>NC_133909.1:2022200-7644700 GCF_964199755.1 Larus michahellis
AAAGACCCCAGTGTTAGCTCCAGCGACAGCAGCTGCCCAAGATTTCAGAGGCAGCAGCAGCACAACATCAGACAGGAAATCCAAGATGTGCTCTGGAGGCATTTTCAAGCCAACAAATGGTCATCTGCTGACGCTCTCCTTACAACAATAATGATTAAAAAAATTGGGAGAAATCTGATAGCGTTATCCTGCCAGGCTGCTCAGTACAACCATCACATCTTCAAATATGAGCACATCTGTGATGAATTAGGGATGGAGCATGGGCAGAGCAGGAACTGAAATTGCATTAGCTCTCCCAAGAGCTGCAGATACATGTGGTGCTTGCAAATAAACTCCCGGCCCACTTGCAGGGAGTGAAATCCTTCACTAGCTAACAGTGGGGAAAATATACAGAGCCTCATGCAAAAGCACAGACAGAAATGCAAAGCAGAGTACATAAATTAGAGGAAGAAGACCAAAAGTGAGAAAGCGAGACCAAAAAGCATGCTCTGCCAGGAAGTGCCAGAAAAAAATGATCATTTTCTGGGAATTGTGGTGAGAGGGATGCTTATGCCAGAAAATACAGTTGGGGGCCGGGGGGGAAGCCACTCTATGTAAAGTCAAACCTGAAAGGAAGACGATGGTTTCTGCAGGAACCTGACATTAACGCCCTGCAAAATGAAGAGGAAGGTGCTTTGCAGAGCTCAGAGTTCCCCTGGATTGTGGGGGCAGGGTGGCAGCACACAGGCAAGCAGGGAGTGGGGTGCCTGGAAGACGGGGCAGGGCAGACTGCATTAGCCTGCTGAGATATGAGAGCTGGGCATTACTCCAGAGAAGAAAGCAAATTTCCAACCACAAAGCCAAATTAAAATTATACAGTGGGCTGGCCATAAAACCTCTCCACAATGGATGCTACAAAGAGAAAGCCAAAAATGCCCCGACTGCCTAGGATGACATTTGAGGAAGGGCCTTGCAATAGGCTTGAGCTGGAAGAGGGAGGATCACAACCCAGCAATGGTGTGAGCAAGGCAGCTGGCGGACAGGCTGCACGCACCAGCCAAGCAAGAAGTTACCCAGGATCTGGGCACATCTCCACAGAACTGCAGCCGGTGGGTTTTTTTTGGAGGACAGGGCTGACTCCTGGGCAGGTTTTATAGGTGGAAGCAGAACAAAGGTTTTGGCCCACGTGGAGCCAGCCTCACCATCTCCCCAGAACCCTGGACATTGCTGTCAGCGTTTGGGATTCGTCTCAGGAGCCTGTGGCTGCCTGGAGCCAAGGTACAGGAGTGGGGAGGTGAGACACAGCACAGCAGGTGGCGGCAGGGGATGTTGTACCCCATCACACACGTGTTGAACGCGGCTGCAGCCGTCAAAATAACATCTCATGGCAGCTCGGGCTTCTGCAAAGCCAAGGGGTCAGCGTGCTCCACCCCAATCAGTCCAGCTTGCAGAGACAGGGTTAGCATCTCAGAAGGAAGAGAAGCAGAGAAACTAAAGCTCGCTACTCGGACCAAACCCACCTGCTTTGTCAAGTGCTTAATCATCCCCGATCGAGTGCTGCAGAAGATATATCAGGATGGCAGAAATGCCCCTATCTGTCCAGAGAGGGGTGAAAGCTGCGGATGGGAGGGATGTAAATCTTGTTCATTGCTCATGGCTTTTGTTTTTTGCTTGCTGGCCCAAGTTCGGCAAACCTGAAACATCACAAAGTATGTCGATAACCACCAGATCTGAATTTCTGCAACAGTGTCTGTGTCGGGGGGACTAAATTGAAAAATTACATCTGCCTCTCTTCAGAACAAACCGCAAACCTTGGCAGGGGACACAGGTGAAAGAATAAGGGAGGTGCTCGCTGGCACGCAGCCATCAGCAGCCCTAGATGGGCACTGGGCCCAGTACGGCCCAAATACAGGCAGGTTTCCTTAAGACGGTGCCTCTGGAGCTGTGCCAGCTTTGCAGCCTCTGTGCGGCTCCACTTAGGTGGTACACGCTCTCACATTGATTAGCAGCAACGGGAAACGAGCTGCTGCCACCCGGTTTTGTGCTCATCTCATCTACATCTCGTTGCTGCCCGCCGCAGCCACAGTCCTTCCCGTGGCATCCAAACGTGCAAACCCAGCCTGGTATGACCCATGGTGGCCACCTCCTGGTGAGCCACCCCAGGGACAGCAGTGGGTCTGGGTGCAGCCAGGGCTGAACGGAGCAAACGCGGTGCTGTGTGTGCCAAACAGGGGCGGAAGCAGGGCTTTAAATGAGCCGCACTGGATCAAAGCCCACTTAGGCTCAAAGCTTGCTAGTGCTTAGGAAGAGCTGTGCTTGGCAGCAGGGGGACCACAGAGCCCTGGTGGCACTGCCCATCCATCTGAGCCCAACCGGAGGCTTGTGCCCAGGCCAGCGTGGCTGTGGCATAGCATAGAATCATAGAAACTTAGAATGGTTTGGGTTAGAAGGGACCTTAAAACTCATCTACTTCCAATCCCCCCGCCATGGGCAGGGACACCTCCCACCAGAACAGGCTGCTCCAGCCTGGCCTTGAACCCCTCCAGGGATGGGGCAGCCACAGCTTCTCTGGGCAACCTGGGCCAGGGGCTCACCGCCCTCACAGCAAAGAATTTCTTCCCAATATCTAATCTGAATCTCCCCTCTTTCAGTTTAAAAACATTCCCCCTCATCCTATGGCTCCCCTCCCTGATCCAGAGTCCCTCCCCAGCTTTCCTGTAGGCCCCCTTCAGGGACTGGAAGGGGCTTTAAGGTCTCCCCGGAGCCTTCTCTTCTCCAGGCTGAACCCTCCCAGCTCTCTCAGCCTGTCCTCACAGCAGAGAGGCTCCAGCTCTTGGATCATCTTCGTGGCCTCCCCTGGCCCCGCTCCAACAGCTCCATGTCCTTCTGCTGTTGGTGCCCCAGCGCTGGAGGCAGCGCTGCAGGGGGGTCTCCCCCGAGCGGAGCAGAGGGGCAGAATCCCCCCCCACGCCCTGCTGCCCACGCTGCTGGGGATGCAGCCCACGGTGTGGGTGGCTTTCTGGGCTGCCAGCGCATGTTACAGGCTCATGTTGAGCTTCTCATCCACCAGCACCCCCAAGTCCTTCTCCTCAGGGCTGCTCTCCAGCCATTCTCTGCCCACCCTGGATTTGTGCTTGGGATTGACCTGACTCACATGCAGGACTTTGCACTTGGCCTTGTTGAACTTCATGAAGTTCGCACAGTCCCATCTCTCCAGCCTGTCCAGGTCTCTCTGGATGAAATCCCTTCCCTCCAGTGTGTCAACCACACCACACGGATTGGTGTTGGCAAACCTGTTGAGGCTCGAGTTTGGCTGCTGCCCTGAATGGGGGAGCCCTGCAGGGACGGCTTTGGGGCTGGCAGCAGTCACCTGTGTCCCTGCTTTGTGGTGCTGGCAGAAGGGCGATGCAGCGTCCTGGGCTGCTCCGGGCTGGCACTGCTGTCACAGTCCTGCTGCAGAGCATCCCCACACCCCGAGAGTGGGGACAGCCCCAACGCCTGGCAGAGGACAGGACAGCCCCAGCCCTCCTGACACCACTGAGCCCCTGGGAGAAAACCTGGGGCAGGAGTTCGCTTTGCAAAAAAAATATCTGATTCCTGGCTGCAAAGCATCCACGTCCCTGGTCTTGCCTTCCCCAGCCCTGGTACCCACATGGGTTCATCTCTGCGGGGCTTCCCAGCAGCAGGTCCGACCGTGCCCCAGGAGCACTCCCTGATCCAGCCTCCTGCCCTTGTCTCCTCAGCGGAGCCCTGAGGAAACAGCGGTTAACATCATGCTTGGCCCTTCCCGTTTACCATAATGGTTTCTCCGTGCTAAAGGCACTTTGTTTCTGGGAAAATGCATTTCCCCCCTTGAGTTGGTGAAAAAATAATGCCTCAAAAAGCCACACTGCTGACCCAGCTGTCACAAGGCAGAGCGTCTCGGTGTGCTCCTGCTACTGAGCCCGAGAGCAGCAGCCTGCCCCAGCTTACAGCTGGAGAAAGGTTTCCTGGGTGACAAAAATTTCCCCATCTCCCGTCTGTGCATTTCAATAGGAAATGAGAAGCTCCTGTGCTGTGGCTACTACAAGGCAGACGCTTCTGTGCTGAGTGTGGCAGGGAGGAACATCCAGCCTTGGGGGCCGAAGGAAGTGCTCAGCCCATGGGAGGGTGCTTTCTGCTCTGCTGCTGAGCAGTTCTGACATGGCACACCTGTGCCTCAGTTTCCCTACCTGCAAGAGGGAGACTTGATCATGCCACAAGGTGCTGGGGTGTAATTTGGGATCTGGGAGGGAAAGGGTCTGGGGATACAGGGCTCTTCCCCACAGGCAGCATCACCAGCCTTGCTTGCAGCACCCTGATACTGCCCTGAAAGCAGCCAAGAGCCCTGGGAGGCTCAGGGTAGTGGGTACCGATGGACGTCTCGCCATCCCACCACTGAATCCCTGTGGGAGCTGGAAGCTGGTGAGCTGGAAGGTCTCAGGACAGGCACAGGGACTGCGGGAGTCCCAGTGTCCATTGGTGGCTCCCTCAGTCCTACCTGCAGGACCCTGTTGCCTGTTCCTACATTTCTTTGCTCTCATAGGCGCGATGCTCTTCTCCCTGCAGTCACCCACCTTCATTTGACATGGCACTGATTAATGACCAAATGGAAAGCAGCCAATCCATCCTCCATCGCTAGCCCTGCTCTGCTCTTTCTCTTTTGTCTATCTCAGGTCTCCTCTGCAGATCCTGTCACCATGGAAATTCCCCCCAAGAGCCCTGATGGGAGTGAGAAGTCTCCTCAGTCCAAGGAGCTGATGACCAGTAACACGGCCAGCACCCTCTGCATCAGCTCCCGGAGCGAGTCCGTCTGGACCAGCGCATCCAGGAGCAAGTGGGACATATACCACAAGCCTGTCATTGTTGTGTCTGTCGGAGCAGCCGTCTTCCTCTTTGGGATAGTCATCACCAGCCTGTCTTGCATCCAAAGCGAGAACAAAAAAGTTTATAAAATGTGTGGCCCAGCTTTCCTGTCCTTGGGACTGATGCTCCTCGTTTGTGGCCTTGTCTGGATCCCCATCATCCGGAAGAAGCAGAAGCAGAGACAGAAGTCACAGTTTCTGCAGAGCCTCAAGTCTTTCTTCTTTAACCGCTGAGGGCAGCCCAGCGCCCTCCCGGGAAGGCTCCCCTCCCCTCTACCCACCTGTGTTGGTTAGCCATAAAAAGAAACATGTTCTTGTACTCTCCTAGAGGATTTCATCCCTAAGTAAGTCTCTTCCCTACAGCTAAAACACACCGCACCAATCTCCAATGTGAAAATGAACTTTGTAATTCATCCAAGCAATCCCAGAAAAAAAAAGAGAGCAGGATTTTGCAGCTGAGCCCAGCAAGGCAGGTCCAAGCTCTCTGCATCACCCTTGTGTCCAAGGAGCTACCCAACGTCACACTTTGGGAAAAGCAAAGCTCCTAAGTAGCCTGGCTCCACCAGTAGCTTCTGCAAGATACATGGGCAGAGAGGAGCCCGCTGACTATAGAGTGTGAGTAAAGCCAGGTGTGAGCATTGCTGACTGCAACCTGCAGCTCAGATGTAGAAACTGGGAGGCCAGAGATGGTTCAGCGGAGTCAGCAGAGAAGAAAAGCAGGACAATGTAGTTCCAGACCACTTTGTATCAGAGGAGGCCACCAGAACAGGCAATGCCTTTCACCAAAGCTCAGGAGGACGAAATGTGATGCCCATGGTCAGGACATTGCTGTCACCGTGGCTGGCTGAGGCATTGCTGGAGCTCACTCCTTGCTCAGGGTGGAGCAGTCACAAGCTTTATTTATTGCGCCAAAGGGTCAAGGCCAGGAGCAGCATCACAAGCAGCAATTTTTTTCCTCCCCCTGGCAGCAGGTGTTTAAGAAACACTGTTCCTCCAGGCCTGCAGAGGCAAAGCTGTTTTGCAGCATCTCTGCATTTGCACTGATGTCTGCCGGAGACACCCACAAACCTGAACCATCAGCCTATTCACGCGACCAGAATGTGAGACAGGTTCGTTATCTTCACCGCTCTGTATTTCTGCCTTTAATAAATGTGTGCCCTCAGGCAATTCACCAAGGAAGAAACGGATCCTTTCTGCATGGTTTTTCCTTTAATTTTATATTTTCAGCAGCCCTGATTTACTTTAAAAGACAAATTCCAAATACAAATTCTCAGTCTGAAGAACTGGTCTCAGTCTGGACAGCAAGATCTGGGTTGATATAAATAGGGCCATAATGTCCAGCTTCTAATTTTGGGTTCAGGCACTGATGAGAGTCTGACTTTTCACAAGTGCTGGTCCAGACTGGATCCCACGTCAGCCCTTCCTCGGCACCGTGGGACTCCCCAGCAGGGCAAGCACCGGCTCAAAGGCCACGGCACCTGCTGCGGGGTGAGGATGTGGTCAGTGCTGATCAGAAGCAGAAGAGGAACACAGAAGAAGAGACCCCACCAAGCTCCTCTTTGTAGTCTGCACCTCTGCGGGGAAGCCAAGGCAGCCCCGTTGCTCTTCCAGATGCCGTGGGAGGAAGGAAGGGAGGCTGGTGGGCGAGCACTGAGAGAATCTGCCATGTGTTCACTCTTCAGTTTCAAACAGACAGTGTGATAACCTCCATCAGCCGCTGATGAGAGGAAGTTTGTATAAGCCCCCAGGTTTCTCTAACCCAGTATCCCACGTCTACCAACAGCTCCCAAGGAAAGCTAGAGAAAAGCACAAGGAATGGGGCATGCAGACAGCAGCCCTTCTCCTGGTTTACGCACACCTCCCAGCTCACAGCAGCTCAGAGCCAAGCCAGAGGTTGCTCCAGACCACTGTTTAACCATCACTGATACAGCCAACATGCCCAACTCCTCCTGTTTTACCCACTTTTTCAAATCAGTTTGCACTTTCAGCCTCTGCAACATCCTGGAGCCACATTCCCTTCAATCCCTCTAATTTGCCAGACACGCTGGAAGCTCTGCATAGCATCAGGAGATGCAGCGAAAGCAGAGGGTAACAGACCCTGCTGCTCCAGGCAGGCAGGCGCCCAGCAGGTCAGTTAAAAGCGAGTGTTCACTCTCGTCAAGGATGATGAAGCTGTAGCTGTGGGAACCGTGCTCGGGGCCAAGAGCTGATTCCCCGTGGGAAAAAAATATTTAAGCTCCTCTGGGTCATCTGAAATTGGTCCCACATCATCATTTTTGCCTCCAAATATGGTCCAAGATGCTCGTGGGCTAAAGCCTTCAAGTAGAAGATTCTGTGCCACCACAATCTGGCTAACAACACAATTAACCACGGAGCGTGGTCTCCCCTTGCCCCTGCTGCCAGGCTCCCATCAGTATGTGACCAAGGCTAGCCAGTCCCATGCACCTGAAGATCCCCTCCACCAGTGCTGGGAGAGCTTGAGGAGGCATCTCCCAGCCTGGTGGCCAACACAGCTGCATTACGAGCCACGCACATCCCTTTGCCCCAGCCTCAGCCTGGCACTGAGTTTTATTTATTTCCTGGGCAGCGCAGATGTTTGTCCCTGGCCAGCCGGTGCCAGGCTTGTGAATGGGGTGTACAAGGTGTATGATCTGGCACTGGACCCAGTAAACCTCCGTTTGTTCCTCAGCCATTCATCACGCCATGCAAGGCTTTGCTTGGTTTTGCAATCCCGACTTGGCACTGGGCAGCAGTCTGTATTGATTTAGCTGCAATGGGCAGAGAACACTCAACTAAAACTCCTGCTCGGGGCACAGCTGCAGGCAGAAGAGCAGACAAGCGTCAGGACTCATGACGGGGAAATCACGGAGTGACGTGAAGAGCATCACCAGGTCCCTGCTGGCTCCAGCCTGCAGATCCAGTCACAGTCTGGAGGAGGCACCTGGAAGCAGTCCCAGCTGCAAACAGCTCTGCTGTGGCAAGAGACGGCTTGCGGTCCAAAGGGATGTGACAGGAGGACTTGATGCACCAAATAGCTCAGAGAGAGGGAGCAGGGTCCTGCTCTCCGTGTCTCACGACCAAGAATAAGGAGACAGTCAGTGAAATGTTAATATGATAAGAAATCACTGAGACCAAGAAACTAATGGGATTCCAGACTGATGATTTATAACAGGAACATTAGGTTTAATTAAAGCAAAAAATTCCCAATGGACTTTCATCTTGCTGCTCTGGTCTCACATGTGTTGTTTTGTGCTGGCTGGTAGAGAGGGGAGGCTGCGTTAGAAGGTGTTAGCAGTGGAAGATGGTGTGGCACCCAGGGGCCACCATGCAGGGGGGGTCCCTCAGGACGTTGGGAGAAGATGGGGGCTGGAGCTGCAGGTTAGTTCGGGTGCTGGGTGAGGGTCTCAGCTCTGATGGTATGCTCAGGGTACACCTCCGTTGAGGTGCCAGGAGCACATGGGTGGCACAGGAAAGTGCCTGGCAGGAGGATGGAGCCTGCCTGGGGGAAGGTAAAGGCAATAGGCCAGGGATCAGCAAAGCTCACTGAGAGGAGGAGGGGGGAGTCCCTCCTTCCAGGGAGTACTCCATGCACCTGGAGTACTGCATCCAGCTTTGGAGTTCTTAGCACAAGTAAGATGGGGACCTGTCAGAGAAGGTCCAGAAGAGGACCACAGAGATGCTGGGAGGGCTGGAGCCCCTCTGCTGTGAAGACAGGCTGAGAGAGCTGGGGGGGTTCAGCCTGGAGAAGAGAAGGCTCCAGGGAGACCTTAGAGCAGCCTTTCGGTATCCAAAGGGGGCCTACAGGAAAGCTGGGGGGGGACAAGGGCATGTAGTGATAGGACAAGGGGTAATGGCTTCAAACTGGAAGAGGGGAGATTTAGATGAGATCTGAGGCAGAAATTCTTTGGTGTGAGGGCGGTGAGCCCCTGGCCCAGGTTGCCCAGAGAAGCTGTGGCTGCCCCATCCCTGGAGGGGTTCAAGGCCAGGCTGGACTGGGCTTGGAGCAACCTGGTCTGGTGGGAGGTGTCCCTGCCCAGGGCAGGGGGTGGCACTGGATGGGCTTCAAGGTCCCTTCCAACCCAAACCATCCTGTGATTCTATGATTTATCAGGTGGATCTTACCATTTGCTGCCCCAATCTATAGGGGTACAGCGAGGTAAAGAAAGAGAAATGTTAACTGAAGGGAAAGTTAGATTAGCAGCTCAAAGATCAACATGCAGGTGGAAGTCCAGCAACAGAGTGGGAACTCTCCACCTTGTTACACAGGGTATAAATGCCTGATTACTGCTGGGAAGTTGGGTGGACTTTACATTTCTGCACGCGATGCAAAGAGCTCCCAGCACAGGGAAATGCACCATTCACCTGAAGCGGGAGAGGCTGCGCTGGAGCAACTTAGGGAAATAGAGATGCAAGGTATCCTGGAGGCCATTCGCAAGGGTTTCATTGGGAGCTGACACAAAATGCATGCCCTGCCATGGCCCAGAAAAAAACTGCAGGGCTGCCGAAAACTGAAATCCTGCCTCTGTGCTGTGGGACCAGTGAACTTCTACATCCTGCTGGTATGGGAGGCTGCAGAGGCGAGGGGGTATCTGTGGGTTCAAAAGGGGTTTATGGACAACGGATCAAAAAAGAGATAGCAGAAGCAACAGAGAGGCATGAGTCCTCTCACTTCTGTAACGTAACAGTGGTGGCTGCTGGAGAAGTCCATGGGGAGCAGACGTCAGCAAGGGCTGGGCTCGTCGTGTGCTGTCTCCTGCCGCCACTGCTGGAGGCAGCACTGGCCTGGAGGCACCTTTGATCTGATCACAGGACACCTCATGTCTCTTGGTCTTTCCCATGCACCCACAAAGCACTCTTTGACTGCTCCCCCAGTATTCCTCTCTACCCCCACAGAAGCCTGTTTGAATTCTGGTGTGATGCTTTGGATCAAACCAAAGAAAAATATCTTTTAAGAAAATATTGTGTTATCCAGTCAATATAATTACGTCCAGCTCTTACTAAAGCAAACTGCCAGCTTCCCCTGTTCTATAAAAAGAACAGGAAATCCATTACAAAATTCATTATCTCTGCAGAGCAGCTCGAAGAGGAAATGTCTCTCTGGCGTCTCAAAGGTCAGCCGCCAGCAAACCCGCCCAGCAGGCTCTGCTGCGCAGCCCGCCTGCAACACCCTCTTCATTCCTGAGCTCTAACAAAAGTTAAACCTGCCCAAAGACACCGCACACCCTCCTCGCATACCTCTTTGTGAGAATGCTAAATTGTGCTTTATCTCACTTGGTGTTAACTGGATTCACACGTAGTATAACCTGCAAATTTCTGAAGCTGGGAATTGCACTAGCACCAGCCCCCCTGTTCTGGGGTATAAATCATAGAATCATAGAGCCATAGAATGTGTTGGGTTGGAAGGGACCTCTCAAGGCCATCTAGTCCAACCCCCCTGCAGTCAGCAGGGACATCTTCAACTGGATCAGGTTGCTCAGAGCCTCATCCAGCCTGGCCTTGAATGTCTCCAGGGATGGGGCCTCCCCCACCTCTCTGGGCAACCTGGGCCAGTGTCTCACCACCTTCAGTGTAAAGAACTTCTTCCTAATGTCTCATCTAAACCTTCCCTGCTCTAGTTTAAACCATTGCCCCTCGTCCTGTCGCTACATGCCCTTGCAAACAGTGATTTAAAAGGTTTAACTATGGAAGGAAGCAGGTGAGCACCAGTGTCCATAAGTGCACACGTATTCCCCTGAGTGCTCCCACCACTCCTTCCTGGAAACACGGCCAAGGGCTCGGGGGGCCATGGGGGCCGACATCCCGAGTCTCCACTGGGCTGTCAGCTTCAAGACTGTGTCTGGACATTAGCCGGACACCCTGAAATGCTGACGGTGCTTCCTTGCACCCTAAGGAGCAGACGACATCCCACGGGGATGAACTGCAATCGCCCATCCTTTACTCAAAGCCAGCAGAAGCCCTTCCCTGTCCTTAACGAGCAGTAATGAGAGTAATAACTTTCAGAGGGCTTTCAATGCTAGTGCTGAGTTTGAAACCCTACCAAAAAAAACCAAACAAAAAATAAAAACAAAAAAACCCAATCCTTCCTATTTTCTCACTAGGTGTTAGGCACATGGAAACTGTCAAACGAGCTCAGACTTGCACTGTGGCAGCGCTGAGGAGGGAAAGCTGTGGAGGCAGCTGTGAGCAAACATGCCCCGGCTTTGCCCCTTAACCTTGCTAAGGGATGAGAGGGAACGCTGAACCGGGGCTGTCAGCTGTCACCCCAACGGTGTCAGAGACGCTAAATCTGGTTATTTCTCACTCAGACTGGGTACTGCTGTGACCTGGGCGTTTCCAGGGCAGGGAAAGCCGCCAGCCGTGCCATCGCTTAGAGCTGCCTGGGCACGTGTGTGCAGTTCCAGGGCTGGGAGTTCCCCGCCGGAGCTGGGTGTTGCAGCAACAAAAGTAGTTGTGTTTTTTCTTCTTAACCAGAATATCAGGTTGCAACAGAAGTCATCACCGAAAAGGAAACTGTTTACTTCCAACGCTCTGACCCAGGGTATTTAAAGCTCTGCTCCTCCGCACGCGGCAGCGTCAGGGATAGGAAGACTCCTGTTCCCTGCATTATGGGGTCTGCAGCATCCAGCCCACCACGAACACCAAAGGTTCGGGGGCTTCAGAGATGTCGATCTCCTTCCCAGACTCTCCTGTCCACAACCCTGGGAAGGAAAAAACATGAATCCCAGCTTGCTCCCAAGCTGTCTGGTGCAGCCTGGTTTTAACCCAGCCTGGACCCCCAGCCCTGACACAAACCCCCAGACTGCCGGGGCTCCCAGGACACTAGTGAGAAGCTGCTAAAAATGTGTTGTCCCCCCAGCCTCAGTTTTCTTGGTTTTAAGACCTGCTAGGGCTCTGTTAGGGGTTACAGAACTTTCCATCCCTTTCCGTGCTGGAGCACCCTGGGAGTGCAGAAGAGGTTGGGGGTGCCAGTGCTGGCGTGGGGGCTCAGGTCCCCAGGATGTTGGCATGGGCCACAGTCTGAAACCGCTCCGGCAAGGGCGTCCTGGGCAAGCGTGCTCTGGGAGACCCATGTTGATGCAGGGGTGTTGGTTAACCCCTGTGGTTATCCCCTTTGGAGACCCCCCACCTGGCCAGCGAACGCTGCCCTGGGTATTCATTTAATTAGGAGTCTCCTTTGAGGCTTGTGAACCTAAAAGTTTAAACTTTCTAGTTTTAAACTCCATCCCTGGGTTGCTCAGCCCTTCCCTGGTCCAGCAGTGGCCTTCCCAGCAGCTGCAGGGCTCTGCCAAGGCAGGTGGAGAAATTTGTCTCCTCCACCTCCCTCTTGCCCTCGCAGGATCTTGCAAGGGGACGCTGCTTTCATGGCAGCCCTGCCACGGCTCAGCAGCCCTGACTGCCGTCTGCACTCACCTGGGGAGGAGGTACCAGAATACTTACTGGTGTATCCGTGTCAGTGCAAGGAAATCCCTTCCAACTGAATTGTGCAGCCCTCGAGTTGAGTGCGTGTGTAATACAACCCCACACAACGCTGCACTGAATGCACTCACACCAGTAAGGTTCCATCTCTCCTAGATGGACGGGCAGCGATGTGCTGGTGCATCCCTCCTGGTGATGGTTGGGGAGGAGCAGAGCCCTGGAGAAGGTCTTTGCCAAGCCTTGGTGCTGCACATCCCTCTGCAGCTGAAACGTGGGCCACCAGTCGCCCTGTACCTCCCACGGTGCCCTCGGAAGGGACCACCCCAGGATGCTGCACCATCAACCAGAACCCCCTGGGTAGCTCTCATAGATGTCTGATGGGTTTTATAACTTTTTATACTTGACCAGTCCTTGCAGGATCCTGTTTGCAGCACTTTCCCCCTGGGTCAGGGCCTGGAAAGACTTGCACAAGTTTTAAAGCAAAATCCTTGTGACCACTCCTCGGGCTGGCAGATTCAGCTGTCACCCTCCGAGGATGCACATGTGATGAAGGACTGGAATTGTTGTTTGGGGGGAAATATTAAACTATTTTGTGAAGAAGACCTGAGATACTGCTTGGAGAGGCTCTCAGTCAGTGTGGGTAGACAGAAGTGGGACAGCAGCATCATCTGTCAAGCAAAGAGCTGTCAGGGGAACCTGTGTCCTGCTATCTATCTATCTATCTATCTATCTATCTATCTATCCACCTACCTACCTACCTACCTACCTACGTACCTACCTACCTATCCATATACGCTCCCCACAGAGATAAAAGTTGATTTTAATCCCTGAACAGTTAGGGCAGCCTGATGCTGATGGGTGCTGTGTGGTTGCAGCCTATGCCAGCCAGCCCCAGGCACCTGCCTGCAGCATCACCCACCACGGGGACGTAGTTTTTCCGCTCCCTGCGGATGGAGAGCAGTTTGGCTCATGCCAGAGGAGGGAAAGGGACTTTCCCCTCTCCTGCTCTTTCCTTCCCACCTCCTGCAGAGAGTCTGCCTGCATCCCTTACTCCAGGCAAAGCCCTTGGAGGAGGTCTCAGCCAGGCTTGGCTCCTGCCCAGCTGGCCTCCTGTGTCTTCTCTTCACGGAAGGAATTATTTCATTGGAAAGTTCTTTCATGTCCTTTGTCCTGGCAAAGTATGAAGCTGAGCACAGGTACGGGAATGACAAACTGTTTGCAGAGATGAAAGTAGCTCAGAAAGTCCCTGCTGGACTCGGGCAGTGAAAACGGCAGTTAAAGCCCCCAGGACTATCCCTGGACAAGGTGAAAAAAAAAGGAGGAAGGGAGGGAGATGAGAGCTTGGGTCTTCCACACTTGGTTACATGCTGGAAGCACTAAACTGGAGGATTTTAGGGAAGACGCAGCTCCAGAGTATGTCCTGCCTGGTTTGGGATCCAGGAAGGGCCAAAGGACTCAGAAGGGCGTCCCACATGTCTGTGTATGTGTGTCCCCATGGGACAGCTGGTATTTTGGGGACAGGGTCTCCAGGGAAAGTGCTTGAGGGGAAGTTCTTCATGTTTGCGGGCTCTTGATGTGTGGCCGAGATCAAGAGAGACCAACAGCCCCAGATCTGATGCTGGCACATCTCGGGGATCGCTTAGGATGGCAGGCTGGGCTCCCCGCGTGCTTTTACCCACTCCAAGGGCAACAGGAGCCACAAATCCCGAGTGGTGCATCATTGACAGCTTCCTCCGCTCTGCTGGGAAGATCAGCGATTACCGCTGAGCCGGGCCCTGCAGGTAGATGAGAAGCAGCTCACCAGGCTTCCCTCTGAGAGGCACCAGGTGTGCGGGGCACTGCCTCTGCTACAGCAAGGCTCTGTGGCATCTCTGCCTGAGGGACCGAGGCATTGGACCAGTGACGGACCCCGATGGCTCCCGGCTGAAATCCTCACTGGGAAAAGCTGCAGGCCCTCCCTCTGCTCAGTGCTGATAATTGACTCTGGCCCTCCCTAGCACTTACCGCCGTCATTTAGTGCACGGGTTCCCCCCTCTGCTTGGGTAGGGAGGGGGCAGGTCAAAGGTCTGTCTATTTTTTCCTGGCTGCCGTGGGTGCTCCCCCAGCCCCAACTGGTCCTGCAGGGTTTGGGGGTGTGGGGTGTCGAATGCGGGGTCTGTCCTGCACCCCGCCTGTCCCAAGCCCTTAGGGTCCCACAGTGGGCTGGTGTGCCCATGGATTATGCCAAATTTTGCACAGTGCTTGGGGTTGGGATAAGCCAGCAACCTTCCTTCCACCTCTGCTTGCCCTCCGCCCCCGAATGCATCCTCCACCGGGTTTTTGGACTCCAGCATAGGGAAGGGGTGGCTGGAAATCGCAGGCCAGTATAACCAGCACTGCCAATGTATTCCTTTAGCTGTACTGACCTCAGCTCCGTTTGACGGTCGCTCATTCTGGGGAAAGATCTGCTGCCCAAGGCAAGCAGTGCCGTGCATGGCCGATTGCACCAGAGGAGCTGGCAGATAATCTGTCCCCGGGGCACTGCGCTGGGAGAGTTCACTAGCCCTTTGGCTGCTGGCGCTGCAGGTGTGGGTCTGAGCCAGCTCTCGCCCGCTGAATCTGCTGCAATGATTGCACAGCGGTGCCTGCCAGCACCGGTGGGGTGCTGCCGGGCAGGGCGGACCCCGGCGTTGCCGCTCCCCGACTCCCGTCAGGCACAGGAGCATCTCCGGCCGCCGGCCGCTCCTGGGGAGATCCTGCAGAAAAGCTTTCAACAGCCACGTACCCACCAAAGGCATGTGCCAGACAGAGCTCCAGGGTGTTCGCAGCACAAAGTCGGGCAGGGGGTGCTGGATCCCCGCTGCGCTGTGGTCTGGGTGAGCTCACTCCCCCTGCCCAGGGATGTGAGGGGCTCTGGGAAGTGTGGGAGTTTCTTTCAGCAGAGGGGAGCGTGTGCTAACCCGCCACGTGAAGTGCTGTCCTCTTTGGGATGCTTCCCAGGGGATCAGCATCGCCAGGCAGGGGGAGGGGGGAGGGAGCCTTTCCCAAATCAGCGTTATTCCTGTCCAGCCACGCCTGGGCTCCTTTCCCAGATGTATGAAGAGGTACAGTCACTCAGTGTCTATCAATCAGTGTCTTTTGGGGAGTGGGGGGGAAAGGGAAGGTTGAGCTGGTTTTACCATTCCTCCCCAGGAACATGAACTGAGAGTTCAATATAAATTGCTCTGAGCTTTCATTCGGTCAAGGAAGCTCTTCCTACACTCAGACTTGGGAGGAGAACACTTGGAGAGCAGCTTCACTCCCACAGCCGCGAGTCCCACAGCTGAGACCCGCTGCCAAAATGCTCTGACCCTGCATGGAGCTGCCAGCCCTTGAAGGAAACCAGTCCCTCGTGCCACAGAAGGGAGTTCTCACAGCCCTGCCGAAGCTGAGCTCATTTGCAGCCCCTGCATGTTCAGCAGGTTGAGCCATTCACCACCACAGGCACAGCCAGCGTTGAGCCGTGGAGCTGTGGCTGGAGATCACCATGCAGGAACCATCCCTGGGCTGCTTGGTCAAGCAGCACTGTGCTGCCTGTCTGTTTTCTCCTCATCCTCAGGCAGAGATTTCATAAAAGCTCAGCCCATGCTACAGGGAGTTACCTGGGTTTCACTACAGGAGAAACTTTTTGAAGGCTCCTTCTTGGGTTTGTCTCCACATGCTGCAGTTAAATAAATATTGACTGACTCCCACTAGCCAAAGATTTTGTCAGACCACTTCCATTCGCCTGCTCAAATTCTTGCTGCTCCCAACTAATATGTAACTTGGGGAAGCAACATTCATTGTTCCCTGTGAAGAACTGGTTCGCTCTTGCCACATACTTCTGCAAACCTGTTCTGGGACGGCTCCAGGAACAAGTCTTCCTCTAACATCATCTTTCCAGCTACGGCAGAACTGGGCTAGAAAAAGGCAGAAGAAGTAGGGAGAGTTTTCTGCTCTTTGTTAAGTATCTTTGGAGCAAAATGCAACTATTTGCAGTTTTCTGAGCCATTAATTGGATGTGAATGAACTTCTGGAAACCTTTGAGTTCCTTTCCAACCCAGGGAGCAACTTTGGTGTGTTGTGTTTCCTTTCGTGCTGTCATGGGCAAATTGCTGCTCTCACACACTTCTTGGCAGGGCTCAGCATCACTGAAATGCATCCAGATGAAAACCCTGCCTTTTACAGAGTAAATCCAAGCTGGGCTGCTGACAGCCTCCTAAAGGGGAATATGGGATGTTCACCTTGCAACATTTGGCTCACAAAAGCTGGAGGCTGCAGAGGAAGGAAGCCTGAAGGAATCCTTGTCTGCAGTGGTAAATACTGCCTCGGCTCCAGAACTCTCCTGGAGGGGCACCAGAGATATGGGACAGGCTATCCCACCACACATTGTCTCCTCCAGAGGGACAGGAATTGCCACAGCTGTTCCACCCTCCAAAATGGGGTCAGCAATTCCCAGTTTCTGGGTTGCAACAACCTCCACAAGTGTTCTTGCTCTCTTTTTCATTCCTGGGATGGGATGAGATGCAGCCCAGGAGAAGACTTCTTCATTTGGTCTGGTGAGATCAAGGTGACAAAAGCCTTTTGCAGTGGGGTGCTGGGCACACCTGGATTGACTGGAGGTTCTTGCATCAGACCCATTTTTCTTCAAACTGATTGCTTTTGGAGGGTGTCCCTGGTCTAAGGGAGGATGATGTCCACTCTGCCCCATGTGGCTAATGTCTGTCAGGATCAGAGATCAGGCTAGAAAGGACAGAAAAGAATTGAGGCATCTTCTGGGGCTCTCCCACGTTGATAAAAACTTCTAATCACCTGGAAGAACTCCTTGAAATTCAGCGAGCAGAAGATACAGACACAGAAAAGGAGACAGGAACTGGATACAGCTGTGGGAGCAAGAGGGCACACAGAAAAGCTCCTTCCTTTCAGAGGGAGCTCGAGCTTGGGCTCAGAAAACTGGCCAGAGTAGCTCCATCATTGTCAACGCTAAACCACAGGTGCGTTGATAAAAATGCAGCTGAACTGGGGAGCAAAGAGCTGCAAACCTCCTTCTCCATCCTCCGTCCACCTCCACGATCACCGCAGTGCTGCATTGAAAGAAGACTACAGGAACAGGCATCCACCCAACGCGGGTCAGGCGCTGGGCACAGCTCTGAGCCCCATGTCACCATGGCAGGGCAGGGGTAAGGGAAGACGACCAGTGTACCAGCAAGCCCAGCCTGCACCTGGGGAAGCTCTGGCCGCTGAACTCTGGGTGACAGCCCGGCTCAGCTCCCGGGAGGCTGCAGGTGCTGAGAAGACCACTAGGAACTGCAGGCTGGGCTTGGGAGCAAGGGATTTTTTTGGCTGGGCACCCATGAAGGCAGATTTCAGAGCACGTATCCTGCAGACCAGGAGATTGTGTCCCAAAAGCAGCTGTGCCCCAGCACTTTCCACCAGCCCTCTGGTAATTAATCCAGGGCTGATCCTGGGCTGGCAAAAAGCAGATTCTCCCTCAGGCTCCAGAGGGTGATAATGCACAAAGAAGAGATTAGTTATTTATTTGCGTATTTAAAAGCCTTCATTGTTCAGACAAGGGGGAAAAAGTATCTCCTGGAAGAGGCAGACCCTCGCCATTGGGAGGGAACAGCACACGCTGGAACAGAGGGTTGCATGGCACCGTGTGCGTGCAAGCGGCAGGCTGGAGGGGGTTAGGAGGGAGGACCGTGGGGCCATGCTGGGCAGCCTCCTCTGCCACGTGCTTGTTTGTGAGACGCACGCTGTGGGTGGCAGGCAGGAGCATGGGGACCTTTAGCGCTTGGGATTCCCTGGGCAGCAGAGGAGACACTCAGGCAAGGTAGGTAATGTGCCCCATTCCCTCCAGCCATCACCTCACCCGTGGCAGAGCGGTGGTGGGGCTGCCCAGGTGGCAGACGGATGCTCGGGGTTTGGAAAGGAGATTGGGGAGACCACTCCTGGCGCGACCCATGGCATCCACTGGAGCTAAAGCCATCTCCAGCAAGTACTTGCATCTGGGCACTGCTCCAGTCCCTGACGCTGACCTTGTCCCAAATGGTCCTGTCTCAAGCTTTGACATCCTCTGCATGGCCAAGAGATGGGGCAGGCAGCTGCCAGCCCCCAGGCCATGCCGTGCTCCTGTCTTGGGATGGCTTTCCCAGAGCCAAGGTCTCCCTGGATGCTCCACTTCCCCCAGACTTTCCCTGTTTGCCAAGCATGCACAGACCAGAGGCAGGAGCGGAAAGACGTGCCCAGTGTCACGCAGCAACCTGGGAGCAGAAGGCAGCAGCCCTGGCTCCCATAAGGCGACACTGGCTGCTCAGAGACGAGCGCGGAGCTCTGGGAAGTTTTGCCTTATTTGGTGATTCATCACTGACTTGCTTGGTTCCCATTTTTGGGATGGGTGGTGACATGGGTTGTCTGATTTGTGTCTTTCCAGCAAGGCGTGCTTTTTGGAGGTGTTGCAAGGGTGATGTTTTTTTGATACTCTGGACAAAGTCCCATGCCTCAGTTTACCTATAAAGAGAGGGGAACGATGCAACATTTCCAGGCTGTCACCAGGATGTCAGAGCCGGTGACCTGCAGACTTTGCCGGGACCTTTGCATGGTGGATGCTGCCCAAAAGTGACACAAGATGCCCCCGTTCTCAAATCGAAGGAGCGTGGCCTGTCTGCGGGCTGGGTCAGGACCAGACTTGCACCTTTTAGGCAGACTGGGTGTGATGCGCGCACACCCAGGCCGATCAGGGGGTATCCTGGTGGCAGGTCCCTTCCCCGGAGGGCTGACACACGCCGTGCAGTGCAGAGAAACGCAGGCCTGGGATGCCCTCCAGGACAGGCAGAGGCAGGGCCATGGCAGGGCCATGAAACGGTTAAAGCAGTATCGTGTGCTCCCTCCCGATTGTTCGGCAAGGTGTGTTGTGACATTTGTACTTCCTCCTGGCAGCCAGCGGCAGAAGCAGTGAGGGACAGGCTGCCGGGATGCTGCCGGCCCCTCTGCCCCCACCCTGAGGGTCTCTGCTGGGGGGCTCCACCATGGCCTTCTTCAAGCTCATCGGCCGCTGCGCTTTGATACTCCTCCTGGCTGTGCTGTGCGATGTGATCGGGCTGATCATCCTCTTTGTGGGAATTTTTGCTCCGCTAAGCTCCTGGGACTTCTTCGTTTACTTGGGAGCTCTGTTGATCGCCTTCAGCCTCGTCTTCTGGGTCTTCTGGTACACATTCAACATCGAGGTCCCATTTAGGGAGCTAGGTTTTAACTAACCCACGGCTCCAGCAAAGCCGAGATGGAAACTTGCACTCGGAGGAGCAACATCACATGCTGGGAAGTTCCACAGCATTATCCAGTTGGTGAAGAGCATCCAAAAAGACCAAAGGGATGGGCCTGCTGGTCCCCACAGCATCTACCAGCCAGATGGACCCTCAGGGGAAAGGTACCTACAGCTCAGCGTGCACAGGGATGCTTTGCTAGTGCTGGGGAATGCAGAGGTCTTGGCAGGGCAGCCAGACCCTCCTGCTGGTGACAGCCACTCTTCAGGAGTAATGTTAGACTTTAAAATGCTCTCAAATGGATTAATGATGGACAGGAACTTGGTTTTGATGAGGTGAGCCTGTCTGAATGAATCTGGGGAGGGGCATTTTGGTGGAAATTGGAGGTAGCTAGCTTCTGGGGTTTATTTCCTCAGTTCTTCCCATCAGATGATGCTGTGAGTTGTGGGTCCTGGGGAGACGCTGCTCTCTCGTGACAGCTTTTGGTAGCAGAGGGACAGGGAGTGCGAGCCGTCTCTCAGTGATAGAGCCTGGGCAAATAGAGAAAGTCAATAAGAATAATCCAGATAATAGGCTGTCGCTTAGTACCAAAACCTCTCTGTAAGTGGCGTGTGAGTGAGCAAACCTGGCTGCTCGTTGGTGTATGCTGTGTGCTGGTGTGTGCTACTGGGCTGCCCAGGTTGGGAAGGTTTTGCCAGCAGGGAAAATATTTCCAGCAAAGTAATGAGGAACAGTGAAAAATCAAGCGAAGGTTGTGTCACCAAGGCATCGGTATGATGCCCTGTACACAGCCCAGTGACAAAAGCTGAATACACAAAAACTGGGTACAAAGTGCCATGTTTGAACACTGGCTTTGAGATTATACTCTCTTAATCTCCGGCTGGTCTAGAACATGCCTGGTTTGTTTGGCCGTTGCCCAACGGGCAGAAAGATCAGGTAGCCTGGACCTTGGCTGGGTTCTGCAGCCAAGGCAGGAGGGACCCACACGTTGAGCATCAGCCCCGGAAACATCCAGGTCAGCCAAGAGCTGCTGCAGAGGACTCAGTTTTGGACTCACCTATGAGCAGATACACCATTGCAAAGCTTAAGAGAGGTGGAAACGTCTGTTTGTCAGGAGAGCACCACCGCACAGACAACGTCCTGCCTCCTTCCCAACATCCCAAGGGGATGTTTCTCCCCATCAGTGTGCTGGCGAGGCTGGTGGAGCCAATTAGGCTGACTTAATTAAAGAGCAGCCCCACAGTGCTTGTAGCTGTATGGTACATGACAAAAGGATCATGACAGTAGGAGGATGCCCGAGCCAGGAGCCAATCGTGCACCCACGTACCAAGAGCCAACCCTTGCCCCAAGGAGCTAATGGTTTTATAACAGTACATCAAAGAGAAGGCAGAGATCGGGGGAGTATCAGAGCTGAGACCACACTCACCTGTCTCCTTAGTTTTGGCATCTCAGCCAGCCCAGTGCCCCCAGGCATGTACCTCCTGGTGCCTAACGCAGGAAGATTGCCAAACGACATGATCCCCATCCACGAGTCACTCGAGAGAGATTTCCTTGCACATTTTTTTTTAATAAAGCCTCTCACAACCAGTGAGAAACACTTTTTTATTATTATTTACTGCTTTTTCTTTATTTCTTGTCTTGTTGGCAGTGACCGCAAGAGGCAGAAGGGAAGTTTTCTCAGCTCTCCGGGGAGCGTGGAAGCTGCACTGTGAGTCATGGTGTTTTACAGCCCTACACTTACCAAGATGCCCAGACCAGGAGTTCAGCTTCACCCTCCACCAGCAGGTCTCAGGGTGCTTTTCTACCCATGTGCCCTTGGGACTACCTCCTCCAAGAATTTCCTTGATGCGCCTCCAGATAAAAGCCAGTAACAAGCATTAGTTGGATACTGCAGCTATATATAAGGAAGGGCGTCAGTAAACAACACCCTCCTTTATTTGCTCTGGGATTTTTAATTGCTAATGTTAAACCTGTTCAATCCAGCCTGTAAAGCTTGGCTGAAGGCTTTGTCACCGTTCATTGTCTGTCCCTCGTTGGGTGCATTGCCTGGGTGCGTCGCTCAGGGACAACACCCCGTGAGCTGGTGGCATGGCCCAGGGAACTCGGCGAGAAATGGGTGCAAGGTCCCTGCCACCACTTTTCCCTCCCCGGCAGCGGGGCAGACCACTCCTGAATGGTGCTTGATGGGGAGCAAAGTCTCAGCCAGCACCTGACATTGGATGAGCCAGTGCATATCGCCAAGGGGAAAGCTTTGGGGTGACGAGGCGTTGAGGGTGATGCTCACCCACTCAGGAAAGCGCTGCCCAGACCTCCTGGCATGCACTGATGAGGCCATGTCCAGCTCCATGGAGGAGCAGAGGCCTCCAATGCACCCTACCACACACCAGCTCAGTCCAAGCACTGCACTGCCAGGGTCCTGCAGACCCCCGGATCCTGCGTTCCTCATGGGGTATTCCTGCTTGCATATTTTGCCCTCTCTGGTTTGTCTGTGGCCTCTGACAGCCACCCAACTCACGTGGCTCCAGGCAGGGAGCCTGTTCCCCAGCAGGATGCCTGTGGGGAGGCGGTGCGCAAGTCAAATCCAAATTCTGCATCTGTGTGCGTGCACAAAGCGCCTTCAGCATCCTTCACCTCCTCCAGGCAGCCGGCTCGGAGGGTCATGGGCACAGGTAGGACATGGTGGCTTCAATTTCCCCTGTGCACAGGCAGAAGCAATCAGCCAGGCACAGCTACCAGATGGAAAAACCTCTCACTTGTGGTGTGTGCCCAGGGCAGGGGACCACAGGATTTCTCTTGCCTCCCTGTCCCACCTTCTCCCATGGTGGGCATCCACAAGTCCGCACATCCCAGCACCTCCAGAGCACCAGCTCTAATGGTCTCCAGTGTCCCTTTCCATCCCAGAAACATAGGTCCTTCCTTCTTCTGCTGTCCCCAAGCCACACTGGCTGGAGCAGAGTCCATCCCTGCCAGAGCCAGCCTCACCAATGGCAGGATAAGCATGAGCGAAGCATCTGTGAGTCCTTGTCCCTTGGAGACTCAGTCCTGAGCAGCACTGGGAGACCTGGCCCAAGCCCAGCGCATTATTGACCCAAGAGCTTATCTTTCACCATTGGGTTTTTGTGGTTTTGCACTGAGTCTGTTTGCTCCAGGCTGCAGGGGGTGTTTTACAGCTGTGGCCATGGCACAGCCCAGTGGCTATGGCACAGTGCCCGTGCGTTCAGGGCACTGGGAACCAGCAGCCCTCCTCCACTCCCGGACCAGTCTGTGCTCCCCAAGTCACCCCACTAACCTGAATGGCCCGTCACGGTAAAACAGCACCCTCCAGCTCTTCCTGCCTTGATACTTCAACCTCGAAATGCCGTGGAAGTGCGTGCCAGGAGTTCCTCTTTCATTTTCCTTACACCTCTTCCCCTGCATGGCACCACAGCCGTGGCATCCCCCACTCTGCACCAGGGGAGGCACCAGGGGGAGTATCAACCCCAACGATGTCAGGTGTTTGCTCATCTGTCTAGATCTTCAAGGGGGCAAAAATTTATCCTCTTGTGACCAAATATTAGCAGCCTTACTCATACCCTGACACAGGCTGATCCTGAATATCACTGGGCAGCCCACAATGTCCAACTCAGAGGCTGACGTGGCTACACACATGGGCATCATGGTCATCCTCTATGTCACCCAGACAGGAGTCTGCTGGTGCTTCTGTGTTGGATCTGGCTGGTGGACCATGGTCCATGGTCCCCTGAGTCTCAGTGTTTTGATTTTAGATGTTTTTGTTGGAGAGATCTTGAATTTCTTAGATATCATCAGGGCCTGTTTAAGTATTCACATCTCTTTTCACTCTCTATTTACAGGGAAACAGAAAAGGACCAGAGTGTGAATTTAAGGAGCAAGCAGGTGAAGAGGAGAAGCACCAAACAAGGACTCTGTTGTGCTACTCTTGCAAACTCATCACTGAAAATACAGCTCGAGCTGTGCTATACTGATCTGCTGGGCACGTTGCTACCACTCTGGGCACAAGCGCTCAAGGCACCCCTTGAACAGTGGATAACCTTCTTGTGTCCTCTTAGAAAGGACATCACATGCATTCCTACCCACTGCCGTTGTCTCAGAGGGCCCAACACAAACAACCTGGTAGCAGCAGAGCTACTGCAAGCTGTCCTGACTGCGGGCCGGTGCCAATGGGCAGGATCCAGCTGACAGGCTGGACCAGTTCTGCGAACCTCACCGAACCTCACCGAATGGGTGATGGACCGGTTCAACAGGGCTCACAGCTGGAGGGGCCGCCTGAGGTGTAGCTGACTCCCCACTTTGGGGACATTGTCTGTATATCGATGCACTCAACGTGAGAGGGAGGCAACAAAATTGGACAGGACAGAGGTTTTCCTAAGCAAAATCCAGCTGCTGTCTGGATAGAGGTGTTAGGTACATTTTACCTAATCTCACCAAGGTCCCAGGCACTTTCTTTGTGGCTTTTAATGAAATACTCAGAAGATCTTCGTTCAAAGAACTACGGAAGTTGTGGACAGTTGCAAAGGCCAGGAATGGATTTAGTGCTTCAGCCATCAAACCGACGGTGACTGAACATGGAAACAAACTTCCTGGCTGACTCAAAATACAAATTGCAGGTGAGAGGAGAGGAGACCAAGAGACCCGTATCTCCATCCTCCTGTGTTCCTGATGGAATGCGCAGCTCACCGTAAAGACACTTGTGTAGGGTGGAAGCATATATAACACCTATCAAAGTGTTCAGCACTTTCCATTACAGATGCCTCTTTTCAGTTGTTTAAAACTGAAATTTTAAAATGTATCTCTTTGTGATTTCCCATCTGAGATGGTTTGGTGCTTCCCTCGGTCCTTCTCTCTGCAGACCAGCTGGGAGGACAGTGCTGGCACTCAGGGACTTCTAGCCAAGACACACTCTGCTAAACAGGCTGAATACGGAGATGCATTGACCTGATGTAGGGGAGATCTCCCCCACTGTTTCAAAAAGACCTCCACAGAGTTCCCTGCAGTGATGGAGACGTGATTTGGGCCCAATGTGTGCACTCTGCTTGTATTCAGTCCAGCTCCATCAGCCATTTCATGCAGAGTTTAAGAGGCCCCAGGGAGAGCACACAGAGAACAAAACACTTGGGTGTCCAAAGGGAGGGCTGAGCTGGGGATGCCAACCTTCACCTCTGCCTAGAGAACAGCATGGACCAAGTAACACTTTACGAGTGATATCAGGCTTTTGCTGGCCTCGCTGGCCTTAATTTTAGCACTTTGGGCAATAGCAATGGCAATGGGGTTTGTGGGCAAGTCGTTCGTTGTGGGAACTACTGACTGGGGGGGGGGGAATCTGACAGCTCTTCTCTGTCCCTAGAGAAGGGCATGACACTGGTGGCAGGGCTGGCATCTCAGCCTCTGCCATGAGCAGGCAACTGGTGCCACCTGTAGCCATCTAACCATGCTGTCTTCCCAGCCTGGGAAGGAAGGTTCCCTGCTCAAGTCCATGGGTGGGCAGTGCAGGTCCTACAGCCTCAAAGCATTGAAACAGCTTATATTTGAAGCTTGGGCCTATTTGGGACTAAATCCTGTCCCAGGTAGAACAGAGACCACCTCCCAGTTCCACAAACCATCAATCAGAGAGTTGCCACGCTAAGGGATGCCATCAAGCATGTTGAGCAGGGTACAAGGCTGTCTTCTGGGGATGTGAAGTGGAGCAGAGCCCGTGCTGGGGTGTTTTGCAGCATTGTTTTGTTCTGGAGGAACTGTTTTGGTGTCACCTTTCTGGGACTTTTTAATTAAAGTTGCTACCCTCTTTTTCAAAGCTGTTTGTTTACTGAGAGCAGGTGGTGGGGTAAAGTGGGAACCTCTGGTTGCAGCAGCTCTGTTGAAAAGTAGCTCTTACACAATGGAGAACAAGAGCTGGAGAACGTGGTAGCGTGTGTGGGATACATCATAGAGTCAGAACATCAGTGGCAAATGTCGTCATTAACCCTTCCCTGGCAATATGGAGAGACCCCCTCCTGTGCAAGTAAGCTTTTGGTAAGAAAAGATCTTAAAATAACAGACACTGTTGGCTCTTCTGCATTTGCGGTCAGAGTCACAGTGGGCTCTCCAAAGTTCTTTAATTAATCATTTTTCCTTCAAAGATAAAATCATTCTGAGATGATCTCTGAGATTTTTGCAAATTCCCATGACTCTAGAAGCAGGGACTTTCAGGAAACAGCAGTTATCAGGAGATCACTGCCGGTAACCCTGAGGTAAGCCAGTGCACTATCTCTGCAAACGACTGCCCTCTTCCCCGGGCAGAAGCCGACCTCCTCCAGGGCAGCCTGCCAACGTGAAGCCAGATATCCATCCATGGCCGATCAAGGAAGAAGCCAGCCTGCAGGCAGGAATTTTATCAAATAAAGGGTCTGGGGAAATCCTGAACTGACCCCACCGCTTCCAGGGCCACCTTCGCACTTCGTCCAGGGGCGGAGCCGGCCTTGCAAGAGGTAGGGTTTGAAAAGGGACGGGCGCTCTTAGACCTGACAGGGGACCCAGGCCAGAGACCACAAACCTCCTGCACATTTGGTCCTGCATGGGTCCAGGGGTACCAGGTACACCTTGTACCCAGGGGCTGGGGGGGGCAGGGGGTAACAAGAAGGGTTTGTACATCCTGGAGTAACTGGTTCTCCCGGACTGCACAAACCCTCCTGCAGCAATCCCTCCCGGAGCTGCATCCACCCTCCCGGAGCTCATGGCTTGGAGGGAGCAGGGTGTCTGGTCCCACAGGCAGTGGCAGCAGCACAGCTGGTGAGCTGGAGGGAGTAGGCTCTGAGCTGGGGATTTAACCCTCACCAGCCCTAACAGCTGCAGCTGCCCAGGCATGGAGGTGCCCAGGGCTGACGGATGGGGTGGGATGCAGCAGGCTGAGCAGCTCCTCCACCCTCCACACACCGGGACAGCGCTGACATCACCCTCAGACCGTGTCCTTGCACTCGCCAGGGCCAGGCACTGCCTTGTTCCTTGCAGGCTCATTTTTCTGTCCCCACCCAGCGCTGCTGCGGCTGTTGCTGGTATCGGTTGTGCTCGGGGTGTGCGGCTCCTGCAGACACAGCGCAGTCAAAGCATCCTGCTGCCTGCTCCATCCTCCTGCTCTTCCAGTGACGAGATGCCCATTAGAGCAGTGGGGACACGACTGGTCCCTCACCAGCCAGGGGAATCAGCTGGGAGTGAAATGCCATCTCACGCAGGGAATCCTGGAGAGACAGGCTCCGGGGTTCTCTGCAGCAGGAGCTCCCCTGCTTGTTCCCCAGTGGCACTGGGTGGCAGGGGGGGCCTGTTTCACGGGTCCCCAGGGTGAAGGACCGTGACACACTGCTTGGTAAAGTCACCCGGGAGTGTGCACCCCTGCCTGCTGCAGACAGAGGCAGCGGCTGGAGGCTGGTCTCTCGCTATGTTTTCTGCCTTTCTTGAGACAAACCAAGGTCTGGCTTTGATGGGGAGCTTGGCCGTGGGGGCTGCAGTATTTTGATTGGGCTGAAACAGAGCCACCGCTGGATCTGAGCTGCAGAGCCCAGGAACAACAAACAGCCCCTTGGGGTAGTTCAGACTTTCTGCACCTCTCCTTGCTCTCCCGGTGCTCTGCGGGGTGGGGGGGCAACTAAAAATACCCCAATCTCAGTGATGCAACAGGACTTACTAATGGGGTAGAGAAAAGATGGAGACAAATTCTGGAGATGTGCAGCTAAAAAGTGACACAATGGGCATGAGATGCACTGGAAGGAACTCCAGTGGGATGTAAGTTTAAAAAAATTACAAGGAGAATGGTCACAGACCAGGACAGGACTGTAGAGAGCTGAGCAGCGGGGACGACACAAATCTCCATCCTTAGAGCATTTCCAAACTTGGCTGGACAAGGTCCTGAGCAAACTCATCTCACTATGAGGTTGATCCTGCTTTTAGGAGAGAGTGGACTTTCATAGATCCTTTCCGAACTGTGTTAGGCTGTATGTTAAGCTTAACACTTTTGAAAGCCACGTAAATGCAGAAATTTCTGCAGCACACCAGCCACACCAGAGAGGTCTCAGTGTCTGTTGGGTGTAAGATGTCCTCAGCACAAAGAACAGCTCAGAAGAGGCTCAGGACATAGGGAACAGTACAGAGCAACCTGGACTGGTATTGTTGTGCAGCAATCAGACTGGGAACGTGTTCCGGGAGGTGTTGAACCTCCTATTCCTCCTCGCTCCTAGTAACTCAGCTGCCTGCTTTCCCTCCTCCCCACAGCATGGATGGAGACCTCATCCATGTCCTCTCACAGCCTTCCTCCAAGTGACTGGAACTCCACAGACCTCAAGGACTGTTGGGGTGGGAGAGACCCCACCATGTCCCATGCAGTCTCTGACAAAGATTGAAGAGCTTCCAGATTCAACCCATGGCTTCAGCTGAGTCCATATGGACATTTTCTCAGATTCAGGGCAAAAGGGAAGACAAGTGTATGTATTTTTCCTAACCTCCGCCTACCTTCAGACCCTCAGCAGGAGCCAGAGAGCTGAGCCCAAACCTCTTGTCCTCTCTTGGTCAGAGGTAGAACCTTGTCCCTGAGCTGCCTGTTGTGAAAACACACCCAGCAGCTGCTGCTCATGCCAGAGAGCTCTTTGTGGTGGTACATACAGGAGAAGGAGCATGATTCTGCTTGTTTTTCATGACGAAGGGCAAGGCATCCTGCCTCCAGCCTGCCAACAGAAGCAGGGATACATCACAGAATGAAACAATCACAGAATGGCCGGGGTTGGAAGGGACCTCTGGAAATCACCCAGTCCAACCCCCTGCCAGAGCAGGGTCACCCACAGCAGGTGGCACAGGAACGCCTCCAGGCGGGTTTGAGATGTCTCCAGAGATGGACACTCCACCACCTCTCAGGGCAGCCTGTGCCAGGGCTCTGCCACCCTCACAGCAAAGAAGTTCCTCCTCGTGTTTAGGTGGAACTCCCTATGGTCAAGTTTGTGCCCGTTACCCCTTGTCCTGTCCCCGGGCACCACTGAAAAGAGCCTGGCCCCATCCTCCTGACACCCCCCCTTTCAGTATTGATAAGCGTTGATAAGGTCCCCCCTCAGGCGTCTTTTTTCCAGCCTGAAGAGACCCAAATCCCTCAGCCTTTCTTCACAAGAGAGGTGTTCCAGTCCCCTCATCCTCTTGGTAGCCCTTTGGTGTCCCCTCTCCAGCAGTTCCCTGTCCTTCTGGAACCGGGGGAGCCCAGAACTGGACACATCCCTACAGCCTCCGGAGCCGCTGGAGAAGGGGAGGGATGGGATGGGATGGGATGGGATGTGATGGGATGGGATGGGATGGGATGGGATGGGATGGGATGAGCAGCCCTCCCAGGGTCTTGCTACCCTTCCACCCCACGGCCCGGCCCTGCTGCTGCACCCAGCCCCGCTGCTCTGCCCAGCCTCCATTAACGAACCGGGCTCCGTTAATGCCTGTCTTGGCCCTGGCGGGTCTCCAAATGGATCATCCCAGGAGTGCTCACCAGAAGCTAATTGCTGCTCATTTGGAAGGTAACTGGGAGCCCTGCAGTCATTAGCAAGAGTGGTGAGAGGAAGCACTGGTGTCACCAGCAGCCAAAGGCGCTTGCCCAGCGGCTTTGTTGTACCTGCTGGATGCAAAGCTGAAGAGCAGCTCCTGGTGCCACCAGCATCGCTGCGCATCCCCAGGGCTGGCTGCTGCTCCAGGGCCTGGCTGGGAGCAAACCAAATGAAGCACCGGCCACAGCTGGGTGGCTCTGCTGTCCATCTGGGCCTCGTGGCTAGTGCTTTCCCTGAGTGGCCACCAAGTTAATTCATGACTGCCGTTACCGATGCTCAGCAGTGCTTCATGGCCACCCACTCTCCATACAATCGGTTCCCAGGGAATGAAAATCTTGGGACCAAACCCTTCCACCAGGGCAGGGCTCAGGGCTGGCTGGGGATGAGACCTAGCTCCAGCAGACACAACCATCAGCTCTGCCCAAGGATGTGCTCCCACACGTGTCCCTGGGGATCTTTGGTATCACAGCAGCCACCTGCAGTCTGGGATGGTACCAGAGTCTGGCAGCTCCGACCCCTGAGGCATCTGAGCGGGCAGGATGGGTTTTCTAGGAGACTCCACACCTTATAGTTAAGTAAAGTTAGGCTTTCTTATCACGCGGAAGTGTTTCTCAGCATGCAGCTTCTCATTGAACCCCTGACTTTTCCCACATTCAGGCACTCCATGGTGGATGACAAACCCAGCTCATCTTCAGCTCTGCTGCAGAGAGGACGTGTATGGGCTCCTGTACACGTGTGCCAGGATCCGTCCGTGCACAGTGAGCTGGGTGCCTGGCACCGGCCCTGCAGCACCCCCGGGCACCCCCCAGTTCGGCATCACTGGTCCCTGCCTGCACCCAGCACTGGGATCACCAGACACAGGTCCGTCGCAAGCGACCACGGGGAGCACTGGCCGTCAACCAGCAGAGAAGTCACACTTGAGTCAAGGAAACTGTTTTCCCATCATTTAAAGCAAAACCTGCAAAAAGAAGCTCTTCCTAGAAAAATACATTTGCAGGTCTTTGCCAGCAGTTGCTGGAAAGAAAGCGCAGAGCTTTGATGATATTCCAAGGGGTTTTTTTTCATGGCAGATTGCTGAGTTTTTGATAAAAAGGATCTGTAAGAATGGCACAGGGAAGCGTAAAACCTCCCCAGCCATCTGAGCAGGATGTGTCCCGGGGTGCTGCTGCCAGGCCATGCAGAGGAGCGCAGGACACAGGCTCCCCGTGTCTCCGCTGTGCTCTGCTGCAAACAGCCACCGTGGGAGAACAAATCAGACCCTCACCAAGACACTGGCTCCAGCCTGGCTCCTGTCCCCACGATCCTTCAGCTGAAGGTTGGGGGATCCTCACAGCGAGGACACTAAGCCCCTCATGCACTGCCAAACCTCCAGTCCCCTTGTAGGCTCGGAAAACCCCAGTCTTCTTCAAAGCCCAAGCAGAGGACTCCAGCCAAGGGCTGTGCCCCACACGCTGGCAAGGTGGAAAATGTATGAAGATGTCTGCCATGTGCTGGAGATGGAGCCAAAAAGGATCTTGGCTGGAGAGACCCAGGCATAGAGACCCAACTAGCTGGGTTGGTGTCATCTCTTGTCAATGTCCCACACTGGCCACTTTGGACAAACTGGGCCAGGCCCACTCCAGCTTTGAAGTGCCTGTGTCTCTCCAGGAGCCCTGGCTGGGTGCAGGGGAAGGGAGGGAGCTTGGAGGAGCCTCCTTCTCAATTATTCATGGTGAGATCTCAGCTGATGGAGCTGGGGCTTTCAGAGGCTGGTTCCTAATGGAGCCTGCTGACGTGTCTGGCCAGTAAGCACTCCTGGGCCCTGTGTAATTCCCACTTCTCCCATCTCCATGCCATAAAAATGCCACCTTTTCCTGCTAATGATGCATTATGCAGCCATTACCCAGGGTTCATAGCCCTGCTGCCATCATGCAAAGATGTTGAGCTGTCAGCGTGGGAAGGGCAGCGTGTGCTCCCCAGCCAGGGAAATCGCACATGCTGGGATCTGCCAGGGGTGCTGCCCACACTGGGGGCTGATGGAGGGATGACAGGCCAGCTGAGATCAGCTTGCACAGGGAGCAGAAGAGGTACCAGCAAGACAACAGGCATAGCTAGAGCATAGCAAGGCCTGCAGCCATCCCATCCCAGCTCTTTAAGGCAGAGCAAGGGAGGAGATGACAGAAGACAATTGGGGCCGCATCAGCTGTCACCCCAGGTGCTGCAGACCTGTCAGCTTGATGTGCTGATTGCCTGCAGGACATCTCCACCTGCAGAGGCAAATGACAACAAATGATGGGTGGAGACAGTGGTGGAAGATGACTCAGGAATGGCAATGTTACTGCTTGGACCTTGTGCGGGAGAACACGTTAAATGCTGCATCAGGAATGCCTGCCAGCCTCTCGGCAGTTCTGGCTCTGTCCCTTTCCAACGCTGGCCAGGGCTTCCTGGGACTTACACCCACTCCTGCCCATGGTTCTATCCCACACCAGCTGTGCAGGGCTGGAAACACAACCCCGGTCTATGCACAGATCAAGGTGCCACATAACCAAAGAGGGGTTTCATGAGGGCCACAGTACCATGGCAAGGCCTAGGTCACCTTGCATAGTCCTGTGTATCATCCCCATGCCCCCTTTATCTACTGTCCATCCCACATGGAGAGGTGTGGAAGTCCACCCATCTGTCCATTCATCCCCACAGCCTTTTATCCTCGCACAGGTGTACCTCCATCTAATACCCATTCTCATACTGACCTGACACTCTGTCTGTCCATCCGCCTATTCATCGCCATGCACTCATCACCCAACTATGCTTCTAGCTCAAACCAGTGCTCCACCAAGTGAGTACTCATCTCTGAGTACTTGGGAGAAATGGATCAAACCTGGGGTGGTTCTGGTGCCCTCTCCTAAAAAGAGACTATTAAACCCTTGTGCTCATGGTGTGGGCTGGTGTTCCAGTAGGGGCTACAGCAGTGCAGCAGATCTCTCTTTCAGGAGGACAGAGGACATGTTGATGGGAAGGATCTGTACTCTTTCCATCCTGTGAGAAGAGAACCATCCTCAGAAGCATCCTCAGAAGCATCCTCAGAAAGCTCTGCATGGGCACACAGCCACCATGCCTGACTCCTTCCTCAACAGGCTCCCAAAACCTCTAGCAGGTGATACAAGCTTGCTCCACATAGCCATGTGTATAAAATCACAGAGCTGGCAGAGACATCCCAACCCCTTTTCCAGCCGACTGGTACCCAGGGACAGTCCCCAAGCCAGGCTGCCTGGCTGAGCAGTGGCGATGCCCAGCAATATGCTGCTCTGCCTGCAGCACACGATGCCCAGGAGCAGGGAGGCTGGACACCAGTTTGGGATCATGTAGCACAGTGGATTCCATTGCCCGTGAGCCCTGGGACCTGCCAGGGGATGAGTGGGAAAGGCTGCTTTCAGGGACACACCACGATGTCTGCAGCGTGGAGGGAGGGATGTCCACAGCAGGAGATGGTGCCCTCTGCAAGTGGGTTGAGGGCTGGAGTCGGTAGCACAACAGCTGTCAGAGAAGACTGGCGATTACCCCGAAAGTGGTGACCTGCCCACCCTGCCTGTCAAGTTAGGAACCACACGTCTGTGCTCATCTAGCCTGTGGCCAAACTGCAGAGACATGGCCTGGAGACCTCTCCTACCACAGCAAAGGGGAAAACACTTCTCACACCCTGGGGCCTGGGCTCCTCTGGCACCTCCACCCTTGCATCTTGCCCCATCGCTGAGAGCCCTTTGTCCTCACCACTGGGTCCTACAATGCCCCTGTCCACCAGGTACATGTCCCCTCCTCCAGAGCTGCCTGCAGGATGTGTCACTGGCCCCTTAGCTATGCCTATGCCACGGGCTGACCCTTAATTTTGTGTGAGTGCGCAGCGGCCTGCCTTATCTGCCAGAGAGAGCCATTAGCTTCCCCCCCACACTCACATTAGGAAATAATTGCCCTAATGGGCTCTACCAGCGGCCTGGGCCGTGCGCTCCACAGGTTACTGCCTGGGGCGGCCTGCGGCAACTTGAGAATAGTGCCTGGCCATGGGGTTCATACCTGCGAACGGGGGGACATGGCTCCAGCATCACCAGGGTCTCCCGTGGGACAGGGGATGGCAGACCCCAGCCCTCTCCAGCAATGGAAAGGACAAGAGGGGGAGCGGGGCAGGGCCAGGTCAGTAGCGTGCAGGGGATGCTGATGTGAGTCACGGGGTGGCTGGGGGGGTTGTGTGTGTTGGGGGGGGGGGGCATTTGGGATGCAATACCAGTGACGTACAGGTGTGATGGAGACAGGGCACTCAGGGCATCTCCAGCACTTGCTGGCAGCTCCCAGCTTAAATCACAAGCACTAGTCGTGTGCCAGGACCCTACGGCTAAGGGTAAGCGTGCAAGGTGCTGCATGGGGCTGCTCACCAAGAAAATTTGTCTGTGAGTGAGCGACCAGCTGCCCACAGCCCCATGCTGGCATCTCTGCCGACGGACGGGGCAGTGTCAAAGCAGCACCGCGTGAACATCCCCACCTCGCGGGGATCTTTGCAGAGAACACAACCATCCGAAACACGTCCCGAAGCTGCAGCTAGGCCGTTAGGTCACTGTGATAAAACAAAGCACTGAGTTACTCTAGCCTGAGCCGGAGATGAGCGGGCTCTGGTGAGGACGTGCGGATGGTGGGGGATCAGCTGGCCCCGAGCAGCAGAGATGACTGCAGGCTGATGCAGCAGGTGCTGGCGCAAACAGGCCCTGGCTTGTGCCCGCACAAGGAGCGTGCCACCCCCAGCGGCACTAGGGGATGCTCAGCACAGGGTGTCCCAGGGAATCACCAACCTCTTGCTGCCTGACTCTCACCCACCGAAAGCTGGGGGTCCAGCCTGCCATTCCCCAAGGCTTGTCCTGCCACCGTGCCAGCGCTGACAGCCATCCCCGGCCAAGCAGTGACACCCTGTGGTGAACGCCCTCCTCGCCTCCGAAGGGGGCGGTGCCCCTGGACCCCCACCGCCGACCTCCCGGTCCATGGCACTGGCCGCCCCCGCTGATAACACCCCCAGCCTTGGTCCCCTCTCCCCTGGTCCTGCTGGTGCCCATGACCCCCACGCGGCACGAGACAACCCATCTCATCCCAGTGCTGCCACGGAAGCTCTTTCCTGTCCCCGGTGCCTTGCCTAAATATCTCCAGGGCTCCAGCAACAGCAGCCAAAAGAGGGTTCCTCCATCTCTACCCCCAAGGAGACCCCCGGGCTGCAGATGAGCAGGGGGGGGGCACACTCCCACCTCCCAGGAGCCCTCTGCCAAGGGGCTGGTTCCCTGTCACCCTAATAATACAGACACACAGACTAATAATAAGGTTTACTATTAAATAATGAAGCACGGACACGTCATTATCAGGTAATCATCTCTTGTGAAATAGGATTTCCATTCCAGTGCGGTGTCTCAAGCACTTTTCCCCAGGCCATCTCCCAGTGCTTCATGCAGGGGTCAGTGTCATTGCACCCTGGGTGTGGCTGGGGAAACTGAGGCAGGGGGTGGGGGCACACAGTAACAGCACCACAGGGAGACGCCAGGCAGCTGGCAGCCCAGCCAGGGCACCATGCCCTTGTTGTAACACCAGAGCGGCCAGCACCTCCTCTGCCCCAGACTGCTCACCAGCCCCACGCAGTTCTTATTTGCTCCCCTGCGATGTTCTGTCTGATCCCAAAGCTGTCTCGGTGGCACTGCTGGCTGCGTTTGTCCTACCTGATGCCCTGCCATGCAGCGGGAATGCTTCAGGAGCATGGGAATGGCACACCAGCCACCCACCCCACTGTCCCCTCCCGCAGGCACTGGTGGGGGACATCCTGCTCCTGGACACATTGGGGTGCCCATGAAAGCACCAGGGCCCTCAGGGCACATTCCTGAATGACTGGGCCGAAAGCAGCGCCCACAGGGCCAGGGACTGGGTCAGGAGGACAAAGGTGGTAGCACGGGTGCAGATGCTGCGCTGGGGCACATAGCTGGGGAAAAACGCCACGAGCGGCCCCAGCACCAGTGGGCGGCTCTGGCATGGGGGTGACCAGCAGCCCCCACTGCCCCCACCCTGAGCAGGCATGGAAGGTCCCAAATCTCAGCTGTACTTCTCAGATGTCCACTCCCCTCCCAAACCAGGGCCCCTGGGGTGAGGGGCTGAGGCTCCTCTGGGTGGGACCGGTCCCAAAGAGGGCAGAGCCAGGGGGCATGTGGGGATGAGTGGTGCCTAACCTATTGGCACGGGTGAAAATGAGATGGAAAACCTCAGGAGCTGGATATAGGGATGAGGAAACATCACTCTGCCAAGGCACAGGGCTCTGGCGAGGAGTGCGGGGTGGGATCCCAAATCCATCCCCTTACACAGTCCGGACCATTGGTTTATCTCCCTGCCCCACACCCTGATGCCTGTCCCTGGATCCCCAGGGCAGGAGGGATGCCTGTGACAGCCAGAGGATGACCACGACCCTGGGGAGCACAGAGGGAGAGGGGAGGGAGGGCAAGGCTGGGACTGCCTGGGGGATGAGCTGGCGTCCCTTCCCACCCCATCACTCTGCAGGGAGGGTAGCACTGGCTGACGGAGGGGAGCATGAGTTCATGGAGACCAGGATCGCACTCTCTTTCCTTTGGTTTCACTGCCCTTGTTGCCTGGTAGCTAGAGGCTCACACCTTTGGGATGGAACGTCATGAGTTCCTGCTCCAGAGTGGCTGCACCACGTACCCTGATGACCCTGACAGCCAACCAAGAGCCTGGTGTCCTCCCAAAGTCCCACGGCCTGGCAGCTGGACCCTCCGATGCACAGAGCTCTTGGCTGTCCCCAGGCTCTGGGTCCCTGGATGCCACGGTCACAGCCCCCCGGCAGCTGGGATGGAGGGGAGGGACCAGCAGGGCCCCCTCACCCCCTGCACAGGCTGTCACAGGGTGCGGGAGGAGAAACCATGCTCCCTGCTAAGACACTAGAGGAACCCACTAGCAGGGTTTGACCAGCCACATTTTAACCAAAAGAGGCAGAAAATGCCAGCGACGACACTGTGAGCACCCGGAGATCTGCAGAAAGGTCTGAAAGTCCATTCAGTCCCTGGCCAGATGAGAGAGAGCTTCACCTGGAGCTGCTTCTGGACTTTCTCATGGGATCTTTTGAGAGAGGTCCCAGCCCTAGCTCTGTCCCAGCATCAGTGACACCTCCAGCATCTGAGCTGATCCCATCCCTGCTATGAGTCCCTCTTCACCAGCAGCAGCCAAGGGAGCACAGCCGCCAGCATGGCCACCGTCAAGATGAGCAGGACGGCGAGGGCGATGGGCGACTGGCAGCATTTCACCCCCAGGGCCGAGCTGGATGACACCGAGCTTCGTGTTTCTGTTCTGCTTCTCCTCCCCAGGGAGCTGCAGTCCACATCCACCAGTGGCATCCCATGGTCACTGATGACAAAGATGTGGGCTTCCCGTGCCAGCTCTCCTGGGACCCCCTGCGAGTCCATGGGGCTGTTTCCTGTGCTGCAGCACCGGTCGAAGCTCTGCACCGGCATCACAAAATGGCTGGGCACCACCAAGGTGTTGCTGGCCTCCAATTTGGTCAGATGGGACAAGGAGGAAGGTGACAGAGGCATCTCCAGGGCCCGGAGGTTGGTACCTGCCTTGGGCGGCCATAGAGCCTTCTTCTTGCTGAGGAAAGTCACGTAGCGGCAGATGGGGCAGATGATGCTGCTCTGGACCTGGCCGTCAAGCTTGGCGGAGAGCAAGCACTTCACCAGGCAGTCGTGGCAGAAGGTGTGCCCGCAGCTGAGCTGGCGGTGCATGGCCTCCAGCGGGTGGAACTTCTCGTAGCACACGGGGCACTCGGCCGGGGGTCCCTCCTTGCTGGACGAGGCCTCAGACATCCCTGCTCTGTCGGCCACAGGCGCTCCCCAGCTGCGAGGAAGAGGCACGATGGGTTAATAAGGTTGAAATGATAAGCATGATCCATCTCTTCATCTCTCCTCCTCCTCCCTGCTCTCTTGCTTTTGCCCTCTTGCCCCTAACAGATGCAGTTGACAGCTACTAGGCATCCTCTCAACAAGACAGGGCATTTTCAGGAGCATTACGCCTCTCAGTGTGGCCCTTGGGGCAAGAGAGAGATGACGGGAGGACCCCAACTCCAGAGCCAGCGGGGGCAACAATCCCCGGCTGCAAAATCACATGCACGAGCCCCTGGATGGACGTGCTCAGCACGTGGTACAGATAAAGCAGGTTCAGCTTGTGTCACGAGTGCCTCCGTGCACTGCTGCCAGCTCCAGGTGCACGGGAGGTGGGAACTCCCATCCCACAAAGAAACCTGCCATGGAAAGGGAGATGCTCCCATCCCAGGGGACACAGAGGGGCCAGCGGGAGCAGGGGGAGGCCAGGGCAGTGGGACAGGTGGGAGCACAGGACCCCCCGGGGATGGAGAGGGGGCGTGCTGGACCCGGGGCAGGCAGCGAGCACCCACGCCAGGCTCCTTCCAGGCTGCTGGAGGATGTCCCAGGCTGGTGGCCAGGCCACAGCCATCTCCAGGCTGTGCTCCTCACGCCGGAGCATGGTGTGGTCAGCAAGCCCCGGAGCCCGGCGTCTCCTCTTAGTCAGAGCAGGGAGGGCAGAGCCCAGCCATCCCGCCTGGCCCCTGCCCCAGCCTGGGGCGCCAGGGGGAGCGCGGGGCCGCTGGGATCCCCAGACCCGCGTCTGGGCTGGGTCTGAAGCTCTGCCGTGCGTCTCCCAGGGCAGGGAGCATTCATGCGGCGGCTCAAGGAAGGGAGAGGGGAGCGGGAAGAAGGGAGAGAGGAGAGGGGAAAAGGGAGAAGGGAGCGGGAGATGGGTGAAGGGCGGAGGAAGAGAGGAGAGGGGAAAGGGGAGAGGAGAGAGGGGAGAGGGGAGGAGGGATGCTCAGCTCAGCTCCTTTCTCTTAAAACCTGAGCTTCATAAAACCTGCAGGTTTTTCCAGACCTTGCAGCATTGTCAGACCCGACCCAACCTGCACCCCTTTTCTCACGCATGACTGTGCCCATGGGCATCCTCACAGCTGTCTCTGGAGGTTTTGCCATCCCCTCCTTGGCTGACCTCCTCTTCCTTGGGAGCCATCCCCTGCGCCAGGACGGTCACAAGAACACAACAAACCATCCCCTCCCAATCAAAGAGAAGAAAGATGCAGGCTCCTGCTCTGCTTTAAGAGGGATCAGGGACTTGGTCCCCCAACGTGCTGCAGAAGGAGACCCTGACCCTGTGCACCAGCTCCTCTGTGCCCCCAAAGCCCCCTTACCTGCTGCAGGGCACCAGGGCAGGAGCCCCTCCATGCACTCCACTGCTGTCCCCAGAAGCGGGGCTGGCCGTGCCCCAGCACCGAGCACCAGCTGGGGAGAGGACTGGGACAACTATATAACACAGAGGTGTTGGCTGCGCGTGTCATGCGGGCGTGTTGCGCAGAAGCTGGAGCAGGGACAGGGCCAGCTCCCGGGGATTGAATGCGGAGGAACTCGTTCCCCATTTTAAAGGCCTGATATTTGCCTGGTTGGCCAGGGAGGGGGCGAGGAGCCAGTGTCAGGCGTCGGAGGGCAGGGACAGGCAGCACGGTCCTGCCTGCTTTCCCTCATGTGATGGGCACCTGTAGTCGGGCTCATCCCTGAGCTCAAACCCCAATGAAACAGTCGCTAAAGGGGATGTCGGGAGCCCAAATTCCCTCTGTTGCTGCAGAGCAGGGTGACCGGCAGCACCCTGCACCAGGGCTGGGCTCCTGCCAAACAATTCTTGCCTCCAGCCGCCACAGCTCCCTGTTCCTCGCCCTGGCCACATCTTCATCCCTACGCCCCCTCCCCTCCTCATCCCCCAAACACTCCGCACTCCAGCCCTGCGCTCCCCGCCCTACACCATCAGACGCTCACCCAAGCACCGGTGTGGCAGCACACAGCCCAGCAAACACACTCCAGCAGGCTCGAGGGCCACTGCTGCCTTGAACCTGCCCTGGAGGGGGTTTCCAGCATCTTTGGGAACTGCAGTCCAGGCAGCGGCAGGAGCCCTGTGGGCTCAGGGCAGGCAGAAGCCCCGAGCTTGGCCATCTCAGCAGCCGCAGGTGGCTCATGAGTCACTGTTTGGCCAGGTGCCGGCTGGAAACACACATGGAGAAGGTTCCCTGTGGCCTTACATGTGTCCCAGGGTGCTGCCCATCCCTCGCTCGACCCCCAGGCGAGAACCTGAGAGGTGTCTCCCCTGCAAAGCCTTGGAAAAACTGCCACGGGGTGGGTCACTTCTCCCACAGTCTCGGCTCTTTCCAGCCACCCCTGCCACCCCTCAGCCCGGCCAGTGGCCACGGGGCTGCCAGCCCACACTCAGGCTTGCTGAGCGTTTCCACGGGAATGTGAGGATGAGATTCCCAGAGCAGGCACAGTGACCCCAAGGCGCCCCGCCTGCACGCCTTCCCCAGCTCTGGCTGTGGCAGTGCAGCCACGGGACCTGGATTTGAACCATCAAGGGGCCCCAATGGCCTGCAGGGCCTGGAGTCTCCATCATGGAAAGCCTTCCGGAGAACCCTGACATAGCGGGGAGTCTTGCCTTGGGGCAGAGAGATGCTCCGCACAAGCATTCCCAGCCCTGCGGTCCTCCAGCCCCAAGAAGATGCCCAGGGCTCTGCAGGATCTGTGGGGCAGGCAGAAGAGGAGATGCACCTCTGGCACCCAAACCCCAGTGAGATGGGCCATGGAGGTCCTCTATGGGCAGGAGGGGTGGTTTCGTGCGGCTGGCTGTCGCGGCAGGGCTGCAGGCGTGGGCAGCAGTATCAGTCGCTCGTGGGTGCAGCGGTTGCAGCAGTTACAACATGGGGCTGGTTTCTGGAAGGAGCAGGGGAGGTGCAGCCCCGCCGAGCCGTCCCGTGCACTGGGGCAGCTGCCAAAAGAGAGCACCCATGGTGGGAGACATGCCCCGGGGGGGATGTCTCAAGCCGTGAAGCCCTGTCCCTCGCTGCAAGGAGACCTGCAGCATGTCAACACCTTCCACACCCCCCGCTTAAGATCAGGGACCAAGCCACTCCACTCGTTATCCCAGTTTTCTTGGGATGGTCCAGAAATTGAGGCTGAAACCTCTCCAGACAGATCGTGCCGGGGCTGAGGTTGCACAGTCACCCCTGGGGTAGGCATCCCCATCCCCCTCCCTGGCCCCTCCTTGAAGCTGCTGGAGGTGCCAGGGTTGCACCCACCGAGATCTCCATTGCTGAATGAGTGATCTGGGCCAGCGAGAGCAGATTTGGGGCAGCCGAGCATCTCCCCAGCTTCAGTTTGCTCTCTGCCAGCACCAAGGCGGGGTGGAAATTCCTGTTTCCCATACTTTGAATGCTCCCCGCCGTCGGAAACTATGAGCTCACGGCTCTATACATAGGCACTGGAAAAACGAGTCTGCCTCCCTTAGCCGCTTTGACCACGCCAAAATCAAAGGGATTTTGGCATATCACAGCCCTGGCTCTGTGAGCAGTTTCGTTCTTTCCTGGGCATGGCTTTTCTCGCTGCCTTTGCCCCACTTCCACATGCAGCAGCATCTTTCCTGAATGACGGGATTGAGTCTGCTGGTGCTTGAGGGAGAAGAAACCAGTTTCAGGAGCAAAGCAAGTCCCTATACGCTGCCTGTATGTTTTTCTCCGGCTTTAAGCAATGCAGCTCACGGCCAGTGTTTCAGCCCCCTCAAACCCAGTGCAGGGTCAAGGTCTCCAGGATCCTTTTATCCAAGCAAGAAGGCAGCATCAGGCTCAGCTTCTCTCCAGGGACCACAGCTGAGACCTTCTCTGCTCTGGGGTTGGTGGCTTCCAGGGAACAAGGGACATTCTGACCCAGAAGAGGACACGGCCCTCCCTACAGGCGGGGGTGGCCGGGGGTCCCTTCACTAAAACTGCGATGGCTTTTGGGCAGAGCTCTGCAGCCTTTTGCAAGGACAAGCGGATGCTGCAGACAGCCCTTGTCTTCCACAGCATCACCCCAACTTCCCACTGTCACCGACCAGGTGGGGAGGAGGGAAAATAATATTAGATATAGTTACGTGAAAGTGCTTATTTTCAAAGCACATTTAAAGCCAGAAGATCGAACTATATGTGAGCCTGGTGCCAGGCAAATATTCACTATAGGTCTCGATATTTCCATAACAAATCCATGCTGCACTTCTCCAAATCATAAGAGATGAAGCAGGGACATTTCCAATGAGCAGAGACGTGTCCTCCATCCCTTCTCTCAACGAGGGCGAGGATCCCGGTGAGAAAAATCATGGCTTTATTCCTGACGGCAAGATGCACGCGCGGAGCTTTGCCATGCAGCCACAACCCATCCACATGGCTGGTGGCTGCTGGAAAGGATGGGCTGGGTGAAGTGTCCCTCACCTGGGGAGACCTGCCCCATCCCTCCCATGACACGGCCAGTCCTCCCAAACTCCCCCAGGTTTTTCCTTAGCGATGGCTCAACCTGCAAATCTGAGGCTTTCTCCAAGTTTCTGCTCAGCCCGTTCTCCTCCCACCACTTCCCAGCCCCGGCTCAAACATGGTGAATAGTTGGCACAGGTGGGAACCAGGTGAAGGGAAGAGGGGAAAAAGTAAATCCAAGGGGTGGAGGGTCCAAGGGTCCTGGCCCCTGTCTTAGCTGTATCCATTCCCATGCTGTCAAAATAAACTCACATAGATGGAAAAGATGGATGAGTTTGGAGGCACCCAAGCCCTTTAAGGGGGTCCATCTTTTCCCATACTTGCTTTACTTGAATTCAGAGAGGGAAAATAAGTGTCTTTTCTTTCTGCATGTCTCCATCCTGCCTGTCAGGCACCTGGCAGGATGCAGACTCACCATCAAGCTGCTGATTTAGCCAAGACAGCCCAAAACACCTAGCAGAAGCTCTTCTGACAGCTTTCTCCTCAGCGCTTTTTGCCGTGCCCAGCAGGTGGTGATCTCGGATCAAAAAAGATCTCGGAAAAAAAAAGACCCGGCTGCACCGTAAAAAAAAGCCCTGGGCCTGCCTCTCCAGGGGTGCCAAGGTCTGCAGCTGGTGGTCCCCACCAGCTGGGATGCTGCCTCTTCCCCACCAGGATGGATGGGATCTGCTTATCCTCCTGATGACCAGAAATTTACATCCAGTCATTTGACATGACGAACGCTTATCAAACACCAAGGAACAACGGGGTACATCCCCAAACCCCTCTCCAATGCCTGTTTTCCCACCAGATGCTGCGGTTTTGCGAAGGCACCTGCACAGTACCTGGGCATCACAGCACCCACCTGCCTCTGCCTCCAACAAACCCTCCCAGGAATGACCTCGAGCCTGGTGTGAGCCCTTGGAGCCTTATTCTGACCGCAAAACTTGGGGATCTGTCTCGTCCAGTCCAGGCCGAGCCACACAGCCCCACGGTGCATGGGGTTTTCCCATACCTGGGAGGGCAACTGCACTCTCCAGGGGCTCCTTCAGCTTCTTTCCCCCCTCCACCAACACAGCGTCAGCTCAGTGAGTCCGGGGGCAGCCCAAGGCAAGCGCCTCAGATGATGAGCAAGACCAGGGCTGCACAAAACCCCTGGATGTGGGGGCAAAATGGCTTGTCCCCCCTTCCCCGGTGCCCACACCAGCCCCTCGGGGGAAGCACACAAACCTGCTGTAGACCCTCCGCGGTCACTGTGACCCGTCCCTGCTGTGCCATGAGCCATGCCACTCCAGGGATGTTTTACCACCCACGTCCCCTGCAGCAGCGGGTATTGCCGGACTCTTTTACGCCATCCCCTCTGGCTGCCTTTTTACCAGGCAGCTCCCTCGAGCCTTATTCTGGGGGACAATGCACAGAATCCCTGCAACGTCAGGAGAAAAGGCTGCCGGGGTTAGGGATTGGGGGACTTTTACCAAAATGGGATGTTCCCTGTGGTTTTGGCTGCCAGGTTGTGTTGCAGTTTGGCTTTTTCCTCCAAGCCCTGTCTCCCGGAGGGCCGAGATTGCAGAGGGGTTGCTGCCTTTAATGGGAACAAGTAGAGGTCAGCTTCTAGCCCTGCAACACCACACACGCTGGAGTGGCCCGGAAAGGAAAGGCTCCATAAAAGGAGCACTACATACTCGATTTTGGTTCATTTCATGATTTTTCCAGGGTCTTATGACCATGCAGTCAGCATGGTGCTGTGAGCAGAGAGTTTGCAGGCAGAGCTGCTCCACCAGCCAGGGTCAGCTGGTGGATCATCAACCAGAAACACAAGTGGGTTATTGATAGGAGGATGCTTGGGAAAAAATGCATCTGCCCAGACATGCTGGCACAAGGCAGGAGGGCTACTGTCCCCGTCCCACCATCCTGTGGGCTCTGCAGTCCCCGTAGTCAAAATATAGGAAGGATAACCCCAGTCCTCCCTTCCAGATGGGGTCAGCTGGAAAACACACAAGGGTCCTGACAACCCCCAACCCACGGTGTCCCATGAGGGACAGGGCAGGTGGTGCCCGGGTGTCCCCTTCTGCATCCTGGGAGGATGATGGGTCCAGCACAGAGACGCTCCCGAGCCGGCATCGGGGCTGTGGCTGGTGTCACAGCAGTTTCCCACATCTCCTTGGCCCTCCATGTCCATCGTTAAGGACCCCCAGGAAAATGGGCACAAGCAGATCCAGGGTGCCTAAGAGGTCACCCCTGCACCCCACGAGCAGCCTGGCAATAACCAAGACAACCAGCGTTTCAGGGTGGCTGTGCTTTTGGCAGGCAAGCTGAGCTGCAAAACAGTACTTTTAGGCATCGCTGGCAAAGTCTGTTAAAGGAGCGATTCAGCAAATACTGCCCAGGCACCAAAGGTGGCACTCACAGTAGTCAAGAAAAATAGCTACATTTATCAAAAAAAGGCTCCATGTGGATGGACACAGCCAGCTCAAAGGGGGACTTCGGGTGAGGCATAAAGGGAGGATAAATGAAGTGATTGGCGTTGTTGCGTACAACAGAGGGTCTGCTGCCTTCATGCTTGAAGAAGTGCCCTGTTATGTGTATGTGTATGTTATGTGTATGTGGGGGCAGCTCGCAGAGCGGCAGTGACTTTGCTTTCCCGGCTCTTGCAACATCCCAGCAGGCTGCGAGGACACGGCACGCGCCAGACAAGCCGAGCCTCTGCCGACCCCACTGCCAGCGCTGCCCGTGGCTGGGGGACACGACAGCACAGAGCCATCGGGTCCCCCGCCCCCGGCAAAGCCATGGGATGTCCCCATCTGCAAAGCCTCACTGCAGGGGCTGGGCAGGGAGCGCCGGGGGGCTCTGCCTGGGCCACTTGTCCCTCTGGCAACCCTCCCAGAGCCACTGCCCTGCCACATGGTCCCCCAGAGCTGTTGCCCATCGACCCCTGCTCCCCAAAGCCCTCCTAGATCCCTGCCTCTCTGTACACTCCCTACAGCATGGCCATGCCGTGTCTTTCACAGAGCTGTACTCCCTCCATTCCCCCTACTCCCACTCCCTGCCCAGTCTCATCCTTCCTAGTCCCATCCAAACCACATCCCTTCCAGTCCCATCCCTCCCAGTTCCATCCCTCCCCACACTCCTCCCAATCCCATCCTTCCCAGTCCCATCCAAACCACATCCTTCCCAGCCTCATCTCCCCTCATCTCTCCCCACCCCATCTCTCCCCACATCCCTCCCAGCTCCATCCCTCCTTACACCCCTCCCAGCCCCATGTCTCCCTATACCTCTCCCAGCCCCACCCTTCCCTGTATGATCTCCCATATCCCTCCCAGCCCTATACCCTCCCCAAACCCACCTCTCTCTACAGCTCCTCCACTCTCATCCCTCCCTACCCCCACCCCAGCCCCAGCCCTTCCTTCCCCTCGCTGGGGGCACACAGACCCCCACGGCCCCTCTCGTGGGCTCCAAATAGCCATGATTCAACCCACTGGCTTACAAGGATGAAATATTGCTCCTGATGTTGTCACCATGGCACTTGGATGGGGACTGTGAGTAGGTGTGAGCAGCTGATCTCGCATGCACATGGCGAGTCCTGCACCAAACACTATCCTCGGGCAGACAGGGAAGGAGGCAGCAGGGTGGGGGTATAAGAGCAAGGCTGTTTGGAGGCAAACATCAGTCTGAGCAGGAAAGCTGATGTTCCCCAGCACCTGCCAGACTCGTGACATGGGGTCCAGGGTGGGAGCCATGCAAGGCCAAAGGTTGGCCAGGCTTTTTCTAGTGGTCAGAAAACTGCTGGGTCTGAGGTCATCTTTCTTGAGACCAGGAGAAGCCAGGCTTGGCAAGTTCGAGCCTCACAAAGCTCTTGAGATGCAATGAGTCGACAGTTCCCAGATCACATCCCCAGGGTCAACACTCACAGCTCCAGAGCCACAAGCAGAGATGGATGCTGCCTCCCAGCACAGACCAGTGCCCAGCTCCTGGGGCTCTTTCCCTCCCCATCCCTGCTTCTCCTTTGCACAAAGCCTCCTTTCCCTGGACCTTCTCAGCACTAGGAAGGCTAGGCTGCATGTGAGGGGGGGGCGGGGCTTGGCTGACCCCCTGCTTCTTCTCCTTGGCTCCCTGGAGGTGCCGACTGCATCCCTGAGATGATGGCCTGAGATGCCTGGTCCCGTCGGACCCAGCGCTGAGCTTTCCAGTCCGTGCTGAGCCAACGGAGACGGACTCAGGCAACGGCCACCTCTCCCAGGCACCGGGGACACTGGGAACGGATCCAGCACCCAGAAAGACGGGCAGGGAGAGCTGGTGTTCCAAAAGTGATATATAGATTTTTAATTAATAAAATCATGATTGTTATTTAAAATTTAAATGCATTACTATTCTTTAATTAGTAAAATTAATTCCCTGGAGAAGGGAGATGAACGGTGGTCACAGGGCTGGGGGGAACACATTGACAAATCGCAGCCCCCAGTTCTGCTTCGCCCCGGCCCTGCAGAGGTGCAGAGGAGGGAGGACGGGGTGAGGGGGGATTCAGGGGGGTCTGTGCAAGAAGCCGTGCTGAATTCCAGAAGCCAGAGGAGAGGCGCGTGTTCCTCTGGGCGCTGCATCACCTGTCTGGGAAATCCAGAGCTGGGGGGGCACCGGTGGCTCCGTTCCGCCGTGGCCATGATCCGGGCTCTCGACAGCCACCTCCATCCATCTATTTTTCATTATTCCCCCTCTGCCCTCTCCTGCCCTGCTGCAGGGCTGCTCGGGCATGAAGTGGGCTGTTAGAGAACCCCCCCACACCCTTCAGTACCTCTGGGATGCTGCTTCCTTCTCCCTGGATTTATATATATATGATACTCATAGATTATAGCGATAGATTAAAAAAATAAAGTGGGGGAAGAAAAGGCCAGCTACGGGCTCCCATGGGCCGCTGCCCACCCCAGCAGCATTTCTTCCCCTTAAAGACAATAACAAAACCCAGACAATGATCCCAGTGAGTTCCTGGGGGAGCCCCCGCTCCCAATGCCCTGGCCCGGACCCCCCCAACTCCCCTCCGCGCCAACCCTTTGCTGCCTCAGAAAACCACAATAATGGCGGCGGTTGGGAGCCGGGCCTGGTCTCCTGCGGGACGTGTCACCGGAGCGGGCTGAGTGACCGGGACAGCCCTGCGAGGGAGCTGCCTCTGCCCGGGCTCGGGCTGCGCTGGCTGCGGCCACAGATCAGCCTGCGCCAGCTGCGCCTCAGGGATGGAGGTGGAAAAGGCAGCCGGGACCCTCGGCCTCTCCCATGCCTGTGGATAACCCCATCCCAAGGACCGGCCGGGAGTGGGGCGGGGCGTCGCCCAGCAACGGGGGACGCTGCATTGTCCCTTGTCACCCGTCCCACCGCTGTGACCACTCTGCTGCTAGGAGGCAACAGAGGAGGAGGAGGAGGAGGAGAAGAACGAGGACAAGGAGGACGCTGACAGGGAGGAGGACGAGGACGAGGGGAGGAGGAGGAAGCCTTTGACTGCCCATCCCTCCCACCCATCCCAGTCTCCCCCAGGCAGAAAGGGCCCCCTGGGCAGCTCTTTCTCCCACTCCCCCAGGAGCTCAGGTCCCGCTCAGGTCCCTCTGTCGCTTCAGGCACGGCAGCAGCCATGGCCCAGCTCAGCCTGGCCCAGCTGCTGGATGTCGCCATTGGGACGACCAAGGTCAGGGCCATCGACTTCGTGGCCCTGCGCAGACTGCTGCTGGCCATGCTCTGGCACCTGGGCCTGCAGGACATCCCTGTGGAAACGTGGCGACACAGCCCAACCCCCCTCCTGAAGAGGGACCAGCCTGCCAAGGCACCCCCTGTTCTGGAGAAGAAGGGGGACAGGGCCCAGGGCACGCGGCAGCAGCCCCAGGAGCCACGGGAGTGGCTGCAGGAGACCATGAGCGGCCCCCAGCTCACCTGCAAGACCACCTACGCCCGGAAGATAGAGAGGAAAATCAAAGAGAATGGGAGCAGCATCTTCAAGGTAGGGGCTTCTGCCAGTCTCCTGGGTGCTCCCCCACGAGACACCCCCTCCTCCAGGGTCCACGCCGCCGTTGCATCCCCTTACACCGAGGTCTGCTTTAAGCCTGAGCCCATGGCAGCACATGGGCCTTCACAGCCGGAAAGAACTGGAGTTTTGGGGAGGAAGAGCTGGGGCTGAAATGCCCCACTAGCTGGAGGCTCAGCAGCCCTGGAGCTCTGGCCCCATCGCCCTCTCCATCCCTCCCTTCCCCGCTCCTGACCCACGGCCGCTACCGCATCCGCTCCTGGGGCAGCTGGGAGGCTCCATCAGTCCCTCATGGGCCTCATCTCCCACCCCAAATCCCCTCGGCTCGCCCAAGGGCTAAAGCCAGCACTGGTGGGGACCAGACAGGGGCCTCATCCTGCACGGCGCTGAGACGCTGGCGGCCGTGCTTTGCCCCCCAACTATCCCCCGTGGGCAGAAATAAGCCCGGGGTCAAGTTAAGAGCACAGCAGGGGTCAAGGTCCTGGTCCCCAGGGACCCTCCCCTGGGGCTCACCCCACCACCCCCCTCTTGTTGCCCACGGCTCTCTCCCAGGAGCTGCTCGAGGAGATCCACACCATGAAGGTGGCGCAGTCCCGCATGGCAGAGGACATCCGCAGGATGCAGGAGGCGCTTGGCTTGGTGAGCTGCCGCTGGTGCCCCGGGAGGGAGCTGGGCCCTTGCCCCCTCCCTGCCCCTCTCCCTGTCGCCACCCCAAAGTGGGAAGGGTGTCCCAAGGGGGGAGCAGGGGAGCTCAGCCCACCCTCCTGCAGCCCCCCACCCTCTGCCCCCCACCACTGCCCTGGCGAGGGCACAAACGGACACCGCTGCCTGCAAGTCGGGCTGCGGGTAGAGGGAACTGCGGGCATCAGCCAAAGGGATGCTGGGGCACTTCTGAACTAACAGGCAGAAAAAAAGAAACGTGGGAGCTGGGAAGGAGGGGGATAAGGCTCTGCCCTGGGCAAGCCAGCCACAGACCCCAGGCTGCCTGCCCGCTCTCCCTTTGTCCTGTGCCCAAATGCTCCTTTTAAATCCCGCTCCCACATCCAGACTGGTGCCCCTCCCCTCGCCCCGCTCCAGAGGAAACTCCAGGATGCTGCTGGCCGCCTGCCGGGCCCCTGGGACCAGACAGTGCTGGAGCGTGATGGGCTACGGCCACAATCCCGCCTGGATCCTGCACCGCGACAGGGGGCAGCTGCATCCCCAGCTCCCTCGCGGAGACCGGTCCTCCTGTGTCGGGCCATGGTCCACGGCTTGGCGGTGCTGGGCACTGATGTCCCTGTGGGTCCGTTCCCCCCAGCCCCGTGTCCGGCCTGACCCCTTGATCCCTTCCTTCCCCAGCAAAGGCTGAAGGAAAGGCAGAGCCTCTGCCCGGCCCCAGAGGAGGTGAGCAGCATGGTGGGCTGGGAGGTGCTGGGGATGGATGGCCTGGTGGGCAGCATATTGGGAGAGGGGGGAGAAGGAGGAGGAGCAGGCCGAGGAGCCTGAGCTCTGTCGGCGCTGAGTGCTGGGGCATCCCGGCTGCGGGAGCGGGACCCAGTGGGACTGCAGCCCCCAGTTCCTCCAGCCACTGCACGCCCCGGGGCTCTGCGGACCTTTGCTCAGCCCTTCTCTTCCCTGCGCATCCCGCCGGGAGGCAGGACCTGGCACAGGCAGCGCCAGGGCAGCTCCTCAGCTGCCCCGACAGACAGACCTCCTGCGCTGCCTGTGGCAGGGACGTCTCACAGCAGCCCCCCGGGGGACAAGTGAGCACCTGAACCCAGGGCATACAAACGACCCCGGTGCTGGGATGACACAGGGGCCGTGCCCTGACTCCGCCAACACCCCCGTTCCCAGACCAGGCAGCTGGAGGATACGCGTGGAAAGCCCAGGGTGGATGGAGCCAACTGGAAATTGCATGGAAGCGCCCAGATGGGGTAAGGGGACGGGAGGGGGTTTCCTACCCCAGGGGGCTGCAGGGGAGCCCAGGGGGGCTTGGAGCACCCTGGTCTGGGGGGTGACGAACACCCCCGAGCAGCCCAATGGAGGATAAACCTCCCCGTGCCCCCATCTCCCTGGCCAGGTCCACGCTGCAAAAAATCAAGCAGGAGCTGATGGAGATGAAGGACCTGGGCCTGCAGGAGATAGAGCAGGAGCTAAAGGAGCTGGGAGAGCATCAGCAGAGGACTGAGGCCAGGCTGAAGCTCCTGGCGATGCAGACGGACGAGCAGGTGAAGGCACAGGTGAGGTAGCGCTCCCTTCACCCACCACCTCGGGGGGGTGGTTCTGGCGAGGTTCCCAGCCACCTCCCTGGGCTGGCTGGGGCCATCGAGCCTCCAGGGCACCTGGGCTCCTTGGCTGCATCCATCCCAGCTCACAGCCCATCCCTTCTCCCCTTCCTGCAGAAAAACAAGCTGAGGGCGATACAGCACATGGGGCAGGAGGAGGCAGAGGCGCAGGCAGCACGCCCCGTCTCCAGCACGGACACCGGAGTGAAGGTGGGGCAGCTTCTCCAGCGCCATGAGAAGCTCCAGGAAAAGGTGAACACCTTCATGTCCTGGCAGGCGGTGGGCAAGCTGGTGAGGCAAACCACCGCTGCAAGGGTGCAGTCAGGGTCCCCTTGACCCCAGACCACCACCCTGGGGACAGAGCCACGGTCCCTGGGCACCCAGACCATGATCTGGGGACAAAGCCATGGTTCCTGGCACTCCCGACTACTACCCTTAGGACACAGCCAGGGAACCCTGGGAACCTAGACCACCACCCCAAGGGTTCAGCCATGCTCCCCTCGACCCCAGACCACCACCCTGCGGCCACAGCCAGGGGCAAGGTGGTGAAGCAGCTGCCGAGGAGGAGCCACGTAGGGAGAGGCCGGTGTGGGGGGCTTGGCAGGGGGCTGCTAGGAACCCCCCGGCTGGTTGTGCTTCGCTGTAATGTGGGGGAGCCCCTCACCGCCCCCCAGACTGGCTTGTACAAGTCAGCAGCATGGAAGGAAATTACAGTCTGGTGCAAATGTCTTGCTGGCACTGATAGCCCATGGCCACCAGCCAGGTAACCTGGGTCTGTCCCCACGGGGCAGCCACTCCCCCCTTGCATGGCACTGCCTCGTCACCTTCCTCCCTGAAGCAGGATGAAGAACTGCTGAAGAGCACCCAGGCCACCACGGTGCAGGTACAAGGGGACTGTGAGAAACTCAGCTCCGTCGTGGGGGACGTCCTGGCTGACAGTCACCAGGAGCACAAAGATACCGAGGTAGGTGGCTGAAAGCCCCGTGGGGTCAGAGCATCCTCCAGGCAGAGCCCAGGCTGGGCACCACAAGGCGTTTGTCCCCCTGCCAACCTGCTCGCAGCCCTGCACAGCTTCCAAATGCCTTTCCTGGAGGAGTCTGAGAAGCCGAGGAGGCCAGTGTTCTGGGCTGGCTGGGAGGCAGCTCTGACCCTGCCGTGGCATCATAGGGTGCTGTCTGCATGGGAAGGCTCCGTTCCAGGCCCTGGAGAGGCTGGAGAAGGAGAAAGCAGACAAGGAGGACCCGGTGCTGGGAGTTGCTCTGCTACACCCTTGAGGGGCCACAGCACCAGCCAAGGGGGTCCCAGGCAGGGTGACAAACACCCCCGGTCCCTTGGGTGCTCGGTGACAGAACCAGCCAAGGGGAGGGAGGATTTCCAGGATTTCCCTCGCCGGGTCCTGCTCTTTCCTCCCAGGTCCCTTTGCCTGCTGGGACCAAGCCCACGGGGGTGATGGGACGAGCAGGGCCATGTAGCTGCTTCTCCCTCTCCTCCCGACACGACCTGGCCCTGCCCATCGTACCGCCGTCCTTTCCCCACCGCTCTCCTGCCTTTCCCTCTTGCTAGAAAGCAGAGACAGCCCTGGCCACCAATGTCAACTTCACCGAGTTTAACACAAGCACGAAGCGGCTGAATGACGCGATTGAGGAGCTGCTGAGCCAGGTTATAGGCCAGGAGAAGGTCCAGCAACAGTTCAGTGAAGAGACGGCCTCCAAGGTGAGGGTTGGCTTGTCCCCACCACACAAAACTGGCACCATCGGGCCTTGGGGGCCTATGGCGGCCTGCCTGCAAGGGCCCTCCCCTCCCAGCTGTCCCCCCCGGGGACAATGATGTCCCATCGCGGGGCGGCTGGCTGAGGGTGTGCACCCATCCACAGCTGGACCGCCTGGAGCTGGGGGCTTTCCGGCAGCAGCTGGAGGAGCACGGCAAGAGGATCGTGGGGCAGCTCCAGGAGAAGGCGCCGCAGCCAGGGGCTGAGGATGCCGCTGGGATTAAGGAGTGAGTGCGATGGGGTCAGTGGTGGCTGCAGGCACAACGCTCGCCCCGGTCCCTCTGGCTCCCCGACTGGTGCCCACGTGGTCCCTGGCACGGGAACAATTTCCCAGCGATCCGTGGGCATGCTGACAAAGTAGCTGCTGAGCCATGTCCACAGCCTGTCCTGGGACCGGACCCCCAGCATGCGGCTGCTTGGCCCCGAGTAGGACCCGGCACCGTGGGTGGGACGGGGGAGACGGGTGCTGGCACGGGGGTGCGGGTGTCTGCCTAGGGGGTGCGACCCTGCCAAGCCCCGTCGCAGCCTTGCCCGGCAGCAGGGACCCAGGGAGCCCTCCCCAGGGGGAAGAGCGGGGATGGAGGTGCCATGGGGTACAAGCCTGTGAATTTGAGGACGCTGCCCCGAGCAGGGTGGGGGTGGAGGCTTCCAGGGGGGCTTGGGCAGGGCAGGGGAGCAGAGATGTGCTGCGCAGGGGCAGCTGTGCTTGCCCCCGCTCTGTGGGGTTTTACAGCCTGCCCACACTGCCCCACCTGGCCCAGGTCTCTGTCTCAAGGGTGCTGAAGCCACATGTGACAAGTTCTGTCCGGCCTCAGCCTGAACTTGGGCTTGGGGAGCTGTGGGGAAAGAGCAGATCCAGGATGGCTGGATGGGTGGAGGGTCTCCTGCCGCAGTGGGAGGGGAGACGGAAGGGACAGATACCACCGGGGAGCACCCCCTGGCCCCCTCCCTGCCGTAGCAGGCTGGAGCACGGGCTGCCACAGTACTGGGCACTGAGCATCCCTGTGCCCCGTCCAACAGGGCGCCAGCGGCCGAGGGCAGGGAACCCACCGTGCCACGCAGCTGCGGGAGCTCGCACAAGGACACCACCCCACTGCAGCACATGCACTGCCTCCAGCCCCCCACAGCCTTCCAGCCCCTCCTGCTCCCCGGCAAGGTAGGAATAACAATGGTGGGGATGCAAAAGGGGCGACTGAGGCTGGGAGGGAGATGCTGAGCATCTCGGGGAGCCGTGCCTCAGTTTCCCAGATGCGGAGTTCGGCCCCGGGGCTCAGCCAGCCCGCTCTCTCCTTCCAGCACAACGTGAGGGATCTGCTGGGGAAGGACGGCCACACCTGCAGGGACCGGCTGGACGAGCAGCTGCCTGCTGAGCAGGGGCCCCACGGGACGGACCCAGCACCCAGGCAGCCAGCCAGGAACAGCTGGTGTTATGAACGGGATTTTTCATTTTTTTTTTAAGTTCATCAATCTTAATTAAATAATTAAATTAATAATTCTTCTTTAGTTAATAAAAAACCTTGTAACTGTTTTTTACTGGGGTCTTGGGTGGGCTGGTTTGTTTCTTGTTTTAAGCAAGGTTGATTTGAAAACTAAACCCCCCCAGCTCCCCTCTTGCCCAGGGAAGAGCCAGGAACGGTGGTCACAGGCTGGGGGGGGTATCACGTTGACAAATCACAGCCCCCACTTCTGCTTCCCCCCTGCCCGGCAGAGGTGCAGAGGGAGGGAGGACGGGGTGAGGGGTGTTCAGGGGGGTCTGTGCAAGAAGCCGTGCTGAATGTCGGAAGCCAGAGGAGAGGCTTCTACTTAAATATAACAACAAGACCCAGACAATGATTCCTGTGTGTTTCTGGGGGACTCCCCGCTCCCAACACACTGGCCCAGACCCCCCGATTCTCCCCCCTCACCAACCCAGCTTTGTCTCTGGCCGTCCATGGTGGCCAGGGCCTTTGCGGGGGGGGCAGGTGGGGGGCACGGGGGCCAGGTGGGCTGGTGGCCATGGGGCGAGGATGTCCAGAGGGGCTGCAGCTGCCCGTGGGGAGCAGGCCATGGAGGGGATGGGGCTGTTCATGCTCTGCAGGCTCTTCGAGGTCCACAGCTTGGAGAACGTGTCCAGAGCACCCAGGAAGTTGGGCAGTGTGGCCGGCGTGTTGCTGGGGGTTGCAGCACCTCCATCTGCCGGGGAGAGGAGAGGGTGGGCATCAGGTGGATCATGGATGCTTTTGGGGTCCCAAGCCACCTGCAAGAGCTGGACCAGTCACCGGGGATCCCAACTGCGTCCCACGCCTGGAACCCCTGGCCCCACTGGATGCTCGGAGTCCAGCTGTGGCTGTTGCTCCAGTGCCTGAAAACGGATCTCTCGTATCTTTTAGAAGAGCAACTCTCTGCTCCCTTTCCTGCTTCCTCACCCGCCTCCTTTCCTGGGAACTCTCTTGGAGTGCCTCACCGAAGGAGGGAGATGGCAGTGCCCTCTCTGTGGAATGGTCGGGCTTGGAGGGCTGTAAGGGAAAAGAAGTTCTTGCTGATTCTTTTCCTACGTACTTGTCTGACAGATCACTCGGATTCAAAGATTTTCCCAGTGTTTGAATCCTTCCTAGGCATGTCTGGCAGCTCGTGTTTATTTGCGTTTCTTTTTCCCTGCTTCTGTGGCTCTTTGCTTTGGAGCAAGATGCTAGAAATCAAAGGGAGTTGGTGCTGTCACCAGCAGTCTTTGGTGTCTAAGGGAGAAGGTAAAATCTATCTTCCACTTCGATTCCTCAAAAAAAAATATTCGTGGTGGCTCCCAGCAGGGCCTGGTCTCCTGCGGGACGTGTCACCGGAGCGGGCTGAGTGACCGGGACAGCCCTGCGAGGGAGCTGCCTCTGCCCGGGCTCGGGCTGCGCTGGCTGCGGCCACAGATCAGCCTGCGCCAGCTGCGCCTCAGGGATGGAGGTGGAAAAGGCAGCCGGGACCCTCGGCCTCTCCCATGCCTGTGGATAACCCCATCCCAAGGACCGGCCGGGAGTGGGGGCATCGCCCAGCAACGGGGGACGCTGCATTGTCCCTTGTCACCCACCGCCGCTGTGACCACTCTGCTGCTAGGAGGCAACAGAGGAGGAGGAGGAGGAGGAGGAGAAGCACGAGGACAAGGAGGACGCTGACAGGGAGGAGGATGAGGACGAGGGGAGGAGGAGGAAGGCTTTGACTGCCCATCCCTCCCACCCATCCCAGTCTCCCCCAGGCAGAAAGGGCCCCCTGGGCAGCTCTTTCTCCCACTCCCCCAGGAGCTCAGGTCCCGCTCAGGTCCCTCTGTCGTTTCAGGCACGGCAGCAGCCATGGCCCAGCTCAGCCTGGCCCAGCTGCTGGATGTCGCCATCGGGACGACCAAGGTCAGGGCCATCGACTTCGTGGCACTACGCAGACTGCTGCTGGCCATGCTCTGGCACCTGGGCCTGCAGGATCTCCCTGTGGAGACGCGGGGACACAGCCCGACCCCCCTCCTGAAGAGGGACCAGCCTGCCAAGGCACCCCCTGTTCTGGAGAAGAAGGGGGACAGGGCCCAGGGCACGCGGCAGCAGCCCCAGGAGCCAGGGGAGCGGCTGCAGGAGACCACGAGCGGCCCCCAGCTCACCTGCGAGACCACCTACGCCCGGAAGATAGAGAGGAAAATCAAAGCGAACAGGAGCAGCATCTTCAAGGTAGGGGCTTCTGCCAGTCTCCTGGGTGTTCCCCCACGAGACACCCCCTCCTCCAGGGTCCACGCCACCGTTGCATCCCCTTACACCGAGGATCTGTTCAGGCTGGTGGCAAATAAAGCAGTATTTCCTCTCTAAACTACTTTTGGTTTCGAGAGCTTTTATTTCAGGTAACAGCACCATCACACCCAGGGACCCTCACTCCAAATTCCTGCTAGCTGATTTACATAATTGGCATTGATATTTCCAACATCAAAACGGGCTCTGCAGAATCTGAAGTGCTTTAACTGCCTCTTTTGAGAGCCCTTGACATATTTTCCCCAAAAAAGTGGTTAGAAAGTACACAGAATCATAGAATGTGTTGGGTTGGAAGGGACCTCTCAAGGCCATCTAGTCCAACCAAAGGGGAACATCACAGCACACAACAAACCCCCCCCCCATGCTGAACCCTACTTAATTCCACATATTCCGAGCACCGAGTACCGCTCCTTTTCAAAAGGAGAGGAAGAAATGACTGCACCGCGGCGGCCACTGCGATGGCCAGAAGAAAAAAAAATGCCTCTACGTAAAGACCAAGTTCTGCCAAAAATTCCCGACCGAGGATTTCTTGCTCTTAGCCCAGAGCAGACCTTGGCACTCGGCGATTAACCGTTGAGTACCGTCCTTGGCACAGGCACAGAGAAACAAATTCTTACCGCTTTCTACAACGCCGTGCGGCATGCACAGCCTGTGTTTTGAGAGAGACTTAAATGAGAACGGTTTGTGGTTATTTGGTATAGGATCTTTCGTATTTTTGAAAATAAGCACGTTCCTTGCAAAGAGAGTCTGAGGAGCGTTAACAAGGAGCGGGCAGGGGATGAGGGCGAGCCCCGGAGTTGGTCCTGCCACAGCATCCTTGTTCCGTGTCCCTCTTATCGCTCCGAATCGTGGCCGACCGCGGGTCCCCCGGCAGCGGAGGGGCTCGGAGACGGGCAGCAGGGAGGGAGGGCACAGGGACCCACCGGAAAGGATACTGCGGGCTATTTTTATTCCATTTTTACCCACAGATTTTAAAAGCCTTGCTTTAAAAGCCCAGGAAATATCTTTTGATTCTCTCTTCCTACAGCCCCGGTGAGCTCTGGCTCCTGCATCCAGGGTCCCACCAGATGAAGACTGGTCCTCAGCGGCGTTGCTCCCCCAGCCCGGCCGCAGGGTGGATGGGGCAGAAGCTTTTGCCCAAGCAAAACCTCCTTTTCCTGATGCCAGAGCAGAGCCTTCACATCAATAAGAGCTGGCAGAGAGCTCTTTAAGGCTCGAGCACAATGCACCTCTACCCAAAGAGCTGCCCACTGGGGCACCTCATGAACCAAACTCAGCCGCTTGACGGCGTTTCTAGCAGGGCCTTTCCGACTATAGTCCCTTCAATGACAAAAATTCACCACTGAAAGGATCCAGAGGGAAGCCCCTCTTCGAGCAGCTCCTGGGAACGGGGCAATATAGACTGGCAACCCCCAGCAGGGCAGTCAGACGTGGAGGAAACCACCCCAACCACGTTTTGGACAAGCCCCTCTCAACACTTTAAAACTCCCCAACACACGGCACCCTGCAAACACCCAGGAAAAAAAAAAAAAAAAGCGGTGGAGATTTGAAAAGCAAAAGATTTGAGGAGGCTTTAGAGCCAAGGACCCCCCAGAGCACCCATCTCCCCACGTCGGGGACCCACAAGAGTTTTGCTCGCACCAGGCTGGGGTCTAGGGCGACATGAATCTCCACAAACCCCTGACAGTCTCCCATCATCGCAAGACCCTTTGAAAGCACACAGTGCTCTTCCCTGCAACTTGCCAAGACCACGTGGCATCGGTTTGCTCCTACGCCAGGAGCGTGTTTCCGGCGTAGTGTGACATCGGTATGATTCACAACTGGTTTCACTGGGAGAATCCGTCTCCAGGGGAAAGCAAAACCCAGGCTAACTGAAAACAAACGCTGGACGCGGCACCACTGGCATTAGCCCTGCCTTGTGGGGAAACTGAGGCACGGGCTTGCCTGACTCCTTGAGCACAGGTCTCATGACACTGGTACCGCTAGGTGCCCTGCAAACTGCGTCACGGCATCTCAGCAAGCACCCCTCCCCTGCTGACCTCAGCACACAGCTCGCTGGGTGACGTCACCCAGCGCCACAGCAGCCTCCACCCAGCCCAGGCCAGAGGTGGCCGTTCGGCCACTCCAGATGTGCAGGTGCCGCGTCAGCGGCGGGATGAGGCAGGGCCTGAGGGCTCAGCACGTCCCACCCCATGGGGCTCGGCAGCGAACCACGGAGCGAGGAGAGTGCCCCAAAACTCAGCCTGTCGCAGCGGCAGAAAGCAGGGCAACTTTCTGGATAGGGGACAGGGTGTCCCCTGGAGACGGGGTGTCCTCAGGGCACCGCGGCATCTTTAAACCACTTTAACACAGGCAAGAGGGAGGCGTGATGAAAACGGCCCCTCCACTCCCAGCAGGGCGATGGGCGCCCAGCGAGCCCTGCTCCAAGGACTGCCTCGCGTTTATACATCCCAGTGTCATCGAAAGGGGCTAATAACAGGAGGCTACCGAAAAGCACTCGAGCCGGTCACCTCCGCTGCGGCTGGGCGCGCTGAACACCCTGCCACGGTGCTGCCAGGAGCTGCCCCACAGCTGGGGGGCAGAGCAATGGGCATCGGGGCTGGGACCCACGCTAAGCCCCAGACCAGTTTCAGGGACTGGTAAAGCTGGGGGGGGGCGCAATCTCCCCACTAGGACACCGGGAATTCGGTGGATCCCTGTCCCTCCATCTGGGGACAGAGCAGCGGAGGGGAGGGGATGGGGAGGCAGGGAATAATTTCGGGGGCGGAGGGGGGGTGTGCAGTGAAAAGCAAGAGGGAATCGCAAGTAACCCACACAGGCAAATCCCCCTTGATTTCCTAAGGCTGGGGAGGAGAATAAAAGCGAGGGGCAGCGATTTGCGGGGGGGGAGCACTCACCGCTCGTGGAGGAGGTCAGGCAGTGGAAGACGCTACTGGAGGTGCAGTTCTGCCAGAGGTGCGCCGTGTGCCCGCCGTTCACCAGCCATTGCTGCAAAGAGACGCAGCCCCGTGAGCAGCGCCCTGGCAGGAGGGGGCAGGCAGCCGTGTGCCCCCCGCCAGGGCTTCGGCACCCAGCAGCCCCAGGGCGTACCGGCCGGGGGCTCCCAGGCACATGCTTTTCCACAGAAAAGGGGTTTGGAAAGGAAATACTGATAGTTGCTTTCAGCCGCTTTCACCCCAACGGCAGAAAAAACACAGAAGCTCTTTATTCTCTTTAAACACGGACCAAGTCCCGCGCGGGACGTGCGCTTCCCTCTCCTCTGCCGTCCTCGCCCAGCGCTGGGCCGGGCTATTTGAATGGTTCCACGTGATTTCTAACGACTCGCAAGATTTATTTTTTTTTTTTAATGTCTTCTACTACTATGACCACCCAAAAAAAATAAGAAAAAAAAAATTAAGGGAAAGAAGAACCTGGTGAAGCAAGCCTGGAACTCACCAGCTCTACAAAACTGCTGCCTTAAAACCAAGGCAAACCTCTTCCTAAGTAGATGACGTGTTAACTGGGCTCTGGACCGAGAACGGTGCTGGGAACCCTCTGTGCAGCATCCAGCCCTCCATCTTCCCACTGCTTGCACAGCTTAAGCCTTGAACATCGCCAGGAGGAGCCCATGCGGGTGGGGAGCGAGAGGCTGTGCCCAACACACAGCCCCAAAGGAGCAGAGCTGCAGAGCAAAACTGCTGGTGCTGAGGAGCCAGTGCCCAAACCAGTCCCGTTTCAAGGGGTTTTGCTCAGACTGGCTGTACTGGTCCTGTGGCCTGAAGCCCGTTAGCAGGTGGAGCTCCTTTATGAAAGGGGAGGGCGGCGTCACCCCCACCGAGGGTCTTTTGGGTGCTCTATGATGTGACATGGGGACGATGAGGAGATGGCCTTCAACAGCCCTCTCCTCTGGACTGATGGGGATGTCCTGAGCACCCGCTGCCGCACACAACCAAGCGACCCCCCCATTACACCTGACTGACCCACCCCCCCAGTGACACCTGACAGCACAAATATGGAAAAGAGCTTTCTGTGCGAAATTCTCCAAAATCCCACCGTTAGGAAGACCAGCAGTCAGCAAGTACTAATTCCTGCTAAAAGCCAGGCTGGAAAATAAACCAAAAATAAAAACACCACCTTCTGGTTTTGCCATGCCCTAACCCCCCCGCCGGCCGCTCCCTGCCTCGCTGGTACCCCGGTGCCGGAGGAAAAGTCCGTACTTACGCTAACGATGGTGGAGACGAAGAGGAGCACCAGCACGGTGACATGGAGCACGATGATCCCCAGCAGCAAAAGCAGCATCTTGGCGGCCCGGATGCCCCCGGGGATCCCCCAAGCTCCCCCCAAGCCCGCTCACCGAGGGGCTCCCTCAGCCCCTCTCCTCCGAAGGGGGGGCTCCCATCCCTCTCCCCGAGGGCAGTGTGCTCCTCGGCAACCCCGGCGGGGAGGGGTGTGTGTGTGTCTATCTCGGCGCATCTCAGCCGAGGGGCTACCCCGGCTCCCCTCCGCCGGGATGGAGGGTCCCCTGCCCACCTACCCATGGGGACCACCGGGGGTCATTCTGCCAGCCCCTCTCCCCAGGGGGGGCTTTCCCTGGCCCATCTCCCCTGGCGACCCCCGCAGAGGACAGCTGCGGGAAGGAGGGGGAGCCACCTATCTAGGCCCATCTCCCCCCGGGTTGGGGGGGATGTTCTTCTCCACCCATCTCCCCTCGACACCCCCAACAGGGGCTTTCTTTGCCCCTCTCCCGCCCCGGGGTGTGTGTGTGGGGGGGCTTTCCCCAGCCCATCTCCCCTGGCGACCCCTGCATAGGGTGGGAGGGGGGGGAGCATCTATCTCGGCCCATCTCCCCCGACAGCTGCTCCTGCCCCTCTTCTGCAGGGGGGGTCTCCTCGGCCCATCTCCCTCCGGCCCCCCTAGCAGGGGCTCTCATTGCCCTTCTCCTCCCGGAGGCGGGGGGGGGGCCGCTTTCCGCAGCCCATCTCCCCTGGGGACCCGCGGAGAAGGAAGGACGGGCTGCCCTGAGCCCTCTCCCTACAAGACCCCCGTAGGGGGGGTGTCTCCTCGGCTTATCTGCCCTCGACACCCCCAGCAGGGGCTCTCATTGCCCTTCTCCCCCGGCACCGGGACGGGTGGGGGGGTCTTTCCGCAGCCCATCTCCCCGCGGAGAAGCAGGGAGGGGCTGCCCTGACCGCTCTCCCTAGAGGACCCTCGCAGCGGGGGGACGGGGGTGCGCTCCCCGCTCCCTCTCCCCTGTGGACCCCCCGGAGGGTCTCTCTGGCCCTTCTCCCCATCGGGAGAGCCCTTCCCCTTCCCCTTCCCGGCGGAGCCCGCAGCAGCCGCCCCCCTCCCGGGCCGGGCCGTACTCACGTCGCGGCGGAGCCGAGGGGCGCGGGGCGGCAGCGGCGGAGCGGAGCGGAGCGGGCGGCGGCGCTGACAAGTTTCCCCTTTAACCGGGGCCACGGCCCCGCTGGCGGCTGCGGGACGGGGAGGGCCCTGCCGCGGCGCCCGGCCGCTCCTCCTGTAAATGCGGCAGCGCCCCGGCCCCGCCAGCACCCACCCCCCCTCCGCCGGCCCCCCCCAGCCGGGAGTCACTCCCTGCCCCATCCCCGTCCCCGCACACAGGCGCGGCCGATCCCGCTGGCTCAGCGGGGGGATTTTTTTTTATTTGGTCTTGGTTTTTTTTGGGGGGGGGGGGGGGCAGCCATCCCTCTTTGCTTCCCCAGCCAGGACCCCCAGCTTCCCCATCGTGGACGCCCCCCCCGCCCCGGGGGGGCTGTGCCGGGAGGCGGCTCTGCCCCGTCCCGCTCTCCGGAGCGGCCGCGGGTGGGGGGCGGGGGCGGGGGGCGCAGCACGGCGGGGTGCGGGGCTGTAGGAAGCCCGGGGTGCCGGAGGCGGCCGGTGGCCGGCGGCTGCAGCCGCGTGTGTTGCTGAGCAGATAAGTGAGTTCTGGTGAGGGCTGGCAGGGAGCTTCCCTCCCCCGGGGATGCTCGGGGAGGGGGACGCGGTCAGCGAGGAGGTGACACGCAGAGGACAGAGAGCTCCGCTGCAGCGGGTGGCCCCCCACGCCCCGGCGGAGGCGGTTCGTGTAGCCTCAGCCAGGGATCCGTGGGGCGGGATTTGGGGAACGGGCTGTGCTGCAGTCGGGGGCAATGTCCCCTCTGGTTTACACGGTGCGGCTGCGGCCAGGAAAGTGACACCTCTGCAATTTGCTCCCGCGATGGGCAATGGGCTTCTGGCTCCGGGGGCTGGGGCTTTTTTGAGCGCTTGAAAAAGCCGAATCCTGTGGGACTGAGCAACCTTTCACTAAATGGAGATTTTCCGAAATGCTGGAGGACTTAGGTGCTCGGAGCAGAAGGGGTGGCTGCACTCCGGTACGGCAGCCTTCGCTCATCCCTCAACCCCAGCTAATCTGTTGAAATCAACCTCACGCGCAGACCTCCCCCATAGTCCCCGCAGGAGACCTGCGCACCCCTGGGAGACCTGAGCGCTAGCACCTGCCTCCCCGTCACCTTTCCCCATCACCTCTGCCCCTCTTCACGCACCAGCTCCGAACTAGTCCTGCTTGCTGAGACGAGAGAACTCGGCATCCAGCCACCAAAACTGCAAATCCTGGGAGAAAGAGGGAGAGAAGCGTGCTTGGCTCCCTCCTCCTGGCAAGCACAGGCGCGTTCCCTGCAGCATGGGCTCTGGCTCCTCCGCGCTGGTGTTAAGTGGTCCCGTCACACACATCGGCCAGCAAGTGGGAATTCGGAGTGCTCTATGGGGATGGGGGGGGAGATGGGCCAGCGGCTGAAATGAGCCCCCCCCCGGCCTCCCACCGTGCTCGAGCCCCTGGTTCCGTGCATGCCTGCACGCCCCGCCGCGATGCTGCCGAGCCAAACTCTGCTCTAGCAGCGCCGGCTCTGCCTTGTGCAGGTTTGCCCAGCCTGGTTTCGAAGGAGGCAATTTGCCCTTCCCTCTGAAAAATACCCCACCCATTTCTGTGCCACCCCCCCCGCCCCCTGTGACACTGCTGCCTGCCATCGCAGGCATTGCCGGCAGCCAGTGCCATCCGTGACTGCAAGCCCCAGAGGACTAAAACATCTGGACCAACATCAGTCCATTCCTCGCTAACGAGGCTATTTCGGGCTGTCTTGCCTCTGCGGGTTGAGCTGTCTGCTGCTTTCAGAGCAGAAGGAGCCGCCGCGCTTGGGGCTGCGCAAACACAGGGCGAGAAGGGTCTTGTCCCCAAGGACTGCCACCCAACCTGCCGTTAGAGACCATCTTCTGAGTCGGGTTTGTAGGGCTGAGCTCTCGGCGGCTGTGTTTCTCTGGATAAATTATCTGACCCGCTTCCCCAAAAGCAGAGCAGGGAGATGCACAGCAGTGACAGGCAGCCGGGGGGCGTGGGGGGGCACGTACGCACCCGAGCTCCTCCATGAACGTGGGAGAGCAAACCCACTTTGGTTCCAGCTCTGAAAATGCTGCCAAAAGCAGCTTTTTAAGCGCCGGAGAAACACCTGAAACTCCAATCAGGGCAAAGAGTAGCCTGCGGGTAATGAAGCCTGTCTTGGCGGAGAGTTGCGGATTAGAAACGGAGGAGGAAGCCCAGAGAGAAGAGCACATCAATCCCGTGCTCCTCAGACGCTCCTCTTCTTGGAAAGGTGCATCATCCAAACGGAGCAGGGCTTTGGAAAACCATCTGCTGAGTACGTGCCATCACGGCAGCTCTGGTGCCGGGGGACCGGGATGCTCCAGGGAGTTCATCTGAAAACACGGGAGGCAAATCTGGAGGTGCCGGATGGCGCCTCTGGGCCAGAAGGAGGTGAGAAAGCGGGGTGTTCACAGCAGAACCCTGGGCATCAGACGGCATCGCCTTCCCGGCACAGGCCAGGGAATTGCACCCTGCTTCCCATCGAGGGGCTCGACGGCTGCCCGGCTTCCCCAGCTCCGTCCGAGCGCGGCTAGCAGTGGTCACCGCCTAAATACAGGCAGGCGCCACAAGAAATTTGAAAAATCTTTTGTGTACAAACAAGATTTGCCACAGGCTGCGCTGGGAATACTGGAAGATCAACGGGTTTTATAAACACGGGGTAAAAACCAGAAAAAGTGGATTTCTCACTTGGAATCTCTTCCACGGGATCCCTTAAAATTCTTGCAATGCTTCAGCTTGAATTTCTAGAATAAAATAATGAGAATTTAGGAGGGAAAGTGGGTTTTATAGCAATTCAAGGGGCTCGGATCTAATCTGACAAGGCAGTGACGGACTTTGAGGGCTTTGCTGAAAAGGGTCGAAGCCTCGTTTAACCGTGTCTGCGGCATCACCTGAACCAGCACATCATGGGCTCGGCCGCCATCGGTCCAGCGTACACGTACACCACCCCCTTCCCCAGGCCAGGCGAATGAAACCGCTCTGAAAACAAGCATTTTCAAACGACACCAAAGGACAACTTTTTCTCCGTGTGTCTTCTCGGGTGCCCCATCCCTGGAGGGGTTCAAGGCCAGGCTGGACGGAGCTTGGAGCAACCTGGGCTGGTGGGAGGTGTCCCTGCCCAGGGCAGGGGGTGGCACTGGATGGGCTTCAAGGTCCCTTCCAACCCAAACCATTCTATGGTCCTATGATTCTTGTGGATTAACTTCTTTAACCCCCAGATTTTGCTCTGTCATCACAATTTTAGGGACTCGCTTCCAGTTCCTTACCCTGAGACCATTGGCAACAGAGGACTTGAAATGCAAAGGGCAAAAGGGCAGAAATCTGGAAACGGGGAAAATAAAAATAAAAAAAAAAGATCCTGGTTTCAAACATCTGTGCTGCTAGGGAAATAAGGAGAGCAATATACGGTTTGACTCGCATTGTACGGAGAACCGATAGTGCTCCCCCAAACAACGCAGTTCCCATCCGTCGCTGAGTCCAGTCTGTGACTTTCCCAGTGCCTGCTGGTGACGTGATCTCATCCTCGGAGCTTGATACAGTTTATATATATGGTATATATTTCATTTTAATTTTTTTTTATTTTATTAATATTTCATTAAAGTAGTTTAGTCCCTTCTAAACTCCTAATTCTCTTTCTTTCTCTCCCTCCTCTCCTTGGGGGTGGGGGAGAGCATCTATCGTTCATCTCACCGGCCCAAACCACGACAATAATTCTATAAAAATACAGAGAGAAATAACTCTCTAAATAAGTCTTTCCAGCCGAAGGCCTGGGGGAAGGCTCTCCACCCCGAGAGCACGTCCCCAGCTGGCAGCGAGCGTGGAGGGTGCCAGGATCTCCCCCTTTCCCCGGCTCCGGGAGGTGCCAGGGGGGAGGCGGGTGCCGTGCCCCGGGAAGGATGCTGCTGTGGGTTACCAAGCCCCACGGCTGCCCCACGGCAGGGCTGCGTGGGGCATGGGCCTTTGCTGCAGCATGAAATGCTGTTTGGATCAAATTGCACTGAGGGAGAGTGGGTTTTTTTACCTTTTCTGGTCAAACTGGTGGAATGGCGATCTGAAAAGCCATTTCAAGGAGAAAAAAAAAAGACAGAAGGGGAGACATTCAAGTTCAGCAAACTTCTAAAACAAGAGCCCTAATACATCTTGGAGACATTTACTTACTTTTCCTGACATTTGTTTTCCACCAAACCAAGAAGAATTCATAAAATGTTGGAGTCCCGTCTGCATTCATGCCCCAAGACCCGACTTCATCCAACTTTTTCCCTTTCACCTCCAAGCCAGTTGTCATCACTGATAGAGTCAGGCTGAAATCCCTGGAGAAAATCCCACTGGCTTCAAGGAAACCAAAATTTACCCACTGATTCCAAAAGCCAAAAAAACAAAAACCAACCGAGGTTCCCATCTGGGACGTGACTCTGTGTCAGGACACACTCAGATACTTTCAGAAACTGGGATTTGTGCTCGTCTCCTGCGTGTTGACAGCCAACCCCCTGCCAGCTCCTTTGTTGAACCTACCGAGGATACCGATCTAAACCAGCTTTTTGCTCAAGCTCTTGAGTTTTAGACTTTTGGCTTCAGCAGTGCCAGGTCTGGCCCCTTTTTCGGTCTCCTCCAGGGTCCCGAGAGCGGCCGCCGATGCTCCGAGGGTGACGATGCTCCGTCCCCTGCAGCTGCCGGCTGAGGGACACGGCGGATGCTGCAAGTCTGCACGGGCTCGAGGAACAACTGGAACAAGCTCATGTGAAACAAATCCACGGGGGGACATTAAATTCAAGGACAGCCCTGGCAGCTCAGGAAGTCCTTGAGATGCTAATTGCTGGAAGCTGGGAAAGTAGACTGGGAAAGTATCACAGGGTGCTTGCCTTCTTTTGGTGCTTTTATCCAAGCATCTGCTGTTGGCTCTGTCAGAGGCTGAATGTGGGGCTCGCTGCACTTTGCTCTGAGCCAGCACAGCCATTCCTATGATCCTACACTGCCCAAATTTTCCTTACCATTTTGCCAAAGTTTTCTCCCTTTTTTCTTTTTTTTTTTTTTCATAAAAGCAGTGACTTTGGGGTTTTTTTTCTGAACCGCTGATACTGTTTTGGGAATTCTCTCTCCCTCAAGCCGGATAATATGCCTTAGTTATGCAATATCCTGTTAACATGTCTTGTGGCAAGCTTTGATTTCACCCAAATTCATATCAGACTCCTCCAGGACATTCTCTCCTTTTTCGTTTCTTAGGCAACAAGAAGAGGTATGGCCCTTGGATTACTACCCATTCCTGTTCTCCCGTGTGGGTGGCAATGAAGCCACACGCGTAATCCAAGGGGTCTCGATCATAGGATCATAAAATGGTCTGGGTTGGAAGGGACCTTTAAGATCATCAAGTCCAACCATCAACCTAACACTGCCAAAACCATCACTAAACCATGTCCCTCAGCATCCCATCTAGCCATCTTTTAAGTACCTCCAGGGGTGGTGACTCAAACACTTCCCTGGCAGCCTGTTCCAATGCTTGATAACCCATCAAAGGAGACTTCAGGGCCTTGGGACGGTTGGTAAGAGAATCTGGGAGGCAGGTTGTTTTTTCCTCTCCTCCCAGTTGCGGGCAATGACATTGGAAGGAACAGGTGGGACCAGCCTATTAATACGTGGCTCCGTGGCTGGTGTCATCAACACCAATTTGGGTTTTATGGTAATGGGATGGCATACACGGCACCAGGCTTGCTGGTGTCAGATGGGGTTCACCTCTCATAGAATCCAAGACTCATAGACTGCGTTGGGTTGGAAGGGACCTCTCAAGGGGATCTAGTCCAACCCCCCTGCAGTCAGCAGGGACATCTTCAACTAGATCACGTTGCTGAGAGCCTCATGCAGCCTGGCCTTGAATGTCTCCAGGGATGGGGCCTCCCCCACCTCTCTGGGCAACCTGGGCCAAGGTCTCCCCACCCACCTCCAAGGGGGAAGAGGGTCTTTGCTCAGGAGGTAGCGGGGCTCATTGACAGAGCTTTAAACAAGGCTTGAAGGGAGAGGGGGACAATATCGGGCTGTCCCTGTGGGATGCGATGCCAAGGTTGGAGGGACGGGGTGCCAGCGAGGGCCTGTTGCTCTGAGACGCGCTGGTGACGCTGCCTCACACTTGAAGTCTTGGAGAGATGAGCCGGGGGCTCCTGAGGTCACAGGAGCCAGGAGGGAAACACCGGTGCAATACCCCAAAGGAAACAAGGGGTGTTCCTGGAAGAAGGTGGTATTTGAAAAGTCATGGCATCAGGTGAAGTCCCCGGGCACTGGAAAAAGGGAAACATTGCACCCATTTGTAAAAAGGGTGGAAAGGAGGGTACCGACCTGTCAGCGTCACCTCTGTGGCTGGTAAGGTCATGGGGCAGATCCTCCTAAAAGCCACGCTAAGGCCCATGGAGGACAAGGAGGTGATTCGAGACATGGCTTCACCCTGTGCTTTTTCCACATCAGACTCCAAAGGAGGAGGACACGACACTTTTTCTCCTAAAATCACAGACCGAATGGGTAGGAATGAATCCCCGGGGGTGGATTTACTCTTAGTTGCATCCAGGATATTTCCAGTTACTTTCTGGCACGCCGTGAAAGAGCAGTGGAAAGAGAAAAAACAAAGGGAAAAAAAAAATACTCCAGGTAGACCATGTGACATGCAAAGTGATAATTTAATTTGTAGCCAGGCTTCCATCAGGAAGTGGAAAGTTAATCATGTACTATTTAAAGCATATTGAGAAAACTGATAACTCCGGTAAGGGATGCCGTGGGGTGGGCTGAGCCCAGCCTAGATGGGACCCAGCAGCCGCGCGGTGCTGGGAAAGGTCTTGCGCATCGCCATGCACTTCTCCTGGTCGATGAACAGGGAGTTGGCTTTGACGGCCAGGTCGTGCTGCAGGACAGCCTTGGCACGAACCAGCATTTGCAAGGTGTCCTGGCTGTCTCTCAGCTGCTGCTGAAGAGTCTGCACCGTCTCATGGATGTCACGGACCTCGTTGACAAGGCTGGAAAACAGCAAGGAGCCCTCATTAGAAGTCCTGTCACGCGGGTGGTTTCTAGCATGGCGTTGCTGATGGGCCCCTGGGGCATGGGTTTTCCCCCTTCACCGCGCTCAGTGAACATCTGCTCGAAGGCTTCGGCAACGCGCAGCCGCGTCTGCCAGAGCAGGTGGTGCCACCAAGCAGAGGGACGAGCAGCTGTGGTTTCCCGTTCCTGTTCGGTTTTGTGGGTTTCTTGGCTCCCCCTCCTGGATTTCCCCGGGCAAGGGTCCTCCCCACACCCACGGGTGCACATGCAGCGAAAGAGGACAGCTGGGAGAGGCTAAAAGCGAAGGTGAAACAAGTGGAGGATGGAACAAAGGATGGCGTGAGAGATGCTAAACCGGCTCTGGGGCTGGGTTTAAATTGCTTTGAAAAGGCTTCCCAGGGAGCCTCACCCAGCGGGCTGCCAGGAGGAGGTGTGAAGTTCAGGGTGCCTGATCCTCCCCAGCCCCTCGGGGTGCAATGCCAAAGAGCTCCCTCTGTCCTTGACAGGATTTCCAGTGTCCCCAGGGGAGGTGAGCACAGCCCTCACTGCTTCTCCGTGTGGTGCACAGAATCCCAGGCTGGCGGGGGTTGGCAGGGACCTCTGGAGATCACCCAGTCCAACCCCCTGCCAGAGCAGGGTCACCCAGAGCAGGTGGCACAGGAACGCCTCCAGGCGGGTTTGGGATGTCTCCAAAGACGGAGACTCCACCACCTCTCGGGGCAGCCTGTGCCAGGGCTCTGCCACCCTCACAGCAAAGAAGTTCCTCCTCCTGTTTAGGTGGAACTCCCTATGGTCAAGTTTGTGCCCGTTACCCCTTGTCCTGTCCCCGGGCACCACTGAAAAGAGCCTGGCCCCATCCTCCTGACACCCCCCCTTTCAGTATTGATAAGCGTTGAGAAGGTGCCCCCTCAGCCGTCTTTCTTCCAGCCTGAAGAGACCCAAATCCCTCAGCCTTTCTTCACAAGAGAGGTGTTCCAGTCCCCTCATCCTCTTGGTAGCCCTTTGCTGTCCCCTCTCCAGCAGTTCCCTGTCCTTCTGGAAGCGGGGAGCCCAGCACTGGACACAGCACCTTGCACAGCAGCTGCACCCTTGCGGTTACCCAAAAGGAAGGACCTAAGAGCTCTCAGCATGAGCCTGTTGGAGAGTAAAGGGCTTGTCCTTCAAACCTGAGCCCATCCAGCCGCCGGGAAGCAGGCAGGAGAGAAGACGGGGTTGACGCAAGTAGGAAAAATCCGGCCCCTCATGGGGTGGCATCAGGCCGCCCCCGGCCATGGGGTACAGCCTCCGTTGTGGGCGCAGAGCTCTCCCAGCACCCAAAGGCTGGGATACCCGCTCATTGCTTTTGATTATGTCGGTGCACTTCTGGAAGGACTCTTTAGGAAAAAAAAGCAACCCCCCATGATTAATTTTGTCATCCAGCGATGCTCCCGAGTGCTACCACCCGTGAGCCCTCGAGGTCCCCGCCGGCCCCGCGCTCCTGCCTTACCGCAGCTGGGCAGTGTCCCGGCACAGCTCCATGTTTGGCCTCCGAGTGCGCTGGTCCAGCCGGGTCTGAGCCACCTTTAATGGAGGCCCCTGGTCCCTAATGGCCTTTTGGATGGCTTCTATATTCCTCTCCGTCTGGAATATTTCCTGCAGTGTCTGGCGTAAGAAAGAAACACATGCATAAATTTAAAAAATGTATTCTCCAGCGGCAACGTGATTTCCCTTTTCTGCCATCCATCTGCAGAAAAAAACCAAGTTCAATTAGCAGACCCCGGGCTCAGACTGCTCTCACTCTGCCATAGATGGAGGCACAGATCCAGCAGCCATTTCTCTGCGGGGAAAAGCCTCTCTTTGCTCTTGCTGTCACATCAGAGGAGGTTTTGGAGCAGTGACGGATCTACTGAATTACCCGCTCCCCAAAATTACTGCTTGCAGGAACTGATCATCACTAGCAACTAACAGAGGGCAGGTTTTTGGTGGATGCTCGCTGAAGGATGTGGCACCAGCCCGCGATGCTGCAAGCCCAGTTTCTGCTCGGTTAATCTGTGCCGAGCACTTTTCAGGAAGCTTTCCATGAGAGCCAGTGGTGCGAGCCTGCTGCCCATGGCTGATCTCCACTTCATCTGCTTGGCGGAGCAAACACACCGATACCTGTGCAGCAACCACAGAGTGCTGAGACCGAAAACACGTCCTTGGAGGAGCAGCAAAGCTGCAAACCCCACAGCAGACACCCCAGCAGAGTCCCAGTAAAGACCTTCTGCAGGGCAGCCAGCGCCTCTGAAGTAACTAGCGCTGATGCAAGTAGCGCTGGCATTTTCTGCTGGAAATCCCTGTGCTAGCAGGCTGTCAGCTGGGATGAGCAACGGGCAGTATCCCTTGGGATGAAATTACACTGCCAACTCATCCTGCTCCAAGAAGAAAGTCCCCAAGAAAGCTGGGCAGGGGCTGTTTGCAAGGGCATGTAGCGAGAGGAAGAGGGGCAATGGTTTCAACTACAGCAGGGCAGGTTTACATGAGACGTTAGGCAGAAGTTCTTTGCACTGAGGGTGGTGAGACACTGGCCCAGGTTGCCCAGAGAGGGGGTGGAGGCCCCATCCCTGGAGACATTCAAGGCCAGGCTGCATGAGGCTCTGAGCAACCTGATCCAGTTGAAGATGTCCCTGCTGACTGCAGGGGGTTGGACTAGGTGGCCTTGAGAGGTCCTTTCACACCCAACACATCCTATGACTCCATGATTCTAAATGATGCTATAACCAGGTTCTTGTGGTGACCGTTCCTCTGCTGGGGCCAGGTCTGCGTGGAGGGTCACGCTTTGGAGGTGTCACCGGGAAGTGACAGTGTCACACCAAAAGGGAGGGGTTCAGGCTACCTTGGCCAGGTGGGTCTGAACCTTTCTCTTGGCATCGGCCGTCTCGGCGATGCGGTTGGTGAAAGCGACGTTCACAGCGTTGAACTGCCGCCACATCTGGCTGTCCGTCACCGCCAGCAGGTTCTCGATGTCGTCCCGCAGCTTGGCGGAGGCCGCCCGCTCGCTCTGGGAGCGGAGGATGTTGTCGTTGGTGAACTTGGCCCAGGACTGTGGCACCGAGATCCTGGCGGGGAAAAGGAGAGGCCCCCGGTAAGCTGGATGTGGGCAGGCATGGACCCTGCCAGGGAGCAGCGTGGATTCACTATAGCTTAAATCTACACTTTTAATTGGACTGTATGTCATAGTTTAACCCCAGCCAGCAGCCAGGACCACGCGTGCGCTGGTGCAGTTCTCCCCCTTCCCCCCAGAAGGGAGAAGAGGGAGAAAAGGAGGGGAAAGGGAAAGGGAAAAACTCGTGGGTGGAGATAAGGACAGTTTAATAGAACAATAACAGAAACGAACAATAATAATAATAGTAATAATAATAATAATAATAATAATAATAATAATAATAATAATAATGAGAGAAGTCACTCTCACCACCCAGTGAACTGGCACCTTCCCGAGCCCCGACCGCATATTCCCACCCCGCACCAACCCCCATTTATATCCTGAGCATGGCATCTATGGTACGGAATATTCCGTTGGCCTTTCCCTTGTTCTGCCTATGCTCCTCCTCACTTCTATGGGAAGCTGAAAAGAGTCCTTGAAAAGTATAAACATCGCCTAGCAACAACTAAGACACATCTTTGAAAATATGCATAAACTTAAGGAGCTGTTTCAGCAGAGGTGCTCCCCTGAATTAATTGGCAGGCTGATCTCTCAACCCCTGGTAGAATGTTTAATGAGGTGGGACTGGCTTTCACCCTCTGGATGTTTGGCATCCAACTGTCAGCAGAGGGTTGTGCTCCCTTTCTGGGGAGCGGAGAGAAATGACCGCTCTGAGGGAGGTGTCTCCAGGCGGGATGGATCTGGGTTGGGGACAAGCAGCTCCCTGCCAGGGAGAGGCACCGCGTATCCCGGGGACAGCTTGCTGCTGGGGACCGACAGCATGCACTCACGTGGCATCGACCTGCTCCACCCCTCGGTAGTAACTGATGCCCTGGGAGGTGTTCATCAGGTGGTGGCACCTGTCGTCGATCCGGTGGGCCACCTGCTTGTTGGCCAGATCCTTCTCCAGATTCTGCTGGGCCACCCGGTTGGACCTTCAACATGCAAACAGCAGCCATCGGTGGGGACGTACGGGTGGAATGGCTTCCTCCCCGTTCCACTCCCCACAGCAGCTCCCGGCCCCCCGCGCAGCTCTGTCCTCCCACGAGCATCACCGCCCGCATGCCATGGAGCCTCCATGGGCTTTATGCCTGCGGGGTGTGGGGAGAGACAGGCTTCTTCTGGGGCTTCACATCTGCTGGGGTTCTGCTGGGCTTCTGCTGTGACCACAAATGCACATCAGCCCTACGACATGAGAGAAGGAGCTCCTCCTTACGTGATCTGGGCTTTGGCCTTGTCCAGGACCTGCTGCATCTTCTCCTGGCACGACCTGATGACATCGACTTCCTGGGCAAAGGCAAAAGAGGACCCCATCAGTGTCCATACTCACTCGTCCTGGTCACACTCCTCCCCTTGGACCTCTCCAACCCTGCACACAGCAAGAACTTGCCTGCTTGTCTTCCTGCCCAAAGCAAACAGGCAGGAAAACTCACAGCTGAGCCTGCGCCCAGCGCCCTGGAGGGGACAGAAGGGTGCTGTGGCTGCAGCCACGGCCTTTGTGTTCCCTTTCAGGGTGGGTCAATAAGGATTTTTTCACCTTGACCTCAGTGTCAAGCGGTGGTTAGTCCCACTGCACGGACAGGGACACATCCTGGTGTGGACAGGCAGAGCGGTTCCCTGGACCACTACACACCTCCGTCCCCAGATCAGCACCTGCCCTTTTTGCTCCCAAAATGTTTTCCTCCCCAGGAGGAATCCCATCCGTACGGGACAAGAGGAGATGGACTTGACTTCGGTGTAAATGCCCAGGCTGAATTTCTGAGACACATCCAGCTCCACCGGAGGAAGTGTGTTGCTCTCAGCTCACTTGACTTCAGCACAAACCCATTGCCTTTGTGAAGCTCCGGCTGCTGGAGGCAGGTGATCAGTGCTCCAAATCCCATAACTTTGAAATCCGGTAAAAATAGCTTCAACGCATGATCTGAGTTGCCCAACTTACTGTTAAGAGCTGTTCCTCCACGTTGTCGTGGACCAGGTCGATGCCCATCCTCTTCTCCCGGTGAAGTAAGCACTCCTGAGCGACCTGTTGGGGACACGCCATCACCGCTGGCTGCAGGGGCAGGGCTCTCTATGGGGACTGTCCCCATCTCCAATAATGTAAGAAAAGAAACTCTAGGTGGGCACGGAGATGACAAGAGGGGGAAAAAAGTGGCCCGGGGCAGCTGGTTTAGCTGACAAGGAGCAGGCGAGCTGCAACATCAGCATTAAACCATCATGAGGGAGCAGATGTGTCCCTGGTGCAGCCACAGCTGAAACGGGGGACCTGTGTCAGCCTTGACGCCCACCTCGCCAGAGCCTCGTGGTAAGACACGGGCTTTTGTCTCCCAAACCGGGATTTTGGATGTACCACTATTAAAAATATTGAGTTAAGCAAACGCAGCTTTGACGTGCTCAGCCTGTGCTGATAGGGGATCCAGCAGATGGCAAGGGGGGTTTGGTTACTACTAACTTAACTAATGGCCTCTTAATAAAAGCTTTCTAGACGTTCCGGAGCTGCAGTGAAACTTAATGAGACGTTTGAAGGGCTGCAGATGTTTCAGCAGTAGGCTACAGCTTGCAGCGCGCCGGGACGGGTGCTTACCCGGAGAGGGGCCTCCGCCTCGGCCAAGGCTCTCTCCAGCCTGGTCTTCACCTCTGTGAGTGCGTTGGTCTCCCCGATCACCTCATCTAGCTCGTGGCAGAGCTCCGATTTCCAAAACGCGATGTCATTGGCGCGCACTCCCAGGTTTTTGGTGCTTTCTGCTTGCGTTTTCTTGGTCTGCTGGTATTTGTGGTCAATGATGCGGGAGGTATCGGCTCTCAGGCGCTCCGCGTTCTTCTGGGAGGTCTCCGACTCCCTGTAATTGGTCACGTTGGACTTGTACCAGTCTTCAGGGGTGTACTGGGTGAAGACGGTGGTTCTGGTGGAAACAGATGGAAGCTTCTCGCCGGCGGTTATCCCCTGGGAACTCTTGGAAAAGGCAGCCAAAGTTGGTTTGCTGGCAGCCGTTTTGTAGTAGGTGCTGGGCATCCAGGGGAGGCTGTAGCTCTGAGGCAAGGGGCGGTAAGGAAATCGGTTCTTATAGCTTGACGCCATGGTGTGGATGGCAGGGAGAAACCTGGTGGGTATGGCTCTGGGATGGGCGAACTTTGCTGGTAAGGGAGAGCCGACAGACTCCATGCTTGACCGCTGCTATTCGTGTGTCCCGTCCGTGTCCTGCACAGAGGAGGAGAGAGAGGACAACCTCAGCAACCTCCTGCACTTGCCTTACTTCTTACAGCAACACCCGCAACTTCAAACACAAACAGCGACGCACAGAGCGCCCTCACAGCGCCTGAACAGGCCTAAACCCCTTGAAAACAAATCCCTCCTGACAGCATCCCAAACATTTGTATATAAAAGCGTTTGACTTGGTTGTTAGTATCTAGCATCAGGTCTTGGAATGCGGAGAAAAACAAATCACGGCCATAAGGAGAATGACAGATACCGTGCCTTCGTTTTCCTTAAATCTGTCAATCCAGTCAAACTGGAGTTGCTCCTTCTCTGCTGTTCCTTTGTTTCTTTTGGCTGGCGTATCTGCTGATCTTCTGATACTCCAGAGGTCATTTTCTCTGTAAAAGTTCCATTCCCAGCCCCGAGGGCTGCGTCCCTTTTGGACACACATCTGCTACCGGCCCAGCGCCATTTGTGGGTGGGTGAGGGACTCCATCCTCACCCCCTCTATCTTCCCTTGCCTTAAATGCTGGAGTGAGGAGCCTGCAGGTGAGCTGAGCTTTGCAGGACTATATCCAAATTTGACCCCCCCACACCCCTATTTCAGCCTCAAAAGAAGGGCCGCCTCTTGCCTTGCAAAGGAGGAAAGGTGTCGATGGCTCACCTGGTGTAAGATCAGTGTGCGTGGGAAGGAGATGGCCCACAGTCTTTTCAGAGCGCTTGGGAAACACCAGCCTTGCAGTAGCCCTAGGAGGAATGGCCACACATGAAGATTTTGCTACCAAGAATTGCATATTGTCCTCTCCAGCTTGAGGCTGTCAATCGATGGTTATCAGCAAGATAAGGCAGGGGGCCACCAAACACACCTCATCTGAGGACAAACACTCCGGAGGGGTACGTGGTGCTCGGTACGAAGCTCTTGTGAGGTTCCAAGTGTCACCCACGGGCAGGAATAAGTCCCTCAATACGGCTGTTGTAGCCAGCCTGACGTGTCCTTCCCCTAACACCGTCCCGTCCCCACTGCTCCCAGCCTGGCTCGGAGCCCCAGGGGAAGATGAGGACACGGGTGTGCTACAGCAAGATCCCTGATGGGAGTGGCTGTGGGACAGGCAGCGGGAAACTCACACCCTCAAATTTAGCAGAAAAAGAAGCTTTCGCAAACACGACCCTCCGAGGCAGTTTGGCAGAACCGAGGACGAAATGTCTGCGCTCAGGTCCAACAGAAACCACCGCGTGTGCCGCTTCCCACAAACCGCTCCCTTCAGCCCTTTTGTCCCGGCTAGGGATAAATGACGGCGCTTTCCCTAGCTCCATGCCGCTTTATACCTGAGAAACAGCCTTGGGAGGGTGGGAGGCAGCTTCCCTGGCTCCCACCCCCACAAATAAACTCTGCCCTTTCAGACACCGACAGACACACGTTTAGGAAAGGGAGGGAAAAACCCACTTTGTGCCACCCCTGAACACGGACACAACGACAGGAGCCCCGACCACCTCATCCGGGTACATTTAGAGGACAGAAGAGATATGGAGGGGGATTAGGAGAATGACCCGGATTTTTCCCTCCCAGTTCAGGGACATACTCACCCTGCAGAGGCTTGGGGGTGTGCGGGGGGGGCTGCTACTCAGTGCTGTGCTGTCAGGTTGGGTGGCAGCACTGCCAGACACTGCAGCATCCCCAGTGCCCTCTGTGTCACAGAACCAGGGCAGCGTTGCCGCTGGCGCAGGGTGCTCAGTAACCGGGTTCTACGCGGGCAACTCCCTGCAGCCGCTCTGGCAACCCGATGCAGCCGTTGGGGAATGCATTGCTGTGGATGGGCAAGCCGGGGCCAGCCCTGGGCAAGAAAATACCCTCACATGGCATCCTAGATCCTGCCCTGGACAACCTACTGCCCTCCATGGGCAGGTTTTGCAGCCCCTGGGCATCCAGGTGCAGCTTTTGGGCAACTGTTGAGCGGCTTAGTCATATCATTTGGTTTTAGGGAAGTGGAATAATTGCTAAATTGGCCAAGAATACAAAAATACAGCATTGTTCACACAGTAAGGAAATCATAAAATCCAGAGGCTTCTGAGGTAGAATACAGCCGCAGCTGGCACGCGAAGAATGCAACATCTGTGATTCCCTGTACTAGGTTGTTTGCGAAACTACACGAGCGATGGAATGGAACTGTGTGGAGTTTTGCAGGACGCAAAAAGGATTAGACACAGTTAAATTGGGCCTGTTAGAAACTTCTCTACCTTTGCCTCCCTCTAAAATTACCAACGTCCGACAGTACCCACTGCCTGCAGCTGCACTTGCAGGAGCAGACGGGGTGGCATCAGATTTAGAAAAAAGACACATCATTAAGAGCACTCACTCTTCACCGGTGTGGCCAACCGGGCAATGGCGTTTCACAGTAGATTACCGAAAGTTAATCGCCAACACTGCACCCCTGACCGCTGCGGTTCCGAATATCGCGGAAATTGTGACAATGATAAAAGGAGCTGCTCGTCCTTGGATGGCTGCCTTAGATGTAAAAGACAGGTTTTTTATGATTCCCCTCCTTGAGCAGGACAAAGCGCGGTTTGCATTCCCGTGGAAAGGAGCCCAATATACTTTTAACCGACTTCCACAAGGATACGAGCATTCCCCCACCATTGCTCCTAATGCTTTAGCTAAAGTGCCATCAGAGATTCCTGTTTCACAGGGATGTACGATATACCAATATATTGATGACATCCTAATAGGGGGAGAGAGCCAAGAAAGTGTACAAGACATGACGCAAAACATCCGACAAACATTATCGGATTTAGGATTGGAAATTCCAGACGCAAAGTGTCAGGGACGTGCAGAGGAAGTTAAATTCCTGGGGGTCTGGTGGATTAAGGGAGCTGCTTCTGCCCCTCAGGATACCCTGAAAAAAACAGAACATGGACAGAATCCTTCCAGCACGAAGGAGTTACAGCAAGTTCTGGGAACTTTAAGTTATTGCCGTAAACACATCCCTGGCTTTTCCATCATTGCTCGCCCCCTTTATTGGTTGCTGAAAAAGGGTAGATCCTGGGAGTGGACTGAACAACATACTGATGCACTGGAATTGCTAATAAAGGAGCTAAGGTTATTCCAACAACTTGGCCCCATCCCTCCAACTGACCCTGTCCATGTGGAATGGGGCTTCAGTGAACATGGTTCTCATTGTAACTTGTGGCAGAAGGGACCAGCAGGACCGGAGAGACCATTAGAATTTAGCTCTCACTCCTTCAATGATACTGAGAGCAGATATTCAGACCTTGAGAAGGGTTTACTGTCCCTGGTGCGAGCATTGCAACGAGCAGAGCAGATAAGGAGAGAACAAAGCGTGGTTGTTCGGGGCCCTTTTCGTCTCCTAGATGTGGTCCGTCAAGGGACAGCACCACCAGCCGGCATTGCCCCGAAAGCCACAGTTCGAAAGTGGTATGCTTATTTCGAAGGCATTAATGAAATCATGCCAGTCTCTGAAGGCAGTGTTAAAGTATCCAAGCTCCAGAAGGATAGAGATGCTGCCCTATTGTTCCAATCCCCACCAAACAGACCATCTCCAATCCAAGCAGCACCTCCTCTGAAAGAAGGCAGCGATCTTACAGGAGTGTGGTTTACTGATGCGTCGTCTCACCGTGAGAACAATAAGTGGAAATACAAAGCCGTAGCACTGGAAGCAGCAACGGGGGAAAGAGCAATTGAAACAGGAGATGGTAGCGTGCAAGTAGGGGAACTCAGAGCTGTCCTACTAGCTGCACGACATGGGGCTACTCACATTTACACTGACTCATATGCTGTTTTTAAAGGAGCCACTGAATGGATCGGACACTGGGCAGCCAACGATTGGCAGGTGAACAGAGTCCCAATTTGGGAGACAGATAGTTGGAAGCAACTGTTAGAAAGAGGAGGGCAGAGAGCATTGCACATTGGTTGGGTAAAAGGTCATGATCGTTCGAACTCGATCACTGCTCAGTTCAACCAACAGGTAGATAGCCTCACGTGGCTGCAGCACATTGACATTGTAGATGATGGTGGGGAATGGGAACGCTTACTCGAATGGTTACGTGTTAAGCGTGGCCACACAGGCCGTGCTGATGTGTATCAGGAAGGACTAGCCCGGGGGTGGCCTGTATCAGCTGAACTGTGCGAACAAGTAGGAACTGCCTGTTCACAATGTCGCCTACGGCTCAATAAAGATCATCCGAGTAAGGCGCCTCCCTTACCCATTCGGGACAAGAAACCATTGTGGCATTCCTGGCAAATTGATTGTATTGGGCCCTTGAGATCATCAGGTGAGAAAAGAGACGTCCTAGTAGGAGTGGAGATTATCTCTGGCCTCACTATGGCCACCAGCTTCAAATCAGCTACCGGGGACAACACAGTGAAAGGCCCACAAGGGTGGTACAGCACCCTTCCCCTTCCTGAGGCAATCCAAAGTGATAACGGTTCACACTTTACCGCTACGGTGGTACAAGATTGGGCCAAAGAAGAAGGGATTCGATGGGTATTTCATACTCCCTGTTATCCTCAGGCTAATGGCATTGTTGAATGCACCAATGGATTGGTTAAGCGTTTTGCAAAAGCTCATGAACCTGGTTGGCATTTGCGATGGGATGATGCCACCTATCAATTAAATAACAGATGGAGTGGAGATGGCTGTCCTAAAATGAAAGCTTTCTGTGTATCTGCCAATATCATCACTCCAAAAGTTCCCAATGAACCAGGAAAATACCTAGGACAATTTCACCCTGGGCAACCTGTGTTAGTGAAAATGCCTCAAATTGGCACAGTACCAATGGTGCTAGCTACTCCCCAAAATCCCCATGCATGGGAAGCCAAAGACTGTTCAGGGAAGATACACCGGATCAGCACCCGGTGGATCTGGCCCTCTTTTTGACCCCGTCGCTCAAAGAAGACCGAGCAGATTCCCTTTTCTTTTGTGTCTTACAGGAACCTTAGATGAACTGTACGTGGACAGACGAACTGTTGCCACCTCACAACGACTGAAGAGAGATGTGACTGGTATCTTAGGAACAGGACTGGGAGTCTTAAATAGTATAGATACTTGCAAAGAAACTAGTCACAACTACTAGTGATCTAGACAAAAGATCCTCTACAGTCCTCTCGATCAGCATTGGGAAATCACCAATGGCTTTTAACGAATATATTGCCTCAGTGGGAAGAAACAGGTGAAAAGGACCATCAGCTGATCACAAATGCACTTGGTACAACCCAAAACAATGTTTCTTTGGCTCTTAGTTGTACCCAAGCCCAACTGTGGATGCAATCTATGACAGCCACAATCATAAGGGAAGGTGAACAAGGCACCTTGCCCACTGAAGTCCAAAAAGTAATATGGGATAACGCAATTGAGTTTGAGAAAAAATTTCAATCCTGGTGGTATCTGGTTAATTTCAAGCAAGGCCACAGCTTTTGTCTTAACGATACGCACTGCCTCAGTGTACACCATATACCCAGTCATCGCCCTGGGGTTGAATCACCATGGAGCCATACTCCATCCGGTAGAGCACAGAGTGTGGGCACAACAAAATGAGAATAAATGGCAAACTGTTGATGTTGAAGCATGCGTTTCACGAGATCAACAAGGATTCATTTGTGAGAGTAATACTCTCAAGGCACAAGACATTTGTCTTGACACCAACCAGAATGTTTGTCACTTTGAGATACATCCCGATGAAACCCCAGAAACTGTGCTTGTATATATTGGGAAAGGGTGTGTTTGCTGAGGTCTCCCTGTACTCTTGTATGCGTAGATGACATAGCAGTAGATAGAAGTAATCACTCAAATCTTTGTGTTTGTAACTTTACTAACGTCATTGGATGTGACTTCAATTCTTCAGCTCCTGTTACGTCTTTTCAATTGCTACAATCTAATTACACGTTGATTCGAGATTTGCTGCCTACCCCTATCGGAATGAATCTCTCACTAGTGAAAAGTTGCTGCAACATGATGAATTGAAGCGATTGTTGAAAGAGGCCCAAGAAAATGGACAAAGAATTCTGATTACTGTCCATCGTGATGTTGAAGAAATACACCACGTACTGGAAAGGGTCAAGAGAGATGGGGGACAGGAATGGTGGGACAGCCTTTTTGGATGGTCACCAACAGCTACAGGACTTTTGAACAAGGTGCTCCATCCTGTTGTCGTTTTACTAGTACTCACTGTATTGTGCTTTGCTTTGACAATTGTTTTGTACGTTTGACTTTGGATTATGATGAAAAGCTTAACTCGGTTAAGCTCTTCCATCGCTGCTTTCGGGGATCAGTCGACGGGCTGAGCCTTTCTTCCCCCCCATAGGGACGCCTTTGGGTAAGACTTCGATTACACCGAGTGCTTTCTCGGGGACTTTAGAAATTTCTCTAGAGAATCTCTACCCTACATTTATAGCCAGGCTGTATCCTTTGTAATTTTGTCGCGCGTTTTGTATACTTAACAATATCTTTATTTGCACGTGCTTTGCAGACTGTGTATTTATCACCGGCAATCCTAAAGAACCTGTATATCTGTTGTTTAAATAAACCGCGCTGTTTAAGTAGCCAGTCATTTCGCTTTCTCACTGAACGCGACCAAAGACTAGAGAGAGGCCGTGCTGGTTCAGGAGCACGACTAGACTGAAGGTGCAGTCCACTATTAGTGTATCCAAATCGTAATAGTTTAATACATATTAAAGGCGATTGGATTGATAGTGCTGAATTGGGCATCACTCAGAATTGAAACCCAGCCGCACCTGGCCTCCCACCTGGGTGAGGAGTTTTAGAACGCAAGGGGGTTTCTCTTCTGCCAAAACCGCTTGGCCCCTTTTCACGCAACAAGGTAGTCCTGCAAGGAGCAGGGAGATGGACTCGATGATCCTCATGGGTCTCTCTCAACTTGAGATGTTCTATGATCCTAGGAACTCACGGCCCTCAGTGGGCACCGTCAATGGGCAACCCAAATAGCCCTTGGGCATTTGAGTGCCACCCCTGGGCAAGCAAGTGCCACCCCTGGGCAAACTGGTGCCCTCATTGGACAAGGCGGTGGCAGCAGTGGTGCTGCTGGGCCAGCCCGTGGGCGAGCAGAGGGCTCGCTGGGGCAGGCAGGTAGACCATGGTGGGGGTGCTGGTGAGGAGATGCACGGTGTCCCCAGCAGCCCCACCACGGCACAGCCTCTCGCAGCACCAGGGCACCGTGCACCAGTGACACTGGGAACTTCTCCTGGGAGAGGGTCCTTCCCCACTTATTTCAGGCTTTAGCCTGAGAAAAGGCATTGGAAGAGGAGGAGCCCAGCCCAGCCGGGGGTGGTTAGCACAGCTGCTCCGGCTAACCCAAGGGGCTTTCTCTCCAGCTTCTGAAAATACCCATCAAGTCTGCTGCCATGACCTCTGTGTCCCGCTTTATCCAGAGGAAACATTCTCATTGGCTTCATTTTACCGCTTTAGATGAACTGTGAGCTGTGTGAATGGCTCGTGCCAGGCTGACACCTCTGTCTTCTCATAGCTGTTTTCCGTCGCCTCTCCTTTTCCCAGCTCTTGCAGCTGCGGACTGAATCACAGAATCATAGCATTGCCCATATCATAGCATATCCACACGGAGCCGGCCTCCACGGGAAAGCCGTGCCTCTGCTGGCAGAGATCTGACAGAAAAGATGACTCAAACTCTTTCGCGTATACAAAGGTTTTCGTAGGCAACAAAAAGAGGTATGGCCCTTGGATTACTACCCATTACTGTTCTCCCCTGTGGGTGGCAATGAAGCCACAACGCGTAATCCAAGGGGTCTCGATCATAGGATCATAGAATGGTCTGGGTTGGAAGGGACCTTTAAGATCATCAAGTCCAACCATCAACCTAACACTGCCAAAACCATCACTAAACCATGTCCCTCAGCATCCCATCTAGCCATCTTTTAAGTACCTCCAGGGCTGGTGACTCAAACACTTCCCTGGCAGCCTGTTCCAATGCTTGATAACCCATCAAAGGAGACTTCAGGGCCTTGGGGCGGTTGGTGAGGGAATCTGGGAGGCAGGTTATTTTTTCCTCTCCTCCCAGTTGCAGGCAATGACATTGGAAGGAATAGGTGGGACCAGCCTATTAATACGTGGCTCCGTGGCTGGTGTCACCAACACCATTTTGGGTTTTATGGTAATGGGATGGCATACACGGCACCAGGTTTGCTGGTGTCAGCTTGGGTTCACCTCTCATAGAATCCAAGACTCATAGAATGCGCTGGGTTGGAAGGGACCTCTCAAGGGCATCTAGTCCAACCCCCCTGCAGTCAGCAGGGACATCTTCAACTAGATCACGTTGCTGAGAGCCTCATGCAGCCTGGCCTTGAATGTCTCCAGGGATGGGGCCTCCCCCACCTCTCTGGGCAACCTGGGCCAAGGTCTCCCCACCCACCTCCAAGGGGGAAGAGGGTCTTTGCTCAGGAGGTAGCGGGGCTCATTGACAGAGCTTTAAACAAGGCTTGAAGGGAGAGGGGGACAATATCGGGCTGTCCCTGTGGGATGCGATGCCAAGGTTGGAGGGACGGGGTGCCAGCGAGGGCCTGTTGCTCTGAGACGCGCTGGTGACGCTGCCTCACACTTGAAGTCTTGGAGAGATGAGCCGGGGGCTCCTGAGGTCACAGGAGCCAGGAGGGAAACACCAGTGCAATACCCCAAAGGAATCAAGGGGTGTTCCTGGAAGAAGGTGGTATTTGAAAAGTCATGGCATCAGGTGAAGTCCCCGGGCACTGGAAAAAGGGAAACATTGCACCCATTTGTAAAAAGGGTGGAAAGGAGGGTACCGACCTGTCGGCGTCACCTCTGTGCCTGGGAACGTCATGGGGCAGATCCTCCTAAAAGCCACGCTAAGGCCCATGGAGGACAAGGAGGTGAATCAAGACATGGCTTCACACTCTGCTTTTTCCACATCAGACTCCAAAGGAGGAGGACGCGACACTTTTTCTCCTAAAATCACAGACCGAATGGGTAGGAATGAATCCCCGTGGGTGGATTTACTCTTAGTTGCATCCAGGATATTTTCAGTTACTTTCTGGCACACCGTGAAAGAGCAGTGGAAAGAGAAAAACCAAAGGGAAAAAAAAATACTCCTGCTAGACCACGTGACATGCAAAGCGATAATTTAATTTCTACCCAGGCTTCCATCAGGAAGTGGAAGTTTAATCTTGTAATTTTCAAAGCATATAGAGAAAACTGATAACTCTGGCAACGGATGCCGTGGGGTGGGCAGAGCCCAGCCTAGATGGGACCCAGCAGCCGCGCGGTGCTGGGAAAGGTCTTGCGCATCCCCATGCACTTCTCCTGGTCGATGAACAGGGAGTTGGCTTTGACGGCCAGGTCATGCTGCAGGACCGCCTTGGCGCGAACCAGCATTTGCAAGGTGTCCTGGCTGTCTCTCAGCTGCTGCTGAAGAGTCTGCACCGTCCCATGGATGTCACGGACCTCGTTGACAAGGCTGGAAAACAGCAAGGAGCCCTCATTAGAAGTCCCATCACGCGGGTGGTTTCTAGCATGGCGTTGCTGATGGGCCCCTGGGGCATGGGTTTTCCCCCTTCAGCGCGCTCAGACTGGCTCGGACCCCCCCTGTTTGTGGCAGATCCATGGGGAAGCTGAGGGCAGAGCTCCTGGGGGTCTCGGCGGGGAGGCACAGTGAACGTCTGCTCAAAGGCTTCCGCAATTCGCAGCCGCGTCTGCCAGAGCAGGTGGTGCCACCAAGCAGAGGGACAAGCAGCTGTGGTTTCCCGTTCCTGTTTGGTTTTGTGGGTTTCTTGGCTCCCCCTCCTGGATTTCCCCGGGCAAGGGTCCTCCCCACACCCACGGGTGCACACGCAGCGAAAGAGGACAGCTGGGAGAGGCTAAAAGCGAAGGTGAAACAAGTGGAGGATGGAACAAAGGATGGCGTGAGAGATGCTAAACCGGCTCTGGGGCTGGGTTTAAATTGCTTTGAAAAGGCTTCCCAGGGAGCCTCACCCAGCGGGCTCCCAGGAGGAGGTGTGAAGTTCAGGGTGCCTGATCCTCCCCAGCCCCTCGGGGTGCAATGCCAAAGAGCTCCCTCTGTCCTTGACAGGATTTCCAGTGTCCCCAGGGGAGGTGAGCACAGCCCTCACTGCTTCTCCGTGTGGTGCACAGAATCTCAGGCTGGCGGGGGTTGGCAGGGACCTCTGGAGATCACCCAGTCCAACCCCCTGCCAGAGCAGGGTCACCCACAGCAGGTGGCACAGGAACGCCTCCAGGCGGGTTTGGGATGTCTCCAGAGACGGAGACTCCACCACCTCTCGGGGCAGCCTGTGCCAGGGCTCTGCCACCCTCACAGCAAAGAAGTTCCTCCTCCTGTTTAGGTGGAACTCCCTATGGTCAAGTTTGTGCCCGTTACCCCTTGTCCTGTCCCCGGGCACCACTGAAAAGAGCCTGGCCCCATCCTCCTGACACCCCCCCTTTCAGTATTGATAAGCGTTGAGAAGGTGCCCCCTCAGGCGTCTTTCTTCAAGCCTGAAGAGACCCAAATCCCTCAGCCTTTCTTCACAAGAGAGGTGTTCCAGTCCCCTCATCCTCTTGGTAGCCATTTGGTGTCCCCTCTCCAGCAGTTCCCTGTCCTTCTGGAACCGGGGAGCCCAGCACTGGACACAGCACCTTGCACAGCAGCTGCACCCTTGCGGTTACCCCAAAGGAAGGACCTAAGAGCTCTCAGCATGAGCCTGTTGGAGAGTAAAGGGCTTGTCCTTCAAACCTGAGCCCATCCAGCCGCCGGGAAGCAGGCAGGAGAGAAGACGGGGTTGACGCAAGTAGGAAAAATCCGGCCCCTCATGGGGTGGCATCAGGCCGCCCCCGGCCATGGGGTACAGCCTCCGTTGTGGGCGCAGAGCTCTCCCAGCACCCAAAGGCTGGGATACCCGCTCATTGCTTTTGATTATGTCGGTGCACTCCTGGAAGGACTCTTTAGGAAAAAAAAGCAACCCCCCATGATTAATTTTGTCATCCAGCGATGCTCCCGAGTGCTACCACCCGTGAGCCCTCGAGGTCCCCGCCGGCCCCGCGCTCCTGCCTTACCGCAGCTGGGCAGTGTCCCGGCAGAGCTCCATGTTTGGCCTCCGAGTGCGCTCGTCCAGCCGGGTCTGAGCCACCTTTAATGGAGGCCCCTGGTCCCTAATGGCCTTTTGGATGGCTTCTATATTCCTCTCCGTCTGGAATATTTCCTGCAGTGTCTGGCATAAGAAAGAAACACATGCATAAATTTAAAAAATATATTCTCCAGCGGCAACGTGATTTCCCTTTTCTGCCATCCATCTGCAGAAAAAAACCAAGTTCAATTAGCAGACCCCGGGCTCAGACTGCTCTCACTCTGCCATAGATGGAGGCACAGATCCAGCAGCCATTTCTCTGTGGGGAAAAGCCTCTCTTTGCTCTTGCTGTCACATCAGAGGAGGTTTTGGAGCAGTGACGGATCTACTGAATTACCCGCTCCCCAAAATTACTGCTTGCAAGAACTGATCATCACTAGCAACTAACAGAGGGCAGGTTTTTGGTGGATGCTCGCTGAAGGATGTGGCACCAGCCCGCGATGCTGCAAGCCCAGTTTCTGCTCGGTTAATCTGCGCCGAGCACTTTTCAGGCAGCTTTCCATGAGAGCCAGTGGTGCGAGCCTGCTGCCCATGGCTGATCTCCACTTCATCTGCTTGGCGGAGCAAACACACCGATACCTGTGCAGCCACCACAGAGTGCTGAGACCGAAAACACGTCCTTGGAGGAGCAGCAAAGCTGCAAACCCCACAGCAGACACCCCAGCAGAGTCCCAGTAAAGCCCTTCTGCAGGGCAGCCAGCGCCTCTAAGTAACTAGCGCTGATGCAAGTAGCGCTGGCATTTTCTGCTGGAAATCCCTGTGCTAGCAGGCTGTCAGCTGGGATGAGCAACGGGCAGTATCCCTTGGGATGAAATTACACTGCCAACTCATCCTGCTCCAAGAAGAAAGTCCCCAAGAAAGCTGGGCAGGGGCTGTTTGCAAGGGCATGTAGCGAGAGGACGAGGGGCAATGGTTTAAACTAGAGCAGGGCAGGTTTAGATGAGACATTAGGCAGAAGTTCTTTGCACTGAGGGTGGTGAGACACTGGCCCAGGTTGCCCAGAGAGGTGGGGGAGGCCCCATCCCTGGAGATATTCAAGGCCAGGCTGGATGAGGCTCTGAGCAACCTGATCCAGTTGAAGATGTCCCTGCTGACTGCAGGGGGTTGGACTAGGTGGCCTTGAGAGGTCCCTTCACACCCAACACATCCTATGACTCCATGATTCTAAATGATGCTATAACCAGGTTCTTGTGGTGACCGTTCCTCTGCTGGGGCCAGGTCTGCGTGGAGGGTAGCGCTTTGGAGGTGTCACTGGGAAGTGACAGTGTCACACCAAAAGGGAGGGGTTCAGGCTACCTTGGCCAGGTGGGTCTGAATCTTTCTCTTGGCATCGGCCGTCTCGGCGATGCGGTTGGTGAAAGCGACGTTCACAGCGTTGAACTGCTGCCACATCTGGCTGTCCGTCACCGCCAGCAGGTTCTCGATGTCGTCCCGCAGCTTGGCGGAGGCCGCCCGCTCGCTCTGGGAGTGGATGATGTTGTCGTTGGTGAACTTGGCCCAGGACTGCGGCACCGAGATCCTGGCGGGGAAAAGGAGAGGCCCCCGGTAAGCTGGATGTGGGCAGGCATGGACCCTGCCAGGGAGCAGCGTGGATTCACTATAGCTTAAATCTACACTTTTAATTGGACTGTATGTCATAGTTTAACCCCAGCCAGCAGCCAGGACCACGCATGCGCTGGTGCAGTTCTCCCCCTTCCCCCCAGAAGGGAGAAGAGGGAGAAAAGGAGGGGAAAGGGAAAGGGAAAAACTCGTGGGTGGAGATAAGGACAGTTTAATAGAACAGTAACAGAAACCAATAATAATAATAATAATAATAATAATAATGAGAGAAGTCACTCTCACCACCCAGTGAACTGGCACCTTCCCGAGCCCCGACCGCATATTCCCACCCCGCACCAACCCCCATTTATATCCTGAGCATGGCATCTATGGTACGGAATATTCTGTTGGCCTTTCCCTTGTTCTGCCTATGCTCCTCCTCATTTCTATGGGAAGGTGAAAAGAGTCCTTGAAAAGTATAAACATCGCCTAACAACAACTAAGACACATCTTTGAAAATATGCATAAACTTAGTGAGCTGTTTCAGCAGAGGTGCTCCCCTGAATTAATTGGCAGGCTGATCTCTCAACCCCTGGTAGAATGTTTAATGAGGTGGGACTGGCTTTCACCCTCTGGATGTTTGGCATCCAACTGTCAGCAGAGGGTTGTGCTCCCTTTCCGGGGAGCGGAGAGAAATGACCGCTCTGAGGGAGGTGTCTCCAGGCGGGATGGATCTGGGTTGGGGACAAGCAGCTCCCTGCCAGGGAGAGGCACCGCGTATCCCGGGGACAGCTTGCTGCTGGGGACCGACAGCGTGCACTCACGTGGCATCGACCTGCTCCACCCCTCGGTAGTAACTGATGCCCTGGGAGGTGTTCATCAGGTGGTGGCACCTGTCGTCGATCCGGTGGGCCACCTGCTTGTTGGCCAGGTCCTTCTCCAGATTCTGCTGGGCCACCCGGTTGGACCTTCAACATGCAAACAGCAGCCATCGGTGGGGATGTACGGGTGGAATGGCTTCCTCCCCGTTCCACTCCCCACAGCAGCTCCCGCCCTGCCACGCAGCTCTGTCCTCCCACGAGCATCACCGCCCGCATGCCATGGAGCCTCCATGGGCTTTACGCCTGCGGGGTGTGGGGATAGATGGGGTTCTTCTGGGGATTCACATCTGCTGGGGTTCTGCTGGGCTTCTGGTGTGACCACAAATGCACATCAGCCCTACGACATGAGAGAAGGAGCTCCTCCTTACGTGATCTGGGCTTTGGCCTTGTCCAGGACCTGCTGCATCTTCTCCTGGCACGACCTGATGACATCAACTTCCTGGGCAAAGGCAAAAGAGGACCCCATCAGTGTCCATACTCACTCGTCCTGGTCACACTCCTCCACTTGGACCTCTCCAACCCTGCACACAGCAAGAACTTGCCTGCTTGTCTTCCTGCCCAAAGCAAACAGGCAGGAAAACTCACAGCTGAGCCTGCGCCCAGTGCCCTGGAGGGGACAGAAGGGTGCTGTAGCTGCAGCCACGGCCTTTGCGTTCCCTTTCAGGGTGGGTCAATAAGGATTTTTTCACCTTGACCTCAGGGTCAAGCGGTGGTTAGTCCCACTACACGGACAGGGACACATCCTGGTGCGGACAGGCAGAGCGGTTCCCTGGACCACTACACACCTCCGTCCCCAGATCAGCACCTGCCCTTTTTGCTCCCAAAATGTTTTCCTCCCCAGGAGGAATCCCATCCGTATGGGACAAGAGGAGATGGACTTGACTTCGGTGTAAATGCCCAGGCTGAATTTCTGAGACACATTCAGCTCCACCGGAGGAAGTGTGTTGCTCTCAGCTCACTTGACTTCAGCACAAACCCATTGCCTTTGTGAAGCTCCGGCTACTGGAGGCAGGTGATCAGTGCTCCAAATCCCATAACTTTGAAATCCAGTCAAAATAGCTTCAACGCATGATCTGAGTTGCCAACTTACTGTTAAGAGCTGTTCCTCCACGTTGTCGTGGACCAGGTCGATGCCCATCCTCTTCTCCCGGTGAAGTAAGCACTCCTGAGCGACCTGTTGGGGACACGCCATCACCGCTGGCTGCAGGGGCAGGGCTCTCTATGGGGACTGTCCCCATCTCCAATAATGTAAGAAAAGAAACTCTAGGTGGGCACGGAGATGACAAGAGAGGGAAAAAAGTGGCCCAGGGCAGCTGGTTTAGCTGACAAGGAGCAGGCGAGCTGCAACATCAGCATTAAACCATCATGAGGGAGCAGACGTGTCCCTGGTGCAGCCACAGCTGAAACGGGGGACCTGTGTCAGCCTTGACGCTGACCTCGCCAGAGCCTCGTGGTAAGACACGGGCTTTTGTCTCCCAAACCGGGATTTTGGATGTACCACTATTAAAAATATTGAGTTAAGCAAACGCAGCTTTGACGTGCTCAGCCTGTGCTGATAGGGGATCCAGCAGATGGCAAGGGGGGTTTGTTTACTACTAACTTAACTAATGGCCTCTTAATAACAACTTTCTAGACGTTCTGGAGCTGCAGTGAAACTTAATGAGACGTTTGAAGGGCTGCAGATGTTTCAGCAGTAGGCTGCAGCTTGCAGCGCGCCGGGACGGGTGCTTACCCGGAGAGGGGCCTCCGCCTCGGCCAAGGCTCTCTCCAGCCTGGTCTTCACCTCTGTGAGTGCGTTGGTCTCCCCGATCACCTCATCTAGCTCGTGGCAGAGCTCCGATTTCCAAAACGCGATGTCATTGGCGCGCACTCCCAGGCTTTTGGTGCTTTCTGCTTGCGTTTTCTTGGTCTGCTGGTATTTGTGGTCAATGATGCGGGAGGTATCGGCTCTCAGGCGCTCCGCGTTCTTCTGGGAGGTCTCCGACTCCCTGTAATTGGTCACATTGGACTTGTACCAGTCTTCAGGGGTGTAGCGGTTGAAGACGGTGGTTCTGGTGGAAACAGATGGAAGCTTCTCGCCGGCGGTTATCCCCTGGGAACTCTTGGAAAAGGCAGCCAAAGTTGGTTTGCTGGCAGCCGTTCTGTAGTAGGTGCTGGGCATCCAGGGGAGGCTGTAGCTCTGAGGCAAGGGGCGGTAAGGAAATCGGTTCTTATAGCTTGACGCCATGGTGTGGATGGCAGGGAGAAACCTGGTGGGTATGGCTCTGGGATGGGCGAACTTTGCTGGTAAGGGAGAGCCGACAGACTCCATGCTCGACCGCTGCTATTCGTGTGTCCCGTCCGTGTCCTGCACAGAGGAGGAGAGAGAGGACAACCTCAGCAACCTCCTGCACTTGCCTTACTTCTTACAGCAACACCCGCAACTGCAAACACAAACAGTGACGCACAGAGCGCCCTCACAGCGCCTGAACAGGCCTAAACCCCTTGAAAACAAATCCCTCCTGACAGCATCCCAAACATTTGGATATAAAAGCGTTTGACTTGGTTGTTAGTATCTAGCATCAAGTCTTGGAAGGCGGAGAAAAACAAATCACAGCCATAAGGAGAATGACAGATACCGTGCCTTCCTTTTCCTTAAATCTGTCAATCCAGTCAAACTGGAGTTGCTCCTTCTCTGCTGTTCCTTTGTTTCTTTTGGCTGGCGTATCTGCTGATCTTCTGATACTCCAGAGGTCATTTTCTCTGTAAAAGTTCCATTCCCAGCCCCGAGAGCTGCGTCCCTTTTGGACACACATCTGCTACCGGCCCAGCGCCATTTGTGGGTGGGTGAGGGACTCCATCCTCACCCCCTCTATCTTCCCTTGCCTTAAATGCTGGAGCGAGGAGCCTGCAGGTGAGCTGAGCTTTGCAGGACTATATCCAAATTTGAGCCCCCCACACCCCTATTTCAGCCTCAAAAGAGGGGCCGCCTCTTGCCTTGCAAAGGAGGAAAGGTGTCGATGGCTCACCTGGTGTAAGATCAGTGTGCGTGGGAAGGAGATGGCCCACAGTCTTTTCAGAGCGCTTGGGAAACACCAGCCTTGCAGTAGCCCTAGGAGGAATGGCCACACATGAAGATTTTGCTACCAAGAATTGCATATTGTCCTCTCCAGCTTGAGGCTGTCAATCGATGGTTATCAGCAAGATAAGGCAGGGGGCCACCAAACACACCTCATCTGAGGACAAACACTCCGGAGGGGTACGTGGTGCTCGGTACGAAGCTCTTGTGAGGTTACAAGTGTCACCCACGGGCAGGAATAAGTCCCTCAATACGGCTGTTGTAGCCAGCCTGACGTGTCCTTCCCCTAACACCGTCCCGTCCCCACTGCTCCCAGCCTGGCTCGGAGCCCCAGGGGAAGATGAGGACACGGGTGTGCTACAGCAAGATCCCTGATGGGAGTGGCTGTGGGACAGGCAGCGGGAAACTCACACCCTCAAATTTAGCAAAAAAAAAAGCTTTCGCAAACACGACCCTCCGAGGCAGTTTGGCAGAACCGAGGACGAAATGTCTGCGCTCAGGTCCAACAAAAACCACCGCGTGTGCTGCTTCCCACAAACCGCTCCCTTCAGCCCTTTTGTCCCGGCTAGGGATAAATGACAGCGCTTTCCCTAGCTCCGTGCCGCTTTATACCTGAGAAACAGCCTTGGGAGGGTGGGAGGCAGCTTCCCTGGCTCCCACCCCCACAAATAAACTCTGCCCTTTCAGACACTGACAGACACACGTTTAGGAAAGGGAGGGAAAAACCCACTTTGTGCCACCCCTGAACACGGACACAACGATGGGAGCCCCGACCACCTCATCCGGGTACATTTAGAGGACAGAAGAGATATGGAGGGGGATTAGGAGAATGACCTGTTTTTTTCCCTCCCAGTTCAGGGACATACTCACCCTGCAGAGGCTTGGGGGTGTGCGGGGGGGGCTGCTACTCAGTGCTGTGCTGTCAGGTTGGGTGGCAGCACTGCCAGACACTGCAGCATCCCCAGTGCCCTCTGTGTCACAGAACCAGGGCAGCGTTGCCGCTGGCGCAGGGTGCTCAGTAACCGGGTTCTACGCGGGCAACTCCCTGCAGCCGCTCTGGCAACCCGATGCAGCCGTTGGGGAATGCATTGCTGTGGATGGGCAAGCCGGGGCCAGCCCTGGGCAAGAAAATACCCTCACATGGCATCCTAGATCCTGCCCTGGACAACCTACTGCCCTCCATGGGCAGGTTTTGCAGCCCCTGGGCAACCAGGTGCAGCTTTTGGGCAACTGTTGAGTGGCTTAGTCATATCATTTGGTTTTAGGTAGTCCTGCAAGAAGCAGGGAGATGGACTCGATGATCCTCATGGGTCTCTCTCGACTTGAGACATTCTATGATCCTATGAACTTACGGCCCTCAGTGGGCAACCCAGTGCCACCCCTGGGCAAGTCAGTGCAGACTGCGTGCATCCTAGTGCCTTTGCTGGGCAACTTGATCCCTTGCCTGGACAACCCCCAGCACCATCAATGGGTAACCCAAATCTAGCTTGCTGACTGATGTTGATAGCATTCGGCATGCTACGTTGCAAAATCGAGCGGCTATTGATTTTTTGCTGTTAGCTCAGGGTCATGGATGTGAAGGTTTTGAAGGTATGTGTTGTATGAACCTTTCCGACCACTCATCATCCATTCATAAGCAGTTACGGGAGCTGAAGGATAACATGTCCAAATTAAAAGTGGTCAAAAACGGTTTCGATGATTGGTTAAGCTCATGGGGTATAACGGGATGGATATCAGATTTACTAAAGCAAGGGCTCATGCTATTGTTGGTTATATTATTATTGATTATGGCAGCCTCGTGTGTTCTCCGCAAAGTGACTGACATGATAGAAAATGCCATGCATAAGGTCTGGCTGGCTCAAGAAGAAAAAGGGGGTATTGTAGGAATGTATCTGAGAGAAAATGGCCATGTGAGCCAGCCTCCCTGCTGTGAGAGATTAGATTAAGAGCAAAACAGGTGGTAGAAGATGGAATTAGTACATGGGAAAAACGGGAACTGAGAAGGTAGAAAACATGTTGTGCTAATGACTAAGCAATTTACTATGCGAATTCTTGTAACCAATCTGATGTGTGAACGAACTGCATGCACAGCGCGTGGACAGTGTAACTCGCTGATCAGAAATAAGCGAGTCGCGTGTACGGCTACAACACAGGGTATAAAAGATGATGATCGGTGCTTAATAAACGGCTTCTGTTGATTCACATTGGATCGTCTGGAGTCCAGTTATTTCTCCTCAACAGGGTGCGGTAGGAGAAACCATGCTCTCTGCTAAGACACCAGAGGAACCCACTAGCAGGGTTTGACCAGCCACATTTTAACCAAAAGAGGCAGAAAATGCCAGCGACGACACTGTGAGCACCCGGAGATCTGCGGAAAGGTCTGAAAGTCCATTCAGTCCCTGGCCAGATGAGAGAGAGCTTCACCTGGAGCTGCTTCTGGACTTTCTCATGGGATCTTTTGAGAGAGGTCCCAGCCCTAGCTCTGTCCCAGCATCAGTGACACCTCCAGCATCTGAGCTGATCCCATCCCTGCTACGAGTCCCTCTTCACCAGCAGCAGCCGAGGGAGCACAGCCGCCAGCATGGCCACCGTCAAGACGAGCAGGACGGCGAGGGCGATGGGCGACTGGCAGCATTTCACCCCCAGGGCCGAGCTGGATGACACCGAGCTTCGTGTTTCCGTTCTGCTTCTCCTCCCCAGGGAGCTGCAGTCCACATCCACCAGTGGCATCCCATGGTCACTGATGACAAAGATGTGGGCTTCCCGTGCCAGCTCTCCTGGGAGCCCCTGCGAGTCCATGGGGCTGTTCCCCGTGCTGCAGCACCGGCCGGAGCTCTGCACCGGCATCACAAAATGGCTGGGCACCACCAAGGTGTTGCTGGCCTCCAATTTGGTCAGATGGGACAAGGAGGAAGGTGACAGAGGCATCTCCAGGGCCCGGAGGTTGGTGCCTGCCTTGGGCGGCCATAGAGCTGCCTTCTTGCTGAGGAAAGTCACGTAGCGGCAGATGGGCAGATGATGCTGCTCTGGACCTGGCCGTCAAGCTTGGCGGAGAGCAAGCACTTCACCAGGCAGTCGTGGCAGAAGGTGTGCCTGCAGCTGAGCTGGCGGTGCATGGCCTCCAGCGGGTGGAACTTCTCGTAGCACACGGGGCACTCGGCTGGGGGTCCCTCCTTGCTGGACGAGGCCTCAGACATCCCTGCTCTGTCGGCCACAGGCGCTCCCCAGCTGCGAGGAAGAGGCACGATGGGTTAATAAGGTTGAAATGATAAGCATGATCCATCTCTTCATCTCTCCTCCTCCTCCCTGCTCTCTTGCTTTTGCCCTCTTGCCCCTAACAGATGCAGTTGACAGCTACTAGGCATCCTCTCAACAAGACAGGGCATTTTCAGGAGCATTACGCCTCTCAGTGTGGCCCTTGGGGCAAGAGAGAGATGACGGGAGGACCCCAACTCCAGAGCCAGCGGGGGCAACAATCCCCGGCTGCAAAATCACATGCACGAGCCCCTGGATGGACGTGCTCAGCACGTGGTACAGATAAAGCAGGTTCAGCTTGTGTCACGAGTGCCTCCGTGCACTGCTGCCAGCTCCAGGTGCACGGGAGGTGGGAACTCCCATCCCACAAAGAAACCTGCCATGGAAAGGGAGATGCTCCCATCCCAGGGGACACAGAGGGGCCAGCGGGAGCAGGGGGAGGCCAGGGCAGTGGGACAGGTGGGAGCACAGGACCCCCCGGGGATGGAGAGGGGGCGTGCTGGACCCGGGGCAGGCAGCGAGCACCCACGCCAGGCTCCTTCCAGGCTGCTGGAGGATGTCCCAGGCTGGTGGCCAGGCCACAGCCATCTCCAGGCTGTGCTCCTCACGCCGGAGCATGGTGTGGTCAGCAAGCCCCGGAGCCCGGCGTCTCCTCTTAGTCAGAGCAGGGAGGGCAGAGCCCAGCCATCCCGCCTGGCCCCTGCCCCAGCCTGGGGCGCCAGGGGGAGCGCGGGGCCGCTGGGATCCCCAGACCCGCGTCTGGGCTGGGTCTGAAGCTCTGCCGTGCGTCTCCCAGGGCAGGGAGCATTCATGCGGCGGCTCAAGGAAGGGAGAGGGGAGCGGGAAGAAGGGAGAGAGGAGAGGGGAAAAGGGAGAAGGGAGCGGGAGATGGGTGAAGGGCGGAGGAAGAGAGGAGAGGGGAAAGGGGAGAGGAGAGAGGGGAGAGGGGAGGAGGGATGCTCAGCTCAGCTCCTTTCTCTTAAAACCTGAGCTTCATAAAACCTGCAGGTTTTTCCAGACCTTGCAGCATTGTCAGACCCGACCCAACCTGCACCCCTTTTCTCACGCATGACTGTGCCCATGGGCATCCTCACAGCTGTCTCTGGAGGTTTTGCCATCCCCTCCTTGGCTGACCTCCTCTTCCTTGGGAGCCATCCCCTGCGCCAGGACGGTCACAAGAACACAACAAACCATCCCCTCCCAATCAAAGAGAAGAAAGATGCAGGCTCCTGCTCTGCTTTAAGAGGGATCAGGGACCTGGTCCCCCAGAGTGCTGCAGAAGGAGACCCTGACCCTGTGCACCACCTCCTCTGTGCCCCCAAAGCCCCCTTACCTGCTGCAGGGCACCAGGGCAGGAGCCCCTCCATGCACTCCACTGCTGTCCCCAGAAGCGGGGCTGGCCGTGCCCCAGCACCGAGCACCAGCTGGGGAGAGGACTGGGACACCTATCTAACACAGAGGTGTTGGCTGCGCGTGTCATGCGGGCGTGTTGCGCAGAAGCTGGAGCAGGGACAGGGCCAGCTCCCGGGGATTGAATGCGGAGGAACTCGTTCCCCGTTTTAAAGGCCTGATATTTGCCTGGTTGGCCAGGGAGGGGGCGAGGAGCCAGTGTCAGGCGTCGGAGGGCAGGGACAGGCAGCACGGTCCTGCCTGCTTTCCCTCATGTGATGGGCACCTGTAGTCGGGCTCATCCCTGAGCTCAAACCCCAATGAAACAGTCGCTAAAGGGGATGTCGGGAGCCCAAATTCCCTCTGTTGCTGCAGAGCAGGGTGACCGGCAGCACCCTGCACCAGGGCTGGGCTCCTGCCAAACAATTCTTGCCTCCAGCCGCCACAGCTCCCTGTTCCTCGCCCTGGCCACATCTTCATCCCTACGCCCCCTCCCCTCCTCATCCCCCAAACACTCCGCGCTCCAGCCCTGCGCTCCCCGCCCTACACCATCAGACGCTCACCCAAGTACCGGTGTGGCAGCACACAGCCCAGCAAACACACTCCAGCAGGCTCGAGGGCCACTGCTGCCTTGAACCTGCCCTGGAGGGGGTTTCCAGCATCTTTGGGAACTGCAGTCCAGGCAGCGGCAGTAGCCCTGTGGGCTCAGGGCAGGCAGAAGCCCCGAGCTTGGCCATCTCAGCAGCCGCAGGTGGCTCATGAGTCACTGTTTGGCCAGGTGCCGGCTGGAAACACACATGGAGAAGGTTCCCTGTGGCCTTACATGTGTCCCAGGGTGCTGCCCATCCCTCGCTCGACCCCCAGGCGAGAACCTGAGAGGTGTCTCCCCTGCAAAGCCTTGAAGAAACTGCCACGGGGTGGGTCACTTCTCCCACAGTCTCGACTCTTTCCAGCCACCCCTGCCACCCCTCAGCCCGGCCAGTGGCCACGGGGCTGCCAGCCCACACTCAGGCTTGCTGAGCGGCTCCACAGGGATGTGAGGATGAGATTCCCAGAGCAGGCACAGTGACCCCAAGGCGCCCCGCCTGCACGCCTTCCCCAGCTCTGGCTGTGGCAGTGCAGCCACGGGACCTGGATTTGAACCATCAAGGGGCCCCAATGGCCCCTGCAGGGCCTGGAGTCTCCATCATGGAAAGCCTTCCGGAGAACCCTGACATAGCGGGGAGTCTTGCCTTGGGGCAGAGAGATGCTCCGCACAAGCATTCCCAGCCCTGCGGTCCTCCCGCCCCAAGAAGATGCCCAGGGCCCTGCAGGATCCGTGGGGCAGGCAGAAGAGGAGATGCACCTCTGATACCCAAACCCCAGTGAGATGGGCCCTGGAGGTCCTCTATGGGCAGGAGGGGTGGTTTCGTGCGGCTGGCTGTCGCGGCAGGGCTGCAGGCGTGGGCAGCAGTATCAGTCGCTCGTGGGTGCAGCGGTTGCAGCAGTTACAACATGGGGCTGGTTTCTGGAAGGAGCAGGGGAGGTGCAGCCCCGCCGAGCCGTCCCGTGCACTGGGGCAGCTGCCAAAAGAGAGCACCCATGGTGGGAGACATGCCCCGGGGGGGATGTCTCAAGCCGTGAAGCCCTGTCCCTCGCTGGAAGGAGACCCGCAGCATGTCAACACCTTCCACACCCCCCGCTTAAGATCAGGGACCAAGCCACTCCACTCCTTATCCCAGTTTTCTTGGGATGGTCCAGAAATTGAGGCTGAAACCTCTCCAGACAGATCGTGCCGGGGCTGAGGTTGCACAGTCACCCCTGGGGTGGGCATCCCCATTCCCCTCCCTGGCCCCCCCTTGAAGCTGCTGGAGGTGCCAGGGTTGCACCCACCGAGATCTCCATTGCTGAATGAGTGATCTGGGCCAGCGAGAGCAGATTTGGGGCAGCCGAGCATCTCCCCAGCTTCAGTTTGCTCTCTGCCAGCACCAAGGCGGGGTGGAAATTCCTGTTTCCCATACTTTGAATGCTCCCCGCAGTCGGAAACCATGAGCTATGAACTATGAATGACAGGATTGAGTCTGCTGGTGCTTGAGGGAGAAGAAACCAGTTTCAGGAGCAAAGCAAGTCCCTATACGCTGCCTGTATGTTTTTCTCCGGCTTTAAGCAATGCAGCTCACGGCCAGTGTTTCAGCCCCCTCAAACCCAGTGCAGGGTCAAGGTCTCCAGGATCCTTTTATCCAAGCAAGAAGGCAGCATCAGGCTCAGCTTCTCTCCAGGGACCACAGCTGAGACCTTCTCTGCTCTGGGGTTGGTGGCTTCCAGGGAACAACGGACATTCTGACCCAGAAGAGGACACGGCCCTCCCTACAGGCGGGGGTGGCCGGGGGTCCCTTCACTAAAACTGCGATGGCTTTTGGGCAGAGCTCTGCAGCCTTTTGCAAGGACAAGTGGATGCTGCAGACAGCCCTTGTCTTCCACAGCATCACCCCAACTTCCCACTGTCACCGACCAGGTGGGGAGGAGGGAAAATAATATTAGATATAGTTACGTGAAAGTGCTTATTTTCAAAGCACATTTAAAGCCAGAAGATCGAACTATATGTGAGCCTGGTGCCAGGCAAATATTCACTATAGGTCTCGATATTTCCATAACAAATCCATGCTGCACTTCTCCAAATCATAAGAGATGAAGCAGGGACATTTCCAATGAGCAGAGACATGTCCTCCATCCCTTCTCTCAACGAGGGCGAGGATCCCGATGAGAAAAATCATGGCTTTATTCCTGACGGCAAGATGCACGCGCGGAGCTTTGCCATGCAGCCACAACCCATCCACATGGCTGGTGGCTGCTGGAAAGGATGGGCTGGCTGAAGTGTCCCTCACCTGGGGAGACCTGCCCCATCCCTCCCACGACACGGCCAGTCCTCCCAAACTCCCCCAGGTTTTTCCTTAGCGATGGCTCAACCTGCAAATCTGAGGCTTTCTCCAAGTTTCTGCTCAGCCCGTTCTCCTCCCACCACTTCCCAGCCCCGGCTCAAACATGGTGAATAGTTGGCACTGGTGGGAACCAGGTGAAGGGAAGAGGGGAAAAAGTAAATCCAAGGGGTGGACGGTCCAAGGGTCCTGGCCCCTGTCTTAGTTGTATCCATTCCCGTGCTGTCAAAATAAACTCACATAGATGGAAAAGATGGATGAGTTTGGAGGCACCCAAGCCCTTTAAGGGGGTCCATCTTTTCCCATACTTGCTTTACTTGAATTCAGAGTGGGAAAATAAGTGTCTTTTCCTTCTGCATGTCTCCATCCTGCCTGTCAGGCACCTGGCAGGATGCAGACCCACCATCAAGCTGCTGATTTAGCCAAGACAGCCCAAAACACCTAGCAGAAGCTCTTCCGACAGCTTTCTCCTCAGCGCTTTTTGCCGTGCCCAGCAGCTGGTGCTCTCGGATCCGCTGTGGCCACCCTAAAAAAAAAAAAAAAAAAAAAAGACCCGGGTGCACCGTAAAAAAAAGCCCTGGGCCTGCCTCTCCAGGGGTGCCAAGGTCTGGAGCTGGTGGTCCCCACCAGCTGGGATGCTGCCTCTTCCCCACCAGGATGGATGGGATCTGCTTATCCTCCTGATGATCAGAAATTTACATCCAGTCATTTGACATGACGAATGCTTATCAAACACCAAGGAACAACGGGGTACATCCCCAAACCCCTCTCCAATGCCTGTTTTCCCACCAGATGCTGCGGTTTTGCGAAGGCACCTGCACAGTACCTGGGCATCACAGCACCCACCTGCCTCTGCCTCCAACAAACCCTCCCAGGAATGACCCCGAGCCTGGTGTGAGCCCTTGGAGCCTTATTCTGACAGCAAAACTTGGGGATCTGTCTCGTCCAGTCCAGGCCGAGCCACACAGCCCCACGGTGCATGGGGTTTTCCCATACCTGGGAGGGCAACTGCACTCTCCAGGGGCTCCTTCAGCTTCTTTCCCCCCTCCACCAACACAGCGTCAGCTCAGTGAGTCCGGGGGCAGCCCAAGGCAAGCGCCTCAGATGATGAGCAAGACCAGGGCTGCACAAAACCCCTGGATGTGGGGGCAAAATGGCTTGTCCCCCCTTCCCCGGTGCCCACACCAGCCCCTCGGGGGAAGCACACAAACCTGCTGTAGACCCTCCGCGGTCACTGTGACCCGTCCCTGCTGTGCCATGAGCCATGCCACTCCAGGGATGTTTTACCACCCGCGTCCCCTGCAGCAGCGGGTATTGCCGGACTCTTTTACACCATCCCCTCTGGCTGCCTTTTTAGCAGGCAGCTCCCTCGAGCCTTATTCTGGGGGACAATGCACAGAATCCCTGCAACGTCAGGAGAAAAGGCTGCCGGGGTTAGGGACTGGGGGGCTTTTACCAAAACGGGAGGTTCCCTGTGGTTTTGGCTGCCAGGTTGTGTTGCAGTTTGGCTTTTTCCTCCAAGCCCTGTCTCCCGGAGGGCCGAGATTGCAGAGGGGTTGCTGCCTTTAATCACGGAATCACGGAATCTTCAGAGTTGGAAGGGACCTCTAGAGATCATCTAGTCCAACTCCCCTGCTAGAGCAGGATTGCCTAAAGCACATCCCTCAGGGCTGCATCCAGGCGGGTCTTGAAAATCTCCAGAGAAGGGGACTCCACATCCTCCCTGGGCAGCCTGTTCCAGTGCTCTGTCACCCTCACCGTAAAGAAGTTTTTTCTCATATTTGATCGGAATTTCCTATGTTCTAGCTTGTGCCCATTGCCCCTTGTCCTGTCACTGGGAACCACTGAAAAGAGCCTGGCTCCGTCCTCCTTAAACCCACCCTTTAGGTACTTGTAAACATTAATCAGGTCCCCCCTCAACCTTCTCTTCTCCAGGCTAAAGAGTCCCAGCTCTTTCAGCCTTTCCTCATAAGGGAGGTGCTCCAGTCCCATAATCATCTTGGTTGCCCTTCGCTGGACTCGCTCCAGTAGTTCCCTGTCCCTCTTGAACTGGGGAGCCCAAAACTGGACACAGTACTCCAGTTGTGGCCTCACCAGTGCAGAGTAGAGGGGGAGAATGACCTCCCTCGACCTACTGGCCACAGTCTTCCCTATGCAGCCCAGGATGCCATTGGCCTTCTTGGCGACAAGGGCACACTGCTGGCTCATGGATAATTTGCTGTCTACCAGGACCCCCAGGTCCTTCTCCTCAGAGCTGCTTCCCAGCAGGTCCGCCCCTAACATATACTGGTGCTTGGCATTCTTCCTTCCCAGGTGCAGGACCCTACACTTGCTTTTGTTGAACCTCATTTGGTTCTTCTCTGCCCAGCTCTCCAGCCTGTCCAGGTCACGCTGGATGGCAGCACGGCCCTCTGGAGTGTCGGCCACCCCTCCCAGCTTGGTATCATCAGCAAACTTGCTGAGGATACACTCTGTCCCCTCATCTAGGTCATTAATGAATATATTGAACAAAATTGGACCAAGTATTGACCCCTGAGGGACACCACTGGTTACAGGCCTCCAACTGGACTCTGTGCCGCTGATCACAACCCTCTGGGTTCTGTCACTCAGCCAGCTCTCGATCCACCTCACTGTCACCTCGTCTAGCCCATACTTCCTCAGCTTCCTAATGAGGATGTTATGGGAGACAGTGTCAAAAGCCTTGCTAAGGTCAAGGTAGATGACATCTACGGCTCTCCCCTCATCCAGCCAACCCGTTATAACATCATAGAAAGCTATCAGATTGGTCAGGCATGATTTGCCCTTGGTAAATCCATGCTGACCACTTCCAATAACTTCCTGTTCCTCTACGTGTTTGGAGACGACATCCAGAATGAGTCGCTCCATTACCTTCCCAGGGACAGAGGTGAGACTAACCGGCCTGTAGTTCCCTGGGTCCTCCTTCTTGCCTTTTTGGAAGATTGGAGTGATGTCAGCCTTCCTCCAGTCCTCAGGCACCTCTCCTGTTCCCCGTGACCTTGCAAAGACAATGGAGAGCGGTCTAGCGATAACATCTGCCAGCTCTCTCAGCACTCGCGGGTGCATCCCGTCAGGGCCCATGGATTTATGAATGTCCAGCTTGGCCAAGTGGTCTCTGACCCGGTCCTCCTCAACTAAGGGAAAATCTTCCTCTCTCCAGACCTTCCCCCTTGCCTCCAGGGTATGGGATGCGTGAGGGACGGCTTTATCAGTGAAGACCGAAGAAAAGAAGGCATTCAGTAACTCTGCCTTCTCTGTGTCTTCCACCACTAGGGCACCCGTCTCATTCATCAGTGGACCTATATTTTCCCTAGTCTTCCTTTTTCTGTTGATATACTGGAAAAATCTCTTCTTGTTGTCTTTAACTGCAGTGGCCAAGCTGAGTTCTGATTGAGCTTTGGCCCTTCTAATCTTCCCCCTGCATAGCTTTGTTATATCTTGATAATCCTCATAAGTTGCTAAGCCCCTTTTCCAGAGAATGTAAGCTTTCCTTTTTTTCCTGAGGTCCAGCCAAAGCTCTCTATTTAGCCAGGCTGGCCTTCTTCCCCGTCGGCTCGTCTTTCGGGACATGGGGATGGCCTTCTCCTGTGCTTCTAAGAGCACCTGCTTGAAGTATGACCAGCCTTCCTGGGCACCTTTGCTCTTCAAAACTGCCTCCCAAGGGACACTCTCAACCATGCTCCTAAACAGGTTAAGGTCTGCCCTTCGGAAATCCAAGGTGGCAGTTTTGCTGGCTCCCCGCCTCGCTTCACCAAGAATTGAAAACTCTATCATTTCATGGTCACTCTGCCCAAGACGACCTCCAACCTTTACATCCCCAACAAGACCTTCTCTGTTAACAAACAGTAGGTCCAGTAGGGCACTTCCCCTAGTAGGTTCCTTCACCAGCTGTGTTAGGAAGTTGTCTTCCACACACTCCACGAACCTCCGGGACTGTTCCCTCTCTGCTGTGTAGTATTCCCAGCGGACATCTGGGAAGTTGAAATCCCCCACGAGAACAAGGGCAGATGATCGCAAGACCTCTGCCAGACGCTTATAGAATACTTTATCGGTTTCTACATCCTGATTAGGGGGTCTATAACAAACTCCCATCACCATATCTGCCTTGTTGGCCTTCCCCTTGATTTTTATCCATACACACTCAACACTGTCATTCACACTGTTGAGTTCTAGACATTCAAAACCGCCCCTAACATAGAGGGCCGCCCCTAACATAGAGGGCCACCCCACCACCTCTCTTCCCTTGCCTATCTCTTCTGAAAAGCTGGTAGCCATCAATTACAGCACTCCACTTGTGTGTGTCTTCCAACCACATTTCCGTGATGGCAACCACATCATAGTTTCCCTGCTGCACGATGGCCTCCAGCTCGTCCTGCTTATTCCCCATGCTGCATGCATTAGTGTAGATGCACTTCAGTTGGGTTAATTGTCCTGCCACTTTCTTGGGGGGACAGGCCCTGATTTGCACCTGAGCATTCTCGGACACTACTGTAGTTACCAAATTATCACTACTCCTTGTGTCTATGCTGCCACACAATTCACTATCCCCCACCATCGCTGAGACAGGCTGCAAGACCGTGCTATCACTTTTACCCATGGGAACAAAAGCTCCCACTTTTAATGGGAACAAGTAGAGGTCAGCTTCTAGCCCTGCAACACCACACACACTGGAGTGGCCCGGAAAGGAAATGCTCCATAAAAGGAGCACTACATACTCGATTTTGGTTCATTTCGTGATTTTTCCAGGGTCTTATGACCATGCAGTCAGCATGGTGCTGTGAGAAGAGAGTTTGCAGGCAGAGCTGCTCCACCAGCCAGGGTCAGCTGGTGGATCATCAACCAGAAACACAAGTGAGTTAGTGACAGGAGGATGCTTGGGAAAAAATGCATCTGCCCAGACATGCTGGCACAAGGCAGGAGGGCTACTGTCCCCGTCCCACCATCCTGTGGGCTCTGCAGTCCCCGTAGTCAAAATATAGGAAGGATAACCCCAGTCCTCCCTTCTAGATGGGGTCAGCTGGAAAACACACAAGGGTCCTGACAACCCCCAACCCACGGTGTCCCATGAGGGACAGGGCAGGTGGTGCCCGGGTGTCCCCTTCTGCATCCTGGGAGGATGATGGGTCCAGCACAGAGACGCTCCCGAGCCGGCATCGGGGCTGTGGCTGGTGTCACAGCAGTTTCCCGCATCTCCTTGGCCCTCCATGTCCATCGTTAAGGACCCCCAGGAAAATGGGCACAAGCAGATCCAGGGTGCCTAAGAGGTCACCCCTGCACCCCACGAGCAGCCTGGCAATAACCAAGACAATCAGCGTTTCAGGGTGGCTGTGCTTTTGGCAGGCAAGCTGAGCTGCAAAACAGTACTTTTAGGCATCGCTGGCAAAGTCTGTTAAAGGAGCGATTCAGCAAATACTGCCCAGGCACCAAAGGTGGCACTCACATTAGTCAAGAAAAATAGCTACATTTATCAAAAAAAGGCTCCATGTGGATGGACACAGCCAGCTCAAAGGGGGACTTCACGTGCAGCATAAAGGGAGGATAAATGAAGTGATCGGCGTTGTTGCGTACAACAGAGGGTCTGCTGCCTTCATGCTTGAAGAAGTGCCCTGTTATGTGTCAGCCCTTGGCCTGGCCCCAGATCTGGCCAGCCCTCTGGCCCGGCAGCACTGTCCCCACACTGAGGTCTTGCCCCGGGCTGACCTGCAGAGGATGGCAGTCCCTCATCCCTCGGCAGGCGGTGGGATGTGGCTGCCAGCTGGTGGCAGCCACTGCCCTAATGAAGCTCCTCATCCTGAAGCTTTCACCTGACCTGCCTTTGCCTGGGCTGTCTGGGTAGCAATCCCGCTGGGCCATCTGGATACCTCCCAGGAGAGCGCTGGGTATGGCTGACACATGGCTGTAGGTCAAGCAGTCAGCACCCGACCTCCCTCCTCCCTGAAAATCAGCCCCAGGCTGCTGCAGCCATTGCAAGGGCAGGTGCCGTGGCCGTACGCTGCACTTGGCTTCACCCAGACCCAGTCCTGGGGAGGAGAGTCCCCCCAGCCTGGCCGGCTCACGGGGGCAGCTCGCAGAGCGGCGGTGACTTTGCTTTCCCGGCTCTTGCAACATCCCAGCAGGCTGCGAGGACACGGCACGCGCCAGACAAGCCGAGCCTCTGCTGACCCCACTGCCAGCGCTGCCAGTGGCTGGGGAACACGTCAGCACAGAGCCATCGGGTCCCCCGCCCCCGGCAAAGCCATGGGATGTCCCCATCTGCAAAGCCTCGCTGCAGGGGCTGGGCAGGGAGCGCCGGGGGGCTCTGCCTGGGCCACTTGTCCCTCTGGCAACCCTCCCAGAGCCACTGCCCTGCCACATGGTCCCCCAGAGCTGTTGCCCATCGACCCCTGCTCCCCAAAGCCCTCCTAGATCCCTGCCTCTCTGTACACTCCCTACAGCATCGCCATGCCGTGTCTTTCACAAAGCTGTACTCCCTCCATTCCCCCTACTCCCACTCCCTGCCCAGTCTCATCCTTCCAAGTCCCATCCAAACCACATCCCTCCCAGTCCCATCCCTCCCAGTTCCATCCCTCCCCACACTCCTCCCAATCCCATCCTTCCCAGTCCCATCCAAACCACATCCTTCCCAGCCTCATCTCCCCTCATCTCTCCCCAACCCATCTCTCCCCACATCCCTCCCAGCTCCATCCCTCCTTACACCCCTCCCAGCCCCATGTCTCCCTATACCTCTCCCAGCCCCACCCTTCCCTGTATGATCTCCCATATCCCTCCCAGCCCTATACCCTCCCCAAACCCACCTCTCTCTACAGCTCCTCCACTCTCATCCCTCCCTACCCCCACCCCAGCTCCAGCCCCAGCCCTTCCTTCCCCTCGCTGGGGGCACACAGACCCCCACGGCCCCTCTCGTGGGCTCCAAATAGCCATGATTCAACCCACTGGCTTACAAGGATGAAATATTGCTGCTGATGTTGTCACCATGGCACTTGGATGGGGACTGTGAGTAGGTGTGAGCAGCTGATCTCGCATGCACATGGCGAGTCCTGCACCAAACACTATCCTCGGGCAGACAGGGAAGGAGGCAGCAGGGTGGGGGTATAAGAGCAAGGCTGTTCGGAGGCAAATATCAGTCTGAGCAGGAAAGCTCATACTCCCCAGCACCTGCCAGACTCGTGACATGGGGTCCAGGGTGGGAGCCATGCAAGGCCAAAGGTTGGCCAGGCTTTTTCTAGTGGTCAGAAAACTGCTGGGTCTGAGGTCATCTTTCTTGAGACCAGGAGCAGCCAGGCTTGGCAAGTTCAAGCCTCACAAAGCTCTTGAGATGCAATGAGTCAACAGTTCCCAGATCACATCCCCAGGGTCAACACTCACAGCTCCAGAGCCACAAGCAGAGATGGATGCTGCCTCCCAGCACAGACCAGTGCCCAGCTCCCGGGGCTCTTTCCCTCCCCATCTCCCCATCCCTGCTTCTCCTTTGCCCAAAGCCTCCTTTCCCTGGACCTTCTCAGCACTAGGAAGGCTAGGCTGCATGTGAGGGCGGGGGGGGGGCGGGGCTTGGCTGACCCCCTGCTTCTTCTCCTTGGCTCCCTGGAGGTGCCGGCTGCATCCCTGAGATGATGGCCTGGGTACCAGGGGACCCTGCCTGCATCCCTGGGGTGGTGGCGCTGGCATCAGAAGTCCTCCTCCATCTGAGGGAGCGCCTGCCCCAGTCTCAGATGTCACCGTTGCTCTACGTGTCCCTGCTTGCATTCCCAAGGAACCAGGATGTGTCCCTGGAGTGCCTTTGATGGTCCTGGGCACAGCCTGTGTGCCTGGTCCCGTCAGACCCAGCGCTGAGCTTTCCAGTCCGTGCTGAGCCAACGGAGACGGACTCAGGCAACGGCCACCTCTCCCAGGCACCGGGGACACTGGGAATGGATCCAGCACCCAGAAAGACGGGCAGGGAGAGCTGGTGTTCCAAAAGTGATATATAGATTTTTAATTAATAAAATCATGATTGTTATTTAAAATTTAAATGCATTACTATTCTTTAATTAGTAAAATTAATTCCCTGGAGAAGGGAGATGAACGGTGGTCACAGGGCTGGGGGGAACACATTGACAAATCGCAGCCCCCAGTTCTGCTTCGCCCCGGCCCTGCAGAGGTGCAGAGGAGGGAGGACGGGGTGAGGGGGGATTCAGGGGGGTCTGTGCAAGAAGCCGTGCTGAATTCCAGAAGCCAGAGGAGAGGCGCGTGTTGCTCTGGGCACTGCAGCACCTGTCTGGGAAATCCAGAGCTGGGGGGGCACCAGTGGCTCCGTGCCGCCGTGGCCATGATCCGGGCTCTCGACAGCCACCTCCATCCATTTATTTTTCATTATTCCCCCTCTGCCCTCTCCTGCCCTGCTGCAGGGCTGCTCGGGCATGAAGTGGGCTGTTAGAGAACCCCCCCACACCCTTCAGTACCTCTGGGATGCTGCTTCCTTCTCCCCGGATTTATATATATATGATACTCATAGATTATGGCGATAGATTAAAAAAATAAAGTGGGGGAAGAAAAGGCCAGCTAGAGGATCCCATGGGCCGGTGCCCACCCCAGCAGCATGTCTTCCCCTTAAAGACAATGACAAAACCCAGACAATGATCCCAGTGAGTTCCTGGGGGAGCCCCCGCTCCCAATGCCCTGGCCCGGACCCCCCCAACTCCCCTCCGCGCCAACCCTTTGCTGCCTCAGAAAACCACAATAATGGCGGCGGTTGGGAGCCGGGCCTGGTCTCCTGCGGGACGTGTCACCGGAGCGGGCTGAGTGACCGGGACAGCCCTGCGAGGGAGCTGCCTCTGCCCGGGCTCGGGCTGCGCTGGCTGCGGCCACAGATCAGCCTGCGCCAGCTGCGCCTCAGGGATGGAGGTGGAAAAGGCAGCTGGGACCCTCGGCCTCTCCCATGCCTGTGGATAACCCCATCCCAAGGACCGGCCGGGAGTGGGGCGGGGCGTCGCCCAGCAACGGGGGACGCTGCATTGTCCCTTGTCACCCATCCCACCGCCGCTGTGACCACTCTGCTGCTAGGAGGCAACAGAGGAGGAGGAGGAGGAGGAGGAGAAGCACGAGGACAAGGAGGACGCTGACAGGGAGGAGGACGAGGACGAGGGGAGGAGGAGGAAGCCTTTGACTGCCCATCCCTCCCACCCATCCCAGTCTCCCCCAGGCAGAAAGGGCCCCCCTGGGCAGCTCTTTCTCCCACTCCCCCAGGAGCTCAGGTCCCGCTCAGGTCCCTCTGTCGTTTCAGGCACGGCAGCAGCCATGGCCCAGCTCAGCCTGGCCCAGCTGCTGGATGTCGCCATCGGGACGACCAAGGTCAGGGCCATCGACTTCGTGGCCCTGCGCAGACTGCTGCTGGCCATGCTCTGGCACCTGGGCCTGCAGGACCTCCCTGTGGAGGATCTGTTCAGGCTGGTGGCAAATAAAGCAGTATTTCCTCTCTAAACTACTTTTGGTTTCGAGAGCTTTTATTTCAGGTAACAGCACCATCACACCCAGGGACCCTCACTCCAAATTCCTGCTAGCTAATTTACATCATTGGCATTGTTATTTCCAACATCAAAACGGGCTCTGCAGAAACTAAAGTGCTTTAACTGCCTCTTTTTAGAACCCTTGACATATTTTCCCCAAAAAAGTGGTTAGAAAGTACACAGAATCATAGAATGTGTTGGGTAGGAAGGGACCTCTCAAGGCCATCTAGTCCAACCCCCCTGCAGTCAGCAGGGACATCTTCACCTGGATCAGGTTGCTCAGAGCCTCATCCAGCCTGGCCTTGAATGTCTCCAGGGATGGGGCCTCCCCCACCTCTCTGGGCAACCTGGGCCAGGGTCTCCCCACCCACCTCCAAGGGGGAAGAGGGTCTTTGCTCAGGAGGTAGCGGGGCTCATTGACAGAGCTTTAAACAAGGCTTGAAGGGAGAGGGGGACAATATCGGGCTGTCCCTGTGGGATGAGATGCCAAGGTTGGAGGGACAGGGTGCCAGCGAGGGCCTGTTGCTCTGAGACGCGCTGGTGACGCTGCCTCACACTTGAAGTCTTGGAGAGATGAGCCGGGGGCTCCTGAGGTCACAGGAGCCAGGAGGGAAACACCAGTGCAATACCCCAAAGGAATCAAGGGGTGTTCCTGGAAGAAGGTGGTATTTGAAAAGTCATGGCATCAGGTGAAGTCCCCGGGCACTGGAAAAAGGGAAACATTGCACCCATTTTTAAAAAGAGTTTAAAGGAGGGTACCGACGTGTCGGCGTCACCTCTGTGGCTGGGAAGGTCATGGGGCAGATCCTCCTAAAAGCCACGCTAAGGCCCATGGAGGACAAGGAGGTGATTCGAGACATGGCTTCATCCTGTGCTTTTTCCACATCAGACTCCAAAGGAGGAGGACATGACACTTTTTCTTCTAAAATCACAGACCGAATGGGTAGGAATGAATCCCCGTGGGTGGATTTGCTCTTAGTTGCATCCAGGATATTTTCAGTTGCTTTCTGGCACGCCGTGAAAGAGCAGTGGAAAGAGAAAAACCAAAGGGAAAAAAAAAATACTCCAGGTAGACCATGTGACATGCAAAGTGATAATTTAATTTCTACCCAGGCTTCCATCAGGAAGTGGAAAGTTAATCATGTACTATTTAAAGCATATTGAGAAAACTGATAACTCTGGCAACGGATGCCGTGGGGTGGGCTGAGCCCAGCCTAGATGGGACCCAGCACCCATGCGGTGCTGGGAAAGGTCTTGCGCATCGCCATGCACTTCTCCTGGTCGATGAACAGGGTGTTGGCTTTGACGGCCAGGTCATGCTGCAGGACAGCCTTGGCACGAACCAGCATTTGCAAGGTGTCCTGGCTGTCTCTCAGCTGCTGCTGAAGAGTCTGCACCGTCCCATGGATGTCACGGACCTCGTTGACAAGGCTGGAAAACAGCAAGGAGCCCTCATTAGAAGTCCCGTCACGCGGGTGGTTTCTAGCGTGGCGCTGCTGATGGGCCCCTGTTGCATTGGTTTTCCCCCTTCAGCGCGCTCAGACTCACTCGGACCCACCCTGTTTGTGGCAGATCCATGGGGAAGCTGAGGGCAGAGCTCCTCGGGGTCTCGGCGGGGAGGCACGGTGAACGTCTGCTCAAAGGCTTCGGCAACGCGCAGCCGCGTCTGCCAGAGCAGGTGGTGCCACCAAGCAGAGGGACGAGCAGCTGTGGTTTCCCGTTCCTGTTTGGTTTTGTGGATTTCTTGGCTCCCCCTCCTGGATTTCCCCGGGCAAGGGTCCTCCCCACACCCACGGGTGCACACGCAGCGAAAGAGGACAGCTGGGAGAGGCTAAAAGCGAAGGTGAAACAAGTGGAGGATGGAACAAAGGATGGCGTGAGAGATGCTAAACAGGCTCTGGGGCTGGGTTTAAGTTGCTTTGAAAAGGCTTCCCAGGGAGCCTCACCCAGCGGGCTCCCAGGAGGAGGTGTGAAGTTCAGGGTGCCTGATCCTCCCCAGCCCCTCGGGGTGCAATGCCAAAGAGCTCCCTCTGTCCTTGACAGGATTTCCAGTGTCCCCAGGGGAGGTGAGCACAGCCCTCACTGCTTCTCCGTGTGGTGCACAGAATCCCAGGCTGGCGGGGGTTGGCAGGGACCTCTGGAGATCACCCAGTCCAACCCCCTGCCAGAGCAGGGTCACCCACAGCAGGTGGCACAGGAACGCCTCCAGGCGGGTTTGGGATGTCTCCGGAGACGGAGACTCCACCACCTCTCGGGGCAGCCTGTGCCAGGGCTCTGCCACCCTCACAGCAAAGAAGTTCCTCCTCGTGTTTAGGTGGAACTCCCTATGGTCAAGTTTGTGCCCGTTACCCCTTGTCCTGTCCCCGGGCACCACTGAAAAGAGCCTGGCCCCATCCTCCTGACACCCCCCCTTTCAGTATTGATAAGCGTTGGGAAGGTCCCCCCTCAGGCGTCTTTCGTCCAGCCTGAAGGGACCCAAATCCCTCAGCCTTTCTTCACAAGAGAGGTGTTCCAGTCCCCTCATCCTCTTGGTAGCCCTTTGCTGTCCCCTCTCCAGCAGTTCCCTGTCCTTCTGGAAGCGGGGAGCCCAGCACTGGACACAGCACCTTGCACAGCAGCTGCACCCTTGCGGTTACCCAAAAGGAAGGACCTAAGAGCTCTCAGCATGAGCCTGTTGGAGAGTAAAGGGCTTGTCCTGCAAACCTGAGCCCATCCAGCCGCCGGGAAGCAGGCAGGAGAGAAGACGGGGTTGACGCAAGTAGGAAAAATCCGGCCCCTCATGGGGTGGCATCAGGCCGCCCCCGGCCATGGGGTACAGCCTCCGTTGTGGGCGCAGAGCTCTCCCAGCACCCAAAGGCTGGGATACCCGCTCATTGCTTTTGATTATGTCGGTGCACTCCTGGAAGGACTCTTTAGGAAAAAAAAGCAACCCCCCATGATTAATTTTGTCATCCAGCGATGCTCCCGAGTGCTACCACCCGTGAGCCCTCGAGGTCCCCGCCGGCCCCGCGCTCCTGCCTTACCGCAGCTGGGCAGTGTCCCGGCACAGCTCCATGTTTGGCCTCCGAGTGCGCTCGTCCAGCCGGGTCTGAGCCACCTTTAATGGAGGCCCCTGGTCCCTAATGGCCTTTTGGATGGCTTCTATATTCCTCTCCGTCTGGAATATTTCCTGCACTGTCTGGCGTAAGAAAGAAACACATGCATAAATTTAAAAAATGTATTCTCCAGCGGCAACGTGATTTCCCTTTTCTGCCATCCATCTGCAGAAAAAAACCAAGTTCAATTAGCAGACCCCGGGCTCAGACTGCTCTCACTCTGCCATAGATGGAGGCACAGATCCAGCAGCCATTTCTCTGCGGGGAAAAGCCTCTCTTTGCTCTTGCTGTCACATCAGAGGAGGTTTTGGAGCAGTGACGGATCTACTGAATTACCCGCTCCCCAAAATTACTGCTTGCAGGAACTGATCATCCATCACTAGCAACTAACAGAGGGCAGGTTTTTGGTGGATGCTCGCTGAAGGATGTGGCACCAGCCCGCGATGCTGCAAGCCCAGTTTCTGCTCGGTTAATCTGTGCCGAGCACTTTTCAGGCAGCTTTCCATGAGAGCCAGTGGTGCGAGCCTGCTGCCCATGGCTGATCTCCACTTCATCTGCTTGGCGGAGCAAACACACCGATACCTGTGCAGCCACCACAGAGTGCTGAGACCGAAAACACGTCCTTGGAGGAGCAGCAAAGCTGCAAACCCCACAGCAGACACCCCAGCAGAGTCCCAGTAAAGCCCTTCTGCAGGGCAGCCAGCGCCTCTGAAGTAACTAGCGCTGATGCAAGTAGCGCTGGCATTTTCTGCTGGAAATCCCTGTGCTAGCAGGCTGTCAGCTGGGATGAGCAACGGGCAGTATCCCTTGGGATGAAATTACACTGCCAACTCATCCTGCTCCAAGAAGAAAGTCCCCAAGAAAGCTGGGCAGGGGCTGTTTGCAAGGGCATGTAGCGAGAGGACGAGGGGCAATGGTTTCAACTAGAGCAGGGCGGGTTTAGATGAGACATTAGGCAGAAGTTCTTTGCACTGAGGGTGGTGAGACACTGGCCCAGGTTGCCCAGAGAGGTGGGGGAGGCCCCACCCCTGGAGACATTCAAGGCCAGGCTGCATGAGGCTCTGAGCAACCTGATCCAGTTGAAGATGTCCCTGCTGACTGCAGGGGGGGTTGGACTAGGTGGCCTTGAGAGGTCCCTTCACACCCAACACATCCTATGACTCCATGATTCTAAATGATGCTATAACCAGGTTCTTGTGGTGACCGTTCCTCTGCTGGGGCCAGGTCTGCGTGGAGGGTCGCGCTTTGGAGGTGTCACTGGGAAGTGACAGTGTCACACCAAAAGGGAGGGGTTCAGGCTACCTTGGCCAGGTGGGTCTGAATCTTTCTCTTGGCATCGGCCGTCTCGGCGATGCGGTTGGTGAAGGCGCCGTTCACGGCGTTGAACTGCCGCCACATCTGGCTGTCCGTCACCGCCAGCAGGTTCTCGATGTCGTCCCGCAGCTTGGCGGAGGCCGCCCGCTCGCTCTGGGAGTGGATGATGTTGTTGTTGGTGAACTTGGCCCAGGACTGCGGCACCGAGATCCTGGGGGGGAAAAGGAGAGGCCCCCGGTAAGCTGGATGTGGGCAGGCATGGACCCTGCCAGGGAGCAGCGTGGATTCACTATAGCTTAAATCTACACTTTTAATTGGACTGTATGTCATAGTTTAACCCCAGCCAGCAGCCAGGACCACGCATGTGCTGGTGCAGTTCTCCCCCTTCCCCCCAGAAGGGAGAAGAGGGAGAAAAGGAGGGGAAAGGGAAAGGGAAAAACTCGTGGGTGGAGATAAGGACAGTTTAATAGAACAATAACAGAAACGAACAATAATAATAATAGTAATAATAATAATAATAGTAATAATAATAATAATAATGAGAGAAGTCACTCTCACCACCCAGTGAACTGGCACCTTCCCGAAACCCGACCGCATATTCCCACCCCGCACCAACCCCCATTTATATTCTGAGCATGGCATCTATGGTACGGAATATTCCGTTGGCCTTTCCCTTGTTCTGCCTATGCTCCTCCTCACTTCTATGGGAAGCTGAAAAGAGTCCTTGAAAAGTATAAACATCGCCTAGCAACAACTAAGACACATCTTTGAAAATATGCATAAACTTAAGGAGCTGTTTCAGCGGAGGTGCTCTGCTGAATTAATTGGCAGGCTGATCTCTCACCCCCTGGTAGAATGTTTAATGAGGTGGGACTGGCTTTCACCCTCTGGATGTTTGGCATCCAACTGTCAGCAGAGGGTTGTGCTCCCTTTCCGGGGAGCGGAGAGAAATGACCGCTCTGAGGGAGGTGTCTCCAGGCCGGATGGATCTGGGTTGGGGACAAGCAGCTCCCTGCCAGGGAGAGGCACCGCGTATCCCGGGGACAGCTTGCTGCTGGGGACCGACAGCGTGCACTCACGTGGCATCGACCTGCTCCACCCCTCGGTAGTAACTGATGCCCTGGGAGGTGTTCATCAGGTGGTGGCACCTGTCGTCGATCCGGTGGGCCACCTGCTTGTTGGCCAGATCCTTCTCCAGGTTGTGCTGGGCCACCCGGTTGGACCTTCAACATGCAAACAGCAGCCATCGGTGGGGACGTACGGGTGGAATGGCTTCCTCCCCGTTCCACTCCCCACAGCAGCTCCCGCCCTGCCACGCAGCTCTGTCCTCCCACGAGCATCACCGCCCGCATGCCATGGAGCCTCCATGGGCTTTACGCCTGTGGGGTGTGGGGAGAGACAGGCTTCTTCTGGGGGTTCACATCTGCTGGGGTTCTGCTGGGCTTCTGCTGCGACCACAAATGCACATCAGCCCTACGACATGAGAGAAGGCGCTCCTCCTTACGTGATCTGGGCTTTGACCTTGTCCAGGACCTGCTGCATCTTCTCCTGGCACGACCTGATGACATCGACTTCCTGGGCAAAGGCAAAAGAGGACCCCATCAGTGTCCATACTCACTCGTCCTGGTCACACTCCTCCCCTTGCACCTCTCCAACCCTGCACACAGCAAGAACTTGCCTGCTTGTCTTCCTGCCCAAAGCAAACAGGCAGGAAAACTCGCAGCTGAGCCTGCGCCCAGCGCCCTGGAGGGGACAGAAGGGTGCTGTAGCTGCAGCCACGGCCTTTGCATTCCCTTTCAGGGTGGGTCAATAAGGATTTTTTCACCTTGACCTCAGTGTCAAGCGGTGGTTAGTCCCACTGCACGGACAGGGACACATCCTGGTGTGGACAGGCAGAGCGGTTCCCTGGACCACTACACACCTCCGTCCCCAGATCAGCACCTGCCCTTTTTGCTCCCAAAATGTTTTCCTCCCCAGGAGGAATCCCATCCGTACGGGACAAGAGGAGATGGACTCGACTTCGGTGTAAATGCCCAGGCTGAATTTCTGAGACACATTCAGCTCCACCGGAGGAAGTGTGTTGCTCTCAGCTCACTTGACTTCAGCACAAACCCATTGCCTTTGTGAAGCTCCGGCTGCTGGAGGCAGGTGATCAGTGCTCCAAATCCCATAACTTTGAAATCCGGTAAAAATAGCTTCAACGCATGATCTGAGTTGCCCAACTTACTGTTAAGAGCTGTTCCTCCACGTTGTCGTGGACCAGGTCGATGCCCATCCTCTTCTCCCGGTGAAGTAAGCACTCCTGAGCGACCTGTTGGGGACACGCCATCACCGCTGGCTGCAGGGGCAGGGCTCTCTATGGGGACTGTCCCCATCTCCAATAACGTAAGAAAAGAAATTCTAGCTGGTCACGGAGATGACAAGAGGGGGAAAAAAGTGGCCCGGGGCAGCTGGTCTAGCTGACACGGAGCAGGCGAGCTGCAACATCAGCATTAAACCATCATGAGGGAGCAGATGTGTCCCTGGTGCAGCCACAGCTGAAACGGGGGACCTGTGTCAGCCTTGACGCCCACCTCGCCAGAGCCTCGTGGTAAGACACGGGCTTTTGTCTCCCAAACCGGGATTTTGGATGTACCACTATTAAAAATATTGAGTTAAGCAAACGCAGCTCTGACGTGCTCAGCCTGTGCTGATAGGGGATCCAGCAGATGGCAAGGGGGGTTTGTTTACTACTAACTTAACTAATGGCCTCTTAATAAAAGCTTTCTAGACGTTCTGGAGCTGCAGTGAAACTTAATGAGACGTTTGAAGGGCTGCAGATGTTTCAGCAGTAGGCTACATCTTGCAGCGCGCCGGGACGGGTGCTTACCCGGAGAGGGGCCTCCGCCTCGGCCAAGGCTCTCTCCAGCCTGGTCTTCACCTCTGTGAGCGCGTTGGTCTCCCCGATCACCTCATCTAGCTCGTGGCAGAGCTCCGATTTCCAAAACGCGATGTCATTGGCGCGCACTCCCAGGTTTTTGGTGCTTTCTGCTTGCGTTTTCTTGGTCTGCTGGTATTTGTGGTCAATGATGCGGGAGGTATCGGCTCTCAGGCGCTCCGCGTTCTTCTGGGAGGTCTCCGACTCCCTGTAATTGGTCACGTTGGACTTGTACCAGTCTTCAGGGGTGTAGCGGTTGAAGACGGTCGTTCTGGCGGAAATAGAAGGAAGCTTCTCGCCGGCGGTTATCCCCTGGGAACTCTTGGAAAAGGCAGCCAAAGTTGGTTTGCTGGCAGCCGTTCTGTAGTAGGTGCTGGGCATCCAGGGGAGGCTGTAGCTCTGAGGCAAGGGGCAGTAAGGAAATCGGTTCTTATAGCTTGACGCCATGGTGTGGATGGCAGGGAGAAACCTGGTGGGTATGGCTCTGGGATGGGCGAACTTTGCTGGTAAGGGAGAGCCGACAGACTCCATGCTCCACCGCTGCTATTCCTGTGTCCCGTCCGTGTCCTGCACAGAGGAGGAGAGAGAGGACAACCTCAGCAACCTCCTGCACTTGCCTTACTTCTTACAGCAACACCCGCAACTTCAAACACAAACAGCGACGCACAGAGTGCCCTCACAGCGCCTGAACAGGCCTAAACCCCTTGAAAACAAATCCCTCCTGACAGCATCCCAAACATTTGGATATAAAAGCATTTGACTTGGTTGTTAGTATCTAGCATCAGGTCTTGGAAGGCGGAGAAAAACAAATCACGGCCGTAAGGAGAATGACAGATACCGTGCCTTCCTTTTCCTTAAATCTGTCAATCCAGTCAAACTGGAGTTGCTCCTTCTCTGCTGTTCCTTTGTTTCTTTTGGCTGGCGTATCTGCTGATCTTCTGATACTCCAGAGGTCATTTTCTCTGTAAAAGTTCCATTCCCAGCCCCGAGAGCTGCGTCCCTTTTGGACACACATCTGCTACCGGCCCAGCGCCATTTGTGGGTGGGTGAGGGACTCCATCCTCACCCCCTCTATCTTCCCTTGCCTTAAATGCTGGAGTGAGGAGCCTGCAGGTGAGCTGAGCTTTGCAGGACTATATCCAAATTTGACCCCCCCACACCCCTATTTCAGCCTCAAAAGAGGGGCCGCCTCTTGCCTTGCAAAGGAGGAAAGGTGTCGATGGCTCACCTGGTGTAAGATCAGTGTGCGTGGGAAGGAGATGGCCCACAGTCTTTTCAGAGCGCTTGGGAAACACCAGCCTTGCAGTAGCCCTAGGAGGAATGGCCACACATGAAGATTTTGCTACCAAGAATTGCATATTGTCCTCTCCAGCTTGAGGCTGTCAATCGATGGTTATCAGCAAGATAAGGCAGGGGGCCACCAAACACACCTCATCTGAGGACAAACACTCCGGAGGGGTACGTGGTGCTCGGTACGAAGCTCTTGTGAGGTTCCAAGTGTCACCCACGGGCAGGAATAAGTCCCTCAATACGGCTGTTGTAGCCAGCCTGACGTGTCCTTCCCCTAACACCGTCCCGTCCCCACTGCTCCCAGCCTGGCTCGGAGCCCCAGGGGAAGATGAGGACACGGGTGTGCTACAGCAAGATCCCTGATGGGAGTGGCTGTGGGACAGGCAGCGGGAAACTCACACCCTCAAATTTAGCAGAAAAAGAAGCTTTCGCAAACACGACCCTCCGAGCCAGTTTGGCAGAACCGAGGACGAAATGTCTGCGCTCAGGTCCAACAAAAACCACCGCGTGTGCCGCTTCCCACAAACCGCTCCCTTCAGCCCTTTTGTCCCGGCTAGGGATAAATGACGGCGCTTTCCCTAGCTCCGTGCCGCTTTATACCTGAGAAACAGCCTTGGGAGGGTGGGAGGCAGCTTCCCTGGCTCCCACCCCCACAAATAAACTCTGCCCTTTCAGATACTGACAGACACACGTTTAGGAAAGGGAGGGAAAAACCCACTTTGTGCCACCCCTGAACACGGACACAACGACAGGAGCCCCGACCACCTCATCCGGGTACATTTAGAGGACAGAAGAGATATGGAGGGGGATTAGGAGAATGACCTGTTTTTTTCCCTCCCAGTTCAGGGACATACTCACCCTGCAGAGGCTTGGGGGTGTGCGGGGGGGGCTGCTACTCAGTGCTGTGCTGTCAGGTTGGGTGGCAGCACTGCCAGACACTGCAGCATCCCCAGTGCCCTCTGTGTCACAGAACCAGGGCAGCGTTGCCGCTGGCGCAGGGTGCTCAGTAACCGGGTTCTACGCGGGCAACTCCCTGCAGCCGCTCTGGCAACCCGATGCAGCCGTTGGGGAATGCATTGCTGTGGATGGGCAAGCCCGGGCCAGCCCTGGGCAAGAAAATACCCTCACATGGCATCCTAGATCCTGCCCTGGACAACCTACTGCCCTCCATGGGCAGGTTTTGCAGCCCCTGGGCAACCAAGTGCAGCTTTTGGGCAACTGTTGAGCGGCTTAGTCATATCATTTGGTTTTAGGTAGTCCTGCAAGAAGCAGGGAGATGGACTCGATGATCCTCATGGGTCTCTCTCGACTTGAGACATTTTATGATCCTATGAAATCACGGCCCTCAGTGGGCAACCCAGTGCCACCCCTGGGCAAGTCAGTGCAGACTGCGTGCATCCTAGTGCCTTTGCTGGGCAACTTGATCCCTTGCCTGGACAACCCCCAGCACCGTCAATGGGCAACCCAAATCTAGCTTGCTGACTGATGTTGATAGCATTCGGCATGCTACGTTGCAAAATCGAGCGGCTGTTGATTTTTTGCTGTTAGCTCAGGGTCATGGATGTGAAGGTTTTGAAGGTATGTGTTGTATGAACCTTTCCGACCACTCATCATCCATTCATAAGCAGTTACGGGAGCTGAAGGATAACATGTCCAAATTAAAAGTGGTCAAAAACGGTTTCGATGATTGGTTAAGCTCATGGGGTATAACGGGATGGTTATCAGATTTACTAAAGCAAGGGCTCATGCTATTGTTTTTTATATTATTATTGATTATGGCAGCCTCGTGTGTTCTCCGCAAAGTGACTGACATGATAGAAAATGCCATGCATAAGGTCTGGCTGGCTCAAGAAGAAAAAGGGGGTATTGTAGGAATGTATCTGAGAGAAAATGGCCATGTGAGCCAGCCTCCCTACTGTGAGAGATTAGATTAAGAGCAAAACAGGTGGTAGAAGATGGAATTAGTACATGGGAAAAACGGGAACTGAGAAGGTAGAAAACATGTTGTGCTAATAACTAAGCAATTTACTATGCGAATTCTTGTAACCAATCTGATGTGTGAACGAACTGCATGCACAGCGCGTGGACAGTGTAACTCGCTGATCAGAAATAAGCGAGTCGCGTGTACGGCTACAACACAGGGTATAAAAGATGATGATCGGTGCTTAATAAACGGCTTCTGTTGATTCACATTGGATCGTCTGGAGTCCAGTTATTTCTCCTCAACAGGGTGCGGGAGGAGAAGCCATGCTCTCTGCTAAGACACCAGAGGAACCCACTAGCAGGGTTTGACCAGCCACATTTTAACCAAAAGAGGCAGAAAATGCCAGCGACGACACTGTGAGCACCCGGAGATCTGCGGAAAGGTCTGAAAGTCCATTCAGTCCCTGGCCAGATGAGAGAGAGCTTCACCTGGAGCTGCTTCTGGACTTTCTCATGGGATCTTTTGAGAGAGGTCCCAGCCCTAGCTCTGTCCCAGCATCAGTGACACCTCCAGCATCTGAGCTGATCCCATCCCTGCTACGAGTCCCTCTTCACCAGCAGCAGCCGAGGGAGCACAGCCGCCAGCATGGCCACCGTCAAGACGAGCAGGACGGCGAGGGCGATGGGCGACTGGCAGCATTTCACCCCCAGGGCCGAGCTGGATGACACCGAGCTTCGTGTTTCCGTTCTGCTTCTCCTCCCCAGGGAGCTGCAGTCCACATCCACCAGTGGCATCCCATGGTCACTGATGACAAAGATGTGGGCTTCCCGTGCCAGCTCTCCTGGGAGCCCCTGCGAGTCCATGGGGCTGTTCCCCGTGCTGCAGCACCGGCCGGAGCTCTGCACCGGCATCACAAAATGGCTGGGCACCACCAAGGTGTTGCTGGCCTCCAATTTGGTCAGATGGGACAAGGAGGAAGGTGACAGAGGCATCTCCAGGGCCCGGAGGTTGGTGCCTGCCTTGGGCGGCCATAGAGCTGCCTTCTTGCTGAGGAAAGTCACGTAGCGGCAGATGGGCAGATGATGCTGCTCTGGACCTGGCCGTCAAGCTTGGCGGAGAGCAAGCACTTCACCAGGCAGTCGTGGCAGAAGGTGTGCCTGCAGCTGAGCTGGCGGTGCATGGCCTCCTGCAGGTGGAACTTCTCGTAGCACACGGGGCACTCGGCCGGGGGTCCCTCCTTGCTGGACGAGGCCTCAGACATCCCTGCTCTGTCGGCCACAGGCGCTCCCCAGCTGCGAGGAAGAGGCACGATGGGTTAATAAGGTTGAAATGATAAGCATGATCCATCTCTTCATCTCTCCTCCTCCTCCTCCCTGCTCTCTTGCTTTTGCCCTCTTGCCCCTAACAGATGCAGTTGACAGCTACTAGGCATCCTCTCAACAAGACAGGCCATTTTCAGGAGCATTACGCCTCTCAGTGTGGCCCTTGGGGCAAGAGAGAGATGACGGGAGGACCCCAACTCCAGAGCCAGCGGGGGCAACAATCCCCGGCTGCAAAATCACATGCACGAGCCCCTGGATGGACGTGCTCAGCACGTGGTACAGATAAAGCAGGTTCAGCTTGTGTCACGAGTGCCTCCGTGCACTGCTGCCAGCTCCAGGTGCACGGGAGGTGGGAACTCCCATCCCACAAAGAAACCTGCCATGGAAAGGGAGATGCTCCCATCCCAGGGGACACAGAGGGGCCAGCGGGAGCAGGGGGAGGCCAGGGCAGTGGGACAGGTGGGAGCACAGGACCCCCCGGGGATGGAGAGGGGGCGTGCTGGACCCGGGGCAGGCAGCGAGCACCCACGCCAGGCTCCTTCCAGGCTGCTGGAGGATGTCCCAGGCTGGTGGCCAGGCCACAGCCATCTCCAGGCTGTGCTCCTCACGCCGGAGCATGGTGTGGTCAGCAAGCCCCGGAGCCCGGCGTCTCCTCTTAGTCAGAGCGGGGAGGGCAGAGCCCAGCCATCCCGCCTGGCCCCTGCCCCAGCCTGGGGCGCCAGGGGGAGCGCGGGGCCGCTGGGATCCCCAGACCCGCGTCTGGGCTGGGTCTGAAGCTCTGCCGTGCGTCTCCCAGGGCAGGGAGCATTCATGCGGCGGCTCAAGGAAGGGAGAGGGGAGCGGGAAGAAGGGAGAGAGGAGAGGGGAAAAGGGAGAAGGGAGCGGGAGATGGGTGAAGGGCGGAGGAAGAGAGGAGAGGGGAAAGGGGAGAGGAGAGAGGGGAGAGGGGAGGAGGGATGCTCAGCTCAGCTCCTTTCTCTTAAAACTGGAGCTTCATAAAACCTGCAGGTTTTTCCAGACCTTGCAGCACTGTCAGACCCGACCCAACCTGCACCCCTTTTCTCACGCATGACTGTGCCCATGGGCATCCTCACAGCTGTCTCTGGAGGTTTTGCCATCCCCTCCTTGGCTGACCTCCTCTTCCTTGGGAGCCATCCCCTGCGCCAGGACGGTCACAAGAACACAACAAACCATCCCCTCCCAATCAAAGAGAAGAAAGATGCAGGCTCCTGCTCTGCTTTAAGAGGGATCAGGGACCTGGTCCCCCAACGTGCTGCAGAAGGAGACCCTGACCCTGTGCACCAGCTCCTCTGTGCCCCCAAAGCCCCCTTACCTGCTGCAGGGCACCAGGGCAGGAGCCCCTCCATGCACTCCACTGCTGTCCCCAGAAGCGGGGCTGGCCGTGCCCCAGCACCGAGCACCAGCTGGGGAGGGGACTGGGACACCTATCTAACACGGAGCTGTTGGCTGCGCGTGTCATGCGGGTGCGTTGCGCAGAAGCTGGAGCAGGGACAGGGCCAGCTCCCGGGGATTGAATGCGGAGGAACTCGTTCCCCGTTTTAAAGGCCTGATATTTGCCTGGTTGGCCAGGGAGGGGGCGAGGAGCCAGTGTCAGGCGTCGGAGGGCAGGGACAGGCAGCACGGTCCTGCCTGCTTTCCCTCATGTGATGGGCACCTGTAGTCGGGCTCATCCCTGAGCTCAAACCCCAATGAAACAGTCGCTAAAGGGGATGTCGGGAGCCCAAATTCCCTCTGTTGCTGCAGAGCAGGGTGACCGGCAGCACCCTGCACCAGGGCTGGGCTCCTGCCAAACAATTCTTGCCTCCAGCCGCCACAGCTCCCTGTTCCTCGCCCTGGCCACATCTTCATCCCTACGCCCCCTCCCCTCCTCATCCCCCAAACACTCCGCACTCCAGCCCTGCGCTCCCCGCCCTACACCATCAGACGCTCACCCAAGCACCGGTGTGGCAGCACACAGCCCAGCAAACACACTCCAGCAGGCTCGAGGGACACTGCTGCCTTGAACCTGCCCTGGAGGGGGTTTCCAGCATCTTTGGGAACTGCAGTCCAGGCAGCGGCAGGAGCCCTGTGGGCTCAGGGCAGGCAGAAGCCCCGAGCTTGGCCGTCTCAGCAGCCGCAGGTGGCTCATGAGTCACTGTTTGGCCAGGTGCCGGCTGGAAACACACGTAAAGAAGGTTCCCTGTGGCCTTACATGTGTCCCAGGGTGCTGCCCATCCCTCGCTCGACCCCCAGGCGAGAACCTGAGAGGTGTCTCCCCTGCAAAGCCTTGAAGAAACTGCCACGGGGTGGGTCACTTCTCCCACAGTCTCGACTCTTTCCAGCCACCCCTGCCACCCCTCAGCCCGGCCAGTGGCCACGGGGCTGCCAGCCCACACTCAGGCTTGCTGAGCGGCTCCACAGGGATGTGAGGATGAGATTCCCAGAGCAGGCACAGTGACCCCAAGGCGCCCCGCCTGCACGCCTTCCCCAGCTCTGGCTGTGGCAGTGCAGCCACGGGACCTGGATTTGAACCATCAAGGGGCCCCAATGGCCCCTGCAGGGCCTGGAGTCTCCATCATGGAAAGCCTTCCGGAGAACCCTGACATAGCGGGGAGTCTTGCCTTGGGGCAGAGAGATGCTCCGCACAAGCATTCCCAGCCCTGCGGTCCTCCAGCCCCAAGAAGATGCCCAGGGCTCTGCAGGATCCGTGGGGCAGGCAGAAGAGGAGATGCACCTCTGGCACCCAAACCCCAGTGAGATGGGCCATGGAGGTCCTCTATGGGCAGGAGGGGTGGTTTCGTGCTGCTGGCTGTCGCGGCAGGGCTGCAGGCGTGGGCAGCAGTATCAGTCGCTCGTGGGTGCAGCGGTTGCAGCAGTTACAACATGGGGCTGGTTTCTGGAAGGAGCAGGGGAGGTGCAGCCCCGCCGAGCCGTCCCGTGCACTGGGGCAGCTGCCAAAAGAGAGCACCCATGGTGGGAGACATGCCCCACGGGGGATGTCTCAAGCCGTGAAGCCCTGTCCCTCGCTGGAAGGAGACCCGCAGCATGTCATCACCTTCCACACCCCCCGCTTAAGATCAGGGACCAAGCCACTCCACTCGTTATCCCAGTTTTCTTGGGATGGTCCAGAAATTGAGGCTGAAACCTCTCCAGACAGATCGTGCCGGGGCTGAGGTTGCACAGTCACCCCTGGGGTGGGCATCCCCATCCCCCTCCCTGGCCCCCCCTTGAAGCTGCTGGAGGTGCCAGGGTTGCACCCACCGAGATCTCCATTGCTGAATGAGTGATCTGGGCCAGCGAGAGCAGATTTGGGGCAGCCGAGCATCTCCCCAGCTTCAGTTTGCTCTCTGCCAGCACCAAGGCGGGGTGGAAATTCCTGTTTCCCATACTTTGAATGCTCCCCGCAGTCGGAAACCATGAGCTATGAACTATGAATGACAGGATTGAGTCTGCTGGTGCTTGAGGGAGAAGAAACCAGTTTCAGGAGCAAAGCAAGTCCCTATACGCTGCCTGTATGTTTTTCTCCGGCTTTAAGCAATGCAGCTCACGGCCAGTGTTTCAGCCCCCTCAAACCCAGTGCAGGGTCGAGGTCTCCAGGATCCTTTTATCCAAGCAAGAAGGCAGCATCAGGCTCAGCTTCTCTCCAGGGACCACAGCTGAGACCTTCTCTGCTCTGGGGTTGGTGGCTTCCAGGGAACAACGGACATTCTGACCCAGAAGAGGACACGGCCCTCCCTACAGGCGGGGGTGGCCGGGGGTCCCTTCACTAAAACTGCGATGGCTTTTGGGCAGAGCTCTGCAGCCTTTTGCAAGGACAAGCGGATGCTGCAGACAGCCCTTGTCTTCCACAGCATCACCCCAACTTCCCACTGTCACCGACCAGGTGGGGAGGAGGGAAAATAATATTAGATATAGTTACGTGAAAGTGCTTATTTTCAAAGCACATTTAAAGCCAGAAGATCGAACTATATGTGAGCCTGGTGCCAGGCAAATATTCACTATAGGTCTCGATATTTCCATAACAAATCCATGCTGCACTTCTCCAAATCATAAGAGATGAAGCAGGGACATTTCCAATGAGCAGAGACGTGTCCTCCATCCCTTCTCTCAACGAGGGCGAGGATCCCGATGAGAAAAATCATGGCTTTATTCCTGACGGCAAGATGCACGCGCGGAGCTTTGCCATGCAGCCACAACCCATCCACATGGCTGGTGGCTGCTGGAAAGGATGGGCTGGCTGAAGTGTCCCTCACCTGGGGAGACCTGCCCCATCCCTCCCACGACACGGCCAGTCCTCCCAAACTCCCCCAGGTTTTTCCTTAGCGATGGCTCAACCTGCAAATCTGAGGCTTTCTCCAAGTTTCTGCTCAGCCCGTTCTCCTCCCACCACTTCCCAGCCCCGGCTCAAACATGGTGACTAGTTGGCACTGGTGGGAACCAGGTGAAGGGAAGAGGGGAAAAAGTAAATCCAAGGGGTGGACGGTCCAAGGGTCCTGGCCCCTGTCTTAGCTGTATCCATTCCCGTGCTGTCAAAATAAACTCACATAGATGGAAAAGATGGATGAGTTTGGAGGCACCCAAGCCCTTTAAGGGGGTCCATCTTTTCCCATACTTGCTTTACTTGAATTCAGAGTGGGAAAATAAGTGTCTTTTCCTTTTGCATGTCTCCATCCTGCCTGTCAGGCACCTGGCAGGATGCAGACCCACCATCAAGCTGCTGATTTAGCCAAGACAGCCCAAAACACCTAGCAGAAGCTCTTCCGACAGCTTTCTCCTCAGCGCTTTTTGCCGTGCCCAGCAGCTGGTGCTCTCGGATCTGCTGTGGCCACCCTAAAAAAAAAAAAAAAAAAAAAAAGACCCGGGCCCGGGTGCACCGTAAAAAAAAGCCCTGGGCCTGCCTCTCCAGGGGTGCCAAGGTCTGGAGCTGGTGGTCCCCACCAGCTGGGATGCTGCCTCTTCCCCACCAGGATGGATGGGATCTGCTTATCCTCCTGATGACCAGAAATTTACATCCAGTCATTTGACATGACGAATGCTTATCAAACACCAAGGAACAACGGGGTACATCCCCAAACCCCTCTCCAATGCCTGTTTTCCCACCGGATGCTGCGGTTTTGCGAAGGCACCTGCACAGTACCTGGGCATCACAGCACCCACCTGCCTCTGCCTCCAACAAACCCTCCCAGGAATGACCCCGAGCCTGGTGTGAGCCCTTGGAGCCTTATTCTGACCGCAAAACTTGGGGATCTGTCTCGTCCAGTCCAGGCCGAGCCACACAGCCCCACGGTGCATGGGGTTTTCCCATACCTGGGAGGGCAACTGCACTCTCCAGGGGCTCCTTCAGCTTCTTTCCCCCCTCCACCAACACAGCGTCAGCTCAGTGAGTCCGGGGGCAGCCCAAGGCAAGCGCCTCAGATGATGAGCAAGACCAGGGCTGCACAAAACCCCTGGATGTGGGGGCAAAATGGCTTGTCCCCCCTTCCCCGGTGCCCACACCAGCCCCTCGGGGGAAGCACACAAACCTGCTGTAGACCCTCCGCGGTCACTGTGACCCGTCCCTGCTGTGCCATGAGCCATGCCACTCCAGGGATGTTTTACCACCCGCGTCCCCTGCAGCAGCGGGTATTGCCGGACTCTTTTACACCATCCCCTCTGGCTGCCTTTTTACCAGGCAGCTCCCTCGAGCCTTATTCTGGGGGACAATGCACAGAATCCCTGCAACGTCAGGAGAAAAGGCTGCCGGGGTTAGGGACTGGGGGGCTTTTACCAAAACGGGAGGTTCCCTGTGGTTTTGGCTGCCAGGTTGTGTTGCAGTTTGGCTTTTTCCTCCAAGCCCTGTCTCCCGGAGGGCCGAGATTGCAGAGGGGTTGCTGCCTTTAATCACGGAATCACGGAATCTTCAGAGTTGGAAGGGACCTCTAGAGATCATCTAGTCCAACTCCCCTGCTAGAGCAGGATTGCCTAAAGCACATCCCTCAGGGCTGCATCCAGGCGGGTCTTGAAAATCTCCAGAGAAGGGGACTCCACAACCTCCCTGGGCAGCCTGTTCCAGTGCTCTGTCACCCTCACCGTAAAGAAGTTTTTTCTCATATTTGATCGGAATTTCCTATGTTCTAGCTTGTGCCCATTGCCCCTTGTCCTGTCACTGGGAACCATTGAAAAGAGCCTGGCTCCGTCCTCCTTAAACCCACCCTTTAGGTACTTGTAAATATTAATCAGGTCCCCCCTCAACCTTCTCTTCTCCAGGCTAAAGAGTCCCAGCTCTTTCAGCCTTTCCTCATAAGGGAGGTGCTCCAGTCCCATAATCATCTTGGTTGCCCTTCGCTGGACTCGCTCCAGTAGTTCCCTGTCCCTCTTGAACTGGGGAGCCCAAAACTGGACACAGTACTCCAGTTGTGGCCTCACCAGTGCAGAGTAGAGGGGGAGAATGACCTCCCTCGACCTACTGGCCACAGTCTTCCCTATGCAGCCCAGGATGCCATTGGCCTTCTTGGCGACAAGGGCACACTGCTGGCTCATGGATAATTTGCTGTCTACCAGGACCCCCAGGTCCTTCTCCTCAGAGCTGCTTCCCAGCAGGTCCGCCCCTAACATATACTGGTGCTTGGCATTCTTCCTTCCCAGGTGCAGGACCCTACACTTGCTTTTGTTGAACCTCATTTGGTTCTTCTCTGCCCAGCTCTCCAGCCTGTCCAGGTCACGCTGGATGGCAGCACGGCCCTCTGGAGTGTCGGCCACCCCTCCCAGCTTGGTATCATCAGCAAACTTGCTGAGGATACACTCTGTCCCCTCATCTAGGTCATTAATGAATATATTGAACAAAATTGGACCAAGTATTGACCCCTGAGGGACACCACTGGTTACAGGCCTCCAACTGGACTCTGTGCCGCTGATCACAACCCTCTGGGTTCTGTCACTCAGCCAGCTCTCGATCCACCTCACTGTCACCTCGTCTAGCCCATACTTCCTCAGCTTCCTAATGAGGATGTTATGGGAGACAGTGTCAAAAGCCTTGCTAAGGTCAAGGTAGATGACATCTACGGCTCTCCCCTCATCCAGCCAACCCGTTATAACATCATAGAAAGCTATCAGATTGGTCAGGCATGATTTGCCCTTGGTAAATCCATGCTGACCACTTCCAATAACTTCCTGTTCCTCTACGTGTTTGGAGACGACATCCAGAATGAGTCGCTCCATTACCTTCCCAGGGACAGAGGTGAGACTAACCGGCCTGTAGTTCCCTGGGTCCTCCTTCTTGCCTTTTTTGAAGATTGGAGTGATGTCAGCCTTCCTCCAGTCCTCAGGCACCTCTCCTGTTCCCCGTGACCTTGCAAAGACAATGGAGAGCGGTCTAGCGATAACATCTGCCAGCTCTCTCAGCACTCGCGGGTGCATCCCGTCAGGGCCCATGGATTTATGAATGTCCAGCTTGGCCAAGTGGTCTCTGACCCGGTCCTCCTCAACTAAGGGAAAATCTTCCTCTCTCCAGACCTTCCCCCTTGCCTCCAGGGTATGGGATGCGTGAGGGACGGCTTTATCAGTGAAGACCGAAGAAAAGAAGGCATTCAGTAACTCTGCCTTCTCTGTGTCTTCCACCACTAGGGCACCCGTCTCATTCATCAGTGGACCTATATTTTCCCTAGTCTTCCTTTTTCTCTTGATATACTGGAAAAATCTCTTCTTGTTGTCTTTAACTGCAGTGGCCAAGCTGAGTTCTGATTGAGCTTTGGCCCTTCTAATCTTCCCCCTGCATAGCTTTGTTATATCTTGATAATCCTCATAAGTTGCTAAGCCCCTTTTCCAGAGAATGTAAGCTTTCCTTTTTTTCCTGAGGTCCAGCCAAAGCTCTCTATTTAGCCAGGCTGGCCTTCTTCCCCGTCGGCTCGTCTTTCGGGACATGGGGATGGCCTTCTCCTGTGCTTCTAAGAGCACCTGCTTGAAGTATGACCAGCCTTCCTGGGCACCTTTGCTCTTCAAAACTGCCTCCCAAGGGACACTCTCAACCATGCTCCTAAACAGGTTAAGGTCTGCCCTTCGGAAATCCAAGGTGGCAGTTTTGCTGGCTCCCCGCCTCGCTTCACCAAGAATTGAAAACTCTATCATTTCATGGTCACTCTGCCCAAGACGACCTCCAACCTTTACATCCCCAACAAGACCTTCTCTGTTAACAAACAGTAGGTCCAGTAGGGCACTTCCCCTAGTAGGTTCCTTCACCAGCTGTGTTAGGAAGTTGTCTTCCACACACTCCACGAACCTCCGGGACTGTTCCCTCTCTGCTGTGTAGTATTCCCAGCGGACATCTGGGAAGTTGAAATCCCCCACGAGAACAAGGGCAGATGATCGCAAGACCTCTGCCAGACGCTTATAGAATACTTTATCGGTTTCTACATCCTGATTAGGGGGTCTATAACAAACTCCCATCACCATATCTGCCTTGTTGGCCTTCCCCTTGATTTTTATCCATACACACTCAACACTGTCATTCACACTGTTGAGTTCTAGACATTCAAAACCGCCCCTAACATAGAGGGCCGCCCCTAACATAGAGGGCCACCCCACCACCTCTCTTCCCTTGCCTATCTCTTCTGAAAAGCTGGTAGCCATCAATTACAGCACTCCACTTGTGTGTGTCTTCCAACCACGTTTCCGTGATGGCAACCACATCATAGTTTCCCTGCTGCACGATGGCCTCCAGCTTGTCCTGCTTATTCCCCATGCTGCATGCATTAGTGTAGATGCACTTCAGTTGGGTTAATTGTCCTGCCACTTTCTTGGGGGGACAGGCCCTGATTTGCACCTGAGCATTCTCGGACACTACTGTAGTTACCAAATTATCACTACTCCTTGTGTCTATGCTGCCACACAATTCACTATCCCCCACCATCGCTGAGACAGGCTGCAAGACCGTGCTATCACTTTTACCCATGGGAACAAAAGCTCCCACTTTTAATGGGAACAAGTAGAGGTCAGCTTCTAGCCCTGCAACACCACACACACTGGAGTGGCCCGGAAAGGAAATGCTCCATAAAAGGAGCACTACATACTCGATTTTGGTTCATTTCATGATTTTTCCAGGGTCTTATGACCATGCAGTCAGCATGGTGCTGTGAGCAGAGAGTTTGCAGGCAGAGCTGCTCCACCAGCCAGGGTCAGCTGGTGGATCATCAACCAGAAACACAAGTGGGTTATTGGGCTTGGCAAGTTCGAGCCTCACAAAGCTCTTGAGATGCAATGAGTCAACAGTTCCCAGATCACATCCCCAGGGTCAACACTCACAGCTCCAGAGCCACAAGCAGAGATGGATGCTGCCTCCCAGCACAGACCAGTGCCCAGCTCCCAGGGCTGTTTCCCTCCCCATCTCCCCATCCCTGCTTCTCCTTTGCACAAAGCCTCCTTTCCCTGGACCTTCTCAGCACTAGGAAGGCTAGGCTGCATGTGGTGGTGGGGGGCGGGGGGGGGGCGGGGCTTGGCTGACCCCCTGCTTCTTCTCCTTGGCTCCCTGGAGGTGCCAGCTGCATCCCTGAGATGATGGCCTGGGTACCAGGGGAACCTGCCTGCCTCCCTGGGGTGGTGGCGCTGGCATCAGAAGTCCTCCTCCATCTGAGGGAGCGCCTGCCCCCGTCTCAGATGTCACCGTTGCTCTATGTGTCCCTGCTTGCATTCCCAAGGAACCAGGATGTGTCCCTGGAGTGCCTTTGATGGTCCTGGGCACAGCCTGTGTGCCTGGTCCCGTCAGACCCAGCGCTGAGCTTTCCAGTCTGTGCTGAGCCAACGGAGACGGACTCAGGCAACGGCCACCTCTCCCAGGCACCGGGGACACTGGGAACGGATCCAGCACCCAGAAAGACGGGCAGGGAGAGCTGGTGTTCCAAAAGTGATATATAGATTTTTAATTAATAAAATCATGATTGTGATTTAAAATTTAAATGCATTACTATTCTTTAATTAGTAAAATTAATTCCCTGGAGAAGGGAGATGAACGGTGGTCACAGGGCTGGGGGGAACACATTGACAAATCGCAGCCCCCAGTTCTGCTTCGCCCCGGCCCTGCAGAGGTGCAGAGGAGGGAGGACGGGGTGAGGGGGGGTTCAGGGGGGTCTGTGCAAGAAGCCGTGCTGAATTCCAGAAGCCAGAGGAGAGGCGCGTGTTGCTCTGGGCGCTGCAGCACCTGTCTGGGAAATCCAGAGCTGGGGGGGCACCAGTGGCTCCGTGCCGCCGTGGCCACGATCCGGGCTCTCGACAGCCACCTCCATCCATTTATTTTTCATTATTCCCCCTCTGCCCTCTCCTGCCCTGCTGCAGGGCTGCTCGGGCATGAAGTGGGCTGTTAGAGAACCCCCCCACACCCTTCAGTACCTCTGGGATGCTGCTTCCTTCTCCCTGGATTTATATATATATGATACTCATAGATTATAGCGATAGATTAAAAAAATAAAGTGGGGGAAGAAAAGGCCAGCTAGAGGATCCCATGGGCCAGTGCCCACCCCAGCAGCATGTCTTCCCCTTAAAGACAATAACAAAACCCAGACAATGATCCCAGTGAGTTCCTGGGGGAGCCCCCGCTCCCAATGCCCTGGCCCGGACCCCCCCAACTCCCCTCCGCGCCAACCCTTTGCTGCCTCAGAAAACCACAATAATGGCGGCGGTTGGGAGCCGGGCCTGGTCTCCTGCGGGACGTGTCACCGGAGCGGGCTGAGTGACCGGGACAGCCCTGCGAGGGAGCTGCCTCTGCCCGGGCTCGGGCTGCGCTGGCTGCGGCCACAGATCAGCCTGCGCCAGCTGCGCCTCAGGGATGGAGGTGGAAAAGGCAGCCGGGACCCTCGGCCTCTCCCATGCCTGTGGATAACCCCATCCCAAGGACCGGCCGGGAGTGGGGCGGGGCGTCGCCCAGCAACGGGGGACGCTGCATTGTCCCTTGTCACCCGTCCCACCGCCGCTGTGACCACTCTGCTGCTAGGAGGCAACAGAGGAGGAGGAGGAGGAGGAGGAGAAGCACGAGGACAAGGAGGACGCTGACAGGGAGGAGGACGAGGACGAGGGGAGGAGGAGGAAGCCTTTGACTGCCCATCCCTCCCACCCATCCCAGTCTCCCCCAGGCAGAAAGGGCCCCCTGGGCAGCTCTTTCTCCCACTCCCCCAGGAGCTCAGGTCCCGCTCAGGTCCCTCTGTCGTTTCAGGGACGGCGGCAGCCATGGCCCAGCTCAGCCTGGCCCAGCTGCTGGATGTCGCCATCGGGACGACCAAGATCAGGGCCATCGACTTCGTGGCCCTGCGCAGACTGCTGCTGGCCATGCTCTGGCACCTGGGCCTGCAGGACCTCCCTGTGGAGGATCTGTTCAGGCTGGTGGCAAATAAAGCAGTATTTCCTCTCTAAACTACTTTTGGTTTCGAGAGCTTTTATTTCAGGTAACAGCACCATCACACCCAGGGACCCTCACTCCAAATTCCTGCTAGCTAATTTACATCATTGGCATTGTTATTTCCAACATCAAAACGGGCTCTGCAGAAACTAAAGTGCTTTAACTGCCTCTTTTTAGAACCCTTGACATATTTTCCCCAAAAAAGTGGTTAGAAAGTACACAGAATCATAGAATGTGTTGGGTAGGAAGGGACCTCTCAAGGCCATCTAGTCCAACCCCCCTGCAGTCAGCAGGGACATCTTCACCTGGATCAGGTTGCTGAGAGCCTCATGCAGCCTGGCCTTGAATGTCTCCAGGGATGGGGCCTCCCCCACCTCTCTGGGCAACCTGGGCCAGTGTCTCCCCAGCCACCTCCAAGGGGGAAGAGGGTCTTTGCTCAGGAGGTAGCGGGGCTCATTGACAGAGCTTTAAACAAGGCTTGAAGGGAGAGGGGGACAATATCGGGCTGTCCCTGTGGGATGAGATGCCAAGGTTGGAGGGACAGGGTGCCAGCGAGGGCCTGTTGCTCTGAGACGCGCTGGTGACGCTGCCTCACACTTGAAGTCTTGGAGAGATGAGCCGGGGGCTCCTGAGGTCACAGGAGCCAGGAGGGAAACACCAGTGCAATACCCCAAAGGAATCAAGGGGTGTTCCTGGAAGAAGGTGGTATTTGAAAAGTCATGGCATCAGGTGAAGTGCCCGGGCACTGGAAAAAGGGAAACATTGCACCCATTTTTAAAAAGAGTTTAAAGGAGGGTACCGACGTGTCGGCGTCACCTCTGTGGCTGGGAAGGTCATGGGGCAGATCCTCCTAAAAGCCACGCTAAGGCCCATGGAGGACAAGGAGGTGATTCGAGACATGGCTTCATCCTGTGCTTTTTCCACATCAGACTCCAAAGGAGGAGGACACGACACTTTTTCTCCTAAAATCACAGACCGAATGGGTAGGAATGAATCCCCGTGGGTGGATTTGCTCTTAGTTGCATCCAGGATATTTTGAGTTACTTTCTGGCACGCCGTGAAAGAGCAGTGGAAAGAGAAAAACCAAAGGGAAAAAAAAAATACTCCTGGTAGACCATGTGACATGCAAAGCGATAATTTAATTTCTACCCAGGCTTCCATCAGGAAGTGGAAAGTTAATCATGTACTATTTAAAGCATATTGAGAAAACTGATAACTCTGGCAACGGATGCCGTGGGGTGGGCTGAGCCCAGCCTAGATGGGACCCAGCAGCCACGCGGTGCTGGGAAAGGTCTTGCGCATCGCCATGCACTTCTCCTCGTCAATGAACAGGGTGTTGGCTTTGACGGCCAGGTCATGCTGCAGGACCGCCTTGGCGCGAACCAGCATTTGCAAGGTGTCCTGGCTGTCTCTCAGCTGCTGCTGAAGAGTCTGCACCGTCCCATGGATGTCACGGACCTCGTTGACAAGGCTGGAAAACAGCAAGGAGCCCTCATTAGAAGTCCCGTCACGCGGGTGGTTTCTAGCGTGGCGTTGCTGATGGGCCCCTGTTGCATTGGTTTTCCCCCTTCAGCGCGCTCAGACTCACTCGGACCCCCCCTGTTTGTGGCAGATCCATGGGGAAGCTGAGGGCAGAGCTCCTCGGGGTCTCGGCGGGGAGGCACGGTGAACGTCTGCTCAAAGGCTTCGGCAACGCGCAGCCGCGTCTGCCAGAGCAGGTGGTGCCACCAAGCAGAGGGACGAGCAGCTGTGGTTTCCCGTTCCTGTTTGGTTTTGTGGGTTTCTTGGCTCCCCCTCCTGGATTTCCCCGGGCAAGGGTCCTCCCCACACCCACGGGTGCACACGCAGCGAAAGAGGACAGCTGGGAGAGGCTAAAAGTGAAGGTGAAACAAGTGGAGGATGGAACAAAGGATGGCGTGAGAGATGCTAAACAGGCTCTGGGGCTGGGTTTAAATTGCTTTGAAAAGGCTTCCCAGGGAGCCTCACCCAGCGGGCTGCCAGGAGGAGGTGTGAAGTTCAGGGTGCCTGATCCTCCCCAGCCCCTCGGGGTGCAATGCCAAAGAGCTCCCTCTGTCCTTGACAGGATTTCCAGTGTCCCCAGGGGAGGTGAGCACAGCCCTCACTGCTTCTCCGTGTGGTGCACAGAATCCCAGGCTGGCGGGGGTTGGCAGGGACCTCTGGAGATCACCCAGTCCAACCCCCTGCCAGAGCAGGGTCCCCCAGAGCAGGTGGCACAGGAACGCCTCCAGGCGGGTTTGGGATGTCTCCGGAGACGGAGACTCCACCACCTCTCGGGGCAGCCTGTGCCAGGGCTCTGCCACCCTCACAGCAAAGAAGTTCCTCCTCCTGTTTAGGTGGAACTCCCTATGCTCAAGTTTGTGCCCGTTACCCCTTGTCCTGTCCCTGGGCACCACTGAAAAGAGCCTGGCCCCATCCTCCTGACACTCCCCCTTTCAGTATTGATAAGCGTTGATAAGGTCCCCCCTCAGGCGTCATTTTCCAGCCTGAAGGGACCCAAATCCCTCAGCCTTTCTTCACAAGAGAGGTGTTCCAGTCCCCTCATCCTCTTGGTAGCCCTTTGCTGTCCCCTCTCCAGCAGTTCCCTGTCCTTCTGGAACCGGGGAGCCCAGCACTGGACACAGCACCTTGCACAGCAGCTGCACCCTTGCGGTTACCCAAAAGGAAGGACCTAAGAGCTCTCAGCATGAGCCTGTTGGAGAGTAAAGGGCTTGTCCTTCAAACCTGAGCCCATCCAGCCTCCGGGAAGCAGGCAGGAGAGAAGACGGGGTTGACGCAAGTAGGAAAAATCCGGCCCCTCATGGGGTGGCATCAGGCCGCCCCCGGCCATGGGGTACAGCCTCCGTTGTGGGCGCAGAGCTCTCCCAGCACCCAAAGGCTGGGATACCCGCTCATTGCTTTTGATTATGTCGGTGCACTTATGGAAGGACTCTTTAGGAAAAAAAAGCAACCCCCCATGATTAATGTTGTCATCCAGCGATGCTCCTGAGTGCTACCACCCGTGAGCCCTCGAGATCCCTGCCAGCCCCGCGCTCCTGCCTTACCGCAGCTGGGCAGTGTCCCGGCACAGCTCCATGTTTGGCCTCCGAGTGCGCTGGTCCAGCCGGGTCTGAGCCACCTTTAATGGAGGCCCTTGGTCCCTAATGGCCTTTTGGATGGCTTCTATATTCCTCTCGGTCTGGAATATTTCCTGCACTGTCTGGCGTAAGAAAGAAACACATGCATAAATTTAAAAAATATATTCTCCAGCGGCAACGTGATTTCCCTTTTCTGCCATCCATCTGCAGAAAAAAACCAAGTTCAATTAGCAGACCCCGGGCTCAGACTGCTCTCACTCTGCCATAGATGGAGGCACAGATCCAGCAGCCATTTCTCTGCGGGGAAAAGCCTCTCTTTGCTCTTGCTGTCACATCAGAGGAGGTTTTGGAGCAGTGACGGATCTACTGAATTACCCACTCCCCAAAATTACTGCTTGCAGGAACTGATCGTCCATCACTAGCAACTAACAGAGGGCAGGTTTTTGGTGGATGCTCGCTGAAGGATGTGGCACCAGCCCGCGATGCTGCAAGCCCAGTTTCTGCTCGGTTAATCTGTGCCGAGCACTTTTCAGGAAGCTTTCCATGAGAGCCAGTGGTGCGAGCCTGCTGCCCATGGCTGATCTCCACTTCATCTGCTTGGCGGAGCAAACACACCGATACCTGTGCAGCCACCACAGAGTGCTGAGACCGAAAACACATCCTTGGAGGAGCAGCAAAGCTGCAAACCCCACAGCAGACACCCCAGCAGAGTCCCAGTAAAGCCCTTCTGCAGGGCAGCCAGCGCCTCTGAAGTAACTAGCGCTGATGCAAGTAGCGCTGGCATTTTCTGCTGGAAATCCCTGTGCTAGCAGGCTGTCAGCTGGGATGAGCAACGGGCAGTATCCCTTGGGATGAAATTACACTGCCAACTCATCCTGCTCCAAGAAGAAAGTCCCCAAGAAAGCTGGGCAGGGGCTGTTTGCAAGGGCATGTAGCGAGAGGACGAGGGGCAATGGTTTCAACTAGAGCAGGGCAGGTTTAGATGAGACATTAGGCAGAAGTTCTTTGCACTGAGGGTGGTGAGACACTGCCCCAGGTTGCCCAGAGAGGTGGGGGAGGCCCCATCCCTGGAGACATTCAAGGCCAGGCTGGATGAGGCTCTGAGCAACCTGATCCAGTTGAAGATGTCCCTGCTGACTGCAGGGGGTTGGACTAGGTGGCCTTGAGAGGTCCCTTCACACCCAACACATCCTATGACTCCATGATTCTAAATGATGCTATAACCAGGTTCTTGTGGTGACCGTTCCTCTGCTGGGGCCAGGTCTGCGTGGAGGGTCGCGCTTTGGAGGTGTCACCGGGAAGTGACAGTGTCACACCAAAAGGGAGGGGTTCAGGCTACCTTGGCCAGGTGGGTCTGAATCTTTCTCTTGGCATCGGCCGTCTCGGCGATGCGGTTGGTGAAGGCGCTGTTCACGGCGTTGAACTGCCGCCACATCTGGCTGTCCGTCACCGCCAGCAGGTTCTCGATGTCGTCCCGCAGCTTGGCGGAGGCCGCCCGCTCGCTCTGGGAGTGGAGGATGTTGTTGTTGGTGAACTTGGCCCAGGACTGCGGCACCGAGATCCTGGGGGGGAAAAGGAGAGGCCCCCGGTAAGCTGGATGTGGGCAGGCATGGACCCTGCCAGGGAGCAGCGTGGATTCACTATAGCTTAAATCTACACTTTTAATTGGACTGTATGTCATAGTTTAACCCCAGCCAGCAGCCAGGACCATGCGTGCGCTGGTGCAGTTCTCCCCCTTCCCCCCAGAAGGGAGAAGAGGGAGAAAAGGAGGGGAAAGGGAAAGGGAAAAACTCGTGGGTGGAGATAAGGACAGTTTAATAGAACAATAACAGAAACGAACAATAATAATAATAGTAATAATAATAATAATAGTAATAATAATAATAATAATGAGAGAAGTCACTCTCACCACCCAGTGAAGTGGCACCTTCCCGAAACCCGACCGCATATTCCCACCCCGCACCAACCCCCATTTATATCCTGAGCATGGCATCTATGGTACGGAATATTCCGTTGGCCTTTCCCTTGTTCTGCCTATGCTCCTCCTCACTTCTATGGGAAGCTGAAAAGAGTCCTTGAAAAGTATAAACATCGCCTAGCAACAACTAAGACACATCTTTGAAAATATGCATAAACTTAAGGAGCTGTTTCAGCAGAGGTGCTCCGCTGAATTAATTGGCAGGCTGATCTCTCAACCCCTGGTAGAATGTTTAATGAGGTGGGACTGGCTTTCACCCTCTGGATGTTTGGCATCCAACTGTCAGCAGAGGGTTGTGCTCCCTTTCCGAGGAGCGGAGAGAAATGACCGCTCTGAGGGAGGTGTCTCCAGGCGGGATGGATCTGGGTTGGGGACAAGCAGCTCCCTGCCAGGGAGAGGCACCGCGTATCCCGGGGACAGCTTGCTGCTGGGGACCGACAGCGTGCACTCACGTGGCATCGACCTGCTCCACCCCTCGGTAGTAACTGATGCCCTGGGAGGTGTTCATCAGGTGGTGGCACCTGTCGTCGATCCGGTGGGCCACCTGCTTGTTGGCCAGATCCTTCTCCAGATTCTGCTGGGCCACCCGGTTGGACCTTCAACATGCAAACAGCAGCCATTGGTGGGGACGTACGGGTGGAATGGCTTCCTCCCCGTTCCACTCCCCACAGCAGCTCCCGGCCCCCCGCGCAGCTCTGTCCTCCCACGAGCATCACCGCCCGCATGCCATGGAGCCTCCATGGGCTTTATGCCTGCGGGGTGTGGGGAGAGACAGGCTTCTTCTGGGGGTTCACATCTGCTGGGGTTCTGCTGGGCTTCTGCTGTGACCACAAATGCACATCAGCCCTCCGACATGAGAGAAGGAGCTCCTCCTTACGTGATCTGGGCTTTGGCCTTGTCCAGGAACTGCTGCATCTTCTCCTGGCACGACCTGATGACATCGACTTCCTGGGCAAAGGCAAAAGAGGACCCCATCAGTGTCCATACTCACTCGTCCTGGTCACACTCCTCCCCTTGCACCTCTCCAACCCTGCACACAGCAAGAACTTGCCTGCTTGTCTTCCTGCCCAAAGCAAACAGGCAGGAAAACTCGCAGCTGAGCCTGCGCCCAGCGCCCTGGAGGGGACAGAAGGGTGCTGTGGCTGCAGCCACGGCCTTTGCATTCCCTTTCAGGGTGGGTCAATAAGGATTTTTTCACCTTGACCTCAGTGTCAAGCGGTGGTTAGTCCCACTGCACGGACAGGGACACATCCTGGTGCGGACAGGCAGAGCGGTTCCCTGGACCACTACACACCTCCGTCCCCAGATCAGCACCTGCCCTTTTTGCTCCCAAAATGTTTTCCTCCCCAGGAGGAATCCCATCCGTACGGGACAAGAGGAGATGGACTTGACTTCGGTGTAAATGCCCAGGCTGAATTTCTGAGACACATTCAGCTCCACCGGAGGAAGTGTGTTGCTCTCAGCTCACTTGACTTCAGCACAAACCCATTGCCTTTGTGAAGCTCCGGCTGCTGGAGGCAGGTGATCAGTGCTCCAAATCCCATAACTTTGAAATCCGGTAAAAATAGCTTCAACGCATGATCTGAGTTGCCCAACTTACTGTTAAGAGCTGTTCCTCCACATTGTCATGGACCAGGTCGATGCCCATCCTCTTCTCCCGGTGAAGTAAGCACTCCTGAGCGACCTGTTGGGGACACGCCATCACCGCTGGCTGCAGGGGCAGGGCTCTCTATGGGGACTGTCCCCATCTCCAATAATGTAAGAAAAGAAACTCTAGGTGGGCACGGAGATGACAAGAGGGGGAAAAAAGTGGCCCGGGGCAGCTGGTTTAGCTGACTAGGAGCAGGCGAGCTGCAACATCAGCATTAAACCATCATGAGGGAGCAGATGTGTCCCTGGTGCAGCCACAGCTGAAACGGGGGACCTGTGTCAGCCTTGACGCCCACCTCGCCAGAGCCTTGTGGTAAGACACGGGCTTTTGTCTCCCAAACCGGGATTTTGGATGTACCACTTCTAAAAATATTGAGTTAAGCAAACGCTGCGCTGACGTGCTCAGCCTGTGCTGATAGGGGATCCAGCAGATGGCAAGGGGGGTTTGTTTACTACTAACTTAACTAATGGCCTCTTAATAACAACTTTCTAGACGTTCCGGAGCTGCAGTGAAACTTAATGAGACGTTTGAAGGGCTGCAGATGTTTCAGCAGTAGGCTACAGCTTGCAGCGCGCCGGGACGGGTGCTTACCCGGAGAGGGGCCTCCGCCTCGGCCAAGGCTCTCTCCAGCCTGGTCTTCACCTCTGTGAGCGCGTTGGTCTCCCCGATCACCTCATCTAGCTCGTGGCAGAGCTCCGATTTCCAAAACGCGATGTCATTGGCGCGCACTCCCAGGTTTTTGGTGCTTTCTGCTTGCGTTTTCTTGGTCTGCTGGTATTTGTGGTCAATGATGCGGGAGGTATCGGCTCTCAGGTGCTCCGCGTTCTTCTGGGAGGTCTCCGACTCCCTGTAATTGGTCACGTTGGACTTGTACCAGTCTTCAGGGGTGTAGCGGGTGAAGACGGTGGTTCTGGTGGAAACAGATGGAAGCTTCTCGCCGGCGGTTATCCCCTGGGAACTCTTGGAAAAGGCAGCCAAAGTTGGTTTGCTGGCAGCCGTTCTGTAGTAGGTGCTGGGCATCCAGGGGAGGCTGTAGCTCTGAGGCAAGGGGCGGTAAGGAAATCGGTTCTTATAGCTTGACGCCATGGTGTGGATGGCAGGGAGAAACCTGGTGGGTATGGCTCTGGGATGGGCGAACTTTGCTGGTAAGGGAGAGCCGACAGACTCCATGCTCGACCGCTGCTATTCGTGTGTCCCGTCCGTGTCCTGCACAGAGGAGGAGAGAGAGGACAACCTCAGCAACCTCCTGCACTTGCCTTACTTCTTACAGCAACACCCGCAACTTCAAACACAAACAGCGACGCACAGAGCGCCCTCACAGCGCCTGAACAGGCCTAAACCCCTTGAAAACAAATCCCTCCTGACAGCATCCCAAACATTTGGATATAAAAGCGTTTGACTTGGTTGTTAGTATCTAGCATCAGGTCTTGGAATGCGGAGAAAAACAAATCACGGCCGTAAGGAGAATGACAGATACCGTGCCTTCCTTTTCCTTAAATCTGTCAATCCAGTCAAACTGGAGTTGCTCCTTCTCTGCTGTTCCTTTGTTTCTTTTGGCTGGCGTATCTGCTGATCTTCTGATACTCCAGAGGTCATTTTCTCTGTAAAAGTTCCATTCCCAGCCCCGAGAGCTGCGTCCCTTTTGGACACACATCTGCTACCGGCCCAGCGCCATTTGTGGGTGGGTGAGGGACTCCATCCTCACCCCCTCTATCTTCCCTTGCCTTAAATGCTGGAGTGAGGAGCCTGCAGGTGAGCTGAGCTTTGCAGGACTATATCCTAATTTGACCCCCCCACACCCCTATTTCAGCCTCAAAAGAAGGGCCGCCTCTTGCCTTGCAAAGGAGGAAAGGTGTCGATGGCTCACCTGGTGTAAGATCAGTGTGCGTGGGAAGGAGATGGCCCACAGTCTTTTCAGAGCGCTTGGGAAACACCAGCCTTGCAGTAGCCCTAGGAGGAATGGCCACACATGAAGATTTTGCTACCAAGAATTGCATATTGTCCTCTCCAGCTTGAGGCTGTCAGTCGATGGTTATCAGCAAGATAAGGCAGGGGGCCACCAAACACACCTCATCTGAGGACAAACACTCCGGAGGGGTACGTGGTGCTCGGTACAAAGCTCTTGTGAGGTTACAAGTGTCACCCAGGGGCAGGAATAAGTCCCTCAATACGGCTGTTGTAGCCAGCCTGACGTGTCCTTCCCCTAACACCGTCCCATCCCCACTGCTCCCAGCCTGGCTCGGAGCCCCAGGGGAAGATGAGGACACGGGTGTGCTACAGCAAGATCCCTGATGGGAGTGGCTGTGGGACAGGCAGCGGGAAACTCACACCCTCAAATTTAGCAGAAAAAGAAGCTTTCGCAAACACGACCCTCCGAGGCAGTTTGGCAGAACCGAGGACGAAATGTCTGCGCTCAGGTCCAACAAAAACCACCGTGTGTGCCGCTTCCCACAAACCGCTCCCTTCAGCCCTTTTGTCCCGGCTAGGGATAAATGACGGCGCTTTCCCTAGCTCCGTGCCGCTTTATACCTGAGAAACGGCCTTGGGAGGGTGGGAGGCAGCTTCCCTGGCTCCCACCCCCACAAATAAACTCTGCCCTTTCAGATACTGACAGACACACGTTTAGGAAAGGGAGGGAAAACCCCTTGAGAACGTCCCAGGGCTACTTTTCCCTGCATTTCCAGCTGAAATAAATGCCCCTGCATCCCCCTTGGGATAAGCCATCCCAGGGCGACACTTTGTGCCATCCCTGAACACGGACACAACAACAGGAGCCCCGACCACCTCATCCGGGTACATTTAGAGGACAGAAGAGATATGGAGGGGGATTAGGAGAATAACCTGTTTTTTTCCCTCCCAGTTCAGGGACATACTCACCCTGCAGAGGCTTGGGGGTGTGCGGGGGGGGCTGCTACTCAGTGCTGTGCTGTCAGGTTGGGTGGCAGCACTGCCAGACACTGCAGCATCCCCAGTGCCCTCTGTGTCACAGAACCAGGGCAGCGTTGCCGCTGGCGCAGGGTGCTCAGTAACCGGGTTCTACGCGGGCAACTCCCTGCAGCCGCTCTGGCAACCCGATGCAGCCGTTGGGCAACACATTGCTCTGGATGGGCAAGCCGGGGCCACCCCTGGGCAAGAAAATACCCTCACATGGCATCCTAGATCCTGCCCTGGACAACCTACTGCCCTCCATGGGCAGGTTTTGCAGCCCCTGGGCAACCAGGTGCAGCTTTTGGGCAACTGTTGAGTGGCTTAGTCCTATAATTTGGTTTTCCGTAGTCCTGCAAGAAGCAGGGAGATGGACTCGATGATCCTCATGGGTCTCTCTCGACTTGAGACGTTCTATGATCCTATGAACTCACAGCCCTCAGTGGGCAACCCAGTGCCACCCCTGGGCAAGTCAGTGCAGACTGCGTGCATCCTAGTGCCTCTGCTGGGCAACTTGATCCCTTGCCTGGACAACCCCCAGCACCGTCAATGGGCAACCCAAATCTAGCTTGCTGACTGATGTTGATAGCATTCGGCATGCTACGCTGCAAAATCGAGCGGCTATTGATTTTTTGCTGTTAGCTCAGGGTCATGGATGTGAAGGTTTTGAAGGTATGTGTTGTATGAACCTTTCCGACCACTCATCATCCATTCATAAGCAGTTACGGGAGCTGAAGGATAACATGTCCAAATTAAAAGTGGTCAAAAACGGTTTCGATGATTGGTTAAGCTCGTGGGGTATAACGGGATGGTTATCAGATTTACTAAAGCAAGGGCTCATGCTATTGTTGGTTATATTATTATTGATTATGGCAGCCTCGTGTGTTCTCCGCAAAGTGACTGACATGATAGAAAATGCCATGCATAAGGTCTGGCTGGCTCAAGAAGAAAAAGGGGGTATTGTAGGAATGTATCTGAGAGAAAATGGCCATGTGAGCCAGCCTCCCTACTGTGAGAGATTAGATTAAGAGCAAAACAGGTGGTAGAAGATGGAATTAGTACATGGGAAAAACGGGAACTGAGAAGGTAGAAAACATGTTGTGCTAATGACTAAGCAATTTACTATGCGAATTCTTGTAACCAATCTGATGTGTGAACGAACTGCATGCACAGCACGTGGACAGTGTAACTCGCTGATCAGAAATAAGCGAGTCGCGTGTACGGCTACAACACAGGGTATAAAAGATGATGATCGGTGCTTAATAAACGGCTTCTGTTGATTCACATTGGATCGTCTGGAGTCCAGTTATTTCTCCTCAACAGGGTGCGGGAGGAGAAGCCATGCTCTCTGCTAAGACACCAGGGGAACCCACTAGCAGGGTTTGACCAGCCACATTTTAACCAAAAGAGGCAGAAAATGCCAGCGACGACACTGTGAGCACCCGGAGATCTGCGGAAAGGTCTGAAAGTCCATTCAGTCCCTGGCCAGATGAGAGAGAGCTTCACCTGGAGCTGCTTCTGGACTTTCTCATGGGATCTTTTGAGAGAGGTCCCAGCCCTAGCTCTGTCCCAGCATCAGTGACACCTCCAGCATCTGAGCTGATCCCATCCCTGCTACGAGTCCCTCTTCACCAGCAGCAGCCAAGGGAGCACAGCCGACAGCATGGACACCGTCAAGACGAGCAGGACGGCGAGGGCGATGGGCGACTGGCAGCATTTCACCCCCAGGGCCGAGCTGGATGACACCGAGCTTCGTGTTTCCGTTCTGCTTCTCCTCCCCAGGGAGCTGCAGTCCACACCCACCAGTGGCATCCCATGGTCACTGATGACAAAGATGTGGGCTTCCCGTGCCAGCTCTCCTGGGACCCCCTGCGAGTCCATGGGGCTGTTCCCTGTGCTGCAGCACCGGTCGAAGCTCTGCACCGGCATCACAAAATGGCTGGGCACCACCAAGGTGTTGCTGGCCTCCAATTTGGTCAGATGGGACAAGGAGGAAGGTGACAGAGGCATCTCCAGGGCCCGGAGGTTGGTACCTGCCTTGGGCAGGTAGAGCCGCCTTCTTGCTGAGGAAAGTCACGTAGCGGCAGATGGGCAGATGATGCTGCTCTGGACCTGGCCGTCAAGCTTGGCGGAGAGCAAGCACTTCACCAGGCAGTCGTGGCAGAAGGTGTGCCTGCAGCTGAGCTGGCGGTGCATGGCCTCCAGTGGGTGGAACTTCTCGTGGCACACGGGGCACTCGGCCGGGGGTCCCTCCTTGCTGGACGAGGCCTCAGACATCCCTGCTCTGTCGGCCACAGGCGCTCCCCAGCTGCGAGGAAGAGGCACGATGGGTTAATAAGGTTGAAATGATAAGCATGATCCATCTCTTCATCTCTCCTCCTCCTCCTCCCTGCTCTCTTGCTTTTGCCCTCTTGCCCCTAACAGATGCAGTTGACAGCTACTAGGCATCCTCTCAACAAGACAGGCCATTTTCAGGAGCATTACGCCTCTCAGTGTGGCCCTTGGGGCAAGAGAGAGATGACGGGAGGACCCCAACTCCAGAGCCAGCGGGGGCAACAATCCCCGGCTGCAAAATCACATGCACGAGCCCCTGGATGGACGTGCTCAGCACGTGGTACAGATAAAGCAGGTTCAGCTTGTGTCACGAGTGCCTCCGTGCACTGCTGCCAGCTCCAGGTGCACGGGAGGTGGGAACTCCCATCCCACAAAGAAACCTGCCATGGAAAGGGAGACGCTCCCATCCCAGGGGACACAGAGGGGCCAGCGGGAGCAGGGTGAGGCCAGGGCAGTGGGACAGGTGGGAGCACAGGACCCCCCGGGGATGGAGAGGGGGCGTGCTGGACCCGGGGCAGGCAGCGAGCACCCACGCCAGGCTCCTTCCAGGCTGCTGGAGGATGTCCCAGGCTGGTGGCCAGGCCACAGCCATCTCCAGGCTGTGCTCCTCACGCCGGAGCATGGTGTGGTCAGCAAGCCCCGGAGCCCGGCGTCTCCTCTTAGTCAGAGCGGGGAGGGCAGAGCCCAGCCATCCTGCCTGGCCCCTGCCCCAGCCTGGGGCGCCAGGGGGAGCGCGGGGCCGCTGGGATCCCCAGACCCGCATCTGGGCTGGGTCTGAAGCTCTGCCGTGCGTCTCCCAGGGCAGGGAGCATTCATGCGGCGGCTCAAGGAAGGGAGAGGGGAGCGGGAAGAAGGGAGAGAGGAGAGGGGAAAAGGGAGAAGGGAGCGGGAGATGGGTGAAGGGCGGAGGAAGAGAGGAGAGGGGAAAGGGGAGAGGAGAGAGGGGAGAGGGGAGGAGGGATGCTCAGCTCAGCTCCTTTCTCTTAAAACTGGAGCTTCATAAAACCTGCAGGTTTTTCCAGACCTTGCAGCACTGTCAGACCCGACCCAACCTGCACCCCTTTTCTCACGCATGACTGTGCCCATGGGCATCCTCACAGCTGTCTCTGGAGGTTTTGCCATCCCCTCCTTGGCTGACCTCCTCTTCCTTGGGAGCCATCCCCTGCGCCAGGACGGTCACAAGAACACAACAAACCATCCCCTCCCAATCAAAGAGAAGAAAGATGCAGGCTCCTGCTCTGCTTTAAGAGGGATCAGGGACTTGGTCCCCCAGCGTGCTGCAGAAGGAGACCCTGACCCTGTGCACCAGCTCCTCTGTGCCCCCAAAGCCCCCTTACCTGCTGCAGGGCACCAGGGCAGGAGCCCCTCCATGCACTCCACTGCTGTCCCCAGAAGCGGGGCTGGCCGTGCCCCAGCACCGAGCACCAGCTGGGGAGGGGACTGGGACACCTATCTAACACGGAGGTGTTGGCTGCGCATGTCATGCGGGTGCGTTGCGCAGAAGCTGGAGCAGGGACAGGGCCAGCTCCCGGGGATTGAATGCGGAGGAACTCGTTCCCTGTTTTAAAGGCCTGATATTTGCCTGGTTGGCCAGGGAGGGGGCTAGGAGCCAGTGTCAGGCGTCGGAAGGCAGGGACAGGCAGCACGGTCCTGCCTGCTTTCCCTCATGTGATGGGCACCTGTAGTCGTGCTCATCCCTGAGCTCAAACCCCAATGAAACAGTCGCTAAAGGGGATGTCGGGAGCCCAGAATCCCTCTGTTGCTGCAGAGCAGGGTGACCGGCAGCACCCTGCACCAGGGCTGGGCTCCTGCCAAACAATTCTTGCCTCCAGCCGCCACAGCTCCCTGTTCCTCGCCCTGGCCACACCTTCATCCCTACGCCCCCTCCCCTCCTCATCCCCCAAACACTCCGCACTCCAGCCCTGCGCTCCCCGCCCTACACCATCAGACGCTCACCCAAGCACCGGTGTGGCAGCACACAGCCCAGCAAACACACTCCAGCAGGCTCGAGGGACACTGCTGCCTTGAACCTGCCCTGGAGGGGGTTTCCAGCATCTTTGGGAACTGCAGTCCAGGCAGCGGCAGGAGCCCTGTGGGCTCAGGGCAGGCAGAAGCCCCGAGCTTGGCCATCTCAGCAGCCGCAGGTGGCTCATGAGTCACTGTTTGGCCAGGTGCCGGCTGGAAACACACGTAAAGAAGGTTCCCTGTGGCCTTACATGTGTCCCAGGGTGCTGCCCATCCCTCGCTCGACCCCCAGGCGAGAAGCTGAGAGGTGTCTCCCCTGCAAAGCCTTGAAAAAACTGCCACGGGGTGGGTCACTCCTCCCACAGTCTCGACTCTTTCCAGCCACCCCTGCCACCCCTCAGCCCGGCCAGTGGCCACGGGGCTGCCAGCCCACACTCAGGCTTGCTGAGCAGCTCCACAGGGAAGTGAGGATGAGACTCCCAGAGCAGGCACAGTGACCCCAAGGCGCCCCGCCTGCACGCCTTCCCCAGCTCTGGCTGTGGCAGTGCAGCCACGGGACCTGGATTTGAACCATCAAGGGGCCCCAATGGCCCCTGCAGGGCCTGGAGTCTCCATCATGGAAAGCCTTCCGAAGAACCCTGACATAGAGGGGAGTCTTGCCTTGGGGCAGAGAGATGCTCCGCACAAGCATTCCCAGCCCTGCGGTCCTCCAGCCCCAAGAAGATGCCCAGGGCTCTGCAGGATCCGTGGGGCAGGCAGAAGAGGAGATGCACCTCTGGCACCCCAACCCCAGTGAGATGGGCCCTGGAGTCCCTCTATGGGCAGGAGGGGTGGTTCCGTGCGGCTGGCTGTCGCGGCAGGGCTGCAGGCGTGGGCAGCAGTATCAGTCGCTCGTGGGTGCAGCGGTTGCAGCAGTTACAACATGGGGCTGGTTTCTGGAAGGAGCAGGGGAGGTGCAGCCCCGCCGAGCCGTCCCGTGCACTGGGGCAGCTGCCAAAAGAGAGCACCCATGGTGGGAGACATGCCCCGGGGGGGATGTCTCAAGCCATGAAGCCCTGTCCCTCACTGGAAGGAGACCCGGAGCATGTCATCACCTTCCACACCCCCCGCTTAAGATCAGGGACCAAGCCACTCCACTCGTTATTCCAGTTTTCTTGGGATGGTCCAGAAATTGAGGCTGAAACCTCTCCAGACAGATCGTGCCGGGGCTGAGGTTGCACAGTCACCCCTGGGGTGGGCATCCCCATCCCCCTCCCTGGCCCCTCCTTGAAGCTGCTGGAGGTGCCAGGGTTGCACCCACCGACATCTCCATTGCTGAATGAGTGATCTGGGCCAGCGAGAGCAGATTTGGGGCAGCCGAGCATCTCCCCAGCTTCAGTTTGCTCTCTGCCAGCACCAAGGCGGGGTGGAAATTCCTGTTTCCCATACTTTGAATGCTCCCCGCAGTCGGAAACCATGAGCTATGAACTATGAATGACAGGATTGAGTCTGCTGGTGCTTGAGGGAGAAGAAACCAGTTTCAGGAGCAAAGCAAGTCCCTATACGCTGCCTGTGTGTTTTTCTCCGGCTTTAAGCAATGCAGCTCACGGCCAGTGTTTCAGCCCCCTCAAACCCAGTGCAGGGTCAAGGTCTCCAGGATCCTTTTATCCAAGCAAGAAGGCAGCATCAGGCTCAGCTTCTCTCCAGGGACCACAGCTGAGACCTTCTCTGCTCTGGGGTTGGTGGCTTCCAGGGAAGAAGGGACATTTCTGACCCAGAAGAGGACACGGCCCTCCCTACAGGCGGGGGTGGCCGGGGGTCCCTTCACTAAAACTGCGATGGCTTTTGGGCAGAGCTCTGCAGCCTTTTGCAAGGACAAGCGGATGCTGCAGACAGCCCTTGTCTTCCACAGCATCACCCCAACTTCCCACTGTCACCGACCAGGTGGGGAGGAGGGAAAATAATATTAGATATAGTTACGTGAAAGTGCTTATTTTCAAAGCACATTTAAAGCCAGAAGATCGAACTATATGTGAGCCTGGTGCCAGGCAAATATTCACTATAGGTCTCAATATTTCCATAACAAATCCATGCTGCACTTCTCCAAATCATAAGAGATGAAGCAGGGACATTTCCAATGAGCAGAGACATGTCCTCCATCCCTTCTCTCAACGAGGGCGAGGATCCCGGTGAGAAAAATCATGGCTTTATTCCTGACGGCAAGATGCACGCGCGGAGCTTTGCCATGCAGCCACAACCCATCCACATGGCTGGTGGCTGCTGGAAAGGATGGGCTGGCTGAAGTGTCCCTCACCTGGGGAGACCTGCCCCATCCCTCCCACGACACAGCCAGTCCTCCCAAACTCCCCCAGGTTTTTCCTTAGCGATGGCTCAACCTGCAAATCTGAGGCTTTCTCCAAGTTTCTGCTCAGCCCGTTCTCCTCCCACCACTTCCCAGCCCCGGCTCAAACATGGTGACTAGTTGGCACTGGTGGGAACCAGGTGAAGGGAAGAGGGGAAAAAGTAAATCCAAGGGGTGGAGGGTCCAAGGGTCCTGACCCCTGTCTTAGTTGTATCCATTCCCATGCTGTCAAAATAAACTCACATAGATGGAAAAGATGGATGAGTTTGGAGGCACCCAAGCCCTTTAAGGGGGTCCATCTTTTCCCATACTTGCTTTACTTGAATTCAGAGTGGGAAAATAAGTGTCTTTTCCTTTTGCATGTCTCCATCCTGCCTGTCAGGCACCTGGCAGGATGCAGACCCACCATCAAGCTGCTGATTTAGCCAAGACAGCCCAAAACACCTAGCAGAAGCTCTTCCGACAGCTTTCTCCTCAGCGCTTTTTGCCGTGCCCAGCAGCTGGTACTCTCGGATCTGCTGTGGCCACCCTAAAAAAAAAAAAAAAAAAAAAAAAGACCCGGGTGCACCGTAATAAAAAGCCCTGGGCCTGCCTCTCCAGGGGTGCCAAGGTCTGCAGCTGGTGGTCCCCACCAGCTGGGATGCCGCCTCTGCCCCACCAGGGTGGATGGGATCTGCTTATCCTCCTGATGATCAGAAATTTACATCCAGTCATTTGACATGACGAACGCTTATCAAACACCAAGGAACAACGGGGTACATCCCCAAACCCCTCTCCAATGTCTGTTTTCCCACCGGATGCTGCGGTTTTGCGAAGGCACCTGCACAGTACCTGGGCATCACAGCACCCACCTGCCTCTGCCTCCAACAAACCCTCCCAGGAATGACCCCGAGCCTGGTGTGAGCCCTTGGAGCCTTATTCTGACAGCAAAACTTGGGGATCTGTCTCGTCCAGTCCAGGCCGAGCCACACAGCCCCACGGTGCATGGGGTTTTCCCATACCTGGGAGGGCAACTGCACTCTCCAGGGGCTCCTTCAGCTTCTTTCCCCCCTCCACCAACACAGCGTCAGCTCAGTGAGTCCGGGGGCAGCCCAAGGCAAGCGCCTCAGATGATGAGCAAGGCCAGGGCTGCACAAAACCCCTGGATGTGGGGGCAAAATGGCTTGTCCCCCCTTCCCCGGTGCCCACACCAGCCCCTCGGGGGAAGCACACAAACCTGCTGTAGGCCCTCCGCGGTCACTGTGACCCGTCCCTGCTGTGTCATGAGCCATGCCACTCCAGGGATGTTTTACCACCCGCGTCCCCTGCAGCAGCGGGTATTGCCGGACTCTTTTACGCCATCCCCTCTGGCTGCCTTTTTACCAGGCAGCTCCCTCGAGCCTTATTCTGGGGGACAATGCACAGAATCCCTGCAACGTCAGGAGAAAAGGCTGCCGGGGTTAGGGATTGGGGGGCTTTTACCAAAACGGGAGGTTCCCTGTGGTTTTGGCTGCCAGGTTGTGTTGCAGTTTGGCTTTTTCCTCCAAGCCCTGTCTCCCAGAGGGCCGAGATTGCAGAGGGGTTGCTGCCTTTAATCACGGAATCACGGAATCTTCAGAGTTGGAAGGGACCTCTAGAGATCATCTAGTCCAACTCCCCTGCTAGAGCAGGATTGCCTAAAGCACATCCCTCAGGGCTGCATCCAGGCGGGTCTTGAAAATCTCCAGAGAAGGGGACTCCACAACCTCCCTGGGCAGCCTGTTCCAGTGCTCTGTCACCCTCACCGTAAAGAAGTTTTTTCTCATATTTGATCGGAATTTCCTATGTTCTAGCTTGTGCCCATTGCCCCTTGTCCTGTCACTGGGAACCATTGAAAAGAGCCTGGCTCCGTCCTCCTTAAACCCACCCTTTAGGTACTTGTAAATATTAATCAGGTCCCCCCTCAACCTTCTCTTCTCCAGGCTAAAGAGTCCCAGCTCTTTCAGCCTTTCCTCATAAGGGAGGTGCTCCAGTCCCATAATCATCTTGGTTGCCCTTCGCTGGACTCGCTCCAGTAGTTCCCTGTCCCTCTTGAACTGGGGAGCCCAAAACTGGACACAGTACTCCAGTTGTGGCCTCACCAGTGCAGAGTAGAGGGGGAGAATGACCTCCCTCGACCTACTGGCCACAGTCTTCCCTATGCAGCCCAGGATGCCATTGGCCTTCTTGGCGACAAGGGCACACTGCTGGCTCATGGATAATTTGCTGTCTACCAGGACCCCCAGGTCCTTCTCCTCAGAGCTGCTTCCCAGCAGGTCCGCCCCTAACATATACTGGTGCTTGGCATTCTTCCTTCCCAGGTGCAGGACCCTACACTTGCTTTTGTTGAACCTCATTTGGTTCTTCTCTGCCCAGCTCTCCAGCCTGTCCAGGTCACGCTGGATGGCAGCACGGCCCTCTGGAGTGTCGGCCACCCCTCCCAGCTTGGTATCATCAGCAAACTTGCTGAGGATACACTCTGTCCCCTCATCTAGGTCATTAATGAATATATTGAACAAAATTGGACCAAGTATTGACCCCTGAGGGACACCACTGGTTACAGGCCTCCAACTGGACTCTGTGCCGCTGATCACAACCCTCTGGGTTCTGTCACTCAGCCAGCTCTCGATCCACCTCACTGTCACCTCGTCTAGCCCATACTTCCTCAGCTTCCTAATGAGGATGTTATGGGAGACAGTGTCAAAAGCCTTGCTAAGGTCAAGGTAGATGACATCTACGGCTCTCCCCTCATCCAGCCAACCCGTTATAACATCATAGAAAGCTATCAGATTGGTCAGGCATGATTTGCCCTTGGTAAATCCATGCTGACCACTTCCAATAACTTCCTGTTCCTCTACGTGTTTGGAGACGACATCCAGAATGAGTCGCTCCATTACCTTCCCAGGGACAGAGGTGAGACTAACCGGCCTGTAGTTCCCTGGGTCCTCCTTCTTGCCTTTTTTGAAGATTGGAGTGATGTCAGCCTTCCTCCAGTCCTCAGGCACCTCTCCTGTTCCCCGTGACCTTGCAAAGACAATGGAGAGCGGTCTAGCGATAACATCTGCCAGCTCTCTCAGCACTCGCGGGTGCATCCCGTCAGGGCCCATGGATTTATGAATGTCCAGCTTGGCCAAGTGGTCTCTGACCCGGTCCTCCTCAACTAAGGGAAAATATTCCTCTCTCCAGACCTTCCCCCTTGCCTCCAGGGTATGGGATGCGTGAGGGACGGCTTTATCAGTGAAGACCGAAGAAAAGAAGGCATTCAGTAACTCTGCCTTCTCTGTGTCTTCCACCACTAGGGCACCCGTCTCATTCATCAGTGGACCTATATTTTCCCTAGTCTTCCTTTTTCTGTTGATATACTGGAAAAATCTCTTCTTGTTGTCTTTAACTGCAGTGGCCAAGCTGAGTTCTGATTGAGCTTTGGCCCTTCTAATCTTCCCCCTGCATAGCTTTGTTATATCTTGATAATCCTCATAAGTTGCTAAGCCCCTTTTCCAGAGAATGTAAGCTTTCCTTTTTTTCCTGAGGTCCAGCCAAAGCTCTCTATTTAGCCAGGCTGGCCTTCTTCCCCGTCGGCTCGTCTTTCGGGACATGGGGATGGCCTTCTCCTGTGCTTCTAAGAGCACCTGCTTGAAGTATGACCAGCCTTCCTGGGCACCTTTGCTCTTCAAAACTGCCTCCCAAGGGACACTCTCAACCATGCTCCTAAACAGGTTAAGGTCTGCCCTTCGGAAATCCAAGGTGGCAGTTTTGCTGGCTCCCCGCCTCGCTTCACCAAGAATTGAAAACTCTATCATTTCATGGTCACTCTGCCCAAGACGACCTCCAACCTTTACATCCCCAACAAGACCTTCTCTGTTAACAAACAGTAGGTCCAGTAGGGCACTTCCCCTAGTAGGTTCCTTCACCAGCTGTGTTAGGAAGTTGTCTTCCACACACTCCACGAACCTCCGGGACTGTTCCCTCTCTGCTGTGTAGTATTCCCAGCGGACATCTGGGAAGTTGAAATCCCCCACGAGAACAAGGGCAGATGATCGCAAGACCTCTGCCAGACGCTTATAGAATACTTTATCGGTTTCTACATCCTGATTAGGGGGTCTATAACAAACTCCCATCACCATATCTGCCTTGTTGGCCTTCCCCTTGATTTTTATCCATACACACTCAACACTGTCATTCACACTGTTGAGTTCTAGACATTCAAAACCGCCCCTAACATAGAGGGCCGCCCCTAACATAGAGGGCCACCCCACCACCTCTCTTCCCTTGCCTATCTCTTCTGAAAAGCTGGTAGCCATCAATTACAGCACTCCACTTGTGTGTGTCTTCCAACCACATTTCCGTGATGGCAACCACATCATAGTTTCCCTGCTGCACGATGGCCTCCAGCTCGTCCTGCTTATTCCCCATGCTGCATGCATTAGTGTAGATGCACTTCAGTTGGGTTAATTGTCCTGCCACTTTCTTGGGGGGACAGGCCCTGATTTGCACCTGAGCATTCTCGGACACTACTGTAGTTACCAAATTATCACTACTCCTTGTGTCTATGCTGCCACACAATTCGCTATCCCCCACCATCGCTGAGACAGGCTGCAAGACCGTGCTATCACTTTTACCCATGGGAACAAAAGCTCCCACTTTTAATGGGAACAAGTAGAGGTCAGCTTCTAGCCCTGCAACACCACACACTGGAGTGGCCTGGAAAGGAAAGGCTCCATAAAAGGAGCACTACATACTCGATTTTGGTTCATTTCATGATTTTTCCAGGGTCTTATGACCATGCAGTCAGCATGGTGCTGTGAGCAGAGAGTTTGCAGGCAGAGCTGCTCCACCAGCCAGGGTCAGCTGGTGGATCATCAACCAGAAACACAAGTGGGTTATTGATAGGAGGATGCTTGGGAAAAAATGCATCTGCCCAGACATGCTGGCACAAGGCAGGAGGGCTACTGTCCCCGTCCCACCATCCTGTGGGCTCTGCAGTCCCCGTAGTCAAAATATAGGAAGGATAACCCCAGTCCTCCCTTCTAGATGGGGTCAGCTGGAAAACACACAAGGGTCCTGACAACCCCCAACCCACGGTGTCCCATGAGGGACAGGGCAGGTGGTGCCCGGGTGTCCCCTTCTGCATCCTGGGAGGATGATGGGTCCAGCACAGAGACGCTCCCAAGCCGGCATCGGGGCTGTGGCTGGTGTCACAGCAGTTTCCCACATCTCCTTGGCCCTCCATGTCCATCGTTAAGGACCCCCAGGAAAATGGGCACAAGCAGATCCAGGGTGCCTAAGAGGTCACCCCTGCACCCCACGAGCAGCCTGGCAATAACCAAGACAACCAGCGTTTCAGGGTGGCTGTGCTTTTGGCAGCCAAGCTGAGCTGCAAAACAGTACTTTTAGGCATCGCTGGCAAAGTCTGTTAAAGGAGCGATTCAGCAAATACTGCCCAGGCACCAAAGGTGGCACTCACAGTAGTCAAGAAAAATAGCTACATTTATCAAAAAAAGGCTCCATGTGGATGGACACAGCCAGCTCAAAGGGGGACTTCGGGTGAGGCATAAAGGGAGGATAAATGAAGTGATCGGCGTTGTTGCGTACAACAGAGGGTCTGCTGCCTTCATGCTTGAAGAAGTGCCCTGTTATGTGTCAGCCCTTGGCCTGGCCCCAGATCTGGCCAGCCCTCTGGCCCGGCAGCACTGTCCCCACACTGAGGTCTTGCCCCGGGCTGACCTGCAGAGGATGGCAGTCCCTCATCCCTCGGCAGGCGGTGGGATGTGGCTGCCAGCTGGTGGCAGCCACTGCCCTAATGAAGCTCCTCATCCTGAAGCTTTCACCTGACCTGCCTTTGCCTGGGCTGTCTGGGTAGCAATCCCGCTGGGCCATCTGGATACCTCCCAGGAGAGCGCTGGGTATGGCTGACACATGGCTGTAGGTCAAGCAGTCAGCACCCGACCTCCCTCCTCCCTGAAAATCAGCCCCAGGCTGCTGCAGCCATTGCAAGGGCAGGTGCCGTGGCCGTACGCTGCACTTGGCTTCACCCAGACTCAGTCCTGGGGAGGAGAGTCCCCCCAGCCCGGCCGGCTCACGGGGGCAGCTCGCAGAGCGGCGGTGACTTTGCTTTCCCGGCTCTTGCAACATCCCAGCAGGCTGCGAGGACACGGCACGCGCCAGACAAGCCGAGCCTCTGCCGACCCCACTGCCAGCACTGCCCGTGGCTGGGGGACACGTCAGCACAGAGCCATCGGGTCCCCCGCCCCCGGCAAAGCCATGGGATGTCCCCATCTGCAAAGCCTCACTGCAGGGGCTGGGCAGGGAGCGCCGGGGGGCTCTGCCTGGGCCACTTGTCCCTCTGGCAACCCTCCCAGAGCCACTGCCCTGCCACATGGTCCCCCAGAGCTGTTGCCCATCGACCCCTGCTCCCCAAAGCCCTCCTAGATCCCTGCCTCTCTGTACACTCCCTACAGCATCGCCATGCCGTGTCTTTCACAAAGCTGTACTCCCTCCATTCCCCCTACTCCCACTCCCTGCCCAGTCTCATCCTTCCCAGTCCCATCCAAACCACATCCCTCCCAGTCCCATCCCTCCCAGTTCCATCCCTCCCCACACCCCTCCCAATCCCATCCTTCCCAGTCCCATCCAAACCACATCCTTCCCAGCCTCATCTCCCCTCATCTCTCCCCACCCCATCTCTCCCCACATCCCTCCCAGCTCCATCCCTCCTTACACCCCTCCCAGCCCCATGTCTCCCTATACCTCTCCCAGCCCCACCCTTCCCTGTATGATCTCCCATATCCCTCCCAGCCCTATACCCTCCCCAAACCCACCTCTCTCTACAGCTCCTCCACTCTCATCCCTCCCTACCCCCACCCCAGCTCCAGCCCCAGCCCTTCCTTCCCCTCGCTGGGGGCACACAGACCCCCACGGCCCCTCTCGTGGGCTCCAAATAGCCATGATTCAACCCACTGGCTTACAAGGATGAAATATTGCTCCTGATGTTGTCACCATGGCACTTGGATGGGGACTGTGAGTAGGTGTGAGCAGCTGATCTCGCATGCACATGGCGAGTCCTGCACCAAACACTATCCTCGGGCAGACAGGGAAGGAGGCAGCAGGGTGGGGGTAAAAGAGCAAGGCTGTTTGGAGGCAAACATCAGTCTGAGCAGGAAAGCTCATACTCCCCAGCACCTGCCAGACTCGTGACATGGGGTCCAGGGTGGGAGCCATGCAAGGCCAAAGGTTGGCCAGGCTTTTTCTAGTGGTCAGAAAACTGCTGGGTCTGAGGTCATCTTTCCTGAGACCAGGAGCAGCCAGGCTTGGCAAGTTCGAGCCTCACAAAACTCTTGAGATGCAATGAGTCAACAGTTCCCAGATCACATCCCCAGGGTCAACACTCACAGCTCCAGAGCCACAAGCAGAGATGGATGCTGCCTCCCAGCACAGACCAGTGCCCAGCTCCCAGGGCTGTTTCCCTCCCCATCTCCCCATCCCTGCTTCTCCTTTGCACAAAGCCTCCTTTCCCCTGGACCTTCTCATCACTAGGAAGGCTAGGCTGCATGTGAGGGGGGGGGGGGGGGGGGCGGGGCTTGGCTGACCCCCTGCTTCTTCTCCTTGGCTCCCTGGAGGTGCCAGCTGCATCCCTGAGATGATGGCCTGGGTACCAGGGGACCCTGCCTGCATCCCTGGGGTGGTGGCGCTGGCATCAGAAGTCCTCCTCCATCTGAGGGAGCGCCTGCCCCCGTCTCAGATGTCACCGTTGCTCTACGTGTCCCTGCTTGCATTCCCACGGAACCAGGATGTGTCCCTGGAGTGCCTTTGATGGTCCTGGGCACAGCCTGTGTGCCTGGTCCCGTCAGACCCAGTGCTGAGCTTTCCAGTCCGTGCTGAGCCAACGGAGACGGACTCAGGCAACGGCCACCTCTCCCAGGCACCGGGGACACTGGGAATGGATCCAGCACCCAGAAAGACGGGCAGGGAGAGCTGGTGTTCCAAAAGTGATATATAGATTTTTAATTAATAAAATCATGATTGTTATTTAAAATTTAAATGCATTACTATTCTTTAATTAGTAAAATTAATTCCCTGTGTCCTGGTTCCGGTGGGGATAGGGTTAACTTTTCCTGGTATTCCATGCCATGTGACCCACGCCCACCCTGAGCTGCCGGGGGAGGGGGCAGGAAGTTGCTGCTTAAAAGCGGGCTGGGGCGGCCCGGGTCCTGCCGGTCGGCGAGCGGCGGGGAGCGGTGGTCCCGTAATCGCGTTTGTATATTCCCCTATCCGTGTTGTTGTTGTTTGCCTGTTCCCTTTGCTGTTTTGTTAAACTGCCTTTGTCCCAACCTAAGAGTCTTGCCTTTTCTTACGATCCTTCCTGTATTAGGAAGGCACGTGCGAGCGGCACGTGGTTCTTTGTTGCCATCTGAGGCTAAACCACGACACCCTGGAGAAGGGAGATGAACGGTGGTCACAGGGCTGGGAGGAACACATTGACAAATCGCAGCCCCCAGTTCTGCTTCGCCCCGGCCCTGCAGAGGTGCAGAGGAGGGAGGACGGGGTGAGGGGGGGTTCAGGGGGGTCTGTGCAAGAAGCCGTGCTGAATTCCAGAAGCCAGAGGAGAGGCGCGTGTTGCTCTGGGCGCTGCAGCACCTGTCTGGGAAATCCAGAGCTGGGGGGGCACCAGTGGCTCCGTGCCGCCGTGGCCATGATCCGGGCTCTCGACAGCCACCTCCATCCATTTATTTTTCATTATTCCCCCTCTGCCCTCTCCTGCCCTGCTGCAGGGCTGCTCGGGCATGAAGTGGGCTGTTAGAGAACCCCCACACACCCTTCAGTACCTCTGGGATGCTGCTTCCTTCTCCCTGGATTTATATATATATGATACTCATAGATTATAACGATAGATTAAAAAAATAAAGTGGGGGAAGAAAAGGCCAGCTAGAGGATCCCATGGGCCAGTGCCCACCCCAGCAGCATGTCTTCCCCTTAAAGACAATAACAAAACCCAGACAATGATCCCAGTGAGTTCCTGGGGGAGCCCCCGCTCCCAATGCCCTGGCCCGGACCCCCCCAACTCCCCTCCGCGCCAACCCTTTGCTGCCTCAGAAAACCACAATAATGGCGGCGGTTGGGAGCCGGGCCTGGTCTCCTGCGGGACGTGTCACCGGAGCGGGCTGAGTGACCGGGACAGCCCTGCGAGGGAGCTGCCTCTGCCCGGGCTCGGGCTGCGCTGGCTGCGGCCACAGATCAGCCTGCGCCAGCTGCGCCTCAGGGATGGAGGTGGAAAAGGCAGCCGGGACCCTCGGCCTCTCCCATGCCTGTGGATAACCCCATCCCAAGGACCGGCCGGGAGTGGGGCGGGGCGTCGCCCAGCAACGGGGGACGCTGCATTGTCCCTTGTCACCCGTCCCACCGCCGCTGTGACCACTCTGCTGCTAGGAGGCAACAGAGGAGGAGGAGGAGGAGGAGGAGAAGCACGAGGACAAGGAGGACGCTGACAGGGAGGAGGACGAGGACGAGGGGAGGAGGAGGAAGCCTTTGACTGCCCATCCCTCCCACCCATCCCAGTCTCCCCCAGGCAGAAAGGGCCCCCTGGGCAGCTCTTTCTCCCACTCCCCCAGGAGCTCAGGTCCCGCTCAGGTCCCTCTGTCGCTTCAGGCACGGCAGCAGCCATGGCCCAGCTCAGCCTGGCCCAGCTGCTGGATGTCGCCATTGGGACGACCAAGGTCAGGGCCATCGACTTCGTGGCCCTCCGCAGACTGCTGCTGGCCATGCTCTGGCACCTGGGCCTGCAAGACCTCCCTGTGGAGAAGCGGGGACACAGTCCGACCCCCCTCCTGAAGAGGGACCAGCCTGCCAAGGCACCCCCTGTTCTGGAGAAGAAGGGGGACAGGGCCCAGGGCACGTGGCAGCAGCCCCAGGAGCCACGGGAGTGGCTGCAGGAGACCATGAGCGGCCCCCAGCTCACCTGCGAGACCACCTACGCCCGGAAGATAGAGAGGAAAATCAAAGAGAATGGGAGCAGCATCTTCAAGGTAGGGGCTTCTGCCAGTCTCCTGGGTGCTCCCCCACGAGACACCCCCTCCTCCAGGGTCCACGCCGCCGTTGCATCCCCTTACACCGAGGTCTGCTTTAAGCCTGAGCCCATGGCAGCACGTGGGCCTTCACAGCCGGAAAGAACTGGAGTTTTGGGGAGGAAGAGCTGGGGCTGAAATGCCCCACTAGCTGGAGGCTCAGCAGCCCTGGAGCTCTGGCCCCATCGCCCTCTCCATCCCTCCCTTCCCCGCTCCTGACCTACGGCCGCTACCGCATCCGCTCCTGGGACAGCTGGGAGGCTCCATCAGTCCCTCATGGGCCTCATCTCCCACCCCAAATCCCCTCGGCTCGCCCAAGGGCTAAAGCCAGCACTGGTGGGGACCAGACAGGGGCCTCATCCTGCACGGCGCTGAGACGCTGGCGGCCGTGCTTTGCCCCCCAACTATCCCCCGTGGGCAGAAATAAACCCAGGTTCAAGTTAAGAGCACAGCAGGGGTCAAGGTCCTGGTCCCCAGGGACCCTCCCCTGGGGCTCACCCCACCACCCCCCTCTTGTTGCCCACGGCTCTCTCCCAGGAGCTGCTCGAGGAGATCCACACCATGAAGGTGGCGCAGTCCCGCATGGCAGAGGACATCCGCAGGATGCAGGAGGCGCTTGGCTTGGTGAGCTGCCGCTGGTGCCCCGGGAGGGAGCTGGGCCCTTGCCCCCTCCCTGCCCCTCTCCCTGTCGCCACCCCAAAGTGGGAAGGGTGTCCCAAGGGGGGAGCAGGGGAGCTCAGCCCACCCTCCTGCAGCCCCCCACCCTCTGCCCCCCACCACTGCCCCGGCGAGGGCACAAACGGACGCCGCTGCCTGCAAGTCGGGCTGCGGGTAGAGGGAACTGCGGGCATCAGCCAAAGGGATGCTGGGGCACTTCTGAACTAACGGGCAGAAAAAAAGAAACGTGGGAGCTGGGAAGGAGGGGGATAAGGCTCTGCCCTGGGCAAGCCAGCCACAGACCCCAGGCTGCCTGCCCGCTCTCCCTTTGTCCTGTGCCCAAATGCTCCTTTTAAATCCCGCTCCCACATCCAGACTGGTGCCCCTCCCCTCGCCCCGCTCCAGAGGAAACTCCAGGATGCTGCTGGCCGCCTGCTGGGCCCCTGGGACCAGACAGTGCTGGAGCGTGATGGGCTACGGCCACAATCCCGCCTGGATCCTGCACCGCGACAGGGGGCAGCTGCATCCCCAGCTCCCTCGCGGAGACCAGTCCTCCTGTGTCGGGCCATGGTCCACGGCTTGGCGGTGCTGGGCACTGATGTCCCTGTGGGTCCGTTCCCCCCAGCCCCGTGTCCGGCCTGACCCCTTGATCCCTTCCTTCCCCAGCAAAGGCTGAAGGAAAGGCAGAGCCTCTGCCCGGCCCCAGAGGAGGTGAGCAGCATGGTGGGCTGGGAGGTGCTGGGGGATGGATGGCCTGGTGGGCAGCATATCGGGAGAGGGGGGAGAAGGAGGAGGAGGAGGCCGAGGAGCCTGAGCTCTGCCGGCGCTGAGTGCTGGGGCATCCCGGCTGCGGGAGCGGGACCCAGTGGGACCGCAGCCCCCAGTTCCTCCAGCCACTGCACGCCCCGGGGCTCTGCGGACCTTTGCTCAGCCCTTCTCTTCCCTGCGCATCCCGCCGGGAGGCAGGACCTGGCACAGGCAGCGCCACGGCAGCTCCTCGGCTGCCCCGACAGACAGACCTCCTGCGCTGCCTGTGGCAGGGACGTCTCACAGCAGCCCCTCCGGGGGACAAGTGAGCACCTGAAACCGGGGCATACAAAGGACCCCCGTGCTGGGACGACACGGGGGGCCGTGCCCTGACTCCGCCAACACCCCCGTTCCCAGACCAGGCAGCTGGAGGATACGCGTGGAAAGCCCAGGGTGGATGGAGCCAACTGGAAATTGCATGGAAGCGCCCAGATGGGGTAAGGGGATGGGAGGGGGTTTCCTACCCCAGGGGGGCTGCAGGGAAGCCCAGGGGGGCTTGGAGCACCCTGGTCTGGGGGGTGACGAACACCCCCGAGCAGCCCAATGGAGGATAAACCTCCCCGTGCCCCCATCTCCCTGGCCAGGTCCACGCTGCAAAAAATCAAGCAGGAGCTGATGGAGATGAAGGACCTGGGCCTGCAGGAGATAGAGCAGGAGCTAAAGGACCTGGGAGAGCATCAGCAGAGGACTGAGGCCAGGCTGAAGCTCCTGGCGATGCAGACAGATGAGCAGGTGAAGGCACAGGTGAGGTAGCGCTCCCTTCACCCACCACCTCAGGGGGGTGGTTCTGGCGAGGTTCCCAGCCACCTCCCTGGGCTGGCTGGGGCCATCGAGCCTCCAGGGCACCTGGGCTCCTTGGCTGCATCCATCCCAGCTCACAGCCCATCCCTTCTCCCCTTCCTGCAGAAACACAAGCTGAGGGCGATACAGCACATGGGGCAGGAGGAGGCAGAGGCGCAGGCAGCACGCCCCGTCTCCAGCACGGACACCGGAGTGAAGGTGGGGCAGCTTCTCCAGCGCCATGAGAAGCTCCAGGAAAAGGTGAACACCTTCATGTCCTGGCAGGCGGTGGGCAAGCTGGTGAGGCAAACCACCGCTGCAAGGGTGCAGTCAGGGTCCCCTTGACCCCAGACCACCACCCTGGGGACAGAGCCACAGTCCCTGGGCACCCAGACCATGATCTGGGGACAAAGCCATGGTTCCTGGCACCCCCAACTACCACCCTTAGGACACAGCCAGGGAACCCTGGGAACCTAGACCACCACCCCAAGGGTTCAGCCATGCTCCCCTCGACCCCAGACCACCACCCTGCGGCCACAGCCAGGGGCAAGGTGGTGAAGCAGCTGCCGAGGAGGAGCCACGCAGGGAGAGGCCGACGTGGGGGGCTTGGCAGGGGGCTGCTAGGAACCCCCTGGCTGGTTGTGCTTCGCTGTAACGTGGGGGAGCCCCTCACCGCCCCCCAGACTGGCTTGTACAAGTCAGCAGCATGGAAGGAAATTACAGTCTGGTGTAAATGTCCTGCTGGCACTGATAGCCCATGGCCACCAGCCAAGTAACCTGGGTCTGTCCCCACGGGGCAGCCACTCCCCCCTTGCATGGCACTGCCTCGTCATCTTCCTCCCTGAAGCAGGATGAAGAACTGCTGAAGAGCACCCAGGCCACCACGGTGCAGGTACAAGGGGACTATGAGAAACTCCGCTCCGTCGTGGGGGACGTCCTGGCTGACAGTCACCAGGAGCACAAAGATACCGAGGTAGGTGGCTGAAAGCCCCGTGGGGTCAGAGCATCCTCCAGGCAGAGCCCAGGCTGGGCACCACAAGGCGTTTGTCCCCCTGCCAACCTGCTCGCAGCCCTGCACAGCTTCCAAATGCCTTTCCTGGAGGAGTCTGAGAAGCCGAGGAGGCCAGTGTTCTGGGCTGGCTGGGAGGCAGCTCTGACCCTGCCGTGGCATCATGGGGTGCTGTCTGCATGGGAAGGCTCCGTTCCAGGCCCTGGAGAGGCTGGAGAAGGAGAAAGCGGACAAGGAGGACCCGGTGCTGGGAATTGCTCTGCTACACCCTTGAGGGGCCACAGCACCAGCCAAGGGGGTCCCAGGCAGGGTGACAAACACCCCTGGTCCCTTGGGTGCTCGGTGACAGAACCAGCCAAGGGGAGGGAGGATTTCCAGGATTTCCCTCGCTGGGTCCTGCTCTTTCCCCCCAGGTCCCTTTGCCTGCTGGGACCAAGCCCACGGGGGTGATGGGGCGAGCAGGGCCATGTAGCTGCTTCTCCCTCTCCTCCCGACACGACCTGGCCCTGCCCATCGTACCGCCGTCCTTTCCCCACCGCTCTCCTGCCTTTCCCTCTTGCTAGAAAGCAGAGACAGCCCTGGCCACCAATGTCAACTTCAGCGAGTTTAACACAAGCACGAAGCGGCTGAATGACGCGATTGAGGAGCTGCTGAGCCAGGTTATAGGCCAGGAGAAGGTCCAGCAACAGTTCAGTGAAGAGACGGCCTCCAAGGTGAGGGTTGGCTTGTCCCCACCACACAAAACTGGCACCATCGGGCCTTGGGGGCCTATGGCGGCCTGCCTGCAAGGGCCCTCCCCTCCCAGCTGTCCCCCCCGGGGACAATGATGTCCCATCGCGGGGCGGCTGGCTGAGGGTGTGCACCCATCCACAGCTGGACCGCCTGGAGCTGGGGGCTTTCCGGCAGCAGCTGGAGGAGCACGGCAAGAGGATCGTGGGGCAGCTCCAGGAGAAGGCGCCGCAGCCAGGGGCTGAGGATGCCGCTGGGATTAAGGAGTGAGTGCGATGGGGTCAGTGGTGGCTGCAGGCACAACGCTCGCCCCGGTCCCTCTGGCTACCCGACTGGTGCCCACGTGCTCCCTGGCACGGGAACAATTTCCCAGCGATCCGTGGGCATGCTGACAAAGTAGCTGCTGAGCCATGTCCACAGCCTGTCCTGGGACCGGACCCCCAGCATGCGGCTGCTTGGCCCCGAGTAGGACCCGGCACCGTGGGTGGGACGGGGGAGACGGGTGCTGGCACGGGGGTGCGGGTGTCTGCCTAGGGGGTGCGACCCTGCCAAGCCCCGTCGCAGCCTTGCCCGGCAGCAGGGACCCAGGGAGCCCTCCCCAGGGGGAAGAGCGGGGATGGAGGTGCCATGGGGTACAAGCCTGTGAATTTGAGGACGCTGCCCCGAGCAGGGTGGGGGCGGAGGCTTCCAGGGGGGCTTGGGCAGGGCAGGGGAGCAGAGATGTGCTGCGCAGGGGCAGCTATGCTTGCCCCTGCTCTGTGGGGTTTTACAGCCTGCCCACACTGCCCCACCTGGCCCAGGTCTCTGTCTCAAGGGTGCTGAAGCCACATGTGACGAGTTCTGTCGGGTCTCAGCCTGAACTTGGGCTTGGGGAGCTGTGGGGAAAGAGCAGATCCAGGATGGCTGGACGGGTGGAGGGTCTCCTGCCGCAGTGGGAGGGGAGACGGAAGGGACAGATACCACCGGGGAGCACCCCCTGGCCCCCTCCCTGCCGTAGCAGGCTGGAGCACGGGCTGCCACAGTACTGGGCACTGAGCATCCCTGTGCCCCGTCCAACAGGGCGCCAGCGGCCGAGGGCAGGGACCCCACCGTGCCACGCAGCTGCGGGGGCTCGCACAAGGACACCACCCCATTGCAGCACATGCACTGCCTCCAGCCCCCCACAGCCTTCCAGCCCCTCCTGCTCCCCGGCAAGGTAGGAATAACAATGGTGGGGATGCAAAAGGGGCGACTGAGGCTGGGAGGGAGATGCTGAGCATCTGGGGGAGCGGTGCCTCAGTTTCCCCAGATGCGGAGTTCGGCCCCGGGGCTCAGCCAGCCCGCTCTCTCCTTCCAGCACAACGTGAGGGATCTGCTGGGGAAGGACGGCCACACCTGCAGGGACCGGCTGGACGAGCAGCTGCCTGCTGAGCAGGGGCCCCATGGGACGGACCCAGCACCCAGGCAGCCAGCCAGGAACAGCTGGTGTTATGAACGGGATTTTTCATTTTTTTTTTAAGTTCATCAATCTTAATTAAATAATTAAATTAATAATTCTTCTTTAGTTAATAAAAAACCTTGTAACTGTTTTTTACTGGGGTCTTGGGTGGGCTGGTTTGTTTCTTGTTTTAAGCAAGGTTGATTTGAAAACTAAACCCCCCCAGCTCCCCTCTTGCCCAGGGAAGGGCCAGGAATGGTGCTCACAGGCTGGGGGGGGCATCACGTTGACAAATCACAGCCCCCACTTCTGCTTCCCCCCTGCCCGGCAGAGGTGCAGAGGGAGGGAGGACGGGGTGAGGGGGTGTTCAGGGGGGTCTGTGCAAGAAGCCGTGCTGAATTTCGGAAGCCAGAGGAGAGGCTTCTACTTAAATATAACAGCAAGACCCAGACAATGATTCCCGTGTGTTTCTGGGGGACTCCCCGCTCCCAACACACTGGCCCAGACCCCCCGATTCTCCCCCCTCACCAACCCAGCTTTGTCTCTGGCCATCCATGGTGGCCAGGGCCTTTGCGGGGGGGGCAGGTGGGGGGCACGGGGGCCGGGTGGGCTGGTGGCCATGGGGCGAGGATGTCCAGAGGGGCTGCAGCTGCCCGTGGGGAGCAGGCCATGGAGGGGATGGGGCTGTTCATGCTCTGCAGGCTCTTCGAGGTCCACAGCTTGGAGAACGTGTCCAGAGCACCCGGGAAGTTGGGCAGTGTGGCCGGCGTGTTGCTGGGGGTTGCCGCACCTCCATCTGCCGGGGAAAGGAGAGGGTGGACATCAGGTGGATCATGGATGCTTTTGGGGTCCCAAGCCACCTGCAAGAGCTGGACCAGTCACCGGGGATCCCAACTGCGTCCCACGCCTGGAACCCCTGGCCCCACTGGATGCTCGGAGCCCAGCTGTGGCTGTTGCTCCAGTGCCTGAAAACGGATCTCTCGTATCTTTTAGAAGAGCAACTCTCTGCTCCCTTTCCTGCTTCCTCACCCGCCTCCTTTCCTGGGAACTCTCTTGGAGTGCCTCACCGAAGGAGGGAGATGGCAGTGCCCCCACTGTGGAATGGTCGGGCTTGGAGGGCTGTAAGGGAAAAGAAGCTCTTGCTGATTCTTTTCCTACGTACTTGTCTGACAGATCACTCGGATTCAAAGATTTTCCCAGTGTTTGAATCCTTCCTAGGCATGTCTGGCAGCTCGTGTTTATTTGCGTTTCTTTTTCCCTGCTTCTGTGACTCTTTGCTTTGGAGCAAGATGCTAGAAATCAAAGGGAGTTGGTGCTGTCACCAGCAGTCTTTGGTGTCTAAGGGAGAAGGTAAAATCTGTCTTGCACTTCGATTCCCCCCCAAAAAAATATTCGTGGTGGCTCCCAGCGGGGCCTGGTCTCCTGCGGGACGTGTCACCGGAGCGGGCTGAGTGACCGGGACAGCCCTGCGAGGGAGCTGCCTCTGCCCGGGCTCGGGCTGCGCTGGCTGCGGCCACAGATCAGCCTGCGCCAGCTGCGCCTCAGGGATGGAGGTGGAAAAGGCAGCCGGGACCCTCGGCCTCTCCCATCCCTGTGGACCTTGAGTGCGACAGGTGTTGAATACCAACTGGTGATGCTGCATTGTCCCTTCTCCCACTGCCGCTATGACAACTCTGCTGCGAGGACGCAACACAGGAGGAGGAGGAGGAAGCAGAAGACAAGCACAAGTACTAGGAGGATGATGATGAGGAGGAAGGCTTCGATTGCCCATACCTCCCTGCCACCCATCCTGGTCTCCCCCAGGCAGAAAGCCCCTCTCAGGTCCCCCATGGTTTCAGGCAGGGCAGCAGCCATGCCCCAGCTCAGCCTGGCCCAGCTGCTGGATGTCACCCTCAGGACGACCGAGATCAGGGCCACTGACTTCATGGCGCTGCGCAGCCTGCTGCAGGCCATGCTCTGGCACCTGGGCCTGCAGGACCTCCCTCTGCAGAAGTGGGGACACAGCCCAACCCCCCTCCTGGAGAGGCACCAGCCTGCCAAGGCACCCCCTGTTCTGGAGAAGAAGGGGGACAGGGCCCAGGGCACGCGGCAGCAGCCCCAGGAGCCAGGGGAGCGGCTGCAGGAGACCACGAGCGGCCCCCAGCTCACCTGCGAGACCACCAACGTCAGGAAGATAAAGAAGAAAATCAAAGAGAACGGGAGCTGCATCTTCAACGTAGGGGCTTTTGCCAGTCTCCTGGGTGCTCCTGGGTGCAGGAGCAGGACCCAGTGGGACCGCAAGCCCCAGCACCTCCAGCCGCTGCACATCCCAGGGCTCTGCGGGGGTTTGCTCAGCCCTTCTCTTCCCTGCGCATCCTGCTGGGAGGCAGGACCTTGCACAGGTGCCACATCACCCATCTGCAGCTCCAGCCCTCCCCAGGCACACTGTGGCCACCCCCGACCATGCTGCTGCTGTACCCCCGGCTCGCCTGGTGCCCCCCTACCGAATCCAAGCTGGAGCAAAATCAGCAGGACGGCCACAGACAGGGGACATGGGGACCCATCCCCGGCCCCTGGAGTGCAGGGTGGCCCTGCCCCGGCGAGGGAGAGCTCTTCCCCAGGTGGGGGCGGAGGGGTCCGGGGGAGCCTGGGCAGGGCAGGGGAGCAGAGGTGTGCTGCGCAGGGGCAGCTGTGCTTGCCCCGGCTCTGTGGGGCTTTACAGCCCCCCCACGCTGCCCAGGTCTCTGTCTCAAGGGTGCTGAAGACACATGTGACGAGTTGTGTGTGGTCTCAGCCTGACCTTGCCCCTGGGGAGCTCAGGTGCCTCCTCTGAAACAAGTTGCCAAAATTAAGTGCTGCAGCTGGCACAGCCCAGTTCCTGCCTCCTGGTGTCCCTGGCATGGGTGCAGGGACCTGCCACGGCCACTGCCAGCTCCGCAGGGCTGCGGGGAAAGAGCTCATCCAGCACGGCTGGATGGGTGGGGGGGTCTCCTGCAGCAGCGGGAGGGGAGCCGGGAGGGACAGACCCCACCGGGGAGCAGCCCCTGGCCCCCTCCCTGCCGTAGCAGGCTGGAGCACAGGGTGCCACAGGCACTAAGCATCCCTGTGCCCCGTCCCATAGGGAGCAGGCGCCGAAGGCAGGTACCCCACCGTGCCACGGAGCTGCAGGGGCCGGCACACTGACACCACCCCACTGCGGCGCCTGCAGTGCCTCTGGCCCCCTCTGTGCCTTCCAGCCCCCCCTGCTCCTCAACAAGGCAGGGATGGCAGAGGGAGGGATGACAAAGGGGGCGACTGAAGCTGGGAGGGAAACGCTGAGCATCTGGGGGGGCTGTGCCTCAGTTTCCCCAGGGAGAGCTGGGTGTGGGGGGCTTGCCTGGGGATGCTGAGTTCGGCCCTGTGGCTCAGCCAGCCCGCTCTCTCCTTCCAGCACAACGTGAGGGATCTGCTGGGGAAGGACGGCCGCACCTGCAGGGACCGGCTGGACGAGCAGCTGCCTGCACTCGGGGCAAGGAAGGTACGGCCGGGGCCAGCGTGGGGAGAGGAGAGGATCCCATGGGTGTGACGGGGAAAGCGGGGAGGGCAGGGTGCCTGTACAGTGCAGGCCTTTCCCCAACCCGTGTCCCCACGGCCCCCTCTGGTCTCTCCTGCCAGCCTTGCCGCCTGCCCCGGCCTGGGCTGGCAGAGCTGCCCCCGGGGCTGCAGGGGGCCAAGCCCTGCCCCTCGCCCCAGAGCCCAGCCCCGGGCAGCCCAAGCCAGGGCTGCACAAGGCAGCGGAGCCCACTCGGCCCACGGCTGGGGGCCAGTCTGCCCACGCTGAGCCCCCATTTGGATGGGAACACCCAGTGCGGGGCAAGCTCAGCACTGGGACTACGGGTCCAGGGACACGGCCTGTGCAAGGGACCCGCAAGCGGACTGCAGGGACACAGCCTGGCTCCCGGGGGACACAACTGGGGACACAGAGGGCACCAGTGACCCCCGAGAAGTGGGGAGGGGCTCCTTCCAGTGGAGGACTTTAGATGCCCTGATGGCCACCACTGCCGTTCCCCTTCTGGCAGCACCCAGATCAGCCTGAACCTGGGGTAAAAGAACAGGAGGGGGTTTCCTACCCCAGGGCAGGGGGGCCTGGGGGGGGCTGGGAGCATCCCGGTTTGGGGGGCGAGGGACACCCCCTGAGCAGCCCCGTGGAGGCTAAGCCTGCCTGTGCCCCCATCTCGCTGGCCAGGTCCGTGCTGCAGGACATAAAGCAGGAGCCGATGGAGCTGAAGGACCTGGGACTACAGAAGACAGAGCAGGAGCTGAAGGAGCTGGATGTGGCACCTCCCCGGGCTGGCTGGGGCCATCGACCCTCCACGGCACCTGGGCTCCTTGGCTGCAGAGTTATATATTGAAAAAAACAATAAAATGGAGGAAGAAAAGACCAGCTAGAGGCTCTCATGCCCCAGGGAAGGCTTAGATTGGAAATTAGGAAACATTCATTCACAGACAGGGTTGCCAAGAATTGGAAGAGGTTGGGAAGGACATTTTGAACCATCCAGGGTGCTCAAAGTGCTGGGAGGCAGGAGCTTTGGGGAGGGGGACACTGCTCTGATGCCAGCTGCTCTCTGGTCTTACTTTTGGCCATCCATGGTGGCCATGGCTTTCTATGGAGGGGCAGGAGGCCAGGAGGACTGCGAGTGCTGCAGGTGGTGGTGGTGGTGGTTTTGGAGGCCCCCTCCTCAGGGGTCCACACTACTGGGATGACACGGGGCGCCGTGCTCTGACTCTGCCACCACCGCCGTTCCCAGACAAGGCAACTGCAACATGCCTGTGGAAAGGTGGAGGTGGCTGGAACTGACTGGAAAGAGGATGGCAGCTCCCAGATCAGCCTGCGGCTGGGGAAAAGGATGGAAGAGGGTTTCCTAGCAGGGCTGGGAGCATCCTGGTTTGAGGAGTGAGGGACACTCACGAGCAGTGCCATGGAAGCTAACCCTGCCCATGCTCCCGTCTCACTGGCCAGGTCCACACTGCAGGAGATAAAACAGGAGCTGATGGAGCTGGGCGTGGCACGTCCCCTGGCTGGATGGGGCCATGGAGCCTCCACGGCACCTGGGCTCCTTGGCTGCATCCATCCCGGCTCAGAGCCCATTCCTTCTCCCCTTCCTGCAGCAGCACAAGCAGCACAACTGCTGCTTTGTACTCACTGGATTTATAGATGTTAGAAATATTTATTCATATTTATGTTATGTATTTCATAAAGAAAAAAAGGGGAGTGGGAGAAAAGACCAGCTAGAAGCTCTCATGGGACAGTGCCTTCCATGGGCCAGTGCTGCTCCGGCTGCCCTTGGTCCTCCCCATAGTGCCATCAGTGAGTCCTGGTAGGTCCGATACAGCCCCTGCTGCCCTTGGCCCCACTAGCTGGAGGCTCAGCAGCCCTGGAGGTGCTGAAGGACCTGGGACCGCAGGAGACAGTGTGTTACCAAAGACAGGCCTCTGCTTTGTTTCTAAAATAGTTGGTTCTTACTAACCTTCCTACTGTGTGACAAAATAGCTCGTTAGTGACTTTCTTACCCTGTGAGAAAATGGTTAGTCACTGAGCTGATGTTACAGATAGTGATAATGGGGAGACCACCGCAAGTAGTCAATCACTTCAAGGTTCTTCTATACGTCACGTATGTACACCTATACCAATTAGGACAGAGTTATGGCTGCTTCCAGGAACACCCTTATTATCTTCAAGAAGTTGGCAAACTCACAGTAAACTTTTACTGTCCTGAGATGAGTCAATACTGTAAAGGGATGATGTGAGGAAGGGTCTCCTTACCCAAACGACCACCAAGACACTCAACGCTTGCGCAGAAGTGTTTTGCCGATGCAGCAAAATTTGGCATGCACGTGCAAAAGGGCTATTGGGTCATCCTAATGAATGTGTAAGCCTAGGTGGAGTTATGGATTAGGTAGGTGGAAAAATGAGAATATTTTGTGTTATAAATAATGGGTGAATATCCACGGCAAGCTGTGCTAGATTTGTGGGTTTTCCCCCTAGCGCTCGACGTCAAGTAAAGCAATGTCACCTCTTTAAACTACTTTTGGTTTCGAGGGCTTTTATTTCAGGTAACAAGAGCAGGAGCTGAAGGAGCTGGATGTGGCACCTCCCCAGGCTGGCTGGGGCCATCGACCCTCCACGGCACCTGGGCTCCTTGGCTGCAGAGTTATACATTGAAAAAAACAATAAAATGGAGGAAGAAAAGACCAGCTAGAGGCTCTCATGTGCCACCGCCCTCCCCAGCAGCATTCCCCCCTTCCTCAATTAACAATAAAACTTAGAAAAACATTTCAGTACGTTTCTGGGGGAGCCCCCGTTCCCAGTGCTCTACCCCACGCCTCTACCAACCCCCCCAACTCCAAAACCACCCCCCCACACCAATTTCTGCACGATCTGGGTTTATTTGACGTCACTATGGTATGGAGAACACTGAAAGTTGCAGAATTTGACACCAAAAACTGTAGAATCGTGCTCCTCTTCTGTTGGGGAAGATACTCAACTTCCCACCCTCAATACTCTTCAGGCTGCAGCGGGGCACGGATGTGAATCTCGGTGGGGGAACTGTCTCATGGATTTATACAACTCTGGCGTTCTATTCTTTGAAGCCTTCTCGACACGCATAGAGCATATTGCCCTTCTGCGTTATTTCCAAGCAAACAGTGATGATTTTAAGATGTCTGCCTACAGCGTTTGTTAGATGTCGGTTCCTTCTCTTGCCACAGTTCTCAAGTCTTTGCAGGTACAAAGGTTTTCAAACAATCCCTAACGGAACCACCTGAAAAAGCCTGTGGACCCAGTTTTCTGACACCTTCTGCCCAAGTCAGGAGCCCAAAGAGCAGCACCTGGGAATGGGCAGCGGGGGCAGGAGGAACGGCTGCCCTGGGGAACGTGCAAAATAATGGCAACAAGTGAGGCCAGAAAGTCACCATGTGGCCCTTTCCACACCTCATCTTTCAAAAATCTTATGTTCCTTCTTATTTCACACATGCCTTCACTGAGCACCCTGGAAACCCCTCCCCCAAGAGCCAAAACTGGTGGTGATTAGCTTGGAGAGAAAACCAACCTTGAATGAGAAACTCCTTCTGTGGGGGTCTGTGTCCTCTAACTCCCACCCGGGGTCACAAGGAATGATGGCAAAGGAGGCTGCACGGAGAAAACAGGAGCGCAAGGACACAAACAGGCTCAGTGCAGGCGGACAGCATTGGAGAATTCTAGGAGGTTGACTGCTAAGCAGTTTTTAAAGTGACTACATGCTTCCTTGGTCGACAGCAGACACTCCAGTCGAGCCTGCCATGTTCTCTGGGATTGTCTCCTTTGGTGTGGAAAACCAGAGCGGGAGGAAGAATCCTCCTGACGAGCAAGCAGGTGGCTGAGCGGGCAGCGGCCGAGCCCTGTCCCATCCGCATAGCCCGGCTGGGGAATCCTAGAAATGCCTAGGTTGGAAGGAATCTTTCAGGTCATTGAGTCCAACCATCAACCTAACACTGACAAAACCACCACTGACCCATGTCCCTCAGCACCACGTCTGCCCAGCTTTTTAATAGCTCCAGGGACGGTGATGCCACCACTTCCCTGGGAAGCCTGTTCCAATGCTTTGTAAGCCTTTCTGTGAAGAAATTTTTCCTAATAACCACCCTAAACTTCCCCTGGTGCAACGTGAGGCCATTTTCTCTCATCCTATCGCTTCTTACTTGGGAGAAGAAACCAACCCCCAACTCTCTACGCCCTCCTTTCAGGCAGCTGGACAGAGCGAGAAGGTCTCCCCTCAGCCTCCTTTTCTGCAGGCTGAACAACCCCAGCTCCCTCAGCCGCTCCTCACAGGACTTGTTCTCTATAAAAGTACAGTGTGCCAAGTCCCGTGGGCGAGCACTGAAGAAATGGCCGCCTCTGCCCCCTGCCGCTCCCGCCGGCTCCCCGCTCCCCGCTTCTCCCTCAGCCCGCAGCGCACGAGTCCCCGCAACTCGGAGCGGGGAAAAAGGGCGGGAAGCGGCGCGCGCCAGACGGGGCCGGGGGGGGAAAGGGCGGGAAGGGGCGCGCGCCAGACGGGACGTGGCGTCCTGTCGCGCGGGGAGGGCGTGGTCAGTCGGGGCCGTCCCCGCGCGGCAGCAGCTCGGCCGTGACCGGCCCGCCGCGACGCCGTGTGGTGTCCGCCCGGGCGGCGGGAGGGAGGCGGCGGCCCGGCCAGCGCTGGGGCTGCAGAGAGCGCCAGAGCCCGTCCCCGAGAGGGCTGGCAGCCGAGAGGGCAGCGGCGCGGCGGGGGGGAACGGGAGACGATCTGCTCAGGCTGGTGGCAGGGCTGCGAGGGCCGTGAGAAGGGCTGAGGAGCGCCAGGGAGCCTGAGGCGGGGAGAGGCAGGTGGAACCGTGTTCTGCCCTCCCCGAGACAGGAACGGGAATGGCCGCTAGAAAATGCCCAGTGTGGAGGGGATCCTGTATCCTGCTGCGGCCAGGCTGAGGAGGTGCTGGCAGAGGCAGAAAGGCCTGCCCCACGTATCATGGCCACCTCGTGGAAGAAAAGAGGGGTTAAAGTCGTAGGCGATTCCTTTCTGAGGGCAACAGAGGGTCCACTATGGCAACATTTCGATGGTGGGATGGCCGGCACGGCACCAGGCTTCCTGGCGTCAGATGGGGTTTGTTATAGTTGTATTTAAAATAAATCAAGTCCGAAATAGATTCAATAAATATTTATTGAGGTAGGAAGGCAAAAGCAGTGCTGGGCAGCCGGGGAGTCGCAGCTCCACCAAAGGCTCGCAAATTCAAGCAAGCTGAGCAGCGCTTTTTATCTTCACGGAGGTCGGGTTTCGACATCTTCGGTACGCCCCTCCGTAGCTTCTTGCTTGAGGTAGTTTAGATAAAATGTTGGTCACAGAATCAGCTCAAAACAATACATTCTGATAACATTGTGGTTAAGCTTTTTGTCAAACAGGAGTTCCCATGTTGGTGTAGCAAGATAACGTTGTGGACATGTCTCTTCTGGTAAAACAGGGAGTTCTCAAGACTGCCACAATGGGTTCGTTCCTCTTGCTTAACTTGTTCGATCAGCAAATCACCTTTAGTTACTTCTTACAGGGTTCACCTTTGTCAAAGGGGGAAGAGGGTCTTTGCTCACGAGCTGGCGGGGCCGATTGACAGAGCTTTAAACTAGGCCTGAAGGGAGAGGGGGACAGCATCAGGCTTGCCCGTGACAAGCTGTGGGACGACACGCCAAGGTTGGAGGAGCAGGGTGCCAGCGAGGGCCCGCAGCCTGTTGCTCTGAGACGCTTTGGTGACGCTGCCGCACACTTGCAGTCATAGAGAGATGAGGCAGGGGCTGCCGAGGTCCCAGGAGCCAAGAGGGAAACACCAGTGCCAATACCCCAAAGGAACCTAGGGGCGTTCCTCGAAGAAGGTGACATGGCCGACAGCCCAGCTGAAGTGCCGCTCCACCAACACCTGCAGCACGGGCAACAAACAGGAGAGGCTGGAAGCCACTGTGCTGCCAGAATGCTAAACCTAGTTGCCATTATTGAAACTTGGCAGGATGAATCCCATGGCTGGAGTGTGGCTGTTGAAGGTTACAGGCTGTTCAGGAGGAGGGACAGGCAAGGAGGGAGAGGCGTTGGGGTAGCGCTGTATGTTAGGGAGGGTTTGGATTGTCTGGAGTTTAATGATGGTTGGGGGTTTATTGGTAAGAATCGGGGAAGGCCAACAAGGCAGATACCCTGGGGGGAGTCTGTGCCAGGCCAGCCAAGCAGGATGACAAGGCAGATGAAATAGTCTAGAAGTGGGTGGGAGAAGTCTCACAATGGCTAGTCCTTGTTGTTGGGGGCCTTCAACTTGTCAGATGGCTGCTGGAAACAGCAGCAGAGAGGAACCAGTCTAGGGGGTTCCTGGAGTGTGTGGAAGAGACCTTCCTGACGCTGCTGCTGAGGGAGCCAACTGGGGAAGGTGCCCTGCTGGACCAGTCATTTGTCAGCAGGCGAGGAGTGGTGGGCAATGTGACGGTTGGAGGCTCTTGGGCATAGCGACCCCAAAATGGCAGAGTTTTTGTTCCTTGGGGAGGGAAGGAGGGGGGTCAGCAGAACTCGCTGATCAAAGCGAATGAGAGCAGCATCTCAGGGGTAGAGGCTCTTGCCCATCCCCTAGGTGCTTCCAGAGACACACTCCCTCTTCAGGGGTCCACACTGCTTGGACAATACGGGGGGCTGCTCCCGGACTCTGCCAGCACCACCCTTCCCAGACCAGGCAACTGGACGAAGCCCTTGGAAAGGTGGGGGTGGCTGGAACTGATGGGAAGGTGGGTGTCAGCGCCCAGATCCTCCTGCAGCTGGGGTAGAAGGACCCGAGGGGGTTGCAGGGGAGCCAGAGGGGCTGGGAGCATTAGGGCTTGAGGGACAAGGGACATCCCCTGAGTGGCCCTGTGGAGGCTAAGCCTGCCCGTGCCCCTGCTGGCCAGGCCCATGCTGCAGGAGATAAATCAGCAGGATTTATCCATCAGCAGGAGCTGATGGAGCTGAAGGACCTGGGACTGCAGGAAACAGAGCACAAGCTGAAGGAGCTGGATGTGGCGCCTCCCCGGACTGGCTGGGGCCATCAAGCCTCCAGGGCACCTGGGCTCCTTGGCTGCATCCATCCCAGCTCAGAGCCCATCCCTTCTCCCCTTCCTGCAGAAACACAAGCTGAGAGCGATACAGCACATGGGGCAGGAGGAGGCAGAGGCGCAGGCAGGACGCCCCGTCTCCAGCACGGACACCAGAGCGAAGGTGGGGCAGCTTCTCCAGCGCCATGAGAAGCTCCAGGAAAAGGTGAACACCTTCATGTCCTGGCAGGCGGTGGGCAAGCTGGTGAGGCAAACCACCGCTGCAAGGGTGCAGTCAGGGTCCCCTTGACCCCAGACCACCACCCTGGGGACAGAGCCACGGTCCCTGGGCACCCAGACCATGATCTGGGGACAAAGCCATGGTTCCTGGCACCCCCGACTACCACCCTTAGGACACAGCCAGGGAACCCTGGGAACCTAGACCACCACCCCAAGGGTTCAGCCATGCTCCCCTCGACCCCAGACCACCACCCTGCGGCCACAGCCAGGGGCAAGGTGGTGAAGCAGCTGCCGAGGAGGAGCCACGTAGGGAGAGGCCGGTGTGGGGGGCTTGGCAGGGGGCTGCTAGGAACCCCCCGGCTGGTTGTGCTTCGCTGTAACGTGGGGGAGCCCCTCACCGCCCCCCAGACTGGCTTGTACAAGTCAGCAGCATGGAAGGAAATTACAGTCTGGTGTAAATGTCCTGCTGGCACTGATAGCCCATGGCCACCAGCCAAGTAACCTGGGTCTGTCCCCACGGGGCAGCCACTCCCCCCTTGCATGGCACTGCCTCGTCACCTTCCTCCCTGAAGCAGGATGAAGAACTGCTGAAGAGCACCCAGGCCACCACGGTGCAGGTACAAGGGGACTATGAGAAACTCAGCTCCGTCGTGGGGGACGTCCTGGCTGACAGTCACCAGGAGCACAAAGATACCGAGGTAGGTGGCTGAAAGCCCTGTGGGGTCAGAGCATCCTCCAGGCAGAGCCCAGGCTGGGCACCACAAGCCGTTTGTCCCCCTGCCAACCTGCTCGCAGCCCTGCACAGCTTCCAAATGCCTTTCCTGGAGGAGTTTGAGAAGCCGAGGAGGCCAGTGTTCTGGGCTGGCTGGGAGGCAGCTCTGACCCTGCCGTGGCATCATGGGGTGCTGTCTGCATGGGAAGGCTCCGTTCCAGGCCCTGGAGAGGCTGGAGAAGGAGAAAGCAGACAAGGAGGACCCGGTGCTGGGAGTTGCTGTGCTACACCCTTGAGGGGCCACAGCACCAGCCAAGGGGGTCCCAGGCAGGGTGACAAACACCCCTGGTCCCTTGGGTGCTCGGTGACAGAACCAGCCGATGGGAGGGAGGATTTCCAGGATTTCCCTCGCCGGGTCCTGCTCTTTCCCCCCAGGTCCCTTTGCCTGCTGGGACCAAGCCCACGGGGGTGATGGGGCGAGCAGGGCCATGTAGCTGCTTCTCCCTCTCCTCCCGACACGACCTGGCCCTGCCCATCGTACCGCCGTCCTTTCCCCACCGCTCTCCTGCCTTTCCCTCTTGCTAGAAAGCAGAGACAGCCCTGGCCACCAATGTCAACTTCAGCGAGTTTAACACAAGCACGAAGCGGCTGAATGACGCGATTGAGGAGCTGCTGAGCCAGGTTATAGGCCAGGAGAAGGTCCAGCAACAGTTCAGTGAAGAGACGGCCTCCAAGGTGAGGGTTGGCTTGTCCCCACCACACAAAACTGGCACCATCGGGCCTTGGGGGCCTATGGCGGCCTGCCTGCAAGGGCCCTCCCCTCCCAGCTGTCCCCCCCGGGGACAATGATGTCCCATCGCGGGGCGGCTGGCTGAGGGTGTGCACCCATCCACAGCTGGACCGCCTGGAGCTGGGGGCTTTCCGGCAGCAGCTGGAGGAGCACGGCAAGAGGATCGTGGGGCAGCTCCAGGAGAAGGCGCCGCAGCCAGGGGCTGAGGATGCCGCTGGGATTAAGGAGTGAGTGCGATGGGGTCAGTGGTGGCTGCAGGCACAACGCTCGCCCCGGTCCCTCTGGCTCCCCGACTGGTGCCCACGTGCTCCCTGGCACGAGAACAATTTCCCAGCGATCCGTGGGCATGCTGACAAAGTAGCTGCTGAGCCATGTCCACAGCCTGTCCTGGGACCGGCCCCCCAGCATGCGGCTGCTTGGCCCCGAGTAGGACCCGGCACCGTGGGTGGGACTGGGGAGACGGGTGCTGGCACGGGGGTGCGGGTGTCTGCCTAGGGGGTGCGACCCTGCCAAGCCCCGTCGCAGCCTTGCCCGGCAGCAGGGACCCAGGGAGCCCTCCCCAGGGGGAAGAGCGGGGATGGAGGTGCCATGGGGTACAAGCCTGTGAATTTGAGGACGCTGCCCCGAGCAGGGTGGGGGCGGAGGCTTCCAGGGGGGCTTGGGCAGGGCAGGGGAGCAGAGATGTGCTGCGCAGGGGCAGCTGTGCTTGCCCCCGCTCTGTGGGATTTTACAGCCTGCCCACACTGCCCCACCTGGCCCAGGTCTCTGTCTCAAGGGTGCTGAAGCCACACGTGACGAGTTCTGTCGGGTCTCAGCCTGAACTTGGGCTTGGGGAGCTGTGGGGAAAGAGCAGATCCAGGATGGCTGGACGGGTGGAGGGTCTCCTGCCGCAGTGGGAGGGGAGACGGAAGGGACAGATACCACCGGGGAGCACCCCCTGGCCCCCTCCCTGCCGTAGCAGGCTGGAGCACGGGCTGCCACAGTACTGGGCACTGAGCATCCCTGTGCCCCGTCCAACAGGGCGCCAGCGGCCGAGGGCAGGGACCCCACCGTGCCACGCAGCTGCGGGGGCTCGCACAAGGACACCACCCCACTGCAGCACATGCACTGCCTCCAGCCCCCCACAGCCTTCCAGCCCCTCCTGCTCCCCGGCAAGGTAGGAATAACAATGGTGGGGATGCAAAAGGGGCGACTGAGGCTGGGAGGGAGATGCTGAGCATCTGGGGGAGCCGTGCCTCAGTTTCCCCAGATGCGGAGTTCGGCCCCGGGGCTCAGCCAGCCCGCTCTCTCCTTCCAGCACAACGTGAGGGATCTGCTGGGGAAGGACGGCCACACCTGCAGGGACCGGCTGGACGAGCAGCTGCCTGCTGAGCAGGGGCCCCACGGGACGGACCCAGCACCCAGGCAGCCAGCCAGGAACAGCTGGTGTTATGAACGGGATTTTTCATTTTTTTTTTAAGTTCATCAATCTTAATTAAATAATTAAATTAATAATTCTTCTTTAAATAATAAAAAACCTTGTAACTGTTTTTTACTGGGGTCTTGGGTGGGCTGGTTTGTTTCTTGTTTTAAGCGAGGTTGATTTGAAAACTAAACCCCCCCAGCTCCCCTCTTGCCCAGGGAAGGGCCAGGAACGGTGCTCACAGGCTGGGGGGGGCATCACGTTGACAAATCACAGCCCCCACTTCTGCTTCCCCCCTGCCCGGCAGAGGTGCAGAGGGAGGGAGGACGGGGTGAGGGGGTGTTCAGGGGGGGCTGTGCAAGAAGGCGTGCTGAATGTTGGAAGCCAGAGGAGAGGCTTCTACTTAAATATAACAGCAAGACCCAGACAATGATTCCCGTGTGTTTCTGGGGGACTCCCCGCTCCCAACACACTGGCCCAGACCCCCCGATTCTCCCCCCTCACCAACCCAGCTTTGTCTCTGGCCGTCCATGGTGGCCAGGGCCTTTGCGGGGGGGGCAGGTGGGGGGCACGGGGGCCAGGTGGGCTGGTGGCCATGGGGCGAGGATGTCCAGAGGGGCTGCAGCTGCCCGTGGGGAGCAGGCCATGGAGGGGATGGGGCTGTTCATGCTCTGCAGGCTCTTCGAGGTCCACAGCTTGGAGAACGTGTCCAGAGCACCCGGGAAGTTGGGCAGTGTGGCTGGCGTGTTGCTGGGGGTTGCCGCACCTCCTTCTGCCGGGAAAAGGAGAGGGTGGGCATCAGGTGGGTCACGGATGCTTTTGGGGTCCCAAGCCACCTGCAAGAGCTGGACCAGTCACCGGGGATCCCAACTGCGTCCCACGCCTGCAACCCCTGGCCCCACTGGATGCTCGGAGCCCAGCTGTGGCTGTTGCTCCAGTGCCTGAAAACGGATCTCTCGTATCTTTTAGAAGAGCAACTCTCTGCTCCCTTTCCTGCTTCCTCACCCGCCTCCTTTCCTGGGAACTCTCTTGGAGTGCCTCACCGAAGGAGGGAGATGGCAGTGCCCTCTCTGTGGAATGGTCGGGCTTGGAGGGCTGTAAGGGAAAAGAAGCTCTTGCTGATTCTTTTCCTACGTACTTGTCTGACGGATCACTCGGATTCAGAGATTTTCCCAGTGTTTGAATCCTTCCTAGGCTTGTCTGGCAGCTCGTGTTTATTTTTGTTTCTTTTTCCCTGCTTCTATGGCTTTTGCTTTGGAGCAAGATGCTAGAAATCAAAGGGAGTTGGTGCTGTCACCAGCAGTCTTTGGTGTCTAAGGGAGAAGGTAAAATCTGTCTTGCACTTCGATTCCTCAAAAAAAAAATATTCGTGGTGGTTCCCAGCGGGGCCTGGTCTCCTGCGGGACGTGTCACCGGAGCGGGCTGAGTGACCGGGACAGCCCTGCGAGGGAGCTGCCTCTGCCCGGGCTCGGGCTGCGCTGGCTGCGGCCACAGATCAGCCTGCGCCAGCTGCGCCTCAGGGATGGAGGTGGAAAAGGCAGCCGGGACCCTCGGCCTCTCCCATGCCTGTGGATAACCCCATCCCAAGGACCGGCCAGGAGTGGGGCGGGGCGTCGCCCAGCAACGGGGGACGCTGCATTGTCCCTTGTCACCCGTCCCACCGCCGCTGTGACCACTCTGCTGCTAGGAGGCAACAGAGGAGGAGGAGGAGGAGGAGGAGAAGCACGAGGACAAGGAGGACGCTGACAGGGAGGAGGACGAGGACGAGGGGAGGAGGAGGAAGCCTTTGACTGCCCATCCCTCCCACCCATCCCAGTCTCCCCCAGGCAGAAAGGGCCCCCTGGGCAGCTCTTTCTCCCACTCCCCCAGGAGCTCAGGTCCCGCTCAGGTCCCTCTGTCGTTTCAGGGACGGCGGCAGCCATGGCCCAGCTTAGCCTGGCCCAGCTGCTGGATGTCGCCATCGGGACGACCAAGGTCAGGGCCATCGACTTTGTGGCCCTCCGCAGACTGCTGCTGGCCATGCTCTGGCACCTGGGCCTGCAGGACCTCCCTGTGGAGGATCTGTTCAGGCTGGTGGCAAATAAAGCAGTATTTCCTCTCTAAACTACTTTTGATTTCGAGAGCTTTTATTTCAGGTAACAGCACCATCACACCCAGGGACCCTCACTCCAAATTCCTGCTAGCTAATTTACATCATTGGCATTGTTATTTCCAACATCAAAACGGGCTCTGCAGAAACTAAAGTGCTTTAACTGCCTCTTTTGAGAACCCTTGACATATTTTCCCCAAAAAAGTGGTTAGAAAGTACACAGAATTACAGAATGTGTTGGGTAGGAAGGGACCTCTCAAGGCCATCTAGTCCAAACCCCCTGCAGTCAGCAGGGACATCTTCAACTGGATCAGGTTGCTCAGAGCCTCATGCAGCCTGGCCTTGAATGTCTCCAGGGATGGGGCCTCCCCCACCTCTCTGGGCAACCTGGGCCAGGGTCTCCCCACCCACCTCCAAGGGGGAAGAGGGTCTTTGCTCAGGAGTTAGCGGGGCTCATTGACAGAGCTTTAAACAAGGCTTGAAGGGAGAGGGGGACAATATCGGGCTGTCCCTGTGGGATGCGATGCCAAGGTTGGAGGGACGGGGTGCCAGCGAGGGCCTGTTGCTCTGAGACGCGCTGGTGACGCTGCCTCACACTTGAAGTCTTGGAGAGATGAGCCGGGGGCTCCTGAGGTCACAGGAGCCAGGAGGGAAACACCAGTGCAATACCCCAAAGGAATCAAGGGGTGTTCCTGGAAGAAGGTGGTATTTGAAAAGTCATGGCATCAGGTGAAGTCCCCGGGCACTGGAAAAAGGAAACATTGCACCCATTTGTAAAAAGGGTGGAAAGGAGGGTACGGACCTGTCGGCGTCACCTCTGTGGCTGGGAAGGTCATGGGGCAGATCCTCCTAAAAGCCACGCTAAGGCCCATGGAGGACAAGGAGGTGATTTGAGACATGGCTTCACCCTGTGCTTTTTCCACATCAGACTCCAAAGGAGGAGGACACGACACTTTTTCTCCTAAAATCACAGACCGAATGGGTAGGAATGAATCCCCGTGGGTGGATTTACTCTTAGTTGTATCCAGGATATTTTCAGTTACTTTCTGGCACCCCGTGAAAGAGCAGTGGAAAGAGACAAACCAAAGGGAAAAAAAAAATACTCCTGGTAGACCATGTGACATGCAAAGCGATAATTTAATTTGTAGCCAGGCTTCCATCAGGAAGTAGAAGGTTAATCATGTACTATTTATAACATATAGAGAAAACTGATAACTCTGGCTACGGATGCCGTGGGGTGGGCTGAGCCCAGCCTAGATGGGACCCAGCAGCCGCGCGGTGCTGGGAAAGGTCTTGCGCATCGCCATGCACTTCTCCTGGTCGATGAACAGGGAGTTGGCTTTGACGGCCAGGTCGTGCTGCAGGATGGCTTTGGTGCGAACCAGCATTTGCAAGGTGTCCTGGCTGTCTCTCAGCTGCTGCTGAAGAGTCTGCACCGTCTCATGGATGTCATGGACCTCGTTGACAAGGCTGGAAAACAGCAAGGAGCTCTCATTAGAAGTCCCGTCACGTGTGTGGTTTCTAGCGTGGCGTTGCTGATGGGCCCCTGGGGCATGGGTTTTCCCCCTTCAGCGCGCTCAGACTCGCTCGGACCCCCCCTGTTTGTGGCAGATCCATGGGGAAGCTGAGGGCAGAGCTCCTGGGGGTCTCGGCGGGGAGGCACAGTGAATGTCTGCTCGAAGGCTTCGGCAACGCGCAGCCGCGTCTGCCAGAGCAGGTGGTGCCACCAAGCAGAGGGACAAGCAGCTGTGGTTTCCCGTTCCTGTTTGGTTTTGTGGGTTTCTTGGCTCCCCCTCCTGGATTTCCCCGGGCAAGTGTCCTCCCCACACCCACGGGTGCACGCGCAGCGAAAGAGGACAGCTGGGAGAGGCTAAAAGCGAAGGTGAAACAAGTGGAGGATGGAACAAAGGATGGCGTGAGAGATGCTAAACAGGCTCTGGGGCTGGGTTTAAATTGCTTTGAAAAGGCTTCCCAGGGAGCCTCCCCCAGCGGGCTCCCAGGAGGAGGTGTGAAGTTCAGGGTGCCTGATCCTCCACAGCCCCTCGGGGTGCAATGCCAAAGAGCTCCCTCTGTCCTTGACAGGATTTCCAGTGTCCCCAGGGGAGGTGAGGACAGCCCTCACTGCTTCTCCGTGTGGTGCACAGAATCCCAGGCTGGCGGGGGCTGGCAGGGACCTCTGGAGATCACCCAGTCCAACCCCCTGCCAGAGCAGGGTCACCCACAGCAGGTGGCACAGGAACGCCTCCAGGCGGGTTTGGAAAGTTGGAGACTCCCCCTCCTCTCGGGGCAGCCTGGGCCAGGGCTCTGCCACCCTCACAGCAAAGAAGTTCCTCCTCCTGTTTAGGTGGAACTCCCTATGGTCAAGTTTGTGCCCGTTACCCCTTGTCCTGTCCCCGGGCACCACTGAAAAGAGCCTGGCCCCATCCTCCTGACACCCCCCCTTTCAGTATTGATAAGCGTTGAGAAGGTGCCCCCTCAGGCGTCTTTCTTCCAGCCTGAAGAGACCCAAATCCCTCAGCCTTTCTTCACAAGAGAGGTGTTCCAGTCCCCTCATCCTCTTGGTAGCCCTTTGCTGTCCCCTCTCCAGCAGTTCCCTGTCCTTCTGGAAGCGGGGAACCCAGCACTGGACACAGCACCTTGCACAGCAGCTGCACCCTTGCGGTTACCCCAAAGGAAGGACCTAAGAGCTCTCAGCATGAGCCTGTTGGAGAGTAAAGGGCTTGTCCTTCAAACCTGAGCCCATCCAGCCTCCGGGAAGCAGGCAGGAGAGAAGATGGGGTTGACGCAAGTAGGAAAAATCCAGCCCCTCATGGGGTGGCATCAGGCCGCCCCCGGCCATGGGGTACAGCCTCCGTTGTGGGCGCAGAGCTCTCCCAGCACCCAAAGGCTGGGATACCCGCTCATTGCTTTTAATTATGTCGGTGCACTTCTGGAAGGACTCTTTAGGGAAAAGAACCAACCCCCCATGATTAATTTTGTCATCCAGCGATGCTCCCGAGTGCTACCACCCGTGAGCCCTCGAGGTCCCCGCCGGCCCCGCGCTCCTGCCTTACCGCAGCTGGGCAGTGTCCCGGCACAGCTCCATGTTTGGCCTCCGAGTGCGCTCGTCCAGCCGGGTCTGAGCCACCTTTAATGGAGGCCCCTGGTCCCTAATGGCCTTTTGGATGGCTTCTATATTCCTCTCGGTCTGGAATATTTCCTGCACTGTCTGGCGTAAGAAAGAAACACATGCATAAATTTAAAAAATGTATTCTCCAGCGGCAACGTGATTTCCCTTTTCTGCCATCCATCTGCAGAAAAAAACCAAGTTCAATTAGCAGACCCCGGGCTCAGACTGCTCTCACTCTGCCATAGATGGAGGCACAGATCCAGCAGCCATTTCTCTGCGGGGAAAAGCCTCTCTTTGCTCTTGCTGTCACATCAGAGGAGGTTTTGGAGCAGTGACGGATCTACTGAATTACCCGCTCCCCAAAATTACTGCTTGCAGGAACTGATCGTCCATCACTAGCAACTAACAGAGGGCAGGTTTTTGGTGGATGCTCGCTGAAGGATGGGGCACCAGCCCGCGATGCTGCAAGCCCAGTTTCTGCTCGGTTAATCTGTGCCGAGCACTTTTCAGGAAGCTTTCCATGAGAGCCAGTGGTGCGAGCCTGCTGCCCATCGCTGATCTCCACTTCATCTGCTTGGCGGAGCAAACACACCGATACCTGTGCAGCCACCACAGAGTGCTGAGACCGAAAACACGTCCTTGGAGGAGCAGCAAAGCTGCAAACCCCACAGCAGACACCCCAGCAGAGTCCCAGTAAAGCCCTTCTGCAGGGCAGCCAGCGCCTCTGAAGTAACTAGCGCTGATGCAAGTAGCGCTGGCATTTTCTGCTGGAAATCCCTGTGCTAGCAGGCTGTCAGCTGGGATGAGCAACGGGCAGTATCCCTTGGGATGAAATTACACTGCCAACTCATCCTGCTCCAAGAAGAAAGTCCCCAAGAAAGCTGGGCAGGGGCTGTTTGCAAGGGCATGTAGCGAGAGGACGAGGGGCAATGGTTTCAACTAGAGCAGGGCGGGTTTAGATGAGACATTAGGCAGAAGTTCTTTGCACTGAGGGTGGTGAGACACTGGCCCAGGTTGCCCAGAGAGGTGGGGGAGGCCCCATCCCTGGAGACATTCAAGGCCAGGCTGGATGAGGCTCTGAGCAACTTGGTCCAGTTGAAGATGTCCCTGCTGACTGCAGGGGGGTTGGACTAGGTGGCCTTGAGAGGTCCCTTCACACCCAACACATCCTATGACTCCATGATTCTAAATGATGCTATAACCAGGTTCTTGTGGTGACCGTTCCTCTGCTGGGGCCAGGTCTGCGTGGAGGGTCGCGCTTTGGAGGTGTCACCGGGAAGTGACAGTGTCACACCAAAAGGGAGGGGTTCAGGCTACCTTGGCCAGGTGGGTCTGAATCTTTCTCTTGGCATCGGCCGTCTCGGCGATGCGGTTGGTGAAGGCGCCGTTCACGGCGTTGAACTGCCGCCACATCTGGCTGTCCGTCACCGCCAGCAGGTTCTCGATGTCATCCCGCAGCTTGGCGGAGGCCGCCCGCTCGCTCTGGGAGCGGAGGATGTTGTCGTTGGTGAACTTGGCCCAGGACTGCGGCACCGAGATCCTGGCGGGGAAAAGGAGAGGCCCCCAGTAAGCTGGATGTGGGCAGGCATGGACCCTGCCAGGGAGCAGCGTGGATTAACTATAGCTTAAATCTACACTTTTAATTGGACTGTATGTCATAGTTTAACCCCAGCCAGCAGCCAGGACCACGCATGCGCTGGTGCAGTTCTCCCCCTTCCCCCCAGAAGGGAGAAGAGGGAGAAAAGGAGGGGAAAGGGAAAGGGAAAAACTCGTGGGTGGAGATAAGGACAGTTTAATAGAACAGTAACAGAAACCAATAATAATAATAATAATAATAATAATAATAATAATAATAATAATAATAATGAGAGAAGTCACTCTCACCACCCAGTGAACTGGCACCTTCCCGAGCCCCGACCGCATATTCCCACCCCGCACCAACCCCCATTTATATCCTGAGCATGGCATCTATGGTACGGAATATTCCGTTGGCCTTTCCCTTGTTCTGCCTATGCTCCTCCTCACTTCTATGGGAAGCTGAAAAGAGTCCTTGAAAAGTATAAACATCGCCTAGCAACAACTAAGACACATCTTTGAAAATACGCATAAACTTAGTGAGCTGTTTCAGCAGAGGTGCTCCGCTGAATTAGTTGGCAGGCTGATCTCTCAACCCCTGGTAGAATGTTTAATGAGGTGGGACTGGCTTTCACCCTCTGGATGTTTGGCATCCAACTGTCATCAGAGGGTTGTGCTCCCTTTCCGAGGAGCGGAGAGAAATGACCGCTCTGAGGGAGGTGTCTCCAGGCGGGATGGATCTGGGTTGGGGACAAGCAGCTCCCTGCCAGGGAGAGGCACCGCGTATCCCGGGGACAGCTTGCTGCTGGGGACCGACAGCGTGCACTCACGTGGCATCGACCTGCTCCACCCCTCGGTAGTAACTGATGCCCTGGGAGGTGTTCATCAGGTGGTGGCACCTGTCGTCGATCCGGTGGGCCACCTGCTTGTTGGCCAGATCCTTCTCCAGATTCTGCTGGGCCGCCCGGTTGGACCTTCAACATGCAAACAGCAGCCATCGGTGGGGATGTACGGGTGGAATGGCTTCCTCCCCGTTCCACTCCCCACAGCAGCTCCCGGCCCCCCGCGCAGCTCTGTCCTCCCACGAGCATCACCGCCCGCATGCCATAGAGCCTCCATGGGCTTTACGCCTGTGGGGTGTGGGGAGAGACGGGGTTCTTCTGGGGGTTCACATCTGCTGGGGTTCTGCTGGGCTTCTGCTGTGACCACAAATGCACATCAGCCCTCCGACATGAGAGAAGGAGCTCCTCCTTACGTGATCTGGGCTTTGGCCTTGTCCAGGAACTGCTGCATCTTCTCCTGGCACGACCTGATGACATCGACTTCCTGGGCAAAGGCAAAAGAGGACCCCATCAGTGTCCATACTCACTCGTCCTGGTCACACTCCTCCCCTTGCACCTCTCCAACCCTGCACACAGCAAGAACTTGCCTGCTTGTCTTCCTGCCCAAAGCAAACAGGCAGGAAAACTCGCAGCTGAGCCTGCGCCCAGCGCCCTGGGGGGGACAGAAGGGTGCTGTGGCTGCAGCCACGGCCTTTGCGTTCCCTTTCAGGGTGGGTCAATAAGGATTTTTTCACCTTGACCTCAGTGTCAAGCGGTGGTTAGTCCCACTGCACGGACAGGGACACATCCTGGTGTGGAGAGGCAGAGCGGTTCCCTGGACCACTACACACCTCCGTCCCCAGATCAGCACCTGCCCTTTTTGCTCCCAAAATGTTTTCCTCCCCAGGAGGAATCCCATCCGTACGGGACAAGAGGAGATGGACTTGACTTCGGTGTAAATGCCCAGGCTGAATTTCTGAGACACATTCAGCTCCACCGGAGGAAGTGTGTTGCTCTCAGCTCACTTGACTTCAGCACAAACCCATTGCCTTTGTGAAGCTCCGGCTGCTGGAGGCAGGTGATCAGTGCTCCAAATCCCATAACTTTGAAATCCAGTCAAAATAGCTTCAACGCATGATCTGAGTTGCCCAACTTACTGTTAAGAGCTGTTCCTCCACGTTGTCGTGGACCAGGTCGATGCCCATCCTCTTCTCCTGGTGAAGTAAGCACTCCTGAGCGACCTGTTGGGGACACGCCATCACCGCTGGCTGCAGGGGCAGGGCTCTCTATGGGGACCATCCCCATCTCCAATAATGTAAGAAAAGAAATTCTAGGTGGGCACGGAGATGACAAGAGAGGGAAAAAAGTGGCCCGGGGCAGCTGGTTTAGCAGATGTGTCCCTGGTGCAGCCACAGCTGAAACGGGGGACCTGTGTCAGCCATGACGCCCACCTCGCCAGAGCCTCGTGGTAAGACACGGGCTTTTGTCTCCCAAATCAGGACTCTGGATGTACCGTGTCTAAAAATATTGAGTTAAGCAAATGCTGCTCTGACGTGCTCAGCCTGTGCTGATAGGGGATCCAGCAGATGGCAAGGGGGGTTTGGTTACTACTAACTTAACTAATGGCCTCTTAATAACAACTTTCTAGACGTTCTGGAGCTGCAGTGAAACTTAATGAGACGTTTGAAGGGCTGCAGATGTTTCAGCAGTAGGCTACAGCTTGCAGCGCGCCGGGACGGGTGCTTACCCGGAGAGGGGCCTCCGCCTCGGCCAAGGCTCTCTCCAGCCTGGTCTTCACCTCTGTGAGCACGTTGGTCTCCCCGATCACCTCATCTAGCTCGTGGCAGAGCTCCGATTTCCAAAACGCGATGTCATTGGCGCGCACTCCCAGGTTTTTGGTGCTTTCTGCTTGCGTTTTCTTGGTCTGCTGGTATTTGTGGTCAATGATGCGGGAGGTATCGGCTCTCAGGCGCTCCGCGTTCTTCTGGGAGGTCTCCGACTCCCTGTAATTGGTCACGTTGGACTTGTACCAGTCTTCAGGGGTGTAGCGGGTGAAGACGGTGGTTCTGGTGGAAACAGATGGAAGCTTCTCGCCGGCAGTTATCCCCTGGGAACTCTTGGAAAAGGCAGCCAAAGTTGGTTTGCTGGCAGCCGTTTTGTAGTAGGTGCTGGGCATCCAGGGGAGGCTGTAGCTCTGAGGCAAGGGGCGGTAAGGAAATCGGTTCTTATAGCTTGATGCCATGGTGTGGATGGCAGGGAGAAACCTGGTGGGTATGGCTCTGGGATGGGCGAACTTTGCTGGTAAGGGAGAGCCGACAGACTCCATGCTCGACCGCTGCTATTCGTCTGTCCCGTCCGTGTCCTGCACAGAGGAGGAGAGAGAGGACAACCTCAGCAACCTCCTGCACTTGCCTTACTTCTTACAGCAACACCTGCAACTTCAAACACAAACAGCGACGCACAGAGCGCCCTCACAGCGCCTGAACAGGCCTAAACCCCTTGAAAACAAATCCCTCCTGACAGCATCCCAAACATTTGTATATAAAAGCGTTTGACTTGGTTGTTAGTTTCTAGCATCAGGTCTTGGAAGGCGGAGAAAAACAAATCACGGCCGTAAGGAGAATGACAGATACCGTGCCTTCCTTTTCCTTAAATCTGTCAATCCAGTCAAACTGGAGTTGCTCCTTCTCTGCTGTTCCTTTGTTTCTTTTGGCTGGCGTATCTGCTGATCTTCTGATACTCCAGAGGTCATTTTCTCTGTAAAAGTTCCATTCCCAGCCCCGAGAGCTGCGTCCCTTTTGGACACACATCTGCTACCGGCCCAGCGCCATTTGTGGGTGGGTGAGGGACTCCATCCTCACCCCCTCTATCTTCCCTTGCCTTAAATGCTGGAGTGAGGAGCCTGCAGGTGAGCTGAGCTTTGCAGGACTATATCCAAATTTGACCCCCCCACACCCCTATTTCAGCCTCAAAAGAAGGGCCGCCTCTTGCCTTGCAAAGGAGGAAAGGTGTCGATGGCTCACCTGGTGTAAGATCAGTGTGCGTGGGAAGGAGATGGCCCACAGTCTTTTCAGAGTGCCTGGGAAACACCAGCCTTGCAGTAGCCCTAGGAGGAATGGCCACACATGAAGATTTTGCTACCAAGAATTGCATATTGTCCTCTCCAGCTTGAGGCTGTCAATCGATGGTTATCAGCAAGATAAGGCAGGGGGCCACCAAACACACCTCATCTGAGGACAAACACTCCGGAGGGGTACGTGGTGCTCGGTACGAAGCTCTTGTGAGGTTACAAGTGTCACCCACGGGCAGGAATAAGTCCCTCAATACGGCTGTTGTAGCCAGCCTGACGTGTCCTTCCCCTAACACCGTCCCGTCCCCACTGCTCCCAGCCTGGCTCGGAGCCCCAGGGGAAGATGAGGACACGGGTGTGCTACAGCAAGATCCCTGATGGGAGTGGCTGTGGGACAGGCAGCGGGAAACTCACACCCTCAAATTTAGCAGAAAAAGAAGCTTTCGCAAACACGACCCTCCGAGGCAGTTTGGCAGAACCGAGGACGAAATGTCTGCGCTCAGGTCCAACAGAAACCACCGCGTGTGCCGCTTCCCACAAACCGCTCCCTTCAGCCCTTTTGTCCCGGCTAGTGATAAATGACGGCGCTTTCCCTAGCTCCGTGCCGCTTTATACCTGAGAAACAGCCTTGGGAGGGTGGGAGGCAGCTTCCCTGGCTCCCACCCCCACAAATAAACTCTGCCCTTTCAGATACTGACAGACACACGTTTAGGAAAGGGAGGGAAAACCCCTTGGGAACGTCCCAGGGCTACTTTTCCCTGCATTTCCAGCTGAAATAAATGCCCCTGCATCCCCCTTGGGATAAGCCATCCCAGGGCGACACTTTGTGCCACCCCTGAACACGGACACACGACAGGAGCCCCGACCACCTCATCTGGGTACGTTTAGAGGACAGAAGAGATATGGAGGGGGATTAGGAGAATGACCCGTTTTTTTCCCTCCCAGTTCAGGGACATACTCACCCTGCAGAGGCTTGGGGGTGTGTGGGGGGGGCTGCTACTCAGTGCTGTGCTGTCAGGTTGGGTGGCAGCACTGCCAGACACTGCAGCATCCCCAGTGCCCTCTGTGTCACAGAACCAGGGCAGCGTTGCCGCTGGCGCAGGGTGCTCAGTAACCGGGTTCTACGCGGGCAGCTCCCTGCAGCCGCTCTGGCAACCCGATGCAGCCGTTGGGCAACACATTGCTCTGGATGGGCAAGCCGGGGCCAGCCCTGGGCAAGAAAATACCCTCACATGGCATCCTAGATCCTGCCCTGGACAACCTACTGCCCTCCATGGGCAGGTTTTGCAGCCCCTGGGCAACCAAGTGCAGCTTTTGGGCAACTGTTGAGCGGCTTAGTCCTATCATTTAGTTTTAGGCAGTCCTGCAAGAAGCAGGGAGATGGACTCGATGATCCTCATGGGTCTCTCTCGACTTGAGACATTCTATGATCCTATGAACTCACGGCCCTCAGTGGGCAACCCAGTGCCACCCCTGGGCAAGTGAGTGCAGACTGCGTGCATCCTAGTGCCTCTGCTGGGCAACTTGATCCCTTGCCTGGACAACCCCCAGCACCATCAATGGGCAACCCAAAGAGCCCTTGGGCATCCGAGTGCAACCCCTGGGCAACCAAGTGCCACCCCTGGGCAAACTGGTGCCCTCATTGGACAAGGCGGTGGCAGCAGTGGTGCTGCTGGGCCAGCCCGTGGGCGAGCAGAGGGCTCGCTGGGGCAGGCAGGTAGACCATGGTGGGGGTGCTGGTGAGGAGATGCACGGTGTCCCCAGCAGCCCCACCACGGCACAGCCTCTTGCAGCACCAGGGCACCGTGCACCAGTGACACTGGGAACTTCTCCTGGGAGAGGGTCCTTCCCCACTTATTTCAGGCTTTAGCCTGAGAAAAGGCATTGGAAGAGGAGGAGCCCAGCCCAGCCGGGGGTGGTTAGCACAGCTGCTCCGGCTAACCCAAGGGGCTTTCTCTCCAGCTTCTGAAAATACCCATCAAGTCTGCTGCCATGACCTCTGTGTCCCGCTTTATCCAGAGGAAACATTCTCATTGGCTTCATTTTACCGCTTTAGATGAACTGTGAGCTGTGTGAATGGCTCGTGCCAGGCTGACACCTCTGTCTTCTCATAGCTGTTTTCCGTCGCCTCTCCTTTTCCCAGCTCTTGCAGCTGCGGACTGAATCACAGAATCATAGCATTGCCCAGGTTGGAAGGGACCTTTCAGATCGTCGAGGCCAACCACCGACCTAACACTGACAAAAACCATCACTAAACCCTATCTCTAAGCACCACGTCTGCCCATCTTTTAAATCCCTCCAGGGATGGTGACTCCACCACTGCCCTGGGCAGCCTGTTCCAGTGCCTAAAACCCTTTCAGTGCCAAAATGTTTCCTCATATCCATCCTAAACCTCCCCTGGCGCAACTTGAGGCCGTTTCCTCTTGTCCCATGGCCTGTTCCTTGGGAGAAGAAACTGACCCCCCCCGGCTACCCCCTCCTTTCAGGGAGCTGCAGAGAGCGAGAAGGTCTCCCCTCAGCCTCCTCTTCTCCAGGCTGAACACCCCCAGCTCCCTCAGCCGCTCCTCACCAGACTTGTGCTCCAGAGCCCTCACCAGCTCCGTCGCCCTTCTCTGGACACGCTCCAGCCCCTCAGACCGTACCAACATGTTTTACAGCTTCTCGTGAGCGCAGTGACACCCTGCCCCAGCGCTCCTGCTTTCTGTGCGCACACACACACGGAGCCGGCCTCCACGGGAAAGCCGTGCCTCTGCTGCCAGGGATCTGACAGAAAAGATGGCTCAAACTCTTTCGCGTCTACAAAGGTTAGCACGCTTTGATTTCACCCCAAACACGCGTCTTGCTTTAGCCGGGTGAAGAATCACCTTAATCAAACCGAAGTAAAAAGCTCAGCACACACAAACTGCTTTTCCACAGCTAAACCAGGGAAAAGAATTTCAATTCCAGCAAGGCAACCTCTGCCCCTCGGCAGGACCCTCGGCCCAGCCCTGCTCTCTGGTCCTCGCAACCCTCCCGGCCTCCATCTTCACCCGCTCTCCCTCCCTGCCCGGAGCTAATTTTGCTCAGATGAATCACTGCACGACGAGGGATACCACTAATTGCTGTAGGCAACCACACCATTTTCGAAGTATTTGCTAAATTAAGCAATAATAATTGGATAATATTGTAAAAGGCCCAGGGGTGCTCTGCAAAGCACGCAGAGCAGGGCTCTCTGGGGAAGCTCCCATGGGCCCCGCGATGGGGAGGGACAGCAGGGGACACCAAAATGGATGAAGCTTTGGTCCCACCATCGCGTCTGGAGCGGCTTTTCAAGTGCAGGGCTCATGACGTACCTAAAAGCTGCAAAGACAAGGAAAATCGGCATGGGTAAAACCGTCAAATCCACAAGCTAAGGGACCCTCAGGCAAGAAGTTATCAACGGCACACATTAAGTGGTCCCCAAATCCCTCGTGCTCTGGGTACCACACCAAATTAAGTAGACTATTCACACAGTAATTAAACTGGGTTCCTTAATTATGACGACAACTCCAACAGCAGCAAATTCGCTAAAATTACAAAACTACCACTCCCGGTTCTGGTGGGGCACGTCCAGTTTTGACGGACACAGTTTGTCCCGAAGCCTTGACCGTTTTAGCTCAGAATAAAAATAAAACAAAACAAAAGAAAACAAACAACAAACCAACCCAGGGTGAAAATGGAGGCTGACGTTAAGCAGGGGGGGCGATTTTCAGCACGTCAGCCCAGGTTTGCCTTAGTTGACTAAACTGGAATTTCAAGGGACACATTTAGATACCTAAGTACAAAATCTGCTGCCAAAAGCTGTCAATCTTTCTGCCGCAGCTCTGCATTCTCGCCGTCTATTAATATAGCATTACGCTGGATCGTAAGCTGCCCTTCTGAAAATACCCAGATCCAGATCTTTTCTAGCATCCGTCATGAGTCTACACGTACCCATAACATCGCCCAGTCACAGCTTTACGCCACTTTTGACTGTTCCTCTCTCTCCTGTAGACACTGTACCTGCCTGAAAGGGATCAATTGTCTATTCAACAGCAGAATAATTTTCAAAAGTCACATTAATTGATGGAAGATGGAAAATAATTAAAGTCTGTGTGGTGCACCCCATGCTGTCACGCCAAAGGACAAGGATGCGCATAGGCAGCGCACGCTCCTGTCCAGCCCAGGGATACTTTAGGGATTCAAAGAAGCTCAACATTTTATCTCCTTATGAAACCAAGGCTGGCTTAGTCCTCGCGCAGGATCCATCTGTCCAGGAGACACAGGAGATTTTCCAAGGCTTTGCTGGGTTTCCTGCATTCTGGTGAAAATGATGAGTAGACCAGAAAACACGGATGGCCAAGGACCCTCGAGGTGAGGCCTGGGCTGCTTTGATCTCTGCACGTGGCCAGTGGAAAAAGATGGTTATGGCCATGACTGAGCCCCTCCGCCAGCACAGCAGAGGCTGGGACTGGCAGGAGGAGGGTTGGGGAGTTGGACACCGAAAATGGAGGAGAGGGAGAGAAGGCTGAGCAGGTTGGCAAGGAGAAAGAGCCAGCTTTGGACATGGGCAGCCGCTGGAGGTCGTCTGGCGTCTCCCTTCCTCTGCCAACAGCCCCTCAAAGAGCTTGTGTTCTTTCTCTGTGGTTGGAGAAGCTCAAGTGTTCATGCCGGCTCCTCCACAGCTCCAAGCAGCACCTGGAAGTGCCACCGTCTTCCTGGTTGGACTTCTTAGAAAACTGTCGTGGTTTAGCCTCAGATGGCAACAAAGAACCACGTGCCGCTCGCTCGGGCCTTCCCGATACAGGAAGAATCAGAAGAAAAAGGCAAGACTCTTGGGTTGAGACAAAGGCAGTTTAACAGAACAGCAAAGGGAACAAGCAACCAACAACAATCACACGGACAGAGGAATATACAAACACGATTACGGAACCGCCGCTCCCTGCCGCTCCCCGACTGGACCCGGGACGCCCCAGCCCGCTCCAAGCGGCGACTTCTGCCCCCTTCCCCGCAGCTCAGGGTGGGCATGGCTCACATGGCATGGAATACCAGGAAAAATTAACCCTATCCCCGCCAGAACCAGGACATTATCCACCCCTTATTCCATACCATCTATGCCATGCCCAGATCTTACAGGTTCCAATGAATTGCCACCACTTTCCCCTGTCATATATATATATACATACATATTCATGCAGATATAATGCCCTTAGTTTGTGGGCCATCCCTCCAAAGTGTCCATTGAGTTCTTTTAATCCATGGCTTTGGGCTCCATCTGTTAGAACAGTCTCTCAGGGCAGGTGAGATGCTGTGTGGTGCTGGTCTGTTGCATGCTGTATTTTTCGGAGCTTGTGACCGGTGCACCCGGTGTGGCTCATGCACACAGTCTGTGGGCTGAAGATGTAGATCTTGAGGAAGTCGCTGGGCGCCAGCTGCTGAGGTCAGTTCTTATCCCATCACCCCTGTGCCTTACTCGTAGTACAACTGATAGCAATTATAGCAATGAGGACATACAGTGACAGTGTTACTTAGCAATTAACAGCACACAATCTGATTCATTGGCTATTCTCACCCAAAATCAGATCCCCATGAGGTACACATCGGACTTCCCCATCCTGCCGCATCACCCACCAAGTGCACCCAGGTCCTTGGGCAAAAGCAATCCCACGGATGGGTTTGCCCTTGCCTGAGGCAGGACTAACCCAGACTGTCTTCCCTAGCATATTCTTCATGTGCACTACGGGGACTTTATCCCCTTTGACGGTACGTGGAAGTTTTGATTGGGCAGGGCCAGCCCGATTGGTAGATCCCCTGGTGTTAACTAGCCAGGTAGCTTTTGCTAAATGTGCATCCCAATGTTTTAAAGTCCCACCACCCATTGCTCTCAGTGTAGTTTTTAACAATCCATTGTATCGTTCTATCTTCCCAGAGGCTGGTGCATGATAGGGGATGTGATATACCCACTCGATACCATGCTCTTTGGCCCAGGTGTCTATGAGGCTGTTTCGGAAATGAGTCCCGTTGTCTGACTCAATCCTCTCTGGGGTGCCGTGTCGCCACAGGACTTGCTTTTCAAGGCCCAGGATAGTGTTCCGGGCAGTGGCATGGGGCACAGGGTATTTTTCCAGCCATCCGGTGCTTGCTTTCTCCATTGTGAGCACATAGCGCTTGCCTTGACGGGTTTGTGGCAGTGTGATATAATCAATCTGCCAGGCCTCCCTATATTTATATTTCAGCCATCGCCCTCTATACCAAAGAGGCTTCAAACGCTTGGCTTGCTTGATTGCAGCGCATGTCTCACATTCATGGATGACCTGTGCAATAGTGTCCATGGTCAAGTCCACCCCTCGGTCACGAGCCCATCTATATGTCGCATCTCTTCCTTGATGGCCTGAGGAGTCACGGGCCCACCGAGCTATGAATAGTTCACCCTTATGTTGCCAGTCCAGATCCACCTGAGCCACTTCAATCCTAGCAGCCCAATCCACCTGCTGGTTTGTTCTGATGTTCCTCCGTGGCCCCATTCTTCGGTACATGGGCATCTACATGGCGTACTTTCACAACCAGATTCTCTATCCGGGCAGCAATATCTTGCCATAGTTCAGCAGCCCAGATGGGTTTGCCTCTGCGCTGCCAGTTGCCCTGCTTCCACTGCTGTAACCACCCCCACCGAGCATTTGCCACCATCCATGAGTCAGGGTAGAGATAAAGTACTGGCCATTTTTCTGGCTCAGCAATGTCCAAAGCCAGCTGAATGGCTGTCACCTCTGCAAACTGGCTCGATTCACCCTGTCCCTCACTGGCTTCTGCAACCCGTCGTGTAGGACTCCACACAGCAGCCTTCCACTTTCGATGCTTTCCCACAATCCGGCAGGACCCATCAGTGAACAGGGCATCTTTCTTCTCATTTTCTGGCAGTTTATTATACGGTGGGGCCTCTTCTGCATGCGTCACCTCCTCCTCTGGTGACATTCCGAAATCCTTGCCTTCTGGCCAGTCCATGATCACTTCCAGAATTCCGGGGCGACTGGGGTTTCCCATTCGAGTTCGCTGTGTGATCAATGCAATCCACTTACTCCATGGAGCATCAGTTGCATGATGTGTGGTGGGGACCCTTTCTTTGAACCTCCAGCCCAGCACCGGCAGTCGAGGTGCTAAGAGGAGCTGTGCTTCTGTGCCAACCACTTCCGAAGCAGCTCGAACCCCTTCATGTGCTGCCAATATCTCTTTTTCTGTTGGAGTGTAGCGGGCTTCGGATCCTCTGTATCCCCGACTCCAAAACCCTAGGGGTCGACCTCGGGTCTCCCCTGGTGCTTTCTGCGAGAGGCTCCAGGTAGGGCCGTTCTCCCCGGCTGCGGTATAGAGCACATTTTTAACATCTTGTCCTGCCCGGACTGGCCCCAGGGCCACTGCATGGACTATTTCCTGTTTGATTTGTTCAAAAGCTTGTCGTTGCTCAGGACCCCATTTAAAGTCATTCTTCTTCCGCGTTACTTGATACAGAGGGCTTACAATGAGACTGTAATCTGGGATACGCATTCTCCAAAAACCCACAATGCCTAAGAAAGCTTGTGTTTCTTTTTTACTGGTTGGTGGAGACATAGCTGCTATTTTGTTGATCACATCCATTGGAATCTGACGGCGTCCATCTTGCCATTTTATTCCTAAAAACTGGATCTCCTGTGCAGGTCCCTTGACCTTGCTTCGTTTTATGGCAAAACCAGCTTTCAGGAGGATTCGGACTATTTTAGCCCCTTTCTCAAAAACTTCTTCTGCTGTGTTTCCCCATACAATGATGTCATCAATGTATTGCAGATGTTCTGGAGGTTCACCCTGTTCCAGTGCAGTCTGGATCAGTCCATGGCAAATGGTGGGGCTGTGTTTCCACCCCTGGGGCAGTCGATTCCAGGTGTATTGGACGCCCCTCCAAGTGAGAGCAAACTGTGGCCTGCACTCTGCTGCCAAAGGGATTGAGAAGAATGCATTCGCTGTATCAATCGTGGCATACCACTTGGCTGCCTTGGACTCCAGTTCGTACTGGAGTTCTAGCATGTCCGGCACGGCAGCACTCAGCGGTGGCGTGACTTCATTCAGACCACGATAGTCTACAGTTAGCCTCCACTCTCCATTAGATTTTCGCACCGGCCATATGGGACTGTTAAAGGGTGAGCGAGTCTTGCTGATCGCTCCTTGAACCTCTAGTTGACGAATCAGCTTATGGATGGGAATCAGAGAGTCTCGGTTAGTGCGATATTGCCGCCGATGCACCGTTGTGGTAGCAATCGGCACCTGTTGTTCTTCAACCCTCAACAACCCCACAACAGAAGAATCCTCCGAGACACCAGGCCAGGTAGACAACTGTTTAACTTCCTCTGTCTCCAAGGCAGCTATGCCAAAGGCCCAACGGTACCCTTTTGGGTCCTTAAAATACCCTCTCCTGAGGTAATCTATACCAAGGATGCATGGAGCCTCTGGGCCAGTCACAATGGGATGCTTTTGCCACTCATTCCCAGTTAGGCTCACTTCCGCCTCCAGTACAGTCAACTCTTGGGATCCCCCTGTCACCCCAGAAATACAAATGGGTTCTGCCCCTCTATAGCTTAATGGTATTAAAGTACACTGTGCACCTGTGTCCACTAGAGCCTTATACTCCTGTGGGTCTGATGTGCCAGGCCATCGAATCCACACCGTCCAATAAACCCAGTTGTCCCTTTCCTCCACCTGGCCGGAGGCAGGGCCCCTCTAATACTGGTCATAGTATCCGTTACTCACTTCTTGCATAAATGACTTGGAAGTTCCTTCAAGAGGATCAGAAGCAAGATCAGGCCTTCTGCTCTGTCTGGGGAACGGTCCACTGGAAACTGGGGCAGCACTTTTCCTGGAGGGATCCCCTTTTGTGGTTGTCCTTCCTTGCAACTCCTGTACCCGTGTCCGCAGGATCGAAGTAGGTTGTCCATCCCACTTCCTCATGTCCTCTCCGTGGTCACGCAGGTAGAACCACATGGTGCCTCGTGGTGTGTACCCTCTGCACACTCTCTCTTGAGTGGGGAAATGCCTGCTTCTAATAGCTGAGACGCTGGCCTGTGCAGGTGGGGAGTAGGAGATATTCTCTTCAAGTTGCTGGACCTTCCGCGACAGTTTCTCCACAGCTGAGACAAGGGGGGAAGAGAGACTTTCTTCATATTGCCGGAGCCGGCCAGCCACCTCATCCACCATTGGTCCCTCTTCACCTTTCCATTCCATTACTGCCAGGGAGTTGGCATATGGCGATGGTGCGCTCCGTACAAACGTCCGCCACATGGGCCTTGTGCATTGCACCTCATCAGGGTCTGTGGGTAACTGTGCATTGTCCAAGTCATAATAAATCATCTCCCGCACGGCTAATCCTCTCAGGTACTGGATACCTCTTTCCATGGTAGTCCACTTGCTTGGTTGACATACAACATCCTCACTGAAGGGGTACCTCTCCCTCACGCCTGACAGGAGTCGTTTCCAGAGGCTGAGGGCTTGGGTCTTCTTCCCAATTGCCTTGTCAATGCCACCTTCCCTAGACAGGGATCCCAGCTGCCTGGCCTCCCTACCCTCTAATTCCAGGCTACTGGCCCCGTTATCCCAGCACCGGAGCAGCCAGGTGACAATGTGCTCGCCTGAAAGTCGGCTAAAATCTTTTCGCATATCCCGTAGCTCACTCAAGGATAGGGATGGAGTAACTATCTCTGGTTCTGCCTCTTCCTCCTGCTCTCATGATGGCCCTGGTTCATCATCATCTCTTACTAGGCGAACTGATTTCTTTGTGTACTTCTTCTTCTGTATGGGGGCAACTGATACTGGCACGGGTTGGTTCCCCGGTTCAGTGGCAGTGGCTGCTATGGGGGTTGGAGTAGTTGCAGTGGCTGCCACAGGGGTTGGAGTAACTGCAGTGGCTGCCTCAGGGGTTGGAGTAGCCGCAGTGGCTGCCACAGGGGTCAGAGTGGCTGCAGTGTCCATCACAGGGGTTGCAGTAGCTGCAGTGTCTGCCGGTCTGGTTTCCATCTCTTCCCCCTGAGGGTGCTGCATAATTCTGAGCAGTGCCTGATAGATACTGGCCAGGGCCCAGCACAGCGCGGTGAGTTGTGCCTCTCTAGAATAGCCACAGCATTTTCCCCTCAAATATTCTACCACTTTATCAGGGTCCTGTAATTGTTCCGGGGTGAAGTCCCAGACCATTGGAGGTGAGAAGTTCTCTAGGTACCTGCCCATGCTCTCCCGCATGCCGTGCCACCCCTGACTATCCAGCCTCGGAGCAGATCTCCGGGTGGTAGTCTTAAATAGTCGCTTAATCCTAAACAAGACCTGGAACGTATTCAGGAGACATAACACTAGGAACGTGCTGGTTTGAGTATCCCAAGGATGTTAAACATTGTCAAAAGTTGTCATACCTGACCCAAAGGAGAAAAGGGAGGCAAAAGAGCTGGGGAAAGTGTCCCCCCCCGTTTCCCCCACAGACTGGATGTAATTATTAATAAATTCTAGGAGACGGTGCCCAATGTACGGACAGGACAGCAAAACCACATAAACACCCCAAAATAGCTGTCTGAACAGTGATGTTATCATATCATAAAGAGATATCGCACAGGACAGCAGAATGATAATCCTCATCCCTCTTCCAGACACGGTAAACAGCATTGCAGGGAGTACGTAAGCCACATAGGAATTTATATAACACAGCCATGAGAACAAACCAAGCAACATGATGACCAGCGACTATTTACCTAATAAAATAAATGCATACAAAAAATTTGTTTTTCCACGTTCTAGTTGGATTCTGTCGTTATCTCAACCCTTCGAGCCCCACGTTGGGCGCCAAAAAGGACTGTCGTGGTTTAGCCTCAGACGGCAACAAAGAACCACGTGCCGCTCGCTCGGGCCTTCCTGATACAGGAAGAATCAGAAGAAAAAGGCAAGACTCTTGGGTTGAGACAAAGGCAGTTTAACAGAACAGCAAAGGGAACAAGCAAACAACAACAATAACACGGACAGAGGAATATACAAACAAGATTATGGAACCGCCGCTCCCCGCCACTCCAAAACTCGACTTCCTGCCCCCTTCCCCGCAGCTCAGGGTGGGCATGACTCACAGGGCATGGAATACCAGGAAAAATTAACCCTATCCCTGCCAGAACCAGGACAAACACCCATCTCCCCAGTCTGCCGACAGGCACCTCTCTGCACTCTGCAGGCAGACAGGTGAGCCCAGCAGGGCAAATATCCACATATAAATAAGGGGCAATGCCAAATTCAAATCTGGGGTTAATTCCAACATTTGCGTCACTTCCTTGCTGTCCTTCAATGGCTACAAAAACGCAATCCATCAGCAGGCTGCCCCAGCAGGACCTGACGCCTCTCCTGTGCTTTGGTTTAAGGTGGGATGACCTTTGAGATGTTCATGAGATGTTCTGCAGTAAATAGACCGTAAGGCAGGGAAGAACCAGCCCACAGCTGAGTCAATGCCCCATCCCTGGAGGGGTTCAAGGCCAGGCTGGACGGGGCTTGGAGCAATCTGGGCTGGTGGGAGGTGTCCCTGCCCAGGGCAGGGGGGTGGAGCTAGATGATCTCTAAGCTCCCTTCCAACCCAAACCATTCTGTGATTCTGTGATGCTGCGGTGCAGCCGGGACTGTCTGCACGTGCTGGCGAAGGCTCGAGAAACCACTTTGCCTTGTCAGCAGGTCAGTATGTGCCGTCCCGTCCTGCGCCCAGTTCTGACACAGCAGCTGTTCATAGAAAAACTGTTAAAAATGCATGTTGTGAAACCTTTCCTTTCCCTGAGATGGAAGCATGTTGTGTGTATCCTGTTGCCCTGGAAGAGGCATGAGCAACAGTCCAAATATTTTGTACAAATCAGTGACAGCTACCTCAAGTGAATCATTTCTTATTTATGTGTTTCATGTGCATTTTTTTAACATTCTGGAGGGGGTTAGTGACGGTTTTCCCAGAACCTGCGTTTTCTGCTGAAGCTCCCATCTCCTTTTCCAGCCTGGCTTCTCTATCAATAAACTTAGGGGATGAGTTTGAGCCAACTGCAAGTGGACAAGGGCAGGCTGCAGCGAGGGGAGGCACAGCCAAACCTCTGCCCTGTCCTGCCAACCACCCCCTCATTGTCCTGGTGCAAAGGCAGGGTGGCCATTCCCATCCCTCTGGCACCCTTGTGCTGACGGATACCAGAGCACGTCCCACCTCCAGCCCCACTGAGGGATCAGGTCTCATCTACAAGAAGACATTTCACCAAATTTCTCAAGGGCACTGAGAAAATGATGGAGTTAAACCAGCGAGACCCGCTGTGTGGAGACACAAATGCCATTTTACACGGATATACCTCACACAATATTGCCCTGGAGCTCGGGATGCTCAGGAGCTACACGTGATGTGTGATAGGAGCCCACCTGCCCCAATTTGGCCCATGGGGGACACGCTGAACAGGAGTCACCTCACCTGAGTTTAGACATTGCATCCTCCATAACTTTCTTTTACAGTCAGTCGGAAGAAATAGGCCTCTCCTTTATCTGCACTATCTTAGGTGCTTTTTTAAGGATTAGGCAAATGGCGCAAGGGAAGGTGCATTTCTCGCATACCCCCTACGAGACGTAGAGAGCGACACCCAGACCCAAACGTCTAACTGACCCAGGGCAGATGAAGCCGGGCTCTCTTGAAAACACCCTCAGTCCTTCAGCAAGACCAGACCTACTGCAAATCTAACCTCAAAGTTTTGGGTTCCAAAGATATCAAGCATGGAATATTGCCTCTAGACCTAGGGGATCCTCACCTCCGAACACGAGGCTCTTAACAAAGAGAGAAACCGATAAAGAGATCAGAAAGAGAACTGGCAGATGAATTATTCAGTCTAACCATAGCAGCGTTTGACTGAGCTTTCCAAACAATAAACGGGGCATGAATAAACCATTACAAATCCCTCCTTGCGCTCTCGTGATGAGTCACAACCACCAAAGCACAGATGCTCAGGGCAGGCCGTGCTGTGCATCCACGAGGTGAAGCCACAGACGACTCATGTAATCACAGCATTCGTGAGCTCAGAAAACGTAGAAGGATTCAAATTCAATCAAATGCACAAGCAAATGGGCATACAAGCAAGTAGGAGACAGCCCTGCGCACACTCGCTGATTCACGGTCGTATGAAAAGCCTAGACATCGGCGTGAGAAAAGATGAGCACAAGCCTGGAGCAGAGGATGCAGAACATCACACCACGTCTCTGCCTCCTTGGGACCTGCCAGGAGCCTGATGGGGAGCTTTGTTCTTCCAACCAAGTTTGCACAAGGTGACGTTTTGGGGTCACCTCCTTGGCCACCCCCTGCCCTGGGCAACTTGAGGCCGTTGAACTGAACAACATACTAATGCACTGGAATTGCTAATAAAGGAGCTAAGGTTATTCCCGATGCAGCCGTTGGGCAACGCATTGCTCTCGATGGGCAAGCTGGGGCCACCCCTGGGCAAGAAAATACCCTCACATGGCATCCCAGATCCTGCCCTGGACAACCTACTGCCTTCCATGGGCAGGTTTTGCAGCCCCTGGGCAACCAGGTGCAGCTTTTGGGCAACTGTTGAGCGGCTTAGTCATATGATTTGGTTTTAGGGAAGTGGAATAATTACTAAATTGACCAAGAATACAAAAATATAGCATTGTTCACACATGAAGGAAAGTCCTAAAATCCAGAGGCTTCTGAGGTAGAATACAGCCGCAGCTGGCACGCGAAGAATGCAACATCTGTGATTCCCTGTACTAGGTTGTTTGCGAAACTACATGAGGGATGGAATGGAACTGTGTGGAGTTTTGCAGGACGCAAAAAAGGATTAGACACAGTTAAATTGGGCCTGTTAGAAACTTCTCTACCTTTGCCTCCCTCTAAAATTACCAACGTCCGACAGTACCCACTGCCTGCAGCTGCACTTGCAGGAGCAGACGGGGTGGCATCAGATTTAGAAAAAAGAAACATCATTAAGAGCACTCACTCGCCTTATAATTCACCGGTGTGGCCAGTAAAGCAACCAACCGGGCAATGGCGTTTCACAGTAGATTACCGAAAGTTAAATGCCAACACTGCACCCCTGACCGCTGCAGTTCCGAATATCGCGGAAATTGTGACAATGATAAAAGGAGCTGCTCGTCTTTGGATGGCTGCCTTAGATGTAAAAGACATGTTTTTTATGATTCCCCTCCTTGAGCAGGACAAAGCGCGGTTTGCATTCCCGTGGAAAGGAGCCCAATATATTTTAACCGACTTCCACAAGGATACGAGCATTCCCCCACCATTGCTCCTAATGCTTTAGCTAAAGTGCCATCAGAGATTCCTGTTTCACAGGGATGTACGGTATACCAATATATTGATGACATCCTAACAGGGGGAGAGAGCCAAGAAAGTGTACAAGACATGACGCAAAACATCCGACAAACATTATCGGATTTAGGATTGGAAATTCCAGATGCAAAGTGTCAGGGACGCGCAGAGGAAGTTAAATTCCTGGGGGTCTGGTGGATTAAGGGAGCTGCTTCTGTCCCTCAGGATACCCTGAAAAAAACAGAACATGGAGAGAATCCTTCCAGCATGAAGGAGTTACAGCAAGTTCTGGGAACTTTAAGTTATTGCCGTAAACACATCCCTGGCTTTTCCATCATTGCTCGCCCCCTTTATTGGTTGCTGAAAAAGGGTAGATCCTGGGAGTGGACTGAACAACATACTGATGCGCTGGAATTGCTAACAAAGGAGCTAAGGTTATTCCAACAACTTGGCCCCATCCCTCCAACTGACCCTGTCCATGTGGAATGGGGCTTCAGTGAACATGGTTCTCATTGTAACTTGTGGCAGAAGGGACCAGCAGGACCGGAGAGACCATTAGAATTTAGCTCTCACTCCTTCAATGATACTGAGAGCAGATATTCAGACCTTGAGAAGGGTTTACTGTCCCTGGTGCGAGCATTGCAACGAGCAGAGCAGATAAGGAGAGAACAAAGCGTGGTTGTTCGGGGCCCTTTTCGTCTCCTAGATGTGGTCCGTCAAGGGACAGCACCACCAGCCGGCATTGCCCCGAAAGCCACAGTTCGAAAGTGGTATGCTTATTTCGAAGGCATTAATGAAATCATGCCAGTCTCTGAAGGCAGTGTTAAAGTATCCAAGCTCCAGAAGGATATAGATGGTGCCCTGTTGTTCCAATCCCCACCAAACAGACCATCTCCAATCCAAGCAGCACCTCCTCTGAAAGAAGGCAGCGATCTTACAGGAGTGTGGTTTACTGATGCGTCGTCTCACCGTGAGAACAATAAGTGGAAATACAAAGCCGTAGCACTGGAAGTAGCAACGGTGGAAAGAGCAATTGAAACAGGAGATGGTAGCGGGCAAGTAGGGGAACTCAGAGCTGTCCTAGTAGCTGCACGACATGGGGCTACTCACATTTACACTGACTCATATGCTGTTTTTAAAGGAGCCACTGAATGGATCGGACACTGGGCAGCCAACGATTGGCAGGTGAACAGAGTCCCAATTTGGGAGACAGATAGTTGGAAGCAACTGTTAGAAAGAGGAGTCAGAGAGCATTGCACATTGGTTGGGTAAAAGGTCATGATCGTTCGAACTCGATCACTGCTCAGTTCAACCAACAGGTAGATAGCCTCACGCGGCTGCAGCACATTGACATTGTAGATGATGGTGGGGAATGGGAACGCTTACTCGAATGGTTACGTGTTAAGCGTAGCCACACAGGCCGTGCTGATGTGTATCAGGAAGGACTAGCCCGGGGGCGGCCTGTATCAGCTGAACTGTGCGAACAAGTAGGAACTGCCTGTTCACAATGTCGCCTACGGCTCAATAAAGATCATCCGAGTAAGGCGCCTCCCTTACCCATTCGGGACAAGAAACCATTGTGGCATTCCTGGCAAATTGATTGTATTGGGCCCTTGAGATCATCAGGTGAGAAAAGAGACGTCCTAGTAGGAGTGGAGATTATCTCTGGCCTCACTATGGCCACCAGCTTCAAATCAGCTACCGGGGACAACACAGTGAAAGGCCCACAAGGGTGGTACAGCACCCTTCCCCTTCCTGAGGCAATCCAAAGTGATAACGGTTCACACTTTACCGCTACGGTGGTACAAGATTGGGCCAAAGAAGAAGGGATTCGATGGGTATTTCATACTCCCTGCTATCCTCAGGCTAATGGCATTGTTGAACGCACCAATGGATTGGTTAAGCGTTTTGCAAAAGCTCATGAACCTGGTTGGCATTTGCGATGGGATGATGCCACCTATCAATTAAATAACAGATGGAGTGGAGATGGCTGTCCTAAAATGAAAGCTTTCTGTGTATCTGCCAATATCATCACTCCAAAAGTTCCCAATGAACCAGGAAAATACCTAGGACAATTTCACCCTGGGCAACCTGTGTTAGTGAAAATGCCTCAAATTGGCACAGTACCAATGGTGCTAGCTACTCCCCAAAATCCCCATGCATGGGAAGCCAAAGACTGTTCAGGGAAGATACACCGGATCAGCACCCGGTGGATCTTGCCCTCTTTTTGACCCCGTTGCTCAAAGAAGACCGAGCAGATTCCCTTTTCTTTTGTGTCTTACAGGAACCTTAGATGAACTGTACGTGGACAGACGAACTGTTGCCACCTCACAACGACTGAAGAGAGATGTGACTGGTATCTTAGGAACAGGACTGGGAGTCTTAAATAGTATAGATACTTGCAAACAAACTAGTCACAACTACTAGTGATCTAGACAAATTAAAACATCCTCTACAGTCCTCTCGAGCAGCATTGGGAAATCACCAATGGCTTTTAACGAATATATTGCCTCAGTGGGAAGAAACAGGTCAAAAAGGACCATCAGCTGATCACAAATGCACTTGGTACAACCCAAAACAATGTTTCTTTGGCTCTTAGTTGTACCCAAGCCCAACTGTGGATGCAATCTATGACAGCCACAATCATAAGGGAAGGTGAACAAGGCACCTTGCCCACTGAAGTCCAAAAAGTAATATGGGATAACGCAATTGAGTTTGAGAAAAAATTTCAATCCTGGTGGTATCTGGTTAATTTCACCTACGATCCCTCTGAGAGCAAGGCCACAGCTTTTGTCTTAACGATACGCACTGCCTCAGTGTACACCATATACCCAGTCATCGCCCTGGGGTTGAATCACCATGGAGCCATACTCCATCCGGTAGAGCACAGAGTGTGGGCACAACAAAATGAGAATAAATGGCAAACTGTTGATGTTGAAGCATGCATTTCACGAGATCAACAAGGATTCATTTGTGAGAGTAATACTCTCAAGGCACAAGACATTTGTCTTGACACCAACCAGAATGTTTGTCACTTTGAGATACATCCCGATGAAACCCCAGAAACTGTGCTTGTATATATTGGGAAAGGGTGTGTTTGCTGAGGTCTCCCTGTACTCTTGTATGCGTAGATGACATAGCAGTAGATAGAAGTAATCACTCAAATCTTTGTGTTTGTAACTTTACTAACGTCATTGGATGTGACTTCAATTCTTCAGCTCCTGTTACGTCTTTTCAATTGCTACAATCTAATTACACGTTGATTCGAGATTTGCTGCCCACCCCTATCGGAATGAATCTCTCACTAGTGAAAAGTTGCTGCAACACGATGAAGTGAAGCGATTGTTGAAAGAGGCCCAAGAAAATGGACACAGAATTCTGATTACTGTCCATCGTGATGTTGAAGAAATACACCACGTACTGGAAAGGGTCAAGAGAGATGGGGGACAGGAATGGTGGGACAGCCTTTTTGGATGGTCACCAACAGCTACAGGACTTTTGAACAAGATGCTCCATCCTGTTGTCGTTTTACTAGTACTCACTGTATTGTGCTTTGCTTTGACAATTGTTTTGTACGTTTGACTTTGGATTATGATGAAAAGCTTAACTCGGTTAAGCTCTTCCATCGCTGCTTTCGGGGATCAGTCGACGGGCTGAGCCTTTCTTCCCCTGCATAGGGACGCCTTTGGGTAAGACTTCGATTACACCGAGTGCTTTCTCGGGGACTTAGAAATTTCTCTAGAGAATCTCTACCCTACATTTATAGCCAGGCTGTATCCTTTGTAATTTTGTCGCGCGTTTTGTATACTTAACAATATCTTTATTAGCATGTGCTTTGCAGACTGTGTATTTATCACCGGCAATCCTAAAGAACCTGTATATCTGTTGTTTAAATAAACCGCGCTGTTTAAGTAGCCAGTCATTTCGCTTTCTCACTGAACGCGACCAAAGACTAGAGAGAGGCCGTGCTGGTTCAGGAGCACGACTAGACTGAAGGTGCAGTCCACTATTAGTGTATCCAAATCGTAATAGTTTAATACATATTAAAGGCGATTGGATTGATAGTGCTGAATTGGGCATCACTCAGAATTGAAACCCAGCCGCACCTGGCCTCCCACCTGGGTGAGGAGTGTTAGAACGCAAGGGGGTTTCTCTTCTGCCAAAACCGCTTGGCCCCTTTTCACGCAACAAGGTAGTCCTGCAAGGAGCAGGGAGATGGACTCGATGATCCTCATGGGTCTCTCTCGACTTGAGATGTTCTATGATCCTAGGAACTCACGGCCCTCAGTGGGCACCGTCAATGGGCAACCCAAATAGCCCTTGGGCATTTGAGTGCCACCCCTGGGCAACCAAGTGCCACCCCTGGGCAAACTGGTGCCCTCATTGGACAAGGCAGTGGCAGCAGTGGTGCTGCTGGGCCAGCCCGTGGGCGAGCAGAGGGCTCGCTGGGGCAGGCAGGTAGACCATGGTGGGGGTGCTGGTGAGGAGATGCACGGTGTCCCCAGCAGCCCCACCACGGCACAGCCTCTCGCAGCACCAGGGCACCGTGCACCAGTGACACTGGGAACTTCTCCTGGGAGAGGGTCCTTCCCCACTTATTTCAGGCTTTAGCCTGAGAAAAGGCATTGGAAGAGGAGGAGCCCAGCCCAGCCGGGGGTGGTTAGCACAGCTGCTCCGGCTAACCCAAGGGGCTTTCTCTCCAGCTTCTGAAAATACCCATCAAGTCTGCTGCCATGACCTCTGTGTCCCGCTTTATCCAGAGGAAACATTCTCATTGGCTTCATTTTACCGCTTTAGATGAACTGTGAGCTGTGTGAATGGCTCGTTTCAGGCTGACACCTCTGTCTTCTCATAGCTGTTTTCCGTCGCCTCTCCTTTTCCCAGCTCTTGCAGCTGCGGACCGAATCACAGAATCATAGCATTGCCCATATCATAGCATATCCACACGGAGCCGGCCTCCACGGGAAAGCCGTGCCTCTGCTGGCAGAGATCTGACAGAAAAGATGACTCAAACTCTTTTGCGTATACAAAGGTTTTCTTAGGCAACAAAAAGAGGTATGGCCCTTGGATTACTACCCATTACTGTTCTCCCCTGTGGGTGGCAATGAAGCCACAACGCGTAATCCAAGGGGTCTCGATCATAGGATCATAGAATTGTCTTGGTTGGAAGGGACCTTTAAGATCATCAAGTCCAACCATCAACCTAACGCTGCCAAAACCATCACTAAACCATGTCCCTCAGCATCCCATCTACCCATCTTTTAAGTACCTCCAGGGCTGGTGACTCAAACACTTCCCTGGCAGCCTGTTCCAATGCTTGATAACCCATCAAAGGAGACTTCAGGGCCTTGGGGCGGTTGGTGAGGGAATCTGGGAGGCAGGTTATTTTTTCCTCTCCTCCCAGTTGCAGGCAATGACACTGGAAGGAACAGGTGGGACCAGCCTATTAATACGTGGCTCCGTGGCTGGTGTCACCAACACCATTTTGGGTTTTATGGTAATGGGATGGCATACACGGCACCAGGCTTGCTGGTGTCAGATGGGGTTCACCTCTCATAGAATCCAAGACTCATAGAATGCGTTGGGTTGGAAGGGACCTCTCAAGGGCATCTAGTCCAACCCCCCTGCAGTCAGCAGGGACATCTTCAACTGGATCAGGTTGCTGAGAGCCTCATGCAGCCTGGCCTTGAATGTCTCCAGGGATGGGGCCTCCCCCACCTCTCTGGGCAACCTGGGCCAAGGTCTCCCCACCCACCTCCAAGGGGGAAGAGGGTCTTTGCTCAGGAGGTAGCGGGGCTCATTGACAGAGCTTTAAACAAGGCTTGAAGGGAGAGGGGGACAATATCGGGCTGTCCCTGTGGGATGAGATGCCAAGGTTGGAGGGACGGGGTGCCAGCGAGGGCCTGTTGCTCTGAGACGTGCTGGTGACGCTGCCTCACGCTTGAAGTCTTGGAGAGATGAGCCGGGGGCTCCTGAGGTCACAGGAGCCAGGAGGGAAACACCAGTGCAATACCCCAAAGGAATCAAGGGGTGTTCCTGGAAGAAGGTGGTATTTGAAAAGTCATGGCATCAGGTGAAGTCCCCGGGCACTGGAAAAAGGGAAACATTGCACCCATTTCTAAAAAGGGTGGAAAGGAGGGTACGGACCTGTCGGCGTCACCTCTGTGGCTGGGAAGGTCATGGGGCAGGTCCTCATAAAAGCCACGCTAAGGCCCACGGAGGACAAGGAGGTGAATCAAGACATGGCTTCACACTCTGCTTTTTCCACATCAGACTCCAAACGAGGAGGACGCGACACTTTTTCTCCTAAAATCACAGACCGAATGGGTAGGAATGAATCCCCGTGGGTGGATTTGCTCTTAGTTGCGTCCAGGATATTTTCAGTTACTTTCTGTCACGCCGTGAAAGAGCAGTGGAAAGAGAAAAAACAAAGGGAAAAAAAAAATACTCCTGCTAGACCATGTGACATGCAAAGTGATAATTTAATTTCTACCCAGGCTTCCATCAGGAAGTGGAAGTTTAATCTTGTAATTTTCAAAGCATATAGAGAAAACTGATAACTGTGGCAACGGATGCCGTGGGGTGGGCTGAGCCCAGCCTAGATGGGACCCAGCAGCCGCGCGGTGCTGGGAAAGGTCTTGTGCATCCCCATGCACTTCTCCTGGTCAATGAAGAGGGAGCTGGCTTTGACGGCCAGGTCATGCTGCAGGACCGCCTTGGCGCGAACCAGCATTTGCAAGGTGTCCTGGCTGTCTCTCAGCTGCTGCTGAAGAGTCTGCACCGTCTCATGGATGTCACGGACCTCGTTGACAAGGCTGGAAAACAGCAAGGAGCCCTCATTAGAAGTCCTGTCACGTGGGTGGTTTCTAGCATGGCATTACTGATGGGCCCCTGGGGCATGGGTTTTCCCCCTTCAGTGCGCTCAGACTCGCTCGGACCCCCCCTGTTTGTGGCAGATCCATGGGGAAGCTGAGGGCAGAGCTCCTGGGGGTCTCGGCGGGGAGGCACAGTGAATGTCTGCTCAAAGGCTTCTGCAATTCGCAGCCGCGTCTGCCAGAGCAGGTGGTGCCACCAAGCAGAGGGACAAGCAGCTGTGGTTTCCCGTTCCTGTTCGGTTTTGTGGGTTTCTTGGCTCCCCCTCCTGGATTTCCCCGGGCAAGGGTCCTCCCCACACCCACGGGTGCACGCGCAGCGAAAGAGGACAGCTGGGAGAGGCTAAAAGTGAAGGTGAAACAAGTGGAGGATGGAACAAAGGATGGCGTGAGAGATGCTAAACCGGCTCTGGGGCTGGGTTTAAATTGCTTTGAAAAGGCTTCCCAGGGAGCCTCACCCAGCGGGCTGCCAGGAGGAGGTGTGAAGTTCAGGGTGCCTGATCCTCCCCAGCCCCTCGGGGTGCAATGCCAAAGAGCTCCCTCTGTCCTTGACAGGATTTCCAGTGTCCCCAGGGGAGGTGAGCACAGCCCTCACTGCTTCTCCGTGTGGTGCACAGAATCCCAGGCTGGCGGGGGTTGGCAGGGACCTCTGGAGATCACCCAGTCCAACCCCCTGCAGAGCAGGGTCACCCACAGCAGGTGGCACAGGAACGCCTCCAGGCGGGTTTGGGATGTCTCCAGAGACGGAGACTCCACCACCTCTCGGGGCAGCCTGTGCCAGGGCTCTGCCACCCTCACAGCAAAGAAGTTCCTCCTCGTGTTTAGGTGGAACTCCCTATGCTCAAGTTTGTGCCCGTTACCCTTGTCCTGTCCCCGGGCACCACTGAAAAGAGCCTGGCCCCATCCTCCTGACACCCCCCCTTTCAGTATTGATAAGCGTTGAGAAGGTGCCCCCTCAGGCGTCTTTCTTCCAGCCTGAAGGGACCCAAATCCCTCAGCCTTTCTTCACAAGAGAGGTGTTCCAGTCCCCTCATCCTCTTGGTAGCCATTTGGTGTCCCCTCTCCAGCAGTTCCCTGTCCTTCTGGAACTGGGGAGCCCAGCACTGGACACAGCACCTTGCACAGCAGCTGCACCCTTGCGGTTACCCAAAAGGAAGGACCTAAGAGCTCTCAGCATGAGCCTGTTGGAGAGTAAAGGGCTTGTCCTTCAAACCTGAGCCCATCCAGCCGCCGGGAAGCAGGCAGGAGAGAAGACGGGGTTGACGCAAGTAGGAAAAATCCAGCCCCTCATGGGGTGGCATCAGGCCGCCCCCGGCCATGGGGTACAGCCTCCGTTGTGGGCGCAGAGCTCTCCCAGCACCCAAAGGCTGGGATACCCGCTCATTGCTTTTGATTATGTCGGTGCACTTCTGGAAGGACTCTTTAGGGAAAAGAACCAACCCCCCATGATTAATTTTGTCATCCAGCGATGCTCCCGAGTGCTACCACCCGTGAGCCCTCGAGGTCCCCGCCGGCCCCGTGCTCCTGCCTTACCGCAGCTGGGCAGTGTCCCGGCACAGCTCCATGTTTGGCCTCTGAGTGCGCTGGTCCAGCCGGGTCTGAGCCACCTTTAATGGAGGCCCCTGGTCCCTAATGGCCTTTTGGATGGCTTCTATATTCCTCTCGGTCTGGAATATTTCCTGCACTGTCTGGCGTAAGAAAGAAACACATGCATAAATTTAAAAAATGTATTCTCCAGCGGCAACGTGATTTCCCTTTTCTGCCATCCATCTGCAGAAAAAAAACAAGTTCAATTAGCAGACCCCGGGCTCAGACTGCTCTCACTCTGCCATAGATGGAGGCACAGATCCAGCAGCCATTTCTCTGCGGGGAAAAGCCTCTCTTTGCTCTTGCTGTCACATCAGAGGAGGTTTTGGAGCAGTGACGGATCTACTGAATTACCCGCTCCCCAAAATTACTGCTTGCAGGAACTGATCGTCCATCACTAGCAACTAACAGAGGGCAGGTTTTTGGTGGATGCTCGCTGAAGGATGTGGCACCAGCCCGCGATGCTGCAAGCCCAGTTTCTGCTCGGTTAATCTGTGCCGAGCACTTTTCAGGCAGCTTTCCATGAGAGCCAGTGGTGCGAGCCTGCTGCCCATCGCTGATCTCCACTTCATCTGCTTGGCGGAGCAAACACACCGATACCTGTGCAGCAACCACAGAGTGCTGAGACCGAAAACACGTCCTTGGAGGAGCAGCAAAGCTGCAAACCCCACAGCAGACACCCCAGCAGAGTCCCAGTAAAGCCCTTCTGCAGGGCAGCCAGCGCCTCTGAAGTAACTAGCGCTGATGCAAGTAGCGCTGGCATTTTCTGCTGGAAATCCCTGTGCTAGCAGGCTGTCAGCTGGGATGAGCAACGGGCAGTATCCCTTGGGATGAAATTACACTGCCAACTCATCCTGCTCCAAGAAGAAAGTCCCCAAGAAAGCTGGGCAGGGGCTGTTTGCAAGGGCATGTAGCGAGAGGACGAGGGGCAATGGTCTAAACTAGAGCAGGGCGGGTTTAGATGAGACATTAGGCAGAAGTTCTTTGCACTGAGGGTGGTGAGACACTGGCCCAGGTTGCCCAGAGAGGTGGAGGAGGCCCCATCCCTGGAGACATTCAAGGCCAGGCTGCATGAGGCTCTGAGCAACCTGATCCAGTTGAAGATGTCCCTGCTGACTGCAGGGGGTTGGACTAGATGGCCTTGAGAGGTCCCTTCACACCCAACACATGCTATGACTCCATGATTCTAAATGATGCTATAACCAGGTTCTTGTGGTGACCGTTCCTCTGCTGGGGCCAGGTCTGCGTGGAGGGTCGCGCTTTGGAGGTGTCACCGGGAAGTGACAGTGTCACACCAAAAGGGAGGGGTTCAGGCTACCTTGGCCAGGTGGGTCTGAATCTTTCTCTTGGCATCGGCCGTCTCGGCGATGCGGTTGGTGAAGGCGCCGTTCACGGTGTTGAACTGCCGCCACATCTGGCTGTCCGTCACCGCCAGCAGGTTCTCGATGTCGTCCCGCAGCTTGGCGGAGGCCGCCCGCTCGCTCTGGGAGCGGAGGATGTTGTTGTTGGTGAACTTGGCCCAGGACTGCGGCACCGAGATCCTGGGGGGGAAAAGGAGAGGCCCCCGGTAAGCTGGATGTGGGCAGGCATGGACCCTGCCAGGGAGCAGCGTGGATTCACTATAGCTTAAATCTACACTTTTAATTGGACTGTATGTCATAGTTTAACCCCAGCCAGCAGCCAGGACCACGCATGCGCTGGTGCAGTTCTCCCCCTTCCCCCCAGAAGGGAGAAGAGGGAGAAAAGGAGGGGAAAGGGAAAGGGAAAAACTCGTGGGTGGAGATAAGGACAGTTTAATAGAACAGTAACAGAAACCAATAATAATAATAATAATAATAATAATAATAATAGTAATAATGATAATAATAATAATAATGACACAAGTCACTCTCACCACCCAGTGAACTGGCACCTTCCCGAGCCCCGACCGCATATTCCCACCCCGCACCAACCCCCATTTATATCCTGAGCATGGCATCTATGGTACGGAATATTCCGTTGGCCTTTCCCTTGTTCTGCCTATGCTCCTCCTCACTTCTATGGGAAGCTGAAAAGAGTCCTTGAAAAGTATAAACATCGCCTAGCAACAACTAAGACACATCTTTGAAAATATGCATAAACTTAGTGAGCTGTTTCAGCAGAGGTGCTCCGCTGAATTAATTGGCAGGCTGATCTCTCAACCCCTGGTAGAATGTTTAATGAGGTGGGACTGGCTTTCACCCTCTGGATGTTTGGCATCCAACTGTCAGCAGAGGGTTGTGCTCCCTTTCCGGGGAGCGGAGAGAAATGACCGCTCTGAGGGAGGTGTCTCCAGGCGGGATGGATCTGGGTTGGGGACAAGCAGCTCCCTGCCAGGGAGAGGCACCGCGTATCCTGGGGACAGCTTGCTGCTGGGGACCGACAGCGTGCACTCACGTGGCATCGACCTGTTCCACCCCTCGGTAGTAACTGATGCCCTGGGAGGTGTTCATCAGGTGGTGGCACCTGTCGTCGATCCGGTGGGCCACCTGCTTGTTGGCCAGGTCCTTCTCCAGGTTGTGCTGGGCCGCCCGGTTGGAACTTCAACATGCAAACAGCAGCCATCGGTGGGGACGTACGGGTGGAATGGCTTCCTCCCCGTTCCACTCCCCACAGCAGCTCCCGGCCACCCGCGCAGCTCTGTCCTCCCACGAGCATCACCGCCCGCATGCCATGGAGCCTCCATGGGCTTTACGCCTGCGGGGTGTGGGGATAGACAGGCTTCTTCTGGGGGTTCACATCTGCTGGGGTTCTGCTGGGCTTCTGCTGTGACCACAAATGCACATCAGCCCTACGACATGAGAGAAGGAGCTCCTCCTTACGTGATCTGGGCTTTGGCCTTGTCCAGGAACTGCTGCATCTTCTCCTGGCACGACCTGATGACATCGACTTCCTGGGCAAAGGCAAAAGAGGACCCCATCAGCGTCCATACTCACTCGTCCTGGTCACACTCCTCCCCTTGCACCTCTCCAACCCTGCACACAGCAAGAACTTGCCTGCTTGTCTTCCTGCCCAAAGCAAACAGGCAGGAAAACTCACAGCTGAGCCTGCGCACAGCGCCCTGGAGGGGACAGAAGGGTGCTGTGGCTGCAGCCACGGCCTTTGCGTTCCCTTTCAGGGTGGGTCAATAAGGATTTTTTCACCTTGACCTCAGTGTCAATCAGTGGTTAGTCCCACTACACGGACAGGGACACATCCTGGTGTGGACAGGCAGAGCGGTTCCCTGGACCACTACACACCTCCGTCCCCAGATCAGCACCTGCCCTTTTTGCTCCCAAAATGTTTTCCTCCCCAGGAGGAATCCCATCCGTACGGGACAAGAGGAGATGGACTTGACTTCGGTGTAAATGCCCAGGCTGAATTTCTGAGACACATTCAGCTCCACCGGAGGAAGTGTGTTGCTCTCAGCTCACTTGACTTCAGCACAAACCCATTGCCTTTGTGAAGCTCCGGCTGCTGGAGGCAGGTGATCAGTGCTCCAAATCCCATAACTTTGAAATCCAGTAAAAATAGCTTCAACGCATGATCTGAGTTGCCCAACTTACTGTTAAGAGCTGTTCCTCCACGTTGTCGTGGACCAGGTCGATGCCCATCCTCTTCTCCCGCTGAAGTAAGCACTCCTGAGCGACCTGTTGGGGACACGCCATCACCGCTGGCTGCAGGGGCAGGGCTCTCTATGGGGACCGTCCCCATCTCCAATAATGTAAGAAAAGAAATTCTAGGTGGGCACGGAGATGACAAGAGGGGGAAAAAAGTGGCCCGGGACAGCTGGTTTTGCAGAAAAAAAGCAGCCGAGCTGCAACATCAGCATTAAACCATCATGAGGGAGCAGATGTGTCCCTGGTGCAGCCACAGCTGAAACGGGTACCTGTGTCAGCCTTGACGCCCACCTCGCCAGAGCCTCGTGGTAAGACACGGGCTTTTGTCTCCCAAATCAGGACTCTGGATGTACTGCGTCTAAAAATATTGAGTTAAGCAAACGCTGCTCTGACGTGCTCAGCCTGTGCTGATAGGGGATCCAGCAGATGGCAAGGGGGGTTTGTTTACTACTAACTTAACTAATGGCCTCTTAATAAAAGCTTTCTAGACGTTCCGGAGCTGCAGTGAAACTTAATGAGACGTTTGAAGGGCTGCAGATGTTTCAGCAGTAGGCTACAGCTTGCAGCGTGCCGGGACGGGTGCTTACCCGGAGAGGGGCCTCCGCCTCGGCCAAGGCTCTCTCCAGCCTGGTCTTCACCTCTGTGAGCGCGTTGGTCTCCCCGATCACCTCATCTAGCTCGTGGCAGAGCTCCGATTTCCAAAACGCGATGTCATTGGCGCGCACTCCCAGGTTTTTGGTGCTTTCTACTTGCGTTTTCTTGGTCTGCTGGTATTTGTGGTCAATGATGCGGGAGGTATCGGCTCTCAGGCGCTCCGCGTTCTTCTGGGAGGTCTCCGACTCCCTGTAATTGGTCACGTTGGACTTGTACCAGTCTTCAGGGGTGTAGCGGGTGAAGACGGTGGTTCTGGTGGAAACAGATGGAAGCTTCTCGCCGGCAGTTATCCCCTGGGAACTCTTGGAAAAGGCAGCCAAAGTTGGTTTGCTGGCAGCCGTTTTGTAGTAGGTGCTGGGCATCCAGGGGAGGCTGTAGCTCTGAGGCAAGGGGCGGTAAGGAAATCGGTTCTTATAGCTTGACGCCATGGTGTGGATGGCAGGGAGAAACCTGGTGGGTATGGCTCTGGGATGGGCGAACTTTGCTGGTAAGGGAGAGCCGACAGACTCCATGCTCCACCGCTGCTATTCGTGTGTCCCGTCCGTGTCCTGCACAGAGGAGGAGAGAGAGGACAACCTCAGCAACCTCCTGCACTTGCCTTACTTCTTACAGCAACACCCGCAACTTCAAACACAAACAGCGACGCACAGAGCGCCCTCACAGCGCCTGAACAGGCCTAAACCCCTTGAAAACAAATCCCTCCTGACAGCATCCCAAACATTTGGATATAAAAGCGTTTGACTTGGTTGTTAGTATCTAGCATCAGGTCTTGGAATGCGGAGAAAAACAAATCACGGCCGTAAGGAGAATGACAGATACCGTGCCTTCCTTTTCCTTAAATCTGTCAATCCAGTCAAACTGGAGTTGCTCATTCTCTGCTGTTCCTTTGTTTCTTTTGGCTGGCGTATCTGCTGATCTTCTGATACTCCAGAGGTCATTTTCTCTGTAAAAGTTCCATTCCCAGCCCCGAGGGCTGCGTCCCTTTTGGACACACATCTGCTACCGGCCCAGCGCCATTTGTGGGTGGGTGAGGGACTCCATCCTCACCCCCTCTATCTTCCCTTGCCTTAAATGCTGGAGTGAGGAGCCTGCAGGTGAGCTGAGCTTTGCAGGACTATATCCAAATTTGACCCCCCCACACCCCTATTTCAGCCTCAAAAGAGGGGCCGCCTCTTGCCTTGCAAAGGAGGAAAGGTGTCGATGGCTCACCTGGTGTAAGATCAGTGTGCGTGGGAAGGAGATGGCCCACAGTCTTTTCAGAGCGCTTGGGAAACACCAGCCTTGCAGTAGCCCTAGGAGGAATGGCCACACATGAAGATTTTGCTACCAAGAATTGCATATTGTCCTCTCCAGCTTGAGGCTGTCAATCGATGGTTATCAGCAAGATAAGGCAGGGGGCCACCAAACACACCTCATCTGAGGACAAACACTCCGGAGGGGTACGTGGTGCTCGGTACGAAGCTCTTGTGAGGTTACAAGTGTCACCCACGGGCAGGAATAAGTCCCTCAATACGGCTGTTGTAGCCAGCCTGACGTGTCCTTCCCCTAACACCGTCCCGTCCCCACTGCTCCCAGCCTGGCTCGGAGCCCCAGGGGAAGATGAGGACACGGGTGTGCTACAGCAAGATCCCTGATGGGAGTGGCTGTGGGACAGGCAGCGGGAAACTCACACCCTCAAATTTAGCAGAAAAAGAAGCTTTTGCAAACACGACCCTCCGAGGCAGTTTGGCAGAACCGAGGACGAAATGTCTGCGCTCAGGTCCAACAGAAACCACCGTGTGTGCCGCTTCCCACAAACCGCTCCCTTCAGCCCTTTTGTCCCGGCTAGGGATAAATGACGGCGCTTTCCCTAGCTCCGTGCCGCTTTATACCTGAGAAACGGCCTTGGGAGGGTGGGAGGCAGCTTCCCTGGCTCCCACCCCCACAAATAAACTCTGCCCTTTCAGATACTGACAGACACACGTTTAGGAAAGGGAGGGAAAACCCCTTGGGAACGGCCCAGGGCTACTTTTCCCTGCATTTCCAGCTGAAATAAATGCCCCTGCATCCCCCTTGGGATAAGCCATCCCAGGGCGACACTTTGTGCCATCCCTGAACACGGACACAACGACAGGAGCCCCGACCACCTCATCCGGGTACATTTAGAGGAGAGAAGAGATATGGAGGGGGATTAGGAGAATGACCCGGTTTTTTCCCTCCCAGTTCAGGGACACACTCACCCTGCAGAGGCTTGGGGGTGTGCGGGGGGGGCTGCTACTCAGTGCTGTGCTGTCAGGTTGGGTGGCAGCACTGCCAGACACTGCAGCATCCCCAGTGCCCTCTGTGTCACAGAACCAGGGCAGCGTTGCCGCTGGCGCAGGGTGCTCAGTAACCGGGTTCTACGCGGGCAACTCCCTGCAGCCGCTCTGGCAACCCGAGGCAGCCGTTGGGCAACGCATTGCTCTGGATGGGCGAGCCGGGGCCAGCCCTGGGCAAGAAAATACCCTCACATGGCATCCTAGATCCTGCCCTGGACAACCTACTGCCCTCCATGGGCAGGTTTTGCAGCCCCTGGGCAACCAGGTGCAGCTTTTGGGCAACTGTTGAGTGGCTTAGTCCTATAATTTGGTTTTCCGTAGTCCTGCAAGAAGCAGGGAGATGGACTCGATGATCCTCATGGGTCTCTCTCGACTTGAGACGTTCTATGATCCTATGAACTCACGGCCCTCAGTGGGCAACCCAGTGCCACCCCTGGGCAAGTCAGTGCAGACTGCGTGCATCCTAGTGCCTTTGCTGGGCAACTTGATCCCTTGCCTGGACAACCCCCAGCACCGTCAATGGGCAACCCAAATCTAGCTTGCTGACTGATGTTGATAGCATTCGGCATGCTACGCTGCAAAATCGAGCGGCTATTGATTTTTTGCTGTTAGCTCAGGGTCATGGATGTGAAGGTTTTGAAGGTATGTGTTGTATGAACTTTTCCGACCACTCATCATCCATTCATAAGCAGTTACGGGAGCTGAAGGATAACATGTCCAAATTAAAAGTGGTCAAAAACGGTTTCGATGATTGGTTAAGCTCATGGGGTATAACGGGATGGTTATCAGATTTACTAAAGCAAGGGCTCATGCTATTGTTGGTTATATTATTATTGATTATGGCAGCCTCGTGTGTTCTCCGCAAAGTGACTGACATGATAGAAAATGCCATGCATAAGGTCTGGCTGGCTCAAGAAGAAAAAGGGGGTATTGTAGGAATGTATCTGAGAGAAAACAGCCATGTGAGCCAGCCTCCCTACTGTGAGAGATTAGATTAAGAGCAAAACAGGCGGTAGAAGATGGAATTAGTACATGGGAAAAACGGGAACTGAGAAGGTAGAAAACATGTTGTGCTAATGACTAAGCAATTTACTATGCGAATTCTTGTAACCAATCTGATGTGTGAACGAACTGCATGCACAGCGCGTGGACAGTGTAACTCGCTGATCAGAAATAAGCGAGTCGCGTGTACGGCTACAACACAGGGTATAAAAGATGATGATCGGTGCTTAATAAACGGCTTCTGTTGATTCACATTGGATCGTCTGGAGTCCAGTTATTTCTCCTCAACAGGGTGCGGGAGGAGAAGCCATGCTCTCTGCTAAGACACTAGGGGAACCCACTAGCAGGGTTTGACCAGCCACATTTTAACCAAAAGAGGCAGAAAATGCCAGCGACGACACTGTGAGCACCCGGAGATCTGCAGAAAGGTCTGAAAGTCCGTTCAGTCCCTGGCCAGATGAGAGAGAGCTTCACCTGGAGCTGCTTCTGGACTTTCTCATGGGATCTTTTGAGAGAGGTCCCAGCCCTAGCTCTGTCCCAGCATCAGTGACACCTCCAGCATCTGAGCTGATCCCATCCCTGCTATGAGTCCCTCTTCACCAGCAGCAGCCGAGGGCGCACAGCCGCCAGCATGGCCACCGTCAAGACGAGCTGGACGGCGAGGGCGATGGGCGACTGGCAGCATTTCACCCCCAGGGCCGAGCTGGATGACACCGAGCTTCGTGTTTCTGTTCTGCTTCTCCTCCCCAGGGAGCTGCAGTCCACATCCACCAGTGGCATCCCATGGTCACTGATGACAAAGATGTGGGCTTCCCGCGCCAGCTCTCCTGGGAGCCCCTGCGAGTCCATGGGGCTGTTCCCCATGCTGCAGCACCGGTCGAAGCTCTGCACTGGCATCACAAAATGGCTGGGCACCACCAAGGTGTTGCTGGCCTCCAATTTGGTCAGATGGGACAAGGAGGAAGGTGACAGAGGCATCTCCAGGGCCCGGAGGTTGGTGCCTGCCTTGGGCGGCCATACGGCCGCCTTCTTGCTGAGGAAAGTCACGTAGCGGCAGATGGGCAGATGATGCTGCTCTGGACCTGGCCGTCAAGCTTGGCGGAGAGCAAGCACTTCACCAGGCAGTCGTGGCAGAAGGTGTGCCCGCAGCTGAGCTGGCGGTGCATGGCCTCCAGAGGGTGGAACTTCTCGTAGCACATGGGGCACTCGGCCGGGGGTCCCTCCTTGCTGGACGAGGCCTCAGACATCCCTGCTCTGTCGGCCACAGGCGCTCCCCACCTGCGAGGAAGAGGCACGATGGGTTAATAAGGTTGAAACAATTAGCATGATCCATCTCTTCATCTCTCCTCCTCCTCCCTGCTCTCTTGCTTTTGCCCTCTTGCCCCTAACAGATGCAGTTGACAGCTACTAGGCATCCTCTCAACAAGACAGGGCATTTTCAGGAGCATTACGCCTCTCAGTGTGGCCCTTGGGGCAAGAGAGAGATGACGGGAGGACCCCAACTCCAGAGCCAGCGGGGGCAACAATCCCCGGCTGCAAAATCACATGCACGAGCCCCTGGATGGACGTGCTCAGCACGTGGTACAGATAAAGCAGGTTCAGCTTGTGTCACGAGTGCCTCCGTGCACTGCTGCCAGCTCCAGGTGCACGGGAGGTGGGAACTCCCATCCCACAAAGAAACCTGCCATGGAAAGGGAGATGCTCCCATCCCAGGGGACACAGAGGGGCCAGCGGGAGCAGGGAGAGGCCAGGGCAGTGGGACAGGTGGGAGCACAGGACCCCCCGGGGATGGAGAGGGGGCGTGCTGGACCCGGGGCAGGCAGCGAGCACCCACGCCAGGCTCCTTCCAGGCTGCTGGAGGATGTCCCAGGCTGGTGGCCAGGCCACAGCCATCTCCAGGCTGTGCTCCTCATGCTGGAGCATGGTGTGGTCAGCAAGCCCCGGAGCCCAGCGTCTCCTCTCAGTCAGTGCAGGGAGGGCAGAGCCCAGCCATCCTGCCTGGCCCCTGCCCCAGCCTGGGGCGCCAGGGGGAGCGCGGGGCCGCTGGGATCCCCAGACCCGCGTCTGGGCTGGGTCTGAAGCTCTGCCGTGCGTCTCCCAGGGCAGGGAGCATTCATGCAGCGGCTCAAGGAAGGGAGAGGGGAGCGGGAAGAAGGGAGAGAGGAGAGGGGAAAAGGGAGAAGGGAGCGGGAGATGGGTGAAGGGTGGAGGAAGAGAGGAGAGGGGAAAGGGGAGAGGAGAGAGGGGAGAGGGGAGGAGGGATGCTCAGCTCAGCTCCTTTCTCTTAAAACCTGAGCTTCATAAAACCTGCAGGTTTTTCCAGACCTTGCAGCATTGTCAGACCCGACCCAACCTGCACCCCTTTTCTCACGCATGACTGTGCCCATGGGCATCCTCACAGCTGTCTCTGGAGGTTTTGCCATCCCCTCCTTGGCTGACCTCCTCTTCCTTGGGAGCCATCCCCTGCGCCAGGACGGTCACAAGAACACAACAAACCATCCCCTCCCAATCAAAGAGAAGAAAGATGCAGGCTCCTGCTCTGCTTTAAGAGGGATCAGGGACCTGGTCCCCCAGAGTGCTGCAGAAGGAGACCCTGACCCTGTGCACCAGCTCCTCTGTGCCCCCAAAGCCCCCTTACCTGCTGCAGGGCACCAGGGCAGGAGCCCCTCCATGCACTCCACTGCTGTCCCCAGAAGCGGGGCTGGCCGTGCCCCAGCACCGAGCACCAGCTGGGGAGGGGACTGGGACACCTATCTAACACGGAGGTGTTGGCTGCGCATGTCATGCGGGTGCGTTGCGCAGAAGCTGGAGCAGGGACAGGGCCAGCTCCCGGGGATTGAATGCGGAGGAACTCGTTCCCCGTTTCAAAGGCCTGATATTTGCCTGGTTGGCCAGGGAGGGGGCGAGGAGCCAGTGTCAGGCGTCGGAGGGCAGGGACAGGCAGCACGGTCCTGCCTGCGTTCCCTCATGTGATGGGCACCTGTAGTCGGGCTCATCCCTGAGCTCAAACCCCAATGAAACAGTCGCTAAAGGGGATGTCGGGAGCCCAGAATCCCTCTGTTGCTGCAGAGCAGGGTGACCGGCAGCACCCTGCACCAGGGCTGGGCTCCTGCCAAACAATTCTTGCCTCCAGCCGCCACAGCTCCCTGTTCCTCGCCCTGGCCACATCTTCATCCCTACGCCCCCTCCCCTCCTCATCCCCCAAACACTCCGCACTCCAGCCCTGCGCTCCCCGCCCTACACCATCAGACGCTCACCCAAGCACCGGTGTGGCAGCACACAGCCCAGCAAACACACTCCAGCAGGCTCGAGGGCCACTGCTGCCTTGAACCTGCCCTGGAGGGGGTTTCCAGCATCTTTGGGAACTGCAGTCCAGGCAGCAGCAGGAGCCCTGTGGGCTCAGGGCAGGCAGAAGCCCCGAGCTTGGCCATCTCAGCAGCCGCAGGTGGCTCATGAGTCACTGTTTGGCCAGGTGCCGGCTGGAAACACACATGGAGAAGGTTCCCTGTGGCCTTACATGTGTCCCAGGGTGCTGCCCATCCCTCGCTCGACCCCCAGGCGAGAACCTGAGAGGTGTCTCCCCTGCAAAGCCTTGAAAAAACTGCCACGGGGTGGGTCACTCCTCCCACAGTCTCGACTCTTTCCAGCCACCCCTGCCACCCCTCAGCCCGGCCAGTGGCCACGGGGCTGCCAGCCCACACTCAGGCTTGCTGAGCAGCTCCACAGGGAAGTGAGGATGAGACTCCCAGAGCAGGCACAGTGACCCCAAGGCGCCCCGCCTGCACGCCTTCCCCAGCTCTGGCTGTGGCAGTGCAGCCACGGGACCTGGATTTGAACCATCAAGGGGCCCCAATGGCCTGCAGGGCCTGGAGTCTCCATCATGGAAAGCCTTCCGGAGAACCCTGACATAGCGGGGAGTCTTGCCTTGGGGCAGAGAGATGCTCCGCACAAGCATTCCCAGCCCTGCGGTCCTCCAGCCCCAAGAAGATGCCCAGGGCCCTGCAGGATCCGTGGGGCAGGCAGAAGAGGAGATGCACCTCTGGCACCCCAACCCCAGTGAGATGGGCCCTGGAGTTCCTCTATGGGCAGGAGGGGTGGTTCCGTGCGGCTGGCTGTCGCGGCAGGGCTGCAGGCGTGGGCAGCAGTATCAGTCGCTCGTGGGTGCAGCGGTTGCAGCAGTTACAACATGGGGCTGGTTTCTGGAAGGAGCAGGGGAGGTGCAGCCCCGCCGAGCCGTCCCGTGCACTGGGGCAGCTGCCAAAAGAGAGCACCCATGGTGGGAGACATGCCCCACGGGGGATGTCTCAAGCCGTGAAGCCCTGTCCCTCGCTGGAAGGAGACCCGCAGCATGTCAACACCTTCCACACCCCCCGCTTAAGATCAGGGACCAAGCCACTCCACTCGTTATCCCAGTTTTCTTGGGATGGTCCAGAAATTGAGGCTGAAACCTCTCCAGACAGATCGTGCCGGGGCTGAGGTTGCACAGTCACCCCTGGGGTGGGCATCCCCAATCCCCCTCCCTGGCCCCTCCTTGAAGCTGCTGGAGGTGCCAGGGTTGCACCCACCGAGATCTCCATTGCTGAATGAGTGATCTGGGCCAGCGAGAGCAGATTTGGGGCAGCCGAGCATCTCCCCAGCTTCAGTTTGCTCTCTGCCAGCACCAAGGCAGGGTGGAAATTCCTGTTTCCCATACTTTGAATGCTCCCCGCAGTCGGAAACTATGAGCTCACGGCTCTATACATAGGCACTGGAAAAACGAGTCTGCCTCCCTTTGCCGCTTTGACCACGCCAAAATCAAAGGGATTTTGGCATATCACAGCCCTGGCTCTCTGAGCACTTTCGTTCTTTCCTGGGCATGGCTTTTCTCGCTGCCTTTGCCCCACTTCCACATGCAGCAGCATCTTTCCTGAATGACGGGATTGAGTCTGCTGGTGCTTGAGGGAGAAGAAACCAGTTTCAGGAGCAAAGCAAGTCCCTATACGCTGCCTGTATGTTTTTCTCCGGCTTTAAGCAATGCAGCTCACGGCCAGTGTTTCAGCCCCCTCAAACCCAGTGCAGGGTCGAGGTCTCCAGGATCCTTTTATCCAAGCAAGAAGGCAGCATCAGGCTCAGCTTCTCTCCAGGGACCACAGCTGAGACCTTCTCTGCTCTGGGGTTGGTGGCTTCCAGGGAACAAGGGACATTCTGACCCAGAAGAGGACACGGCCCTCCCTACAGGCGGGGGTGGCCGGGGGTCCCTTCACTAAAACTGCGATGGCTTTTGGGCAGAGCTCTGCAGCCTTTTGCAAGGACAAGAGGATGCTGCAGACAGCCCTTGTCTTCCACAGCATCACCCCAACTTCCCACTGTCACCGACCAGGTGGGGAGGAGGGAAAATAATATTAGATATAGTTACGTGAAAGTGCTTATTTTCAAAGCACATTTAAAGCCAGAAGATCGAACTATATGTGAGCCTGGTGCCAGGCAAATATTCACTATAGATCTCGATATTTCCATAACAAATCCATGCTGCACTTCTCCAAATCATAAGAGACGAAGCAGGGACATTTCCAATGAGCAGAGACGTGTCCTCCATCCCTTCTCTCAACGAGGGTGAGGATCCCGCTGAGAAAAATCATGGCTTTATTCCTGACGGCAAGATGCACGCGCGGAGCTTTGCCATGCAGCCACAACCCATCCACATGGCTGGTGGCTGCTGGAAAGGATGGGCTGGCTGAAGCGTCCCTCACCTGGGGAGACCTGCCCCATCCCTCCCACGACACGGCCAGTCCTCCCAAACTCCCCCAGGTTTTTCCTTAGCGATGGCTCAACCTGCAAATCTGAGGCTTTCTCCAAGTTTCTGCTCAGCCCGTTCTCCTCCCACCACTTCCCAGCCCCGGCTCAAACATGGTGAATAGTTGGCACTGGTGGGAACCAGGTGAAGGGAAGAGGGGAAAAAGTAAATCCAAGGGGTGGACGGTCCAAGGGTCCTGGCCCCTGTCTTAGCTGTATCCATTCCCATGCTGTCAAAATAAACTCACATAGATGGAAAAGATGGATGAGTTTGGAGGCACCCAAGCCCTTTAAGGGGGTCCATCTTTTCCCATACTTGCTCTACTTGAATTCAGAGTGGGAAAATAAGTGTCTTTTCCTTCTGCATGTCTCCATCCTGCCTGTCAGGCACCTGGCAGGATGCAGACCCACCATCAAGCTGCTGATTTAGCCAAGACAGCCCAAAACACCTAGCAGAAGCTCTTCCGACAGCTTTCTCCTCAGCGCTTTTTGCCGTGCCCAGCAGCTGGTGCTCTCGGATCTGCTGTGGCCACCCTAAAAAAAAAAAAAAAAAAAAAAAAGACCCGGGCCCGGGTGCACCGTAAAAAAAAGCCCTGGGCCTGCCTCTCCAGGGGTGCCAAGGTCTGGAGCTGGTGGTCCCCACCAGCTGGGATGCTGCCTCTTCCCCACCAGGATGGATGGGATCTGCTTATCCTCCTGATGATCAGAAATTTACATCCAGTCATTTGACATGACGAATGCTTATCAAACACCAAGGAACAACGGGGTACATCCCCAAACCCCTCTCCAATGCCTGTTTTCCCACCAGATGCTGCGGTTTTGCGAAGGCACCTGCACAGTACCTGGGCATCACAGCACCCACCTGCCTCTGCCTCCAACAAACCCTCCCAGGAATGACCCCGAGCCTGGTGTGAGCCCTTGGAGCCTTATTCTGACAGCAAAACTTGGGGATTTGTCTCGTCCAGTCCAGGCCGAGCCACACAGCCCCACGGTGCATGGGGTTTTCCCATACCTGGGAGGGCAACTGCACTCTCCAGGGGCTCCTTCAGCTTCTTTCCCCCCTCCACCAACACAGCGTCAGCTCAGTGAGTCCGGGGGCAGCCCAAGGCAAGCGCCTCAGATGATGAGCAAGACCAGGGCTGCACAAAACCCCTGGATGTGGGGGCAAAATGGCTTGTCCCCCCTTCCCCGGTGCCCACACCAGCCCCTCGGGGGAAGCACACAAACCTGCTGTAGGCCCTCCGCGGTCACTGTGACCCGTCCCTGCTGTGTCATGAGCCATGCCACTCCAGGGATGTTTTACCACCCGCGTCCCCTGCAGCAGCGGGTATTGCCGGACTCTTTTACGCCATCCCCTCTGGCTGCCTTTTTAGCAGGCAGCTCCCTCGAGCCTTATTCTGGGGGACAATGCACAGAATCCCTGCAACGTCAGGAGAAAAGGCTGCCGGGGTTAGGGATTGGGGGGCTTTTACCAAAACGGGATGCTCCCTGTGGTTTTGGCTGCCAGGTTGTGTTGCAGTTTGGCTTTTTCCTCCAAGCCCTGTCTCCCAGAGGGCCGAGATTGCAGAGGGGTTGCTGCCTTTAATCACGGAATCACGGAATCTTCAGAGTTGGAAGGGACCTCTAGAGATCATCTAGTCCAACTCCCCTGCTAGAGCAGGATTGCCTAAAGCACATCCCTCAGGGCTGCATCCAGGCGGGTCTTGAAAATCTCCAGAGAAGGGGACTCCACAACCTCCCTGGGCAGCCTGTTCCAGTGCTCTGTCACCCTCACCGTAAAGAAGTTTTTTCTCATATTTGATCGGAACTTCCTATGTTCTAGCTTGTGCCCATTGCCCCTTGTCCTGTCACTGGGAACCATTGAAAAGAGCCTGGCTCCGTCCTCCTTAAACCCACCCTTTAGGGACTTGTAAACATTAATCAGGTCCCCCCTCAACCTTCTCTTCTCCAGGCTAAAGAGTCCCAGCTCTTTCAGCCTTTCCTCATAAGGGAGGTGCTCCAGTCCCATAATCATCTTGGTTGCCCTTCGCTGGACTCGCTCCAGTAGTTCCCTGTCCCTCTTGAGCTGGGGAGCCCAAAACTGGACACAGTACTCCAGTTGTGGCCTCACCAGTGCAGAGTAGAGGGGGAGAATGACCTCCCTCGACCTACTGGCCACAGTCTTCCCTATGCAGCCCAGGATGCCATTGGCCGTCTTGGCGACAAGGGCACACTGCTGGCTCATGGATAATTTGCTGTCTACCAGGACCCCCAGGTCCTTCTCCTCAGAGCTGCTTCCCAGCAGGTCCGCCCCTAACATATACTGGTGCTTGGCATTCTTCCTTCCCAGGTGCAGGACCCTACACTTGCTTTTGTTGAACCTCATTAGGTTCTTCTCTGCCCAGCTCTCCAGCCTGTCCAGGTCACGCTGGATGGCAGCACGGCCCTCTGGAGTGTCGGCCACCCCTCCCAGCTTGGTATCATCAGCAAACTTGCTGAGGATACACTCTGTCCCCTCATCTAGGTCATTAATGAATATATTGAACAAAATTGGACCAAGTATTGACCCCTGAGGGACACCACTGGTTACAGGCCTCCAACTGGACTCTGTGCCGCTGATCACAACCCTCTGGGTTCTGTCACTCAGCCAGCTCTCGATCCACCTCACTGTCACCTCGTCTAGCCCATACTTCCTCAGCTTCCTAATGAGGATGTTATGGGAGACAGTGTCAAAAGCCTTGCTAAGGTCAAGGTAGATGACATCTACGGCTCTCCCCTCATCCAGCCAACCCGTTATAACATCATAGAAAGCTATCAGATTGGTCAGGCATGATTTGCCCTTGGTAAATCCATGCTGACCACTTCCAATAACTTCCTGTTCCTCTACGTGTTTGGAGACGACATCCAGAATGAGTCGCTCCATTACCTTCCCAGGGACAGAGGTGAGACTAACCGGCCTGTAGTTCCCTGGGTCCTCCTTCTTGTCTTTTTTGAAGATTGGAGTGATGTCAGCCTTCCTCCAGTCCTCAGGCACCTCTCCTGTTCCCCGTGACCTTGCAAAGACAATGGAGAGCGGTCTAGCGATAACATCTGCCAGCTCTCTCAGCACTCGCGGGTGCATCCTGTCAGGGCCCATGGATTTATGAATGTCCAGCTTGGCCAAGTGGTCTCTGACCCGGTCCTCCTCAACTAAGGGAAAATCTTCCTCTCTCCAGACCTTCCCCCTTGCCTCCAGGGTATGGGATACGTGAGGGACGGCTTTATCAGTGAAGACCGAAGAAAAGAAGGCATTCAGTAACTCTGCCTTCTCTGTGTCTTCCACCACTAGGGCACCCGTCTCATTCATCAGTGGACCTATATTTTCCCTAGTCTTCCTTTTTCTGTTGATATACTGGAAAAATCTCTTCTTGTCGTCTTTAACTGCAGTGGCCAAGCTGAGTTCTGATTGAGCTTTGGCCCTTCTAATCTTCCCCCTGCATAGCTTTGTTATATCTTGATAATCCTCATAAGTTGCTAAGCCCCTTTTCCAGAGAATGTAAGCCTTCCTTTTTTTCCTGAGGTCCAGCCAAAGCTCTCTCTTTAGCCATGCTGGCCTTCTTCCCCGTCGGCTCGTCTTTCGGGACATGGGGATGGCCTTCTCCTGTGCTTCTAAGAGCACCTGCTTGAAGTATGACCAGCCTTCCTGGGCACCTTTGCTCTTCAAAACTGCCTCCCAAGGGACACTCTCAACCATGCTCCTAAACAGGTTAAGGTCTGCCCTTCGGAAATCCAAGGTGGCAGTTTTGCTGGCTCCCCGCCTCGCTTCACCAAGAATTGAAAACTCTATCATTTCATGGTCACTCTGCCCAAGACGACCTCCAACCTTTACATCCCCAACAAGACCTTCTCTGTTAACAAACAGTAGGTCCAGTAGGGCACTTCCCCTAGTAGGTTCCTTCACCAGCTGTGTTAGGAAGTTGTCTTCCACACACTCCACGAACCTCCGGGACTGTTCCCTCTCTGCTGTGTAGTATTCCCAGCGGACATCTGGGAAGTTGAAATCCCCCACGAGAACAAGGGCAGATGATCGCAAGACCTCTGCCAGACGCTTATAGAATACTTTATCGGTTTCTACATCCTGATTAGGGGGTCTATAACAAACTCCCATCACCATATCTGCCTTGTTGGCCTTCCCCTTGATTTTTATCCATACACACTCAACACTGTCATTCACACTGTTGAGTTCTAGACATTCAAAACCGCCCCTAACATAGAGGGCCGCCCCTAACATAGAGGGCCACCCCACCACCTCTCTTCCCTTGCCTATCTCTTCTGAAAAGCTGGTAGCCATCAATTACAGCACTCCACTTGTGTGTGTCTTCCCACCACGTTTCCGTGATGGCAACCACATCATAGTTTCCCTGCTGCACGATGGCCTCCAGCTCGTCCTGCTTATTCCCCATGCTGCATGCATTAGTGTAGATGCACTTCAGTTGGGTTAATTGTCCTGCCACTTTCTTGGGGGGACAGGCCCTGATTTGCACCTGAGCATTCTCGGACACTACTGTAGTTACCAAATTATCACTACTCCTTGTGTCTATGCTGCCACACAATTCGCTATCCCCCACCATCGCTGAGACAGGCTGCAAGACCGTGCTATCACTTTTACCCATGGGAACAAAAGCTCCCACTTTTAATGGGAACAAGTAGAGGTCAGCTTCTAGCCCTGCAACACCACACACACTGGAGTGGCCCGGAAAGGAAAGGCTCCATAAAAGGAGCACTACATACTCGATTTTGGTTCATTTCGTGATTTTTCCAGGGTCTTATGACCATGCAGTCAGCATGGTGCTGTGAGCAGAGAGTTTGCAGGCAGAGCTGCTCCACCAGCCAGGGTCAGCTGGTGGATCATCAACCAGAAACACAAGTGAGTTAGTGACAGGAGGATGCTTGGGAAAAAATGCATCTGCCCACACATACTGGCACAAGGCAGGAGGGCTACTGTCCCCGTCCCACCATCCTGTGGGCTCTGCAGTCCCCGTAGTCAAAATATAGGAAGGATAACCCCAGTCCTCCCTTCCAGATGGGGTCAGCTGGAAAACACACAAGGGTCCTGACAACCCCCAACCCACGGTGTCCCATGAGGGACAGGGCAGGTGGTGCCCGGGTGTCCCCTTCTGCATCCTGGGAGGATGATGGGTCCAGCACAGAGACGCTCCCGAGCCGGCATCGGGGCTGTGGCTGGTGTCACAGCAGTTTACCGCATCTCCTTGGCCCTCCATGTCCATCGTTAAGGACCCCCAGGAAAATGGGCACAAGCAGATCCAGGGTGCCTAAGAGGTCACCCCTGCACCCCACGAGCAGCCTGGCAATAACCAAGACAACCAGCGTTTCAGGGTGGCTGTGCTTTTGGCAGCCAAGCTGAGCTGCAAAACAGTACTTTTAGGCATCGCTGGCAAAGTCTGTTAAAGGAGCGATTCAGCAAATACTGCCCAGGCACCAAAGGTGGCACTCACAGTAGTCAAGAAAAATAGCTACATTTATCAAAAAAAGGCTCCATGTGGATGGACACAGCCAGCTCAAAGGGGGACTTCACGTGCAGCATAAAGGGAGGATAAACGAAGTGATCGGCGTTGTTGCGTACAACAGAGGGTCTGCTGCCTTCATGCTTGAAGAAGTGCCCTGTTATGTGTCAGCCCTTGGCCTGGCCCCAGATCTGGCCAGCCCTCTGGCCCGGCAGCACTGTCCCCACACTGAGGTCTTGCCCCGGGCTGACCTGCAGAGGATGGCAGTCCCTCATCCCTCGGCAGGCGGTGGGATGTGGCTGCCAGCTGGTGGCAGCCACTGCCCTAATGAAGCTCCTCATCCTGAAGCTTTCACCTGACCTGCCTTTGCCTGGGCTGTCTGGGTAGCAATCCCGCTGGGCCATCTGGATACCTCCCAGGAGAGCGCTGGGTATGGCTGACACATGGCTGTAGGTCAAGCAGTCAGCACCCGACCTCCCTCCTCCCTGAAAATCAGCCCCAGGCTGCTGCAGCCATTGCAAGGGCAGGTGCCGTGGCCGTACGCTGCACTTGGCTTCACCCAGACTCAGTCCTGGGGAGGAGAGTCCCCCCAGCCCGGCCGGCTCACGGGGGCAGCTCGCAGAGCGGCGGTGACTTTGCTTTCCCGGCTCTTGCAACATCCCAGCAGGCTGCGAGGACACGGCACGCGCCAGACAAGCCGAGCCTCTGCCGACCCCACTGCCAGCGCTGCCAGTGGCTGGGGGACACGTCAGCACAGAGCCATCGGGTCCCCCGCCCCCGGCAAAGCCATGGGATGTCCCCATCTGCAAAGCCTCGCTGCAGGGGCTGGGCAGGGAGCGCCGGGGGGCTCTGCCTGGGCCACTTGTCCCTCTGGCAACCCTCCCAGAGCCACTGCCCTGCCACATGGTCCCCCAGAGCTGTTGCCCATCGACCCCTGCTCCCCAAAGCCCTCCTAGATCCCTGCCTCTCTGTACACTCCCTACAGCATCGCCATGCCGTGTCTTTCACAGAGCTGTACTCCCTCCATTCCCCCTACTCCCACTCCCTGCCCAGTCTCATCCTTCCCAGTCCCATCCAAACCACATCCCTCCCAGTCCCATACCTCCCAGTTCCATCCCTCCCCACACCCCTCCCAATCCCATCCTTCCCAGTCCCATCCAAACCACATCCTTCCCAGCCTCATCTCCCCTCATCTCTCCCCACCCCATCTCTCCCCACATCCCTCCCAGCTCCATCCCTCCTTACACCCCTCCCAGCCCCATGTCTCCCTATACCTCTCCCAGCCCCACCCTTCCCTGTATGATCTCCCATATCCCTCCCAGCCCTATACCCTCCCCAAACCCACCTCTCTCTACAGCTCCTCCACTCTCATCCCTCCCTACCCCCACCCCAGCTCCAGCCCCAGCCCTTCCTTCCCCTCGCTGGGGGCACACAGACCCCCACGGCCCCTCTCGTGGGCTCCAAATAGCCATGATTCAACCCACTGGCTTACAAGGATGAAATATTGCTGCTGATGTTGTCACCATGGCACTTGGATGGGGACTGTGAGTAGGTGTGAGCAGCTGATCTCGCATGCACATGGCGAGTCCTGCACCAAACACTATCCTCGGGCAGACAGGGAAGGAGGCAGCAGGGTGGGGGTATAAGAGCAAGGCTGTTTGGAGGCAAACATCAGTCTGAGCAGGAAAGCTGATATTCCCCAGCACCTGCCAGACTCGTGACATGGGGTCCAGGGTGGGAGCCATGCAAGGCCAAAGGTTGGCCAGGCTTTTTCTAGTGGTCAGAAAACTGCTGGGTCTGAGGTCATCTTTCTTGAGACCAGGAGCAGCCAGGCTTGGCAAGTTCGAGCCTCACAAAGCTCTTGAGATGCAATGAGTCAACAGTTCCCAGATCACATCCCCAGGGTCAACACTCACAGCTCCAGAGCCACAAGCAGAGATGGATGCTGCCTCCCAGCACAGACCAGTGCCCAGCTCCCGGGGCTGTTTCCCTCCCCATCCCTGCTTCTCCTTTGCCCAAAACCTCCTTTCCCCTGGACCTTCTCAGCACTAGGAAGGCTAGGCTGCATGTTGGGGGGGGGGGGGGGGGGGGGCGGGGCTTGGCTGACCCCCTGCTTCTTCTCCTTGGCTCCCTGGAGGTGCCGGCTGCATCCCTGAGATGATGGCCTGAGATGCCTGGTCCCGTCGGACCCAGCGCTGAGCTTTCCAGTCCGTGCTGAGCCAACGGAGCCGGACTCAGGCAACGGCCACCTCACCCAGGCACCGGGGACACCGGACACACGGATCCAGCACCCAGACAGACGGGCAGGGAGAGCTGGTGTTCCAAAAGAAATATATATTTTTTTAATTAATAAAATCATGATTGTTATTTAAAATTTAAATGCATTACTATTCTTTAATTAGTAAAATTAATTCCCTGGAGAAGGGAGATGAACGGTGGTCACAGGGCTGGGGGGAACACATTGACAAATCGCAGCCCCCAGTTCTGCTTCGCCCTGGCCCTGCAGAGGTGCAGAGGAGGGAGGACGGGGTGAGGGGGGGTTCAGGGGGGTCTGTGCAAGAAGCCGTGCTGAATTCCAGAAGCCAGAGGAGAGGCGCGTGTTGCTCTGGGCATTGCAGCACCTGTCTGGGAAATCCAGAGCTGGGGGGGCACCAGTGGCTCCGTGCCGCCGTGGCCACGATCCGGGCTCTCGACAGCCACCTCCATCCATTTATTTTTCATTATTCCCCCTCTGCCCTCTCCTGCCCTGCTGCAGGGCTGCTCGGGCATGAAGTGGGCTGTTAGAGAACCCCCCCACACCCTTCAGTACCTCTGGGATGCTGCTTCCTTCTCCCTGGATTTATATATATATGATACTCATAGATTATAGCGATAGATTAAAAAAATAAAGTGGGGGAAGAAAAGGCCAGCTAGAGGATCCCATGGGCCAGTGCCCACCCCAGCAGCATGTCTTCCCCTTAAAGACAATAACAAAACCCAGACAATGATCCCAGTGAGTTCCTGGGGGAGCCCCCGCTCCCAATGCCCTGGCCCGGACCCCCCCAACTCCCCTCCGCGCCAACCCTTTGCTGCCTCAGAAAACCACAATAATGGCGGCGGTTGGGAGCCGGGCCTGGTCTCCTGCGGGACGTGTCACCGGAGCGGGCTGAGTGACCGGGACAGCCCTGCGAGGGAGCTGCCTCTGCCCGGGCTCGGGCTGCGCTGGCTGCGGCCACAGATCAGCCTGCGCCAGCTGCGCCTCAGGGATGGAGGTGGAAAAGGCAGCCGGGACCCTCGGCCTCTCCCATGCCTGTGGATAACCCCATCCCAAGGACCGGCCAGGAGCGGGGGCATCACCCAGCAACGGGGGACGCTGCATTGTCCCTTGTCACCCGTCCCACCGCTGCTGTGACCACTCTGCTGCTAGGAGGCAACAGAGGAGGAGGAGGAGGAGGAGAAGCACGAGGACAAGGAGGACGCGGACAGGGAGGAGGACGAGGACGAGGGGAGGAGGAGGAAGGCTTTGACTGCCCATCCCTCCCACCCATCCCAGTCTCCCCCAGGCAGAAAGGCCCCCCTGGGCAGCTCTTTCTCCCACTCCCCCAGGAGCTCAGGTCCCGCTCAGGTCCCTCTGTCGTTTCAGGCACGGCAGCAGCCATGGCCCAGCTCAGCCTGGCCCAGCTGCTGGATGTCGCCATCGGGACGACCAAGGTCAGGGCCATCGACTTCGTGGCCCTGCGCAGACTGCTGCTGGCCATGCTCTGGCACCTGGGCCTGCAGGACCTCTCTGTGGAGGATCTGTTCAGGCTGGTGGCAAATAAAGCAGTATTTCCTCTCTAAACTACTTTTGATTTCGAGAGCTTTTATTTCAGGTAACAGCACCATCACACCCAGGGACCCTCACTCCAAATTCCTGCTAGCTAATTTACATAATTGGCATTGATATTTCCAACATCAAAACGGGCTCTGCAGAATGTGAAGTGCTTTAACTGACTCTTTTGAGAGCCCTTGACATATTTTCCCCAAAAAAGTGGTTAGAAAGTACACAGAATCATAGAATGTGTTGGGTTGGAAGGGACCTCTCAAGGCCATCTAGTCCAACCAAAGGGGAACATCACAGCACACAACAAACCCCCCCCCCATGCTGAACCCTACTTAATTCCACATATTCCGAGCACCGAGTACCGCTCCTTTTCAAAAGGAGAGGAAGAAATGACTGCACCGCGGCGGCCACTGCGATGGCCAGAAGAAAAAAAAATGCCTCTACGTAAAGACCAAGTTCTGCCAAAAATTCCCGACCGAGGATTTCTTGCTCTTAGCCCAGAGCAGACCTTGGCACTCGGCGTTTAACCGTTGAGTACCGTCCTTGGCACAGGCACAGAGAAACAAATTCTTACCGCTTTCTACAACGCAGTGCGGCATGCACAGCCTGTGTTTTGAGAGAGACTTAAATGAGAACGGTTTGTGGTTATTTGGTATAGGATCTTTCGTATTTTGGAAAATAAGCACGTTCCTTGCAAAGAGAGTCTGAGGAGCGTTAACAAGGAGCGGGCAGGGGATGAGGGCGAGCCCCGGAGTTGGTCCTGCCACAGCATCCTTGTTCCGTGTCCCTCTTATCGCTCCGAATCATGGCCGACCGCGGGTCCCCCGGCAGCGGAGGGGCTCGGAGACGGGCAGCAGGGAGGGAGGGCACAGGGACCCACCGGAAAGGATACTGCGGGCTATTTTTATTCCATTTTTACCCACAGATTTTAAAAGCCTTGCTTTAAAAGCCCAGGAAATATCTTTTGATTCTCTCTTCCTACAGCACCGGTGAGCTCTGGCTCCTGCATCCAGGGTCCCACCAGATGAAGACTGGTCCTCAGCGGCGTTGCTCCCCCAGCCCGGCCGCAGGGTGGATGGGGCAGAAGCTTTTGCCCAAGCAAAACCTCCTTTTCCTGATGCCAGAGCAGAGCCTTCACATCAATAAGAGCTGGCAGAGAGCTCTTTAAGGCTCGAGCACAATGCACCTCTACTCAAAGAGCTGCCCACTGGGGCACCTCATGAACCAAACTCAGCCGCTTGACGGCGTTTTTAGCAGGGCCTTTCCGACTATAGTCCCTTCAATGACAAAAATTCACCACTGAAAGGATCCAGAGGGAAGCCCCTCTTCGAGCAGCTCCTGGGAACGGGGCAATATAGACTGGCAACCCCCAGCAGGGCAGTCAGACGTGGAGGAAACCACCCCAACCACGTTTTGGACAAGCCCCTCTCAACACTTAAAAACTCCCCAACACACGGCACCCTGCAAACACCCAGGAAAAAAAAAAAAAAAAGCGGTGGAGATTTGAAAAGCAAAAGATTTGAGGAGGCTTTAGAGCCAAGGACCCCCCAGAGCACCCATCTCCCCACGTCGGGGACCCACAAGAGTTTTGCTCGCACCAGGCTGGGGTCTAGGGCGACATGAATCTCCACAAACCCCTCACAGTCTCCCATCACCGCAAGACCCTTTGAAAGCACACAGTGCTCTTCCCTGCAACTTGCCAAGACCACGTGGCATCGGTTTGCTCCTACGCCAGGAGCGTGTTTCCGGCGTAGTGTGACATCGGTATGATTCACAACTGGTTTCACTGGGAGAATCCGTCTCCAGGGGAAAGCAAAACCCAGGCTAACTGAAAACAAACGCTGGACGCGGCACCACTGGCATTAGCCCTGCCTTGTGGGGAAACTGAGGCACGGGCTTGCCTGACTCCTTGAGCACAGGTCTCATGACACTGGTACCGCTAGGTGCCCTGCAAACTGCGTCATGGCATCTCAGCAAGCACCCCTCCCCTGCTGACCTCAGCACACAGCTCGCTGGGTGACGTCACCCAGCGCCACAGCAGCCTCCACCCAGCCCAGGCCAGAGGTGGCCGTTCGGCCACTCCAGATGTGCAGGTGCCGCGTCAGCGGCGGGATGAGGCAGGGCCTGAGGGCTCAGCACGTCCCACCCCATGGGGCTCGGCAGCGAACCACGGAGCGAGGAGAGTGCCCCAAAACTCAGCCTGTCGCAGCGGCAGAAAGCAGGGCAACTTTCTGGATAGGGGACAGGGTGTCCCCTGGAGACGGGGTGTCCTCAGGGCACCGCGGCATCTTTAAACCACTTTAACACAGGCAAGAGGGAGGCGTGATGAAAACGGCCCCTCCACTCCCAGCAGGGCGATGGGCGCCCAGCGAGCCCTGCTCCAAGGACTGCCTCGCGTTTATACATCCCAGTGTCATCGAAAGGGGCTAATAACAGGAGGCTACCGAAAAGCACTCGAGCCGGTCACCTCCGCTGCGGCTGGGCGCGCTGAACACCCTGCCACGGTGCTGCCAGGAGCTGCCCCACAGCTGGGGGGCAGAGCAATGGGCATGGGGGCTGGGACCCACGCTAAGCCCCAGCCCAGTTTCAGGGACTGGTAAAGCTGGGGGGGGGCGCAATCTCCCCACTAGGACACCGGGAATTCGGTGGATCCCTGTCCCTCCACCTGGGGACAGAGCAGCGGAGGGGAGGGGATGGGGAGGCAGGGAATAATTTCGGGGGCGGAGGGGGGGTGTGCAGTGAAAAGCAAGAGGGAATCGCAAGTAACCCACACAGGCAAATCCCCCTTGATTTCTCCCCACAGGCTGGGGAGGAGAATAAAAGCGAGGGGCAGCGATTTGCTGGGGGGGAGCACTCACCGCTCGTGGAGGAGGTCAGGCAGTGGAAGACGCTACCGGAGGTGCAGTTCTGCCAGAGGTGCGCCGTGTGCCCGCCGTTCACCAGCCATTGCTGCAAAGAGACGCAGCCCCGTGAGCAGCGCCCTGGCAGGAGGGGGCAGGCAGCCGTGTGCCCCCCGCCAGGGCTTCGGCACCCAGCAGCCCCAGGGCGTACCGGCCGGGGGCTCCCAGGCACATGCTTTTCCACAGAAAAGGGGTTTGGAAAGGAAATACTGATAGTTGCTTTCAGCCGCTTTCACCCCAACGGCAGAAAAAACACAGAAGCTCTTTATTCTCTTTAAACACGGACCAAGTCCCGCGCGGGACGCGCGCTTCCCTCCCCTCTGCCGTCCTCGCCCAGCGCCGGGCCGGGCTATTTGAATGGTTCCACGTGATTTCTAATGACTCGCAAGATTTATTTTTTTTTTTTAACGTCTTCTACTACTATGACCACCCAAAAAAAATAAGAAAAAAAAAATTAAGGGAAAGAAGAACCTGGTGAAGCAAGCCTGGAACTCACCAGCTCTACAAAACTGCTGCCTTAAAACCAAGGCAAACCTCTTCCTAAGTAGATGACGTGTTAACTGGGCTCTGGACCAAGAACGGTGCTGGGAACCCTCTGTGCAGCATCCAACCCTCCATCTTCCCACTGCTTGCACAGCTTAAGCCTTGAACATCGCCAGGAGGAGCCCATGCGGGTGGGGAGCGAGAGGCTGTGCCCAACACACAGCCCCAAAGGAGCAGAGCTGGAGAGCAAAACTGCTGGTGCTGAGGAGCCAGTGCCCAAACCAGTCCCGTTTCAAGGGGTTTTGCTCAGACTGGCTGTACTGGTCCTGTGGCCTGAAGCCCGTTAGCAGGTGGAGCTCCTTTATGAAAGGGGAGGGCGACGTCACCCCACAGAGAGTCTTTTGGGTGCTCTATGATGTGACATGGGGACGATGAGGAGATGGCCTTCAACAGCCCTCTCCTCTGGACTGATGGGGATGTCCTGAGCACCCGCTGCCGCACACAACCAAGCGACCCCCCCATTACACCTGACTGACCCACCCCCCCAGTGACACCTGACAGCACAAATACGGAAAAGAGCTTTCTGTGCTAAATGCCCCAAAATCCCACCGTTAGGAAGACCAGCAGTCAGCAAGTACTAATTCCTGCTAAAAGCCAGGCTGGAAAATAAACCAAAAATAAAAACACCACCTTCTGGTTTTGCCATGCCAGAACCCCCCCGCCGGCCGCTCCCTGCCTCGCTGGTACCCCGGTGCCGGAGGAAAAGTCCGTACTTACGCTAATGATGGTGGAGACGAAGAGGAGCACCAGCACGGTGACGTGGAGCACGATGATCCCCAGCAGCAAAAGCAGCATCTTGGCGGCCCGGATGCCCCCGGGGATCCCCCAAGCTCCCCCCAAGCCCGCTCACCGAGGGGCTCCCTCAGCCCCTCTCCTCCGAAGCGGGGGCTCCCATCCCTCTCCCCGAGGGCAGCGTGCTCCTCGGCAACCCCGGCGGGGGGGTGTGTGTGTGTCTATCTCGGCGCATCTCAGCCGAGGGGCTACCCCGGCCCCCCTCCGCCGGGATGGAGGGTCCCCTGCCCACCTACCCATGCGGACCACCGGGGGTCATTCTGCCGGCCCCTCTCCCCAGGGGGGGCTTTCCCTGGCCCATCTCCCCTGGCGACCCCCGCAGAGGACGGCTGCGGGAAGGAGGGGGAGCCACCTATCTAGGCCCATCTGCCCCCGGGTTGGGGGGGGGTGTTCTTCTCGACCCATCTCCCCTCGACACCCCCAACAGGGGCTTTCTTTGCCCCTCTCCCGCCCCGGGGTATGTGTGTGGGGGGGCTTTCCGCAGCCCATCTCCCCTGGGGACCCGCGGAGAAGGAAGGACGGGCTGCCCTGAGCCCTCTCCCTACAAGACCCCCGTAGGGGGGGTGTCTCCTCGGCTTATCTGCCCTCGACACCCCCAGCAGGGGCTCTCATTGCCCTTCTCCCCCGGGAGCGGGACGGGTGTGGGGGGGTCTTTCCGCAGCCCATCTCCCCGCGGAGAAGCAGGGAGGGGCTGCCCTGACCGCTCTCCCTAGAGGACCCTCGCAGCGGGGGGACGGGGGTGCGCTCCCCCCTCCCTCTCCCCTGTGGACCCCCCGGAGGGTCTCTCTGGCCCTTCTCCCCATCGGGAGAGCCCTTCCCCTTCCCCTTCCCTTCCCCTTCAGGGCGGAGCCCGCAGCAGCCGCCCCCCTCCCGGGCCGGGCCGTACTCACGTCGCGGCGGAGCCGAGGGGCGCGGGGCGGCAGCGGCGGAGCGGAGCGGAGCGGGCGGCGGCGCTGACAAGTTTCCCCTTTAACCGGGGCCACGGCCCCGCTGGCGGCTGCGGGACGGGGAGGGCCCTGCCGCGGCGCCCGGCCGCTCCTCCTGTAAATGCGGCAGCGCCCCGGCCCCGCCAGCACCCACCCCCCCTCCGCCGGCCCCCCCCAGCCGGGAGTCACTCCCTGCCCCATCCCCGTCCCCGCACACAGGCGCGGCCGATCCCGCTGGCTCAGCGGGGGGATTTTTTTTTTATTTGTTCTTGGGTTTTTTTTTGGGGGGGGGCAGCCATCCCTCTTTGCTTCCCCAGCCAGGACCCCCAGCTTCGAGGACCCCCAGCTTCCCCATCGTGGACGCCCCCCCCGCCCCGGGGGGGCTGTGCCGGGAGGCGGCTCTGCCCCGTTCCGCTCTCCGGAGCGGCCGCGGGTGGGGGGCGGGGGCGGGGGGCGCAGCACGGCGGGGTGCGGGGCTGTAGGAAGCCCGGGGTGCCGGAGGCGGCCGGTGGCCGGCGGCTGCAGCCGCGTGTGTTGCTGAGCAGATAAGTGAGTTCTGGTGAGGGCTGGCAGGGAGCTTCCCTCCCCCGGGGATGCTCGGGGAGGGGGACGCGGTCAGCGAGGAGGTGACACGCAGAGGACAGAGAGCTCCGCTGCACCGGGTGGCCCCCCACGCCCCGGCGGAGGCGGTTCGTGTAGCCTCAGCCAGGGATCCGTGGGGCGGGATTTGGGGAACGGGCTGTGCTGCAGTCGGGGGCAATGTCCCCTCTGGTTTACACGGTGCGGCTGCGGCCAGGAAAGTGACACCTCTGCAATTTGCTCCCGCGATGGGCAATGGGCTTCTGGCTCCGGGGGCTGGGGCTTTTTTGAGCGCTTGAAAAAGCCGAATCCTGTGGGACTGAGCAACCTTTCACTAAATGGAGATTTTCCGAAATGCTGGAGGACTTAGGTGCTCGGAGCAGAAGGGGTGGCTGCACTCCGGTACGGCAGCCTTCGCTCATCCCTCAACCCCAGCTAATCTGTTGAAATCAACCTCACGCGCAGACCTCCCCCATAGTCCCCGCAGGAGACCTGCGCACCCCTGGGAGACCTGAGCGCTAGCACCTGCCTCCCCGTCACCTTTCCCCATCACCTCTGCCCCTCTTCACGCACCAGCTCCGAACTAGTCCTGCTTGCTGAGACGAGAGAACTCGGCATCCAGCCACCAAAACTGCAAATCCTGGGAGAAAGAGGGAGAGAAGCGTGCTTGGCTCCCTCCTCCTGGCAAGCACAGGCGCGTTCCCTGCAGCATGGGCTCTGGCTCCTCCGCGCTGGTGTTAAGTGGTCCCGTCACACACATCGGCCAGCAAGTGGGAGTTCAGAGTGCTCTATGGGGATGGGGGGGGAGATGGGCCAGCGGCTGAAATGAGCCCCCCCCCGGCCTCCCACCGTGCTCGAGCCCCTGGTTCCGTGCATGCCTGCACGCCCCGCCGCGATGCTGCCGAGCCAAACTCTGCTCTAGCAGCGCCGGCTCTGCCTTGTGCAGGTTTGCCCAGCCTGGTTTCGAAGGAGGCAATTTGCCCTTCCCTCTGAAAAATACCCCACCCATTTCTGTGCCACCCCCCCCGCCCCCTGTGACACTGCTGCCTGCCATCGCAGGCATCGCCGGCAGCCAGTGCCATCCGTGACTGCAAGCCCCAGAGGACTAAAACATCTGGACCAACATCAGTCCATTCCTCGCTAACGAGGCTATTTCGGGCTGTCTTGCCTCTGCGGGTTGAGCTGTCTGCTGCTTTCAGAGCAGAAGGAGCCGCCGCGCTTGGGGCTGCGCAAACACAGGGCGAGAAGGGTCTTGTCCCCAAGGACTGCCACCCAACCTGCCGTTAGAGACCATCTTCTGAGTCGGGTTTGTAGGGCTGAGCTCTCGGCGGCTGTGTTTCTCTGGATAAATTATCTGACCCGCTTCCCCAAAAGCAGAGCAGGGAGATGCACAGCAGTGACAGGCAGCCGGGGGGCGTGGGGGGGCACGTACGCACCCGAGCTCCTCCATGAACGTGGGAGAGCAAACCCACTTTGGTTCCAGCTCTGAAAATGCTGCCAAAAGCAGCTTTTTAAGCGCCGGAGAAACACCTGAAACTCCAATCAGGGCAAAGAGTAGCCTGCGGGTAATGGAGCCTGTCTTGGCGGAGAGTTGCGGATTAGAAACGGAGGAGGAAGCCCAGAGAGAAGAGCACATCAATCCCGTGCTCCTCAGACGCTCCTCTTCTTGGAAAGGTGCATCATCCAAACGGAGCAGGGCTTTGGAAAACCATCTGCTGAGTACGTGCCATCACGGCAGCTCTGGTGCCGGGGGACCGGGATGCTCCAGGGAGTTCATCTGAAAACACGGGAGGCAAATCTGGAGGTGCCGGATGGCGCCTCTGGGCCAGAAGGAGGTGAGAAAGCGGGGTGTTCACAGCAGAACCCTGGGCATCAGACGGCATCGCCTTCCCGGCACAGGCCAGGGAATTGCACCCTGCTTCCCATCGAGGGGCTCGACGGCTGCCCGGCTTCCCCAGCTCCGTCCGAGCGTGGCTAGCAGTGGTCACCGCCTAAATACAGGCAGGCGCCACAAGAAATTTGAAAAATCTTTTGTGTACAAACGAGATTTGCCACAGGCTGCGCTGGGAATACTGGAAGATCAACGGGTTTTATAAACACGGGGTAAAAACCAGAAAAAGTGGATTTCTCACTTTGAATCTCTTCCACGGGATCCCTTAAAATTCTTGCAATGCTTCAGCTTGAATTTCTAGAATAAAATAATGAGAATTTAGGAGGGAAAGTGGGTTTTATAGCAATTCAAGGGGCTCGGATCTAATCTGACAAGGCAGTGACGGACTTTGAGGGCTTTGCTGAAAAGGGTCGAAGCCTCGTTTAACCGTGTCTGCGGCATCACCTGAACCAGCACATCATGGGCTCGGCCGCCATCGGTCCAGCGTACACGTACACCACCCCCTTCCCCAGGCCAGGCGAATGAAACCGCTCTGAAAACAAGCATTTTCAAACGACACCAAAGGACAACTTTTTCTCCGTGTGTCTTCTCGGGTGCCCCATCCCTGGAGGGGTTCAAGGCCAGGCTGGACGGAGCTTGGAGCAACCTGGGCTGGTGGGAGGTGTCCCTGCCCAGGGCAGGGGGTGGCACTGGGTGGGCTTCAAGGTCCCTTCCAACCCAAACCATTCTATGGTCCTACGATTCTTGTGGATTAACTTCTTTAACCCCCAGATTTTGCTCTGTCATCACAATTTTAGGGACTCGCTTCCAGTTCCTTACCCTGAGACCATTGGCAACAGAGGACTTGAAATGCAAAGGGCAAAAGGGCAGAAATCTGGAAACGGGGAAAATAAAAATAAAAAAAAAAGATCCTGGTTTCAAACATCTGTGCTGCTAGGGAAATAAGGAGAGCAATATACGGTTTGACTCGCATTGTACGGAGAACCGATAGTGCTCCCCCAAACAACGCAGTTCCCATCCGTCGCTGAGTCCAGTCTGTGACTTTCCCAGTGCCTGCCGGTGACGTGATCTCATCCTCGGAGCTTGATACAGTTTATATATATGGTATATATTTCATTTTAATTTTTTTTTATTTTATTAATATTTCATTAAAGTAGTTTAGTCCCTTCTAAACTCCTAATTCTCTTTCTTTCTCTCCCTCCTCTCCTTGGGGGTGGGGGAGAGCATCTATCGTTCATCTCACCGGCCCAAACCACGACAATAATTCTATAAAAATACAGAGAGAAATAACTCTCTAAATAAGTCTTTCCAGCCGAAGGCCTGGGGGAAGGCTCTCCACCCCGAGAGCACGTCCCCAGCTGGCAGCGAGTGTGGAGGGTGCCAGGATCTCCCCCTTTCCCCGGCTCCGGGAGGTGCCAGGGGGGAGGCGGGTGCCGTGCCCCGGGAAGGATGCTGCTGTGGGTTACCAAGCCCCACGGCTGCCCCACGGCAGGGCTGCGTGGGGCATGGGCCTTTGCTGCAGCATGAAATGCTGTTTGGATCAAATTGCACTGAGGGAGAGTGGGTTTTTTTACCTTTTCTGGTCAAACTGGTGGAATGGCGATCTGAAAAGCCATTTCAAGGAGAAAAAAAAAAGACAGGAGGGGAGACATTGAAATTCAGCAAACTTCTAAAACAAGAGCCCTAATACATCTTGGAGACATTTACTAACTTTTCCTGACATTTGTTTTCCACCAAACCAAGAAGAATTCATAAAATGTTGGAGTCCCGTCTGCATTCATGCCCCAAGACCCGACTTCATCCAACTTTTTCCCTTTCACCTCCAAGCCAGTTGTCATCACTGATAGAGTCAGGCTGAAATCCCTGGAGAAAATCCCACTGGCTTCAAGGAAACCAAAATTTACCCACTGATTCCAAAAGCCAAAAAAACAAAAACCAACCGAGGTTCCCATCTGGGACGTGACTCTGTGTCAGGACACACTCAGATACTTTCAGAAACTGGGATTTGTGCTCGTCTCCTGCGTGTTGACAGCCAACCCCCTGCCAGCTCCTTTGTTGAACCTACCGAGGATACCGATCTAAACCAGCTTTTTGCTCAAGCTCTTGAGTTTTAGACTTTTGGCTTCAGCAGTGCCAGGTCTGGCCCCTTTTTCGGTCTCCTCCAGGGTCCCGAGAGCGGCCGCCGATGCTCCGAGGGTGACAATGCTCCGTCCCCTGCAGCTGCCGGCTGAGGGACACGGCGGATGCTGCAAGTCTGCACGGGCTCGAGGAACAACTGGAACAAGCTCATGTGAAACAAATCCACGGGGGGATATTAAATTCAAGGACAGCCCTGGCAGCTCAGGAAGTCCTTGAGATGCTAATTGCTGGAAGCTGGGAAAGTAGACTGGGAAAGTATCACAGGGTGCTTGCCTTCTTTTGGTGCTTTTATCCAAGCATCTGCTGTTGGCTCTGTCAGAGGCTGAATGTGGGGCTCGCTGCACTTTGCTCTGAGCCAGCACAGCCATTCCTATGATCCTACACTGCCCAAATTTTCCTTACCATTTTGCCAAAGTTTTCTCCCTTTTTTCTTTTTTTTTTTTTTCATAAAAGCAGTGAGTTTGGGTTTTTTTTTCTGAACCGCTGATACTGTTTTGGGAATTCTCTCTCCCTCAAGCCGGATAATATGCCTTAGTTATGCAATATCCTGTTAACATGTTTTGTGGCAAGCTTTGATTTCACCCAAATTCATATCAGACTCCTCCAGGACATTCTCTCCTTTTTCGTTTCTTAGGCAACAAGAAGAGGTATGGCCCTTGGATTACTACCCATTCCTGTTCTCCCGTGTGGGTGGCAATGAAGCCACACGCGTAATCCAAGGGGTCTCGATCATAGGATCATAGAATGGTCTGGGTTGGAAGGGACCTTTAAGATCATCAAGTCCAACCATCAACCTAACACTGCCAAAACCATCACTAAACCATGTCCCTCAGCATCCCATCTAGCCATCTTTTAAGTACCTCCAGGGGTGGTGACTCAAACACTTCCCTGGCAGCCTGTTCCAATGCTTGATAACCCATCAAAGGAGACTTCAGGGCCTTGGGACGGTTGGTGAGGGAATCTGGGAGGCAGGTTGTTTTTTCCTCTCCTCCCAGTTGCGGGCAATGACATTGGAAGGAACAGGTGGGACCAGCCTATTAATACGTGGCTCCGTGGCTGGTGTCATCAACACCAATTTGGGTTTTATGGTAATGGGATGGCATACACGGCACCAGGCTTGCTGGTGTCAGATGGGGTTCACCTCTCATAGAATCCAAGACTCATAGACTGCGTTGGGTTGGAAGGGACCTCTCAAGGGCATCTAGTCCAACCCCCCTGCAGTCAGCAGGGACATCTTCAACTAGATCACGTTGCTGAGAGCCTCATGCAGCCTGGCCTTGAATGTCTCCAGGGATGGGGCCTCCCCCACCTCTCTGGGCAACCTGGGCCAGGGTCTCCCCACCCACCTCCAAGGGGGAAGAGGGTCTTTGCTCAGGAGGTAGCGGGGCTCATTGACAGAGCTTTAAACAAGGCTTGAAGGGAGAGGGGGACAATATCGGGCTGTCCCGGTGGGATGCGATGCCAAGGTTGGAGGGACGGGGTGCCAGCGAGGGCCTGTTGCTCTGAGACGCGCTGGTGACGCTGCCTCACACTTGAAGTCTTGGAGAGATGAGCCGGGGGCTCCTGAGGTCACAGGAGGCAAGAGGGAAACACCAGTGCAATACCCCAAAGGAATCAAGGGGTGTTCCTGGAAGAAGGTGGTATTTGAAAAGTCATGGCATCAGGTGAAGTCCCCGGGCACTGGAAAAAGGGAAACATTGCACCCATTTGTAAAAAGGGTGGAAAGGAGGGTACGGACCTGTCAGCGTCACCTCTGTGGCTGGGAAGGTCATGGGGCAGATCCTCCTAAAAGCCACGCTAAGGCCCATGGAGGACAAGGAGGTGATTTGAGACATGGCTTCACCCTGTGCTTTTTCCACATCAGACTCCAAAGGAGGAGGACACGACACTTTTTCTCCTAAAATCACAGACCGAATGGGTAGGAATGAATCCCCGTGGGTGGATTTACTCTTAGTTGCATCCAGGATATTTCCAGTTACTTTCTGGCACGCCGTGAAAGAGCAGTGGAAAGAGAAAAACCAAAGGGAAAAAAAAAATACTCCAGGTAGACCATGTGACATGCAAAGTGATAATTTAATTTGTAGCCAGGCTTCCATCAGGAAGTGGAAAGTTAATCATGTACTATTTAAAGCATATTGACAAAACTGATAACTCCGGTAAGGGATGCCGTGGGGTGGGCTGAGCCCAGCCTAGATGGGACCCAGCAGCCGCGCGGTGCTGGGAAAGGTCTTGCGCATCCCCATGCACTTCTCCTCGTCAATGAACAGGGAGTTGGCTTTGACGGCCAGGTCGTGCTGCAGGACAGCCTTGGCACGAACCAGCATTTGCAAGGTGTCCTGGCTGTCTCTCAGCTGCTGCTGAAGAGTCTGCACCGTCTCTTCGATGTCACGGACCTCGTTGACAAGGCTGGAAAACAGCAAGGAGCCCTCATTAGAAGTCCTGTCACGCGGGTGGTTTCTAGCATGGCGTTGCTGATGGGCCCCTGGGGCATGGGTTTTCCCCCTTCACCGCGCTCAGTGAACATCTGCTCGAAGGCTTCGGCAACGCGCAGCCGCGTCTGCCAGAGCAGGTGGTGCCACCAAGCAGAGGGACGAGCAGCTGTGGTTTCCCATTCCTGTTTGGTTTTGTGGGTTTCTTGGCTCCCCCTCCTGGATTTCCCCGGGCAAGGGTCCTCCCCACACCCACGGGTGCACACGCAGCGAAAGAGGACAGCTGGGAGAGGCTAAAAGCGAAGGTGAAACAAGTGGAGGATGGAACAAAGGATGGCGTGAGAGATGCTAAACCGGCTCTGGGGCTGGGTTTAAATTGCTTTGAAAAGGCTTCCCAGGGAGCCTCACCCAGCGGGCTGCCAGGAGGAGGTGTGAAGTTCAGGGTGCCTGATCCTCCCCAGCCCCTCGGGGTGCAATGCCAAAGAGCTCCCTCTGTCTTTGACAGGATTTCCAGTGTCCCCAGGGAAGGTGAGCACAGCCCTCACTGCTTCTCCGTGTGGTGCACAGAATCTCAGGCTGGCGGGGGTTGGCAGGGACCTCTGGAGATCACCCAGTCCAACCCCCTGCCAGAGCAGGGTCACCCAGAGCAGGTGGCACAGGAACGCCTCCAGGCGGGTTTGGGATGTCTCCAGAGACGGAGACTCCACCATCTCTCGGGGCAGCCTGTGCCAGGGCTCTGCCACCCTCACAGCAAAGAAGTTCCTCCTCGTGTTTAGGTGGAACTCCCTATGGTCAAGTTTGTGCCCGTTACCCCTTGTCCTGTCCCCGGGCACCACTGAAAAGAGCCTGGCCCCATCCTCCTGACACCCCCCCTTTCAGTATTGATAAGCGTTGAGAAGGTGCCCCCTCAGGCATCTTTTTTCCAGCCTGAAGAGACCCAAATCCCTCAGCCTTTCTTCACAAGAGAGGTGTTCCAGTCCCCTCATCCTCTTGGTAGCCCTTTGCTGTCCCCTCTCCAGCAGTTCCCTGTCCTTCTGGAACCGGGGAGCCCAGCACTGGACACAGCACCTTGCACAGCAGCTGCACCCTTGCGGTTACCCAAAAGCAAGGACCTAAGAGCTCTCAGCATGAGCCTGTTGGAGAGTAAAGGGCTTGTCCTTCAAACCTGAGCCCATCCAGCCGCCGGGAAGCAGGCAGGAGAGAAGACGGGGTTGACGCAAGTAGGAAAAATCCAGCCCCTCATGGGGTGGCATCAGGCCGCCCCCGGCCATGGGGTACAGCCTCCGTTGTGGGCGCAGAGCTCTCCCAGCACCCAAAGGCTGGGATACCCGCTCATTGCTTTTGATTATGTCGGTGCACTTCTGGAAGGACTCTTTAGGGAAAAGAACCAACCCCCCATGATTAATTTTGTCATCCAGCGATGCTCCCGAGTGCTACCACCCGTGAGCCCTCGAGGTCCCCGCCGGCCCCGCGCTCCTGCCTTACCGCAGCTGGGCAGTGTCCCGGCACAGCTCCATGTTTGGCCTCCGAGTGCGCTGGTCCAGCCGGGTCTGAGCCACCTTTAATGGAGGCCCCTGGTCCCTAATGGCCTTTTGGATGGCTTCTATATTCCTCTCCGTCTGGAATATTTCCTGCACTGTCTGGCGTAAGAAAGAAACACATGCATAAATTTAAAAAATATATTCTCCAGCGGCAACGTGATTTCCCTTTTCTGCCATCCATCTGCAGAAAAAAACCAAGTTCAATTAGCAGACCCCGGGCTCAGACTGCTCTCACTCTGCCATAGATGGAGGCACAGATCCAGCAGCCATTTCTCTGTGGGGAAAAGCCTCTCTTTGCTCTTGCTGTCACATCAGAGGAGGTTTTGGAGCAGTGACGGATCTACTGAATTACCCGCTCCCCAAAATTACTGCTTGCAGGAACTGATCGTCCATCACTAGCAACTAACAGAGGGCAGGTTTTTGGTGGATGCTCGCTGAAGGATGTGGCACCAGCCCGCGATGCTGCAAGCCCAGTTTCTGCTCGGTTAATCTGTGCCGAGCACTTTTCAGGCAGCTTTCCATGAGAGCCAGTGGTGCGAGCCTGCTGCCCATCGCTGATCTCCACTTCATCTGCTTGGCGGAGCAAACACACCGATACCTGTGCAGCAACCACAGAGTGCTGAGACCGAAAACACGTCCTTGGAGGAGCAGCAAAGCTGCAAACCCCACAGCAGACACCCCAGCAGAGTCCCAGTAAAGCCCTTCTGCAGGGCAGCCAGCACCTCTGAAGTAACTAGCGCTGATGCAAGTAGCGCTGGCATTTTCTGCTGGAAATCCCTGTGCTAGGAGGCTGTCAGCTGGGATGAGCAACGGGCAGTATCCCTTGGGATGAAATTACACTGCCAACTCATCCTGCTCCAAGAAGAAAGTCCCCAAGAAAGCTGGGCAGGGGCTGTTTGCAAGGGCATGTAGCGAGAGGACGAGGGGCAATGGTCTAAACTAGAGCAGGGCGGGTTTAGATGAGACATTAGGCAGAAGTTCTTTGCACTGAGGGTGGTGAGACACTGGCCCAGGTTGCCCAGAGAGGTGGTGGAGGCCCCATCCCTGGAGACATTCAAGGCCAGGCTGGATGAGGCTCTCAGCAACCTGATCCAGTTGAAGATGTCCCTGCTGACTGCAGGGGGTTGGACTAGGTGGCCTTGAGAGGTCCCTTCACACCCAACACATCCTATGACTCTATGATTCTAAATGATGCTATAACCAGGTTCTTGTGGTGACCGTTCCTCTGCTGGGGCCACGTCTGCGTGGAGGGTCGCGCTTTGGAGGTGTCACCGGGAAGTGACAGTGTCACACCAAAAGGGGGGGGTTCAGGCTACCTTGGCCAGGTGGGTCTGAATCTTTCTCTTGGCATCGGCCGTCTCAGCGATGCGGTTGGTGAAGGCGCCGTTCACGGCGTTGAACTGCTGCCACATCTGGCTGTCCGTCACCGCCAGCAGGTTCTCGATGTCGTCCCGCAGCTTGGCGGAGGCCGCCCGCTCGCTCTGGGAGCGGAGGATGTTGTCGTTGGTGAACTTGGCCCAGGACTGTGGCACCGAGATCCTGGCGGGGAAAAGGAGAGGCCCCCGGTAAGCTGGATGTGGGCAGGCATGGACCCTGCCAGGGAGCAGCGTGGATTCACTATAGCTTAAATCTACACTTTTAATTGGACTGTATGTCATAGTTTGACCCCAGCCAGCAGCCAGGACCACGCGTGCGCTGGTGCAGTTCTCCCCCTTCCCCCCAGAAGGGAGAAGAGGGAGAAAAGGAGGGGAAAGGGAAAGGGAAAAACTCGTGGGTGGAGATAAGGACAGTTTAATAGAACAGTAACAGAAACGAACAATACTAATAATAATAATAATAATAATAATAATAATAATAATGAGAGAAGTCACTCTCACCACCCAGTGAACTGGCACCTTCCCGAGCCCCGACCGCATATTCCCACCCCGCACCAACCCCCATTTATATCCTGAGCATGGCATCTATGGTACGGAATATTCCGTTGGCCTTTCCCTTGTTCTGCCTATGCTCCTCCTCACTTCTATGGGAAGCTGAAAAGAGTCCTTGAAAAGTATAAACATCGCCTAGCAACAACTAAGACACATCTTTGAAAATATGCATAAACTTAGTGAGCTGTTTCAGCAGAGGTGCTCCCCTGAATTAATTGGCAGGCTGATCTCTCAACCCCTGGTAGAATGTTTAATGAGGTGGGACTGGCTTTCACCCTCTGGATGTTTGGCATCCAACTGTCAGCAGAGGGTTGTGCTCCCTTTCCGAGGAGCGGAGAGAAATGACCGCTCTGAGGGAGGTGTCTCCAGGCCGGATGGATCTGGGTTGGGGACAAGCAGCTCCCTGCCAGGGAGAGGCACCGCGTATCCCGGGGACAGCTTGCTGCTGGGGACCGACAGCGTGCACTCACGTGGCATCGACCTGCTCCACCCCTCGGTAGTAACTGATGCCCTGGGAGGTGTTCATCAGGTGGTGGCACCTGTCGTCGATCCGGTGGGCCACCTGCTTGTTGGCCAGGTCCTTCTCCAGATTCTGCTGGGCCACCCGGTTGGACCTTCAACATGCAAACAGCAGCCATCGGTGGGGACGTACGGGTGGAATGGCTTCCTCCCCGTTCCACTCCCCACAGCAGCTCCCGGCCCCCCGCGCAGCTCTGTCCTCCCACAAGCATCACCGCCCGCATGCCATGGAGCCTCCATGGGCTTTACGCCTGTGGGGTGTGGGGATAGACGGGGTTCTTCTGGGGGTTCACATCTGCTGGGGTTCTGCTGGGCTTCTGCTGTGACCACAAATGCACATCAGCCCTACGACATGAGAGAAGGAGCTCCTCCTTACGTGATCTGGGCTTTGGCCTTGTCCAGGACCTGCTGCATCTTCTCCTGGCACGACCTGATGACATCGACTTCCTGGGCAAAGGCAAAAGAGGACCCCATCAGTGTCCATACTCACTCGTCCTGGTCACACTCCTCCCCTTGGACCTCTCCAACCCTGCACACAGCAAGAACTTGCCTGCTTGTCTTCCTGCCCAAAGCAAACAGGCAGGAAAACTCGCAGCTGAGCCTGCGCCCAGCGCCCTGGAGGGGACAGAAGGGTGCTGTGGCTGCAGCCACGGCCTTTGCGTTCCCTTTCAGGGTGGGTCAATAAGGATTTTTTCACCTTGACCTCAGTGTCAAGCGGTGGTTAGTCCCACTACACGGACAGGGACACATCCTGGTGTGGACAGGCAGAGCGGTTCCCTGGACCACTACACACCTCCGTCCCCAGATCAGCACCTGCCCTTTTTGCTCCCAAAATGTTTTCCTCCCCAGGAGGAATCCCATCCGTACGGGACAAGAGGAGATGGACTTGACTTCGGTGTAAATGCCCAGGCTGAATTTCTGAGACACATTCAGCTCCACCGGAGGAAGTGTGTTGCTCTCAGCTCACTTGACTTCAGCACAAACCCATTGCCTTTGTGAAGCTCCGGCTGCTGGAGGCAGGTGATCAGTGCTCCAAATCCCATAACTTTGAAATCCGGTAAAAATAGCTTCAACGCATGATGTGAGTTGCCCAACTTACTGTTAAGAGCTGTTCCTCCACGTTGTCGTGGACCAGGTCGATGCCCATCCTCTTCTCCCGGTGAAGTAAGCACTCCTGAGCGACCTGTTGGGGACACGCCATCACCGCTGGCTGCAGGGGCAGGGCTCTCTATGGGGACCGTCCCCATCTCCAATAATGTAAGAAAAGAAATTCTAGGTGGGCACGGAGATGACAAGAGAGGGAAAAAAGTGGCCCGGGGCAGCTGGTTTAGCTGACAAGGAGCAGGCGAGCTGCAACATCAGCATTAAACCATCATGAGGGAGCAGACGTGTCCCTGGTGCAGCCACAGCTGAAACGGGGGACCTGTGTCAGCCTTGACGCCCACCTCGCCAGAGCCTCGTGGTAAGACACGGGCTTTTGTCTCCCAAATCAGGACTCTGGATGTACCACTTCTAAAAATATTGAGTTAAGCAAACGCAGCTTTGACGTGCTCAGCCTGTGCTGATAGGGGATCCAGCAGATGGCAAGGGGGGTTTGTTTACTACTAACTTAACTAATGGCCTCTTAATAAAAGCTTTCTAGACGTTCTGGAGCTGCAGTGAAACTTAATGAGACGTTTGAAGGGCTGCAGATGTTTCAGCAGTAGGCTACAGCTTGCAGCGCGCCGGGACGGGTGCTTACCCGGAGAGGGGCCTCCGCCTCGGCCAAGGCTCTCTCCAGCCTGGTCTTCACCTCTGTGAGTGCGTTGGTCTCCCCGATCACCTCATCTAGCTCGTGGCAGAGCTCCGATTTCCAAAACGCGATGTCATTGGCGCGCACTCCCAGGTTTTTGGTGCTTTCTGCTTGCGTTTTCTTGGTCTGCTGGTATTTGTGGTCAATGATGCGGGAGGTATCGGCTCTCAGGCGCTCCGCGTTCTTCTGGGAGGTCTCCGACTCCCTGTAATTGGTCACGTTGGACTTGTACCAGTCTTCAGGGGTGTACTGGGTGAAGACGGTGGTTCTGGTGGAAACAGATGGAAGCTTCTCGCCGGCGGTTATCCCCTGGGAACTCTTGGAAAAGGCAGCCAAAGTTGGTTTGCTGGCAGCCGTTTTGTAGTAGGTGCTGGGCATCCAGGGGAGGCTGTAGCTCTGAGGCAAGGGGCGGTAAGGAAATCGGTTCTTATAGCTTGACGCCATGGTGTGGATGGCAGGGAGAAACCTGGTGGGTATGGCTCTGGGATGGGCGAACTTTGCTGGTAAGGGAGAGCCGACAGACTCCATGCTCGACCGCTGCTATTCGTGTGTCCCGTCCGTGTCCTGCACAGAGGAGGAGAGAGAGGACAACCTCAGCAACCTCCTGCACTTGCCTTACTTCTTACAGCAACACCCGCAACTGCAAACACAAACAGCGACGCACAGAGCGCCCTCACAGCGCCTGAACAGGCCTAAACCCCTTGAAAACAAATCCCTCCTGACAGCATCCCAAACATTTGGATATAAAAGCGTTTGACTTGGTTGTTAGTATCTAGCATCAGGTCTTGGAATGCGGAGAAAAACAAATCACGGCCGTAAGGAGAATGACAGATACCGTGCCTTCCTTTTCCTTAAATCTGTCAATCCAGTCAAACTGGAGTTGCTCCTTCTCTGCTGTTCCTTTGTTTCTTTTGGCTGGCGTATCTGCTGATCTTCTGAAACTCCAGAGGTCATTTTCTCTGTAAAAGTTCCATTCCCAGCCCCGAGGGCTGCGTCCCTTTTGGACACACATCTGCTACCGGCCCAGCGCCATTTGTGGGTGGGTGAGGGACTCCATCCTCACCCCCTCTATCTTCCCTTGCCTTAAATGCTGGAGTGAGGAGCCTGCAGGTGAGCTGAGCTTTGCAGGACTATATCCAAATTTGACCCCCCCACACCCCTATTTCAGCCTCAAAAGAGGGGCCGCCTCTTGCCTTGCAAAGGAGGAAAGGTGTCGATGGCTCACCTGGTGTAAGATCAGTGTGCGTGGGAAGGAGATGGCCCACAGTCTTTTCAGAGCGCTTGGGAAACACCAGCCTTGCAGTAGCCCTAGGAGGAATGGCCACACATGAAGATTTTGCTACCAAGAATTGCATATTGTCCTCTCCAGCTTGAGGCTGTCAATCGATGGTTATCAGCAAGATAAGGCAGGGGGCCACCAAACACACCTCATCTGAGGACAAACACTCCGGAGGGGTACGTGGTGCTCGGTACAAAGCTCTTGTGAGGTTACAAGTGTCACCCACGGGCAGGAATAAGTCCCTCAATACGGCTGTTGTAGCCAGCCTGACGTGTCCTTCCCCTAACACCGTCCCGTCCCCACTGCTCCCAGCCTGGCTCGGAGCCCCAGGGGAAGATGAGGACACGGGTGTGCTACAGCAAGATCCCTGATGGGAGTGGCTGTGGGACAGGCAGCGGGAAACTCACACCCTCAAATTTAGCAGAAAAAGAAGCTTTTGCAAACATGACCCTCCGAGGCAGTTTGGCAGAACCGAGGACGAAATGTCTGCGCTCAGGTCCAACAGAAACCACCGTGTGTGCCGCTTCCCACAAACCGCTCCCTTCAGCCCTTTTGTCCCGGCTAGGGATAAATGACGGCGCTTTCCCTAGCTCCGTGCCGCTTTATACCTGAGAAACGGCCTTGGGAGGGTGGGAGGCAGCTTCCCTGGCTCCCACCCCCACAAATAAACTCTGCCCTTTCAGATACTGACAGACACACGTTTAGGAAAGGGAGGGAAAACCCCTTGAGAACGTCCCAGGGCTACTTTTCCCTGCATTTCCAGCTGAAATAAATGCCCCTGCATCCCCCTTGGGATAAGCCATCCCAGGGCGACACTTTGTGCCATCCCTGAACACGGACACAACGACAGGAGCCCCAACCACCTCATCCGGGTACATTTAGAGGACAGAAGAGATACGGAGGGGGATTAGGAGAATGACCCGGTTTTTTCCCTCCCAGTTCAGGGACATACTCACCCTGCAGAGGCTTGGGGGTGTGCGGGGGGGGCTGCTACTCAGTGCTGTGCTGTCAGGTTGGGTGGCAGCACTGCCAGACACTGCAGCATCCCCAGTGCCCTCTGTGTCACAGAACCAGGGCAGCGTTGCCGCTGGCGCAGGGTGCTCAGTAACCGGGTTCTACGCGGGCAACTCCCTGCAGCCGCTCTGGCAACCCGATGCAGCCGTTGGGCAACGCATTGCTGTGGATGGGCAAGCCGGGGCCACCCCTGGGCAAGAAAATACCCTCACATGGCATCCTAGATCCTGCCCTGGACAACCTACTGCCCTCCATGGGCAGGTTTTGCAGCCCCTGGGCAACCAGGTGCAGCTTTTGGGAAACTGTTGAGCGGCTTAGTCATATCATTTGGTTTTAGGGAAGTGGAATAATTACTAAATTGGCCAAGAATACAAAAATACAACATTGTTCACACAGTAAGGAAATCATAAAATCCAGAGGCTTCTGAGGTAGAATACAGCCGCAGCTGGCACGCGAAGAATGCAACATCTGTGATTCCCTGTACTAGGTTGTTTGCGAAACTACACGAGGGATGGAATGGAACTGTGTGGAGTTTTGCAGGACGCAAAAAGGATTAGACACAGTTAAATTGGGCCTGTTAGAAACTTCTCTACCTTTGCCTCCCTCTAAAATTACCAACGTCCGACAGTACCCACTGCCTGCAGCTGCACTTGCAGGAGCAGACGGGGTGGCATCAGATTTAGAAAAAAGAAACATCATTAAGAGCACTCACTCGCCTTATAATTCACCGGTGTGGCCAGTAAAGCAACCAACCGGGCAATGGCGTTTCACAGTAGATTACCGAAAGTTAAATGCCAACACTGCACCCCTGACCGCTGCGGTTCCGAATATCGCGGAAATTGTGACAATGATAAAAGGAGCTGCTCGTCCTTGGATGGCTGCCTTAGATGTAAAAGACATGTTTTTTATGATTCCCCTCCTTGAGCAGGACAAAGCGCGGTTTGCATTCCCGTGGAAAGGAGCCCAATATATTTTAACCGACTTCCACAAGGATACGAGCATTCCCCCACCATTGCTCCTAATGCTTTAGCTAAAGTGCCATCAGAGATTCCTGTTTCACAGGGATGTACGGTATACCAATATATTGATGACATCCTAATAGGGGGAGAGAGCCAAGAAAGTGTACAAGACATGACGCAAAACATCCGACAAACATTATCGGATTTAGGATTGGAAATTCCAGACGCAAAGTGTCAGGGACGTGCAGAGGAAGTTAAATTCCTGGGGGTCTGGTGGATTAAGGGAGCTGCTTCTGTCCCTCAGGATACCCTGAAAAAAACAGAACATGGAGAGAATCCTTCCAGCACGAAGGAGTTACAGCAAGTTCTGGGAACTTTAAGTTATTGCCGTAAACACATCCCTGGCTTTTCCATCATTGCTCGCCCCCTTTATTGGTTGCTGAAAAAGGGTAGATCCTGGGAGTGGATGGAACAACATACTGATGCACTGGAATTGCTAATAAAGGAGCTAAGGTTATTCCAACAACTTGGCCCCATCCCTCCAACTGACCCTGTCCATGTGGAATGGGGCTTCAGTGAACATGGTTCTCATTGTAACTTGTGGCAGAAGGGACCAGCAGGACCGGAGAGACCATTAGAATTTAGCTCTCACTCCTTCAATGATACTGAGAGCAGATATTCAGACCTTGAGAAGGGTTTACTGTCCCTGGTGCGAGCATTGCAACGAGCAGAGCAGATAAGGAGAGAACAAAGCGTGGTTGTTCGGGGCCCTTTTCGTCTCCTAGATGTGGTCCGTCAAGGGACAGCACCACCAGCCGGCATTGCCCCGAAAGCCACAGTTCGAAAGTGGTATGCTTATTTCGAAGGCATTAATGAAATCATGCCAGTCTCTGAAGGCAGTGTTAAAGTATCCAAGCTCCAGAAGGATAGAGATGGTGCCCTATTGTTCCAATCCCCACCAAACAGACCATCTCCAATCCAAGCAGCACCTCCTCTGAAAGAAGGCAGCGATCTTACAGGAGTGTGGTTTACTGATGCATCGTCTCACCGTGAGAACAATAAGTGGAAATACAAAGCTGTAGCACTGGAAGCAGCAACGGGGGAAAGAGCAATTGAAACAGGAGATGGTAGCGTGCAAGTAGGGGAACTCAGAGCTGTCCTAGTAGCTGCACGACATGGGGCTACTCACATTTACACTGACTCATATGCTGTTTTTAAAGGAGCCACTGAATGGATCGGACACTGGGCAGCCAACGATTGGCAGGTGAACAGAGTCCCAATTTGGGAGACAGATGGAAGCAACTGTTAGAAAGAGGAGGGCAGAGAGCATTGCACATTGGTTGGGTAAAAGGTCATGATCGTTCGAACTCGATCACTGCTCAGTTCAACCAACAGGTAGATAGCCTCACGTGGCTGCAGCACATTGACATTGTAGATGATGGTGGGGAATGGGAACGCTTACTCGAATGGTTACGTGTTAAGCGTGGCCACACAGGCCGTGCTGATGTGTATCAGGAAGGACTAGCCCGGGGGTGGCCTGTATCAGCTGAACTGTGCGAACAAGTAGTAACTGCCTGTTCACAATGTCGCCTACGGCTCAATAAAGATCATCCGAGTAAGGCGCCTCCCTTACCCATTCGGGACAAGAAACCATTGTGGCATTCCTGGCAAATTGATTGTATTGGGCCCTTGAGATCATCAGGTGAGAAAAGAGACGTCCTAGTAGGAGTGGAGATTATCTCTGGCCTCACTATGGCCACCAGCTTCAAATCAGCTACCGGGGACAACACAGTGAAAGGCCCACAAGGGTGGTACAGCACCCTTCCCCTTCCTGAGGCAATCCAAAGTGATAACGGTTCACACTTTACCGCTACGGTGGTACAAGATTGGGCCAAAGAAGAAGGGATTCGATGGGTATTTCATACTCCCTGTTATCCTCAGGCTAATGGCATTGTTGAACGCACCAATGGATTGGTTAAGCGTTTTGCAAAAGCTCATGAACCTGGTTGGCATTTGCGATGGGATGATGCCACCTATCAATTAAATAACAGATGGAGTGGAGATGGCTGTCCTAAAATGAAAGCTTTCTGTGTATCTGCCAATATCATCACTCCAAAAGTTCCCAATGAACCAGGAAAATACCTAGGACAATTTCACCCTGGGCAACCTGTGTTAGTGAAAATGCCTCAAATTGGCACAGTACCAATGGTGCTAGCTACTCCCCAAAATCCCCATGCATGGGAAGCCAAAGACTGTTCAGGGAAGATACACCGGATCAGCACCCGGTGGATCTCGCCCTCTTTTTGACCCCGTCGCTCAAAGAAGACCGAGCAGATTCCCTTTTCTTTTGTGTCTTACAGGAACCTTAGATGAACTGTACGTGGACAGACAAACTGTTGCCACCTCACAACGACTGAAGAGAGATGTGACTGGTATCTTAGGAACAGGACTGGGAGTCTTAAATAGTATAGATACTTGCGAAGAAACTAGTCACAACTACTAGTGATCTAGACAAATTAAAAGATCCTCTACAGTCCTCTCGATCAGCATTGGGAAATCACCAATGGCTTTTAACGAATATATTGCCTCAGTGGGAAGAAACAGGTGAAAAGGACCATCAGCTGATCACAAATGCACTTGGTACAACCCAAAACAATGTTTCTTTGGCTCTTAGTTGTACCCAAGCCCAACTGTGGATGCAATCTATGACAGCCACAATCATAAGGGAAGGTGAACAAGGCACCTTGCCCACTGAAGTCCAAAAAGTAATATGGGATAACGCAATTGAGTTTGAGAAAAAATTTCAATCCTGGTGGTATCTGGTTAATTTCAAGCAAGGCCACAGCTTTTGTCTTAACGATACGCACTGCCTCAGTGTACACCATATACCCAGTCATCGCCCTGGGGTTGAATCACCATGGAGCCATACTCCATCCGGTAGAGCACAGAGTGTGGGCACAACAAAATGAGAATAAATGGCAAACTGTTGATGTTGAAGCATGCGTTTCACGAGATCAACAAGGATTCATTTGTGAGAGTAATACTCTCAAGGCACAAGACATTTGTCTTGACACCAACCAGAATGTTTGTCACTTTGAGATACATCCCGATGAAACCCCAGAAACTGTGCTTCTATATATTGGGAAAGGGTGTGTTTGCTGAGGTCTCCCTGTACTCTTGTATGCGTAGATGACATAGCAGTAGATAGAAGTAATCACTCAAATCTTTGTGTTTGTAACTTTACTAACGTCATTGGATGTGACTTCAATTCTTCAGCTCCTGTTACGTCTTTTCAATTGCTACAATCTAATTACACGTTGATTCGAGATTTGCTGCCCACCCCTATCGGAATGAATCTCTCACTAGTGAAAAGTTGCTGCAACACGATGAATTGAAGCGATTGTTGAAAGAGGCCCAAGAAAATGGACAAAGAATTCTGATTACTGTCCATCGTGATGTTGAAGAAATACACCACGTACTGGAAAGGGTCAAGAGAGATGGGGGACAGGAATGGTGGGACAGCCTTTTTGGATGGTCACCAACAGCTACAGGACTTTTGAACAAGATGCTCCATCCTGTTGTCGTTTTACTAGTACTCACTGTATTGTGCTTTGCTTTGACAATTGTTTTGTACGTTTGACTTTGGATTATGATGAAAAGCTTAACTCGGTTAAGCTCTTCCATCGCTGCTTTCGGGGATCAGTCGACGGGCTGAGCCTTTCTTCCCCCCCATAGGGACGCCTTTGGGTAAGACTTCGATTACACCGAGTGCTTTCTCGGGGACTTTAGAAATTTCTCTAGAGAATCTCTACCCTACATTTATAGCCAGGCTGTATCCTTTGTAATTTTGTCACGCGTTTTGTATACTTAACAATATCTTTATTAGCATGTGCTTTGCAGACTGTGTATTTATCACCGGCAATCCTAAAGAACCTGTATATCTGTTGTTTAAATAAACCGCGCTGTTTAAGTAGCCAGTCATTTCGCTTTCTCACTGAACGCGACCAAAGACTAGAGAGAGGCCGTGCTGGTTCAGGAGCACGACTAGACTGAAGGTGCAGTCCACTATTAGTGTATCCAAATCGTAATAGTTTAATACATATTAAAGGCGATTGGATTGATAGTGCTGAATTGGGCATCACTCAGAATTGAAACCCAGCCGCACCTGGCCTCCCACCTGGGTGAGGAGTGTTAGAACGCAAGGGGGTTTCTCTTCTGCCAAAACCGCTTGGCCCCTTTTCACGCAACAAGGTAGTCCTGCAAGGAGCAGGGAGATGGACTCGATGATCCTCATGGGTCTCTCTCGACTTGAGATGTTCTATGATCCTAGGAACTCACGGCCCTCAGTGGGCACCGTCAATGGGCAGCCCAAAGAGCCCTTGGGCATTTGAGTGCCACCCCTGGGCAACCAAGTGCCACCCCTGGGCAAACTGGTGCCCTCATTGGACAAGGTGGTGGCAGCAGTGGTGCTGCTGGGCCAGCCCGTGGGCGAGCAGAGGGCTCGCTGGGGCAGGCAGGTAGACCATGGTGGGGGTGCTGGTGAGGAGATGCACGGTGTCCCCAGCAGCCCCACCACGGCACAGCCTCTCGCAGCACCAGGGCACCGTGCACCAGTGACACTGGGAACTTCTCCTGGGAGAGGGTCCTTCCCCACTTATTTCAGGCTTTAGCCTGAGAAAAGGCATTGGAAGAGGAGGAGCCCAGCCCAGCCAGGGGTGGTTAGCACAGCTGCTCCGGCTAACCCAAGGGGCTTTCTCTCCAGCTTCTGAAAATACCCATCAAGTCTGCTGCCATGACCTCTGTGTCCCGCTTTATCCAGAGGAAACATTCTCATTGGCTTCATTTTACCGCTTTAGATGAACTGTGAGCTGTGTGAATGGCTCGTGCCAGGCTGACACCTCTGTCTTCTCATAGCTGTTTTCCGTCACCTCTCCTTTTCCCAGCTCTTGCAGCTGCGGACCGAATCACAGAATCATAGCATTCCCCATATCATAGCATATCCACACGGAGCCGGCCTCCACGGGAAAGCCGTGCCTCTGCTGGCAGAGATCTGACAGAAAAGATGACTCAAACTCTTTCGCGTATACAAAGGTTTTCTTAGGCAACAAAAAGAGGTATGGCCCTTGGATTACTACCCATTACTGTTCTCCCCTGTGGGTGGCAATGAAGCCACAACGCGTAATCCAAGGGGTCTCGATCATAGGATCATAGAATGGTCTGGGTTGGAAGGGACCTTTAAGATCATCAAGTCCAACCATCAACCTAACACTGCCAAACCCATCACTAAACCATGTCCCTCAGCATCCCATCTAGCCATCTTTTAAGTACCTCCAGGGCTGGTGACTCAAACACTTCCCTGGCAGCCTGTTCCAATGCTTGATAACCCATCAAAGGAGACTTCAGGGCCTTGGGACGGTTGGTAAGGGAATCTGGGAGGCAGGTTATTTTTTCCTCTCCTCCCAGTTGCAGGCAATGACATTGGAAGGAATAGGTGGGACCAGCCTATTAATACGTGGCTCCGTGGCTGGTGTCACCAACACCATTTTGGGTTTTATGGTAATGGGATGGCATACACGGCACCAGGCTTGCTGGTGTCAGCTTGGGTTCACCTCTCATAGAATCCAAGACTCATAGACTGCGTTGGGTTGGAAGGGACCTCTCAAGGGCATCTAGTCCAACCCCCCTGCAGTCAGCAGGGACATCTTCACCTGGATCAGGTTGCTCAGAGCCTCATCCAGCCTGGCCTTGAATGTCTCCAGGGATGGGGCCTCCCCCACCTCTCTGGGCAACCTGGGCCAGTGTCTCCCCACCCACCTCCAAGGGGGAAGAGGGTCTTTGCTCAGGAGGTAGCGGGGCTCATTGACAGAGCTTTAAACAAGGCTTGAAGGGAGAGGGGGACAATATCGGGCTGTCCCTGTGGGATGAGATGCCAAGGTTGGAGGGACAGGGTGCCAGCGAGGGCCTGTTGCTCTGAGATGCGCTGGTGACGCTGCCTCACACTTGAAGTCTTGGAGAGATGAGCCGGGGGCTCCTGAGGTCACAGGAGGCAAGAGGGAAACACCAGTGCAATACCCCAAAGGAATCAAGGGGTGTTCCTGGAAGAAGGTGGTATTTGAAAAGTCATGGCATCAGGTGAAGTCCCCGGGCACTGGAAAAAGGGAAACATTGCACCCATTTGTAAAAAGGGTGGAAAGGAGGGTACCGACCTGTCGGCGTCACCTCTGTGCCTGGGAACGTCATGGGGCAGATCCTCCTAAAAGCCACGCTAAGGCCCATGGAGGACAAGGAGGTGAATCAAGACATGGCTTCACACTCTGCTTTTTCCACATCAGACTCCAAAGGAGGAGGACACGACACTTTTTCTCCTAAAATCACAGACCGAATGGGTAGGAATGAATCCCCGTGGGTGGATTTACTCTTAGTTGCATCCAGGATATTTTCAGTTACTTTCTGGCACACCGTGAAAGAGCAGTGGAAAGAGAAAAACCAAAGGGAAAAAAAAAATACTCCTGCTAGACCATGTGACATGCAAAGCGATAATTTAATTTCTACCCAGGCTTCCATCAGGAAGTGGAAGTTTAATCTTGTAATTTTCAAAGCATATAGAGAAAACTGATAACTCTGGCAACGGATGCCGTGGGGTGGGCTGAGCCCAGCCTAGATGGGACCCAGCAGCCGCGCGGTGCTGGGAAAGGTCTTGCGCATCCCCATGCACTTCTCCTGGTCGATGAACAGGGAGTTGGCTTTGACGGCCAGGTCATGCTGCAGGACCGCCTTGGCGCGAACCAGCATTTGCAAGGTGTCCTGGCTGTCTCTCAGCTGCTGCTGAAGAGTCTGCACCGTCTCTTCGATGTCACGGACCTCGTTGACAAGGCTGGAAAACAGCAAGGAGCCCTCATTAGAAGTCCCATCACGCGGGTGGTTTCTAGCATGGCGTTGCTGATGGGCCCCTGGGGCATGGGTTTTCCCCCTTCAGCGTGCTCAGACTCACTCGGACCCCCCCTGTTTGTGTCAGATCCATGGGGAAGCTGAGGGCAGAGCTCCTGGGGGTCTCGGCGGGGAGGCACAGTGAACGTCTGCTCAAAGGCTTCCGCAATTCGCAGCCGCGTCTGCCAGACCAGGTGGTGCCACCAAGCAGAGGGACAAGCAGCTGTGGTTTCCCATTCCTGTTTGGTTTTGTGGGTTTCTTGGCTCCCCCTCCTGGATTTCCCCGGGCAAGGGTCCTCCCCACACCCACGGGTGCACACGCAGCGAAAGAGGACAGCTGGGAGAGGCTAAAAGCGAAGGTGAAACAAGTGGAGGATGGAACAAAGGATGGCGTGAGAGATGCTAAACCGGCTCTGGGGCTGGGTTTAAATTGCTTTGAAAAGGCTTCCCAGGGAGCCTCACCCAGCGGGCTGCCAGGAGGAGGTGTGAAGTTCAGGGTGCCTGATCCTCCACAGCCCCTCGGGGTGCAATGCCAAAGAGCTCCCTCTGTCTTTGACAGGATTTCCAGTGTCCCCAGGGAAGGTGAGCACAGCCCTCACTGCTTCTCCGTGTGGTGCACAGAATCTCAGGCTGGCGGGGGTTGGCAGGGACCTCTGGAGATCACCCAGTCCAACCCCCTGCCAGAGCAGGGTCACCCAGAGCAGGTGGCACAGGAACGCCTCCAGGCGGGTTTGGGATGTCTCCAGAGACGGAGACTCCACCACCTCTCGGGGCAGCCTGTGCCAGGGCTCTGCCACCCTCACAGCAAAGAAGTTCCTCCTCGTGTTTAGGTGGAACTCCCTATGGTCAAGTTTGTGCCCGTTACCGCTTGTCCTGTCCCCGGGCACCACTGAAAAGAGCCTGGCCCCATCCTCCTGACACCCCCCCTTTCAGTATTGATAAGCGTTGAGAAGGTCCCCCCTCAGTCGTCTTTTTTCCAGCCTGAAGAGACCCAAATCCCTCAGCCTTTCTTCACAAGAGAGGTGTTCCAGTCCCCTCATCCTCTTGGTAGCCCTTTGCTGTCCCCTCTCCAGCAGTTCCCTGTCCTTCTGGAACCGGGGAGCCCAGCACTGGACACAGCACCTTGCACAGCAGCTGCACCCTTGCGGTTACCCAAAAGCAAGGACCTAAGAGCTCTCAGCATGAGCCTGTTGCAGAGTAAAGGGCTTGTCCTTCAAACCTGAGCCCATCCAGCCGCCGGGAAGCAGGCAGGAGAGAAGACGGGGTTGACGCAAGTAGGAAAAATCCGGCCCCTCATGGGGTGGCATCAGGCCGCCCCCGGCCATGGGGTACAGCCTCCGTTGTGGGCGCAGAGCTCTCCCAGCACCCAAAGGCTGGGATACCCGCTCATTGCTTTTGATTATGTCGGTGCACTCCTGGAAGGACTCTTTAGGGAAAAGAACCAACCCCCCATGATTAATTTTGTCATCCAGCGATGCTCCCGAGTGCTACCACCCGTGAGCCCTCGAGGTCCCCGCCGGCCCCGCGCTCCTGCCTTACCGCAGCTGGGCAGTGTCCCGGCACAGCTCCATGTTTGGCCTCCGAGTGCGCTCGTCCAGCCGGGTCTGAGCCACCTTTAATGGAGGCCCCTGGTCCCTAATGGCCTTTTGGATGGCTTCTATATTCCTCTCCGTCTGGAATATTTCCTGCAGTGTCTGGCGTAAGAAAGAAACACATGCATAAATTTAAAAAATATATTCTCCAGCGGCAACGTGATTTCCCTTTTCTGCCATCCATCTGCAGAAAAAAAACAAGTTCAATTAGCAGACCCCGGGCTCAGACTGCTCTCACTCTGCCATAGATGGAGGCACAGATCCAGCAGCCATTTCTCTGTGGGGAAAAGCCTCTCTTTGCTCTTGCTGTCACATCAGAGGAGGTTTTGGAGCAGTGACGGATCTACTGAATTACCCGCTCCCCAAAATTACTGCTTGCAGGAACTGATCATCACTAGCAACTAACAGAGGGCAGGTTTTTGGTGGATGCTCGCTGAAGGATGTGGCACCAGCCCGCGATGCTGCAAGCCCAGTTTCTGCTCGGTTAATCTGTGCCGAGCAGTTTTCAGGAAGCTTTCCATGAGAGCCAGTGGTGCGAGCCTGCTGCCCATCGCTGATCTCCACTTCATCTGCTTGGCGGAGCAAACACACCGATACCTGTGCAGCCACCACAGAGTGCTGAGACCGAAAACACGTCCTTGGAGGAGCAGCAAAGCTGCAAACCCCACAGCAGACACCCCAGCAGAGTCCCAGTAAAGCCCTTCTGCAGGGCAGCCAGCGCCTCTGAAGTAACTAGCGCTGATGCAAGTAGCGCTGGCATTTTCTGCTGGAAATCCCTGTGCTAGCAGGCTGTCAGCTGGGATGAGCAACGGGCAGTATCCCTTGGGATGAAATTACACTGCCAACTCATCCTGCTCCAAGAAGAAAGTCCCCAAGAAAGCTGGGCAGGGGCTGTTTGCAAGGGCATGTAGCGACAGGACGAGGGGCAATGGTCTAAACTAGAGCAGGGCAGGTTTAGATGAGACATTAGGCAGAAGTTCTTTGCACTGAGGGTGGTGAGACACTGGCCCAGGTTGCCCAGAGAGGTGGGGGAGGCCCCATCCCTGGAGACATTCAAGGCCAGGCTGGATGAGGCTCTGAGCAACCTGATCCAGTTGAAGATGTCCCTGCTGACTGCAGGGGGTTGGACTAGGTGGCCTTGAGAGGTCCCTTCACACCCAACACATCCTATGACTCCATGATTCTAAATGATGCTATAACCAGGTTCTTGTGGTGACCGTTCCTCTGCTGGGGCCACGTCTGCGTGGAGGGTCGCGCTTTGGAGGTGTCACCGGGAAGTGACAGTGTCACACCAAAAGGGAGGGGTTCAGGCTACCTTGGCCAGGTGGGTCTGAATCTTTCTCTTGGCATCGGCCGTCTCGGCGATGCGGTTGGTGAAAGCGACGTTCACAGCGTTGAACTGCTGCCACATCTGGCTGTCCGTCACCGCCAGCAGGTTCTCGATGTCGTCCCGCAGCTTGGCGGAGGCCGCCCGCTCGCTCTGGGAGCGGAGGATGTTGTCGTTGGTGAACTTGGCCCAGGACTGCGGCACTGAGATCCTGGGGGGGAAAAGGAGAGGCCCCCGGTAAGCTGGATGTGGGCAGGCATGGACCCTGCCAGGGAGCAGCGTGGATTCACTATAGCTTAAATCTACACTTTTAATTGGACTGTATATCATAGTTTAACCCCAGCCAGCAGCCAGGACCACGCATGCGCTGGTGCAGTTCTCCCCCTTCCCCCCAGAAGGGAGAAGAGGGAGAAAAGGAGGGGAAAGGGAAAGGGAAAAACTCGTGGGTGGAGATAAGGACAGTTTAATAGAACAGTAACAGAAACCAATAATAATAATAATAATAATAATAATAATGAGAGAAGTCACTCTCACCACCCAGTGAACTGGCACCTTCCCGAGCCCCGACCGCATATTCCCACCCCGCACCAACCCCCATTTATATCCTGAGCATGGCATCTATGGTACGGAATATTCCGTTGGCCTTTCCCTTGTTCTGCCTATGCTCCTCCTCACTTCTATGGGAAGCTGAAAAGAGTCCTTGAAAAGTATAAACATCGCCTAGCAACAACTAAGACACATCTTTGAAAATATGCATAAACTTAGTGAGCTGTTTCAGCAGAGGTGCTCCCCTGAATTAATTGGCAGGCTGATCTCTCAACCCCTGGTAGAATGTTTAATGAGGTGGGACTGGCTTTCACCCTCTGGATGTTTGGCATCCAACTGTCAGCAGAGGGTTGTGCTCCCTTTCCGGGGAGCGGAGAGAAATGACCGCTCTGAGGGAGGTGTCTCCAGGCGGGATGGATCTGGGTTGGGGACAAGCAGCTCCCTGCCAGGGAGAGGCACCGCGTATCCCGGGGACAGCTTGCTGCTGGGGACCGACAGCGTGCACTCACGTGGCATCGACCTGCTCCACCCCTCGGTAGTAACTGATGCCCTGGGAGGTGTTCATCAGGTGGTGGCACCTGTCGTCGATCCGGTGGGCCACCTGCTTGTTGGCCAGGTCCTTCTCCAGATTCTGCTGGGCCACCCGGTTGGACCTTCAACATGCAAACAGCAGCCATCGGTGGGGACGTACGGGTGGAATGGCTTCCTCCCCGTTCCACTCCCCACAGCAGCTCCCGGCCCCCCGCGCAGCTCTGTCCTCCCACGAGCATCACCGCCCGCATGCCATGGAGCCTCCATGGGCTTTACGCCTGCGGGGTGTGGGGATAGATGGGGTTCTTCTGGGGATTCACATCTGCTGGGGTTCTGCTGGGCTTCTGCTGTGACCACAAATGCACATCAGCCCTACGACATGAGAGAAGGAGCTCCTCCTTACGTGATCTGGGCTTTGGCCTTGTCCAGGACCTGCTGCATCTTCTCCTGGCACGAACTGATGACATCGACTTCCTGGGCAAAGGCAAAAGAGGACCCCATCAGTGTCCATACTCACTCGTCCTGGTCACACTCCTCCCCTTGGACCTTTCCAACCCTGCACACAGCAAGAACTTGCCTGCTTGTCTTCCTGCCCAAAGCAAACAGGCAGGAAAACTCGCAGCTGAGCCTGCGCCCAGCGCCCTGGAGGGGACAGAAGGGTGCTGTAGCTGCAGCCACGGCCTTTGCGTTCCCTTTCAGGGTGGGTCAATAAGGATTTTTTCACCTTGACCTCAGGGTCAAGCAGTGGTTAGTCCCACTACACGGACAGGGACACATCCTGGTGTGGACAGGCAGAGCGGTTCCCTGGACCACTACACACCTCCGTCCCCAGATCAGCACCTGCCCTTTTTGCTCCCAAAATGTTTTCCTCCCCAGGAGGAATCCCATCCGTACGGGACAAGAGGAGATGGACTTGACTTCGGTGTAAATGCCCAGGCTGAATTTCTGAGACACATTCAGCTCCACTGGAGGAAGTGTGTTGCTCTCAGCTCACTTGACTTCAGCACAAACCCATTGCCTTTGTGAAGCTCCGGCTGCTGGAGGCAGGTGATCAGTGCTCCAAATCCCATAACTTTGAAATCCAGTCAAAATAGCTTCAACGCATGATCTGAGTTGCCCAACTTACTGTTAAGAGCTGTTCCTCCACGTTGTCGTGGACCAGGTCGATGCCCATCCTCTTCTCCCGGTGAAGTAAGCACTCCTGAGCGACCTGTTGGGGACACACCATCACCGCTGGCTGCAGGGGCAGGGCTCTCTATGGGGACTGTCCCCATCTCCAATAATGTAAGAAAAGAAACTCTAGGTGGGCACCGAGATGACAAGAGAGGGAAAAAAGTGGCCCGGGGCAGCTGGTTTAGCTGACAAGGAGCAGGCGAGCTGCAACATCAGCATTAAACCATCATGAGGGAGCAGATGTGTCCCTGGTGCAGCCACAGCTGAAACGGGGGACCTGTGTCAGCCTTGACGCCCACCTCGCCAGAGCCTCGTGGTAAGACACGGGCTTTTGTCTCCCAAACCGGGATTTTGGATGTACCGCGTCTAAAAATATTGAGTTAAGCAAATGCTGCTCTGACGTGCTCAGCCTGTGCTGATAGGGGATCCAGCAGATGGCAAGGGGGGTTTGGTTACTACTAACTTAACTAATGGCCTCTTAATAAAAGCTTTCTAGACGTTCTGGAGCTGCAGTGAAACTTAATGAGATGTTTGAAGGGCTGCAGATGTTTCAGCAGTAGGCTACAGCTTGCAGCGCGCCGGGACGGGTGCTTACCCGGAGAGGGGCGTCCGCCTCGGCCAAGGCTCTCTCCAGCCTGGTCTTCACCTCTGTGAGTGCGTTGGTCTCCCCGATCACCTCATCTAGCTCGTGGCAGAGCTCCGATTTCCAAAACGCGATGTCATTGGCGCGCACTCCCAGGTTTTTGGTGCTTTCTACTTGCGTTTTCTTGGTCTGCTGGTATTTGTGGTCAATGATGCGGGAGGTATCGGCTCTGAGGCGCTCCGCGTTCTTCTGGGAGGTCTCCGACTCCCTGTAATTGGTCACGTTGGACTTGTACCAGTCTTCAGGGGTGTAGCGGGTGAAGACGGTGGTTCTGGTGGAAACAGATGGAAGCTTCTCGCCGGCGGTTATCCCCTGGGAACTCTTGGAAAAGGCAGCCAAAGTTGGTTTGCTGGCAGCCGTTCTGTAGTAGGTGCTGGGCATCCAGGGGAGGCTGTAGCTCTGAGGCAAGGGGCGGTAAGGAAATCGGTTCTTATAGCTTGACGCCATGGTGTGGATGGCAGGGAGAAACCTGGTGGGTATGGCTCTGGGATGGGCGAACTTTGCTGGTAAGGGAGAGCCGACAGACTCCATGCTCGACCGCTGCTATTCGTGTGTCCCGTCCGTGTCCTGCACAGAGGAGGAGAGAGAGGACAACCTCAGCAACCTCCTGCACTTGCCTTACTTCTTACAGCAACACCCGCAACTTCAAACACAAACAGCGACGCACAGAGCGCCCTCACAGCGCCTGAACAGGCCTAAACCCCTTGAAAACAAATCCCTCCTGACAGCATCCCAAACATTTGTATATAAAAGCGTTTGACTTGGTTGTTAGTATCTAGCATCAGGTCTTGGAAGGCGGAGAAAAACAAATCACGGCCGTAAGGAGAATGACAGATACTGTGCCTTCCTTTTCCTTAAATCTGTCAATCCAGTCAAACTGGAGTTGCTCCTTCTCTGCTGTTCCTTTGTTTCTTTTGGCTGGCGTATCTGCTGATCTTCTGATACTCCAGAGGTCATTTTCTCTGTAAAAGTTCCATTCCCAGCCCCGAGAGCTGCGTCCCTTTTGGACACACATCTGCTACCGGCCCAGCGCCATTTGTGGGTGGGTGAGGGACTCCATCCTCACCCCCTCTATCTTCCCTTGCCTTAAATGCTGGAGTGAGGAGCCTGCAGGTGAGCTGAGCTTTGCAGGACTATATCCAAATTTGACCCCCCCACACCCCTATTTCAGCCTCAAAAGAGGGGCCGCCTCTTGCCTTGCAAAGGAGGAAAGGTGTCGATGGCTCACCTGGTGTAAGATCAGTGTGCGTGGGAAGGAGATGGCCCACAGTCTTTTCAGAGCGCTTGGGAAACACCAGCCTTGCAGTAGCCCTAGGAGGAATGGCCACACATGAAGATTTTGCTACCAAGAATTGCATATTGTCCTCTCCAGCTTGAGGCTGTCAATCGATGGTTATCAGCAAGATAAGGCAGGGGGCCACCAAACACACCTCATCTGAGGACACACACTCCGGAGGGGTACGTGGTGCTCGGTACGAAGCTCTTGTGAGGTTACAAGTGTCACCCAGGGGCAGGAATAAGTCCCTCAATACGGCTGTTGTAGCCAGCCTGACGTGTCCTTCCCCTAACACCGTCCCGTCCCCACTGCTCCCAGCCTGGCTCGGAGCCCCAGGGGAAGATGAGGACACGGGTGTGCTACAGCAAGATCCCTGATGGGAGTGGCTGTGGGACAGGCAGCGGGAAACTCACACCCTCAAATTTAGCAGAAAAAGAAGCTTTTGCAAACACGACCCTCTGAGGCAGTTTGGCAGAACCGAGGACGAAATGTCTGCGCTCAGGTCCAACAAAAACCACCGTGTGTGCCGCTTCCCACAAACCGCTCCCTTCAGCCCTTTTGTCCCGGCTAGGGATAAATGACGGCGCTTTCCCTAGCTCCGTGCCGCTTTATACCTGAGAAACAGCCTTGGGAGGGTGGGAGGCAGCTTCCCTGGCTCCCACCCCCACAAATAAACTCTGCCCTTTCAGACACCGACAGACACACGTTTAGGAAAGGGAGGGAAAAACCCACTTTGTGCCACCCCTGAACACGGACACAACGACAGGAGCCCCGACCACCTCATCCGGGTACATTTAGAGGACAGAAGAGATATGGAGGGGGATTAGGAGAATGACCTGTTTTTTTCCCTCCCAGTTCAGGGACATACTCACCCTGCAGAGGCTTGGGGGTGTGCGGGGGGGGCTGCTACTCAGTGCTGTGCTGTCAGGTTGGGTGGCAGCACTGCCAGACACTGCAGCATCCCCAGTGCCCTCTGTGTCACAGAACCAGGGCAGCGTTGCCGCTGGCGCAGGGTGCTCAGTAACCGGGTTCTACGCGGGCAACTCCCTGCAGCCGCTCTGGCAACCTGATGCAGCCGTTGAGCAACGCATTGCTGTGGATGGGCAAGCCGGGGCCAGCCCTGGGCAAGAAAATACCCTCACATGGCATCCTAGATCCTGCCCTGGACAACCTACTGCCCTCCATGGGCAGGTTTTGCAGCCCCTGGGCAACCAGGTGCAGCTTTTGGGCAACTGTTGAGCGGCTTAGTCATATCATTTGGTTTTAGGTAGTCCTGCAAGAAGCAGGGAGATGGACTCGATGATCCTCATGGGTCTCTCTCGACTTGAGACATTTTATGATCCTATGAACTCACGGCCCTCAGTGGGCAACCCAGTGCCACCCCTGGGCAAGTCAGTGCAGACTGCGTGCATCCTAGTGCCTTTGCTGGGCAACTTGATCCCTTGCCTGGACAACCCCCAGCACCGTCAATGGGCAACCCAAATCTAGCTTGCTGACTGATGTTGATAGCATTCGGCATGCTACGCTGCAAAATCGAGCGGCTATTGATTTTTTGCTGTTAGCTCAGGGTCATGGATGTGAAGGTTTTGAAGGTATGTGTTGTATGAACTTTTCCGACCACTCATCATCCATTCATAAGCAGTTACGGGAGCTGAAGGATAACATGTCCAAATTAAAAGTGGTCAAAAACGGTTTTGATGATTGGTTAAGCTCATGGGGTATAACGGGATGGTTATCAGATTTACTAAAGCAAGGGCTCATGCTATTGTTGGTTATATTATTATTGATTATGGCAGCCTCGTGTGTTCTCCGCAAAGTGACTGACATGATAGAAAATGCCATGCATAAGGTCTGGCTGGCTCAAGAAGAAAAAGGGGGTATTGTAGGAATGTATCTGAGAGAAAACGGCCATGTGAGCCAGCCTCCCTGCTGTGAGAGATTAGATTAAGAGCAAAGCAGGCGGTAGAAGATGGAATTAGTACATGGGAAAAACGGGAACTGAGAAGGTAGAAAACATGTTGTGCTAATGACTAAGCAATTTACTATGCGAATTCTTGTAACCAATCTGATGTGTGAACGAACTGCGTGCACAGCGCGTGGACAGTGTAACTCGCTGATCAGAAATAAGCGAGTCGCGTGTACGGCTACAACACAGGGTATAAAAGATGATGATCGGTGCTTAATAAACGGCTTCTGTTGATTCACATTGGATCGTCTGGAGTCCAGTTATTTCTCCTCAACAGGGTGCGGGAGGAGAAACCATGCTCTCTGCTAAGACACCAGAGGAACCCACTAGCAGGGTTTGACCAGCCACATTTTAACCAAAAGAGGCAGAAAATGCCAGCGACGACACTGTGAGCACCCGGAGATCTGCAGAAAGGTCTGAAAGTCCGTTCAGTCCCTGGCCAGATGAGAGAGAGCTTCACCTGGAGCTGCTTCTGGACTTTCTCATGGGATCTTTTGAGAGAGGTCCCAGCCCTAGCTCTGTCCCAGCATCAGTGACACCTCCAGCATCTGAGCTGATCCCATCCCTGCTACGAGTCCCTCTTCACCAGCAGCAGCCGAGGGAGCACAGCCGCCAGCATGGCCACCGTCAAGACGAGCAGGACGGCGAGGGCGATGGGCGACTGGCAGCATTTCACCCCCAGGGCCGAGCTGGATGACACCGAGCTTCGTGTTTCCGTTCTGCTTCTCCTCCCCAGGGAGCTGCAGTCCACATCCACCAGTGGCATCCCATGGTCACTGATGACAAAGATGTGGGCTTCCCGTGCCAGCTCTCCTGGGACCCCCTGCGAGTCCATGGGGCTGTTCCCCGTGCTGCAGCACCGGCCGGAGCTCTGCACCGGCATCACAAAATGGCTGGGCACCACCAAGGTGTTGCTGGCCTCCAATTTGGTCAGATGGGACAAGGAGGAAGGTGACAGAGGCATCTCCAGGGCCCGGAGGTTGGTGCCTGCCTTGGGCGGCCATAGAGCTGCCTTCTTGCTGAGGAAAGTCACGTAGCGGCAGATGGGGCAGATGATGCTGCTCTGGACCTGGCCGTCAAGCTTGGCGGAGAGCAAGCACTTCACCAGGCAGTCGTGGCAGAAGGTGTGCCTGCAGCTGAGCTGGCGGTGCATGGCCTCCAGTGGGTGGAACTTCTCGTAGCACACGGGGCACTCGGCCGGGGGTCCCTCCTTGCTGGACGAGGCCTCAGACATCCCTGCTCTGTCGGCCACAGGCGCTCCCCAGCTGCGAGGAAGAGGCACGATGGGTTAATAAGGTTGAAATGATAAGCATGATCCATCTCTTCATCTCTCCTCCTCCTCCTCCCTGCTCTCTTGCTTTTGCCCTCTTGCCCCTAACAGATGCAGTTGACAGCTACTAGGCATCCTCTCAACAAGACAGGGCATTTTCAGGAGCATTACGCCTCTCAGTGTGGCCCTTGGGGCAAGAGAGAGATGACGGGAGGACCCCAACTCCAGAGCCAGCGGGGGCAACAATCCCCGGCTGCAAAATCACATGCACGAGCCCCTGGATGGACGTGCTCAGCACGTGGTACAGATAAAGCAGGTTCAGCTTGTGTCACGAGTGCCTCCGTGCACTGCTGCCAGCTCCAGGTGCACGGGAGGTGGGAACTCCCATCCCACAAAGAAACCTGCCATGGAAAGGGAGATGCTCCCATCCCAGGGGACACAGAGGGGCCAGCGGGAGCAGGGGGAGGCCAGGGCAGTGGGACAGGTGGGAGCACAGGACCCCCCGGGGATGGAGAGGGGGCGTGCTGGACCCGGGGCAGGCAGCGAGCACCCACGCCAGGCTCCTTCCAGGCTGCTGGAGGATGTCCCAGGCTGGTGGCCAGGCCACAGCCATCTCCAGGCTGTGCTCCTCACGCCGGAGCATGGTGTGGTCAGCAAGCCCCGGAGCCCGGCGTCTCCTCTTAGTCAGTGCAGGGAGGGCAGAGCCCAGCCATCCCGCCTGGCCCCTGCCCCAGCCTGGGGCGCCAGGGGGAGCGCGGGGCCGCTGGGATCCCCAGACCCGCGTCTGGGCTGGGTCTGAAGCTCTGCCGTGCGTCTCCCAGGGCAGGGAGCATTCATGCGGCGGCTCAAGGAAGGGAGAGGGGAGCGGGAAGAAGGGAGAGAGGAGAGGGGAAAAGGGAGAAGGGAGCGGGAGATGGGTGAAGGGCGGAGGAAGAGAGGAGAGGGGAAAGGGGAGAGGAGAGAGGGGAGGAGGGATGCTCAGCTCAGCTCCTTTCTCTTAAAACCTGAGCTTCATAAAACCTGCAGGTTTTTCCAGACCTTGCAGCATTGTCAGACCCGACCCAACCTGCACCCCTTTTCTCACGCATGACTGTGCCCATGGGCATCCTCACAGCTGTCTCTGGAGGTTTTGCCATCCCCTCCTTGGCTGACCTCCTCTTCCTTGGGAGCCATCCCCTGCGCCAGGACGGTCACAAGAACACAACAAACCATCCCCTCCCAATCAAAGAGAAGAAAGATGCAGGCTCCTGCTCTGCTTTAAGAGGGATCAGGGACTTGGTCCCCCAACGTGCTGCAGAAGGAGACCCTGACCCTGTGCACCAGCTCCTCTGTGCCCCCAAAGCCCCCTTACCTGCTGCAGGGCACCAGGGCAGGAGCCCCTCCATGCACTCCACTGCTGTCCCCAGAAGCGGGGCTGGCCGTGCCCCAGCACCGAGCACCAGCTGGGGAGGGGACTGGGACACCTATCTAACACGGAGGTGTTGGCTGCGCGTGTCATGCGGGTGCGTTGCGCAGAAGCTGGAGCAGGGACAGGGCCAGCTCCCGGGGATTGAATGCGGAGGAACTCGTTCCCCGTTTTAAAGGCCTGATATTTGCCTGGTTGGCCAGGGAGTGGGCGAGGAGCCAGTGTCAGGCGTCGGAGGGCAGGGACAGGCAGCACGGTCCTGCCTGCTTTCCCTCATGTGATGGGCACCTGTAGTCGGGCTCATCCCTGAGCTCAAACCCCAATGAAACAGTCACTAAAGGGGATGTCGGGAGCCCAAATTCCCTCTGTTGCTGCAGAGCAGGGTGACCGGCAGCACCCTGCACCAGGGCTGGGCTCCTGCCAAACAATTCTTGCCTCCAGCCGCCACAGCTCCCTGTTCCTCGCCCTGGCCATATCTTCATCCCTACGCCCCCTCCCCTCCTCATCCCCCAAACACTCCGCACTCCAGCCCTGTGCTCCCCGCCCTACACCATCAGACGCTCACCCAAGCACCGGTGTGGCAGCACACAGCCCAGCAAACACACTCCAGCAGGCTCGAGGGCCACTGCTGCCTTGAACCTGCCCTGGAGGGGGTTTCCAGCATCTTTGGGAACTGCAGTCCAGGCAGCGGCAGGAGCCCTGTGGGCTCAGGGCAGGCAGAAGCCCCGAGCTTGGCCATCTCAGCAGCCGCAGGTGGCTCATGAGTCACTGTTTGGCCAGGTGCCAGCTGGAAACACACATGGAGAAGGCTCCCTGTGGCCTTACATGTGTCCCAGGGTGCTGCCCATCCCTCGCTCGACCCCCAGGCGAGAACCTGAGAGGTGTCTCCCCTGCAAAGCCTTGGAAAAACTGCCACGGGGTGGGTCACTTCTCCCACAGTCTCGACTCTTTCCAGCCACCCCTGCCACCCCTCAGCCCAGCCAGTGGCCACGGGGCTGCCAGCCCACACTCAGGCTTGCTGAGCAGCTCCACAGGGAAGTGAGGATGAGACTCCCAGAGCAGGCACAGTGACCCCAAGGCGCCCCGCCTGCACGCCTTCCCCAGCTCTGGCTGTGGCAGTGCAGCCACGGGACCTGGATTTGAACCATCAAGGGGCCCCAATGGCCCCTGCAGGGCCTGGAGTCTCCATCATGGAAAGCCTTCCGAAGAACCCTGACATAGCGGGGAGTCTTGCCTTGGGGCAGAGAGATGCTCCGCACAAGCATTCCCAGCCCTGCGGTCCTCCAGCCCCAAGAAGATGCCCAGGGCTCTGCAGGATCCGTGGGGCAGGCAGAAGAGGAGATGCACCTCTGGCACCCCAACCCCAGTGAGATGGGCCATGGAGGTCCTCTATGGGCAGGAGGGGTGGTTTCGTGCGGCTGGCTGTCGCGGCAGGGCTGCAGGCGTGGGCAGCAGTATCAGTCGCTCGTGGGTGCAGCGGTTGCAGCAGTTACAACATGGGGCTGGTTTCTGGAAGGAGCAGGGGAGGTGCAGCCCCGCCGAGCCGTCCCGTGCACTGGGGCAGCTGCCAAAAGAGAGCACCCATGGTGGGAGACATGCCCCACGGGGGATGTCTCAAGCCATGAAGCCCTGTCCCTCACTGGAAGGAGACCCGGAGCATGTCATCACCTTCCACACCCCCCACTTAAGATCAGGGACCAAGCCACTCCACTCGTTATCCCAGTTTTCTTGGGATGGTCCAGAAATTGAGGCTGAAACCTCTCCAGACAGATCGTGCCGGGGCTGAGGTTGCACAGTCACCCCTGGGGTGGGCATCCCCATCCCCCTCCCTGGCCCCCCCTTGAAGCTGCTGGAGGTGCCAGGGTTGCACCCACCGACATCTCCATTGCTGAATGAGTGATCTGGGCCAGCGAGAGCAGATTTGGGGCAGCCGAGCATCTCCCCAGCTTCAGTTTGCTCTCTGCCAGCACCAAGGCGGGGTGGAAATTCCTGTTTCCCATACTTTGAATGCTCCCCGCCGTCGGAAACCATGAGCTATGAACTATGAATGACAGGATTGAGTCTGCTGGTGCTTGAGGGAGAAGAAACCAGTTTCAGGAGCAAAGCAAGTCCCTATACGCTGCCTGTATGTTTTTCTCCGGCTTTAAGCAATGCAGCTCACGGCCAGTGTTTCAGCCCCCTCAAACCCAGTGCAGGGTCAAGGTCTCCAGGATCCTTTTATCCAAGCAAGAAGGCAGCATCAGGCTCAGCTTCTCTCCAGGGACCACAGCTGAGACCTTCTCTGCTCTGGGGTTGGTGGCTTCCAGGGAACAAGGGACATTCTGACCCAGAAGAGGACACGGCCCTCCCTACAGGCGGGGGTGGCCGGGGGTCCCTTCACTAAAACTGCGATGGCTTTTGGGCAGAGCTCTGCAGCCTTTTGCAAGGACAAGCGGATGCTGCAGACAGCCCTTGTCTTCCACAGCATCACCCCAACTTCCCACTGTCACCAACCAGGTGGGGAGGAGGGAAAATAATATTAGATATAGTTACGTGAAAGTGCTTATTTTCAAAGCACATTTAAAGCCAGAAGATCGAACTATATGTGAGCCTGGTGCCAGGCAAATATTCACTATAGGTCTCGATATTTCCATAACAAATCCATGCTGCACTTCTCCAAATCATAAGAGATGAAGCAGGGACATTTCCAATGAGCAGAGACGTGTCCTCCATCCCTTCTCTCAATGAGGGTGAGGATCCCGGTGAGAAAAATCATGGCTTTATTCCTGACGGCAAGATGCACACGCGGAGCTTTGCCATGCAGCCACAACCCATCCACATGGCTGGTGGCTGCTGGAAAGGATGGGCTGGCTGAAGTGTCCCTCACCTGGGGACACCTGCCCCATCCCTCCCACGACACGGCCAGTCCTCCCAAACTCCCCCAGGTTTTTCCTTAGCGATGGCTCAACCTGCAAATCTGAGGCTTTCTCCAAGTTTCTGCTCAGCCCGTTCTCCTCCCACCACTTCCCAGCCCCGGCTCAAACATGGTGAATAGTTGGCACTGGTGGGAACCAGGTGAAGGGAAGAGGGGAAAAAGTAAATCCAAGGGGTGGAGGGTCCAAGGGTCCTGGCCCCTGTCTTAGTTGTATCCATTCCCATGCTGTCAAAATAAACTCACATAGATGGAAAAGATGGATGAGTTTGGAGGCACCCAAGCCCTTTAAGGGGGTCCATCTTTTCCCATACTTGCTTTACTTGAATTCAGAGTGGGAAAATAAGTGTCTTTTCCTTCTGCATGTCTCCATCCTGCCTGTCAGGCACCTGGCAGGATGCAGACCCACCATCAAGCTGCTGATTTAGCCAAGACAGCCCAAAACACCTAGCAGAAGCTCTTCCGACAGCTTTCTCCTCAGCGCTTTTTGCCATGCCCAGCAGCTGGTGCTCTCGGATCCGCTGTGGCCACCCTAAAAAAAAAAAAAAAAAAAAAAGACCCGGGTGCACCGTAAAAAAAAGCCCTGGGCCTGCCTCTCCAGGGGTGCCAAGGTCTGGAGCTGGTGGTCCCCACCAGCTGGGATGCTGCCTCTTCCCCACCAGGATGGATGGGATCTGCTTATCCTCCTGATGATCAGAAATTTACATCCAGTCATTTGACATGACGAATGCTTATCAAACACCAAGGAACAACGGGGTACATCCCCAAACCCCTCTCCAATGCCTGTTTTCCCACCGGATGCTGCAGTTTTGCGAAGGCACCTGCACAGTACCTGGGCATCACAGCACCCACCTGCCTCTGCCTCCAACAAACCCTCCCAGGAATGACCCCGAGCCTGGTGTGAGCCCTTGGAGCCTTATTCTGACCGCAAAACTTGGGGATCTGTCTCGTCCAGTCCAGGCCGAGCCACACAGCCCCACGGTGCATGGGGTTTTCCCATACCTGGGAGGGCAACTGCACTCTCCAGGGGCTCCTTCAGCTTCTTTCCCCCCTCCACCAACACAGCGTCAGCTCAGTGAGTCCGGGGGCAGCCCAAGGCAAGCGCCTCAGATGATGAGCAAGACCAGGGCTCCACAAAACCCCTGGATGTGGGGGCAAAATGGCTTGTCCCCCCTTCCCCGGTGCCCACACCAGCCCCTCGGGGGAAGCACACAAACCTGCTGTAGACCCTCCGCGGTCACTGTGACCCGTCCCTGCTGTGCCATGAGCCATGCCACTCCAGGGATGTTTTACCACCCGCGTCCCCTGCAGCAGCGGGTATTGCCGGACTCTTTTACGCCATCCCCTCTGGCTGCCTTTTTAGCAGGCAGCTCCCTCGAGCCTTATTCTGGGGGACAATGCACAGAATCCCTGCAACGTCAGGAGAAAAGGCTGCCGGGGTTAGGGACTGGGGGGCTTTTACCAAAACGGGATGTTCCCTGTGGTTTTGGCTGCCAGGTTGTGTTGCAGTTTGGCTTTTTCCTCCAAGCCCTGTCTCCCGGAGGGCCGAGATTGCAGAGGGGTTGCTGCCTTTAATCACGGAATCACGGAATCTTCAGAGTTGGAAGGGACCTCTAGAGATCATCTAGTCCAACTCCCCTGCTAGAGCAGGATTGCCTAAAGCACATCCCTCAGGGCTGCATCCAGGCGGGTCTTGAAAATCTCCAGAGAAGGGGACTCCACAACCTCCCTGGGCAGCCTGTTCCAGTGCTCTGTCACCCTCACCGTAAAGAAGTTTTTTCTCATATTTGATCGGAATTTCCTATGTTCTAGCTTGTGCCCATTGCCCCTTGTCCTGTCACTGGGAACCATTGAAAAGAGCCTGGCTCCGTCCTCCTTAAACCCACCCTTTAGGTACTTGTAAATATTAATCAGGTCCCCCCTCAACCTTCTCTTCTCCAGGCTAAAGAGTCCCAGCTCTTTCAGCCTTTCCTCATAAGGGAGGTGCTCCAGTCCCATAATCATCTTGGTTGCCCTTCGCTGGACTCGCTCCAGTAGTTCCCTGTCCCTCTTGAACTGGGGAGCCCAAAACTGGACACAGTACTCCAGTTGTGGCCTCACCAGTGCAGAGTAGAGGGGGAGAATGACCTCCCTCGACCTACTGGCCACAGTCTTCCCTATGCAGCCCAGGATGCCATTGGCCTTCTTGGCGACAAGGGCACACTGCTGGCTCATGGATAATTTGCTGTCTACCAGGACCCCCAGGTCCTTCTCCTCAGAGCTGCTTCCCAGCAGGTCCGCCCCTAACATATACTGGTGCTTGGCATTCTTCCTTCCCAGGTGCAGGACCCTACACTTGCTTTTGTTGAACCTCATTTGGTTCTTCTCTGCCCAGCTCTCCAGCCTGTCCAGGTCACGCTGGATGGCAGCACGGCCCTCTGGAGTGTCGGCCACCCCTCCCAGCTTGGTATCATCAGCAAACTTGCTGAGGATACACTCTGTCCCCTCATCTAGGTCATTAATGAATATATTGAACAAAATTGGACCAAGTATTGACCCCTGAGGGACACCACTGGTTACAGGCCTCCAACTGGACTCTGTGCCGCTGATCACAACCCTCTGGGTTCTGTCACTCAGCCAGCTCTCGATCCACCTCACTGTCACCTCGTCTAGCCCATACTTCCTCAGCTTCCTAATGAGGATGTTATGGGAGACAGTGTCAAAAGCCTTGCTAAGGTCAAGGTAGATGACATCTACGGCTCTCCCCTCATCCAGCCAACCCGTTATAACATCATAGAAAGCTATCAGATTGGTCAGGCATGATTTGCCCTTGGTAAATCCATGCTGACCACTTCCAATAACTTCCTGTTCCTCTACGTGTTTGGAGACGACATCCAGAATGAGTCGCTCCATTACCTTCCCAGGGACAGAGGTGAGACTAACCGGCCTGTAGTTCCCTGGGTCCTCCTTCTTGCCTTTTTTGAAGATTGGAGTGATGTCAGCCTTCCTCCAGTCCTCAGGCACCTCTCCTGTTCCCCGTGACCTTGCAAAGACAATGGAGAGCGGTCTAGCGATAACATCTGCCAGCTCTCTCAGCACTCGCGGGTGCATCCCGTCAGGGCCCATGGATTTATGAATGTCCAGCTTGGCCAAGTGGTCTCTGACCCGGTCCTCCTCAACTAAGGGAAAATCTTCCTCTCTCCAGACCTTCCCCCTTGCCTCCAGGGTATGGGATGCGTGAGGGACGGCTTTATCAGTGAAGACCGAAGAAAAGAAGGCATTCAGTAACTCTGCCTTCTCTGTGTCTTCCACCACTAGGGCACCCGTCTCATTCATCAGTGGACCTATATTTTCCCTAGTCTTCCTTTTTCTCTTGATATACTGGAAAAATCTCTTCTTGTTGTCTTTAACTGCAGTGGCCAAGCTGAGTTCTGATTGAGCTTTGGCCCTTCTAATCTTCCCCCTGCATAGCTTTGTTATATCTTGATAATCCTCATAAGTTGCTAAGCCCCTTTTCCAGAGAATGTAAGCTTTCCTTTTTTTCCTGAGGTCCAGCCAAAGCTCTCTATTTAGCCAGGCTGGCCTTCTTCCCCGTCGGCTCGTCTTTCGGGACATGGGGATGGCCTTCTCCTGTGCTTCTAAGAGCACCTGCTTGAAGTATGACCAGCCTTCCTGGGCACCTTTGCTCTTCAAAACTGCCTCCCAAGGGACACTCTCAACCATGCTCCTAAACAGGTTAAGGTCTGCCCTTCGGAAATCCAAGGTGGCAGTTTTGCTGGCTCCCCGCCTCGCTTCACCAAGAATTGAAAACTCTATCATTTCATGGTCACTCTGCCCAAGACGACCTCCAACCTTTACATCCCCAACAAGACCTTCTCTGTTAACAAACAGTAGGTCCAGTAGGGCACTTCCCCTAGTAGGTTCCTTCACCAGCTGTGTTAGGAAGTTGTCTTCCACACACTCCACGAACCTCCGGGACTGTTCCCTCTCTGCTGTGTAGTATTCCCAGCGGACATCTGGGAAGTTGAAATCCCCCACGAGAACAAGGGCAGATGATCGCAAGACCTCTGCCAGACACTTATAGAATACTTTATCGGTTTCTACATCCTGATTAGGGGGTCTATAACAAACTCCCATCACCATATCTGCCTTGTTGGCCTTCCCCTTGATTTTTATCCATACACACTCAACACTGTCATTCACACTGTTGAGTTCTAGACATTCAAAACCGCCCCTAACATAGAGGGCCGCCCCTAACATAGAGGGCCACCCCACCACCTCTCTTCCCTTGCCTATCTCTTCTGAAAAGCTGGTAGCCATCAATTACAGCACTCCACTTGTGTGTGTCTTCCAACCACGTTTCCGTGATGGCAACCACATCATAGTTTCCCTGCTGCACGATGGCCTCCAGCTCGTCCTGCTTATTCCCCATGCTGCATGCATTAGTGTAGATGCACTTCAGTTGGGTTAATTGTCCTGCCACTTTCTTGGGGGGACAGGCCCTGATTTGCACCTGAGCATTCTCGGACACTACTGTAGTTACCAAATTATCACTACTCCTTGTGTCTATGCTGCCACACAATTCGCTATCCCCCACCATCGCTGAGACAGGCTGCAAGACCTTGCTATCACTTTTACCCATGGGAACAAAAGCTCCCACTTTTAATGGGAACAAGTAGAGGTCAGCTTCTAGCCCTGCAACACCACACACTGGAGTGGCCCGGAAAGGAAAGGCTCCATAAAAGGAGCACTACATACTCGATTTTGGTTCATTTCATGATTTTTCCAGGGTCTTATGACCATGCAGTCAGCATGGTGCTGTGAGCAGAGAGTTTGCAGGCAGAGCTGCTCCACCAGCCAGGGTCAGCTGGTGGATCATCAACCAGAAACACAAGTGGGTTATTGATAGGAGGATGCTTGGGAAAAAATGCATCTGCCCAGACATGCTGGCACAAGGCAGGAGGGCTACTGTCCCCGTCCCACCATCCTGTGGGCTCTGCAGTCCCCGTAGTCAAAATATAGGAAGGATAACCCCAGTCCTCCCTTCCAGATGGGGTCAGCTGGAAAACACACAAGGGTCCTGACAACCCCCATCTCCTTGGCCCTCCATGTCCATCGTTAAGGACCCCCAGGAAAATGGGCACAAGCAGATCCAGGGTGCCTAAGAGGTCACCCCTGCACCCCAGGAGCAGCCTGGCAATAACCAAGACAATCAGCGTTTCAGGGTGGCTGTGCTTTTGGCAGGCAAGCTGAGCTGCAAAACAGTACTTTTAGGCATCGCTGGCAAAGTCTGTTAAAGGAGCGATTCAGCAAATACTGCCCAGGCACCAAAGGTGGCACTCACAGTAGTCAAGAAAAATAGCTACATTTATCAAAAAAAGGCTCCATGTGGATGGACACAGCCAGCTCAAAGGGGGACTTCACGTGCAGCATAAAGGGAGGATAAATGAAGTGATCGGCGTTGTTGCGTACAACAGAGGGTCTGCTGCCTTCATGCTTGAAGAAGTGCCCTGTTATGTGTCAGCCCTTGTCCTGGCCCCAGATCTGGCCAGCCCTCTGGCCCGGCAGCACTGTCCCCACACTGAGGTCTTGCCCCGGGCTGACCTGCAGAGGATGGCAGTCCCTCATCCCTCGGCAGGCGGTGGGATGTGGCTGCCAGCTGGTGGCAGCCACTGCCCTAATGAAGCTCCTCATCCTGAAGCTTTCACCTGACCTGCCTTTGCCTGGGCTGTCTGGGTAGCAATCCCGCTGGGCCATCTGGATACCTCCCAGGAGAGCGCTGGGTATGGCTGACACATGGCTGTAGGTCAAGCAGTCAGCACCCGACCTCCCTCCTCCCTGAAAATCAGCCCCAGGCTGCTGCAGCCATTGCAAGGGCAGGTGCCGTGGCCGTACGCTGCACTTGGCTTCACCCAGACTCAGTCCTGGGGAGGAGAGTCCCCCCAGCCCGGCCGGCTCACGGGGGCAGCTCGCAGAGCGGCGGTGACTTTGCTTTCCCGGCTCTTGCAACATCCCAGCAGGCTGCGAGGACACGGCACGCGCCAGACAAGCCGAGCCTCTGCCGACCCCACTGCCAGCGCTGCCAGTGGCTGGGGAACACGACAGCACAGAGCCATCGGGTCCCCCGCCCCCGGCAAAGCCATGGGATGTCCCCATCTGCAAAGCCTCACTGCAGGGGCTGGGCAGGGAGCGCCGGGGGGCTCTGCCTGGGCCACTTGTCCCTCTGGCAACCCTCCCAGAGCCACTGCCCTGCCACATGGTCCCCCAGAGCTGTTGCCCATCGACCCCTGCTCCCCAAAGCCCTCCTAGATCCCTGCCTCTCTGTACACTCCCTACAGCATGGCCATGCCGTGTCTTTCACAAAGCTGTACTCCCTCCATTCCCCCTACTCCCACTCCCTGCCCAGTCTCATCCTTCCCAGTCCCATCCAAACCACATCCCTCCCAGTCCCATCCCTCCCAGTTCCATCCCTCCCCACACCCCTCCCAATCCCATCCTTCCCAGTCCCATCCAAACCACATCCTTCCCAGCCTCATCTCCCCTCATCTCTCCCCACCCCATCTCTCCCCACATCCCTCCCAGCTCCATCCCTCCTTACACCCCTCCCAGCCCCATGTCTCCCTATACCTCTCCCAGCCCCACCCTTCCCTGTATGATCTCCCATATCCCTCCCAGCCCTATACCCTCCCCAAACCCACCTCTCTCTACAGCTCCTCCACTCTCATCCCTCCCTACCCCCACCCCAGCTCCAGCCCCAGCCCTTCCTTCCCCTCGCTGGGGGCACACAGACCCCCACGGCCCCTCTCGTGGGCTCCAAATAGCCATGATTCAACCCACTGGCTTACAAGGATGAAATATTGCTCCTGATGTTGTCACCATGGCACTTGGATGGGGACTGTGAGTAGGTGTGAGCAGCTGATCTCGCATGCACATGGCGAGTCCTGCACCAAACACTATCCTCGGGCAGACAGGGAAGGAGGCAGCAGGGTGGGGGTATAAGAGCAAGGCTGTTTGGAGGCAAACATCAGTCTGAGCAGGAAAGCTGATACTCCCCAGCACCTGCCAGACTCGTGACATGGGGTCCAGGGTGGGAGCCATGCAAGGCCAAAGGTTGGCCAGGCTTTTTCTAGTGGTCAGAAAACTGCTGGGTCTGAGGTCATCTTTCCTGAGACCAGGAGCAGCCAGGCTTGGCAAGTTCGAGCCTCACAAAGCTCTTGAGATGCAATGAGTCAACAGTTCCCAGATCACATCCCCAGGGTCAACACTCACAGCTCCAGAGCCACAAGCAGAGATGGATGCTGCCTCCCAGCACAGACCAGTGCCCAGCTCCCAGGGCTGTTTCCCTCCCCATCTCCCCATCCCTGCTTCTCCTTTGCACAAAGCCTCCTTTCCCCTGGACCTTCTCATCACTAGGAAGGCTAGGCTGCATGTGGGGGGGGGGGGGGGGCGGGGCTTGGCTGACCCCCTGCTTCTTCTCCTTGGCTCCCTGGAGGTGCCAGCTGCATCCCTGAGATGATGGCCTGGGTACCAGGGGACCCTGCCTGCATCCCTGGGGTGGTGGCGCTGGCATCAGAAGTCCTCCTCCATCTGAGGGAGCGCCTGCCCCCGTCTCAGATGTCACCGTTGCTCTACGTGTCCCTGCTTGCATTCCCAAGGAACCAGGATGTGTCCCTGGAGTGCCTTTGATGGTCCTGGGCACAGCCTGTGTGCCTGGTCCCGTCAGACCCAGCGCTGAGCTTTCCAGTCCGTGCTGAGCCAACGGAGACGGACTCAGGCAACGGCCACCTCTCCCAGGCACCGGGGACACCGGGAACGGATCCAGCACCCAGAAAGACGGGCAGGGAGAGCTGGTGTTCCAAAAGTGATATATAGATTTTTAATTAATAAAATCATGATTGTTATTTAAAATTTAAATGCATTACTATTCTTTAATTAGTAAAATTAATTCCCTGGAGAAGGGAGATGAACGGTGGTCACAGGGCTGGGGGGAACACATTGACAAATCGCAGCCCCCAATTCTGCTTCGCCCCGGCCCTGCAGAGGTGCAGAGGAGGGAGGACGGGGTGAGGGGGGGTTCAGGGGGGTCTGTGCAAGAAGCCGTGCTGAATTCCAGAAGCCAGAGGAGAGGTGCGTGTTGCTCTGGGCGCTGCAGCACCTGTCTGGGAAATCCAGAGCTGGGGGGGCACCAGTGGCTCCGTGCCGCCGTGGCCATGATCCGGGCTCTCGACAGCCACCTCCATCCATTTATTTTTCATTATTCCCCCTCTGCCCTCTCCTGCCCTGCTGCAGGGCTGCTCGGGCATGAAGTGGGCTGTTAGAGAACCCCCACACACCCTTCAGTACCTCTGGGATGCTGCTTCCTTCTCCCTGGATTTATATATATATGATACTCATAGATTATAACGATAGATTAAAAAAATAAAGTGGGGGAAGAAAAGGCCAGCTAGAGGATCCCATGGGCCGGTGCCCACCCCAGCAGCATGTCTTCCCCTTAAAGACAATAACAAAACCCAGACAATGATCCCAGTGAGTTCCTGGGGGAGCCCCCGCTCCCAATGCCCTGGCCCGGACCCCCCCAACTCCCCTCCGCGCCAACCCTTTGCTGCCTCAGAAAACCACAATAATGGCGGCGGTTGGGAGCCGGGCCTGGTCTCCTGCGGGACGTGTCACCAGAGCGGGCTGAGTGACCGGGACAGCCCTGCGAGGGAGCTGCCTCTGCCCGGGCTCGGGCTGCGCTGGCTGCGGCCACAGATCAGCCTGCGCCAGCTGCGCCTCAGGGATGGAGGTGGAAAAGGCAGCCGGGACCCTCGGCCTCTCCCATGCCTGTGGATAACCCCATCCCAAGGACCGGCCGGGAGTGGGGCGGGGCGTCGCCCAGCAACGGGGGACGCTGCATTGTCCCTTGTCACCCGTCCCACCGCCGCTGTGACCACTCTGCTGCTAGGAGGCAACAGAGGAGGAGGAGGAGGAGGAGGAGAAGCACGAGGACAAGGAGGACGCGCACAGGGAGGAGGACGAGGACGAGGGGAGGAGGAGGAAGCCTTTGACTGCCCATCCCTCCCACCCATCCCAGTCTCCCCCAGGCAGAAAGGGCCCCCTGGGCAGCTCTTTCTCCCACTCCCCCAGGAGCTCAGGTCCCGCTCAGGTCCCTCTGTCGCTTCAGGCACGGCAGCAGCCATGGCCCAGCTCAGCCTGGCCCAGCTGCTGGATGTCGCCATTGGGACGACCAAGGTCAGGGCCATCGACTTCGTGGCCCTGCGCAGACTGCTGCTGGCCATGCTCTGGCACCTGGGCCTGCAAGACCTCCCTGTCGAGAAGCGGGGACACAGCCCGACCCCCCTCCTGAAGAGGGACCAGCCTGCCAAGGCACCCCCTGTTCTGGAGAAGAAGGGGGACAGGGCCCAGGGCACGCGGCAGCAGCCCCAGGAGCCACGGGAGCGACTGCAGGAGACCATGAGCGGCCCCCAGCTCACCTGCGAGACCACCTATGCCCGGAAGATAGAGAGGAAAATCAAAGAGAATGGGAGCAGCATCTTCAAGGTAGGGGCTTCTGCCAGTCTCCTGGGTGCTCCCCCATGAGACACCCCCTCCTCCAGGGTCCACGCCGCCGTTGCATCCCCTTACACCGAGGTGTGCTTTAAGCCTGAGCCCATGGCAGCACGTGGGCCTTCACAGCCGGAAAGAACTGGAGTTTTGGGGAGGAAGAGCTGGGGCTGAAATGCCCCACTAGCTGGAGGCTCAGCAGCCCTGGAGCTCTGGCCCCATCGCCCTCTCCATCCCTCCCTTCCCCGCTCCTGACCTACGGCCGCTACCGCATCCGCTCCTGGGACAGCTGGGAGGCTCCATCAGTCCCTCATGGGCCTCATCTCCCACCCCAAATCCCCTCGGCTCGCCCAAGGGCTAAAGCCAGCACTGGTGGGGACCAGACAGGGGCCTCATCCTGCACGGCGCTGAGACGCTGGCGGCCGTGCTTTGCCCCCCAACTATCCCCCGTGGGCAGAAATAAACCCAGGTTCAAGTTAAGAGCACAGCAGGGGTCAAGGTCCTGGTCCCCAGGGACCCTCCCCTGGAGCTCACCCCACCACCCCCCTCTTGTTGCCCACGGCTCTCTCCCAGGAGCTGCTCGAGGAGATCCACACCATGAAGGTGGCGCAGTCCCGCATGGCAGAGGACATCCGCAGGATGCAGGAGGCGCTTGGCTTGGTGAGCTGCCGCTGGTGCCCCGGGAGGGAGCTGGGCCCTTGCCCCCTCCCTGCCCCTCTCCCTGTCGCCACCCCAAAGTGGGAAGGGTGTCCCAAGGGGGGAGCAGGGGAGCTCAGCCCACCCTCCTGCAGCCCCCCACCCTCTGCCCCCCACCACTGCCCCGGCGAGGGCACAAACGGACGCCGCTGCCTGCAAGTCGGGCTGCGGGTAGAGGGAACTGCGGGCATCAGCCAAAGGGATGCTGGGGCACTTCTGAACTAACGGGCAGAAAAAAAGAAACGTGGGAGCTGGGAAGGAGGGGGATAAGGCTCTGCCCTGGGCAAGCCAGCCACAGACCCCAGGCTGCCTGCCCGCTCTCCCTTTGTCCTGTGCCCAAATGCTCCTTTTAAATCCCGCTCCCACATCCAGACTGGTGCCCCTCCCCTCGCCCCGCTCCAGAGGAAACTCCAGGATGCTGCTGGCCGCCTGCCGGGCCCCTGGGACCAGACAGTGCTGGAGCGTGATGGGCTACAGCCACAATCCCGCCTGGATCCTGCACCGCGACAGGAGGCAGCTGCATCCCCAGCTCCCTCGCGGAGACCAGTCCTCCTGTGTCGGGCCATGGTCCACGGCTTGGCGGTGCTGGGCACTGATGTCCCTGTGGGTCCGTTCCCCCCAGCCCCGTGTCCGGCCTGACCCCTTGATCCCCTCCTTCCCCAGCAAAGGCTGAAGGAAAGGCAGAGCCTCTGCCCGGCCCCAGAGGAGGTGAGCAGCATGGTGGGCTGGGAGGTGCTGGGGGATGGATGGCCTGGTGGGCAGCATATTGGGAGAGGGGGGAGAAGGAGGAGGAGGAGGCCGAGGAGCCTGAGCTCTGTCGGCGCTGAGTGCTGGGGCATCCCGGCTGCGGGAGCGGGACCCGGCTGCGGGAGCGGGACCCAGCGGGACCCAGCGGGACCCAGCGGGACCCAGTGGGACCGCAGCCCCCAGTTCCTCCAGCCACTGCACGCCCCGGGGCTCTGCGGACCTTTGCTCAGCCCTTCTCTTCCCTGCGCATCCCGCCGGGAGGCAGGACCTGGCACAGGCAGCGCCACGGCAGCTCCTCGGCTGCCCCGACAGACAGACCTCCTGCGCTGCCTGTGGCAGGGACGTCTCACAGCAGCCCCTCCGGGGGACAAGTGAGCACCTGAACCCAGGGCATACAAAGGACCCCCGTGCTGGGACGACACGGGGGGCCGTGCCCTGACTCCGCCAACACCCCCGTTCCCAGACCAGGCAGCTGGAGGATACGCGTGGAAAGCCCAGGGTGGATGGAGCCAACTGGAAATTGCATGGAAGCGCCCAGATGGGGTAAGGGGACGGGAGGGGGTTTCCTACCCCAGGGGGGCTGCAGGGAAGGCCAGGGGGGCTTGGAGCACCCTGGTCTGGGGGGTGACGAACACCCCCGAGCAGCCCAATGGAGGATAAACCTCCCCGTGCCCCCATCTCCCTGGCCAGGTCCACGCTGCAAAAAATCAAGCAGGAGCTGATGGAGATGAAGGACCTGGGCCTGCAGGAGATAGAGCAGGAGCTAAAAGAGCTGGGAGAGCATCAGCAGAGGACTGAGGCCAGGCTGAAGCTCCTGGCGATGCAGACAGATGAGCAGGTGAAGGCACAGGTGAGGTAGCGCTCCCTTCACCCACCACCTCGGGGGGGTGGTTCTGGCGAGGTTCCCAGCCACCTCCCTGGGCTGGCTGGGGCCATCGAGCCTCCAGGGCACCTGGGCTCCTTGGCTGCATCCATCCCAGCTCATAGCCCATCCCTTCTCCCCTTCCTGCAGAAAAACAAGCTGAGGGCGATACAGCACATGGGGCAGGAGGAGGCAGAGGCGCAGGCAGCACGCCCCGTCTCCAGCACGGACACCGGAGTGAAGGTGGGGCAGCTTCTCCAGCGCCATGAGAAGCTCCAGGAAAAGGTGAACACCTTCATGTCCTGGCAGGCGGTGGGCAAGCTGGTGAGGCAAACCACCGCTGCAAGGGTGCAGTCAGGGTCCCCTTGACCCCAGACCACCACCCTGGGGACAGAGCCACAGTCCCTGGGCACCCAGACCATGATCTGGGGACAAAGCCATGGTTCCTGGCACCCCCGACTACCACCCTTAGGACACAGCCAGGGAACCCTGGGAACCTAGACCACCACCCCAAGGGTTCAGCCATGCTCCCCTCGACCCCAGACCACCACCCTGCGGCCACAGCCAGGGGCAAGGTGGTGAAGCAGCTGCCGAGGAGGAGCCACGCAGGGAGAGGCCGACGTGGGGGGCTTGGCAGGGGGCTGCTAGGAACCCCCCGGCTGGTTGTGCTTCGCTGTAACGTGGGGGAGCCCCTCACCGCCCCCCAGACTGGCTTGTACAAGTCAGCAGTATGGAAGGAAATTACAGTCTGGTGTAAATGTCCTGCTGGCACTGATAGCCCATGGCCACCAGCCAAGTAACCTGGGTCTGTCCCCACGGGGCAGCCACTCCCCCCTTGCATGGCACTGCCTCGTCATCTTCCTCCCTGAAGCAGGATGAAGAACTGCTGAAGAGCACCCAGGCCACCACGCTGCAGGTACAAGGGGACTGTGAGAAACTCAGCTCCGTCGTGGGGGACGTCCTGGCTGACAGTCACCAGGAGCACAAAGATACCGAGGTAGGTGGCTGAAAGCCCCGTGGGGTCAGAGCATCCTCCAGGCAGAGCCCAGGCTGGGCACCACAAGCCGTTTGTCCCCCTGCCAACCTGCTCGCAGCCCTGCACAGCTTCCAAATGCCTTTCCTGGAGGAGTCTGAGAAGCCGAGGAGGCCAGTGTTCTGGGCTGGCTGGGAGGCAGCTCTGACCCTGCCGTGGCATCATGGGGTGCTGTCTGCATGGGAAGGCTCCGTTCCAGGCCCTGGAGAGGCTGGAGAAGGGGAAAGCGGACAAGGAGGACCCGGTGCTGGGAATTGCTCTGCTACACCCTTGAGGGGCCACAGCACCAGCCAAGGGGGTCCCAGGCAGGGTGACAAACACCCCTGGTCCCTTGGGTGCTCGGTGACAGAACCAGCCAAGGGGAGGGAGGATTTCCAGGATTTCCCTCGCCGGGTCCTGCTCTTTCCCCCCAGGTCCCTTTGGCTGCTGGGACCAAGCCCACGGGGGTGATGGGACGAGCAGGGCCATGTAGCTGCTTCTCCCTCTCCTCCCGACACGACCTGGCCCTGCCCATCGTACCGCCGTCCTTTCCCCACCGCTCTCCTGCCTTTCCCTCTTGCTAGAAAGCAGAGACAGCCCTGGCCACCAATGTCAACTTCACCGAGTTTAACACAAGCATGAAGCGGCTGAATGACGCGATTGAGGAGCTGCTGAGCCAGGTTATAGGCCAGGAGAAGGTCCAGCAACAGTTCAGTGAAGAGACGGCCTCCAAGGTGAGGGTTGGCTTGTCCCCACCACACAAAACTGGCACCATCGGGCCTTGGGGGCCTATGGCGGCCTGCCTGCAAGGGCCCTCCCCTCCCAGCTGTCCCCCCCGGGGACAATGATGTCCCATCGCGGGGCGGCTGGCTGAGGGTGTGCACCCATCCACAGCTGGACCGCCTGGAGCTGGGGGCTTTCCGGCAGCAGCTGGAGGAGCACGGCAAGAGGATCATGGGGCAACTCCAGGAGAAGGCGCCGCAGCCAGGGGCTGAGGATGCCGCTGGGATTAAGGAGTGAGTGCGATGGGGTCAGTGGTGGCTGCAGGCACAACGCTCGCCCCGGTCCCTCTGGCTCCCCGACTGGTGCCCACGTGGTCCCTGGCACGGGAACAATTTCCCAGCGATCCGTGGGCATGCTGACAAAGTAGCTGCTGAGCCATGTCCACAGCCTGTCCTGGGACCGGCCCCCCAGCATGCGGCTGCTTGGCCCCGAGTAGGACCCGGCACCGTGGGTGGGACGGGGGAGACGGGTGCTGGCACGGGGGTGCGGGTGTCTGCCTAGGGGGTGCGACCCTGCCAAGCCCCGTCGCAGCCTTGCCCGGCAGCAGGGACCCAGGGAGCCCTCCCCAGGGGGAAGAGCGGGGATGGAGGTGCCATGGGGTACAAGCCTGTGAATTTGAGGACGCTGCTCCAAGCAGGGTGGGGGCGGAGGCTTCCAGGGGCGCTTGGGCAGGGCAGGGGAGCAGAGATGTGCTGCGCAGGGGCAGCTGTGCTTGCCCCCGCTCTGTGGGGTTTTACAGCCTGCCCACACTGCCCCACCTGGCCCAGGTCTCTGTCTCAAGGGTGCTGAAGCCACACGTGACAAGTTCTGTCGGGTCTCAGCCTGAACTTGGGCTTGGGGAGCTGTGGGGAAAGAGCAGATCCAGGATGGCTGGACGGGTGGAGGGTCTCCTGCCGCAGTGGGAGGGGAGACGGAAGGGACAGATACCACCGGGGAGCACCCCCTGGCCCCCTCCCTGCCGTAGCAGGCTGGAGCACGGGCTGCCACAGTACTGGGCACTGAGCATCCCTGTGCCCCGTCCAACAGGGCGCCAGCGGCCGAGGGCAGGGACCCCACCGTGCCACGCAGCTGCGGGGGCTCGCACAAGGACACCACCCCACTGCAGCACATGCACTGCCTCCAGCCCCCCACAGCCTTCCAGCCCCTCCTGCTCCCCGGCAAGGTAGGAATAACAATGGTGGGGATGCAAAAGGGGCGACTGAGGCTGGGAGGGAGATGCTGAGCATCTGGGGGAGCGGTGCCTCAGTTTCCCCAGATGCGGAGTTCGGCCCCGGGGCTCAGCCAGCCCGCTTTCTCCTTCCAGCACAACGTGAGGGATCTGCTGGGGAAGGACGGCCACACCTGCAGGGACCGGCTGGACGAGCAGCTGCCTGCTGAGCAGGGGCCCCACGGGACGGACACAGCACCCAGGCAGCCAGCCAGGAACAGCTGGTGTTATGAACGGGATTTTTCATTTTTTTTTTAAGTTCATCAATCTTAATTAAATAATTAAATTAATAATTCTTCTTTAATTAATAAAAAACCTTGTAACTGTTTTTTACTGGGGTCTTGGGTGGGCTGGTTTGTTTCTTGTTTTAAGCAAGGTTGATTTGAAAACTAAACCCCCCCAGCTCCCCTCTTGCCCAGGGAAGGGCCAGGAACGGTGGTCACAGGCTGGGGGGGGCATCACGTTGACAAATCACAGCCCCCACTTCTGCTTCCCCCCTGCCCGGCAGAGGTGCAGAGGGAGGGAGGACGGGGTGAGGGGGTGTTCAGGGGGGTCTGTGCAAGAAGCCGTGCTGAATTTCGGAAGCCAGAGGAGAGGCTTCTACTTAAATATAACAGCAAGACCCAGACAATGATTCCCGTGTGTTTCTGGGGGACTCCCCGCTCCCAACACACTGGCCCAGACCCCCCGATTCTCCCCCCTCACCAACCCAGCTTTGTCTCTGGCCATCCATGGTGGCCAGGGCCTTTGCGGGGGGGGCAGGTGGGGGGCACGGGGGCCAGGTGGGCTGGTGGCCATGGGGCGAGGATGTCCAGAGGGGCTGCAGCTGCCCGTGGGGAGCAGGCCATGGAGGGGATGGGGCTGTTCATGCTCTGCAGGCTCTTCGAGGTCCACAGCTTGGAGAACGTGTCCAGAGCACCCGGGAAGTTGGGCAGTGTGGCCGGCGTGTTGCTGGGGGTTGCAGCACCTCCATCTGCCGGGGAAAGGAGAGGGTGGACATCAGGTGGATCATGGATGCTTTTGGGGTCCCAAGCCACCTGCAACAGCTGGACCAGTCACCGGGGATCCCAACTGCGTCCCACGCCTGCAACCCCTGGCCCCACTGGATGCTCGGAGCCCAGCTGTGGCTGTTGCTCCAGTGCCTGAAAACAGATCTCTCGTATCTTTTAGAAGAGCAACTCTCTGCTCCCTTTCCTGCTTCCTCACCCGCCTCCTTTCCTGGGAACTCTCTTGGAGTGCCTCACCGAAGGAGGGAGATGGCAGTGCCCCCACTGTGGAATGGTCGGGCTTGGAGGACTGTAAGGGAAAAGAAGTTCTTGCTGATTCTTTTCCTACGTACTTGTCTGACAGATCACTCGGATTCAAAGATTTTCCCAGTGTTTGAATCCTTCCTAGGCATGTCTGGCAGCTCATGTTTATTTTTGTTTCTTTTTCCCTGCTTCTGTGGCTCTTTGCTTTGGAGCAAGATGCTAGAAATCAAAGGGAGTTGGTGCTGTCACCAGCAGTCTTTGGTGTCTAAGGGAGAAGGTAAAATCTGTCTTGCACTTCGATTCCTCAAAAAAAAAATATTCGTGGTGGCTCCCAGCGGGGCCTGGTCTCCTGCGGGACGTGTCACCGGAGCGGGCTGAGTGACCGGGACAGCCCTGCGAGGGAGCTGCCTCTGCCCGGGCTCGGGCTGCGCTGGCTGCGGCCACAGATCAGCCTGCGCCAGCTGCGCCTCAGGGATGGAGGTGGAAAAGGCAGCCGGGACCCTCGGCCTCTCCCATCCCTGTGGACCTTGAGTGCGACAGGTGTTGAATACCAACTGGTGATGCTGCATTGTCCCTTCTCACTGCTCCCACTGCCGCTATGACAACTCTGCTGCGAGGACGCAACACAGGAGGAGGAGGAGGAAGCAGAAGACAAGCACAAGTACTAGGATGATGATGAGCAGGAGGAAGGCTTCGATTGCCCATACCTCCCTGCCACCCATCCTGGTCTCCCCCAGGCAGAAAGCCCCTCTCAGGTCCCCCATGGTTTCAGGCAGGGCAGCAGCCATGCCCCAGCTCAGCCTGGCCCAGCTGCTGGATGTCACCCTCAGGACGACCGAGATCAGGGCCACTGACTTCATGGCGCTGCGCAGCCTGCTGCAGGCCATGCTCTGGCACCTGGGCCTGCAGGACCTCCCTCTGCAGAAGTGGGGACACAGCCCGACCCCCCTCCTGGAGAGGCACCAGCCTGCCAAGGCACCCCCTGTTCTGGAGAAGAAGGGGGACAGGGCCCAGGGCACGTGGCAGCAGCCCCAGGAGCCAGGGGAGCGGCTGCAGGAGACCACGAGCGGCCCCCAGCTCACCTGCGAGACCACCAATGTCAGGAAGATAAAGAAGAAAATCAAAGAGCACGGGAGCTGCATCTTTAACGTAGGGGCTTTTGCCAGTCTCCTGGGTGCTCCTGGGTGCAGGAGCAGGACCCAGTGGGACCGCAGGCCCCAGCACCTCCAGCCGCTGCACGTCCCAGGGCTCTGCGGGGGTTTGCTCAGCCCTTCTCTTCCCTGCGCATCCTGCTGGGAGGCAGGACCTTGCACAGGTGCCACATCACCCATCTGCAGCTCCAGCCCTCCCCAGGCACACTGTGGCCACCCCCGACCATGCTGCTGCTGTACCCCCGGCTCGCCTGGTGCCCCCCTACCGAATCCAAGCTGGAGCAAAATCAGCAGGACGGCCACAGACAGGGGACATGGGGACCCATCCCCGGCCCCTGGAGTGCAGGGTGGCCCTGCCCCGGCGAGGGAGAGCTCTTCCCCAGGTCGGGGCGGAGGGGTCCGGGGGAGCCTGGGCAGGGCAGGGGAGCAGAGGTGTGCTGCGCAGGGGCAGCTGTGCTTGCCCCGGCTCTGTGGGGCTTTACAGCCCCCCCACGCTGCCCAGGTCTCTGTCTCAAGGGTGCTGAAGACACATGTGACGAGTTGTGTGTGGTCTCAGCCTGACCTTGCCCCTGGGGAGCTCAGGTGCCTCCTCTGAAACAAGTTGCCAAAATTAAGTGCTGCAGCTGGCACAGCCCAGTTCCTGCCTCCTGGTGTCCCTGGCATGGGTGCAGGGACCTGCCACGGCCACTGCCAGCTCCGCAGGGCTGCGGGGAAAGAGCTCATCCAGCACGGCTGGATGGGTGGGGGGGTCTCCTGCAGCAGCGGGAGGGGAGCCGGGAGGGACAGACCCCACCGGGGAGCAGCCCCTGGCCCCCTCCCTGCCGTAGCAGGCTGGAGCACGGGGTGCCACAGGCACTAAGCATCCCTGTGCCCCGTCCCATAGGGAGCAGGCGCCGAAGGCAGGTACCCCACCGTGCCACGGAGCTGCAGGGGCCGGCACACTGACACCACCCCACTGCGGCGCCTGCAGTGCCTCTGGCCCCCTCTGTGCCTTCCAGCCCCCCCTGCTCCTCAACAAGGCAGGGATGGCAGAGGGAGGGATGACAAAGGGGGCGACTGAAGCTGGGAGGGAAACGCTGAGCATCTGGGGGGGCCGTGCCTCAGTTTCCCCAGGGAGAGCTGGGTGTGGGGGGCTTGCCTGGGGATGCTGAGTTCGGCCCTGTGGCTCAGCCAGCCCGCTCTCTCCTTCCAGCACAACGTGAGGGATCTGCTGGGGAAGGACGGCCGCACCTGCAGGGACCGGCTGGACGAGCAGCTGCCTGCACTCGGGGCAAGGAAGGTACGGCCGGGGCCAGCGTGGGGAGAGGAGAGGATCCCATGGGTGTGACGGGGAAAGCGGGGAGGGCAGGGTGCCTGTACAGTGCAGGCCTTTCCCCAACCCGTGTCCCCACGGCCCCCTCTGGTCTCTCCTGCCAGCCTTGCCGCCTGCCCCGGCCTGGGCTGGCAGAGCTGCCCCCGGGGCTGCAGGGGGCCAAGCCCTGCCCCTCGCCCCAGAGCCCAGCCCCGGGCAGCCCAAGCCAGGGCTGCACAAGGCAGCGGAGCCCACTCGGCCCACGGCTGGGGGCCAGTCTGCCCACGCTGAGCCCCCATTTGGATGGGAACACCCAGTGCAGGGCAAGCTCAGCACTGGGACTACGGGTCCAGGGACACGGCCTGTGCAAGGGACCCGCAAGCGGACTGCAGGGACACAGCCTGGCTCCCGGGGGACACAACTGGGGACACAGAGGGCACCAGTGACCCCCGAGAAGTGGGGAGGGGCTCCTTCCAGTGGAGGACTTTAGATGCCCTGACGGCCACCACTGCCGTTCCCCTTCTGGCAGCACCCAGATCAGCCTGAACCTGGGGTAAAAGAACAGGAGGGGGTTTCCTACCCCAGGGCAGGGGGGCCTGGGGGGGGCTGGGAGCATCCCGGTTTGGGGGGTGAGGGACACCCCCTGAGCAGCCCCGTGGAGGCTAAGCCTGCCTGTGCCTCCATCTCGCTGGCCAGGTCCGTGCTGCAGGAGATAAAGCAGGAGCCGATGGAGCTGAAGGACCTGGGACTACAGAAGACAGAGCAGGAGCTGAAGGAGCTGGATGTGGCACCTCCCCGGGCTGGCTGGGGCCATCGACCCTCCACGGCACCTGGGCTCCTTGGCTGCAGAGTTATATATTGAAAAAAACAATAAAATGGAGGAAGAAAAGACCAGCTAGAGGCTCTCATGCCCCAGGGAAGGCTTAGATTGGAAATTAGGAAACATTCATTCACAGACAGGGTTGCCAAGAATTGGAAGAGGTTGGGAAGGACATTTTGAACCATCCAGGGTGCTCAAAGTGCTGGGAGGCAGGAGCTTTGGGGAGGGGGACACTGCTCTGATGCCAGCTGCTCTCTGGTCTTACTTTTGGCCATCCATGGTGGCCATTGCTTTCTATGGAGGGGCAGGAGGCCAGGAGGACTGCGGGTGGTGCAGGTGGTGGTGGTGGTGGTTTTGGAGGCCCCCTCCTCAGGGGTCCACACTACTGGGATGACACGGGGCGCCGTGCTCTGACTCTGCCACCACCGCCGTTCCCAGACAAGGCAACTGCAACATGCCTGTGGAAAGGTGGAGGTGGCTGGAACTGACTGGAAAGAGGATGGCAGCTCCCAGATCAGCCTGCGGCTGGGGAAAAGGATGGGAGAGGGTTTCCTAGCAGGGCTGGGAGCATCCTGGTTTGAGGAGTGAGGGACACTCACGAGCAGTGCCATGGAAGCTAACCCTGCCCATGCTCCCGTCTCGCTGGCCAGGTCCACACTGCAGGAGATAAAACAGGAGCTGATGGAGCTGGGCGTGGCACGTCCCCTGGCTGGATGGGGCCATGGAGCCTCCACGGCACCTGGGCTCCTTGGCTGCATCCATCCCGGCTCAGAGCCCATTCCTTCTCCCCTTCCTGCAGCAGCACAAGCAGCACAACTGCTGCTTTGTACTCACTGGATTTATAGATGTTAGAAATATTTATTCATATTTATGTTATGTATTTCATAAAGAAAAAAAGGGGAGTGGGAGAAAAGACCAGCTAGAAGCTCTCATGGGACAGTGCCTTCCATGGGCCAGTGCTGCTCCGGCTGCCCTTGGTCCTCCCCATAGTGCCATCAGTGAGTCCTGGTAGGTCCGATACAGCCCCTGCTGCCCTTGGCCCCACTAGCTGGAGGCTCAGCAGCCCTGGAGGTGCTGAAGGACCTGGGACCGCAGGAGACAGTGTGTTACCAAAGACAGGCCTCTGCTTTGTTTCTAAAATAGTTGGTTCTTACTAACCTTCCTACTGTGTGACAAAATAGCTCGTTAGTGACTTTCTTACCCTGTGAGAAAATGGTTAGTCACTGAGCTGATGTTACAGATAGTGATAATGGGGAGACCACCGCAAGTAGTCAATCACTTCAAGGTTCTTCTATACGTCACGTATGTACACCTATACCAATTAGGACAGAGTTATGGCTGCTTCCAGGAACACCCTTATTATCTTCAAGAAGTTGGCAAACTCACAGTAAACTTTTACTGTCCTGAGATGAGTCAATACTGTAACGGGATGATGTGAGGAAGGGTCTCCTTACCCAAACGACCACCAAGACACTCAACGCTTGCGCAGAAGTGTTTTGCCGATGCAGCAAAATTTGGCATGCACGTGCAAAAGGGCTATTGGGTCATCCTAATGAATGTGTAAGCCTAGGTGGAGTTATGGATTAGGTAGGTGGAATAATGAGAATATTTTGTGTATAAATAATGGGTGAATATCCACGGCAAGCTGTGCTAGATTTGTGGGTTTTCCCCCTAGCGCTCAACGTTGAATAAAGCAATGTCACCTCTTTAAACTACTTTTGGTTTCGAGGGCTTTTATTTCAGGTAACAAGAACAGGAGCTGAAGGAGCTGGATGTGGCACCTCCCCAGGCTGGCTGGGGCCATCGACCCTCCACGGCACCTGGGCTCCTTGGCTGCAGAGTTATATATTGAAAAAAACAATAAAATGGAGGAAGAAAAGACCAGCTAGAGGCACCCATGCGCCACTGCCCTCCCCAGCAGCATTCCCCCCTTCCTCAATTAACAATAAAACTTAGAAAAACATTTCAGTATGTTTCTGGGGGAGCCCCCGTTCCCAGTGCTCTACCCCACGCCTCTACCAACCCCCCCAACTCCAAAACCACCCCCACCACCAATTTCTGCACGATCTAGGTTTATTTGACGTCACTATGGTATGGAGAACACTGAAAGTTGCAGAATTTGACACCAAAAACTGTAGAATCGTGCTCCTCTTCTGTTGGGGAAGATACTCAACTTCCCACCCTCAATACTCTTCAGGCTGCAGCGGGGCACGGATGTGAATCTCGGTGGGGGAACTGTCTCATGGATTTATACAACTCTGGCGTTCTATTCTTTGAAGCCTTCTCGACACGCATAGAGCATATTGCCCTTCTGCGTTATTTCCAAGCAAACAGTGATGATTTTAAGATGTCTGCCTACAGCGTTTGTTAGATGTCGGTTCCTTCTCTTGCCACAGTTCTCAAGTCTTTGCAGGTACAAAGGTTTTCAAACAATCCCTAACGGAACCACCTGAAAAAGCCTGTGGACCCAGTTTTCTGACACCTTCTGCCCAAGTCAGGAGCCCAAAGAGCAGCACCTGGGAATGGGCAGCGGGGGCAGGAGGAATGGCTGCCCTGGGGAACGTGCAAAATAATGGCAACAAGTGAGGCCAGAAAGTCACCATGTGGCCCTTTCCACGCCTCATCTTTCAAAAATCTTATGTTCCTTCTTATTTCACACATGCCTTCACTGAGCACCCTGGAAACCCCTGCCCCAAGAGCCAAAACTGGTGGTGATTAGCTTGGAGAGAAAACCAACCTTGAATGAGAAACTCCTTCTGTGGGGGTCTGTGTCCTCTAACTCCCACCCGGGGTCACAAGGAATAATGGCAAAGGAGGCTGCACGGAGAAAACAGGAGCGCAAGGACACAAACAGGCTCAGTGCAGGCGGACAGCATTGGAGAATTCTAGGAGGTTGACTGCTAAGCAGTTTTTAAAGTGACTACATGCTTCCTTGGTCGACAGCAGACACTCCAGTCGAGCCTGCCATGTTCTCTGGGATTGTCTCCTTTGGTGTGGAAAACCAGAGCGGGAGGAAGAATCCTCCTGACGAGCAAGCAGGTGGCCGAGCGGGCAGCGGCCGAGCCCTGTCCCATCCGCATAGCCGGCTGGGGAATCCTAGAAATGCCTAGGTTGGAAGGAATCTTTCAGGTCATTGAGTCCAACCATCAACCTAACACTGACAAAACCACCACTGACCCATGTCCCTCAGCACCACGTCTGCCCAGCTTTTTAATAGCTCCAGGGACGGTGATGCCACCACTTCCCTGGGAAGCCTGTTCCAATGCTTCGTAAGCCTTTCTGTGAAGAAATTTTTCCTAATAACCACCCTAAACTTCCCCTGGTGCAACGTGAGGCCATTTTCTCTCATCCTATCGCTTCTTACTCGTGTGAAATGTGCTTAGCTGATTCATGTCAGTGTGGAACAGTGTTAGGGCCACAGGGTGAAGTGTGACCTTTGATTGTTTTGTCTGTATGGCCGCAGACGAGACAGTGTGTCTATCGTGTCTGTGTTTTGCAGGAGCCACCTGGCGAACATTCTAGAATACCAACTTAAACAGGTCCTGTTGGTATCTGCATAGTGACCTGTAAGAGGGGGGATACACCCATTTTTGGCAAGGGCCAACCATTTTAGAGGCAGTTATGAATATGTATTAGTACAGGAGATATAAACCAAAAATGGGGTCTGTAAGGTGTGTGTCTTGGTTGGGCAGAGACCCCCGGCACACCCAGTGCTGTTTGCTTGCCTTTATTCCTTTAATAAATTATAAATTCTAATTGGAATCCTGTTTGCGATTAAATCATTTATCACAAGTCCAACCATCAACCTAACACTGACAAAACCACCACTAACCCATGTCCCTCAGCACCACGTCTGCCCAGCTTTTTAATAGCTCCAGGGACGGTGATGCCACCACTTCCCTGGGAAGCCTGTTCCAATGCTTCGTAAGCCTTTCTGTGAAGAAATTTTTCCTAATAACCACTCTAAACTTCCCCTGGTGCAACGTGAGGCCATTTTCTCTCATCCTATCGCTTCTTACTTGGGAGAAGAAACCAACCCCCAACTCTCTACGCCCTCCTTTCAGGCAGCTGGACAGAGCGAGAAGGTCTCCCCTCAGCCTCCTTTTCTCCAGGCTGAACAACCCCAGCTCCCTCAGCCGCTCCTCACAGGACTTGTTCTCTATAAAAGTACAGTGTGCCAAGTCCCGTGGGCGACCACTGAAGAAATGGCCGCCTCTGCCCCCTGCCGCTCCCGCCGGCTCCCCGCTCCCCGCTTCTCCCTCAGCCCGCAGCGCACGAGTCCCCGCAACTCGGAGCGGGAAAAAGGGCGGGAAGCGGCGCGCGCCACACGGGGCGGGGGGGGAAAGGGCGGGAAGGGGCGCGCGCCAGACGGGACGTGGCGTCCTGTCGTGCGGGGAGGGCGTGGTCAGTCGGGGCCGTCCCCGCGCGGCAGCAGCTCGGCCGTGACCGGCCCGCCGCGACGCCGGGTGGTGTCCGCCCGGGCGGCGGGAGGGAGGCGGCGGCCCGGCCAGCGCTGGGGCTGCAGAGAGCGCCAGAGCCCGTCCCCGAGAGGGCTGGCAGCCGAGAGGGCAGTGGCGCGGCGGGGGGGAACGGGAGACGATCTGCTCAGGCTGGTGGCAGGGCTGCGAGGGCCGTGAGAAGGGCTGAGGAGCGCCAGGGAGCCTGAGGCGGGGAGAGGCAGGTGGAACCGTGTTCTGCCCTCCCCGAGACAGGAACGGGAATGGCCGCTAGAAAATGCCCAGTGTGGAGGGGATCCTGTATCCTGCCGCGGCCAGGCTGAGGAGGTGCTGGCAGAGGCAGAAAGGCCTGCCCCACGTATCATGGCCACCTCGTGGAAGAAAAGAGGGGTTAAAGTCGTAGGCGATTCCTTTCTGAGGGCAACAGAGGGTCCACTATGGCAACATTTCGATGGTGGGGTGGCCGGCACGGCACCAGGCTTCCTGGCGTCAGATGGGGTTTGTTATAGTTGAATTTAAAATAAATCAAGTCCGAAATAGATTCAATAAATATTTATTGAGGTAGGAAGGCAAAAGCAGTGCTGGGCGGCCGGGGAGTCGCAGCTCCACCAAAGGCTCGCAAATTCAAGCAAGCTGAGCAGCTCTTTTTATCTTCACGGAGGTCGGGTTTCGACATCTTCGGTACGCCCCTCCATAGCTTCTTGCTTGAGGTAGTTTAGATAAAATGTTGGTCACAGAATCAGCTCAAAACAATACATTCTGATAACATTGTGGTTAAGCTTTTTGTCAAACAGGAGTTCCCATGTTTGTGTAGCAAGATAACGTTGTGGACATGTCTCTTCTGGTAAAACAGGGAGTTCTCAAGACTGCCACAATGGGTTCGTTCCTCTTGCTTAACTTGTTCGATCAGCAAATCACCTTTAGTTACTTATTACAATCCCCCCCTTCTTTTATTTATAAGTGGTTTGCTGATCAAACCTAGACAATACCTCACAAGCTGCTTCTAATTCAGGATTTTCGTTCGGTATAAGTTTCATTTCCAGTTCTGATTGCTTCATCACCATTAGCTGCACTTTTTCTAACCTGCTTTCAACAAAGGTTACAAATTTGTTAATGACACAGGGTCCAAGGGTCAGAGCCAATAGCAACATCATGAGGGGTCCCGCCAAAGTAGAAATTAAGGTACTCAGCCATGGTGACTGATTAAACCAAGATGCATACCAGGAGGACTGAGCCTCTCGCTCTCGTTTTCTTTTCTCTAATCCCTCTCTCAGTTTAGCTAACGAATCTCTTACTACCCCTGTATGGTCAGCATAAAAGCAACATTCTTCACCTAGGGCAGCACATAATCCTCCGTTTTGCAAGAACAAAAGGTCCAATCCTCTTCGATTCTGTAAAACTACTTCCGACAATGAGGTCAATGATTTCTCTAAATAGGAAATAGATTTTTCTATTCGGGCCAAATCTTCGTCTACTGCAGCTCTTAGAGATGTTAGACTCTGCTGTTGTTGCACCAAGGAGGTTATGCCAGTGGCAGTCCCAGCGACCCCTAAACCAAGTAGAGTAGCTATAGTAATTGTAGATATTGGCTCTCGTTTGTTGATTTTATGTCCTAAATTGCTCCAGTGTAAATACATAGTTTCTTCCCCATGTAAGAGGATTCTAGGTACCACAGTAACCTGTACACAAAATTCTGAGATACTTTTCTTGAGAACAGCAGTGGACAAACACGGTGTTAATCCGGTTATGGAGCAGACCCACCATGCCCCAGGACTGGGCAGAACCCATTTAGTATTAGACGTAAAGTTTTGAGTCTGGTTGGTACATAGAGTTCTTCTCTCGTTCGTTGCCTTCCCTATACACCAACCACTCCCTCTGACCTGTTGGAGAGTAATCCCTGCCTTCCGTTCCTTCCAATTACATCTGGAGGGATTGTCCTCGGTAGAGGTATTAAAAGGAGATGACACAGCTATCCCCTCATAAAAAGGGGGCTTTATGTCATAACATAACCAACAGGAAATGGTAAAATTTGGATTTGTTGTATTTAAAGCTTGATAGGCTGCCTGCATTACAGCCCATAAGGGTTCATTGTCTTTGGGTATTTTCTCCACTTTATTTGTAGAGGTTAGGTATGTCCCTGGGGTGACTGAGGCTGTGGAGTTTCCTACCTTTGGCTTCTTCTTTTTCCCTTTTTGCTTTGTGATAACTCGATTGGGCCCTACTGCTTGTGGCATTTTAACTTCCCGTTTTTGAATGAATATTAGTCCTCCTCTATCAGTTCCAGATTCCCAATATCGCATTCCCCAGGTTCGTCCCAATAACCATCCGTGGTCATTAGGCTGCAGGATTTCTAGTATAACATGCTTACAGTTGCCAAGGTGGGGGCCCTCTATGTGTCCATCCCAGCTAGGAGCTGGCGGGTTGCATTCTCTGGGTCCCCATGTTATAGTTAAAAATCTATCTTTAATGGCTACGTCCCAGTTTGAAGCTATGGTTTCACATCCCCAATATGCACAGTAATAGTGATTAGGGAAATTGCAATAGCTTTTCCCTGGATTCGAACTGGGGCAGAGATAAAAAGGTTTTATTGCTCTTTCTCGTCGGCCAGGTGGGTCTAGTTCATAAAAGACTAAATCTTCCAATTTAACTTGGAATTCTGGGGGTCCGGCTGTCACATTATACCGAACTTCCATTGAATCTTCCCATCGACCCAAGGTCCAATTGAAGGGTTGATGTTCATTTTCTAAAGTCATGGTAATCAATACCATTAATAGGATACCAGCTTTCATTTCCCCACTGTTTAGTACCTCTCTGCCTTCCTCGTCTACTCCTTTGCAGCGAGCAACGGGATATCAAGATCTTCTCGGCAGCAGCAGATAGTCTTCAGGGGAATTTTGCTGTTATTCTGTCAATAATTTCCAAGGTCTAAAGAGTTAGTTATCTCTCAAATATATTTCCACCTATGTGGTTGTTGTGCCTGTTTCCAGGCGAATCTTATAGCACACTGTCTTAAAACTCTATACCAGTCTGTTTCATATACTTCCCAAAGTTCAGGTACTGACAGTTCCCACCCACAAAATAATTTACGAATTTCCACTGGATCCTCTGGTCCCCTGGCACGTATCAAATCATTGCGACATTTCATACAGTAGGGTTGTCTCTTAAATGAAACACAGGACCAATCTCTATTACAATTTAGACATCGGCAAACAACCCAACATAAATGTCCGGAAGTAGGGTGTTTTAAGCAGGGTATTCCCCAGAGATCTCCTATTCCGGGTGATTTGGGTATCTCCGTCTCTGTTTCGCAACAAAATGGAAAAACCTGGGGAGTTCCTGTTAGTTTGTATAATCCACCCCCCCGGTTTGGTCCGGTATCCTTTCTTCACTCCAGGGTGCAAAATATACCTTTCGTAGAGTATTTCCTGGTGGTATTTGGAACCATCGATATAAACTATCTCTTACGTCCCTTCTGGAGTGGTTCATTTACCGGTCTCGCTTTTCCTTATCTTTACTCGAAGATCTCCTGGTTCCGACGTCACAGTCCACTTCTCTGGGAAGATAGGTCCCTTAATCCTACTAGCGTGAGTCCATCCTTTTTCTGCTGTCCGTACAGCCGTATCTGTGGTAAGTAAAACAACAAAGGGTCCTTCCCAACGGGGTGTTAGGGAGGTTTCTTTCCAGGTTTTGATTAGTACCTGGTCTCCGGGATGGATTCGGTGTATGGAAATGTCCAAGGGAGGTCTTTGTACTACCAAGCCCTTCTTTCTTAGTTCCTGTCTTCTTTTTGTAAGTTCTAAAATATATTCTGTTAAAAGTTTATCCTTGACTTTTGGGTGTTCCACTAATAACCCAAAGTCATAAGGCATTCCATACAACATTTCAAAGGGGGATATACCAGTATCTGTTCTTGGCTGAGTTCTAATGTAAAGCAAAGCCAATGGTAAACATTTAACCCAATTCATTTTTGTTTCCACCATAAGTTTGGTTAGGTGTTTCTTTATCTCCCCATTCATTCTTTCTACTTTCCCAGAACTCTGTGGGTGCCAGGGAGTATGGTATTCCCATTTTGTACCAAACAATTCAGTTGTCTCTTTAATTACTTCGGATGTGAAATGTGGACCTCGGTCTGAGTCAATTACCACAACAGTCCCATATCTTGGAATAATTTCTTCCAAAAGAATCTTAATAACTGTCTTTGCAGTAGCTCTTACCACTGGAAAGGCTTCTACAAAGTGCGTAAGGTGATCAACGAAGACCAATAAATACTGATATCTCCCCACCTTTGGCAATTCGGTAAAATCCACCTGTATTTTCTCAAAGGGTCTTTTAGCCAATTCACGACCTCCTTGAACCTTTTCCCTAAGTTGTCGTTTATTCACTTTGTGACAGGTTAAACATCCCTCTAAAATCCTTTTAGCTAGACCGTATATTCCGACACAGGCATAGTTTGTCTCAAACTGATCCACTAAAGCTTGAATTCCCCAATGAGTTTTATGGTGTAATTTATTCAGTATTCCCCGAGCTAATCCTTTTGGAAGAATTTCCCTGCCATCTGGTAGCAGCCATTTATCGCCATCTCTTTTTGCTCCAATTTGTTGTAGCTTATCCAATTCTTGGAGAGTGAAAGTTTTATCTAATTTTAGCCTTTCAGGTTCCTCTCTCAAGGTCTGAACCATTAATAATGCAGCCCGTTTTGCTTCTGCGTTGGCTAGATTGTTTCCTCTTACAGTATGGGTTAGTCCCTTCTGGTGTCCTTTTACATGGACTATGGCTATCTTTAGTGGACCTCTTAATGCCTTTAAAACTTCTAAGATTAGCTTTTCATGGACTAATCCTTTTCCCTGGGTGTTAATTAAGCCTCTCTCTTCCCAAATTTTTCCAAAAGTATGTACCACCCCAAAGGTATACTTTGAATCTGTATAAATAGTTCCAACTTTATTTTTTAAGAGCTTTAATGCCCTTAGCATAGCATATAACTCACACGCTTGTGCGGACCAGGCTTTACTTAATGGTCCTGATTCTTTTATCTTAAAAGTATACCCATCCACAATAGCATAACCTGATTTCCGTTGTCCTTCAACCACTCATGAGGAGCCGTCCACAAATAATCTTTCTCCTTCGTCTAATTCATTGTCTTCTAAGTCCTCCCTTATTTTAGTCTGCAAATTTATTAGTTGGAGGCAGTCATGTGTCAAATCTTCTTTAGGTTCTCCGTATAAAAATTGGGCAGGATTCTGAATAGAAGTGGTTTCCATTTCTAGTCGAGGGGAGTTAATTAAAATTCCCTCATATTTTAGCAGTCGACTATCTGTAAGCCACTTATCAGCCCGTTGTTGCAATACTCCTCGAATGTTATGGGGGGTGTATACTTTTAGTTCACCTCCCAAGGTGACTTTTCCAACTTCTTCCACTACTAATGCAGTGGCCACTATTGCTTGCAAGCAGGTGGGCCACCCGCGGCTTACAGGATCCAGTATTTTAGAATAATATCCTACAGGCTTTCTCTGCCCTGCCCATCCTTGGGTCAGAACCCCATAAGCTGTCCCGTTATCTACATTGATAAAGAGTTGAAAGAGTTTATGGATATCGGGTAAACTGAGGACAGGTGCTTCTACCAGATCTCTTTTTATATTTTCCCAACGATTCTCATCTTCAGGGGACCATTTTACCAACCCGTTTTTAGTTAATTTTTTGTACAAGAATTTTACTTTACTGCTGTAATTTTCTATCCACTGTCGACAATACCCTAATAATCCCAATAACTGTCTTATCTGTCTTTTATTAGTGGGAGCTGTTAGAGACAAAATTCCTTTTACTCTTTCGGGATCTAATTTCTTGTGTCCCTTTATGAGCCAATGCCCCAAATATTTTACCTCTTCTTCAGTAAACTGTAATTTGGATTTAGAAACCTTTAATCCCTTGAGGCCTAAGAAGTTCAATAATTTGATGCTCTCATTTCTGACTTCTTCTTGAGTTCTTCCAGCGATCAATAAATCATCCACGTATTGTATTAGAATTAGTCCCTGACTTAATTCATAAGATTCCAGTAACTGTTCCAGAGCTTGTCCAAACAAGTTTGGAGACTCTGTAAATCCCTGGGGCAAAACGGTCCACCGTAATTGTTGTTTTCTATGGGTCTTGGGGTTCTCCCACTCGAAAGCAAAATAGTCCCTACATTTTCCTTCTAAGGGACAAGCCCAAAAAGCATCTTTTAAATCTATAACACTATACCATTTATAATCTGGACTTAACTGATTAAGTATAGTGTGCGGGTTAGCCACCACAGGGAACCGGGTAATGGTTCGTTCATTTACGGCTCTCAGATCTTGTACTAAATGATAGGACCCATCCGGCTTCTTTACGGGCAATATGGGAGTATTGTGGGGAGACATACAGGGTTCCAAAAGCCCTTGGGCCAAAAGTCTCTCAATTACTGGCTGCAACCCTTCTCTCCCCTCCCTAGAGATGGGATACTGTTTTATCCTAATTGGCTGGTCTGGGTCTTTTATGGAGACCGTGATCGGTTTGATATTTAATTTTCCCACCGACCCTGGGCTATACCAAGTTTCTGGATTAATCTTGGCTTCATCTTCTGCAGTTAATAAGCATAATCTTACTTTTAATTTCTCTTGCTCTACTTCCAAATTGATTCCTAATTCCACCATCAGGTCTCGTCCCAAGAGGTTATACTCAGCTTCTGGGACCAATAAAAATGTTCCCACTCCATATTTATTTGGGGCTTCTATTGTTACATTCCTTATCAGGGGCACCTTAAAAGGTTCCCCCTTTGCACCAACTACTTGGAGTTTATCCTTTGATTCAACACATCCAGATGGTAACTTTTGGACTGTTGATCTTTCGGCACCCGAGTCCACAAGGAACTCGAACACTTCGTGCTGAGGACCCAATTTCAATTTTATCAAGGGCTCGGTAACCTTAGGGGTCCCCAGCAAATAGAGCCCCTGACCCCCCTAATCTTCCTTAAAAATCTCCTCATCCTGCCTTCTTTTCCGACAATTTCTCTGTAGATGTCCCTTCTTGCGACAATAAAAACATTCTATGTCCTGAGAACTAAATCTTCTTCTTCTCGGTTCTACTGGGCCCTTCCGGGGACTTTCTCCTCTCCTGCCCTGATTTTGTCCTTCCCTTAGAGCTGCCATCAGGATTCTGGCTTGTTTCTTCTGATTTTCTTCCTCCCTTCTCACATACACCTCCTGAGCTTCTCGTAATAATTCATCTAACCCCCTTCCCTGCCAGTCTTCTACTTTCTCTAACTTTCTCCTTATATCTGCCCAAGATTTAGCTACAAATTGAGTTTTCAGCAGGGCTTGACCCACTTGGCTATCGGGGTCTAACCCGGAATATAGCTGTAAACTTTTTCTCAATCTTTCCAGCCATTCAGTGGGGGTTTCATCTTTCTTTTGTTGTTCATTAAAGGCCTTATTAATATTTTGCCCTCTGGGTACAGAATCTCTAATCCCCTGAATTATTATATCCCGCAGATCAATCATGTTATTTCTATGTGCGGGGTCTTGATTGTCCCAATTGGGCCGCTGTAAGGGCCATTTTACATCTCCGGCGGGACCATGCTGATGCCTCTGATCCCAATGCCTCATGCCTGCCATTCTGATCATTCCTCGTTCTTCGTTTGTGAACAAGATCTTTAAAATAGATTCCACCTCGTCCCAAGTATAAATGTTAGGCCCGAGGAATTGATCAAAATGTTCTGCTACCCCTAATGGGTCCTCTAACAATTGTCCCATTTCTTTCTTAAATTCCCTCACATCCCCGGAGCTGAGGGGTACAGATACAAATCCAACTCCGGGTTGTGGTCCCCCCATAGCAGTCTCCCTTAAGGGATACAACAAGTTTTCCTCCCTCCTTTCTCTAGTTTGACTTCTAGTTATTCTTTGATTAGAAGGAGGAGCCTCTTCCCCAGGTTCTGTGGGGGCTGTTGGAGGGAGATCTTGCTCAGGACCTTGCGGAGGGGGGACATAGGGTGGGGGAGACACTGGAGGTTCGTCTACATCCCACCTTTTCTTTTTATCATTTTTCTTTTCTTTTAATGGAAACAAATTAGCGGCCTGAGCCGTGCCCAGGATCCATAAAAAGGCGTATTCACTCTCCTCCTTATTAAATGGTCGTTTGTTGTTAACATATTATGTTTAATTGTTGGCATATCCAATCCTCTAAGGATCCATGAATTGGCCAATATAAATCTTTTCTTATCTGTTTTCTTCCCCATACCTCCATACAATAATAGACCAATTTCTCCTTGGATTTCCCTTTTCGAGAAGGGGAACTATCCCAATATCTAATCATTAGGCCTAACGGGCTATCTTGGGGTATATCGGGGAGCCCACCCCCACCCCGTATCTCCTGCATGGAACCAGAAGTCCTACTTTTCTTCTGTCCCATCTTCCGAAAGTGCCTTCTTTCACTCAAAATTCACTCACTTCCCTCCGTTCGTGGCCCACGCCCTCGCGGACAATGGGAACCGCACTATTAGGAGGTCCACACTCACTTCATCCGGTGGGCTACTAAGCCCAGTGGACGTCTCAGTCACTCGCACCCGGGTACCCAATCCCCGACCGAACGGAACCGCAATATACTTACTCACTCCCGAGTCTTCGTCCGGCTCTTCGTGCACAAAAATTACGGGGAACTGCAGTATCTCCTTTCTCTATTCTTTTTGCTTTCCTATCTCAGTTCGGAAAATCCAGCTGAGCTAAGTCGGAATCTCCTCCGGGACCATCCGAAGATGGGGCGCCCTCCCAGAGTTGAATTCCGAGTCGGCTGTCTGGATCCGAGTCACGGCACCAAATTTGTTATAGTTGAATTTAAAATAAATCAAGTCCGAAATAGATTCAATAAATATTTATTAAGGTAGGAAGGCAAAAGCAGCGCTGGGCGGCCGGGGAGTCGCAGCTCCACCAAAGGCTCGCAAATTCAAGCAAGCTGAGCAGCTCTTTTTATCTTCACGGAGGTCGGGTTTCGACATCTTCGGTACGCCCCTCCATAGCTTCTTGCTTGAGGTAGTTTAGATAAAATGTTGGTCACAGAATCAGCTCAAAACAATACATTCTGATAACATTGTGGTTAAGCTTTTTGTCAAACAGGAGTTCCCATGTTGGTGTAGCAAGATAACGTTGTGGACATGTCTCTTCTGGTAAAACAGGGAGTTCTCAAGACTGCCACAATGGGTTCGTTCCTCTTGCTTAACTTGTTCGATCAGCAAATCACCTTTAGTTACTTCTTACAGGGTTCACCTTTGTCAAAGGGGGAAGAGGGTCTTTGCTCACGAGCTGGCGGGGCCGATTGACAGAGCTTTAAACTAAGCCTGAAGGGAGAGGGGGACAGTATCAGGCTTGCCCGTGACAAGCTGTGGGACGACACGCCAAGGTTGGAGGAGCAGGGTGCCAGCGAGGGCCCGCAGCCTGTTGCTCTGAGACGCTTTGGTGACGCTGCCGCACACTTGCAGTCATAGAGAGATGAGGCAGGGGCTGCCGAGGTCCCAGGAGCCAAGAGGGAAACACCAGTGCCAATGCTCCAAAGGAACCTAGGGGCGTTCCTCGAAGAAGGTGACATGGCCGACAGCCCAGCTGAAGTGCCGCTCCACCAACACCTGCAGCACGGGCAACAAACAGGAGAGGCTGGAAGCCACTGTGCTGCCAGAATGCTAAACCTAGTTGCCATTATTGAAACTTGGCAGGATGAATCCCATGGCTGGAGTGTGGCTGTTGAAGGTTACAGGCTGTTCAGGAGGAGGGACAGGCAAGGAGGGAGAGGCGTTGGGGTAGCGCTGTATGTTAGGGAGGGTTTGGATTGTCTGGAGTTTAATGATGGTTGGGGGTTTATTGGTAAGAATCGGGGAAGGCCAACAAGGCAGATACCCTGGGGGGAGTCTGTGCCAGGCCAGCCAAGCAGGATGACAAGGCAGATGAAATAGTCTAGAAGTGGGTGGGAGAAGTCTCACAATGGCTAGTCCTTGTTCTTGGGGGCCTTCAACTTGTCAGATGGCTGCTGGAAACAGCAGCAGAGAGGAACCAGTCTAGGGGGTTCCTGGAGTGTGTGGAAGAGACCTTCCTGACGCTGCTGCTGAGGGAGCCAACTGGGGAAGGTGCCCTGCTGGACCAGTCATTTGTCAGCAGGCGAGGAGTGGTGGGCAATGTGACGGTTGGAGGCTCTTGGGCATAGCGACCCCAAAATGGCAGAGTTCTTGTTCCTTGGGGAGGGAAGGAGGGGGGTCAGCAGAACTCGCTGATCAAAGCGAATGAGAGCAGCATCTCAGGGGTAGAGGCTCTTGCCCATCCCCTAGGTGCTTCCAGAGACACACTCCCTCTTCAGGGGTCCACACTGCTTGGACAATACGGGGGGCTGCTCCCGGACTCTGCCAGCACCACCCTTCCCAGACCAGGCAACTGGACGAAGCCCTTGGAAAGGTGGGGGTGGCTGGAACTGATGGGAAGGTGGGTGTCAGCGCCCAGATCCTCCTGCAGCTGGGGTAGAAGGACCCGAGGGGGTTGCAGGGGAGCCAGAGGGGCTGGGAGCATTAGGGCTTGAGGGACAAGGGACATCCCCTGAGTGGCCCTGTGGAGGCTAAGCCTGCCCGTGCCCCTGCTGGCCAGGCCCATGCTGCAGGAGATAAATCAGCAGGATTTATCCATCAGCAGGAGCTGATGGAGCTGAAGGACCTGGGACTGCAGGAAACAGAGCACAAGCTGAAGGAGCTGGATGTGGCGCCTCCCCGGACTGGCTGGGGCCATCAAGCCTCCAGGGCACCTGGGCTCCTTGGCTGCATCCATCCCAGCTCAGAGCCCATCCCTTCTCCCCTTCCTGCAGAAAAACAAGCTGAGGGCGATACAGCACATGGGGCAGGAGGAGGCAGAGGCGCAGGCAGGACGCCCCGTCTCCAGCACGGACACCAGAGCGAAGGTGGGGCAGCTTCTCCAGCGCCATGAGAAGCTCCAGGAAAAGGTGAACACCTTCATGTCCTGGCAGGCGGTGGGCAAGCTGGTGAGGCAAACCACCGCTGCAAGGGTGCAGTCAGGGTCCCCTTGACCCCAGACCACCACCCTGGGGACAGAGCCACAGTCCCTGGGCACCCAGACCATGATCTGGGGACAAAGCCATGGTTCCTGGCACCCCCGACTACCACCCTTAGGACACAGCCAGGGAACCCTGGGAACCTAGACCACCACCCCAAGGGTTCAGCCATGCTCCCCCCGACCCCAGACCACCACCCTGCGGCCACAGCCAGGGGCAAGGTGGTGAAGCAGCTGCCGAGGAGGAGCCACGCAGGGAGAGGCCGACGTGGGGGGCTTGGCAGGGGGCTGCTAGGAACCCCCCGGCTGGTTGTGCTTCGCTGTAACGTGGGGGAGCCCCTCACCGCCCCCCAGACTGGCTTGTACAAGTCAGCAGCATGGAAGGAAATTACAGTCTGGTGTAAATGTCCTGCTGGCACTGATAGCCCATGGCCACCAGCCAAGTAACCTGGGTCTGTCCCCACGGGGCAGCCACTCCCCCCTTGCATGGCACTGCCTCGTCACCTTCCTCCCTGAAGCAGGATGAAGAACTGCTGAAGAGCACCCAGGCCACCACGGTGCAGGTACAAGGGGACTATGAGAAACTCAGCTCCGTCATGGGGGACGTCCTGGCTGACAGTCACCAGGAGCACAAAGATACCGAGGTAGGTGGCTGAAAGCCCTGTGGGGTCAGAGCATCCTCCAGGCAGAGCCCAGGCTGGGCACCACAAGCCGTTTGTCCCCCTGCCAACCTGCTCGCAGCCCTGCACAGCTTCCAAATGCCTTTCCTGGAGGAGTTTGAGAAGCCGAGGAGGCCAGTGTTCTGGGCTGGCTGGGAGGCAGCTCTGACCCTGCCGTGGCATCATGGGGTGCTGTCTGCATGGGAAGGCTCCGTTCCAGGCCCTGGAGAGGCTGGAGAAGGAGAAAGCGGACAAGGAGGACCCGGTGCTGGGAGTTGCTGTGCTACACCCTTGAGGGGCCACAGCACCAGCCAAGGGGGTCCCAGGCAGGGTGACAAACACCCCTGGTCCCTTGGGTGCTCGGTGACAGAACCAGCCAAGGGGAGGGAGGATTTCCAGGATTTCCCTCGCCGGGTCCTGCTCTTTCCCCCCAGGTCCCTTTGCCTGCTGGGACCAAGCCCACGGGGGTGATGGGGCGAGCAGGGCCATGTAGCTGCTTCTCCCTCTCCTCCCGACACGACCTGGCCCTGCCCATCGTACCGCCGTCCTTTCCCCACCGCTCTCCTGCCTTTCCCTCTTGCTAGAAAGCAGAGACAGCCCTGGCCACCAATGTCAACTTCACCGAGTTTAACACAAGCACGAAGCGGCTGAATGACGCGATTGAGGAGCTGCTGAGCCAGGTTATAGGCCAGGAGAAGGTCCAGCAACAGTTCAGTGAAGAGACGGCCTCCAAGGTGAGGGTTGGCTTGTCCCCACCACACAAAACTGGCACCATCGGGCCTTGGGGGCCTATGGCGGCCTGCCTGCAAGGGCCCTCCCCTCCCAGCTGTCCCCCCCGGGGACAATGATGTCCCATCGCGGGGCGGCTGGCTGAGGGTGTGCACCCATCCACAGCTGGACCGCCTGGAGCTGGGGGCTTTCCGGCAGCAGCTGGAGGAGCACGGCAAGAGGATCATGGGGCAGCTCCAGGAGAAGGCGCCGCAGCCAGGGGCTGAGGATGCCGCTGGGATTAAGGAGTGAGTGCGATGGGGTCAGTGGTGGCTGCAGGCACAACGCTCGCCCCGGTCCCTCTGGCTCCCCGACTGGTGCCCACGTGGTCCCTGGCACGGGAACAATTTCCCAGCGATCCGTGGGCATGCTGACAAAGTAGCTGCTGAGCCATGTCCACAGCCTGTCCTGGGACCGGCCCCCCAGCATGCGGCTGCTTGGCCCCGAGTAGGACCCGGCACCGTGGGTGGGACGGGGGAGACGGGTGCTGGCACGGGGGTGCGGGTGTCTGCCTAGGGGGTGCGACCCTGCCAAGCCCCGTCGCAGCCTTGCCCGGCAGCAGGGACCCAGGGAGCCCTCCGCAGGGGGAAGAGCGGGGATGGAGGTGCCATGGGGTACAAGCCTGTGAATTTGAGGACGCTGCCCCGAGCAGGGTGGGGGCGGAGGCTTCCAGGGGGGCTTGGGCAGGGCAGGGGAGCAGAGATGTGCTGCGCAGGGGCAGCTGTGCTTGCCCCCGCTCTGTGGGGTTTTACAGCCTGCCCACACTGCCCCACCTGGCCCAGGTCTCTGTCTCAAGGGTGCTGAAGCCACACGTGACGAGTTCTGTCGGGTCTCAGCCTGAACTTGGGCTTGGGGAGCTGTGGGGAAAGAGCAGATCCAGGATGGCTGGACGGGTGGAGGGTCTCCTGCCGCAGTGGGAGGGGAGACGGAAGGGACAGATACCACCGGGGAGCACCCCCTGGCCCCCTCCCTGCCGTAGCAGGCTGGAGCACGGGCTGCCACAGTACTGGGCACTGAGCATCCCTGTGCCCCGTCCAACAGGGCGCCAGCGGCCAAGGGCAGGGACCCCACCGTGCCACGCAGCTGCGGGGGGCTCGCACAAGGACACCACCCCACTGCAGCACATGCACTGCCTCCAGCCCCCCACAGCCTTCCAGCCCCTCCTGCTCCCCGGCAAGGTAGGAATAACAATGGTGGGGATGCAAAAGGGGCGACTGAGGCTGGGAGGGAGATGCTGAGCATCTCGGGGAGCCGTGCCTCAGCTTCCCCAGATGCGGAGTTCGGCCCCGGGGCTCAGCCAGCCCGCTCTCTCCTTCCAGCACAACGTGAGGGATCTGCTGGGGAAGGACGGCCACACCTGCAGGGACCGGCTGGACGAGCAGCTGCCTGCTGAGCAGGGGCCCCACGGGACGGACCCAGCACCCAGGCAGCCAGCCAGGAACAGCTGGTGCTATGAACGGGATTTTTCATTTTTTTTTTAAGTTCATCAATCTTAATTAAATAATTAAATTAATAATTCTTCTTTAGTTAATAAAAAACCTTGTAACTGTTTTTTACTGGGGTCTTGGGTGGGCTGGTTTGTTTCTTGTTTTAAGCAAGGTTGATTTGAAAACTAAACCCCCCCAGCTCCCCTCTTGCCCAGGGAAGGGCCAGGAACGGTGGTCACAGGCTGGGGGGGGCATCACGTTGACAAATCACAGCCCCCACTTCTGCTTCCCCCCTGCCCGGCAGAGGTGCAGAGGGAGGGAGGACGGGGTGAGGGGGTGTTCAGGGGGGTCTGTGCAAGAAGCCGTGCTGAATTTCGGAAGCCAGAGGAGAGGCTTCTACTTAAATATAACAACAAGACCCAGACAATGATTCCCGTGTGTTTCTGGGGGACTCCCCGCTCCCAACACACTGGCCCAGACCCCCCGATTCTCCCCCCTCACCAACCCAGCTTTGTCTCTGGCCGTCCATGGTGGCCAGGGCCTTTGCGGGGGGGCAGGTGGGGGGCACGGGGGCCAGGTGGGCTGGTGGCCATGGGGCGAGGATGTCCAGAGGGGCTGCAGCTGCCCGTGGGGAGCAGGCCATGGAGGGGATGGGGCTGCTCATGCTCTGCAGGCTCTTCGAGGTCCACAGCTTGGAGAACGTGTCCAGAGAACCCGGGAAGTTGGGCAGTGTGGCCGGCGTGTTGCTGGGGGTTGCAGCACCTCCATCTGCCGGGAAAAGGAGAGGGTGGGCATCAGGTGGGTCACGGATGCTTTTGGGGTCCCAAGCCACCTGCAAGAGCTGGACCAGTCACCGGGGATCCCAACTGCGTCCCACGCCTGCAACCCCTGGCCCCACTGGATGCTCGGAGCCCAGCTGTGGCTGTTGCTCCAGTGCCTGAAAACGGATCTCTCGTATCTTTTAGAAGAGCAACTCTCTGCTCCCTTTCCTGCTTCCCCACCCGCCTCCTTTCCTGGGAACTCTCTTGGAGTGCCTCACCGAAGGAGGGAGATGGCAGTGCCCCCACTGTGGAATGGTCGGGCTTGGAGGGCTGTAAGGGAAAAGAAGTTCTTGCTGATTCTTTTCCTACGTACTTGTCTGACAGATCACTCGGATTCAGAGATTTTCCCAGTGTTTGAATCCTTCCTAGGCTTGTCTGGCAGCTCATGTTTATTTTTGTTTCTTTTTCCCTGCTTCTGTGGCTCTTTGCTTTGGAGCAAGATGCTAGAAATCAAAGGGAGTTGGTGCTGTCACCAGCAGTCTTTGGTGTCTAAGGGAGAAGGTAAAATCTGTCTTGCACTTCGATTCCTCAAAAAAAAAATATTCGTGGTGGTTCCCAGCGGGGCCTGGTCTCCTGCGGGACGTGTCACCGGAGCGGGCTGAGTGACCGGGACAGCCCTGCGAGGGAGCTGCCTCTGCCCGGGCTCGGGCTGCGCTGGCTGCGGCCACAGATCAGCCTGCGCCAGCTGCGCCTCAGGGATGGAGGTGGAAAAGGCAGCCGGGACCCTCGGCCTCTCCCATGCCTGTGGATAACCCCATCCCAAGGACCAGCCGGGAGTGGGGGCATCGCCCAGCAACGGGGGACGCTGCATTGTCCCTTGTCACCTGTCCCACCGCCGCTGTGACCACTCTGCTGCTAGGAGGCAACAGAGGAGGAGGAGGAGGAGGAGAAGCACGAGGACAAGGAGGACGCTGACAGGGAGGAGGACGAGGACGAGGGGAGGAGGAGGAAGCCTTTGACTGTCCATCCCTCCCACCCATCCCAGTCTCCCCCAGGCAGAAAGGGCCCCCTGGGCAGCTCTTTCTCCCACTCCCCCAGGAGCTCAGGTCCCGCTCAGGTCCCTCTGTCGTTTCAGGCACGGCAGCAGCCATGGCCCAGCTCAGCCTGGCCCAGCTGCTGGATGTCACCATTGGGACGACCAAGGTCAGGGCCATCGCCTTTGTGGCCCTCCGCAGACTGCTGCTGGCCATGCTCTGGCACCTGGGCCTGCAGGACCTCCCTGTGGAGGATCTGTTCAGGCTGGTGGCAAATAAAGCAGTATTTCCTCTCTAAACTACTTTTGATTTCGAGAGCTTTTATTTCAGGTAACAGCACCATCACACCCAGGGACCCTCACTCCAAATTCCTGCTAGCTAATTTACATCATTGGCATTGTTATTTCCAACATCAAAACGGGCTCTGCAGAAACTAAAGTGCTTTAACTGCCTCTTTTGAGAACCCTTGACATATTTTCCCCAAAAAAGTGGTTAGAAAGTACACAGAATTACAGAATGTGTTGGGTAGGAAGGGACCTCTCAAGGCCATCTAGTCCAAACCCCCTGCAGTCAGCAGGGACATCTTCAACTGGATCAGGTTGCTCAGAGCCTCATCCAGCCTGGCCTTGAATGTCTCCAGGGATGGGACCTCCCCCACCTCTCTGGGCAACCTGGACCAGTGTCTCCCCACCCACCTCCAAGGGGGAAGAGGGTCTTTGCTCAGGAGGTAGCGGGGCTCATTGACAGAGCTTTAAACAAGGCTTGAAGGGAGAGGGGGACAATATCGGGCTGTCCCTGTGGGATGCGATGCCAAGGTTGGAGGGACGGGGTGCCAGCGAGGGCCTGTTGCTCTGAGACGTGCTGGTGACGCTGCCTCACACTTGAAGTCTTGGAGAGATGAGCCGGGGGCTCCTGAGGTCACAGGAGCCAGGAGGGAAACACCAGTGCAATACCCCAAAGGAAACAAGGGGTGTTCCTGGAAGAAGGTGGTATTTGAAAAGTCATGGCATCAGGTGAAGTCCCCGGGCACTGGAAAAAGGGAAACATTGCACCCATTTGTAAAAAGGGTGGAAAGGAGGGTACGGACCTGTCAGCGTCACCTCTGTGGCTGGGAAGGTCATGGGGCAGATCCTCCTAAAAGCCACGCTAAGGCCCATGGAGGACAAGGAGGTGATTTGAGACATGGCTTCACCCTGTTCTTTTTCCACATCAGACTCCAAAGGAGGAGGACACAACACTTTTTCTCCTAAAATCACAGACCGAATGGGTAGGAATGAATCCCCGTGGGTGGATTTACTCTTAGTTGCATCCAGGATATTTCCAGTTACTTTCTGGCACGCCGTGAAAGAGCAGTGGAAAGAGAAAAACCAAAGGGAAAAAAAAAATACTCCAGGTAGACCATGTGACATGCAAAGCGATAATTTAATTTGTAGCCAGGCTTCCATCAGGAAGTAGAAGGTTAATCATGTACTATTTATAACATATAGAGAAAACTGATAACTCTGGCTACGGATGCCGTTCGGTGGGCTGAGCCCAGCCTAGATGGGACCCAGCAGCCACGCGGTGCTGGGAAAGGTCTTGCGCATCGCCATGCACTTCTCCTGGTCGATGAACAGGGAGTTGGCTTTGACGGCCAGGTCGTGCTGCAGGATGGCTTTGGTGCGAACCAGCATTTGCAAGGTGTCCTGGCTGTCTCTCAGCTGCTGCTGAAGAGTCTGCACCGTCTCATGGATGTCACGGACCTCGTTGACAAGGCTGGAAAACAGCAAGGAGCCCTCATTAGAAGTCCCATCACGTGGGTGGTTTCTAGCATGGCGCTGCTGATGGGCCCCTGGGGCATGGGTTTTCCCCCTTCAGCGTGCTCAGACTCGCTCGGACCCCCCCTGTTTGTGTCAGATCCATGGGGAAGCTGAGGGCAGAGCTCCTGGGGGTCTCGGCGGGGAGGCACAGTGAACGTCTGCTCGAAGGCTTCGGCAACGCGCAGCCGCGTCTGCCAGAGCAGGTGGTGCCACCAAGCAGAGGGACGAGCAGCTGTGGTTTCCCGTTCCTGTTCGGTTTTGTGGGTTTCTTGGCTCCCCCTCCTGGATTTCCCCGGGCAAGGGTCCTCCCCACACCCACGGGTGCACACGCAGCGAAAGAGGACAGCTGGGAGAGGCTAAAAGCGAAGGTGAAACAAGTGGAGGATGGAACAAAGGATGGCGTGAGAGATGCTAAACAGGCTCTGGGGCTGGGTTTAAATTGCTTTGAAAAGGCTTCCCAGGGAGCCTCCCCCAGCGGGCTCCCAGGAGGAGGTGTGAAGTTCAGGGTGCCTGATCCTCCCCAGCCCCTCGGGGTGCAATGCCAAAGAGCTCCCTCTGTCCTTGACAGGATTTCCAGTGTCCCCAGGGGAGGTGAGCACAGCCCTCACTGCTTCTCCGTGTGGTGCACAGAATCCCAGGCTGGCGGGGGTTGGCAGGGACCTCTGGAGATCACCCAGTCCAACCCCCTGCCAGAGCAGGGTCACCCACAGCAGGTGGCACAGGAACGCCTCCAGGCGGGTTTGGAAAGTTGGAGACTCCCCCTCCTCTCGGGGCAGCCTGTGCCAGGGCTCTGCCACCCTCACAGCAAAGAAGTTCCTCCTCGTGTTTAGGTGGAACTCCCTATGGTCAAGTTTGTGCCCGTTACCCCTTGTCCTGTCCCCGGGCACCACTGAAAAGAGCCTGGCCCCATCCTCCTGACACCCCCCCTTTCAGTATTGATAAGCGTTGATAAGGTGCCCCCTCAGGCGTCTTTCTTCCAGCCTGAAGAGACCCAAATCCCTCAGCCTTTCTTCACAAGAGAGGTGTTCCAGTCCCCTCATCCTCTTGGTAGCCATTTGGTGTCCCCTCTCCAGCAGTTCCCTGTCCTTCTGGAACCGGGGAGCCCAGCACTGGACACAGCACCTTGCACAGCAGCTGCACCCTTGCGGTTACCCAAAAGGAAGGACCTAAGAGCTCTCAGCGTGAGCCTGTTGCAGAGTAAAGGGCTTGTCCTTCAAACCTGAGCCCATCCAGCCGCCGGGAAGCAGGCAGGAGAGAAGACGGGGTTGACGCAAGTAGGAAAAATCCGGCCCCTCATGGGGTGGCATCAGGCCGCCCCCGGCCATGGGGTACAGCCTCCGTTGTGGGCGCAGAGCTCTCCCAGCACCCAAAGGCTGGGATACCCGCTCATTGCTTTTGATTATGTCGGTGCACTTCTGGAAGGACTCTTTAGGAAAAAAAAGCAACCCCCCATGATTAATTTTGTCATCCAGCGATGCTCCCGAGTGCTACCACCCGTGAGCCCTCGAGGTCCCCGCCGGCCCCGCGCTCCTGCCTTACCGCAGCTGGGCAGTGTCCCGGCACAGCTCCATGTTTGGCCTCCGAGTGCGCTCGTCCAGCCGGGTCTGAGCCACCTTTAATGGAGGCCCCTGGTCCCTAATGGCCTTTTGGATGGCTTCTATATTCCTCTCGGTCTGGAATATTTCCTGCAGTGTCTGGCGTAAGAAAGAAACACATGCATAAATTTAAAAAATGTATTCTCCAGCGGCAACGGGATTTCCCTTTTCTGCCATCCATCTGCAGAAAAAAACCAAGTTCAATTAGCAGACCCCGGGCTCAGACTGCTCTCACTCTGCCATAGATGGAGGCACAGATCCAGCAGCCATTTCTCTGTGGGGAAAAGCCTCTCTTTGCTCTTGCTGTCACATCAGAGGAGGTTTTGGAGCAGTGATGGATCTACTGAATTACCCGCTCCCCAAAATTACTGCTTGCAGGAACTGATCATCACTAGCAACTAACAGAGGGCAGGTTTTTGGTGGATGCTCGCTGAAGGATGTGGCACCAGCCCGCGATGCTGCAAGCCCAGTTTCTGCTCGGTTAATCTGTGCCGAGCACTTTTCAGGCAGCTTTCCATGAGAGCCAGTGGTGCGAGCCTGCTGCCCATCGCTGATCTCCACTTCATCTGCTTGGCGGAGCAAACACACCGATACCTGTGCAGCAACCACAGAGTGCTGAGACCGAAAACACGTCCTTGGAGGAGCAGCAAAGCTGCAAACCCCACAGCAGACACCCCAGCAGAGTCCCAGTAAAGACCTTCTGCAGGGCAGCCAGCGCCTCTGAAGTAACTAGCGCTGATGCAAGTAGCGCTGGCATTTTCTGCTGGAAATCCCTGTGCTAGCAGGCTGTCAGCTGGGATGAGCAACGGGCAGTATCCCTTGGGATGAAATTACACTGCCAACTCATCCTGCTCCAAGAAGAAAGTCCCCAAGAAAGCTGGGCAGGGGCTGTTTGCAAGGGCATGTAGCGAGAGGACGAGGGGCAATGGTCTAAACTAGAGCAGGGCAGGTTTAGATGAGACATTAGGCAGAAGTTCTTTGCACTGAGGGTGGTGAGACACTGGCCCAGGTTGCCCAGAGAGGTGGGGGAGGCCCCATCCCTGGAGACATTCAAGGCCAGGCTGGATGAGGCTCTGAGCAACCTGATCCAGTTGAAGATGTCCCTGCTGACTGCAGGGGGTTGGACTAGGTGGCCTTGAGAGGTCCCTTCACACCCAACACATCCTATGACTCCATGATTCTAAATGATGCTATAACCAGGTTCTTGTGGTGACCGTTCCTCTGCTGGGGCCAGGTCTGCGTGGAGGGTCGCGCTTTGGAGGTGTCACCGGGAAGTGACAGTGTCACACCAAAAGGGAGGGGTTCAGGCTACCTTGGCCAGGTGGGTCTGAATCTTTCTCTTGGCATCGGCCGTCTCGGCGATGCGGTTGGTGAAGGCGCCGTTCACGGCGTTGAACTGCCGCCACATCTGGCTGTCCGTCACCGCCAGCAGGTTCTCGATGTCGTCCCGCAGCTTGGCGGAGGCCGCCCGCTCGCTCTGGGAGCGGAGGATGTTGTCGTTGGTGAACTTGGCCCAGGACTGCGGCACTGAGATCCTGGCGGGGAAAAGGAGAGGCCCCCGGTAAGCTGGATGTGGGCAGGCATGGACCCTGCCAGGGAGCAGCGTGGATTCACTATAGCTTAAATCTACACTTTTAATTGGACTGTATGTCATAGTTTAACCCCAGCCAGCAGCCAGGACCACGCGTGCGCTGGTGCAGTTCTCCCCCTTCCCCCCAGAAGGGAGAAGAGGGAGAAAAGGAGGGGAAAGGGAAAGGGAAAAACTCGTGGGTGGAGATAAGGACAGTTTAATAGAACAATAACAGAAACGAACAATAATAATAATAATAATAATAATAATAATAATAATAATGAGAGAAGTCACTCTCACCACCCAGTGAACTGGCACCTTCCCAAGCCCTGACCGCATATTCCCACCCCGCACCAACCCCCATTTATATCCTGAGCATGGCATCTATGGTACGGAATATTCCGTTGGCCGTTCCCTTGTTCTGCCTATGCTCCTCCTCACTTCTATGGGAAGCCGAAAAGAGTCCTTGAAAAGTATAAACATCGCCTAGCAACAACTAAGACACATCTTTGAAAATACGCATAAACTTAGTGAGCTGTTTCAGCAGAGGTGCTCCCCTGAATTAATTGGCAGGCTGATCTCTCAACCCCTGGTAGAATGTTTAATGAGGTGGGACTGGCTTTCACCCTCTGGATGTTTGGCATCCAACTGTCAGCAGAGGGTTGTGCTCCCTTTCCGGGGAGCGGAGAGAAATGACCGCTCTGAGGGAGGTGTCTCCAGGCGGGATGGATCTGGGTTGGGGACAAGCAGCTCCCTGCCAGGGAGAGGCACCGCGTATCCCGGGGACAGCTTGCTGCTGGGGACCGACAGCGTGCACTCACGTGGCATCGACCTGCTCCACCCCTCGGTAGTAACTGATGCCCTGGGAGGTGTTCATCAGGTGGTGGCACCTGTCGTCGATCCGGTGGGCCACCTGCTTGTTGGCCAGATCCTTCTCCAGATTCTGCTGGGCCGCCCGGTTGGACCTTCAACATGCAAACAGCAGCCATCGGTGGGGATGTACGGGTGGAATGGCTTCCTCCCTGTTCCACTCCCCACAGCAGCTCCCGCCCTGCCACGCAGCTCTGTCCTCCCACGAGCATCACCGCCCGCATGCCATGGAGCCTCCATGGGCTTTACGCCTGTGGGGTGTGGGGAGAGACGGGGTTCTTCTGGGGGTTCACATCTGCTGGGGTTCTGCTGGGCTTCTGCTGTGACCACAAATGCACATCAGCCCTACGACATGAGAGAAGGAGCTCCTCCTTACGTGATCTGGGCTTTGGCCTTGTCCAGGACCTGCTGCATCTTCTCCTGGCACGACCTGATGACATCGACTTCCTGGGCAAAGGCAAAAGAGGACCCCATCAGTGTCCATACTCACTCGTCCTGGTCACACTCCTCCACTTGGACCTGTCCAACCCTGCACACAGCAAGAACTTGCCTGCTTGTCTTCCTGCCCAAAGCAAACAGGCAGGAAAACTCGCAGCTGAGCCTGCGCCCAGCGCCCTGGAGCGGACAGAAGGGTGCTGTGGCTGCAGCCACGGCCTTTGCGTTCCCTTTCAGGGTGGGTCAATAAGGATTTTTTCACCTTGACCTCAGTGTCAAGCGGTGGTTAGTCCCACTACACGGACAGGGACACATCCTGGTGTGGACAGGCAGAGCGATTCCCTGGACCACTACACACCTCCATCCCCAGATCAGCACCTGCCCTTTTTGCTCCCAAAATGTTTTCCTCCCCAGGAGGAATCCCATCCGTACGGGACAAGAGGAGATGGACTTGACTTCGGTGTAAATGCCCAGGCTGAATTTCTGAGACACATTCAGCTCCACCGGAGGAAGTGTGTTGCTCTCAGCTCACTTGACTTCAGCACAAACCCATTGCCTTTGTGAAGCTCCGGCTGCTGGAGGCAGGTGATCAGTGCTCCAAATCCCATAACTTTGAAATCCGGTAAAAATAGCTTCAACGCATGATCTGAGTTGCCCAACTTACTGTTAAGAGCTGTTCCTCCACGTTGTCGTGGACCAGGTCGATGCCCATCCTCTTCTCCCGGTGAAGTAAGCACTCCTGAGCGACCTGTTGGGGACACGCCATCACCGCTGGCTGCAGGGGCAGGGCTCTCTATGGGGACTGTCCCCATCTCCAGTAATGTGAGAAAAGAAATTCTAGGTGGGCACGGAGATGACAAGAGAGGGAAAAAAGTGGCCCGGGGCAGCTGGTTTAGCAGATGTGTCCCTGGTGCAGCCACAGCTGAAACGGGGGACCTGTGTCAGCCTTGACGCCCACCTCGCCAGAGCCTCGTGTTAAGACACGGGCTTTTGTCTCCCAAATCAGGACTCTGGATGTACCGCGTCTAAAAATATTGAGTTAAGCAAATGCTGCTCTGACGTGCTCAGCCTGTGCTGATAGGGGATCCAGCAGATGGCAAGGGGGGTTTGGTTACTACTAACTTAACTAATGGCCTCTTAATAACAAATTTCTAGGCGTTCCGGAGCTGCAGTGAAACTTAATGAGACGTTTGAAGGGCTGCAGATGTTTCAGCAGTAGGCTACAGCTTGCAGCGCGCCGGGACGGGTGCTTACCCGGAGAGGGGCCTCCACCTCGGCCAAGGCTCTCTCCAGCCTGGTCTTCACCTCTGTGAGCGCGTTGGTCTCCCCGATCACCTCATCTAGCTCGTGGCAGAGCTCCGATTTCCAAAACGCGATGTCATTGGCGCGCACTCCCAGGTTTTTGGTGCTTTCTGCTTGCGTTTTCTTGGTCTGCTGGTATTTGTGGTCAATGATGCGGGAGGTATCGGCTCTCAGGCGCTCCGCGTTCTTCTGGGAGGTCTCCGACTCCCTGTAATTGGTCACGTTGGACTTGTACCAGTCTTCAGGGGTGTAGCGGGTGAAGACGGTGGTTCTGGTGGAAACAGATGGAAGCTTCTCGCCGGCGGTTATCCCCTGGGAACTCTTGGAAAAGGCAGCCAAAGTTGGTTTGCTGGCAGCCGTTTTGTAGTAGGTGCTGGGCATCCAGGGGAGGCTGTAGCTCTGAGGCAAGGGGCGGTAAGGAAATCGGTTCTTATAGCTTGACGCCATGGTGTGGATGGCAGGGAGAAACCTGGTGGGTATGGCTCTGGGATGGGCGAACTTTGCTGGTAAGGGAGAGCCGACAGACTCCATGCTCGACCGCTGCTATTCGTGTGTCCCGTCCGTGTCCTGCACAGAGGAGGAGAGAGAGGACAACCTCAGCAACCTCCTGCACTTGCCTTACTTCTTACAGCAACACCCGCAACTGCAAACACAAACAGCGACGCACAGAGCGCCCTCACAGCGCCTGAACAGGCCTAAACCCCTTGAAAACAAATCCCTCCTGACAGCATCCCAAACATTTGGATATAAAAGCGTTTGACTTGGTTGTTAGTATCTAGCATCAGGTCTTGGAAGGCGGAGAAAAACAAATCACGGCCGTAAGGAGAATGACAGATACCGTGCCTTCCTTTTCCTTAAATCTGTCAATCCAGTCAAACTGGAGTTGCTCCTTCTCTGCTGTTCCTTTGTTTCTTTTGGCTGGCGTATCTGCTGATCTTCTGATACTCCAGAGGTCATTTTCTCTGTAAAAGTTCCATTCCCAGCCCCGAGGGCTGCGTCCCTTTTGGACACACATCTGCTACCGGCCCAGCGCCATTTGTGGGTGGGTGAGGGACTCCATCCTCACCCCCTCTATCTTCCCTTGCCTTAAATGCTGGAGTGAGGAGCCTGCAGGTGAGCTGAGCTTTGCAGGACTATATCCAAATTTGACCCCCCCACACCCCTATTTCAGCCTCAAAAGAGGGGCCGCCTCTTGCCTTGCAAAGGAGGAAAGGTGTCGATGGCTCACCTGGTGTAAGATCAGTGTGCGTGGGAAGGAGATGGCCCACAGTCTTTTCAGAGCGCTTGGGAAACACCAGCCTTGCAGTAGCCCTAGGAGGAATGGCCACACATGAAGATTTTGCTACCAAGAATTGCATATTGTCCTCTCCAGCTTGAGGCTGTCAATCGATGGTTATCAGCAAGATAAGGCAGGGGGCCACCAAACACACCTCATCTGAGGACAAACACTCCGGAGGGGTACGTGGTGCTCGGTACGAAGCTCTTGTGAGGTTACAAGTGTCACCCACGGGCAGGAATAAGTCCCTCAATACGGCTGTTGTAGCCAGCCTGACGTGTCCTTCCCCTAACACCGTCCCGTCCCCACTGCTCCCAGCCTGGCTCGGAGCCCCAGGGGAAGATGAGGACACGGGTGTGCTACAGCAAGATCCCTGATGGGAGTGGCTGTGGGACAGGCAGCGGGAAACTCACACCCTCAAATTTAGCAAAAAAAGAAGCTTTTGCAAACACGACCCTCCGAGGCAGTTTGGCAGAACCGAGGACGAAATGTCTGCGCTCAGGTCCAACAGAAACCACCGTGTGTGCCGCTTCCCACAAACCGCTCCCTTCAGCCCTTTTGTCCTGGCTAGGGATAAATGACGGCGCTTTCCCTAGCTCCGTGCCGCTTTATACCTGAGAAACGGCCTTGGGAGGGTGGGAGGCAGCTTCCCTGGCTCCCACCCCCACAAATAAACTCTGCCCTTTCAGATACTGACAGACACACGTTTAGGAAAGGGAGGGAAAACCCCTTGAGAACGGCCCAGGGCTACTTTTCCCTGCATTTCCAGCTGAAATAAATGCCCCTGCATCCCCCTTGGGATAAGCCATCCCAGGGCGACACTTTGTGCCATCCCTGAACACGGACACACGACAGGAGCCCCGACCACCTCATCCGGGTACATTTAGAGGACAGAAGAAATATGGAGGGGGATTAGGAGAATGACCTGTTTTTTTCCCTCCCAGTTCAGGGACATACTCACCCTGCAGAGGCTTGGGGGTGTGCGGGGGGGGCTGCTACTCAGTGCTGTGCTGTCAGGTTGGGTGGCAGCACTGCCAGACACTGCAGCATCCCCAGTGCCCTCTGTGTCACAGAACCAGGGCAGCGTTGCCGCTGGCGCAGGGTGCTCAGTAACCGGGTTCTACGCGGGCAACTCCCTGCAGCCGCTCTGGCAACCCGATGCAGCCGTTGAGCAACGCATTGCTGTGGATGGGCAAGCCCGGGCCAGCCCTGGGCAAGAAAATACCCTCACATGGCATCCTAGATCCTGCCCTGGACAACCTACTGCCCTCCATGGGCAGGTTTTGCAGCCCCTGGGCAACCAGGTGCAGCTTTTGGGCAACTGTTGAGTGGCTTAGTCCTATAATTTGGTTTTCCGTAGTCCTGCAAGAAGCAGGGAGATGGACTCGATGATCCTCATGGGTCTCTCTCGACTTGAGACGTTCTATGATCCTATGAACTCACGGCCCTCAGTGGGCAACCCAGTGCCACCCCTGGGCAAGTCAGTGCAGACTGCGTGCATCCTAGTGCCTTTGCTGGGCAACTTGATCCCTTGCCTGGACAACCCCCAGCACCGTCAATGGGCAACCCAAATCTAGCTTGCTGACTGATGTTGATAGCATTCGGCATGCTACGTTCCAAAATCGAGCGGCTATTGATTTTTTGCTGTTAGCTCAGGGTCATGGATGTGAAGGTTTTGAAGGTATGTGTTGTATGAACCTTTCCGACCACTCATCATCCATTCATAAGCAGTTACGGGAGCTGAAGGATAACATGTCCAAATTAAAAGTGGTCAAAAACGGTTTCGATGATTGGTTAAGCTCATGGGGTATAACGGGATGGTTATCAGATTTACTAAAGCAAGGGCTCATGCTATTGTTGGTTATATTATTATTGATTATGGCAGCCTCGTGTGTTCTCCGCAAAGTGACTGACATGATAGAAAATGCCATGCATAAGGTCTGGCTGGCTCAAGAAGAAAAAGGGGGTATTGTAGGAATGTATCTGAGAGAAAATGGCCATGTGAGCCAGCCTCCCTACTGTGAGAGATTAGATTAAGAGCAAAACAGGCGGTAGAAGATGGAATTAGTACATGGGAAAAACGGGAACTGAGAAGGTAGAAAACATGTTGTGCTAATGACTAAGCAATTTACTATGCGAATTCTTGTAACCAATCTGATGTGTGAACGAACTGCATGCACAGCGCGTGGACAGTGTAACTCGCTGATCAGAAATAAGCGAGTCGCGTGTACGGCTACAACACAGGGTATAAAAGATGATGATCGGTGCTTAATAAACGGCTTCTGTTGATTCACATTGGATCGTCTGGAGTCCAGTTATTTCTCCTCAACAGGGTGCGGGAGGAGAAACCATGCTCTCTGCTAAGACACCAGGGGAACCCACTAGCAGGGTTTGACCAGCCACATTTTAACCAAAAGAGGCAGAAAATGCCAGCGACGACACTGTGAGCACCCGGAGATCTGCGGAAAGGTCTGAAAGTCCGTTCAGTCCCTGGCCAGATGAGAGAGAGCTTCACCTGGAGCTGCTTCTGGACTTTCTCATGGGATCTTTTGAGAGAGGTCCCAGCCCTAGCTCTGTCCCAGCATCAGTGACACCTCCAGCATCTGAGCTGATCCCATCCCTGCTACGAGTCCCTCTTCACCAGCAGCAGCCGAGGGAGCACAGCCGCCAGCATGGCCACCGTCAAGACGAGCAGGACGGCGAGGGCGATGGGCGACTGGCAGCATTTCACCCCCAGGGCCGAGCTGGATGACACCGAGCTTCGTGTTTCCGTTCTGCTTCTCCTCCCCAGGGAGCTGCAGTCCACATCCACCAGTGGCATCCCATGGTCACTGATGACAAAGATGTGGGCTTCCCGTGCCAGCTCTCCTGGGACCCCCTGCGAGTCCATGGGGCTGTTCCCCGTGCTGCAGCACCGGCCGGAGCTCTGCACCGGCATCACAAAATGGCTGGGCACCACCAAGGTGTTGCTGGCCTCCAATTTGGTCAGATGGGACAAGGAGGAAGGTGACAGAGGCATCTCCAGGGCCCGGAGGTTGGTGCCTGCCTTGGGCGGCCATAGAGCTGCCTTCTTGCTGAGGAAAGTCACGTAGCGGCAGATGGGCAGATGATGCTGCTCTGGACCTGGCCGTCAAGCTTGGCGGAGAGCAAGCACTTCACCAGGCAGTCGTGGCAGAAGGTGTGCCCGCAGCTGAGCTGGCGGTGCATGGCCTCCAGTGGGTGGAACTTCTCGTAGCACACGGGGCACTCGGCTGGGGGTCCCTCCTTGCTGGACGAGGCCTCAGACATCCCTGCTCTGTCGGCCACAGGCGCTCCCCAGCTGCGAGGAAGAGGCACGATGGGTTAATAAGGTTGAAATGATAAGCATGATCCATCTCTTCATCTCTCCTCCTCCTCCCTGCTCTCTTGCTTTTGCCCTCTTGCCCCTAACAGATGCAGTTGACAGCTACTAGGCATCCTCTCAACAAGACAGGCCATTTTCAGGAGCATTACGCCTCTCAGTGTGGCCCTTGGGGCAAGAGAGAGATGACGGGAGGACCCCAACTCCAGAGCCAGCGGGGGCAACAATCCCCGGCTGCAAAATCACATGCACGAGCCCCTGGATGGACGTGCTCAGCACGTGGTACAGATAAAGCAGGTTCAGCTTGTGTCACGAGTGCCTCCGTGCACTGCTGCCAGCTCCAGGTGCACGGGAGGTGGGAACTCCCATCCCACAAAGAAACCTGCCATGGAAAGGGAGACGCTCCCATCCCAGGGGACACAGAGGGGCCAGCGGGAGCAGGGTGAGGCCAGGGCAGTGGGACAGGTGGGAGCACAGGACCCCCCGGGGATGGAGAGGGGGCGTGCTGGACCCGGGGCAGGCAGCGAGCACCCACGCCAGGCTCCTTCCAGGCTGCTGGAGGATGTCCCAGGCTGGTGGCCAGGCCACAGCCATCTCCAGGCTGTGCTCCTCACGCCGGAGCATGGTGTGGTCAGCAAGCCCCGGAGCCCGGTGTCTCCTCTTAGTCAGAGCAGGGAGGGCAGAGCCCAGCCATCCCGCCTGGCCCCTGCCCCAGCCTGGGGCGCCAGGGGGAGCGCGGGGCCGCTGGGATCCCCAGACCCGCGTCTGGGCTGGGTCTGAAGCTCTGCCGTGCGTCTCCCAGGGCAGGGAGCATTCATGCGGCGGCTCAAGGAAGGGAGAGGGGAGCGGGAAGAAGGGAGAGAGGAGAGGGGAAAAGGGAGAAGGGAGCGGGAGATGGGTGAAGGGCGGAGGAAGAGAGGAGAGGGGAAAGGGGAGAGGAGAGAGGGGAGAGGGGAGGAGGGATGCTCAGCTCAGCTCCTTTCTCTTAAAACCTGAGCTTCATAAAACCTGCAGGTTTTTCCAGACCTTGCAGCATTGTCAGACCCGACCCAACCTGCACCCCTTTTCTCACGCATGACTGTGCCCATGGGCATCCTCACAGCTGTCTCTGGAGGTTTTGCCATCCCCTCCTTGGCTGACCTCCTCTTCCTTGGGAGCCATCCCCTGCGCCAGGACGGTCACAAGAACACAACAAACCATCCCCTCCCAATCAAAGAGAAGAAAGATGCAGGCTCCTGCTCTGCTTTAAGAGGGATCAGGGACCTGGTCCCCCAGAGTGCTGCAGAAGGAGACCCTGACCCTGTGCACCAGCTCCTCTGTGCCCCCAAAGCCCCCTTACCTGCTGCAGGGCACCAGGGCAGGAGCCCCTCCATGCACTCCACTGCTGTCCCCAGAAGCGGGGCTGGCCGTGCCCCAGCACCGAGCACCAGCTGGGGAGGGGACTGGGACACCTATCTAACACGGAGGTGTTGGCTGCGCATGTCATGCGGGCGTGTTGCGCAGAAGCTGGAGCAGGGACAGGGCCAGCTCCCGGGGATTGAATGCGGAGGAACTCGTTCCCCGTTTTAAAGGCCTGATATTTGCCTGGTTGGCCAGGGAGGGGGCGAGGAGCCAGTGTCAGGCGTCGGAGGGCAGGGACAGGCAGCACGGTCCTGCCTGCTTTCCCTCATGTGATGGGCACCTGTAGTCGGGCTCATCCCTGAGCTCAAACCCCAATGAAACAGTCGCTAAAGGGGATGTCGGGAGCCCAAATTCCCTCTGTTGCTGCAGAGCAGGGTGACCGGCAGCACCCTGCACCAGGGCTGGGCTCCTGCCAAACAATTCTTGCCTCCAGCCGCCACAGCTCCCTGTTCCTCGCCCTGGCCACATCTTCATCCCTACGCCCCCTCCCCTCCTCATCCCCCAAACACTCCGCACTCCAGCCCTGCGCTCCCCGCCCTACACCATCAGACGCTCACCCAAGTACCGGTGTGGCAGCACACAGCCCAGCAAACACACTCCAGCAGGCTCGAGGGCCACTGCTGCCTTGAACCTGCCCTGGAGGGGGTTTCCAGCATCTTTGGGAACTGCAGTCCAGGCAGCGGCAGTAGCCCTGTGGGCTCAGGGCAGGCAGAAGCCCCGAGCTTGGCCATCTCAGCAGCCGCAGGTGGCTCATGAGTCACTGTTTGGCCAGGTGCCGGCTGGAAACACACATGGAGAAGGTTCCCTGTGGCCTTACATGTGTCCCAGGGTGCTGCCCATCCCTCGCTCGACCCCCAGGCGAGAACCTGAGAGGTGTCTCCCCTGCAAAGCCTTGAAGAAACTGCCACGGGGTGGGTCACTTCTCCCACAGTCTCGACTCTTTCCAGCCACCCCTGCCACCCCTCAGCCCGGCCAGTGGCCACGGGGCTGCCAGCCCACACTCAGGCTTGCTGAGCGGCTCCACAGGGATGTGAGGATGAGATTCCCAGAGCAGGCACAGTGACCCCAAGGCGCCCCGCCTGCACGCCTTCCCCAGCTCTGGCTGTGGCAGTGCAGCCACGGGACCTGGATTTGAACCATCAAGGGGCCCCAATGGCCCCTGCAGGGCCTGGAGTCTCCATCATGGAAAGCCTTCCGGAGAACCCTGACATAGCGGGGAGTCTTGCCTTGGGGCAGAGAGATGCTCCGCACAAGCATTCCCAGCCCTGCGGTCCTCCCGCCCCAAGAAGATGCCCAGGGCTCTGCAGGATCCGTGGGGCAGGCAGAAGAGGAGATGCACCTCTGGCACCCAAACCCCAGTGAGATGGGCCCTGGAGGTCCTCTATGGGCAGGAGGGGTGGTTTCGTGCGGCTGGCTGTCGCGGCAGGGCTGCAGGCGTGGGCAGCAGTATCAGTCGCTCGTGGGTGCAGCGGTTGCAGCAGTTACAACATGGGGCTGGTTTCTGGAAGGAGCAGGGGAGGTGCAGCCCCGCCGAGCCGTCCCGTGCACTGGGGCAGCTGCCAAAAGAGAGCACCCATGGTGGGAGACATGCCCCACGGGGGATGTCTCAAGCCGTGAAGCCCTGTCCCTCGCTGGAAGGAGACCCGCAGCATGTCAACACCTTCCACACCCCCCGCTTAAGATCAGGGACCAAGCCACTCCACTCCTTATCCCAGTTTTCTTGGGATGGTCCAGAAATTGAGGCTGAAACCTCTCCAGACAGATCGTGCCGGGGCTGAGGTTGCACAGTCACCCCTGGGGTGGGCATCCCCATCCCCCTCCCTGGCCCCTCCTTGAAGCTGCTGGAGGTGCCAGGGTTGCACCCACCGAGATCTCCATTGCTGAATGAGTGATCTGGGCCAGCGAGAGCAGATTTGGGGCAGCCGAGCATCTCCCCAGCTTCAGTTTGCTCTCTGCCAGCACCAAGGCGGGGTGGAAATTCCTGTTTCCCATACTTTGAATGCTCCCCGCAGTCGGAAACCATGAGCTATGAACTATGAATGACAGGATTGAGTCTGCTGGTGCTTGAGGGAGAAGAAACCAGTTTCAGGAGCAAAGCAAGTCCCTATACGCTGCCTGTATGTTTTTCTCCGGCTTTAAGCAATGCAGCTCACGGCCAGTGTTTCAGCCCCCTCAAACCCAGTGCAGGGTCAAGGTCTCCAGGATCCTTTTATCCAAGCAAGAAGGCAGCATCAGGCTCAGCTTCTCTCCAGGGACCACAGCTGAGACCTTCTCTGCTCTGGGGTTGGTGGCTTCCAGGGAACAAGGGACATTCTGACCCAGAAGAGGACACGGCCCTCCCTACAGGCGGGGGTGGCCGGGGGTCCCTTCACTAAAACTGCGATGGCTTTTGGGCAGAGCTCTGCAGCCTTTTGCAAGGACAAGTGGATGCTGCAGACAGCCCTTGTCTTCCACAGCATCACCCCAACTTCCCACTGTCACCGACCAGGTGGGGAGGAGGGAAAATAATATTAGATATAGTTACGTGAAAGTGCTTATTTTCAAAGCACATTTAAAGCCAGAAGATCGAACTATATGTGAGCCTGGTGCCAGGCAAATATTCACTATAGGTCTCGATATTTCCATAACAAATCCATGCTGCACTTCTCCAAATCATAAGAGATGAAGCAGGGACATTTCCAATGAGCAGAGACGTGTCCTCCATCCCTTCTCTCAACGAGGGCGAGGATCCCGATGAGAAAAATCATGGCTTTATTCCTGACGGCAAGATGCACGCGCGGAGCTTTGCCATGCAGCCACAACCCATCCACATGGCTGGTGGCTGCTGGAAAGGATGGGCTGGCTGAAGTGTCCCTCACCTGGGGAGACCTGCCCCATCCCTCCCACGACACGGCCAGTCCTCCCAAACTCCCCCAGGTTTTTCCTTAGCGATGGCTCAACCTGCAAATCTGAGGCTTTCTCCAAGTTTCTGCTCAGCCCGTTCTCCTCCCACCACTTCCCAGCCCCGGCTCAAACATGGTGAATAGTTGGCACTGGTGGGAACCAGGTGAAGGGAAGAGGGGAAAAAGTAAATCCAAGGGGTGGAGGGTCCAAGGGTCCTGGCCCCTGTCTTAGTTGTATCCATTCCCATGCTGTCAAAATAAACTCACATAGATGGAAAAGATGGATGAGTTTGGAGGCACCCAAGCCCTTTAAGGGGGTCCATCTTTTCCCATACTTGCTTTACTTGAATTCAGAGTGGGAAAATAAGTGTCTTTTCCTTCTGCATGTCTCCATCCTGCCTGTCAGGCACCTGGCAGGATGCAGACCCACCATCAAGCTGCTGATTTAGCCAAGACAGCCCAAAACACCTAGCAGAAGCTCTTCCGACAGCTTTCTCCTCAGCGCTTTTTGCCATGCCCAGCAGCTGGTGCTCTCGGATCCGCTGTGGCCACCCTAAAAAAAAAAAAAAAAAAAAGACCCGGGCCCGGGTGCACCGTAAAAAAAAGCCCTGGGCCTGCCTCTCCAGGGGTGCCAAGGTCTGGAGCTGGTGGTCCCCACCAGCTGGGATGCTGCCTCTTCCCCACCAGGATGGATGGGATCTGCTTATCCTCCTGATGATCAGAAATTTACATCCAGTCATTTGACATGACGAATGCTTATCAAACACCAAGGAACAACGGGGTACATCCCCAAACCCCTCTCCAATGCCTGTTTTCCCACCAGATGCTGCGGTTTTGCGAAGGCACCTGCACAGTACCTGGGCATCACAGCACCCACCTGCCTCTGCCTCCAACAAACCCTCCCAGGAATGACCCCGAGCCTGGTGTGAGCCCTTGGAGCCTTATTCTGACAGCAAAACTTGGGGATTTGTCTCGTCCAGTCCAGGCCGAGCCACACAGCCCCACGGTGCATGGGGTTTTCCCATACCTGGGAGGGCAACTGCACTCTCCAGGGGCTCCTTCAGCTTCTTTCCCCCCTCCACCAACACAGCGTCAGCTCAGTGAGTCCGGGGGCAGCCCAAGGCAAGCGCCTCAGATGATGAGCAAGACCAGGGCTGCACAAAACCCCTGGATGTGGGGGCAAAATGGCTTGTCCCCCCTTCCCCGGTGCCCACACCAGCCCCTCGGGGGAAGCACACAAACCTGCTGTAGACCCTCCGCGGTCACTGTGACCCGTCCCTGCTGTGCCATGAGCCATGCCACTCCAGGGATGTTTTACCACCCGCGTCCCCTGCAGCAACGGGTATTGCCGGACTCTTTTACACCATCCCCTCTGGCTGCCTTTTTACCAGGCAGCTCCCTCGAGCCTTATTCTGGGGGACAATGCACAGAATCCCTGCAACGTCAGGAGAAAAGGCTGCCGGGGTTAGGGACTGGGGGGCTTTTACCAAAACGGGATGCTCCCTGTGGTTTTGGCTGCCAGGTTGTGTTGCAGTTTGGCTTTTTCCTCCAAGCCCTGTCTCCCGGAGGGCCGAGATTGCAGAGGGGTTGCTGCCTTTAATCACGGAATCACGGAATCTTCAGAGTTGGAAGGGACCTCTAGAGATCATCTAGTCCAACTCCCCTGCTAGAGCAGGATTGCCTAAAGCACATCCCTCAGGGCTGCATCCAGGCGGGTCTTGAAAATCTCCAGAGAAGGGGACTCCACAACCTCCCTGGGCAGCCTGTTCCAGTGCTCTGTCACCCTCACCGTAAAGAAGTTTTTTCTCATATTTGATCGGAATTTCCTATGTTCTAGCTTGTGCCCATTGCCCCTTGTCCTGTCACTGGGAACCATTGAAAAGAGCCTGGCTCCGTCCTCCTTAAACCCACCCTTTAGGTACTTGTAAACATTAATCAGGTCCCCCCTCAACCTTCTCTTCTCCAGGCTAAAGAGTCCCAGCTCTTTCAGCCTTTCCTCATAAGGGAGGTGCTCCAGTCCCATAATCATCTTGGTTGCCCTTCGCTGGACTCGCTCCAGTAGTTCCCTGTCCCTCTTGAACTGGGGAGCCCAAAACTGGACACAGTACTCCAGTTGTGGCCTCACCAGTGCAGAGTAGAGGGGGAGAATGACCTCCCTCGACCTACTGGCCACAGTCTTCCCTATGCAGCCCAGGATGCCATTGGCCTTCTTGGCGACAAGGGCACACTGCTGGCTCATGGATAATTTGCTGTCTACCAGGACCCCCAGGTCCTTCTCCTCAGAGCTGCTTCCCAGCAGGTCCGCCCCTAACATATACTGGTGCTTGGCATTCTTCCTTCCCAGGTGCAGGACCCTACACTTGCTTTTGTTGAACCTCATTTGGTTCTTCTCTGCCCAGCTCTCCAGCCTGTCCAGGTCACGCTGGATGGCAGCACGGCCCTCTGGAGTGTCGGCCACCCCTCCCAGCTTGGTATCATCAGCAAACTTGCTGAGGATACACTCTGTCCCCTCATCTAGGTCATTAATGAATATATTGAACAAAATTGGACCAAGTATTGACCCCTGAGGGACACCACTGGTTACAGGCCTCCAACTGGACTCTGTGCCGCTGATCACAACCCTCTGGGTTCTGTCACTCAGCCAGCTCTCGATCCACCTCACTGTCACCTCGTCTAGCCCATACTTCCTCAGCTTCCTAATGAGGATGTTATGGGAGACAGTGTCAAAAGCCTTGCTAAGGTCAAGGTAGATGACATCTACGGCTCTCCCCTCATCCAGCCAACCCGTTATAACATCATAGAAAGCTATCAGATTGGTCAGGCATGATTTGCCCTTGGTAAATCCATGCTGACCACTTCCAATAACTTCCTGTTCCTCTACGTGTTTGGAGACGACATCCAGAATGAGTCGCTCCATTACCTTCCCAGGGACAGAGGTGAGACTAACCGGCCTGTAGTTCCCTGGGTCCTCCTTCTTGCCTTTTTTGAAGATTGGAGTGATGTCAGCCTTCCTCCAGTCCTCAGGCACCTCTCCTGTTCCCCGTGACCTTGCAAAGACAATGGAGAGCGGTCTAGCGATAACATCTGCCAGCTCTCTCAGCACTCGCGGGTGCATCCCGTCAGGGCCCATGGATTTATGAATGTCCAGCTTGGCCAAGTGGTCTCTGACCCGGTCCTCCTCAACTAAGGGAAAATCTTCCTCTCTCCAGACCTTCCCCCTTGCCTCCAGGGTATGGGATGCGTGAGGGACGGCTTTATCAGTGAAGACCGAAGAAAAGAAGGCATTCAGTAACTCTGCCTTCTCTGTGTCTTCCACCACTAGGGCACCCGTCTCATTCATCAGTGGACCTATATTTTCCCTAGTCTTCCTTTTTCTGTTGATATACTGGAAAAATCTCTTCTTGTTGTCTTTAACTGCAGTGGCCAAGCTGAGTTCTGATTGAGCTTTGGCCCTTCTAATCTTCCCCCTGCATAGCTTTGTTATATCTTGATAATCCTCATAAGTTGCTAAGCCCCTTTTCCAGAGAATGTAAGCCTTCCTTTTTTTCCTGAGGTCCAGCCAAAGCTCTCTATTTAGCCAGGCTGGCCTTCTTCCCCGTCGGCTCGTCTTTCGGGACATGGGGATGGCCTTCTCCTGTGCTTCTAAGAGCACCTGCTTGAAGTATGACCAGCCTTCCTGGGCACCTTTGCTCTTCAAAACTGCCTCCCAAGGGACACTCTCAACCATGCTCCTAAACAGGTTAAGGTCTGCCCTTCGGAAATCCAAGGTGGCAGTTTTGCTGGCTCCCCGCCTCGCTTCACCAAGAATTGAAAACTCTATCATTTCATGGTCACTCTGCCCAAGACGACCTCCAACCTTTACATCCCCAACAAGACCTTCTCTGTTAACAAACAGTAGGTCCAGTAGGGCACTTCCCCTAGTAGGTTCCTTCACCAGCTGTGTTAGGAAGTTGTCTTCCACACACTCCACGAACCTCCGGGACTGTTCCCTCTCTGCTGTGTAGTATTCCCAGCGGACATCTGGGAAGTTGAAATCCCCCACGAGAACAAGGGCAGATGATCGCAAGACCTCTGCCAGACGCTTATAGAATACTTTATCGGTTTCTACATCCTGATTAGGGGGTCTATAACAAACTCCCATCACCATATCTGCCTTGTTGGCCTTCCCCTTGATTTTTATCCATACACACTCAACACTGTCATTCACACTGTTGAGTTCTAGACATTCAAAACCGCCCCTAACATAGAGGGCCGCCCCTAACATAGAGGGCCACCCCACCACCTCTCTTCCCTTGCCTATCTCTTCTGAAAAGCTGGTAGCCATCAATTACAGCACTCCACTTGTGTGTGTCTTCCAACCACATTTCCGTGATGGCAACCACATCATAGTTTCCCTGCTGCACGATGGCCTCCAGCTCGTCCTGCTTATTCCCCATGCTGCATGCATTAGTGTAGATGCACTTCAGTTGGGTTAATTGTCCTGCCACTTTCTTGGGGGGACAGGCCCTGATTTGCACCTGAGCATTCTCGGACACTACTGTAGTTACCAAATTATCACTACTCCTTGTGTCTATGCTGCCACACAATTCACTATCCCCCACCATCGCTGAGACAGGCTGCAAGACCGTGCTATCACTTTTACCCATGGGAACAAAAGCTCCCACTTTTAATGGGAACAAGTAGAGGTCAGCTTCTAGCCCTGCAACACCACACACACTGGAGTGGCCCGGAAAGGAAAGGCTCCATAAAAGGAGCACTACATACTCGATTTTGGTTCATTTCGTGATTTTTCCAGGGTCTTATGACCATGCAGTCAGCATGGTGCTGTGAGCAGAGAGTTTGCAGGCAGAGCTGCTCCACCAGCCAGGGTCAGCTGGTGGATCATCAACCAGAAACACAAGTGAGTTAGTGACAGGAGGATGCTTGGGAAAAAATGCATCTGCCCAGACATGCTGGCACAAGGCAGGAGGGCTACTGTCCCCGTCCCACCATCCTGTGGGCTCTGCAGTCCCCGTAGTCAAAATATAGGAAGGATAACCCCAGTCCTCCCTTCTAGATGGGGTCAGCTGGAAAACACACAAGGGTCCTGACAACCCCCAACCCACGGTGTCCCATGAGGGACAGGGCAGGTGGTGCCCGGGTGTCCCCTTCTGCATCCTGGGAGGATGATGGGTCCAGCACAGAGACGCTCCCGAGCCGGCATCGGGGCTGTGGCTGGTGTCACAGCAGTTTCCCACATCTCCTTGGCCCTCCATGTCCATCGTTAAGGACCCCCAGGAAAATGGGCACAAGCAGATCCAGGGTGCCTAAGAGGTCACCCCTGCACCCCACGAGCAGCCTGGCAATAACCAAGACAACCAGCGTTTCAGGGTGGCTGTGCTTTTGGCAGGCAAGCTGAGCTGCAAAACAGTACTTTTAGGCATCGCTGGCAAAGTCTGTTAAAGGAGCGATTCAGCAAATACTGCCCAGGCACCAAAGGTGGCACTCACAGTAGTCAAGAAAAATAGCTACATTTATCAAAAAAAGGCTCCATGTGGATGGACACAGCCAGCTCAAAGGGGGACTTCGGGTGAGGCATAAAGGGAGGATAAAGGAAGTGATCGGCGTTGTTGCGTACAACAGAGGGTCTGCTGCCTTCATGCTTGAAGAAGTGCCCTGTTATGTGTCAGCCCTTGGCCTGGCCCCAGATCTGGCCAGCCCTCTGGCCCGGCAGCACTGTCCCCACACTGAGGTCTTGCCCCGGGCTGACCTGCAGAGGATGGCAGTCCCTCATCCCTCGGCAGGCGGTGGGATGTGGCTGCCAGCTGGTGGCAGCCACTGCCCTAATGAAGCTCCTCATCCTGAAGCTTTCACCTGACCTGCCTTTGCCTGGGCTGTCTGGGTAGCAATCCCGCTGGGCCATCTGGATACCTCCCAGGAGAGCGCTGGGTATGGCTGACACATGGCTGTAGGTCAAGCAGTCAGCACCCGACCTCCCTCCTCCCTGAAAATCAGCCCCAGGCTGCTGCAGCCATTGCAAGGGCAGGTGCCGTGGCCGTACGCTGCACTTGGCTTCACCCAGACCCAGTCCTGGGGAGGAGAGTCCCCCCAGCCCGGCCGGCTCACGGGGGCAGCTCGCAGAGCAGCGGTGACTTTGCTTTCCCGGCTCTTGCAACATCCCAGCAGGCTGCGAGGACACGGCACGCGCCAGACAAGCCGAGCCTCTGCTGACCCCACTGCCAGCGCTGCCAGTGGCTGGGGAACACGTCAGCACAGAGCCATCGGGTCCCCCGCCCCCGGCAAAGCCATGGGATGTCCCCATCTGCAAAGCCTCGCTGCAGGGGCTGGGCAGGGAGCGCCGGGGGGCTCTGCCTGGGCCACTTGTCCCTCTGGCAACCCTCCCAGAGCCACTGCCCTGCCACATGGTCCCCCAGAGCTGTTGCCCATCGACCCCTGCTCCCCAAAGCCCTCCTAGATCCCTGCCTCTCTGTACACTCCCTACAGCATCGCCATGCCATGTCTTTCACAAAGCTGTACTCCCTCCATTCCCCCTACTCCCACTCCCTGCCCAGTCTCATCCTTCCCAGTCCCATCCAAACCACATCCCTCCCAGTCCCATCCCTCCCAGTTCCATCCCTCCCCACACCCCTCCCAATCCCATCCTTCCCAGTCCCATCCAAACCACATCCTTCCCAGCCTCATCTCCCCTCATCTCTCCCCACCCCATCTCTCCCCACATCCCTCCCAGCTCCATCCCTCCTTACACCCCTCCCAGCCCCATGTCTCCCTATACCTCTCCCAGCCCCACCCTTCCCTGTATGATCTCCCATATCCCTCCCAGCCCTATACCCTCCCCAAACCCACCTCTCTCTACAGCTCCTCCACTCTCATCCCTCCCTACCCCCACCCCAGCTCCAGCCCCAGCCCTTCCTTCCCCTCGCTGGGGGCACACAGACCCCCACGGCCCCTCTCGTGGGCTCCAAATAGCCATGATTCAACCCACTGGCTTACAAGGATGAAATATTGCTCCTGATGTTGTCACCATGGCACTTGGATGGGGACTGTGAGTAGGTGTGAGCAGCTGATCTCGCATGCACATGGCGAGTCCTGCACCAAACGCTATCCTCGGGCAGACAGGGAAGGAGGCAGCAGGGTGGGGGTATAAGAGCAAGGCTGTTCGGAGGCAAATATCAGTCTGAGCAGGAAAGCTCATACTCCCCAGCACCTGCCAGACTCGTGACATGGGGTCCAGGGTGGGAGCCATGCAAGGCCAAAGGTTGGCCAGGCTTTTTCTAGTGGTCAGAAAACTGCTGGGTCTGAGGTCATCTTTCTTGAGACCAGGAGCAGCCAGGCTTGGCAAGTTCGAGCCTCACAAAGCTCTTGAGATGCAATGAGTCAACAGTTCCCAGATCACATCCCCAGGGTCAACACTCACAGCTCCAGAGCCACAAGCAGAGATGGATGCTGCCTCCCAGCACAGACCAGTGCCCAGCTCCCGGGGCTCTTTCCCTCCCCATCTCCCCATCCCTGCTTCTCCTTTGCCCAAAGCCTCCTTTCCCTGGACCTTCTCAGCACTAGGAAGGCTAGGCTGCATGTGAGGGCGGGGGGGGGCGGGGCTTGGCTGACCCCCTGCTTCTTCTCCTTGGCTCCCTGGAGGTGCCGGCTGCATCCCTGAGATGATGGCCTGGGTACCAGGGGACCCTGCCTGCATCCCTGGGGTGGTGGCGCTGGCATCAGAAGTCCTCCTCCATCTGAGGGAGCGCCTGCCCCCGTCTCAGATGTCACCGTTGCTCTACGTGTCCCTGCTTGCATTCCCAAGGAACCAGGATGTGTCCCTGGAGTGCCTTTGATGGTCCTGGGCACAGCCTGTGTGCCTGGTCCCGTCAGACCCAGCGCTGAGCTTTCCAGTCCGTGCTGAGCCAACGGAGACGGACTCAGGCAACGGCCACCTCTCCCAGGCACCGGGGACACTGGGAATGGATCCAGCACCCAGAAAGACGGGCAGGGAGAGCTGGTGTTCCAAAAGTGATATATAGATTTTTAATTAATAAAATCATGATTGTTATTTAAAATTTAAATGCATTACTATTCTTTAATTAGTAAAATTAATTCCCTGGAGAAGGGAGATGAACGGTGGTCACAGGGCTGGGGGGAACACATTGACAAATCGCAGCCCCCAGTTCTGCTTTGCCCTGGCCCTGCAGAGGTGCAGAGGAGGGAGGACGGGGTGAGGGGGGGTTCAGGGGGGTCTGTGCAAGAAGCCGTGCTGAATTCCAGAAGCCAGAGGAGAGGCGCGTGTTGCTCTGGGCGCTGCAGCACCTGTCTGGGAAATCCAGAGCTGGGGGGGCACCAGTGGCTCCGTGCCGCCGTGGCCATGATCCGGGCTCTCGACAGCCACCTCCATCCATTTATTTTTCATTATTCCCCCTCTGCCCTCTCCTGCCCTGCTGCAGGGCTGCTCGGGCATGAAGTGGGCTGTTAGAGAACCCCCACACACCCTTCAGTACCTCTGGGATGCTGCTTCCTTCTCCCTGGATTTATATATATATGATACACATAGATTATAGCGATAGATTAAAAAAATAAAGTGGGGGAAGAAAAGGCCAGCTAGAGGATCCCATGGGCCAGTGCCCACCCCAGCAGCATGTCTTCCCCTTAAAGACAATAACAAAACCCAGACAATGATCCCAGTGAGTTCCTGGGGGAGCCCCCGCTCCCAATGCCCTGGCCCGGACCCCCCCAACTCCCCTCCGCGCCAACCCTTTGCTGCCTCAGAAAACCACAATAATGGCGGCGGTTGGGAGCCGGGCCTGGTCTCCTGCGGGACGTGTCACCGGAGCGGGCTGAGTGACCGGGACAGCCCTGCGAGGGAGCTGCCTCTGCCCGGGCTCGGGCTGCGCTGGCTGCGGCCACAGATCAGCCTGCGCCAGCTGCGCCTCAGGGATGGAGGTGGAAAAGGCAGCCGGGACCCTCGGCCTCTCCCATGCCTGTGGATAACCCCATCCCAAGGACAGGCCGGGAGTGGGGCGGGGCGTCGCCCAGCAACGGGGGACGCTGCATTGTCCCTTGTCACCCGTCCCACCGCTGTGACCACTCTGCTGCTAGGAGGCAACAGAGGAGGAGGAGGAGGAGGAGAAGCACGAGGACAAGGAGGACGCTGACAGGGAGGAGGACGAGGACGAGGGGAGGAGGAGGAAGCCTTTGACTGCCCATCCCTCCCACCCATCCCAGTCTCCCCCAGGCAGAAAGGGCCCCCTGGGCAGCTCTTTCTCCCACTCCCCCAGGAGCTCAGGTCCCGCTCAGGTCCCTCTGTCGCTTCAGGCACGGCAGCAGCCATGGCCCAGCTCAGCCTGGCCCAGCTGCTGGATGTCGCCATCGGGACGACCAAGATCAGGGCCATCGACTTCGTGGCCCTGCGCAGACTGCTGCTGGCCATGCTCTGGCACCTGGGCCTGCAGGACCTCCCTGTGGAGGATCTGTTCAGGCTGGTGGCAAATAAAGCAGTATTTCCTCTCTAAACTACTTTTGGTTTCGAGAGCTTTTATTTCAGGTAACAGCACCATCACACCCAGGGAGCCTCACTCCAAATTCCTGCTAGCTAATTTACATCATTGGCATTGTTATTTCCAACATCAAAACGGGCTCTGCAGAAACTAAAGTGCTTTAACTGCCTCTTTTTAGAACCCTTGACATATTTTCCCCAAAAAAGTGGTTAGAAAGTACACAGAATCATAGAATGTGTTGGGTAGGAAGGGACCTCTCAAGGCCATCTAGTCCAACCCCCCTGCAGTCAGCAGGGACATCTTCACCTGGATCAGGTTGCTCAGAGCCTCATCCAGCCTGGCCTTGAATGTCTCCAGGGATGGGGCCTCCCCCACCTCTCTGGGCAACCTGGGCCAGTGTCTCCCCACCCACCTCCAAGGGGGAAGAGGGTCTTTGCTCAGGAGGTAGCGGGGCTCATTGACAGAGCTTTAAACAAGGCTTGAAGGGAGAGGGGGACAATATCGGGCTGTCCCGGTGGGATGCGATGCCAAGGTTGGAGGGACAGGGTGCCAGCGAGGGCCTGTTGCTCTGAGACGCGCTGGTGACGCTGCCTCACACTTGAAGTCTTGGAGAGATGAGCCGGGGGCTCCTGAGGTCACAGGAGCCAGGAGGGAAACACCAGTGCAATACCCCAAAGGAATCAAGGGGTGTTCCTGGAAGAAGGTGGTATTTGAAAAGTCATGGCATCAGGTGAAGTGCCCGGGCACTGGAAAAAGGGAAACATTGCACCCATTTTTAAAAAGAGTTTAAAGGAGGGTACCGACGTGTCGGCGTCACCTCTGTGGCTGGGAAGGTCATGGGGCAGATCCTCCTAAAAGCCACGCTAAGGCCCATGGAGGAAAAGGAGGTGATTCGAGACATGGCTTCATCCTGTGCTTTTTCCACATCAGACTCCAAAGGAGGAGGACATGACACTTTTTCTTCTAAAATCACAGACCGAATGGGTAGGAATGAATCCCCGTGGGTGGATTTGCTCTTAGTTGCATCCAGGATATTTTCAGTTGCTTTCTGGCACACCGTGAAAGAGCAGTGGAAAGAGAAAAACCAAAGGGAAAAAAAAATACTCCAGGTAGACCATGTGACATGCAAAGCGATAATTTAATTTCTACCCAGGCTTCCATCAGGAAGTGGAAAGTTAATCATGTACTATTTAAAGCATATTGAGAAAACTGATAACTCTGGCAACGGATGCCGTGGGGTGGGCTGAGCCCAGCCTAGATGGGACCCAGCAGCCACGCGGTGCTGGGAAAGGTCTTGCGCATCGCCATGCACTTCTCCTGGTCGATGAACAGGGTGTTGGCTTTGACGGCCAGGTCATGCTGCAGGACAGCCTTGGCACGAACCAGCATTTGCAAGGTGTCCTGGCTGTCTCTCAGCTGCTGCTGAAGAGTCTGCACCGTCCCATGGATGTCACGGACCTCGTTGACAAGGCTGGAAAACAGCAAGGAGCCCTCATTAGAAGTCCCGTCACGCGGGTGGTTTCTAGCGTGGCGCTGCTGATGGGCCCCTGTTGCATTGGTTTTCCCCCTTCAGCGCGCTCAGACTCACTCGGACCCCCCGTTTGTGGCAGATCCATGGGGAAGCTGAGGGCAGAGCTCCTCGGGGTCTCGGCGGGGAGGCACGGTGAACGTCTGCTCAAAGGCTTTGGCAACGCGCAGCCGCGTCTGCCAGAGCAGGTGGTGCCACCAAGCAGAGGGACGAGCAGCTGTGGTTTCCCATTCCTGTTTGGTTTTGTGGGTTTCTTGGCTCCCCCTCCTGGATTTCCCCGGGCAAGGGTCCTCCCCACACCCACGGGTGCACACGCAGCGAAAGAGGACAGCTGGGAGAGGCTAAAAGCGAAGGTGAAACAAGTGGAGGATGGAACAAAGGATGGCGTGAGAGATGCTAAACAGGCTCTGGGGCTGGGTTTAAGTTGCTTTGAAAAGGCTTCCCAGGGAGCCTCACCCAGCGGGCTGCCAGGAGGAGGTGTGAAGTTCAGGGTGCCTGATCCTCCACAGCCCCTCGGGGTGCAATGCCAAAGAGCTCCCTCTGTCCTTGACAGGATTTCCAGTGTCCCCAGCGAAGGTGAGCACAGCCCTCACTGCTTCTCCGTGTGGTGCACAGAATCCCAGGCTGGCGGGGGTTGGCAGGGACCTCTGGAGATCACCCAGTCCAACCCCCTGCCAGAGCAGGGTCACCCACAGCAGGTGGCACAGGAACGCCTCCAGGCGGGTTTGGGATGTCTCCGGAGACGGAGACTCCCCCTCCTCTCGGGGCAGCCTGTGCCAGGGCTCTGCCACCCTCACAGCAAAGAAGTTCCTCCTCGTGTTTAGGTGGAACTCCCTATGCTCAAGTTTGTGCCCGTTACCCTTGTCCTGTCCCTGGGCACCACTGAAAAGAGCCTGGCCCCATCCTCCTGACACTCCCCCTTTCAGTATTGATAAGCGTTGAGAAGGTCCCCCCTCAGGCGTCTTTCGTCCAGCCTGAAGGGACCCAAATCCCTCAGCCTTTCTTCACAAGAGAGGTGTTCCAGTCCCCTCATCCTCTTGGTAGCCCTTTGGTGTCCCCTCTCCAGCAGTTCCCTGTCCTTCTGGAACCGGGGAGCCCAGCACTGGACACAGCACCTTGCACAGCAGCTGCACCCTTGCGGTTACCCAAAAGCAAGGACCTAAGAGCTCTCAGCATGAGCCTGTTGGAGAGTAAAGGGCTTGTCCTTCAAACCTGAGCCCATCCAGCCGCCGGGAAGCAGGCAGGAGAGAAGACGGGGTTGACGCAAGTAGGAAAAATCCAGCCCCTCATGGGGTGGCATCAGGCCGCCCCCGGCCATGGGGTACAGCCTCCGTTGTGGGCGCAGAGCTCTCCCAGCACCCAAAGGCTGGGATACCCGCTCATTGCTTTTGATTATGTCGGTGCACTTCTGGAAGGACTCTTTAGGAAAAAAAAGCAACCCCCCATGATTAATTTTGTCATCCAGCGATGCTCCCGAGTGCTACCACCCGTGAGCCCTCGAGGTCCCCGCCGGCCCCGCGCTCCTGCCTTACCGCAGCTGGGCAGTGTCCCGGCACAGCTCCATGTTTGGCCTCCGAGTGCGCTCGTCCAGCCGGGTCTGAGCCACCTTTAATGGAGGCCCCTGGTCCCTAATGGCCTTTTGGATGGCTTCTATATTCCTCTCGGTCTGGAATATTTCCTGCACTGTCTGGCGTAAGAAAGAAACACATGCATAAATTTAAAAAATATATTCTCCAGCGGCAACGTGATTTCCCTTTTCTGCCATCCATCTGCAGAAAAAAACCAAGTTCAATTAGCAGACCCCGGGCTCAGACTGCTCTCACTCTGCCATAGATGGAGGCACAGATCCAGCAGCCATTTCTCTGCGGGGAAAAGCCTCTCTTTGCTCTTGCTGTCACATCAGAGGAGGTTTTGGAGCAGTGACGGATCTACTGAATTACCCACTCCCCAAAATTACTGCTTGCAGGAACTGATCGTCCATCACTAGCAACTAACAGAGGGCAGGTTTTTGGTGGATGCTCGCTGAAGGATGTGGCACCAGCCCGCGATGCTGCAAGCCCAGTTTCTGCTCGGTTAATCTGTGCCGAGCACTTTTCAGGAAGCTTTCCATGAGAGCCAGTGGTGCGAGCCTGCTGCCCATGGCTGATCTCCACTTCATCTGCTTGGCGGAGCAAACACACCGATACCTGTGCAGCCACCACAGAGTGCTGAGACCGAAAACACATCCTTGGAGGAGCAGCAAAGCTGCAAACCCCACAGCAGACACCCCAGCAGAGTCCCAGTAAAGCCCTTCTGCAGGGCAGCCAGCGCCTCTGAAGTAACTAGCGCTGATGCAAGTAGCGCTGGCATTTTCTGCTGGAAATCCCTGTGCTAGCAGGCTGTCAGCTGGGATGAGCAACGGGCAGTATCCCTTGGGATGAAATTACACTGCCAACTCATCCTGCTCCAAGAAGAAAGTCCCCAAGAAAGCTGGGCAGGGGCTGTTTGCAAGGGCATGTAGCGAGAGGAAGAGGGGCAATGGTTTCAACTAGAGCAGGGCAGGTTTAGATGAGACATTAGGCAGAAGTTCTTTGCGCTGAGGGTGGTGAGACACTGGCTCAGGTTGCCCAGAGAGGTGGGGGAGGCCCCATCCCTGGAGACATTCAAGGCCAGGCTGCATGAGGCTCTGAGCAACCTGATCCAGTTGAAGATGTCCCTGCTGACTGCAGGGGGTTGGACTAGGTGGCCTTGAGAGGTCCCTTCACACCCAACACATCCTATGACTCCATGATTCTAAATGATGCTATAACCAGGTTCTTGTGGTGACCGTTCCTCTGCTGGGGCCAGGTCTGCGTGGAGGGTCGCGCTTTGGAGGTGTCACCGGGAAGTGACAGTGTCACACCAAAAGGGAGGGGTTCAGGCTACCTTGGCCAGGTGGGTCTGAATCTTTCTCTTGGCATCGGCCGTCTCGGCGATGCGGTTGGTGAAGGCGCCGTTCACGGCGTTGAACTGCCGCCACATCTGGCTGTCCGTCACCGCCAGCAGGTTCTCGATGTCATCCCGCAGCTTGGCGGAGGCCGCCCGCTCGCTCTGGGAGCGGAGGATGTTGTTGTTGGTGAACTTGGCCCAGGACTGCGGCACCGAGATCCTGGCGGGGAAAAGGAGAGGCCCCCGGTAAGCTGGATGTGGGCAGGCATGGACCCTGCCAGGGAGCAGCGTGGATTCACTATAGCTTAAATCTACACTTTTAATTGGACTGTATGTCATAGTTTAACCCCAGCCAGCAGCCAGGACCACGCGTGCGCTGGTGCAGTTCTCCCCCTTCCCCCCAGAAGGGAGAAGAGGGAGAAAAGGAGGGGAAAGGGAAAGGGAAAAACTCGTGGGTGGAGATAAGGACAGTTTAATAGAACAATAACAGAAACGAACAATAATAATAATAGTAATAATAATAATAATAGTAATAATAATAATAATAATGAGAGAAGTCACTCTCACCACCCAGTGAAGTGGTACTTTCCCGAAACCCGACCGCATATTCCCACCCCGCACCAACCCCCATTTATATCCTGAGCATGGCACCTATGGTACGGAATATTTCATTGGCCTTTCCCTTGTTCTGCCTATGCTCCTCCTCACTTCTATGGGAAGCTGAAAAGAGTCCTTGAAAAGTATAAACATCGCCTAGCAACAACTAAGACACATCTTTGAAAATATGCATAAACTTAAGGAGCTGTTTCAGCAGAGGTGCTCCGCTGAATTAATTGGCAGGCTGATCTCTCAACCCCTGGTAGAATGTTTAATGAGGTGGGACTGGCTTTCACCCTCTGGATGTTTGGCATCCAACTGTCAGCAGAGGGTTGTGCTCCCTTTCTGGGGAGCGGAGAGAAATGACCGCTCTGAGGGAGGTGTCTCCAGGCGGGATGGATCTGGGTTGGGGACAAGCAGCTCCCTGCCAGGGAGAGGCACCGCGTATCCCGGGGACAGCTTGCTGCTGGGGACCGACAGCATGCACTCACGTGGCATCGACCTGCTCCACCCCTCGGTAGTAACTGATGCCCTGGGAGGTGTTCATCAGGTGGTGGCACCTGTCATCGATCCGGTGGGCCACCTGCTTGTTGGCCAGATCCTTCTCCAGATTCTGCTGGGCCGCCCGGTTGGACCTTCAACATGCAAACAGCAGCCATCGGTGGGGACGTACGGGTGGAATGGCTTCCTCCCCGTTTCACTCCCCACAGCAGCTCCCGGCCCCCCGCGCAGCTCTGTCCTCCCACGAGCATCACCGCCCGCATGCCATGGAGCCTCCATGGGCTTTACGCCTGCGGGGTGTGGGGAGAGACAGGCTTCTTCTGGGGGTTCACATCTGCTGGGGTTCTGCTGGGCTTCTGCTGTGACCACAAATGCACATCAGCCCTACGACATGAGAGAAGGAGCTCCTCCTTACGTGATCTGGGCTTTGGCCTTGTCCAGGAACTGCTGCATCTTCTCCTGGCACGACCTGATGACATCGACTTCCTGGGCAAAGGCAAAAGAGGACCCCATCAGTGTCCATACTCACTCGTCCTGGTCACACTCCTCCCCTTGGACCTCTCCAACCCTGCACACAGCAAGAACTTGCCTGCTTGTCTTCCTGCCCAAAGCAAACAGGCAGGAAAACTCACAGCTGAGCCTGCGCCCAGCGCCCTGGAGGGGACAGAAGGGTGCTGTGGCTGCAGCCACGGCCTTTGCGTTCCGTTTCAGGGTGGGTCAATAAGGATTTTTTCACCTTGACCTCAGTGTCAAGCGGTGGTTAGTCCCACTGCACGGACAGGGACACATCCTGGTGCGGACAGGCAGAGCGGTTCCCTGGACCACTACACACCTCCGTCCCCAGATCAGCACCTGCCCTTTTTGCTCCCAAAATGTTTTCCTCCCCAGGAGGAATCCCATCCGTACGGGACAAGAGGAGATGGACTTGACTTCGGTGTAAATGCCCAGGCTGAATTTCTGAGACACATTCAGCTCCACCGGAGGAAGTGTGTTGCTCTCAGCTCACTTGACTTCAGCACAAACCCATTGCCTTTGTGAAGCTCCGGCTGCTGGAGGCAGGTGATCAGTGCTCCAAATCCCATAACTTTGAAATCCAGTAAAAATAGCTTCAACGCATGATCTGAGTTGCCCAACTTACTGTTAAGAGCTGTTCCTCCACGTTGTCATGGACCAGGTCGATGCCCATCCTCTTCTCCCGGTGAAGTAAGCACTCCTGAGCGACCTGTTGGGGACACGCCATCACCGCTGGCTGCAGGGGCAGGGCTCTCTATGGGGACTGTCCCCATCTCCAATAATGTAAGAAAAGAAACTCTAGGTGGGCACGGAGATGACAAGAGGGGGAAAAAAGTGCCCCGGGGCAGCTGGTTTAGCTGACAAGGAGCAGGCGAGCTGCAACATCAGCATTAAACCATCATGAGGGAGCAGATGTGTCCCTGGTGCAGCCACAGCTGAAACGGGGGACCTGTGTCAGCCTTGACGCCCACCTCGCCAGAGCCTCGTGGTAAGACATGGGCTTTTGTCTCCCAAACCGGGATTTTGGATGTACCACTTCTAAAAATATTGAGTTAAGCAAACGCAGCTTTGACGTGCTCAGCCTGTGCTGATAGGGGATCCAGCAGATGGCAAGGGGGGTTTGTTTACTACTAACTTAACTAATGGCCTCTTAATAAAAGCTTTCTAGACGTTCTGGAGCTGCAGTGAAACTTAATGAGACGTTTGAAGGGCTGCAGATGTTTCAGCAGTAGGCTACAGCTTGCAGCGCGCCGGGACGGGTGCTTACCCGGAGAGGGGCCTCCGCCTCGGCCAAGGCTCTCTCCAGCCTGGTCTTCACCTCTGTGAGCGCGTTGGTCTCCCCGATCACCTCATCTAGCTCGTGGCAGAGCTCCGATTTCCAAAACGCGATGTCATTGGCGCGCACTCCCAGGTTTTTGGTGCTTTCTGCTTGCGTTTTCTTGGTCTGCTGGTATTTGTGGTCAATGATGCGGGAGGTATCGGCTCTCAGGCGCTCCGCGTTCTTCTGGGAGGTCTCCGACTCCCTGTAATTGGTCACGTTGGACTTGTACCAGTCTTCAGGGGTGTAGCGGGTGAAGACAGTGGTTCTGGTGGAAACAGATGGAAGCTTCTCGCCGGCGGTTATCCCCTGGGAACTCTTGGAAAAGGCAGCCAAAGTTGGTTTGCTGGCAGCCGTTCTGTAGTAGGTGCTGGGCATCCAGGGGAGGCTGTAGCTCTGAGGCAAGGGGCGGTAAGGAAATCGGTTCTTATAGCTTGATGCCATGGTGTGGATGGCAGGGAGAAACCTGGTGGGTATGGCTCTGGGATGGGCGAACTTTGCTGGTAAGGGAGAGCCGACAGACTCCATGCTCGACCGCTGCTATTCGTGTGTCCCGTCCGTGTCCTGCACAGAGGAGGAGAGAGAGGACAACCTCAGCAACCTCCTGCACTTGCCTTACTTCTTACAGCAACACCCGCAACTTCAAACACAAACAGCGACGCACAGAGTGCCCTCACAGCGCCTGAACAGGCCTAAACCCCTTGAAAACAAATCCCTCCTGACAGCATCCCAAACATTTGGATATAAAAGCGTTTGACTTGGTTGTTAGTATCTAGCATCAGGTCTTGGAATGCGGAGAAAAACAAATCACGGCCGTAAGGAGAATGACAGATACCGTGCCTTCCTTTTCCTTAAATCTGTCAATCCAGTCAAACTGGAGTTGCTCCTTCTCTGCTGTTCCTTTGTTTCTTTTGGCTGGCGTAGCTGCTGATCTTCTGATACTCCAGAGGTCATTTTCTCTGTAAAAGTTCCATTCCCAGCCCCGAGGGCTGCGTCCCTTTTGGACACACATCTGCTACCGGCCCAGCGCCATTTGTGGGTGGGTGAGGGACTCCATCCTCACCCCCTCTATCTTCCCTTGCCTTAAATGCTGGAGTGAGGAGCCTGCAGGTGAGCTGAGCTTTGCAGGACTATATCCAAATTTGACCCCCCCACACCCCTATTTCAGCCTCAAAAGAAGGGCCGCCTCTTGCCTTGCAAAGGAGGAAAGGTGTCGATGGCTCACCTGGTGTAAGATCAGTGTGCGTGGGAAGGAGATGGCCCACAGTCTTTTCAGAGCGCTTGGGAAACACCAGCCTTGCAGTAGCCCTAGGAGGAATGGCCACACATGAAGATTTTGCTACCAAGAATTGCATATTGTCCTCTCCAGCTTGAGGCTGTCAATCGATGGTTATCAGCAAGATAAGGCAGGGGGCCACCAAACACACCTCATCTGAGGACAAACACTCCGGAGGGGTACGTGGTGCTCGGTACGAAGCTCTTGTGAGGTTCCAAGTGTCACCCACGGGCAGGAATAAGTCCCTCAATACGGCTGTTGTAGCCAGCCTGACGTGTCCTTCCCCTAACACCATCCCGTCCCCACTGCTCCCAGCCTGGCTCGGAGCCCCAGGGGAAGATGAGGAAACGGGTGTGCTACAGCAAGATCCCTGATGGGAGTGGCTGTGGGACAGGCAGCGGGAAACTCACACCCTCAAATTTAGCAGAAAAAGAAGCTTTTGCAAACACGACCCTCCGAGGCAGTTTGGCAGAACCGAGGACGAAATGTCTGCGCTCAGGTCCAACAGAAACCACCGCGTGTGCCGCTTCCCACAAACCGCTCCCTTCAGCCCTTTTGTCCCGGCTAGGGATAAATGACGGCGCTTTCCCTAGCTCCGTGCCGCTTTATACCTGAGAAACGGCCTTGGGAGGGTGGGAGGCAGCTTCCCTGGCTCCCACCCCCACAAATAAACTCTGCCCTTTCAGATACTGACAGACACACGTTTAGGAAAGGGAGGGAAAACCCCTTGGGAACGGCCCAGGGCTACTTTTCCCTGCATTTCCAGCTGAAATAAATGCCCCTGCATCCCCCTTGGGATAAGCCATCCCAGGGCGACACTTTGTGCCATCCCTGAACACGGACACAACGACAGGAGCCCCGACCACCTCATCCGGGTACATTTAGAGGACAGAAGAGATATGGAGGGGGATTAGGAGAATGACCTGTTTTTTTCCCTCCCAGTTCAGGGACATACTCACCCTGCAGAGGCTTGGGGGTGTGCGGGGGGGGCTGCTACTCAGTGCTGTGCTGTCAGGTTGGGTGGCAGCACTGCCAGACACTGCAGCATCCCCAGTGCCCTCTGTGTCACAGAACCAGGGCAGCGTTGCCGCTGGCGCAGGGTGCTCAGTAACCGGGTTCTACGCGGGCAACTCCCTGCAGCCGCTCTGGCAACCCGATGCAGCCATTGGGCAATGCATTGCTGTGGATGGGCAAGCCAGGGCCAGCCCTGGGCAAGAAAATACCCTCACATGGCATCCTAGATCCTGCCCTGGACAACCTACTGCCCTCCATGGGCAGGTTTTGCAGCCCCTGGGCAACCAGGTGCAGCTTTTGGGAAACTGTTGAGCGGCTTAGTCCTATAATTTGGTTTTCCGTAGTCCTGCAAGAAGCAGGGAGATGGACTCGATGATCCTCATGGGTCTCTCTCGACTTGAGACGTTCTATGATCCTATGAACTCACGGCCCTCAGTGGGCAACCCAGTGCCACCCCTGGGCAAGTCAGTGCAGACTGCGTGCATCCTAGTGCCTTTGCTGGGCAACTTGATCCCTTGCCTGGACAACCCCCAGCACCGTCAATGGGCAACCCAAATCTAGCTTGCTGACTGATGTTGATAGCATTCGGCATGCTACGCTGCAAAATCGAGCGGCTATTGATTTTTTGCTGTTAGCTCAGGGTCATGGATGTGAAGGTTTTGAAGGTATGTGTTGTATGAACCTTTCCGACCACTCATCATCCATTCATAAGCAGTTACGGGAGCTGAAGGATAACATGTCCAAATTAAAAGTGGTCAAAAACAGTTTCGATGATTGGTTAAGCTCATGGGGTATAACGGGATGGTTATCAGATTTACTAAAGCAAGGGCTCATGCTATTGTTGGTTATATTATTATTGATTATGGCAGCCTCGTGTGTTCTCCGCAAAGTGACTGACATGATAGAAAATGCCATGCATAAGGTCTGGCTGGCTCAAGAAGAAAAAGGGGGTATTGTAGGAGTGTATCTGAGAGAAAATGGCCATGTGAGCCAGCCTCCCTACTGTGAGAGATTAGATTAAGAGCAAAACAGGTGGTAGAAGATGGAATTAGTACATGGGAAAAACGGGAACTGAGAAGGTAGAAAACATGTTGTGCTAATGACTAAGCAATTTACTATGCGAATTCTTGTAACCAATCTGATGTGTGAACGAACTGCGTGCACAGCGCGTGGACAGTGTAACTCGCTGATCAGAAATAAGCGAGTCGCGTGTACGGCTACAACACAGGGCATAAAAGATGATGATCGGTGCTTAATAAACGGCTTCTGTTGATTCACATTGGATCGTCTGGAGTCCAGTTATTTCTCCTCAACAGGGTGCGGGAGGAGAAGACATGCTCTCTGCTAAGACACCAGGGGAACCCACTAGCAGGGTTTGACCAGCCACATTTTAACCAAAAGAGGCAGAAAATGCCAGCGACGACACTGTGAGCACCCGGAGATCTGCGGAAAGGTCTGAAAGTCCGTTCAGTCCCTGGCCAGATGAGAGAGAGCTTCACCTGGAGCTGCTTCTGGACTTTCTCATGGGATCTTTTGAGAGAGGTCCCAGCCCTAGCTCTGTCCCAGCATCAGTGACACCTCCAGCATCTGAGCTGATCCCATTCCTGCTACGAGTCCCTCTTCACCAGCAGCAGCCGAGGGAGCACAGCCGCCAGCATGGCCACCGTCAAGACGAGCAGGATGGCGAGGGCGATGGGCGACTGGCAGCATTTCACCCCCAGGGCCGAGCTGGATGACACCGAGCTTCGTGTTTCTGTTCTGCTTCTCCTCCCCAGGGAGCTGCAGTCCACAGCCACCAGTGGCATCCCATGGTCACTGATAACAAAGATGTGGGCTTCCCGCGCCAGCTCTCCTGGGACCCCCTGCGAGTCCATGGGGCTGTTCCCCATGCTGCAGCACCGGTCGAAGCTCTGCACTGGCATCACAAAATGGCTGGGCACCACCAAGGTGTTGCTGGCCTCCAATTTGGTGAGATGGGACAAGGAGGAAGGTGACAGAGGCATCTCCAGGGCCCGGAGGTTGGTACCTGCCTTGGGCGGCCATAGAGCTGCCTTCTTGCTGAGGAAAGTCACGTAGCGGCAGATGGGCAGATGATGCTGCTCTGGACCTGGCCGTCAAGCTTGGCGGAGAGCAAGCACTTCACCAGGCAGTCGTGGCAGAAGGTGTGCCCGCAGCTGAGCTGGCGGTGCATGGCCTCCTGCAGGTGGAACTTCTCGTAGCACACGGGGCACTCGGCCGGGGGTCCCTCCTTGCTGGACGAGGCCTCAGACATCCCTGCTCTGTCGGCCACAGGCGCTCCCCAGCTGCGAGGAAGAGGCACGATGGGTTAATAAGGTTGAAATGATAAGCATGATCCATCTCTTCATCTCTCCTCCTCCTCCCTGCTCTCTTGCTTTTGCCCTCTTGCCCCTAACAGATGCAGTTGACAGCTACTAGGCATCCTCTCAACAAGACAGGCCATTTTCAGGAGCATTACGCCTCTCAGTGTGGCCCTTGGGGCAAGAGAGAGATGACGGGAGGACCCCAACTCCAGAGCCAGCGGGGGCAACAATCCCCGGCTGCAAAATCACATGCACGAGCCCCTGGATGGACGTGCTCAGCACGTGGTACAGATAAAGCAGGTTCAGCTTGTGTCACGAGTGCCTCCGTGCACTGCTGCCAGCTCCAGGTGCACGGGAGGTGGGAACTCCCATCCCACAAAGAAACCTGCCATGGAAAGGGAGATGCTCCCATCCCAGGGGACACAGAGGGGCCAGCGGGAGCAGGGAGAGGCCAGGGCAGTGGGACAGGTGGGAGCACAGGACCCCCCGGGGATGGAGAGGGGGCGTGCTGGACCCGGGGCAGGCAGTGAGCACCCACGCCAGGCTCCTTCCAGGCTGCTGGAGGATGTCCCAGGCTGGTGGCCAGGCCACAGCCATCTCCAGGCTGTGCTCCTCACGCCGGAGCATGGTGTGGTCAGCAAGCCCCGGAGCCCGGCGTCTCCTCTTAGTCAGAGCGGGGAGGGCAGAGCCCAGCCATCCCGCCTGGCCCCTGCCCCAGCCTGGGGCGCCAGGGGGAGCGCGGGGCCGCTGGGATCCCCAGACCCGCGTCTGGGCTGGGTCTGAAGCTCTGCCGTGCGTCTCCCAGGGCAGGGAGCATTCATGCGGCGGCTCAAGGAAGGGAGAGGGGAGCGGGAAGAAGGGAGAGAGGAGAGGGGAAAAGGGAGAAGGGAGCGGGAGATGGGTGAAGGGCGGAGGAAGAGAGGAGAGGGGAAAGGGGAGAGGAGAGAGGGGAGAGGGGAGGAGGGATGCTCAGCTCAGCTCCTTTCTCTTAAAACCTGAGCTTCATAAAACCTGCAGGTTTTTCCAGACCTTGCAGCATTGTCAGACCCGACCCAACCTGCACCCCTTTTCTCACGCATGACTGTGCCCATGGGCATCCTCACAGCTGTCTCTGGAGGTTTTGCCATCCCCTCCTTGGCTGACCTCCTCTTCCTTGGGAGCCATCCCCTGCGCCAGGACGGTCACAAGAACACAACAAACCATCCCCTCCCAATCAAAGAGAAGAAAGATGCAGGCTCCTGCTCTGCTTTAAGAGGGATCAGGGACCTGGTCCCCCAGAGTGCTGCAGAAGGAGACCCTGACCCTGTGCACCAGCTCCTCTGTGCCCCCAAAGCCCCCTTACCTGCTGCAGGGCACCAGGGCAGGAGCCCCTCCATGCACTCCACTGCTGTCCCCAGAAGCGGGGCTGGCCGTGCCCCAGCACCGAGCACCAGCTGGGGAGGGGACTGGGACACCTATCTAACACGGAGCTGTTGGCTGCGCGTGTCATGCGGGTGCGTTGCGCAGAAGCTGGAGCAGGGACAGGGCCAGCTCCCGGGGATTGAATGCGGAGGAACTCGTTCCCCGTTTTAAAGGCCTGATATTTGCCTGGTTGGCCAGGGAGGGGGCGAGGAGCCAGTGTCAGGCGTCGGAGGGCAGGGACAGGCAGCACGGTCCTGCCTGCTTTCCCTCATGTGATGGGCACCTGTAGTCGGGCTCATCCCTGAGCTCAAACCCCAATGAAACAGTCGCTAAAGGGGATGTCGGGAGCCCAAAATCCCTCTGTTGCTGCAGAGCAGGGTGACCGGCAGCACCCTGCACCAGGGCTGGGCTCCTGCCAAACAATTCTTGCCTCCAGCCGCCATAGCTCCCTGTTCCTCGCCCTGGCCACATCTTCATCCCTACGCCCCCTCCCCTCCTCATCCCCCAAACACTCTGCACTCCAGCCCTGCGCTCCCCGCCCTACACCATCAGACGCTCACCCAAGTACCGGTGTGGCAGCACACAGCCCAGCAAACACACTCCAGCAGGCTCGAGGGCCACTGCTGCCTTGAACCTGCCCTGGAGGGGGTTTCCAGCATCTTTGGGAACTGCAGTCCAGGCAGCAGCAGGAGCCCTGTGGGCTCAGGGCAGGCAGAAGCCCCGAGCTTGGCCATCTCAGCAGCCGCAGGTGGCTCATGAGTCACTGTTTGGCCAGGTGCCGGCTGGAAACACACGTAAAGAAGGTTCCCTGTGGCCTTACATGTGTCCCAGGGTGCTGCCCATCCCTCGCTCGACCCCCAGGCGAGAACCTGAGAGGTGTCTCCCCTGCAAAGCCTTGAAGAAACTGCCACGGGGTGGGTCACTTCTCCCACAGTCTCGACTCTTTCCAGCCACCCCTGCCACCCCTCAGCCCGGCCAGTGGCCACGGGGCTGCCAGCCCACACTCAGGCTTGCTGAGCGGCTCCACAGGGATGTGAGGATGAGATTCCCAGAGCAGGCACAGTGACCCCAAGGCGCCCCGCCTGCACGCCTTCCCCAGCTCTGGCTGTGGCAGTGCAGCCACGGGACCTGGATTTGAACCATCAAGGGGCCCCAATGGCCCCTGCAGGGCCTGGAGTCTCCATCATGGAAAGCCTTCCGGAGAACCCTGACATAGCGGGGAGTCTTGCCTTGGGGCAGAGAGATGCTCCGCACAAGCATTCCCAGCCCTGCGGTCCTCCAGCCCCAAGAAGATGCCCAGGGCTCTGCAGGATCCGTGGGGCAGGCAGAAGAGGAGATGCACCTCTGGCACCCAAACCCCAGTGAGATGGGCCCTGGAGGTCCTCTATGGGCAGGAGGGGTGGTTTCGTGCGGCTGGCTGTCGCGGCAGGGCTGCAGGCGTGGGCAGCAGTATCAGTCGCTCGTGGGTGCAGCGGTTGCAGCAGTTACAACATGGGGCTGGTTTCTGGAAGGAGCAGGGGAGGTGCAGCCCCGCCGAGCCGTCCCGTGCACTGGGGCAGCTGCCAAAAGAGAGCACCCATGGTGGGAGACATGCCCCACGGGGGATGTCTCAAGCCGTGAAGCCCTGTCCCTCGCTGGAAGGAGACCCGCAGCATGTCATCACCTTCCACACCCCCCGCTTAAGATCAGGGACTAAGCCACTCCACTCCTTATCCCAGTTTTCTTGGGATGGTCCAGAAATTGAGGCTGAAACCTCTCCAGACAGATCGTGCCGGGGCTGAGGTTGCACAGTCACCCCTGGGGTAGGCATCCCCATCCCCCTCCCTGGCCCCCCCTTGAAGCTGCTGGAGGTGCCAGGGTTGCACCCACCGAGATCTCCATTGCTGAATGAGTGATCTGGGCCAGCGAGAGCAGATTTGGGGCAGCCGAGCATCTCCCCAGCTTCAGTTTGCTCTCTGCCAGCACCAAGGCGGGGTGGAAATTCCTGTTTCCCATAATTTGAATGCTCCCCGCAGTCGGAAACCATGAGCTATGAACTATGAATGACAGGATTGAGTCTGCTGGTGCTTGAGGGAGAAGAAACCAGTTTCAGGAGCAAAGCAAGTCCCTATACGCTGCCTGTATGTTTTTCTCCGGCTTTAAGCAATGCAGCTCACGGCCAGTGTTTCAGCCCCCTCAAACCCAGTGCAGGGTCAAGGTCTCCAGGATCCTTTTATCCAAGCAAGAAGGCAGCATCAGGCTCAGCTTCTCTCCAGGGACCACAGCTGAGACCTTCTCTGCTCTGGGGTTGGTGGCTTCCAGGGAACAAGGGACATTCTGACCCAGAAGAGGACACGGCCCTCCCTACAGGCGGGGGTGGCCGGGGGTCCCTTCACTAAAACTGCGATGGCTTTTGGGCAGAGCTCTGCAGCCTTTTGCAAGGACAAGAGGATGCTGCAGACAGCCCTTGTCTTCCACAGCATCACCCCAACTTCCCACTGTCACCGACCAGGTGGGGAGGAGGGAAAATAATATTAGATATAGTTACGTGAAAGTGCTTATTTTCAAAGCACATTTAAAGCCAGAAGATCGAACTATATGTGAGCCTGGTGCCAGGCAAATATTCACTATAGGTCTCGATATTTCCATAACAAATCCATGCTGCACTTCTCCAAATCATAAGAGATGAAGCAGGGACATTTCCAATGAGCAGAGACGTGTCCTCCATCCCTTCTCTCAACGAGGGTGAGGATCCCGGTGAGAAAAATCATGGCTTTATTCCTGACGGCAAGATGCACGCGCGGAGCTTTGCCATGCAGCCACAACCCATCCACATGGCTGGTGGCTGCTGGAAAGGATGGGCTGGCTGAAGTGTCCCTCACCTGGGGAGACCTGCCCCATCCCTCCCACGACACGGCCAGTCCTCCCAAACTCCCCCAGGTTTTTCCTTAGCGATGGCTCAACCTGCAAATCTGAGGCTTTCTCCAAGTTTCTGCTCAGCCCGTTCTCCTCCCACCACTTCCCAGCCCCGGCTCAAACATGGTGACTAGTTGGCACTGGTGGGAACCAGGTGAAGGGAAGAGGGGAAAAAGTAAATCCAAGGGGTGGACGGTCCAAGGGTCCTGGCCCCTGTCTTAGCTGTATCCATTCCCGTGCTGTCAAAATAAACTCACATAGATGGAAAAGATGGATGAGTCTGGAGGCACCCAAGCCCTTTAAGGGGGTCCATCTTTTCCCATACTTGCTTTACTTGAATTCAGAGTGGGAAAATAAGTGTCTTTTCCTTTTGCATGTCTCCATCCTGCCTGTCAGGCACCTGGCAGGATGCAGACCCACCATCAAGCTGCTGATTTAGCCAAGACAGCCCAAAACACCTAGCAGAAGCTCTTCCGACAGCTTTCTCCTCAGCGCTTTTTGCCGTGCCCAGCAGCTGGTGCTCTCGGATCTGCTGTGGCCACCCTAAAAAAAAAAAAAAAAAAAAAAAGACCCGGGCCCGGGTGCACCGTAAAAAAAAGCCCTGGGCCTGCCTCTCCAGGGGTGCCAAGGTCTGGAGCTGGTGGTCCCCACCAGCTGGGATGCTGCCTCTTCCCCACCAGGATGGATGGGATCTGCTTATCCTCCTGATGACCAGAAATTTACATCCAGTCATTTGACATGACGAATGCTTATCAAACACCAAGGAACAACGGGGTACATCCCCAAACCCCTCTCCAATGCCTGTTTTCCCACCGGATGCTGCGGTTTTGCGAAGGCACCTGCACAGTACCTGGGCATCACAGCACCCACCTGCCTCTGCCTCCAACAAACCCTCCCAGGAATGACCCCGAGCCTGGTGTGAGCCCTTGGAGCCTTATTCTGACCGCAAAACTTGGGGATCTGTCTCGTCCAGTCCAGGCCGAGCCACACAGCCCCACGGTGCATGGGGTTTTCCCATACCTGGGAGGGCAACTGCACTCTCCAGGGGCTCCTTCAGCTTCTTTCCCCCCTCCACCAACACAGCGTCAGCTCAGTGAGTCCGGGGGCAGCCCAAGGCAAGCGCCTCAGATGATGAGCAAGACCAGGGCTGCACAAAACCCCTGGATGTGGGGGCAAAATGGCTTGTCCCCCCTTCCCCGGTGCCCACACCAGCCCCTCGGGGGAAGCACACAAACCTGCTGTAGACCCTCCGCGGTCACTGTGACCCGTCCCTGCTGTGCCATGAGCCATGCCACTCCAGGGATGTTTTACCACCCGCGTCCCCTGCAGCAGCGGGTATTGCCGGACTCTTTTACACCATCCCCTCTGGCTGCCTTTTTACCAGGCAGCTCCCTCGAGCCTTATTCTGGGGGACAATGCACAGAATCCCTGCAACGTCAGGAGAAAAGGCTGCCGGGGTTAGGGACTGGGGGGCTTTTACCAAAACGGGATGTTCCCTGTGGTTTTGGCTGCCAGGTTGTGTTGCAGTTTGGCTTTTTCCTCCAAGCCCTGTCTCCCGGAGGGCCGAGATTGCAGAGGGGTTGCTGCCTTTAATCACGGAATCACGGAATCTTCAGAGTTGGAGGGGACCTCTAGAGATCATCTAGTCCAACTCCCCTGCTAGAGCAGGATTGCCTAAAGCACATCCCTCAGGGCTGCATCCAGGCGGGTCTTGAAAATCTCCAGAGAAGGGGACTCCACAACCTCCCTGGGCAGCCTGTTCCAGTGCTCTGTCACCCTCACCGTAAAGAAGTTTTTTCTCATATTTGATCGGAATTTCCTATGTTCTAGCTTGTGCCCATTGCCCCTTGTCCTGTCACTGGGAACCATTGAAAAGAGCCTGGCTCCGTCCTCCTTAAACCCACCCTTTAGGTACTTGTAAATATTAATCAGGTCCCCCCTCAACCTTCTCTTCTCCAGGCTAAAGAGTCCCAGCTCTTTCAGCCTTTCCTCATAAGGGAGGTGCTCCAGTCCCATAATCATCTTGGTTGCCCTTCGCTGGACTCGCTCCAGTAGTTCCCTGTCCCTCTTGAACTGGGGAGCCCAAAACTGGACACAGTACTCCAGTTGTGGCCTCACCAGTGCAGAGTAGAGGGGGAGAATGACCTCCCTCGACCTACTGGCCACAGTCTTCCCTATGCAGCCCAGGATGCCATTGGCCTTCTTGGCGACAAGGGCACACTGCTGGCTCATGGATAATTTGCTGTCTACCAGGACCCCCAGGTCCTTCTCCTCAGAGCTGCTTCCCAGCAGGTCCGCCCCTAACATATACTGGTGCTTGGCATTCTTCCTTCCCAGGTGCAGGACCCTACACTTGCTTTTGTTGAACCTCATTTGGTTCTTCTCTGCCCAGCTCTCCAGCCTGTCCAGGTCACGCTGGATGGCAGCACGGCCCTCTGGAGTGTCGGCCACCCCTCCCAGCTTGGTATCATCAGCAAACTTGCTGAGGATACACTCTGTCCCCTCATCTAGGTCATTAATGAATATATTGAACAAAATTGGACCAAGTATTGACCCCTGAGGGACACCACTGGTTACAGGCCTCCAACTGGACTCTGTGCCGCTGATCACAACCCTCTGGGTTCTGTCACTCAGCCAGCTCTCGATCCACCTCACTGTCACCTCGTCTAGCCCATACTTCCTCAGCTTCCTAATGAGGATGTTATGGGAGACAGTGTCAAAAGCCTTGCTAAGGTCAAGGTAGATGACATCTACGGCTCTCCCCTCATCCAGCCAACCCGTTATAACATCATAGAAAGCTATCAGATTGGTCAGGCATGATTTGCCCTTGGTAAATCCATGCTGACCACTTCCAATAACTTCCTGTTCCTCTACGTGTTTGGAGACGACATCCAGAATGAGTCGCTCCATTACCTTCCCAGGGACAGAGGTGAGACTAACCGGCCTGTAGTTCCCTGGGTCCTCCTTCTTGCCTTTTTTGAAGATTGGAGTGATGTCAGCCTTCCTCCAGTCCTCAGGCACCTCTCCTGTTCCCCGTGACCTTGCAAAGACAATGGAGAGCGGTCTAGCGATAACATCTGCCAGCTCTCTCAGCACTCGCGGGTGCATCCCGTCAGGGCCCATGGATTTATGAATGTCCAGCTTGGCCAAGTGGTCTCTGACCCGGTCCTCCTCAACTAAGGGAAAATCTTCCTCTCTCCAGACCTTCCCCCTTGCCTCCAGGGTATGGGATGCGTGAGGGACGGCTTTATCAGTGAAGACCGAAGAAAAGAAGGCATTCAGTAACTCTGCCTTCTCTGTGTCTTCCACCACTAGGGCACCCGTCTCATTCATCAGTGGACCTATATTTTCCCTAGTCTTCCTTTTTCTCTTGATATACTGGAAAAATCTCTTCTTGTTGTCTTTAACTGCAGTGGCCAAGCTGAGTTCTGATTGAGCTTTGGCCCTTCTAATCTTCCCCCTGCATAGCTTTGTTATATCTTGATAATCCTCATAAGTTGCTAAGCCCCTTTTCCAGAGAATGTAAGCTTTCCTTTTTTTCCTGAGGTCCAGCCAAAGCTCTCTATTTAGCCAGGCTGGCCTTCTTCCCCGTCGGCTCGTCTTTCGGGACATGGGGATGGCCTTCTCCTGTGCTTCTAAGAGCACCTGCTTGAAGTATGACCAGCCTTCCTGGGCACCTTTGCTCTTCAAAACTGCCTCCCAAGGGACACTCTCAACCATGCTCCTAAACAGGTTAAGGTCTGCCCTTCGGAAATCCAAGGTGGCAGTTTTGCTGGCTCCCCGCCTCGCTTCACCAAGAATTGAAAACTCTATCATTTCATGGTCACTCTGCCCAAGACGACCTCCAACCTTTACATCCCCAACAAGACCTTCTCTGTTAACAAACAGTAGGTCCAGTAGGGCACTTCCCCTAGTAGGTTCCTTCACCAGCTGTGTTAGGAAGTTGTCTTCCACACACTCCACGAACCTCCGGGACTGTTCCCTCTCTGCTGTGTAGTATTCCCAGCGGACATCTGGGAAGTTGAAATCCCCCACGAGAACAAGGGCAGATGATCGCAAGACCTCTGCCAGACGCTTATAGAATACTTTATCGGTTTCTACATCCTGATTAGGGGGTCTATAACAAACTCCCATCACCATATCTGCCTTGTTGGCCTTCCCCTTGATTTTTATCCATACACACTCAACACTGTCATTCACACTGTTGAGTTCTAGACATTCAAAACCGCCCCTAACATAGAGGGCCGCCCCTAACATAGAGGGCCACCCCACCACCTCTCTTCCCTTGCCTATCTCTTCTGAAAAGCTGGTAGCCATCAATTACAGCACTCCACTTGTGTGTGTCTTCCAACCACGTTTCCGTGATGGCAACCACATCATAGTTTCCCTGCTGCACGATGGCCTCCAGCTTGTCCTGCTTATTCCCCATGCTGCATGCATTAGTGTAGATGCACTTCAGTTGGGTTAATTGTCCTGCCACTTTCTTGGGGGGACAGGCCCTGATTTGCACCTGAGCATTCTCGGACACTACTGTAGTTACCAAATTATCACTACTCCTTGTGTCTATGCTGCCACACAATTCACTATCCCCCACCATCGCTGAGACAGGCTGCAAGACCGTGCTATCACTTTTACCCATGGGAACAAAAGCTCCCACTTTTAATGGGAACAAGTAGAGGTCAGCTTCTAGCCCTGCAACACCACACACACTGGAGTGGCCCGGAAAGGAAAGGCTCCATAAAAGGAGCACGAAATACTGGATTTTGGTTCATTTCGTGATTTTTCCAGGGTCTTATGACCATGCAGTCAGCATGGTGCTGTGAGCAGAGAGTTTGCAGGCAGAGCTGCTCCACCAGCCAGGGTCAGCTGGTGGATCATCAACCAGAAACACAAGTGAGTTAGTGACAGGAGGATGCTTGGGAAAAAATGCATCTGCCCAGACATGCTGGCACAAGGCAGGAGGGCTACTGTCCCCGTCCCACCATCCTGTGGGCTCTGCAGTCCCCGTAGTCAAAATATAGGAAGGATAACCCCAGTCCTCCCTTCCAGATGGGGTCAGCTGGAAAACACACAAGGGTCCTGACAACCCCCAACCCACGGTGTCCCATGAGGGACAGGGCAGGTGGTGCCCGGGTGTCCCCTTCTGCATCCTGGGAGGATGATGGGTCCAGCACAGAGACGCTCCCGAGCCGGCATCGGGGCTGTGGCTGGTGTCACAGCAGTTTCCCGCATCTCCTTGGCCCTCCATGTCCATCGTTAAGGACCCCCAGGAAAATGGGCACAAGCAGATCCAGGGTGCCTAAGAATTCACCCCTGCACCCCACGAGCAGCCTGGCAATAACCAAGACAATCAGCGTTTCAGGGTGGCTGTGCTTTTGGCAGGCAAGCTGAGCTGCAAAACAGTACTTTTAGGCATCGCTGGCAAAGTCTGTTAAAGGAGCGATTCAGCAAATACTGCCCAGGCACCAAAGGTGGCACTCACATTAGTCAAGAAAAATAGCTACATTTATCAAAAAAAGGCTCCATGTGGATGGACACAGCCAGCTCAAAGGGGGACTTCGGGTGAGGCATAAAGGGAGGATAAAGGAAGTGATCGGCGTTGTTGCGTACAACAGAGGGTCTGCTGCCTTCATGCTTGAAGAAGTGCCCTGTTATGTGTCAGCCCTTGGCCTGGCCCCAGATCTGGCCAGCCCTCTGGCCCGGCAGCACTGTCCCCACACTGAGGTCTTGCCCCGGGCTGACCTGCAGGGGATGGCAGTCCCTCATCCCTCGGCAGGCGGTGGGATGTGGCTGCCAGCTGGTGGCAGCCACTGCCCTAATGAAGCTCCTCATCCTGAAGCTTTCACCTGACCTGCCTTTGCCTGGGCTGTCTGGGTAGCAATCCCGCTGGGCCATCTGGATACCTCCCAGGAGAGCGCTGGGTATGGCTGACACATGGCTGTAGGTCAAGCAGTCAGCACCCGACCTCCCTCCTCCCTGAAAATCAGCCCCAGGCTGCTGCAGCCATTGCAAGGGCAGGTGCCGTGGCCGTACGCTGCACTTGGCTTCACCCAGACCCAGTCCTGGGGAGGAGAGTCCCCCCAGCCCGGCCGGCTCACGGGGGCAGCTCGCAGAGCAGCGGTGACTTTGCTTTCCCGGCTCTTGCAACATCCCAGCAGGCTGCGAGGACACGGCACGCGCCAGACAAGCCGAGCCTCTGCTGACCCCACTGCCAGCGCTGCCAGTGGCTGGGGAACACGTCAGCACAGAGCCATCGGGTCCCCCGCCCCCGGCAAAGCCATGGGATGTCCCCATCTGCAAAGCCTCGCTGCAGGGGCTGGGCAGGGAGCGCCGGGGGGCTCTGCCTGGGCCACTTGTCCCTCTGGCAACCCTCCCAGAGCCACTGCCCTGCCACATGGTCCCCCAGAGCTGTTGCCCATCGACCCCTGCTCCCCAAAGCCCTCCTAGATCCCTGCCTCTCTGTACACTCCCTACAGCATCGCCATGCCATGTCTTTCACAAAGCTGTACTCCCTCCATTCCCCCTACTCCCACTCCCTGCCCAGTCTCATCCTTCCCAGTCCCATCCAAACCACATCCCTCCCAGTCCCATCCCTCCCAGTTCCATCCCTCCCCACACCCCTCCCAATCCCATCCTTCCCAGTCCCATCCAAACCACATCCTTCCCAGCCTCATCTCCCCTCATCTCTCCCCACCCCATCTCTCCCCACATCCCTCCCAGCTCCATCCCTCCTTACACCCCTCCCAGCCCCATGTCTCCCTATACCTCTCCCAGCCCCACCCTTCCCTGTATGATCTCCCATATCCCTCCCAGCCCTATACCCTCCCCAAACCCACCTCTCTCTACAGCTCCTCCACTCTCATCCCTCCCTACCCCCACCCCAGCTCCAGCCCCAGCCCTTCCTTCCCCTCGCTGGGGGCACACAGACCCCCACGGCCCCTCTCGTGGGCTCCAAATAGCCATGATTCAACCCACTGGCTTACAAGGATGAAATATTGCTCCTGATGTTGTCACCATGGCACTTGGATGGGGACTGTGAGTAGGTGTGAGCAGCTGATCTCGCATGCACATGGCGAGTCCTGCACCAAACGCTATCCTCGGGCAGACAGGGAAGGAGGCAGCAGGGTGGGGGTATAAGAGCAAGGCTGTTCGGAGGCAAATATCAGTCTGAGCAGGAAAGCTCATACTCCCCAGCACCTGCCAGACTCGTGACATGGGGTCCAGGGTGGGAGCCATGCAAGGCCAAAGGTTGGCCAGGCTTTTTCTAGTGGTCAGAAAACTGCTGGGTCTGAGGTCATCTTTCTTGAGACCAGGAGCAGCCAGGCTTGGCAAGTTCGAGCCTCACAAAGCTCTTGAGATGCAATGAGTCAACAGTTCCCAGATCACATCCCCAGGGTCAACACTCACAGCTCCAGAGCCACAAGCAGAGATGGATGCTGCCTCCCAGCACAGACCAGTGCCCAGCTCCCGGGGCTCTTTCCCTCCCCATCTCCCCATCCCTGCTTCTCCTTTGCCCAAAGCCTCCTTTCCCTGGACCTTCTCATCACTAGGAAGGCTAGGCTGCATGTGAGGGCGGGGGGGGGCGGGGCTTGGCTGACCCCCTGCTTCTTCTCCTTGGCTCCCTGGAGGTGCCGGCTGCATCCCTGAGATGATGGCCTGGGTACCAGGGGACCCTGCCTGCATCCCTGGGGTGGTGGCGCTGGCATCAGAAGTCCTCCTCCATCTGAGGGAGCGCCTGCCCCCGTCTCAGATGTCACCGTTGCTCTACGTGTCCCTGCTTGCATTCCCAAGGAACCAGGATGTGTCCCTGGAGTGCCTTTGATGGTCCTGGGCACAGCCTGTGTGCCTGGTCCCGTCAGACCCAGCGCTGAGCTTTCCAGTCCGTGCTGAGCCAACGGAGCCGGACTCAGGCAACGGCCACCTCTCCCAGGCACCGGGGACACTGGGAACGGATCCAGCACCCAGAAAGACGGGCAGGGAGAGCTGGTGTTCCAAAAGTGATATATAGATTTTTAATTAATAAAATCATGATTGTGATTTAAAATTTAAATGCATTACTATTCTTTAATTAGTAAAATTAATTCCCTGGAGAAGGGAGATGAACGGTGGTCACAGGGCTGGGGGGAACACATTGACAAATCGCAGCCCCCAGTTCTGCTTCGCCCCGGCCCTGCAGAGGTGCAGAGGAGGGAGGACGGGGTGAGGGGGGGTTCAGGGGGGTCTGTGCAAGAAGCCGTGCTGAATTCCAGAAGCCAGAGGAGAGGCGCGTGTTGCTCTGGGCGCTGCAGCACCTGTCTGGGAAATCCAGAGCTGGGGGGGCACCAGTGGCTCCGTGCCGCCGTGGCCACGATCCGGGCTCTCGACAGCCACCTCCATCCATTTATTTTTCATTATTCCCCCTCTGCCCTCTCCTGCCCTGCTGCAGGGCTGCTCGGGCATGAAGTGGGCTGTTAGAGAACCCCCCCACACCCTTCAGTACCTCTGGGATGCTGCTTCCTTCTCCCTGGATTTATATATATATGATACTCATAGATTATAGCGATAGATTAAAAAAATAAAGTGGGGGAAGAAAAGGCCAGCTAGAGGATCCCATGGGCCAGTGCCCACCCCAGCAGCATGTCTTCCCCTTAAAGACAATAACAAAACCCAGACAATGATCCCAGTGAGTTCCTGGGGGAGCCCCCGCTCCCAATGCCCTGGCCCGGACCCCCCCAACTCCCCTCCGCGCCAACCCTTTGCTGCCTCAGAAAACCACAATAATGGCGGCGGTTGGGAGCCGGGCCTGGTCTCCTGCGGGACGTGTCACCGGAGCGGGCTGAGTGACCGGGACAGCCCTGCGAGGGAGCTGCCTCTGCCCGGGCTCGGGCTGCGCTGGCTGCGGCCACAGATCAGCCTGCGCCAGCTGCGCCTCAGGGATGGAGGTGGAAAAGGCAGCCGGGACCCTCGGCCTCTCCCATGCCTGTGGATAACCCCATCCCAAGGACCGGCCAGGAGCGGGGGCATCACCCAGCAACGGGGGACGCTGCATTGTCCCTTGTCACCCGTCCCACCGCTGTGACCACTCTGCTGCTAGGAGGCAACAGAGGAGGAGGAGGAGGAGGAGAAGCACGAGGACAAGGAGGACGCTGACAGGGAGGAGGACGAGGACGAGGGGAGGAGGAGGAAGGATTTGACTGCCCATCCCTCCCACCCATCCCAGTCTCCCCAAGGCAGAAAGGGCCCCCTGGGCAGCTCTTTCTCCCACTCCCCCAGGAGCTCAGGTCCCGCTCAGGTCCCTCTGTCGCTTCAGGCACGGCAGCAGCCATGGCCCAGCTCAGCCTGGCCCAGCTGCTGGATGTCGCCATCGGGACGACCAAGGTCAGGGCCATTGACTTCGTGGCCCTGCGCAGACTGCTGCTGGCCATGCTCTGGCACCTGGGCCTGCAGGACCTCCCTGTGGAGGATCTGTTCAGGCTGGTGGCAAATAAAGCAGTATTTCCTCTCTAAACTACTTTTGGTTTCGAGAGCTTTTATTTCAGGTAACAGCACCATCACACCCAGGGAGCCTCACTCCAAATTCCTGCTAGCTAATTTACATCATTGGCATTGTTATTTCCAACATCAAAACGGGCTCTGCAGAAACTAAAGTGCTTTAACTGCCTCTTTTTAGAACCCTTGACATATTTTCCCCAAAAAAGTGGTTAGAAAGTACACAGAATCATAGAATGTGTTGGGTAGGAAGGGACCTCTCAAGGCCATCTAGTCCAACCCCCCTGCAGTCAGCAGGGACATCTTCAACTGGATCAGGTTGCTCAGAGCCTCATCCAGCCTGGCCTTGAATATCTCCAGGGATGGGGCCTCCCCCAGCTCTCTGGGCAACCTGGGCCAGTGTCTCCCCACCCACCTCCAAGGGGGAAGAGGGTCTTTGCTCAGGAGGTAGCGGGGCTCATTGACAGAGCTTTAAACAAGGCTTGAAGGGAGAGGGGGACAATATCGGGCTGTCCCTGTGGGATGAGATGCCAAGGTTGGAGGGACAGGGTGCCAGCGAGGGCCTGTTGCTCTGAGACGCGCTGGTGACGCTGCCTCACACTTGAAGTCTTGGAGAGATGAGCCGGGGGCTCCTGAGGTCACAGGAGCCAGGAGGGAAACACCAGTGCAATACCCCAAAGGAATCAAGGGGTGTTCCTGGAAGAAGGTGGTATTTGAAAAGTCATGGCATCAGGTGAAGTGCCCGGGCACTGGAAAAAGGGAAACATTGCACCCATTTTTAAAAAGAGTTTAAAGGAGGGTACCGACGTGTCGGCGTCACCTCTGTGGCTGGGAAGGTCATGGGGCAGATCCTCCTAAAAGCCACGCTAAGGCCCATGGAGGAAAAGGAGGTGATTCGAGACATGGCTTCATCCTGTGCTTTTTCCACATCAGACTCCAAAGGAGGAGGACATGACACTTTTTCTTCTAAAATCACAGACCGAATGGGTAGGAATGAATCCCCGTGGGTGGATTTGCTCTTAGTTGCATCCAGGATATTTTCAGTTACTTTCTGGCACGCCGTGAAAGAGCAGTGGAAAGAGAAAAACCAAAGGGAAAAAAAAAATACTCCAGGTAGACCATGTGACATGCAAAGTGATAATTTAATTTCTACCCAGGCTTCCATCAGGAAGTGGAAAGTTAATCATGTACTATTTAAAGCATATTGAGAAAACTGATAACTCTGGCAACGGATGCCGTGGGGTGGGCTGAGCCCAGCCTAGATGGGACCCAGCAGCCACGCGGTGCTGGGAAAGGTCTTGCGCATCGCCATGCACTTCTCCTGGTCGATGAACAGGGAGTTGGCTTTGACGGCCAGGTCATGCTGCAGGACAGCCTTGGCACGAACCAGCATTTGCAAGGTGTCCTGGCTGTCTCTCAGCTGCTGCTGAAGAGTCTGCACCGTCCCATGGATGTCACGGACCTCGTTGACAAGGCTGGAAAACAGCAAGGAGCCCTCATTAGAAGTCCCGTCACGCGGGTGGTTTCTAGCGTGGCGCTGCTGATGGGCCCCTGTTGCATTGGTTTTCCCCCTTCAGCGCGCTCAGACTCACTCGGACCCCCCCTGTTTGTGGCAGATCCATGGGGAAGCTGAGGGCAGAGCTCCTCGGGGTCTCGGCGGGGAGGCACGGTGAACGTCTGCTCAAAGGCTTCGGCAACGCGCAGCCGCGTCTGCCAGAGCAGGTGGTGCCACCAAGCAGAGGGACGAGCAGCTGTGGTTTCCCGTTCCTGTTCGGTTTTGTGGGTTTCTTGGCTCCCCCTCCTGGATTTCCCCGGGCAAGGGTCCTCCCCACACCCACGGGTGCACACGCAGCGAAAGAGGACAGCTGGGAGAGGCTAAAAGCGAAGGTGAAACAAGTGGAGGATGGAACAAAGGATGGCGTGAGAGATGCTAAACAGGCTCTGGGGCTGGGTTTAAGTTGCTTTGAAAAGGCTTCCCAGGGAGCCTCACCCAGCGGGCTGCCAGGAGGAGGTGTGAAGTTCAGGGTGCCTGATCCTCCACAGCCCCTCGGGGTGCAATGCCAAAGAGCTCCCTCTGTCCTTGACAGGATTTCCAGTGTCCCCAGGGGAGGTGAGCACAGCCCTCACTGCTTCTCCGTGTGGTGCACAGAATCCCAGGCTGGCGGGGGTTGGCAGGGACCTCTGGAGATCACCCAGTCCAACCCCCTGCCAGAGCAGGGTCACCCAGAGCAGGTGGCACAGGAACGCCTCCAGGCGGGTTTGGGATGTCTCCGGAGACGGAGACTCCACCACCTCTCGGGGCAGCCTGTGCCAGGGCTCTGCCACCCTCACAGCAAAGAAGTTCCTCCTCGTGTTTAGGTGGAACTCCCTATGGTCAAGTTTGTGCCCGTTACCCTTGTCCTGTCCCTGGGCACCACTGAAAAGAGCCTGGCCCCATCCTCCTGACACCCCCCCTTTCAGTATTGATAAGCGTTGATAAGGTCCCCCCTCAGGCGTCTTTCGTCCAGCCTGAAGGGACCCAAATCCCTCAGCCTTTCTTCACAAGAGAGGTGTTCCAGTCCCCTCATCCTCTTGGTAGCCCTTTGCTGTCCCCTCTCCAGCAGTTCCCTGTCCTTCTGGAACCGGGGAGCCCAGCACTGGACACAGCACCTTGCACAGCAGCTGCACCCTTGCGGTTACCCAAAAGCAAGGACCTAAGAGCTCTCAGCATGAGCCTGTTGGAGAGTAAAGGGCTTGTCCTTCAAACCTGAGCCCATCCAGCCGCCGGGAAGCAGGCAGGAGAGAAGACGGGGTTGACGCAAGTAGGAAAAATCCAGCCCCTCATGGGGTGGCATCAGGCCGCCCCCGGCCATGGGGTACAGCCTCCGTTGTGGGCGCAGAGCTCTCCCAGCACCCAAAGGCTGGGATACCCGCTCATTGCTTTTGATTATGTCGGTGCACTTCTGGAAGGACTCTTTAGGAAAAAAAACCAACCCCCCATGATTAATTTTGTCATCCAGCGATGCTCCCGAGTGCTACCACCCGTGAGCCCTCGAGGTCCCCGCCGGCCCCGCGCTCCTGCCTTACCGCAGCTGGGCAGTGTCCCGGCACAGCTCCATGTTTGGCCTCCGAGTGCGCTCGTCCAGCCGGGTCTGAGCCACCTTTAATGGAGGCCCCTGGTCCCTAATGGCCTTTTGGATGGCTTCTATATTCCTCTCGGTCTGGAATATTTCCTGCACTGTCTGGCGTAAGAAAGAAACACATGCATAAATTTAAAAAATATATTCTCCAGCGGCAACGTGATTTCCCTTTTCTGCCATCCATCTGCAGAAAAAAACCAAGTTCAATTAGCAGACCCCGGGCTCAGACTGCTCTCACTCTGCCATAGATGGAGGCACAGATCCAGCAGCCATTTCTCTGCGGGGAAAAGCCTCTCTTTGCTCTTGCTGTCACATCAGAGGAGGTTTTGGAGCAGTGACGGATCTACTGAATTACCCACTCCCCAAAATTACTGCTTGCAGGAACTAATCGTCCATCACTAGCAACTAACAGAGGGCAGGTTTTTGGTGGATGCTCGCTGAAGGATGTGGCACCAGCCCGCGATGCTGCAAGCCCAGTTTCTGCTCGGTTAATCCGTGCCGAGCACTTTTCAGGCAGCTTTCCATGAGAGCCAGTGGTGCGAGCCTGCTGCCCATGGCTGATCTCCACTTCATCTGCTTGGCGGAGCAAACACACCGATACCTGTGCAGCAACCACAGAGTGCTGAGACCGAAAACACGTCCTTGGAGGAGCAGCAAAGCTGCAAACCCCACAGCAGACACCCCAGCAGAGTCCCAGTAAAGCCCTTCTGCAGGGCAGCCAGCGCCTCTGAAGTAACTAGCGCTGATGCAAGTAGCGTTGGCATTTTCTGCTGGAAATCCCTGTGCTAGGAGGCTGTCAGCTGGGATGAGCAACGGGCAGTATCCCTTGGGATGAAATTACACTGCCAACTCATCCTGCTCCAAGAAGAAAGTCCCCAAGAAAGCTGGGCAGGGGCTGTTTGCAAGGGCATGTAGCGAGAGGACGAGGGGCAATGGTTTACACTAGAGCAGGGCGGGTTTAGATGAGACATTAGGCAGAAGTTCTTTGCACTGAGGGTGGTGAGACACTGGCCCAGGTTGCCCAGAGAGGTGGGGGAGGCCCCATCCCTGGAGACATTCAAGGCCAGGCTGGATGAGGCTCTGAGCAACCTGATCCAGTTGAAGATGTCCCTGCTGACTGCAGGGGGTTGGACTAGGTGGCCTTGAGAGGTCCCTTCACACCCAACACATCCTATGACTCCATGATTCTAAATGATGCTATAACCAGGTTCTTGTGGTGACCGTTCCTCTGCTGGGGCCAGGTCTGCGTGGAGGGTCGCGCTTTGGAGGTGTCACTGGGAAGTGACAGTGTCACACCAAAAGGGAAGGGTTCAGGCTACCTTGGCCAGGTGGGTCTGAATCTTTCTCTTGGCATCGGCCGTCTCAGCGATGCGGTTGGTGAAGGCGCCGTTCACGGCGTTGAACTGCCGCCACATCTGGCTGTCCGTCACTGCCAGCAGGTTCTCGATGTCGTCCCGCAGCTTGGCAGAGGCCGCCCGCTCGCTCTGGGAGCGGAGGATGTTGTCGTTGGTGAACTTGGCCCAGGACTGCGGCACCGAGATCCTGGCGGGGAAAAGGAGAGGCCCCCGGTAAGCTGGATGTGGGCAGGCATGGACCCTGCCAGGGAGCAGCGTTGATTAACTATAGCTTAAATCTACACTTTTAATTGGACTGTATGTCATAGTTTAACCCCAGCCAGCAGCCAGGACCACGCATGCGCTGGTGCAGTTCTCCCCCTTCCCCCCAGAAGGGAGAAGAGGGAGAAAAGGAGGGGAAAGGGAAAGGGAAAAACTCGTGGGTGGAGATAAGGACAGTTTAATAGAACAATAACAGAAACGAACAATAATAATAATAATAATAATAATAATAATAATAATAATAATAATAATAATAATGAGAGAAGTCACTCTCACCACCCAGTGAACTGGCACCTTCCCGAGCCCCGACCGCATATTCCCACCCCGCACCAACCCCCATTTATATCCTGAGCATGGCATCTATGGTACGGAATATTCCGTTGGCCTTTCCCTTGTTCTGCCTATGCTCCTCCTCACTTCTATGGGAAGCTGAAAAGAGTCCTTGAAAAGTATAAACATCGCCTAGCAACAACTAAGACACATCTTTGAAAATACGCATAAACTTAGTGAGCTGTTTCAGCAGAGGTGCTCCGCTGAATTAGTTGGCAGGCTGATCTCTCAACCCCTGGTAGAATGTTTAATGAGGTGGGACTGGCTTTCACCCTCTGGATGTTTGGCATCCAACTGTCAGCAGAGGGTTGTGCTCCCTTTCCGAGGAGCGGAGAGAAATGACCGCTCTGAGGGAGGTGTCTCCAGGCGGGATGGATCTGGGTTGGGGACAAGCAGCTCCCTGCCAGGGAGAGGCACCGCGTATCCCGGGGACAGCTTGCTGCTGGGGACCGACAGCATGCACTCACGTGGCATCGACCTGCTCCACCCCTCGGTAGTAACTGATGCCCTGGGAGGTGTTCATCAGGTGGTGGCACCTGTCGTCGATCCGGTGGGCCACCTGCTTGTTGGCCAGATCCTTCTCCAGATTCTGCTGGGCCACCCGGTTGGACCTTCAACATGCAAACAGCAGCCATCGGTGGGGACGTACGGGTGGAATGGCTTCCTCCCCGTTCCACTCCCCACAGCAGCTCCCGGCCCCCCGCGCAGCTCTGTCCTCCCACGAGCATCACCGCCCGCATGCCATGGAGCCTCCATGGGCTTTACGCCTGCGGGGTGTGGGGATAGACAGGCTTCTTCTGGGGGTTCACATCTGCTGGGGTTCTGCTGGGCTTCTGCTGTGACCACAAATGCACATCAGCCCTACGACATGAGAGAAGGAGCTCCTCCTTACGTGATCTGGGCTTTGGCCTTGTCCAGGACCTGCTGCATCTTCTCCTGGCACGACCTGATGACATCGACTTCCTGGGCAAAGGCAAAAGAGGACCCCATCAGCGTCCATACTCACTCGTCCTGGTCACACTCCTCCCCTTGGACCTCTCCAACCCTGCACACAGCAAGAACTTGCCTGCTTGTCTTCCTGCCCAAAGCAAACAGGCAGGAAAACTCGCAGCTGAGCCTGCGCCCAGCGCCCTGGGGGGGACAGAAGGGTGCTGTGGCTGCAGCCACGGCCTTTGCATTCCCTTTCAGGGTGGGTCAATAAGGATTTTTTCACCTTGACCTCAGTGTCAAGAGGTGGTTAGTCCCACTGCACGGACAGGGACACATCCTGGTGTGGACAGGCAGAGCGGTTCCCTGGACCACTACACACCTCCGTCCCCAGATCAGCACCTGCCCTTTTTGCTCCCAAAATGTTTTCCTCCCCAGGAGGAATCCCATCCGTACGGGACAAGAGGAGATGGACTTGACTTCGGTGTAAATGCCCAGGCTGAATTTCTGAGACACATTCAGCTCCACCGGAGGAAGTGTGTTGCTCTCAGCTCACTTGACTTCAGCACAAACCCATTGCCTTTGTGAAGCTCCGGCTGCTGGAGGCAGGTGATCAGTGCTCCAAATCCCATAACTTTGAAATCCGGTAAAAATAGCTTCAACGCATGATCTGAGTTGCCCAACTTACTGTTAAGAGCTGTTCCTCCACGTTGTCGTGGACCAGGTCGATGCCCATCCTCTTCTCCCGCTGAAGTAAGCACTCCTGAGCGACCTGTTGGGGACACGCCATCACCGCTGGCTGCAGGGGCAGGGCTCTCTATGGGGACTGTCCCCATCTCCAATAATGTAAGAAAAGAAATTCTAGGTGGGCACGGAGATGACAAGAGGGGGAAAAAAGTGGCCCGGGACAGCTGGTTTTGCAGAAAAAAAGCAGCCGAGCTGCAACATCAGCATTAAACCATCATGAGGGAGCAGACGTGTCCCTGGTGCAGCCACAGCTGAAACGGGGGACCTGTGTCAGCCTTGACGCCCACCTCGCCAGAGCCTCGTGGTAAGACACGGGCTTTTGTCTCCCAAATCAGGACTCTGGATGTACTGCGTCTAAAAATATTGAGTTAAGCAAACGCTGCTCTGACGTGCTCAGCCTGTGCTGATAGGGGATCCAGCAGATGGCAAGGGGGGTTTGTTTACTACTAACTTAACTAATGGCCTCTTAATAACAACTTTCTAGACGTTCCAGAGCTGCAGTGAAACTTAATGAGACGTTTGAAGGGCTGCAGATGTTTCAGCAGTAGGCTGCAGCTTGCAGCGCGCCGGGATGGGTGCTTACCCGGAGAGGGGCGTCCGCCTCGGCCAAGGCTCTCTCCAGCCTGGTCTTCACCTCTGTGAGCGTGTTGGTCTCCCCGATCACCTCATCTAGCTCGTGGCAGAGCTCCGATTTCCAAAACGCGATGTCATTGGCGCGCACTCCCAGGTTTTTGGTGCTTTCTACTTGCGTTTTCTTGGTCTGCTGGTATTTGTGGTCAATGATGCGGGAGGTATCAGCTCTCAGGCGCTCCGCGTTCTTCTGGGAGGTCTCCGACTCCCTGTAATTGGTCGCGTTGGACTTGTACCAGTCTTCAGGGGTGTAGCGGGTGAAGACGGTGGTTCTGGTGGAAACAGATGGAAGCTTCTCGCCGGCGGTTATCCCCTGGGAACTCTTGGAAAAGGCAGCCAAAGTTGGTTTGCTGGCAGCCGTTCTGTAGTAGGTGCTGGGCATCCAGGGGAGGCTGTAGCTCTGAGGCAAGGGGCGGTAAGGAAATCGGTTCTTATAGCTTGACGCCATGGTGTGGATGGCAGGGAGAAACCTGGTGGGTATGGCTCTGGGATGGGCGAACTTTGCTGGTAAGGGAGAGCCGACAGACTCCATGCTCCACCGCTGCTATTCGTGTGTCCCGTCCGTGTCCTGCACAGAGGAGGAGAGAGAGGACAACCTCAGCAACCTCCTGCACTTGCCTTACTTCTTACAGCAACACCCGCAACTGCAAACACGAACAGCGACGCACAGAGCACCCTCACAGCGCCTGAACAGGCCTAAACCCCTTGAAAACAAATCCCTCCTGACAGCATCCCAAACATTTGGATATAAAAGCGTTTGACTTGGTTGTTAGTATCTAGCATCAGGTCTTGGAATGCGGAGAAAAACAAATCACGGCCGTAAGGAGAATGACAGATACCGTGCCTTCGTTTTCCTTAAATCTGTCAATTCAGTCAAACTGGAGTTGCTCCTTCTCTGCTGTTCCTTTGTTTCTTTTGGCTGGCGTATCTGCTGATCTTCTGATACTCCAGAGGTCATTTTCTCTGTAAAAGTTCCATTCCCAGCCCCGAGAGCTGCGTCCCTTTTGGACACACATCTGCTACCGGCCCAGCGCCATTTGTGGGTGGGTGAGGGACTCCATCCTCACCCCCTCTATCTTCCCTTGCCTTAAATGCTGGAGTGAGGAGCCTGCAGGTGAGCTGAGCTTTGCAGGACTATATCCAAATTTGAGCCCCCCACACCCCTATTTCAGCCTCAAAAGAGGGGCCACCTCTTGCCTTGCAAAGGAGGAAAGGTGTCGATGGCTCACCTGGTGTAAGATCAGTGTGCGTGGGAAGGAGATGGCCCACAGTCTTTTCAGAGCGCTTGGGAAACACCAGCCTTGCAGTAGCCCTAGGAGGAATGGCCACACATGAAGATTTTGCTACCAAGAATTGCATATTGTCCTCTCCAGCTTGAGGCTGTCAATCGATGGTTATCAGCAAGATAAGGCAGGGGGCCACCAAACACACCTCATCTGAGGACAAACACTCCGGAGGGGTACGTGGTGCTCGGTACGAAGCTCTTGTGAGGTTACAAGTGTCACCCACGGGCAGGAATAAGTCCCTCAATACGGCTGTTGTAGCCAGCCTGACGTGTCCTTCCCCTCACACCGTCCCGTCCCCACTGCTCCCAGCCTGGCTCGGAGCCCCAGGGGAAGATGAGGACACGGGTGTGCTACAGCAAGATCCCTGATGGGAGTGGCTGTGGGACAGGCAGCGGGAAACTCACACCCTCATATTTAGCAGAAAAAGAAGCTTTCGCAAACACGACCCTCTGAGGCAGTTTGGCAGAACCGAGGACGAAATGTCTGCGCTCAGGTCCAACAGAAACCACCGTGTGTGCCACTTCCCACAAACCGCTCCCTTCAGCCCTTTTGTCCCGGCTAGGGATAAATGACGGCGCTTTCCCTAGCTCCGTGCCGCTTTATACCTGAGAAACGGCCTTGGGAGGGTGGGAGGCAGCTTCCCTGGCTCCCACCCCCACAAATAAACTCTGCCCTTTCAGACACTGACAGACACACGTTTAGGAAAGGGAGGGAAAACCCCTTGAGAACGTCCTAGGGCTACTTTTCCCTGCATTTCCAGCTGAAATAAATGCCCCTGCATCCCCCTTGGGATAAGCCATCCCAGGGCGACACTTTGTGCCATCCCTGAACACGGACACAACGACAGGAGCCCCGACCACCTCATCCGGGTACATTTAGAGGACAGAAGAGATATGGAGGGGGATTAGGAGAATGACCTGTTTTTTTCCCTCCCAGTTCAGGGACATACTCACCCTGCAGAGGCTTGGGGGTGTGCGGGGGGGGCTGCTACTCAGTGCTGTGCTGTCAGGTTGGGTGGCAGCACTGCCAGACACTGCAGCATCCCCAGTGCCCTCTGTGTCACAGAACCAGGGCAGCGTTGCCGCTGGCGCAGGGTGCTCAGTAACCGGGTTCTACGCGGGCAACTCCCTGCAGCCGCTCTGGCAACCCGATGCAGCCGTTGGGCAACACATTGCTCTCGATGGGCAAGCCGGGGCCAGCCCTGGGCAAGAAAATACCCTCACATGGCATCCTAGATCCTGCCCTGGACAACCTACTGCCCTCCATGGGCAGGTTTTGCAGCCCCTGGGCAACCAGGTGCAGCTTTTGGGCAACTGTTGAGTGGCTTAGTCCTATAATTTGGTTTTCCGTAGTCCTGCAAGAAGCAGGGAGATGGACTCGATGATCCTCATGGGTCTCTCTCGACTTGAGACGTTCTATGATCCTATGAACTCACAGCCCTCAGTGGGCAACCCAGTGCCACCCCTGGGCAAGTCAGTGCAGACTGCGTGCATCCTAGTGCCTTTGCTGGGCAACTTGATCCCTTGCCTGGACAACCCCCAGCACCGTCAATGGACAACCCAAATCTAGCTTGCTGACTGATGTTGATAGCATTCGGCATGCTACGCTGCAAAATCGAGCGGCTATTGATTTTTTGCTGTTAGCTCAGGGTCATGGATGTGAAGGTTTTGAAGGTATGTGTTGTATGAACCTTTCCGACCACTCATCATCCATTCATAAGCAGTTACGGGAGCTGAAGGATAACATGTCCAAATTAAAAGTGGTCAAAAACGGTTTCGATGATTGGTTAAGCTTGTGGGGTATAACGGGATGGTTATCAGATTTACTAAAGCAAGGGCTCATGCTATTGTTGGTTATATTATTATTGATTATGGCAGCCTCATGTGTTCTCCGCAAAGTGACTGACATGATAGAAAATGACATGCATAAGGTCTGGCTGGCTCAAGAAGAAAAAGGGGGTATTGTAGGAATGTATCTGAGAGAAAATGGCCATGTGAGCCAGCCTCCCTACTGTGAGAGATTAGATTAAGAGCAAAACAGGTGGTAGAAGATGGAATTAGTACATGGGAAAAACGGGAACTGAGAAGGTAGAAAACATGTTGTGCTAATAACTAAGCAATTTACTATGCGAATTCTTGTAACCAATCTGATGTGTGAACGAACTGCATGCACAGCGCGTGGACAGTGTAACTCGCTGATCAGAAATAAGCGAGTCGCGTGTACGGCTACAACACAGGGTATAAAAGATGATGATCGGTGCTTAATAAACGGCTTCTGTTGATTCACATTGGATCGTCTGGAGTCCAGTTATTTCTCCTCAACAGGGTGCGGGAGGAGAAACCATGCTCTCTGCTAAGACACCAGGGGAACCCACTAGCAGGGTTTGACCAGCCACATTTTAACCAAAAGAGGCAGAAAATGCCAGCGACGACACTGTGAGCACCCGGAGATCTGCGGAAAGGTCTGAAAGTCCGTTCAGTCCCTGGCCAGATGAGAGAGAGCTTCACCTGGAGCTGCTTCTGGACTTTCTCATGGGATCTTTTGAGAGAGGTCCCAGCCCTAGCTCTGTCCCAGCATCAGTGACACCTCCAGCATCTGAGCTGATCCCATCCCTGCTACGAGTCCCTCTTCACCAGCAGCAGCCAAGGGAGCACAGCCACCAGCATGGCCACCGTCAAGACGAGCTGGACGGTGAGGGCGATGGGCGACTGGCAGCATTTCACCCCCAGGGCCGAGCTGGATGACACCGAGCTTCGTGTTTCTGTTCTGCTTCTCCTCCCCAGGGAGCTGCAGTCCACATCCACCAGTGGCATCCCATGGTCACTGATGACAAAGATGTGGGCTTCCCGCGCCAGCTCTCCTGGGACCCTCTGTGAGTCCATGGGGCTGTTCCCCATGCTGCAGCACCGGCCGGAGCTCTGCACCAGCATCACAAAATGGCTGGGCACCACCAAGGTGTTGCTGGCCTCCAATTTGGTCAGATGGGACAAGGAGGAAGGTGACAGAGGCATCTCCAGGGCCCGGAGATTGGTGCCTGGCTTGGGCGGCCATAGAGCCGCCTTCTTGCTGAGGAAAGTCACGTAGCGGCAGATGGGCAGATGATGCTGCTCTGGACCTGGCCGTCAAGCTTGGCGGAGAGCAAGCACTTCACCAGGCAGTCGTGGCAGAAGGTGTGCCCGCAGCTGAGCTGGCGGTGCATGGCCTCCAGTGGGTGGAACTTCTCGTAGCACACGGGGCACTCGGCCGGGGGTCCCTCCTTGCTGGACGAGGCCTCAGACATCCCTGCTCTGTCGGACACAGGCGCTCCCCAGCTGCGAGGAAGAGGCACGATGGGTTAATAAGGTTGAAATGATAAGCATGATCCATCTCTTCATCTCTCCTCCTCCTCCCTGCTCTCTTGCTTTTGCCCTCTTGCCCCTAACAGATGCAGTTGACAGCTACTAGGCATCCTCTCAACAAGACAGGGCATTTTCAGGAGCATTACGCCTCTCAGTGTGGCCCTTGGGGCAAGAGAGAGATGACGGGAGGACCCCAACTCCAGAGCCAGCGGGGGCAACAATCCCCGGCTGCAAAATCACATGCACGAGCCCCTGGATGGACGTGCTCAGCACGTGGTACAGATAAAGCAGGTTCAGCTTGTGTCACGAGTGCCTCCGTGCACTGCTGCCAGCTCCAGGTGCACGGGAGGTGGGAACTCCCATCCCACAAAGAAACCTGCCATGGAAAGGGAGATGCTCCCATCCCAGGGGACACAGAGGGGCCAGCGGGAGCAGGGGGAGGCCAGGGCAGTGGGACAGGTGGGAGCACAGGACCCCCCGGGGATGGAGAGGGGGCGTGCTGGACCCGGGGCAGGCAGCGAGCACCCACGCCAGGCTCCTTCCAGGCTGCTGGAGGATGTCCCAGGCTGGTGGCCAGGCCACAGCCATCTCCAGGCTGTGCTCCTCACGCCGGAGCATGGTGTGGTCAGCAAGCCCCGGAGCCCGGCGTCTCCTCTTAGTCAGAGCGGGGAGGGCAGAGCCCAGCCATCCCGCCTGGCCCCTGCCCCAGCCTGGGGCGCCAGGGGGAGCGCGGGGCCGCTGGGATCCCCAGACCCGCGTCTGGGCTGGGTCTGAAGCTCTGCCGTGCGTCTCCCAGGGCAGGGAGCATTCATGCGGCGGCTCAAGGAAGGGAGAGGGGAGCGGGAAGAAGGGAGAGAGGAGAGGGGAAAAGGGAGATGGGAGCGGGAGATGGGTGAAGGGCGGAGGAAGAGAGGAGAGGGGAAAGGGGAGAGGAGAGAGGGGAGAGGGGAGGAGGGATGCTCAGCTCAGCTCCTTTCTCTTAAAACCTGAGCTTCATAAAACCTGCAGGTTTTTCCAGACCTTGCAGCATTGTCAGACCCGACCCAACCTGCACCCCTTTTCTCACGCATGACTGTGCCCATGGGCATCCTCACAGCTGTCTCTGGAGGTTTTGCCATCCCCTCCTTGGCTGACCTCCTCTTCCTTGGGAGCCATCCCCTGCGCCAGGACGGTCACAAGAACACAACAAACCATCCCCTCCCAATCAAAGAGAAGAAAGATGCAGGCTCCTGCTCTGCTTTAAGAGGGATCAGGGACCTGGTCCCCCAGAGTGCTGCAGAAGGAGACCCTGACCCTGTGCACCAGCTCCTCTGTGCCCCCAAAGCCCCCTTACCTGCTGCAGGGCACCAGGGCAGGAGCCCCTCCATGCACTCCACTGCTGTCCCCAGAAGCGGGGCTGGCCGTGCCCCAGAACCGAGCACCAGCTGGGGAGAGGACTGGGACACCTATCTAACACGGAGGTGTTGGCTGCGCGTGTCATGCGGGCGTGTTGCGCAGAAGCTGGAGCAGGGACAGGGCCAGCTCCCGGGGATTGAATGCGGAGGAACTTGTTCCCCGTTTTAAAGGCCTGATATTTGCCTGGTTGGCCAGGGAGTGGGCGAGGAGCCAGTGTCAGGCGTCGGAGGGCAGGGACAGGCAGCACGGTCCTGCCTGCTTTCCCTCATGTGATGGGCACCTGTAGTCGGGCTCATCCCTGAGCTCAAACCCCAATGAAACAGTCGCTAAAGGGGATGTCGGGAGCCCAAATTCCCTCTGTTGCTGCAGAGCAGGGTGACCGGCAGCACCCTGCACCAGGGCTGGGCTCCTGCCAAACAATTCTTGCCTCCAGCCGCCACAGCTCCCTGTTCCTCGCCCTGGCCACATCTTCATCCCTACGCCCCCTCCCCTCCTCATCCCCCAAACACTCCGCACTCCAGCCCTGCGCTCCCCGCCCTACACCATCAGACGCTCACCCAAGCACCGGTGTGGCAGCACACAGCCCAGCAAACACACTCCAGCAGGCTCGAGGGCCACTGCTGCCTTGAACCTGCCCTGGAGGGGGTTTCCAGCATCTTTGGGAACTGCAGTCCAGGCAGCGGCAGGAGCCCTGTGGGCTCAGGGCAGGCAGAAGCCCCGAGCTTGGCCATCTCAGCAGCCGCAGGTGGCTCATGAGTCACTGTTTGGCCAGGTGCCGGCTGGAAACACACCTAAAGAAGGTTCCCTGTGGCCTTACATGTGTCCCAGGGTGCTGCCCATCTCTCGCTCGACCCCCAGGCGAGAACCTGAGAGGTGTCTCCCCTGCAAAGCCTTGAAAAAACTGCCACGGGGTGGGTCACTTCTCCCACAGTCTCGACTCTTTCCAGCCACCCCTGCCACCCCTCAGCCCGGCCAGTGGCCACGGGGCTGCCAGCCCACACTCAGGCTTGCTGAGCGGCTCCACAGGGATGTGAGGATGAGATTCCCAGAGCAGGCACAGTGACCCCAAGGCGCCCCGCCTGCACGCCTTCCCCAGCTCTGGCTGTGGCAGTGCAGCCACGGGACCTGGATTTGAACCATCAAGGGGCCCCAATGGCCCCTGCAGGGCCTGGAGTCTCCATCATGGAAAGCCTTCCGGAGAACCCTGACATAGCGGGGAGTCTTGCCTTGGGGCAGAGAGATGCTCCGCACAAGCATTCCCAGCCCTGCGGTCCTCCAGCCCCAAGAAGATGCCCAGGGCTCTGCAGGATCCGTGGGGCAGGCAGAAGAGGAGATGCACCTCTGGCACCCAAACCCCAGTGAGATGGGCCCTGGAGGTCCTCTATGGGCAGGAGGGGTGGTTTCGTGCGGCTGGCTGTCGCGGCAGGGCTGCAGGCGTGGGCAGCAGTATCAGTCGCTCGTGGGTGCAGCGGTTGCAGCAGTTACAACATGGGGCTGGTTTCTGGAAGGAGCAGGGGAGGTGCAGCCCCGCCGAGCCGTCCCGTGCACTGGGGCAGCTGCCAAAAGAGAGCACCCATGGTGGGAGACATGCCCCGGGGGGGATGTCTCAAGCCGTGAAGCCCTGTCCCTCGCTGGAAGGAGACCCGCAGCATGTCATCACCTTCCACACCCCCCGCTTAAGATCAGGGACCAAGCCACTCCACTCGTTACCCCAGTTTTCTTGGGATGGTCCAGAAATTGAGGCTGAAACCTCTCCAGACAGATCGTGCCGGGGCTGAGGTTGCACAGTCACCCCTGGGGTGGGCATCCCCAATCCCCCTCCCTGGCCCCTCCTTGAAGCTGCTGGAGGTGCCAGGGTTGCACCCACCGAGATCTCCATTGCTGAATGAGTGATCTGGGCCAGCGAGAGCAGATTTGGGGCAGCCGAGCATCTCCCAGCTTCAGTTTGCTCTCTGCCAGCACCAAGGCGGGGTGGAAATTCCTGTTTCCCATACTTTGAATGCTCCCCGCCGTCGGAAACTATGAGCTCACGGCTCTATACATAGGCACTGGAAAAACGAGTCTGCCTCCCTTAGCCGCTTTGACCACGCCAAAATCAAAGGGATTTTGGCATATCACAGCCCTGGCTCTGTGAGCAGTTTCGTTCTTTCCTGGGCATGGCTTTTCTCGCTGCCTTTGCCCCACTTCCACATGCAGCAGCATCTTTCCTGAATGACGGGATTGAGTCTGCTGGTGCTTGAGGGAGAAGAAACCAGTTTCAGGAGCAAAGCAAGTCCCTATACGCTGCCTGTATGTTTTTCTCCGGCTTTAAGCAATGCAGCTCACGGCCAGTGTTTCAGCCCCCTCAAACCCAGTGCAGGGTCAAGGTCTCCAGGATCCTTTTATCCAAGCAAGAAGGCAGCATCAGGCTCAGCTTCTCTCCAGGGACCACAGCTGAGACCTTCTCTGCTCTGGGGTTGGTGGCTTCCAGGGAACAAGGGACATTCTGACCCAGAAGAGGACACGGCCCTCCCTACAGGCGGGGGTGGCCGGGGGTCCCTTCACTAAAACTGCGATGGCTTTTGGGCAGAGCTCTGCAGCCTTTTGCAAGGACAAGCGGATGCTGCAGACAGCCCTTGTCTTCCACAGCATCACCCCAACTTCCCACTGTCACCGACCAGGTGGGGAGGAGGGAAAATAATATTAGATATAGTTACGTGAAAGTGCTTATTTTCAAAGCACATTTAAAGCCAGAAGATCGAACTATATGTGAGCCTGGTGCCAGGCAAATACTCACTATAGGTCTCGATATTTCCATAACAAATCCATGCTGCACTTCTCCAAATCATAAGAGATGAAGCAGGGACATTTCCAATGAGCAGAGACGTGTCCTCCATCCCTTCTCTCAACGAGGGTGAGGATCCCGCTGAGAAAAATCATGGCTTTATTCCTGACGGCAAGATGCACGCGCGGAGCTTTGCCATGCAGCCACAACCCATCCACATGGCTGGTGGCTGCTGGAAAGGATGGGCTGGCTGAAGCGTCCCTCACCTGGGGAGACCTGCCCCATCCCTCCCACGACACGGCCAGTCCTCCCAAACTCCCCCAGGTTTTTCCTTAGCGATGGCTCAACCTGCAAATCTGAGGCTTTCTCCAAGTTTCTGCTCAGCCCGTTCTCCTCCCACCACTTCCCAGCCCCGGCTCAAACATGGTGAATAGTTGGCACTGGTGGGAACCAGGTGAAGGGAAGAGGGGAAAAAGTAAATCCAAGGGGTGGACGGTCCAAGGGTCCTGGCCCCTGTCTTAGCTGTATCCATTCCCGTGCTGTCAAAATAAACTCACATAGATGGAAAAGATGGATGAGTCTGGAGGCACCCAAGCCCTTTAAGGGGGTCCATCTTTTCCCATACTTGCTTTACTTGAATTCAGAGTGGGAAAATAAGTGTCTTTTCCTTTTGCATGTCTCCATCCTGCCTGTCAGGCACCTGGCAGGATGCAGACCCACCATCAAGCTGCTGATTTAGCCAAGACAGCCCAAAACACCTAGCAGAAGCTCTTCCGACAGCTTTCTCCTCAGCGATTTTTGCCGTGCCCAGCAGGTGGTACTCTCGGATCTGCTGTGGCCACCCTAAAAAAAAAAAAAAAAAAGACCCGGGTGCACCGTAAAAAAAAGCCCTGGGCCTGCCTCTCCAGGGGTGCCAAGGTCTGGAGCTGGTGGTCCCCACCAGCTGGGATGCTGCCTCTTCCCCACCAGGGTGGATGGGATCTGCTTATCCTCCTGATGACCAGAAATTTACATCCAGTCATTTGACATGACGAATGCTTATCAAACACCAAGGAACAACGGGGTACATCCCCAAACCCCTCTCCAATGTCTGTTTTCCCACCGGATGCTGCGGTTTTGCGAAGGCACCTGCACAGTACCTGGGCATCACAGCACCCACCTGCCTCTGCCTCCAACAAACCCTCCCAGGAATGACCCCGAGCCTGGTGTGAGCCCTTGGAGCCTTATTCTGACAGCAAAACTTGGGGATTTGTCTCGTCCAGTCCAGGCCGAGCCACACAGCCCCACGGGGCATGGGGTTTTCCCATACCTGGGAGGGCAACTGCACTCTCCAGGGGCTCCTTCAGCTTCTTTCCCCCCTCCACCAACACAGCGTCAGCTCAGTGAGTCCGGGGGCAGCCCAAGGCAAGCGCCTCAGATGATGAGCAAGGCCAGGGCTGCACAAAACCCCTGGATGTGGGGGCAAAATGGCTTGTCCCCCCTTCCCCGGTGCCCACACCAGCCCCTCGGGGGAAGCACACAAACCTGCTGTAGACCCTCCGCGGTCACTGTGACCCGTCCCTGCTGTGCCATGAGCCATGCCACTCCAGGGATGTTTTACCACCCGCGTCCCCTGCAGCAGCGGGTATTGCCGGACTCTTTTACGCCATCCCCTCTGGCTGCCTTTTTACCAGGCAGCTCCCTCGAGCCTTATTCTGGGGGACAATGCACAGAATCCCTGCAACGTCAGGAGAAAAGGCTGCCGGGGTTAGGGACTGGGGGGCTTTTACCAAAACAGGATGTTCCCTGTGGTTTTGGCTGCCAGGTTGTGTTGCAGTTTGGCTTTTTCCTCCAAGCCCTGTCTCCCGGAGGGCCGAGACTGCAGAGGGGTTGCTGCCTTTAATGGGAACAAGTAGAGGTCAGCTTCTAGCCCTGCAACACCACACACGCTGGAGTGGCCCGGAAAGGAAAGGCTCCATAAAAGGAGCACTAAATATTGGATTTTGGTTCATTTCATGATTTTTCCAGGGTCTTATGACCATGCAGTCAGCATGGTGCTGTGAGCAGAGAGTTTGCAGGCAGAGCTGCTCCACCAGCCAGGGTCAGCTGGTGGATCATCAACCAGAAACACAAGTGGGTTATTGATAGGAGGATGCTTGGGAAAAAATGCATCTGCCCAGACATGCTGGCACAAGGCAGGAGGGCTACTGTCCCCATCCCACCATCCTGTGGGCTCTGCAGTCCCCGTAGTCAAAATATAGGAAGGATAACCCCAGTCCTCCCTTCCAGATGGGGTCAGCTGGAAAACACACAAGGGTCCTGACAACCCCCAACCCACGGTGTCCCATGAGGGACAGGGCAGGTGGTGCCCGGGTGTCCCCTTCTGCATCCTGGGAGGATGATGGGTCCAGCACAGAGACGCTCCCGAGCCGGCATCGGGGCTGTGGCTGGTGTCACAGCAGTTTCCCACATCTCCTTGGCCCTCCATGTCCATCGTTAAGGACCCCCAGGAAAATGGGCACAAGCAGATCCAGGGTGCCTAAGAGGTCACCCCTGCACCCCACGAGCAGCCTGGCAATAACCAAGACAACCAGCGTTTCAGGGTGGCTGTGCTTTTGGCAGGCAAGCTGAGCTGCAAAACAGTACTTTTAGGCATCGCTGGCAAAGTCTGTTAAAGGAGCGATTCAGCAAATACTGCCCAGGCACCAAAGGTGGCACTCACAGTAGTCAAGAAAAATAGCTACATTTATCAAAAAAAGGCTCCATGTGGATGGACACAGCCAGCTCAAAGGGGGACTTCACGTGCAGCATAAAGGGAGGATAAATGAAGTGATCGGCGTTGTTGCGTACAACAGAGGGTCTGCTGCCTTCATGCTTGAAGAAGTGCCCTGTTATGTGTCAGCCCTTGTCCTGGCCCCAGATCTGGCCAGCCCTCTGGCCCGGCAGCACTGTCCCCACACTGAGGTCTTGCCCCGGGCTGACCTGCAGAGGATGGCAGTCCCTCATCCCTCGGCAGGCGGTGGGATGTGGCTGCCAGCTGGTGGCAGCCACTGCCCTAATGAAGCTCCTCATCCTGAAGCTTTCACCTGACCTGCCTTTGCCTGGGCTGTCTGGGTAGCAATCCCGCTGGGCCATCTGGATACCTCCCAGGAGAGCGCTGGGTATGGCTGACACATGGCTGTAGGTCAAGCAGTCAGCACCCGACCTCCCTCCTCCCTGAAAATCAGCCCCAGGCTGCTGCAGCCATTGCAAGGGCAGGTGCCGTGGCCGTACGCTGCACTTGGCTTCACCCAGACTCAGTCCTGGGGAGGAGAGTCCCCCCAGCCCGGCCGGCTCACGGGGGCAGCTCGCAGAGCGGCGGTGACTTTGCTTTCCCGGCTCTTGCAACATCCCAGCAGGCTGCGAGGACACGGCACGCGCCAGACAAGCCGAGCCTCTGCCGACCCCACTGCCAGCGCTGCCAGTGGCTGGGGGACACGTCAGCACAGAGCCATCGGGTCCCCCGCCCCCGGCAAAGCCATGGGATGTCCCCATCTGCAAAGCCTCACTGCAGGGGCTGGGCAGGGAGCGCCGGGGGGCTCTGCCTGGGCCACTTGTCCCTCTGGCAACCCTCCCAGAGCCACTGCCCTGCCACATGGTCCCCCAGAGCTGTTGCCCATCGACCCCTGCTCCCCAAAGCCCTCCTAGATCCCTGCCTCTCTGTACACTCCCTACAGCATGGCCATGCCGTGTCTTTCACAGAGCTGTACTCCCTCCATTCCCCCTACTCCCACTCCCTGCCCAGTCTCATCCTTCCCAGTCCCATCCAAACCACATCCCTCCCAATCCCATCCTTCTCAGTCCCATCCAAACCACATCCTTCCCAGCCTCATCTCCCCTCATCTCTCCCCACCCCATCTCTCCCCACATCCCTCCCAGCTCCATCCCTCCTTACACCCCTCTCAGCCCCATGTCTCCCTATACCTCTCCCAGCCCCACCCTTCCCTGTATGATCTCCCATATCCCTCCCAGCCCTATACCCTCCCCAAACCCAGCTCTCTCTACAGCTCCTCCACTCTCATCCCTCCCTACCCCCACCCCAGCCCCAGCCCTTCCTTCCCCTCGCTGGGGGCACACAGACCCCCACGGCCCCTCTCGTGGGCTCCAAATAGCCATGATTCAACCCACTGGCTTACAAGGATGAAATATTGCTCCTGATGTTGTCACCATGGCACTTGGATGGGGACTGTGAGTAGGTGTGAGCAGCTGATCTCGCATGCACATGGCGAGTCCTGCACCAAACGCTATCCTCGGGCAGACAGGGAAGGAGGCAGCAGGGTGGGGGTATAAGAGCAAGGCTGTTTGGAGGCAAACATCAGTCTGAGCAGGAAAGCTGATATTCCCCAGCACCTGCCAGACTCGTGACATGGGGTCCAGGGTGGGAGCCATGCAAGGCCAAAGGTTGGCCAGGCTTTTTCTAGTGGTCAGAAAACTGCTGGGTCTGAGGTCATCTTTCTTGAGACCAGGAGCAGCCAGGCTTGGCAAGTTCGAGCCTCACAAAGCTCTTGAGATGCAATGAGTCAACAGTTCCCAGATCACATCCCCAGGGTCAACACTCACAGCTCCAGAGCCACAAGCAGAGATGGATGCTGCCTCCCAGCACAGACCAGTGCCCAGCTCCCGGGGCTCTTTCCCTCCCCATCCCTGCTTCTCCTTTGCCCAAAGCCTCCTTTCCCCTGGACCTTCTCAGCCCTAGGAAGGCTAGGCTGCATGTGAGGAGGGGGGGGGGGCGGGGCTTGGCTGACCCCCTGCTTCTTCTCCTTGGCTCCCTGGAGGTGCCGGCTGCATCCCTGAGATGATGGCCTGAGATGCCTGGTCCCGTCGGACCCAGCGCTGAGCTTTCCAGTCCGTGCTGAGCCAACGGAGCCGGACTCAGGCAACGGCCACCTCGCCCAGGCACTGGGGACACCGGACACACGGATCCAGCACCCAGACAGACAGGCAGGGAGAGCTGGTGTTCCAAAAGAAATATATATTTTTTTAATTAATAAAATCATGATTGTTATTTAAAATTTAAATGCATTACTATTCTTTAATTAGTAAAATTAATTCCCTGGAGAAGGGAGATGAACGGTGGTCACAGGGCTGGGGGGAACACATTGACAAATCGCAGCCCCCAGTTCTGCTTCGCCCCGGCCCTGCAGAGGTGCAGAGGAGGGAGGACGGGGTGAGGGGGGGTTCAGGGGGGTCTGTGCAAGAAGCCGTGCTGAATTCCAGAAGCCAGAGGAGAGGCGCGTGTTGCTCTGGGCGCTGCAGCACCTGTCTGGGAAATCCAGAGCTGGGGGGGCACCAGTGGCTCCGTGCCGCCGTGGCCACGATCCGGGCTCTCGACAGCCACCTCCATCCATTTATTTTTCATTATTCCCCCTCTGCCCTCTCCTGCCCTGCTGCAGGGCTGCTCGGGCATGAAGTGGGCTGTTAGAGAACCCCCCCACACCCTTCAGTACCTCTGGGATGCTCCTTCCTTCTCCCTGGATTTATATATATATGATACTCATAGATTATAGCGATAGATTAAAAAAATAAAGTGGGGGAAGAAAAGGCCAGCTAGAGGATCCCATGGGCCGGTGCCCACCCCAGCAGCACGTCATCCCCTTAAAGACAATAACAAAACCCAGACAATGATCCCAGTGAGTTCCTGGGGGAGCCCCCGCTCCCAATGCCCTGGCCCGGACCCCCCCAACTCCCCTCCGCGCCAACCCTTTGCTGCCTCAGAAAACCACAATAATGGCGGCGGTTGGGAGCCGGGCCTGGTCTCCTGCGGGACGTGTCACCGGAGCGGGCTGAGTGACCGGGACAGCCCTGCGAGGGAGCTGCCTCTGCCCGGGCTCGGGCTGCGCTGGCTGCGGCCACAGATCAGCCTGCGCCAGCTGCGCCTCAGGGATGGAGGTGGAAAAGGCAGCCGGGACCCTCGGCCTCTCCCATGCCTGTGGATAACCCCATCCCAAGGACCGGCCGGGAGTGGGGCGGGGCGTCGCCCAGCAACGGGGGACGCTGCATTGTCCCTTGTCACCCGTCCCACCGCCGCTGTGACCACTCTGCTGCTAGGAGGCAACAGAGGAGGAGGAGGAGGAGGAGAAGCACGAGGACAAGGAGGACGCGGACAGGGAGGAGAACAAGGACGAGGGGAGGAGGAGGAAGCCTTTGACTGCCCATCCCTCCCACCCATCCCAGTCTCCCCCAGGCAGAAAGGGCCCCCTGGGCAGCTCTTTCTCCCACTCCCCCAGGAGCTCAGGTCCCGCTCAGGTCCCTCTGTCGCTTCAGGCACGGCAGCAGCCATGGCCCAGCTCAGCCTGGCCCAGCTGCTGGATGTCGCCATCGGGACGACCAAGGTCAGGGCCATCGACTTCGTGGCCCTGCGCAGACTGCTGCTGGCCATGCTCTGGCACCTGGGCCTGCAAGACCTCCCTGTGGAGAAGCGGGGACACAGCCCGACCCCCCTCCTGGAGAGGCACCAGCCTGCCAAGGCACCCCCTGTTCTGGAGAAGAAGGGGGACAGGGCCCAGGGCACGCGGCAGCAGCCCCAGGAGCCAGGGGAGCGGCTGCAGGAGACCATGAGTGGCCCCCAGTTCACCTGCGAGACCACCTATGCCCGGAAGATAGAGAAGAAAATCAAAGAGAACGGGAGCAGCATCTTCAAGGTAGGGGCTTCTGCCAGTCTCCTGGGTGCTCCCCCACGAGACACCCCCTCCTCCAGGGTCCACGCCGCCGTTGCATCCCCTTACACCGAGGTCTGCTTTAAGCCTGAGCCCATGGCAGCACGTGGGCCTTCACAGCCGGAAAGAACTGGAGTTTTGGGGAGGAAGAGCTGGGGCTGAAATGCCCCACTAGCTGGAGGCTCAGCAGCCCTGGAGCTCTGGCCCCATCGCCCTCTCCATCCCTCCCTTCCCCGCTCCTGACCTACGGCCGCTACCGCATCCGCTCCTGGGGCAGCTGGGAGGCTCCATCAGTCCCTCATGGGCCTCATCTCCCACCCCAAATCCCCTCGGCTCGCCCAAGGGCTAAAGCCAGCACTGGTGGGGACCAGACAGGGGCCTCATCCTGCACGGCGCTGAGACGCTGGCGGCTGTGCTTTGCCCCCCAACTATCCCCCGTGGGCAGAAATAAGCCCGGGGTCAAGTTAAGAGCACAGCAGGGGTCAAGGTCCTGGTCCCCAGGGACCCTCCCCTGGGGCTCACCCCACCACCCCACTCTTGTTGCCCACGGCTCTCTCCCAGGAGCTGCTCGAGGAGATCCACACCATGAAGGTGGCGCAGTCCCGCATGGCAGAGGACATCCGCAGGATGCAGGAGGCGCTTGGCTTGGTGAGCTGCCGCTGGTGCCCCGGGAGGGAGCTGGGCCCTTGCCCCCTCCCTGCCCCTCTCCCTGTCGCCACCCCAAAGTGGGAAGGGTGTCCCAAGGGGGGAGCAGGGGAGCTCAGCCCACCCTCCTGCAGCCCCCCACCCTCTGCCCCCCACCACTGCCCCGGCGAGGGCACAAACGGACGCCGCTGCCTGCAAGTCGGGCTGCGGGTAGAGGGAACTGCGGGCATCAGCCAAAGGGATGCTGGGGCACTTCTGAACTAACGGGCAGAAAAAAAGAAACGTGGGAGCTGGGAAGGAGGGGGATAAGGCTCTGCCCTGGGCAAGCCAGCCACAGACCCCAGGCTGCCTGCCCGCTCTCCCTTTGTCCTGTGCCCAAATGCTCCTTTTAAATCCCGCTCCCACATCCAGACTGGTGCCTCTCCCCTCGCCCCGCTCCAGAGGAAACTCCAGGATGCTGCTGGCCGCCTGCCGGGCCCCTGGGACCAGACAGTGCTGGAGCGTGATGGGCTACGGCCACAATCCCGCCTGGATCCTGCACCGGGACAGGGGGCAGCTGCATCCCCAGCTCCCTCGCGGAGACCAGTCCTCCTGTGTCGGGCCATGGTCCACGGCTTGGCGGTGCTGGGCACTGATGTCCCTGTGGGTCCGTTCCCCCCAGCCCCGTGTCCGGCCTGACCCCTTGATCCCTTCCTTCCCCAGCAAAGGCTGAAGGAAAGGCAGAGCCTCTGCCCGGCCCCAGAGGAGGTGAGCAGCATGGTGGGCTGGGAGGTGCTGGGGGATGGATGGCCTGGTGGGCAGCATATTGGGAGAGGGGGGAGAAGGAGGAGGAGGAGGCCGAGGAGCCTGAGCTCTGTCGGCGCTGAGTGCTGGGGCATCCCGGCTGCGGGAGCGGGACCCAGTGGGACCGCAGCCCCCAGTTCCTCCAGCCACTGCACGCCCCGGGGCTCTGCGGACCTTTGCTCAGCCCTTCTCTTCCCTGCGCATCCCGCCGGGAGGCAGGACCTGGCACAGGCAGCGCCACGGCAGCTCCTCGGCTGCCCCGACAGACAGACCTCCTGCGCTGCCTGTGGCAGGGACGTCTCACAGCAGCCCCCTGGGGGACAAGTGAGCACCTGAACCCAGGGCATACAAATGACCCCGGTGCTGGGATGACACAGGGGCCGTGCCCTGACTCCGCCAACACCCCCGTTCCCAGACCAGGCAGCTGGAGGATACGCGTGGAAAGCCCAGGGTGGATGGAGCCAACTGGAAATTGCATGGAAGCGCCCAGATGGGGTAAGAGGACGGGAGGGGTTTTCCTACCCCAGGGGGCTGCAGGGAAGCCCAGGGGGGCTTGGAGCACCCTGGTCTGAGGGGTGACGAACACCCCCGAGCAGCCCAATGGAGGATAAACCTCCCTGTGCCCCCATCTCCCTGGCCAGGTCCACGCTGCAAAAAATCAAGCAGGAGCTGATGGAGATGAAGGACCTGGGCCTGCAGGAGATAGAGCAGGAGCTAAAGGAGCTGGGAGAGCATCAGCAGAGGACTGAGGCCAGGCTGAAGCTCCTGGCGATGCAGACAGATGAGCAGGTGAAGGCACAGGTGAGGTAGCGCTCCCTTCACCCACCACCTCGGGGGGGTGGTTCTGGCAAGGTTCCCAGACACCTCCCTGGGCTGGCTGGGGCCATCGAGCCTCCAGGGCACCTGGGCTCCTTGGCTGCATCCATCCCAGCTCAGAGCCCATCCCTTCTCCCCTTCCTGCAGAAACACAAGCTGAGGGCGATACAGCACATGGGGCAGGAGGAGGCAGAGGCGCAGGCAGCACGCCCCGTCTCCAGCACGGACACCGGAGTGAAGGTGGGGCAGCTTCTCCAGCGCCATGAGAAGCTCCAGGAAAAGGTGAACACCTTCATGTCCTGGCAGGCGGTGGGCAAGCTGGTGAGGCAAACCACCGCTGCAAGGGTGCAGTCAGGGTCCCCTTGACCCCAGACCACCACCCTGGGGACAGAGCCACGGTCCCTGGGCACCCAGACCATGATCTGGGGACAAAGCCATGGTTCCTGGCACCCCCGACTACTACCCTTAGGACACAGCCAGGGAACCCTGGGAACCTAGACCACCACCCCAAGGGTTCAGCCATGCTCCCCTCGACCCCAGACCACCACCCTGCGGCCACAGCCAGGGGCAAGGTGGTGAAGCAGCTGCCGAGGAGGAGCCACGGTGTGGGGAGGCCGGTGTGGGGGGCTTGGCAGGGGGCTCCTAGGAACCCCGCGGCTGGTTGTGCTTCGCTGTAACGTGGGGGAGCCCCTCACCGCCCCCCAGACTGGCTTGTACAAGTCAGCAGCATGGAAGGAAATTACAGTCTGGTGTAAATGTCCTGCTGGCACTGATAGCCCATGGCCACCAGCCAAGTAACCTGGGTCTGTCCCCACGGGGCAGCCACTCCCCCCTTGCATGGCACTGCCTCGTCACCTTCCTCCCTGAAGCAGGATGAAGAACTGCTGAAGAGCACCCAGGCCACCACGCTGCAGGTACAAGGGGACTGTGAGAAACTCCGCTCCGTCGTGGGGGACGTCCTGGCTGACAGTCACCAGGAGCACAAAGATACCGAGGTAGGTGGCTGAAAGCCCCGTGGGGTCAGAGCATCCTCCAGGCAGAGCCCAGGCTGGGCACCACAAGGCGTTTGTCCCCCTGCCAACCTGCTCGCAGCCCTGCACAGCTTCCAAATGCCTTTCCTGGAGGAGTTTGAGAAGCCGAGGAGGCCAGTGTTCTGGGCTGGCTGGGAGGCAGCTCTGACCCTGCCGTGGCATCATAGGGTGCTGTCTGCATGGGAAGGCTCCGTTCCAGGCCCTGGAGAGGCTGGAGAAGGAGAAAGCAGACAAGGAGGACCCGGTGCTGGGAGTTGCTGTGCTACACCCTTGAGGGGCCACAGCACCAGCCAAGGGGGTCCCAGGCAGGGTGACAAACACCCCTGGTCCCTTGGGTGCTCGGTGACAGAACCAGCCAAGGGGAGGGACGATTTCCAGGATTTCCCTCGCTGGGTCCTGCTCTTTCCCCCCAGGTCCCTTTGGCTGCTGGGACCAAGCCCACGGGGGTGATGGGACGAGCAGGGCCATGTAGCTGCTTCTCCCTCTCCTCCCGACACGACCTGGCCCTGCCCATCGTACCGCCGTCCTTTCCCCACCGCTCTCCTGCCTTTCCCTCTTGCTAGAAAGCAGAGACAGCCCTGGCCACCAATGTCAACTTCACCGAGTTTAACACAAGCATGAAGCGGCTGAATGACGCGATTGAGGAGCTGCTGAGCCAGGTTATAGGCCAGGAGAAGGTCCAGCAACAGTTCAGTGAAGAGACGGCCTCCAAGGTGAGGGTTGGCTTGTCCCCACCACACAAAACTGGCACCATCGGGCCTTGGGGGCCTATGGCGGCCTGCCTGCAAGGGCCCTCCCCTCCCAGCTGTCCCCCCCGGGGACAATGATGTCCCATCGCGGGGCGGCTGGCTGAGGGTGTGCACCCATCCACAGCTGGACCGCCTGGAGCTGGGGGCTTTCCGGCAGCAGCTGGAGGAGCACGGCAAGAGGATCGTGGGGCAGCTCCAGGAGAAGGCGCCGCAGCCAGGGGCTGAGGATGCCGCTGGGATTAAGGAGTGAGTGCGATGGGGTCAGTGGTGGCTGCAGGCACAACGCTCGCCCCGGTCCCTCTGGCTACCCGACTGGTGCCCACGTGCTCCCTGGCACGGGAACAATTTCCCAGCGATCCGTGGGCATGCTGACAAAGTAGCTGCTGAGCCATGTCCACAGCCTGTCCTGGGACCGGACCCCCAGCATGCGGCTGCTTGGCCCCGAGTAGGACCCGGCACCGTGGGTGGGACGGGGGAGACGGGTGCTGGCACGGGGGTGCGGGTGTCTGCCTAGGGGGTGCGACCCTGCCAAGCCCCGTCGCAGCCTTGCCCGGCAGCAGGGACCCAGGGAGCCCTCCCCAGGGGGAAGAGCGGGGATGGAGGTGCCATGGGGTACAAGCCTGTGAATTTGAGGACGCTGCCCCGAGCAGGGTGGGGGCGGAGGCTTCCAGGGGGGCTTGGGCAGGGCAGGGGAGCAGAGATGTGCTGCGCAGGGGCAGCTGTGCTTGCCCCCGCTCTGTGGGGTTTTACAGCCTGCCCACACTGCCCCACCTGGCCCAGGTCTCTGTCTCAAGGGTGCTGAAGCCACACGTGACAAGTTCTGTCGGGTCTCAGCCTGAACTTGGGCTTGGGGAGCTGTGGGGAAAGAGCAGATCCAGGATGGCTGGACGGGTGGAGGGTCTCCTGCCGCAGTGGGAGGGGAGACGGAAGGGACAGATACCACCGGGGAGCACCCCCTGGCCCCCTCCCTGCCGTAGCAGGCTGGAGCACGGGCTGCCACAGTACTGGGCACTGAGCATCCCTGTGCCCCGTCCAACAGGGCGCCAGCGGCCGAGGGCAGGGACCCCACCGTGCCACGCAGCTGCGGGGGCTCGCACAAGGACACCACCCCACTGCAGCACATGCACTGCCTCCAGCCCCCCACAGCCTTCCAGCCCCTCCTGCTCCCCGGCAAGGTAGGAATAACAATGGTGGGGATGCAAAAGGGGCGACTGAGGCTGGGAGGGAGATGCTGAGCATCTGGGGGAGCCGTGCCTCAGTTTCCCCGGATGTGGAGTTCGGCCCCGGGGCTCAGCCAGCCCGCTCTCTCCTTCCAGCACAACGTGAGGGATCTGCTGGGGAAGGACAGCCACACCTGCAGGGACCGGCTGGACGAGCAGCTGCCTGCTGAGCAGGGGCCCCACGGGACGGACCCAGCACCCAGGCAGCCAGCCAGGAACAGCTGGTGCTATGAACGGGATTTTTCAATTTTTTTTTAAGTTCATCAATCTTAATTAAATAATTAAATTAATAATTCTTCTTTAGTTAATAAAAAACCTTGTAACTGTTTTTTACTGGGGTCTTGGGTGGGCTGGTTTGTTTCTTGTTTTAAGCAAGGTTGATTTGAAAACTAAACCCCCCCAGCTCCCCTCTTGCCCAGGGAAGGGCCAGGAACGGTGGTCACAGGCTGGGGGGGGCATCACGTTGACAAATCACAGCCCCCACTTCTGCTTCCCCCCTGCCCGGCAGAGGTGCAGAGGGAGGGAGGACGGGGTGAGGGGGTGTTCAGGGGGGGCTGTGCAAGAAGCCGTGCTGAATTTCGGAAGCCAGAGGAGAGGCTTCTACTTAAATATAACAACAAGACCCAGACAATGATTCCCGTGTGTTTCTGGGGGACTCCCCGCTCCCAACACACTGGCCCAGACCCCCCGATTCTCCCCCCTCACCAACCCAGCTTTGTCTCTGGCCGTCCATGGTGGCCAGGGCCTTTGCGGGGGGTGCAGGTGGGGGGCACGGGGGCCGGGTGGGCTGGTGGCCATGGGGCGAGGATGTCCAGAGGGGCTGCAGCTGCCCGTGGGGAGCAGGCCATGGAGGGGATGGGGCTGTTCATGCTCTGCAGGCTCTTCGAGGTCCACAGCTTGGAGAACGTGTCCAGAGCACCCGGGAAGTTGGGCAGTGTGGCCGGCGTGTTGCTGGGGGTTGCCGCACCTCCATCTACCGGGGAGAGGAGAGGGTGGACATCAGGTGGATCATGGATGCTTTTGGGGTCCCAAGCCACCTGCAAGAGCTGGACCAGTCACCGGGGATCCCAACTGCGTCCCACGCCTGCAACCCCTGGCCCCACTGGATGCTCGGAGCCCAGCTGTGGCTGTTGCTCCAGTGCCTGAAAACGGATCTCTCGTATCTTTTAGAAGAGCAACTCTCTGCTCCCTTTCCTGCTTCCTCACCCGCCTCCTTTCCTGGGAACTCTCTTGGAGTGCCTCACCGAAGGAGGGAGATGGCAGTGCCCCCACTGTGGAATGGTCGGGCTTGGAGGACTGTAAGGGAAAAGAAGTTCTTGCTGATTCTTTTCCTACGTACTTGTCTGACAGATCACTCGGATTCAAAGATTTTCCCAGTGTTTGAATCCTTCCTAGGCTTGTCTGGCAGCTCATGTTTATTTGCGTTTCTTTTTCCCTGCTTCTGTGGCTCTTTGCTTTGGAGCAAGATGCTAGAAATCAAAGGGAGTTGGTGCTGTCACCAGCAGTCTTTGGTGTCTAAGGGAGAAGGTAAAATCTGTCTTGCACTTCGATTCCTCAAAAAAAAATATTCGTGGTGGCTCCCAGCGGGGCCTGGTCTCCTGCGGGACGTGTCACCGGAGCGGGCTGAGTGACCGGGACAGCCCTGCGAGGGAGCTGCCTCTGCCCGGGCTCGGGCTGCGCTGGCTGCGGCCACAGATCAGCCTGCGCCAGCTGCGCCTCAGGGATGGAGGTGGAAAAGGCAGCCGGGACCCTCGGCCTCTCCCATGCCTGTGGATAACCCCATCCCAAGGACCGGCCGGGAGTGGGGGCATCGCCCAGCAACGGGGGACGCTGCATTGTCCCTTGTCACCCACCGCCGCTGTGACCACACTGGTCCTAGGAGGCAACAGAGGAGGAGGAGGAGGAGGAGAAGCACGAGGACAAGGAGGACGAGGACAGGGAGGAGGATGAGGACGAGGGGAGGAGGAGGAAGCCTTTGACTGCCCATCCCTCCCACCCATCCCAGTCTCCCCCAGGCAGAAAGGCCCCCCTGGGCAGCTCTTTCTCCCACTCCCCCAGGAGCTCAGGTCCCGCTCAGGTCCCTCTGTCATTTCAGGCACGGCGGCAGCCATGGCCCAGCTCAGCCTGGCCCAGCTGCTGGATGTCGCCATTGGGACGACCAAGGTCAGGGCCATCGACTTCGTGGCCCTGCGCAGACTGATGCTGGCCATGCTCTGGCACCTGGGCCTGCAAGACCTCCCTGTGGAGAAGCGGGGACACAGCCCGACCCCCCTCCTGAAGAGGGACCAGCCTGCCAAGGCACCCCCTGTTCTGGAGAAGAAGGGGGACAGGGCCCAGGGCACGCGGCAGCAGCCCCAGGAGCCACGGGAGTGGCTGCAGGAGACCATGAGCGGCCCCCAGCTCACCTGCGAGACCACCTACGCCCGGAAGATAGAGAGGAAAATCAAAGCGAACAGGAGCAGCATCTTCAAGGTAGGGGCTTCTGCCAGTCTCCTGAGTGTTCCCCCACGAGACACCCCCTCCTCCAGGGTCCACGCCACCGTTGCATCCCCTTACACCGAGGATCTGTTCAGACTGGTGGCAAATAAAGCAGTATTTCCTCTCTAAACTACTTTTGGTTTCGAGAGCTTTTATTTCAGGTAACAGCACCATCACACCCAGGGACCCTCACTCCAAATTCCTGCTAGCTAATTTACATCATTGGCATTGATATTTCCAACATCAAAACGGGCTCTGCAGCATCTAAAGTGCTTTAACTGACTCTTTTGAGAGCCCTTGACATATTTTCCCCAAAAAAGTGGTTAGAAAGTACACAGAATCATAGAATGTGTTGGGTTGGAAGGAACCTCTCAAGGCCATCTAGTGCAACCAAAGGGGAACATCACAGCACACAACAAACCCCCCCCCATGCTGAACCCTACCTAATTCCACATATTCCGAGCACCGAGTACCGCTCCTTTTCAAAAGGAGAGGAAGAAATGACTGCACCGCGGCGGCCACTGCGATGGCCAGAAGAAAAAAAAATGCCTCTACGTAAAGACCAAGTTCTGCCAAAAATTCCCGACCGAGGATTTCTTGCTCTTAGCCCAGAGCAGACCTTGGCACTCGGCGATTAACCGTTGAGTACCGTCCTTGGCACAGGCACAGAGAAACAAATTCTTACCGCTTTCTACAACGCCGTGCGGCATGCACAGCCTGTGTTTTGAGAGAGACTTAAATGAGAACGGTTTGTGGTTATTTGGTATAGGATCTTTCGTATTTTGGAAAATAAGCACGTTCCTTGCAAAGAGAGTCTGAGGAGCGTTAACAAGGAGCGGGCAGGGGATGAGGGCGAGCCCCGGAGTTGGTCCTGCCACAGCATCCTTGTTCCGTGTCCCTCTTATTGCTCCGAATCATGGCCGACCGCGGGTCCCCCGGCAGCGGAGGGGCTCGGAGACGGGCAGCAGGGAGGGAGGGCACAGGGACCCACCGGAAAGGATACTGCGGGCTATTTTTATTCCATTTTTACCCACAGATTTTAAAAGCCTTGCTTTAAAAGCCCAGGAAATATCTTTTGATTCTCTCTTCCTACAGCACCGGTGAGCTCTGGCTCCTGCATCCAGGGTCCCACCAGATGAAGACTGGTCCTCAGCGGCGTTGCTCCCCCAGCCCGGCCGCAGGGTGGATGGGGCAGAAGCTTTTGCCCAAGCAAAACCTCCTTTTCCTGATGCCAGAGCAGAGCCTTCACATCAATAAGAGCTGGCAGAGAGCTCTTTAAGGCTCGAGCACAATGCACCTCTACTCAAAGAGCTGCCCACTGGGGCACCTCATGAACCAAACTCAGCCGCTTGACGGCGTTTTTAGCAGGGCCTTTCCGACTATAGTCCCTTCAATGACAAAAATTCACCACTGAAAGGATCCAGAGGGAAGCCCCTCTTCGAGCAGCTCCTGGGAACGGGGCAATATAGACTGGCAACCCCCAGCAGGGCAGTCAGACGTGGAGGAAACCACCCCAACCACGTTTTGGACAAGCCCCTCTCAACACTTAAAAACTCCCCAACACACGGCACCCTGCAAACACCCAGGAAAAAAAAAAAAAAAGCGGTGGAGATTTGAAAAGCAAAAGATTTGAGGAGGCTTTGGAGCCAAGGACCCCCCAGAGCACCCATCTCCCCACGTCGGGGACCCACAAGAGTTTTGCTCCCACCAGGCTGGGGACTAGGGCGACATGAATCTCCACAAACCCCTGACAGTCTCCCATCACCGCAAGACCCTTTGAAAGCACACAGTGCTCTTCCCTGCAACTTGCCAAGACCACGTGGCATCGGTTTGCTCCTACGCCAGGAGCGTGTTTCCGGCGTAGTGTGACATCGGTATGATTCACAACTGGTTTCACTGGGAGAATCCGTCTCCAGGGGAAAGCAAAACCCAGGCTAACTGAAAACAAACGCTGGACGCGGCACCACTGGCATTAGCCCTGCCTTGTGGGGAAACTGAGGCACGGGCTTGCCTGACTCCTTGAGCACAGGTCTCATGACACTGGTACCGCTAGGTGCCCTGCAAACTGCGTCACGGCATCTCAGCAAGCACCCCTCCCCTGCTGACCTCAGCACACAGCTCGCTGGGTGACGTCACCCAGCGCCACAGCAGCCTCCACCCAGCCCAGGCCAGAGGTGGCCGTTCGGCCACTCCAGATGTGCAGGTGCCGCGTCAGCGGCGGGATGAGGCAGGGCCTGAGGGCTCAGCACGTCCCACCCCATGGGGCTCGGCAGCGAACCACGGAGCGAGGAGAGTGCCCCAAAACTCAGCCTGTCGCAGCGGCAGAAAGCAGGGCAACTTTCTGGATAGGGGACAGGGTGTCCCCTGGAGACGGGGTGTCCTCAGGGCACCGCGGCATCTTTAAACCACTTTAACACAGGCAAGAGGGAGGCGTGATGAAAACGGCCCCTCCACTCCCAGCAGGGCGATGGGCGCCCAGCGAGCCCTGCTCCAAGGACTGCCTCGCGTTTATACATCCCAGTGTCATCGAAAGGGGCTAATAACAGGAGGCTACCGAAAAGCACTCGAGCCGGTCACCTCCGCTGCGGCTGGGTGCGCTGAACACCCTGCCACGGTGCTGCCAGGAGCTGCCCCACAGCTGGGGGGCAGAGCAATGGGCATCGGGGCTGGGACCCACGCTAAGCCCCAGCCCAGTTTCAGGGACTGGTAAAGCTGGGGGGGGCGCAATCTCCCCACTAGGACACCGGGAATTCGGTGGATCCCTGTCCCTCCATCTGGGGACAGAGCAGAGGAGGGGAGGGGATGGGGAGGGAGGGAATAATTTCGGGGGCGGAGGGGGGGTGTGCAGTGAAAAGCAAGAGGGAATCGCAAGTAACCCACACAGGCAAATCCCCCTTGATTTCCTAAGGCTGGGGAGGAGAATAAAAGCGAGGGGCAGCGATTTGCGGGGGGGGAGCACTCACCGCTCGTGGAGGAGGTCAGGCAGTGGAAGACGCTACTGGAGGTGCAGTTCTGCCAGAGGTGCGCCGTGTGCCCGCCGTTCACCAGCCATTGCTGCAAAGAGACGCAGCCCCGTGAGCAGCGCCCTGGCAGGAGGGGGCAGGCAGCCGTGTGCCCCCCGCCAGGGCTTCGGCACCCAGCAGCCCCAGGGCGTACCGGCCGGGGGCTCCCAGGCACATGCTTTTCCACAGAAAAGGGGTTTGGAAAGGAAATACTGATAGTTGCTTTCAGCCGCTTTCACCCCAACGGCAGAAAAAACACAGAAGCTCTTTATTCTCTTTAAACACGGACCAAGTCCCGCGGGGGACGCGCGCTTCCCTCCCCTCTGCCGTCCTCGCCCAGCGCCGGGCCGGGCTATTTGAATGGTTCCACGTGATTTCTAACGACTCGCAAGATTTATTTTTTTTTTTAACGTCTTCTACTACTATGACCACCCAAAAAAAATAAGAAAAAAAAAATTAAGGGAAAGAAGAACCTGGTGAAGCAAGCCTGGAACTTCACCAGCTCTACAAAACTGCTGCCTTAAAACCAAGGCAAACCTCTTCCTAAGTAGATGACGTGTTAACTGGGCTCTGGACCAAGAACGGTGCTGGGAACCCTCTGTGCAGCATCCAACCCTCCATCTTCCCACTGCTTGCACAGCTTAAGCCTTGAACATCGCCAGGAGGAGCCCATGCGGGTGGGGAGCGAGAGGCTGTGCCCAACGCACAGCCCCAGAGGAGCAGAGCTGCAGAGCAAAACTGCTGGTGCTGAGGAGCCAGTGCCCAAACCAGTCCCGTTTCAAGGGGTTTTGCTCAGACTGGCTGTACTGGTCCTGTGGCCTGAAGCCCGTTAGCAGGTGGAGCTCCTTTATGAAAGGGGAGGGCGACGTCACCCCACAGAGAGTCTTTTGGGTGCTCTATGATGTGACATGGGGACGATGAGGAGATGGCCTTCAACAGCCCTCTCCTCTGGACTGATGGGGATGTCCTGAGCACCCGCTGCCGCACACAACCAAGCGACCCCCCCATTACACCTGACTGACCCACCCCCCCAGTGACACCTGACAGCACAAATACGGAAAAGAGCTTTCTGTGCTAAATGCTCCAAAATCCCACCGTTAGGAAGACCAGCAGTCAGCAAGTACTAATTCCTGCTAAAAGCCAGGCTGGAAAATAAACCAAAAATAAAAACACCACCTTCTGGTTTTGCCATGCCAGAACCCCCCCGCCGGCCGCTCCCTGCCTCGCTGGTACCCCGGTGCCGGAGGAAAAGTCCGTACTTACGCTAACGATGGTGGAGACGAAGAGGAGCACCAGCACGGTGACGTGGAGCACGATGATCCCCAGCAGCAAAAGCAGCATCTTGGCGGCCCGGATGCCCCCGGGGATCCCCCAAGCTCCCCCCAAGCCCGCTCACCGAGGGGCTCCCTCAGCCCCTCTCCTCCGAAGCGGGGGCTCCCATCCCTCCCCCCGAGGGCAGCGTGCTCCTCGGCAACCCCGGCGGGGGGGTGTGTGTGTGTCTATCTCGGCGCATCTCAGCCGAGGGGCTACCCCGGCCCCCCTCCGCCGGGATGGAGGGTCCCCTGCCCACCTAACCATGGGGACCACCGGGGGTCATTCTGCCGGCCCCTCTCCCCAGGGGGGGCTTTCCCTGGCCCATCTCCCCTGGCGACCCCCGCAGAGGACGGCTGCGGGAAGGAGGGGGAGCCACCTATCTAGGCCCATCTCCCCCCGGGTTGGGGGGGGGGTGTTCTTCTCCACCCATCTCCCCTCGACACCCCCAACAGGGGCTTTCTTTGCCCCTCTCCCGCCCCGGGGTATGTGTGTGGGGGGGCTTTCCGCAGCCCATCTCCCCTGGGGACCCGCGGAGAAGGAAGGACGGGCTGCCCTGAGCCCTCTCCCTACAAGACCCCCGTAGGGGGGGTGTCTCCTCGGCTTATCTGCCCTCGACACCCCCAGCAGGGGCTCTCATTGCCCTTCTCCCCCGGGAGCGGGACGGGTGTGGGGGGGTCTTTCCGCAGCCCATCTCCCCGCGGAGAAGCAGGGAGGGGCTGCCCTGACCGCTCTCCCTAGAGGACCCTCGCAGCGGGGGGACGGGGGTGCGCTCCCCCCTCCCTCTCCCCTGTGGACCCCCCGGAGGGTCTCTCTGGCCCTTCTCCCCATCGGGAGAGCCCTTCCCCTTCCCCTTCCCTTCCCCTTCAGGGCGGAGCCCGCAGCAGCCGCCCCCCTCCCGGGCCGGGCCGTACTCACGTCGCGGCGGAGCCGAGGGGCGCGGGGCGGCAGCGGCGGAGCGGAGCGGAGCGGGCGGCGGCGCTGACAAGTTTCCCCTTTAACCGGGGCCACGGCCCCGCTGGCGGCTGCGGGACGGGGAGGGCCCTGCCGCGGCGCCCGGCCGCTCCTCCTGTAAATGCGGCAGCGCCCCGGCCCCGCCAGCACCCACCCCCCCTCCGCCGGCCCCCCCCAGCCGGGAGTCACTCCCTGCCCCATCCCCGTCCCCGCACACAGGCGCGGCCGATCCCGCTGGCTCAGCGGGGGGATTTTTTTTTATTTGGTCTTGGTTTTTTTTTTGGGGGGGGGGCAGCCATCCCTCTTTGCTTCCTCAGCCAGGACCCCCAGCTTCCCCATCGTGGACGCCCCCCCCGCCCCGGGGGGGCTGTGCCGGGAGGCGGCTCTGCCCCGTTCCGCTCTCCGGAGCGGCCGCGGGTGGGGGGCGGGGGCGGGGGGCGCAGCACGGCGGGGTGCGGGGCTGTAGGAAGCCCGGGGTGCCGGAGGCGGCCGGTGGCCGGCGGCTGCAGCCGCGTGTGTTGCTGAGCAGATAAGTGAGTTCTGGTGAGGGCTGGCAGGGAGCTTCCCTCCCCCGGGGATGCTCGGGGAGGGGGACGCGGTCAGCGAGGAGGTGACACGCAGAGGACAGAGAGCTCCGCTGCACCGGGTGGCCCCCCACGCCCCGGCGGAGGCGGTTCGTGTAGCCTCAGCCAGGGATCCGTGGGGCGGGATTTGGGGAACGGGCTGTGCTGCAGTCGGGGGCAATGTCCCCTCTGGTTTACACGGTGCGGCTGCGGCCAGGAAAGTGACACCTCTGCAATTTGCTCCCGCGATGGGCAATGGGCTTCTGGCTCCGGGGGCTGGGGCTTTTTTGAGCGCTTGAAAAAGCCGAATCCTGTGGGACTGAGCAACCTTTCACTAAATGGAGATTTTCCGAAATGCTGGAGGACTTAGGTGCTCGGGGCAGAAGGGGTGGCTGCACTCCGGTACGGCAGCCTTCGCTCATCCCTCAACCCCAGCTAATCTGTTGAAATCAACCTCACGCGCAGACCTCCCCCATAGTCCCCGCAGGAGACCTGCGCACCCCTGGGAGACCTGAGCGCTAGCACCTGCCTCCCCGTCACCTTTCCCCATCACCTCTGCCCCTCTTCACGCACCAGCTCCGAACTAGTCCTGCTTGCTGAGACGAGAGAACTCGGCATCCAGCCACCAAAACTGCAAATCCTGGGAGAAAGAGGGAGAGAAGCGTGCTTGGCTCCCTCCTCCTGGCAAGCACAGGCGCGTTCCCTGCGGCATGGGCTCTGGCTCCTCCGCGCTGGTGTTAAGTGGTCCCGTCACACACATCGGCCAGCAAGTGGGAGTTCGGAGCGCTCTATGGGGATGGGGGGGGAGATGGGCCAGCGGCTGAAATGAGCCCCCCCCCGGCCTCCCACCGTGCTCGAGCCCCTGGTTCCGTACATGCCTGCACGCCCCGCCGCGATGCTGCCGAGCCAAACTCTGCTCTAGCAGCGCCGGCTCTGCCTTGTGCAGGTTTGCCCAGCCTGGTTTCGAAGGAGGCAATTTGCCCTTCCCTCTGAAAAATACCCCACCCATTTCTGTGCCACCCCCCCTGCCCCCTGTGACACTGCTGCCTGCCATCGCAGGCATTGCCGGCAGCCAGTGCCATCCGTGACTGCAAGCCCCAGAGGACTAAAACATCTGGACCAACATCAGTCCATTCCTCGCTAACGAGGCTATTTCGGGCTGTCTTGCCTCTGCGGGTTGAGCTGTCTGCTGCTTTCAGAGCAGAAGGAGCCGCCGCGCTTGGGGCTGCGCAAACACAGGGCGAGAAGGGTCTTGTCCCCAAGGACTGCCACCCAACCTGCCGTTAGAGACCATCTTCTGAGTCGGGTTTGTAGGGCTGAGCTCTCGGCGGCTGTGTTTCTCTGGATAAATTATCTGACCCGCTTCCCCAAAAGCAGAGCAGGGAGATGCACAGCAGTGACAGGCAGCCGGGGGGCGTGGGGGGGCACGTACGCACCCGAGCTCCTCCATGAACGTGGGAGAGCAAACCCACTTTGGTTCCAGCTCTGAAAATGCTGCCAAAAGCAGCTTTTTAAGCGCCGGAGAAACACCTGAAACTCCAATCAGGGCAAAGAGTAGCCTGCGGGTAATGGAGCCTGTCTTGGCGGAGAGTTGCGGATTAGAAACGGAGGAGGAAGCCCAGAGAGAAGAGCACATCAATCCCGTGCTCCTCAGACGCTCCTCTTCTTGGAAAGGTGCATCATCCAAACGGAGCAGGGCTTTGGAAAACCATCTGCTGAGTACGTGCCATCACGGCAGCTCTGGTGCCGGGGGACCGGGATGCTCCAGGGAGTTCATCTGAAAACACGGGAGGCAAATCTGGAGGTGCCGGATGGCGCCTCTGGGCCAGAAGGAGGTGAGAAAGCGGGGTGTTCACAGCAGAACCCTGGGCATCAGACGGCATCGCCTTCCCGGCACAGGCCAGGGAATTGCACCCTGCTTCCCATCGAGGGGCTCGACGGCTGCCCGGCTTCCCCAGCTCCGTCCGAGCGTGGCTAGCAGTGGTCACCGCCTAAATACAGGCAGGCGCCACAAGAAATTTGAAAAATCTTTTGTGTACAAACGAGATTTGCCACAGGCTGCGCTGGGAATACTGGAAGATCAACGGGTTTTATAAACACGGGGTAAAAACCAGAAAAAGTGGATTTCTCACTTTGAATCTCTTCCACGGGATCCCTTAAAATTCTTGCAATGCTTCAGCTTGAATTTCTAGAATAAAATAATGAGAATTTAGGAGGGAAAGTGGGTTTTATAGCAATTCAAGGGGCTCGGATCTAATCTGACAAGGCAGTGACGGACTTTGAGGGCTTTGCTGAAAAGGGTCGAAGCCTCGTTTAACCGTGTCTGCGGCATCACCTGAACCAGCACATCATGGGCTCGGCCGCCATCGGTCCAGCGTACACGTACACCACCCCCTTCCCCAGGCCAGGCAAATGAAACCGCTCTGAAAACAAGCATTTTCAAACGACACCAAAGGACAACTTTTTCTCCGTGTGTCTTCTCAGGTGCCCCATCCCTGGAGGGGTTCAAGGCCAGGCTGGACGGAGCTTGGAGCAACCTGGGCTGGTGGGAGGTGTCCCTGCCCAGGGCAGGGGGTGGCACTGGATGGGCTTCAAGGTCCCTTCCAACCCAAACCATTCTATGGTCCTATGATTCTTGTGGATTAACTTCTTTAACCCCCAGATTTTGCTCTGTCATCACAATTTTAGGGACTCGCTTCCAGTTCCTTACCCTGAGACCATTGGCAACAGAGGACTTGAAATGCAAAGGGCAAAAGGGCAGAAATCTGGAAACGGGGAAAATAAAAATAAAAAAAAAAGATCCTGGTTTCAAACATCTGTGCTGCTAGGGAAATAAGGAGAGCAATATACGGTTTGACTCGCATTGTACGGAGAACCGATAGTGCTCCCCCAAACAACGCAGTTCCCATCCGTCGCTGAGTCCAGTCTGTGACTTTCCCAGTGCCTGCTGGTGACGTGATCTCATCCTCGGAGCTTGATACAGTTTATATATATGGTATATATTTCATTTTAATTTTTTTTTATTTTATTAATATTTCATTAAAGTAGTTTAGTCCCTTCTAAACTCCTAATTCTCTTTCTTTCTCTCCCTCCTCTCCTTGGGGGTGGGGGAGAGCATCTATCGTTCATCTCACCGGCCCAAACCACGACAATAATTCTATAAAAATACAGAGAGAAATAACTCTCTAAATAAGTCTTTCCAGCCGAAGGCCTGGGGGAAGGCTCTCCACCCCGAGAGCACGTCCCCAGCTGGCAGCGAGCGTGGAGGGTGCCAGGATCTCCCCCTTTCCCCGGCTCCGGGAGGTGCCGGGGGGGAGGCGGGTGCCGTGCCCCGGGAAGGATGCTGCTGTGGGTTACCAAGCCCCACGGCTGCCCCACGGCAGGGCTGCGTGGGGCATGGGCCTTTGCTGCAGCATGAAATGCTGTTTGGATCAAATTGCACTGAGGGAGAGTGGGTTTTTTTACCTTTTCTGGTCAAACTGGTGGAATGGCGATCTGAAAAGCCATTTCAAGGAGAAAAAAAAAAGACAGAAGGGGAGACATTCAAGTTCAGCAAACTTCTAAAACAAGAGCCCTAATACATCTTGGAGACATTTACTTACTTTTCCTGACATTTGTTTTCCACCAAACCAAGAAGAATTCATAAAATGTTGGAGTCCCGTCTGCATTCATGCCCCAAGACCCGACTTCATCCAACTTTTTCCCTTTCACCTCCAAGCCAGTTGTCATCACTGATAGAGTCAGGCTGAAATCCCTGGAGAAAATCCCACTGGCTTCAAGGAAACCAAAATTTACCCACTGATTCCAAAAGCCAAAAAAACAAAAACCAACCGAGGTTCCCATCTGGGACGTGACTCTGTGTCAGGACACACTCAGATACTTTCAGAAACTGGGATTTGTGCTCGTCTCCTGCGTGTTGACAGCCAACCCCCTGCCAGCTCCTTTGTTGAACCTACCGAGGATACCGATCTAAACCAGCTTTTTGCTCAAGCTCTTGAGTTTTAGACTTTTGGCTTCAGCAGTGCCAGGTCTGGCCCCTTTTTCGGTCTCCTCCAGGGTCCCGAGAGCGGCCGCCGATGCTCCGAGGGTGACGATGCTCCGTCCCCTGCAGCTGCCGGCTGAGGGACACGGCGGATGCTGCAAGTCTGCACGGGCTCGAGGAACAACTGGAACAAGCTCATGTGAAACAAATCCACGGGGGGACATTAAATTCAAGGACAGCCCTGGCAGCTCAGGAAGTCCTTGAGATGCTAATTGCTGGAAGCTGGGAAAGTAGACTGGGAAAGTATCACAGGGTGCTTGCCTTCTTTTGGTGCTTTTATCCAAGCATCTGCTGTTGGCTCTGTCAGAGGCTGAATGTGGGGCTCGCTGCACTTTGCTCTGAGCCAGCACAGCCATTCCTATGATCCTACACTGCCCAAATTTTCCTTACCATTTTGCCAAAGTTTTCTCCCTTTTTTCTTTTTTTTTTTTTTTCATAAAAGCAGTGACTTTGGGGTTTTTTTTCTGAACCGCTGATACTGTTTTGGGAATTCTCTCTCCCTCAAGCCGGATAATATGCCTTAGTTATGCAATATCCTGTTAACATGTCTTGTGGCAAGCTTTGATTTCACCCAAATTCATATCAGACTCCTCCAGGACATTCTCTCCTTTTTCGTTTCTTAGGCAACAAGAAGAGGTATGGCCCTTGGATTACTACCCATTCCTGTTCTCCCGTGTGGGTGGCAATGAAGCCACAACACGTAATCCAAGGGGTCTCGATCATAGGATCATAGAATGGTCTGGGTTGGAAGGGACCTTTAAGATCATCAAGTCCAACCATCAACCTAACACTGCCAAAACCATCACTAAACCATGTCCCTCAGCATCCCATCTAGCCATCTTTTAAGTACCTCCAGGGGTGGTGACTCAAACACTTCCCTGGCAGCCTGTTCCAATGCTTGATAACCCATCAAAGGAGACTTCAGGGCCTTGGGGCGGTTGGTGAGGGAATCTGGGAGGCAGGTTGTTTTTTCCTCTCCTCCCAGTTGCGGGCAATGACATTGGAAGGAACAGGTGGGACCAGCCTATTAATACGTGGCTCCGTGGCTGGTGTCATCAACACCATTTTGGGTTTTATGGTAATGGGATGGCATACACGGCACCAGGCTTGCTGGTGTCAGATGGGGTTCACCTCTCATAGAATCCAAGACTCATAGAATGCGTTGGGTTGGAAGGGACCTCTCAAGGGGATCTAGTCCAACCCCCCTGCAGTCAGCAGGGACATCTTCAACTAGATCACGTTGCTGAGAGCCTCATGCAGCCTGGCCTTGAATGTCTCCAGGGATGGGGCCTCCCCCACCTCTCTGGGCAACCTGGGCCAAGGTCTCCCCACCCACCTCCAAGGGGGAAGAGGGTCTTTGCTCAGGAGGTAGCGGAGCTCATTGACAGAGCTTTAAACAAGGCTTGAAGGGAGAGGGGGACAATATCGGGCTGTCCCTGTGGGATGAGATGCCAAGGTTGGAGGGACGGGGTGCCAGCGAGGGCCTGTTGCTCTGAGACGCGCTGGTGACGCTGCCTCACACTTGAAGTCTTGGAGAGATGAGCCGGGGGCTCCTGAGGTCACAGGAGCCAGGAGGGAAACACCAGTGCAATACCCCAAAGGAAACAAGGGGTGTTCCTGGAAGAAGGTGGTATTTGAAAAGTCATGGCATCAGGTGAAGTCCCCGGGCACTGGAAAAAGGGAAACATTGCACCCATTTTTAAAAAGGGTGGAAAGGAGGGTACGGACCTGTCAGTGTCACCTCTGTGGCTGGGAAGGTCATGGGGCAGATCCTCCTAAAAGCCACGCTAAGGCCCATGGAGGACAAGGAGGTGATTCGAGACATGGCTTCACCCTGTGCTTTTTCCACATCAGACTCCAAAGGAGGAGGACACGACACTTTTTCTCCTAAAATCACAGACCGAATGGGTAGGAATGAATCCCCGTGGGTGGATTTACTCTTAGTTGCATCCAGGATATTTCCAGTTACTTTCTGGCACGCCGTGAAAGAGCAGTGGAAAGAGAAAAACCAAAGGGAAAAAAAAAATACTCCAGGTAGACCATGTGACATGCAAAGTGATAATTTAATTTCTACCCAGGCTTCCATCAGGAAGTGGAAAGTTAATCATGTACTATTTAAAGCATATTGACAAAACTGATAACTCCGGTAAGGGATGCCGTGGGGTGGGCTGAGCCCAGCCTAGATGGGACCCAGCAGCCGCGCGGTGCTGGGAAAGGTCTTGCGCATCGCCATGCACTTCTCCTGGTCGATGAACAGGGAGTTGGCTTTGACGGCCAGGTCGTGCTGCAGGATGGCTTTGGTGCGAACCAGCATTTGCAAGGTGTCCTGGCTGTCTCTCAGCTGCTGCTGAAGAGTCTGCACCGTCTCATGGATGTCACGGACCTCGTTGACAAGGCTGGAAAACAGCAAGGAGCCCTCATTAGAAGTCCTGTCACGCAGGTGGTTTCTAGCATGGCGTTGCTGATGGGCCCCTGGGGCATGGGTTTTCCCCCTTCACCGCGCTCAGTGAACATCTGCTCGAAGGCTTCGGCAACGCGCAGCCGCGTCTGCCAGAGCAGGTGGTGCCACCAAGCAGAGGGACGAGCAGCTGTGGTTTCCCGTTCCTGTTTGGTTTTGTGGGTTTCTTGGCTCCCCCTCCTGGATTTCCCCGGGCAAGGGTCCTCCCCACACCCACGGGTGCACACGCAGCGAAAGAGGACAGCTGGGAGAGGCTAAAAGCGAAGGTGAAACAAGTGGAGGATGGAACAAAGGATGGCGTGAGAGATGCTAAACCGGCTCTGGGGCTGGGTTTAAATTGCTTTGAAAAGGCTTCCCAGGGAGCCTCACCCAGCGGGCTGCCAGGAGGAGGTGTGAAGTTCAGGGTGCCTGATCCTCCACAGCCCCTCAGGGTGCAATGCCAAAGAGCTCCCTCTGTCCTTGACAGGATTTCCAGTGTCCCCAGGGGAGGTGAGCACAGCCCTCACTGCTTCTCTGTGTGGTGCACAGAATCCCAGGCTGGCGGGGGTTGGCAGGGACCTCTGGAGATCACCCAGTCCAACCCCCTGCCAGAGCAGGGTCACCCACAGCAGGTGGCACAGGAACGCCTCCAGGCGGGTTTGGGATGTCTCCGGAGACGGAGACTCCACCACCTCTCGGGGCAGCCTGTGCCAGGGCTCTGCCACCCTCACAGCAAAGAAGTTCCTCCTCGTGTTTAGGTGGAACTCCCTATGCTCAAGTTTGTGCCCGTTACCCCTTGTCCTGTCCCCGGGCACCACTGAAAAGAGCCTGGCCCCATCCTCCTGACACCCCCCCTTTCAGTATTGATAAGCGTTGAGAAGGTGCCCCCTCAGCCGTCTTTCTTCCAGCCTGAAGAGACCCAAATCCCTCAGCCTTTCTTCACAAGAGAGGTGTTCCAGTCCCCTCATCCTCTTGGTAGCCATTTGGTGTCCCCTCTCCAGCAGTTCCCTGTCCTTCTGGAAGCGGGGAGCCCAGCACTGGACACAGCACCTTGCACAGCAGCTGCACCCTTGCGGTTACCCAAAAGCAAGGACCTAAGAGCTCTCAGCATGAGCCTGTTGCAGAGTAAAGGGCTTGTCCTTCAAACCTGAGCCCATCCAGCCGCCGGGAAGCAGGCAGGAGAGAAGACGGGGTTGACGCAAGTAGGAAAAATCCGGCCCCTCATGGGGTGGCATCAGGCCGCCCCCGGCCATGGGGTACAGCCTCCGTTGTGGGCGCAGAGCTCTCCCAGCACCCAAAGGCTGGGATACCCGCTCATTGCTTTTGATTATGTCGGTGCACTTCTGGAAGGACTCTTTAGGAAAAAAAAGCAACCCCCCATGATTAATGTTGTCATCCAGCGATGCTCCCGAGTGCTACCACCCGTGAGCCCTCGAGGTCCCCGCCGGCCCCGCGCTCCTGCCTTACCGCAGCTGGGCAGTGTCCCGGCACAGCTCCATGTTTGGCCTCCGAGTGCGCTCGTCCAGCCGGGTCTGAGCCACCTTTAATGGAGGCCCCTGGTCCCTAATGGCCTTTTGGATGGCTTCTATATTCCTCTCCGTCTGGAATATTTCCTGCAGTGTCTGGCGTAAGAAAGAAACACATGCATAAATTTAAAAAATGTATTCTCCAGCGGCAACGTGATTTCCCTTTTCTGCCATCCATCTGCAGAAAAAAACCAAGTTCAATTAGCAGACCCCGGGCTCAGACTGCTCTCACTCTGCCATAGATGGAGGCACAGATCCAGCAGCCATTTCTCTGCGGGGAAAAGCCTCTCTTTGCTCTTGCTGTCACATCAGAGGAGGTTTTGGAGCAGTGACGGATCTACTGAATTACCCGCTCCCCAAAATTACTGCTTGCAGGAACTGATCATCACTAGCAACTAACAGAGGGCAGGTTTTTGGTGGATGCTCGCTGAAGGATGTGGCACCAGCCCGCGATGCTGCAAGCCCAGTTTCTGCTCGGTTAATCTGTGCCGAGCACTTTTCAGGAAGCTTTCCATGAGAGCCAGTGGTGCGAGCCTGCTGCCCATGGCTGATCTCCACTTCATCTGCTTGGCGGAGCAAACACACCGATACCTGTGCAGCCACCACAGAGTGCTGAGACCGAAAACACGTCCTTGGAGGAGCAGCAAAGCTGCAAACCCCACAGCAGACACCCCAGCAGAGTCCCAGTAAAGACCTTCTGCAGGGCAGCCAGCGCCTCTGAAGTAACTAGCGCTGATGCAAGTAGCGCTGGCATTTTCTGCTGGAAATCCCTGTGCTAGCAGGCTGTCAGCTGGGATGAGCAACGGGCAGTATCCCTTGGGATGAAATTACACTGCCAACTCATCCTGCTCCGAGAAGAAAGTCCCCAAGAAAGCTGGGCAGGGGCTGTTTGCAAGGGCATGTAGCGAGAGGACGAGGGGCAATGGTTTCAACTAGAGCAGGGCGGGTTTAGATGAGACATTAGGCAGAAGTTCTTTGCACTGAGGGTGGTGAGACACTGGCCCAGGTTGCCCAGAGAGGTGGGGGAGGCCCCATCCCTGGAGACATTCAAGGCCAGGCTGGATGAGGCTCTGAGCAACCTGATCCAGTTGAAGATGTCCCTGCTGACTGCAGGGGGTTGGACTAGGTGGCCTTGAGAGGTCCCTTCACACCCAACACATCCTATGACTCCATGATTCTAAATGATGCTATAACCAGGTTCTTGTGGTGACCGTTCCTCTGCTGGGGCCAGGTCTGCGTGGAGGGTCGCGCTTTGGAGGTGTCACCGGGAAGTGACAGTGTCACACCAAAAGGGAGGGGTTCAGGCTACCTTGGCCAGGTGGGTCTGAATCTTTCTCTTGGCATCGGCCGTCTCGGCGATGCGGTTGGTGAAAGCGACGTTCACAGCGTTGAACTGCCGCCACATCTGGCTGTCCGTCACCGCCAGCAGGTTCTCGATGTCGTCCCGCAGCTTGGCGGAGGCCGCCCGCTCGCTCTGGGAGTGGATGATGTTGTTGTTGGTGAACTTGGCCCAGGACTGTGGCACCGAGATCCTGGGGGGGAAAAGGAGAGGCCCCCGGTAAGCTGGATGTGGGCAGGCATGGACCCTGCCAGGGAGCAGCGTGGATTCACTATAGCTTAAATCTACACTTTTAATTGGACTGTATGTCATAGTTTAACCCCAGCCAGCAGCCAGGACCACGCGTGCGCTGGTGCAGTTCTCCCCCTTCCCCCCAGAAGGGAGAAGAGGGAGAAAAGGAGGGGAAAGGGAAAGGGAAAAACTCGTGGGTGGAGATAAGGACAGTTTAATAGAACAGTAACAGAAACCAATAATAATAATAATAGTAATAATAATAATGAGAGAAGTCACTCTCACCACCCAGTGAACTGGCACCTTCCCGAGCCCCGACCGCATATTCCCACCCCGCACCAACCCCCATTTATATCCTGAGCATGGCATCTATGGTACGGAATATTCCGTTGGCCTTTCCCTTGTTCTGCCTATGCTCCTCCTCATTTCTATGGGAAGGTGAAAAGAGTCCTTGAAAAGTATAAACATCGCCTAGCAACAACTAAGACACATCTTTGAAAATATGCATAAACTTAGTGAGCTGTTTCAGCAGAGGTGCTCCGCTGAATTAATTGGCAGGCTGATCTCTCAACCCCTGGTAGAATGTTTAATGAGGTGGGACTGGCTTTCACCCTCTGGATGTTTGGCATCCAACTGTCAGCAGAGGGTTGTGCTCCCTTTCCGAGGAGCGGAGAGAAATGACCGCTCTGAGGGAGGTGTCTCCAGGCGGGATGGATCTGGGTTGGGGACAAGCAGCTCCCTGCCAGGGAGAGGCACCGCGTATCCCGGGGACAGCTTGCTGCTGGGGACCGACAGCGTGCACTCACGTGGCATCGACCTGCTCCACCCCTCGGTAGTAACTGATGCCCTGGGAGGTGTTCATCAGGTGGTGGCACCTGTCGTCGATCCGGTGGGCCACCTGCTTGTTGGCCAGATCCTTCTCCAGATTCTGCTGGGCAACCCGGTTGGACCTTCAACATGCAAACAGCAGCCATCGGTGGGGACGTACGGGTGGAATGGCTTCCTCCCCGTTCCACTCCCCACAGCAGCTCCCGGCCCCCCGCGCAGCTCTGTCCTCCCACGAGCATCACCGCCCGCATGCCATGGAGCCTCCATTGGCTTTACGCCTGTGGGGTGTGGGGATAGACAGGCTTCTTCTGGGGGTTCACATCTGCTGGGGTTCTGCTGGGCTTCTGCTGTGACCACAAATGCACATCAGCCCTCCGACATGAGAGAAGGAGCTCCTCCTTACGTGATCTGGGCTTTGGCCTTGTCCAGGACCTGCTGCATCTTCTCCTGGCACGACCTGATGACATCGACTTCCTGGGCAAAGGCAAAAGAGGACCCCACCAGTGTCCATACTCACTCGTCCTGGTCACACTCCTCCCCTTGGACCTCTCCAACCCTGCACACAGCAAGAACTTGCCTGCTTGTCTTCCTGCCCAAAGCAAACAGGCAGGAAAACTCACAGCTGAGCCTGCGCCCAGCGCCCTGGAGGGGACAGAAGGGTGCTGTGGCTGCAGCCATGGCCTTTGCATTCCCTTTCAGGGTGGGTCAATAAGGATTTTTTCACCTTGACCTCAGTGTCAAGCGGTGGTTAGTCCCACTGCACGGACAGGGACACATCCTGGTGTGGACAGGCAGAGCGGTTCCCTGGACCACTACACACCTCCGTCCCCAGATCAGCACCTGCCCTTTTTGCTCCCAAAATGTTTTCCTCCCCAGGAGGAATCCCATCCGTACGGGACAAGAGGAGATGGACTCGACTTCGGTGTAAATGCCCAGGCTGAATTTCTGAGACACATTCAGCTCCACCGGAGGAAGTGTGTTGCTCTCAGCTCACTTGACTTCAGCACAAACCCATTGCCTTTGTGAAGCTCCGGCTGCTGGAGGCAGGTGATCAGTGCTCCAAATCCCATAACTTTGAAATCCAGTAAAAATAGCTTCAACGCATGATCTGAGTTGCCAACTTACTGTTAAGAGCTGTTCCTCCACGTTGTCGTGGACCAGGTCGATGCCCATCCTCTTCTCCCGGTGAAGTAAGCACTCCTGAGCGACCTGTTGGGGACACGCCATCACCGCTGGCTGCAGGGGCAGGGCTCTCTATGGGGACTGTCCCCATCTCCAATAATGTAAGAAAAGAAACTCTAGGTGGGCACGGAGATGACAAGAGAGGGAAAAAAGTGGCCCGGGGCAGCTGGTTTAGCTGACAAGGAGCAGGCGAGCTGCAACATCAGCATTAAACCATCATAAGGGAGCAGACGTGTCCCTGGTGCAGCCACAGCTGAAACGGGGGACCTGTGTCAGCCTTGACGCTGACCTCGCCAGAGCCTCGTGGTAAGACATGGGCTTTTGTCTCCCAAACCGGGATTTTGGATGTACCACTTCTAAAAATATTGAGTTAAGCAAACGCTGCGCTGACGTGCTCAGCCTGTGCTGATAGGGGATCCAGCAGATGGCAAGGGGGGTTTGTTTACTACTAACTTAACTAATGGCCTCTTAATAACAACTTTCTAGACGTTCCGGAGCTGCAGTGAAACTTAATGAGACGTTTGAAGGGCTGCAGATGTTTCAGCAGTAGGCTACAGCTTGCAGCGCGCCGGGACGGGTGCTTACCCGGAGAGGGGCCTCCGCCTCGGCCAAGGCTCTCTCCAGCCTGGTCTTCACCTCTGTGAGCGCGTTGGTCTCCCCGATCACCTCATCTAGCTCGTGGCAGAGCTCCGATTTCCAAAACGCGATGTCATTGGCGCGCACTCCCAGGTTTTTGGTGCTTTCTGCTTGCGTTTTCTTGGTCTGCTGGTATTTGTGGTCAATGATGCGGGAGGTATCGGCTCTCAGGTGCTCCGCGTTCTTCTGGGAGGTCTCCGACTCCCTGTAATTGGTCACGTTGGACTTGTACCAGTCTTCAGGGGTGTAGCGGGTGAAGACGGTGGTTCTGGTGGAAACAGATGGAAGCTTCTCGCCGGCAGGTATCCCCTGGGAACTCTTGGAAAAGGCAGCCAAAGTTGGTTTGCTGGCAGCCGTTTTGTAGTAGGTGCTGGGCATCCAGGGGAGGCTGTAGCTCTGAGGCAAGGGGCAGTAAGGAAATCGGTTCTTATAGCTTGACGCCATGGTGTGGATGGCAGGGAGAAACCTGGTGGGTATGGCTCTGGGATGGGCGAACTTTGCTGGTAAGGGAGAGCCGACAGACTCCATGCTCGACCGCTGCTATTCGTGTGTCCCGTCCGTGTCCTGCACAGAGGAGGAGAGAGAGGACAACCTCAGCAACCTCCTGCACTTGCCTTACTTCTTACAGCAACACCCGCAACTGCAAACACAAACAGCGACGCACAGAGCGCCCTCACAGCGCCTGAACAGGCCTAAACCCCTTGAAAACAAATCCCTCCTGACAGCATCCCAAACATTTGGATATAAAAGCGTTTGACTTGGTTGTTAGTATCTAGCATCAGGTCTTGGAATGCGGAGAAAAACAAATCACGGCCGTAAGGAGAATGACAGATACCGTGCCTTCCTTTTCCTTAAATCTGTCAATCCAGTCAAACTGGAGTTGCTCCTTCTCTGCTGTTCCTTTGTTTCTTTTGGCTGGCGTATCTGCTGATCTTCTGATACTCCAGAGGTCATTTTCTCTGTAAAAGTTCCATTCCCAGCCCCGAGAGCTGCGTCCCTTTTGGACACACATCTGCTACCGGCCCAGCGCCATTTGTGGGTGGGTGAGGGACTCCATCCTCACCCCCTCTATCTTCCCTTGCCTTAAATGCTGGAGTGAGGAGCCTGCAGGTGAGCTGAGCTTTGCAGGACTATATCCTAATTTGACCCCCCCACACCCCTATTTCAGCCTCAAAAGAAGGGCCGCCTCTTGCCTTGCAAAGGAGGAAAGGTGTCGATGGCTCACCTGGTGTAAGATCAGTGTGCGTGGGAAGGAGATGGCCCACAGTCTTTTCAGAGCGCTTGGGAAACACCAGCCTTGCAGTAGCCCTAGGAGGAATGGCCACACATGAAGATTTTGCTACCAAGAATTGCATATTGTCCTCTCCAGCTTGAGGCTGTCAATCGATGGTTATCAGCAAGATAAGGCAGGGGGCCACCAAACACACCTCATCTGAGGACAAACACTCCGGAGGGGTACGTGGTGCTCGGTACGAAGCTCTTGTGAGGTTACAAGTGTCACCCATGGGCAGGAATAAGTCCCTCAATACGGCTGTTGTAGCCAGCCTGACGTGTCCTTCCCCTAACACCGTCCCATCCCCACTGCTCCCAGCCTGGCTCGGAGCCCCAGGGGAAGATGAGGACACGGGTGTGCTACAGCAAGATCCCTGATGGGAGTGGCTGTGGGACAGGCAGCGGGAAACTCACACCCTCAAATTTAGCAGAAAAAGAAGCTTTCGCAAACACGACCCTCCGAGCCAGTTTGGCAGAACCGAGGACGAAATGTCTGCGCTCAGGTCCAACAAAAACCACCGCGTGTGCCGCTTCCCACAAACCGCTCCCTTCAGCCCTTTTGTCCCGGCTAGGGATAAATGACGGCGCTTTCCCTAGCTCCGTGCCGCTTTATACCTGAGAAACAGCCTTGGGAGGGTGGGAGGCAGCTTCCCTGGCTCCCACCCCCACAAATAAACTCTGCCCTTTCAGATACTGACAGACACACGTTTAGGAAAGGGAGGGAAAAACCCACTTTGTGCCACCCCTGAACACGGACACAACGACAGGAGCCCCGACCACCTCATCCGGGTACATTTAGAGGACAGAAGAGATATGGAGGGGGATTAGGAGAATGACCTGTTTTTTTCCCTCCCAGTTCAGGGACATACTCACCCTGCAGAGGCTTGGGGGTGTGCGGGGGGGGCTGCTACTCAGTGCTGTGCTGTCAGGTTGGGTGGCAGCACTGCCAGACACTGCAGCATCCCCAGTGCCCTCTGTGTCACAGAACCAGGGCAGCGTTGCCGCTGGCGCAGGGTGCTCAGTAACCGGGTTCTACGCGGGCAACTCCCTGCAGCCGCTCTGGCAACCCGATGCAGCCGTTGGGGAATGCATTGCTGTGGATGGGCAAGCCCGGGCCAGCCCTGGGCAAGAAAATACCCTCACATGGCATCCTAGATCCTGCCCTGGACAACCTACTGCCCTCCATGGGCAGGTTTTGCAGCCCCTGGGCAACCAAGTGCAGCTTTTGGGCAACTGTTGAGCGGCTTAGTCATATCATTTGGTTTTAGGTAGTCCTGCAAGAAGCAGGGAGATGGACTCGATGATCCTCATGGGTCTCTCTCGACTTGAGACATTTTATGATCCTATGAAATCACGGCCCTCAGTGGGCAACCCAGTGCCACCCCTGGGCAAGTCAGTGCAGACTGCGTGCATCCTAGTGCCTTTGCTGGGCAACTTGATCCCTTGCCTGGACAACCCCCAGCACCGTCAATGGGCAACCCAAATCTAGCTTGCTGACTGATGTTGATAGCATTCGGCATGCTACGCTGCAAAATCGAGCGGCTGTTGATTTTTTGCTGTTAGCTCAGGGTCATGGATGTGAAGGTTTTGAAGGTATGTGTTGTATGAACCTTTCCGACCACTCATCATCCATTCATAAGCAGTTACGGGAGCTGAAGGATAACATGTCCAAATTAAAAGTGGTCAAAAACGGTTTCGATGATTGGTTAAGCTCATGGGGTATAACGGGATGGTTATCAGATTTACTAAAGCAAGGGCTCATGCTATTGTTTTTTATATTATTATTGATTATGGCAGCCTCGTGTGTTCTCCGCAAAGTGACTGACATGATAGAAAATGCCATGCATAAGGTCTGGCTGGCTCAAGAAGAAAAAGGGGGTATTGTAGGAATGTATCTGAGAGAAAATGGCCATGTGAGCCAGCCTCCCTACTGTGAGAGATTAGATTAAGAGCAAAACAGGTGGTAGAAGATGGAATTAGTACATGGGAAAAACGGGAACTGAGAAGGTAGAAAACATGTTGTGCTAATAACTAAGCAATTTACTATGCGAATTCTTGTAACCAATCTGATGTGTGAACGAACTGCATGCACAGCGCGTGGACAGTGTAACTCGCTGATCAGAAATAAGCGAGTCGCGTGTACGGCTACAACACAGGGTATAAAAGATGATGATCGGTGCTTAATAAACGGCTTCTGTTGATTCACATTGGATCGTCTGGAGTCCAGTTATTTCTCCTCAACAGGGTGCGGGAGGAGAAGCCATGCTCTCTGCTAAGACACCAGAGGAACCCACTAGCAGGGTTTGACCAGCCACATTTTAACCAAAAGAGGCAGAAAATGCCAGCGACGACACTGTGAGCACCCGGAGATCTGCGGAAAGGTCTGAAAGTCCATTCAGTCCCTGGCCAGATGAGAGAGAGCTTCACCTGGAGCTGCTTCTGGACTTTCTCATGGGATCTTTTGAGAGAGGTCCCAGCCCTAGCTCTGTCCCAGCATCAGTGACACCTCCAGCATCTGAGCTGATCCCATCCCTGCTACGAGTCCCTCTTCACCAGCAGCAGCCAAGGGAGCACAGCCGACAGCATGGACACCGTCAAGACGAGCAGGACGGCGAGGGCGATGGGCGACTGGCAGCATTTCACCCCCAGGGCCGAGCTGGATGACACCGAGCTTCGTGTTTCCGTTCTGCTTCTCCTCCCCAGGGAGCTGCAGTCCACACCCACCAGTGGCATCCCATGGTCACTGATGACAAAGATGTGGGCTTCCCGTGCCAGCTCTCCTGGGACCCCCTGCGAGTCCATGGGGCTGTTCCCCGTGCTGCAGCACCGGCCGGAGCTCTGCACCGGCATCACAAAATGGCTGGGCACCACCAAGGTGTTGCTGGCCTCCAATTTGGTCAGATGGGACAAGGAGGAAGGTGACAGAGGCATCTCCAGGGCCCGGAGGTTGGTACCTGCCTTGGGCAGGTAGAGCCGCCTTCTTGCTGAGGAAAGTCACGTAGCGGCAGATGGGCAGATGATGCTGCTCTGGACCTGGCCGTCAAGCTTGGCGGAGAGCAAGCACTTCACCAGGCAGTCGTGGCAGAAGGTGTGCCTGCAGCTGAGCTGGCGGTGCATGGCCTCCAGTGGGTGGAACTTCTCGTGGCACACGGGGCACTCGGCCGGGGGTCCCTCCTTGCTGGACGAGGCCTCAGACATCCCTGCTCTGTCGGCCACAGGCGCTCCCCAGCTGCGAGGAAGAGGCACGATGGGTTAATAAGGTTGAAATGATAAGCATGATCCATCTCTTCATCTCTCCTCCTCCTCCTCCCTGCTCTCTTGCTTTTGCCCTCTTGCCCCTAACAGATGCAGTTGACAGCTACTAGGCATCCTCTCAACAAGACAGGGCATTTTCAGGAGCATTACGCCTCTCAGTGTGGCCCTTGGGGCAAGAGAGAGATGACGGGAGGACCCCAACTCCAGAGCCAGCGGGGGCAACAATCCCCGGCTGCAAAATCACATGCACGAGCCCCTGGATGGACGTGCTCAGCACGTGGTACAGATAAAGCAGGTTCAGCTTGTGTCACGAGTGCCTCCGTGCACTGCTGCCAGCTCCAGGTGCACGGGAGGTGGGAACTCCCATCCCACAAAGAAACCTGCCATGGAAAGGGAGATGCTCCCATCCCAGGGGACACAGAGGGGCCAGCGGGAGCAGGGGGAGGCCAGGGCAGTGGGACAGGTGGGAGCACAGGACCCTCCGGGGATGGAGAGGGGGCGTGCTGGACCCGGGGCAGGCAGCGAGCACCCACGCCAGGCTCCTTCCAGGCTGCTGGAGGATGTCCCAGGCTGGTGGCCAGGCCACAGCCATCTCCAGGCTGTGCTCCTCACGCCGGAGCATGGTGTGGTCAGCAAGCCCCGGAGCCCGGCGTCTCCTCTTAGTCAGAGCGGGGAGGGCAGAGCCCAGCCATCCCGCCTGGCCCCTGCCCCAGCCTGGGGCGCCAGGGGGAGCGCGGGGCCGCTGGGATCCCCAGACCCGCGTCTGGGCTGGGTCTGAAGCTCTGCCGTGCGTCTCCCAGGGCAGGGAGCATTCATGCGGCGGCTCAAGGAAGGGAGAGGGGAGCGGGAAGAAGGGAGAGAGGAGAGGGGAAAAGGGAGAAGGGAGCGGGAGATGGGTGAAGGGCGGAGGAAGAGAGGAGAGGGGAAAGGGGAGAGGAGAGAGGGGAGAGGGGAGGAGGGATGCTCAGCTCAGCTCCTTTCTCTTAAAACCTGAGCTTCATAAAACCTGCAGGTTTTTCCAGACCTTGCAGCATTGTCCGACCCGACCCAACCTGCACCCCTTTTCTCACGCATGACTGTGCCCATGGGCATCCTCACAGCTGTCTCTGGAGGTTTTGCCATCCCCTCCTTGGCTGACCTCCTCTTCCTTGGGAGCCATCCCCTGCGCCAGGACGGTCACAAGAACACAACAAACCATCCCCTCCCAATCAAAGAGAAGAAAGATGCAGGCTCCTGCTCTGCTTTAAGAGGGATCAGGGACCTGGTCCCCCAACGTGCTGCAGAAGGAGACCCTGACCCTGTGCACCAGCTCCTCTGTGCCCCCAAAGCCCCCTTACCTGCTGCAGGGCACCAGGGCAGGAGCCCCTCCATGCACTCCACTGCTGTCCCCAGAAGCGGGGCTGGCCGTGCCCCAGCACCGAGCACCAGCTGGGGAGGGGACTGGGACACCTATCTAACACGGAGCTGTTGGCTGCGCGTGTCATGCGGGTGCGTTGCGCAGAAGCTGGAGCAGGGACAGGGCCAGCTCCCGGGGATTGAATGCGGAGGAACTCGTTCCCCGTTTTAAAGGCCTGATATTTGCCTGGTTGGCCAGGGAGGGGGCGAGGAGCCAGTGTCAGGCGTCGGAGGGCAGGGACAGGCAGCACGGTCCTGCCTGCTTTCCCTCATGTGATGGGCACCTGTAGTCGGGCTCATCCCTGAGCTCAAACCCCAATGAAACAGTCGCTAAAGGGGATGTCGGGAGCCCAGAATCCCTCTGTTGCTGCAGAGCAGGGTGACCGGCAGCACCCTGCACCAGGGCTGGGCTCCTGCCAAACAATTCTTGCCTCCAGCCGCCACAGCTCCCTGTTCCTCGCCCTGGCCACATCTTCATCCCTACGCCCCCTCCCCTCCTCATCCCCCAAACACTCCGCACTCCAGCCCTGCGCTCCCCGCCCTACACCATCAGACGCTCACCCAAGCACCGGTGTGGCAGCACACAGCCCAGCAAACACACTCCAGCAGGCTCGAGGGACACTGCTGCCTTGAACCTGCCCTGGAGGGGGTTTCCAGCATCTTTGGGAACTGCAGTCCAGGCAGCGGCAGGAGCCCTGTGGGCTCAGGGCAGGCAGAAGCCCCGAGCTTGGCCGTCTCAGCAGCCGCAGGTGGCTCATGAGTCACTGTTTGGCCAGGTGCCGGCTGGAAACACACGTAAAGAAGGTTCCCTGTGGCCTTACATGTGTCCCAGGGTGCTGCCCATCCCTCGCTCGACCCCCAGGCGAGAAGCTGAGAGGTGTCTCCCCTGCAAAGCCTTGAAAAAACTGCCACGGGGTGGGTCACTTCTCCCACAGTCTCGACTCTTTCCAGCCACCCCTGCCACCCCTCAGCCCGGCCAGTGGCCACGGGGCTGCCAGCCCACACTCAGGCTTGCTGAGCGGCTCCACAGGGATGTGAGGATGAGATTCCCAGAGCAGGCACAGTGACCCCAAGGCGCCCCGCCTGCACGCCTTCCCCAGCTCTGGCTGTGGCAGTGCAGCCACGGGACCTGGATTTGAACCATCAAGGGGCCCCAATGGCCCCTGCAGGGCCTGGAGTCTCCATCATGGAAAGCCTTCCGGAGAACCCTGACATAGCGGGGAGTCTTGCCTTGGGGCAGAGAGATGCTCCGCACAAGCATTCCCAGCCCTGCGGTCCTCCAGCCCCAAGAAGATGCCCAGGGCTCTGCAGGATCCGTGGGGCAGGCAGAAGAGGAGATGCACCTCTGGCACCCAAACCCCAGTGAGATGGGCCATGGAGGTCCTCTATGGGCAGGAGGGGTGGTTTCGTGCGGCTGGCTGTCGCGGCAGGGCTGCAGGCGTGGGCAGCAGTATCAGTCGCTCGTGGGTGCAGCGGTTGCAGCAGTTACAACATGGGGCTGGTTTCTGGAAGGAGCAGGGGAGGTGCAGCCCCGCCGAGCCGTCCCGTGCACTGGGGCAGCTGCCAAAAGAGAGCACCCATGGTGGGAGACATGCCCCACGGGGGATGTCTCAAGCCGTGAAGCCCTGTCCCTCGCTGGAAGGAGACCCGCAGCATGTCATCACCTTCCACACCCCCCGCTTAAGATCAGGGACCAAGCCACTCCACTCGTTATCCCAGTTTTCTTGGGATGGTCCAGAAATTGAGGCTGAAACCTCTCCAGACAGATCGTGCCGGGGCTGAGGTTGCACAGTCACCCCTGGGGTGGGCATCCCCATCCCCCTCCCTGGCCCCCCCTTGAAGCTGCTGGAGGTGCCAGGGTTGCACCCACCGAGATCTCCATTGCTGAATGAGTGATCTGGGCCAGCGAGAGCAGATTTGGGGCAGCCGAGCATCTCCCCAGCTTCAGTTTGCTCTCTGCCAGCATCAAGGCGGGGTGGAAATTCCTGTTTCCCATACTTTGAATGCTCCCCGCAGTCGGAAACCATGAGCTATGAACTATGAATGACAGGATTGAGTCTGCTGGTGCTTGAGGGAGAAGAAACCAGTTTCAGGAGCAAAGCAAGTCCCTATACGCTGCCTGTATGTTTTTCTCCGGCTTTAAGCAATGCAGCTCACGGCCAGTGTTTCAGCCCCCTCAAACCCAGTGCAGGGTCAAGGTCTCCAGGATCCTTTTATCCAAGCAAGAAGGCAGCATCAGGCTCAGCTTCTCTCCAGGGACCACAGCTGAGACCTTCTCTGCTCTGGGGTTGGTGGCTTCCAGGGAACAACGGACATTCTGACCCAGAAGAGGACACGGCCCTCCCTACAGGCGGGGGTGGCCGGGGGTCCCTTCACTAAAACTGCGATGGCTTTTGGGCAGAGCTCTGCAGCCTTTTGCAAGGACAAGCGGATGCTGCAGACAGCCCTTGTCTTCCACAGCATCACCCCAACTTCCCACTGTCACCGACCAGGTGGGGAGGAGGGAAAATAATATTAGATATAGTTACGTGAAAGTGCTTATTTTCAAAGCACATTTAAAGCCAGAAGATCGAACTATATGTGAGCCTGGTGCCAGGCAAATATTCACTATAGGTCTCGATATTTCCATAACAAATCCATGCTGCACTTCTCCAAATCATAAGAGATGAAGCAGGGACATTTCCAATGAGCAGAGACGTGTCCTCCATCCCTTCTCTCAACGAGGGCGAGGATCCCGATGAGAAAAATCATGGCTTTATTCCTGACGGCAAGATGCACGCGCGGAGCTTTGCCATGCAGCCACAACCCATCCACATGGCTGGTGGCTGCTGGAAAGGATGGGCTGGCTGAAGTGTCCCTCACCTGGGGAGACCTGCCCCATCCCTCCCACGACACAGCCAGTCCTCCCAAACTCCCCCAGGTTTTTCCTTAGCGATGGCTCAACCTGCAAATCTGAGGCTTTCTCCAAGTTTCTGCTCAGCCCGTTCTCCTCCCACCACTTCCCAGCCCCGGCTCAAACATGGTGACTAGTTGGCACTGGTGGGAACCAGGTGAAGGGAAGAGGGGAAAAAGTAAATCCAAGGGGTGGACGGTCCAAGGGTCCTGGCCCCTGTCTTAGCTGTATCCATTCCCGTGCTGTCAAAATAAACTCACATAGATGGAAAAGATGGATGAGTTTGGAGGCACCCAAGCCCTTTAAGGGGGTCCATCTTTTCCCATACTTGCTTTACTTGAATTCAGAGTGGGAAAATAAGTGTCTTTTCCTTTTGCATGTCTCCATCCTGCCTGTCAGGCACCTGGCAGGATGCAGACCCACCATCAAGCTGCTGATTTAGCCAAGACAGCCCAAAACACCTAGCAGAAGCTCTTCCGACAGCTTTCTCCTCAGCGCTTTTTGCCGTGCCCAGCAGCTGGTGCTCTCGGATCTGCTGTGGCCACCCTAAAAAAAAAAAAAAAAAAAAAAAGACCCGGGCCCGGGTGCACCGTAAAAAAAAGCCCTGGGCCTGCCTCTCCAGGGGTGCCAAGGTCTGGAGCTGGTGGTCCCCACCAGCTGGGATGCTGCCTCTTCCCCACCAGGATGGATGGGATCTGCTTATCCTCCTGATGACCAGAAATTTACATCCAGTCATTTGACATGACGAATGCTTATCAAACACCAAGGAACAACGGGGTACATCCCCAAACCCCTCTCCAATGCCTGTTTTCCCACCAGATGCTGCGGTTTTGCGAAGGCACCTGCACAGTACCTGGGCATCACAGCACCCACCTGCCTCTGCCTCCAACAAACCCTCCCAGGAATGACCCCGAGCCTGGTGTGAGCCCTTGGAGCCTTATTCTGACCGCAAAACTTGGGGATCTGTCTCGTCCAGTCCAGGCCGAGCCACACAGCCCCACGGTGCATGGGGTTTTCCCATACCTGGGAGGGCAACTGCACTCTCCAGGGGCTCCTTCAGCTTCTTTCCCCCCTCCACCAACACAGCGTCAGCTCAGTGAGTCCGGGGGCAGCCCAAGGCAAGCGCCTCAGATGATGAGCAAGACCAGGGCTGCACAAAACCCCTGGATGTGGGGGCAAAATGGCTTGTCCCCCCTTCCCCGGTGCCCACACCAGCCCCTCGGGGGAAGCACACAAACCTGCTGTAGACCCTCCGCGGTCACTGTGACCCGTCCCTGCTGTGTCATGAGCCATGCCACTCCAGGGATGTTTTACCACCCGCGTCCCCTGCAGCAGCGGGTATTGCCGGACTCTTTTACGCCATCCCCTCTGGCTGCCTTTTTAGCAGGCAGCTCCCTCGAGCCTTATTCTGGGGGACAATGCACAGAATCCCTGCAACGTCAGGAGAAAAGGCTGCCGGGGTTAGGGACTGGGGGGCTTTTACCAAAACGGGATGTTCCCTGTGGTTTTGGCTGCCAGGTTGTGTTGCAGTTTGGCTTTTTCCTCCAAGCCCTGTCTCCCGGAGGGCCGAGATTGCAGAGGGGTTGCTGCCTTTAATCACGGAATCACGGAATCTTCAGAGTTGGAAGGGACCTCTAGAGATCATCTAGTCCAACTCCCCTGCTAGAGCAGGATTGCCTAAAGCACATCCCTCAGGGCTGCATCCAGGCGGGTCTTGAAAATCTCCAGAGAAGGGGACTCCACAACCTCCCTGGGCAGCCTGTTCCAGTGCTCTGTCACCCTCACCGTAAAGAAGTTTTTTCTCATATTTGATCGGAATTTCCTATGTTCTAGCTTGTGCCCATTGCCCCTTGTCCTGTCACTGGGAACCATTGAAAAGAGCCTGGCTCCGTCCTCCTTAAACCCACCCTTTAGGTACTTGTAAATATTAATCAGGTCCCCCCTCAACCTTCTCTTCTCCAGGCTAAAGAGTCCCAGCTCTTTCAGCCTTTCCTCATAAGGGAGGTGCTCCAGTCCCATAATCATCTTGGTTGCCCTTCGCTGGACTCGCTCCAGTAGTTCCCTGTCCCTCTTGAACTGGGGAGCCCAAAACTGGACACAGTACTCCAGTTGTGGCCTCACCAGTGCAGAGTAGAGGGGGAGAATGACCTCCCTCGACCTACTGGCCACAGTCTTCCCTATGCAGCCCAGGATGCCATTGGCCTTCTTGGCGACAAGGGCACACTGCTGGCTCATGGATAATTTGCTGTCTACCAGGACCCCCAGGTCCTTCTCCTCAGAGCTGCTTCCCAGCAGGTCCGCCCCTAACATATACTGGTGCTTGGCATTCTTCCTTCCCAGGTGCAGGACCCTACACTTGCTTTTGTTGAACCTCATTTGGTTCTTCTCTGCCCAGCTCTCCAGCCTGTCCAGGTCACGCTGGATGGCAGCACGGCCCTCTGGAGTGTCGGCCACCCCTCCCAGCTTGGTATCATCAGCAAACTTGCTGAGGATACACTCTGTCCCCTCATCTAGGTCATTAATGAATATATTGAACAAAATTGGACCAAGTATTGACCCCTGAGGGACACCACTGGTTACAGGCCTCCAACTGGACTCTGTGCCGCTGATCACAACCCTCTGGGTTCTGTCACTCAGCCAGCTCTCGATCCACCTCACTGTCACCTCGTCTAGCCCATACTTCCTCAGCTTCCTAATGAGGATGTTATGGGAGACAGTGTCAAAAGCCTTGCTAAGGTCAAGGTAGATGACATCTACGGCTCTCCCCTCATCCAGCCAACCCGTTATAACATCATAGAAAGCTATCAGATTGGTCAGGCATGATTTGCCCTTGGTAAATCCATGCTGACCACTTCCAATAACTTCCTGTTCCTCTACGTGTTTGGAGACGACATCCAGAATGAGTCGCTCCATTACCTTCCCAGGGACAGAGGTGAGACTAACCGGCCTGTAGTTCCCTGGGTCCTCCTTCTTGCCTTTTTTGAAGATTGGAGTGATGTCAGCCTTCCTCCAGTCCTCAGGCACCTCTCCTGTTCCCCGTGACCTTGCAAAGACAATGGAGAGCGGTCTAGCGATAACATCTGCCAGCTCTCTCAGCACTCGCGGGTGCATCCCGTCAGGGCCCATGGATTTATGAATGTCCAGCTTGGCCAAGTGGTCTCTGACCCGGTCCTCCTCAACTAAGGGAAAATCTTCCTCTCTCCAGACCTTCCCCCTTGCCTCCAGGGTATGGGATGCGTGAGGGACGGCTTTATCAGTGAAGACCGAAGAAAAGAAGGCATTCAGTAACTCTGCCTTCTCTGTGTCTTCCACCACTAGGGCACCCGTCTCATTCATCAGTGGACCTATATTTTCCCTAGTCTTCCTTTTTCTCTTGATATACTGGAAAAATCTCTTCTTGTTGTCTTTAACTGCAGTGGCCAAGCTGAGTTCTGATTGAGCTTTGGCCCTTCTAATCTTCCCCCTGCATAGCTTTGTTATATCTTGATAATCCTCATAAGTTGCTAAGCCCCTTTTCCAGAGAATGTAAGCTTTCCTTTTTTTCCTGAGGTCCAGCCAAAGCTCTCTATTTAGCCAGGCTGGCCTTCTTCCCCGTCGGCTCGTCTTTCGGGACATGGGGATGGCCTTCTCCTGTGCTTCTAAGAGCACCTGCTTGAAGTATGACCAGCCTTCCTGGGCACCTTTGCTCTTCAAAACTGCCTCCCAAGGGACACTCTCAACCATGCTCCTAAACAGGTTAAGGTCTGCCCTTCGGAAATCCAAGGTGGCAGTTTTGCTGGCTCCCCGCCTCGCTTCACCAAGAATTGAAAACTCTATCATTTCATGGTCACTCTGCCCAAGACGACCTCCAACCTTTACATCCCCAACAAGACCTTCTCTGTTAACAAACAGTAGGTCCAGTAGGGCACTTCCCCTAGTAGGTTCCTTCACCAGCTGTGTTAGGAAGTTGTCTTCCACACACTCCACGAACCTCCGGGACTGTTCCCTCTCTGCTGTGTAGTATTCCCAGCGGACATCTGGGAAGTTGAAATCCCCCACGAGAACAAGGGCAGATGATCGCAAGACCTCTGCCAGACGCTTATAGAATACTTTATCGGTTTCTACATCCTGATTAGGGGGTCTATAACAAACTCCCATCACCATATCTGCCTTGTTGGCCTTCCCCTTGATTTTTATCCATACACACTCAACACTGTCATTCACACTGTTGAGTTCTAGACATTCAAAACCGCCCCTAACATAGAGGGCCGCCCCTAACATAGAGGGCCACCCCACCACCTCTCTTCCCTTGCCTATCTCTTCTGAAAAGCTGGTAGCCATCAATTACAGCACTCCACTTGTGTGTGTCTTCCAACCACGTTTCCGTGATGGCAACCACATCATAGTTTCCCTGCTGCACGATGGCCTCCAGCTTGTCCTGCTTATTCCCCATGCTGCATGCATTAGTGTAGATGCACTTCAGTTGGGTTAATTGTCCTGCCACTTTCTTGGGGGGACAGGCCCTGATTTGCACCTGAGCATTCTCGGACACTACTGTAGTTACCAAATTATCACTACTCCTTGTGTCTATGCTGCCACACAATTCACTATCCCCCACCATCGCTGAGACAGGCTGCAAGACCGTGCTATCACTTTTACCCATGGGAACAAAAGCTCCCACTTTTAATGGGAACAAGTAGAGGTCAGCTTCTAGCCCTGCAACACCACACACACTGGAGTGGCCCGGAAAGGAAATGCTCCATAAAAGGAGCACTACATACTCGATTTTGGTTCATTTCATGATTTTTCCAGGGTCTTATGACCATGCAGTCAGCATGGTGCTGTGAGCAGAGAGTTTGCAGGCAGAGCTGCTCCACCAGCCAGGGTCAGCTGGTGGATCATCAACCAGAAACACAAGTGGGTTATTGGGCTTGGCAAGTTCGAGCCTCACAAAGCTCTTGAGATGCAATGAGTCAACAGTTCCCAGATCACATCCCCAGGGTCAACACTCACAGCTCCAGAGCCACAAGCAGAGATGGATGCTGCCTCCCAGCACAGACCAGTGCCCAGCTCCCAGGGCTGTTTCCCTCCCCATCTCCCCATCCCTGCTTCTCCTTTGCACAAAGCCTCCTTTCCCTGGACCTTCTCAGCACTAGGAAGGCTAGGCTGCATGTGGTGGTGGGGGGCGGGGGGGGGGCGGGGCTTGGCTGACCCCCTGCTTCTTCTCCTTGGCTCCCTGGAGGTGCCAGCTGCATCCCTGAGATGATGGCCTGGGTACCAGGGGAACCTGCCTGCATCCCTGGGGTGGTGGCGCTGGCATCAGAAGTCCTCCTCCATCTGAGGGAGCGCCTGCCCCCGTCTCAGATGTCACCGTTGCTCTACGTGTCCCTGCTTGCATTCCCAAGGAACCAGGATGTGTCCCTGGAGTGCCTTTGATGGTCCTGGGCACAGCCTGTGTGCCTGGTCCCGTCAGACCCAGCGCTGAGCTTTCCAGTCTGTGCTGAGCCAACGGAGACGGACTCAGGCAACGGCCACCTCTCCCAGGCACCGGGGACACTGGGAACGGATCCAGCACCCAGAAAGACGGGCAGGGAGAGCTGGTGTTCCAAAAGTGATATATAGATTTTAATTAATAAAATCATGATTGTGATTTAAAATTTAAATGCATTACTATTCTTTAATTAGTAAAATTAATTCCCTGGAGAAGGGAGATGAACGGTGGTCACAGGGCTGGGGGGAACACATTGACAAATCGCAGCCCCCAGTTCTGCTTCGCCCCGGCCCTGCAGAGGTGCAGAGGAGGGAGGACGGGGTGAGGGGGGGTTCAGGGGGGTCTGTGCAAGAAGCCGTGCTGAATTCCAGAAGCCAGAGGAGAGGCGCGTGTTGCTCTGGGCGCTGCAGCACCTGTCTGGGAAATCCAGAGCTGGGGGGGCACCAGTGGCTCCGTGCCGCCGTGGCCACGATCCGGGCTCTCGACAGCCACCTCCATCCATTTATTTTTCATTATTCCCCCTCTGCCCTCTCCTGCCCTGCTGCAGGGCTGCTCGGGCATGAAGTGGGCTGTTAGAGAACCCCCCCACACCCTTCAGTACCTCTGGGATGCTGCTTCCTTCTCCCTGGATTTATATATATATGATACTCATAGATTATAGCGATAGATTAAAAAAATAAAGTGGGGGAAGAAAAGGCCAGCTAGAGGATCCCATGGGCCAGTGCCCACCCCAGCAGCATGTCTTCCCCTTAAAGACAATAACAAAACCCAGACAATGATCCCAGTGAGTTCCTGGGGGAGCCCCCGCTCCCAATGCCCTGGCCCGGACCCCCCCAACTCCCCTCCGCGCCAACCCTTTGCTGCCTCAGAAAACCACAATAATGGCGGCGGTTGGGAGCCGGGCCTGGTCTCCTGCGGGACGTGTCACCGGAGCGGGCTGAGTGACCGGGACAGCCCTGCGAGGGAGCTGCCTCTGCCCGGGCTCGGGCTGCGCTGGCTGCGGCCACAGATCAGCCTGCGCCAGCTGCGCCTCAGGGATGGAGGTGGAAAAGGCAGCCGGGACCCTCGGCCTCTCCCATGCCTGTGGATAACCCCATCCCAAGGACCGGCCGGGAGTGGGGCGGGGCGTCGCCCAGCAACGGGGGACGCTGCATTGTCCCTTGTCACCCGTCCCACCGCCGCTGTGACCACTCTGCTGCTAGGAGGCAACAGAGGAGGAGGAGGAGGAGGAGGAGAAGCACGAGGACAAGGAGGACGCTGACAGGGAGGAGGACGAGGACGAGGGGAGGAGGAGGAAGCCTTTGACTGCCCATCCCTCCCACCCATCCCAGTCTCCCCCAGGCAGAAAGGGCCCCCTGGGCAGCTCTTTCTCCCACTCCCCCAGGAGCTCAGGTCCCGCTCAGGTCCCTCTGTCGTTTCAGGGACGGCGGCAGCCATGGCCCAGCTCAGCCTGGCCCAGCTGCTGGATGTCGCCATCGGGACGACCAAGATCAGGGCCATCGACTTCGTGGCCCTGCGCAGACTGCTGCTGGCCATGCTCTGGCACCTGGGCCTGCAGGACCTCCCTGTGGAGGATCTGTTCAGGCTGGTGGCAAATAAAGCAGTATTTCCTCTCTAAACTACTTTTGGTTTCGAGAGCTTTTATTTCAGGTAACAGCACCATCACACCCAGGGACCCTCACTCCAAATTCCTGCTAGCTAATTTACATCATTGGCATTGTTATTTCCAACATCAAAACGGGCTCTGCAGAAACTAAAGTGCTTTAACTGCCTCTTTTTAGAACCCTTGACATATTTTCCCCAAAAAAGTGGTTAGAAAGTACACAGAATCATAGAATGTGTTGGGTAGGAAGGGACCTCTCAAGGCCATCTAGTCCAACCCCCCTGCAGTCAGCAGGGACATCTTCACCTGGATCAGGTTGCTGAGAGCCTCATGCAGCCTGGCCTTGAATGTCTCCAGGGATGGGGCCTCCCCCACCTCTCTGGGCAACCTGGGCCAGTGTCTCCCCAGCCACCTCCAAGGGGGAAGAGGGTCTTTGCTCAGGAGGTAGCGGGGCTCATTGACAGAGCTTTAAACAAGGCTTGAAGGGAGAGGGGGACAATATCGGGCTGTCCCTGTGGGATGAGATGCCAAGGTTGGAGGGACAGGGTGCCAGCGAGGGCCTGTTGCTCTGAGACGCGCTGGTGACGCTGCCTCACACTTGAAGTCTTGGAGAGATGAGCCGGGGGCTCCTGAGGTCACAGGAGCCAGGAGGGAAACACCAGTGCAATACCCCAAAGGAATCAAGGGGTGTTCCTGGAAGAAGGTGGTATTTGAAAAGTCATGGCATCAGGTGAAGTGCCCGGGCACTGGAAAAAGGGAAACATTGCACCCATTTTTAAAAAGAGTTTAAAGGAGGGTACCGACGTGTCGGCGTCACCTCTGTGGCTGGGAAGGTCATGGGGCAGATCCTCCTAAAAGCCACGCTAAGGCCCATGGAGGACAAGGAGGTGATTCGAGACATGGCTTCATCCTGTGCTTTTTCCACATCAGACTCCAAAGGAGGAGGACACGACACTTTTTCTCCTAAAATCACAGACCGAATGGGTAGGAATGAATCCCCGTGGGTGGATTTGCTCTTAGTTGCATCCAGGATATTTTGAGTTACTTTCTGGCACGCCGTGAAAGAGCAGTGGAAAGAGAAAAACCAAAGGGAAAAAAAAAATACTCCTGGTAGACCATGTGACATGCAAAGCGATAATTTAATTTCTACCCAGGCTTCCATCAGGAAGTGGAAAGTTAATCATGTACTATTTAAAGCATATTGAGAAAACTGATAACTCTGGCAACAGATGCCGTGGGGTGGGCTGAGCCCAGCCTAGATGGGACCCAGCAGCCACGCGGTGCTGGGAAAGGTCTTGCGCATCGCCATGCACTTCTCCTGGTCGATGAACAGGGAGTTGGCTTTGACGGCCAGGTCATGCTGCAGGACCGCCTTGGCGCGAACCAGCATTTGCAAGGTGTCCTGGCTGTCTCTCAGCTGCTGCTGAAGAGTCTGCACCGTCCCATGGATGTCACGGACCTCGTTGACAAGGCTGGAAAACAGCAAGGAGCCCTCATTAGAAGTCCCGTCACGCGGGTGGTTTCTAGCGTGGCGTTGCTGATGGGCCCCTGTTGCATTGGTTTTCCCCCTTCAGCGCGCTCAGACTCACTCGGACCCCCCCTGTTTGTGGCAGATCCATGGGGAAGCTGAGGGCAGAGCTCCTCGGGGTCTCGGCGGGGAGGCACGGTGAACGTCTGCTCAAAGGCTTTGGCAACGCGCAGCCGCGTCTGCCAGAGCAGGTGGTGCCACCAAGCAGAGGGACGAGCAGCTGTGGTTTCCCGTTCCTGTTTGGTTTTGTGGGTTTCTTGGCTCCCCCTCCTGGATTTCCCCGGGCAAGGGTCCTCCCCACACCCACGGGTGCACACGCAGCGAAAGAGGACAGCTGGGAGAGGCTAAAAGTGAAGGTGAAACAAGTGGAGGATGGAACAAAGGATGGCGTGAGAGATGCTAAACAGGCTCTGGGGCTGGGTTTAAATTGCTTTGAAAAGGCTTCCCAGGGAGCCTCACCCAGCGGGCTGCCAGGAGGAGGTGTGAAGTTCAGGGTGCCTGATCCTCCCCAGCCCCTCGGGGTGCAATGCCAAAGAGCTCCCTCTGTCCTTGACAGGATTTCCAGTGTCCCCAGGGGAGGTGAGCACAGCCCTCACTGCTTCTCCGTGTGGTGCACAGAATCCCAGGCTGGCGGGGGTTGGCAGGGACCTCTGGAGATCACCCAGTCCAACCCCCTGCCAGAGCAGGGTCCCCCAGAGCAGGTGGCACAGGAACGCCTCCAGGCGGGTTTGGGATGTCTCCGGAGACGGAGACTCCACCACCTCTCGGGGCAGCCTGTGCCAGGGCTCTGCCACCCTCACAGCAAAGAAGTTCCTCCTCCTGTTTAGGTGGAACTCCCTATGCTCAAGTTTGTGCCCGTTACCCCTTGTCCTGTCCCTGGGCACCACTGAAAAGAGCCTGGCCCCATCCTCCTGACACTCCCCCTTTCAGTATTGATAAGCGTTGATAAGGTCCCCCCTCAGGCGTCATTTTCCAGCCTGAAGGGACCCAAATCCCTCAGCCTTTCTTCACAAGAGAGGTGTTCCAGTCCCCTCATCCTCTTGGTAGCCCTTTGCTGTCCCCTCTCCAGCAGTTCCCTGTCCTTCTGGAACCGGGGAGCCCAGCACTGGACACAGCACCTTGCACAGCAGCTGCACCCTTGCGGTTACCCAAAAGGAAGGACCTAAGAGCTCTCAGCATGAGCCTGTTGGAGAGTAAAGGGCTTGTCCTTCAAACCTGAGCCCATCCAGCCTCCGGGAAGCAGGCAGGAGAGAAGACGGGGTTGACGCAAGTAGGAAAAATCCGGCCCCTCATGGGGTGGCATCAGGCCGCCCCCGGCCATGGGGTACAGCCTCCGTTGTGGGCGCAGAGCTCTCCCAGCACCCAAAGGCTGGGATACCCGCTCATTGCTTTTGATTATGTCGGTGCACTTATGGAAGGACTCTTTAGGAAAAAAAAGCAACCCCCCATGATTAATGTTGTCATCCAGCGATGCTCCTGAGTGCTACCACCCGTGAGCCCTCGAGATCCCTGCCAGCCCCGCGCTCCTGCCTTACCGCAGCTGGGCAGTGTCCCGGCACAGCTCCATGTTTGGCCTCCGAGTGCGCTCGTCCAGCCGGGTCTGAGCCACCTTTAATGGAGGCCCCTGGTCCCTAATGGCCTTTTGGATGGCTTCTATATTCCTCTCGGTCTGGAATATTTCCTGCACTGTCTGGCGTAAGAAAGAAACACATGCATAAATTTAAAAAATATATTCTCCAGCGGCAACGTGATTTCCCTTTTCTGCCATCCATCTGCAGAAAAAAACCAAGTTCAATTAGCAGACCCCGGGCTCAGACTGCTCTCACTCTGCCATAGATGGAGGCACAGATCCAGCAGCCATTTCTCTGCGGGGAAAAGCCTCTCTTTGCTCTTGCTGTCACATCAGAGGAGGTTTTGGAGCAGTGACGGATCTACTGAATTACCCACTCCCCAAAATTACTGCTTGCAGGAACTGATCGTCCATCACTAGCAACTAACAGAGGGCAGGTTTTTGGTGGATGCTCGCTGAAGGATGTGGCACCAGCCCGCGATGCTGCAAGCCCAGTTTCTGCTCGGTTAATCTGTGCCGAGCAGTTTTCAGGAAGCTTTCCATGAGAGCCAGTGGTGCGAGCCTGCTGCCCATGGCTGATCTCCACTTCATCTGCTTGGCGGAGCAAACACACCGATACCTGTGCAGCCACCACAGAGTGCTGAGACCGAAAACACGTCCTTGGAGGAGCAGCAAAGCTGCAAACCCCACAGCAGACACCCCAGCAGAGTCCCAGTAAAGCCCTTCTGCAGGGCAGCCAGCGCCTCTGAAGTAACTAGCGCTGATGCAAGTAGCGCTGGCATTTTCTGCTGGAAATCCCTGTGCTAGCAGGCTGTCAGCTGGGATGAGCAACGGGCAGTATCCCTTGGGATGAAATTACACTGCCAACTCATCCTGCTCCAAGAAGAAAGTCCCCAAGAAAGCTGGGCAGGGGCTGTTTGCAAGGGCATGTAGCGAGAGGACGAGGGGCAATGGTTTCAACTAGAGCAGGGCAGGTTTAGATGAGACATTAGGCAGAAGTTCTTTGCACTGAGGGTGGTGAGACACTGGCCCACGTTGCCCAGAGAGGTGGGGGAGGCCCCATCCCTGGAGACATTCAAGGCCAGGCTGCATGAGGCTCTGAGCAACCTGATCCAGTTGAAGATGTCCCTGCTGACTGCAGGGGGTTGGACTAGGTGGCCTTGAGAGGTCCCTTCACACCCAACACATCCTATGACTCCATGATTCTAAATGATGCTATAACCAGGTTCTTGTGGTGACCGTTCCTCTGCTGGGGCCAGGTCTGCGTGGAGGGTCGCGCTTTGGAGGTGTCACCGGGAAGTGACAGTGTCACACCAAAAGGGAGGGGTTCAGGCTACCTTGGCCAGGTGGGTCTGAATCTTTCTCTTGGCATCGGCCGTCTCGGCGATGCGGTTGGTGAAGGCGCCGTTCACGGCGTTGAACTGCCGCCACATCTGGCTGTCCGTCACCGCCAGCAGGTTCTCGATGTCGTCCCGCAGCTTGGCGGAGGCCGCCCGCTCGCTCTGGGAGTGGAGGATGTTGTTGTTGGTGAACTTGGCCCAGGACTGCGGCACCGAGATCCTGGGGGGGAAAAGGAGAGGCCCCCGGTAAGCTGGATGTGGGCAGGCATGGACCCTGCCAGGGAGCAGCGTGGATTCACTATAGCTTAAATCTACACTTTTAATTGGACTGTATGTCATAGTTTAACCCCAGCCAGCAGCCAGGACCATGCGTGCGCTGGTGCAGTTCTCCCCCTTCCCCCCAGAAGGGAGAAGAGGGAGAAAAGGAGGGGAAAGGGAAAGGGAAAAACTCGTGGGTGGAGATAAGGACAGTTTAATAGAACAATAACAGAAACGAACAATAATAATAATAGTAATAATAATAATAATAGTAATAATAATAATAATAATGAGAGAAGTCACTCTCACCACCCAGTGAAGTGGCACCTTCCCGAAACCCGACCGCATATTCCCACCCCGCACCAACCCCCATTTATATCCTGAGCATGGCATCTATGGTACGGAATATTCCGTTGGCCTTTCCCTTGTTCTGCCTATGCTCCTCCTCACTTCTATGGGAAGCTGAAAAGAGTCCTTGAAAAGTATAAACATCGCCTAGCAACAACTAAGACACATCTTTGAAAATATGCATAAACTTAAGGAGCTGTTTCAGCAGAGGTGCTCCGCTGAATTAATTGGCAGGCTGATCTCTCAACCCCTGGTAGAATGTTTAATGAGGTGGGACTGGCTTTCACCCTCTGGATGTTTGGCATCCAACTGTCAGCAGAGGGTTGTGCTCCCTTTCCGAGGAGCGGAGAGAAATGACCGCTCTGAGGGAGGTGTCTCCAGGCGGGATGGATCTGGGTTGGGGACAAGCAGCTCCCTGCCAGGGAGAGGCACCGCGTATCCCGGGGACAGCTTGCTGCTGGGGACCGACAGCGTGCACTCACGTGGCATCGACCTGCTCCACCCCTCGGTAGTAACTGATGCCCTGGGAGGTGTTCATCAGGTGGTGGCACCTGTCGTCGATCCGGTGGGCCACCTGCTTGTTGGCCAGATCCTTCTCCAGATTCTGCTGGGCCACCCGGTTGGACCTTCAACATGCAAACAGCAGCCATTGGTGGGGACGTACGGGTGGAATGGCTTCCTCCCCGTTCCACTCCCCACAGCAGCTCCCGGCCCCCCGCGCAGCTCTGTCCTCCCACGAGCATCACCGCCCGCATGCCATGGAGCCTCCATGGGCTTTATGCCTGCGGGGTGTGGGGAGAGACAGGCTTCTTCTGGGGGTTCACATCTGCTGGGGTTCTGCTGGGCTTCTGCTGTGACCACAAATGCACATCAGCCCTCCGACATGAGAGAAGGAGCTCCTCCTTACGTGATCTGGGCTTTGGCCTTGTCCAGGAACTGCTGCATCTTCTCCTGGCACGACCTGATGACATCGACTTCCTGGGCAAAGGCAAAAGAGGACCCCATCAGTGTCCATACTCACTCGTCCTGGTCACACTCCTCCCCTTGGACCTGTCCAACCCTGCACACAGCAAGAACTTGCCTGCTTGTCTTCCTGCCCAAAGCAAACAGGCAGGAAAACTCGCAGCTGAGCCTGCGCCCAGCGCCCTGGAGGGGACAGAAGGGTGCTGTGGCTGCAGCCACGGCCTTTGCATTCCCTTTCAGGGTGGGTCAATAAGGATTTTTTCACCTTGACCTCAGTGTCAAGCGGTGGTTAGTCCCACTGCACGGACAGGGACACATCCTGGTGCGGACAGGCAGAGCGGTTCCCTGGACCACTACACACCTCCGTCCCCAGATCAGCACCTGCCCTTTTTGCTCCCAAAATGTTTTCCTCCCCAGGAGGAATCCCATCCGTACGGGACAAGAGGAGATGGACTTGACTTCGGTGTAAATGCCCAGGCTGAATTTCTGAGACACATTCAGCTCCACCGGAGGAAGTGTGTTGCTCTCAGCTCACTTGACTTCAGCACAAACCCATTGCCTTTGTGAAGCTCCGGCTGCTGGAGGCAGGTGATCAGTGCTCCAAATCCCATAACTTTGAAATCCGGTAAAAATAGCTTCAACGCATGATCTGAGTTGCCCAACTTACTGTTAAGAGCTGTTCCTCCACATTGTCATGGACCAGGTCGATGCCCATCCTCTTCTCCCGGTGAAGTAAGCACTCCTGAGCGACCTGTTGGGGACACGCCATCACCGCTGGCTGCAGGGGCAGGGCTCTCTATGGGGACTGTCCCCATCTCCAATAATGTAAGAAAAGAAACTCTAGGTGGGCACGGAGATGACAAGAGGGGGAAAAAAGTGGCCCGGGGCAGCTGGTTTAGCTGACTAGGAGCAGGCGAGCTGCAACATCAGCATTAAACCATCATGAGGGAGCAGATGTGTCCCTGGTGCAGCCACAGCTAAAACGGGGGACCTGTGTCAGCCTTGACGCCCACCTCGCCAGAGCCTTGTGGTAAGACACGGGCTTTTGTCTCCCAAACCGGGATTTTGGATGTACCACTTCTAAAAATATTGAGTTAAGCAAACGCTGCTCTGACGTGCTCAGCCTGTGCTGATAGGGGATCCAGCAGATGGCAAGGGGGGTTTGTTTACTACTAACTTAACTAATGGCCTCTTAATAACAACTTTCTAGACGTTCCGGAGCTGCAGTGAAACTTAATGAGACGTTTGAAGGGCTGCAGATGTTTCAGCAGTAGGCTACAGCTTGCAGCGCGCCGGGACGGGTGCTTACCCGGAGAGGGGCCTCCGCCTCGGCCAAGGCTCTCTCCAGCCTGGTCTTCACCTCTGTGAGCGCGTTGGTCTCCCCGATCACCTCATCTAGCTCGTGGCAGAGCTCCGATTTCCAAAACGCGATGTCATTGGCGCGCACTCCCAGGTTTTTGGTGCTTTCTGCTTGCGTTTTCTTGGTCTGCTGGTATTTGTGGTCAATGATGCGGGAGGTATCGGCTCTCAGGTGCTCCGCGTTCTTCTGGGAGGTCTCCGACTCCCTGTAATTGGTCACGTTGGACTTGTACCAGTCTTCAGGGGTGTAGCGGGTGAAGACGGTGGTTCTGGTGGAAACAGATGGAAGCTTCTCGCCGGCGGTTATCCCCTGGGAACTCTTGGAAAAGGCAGCCAAAGTTGGTTTGCTGGCAGCCGTTCTGTAGTAGGTGCTGGGCATCCAGGGGAGGCTGTAGCTCTGAGGCAAGGGGCGGTAAGGAAATCGGTTCTTATAGCTTGACGCCATGGTGTGGATGGCAGGGAGAAACCTGGTGGGTATGGCTCTGGGATGGGCGAACTTTGCTGGTAAGGGAGAGCCGACAGACTCCATGCTCGACCGCTGCTATTCGTGTGTCCCGTCCGTGTCCTGCACAGAGGAGGAGAGAGAGGACAACCTCAGCAACCTCCTGCACTTGCCTTACTTCTTACAGCAACACCCGCAACTTCAAACACAAACAGCGACGCACAGAGCGCCCTCACAGCGCCTGAACAGGCCTAAACCCCTTGAAAACAAATCCCTCCTGACAGCATCCCAAACATTTGGATATAAAAGCGTTTGACTTGGTTGTTAGTATCTAGCATCAGGTCTTGGAATGCGGAGAAAAACAAATCACGGCCGTAAGGAGAATGACAGATACCGTGCCTTCCTTTTCCTTAAATCTGTCAATCCAGTCAAACTGGAGTTGCTCCTTCTCTGCTGTTCCTTTGTTTCTTTTGGCTGGCGTATCTGCTGATCTTCTGATACTCCAGAGGTCATTTTCTCTGTAAAAGTTCCATTCCCAGCCCCGAGAGCTGCGTCCCTTTTGGACACACATCTGCTACCGGCCCAGCGCCATTTGTGGGTGGGTGAGGGACTCCATCCTCACCCCCTCTATCTTCCCTTGCCTTAAATGCTGGAGTGAGGAGCCTGCAGGTGAGCTGAGCTTTGCAGGACTATATCCTAATTTGACCCCCCCACACCCCTATTTCAGCCTCAAAAGAAGGGCCGCCTCTTGCCTTGCAAAGGAGGAAAGGTGTCGATGGCTCACCTGGTGTAAGATCAGTGTGCGTGGGAAGGAGATGGCCCACAGTCTTTTCAGAGCGCTTGGGAAACACCAGCCTTGCAGTAGCCCTAGGAGGAATGGCCACACATGAAGATTTTGCTACCAAGAATTGCATATTGTCCTCTCCAGCTTGAGGCTGTCAGTCGATGGTTATCAGCAAGATAAGGCAGGGGGCCACCAAACACACCTCATCTGAGGACAAACACTCCGGAGGGGTACGTGGTGCTCGGTACAAAGCTCTTGTGAGGTTACAAGTGTCACCCATGGGCAGGAATAAGTCCCTCAATACGGCTGTTGTAGCCAGCCTGACGTGTCCTTCCCCTAACACCGTCCCATCCCCACTGCTCCCAGCCTGGCTCGGAGCCCCAGGGGAAGATGAGGACACGGGTGTGCTACAGCAAGATCCCTGATGGGAGTGGCTGTGGGACAGGCAGCGGGAAACTCACACCCTCAAATTTAGCAGAAAAAGAAGCTTTCGCAAACACGACCCTCCGAGGCAGTTTGGCAGAACCGAGGACGAAATGTCTGCGCTCAGGTCCAACAAAAACCACCGTGTGTGCCGCTTCCCACAAACCGCTCCCTTCAGCCCTTTTGTCCCGGCTAGGGATAAATGACGGCGCTTTCCCTAGCTCCGTGCCGCTTTATACCTGAGAAACGGCCTTGGGAGGGTGGGAGGCAGCTTCCCTGGCTCCCACCCCCACAAATAAACTCTGCCCTTTCAGATACTGACAGACACACGTTTAGGAAAGGGAGGGAAAACCCCTTGAGAACGGCCCAGGGCTACTTTTCCCTGCATTTCCAGCTGAAATAAATGCCCCTGCATCCCCCTTGGGATAAGCCATCCCAGGGCGACACTTTGTGCCATCCCTGAACACGGACACAACAACAGGAGCCCCGACCACCTCATCCGGGTACATTTAGAGGACAGAAGAGATATGGAGGGGGATTAGGAGAATGACCTGTTTTTTTCCCTCCCAGTTCAGGGACATACTCACCCTGCAGAGGCTTGGGGGTGTGCGGGGGGGGCTGCTACTCAGTGCTGTGCTGTCAGGTTGGGTGGCAGCACTGCCAGACACTGCAGCATCCCCAGTGCCCTCTGTGTCACAGAACCAGGGCAGCGTTGCCGCTGGCGCAGGGTGCTCAGTAACCGGGTTCTACGCGGGCAACTCCCTGCAGCCGCTCTGGCAACCCGATGCAGCCGTTGGGCAACACATTGCTCTGGATGGGCAAGCCGGGGCCACCCCTGGGCAAGAAAATACCCTCACATGGCATCCTAGATCCTGCCCTGGACAACCTACTGCCCTCCATGGGCAGGTTTTGCAGCCCCTGGGCAACCAGGTGCAGCTTTTGGGCAACTGTTGAGTGGCTTAGTCCTATAATTTGGTTTTCCGTAGTCCTGCAAGAAGCAGGGAGATGGACTCGATGATCCTCATGGGTCTCTCTCGACTTGAGACGTTCTATGATCCTATGAACTCACAGCCCTCAGTGGGCAACCCAGTGCCACCCCTGGGCAAGTCAGTGCAGACTGCGTGCATCCTAGTGCCTCTGCTGGGCAACTTGATCCCTTGCCTGGACAACCCCCAGCACCGTCAATGGGCAACCCAAATCTAGCTTGCTGACTGATGTTGATAGCATTCGGCATGCTACGCTGCAAAATCGAGCGGCTATTGATTTTTTGCTGTTAGCTCAGGGTCATGGATGTGAAGGTTTTGAAGGTATGTGTTGTATGAACCTTTCCGACCACTCATCATCCATTCATAAGCAGTTACGGGAGCTGAAGGATAACATGTCCAAATTAAAAGTGGTCAAAAACGGTTTCGATGATTGGTTAAGCTCGTGGGGTATAACGGGATGGTTATCAGATTTACTAAAGCAAGGGCTCATGCTATTGTTGGTTATATTATTATTGATTATGGCAGCCTCGTGTGTTCTCCGCAAAGTGACTGACATGATAGAAAATGCCATGCATAAGGTCTGGCTGGCTCAAGAAGAAAAAGGGGGTATTGTAGGAATGTATCTGAGAGAAAATGGCCATGTGAGCCAGCCTCCCTACTGTGAGAGATTAGATTAAGAGCAAAACAGGTGGTAGAAGATGGAATTAGTACATGGGAAAAACGGGAACTGAGAAGGTAGAAAACATGTTGTGCTAATGACTAAGCAATTTACTATGCGAATTCTTGTAACCAATCTGATGTGTGAACGAACTGCATGCACAGCGCGTGGACAGTGTAACTCGCTGATCAGAAATAAGCGAGTCGCGTGTACGGCTACAACACAGGGTATAAAAGATGATGATCGGTGCTTAATAAACGGCTTCTGTTGATTCACATTGGATCGTCTGGAGTCCAGTTATTTCTCCTCAACAGGGTGCGGGAGGAGAAGCCATGCTCTCTGCTAAGACACCAGGGGAACCCACTAGCAGGGTTTGACCAGCCACATTTTAACCAAAAGAGGCAGAAAATGCCAGCGACGACACTGTGAGCACCCGGAGATCTGCGGAAAGGTCTGAAAGTCCGTTCAGTCCCTGGCCAGATGAGAGAGAGCTTCACCTGGAGCTGCTTCTGGACTTTCTCATGGGATCTTTTGAGAGAGGTCCCAGCCCTAGCTCTGTCCCAGCATCAGTGACACCTCCAGCATCTGAGCTGATCCCATCCCTGCTACGAGTCCCTCTTCACCAGCAGCAGCCAAGGGAGCACAGCCGACAGCATGGACACCGTCAAGACGAGCAGGACGGCGAGGGCGATGGGCGACTGGCAGCATTTCACCCCCAGGGCCGAGCTGGATGACACCGAGCTTCGTGTTTCCGTTCTGCTTCTCCTCCCCAGGGAGCTGCAGTCCACACCCACCAGTGGCATCCCATGGTCACTGATGACAAAGATGTGGGCTTCCCGTGCCAGCTCTCCTGGGACCCCCTGCGAGTCCATGGGGCTGTTCCCCGTGCTGCAGCACCGGCCGGAGCTCTGCACCGGCATCACAAAATGGCTGGGCACCACCAAGGTGTTGCTGGCCTCCAATTTGGTCAGATGGGACAAGGAGGAAGGTGACAGAGGCATCTCCAGGGCCCGGAGGTTGGTACCTGCCTTGGGCAGGTAGAGCCGCCTTCTTGCTGAGGAAAGTCACGTAGCGGCAGATGGGCAGATGATGCTGCTCTGGACCTGGCCGTCAAGCTTGGCGGAGAGCAAGCACTTCACCAGGCAGTCGTGGCAGAAGGTGTGCCTGCAGCTGAGCTGGCGGTGCATGGCCTCCAGTGGGTGGAACTTCTCGTGGCACACGGGGCACTCGGCCGGGGGTCCCTCCTTGCTGGACGAGGCCTCAGACATCCCTGCTCTGTCGGCCACAGGCGCTCCCCAGCTGCGAGGAAGAGGCACGATGGGTTAATAAGGTTGAAATGATAAGCATGATCCATCTCTTCATCTCTCCTCCTCCTCCTCCCTGCTCTCTTGCTTTTGCCCTCTTGCCCCTAACAGATGCAGTTGACAGCTACTAGGCATCCTCTCAACAAGACAGGGCATTTTCAGGAGCATTACGCCTCTCAGTGTGGCCCTTGGGGCAAGAGAGAGATGACGGGAGGACCCCAACTCCAGAGCCAGCGGGGGCAACAATCCCCGGCTGCAAAATCACATGCACGAGCCCCTGGATGGACGTGCTCAGCACGTGGTACAGATAAAGCAGGTTCAGCTTGTGTCACGAGTGCCTCCGTGCACTGCTGCCAGCTCCAGGTGCACGGGAGGTGGGAACTCCCATCCCACAAAGAAACCTGCCATGGAAAGGGAGATGCTCCCATCCCAGGGGACACAGAGGGGCCAGCGGGAGCAGGGGGAGGCCAGGGCAGTGGGACAGGTGGGAGCACAGGACCCCCCGGGGATGGAGAGGGGGCGTGCTGGACCCGGGGCAGGCAGCGAGCACCCACGCCAGGCTCCTTCCAGGCTGCTGGAGGATGTCCCAGGCTGGTGGCCAGGCCACAGCCATCTCCAGGCTGTGCTCCTCACGCCGGAGCATGGTGTGGTCAGCAAGCCCCGGAGCCCGGCGTCTCCTCTTAGTCAGAGCGGGGAGGGCAGAGCCCAGCCATCCCGCCTGGCCCCTGCCCCAGCCTGGGGCGCCAGGGGGAGCGCGGGGCCGCTGGGATCCCCAGACCCGCGTCTGGGCTGGGTCTGAAGCTCTGCCGTGCGTCTCCCAGGGCAGGGAGCATTCATGCGGCGGCTCAAGGAAGGGAGAGGGGAGCGGGAAGAAGGGAGAGAGGAGAGGGGAAAAGGGAGAAGGGAGCGGGAGATGGGTGAAGGGCGGAGGAAGAGAGGAGAGGGGAAAGGGGAGAGGAGAGAGGGGAGAGGGGAGGAGGGATGCTCAGCTCAGCTCCTTTCTCTTAAAACTGGAGCTTCATAAAACCTGCAGGTTTTTCCAGACCTTGCAGCACTGTCAGACCCGACCCAACCTGCACCCCTTTTCTCACGCATGACTGTGCCCATGGGCATCCTCACAGCTGTCTCTGGAGGTTTTGCCATCCCCTCCTTGGCTGACCTCCTCTTCCTTGGGAGCCATCCCCTGCGCCAGGACGGTCACAAGAACACAACAAACCATCCCCTCCCAATCAAAGAGAAGAAAGATGCAGGCTCCTGCTCTGCTTTAAGAGGGATCAGGGACTTGGTCCCCCAGCATGCTGCAGAAGGAGACCCTGACCCTGTGCACCAGCTCCTCTGTGCCCCCAAAGCCCCCTTACCTGCTGCAGGGCACCAGGGCAGGAGCCCCTCCATGCACTCCACTGCTGTCCCCAGAAGCGGGGCTGGCCGTGCCCCAGCACCGAGCACCAGCTGGGGAGGGGACTGGGACACCTATCTAACACGGAGGTGTTGGCTGCGCATGTCATGCGGGTGCGTTGCGCAGAAGCTGGAGCAGGGACAGGGCCAGCTCCCGGGGATTGAATGCGGAGGAACTCGTTCCCTGTTTTAAAGGCCTGATATTTGCCTGGTTGGCCAGGGAGGGGGCTAGGAGCCAGTGTCAGGCGTCGGAAGGCAGGGACAGGCAGCACGGTCCTGCCTGCTTTCCCTCATGTGATGGGCACCTGTAGTCGTGCTCATCCCTGAGCTCAAACCCCAATGAAACAGTCGCTAAAGGGGATGTCGGGAGCCCAGAATCCCTCTGTTGCTGCAGAGCAGGGTGACCGGCAGCACCCTGCACCAGGGCTGGGCTCCTGCCAAACAATTCTTGCCTCCAGCCGCCACAGCTCCCTGTTCCTCGCCCTGGCCACACCTTCATCCCTACGCCCCCTCCCCTCCTCATCCCCCAAACACTCCGCACTCCAGCCCTGCGCTCCCCGCCCTACACCATCAGACGCTCACCCAAGCACCGGTGTGGCAGCACACAGCCCAGCAAACACACTCCAGCAGGCTCGAGGGACACTGCTGCCTTGAACCTGCCCTGGAGGGGGTTTCCAGCATCTTTGGGAACTGCAGTCCAGGCAGCGGCAGGAGCCCTGTGGGCTCAGGGCAGGCAGAAGCCCCGAGCTTGGCCATCTCAGCAGCCGCAGGTGGCTCATGAGTCACTGTTTGGCCAGGTGCCGGCTGGAAACACACATGGAGAAGGTTCCCTGTGGCCTTACATGTGTCCCAGGGTGCTGCCCATCCCTCGCTCGACCCCCAGGCGAGAACCTGAGAGGTGTCTCCCCTGCAAAGCCTTGAAAAAACTGCCACGGGGTGGGTCACTCCTCCCACAGTCTCGACTCTTTCCAGCCACCCCTGCCACCCCTCAGCCCGGCCAGTGGCCACGGGGCTGCCAGCCCACACTCAGGCTTGCTGAGCAGCTCCACAGGGAAGTGAGGATGAGACTCCCAGAGCAGGCACAGTGACCCCAAGGCGCCCCGCCTGCACGCCTTCCCCAGCTCTGGCTGTGGCAGTGCAGCCACGGGACCTGGATTTGAACCATCAAGGGGCCCCAATGGCCCCTGCAGGGCCTGGAGTCTCCATCATGGAAAGCCTTCCGAAGAACCCTGACATAGAGGGGAGTCTTGCCTTGGGGCAGAGAGATGCTCCGCACAAGCATTCCCAGCCCTGCGGTCCTCCAGCCCCAAGAAGATGCCCAGGGCTCTGCAGGATCCGTGGGGCAGGCAGAAGAGGAGATGCACCTCTGGCACCCCAACCCCAGTGAGATGGGCCCTGGAGTCCCTCTATGGGCAGGAGGGGTGGTTTCGTGCGGCTGGCTGTCGCGGCAGGGCTGCAGGCGTGGGCAGCAGTATCAGTCGCTCGTGGGTGCAGCGGTTGCAGCAGTTACAACATGGGGCTGGTTTCTGGAAGGAGCAGGGGAGGTGCAGCCCCGCCGAGCCGTCCCGTGCACTGGGGCAGCTGCCAAAAGAGAGCACCCATGGTGGGAGACATGCCCCGGGGGGGATGTCTCAAGCCATGAAGCCCTGTCCCTCACTGGAAGGAGACCCGGAGCATGTCATCACCTTCCACACCCCCCGCTTAAGATCAGGGACCAAGCCACTCCACTCGTTATTCCAGTTTTCTTGGGATGGTCCAGAAATTGAGGCTGAAACCTCTCCAGACAGATCGTGCCGGGGCTGAGGTTGCACAGTCACCCCTGGGGTGGGCATCCCCATCCCCCTCCCTGGCCCCTCCTTGAAGCTGCTGGAGGTGCCAGGGTTGCACCCACCGACATCTCCATTGCTGAATGAGTGATCTGGGCCAGCGAGAGCAGATTTGGGGCAGCCGAGCATCTCCCCAGCTTCAGTTTGCTCTCTGCCAGCACCAAGGCGGGGTGGAAATTCCTGTTTCCCATACTTTGAATGCTCCCCGCAGTCGGAAACCATGAGCTATGAACTATGAATGACAGGATTGAGTCTGCTGGTGCTTGAGGGAGAAGAAACCAGTTTCAGGAGCAAAGCAAGTCCCTATACGCTGCCTGTGTGTTTTTCTCCGGCTTTAAGCAATGCAGCTCACGGCCAGTGTTTCAGCCCCCTCAAACCCAGTGCAGGGTCAAGGTCTCCAGGATCCTTTTATCCAAGCAAGAAGGCAGCATCAGGCTCAGCTTCTCTCCAGGGACCACAGCTGAGACCTTCTCTGCTCTGGGGTTGGTGGCTTCCAGGGAAGAAGGGACATTTCTGACCCAGAAGAGGACACGGCCCTCCCTACAGGCGGGGGTGGCCGGGGGTCCCTTCACTAAAACTGCGATGGCTTTTGGGCAGAGCTCTGCAGCCTTTTGCAAGGACAAGCGGATGCTGCAGACAGCCCTTGTCTTCCACAGCATCACCCCAACTTCCCACTGTCACCGACCAGGTGGGGAGGAGGGAAAATAATATTAGATATAGTTACGTGAAAGTGCTTATTTTCAAAGCACATTTAAAGCCAGAAGATCGAACTATATGTGAGCCTGGTGCCAGGCAAATATTCACTATAGGTCTCAATATTTCCATAACAAATCCATGCTGCACTTCTCCAAATCATAAGAGATGAAGCAGGGACATTTCCAATGAGCAGAGACATGTCCTCCATCCCTTCTCTCAACGAGGGCGAGGATCCCGGTGAGAAAAATCATGGCTTTATTCCTGACGGCAAGATGCACGCGCGGAGCTTTGCCATGCAGCCACAACCCATCCACATGGCTGGTGGCTGCTGGAAAGGATGGGCTGGCTGAAGTGTCCCTCACCTGGGGAGACCTGCCCCATCCCTCCCACGACACAGCCAGTCCTCCCAAACTCCCCCAGGTTTTTCCTTAGCGATGGCTCAACCTGCAAATCTGAGGCTTTCTCCAAGTTTCTGCTCAGCCCGTTCTCCTCCCACCACTTCCCAGCCCCGGCTCAAACATGGTGAATAGTTGGCACTGGTGGGAACCAGGTGAAGGGAAGAGGGGAAAAAGTAAATCCAAGGGGTGGAGGGTCCAAGGGTCCTGGCCCCTGTCTTAGCTGTATCCATTCCCATGCTGTCAAAATAAACTCACATAGATGGAAAAGATGGATGAGTTTGGAGGCACCCAAGCCCTTTAAGGGGGTCCATCTTTTCCCATACTTGCTTTACTTGAATTCAGAGTGGGAAAATAAGTGTCTTTTCCTTTTGCATGTCTCCATCCTGCCTGTCAGGCACCTGGCAGGATGCAGACCCACCATCAAGCTGCTGATTTAGCCAAGACAGCCCAAAACACCTAGCAGAAGCTCTTCCGACAGCTTTCTCCTCAGCGCTTTTTGCCGTGCCCAGCAGCTGGTACTCTCGGATCTGCTGTGGCCACCCTAAAAAAAAAAAAAAAAAAAAAAAGACCCGGGTGCACCGTAATAAAAAGCCCTGGGCCTGCCTCTCCAGGGGTGCCAAGGTCTGCAGCTGGTGGTCCCCACCAGCTGGGATGCCGCCTCTGCCCCACCAGGGTGGATGGGATCTGCTTATCCTCCTGATGATCAGAAATTTACATCCAGTCATTTGACATGACGAACGCTTATCAAACACCAAGGAACAACGGGGTACATCCCCAAACCCCTCTCCAATGTCTGTTTTCCCACCGGATGCTGCGGTTTTGCGAAGGCACCTGCACAGTACCTGGGCATCACAGCACCCACCTGCCTCTGCCTCCAACAAACCCTCCCAGGAATGACCCCGAGCCTGGTGTGAGCCCTTGGAGCCTTATTCTGACAGCAAAACTTGGGGATCTGTCTCGTCCAGTCCAGGCCGAGCCACACAGCCCCACGGTGCATGGGGTTTTCCCATACCTGGGAGGGCAACTGCACTCTCCAGGGGCTCCTTCAGCTTCTTTCCCCCCTCCACCAACACAGCGTCAGCTCAGTGAGTCCGGGGGCAGCCCAAGGCAAGCGCCTCAGATGATGAGCAAGGCCAGGGCTGCACAAAACCCCTGGATGTGGGGGCAAAATGGCTTGTCCCCCCTTCCCCGGTGCCCACACCAGCCCCTCGGGGGAAGCACACAAACCTGCTGTAGGCCCTCCGCGGTCACTGTGACCCGTCCCTGCTGTGTCATGAGCCATGCCACTCCAGGGATGTTTTACCACCCGCGTCCCCTGCAGCAGCGGGTATTGCCGGACTCTTTTACGCCATCCCCTCTGGCTGCCTTTTTACCAGGCAGCTCCCTCGAGCCTTATTCTGGGGGACAATGCACAGAATCCCTGCAACGTCAGGAGAAAAGGCTGCCGGGGTTAGGGACTGGGGGGCTTTTACCAAAACGGGATGCTCCCTGTGGTTTTGGCTGCCAGGTTGTGTTGCAGTTTGGCTTTTTCCTCCAAGCCCTGTCTCCCAGAGGGCCGAGATTGCAGAGGGGTTGCTGCCTTTAATCACGGAATCACGGAATCTTCAGAGTTGGAAGGGACCTCTAGAGATCATCTAGTCCAACTCCCCTGCTAGAGCAGGATTGCCTAAAGCACATCCCTCAGGGCTGCATCCAGGCGGGTCTTGAAAATCTCCAGAGAAGGGGACTCCACAACCTCCCTGGGCAGCCTGTTCCAGTGCTCTGTCACCCTCACCGTAAAGAAGTTTTTTCTCATATTTGATCGGAATTTCCTATGTTCTAGCTTGTGCCCATTGCCCCTTGTCCTGTCACTGGGAACCATTGAAAAGAGCCTGGCTCCGTCCTCCTTAAACCCACCCTTTAGGTACTTGTAAATATTAATCAGGTCCCCCCTCAACCTTCTCTTCTCCAGGCTAAAGAGTCCCAGCTCTTTCAGCCTTTCCTCATAAGGGAGGTGCTCCAGTCCCATAATCATCTTGGTTGCCCTTCGCTGGACTCGCTCCAGTAGTTCCCTGTCCCTCTTGAACTGGGGAGCCCAAAACTGGACACAGTACTCCAGTTGTGGCCTCACCAGTGCAGAGTAGAGGGGGAGAATGACCTCCCTCGACCTACTGGCCACAGTCTTCCCTATGCAGCCCAGGATGCCATTGGCCTTCTTGGCGACAAGGGCACACTGCTGGCTCATGGATAATTTGCTGTCTACCAGGACCCCCAGGTCCTTCTCCTCAGAGCTGCTTCCCAGCAGGTCCGCCCCTAACATATACTGGTGCTTGGCATTCTTCCTTCCCAGGTGCAGGACCCTACACTTGCTTTTGTTGAACCTCATTTGGTTCTTCTCTGCCCAGCTCTCCAGCCTGTCCAGGTCACGCTGGATGGCAGCACGGCCCTCTGGAGTGTCGGCCACCCCTCCCAGCTTGGTATCATCAGCAAACTTGCTGAGGATACACTCTGTCCCCTCATCTAGGTCATTAATGAATATATTGAACAAAATTGGACCAAGTATTGACCCCTGAGGGACACCACTGGTTACAGGCCTCCAACTGGACTCTGTGCCGCTGATCACAACCCTCTGGGTTCTGTCACTCAGCCAGCTCTCGATCCACCTCACTGTCACCTCGTCTAGCCCATACTTCCTCAGCTTCCTAATGAGGATGTTATGGGAGACAGTGTCAAAAGCCTTGCTAAGGTCAAGGTAGATGACATCTACGGCTCTCCCCTCATCCAGCCAACCCGTTATAACATCATAGAAAGCTATCAGATTGGTCAGGCATGATTTGCCCTTGGTAAATCCATGCTGACCACTTCCAATAACTTCCTGTTCCTCTACGTGTTTGGAGACGACATCCAGAATGAGTCGCTCCATTACCTTCCCAGGGACAGAGGTGAGACTAACCGGCCTGTAGTTCCCTGGGTCCTCCTTCTTGCCTTTTTTGAAGATTGGAGTGATGTCAGCCTTCCTCCAGTCCTCAGGCACCTCTCCTGTTCCCCGTGACCTTGCAAAGACAATGGAGAGCGGTCTAGCGATAACATCTGCCAGCTCTCTCAGCACTCGCGGGTGCATCCCGTCAGGGCCCATGGATTTATGAATGTCCAGCTTGGCCAAGTGGTCTCTGACCCGGTCCTCCTCAACTAAGGGAAAATCTTCCTCTCTCCAGACCTTCCCCCTTGCCTCCAGGGTATGGGATGCGTGAGGGACGGCTTTATCAGTGAAGACCGAAGAAAAGAAGGCATTCAGTAACTCTGCCTTCTCTGTGTCTTCCACCACTAGGGCACCCGTCTCATTCATCAGTGGACCTATATTTTCCCTAGTCTTCCTTTTTCTCTTGATATACTGGAAAAATCTCTTCTTGTTGTCTTTAACTGCAGTGGCCAAGCTGAGTTCTGATTGAGCTTTGGCCCTTCTAATCTTCCCCCTGCATAGCTTTGTTATATCTTGATAATCCTCATAAGTTGCTAAGCCCCTTTTCCAGAGAATGTAAGCTTTCCTTTTTTTCCTGAGGTCCAGCCAAAGCTCTCTATTTAGCCAGGCTGGCCTTCTTCCCCGTCGGCTCGTCTTTCGGGACATGGGGATGGCCTTCTCCTGTGCTTCTAAGAGCACCTGCTTGAAGTATGACCAGCCTTCCTGGGCACCTTTGCTCTTCAAAACTGCCTCCCAAGGGACACTCTCAACCATGCTCCTAAACAGGTTAAGGTCTGCCCTTCGGAAATCCAAGGTGGCAGTTTTGCTGGCTCCCCGCCTCGCTTCACCAAGAATTGAAAACTCTATCATTTCATGGTCACTCTGCCCAAGACGACCTCCAACCTTTACATCCCCAACAAGACCTTCTCTGTTAACAAACAGTAGGTCCAGTAGGGCACTTCCCCTAGTAGGTTCCTTCACCAGCTGTGTTAGGAAGTTGTCTTCCACACACTCCACGAACCTCCGGGACTGTTCCCTCTCTGCTGTGTAGTATTCCCAGCGGACATCTGGGAAGTTGAAATCCCCCACGAGAACAAGGGCAGATGATCGCAAGACCTCTGCCAGACGCTTATAGAATACTTTATCGGTTTCTACATCCTGATTAGGGGGTCTATAACAAACTCCCATCACCATATCTGCCTTGTTGGCCTTCCCCTTGATTTTTATCCATACACACTCAACACTGTCATTCACACTGTTGAGTTCTAGACATTCAAAACCGCCCCTAACATAGAGGGCCGCCCCTAACATAGAGGGCCACCCCACCACCTCTCTTCCCTTGCCTATCTCTTCTGAAAAGCTGGTAGCCATCAATTACAGCACTCCACTTGTGTGTGTCTTCCAACCACATTTCCGTGATGGCAACCACATCATAGTTTCCCTGCTGCACGATGGCCTCCAGCTCGTCCTGCTTATTCCCCATGCTGCATGCATTAGTGTAGATGCACTTCAGTTGGGTTAATTGTCCTGCCACTTTCTTGGGGGGACAGGCCCTGATTTGCACCTGAGCATTCTCGGACACTACTGTAGTTACCAAATTATCACTACTCCTTGTGTCTATGCTGCCACACAATTCGCTATCCCCCACCATCGCTGAGACAGGCTGCAAGACCGTGCTATCACTTTTACCCATGGGAACAAAAGCTCCCACTTTTAATGGGAACAAGTAGAGGTCAGCTTCTAGCCCTGCAACACCACACACTGGAGTGGCCTGGAAAGGAAAGGCTCCATAAAAGGAGCACTACATACTCGATTTTGGTTCATTTCATGATTTTTCCAGGGTCTTATGACCATGCAGTCAGCATGGTGCTGTGAGCAGAGAGTTTGCAGGCAGAGCTGCTCCACCAGCCAGGGTCAGCTGGTGGATCATCAACCAGAAACACAAGTGGGTTATTGATAGGAGGATGCTTGGGAAAAAATGCATCTGCCCAGACATGCTGGCACAAGGCAGGAGGGCTACTGTCCCCGTCCCACCATCCTGTGGGCTCTGCAGTCCCCGTAGTCAAAATATAGGAAGGATAACCCCAGTCCTCCCTTCTAGATGGGGTCAGCTGGAAAACACACAAGGGTCCTGACAACCCCCAACCCACGGTGTCCCATGAGGGACAGGGCAGGTGGTGCCCGGGTGTCCCCTTCTGCATCCTGGGAGGATGATGGGTCCAGCACAGAGACGCTCCCAAGCCGGCATCGGGGCTGTGGCTGGTGTCACAGCAGTTTCCCACATCTCCTTGGCCCTCCATGTCCATCGTTAAGGACCCCCAGGAAAATGGGCACAAGCAGATCCAGGGTGCCTAAGAGGTCACCCCTGCACCCCACGAGCAGCCTGGCAATAACCAAGACAACCAGCGTTTCAGGGTGGCTGTGCTTTTGGCAGCCAAGCTGAGCTGCAAAACAGTACTTTTAGGCATCGCTGGCAAAGTCTGTTAAAGGAGCGATTCAGCAAATACTGCCCAGGCACCAAAGGTGGCACTCACAGTAGTCAAGAAAAATAGCTACATTTATCAAAAAAAGGCTCCATGTGGATGGACACAGCCAGCTCAAAGGGGGACTTCGGGTGAGGCATAAAGGGAGGATAAATGAAGTGATCGGCGTTGTTGCGTACAACAGAGGGTCTGCTGCCTTCATGCTTGAAGAAGTGCCCTGTTATGTGTCAGCCCTTGGCCTGGCCCCAGATCTGGCCAGCCCTCTGGCCCGGCAGCACTGTCCCCACACTGAGGTCTTGCCCCGGGCTGACCTGCAGAGGATGGCAGTCCCTCATCCCTCGGCAGGCGGTGGGATGTGGCTGCCAGCTGGTGGCAGCCACTGCCCTAATGAAGCTCCTCATCCTGAAGCTTTCACCTGACCTGCCTTTGCCTGGGCTGTCTGGGTAGCAATCCCGCTGGGCCATCTGGATACCTCCCAGGAGAGCGCTGGGTATGGCTGACACATGGCTGTAGGTCAAGCAGTCAGCACCCGACCTCCCTCCTCCCTGAAAATCAGCCCCAGGCTGCTGCAGCCATTGCAAGGGCAGGTGCCGTGGCCGTACGCTGCACTTGGCTTCACCCAGACTCAGTCCTGGGGAGGAGAGTCCCCCCAGCCCGGCCGGCTCACGGGGGCAGCTCGCAGAGCGGCGGTGACTTTGCTTTCCCGGCTCTTGCAACATCCCAGCAGGCTGCGAGGACACGGCACGCGCCAGACAAGCCGAGCCTCTGCCGACCCCACTGCCAGCACTGCCCGTGGCTGGGGGACACGTCAGCACAGAGCCATCGGGTCCCCCGCCCCCGGCAAAGCCATGGGATGTCCCCATCTGCAAAGCCTCACTGCAGGGGCTGGGCAGGGAGCGCCGGGGGGCTCTGCCTGGGCCACTTGTCCCTCTGGCAACCCTCCCAGAGCCACTGCCCTGCCACATGGTCCCCCAGAGCTGTTGCCCATCGACCCCTGCTCCCCAAAGCCCTCCTAGATCCCTGCCTCTCTGTACACTCCCTACAGCATCGCCATGCCGTGTCTTTCACAAAGCTGTACTCCCTCCATTCCCCCTACTCCCACTCCCTGCCCAGTCTCATCCTTCCCAGTCCCATCCAAACCACATCCCTCCCAGTCCCATCCCTCCCAGTTCCATCCCTCCCCACACCCCTCCCAATCCCATCCTTCCCAGTCCCATCCAAACCACATCCTTCCCAGCCTCATCTCCCCTCATCTCTCCCCACCCCATCTCTCCCCACATCCCTCCCAGCTCCATCCCTCCTTACACCCCTCCCAGCCCCATGTCTCCCTATACCTCTCCCAGCCCCACCCTTCCCTGTATGATCTCCCATATCCCTCCCAGCCCTATACCCTCCCCAAACCCACCTCTCTCTACAGCTCCTCCACTCTCATCCCTCCCTACCCCCACCCCAGCTCCAGCCCCAGCCCTTCCTTCCCCTCGCTGGGGGCACACAGACCCCCACGGCCCCTCTCGTGGGCTCCAAATAGCCATGATTCAACCCACTGGCTTACAAGGATGAAATATTGCTCCTGATGTTGTCACCATGGCACTTGGATGGGGACTGTGAGTAGGTGTGAGCAGCTGATCTCGCATGCACATGGCGAGTCCTGCACCAAACACTATCCTCGGGCAGACAGGGAAGGAGGCAGCAGGGTGGGGGTAAAAGAGCAAGGCTGTTTGGAGGCAAACATCAGTCTGAGCAGGAAAGCTCATACTCCCCAGCACCTGCCAGACTCGTGACATGGGGTCCAGGGTGGGAGCCATGCAAGGCCAAAGGTTGGCCAGGCTTTTTCTAGTGGTCAGAAAACTGCTGGGTCTGAGGTCATCTTTCCTGAGACCAGGAGCAGCCAGGCTTGGCAAGTTCGAGCCTCACAAAACTCTTGAGATGCAATGAGTCAACAGTTCCCAGATCACATCCCCAGGGTCAACACTCACAGCTCCAGAGCCACAAGCAGAGATGGATGCTGCCTCCCAGCACAGACCAGTGCCCAGCTCCCAGGGCTGTTTCCCTCCCCATCTCCCCATCCCTGCTTCTCCTTTGCACAAAGCCTCCTTTCCCCTGGACCTTCTCATCACTAGGAAGGCTAGGCTGCATGTGAGGGGGGGGGGGGGGGGGGGCGGGGCTTGGCTGACCCCCTGCTTCTTCTCCTTGGCTCCCTGGAGGTGCCAGCTGCATCCCTGAGATGATGGCCTGGGTACCAGGGGACCCTGCCTGCATCCCTGGGGTGGTGGCGCTGGCATCAGAAGTCCTCCTCCATCTGAGGGAGCGCCTGCCCCCGTCTCAGATGTCACCGTTGCTCTACGTGTCCCTGCTTGCATTCCCACGGAACCAGGATGTGTCCCTGGAGTGCCTTTGATGGTCCTGGGCACAGCCTGTGTGCCTGGTCCCGTCAGACCCAGTGCTGAGCTTTCCAGTCCGTGCTGAGCCAACGGAGACGGACTCAGGCAACGGCCACCTCTCCCAGGCACCGGGGACACTGGGAATGGATCCAGCACCCAGAAAGACGGGCAGGGAGAGCTGGTGTTCCAAAAGTGATATATAGATTTTTAATTAATAAAATCATGATTGTTATTTAAAATTTAAATGCATTACTATTCTTTAATTAGTAAAATTAATTCCCTGTGTCCTGGTTCCGGTGGGGATAGGGTTAACTTTTCCTGGTATTCCATGCCATGTGACCCACGCCCACCCTGAGCTGCCGGGGGAGGGGGCAGGAAGTTGCTGCTTAAAAGCGGGCTGGGGCGGCCCGGGTCCTGCCGGTCGGCGAGCGGCGGGGAGCGGTGGTCCCGTAATCGCGTTTGTATATTCCCCTATCCGTGTTGTTGTTGTTTGCCTGTTCCCTTTGCTGTTTTGTTAAACTGCCTTTGTCCCAACCTAAGAGTCTTGCCTTTTCTTACGATCCTTCCTGTATTAGGAAGGCACGTGCGAGCGGCACGTGGTTCTTTGTTGCCATCTGAGGCTAAACCACGACACCCTGGAGAAGGGAGATGAACGGTGGTCACAGGGCTGGGAGGAACACATTGACAAATCGCAGCCCCCAGTTCTGCTTCGCCCCGGCCCTGCAGAGGTGCAGAGGAGGGAGGACGGGGTGAGGGGGGGTTCAGGGGGGTCTGTGCAAGAAGCCGTGCTGAATTCCAGAAGCCAGAGGAGAGGCGCGTGTTGCTCTGGGCGCTGCAGCACCTGTCTGGGAAATCCAGAGCTGGGGGGGCACCAGTGGCTCCGTGCCGCCGTGGCCATGATCCGGGCTCTCGACAGCCACCTCCATCCATTTATTTTTCATTATTCCCCCTCTGCCCTCTCCTGCCCTGCTGCAGGGCTGCTCGGGCATGAAGTGGGCTGTTAGAGAACCCCCACACACCCTTCAGTACCTCTGGGATGCTGCTTCCTTCTCCCTGGATTTATATATATATGATACTCATAGATTATAACGATAGATTAAAAAAATAAAGTGGGGGAAGAAAAGGCCAGCTAGAGGATCCCATGGGCCAGTGCCCACCCCAGCAGCATGTCTTCCCCTTAAAGACAATAACAAAACCCAGACAATGATCCCAGTGAGTTCCTGGGGGAGCCCCCGCTCCCAATGCCCTGGCCCGGACCCCCCCAACTCCCCTCCGCGCCAACCCTTTGCTGCCTCAGAAAACCACAATAATGGCGGCGGTTGGGAGCCGGGCCTGGTCTCCTGCGGGACGTGTCACCGGAGCGGGCTGAGTGACCGGGACAGCCCTGCGAGGGAGCTGCCTCTGCCCGGGCTCGGGCTGCGCTGGCTGCGGCCACAGATCAGCCTGCGCCAGCTGCGCCTCAGGGATGGAGGTGGAAAAGGCAGCCGGGACCCTCGGCCTCTCCCATGCCTGTGGATAACCCCATCCCAAGGACCGGCCGGGAGTGGGGCGGGGCGTCGCCCAGCAACGGGGGACGCTGCATTGTCCCTTGTCACCCGTCCCACCGCCGCTGTGACCACTCTGCTGCTAGGAGGCAACAGAGGAGGAGGAGGAGGAGGAGGAGAAGCACGAGGACAAGGAGGACGCGCACAGGGAGGAGGACGAGGACGAGGGGAGGAGGAGGAAGCCTTTGACTGCCCATCCCTCCCACCCATCCCAGTCTCCCCCAGGCAGAAAGGGCCCCCTGGGCAGCTCTTTCTCCCACTCCCCCAGGAGCTCAGGTCCCGCTCAGGTCCCTCTGTCGCTTCAGGCACGGCAGCAGCCATGGCCCAGCTCAGCCTGGCCCAGCTGCTGGATGTCGCCATTGGGACGACCAAGGTCAGGGCCATCGACTTCGTGGCCCTGCGCAGACTGCTGCTGGCCATGCTCTGGCACCTGGGCCTGCAAGACCTCCCTGTGGAGAAGCGGGGACACAGTCCGACCCCCCTCCTGAAGAGGGACCAGCCTGCCAAGGCACCCCCTGTTCTGGAGAAGAAGGGGGACAGGGCCCAGGGCACGTGGCAGCAGCCCCAGGAGCCACGGGAGTGGCTGCAGGAGACCATGAGCGGCCCCCAGCTCACCTGCGAGACCACCTACGCCCGGAAGATAGAGAGGAAAATCAAAGAGAATGGGAGCAGCATCTTCAAGGTAGGGGCTTCTGCCAGTCTCCTGGGTGCTCCCCCACGAGACACCCCCTCCTCCAGGGTCCACGCCGCCGTTGCATCCCCTTACACCGAGGTCTGCTTTAAGCCTGAGCCCATGGCAGCACGTGGGCCTTCACAGCCGGAAAGAACTGCAGTTTTGGGGAGGAAGAGCTGGGGCTGAAATGCCCCACTAGCTGGAGGCTCAGCAGCCCTGGAGCTCTGGCCCCATCGCCCTCTCCATCCCTCCCTTCCCCGCTCCTGACCTACGGCCGCTACCGCATCCGCTCCTGGGACAGCTGGGAGGCTCCATCAGTCCCTCATGGGCCTCATCTCCCACCCCAAATCCCCTCGGCTCGCCCAAGGGCTAAAGCCAGCACTGGTGGGGACCAGACAGGGGCCTCATCCTGCACGGCGCTGAGACGCTGGCGGCCGTGCTTTGCCCCCCAACTATCCCCCGTGGGCAGAAATAAACCCAGGTTCAAGTTAAGAGCACAGCAGGGGTCAAGGTCCTGGTCCCCAGGGACCCTCCCCTGGGGCTCACCCCACCACCCCCCTCTTGTTGCCCACGGCTCTCTCCCAGGAGCTGCTCGAGGAGATCCACACCATGAAGGTGGCGCAGTCCCGCATGGCAGAGGACATCCGCAGGATGCAGGAGGCGCTTGGCTTGGTGAGCTGCCGCTGGTGCCCCGGGAGGGAGCTGGGCCCTTGCCCCCTCCCTGCCCCTCTCCCTGTCGCCACCCCAAAGTGGGAAGGGTGTCCCAAGGGGGGAGCAGGGGAGCTCAGCCCACCCTCCTGCAGCCCCCCACCCTCTGCCCCCCACCACTGCCCCGGCGAGGGCACAAACGGACGCCGCTGCCTGCAAGTCGGGCTGCGGGTAGAGGGAACTGCGGGCATCAGCCAAAGGGATGCTGGGGCACTTCTGAACTAACGGGCAGAAAAAAAGAAACGTGGGAGCTGGGAAGGAGGGGGATAAGGCTCTGCCCTGGGCAAGCCAGCCACAGACCCCAGGCTGCCTGCCCGCTCTCCCTTTGTCCTGTGCCCAAATGCTCCTTTTAAATCCCGCTCCCACATCCAGACTGGTGCCCCTCCCCTCGCCCCGCTCCAGAGGAAACTCCAGGATGCTGCTGGCCGCCTGCTGGGCCCCTGGGACCAGACAGTGCTGGAGCGTGATGGGCTACGGCCACAATCCCGCCTGGATCCTGCACCGCGACAGGGGGCAGCTGCATCCCCAGCTCCCTCGCGGAGACCAGTCCTCCTGTGTCGGGCCATGGTCCACGGCTTGGCGGTGCTGGGCACTGATGTCCCTGTGGGTCCGTTCCCCCCAGCCCCGTGTCCGGCCTGACCCCTTGATCCCTTCCTTCCCCAGCAAAGGCTGAAGGAAAGGCAGAGCCTCTGCCCGGCCCCAGAGGAGGTGAGCAGCATGGTGGGCTGGGAGGTGCTGGGGGATGGATGGCCTGGTGGGCAGCATATCGGGAGAGGGGGGAGAAGGAGGAGGAGGAGGCCGAGGAGCCTGAGCTCTGCCGGCGCTGAGTGCTGGGGCATCCCGGCTGCGGGAGCGGGACCCAGTGGGACCGCAGCCCCCAGTTCCTCCAGCCACTGCACGCCCCGGGGCTCTGCGGACCTTTGCTCAGCCCTTCTCTTCCCTGCGCATCCCGCCGGGAGGCAGGACCTGGCACAGGCAGCGCCACGGCAGCTCCTCGGCTGCCCCGACAGACAGACCTCCTGCGCTGCCTGTGGCAGGGACGTCTCACAGCAGCCCCTCCGGGGGACAAGTGAGCACCTGAAACCGGGGCATACAAAGGACCCCCGTGCTGGGACGACACGGGGGGCCGTGCCCTGACTCCGCCAACACCCCCGTTCCCAGACCAGGCAGCTGGAGGATACGCGTGGAAAGCCCAGGGTGGATGGAGCCAACTGGAAATTGCATGGAAGCGCCCAGATGGGGTAAGGGGATGGGAGGGGGTTTCCTACCCCAGGGGGGCTGCAGGGAAGCCCAGGGGGGCTTGGAGCACCCTGGTCTGGGGGGTGACGAACACCCCCGAGCAGCCCAATGGAGGATAAACCTCCCCGTGCCCCCATCTCCCTGGCCAGGTCCACGCTGCAAAAAATCAAGCAGGAGCTGATGGAGATGAAGGACCTGGGCCTGCAGGAGATAGAGCAGGAGCTAAAGGACCTGGGAGAGCATCAGCAGAGGACTGAGGCCAGGCTGAAGCTCCTGGCGATGCAGACAGATGAGCAGGTGAAGGCACAGGTGAGGTAGCGCTCCCTTCACCCACCACCTCAGGGGGGTGGTTCTGGCGAGGTTCCCAGCCACCTCCCTGGGCTGGCTGGGGCCATCGAGCCTCCAGGGCACCTGGGCTCCTTGGCTGCATCCATCCCAGCTCACAGCCCATCCCTTCTCCCCTTCCTGCAGAAACACAAGCTGAGGGCGATACAGCACATGGGGCAGGAGGAGGCAGAGGCGCAGGCAGCACGCCCCGTCTCCAGCACGGACACCGGAGTGAAGGTGGGGCAGCTTCTCCAGCGCCATGAGAAGCTCCAGGAAAAGGTGAACACCTTCATGTCCTGGCAGGCGGTGGGCAAGCTGGTGAGGCAAACCACCGCTGCAAGGGTGCAGTCAGGGTCCCCTTGACCCCAGACCACCACCCTGGGGACAGAGCCACAGTCCCTGGGCACCCAGACCATGATCTGGGGACAAAGCCATGGTTCCTGGCACCCCCAACTACCACCCTTAGGACACAGCCAGGGAACCCTGGGAACCTAGACCACCACCCCAAGGGTTCAGCCATGCTCCCCTCGACCCCAGACCACCACCCTGCGGCCACAGCCAGGGGCAAGGTGGTGAAGCAGCTGCCGAGGAGGAGCCACGCAGGGAGAGGCCGACGTGGGGGGCTTGGCAGGGGGCTGCTAGGAACCCCCTGGCTGGTTGTGCTTCGCTGTAACGTGGGGGAGCCCCTCACCGCCCCCCAGACTGGCTTGTACAAGTCAGCAGCATGGAAGGAAATTACAGTCTGGTGTAAATGTCCTGCTGGCACTGATAGCCCATGGCCACCAGCCAAGTAACCTGGGTCTGTCCCCACGGGGCAGCCACTCCCCCCTTGCATGGCACTGCCTCGTCATCTTCCTCCCTGAAGCAGGATGAAGAACTGCTGAAGAGCACCCAGGCCACCACGGTGCAGGTACAAGGGGACTATGAGAAACTCCGCTCCGTCGTGGGGGACGTCCTGGCTGACAGTCACCAGGAGCACAAAGATACCGAGGTAGGTGGCTGAAAGCCCCGTGGGGTCAGAGCATCCTCCAGGCAGAGCCCAGGCTGGGCACCACAAGGCGTTTGTCCCCCTGCCAACCTGCTCGCAGCCCTGCACAGCTTCCAAATGCCTTTCCTGGAGGAGTTTGAGAAGCCGAGGAGGCCAGTGTTCTGGGCTGGCTGGGAGGCAGCTCTGACCCTGCCGTGGCATCATGGGGTGCTGTCTGCATGGGAAGGCTCCGTTCCAGGCCCTGGAGAGGCTGGAGAAGGAGAAAGCGGACAAGGAGGACCCGGTGCTGGGAATTGCTCTGCTACACCCTTGAGGGGCCACAGCACCAGCCAAGGGGGTCCCAGGCAGGGTGACAAACACCCCTGGTCCCTTGGGTGCTCGGTGACAGAACCAGCCAAGGGGAGGGAGGATTTCCAGGATTTCCCTCGCTGGGTCCTGCTCTTTCCCCCCAGGTCCCTTTGCCTGCTGGGACCAAGCCCACGGGGGTGATGGGGCGAGCAGGGCCATGTAGCTGCTTCTCCCTCTCCTCCCGACACGACCTGGCCCTGCCCATCGTACCGCCGTCCTTTCCCCACCGCTCTCCTGCCTTTCCCTCTTGCTAGAAAGCAGAGACAGCCCTGGCCACCAATGTCAACTTCAGCGAGTTTAACACAAGCACGAAGCGGCTGAATGACGCGATTGAGGAGCTGCTGAGCCAGGTTATAGGCCAGGAGAAGGTCCAGCAACAGTTCAGTGAAGAGACGGCCTCCAAGGTGAGGGTTGGCTTGTCCCCACCACACAAAACTGGCACCATCGGGCCTTGGGGGCCTATGGCGGCCTGCCTGCAAGGGCCCTCCCCTCCCAGCTGTCCCCCCCGGGGACAATGATGTCCCATCGCGGGGCGGCTGGCTGAGGGTGTGCACCCATCCACAGCTGGACCGCCTGGAGCTGGGGGCTTTCCGGCAGCAGCTGGAGGAGCACGGCAAGAGGATCGTGGGGCAGCTCCAGGAGAAGGCGCCGCAGCCAGGGGCTGAGGATGCCGCTGGGATTAAGGAGTGAGTGCGATGGGGTCAGTGGTGGCTGCAGGCACAACGCTCGCCCCGGTCCCTCTGGCTACCCGACTGGTGCCCACGTGCTCCCTGGCACGGGAACAATTTCCCAGCGATCCGTGGGCATGCTGACAAAGTAGCTGCTGAGCCATGTCCACAGCCTGTCCTGGGACCGGACCCCCAGCATGCGGCTGCTTGGCCCCGAGTAGGACCCGGCACCGTGGGTGGGACGGGGGAGACGGGTGCTGGCACGGGGGTGCGGGTGTCTGCCTAGGGGGTGCGACCCTGCCAAGCCCCGTCGCAGCCTTGCCCGGCAGCAGGGACCCAGGGAGCCCTCCCCAGGGGGAAGAGCGGGGATGGAGGTGCCATGGGGTACAAGCCTGTGAATTTGAGGACGCTGCCCCGAGCAGGGTGGGGGCGGAGGCTTCCAGGGGGGCTTGGGCAGGGCAGGGGAGCAGAGATGTGCTGCGCAGGGGCAGCTATGCTTGCCCCTGCTCTGTGGGGTTTTACAGCCTGCCCACACTGCCCCACCTGGCCCAGGTCTCTGTCTCAAGGGTGCTGAAGCCACATGTGACGAGTTCTGTCGGGTCTCAGCCTGAACTTGGGCTTGGGGAGCTGTGGGGAAAGAGCAGATCCAGGATGGCTGGACGGGTGGAGGGTCTCCTGCCGCAGTGGGAGGGGAGACGGAAGGGACAGATACCACCGGGGAGCACCCCCTGGCCCCCTCCCTGCCGTAGCAGGCTGGAGCACGGGCTGCCACAGTACTGGGCACTGAGCATCCCTGTGCCCCGTCCAACAGGGCGCCAGCGGCCGAGGGCAGGGACCCCACCGTGCCACGCAGCTGCGGGGGCTCGCACAAGGACACCACCCCATTGCAGCACATGCACTGCCTCCAGCCCCCCACAGCCTTCCAGCCCCTCCTGCTCCCCGGCAAGGTAGGAATAACAATGGTGGGGATGCAAAAGGGGCGACTGAGGCTGGGAGGGAGATGCTGAGCATCTGGGGGAGCGGTGCCTCAGTTTCCCCAGATGCGGAGTTCGGCCCCGGGGCTCAGCCAGCCCGCTCTCTCCTTCCAGCACAACGTGAGGGATCTGCTGGGGAAGGACGGCCACACCTGCAGGGACCGGCTGGACGAGCAGCTGCCTGCTGAGCAGGGGCCCCATGGGACGGACCCAGCACCCAGGCAGCCAGCCAGGAACAGCTGGTGTTATGAACGGGATTTTTCATTTTTTTTTTAAGTTCATCAATCTTAATTAAATAATTAAATTAATAATTCTTCTTTAGTTAATAAAAAACCTTGTAACTGTTTTTTACTGGGGTCTTGGGTGGGCTGGTTTGTTTCTTGTTTTAAGCAAGGTTGATTTGAAAACTAAACCCCCCCAGCTCCCCTCTTGCCCAGGGAAGGGCCAGGAATGGTGCTCACAGGCTGGGGGGGGCATCACGTTGACAAATCACAGCCCCCACTTCTGCTTCCCCCCTGCCCGGCAGAGGTGCAGAGGGAGGGAGGACGGGGTGAGGGGGTGTTCAGGGGGGTCTGTGCAAGAAGCCGTGCTGAATTTCGGAAGCCAGAGGAGAGGCTTCTACTTAAATATAACAGCAAGACCCAGACAATGATTCCCGTGTGTTTCTGGGGGACTCCCCGCTCCCAACACACTGGCCCAGACCCCCCGATTCTCCCCCCTCACCAACCCAGCTTTGTCTCTGGCCATCCATGGTGGCCAGGGCCTTTGCGGGGGGGGCAGGTGGGGGGCACGGGGGCCGGGTGGGCTGGTGGCCATGGGGCGAGGATGTCCAGAGGGGCTGCAGCTGCCCGTGGGGAGCAGGCCATGGAGGGGATGGGGCTGTTCATGCTCTGCAGGCTCTTCGAGGTCCACAGCTTGGAGAACGTGTCCAGAGCACCCGGGAAGTTGGGCAGTGTGGCTGGCGTGTTGCTGGGGGTTGCCGCACCTCCATCTGCCGGGAAAAGGAGAGGGTGGGCATCAGGTGGATCATGGATGCTTTTGGGGTCCCAAGCCACCTGCAAGAGCTGGACCAGTCACCGGGGATCCCAACTGCGTCCCACGCCTGCAACCCCTGGCCCCACTGGATGCTCGGAGACCAGCTGTGGCTGTTGCTCCAGTGCCTGAAAACAGATCTCTCGTATCTTTTAGAAGAGCAACTCCCTGCTCCCATCCCTGCTTCCTCACCCGCCTCCTTTCCTGGGAACTCTCTTGGAGTGCCTCACCGAAGGAGGGAGATGGCAGTGCCCTCACTGTGGAATGGTCGGGCTTGGAGGACTGTAAGGGAAAAGAAGCTCTTGCTGATTCTTTTCCTACGTACTTGTCTGACAGATCACTCGGATTCAGAGATTTTCCCAGTGTTTGAATCCTTCCTAGGCTTGTCTGGAAACATGTGTTTATTTGTGTTTCTTTTTCCCTGCTTCTGTGGCTCTTTGCTTTGGAGCAAGATGCTAGAAATCAAAGGGAGTTGGTGCTGTCACCAGCAGTCTTTGATGTCTAAGGGAGAAGGTAAAATCTGTCTTGCACTTCGATTCCCCCCCAAAAAAATATTCGTGGTGGCTCCCAGCGGGGCCTGGTCTCCTGCGGGACGTGTCACCGGAGCGGGCTGAGTGACCGGGACAGCCCTGCGAGGGAGCTGCCTCTGCCCGGGCTCGGGCTGCGCTGGCTGCGGCCACAGATCAGCCTGCGCCAGCTGCGCCTCAGGGATGGAGGTGGAAAAGGCAGCCGGGACCCTCGGCCTCTCCCATCCCTGTGGACCTTGAGTGCAACAGGTGTTGAATACCAACTGGTGATGCTGCATTGTCCCTTCTCACTGCTCCCACTGCCGCTATGACAACTCTGCTGCGAGGACGCAACACAGGAGGAGGAGGAGGAAGCAGAAGACAAGCACAAGTACTAGGATGATGATGATGAGGAGGAAGGCTTCGATTGCCCATACCTCCCTGCCACCCATCCCAGTCTCCCCCAGGCAGAAAGCCCCTCTCAGGTCCCCCATGGTTTCAGGCAGGGCAGCAGCCATGCCCCAGCTCAGCCTGGCCCAGCTGCTGGATGTCGCCATCGGGACAACCAAGATCAGGGCCATTGACTTCATGGCCCTGCGCAGCCTGCTGCAGGCCATGCTCTGGCACCTGGGCCTGCAGGACCTCCCTGTGGAGAAGCGGGGACACAGCCCGACCCCCCTCCTGGAGAGGCACCAGCCTGCCAAGGCACCCCCTGTTCTGGAGAAGAAGGGGGACAGGGCCCAGGGCACGCGGCAGCAGCCCCAGGAGCCAGGGGAGCGGCTGCAGGAGACCACGAGCGGCCCCCAGCTCACCTGCGAGACCACCAACGTCAGGAAGATAAAGAAGAAAATCAAAGAGCACGGGAGCTGCATCTTCAACGTAGGGGCTTTTGCCAGTCTCCTGGGTGCTCCTGGGTGCAGGAGCAGGACCCAGTGGGACCGCAGGCCCCAGCACCTCCAGCCGCTGCACGTCCCAGGGCTCTGCGGGGGTTTGCTCAGCCCTTCTCTTCCCTGCGCATCCTGCTGGGAGGCAGGACCTTGCACAGGTGCCACATCACCCATCTGCAGCTCCAGCCCTCCCCAGGCACACTGTGGCCACCCCCGACCATGCTGCTGCTGTACCCCCGGCTCGCCTGGTGCCCCCCTACCGAATCCAAGCTGGAGCAAAATCAGCAGGACGGCCACAGACAGGGGACATGGGGACCCATCCCCGGCCCCTGGAGTGCAGGGTGGCCCTGCCCCGGCGAGGGAGAGCTCTTCCCCAGGTGGGGGCGGAGGGGTCCGGGGGAGCCTGGGCAGGGCAGGGGAGCAGAGGTGTGCTGCGCAGGGGCAGCTGTGCTTGCCCCGGCTCTGTGGGGCTTTACAGCCCCCCCACGCTGCCCAGGTCTCTGTCTCAAGGGTGCTGAAGACACATGTGACAAGTTGTGTGTGGTCTCAGCCTGACCTTGCCCCTGGGGAGCTCAGGTGCCTCCTCTGAAACAAGTTGCCAAAATTAAGTGCTGCAGCTGGCACAGCCCAGTTCCTGCCTCCTGGTGTCCCTGGCATGGGTGCAGGGACCTGCCACGGCCACTGCCAGCTCCGCAGGGCTGCGGGGAAAGAGCTCATCCAGCACGGCTGGATGGGTGGGGGGGTCTCCTGCAGCAGCGGGAGGGGAGCCGGGAGGGACAGACCCCACCGGGGAGCAGCCCCTGGCCCCCTCCCTGCCGTAGCAGGCTGGAGCACGGGGTGCCACAGGCACTAAGCATCCCTGTGCCCCGTCCCATAGGGAGCAGGCGCCGAAGGCAGGTACCCCACCGTGCCACGGAGCTGCAGGGGCCGGCACACTGACACCACCCCACTGCGGCGCCTGCAGTGCCTCTGGCCCCCTCTGTGCCTTCCAGCCCCCCCCTGCTCCTCAACAAGGCAGGGATGGCAGAGGGAGGGATGACAAAGGGGGCGACTGAAGCTGGGAGGGAAACGCTGAGCATCTGGGGGGGCCGTGCCTCAGTTTCCCCAGGGAGAGCTGGGTGTGGGGGGCTTGCCTGGGGATGCTGAGTTCGGCCCTGTGGCTCAGCCAGCCCGCTCTCTCCTTCCAGCACAACGTGAGGGATCTGCTGGGGAAGGACGGCCGCACCTGCAGGGACCGGCTGGACGAGCAGCTGCCTGCACTCGGGGCAAGGAAGGTACGGCCGGGGCCAGCGTGGGGAGAGGAGAGGATCCCATGGGTGTGACGGGGAAAGCGGGGAGGGCAGGGTGCCTGTACAGTGCAGGCCTTTCCCCAACCCGTGTCCCCACGGCCCCCTCTGGTCTCTCCTGCCAGCCTTGCCGCCTGCCCCGGCCTGGGCTGGCAGAGCTGCCCCCGGGGCTGCAGGGGGCCAAGCCCTGCCCCTCGCCCCAGAGCCCAGCCCCGGGCAGCCCAAGCCAGGGCTGCACAAGGCAGCGGAGCCCACTTGGCCCACGGCTGGGGGCCAGTCTGCCCACGCTGAGCCCCCATTTGGATGGGAACACCCAGTGCGGGGCAAGCTCAGCACTGGGACTACGGGTCCAGGGACACGGCCTGTGCAAGGGACCCGCAAGCGGACTGCAGGGACACAGCCTGGCTCCCGGGGGACACAACTGGGGACACAGAGGGCACCAGTGACCCCCGAGAAGTGGGGAGGGGCTCCTTCCAGTGGAGGACTTTAGATGCCCTGACGGCCACCACTGCCGTTCCCCTTCTGGCAGCACCCAGATCAGCCTGAACCTGGGGTAAAAGAACAGGAGGGGGTTTCCTACCCCAGGGCAGGGGGGCCTGGGGGGGGCTGGGAGCATCCCGGTTTGGGGGGCGAGGGACACCCCCTGAGCAGCCCCGTGGAGGCTAAGCCTGCCTGTGCCCCCATCTCGCTGGCCAGGTCCGTGCTGCAGGAGATAAAGCAGGAGCCGATGGAGCTGAAGGACCTGGGACTACAGAAGACAGAGCAGGAGCTGAAGGAGCTGGATGTGGCACCTCCCCGGGCTGGCTGGGGCCATCGACCCTCCACGGCACCTGGGCTCCTTGGCTGCAGAGTTATATATTGAAAAAAACAATAAAATGGAGGAAGAAAAGACCAGCTAGAGGCTCTCATGCCCCAGGGAAGGCTTAGATTGGAAATTAGGAAACATTCATTCACAGACAGGGTTGCCAAGAATTGGAAGAGGTTGGGAAGGACATTTTGAACCATCCAGGGTGCTCAAAGTGCTGGGAGGCAGGAGCTTTGGGGAGGGGGACACTGCTCTGATGCCAGCTGCTCTCTGGTCTTACTTTTGGCCATCCATGGTGGCCATTGCTTTCTATGGAGGGGCAGGAGGCCAGGAGGACTGCGGGTGCTGCAGGTGGTGGTGGTGGTGGTTTTGGAGGCCCCCTCCTCAGGGGTCCACACTACTGGGATGACACGGGGCGCCGTGCTCTGACTCTGCCACCACCGCCGTTCCCAGACAAGGCAACTGCAACATGCCTGTGGAAAGGTGGAGGTGGCTGGAACTGACTGGAAAGAGGATGGCAGCTCCCAGATCAGCCTGCGGCTGGGGAAAAGGATGGGAGAGGGTTTCCTAGCAGGGCTGGGAGCATCCTGGTTTGAGGAGTGAGGGACACTCACGAGCAGTGCCATGGAAGCTAACCCTGCCCATGCTCCCGTCTCACTGGCCAGGTCCACACTGCAGGAGATAAAACAGGAGCTGATGGAGCTGGGCGTGGCACGTCCCCTGGCTGGATGGGGCCATGGAGCCTCCACGGCACCTGGGCTCCTTGGCTGCATCCATCCCGGCTCAGAGCCCATTCCTTCTCCCCTTCCTGCAGCAGCACAAGCAGCACAACTGCTGCTTTGTACTCACTGGATTTATAGATGTTAGAAATATTTATTCATATTTATGTTATGTATTTCATAAAGAAAAAAAGGGGAGTGGGAGAAAAGACCAGCTAGAAGCTCTCATGGGACAGTGCCTTCCATGGGCCAGTGCTGCTCCGGCTGCCCTTGGTCCTCCCCATAGTGCCATCAGTGAGTCCTGGTAGGTCCGATACAGCCCCTGCTGCCCTTGGCCCCACTAGCTGGAGGCTCAGCAGCCCTGGAGGTGCTGAAGGACCTGGGACCGCAGGAGACAGTGTGTTACCAAAGACAGGCCTCTGCTTTGTTTCTAAAATAGTTGGTTCTTACTAACCTTCCTACTGTGTGACAAAATAGCTCGTTAGTGACTTTCTTACCCTGTGAGAAAATGGTTAGTCACTGAGCTGATGTTACAGATAGTGATAATGGGGAGACCACCGCAAGTAGTCAATCACTTCAAGGTTCTTCTATACGTCACGTATGTACACCTATACCAATTAGGACAGAGTTATGGCTGCTTCCAGGAACACCCTTATTATCTTCAAGAAGTTGGCAAACTCACAGTAAACTTTTACTGTCCTGAGATGAGTCAATACTGTAAAGGGATGATGTGAGGAAGGGTCTCCTTACCCAAACGACCACCAAGACACTCAACGCTTGCGCAGAAGTGTTTTGCCGATGCAGCAAAATTTGGCATGCACGTGCAAAAGGGCTATTGGGTCATCCTAATGAATGTGTAAGCCTAGGTGGAGTTATGGATTAGGTAGGTGGAAAAATGAGAATATTTTGTGTTATAAATAATGGGTGAATATCCACGGCAAGCTGTGCTAGATTTGTGGGTTTTCCCCCTAGCGCTCGACGTCAAGTAAAGCAATGTCACCTCTTTAAACTACTTTTGGTTTCGAGGGCTTTTATTTCAGGTAACAAGAGCAGGAGCTGAAGGAGCTGGATGTGGCACCTCCCCAGGCTGGCTGGGGCCATCGACCCTCCACGGCACCTGGGCTCCTTGGCTGCAGAGTTATACATTGAAAAAAACAATAAAATGGAGGAAGAAAAGACCAGCTAGAGGCTCTCATGTGCCACCGCCCTCCCCAGCAGCATTCCCCCCTTCCTCAATTAACAATAAAACTTAGAAAAACATTTCAGTACGTTTCTGGGGGAGCCCCCGTTCCCAGTGCTCTACCCCACGCCTCTACCAACCCCCCCAACTCCAAAACCACCCCCCCACACCAATTTCTGCACGATCTGGGTTTATTTGACGTCACTATGGTATGGAGAACACTGAAAGTTGCAGAATTTGACACCAAAAACTGTAGAATCGTGCTCCTCTTCTGTTGGGGAAGATACTCAACTTCCCACCCTCAATACTCTTCAGGCTGCAGCGGGGCACGGATGTGAATCTCGGTGGGGGAACTGTCTCATGGATTTATACAACTCTGGCGTTCTATTCTTTGAAGCCTTCTCGACACGCATAGAGCATATTGCCCTTCTGCGTTATTTCCAAGCAAACAGTGATGATTTTAAGATGTCTGCCTACAGCGTTTGTTAGATGTCGGTTCCTTCTCTTGCCACAGTTCTCAAGTCTTTGCAGGTACAAAGGTTTTCAAACAATCCCTAACGGAACCACCTGAAAAAGCCTGTGGACCCAGTTTTCTGACACCTTCTGCCCAAGTCAGGAGCCCAAAGAGCAGCACCTGGGAATGGGCAGCGGGGGCAGGAGGAACGGCTGCCCTGGGGAACGTGCAAAATAATGGCAACAAGTGAGGCCAGAAAGTCACCATGTGGCCCTTTCCACACCTCATCTTTCAAAAATCTTATGTTCCTTCTTATTTCACACATGCCTTCACTGAGCACCCTGGAAACCCCTCCCCCAAGAGCCAAAACTGGTGGTGATTAGCTTGGAGAGAAAACCAACCTTGAATGAGAAACTCCTTCTGTGGGGGTCTGTGTCCTCTAACTCCCACCCGGGGTCACAAGGAATGATGGCAAAGGAGGCTGCACGGAGAAAACAGGAGCGCAAGGACACAAACAGGCTCAGTGCAGGCGGACAGCATTGGAGAATTCTAGGAGGTTGACTGCTAAGCAGTTTTTAAAGTGACTACATGCTTCCTTGGTCGACAGCAGACACTCCAGTCGAGCCTGCCATGTTCTCTGGGATTGTCTCCTTTGGTGTGGAAAACCAGAGCGGGAGGAAGAATCCTCCTGACGAGCAAGCAGGTGGCTGAGCGGGCAGCGGCCGAGCCCTGTCCCATCCGCATAGCCCGGCTGGGGAATCCTAGAAATGCCTAGGTTGGAAGGAATCTTTCAGGTCATTGAGTCCAACCATCAACCTAACACTGACAAAACCACCACTGACCCATGTCCCTCAGCACCACGTCTGCCCAGCTTTTTAATAGCTCCAGGGACGGTGATGCCACCACTTCCCTGGGAAGCCTGTTCCAATGCTTTGTAAGCCTTTCTGTGAAGAAATTTTTCCTAATAACCACCCTAAACTTCCCCTGGTGCAACGTGAGGCCATTTTCTCTCATCCTATCGCTTCTTACTTGGGAGAAGAAACCAACCCCCAACTCTCTACGCCCTCCTTTCAGGCAGCTGGACAGAGCGAGAAGGTCTCCCCTCAGCCTCCTTTTCTGCAGGCTGAACAACCCCAGCTCCCTCAGCCGCTCCTCACAGGACTTGTTCTCTATAAAAGTACAGTGTGCCAAGTCCCGTGGGCGAGCACTGAAGAAATGGCCGCCTCTGCCCCCTGCCGCTCCCGCCGGCTCCCCGCTCCCCGCTTCTCCCTCAGCCCGCAGCGCACGAGTCCCCGCAACTCGGAGCGGGGAAAAAGGGCGGGAAGCGGCGCGCGCCAGACGGGGCCGGGGGGGGGAAAGGGCGGGAAGGGGCGCGCGCCAGACGGGACGTGGCGTCCTGTCGCGCGGGGAGGGCGTGGTCAGTCGGGGCCGTCCCCGCGCGGCAGCAGCTCGGCCGTGACCGGCCCGCCGCGACGCCGTGTGGTGTCCGCCCGGGCGGCGGGAGGGAGGCGGCGGCCCGGCCAGCGCTGGGGCTGCAGAGAGCGCCAGAGCCCGTCCCCGAGAGGGCTGGCAGCCGAGAGGGCAGCGGCGCGGCGGGGGGGAACGGGAGACGATCTGCTCAGGCTGGTGGCAGGGCTGCGAGGGCCGTGAGAAGGGCTGAGGAGCGCCAGGGAGCCTGAGGCGGGGAGAGGCAGGTGGAACCGTGTTCTGCCCTCCCCGAGACAGGAACGGGAATGGCCGCTAGAAAATGCCCAGTGTGGAGGGGATCCTGTATCCTGCTGCGGCCAGGCTGAGGAGGTGCTGGCAGAGGCAGAAAGGCCTGCCCCACGTATCATGGCCACCTCGTGGAAGAAAAGAGGGGTTAAAGTCGTAGGCGATTCCTTTCTGAGGGCAACAGAGGGTCCACTATGGCAACATTTCGATGGTGGGATGGCCGGCACGGCACCAGGCTTCCTGGCGTCAGATGGGGTTTGTTATAGTTGTATTTAAAATAAATCAAGTCCGAAATAGATTCAATAAATATTTATTGAGGTAGGAAGGCAAAAGCAGTGCTGGGCGGCCGGGGAGTCGCAGCTCCACCAAAGGCTCGCAAATTCAAGCAAGCTGAGCAGCGCTTTTTATCTTCACGGAGGTCGGGTTTCGACATCTTCGGTACGCCCCTCCGTAGCTTCTTGCTTGAGGTAGTTTAGATAAAATGTTGGTCACAGAATCAGCTCAAAACAATACATTCTGATAACATTGTGGTTAAGCTTTTTGTCAAACAGGAGTTCCCATGTTGGTGTAGCAAGATAACGTTGTGGACATGTCTCTTCTGGTAAAACAGGGAGTTCTCAAGACTGCCACAATGGGTTCGTTCCTCTTGCTTAACTTGTTCGATCAGCAAATCACCTTTAGTTACTTCTTACAGGGTTCACCTTTGTCAAAGGGGGAAGAGGGTCTTTGCTCACGAGCTGGCGGGGCCGATTGACAGAGCTTTAAACTAGGCCTGAAGGGAGAGGGGGACAGCATCAGGCTTGCCCGTGACAAGCTGTGGGACGACACGCCAAGGTTGGAGGAGCAGGGTGCCAGCGAGGGCCCGCAGCCTGTTGCTCTGAGACGCTTTGGTGACGCTGCCGCACACTTGCAGTCATAGAGAGATGAGGCAGGGGCTGCCGAGGTCCCAGGAGCCAAGAGGGAAACACCAGTGCCAATACCCCAAAGGAACCTAGGGGCGTTCCTCGAAGAAGGTGACATGGCCGACAGCCCAGCTGAAGTGCCGCTCCACCAACACCTGCAGCACGGGCAACAAACAGGAGAGGCTGGAAGCCACTGTGCTGCCAGAATGCTAAACCTAGTTGCCATTATTGAAACTTGGCAGGATGAATCCCATGGCTGGAGTGTGGCTGTTGAAGGTTACAGGCTGTTCAGGAGGAGGGACAGGCAAGGAGGGAGAGGCGTTGGGGTAGCGCTGTATGTTAGGGAGGGTTTGGATTGTCTGGAGTTTAATGATGGTTGGGGGTTTATTGGTAAGAATCGGGGAAGGCCAACAAGGCAGATACCCTGGGGGGAGTCTGTGCCAGGCCAGCCAAGCAGGATGACAAGGCAGATGAAATAGTCTAGAAGTGGGTGGGAGAAGTCTCACAATGGCTAGTCCTTGTTGTTGGGGGCCTTCAACTTGTCAGATGGCTGCTGGAAACAGCAGCAGAGAGGAACCAGTCTAGGGGGTTCCTGGAGTGTGTGGAAGAGACCTTCCTGACGCTGCTGCTGAGGGAGCCAACTGGGGAAGGTGCCCTGCTGGACCAGTCATTTGTCAGCAGGCGAGGAGTGGTGGGCAATGTGACGGTTGGAGGCTCTTGGGCATAGCGACCCCAAAATGGCAGAGTTTTTGTTCCTTGGGGAGGGAAGGAGGGGGGTCAGCAGAACTCGCTGATCAAAGCGAATGAGAGCAGCATCTCAGGGGTAGAGGCTCTTGCCCATCCCCTAGGTGCTTCCAGAGACACACTCCCTCTTCAGGGGTCCACACTGCTTGGACAATACGGGGGGCTGCTCCCGGACTCTGCCAGCACCACCCTTCCCAGACCAGGCAACTGGACGAAGCCCTTGGAAAGGTGGGGGTGGCTGGAACTGATGGGAAGGTGGGTGTCAGCGCCCAGATCCTCCTGCAGCTGGGGTAGAAGGACCCGAGGGGGTTGCAGGGGAGCCAGAGGGGCTGGGAGCATTAGGGCTTGAGGGACAAGGGACATCCCCTGAGTGGCCCTGTGGAGGCTAAGCCTGCCCGTGCCCCTGCTGGCCAGGCCCATGCTGCAGGAGATAAATCAGCAGGATTTATCCATCAGCAGGAGCTGATGGAGCTGAAGGACCTGGGACTGCAGGAAACAGAGCACAAGCTGAAGGAGCTGGATGTGGCGCCTCCCCGGACTGGCTGGGGCCATCAAGCCTCCAGGGCACCTGGGCTCCTTGGCTGCATCCATCCCAGCTCAGAGCCCATCCCTTCTCCCCTTCCTGCAGAAACACAAGCTGAGAGCGATACAGCACATGGGGCAGGAGGAGGCAGAGGCGCAGGCAGGACGCCCCGTCTCCAGCACGGACACCAGAGCGAAGGTGGGGCAGCTTCTCCAGCGCCATGAGAAGCTCCAGGAAAAGGTGAACACCTTCATGTCCTGGCAGGCGGTGGGCAAGCTGGTGAGGCAAACCACCGCTGCAAGGGTGCAGTCAGGGTCCCCTTGACCCCAGACCACCACCCTGGGGACAGAGCCACGGTCCCTGGGCACCCAGACCATGATCTGGGGACAAAGCCATGGTTCCTGGCACCCCCGACTACCACCCTTAGGACACAGCCAGGGAACCCTGGGAACCTAGACCACCACCCCAAGGGTTCAGCCATGCTCCCCTCGACCCCAGACCACCACCCTGCGGCCACAGCCAGGGGCAAGGTGGTGAAGCAGCTGCCGAGGAGGAGCCACGTAGGGAGAGGCCGGTGTGGGGGGCTTGGCAGGGGGCTGCTAGGAACCCCCCGGCTGGTTGTGCTTCGCTGTAACGTGGGGGAGCCCCTCACCGCCCCCCAGACTGGCTTGTACAAGTCAGCAGCATGGAAGGAAATTACAGTCTGGTGTAAATGTCCTGCTGGCACTGATAGCCCATGGCCACCAGCCAAGTAACCTGGGTCTGTCCCCACGGGGCAGCCACTCCCCCCTTGCATGGCACTGCCTCGTCACCTTCCTCCCTGAAGCAGGATGAAGAACTGCTGAAGAGCACCCAGGCCACCACGGTGCAGGTACAAGGGGACTATGAGAAACTCAGCTCCGTCGTGGGGGACGTCCTGGCTGACAGTCACCAGGAGCACAAAGATACCGAGGTAGGTGGCTGAAAGCCCTGTGGGGTCAGAGCATCCTCCAGGCAGAGCCCAGGCTGGGCACCACAAGCCGTTTGTCCCCCTGCCAACCTGCTCGCAGCCCTGCACAGCTTCCAAATGCCTTTCCTGGAGGAGTTTGAGAAGCCGAGGAGGCCAGTGTTCTGGGCTGGCTGGGAGGCAGCTCTGACCCTGCCGTGGCATCATGGGGTGCTGTCTGCATGGGAAGGCTCCGTTCCAGGCCCTGGAGAGGCTGGAGAAGGAGAAAGCAGACAAGGAGGACCCGGTGCTGGGAGTTGCTGTGCTACACCCTTGAGGGGCCACAGCACCAGCCAAGGGGGTCCCAGGCAGGGTGACAAACACCCCTGGTCCCTTGGGTGCTCGGTGACAGAACCAGCCGATGGGAGGGAGGATTTCCAGGATTTCCCTCGCCGGGTCCTGCTCTTTCCCCCCAGGTCCCTTTGGCTGCTGGGACCAAGCCCACGGGGGTGATGGGACGAGCAGGGCCATGTAGCTGCTTCTCCCTCTCCTCCCGACACGACCTGGCCCTGCCCATCGTACCGCCGTCCTTTCCCCACCGCTCTCCTGCCTTTCCCTCTTGCTAGAAAGCAGAGACAGCCCTGGCCACCAATGTCAACTTCAGCGAGTTTAACACAAGCACGAAGCGGCTGAATGACGCGATTGAGGAGCTGCTGAGCCAGGTTATAGGCCAGGAGAAGGTCCAGCAACAGTTCAGTGAAGAGACGGCCTCCAAGGTGAGGGTTGGCTTGTCCCCACCACACAAAACTGGCACCATCGGGCCTTGGGGGCCTATGGCGGCCTGCCTGCAAGGGCCCTCCCCTCCCAGCTGTCCCCCCCGGGGACAATGATGTCCCATCGCGGGGCGGCTGGCTGAGGGTGTGCACCCATCCACAGCTGGACCGCCTGGAGCTGGGGGCTTTCCGGCAGCAGCTGGAGGAGCACGGCAAGAGGATCGTGGGGCAGCTCCAGGAGAAGGCGCCGCAGCCAGGGGCTGAGGATGCCGCTGGGATTAAGGAGTGAGTGCGATGGGGTCAGTGGTGGCTGCAGGCACAACGCTCGCCCCGGTCCCTCTGGCTCCCCGACTGGTGCCCACGTGCTCCCTGGCACGAGAACAATTTCCCAGCGATCCGTGGGCATGCTGACAAAGTAGCTGCTGAGCCATGTCCACAGCCTGTCCTGGGACCGGCCCCCCAGCATGCGGCTGCTTGGCCCCGAGTAGGACCCGGCACCGTGGGTGGGACTGGGGAGACGGGTGCTGGCACGGGGGTGCGGGTGTCTGCCTAGGGGGTGCGACCCTGCCAAGCCCCGTCGCAGCCTTGCCCGGCAGCAGGGACCCAGGGAGCCCTCCCCAGGGGGAAGAGCGGGGATGGAGGTGCCATGGGGTACAAGCCTGTGAATTTGAGGACGCTGCCCCGAGCAGGGTGGGGGCGGAGGCTTCCAGGGGGGCTTGGGCAGGGCAGGGGAGCAGAGATGTGCTGCGCAGGGGCAGCTGTGCTTGCCCCCGCTCTGTGGGGTTTTACAGCCTGCCCACACTGCCCCACCTGGCCCAGGTCTCTGTCTCAAGGGTGCTGAAGCCACACGTGACGAGTTCTGTCGGGTCTCAGCCTGAACTTGGGCTTGGGGAGCTGTGGGGAAAGAGCAGATCCAGGATGGCTGGACGGGTGGAGGGTCTCCTGCCGCAGTGGGAGGGGAGACGGAAGGGACAGATACCACCGGGGAGCACCCCCTGGCCCCCTCCCTGCCGTAGCAGGCTGGAGCACGGGCTGCCACAGTACTGGGCACTGAGCATCCCTGTGCCCCGTCCAACAGGGCGCCAGCGGCCGAGGGCAGGGACCCCACCGTGCCACGCAGCTGCGGGGGCTCGCACAAGGACACCACCCCACTGCAGCACATGCACTGCCTCCAGCCCCCCACAGCCTTCCAGCCCCTCCTGCTCCCCGGCAAGGTAGGAATAACAATGGTGGGGATGCAAAAGGGGCGACTGAGGCTGGGAGGGAGATGCTGAGCATCTGGGGGAGCCGTGCCTCAGTTTCCCCAGATGCGGAGTTCGGCCCCGGGGCTCAGCCAGCCCGCTCTCTCCTTCCAGCACAACGTGAGGGATCTGCTGGGGAAGGACGGCCACACCTGCAGGGACCGGCTGGACGAGCAGCTGCCTGCTGAGCAGGGGCCCCACGGGACGGACCCAGCACCCAGGCAGCCAGCCAGGAACAGCTGGTGTTATGAACGGGATTTTTCATTTTTTTTTTAAGTTCATCAATCTTAATTAAATAATTAAATTAATAATTCTTCTTTAAATAATAAAAAACCTTGTAACTGTTTTTTACTGGGGTCTTGGGTGGGCTGGTTTGTTTCTTGTTTTAAGCGAGGTTGATTTGAAAACTAAACCCCCCCAGCTCCCCTCTTGCCCAGGGAAGGGCCAGGAACGGTGCTCACAGGCTGGGGGGGGCATCACGTTGACAAATCACAGCCCCCACTTCTGCTTCCCCCCTGCCCGGCAGAGGTGCAGAGGGAGGGAGGACGGGGTGAGGGGGTGTTCAGGGGGGGCTGTGCAAGAAGCCGTGCTGAATGTTGGAAGCCAGAGGAGAGGCTTCTACTTAAATATAACAGCAAGACCCAGACAATGATTCCCGTGTGTTTCTGGGGGACTCCCCGCTCCCAACACACTGGCCCAGACCCCCCGATTCTCCCCCCTCACCAACCCAGCTTTGTCTCTGGCCGTCCATGGTGGCCAGGGCCTTTGCGGGGGGGGCAGGTGGGGGGCACGGGGGCCAGGTGGGCTGGTGGCCATGGGGCGAGGATGTCCAGAGGGGCTGCAGCTGCCCGTGGGGAGCAGGCCATGGAGGGGATGGGGCTGTTCATGCTCTGCAGGCTCTTCGAGGTCCACAGCTTGGAGAACGTGTCCAGAGCACCCGGGAAGTTGGGCAGTGTGGCTGGCGTGTTGCTGGGGGTTGCCGCACCTCCTTCTGCCGGGAAAAGGAGAGGGTGGGCATCAGGTGGGTCACGGATGCTTTTGGGGTCCCAAGCCACCTGCAACAGCTGGACCAGTCACCGGGGATCCCAACTGCGTCCCACGCCTGCAACCCCTGGCCCCACTGGATGCTCGGAGCCCAGCTGTGGCTGTTGCTCCAGTGCCTGAAAACGGATCTCTCGTATCTTTTAGAAGAGCAACTCTCTGCTCCCTTTCCTGCTTCCTCACCCGCCTCCTTTCCTGGGAACTCTCTTGGAGTGCCTCACCGAAGGAGGGAGATGGCAGTGCCCTCTCTGTGGAATGGTCGGGCTTGGAGGGCTGTAAGGGAAAAGAAGCTCTTGCTGATTCTTTTCCTACGTACTTGTCTGACGGATCACTCGGATTCAGAGATTTTCCCAGTGTTTGAATCCTTCCTAGGCTTGTCTGGCAGCTCGTGTTTATTTGCGTTTCTTTTTCCCTGCTTCTGTGGCTCTTTGCTTTGGAGCAAGATGCTAGAAATCAAAGGGAGTTGGTGCTGTCACCAGCAGTCTTTGGTGTCTAAGGGAGAAGGTAAAATCTGTCTTGCACTTCGATTCCTCAAAAAAAAAATATTCGTGGTGGTTCCCAGCGGGGCCTGGTCTCCTGCGGGACGTGTCACCGGAGCGGGCTGAGTGACCGGGACAGCCCTGCGAGGGAGCTGCCTCTGCCCGGGCTCGGGCTGCGCTGGCTGCGGCCACAGATCAGCCTGCGCCAGCTGCGCCTCAGGGATGGAGGTGGAAAAGGCAGCCGGGACCCTCGGCCTCTCCCATGCCTGTGGATAACCCCATCCCAAGGACCGGCCGGGAGTGGGGCGGGGCGTCGCCCAGCAACGGGGGACGCTGCATTGTCCCTTGTCACCCGTCCCACCGCCGCTGTGACCACTCTGCTGCTAGGAGGCAACAGAGGAGGAGGAGGAGGAGGAGGAGAAGCACGAGGACAAGGAGGACGCTGACAGGGAGGAGGACGAGGACGAGGGGAGGAGGAGGAAGCCTTTGACTGCCCATCCCTCCCACCCATCCCAGTCTCCCCCAGGCAGAAAGGGCCCCCTGGGCAGCTCTTTCTCCCACTCCCCCAGGAGCTCAGGTCCCGCTCAGGTCCCTCTGTCGTTTCAGGGACGGCGGCAGCCATGGCCCAGCTTAGCCTGGCCCAGCTGCTGGATGTCGCCATCGGGACGACCAAGGTCAGGGCCATCGACTTTGTGGCCCTCCGCAGACTGCTGCTGGCCATGCTCTGGCACCTGGGCCTGCAGGACCTCCCTGTGGAGGATCTGTTCAGGCTGGTGGCAAATAAAGCAGTATTTCCTCTCTAAACTACTTTTGATTTCGAGAGCTTTTATTTCAGGTAACAGCACCATCACACCCAGGGACCCTCACTCCAAATTCCTGCTAGCTAATTTACATCATTGGCATTGTTATTTCCAACATCAAAACGGGCTCTGCAGAAACTAAAGTGCTTTAACTGCCTCTTTTGAGAACCCTTGACATATTTTCCCCAAAAAAGTGGTTAGAAAGTACACAGAATTACAGAATGTGTTGGGTAGGAAGGGACCTCTCAAGGCCATCTAGTCCAAACCCCCTGCAGTCAGCAGGGACATCTTCAACTGGATCAGGTTGCTCAGAGCCTCATGCAGCCTGGCCTTGAATGTCTCCAGGGATGGGGCCTCCCCCACCTCTCTGGGCAACCTGGGCCAGGGTCTCCCCACCCACCTCCAAGGGGGAAGAGGGTCTTTGCTCAGGAGGTAGCGGGGCTCATTGACAGAGCTTTAAACAAGGCTTGAAGGGAGAGGGGGACAATATCGGGCTGTCCCTGTGGGATGCGATGCCAAGGTTGGAGGGACGGGGTGCCAGCGAGGGCCTGTTGCTCTGAGACGTGCTGGTGACGCTGCCTCACACTTGAAGTCTTGGAGAGATGAGCCGGGGGCTCCTGAGGTCACAGGAGCCAGGAGGAAAACACCAGTGCAATACCCCAAAGGAATCAAGGGGTGTTCCTGGAAGAAGGTGGTATTTGAAAAGTCATGGCATCAGGTGAAGTGCCCGGGCACTGGAAAAAGGAAACATTGCACCCATTTGTAAAAAGGGTGGAAAGGAGGGTACGGACCTGTCGGCGTCACCTCTGTGGCTGGGAAGGTCATGGGGCAGATCCTCCTAAAAGCCACGCTAAGGCCCATGGAGGACAAGGAGGTGATTTGAGACATGGCTTCACCCTGTGCTTTTTCCACATCAGACTCCAAAGGAGGAGGACACGACACTTTTTCTCCTAAAATCACAGACCGAATGGGTAGGAATGAATCCCCGTGGGTGGATTTACTCTTAGTTGTATCCAGGATATTTTCAGTTACTTTCTGGCACCCCGTGAAAGAGCAGTGGAAAGAGACAAACCAAAGGGAAAAAAAAAATACTCCTGGTAGACCATGTGACATGCAAAGCGATAATTTAATTTGTAGCCAGGCTTCCATCAGGAAGTAGAAGGTTAATCATGTACTATTTATAACATATAGAGAAAACTGATAACTCTGGCTACGGATGCCGTGGGGTGGGCTGAGCCCAGCCTAGATGGGACCCAGCAGCCGCGCGGTGCTGGGAAAGGTCTTGCGCATCGCCATGCACTTCTCCTGGTCGATGAACAGGGAGTTGGCTTTGACGGCCAGGTCGTGCTGCAGGATGGCTTTGGTGCGAACCAGCATTTGCAAGGTGTCCTGGCTGTCTCTCAGCTGCTGCTGAAGAGTCTGCACCGTCTCATGGATGTCATGGACCTCGTTGACAAGGCTGGAAAACAGCAAGGAGCTCTCATTAGAAGTCCCGTCACGTGTGTGGTTTCTAGCGTGGCGTTGCTGATGGGCCCCTGGGGCATGGGTTTTCCCCCTTCAGCGCGCTCAGACTCGCTCGGACCCCCCCTGTTTGTGTCAGATCCATGGGGAAGCTGAGGGCAGAGCTCCTGGGGGTCTCGGCGGGGAGGCACAGTGAATGTCTGCTCGAAGGCTTCGGCAACGCGCAGCCGCGTCTGCCAGAGCAGGTGGTGCCACCAAGCAGAGGGACAAGCAGCTGTGGTTTCCCGTTCCTGTTTGGTTTTGTGGGTTTCTTGGCTCCCCCTCCTGGATTTCCCCGGGCAAGTGTCCTCCCCACACCCACGGGTGCACGCGCAGCGAAAGAGGACAGCTGGGAGAGGCTAAAAGCGAAGGTGAAACAAGTGGAGGATGGAACAAAGGATGGCGTGAGAGATGCTAAACAGGCTCTGGGGCTGGGTTTAAATTGCTTTGAAAAGGCTTCCCAGGGAGCCTCCCCCAGCGGGCTCCCAGGAGGAGGTGTGAAGTTCAGGGTGCCTGATCCTCCACAGCCCCTCGGGGTGCAATGCCAAAGAGCTCCCTCTGTCCTTGACAGGATTTCCAGTGTCCCCAGGGGAGGTGAGCACAGCCCTCACTGCTTCTCCGTGTGGTGCACAGAATCCCAGGCTGGCGGGGGCTGGCAGGGACCTCTGGAGATCACCCAGTCCAACCCCCTGCCAGAGCAGGGTCACCCACAGCAGGTGGCACAGGAACGCCTCCAGGCGGGTTTGGAAAGTTGGAGACTCCCCCTCCTCTCGGGGCAGCCTGGGCCAGGGCTCTGCCACCCTCACAGCAAAGAAGTTCCTCCTCCTGTTTAGGTGGAACTCCCTATGGTCAAGTTTGTGCCCGTTACCCCTTGTCCTGTCCCCGGGCACCACTGAAAAGAGCCTGGCCCCATCCTCCTGACACCCCCCCTTTCAGTATTGATAAGCGTTGAGAAGGTGCCCCCTCAGGCGTCTTTCTTCCAGCCTGAAGAGACCCAAATCCCTCAGCCTTTCTTCACAAGAGAGGTGTTCCAGTCCCCTCATCCTCTTGGTAGCCCTTTGGTGTCCCCTCTCCAGCAGTTCCCTGTCCTTCTGGAAGCGGGGAACCCAGCACTGGACACAGCACCTTGCACAGCAGCTGCACCCTTGCGGTTACCCCAAAGGAAGGACCTAAGAGCTCTCAGCATGAGCCTGTTGGAGAGTAAAGGGCTTGTCCTTCAAACCTGAGCCCATCCAGCCTCCGGGAAGCAGGCAGGAGAGAAGATGGGGTTGACGCAAGTAGGAAAAATCCAGCCCCTCATGGGGTGGCATCAGGCCGCCCCCGGCCATGGGGTACAGCCTCCGTTGTGGGCGCAGAGCTCTCCCAGCACCCAAAGGCTGGGATACCCGCTCATTGCTTTTAATTATGTCGGTGCACTTCTGGAAGGACTCTTTAGGGAAAAGAACCAACCCCCCATGATTAATTTTGTCATCCAGCGATGCTCCCGAGTGCTACCACCCGTGAGCCCTCGAGGTCCCCGCCGGCCCCGCGCTCCTGCCTTACCGCAGCTGGGCAGTGTCCCGGCACAGCTCCATGTTTGGCCTCCGAGTGCGCTCGTCCAGCCGGGTCTGAGCCACCTTTAATGGAGGCCCCTGGTCCCTAATGGCCTTTTGGATGGCTTCTATATTCCTCTCGGTCTGGAATATTTCCTGCACTGTCTGGCGTAAGAAAGAAACACATGCATAAATTTAAAAAATGTATTCTCCAGCGGCAACGTGATTTCCCTTTTCTGCCATCCATCTGCAGAAAAAAACCAAGTTCAATTAGCAGACCCCGGGCTCAGACTGCTCTCACTCTGCCATAGATGGAGGCACAGATCCAGCAGCCATTTCTCTGCGGGGAAAAGCCTCTCTTTGCTCTTGCTGTCACATCAGAGGAGGTTTTGGAGCAGTGACGGATCTACTGAATTACCCGCTCCCCAAAATTACTGCTTGCAGGAACTGATCGTCCATCACTAGCAACTAACAGAGGGCAGGTTTTTGGTGGATGCTCGCTGAAGGATGGGGCACCAGCCCGCGATGCTGCAAGCCCAGTTTCTGCTCGGTTAATCTGTGCCGAGCACTTTTCAGGAAGCTTTCCATGAGAGCCAGTGGTGCGAGCCTGCTGCCCATGGCTGATCTCCACTTCATCTGCTTGGCGGAGCAAACACACCGATACCTGTGCAGCCACCACAGAGTGCTGAGACCGAAAACACGTCCTTGGAGGAGCAGCAAAGCTGCAAACCCCACAGCAGACACCCCAGCAGAGTCCCAGTAAAGCCCTTCTGCAGGGCAGCCAGCGCCTCTGAAGTAACTAGCGCTGATGCAAGTAGCGCTGGCATTTTCTGCTGGAAATCCCTGTGCTAGCAGGCTGTCAGCTGGGATGAGCAACGGGCAGTATCCCTTGGGATGAAATTACACTGCCAACTCATCCTGCTCCAAGAAGAAAGTCCCCAAGAAAGCTGGGCAGGGGCTGTTTGCAAGGGCATGTAGCGAGAGGACGAGGGGCAATGGTTTCAACTAGAGCAGGGCGGGTTTAGATGAGACATTAGGCAGAAGTTCTTTGCACTGAGGGTGGTGAGACACTGGCCCAGGTTGCCCAGAGAGGTGGGGGAGGCCCCATCCCTGGAGACATTCAAGGCCAGGCTGGATGAGGCTCTGAGCAACTTGGTCCAGTTGAAGATGTCCCTGCTGACTGCAGGGGGGTTGGACTAGGTGGCCTTGAGAGGTCCCTTCACACCCAACACATCCTATGACTCCATGATTCTAAATGATGCTATAACCAGGTTCTTGTGGTGACCGTTCCTCTGCTGGGGCCAGGTCTGCGTGGAGGGTCGCGCTTTGGAGGTGTCACCGGGAAGTGACAGTGTCACACCAAAAGGGAGGGGTTCAGGCTACCTTGGCCAGGTGGGTCTGAATCTTTCTCTTGGCATCGGCCGTCTCGGCGATGCGGTTGGTGAAGGCGCCGTTCACGGCGTTGAACTGCCGCCACATCTGGCTGTCCGTCACCGCCAGCAGGTTCTCGATGTCATCCCGCAGCTTGGCGGAGGCCGCCCGCTCGCTCTGGGAGCGGAGGATGTTGTCGTTGGTGAACTTGGCCCAGGACTGCGGCACCGAGATCCTGGCGGGGAAAAGGAGAGGCCCCCAGTAAGCTGGATGTGGGCAGGCATGGACCCTGCCAGGGAGCAGCGTGGATTAACTATAGCTTAAATCTACACTTTTAATTGGACTGTATGTCATAGTTTAACCCCAGCCAGCAGCCAGGACCACGCATGCGCTGGTGCAGTTCTCCCCCTTCCCCCCAGAAGGGAGAAGAGGGAGAAAAGGAGGGGAAAGGGAAAGGGAAAAACTCGTGGGTGGAGATAAGGACAGTTTAATAGAACAGTAACAGAAACCAATAATAATAATAATAATAATAATAATAATAATAATAATAATAATAATAATAATGAGAGAAGTCACTCTCACCACCCAGTGAACTGGCACCTTCCCGAGCCCCGACCGCATATTCCCACCCCGCACCAACCCCCATTTATATCCTGAGCATGGCATCTATGGTACGGAATATTCCGTTGGCCTTTCCCTTGTTCTGCCTATGCTCCTCCTCACTTCTATGGGAAGCTGAAGAGAGTCCTTGAAAAGTATAAACATCGCCTAGCAACAACTAAGACACATCTTTGAAAATATGCATAAACTTAGTGAGCTGTTTCAGCAGAGGTGCTCCGCTGAATTAATTGGCAGGCTGATCTCTCAACCCCTGGTAGAATGTTTAATGAGGTGGGACTGGCTTTCACCCTCTGGATGTTTGGCATCCAACTGTCAGCAGAGGGTTGTGCTCCCTTTCCGAGGAGCGGAGAGAAATGACCGCTCTGAGGGAGGTGTCTCCAGGCGGGATGGATCTGGGTTGGGGACAAGCAGCTCCCTGCCAGGGAGAGGCACCGCGTATCCCGGGGACAGCTTGCTGCTGGGGACCGACAGCGTGCACTCACGTGGCATCGACCTGCTCCACCCCTCGGTAGTAACTGATGCCCTGGGAGGTGTTCATCAGGTGGTGGCACCTGTCGTCGATCCGGTGGGCCACCTGCTTGTTGGCCAGATCCTTCTCCAGATTCTGCTGGGCCGCCCGGTTGGACCTTCAACATGCAAACAGCAGCCATCGGTGGGGATGTACGGGTGGAATGGCTTCCTCCCCGTTCCACTCCCCACAGCAGCTCCCGGCCCCCCGCGCAGCTCTGTCCTCCCACGAGCATCACCGCCCGCATGCCATAGAGCCTCCATGGGCTTTACGCCTGTGGGGTGTGGGGAGAGACGGGGTTCTTCTGGGGGTTCACATCTGCTGGGGTTCTGCTGGGCTTCTGCTGTGACCACAAATGCACATCAGCCCTCCGACATGAGAGAAGGAGCTCCTCCTTACGTGATCTGGGCTTTGGCCTTGTCCAGGAACTGCTGCATCTTCTCCTGGCACGACCTGATGACATCGACTTCCTGGGCAAAGGCAAAAGAGGACCCCATCAGTGTCCATACTCACTCGTCCTGGTCACACTCCTCCCCTTGCACCTCTCCAACCCTGCACACAGCAAGAACTTGCCTGCTTGTCTTCCTGCCCAAAGCAAACAGGCAGGAAAACTCGCAGCTGAGCCTGCGCCCAGCGCCCTGGGGGGGACAGAAGGGTGCTGTGGCTGCAGCCACGGCCTTTGCGTTCCCTTTCAGGGTGGGTCAATAAGGATTTTTTCACCTTGACCTCAGTGTCAAGCGGTGGTTAGTCCCACTGCACGGACAGGGACACATCCTGGTGTGGAGAGGCAGAGCGATTCCCTGGACCACTACACACCTCCGTCCCCAGATCAGCACCTGCCCTTTTTGCTCCCAAAATGTTTTCCTCCCCAGGAGGAATCCCATCCGTACGGGACAAGAGGAGATGGACTTGACTTCGGTGTAAATGCCCAGGCTGAATTTCTGAGACACATTCAGCTCCACCGGAGGAAGTGTGTTGCTCTCAGCTCACTTGACTTCAGCACAAACCCATTGCCTTTGTGAAGCTCCGGCTGCTGGAGGCAGGTGATCAGTGCTCCAAATCCCATAACTTTGAAATCCAGTCAAAATAGCTTCAACGCATGATCTGAGTTGCCCAACTTACTGTTAAGAGCTGTTCCTCCACGTTGTCGTGGACCAGGTCGATGCCCATCCTCTTCTCCTGGTGAAGTAAGCACTCCTGAGCGACCTGTTGGGGACACGCCATCACCGCTGGCTGCAGGGGCAGGGCTCTCTATGGGGACCATCCCCATCTCCAATAATGTAAGAAAAGAAATTCTAGGTGGGCACGGAGATGACAAGAGAGGGAAAAAAGTGGCCCGGGGCAGCTGGTTTAGCAGATGTGTCCCTGGTGCAGCCACAGCTGAAACGGGGGACCTGTGTCAGCCATGACGCCCACCTCGCCAGAGCCTCGTGGTAAGACACGGGCTTTTGTCTCCCAAATCAGGACTCTGGATGTACCGTGTCTAAAAATATTGAGTTAAGCAAATGCTGCTCTGACGTGCTCAGCCTGTGCTGATAGGGGATCCAGCAGATGGCAAGGGGGGTTTGTTTACTACTAACTTAACTAATGGCCTCTTAATAACAACTTTCTAGACGTTCTGGAGCTGCAGTGAAACTTAATGAGACGTTTGAAGGGCTGCAGATGTTTCAGCAGTAGGCTACAGCTTGCAGCGCGCCGGGACGGGTGCTTACCCGGAGAGGGGCCTCCGCCTCGGCCAAGGCTCTCTCCAGCCTGGTCTTCACCTCTGTGAGCGCGTTGGTCTCCCCGATCACCTCATCTAGCTCGTGGCAGAGCTCCGATTTCCAAAACGCGATGTCATTGGCGCGCACTCCCAGGTTTTTGGTGCTTTCTGCTTGCGTTTTCTTGGTCTGCTGGTATTTGTGGTCAATGATGCGGGAGGTATCGGCTCTCAGGCGCTCCGCGTTCTTCTGGGAGGTCTCCGACTCCCTGTAATTGGTCACGTTGGACTTGTACCAGTCTTCAGGGGTGTACTGGGTGAAGACGGTGGTTCTGGTGGAAACAGATGGAAGCTTCTCGCCGGCAGTTATCCCCTGGGAACTCTTGGAAAAGGCAGCCAAAGTTGGTTTGCTGGCAGCCGTTTTGTAGTAGGTGCTGGGCATCCAGGGGAGGCTGTAGCTCTGAGGCAAGGGGCGGTAAGGAAATCGGTTCTTATAGCTTGATGCCATGGTGTGGATGGCAGGGAGAAACCTGGTGGGTATGGCTCTGGGATGGGCGAACTTTGCTGGTAAGGGAGAGCCGACAGACTCCATGCTCGACCGCTGCTATTCGTCTGTCCCGTCCGTGTCCTGCACAGAGGAGGAGAGAGAGGACAACCTCAGCAACCTCCTGCACTTGCCTTACTTCTTACAGCAACACCTGCAACTTCAAACACAAACAGCGACGCACAGAGCGCCCTCACAGCGCCTGAACAGGCCTAAACCCCTTGAAAACAAATCCCTCCTGACAGCATCCCAAACATTTGTATATAAAAGCGTTTGACTTGGTTGTTAGTTTCTAGCATCAGGTCTTGGAAGGCGGAGAAAAACAAATCACGGCCGTAAGGAGAATGACAGATACCGTGCCTTCCTTTTCCTTAAATCTGTCAATCCAGTCAAACTGGAGTTGCTCCTTCTCTGCTGTTCCTTTGTTTCTTTTGGCTGGCGTATCTGCTGATCTTCTGATACTCCAGAGGTCATTTTCTCTGTAAAAGTTCCATTCCCAGCCCCGAGAGCTGCGTCCCTTTTGGACACACATCTGCTACCGGCCCAGCGCCATTTGTGGGTGGGTGAGGGACTCCATCCTCACCCCCTCTATCTTCCCTTGCCTTAAATGCTGGAGTGAGGAGCCTGCAGGTGAGCTGAGCTTTGCAGGACTATATCCAAATTTGACCCCCCCACACCCCTATTTCAGCCTCAAAAGAAGGGCCGCCTCTTGCCTTGCAAAGGAGGAAAGGTGTCGATGGCTCACCTGGTGTAAGATCAGTGTGCGTGGGAAGGAGATGGCCCACAGTCTTTTCAGAGCGCTTGGGAAACACCAGCCTTGCAGTAGCCCTAGGAGGAATGGCCACACATGAAGATTTTGCTACCAAGAATTGCATATTGTCCTCTCCAGCTTGAGGCTGTCAATCAATGGTTATCAGCAAGATAAGGCAGGGGGCCACCAAACACACCTCATCTGAGGACAAACACTCCGGAGGGGTACGTGGTGCTCGGTACGAAGCTCTTGTGAGGTTACAAGTGTCACCCACGGGCAGGAATAAGTCCCTCAATACGGCTGTTGTAGCCAGCCTGACGTGTCCTTCCCCTAACACCGTCCCGTCCCCACTGCTCCCAGCCTGGCTCGGAGCCCCAGGGGAAGATGAGGACACGGGTGTGCTACAGCAAGATCCCTGATGGGAGTGGCTGTGGGACAGGCAGCGGGAAACTCACACCCTCAAATTTAGCAGAAAAAGAAGCTTTCGCAAACACGACCCTCCGAGGCAGTTTGGCAGAACCGAGGACGAAATGTCTGCGCTCAGGTCCAACAGAAACCACCGTGTGTGCCGCTTCCCACAAACCGCTCCCTTCAGCCCTTTTGTCCCGGCTAGTGATAAATGACGGCACTTTCCCTAGCTCCGTGCCGCTTTATACCTGAGAAACAGCCTTGGGAGGGTGGGAGGCAGCTTCCCTGGCTCCCACCCCCACAAATAAACTCTGCCCTTTCAGATACTGACAGACACACGTTTAGGAAAGGGAGGGAAAACCCCTTGGGAACGTCCCAGGGCTACTTTTCCCTGCATTTCCAGCTGAAATAAATGCCCCTGCATCCCCCTTGGGATAAGCCATCCCAGGGCGACACTTTGTGCCACCCCTGAACACGGACACACGACAGGAGCCCCGACCACCTCATCTGGGTACGTTTAGAGGACAGAAGAGATATGGAGGGGGATTAGGAGAATGACCCGTTTTTTTCCCTCCCAGTTCAGGGACATACTCACCCTGCAGAGGCTTGGGGGTGTGTGGGGGGGGCTGCTACTCAGTGCTGTGCTGTCAGGTTGGGTGGCAGCACTGCCAGACACTGCAGCATCCCCAGTGCCCTCTGTGTCACAGAACCAGGGCAGCGTTGCCGCTGGCGCAGGGTGCTCAGTAACCGGGTTCTACGCGGGCAGCTCCCTGCAGCCGCTCTGGCAACCCGATGCAGCCGTTGGGCAACACATTGCTCTGGATGGGCAAGCCGGGGCCAGCCCTGGGCAAGAAAATACCCTCACATGGCATCCTAGATCCTGCCCTGGACAACCTACTGCCCTCCATGGGCAGGTTTTGCAGCCCCTGGGCAACCAAGTGCAGCTTTTGGGCAACTGTTGAGCGGCTTAGTCCTATCATTTAGTTTTAGGCAGTCCTGCAAGAAGCAGGGAGATGGACTCGATGATCCTCATGGGTCTCTCTCGACTTGAGACATTCTATGATCCTATGAACTCACGGCCCTCAGTGGGCAACCCAGTGCCACCCCTGGGCAAGTGAGTGCAGACTGCGTGCATCCTAGTGCCTCTGCTGGGCAACTTGATCCCTTGCCTGGACAACCCCCAGCACCATCAATGGGCAACCCAAAGAGCCCTTGGGCATCCGAGTGCAACCCCTGGGCAACCAAGTGCCACCCCTGGGCAAACTGGTGCCCTCATTGGACAAGGCGGTGGCAGCAGTGGTGCTGCTGGGCCAGCCCGTGGGCGAGCAGAGGGCTCGCTGGGGCAGGCAGGTAGACCATGGTGGGGGTGCTGGTGAGGAGATGCACGGTGTCCCCAGCAGCCCCACCACGGCACAGCCTCTCGCAGCACCAGGGCACCGTGCACCAGTGACACTGGGAACTTCTCCTGGGAGAGGGTCCTTCCCCACTTATTTCAGGCTTTAGCCTGAGAAAAGGCATTGGAAGAGGAGGAGCCCAGCCCAGCCGGGGGTGGTTAGCACAGCTGCTCCGGCTAACCCAAGGGGCTTTCTCTCCAGCTTCTGAAAATACCCATCAAGTCTGCTGCCATGACCTCTGTGTCCCGCTTTATCCAGAGGAAACATTCTCATTGGCTTCATTTTACCGCTTTAGATGAACTGTGAGCTGTGTGAATGGCTCGTGCCAGGCTGACACCTCTGTCTTCTCATAGCTGTTTTCCGTCGCCTCTCCTTTTCCCAGCTCTTGCAGCTGCGGACTGAATCACAGAATCATAGCATTGCCCAGGTTGGAAGGGACCTTTCAGATCGTCGAGGCCAACCACCGACCTAACACTGACAAAAACCATCAGTAAACCCTATCTCTAAGCACCACGTCTGCCCATCTTTTAAATCCCTCCAGGGATGGTGACTCCACCACTGCCCTGGGCAGCCTGTTCCAGTGCCTAAAACCCTTTCAGTGCCAAAATGTTTCCTCATATCCATCCTAAACCTCCCCTGGCGCAACTTGAGGCCGTTTCCTCTTGTCCCATGGCCTGTTCCTTGGGAGAAGAAACTGACCCCCCCCGGCTACCCCCTCCTTTCAGGGAGCTGCAGAGAGCGAGAAGGTCTCCCCTCAGCCTCCTCTTCTCCAGGCTGAACACCCCCAGCTCCCTCAGCCGCTCCTCACCAGACTTGTGCTCCAGAGCCCTCACCAGCTCCGTCGCCCTTCTCTGGACACGCTCCAGCCCCTCAGACCGTACCAACATGTTTTACAGCTTCTCGTGAGCGCAGTGACACCCTGCCCCAGCGCTCCTGCTTTCTGTGCGCACACACACACGGAGCCGGCCTCCACGGGAAAGCCGTGCCTCTGCTGCCAGGGATCTGACAGAAAAGATGGCTCAAACTCTTTCGCGTCTACAAAGGTTAGCACGCTTTGATTTCACCCCAAACACGCGTCTTGCTTTAGCCGGGTGAAGAATCACCTTAATCAAACCGAAGTAAAAAGCTCAGCACACACAAACTGCTTTTCCACAGCTAAACCAGGGAAAAGAATTTCAATTCCAGCAAGGCAACCTCTGCCCCTCGGCAGGACCCTCGGCCCAGCCCTGCTCTCTGGTCCTCGCAACCCTCCCGGCCTCCATCTTCACCCGCTCTCCCTCCCTGCCCGGAGCTAATTTTGCTCAGATGAATCACTGCACGACGAGGGATACCACTAATTGCTGTAGGCAACCACACCATTTTCGAAGTATTTGCTAAATTAAGCAATAATAATTGGATAATATTGTAAAAGGCCCAGGGGTGCTCTGCAAAGCACGCAGAGCAGGGCTCTCTGGGGAAGCTCCCATGGGCCCCGCGATGGGGAGGGACAGCAGGGGACACCAAAATGGATGAAGCTTTGGTCCCACCATCGCGTCTGGAGCGGCTTTTCAAGTGCAGGGCTCATGACGTACCTAAAAGCTGCAAAGACAAGGAAAATCGGCATGGGTAAAACCGTCAAATCCACAAGCTAAGGGACCCTCAGGCAAGAAGTTATCAACGGCACACATTAAGTGGTCCCCAAATCCCTCGTGCTCTGGGTACCACACCAAATTAAGTAGACTATTCACACAGTAATTAAACTGGGTTCCTTAATTATGACGACAACTCCAACAGCAGCAAATTCGCTAAAATTACAAAACTACCACTCCCGGTTCTGGTGGGGCACGTCCAGTTTTGACGGACACAGTTTGTCCCGAAGCCTTGACCGTTTTAGCTCAGAATAAAAATAAAACAAAACAAAAGAAAACAAACAACAAACCAACCCAGGGTGAAAATGGAGGCTGACGTTAAGCAGGGGGGGCGATTTTCAGCACGTCAGCCCAGGTTTGCCTTAGTTGACTAAACTGGAATTTCAAGGGACACATTTAGATACCTAAGTACAAAATCTGCTGCCAAAAGCTGTCAATCTTTCTGCCGCAGCTCTGCATTCTCGCCGTCTATTAATATAGCATTACGCTGGATCGTAAGCTGCCCTTCTGAAAATACCCAGATCCAGATCTTTTCTAGCATCCGTCATGAGTCTACACGTACCCATAACATCGCCCAGTCACAGCTTTACGCCACTTTTGACTGTTCCTCTCTCTCCTGTAGACACTGTACCTGCCTGAAAGGGATCAATTGTCTATTCAACAGCAGAATAATTTTCAAAAGTCACATTAATTGATGGAAGATGGAAAATAATTAAAGTCTGTGTGGTGCACCCCATGCTGTCACGCCAAAGGACAAGGATGCGCATAGGCAGCGCACGCTCCTGTCCAGCCCAGGGATACTTTAGGGATTCAAAGAAGCTCAACATTTTATCTCCTTATGAAACCAAGGCTGGCTTAGTCCTCGCGCAGGATCCATCTGTCCAGGAGACACAGGAGATTTTCCAAGGCTTTGCTGGGTTTCCTGCATTCTGGTGAAAATGATGAGTAGACCAGAAAACACGGATGGCCAAGGACCCTCGAGGTGAGGCCTGGGCTGCTTTGATCTCTGCACGTGGCCAGTGGAAAAAGATGGTTATGGCCATGACTGAGCCCCTCCGCCAGCACAGCAGAGGCTGGGACTGGCAGGAGGAGGGTTGGGGAGTTGGACACCGAAAATGGAGGAGAGGGAGAGAAGGCTGAGCAGGTTGGCAAGGAGAAAGAGCCAGCTTTGGACATGGGCAGCCGCTGGAGGTCGTCTGGCGTCTCCCTTCCTCTGCCAACAGCCCCTCAAAGAGCTTGTGTTCTTTCTCTGTGGTTGGAGAAGCTCAAGTGTTCATGCCGGCTCCTCCACAGCTCCAAGCAGCACCTGGAAGTGCCACCGTCTTCCTGGTTGGACTTCTTAGAAAACTGTCGTGGTTTAGCCTCAGATGGCAACAAAGAACCACGTGCCGCTCGCTCGGGCCTTCCCGATACAGGAAGAATCAGAAGAAAAAGGCGAGACTCTTGGGTTGAGACAAAGGCAGTTTAACAGAACAGCAAAGGGAACAAGCAACCAACAACAATCACACGGACAGAGGAATATACAAACACGATTACGGAACCGCCGCTCCCTGCCGCTCCCCGACTGGACCCGGGACGCCCCAGCCCGCTCCAAGCGGCGACTTCTGCCCCCTTCCCCGCAGCTCAGGGTGGGCATGGCTCACATGGCATGGAATACCAGGAAAAATTAACCCTATCCCCGCCAGAACCAGGACATTATCCACCCCTTATTCCATACCATCTATGCCATGCCCAGATCTTACAGGTTCCAATGAATTGCCACCACTTTCCCCTGTCATATATATATATACATACATATTCATGCAGATATAATGCCCTTAGTTTGTGGGCCATCCCTCCAAAGTGTCCATTGAGTTCTTTTAATCCATGGCTTTGGGCTCCATCTGTTAGAACAGTCTCTCAGGGCAGGTGAGATGCTGTGTGGTGCTGGTCTGTTGCATGCTGTATTTTTCGGAGCTTGTGACCGGTGCACCCGGTGTGGCTCATGCACACAGTCTGTGGGCTGAAGATGTAGATCTTGAGGAAGTCGCTGGGCGCCAGCTGCTGAGGTCAGTTCTTATCCCATCACCCCTGTGCCTTACTCGTAGTACAACTGATAGCAATTATAGCAATGAGGACATACAGTGACAGTGTTACTTAGCAATTAACAGCACACAATCTGATTCATTGGCTATTCTCACCCAAAATCAGATCCCCATGAGGTACACATCGGACTTCCCCATCCTGCCGCATCACCCACCAAGTGCACCCAGGTCCTTGGGCAAAAGCAATCCCACGGATGGGTTTGCCCTTGCCTGAGGCAGGACTAACCCAGACTGTCTTCCCTAGCATATTCTTCATGTGCACTACGGGGACTTTATCCCCTTTGACGGTACGTGGAAGTTTTGATTGGGCAGGGCCAGCCCGATTGGTAGATCCCCTGGTGTTAACTAGCCAGGTAGCTTTTGCTAAATGTGCATCCCAATGTTTTAAAGTCCCACCACCCATTGCTCTCAGTGTAGTTTTTAACAATCCATTGTATCGTTCTATCTTCCCAGAGGCTGGTGCGTGATAGGGGATGTGATATACCCACTCGATACCATGCTCTTTGGCCCAGGTGTCTATGAGGCTGTTTCGGAAATGAGTCCCGTTGTCTGACTCAATCCTCTCTGGGGTGCCGTGTCGCCACAGGACTTGCTTTTCAAGGCCCAGGATAGTGTTCCGGGCAGTGGCATGGGGCACAGGGTATTTTTCCAGCCATCCGGTGCTTGCTTTCTCCATTGTGAGCACATAGCGCTTGCCTTGACGGGTTTGTGGCAGTGTGATATAATCAATCTGCCAGGCCTCCCTATATTTATATTTCAGCCATCGCCCTCTATACCAAAGAGGCTTCAAACGCTTGGCTTGCTTGATTGCAGCGCATGTCTCACATTCATGGATGACCTGTGCAATAGTGTCCATGGTCAAGTCCACCCCTCGGTCACGAGCCCATCTATATGTCGCATCTCTTCCTTGATGGCCTGAGGAGTCACGGGCCCACCGAGCTATGAATAGTTCACCCTTATGTTGCCAGTCCAGATCCACCTGAGCCACTTCAATCCTAGCAGCCCAATCCACCTGCTGGTTTGTTCTGATGTTCCTCCGTGGCCCCATTCTTCGGTACATGGGCATCTACATGGCGTACTTTCACAACCAGATTCTCTATCCGGGCAGCAATATCTTGCCATAGTTCAGCAGCCCAGATGGGTTTGCCTCTGCGCTGCCAGTTGCCCTGCTTCCACTGCTGTAACCACCCCCACCGAGCATTTGCCACCATCCATGAGTCAGGGTAGAGATAAAGTACTGGCCATTTTTCTGGCTCAGCAATGTCCAAAGCCAGCTGAATGGCTGTCACCTCTGCAAACTGGCTCGATTCACCCTGTCCCTCACTGGCTTCTGCAACCCGTCGTGTAGGACTCCACACAGCAGCCTTCCACTTTCGATGCTTTCCCACAATCCGGCAGGACCCATCAGTGAACAGGGCATCTTTCTTCTCATTTTCTGGCAGTTTATTATACGGTGGGGCCTCTTCTGCATGCGTCACCTCCTCCTCTGGTGACATTCCGAAATCCTTGCCTTCTGGCCAGTCCATGATCACTTCCAGAATTCCGGGGCGACTGGGGTTTCCCATTCGAGTTCGCTGTGTGATCAATGCAATCCACTTACTCCATGGAGCATCAGTTGCATGATGTGTGGTGGGGACCCTTTCTTTGAACCTCCAGCCCAGCACCGGCAGTCGAGGTGCTAAGAGGAGCTGTGCTTCTGTGCCAACCACTTCCGAAGCAGCTCGAACCCCTTCATGTGCTGCCAATATCTCTTTTTCTGTTGGAGTGTAGCGGGCTTCGGATCCTCTGTATCCCCGACTCCAAAACCCTAGGGGTCGACCTCGGGTCTCCCCTGGTGCTTTCTGCGAGAGGCTCCAGGTAGGGCCGTTCTCCCCGGCTGCGGTATAGAGCACATTTTTAACATCTTGTCCTGCCCGGACTGGCCCCAGGGCCACTGCATGGACTATTTCCTGTTTGATTTGTTCAAAAGCTTGTCGTTGCTCAGGACCCCATTTAAAGTCATTCTTCTTCCGCGTTACTTGATACAGAGGGCTTACAATGAGACTGTAATCTGGGATACGCATTCTCCAAAAACCCACAATGCCTAAGAAAGCTTGTGTTTCTTTTTTACTGGTTGGTGGAGACATAGCTGCTATTTTGTTGATCACATCCATTGGAATCTGACGGCGTCCATCTTGCCATTTTATTCCTAAAAACTGGATCTCCTGTGCAGGTCCCTTGACCTTGCTTCGTTTTATGGCAAAACCAGCTTTCAGGAGGATTCGGACTATTTTAGCCCCTTTCTCAAAAACTTCTTCTGCTGTGTTTCCCCATACAATGATGTCATCAATGTATTGCAGATGTTCTGGAGGTTCACCCTGTTCCAGTGCAGTCTGGATCAGTCCATGGCAAATGGTGGGGCTGTGTTTCCACCCCTGGGGCAGTCGATTCCAGGTGTATTGGACGCCCCTCCAAGTGAGAGCAAACTGTGGCCTGCACTCTGCTGCCAAAGGGATTGAGAAGAATGCATTCGCTGTATCAATCGTGGCATACCACTTGGCTGCCTTGGACTCCAGTTCGTACTGGAGTTCTAGCATGTCCGGCACGGCAGCACTCAGCGGTGGCGTGACTTCATTCAGACCACGATAGTCTACAGTTAGCCTCCACTCTCCATTAGATTTTCGCACCGGCCATATGGGACTGTTAAAGGGTGAGCGAGTCTTGCTGATCGCTCCTTGAACCTCTAGTTGACGAATCAGCTTATGGATGGGAATCAGAGAGTCTCGGTTAGTGCGATATTGCCGCCGATGCACCGTTGTGGTAGCAATCGGCACCTGTTGTTCTTCAACCCTCAACAACCCCACAACAGAAGAATCCTCCGAGACACCAGGCCAGGTAGACAACTGTTTAACTTCCTCTGTCTCCAAGGCAGCTATGCCAAAGGCCCAACGGTACCCTTTTGGGTCCTTAAAATACCCTCTCCTGAGGTAATCTATACCAAGGATGCATGGAGCCTCTGGGCCAGTCACAATGGGATGCTTTTGCCACTCATTCCCAGTTAGGCTCACTTCCGCCTCCAGTACAGTCAACTCTTGGGATCCCCCTGTCACCCCAGAAATACAAATGGGTTCTGCCCCTCTATAGCTTAATGGTATTAAAGTACACTGTGCACCTGTGTCCACTAGAGCCTTATACTCCTGTGGGTCTGATGTGCCAGGCCATCGAATCCACACCGTCCAATAAACCCAGTTGTCCCTTTCCTCCACCTGGCCGGAGGCAGGGCCCCTCTAATACTGGTCATAGTATCCGTTACTCACTTCTTGCATAAATGACTTGGAAGTTCCTTCAAGAGGATCAGAAGCAAGATCAGGCCTTCTGCTCTGTCTGGGGAACGGTCCACTGGAAACTGGGGCAGCACTTTTCCTGGAGGGATCCCCTTTTGTGGTTGTCCTTCCTTGCAACTCCTGTACCCGTGTCCGCAGGATCGAAGTAGGTTGTCCATCCCACTTCCTCATGTCCTCTCCGTGGTCACGCAGGTAGAACCACATGGTGCCTCGTGGTGTGTACCCTCTGCACACTCTCTCTTGAGTGGGGAAATGCCTGCTTCTAATAGCTGAGACGCTGGCCTGTGCAGGTGGGGAGTAGGAGATATTCTCTTCAAGTTGCTGGACCTTCCGCGACAGTTTCTCCACAGCTGAGACAAGGGGGGAAGAGAGACTTTCTTCATATTGCCGGAGCCGGCCAGCCACCTCATCCACCATTGGTCCCTCTTCACCTTTCCATTCCATTACTGCCAGGGAGTTGGCATATGGCGATGGTGCGCTCCGTACAAACGTCCGCCACATGGGCCTTGTGCATTGCACCTCATCAGGGTCTGTGGGTAACTGTGCATTGTCCAAGTCATAATAAATCATCTCCCGCACGGCTAATCCTCTCAGGTACTGGATACCTCTTTCCATGGTAGTCCACTTGCTTGGTTGACATACAACATCCTCACTGAAGGGGTACCTCTCCCTCACGCCTGACAGGAGTCGTTTCCAGAGGCTGAGGGCTTGGGTCTTCTTCCCAATTGCCTTGTCAATGCCACCTTCCCTAGACAGGGATCCCAGCTGCCTGGCCTCCCTACCCTCTAATTCCAGGCTACTGGCCCCGTTATCCCAGCACCGGAGCAGCCAGGTGACAATGTGCTCGCCTGAAAGTCGGCTAAAATCTTTTCGCATATCCCGTAGCTCACTCAAGGATAGGGATGGAGTAACTATCTCTGGTTCTGCCTCTTCCTCCTGCTCTCATGATGGCCCTGGTTCATCATCATCTCTTACTAGGCGAACTGATTTCTTTGTGTACTTCTTCTTCTGTATGGGGGCAACTGATACTGGCACGGGTTGGTTCCCCGGTTCAGTGGCAGTGGCTGCTATGGGGGTTGGAGTAGTTGCAGTGGCTGCCACAGGGGTTGGAGTAACTGCAGTGGCTGCCTCAGGGGTTGGAGTAGCCGCAGTGGCTGCCACAGGGGTCAGAGTGGCTGCAGTGTCCATCACAGGGGTTGCAGTAGCTGCAGTGTCTGCCGGTCTGGTTTCCATCTCTTCCCCCTGAGGGTGCTGCATAATTCTGAGCAGTGCCTGATAGATACTGGCCAGGGCCCAGCACAGCGCGGTGAGTTGTGCCTCTCTAGAATAGCCACAGCATTTTCCCCTCAAATATTCTACCACTTTATCAGGGTCCTGTAATTGTTCCGGGGTGAAGTCCCAGACCATTGGAGGTGAGAAGTTCTCTAGGTACCTGCCCATGCTCTCCCGCATGCCGTGCCACCCCTGACTATCCAGCCTCGGAGCAGATCTCCGGGTGGTAGTCTTAAATAGTCGCTTAATCCTAAACAAGACCTGGAACGTATTCAGGAGACATAACACTAGGAACGTGCTGGTTTGAGTATCCCAAGGATGTTAAACATTGTCAAAAGTTGTCATACCTGACCCAAAGGAGAAAAGGGAGGCAAAAGAGCTGGGGAAAGTGTCCCCCCCCGTTTCCCCCACAGACTGGATGTAATTATTAATAAATTCTAGGAGACGGTGCCCAATGTACGGACAGGACAGCAAAACCACATAAACACCCCAAAATAGCTGTCTGAACAGTGATGTTATCATATCATAAAGAGATATCGCACAGGACAGCAGAATGATAATCCTCATCCCTCTTCCAGACACGGTAAACAGCATTGCAGGGAGTACGTAAGCCACATAGGAATTTATATAACACAGCCATGAGAACAAACCAAGCAACATGATGACCAGCGACTATTTACCTAATAAAATAAATGCATACAAAAAATTTGTTTTTCCACGTTCTAGTTGGATTCTGTCGTTATCTCAACCCTTCGAGCCCCACGTTGGGCGCCAAAAAGGACTGTCGTGGTTTAGCCTCAGACGGCAACAAAGAACCACGTGCCGCTCGCTCGGGCCTTCCTGATACAGGAAGAATCAGAAGAAAAAGGCAAGACTCTTGGGTTGAGACAAAGGCAGTTTAACAGAACAGCAAAGGGAACAAGCAAACAACAACAATAACACGGACAGAGGAATATACAAACAAGATTATGGAACCGCCGCTCCCCGCCACTCCAAAACTCGACTTCCTGCCCCCTTCCCCGCAGCTCAGGGTGGGCATGACTCACAGGGCATGGAATACCAGGAAAAATTAACCCTATCCCTGCCAGAACCAGGACAAACACCCATCTCCCCAGTCTGCCGACAGGCACCTCTCTGCACTCTGCAGGCAGACAGGTGAGCCCAGCAGGGCAAATATCCACATATAAATAAGGGGCAATGCCAAATTCAAATCTGGGGTTAATTCCAACATTTGCGTCACTTCCTTGCTGTCCTTCAATGGCTACAAAAACGCAATCCATCAGCAGGCTGCCCCAGCAGGACCTGACGCCTCTCCTGTGCTTTGGTTTAAGGTGGGATGACCTTTGAGATGTTCATGAGATGTTCTGCAGTAAATAGACCGTAAGGCAGGGAAGAACCAGCCCACAGCTGAGTCAATGCCCCATCCCTGGAGGGGTTCAAGGCCAGGCTGGACGGGGCTTGGAGCAATCTGGGCTGGTGGGAGGTGTCCCTGCCCAGGGCAGGGGGGTGGAGCTAGATGATCTCTAAGCTCCCTTCCAACCCAAACCATTCTGTGATTCTGTGATGCTGCGGTGCAGCCGGGACTGTCTGCACGTGCTGGCGAAGGCTCGAGAAACCACTTTGCCTTGTCAGCAGGTCAGTATGTGCCGTCCCGTCCTGCGCCCAGTTCTGACACAGCAGCTGTTCATAGAAAAACTGTTAAAAATGCATGTTGTGAAACCTTTCCTTTCCCTGAGATGGAAGCATGTTGTGTGTATCCTGTTGCCCTGGAAGAGGCATGAGCAACAGTCCAAATATTTTGTACAAATCAGTGACAGCTACCTCAAGTGAATCATTTCTTATTTATGTGTTTCATGTGCATTTTTTTAACATTCTGGAGGGGGTTAGTGACGGTTTTCCCAGAACCTGCGTTTTCTGCTGAAGCTCCCATCTCCTTTTCCAGCCTGGCTTCTCTATCAATAAACTTAGGGGATGAGTTTGAGCCAACTGCAAGTGGACAAGGGCAGGCTGCAGCGAGGGGAGGCACAGCCAAACCTCTGCCCTGTCCTGCCAACCACCCCCTCATTGTCCTGGTGCAAAGGCAGGGTGGCCATTCCCATCCCTCTGGCACCCTTGTGCTGACGGATACCAGAGCACGTCCCACCTCCAGCCCCACTGAGGGATCAGGTCTCATCTACAAGAAGACATTTCACCAAATTTCTCAAGGGCACTGAGAAAATGATGGAGTTAAACCAGCGAGACCCGCTGTGTGGAGACACAAATGCCATTTTACACGGATATACCTCACACAATATTGCCCTGGAGCTCGGGATGCTCAGGAGCTACACGTGATGTGTGATAGGAGCCCACCTGCCCCAATTTGGCTCATGGGGGACACGCTGAACAGGAGTCACCTCACCTGAGTTTAGACATTGCATCCTCCATAACTTTCTTTTACAGTCAGTCGGAAGAAATAGGCCTCTCCTTTATCTGCACTATCTTAGGTGCTTTTTTAAGGATTAGGCAAATGGCGCAAGGGAAGGTGCATTTCTCGCATACCCCCTACGAGACGTAGAGAGCGACACCCAGACCCAAACGTCTAACTGACCCAGGGCAGATGAAGCCGGGCTCTCTTGAAAACACCCTCAGTCCTTCAGCAAGACCAGACCTACTGCAAATCTAACCTCAAAGTTTTGGGTTCCAAAGATATCAAGCATGGAATATTGCCTCTAGACCTAGGGGATCCTCACCTCCGAACACGAGGCTCTTAACAAAGAGAGAAACCGATAAAGAGATCAGAAAGAGAACTGGCAGATGAATTATTCAGTCTAACCATAGCAGCGTTTGACTGAGCTTTCCAAACAATAAACGGGGCATGAATAAACCATTACAAATCCCTCCTTGCGCTCTCGTGATGAGTCACAACCACCAAAGCACAGATGCTCAGGGCAGGCCGTGCTGTGCATCCACGAGGTGAAGCCACAGACGACTCATGTAATCACAGCATTCGTGAGCTCAGAAAACGTAGAAGGATTCAAATTCAATCAAATGCACAAGCAAATGGGCATACAAGCAAGTAGGAGACAGCCCTGCGCACACTCGCTGATTCACGGTCGTATGAAAAGCCTAGACATCGGCGTGAGAAAAGATGAGCACAAGCCTGGAGCAGAGGATGCAGAACATCACACCACGTCTCTGCCTCCTTGGGACCTGCCAGGAGCCTGATGGGGAGCTTTGTTCTTCCAACCAAGTTTGCACAAGGTGACGTTTTGGGGTCACCTCCTTGGCCACCCCCTGCCCTGGGCAACTTGAGGCCGTTGAACTGAACAACATACTAATGCACTGGAATTGCTAATAAAGGAGCTAAGGTTATTCCCGATGCAGCCGTTGGGCAACGCATTGCTCTCGATGGGCAAGCTGGGGCCACCCCTGGGCAAGAAAATACCCTCACATGGCATCCCAGATCCTGCCCTGGACAACCTACTGCCTTCCATGGGCAGGTTTTGCAGCCCCTGGGCAACCAGGTGCAGCTTTTGGGCAACTGTTGAGCGGCTTAGTCATATGATTTGGTTTTAGGGAAGTGGAATAATTACTAAATTGACCAAGAATACAAAAATATAGCATTGTTCACACATGAAGGAAAGTCCTAAAATCCAGAGGCTTCTGAGGTAGAATACAGCCGCAGCTGGCACGCGAAGAATGCAACATCTGTGATTCCCTGTACTAGGTTGTTTGCGAAACTACATGAGGGATGGAATGGAACTGTGTGGAGTTTTGCAGGACGCAAAAAAGGATTAGACACAGTTAAATTGGGCCTGTTAGAAACTTCTCTACCTTTGCCTCCCTCTAAAATTACCAACGTCCGACAGTACCCACTGCCTGCAGCTGCACTTGCAGGAGCAGACGGGGTGGCATCAGATTTAGAAAAAAGAAACATCATTAAGAGCACTCACTCGCCTTATAATTCACCGGTGTGGCCAGTAAAGCAACCAACCGGGCAATGGCGTTTCACAGTAGATTACCGAAAGTTAAATGCCAACACTGCACCCCTGACCGCTGCAGTTCCGAATATCGCGGAAATTGTGACAATGATAAAAGGAGCTGCTCGTCTTTGGATGGCTGCCTTAGATGTAAAAGACATGTTTTTTATGATTCCCCTCCTTGAGCAGGACAAAGCGCGGTTTGCATTCCCGTGGAAAGGAGCCCAATATATTTTAACCGACTTCCACAAGGATACGAGCATTCCCCCACCATTGCTCCTAATGCTTTAGCTAAAGTGCCATCAGAGATTCCTGTTTCACAGGGATGTACGGTATACCAATATATTGATGACATCCTAACAGGGGGAGAGAGCCAAGAAAGTGTACAAGACATGACGCAAAACATCCGACAAACATTATCGGATTTAGGATTGGAAATTCCAGATGCAAAGTGTCAGGGACGCGCAGAGGAAGTTAAATTCCTGGGGGTCTGGTGGATTAAGGGAGCTGCTTCTGTCCCTCAGGATACCCTGAAAAAAACAGAACATGGAGAGAATCCTTCCAGCATGAAGGAGTTACAGCAAGTTCTGGGAACTTTAAGTTATTGCCGTAAACACATCCCTGGCTTTTCCATCATTGCTCGCCCCCTTTATTGGTTGCTGAAAAAGGGTAGATCCTGGGAGTGGACTGAACAACATACTGATGCGCTGGAATTGCTAACAAAGGAGCTAAGGTTATTCCAACAACTTGGCCCCATCCCTCCAACTGACCCTGTCCATGTGGAATGGGGCTTCAGTGAACATGGTTCTCATTGTAACTTGTGGCAGAAGGGACCAGCAGGACCGGAGAGACCATTAGAATTTAGCTCTCACTCCTTCAATGATACTGAGAGCAGATATTCAGACCTTGAGAAGGGTTTACTGTCCCTGGTGCGAGCATTGCAACGAGCAGAGCAGATAAGGAGAGAACAAAGCGTGGTTGTTCGGGGCCCTTTTCGTCTCCTAGATGTGGTCCGTCAAGGGACAGCACCACCAGCCGGCATTGCCCCGAAAGCCACAGTTCGAAAGTGGTATGCTTATTTCGAAGGCATTAATGAAATCATGCCAGTCTCTGAAGGCAGTGTTAAAGTATCCAAGCTCCAGAAGGATAGAGATGGTGCCCTACTGTTCCAATCCCCACCAAACAGACCATCTCCAATCCAAGCAGCACCTCCTCTGAAAGAAGGCAGCGATCTTACAGGAGTGTGGTTTACTGATGCGTCGTCTCACCGTGAGAACAATAAGTGGAAATACAAAGCCGTAGCACTGGAAGTAGCAACGGTGGAAAGAGCAATTGAAACAGGAGATGGTAGCGGGCAAGTAGGGGAACTCAGAGCTGTCCTAGTAGCTGCACGACATGGGGCTACTCACATTTACACTGACTCATATGCTGTTTTTAAAGGAGCCACTGAATGGATCGGACACTGGGCAGCCAACGATTGGCAGGTGAACAGAGTCCCAATTTGGGAGACAGATAGTTGGAAGCAACTGTTAGAAAGAGGAGTCAGAGAGCATTGCACATTGGTTGGGTAAAAGGTCATGATCGTTCGAACTCGATCACTGCTCAGTTCAACCAACAGGTAGATAGCCTCACGCGGCTGCAGCACATTGACATTGTAGATGATGGTGGGGAATGGGAACGCTTACTCGAATGGTTACGTGTTAAGCGTAGCCACACAGGCCGTGCTGATGTGTATCAGGAAGGACTAGCCCGGGGGCGGCCTGTATCAGCTGAACTGTGCGAACAAGTAGGAACTGCCTGTTCACAATGTCGCCTACGGCTCAATAAAGATCATCCGAGTAAGGCGCCTCCCTTACCCATTCGGGACAAGAAACCATTGTGGCATTCCTGGCAAATTGATTGTATTGGGCCCTTGAGATCATCAGGTGAGAAAAGAGACGTCCTAGTAGGAGTGGAGATTATCTCTGGCCTCACTATGGCCACCAGCTTCAAATCAGCTACCGGGGACAACACAGTGAAAGGCCCACAAGGGTGGTACAGCACCCTTCCCCTTCCTGAGGCAATCCAAAGTGATAACGGTTCACACTTTACCGCTACGGTGGTACAAGATTGGGCCAAAGAAGAAGGGATTCGATGGGTATTTCATACTCCCTGCTATCCTCAGGCTAATGGCATTGTTGAACGCACCAATGGATTGGTTAAGCGTTTTGCAAAAGCTCATGAACCTGGTTGGCATTTGCGATGGGATGATGCCACCTATCAATTAAATAACAGATGGAGTGGAGATGGCTGTCCTAAAATGAAAGCTTTCTGTGTATCTGCCAATATCATCACTCCAAAAGTTCCCAATGAACCAGGAAAATACCTAGGACAATTTCACCCTGGGCAACCTGTGTTAGTGAAAATGCCTCAAATTGGCACAGTACCAATGGTGCTAGCTACTCCCCAAAATCCCCATGCATGGGAAGCCAAAGACTGTTCAGGGAAGATACACCGGATCAGCACCCGGTGGATCTTGCCCTCTTTTTGACCCCGTTGCTCAAAGAAGACCGAGCAGATTCCCTTTTCTTTTGTGTCTTACAGGAACCTTAGATGAACTGTACGTGGACAGACGAACTGTTGCCACCTCACAACGACTGAAGAGAGATGTGACTGGTATCTTAGGAACAGGACTGGGAGTCTTAAATAGTATAGATACTTGCAAACAAACTAGTCACAACTACTAGTGATCTAGACAAATTAAAACATCCTCTACAGTCCTCTCGAGCAGCATTGGGAAATCACCAATGGCTTTTAACGAATATATTGCCTCAGTGGGAAGAAACAGGTCAAAAAGGACCATCAGCTGATCACAAATGCACTTGGTACAACCCAAAACAATGTTTCTTTGGCTCTTAGTTGTACCCAAGCCCAACTGTGGATGCAATCTATGACAGCCACAATCATAAGGGAAGGTGAACAAGGCACCTTGCCCACTGAAGTCCAAAAAGTAATATGGGATAACGCAATTGAGTTTGAGAAAAAATTTCAATCCTGGTGGTATCTGGTTAATTTCACCTACGATCCCTCTGAGAGCAAGGCCACAGCTTTTGTCTTAACGATACGCACTGCCTCAGTGTACACCATATACCCAGTCATCGCCCTGGGGTTGAATCACCATGGAGCCATACTCCATCCGGTAGAGCACAGAGTGTGGGCACAACAAAATGAGAATAAATGGCAAACTGTTGATGTTGAAGCATGCATTTCACGAGATCAACAAGGATTCATTTGTGAGAGTAATACTCTCAAGGCACAAGACATTTGTCTTGACACCAACCAGAATGTTTGTCACTTTGAGATACATCCCGATGAAACCCCAGAAACTGTGCTTGTATATATTGGGAAAGGGTGTGTTTGCTGAGGTCTCCCTGTACTCTTGTATGCGTAGATGACATAGCAGTAGATAGAAGTAATCACTCAAATCTTTGTGTTTGTAACTTTACTAACGTCATTGGATGTGACTTCAATTCTTCAGCTCCTGTTACGTCTTTTCAATTGCTACAATCTAATTACACGTTGATTCGAGATTTGCTGCCCACCCCTATCGGAATGAATCTCTCACTAGTGAAAAGTTGCTGCAACACGATGAAGTGAAGCGATTGTTGAAAGAGGCCCAAGAAAATGGACACAGAATTCTGATTACTGTCCATCGTGATGTTGAAGAAATACACCACGTACTGGAAAGGGTCAAGAGAGATGGGGGACAGGAATGGTGGGACAGCCTTTTTGGATGGTCACCAACAGCTACAGGACTTTTGAACAAGATGCTCCATCCTGTTGTCGTTTTACTAGTACTCACTGTATTGTGCTTTGCTTTGACAATTGTTTTGTACGTTTGACTTTGGATTATGATGAAAAGCTTAACTCGGTTAAGCTCTTCCATCGCTGCTTTCGGGGATCAGTCGACGGGCTGAGCCTTTCTTCCCCCCCATAGGGACGCCTTTGGGTAAGACTTCGATTACACCGAGTGCTTTCTCGGGGACTTAGAAATTTCTCTAGAGAATCTCTACCCTACATTTATAGCCAGGCTGTATCCTTTGTAATTTTGTCGCGCGTTTTGTATACTTAACAATATCTTTATTAGCATGTGCTTTGCAGACTGTGTATTTATCACCGGCAATCCTAAAGAACCTGTATATCTGTTGTTTAAATAAACCGCGCTGTTTAAGTAGCCAGTCATTTCGCTTTCTCACTGAACGCGACCAAAGACTAGAGAGAGGCCGTGCTGGTTCAGGAGCACGACTAGACTGAAGGTGCAGTCCACTATTAGTGTATCCAAATCGTAATAGTTTAATACATATTAAAGGCGATTGGATTGATAGTGCTGAATTGGGCATCACTCAGAATTGAAACCCAGCCGCACCTGGCCTCCCACCTGGGTGAGGAGTGTTAGAACGCAAGGGGGTTTCTCTTCTGCCAAAACCGCTTGGCCCCTTTTCACGCAACAAGGTAGTCCTGCAAGGAGCAGGGAGATGGACTCGATGATCCTCATGGGTCTCTCTCGACTTGAGATGTTCTATGATCCTAGGAACTCACGGCCCTCAGTGGGCACCGTCAATGGGCAACCCAAATAGCCCTTGGGCATTTGAGTGCCACCCCTGGGCAACCAAGTGCCACCCCTGGGCAAACTGGTGCCCTCATTGGACAAGGCAGTGGCAGCAGTGGTGCTGCTGGGCCAGCCCGTGGGCGAGCAGAGGGCTCGCTGGGGCAGGCAGGTAGACCATGGTGGGGGTGCTGGTGAGGAGATGCACGGTGTCCCCAGCAGCCCCACCACGGCACAGCCTCTCGCAGCACCAGGGCACCGTGCACCAGTGACACTGGGAACTTCTCCTGGGAGAGGGTCCTTCCCCACTTATTTCAGGCTTTAGCCTGAGAAAAGGCATTGGAAGAGGAGGAGCCCAGCCCAGCCGGGGGTGGTTAGCACAGCTGCTCCGGCTAACCCAAGGGGCTTTCTCTCCAGCTTCTGAAAATACCCATCAAGTCTGCTGCCATGACCTCTGTGTCCCGCTTTATCCAGAGGAAACATTCTCATTGGCTTCATTTTACCGCTTTAGATGAACTGTGAGCTGTGTGAATGGCTCGTTTCAGGCTGACACCTCTGTCTTCTCATAGCTGTTTTCCGTCGCCTCTCCTTTTCCCAGCTCTTGCAGCTGCGGACCGAATCACAGAATCATAGCATTGCCCATATCATAGCATATCCACACGGAGCCGGCCTCCACGGGAAAGCCGTGCCTCTGCTGGCAGAGATCTGACAGAAAAGATGACTCAAACTCTTTTGCGTATACAAAGGTTTTCTTAGGCAACAAAAAGAGGTATGGCCCTTGGATTACTACCCATTACTGTTCTCCCCTGTGGGTGGCAATGAAGCCACAACGCGTAATCCAAGGGGTCTCGATCATAGGATCATAGAATTGTCTTGGTTGGAAGGGACCTTTAAGATCATCAAGTCCAACCATCAACCTAACGCTGCCAAAACCATCACTAAACCATGTCCCTCAGCATCCCATCTACCCATCTTTTAAGTACCTCCAGGGCTGGTGACTCAAACACTTCCCTGGCAGCCTGTTCCAATGCTTGATAACCCATCAAAGGAGACTTCAGGGCCTTGGGGCGGTTGGTGAGGGAATCTGGGAGGCAGGTTATTTTTTCCTCTCCTCCCAGTTGCAGGCAATGACACTGGAAGGAACAGGTGGGACCAGCCTATTAATACGTGGCTCCGTGGCTGGTGTCACCAACACCATTTTGGGTTTTATGGTAATGGGATGGCATACACGGCACCAGGCTTGCTGGTGTCAGATGGGGTTCACCTCTCATAGAATCCAAGACTCATAGAATGCGTTGGGTTGGAAGGGACCTCTCAAGGGCATCTAGTCCAACCCCCCTGCAGTCAGCAGGGACATCTTCAACTGGATCAGGTTGCTGAGAGCCTCATGCAGCCTGGCCTTGAATGTCTCCAGGGATGGGGCCTCCCCCACCTCTCTGGGCAACCTGGGCCAAGGTCTCCCCACCCACCTCCAAGGGGGAAGAGGGTCTTTGCTCAGGAGGTAGCGGGGCTCATTGACAGAGCTTTAAACAAGGCTTGAAGGGAGAGGGGGACAATATCGGGCTGTCCCTGTGGGATGAGATGCCAAGGTTGGAGGGACGGGGTGCCAGCGAGGGCCTGTTGCTCTGAGACGTGCTGGTGACGCTGCCTCACGCTTGAAGTCTTGGAGAGATGAGCCGGGGGCTCCTGAGGTCACAGGAGCCAGGAGGGAAACACCAGTGCAATACCCCAAAGGAATCAAGGGGTGTTCCTGGAAGAAGGTGGTATTTGAAAAGTCATGGCATCAGGTGAAGTCCCCGGGCACTGGAAAAAGGGAAACATTGCACCCATTTCTAAAAAGGGTGGAAAGGAGGGTACGGACCTGTCGGCGTCACCTCTGTGGCTGGGAAGGTCATGGGGCAGGTCCTCCTAAAAGCCACGCTAAGGCCCACGGAGGACAAGGAGGTGAATCAAGACATGGCTTCACACTCTGCTTTTTCCACATCAGACTCCAAACGAGGAGGACGCGACACTTTTTCTCCTAAAATCACAGACCGAATGGGTAGGAATGAATCCCCGTGGGTGGATTTGCTCTTAGTTGCGTCCAGGATATTTTCAGTTACTTTCTGTCACGCCGTGAAAGAGCAGTGGAAAGAGAAAAAACAAAGGGAAAAAAAAAATACTCCTGCTAGACCATGTGACATGCAAAGTGATAATTTAATTTCTACCCAGGCTTCCATCAGGAAGTGGAAGTTTAATCTTGTAATTTTCAAAGCATATAGAGAAAACTGATAACTGTGGCAACGGATGCCGTGGGGTGGGCTGAGCCCAGCCTAGATGGGACCCAGCAGCCGCGCGGTGCTGGGAAAGGTCTTGTGCATCCCCATGCACTTCTCCTGGTCAATGAAGAGGGAGCTGGCTTTGACGGCCAGGTCATGCTGCAGGACCGCCTTGGCGCGAACCAGCATTTGCAAGGTGTCCTGGCTGTCTCTCAGCTGCTGCTGAAGAGTCTGCACCGTCTCATGGATGTCACGGACCTCGTTGACAAGGCTGGAAAACAGCAAGGAGCCCTCATTAGAAGTCCTGTCACGTGGGTGGTTTCTAGCATGGCATTACTGATGGGCCCCTGGGGCATGGGTTTTCCCCCTTCAGTGCGCTCAGACTCGCTCGGACCCCCCCTGTTTGTGGCAGATCCATGGGGAAGCTGAGGGCAGAGCTCCTGGGGGTCTCGGCGGGGAGGCACAGTGAATGTCTGCTCAAAGGCTTCTGCAATTCGCAGCCGCGTCTGCCAGAGCAGGTGGTGCCACCAAGCAGAGGGACAAGCAGCTGTGGTTTCCCGTTCCTGTTCGGTTTTGTGGGTTTCTTGGCTCCCCCTCCTGGATTTCCCCGGGCAAGGGTCCTCCCCACACCCACGGGTGCACGCGCAGCGAAAGAGGACAGCTGGGAGAGGCTAAAAGTGAAGGTGAAACAAGTGGAGGATGGAACAAAGGATGGCGTGAGAGATGCTAAACAGGCTCTGGGGCTGGGTTTAAATTGCTTTGAAAAGGCTTCCCAGGGAGCCTCACCCAGCGGGCTGCCAGGAGGAGGTGTGAAGTTCAGGGTGCCTGATCCTCCCCAGCCCCTCGGGGTGCAATGCCAAAGAGCTCCCTCTGTCCTTGACAGGATTTCCAGTGTCCCCAGGGGAGGTGAGCACAGCCCTCACTGCTTCTCCGTGTGGTGCACAGAATCCCAGGCTGGCGGGGGTTGGCAGGGACCTCTGGAGATCACCCAGTCCAACCCCCTGCCAGAGCAGGGTCACCCACAGCAGGTGGCACAGGAACGCCTCCAGGCGGGTTTGGGATGTCTCCAGAGACGGAGACTCCACCACCTCTCGGGGCAGCCTGTGCCAGGGCTCTGCCACCCTCACAGCAAAGAAGTTCCTCCTCGTGTTTAGGTGGAACTCCCTATGCTCAAGTTTGTGCCCGTTACCCTTGTCCTGTCCCCGGGCACCACTGAAAAGAGCCTGGCCCCATCCTCCTGACACCCCCCCTTTCAGTATTGATAAGCGTTGAGAAGGTGCCCCCTCAGGCGTCTTTCTTCCAGCCTGAAGGGACCCAAATCCCTCAGCCTTTCTTCACAAGAGAGGTGTTCCAGTCCCCTCATCCTCTTGGTAGCCATTTGGTGTCCCCTCTCCAGCAGTTCCCTGTCCTTCTGGAACTGGGGAGCCCAGCACTGGACACAGCACCTTGCACAGCAGCTGCACCCTTGCGGTTACCCAAAAGGAAGGACCTAAGAGCTCTCAGCATGAGCCTGTTGGAGAGTAAAGGGCTTGTCCTTCAAACCTGAGCCCATCCAGCCGCCGGGAAGCAGGCAGGAGAGAAGACGGGGTTGACGCAAGTAGGAAAAATCCGGCCCCTCATGGGGTGGCATCAGGCCGCCCCCGGCCATGGGGTACAGCCTCCGTTGTGGGCGCAGAGCTCTCCCAGCACCCAAAGGCTGGGATACCCGCTCATTGCTTTTGATTATGTCGGTGCACTTATGGAAGGACTCTTTAGGAAAAAAAAGCAACCCCCCATGATTAATGTTGTCATCCAGCGATGCTCCTGAGTGCTACCACCCGTGAGCCCTCGAGATCCCTGCCAGCCCCGCGCTCCTGCCTTACCGCAGCTGGGCAGTGTCCCGGCACAGCTCCATGTTTGGCCTCCGAGTGCGCTGGTCCAGCCGGGTCTGAGCCACCTTTAATGGAGGCCCCTGGTCCCTAATGGCCTTTTGGATGGCTTCTATATTCCTCTCGGTCTGGAATATTTCCTGCACTGTCTGGCGTAAGAAAGAAACACATGCATAAATTTAAAAAATGTATTCTCCAGCGGCAACGTGATTTCCCTTTTCTGCCATCCATCTGCAGAAAAAAACCAAGTTCAATTAGCAGACCCCGGGCTCAGACTGCTCTCACTCTGCCATAGATGGAGGCACAGATCCAGCAGCCATTTCTCTGCGGGGAAAAGCCTCTCTTTGCTCTTGCTGTCACATCAGAGGAGGTTTTGGAGCAGTGACGGATCTACTGAATTACCCGCTCCCCAAAATTACTGCTTGCAGGAACTGATCATCACTAGCAACTAACAGAGGGCAGGTTTTTGGTGGATGCTCGCTGAAGGATGTGGCACCAGCCCGCGATGCTGCAAGCCCAGTTTCTGCTCGGTTAATCTGTGCCGAGCACTTTTCAGGCAGCTTTCCATGAGAGCCAGTGGTGCGAGCCTGCTGCCCATCGCTGATCTCCACTTCATCTGCTTGGCGGAGCAAACACACCGATACCTGTGCAGCAACCACAGAGTGCTGAGACCGAAAACACGTCCTTGGAGGAGCAGCAAAGCTGCAAACCCCACAGCAGACACCCCAGCAGAGTCCCAGTAAAGCCCTTCTGCAGGGCAGCCAGCGCCTCTGAAGTAACTAGCGCTGATGCAAGTAGCGCTGGCATTTTCTGCTGGAAATCCCTGTGCTAGCAGGCTGTCAGCTGGGATGAGCAACGGGCAGTATCCCTTGGGATGAAATTACACTGCCAACTCATCCTGCTCCAAGAAGAAAGTCCCCAAGAAAGCTGGGCAGGGGCTGTTTGCAAGGGCATGTAGCGAGAGGACGAGGGGCAATGGTTTCAACTAGAGCAGGGCGGGTTTAGATGAGACATTAGGCAGAAGTTCTTTGCACTGAGGGTGGTGAGACACTGGCCCAGGTTGCCCAGAGAGGTGGAGGAGGCCCCATCCCTGGAGACATTCAAGGCCAGGCTGCATGAGGCTCTGAGCAACCTGATCCAGTTGAAGATGTCCCTGCTGACTGCAGGGGGTTGGACTAGGTGGCCTTGAGAGGTCCCTTCACACCCAACACATCCTATGACTCCATGATTCTAAATGATGCTATAACCAGGTTCTTGTGGTGACCGTTCCTCTGCTGGGGCCAGGTCTGCGTGGAGGGTCGCGCTTTGGAGGTGTCACCGGGAAGTGACAGTGTCACACCAAAAGGGAGGGGTTCAGGCTACCTTGGCCAGGTGGGTCTGAATCTTTCTCTTGGCATCGGCCGTCTCGGCGATGCGGTTGGTGAAGGCGCCGTTCACGGTGTTGAACTGCCGCCACATCTGGCTGTCCGTCACCGCCAGCAGGTTCTCGATGTCGTCCCGCAGCTTGGCGGAGGCCGCCCGCTCGCTCTGGGAGCGGAGGATGTTGTTGTTGGTGAACTTGGCCCAGGACTGCGGCACCGAGATCCTGGGGGGGAAAAGGAGAGGCCCCCGGTAAGCTGGATGTGGGCAGGCATGGACCCTGCCAGGGAGCAGCGTGGATTCACTATAGCTTAAATCTACACTTTTAATTGGACTGTATGTCATAGTTTAACCCCAGCCAGCAGCCAGGACCACGCGTGCGCTGGTGCAGTTCTCCCCCTTCCCCCCAGAAGGGAGAAGAGGGAGAAAAGGAGGGGAAAGGGAAAGGGAAAAACTCGTGGGTGGAGATAAGGACAGTTTAATAGAACAGTAACAGAAACCAATAATAATAATAATAATAATAATAATAATAATAGTAATAATGATAATAATAATAATAATGACACAAGTCACTCTCACCACCCAGTGAACTGGCACCTTCCCGAGCCCCGACCGCATATTCCCACCCCGCACCAACCCCCATTTATATCCTGAGCATGGCATCTATGGTACGGAATATTCCGTTGGCCTTTCCCTTGTTCTGCCTATGCTCCTCCTCACTTCTATGGGAAGCTGAAAAGAGTCCTTGAAAAGTATAAACATCGCCTAGCAACAACTAAGACACATCTTTGAAAATATGCATAAACTTAAGGAGCTGTTTCAGCAGAGGTGCTCCCCTGAATTAATTGGCAGGCTGATCTCTCAACCCCTGGTAGAATGTTTAATGAGGTGGGACTGGCTTTCACCCTCTGGATGTTTGGCATCCAACTGTCAGCAGAGGGTTGTGCTCCCTTTCCGGGGAGCGGAGAGAAATGACCGCTCTGAGGGAGGTGTCTCCAGGCGGGATGGATCTGGGTTGGGGACAAGCAGCTCCCTGCCAGGGAGAGGCACCGCGTATCCTGGGGACAGCTTGCTGCTGGGGACCGACAGCGTGCACTCACGTGGCATCGACCTGTTCCACCCCTCGGTAGTAACTGATGCCCTGGGAGGTGTTCATCAGGTGGTGGCACCTGTCGTCGATCCGGTGGGCCACCTGCTTGTTGGCCAGGTCCTTCTCCAGGTTGTGCTGGGCCGCCCGGTTGGACCTTCAACATGCAAACAGCAGCCATCGGTGGGGACGTACGGGTGGAATGGCTTCCTCCCCGTTCCACTCCCCACAGCAGCTCCCGGCCACCCGCGCAGCTCTGTCCTCCCACGAGCATCACCGCCCGCATGCCATGGAGCCTCCATGGGCTTTACGCCTGCGGGGTGTGGGGATAGACAGGCTTCTTCTGGGGGTTCACATCTGCTGGGGTTCTGCTGGGCTTCTGCTGTGACCACAAATGCACATCAGCCCTACGACATGAGAGAAGGAGCTCCTCCTTACGTGATCTGGGCTTTGGCCTTGTCCAGGAACTGCTGCATCTTCTCCTGGCACGACCTGATGACATCGACTTCCTGGGCAAAGGCAAAAGAGGACCCCATCAGCGTCCATACTCACTCGTCCTGGTCACACTCCTCCCCTTGCACCTCTCCAACCCTGCACACAGCAAGAACTTGCCTGCTTGTCTTCCTGCCCAAAGCAAACAGGCAGGAAAACTCACAGCTGAGCCTGCGCACAGCGCCCTGGAGGGGACAGAAGGGTGCTGTGGCTGCAGCCACGGCCTTTGCGTTCCCTTTCAGGGTGGGTCAATAAGGATTTTTTCACCTTGACCTCAGTGTCAATCAGTGGTTAGTCCCACTACACGGACAGGGACACATCCTGGTGTGGACAGGCAGAGCGGTTCCCTGGACCACTACACACCTCCGTCCCCAGATCAGCACCTGCCCTTTTTGCTCCCAAAATGTTTTCCTCCCCAGGAGGAATCCCATCCGTACGGGACAAGAGGAGATGGACTTGACTTCGGTGTAAATGCCCAGGCTGAATTTCTGAGACACATTCAGCTCCACCGGAGGAAGTGTGTTGCTCTCAGCTCACTTGACTTCAGCACAAACCCATTGCCTTTGTGAAGCTCCGGCTGCTGGAGGCAGGTGATCAGTGCTCCAAATCCCATAACTTTGAAATCCAGTAAAAATAGCTTCAACGCATGATCTGAGTTGCCCAACTTACTGTTAAGAGCTGTTCCTCCACGTTGTCGTGGACCAGGTCGATGCCCATCCTCTTCTCCCGCTGAAGTAAGCACTCCTGAGCGACCTGTTGGGGACACGCCATCACCGCTGGCTGCAGGGGCAGGGCTCTCTATGGGGACCGTCCCCATCTCCAATAATGTAAGAAAAGAAATTCTAGGTGGGCACGGAGATGACAAGAGGGGGAAAAAAGTGGCCCGGGACAGCTGGTTTTGCAGAAAAAAAGCAGCCGAGCTGCAACATCAGCATTAAACCATCATGAGGGAGCAGACGTGTCCCTGGTGCAGCCACAGCTGAAACGGGTACCTGTGTCAGCCTTGACGCCCACCTCGCCAGAGCCTCGTGGTAAGACACGGGCTTTTGTCTCCCAAACCGGGATTTTGGATGTACCACTTCTAAAAATATTGAGTTAAGCAAACGCAGCTTTGACGTGCTCAGCCTGTGCTGATAGGGGATCCAGCAGATGGCAAGGGGGGTTTGTTTACTACTAACTTAACTAATGGCCTCTTAATAACAACTTTCTAGACGTTCCGGAGCTGCAGTGAAACTTAATGAGACGTTTGAAGGGCTGCAGATGTTTCAGCAGTAGGCTACAGCTTGCAGCGTGCCGGGACGGGTGCTTACCCGGAGAGGGGCCTCCGCCTCGGCCAAGGCTCTCTCCAGCCTGGTCTTCACCTCTGTGAGCGCGTTGGTCTCCCCGATCACCTCATCTAGCTCGTGGCAGAGCTCCGATTTCCAAAACGCGATGTCATTGGCGCGCACTCCCAGGTTTTTGGTGCTTTCTACTTGCGTTTTCTTGGTCTGCTGGTATTTGTGGTCAATGATGCGGGAGGTATCGGCTCTCAGGCGCTCCGCGTTCTTCTGGGAGGTCTCCGACTCCCTGTAATTGGTCACGTTGGACTTGTACCAGTCTTCAGGGGTGTAGCGGGTGAAGACGGTGGTTCTGGTGGAAACAGATGGAAGCTTCTCGCCGGCGGTTATCCCCTGGGAACTCTTGGAAAAGGCAGCCAAAGTTGGTTTGCTGGCAGCCGTTTTGTAGTAGGTGCTGGGCATCCAAGGGAGGCTGTAGCTCTGAGGCAAGGGGCGGTAAGGAAATCGGTTCTTATAGCTTGATGCCATGGTGTGGATGGCAGGGAGAAACCTGGTGGGTATGGCTCTGGGATGGGCGAACTTTGCTGGTAAGGGAGAGCCGACAGACTCCATGCTTGACTGCTGCTATTCGTGTGTCCCGTCCGTGTCCTGCACAGAGGAGGAGAGAGAGGACAACCTCAGCAACCTCCTGCACTTGCCTTACTTCTTACAGCAACACCCGCAACTTCAAACACAAACAGCGACGCACAGAGCGCCCTCACAGCGCCTGAACAGGCCTAAACCCCTTGAAAACAAATCCCTCCTGACAGCATCCCAAACATTTGGATATAAAAGCGTTTGACTTGGTTGTTAGTATCTAGCATCAGGTCTTGGAATGCGGAGAAAAACAAATCACGGCCGTAAGGAGAATGACAGATACCGTGCCTTCCTTTTCCTTAAATCTGTCAATCCAGTCAAACTGGAGTTGCTCATTCTCTGCTGTTCCTTTGTTTCTTTTGGCTGGCGTATCTGCTGATCTTCTGATATTCCAGAGGTCATTTTCTCTGTAAAAGTTCCATTCCCAGCCCCGAGGGCTGCGTCCCTTTTGGACACACATCTGCTACTGGCCCAGCGCCATTTGTGGGTGGGTGAGGGACTCCATCCTCACCCCCTCTATCTTCCCTTGCCTTAAATGCTGGAGTGAGGAGCCTGCAGGTGAGCTGAGCTTTGCAGGACTATATCCAAATTTGACCCCCCCACACCCCTATTTCAGCCTCAAAAGAGGGGCCGCCTCTTGCCTTGCAAAGGAGGAAAGGTGTCGATGGCTCACCTGGTGTAAGATCAGTGTGCGTGGGAAGGAGATGGCCCACAGTCTTTTCAGAGCGCTTGGGAAACACCAGCCTTGCAGTAGCCCTAGGAGGAATGGCCACACATGAAGATTTTGCTACCAAGAATTGCATATTGTCCTCTCCAGCTTGAGGCTGTCAATCGATGGTTATCAGCAAGATAAGGCAGGGGGCCACCAAACACACCTCATCTGAGGACAAACACTCCGGAGGGGTACGTGGTGCTCGGTACGAAGCTCTTGTGAGGTTACAAGTGTCACCCACGGGCAGGAATAAGTCCCTCAATACGGCTGTTGTAGCCAGCCTGACGTGTCCTTCCCCTAACACCGTCCCGTCCCCACTGCTCCCAGCCTGGCTCGGAGCCCCAGGGGAAGATGAGGACACGGGTGTGCTACAGCAAGATCCCTGATGGGAGTGGCTGTGGGACAGGCAGCGGGAAACTCACACCCTCAAATTTAGCAGAAAAAGAAGCTTTTGCAAACACGACCCTCTGAGGCAGTTTGGCAGAACCGAGGACGAAATGTCTGCGCTCAGGTCCAACAGAAACCACCGTGTGTGCCGCTTCCCACAAACCGCTCCCTTCAGCCCTTTTGTCCCGGCTAGGGATAAATGACGGCGCTTTCCCTAGCTCCGTGCCGCTTTATACCTGAGAAACGGCCTTGGGAGGGTGGGAGGCAGCTTCCCTGGCTCCCACCCCCACAAATAAACTCTGCCCTTTCAGATACTGACAGACACACGTTTAGGAAAGGGAGGGAAAACCCCTTGGGAACGGCCCAGGGCTACTTTTCCCTGCATTTCCAGCTGAAATAAATGCCCCTGCATCCCCCTTGGGATAAGCCATCCCAGGGCGACACTTTGTGCCATCCCTGAACACGGACACAACGACAGGAGCCCCGACCACCTCATCCGGGTACATTTAGAGGAGAGAAGAGATATGGAGGGGGATTAGGAGAATGACCCGGTTTTTTCCCTCCCAGTTCAGGGACACACTCACCCTGCAGAGGCTTGGGGGTGTGCGGGGGGGGCTGCTACTCAGTGCTGTGCTGTCAGGTTGGGTGGCAGCACTGCCAGACACTGCAGCATCCCCAGTGCCCTCTGTGTCACAGAACCAGGGCAGCGTTGCCGCTGGCGCAGGGTGCTCAGTAACCGGGTTCTACGCGGGCAACTCCCTGCAGCCGCTCTGGCAACCCGAGGCAGCCGTTGGGCAACGCATTGCTCTGGATGGGCGAGCCGGGGCCAGCCCTGGGCAAGAAAATACCCTCACATGGCATCCTAGATCCTGCCCTGGACAACCTACTGCCCTCCATGGGCAGGTTTTGCAGCCCCTGGGCAACCAGGTGCAGCTTTTGGGCAACTGTTGAGTGGCTTAGTCCTATAATTTGGTTTTCCGTAGTCCTGCAAGAAGCAGGGAGATGGACTCGATGATCCTCATGGGTCTCTCTCGACTTGAGACGTTCTATGATCCTATGAACTCACGGCCCTCAGTGGGCAACCCAGTGCCACCCCTGGGCAAGTCAGTGCAGACTGCGTGCATCCTAGTGCCTTTGCTGGGCAACTTGATCCCTTGCCTGGACAACCCCCAGCACCGTCAATGGGCAACCCAAATCTAGCTTGCTGACTGATGTTGATAGCATTCGGCATGCTACGCTGCAAAATCGAGCGGCTATTGATTTTTTGCTGTTAGCTCAGGGTCATGGATGTGAAGGTTTTGAAGGTATGTGTTGTATGAACTTTTCCGACCACTCATCATCCATTCATAAGCAGTTACGGGAGCTGAAGGATAACATGTCCAAATTAAAAGTGGTCAAAAATGGTTTCGATGATTGGTTAAGCTCATGGGGTATAACGGGATGGTTATCAGATTTACTAAAGCAAGGGCTCATGCTATTGTTGGTTATATTATTATTGATTATGGCAGCCTCGTGTGTTCTCCGCAAAGTGACTGACATGATAGAAAATGCCATGCATAAGGTCTGGCTGGCTCAAGAAGAAAAAGGGGGTATTGTAGGAATGTATCTGAGAGAAAACAGCCATGTGAGCCAGCCTCCCTACTGTGAGAGATTAGATTAAGAGCAAAACAGGCGGTAGAAGATGGAATTAGTACATGGGAAAAACGGGAACTGAGAAGGTAGAAAACATGTTGTGCTAATGACTAAGCAATTTACTATGCGAATTCTTGTAACCAATCTGATGTGTGAACGAACTGCATGCACAGCGCGTGGACAGTGTAACTCGCTGATCAGAAATAAGCGAGTCGCGTGTACGGCTACAACACAGGGTATAAAAGATGATGATCGGTGCTTAATAAACGGCTTCTGTTGATTCACATTGGATCGTCTGGAGTCCAGTTATTTCTCCTCAACAGGGTGCGGGAGGAGAAGCCATGCTCTCTGCTAAGACACTAGGGGAACCCACTAGCAGGGTTTGACCAGCCACATTTTAACCAAAAGAGGCAGAAAATGCCAGCGACGACACTGTGAGCACCCGGAGATCTGCAGAAAGGTCTGAAAGTCCGTTCAGTCCCTGGCCAGATGAGAGAGAGCTTCACCTGGAGCTGCTTCTGGACTTTCTCATGGGATCTTTTGAGAGAGGTCCCAGCCCTAGCTCTGTCCCAGCATCAGTGACACCTCCAGCATCTGAGCTGATCCCATCCCTGCTATGAGTCCCTCTTCACCAGCAGCAGCCGAGGGAGCACAGCCGCCAGCATGGCCACCGTCAAGACGAGCTGGACGGCGAGGGCGATGGGCGACTGGCAGCATTTCACCCCCAGGGCCGAGCTGGATGACACCGAGCTTCGTGTTTCTGTTCTGCTTCTCCTCCCCAGGGAGCTGCAGTCCACATCCACCAGTGGCATCCCATGGTCACTGATGACAAAGATGTGGGCTTCCCGCGCCAGCTCTCCTGGGAGCCCCTGCGAGTCCATGGGGCTGTTCCCCATGCTGCAGCACCGGCCGGAGCTCTGCACCGGCATCACAAAATGGCTGGGCACCACCAAGGTGTTGCTGGCCTCCAATTTGGTCAGATGGGACAAGGAGGAAGGTGACAGAGGCATCTCCAGGGCCCGGAGGTTGGTGCCTGCCTTGGGTGGCCATACGGCCGCCTTCTTGCTGAGGAAAGTCACGTAGCGGCAGATGGGCAGATGATGCTGCTCTGGACCTGGCCGTCAAGCTTGGCGGAGAGCAAGCACTTCACCAGGCAGTCGTGGCAGAAGGTGTGCCCGCAGCTGAGCTGGCGGTGCATGGCCTCCAGAGGGTGGAACTTCTCGTAGCACATGGGGCACTCGGCCGGGGGTCCCTCCTTGCTGGACGAGGCCTCAGACATCCCTGCTCTGTCGGCCACAGGCGCTCCCCACCTGCGAGGAAGAGGCACGATGGGTTAATAAGGTTGAAACAATTAGCATGATCCATCTCTTCATCTCTCCTCCTCCTCCCTGCTCTCTTGCTTTTGCCCTCTTGCCCCTAACAGATGCAGTTGACAGCTACTAGGCATCCTCTCAACAAGACAGGGCATTTTCAGGAGCATTACGCCTCTCAGTGTGGCCCTTGGGGCAAGAGAGAGATGACGGGAGGACCCCAGCTCCAGAGCCAGCGGGGGCAACAATCCCCGGCTGCAAAATCACATGCACGAGCCCCTGGATGGACGTGCTCGGCACGTGGTACAGATAAAGCAGGTTCAGCTTGTGTCACGAGTGCCTCCGTGCACTGCTGCCAGCTCCAGGTGCACGGGAGGTGGGAACTCCCATCCCACAAAGAAACCTGCCATGGAAAGGGAGATGCTCCCATCCCAGGGGACACAGAGGGGCCAGCGGGAGCAGGGAGAGGCCAGGGCAGTGGGACAGGTGGGAGCACAGGACCCCCCGGGGATGGAGAGGGGGCGTGCTGGACCCGGGGCAGGCAGCGAGCACCCACGCCAGGCTCCTTCCAGGCTGCTGGAGGATGTCCCAGGCTGGTGGCCAGGCCACAGCCATCTCCAGGCTGTGCTCCTCATGCTGGAGCATGGTGTGGTCAGCAAGCCCCGGAGCCCAGCGTCTCCTCTCAGTCAGTGCAGGGAGGGCAGAGCCCAGCCATCCTGCCTGGCCCCTGCCCCAGCCTGGGGCGCCAGGGGGAGCGCGGGGCCGCTGGGATCCCCAGACCCGCGTCTGGGCTGGGTCTGAAGCTCTGCCGTGCGTCTCCCAGGGCAGGGAGCATTCATGCAGCGGCTCAAGGAAGGGAGAGGGGAGCGGGAAGAAGGGAGAGAGGAGAGGGGAAAAGGGAGAAGGGAGCGGGAGATGGGTGAAGGGTGGAGGAAGAGAGGAGAGGGGAAAGGGGAGAGGAGAGAGGGGAGAGGGGAGGAGGGATGCTCAGCTCAGCTCCTTTCTCTTAAAACCTGAGCTTCATAAAACCTGCAGGTTTTTCCAGACCTTGCAGCATTGTCAGACCCGACCCAACCTGCACCCCTTTTCTCACGCATGACTGTGCCCATGGGCATCCTCACAGCTGTCTCTGGAGGTTTTGCCATCCCCTCCTTGGCTGACCTCCTCTTCCTTGGGAGCCATCCCCTGCGCCAGGACGGTCACAAGAACACAACAAACCATCCCCTCCCAATCAAAGAGAAGAAAGATGCAGGCTCCTGCTCTGCTTTAAGAGGGATCAGGGACCTGGTCCCCCAGAGTGCTGCAGAAGGAGACCCTGACCCTGTGCACCAGCTCCTCTGTGCCCCCAAAGCCCCCTTACCTGCTGCAGGGCACCAGGGCAGGAGCCCCTCCATGCACTCCACTGCTGTCCCCAGAAGCGGGGCTGGCCGTGCCCCAGCACCGAGCACCAGCTGGGGAGGGGACTGGGACACCTATCTAACACGGAGGTGTTGGCTGCGCATGTCATGCGGGTGCGTTGCGCAGAAGCTGGAGCAGGGACAGGGCCAGCTCCCGGGGATTGAATGCGGAGGAACTCGTTCCCCGTTTCAAAGGCCTGATATTTGCCTGGTTGGCCAGGGAGGGGGCGAGGAGCCAGTGTCAGGCGTCGGAGGGCAGGGACAGGCAGCACGGTCCTGCCTGCGTTCCCTCATGTGATGGGCACCTGTAGTCGGGCTCATCCCTGAGCTCAAACCCCAATGAAACAGTCGCTAAAGGGGATGTCGGGAGCCCAGAATCCCTCTGTTGCTGCAGAGCAGGGTGACCGGCAGCACCCTGCACCAGGGCTGGGCTCCTGCCAAACAATTCTTGCCTCCAGCCGCCACAGCTCCCTGTTCCTCGCCCTGGCCACACCTTCATCCCTACGCCCCCTCCCCTCCTCATCCCCCAAACACTCCGCACTCCAGCCCTGCGCTCCCCGCCCTACACCATCAGACGCTCACCCAAGCACCGGTGTGGCAGCACACAGCCCAGCAAACACACTCCAGCAGGCTCGAGGGACACTGCTGCCTTGAACCTGCCCTGGAGGGGGTTTCCAGCATCTTTGGGAACTGCAGTCCAGGCAGCGGCAGGAGCCCTGTGGGCTCAGGGCAGGCAGAAGCCCCGAGCTTGGCCATCTCAGCAGCCGCAGGTGGCTCATGAGTCACTGTTTGGCCAGGTGCCGGCTGGAAACACACATGGAGAAGGTTCCCTGTGGCCTTACATGTGTCCCAGGGTGCTGCCCATCCCTCGCTCGACCCCCAGGCGAGAACCTGAGAGGTGTCTCCCCTGCAAAGCCTTGAAAAAACTGCCACGGGGTGGGTCACTCCTCCCACAGTCTCGACTCTTTCCAGCCACCCCTGCCACCCCTCAGCCCGGCCAGTGGCCACGGGGCTGCCAGCCCACACTCAGGCTTGCTGAGCAGCTCCACAGGGAAGTGAGGATGAGACTCCCAGAGCAGGCACAGTGACCCCAAGGCGCCCCGCCTGCACGCCTTCCCCAGCTCTGGCTGTGGCAGTGCAGCCACGGGACCTGGATTTGAACCATCAAGGGGCCCCAATGGCCTGCAGGGCCTGGAGTCTCCATCATGGAAAGCCTTCCGGAGAACCCTGACATAGCGGGGAGTCTTGCCTTGGGGCAGAGAGATGCTCCGCACAAGCATTCCCAGCCCTGCGGTCCTCCAGCCCCAAGAAGATGCCCAGGGCCCTGCAGGATCCGTGGGGCAGGCAGAAGAGGAGATGCACCTCTGGCACCCCAACCCCAGTGAGATGGGCCCTGGAGTTCCTCTATGGGCAGGAGGGGTGGTTCCGTGCGGCTGGCTGTCGCGGCAGGGCTGCAGGCGTGGGCAGCAGTATCAGTCGCTCGTGGGTGCAGCGGTTGCAGCAGTTACAACATGGGGCTGGTTTCTGGAAGGAGCAGGGGAGGTGCAGCCCCGCCGAGCCGTCCCGTGCACTGGGGCAGCTGCCAAAAGAGAGCACCCATGGTGGGAGACATGCCCCACGGGGGATGTCTCAAGCCGTGAAGCCCTGTCCCTCGCTGGAAGGAGACCCGCAGCATGTCAACACCTTCCACACCCCCCGCTTAAGATCAGGGACCAAGCCACTCCACTCGTTATCCCAGTTTTCTTGGGATGGTCCAGAAATTGAGGCTGAAACCTCTCCAGACAGATCGTGCCGGGGCTGAGGTTGCACAGTCACCCCTGGGGTGGGCATCCCCAATCCCCCTCCCTGGCCCCTCCTTGAAGCTGCTGGAGGTGCCAGGGTTGCACCCACCGAGATCTCCATTGCTGAATGAGTGATCTGGGCCAGCGAGAGCAGATTTGGGGCAGCCGAGCATCTCCCCAGCTTCAGTTTGCTCTCTGCCAGCACCAAGGCAGGGTGGAAATTCCTGTTTCCCATACTTTGAATGCTCCCCGCAGTCGGAAACTATGAGCTCACGGCTCTATACATAGGCACTGGAAAAACGAGTCTGCCTCCCTTTGCCGCTTTGACCACGCCAAAATCAAAGGGATTTTGGCATATCACAGCCCTGGCTCTCTGAGCACTTTCGTTCTTTCCTGGGCATGGCTTTTCTCGCTGCCTTTGCCCCACTTCCACATGCAGCAGCATCTTTCCTGAATGACGGGATTGAGTCTGCTGGTGCTTGAGGGAGAAGAAACCAGTTTCAGGAGCAAAGCAAGTCCCTATACGCTGCCTGTATGTTTTTCTCCGGCTTTAAGCAATGCAGCTCACGGCCAGTGTTTCAGCCCCCTCAAACCCAGTGCAGGGTCGAGGTCTCCAGGATCCTTTTATCCAAGCAAGAAGGCAGCATCAGGCTCAGCTTCTCTCCAGGGACCACAGCTGAGACCTTCTCTGCTCTGGGGTTGGTGGCTTCCAGGGAACAAGGGACATTCTGACCCAGAAGAGGACACGGCCCTCCCTACAGGCGGGGGTGGCCGGGGGTCCCTTCACTAAAACTGCGATGGCTTTTGGGCAGAGCTCTGCAGCCTTTTGCAAGGACAAGAGGATGCTGCAGACAGCCCTTGTCTTCCACAGCATCACCCCAACTTCCCACTGTCACCGACCAGGTGGGGAGGAGGGAAAATAATATTAGATATAGTTACGTGAAAGTGCTTATTTTCAAAGCACATTTAAAGCCAGAAGATCGAACTATATGTGAGCCTGGTGCCAGGCAAATATTCACTATAGATCTCGATATTTCCATAACAAATCCATGCTGCACTTCTCCAAATCATAAGAGACGAAGCAGGGACATTTCCAATGAGCAGAGACGTGTCCTCCATCCCTTCTCTCAACGAGGGTGAGGATCCCACTGAGAAAAATCATGGCTTTATTCCTGACGGCAAGATGCACGCGCGGAGCTTTGCCATGCAGCCACAACCCATCCACATGGCTGGTGGCTGCTGGAAAGGATGGGCTGGCTGAAGCGTCCCTCACCTGGGGAGACCTGCCCCATCCCTCCCACGACACGGCCAGTCCTCCCAAACTCCCCCAGGTTTTTCCTTAGCGATGGCTCAACCTGCAAATCTGAGGCTTTCTCCAAGTTTCTGCTCAGCCCGTTCTCCTCCCACCACTTCCCAGCCCCGGCTCAAACATGGTGAATAGTTGGCACTGGTGGGAACCAGGTGAAGGGAAGAGGGGAAAAAGTAAATCCAAGGGGTGGACGGTCCAAGGGTCCTGGCCCCTGTCTTAGCTGTATCCATTCCCATGCTGTCAAAATAAACTCACATAGATGGAAAAGATGGATGAGTTTGGAGGCACCCAAGCCCTTTAAGGGGGTCCATCTTTTCCCATACTTGCTCTACTTGAATTCAGAGTGGGAAAATAAGTGTCTTTTCCTTCTGCATGTCTCCATCCTGCCTGTCAGGCACCTGGCAGGATGCAGACCCACCATCAAGCTGCTGATTTAGCCAAGACAGCCCAAAACACCTAGCAGAAGCTCTTCCGACAGCTTTCTCCTCAGCGCTTTTTGCCGTGCCCAGCAGCTGGTGCTCTCGGATCTGCTGTGGCCACCCTAAAAAAAAAAAAAAAAAAAAAAAAGACCCGGGCCCGGGTGCACCGTAAAAAAAAGCCCTGGGCCTGCCTCTCCAGGGGTGCCAAGGTCTGGAGCTGGTGGTCCCCACCAGCTGGGATGCTGCCTCTTCCCCACCAGGATGGATGGGATCTGCTTATCCTCCTGATGATCAGAAATTTACATCCAGTCATTTGACATGACGAATGCTTATCAAACACCAAGGAACAACGGGGTACATCCCCAAACCCCTCTCCAATGCCTGTTTTCCCACCAGATGCTGCGGTTTTGCGAAGGCACCTGCACAGTACCTGGGCATCACAGCACCCACCTGCCTCTGCCTCCAACAAACCCTCCCAGGAATGACCCCGAGCCTGGTGTGAGCCCTTGGAGCCTTATTCTGACAGCAAAACTTGGGGATTTGTCTCGTCCAGTCCAGGCCGAGCCACACAGCCCCACGGTGCATGGGGTTTTCCCATACCTGGGAGGGCAACTGCACTCTCCAGGGGCTCCTTCAGCTTCTTTCCCCCCTCCACCAACACAGCGTCAGCTCAGTGAGTCCGGGGGCAGCCCAAGGCAAGCGCCTCAGATGATGAGCAAGACCAGGGCTGCACAAAACCCCTGGATGTGGGGGCAAAATGGCTTGTCCCCCCTTCCCCGGTGCCCACACCAGCCCCTCGGGGGAAGCACACAAACCTGCTGTAGGCCCTCCGCGGTCACTGTGACCCGTCCCTGCTGTGTCATGAGCCATGCCACTCCAGGGATGTTTTACCACCCGCGTCCCCTGCAGCAGCGGGTATTGCCGGACTCTTTTACGCCATCCCCTCTGGCTGCCTTTTTAGCAGGCAGCTCCCTCGAGCCTTATTCTGGGGGACAATGCACAGAATCCCTGCAACGTCAGGAGAAAAGGCTGCCGGGGTTAGGGATTGGGGGGCTTTTACCAAAACGGGATGCTCCCTGTGGTTTTGGCTGCCAGGTTGTGTTGCAGTTTGGCTTTTTCCTCCAAGCCCTGTCTCCCAGAGGGCCGAGATTGCAGAGGGGTTGCTGCCTTTAATCACGGAATCACGGAATCTTCAGAGTTGGAAGGGACCTCTAGAGATCATCTAGTCCAACTCCCCTGCTAGAGCAGGATTGCCTAAAGCACATCCCTCAGGGCTGCATCCAGGCGGGTCTTGAAAATCTCCAGAGAAGGGGACTCCACAACCTCCCTGGGCAGCCTGTTCCAGTGCTCTGTCACCCTCACCGTAAAGAAGTTTTTTCTCATATTTGATCGGAACTTCCTATGTTCTAGCTTGTGCCCATTGCCCCTTGTCCTGTCACTGGGAACCATTGAAAAGAGCCTGGCTCCGTCCTCCTTAAACCCACCCTTTAGGTACTTGTAAACATTAATCAGGTCCCCCCTCAACCTTCTCTTCTCCAGGCTAAAGAGTCCCAGCTCTTTCAGCCTTTCCTCATAAGGGAGGTGCTCCAGTCCCATAATCATCTTGGTTGCCCTTCGCTGGACTCGCTCCAGTAGTTCCCTGTCCCTCTTGAGCTGGGGAGCCCAAAACTGGACACAGTACTCCAGTTGTGGCCTCACCAGTGCAGAGTAGAGGGGGAGAATGACCTCCCTCGACCTACTGGCCACAGTCTTCCCTATGCAGCCCAGGATGCCATTGGCCGTCTTGGCGACAAGGGCACACTGCTGGCTCATGGATAATTTGCTGTCTACCAGGACCCCCAGGTCCTTCTCCTCAGAGCTGCTTCCCAGCAGGTCCGCCCCTAACATATACTGGTGCTTGGCATTCTTCCTTCCCAGGTGCAGGACCCTACACTTGCTTTTGTTGAACCTCATTAGGTTCTTCTCTGCCCAGCTCTCCAGCCTGTCCAGGTCACGCTGGATGGCAGCACGGCCCTCTGGAGTGTCGGCCACCCCTCCCAGCTTGGTATCATCAGCAAACTTGCTGAGGATACACTCTGTCCCCTCATCTAGGTCATTAATGAATATATTGAACAAAATTGGACCAAGTATTGACCCCTGAGGGACACCACTGGTTACAGGCCTCCAACTGGACTCTGTGCCGCTGATCACAACCCTCTGGGTTCTGTCACTCAGCCAGCTCTCGATCCACCTCACTGTCACCTCGTCTAGCCCATACTTCCTCAGCTTCCTAATGAGGATGTTATGGGAGACAGTGTCAAAAGCCTTGCTAAGGTCAAGGTAGATGACATCTACGGCTCTCCCCTCATCCAGCCAACCCGTTATAACATCATAGAAAGCTATCAGATTGGTCAGGCATGATTTGCCCTTGGTAAATCCATGCTGACCACTTCCAATAACTTCCTGTTCCTCTACGTGTTTGGAGACGACATCCAGAATGAGTCGCTCCATTACCTTCCCAGGGACAGAGGTGAGACTAACCGGCCTGTAGTTCCCTGGGTCCTCCTTCTTGTCTTTTTTGAAGATTGGAGTGATGTCAGCCTTCCTCCAGTCCTCAGGCACCTCTCCTGTTCCCCGTGACCTTGCAAAGACAATGGAGAGCGGTCTAGCGATAACATCTGCCAGCTCTCTCAGCACTCGCGGGTGCATCCTGTCAGGGCCCATGGATTTATGAATGTCCAGCTTGGCCAAGTGGTCTCTGACCCGGTCCTCCTCAACTAAGGGAAAATCTTCCTCTCTCCAGACCTTCCCCCTTGCCTCCAGGGTATGGGATACGTGAGGGACGGCTTTATCAGTGAAGACCGAAGAAAAGAAGGCATTCAGTAACTCTGCCTTCTCTGTGTCTTCCACCACTAGGGCACCCGTCTCATTCATCAGTGGACCTATATTTTCCCTAGTCTTCCTTTTTCTGTTGATATACTGGAAAAATCTCTTCTTGTCGTCTTTAACTGCAGTGGCCAAGCTGAGTTCTGATTGAGCTTTGGCCCTTCTAATCTTCCCCCTGCATAGCTTTGTTATATCTTGATAATCCTCATAAGTTGCTAAGCCCCTTTTCCAGAGAATGTAAGCCTTCCTTTTTTTCCTGAGGTCCAGCCAAAGCTCTCTCTTTAGCCATGCTGGCCTTCTTCCCCGTCGGCTCGTCTTTCGGGACATGGGGATGGCCTTCTCCTGTGCTTCTAAGAGCACCTGCTTGAAGTATGACCAGCCTTCCTGGGCACCTTTGCTCTTCAAAACTGCCTCCCAAGGGACACTCTCAACCATGCTCCTAAACAGGTTAAGGTCTGCCCTTCGGAAATCCAAGGTGGCAGTTTTGCTGGCTCCCCGCCTCGCTTCACCAAGAATTGAAAACTCTATCATTTCATGGTCACTCTGCCCAAGACGACCTCCAACCTTTACATCCCCAACAAGACCTTCTCTGTTAACAAACAGTAGGTCCAGTAGGGCACTTCCCCTAGTAGGTTCCTTCACCAGCTGTGTTAGGAAGTTGTCTTCCACACACTCCACGAACCTCCGGGACTGTTCCCTCTCTGCTGTGTAGTATTCCCAGCGGACATCTGGGAAGTTGAAATCCCCCACGAGAACAAGGGCAGATGATCGCAAGACCTCTGCCAGACGCTTATAGAATACTTTATCGGTTTCTACATCCTGATTAGGGGGTCTATAACAAACTCCCATCACCATATCTGCCTTGTTGGCCTTCCCCTTGATTTTTATCCATACACACTCAACACTGTCATTCACACTGTTGAGTTCTAGACATTCAAAACCGCCCCTAACATAGAGGGCCGCCCCTAACATAGAGGGCCACCCCACCACCTCTCTTCCCTTGCCTATCTCTTCTGAAAAGCTGGTAGCCATCAATTACAGCACTCCACTTGTGTGTGTCTTCCCACCACGTTTCCGTGATGGCAACCACATCATAGTTTCCCTGCTGCACGATGGCCTCCAGCTCGTCCTGCTTATTCCCCATGCTGCATGCATTAGTGTAGATGCACTTCAGTTGGGTTAATTGTCCTGCCACTTTCTTGGGGGGACAGGCCCTGATTTGCACCTGAGCATTCTCGGACACTACTGTAGTTACCAAATTATCACTACTCCTTGTGTCTATGCTGCCACACAATTCACTATCCCCCACCATCGCTGAGACAGGCTGCAAGACTGTGCTATCACTTTTACCCATGGGAACAAAAGCTCCCACTTTTAATGGGAACAAGTAGAGGTCAGCTTCTAGCCCTGCAACACCACACACACTGGAGTGGCCCGGAAAGGAAAGGCTCCATAAAAGGAGCACTACATACTCGATTTTGGTTCATTTCGTGATTTTTCCAGGGTCTTATGACCATGCAGTCAGCATGGTGCTGTGAGCAGAGAGTTTGCAGGCAGAGCTGCTCCACCAGCCAGGGTCAGCTGGTGGATCATCAACCAGAAACACAAGTGAGTTAGTGACAGGAGGATGCTTGGGAAAAAATGCATCTGCCCACACATACTGGCACAAGGCAGGAGGGCTACTGTCCCCGTCCCACCATCCTGTGGGCTCTGCAGTCCCCGTAGTCAAAATATAGGAAGGATAACCCCAGTCCTCCCTTCCAGATGGGGTCAGCTGGAAAACACACAAGGGTCCTGACAACCCCCAACCCACGGTGTCCCATGAGGGACAGGGCAGGTGGTGCCCGGGTGTCCCCTTCTGCATCCTGGGAGGATGATGGGTCCAGCACAGAGACGCTCCCGAGCCGGCATCGGGGCTGTGGCTGGTGTCACAGCAGTTTCCCGCATCTCCTTGGCCCTCCATGTCCATCGTTAAGGACCCCCAGGAAAATGGGCACAAGCAGATCCAGGGTGCCTAAGAATTCACCCCTGCACCCCACGAGCAGCCTGGCAATAACCAAGACAACCAGCGTTTCAGGGTGGCTGTGCTTTTGGCAGCCAAGCTGAGCTGCAAAACAGTACTTTTAGGCATCGCTGGCAAAGTCTGTTAAAGGAGCGATTCAGCAAATACTGCCCAGGCACCAAAGGTGGCACTCACAGTAGTCAAGAAAAATAGCTACATTTATCAAAAAAAGGCTCCATGTGGATGGACACAGCCAGCTCAAAGGGGGACTTCACGTGCAGCATAAAGGGAGGATAAACGAAGTGATCGGCGTTGTTGCGTACAACAGAGGGTCTGCTGCCTTCATGCTTGAAGAAGTGCCCTGTTATGTGTCAGCCCTTGGCCTGGCCCCAGATCTGGCCAGCCCTCTGGCCCGGCAGCACTGTCCCCACACTGAGGTCTTGCCCCGGGCTGACCTGCAGAGGATGGCAGTCCCTCATCCCTCGGCAGGCGGTGGGATGTGGCTGCCAGCTGGTGGCAGCCACTGCCCTAATGAAGCTCCTCATCCTGAAGCTTTCACCTGACCTGCCTTTGCCTGGGCTGTCTGGGTAGCAATCCCGCTGGGCCATCTGGATACCTCCCAGGAGAGCGCTGGGTATGGCTGACACATGGCTGTAGGTCAAGCAGTCAGCACCCGACCTCCCTCCTCCCTGAAAATCAGCCCCAGGCTGCTGCAGCCATTGCAAGGGCAGGTGCCGTGGCCGTACGCTGCACTTGGCTTCACCCAGACTCAGTCCTGGGGAGGAGAGTCCCCCCAGCCCGGCCGGCTCACGGGGGCAGCTCGCAGAGCGGCGGTGACTTTGCTTTCCCGGCTCTTGCAACATCCCAGCAGGCTGCGAGGACACGGCACGCGCCAGACAAGCCGAGCCTCTGCCGACCCCACTGCCAGCGCTGCCAGTGGCTGGGGGACACGTCAGCACAGAGCCATCGGGTACCCCGCCCCCGGCAAAGCCATGGGATGTCCCCATCTGCAAAGCCTCGCTGCAGGGGCTGGGCAGGGAGCGCCGGGGGGCTCTGCCTGGGCCACTTGTCCCTCTGGCAACCCTCCCAGAGCCACTGCCCTGCCACATGGTCCCCCAGAGCTGTTGCCCATCGACCCCTGCTCCCCAAAGCCCTCCTAGATCCCTGCCTCTCTGTACACTCCCTACAGCATCGCCATGCCGTGTCTTTCACAGAGCTGTACTCCCTCCATTCCCCCTACTCCCACTCCCTGCCCAGTCTCATCCTTCCCAGTCCCATCCAAACCACATCCCTCCCAGTCCCATCCCTCCCAGTTCCATCCCTCCCCACACCCCTCCCAATCCCATCCTTCCCAGTCCCATCCAAACCACATCCTTCCCAGCCTCATCTCCCCTCATCTCTCCCCACCCCATCTCTCCCCACATCCCTCCCAGCTCCATCCCTCCTTACACCCCTCCCAGCCCCATGTCTCCCTATACCTCTCCCAGCCCCACCCTTCCCTGTATGATCTCCCATATCCCTCCCAGCCCTATACCCTCCCCAAACCCACCTCTCTCTACAGCTCCTCCACTCTCATCCCTCCCTACCCCCACCCCAGCTCCAGCCCCAGCCCTTCCTTCCCCTCGCTGGGGGCACACAGACCCCCACGGCCCCTCTCGTGGGCTCCAAATAGCCATGATTCAACCCACTGGCTTACAAGGATGAAATATTGCTCCTGATGTTGTCACCATGGCACTTGGATGGGGACTGTGAGTAGGTGTGAGCAGCTGATCTCGCATGCACATGGCGAGTCCTGCACCAAACACTATCCTCGGGCAGACAGGGAAGGAGGCAGCAGGGTGGGGGTATAAGAGCAAGGCTGTTTGGAGGCAAACATCAGTCTGAGCAGGAAAGCTGATATTCCCCAGCACCTGCCAGACTCGTGACATGGGGTCCAGGGTGGGAGCCATGCAAGGCCAAAGGTTGGCCAGGCTTTTTCTAGTGGTCAGAAAACTGCTGGGTCTGAGGTCATCTTTCTTGAGACCAGGAGCAGCCAGGCTTGGCAAGTTCGAGCCTCACAAAGCTCTTGAGATGCAATGAGTCAACAGTTCCCAGATCACATCCCCAGGGTCAACACTCACAGCTCCAGAGCCACAAGCAGAGATGGATGCTGCCTCCCAGCACAGACCAGTGCCCAGCTCCCGGGGCTGTTTCCCTCCCCATCCCTGCTTCTCCTTTGCCCAAAACCTCCTTTCCCCTGGACCTTCTCAGCACTAGGAAGGCTAGGCTGCATGTTGGGGGGGGGGGGGGGGGGGGCGGGGCTTGGCTGACCCCCTGCTTCTTCTCCTTGGCTCCCTGGAGGTGCCGGCTGCATCCCTGAGATGATGGCCTGAGATGCCTGGTCCCGTCGGACCCAGCGCTGAGCTTTCCAGTCCGTGCTGAGCCAACGGAGCCGGACTCAGGCAACGGCCACCTCACCCAGGCACCGGGGACACCGGACACACGGATCCAGCACCCAGACAGACGGGCAGGGAGAGCTGGTGTTCCAAAAGAAATATATATTTTTTTAATTAATAAAATCATGATTGTTATTTAAAATTTAAATGCATTACTATTCTTTAATTAGTAAAATTAATTCCCTGGAGAAGGGAGATGAACGGTGGTCACAGGGCTGGGGGGAACACATTGACAAATCGCAGCCCCCAGTTCTGCTTCGCCCTGGCCCTGCAGAGGTGCAGAGGAGGGAGGACGGGGTGAGGGGGGGTTCAGGGGGGTCTGTGCAAGAAGCCGTGCTGAATTCCAGAAGCCAGAGGAGAGGCGCGTGTTGCTCTGGGCATTGCAGCACCTGTCTGGGAAATCCAGAGCTGGGGGGGCACCAGTGGCTCCGTGCCGCCGTGGCCACGATCCGGGCTCTCGACAGCCACCTCCATCCATTTATTTTTCATTATTCCCCCTCTGCCCTCTCCTGCCCTGCTGCAGGGCTGCTCGGGCATGAAGTGGGCTGTTAGAGAACCCCCCCACACCCTTCAGTACCTCTGGGATGCTGCTTCCTTCTCCCTGGATTTATATATATATGATACTCATAGATTATAGCGATAGATTAAAAAAATAAAGTGGGGGAAGAAAAGGCCAGCTAGAGGATCCCATGGGCCAGTGCCCACCCCAGCAGCATGTCTTCCCCTTAAAGACAATAACAAAACCCAGACAATGATCCCAGTGAGTTCCTGGGGGAGCCCCCGCTCCCAATGCCCTGGCCCGGACCCCCCCAACTCCCCTCCGCGCCAACCCTTTGCTGCCTCAGAAAACCACAATAATGGCGGCGGTTGGGAGCCGGGCCTGGTCTCCTGCGGGACGTGTCACCGGAGCGGGCTGAGTGACCGGGACAGCCCTGCGAGGGAGCTGCCTCTGCCCGGGCTCGGGCTGCGCTGGCTGCGGCCACAGATCAGCCTGCGCCAGCTGCGCCTCAGGGATGGAGGTGGAAAAGGCAGCCGGGACCCTCGGCCTCTCCCATGCCTGTGGATAACCCCATCCCAAGGACCGGCCAGGAGCGGGGGCATCACCCAGCAACGGGGGACGCTGCATTGTCCCTTGTCACCCGTCCCACCGCTGCTGTGACCACTCTGCTGCTAGGAGGCAACAGAGGAGGAGGAGGAGGAGGAGAAGCACGAGGACAAGGAGGACGCGGACAGGGAGGAGGACGAGGACGAGGGGAGGAGGAGGAAGGCTTTGACTGCCCATCCCTCCCACCCATCCCAGTCTCCCCCAGGCAGAAAGGCCCCCCTGGGCAGCTCTTTCTCCCACTCCCCCAGGAGCTCAGGTCCCGCTCAGGTCCCTCTGTCGTTTCAGGCACGGCAGCAGCCATGGCCCAGCTCAGCCTGGCCCAGCTGCTGGATGTCGCCATCGGGACGACCAAGGTCAGGGCCATCGACTTCGTGGCACTACGCAGACTGCTGCTGGCCATGCTCTGGCACCTGGGCCTGCAGGACCTCTCTGTGGAGGATCTGTTCAGGCTGGTGGCAAATAAAGCAGTATTTCCTCTCTAAACTACTTTTGATTTCGAGAGCTTTTATTTCAGGTAACAGCACCATCACACCCAGGGACCCTCACTCCAAATTCCTGCTAGCTAATTTACATAATTGGCATTGATATTTCCAACATCAAAACGGGCTCTGCAGAATGTGAAGTGCTTTAACTGACTCTTTTGAGAGCCCTTGACATATTTTCCCCAAAAAAGTGGTTAGAAAGTACACAGAATCATAGAATGTGTTGGGTTGGAAGGGACCTCTCAAGGCCATCTAGTCCAACCAAAGGGGAACATCACAGCACACAACAAACCCCCCCCCCATGCTGAACCCTACTTAATTCCACATATTCCGAGCACCGAGTACCGCTCCTTTTCAAAAGGAGAGGAAGAAATGACTGCACCGCGGCGGCCACTGCGATGGCCAGAAGAAAAAAAAATGCCTCTACGTAAAGACCAAGTTCTGCCAAAAATTCCCGACCGAGGATTTCTTGCTCTTAGCCCAGAGCAGACCTTGGCACTCGGCGATTAACCGTTGAGTACCGTCCTTGGCACAGGCACAGAGAAACAAATTCTTACCGCTTTCTACAACGCAGTGCGGCATGCACAGCCTGTGTTTTGAGAGAGACTTAAATGAGAACGGTTTGTGGTTATTTGGTATAGGATCTTTCGTATTTTTGAAAATAAGCACATTCCTTGCAAAGAGAGTCTGAGGAGCGTTAACAAGGAGCGGGCAGGGGATGAGGGCGAGCCCCGGAGTTGGTCCTGCCACAGCATCCTTGTTCCGTGTCCCTCTTATCGCTCCGAATCGTGGCCGACCGCGGGTCCCCCGGCAGCGGAGGGGCTCGGAGACGGGCAGCAGGGAGGGAGGGCACAGGGACCCACCGGAAAGGATACTGCGGGCTATTTTTATTCCATTTTTACCCACAGATTTTAAAAGCCTTGCTTTAAAAGCCCAGGAAATATCTTTTGATTCTCTCTTCCTACAGCACCGGTGAGCTCTGGCTCCTGCATCCAGGGTCCCACCAGATGAAGACTGGTCCTCAGCGGCGTTGCTCCCCCAGCCCGGCCGCAGGGTGGATGGGGCAGAAGCTTTTGCCCAAGCAAAACCTCCTTTTCCTGATGCCAGAGCAGAGCCTTCACATCAATAAGAGCTGGCAGAGAGCTCTTTAAGGCTCGAGCACAATGCACCTCTACTCAAAGAGCTGCCCACTGGGGCACCTCATGAACCAAACTCAGCCGCTTGACGGCGTTTTTAGCAGGGCCTTTCCGACTATAGTCCCTTCAATGACAAAAATTCACCACTGAAAGGATCCAGAGGGAAGCCCCTCTTCGAGCAGCTCCTGGGAACGGGGCAATATAGACTGGCAACCCCCAGCAGGGCAGTCAGACGTGGAGGAAACCACCCCAACCACGTTTTGGACAAGCCCCTCTCAACACTTAAAAACTCCCCAACACACGGCACCCTGCAAACACCCAGGAAAAAAAAAAAAAAAAGCGGTGGAGATTTGAAAAGCAAAAGATTTGAGGAGGCTTTAGAGCCAAGGACCCCCCAGAGCACCCATCTCCCCACGTCGGGGACCCACAAGAGTTTTGCTCGCACCAGGCTGGGGTCTAGGGCGACATGAATCTCCACAAACCCCTGACAGTCTCCCATCACCGCAAGACCCTTTGAAAGCACACAGTGCTCTTCCCTGCAACTTGCCAAGACCACGTGGCATCGGTTTGCTCCTACGCCAGGAGCGTGTTTCCGGCGTAGTGTGACATCGGTATGATTCACAACTGGTTTCACTGGGAGAATCCGTCTCCAGGGGAAAGCAAAACCCAGGCTAACTGAAAACAAACGCTGGACGCGGCACCACTGGCATTAGCCCTGCCTTGTGGGGAAACTGAGGCACGGGCTTGCCTGACTCCTTGAGCACAGGTCTCATGACACTGGTACCGCTAGGTGCCCTGCAAACTGCGTCATGGCATCTCAGCAAGCACCCCTCCCCTGCTGACCTCAGCACACAGCTCGCTGGGTGACGTCACCCAGCGCCACAGCAGCCTCCACCCAGCCCAGGCCAGAGGTGGCCGTTCGGCCACTCCAGATGTGCAGGTGCCGCGTCAGCGGCGGGATGAGGCAGGGCCTGAGGGCTCAGCACGTCCCACCCCATGGGGCTCGGCAGCGAACCACGGAGCGAGGAGAGTGCCCCAAAACTCAGCCTGTCGCAGCAGCAGAAAGCAGGGCAACTTTCTGGATAGGGGACAGGGTGTCCCCTGGAGACGGGGTGTCCTCAGGGCACCGCGGCATCTTTAAACCACTTTAACACAGGCAAGAGGGAGGCGTGATGAAAACGGCCCCTCCACTCCCAGCAGGGCGATGGGCGCCCAGCGAGCCCTGCTCCAAGGACTGCCTCGCGTTTATACATCCCAGTGTCATCGAAAGGGGCTAATAACAGGAGGCTACCGAAAAGCACTCGAGCCGGTCACCTCCGCTGCGGCTGGGCGCGCTGAACACCCTGCCACGGTGCTGCCAGGAGCTGCCCCACAGCTGGGGGGCAGAGCAATGGGCATGGGGGCTGGGACCCACGCTAAGCCCCAGCCCAGTTTCAGGGACTGGTAAAGCTGGGGGGGGGCGCAATCTCCCCACTAGGACACCGGGAATTCGGTGGATCCCTGTCCCTCCACCTGGGGACAGAGCAGCGGAGGGGAGGGGATGGGGAGGCAGGGAATAATTTCGGGGGCGGAGGGGGGGTGTGCAGTGAAAAGCAAGAGGGAATCGCAAGTAACCCACACAGGCAAATCCCCCTTGATTTCCTAAGGCTGGGGAGGAGAATAAAAGCGAGGGGCAGCGATTTGCTGGGGGGGAGCACTCACCGCTCGTGGAGGAGGTCAGGCAGTGGAAGACGCTACCGGAGGTGCAGTTCTGCCAGAGGTGCGCCGTGTGCCCGCCGTTCACCAGCCATTGCTGCAAAGAGACGCAGCCCCGTGAGCAGCGCCCTGGCAGGAGGGGGCAGGCAGCCGTGTGCCCCCCGCCAGGGCTTCGGCACCCAGCAGCCCCAGGGCGTACCGGCCGGGGGCTCCCAGGCACATGCTTTTCCACAGAAAAGGGGTTTGGAAAGGAAATACTGATAGTTGCTTTCAGCCGCTTTCACCCCAACGGCAGAAAAAACACAGAAGCTCTTTATTCTCTTTAAACACGGACCAAGTCCCGCGCGGGACGCGCGCTTCCCTCCCCTCTGCCGTCCTCGCCCAGCGCCGGGCCGGGCTATTTGAATGGTTCCACGTGATTTCTAACGACTCGCAAGATTTATTTTTTTTTTTTAACGTCTTCTACTACTATGACCACCCAAAAAAAATAAGAAAAAAAAAATTAAGGGAAAGAAGAACCTGGTGAAGCAAGCCTGGAACTCACCAGCTCTACAAAACTGCTGCCTTAAAACCAAGGCAAACCTCTTCCTAAGTAGATGACGTGTTAACTGGGCTCTGGACCAAGAACGGTGCTGGGAACCCTCTGTGCAGCATCCAACCCTCCATCTTCCCACTGCTTGCACAGCTTAAGCCTTGAACATCGCCAGGAGGAGCCCATGCGGGTGGGGAGCGAGAGGCTGTGCCCAACGCAGAGCCCCAGAGGAGCAGAGCTGGAGAGCAAAACTGCTGGTGCTGAGGAGCCAGTGCCCAAACCAGTCCCGTTTCAAGGGGTTTTGCTCAGACTGGCTGTACTGGTCCTGTGGCCTGAAGCCCGTTAGCAGGTGGAGCTCCTTTATGAAAGGGGAGGGCGACGTCACCCCACAGAGAGTCTTTTGGGTGCTCTATGATGTGACATGGGGACGATGAGGAGATGGCCTTCAACAGCCCTCTCCTCTGGACTGATGGGGATGTCCTGAGCACCCGCTGCCGCACACAACCAAGCGACCCCCCCATTACACCTGACTGACCCACCCCCCCAGTGACACCTGACAGCACAAATACGGAAAAGAGCTTTCTGTGCTAAATGCCCCAAAATCCCACCGTTAGGAAGACCAGCAGTCAGCAAGTACTAATTCCTGCTAAAAGCCAGGCTGGAAAATAAACCAAAAATAAAAACACCACCTTCTGGTTTTGCCATGCCAGAACCCCCCCGCCGGCCGCTCCCTGCCTCGCTGGTACCCCGGTGCCGGAGGAAAAGTCCGTACTTACGCTAATGATGGTGGAGACGAAGAGGAGCACCAGCACGGTGACGTGGAGCACGATGATCCCCAGCAGCAAAAGCAGCATCTTGGCGGCCCGGATGCCCCCGGGGATCCCCCAAGCTCCCCCCAAGCCCGCTCACCAAGGGGCTCCCTCAGCCCCTCTCCTCCGAAGCGGGGGCTCCCATCCCTCTCCCCGAGGGCAGCGTGCTCCTCGGCAACCCCGGCGGGGGGGTGTGTGTGTGTCTATCTCGGCGCATCTCAGCCGAGGGGCTACCCCGGCCCCCCTCCGCCGGGATGGAGGGTCCCCTGCCCACCTACCCATGCGGACCACCGGGGGTCATTCTGCCGGCCCCTCTCCCCAGGGGGGGCTTTCCCTGGCCCATCTCCCCTGGCGACCCCCGCAGAGGACGGCTGCGGGAAGGAGGGGGAGCCACCTATCTAGGCCCATCTGCCCCCGGGTTGGGGGGGGGTGTTCTTCTCGACCCATCTCCCCTCGACACCCCCAACAGGGGCTTTCTTTGCCCCTCTCCCGCCCCGGGGTATGTGTGTGGGGGGGCTTTCCGCAGCCCATCTCCCCTGGGGACCCGCGGAGAAGGAAGGACGGGCTGCCCTGAGCCCTCTCCCTACAAGACCCCCGTAGGGGGGGTGTCTCCTCGGCTTATCTGCCCTCGACACCCCCAGCAGGGGCTCTCATTGCCCTTCTCCCCCGGGAGCGGGACGGGTGTGGGGGGGTCTTTCCGCAGCCCATCTCCCCGCGGAGAAGCAGGGAGGGGCTGCCCTGACCGCTCTCCCTAGAGGACCCTCGCAGCGGGGGGACGGGGGTGCGCTCCCCCCTCCCTCTCCCCTGTGGACCCCCCGGAGGGTCTCTCTGGCCCTTCTCCCCATCGGGAGAGCCCTTCCCCTTCCCCTTCCCTTCCCCTTCAGGGCGGAGCCCGCAGCAGCCGCCCCCCTCCCGGGCCGGGCCGTACTCACGTCGCGGCGGAGCCGAGGGGCGCGGGGCGGCAGCGGCGGAGCGGAGCGGAGCGGGCGGCGGCGCTGACAAGTTTCCCCTTTAACCGGGGCCACGGCCCCGCTGGCGGCTGCGGGACGGGGAGGGCCCTGCCGCGGCGCCCGGCCGCTCCTCCTATAAATGCGGCAGCGCCCCGGCCCCGCCAGCACCCACCCCCCCTCCGCCGGCCCCCCCCAGCCGGGAGTCACTCCCTGCCCCATCCCCGTCCCCGCACACAGGCGCGGCCGATCCCGCTGGCTCAGCGGGGGGATTTTTTTTTTATTTGTTCTTGGGTTTTTTTTGGGGGGGGGGCAGCCATCCCTCTTTGCTTCCCCAGCCAGGACCCCCAGCTTCGAGGACCCCCAGCTTCCCCATCGTGGACGCCCCCCCCGCCCCGGGGGGGCTGTGCCGGGAGGCGGCTCTGCCCCGTTCCGCTCTCCGGAGCGGCCGCGGGTGGGGGGCGGGGGCGGGGGGCGCAGCACGGCGGGGTGCGGGGCTGTAGGAAGCCCGGGGTGCCGGAGGCGGCCGGTGGCCGGCGGCTGCAGCCGCGTGTGTTGCTGAGCAGATAAGTGAGTTCTGGTGAGGGCTGGCAGGGAGCTTCCCTCCCCCGGGGATGCTCGGGGAGGGGGACGCGGTCAGCGAGGAGGTGACACGCAGAGGACAGAGAGCTCCGCTGCACCGGGTGGCCCCCCACGCCCCGGCGGAGGCGGTTCGTGTAGCCTCAGCCAGGGATCCGTGGGGCGGGATTTGGGGAACGGGCTGTGCTGCAGTCGGGGGCAATGTCCCCTCTGGTTTACACGGTGCGGCTGCGGCCAGGAAAGTGACACCTCTGCAATTTGCTCCCGCGATGGGCAATGGGCTTCTGGCTCCGGGGGCTGGGGCTTTTTTGAGCGCTTGAAAAAGCCGAATCCTGTGGGACTGAGCAACCTTTCACTAAATGGAGATTTTCCGAAATGCTGGAGGACTTAGGTGCTCGGAGCAGAAGGGGTGGCTGCACTCCGGTACGGCAGCCTTCGCTCATCCCTCAACCCCAGCTAATCTGTTGAAATCAACCTCACGCGCAGACCTCCCCCATAGTCCCCGCAGGAGACCTGCACACCCCTGGGAGACCTGAGCGCTAGCACCTGCCTCCCCGTCACCTTTCCCCATCACCTCTGCCCCTCTTCACGCACCAGCTCCGAACTAGTCCTGCTTGCTGAGACGAGAGAACTCGGCATCCAGCCACCAAAACTGCAAATCCTGGGAGAAAGAGGGAGAGAAGCGTGCTTGGCTCCCTCCCCCTGGCAAGCACAGGCGCGTTCCCTGCAGCATGGGCTCTGGCTCCTCCGCGCTGGTGTTAAGTGGTCCCGTCACACACATCGGCCAGCAAGTGGGAGTTCAGAGTGCTCTATGGGGATGGGGGGGGAGATGGGCCAGCGGCTGAAATGAGCCCCCCCCCGGCCTCCCACCGTGCTCGAGCCCCTGGTTCCGTGCATGCCTGCACGCCCCGCCGCGATGCTGCCGAGCCAAACTCTGCTCTAGCAGCGCCGGCTCTGCCTTGTGCAGGTTTGCCCAGCCTGGTTTCGAAGGAGGCAATTTGCCCTTCCCTCTGAAAAATACCCCACCCATTTCTGTGCCACCCCCCCCGCCCCCTGTGACACTGCTGCCTGCCATCGCAGGCATCGCCGGCAGCCAGTGCCATCCGTGACTGCAAGCCCCAGAGGACTAAAACATCTGGACCAACATCAGTCCATTCCTCGCTAACGAGGCTATTTCGGGCTGTCTTGCCTCTGCGGGTTGAGCTGTCTGCTGCTTTCAGAGCAGAAGGAGCCGCCGCGCTTGGGGCTGCGCAAACACAGGGCGAGAAGGGTCTTGTCCCCAAGGACTGCCACCCAACCTGCCGTTAGAGACCATCTTCTGAGTCGGGTTTGTAGGGCTGAGCTCTCGGCGGCTGTGTTTCTCTGGATAAATTATCTGACCCGCTTCCCCAAAAGCAGAGCAGGGAGATGCACAGCAGTGACAGGCAGCCGGGGGGCGTGGGGGGGCACGTACGCACCCGAGCTCCTCCATGAACGTGGGAGAGCAAACCCACTTTGGTTCCAGCTCTGAAAATGCTGCCAAAAGCAGCTTTTTAAGCGCCGGAGAAACACCTGAAACTCCAATCAGGGCAAAGAGTAGCCTGCGGGTAATGGAGCCTGTCTTGGCGGAGAGTTGCGGATTAGAAACGGAGGAGGAAGCCCAGAGAGAAGAGCACATCAATCCCGTGCTCCTCAGACGCTCCTCTTCTTGGAAAGGTGCATCATCCAAACGGAGCAGGGCTTTGGAAAACCATCTGCTGAGTACGTGCCATCACGGCAGCTCTGGTGCCGGGGGACCGGGATGCTCCAGGGAGTTCATCTGAAAACACGGGAGGCAAATCTGGAGGTGCCGGATGGCGCCTCTGGGCCAGAAGGAGGTGAGAAAGCGGGGTGTTCACAGCAGAACCCTGGGCATCAGACGGCATCGCCTTCCCGGCACAGGCCAGGGAATTGCACCCTGCTTCCCATCGAGGGGCTCGACGGCTGCCCGGCTTCCCCAGCTCCGTCCGAGCGTGGCTAGCAGTGGTCACCGCCTAAATACAGGCAGGCGCCACAAGAAATTTGAAAAATCTTTTGTGTACAAACGAGATTTGCCACAGGCTGCGCTGGGAATACTGGAAGATCAACGGGTTTTATAAACACGGGGTAAAAACCAGAAAAAGTGGATTTCTCACTTTGAATCTCTTCCACGGGATCCCTTAAAATTCTTGCAATGCTTCAGCTTGAATTTCTAGAATAAAATAATGAGAATTTAGGAGGGAAAGTGGGTTTTATAGCAATTCAAGGGGCTCGGATCTAATCTGACAAGGCAGTGACGGACTTTGAGGGCTTTGCTGAAAAGGGTCGAAGCCTCGTTTAACCGTGTCTGCGGCATCACCTGAACCAGCACATCATGGGCTCGGCCGCCATCGGTCCAGCGTACACGTACACCACCCCCTTCCCCAGGCCAGGCGAATGAAACCGCTCTGAAAACAAGCATTTTCAAACGACACCAAAGGACAACTTTTTCTCCGTGTGTCTTCTCGGGTGCCCCATCCCTGGAGGGGTTCAAGGCCAGGCTGGACGGAGCTTGGAGCAACCTGGGCTGGTGGGAGGTGTCCCTGCCCAGGGCAGGGGGTGGCACTGGGTGGGCTTCAAGGTCCCTTCCAACCCAAACCATTCTATGGTCCTACGATTCTTGTGGATTAACTTCTTTAACCCCCAGATTTTGCTCTGTCATCACAATTTTAGGGACTCGCTTCCAGTTCCTTACCCTGAGACCATTGGCAACAGAGGACTTGAAATGCAAAGGGCAAAAGGGCAGAAATCTGGAAACGGGGAAAATAAAAATAAAAAAAAAAGATCCTGGTTTCAAACATCTGTGCTGCTAGGGAAATAAGGAGAGCAATATACGGTTTGACTCGCATTGTACGGAGAACCGATAGTGCTCCCCCAAACAACGCAGTTCCCATCCGTCGCTGAGTCCAGTCTGTGACTTTCCCAGTGCCTGCCGGTGACGTGATCTCATCCTCGGAGCTTGATACAGTTTATATATATGGTATATATTTCATTTTAATTTTTTTTTATTTTATTAATATTTCATTAAAGTAGTTTAGTCCCTTCTAAACTCCTAATTCTCTTTCTTTCTCTCCCTCCTCTCCTTGGGGGTGGGGGAGAGCATCTATCGTTCATCTCACCGGCCCAAACCACGACAATAATTCTATAAAAATACAGAGAGAAATAACTCTCTAAATAAGTCTTTCCAGCCGAAGGCCTGGGGGAAGGCTCTCCACCCCGAGAGCACGTCCCCAGCTGGCAGCGAGTGTGGAGGGTGCCAGGATCTCCCCCTTTCCCCGGCTCCGGGAGGTGCCAGGGGGGAGGCGGGTGCCGTGCCCCGGGAAGGATGCTGCTGTGGGTTACCAAGTCCCACGGCTGCCCCACGGCAGGGCTGCGTGGGGCATGGGCCTTTGCTGCAGCATGAAATGCTGTTTGGATCAAATTGCACTGAGGGAGAGTGGGTTTTTTTACCTTTTCTGGTCAAACTGGTGGAATGGCGATCTGAAAAGCCATTTCAAGGAGAAAAAAAAAAGACAGGAGGGGAGACATTGAAATTCAGCAAACTTCTAAAACAAGAGCCCTAATACATCTTGGAGACATTTACTAACTTTTCCTGACATTTGTTTTCCACCAAACCAAGAAGAATTCATAAAATGTTGGAGTCCCGTCTGCATTCATGCCCCAAGACCCGACTTCATCCAACTTTTTCCCTTTCACCTCCAAGCCAGTTGTCATCACTGATAGAGTCAGGCTGAAATCCCTGGAGAAAATCCCACTGGCTTCAAGGAAACCAAAATTTACCCACTGATTCCAAAAGCCAAAAAAACAAAAACCAACCGAGGTTCCCATCTGGGACGTGACTCTGTGTCAGGACACACTCAGATACTTTCAGAAACTGGGATTTGTGCTCGTCTCCTGCGTGTTGACAGCCAACCCCCTGCCAGCTCCTTTGTTGAACCTACCGAGGATACCGATCTAAACCAGCTTTTTGCTCAAGCTCTTGAGTTTTAGACTTTTGGCTTCAGCAGTGCCAGGTCTGGCCCCTTTTTCGGTCTCCTCCAGGGTCCCGAGAGCGGCCGCCGATGCTCCGAGGGTGACAATGCTCCGTCCCCTGCAGCTGCCGGCTGAGGGACACGGCGGATGCTGCAAGTCTGCACGGGCTCGAGGAACAACTGGAACAAGCTCATGTGAAACAAATCCACGGGGGGATATTAAATTCAAGGACAGCCCTGGCAGCTCAGGAAGTCCTTGAGATGCTAATTGCTGGAAGCTGGGAAAGTAGACTGGGAAAGTATCACAGGGTGCTTGCCTTCTTTTGGTGCTTTTATCCAAGCATCTGCTGTTGGCTCTGTCAGAGGCTGAATGTGGGGCTCGCTGCACTTTGCTCTGAGCCAGCACAGCCATTCCTATGATCCTACACTGCCCAAATTTTCCTTACCATTTTGCCAAAGTTTTCTCCCTTTTTTCTTTTTTTTTTTTTCATAAAAGCAGTGAGTTTGGGGTTTTTTTTCTGAACCGCTGATACTGTTTTGGGAATTCTCTCTCCCTCAAGCCGGATAATATGCCTTAGTTATGCAATATCCTGTTAACATGTCTTGTGGCAAGCTTTGATTTCACCCAAATTCATATCAGACTCCTCCAGGACATTCTCTCCTTTTTCGTTTCTTAGGCAACAAGAAGAGGTATGGCCCTTGGATTACTACCCATTCCTGTTCTCCCGTGTGGGTGGCAATGAAGCCACACGCGTAATCCAAGGGGTCTCGATCATAGGATCATAGAATGGTCTGGGTTGGAAGGGACCTTTAAGATCATCAAGTCCAACCATCAACCTAACACTGCCAAAACCATCACTAAACCATGTCCCTCAGCATCCCATCTAGCCATCTTTTAAGTACCTCCAGGGGTGGTGACTCAAACACTTCCCTGGCAGCCTGTTCCAATGCTTGATAACCCATCAAAGGAGACTTCAGGGCCTTGGGGCGGTTGGTAAGGGAATCTGGGAGGCAGGTTGCTTTTTCCTCTCCTCCCAGTTGCGGGCAATGACATTGGAAGGAACAGGTGGGACCAGCCTATTAATACGTGGCTCCGTGGCTGGTGTCATCAACACCAATTTGGGTTTTATGGTAATGGGATGGCATACACGGCACCAGGCTTGCTGGTGTCAGATGGGGTTCACCTCTCATAGAATCCAAGACTCATAGAATGCGTTGGGTTGGAAGGGACCTCTCAAGGGGATCTAGTCCAACCCCCCTGCAGTCAGCAGGGACATCTTCAACTAGATCACGTTGCTGAGAGCCTCATGCAGCCTGGCCTTGAATGTCTCCAGGGATGGGGCCTCCCCCACCTCTCTGGGCAACCTGGGCCAGGGTCTCCCCACCCACCTCCAAGGGGGAAGAGGGTCTTTGCTCAGGAGGTAGCGGGGCTCATTGACAGAGCTTTAAACAAGGCTTGAAGGGAGAGGGGGACAATATCGGGCTGTCCCTGTGGGATGCGATGCCAAGGTTGGAGGGACGGGGTGCCAGCGAGGGCCTGTTGCTCTGAGACGCGCTGGTGACGCTGCCTCACACTTGAAGTCTTGGAGAGATGAGCCGGGGGCTCCTGAGGTCACAGGAGCCAGGAGGGAAACACCAGTGCAATACCCCAAAGGAAACAAGGGGTGTTCCTGGAAGAAGGTGGTATTTGAAAAGTCATGGCATCAGGTGAAGTCCCCGGGCACTGGAAAAAGGGAAACATTGCACCCATTTGTAAAAAGGGTGGAAAGGAGGGTACGGACCTGTCAGTGTCACCTCTGTGGCTGGGAAGGTCATGGGGCAGATCCTCCTAAAAGCCACGCTAAGGCCCATGGAGGACAAGGAGGTGATTCGAGACATGGCTTCACCCTGTGCTTTTTCCACATCAGACTCCAAAGGAGGAGGACACGACACTTTTTCTCCTAAAATCACAGACCGAATGGGTAGGAATGAATCCCCGTGGGTGGATTTACTCTTAGTTGCATCCAGGATATTTCCAGTTACTTTCTGGCACGCCGTGAAAGAGCAGTGGAAAGAGAAAAACCAAAGGGAAAAAAAAAATACTCCAGGTAGACCATGTGACATGCAAAGTGATAATTTAATTTGTAGCCAGGCTTCCATCAGGAAGTGGAAAGTTAATCATGTACTATTTAAAGCATATTGACAAAACTGATAACTCCGGTAAGGGATGCCGTGGGGTGGGCTGAGCCCAGCCTAGATGGGACCCAGCAGCCGCGCGGTGCTGGGAAAGGTCTTGCGCATCGCCATGCACTTCTCCTCGTCAATGAACAGGGAGTTGGCTTTGACGGCCAGGTCGTGCTGCAGGACAGCCTTGGCACGAACCAGCATTTGCAAGGTGTCCTGGCTGTCTCTCAGCTGCTGCTGAAGAGTCTGCACCGTCTCTTCGATGTCACGGACCTCGTTGACAAGGCTGGAAAACAGCAAGGAGCCCTCATTAGAAGTCCTGTCACGCGGGTGGTTTCTAGCATGGCGTTGCTGATGGGCCCCTGGGGCATGGGTTTTCCCCCTTCACCGCGCTCAGTGAACATCTGCTCGAAGGCTTCGGCAACGCGCAGCCGCGTCTGCCAGAGCAGGTGGTGCCACCAAGCAGAGTGACGAGCAGCTGTGGTTTCCCGTTCCTGTTCGGTTTTGTGGGTTTCTTGGCTCCCCCTCCTGGATTTCCCCGGGCAAGGGTCCTCCCCACACCCACGGGTGCACAGGCAGCGAAAGAGGACAGCTGGGAGAGGCTAAAAGCGAAGGTGAAACAAGTGGAGGATGGAACAAAGGATGGCGTGAGAGATGCTAAACAGGCTCTGGGGCTGGGTTTAAATTGCTTTGAAAAGGCTTCCCAGGGAGCCTCCCCCAGCGGGCTCCCAGGAGGAGGTGTGAAGTTCAGGGTGCCTGATCCTCCCCAGCCCCTCGGGGTGCAATGCCAAAGAGCTCCCTCTGTCCTTGACAGGATTTCCAGTGTCCCCAGGGGAGGTGAGCACAGCCCTCACTGCTTCTCCGTGTGGTGCACAGAATCCCAGGCTGGCGGGGGTTGGCAGGGACCTCTGGAGATCACCCAGTCCAACCCCCTGCCAGAGCAGGGTCACCCAGAGCAGGTGGCACAGGAACGCCTCCAGGCGGGTTTGGGATGTCTCCAGAGACGGAGACTCCACCACCTCTCGGGGCAGCCTGTGCCAGGGCTCTGCCACCCTCACAGCAAAGAAGTTCCTCCTCCTGTTTAGGTGGAACTCCCTATGGTCAAGTTTGTGCCCGTTACCCCTTGTCCTGTCCCCGGGCACCACTGAAAAGAGCCTGGCCCCATCCTCCTGACACCCCCCCTTTCAGTATTGATAAGCGTTGAGAAGGTCCCCCCTCAGGCGTCTTTCTTCCAGCCTGAAGAGACCCAAATCCCTCAGCCTTTCTTCACAAGAGAGGTGTTCCAGTCCCCTCATCCTCTTGGTAGCCCTTTGGTGTCCCCTCTCCAGCAGTTCCCTGTCCTTCTGGAACCGGGGAGCCCAGCACTGGACACAGCACCTTGCACAGCAGCTGCACCCTTGCGGTTACCCCAAAGGAAGGACCTAAGAGCTCTCAGCATGAGCCTGTTGGAGAGTAAAGGGCTTGTCCTTCAAACCTGAGCCCATCCAGCCGCCGGGAAGCAGGCAGGAGAGAAGACGGGGTTGACGCAAGTAGGAAAAATCCAGCCCCTCATGGGGTGGCATCAGGCCGCCCCCGGCCATGGGGTACAGCCTCCGTTGTGGGCGCAGAGCTCTCCCAGCACCCAAAGGCTGGGATACCCGCTCATTGCTTTTGATTATGTCGGTGCACTTCTGGAAGGACTCTTTAGGGAAAAGAACCAACCCCCCATGATTAATTTTGTCATCCAGCGATGCTCCCGAGTGCTACCACCCGTGAGCCCTCGAGGTCCCCGCCGGCCCCGCGCTCCTGCCTTACCGCAGCTGGGCAGTGTCCCGGCACAGCTCCATGTTTGGCCTCCGAGTGCGCTCGTCCAGCCGGGTCTGAGCCACCTTTAATGGAGGCCCCTGGTCCCTAATGGCCTTTTGGATGGCTTCTATATTCCTCTCCGTCTGGAATATTTCCTGCACTGTCTGGCGTAAGAAAGAAACACATGCATAAATTTAAAAAATGTATTCTCCAGCGGCAACGTGATTTCCCTTTTCTGCCATCCATCTGCAGAAAAAAACCAAGTTCAATTAGCAGACCCCGGGCTCAGACTGCTCTCACTCTGCCATAGATGGAGGCACAGATCCAGCAGCCATTTCTCTGTGGGGAAAAGCCTCTCTTTGCTCTTGCTGTCACATCAGAGGAGGTTTTGGAGCAGTGACGGATCTACTGAATTACCCGCTCCCCAAAATTACTGCTTGCAGGAACTGATCGTCCATCACTAGCAACTAACAGAGGGCAGGTTTTTGGCGGATGCTCGCTGAAGGATGTGGCACCAGCCCGCGATGCTGCAAGCCCAGTTTCTGCTCGGTTAATCTGTGCCGAGCACTTTTCAGGCAGCTTTCCATGAGAGCCAGTGGTGCGAGCCTGCTGCCCATGGCTGATCTCCACTTCATCTGCTTGGCGGAGCAAACACACCGATACCTGTGCAGCCACCACAGAGTGCTGAGACCGAAAACACGTCCTTGGAGGAGCAGCAAAGCTGCAAACCCCACAGCAGACACCCCAGCAGAGTCCCAGTAAAGCCCTTCTGCAGGGCAGCCAGCGCCTCTGAAGTAACTAGCGCTGATGCAAGTAGCGCTGGCATTTTCTGCTGGAAATCCCTGTGCTAGCAGGCTGTCAGCTGGGATGAGCAACGGGCAGTATCCCTTGGGATGAAATTACACTGCCAACTCATCCTGCTCCAAGAAGAAAGTCCCCAAGAAAGCTGGGCAGGGGCTGTTTGCAAGGGCATGTAGCGAGAGGACGAGGGGCAATGGTCTAAACTAGAGCAGGGCGGGTTTAGATGAGACATTAGGCAGAAGTTCTTTGCACTGAGGGTGGTGAGACACTGGCCCAGGTTGCCCAGAGAGGTGGTGGAGGCCCCATCCCTGGAGACATTCAAGGCCAGGCTGGATGAGGCTCTGAGCAACCTGATCCAGTTGAAGATGTCCCTGCTGACTGCAGGGGGTTGGACTAGGTGGCCTTGAGAGGTCCCTTCACACCCAACACATCCTATGACTCCATGATTCTAAATGATGCTATAACCAGGTTCTTGTGGTGACCGTTCCTCTGCTGGGGCCAGGTCTGCGTGGAGGGTCGCGCTTTGGAGGTGTCACCGGGAAGTGACAGTGTCACACCAAAAGGGAGGGGTTCAGGCTACCTTGGCCAGGTGGGTCTGAATCTTTCTCTTGGCATCGGCCGTCTCAGCGATGCGGTTGGTGAAAGCGCCGTTCACGGCGTTGAACTGCCGCCACATCTGGCTGTCCGTCACCGCCAGCAGGTTCTCGATGTCGTCCCGCAGCTTGGCGGAGGCCGCCCGCTCGCTCTGGGAGCGGAGGATGTTGTCGTTGGTGAACTTGGCCCAGGACTGCGGCACCGAGATCCTGGCGGGGAAAAGGAGAGGCCCCCGGTAAGCTGGATGTGGGCAGGCATGGACCCTGCCAGGGAGCAGCGTGGATTCACTATAGCTTAAATCTACACTTTTAATTGGACTGTATGTCATAGTTTAACCCCAGCCAGCAGCCAGGACCACGCGTGCGCTGGTGCAGTTCTCCCCCTTCCCCCCAGAAGGGAGAAGAGGGAGAAAAGGAGGGGAAAGGGAAAGGGAAAAACTCGTGGGTGGAGATAAGGACAGTTTAATAGAACAATAACAGAAACGAACAATAATAATAATAATAATAATAATAATAATAATAATAATCATAATGAGAGAAGTCACTCTCACCACCCCTTGAACTGGCACCTTCCCGAGCCCAGACCGCATATTCCAACCCCGCACCAACCCCCATTTATATCCTGAGCATGGCATCTATGGTACGGAATATTCCGTTGGCCTTTCCCTTGTTCTGCCTATGCTCCTCCTCACTTCTATGGGAAGCCGAAAAGAGTCCTTGAAAAGTATAAACATCGCCTAGCAACAACTAAGACACATCTTTGAAAATATGCATAAACTTAAGGAGCTGTTTCAGCAGAGGTGCTCCGCTGAATTAATTGGCAGGCTGATCTCTCAACCCCTGGTAGAATGTTTAATGAGGTGGGACTGGCTTTCACCCTCTGGATGTTTGGCATCCAACTGTCAGCAGAGGGTTGTGCTCCCTTTCCGAGGAGCGGAGAGAAATGACCGCTCTGAGGGAGGTGTCTCCAGGCGGGATGGATCTGGGTTGGGGACAAGCAGCTCCCTGCCAGGGAGAGGCACCGCGTATCCCGGGGACAGCTTGCTGCTGGGGACCGACAGCGTGCACTCACGTGGCATCGACCTGCTCCACCCCTCGGTAGTAACTGATGCCCTGGGAGGTGTTCATCAGGTGGTGGCACCTGTCGTCGATCCGGTGGGCCACCTGCTTGTTGGCCAGATCCTTCTCCAGATTCTGCTGGGCCGCCCGGTTGGACCTTCAACATGGAAACAGCAGCCATCGGTGGGGACGTACGGGTGGAATGGCTTCCTCCCCGTTCCACTCCCCACAGCAGCTCCTGGCCCCCCGTGCAGCTCTGTCCTCCCACGAGCATCACCGCCCGCATGCCATGGAGCCTCCATGGGCTTTATGCCTGCGGGGTGTGGGGATAGACAGGCTTCTTCTGGGGGTTCACATCTGCTGGGGTTCTGCTGGGCTTCTGGTGTGACCACAAATGCACATCAGCCCTACGACATGAGAGAAGGAGCTCCTCCTTACGTGATCTGGGCTTTGGCCTTGTCCAGGACCTGCTGCATCTTCTCCTGGCACGACCTGATGACATCGACTTCCTGGGCAAAGGCAAAAGAGGACCCCATCAGTGTCCATACTCACTCGTCCTGGTCACACTCCTCCCCTTGGACCTCTCCAACCCTGCACACAGCAAGAACTTGCCTGCTTGTCTTCCTGCCCAAAGCAAACAGGCAGGAAAACTCGCAGCTGGGCCTGCGCCCAGCGCCCTGGAGGGGACAGAAGGGTGCTGTGGCTGCAGCCACGGCCTTTGCGTTCCCTTTCAGGGTGGGTCAATAAGCATTTTTTCACCTTGACCTCAGTGTCAAGCGGTGGTTAGTCCCACTACACGGACAGGGACACATCCTGGTGTGGACAGGCAGAGCGGTTCCCTGGACCACTACACACTTCCATCCCCAGATCAGCACCTGCCCTTTTTGCTCCCAAAATGTTTTCCTCCCCAGGAGGAATCCCATCCGTACGGGACAAGAGGAGATGGACTCAACTTCGGTGTAAATGCCCAGGCTGAATTTCTGAGACACATTCAGCTCCACCGGAGGAAGTGTGTTGCTCTCAGCTCACTTGACTTCAGCACAAACCCATTGCCTTTGTGAAGCTCCGGCTGCTGGAGGCAGGTGATCAGTGCTCCAAATCCCATAACTTTGAAATCCAGTAAAAATAGCTTCAACGCATGATCTGAGTTGCCAACTTACTGTTAAGAGCTGTTCCTCCACGTTGTCGTGGACCAGGTCGATGCCCATCCTCTTCTCCCGGTGAAGTAAGCACTCCTGAGCGACCTGTTGGGGACACGCCATCACCGCTGGCTGCAGGGGCAGGGCTCTCTATGGGGACCGTCCCCATCTCCAATAATGTAAGAAAAGAAACTCTAGGTGGGCACGGAGATGACAAGAGGGGGAAAAAAGTGGCCCGGGACAGCTGGTTTTGCAGAAAAAAAGCAGCCGAGCTGCAACATCAGCATTAAACCATCATGAGGGAGCAGACGTGTCCCTGGTGCAGCCACAGCTGAAACGGGGGACCTGTGTCAGCCTTGACGCCCACCTCGCCAGAGCCTCGTGGTAAGACACGGGCTTTTGTCTCCCAAACCGGGATTTTGGATGTACCGCGTCTAAAAATATTGAGTTAAGCAAATGCTGCTCTGACGTGCTCAGCCTGTGCTGATAGGGGATCCAGCAGATGGCAAGGGGGGGTTTGTTTACTACTAACTTAACTAATGGCCTCTTAATAAAAGCTTTCTAGACGTTCCGGAGCTGCAGTGAAACTTCATGAGACGTTTGAAGGGCTGCAGATGTTTCAGCAGTAGGCTACAGCTTGCAGCGCGCCGGGACGGGTGCTTACCCGGAGAGGGGCCTCCGCCTCGGCCAAGGCTCTCTCCAGCCTGGTCTTCACCTCTGTGAGCGCGTTGGTCTCCCCGATCACCTCATCTAGCTCGTGGCAGAGCTCCGATTTCCAAAACGCGATGTCATTGGCGCGCACTCCCAGGTTTTTGGTGCTTTCTGCTTGCGTTTTCTTGGTCTGCTGGTATTTGTGGTCAATGATGCGGGAGGTATCGGCTCTCAGGCGCTCCGCGTTCTTCTGGGAGGTCTCCGACTCCCTGTAATTGGTCACGTTGGACTTGTACCAGTCTTCAGGGGTGTAGCGGGTGAAGACGGTGGTTCTGGTGGAAACAGATGGAAGCTTCTCGCCGGCGGTTATCCCCTGGGAACTCTTGGAAAAGGCAGCCAAAGTTGGTTTGCTGGCAGCCGTTCTGTAGTAGGTGCTGGGCATCCAGGGGAGGCTGTAGCTCTGAGGCAAGGGGCAGTAAGGAAATCGGTTCTTATAGCTTGACGCCATGGTGTGGATGGCAGGGAGAAACCTGGTGGGTATGGCCCTGGGATGGGCGAACTTTGCTGGTAAGGGAGAGCCGACAGACTCCATGCTCGACCGCTGCTATTCGTCTGTCCCGTCCGTGTCCTGCACAGAGGAGGAGAGAGAGGACAACCTCAGCAACCTCCTGCACTTGCCTTACTTCTTACAGCAACACCCGCAACTTCAAACACAAACAGCGACGCACAGAGCGCCCTCACAGCGCCTGAACAGGCCTAAACCCCTTGAAAACAAATCCCTCCTGACAGCATCCCAAACATTTGGATATAAAAGCGTTTGACTTGGTTGTTAGTATCTAGCATCAGGTCTTGGAATGCGGAGAAAAACAAATCACGGCCGTAAGGAGAATGACAGATACCGTGCCTTCCTTTTCCTTAAATCTGTCAATCCAGTCAAACTGGAGTTGCTCATTCTCTGCTGTTCCTTTGTTTCTTTTGGCTGGCGTATCTGCTGATCTTCTGATATTCCAGAGGTCATTTTCTCTGTAAAAGTTCCATTCCCAGCCCCGAGGGCTGCGTCCCTTTTGGACACACATCTGCTACCGGCCCAGCGCCATTTGTGGGTGGGTGAGGGACTCCATCCTCACCCCCTCTATCTTCCCTTGCCTTAAATGCTGGAGTGAGGAGCCTGCAGGTGAGCTGAGCTTTGCAGGACTATATCCAAATTTGAGCCCCCCACACCCCTATTTCAGCCTCAAAAGAGGGGCCGCCTCTTGCCTTGCAAAGGAGGAAAGGTGTCGATGGCTCACCTGGTGTAAGATCAGTGTACGTGGGAAGGAGATGGCCCACAGTCTTTTCAGAGCGCTTGGGAAACACCAGCCTTGCAGTAGCCCTAGGAGGAATGGCCACACATGAAGATTTTGCTACCAAGAATTGCATATTGTCCTCTCCAGCTTGAGGCTGTCAATCGATGGTTATCAGCAAGATAAGGCAGGGGGCCACCAAACACACCTCATCTGAGGACAAACACTCCGGAGGGGTACGTGGTGCTCGGTACGAAGCTCTTGTGAGGTTACAAGTGTCACCCAGGGGCAGGAATAAGTCCCTCAATACGGCTGTTGTAGCCAGCCTGACGTGTCCTTCCCCTAACACCGTCCCGTCCCCACTGCTCCCAGCCTGGCTCGGAGCCCCAGGGGAAGATGAGGACACGGGTGTGCTACAGCAAGATCCCTGATGGGAGTGGCTGTGGGACAGGCAGCGGGAAACTCACACCCTCAAATTTAGCAGAAAAAGAAGCTTTCGCAAACACGACCCTCCGAGGCAGTTTGGCAGAACCGAGGACGAAATGTCTGCGCTCAGGTCCAACAGAAACCACCGTGTGTGCCACTTCCCACAAACCGCTCCCTTCAGCCCTTTTGTCCCGGCTAGTGATAAATGACGGCGCTTTCCCTAGCTCCGTGCCGCTTTATACCTGAGGAACAGCCTTGGGAGGGTGGGAGGCAGCTTCCCTGGCTCCCACCCCCACAAATAAACTCTGCCCTTTCAGATACTGACAGACACACGTTTAGGAAAGGGAGGGAAAACCCCTTGAGAACGTCCCAGGGCTACTTTTCCCTGCATTTCCAGCTGAAATAAATGCCCCTGCATCCCCCTTGGGATAAGCCATCCCAGGGCGACAGTTTGTGCCATCCCTGAACACGGACACAACGACAGGAGCCCCGACCACCTCATCCGGGTACATTTAGAGGACAGAAGAGATATGGAGGGGGATTAGGAGAATGACCTGTTTTTTTCCCTCCCAGTTCAGGGACATACTCACCCTGCAGAGGCTTGGGGGTGTGCAGGGGGGGCTGCTACTCAGTGCTGTGCTGTCAGGTTGGGTGGCAGCACTGCCAGACACTGCAGCATCCCCAGTGCCCTCTGTGTCACAGAACCAGGGCAGCGTTGCCGCTGGCGCAGGGTGCTCAGTAACCGGGTTCTACGCGGGCAACTCCCTGCAGCCGCTCTGGCAACCCGATGCAGCCGTTGGGCAACGCATTGCTGTGGATGGGCGAGCCGGGGCCAGCCCTGGGCAAGAAAATACCCTCACATGGCATCCTAGATCCTGCCCTGGACAACCTACTGCCCTCCATGGGCAGGTTTTGCAGCCCCTGGGCAACCAGGTGCAGCTTTTGGGCAACTGTTGAGCGGCTTAGTCATATGATTTGGTTTTAGGGAAGTGGAATAATTACTAAATTCGCCAAGAATACAAAAATACAACATTGTTCACACAGTAAGGAAATCATAAAATCCAGAGGCTTCTGAGGTAGAATACAGCCGCAGCTGGCACGCGAAGAATGCAACATCTGTGATTCCCTGTACTAGGTTGTTTGCGAAACTACACGAGCGATGGAATGGAACTGTGTGGAGTTTTGCAGGACGCAAAAAAGGATTAGACACAGTTAAATTGGGCCTGTTAGAAACTTCTCTACCTTTGCCTCCCTCTAAAATTACCAACGTCCGACAGTACCCACTGCCTGCAGCTGCACTTGCAGGAGCAGACGGGGTGGCATCAGATTTAGAAAAAAGAAACATCATTAAGAGCACTCACTCGCCTTATAATTCACCGGTGTGGCCAGTAAAGAAACCAACCGGGCAATGGCGTTTCACAGTAGATTACCGAAAGTTAATCGCCAACACTGCACCCCTGACCGCTGCAGTTCCGAATATCGCGGAAATTGTGACAATGATAAAAGGAGCTGCTCGTCCTTGGATGGCTGCCTTAGATGTAAAAGACAGGTTTTTTATGATTCCCCTCCTTGAGCAGGACAAAGCGCGGTTTGCGTTCCCATGGAAAGGAGCCCAATATATTTTAACCGACTTCCACAAGGATACGAGCATTCCCCCACCATTGCTCCTAATGCTTTAGCTAAAGTGCCATCAGAGATTCCTGTTTCACAGGGATGTACGGTATACCAATATATTGATGACATCCTAATAGGGGGAGAGAGCCAAGAAAGTGTACAAGACATGACGCAAAACATCCGACAAACATTATCGGATTTAGGATTGGAAATTCCAGATGCAAAGTGTCAGGGACACGCAGAGGAAGTTAAATTCCTGGGGGTCTGGTGGATTAAGGGAGCTGCTTCTGTCCCTCAGGATACCCTGAAAAAAACAGAACATGGAGAGAATCCTTCCAGCACGAAGGAGTTACAGCAAGTTCTGGGAACTTTAAGTTATTGCCGTAAACACATCCCTGGCTTTTCCATCATTGCTCGCCCCCTTTATTGGTTGCTGAAAAAGGGTAGATCCTGGGAGTGGACGGAACAACATACTGATGCACTGGAATTGCTAATAAAGGAGCTAAGGTTATTCCAACAACTTGGCCCCATCCCTCCAACTGACCCTGTCCATGTGGAATGGGGCTTCAGTGAACATGGTTCTCATTGTAACTTGTGGCAGAAGGGACCAGCAGGACCGGAGAGACCATTAGAATTTAGCTCTCACTCCTTCAATGATACTGAGAGCAGATATTCAGACCTTGAGAAGGGTTTACTGTCCCTGGTGCGAGCATTGCAACGAGCAGAGCAGATAAGGAGAGAACAAAGCGTGGTTGTTCGGGGCCCTTTTCGTCTCCTAGATGTGGTCCGTCAAGGGACAGCACCACCAGCCGGCATTGCCCCGAAAGCCACAGTTCGAAAGTGGTATGCTTATTTCGAAGGCATTAATGAAATCATGCCAGTCTCTGAAGGCAGTGTTAAAGTATCCAAGCTCCAGAAGGATATAGATGGTGCCCTGTTGTTCCAATCCCCACCAAACAGACCATCTCCAATCCAAGCAGCACCTCCTCTGAAAGAAGGCAGCGATCTTACAGGAGTGTGGTTTACTGATGCGTCGTCTCACCGTGAGAACAATAAGTGGAAATACAAAGCCGTAGCACTGGAAGTAGCAACGGGGGAAAGAGCAATTGAAACAGGAGATGGTAGCGTGCAAGTAGGGGAACTCAGAGCTGTCCTAGTAGCTGCACGACATGGGGCTACTCACATTTACACTGACTCATATGCTGTTTTTAAAGGAGCCACTGAATGGATCGGACACTGGGCAGCCAACGATTGGCAGGTGAACAGAGTCCCAATTTGGGAGACAGATAGTTGGAAGCAACTGTTAGAAAGAGGAGTCAGAGAGCATTGCACATTGGTTGGGTAAAAGGTCATGATCGTTCGAACTCGATCACTGCTCAGTTCAACCAACAGGTAGATAGCCTCACGTGGCTGCAGCACATTGACATTGTAGATGATGGTGGGGAATGGGAACGCTTACTCGAATGGTTACGTGTTAAGCGTGGCCACACAGGCCGTGCTGATGTGTATCAGGAAGGACTAGCCCGGGGGTGGCCTGTATCAGCTGAACTGTGCGAACAAGTAGGAACTGCCTGTTCACAATGTCGCCTACGGCTCAATAAAGATCATCCGAGTAAGGCGCCCCCCTTACCCATTCGGGACAAGAAACCATTGTGGCATTCCTGGCAAATTGATTGTATTGGGCCCTTGAGATCATCAGGTGAGAAAAGAGACGTCCTAGTAGGAGTGGAGATTATCTCTGGCCTCACTATGGCCACCAGCTTCAAATCAGCTACCGGGGACAACACAGTGAAAGGCCCACAAGGGTGGTACAGCACCCTTCCCCTTCCTGAGGCAATCCAAAGTGATAACGGTTCACACTTTACCGCTACGGTGGTACAAGATTGGGCCAAAGAAGAAGGGATTCGATGGGTATTTCATACTCCCTGCTATCCTCAGGCTAATGGCATTGTTGAACGCACCAATGGATTGGTTAAGCGTTTTGCAAAAGCTCATGAACCTGGTTGGCATTTGCGATGGGATGATGCCACCTATCAATTAATAACAGATGGAGTGGAGATGGCTGTCCTAAAATGAAAGCTTTCTGTGTATCTGCCAATATCCTCACTCCAAAAGTTCCCAATGAACCAGGAAAATACCTAGGACAATTTCAGCCTGGGCAACCTGTGTTAGTGAAAATGCCTCAAATTGGCACAGTACCAATGGTGCTAGCTACTCCCCAAAATCCCCATGCATGGGAAGCCAAAGACTGTTCAGGGAAGATACACCGGATCAGCACCCGGTGGATCTCGCCCTCTTTTTGACCCCGTCGCTCAAAGAAGACCGAGCAGATTCCCTTTTCTTTTGTGTCTTACAGGAACCTTAGATGAACTGTACGTGGACAGACAAACTGTTGCCACCTCACAACGACTGAAGAGAGATGTGACTGGTATCTTAGGAACAGGATTGGGAGTCTTAAATAGTATAGATACTTGCAAACAAACTAGTCACAACTACTAGTGATCTAGACAAATTAAAAGATCCTCTACAGTCCTCTCGATCAGCATTGGGAAATCACCAATGGCTTTTATCGAAAATATTGCCTCAGTGGGAAGAAACAGGTCAAAAAGGACCATCAGCTGATCACAAATGCACTTGGTACAACCCAAAACAATGTTTCTTTGGCTCTTAGTTGTACCCAAGCCCAAGTGTGGATGTGTAGGAATGCATCTGAGAGAAAATGGCTATGTGAGCCAGCCTCCCTGCTGTGAGAGATTAGATTAAGAGCAAAACAGGCGGTAGAAGATGGAATTAGTACATGGGGAAAACAGGAACTGAGAAGGTAGAAAACATGTTGTGCTAATGACTAAGCAATTTACTATGCGAATTCTTGTAACCAATCTGATGTGTGAACGAACTGCATGCACAGCGCCTGGACAGTGTAACTCGCTGATCAGAAATAAGCGAGTCGCGTGTACGGCTACAACACAGGGTATAAAAGATGATGATCGGTGCTTAATAAACGGCTTCTGTTGATTCACATTGGATCGTCTGGAGTCCAGTTATTTCTCCTCAATCGAACACAGTAGAAGCAGCCGGCCAAGGGAGGGGATTGTCCCGCTGTGTTCAGCGCTGGCGCGGCTTCACCTGGAGCACTGTGTGCGGTGCTGGGCCCCACCATTGGAGAAGGATGGGAAGGTCCTCGGATGGTGCAGAGGAGGGCAAGCAAGGTGGTGACAGGGCTGGAAGGCATGTCCTCTGCGGAGCGTCTGAGCGCTGGGGGTTGGTCTCGTCTGGAGAGCAGGAGGCTGAGGGGCGAGCTCGTGGCTCTGTGCAGCTTCCTGAGGAGGGGACGTGGAGAGGGAGGTGCTGAGCTCTTCTCCCAGGCATCCAGGGACAGGATGCGTGGAAATGGCTCAAGGCCGCACCAGGGGCGATTCAACCTGGGCATTAGGAAGCGTTTTTTCACCAAGAGGGCAGTGAAACCCTGGAACAGGGGTCCTCGAGAGGTGGTTGGTGCCCCAAGTCTCTCTGTGCCCAAGAGGACTTGGACAATGCCCTTAAGAACACGCTTTAACTCGTGGTGAGCCCTGCAGTTTGGGTTCTGGTCTTTCTCTTCCCTTTTCCTCCTTCTCTGGCGCAGAGCAGCTCCCCGCAGCCCCCGAGAGCTGCGGGCGGTGGCGGTGCAGCTACTGCAGGGGACGGGAGTTTTGGGTGCAGGAGGGTGCTCGGGGCGGGGGGTTGGGAGGCCGGACACGGAGCAGCAGCGGTGCCGGGAGCTGCGCCGGGCCCTGCCGAGGCCAAGGGGACTGTGCCCGCCCGGGGCCCGCAGCGGCTCCCCCCACCCCGGTGGCATCCCTGGGGCTGCCCTGGGGCAGGGGCTCAGCCCCCGATGTTGGGGGTGCCCTGTCGGGGACCGGGGACCTCCCCCCGCACCTTCTGCGCACCAGACCCGCAGAGGGGTGGCCGCTGCCCGAGGGCGCCCTTGGCTGCGTTGGCCCCGGGCTGTGGAGCTGGGAGGGGGAACGGGCAATAAAGAGCTGGGGTTTCCAGGCACTTTTGGCCCCTGACGTGATTTCTTTGTTTGTTTCTTTCCTTATTTCCCCCCTGGCTGGTGTCGGGGCTGCCCAAGGTGCAGGCCGAGGAGGGGAGGAGGGTCCCTGCCTGGCCGGCAGCTCCCCCCTGGCCGTTGTGGGGGTGATTTGGGGTGATTGGGCAGCGCAGGGAGGCAAAGCCGGGCTGCAGAGCCGTGGATGGGGGTGATTGTCCCGAGGCTTTGGGGGCTTTGCCCCGAGCCCTGTCCCCGCGGGAGAGGACGCTGGCCGGGGTCCAGCCAAAGGCCTGGCAGCCCTTGTGGTCATGTGTGTCCGTCCCCTCGCACTCCCCAAGGTCTGTCCTTGTCCCTGGGGCTCCGTGCTGCTTTCTGCGTGGGGCCGTGTCCGTGGGTCCTGCGGGGACCCGTCTGTCCTGGCTGCCCCTGGGGAAGGGGACAGGGGAGTCCCCCCCCGCCACTGCCACCCCACTGGTTGTGACTCGGCCCTGGGGGGGGCTCGGTGCCCTTCGGGGTCCCATGTGGGGCTGAGGCACCTGGTGGGGGCCGATTCCCGCTGTCCCCCGTGCTCCCTCCCCTCCCAGACAGGCACGGAGCGGGGCTGGAGAAACAACTTTTAATGGAAAAACACAAGAGAAAAGGCCCTATCAAAGCTACTCTAACCCCCCCTCCCTCAAACGCACCCCCCTCCCCTAAACACATCCCTCCCCCCAAATACACTGCCCACCACAACCTTTAATGGAAAAACACAAGAGAAAAGGTCCTATCGAAGCTACTCTAACCCCCCCTCCCTCAAAGGCACCCCCCTCCCCTAAACTCACCCCCCCATCTCTCAAAATACACTACCCCCCCTTTAAATATACCTGCCTCCCCTAAACACACCCACCTCCCCAAACACCCTGCCCGCTACAACTTTTAATGGAAAAACAGGAGAGAAAAGGCCCTATCGAAGCTACTCTAACCCCCCCTCCCCTAAACATGTCCCTCTCCCCAACCCCCCCAAACACACCATCCCTCCAGATACAGTCCCCTCCCTTAAATCTGCCCCCCACCCCCCTCTCCTAAATACAACCCTCCCCCCACCCCCTAAATGTAGCCCCCCTCTGCCCCCCATCATCTGCGTCTCCTCGCTGGGGGGCGTCTCTTCCCCCCCGCCACCCCCGGCCCGTCCGCCAAAGCCCTGCGCTTCCTGGGTGGCAGCGACGGGGAGCTCGTCCCCCGCTTCGTCCCGCGCTTCCCTGCCATGGTGGGCTGGGCTGGCGGCAGCTCCATCCCCGCGTCCCCACACGGCTCCTGGGACTTTGTCCTGGAGAAGATATCTTCCAGGACAACAACAGCCTTCCAGGTCACCTCCATGCCGAAGTACTTGACCGGCACCTCCTGGGGCACTGCAAGGTGGCCGGCCGTGTCCCCGAGGGCTTGGCTGTGGGGGACAGCAGAGGGGCTCCTGGGGACACCGCTCTCAAGGTGGCTGGCCGCGTCCCCGAGGGCTTGGCTGTGGGCGACTGCAGAGGAGGTGCAGGGGCTGCGCAGTGGGAGCCATGGAGGTGGCAGCGCCATGGTCGGTCCCCTCAGTCTCTCCGCTGCTAAGGACTCTTTGGTGTCTCCAGGATGGAATGTTGGGGCTCCCTGTGCTCCGCCCCCTCCCAACGGCCCCCCCAACAGCCCCCCCAGCTCCTCCTGGGGAGGGAAGGGGCTCGGGGGGGCTGAGGGCCTGCAGCCCCTACGGGCGGCTACCGCGGGCTGTGGGTGCAAGTGCCTTTGGCTGGAGCCTTGGTGTGTTCCCAGAGCTGGGGTGTCCTCGGGGTGAGTGGGGCTCGGTAGGACGGTCCGATGGCTGGGGGGCCGTGCTGGAGGTGCCGGGCTGTGCAGGGGGGGTGGGAGGGCAGGGGTGGAGGGGTCGCACCGTACCCAAGGGAGAGGTTTGATGGTCCAGCCACGATGGTGCAGTGGGGGTCTGCGACCCATCGCCCAGCCAGGATGCCGGCACTGAGGCCGTGAGTCTCTGAATCTCTAGGGGATGAGGAGACACCTCTGTGTCAGGAGCCCTTCTCCTTCTGGCAGATTTCATCTTCCCAGACAGCATCTGGGAAGCCCCTGGTGCTGTGAGGAGCAGGGCTGGGCAGTTCCTGCAGTTTGTGGGAGATGGGAACTTCTTGTCAGCAGCGCTCGGGGGCCAGCGAGGAAAGATGTCCTCCGAGACATGGTGGTTGTGAGCGGAGAAGGACTCGTGGGAGACGGGAAGGTCTCGGCTGCAGACATCATGAAATGGTTGAGTTTCAAATTGTCAGAAAAAGGGTGGGCAGAGTTGCTCCCCTGGATTTTGGGAGCTGAATGCCCCATTAGGAAGGTTGCTGGTGATCCCAAACTGGGAGGTGCTGTTGAGTCTGTTGAGGGCCAAGAGGCCTTGCAGAAGGCTCTAGATGGCTTGGAGCGTTGGGCAATCCTGAGCGGCGTGAAGTTGAACCAGTCCAAGTGCCGCGTTCTGCAGGTGGGAGGGAGGGAGTAACGGGGGCCCCAGTGGGAATGGGGAGGGGGCGTCTGGGGAGGAGCCCTGCAGAAAGGGGTGTGGGGGTGGTGAGCAGCTCAGGAGGAGCCAGCAGTGTCCCCTGGCACCAAGAGGGCAAGTGCACCGTGGGGGGCATCAAATGTAGGAATGTGTCTGAGAGAAAATGGCCATGTGAGCCAGCCTCCCTACTGTGAGAGATTAGATTAAGAGCAAAACAGGTGGTAGAAGATGGAATTAGTACATGGGAAAAACGGGAACTGAGAAGGTAGAAAACATGTTGTGCTAATGACTAAGCAATTTACTATGCGAATTCTTGTAACCAATCTGATGTGTGAACGAACTGCATGCACAGCGCGTGGACAGTGTAACTCGCTGATCAGAAATAAGCGAGTCACGTGTACGGCTACAACACAGGGTATAAAAGATGATGATCGGTGCTTAATAAACGGCTTCTGTTGATTCACATTGGATCGTCTGGAGTCCAGTTATTTCTCCTCAGATGGTGACCCCAACATGATACCAATCAGCGCTTGGCTTGAGCAACGGAATGCGAAAACCAGAAATATGGGAGGCTGTTGGGAAAAAACTGTGGGAAGTGATAAGCAAAGGAGACAAAGAGGCATCACCGTTAGCGACGACATGGTGGTTGGTGTTACCGACCTTACAAGATATGAAGGCGGAGCGAGCCACGGCGGCTGGGGCTTTTGCAGCGTTACAACCCACGGGAGGGGCATCGAACAGGCCAGGTCCGAAGGTCTGGGACGATCCCCTGCTGATCCCCTCTGCTCCACCTGAGGCCGATGGAGGAGGCAGAATGTCAGCAGAGAAGGACAGAGCAGGAGCCGTTTGCTCCTGACATTGCCCGCCTCGCCCCCTCCCCTCCCCAGTCGTCTCCCTGAGATAGAAGTGCTGGTTTGTATGTCTGCTGTGTGAGTGTGTGTGGGCGCCAGCTTATACCTGCTGATCAGCATGTGTGCTACTGTTTGTTTTTGTTGTGTGCAGTGTCGTTAGGTGACTCCCCTTGAGCAGGTGTTCTGCCCGGTGTGGTGCTGTTCTCGTACGAGACTGGGGCTGACACTCCGTCAAGTGAAGAAGTTTGTATATACACCATGTTTAGAGGTAAGGCGAGCGCGCCCCAGGTAGATCCACCAGGATGGGCTGTAGAACCGGTGGAAGTCCTGAAATATTGGGGGAGTTTTCACCAGCCGACACGTTTACGCTCTCGGGAACGGCTCGCCCGTGCAGGGCATATCGCTGGTTGTTTGTTGTTTGTCTATAAGATCATGGTTGATTGGGAAAAGGAGTTGAGCCAAAATCTATAGGATGCTCTGTAGGAAAATGAGCAACTTAAGGAAAAATGAGAAACTGAGCTCTTGTTGCAAAGGCAGACTTTTATGTCAGTCGTAAGTGATGGAAAAAAAAAAAAGAAAAAAGGAAAAAAAAGAAAAAAAGAAAAAAAAAGACAAAGAAAACAAACAGGAACAATTAGATGGGAAACGTGCCACGTTAGCACAAAAGCATGCCATACGCGCTACGAGAAAGCGTCAGAAAAAGAGAAATAGGACACCTGATTCAAAGCAGTACCATAGAGATATGTTTTTGGTTTTTTCCTATATGTGTCTATGTTGTTGCATGCCTTAGTAGATTGCTCTGTGTTATACCCTGCGAGACTAAAATGACCCCCAGCAGAAGCGGTCTCTTGAGCAAGGGGGTGGACTATGGGAAAGCAACGTCAGATCGGCGAGGAGGATTGTAAATACACTCAAGGGACTCGCACCTGGGTGCTGGAAAACACATATATCACACCAAGTGTTATTCAGTCTCGGATGCTGGCAAGAAAAACGTTTGGATGACATGAGCCTGTAATGGACTCACAGACACCTTATCCAGCTGCTTGAGAACCTTGGCCTGTTGTGGAAGAAGATCAAAGCACAGTACCAGCAAGAACAGGGAGTCCGCATGCGCTCTTGCTAACGAGGACTCTTTTGCTGCCAAGGATTTGTGATAACAAGGACTCTCTTGCTGCCAAGGATAAGTTTAACAATGCTACTAGTACAGCTATGTCTGAGGTATTGCTAGATGTAGATAGTATTCGAGATGCGACGCAGCAAAACAGAGCTGCTACTGAGTTTTTGCTTTCAGCTCACAGACATGGTTGTCAAGATTTTAAAGGACTGTATTGTACGAATCTAAGTGACCCCTCCAAATTCATCCATGCCCAGTTGCAGGAACTGCACCGACCGAACCAGCAACTTGTGGAGACCACTGGGTGAAATGTCTTTGCTGGATGGACTTGGGGATGGGGTGGGTTGAAGCAAATTATACTCATTGCCTGTGTGGAAGGAATTTGTCTGTTATGTTTAGTATGCTGTTTGCCGTGTTTAATAAGCATTGTACGATCAGTTGTAAATGCCGCTTTGCATCGTACCCTTGTACGAGTTGTAGAATATGTTGCTCTAAAAACTATGTGTGTATCCATGAGAACCCGACCTTCACAGAAGAAGATAACAAGAAGGGATTACAACAATGTCGTCACGTATCAGACAGCCGCTGTTAGCAAAGCTGGATCATGAGTTTGGTGAGACTCGCTGCATACGCTGGCCACGCGTGCAGCGACTCGAGCCTGTACTTTTCTACTCAATCCAGCGCAGGAGAGTCTGGTGGGACTCTCTGCGTGCACTGGCCACGCGTGCAGCGACTCTAGCCTGTACTTCTCCACTCAATCCAGTGCAGGATATAAGGGGGCTGTCTCGGGTCAGGGAGGGGGAGAGAGACATGAGCGAGGGGGAGAGAGACATGGGCGCACTTTGAAGATACAGGGGATGCCCTGAAGCACTGTGTCTGCCCCCGCCCCCCCCAATAAGTTCTATGTTCATTAACCCCAACAGCTCCGAAGGCATTACAGCATGTTGCAAGATAAGATATAGGCTGCTACTGCTGCAAGACACACTGAACACCTTCCTACAAGAATTTCAACTTTATGCCCTGATAGGACAGTGGGATGATGCACTCGCAAAGAGCCTGACTGCATTAGAGTGGGTATTTTTGCCACGTACCTTTTCAAAACCAGTAACTATGATGGTTGAAATGTTACCGCGATTGTTTTTCCAGGGTCGTTTGTGCTGTCAGCATCTTTCTGGAATGGATGCAAGCCACATACATGTCCCCATCAAAAAGGATGACCTTGACCCTTGGTTATCACAAAGTCTTCACCTACAGATTGCCTTAGTACATTATATTGGGCAAATAACTTATTCTTTCCCCTAGCACAGACTATTACAGTCACTTTCACAAATTCCTTTACAGCCGCGCATCCTGCTAGCACCAAAGCCTCTTGCTGGCACCCGTACGGTGTTTGTAGATGGTTCAGGGACACAGTAAAGGCTTTTGACTTATTTCATCAGGAACTGTTAAATGCAGGCAGAATCTCAATATGTGACTGGTATTGTTCAAAGACTTGAAGGAGCATTTATAAAACAAGTAGAGAACCAATTGTTATTTAGTCTCTTACTGCAATTAGTGTTGCTTTTATGAAAAAGACAGTTTCGTTATTTTATTGTCCACATACGCTCTCATAGCTGTTTACTTGGTCCTTCAGCTGAGGGGAAGACAGTTGCAGATTATCACACTGTTGGTAACAACTCTGAACGTTATGCAGCAAGCTAAAATGTCGCATGATTTTTTCATCAAAATGCGAAGGCATTGAGGAAGCAATTTTCTTTAACACAACAAGAAGCACATGATATTGTGTGAACTCGTGCCGATTGTCAGCAGCTGGCTCCTCTGCCATCATTTGCGGGGGTTAACCCGCGAGGGCTTACACCTGATGGACTTTGGCAATCCGATGTTACGCGCATTATGGAATTTGGACATGTTTCAGTTGATTTGTTTTCTCACTTTGTTGTAGCTACTGCTCATACAGGAGAGAAGGCTCGTGATGTTATTCGACATTGGTTGCAATGCATTGCAGTCATGGGAGTACCGAAAACTATAAAAACTGATAATGAACCAGCTTATGTGTCTGCTGAATTACAGGCCTTTTTTTTTACAGATACGGGGTATGAAGCACGTCACCGGTATTCCTCATTCCCCAACTGGGCAAGCAATTGTGGAGCGTGTGCATCATACTTTAAAAACCATGCTTGCTAAACAAAAAAGGGGGAATCCCGTAGGTATGACACCTCAAGAGTGATTGTATAAAGCAAGTAATGTTTTTAATTTTCTAAACATGTCTTCTTTGTCATCCACAGCAGTAGAGCGGCATTTTGTAAGAACTGTTGAATGGCCTGAACAACCGAAGGTGTATTACAAGCACCTTAAATCGGGGTGCATGCTAACCACAGATAACACTGCAACAAATAGAAGTTGTGAGCAAGACAATTCTGTAATGATTTGTACTTCTCATCCGTAAGTTTGCTTCAGCTCAAAATGCAAGTATACAAGAATGTAATCAATCTTATTGTGTAAATTTAATGCGAGTAAGGTATAAAACTTCAGTAATATGTATAGGGAATCGGCAAAATGCATTAAAAACACATCTCTCTCTGTATTGTGATTGGGAGTACAACTCTCGAAAACTTTGTGTTACAGCTCTCCCCTGGAATACGTCGCTATATGGCTGAGAAATGGTTAAACACCATCTCCAAGGTGCTTTTGAGATGTCGTTGCAACAAAATATTCGTCCTTTACATGATCAGCTAAAAGCTCAAATACTAAAGATTCAAGACTTAATGAACCGCAATGCATTTGAAACATTACAAAAGGATTTCTCGTGGGTAAATCCAAAGAAATTGGCTTTCTGGGCTACATTTAGGAATCCGGGTATTTATAGCCTTAGCAGGGTTCTTTTTGATTCTGTTTTTAATTGTGTTTAGTATATAACCTGTTAAGAGCGTCACAACGAGTAGCAGCACAAGTCATGGCAACCTTGTTAATAAATGGTCTGGTGTTAAAAAAAAAGGGGGAGATGGGGCAGATCTACGAGCAGAGGCCTGCGTATGGCCAAAGACCCAGTGAGCAGAGCACACAGTAAATACAGAGCCAAGAGAACAGTTCATACCTTCACTCCATCCTGTGACCACCATAGAACATTTTCGAATCTTGGACAAAGAATAGGGCTAAGTATTCTTCCTTCACTAGGAACAGCAACGGCATTAAATATGTTGAATAAGGTAGGGTGTTGGGCAAGTAAACAGATAAACCTTACAACTGAAATCCTATCTAGCTTGCTTACTGATGTTGATAGCATTCGGCATGCTACGTTGCAAAATCGAGCGGCTATTGATTTTTTGCTGTTAGCTCAGGGTCATGGATGTGAAGGTTTTGAAGGTATGTGTTGTATGAACCTTTCCGACCACACATCATCCATTCATAAGCAGTTACGGGAGCTGAAGGATAACATGTCCAAATTAAAAGTGGTCAAAAACGGTTTCGATGATTGGTTAAGCTTGTGGGGTATAACGGGATGGTTATCAGATTTACTAAAGCAAGGGCTCATGCTATTGTTGGTTATATTATTATTGATTATGGCAGCCTCGTGTGTTCTCCGCAAAGTGACTGACATGATAGAAAATGCCATGCATAAGGTCTGGCTGGCTCAAGAAGAAAAAGGGGGTATTGTAGGAATGTTTCTGAGAGAAAACGGCCATGTGAGCCAGCCTCCCTACTGTGAGAGATTAGATTAAGAGCAAAACAGGTGGTAGAAGATGGAATTAGTACATGGGAAAAACGGGAACTGAGAAGGTAGAAAACATGTTGTGCTAATAACTAAGCAATTTACTATGCGAATTCTTGTAACCAATCTGATGTGTGAACGAACTGCATGCACAGCGCCTGGACAGTGTAACTGGCTAATCAGAAATAAGCGAGTCACGTGTACGGCTACAACACAGGGCATAAAAGATGATGATCGGTGCTTAATAAACGGCTTCTGTTGATTCACATTGGATCGTCTGGAGTCCAGTTATTTCTCCTCAACAGGGTGCGGGAGGAGAAACCATGCTCTCTGCTAAGACACCAGGGGAACCCACTAGCAGGGTTTGACCAGCCACATTTTAACCAAAAGAGGCAGAAAATGCCAGCGACGACACTGTGAGCACCCGGAGATCTGCGGAAAGGTCTGAAAGTCCGTTCAGTCCCTGGCCAGATGAGAGAGAGCTTCACCTGGAGCTGCTTCTGGACTTTCTCATGGGATCTTTTGAGAGAGGTCCCAGCCCTAGCTCTGTCCCAGCATCAGTGACACCTCCAGCATCTGAGCTGATCCCATCCCTGCTACGAGTCCCTCTCCACCAGCAGCAGCCGAGGGAGCACAGCCGCCAGCATGGCCACCGTCAAGACGAGCAGGACGGCGAGGGCGATGGGCGACTGGCAGCATTTCACCCCCAGGGCCGAGCTGGATGACACCGAGCTTCGTGTTTCCGTTCTGCTTCTCCTCCCCAGGGAGCTGCAGTCCACATCCACCAGTGGCATCCCATGGTCACTGATGACAAAGATGTGGGCTTCCCATGCCAGCTCTCCTGGGACCCCCTGCGAGTCCATGGGGCTGTTCCCTGTGCTGCAGCACCGGTCGAAGCTCTGCACCGGCATCACAAAATGGCTGGGCACCACCAAGGTGTTGCTGGCCTCCAATTTGGTCAGATGGGACAAGGAGGAAGGTGACAGAGGCATCTCCAGGACCCGGAGGTTGGTGCCTGCCTTGGGCGGCCATAGAGCCGCCTTCTTGCTGAGGAAAGTCACGTAGCGGCAGATGGGCAGATGATGCTGCTCTGGACCTGGCCGTCAAGCTTGGCGGAGAGCAAGCACTTCACCAGGCAGTCGTGGCAGAAGGTGTGCCCGCAGCTGAGCTGGCGGTGCATGGCCTCCAGCGGGTGGAACTTCTCGTAGCACACGGGGCACTCGGCCGGGGGTCCCTCCTTGCTGGACAAGGCCTCAGACATCCCTGCTCTGTCGGCCACAGGCGCTCCCCAGCTGCGAGGAAGAGGCACGATGGGTTAATAAGGTTGAAATGATAAGCATGATCCATCTCTTCATCTCTCCTCCTCCTCCTCCCTGCTCTCTTGCTTTTGCCCTCTTGCCCCTAACAGATGCAGTTGACAGCTACTAGGCATCCTCTCAACAAGACAGGGCATTTTCAGGAGCATTACGCCTCTCAGTGTGGCCCTTGGGGCAAGAGAGAGATGACGGGAGGACCCCAGCTCCAGAGCCAGCGGGGGCAACAATCCCCGGCTGCAAAATCACATGCACGAGCCCCTGGATGGACGTGCTCAGCACGTGGTACAGATAAAGCAGGTTCAGCTTGTGTCACGAGTGCCTCCGTGCACTGCTGCCAGCTCCAGGTGCACGGGAGGTGGGAACTCCCATCCCACAAAGAAACCTGCCATGGAAAGGGAGATGCTCCCATCCCAGGGGACACAGAGGGGCCAGCGGGAGCAGGGGGAGGCCAGGGCAGTGGGACAGGTGGGAGCACAGGACCCTCCGGGGATGGAGAGGGGGCGTGCTGGACCCGGGGCAGGCAGCGAGCACCCACGCCAGGCTCCTTCCAGGCTGCTGCAGGGCACCAGGGCAGGAGCCCCTCCATGCACTCCACTGCTGTCCCCAGAAGTGGGGCTGGCCGTGCCCCAGCACCGAGCACCAGCTGGGGAGGGGACTGGGACACCTATCTAACACGGAGGTGTTGGCTGCGCGTGTCATGCGGGTGCGTTGCGCAGAAGCTGGAGCAGGGACAGGGCCAGCTCCCGGGGATTGAATGCGGAGGAACTCGTTCCCCATTTTAAAGGCCTGATATTTGCCTGGTTGGCCAGGGAGGGGGCGAGGAGCCAGTGTCAGGCGTCGGAGGGCAGGGACAGGCAGCACGGTCCTGCCTGCTTTCCCTCATGTGATGGGCACCTGTAGTCGGGCTCATCCCTGAGCTCAAACCCCAATGAAACAGTCGCTAAAGGGGATGTCGGGAGCCCAAAATCCCTCTGTTGCTGCAGAGCAGGGTGACCGGCAGCACCCTGCACCAGGGCTGGGCTCCTGCCAAACAATTCTTGCCTCCAGCCGCCACAGCTCCCTGTTCCTCGCCCTGGCCACATCTTCATCCCTACGCCCCCTCCCCTCCTCATCCCCCAAACACTCCGCACTCCAGCCCTGCGCTCCCCGCCCTACACCATCAGACGCTCACCCAAGCACCGGTGTGGCAGCACACAGCCCAGCAAACACACTCCAGCAGGCTCGAGGGACACTGCTGCCTTGAACCTGCCCTGGAGGGGGTTTCCAGCATCTTTGGGAACTGCAGTCCAGGCAGCGGCAGGAGCCCTGTGGGCTCAGGGCAGGCAGAAGCCCCGAGCTTGGCCATCTCAGCAGCCGCAGGTGGCTCATGAGTCACTGTTTGGCCAGGTGCCGGCTGGAAACACACGTAAAGAAGGTTCCCTGTGGCCTTACATGTGTCCCAGGGTGCTGCCCATTCCTCGCTCGACCCCCAGGCGAGAACCTGAGAGGTGTCTCCCCTGCAAAGCCTTGAAAAAACTGCCACGGGGTGGGTCACTTCTCCCACAGTCTCGACTCTTTCCAGCCACCCCTGCCACCCCTCAGCCCGGCCAGTGGCCACGGGGCTGCCAGCCCACACTCAGGCTTGCTGAGCGGCTCCACAGGGATGTGAGGATGAGATTCCCAGAGCAGGCACAGTGACCCCAAGGCGCCCCGCCTGCACGCCTTCCCCAGCTCTGGCTGTGGCAGTGCAGCCACGGGACCTGGATTTGAACCATCAAGGGGCCCCAATGGCCTGCAGGGCCTGGAGTCTCCATCATGGAAAGCCTTCCGGAGAACCCTGACATAGCGGGGAGTCTTGCCTTGGGGCAGAGAGATGCTCTGCACAAGCATTCCCAGCCCTGCGGTCCTCCAGCCCCAAGAAGATGCCCAGGGCCCTGCAGGATCCGTGGGGCAGGCAGAAGAGGAGATGCACCTCTGGCACCCAAACCCCAGTGAGATGGGCCATGGAGGTCCTCTATTGGCAGGAGGGGTGGTTTCGTGCGGCTGGCTGTCGCGGCAGGGCTGCAGGCGTGGGCAGCAGTATCAGTCGCTCGTGGGTGCAGCGGTTGCAGCAGTTACAACATGGGGCTGGTTTCTGGAAGGAGCAGGGGAGGTGCAGCCCCGCCGAGCCGTCCCGTGCACTGGGGCAGCTGCCAAAAGAGAGCACCCATGGTGGGAGACATGCCCCACGGGGGATGTCTCAAGCCGTGAAGCCCTGTCCCTCGCTGGAAGGAGACCCGCAGCATGTCAACACCTTCCACACCCCCCGCTTAAGATCAGGGACCAAGCCACTCCACTCGTTATCCCAGTTTTCTTGGGATGGTCCAGAAATTGAGGCTGAAACCTCTCCAGACAGATCGTGCCGGGGCTGAGGTTGCACAGTCACCCCTGGGGTGGGCATCCCCATCCCCCTCCCTGGCCCCTCCTTGAAGCTGCTGGAGGTGCCAGGGTTGCACCCACCGAGATCTCCATTGCTGAATGAGTGATCTGGGCCAGCGAGAGCAGATTTGGGGCAGCCGAGCATCTCCCCAGCTTCAGTTTGCTCTCTGCCAGCACCAAGGCGGGGTGGAAATTCCTGTTTCCCATACTTTGAATGCTCCCCGCCGTCGGAAACCATGAGCTATGAACTATGAATGACAGGATTGAGTCTGCTGGTGCTTGAGGGAGAAGAAACCAGTTTCAGGAGCAAAGCAAGTCCCTATACGCTGCCTGTATGTTTTTCTCCGGCTTTAAGCAATGCAGCTCACGGCCAGTGTTTCAGCCCCCTCAAACCCAGTGCAGGGTCAAGGTCTCCAGGATCCTTTTATCCAAGCAAGAAGGCAGCATCAGGTTCACCTTCTCTCCAGGGACCACAGCTGAGACCTTCTCTGCTCTGGGGTTGGTGGCTTCCAGGGAACAACGGACATTCTGACCCAGAAGAGGACACAGCCCTCCCTACAGGCGGGGGTGGCCGGGGGTCCCTTCACTAAAACTGCGATGGCTTTTGGGCAGAGCTCTGCAGCCTTTTGCAAGGACAAGAGGATGCTGCAGACAGCCCTTGTCTTCCACAGCATCACCCCAACTTCCCACTGTCACCGACCAGGTGGGGAGGAGGGAAAATAATATTAGATATAGTTACGTGAAAGTGCTTATTTTCAAAGCACATTTAAAGCCAGAAGATCGAACTATATGTGAGCCTGGTGCCAGGCAAATATTCACTATAGGTCTCGATATTTCCATAACAAATCCATGCTGCACTTCTCCAAATCATAAGAGATGAAGCAGGGACATTTCCAATGAGCAGAGACATGTCCTCCATCCCTTCTCTCAACGAGGGCGAGGATCCCGATGAGAAAAATCATGGCTTTATTCCTGACGGCAAGATGCACGCGCGGAGCTTTGCCATGCAGCCACAACCCATCCACATGGCTGGTGGCTGCTGGAAAGGATGGGCTGGCTGAAGCGTCCCTCACCTGGGGAGACCTGCCCCATCCCTCCCACAACACGGCCAGTCCTCCCAAACTCCCCCAGGTTTTTCCTTAGCGATGGCTCAACCTGCAAATCTGAGGCTTTCTCCAAGTTTCTGCTCAGCCCGTTCTCCTCCCACCACTTCCCAGCCCCGGCTCAAACATGGTGAATAGTTGGCACTGGTGGGAACCAGGTGAAGGGAAGAGGGGAAAAAGTAAATCCAAGGGGTGGAGGGTCCAAGGGTCCTGGCCCCTGTCTTAGCTGTATCCATTCCCGTGCTGTCAAAATAAACTCACATAGATCGAAAAGATGGATGAGTCTGGAGGCACCCAAGCCCTTTAAGGGGGTCCATCTTTTCCCATACTTGCTTTACTTGAATTCAGAGTGGGAAAATAAGTGTCTTTTCCTTCTGCATGTCTCCATCCTGCCTGTCAGGCACCTGGCAGGATGCAGACCCACCATCAAGCTGCTGATTTAGCCAAGACAGCCCAAAACACCTAGCAGAAGCTCTTCCGACAGCTTTCTCCTCAGCGCTTTTTGCCGTGCCCAGCAGCTGGTGGTCTCGGATCTGCTGTGGCCACCCTAAAAAAAAAAAAAAAAAAAAAAAAAGACCCGGGTGCACCGTAAAAAAAAGCCCTGGGCCTGTCTCTCCAGGGGTGCCAAGGTCTGCAGCTGGTGGTCCCCACCAGCTGGGATGCTGCCTCTGCCCCACCAGGATGGATGGGATCTGCTTATCCTCCTGATGATCAGAAATTTACATCCAGTCATTTGACATGACGAATGCTTATCAAACACCAAGGAACAACGGGGTACATCCCCAAACCCCTCTCCAATGTCTGTTTTCCCACCGGATGCTGCAGTTTTGCGAAGGCACCTGCACAGTACCTGGGCATCACAGCACCCACCTGCCTCTGCCTCCAACAAACCCTCCCAGGAATGACCCCGAGCCTGGTGTGAGCCCTTGGAGCCTTATTCTGACAGCAAAACTTGGGGATTTGTCTCGTCCAGTCCAGGCCGAGCCACACAGCCCCACGGTGCATGGGGTTTTCCCATACCTGGGAGGGCAACTGCACTCTCCAGGGGCTCCTTCAGCTTCTTTCCCCCCTCCACCAACACAGCGTCAGCTCAGTGAGTCCGGGGGCAGCCCAAGGCAAGCGCCTCAGATGATGAGCAAGGCCAGGGCTGCACAAAACCCCTGGATGTGGGGGCAAAATGGCTTGTCCCCCCTTCCCCGGTGCCCACACCAGCCCCTCGGGGGAAGCACAGAAACCTGCTGTAGACCCTCCGCGGTCACTGTGACCCGTCCCTGCTGTGCCATGAGCCATGCCACTCCAGGGATGTTTTACCACCCGCGTCCCCTGCAGCAGCGGGTATTGCCGGACTCTTTTACGCCATCCCCTCTGGCTGCCTTTTTACCAGGCAGCTCCCTCGAGCCTTATTCTGGGGGACAATGCACAGAATCCCTGCAACGTCAGGAGAAAAGGCTGCCGGGGTTAGGGATTGGGGGGCTTTTACCAAAACGGGATGCTCCCTGTGGTTTTGGCTGCCAGGTTGTGTTGCAGTTTGGCTTTTTCCTCCAAGCCCTGTCTCCCGGAGGGCCGAGACTGCAGAGGGGTTGCTGCCTTTAATGGGAACAAGTCGAGGTCAGCTTCTAGCCCTGCAACACCACACACGCTGGAGCGGCCCAGAAAGGAAAGGCTCCATAAAAGGAGCACTAAATACTCCATTTTGGTTCATTTCATGATTTTTCCAGGGTCTTATGACCATGCAGTCAGCATGGTGCTGTGAGCAGAGAGTTTGCAGGCAGAGCTGCTCCACCAGCCAGGGTCAGCTGGTGGATCATCAACAAGAAACACAAGTGGGTTAGTGACAGGAGGATGCTTGGGAAAAAATGCATCTGCCCAGACATGCTGGCACAAGGCAGGAGGGCTACTGTCCCCGTCCCACCATCCTGTGGGCTCTGCAGTCCCCGTAGTCAAAATATAGGAAGGATAACCCCAGTCCTCCCTTCCAGATGGGGTCAGCTGGAAAACACACAAGGGTCCTGACAACCCCCAACCCACGGTGTCCCATGAGGGACAGGGCAGGTGGTGCCTGGGTGTCCCCTTCTGCATCCTGGGAGGATGATGGGTCCAGCACACAGACGCTCCCGAGCCGGCATCGGGGCTGTGGCTGGTGTCACAGCAGTTTCCCACATCTCCTTGGCCCTCCATGTCCATCGTTAAGGACCCCCAGGAAAATGGGCACAAGCAGATCCAGGGTGCCTAAGAGGTCACCCCTGCACCCCACGAGCAGCCTGGCAATAACCAAGACAATCAGCGTTTCAGGGTGGCTGTGCTTTTGGCAGCCAAGCTGAGCTGCAAAACAGTACTTTTAGGCATCGCTGGCAAAGTCTGTTAAAGGAGCGATTCAGCAAATACTGCCCAGGCACCAAAGGTGGCACTCACATTAGTCAAGAAAAATAGCTACATTTATCAAAAAAAGGCTCCATGTGGATGGACACAGCCAGCTCAAAGGGGGACTTCGGGTGAGGCATAAAGGGAGGATAAATGAAGTGATCGGCGTTGTTGCGTACAACAGAGGGTCTGCTGCCTTCATGCTTGAAGAAGTGCCCTGTTATGTGTATGTGTATGTTATGTGTATGCGGGGGCAGCTCGCAGAGCGGCGGTGACTTTGCTTTCCCGGCTCTTGCAACATCCCAGCAGGCTGCGAGGACACGGCATGCGCCAGACAAGCCGAGTCTCTGCCGACCCCACTGCCAGCACTGCCCGTGGCTGGGGGACACGTCAGCACAGAGCCATCGGGTCCCCCGCCCCCGGCAAAGCCATGGGATGTCCCCATCTGCAAAGCCTCGCTGCAGGGGCTGGGCAGGGAGCGCCGGGGGGCTCTGCCTGGGCCACTTGTCCCTCTGGCAACCCTCCCAGAGCCACTGCCCTGCCACATGGTCCCCCAGAGCTGTTGCCCATCGACCCCTGCTCCCCAAAGCCCTCCTAGATCCCTGCCTCTCTGTACACTCCCTACAGCATGGCCATGCCGTGTCTTTCACAGAGCTGTACTCCCTCCATTCCCCCTACTCCCACTCCCTGCCCAGTCTCATCCTTCCCAGTCCCATCCAAACCACATCCCTCCCAGTCCCATACCTCCCAGTTCCATCCCTCCCCACACCCCTCCCAATCCCATCCTTCTCAGTCCCATCCAAACCACATCCTTCCCAGCCTCATCTCCCCTCATCTCTCCCCACCCCATCTCTCCCCACATCCCTCCCAGCCCCATCCCTCCTTACACCCCTCCCAGCCCCATGTCTCCCTATACCTCTCCCAGCCCCACCCTTCCCTGTATGACCTCCCATATCCCTCCCAGCCCTATACCCTCCCCAAACCCAGCTCTCTCTACAGCTCCTCCACTCTCATCCCTCCCTACCCCCACCCCAGCCCCAGCCCTTCCTTCCCCTCGCTGGGGGCACACAGACCCCCACGGCCCCTCTCGTGGGCTCCAAATAGCCATGATTCAACCCACTGGCTTACAAGGATGAAATATTGCTGCTGATGTTGTCACCATGGCACTTGGATGGGGACTGTGAGTAGGTGTGAGCAGCTGATCTCGCATGCACATGGCGAGTCCTGCACCAAACGCTATCCTCGGGCAGACAGGGAAGGAGGCAGCAGGGTCGGGGTATAAGAGCAAGGCTGTTTGGAGGCAAACATCAGTCTGAGCAGGAAAGCTGATATTCCCCAGCACCTGCCAGACTCGTGACATGGGGTCCAGGGTGGGAGCCATGCAAGGCCAAAGGTTGGCCAGGCTTTTTCTAGTGGTCAGAAAACTGCTGGGTCTGAGGTCATCTTTCTTGAGACCAGGAGCAGCCAGGCTTGGCAAGTTCGAGCCTCACAAAGCTCTTGAGATGCAATGAGTCAACAGTTCCCAGATCACATCCCCAGGGTCAACACTCACAGCTCCAGAGCCACAAGCAGAGATGGATGCTGCCTCCCAGCACAGACCAGTGCCCAGCTCCCGGGGCTGTTTCCCTCCCCATCCCTGCTTCTCCTTTGCCCAAAACCTCCTTTCCCCTGGACCTTCTCAGCACTAGGAAGGCTAGGCTGCATGTTGGGGGGGGGGGGGGGGGGGGCGGGGCTTGGCTGACCCCCTGCTTCTTCTCCTTGGCTCCCTGGAGGTGCCGGCTGCATCCCTGAGATGATGGCCTGAGATGCCTGGTCCCGTCGGACCCAGCGCTGAGCTTTCCAGTCCGTGCTGAGCCAACGGAGCCGGACTCAGGCAACGGCCACCTCACCCAGGCACCGGGGACACCGGACACACGGATCCAGCACCCAGACAGACGGGCAGGGAGAGCTGGTGTTCCAAAAGTAATATATATTTTTTTAATTAATAAAATCATGATTGTTATTTAAAATTTAAATGCATTACTATTCTTTAATTAGTAAAATTAATTCCCTGGAGAAGGGAGATGAACGGTGGTCACAGGGCTGGGGGGAACACATTGACAAATCGCAGCCCCCAGTTCTGCTTCGCCCCGGCCCTGCAGAGGTGCAGAGGAGGGAGGACGAGGTGAGGGGGGGTTCAGGGGGGTCTGTGCAAGAAGCCGTGCTGAATTCCAGAAGCCAGAGGAGAGGCGCGTGTTGCTCTGGGCGCTGCAGCACCTGTCTGGGAAATCCAGAGCTGGGGGGGCACCAGTGGCTCCGTGCTGCCGTGGCCATGATCCGGGCTCTCGACAGCCACCTCCATCCATTTATTTTTCATTATTCCCCCTCTGCCCTCTCCTGCCCTGCTGCAGGGCTGCTCGGGCATGAAGTGGGCTGTTAGAGAACCCCCACACACCCTTCAGTACCTCTGGGATGCTGCTTCCTTCTCCCTGGATTTATATATATATGATACACATAGATTATAGCGATAGATTAAAAAAATAAAGTGGGGGAAGAAAAGGCCAGCTAGAGGATCCCATGGGCCGGTGCCCACCCCAGCAGCATGTCTTCCCCTTAAAGACAATAATAAAACCCAGACAATGATCCCAGTGAGTTCCTGGGGGAGCCCCCGCTCCCAATGCCCTGGCCCGGACCCCCCCAACTCCCCTCCGCGCCAACCCTTTGCTGCCTCAGAAAACCACAATAATGGCGGCGGTTGGGAGCCGGGCCTGGTCTCCTGCGGGACGTGTCACCGGAGCGGGCTGAGTGACCGGGACAGCCCTGCGAGGGAGCTGCCTCTGCCCGGGCTCGGGCTGCGCTGGCTGCGGCCACAGATCAGCCTGCGCCAGCTGCGCCTCAGGGATGGAGGTGGAAAAGGCAGCCGGGACCCTCGGCCTCTCCCATGCCTGTGGATAACCCCATCCCAAGGACCGGCCAGGAGCGGGGGCATCACCCAGCAACGGGGGACGCTGCATTGTCCCTTGTCACCCGTCCCACCGCTGCTGTGACCACTCTGCTGCTAGGAGGCAACAGAGGAGGAGGAGGAGGAGGAGAAGCACGAGGACAAGGAGGACGCTGACAGGGAGGAGGACGAGGACGAGGGGAGGAGGAGGAAGGATTTGACTGCCCATCCCTCCCACCCATCCCAGTCTCCCCCAGGCAGAAAGGCCCCCCTGGGCAGCTCTTTCTCCCACTCCCCCAGGAGCTCAGGTCCCGCTCAGGTCCCTCTGTCGTTTCAGGCACGGCAGCAGCCATGGCCCAGCTCAGCCTGGCCCAGCTGCTGGATGTCGCCATCGGGACGACCAAGATCAGGGCCATCGACTTCGTGGCCCTGCGCAGACTGCTGCTGGCCATGCTCTGGCACCTGGGCCTGCAAGACCTCCCTGTGGAGACGCGGGGACACAGCCCGACCCCCCTCCTGAAGAGGGACCAGCCTGCCAAGGCACCCCCTGTTCTGGAGAAGAAGGGGGACAGGGCCCAGGGCACGTGGCAGCAGCCCCAGGAGCCACGGGAGTGGCTGCAGGAGACCACGAGCGGCCCCCAGCTCACCTGCGAGACCACCTACGCCCGGAAGATAGAAAAGAAAATCAAAGAGAACGGGAGCAGCATCTTCAAGGTAGGGGCTTCTGCCAGTCTCCTGGGTGCTCCCCCACGAGACACCCCCTCCTCCAGGGTCCACGCCGCTGTTGCATCCCCTTACACCGAGGTCTGCTTTAAGCCTGAGCCCATGGCAGCACGTGGGCCTTCACAGCCGGAAAGAACTGGAGTTTTGGGTAGGAAGAGCTGGGGCTGAAATGCCCCACTAGCTGGAGGCTCAGCAGCCCTGGAGCTCTGACCCCATCGCCCTCTCCATCCCTCCCTTCCCCGCTCCTGACCTACGGCCGCTACCGCATCCGCTCCTGGGACAGCTGGGAGGCTCCATCAGTCCCTCATGGGCCTCATCTCCCACCCCAAATCCCCTCGGCTCGCCCAAGGGCTAAAGCCAGCACTGGTGGGGACCAGACAGGGGCCTCATCCTGCACGGCGCTGAGACGCTGGCGGCCGTGCTTTGCCCCCCAACTATCCCCCGTGGGCAGAAATAAGCCCAGGTTCAAGTTAAGAGCACAGCAGGGGTCAAGGTCCTGGTCCCCAGGGACCCTCCCCTGGGGCTCACCCCACCACCCCCCTCTCGTGGGCCACGGCTCTCTCCCAGGAGCTGCTCGAGGAGATCCACACCATGAAGGTGGCGCAGTCCCGCATGGCAGAGGACATCCGCAGGATGCAGGAGGCGCTTGGCTTGGTGAGCTGCCGCTGGTGCCCCGGGAGGGAGCTGGGCCCTTGCCCCCTCCCTGCCCCTCTCCCTGTCGCCACCCCAAAGTGGGAAGGGTGTCCCAAGGGGGGAGCAGGGGAGCTCAGCCCACCCTCCTGCAGCCCCCCACCCTCTGCCCCCCACCACTGCCCCGGCGAGGGCACAAACGGACGCCGCTGCCTGCAAGTCGGGCTGCGGGTAGAGGGAACTGCGGGCATCAGCCAAAGGGATGCTGGGGCACTTCTGAACTAACGGGCAGAAAAAAAGAAACGTGGGAGCTGGGAAGGAGGGGGATAAGGCTCTGCCCTGGGCAAGCCAGCCACAGACCCCAGGCTGCCTGCCCGCTCTCCCTTTGTCCTGTGCCCAAATGCTCCTTTTAAATCCCGCTCCCACATCCAGACTGGTGCCCCTCCCCTCGCCCCGCTCCAGAGGAAACTCCAGGATGCTGCTGGCCGCCTGCCGGGCCCCTGGGACCAGACAGTGCTGGAGCGTGATGGGCTACGGCCACAATCCCGCCTGGATCCTGCACCGCGACAGGGGGCAGCTGCATCCCCAGCTCCCTCGCGGAGACCAGTCCTCCTGTGTCGGGCCATGGTCCACGGCTTGGCGGTGCTGGGCACTGATGTCCCTGTGGGTCCGTTCCCCCCAGCCCCGTGTCCGGCCTGACCCCTTGATCCTTCCTTCCCCAGCAAAGGCTGAAGGAAAGGCAGAGCCTCTGCCCGGCCCCAGAGGAGGTGAGCAGCATGGTGGGCTGGGAGGTGCTGGGGGATGGATGGCCTGGTGGGCAGCATATTGGGAGAGGGGGGAGAAGGAGGAGGAGGAGGCCGAGGAGCCTGAGCTCTGTCGGCGCTGAGTGCTGGGGCATCCCGGCTGCGGGAGCGGGACCCAGTGGGACCGCAGCCCCCAGTTCCTCCAGCCACTGCACGCCCCGGGGCTCTGCGGACCTTTGCTCAGCCCTTCTCTTCCCTGCGCATCCCGCCGGGAGGCAGGACCTGGCACAGGCAGCGCCACGGCAGCTCCTCGGCTGCCCCGACAGACAGACCTCCTGCGCTGCCTGTGGCAGGGACGTCTCACAGCAGTCCCCTGGGGGACAAGGGAGCACCTGAACCCGGGGCATACAAAGGACCCCGGTGCTGGGACGACACGGGGGGCCGTGCCCTGACTCCGCCAACACCCCCGTTCCCAGACCAGGCAGCTGGAGGATACGCGTGGAAAGCCCAGGGTGGATGGAGCCAACTGGAAATTGCATGGAAGCGCACAGATGGGGTAAGGGGACGGGAGGGGGTTTCCTACCTCAGGGGGGCTGCAGGGAAGCCCAGGGGGGCTTGGAGCACCCTGGTCTGCGGGGTGACGAACACCCCCGAGCAGCCCAATGGAGGATAAACCTCCCTGTTCCCCCATCTCCCTGGCCAGGTCCATGCTGCAAAAAATCAAGCAGGAGCTGATGGAGATGAAGGACCTGGGCCTGCAGGAGATAGAGCAGGAGCTAAAGGAGCTGGGAGAGCATCAGCAGAGGACTGAGGCCAGGCTGAAGCACCTGGCGATGCAGACAGATGAGCAGGTGAAGGCACAGGTGAGGTAGCGCTCCCTTCACCCACCACCTCAGGGGGGTGGTTCTGGCGAGGTTCCCAGCCACCTCCCTGGGCTGGCTGGGGCCATCGAGCCTCCAGGGCACCTGGGCTCCTTGGCTGCATCCATCCCAGCTCACAGCCCATTCCTTCTCCCCTTCCTGCAGAAACACAAGCTGAGGGCGATACAGCACATGGGGCAGGAGGAGGCAGAGGCGCAGGCAGCACGCCCCGTCTCCAGCACGGACACCGGAGTGAAGGTGGGGCAGCTTCTCCAGCGCCATGAGAAGCTCCAGGAAAAGGTGAACACCTTCATGTCCTGGCAGGCGGTGGGCAAGCTGGTGAGGCAAACCACCGCTGCAAGGGTGCAGTCAGGGTCCCCTTGACCCCAGACCACCACCCTGGGGACAGAGCCACAGTCCCTGGGCACCCAGACCATGATCTGGGGACAAAGCCATGGTTCCTGGCACCCCCGACTACCACCCTTAGGACACAGCCAGGGAACCCTGGGAACCTAGACCACCACCCCAACGGTTCAGCCATGCTCCCCCCGACCCCAGACCACCACCCTGCGGCCACAGCCAGGGGCAAGGTGGTGAAGCAGCTGCCGAGGAGGAGCCACGTAGGGAGAGGCCGGTGTGGGGGGCTTGGCAGGGGGCTCCTAGGAACCCCGCGGCTGGTTGTGCTTCGCTGTAACGTGGGGGAGCCCCTCACCGCCCCCCAGACTGGCTTGTACAAGTCAGCAGCATGGAAGGAAATTACAGTCTGGTGTAAATGTCCTGCTGGCACTGATAGCCCATGGCCACCAGCCAAGTAACCTGGGTCTGTCCCCACGGGGCAGCCACTCCCCCCTTGCATGGCACTGCCTCGTCACCTTCCTCCCTGAAGCAGGATGAAGAACTGCTGAAGAGCACCCAGGCCACCACGGTGCAGGTACAAGGGGACTGTGAGAAACTCAGCTCCGTCATGGGGGACGTCCTGGCTGACAGTCACCAGGAGCACAAAGATACCGAGGTAGGTGGCTGAAAGCCCCGTGGGGTCAGAGCATCCTCCAGGCAGAGCCCAGGCTGGGCACCACAAGCCGTTTGTCCCCCTGCCAACCTGCTCGCAGCCCTGCACAGCTTCCAAATGCCTTTCCTGGAGGAGTCTGAGAAGCCGAGGAGGCCAGTGTTCTGGGCTGGCTGGGAGGCAGCTCTGACCCTGCCGTGGCATCATGGGGTGCTCTCTGCATGGGAAGGCTCCGTTCCAGGCCCTGGAGAGGCTGGAGAAGGAGAAAGCGGGCAAAGAGGACCCGGTGCTGGGAGTTGCTGTGCTACACCCTTGAGGGGCCACAGCACCAGCCAAGGGGGTCCCAGGCAGGGTGACAAACACCCCTGGTCCCTTGGGTGCTCGGTGACAGAACCAGCCAAGGGGAGGGAGGATTTCCAGGATTTCCCTCGCCGGGTCCTGCTCTTTCCCCCCAGGTCCCTTTGGCTGCTGGGACCAAGCCCACGGGGGTGATGGGGCGAGCAGGGCCATGTAGCTGCTTCTCCCTCTCCTCCCGACACGACCTGGCCCTGCCCATCGTACCGCCGTCCTTTCCCCACCGCTCTCCTGCCTTTCCCTCTTGCTAGAAAGCAGAGACAGCCCTGGCCACCAATGTCAACTTCAGCGAGTTTAACACAAGCACGAAGCGGCTGAATGACGCGATTGAGGAGCTGCTGAGCCAGGTTATAGGCCAGGAGAAGGTCCAGCAACAGTTCAGTGAAGAGACGGCCTCCCAGGTGAGGGTTGGCTTGTCCCCACCACACAAAACTGGCACCATCGGGCCTTGGGGGCCTATGGCGGCCTGCCTGCAAGGGCCCTCCCCTCCCAGCTGTCCCCCCCGGGGACAATGATGTCCCATCGCGGGGCGGCTGGCTGAGGGTGTGCACCCATCCACAGCTGGACCGCCTGGAGCTGGGGGCTTTCCGGCAGCAGCTGGAGGAGCACGGCAAGAGGATCGTGGGGCAGCTCCAGGAGAAGGCGCCGCAGCCAGGGGCTGAGGATGCCGCTGGGATTAAGGAGTGAGTGCGATGGGGTCAGTGGTGGCTGCAGGCACAACGCTCGCCCCGGTCCCTCTGGCTCCCCGACTGGTGCCCACGTGGTCCCTGGCACGGGAACAATTTCCCAGCGATCCGTGGGCATGCTGACAAAGTAGCTGCTGAGCCATGTCCACAGCCTGTCCTGGGACCGGCCCCCCAGCATGCGGCTGCTTGGCCCCGAGTAGGACCCGGCACCGTGGGTGGGACGGGGGAGACGGGTGCTGGCACGGGGGTGCGGGTGTCTGCCTAGGGGGTGCGACCCTGCCAAGCCCTGTCGCAGCCTTGCCCGGCAGCAGGGACCCAGGGAGCCCTCCCGAGGGGGAAGAGCGGGGATGGAGGTGCCATGGGGTACAAGCCTGTGAATTTGAGGACGCTGCCCCGAGCAGGGTGGGGGCGGAGGCTTCCAGGGGGGCTTGGGCAGGGCAGGGGAGCAGAGATGTGCTGCGCAGGGGCAGCTGTGCTTGCCCTGGCTCTGTGGGGTTTTACAGCCTGCCCACACTGCCCCACCTGGCCCAGGTCTCTGTCTCAAGGGTGCTGAAGCCACACGTGACGAGTTCTGTCGGGTCTCAGCCTGAACTTGGGCTTGGGGAGCTGTGGGGAAAGAGCAGATCCAGGATGGCTGGACGGGTGGAGGGTCTCCTGCCGCAGTGGGAGGGGAGACGGAAGGGACAGATACCACCGGGGAGCACCCCCTGGCCCCCTCCCTGCCCTAGCAGGCTGGAGCACGGGCTGCCACAGTACTGGGCACTGAGCATCCCTGTGCCCCGTCCAACAGGGCGCCAGCGGCCGAGGGCAGGGACCCCACCGTGCCACGCAGCTGCGGGGGCTCGCACAAGGACACCACCCCACTGCAGCACATGCACTGCCTCCAGCCCCCCACAGCCTTCCAGCCCATCCTGCTCCCCGGCAAGGTAGGAATAACAATGGTGGGGATGCAAAAGGGGCGACTGAGGCTGGGAGGGAGATGCTGAGCATCTCGGGGAGCCGTGCCTCAGTTTCCCAGATGCGGAGTTCGGCCCCGGGGCTCAGCCAGCCCGCTCTCTCCTTCCAGCACAACGTGAGGGATCTGCTGGGGAAGGACGGCCACACCTGCAGGGACCGGCTGGACGAGCAGCTGCCTGCTGAGCAGGGGCCCCACGGGACGGACCCAGCACCCAGGCAGCCAGCCAGGAACAGCTGGTGTTATGAACGGGATTTTTCATTTTTTTTTTAAGTTCATCAATCTTAATTAAATAATTAAATTAATAATTCTTCTTTAATTAATAAAAAACCTTGTAACTGTTTTTTACTGGGGTCTTGGGTGGGCTGGTTTGTTTCTTGTTTTAAGCGAGGTTGATTTGAAAACTAAACCCCCCCAGCTCCCCTCTTGCCCAGGGAAGGGCCAGGAACGGTGCTCACAGGCTGGGGGGGGCATCACGTTGACAAATCACAGCCCCCACTTCTGCTTCCCCCCTGCCCGGCAGAGGTGCAGAGGGAGGGAGGACGGGGTGAGGGGGTGTTCAGGGGGGTCTGTGCAAGAAGCCGTGCTGAATGTTGGAAGCCAGAGGAGAGGCTTCTACTTAAATATAACAACAAGACCCAGACAATGATTCCCGTGTGTTTCTGGGGGACTCCCCACTCCCAACACACTGGCCCAGACCCCCCGATTCTCCCCCCTCACCAACCCAGCTTTGTCTCTGGCCGTCCATGGTGGCCAGGGCCTTTGCGGGGGGGCAGGTGGGGGGCACGGGGGCCGGGTGGGCTGGTGGCCATGGGGCGAGGATGTCCAGAGGGGCTGCAGCTGCCCGTGGGGAGCAGGCCATGGAGGGGATGGGGCTGTTCATGCTCTGCAGGCTCTTCGAGGTCCACAGCTTGGAGAACGTGTCCAGAGCACCCGGGAAGTTGGGCAGTGTGGCCGGCGTGTTGCTGGGGGTTGCCGCACCTCCATCTGCCGGGAAAAGGAGAGGGTGGGCATCAGGTGGATCATGGATGCTTTTGGGGTCCCAAGCCACCTGCAAGAGCTGGACCAGTCACCGGGGATCCCAACTGCGTCCCACGCCTGCAACCCCTGGCCCCACTGGATGCTCGGAGACCAGCTGTGGCTGTTGCTCCAGTGCCTGAAAACAGATCTCTCGTATCTTTTAGAAGAGCAACTCCCTGCTCCCATCCCTGCTTCCTCACCCGCCTCCTTTCCTGGGAACTCTCTTGGAGTGCCTCACCGAAGGAGGGAGATGGCAGTGCCCTCACTGTGGAATGGTCGGGCTTGGAGGACTGTAAGGGAAAAGAAGCTCTTGCTGATTCTTTTCCTACGTACTTGTCTGACAGATCACTCGGATTCAGAGATTTTCCCAGTGTTTGAATCCTTCCTAGGCTTGTCTGGAAACATGTGTTTATTTGTGTTTCTTTTTCCCTGCTTCTGTGGCTCTTTGCTTTGGAGCAAGATGCTAGAAATCAAAGGGAGTTGGTGCTGTCACCAGCAGTCTTTGATGTCTAAGGGAGAAGGTAAAATCTGTCTTGCACTTCGATTCCCCCCCAAAAAAATATTCGTGGTGGCTCCCAGCGGGGCCTGGTCTCCTGCGGGACGTGTCACCGGAGCGGGCTGAGTGACCGGGACAGCCCTGCGAGGGAGCTGCCTCTGCCCGGGCTCGGGCTGCGCTGGCTGCGGCCACAGATCAGCCTGCGCCAGCTGCGCCTCAGGGATGGAGGTGGAAAAGGCAGCCGGGACCCTCGGCCTCTCCCATCCCTGTGGACCTTGAGTGCAACAGGTGTTGAATACCAACTGGTGATGCTGCATTGTCCCTTCTCACTGCTCCCACTGCCGCTATGACAACTCTGCTGCGAGGACGCAACACAGGAGGAGGAGGAGGAAGCAGAAGACAAGCACAAGTACTAGGATGATGATGATGAGGAGGAAGGCTTCGATTGCCCATACCTCCCTGCCACCCATCCCAGTCTCCCCCAGGCAGAAAGCCCCTCTCAGGTCCCCCATGGTTTCAGGCAGGGCAGCAGCCATGCCCCAGCTCAGCCTGGCCCAGCTGCTGGATGTCGCCATCGGGACAACCAAGATCAGGGCCATTGACTTCATGGCCCTGCGCAGCCTGCTGCAGGCCATGCTCTGGCACCTGGGCCTGCAGGACCTCCCTGTGGAGAAGCGGGGACACAGCCCGACCCCCCTCCTGGAGAGGCACCAGCCTGCCAAGGCACCCCCTGTTCTGGAGAAGAAGGGGGACAGGGCCCAGGGCACGTGGCAGCAGCCCCAGGAGCCAGGGGAGCGGCTGCAGGAGACCACGAGCGGCCCCCAGCTCACCTGCGAGACCACCAACGTCAGGAAGATAAAGAAGAAAATCAAAGAGCACGGGAGCTGCATCTTCAACGTAGGGGCTTTTGCCAGTCTCCTGGGTGCTCCTGGGTGCAGGAGCAGGACCCAGTGGGACCGCAGGCCCCAGCACCTCCAGCCGCTGCACGTCCCAGGGCTCTGCGGGGGTTTGCTCAGCCCTTCTCTTCCCTGCGCATCCTGCTGGGAGGCAGGACCTTGCACAGGTGCCACATCACCCATCTGCAGCTCCAGCCCTCCCCAGGCACACTGTGGCCACCCCCGACCATGCTGCTGCTGTACCCCCGGCTCGCCTGGTGCCCCCCTACCGAATCCAAGCTGGAGCAAAATCAGCAGGACGGCCACAGACAGGGGACATGGGGACCCATCCCCGGCCCCTGGAGTGCAGGGTGGCCCTGCCCCGGCGAGGGAGAGCTCTTCCCCAGGTGGGGGCGGAGGGGTCCGGGGGAGCCTGGGCAGGGCAGGGGAGCAGAGGTGTGCTGCGCAGGGGCAGCTGTGCTTGCCCCGGCTCTGTGGGGCTTTACAGCCCCCCCACGCTGCCCAGGTCTCTGTCTCAAGGGTGCTGAAGACACATGTGACAAGTTGTGTGTGGTCTCAGCCTGACCTTGCCCCTGGGGAGCTCAGGTGCCTCCTCTGAAACAAGTTGCCAAAATTAAGTGCTGCAGCTGGCACAGCCCAGTTCCTGCCTCCTGGTGTCCCTGGCATGGGTGCAGGGACCTGCCACGGCCACTGCCAGCTCCGCAGGGCTGCGGGGAAAGAGCTCATCCAGCACGGCTGGATGGGTGGGGGGGTCTCCTGCAGCAGCGGGAGGGGAGCCGGGAGGGACAGACCCCACCGGGGAGCAGCCCCTGGCCCCCTCCCTGCCGTAGCAGGCTGGAGCACAGGGTGCCACAGGCACTAAGCATCCCTGTGCCCCGTCCCATAGGGAGCAGGCGCCGAAGGCAGGTACCCCACCGTGCCACGGAGCTGCAGGGGCCGGCACACTGACACCACCCCACTGCGGCGCCTGCAGTGCCTCTGGCCCCCTCTGTGCCTTCCAGCCCCCCCCTGCTCCTCAACAAGGCAGGGATGGCAGAGGGAGGGATGACAAAGGGGGCGACTGAAGCTGGGAGGGAAACGCTGAGCATCTGGGGGGGCCGTGCCTCAGTTTCCCCAGGGAGAGCTGGGTGTGGGGGGCTTGCCTGGGGATGCTGAGTTCGGCCCTGTGGCTCAGCCAGCCCGCTCTCTCCTTCCAGCACAACGTGAGGGATCTGCTGGGGAAGGACGGCCGCACCTGCAGGGACCGGCTGGACGAGCAGCTGCCTGCACTCGGGGCAAGGAAGGTACGGCCGGGGCCAGCGTGGGGAGAGGAGAGGATCCCATGGGTGTGACGGGGAAAGCGGGGAGGGCAGGGTGCCTGTACAGTGCAGGCCTTTCCCCAACCCGTGTCCCCACGGCCCCCTCTGGTCTCTCCTGCCAGCCTTGCCGCCTGCCCCGGCCTGGGCTGGCAGAGCTGCCCCCGGGGCTGCAGGGGGCCAAGCCCTGCCCCTCGCCCCAGAGCCCAGCCCCGGGCAGCCCAAGCCAGGGCTGCACAAGGCAGCGGAGCCCACTTGGCCCACGGCTGGGGGCCAGTCTGCCCACGCTGAGCCCCCATTTGGATGGGAACACCCAGTGCGGGGCAAGCTCAGCACTGGGACTACGGGTCCAGGGACACGGCCTGTGCAAGGGACCCGCAAGCGGACTGCAGGGACACAGCCTGGCTCCCGGGGGACACAACTGGGGACACAGAGGGCACCAGTGACCCCCGAGAAGTGGGGAGGGGCTCCTTCCAGTGGAGGACTTTAGATGCCCTGACGGCCACCACTGCCGTTCCCCTTCTGGCAGCACCCAGATCAGCCTGAACCTGGGGTAAAAGAACAGGAGGGGGTTTCCTACCCCAGGGCAGGGGGGCCTGGGGGGGGCTGGGAGCATCCCGGTTTGGGGGGCGAGGGACACCCCCTGAGCAGCCCCGTGGAGGCTAAGCCTGCCTGTGCCCCCATCTCGCTGGCCAGGTCCGTGCTGCAGGAGATAAAGCAGGAGCCGATGGAGCTGAAGGACCTGGGACTACAGAAGACAGAGCAGGAGCTGAAGGAGCTGGATGTGGCACCTCCCCGGGCTGGCTGGGGCCATCGACCCTCCACGGCACCTGGGCTCCTTGGCTGCAGAGTTATATATTGAAAAAAACAATAAAATGGAGGAAGAAAAGACCAGCTAGAGGCTCTCATGCCCCAGGGAAGGCTTAGATTGGAAATTAGGAAACATTCATTCACAGACAGGGTTGCCAAGAATTGGAAGAGGTTGGGAAGGACATTTTGAACCATCCAGGGTGCTCAAAGTGCTGGGAGGCAGGAGCTTTGGGGAGGGGGACACTGCTCTGATGCCAGCTGCTCTCTGGTCTTACTTTTGGCCATCCATGGTGGCCATTGCTTTCTATGGAGGGGCAGGAGGCCAGGAGGACTGCGGGTGCTGCAGGTGGTGGTGGTGGTGGTTTTGGAGGCCCCCTCCTCAGGGGTCCACACTACTGGGATGACACGGGGTGCCGTGCTCTGACTCTGCCACCACCGCCGTTCCCAGACAAGGCAACTGCAACATGCCTGTGGAAAGGTGGAGGTGGCTGGAACTGACTGGAAAGAGGATGGCAGCTCCCAGATCAGCCTGCGGCTGGGGAAAAGGATGGGAGAGGGTTTCCTAGCAGGGCTGGGAGCATCCTGGTTTGAGGAGTGAGGGACACTCACGAGCAGTGCCATGGAAGCTAACCCTGCCCATGCTCCCGTCTCACTGGCCAGGTCCACACTGCAGGAGATAAAACAGGAGCTGATGGAGCTGGGCGTGGCACGTCCCCTGGCTGGATGGGGCCATGGAGCCTCCACGGCACCTGGGCTCCTTGGCTGCATCCATCCCGGCTCAGAGCCCATTCCTTCTCCCCTTCCTGCAGCAGCACAAGCAGCACAACTGCTGCTTTGTACTCACTGGATTTATAGATGTTAGAAATATTTATTCATATTTATGTTATGTATTTCATAAAGAAAAAAAGGGGAGTGGGAGAAAAGACCAGCTAGAAGCTCTCATGGGACAGTGCCTTCCATGGGCCAGTGCTGCTCCGGCTGCCCTTGGTCCTCCCCATAGTGCCATCAGTGAGTCCTGGTAGGTCCGATACAGCCCCTGCTGCCCTTGGCCCCACTAGCTGGAGGCTCAGCAGCCCTGGAGGTGCTGAAGGACCTGGGACCGCAGGAGACAGTGTGTTACCAAAGACAGGCCTCTGCTTTGTTTCTAAAATAGTTGGTTCTTACTAACCTTCCTACTGTGTGACAAAATAGCTCGTTAGTGACTTTCTTACCCTGTGAGAAAATGGTTAGTCACTGAGCTGATGTTACAGATAGTGATAATGGGGAGACCACCGCAAGTAGTCAATCACTTCAAGGTTCTTCTATACGTCACGTATGTACACCTATACCAATTAGGACAGAGTTATGGCTGCTTCCAGGAACACCCTTATTATCTTCAAGAAGTTGGCAAACTCACAGTAAACTTTTACTGTCCTGAGATGAGTCAATACTGTAAAGGGATGATGTGAGGAAGGGTCTCCTTACCCAAACGACCACCAAGACACTCAACGCTTGCGCAGAAGTGTTTTGCCGATGCAGCAAAATTTGGCATGCACGTGCAAAAGGGCTATTGGGTCATCCTAATGAATGTGTAAGCCTAGGTGGAGTTATGGATCAGGTAGGTGGAATAATGAGAATATTTTGTGTATAAATAATGGGTGAATATCCACGGCAAGCTGTGCTAGATTTGTGGGTTTTCCCCCTAGCGCTCAACGTCGAATAAAGCAATGTCACCTCTTTAAACTACTTTTGGTTTCGAGGGCTTTTATTTCAGGTAACAAGAACAGGAGCTGAAGGAGCTGGATGTGGCACCTCCCCAGGCTGGCTGGGGCCATCGACCCTCCACGGCACCTGGGCTCCTTGGCTGCAGAGTTATATATTGAAAAAAACAATAAAATGGAGGAAGAAAAGACCAGCTAGAGGCACCCATGCGCCACTGCCCTCCCCAGCAGCATTCCCCCCTTCCTCAATTAACAATAAAACTTAGAAAAACATTTCAGTATGTTTCTGGGGGAGCCCCCGTTCCCAGTGCTCTACCCCACGCCTCTACCAACCCCCCCAACTCCAAAACCACCCCCCCACACCAATTTCTGCACGATCTGGGTTTATTTGACGTCACTATGGTATGGAGAACACTGAAAGTTGCAGAATTTGACACCAAAAACTGTAGAATCGTGCTCCTCTTCTGTTGGGGAAGATACTCAACTTCCCACCCTCAATACTCTTCAGGCTGCAGCGGGGCACGGATGTGAATCTCGGTGGGGGAACTGTCTCATGGATTTATACAACTCTGGCGTTCTATTCTTTGAAGCCTTCTCGACACGCATAGAGCATATTGCCCTTCTGCGTTATTTCCAAGCAAACAGTGATGATTTTAAGATGTCTGCCTACAGCGTTTGTTAGATGTCGGTTCCTTCTCTTGCCACAGTTCTCAAGTCTTTGCAGGTACAAAGGTTTTCAAACAATCCCTAACGGAACCACCTGAAAAAGCCTGTGGACCCAGTTTTCTGACACCTTCTGCCCAAGTCAGGAGCCCAAAGAGCAGCACCTGGGAATGGGCAGCGGGGGCAGGAGGAACGGCTGCCCTGGGGAACGTGCAAAATAATGGCAACAAGTGAGGCCAGAAAGTCACCATGTGGCCCTTTCCACACCTCATCTTTCAAAAATCTTATGTTCCTTCTTATTTCACACATGCCTTCACTGAGCACCCTGGAAACCCCTCCCCCAAGAGCCAAAACTGGTGGTGATTAGCTTGGAGAGAAAACCAACCTTGAATGAGAAACTCCTTCTGTGGGGGTCTGTGTCCTCTAACTCCCACCCGGGGTCACAAGGAATGATGGCAAAGGAGGCTGCACGGAGAAAACAGGAGCGCAAGGACACAAACAGGCTCAGTGCAGGCGGACAGCATTGGAGAATTCTAGGAGGTTGACTGCTAAGCAGTTTTTAAAGTGACTACATGCTTCCTTGGTCGACAGCAGACACTCCAGTCGAGCCTGCCATGTTCTCTGGGATTGTCTCCTTTGGTGTGGAAAACCAGAGCGGGAGGAAGAATCCTCCTGACGAGCAAGCAGGTGGCTGAGCGGGCAGCGGCCGAGCCCTGTCCCATCCGCATAGCCCGGCTGGGGAATCCTAGAAATGCCTAGGTTGGAAGGAATCTTTCAGGTCATTGAGTCCAACCATCAACCTAACACTGACAAAACCACCACTAACCCATGTCCCTCAGCACCACGTCTGCCCAGCTTTTTAATAGCTCCAGAGACGGTGATGCCACCACTTCCCTGGGAAGCCTGTTCCAATGCTTCGTAAGCCTTTCTGTGAAGAAATTTTTCCTAATAACCACCCTAAACTTCCCCTGGGGCAACGTGAGGCCATTTTTTCTCATCCTATCGCTTCTTACTCGTGTGAAATGTGCTTAACTGATTCGTGTCAGTGTGGAACAGTGTTGTGACCTTTGATTGTTTTGTCTGTATGGCCGCAGACGAGACAGTGTGTCTATCGTGTCTGTGTTTTGCAGGAGCCGCCTGGCGAACATTCTAGAATACCAACTTAAACCGGTCCTGTTGGTATCTGCATAGTGACCTGTAAGAGGGGGGATACACCCATTTTTGGCAAGGGCCAACCATTTTAGAGGCAGTTATGAATATGTATTAGTACAGGAGATATAAACCAAAAATGGGGTCTGTAAGGTGTGTGTCTTGGTTGGGCAGAGACCCCCGGCACGCCCAGCGCTGTTTGCTTGCCTTTATTCCTTTAATAAATTATAAATTCTAATTGGAATCCTGTTTGCGATTAAATCATTTATCACAATTTGGGGGCTCGTCCGGGATGGTCTTAGTTCCTGAATTCTGACTTGATCTAGGAGGGGCGCCCCACCATTAGGTGGCTCCTGATCAGGTCAGGTCGGGACTAACGCCATCCTGAACCTGAGTAAAGGCGAGCAAAGAAAAGATTTTGATTTTTATTTTTATGAGCTCCCTTGCCGGCTGCAGCAGTTTATTTTACCCGTAATTCTGCGCGCGAAGATCTGAACGAAGATGACGGAGTCGTAAGTATTTAAAGTGTATACCGTTCGGTTGGGTGGGATTCGGTTGCCTGTGTGTAAGAGTGTGATTGAGACGGAACCTGGTTCCGAAGTGATTGTGGAGGTCTTCTAACCGCGGTTCCAATCTCCCGCGAGGGACTTGGCCGGTGAAGGACCGAAGCGATTCCTATAGGATTCGTGGGTGGGTGATAGGTCCTAAACCCCCTGCAAGACACTCTTACTGGTAACCAAGGGCTGTAGGAATTGCCACAGTAAAATTCCCAGATGGGTCAGACAAAATCGAAGACCCAGGACCAGAGGAAAGGGAGCAAATTACCACACATACCATTGGAAAGTCCATTAGGAATAATGATTAGGAATTGGAATGAAAGGGGCCCCAGAAAAGGAAAAAGTAAATTAAAATTAGTTCACTATTGTATGACTGAATGGCCGAAGAAACTTTTAAAACCACATGTCTTTTGGCCTGTTTTTGGATCCTTTGAAGACTGGATTTGCCAGGCCTTAAATCTATATGTTAATTCAAAGGAACCTTTTAGTCAGGAGGAAAGTGATTATGCAGGATTATGGATCAGGACTTCACGTCCTTTTCCGGCTTCAATACTTACATTAAAAACGGATGAAAAGTCTGAGAAAGAAGAAGGAAACAAAGACGAAAAAGGGAAGGAAAAAGATGATAAATGGGAACCACTAGATAACTTACCACCTCCATATCCTAACAATCCTCCTCCGACGGCGGCTCTCCCTCCAGGGGCCGTAGTACCCCCACCAGTGCCACCGTTACCCCTGCCTCCACCACCGACAGCACCGGAATTAGATCGACCTCCGGCTGCATGTACGAGAAGTAGAACTGCCACATCTGGGGGAGCTTCTCTATATCCCTTACGAGAAGTACCCCTTGGAGGCAATCAGGGAGGCATCGGGTTTGTGGCAGTTCCATTAAATACCACAGATGTAAGGAATTTCAAGAAAGAAATGGGGACCCTATTAGATGATCCCCTTGGAGTAGCCGAAAAACTAGACCAATTTTTAGGACCTAATACTTATACCTGGGAAGAAATACAATCCATTTTAGGGATCTTATTTACTGCTGAGGAAAAGGGAATGATTAGACAAGCTGGAATGAGAATTTGGGAAAGACAGAATCAGGCAGGACCCCCAGGAGATCAGCAATGGCCAAAGGTGGATCCCCATTGGGATCATCAACAACCCCAAGGGAGACAGAACATGAGGGATTTGAGAACATTAATAACACAGGGAATAAGGGAAGCGGTTCCCCGAGGGCAAAACATTAATAAAGCATTTAATGAACAACAAGGAAAAGACGAATCTCCTACAGAATGGTTGGAGAGGTTGAGGAAAAGCCTGCAAATGTATTCTGGAATTGATCCGAATACAGTGGCTGGGACTGCACTCCTTAGAACACAATTTGTAGCCAAACCCTGGGGGGATATAAGAAAGAAATTAGAAAAACTTGAGGACTGGCAAGAAAGAGGATTAGAGGAGTTACTTAGAGAAGCCCAGAAGGTATATGTTAGAAGGGATGAAGAAAAACAGAAAGTAAAGGCAAAACTTTTTGTAGCAGCAGTAAAAGAAAGTCAGAAAAATCAGAATCCGTTTAGAGAGAAAAGGGAAAAAAGAATAGAGCAGACACCCAGAGGACAGCCTCATAGGGAGAGATTCACAATTCCTGTCTGTTACTACTGTAACAAGAGGGGACATGTTCAGAGCAACTGTCGTAAGCGAGAACAAGATGAGAAAATGTTCAAAGAAGAACAGGGGTGTCAGGGGCTATATCTTTTGGGGACTTCAACGTCAACAGAGCCCTTGGTAAAATTATTAATAGGTCCCCATAAGGAGGAGGTTTTCTTTTTAGTGGATACAGAAGCTGAAAAATCAACCATTCCGAAACTTCCAAAAGGAATAGAGATAGGGAAGAATTATATGTCAGTAGTTGGGGCAAAAGGAGAACCTTTTAAAGTCCCTGTCTTGAAAGATGTAGAAGTAGAAACAGAAAAGACAATTTGTCTTAATGATTTACTTTTGCTCCCTGAAGCGGAATACAATTTACTAGGAAGGGATCTGATTTTGAAGTTAAACTTGAGCATTCAGAGTCAGGGGAACAAACTGCAGATCAAATTATATACTTTAACACAGGAGGATGAAGAAGCTATTAACCCCTCGGTGTGGTATAAAGAAGGGGAAACTGGAAAAATAAAAATGGACCCCATAAGCGTTCAAATAATAGATCCACATCTTTCGATTAGAATCAAGCAATACCCTGTACCCATGGAGGGTCGAAAAGGATTAAAACCTGTAGTTGACAGACTTTTGGAAAAAGGAACCTTGGAACCATGTATGTCACCTCATAATACACCCATCCTCCCTGTAAAGAAACCAGACGGGTCATACAGAATGGTACAGGATTTAAGAGCTGTAAATCAGCGAACGATTACTAAATTCCCTGTAGTGGCAAATCCCTATACTTTATTAAGTCCTATTTCTCCCAGACATACTTGGTATAGTGTGATAGATTTGAAAGATGCTTTTTGGGCCTGTCCTCTGGACGAGGGATCTAGAGATTATTTTGCTTTCGAGTGGGAGGACCCCGAAACGGGACGGAAAGAGCAATTAAGATGGACGGTATTACCACAGGGGTTTACGGAGTCACCACATTTATTTGGGCGAACTTTAGAGAAAATCTTACAGGATTTTACATTACCCCAGGAGATAAAATTATTGCAATATGTAGATGATTTATTAGTAGCAGGAGAAACTGAAGAGGGGACCCGAGAAGCTACTATTAAATTGTTAAATTTTCTAGGGGAGAAGGGATTGAAAGTGTCCCGATCAAAACTACAGTTTGTAGAACAGGAAGTAAAATACTTAGGACATTGGCTAAGTCAGGGAAAGAAGAAACTAGATTCTGATAGGATATCTGGGATTCTATCTGTAAGACCCCCACAAGCTAAAAAGGAGGTTCGGCAAATATTGGGATTATTAGGATATTGTAGATCATGGCTTGAAAATTATAGTGACAAGGTAAAATTTCTATATGAAAAATTAACTAGTAACCAACTTAAGTGGTTTACAGAAGATGACCAGGAATTCGAGGAAATAAAAAAGGCATTAATGCAAGCACCTGTATTGAGCCTCCCAGATTTAGAAAAACCTTTCCATCTTTTTGTGAATACATCAAATCAGACAGCATATGGAGTTCTTACTCAAGACTGGGCAGGAATAAAAAAACCTGTGGGGTACTGTTCTAAATTACTTGATCCAGTAAGTAGAGGATGGCCTGCTTGTCTCCGAGCTTTGGTAGCTACCGCATTATTAATAGAGGAAGTTTGGAAAATTACCTTTAGTGCTCCTTTAAAAGTGTATACCCCACACAATGTCAGGAGTGTTTTACAACAAAAGGCAGAAAAATGGTTAACGGACAGCCGGATCTTGAAATATGAAGCAATATTAATAGACTCCCCCGATTTAGAACTGAGGGTGACTTCTGCTCAGAGTCCAGCACAGTTTTTGTTTGGAGAGCCATCAAAGGAAGTACAACATAATTGTTTAGAGGTAATTGAGACCCAGACTACGGTGAGGCCGGACTTAAGAGATACTGAGTTAGAAAATGCAGAAGTGTTATTTGTAGATGGCTCCTCCCGTGTGGTGGAAGGGAGGAGAAAATCAGGATATGCCATAATTAATAAAAATTTAGAACTTATAGAATCAGGACCTCTGAGTCCATCATGGTCAGCTCAAGCTTGTGAGCTGTATGCCCTTTGTAGAGCCCTGGAATTATTACAAGGAAAAAGCGGGACCATATTTACGGATTCTAAATATGCGTATGGAGTAGTCCACACTTTTGGAAAAATTTTGGAGGAAAGAGGTTTAATTAATACCCAAGGAAGGAATCTAATACATCAAGAACTAATAGTGAAAATTTTAAAGGCGTTAAGAAAACCAAAGGAGATAGCAGTGGTACATGTGAGAGAACACCAAAAGGGATTAGATTATCGAACCAGAGGGAATAACCTAGCCGATAGAGAGGCCCAGGAAGCAGCCCAGAGGACTCAGGTCGCTAAAATTAATGTAGTACAAGTACAAGGAGACATTAGTGAAAAAGAACTAGAGGAGAAAGAAAAGAAATTTACCCCTGAGGAACAGGCAAAATTAGAGAAAATAGGAGCTAAGTTAGAACAGGGAAAATGGATGCTGCCCGACGGGTGAGAGATGTTGCCAAAAGCTTATGCCAGGCAAATATTAGAACGATTACACACACAAAGACATTGGGGTACAAAGGCGGTAAGTGATCATTTCCTTAAACAATTTGGCTGTATTGGGATTTTTGAAATAGCAAAGCAAATCACGCGAGGATGTTTATCTTGTCAAAAAGTAAACAAGAAAGTGTTTCCACAAGCAGCCACGGGAGGAAGGAAAACAGCTTACAGACCTTTTGAAAGAATACAAGTCGATTTTAGTGAATTGCCTAAGGTAGGGAGAATAAAATACTTACTAGTAATAGTAGATCATTTAACACAATGGGTAGAAGCTTACCCTGTAGCACGAGCTACGGCACAGATGGTAGTAAAAATCTTATTAGAACACTTAATACCTAGATATGGGATAATCCAGTATATTGATTCTGATCAGGGCACACATTTTACTTCTAAAATAATAAAGTAATTATGTCAATCACTAGGTATTCAATGGGAATACCACACTCCGTGGCACCCACAAAGCTCAGGGAAAGTAGAAAGAATGAATCAAACAATAAAACAGCAATTGGCTAAATTAATGATTGAGACACAGATGTCCTGGACGAAATGCCTACCACTGGCACTATTAAACATAAGAACTAAGCCACACAGTGAGACTGGATTATCGCCGTATGAAATGTTATATGGAATGCCTTACTCCCAAGGGATGCCCCTGGGGAACAATGCAGTTGAAGATTATAGTATCCAAAAATATATAATATCCATTGGAAAAAGGTTAAAAGAACTATGAGAGATTGGGATGATGGCTCAAACACCACCATTAGGATTTGACACATGTGTCGCGAGTGAAAGGTCCAGTGAAGGAGTGGAGAGTCACATCTGAGCCCGGAGAAGCCAAGCTAACCATCAGACGAACTTAAGAGAGACCTTCATCAAGAAGCATAAGCTAAGTTGCTGTGGGAATTTCCTTGTAACTACTCCTGTAGAATTAGTGGACAGGGATAAATACCTATTAGGAAAGGTAATTTAGTCCATTGTGTAAACGGTGTTGTTTATTTTTAAGGGCAAAGTGTTCTACATGTTTTAAAATATATCATTTTCCAAAAAAGAAGTCAAGGATCTAGGAAACAGTTTAGAATTTTTGTGCATTCGCTGTGGGGCCACCACTCCCCTATATAACCTACCATGGGTTAGGCTTTATTGTTGTCAATTTAATCAAAGAGTGTTTCTTGACTAAAGGTTACCCCTTAAAAGATTAAGGAAGAGGGCAAGACCGGAGGGGAACGAGTGGTGTGGCTCGAAAGGTCTGCCAAGGGCTGCAACCCCTTCGGGCTGTGACCGCCGATCACGATGGCCCTGACCGGACCTCTTCTGGTCCTCTTTGGGGTAAGCTCCTTGACTCTGGTTATGGTAAACAACTGCAGCCAGTGCGTAGGAACTACTAGGAGGGGACGGGTAAGTTCCCAGACTTTGGTTTATAATATCGAAATAAAAGAAAGAATAAGGGAATCGCTACAGCACAGACTACTATTTAACTCATTTTATCATGAAATAGAAACAGGAGTGGAATATGAAATTCCCACAGTCGCTAAAAATCTATTTGTAAATCTTGCTGAAAACATTGCTAAATCATTAAATGTAACTAATTGTTATGTTTGTGGTGGAACAAACCAAGGTGAACGATGGCCATGGGAGGCTATGGAGAGCAACATTAGTAATCCTCAAATAGGGAAAACAATGGGAAAGGGTAACAGGAAACAACAGTGGGTACTTCAAACGAGTATAATTGGAAGGAGTTGTTGGCAAAATTTAAGAGAATGGAAAACAAGGAGGTAATCTAGAGTGTGAAGGAGGTTACCTATGGAACGAAACTCAGAATAAATGGGATAAGTGGGGGAGTCCATGGGAAATGAGTGATGAATTTAAAAATTGGACCAATGGAACAAACATACCAAATGGATGGCCCACTCCTGAAGGACATTATTGGATTTGTGGTAAACTAGCTTATGCGTTTTTGCCACAAAATTGGACGGGATCCTGTGTATTGGGAATTATAAGGCCCAGTTTTTTCCTGTTACCTATAAATCGAGGAGAGCGATTGGGAGTCCAAGTGTATGCTGAAGCTGGTGAATTAAGAAAAAGGCACTATAAACGGAGTCTACAAATTGGACATTGGAAAGATCAAGATTGGCCTCCCGAAAGAGTCATTGCCTACTATGGTCCAGCCACATGGGCAGAAGATGGATCCTGGGGCTATAGAACTCCAATATATATGCTAAATAAAATAATTAGATTACAAGCTGTATTAGAAATAATTGTAAATACAACTGGAGATGCCCTTGGACGAATTGCGAGACAAAATACCAAGATGAGAACTGCTTTGTATCAAAATCGCTTAGCCTTGGATTCTTTGCTAGCACAAGCGGGAGGTGTTTGTGGGAAGTTTAACCTTAGTAATTGTTGTTTAGAAATTGATGATGAAGGGGAAGCGGTAAATGAACTTGTAAAAGAAATGAAGAAAATTGCACATGTCCCAGTTCAGACTTGGACTGGAGTCGACCTAGAAGGATTCTGGGAAAACTTTACGGGAGGTGATTGGCTTACTAAAATTGGGATTGTTATACTGGGGGCATTTGCAGGATTGTTAACAATTCCATGTTTTATACCTTGTTTTATTAGACTAATACACTCAGTTATACAAGGAATGCAGATAGCTACAGTACCTGTTGATCCAGAACCAGGGAAAGAGAAAACTCTTTCCCCGATGATACTAAAGACAAAAGAAGATTCGAAACTAATACCCATTCGGCGAGTATTAACTCGGTTGGAAACAAAAACACGAATCAATGCCATAGAAAAAGAAAATGGGGGATTGCGAAATGCACTTAGCTGATTCGTGTCAGTGTGGAACAGTGTTAGGGCCACAGGGTGAAGTGTGACCTTTGATTGTTTTGTCTGTATGGCCGCAGACGAGACAGTGTGTCTATCGTGTCTGTGTTTTGCAGGAGCCACCTGGCGAACATTCTAGAATACCAACTTAAACCGGTCCTGTTGGTATCTGCATAGTGACCTGTAAGAGGGGGGATACACCCATTTTTGGCAAGGGCCAACCATTTTAGAGGCAGTTATGAATATGTATTAGTACAGGAGATATAAACCAAAAATGGGGTCTGTAAGGTGTGTGTCTTGGTTGGGCAGAGACCCCCGGCACGCCCAGCGCTGTTTGCTTGCCTTTATTTCTTTAATAAATTATGAATTCTAATTGGAATCCTGTTTGCAATTAAATCATTTATCACAAGTCCAACCATCAACCTAACACTGACAAAACCACCACTAACCCATGTCCCTCAGCACCACGTCTGCCCAGCTTTTTAATAGCTCCAGGGACGGTGATGCCACCACTTCCCTGGGAAGCCTGTTCCAATGCTTCGTAAGCCTTTCTGTGAAGAAATTTCTCCTAATAACCACCCTAAACTTCCCCTGGTGCAACGTGAGGCCATTTTCTCTCATCCTATCGCTTCTTACTTGGGAGAAGAAACCAACCCCCAACTCTCTACGCCCTCCTTTCAGGCAGCTGGACAGAGCGAGAAGGTCTCCCCTCAGCCTCCTTTTCTCCAGGCTGAACAACCCCAGCTCCCTCAGCCGCTCCTCACAGGACTTGTTCTCTATAAAAGTACAGTGTGCCAAGTCCCGTGGGCGAGCACTGAAGAAATGGCCGCCTCTGCCCCCTGCCGCTCCCGCCGGCTCCCCGCTCCCCGCTTCTCCCTCAGCCCGCAGCGCACGAGTCCCCGCAACTCGGAGCGGGGAAAAAGGGCGGGAAGCGGCGCGCGCCAGACGGGGCCGGGGGGGGAAAGGGCGGGAAGGGGCGCGCGCCAGACGGGACGTGGCGTCCTGTCGCGCGGGGAGGGCGTGGTCAGTCGGGGCCGTCCCCGCGCGGCAGCAGCTCGGCCGTGACCGGCCCGCCGCGACGCCGGGTGGTGTCCGCCCGGGCGGCGGGAGGGAGGCGGCGGCCCGGCCAGCGCTGGGGCTGCAGAGAGCGCCAGAGCCCGTCCCCGAGAGGGCTGGCAGCCGAGAGGGCAGCGGCGCGGCGGGGGGGAACGGGAGACGATCTGCTCAGGCTGGTGGCAGGGCTGCGAGGGCCGTGAGAAGGGCTGAGGAGCGCCAGGGAGCCTGAGGCGGGGAGAGGCAGGTGGAACCGTGTTCTGCCCTCCCCGAGACAGGAACGGGAATGGCCGCTAGAAAATGCCCAGTGTGGAGGGGATCCTGTATCCTGCCGCGGCCAGGCTGAGGAGGTGCTGGCAGAGGCAGAAAGGCCTGCCCCACGTATCATGGCCACCTCGTGGAAGAAAAGAGGGGTTAAAGTCGTAGGCGATTCCTTTCTGAGGGCAACAGAGGGTCCACTATGGCAACATTTCGATGGTGGGATGGCCGGCACGGCACCGGGCTTCCTGGCGTCAGATGGGGTTCACCTTTGTCAAAGGGGGAAGAGGGTCTTTGCTCACGAGCTGGCGGGGCCGATTGACAGAGCTTTAAACTAGGCCTGAAGGGAGAGGGGGACAGCATCAGGCTTGCCCGTGACAAGCTGTGGGACGACACGCCAAGGTTGGAGGAGCAGGGTGCCAGCGAGGGCCCGCAGCCTGTTGCTCTGAGACGCTTTGGTGACGCTGCCGCACACTTGCAGTCATAGAGAGATGAGGCAGGGGCTGCCGAGGTCCCAGGAGCCAAGAGGGAAACACCAGTGCCAATACCCCAAAGGAACCTAGGGGCGTTCCTCGAAGAAGGTGACATGGCCGACAGCCCAGCTGAAGTGCCGCTCCACCAACACCTGCAGCACGGGCAACAAACAGGAGAGGCTGGAAGCCACTGTGCTGCCAGAATGCTAAACCTAGTTGCCATTATTGAAACTTGGCAGGATGAATCCCATGGCTGGAGTGTGGCTGTTGAAGGTTACAGGCTGTTCAGGAGGAGGGACAGGCAAGGAGGGAGAGGCGTTGGGGTAGCGCTGTATGTTAGGGAGGGTTTGGATTGTCTGGAGTTTAATGATGGTTGGGGGTTTATTGGTAAGAATCGGGGAAGGCCAACAAGGCAGATACCCTGGGGGGAGTCTGTGCCAGGCCAGCCAAGCAGGATGACAAGGCAGATGAAATAGTCTAGAAGTGGGTGGGAGAAGTCTCACAATGGCTAGTCCTTGTTCTTGGGGGCCTTCAACTTGTCAGATGGCTGCTGGAAACAGCAGCAGAGAGGAACCAGTCTAGGGGGTTCCTGGAGTGTGTGGAAGAGACCTTCCTGACACTGCTGCTGAGGGAGCCAACTGGGGAAGGTGCCCTGCTGGACCAGTCATTTGTCAGCAGGCGAGGAGTGGTGGGCAATGTGACGGTTGGAGGCTCTTGGGCATAGCGACCCCAAAATGGCAGAGTTTTTGTTCCTTGGGGAGGGAAGGAGGGGGGTCAGCAGAACTCGCTGATCAAAGCGAATGAGAGCAGCATCTCAGGGGTAGAGGCTCTTGCCCATCCCCTAGGTGCTTCCAGAGACACACTCCCTCTTCAGGGGTCCACACTGCTTGGACAATACGGGGGGCTGCTCCCGGACTCTGCCAGCACCACCCTTCCCAGACCAGGCAACTGGACGAAGCCCTTGGAAAGGTGGGGGTGGCTGGAACTGATGGGAAGGTGGGTGTCAGCGCCCAGATCCTCCTGCAGCTGGGGTAGAAGGACCCGAGGGGGTTGCAGGGGAGCCAGAGGGGCTGGGAGCATTAGGGCTTGAGGGACAAGGGACATCCCCTGAGTGGCCCTGTGGAGGCTAAGCCTGCCCGTGCCCCTGCTGGCCAGGCCCATGCTGCAGGAGATAAATCAGCAGGATTTATCCATCAGCAGGAGCTGATGGAGCTGAAGGACCTGGGACTGCAGGAAACAGAGCACAAGCTGAAGGAGCTGGATGTGGCGCCTCCCCGGACTGGCTGGGGCCATCGACTCTCCATGGCACCTGGGCTCCTTGGCTGCATCCATCCCAGCTCAGAGCCCATCCCTTCTCCCCTTCCTGCAGAAACACAAGCTGAGGGCGATACAGCACATGGGGCAGGAGGAGGCAGAGGCGCAGGCAGCACGCCCCGTCTCCAGCACGGACACCGGAGTGAAGGTGGGGCAGCTTCTCCAGCGCCATGAGAAGCTCCAGGAAAAGGCGAACACCTTCATGTCCTGGCAGGCGGTGGGCAAGCTGGTGAGGCTGCTGCTGAGGAGGAGGAATGTAGGGAGATACTGGTGTGGGGGTCAGATCCCCGTAGCACCACCCTGGGGACACAGGCAGGGTCCTCTGGCACCCAGATCCCCACCCGGAGTAGACAGCTGTGGTCCCTGGACATACAGACCGCAACCCCAAAGGTGCAGTAAGGGTCCCCGAGCACCTTGACCACCACCCTAAGGATGCAGCCAGGGTGGCTCCTGGTGAAGCTCTCTCTCATCTGGCCAGGGACTGAATGGACTTTCAGACCTTTCCGCAGATCTCCGGGTGCTCACAGTGTCGTCGCTGGCATTTTCTGCCTCTTTTGGTTAAAATGTGGCTGGTCAAACCCTGCTAGTGGGTTCCCCTAGTGTCTTAGCAGAGAGCATGGTTTCTCCTCCCGCACCCTGTTGAAGAGAAATAACTGGACTCCAGACGATCCAATGTGAATCAACAGAAGTCGTTTATTAAGCACCGATCATCATCTTTTATACCCTGTGTTGTAGCCGTACACGCGACTCGCTTATTTCTGATCAGCGAGTTACACTGTCCAGGCGCTGTGCATGCAGTTCGTTCACACATCAGATTGGTTACAAGAATTCGCATAGTAAATTGCTTAGTCATTAGCACAACATGTTTTCTACCTTCTCAGTTCCCGTTTTTCCCATGTACTAATTCCATCTTCTACCACCTGTTTTGCTCTTAATCTAATCTCTCACAGTAGGGAGGCTGGCTCACATGGCCATTTTCTCTCAGATACATTCCTACAATACCCCCTTTTTCTTCTTGAGCCAGCCAGACCTTATGCATGGCATTTTCTATCATGTCAGTCACTTTGCGGAGAACACATGAGGCTGCCATAATCAATAATAATATAACCAACAATAGCATGAGCCCTTGCTTTAGTAAATCTGATAACCATCCCGTTATACCCCACAAGCTTAACCAATCATCGAAACTGTTTTTGACCACTTTTAATTTGGACATGTTATCCTTCAGCTCCCGTAACTGCTTATGAATGGATGATGAGTGGTCGGAAAGGTTCATACAACACATACCTTCAAAACCTTCACATCCATGACCCTGAGCTAACAGCAAAAAATCAATAGCCGCTCGATTTTGCAGCGTAGCATGCCGAATGCTATCAACATCAGTCAGCAAGCTAGATTTGGGTTGCCCATTGACGGTGCTGGGGGTTGTCCAGGCAAGGGATCAAGTTGCCCAGCAGAGGCACTAGGATGCACGCAGTCTGCACTGACTTGCCCAGGGGTGGCACTGGGTTGCCCACTGGGGCCCGTGAGTTCATAGGATCATAGAAAGTCTCAAGTCGAGGAGACCCATGAGGATCATCGAGTCCATCTCCCTGCTTCTTGCAGGACTACCTAAAACTAAATGATATGACTAAGCTGCTCAACAGTTGCCCAAAAGCTGCACTTGATTGCCCAGGGGCTGCAAAACCTGCCCATGGAGGGCAGTAGGTTGTCCAGGGCAGGATCTCGGATGCCATGTGAGGGTATTTTCTTGCCCAGGGCTGGCCCCGGCTTGCCCATCCAGAGCAATGTGTTGCCCAACGGCTGCATCGGGTTGCCAGAGCGGCTGCAGGGAGTTGCCCGCGTAGAACCCGGTTACTGAGCAGCCTGCGCCAGCGGCAACGCTGCCCTGGTTCTGTGACACAGAGGGCACTGGGGATGCTGCAGTGTCTGGCAGTGCTGCCACCCAACCTGACAGCACAGCACTGAGTAGCAGCCCCCCCCGCACACCCCCAAGCCTCTGCAGGGTGAGTATGTCCCTGAACTGGGAGGGAAAAAAACAGGTCATTCTCCTAATGCCCCTCCATATCTCTTCTGTCCTCTAAATGTACCCGGATGAGGTGGTCGGGGCTCCTGTCGTGTGTCCGTGTTCAGGGATGGCACAAAGTGTCGCCCTGGGATGGCTTATCCCAAGGGGGATGCAGGGGCATTTATTTCAGCTGGAAATGCAGGGAAAAGTAGCCCTGGGCCGTTCCCAAGGGGTTTTCCCTCCCTTTCCTAAACGTGTGTCTGTCAGTATCTGAAAGGGCAGAGTTTATTTGTGGGGGTGGGAGCCAGGGAAGCTGCCTCCCACCCTCCCAAGGCTGTTTCTCAGGTATAAAGCGGCACGGAGCTAGGGAAAGCGCCGTCATTTATCCCTAGCCGGGACAAAAGGGCTGAAGGGAGCGGTTTGTGGGAAGCGGCACACACAGTGGTTTCTGTTGGACCTGAGCGCAGACATTTCGTCCTCGGTTCTGCCAAACTGCCTCGGAGGGTCGTGTTTGCGAAAGCTTCTTTTTTTGCTAAATTTGAGGGTGTGAGTTTCCCGCTGCCTGTCCCACAGCCACTCCCATCAGGGATCTTGCTGTAGCACACCCGTGTCCTCATCTTCCCCTGGGGCTCCGAGCCAGGCTGGGAGCAGTGGGGACGGGACGGTGTTAGGGGAAGGACACGTCAGGCTGGCTACAACAGCCGTATTGAGGGACTTATTCCTGCCCCTGGGTGACACTTGTAACCTCACAAGAGCTTTGTACCGAGCACCACGTACCCCTCCGGAGTGTTTGTCCTCAGATGAGGTGTGTTTGGTGGCCCCCTGCCTTATCTTGCTGATAACCATCGATTGACAGCCTCAAGCTGGAGAGGACAATATGCAATTCTTGGTAGCAAAATCTTCATGTGTGGCCATTCCTCCTAGGGCTACTGCAAGGCTGGTGTTTCCCAAGCGCTCTGAAAAGACTGTGGGCCATCTCCTTCCCACGCACACTGATCTTACACCAGGTGAGCCATCGACACCTTTCCTCCTTTGCAAGGCAAGAGGCGGCCCCTCTTTTGAGGCTGAAATAGGGGTGTGGGGGGGTCAAATTTGGATATAGTCCTGCAAAGCTCAGCTCACCTGCAGGCTCCTCACTCCAGCATTTAAGGCAAGGGAAGATAGAGGGGGTGAGGATGGAGTCCCTCACCCACCCACAAATGGCGCTGGGCCGGTAGCAGATGTGTGTCCAAAAGGGACGCAGCCCTCGGGGCTGGGAATGGAACTTTTACAGAGAAAATGACCTCTGGAGTATCAGAAGATCAGCAGCTATGCCAGCCAAAAGAAACAAAGGAACAGCAGAGAAGGAGCAACTCCAGTTTGACTGGATTGACAGATTTAAGGAAAAGGAAGGCACGGTATCTGTCATTCTCCTTATGGCCGTGATTTGTTTTTCTCCGCCTTCCAAGACCTGATGCTAGATACTAACAACCAAGTCAAACGCTTTTATATCCAAATGTTTGGGATGCTGTCAGGAGGGATTTGTTTTCAAGGGGTTTAGGCCTGTTCAGGCGCTGTGAGGGCGCTCTGTGCGTCGCTGTTCGTGTTTGAAGTTGCGGGTGTTGCTGTAAGAAGTAAGGCAAGTGCAGGAGGTTGCTGAGGTTGTCCTCTCTCTCCTCCTCTGTGCAGGACACGGACGGGACACACGAATAGCAGCGGTGGAGCATGGAGTCTGTCGGCTCTCCCTTACCAGCAAAGTTCGCCCATCCCAGAGCCATACCCACCAGGTTTCTCCCTGCCATCCACACCATGGCGTCAAGCTATAAGAACCGATTTCCTTACCGCCCCTTGCCTCAGAGCTACAGCCTCCCCTGGATGCCCAGCACCTACTACAGAACGGCTGCCAGCAAACCAACTTTGGCTGCCTTTTCCAAGAGTTCCCAGGGGATAACCGCCGGCGAGAAGCTTCCATCTGTTTCCACCAGAACCACCGTCTTCACCCGCTACACCCCTGAAGACTGGTACAAGTCCAACGTGACCAATTACAGGGAGTCGGAGACCTCCCAGAAGAACGCGGAGCGCCTGAGAGCCGATACCTCCCGCATCATTGACCACAAATACCAGCAGACCAAGAAAACGCAAGTAGAAAGCACCAAAAACCTGGGAGTGCGCGCCAATGACATCGCGTTTTGGAAATCGGAGCTCTGCCACGAGCTAGATGAGGTGATCGGGGAGACCAACGCACTCACAGAGGTGAAGACCAGGCTGGAGAGAGCCTTGGCCGAGGCGGACGCCCCTCTCCGGGTAAGCAACCGTCCCGGCGCGCTTCAAGCTGTAGCCTACTGCTGAAACATCTGCAGCCCTTCAAACGTCTCATTAAGTTTCACTGCAGCTCCGGAACGTCTAGAAAGCTTTTATTAAGAGGCCATTAGTTAAGTTAGTAGTAACCAAACCCCCCTTGCCATCTGCTGGATCCCCTATCAGCACAGGCTGAGCACGTCAGAGCAGCATTTGCTTAACTCAATATTTTTAGACGCGGTACATCCAAAATCCTGGTTTGGGAGACAAAAGCCCGTGTCTTACCACGAGGCTCTGGCGAGGTGGGCGTCAAGGCTGACACAGGTCCCCCGTTTCAGCTGTGGCTGCACCAGGGACACGTCTGCTCCCTCATGATGGTTTAATGCTGATGTTGCAGCTCGGCTGCTTTTTTTCTGCAAAACCAGCTGTCCCGGGCCACTTTTTTCCCCCTCTTGTCATCTCCGTGCCCACCTAGAATTTCTTTTCTTACATTATTGGAGATGGGGACAGTCCCCATAGAGAGCCCTGCCCCTGCAGCCAGCGGTGATGGCGTGTCCCCAACAGGTCGCTCAGGAGTGCTTACTTCACCGGGAGAAGAGGATGGGCATCGACCTGGTCCACGACAACGTGGAGGAACAGCTCTTAACAGTAAGTTGGGTATCTCAGATCATGCGTTGAAGCTATTTTTACCGGATTTCAAAGTTATGGGATTTGGAGCACTGATCACCTGCCTCCAGCAGCCGGAGCTTCACAAAGGCAATGGGTTTGTGCTGAAGTCAAGTGAGCTGAGAGCAACACACTTCCTCCGGTGGAGCTGAATGTGTCTCAGAAATTCAGCCTGGGCATTTACACCGAAGTCGAGTCCATCTCCTCTTGTCCCGTACGGATGGGATTCCTCCTGGGGAGGAAAACATTTTGGGAGCAAAAAGGGCAGGTGCTGATCTGGGGATGGAAGTGTGTAGTGGTCCAGGGAACCGCTCTGCCTGTCCACACCAGGATGTGTCCCTGTCCGTGTAGTGGGACTAACCACCGCTTGACACTGAGGTCAAGGTGAAAAAATCCTTATTGACCCACCCTGAAAGGGAACGCAAAGGCCGTGGCTGCAGCCACAGCACCCTTCTGTACCCTCCAGGGCGCTGGGCGCAGGCTCAGCTGCGAGTTTTCCTGCCTGTTTGCTTTGGGCAGGAAGACAAGCAGGCAAGTTCTTGCTGTGTGCAGGGTTGGAGAGGTCCAAGGGGAGGAGTGTGACCAGGACGAGTGAGTATGGACACTGATGGGGTCCTCTTTTGCCTTTGCCCAGGAAGTCGATGTCATCAGGTTGTGCCAGGAGAAGATGCAGCAGTTCCTGGACAAGGCCAAAGCCCAGATCACGTAAGGAGGAGCGCCTTCTCTCATGTCGGAGGGCTGATGTGCATTTGTGGTCACAGCAGAAGCCCAGCAGAACCCCAGCAGATGTGAACCCCCAGAAGAAGCCTGTCTCTCCCCACACCCCGCAGGCGTAAAGCCCATGGAGGCTCCATGGCATGCGGGCGGTGATGCTCGTGGGAGGACAGAGCTGCGCGGGGGGCCGGGAGCTGCTGTGGGGAGTGGAACGGGGAGGAAGCCATTCCACCCGTACGTCCCCACCGATGGCTGCTGTTTGCATGTTGAAGGTCCAACCGGGCGGCCCAGCAGAATCTGGAGAAGGATCTGGCCAACAAGCAGGTGGCCCACCGGATCGACGACAGGTGCCACCACCTGATGAACACCTCCCAGGGCATCAGTTACTACCGAGGGGTGGAGCAGGTCGATGCCACGTGAGTGCACGCTGTCGGTCCCCAGCAGCAAGCTGTCCCCGGGATACGCGGTGCCTCTCCCTGGCAGGGAGCTGCTTGTCCCCAACCCAGATCCATCCCGCCTGGAGACACCTCCCTCAGAGCGGTCATTTCTCTCCGCTCCTCGGAAAGGGAGCACAACCCTCTGCTGACAGTTGGATGCCAAACATCCAGAGGGTGAAAGCCAGTCCCACCTCATTAAACATTCTACCAGGGGTTGAGAGATCAGCCTGCCAATTAATTCAGCAGAGCACCTCTGCTGAAACAGCTCACTAAGTTTATGTGTATTTTCAAAGATGTGTCTTAGTTGTTGCTAGGCGATGTTTATACTTTTCAAGGACTCTTTTCGGCTTCCCATAGAAGTGAGGAGGAGCATAGGCAGAACAAGGGAAAGGCCAACGGAATATTCCGTACCATAGATGCCATGCTCAGGATATAAATGGGGGTTGGTGCGGGGTGGGAATATGCGGTCGGGGCTCGGGAAGGTGCCAGTTCACTGGGTGGTGAGAGTGACTTCTCTCATTATCATTATTATTATTATTATTATTATTATTACTATTATTATTATTGTTCGTTTCTGTTACTGTTCTATTAAACTGTCCTTATCTCCACCCACGAGTTTTTCCCTTTCCCTTTCCCCTCCTTTTCTCCCTCGTCTCCCTTCTGGGGGGAAGGGGGAGAACTGCACCAGCGCATGCGTGGTCCTGGCTGCTGGCTGGGGTTAAACTATGACATACAGTCCAATTAAAAGTGTAGATTTAAGCTATAGTTAATCCACGCTGCTCCCTGGCAGGGTCCATGCCTGCCCACATCCAGCTTACCGGGGGCCTCTCCTTTTCCCCGCCAGGATCTCGGTGCCGCAGTCCTGGGCCAAGTTCACCAACGACAACATCCTCCGCTCCCAGAGCGAGCGGGCGGCCTCCGCCAAGCTGCGGGACGACATCGAGAACCTGCTGGCGGTGACGGACAGCCAGATGTGGCGGCAGTTCAACGCCGTGAACGGCGCCTTCACCAACCGCATCGCTGAGACGGCCGATGCCAAGAGAAAGATTCAGACCCACCTGGCCAAGGTAGCCTGAACCCCTCCCTTTTGGTGTGACACTGTCACTTCCCAGTGACACCTCCAAAGCGCGACCCTCCACGCAGACCTGGCCCCAGCAGAGGAACGGTCACCACAAGAACCTGGTTATAGCATCATTTAGAATCATGGAGTCATAGGATGTGTTGGGTGTGAAGGGACCTCTCAAGGCCACCTAGTCCAACCCCCTGCAGTCAGCAGGGACATCTTCAACTGGATCAGGTTGCTCAGAGCCTCATGCAGCCTGGCCTTGAATGTCTCCAGGGATGGGGCCTCCCCCACCTCTCTGGGCAACCTGGGCCAGTGTCTCACCACCCTCAGTGCAAAGAACTTCTGCCTAATGTCTCATCTAAACCCGCCCTGCTCTAGTTTAAACCATTGCCCCTCGTCCTCTCGCTACGTGCCCTTGCAAACAGCCCCTGCCCAGCTTTCTTGGGGACTTTCTTCTTGGAGCAGGATGAGTTGGCAGTGTAATTTCATCCCAAGGGATACTGCCCGTTGCTCATCCCAGCTGACAGCCTGCTAGCACAGGGATTTCCAGCAGAAAATGCCAGCGCTACTTGCATCAGCGCTAGTTACTTCAGAGGCGCTGGCTGCCCTGCAGAAGGGCTTTACTGGGACTCTGCTGGGGTGTCTGCTGTGGGGTTTGCAGCTTTGCTGCTCCTCCAAGGACGTGTTTTCGGTCTCAGCACTCTGTGGTGGCTGCACAGGTATCGGTGTGTTTGCTCCGCCAAGCAGATGAAGTGGAGATCAGCGATGGGCAGCAGGCTCGCACCACTGGCTCTCATGGAAAGCTGCCTGAAAAGTGCTCGGCACAGATTAACCGAGCAGAAACTGGGCTTGCAGCATCGCGGGCTGGTGCCACATCCTTCAGCGAGCATCCACCAAAAACCTGCCCTCTGTTAGTTGCTAGTGATGATCAGTTCCTGCAAGCAGTAATTTTGGGGAGCGGGTAATTCAGTAGATCCGTCACTGCTCCAAAACCTCCTCTGATGTGACAGCAAGAGCAAAGAGAGGCTTTTCCCCACAGAGAAATGGCTGCTGGATCTGTGCCTCCATCTATGGCAGAGTGAGAGCAGTCTGAGCCCGGGGTCTGCTAATTGAACTTGGTTTTTTTCTGCAGATGGATGGCAGAAAAGGGAAATCACGTTGCCGCTGGAGAATACATTTTTTAAATTTATGCATGTGTTTCTTTCTTACGCCAGACAGTGCAGGAAATATTCCAGACGGAGAGGAATATAGAAGCCATCCAAAAGGCCATTAGGGACCAGGGGCCTCCATTAAAGGTGGCTCAGACCCGGCTGGACGAGCGCACTCGGAGGCCAAACATGGAGCTGTGCCGGGACACTGCCCAGCTGCGGTAAGGCAGGAGCGCGGGGCCGGCGGGGACCTCGAGGGCTCACGGGTGGTAGCACTCGGGAGCATCGCTGGATGACAAAATTAATCATGGGGGGTTGCTTTTTTTTCCTAAAGAGTCCTTCCAGAAGTGCACCGACATAATCAAAAGCAATGAGCGGGTATCCCAGCCTTTGGGTGCTGGGAGAGCTCTGCGCCCACAACGGAGGCTGTACCCCATGGCCGGGGGCGGCCTGATGCCACCCCATGAGGGGCCGGATTTTCCTACTTGCGTCAACCCCGTCTTCTCTCCTGCCTGCTTCCCGGCGGCTGGATGGGCTCAGGTTTGAAGGACAAGCCCTTTACTCTCCAACAGGCTCATGCTGAGAGCTCTTAAGTCCTTCCTTTTGGGTAACCGCAAGGGTGCAGCTGCTGTGCAAGGTGCTGTGTCCAGTGCTGGGCTCCCCGGTTCCAGAAGGACAGGGAACTGCTGGAGAGGGGACAGCAAAGGGCTACCAAGAGGATGAGGGGACTGGAACACCTCTCTTGTGAAGAAAGGCTGAGGGATTTGGGTCTCTTCAGGCTGGAAGAAAGACGCCTGAGGGGGCACCTTCTCAACACTTATCAATACTGAAAGGGGGGGTGTCAGTAGGATGGGGCCACGCTCTTTTCAGTGGTGCCCGGGGACAGGACAAGGGGTAACGGGCACAAACTTGACCATAGGGAGTTCCACCTAAACACGAGGAGGAACTTCTTTGCTGTGAGGGTGGCAGAGCCCTGGCACAGGCTGCCCCGAGAGGTGGTGGAGTCTCCGTCTCTGGAGACATCCCAAACCCGCCTGGAGGCGTTCCTGTGCCACCTGCTGTGGGTGACCCTGCTCTGGCAGGGGGTTGGACTGGGTGATCTCCAGAGGTCCCTGCCAACCCCCGCCAGCCTGGGATTCTGTGCACCACACGGAGAAGCAGTGAGGGCTGTGCTCACCTCCCCTGGGGACACTGGAAATCCTGTCAAGGACAGAGGGAGCTCTTTGGCATTGCACCCCGAGGGGCTGTGGAGGATCAGGCACCCTGAACTTCACACCTCCTCCTGGCAGCCCGCTGGGTGAGGCTCCCTGGGAAGCCTTTTCAAAGCAACTTAAACCCAGCCCCAGAGCCTGTTTAGCATCTCTCACGCCATCCTTTGTTCCATCCTCCACTTGTTTCACCTTCGCTTTTAGCCTCTCCCAGCTGTCCTCTTTTGCTGCGTGTGCACCCGTGGGTGTGGGGAGGACCCTTGCCCGGGGAAATCCAGGAGGGGGAGCCAAGAAACCCACAAAACCGAACAGGAACGGGAAACCACAGCTGCTCGTCCCTCTGCTTGGTGGCACCACCTGCTCTGGCAGACGCGGCTGCGCGTTGCCGAAGCCTTTGAGCAGACGTTCACCGTGCCTCCCCGCCGAGACCCCGAGGAGCTCTGCCCTCAGCTTCCCCATGGATCTGCCACAAACAGGGGGGGTCCGAGTGAGTCTGAGCGCGCTGAAGGGGGAAAACCAATGCAACAGGGGCCCATCAGCAGCGCCACGCTAGAAACCACCCGCGTGACGGGACTTCTAATGAGGGCTCCTTGCTGTTTTCCAGCCTTGTCAACGAGGTCCGTGACATCCATGGGACGGTGCAGACTCTTCAGCAGCAGCTGAGAGACAGCCAGGACACCTTGCAAATGCTGGTTCGCGCCAAGGCGGTCCTGCAGCATGACCTGGCCGTCAAAGCCAACTCCCTGTTCATCGACCAGGAGAAGTGCATGGCGATGCGCAAGACCTTTCCCAGCACCGCGCGGCTGCTGGGTCCCATCTAGGCTGGGCTCAGCCCACCCCACGGCATCCGTTGCCAGAGTTATCAGTTTTCTCAATATGCTTTAAATAGTACATGATTAACCTTCTACTTCCTGATGGAAGCCTGGCTAGAAATTAAATTATCGCTTTGCATGTCACATGGTCTACCTGGAGTATTTTTTTTTTCCCTTTGGTTTTTCTCTTTCCACTGCTCTTTCACGGTGTGCCAGAAAGTAACTGAAAATATCCTGGATGCAACTAAGAGCAAATCCACCCACAGGGATTCATTCCTACCCATTCGGTCTGTGATTTTAGGAGAAAAAGTGTCGTGTCCTCCTCCTTTGGAGTCTGATGTGGAAAAAGCACAGGATGAAGCCATGTCTCGAATCACCTCCTTTTCCTCCATGGGCCTTAGCGTGGCTTTTAGGAGGATCTGCCCCATGACCTTCCCAGCCACAGAGGTGACGCCGACACGTCGGTACCCTCCTTTAAACTCTTTTTAAAAATGGGTGCAATGTTTCCCTTTTTCCAGTGCCCGGGGACTTCACCTGATGCCATGACTTTTCAAATACCACCTTCTTCCAGGAACACCCCTTGATTCCTTTGGGGTATTGCACTGGTGTTTCCCTCCTGGCTCCTGTGACCTCAGGAGCCCCCGGCTCATCTCTCCAAGACTTCAAGCGTGAGGCAGCGTCACCAGCGCGTCTCAGAGCAACAGGCCCTCGCTGGCACCCCGTCCCTCCAACCTTGGCATCTCATCCCACAGGGACAGCCCGATATTGTCCCCCTCTCCCTTCAAGCCTTGTTTAAAGCTCTGTCAATGAGCCCCGCTACCTCCTGAGCAAAGACCCTCTTCCCCCTTGGAGGTGGGTGGGGAGACACTGGCCCAGGTTGCCCAGAGAGGTGGGGGAGGCCCCATCCCTGGAGACATTCAAGGCCAGGCTGCATGAGGCTCTCAGCAACGTGATCTAGTTGAAGATGTCCCTGCTGACTGCAGGGGGGTTGGACTAGATGCCCTTGAGAGGTCCCTTCCAACCCAACGCATTCTATGAGTCTTGGATTCTATGAGAGGTGAACCCCATCTGACACCAGCAAGCCTGGTGCCGTGTATGCCATCCCATTACCATAAAACCCAAAATGGTGTTGGTCACACCGGCCACGGAGCCACGTATTAATAGGCTGGTCCCACCTGTTCCTTCCAATGTCATTGCCCGCAACTGGGAGGAGAGGAAAAAGCAACCTGCCTCCCAGATTCCCTTACCAACCGCCCCAAGGCCCTGAAGTCTCCTTTGATGGGTTATCAAGCATTGGAACAGGCTGCCAGGGAAGTGTTTGAGTCACCACCCCTGGAGGTACTTAAAAGATGGGTAGATGGGATGCTGAGGGACATGGTTTAGTGATGGTTTTGGCAGTGTTAGGTTGATGGTTGGACTTGATGATCTTAAAGGTCCCTTCCAACCCAGACCATTCTATGATCCTATGATCGAGACCCCTTGGATTACGCGTGTGGCTTCATTGCCACCCACACGGGAGAACAGGAATGGGTAGTAATCCAAGGGCCATACCTCTTCTTGTTGCCTAAGAAACGAAAAAGGAGAGAATGTCCTGGAGGAGTCTGATATGAATTTGGGTGAAATCAAAGCTTGCCACAAGACATGTTAACAGGATATTGCATAACTAAGGCATATTATCCGGCTTGAGGGAGAGAGAATTCCCAAAACAGTATCAGCAGTCAGAAAGAAAAAAATCCAAACTCATTGCTTTTATGAAAGAGAGCCTTCCCCCAGGCCTTCAGCTGGAAAGACTTATTTAGAGAGTTATTTCTCTCTGTATTTTTATAGAATTATGGTCGTGATTTGGGCCAGTGAGATGAACGATAGATGCTCTCCCCCACCCCCAAGGAGAGGAGGGAGAGAAAGAAAGAGAATTAGGAGTTTAGAAGGGACTAAATTACTTTAATGAAATATTAATAAAATAAAAAAAAATTAAAAATGAAATATATACCGCTCCGAGCACCTAAGTCCTCCAGCATTTCGGAAAATCTCCCATTTACTGAAAGGTTGCTCAGTCCCACAGGATTCGGCTTTTTCAAGCGCTCAAAAAAGCCCCAGCCCCCGGAGCCAGAAGCCCATTGCCCATCGCGGGAGCAAATTGCAGAGGTGTCACTTTCCTGGCCGCAGCCGCACCGTGTAAACCAGAGGGGACATTGCCCCCGACTGCAGCACAGCCCGTTCCCCAAATCCCGCCCCACGGATCCCTGGCTGAGGCTACACGAACCGCCTCCGCCGGGGCGTGGGGGGCCACCCGGTGCAGCGGAGCTCTCTGTCCTCTGCGTGTCACCTCCTCGCTGACCGCGTCCCCCTCCCCGAGCATCCCCGGGGGAGGGAAGCTCCCTGCCAGCCCTCACCAGAACTCACTTATCTGCTCAGCAACACACGCGGCTGCAGCCGCCGGCCACCGGCCGCCTCCGGCACCCCGGGCTTCCTACAGCCCCGCACCCCGCCGTGCTGCGCCCCCCGCCCCCGCCCCCCACCCGCGGCCGCTCCGGAGAGCGGAACGGGGCAGAGCCGCCTCCGGCACAGCCCCCCCGGGGCGGGGGGGGGGGGGTCCGTCCACGATGGGGAAGCTGGGGGTCCTGGCTGGGGAAGCAAAGAGGGATGGCTGCCCCCCCCAAAAAAAAACCAAGAACAAATAAAAAAAAATCCCCCCGCTGAGCCAGCGGGATCGGCCGCGCCTGTGTGCGGGGACGGGGATGGGGCAGGGAGTGACTCCCGGCTGGGGGGGGCCGGCGGAGGGGGGGTGGGTGCTGGCGGGGCCGGGGCGCTGCCGCATTTATAGGAGGAGCGGCCGGGCGCCGCGGCAGGGCCCTCCCCGTCCCGCAGCCGCCAGCGGGGCGGTGGCCCCGGTTAAAGGGGAAACTTGTCAGCGCCGCCGCCCGCTCCGCTCCGCTCCGCCGCTGCCGCCCCGCGCCCCTCGGCTCCGCCGCGACGTGAGTACGGCCCGGCCCGGGAGGGGGGCGGCTGCTGCGGGCTCCGCCGGGAAGGGGAAGGGGAAGGGAAGGGAAGGGAAGGGAAGGGAAGGGAAGGGAAGGGAAGGGAAGGGAAGGGAAGGGAAGGGAAGGGAAGGGAAGGGAAGGGAAGGGAAGGGAAGGGAAGGGCTCTCCCGAAGGGGAGAAGGGCCAGAGAGACCCTCCGGGGGGTCCACAGGGGAGAGGGAGCGGGGAGCGCACCCCCGTCCCCCCGCTGCGAGGGTCCTCTAGGGAGAGCGGTCAGGGCAGCCCCTCCCTGCTTCTCCGCGGGGAGATGGGCTGCGGAAAGACCCCCCCCACCCGTCCCGCTCCCGGGGGAGAAGGGCAATGAGAGCCCCTGCTGGGGGTGTCGAGGGCAGATAAGCCGAGGAGACACCCCCCCTACGGGGGTCTTGTAGGGAGAGGGCTCAGGGCAGCCCGTCCTTCCTTCTCCGCGGGTCCCCAGGGGAGATGGGCTGGGGAAAGCCCCCACACACACACCCCGGGGCGGGAGAGGGGCAAAGAAAGCCCCTGTTGGGGGTGTCGAGGGGAGATGGGTCGAGAAGAACACCCCCCCCAACCTGGGGGGAGATGGGCCTAGATAGGTGGCTCCCCCTCCTTCCCGCAGCCGTCCTCTGCGGGGGTCGCCAGGGGAGATGGGCCAGGGAAAGCCCCCCCTGGGGAGAGGGGCCGGCAGAATGACCCCCGGTGGTCCCCATGGGTAGGTGGGCAGGGGACCCTCCATCCCGGCGGAGGGGGGCCGGGGTAGCCCCTCGGCTGAGATGCGCCGAGATAGACACACACACAACCCCCGCCGGGGTTGCCGAGGAGCACGCTGCCCTCGGGGGGAGGGATGGGAGCCCCCCCTTCGGAGGAGAGGGGCTGAGGGAGCCCCTCGGTGAGCGGGCTTGGGGGGAGCTTGGGGGATCCCCGGGGGCATCCGGGCCGCCAAGATGCTGCTTTTGCTGCTGGGGATCATCGTGCTCCACGTCACCGTGCTGGTGCTCCTCTTCGTCTCCACCATCGTTAGCGTAAGTACGGACTTTTCCTCCGGCACCGGGGTACCAGCGAGGCAGGGAGCGGCCGGCGGGGGGGTTAGGGCATGGCAAAACCAGAAGGTGGTGTTTTTATTTTTGGTTTATTTTCCAGCCTGGCTTTTAGCAGGAATTAGTACTTGCCGACTGCTGGTCTTCCTAACGTTGGGATTTTGGAGAATTTCGCACAGAAAGCTCTTTTCCGTATTTGTGCTGTCAGGTGTCACTGGGGGGGTGGGTCAGTCAGGTGTAATGGGGGGGGTCGCTTGGTTGTGTGCGGCAGCGGGTGCTCAGGACATCCCCATCAGTCCAGAGGAGAGGGCTGTTGAAGGCCATCTCCTCATCGTCCCCATGTCACATCATAGAGCACCCAAAAGACCCTCGGTGGGGGTGACGCCGCCCTCCCCTTTCATAAAGGAGCTCCACCTGCTAACGGGCTTCAGGCCACAGGACCAGTACAGCCAGTCTGAGCAAAACCCCTTGGAACGGGACTGGTTTGGGCACTGGCTCCTCAGCACCAGCAGTTTTGCTCTCCAGCTCTGCTCCTTTGGGGCTCTGCGTTGGGCACAGCCTCTCGCTCCCCACCCGCATGGGCTCCTCCTGGCGATGTTCAAGGCTTAAGCTGTGCAAGCAGTGGGAAGATGGAGGGCTGGATGCTGCACAGAGGGTTCCCAGCACCGTTCTCGGTCCAGAGCCCAGTTAACACGTCATCTACTTAGGAAGAGGTTTGCCTTGGTTTTAAGGCAGCAGTTTTGTAGAGCTGGTGAGTTCCAGGCTTGCTTCACCAGGTTCTTCTTTCCCTTAATTTTTTTTTTCTTATTTTGTTTTTTTTTGGGTGGTCATAGTAGCAGAAGACGTTAAAAAAAAAAATAAATCTTGCGAGTCGTTAGAAATCACGTGGAACCATTCAAATAGCCCGGCCCGGCGCTGGGCGAGGACGGCAGAGGGGAGGGAAGCGCGCGTCCCGCGCGGGACTTGGTCCGTGTTTAAAGAGAATAAAGAGCTTCTGTGTTTTTTCTGCCGTTGGGGTGAAAGCGGCTGAAAGCAACTATCAGTATTTCCTTTCCAAACCCCTTTTCTGTGGAAAAGCATGTGCCTGGGAGCCCCCGGCCGGTACGCCCTGGGGCTGCTGGGTGCCGAAGCCCTGGCGGGGGGCACACGGCTGCCTGCCCCCTCCTGCCAGGGCGCTGCTCACGGGGCTGCGTCTCTTTGCAGCAATGGCTGGTGAACGGCGGGCACACGGCGCACCTCTGGCAGAACTGCACCTCCAGTAGCGTCTTCCACTGCCTGACCTCCTCCACGAACGGTGAGTGCTCCCCCCCCGCAAATCGCTGCCCCTCGCTTTTATTCTCCTCCCCAGCCTTAGGAAATCAAGGGGGATTTGCCTGTGTGGGTTACTTGCGATTCCCTCTTGCTTTTCACTGCACACCCCCCCTCCGCCCCCGAAATTATTCCCTCCCTCCCCATCCCCTCCCCTCCGCTGCTCTGTCCCCAGATGGAGGGACAGGGATCCACCGAATTCCCAGTGTCCTGGTGGGGAGATTGCGCCCCCCCCCAGCTTTACCAGTCCCTGAAACTGGGCTGGGGCTTAGCGTGGGTCCCAGCCCCCATGCCCATTGCTCTGCCCCCCAGCTGTGGGGCAGCTCCTGGCAGCACCGTGGCAGGGTGTTCAGCGCGCCCAGCCGCAGCGGAGGTGACCGGCTCGAGTGCTTTTCGGTAGCCTCCTGTTATTAGCCCGTTTCGATGACACTGGGATGTATAAACGCGAGGCAGTCCTTGGAGCAGGGCTCGCTGGGCGCCCATCGCCCTGCTGGGAGTGGAGGGGCCGTTTTCATCACGCCTCCCTCTTGCCTGTGTTAAAGTGGTTTAAAGATGCCGCGGTGCCCTGAGGACACCCCGTCTCCAGGGGACACCCTGTCCCCTATCCAGAAAGTTGCCCTGCTTTCTGCCGCTGCGACAGGCTGAGTTTTGGGGCACTCTCCTCGCTCCGTGGTTCGCTGCCGAGCCCCATGGGGTGGGACGTGCTGAGCCCTCAGGCCCTGCCTCATCCCGCCGCTGACGCGGCACCTGCACATCTGGAGTGGCCGAACGGCCACCTCTGGCCTGGGCTGGGTGGAGGCTGCTGTGGCGCTGGGTGACGTCACCCAGCGAGCTGTGTGCTGAGGTCAGCAGGGGAGGGGTGCTTGCTGAGATGCCGTGACGCAGTTTGCAGGGCACCTAGCGGTACCAGTGTCATGAGACCTGTGCTCAAGGAGTCAGGCAAGCCCGTGCCTCAGTTTCCCCACAAGGCAGGGCTAATGCCAGTGGTGCCGCGTCCAGCGTTTGTTTTCAGTTAGCCTGGGTTTTGCTTTCCCCTGGAGACGGATTCTCCCAGTGAAACCAGTTGTGAATCATACCGATGTCACACTACGCCGGAAACACGCTCCTGGCGTAGGAGCAAACCGATGCCACGTGGTCTTGGCAAGTTGCAGGGAAGAGCACTGTGTGCTTTCAAAGGGTCTTGCGGTGATGGGAGACTGTCAGGGGTTTGTGGAGATTCATGTCGCCCTAGTCCCCAGCCTGGTGCGAGCAAAACTCTTGTGGGTCCCCGACGTGGGGAGATGGGTGCTCTGGGGGGTCCTTGGCTCTAAAGCCTCCTCAAATCTTTTGCTTTTCAAATCTCCACCGCTTTTTTTTTTTTTTTTTCCTGGGTGTTTGCAGGGTGCCGTGTGTTGGGGAGTTTTTAAGTGTTGAGAGGGGCTTGTCCAAAACGTGGTTGGGGTGGTTTCCTCCACGTCTGACTGCCCTGCTGGGGGTTGCCAGTCTATATTGCCCCGTTCCCAGGAGCTGCTCGAAGAGGGGCTTCCCTCTGGATCCTTTCAGTGGTGAATTTTTGTCATTGAAGGGACTATAGTCGGAAAGGCCCTGCTAAAAACGCCGTCAAGCGGCTGAGTTTGGTTCATGAGGTGCCCCAGTGGGCAGCTCTTTGAGTAGAGGTGCATTGTGCTCGAGCCTTAAAGAGCTCTCTGCCAGCTCTTATTGATGTGAAGGCTCTGCTCTGGCATCAGGAAAAGGAGGTTTTGCTTGGGCAAAAGCTTCTGCCCCATCCACCCTGCGGCCGGGCTGGGGGAGCAACGCCGCTGAGGACCAGTCTTCATCTGGTGGGACCCTGGATGCAGGAGCCAGAGCTCACCGGTGCTGTAGGAAGAGAGAATCAAAAGATATTTCCTGGGCTTTTAAAGCAAGGCTTTTAAAATCTGTGGGTAAAAATGGAATAAAAATAGCCTGCAGTATCCTTTCCGGTGGGTCCCTGTGCCCTCCCTCCCTGCTGCCCGTCTCCGAGCCCCTCCGCTGCCGGGGGACCCGCGGTCGGCCACGATTCGGAGCGATAAGAGGGACACGGAACAAGGATGCTGTGGCAGGACCAACTCCGGGGCTCGCCCTCATCCCCTGCCTGCTCCTTATTAACGCTCCTCAGACTCTCTTTGCAAGGAACGTGCTTATTTTCAAAAATACGGAAGATCCTATACCAAATAACCACAAACCGTTCTCATTTAAGTCTCTCTCAAAACACAGGCTGTGCATGCCGCACGGCGTTGTAGAAAGCGGTAAGAATTTGTTTCTCTGTGCCTGTGCCAAGGACGGTACTCAACGGTTAATCGCCGAGTGCCAAGGTCTGCTCTGGGCTAAGAGCAAGAAATCCTCGGTCGGGAATTTTTGGCAGAACTTGGTCTTTACGTAGAGGCATTTTTTTTTTCTTCTGGCCATCACAGTGGCCGCCGCGGTGCAGTTATTTCTTCCTCTCCTTTTCAAAAGGAGCGGTACTCGGTGCTCGGAATATGTGGAATTAGGTAGGGTTCAGCATGGGGGGGGGGGTTTGTTGTGTGCTGTGATGTTCCCCTTTGGTTGGACTAGATGGCCTTGAGAGGTCCCTTCCAACCCAACACATTCTATGATTCTGTGTACTTTCTAACCACTTTTTTGGGGAAAATATGTCAAGGGCTCTCAAAAGAGTCAGTTAAAGCACTTTAGATGCTGCAGAGCCCGTTTTGATGTTGGAAATATCAATGCCAATGATGTAAATTAGCTAGCAGGAATTTGGAGTGAGGGTCCCTGGGTGTGATGGTGCTGTTACCTGAAATAAAAGCTCTCGAAACCAAAAGTAGTTTAGAGAGGAAATACTGCTTTATTTGCCACCAGTCTGAACAGATCCTCGGTGTAAGGGGATGCAACGGCGGCGTGGACCCTGGAGGAGGGGGTGTCTCGTGGGGGAACACCCAGGAGACTGGCAGAAGCCCCTACCTTGAAGATGCTGCTCCCGTTCGCTTTGATTTTCCTCTCTATCTTCCGGGCGTAGGTGGTCTCGCAGGTGAGCTGGGGGCCGCTCATGGTCTCCTGCAGCCACTCCCGCGGCTCCTGGGGCTGCTGCCACGTGCCCTGGGCCCTGTCCCCCTTCTTCTCCAGAACAGGGGGTGCCTTGGCAGGCTGGTCCCTCTTCAGGAGGGGGGTCGGGCTGTGTCCCCGCGTCTCCACAGGGAGATCCTGCAGGCCCAGGTGCCAGAGCATGGCCAGCAGCAGTCTGTGCAGGGCCACGAAGTCGATGGCCCTGATCTTGGTCGTCCCGATGGCGACATCCAGCAGCTGGGCCAGGCTGAGCTGGGCCATGGCTGCTGCCGTGCCTGAAACGACAGAGGGACCTGAGCGGGACCTGAGCTCCTGGGGGAGTGGGAGAAAGAGCTGCCCAGGGGGCCCTTTCTGCCTGGGGGAGACTGGGATGGGTGGGAGGGATGGGCAGTCAAAGCCTTCCTCCTCCTCCCCTCGTCCTCGTCCTCCTCCCTGTGCGCGTCCTCCTTGTCCTCATGCTTCTCCTCCTCCTCCTCCTCCTCTGTTGCCTCCTAGCAGCAGAGTGGTCACAGCGGCAGTGGGACAGGTGACAAGGGACAATGCAGCGTCCCCCGTTGCTGGGCGATGCCCCCACTCCCGGCCGGTCCTTGGGATGGGGTTATCCACAGGCATGGGAGAGGCCGAGGGTCCCGGCTGCCTTTTCCACCTCCATCCCTGAGGCGCAGCTGGCGCAGGCTGATCTGTGGCCGCAGCCAGCGCAGCCCGAGCCCGGGCAGAGGCAGCTCCCTCGCAGGGCTGTCCCGGTCACTCAGCCCGCTCCGGTGACACGTCCCGCAGGAGACCAGGCCCCGCTGGGAACCACCACGAATATTTTTTTTTTGAGGAATCGAAGTGCAAGACAGATTTTACCTTCTCCCTTAGACACCAAAGACTGCTGGTGACAGCACCAACTCCCTTTGATTTCTAGCATCTTGCTCCAAAGCAAAGAGCCACAGAAGCAGGGAAAAAGAAACGCAAATAAACACGAGCTGCCAGACAAGCCTAGGAAGGATTCAAACACTGGGAAAATCTTTGAATCCGAGTGATCTGTCAGACAAGTACGTAGGAAAAGAATCAGCAAGAACTTCTTTTCCCTTACAGTCCTCCAAGCCCGACCATTCCACAGAGAGGGCACTGCCATCTCCCTCCTTCGGTGAGGCACTCCAAGAGAGTTCCCAGGAAAGGAGGCGGGTGGGGAAGCAGGAAAGGGAGCAGAGAGTTGCTCTTCTAAAAGATACGAGAGATCCATTTTTCAGGCATTGAAGCAACAGCCACAGCTGGTCTCCGAGCATCCAGTGGGGCCAGGGGTTGCAGGCGTGGGACGCAGTTGGGATCCCCGGTGACTGGTCCAGCTGTTGCAGGTGGCTTGGGACCCCAGAAGCATCTGTGACCCACCTGATGCCCACCCTCTCCTTTCCCCGGCAGATGGAGGTGCTGCAACCCCCAGCAACACGCCGGCCACACTGCCCAACTTCCCGGGTGCTCTGGACACGTTCTCCAAGCTGTGGACCTCGAAGAGCCTGCAGAGCATGAACAGCCCCATCCCCTCCATGGCCTGCTCCCCACAGGCAGCTGCAGCCCCTCTGGACATCCTCGCCCCATGGCCACCAGCCCACCTGGCCCCCGTGCCCCCCACCTGCCCCCCCGCAAAGGCCCTGGCCACCATGGATGGCCAGAGACAAAGCTGGGTTGGTGAGGGGGGAGAATCGGGGGGTCTGGGCCAGTGTGTTGGGAGCGGGGAGTCCCCCAGAAACACACGGGAATCATTGTCTGGGTCTTGTTGTTATATTTAAGTAGAAGCCTCTCCTCTGGCTTCCAACATTCAGCACGGCTTCTTGCACAGACCCCCCTGAACACCCCCTCACCCCGTCCTCCCTCCCTCTGCACCTCTGCCGGGCAGGGGGGAAGCAGAAGTGGGGGCTGTGATTTGTCAACGTGATGCCCCCCCCAGCCTGTGAGCACCGTTCCTGGCCCTTCCCTGGGCAAGAGGGGAGCTGGGGGGGTTTAGTTTTCAAATCAACCTCGCTTAAAACAAGAAACAAACCAGCCCACCCAAGACCCCAGTAAAAAACAGTTACAAGGTTTTTTATTAATTAAAGAAGAATTATTAATTTAATTATTTAATTAAGATTGATGAACTTAAAAAAAAAATGAAAAATCCCGTTCATAACACCAGCTGTTCCTGGCTGGCTGCCTGGGTGCTGGGTCCGTCCCGTGGGGCCCCTGCTCAGCAGGCAGCTGCTCGTCCAGCCGGTCCCTGCAGGTGTGGCCGTCCTTCCCCAGCAGATCCCTCACGTTGTGCTGGAAGGAGAGAGCGGGCTGGCTGAGCCCCGGGGCCGAACTCCGCATCTGGGGAAACTGAGGCACGGCTCCCCGAGATGCTCAGCATCTCCCTCCCAGCCTCAGTCGCCCCTTTTGCATCCCCACCATTGTTATTCCCACCTTGCCGGGGAGCAGGAGGGGCTGGAAGGCTGTGGGGGGCTGGAGGAGGTGCGTGTGCTGCAGTGGGGTGGTGTCCTTGTGCGAGCCCCCGCAGCTGCGTGGCACGGTGGGGTCCCTGCCCTCGGCTGCTGGCGCCCTGTTGGACGGGGCACAGGGATGCTCAGTGCCCAGTACTGTGGCAGCCCGTGCTCCAGCCTGCTACGGCAGGGAGGGGGCCAGGGGGTGCTCCCCGGTGGTATCTGTCCCTTCCGTCTCCCCTCCCACTGCGGCAGGAGACCCTCCACCCGTCCAGCCATCCTGGATCTGCTCTTTCCCCACAGCTCCCCAAGCCCAAGTTCAGGCTGAGACCCGACAGAACTCGTCACGTGTGGCTTCAGCACCCTTGAGACAGAGACCTGGGCCAGGTGGGGCAGTGTGGGCAGGCTGTAAAACCCCACAGAGCGGGGGCAAGCACAGCTGCCCCTGCGCAGCACATCTCTGCTCCCCTGCCCTGCCCAAGCCCCCCTGGAAGCCTCCGCCCCCACCCTGCTCGGGGCAGCGTCCTCAAATTCACAGGCTTGTACCCCATGGCACCTCCATCCCCGCTCTTCCCCCTGGGGAGGGCTCCCTGGGTCCCTGCTGCCGGGCAAGGCTGCGACGGGGCTTGGCAGGGTCGCACCCCCTAGGCAGACACCCGCACCCCCGTGCCAGCACCCGTCTCCCCCGTCCCACCCACGGTGCCGGGTCCTACTCGGGGCCAAGCAGCCGCATGCTGGGGGGCCGGTCCCAGGACAGGCTGTGGACATGGCTCAGCAGCTACTTTGTCAGCATGCCCACGGATCGCTGGGAAATTGTTCCCGTGCCAGGGACCACGTGGGCACCAGTCGGGGAGCCAGAGGGACCGGGGCGAGCGTTGTGCCTGCAGCCACCACTGACCCCATCGCACTCACTCCTTAATCCCAGCGGCATCCTCAGCCCCTGGCTGCGGCGCCTTCTCCTGGAGCTGCCCCACGATCCTCTTGCCGTGCTCCTCCAGCTGCTGCCGGAAAGCCCCCAGCTCCAGGCGGTCCAGCTGTGGATGGGTGCACACCCTCAGCCAGCCGCCCCGCGATGGGACATCATTGTCCCCGGGGGGGACAGCTGGGAGGGGAGGGCCCTTGCAGGCAGGCCGCCATAGGCCCCCAAGGCCCGATGGTGCCAGTTTTGTGTGGTGGGGACAAGCCAACCCTCACCTTGGAGGCCGTCTCTTCACTGAACTGTTGCTGGACCTTCTCCTGGCCTATAACCTGGCTCAGCAGCTCCTCAATCGCGTCATTCAGCCGCTTCATGCTTGTGTTCAACTCGGTGAAGTTGACATTGGTGGCCAGGGCTGTCTCTGCTTTCTAGCAAGAGGGAAAGGCAGGAGAGCGGTGGGGAAAGGACGGCGGTACGATGGGCAGGGCCAGGTCGTGTCGGGAGGAGAGGGAGAAGCAGCTACATGGCCCTGCTCGTCCCATCACCCCCGTGGGCTTGGTCCCAGCAGCCAAAGGGACCTGGGGGGAAAGAGCAGGACCCGGCGAGGGAAATCCTGGAAATCCTCCCTCCCCTTGGCTGGTTCTGTCACCGAGCACCCAAGGGACCAGGGGTGTTTGTCACCCTGCCTGGGACCCCCTTGGCTGGTGCTGTGGCCCCTCAAGGGTGTAGCACAGCAACTCCCAGCACCGGGTCCTCTTTGCCCGCTTTCTCCTTCTCCAGCCTCTCCAGGGCCTGGAACGGAGCCTTCCCATGCAGAGAGCACCCCATGATGCCACGGCAGGGTCAGAGCTGCCTCCCAGCCAGCCCAGAACACTGGCCTCCTCGGCTTCTCAGACTCCTCCAGGAAAGGCATTTGGAAGCTGTGCAGGGCTGCGAGCAGGTTGGCAGGGGGACAAACGCCTTGTGGTGCCCAGCCTGGGCTCTGCCTGGAGGATGCTCTGACCCCACGGGGCTTTCAGCCACCTACCTCGGTATCTTTGTGCTCCTGGTGACTGTCAGCCAGGACGTCCCCCACGACGGAGCGGAGTTTCTCACAGTCCCCTTGTACCTGCACCGTGGTGGCCTGGGTGCTCTTCAGCAGTTCTTCATCCTGCTTCAGGGAGGAAGGTGACGAGGCAGTGCCATGCAAGGGGGGAGTGGCTGCCCCGTGGGGACAGACCCAGGTTACTTGGCTGGTGGCCATGGGCTATCAGTGCCAGCAGGACATTTACACCAGACTGTAATTTCCTTCCATGCTGCTGACTTGTACAAGCCAGTCTGGGGGGCGGTGAGGGGCTGCCCCACGTTACAGCGAAGCACAACCAGCCAGGGGGTTCCTAGGAGCCCCCTGCCAAGCCCCCCACACCGGCCTCTCCCTACGTGGCTCCTCCTCGGCAGCTGCTTCACCACCTTGCCCCTGGCTGTGGCCGCAGGGTGGTGGTCTGGGGTCGAGGGGAGCATGGCTTAAGCCTTGGGGTGGTGGTCTCGGTTCCCAGGGTTCCCTGGCTGTGTCCTAAGGGTGGTAGTCGGGGGTGCCAGGAACCATGGCTTTGTCCCCAGATCATGGTCTGGGTGCCCAGGGACTGTGGCTCTGTCCCCAGGGTGGTGGTCTGGGGTCAAGGGGACCCTGACTGCACCCTTGCAGCGGTGGTTTGCCTCACCAGCTTGCCCACTGCCTGCCAGGACATGAAGGTGTTCACCTTTTCCTGGAGCTTCTCATGGCGCTGGAGAAGCTGCCCCACCTTCACTCCGGTGTCCGTGCTGGAGACGGGGCGTGCTGCCTGCGCCTCTGCCTCCTCCTGCCCCATGTGCTGTATCGCCCTCAGCTTGTTTTTCTGCAGGAAGGGGAGAAGGAATGGGCTGTGAGCTGGGATGGATGCAGCCAAGGAGCCCAGGTGCCCTGGAGGCTCGATGGCCCCAGCCAGCCCAGGGAGGTGGCTGGGAACCTCGCCAGAACCACCCCCCTGAGGTGGTGGGTGAAGGCAGCGCTACCTCACCTGTGCCTTCACCTGCTCATCTGTCTGCATCGCCAGGAGCTTCAGCCTGGCCTCAGTCCTCTGCTGATGCTCTCCCAGCTCCTTTAGCTCCTGCTCTATCTCCTGCAGGCCCAGGTCCTTCATCTCCATCAGCTCCTGCTTCATTTTTTGCAGCATGGACCTGGCCAGGGAGATGGGGGCACGGGGAGGTTTATCCTCCATTGGGCTGCTCGGGGGTGTTCGTCACCCCCCAGACCAGGGTGCTCCAAGCCCCCCTGGGCTTCCCTGCAGCCCCCCGGGGTAGGAAACCCCCTCCCATCCTCTTACCCCATCTGGGCGCTTCCATGCAATTTCCAGTTGGCTCCATCCACCCTGGGCTTTCCACGCGTATCCTCCAGCTGCCTGGTCTGGGAACGGGGGTGGTGGCGGAGTCAGGGCACGGCCCCCCGTGTCGTCCCAGCACCGGGGTCCTTTGTATGCCCCGGGTTCAGGTGCTCACTTGTCCCCCGGAGGGGCTGCTGTGAGACGTCCCTGCCACAGGCAGCGCAGGAGGTCTGTCTGTCGGGGCAGCCGAGGAGCTGCCGTGGCGCTGCCTGTGCCAGGTTCCTGCCTGGACTTCCCCAGGGGGGAGCTGGGGGTTGTGGTGGTGTTCAGTTTTCTACACCGATCTTACTTAAAAAAAAGCAAACAGAAAACCCCAGCAAAGAACAGTTTGAATGGGTTTTATTATTTGAAGAATAATAATTAATGTAATTCATTAATACTAATGAATTCAAAAATTTTTTTAAAAATCTCTTTTCTAACCCTAGCTGTCCACGCCAGGCTGCCCCACGGGTGGGTTGGGTCACCAAGTGCTTCAGTGTGGCCTGGGTCCTCTCCTGCACGCCCAGCTCCACCAGCTCCTGCTGTAACTTTTGCAGCGTGGACCTGGCCGGGGAGATGTTGGCACGGGCAGGCTGGGGCTCAGGGGGTGTCCCTTGTCCCACAAACCGGGACACTCCCAGCCCTGTTGAGCTCCCCTGCAGCCCCCTGGGGTAGGAAGCCCCCTCCCGACCTCTTACCCCAGCTGCAGGCTGATCTGGGCGCTGCCACGCAATTTCCAGTCAGCTCCAGCCACTCTGGGCTTTCCACGGGCATCCTCTAGTGGCCTGATCTGGGGATGGCAGTTGTGGCAGAGTCAGGGCATGGCCCCCCGTGTCATCGCAGCGTGGGGGTCCTTCGTCTGCCCCCTCCTTGCCCAAACCCCCCCTGGCATCCCCACAGCCCCCTCGGGGACTGTCGCCAATTCCCCTTCCCCTTCTCATCCTGCAGGTCCCTGGCCTGGCCCTGCAGGGAGGACACCCAGCCCCGGAGGGTGATGCTCTCGTCATCTAGAGGGACACGGTCCAAGGGGACACACTGTCAGTGAGGGGGTCTCACCCTTGGGGCAAAACTCAGTGCACGAGCCCCCGACCCAGGGTGTCCCCATGCCAAACATCCACCTGCCACCCCCTCCAGGGTGTCCACCTCCCTCCGGGAAAAGCAGCCGCAGCTTCTCCAGCTCTGCGTGGTCTGACTTGGTGGCTTCCAGCTGGGCCACTTGCTCCTTCCTGTGGCCAAGGTGCCTGATCTATCAGAGAGCCTCCACCTTCTCCAGGCAGTGGCCCGTACTCCATCTGCGGTACAGATGCTGGTACTGCACCTTCATCCCCTTGGCGAGGCCGCTCTGTAAATGAAGAGTGAGGGAGAAAACGCACCTGGCCCACATGTGACGCACGACGCAAACACTGCATGGCTCTTCCTCACGGCTTCTGAAGTTCGGTGAGGAAACCGGGCACCTAGCCTGCTCCAGCATGCAATGGTGGGCACCCAGCTTGTTCTAGAGCACAGAAATGGGCACCCAATCTGCTCCAGAGCATGGTTGGCACCCAGCGTGCTCCAGAGTATGATAGTGGGCACCCAGCCTTCACCAAAGCTCAAGGATGAGCATCTGACCTGCTTCAGAGTGTGATGGGCACCCAGTCTGCTCCAGAGCACGATGGTGGGCACCTGACCAGAGCTGGGCTGTGCTGTTGGCTCGGAGCAGCACAGGGCTGGATGCTGGTAAAAGGGAGAGAATCATAGAATGTGTTGGGTTGGAAGGGACCTTTATAGGCCATCTAGTCCAACCCCCTGCAGTCAGCAGGGACATCTTTAACTAGATCAGGTTGCTCAGAGCCTCACCAAGCCTGGCCTTGAATGTCTCCAGGGATGGGGTCTCCACCACCTCTCTGGGCAACCTGGGCCAGTGTCTCACCACCCTCATAGTGAAGAATTTCTTCCTGATATCCAACCTAAATCTCCCCTCTTTCAGTTTAAAACTGTTACCCCTCGTCCTGTCGCTCCACTCCCTGATCCAGAGTCCCTCCCCATCCTTCCTGTAGGCCCCCTTCAGGGACTGGAAGGGGCTCAAAGGTCTCCCTGGAGCCTTCTCTTCTCCAGGCTGAACCCCTTCCAACTCTCTCAGCCTGTCCTCACAGCAGAGGTGCTCCAGCCCTTGGATCATCTTCTTGGCCTCCTCTGGCCCCGCTCCAACAGCTCCATGTCCTTCTTGTGCTGAGGACTCCAAAGCTGGACACAGTGCTCCAGGTGGGGTCTCATGAGAGCAGAGTAGAGGGGGAGAATCACCTCTCTAGATTTGCTGGCCACGGTTCTTTGGGTGAAACCCAGGAATCTATTTGCCATCTGGGCTGCAAGTGCACATTGTTGGCTCATGTCCAGCTTTTCATCCACAAGTACCCCCAAGTCTTTTTCCACAGGGCTGCTCTCTATCACATCATCCCCCAGCCTGTATTGATAATGAGGGCTGTCCCGACCCAAGTGTAGGACTTAGCACTTGGTCTTGGTGAACTTCATGGGATTTGCATGGGCCCACTTCTCTAGCTTGTCCAGGTCCAGGTTTTGGATGACATCCCATCCCTCTGGCATGTCGACCACACCACTCAGCTTGGTGTCATCTGCAAATGTTCTGAGTGTGCACTCGATCCCACTGTCGATATCATTGATGAAGATGTTGAACAGCAGTGGTCTCAGTACAGATCCCTGCGGGACACCACTTGTCGCCCCTCTCCATCTGGACATCGAGCCATTGACCAGCACCCGCGTGGTGGTCCCGCGATGCAACCATCCCGCCAGTTCCTTATCCACTGAACAGTCCACCCATCAAATCCGTATCTCTCCAACTTAGAGAGAAGAATGTTGTGGGGGACCGTGTCAAAGGCCTTGCGGAAGTCCAGGTAGATGATATCCATTGCTCTTCCCTTGTCCACTGATCCATTGTAGAAAGCCACTAGGTTGGTCAGGCAGGACTTGCCCCTGGTGAAGCCGTGCTGGCTGTCTCAAGTCACCTCCTTGTCCTCCATATGCCTTAGCATAGCTTCTAGGAGGATCTGTTCCATGATCTTCCCAGGCACAGAGGTGAGGCTGACGGGTTGGTAGTTCCTGAGGTCCTCCTTTCTACCCTTTTTAAAAATGGGTGTAATGTTTCCCTTTTTCCAGTTGCCAGGGACTTCACCTGACTGCCATGACTTTTCAAATATCATGGAGAGTGTCTTGGTAAGTACATCAGCCAGTTCCCTCAGGATTCTGGGATGCATCTCATCAGGCCTCATGGACTTGTATATGCTCAGGTTCCTCAGGTGGTCACGAACCTTGTCTTCACTTACAGTGGGAGGGACTTTGTCCCCCAGGTCCCCGTCTTGTGGTCCTTCAACTCAGGAGGTGTGAGGAGAGAGGCTGGCAGTGAAGACCGAGGCAAAAAACTTGTTGAGAACCTCAGCCTTCTCCTCATCTGTTGTTACCAGTTAGTTTGCTTATCGGGGGTGGGGTGTGTGTTTCTTTAACCTTCCTTTTCTGGTTGACAAGCCTGTAGAAGTCCTTCTTGTTATTCTCAGCATCCCCTGCCAAGTTCAGCAAGGAGACGTTCTCCCAGCCAGCTCTTCACAGCCACCTCGATCTCCTGCTCTGCCCTCCAGAGAGGGCCAAGGAGGGGGTGCGTTGAAACAAGAAGGCGGGAGGTGGATGGGGTGGACCAGGGTTGTGAACATCACCTGCATCAGCCGGGTGTGGCCATGCACAGGGAATACACAAGGTGCACAAATACACACTGGAAAAAGCTCTGTTTCCAGAAGGGATGAGACAGCTCCAAGGACAACTTGCTGTTGGGATGACTTCTCACAGGACGCTGTGGCTTCCCCACCTCTCACAGCCTCTAATTCAGGTGAAGCATGCAGCTTGGAGCCACGCTCTGCCGCACGTCCCGGGCTCGGCACTGACGCTGCCCAGCAGCATTTCTGGTCTTGTGCAATAGCCAGGTCACGCAGGGTGACCTGGAAAGTCCTGTGCAGGCATCGGGCCATCCATGGTGCCGGCTGGACACCTGGCTGGATGGCAAGCAGTGTGTGCTCTCCATCCTTAGGTTGTCCATAACCACCTGTTCTGTCTGCAGCAGGAAAAGGTGGGAAAACACCAGAGCATCAGCCTTGGATAACCCCACACGTGTGGATGGGACGCAGCAGAGGAGAGGCCATGGGGATGCATGCAGGGACAGAGGTGGCTTTGGTGGCGCTGTGCCCATGGAGGATGTGGACTGTCCCGGTGAGGGCAGCTGGCACGGCTGCGGTTTCGGCCACCGCCTCGCCACGCTGCCAGCAGCATCTGCCCAAAATAAGGGAAGCACGAGGGCACCCCAACAGCACCGCCTGCTGCTAATGACAGGCCAGCCAGCTAATTACAGAGAGCAGGAAATTAAGCATGCCAACGAAGCTTAAGTATTAGGTCAACGCAAGGGAGCCAGGAGGTCGGCTGTGGGGCACGTCTCGGCCGGTGGCGCCGGGGGGCTGCGGGGGCATGTGCGGAGGGCAGGAGGGCAGTGAAGCAGGGCGATGGGTGTGGGGAAACGCTGCGCCGGGGAAGCAAAGAACGGGGAGAGCAGGGTGGACAGGGACGGTCTTGGAGGCCATCGGCTGTCCCCAAGCTTGGCTCGGGGCCAGCGGGGTCCCCGGGCGGGGTGGGGTTCAAAAAGCCCCTGCCCGCAGTGAGTGTCCCTGGTCCACGGGCTCTTCTGGGACAGAAACGCCGTGCGGGGGGGACAAGGCAGCAGGTGACGGCGGGTGCGGTGCCAGCCCGCCCCCCCTCGCCGCCGCTCGCCCCCGGGGACGCGTGTCCAGCGGCCCAGGTCTGCGGTGCCGGTGCCCGGATCGGCCCCTCTCGGGGGCACCGGCGGGACGGAGCTGCGGGGGGCAGGGAAGGGGGCAGCTCCCGAAAGCGGCAGCTCCCAAATGGGGCAGCGGCGGTTGGACGGGCGGCGCCGTGCCCCGGGAGCGGCCAGCCGGGGCGGTGCTTCCCGGCAGCGGACGGAAAGGACGGGCCGGGCCGGTGTGGGCTCCGAGAGCCGCACCGGAACGGTGATCACGGGCACGGCCCGCCGGGATGACCCCGCCCCGCTGTTGCATCAGCGGCGCGGCCCCGCCCCCCGGTGTACCCGGATGAGGCAGCTCCGGTGCCGGCGGGTGGTGCTGCGGCTGTGGCAGAGGATGCGCCCCGGTAAGTGGTGGCGGCGGCGGCCCGGGATGGCCGGTCCCGGTGGGGGGCGCGGAGAAGAGGGGAGGGGAGCAGGGGGGGGGGGTGGTGGTCGCCCCTCGGGGTGCCGGGGGCTGCGGGCCCCGCACCCCTCCGCCGATTGGCTGCAAACTGACAACGGGGCAGGTCCCGCCCTCCCCCGCCCGCCGTTGGCCGGCGGCGAGCCCCGCCGCCTCCCATTGGTCAAAGTGAGTGGCTGTCACGGCCCGGCCCGGCTCGGCCCTGCCCCCCCCCGGCCTCCGCCCTACGCGACCCGGTGTTGTTCCTCCCCCGCCGCCTCCTGAGGGGCCGGCGGGACCTGGGCCGGGGTCCGCGGGGTGCGGGCAGCCCTTCCCGCCGGGGCCGGTCGTGCCTGCCCGGGAGCCGCGGCCTGCGGGGGAGAAGCCCCGTTTTCAAAGGTATTTTCAGTCGAGCGTGTGGGAAGGAGCTGTGTCCGGCCTGGGGCTGCCCTCCTGCCTTCGCACCTCGGGTTCCGTGCCCCGAGCTACCTGCTCCCCTCCTGGGCGCTGGCGGTGCCCGGGCTGTGGGTGCCTGCTGTCGCCAGGCCCGTCGGAAGGGAGAGTGTTTTGTTATGGCACCATCGCGCCTCGCTTCCCCTCGTCACGCCTCGTCGCGGAGACGGACCTCGGCCTGCGAACGGGGACCTCGGCCTGCGAACACGGCGGGTTGTGGCAAGCCCGGGTCAGGGCGGCTGGCGGGGAGGGAAGGAAGGTGGCTGGGTGCCCAGCGGTGCACTTGTGTGGCAAGGGTCAGAGCGAAATTGCAGAATTTGGATGGGTTAAGCCCAGACCGCCCAGCCTACGGAGCCCGTCCAGCTCCGCAGCTATTCCTGGCGCGTTCTCTGGTCTGCAGGCCGGCGGGGTGACTCACTCCTGGGTCTGGCCTCCCCTGGGCTGTGGCAATCCCTCCCTCATGCAATGCCTGATAGAGAGGACTCCTGTCCTCCTTGCTTTCCACTTAAATGCGGTGGGCTGCGCTCCCTGTCCGTCCCCGCTCTGCCTGTGGGAGGAGGGCAGCCGGGATGGCTGTGATGGTGACAAATGGCTTTTGACTTCAGTCCTTCCTCAGAGCGATTTCAGATGCAAAGGGACTTGGCCGTGTGTGTGTGCAGGAACATGCGGCAGAGTAAGTTTGGTGACTTGCCTGGTTGTCATCGGGAAGCACAGCTGCTCCCTTTACAGTCACAGTGCCTCTTTTGTAGGTGGCTTTGTCCCAGAAGGTGTTTATTTTTCTGTCATCCATCCCCAGGCAGTGACAGGATGCTGGGCGTATGATTTGCCTCCATTCTCATAAGATACTTGGATACTTGGTAGATCAGATGCTTAGTGTACATCTCTATTAAATATTTTTCAGTAATTCTGTGAAGGTTTTTCTCTGATTTTTTTTTTAATGCCTTCCTCCCAGCTTAGCAAGTCCTGTTGTATTTCGTATAAACATGACCAAACTTGAACAGTCCCTGTCTCGTGCTCCCAGTTGGACGAGTTTGACCCAAATTGCAGCAGACGTGCCGTAAAGGATGAACACATCCAACACAAGAGGAAATACATTACTAGAGTTAAGACTTCCAGTTAAATGACTTCCCATTAACGCATTTCTCTCTCCTTCCTAGTGAGGAGAGCTGTCCTTGCCCACTCGCAGCCCAGCTTTATGGCTCTCGACCAGTTTGTGCTGGGAGTATTCGGTGACTCAGGGCTGCCCTGTTCCCTCTGAAACTATCTTGGCTTGCTCATGAGTGCGGAGAAGAGGCAGAGGGCACTTCTGGGAGCCTTTGGCGTTTATTGCACTGAGGGGTGGTTAAATATGTGAAACCACAGAAGAAGGGTTCTTGGGGTTTTTTTTGTGTTTTTTGTTTGTTGGGATTTTTTTGTTGGTTCCGCCCTCCCCCCCCCTCCCCCCCCCGAACAATTCCTGGACACCACAGAGGGTAGGTGGCCTTGTCAAGGTCAGTGTTTTGTTGGAGGTATTGGTGACTAAGAGGAAGGAGCTGTCCTCGGGTAGGAAAGTGACTAGGAGGCTTTTATATTTTTTTTTTACTTATATTTAAATTTGATCTGTCAGCAATGTGACTGCACAAGCATGCTGGTTGATGGTGCCAGTTAGCTGCGGTTGTTCAGGATATGACAAGTGTGGGTAAGTAGTGTGTTTTTTTGGATTACTAGCATTAGGTTTGCCCTGGAAGAGTTCTTCTGTCTTGCTTTCAGGCACAGACCCGGCTGGGCTGTGTGTTTATGTTGTATACATGGAGCCAGACCTCAGGCATCCTCCTTTTGGTTTGCACATGTGAAGATTTGATCCTGCATGCCATTGGGAGTTATAAAGGTAAAGGTAAAGGTATGTGTTCAGGGGCATAGTGATTTAATTTTCTTCCCCCCTCTTCGGAGTAAAGCCCTCTTTTTTATTTTTTTTTCTTCTTTTTCCTTTTTTTTTTTTTCCGCCCTGACTCTGTACTATTTATTCCCTCAGTCTACTACAGTTACGTTTGAGAAGCAGAAGTCAGACTACAGAAAGGAAATGGTCTTTTTGCAGTCCTTCTTGATGTTTGTGACACCACAAACATAATTAAGATAAACTGTGAAGCGTGTTCAAGGAAACTAACTGTCTTTTTACTTCTGTCCTGCACTCGTCCATGGGCAAAATGAGGCTTACCCATCAAAGCATATTTTTCTTGATGCAGTTGTGTCCCTGGAGGGCTCTTCTGTCAATACAGCTCGGTAGCAGATTGTGCTGCTTCACTCTCCTGATCAACGTAGAGCTTGGGGATTTATTTTTAACTCTCATCTTGTTAAGTGCTTACTGAAGAGACCTAAGGCCCTCAGTGTTGATGGCTGGCCTGTGACTAGCTTTTGGGTAGTATTTTTGAAAAACATTTTCCCCTCCCTGGTGCTGGTAGAACTTCAGAGATTTAAAAAGCAATAGAATTCACTCCTCTTGGAGGAAACCTGTGCTAAGTCACTTGTCATTCTGCAGCATTCAGAAGCATCTTAGCCCTCTGGCCACCACCTTTCCAGGGAATGTCGTCATCGGGATGGTTTTAATTGCTGAGATAATAGGGAGGCCCAGGGGACCTGCATGCTGTCATTTGTCACAGGCTTTTTGCTGTGTGTGTCGTAAGCTCTCAGGTAAAGTGGTTGCTTCTGGGTAGGATGCTCTGTAATTTTTAAAGGTTTAAGAGACACTAGGCAGCTGGGAGTTTGGGAAGATGCAGGTTGGGTGGACAACCTCTAGAGGTGGGTGGGGGTGTGCAGGCATGTGGCGGCTGGTGCCAGCTGTCAGCTTCAGGTGTAGAGTCAGCATCAGTGCTCCTGGTGCTCACTATATCTCACCGACTTTCCGAAGAGGTGGCTTTGCAGAGAGCGGAGGCTGAGGCAGGGAGAAGCATCTCTTTTTCACAGCCTTAATTTCCTTTTTGGTTTGCTGTTTACTCCACACCTTTCTGTTCTGCATGGATTCGTCCCTCTGGGCTTCCCGGGTGTGGAGATGGGAGCAAACTGTTCTCGTGGCCGGGCCCAGGTTATTCTGGGACATGGCTGACTTCAGGGGCCTCTCCTTCATCTCTGCAGATACTGAACCTGTATCAGGAGCACCAACCTCTTCAGATTTTCCTTTTTAAGGCGTGGTGTTACATAGGAACAAATAGAGGCCAGATATCTTAAACTTCCCGTGTTTGTAAAAGGGAAAAATGTTTTTTAATACTGAATTCCGATGTTTTTGGTAGTTGTAGCTTGATTCCTGAAAAGAGTCTTCTTGTGTCAGTACCTTCCTTCTGGTTCCAAAGGTTTGCGTCCCAGCACTGGCATCAAGAGGTTTTTTGCCCCACTGGATATCATATATTCACAAGGTGTGGGGGCCTTGGGCATGTGGTGTAAAGCATACCTGGTTTATTTGATTACCAAGGCTCAAGAGGCACGAGAGGCTGTTGAGATAACAAGGCTTTACTGCATGGTGTTTGGTTATCTTAAAGGCTTTTAGCCTGAACCTGGTTTGGTTATTTTCTGCCTCCTGTGCTGTCCAAATTGGAAATGCAGGATTTATTGTTACGGCAGAGGAAGGAGTGTTGTGCTGACGCTGTGCTCTGTGACTCTTTTTTTCATGAAAGCTCATATGCTGCTGTTGTAAGAGGCAAGGAGTCATTTGTTGTGGTTCACCAGAGAACATTCAGTTCAAAAATAGTATTGCAGGAAAAGACAGAGGTTCACTTTCCGAAGCGGTGATGGATGCAGGCAGCCTTCCAAAACGCGTATGAAAATGCCTCCAGCTCCTGTTTCAGGATGAGAAAAAGAAGCACAAATTGATTGGTGAAATCTAATCCAGGGCTTTTGTTTGTTTGTTTTCCATATTCTAATAAGTGAAAGACAATGCAAATTCACGTTGGTTTTTGGCTGGAGCACTCAGGTTCCTTTGCATTGAATCCTGATTGGATTTGGGGAAAAAATCCAGAGCTTCAGGAGCTTGGGGGCTTACCTGTTGGTTCTCGTGGTTTGAGAACGTGAAGAATGGTGGAAACAAGATTTCTTCTGCATTTCTGTCTGTGAATCAGCATAAAATGGGAAAAGGAAGAAGACCTGGTTGCTGATGATCCTTCCTGCTCTTCGTGGCAGCTCTGGACGGTGCCAGCACTCAGCGGCAGAGTTGTCCCCTGCGAGAAGGGGATGACTGCGGCAATTACGTGGCACTTGGCAGTTTTGGGGCCTGTGATAGCCAGAATGGGTCATTATCTCAAGAGCTGCAGGCCAGATGTGAGCTTGGCAGAATTTCTTTATCAAGTCCTATTTTAGGTGGTTACTTGTTTAATTCCAAAGGTCAGCAGACATTTGCATTGCCTTCGGTGGGGGGGCAGCAAAGTGTGGATGGGGGAGTCTTGGCACTGTGGCTTGTTGCACTCGAGTGGCCTTCGTTTGCCTCTGCTTAAGTCTTTGTGTTTGCTGTCTGAAAACACTGGGCAAACAGGACTGTGGGGAAGAAAGCCGGTGGCCTATGTGCAGAAAAGTGATCTGTTACTGAACATTAAACAATATTCTTTCCATTTATACAGCAAATATTTAGAAGCTAGTTTTAAATGGGAGAATGCAGGTTGGTTAAAATCAGGAAGAATGGTTTATCCACCCACTTGAGATGCTGAGATACATCCTGGTTGAATTGCAGCTGCCTCCGAGCAGTACTCGGAATCATTTGGGACGCGCGTCTGTAGCTCATCCTTCCCACAATGTGTCAGTGAATTGAGTTGACTTTGAGAGTGGGGAGGAGTGGATTCCTGACTGTGGGAAGGGATGGGTAGGGGTCAAAGCACCGTGTTATATTTCAAGCTTAGTGTTTTGGTCTGATATGTGATCCAAACCCTTGCAGCAGCCTCCAGCCACATGGTGAGCCCAGGAAGCTTTTTTAGGGTACTGTGTTACACTTCAAGCTGTGTTTGTGTTTTCATGACTTAGCTGAAAGGAGGCTCCATAAAGATTTCAGTTCGGCCTTGAATGCAAGGTTCTTTAAGGTACTTGAAAAATTCTGTCTGCATGTTAGTTTAATTACTTCTACTACATGTTAGATTCAGCTGTTGGCCCTTGTAATGTCCGGAGGATACTGAGCATCTCACTTGTAAGGATGCTTTTGGAGGTGGGAAACCAGATTTGTCCTGTACAAAACCCCCTGGATTTAGAGGAGTTCTTAATTTACAAGCTGCAGTTTTTTTGAGTAATCACAGCGTGGAAAAGCTGTTTCATTTTAACAGTGGAGAGTTATTCTGTCCTGCTGACTGTGTAAGGGGGGGCTTGAAAGGAGCCACCGCGTTTTGAGCATCGTTCTTGTTTGACAGCTGCTTCGGATCCTGGAGTTATGCCCGCGTAGCCGAGTTTTTCCCAGGGTGCTGTGTGAATGCTAAGCTCTGTTGTAATGAATTCCGAGTGGGCAGCCGCATAAGCCTGCTCTCATTTTCCCTGGAAGACGCTGCTGCATTGTCTTGTCTGTATCCTGAAAGCCTCAGTGTTGTTTGTCAAAGGCTTGATTCTGCAAGTGCCACGTATGCAAAGAAGCCCGTGAATAGGAAGGGCTCGCTGTGCTGGTTCTCAGCTCCTCACATAATGCCCGGACAACAGGCTGAAGCAAAGCAGTTTTTGTTAAACTCTTGGTATTCTGTGGGCATCCGCTCTCCCACACATGAGATGTTTGAAATTGTCTAGTTATGTTCTGATAATGCCTAGGGGTCGCTTTCTGCCAAGCATGTACGTGTGCTTAGACAGGCCTCTGTTTCTACGCCTTAAATAGAGGGAACGGGCAAAGGTTGGCAGAAGTGAAGTGATTTACTCGTGGCTGTATATGTAGTAGTGGCAGATTTGGAAACTGTCTGCATCTCCCAGCTCTCAGACCAGTATTTCGTCCCTGAACCACCTTATTTGCAGAGTGTGTATATGTGCTATTATCTCTTTTCTCTTGTCCCCCATGCATGCGAGGGAAGACGAGTGATGTAACTGTGTACAAAAACTAGGATACGCATGTTGGAGCTTAGTATTGCACGCTGGCATTCATATCCGATGTAGCTGTTCATACGGTGCAGTTAGATCAAAAATCCATGCTGATAGCGCTAGGCATGATGGAAGACATGTGGCATGGGCGATCATGAATTATCACCTGCTTAACCAAGGCAGGAAAGGGATGGCAGACTTGGAAAAGGTCAGCTTGCTCCCGCAGGGCGGGATTGGGAAGGAAGAGTTACTGCCCAGGGGCTTGAAGTACCACAGTGCTGAATGTCCTCCCTCTGGTGTCTCAAAGGAAAGGGCCTTTTGACAAGGGAATGGGGAAAAAGAAAAATAAAAATCTCCTGCACGGACAGCTGGTGACTCTGTAAGTACTTGTGGTCCCAGGCACCCTCCTCCTCTGCAGACCCCTGTGTGCAGGGATTCCTGGGGTGTTTGTTTCCGAGGGTGTGCCCTGGGAGAGCAGACAGGAAGGAGTCGTGGGCCTGGGCGTACCTTATCTTGGCTACTTCTAGGAAATGATGTAAGATGCTTCCTTCTACAAAGTTTTCTCTAAATGCATCCTGAATTTTGCTGACGGGTGGCTTCCTGGCTGTTTACCTTTTGAGATCAGCTCCTCTGGAGCTGTGAGAGCTGACCCTGTTCTGTGCTACGCCTCATTTATTGCGGGGAAAGTGTGCTTCTTGCTGATCTAAACCCCTCGGAGTGTGCCAGTTTAAAGCCGAGTGCCTTGGAGGGAAAGGTCGGAAGGCTTTTATGGCAGCAGTTTCAGTAAGGTGGGTGTGGGGCTGATGTTATGAACGGCACGCAGCGGTAGCCGAGCCAAGCTGTTCACCTCTTCCTCTTCCTGGCCATCTGAATCGCGGTTCAGGAGCTGCCTGACGCGTGCCGGAGCCGCAGCAGGTGTCTGCTTGCCTTAGTGCACCCGCCTGCGAAACCACGACAGTTTGGGAGGTGAGTCATGGGCTCTACCTCCACTGTAAACAGTCTTTTGCATAGGATTTGGGATTTGTCCCTATGCTGTGATGAAGCAGCCTTGGTAACAGGTACAACTACTGAAGCAAGTACACCCAAAGAAATAGTTATCCAAAGAGATACAGCAGGACTGAAAATATATGTGCTGGGGGAATTACAATGGCTCCACAGGTATGTTTTATTTTCCCAGTACAGGGCCATGCAGAAAATGAAACACCATCCGTTCTCTCGGGCAGCGTGGAGCCCTGATTCATGACAAATTTGCTTCTATAATAAAGCTGCAAAGTTAAATAAACACAATGCAAGAGTTGGGGTGGGTTTGAGCACCCTCGGGATAAATTTGATCTCGTACCCTTGGACTATGGCAGCTGCAGTCTCAGCTGAAGAACAAATGTGCCAGTTCTGCCGCACTTCATTTGTGAGATAAGTGCCAGTCTCTGAAATGAGCCTGTCTGCACTCTGATGAAAGCATGGGATTGTTTTGTCCTACTTCTAGGTGTCTAAAATGTGGGTCACTGAGATGCAGGACATATTAGTGTGACAATTTTAGGCCTGAAGGGACAGTGTTGGCTGTTGATGCCTGTTAGAGTGTGAAAGTCAGGGCTTCTAGGTCAGCTATTTCTGATTGATGAGCTTGATGCAAGCGTTGTTTAAAGCCTCTGCTTTAAACAGAAGAGTTTGGTTTCAGCTTATTCTTTTCTGGATGTTAATAACAGAATTTGAGTCTTGGCTTTTGGGGGGGGAGGGGGGGGGGAAATGCCTGCGAGTGAGGGGGTCGGGGCATTGCGTGGAGAGAGAATGGTACATGATACATCTCCTGGCTGTGGTCAGGAACCATGCCTATCTGAACACTGCTCCTGGTCCTGCAGGACCACGACCACCTCTTCATCTTCATCAGCTTCTGAGAGCTGGTGTGTGGTGAGGCCTCGAATGTCTTGTGTCTCCCTGGGCTGTGTATTCCTCTGTTACTGAGCAGCGGTATAAAAAGTACATGTTGGGTTGTTTTTCTTACACTGGCCAAGAGCCGAGCAGCAATGCAGATGGCATCCAGTGGTCCACACAGGTGAAGAAAGGAGGTCCTCATCCAAAGAGCGTGGTTCCCCTTGGCGTGGGAAGCTGGTCCTCTGCACACCTCCAGGCTGGAAGCACTGTTGTATGACGTGACCGTGGAATTTTACGAGAGGCTGATCTGTCTTGTGTCTGTTTGAGAGGACAGAGGGAGCAACAATACGTGGATAACTTCTGCTACCTGCATGTTTTACAGGAAAGCAGGAGTTAGCTAGGATTCAACACAGGCAGCGTAAATTGAATTTTAGTCTCCACAGCGTGTTAGTGGTTGACCTCAGAGTGTTTGTCCTTGTTCATTACATGCCTTTGCAACTCTAACAGGAGTCGTATTGTACATCACTGTGTTGGCAACACAAACATCTCTTTAAGAACATTTTACAAAGGAAAGTGGAAACTGTGATAGCTGTAAATTTCAATATCTTTACCAACTCTGATCCTAAGTGGGCTTGTGGCATTAACTACTGTTTCGGTGGCAGGTACAAAATGCAGACAAAATTTCTTGTCTCATTTCAGGCTGCTGCACGAACGTTTCCAGAAGCTGGATAAAATGATGTTGCTTGTTGCGGCAGGTCTCTGTGCTGAATGATGCTCATTAGGGATCGTTAACATCCCGCTGGCGGGTGCCAAGTCTGGGTGCCGCTGTCAGAAAGGCTGTGGCGATGAAGCCCAGTGCTTAGCAGCAGTTTCGGGGGCGGTCTGCCTGTCTGTTTATCCTAAGTGTATTCTTCTGTTTGTGTCCTGCAGGTCGTATTGATCATGGACAGTGAAGAAATCCCAACTTTTTCGAGTCCAAAGGAGGAAACTGCGTATTGGAAAGAGCTTTCCTTGAAATACAAACAAAGGTACTGATGTAGATTTGCAGCCTGGATTTGGTTCTTAGTGACCAGAACATTGTTTAATCTGTTTCTCTGCAAGGCTACATCAAGATGGGTAGTAGACGTTTTAGAAAGAATTTTTGCATTTCCAGCTTTAAATCGAGCTTTAAAATTTCCAGCCTTGTGGGAGCTGAGTGTTTCTTGCACAGCGTTACTGTGCCATGATCTCCAGGCTATGTTTCGAGCATGTTTAAGCAAGAGCAGAGCTCTTTTGCGATCATGTGCATCTTTGTATAATTAAAGTGCTGCCTTAAGTAGTATCTTGATGTTTTATCCTAAGAAGGTGCCTTTGGGCTTGCCATGTATCATTACATCCCTGTAGGTTCTTGTAGTTGAAGTACTGGTATGAAAAGTGGCTGATTTGGTGTCTGCTGCAATTTATTGAAGTGTATTGTACCTCATGGTCCAGCCCATACCAGTGGTTTGCATCTTCTAGGGGGCACAGGGCTTTTTGGTTACCAAAAATGACAAGAAAGTTGTTGTCTTGAGTAATGCTGTGCTTCTTGTGTGGGTGAGGTTTGTTTGGGGGTTTTCTGGAGTGGGGGGCATTGGAGGCTCCCAGTTGACTTTCTTTGGAAAGCTTTCCTTGCATTCAGTATTAGTCATGTGCAATCAAGATGAAGCCATTTAAATCTCTCTCAAGACCAAAGAGCTCAAGCTGCAAGTTGCTTGTTTGGTTGGTTTTGGTGTTTTTCTGGGGCAGGGGGGTGGGCATGTGGAGGGGCCTGTTCACGTGACAAAAAGTTAAGCTGGTTTGAGGTGTCAGAAAATTCGGTCTCTTGGACACCAGTGGATATATGTTGTTTCCTAAAACCTTGTTAGTTTTCTCTGCTGCTTGCTAAGAGCTGAGCTATTACATATGCTACAGATGCAAATTTAATAAGCAAAGTATGTGGAGTGGCTACTTCTAGTATTTAATAACTTTCAGTAATATAAGGTTGGTATGTGCTGGCTTCCTGCCGCAGTGCTCAATCACCCTAAGATTCAAACCTTCACGCTTTTCAAGAACCTTAAATTTCCAGGTAGTGCAGAGATCCAGAAGCCTTTGTTCTCTCTTACAGTTTTTGACCAAAACCATGTTAAATGTTTATTAAATTCATTGACTCTGTCCTCCTAGCAGTGAAATTCTAATGGAGAATAAAGTGGTTGTCAGACTCCCATGAATCCTGTAAATAGCTTTGATACAAATTTGTATTCACACATGCATTTAATGTAGCTGTTTGATGTAAGAGAATTAATTTCCTTTTATAGCTAAGCTTAATGATGTAATTTCTCTATTTCCCCTTTTTTCCCCGTAGAGGTTTGTGGGTGACACTTGAGCACTGCAAAACTCTTGTTTTTTCAGCTTATTATTTTAAAAGAGCTGTGGGTTTTAACTTGGGAGATGGATGAATTTTCAACTGATTAAATCCTCTCTTTACAGCTTCCAGGAAGCTCGCGAAGAGCTGGCTGAATTTCAGGAGGGAAGCAGAGAATTAGAAGCTGAGTTGGAGGCACAGTTAGTGCAAGCTGAGCAGAGGAATAGAGATTTGCAAGCAGATAACCAAAGGCTGAAGTATGAAGTAGAAACATTAAAGGTAGGTCTATTCTGTAATAGCATTGACTCTTCTTACAGGTACGTTTTGGATCTCATTTTAGATTGTCTGGTCTGTTCTTGGTCACTGAATATCCAAATGAAGTAAAGGAGTTGTCTGTTTAAGATCCAGACTTGAGTATGGCATGTACTCCAAATAAGGCCAGCAACTTACCACAGAAATTTCTGGCAGAATTTTTCTGGTTCACATCATGAAACGCTTGTCATGGAGTTTGTGCTCGTTTGTTTGAATTCTCTGGGCTTTGCCAAGTAGTAGCTTTATTAGTTACATGGGCAACGTCAGCATAGCAACAGGGTGGACAACACAAGCATGTTTTTTCAGAACACTGTGTTATCATCGTTCTTTGCGTACTAGTTTTGTTGCTCAGAAGGTCTCCTTGATTTTTATGAGACCTCAAAGAGAGCTGAAGATTTGTGCCTGTCTTTCAGAGAAAATCTCTTCAGTCTTCCTTAACGGCCGTATCTGTGGCAACAGGAATTGCATAAGGATCTGCATGTGCAGAACGTGACTTTTAATTGATGACTCTATGTTAATAAGTCCTTGCCTCTTTTGGAATCTTGGAAAAGCATAATTTTTGGTAGTTTTAGGTTATTTTAGCGAAGGCAAAGGTTGGAAACTTACCGAGTGGAAATAGAGTTTATGGAATTACTTGTTCGCGTATCCAGTCCCAGCTATATCTGTCAGGTCAGTACGTGTTTTATAAGGTCAGTAGTTTTTCTGTGAGCCCCTGTCTGTACCCTCAGAGCTGGTGAGAGTGTGTTTGGGAATGAATTCTTCCAGTCTTTCAAAGATGAGCTTGCGGACCTGGAGGTTTTGTAACAGATTCAGTGGCTCTCGCTTCTGCTAATGGAGATGTCAGACGAGTTCTGGAAACAGCGTGGCTATTGTCAAGGGAGAGGCACTGAAGGGGAGGCTGTGCAGCTAGACTTCTCTCTGGCTTCCTAAATGTTTGAGGCCTCAGAGCAGCTGGCAGTGCAGGCTGTTGGGAACAGATGCAGGGATGCGTCTCTGAGCAGCCAGCTGTGTCATGGCGAGATGTCTCTGCACAATGCAGCATTTGTGATTTTTTTTTTTTTTTTTTTTTATATACTGTGTCCAGCTCTGATGTCCAGAGCCTGTTCCTTCTACCTCTCAGCTTTTGCTCTCTTATTACCAGCAATCCCACGTCAGCAGAGTGCAGCGAGTATGTGACTTTCTGTGTCCCGTTTTACTACTGATGACTTGGAGAGCGTATGCGACTGATATTTATCTCGCTGCTTCTTTCTTCCAGGAGAAACTGGAGCACCAGTATGCACAAAGTTACAAGCAAGTGTCGTTGTTAGAGGATGACCTGAGCCAGACGCGGGCCGTTAAAGATCAGCTGCATAAGTACGTGAGGGAGCTGGAACAGGCCAACGACGACTTGGAACGTGCAAAGAGGTGAAGGCTGCAAACCTTTCTTAAAGTTCTCTTTGCTACTCTGATCATCTTATTTTTCTTTAAAAGGGAAAATAATGCACACTGAAAGAAACCCAAACAGCTCTCAAGACCCTTGATTCTTTAAAGAGTGCAGTTTACCCTTGGAGTTCACCTCCGTCAGCTGGTAGCGTTACGCTGCAGCAAGACAGGCAGGGGGACCAAAGGGCTTCGTGTTCTTGTGAGAAACAAGCAGGGTCAAAGCAAGCTAGGCCAGAGTGCTGCTTTCGATACTACCAGCTAGGTGACTCTTATATTTGTGATCTTTGTGGCTCAAAGCCCCTTTGAAGTAAGCAGCTAATGCTTTACATAGTCCCTTTTAAATAAAACAGGCCAAAGGAGTCTCTTCTTCCCTTGCATAACAGCTTAATGACTGTGGGGAACAAATGTGTCCCGTATAAGCGCACAAAATGAACAGGCTGCTGTTAGAAACGCCCAGTTTAGGAGTAGGTCATGCTTCCGTTTCGCTGAATGGGAATTCTGCCATTGATTCAGTGGGACCAGGAATGAGCCTCTGGCTATCTGGCAGAAAGATCTGAGAGCTGAGGCCCTGTTTCCACAAGGCTGTTAACCTCATGACTAACTTTTGACACACATGAGTTATCCCACTGAAATCATGGAACGAATTGGGTCTTAGGTAATATCCCAAGTGCTTTCCGCACTTGCTGGGCTGCTGCCTGTCCCGAGCTCGGGAGAGTACAGCATCACCTGAGCTAATGCACTGATTAAATATATGGCTTTGGAGCATGGCTTGGGAGAAATGGAGGTGGGTATGCTGGATCGGCTCTTTCCCAGCTCTTTGGTACATATCCGAGAGCCAGATGCTATCATGTTCTTTTCATCTTGTTGCCCTGTTTCTTTGGAGCTTATTAGTCTTTCCTAAGAAGCATTTCCATAGCTTTCAAATGACTAACTTGAATATAGACCTTGCTAACATTTTTCCTCCATTATGTTTTTGAATACGCTTTTATGTTAGCTGAGCTGAAGAACCTAATATTCTGGATTTTGTTTCTAGGGCAACAATAGTTTCATTGGAAGACTTTGAACAAAGGCTGAACCAGGCTATTGAGAGAAATGCCTTTTTAGAAAGTGAACTGGATGACAAGGAATCGTTGCTAGTTTCTGTACAGAGATTAAAGGATGAAGCGAGAGGTATGGCTTGCTTGATTAGTTCTGTGTCTTGGTACGTTTTTGGCTTGCTAACAGAGACGTGTAGCAACCAAAGCTCATGTTTATAGAAAGCCTCACATAATGAGACTTGAACTGGATGTGTAATGTAAGCGTTAGGTATCGCTAACAGTATGTTCTCTATTCTTTGTATGCCCAGTGTAGCTAAGAGGAAAAATTACCTCATGCAGGGCAAAACTAATACCAGATTCATTCAGGATTTTTAACCCAGATGAGTACAAAAATACTGTCTTCCACACATGTAACAGAGTTGAGGAAGTGTGCTCCAAAAGTTACCACGTGCTGTGGTTTTGTGCCTTTTGTAGGAAGGGAAAGCACGGGAAATGATAGCGGAAGAGATGATAAACGGTTAAGTAACTTTAAAAATCTGGTTTCCTGTGTTCCTTCTAAACCTCTTGGAAACTGCCTGGTTTACTTAAGATATTCGGAGCTTAGACCTGGTTAGACCTTTGGGATCAGAGATGTTTGGGATAGCGTTCTGGGGTATGATTAGAAATTGGGAGTTCCCCAATGGATTTCACATCGAGGATGCTGTGGAAGCATTTTTTTTAATGGTTGGTGGAAACTGATTTCTCTAATAGTGGGGATGATCTGCTCCTAAGCCGCTGCCTGCCATTAATGTAGTTTAGAGATTAGTGGTTTTCAACTTTGTCTTCCAAGTGAAGCTTTCTAAAATAATTCCTCAGTTACGGCCTAGATCTGAGTGTAAGACAACACACTTGACAGCAGGCTGGGGTTTTCTCTTGTTGTTCACCTTTGTCAACCCCTTTGAACCAAGTCTGTGCCCCACAAATTGAAGGCCTCTATTGGAAGGACAGGATTTTTATAATGACTGTGCAAAGGGAGATTAAGTATTTTCTGAGGAAATACATCTGTTATAATTTGGGGTTAGGGCAATAATACTGGAAAACCCAGGAAAACCTAGGGACTGGTCTTGAACACTGGAATAATCGGTAAAAAAGACATCTTGTTTTAGATGGGGCGTTTGGAAATTCTTAGCATCTGCTAGGGTAGCAAAGCTACATGTTACTCCCCCTGACAGCAAGCACAAACACTAGCTCCTAAGAGGACTGATACGGTATAAAACTCCAATTTAACATTTCGGATTGAAGAGCCACGATTCCTCTTCTGGGAGCCCAAACAGATTTTCATTTCAGCTGTGCTGTTTTACTTAAGATCAGTTCTAAATATTTATGGTAATTTAAAAGCTATAATGTACAATTAATTTTCTTTTGCACATTGTACCAGATTGAGACAAGGAATAAGAGGTCTGTAAAAGGTTAAGTTGCTCTACCCAAAAAGGAACAACCCTCTTGTAATGTATTGTTTATTTGCATCTAGTCCCTTTCAAAGGATTTTATAGATTCATTGCTGAGCTGTGCTGGATGCCCTTTACAGCAAATGTGTGTGGAAATGGGAGGGGGCAAGGTAGTAGTTAAGAGAATAAGAGGAGGTGAGAATAAAACACGGGTTTCCGAATCTCAGGTCTCTTTCCCTGGCGTTTGGAATACCTGGCCCTCTCCTGTCTGCTCTTTTATTTGTCGAGGCATCAAGAAACAGGATACAACTCTTTGTCTTTGGCTAGCGTGGAGTCCTGTGGATTATTAACTGGAAGAATAACGTGGGGAATCAGAAATGCGAGAATTGGTCGTTCCTCCCTTTTCCCAACCTCTGTTTGAGCGGGGGCTGAAGGTTATTCAGCAGGCATTTGTGTCCAGCTGCAGTTTCTGTAACACGCTTTCCACGGGACTCTGCCTCCATATTTTTCCATGTCTGTAGCATGGGTCACCTGCTGTGCTGGCTGGGGCCACGCAGGGCTCTGGTCGGGGGAGGGCTCCGTTTGCTGTAACGGAGGTGCTGGTATGGCGCTGTGCCTGCTCTGAGGTGGGGGTCCTCGCTGCTGGAGAAAGCCAACAGCAGGCAATTAAAGGTGTTGTTGCGAAGTGTCTCCTCCTGCTCCCTCCCAAATGAATAGAGAGAGTGTGTTTCTTTGAGAAATCAGTCACCGATACGTGGGGTTTTTTTTCTTCTTTCAACCCTCAGACTTACGGCAAGAGCTAGCCGTACGGGAGAGGCAACAAGAAGTGACCCGAAAGTCAGCGCCCAGCTCTCCAACTCTAGACTGCGAGAAGATGGATTCGGCTGTCCAGGCATCTCTCTCCTTGCCAGCTACGCCCGTTGGAAAAGGATCAGAGAATAGTTTTCCTTCCCCAAAAGGTACAATTCGTAGAAAATGTGTCTAGTTGTTTAGCAGTATGTTCAGCTTGTTAAGAAACAGTTTCAGACCAGGTGCTTGTCAGTGGACTTGAAGTAAATCCTGGGGTAGCGTCAGCTGCATTTAAATAGTATAATGAGTAAATCGCATGGAAAAGAAGGACAGTGAAGCTTAGATACTGCTTTTGGGGAGGTGGGGGTTTGCGCTCTGCAGTGGGTGCCTGCAGTAGAGCACTGAAGATGTTTGGAATTACAGTGACTGATATTTCCGCGTCAATGCGGAGTAGCAGTGGTGGGTAAAGGGTGGGCAGTAATTCAGTCAATCCAGACCGCCTCTGTTACCACACGTACTGTTCAGGGGTCCTGTTTTCTCTGTGAGGCAGCAGGATGTTAGTCCAGTCCCCTTTCCCATCTGGAAGGCTCTGGACAATCACAGGGATTAATACATAATTTTTCAAATTAGAAAGAGTAGATTCCAGAGGAAGCTCTGGCTGGATTAGGTGGATTGCCTTGCAGATGGAGAGTGCATGAACTCTGCGTGTAGGTCTAACGGGAAAGAGGGCACTGGACAGGAATTAAGCTTTTTCGTTTTCCCATGGCTAGTGATGGTGTAGCCTGTGTGTTATTGTGGGGTAATTGCATGAATAATCTGTTGTAGGATTTTAGATTTACCTTTTTATGTAGAAGCTGATATATTCAAATTAAAAAAAAAAAGACATGAACCGTGGAGGAGTGGAGCATATAATAAAAAGTGTCTGTGTTTGCAGCTATACCAAATGGATTTGGTACCAGCCCCCTTACTCCTTCAGCTAGAATATCTGCACTCAACATTGTGGGAGATCTGTTACGGAAAGTGGGGGTGAGTGCTCTGAACTGAAGTATTCCTAGCTCTGTGCTGCTCTCGCTGAGCTGTCATCCTAGTGCGCGATCACAAGGCCTTGGCCCATGCCGAGTGCATGCTGTAGTTTCCAAATCATCCACATTCAGTGTTCAGTAGGTGACAATGTAATTATTTTTTTTTAAATTATCTTGATTTGTAAAGCTCCTTACTAAGGTTCTGATGCCAACTTTGGGTGATGAAATTCATATTTGGAGGAAAAAAGTTTCTCAAGCACTTCGGTATATGGGTTTAGACACCGTCAGCCACTTGTTCTTACTTCAGATGGAGCCTGTGGCTTCCTCTCTAATGAGAGCAAGATGCAGAACTGGACCTCAGACGCTGGGCGCCTGCTCTGCAGTTACTGTATGTCATGGGAGAGGAGCCGAGATGACGCTGCCAGTGTCTCCTCTCGTGCCTGGGGAGATTTGCAACAGGTGCTGAAAAAGGGGGTGAAAAAAAAAATTATAATCTAGAAACCTTTGAGCAGAAAGTGAGAAAATAAATCAGGAGAAAGCCAAATGTTCCCATCTGTAGTTATCGATGGGGAAGTGAAATGCGTGAGTCTTTAAAGGGATTACCACTATAAGCAGGGAAGAAGTGGTTTACACATCTGTTACAGGGTTGTTGGGGCTGCCAGGCTTTCCAGCTGAACGAAGACAAGACTTTTCAGTTATGAGAAGCTTGTTGACGTGCCTCAGTGGTTAGTGTGTTGAATGGAAGCATGGATAGCCTCGGTGTCTAGCCTCCGGTGCTGGCTTTCCTTGGTCTCTTGTGGTTAACACTGAGAATGGCAATAGCTGCAGTAGACACAGTTGTTCTAGCAAAGTTTGAAATTAAAAATTACCTCGTTGGTCGCATTTGGAGCCAGTGAGCTCGTAGTTGGTTTGAAAGGGCAGCAGGATGACTCGGGGTTATGGAGTGACATGTTTAAAATGGGATCATTGTGAGTAAGAGTCTGCAGGGGATTTAGGGAGCTTAATCACAATCCTGTGTGATTACTCTGCAAGGACAGGAAATGCCAAATAAGCATGCTTCTTTCCCAGCCTGCTCTTAGGCACACGCTCTGCCACTGGTACAAAATTCCAGCTCATGCATTTGTTTAGTAACAATTATAGGATGTTCAGGATTTCTTTTGGGTTTGGCTACTCGTAGGATGCCTTAGACTCCTGCAAGAAGTTTTCCCTCCGCTTTCTTGCTTGCGGCTGAGACAGGGAGTCACTTGGCAAGGATCACACAGGCTGTTTCCAGCTTATAGGTGCTTTGAGAGCAAGAGGTAGGTGTTTATCTATATCTGCCTCTATAGTCACTTGGTAAGCTTACGTGGATTTCTAGAAGACTGTCTAGTGTTCACTTACTTGCGCTAGCCTTATTAATGGAATATTTTTCTATGTGGAACAGGACAGAACCCCGTGTTTGGGGAGATGAGTTTTTGACTCCAGTGCATGCATTCACGAGTGTGTGCACGCCCCCATGCAGGGGGTGGATGCAACAGATAGTTGCAAGGACTTTCTGCTAGACCAGATGGATATTCAAGTTAAGCCTCAGATTGTGGCCGACAGCAGAAAGGGCAGGTGATGTTCTGAAGGGAAGGAGAGAATCGGGATTTTGGTCTCTCTCCTGCCAGGAGTCGGTGGATGAGGCAGAGGCAGTCACCTTGTATAGGGGTAAAAGATCTCACCGGTAGAGACCATGGAGATGGGCTTAGCTGCTGCTTTTGATTCCTCCTCCTGATGCTGTGGCTGTAGCACCTCTTGTTCTGAAGCATATCAGTGGGGCTTAAGAAACTGGCTTTGTTTTGCAGGCCAAGATTAAGAAAGAAATGGTAGAAGGTATTGTCCTGGGGAAGAAAATCAACTTTTCAAATATACAGCCCCTCCCAAAACTTGAGGATTCTGCTTTAGGCTCTGTTTTAGTCTTCTGATTAGCTTATGCCAGCCTTACTGCAGCTGCTGAAGCAAGAAGTTTTGGTAACTTCTGCTAGGCGTTGGCTTCCTTATTTTAGGAAATTAATTGAGAGTTGATACACTCTAAAATCTGAGCCCTAATGGAACTGAGTCATGCCTGGCAGTCTGCATCAGCATCTCGTTGTGTGGGTTTCCTCTGTGGTTGGGTGACAGAGAAAATGGACAGCTTTGTTCCCATTTAGTTCAGATTTTTGCCAAAGGTGATTAACTGGAGTCATGATGATCATGATCGTGTGGTCGTGACAAAGCCTGAACTTGAGCATGCTTTCTCTTAATGGTATTACTTTTTTGACCCTTTTCTTTTTTTTTTTTCTTCCCCCCTTTCACAGGCCTTAGAATCCAAATTAGCTGCTTGCAGAAATTTTGCAAAGGACCAGGCATCACGGAAATCCTACATTTCAGGGAATGTTAACAGTGGCATAATGAACAGCAATGGCACAAAATACCCTCATCCGGCGCATACTTCTTTCTTTGACAAAGGGTAAGTAAGGATATATTTTTGCCCTAAAGGGGAGTGTGTTTCAGGATGCTGCTTGGAGCAGAAGTTTTTCTTGGCTTGTCTTTACCCCACCGCAGCTTTCATCCTACAGGACAAATAATTTGTGGAGCCAGAGTCTCAAGGGGATGGGGAAGGTGACAGTGCTGATTTCTGTAAAGCAAAGAGAAAAGAGCGTGGTTGTCCCTTAGCTGGTAGGATGTCAGCGCCTGTTCTGTCTCTCTGCTGCCTAATCTCTTGGCGGCTGCATCTCGGGTAATACAAAAACCCAGTCAGCAAACCCGCTGGCGGAGTGAACGTGCCCTTTTGAAGGGATCTCAAGTAAGTAGTGATGGAGTTGCCATAGCTACTGGTGCACTCGTGCGTGGGGAAGTACATTAACCGCAAATCTGGAGATTCCCTTGGTGAGAACAGCTGAGTGCAGGCAGCAAATGCACACTTGGAGGCTGGTGCCCTGTTTGCTCTACTTCCCCCTCTATTAGGGGAAAATAAAATACCATTAATGGCGTAATTCTGGTTGATTGAGGGGGGCAGCTGCCTCCATGCTGGCTGTGCTGTGCGTCAGCCCTGAAGCCAGAAACTGCTTTCACAGGAAAAACTACCCCATGTGTTTCCTGTGACTTGCCCGTGGTCAGAGCTTCCTCTCGGATACTGGGAAGTGGTTCAGCAGGAGGATTTTCCCCACAGTCCCTCGAAGCGCAGGGCCCCGTGGTTGTACGAGCAGCCCTGAGGAACAGGGCCAAAAGCACAGCGCTCCTCCAGTGTTAGCACAGTGGTACTGCGAGCTGTGCTTGGTGTCGCTGGGCAAAACACCCTCCATGCTCCCCGCACGGTGGTGATCTTCCATGCTAAACCTCAAGCCAGTGCAATTTAATGCTAATATTCAGCACATCCTCAGTACAGAATTTATTTTAGAGAGTTAAACGAGCTGTTACCAACCTAAAGAGCACCATATAGAGTGCAGACAAGCTGAGCTTCCTACAGTCATCCTCGTTTGAGCTGAATCGTGTTGCTGCGTGGGTAGCAGGGCAAGTTGCATCTTAGAAAACGGCACTCAGGGTTTCTAGAGCTGCTCTTGTTTACTGCTTTTGGAAAGGAAGAGTTGGGAGACTTAACGAAGTCAGTGTCAGGTTGCCTGTATACTGCAAGGCTAAGTGGGGTCTGTGCATCACGGCAGAGTGCTCCCGCTTGCAGTGCGCAGGCTGTGTTTCGGGTGCAAGCTGTCAGGGTAGTTGCTAGGGAGAGATTAGAGCTGATCTTAGGAGGCAGCATGGCTATATTGAGTTGTGGTGTGACGAGTAAGCTGATTGCTCTGTGGGGTGGGGGTCACTTTTAATTATCCAGCTTGTCATCACACTTGTTATCTCTGCTGGCTGCCTGGAGTTAGGAGCAGGTTGGAGCTGAAAAAGGCTCAGAAACCCAGCCTCCTGAAAGATAACTTCTCCAGCAGACTTGGAGGTTATAAGTGGGCTAGAAAAGGGGGTGGAAATGACTGATGTGCTTATCCGCAAGTTATTAGAGATCCTTGCATGGCCCTGCTGTCCTGTGCCTCTCCTCTGCACCCCCAAATGCTGCTCACCTCTCCTGCTCTGCCTTTGCTGCCCCTGTCGAGGTCTGCGCACGCTGGGGGTGATTGCAGTGTCTCTGCTGTGTGCACGTCTCCACGGCTGCTGTGTAAAACCTCTATAATTTTGTCTGCAGATGTAAGCTAAACCAAGCTGTTGCCTAAATGAGGTGAGCCCCGTCGTGCTCGCACGCTGCAGCAGCCCCCGAGCTCCCAGCCATGCTGAGGCATGCCCTTCCTTCTCCCCTCTCCTCCTCCTCCTCTCTCTCCAGCCCCTGTACTCTCCTCCCGGCTCCCAATTGTTGTTGGAGCCTGAAACAGCCACATGTGATGGTTGATCCAATCCACTCTGCAGCCACTGCCTAAAGAACAGCTCGGTTGTTGGGTGGATTGGGGATTGTTGTGGATTTGGACGGAGGTAACTCAGCCACGTCATTACAGTTCCACTTACTTTCCTTCCTCTGCCATTTTGTTGATTAAAATGTTTGACGAGTCTCCGTCTCCCATCAAACACCCGCTCCTTGCAGAGGGGAGCTGAGCTGGCAGCTGAAGACAGCGATAGGCAGGAGCTGGCACGGGGGAGCATCGCTTTAGGGGAAGCCTGGAGGACAGCTGGGCTTGCACCAAAGCTTTGCTGGAGGATTGGAAGAGTCAGGATTTACCTACTTTTTTTTTTTATTTATTTTTTAAAGCTCAACAAAATCTGCTGTAAGATTAGCTTCCTGCAGACTTGTTCTTTCAGGAACATGCTGTTTCTGTCCAGATGCCAGGTCTCGGTAGAACAGCACCTGAGGATGTTCTCGGATGGATACTCATCTCTTGCTGTTGTAAATGTTCTTAATTGGTTATTAACTTCGATCCACTTGGGGGAACAAAATGGCTCTGACCTTGATGGACTCCGCAGAGGCCTGGCATTGGAATAGCAGAGCTGAGACAGCATTTAAGCCAGCACTGGGTGTTTGTTCCTTGGGGCGTTAACTCCTTGTTCACTGCTCCCCTTCCTACACTGTTGAATGTCAAAGTCCTTGCAGTTGATGTCTATTCCTAGGGTGTTTTTGTGAATCTGTTGGGCTTTATTTTAATAAAACCAGCTAAAGTTCGAATGTGAGAAGTGCCTCTGGTTGCACGCTTCTAGCAGTCCCGTCAAGCATGTAGGTATATTTACACAGTGGACACCGTTATCCACAGCCCTGATCGTAACGCCTCCGACTGTGAAATCAGGGTCTTCTTTCCATTGCCCTAGTCCACCTTATAAAAAAGTTTCCCTGGAAAAGAGGGAACTGTAGGTAACTCAGATGCAGGTGAGTAATCCCATGTCCTGTAATGTGCTTTGCAATGCTCTAGGCTTCTATCTGGGTCATGCGCTTGCAGCAGCGGAGCGTGGTGGGAGTGCTGGTTGTCGCTGAAATAGGACCCCTCACCTGCCCGTGCCGAGCAGAGTCTCGTTATACAGAGGTCTGGTGAGGTCTAGTTTCACACCTTTGCTCTGCCCCATTTCTTGCATCCAGGGTTATGTCTGTGTTGTGTGCATAACCTGTTTCAATTTTTCTCCACTAGGCGTGAAAAGGTCATATTCCCCACCTTGGTCATGGGTAAATGAATTCATTTGCAATGATAAGCTGCATGCGTTTTTAACTGGGTGCTTGGAGGGAGGTGCAGAGTTGATGGTTGTGCTAACTGCATGAGGTAGTTCTCTTAGCGTTACAAACTAATAGTCCATGATCAAAGCCTGAGGCTATCATCTCTCTCTTTCTCCTTACTTTAGATAAACTTCTCTGGTGCTGTGACCTGTCGCAACTATAAGAGTGCTGCTTGCTTTCTTGATCTAACTAATATTTCTTCAAATACATGCATGTTTCTGATTTAATTGGCCACATCAGAGATAAGGGATGAAGTATCGCAGCTGTTAATTCAGTTAATTTTGAAAGGTAGTGTTCGGTCATGTTTTTCCTTCAACCTCTTTTGGCTATCTGCTTGCCGGTGCTCGGTTGCTCTGGTTCTGGCTAATGGGAAAGCAAACAAAGGCACGGATGTGCTGAGAGCCGGCCAGGGTTACAGAGCAGGGGGAGAGGCCAGCGTGGTCTGAAGCACATGGCTGGAGGCAGCGGTGCTCCTGCTCGGTGTCACCATCCCTGCCTGGCACGGCCGTGCCAGCTGGAAGCACCCGTGGTGGCACGGTCACCCCAGCAAGGCTGCGCAGGTACCGGGGCCGCGGGCTCTGCAGGAGGGGATCCTGCGGCACAGGGGCTCCGTGCAGGTAACAGCCAGCAGGCGCCGGGGGTCGGACTCATCTCCTTTATCCACCTCTCGAGGGAGCGGGGAGGGCTCCCCATGCTGTCGAACAGTGCAGGTCCCCACCAGCCTAATCTGCCACAGCCTTGTCCCCGTTCTGCTCCTTACATCTCCGTGCTGGGTGTTCCTCTGCCGTCTTGTGCCGTTACTGCTGCTTGTGTAAGTGAGTGGTGTGTTTCAAAGCACCGACCTGCCTGGAAACTCACTTTTGCTCTTGTTTCCTTGCGGGGGCTTTGACCACATCCCCAGGCTGGGCTGCTCAGCTACAGAAGAATCTTCTCCTGAGACTTTGTTGGGTACTTAAAAGTTGAGAGAGTCTTGGAGATAAGGTGCTAAGTATAAAATACAGCTTGAAATAAAGATTAAGGAGTAGAAAAAAAAATAAAAATCTATCTTTAGCAATGACAGGGCAGAGAGAGCAGTTGGAAACGGGCATGAAATCCACGCCGCTGCAGGAACAGGCAGGCAGAAACATCCATCAGAAACCGCTGCAGGGGATGTTTCCAGCAGGAACTGGTGCTTTTTGGCTCCCTTTGAAGCACCGGAGCCCAATTTCTCAGGAAGCCCAAAGCAAGGGCACAGCGCAGGCTCTGCAGAGGACATCGGGTCTGAGGGACGGGGAAACCAGGCAGAAGCAGGAGGCAAGTGAGCTGGCTGGGATTAATTACTGCGGGCAGGTTTCCGGGCCGTTGGGCAGTGTCAGCTCCGTGCAGCAGCCCCGCACGCGTGCCGGGCCTGGCCAGAGAGGCTGGAGGCTGGAGCAATGCGTGTGCTCCTCCCGGCGCTGTCTGAGACCTTGGGGACCGCGCACAAGGACTTCTCTTCCCAGCTTGCTCCTGGGAGGGCAGGCAGGAGTCATCCAGCGCATTTTGTTTGCTATTTTTTACAGTTGCTCTGTTTAATGTAATTTATTTTCCTTTCACTTTGTTTCTAACTGCAGTGATGCTGATTTCTTTCCCTTTTTTTTGTGCATTTTCATGTTACTAACAGAAATCCACAGCTGGGTAAGACGTCAGTAAGCTCAGCCATAACGCCAGCTTTCAGTATCCCCCCCAGTTGCTGCTACTATTTGAAGCCTTTTCCTGTGCCCCGCTTCATGAAGCAGCTTTCCGCAAATCAAAACCGCTGCTTTATCTCTCTGTTTCTGCAGCGAGGGCGGGTTTGGGCCGGCAGGATGCAAAGAACAATGCAGGTAACTGACTCCAGGAGCTGATCCTGGGAGAAGCTGCCACAAAGAAGCGCTCTGCGCTGCCTTCCTGCTCTCTTTTTTTTTTTTTTTCTTTAATTAGCAAACAATGGGGAAACCTCAAAAGGCTTCTAAATGGGGTTTCTGTCTTTTCCATCTTCAGCAGAAAGCCTGCTCGTGTCTCCCCTGTGCACTGTGGTGCTGAGCGCTCCCCGTCTTGTGCTGGTTGACACATGTAACCCTTAGCACTTGGGGCGCTCATCCTCTTGCTGCCCCAGCTCTGCGGGGGGGCTTTGTCTCCCTTCTTGCCTTGGGCGCGTTGCTGGGCCATTTGCAACACTGGTGATTTCGGCAGAGGCCTGCCATGTCCGTGTGGCATCGGTGCTGAGCGCCTCGTTGCTGCCTGGCTGCTGGACTTGTTTCGTGTTCCTCTGGGAGGTGGAAGAGGGCACCTGGGCTGCTAAAGGTGCCTCTGAGCAGGAGCTGAGGAGGGCTAGACATGGCGTTGCTTCATTTAAAAGAAAAAACTACCTGCAGAGGCAGGTCTGTTGAATGGTGACGGCTGCAGGGAGGCGTTCTCCCCACAGGCAGAACTTGGGTGCTGGAAACCCAGTTTGGGAGCAGTTGGTGCCACAGAAATTGCAATATTTGAGAAGTTTCTGCTGCTTGATTTGGCCTGTCCCTGGTGTAGCGCCATGTGCTAAGACCACGCGTTGGGTTTTGATTCAAATACGTCACGTCAGGCAGGCAGAGAGGCGGCGGCGAGGAGGCGCCTGGTGGCGGGGAAGGCAGCTGGCATGGTGCGGCGGGGAGGGATGCGCCAAAGCTTGAGCTGCGGGGGAGCGCTGGGCTGCGAGCACAGGCTGCGCGGGGAGCGATGGCACCTGCTACGGGCTTGAAAGGGCTCAGTTGTCCTCCCCAGCCTGCCCATCCTGCTGTGCTGTGCCGGGGGCAGCACGGCCGGGAGGTCCCGGGGCAGACCGGTGCTCGTTCAGCCGAGCTGCGGACCCGGCCAGCGCGTCCAGGGCGCTGGTGTTGGCTGGGCCACGTCCTGCGTGCAGCAGGGACCAAGTGCCGTCCCGCGGTGTCCATCACAAAGAGCCGCTCTGAATTTAGTGCAGGAAACGTGACAAATCCATAGAGCTGGGCTTTAACGTGACTCATCAAACACGAGCGCTTCCAGGCTGCTGACGCTGAATTTCTCTAACCTTTTCAAAAGGGAGCAAACTACCACATTTTAATCCTGTTTTGGTCTGCTTGATTGTTTGTTTTTTCCCCTGTCCTACTTGGCAGAGGTGTTTTGTAGCTGATAACTAATTTGCAGAGTCATGTCGGGATCAGGTTGGCTTCATGCCCCTTCATCCAAATGCCAAGAGCGAAATACATCTGCCCCTAAGCCTCTTCCAGCAGCTTTTTATTACCTGCAGCCAGGGAGGCACACTCGAATGGGAGCTGAAGTTTCCAGCTTAACGGGAAGGAGGTGGGAAAGGTGGTTTCTCCCTGCTTTGACCCGGGCTGTGCTAGTGAGGGTGTTGAACAGAGGGAAAGGAAGCAGCCGGCTCCGTACGGCAGTGAGCCGTGTTACCATGGGAATCTGTCCTTGCTAGCAAGTGTTGAGAATTTATCTCTTCATCTGCTCTCCTGGAGGATTTTGTAGCTGCCCAGTGCACCGGCAGCAGCCTTCGGGGTTCGCTGGCAGGGTTTTGCATCCCTGATGCAGGAGGTGCAAGGTCGCCAGTGAGCGTAAGCCGCACGGGAACGGCGTGCCACACGGGAGGGAGCGTGGGAACAGCCCTGCTCTGTCCTGGGGACGCTGCCGCGAGCCACCCGTGAGTGAGCTGCTGGCACGTTGGTCCCTTAGTCAGGGACACGCTCCCCTCTCTGAGCACTTGCACCAGCTGCAGCCTGGGACCCCAGAGCCACCAGCTCCCGGCTTGGCTTTTTCCACATCACCGGAGCCCTCACACTCCTTTTTCTCTTGCTTTTGCCGCCTGCAGCTCCCGGCTGTAAGGAGCAAAGGCTGTCTCCTGAAGTGTCCCTTCTCAGAAGCACAGCTGCGCCAGGAGAGATCCGAATGGCGTCTCCTGGGGTGCCGGTGGTTCGTGCAGAGCTGGTGAAGTGCTGCAGAGACACTTCTTGGGAGCAGGCAGACATGGAGGCGGGGACCTGCCCTGCCTTGCAGGGGCCTGGGTGGGGGGAGCGGGGTGTCTCCCCCACCTTCACTATTACAAAGCCGGCCATGAGGGCAGGGGGCTGGGGCTGGGACAGCAGCGGGGGTGGACATGCTGTCCTGATCCAGGGGTGTTGTCGTTTCTGGCTGTCGAGGCTGTGGTGATGGTGATCAGCAGATGGCGAGCCTGGGCAGACGCTGTGTGTTGAGCCTAATTACAGAAGATCTGTCAAAGCCATAGAGTAGAGATGGAAAAGCTGTCAGACCCACGCGCTCCTCTCCCAGCCCACCAGGAAGCCACGTTCTCCACGCCTTCACCCCTCCCAGCAGCCTTGGGAAGAGGGGAACCCATGGATCCTGGGGGTGCGGAGGCACACAGACCCCCCGCCGCATCCCAGCCGGGGATAGCGTAGCACCGAGCAGCTCTGCTGGTGCTTTAACGTGTGCCTGCCCGCTCTCGCGGAGCCCGTGCACCACGGCTCTGGGTGTGTCCGTCCCCATTATTGGGCAGAGCGTGCGTAGAGCCAGCCGTGAAGGACCTGAGGATGCAGGCAAAGTCGTCCCTGGCCCTACTGCAGACCCCTGGGTGATGGTGCTGCAGCACTGCCTGCACGGCGCCGGGGGCTGCGCGCTGCTCGCAGGCGTCTGCAAAGGGCCGCGCCGGGTGAACAGGCAGCGAGTGAGAGGGAAGGGGAGCTGACGGTGGCGACCAAGCCTGGGCCACTGCTGTGCCTTGGTGCCTTCAGCTGCACGGACCCCATTGTGTAGCCTCCGTGGGCTCAGGGTCTGCGCAGGAGCCCTTTGTCCTCCCAGGCTGGTCACCTCGGCCAGCACGTGCCTGCTCTGGGCAAGGCGTTGAGCACCCACTTGTGCCTGGCCCCAGCTCAGGGTGAGCACCGATCCTCACAGCTGGAGGTGGTCATATGTTGGCCCTGCTCGAGCAGCCACTGTACTGCAGCGAGGAGGCAGGAGAGGGCCCTGGTCTATCTTCCAGCTGCTGGTGGTGGGGAGAGGTGAGCGGTGCCATCTCCTGGGGATGCTCGTCGCTTAATGGCCTGTCTCTTGTTTTTCAGGGCGGTAAACGGCTTTGATCAAGGTCCCCCCGGCCTGGGAGCTTCTCGACCATCCTCAGCGCCTGGCATGCTCCCCCTGAGCATATGATCCTGCGGGAGGTCGTGTTCGGACTTGCGGATGCTTTTCTCAGCCCACCAAGAGAAGAACTTCTCCCAATTCCTCCCCCTTCCCACCCCGCTGGAACACGACCCGCACTGTGCTGCCCGAGGAGACCCTGTGCTCACGGCCCTTCATGTCATGTTAATACAGCTTATTTTCTCCTCTTGCTGTAGTGAACGTTCTCTGACTTGGCCCCACGCCCTGTGCCGCACGGGCTGACACACGCAGTGCTCTGTTTCAGGGGATGCAGGAGTCTTGCTCACCAAACCTTGGCCAGGCGGTCCTCGGCCCCTTGCTTTATCTCTAACTTAGGTTTGGCATGACACAAACGTTGGCTGCTCCTCTTTTCCCTGCCTGCTCCAGCATCCTGCTCCTCCCAGTAAGGCTCTGACCTCTTGAGCAGGCCCCTGGGGGAGGCTGCGCGATGGCACTTTGGACATTTGCGCCTGGGACTTGGGTCCAGGTAAGTGACTCAGTTACCGCAGCTTAAATTACTGCCAGGCAGATGCGCGGCTGTCGCTGCTGGCGTGTGTCGGCCTCCTGCCTTGTGGTGGAAGTGGGCTGGGGAGGATGAGCGTGTCCCCCAGCCCTGTACGGCCCCAGCTCCAGCTGGCAGAGGTGGCCGTGCACATCGGTGCCCGGCTCCTGGGGGGCCGGGGCCCAGCAGGGACAGGGAGGGAGGGAGCTGCTGGCTGGCAGCGCGCTGGAGGCGACCGTCGCCCGTCAGTTGCAATATCAGATGCCTTAGTGTGAGCTGGCAGGGCTGAAGCGTTCTCCCTCCGTGCTCCTGCCCCCTCGCAGCTGCAGGGCAGTGACACAGGGAGCTGCCGTAGGGTGCTCCCGCCGGCCCCGGGCCTGGGGCACAGCTCAGGCCAACGCCACCCGCCCTTCATCAGGCAAACTTCCACCCACCTCCACAACAGGGACTCGGCAGAAGCATTAGGAAGCCACTAATCCAACTGTCCGCGCTGCCCGTGAAACCCCCTCCCAGGACCCTGTAACCATCACAACCACGTTCCCATCTGTGTAACGTATGACTGGATTTTACGTCACCTACGGGCTTCTGTGACAGTTTTGGGCGACTGTGTACCTTGTGGGTCTTTCAAGCAACGTATTTGTGCGATTTCTCTGTCTTATGTGCCTCAGAGTCGGTGGATTTTAAAATGAACCAGCAACCCCAGCTGGGGTTTGATCTGTGGGTTTAGAAATCTTCGTTCCCGGTCAGGTCCATCACCTTCAGTTGGCTCCGCAGCTCCCAGTTGGTTTATTTACAAGCGCTGAGAAAAACCATTGGCCCCAGCAGCAGGGAGGTGGGAAGTCTCCCCCCACCCCCCGGGCTGTTAGGGTTTCTGTGGTCCTCCTTTCCTGTGCATCCTCTGCTGCATTTGACTGTTTACATTTGTTTTATTGTACATAGGTTTGTAAACATAATATCTTTGCCTAAGGTCTTTGTACATAACTTGGGCTTTGTAGCTTTATTTATTCAAAAATCTATATGGCATGTTTCAATAGGACAGTGGACCGTACCACCCTGGTGACACAGATCATGATGTGGGTCATAAACAACAGAACCAACTGAGAGTAATCTTCCAAAAATAAAGTTCTTTTAATGTGGAATCAGTGGATTTTGCAGAAACGCTGGCGGTGGCTGTATTTTGTTCTGGGGTTGGCGATGCTGCTCTGTGCTCCCCTTCCCTTGGCCGGGTGCTTCACACTTCCCTTTGCTGCTGGAACCGGGGCTCAGCAAACACCGTTCCTCGCTGCAGCCTCTGCTCCTGGCACGGGAAGTCGTGGCGGCTTGGCTGAGCTCTGGGCCCCTCTGTACAGGAGGGACATTGAGGTGCTGGAGCGTGTCCAGAGGAGAGCGACCAGGCTGGGGAGGGGTCTGGAGACCAGGGCATCTGAGGAGAGGCTGAGGGAGCTGGGCATGTTTAGCTTGGAGAAGAGGAGGCTGAGGGGAGACCTCATTGCCCTCTACAACTCCCTGAAAGGAGGGTGGAGAGAGGGGGGTGTTGGCCTCTTCTCCCAGGGGAATAACAACAGGAGCAGAGGAAATGGGCTGAAGCTGCGGCAGGGGAGGTTTAGGTTAGATATCAGGAAGAATGACTTTACTGACAGAGTGGTCAGGCCCTGGAGCAGCCTGCCCAGGGAGGGGGTTGAGTCACCATCCCTAGAGGTGTTTAAGAAACGTCTAGATGTGGCACTTCAGGGCACGCTCTAGTGGCAGAGATTGTAGGGGGGTTGGTTGGACTCGATGATCTCAAAGGTCCTTTCCAACCATGAAGAGTCTGTGATTCTACTATTTTTGGGACGAGCCTGGGCCATTGTTCGCAGCATCCAGATCCATCCACCAGGGATTTTTGCCTCCTGGGAGGCGCTGAACGGTGTTTCCTCTGCAGAACCACGGGGCTGGGGCTGTTCCCCTTCCCGTGTCCCTGTGCGCTGATGGGGCTGCGGCAGCACCCTCGGCTGTGCCAGCACGGCTGCGCTTCGCCTGACACAAAGGTCGGTGCTGCCTCTCCCAGGCCGCTGGGCTCAGCTCCAGCCCAGGCGCTCCTGAGACTCCGCACTGGGGCAGCCGACCCTGTTCAGCACCCACAGCCACCCACGGGTGCTGCTGCTGACCCGGCCGGCCCCACCCCATGATGGATGGACACCTGGCAGCACACTCCCCCCAGCTCCTGTCCCAGGCAGGGGGAGAATCATGTTCCTCCTCTGGAACCAGCCCCCTCCTGGGGGTGCAGGGTCACCCTCAATCACAGCCAACCCCCCCCCCAGCTTAAAACTCCCCCGGTCAGAGTAAGCTGCTCTTGCACAGAGCCTGGGCCTTCTGCACGTTGCAGGAGCAGCAGGCCCAGGGGAAAAGGCGCCCAGGCCTGACCAGGGCTCCAGGAGCTGGGACCAGCCCATGTCCCCCGCAGCCCCTCGGCGCTGGGAGGCTTTCGGAGGCCAGGCCCAGCGGCTGGAATCATGGTAGCACTGTACCAGAGCAGCTCCCCCCTCTGGCTGGCAGAGCCTGGCCAGGAGCTGCCACCATTGTCTGCTACACTCCTTTCTCCTCATCCCATTTTTTAACCCCCATCATCTTCCTCACTCCTCTCCCCTCCCGAGTGGATCCGGGTGCACCCTGGTCCCTGCTTTCACAAACACCCACCTTTGCCCAACGGCGGAGCTGAGCAGGGATCAGCCCAGCCATCGGTGCCAGCAGCTGCCCCCCAGCCTCGGCCTTACCCAGAGCTCTCTACCTGCTGCCGGAGCTCTGCCCGAGCCGGCCGTCGGGAGCAGGTGCTGCACCCCGGGAAGCGGAAAGTTCCCTGCTCAGAGAAAAGACCAGGCCCCATTAAAGGCCGACGCGGGGCTGTGGCTGAAGGCGAGCTCAAGGTTTCAGACGTCCCTTTGTGCTCCAGCTCTGTGTTGCCATTAGAGTTCAAAGGCAAAGGCTCAGCCTTGACCAGGCCATTTATGTTCTAATTCAGGTCAAAATACAGGACAATAAACCCCCGAGCAAACAAAACAGTAAGAAGGGAAAAGGCAGCTTCCAGTCATATTCTCGTTTATTAAGGTCTATGCCAGCCTCAGGAGAAAGCTCTTCCTGTAAGTAAACAGAGCAGGCGGCTGCATCTATAATGAATAAATTTATTGTCTTACAAAAATCATTGTCTAGAAATATGGGTATACAAGAAAACAAGATATTTGCAGTCAGATGCCTGGTGGTCAACAGCCAGTTTGATTAAAAATATCCAAACACACACAACAAAACCTTTGCGACAGATGTTAAAGCTTTTAACCAAAAAAGGAAATCCATGGTTTCTGAGCATGTGGCAGAGGAAGTTTCCTAGTTAACACTGATTCATTGTCACTAATATCAATAATACCACTTGGACTAGAGAGGTACATGATATGAAGCACAGTCAAAATTAATACATTAAATCATTGTTATATAGGCAAATTATATATGTAACATTGTCTTAGTACTGTAGTGTCTAAGGCACTTTCTGTAATGTCAGTTTTTCAGCTATTTAAACAAAAAGAATGCTAACTACTCCCTGTAATACTGTTCAAAATAAAAAAAAAAAACAACAACAACAAAAAAAAAAAAGGATTCACATCCACTGGCATGTTAACTCGTAGGCAGGCAACACCCATCGCTGAACCCCTGCGACCGCGGGCTCCACGCGAGCCCCACGCTGCCCAGTACTGGCCCGGCTGCTGGCGGCCGGCGCGGCGGCTGCCCAGAACACCAGGCTGGCTGCTCAGCTGTCACGTAGCCTCCTCCCACGGGGCAGCCGCTCGGCTCCATGTCCTGAAGACTAACTCACTCAGCCATAAATTAATAAATTAATTTTGCCTGTGTCGTATGTTTATTTTTTCCACTGGTGTTCACATTATACTAGCCTTAATATATACACGGATCTGGTGGGCACGGTGAGAGCAGGTCTCTGCAAACGCAGAAGTACTGTACAGATGAGGAACGGTGACGCTAGAGTTCAGTTTGCCTGTACTGCAGGAACACTAACCGATGAAGCAGGTGCTGAGAACACTTCAAAAATGATATCGCAGGTTAAAAAAAAAAAAAATGGACACTACTCGGTCATCCCTACACTTCCCTCTAACGCTTCCCAAGGCCTTTTCACAGTTCACTCGCTGATTGTGTGCGGATCACAACAATTAGGAGGAAAGAAAGGTAAAAGAGGTGCAGTTTGGTCTTCAATGATCCAACAGACTCGCCACAGCCAAGGGCCGTCTGAGCACAGAAGAAATGGAAGGATGTCGCGGTACAACAAAGCATGCACAGTCATGACAATGGGCCTGTCCCAACCACCTACCCCCCCGGGAATGAAGTTTCTGTACTGATTAAAAAAAAAAAAAAAAACCAAACAAAACAAAACAAAAAAACCCCAACGGTTCATCCTTCACATGATGCTTTATAAAATGGCTTTACAATGAGTATCTGGAAAATAGATGCACTGAACAGAGACGATCCCATTTTGTTTACTATATATAAAAAAGCAGTTGTACCTATATCTGAAGCAGGGTACAGTATGGTGAGGCTGGAGAGCCTTAAGACATAGTTGACCTATGGTAAGTAACCTTGTAGCGTGCCGATGTCTCGTAAGGCAGGTTTAGGGCCACAAGGCAGTTGGGTGGTCAGGAAAAGTCCTCCTCCTTCTGCCGACTCTTGTGTAAAAGGTCTCTGCATGCAAACGGTGTGACGGGGCTCTACTCGGCAGGGGCCGGTTGCGCTTCGTTCACGTCGCTGCCTTTGCTCTCCGCGTCGTCGTCCGAGAGCTCCAGAGAGGCCCCTTCAATGTGCAGCTGGCGTCTCCCGGACCGGCTGGAGGAGAAGGTGATGGGGCCCCCCCTCCTGCCAACAACAAGCAGACAGTCATCGGTGACGGGTCCCGTCTCTCTGGCAGCCAGAGTCCCGGGGTGCTGGTGGCCGCCCCTGAAAGGTCTCCCTGCGGAACTGCGGGGGGACGCGGCAGCCCAGCTCCAGGGCACCCGCGGGGAAAATTTCATGGGTGGCTTTTTGAAACCCTCTCTCTGCCCGAGGGGTCAACGCGCTGGGTGCAAACCCCTTCCGGCACTCTGGCATTCCTGCTCAGTTTACACCATCACCTTCAGTTGGCTGGTCCCAAGTAACTAAAAATATTGTCTCCGTACAAGCACCAAGCGCAGAGCAAGCGCTGAACGGAGCGGTTTCTCTAAAAAAAAAACACATATCGACTGCTCGCTTGTGACGTGCTGCACCACATCCCTCCTGCTGGTCCTACGAGCCAGCCCGCCCCGCCACGCTGGACCTCTGGAGGTGGCTTCTGCTCGGCACCAGCCTCACCCCCACTGAGTCCCGTCTGTACTCACTACAGACCTTCATCTCAACGTCCTGCTCTCAAGGAAAGGGCTGAAACACTCCCGCTGTGGGGCGGGGGGACAGGAAAAAAGCACCAGCCACTGGAACAGCACGACTGAGCCGTCTCCTCTGTCATCTTTACTTACGGCTGGACTGAACTGGCAACCCCAGGGAACCTGCCAGCGTCAGCTCCCAAGAGTTCAGGCTCAAGAGGTGTCAGGAATATCCCTGCGGACTGGCAGCTTCCTTGTTATCATCAGCCGGCTGGGGCAGCAGTTCCCAGCAGGCTCCGGTTTGACCCGTCCCCTGACGTCGGCAGCTGTTCCGCAGTGCCACAGCTGGATGCTCCCCAGGGCGCAGCACACAAGGGCTTCGATAAACCCTGGCCCGCCGCTACGGCACCACTTACCTTAGCCTGTTTTTCAGGGTGCTGACCTCCCGGCTCAGGCCCTCGTTAGCCTCCGTGGCATCATCCAGCTCACGCTGAAGTTTACGTCGGGAAGCATTTGCACGTGTGGCTTCCTCTTCAGCCTCCTCCAGCTGGCGTTTGAGCTGCTTCATTCTGGCATTCGCCTTTTCCATCTAAAATACAAAACCAGGTCGTCAGGATGAAACTCGGCAGCTGCAGCCCCAGGATTTGGGAGGCGAGAGGTTCGCTAACACCCTGCCCTCCCTGGCCACGCGGCTGGAGATGAACCGCCAGCCCCTCTGCCCGCTCCACGGGGGACTCCGGGACACACTGATGAACCACCAACACCAGAGCTAACGCAGGGGGACACGGACTGCTGGGAGCTGCTCCAGTGGTTTACTAAGATGGAGGTTCCCTCAAACGTTTTCATTAAAATGCTTCTAAAAAAGCCCTTTTTGCTCAAAGTATAGTTTTATTTGCCTTTTTTGAGAAACGGGCCTCAAAAGCAAAGCCCTTCCACCTACCTGCTCCTTGTACTGGTCTGCGTGTCGACGCTCGTCTTCCACCTGCATGAAGACTTCTTTCAATTTCTTCTCTGTGCGACGCACCAATTTGTTAGCAGCTGCTCTTTCCCTAGAATAACCAAAAGCCATGATTTTTCCCAGTACCTGACGGCTAGGAACACCAGATCCGCCCTTTCCGAAAGGCTCTCGCCTCATTGTCTAACTGATACTTGAGTCCTCTTAACGTGTCTGCCGCCATCAACAGAACCGACATAGTTTTATTGTGCTGGTGGTTGGCCGGGAGGTAGCTCTGAAAGCGTAAAGCCTCAGCAGCGGAGCAATGCCAGGACAGTAACGCAGGCTGGAGCGAGGGATAAGAAGGTGCTTCTTCACAATGAGATTGAGGAGAGCAGCTTTAAAGTCATTGCTACCCAGGAGCACACTCCTCCCGCAGAGCCAAAAGCACAAAGAGAATGGAGATGGTGATGAGACAGCCCACCCGCAGCTTCGGGGAGGAACTAGCGAAAAAAAAAAAAGAACGAACAAAAATTGTGGAGGACCAAGATGGAAAGCACAGACAGGAAGAGCTGCAGAAAGAGTTCTGGCAGAGCACAGGATTCCCCTCGGCTCCCTAAAGCTGTCCCACCTCAGCTGTTCAGCTTGTTCCCTCTAACCAGAGAGCGGGTGTCTCAAGGGAACGTTTTATCTTGTCTCAAGAAACTTCCGCAGCAGCCTGTGGATCCTGGCGCCCCCAGCCACCATATTCCCCTGGTTAACTTCAAGAGTTCGTTCAGCCGTTACGGAGCAAGCAGATTCTGAAACTTTCAATCCCAGTTACTTTACAGCTGTCTTGTTAAAGCGGGTCCCCTAAACAGTAGGATTCTCGCTAATAAATCCCAACTCCCGTGCTGCAAGCTCACGTCTCAGCCCTACGTAAACTTAAGGCATGGTGGGCTCAGACATCGAGCTGACAGAGCAACCACAGGCAGACAGATTTGTTCCTTACTTGGCTTCCTGCTCGAGCTGTTCTTCCAGCTGCACAATCTTGGCTTCTAGAGTAGAAATTGTTGCCTTGAATTTAGACTTCACAGATCCCTCCAGTTCCTGCAGCTTGGCTTTCAGCTCTTTGTTCTGCCTTTCCAGCTGCTGCCGTGCATTCTCACTCTTCTGGGCAGCGCTCCGCTCCCCGGCTAGCTCAGAATTAAGAGTGTCAACCTGTCAGAGGAGAAGAATAGAAGGTCATTTGGTGCTATTCAGAGCCTCCACTTAACTGCTCACTGAAACACAGATTGCCCCAACAGCATGGCCAAGAACCGATTCACCTGCAGCGTGGTCTTTCGGAACCGCTCGTTGAGAAGCTCCATGTTGCTCTGCTCTTCCTCGAGCTCTTCCTCCAACTGTGCAATACGAGCTTCCAGCCGGCGCTTCTCATCCAGCAGCGCTGACCTAGAAAGGAAGTATTTGGGTCAAGATACGTTCAGGTCTGATGCAAAGCTACCAGCTAGTTTGTTTCTGCTACTCTAGGCATTGCAAATTATCACGAGAAGCTTCTCTGTAAGCAATTCTCTTCATGACACCACGGGATTTTTATCACGAAGACAAGTCAATAGAGAATTTGCAAGCGGACTGCCGAGAACTACAGCTGCTGGTGCCCGGAGTTCTTCAGATGCACCGTTAATACATTTGATGACTCACTTTCCTGAAGCGCTGTTTGCAATCTCGTCAGCCAGCTCGTCCCTCTCTTGCTCAGCGTGACGACGGGCTCTTTCAGACGCAGCAAACTCCTGCGAAGGTTTAGGAAAAGATTCATCACAGCATTAGGAATCGCAAAAACTCCGGCAAGCAATCGAGCCTTCTAATAACTTCTGGGAGATGCTGTGAAGTGCGGTATTCCCGAGGTCTTTGCAAGGACAAGCAGAAGCGACAGCTGTAGAAGCTAGCAGGACATCTTGGTATTTCCCCCCTTTCGCTGCCATACGCCTACGAGGGATTTACTTCTCCCTGGCCCTGAAGTTTTCCTTGCACAAAGTTAAGGAAAAATAAAACATCTGTGAAAATCAGTAACATTCACACCCTAAACAGCAGGAGAAAACCATTCTGTCGCACGGTCTCACAAACACACTCAGTGTAAAGTGGGCACTAAATTAAGTCCATTTTTTAGGTTCTTACAGAGTGCATAGCACGGATGCAAGCAAAACACAGACAGCAACGGCTTTAGCACAATAGTATAAACAGCGCTGAACCTTCTATTATAAAACTGCCTTAAACGGTGGAAACACCCAGGCATTTGCTACGAAGGACAATTAAATGCACCGCAAGTGCCAGACCAGCAAGTCTGAAGTCCGCAAAAGAACGACACGGAGCTGCCCTAAGTAAGCCGTAGGTGATCTGTAAAGGCTCCAACAGCGAGCACAGTGAAATCTGAACGATTGCTTCAAACTGTAGTCTGAAGCTAACGCGGGCCAAGAAAGAGGCAGTCTCTCACACGAGGCCATTCCGGTGGCGTTTGACCGTGTGACAGACCAGGGAGACAACGGGAGAGGAGCCGTACGCAGCAGGACTCGGAGCTCTTGCACGAATTGCCGACAACGAGGGAACACCGGCCCGAAAGAGAAAGGGATGAGGCCCTGAGACGGCAGAGTGAAAAACCTCCACAGACTTAAATGGCCCACTGAGGTACTGGGGAGCCTGTCAGCTTTTTATACAGTTCCAATGATCAATTTTAGTACGGACACCGCACTGCACCTTCCACACACTCTCGAGCCGCCTGGCAAATTTTAGTGAGCCCTCCAATCTGTTTAAGCAGTAGTAAAGCTCTCCTGCTTCCCAGGCAGAGAAACGCAAGTCCAGGCTCCTGGAATGACCCTACGAAGGGACAAGGAGCTCACCGATGACCTGGGGCAGGGGGGGAAGAGAAGCTCCTCCCGGCTCCCGTTTCTCTCTTCAACTCGCTAGATTGCTTTTTACTTTTTTTACTCTCCGATCTTCACTTTACCCTAGCAAGAAAAACAAATTTCTTGGATTTCAACCTCACCTCTTGGAGCTGGAGTATTTCCGCTTCGAGACCTTTGAGCTTCTTTTCGCTCTCTTTGGACTGGGCAAAGATCTCATCTCTGGATGCGCGGGCTTCTTCCAGCTCCCGCTGGTAGTCTTTCATTTGAGCCTGCAGTTGGGAAGCGGGGGAAAGAAAAAGCCATGCTGCGTTAGGACAACCACAAGATTTATTAGCGGCTCTGAAGCATTTTGGCCCTTAAAAGGTAAGGCCTTCCCTCCTAAGCGGCTTCATTCCCCATAAATGCATTTTCAGTTCTTATTTTCATAGGAAAACTTCAATTTTCTCGTCTTCCCATCACTGAATTCCTTGTCAGAAATATCCCATTATAAGACTTCACCTCATTTATCTGCTATATTTCTTGTAGGAAAAAACTCTAATATTAAAGAGCTGCTCAATTACATTTGTCATGAAATTTATGGGAGAGGTAAAGCTCTTGGAACGACTTGTAAAAAAAATTCACTTAAATGGACTAAAAAGCCCCAAACTTATTACAAATATGCAAAGGTCAGAAACTACTCTCAGTGCCGAAGTCACGCAACGCACCGGTTTGCATACCTGGAAGGACGTATTTACGCTTCCCTTAAGAAACACCGTTAACACAGACCGAAATCTTAATCTGCACAAGTTTGACTCGAGACGCTGAGAGAGCCAGATAAGAGTCGGAGAAACCGCATTTAGGTTGTACCCACAGCCGCAGAACACCCCCACCCACGAGAGCACTTACTTCAGGCGCTCGCGCGGGTGTCGGAGCTCAGGTGGGAGCTCCCCGGCTCCCTCTGCCCTTGGACCAGAGCAGCAGGGTACCGCTAGGGACTGGCTCCCTCTTCACCCAGGGCTCGCTTCCAGAACTGCCCTCCTTCTGTTGAAGTAGGATTTGAAGTGGGATGGCCAAGGAATAAAGCGGACAGGGCAGAAAGGCAGTTTTAATTTGCCGTATGCTTGCCACGGTCTCGCCACAGCCTCATACTCCTGCAGCTTCAGGCCATAGCACTGAAAAATCTTTGGCGAAACTGAACTGTACCAAATGTTGAATATTTTTTTGGGAATGGGAAATAAACCCTTGACACAAGGACTTTGTTTTTTCTTGCCAAACTAAAAAGAAATGGGCATCTTGGAGCTTTTTAAAAGCAACTAAGATTTACTCCTCCTTTTTCTCTGGAGTGTTTTTGGTTGAAAACACCTTAAAAAAAAGTTCAACGAGTTGAGGAAGCAGCAGTCAGCAAGAGCTGAGCTCAAATCAGTAAACTCAAAGAGACAAAGAACCATAAATTTTAAAAGCGCAGCCTAGAAAGCAATACTCAGTAAATCCTCACGCAAATTGTTGAAATGAGGACGAAGATGACTACTGAGTAGAAGTACATTGGGAACAATCTGAATTCCTTATAGATGAGAGGATGAGAGGAGTTTCGAGCAGGTGAGAAGTTCAGGCCAGACACTCTACGACACGTGGCAGCATAGCCGAGTCTGATACTCCTCTTGCCTTCAAGCTACAGAGGTATTTAATGACAAGCAACACCCTGGACAGACTGTCACCAGGAGAGACAGCAGCTCAGTTCGTTAGCTGGGCCCACCTGGAGCTTACGTAGCTGTTTGATTGCTTCATCTCGAGCCTTGTTTGCAGCTTCTATCTGACCTTCCAGGTCTTTGAGATCCATCTCCATTTTCTTCTTGGCCGCCACAGCAAGAGCCTTCTGTTTGCGCTCATCTTCCAATTCCGCCTCCAGCTCCCGCACCTGTGAAATCAAGGCGTTAACAGGCTCAGCTCCAGGAACGGAGCAAACACCAAGCCCTGGCAAAATGGTTTTGATGAAGCCGAAAGGGCTTTGCAGAGCAGAATGAACACTACTCGATTGGAAGAGGCTACAGAACGCAAGGTATGTGGGACGACACTGCAGACGGCAAAGCCAACTGCACACATTGGAAGCAGAGATCTCTGAACTGACGGAACAGGAAAACAAAGACAATTGCTCAGTGTCTGAAGCATTTCCATTTCATCTGTTCAGCTACTTAGTGATTAGCTCCTTGCCCAGCGCATCTATCCACATTTAGGTAGCACTCCGGGGCAGACGTCACTAATTCTGATTGAACCGCTAAGAGGAAAATAAGACGTAGAATCACCTCATTTTCTCAAGAAAAAGATGAATTAATTCTCTTTGAAACGGCTGGGCTACTAGCATTTACACACCAACATTATTTTTTTTTTCCCCAACACAAAACAGAAAAGCAAAGTAGGTAGCCAACACAAACTCATACAAACAATAAAACTGAGAAAGAAATACCACAGGTTACCAACATGGAAGAATATATTTCATTTTGAATCAAGCCTCCCTCCTCGTGCCAGGTCAAGAGCCCTTGCCCAGTGGAAGACAATAGCAATTTTGCACTGCGGTGAACTCCAAAAGCCTTCTAGGCCAACGCTTTTGTTTATTTCTAAGAGATCGCCACATCGGTGATTCTCGGTTATTTTAAGTTTTTGTTTTCTTCTAATAAATCTTGAAATATTAGGTGTTTTTTTTTCCTTAAAGCTTTAGAAATATTAATTTAGAACCATCTTCTCTTACAAACATGACATTTTAAAGGCATTTCTTGAGAATTCTAGTAACACAAAGCAGATCTGAAGAGACTCGAGTCTGGCAGATCTGGAATATTTTGCCACGATTTTCATTTAAGAAACTGTTCACCGAATTCCAGTCCCAGTCTGGGTCAGCATCCATGGATTTACTCCTGTACACCAAATAGGATGGGCCTGAAATACACCCAGGCAGCAACAGCCAAACCTACTTGTGTGTGGAGTGCTTTTGAGACAAAATACAGTTGAGTTGAAGGACCATCGGTGGGAGACTAACGTTAACGGTTGACCGCGGCTAGTCCTCAACACCACCTATTCTATTGTTTGTAAAGATCAGTGACTGGGATTTCTATAGGATGGGACGTTCAAGCAGAGTGTTTTATTTCTCTGGTAGCTACTTATCACCAAAGCCACAGAGATTTGGGAAAAGACCATCACACCCTTCCCACTATGAAGTACAGTAAAACAGACATACTTGTTTAACCAGCATCCTCTTTTTCTCTTCATTCTGTTCATCTCTGGCTTGCAGATCTCTCTCAAACTGGGCTTTCATAGCTTGCATGTTGACCTCCAAACGAAGCTTAGCATCTTCTGTGGCCTGCAATTCATCTTCCAGCTCCTCGAGCTGAGTCCTCATCTCTTCGACCTGTTGCTCTAAAGTTCTCTTTGACTTCTCCAGCTCGTGGACCTAAGCCACAAACATCAATCAGACCCTCTCCTTCAGGTATCTCAACATCAGCAGTTATTAACAGCAAAATAAGGCATTACGTGAACTCAGTACACTACATTTTGTGATGCTCTCAACTGGACAATGAATCAAAACAGGCAGAGCAGCATTTTTAAGTCTATATTAGAGAACCCAACAACCATCTAAGCAGATGATTGGGAGAGATGAGCTGTGCAACGTCACAGAGAAAACGTAGCAGTGGGACACGCTCTTTAAATCTAGCACCGGTGCTGTTACTCGTTTCCCAGCAACTTCTGCTCTCCATGTCTTCACATCTTTTTAGAAGGCCTGATGTTAATAAAGCCCACCCTCTTATTCTGAGCATTAATTCATCCAGAATTTGGGGTTACAAGTCAGCTTCAAGAAGTTCTATTTTTGTGTCGAATACACTTCTCCAGCCCGGGAGTTTTCCTGTGTTATTCCCTACGCAGTATATAACGAAATAGGGTGTGGAAACATACTTACGTTTTTGCCCACATCATCTTTAGAGCTCATTAAGTCTTCCATATCTGCACGCAACTGTTTGTTCTGTCTTTCAAATTCTTCCTTAGCTTCCAGGGCTTCTTCCAAAGCCCGAGCTAGTGACAGTGCTTTGGTTTCCTTCTCCCTTGCTTCTGCTTCAGCACGATCTCTTTCCTCTGCGTATCTGGCAGAAATGTTCTTTTCTTCTGCCAGCATCTGAACATAAGAAATAATTAATCCAGCTCATAAGTTCTCTGATCAGGTCCTTCCTGCCTCAGGTGTTTAGTCAATGAAGTGGTTAATGCTCCAAGCTTAATTGGCCTTCAGAAGCTGTCTCGTCTCAATCTTGATCAAAGCGTTAGTAAGAAAACAGCTACATCTACTCTGGGATGAGGTGAGGAGAGCAAGCCACTAATCAAGGTTAACTAAGTTTTATATTATTTTCATCTTTCAGTCTTCACATCCTTTCTTAGTCTATCTTGAAGGATTACAATAATACTCTTCTTCAGTTTTTGTTCCAATATAATTTCCTTCTTGTATCTAAAGAGCTCATTACTTGATCTAACAAGACTCAAAGCTGGCATTTAACTCACTGAAACTGTAAGTGACAAGTTACTCTTAAAAAAGGCCAAGCTGCTCACAAAAGTCTATCAATAACCACAGTACTTTAGGCAGCCCCTTCTTTAGACAAGGCTCGTTCATGCAGTAGCAACAGAAACAAGATGCCACTTAAAAAAATCATAGAAAGGAGGAAGATGACAGGAAACTAGACTACCTGATCAAACTTCTTCTGCTTTTTCTCCAAGTTAGAAACAATCTGGCGCTGATGATCTAAATCTACCATCAAGTCATCCAGTTCTTGCTGCAGGCGATTCTTTGTCTTTTCCAGTTTGTCATAAGCCATTGCCTTCTCCTCTAGGCGCTGGCTTAAGGACTCCATGTCCTTCAGTAATTTCTTCTTATTTTCCTCCAGGCCTTCAATGGTTCCCAAGTCATCATCTACCTTTTTCTTAGCCTCAGCCAACTGAAATTTAATAAAAGAAAATAACGCTCCTTAGCGCATCACGAGAAGGAACAAAAAGCATCAGGTCCAAAATACAAAACCAGAAATAGATGTTACTGCTGAAGTAACACAAAAATTGTGAGCTAGCAGCACACTACGCGGGGGAAAGCGCTGCCTGCTCCAGTTCGCTGTACCAGTCGTTGCTGCAATGGAGAAAGACCACAGGAAATGTTATTCCAAAATCCGGTCTAGCACGTGTGCAAGTTACATGACATTTTTCCAAGAGGTTTGGGACACCAGTTCACTTCACCTGAAATGCGCAGGCCCTACACCAGGCCCGCCATTTCCAGCGGCTTACCTGTGACTGCAAGGCGAGCATCTGCTTCTCCAAGTTCTTTCTGGCCTCCTCTTCCTCTTCCTGCTGCTCTTGCAGGTTGTTCTTCTCCTCTTCCAGCTGCCTAATCCTACTGCTCAGGTTGAGTTTCTGGCGGGTCTCTTCCTGAAGCAGCTCCTGTTGCACAAACAGGCAAATTCCAAGTTCAGTTTGGTTCACAGTGTGTTAACCGCGGCCTTGGGCTACCACCCTCCATTACTGCAAATGGAATTTCAGGTCTGATTATTTTTCTCACAGCAGTTTTGTACAAGGACACGCTTATGAAGACATCTGGAATTTGGGTTTTCAAAAAGGCCCCGCTCATTCATTTTGGGGACGCTTAAGCCTTTATAAAGCATATTTCTGATCAGGGAATCCATGCCACTGTCTCTTCTAGAGGTTAATGGATGATACTTTTCCGTCTTTAAAGGGACAAGCAGAGGAGTCACCTTCAAAACGTATATGCTTGTCTGAAAGAAGGAAAATAGAGTCCCTGTTTTAAACCACCTGGAAAGAATATATGGCAGCAAATCCTGCCCCGGCAGCACGCTTCCAAGTTTTGCTGCACTGCTTAAATATAAAGGTCAGTTTGAAGACAGCTGTAATTTGGCAGTGGAAACTTCTGTCGTAACGGAGACTAATGAAAGGCATAAAGACCATTTCCACCCCCCACCCTGTTCCTCGCAGACCCCTCCAATTGTGATTAACGTTATTCAAGTAGTCACCATTAGGATTTTTATACAGGGAGGGGGGGGGAAAAATATCAAAAAAAGCGCACGTTTAAGTGATGAATACATACATAAAGCTGTATTATTTAAATCAAAACCAAACACTGGCAGTTTTAAAGAAGCTGTCAGTAAGAGACAGGGTATTGTCCCTTGTGCCTTTCATATACCCCAAGGATCTTATTTACATCAACATTCTACTTGGAAAGGCTTTTTTGACTTTATATTTCTCTCCTACAGAGACTAAGAAATAAAAGAGAAACTGAATGGCTACAGTCTATCGAGTAATGAATCTTAGATCAGGAAAAACTGGCCCCACACGTAGCTGAGCAGTCATTATACATCACGTTTCACCAGGCTTCAACGGGAAACACAGCTTTTACCCAAGGGACTTTCCAAGCCATGAATGACAATGTATTTTCTGTTATGCAGTCAGCATTTCAAAGAGGAACAAAGCTTCCGTGCAAAGTTCAAGCTTCACTGCACACACACCTGCGTATCCTGGAGCTGCGATTCCAAACTGGCCGCATCCTTAGCAAACTTAATGCCTTTCTTCTCTGCTTCCTCCAGGAGACTCGAGACATTATCCAGCTCGTTCTGCAAAGCAAGCAGTCTAAAGGTAACAGCGTGCAGCTGACTCACGGCAAAGCTTACGTCCCAGCGGGAGGCTGGAACCGCGGAACACAAAACCTCAACGAATTCCAGGTATGGCAAGACAACAACAGATCCCAGTACAGAGATACAACAAGCTAAAAATAGTGAAGTTTGGTTAGAAACTTGAAATGGGATGTCAATCCTGAACGCAAGGGTATAACCTCACAAGAGTTAGCCGTGCTATTTGGCCCAATATCCGCATTCCCACTTAAATGCTATTTTAATCATAGGACCATATATTTTACAGGACTGTTAATTCAGGGATTATCAGGGTGGCAGCTGAGTTAAAAGCATCACTGCAGGAGAAAGAGGTTACTGCCAGGTGCCAACTCTGCTATTTTAGGCTACACCGCTTGTATGCACAGCGAGAGACTGCCTGAACGCTTCCCCTGAAAAGAACAGGGCCATTCCCCTTTTGAAGCACTTTAGCTTGATTTACCTAAAGTACTTGTTGCTGCAGTTTAGAAGTCAGCCCCGACTGCATTTTGTCCATTTTCTCCATTTTCCAGGAGAACAGGCCTTGACTTGCCATCACCACCTGTCAAGCTCCAGACTTTGACGCACGAAAGGAAGCTTGTGGCCATCACCACTCAGTACGTTTTTGCTCACACCGACAAAGGAGCTCAGCCCAATCTACTCAAATGAGCTCAGCCCAATCTACTCAGTTCCACACCCAGGCCAGAAACCTGTAGGCCAGCTGTTACCAGAGCCTCCTACAGGATTTGCTCTCCAGGATGGGAAGCCATATATTTAAAAGCCGCTATAATTCTCACATAGCCCAAAAAGTTCAGGATTAACATCACGGCTGTGCAGCTATCTCCACCTGAGGCACGTCACCACTTTAAGGCTCCTCAAGTACATGAGTGTATGACTGACATCACCTCCCACATCAACTACAGACCCAGTTCCTGTAGACCCAGCTCCATCTTTGCAAGTCATTTCTCCTAGCCATTTCTGCACGTGCTTAAGGCTTTTACTTTCTTGCATATTTTTTCAGCAGTTTAGGACATTCGGAGGATAAGGAACTGGCTGGATGGCCGCACTCAAAGGGTTGCAGTCAATGGCTCAATTGGTGGAAACACCGGAAACTGGTGACGAGCGGCGTTCCTCAGGGGTCAGAACTGGGACCAGTGCTCTTTAACGTCTTTGGCAGTGACATGGACAGTGGGATCAAGTGCCCCCGTCAGCAAGTTTGCCGATGACACCAAGCTGTGTGGCACAGTCGACACGCTGGAGAGAAGGGATGCCATCCAGAGGGACCTGGACAGGCTGGAGAGGTGGGCCCGTGCAAACCTCATGAAGTTCAACCAGGCCAATTGCAAGGTCCTGCACCTGGGTCATGGCAATCCCAGGCACAAATACAGGTTGGGTGGAGAATGGCTTGAGAGCAGCCCTGAGGAAAAGGACTTGGGGGTGCTGATGGCTGAGAAACTCAACATGGGCAGGCAACGCACACTGGCAGCCCAGAAAGCCAACCGCATCCTGGGCTGCATGAAAAAAAAGCATGGCCAGCAGGTCGAGGGAGGGGATTCTGCCCCTCTGCTCTGCTCTGGTGAGACCCCACCTGGAGCACTGTGTCCAGCTGTGGAGCCCTCAGCACAAGAAGGACATGGACCTGTTGGAGGGGGGCCAGAGGAGGCCACGAAGATGATCCAAGGGCTGGAGCCCCTCTGCTGTGAGGACAGGCTGAGAGAGCTGGGGGGGTTCAGCCTGGAGAAGAGAAGGCTCCGGGGAGACCTTAGAGCCCCTTCCAGTCCCTAAACAGGGCCCACAGGAAAGCTGGGGAGGGACTCTGGATCAGGAACTGGAGTGACAGGACGAGGGGTAACAGTTTTAAACTGAAGGAGGGGAGATTTAGAGTGGACATTAGGAAGAAATTCTTCACTATGAGGCGGTGAGCCCCTGGCCCAGGTTGCCCAGAGAAGCTGTGGCTGCCCCATCCCTGGAGGGGTTCAAGGCCAGGTTGGACGGGGCTTGGAGCAACCTGGGCTGGTGGGAGGTGTTCCTGCCCAGGGCAGGGGGGTGGGACTGGATGGGCTTTAAGGTCCCTTCCAACCTAAACCAGTCTATGATTCTATGACTCTATGACTTGCATACAGCCTTACCTGTAGCTTGTTAGCTTTCTCTGCCAGTTCCACCCTCAACCTTTCTCCTTCTGTGACCTTCGCCGTTAGCTCTTGCACCTGAGCATCGAGCTTCTTCCTCTTATGCTCAGACTCTGCCTTGACCTGCTGCAGTACCTTCACTTCGCAGGCTAACTCCTTGTTGTCAGACTCTAGGCCTTGCTTGTTTTTTTCAAGATTTGCCTTGAACTAGGAAAAAACAAAAAGAAAAGAAATTCAACGCTTTGTTACAGAGCAATAAAGTTTTCTGCTAAAAATACTCAGCCCAGGAAATCAGGTTTACAAGTTAAAAGCCAAGTGCTCAGCAAGTTGTAAATAGGGAGCGTTTAAAATGCTGCCATGTAACATTCTGTGTATGTTAGCCCAAAAAATGAGTTTTTCAAGTTATTCCACTCTCAGATATCACAGGTACCAGTGAGGACCAGAAGATCCTTCTATGAATTCAGCGAGCCCTGGGATGTGGGCGCTGTACAGCGACCCAGCAGCACTGCAAGTAGGCAGGAATGTGCCCATTAACAGATCAGCATGGCTCATCTCACAGAAATAAAAGGAAAGATATCGACGAAAGCTGCCCTGATTTTAGTAGGCGTAGCAGCCTGGAAGTGCCTAACAAAGCACTTTTCACCACTGCACTGACATTTGTCAAAAAACCTTTTGAAAAAACTAATAATTGGCATACGGGATGTTTTAAGTCCCATTCTTACTGTATCACAAGAACTAGACATCATCAGGACCTTTGTTTAAGATTGCAGGGTATTTTTCCATCTTTTCGTACTCTTATTGAGAAGATTTAACGAATAAGGAGCAGAAGACATGCAGGTGAATAAACCATAATTTTCACCCTCTTTAACTGCACCGTTTCTCACTTAGTATTTTAAATTAAGGAACCTTGTGACGTATTCTCTACATAAAAAATATTACTACAGTATACGAACAGTTCACAGACACACATTCGTGAATGACCAAGACTATAATTTCACCAACTAAAGATACTGGGGGTTTTCTGGCAGCGTGGGAATAATTCTACTTTTGAAGGCGACACTCGAGCTACACCAGCAGGAGCCCCGCTATCCAGGTGTGCTGCCTCCTGCCTGCTCCAGTGGTGGTCGCCAGTTTGCACAGCTGTGTTGTGTTCTCCGGTAAGGTATCTGACACCCACGGGTATCTGGCACTGGAGGTCACAGCACAAGCACAAAGTTCAGAGTGGGTGGAAGAACTTTTACACTACCTGCCCCCCGCAGTTCAGCATTTGTGAGTGCTGACGTTACCATCACCTTCTTTGGAAGCATTTTGTAGTTCACTCCTGCAGAGAACTGCTTTTCACCAAATTAGCTTGTGGACTGCTGGAGAATTCCTACAGAAGTACTACATGATTTATCTCTAGCTGCGCCGTTTCCAAGCCTAATGAACACCTTTCAGATGCCGAGACTGTCTAAAAGTTGGAATATACTCAAACCAGCGTGATATATTTGATTCAACTGCAATTGTCATGCACGTATGGAGGACAACTTCGCTCTGCAGGTATCAGCGGAAGGGACTGCAACACTTATGGTACTTATAAAAAGTCCCAAAGCAGAAAAGTGTATTTCTGTAATTCGTTTTCTTCTCACCCTTTTGGCCTGTTCAAGCTGTTCAGAGAGCTCTTCCAGAGCAGTAGCGTGCCTCTGCCTGATTTCCTGGATCTGCGCTTCATGGTTTTTGGTTTCCTCTTCAATTGCTTTCTTCAGTTCCGCCACCTCCTGCTCACGCTTTGTCCTAGAGGAAGCATCAAGAGTTATCAAAATCAACATTTGAGTCTTTCGTAAATCAAAGATTAATTTTAATGGTCCCTTTTTACACAGACGTATGATCCTACCTCAGCTCTTGCTGTGCTGCAGTGGTATCCAAGGTATCTTCCAGTTCGGTTTTTAAAGCCTCCAACTCTTCACTTAAATCTCTCTTCTGCTTTTCTGCCTTGTTGCGTGATGCCTTCTCAGATTCAAGGTCCTCCTGGAGTTCTGCAATTTGAGCCTGCAACTCTCTTATCACTTTCAGTGCGTTGTTTTTCTGAACTGCTTCTTCATCACCTCTGTTAAACAGAGGCACAACAGTTAATGACATTCCATACCTTCAGATCTATTCTTGTAACAGTCTGGCATTATTTAAAATTACGTACATAAACGATATCTTAACTTTTCCACTAGAATAAAACCGACCTTCTGAAACTTCATAGATAGAAAACCACTACTGTTATACTCCAGCTCCCAACAAGCGCAGTGCCCCAGGTACTAAAGATGCACTATCGGAATGACCCTGCGTCCAAGTTTACATTCAAGTTTACATTTTACACTGTCCCAAAAATGCACCATCTGTAGAATTTTCTCTTCCCGCAAAACTATAGATCATCACTCAGAAAACACAAAAGGTGTTTAGCTTGTAACATGTGACCGCAAGGCTACCACACACGTCTTGATAAGGCCTGTCCTACCCCATCACTGAAAGTCCTCTACCAAGAAGGCTCACTGAGAATGATGTGCTTTTTTCCTCTTGAGGCTGAAACTCTGGGAGACAAAAAAAAAGCTTCCAGAGCCCAAACGCTATTATACCCCGGTGAAACTTATTTTAGTGCAGCTTTGCAGAGCAAGGATGCTGATAGAACACTGAATGCCATTTTTTGCCGCGTCGATGCGCAGCACAGGTGCCTACAGATGCTCTAGCACAAACGTGAACTGGTTTCTGCTGTAACGTTCCCAGTTCCGATACGTTTGCAGTGAACTGCAATTCCGTCTGGGAAAGCAGGTTTCTACCACACTTCTGTAGTCATAAGCCCCGTCGCGCTCTGACCTAGCGAGAGCAGCCTGGAGTTCTTCCTCTTTCTTGGCCAGCTGGATCTTTAGCTCTTCAATCTGGGCTTGCAGCTCAGCGATTTGGTCCTGTAGGTCTGTCGTTTCGCCATCCAGTTTTCTTTTAGCTTTTTCTAGTTCTTGACGAGTCTTCTCCTCCTTTTTTAAGCGCTCTAAGGAAGCAAAGAATGATATTTATATGCAATTTTTATTCTTGTCATCCTCAGAAGGTTTGGGGTGGCAAGGAGGGTGGGAAGGTTAATTTATACTGTGTCAGTTCTTTCTCCAGTCTGCAGCTGGAAGATGACTGGGAAAGATGAAATAGCAAAGTCGAACTGTATGATTTCGATAGAAAGTCAAGAAAAAGTCAATTATTGGAGAAAAAAGTTTGACATAAGGGAACAGAAACATAACCTCATCTTGAGAAAAAATAAGGAATGGGATCTAACAGAAGAGCAGTTTGAGCTTCTAGGCCAAATGATCACAGACATCATGATTCAAAAATGAGTATCAACTACAGACCGGAAAACATGATGGCTTGCATAGTCTTGGAAGGGCTGGGCTAGGCTCCAAAAGGTCTACTGGAAAACAGTGTAACTTAAAGAAAACTTGGATAAACAGTTTTTGCGAGTATCTGTGTCACTAACTCGCATCCCATCGATATTTCGCAAGACTTTGCGACCCTGCGGACTTCCCTGAGGGCTGTAGCCGACCATCTCCTGCCCTAAGGTACCTCTTTGTGAAAACCACCCAGTTATCGGTGCCGTAACAACAAAACCCATTAAGTTGATCTGCCTGTTGTCTGATTAAGATGGTTACTGGCTGCATTGTTTACGGTTAGCTAATGACCAGGTATATAAGCTATCTCAGTCACAGGAAGGTTTTGCCAAACCACTGGTGCTCAGCATGGCATTAGCGTAATTCTAAATGCATTAGCATGAGCCTAAGTTATTAGACTTGTTCAATACTTATGGGTCCTCTATGCAGAGATTTCTCTCACACCCTTCCTAAGGCTGCTACTGGATCAGGACATCATCTTGAAAAGGGAGCCCTCTTCAAGGATCATCTCTTCGAGCCACCCACCGCTACCTAGCATTTTCCAGACAATCTAAAGTAACACGGGTTTTCTCTAAACAGTTCTTCATTCCAAAAAAATAGCACTTTCCCCCTCTGTTTTTACATTATATTTCTGGTGAGTGACAGAACAGTGTCATAAGACCCAATTTTGTAATTGAGAAAGTTCATAGTAAACTGAATTAGGGTGTTTTGTGGTTTTCTTTTTCCTCAAATTCCAGAGCCTAGCGGTGCCAAGCCCCTAGCAGAGAATCTTAATGGCTTCTTGAATCATATCCAAGAGTAAATATCATTTTACTGTGCTTTACTAGCCAAGAAATTGCATGCCTTATATTTAAGCTTTAATTTCCATTTCTAAGGCCATCAATCTTGGAATGGTACCATAACCAAACACATCTGTCGAGTATCTTCAGAAACACTAGTCCTGATTTAAGCACGTAACTAATCAAGTATTATTTTCCACTGCGTAAAGCTTACTTACGCCCATCTTAAGGTCTGTGAATATGGTTTTTAAAGAAAAGGTACATCAATCACCTATTATCCCTATTATTTCAATACGTTCCTATACAGGTAAGATTAAATTTTGGTATTCTTCCATAAGCACATCAGTTTTAAAATATGTAGCAAGACAGGCCGTAATAGAGTCAGTGAAAAAAAATATTTCCAAATTAGGGCACAGAGAGCGACTTTGCCTTATATTTTGCAACTTTGACTTGGCAGTTTATTAACATTGCACAATAGCTATTTACAGCTATAAAAATAAGTAATTTAAAAAAAACCCACAAACATAAAATCAAGAAAGGTTACGTATAGGGCTAGTTCAGCCTATGACAACACGGGCAAAACCATCAGAAATAAATGCCATAGAAATGGAACCCTTTTAGATAAACAAAGCACTAAGAAAAGCAAAACAATTCAGATTTGCTTATCCAAAAAAATATTAGAAGCCTAATGAATGCCTACGAACATTCTTCCAGAAACACGTTGTTCTAAAGTGTTAACATAGAAAAGCGTAGCAGCTTCCCAAGAGAGAGATGTTTTACCTTGTTACTAAGGGATGCACGCAATAGCAAGAACTTGAGCGTGTCCATAAACGAAATGGATTCTCAAAAATGAAAAACTAACAAGCTAAACATGAGAAACGCTGAGCAGCCAGACCCAACACGTCTTGCAAGGGTCTTTCTAATGCTTTAGAAAGATTTATCTAAATCTCTCAAGATTTAGACAAAAACAACAGCTGTTAAGGTATCTACATATAAGGTCCCACTTGGCAGACTGGACCCGATCCTGCACACATCGCGACAAGTGATCCGTTCCTTCCCAGCACGATGTCCAAGCTGTTAACAGACAGACGTAGCAAGAACAAACCTTCCAAATCGGTGATCATCATTTCCTGCTTATTCTTGAGTTTGGCCAAGTTTTTGGCCTTTTCTTCTTCTTCAGCCAGCTGAGAAGTACATTCAGCAATTCGATCCTCCATCAGCTTCTTTTCCTAATTAGGAGAAAGGGGAGAAAGAATAAATGCTAAAATACAATTTGAAGAGTCTCTGAGCAGCACAAATAACTGAATGTACAAAATCCATACAGAGGTCTCATCCAGCGTATATAATCACGGAATCTTCAGAGTTGGAAGGGACCTCTAGAGATCATCTAGTCCAACTCCCCTGCTAGAGCAGGATTGCCTAAAGCACATCCCTCAGGGCTGCATCCAGGCGGGTCTTGAAAATCTCCAGAGAAGGGGACTCCACAACCTCCCTGGGCAGCCTGTTCCAGTGCTCTGTCACCCTCACCGTAAAGAAGTTTTTTCTCATATTTGATCGGAACTTCCTATGTTCTAGCTTGTGCCCATTGCCCCTTGTCCTGTCACTGGGAACCATTGAAAAGAGCCTGGCTCCGTCCTCCTTAAACCCACCCTTTAGGTACTTGTAAACATTAATCAGGTCCCCCCTCAACCTTCTCTTCTCCAGGCTAAAGAGTCCCAGCTCTTTCAGCCTTTCCTCATAAGAGAGATGCTCCAGTCCCATAATCATCTTGGTTGCCCTTCGCTGGACTCGCTCCAGTAGTTCCCTGTCCCTCTTGAGCTGGGGAGCCCAAAACTGGACAAAATGCTCCAGTTGTGGCCTCACCAGTGCAGAGTAGAGGGGGAGAATGACCTCCCTCGACCTACTGGCCACAGGCTTCCCTATGCAGCCCAGGATGCCATTGGCCTTCTTGGCGACAAGGGCACACTGCTGGCTCATGGATAATTTGCTGTCTACCAGGACCCCCAGGTCCTTCTCCTCAGAGCTGCTTCCCAGCAGGTCCGCCCCTAACATATACTGGTGCTTGGCATTCTTCCTTCCCAGGTGCAGGACCCTACACTTGCTTTTGTTGAACCTCATTAGGTTCTTCTCTGCCCAGCTCTCCAGCCTGTCCAGGTCACGCTGGATGGCAGCACGGCCCTCTGGAGTGTCGGCCACCCCTCCCAGCTTGGTATCATCAGCAAACTTGCTGAGGATACACTCTGTCCCCTCATCTAGGTCATTAATGAATAATACAGCATTTATTTCAAGTGACTGACCTGTCAATATTAAGGATCTATTGGAAAAGTAGAGAAACATGAACATTTGTTTTCCAAGAAAGCGAGACTTGGAATTTGGTTTTAGGACGGCATTTGTTGTACGCTTTTGGAAATCTGTTTGCAGAGAACAACAGTAGCTATAATAACGCTGTTTCCAGCTCTTAGATTTGGAAGACTCATGGAACTGGAAAGAATGCATGGCAAAAGGTCGTTCAAAAGAAGCTCCAAGTGTCTCAGCTTCAACCTGTTCAAACCCACAAGTCTTCAGACACAAGCTTTATAGATAATGCAAGAGCAGTCACAGATGTTTTGAGAGCTCTCACTTGGCACTGCTATTACTTATGTGCAGAATCTCCACCACGCCTACTGGTCTCACCTTCAAAAATTTGGAATTTTGGTCCTCTAACAGTAGGATCTCTTCCTCCATCTTCTTGATCTTGGCTTCAGCTGTCACTTTTTCAAGCTGCAACTTCTGTCGAGCTCCTTCCTCCTCATCAAGCTGTTCCTCCAGGTCCTGGGAAGAAAAGCAATTGCATCCGTGCATTTTCCAGGTTACCCATGGGTTTTTTGGTTTTTTTTTTTTGTTTTAACTTGGTGAAAAATGATTATTATTTTGAAAAGCCACCTGCCTTAAACTAACACTAAAAATGCATTCACTTTGTTAGATTCATTTACAGTATCAATGATCTGGTAATGAAATTAAGGGCCATGTGAAACACGTGGAATTTCTTTACACTCTGTATTTCAGCTTTGGCTGAAATATGCTGTACAGGCAACATACACTCACGCCACCAGAGAGTCTTTCACCTTCCTAATTTTGAACATAAAATAAATTTTTAAAAAATCTACTTAATGACAACCAGATCAGACCAGACTGCAGACTCTCAGCCATACGTTAATGGACATTTATCAAACAGCACCAAGAGCTGTGAGATGTGGGGTTTATGTCCCCTTCAGGTACCTTGAATATTTTGAAAACCAGATAGGTTCTCAGGTGTTCCCTTTCTCAAAGTCCCCACGTATTCAAAAGGAAGCATCTAAATCCTCTGATTTTCACAAAAAACAAGTAACTCAGAGGAGATGAAGTTGTCTTAGATCCATAAGAGTCTAAGAAGGAATATTCTTCATTATATTCACTGGATTTCAGTCAAAAAGGAACATTTCTCTCATAAGTGACACCATCCCATCAGTCTTGGTTTCTCCATGAAAGGAGGGGTAAGGTCCACGCCGTCAATCCCGGTTTCTGCCCACTCCAAAGCACTTGCTACCTTTAATACTCTTATCTGCACATGCTACAGCTACCAACAGCACATTTTGACTTCTTCCCTCATCCTCATATGCCTGGAGACCACAAGGAGCTGAATACACTCACAATGAACAGAGGAAGAGAAGAGAAGAGAAAAAAAAATTCAAATTGATTTTATTGCACACAAGGTGCTAAGGAGCCAATTCCTCTGTGCCGTAGAGATGTTGAGGGAGTTTTCCCATCCTTAACCGGCCTGTTTGCGTACTTTTCTATTCCCAGTTACCAAGAGGCATACCTGAATGTGGCCCTGCATTTTCTTTTTCTCATTCTGCAGTATTTGGTTTCTTTCCTCTTCCTCCTCAACCCTGGACTCCAAATCGTGGAGAATTTCTTCCAACTCTTGTTTTTTGGCAGCCAAGCGAGCCCTCATCTCCTCAGCTTCTGCAAAGAGCTCCGTCTCAGCTTGCAGCTGCTCTGCAAGAATGTTCTTCTCTTCTAGAAGCTGTAAATATACAGAAAAGGTAGTAAAGCAGCAAAAACGACATTTCAAAGTCTCTCATGAGAGATTATACATATGACAACTACCAAGTTACTTAAAGGCCAAGTTCTGCTCCAATTCTAGGCTCCCTGTCAACATCCAAAAATGATGACTTCTAGCAGATGGCTTCATCAGTGGTCCAGAAGACACCGGCTTTCGCAGTAGGGCTACAGCAGTATTGACCCACTTGCCCCCCAATACAGCAGTATTGACCCACAGTTCCTTAAGGAACAGATCCCACTGCGTCTACCCCATGTGTCCCATTCTGCCAGCATCAAAAAGTTGAGGGAAGTGCCTGTTTCCTGGACTGTTCCTCACACTCATCCCTGCCTAGTGGCATTCCCCAGTGCCATGGGTAGCTGAAGCTGACACTTGGGAGTCAGTGGAACGTGTTATTTCTTGCTGTGTAAACGCAAGAACAGAATGGAATGGTTCCAGTTGGAAGGGACCTACAAAAATCATCTAGTCCAACTGCCTGACCCACTTCAGGGCTGACCAAAAGCTAAAGCATATTATTAAGGGCGTTGTCCAAATGCCTCTTAAATCCCGACAGGCTTGGGGCATCAACCACCTCTCTATGAAGCCCGTTCCAGTGTTTGACCACCCTCTCAGTAAAGAAACACTTCCTAATATCCAATCTGAAACTCCCCTGACTCAGCACGGAACCATTCCCATGTGTTCGGTCAATGGATACGTGGAACACCTCCCTCTCCACTTCCCCTCCTCAGGAAACTCTACGAGAGCAATGAGGTTGCCCCTCAGCCTCCTTTTCTCCAAACTAAGACAATCCCGGCGTCCTCAGGTGCTCCTCACAGCCCACGCCCTTCCATCAACAGGAACTGATGCTTTGCCATTCCGGATATCCAGCCCAGTTCCATCCTGTCTCAGTTACCACAGTGACACACATCTCGCTTTACTGACACTCCTTCAACTGTTTTTTAACTTGATATCAGCGTTACTTGTCAGTACACATTCACTTTCAGTTTTGCCCAATCATTGCCATAATTGCTTCCCACTTCTTAAACAGCACACGAACACCACGGAAGTATCCTTCCCTGAAACCACATCTGAACAGGAAAGTGACGCTGCAACTGAAGTTCTCCTGTAAACTAGGAGAGACCAAAAAAAGTTTAGTTTCGTTAACGTGGGGCTTCTGCATTCCTGGAGGAACAGCTTGTGCCCTATCTTCCTATTCCAGATTTTAGCCAAGCGTGACAGGAGTTAGCTCTCCCGAGTCACAGAGCTTTTGCTCACAAGCGTCTCCCCAACACGGCTCCCTTACACAGGATACAGTCCAATATACATTCTGCGTATCAAAAGCTAATCTTGGACACAAACCTGTTGATGTTTCCTTTCCATTTCCTCAAGTTCTGCCTCCACTTTTGTTTGTTTTTCTTTCACCTTCATTAGCTCCTCGTCCTTGGCTTGAAGTTCTTCTTCTTGACGAGTGACCTGAAGAAGAGGCTTCACCTGCAAAGATTTGAGATGAACACGTAAGAAACTTCATCTACCGATTTACAAAAGCCAAAGAACGTGACAGAATACAACGAACCTTCGTGAAGACTCTCCACCACTGCCAGTGCCTAAGCTTTAAATATGCAGCGCAATTCCTCTGCAGGATTTTCAGTGCACTCAGCTGCTGTTGTTTCTTTGCAAAGGCCCTGGAGACAGAAAGAGCAAAACGTTTCATGTTAAATACAGCTGAGCATCTGTCCATGTTTTTAATTTTTAGGTTACCCAACCCTAGAACACTTGCAGACCATAAATAGGCTTATTTTTAAGTTTCAGTGACTACACTGATTTACGAGTACTCACTCCTTACATGAAGAGGCAGAGCAAAAGCTGGATTCACCATTTTCAAAACAATAATTACAAACGGTATTTGGTCTTATGCTTACCAGATTTTCTTGAAAAAATAAAATCAGGATGGATGAGATGCTGAACTGTTCTTTCATTTCAAAAAAGCAGCTTTCCAAAGCAGCTCTAAACCTCCGGTGGAGCAGAGATTTTTTCGCAGCCACTAGCTATACTGTAAACAGCTGCATGTGTCACAAAGGCCAGATTACGGAAAGCAACTATCGCTATGGAATGAAGGTGCAAATTCCTATTTTTAGGTAAAAATTCACCTATTTACCCTTGATATAACTACAGTTTATCAGGCAACACTCTTCAAAAAAAAAAAATTTTCTCCTGAAATGGAAGTTTTAATACATATTTCCCTGTCAAAGAGACCACGAGGAGATGAAATCATAAAAGCAGACATACTTCCTAGCCAGGTATCCTCTGCAGACGGCCTGGAAGAAGATGATAATGTCTGTGATCTTCAGATCTCGTTCTTCTTCTAAGTGCGCCAAGACACCAGCTCGGAAAAAGATCTTGCTCTGTCCAATCCTGTATAAGTTGGGGTCCAGCTCTAAGGCTCTGATCTAAACGGACAGGCAAGCACATTAGTTTTACATCAAGAAAAGGACAATTTTTATTTCAACTTTTTCATGTTTTGACACTACTTAGGTATAAACACTTACCATACGCTCACAGGCTTGCTTACCATCCATAAAACCTTTCGGAATTGCATTGGGAGTAAGGATCTCATACCTTTAAGTCAAATGGAAAAAAACACCTTTACATTCAACAATAAGCTACATTATTATAAACCCACAGGGCTACAGTCCCCAAGTGCCTGGCTAAGGAATTTCTCCAGGAAGTTCTTCCTGAACTCCATTTTCAATCAGTTTCCCCTTCCCTACTGTCTTTAGAATCAATTTGTAGTATTTAACTGCTTCAAGTTCAAACCACTTCAAGACTTCACAAATGGTTTTGGACGTTCTCCCAGTTGGGTTGGGTTGGTGGGGAAGCGTCAACAGTTATTTAACAAGGATTTTTTATCACATAAAAACTGAAGAGACTGTTCCTGCTGTTACCTCTGTCTAAATTCCTGGAACACTATCCTGTTTGGAAATCCTTGTCGACAAATCCTTATTCCTTCCAAAACACCGTTGCAACGAAGCTGATCTAGAACCAGATGCGGATCCAGCTTTCCAGCCTGGACAAAACAAGTATGATTTTTAGTCTTTTAGTTTGTATGCATGAAAAACTGCAGTTTAAGTATTTCAGGCTACCCTCTACAAAGTCAACTGTATAAATAAGGGGATGTGTGGGGAATACTGAGAAGGTATTTGACCAGTGTGAAAACTTTGCGGAACCTGGCTTCTGATTTCAAAAGGAAGACGCAGAGAGCATGCACAGCTTGAAATGCAGGTGAAGGCTCTAATAAAGAGAAAGAATAAAGGAGTGCTCTGTAGTACATACCCTCTTTTCATGATTTGGAATGATGCAGCGAACAAAATTGGGATTAGTGTTTCGGAGCGTTGCCATCAGCTTGGTGAGAGATTCTTTGTAGAGCTGGCCAACAGTACGAAACATGCCCTTCTTGGTCTTGTACGCAGAGCCGAAAGCCGTCTCCGTTATTCCAGTGACCTGATCCAGACCCACAATACGATCCACTGGGAAGGACAAGAGACAATAATTAAGCGGGCTTTAATATTTGTCAGGTATCAAGATAAGCAGAAAGAGGAGCAATAGTGCAGCAGCAGAAGCTTTGTGGAACAAATGACAGGAGATGCCGTCGGTAGGCGAGGCGCTCAGCATGTACTGGGGACGCTGTGCAGAAGCAGTGGAACCAGAAGCCACAAACTTATACAGCGGAATAGTGTAGCTTTAGTAGGTACACACTAAAACATCCAGCTCTTTACTTGCAGTTCTACATGACCAGTAAAGCCATTTCCTTTCTCTTAAGTCAACTTTCAAGAGATAGAAAGTTGCCCGGAAACTGGCAATTATTTGAATTCTTACAATGCACAGTCACTTGGGGTAATGATATAGATTAACTCTGAGTTTCGTTGAATATTCAAAAGTGTTTTGAAAGGATAACTATTTACAGAAGAGTCAAAAGTAATTTCAATGACAAGAGAGAAAAAAAATAAAAAAGCATCTGCCAGACTTCTGCTAGTCTGCTATTTCGAAGAATTCTTCCAAGTTTTCTGTACAATTGCAGAGACCTCCCTAGCCGAGAGACAAGTTTCAAAACAGGAAAACTGCACACCAAAGCACTTCAAAGCTGCCATAAAGCATCAGAATAGAGGTTTTTCTTTGATTTTTTTTTGAACATTTTGGGTAACGATCTCTATGGTTTCTTCTTCAGAAGCACAAATTAGTAATCTGACTGCCGTCATTAAACCTCTAGGCCAAAAACATGAACATGTTTCCACGTGACAATTATTTAAACAGCTCGCTAAATAAAAATACACGGGTGGCTTAACACCTTAATAATTATAGTTGACTCTTCTTAGTACTGAGAAAATACACAACCTATATTGGTTCTCCATGAAATCCAAGCTGGCCAGCAAGAAGCAAGCAACTATCTATAGGCTGTAATTTCAATTTTGTGAAGATATCTTCAAATTCATTCAAACCAAAGCACGGGGAAATTGTGCTTCGCTACACCAGAATTAGTTTTATTTATGAGAACTAAGTGACAATATTTTATTTCACACTCAACTGGTTTTCAAAGGTCTATTAAAAAAAAAAAAGAAAGGAAAATTAAAAGCAGAAAAATACTGGGCGATAATTTGGAATAGTCACTTATATTGCATGTTGTATTACAAAGAGCCCAGATCCTCCACGCAGTTTTGAACACAGGAATCTAAGCGTCTTATTAAAGTTAGAAGATTAAGTAGGTGGCAAGTTGCTCATAAGATCATATCCCAAATATTTACTTTGAAGCAGAATTCAGTTCTAAACCAGAAATGGGACAGAGATTCCTGGGAATGGGTCTTACAGAGGACGAGGGTAACAGCTTTTAATTATTAGAAACATGCACCCGGCAGACACCGCTAACGACTGGCCACCATTCAGCTTTTGCTTGGCCACATACATTTTAAAATTTTGTAAACGTATCTATCAACTGTGTGTTTTGCTCCCCTCTGTCCTCCTACTATAAGATGGTCATTTATATTCCAAAGAGGATTGTTAAATACAAGGTTTCCCTGTAGGCCCAGAGCAGTCATTGAACAGCCTGACTGGCCAGGCATCCATTGGCGAAAGCCTCGGAAGTCCAGCCTCCAGTAATTCCTTCAGGAGACACCACGAGCTTCCTCCAGCGTGTGATGTATCCTGAGAAGTGGAAGATGAACCCAAGTAAAGAGTGAAAGGCTGAAGGCACAACCTTGACATACACATACTTCTAAACTCGGGGAGAGGAAGACAGGAAGGACAGGAAGAGGTTGGATAAAATATCTAAAGCGTCTTCAAAAACATTCCAATTAAATGGATTTGTTGGTTTCTTGATACCTCAAAAAACGTGTGCAGCTTCTACAACGGGAAATATTAAAGTTAAGATGTTTTTAAATAGAAGAACAATTCCAGCAAGTCTGGAAGAAGTTTATTTCCCTTACTACCCCCACTACAACTGCAGCACTCCCTCCGATACTCCAACACATTCTTCAGCTCTCCTCCCAAAAAACACATCCGCGTTCTAAAATGTCCCAGAGTTTTGTCAATGTTGGACTGCAGAAAGAAGCTTGATAGTGTTACAAAGCTTACGCATTCTCTCAAATGCTTGGAGCTACCGGGATAATCGCTTCAGAAGCAATTCTGCATCTCAACATGGAACTAGGAAGCCACAAACCTTTTTACCTGCAATGCTTAAATGCAATGCATAAAATAGAGATGCTATATGTATGCAGCAGCAACTGAAGGTATGCACTCAGAGCCCGTTTGCCTTGGAGGTATACCTAAGGGTAGCATGAAATGAAGAGTTCATGCAAGCCTACGAGCAAAAATGGTTTTCCTGGAGATACAACAGCCCTGCCTTTGGTAGGCCTACTGTTTTTATATCCATTCACCTGGTGGATCATGAAGACCAGTAATATTGTCATAGAAACAGGCTCTCTGAATATTCTGAATCTCTAAGGCAGAGAAACAGCAAAAACAGAAAGACAGAAGAGCAGATACACAAGACACTTCAGTTAGTATACAGAACAGGTTCAGCAATTGCAAACAGACTTAACTGTGCTACAAAAGCAATTAGGCCACAACATATTCCATGCACGTTTCAATTCTCTGGGGAAGCAAGTTTCGCATATTTGGACCAACACGCTTTTGCTTCTGTGCAGGTACTCGAAAGGAAAGGAGCAGCTGCCCGACCAAAGAGTTGTTTATATATTCATTAAAACTGCTCTCTGTACCTGAACCAAGTAAGTATTCCTGAGAATAAGAGGGAAACTCAGTATTAACCTACAGCATCATCTATATCACAAGCTTAGTTTCCTCCAGGAATAAGAAACAACAAGATTTTTATATTGTGGCATATAAATATAACCTGATTAATATACTGTGATGTTAAAAACTAGAATAGAGAAGTCCTTGGGTAAGTATTTATTGGGCTATTTCTGCTTCTTGGGGTATTTTGGTAAAAATGTTGATAACTACTTTAAGCTGATGTGCAGGTAGACGGGCTAAACAGCAGGGTACAGTTAAAATAGGAAAATATCGCATTGGATTTTAATATGCAATACCTAAGCACTAGTACGGCTGTGAACAAATTTTACTTTAGGAGATGCAGATTTCCAGGATACGACTCACCACTGCACAAGAAACAGCTGTGCTGGTGCTCACATAAGACAACGTTTTATTAACAGCAAGTACCACTACAGCCGTTTACCTTCAGGACTTGACTGCAGCAATTCCAACTAAGAGTTTTGGACAAGATTCTACAGATGAAATTTGCCACAGGGTAACAAGAAGGAAGTGAATATCAGTTCAAATAATGAACATGAGAAGCAGCTACTCAGAAATGGTACATGTGCAAGGGACCATAGGTGCAACCCAGCTTCCTTGTTGTACTTTTGGGGCTAAACAATAGAGAAAATGCTGTAGATATTTACAATGTAGAGGTGGAGGGTGAGGAGGGAACAAGGCATACGAAGAACCCCACCAACTCATCCAGCAAGGTAAAATTGCTAACAGGTCGTGTACTCGGGAGTATGATCTCTTACCGTCCTTCCAAAGCTCTGCAACAAATTTGTCAGAAGACTGGTGTAAGAGCGTGGCCACGTTGTCATTCAGGGGGTCCATGTTCTTCATCAGCCATTCATCTGCCTTGTAGTCCACCTGTGGAGCAGCCAAGTTGCACAAGATCAGACAAACCGCCAGCTTCAGTTTTTAATTTGCCAGCATTAAAAAAAAAAAAAAGCTTTCAAAATACTACACCGACGTTTTTCTCCTATTCTCCTCTTGATGTTTTGCTTGCTACGAGTTCGTTGCACCTCCTTAGAACAGTTCAAAGTACCATGAAAAGTTATTATTCTTTTGAAAGAGTAAAGGAACGGGACTTTTCTTAAAAGTTTAGCAATCTTTTTGCTTACTAGTAGCTGGTATACATTTTCAGCCTAGTGCTACTGCCAAAATAGGGCTTCACTGTGAACATGTAAAAACAACTCCAGTATAGATGCTAATTCCTTTATTTAAATTACTAGAGAGTAAATTAAGGATGTGCTGCCACGTGATTTTTTTTTTTTTTTTTTAAATTTCACTATAGCAGAACAAAGTGTTTAACTATCAAGAAAACAAACACAGCTTTTATCTCGAAAGAACCAATTCTGTGGTTTGCAATTAAACTATCGCTCAGCAGTTGAAAGCTCAGTGCTACTGGCACGGGTTTCATCCCAACCCAAAAGAGCGCCCTAAAATTCCCGGAGTAAATTAGCATGGTTTTGCTTCGAACAAACTGTGAGTTTTCTATTTTTAAATAAGGGATTTGGGAAGGAAAGTCACATTTAAATGCTTCCAGCATCCAAAACCAAATCAGATCATCGTCTCAGTACTTCTTGCAGTAAAAGCTATTTTACAAACGATTCTAGCTTTGAAGGAAATGTACATTCTGATACAACACTGAAAAATGCCTTCTGGCGGGGGAAGATGCGCGACGCCGCACCAGCGTGTTCCTCAGAACAGTTATTTTCCAGCAGTCAGGCACCGAGCTGATTTACTTCATTTTGATTACCTGATTAGTTTCACATATAATCTACTATCAACTGCAGTGACGATTTCATTATTTCTAAGTTGCTATTTTAGGTATTGATAAAATAAAATGTGCAACGTCATTATTTCGGTTTTCACTACAATTATCGACTTGGCACCACCGACGTCAAAGAATAGATAACAACAAGCCGATAGAACTTTAAATGAAAATTAAAGGACGGCTTTTAATCATTTGCACAGATTATTTTAAATATCAGGGCAAAAACTGCTACTAGGATTAAGTTTTAACTAGTTATGAAACTAATTGCATAGCGCGGCCCTGTGGAATAGACCCGGTGGTCACGAGGGTTCCACAAAACGCTGACAAGACCTGCATCGTTATTCCATGGACCTGTTCGCATCACAGCTGAGCTCTGTCCCTCAACGGGAGAGTAAAGATTGAACGAACAGTAAAACCAAAAGGTATCAGCTGACGTATAAAAGGGGATATACAGAAAGTCTGGGGTGAACGGAGGAGATGAAAGTGAAGTGGGTACTGACACAGCCCTGCTTCAAGCACTGCTATCAACTCGGAAACACGGATATTCAGAAGAGATTCCTTTCAATACAAGTCCTGAAAAAACTCGCCTGTAAGACCTGACAATGAAATTAAAGGAAACCGAAATATTTGCTTAATTTAATATTAGTTTATATTTTTCGTTTCTGACTATGTGGTAACAAGAGCTCTATCAGAGCTCTCCTGAATGGGTTCAAGAAAATGACACAAGGCCACCCTCCTGCACAAGGATTTCTAAATTTGGTAGCTATCCCATTTAGTCCTTTCCCCAAACCGACATTTCTAACCAAGCGTTTAACATTTAACCCTTACCTTCCCTGCATAGTGAATAATGCAGAAATCTGCTTTGTCCTTTAGCTGTCTTGGCTTTTGGAACTTGGAGTGGGTTCCTTGCTCTTGCACCAATTTTTCCACAAACGTCTTGTCAGTAGCTTTAGGGAACCAGCATTCTTCATCCAGTAACGCCAACACACCAGGAGGATTTGCCTGAAATAGAGTCGGATTTAAATTGTACTAATATTTAATACAGACATATTTTTTTCAAAAACCAATTAATATTTAAAACACATCATTGAATGCCCCAGTAAGAAGTTGTCTAAACTGATTCCAATTTTTTATTTTTTTTTTTAAATTAAAACAAGCTGTGGGGGACTCCAGTTCAATAAACGACATTGTGACTAGTTCAAACAAATTCATTTCAACGCATATGGACCCAGACCTGATACTGTGTCCAGTTTTGGGCCCCTCACTCCAAGAAAGACACTGAGGGGCTGGAGCGTGTCCAGAGAAGGGTGACGGAGCTGGTGAGGGCTCTGGAGCACAAGTCTGGTGAGGAGCGGCTGAGGGAGCTGGGGGTGTTCAGCCTGGAGAAGAGGAGGCTGAGGGGAGACCTTCTCGCTCTCTGCAGCTCCCTGAAAGGAGGGGGTAGCCGGGGGGGGTCGGTCTCTTCTCCCAAGGAACAGGCGATGGGACAAGAGGAAACGGCCTCAAGTTGTGACAGGGGAGATTTAGGTTGGAAATTAGGAGAAATTTCTTCACTGAAAGGGTTGTCAAACATTGGAACAGGCTGCCCAGGGAAGGGGTGGAATCTCCATCTCTGGAGGCATTTAGAAGACGGGCAGACATGATGCTGAGGGACATGGTTTCATGGTGGTTTTGGCAGCGTGAGATGGATGGTTGGACTCGATCTGAAAGGTTCCTTCCAACCTAAAGCAATTCTATGATTCTGTGACCTGATCTAGTGCTGCCTGGGCTCTGAGCAGAGCCTGGAATAGATGACCTCCAGAGTTACCTTCCAGACATTTCTGCGACACATCCATACACAGCAGCTCATCCACATCTCCACAGCAGTTAATGTCATGCTTTCACATGAGCTGAACTGAAGACAATTATCCCTCCCAGCCACTCGATACTGCTATGGCAGCCAGCGAGCCTCCCCTTGCCAAGCCCCACGCTGATATCCAGTAGCAGCATCCAAAGAGATCCAGCAGGCTTAACTTCAGCAGCCAGAAGAGTTTTAGATAATCCCTTCTCTTTCCATAGGATTTAATCACTCCGTTTGAAGGTTTGTTTATTCTTAAAGTGAAGTACGGAACGAGCAATGTCTGTATGTAACAGCTGTAGAATTGTTCGACAGGATCATTTTCCTCAGGGAAAACACTTGATGTAGCACAGAAAGGCAGTGGAAAAAGGAGTTTGTAATAATTTATACTTCAAAAGTTTCTAGTCAATGTAAAGTTTATACATTTGAAGAGAGGTGTTTCTACGTGCCTATTACATAGCATCCCATACCTCATTTACAGGACAACTACGAAGGTACTGACCTTTGCTTTTCAGGAAAAAAAAATAATCAAGTAATTTGATGCATTTTTAGGATATTCACCAAAACATCTGCATACTGAAAGCATCCACACTTAACGCCCTTCAGGCTTTCTGGCAGGGATTTTACCTTCCAAAGAGGCAGAACTTCCTGAAGCTCCACACTCAAAGTGCAAACCTTTGCACTGAAACCAGTTTTCCCTTTTCCTACTCTAAAGAAAAACAAGAACGTGGCTTATGGGCCTTTCTGTTCTTCAGGATGCGTAGCATCATTGCGAGCTTACGCGTATTCTAGAACACACACACTGAAATGCAGACAGTAGTAACTGCAATGCCCTAATTTTAATTTAAAAACTCATAAAATAACTTTGACGGCGTAGTTCTGAGGTGTGAAAACAATAATTTTCAGGAATGATGACCTTTGCTCTCCCCCAGCCCAACTGCTCCTCCTGCTCTTTGAAGCCCTCTCCAGCTTCCATGTATTGAGCAACTAGAAAAGTATGTTAAAGAGTGAGTAAAGCCACCTTCCGGATAACTGTTTTTCTATTTGCAAGGCAGATTTATGGAGAAAACTATGTGAAGTTTCAGGAATTTTGCTATTGATCTCAAATGAAAAAAAAAGTTTATTGTTCAAAGTCTTTTGAACTGAGCCACCACTCCAAAGATCCTATAATGCAATGGCATGGTTTAATAGGGAAGTGACAGGACTAAAGACTCTGCTCTGCTCTGGTGAGACCCCACCTGGAGCACTGCATCCAGCTCTGGAGCCCTCAACACAAGAAGGACATGGACCTGTTGGAGGGGGGCCAGAGGAGGCCACGAAGATGATCCGAGGGCTGGAGCCCCTCTGCTGTGAGGACAGGCTGAGAGAGCTGCGGGGGTTCAGCCTGGAGAAGAGAAGACTCCAGGGAGACCTTAGAGCCCCTTCCAGCCCCTGAAGGGGGCCTACAGGAAAGCTGGGGAGGGACTCTGGATCAGGGAGTGTAATGATAGGACATGGGGGAATGGTTTACATTGGATATCAGGAAGAAATTCTTTGCTGTGAGGGTGGTGAGCCCCTGGCCCAGGTTGCCCAGAGAAGCTGTGGCTGCCCCATCCCTGGAGGGGTTCAAGGCCAGGTTGGACAGGGCTTGGAGCAACCTGGGCTGGTGGGAGGTGTCCCTGCCCAGGGCAGGGGGGTGGGACTGGATGGGCTTTAAGGTTCCTTCCCACCGAACCATTTTGTGATTCTATCATTAATACTAGGAAAAAAGTATAAAAATAGTAGCTTCATATCTTTAGCTGAGTGTTCTACCCTAGCATCAGGGCAAGATCACATAAGGATAAATCCTTTTACTAATACATGGTATTTTAGGCTTTAGACTTCAACATTCAAGTGAATTCGCTTTTTGTGACAACTCTGCAAGACGTGGTTATGCAATCCTACAATTTGGAGGCCTCAGTAAGTAAAATTCAGAAGTCTAACCTTTTCTCCTTAGAGCATTATTAATGCACACACTTACAGGTCTTTCGATTAAGTCAATGCAAGGCTGCAGATCCAGTCCAAAGTCAATGAAATTCCACTCTATACCCTCGCGTTGGTATTCCTCTTGCTCCAGGATAAACATCGTGTGGTTGAATAACTGCTGAAGCTTCTCGTTGGTGTAGTTAATGCAGAGTTGCTCAAAGGAGTTCAACTAAAAGAATAACATTAGCAGGCAAGAATAATTCAGTGACAGGATGCATCACACACCTGGAAGTCAAAAATTTCCTTACAAGGGAATTCACTAAAACTCCACAACGTTCAAATATAATATAAAGAAAATTGGAAAACGCGTTACACAAGTCTCATATGTTCCCTGTTACATACAATTAAACTAATGTATGGTAGGAAAAAACGTCACATATACAAGAACAATTTAGACTGAACTATGACTTTTTGCCACTGTAATTTAGGGTTATCAAAGCATTTGTGTGCTACGAAACCAAACCCTCCTGCAGCCTTGGAACACGCATGCGTTTAGTGGCTCTCCAGTTAGTCCTGAACACACATTAATAAGGAAAAGAAAAATCTGATAAGCAGCGTTCTGACATACCTCAAAGATTTCAAATCCAGCAATATCCAGAATTCCAATGAAAGACGCTCCCTGTCGTTTGGTCCTGTCCAAAGCTTTATTAATGCGGTGAACAAGCCAGCGGAAGAGGCGTTCATAGGTGGCCTTTGCCAAAGCTTCCACTGCAAAGTCTGCCTGAAAATCCAAACAAGAAAATTTATTTACCCTGGAGAAGTCATCAAAAGAACACGGACACGGATGTTACCCCAAATAACTAAGTAACAGAAGAAGTTTAATGGACTTCATACCACCGAGGAATGAAAACAAGCAGTAGCAAGTGTATATAGTTTGATTAATGTTTTGAAAAAATTGTTTTTAAACTGTTCTATAAAAAACCCAAAGGCTCTCTGCATGTTTGATACATATGACAGTGACATTAAAGGAGGAAACCAGCAGACGGCCAGGGAAAGGGAAAAGTTTCTTCTATTCTACCATTGATTTTTACCATCTAACAATATTTAATACAGCTTCAACAAAGTCAGTGTCAGTACACACTTAATCCCAATTATCTTTATTAAGAGCTAATCAGGATGAGGCAACTTCATCTTTAAAGCACCAAAACTTACTTGTTCTTTGGTCTGGGCTTTCTGAACGTAGTCTCTGCCGACTTTGATGCGCGGTGTCAGTATGGCCCGGGTGAACTCCATCACGTTCATTCCCAGCAGGTGGCAGAGTTTCTGTGCGACTGGGGAGCAAAGTCATAAATGGAAGCACTCAAACCCTCCACAGCTGCTAACAACAGCGGTGACACAAGCTCCTGACAACAGCGTGCCCGTGTAAAAACTGAACTGCCATTCGAAATCGCAGCTGGGGAGATGCACTTCTGCCCTGTGGACAGATGTCCCCTGCCACGCAGGGCCTCCATCTCAAGGCTGACGGAGGCTCTACAGAAGGACACCGCTGAATTCCCTTAGGGGAGCGCAGAAAACACCAGATTTCCTGAAATTGCAGGCAGGTCATGAACAGTCCATAGCCCACATGCGAGTGTTCCTTTTGTTACTCTTACAGGGAACAGTCATTTTCTCATCTCCAGAAAAAAAGCACAACATGAGGACACTGCACATCAACCCCATCGTACTACAGGTTGCTTAAAACCTGTGTCAATTTAGGCAGGTATGCCAGAGTAATGCTTCTATTACAGACTACAGCAAAATACATTGTTTAAACTGTTTAAAACAGGGGTTTGTAATATTTTATATAGACTAACAACGCAGGCAGCAGTGCACTTTCTTTAGTCGGCAGGAACTCTCCCTGTGTCACGTTCATTATTTGAAATAACCAGTTGCCCACACCATCGTTACATGTTCTTGCTGCATCAATCCCTTTTTTCTAAATGAATTTTCCAGTAGGTTCGGTATTTATGATTCCATACTGCTAAAAATGAGAGTGACGCTAAAGGTATTTTTAGGTCCGGGTAAGTGTTGCCCTTTAGCAGGAAGCCCTCCACACGATCCAGAAAGTACTTTAACTCCTTATCTTTGTAACCTGACGGCTCGTGTTTTACTGTCAAAATGAAAAAAAGCTATTTTTACAAACCAGCATTGGAAAATAGATTTTAATACCAGTATATAAGAGCTTCTTTGCATTGTTTTTTTGTTTTGTTTTGTTTTTTTTTTCCTGGTATTAAAAACACTACTACTTGCTCTCCATGTTGAGATTCTCTGTCTGGCCATGTAGTCATTAGAAGGGTCATGAATCAACACCCAATTAAATCAGCGAAATTAGGGTAGCATCACAAATTGGGCACTCCTTTGCTTTAGCTACACACAGGAACGTTTCAGTGCTATAAAAATACGTATCAGCAACCCAGAAAAAACTTAACCTTAGGTGCCAAGTAGCAAACGCTGTGAGGATCTTTCAAAAAAAAAAAAAAAAAAAAACACAAAAAAACAAAACAACAACAAAACTTGAAAATATTAAGTAGCCAGAAGCATCAGCTTGGTACTGCGGCATAACGGTTACTATATAAAGGATATTACAGTTTTTAAGGAATGAGGGTATTTTTCCCTCCCATGCAGTACTCCGAACACCGCACTCGGCTCCTCTTTCATGAGCCTGTAACAGGGGATTTATTGACCCGGCCTTTCCAATTGGTAACCAACCATAGCTTAGGTAACAGTAACGACAATTAACCACAGCAGAGGTAATACTAAAATCCCATCCGATTCGGACACGGAAGGAGGTTGTAGCCAGCATTTCAGAGGTTGGACCGAAGGAAACAGAACCATTTTCAAGTCGAAGCTGTGTCACTGCTAAAGGTAGCGCTGGTTCACACAATTTCAGCTTGATTAATCTCGCACTTTAAAAAAAAAAACGTGTAATTCATCTTGTTTGTTTATAATTGAGGAAATCCCATTTAAAAGGTGCAGTTGTAGAAAGTCCTGACTATCCTGACTTGTGTTTTATTACTATTGGGTTTTGGATATAAAATTCTGAATTATTATAAAACAAAGATACTGAAAAGCTCATATCATAGTCGAAGTGTGAACTTTATGAGGTCGCTTATGAACCTCTGCCCTTTCAGCAGAAAGGCATCTTACAAATCTGGTAGGCATGAAACGGTCCTCTGAAGACAGCTTCTCCTTCCTCTCCATCCACAAAGGCTATACAGCTTTCTTGCCATCTCTTTTATCTAATACTTGAAACTGATATTTGTTTATCTATATTTATTATCTATAGGGTAGAATTTGCTTTCCATATGCTTTGAAATCCACATTGTCGAGGCTCACACCTCCACTACCCACACAAATTTCTTCCCATCTATGGAGACACTAACCTGACCTATTTCAGCCGCACGCCTCTAGCTGAGATGAATCACTCTCAGGACATGCTTACTTCTCTGGAGGACACTTGGGAAACCCATTACAGTGAGATGTGACAATACAGATGACAAAGGAGAGCTCAGTTTCACTCAGTGTCTTCAGAAACACACAATAACAAAGAACAAGAGAACAGAAACGTGCTTTAACTGCGATCTGAGCTTTTCAGCATTTTTGCTTTGTAACTCAGAATTTTGTGTCCGGTATTATAAATATTGGGTAGTATCAATATATTTATATCCAATACTTTAATTCAGAACGTTACGTCCAAAAAACAACGGCAATACAAAAGCTGAGATAGTCAAGCAGTGAGAAGTTTCTGTACCTTTTTACATCACACCTTCCAAATGGACAATGACTCAGTTGAGTTGCCTCAGCTATCACGAAAAGCCCGAAAACCCTGATCCCTCGCCCAACCTTTTTTCCTCACTGCAAAACTCAAAGTGCCAAGCACCAGCCCAGCGTCGAGGCCACGACTTTTGCGCTTTAATCCGTACCTGCTGGCTGGAGCACTTGGGGCAGCAGGCCACCGCCCTGAGAAGCGACAAACATTTTGGGCATGGCAAGCAGCCGACACGCACAGCGATTTAGGACAATTACAAAAGGAGCCACAGACAAGAATGCGAGTGGTGCACGTGCAGCAGGTCCCGTGAACAATGGTTCTTGCTGCTCTTTCCTCTGAAGTCAGTTCTCAAAGCTGACTCTCCACCAGAGCCTTTAAAAGGCCAGTATCAAAGTACTAAATCAACAACCTGGTATCTGCTTCAGCCACTCTCTTTTTTGGTGAGGAAATACGCTCCTCAAAAATACTGATTGCGTTGCTGGTAAATTCAATCCTAGTCACACTACCATGCCACTTCAGAAATCAGCTTTTTCTAAAACCAGCATTCTTGTGTTCAGCCATTTCACTATGGAAGTTGTGCTTGGCCTCCAGGCTCCTCTCATTGGCAAGAAAACTGTCCTCAAGAACCAAAGAACACAAACTGATTTAAGCACGTGCTTTTTCCTAGTGCTTAAGTCTTCGTAGATAACAATAAACAAGACTACAACTGAAATACTCATTCAAAGTTTAGAAGCAATGCAAACAGCATAAATCCTGGTGATGGATACTTAAATTTGTCTGTGTTACGAGAATGGAAGAGGAGAGTTTCAACAATTGCCCATTGGCTACTACCACAACGGTCCTGGCCCCTTTTTGGCCCAGAACGCTATTGAGGAAGCTCAGAAGACTGCTCTGGACTTTTCAAGATCTGCACCGAACAAACGGCAGGAAGAAAACTACAGCTCGAGTTAAAGGAATCCACACAAACGTGATCGACTTACCAGTGTTCTCTGGCATAGAAGCTTGATCAGTATTTCTCTCCTTCTTAAAGGAAATATTTCCAAATTGGAGCACTGAAGACACCACTTTCAGCATTGCTGTGTTAACAAAAGACATATGCAACAGTTTCATTGAAGAGGGCGCAGCTTAACAAATTTTTCTCTTACATTCCTTGTGTTACTTTTCTTCAAAATTCCAAGTATTCAGAGTTCAGAAAGGAAATAAAGTTTGTACTGCACTTTTTAGGCAAATGGCTTTAATTCAGCCCTAGCGCATGTTAAGCAAACATTTGCTGCAGGCTGTCGAGACACCGAAGCAATGTTAAATGTGGTGACGTTAAATTGGCAAGTGTGTGCGCGCACGCAAGAGAAAAGCGTACGCTTTAAAAATCCAAAAGGCTCAGCAACGCACACAAGATTACAAGTTACACTCAGTAACTTACACAAGATCTCATCGTGCGAAAACCCCATGATATGCATGGCTTCCATGGTCTCCTGAAAGTTATCCTTGTCTTGTTGCCCAGGAATGGGGATGTAGCCGTTAGATAAAAATCTGTAATTGTTAAATCCTTCAAGCAGCAAGTCAGCTGTATTGGGAGAAGGGGAAGAGAGAGAAAAAAATAAGCTCAAAAGTGGCACTGACACCCACCTGTACTCTCTTCTCGCTAAACGTCCAAACTGTGCTTTACAAAATCAGTTCCTCAAACACAGCTACATGCCATTATACCAGCTTCCGAAACTCTAAAAACGTGAGTGTACCTTAAACGCTGAAGCCAGATTCCCAGAATCTCTATCTCTAACAACCTACATGAGCTCTTTAATGCATTAAGCCTGTAAACAGAACATTACCTGACTCAGATCTAGCTCCCACCATCTCAAATCCCTATCTGGAACATCAGACAAGAAATATCTCTATCGAAAGATAACAGACACAGGCAGAAATGGAGTTAGGTATTGGCGATAACCACCCCAAGGACGCCAAACACAGGTTTATCTAACACGGGAGCAGAAAGAGTGGATCAGTTCTCTGAAGTCTGTACCTTCATGCAGTTTCGCTTATCACAAGCTAGCAGAAATTCACAGTTACCAAGGGGAAGAAAAAAAACCAACCAAGAGTAGAAGATAACCAACACAGTACTGCAGTGGCTGAAGAAAGCCGCAGGGTTTCATTATGTTTTGGTAAAATGGCTGCTTTTCTCCCCAGTTTGAAGGCACGGCCCAGAACAGATCGGGCTGTCGCTGCCGGCCGGGTTTGTTATTAATCAGCATCGTGGTTTCAACCCAGCGACTCCCAGCCAGAGACTGGCCAAACTGGACTTTGTCACGTAGGAGCCCTTTGCTTGAAATGCAACAGTTGCCTGACAGCAAACTTGACAAAGCACAGAGCTTATTTCAAAACAGAGCCACCTGGCTTTTCATTCTTCTTTTAAAACGCACTGTTCCAAGACCAAAGAACAGTTCAAACTCGACAGTCTTAACACCAGAATAATAAACGCAGCAGCAGAAACAAGGAGCTCATAAAATGAGACTCTTGACTTACACTTCAGGTGTTCTCCTGCTCCAGCTAGCAGTTGATAGAAGATATGAAATGTCCGCTCGTCTTTAGCCTGACGAACTGCGCGAGACTTTTCCAACAAGTCTGATGATAACCAGTTAAGGATCTTCTGCAATTTTTGGCTAAAAACATCCAGTGCAAACAAAACTTTCCAAGCAGGCTATGTAATTACTTTAAGAACAAACAGAGCTTTAATAGTAATGACAGGACTAGGGCCAATTTGAACTTTCACTAACTTTAGATGAGAGATTTCAAATTCGGGCCGGTAGAAGCGCACGTTTAATTCCAGCAAACTCATCTCTTGGATGTTGGCTCGTGTCCCTGCCACACGCAGCCGACCGTTGCCTGCAATGGCTCAGCCGAGGCCTAAGTGAGCGAGGAGCCAGCCAGTCCTTTTCCTTTTCAGTCACTTTTACTAAGGTCACGGCGGACTCGTAGCACCAAAACCCCAGCAGCTGCTGAACTCGGGAGTGTTTTATCTGAAGCGCGTTTGTCATTTCTCTCAAGCCCTGCATTTTTACATACAACCTTCACTGCCTTTCAACAGCTTCCAAACTGGATTTGGGCAGCAGATACTGCCTAATAAACTGCCCTGTAATGTTATTTAAGTTTGGGTTTTTTTTCCTATTCCATACCGTAAAACAAATGGGGGACAGAGATTTGAAGTGACACAGGTTACGAGCAAGGATGAGTTCTTGTCATGAAGAAAAATTTCCCTAAGAGTTAGGTCCTGCTGTTTTGCCAAAGCTCCAGGCAAAACAATTCATCTGAAAGCAAAAACTGCCTTCATTCCTGTGCTGCGTGAATAAAAAAAAAAAAAAAAAATCATTTATCATTAAAGCGTATTTTGAATAACTATAGATCTTTCCCAGCCTTATTGGGAAATTATATTTTGTGACACTTCCAAACATTCGCTGCACTTAAAATTCAGCAGTTTAACTCACAGCGACAGAATGAAAGCTTAACTGCAGCACTGTTTATCTTTAATACTCACATGATATTGTTTACCAAGACTTCTGATTTCGTAATTTTATGACCACCCTACTGCTATTCCCCCAGAAAACAGGCTAAACATCCTAAAAAAACAAAAAAAAAAAGTTACATTCACATTAATTTTAGCACAAAGAAAACAGCTTTAGAGAAAGGCTTTCACTGCGAGTATTTTCACTTGTTCTTAACACAATCATAAATAAAAATAAACCTTAAAGCTAAAACTGAATTAGGCTTCAGTATTAATCGCTAGTAGGTCTCGTGTTAATGAATCTGTGCTGGTATCTAGAAGACCTAAGAAAAGAGAAGGTGTCCCAGCGCTTCCAGCGCCATCACTTTACGATGAGGATCCACCTCCCCCAGGCAGAGCTGCTCCCGCAGCGCCGCCGAGAGCGAAGCAAACTTTGGCACAATACAGTAGCTCGGCTTCTCATGAGAAAGGTGGGGTGTTTTGTTTTTTTTTTTTTCCTAAAAGCATTCATAGAGCAAGCCCACTTTAAATGGTTTGTCTATTTAACAAACCCTGGGTTTAAGGCCAGTCTGAAAATCCAGCAGACTTGAGAGCGCTAAACTTTGGGGTATCCGGTTTCCGAGCACGAGGAAGCACGCTGACTTTCTGATATCTGATCGCGATTTTGAAACAAAGGAAGAGATGGATGTTGTCAAAGGCATGTAGAAGTGTGGTAACCTTTCACTGCATTCCAATGAATTCTCGGGTTAAAAGCAAAACAAATCGGGAAACTTGGATTTGACAGTAACGTGGCATGAAGTAGGATACACGTCTCAATGTTGGCCCCAACAATGTAACCAGTAACATCAAAGTTAATCCTAATGAACTTGCCCTGCAAAAAAAAAAAAAAAAAAAAGATTTTTTTGTAATTGCTAGTTTTATCATTAAGACAACAATGCTGTCTATATAAAAATGTAATTCTTCTTGCATTCATGTAACAAGCGTTTCACACAAGTTCAAACGAAATCTTTCCCCTTCAATGTACTCCGTGGAATGTCTTATGCTGTGCACAAACACTTTCTAATGATTAAAGAACTCGTATTCTCGATATGTCTGTAATCCAGACTGATGAAAGACTTCTGGAAAGTGAAGCTCAATTTCTTCCATTGACAAAACATGTCTAAGGCCGAGAGCAACACTTAGATTTTAAGTGCGCGTATTTCTATAGCGCCTTTAGGCACCAAGAAGTTTGCCTTATCGGCAGCAATCCTGGATCCCGGTGTGCTCCTACTTCCATCTCCAAAGCCAGGATGGCTGCTGTCTGCACGGCCTCTCTTCGCTAGCTGTTGGTAAAGACGGGACTAAGAGAGAGCGAATATACCCATTTCTTCCACACAGGACCTTTCTCCACGAAGGACCAACTAAAGCGCACGCTTCCCACACGAAGAGCAGCTCTTGCAAAGAAAGCGGTTGCAAGTGGATCTATTATACCAGTTCAAGCCACATCAGTTGCCCCATCTGATTTGTCACTTGGTTACAAATATTCCCAACAGGACACCAGGCTCCAGCTTGCACTTGGACCGCTTTTATCAGCACCATTACTGTATTTCAAGTTTGTGCCCATGAAACTGTGCGACATTCCCGTGGTTGCAAACACGTGAAGAAACCAGCGGGAATAGCCAGTGACTTGCTCTGGGCTCTCCGTTTTCACTGCAACCAACTTCTGCAAGTCCTCTCTCCACGTAGGAACAGGGTCTGGAGATCAGGGAGCACCAGAGCCGTTTGCTAACATCTAAATGCTTCTTTAGACGGTATTTGCACAAAGCCACCTACTAATATTCTTTGTGGAGGCCTTCTGAAAGCACTCTTATAATCAGTATCTAGATCCTCATTTATCTCAAGCCTGACTGATGAGCGCTATTAGTACATTAAGGTGAATTCCCATCTGGCAGATCCATTCAGCTCAGGGACTGTACTATTGATTGTCTTATTAAATATCCTACTCCACAAGCTTGTAGAACACGTGTCCTCTAGCAACAGCCCGCCCCAGTAAGTGTGTATCGGGGAGGGGGGTATGTGGCCACGCTGCAGCCTACAGAAGTCACTGCAATCATTTCAGCTATTGCAGCTTCTCACCAGCACACCTCACCCTTCTCCTCGCCTGCCCGGATAAAGCCCATTCACATCAAAAAGATTTGTGTGCGTGAGACCCACCAAGTCTCCTCCCCCCAGCCTCACCGGTGAGCCCAGAGGAAGCCATAACCCACCCACCAGCCTGATCTCAACCTCGTCGAGAGCAAACCACGGCTCCGTGCCTGCGGTTGTACATCTTCAGCGCAGAGTGATTTCTCCAAGTTTTAAGAAAACTGGTGGAACACTTTAAATTAGCATCAATGGTTACTCCCCACAGCCTCAGACGGAGTTTGGGTGGAAAGCCGGTGGCACGAGAAGGACGTGCCAAGGAACCAGGCTTGTTGTCAAAAGCGTGTCCTGTCAGGGACCAGCGCTGAACTCAGATTTCTGACTGTGAAGAAACGCAACGCTCTACGCTCAGCTTGGAACTGAAGCATTTATACTTTTTGCTCAGTAACAATTCCGGCAAGCTGTAACTGTCACAAAGAAGCAACTGACATTTTACTGAACTCCAGCCAATAAACTCGATGTAACACGCGTGTGTCAGCACTGGCATGTCAAGAGCGGCAGCTGACAACTTCTTCCCCCAGAAGAGGTACCACAGACCCCTTCAGGATGACATGGCTTGAATTTGCCACGTTACGTGTGAAAACAAACATAAAGCATTACCTAAGGTCTAGTCAGTGGTTTTTTTCTGATATAATTCAGAACCATTTTACTCTTTCACTCTTAAAAGTTATTTGATTTCTGCTGTCAAGTTACCAATTCCATGAATAAAAATAATTGAGAGGAAATGTGGCCACTAAACGAGGTGACGCACCAGAAGAGGGGACCCACACGCTTCCAGCTTCAGTCATCACTGTGACCCCAGAGGGGTCACTATCTAGTTTATCTTCTAAAAAGCAAAATATTAACACATCCTTTTAGCTAGCACTGGCAAATCTTGCTATGAAATCGTTAATTAATCAGTCAGCGACTGCAGCGGTGGTCATCTAACAGCTGAATTCTGCTTACACCGTCATTACAGAACTACGTACGTGGCTTTGTAAAAACCACATCAGAAGGAAGCATTTAGTTCTGCAATGTGAACCCAATAAGCCCACTCTCCCATCCACTGCGAACGAGAGACTTTATTTCCTGAAACATAAGAAAATACCGCCTTTGGTAGAAGAAAAGAATTTTAAAAACCGATTAGACACTAGCTTTATTTCAGTCCTATCTGGTGTTACCAACAAGGAGGGCCAGGCTGGCATCTTCATGCCGCGTGGTGAAGACTGTCAAGCCTGGACAGGCTGAACGACAGCACTTCTCACTTTGGGGGAGGATATGTATTTTTTTAAGTCAGGTTTTAAAATGGTTTGTTACTGAAGATTATTTTTTTTCTGCATGAGACGACACCATCTGGAGTGCATTATACTTGCTCCTTTACAAAAATAGAGCTGGAGCCATCTGAGTGATTATGTTCCTGATGGCAACGCGGACTTCGATGTAATACAAACCAGATGCTAACATCTTTTAGGAGAAAAAAAAAAAGTATCTTCATTAAATTAGTACAAAGTAGAATTATTGCGCAGTGAAACCCGTTGATATCATAAATCTTACACCCAACGTATATATGCCTCAAGCAAAATTGTAAATAATGCATCTATAAAATTATCAAAGTTGAATTTCCACAGTGTTCTGCTCTCCCTTCTTGACTGAAAAGACTGAGGGATTTAGTCATACAGTTTTCCAGAGTCCTTATCACTGGAGCCGAGTTCATACATTATAAATTCAAGCAACCGTTGACACGTCAAGGCGGCCAAGAAATCTTTCATTTGTTCGGTAAATTTTAGCCGCGTTCTCACAAGAAAAAAAGATTTAATACCTCCTATACAGTTTTACAGTTGTATTAAAACTATCTTTCCCCTGAAATAGGAGATGGCGCTTTTGATTTCCTCCTTTCAAAGGAAAGGAAGTTTTAAGGAGTGGTAAATAGCTATTCACCCCGAGTTTCACCTCTATTTTTAAAACAATGGAAGGCATCAGAAGCGGTTATCTCCCCCTGAAACACGATGTGAAACACAGGGCACTGACCCAACAACAACATCGGCCAGCTACACAAGTGCCCACACCTTGAAAAAAGTCACGCTGGCTTTTTGAGAAGTTTTTATATGCAAGTTTTGGGCTTTAAAAAAAAATAAATAATACAAATAAATAAATAAATCCATAAAAACCCATCTGATAAGCCAATCCATTGATAAAGTCAATAGCTATTGACAGGAAGGCGCCATATTTAGCCCGATTCCATGCTGATGCCATACTCCTTCATACTTTACAGTAGCTCAGCAGTAATTTGTGCAGGCGAGCCCCAGCGGAGCTCTACGGCAGTTATATGAACACTCCTGTGAACACTCCTGTGGATTCAAGGACGGTTGAAGTTAGAAACTGGATAAGATCAACACAAATTTTGCCAAGAGCCAGTGAGGATGAGTGTTTGGTGACTCCAACAATGCAAAAAGCATTGTAATAGAACCTGAACGCCTGGAGGAAAGAACAGAGAAAGCTTCCGATACTAATTAGATAAATATCTAAAAAGGGAATTTCTCCATAAAAAGATTTACACACTCTACAGAGAAAAGGAGTAACTCACAAAGCGGGAGGAGTTGTCATTTTTCACCGTCTTTGCATTCCCAAAGGATTCCAGAATGGGATTCGCCTGAAGAAGCTGACGCTCCAGCTCCCCCTAAAAACCACACAAAGAGAAGGACAGAGAGAGATGAGCACAGCGCGACGCCATCGAGGTTCCTGCATTCTGCTGCCTCCTGGCAGGCACGTTACCCAGGTTGTGGCAGCGCTACCACCTTCGGAAGGGGCTTATCATTTTCCCCTCACTTCTAAATCCGCTGATAAGTCTCCTCCAGCCAGTGAAGAACGTGTTTTGATTGGTTAGTTTTTAGTTTTTAGGGTTTTTTTGTTTTGTTTTGGGGTTTTTTTTTGTTTTGTTTTATTTAAACAGGCACACATACACACACAAACAGAGCAGTGACCAAATAGGACTTAACAGATGTCGCAAATCATTGAACACTGAAAAGAAAATTCACATGGAGGGCTAATGAAATTAGGCACAGACTTTGAGTACTTAAGTGGAAAAATCTAATTCAACCGTTTTAAGTTAAGCTTCCTGTTTAGCGATTTGACAATACGGCTGCTTTGGGATACCTGTTTTCAAACTGACTTTCAAACCAGCGAAATCGGAATTTTCAGTCAGCCAGCCATTCGTATCCTTGCACCATCTGACCCGAATGCACCTGAGAAACACCCAGAATGGCACAACGGGAACCGAGCCACACCAAATACAAAGACCATTTTCAAATTGCTCAATTCAGCCAACGTCGCTCAGTATGTTTAATGCTTTTTTTTTTTTAAAAAAAAAAACATTTCTTTAAGTTCAAGCCAATGGCTGTAGAAATCAAAGTACTTATCTTAAGGAAATTGCACAACAGCTTTTAGAATGGCTGTCCGTGAGGAGGTCTGGTAACAAAAACAGTCTGTGCTGCTTCCATGAGCCCAGGAGGTACGTATGGACATAGGAAAATATGACATTGTCTTCCTGCTCTGAAGGATGGTTTTAAAAAAAAAATAATAAAAAAATAAAAAAAATGAAGCTGTCTGGAATGTAGTTCATAAACCTGCTTTTTCCAATTATTTATAGCATAGATGAATAAAGGCCCCAGACTGAGCATCAAAGAACGGGAAACGTAAGTCTCTTGAGGCTTCCACGTGAGGTCAGTTCTTATACTGAATTTTTTTAAATTCATTAGTTAACACCTAAAAGAGACTTTTATTTGTATATTGAAACGTATTTCAAGTCCTTCTGGAAACTAACAGCTGCGCGTTCTTTAATGTGACCTCAAGTTATCTGCTCAAAACTTGTTTACTTCCAAATATATTCCCTTTGGGACTACATATTCTCTGAATTCTCAAGTAGCTGAAGAAGGACTAGATGCGAGTCTTAGCCCAGAGCACCCTACGCACTGCTCGGGCCACGGCACCTACGCGCTATACGATAGGTCTGACACGTTACAGTTCTCAGGAGCACTTTTAAAATGACAGAAAAAAATCCACAACTGGAGAAAAATGTGATCCCTGTTGTAACCACTATATGCACGTCTGTGATTTATATTCTAAAAGCTTCCCACGTAAAGGCATCAGAGAGCGGGAAAGCGTTTGCTCCCACCATTCCTCCCCTTCCCCTCTCCCAGCCACGCTGGCAGCTCCTGCGTAGCCACCAAGTATAAAAGCGAGAAGCTCGCTTACCGTGCTCTACCCAGCTTGAAACAAACCACTTTACGTATAATAAACGCAGCAAGCGCGTCACAGCTTACGTTTCGAATCCTAGCTATTCTGGAAAAGAAAAGCACACTGACTTCAAAAATGTGCCTCCCCCCCCCCCAGAACATCACCGTGCCACTTGAAGCATCTTGCTGCAGACATGCTCTGGCCGTGCTTTAACGTGCCTCTGTGTCCCACAACCTTAATTTGGGTTCGTGCAGAGGAACTTCTGCAACCCATCGTAAAATCTTACTCGAATTCGCCAACTGAAAGCAAAAAGTTCTCAGTGGCTCGTTGGGTGAAACGTGGGTGAGACCCGTGGGAGCAGAGCAATGGCAGCCTGGCTGGCCCCCGGGGTTTGCGCTTCCAAGAAGACTTCGTCGCCATCGCTGAGGAATGGCCAACCTCTCACCCTGCGTTAAACGGCTTCCAATTTAGTAGTTTTCATTTTTAGATGGACTGCTTTGCAGCCAAAAACCAATCCTCTTCTTCAGAAGCGTTCAGTGTTTTGGCAAGAGCGTAAATTTGGCCTATGGGCGTATCTCCGGCGTAGCCATCTAAACAGGACTTGGAAAAAGCAGTATGGCAGTATGGTGGGAAAAGTGAAGTCATGCAATACGTCATGCAGGGCAACATGAAGATAAGGAGGGGTTATTGTCTCAGTTTCAGAAAAACCAGCATCCCAGTGCTTCGGTTGGTCGTGAGGCCTGGGTGAGGCAGGGAAAACTACATGCTACTCACATACAACAGGGATCCACTCTGTAGTTCAAAATGACATTGAAACAGAAATGTTAATGGTTATGGCTTACGCTGTATCAACACTTCTGGATTAGCATGTGTCCACTGATACATTTAAAATGTTTGCCAACAAACGGTTTATTTCAACCCTGACATGGTAACTCTAAGCAAAAGGAGGGTTAAACTAAACACTGCTCCCTCTATTTTTGGAACAGAGAAATATTTTAGTAAAAAAACCCTTAGAACGGGCTGAGGTTTGCAAGGAAGGAGGATTAGGTTAAATACTAAGAATGTCTGTAACTTCTGAAAATGAGACCATGGGCTCAGACACACGATTGGGTTACAGAGGTTTAACAAGTTACCACACACCAGCAAAGGCATCACAGCTGTCCCGGTGATTCCTTTTTGCTTCCAATATACCAGACCCAACTTGAAGTTTCTTTTGTTATTTTCCTTTCCGCTACAGTTTAAGTCGCTCTACAGTCAGCTTTCAGAAAAACGTAAGGGGAAGAACACAACCAGCTAAACTGACCCCATGGTTGCTTCTTCAGTTACCAAGCCTTGGTTACACCACACGGAGCTGTTGCAAAGCTTTTTCTTTATTTAAAAGCTCGTGTCCATGACAAAAAGGCATCACTTACCATCTCAGGTTAGAGAGTGGAGCATTTACCTTGCATGACACCTGGCAGCAGTTGTTTTATCTCTTTCCAAAGTCTTACCCTCAACTTCCACCGAACCCTCCTCTTTCTGCCCCTTGCCGAGCAGGTTCCCCAGCGCCGGGAGCTCTGCGACTCCTGCTCTCGCACAAGAGGGTGGGCTAGAGCTGCCCGACTGCTGCTGCCCCGGGAAGGGAGGGGTGAGGGAAGCAGCAAACACGCAGCGTTATGTCGAGGGAGATGATTCTTCCCCTCTGCTCCGCTCCGGGGAGAGCCCACCTGGAGCACTGCCTCCAGCTCTGGAGCCCTCAGCACAGGAAGGACATGGACCTGTTGGAGGGGAGCCAGAGGAGGCCGCAGAGATGCTGGGAGGGCTGGAGCCCCTCTGCTGTGGGGACAGGCTGAGAGAGCTGGGGGGGTTCAGCCTGGAGAAGAGAAGGCTCCAGGGAGACCTTAGAGCCCCTTCCAGTCCCTAAAGGGGCTCCAGGAAAGCTGGGGAGGGGCTCTGGAGCAGGGAGGGGAGCCATAGGACGAGGGGGAATGGTTTCAAACTGAAAGAGGGGAGATTTAGATGAGATATTGGAAAGAAATTTATCACTGTGAGGGCGGTGAGCCCCTGGCCCAGGTTGCCCAGAGAAGCTGTGGCTGCCCCATCCCTGGAGGGGTTCAAGGCCAGGTTGGACGGGGCTTGGAGCAACCTGGGCTGGTGGGAGGTGTCCCTCTCCAGGGCAGGGGGTGGGACTGGATGGGCTTTAAGGTCTCTTCCAACCCAAACCATTCTGTGATTCTATGACCTGCACAGCAGCTCCAGCCAACCTGGGGAATAGGAGCAGCCGTAGCTCAAACATTATTTTGGGCAGCAACACTGAACAGACACCACGTTGCTCACACCACTTATCCTGGAAATCAGGGGAAACACTTGATTTCAGAAGATGGTTGGTTATGCCAAGCTTTTTACCCTTGAGATTAAAGTCATCATGTTCCCTGAGAAGCTATAAACATATTCAGACAACACAGTAGGTTAATCAAAAGAATTCTGTAGCTTCCATTAATCTCTCTTATTTAGTACTTTGCTTAATATTTAAAGAGGTGTTCTGCACTCTCTCAGCAGCACGCTACCCAAGCCTACGCACAGTCTACTGGAGAAGGGCAGCTGGAGAGAGGGTGACCCTGTGAGGACACAGGACAGAGCGACGCCTCGAATGCGATGAGAAGTGCTCTGCAATGCTGAGGAACTTGTAAGCTGGTCACCAGTCCACTCCCTCAAAGCCAGTTAAATATTTCCAAAGTTTACAAGTTTGTATACCTCTACAAGATTTCCCACATGTTATAAATACAAATTGACAGAAAATAGAAGAATATATATCAGTTTGCCTACGTAACTTTAAAAGCAGAAAGAAAAACACTTGCCTGATGCTTGACGGGTTTAGGTGATTCGGGCTGTCCATTGCAAACAAACAAACGCATATGTTAGCAAGCATTCCAGCTGCAAGTCACATCCCAAATTATTAATGTCAGTAGGTTTAGTTTAACTATATACTCACTTCAGAGAAACGGTTCAAATTAATTTTAGAAGAGAAGTTATTCGTTTGTCATTGCACGGGGAAAAAATACCAAAACCTGTATTTGCGCAAAGGATTAATTCCAAATAAAACACGAGATGACAGATGGACCTTGAGCAGCACAGAAAAAGGGCAACAGTTTAATTAGCTGGGCACTTCTTTCCTCAGTTCTGCCAAACAGCAACAAAAAATAAACCCACAGCACCAAGGAATTTTCTCTACAGCCTCAGTCAGTGCAAGGTGGTCTTCTACGGATAAGGTGATAATTAGTCTTCTAAAATCAGAAAGGTTATGAAAGAGCCAAGAGGAAAGCACTAGTTAAGGCGGCTGGGGGTTTGGTTTTGCACTGTACTTCAAGCGTTTAAGAAACGCAAAGTTACAATCAACACAAAAGCTTTGTTTCTTTCCTTCAAGAATGACCATGCTTGTGAGAAGCAGCAAAATCTTAAGAAACTGGAAGACCCTGAAATTTTGCCAGGAAGAAGGGTAAAGGGCACAGGAATGTAATAAAGTAAAACTAAAACCCGCTCAAAATCCACATTTGCACAGTTTATGCAGAAATTGTCAATTCCATTATTATTTCCCTGGCTCAGTTTGCAAGTTCGATAATTTTGAGTTTCACATCAGAGCGCCTCGGGGGGGGGGGAAGCATTGTGGTGAAACACAATCCCCCCCCCCCAAAAATTTTCATGCCAAGCCAGATGCGCACTTCCGCCGTTTATGTCTATTATTTTAAACAATGAGCACTGGTTTAGCGCAGAATATCAGATTTTGAGAGAGGTCTGTAAAGCAGCTGGCAAAGGTTTGGTTTACGCAGCTCAGTGATGTGAATTTTGCAAAGCGGCGTCACACCTGCTCAGAAAACAACTCCGGCATCTAAAAAAAAGGTTAGATGTTTCAGTGTGAAACTACCGCTCCTCCGGTAACCACTGGATAATAGGCACACCTAGGAAATGAGGAGGCGTTCCGTTTGCTTGTCTTCAGCCAAGCTGAATTGCTCTCTTGGGGTGTCCATTTCTGTCCTCGCTTCGAAACAGAACTGAGCACAAATCAGACACACGTTTAACTTCTGTGTTCAAATTAGGGCAGTTAAAGCTCCTCTGGGAAATCCTCACTAAGGGGAGCTTCAATCTCAGCGAGCCAAGACCTTCAAAACCAATTATGTTTCTTTTGAAATTAATAAAACAGATTAAGCAATTTAGTATTTCAGCTACAAAGGCAAATGCAGTCACTGAAAGCCATCATTAACCTGAAAGTACCAGTAATTACGTTACGGTTGGACTCAATGATCTCAATGTTTTTTTCCAACCTAAATGATTCTACGATTCTATTTCTGAAGCTTAAAATGGCACCGCCGTGAGAGCTGAGCTTTAGCGACAATAGAGGGAGTCTGGGGTGGGAAGGCTTTTGGGGAGAGGGGAAGGGAACAAAAGCCTAAGTCTAATTAGACTAATTAGTCTAAGTCTAATTCTAAACCAGAGGTACATGGCAGCAGGATGACTGGAAGTGGATGGATGCAGTTATTTATAGAACTTAACATACTGCCGGACTTCATGCATTTGACCATGAATAGGGTCCAGGTATGTCCACAGTCAACAGGAACGGCTGAGGGCACCCCCAGCCTCACGCGGGCTGCAGGACACAGCAGTCCCCGGGCAGTAAGTGACAAACAGCACTTTTCCTTCTTTTGGAAAGCCATGGATGCAACTGAATTTTATTTTTTTTTTTAATTATTTCTATATTTTGCACTGTTTGTAGACTAGAGAACTCAAAAGTCAGAATTAAGACTCACTAAACCACATTAAAGCAGCTCTAACACATGCATTAACACTATTTCATTACCTTCTCTCTTCCCCATCTCACTTAGTACATATGGGGGTGACGAGCCCAAGCTAAGCAGTTTGGAAATCTCCTCCCTACCCTCCTTGCTTAATCCGTCCAAAACCCTCTCTAGACATATCAGCCGCCTCCTCGTGCTCAGCAGTTACCCGTCCTTGCTCTCTTCTTCGCCTTTTATTCTAAATATCCTTTCCTCCACACCTCCCGAGCCTACAAGAGAATAATTGGGAGTGAAGATGAGAGGGGCTCCTGCGCGTGGCCTAGGAGCATGGGACAGCTGACCAGGCCAACAGACACCAGCGTGGGTCTCCTTTGGTCTGAGCCACCCGAGCTCAAGCACAATGGTTGCCTTTGTAAAGCTGGCCCATGCATGGCACAGTTAGCAACCGAATAAACACAATATACTTGGTGCTGGCAAAATATTCAGATTTACCGGCAAAGCTCTTAACACTACCACCCCACTGCCCGCAAACGCTTTAGAGCTCAGATTTGTTGGATGTGAAGCTAAAGCTTTCCATTATTTACAACAGATACCCTCCATCTTCTCTCCCACGCTACAGGCCAACTAGGACTGTCCATGCGTCAGTCCTGATGCTCAACCAAGGCGCCCACAGCCAAGGAGTCAGGCTCGTTCTCATCCCACCTTCAGGCTTTAGAAGAGGTTATAACTCACTGCCAAGCACTTCTCCCCCCCCTCCATTCCTTGGCTCTAGAAAGCCCAGTCTCTATCCCTAATTTAAGGGACTACTTTAGTCTCACCAACTCTGGCAAGCCCCACAATTACTAAAGCTTCTCTTGGACATTTTTACCATCAGCACCTACCCAGGCTTCCTACTGCAGTGCCCAAGACAATACCTTTAACATTCTTTGCGATTAAACGGGAAATGAGACAGTGCGGCTACAGATTCAAACACTCAAAATTTAGGAAGTGCTGGTATAAAGGCTGTTCAGGGCTGTAATTCCACCCTCTGTGGTTACAACGTGTTATGGATTCCATTTCCCACAGGAGCCCTGTCTGAGGAGGACACACCAAGGACTCCTCTGCTGGTGCACAGTCACCAGCTGTTAGGAAAGGGGGCTGTTGGGAAAGAAAACGGCCATGGACAAGAAGCTGGATGCCAAACATGACGAGGACGTCCAAGGGGTGGGTAGAACTCCTACGTGATGCTTCTCGCCTGAGCTGGGCATTTCACAATCGGTGCTGCTGGAGAAGGCACGTGGTGACGCAGCAGAACATCAGCGCTGCTTGGCCACGGCCTGAGCTGTCAAACTGGGGGTGACATTTGTTTGAAATACTTTTACAGCACCGTCAGGCAAAACAGACAAAGTTAACTCTGGACATCAGAACAGTGTTGGGAAGATAATTATTCATTCATCAGCGTACAAGTTGCTTCATAAAAAATATACTCCATGGAGCATTCAGAACCGTCTCAGTAACACGCATGTCACTAACACGTATTTGTAACAGGACGGATAAAAATAAACCCACGACTGGCAGTGTATTTAACATGCCTATTCAGCGTCTTCTCCGTGCGCAGGAGAATGTGACGGTTGTACAGATGGGTACCATGGATCACCACCAGCCCTCCACAGTTTTCTAACAAATATGGGATCGGCAACAAATCAGGGTTGCCTCTATAACCCCAACTCTGACGCTTCCTAACTTTTGAGTGTTAGGTGTGTAAGTTAAGATATTCTTGGTTTGCAATATATAAATAAGAATGAATTGTTACGGAAAAGGAAGACACATTTGTGTTTTCAAAACTGTTTTGGTTACATTTTTCATAAACGTTTGCTTAATTCAGTGCTTACTGTGGCTCTGTAGTGAATGAAGTGCACGATCAAAGCATTGAACTTTCACTCAGGACACTGCTCTGTTCTTTTTGTTGTGTTTAAATTATGTTGTACAAAGAAAAAAATGGTTTTCCACAGTCTCAGTTATCAATGGTTCACGAAGCAGATCATTACAACAACCATCTTAAACTCTTTTGAGATGAACACCACCATCCCGTTGCAGCTCAATCAGCGATTCCGATTGAATTAGCTAACGCTGCATTAAAAAGGGCAACTCGTCCTTCCCTTCACTGACCTTTTCCACCCCCACTCTCCCCTTTCTGTTCTGTGCCATCCCTTCATACCAGCCATGCAATAAACACAACCAAGAAAATTTGTTTCAGTTAAAGCCAGATAGTCTTTTTAAGAACACCAGCACCAGTTCCCAAGCCCAGCCAGCGGCCACGGGAATTGTTACGATGACGGGAGCTCCTTTCTGGAGCTTCCTCAGCAGAGGCACTGCCACAAAGCGCTCACGGAAATGCAGCATGAGAAAGGCCAAATAAACACAGAGCGCTTTTTAAACAATAAAAAAGAGGTCTTCAAGTGGTTAAGCACTGGAACAGGTTTGCGGAAAGTTTGTGTAATATCCCTCCCTCGAGATTTTCAAAACTCAACTCAACAAGGTCTTGAGCAACGTAATCTGACTTTGAAAGAAGGCACGAATGAAAGGGGGCTGGACCAGAGGCTTCCAGAAGGCTCTTTCAACCTGAAGTATTCCAAGTGGTCAATAGTATATTCATAAGCATTTGGTACAAACCCCGCACAATTCCCTTCTCTGCATAATTCCCTTCTCCAATAGCTGTAGGCAATTTTACTCCTGTAGAAATGGAAAAAAGTGCTGGTTTTGTTCAAGGCTGCACAGCGGTAAAGCCAGGAATATTCATAAATCAAAGCCTACAAAGAAAACCAATTCTGATGGATGGCATTCTAAACAACGTTCCCTGGAGGCACGTATTCTCCCAACACCCAAGACAGTGTGCCACAAACACACACCTAATAAGCTGCCGCTCCGACCAGGAGAAACTTCCTTTTAACGGTAACTGATGTGGACACAACCTGCAGCACACTCAGACTGCACGATAAATACTTAGAAAAAGAAACTGTGATCTTTCCGATGCGATAAACCAGCAACAGTTTGAGTAATTATCAATGCACAGCCACGTTATTTGCTTTTGATTAAAGCAAAGATTCGGGTTTCCCCATAGCCTCGACTAGATTTCTCCAAGTCTCCCTGCAGAGCAACCTGTCCTTCTCTCCCAGTTCAAAGCCTTGCCTTTATTTTTCCCTTCACAGATGGGTCAAAAATCGTCTCCTGTTTTTCCAGGAGTTTGAGTCTTGACACATTCAAGAATGTCTTAACGTTAATTGCCGTGCACTAGAAATTACAGAAATTGTTGCTGCTAAGCCGGATGATATCGTTCAAAGCTTCCAAGCGGAGCCGCCCGCGGTACGGCTGGAGAAGAGCAGGCGAACGCCGGGATTGATCACGGAAAGCCACTGCCTTGTACCAAATTGAATTAATTCCTTGTTACAAAGAGCTCCAAGTGCTCACAGTAACGATATTCAAACCCATTCACATTTCTTAAAGCAAAGAGCTGCTAAAAAATCCGTGCAAATTTTGAAGGCTGGCAGTAAAATTGAAGTTTTATGTAAATCAGTGACAAGTTAACAAAAACTCAAGATTCTCTGACATGGAAGTGCATATGCTCTTATTTGTAATGTAATAAAATCTGAGCTTTTTATTAGCTGCTGACTTCTAGATATCACAAGTCCGCAGCAGTTATTAAGCTTGATGATTTTTCCCCATCTACAAGTTAATTTTTGGAAGAACGGAAAGCTTGTTCACAAATAGAGTCCTGAAAACTGCATCTCCTGGGAACTAAATTCACAAAGAACTGCCCAAGTTAATTAATTTTTTTTTTATTTTTTTTTTAAACTGGGGTTTACTGCATCAGAAAGCTTTGATACTGTTTCTAGTTACAATGTTGGCATAAAGCATTTAATTTCACAACAGAAATTAAACAGCTAACTTTAACTGGAAAATCTGATGTAACTGCTCATTTCAGCCACTACTAAAGAGAAAATAATGGTTGAGGCAAAATTATGTGGATACATTACAGCTTATCTTTAATTAACAGAGTTGTGGTTTTTTAACGCGAAGATGGTAGTTTTCAAAAAGAACAAGAAACAAATGAGAAAATATCCCAACTTACAGGAATATTATGGTCCTTTCTTCCTTTATGGGAGGAAGCAACATGCGCAAGGTACTGAATAACCTTCTTAGTGTTTTCAGTCTTCCCGGCACCAGATTCACCTCTGCAAAACAGTTCAGACATTTTCCTCAAAATTAATTTGCAACAATTCATCAATCCTTTGTTCACAGCAACCTCTTTTCAGCCCATTTATGGCTTCGACTACGCAACGGACCTTCACAAACTGTCTAAAACCAAAAGCACTGACCCGGCAGGGAACCACAAGGTATTTGTTTAAAATACTTTCTTCAGCCTACAGATGTCTTTAGCATTAAGATGTTGATACAACGCGTAACATTAGTTTGATTAAAAGCTTTGGACTACATGCCTGAATTCCTTTGTTACCTTAAGTAACAAGGAACAGACGTGTCCTTTGCCTTGATCGCAAGGCCAGAGACGGAATTTATCAGAGTGCAGATACATATATATTAATTTTTTTAAATCATTATATATATATACACACACATACGCTTTTATGTTTAGCATACTTGTCATATATTTTATATTCCAGGAGCTGGTTATGAGAATTACCAAGCTGATAGAAACATTCAGCATCTTTAGAAGCCAGTTTCAAAGTACAGCAAAACACATTTTAAACCCAGAGACTGTGTGCACTACTCAGCTCAGGCTCTCAGCTAGGTTAAAGACGTATTTATGGCCACAGGGCTACATGAATTCATTAAGAGATGAATTTATTCGCGTAGAGTGGCACACAGATCAACAGAGATAGTAAAGACACGTTTCATTTTTAAGACGGAGGCAGATTTAAAGCAGAATGTGTTTAGACAGAATTAACTGCGAGGTTCACGTCTGTGATATTCCAGGCAGGAAACGCGACCCAGTTCACATCACAGCGATCACAACTGAGCTTACTACAGCTGCTTTTTTTTTTTTTTTTTTTTTTTTAAACCTAGGTCTGGTCTCTGTATAAATCCACACACCAAAGGGATTACCAAGGCTCACCCAGCCCCGACTCAATGGCAGTAAACTACCGCAGAAAGAGCCCGTTTCAGGCGAGCCAGCGCCCGCCGCTACCGACTCTGGAGTGTATGAGACTGAAAAGGATTCTGTTATGGGCATTTGCATGGGAAGAGTGAAATTACTGGTGTCATTCAACAATTGTTCTGAAATTAAAAGTTTGGAAGCCAACTACTTCGTAAGAACGACAAATACACATTTTGTGTGCTTGCATGATTCTCAGCTAAGGCATTTATAACGGAAACGTTAATTTTCCAGGGGGGGTTTCAGCACATTCTTTTGCAGTCTTCATAAATGCCTTTCTCCACCACACTGCAACAGCCCAGTTTTGTAGCCAGTCTGCATTTACTTCAGTATTTAGTACCTTCAGACCTGCACTTCTTGATCAGACAGCGAGCTTAGAAGCATCCCTACCCTCACGTTACACTTCTCATCTGCAAAAACGAGACAACATCACGCTTGAAATTCTAACTTGGCATTTGCAGAAATGATATTACCCCAGATTTTCAGAGAGAATGGACTCTAAACCTCATTTCTTTTTACCTCCCAATTCTCTTAAGCTATGGAGACCCTGCAGGACAATGGCACTTAGCAGGGGGGAGCTCTGGCAGCGTGAGCATCCCCCAGCCGCGAGTGACAGGGACAGAGAAACCCCCTCATGGCAGCGCAGCAAAACTCCACAAGTAAGTCCAAGAGCTGGGGACGAGCCTCAGGGGGAAACAGCCCATAGAATGGTTTGGGTGGGAAGGGACCTTAAAGCCCACCCAGTGCCACCCCCTGCCCTGGGCAGGGACACCTCCCACCAGCCCAGGTTGCTCCAAGCCCCGTCCAACCTGGCCTTGAACCCCTCCAGGGATGGGGCAGCCACAGCTTCTCTGGGCAACCTGGGCCAGGGGCTCACCAGCCTCACAGCAAAGAATTTCTTCCTAACATCCAATCTAAATCTACCCTCTTTCAGTTTGAAAACGTTACCCCGTGTCCTATCATTACACTCCCTGATTCAGAGTCCCTCCCCATCTCTCCTGTAAAACCCCTTCAGGGACTGGAAGGTCTCCCCGGAGCCTTCTCCAGGCTGAACCCCCCCAACTCTCTCAGCCTGTCCTCACAGCAGAGGGGCTCCAGCCCTCCCAGCATCTGACCTGACAGACCAGATCAACCCCTGGGTTTTGCAGGAGAAAAACCTTCACCTGAAAACACTGAAGAGAAGGATTCCGCAGAGAAGCTCTGGGATATTCACCCCAGCCTCAAATTGCAGCCTGCAATGTTAGAGCATTAACCAGGGCACCCCAGTTTATTGATGGCATCTGCTCCTCAGAACTACATCAACAAAGCAGTTTTATTCTATTTTTCCTCAGAAGAGGACAAACAACTTTGGAAAATAATACAGAATATGAAAGATTAGAAATCACTGGACTCAGTTACTCCAAACTTTCCGGAGACCGAGATGGCAGTTCCCTTGAAACACGTTGCCTATGGTAGCTTTGCTCGCTGCATGGAAAACCTGGGAAGGTATTACCTGAAGAGCTGGTTACAAAGAGGATTACTCTGAGAATTAGCTAATGGATAACCGGGTTTCCTTTTTGCCAAGATACCATCAATATGCAACACAGAAACTGGGTGTACTTTGGGACCGCTACAAGTGGAACAACGCACTTTTAATGAAAAAAATCCCATTTCGACCTGGCCCAGAGTCACCACGTACAAGACAAATGTAAAGATTGATACTCAGAAAAAAAAAAAAAGACCTCGGATGTCAATTCTTGCTTCCCAATTAGTCTTTATTTCTAGTTTCCCCTTTACTGCAGTGTTTACATAACATGATTCATGACTATAAGCAATAATGGAAGCGGTCCTGCCTGTTTCTAGATGTGTATTAAAATATGCTTAATGCTAAACTATTCCAGCAGGTAAGAGAAGAAAGAAAAGAAGTACACCGAAATATATATTTGCATTTTAAAACAATACAATTTGTTCTTATTGTCGTCAGAGCTTGGGAACGCGTTATTAGCTAGGCCTTTAAAACTAGATAAATAATCTTTTCTGTCAAATTACAGAAAAACAAAGTTTATTAAATTTTAAAGGAGGAAAATCTAATCTGACACATGCAGCGAGAAGAAAATAGTACAATAAACACAGTCCAGATGTCGACTTTCTAAAAGGGCAGCAGCAGCACATGGTTTTAGAAGAGTCTCCTGATCAACGGGCTTTTCTGGCGTACGCACCGCTAAAGCTTCATACGGCACAGGAAGGTCAAGTGCTTGCAATACATTCCTTTCGCTAAAAAGCCCTTAAATCTAATAGTGGGTTTTTTTTTTTTTTTTTTTTTTTTTTTTAGAGGAAGTCTTTATGCGAGTTCTCATTCAAAAGCAACACTAATGGATGTTATCATCCTAGTTCTCCTCTCCCTGGAGCTCCCAAGTATGCCAAGTATTTCCTGCAGGATCGTGTTAGGTAGCTCTGCTGCCATATGCAATAAAAGAATTAAGACGATTTAGGATAAAGTCCTTTTCATTTATAGAAATGATGACATCTGCATACTTCAGTTCTTTCCCAGGAGGGCAAACAAACGAATTATAAAAATAAATTAAAATCTTCTACCTCCATCAACCTGCCCAAAAAAGGTAAACTTTTAGTAATGCTCCGTGCAATATTTATGGAATGGAGATGGTATCACAAAGCTAAAGATTAACTTTTTCAAAACCTTGTTTTAATACAACTCAATTAATATGTTACCATAAATTAAACAACTGAAACCCCTGGCTGAGATCCTAGCCTTACTTCGGTCAATGGCATCTTTGCTGCCAACTTCAGCTGGGTCGTAATCTCACCTCCTTTATTTCAGCCAGTTAATTCCACTATTAGTAGAAACAACACCTTTTGAGACTGAATGGAGATGCTGCATCAGCTCAAGGCGCGGGCTACATCAAACAGCGCATCCAAGAAAACAAACCATCTTTAGCCATAGCCTCAAGTCGGAGGTATGAGGTTATTCCATCCATCAACTGGAGGATCTCTCCCTTCCAAACTCTGTCACAGAGACAGGTCAAAGAATATCTGACAGTCCCTGGTAAATTCATGCAGCATCTAGAGTTAAAGCACTTCTCCCTAGAGCAGCAAATCTGCTTTGAAGCAGCTTCAAGCACATTTAAAATAGGAAAAGCTTAGCTAGCCTGAGCATTTTAAATTTTTTACGTGGTTTTTAAATTCATTGCATGTAAAGCTATAGTGTTATTTTCAATACAGGAAAGTAGTCTTCAGGCAAATTTATCTCGGCTACAATTTGGTTAGCAAAAATCAGTGACTGACTGCTCAACCAGCTCCAGGTTTTTTCCCTGAGCAACTTGAACCCAAATCTTGCACAGAAGTTAAGAGGCATTTCCTCTGCTGAACAGATTGCCATCTAGAAAACAGGCAAAACGACCAGAGCAGGAGACGACTCGCAGGTCACAATGCAAACAGGCACCAACCAGGACCAGAAGCTGGTCTCCTGACTCCCCGGCGAGCAGCATGTGCTCCCATGCAGCCCACTTCTGACAGCACTGATCCTTCTACCAACAGGTCAAGCATCCGTCTGGGAAAGATTCTAAGGGGAAAGACCTGTTCTAAAAGAAAACAGTAGCAAAACAGTTGCTTTTCTTATTGACAAGCAGTTTTGAAGCATCTACACATCTTCTTGCGATAGTTATAGGGCTCAGTATGGCAGGACAAGGCAACACCACTGCCCCTTCCTGAACTGGCAAAGGAGTTTCTGGATTTTAAGGAAGTCAAATCAGTTTAAAAGTCGCTTGCTGAAGTCCCGCTGCAAGAACTGGCAGCCTCCAAGCACTGCCCCAGCTCACCGTTCATTTCACTGCCAGGTCAGGGCTACGCAGGACATCCAGAGTGCAGTGCCGTGAGTCACGTAAGACAGAAGGACACAAAAACACGTGTACAAAGAAAGTTCTGAAATTCAAAGGCAGACTTTTCTTCATCTTGCTACCTGTGCACAAGTCCCTCCTGCAAACTAACATTTGTGAAGATAAGCATCTGGAATATATCAGGATGCTCAGATGCAGTTCGTATCATCTATCCCATTACAGATCATCTCTGTGATTTAAGTTACTGAAAAACTAACCAAACAAGCCAGTATTTTCCATGCTGGGAGCCTGGATCACTTGAACCTTTCCCCTGCCCTGGGAGTTTCAGTCTGTCGTTCCTGATCAGCAGCAAGCCCTGGGATAGGACGTTCATCTGGAAGCAGAAAACCCTTCTGCAAAGGAGAAGGGGCACCACCACCTTGGCAGCTGGGCAAGTTCTCCTCAGTGCCCCATTTCCCCAGACACAGCAATCCTGACCTGCTGCTCACAGGTCCTCTGGCCAGCAATTCCTCGTTTCATACGCAGCAGCCACTTCCATGAGGCAGCAAACATGAAAGTACGCACTTACATTGTCTGTAGGAGACAGTAACTGCGTAAGGAAGAGCCCCAACAATGGTCTTTTGTCCTCCTGACAGCAGCAGTCGCAAAGAAGAGAAGAGACACTGATTCTCAGACACAACTGAGCAGATCTTCTACCAGTTACAAATTAATAGATACTCACAGTCAAGACCTGTAATTAAAAGGTTCTCTTAATTACTTGGCTAATTTTCTGAAACAGAGAGGTAGAACTGATAGTTTGGACTAGCGCAGAAGAGCCACTAATTGGCTTTACTATCGGCAAGGCTGCTTTATGGCTCCTTCATTGCTCTTGAGATGCTTCCCATCATCTCCCCACCCGTTGGCTAGGGAATGTTCTGAGCTGGACTCCTGCCAGGGGCTGGATACAAAAATGCTTGGCATTTGCTGCTGTTATCCTTTACTAAGCAGCCTCTATTCCCTCCACACCCCACCACTCCTACGGAAGCCAGTGCAGATTAGATACCCTCGTACGGCCGCAAGCGTCGGCTAAATGACTGTTTATCAAGCCCAGTCTCAGTTTTGAGAATACCATAAGCTTGTGGTAAGATTCTCCAATTTAGAATATATTAGCTTAGGAAAAAAAGAAAAAGTGCAGCGCAGCACATTTCATATTTGTCTTTCCCAAAGTCGCCTCGCAGCTAACGGCAACAAAGCCAGGAAAGGTCTGAATATCTCTCAGATTCCTAGTATGCCACAGCAGGAATTTCTTCATCTCGGGCAGCAGCCTGGTGTGCCCGGTTAACATTCACAGCAATAATCAAAGAGAAACAACAAAACTCAGCAAAACATCAGCAGCTGCAGCTTCTCAAAGGAGAAAAAAAATAAAAAAGCCTGCAAAGCTTCTCATCGCAACTTCACAATTTACCTCAGTGTGCATCTTTTCATTTCCGTGTGTGCACATTACAAAGTTAACACCACTAATTAATTTCTTATGCTGGGTTAATACAGACTGATAACATACTCAAAAGCTAGCAGAAAGATCAAGTTGATGGAACTACATATATTTTCCTTTCTTTTCAGCAAGCTAAGACTTCACAGACAGAAGATCCTAAATAAATTATCATCTGCACTCCGGCCAAGGGGGAGGGATGAGATGGAAGTCAGCTAAGCCAAGCTTCTAAGAGACGCGCTGGGTTTGGGGGGCTGCTTGTTGGCTTCTTATTTGAAAGCTTGATGAACTAAACTATAAAGCGATCGAGAGCTCCAGCACCTTCCTGACAGTTTGCTACCATTCAACTTCAAAGCTAAAAAAAAAAATCATCACTATTATTGTTCATTCAGCTCCTCCCATCTCATCATTAACCAGGCAATAATCTGGCTTTCACCAATGTCCAATAAATTGTCCATTGGACTCCGGAACTGCACGCGTATGTGCCTGGGCACACATTTGGGGTTTTCAGTTGGTGAAAGGCCAAAGGGCACACAAGAAATCACACCGCCGTCACCCGAGGGAACCAGGGTTATAGCACGGAGCAGACAGAGTCCTTCTAGACGTGGGGAAAGAAGATTTTTGGTTCACTCTGAGAAAAACCTCTGTATTAATTTCATCAAAAAGTTTCTCCTACAAACTCTGTCCCTGAGGCTGTCTGTCCCCCCACACATGGTTGGGGGAATGGGAGGGGAGCACGATGAAACAAGTGAAAAAGAGACCAGAAGAAAGGAAGTCAGTGCATAAATATCCATAAGATTATATACCACTAACTCAGAATAAGGCCCCACAGACTAGTCTCCTCAGCAATAATTGCCTGTATTTGGTTCCTTAGAAGATAGAGAGTGGAAAGAGAAGAAATCAGAAGTTAACAAAAAAAGAGAGAGGAAGAAGGCACACCATTTTATGTTCAGAGACAACTCTGATTTCTCCAGCAAGAGCAGAAAGTCATCTGTGTCATCAAGCCTGGACTGGAGAACTGAGCGGCAACCACATCAGGTGGCAGCCTGAGCAGTACCTCTGGAGAACCTGCTTCCATGTCAGGTAGAGGACAAGATGTTCTGCTGAGACAAGCATCCAGAGAGCGCAGCAGCAGGGTTTGGGTTTGTTTTGGTTTTTCCCCCACTCCTGGTACTAAGTTTGACTTTGAGAAAATATTACTAACATTAAAATCACCAGTTTATGCAAAAATCCTCATCTTTAGGGCATGTCAGACCCCAAACTCCTCATGGAACATCAGCAGGTGATGAAGTTGAGACAGAAAACCTCCAAGTAATCCCACCACCTTCAAAAAAATCATAAGATGTGATGAGAAGCGTGCCTGGAGAGCTACGCACCAGGCTAGCTCACTCCACATTTAGATCAAAGAACCATAGAATGGTTCGGGTTGGAAGAGACCTTAAAGCCCACCCAGTGCCACCCCCTGCCCTGGAGAGGGACACCTCCCACCAGCCCAGGTTGCTCCAAGCCCCGTCCAACCTGGCCTTGAACCCCTCCAGGGATGGGGCAGCCACAGCTTCTCTGGGCAACCTGGGCCAGGGGCTCACCACCCTCACAGCCAAGAATTTCTTCCTCAGATCTCCTCTAAATCTCCCCTCTTCCAGTTTGAAACCATTCCCCCATGTCCTATCATTACACTCCCTGATCCAGAGTCCCTCCCCATCCTTCCTGTAGGCCCCCTTCAGGGACTGGAAGGTCACTATAAATTCTCCCCGGAGCCTTCTCTTCTCCAGGCTGAACCCCCCCAGCTCTCTCAGCCTGTCTTCACAGCAGAGGGGCTCCAGCCCTCCCAGCATCTTCACGGCTCTCCTCTGGCCCCGCTCCAACAGGTCCATGCCCTTCTTGTGCTGAGGGCTCCAGAGCTGGACTGGACAGAAATGAACACTTGTATCTTCATCATTTCAACAGAATACAGGTTATGCTTCAGCACAGTTCTCTTTGAGGGAAAAAAATTGAGAGAGTTCTCAAACTCTGTTCCTCAAGAAGGTTCACCTGCATGCACCTTCTCTCAATGCTACATACTGCCTGCGGACTGTCCCGTCCCGCAAACAGTGACTCATCTCTACCAAGTGCTGACCCAACCTAGATCATTACCCACTGTTACTCCAGAGGCAAAGTGGGACCAAATCTCCAAGTCTCTACATAATATCCGAGATAAGAAATTCTTTAATATAGCCCATTAGTGCTAAAAGCTGAGCCAAGAAGTGTCTCAACTATGTTAGAAAACACAGTAAATAACCCTTGTGGTTTCATGACATGCCTGGACACAGCTAGTTATTTACCAGAATAGAAATTGCATGAAGGTCCTGCAGTCCTGCCAGGGGAAACAGACTGGTATTTCTCAAAGATCTGGACAGGTGAAGAATATGCAACAGCTTCAACCCCAGATTTAAATTGCACACTTTCATGCCTAGGGTAACAAATACCACGTGTACCAGATATAAATCAGAATTCAGTTGTCTATTGACTCCTGTCTACTGAGTCCAGATAAATCAAAAGCTTAAGGGCATCTTGCAGGTGAGGTAATAACAAAACTGAAGACAAGAGAGTTTAAAGGTTTTCCAAGGGAAGTATGAATGGATGGGACATTCAGTAAGTTAGAACTAAACAAAGGAAGGCACCTGGAAAAAATGCAGAGGCAGTCTTTGAAGAAGAACTGAAACCAAACCCAAAGGCCTGCAATAGCACTAATCTCACACCTTGACGTGTAAGAACACCCTTGCGAGCGGCACTCCCGGCTGTCAAGAAAAGGGGGCCGGATCCAGAGAGCTGGTCAGATGCCATTCAAATACTATTACTTGAGAGCTGGTCTGGCCCCCTACTCTAACTGCCATAGAAGGTAAAAACCTAGAAAACTTGATCAGCTACAGGTAGGGAGAGACAGGTGAAGATGCTAACTGCATGGACCTTCATCAAGCAATCACAGAATCACAGAATGGTTAGAGTTGAAAGGGACCTTAAAAGATCATTTCATTCCAACCCCCCTACCCCGGGCAGGGACACCTCCCACCAGACCAGGTTGCTCCAAGCCCTGTCCAACCTGGCCCTGAACACCTACAGAGATGGGGCAGCCACAGCTTCTCTGGGCAACCTGGGCCAGGGTCTCACCACCCTTAGAATAAGTTATTTATTCCTTATATCTAATATAAATCTCCCCCTTTCAGTTTAAAATCACTCCCCCTCATCCTATCACTCCACTCCCTGATCAAGAGTCCCTCCCCAGCTTTCCTGGAGCCCCTTTAGGGACTGGAAGAGGCTATAAAGATCTCCCTTCTCTTCTCCAGGCTGAATGACACTCTCAGCCTGTCTTCATAGCAGAGGTGCTCCATCCCTCTGAGCATCTTCGTGGCCTCTTCTGGATTCACTCGAACTCGCTCCATGTTCTTTTTGTGCTGAGGAATCCAGAGCTGGACACAGTACTCCAGGTAGGGTCTCACCAGATTGGAGCGGAGGGGCAGAATCCACCCCCTCACCCTGCTGGCCACGCTTCTTTTGATGCGGCCCAGGACACGGTTGGCCTTCTGCAAAGTGCACATTGCTGGGTCATGTCAAGCTTCTCATCCACTAATACCCCCAAGTCCTTCTCCTCAGGGCTACTCTCAGTCCATTCTCTGCCCAGCCTGGATTTGTGCTTGGGATTGCCCTGACCCCAGAGCAGGGCCTTGCACTTGGCCTTGCTGAACTTCATGCTGTTCATACGGGCCCTCCTCTCAAGCCTGTCCAGGTCCCTCTGGATGGCATCCCTTCCCTCCAGTGCACTGACCACACCACAGTTTGGCGTCATTGGCAAACTTGCTGAGGGCGTACTCAATCCCACTGTCCATGTCGACAAAGATGTTAAACAGCGTTGGTCCCAATACTGACCCTTGAAAAACACCACTCATCACTGGTCTCAACTGGGGCAGACTGATCTCCAAGGTGTACATAAAGACAGTTACAGGCAGGGCAGTGCGAGACAGGAGAACGACAGGCACACCACAACTGTCCCCTCATCTAAGTACACAAGTCAAGGGATGTTTTCTTTCTCACTAGCTGGCTTGAACCGCTTCTACTGGAGAAAAGCAAAAGCATTCCGAGGACTTTCAGCTCTACTAAAGATTGGAGTCAATCAGGTGACCCAGGTCCTGAGACAACAAGTTTGGAGTGAGAAGATGTCTCAAGCCTTTTATGAACTGCCAAAGCAGTTTCTGAAACCACCTCTGGTGCAGTTGAGACACACTCCTTCCACCTTATTTATTCCTGCATTAGTCTAAGACCTGTAAAACCAGTGGCATGGAAAGGAAACACCCAGAGTTTACCTTTTCACCGCAGAATCAGCAATGCAACAGAAGTTCTGGATACTAGCCCACTCTTGGTCAAAACATACGAGACCTCCTTTTAGCCTGCTACACGAAGGAGCTTGCCATGGCCTTGTCTCATTCATGAAGAGGATTTAGCATCTCAGCCACCCAGATGTCAAGTACGGAGTTTATAATGCAAACGTGACAAACGAACACAGCTCTCCCATGAAGCCCACGGGGGAAATCACGTTAGGGACGGTACCACAGCAGACAGCTGTCTTCATGGTCTATTTGTTCAAAAGATACAAGCAGGGGAATACAAATGGTATTGATGGCACTGAATTGGACTGAAAAGCAGCCCAAGACAAACCTATTTTAAGAGAAGAGTGTTTATTATCCTGAACAGCAGTCTGGTAACCCCTTCTATCCTGTTTTATAGGCAGCATCTACACGGTGCTGATGGTCAGACAGCATTAGCAAGGCCTCCTGGGCTATGGTGAAACTTTGGTGTTCAAGATGACAGGAACACCTGGATCCTAGCATCTATCACATCACGTGTCTTCATATTCTCAAAAGATCTGACCTAGACTGGATGTTCTTTGGTCCTGTATGGCCAGTTTGGAGATGCGATGCCTTGCAGTTCCTAATTGAGGCCACATTACCAAGGAAAGATGTATTACCTTGTAAACTATGTTCAGTGACATTGATTTTTTATTTTTTTTTAAATCTTGTTTTTCTTTATGCTGCTGCCTAAGCATTTCATCAAGAAACACAAGTTAAAGCAGCAAGTTAAAGCCAACAGAGCCTGGAATCAGTTGTTTAGAAACTCGGCTTTAAGACTCTGTCACATTTCTGTTCAGTGTAGCCTTTAACACTTGAGCAACCAAGACCCTGAAATTAAAGGTAGCAAAACTTGCCCAGTGTCATGGTACTAACAGTTTCAATACTTCGTTTTGTCATACGATTCCAGGATAGTGTTGAAGTCCTTTAGAGATGTCTTGTTCACGGCTTCTTCTTCGCAGTAGCTTCTGAAGTTTTACATGGAGCAGGTTTGTCATCAAGCATTTTACAGGTGCAACAGAAGAGATGTCCTCAGGACCATCTCTGAGGGTCTTAATATTAGGACTGTACTCAGAGTGGTCCCCAGCAGCTCCAGGCTTCGGCACTGCTTATAGTCACATTCTCCTGAGGTCTGCCTGTAAGGAAGTGTTTCCATTCCCCACCCCTCCCCATCTGGAAACAAGCTCCTCTCTGCAAATGGACGTCCAGCAAACAGCTTATCCACTGCCAAGCCAAGATGTGGAACGTCTCACAAGATCCAGATATTTGGCGTCGAAGCGTGCCGTACCAGATATAAACCAGGGTTCAATTGCCTATTCAGTACTGAAGGATCACAGAATTATAGGAGGTGTTGGGTTGGAAGGGACCTTTAAAGGTCATCTAGTCCAACCCCCCTGCAGTCAGCAGGGACATCTTTAGATGAAAAGCTCATGGTGACCTTACAGGTGAGGTAATAACAAAGTTGAAGGCAAGAGAACGCAAAGGCTTTCCAACTTGCAAATGAACGGACGAGCCATTCACTAAATCCTATAGCACTGCCATCCCAAGCTTTGTGGTCTCGGCTGACCATGTAAAGGAGTGCAAGGTTCATGCATAGGCACAAAACATGAAGCTACTTCAAAAAAATTCACCTGAGGCAAGCACATACTGTCAAAGCATCCACAGACACGCAAGAACAAAGCATTTATTTCACTCTGGGATCCTGGCCCTGCTTTGAGGGCTGTTTTGTACGTGGCATATGAAGTAGTCATCACATGAAAACACAAGTCCCACTAAGAGCTGAGACCACAGACCTAGACAAGCCTGTGTTAACTGGATCAACTTTTATCTTAGCTACAGAACTGTATTTGCTTCTCTGTCCTTAGGCCCCACGAATCTTGTACCATAGCATCCATAGTTCAAAAAAAAAGTGTGGCTTGAAAGGATCCACCTTCAGTCTTGTGTAGAGTGTGATAGTTAAGGCACTTTTGTAGGAAGCAGGAGATAAAGATTTGAATCCCTTCATGTCAAGAAGGAAACTGAACCCAGGTCAGTTCAGCAATTAATCTGCATTTAGCAATTAATCTAACCATTGCGCTATTTCAGGGAGCAGGCATCCTCACAAACTATGGCCTCAATGCAGCCGGTATGCACTGGCACACAGCACGGTCAACTGATCACGTAACCCAGCCAGAGGCATGAGAGCTACCGTATCTTCCCTCTCCCCCTCAGATAATTGAACACGTTCAGTTATACCCAAGACTGCTGGCTGCAAGCAGGTTCAGAATGGAGCCAAGGAGCTGTTTCACAACCCAGACGAACCATCCTAAGCCCCAGGCTGCTACCAACAGGGACCATTCCCCGCCTGCGTGTTCACAGCTCCTGCCCCAGGCTAGTGCTCCTCTGAGCCCACAGAGCGCAGACCCGGAGAACTCGGCTGATGAAAAGCAGCATTTTGTGGCAGCGTCAGTTTTCTGCCAGCTTCGCTCTCTGAACGCTGACCACCAAGCCCCAGGGCTGGCGCAAGAGGCTGCAGAAACACACAGCCTGTGGGGAGAGGAACCGGATCACCCCTTTTAACGGCAGGGAGAGACCAGCTCAACGGTGTCATAGGCCCAGAAGTGCATTCATACTCTAACTACCTCACCATTGCATTTCCAGATCCCAGAGAAAATGAAGCTGAAGCTGGCAGTTTGCTGCTGGGTGAGGCAAGTTCAGGTGCAGAGAGAAAGCAAAAGGAAACCTTCGTGTCAACTTGTTCAGAGCCCTCTGTTGGAAGCAGACACAAAGCCAAGCTGGTGCTCAGCGGGGTTTCTACACCGGCTTTTGATTCATGTCCCCCTCGGGCGCTACACCTCGAGTAGTTCCAACCCAGCGTTTCAGACAGATGGGCACTTTTTAAAAGCTTTTTGTTTCTGATTCAGGTCTCTTGACTGACATTTTTAAACTACATTTCTTAAACGGCACATACCTATAAAACTTGCAATAAGGTGAATTACAGCACTAAAAGAATATATCCCCACATTAAATATCACTTTGTGCTACATCTTTAACCATTAGTCTCTGGCTGCCAAGGCTGAAGACCCAGTTTTGCCTACCCGAGCTGTACCAGAGACCCCTTTCACAATCCCGATGTCAAAAAATGGCCAAATGAAAAGCGGTCACTTACGTGCAGAGAATTGATTGGTCCTCACGGTCTGCAAAACAAGAACAAACACGGTTATAGTCTTTTGTTATGTTATCCTCTAACCTGTAAGACAGTTTTAAATGAATATTTAAAAAAAAAATCCATTTTTCAGCTGAGCAATTATAATGATACTTTCAAGCAATTTTAATAATATCCCTTAAACATCCCAGTTCACACGCACAGGCCTCAACCAACAGCTCAGAATTTCCTAAAAGTTCTGCCCTTTCATGTAATAAAGTCAAAATTTTGGTTAAATTAAATAATAATCCACAATAATAGTTTTAAGCACATTTTTCAGACAAAGCTGGCCCCACGTCTTTTATTCTGTATGCACCCTTTCCCAGATTAATCAAATTATCTAAAATCTTAAGTACTAAGTAAGGAAAAATAAAAAACAGTTTCAAGTACACAATACTAATGACCAGACACTTGGAAATAGCACTAACATCTCCAGAAAACAAGTGCTTTACTCTACATTATTTTTTTTTTTTATAATGAACATGCAAGCCTAAAGCGCTTCCATAATTTAGCTTATTCATTAAAGACTTGTCAAAAGGACATCCAGGGAAATACTGAACAGAGCCAAAGCTCTGCAATATGGTGCTGCTCAGCACTTTGGCGACACCCACTGCCGCACTCACGACCTTTGAAAAGAATGCCTGAAGGTCAGTTATACCCTGCAAGAGGTATTTCCTAATTACAGGATCTTCGCAGAATACATTTCATCGTCATACACTCTATATTAAAAATTATATAATCAAAACATTCAAATCTATCCAAAAAAAAAAAAAGTGAAACGTTTCAGTTAAAGAGCGGGTGGAGAACACCTTCAAGCCAGGGCTTTCAATGAGTTCAACATCTTTTTTCATAAATCTGCATCAGAGATGCAGAATTTACACTTCAGTCATTTGTCACTTGCTCCAAAAGAACACAATTGCCTCCTGCCAGCTCAGAACTTCAAACAGATTTTCCGATTGGTAATTTGTAACGGATTACATTAGAATAAATAAAGTCAAGCTTTATTTTGCTCAAGTGTAAATAAAGCTCAGGACTTCACTAGACTCCCTGCCTCTCTCCGCATGCGCCCCTTCTCCTTGGACACGATGCCCTGATGGGATGCAGAAAGGGAGCAGTTGGTAACGTGATGATCTTTATTCCTCCTAGGACACGGAGTCAGTACCAGCAGGATGAGCACACGGCTTCACTTGCTACAAGGCAGCTTCCCCACGTGCTCGATAGGTTTGAAGCAGCTCTGTGTCCATATATACAGCCTCACTACATTTATGACCATTGCTGGTAAGCTGAGTAACATAAACGGCATTTCACATCGTTTCTAAATGGGTCCAGAAAAAGCGTTATTAGACTGAGGTGCAAATTGCTGCTGAGTTTTGCAGACTGTGCGAAACCGTTCACCCTACCTATGTAAAACAAGCCGTGTTCATAGCGCTAGTGCATAACCATTAGTATTGAAGCAGGAGTTCAACCTTAGCTAGGTAGCATGTAAAAAAAATAAATAATAATAATAATAATAATAATACAGCAGTGAGCTGTGTTTGCCCCCGTTACACTGCCCCATTACGTGACTGACCCAGGCACAAAACCACTTGGTGCCCAGGCACACCAGCTCCCGGAGCGGGCTTGCCACCCAGCCCCAGAAATAGCCGTGTGAGCAGGGAGAGGGGCTGCCGAGCAGGGCAGAGACAGGCGTCTGCATTTACATCAGCTCGGGCTGCCAGGCGCCTGGCGACAGGGTACGCAGCCAAAATAACAGGCTGCTGTTGAAGGGGCAGTCATGTCCTCTGCCCTTCCCCCAACCGTGCCAGCGCTCATGTCAGAAAACCTGAGCGTCACGTAGAAAAAGCCGTACTGGTGGAAGGGAGACCTGAGATCCCTTTGCTACGCAGCAGCCCCAACTGACCTCAGATCAAAAGACTATGTTCATACAGGCACAATGCAGCTAAAAAAGCAAACCAGCTAAAAAGAGACCTGGTCTCAGCAAAATATTGTTGTTTTAATTAGTTTGTGAATAGAAAGTATGAAGGACATGCCTTCAAAGCAGGCAGATGCTGCTGCACATTGCCACAGCTGGCTACACCAGAGGCTCGTGGCCTGCACCGCTGGCAAGTGTTGGACTACGTTTTAACATCAAGTATGATGGAAAATATGAGGTGCTTTCTGACTGAAAAACATTGGAAACACGAGAACAGTTGTACTTTGAACCCCATGTACTAGCTTGCTCAAAAATAGCAAGAAATACCAGGGATCCTCTTAGCCATGGTGCAGACAAACCGCAGCGGGGTGCGCTTCCCCGCAGGCGCAAGTCAAACCTGCATCCCAGCGACCACCCGTGCCTGGCCGGCAACGCTCGCGCCAAAAATCCCACCTACAGGGTGACAAACAGAGCAGAATGATGGTAGTAGGAGTAGTAGAAGAATATTAGTTTAGGTTATTACAAGTGGGAAAGAAAATAAAAGTCAAGAAGTTGGTGCTCTTTCTGACAAGACTGCAGGGCTGGTACCGGATCATCTCCTACATCTGCATGATGTAGAGCAGGCTCCTGGACGGCCACACAAACAAGAGGAAGGGGGAAGGACTGCGAGAAATAAAAAGCTGAGAGTAGAGAAAAGCAGTGGGAGAATGACAACAGAAACATTAGGAGAACACTCTAAAAAAGTTTATGTTCTTCTGGTTTTGATTTACAGCAGCTGGTCTTGCAAGTCCAATCAGAAATAACTTTTTGGTACCAGCAGGAGACAAACCCCAGAACTCCAGGGGCAGGCGGGTGTACTGTTTGCCCAGTTGTCAGCATAAACTGGAAAAAAGTGCAACTTTCTGACCCTGACCCATTTCCAGGGGTAGCCAACAGTGACTCACATGCTTCACGGGCGACTCCATACACCAGCAAACGAATCAAGATAACATAGGACAGCACAAATCATTTGTTCTTTTAGAAGAAACTGCTGAATAGATGCCAAGTTGGTACCATGAGTAGAGTGGAAAGTTAGTATTTCCTAGCTTTAATATTTATTGAGACATTTTCTACAGTGACAAATTGATTTCCCCCTTGCTCGCTTCCCAGTAACTCCTCTCTCTAATTTTGTCACTATAGCTAGGCCACTTCGTCTCCTCTAAACTACAGCTCTTCAGTTTATCACTTCTTAAAAGAACTTAAGAACACACGTGATGTTTGCCTTGAAACAGAGTAGTTTACTCCAAGGCAACGGGCATTTGTCAATGCTTTGTATCATGACCTCTTTTACCCGTCAGTTTACCACGCAAACGTAGTGTTCCACCACACGCAAGACACACCGTATAAATGCATTTTCTTACCTACTTAGTCTTAGAGAAAGTCTACAAAGCCAGACATACAACTGTGTATCCTGTCATTGCCAGAAGCTCCAGCAAGTTCAACAGGGCTTTTTTTATTTCCTATGTCCAGGAGCCTGAACTGACACAGAGCTCCTGAAGTTACCAGGTACTCACGTGTGTTACTCCCAATCCATTTTTCTGTGTCCATCTGGACTCCGAACCTCACAAACTATGGAAGTGGAAGCGAGACAACAGCAAGCTTCAAGCTTTGCCTTCTGCTCACTCCCTTCTGCTAACTGCCAGTTCCAGCATCTAGCACTTAATAACACAAAATTACAGCTTGAAGGCTCAGGGTGCTGCTTTATGCATTTTCGCCTGCCGGATGCCTTTTGTGTCCCAAGAAGAAGAGTTGATCTCTCCGGACTCATTCTGAAAAAGATTCTGACAAAATGGCTAAGATGGAAGAGTTATTTCTGGTTGGTTTGTTTGTTTTGATTTTCTCCTCCCCCAAACAACACAATTTATCCATCGTCTTGATTTCAAAGCAGCTGGTCCCCTTCCTAAAGGCTCCTTAGAGCACTACCTACGTATCCGTCAGCCGGCCTTTTGAAAGAACTGAGCCCACTTTTGCCACATTTGGTATCCGGGGCAGGGAAGAAGCACCAAATCCCTCACCTTTGGACTTGCATCTCAATACTACTTTCAAAAAAAACACAACTGTGCGATTCTCTGTGACCCAGCTTCAAGCTGAAGGGCAGCAGGCAGCCCACAAGACAGATGTTTTTATGACAGAGAACGTGCCTAAGTCTTAAAAATAATCTGCCATCCTTTGCAGAAGTTTTAATAGCAATTTTTTTATTAAAGCCACAGAGTTTTGACATGGTTGTTCATGGAAACCTAAAAATATTTGGAAAACACTTAAGTTTCTACATAAGTCTTGTGACTCGTAAGAACAGACCAAAACCATCTCTCTCTAGCAAAGTCTTCATGCAATAACAGCACTCTAACATCTGACAAACAGATTTGTAGGAATATATAACGACTACACCAATTCAACAGATCCCTTGGGATTTATAAGCACATTGCAGCAGTAAGAGGCAGAATGTGTTCGCAGAGAATCCTCATCTCCAGCCTTTAGAGCAACTGAAATAGGAAACACAAATAAATTGCTCTTGTGAACAGCACTAGCAAATGTGACATTAGCTGCTTTTTATTCCATGTGAGGGCCAAGGAAGCGTATTGGTCTGGAAGGTTACTCTGGACAAAGTCACAACAGGTTCATTACACTTTTGAGCACAAAAGGACACTATTTCAGGGGGGAAAAGCACCTATAAGATGACTTAGATAACACAACTTTTGCTATCGGCATAAACATCTTTCAAGTTCCTCCCCTATAACCCAACATCATAAGGCTGAGCCAAACGAAGAACTTCCAGTCGCTCAGGGAAAGGTCTATCACGCTTCTGCCACACCGAGAGCACCGCTGCTGTCCCCCGAGCAGGCTCCAGTGCTCCCCCGATGGCAGGTTAAAGCCACTCAGCTCACTAATCAACGCTACTCGCTAAGTCAATTTAACTCAGTCAGATGAATATAAGCATGAGGACAGGTATGTGGTGGGGGGATGAAATGAGAGGACCAAGGTCTTAATTCAAGACCAACCCTTTGGTTTTAAGTCAATACAAAAGTCCCATTGGAATCTCTCGCTTCACATTAGAGATACACATCTTGGATTTATATATATCCCAAGGTCTTCAAACTACACTGAAGACTGTAACAATCGAGTTGCACAGAAGAGAGTTACTGCAATATTCCTAATTTGAAATACAAAGTCTGAAAATTACGCAGAGTCTATGAATAAAAACAAAATTTGATTTTCTGCTTTCCGTAGATGACTATGTCTTTTTGAATGGAAGAATTTGGAAGCACGGAGGCAACACAACCCGACACTAGCCTTAGGCTGAAGCTCCCCCGCTGCTGTAATTCAACTTCAGCTGCCACTGACGTCTGCTTCCCCTGCCCAGTTTCACCATCCCATTCCTCCCTTTGAGCCAGCAGCCGGTTGTGCAGATGCAGGTGATGCTCACGTAGCTGGTGGAACTAACAAAATTTAGTTTTCAACCAGATCAGTTTATAACAGAGCCACACAAACACTGGAATTAGTGTATGGGAAGCAAGAGAACCACCTCTTGTGCCAGCTACCCACGCTCTGGGCACCCTAAAGCCGTGGAAAAAGCTCAGGTGAGCTGCTGCCAGAAGAAGGTGCCACCTCCTCTGTCCCCAGCCTACATTCACACTGCTTCCCTTGAGCTAGCTCTAGTAGTCACCTCCAGCTATGGTGAGCCCATCAGGGAGTCATACTAGCAGAAAACTAATCCTATCAAAATATATAAGAGGGGGGAAAACGAAAGAAAGAGCAGCCAGCACAAGGGCGATGGAGCAACGAATAATCAGAGCGGGTCTTACTCTTTTGGCAGAGGCTAATCGTTAGATCGGCTTACGCTGTATCAAGTTATATATTTAGCATCTGGAAGTATCAGACATCGAAGCATTTCTTTCACTCTTGCTCTCCTCCTCCTCTTGCTTCCACCCGAAGGGAGAGTGACTCCCGCACCTCAAGGCAAGAGCCAGCTGCTGCATTTGACACCTACTGCCGTGGAGCTGAGGGACGTCCCACTGCAAGAAGCAGCAGCCACGTTAGGGAAACCCAGTCATGCAACACTGAATGGTGCAAATGCTTTAAGGAGAGGCCAGGGAGAATTACTAGAATACAAGGAGGACAAGAAGAATTACAGCTCTGAAAGCCATTTTTCCCTATACTCTCTTAAACCTACTTTGCTCTTGTCTACCCAAAGGAATATGCTCTGGGGACAGCAGCTGGCAGCTCTTCAAACCAACCTGTTGCCTGGCTGCATCTTTTGCATGTTTTCTTGTTTGAAAATCCAGTAAGAGTAGATCCTGACATTTACCTTACTAGGTATATATATAAAACCAAACAAACATGAAGTTTTGACTGTCAGAATACAAAACATTTTACTCCAGATCCCTTCTCTCACCAAACTATGGAAGGACTTCACTCCCCGCCAGTTAACAGACCCGACCTAACAAAAACCCCGTTAACTCTGTTGGGTAATTGGTTCAAGCAGGATGTTCTGAAAAGTCGTAGCTCAAAGCTATAAAGCCTGTCTACAAAAGAATTACTGTATTTTAACAAAGCAGCTTTTCTTAAAAGCATGCCTTAGTTCTGCTGTGGTCACACTATAGTCATTCATAAATTGATAGAAGATAATCAAACAGAAAAGGAAGAGTCTGTCTTCAAGTTCCCTACTGAAACTCAAAGGCAGCGGCATTACAAGCACAGAAACTTTATCAGAAAACAGTAAACGGACGCCCACCCTCTCAACTGGTCTTTGCTCCAATTGCCCTTTACTGTACTGAGAGTTCAAGCATTGCAAATGCCCGGATCTTCACCCTCATGATTTGACTCGAAACGCATGGAAGCGGCCATCTGGAGCTATCACACACACTGAACTGCCCAACTAGAAAGCCATTTTTTGAGCTTAACACAAAGACGCAAATCTATGAAAACAATTCCACAGACGTATTACCTGCTTTCAGATTTAACATATCTCTGATTACTTTGACAGCAACTACAATTCTTGTCAAACACAGTAATTTTCATACAAATATTGACTGTCTCGCAATCCCATCACCCTTCCTATAAGCACCTTCCCTTTTGCATACAGCCTTTATTTAGGTAAGAACATGAAATAAGTGTGCCAAGATAAAAAGGTTAATTCTAAAAAAAAAAAAACCAAACACAAACCAAAAAAACAGTGAAAATGGATGTATAGGAGTATCAACCTGCTTTTATTTCTCCAGAGCATGAAGTACCTGTTCAGCAGGGATGAAATGCCAGCCTTACTTCTGTAGCTGGCGTAACTAAAGAAGTTGGCGCTTTTGTTGGGGTGGAGGAAGGCAACTTTGATATTTCTCAAATGGGAGAAACCGTTGTCTTTCCAAAAAGTGGCAGTAAGTGTCGGGGGCATGGAGGGTTCTTGTTTATTTTTAGAAAATATTTAATACTCGGGTGCAATAGCGCATAAACCAAGAAAAGCCTGGTTCCCTGGTCGATAGCCTTGTTTGTTGTGGATGTCAGGCTTGGATGATCTGTGTATGTTTGCCCTCTACTGTAGGTGAACAGGCTCAAATATCAATCTATTCAAGGACATTTAAAAACTGAATTCCTGACAAGTTCTGTGGAAGTGGGTCACTGCCTGGAGGAAAGAGACCTTCCTATCAGCACAGATTTTGCCACAGCGTTCACAGGATTGGGTCATAAGTGCTACACGGCATTACGAAGCAGGCAGGTGGTCCGACAATCTGCCGTTCTTCAGTTCCAAGCTCTGAATAACTTTTTTTTGCCTCCTTTTCTTTAAACCAAGTCCTACTGGACTGGTAAGCACAGAAAGATCTGGTTACAGAGACGATGCATGCCTTTATATTTTGTGTTTGTCTTCAAAATGTTGCCTAGTTACTCCATAAACCATCATCAAACACTTAACACTATGAAGTGACTTGCGACAAACATCTCTAACAAGCGTAACAGGAAGACTGACAGGCACAAGTTTGTTTGCCGAGTACCCACCTTACTGCAGACCAAATATACCCTGACACACTTAAGCTCACCATGAGATTTCTGTTTATCCTACATTTCACCTCTGCCTCTGGTTGTGCAATAATCTTCGCTATGTCCACCTTCATCATTCACTCTCCAACGTACCTTCTGCAACTTCACAAAGAGACAAGGGCAGGTTACAGGAATCCAGTCGGTATTTTGCCAACAGTAACCCATTAAAGAGTCAAGTGAACTTTTCAGAAAGCATGTGATTTGCTAACACCATAAAGCTGACATTTCAAGTTATAATACCTAAATTTAATCAAGGAAGTACTAAGGAAGCTGAACCTACACATACCCAAAGCATCCAATGTGATACATCCACCAGTGCTAAAGGAGCTGGACAATTATCATTGTCAGGTTACTCTCTTCGGCAGGTTTCAGGTCACTAAAAGGAGGGAGACATCACAGGTATGTTCAAGAAAGGCAAGTAGGATCCTAAAAGCTGGAAGGAACCTCTGGAGGTCAGAAGCGATCAAGGACACTGGCACTCTTTAGGGAAAAACCCTCTCTCTGGATGTACCTTGAAACCGCATTCATCTTTTTCTTCTTGCCTTGTCATCACCAGCTTATTCATCTGTTGGTCGGGTTTTCACCTCCACGTCTTATTTCTTTGAAACTGTCAAGCCATCAACCTGCAGAAGTTCTCATTCTTTGTCCTAAAATGTGTAACACTAATTTATACTAGAAGATCAAATTCAGGTGCGTTCCACTCCTCACGGGTATCCAGTGGGTTTAAGATATAGCATAATAATATTTATCAGTTTTGCTTCACCAGTGCTCAGACACTTTTTCCACAAAACACTGAAAGCCCCCAATGCTGGCTCAGACACCAGTCCATGAAGAATCACACCAAAACTCTCCCTCCAGCCCAATGCTGTCTACTTCAGAGACAAATACAACAGCGCTGGTTTAAATCAACTACCAATTCCCAGCGTTGCCTGTTTCCCTAGTATTTCCCATATAGCATGATACAAGACACAGGCAGCCACCATCGACTACATTTCCTCTGCTTAGGAACCAGCCTATGTGAGAAAGCCGTCAAGCTGAACTGCCACAAACCACTTTTGGCAGACCAGTATTTCATTCCTGCCTCGTTAGTATACTGTGGCTAACTACTCCGAGACACCTCCACGTTTTTAGTGAAGGGCTGAGAAAGCACCTCTTCACCGTGGGGTGGGGGTATTGATGGAGACACTCTACAGGCGTTCCTGCTATTTGTGAAGTTAAAATAACAAAAGTTTTAAAAAAATAATATGTGGTTCTATCCCTTACTCTCACAGATGCGAGATTTGAGATAAATCACAACAGCCATGCTTCAGTTTTGCTTGCTGACTGACTGCAAAGTAGGTTGAGTTAATTATTGTTAAATGAAGCATAGCAGAGGTCAGTCAAACCCAAGTCACGGTTTACCCTGCAACTCGTTTACGGTGAACCGTGGCACTGAATACAAGTATTTCTTGCATGGCTACAGCAGACATCCTGACCACACTCATTATTCGCTCGCTCACCCCAGACAGTTCAAGCTGCTGCACAAGCGCCCAGCACTGACACAGTGCGAGTGGCCAACCCAACACAGCACCGTCAAACCCTGGAAGAATAAGCCAAGCTATGAATTGAGGCTATTTTAGAAGTCACGAGTTCGTTATTTGCAACATTAGCTTGAAATCATCCAAATTCCTAAAGAAAAAATTGTGACATTTGTTTTCAGTTGCTAGCCAGGGCTGAATCAGCATAAAAGGAGAAAACAAACAGCTGCCAGGCTACGTCCTGCCCACTTAATGACACCGTGGGTAGCTTCTCCATTACACGCCAGATAGAATTTGAATTTTTTTCAATTCTCATTAAGTTTGAAGAAGCTCAAGCATGGTTTATGTTTTCACTGGCAGTTTTTCACTACCTTTATTACGGCAGGTATCAAGAGAAGCTTTAGTAAGTCTAACTTAGAAATTAAAACAGTTGCTGCATTTGTGAGCAGAAGTTAATGGGTAACACATTCCTGCCCTAACAAATTCAAACGGGTATGGATTTATAACAAGCGTGGTTATAAATCCATACCTGTTGCGATGTACAAACAGTCGATACATGCAGAGGGAAACAGCCTCCACTGCGAGCACACTCCTGCTGTAGCACCCCGCCAGCCAGCCGGGCCAGCCCCGACAGCTTCTGGGACTGATTTACCCTCAAAGCCAGCGACAGGTTCCCACAGAAGCGTTTCATGCACCTTAGCTGAAGGGCAGTAACAACCCATAAGGCAGCAACTTCTTAAACTGCTCCAGCCAGAGCTGCAAGGACTTGCTCGCTTACGCTTACTGTTCTACGGATGACACAGATGAGCCGTTCTCAGCCTTCTGGATTTGTGGCTCCCGAAGGGCTTGCCCAGTAGAAATGAGCAGGTCCCAAGTCTTCTACGCAGGCCGCCCCTATGCTTACTTTTCAGTTTTTGTTTGCATGCTGCTTAGAAGTAACCTAAGATTAGTAGCAGTTGGCAAGACACACACTGGAAAAGGTTTATTTACACCACAGAGTATTCAGCATAGGGGTGGTTTCTATCCTCCATCAACCCTGCGCTTAAGCTCTTCTGTTTCCTACATAGTACAATTTTGTCTAGACAAAGATTACATTGTCAACCGAAACAACGATGCAAGGAGGTCCTTTAGCTGCAATATCTGCCATTTAAGCTCACTCATTTAACTTCTGCTCTTCTCCTTTCCCAAACAAATAAGCAAGCACAAGCCACTTAACAGATCTGGCTGTGAACCAGCTTTCACTCTAGCGGGCTCTTCCCAAGTTTTTTCATTACGCCTGAACTCCACAAGTTCGGAGGGACAGCAAGTACTATACCAGCACATAACTGGCTTTTTAACTTCAGCACAGCACGCTCAGCGGTTCGGCTTTTTGTTCTCCATCCCACACAGGTCGGGACGCAGACCATGGGGCACATCACCCCTCCCTGGTAAGGTCGGCCGCACCACACACCCCAGTGATGGGGACACATGGCCCAGCAATAGCTGGGCTAAAAATCATATTTTTAATGGGTATTTTCTAAGACACATTACAAGCCTTTTGATGAGTACATTTATCTGAAAGTACTTTTAAGTCCAGTTTTGCTGTATGGACTCCTTATTCCTCTGTTCAGCAGCGGAGTCATTACTTTTCCCCACTCACTGAACACCACGAAGTAGTTCTAAAACGCTTCCCCAAGAGAAGCTGTAAAAGCCGCTGCTACAGTCTCCTGAGACATTTCAGGAGACAAAAGCTCCTGAGCTTCCACCACTCTACATACCAAACTGCTGAGGTACAGCACAACCAACTTCATGTGCCAGGCAATGCTTAAGATAAACATTTGTCTACAATTAAGATTTTTGGGGGGGGGATGGTGTGGTGGATCTCTCAAGTTAAGTGAGCCCGTTCAAACATTAAAATCCTTTCCTCAAAGGACTCGCGTTAATGCTGCCTTCTTAGATTTTTAAACACAGATTTCCTTTAGGTTTGATTCTGAATAGTTTTTAAAGTTCGACAATTCAGAGGACAAACACCACACTTTCCCTACCCTCTGGTGCCTAAATCGCCACGAAGTTCTCAATAAATTCTATTTCAGCACCACAATTTGAAATTGCACGATATAAATTTATCCTTCGGCTTTTAAAGCAAAATTCACAGGTATATTCAGATCTCCTTTCCTTTGCAGGAAAGATGTTGACCTTCATTGCTTTAAGGTCAAAAGATCTTTTACTCACATGCATTTGTGTGCACAAGCAGGCATTTTCTTCTCCCCTTTGCCATTTTTCTAAAAACGAGCATCATCTATTCCTTATGCTATTTACAGGGGGGAAATCCTTGAAATCCTCTTCTCTCTCCCTTGAGCACACGAACCCGACACAAACATATTTTTCTGGAAGTACAAAGCACTAACATTCATCTGATGGTTTCCACTGTATCTGCTGACAATTAGAGTAATTCTTCCCTATCAGAAATGGTCACGAACAATTATTGTTTCCTGAATGGCTTCGATCGGTGGGTTTTTCTACGTAGCTTAATACTGTTTCCATCTAAAAATCTGGTGTATATTACTCGGGGGGGGGGGGGGGGGGGGGGGGGAGTCTGATATCTCCCTATGGAGAGCAGGAGGGGAACAGAAGAACAGGAGGAGCATCTCCCCACCAACTACAGCATTTCTCCACCCGTTTTTAGCACCTAAACACTCCCTTTCTTTCAGCCTTAGTCTTCAGCAAGAAAGGGGGGATAAAACAAGGGTACGAGAAAGGAGACAATAGTCATTGTAGGAATTTTTGACCCTGTAACTACTGTGAATTCATTCCTGTACTAAAGGCAATGTTTCCCTGTGGTTTTGTGGAGAAAAAGTTAGCCTCGTCTTTTACATCTATCTCATTTGAGATGCTGAACGTCGTTAACAACTACTGCTTTAAAGAGAGATATAATGACATTTTACCAGTTGCCTCTTCCCAGCGAGTTTAACACTTCAGTGTAGTATGAAATACTGCTTATGGAAAGCACCCCAATAAAGACTAATTAAGCTCCGTGCAGTCATAATAAACTTACAGCCATGCTACAGCTTCTAAGAGTCTCATCGGTCTCTGAAAAGCCAGCTCCGCCAGACCCGGCGCTGCCGCGCCGCACCACTACCCCATCGCACTCCACAACCCTCCAGCGGTTAAAACGACACAGACTTTTACCATTTACTCCCTGCGCACTTTTATATGTGGGTTACAAAGCAAGACAGACCTCATACAAATGAGAATGGGTATCACGCACTCCAACAGCAGACACGTTAAGGACCAAAATTAGCGAGCAAGGATGATTCCCCAGAACACCTCCCAGCAGCCAGCAAGTTCTGCAATTTCCTGATCCGTCATCCTCAAACTTCAAGTTCATGAATTCCTCAAATTGCTTTTTTGGACAAGCATAGGCTTTCAGCACCCAATATATCCTGAGGCACAGACTAGCACAGCTTAGCGATGCTGTTAAAAAAAATTGCTGCTTCTTGTTGTTTTGAAGATGTCACTTGTGAATTCCAAGTAATGACCCTTTGTTCTTGCATAGGAAGAGACGGGGTGGGAGGAGGATCACCACTCCCTCTCCCTGCGCCACTTCACTTTTAGACTTCTGTTAGATCTGACCTGAATTATTATTTCTGTGCCGAATACAGTTTTGATGACTTCAGTTGTTCTTTGACTGTTTTCCTGTCATATTTCCTCTTCACTCCAGCAGGGAAAGGCCAGAGCTACACAGTGTTGAAGATAAAATGTTTTGTAAGTTTATGGCAAAAGTGTCTCCTGGTTTGATCCCTTTTCCAGCTACTCCCCTTGCTCTCTACCCGATTTACAACCATTGCTGAACACTGAATTTACATTTCCACAGATGTAGGGCTTCTACTCAAGCCAACAACAGCTCCAACACTCCTGAAGTCCATTCCCCCCAGTACACCCCACACATGCCACTCCACAGCGACAGTCTCGTACGGTTTTTAACCCCCGGTACACCCCAAGATGCAGTTCTCCACACCGGGCTCACATTTTTGTTACCCTGGATAACAGCATAAGCCTAGCATCCCCTCACAACCTTCATCTCTCTTCCAGACAAGAAGTTTATAAATGAGAAGCATGAACACAAGCACACGTTCCACGGGGTTTTCAGCAGTACATCTGCCAAACCATAAAAGCAGAAAACAATGGACAAGATTGGTCAATCTTTAACCAGTTCTTTATGTGTACGAAGGCCTTTCGTTGTATTGCAGTTACTTAAGAGCCTCTGGTTAGGATCATTAGCAAATTACTTTTGGAAAGCCACACAGATCATATCAGACAGCCCTCCCTTGTGCATACAGATTCATTCACAGATCAATGCATTAGCGAGGCATGGCCTCTCTTTTAAAAAGCAGTATGGAATATTTATAAATTATATGCATTTGTATGTTCCTGCAAAGGCTAGTTTTATCCTTCAGAACAGTTTCTACCCAACGTGTTTGGCACAGATCACAAGCATGCTGGTCTTCATATTCCCAGACCTGAAACGGGATCTCAAAGTGATGGCACCCAGTAACTAACACCTGGGTGCTTTGGTACCAAGTGGTTTGTGCCAAACGCTCCCGTGCAGCACAGTTAGTCAGTCACCCATTCCATCTCTGAGCTTAAGAATTTGGTTCTTGCAGTTTGCTACCATCATTTTTCTATTTACTAATCCTTCAATTTGAGATTCCCTGTCACCTTCCTCCAAGGAACATTCCCAGCCTGAAAAATTCATAGAATCCCAGGTTGGAAGGGACCTCAGGAATCATAGAATGGTTTGGGTTAGAAGGGACCTTAAAGACCATCTAGTGCCACCCACCCGCCCTGGGCAGGGACACCTCCCACTAGACCAGGTTGCTCAAAGCCCCATCATCTTGTCCAGCCTTTCCTGGCGCAGGCACAGACAAGATGGCCCAGCACCCTGCCCAGCCCAATCTTAAAGGTGTCCAGTGATGGGAAATCCACAACTTTCCCAGGGAGATTATTCCAATGGCTGATTGTTCTCATTGCGAAAAACAATCCTCTTCTGTCCAATCGGAATCTCTCCAAGAGTAACTTGTACCCATTACCCCTTGTCAGACCTTCACAAGCTACTTCATAACAGATACCCATACAAAGAGGTAGTTGTATTTTATTCCTGCTTTTTCTTCTGACTTTTCCTTCTACACATCATCTGATGGCTTTACCGTCACTTGGAAAACACCCCAGAATAAAAAGTATTTTAACGTCCCAGAGGATTCAGAAAGCCATGAGCTTTTATTCACCCCGATTTATGAAACAGCAGGCCAGAGGTGCACAACACCTTGCAACGCTGAATCACTGGGGAAGATACACAATGTCTGTCAAGAGCATTTAAGCAGCCAAATCCCTGAAAGCATCAAGTGTGGACAGGTGAAAGGAAGCTAGAGATACACCGAGCTACAAATTGGTAATCACATTGGTGATGCAAGCCTTGGGTTACTGGAGACGCAGAGCAGACGACCACCAGCACCTCACCGCTTCTCTCCACTCACTAAGTGATAAAAATTGCTCCTACTTCTTGTCGCTTCCCTGCCAGAGTATAACAAAGACATTTCAGCGAAGAGGAAGGGGGAGGAAAAAGGAGCTACTGCAATTGCTATCAGTAGCAGTCAGAGCATAGCTGAACTCTGAGTTCAACATCCCAGAGGAATGCAGACAGGACTGACAAAAACCAGTTATTGTGCAAAACACACAAGACCCAGCAGTGCTGCTACGGAGCTACGTGCTGACAAGATTGGAATACATTTAAGTCTCTGTTGCACAAGCAATCATGCCTTGATGTATGTCATCTGAAGGCTAAAGCCAAGGAGAAGTGAATTATCCATTTCACAACTACCTAGAAAATAAAGGGAGTTTAATTTAAGCTAAAGCTTCAGAGTAGAAGCAGGTGCTGGCTGAGTAATATGCACAAAATGATTCATCTCATGAATGATTTCCTAAGTTGGATGCACTTAGTCGTGAATTCCTGTCCGTAGGCTAGCACAGTCACAATTCAATTATGAGGTCAGCTTGCATAGCAAGTTTTAAAATTAAAATCATCATCATTTGGTCAGAATATCAACTGAAAAGACCATGGAACGGGCTAATCTGCTGCCACACTTTCCTTCAGAAGTGGGGAGAAAACAGTCAAGACACCAAAGAAACTTCAGAATTCTCTCTTGTAACAATTGTCAGCCCTGTCTCATTTTTAAATACAAGAAAGTTGCTTCTTGAAGTGGTTGACTTAATTTTTTTTTGCGTAACTTCACATAACACTTCTAAGCAACTGAGGCTTAAGAAGAGTTGTTTACTGTAAATATCATTATGCTTAATTAAGTTTTTAACCTTGAGGTTTGAACACCAAGAAAGAGCAGGGATCCAAACACATTTTTTTACACAGAGAAAGACAAAGGTTAGCAATTATTGTCACAAGCACTAAAGTACTAAAAAAAAAAAAAAGGAGACATGGCAGTATACGATTACCTGGTTCTAGAAACTAAGTTCAACTGAGTTTGTTCAATAAGTAATCGCTACGGGTCTCATTCAGAGCTGGTCTAACAACGTGCAACGAATTAAATCATGAGAGTAACTTCCCAGTCCCTGAAACACACAGATTTAATACCAAGAGACAGAACGGAAGAGCAAGGGGAAGGAGATGAAATAGTGTGCAATAGGTTCAGCTGACAGAAGCGTTTCTCCTTTTACTTCAGATTCAAAAATAATGGAGGTGGAAAACTGTTTCAGCATGATGGATTTCGGTTTTTTCTACTTAATTTCTTACTTCTAGAATCTCTTCCTTTACATGGGAAATGGCCCTGACAGCCATGAAGAGCACTGCATACCACATTCCTATCAGCATACGATCCAATCCTGATGTGAATGTTATTGTCACTTAAGTATTTATACTCCACAGCAGCCCGATGGGACAAAGTGAAAACACAGAAATCACAGTGTAACACCGGAGAGACCTGTAAATCCTTCACACGGCATTTACCAAGCTGCTGGTTCTACTTAGACTGGCCATCCTGAACTTTGTAACCAGTTCAAAAGCTTTGGGGAATCTTTTGATACGTCAAGTAGTAAGGAAAATATCAAGAATATTAATTGCACATACAACAGGTTTTATATATTCCCCACGTAACAGAAAGTGCCAGTTATCAGTCCCAGGGTTTTTAGCCTCAGAGCAATTTTTTTTCATTGCTCTTCCACTTGAAGATTTAATAGACCTTTAAAGAAAAAAGCTGTCATACTTTAGTTTCAATTCTTTTCTTCCAAATCTTTAAGAGGGGGAGAGGAAAAAAAAAAAAACCACCACACACAAGAGACCCCCATGTCCCCAAAGGGAGGATTAAGTCAAGATTAACTAAAAATATAGATCAATATGACGTTTTTAAGGGATAAGTATTGCATCTGTAGGCAGTACTGGCTTCTCCAACAAGTGTTCACTTCACGTATTACGCTGTTTCCGATAAACCTTCTCTGCAACAGGATTAAAGGCAGGTCCTAAAATATCAGTGCTAATTTAGTGCTCATCAAGATGTCCTCAGGGAAACAGGATAAAAAGGAGAGACTAAGCATAATTATACAAGAGTAATATTAGTAGGCAAGCTGGTCTTTGGCAACAAAAAGTAAACAAGTTTTCCTTAATATTTCCTCCAAAGCACTTTTAAGAGGCAAAGAATAAAGAGACATAATAAAACAATGTCCTACTTCCTCTAGAAATACAGTGGGAGAATAGGAAGGGAGGGGGGGAGAAGAGAAAGCCAAGTATCATAAAAGCACTAGAGAAAAAATTGTGTTAGTGTGGCTTTCACACAATCAAGTCTCCCTCGCTGGTAAAATAAAGATAGTCACAGATGAACTATTAGACTTACAGAATTAGTTTTCTTAAAGAAAATCCTAGTCCCCATCAAAGCATTTTCTTCTCACTGCCTATAACTTTTAGCAGTAGAGAAGAGCACTAGCGAGTCTCGCAAATTGTATTACCAAACAGAATTAAGGTCAATGTTGTCACAGGGATTAGGATACCAATTCCTTACGACCATGTCAACTGTCCAGCAGCCGTGAAAAGCTCAGTCTAGCTACCTTTTGTGAAGCACGTCAGCTCCAACCCTATGCACTCACGCACTTCATTTCTGTCTGGGGCTGAACAATTTCCATATGCCCAGAAGCCCCTGGGTTACGGGCACCGACTGCTTCAGCATGACATTAGGAAAATGAAGAGAAAGCACAGGAGAAATCCACTAAGTCACCCGTGAAGTAACACTTACCCTACTGCCACACTACTTTGAAAAATAATTACTAGGGGAGAGAGAGGAAATCCAGTATATAAAGCTGAATTGCATGTTATTATCTTCTGAGGTCAAGGCACTAGGTAATGAGTCTTTTCCTGAAGAGAAATCCTGACTGTCACAGCCAGAACACACCCAAAGTCTTGCTTGTTTTTAATAACACGGTGTTCACACTCAATCTTTACGGAGTCTTGCAGAAAAGGCGACGCTTAGGAGATGCAGCGATTAACGAGGTTTGTTTTTCCTCGCAAAACTCGCCTCAAATCCCCAGTGCCCACAGCTGCCCCACCGCTGAACTGTTCCGCTGCAACACTCGGCCATTAAAAACAATTCTGCACCTCCCTCTTTCCTCTCTCGGCTTACACTAATTCAGTGCGTCTCTCCAGAGAATACCATTCCCTCTCCAAAGGGGCAAACTGGGCTTCTTGAACATACTCGCAGTTTTACGGCCCCTTTGTCCTCCACATTTTACAAGCACTGAAATAGATTTCCAGCCCCTTCTCCTCCCCACCACGGGGCAGGATGAGAGCCGACCTGTGGGGCTGCGGGGCCAAAGGGCCTCTGGAACAGGCAATTCTTCGAGGGGACACGCAGTTTGATGACTGGCAGCTCGCGACGGTGCCATATAACCGCTTCCCAACAGAGCGCACACTGAAGCGCGGTGCTGCTCCCTTTGGAGCGCCGGTTTAACCAAATGGAGCATTTCCAGCAACATTTAAGACAAGGAATAACTATTGACATGCACGTCACTTGTTTCTGCTGACTGAAAACCTTTTGCTCTCATAATCTACAATAGAAAATCTATGTTTTGTTGTTTAAGCATAAATATTATTTTAAGCATACATACCTTTAGATTAGCAGAACTTGATCTCTAATCATGCGTGTCCTCAATTAAAGCATGAGCTTTAAAATACTGAGGAACAGTTTACTCCATGTACCCAATTACCAGCACAGAGAAAAATTGTGTTTTAAGACATCAGGCTGTTCAGAGTCACAGCTCAGGTCCAGGTACCCTGTTAATTGGCATAAGCACGTCTCACAAACACCTAGAACATTAGTAGTTTGGGATTAGCTACAAAGAAAGAAAATATGATTATACTGAATAAAATACCACTGAACAGGCCAGAAAAATGCAGCCAACCACTTTCATTGACCCAAACTAGCAGCAAAGATACTTCTACAAGGGTATGGTCATATTATCCGGAGGAATTGTATTCCTATGGCTTCAATTTCAGGTTTAAATCCTAATAGTTAAACTCAAATTGTCAAATACTGGAAATACAAAAGTCATTCATATCAAGTTAACTCTATGAACAAGCTATAATAGTAATAGCAGGACTTGCAAAAACATTGGAAAAAACTAACATCCCCTAACCCGCACCCTCTACCAACTATGTGCACACACACTGACACGATCTCTAGAAGAAGTTTTCCAGCTATAAATGTGTGTTAGTAACTTATCAGCAAAAGCATCTTGGTCAAAGATTACGCAGCAAATAAATGCTATCAGCGACCTCTGATGACTTCCTCCAAAGCGTTGTGATCAATACAGCTAGTTCTTGGTTAGAGACTCGTGTCTACTAACCAGAAGTTTCTGATACACGTTTTCAGTTTCATTATTTAAAGACTAAAGTCTGGCAAAACATAAGGCAGAGTCAGAAGATGAAGGACGCTTTGTGCATTATGTTCAATGCTTGGCTGGCAAGGAAACCCTAGCTCTCCCTGCCCAATTCTAGGTACGCTCAGTAGTCGACCTTGCGTTGTCACTGCTAACCAGAAAATAAGCTGAATGTTGTAACAATCTCCTACTGTTGAGACAAGTGTTATTTGATGCTCTAATGACTAGAAAGCCTTAGTTGTTGTAATTGCAAGTTTTATTTATATGGAGACTTAAATTCAGTCCCTGAAGTGCCTCTGCATCAGGTCCCATCTACAGGCTGTGGAGGCAGAGAGGGACCAGCCCTGAGCAGTGTTGGTGCCCGCTTTACACGAATGCTCACTAGTCATTCTCAACAGGACTGATCACTCTTTCACAAGGCTATGTAAAGGCAGGGTGATTGTATAAAATCACTACTACAAACAGCAGCAAGCCTCATACTTCACGCAAGCCTATCTCCAAGCCTGCATATCGCCTCCCTCCTAAAGGAAGCAATGTCTGCAAAGAGTTTCGTAAGTGCGTTATAAACTCAGACGCGGCACGGTTTGTCTCTTCCTCTGATCCAACCCAATCAGGCAAGAACAGTTTGCTTAGTAAAATATTTGCCAAGCACAAAACTGCTAATGCTTGTTCTAGAGTTTGTACTTATCCTTGGCAATGCAGTTGTGGAGGCAAGCCATCAATGTAAAGTTCACTGCCTGACTGCAATTACTCCCTAAATACACAGGGAGTAGCTCTGTGCAGGTGAAGGGCACTAGAAGCGTAGATTTAGTTAACCTTGAAGTTATTCCCTAATAATTTGATCCTGTTGCACACTTTTCATCTATTCTTATTCCAATCTATGGCTTCGTTCTTTCAAGTGAAAAGAATTCAGACAATCAAAATCAAAAAGAAAGCAAGCACAGAAAGACACAAGCAAAGATTTGATACAAAATATGAACCTATATATATATAAAGTATAGAAAGAAAACAAGACTGTAAACAAATGTCACATGAATTATTTTTTTTTTCTCATTTCATCTTCCAAAAATAGTAAAACTTGTACTTGTAGCAAGATCTCCAGAGATAGAAATCAGTATTACCGTGGTACGTGACCAAAAATATAGAGCACCTGCATGCGATAACTACTGACATTGACTTACTTTATTAGAGGACATTGGTCTCAAGAACTTTTCAGAAGTTCTTGAAACAATTTCAAAAGATATTGTGCTTTTAGAGTGGGAAGCCCTTATCCACAAACCACTTGAGACTGCTAGGAATAAACTCCTTAAAATAACTTGAGAGTTTGCTCTATTCTTCTACATACACTTGTTGTTAAGGGTCCCCTGATCTGAGCCGTTGGAGGCCGTTGTTCTGGTCAAGATGCCATAGGGTTTTTTTCTTTTATTAAAAAAAAAAAGTGAAAACAGAGCCCCAAATATCCATTGAGAAGTGTGATGACTCTTGGTGACCCCAATTTGCTGCTCTTCCATTGCTTGCCCCTGCATCACCCTGCTCTGTGACAACAGCGTGGTTTCTCCTGGGGTGAAAGAGCACTCGGCCATCCAGCAACCTGGAGTTTATTATTAAGCAGCCCTAGAGACAAAGGCACGACTGAAGAAACGCTTACAGTGATTTATTTCAAGACAGGAAATGTCTTTTTTCAAAAAGATTTACATTTAAATGGTTGGTTAACCTGGTGGCAGAGTGTTTTCCTAGTTTGTGTGAAGTAGGTCAAATAGCTTTTAACCCACTTCCAGCACAGCTAGACCAGGTCTATAGCAGAAAACACGGGAAATTTTTCAGACCTGTCTCTTTATTACACGCTTTTTTAGATACAACTTTTTTTAGATGCCGGTGTGTCCAGACCAGTAAAACAGCCACCTAAATACGAACCAAAATTGGACAGTATGAGCTGCGTTTCTAACGTACTACGTCCAAAGTGCAGTTTTACAAGTTGAACACCATACGTTTATTTCAACACATTTATATAATGTCAAATTCACAGTTTTCATATTTGTCCAGCACAGCCTTAAAGCCAAAATTCAAAGCACGTGCCCACCATAAACTTACTCTGTGTTCTACTGCAGACATGACCTATACCAGTTTGGAGGAAAAAAAAAAATAAATCTAAAAAAAAAATCTTCAAGGTTCAGTATTTCCCTGACCCCTTTTTGAACTCGCACACGCTATTGTTTCATTGTCACATCAGATTATTTGTCAGCTGCCAAAACACCAACATTTTGATAGAATTAGAGAGACAAGTCCTTAACATACTTTAGCGTTCCCTTTTCAATCCCACTTTTTCATTCTTACTGCATTCAAAGCCAGCGCACTAATGTCTTTTGACATGAATTTTATCTCTTTTTTTTTTTTAAAGAGGAAAGTGTTTCTAGTATAACTTTCAGCACCAGCAGCTGGCACAGAACACATCCTATTAGCGTTATTTTGCTTCTGTGCCTCAGTAAGTCAGACGAGTATGCCAACAGGGGTCAATCTCCAAGTTATTATATTCTGCAAGTTTAAGGTTCTAGATAAGAAAGCTTTTTCCCCCCTCCTTTAAGTATTAGATAAAATTCTGATTGTGTTAGAAATTACCATAAAGCTGGATAACGAAGCTCCTGAGTTTTAGGTACATTACAAAGAGTTGTCAACTAACTGTTCAGTAACACTTAACTAATTCTTACCTTGTAGCATGCATCTATACGCAGATTCAGATATTGCATAAATGTGCGGTGGCATTTCATGGCGCTTCTTCCCTCTGTACATCTCGATAATGTTTTCTGAGTAAATCGGGAGGTTCTTGTAAGGATTTATAACTACGCAGAACAGCCCTGAATAGGTCTTAAAAGAAAAAAAAAAAAAAACACAAATGAGAAACATTTCTGTTAGTAAAGAGTACTGAAACAGAACCATAAAGAGCAGAAAACTTTTTTCACAGGTCCTATATATTTATCTTAGAACAAAAGTAAGGTCCATTTTGTTGAGCAACTCAAAGTACATGCTATATTCCAATTAGTGGTGTCTAGTTCTCTTAAAAGGCTCTTTAATTACCTGCATACAAAGTAATTTAAAGATAATAAACATGAGTAAATATGAAGTAGAGCATCTGATCTTTTTCCCCACAGATATTTAAGTCTCTCTTCCATTTGCCAAGTTACAGGATTTAGGATATCTTTTGATGTTCAACTCCTTCAGTAAGATGTGCATTCAAAGTTATTTTCTCATTTTTGAAGGAACTATAATAACCTCAATTAGTCCAGTAACTAATTTGGAAAAAGCCCATTTCCAGCCACCGTTATTTCTGCTATCCTACGGTTTTTTCCATATTTGTATGTCTTTCCTGCTCATCAGCCTTTCTCAATCCCAAAGTAGTCTCCTCCTGGAGAGGTCATTCCCTGCCCAGCTGATGGGCAGCCTGGCAGCAGGCACCGCAGACGACATTCCACACTCTGCTTTTAGAGTTGACGCTGAACAGAAGTTACCAGGACTACTACACCATCAAGAGACTGAAGAACAAATGTTATGTTGCTTATTTCATTGACTCTTATTGAGACACTTCCATTTAGTCAAAAAACGCCTTGAGTTTTACAAAATTGAGCACACATTGCAAACGATACATACAGGTCCACACTTCCCTGAGAATTAAGTATCAAAGACTACTTTAGAACAGTTCAGTCTCTGTTCCATAGGAGTTATTTGTGAGGAAGTTATCATGTCATATACATGAAATCCCGGAGAAAATATAATAAATATACATTCAGCCTGAAGAAAAGGAGGCTGAGGGGAGACCTTATTTCTCTCTACAACTCCTTGAAAGGAGGTTGTAAAGAGGTGGGGATCAGTCTCTCCTCCCAAGGAACAGGCGATAGGACAAGAGTAAACAGCCTCAAGTTGTACCAGGGAAGGTTTAGGATGGATATTAGGAAAGATTTTTTTACACTGAAAGGGTTAAGCATTGGAACAGGCTGCCCAGGGAAGTGGTTCAGGCACCATCCCTGGAGGCGTTAAAGATGGGTAGATGCGGTGCTTAGAGATATGGTTTAGTGATGGTTTTTGTCAGAGTTCGGTTGATGGTTTGACTCGATCTGAAAGGTCTCTTCAAACCCAGGCAATTCTGTTATTCTGTGAAAGAAAGATGCATACAGTCAGCCACTCACACTGTGTTATCTGGGAGGGACAGATGAACGCAGTCTGGCTGTACGGTCCTTAGGAGGGATGAGAGGTTAAACTCAGGCAGTTTTGCACCATGCAAAAGCCAGAGCTCATCCGTGGTGTTTCCCCTCAACCAAGGCATCCGGGTGGCTCTTGCCTTCTCAGAATCAACTGGAGCTGATGGGTTTTAAGAAAGCAAAATCTCTCTATTCACCTTTATTTCACTGTGTGCTTTGAACACTTATTCTTTTCGGTCACTAATATTATTCACATCTTTACTAGCATAGGAACATTAGCAAGCGAGACACGTTTTGATGGAAACGCAGTATCTTTCTGAATGTCAGGAAAACTGGGTTTCTTACCTTTGCAGGCTGAGAGGAGAGAAAGAATGGAGACAGAAAGCAGACAGCATTAACAGCTGTTGAGGGCCTACATTATTAAGTAGATAACTCATGATTCTTATAACATTCGTTGATTTAAAAAAAAATTTCTGCTACATTTGTATGAACAAAGTAGCTGAAATTCCTGATCTGTCTTTTTTTTTTAATTATATAAAAGATTCTATTTGAAGAAAAAGGTGTCCTGTTCTTTCTACACCTACAAGGGATGCTGGAAAGACAGAGAGAAGGTGATCTCTGAATTGAGTCAGCAGCACCATCAGTAAAGAAAGAGAACCTGGTTTTATGCCAGATGTCCTGACATAAGGACATCTTATGTCCTTACAGGAAAATATTCAGGTCCGATCTGCCGGATGATAAGCACCTGCAGTGCCTTACTCAGCCAGACATCCTTGGTAATAAGGTATTTATTTCTCAAGAGAAAGGAAACAGATGTTATCAGGTCAACTGACCCAAGCATAAAGAACAACTTATCAGTCATTAACTCAATGTAAACGCGAGTCTGTTGGCGAGTGGGCAGTTCCTCCCAGCCTCATGTTCCTACCACTGTCCCTCTTGCCAGCACCGGTGCCCTTGCAGTAACTTATCCAGCTGGATACTACTCAAAATAAATTTCAAAAAGAATTGGTTGGTAATAGAATCGATTCCCTGACCAAGCTCCTTCATGGCCGCCAGTGATACTGTAGGGGACAGGGAAGGCAGGACAATTATTTTAATAGCATGGTCCAAATGACCAAGGAACCAATTAGCTGATAAATACTGGATCTACATTCCTACCACCCATCTTCCCTGTTGTGCTCAACTGGGTCACCCCATTCATCTACAATTACTATGGGTGACACGAAGGCATCAAGAATTACCACAAGCCTGATTTCCATTCTAGCCTTCATATAAGGATAACCAGAAGAAAGGCACACATCCACCAAGCCCATCATACGATCACCAGCTCAGAATCACTGAACAGCACCTCTGCCGTGTTTCTCCTCCACAGCCACATCTAATGGAAAAAAAAAAGACTTGTTTATTGCTGACTGCAGAGGAAATCTGGTCATGAGCAGAATTCACACAGCCAAAGTCCATTTCCAAATCTGTCCAAACACCCTCTGACCAGTGCAAGGGCAGGAACATCTGCTTAAGCCAGCAGATCCCTTTCCTCCAGAATGATTCTGGACTCTCTCATCCAGCAGCACTTCTGAGCCTTGGTCTGATTTTTACCCACCAGCCTCAGAGACGTGCAGTTTACCTCCACGGGCTGCTGTTCTGCATCTTACTGCAGACGGGAACTCTCTAAACAGTGATGGATGGTTACGCTGTAAGGTCCTGCTGTAGGTACTATCTGCTCTCTTTCAAGTGCAACACCTCTATTTCTCTGCAAATTCATGTAAAGCTTTTATCAGTTGTTTTGGTCACAAAGGAGAGTTGTTGGTTTTTTTCCCCCAGTATCACTGACCTTCCCCAGACATGAATAAACTGATCTAGTAAGTTAAAAAAAACCAAAACAATCCAACACACAACACAAAGTTAAGTGCTAGGATAAGAACAGCTACTTGAAGATTATCCTTCCTTCCTATCCCCTTCCTTTTGTTTATTTCCCCAACACAGACATGGAGCAAATGTTATCACTATTTAGCTACACAAAGAATTAATAATTTATAAAAACAAACGTAACAATCCTTCAGACCTCTAGTGATGATACCTAACCTGGAAGCCTTTCTAGACTATTTCCAATGCAGTACTTGGATAGATCAGTGAACCCGGAATGCTCAGAATAAGCAGAGTCCAGCTAGATGCTGATGTAACTCAGCCAATCTAGACAGAGACCCACAGAAGCCCTGAGTACGTGAAAAGGGTATTTAAGAGGCTTTATATTGAACAGGGCCAAAACTGAAGTTATGAAGCACAAAATTCTATAGTTTCACCAGTGCTGGCGTTCATTTATTTGAAATTAAATCTAAAGGATAGGATTTTATCCTCAACCATTAAGTCTGCGTCATGACATAGCTCTTCACATACAGCACCTTGAACTCCAACATCTTGTTTTCCTGCACATTTGTCACTCAGTTCACTCTCCTGCCATTTTCCTGCAGAACTCAAAAAAAAAATTAAAAAAAAAAAAAAATCACACTTTCTTCAAAACATCACCACGCTGTAAAGCCTTAATTTATTCAAGGGAAGATGGAACCAAGTTCTCCCACAACACTCCCAAATTTCCTGACCATCGTCTATTGCAGAAAACAAAATATGAACATACTGGTGGGTTGTTTTCATGGCTTGGTAGGCATATAAATACAGAAGGGATGCTTTTATTGAGTCAAAGTTAATTGGGAGGGAGGTGAGTGGTACATAAACTTTATACAGCTATTTCATAACTGCAAGTCTCACACTACAAGTATATTACTATATCTAAGACAGCAGATTAGAGGTATGGGCTTTCTGCGTGCAAACTGAAGAAATTAAAAGTAGGCTGAGATTGTTTTACACACCTTTAAAAGGTTCTTGGTGACTAGTCATAGAAAGAATTAACAGGAATACTTACACACCTGCCTTACAAATGGACACCCTACTTAATAAATACTGCACATAACTGTCACAGACGCCCAGAGCTTCCAGACACACAGAAGAGGCAGAGTGATGCCCTGTGCCTCCTCTCTGTTCTGCAGTACATGGACTCTGCCAAAACCCTCAGCTCTGAATTACAGTTAGGATGGAGCACTGAAGAGCTACAGTAATTAGCCAGCCTGTATGAAGAACCAGATTTCATTAATTTTTCAGCTGACAGAGGTAGATTCGTCTATTAAAAACTTAAAGGCAAGTAAAGATGCTTATTCACCTTGAGATCATGGGATCAGCTGCCAACAAGCTACTTGCTTGAAACACACATTTCTGCCTTGCTGAGGAACAGGATATAGACAATATCAACCAACAGCAATAAGATATGTTGGAATGCACACTCTCTAGGCAAGGCTCCAGACACAAATAGTAAAGCAGTGCTCCGACAGAGGTTTGTTATACAAACTCTCCTTCAGGACACTAATTGCAGAGTTTGAATGTTTCCAGATGCTTACAAACCTTTATCCAGTAGTACATCATTTAGTAATTTGGATTTTGGTAAGCCATCCCAGACTGCAGAGTTCAGGTTCCTGGCACTGGCCTATTTGAAAACTACGTTATATTCCTAGCAGTAAGCAACCTGAGAAAGAAATATATGGAAGTGAACTACCGGCAAATAGAGTGCCTTATTTCCAGGTGAAAGCACATGGGAATTTAAGCTCTAAATTTGGAGTGTGGGCTCCACAGCAAGAAAGGTTTTCATGGTCTGTCTTCCCTTAAAATCATATCAAACCTTCACTGTGTATACACATATGCTGGTATTAGTGTCAAAAGCCTTGTACGGTTCCTTAGATTAATAGCTCAGCTTTACAGTTCCTGCATCAAGGAATACACTGTTATGACTGTTAGGTTGGTTCCTCCTGCTGCAACATCAAGAGGGCTCTTTAAAACATCACTTCAGAGCACATTAGGAAGATGCAGGTAAATTTTTGGAATTTGTAACTATCAGTTTGCATCACCTTAGTACCCAGGATCAACATTTATCTCCAGTTCTTCAAATATAGAAAGTGACAGATTTACTCTATTACTACATAAATAATTAAGCTGAAGTATCCAGACATCTCCTATTATTACCTGAAATATAAACCAGCAGTTTCTAGCCTAGAAAGCAATACATGTTTTAAGAAGCACCCATATAATAATGGAGTAGAGCACATTCTCCAGATTGATAAATTGCATCATCAAAGCATTTTCTTGTCTGGTTTCACTTCCTGAGGTTACAGACCCACCTTCCACACTCCAAAACCTATTAAGTCCTCCGAGCTTGATGTCACTCTCTCATGTACTAGCTTTTCCCCCTAAATGAAGCAGTTATCCAATCCTGAATTCTAGCCTTGAAGGAGGGCAGGCACCTCTTCAGGCTCAGAGGGAGCAAAGGGAGGCCGTGGCCCATGGTAGGACACACAATCTTTGCTCTGCACAGCAGCTAATCCCCAGTTACCGCCCACCTCCTCTCCAGGCAGAGGGGCCACGCAGCAGCCCCCGCACCACCAACCCAAGAAACCCAGAAATTATCCCAGACATCTCTATACAAGCCCAAACTGCTAGATAAAAAAAATCCACTATGTCCTTTTGGTACCCAGGAAGTTGGAGTCAAGGGTGCCATCAAGGGTGAGGAACCTCGTGTGGAATACTGGGAAGCTTGGCTGTGGCAGAGGGTGGGGGACAAGAGCCACTGACTGTTATTCAGGGCAATTGAAGAGTAAAATCCGTGCACGAGCACAACACATACCTTCTATTAAAGAAAAAGCACAGCCCAGACTTTAGAAGACTTGCCTATGGATGGTCTCTACCACTAACACTGAAGACGAGAGGCTCACCAGTACTGTATTTTCACATTTATAGCCTTCAGGTTATGTGTTTAAAGACAGAAAAACCCAACATGGTATCAGCAGTTCAGGTTATTCTCCTGCTCAGTCAGCTCACCACCTCCCCGAGACAGACAGGCTCAGTGTCACAGCCACTCAGACAGCATGACTGCTTCAGCCACAGCAACTGCTAACACATAAAACACGATCTTACGTTGCACCAGGGCCAGAAGAGTATTCATATCCCTTCACAAGGCTCCTGCATAGCTGCATGTCAGAGCTTGACTGCTCTACAGACGGCCTACAGTGACCTACCTGTGACTTCTGATGCAGGCACACAGCTCGAAGGGGTGTCTTACAACACAGTGCATTCCACTGAGCGCTTGAACAGAAGCCCACAATCCAAATTATTGAACGCTTTTAGGCTGATAAACTACCATTTTATATAGAAACAGAATATTTGACAATAACATGTACTTTTTCATACATCTGCTTGCCTGAGGGCAAGGATTCACTTCCCAAAAATCCTTCAGACATTTCTAACAAAAGTAAAGCCCTAGACAGAACTCTCTCAACTTGACCACATTTATGAGTCTTCCAAAAAATCAGAGTTAATTTAAAAACAAGTTCTTGTGTCAAAGCAGCCCTTACAATTTGAAACCCAGCATTTCTTCTGCCGTATATTAGGTACTAGACCCCGTGACTGGTTTTCGTGAAGGAAAAGATGAAATTGAGTAACAAACTCCATTTCTTACAGGTTCTTTGAACACCAGTCTTTGATACTCGGTAACGTGAAACATTCCCAACTGGACCAGCAGGAAAATTAAAGCAATTAGAACACAGAAGCTTATATAATAACACAGATTGTTCTAGGTTATGCTCTGGCCTCACAGGAGGCAGCAGCTTAAGAGAAGAAACAGGTTATAGATAGCTCCTCGAGTGCACTTTTAGAAGAGCTTCCACCCACAGCAGGCCCTGGAACTGGGGACTACAGCATATTTCTCATTCTTTCCCTCTTCTGCCCCAATAAAATGGAAAGTACATTAAAAAAAAATGAAACTAGCATTTGTAATTATCAAAAAATATCTGCTGACGTATTTTTAATTGCACAATAGTAAGCATGCTTTCTTCTCTACTGGTAGAAAGAAAACGCAGTAGGCATGTACACGGAGAGCAATAATTAGCAGCGAGGTTCCAGAAGCTCTCAAGCCTTACATAAACAGTTTCCAACCCTTTTGAAAAAGTCTTTGCTAAGACAAAAAAAAGTGGAGGAGTGGGCGGGGAAGATAATGCATAGTTCATTAGAGTTTGGAGGACTTTGAAGTTGAACCTAACCCCTTCCTCAAGGGTGCTTCACCGTCTTTTTGTCCTTCCTCAAGGAAAAGCAAAACCAGTCATCTCTAACTTGACTTCACCTACAGCACACACGCAATTTGTGCCACATGTCCCCATCTGAAATCTTCTAGCTGAGCACCCAAACGTAGGTCATGGGCTCACCAGCAACAGACAGCTCCAGGGGAACATCCCACACACAGCCACACCAAAGCAAGAGGCCCTCTGAATACTGACATGGGTTAATAGAAGTCAAGTGTTTCAGAAATTCTATTAATTTTAATCTTTCTGACTGAATGAGGTCAGGAAGCATTTAAGTAGTAATTGCAATGATTTATAGCGGTATTGGTAAGCTACAATATAATCAACTGCGGGCAATGGACTTCTTCCAGGAGAGCGAGGACTAGAACAGATATGGCAACAGCAACATTTTTTTTAAACAGATTTTATAAAGCTCATTGGATTTTTTAATATCTTAGGTTTTTACTGTAGGTTAATTACAGCCTATGTTTGAGTGAGCAATTCCTTCACCCCATCTTACTGCACTGGGTACAGGAACTTTTTGACTGCACAAGATAGACTTCTGGTCCTGCAACATCTTTTTTCAGTTAGAAAAGATAACAAACCGGAACATTTATAGATCCACTGAGCGCACAACATGCCATTGGTCCAGGAACTTTTCAGATATTGGTCTGCATTTACCAGTCAGACCATTAAAATACAGCCATCTGCAACTTGGATGTTATACTTTTCTGGAAAAATCAGTAAAGTGTGTCAGACCTCTACAGGATCCATCCTATTTGTGTTTGCTAGTGCACTTAGCAAGAAACCTATTTTGGTTTAAGAAAATACTTCTGCTAACAAGATGAGCATAAGGTTATGTTTTTACATTAATCCACAGAGTATGTAGGAACATGTAAAGATTTAAAATATGCTTTAAAAGGGAAATGGAAGGGTCAGTCTTGTCATCAAAGGCAGTACTGACAAAAGCAGAGCTTTAAATTGCTGGAAAAAGTGTCACCTATCCCTGACTTACAAGCATTAAAAGTCATTAGCTTATTTATTCCAATTCCAGCCAGCGTCTGCAATATCAAGAACAAGTTGCTTTCCATTTAGGTAGAAATGAGGTATTTACATTCCTGATCTATGCAACCAGCTGCATTTTGATTAACTGAAATGCTTTTAATAGACTTAAAATTCAAAACACTAATGAAGTTATACACAGAATGCTGCCTAACACAGCATTATTTAGAATGATCAGGAACACTCCTGACCACTTTGCTTTTTGCAGTTCTAGGAGCGATATAGCATATCTCAAAATTTACATTCAGAGTTAAAAGAAAAAAAGAGAATCATGTTGTTCTGAAGTGAAAGAAAAGGATTCTCGGACTGCACATTAACTAGCCACTCTCTCTTCCAAGTGCAAAGAAAACAACATGGTGAAAGACAATTTAAATACTTAAAAAAAAAAATACGGACAGTTCTTTCCTTCAGATCAGCCATATGAGTCAAATTAGGTAGTAAACTTTGAGTAGAAGCCTATTTTTGAACATAACTGACATGCCTACATATAAGCTTTCTGAATAGACACTGAAGCTAATACATTGTTGATATTGAAATGCAGAGAGATCAAGATGGAGAAAATGCCTCTTCCTACACCAGAAACTCCTTTGCAGCTTTCAGACCTTATTTGTAGCTTTCCATCAAAGCAACTGAGCTTTTCTCCCCCCCATGTTGCCAAATGTAGCATCTGTTCTCCTAGCACTTTATTTTCAGACTAAACCCTCCTTCTTGTTTATCTCTCCTGCCACTCCCATCCCTTCCCACCAAAACCAGAGACCCATTTCGAGCGTCTCCCTTTTCCCAGGACTCCAACTGAAGGGGACAGCTATAGCTTGGGCAGCCAAAGTCACTTCTTCAGCTGGGCTTCACACACACACCCCCAACAGCAAACTGACACCACAAACCTCTGAGCCACAAGCAAAACTGAACCTCTGCAGCTTACAGCACAGCAGTTGAAAAACTGGTATCGGTGATTTCCTGCGTTCAGATACCATATTGGACCATGAAGAGTTTGGAAGCTGGTTCACGAGAAACCCTGAACTTCATGACAAGGAGAATTACTGCAGCAGTAATCTTGGCTATCACAGCTTGTCACAAAGCATTAAGGCAACAACAGTCTTGAACTTATTAGCATTCAAAGCTGATGGACCCTTAACATCCACTCTTTCCAGTGGATGTCTGCATTTCATTTTCTGATTCAAAAATTATCCCCCCTCCACCTGAAAATCGTATTTTGCTGACACTACTTAAGTAGAAACCAAGATCTAGGGCTTCACAGTTGCATTTTACATGCAGGTCTTTTATAAACAGAGATGTTTCCTCACTCAGGCTACAAACCTCAGTGACCCAAAACCTCTGACGACTGGACTCCTTTCTTAAAACACTGCCCCCAGAGAGATCTCTGTTCATCATGGTATAAGGATATTAAAAAAGCCACACAAAACCAGTCTGAGCAAAATCACGTTCATTCCAAATCTTCCAAGGACCTCCTAAGCCTTTGGGTATTCCTTCTGGGTACCCTTACAATGAACTACCTCCAGTGTCTGATCTACAGCTATGAAGGATATTGCTAAATACACACTGAAGCTAGTGCTAACGCTGGCCACTCTAAAGCTGAGCAGACAGAATAGTTAAGTTTTATATGAAGCTGAAGAATTGGCAGTTAAGGTAACCAAAATCCATGAGAAGCTGCCAGTACAGCAAGACATGAGACCAGTTTAGAGTATTAGTGACCCAAATGATACATCCCTGCCATAAGAAATACCTAGAAAAGCACAGAATTTGGAAAAAGTCAGCTATGAAACACAACGAAGAGTGAAAACTCCTACCAAAGCTAGAATGAATGAGAGAAAAAGAAAAACCTGCCGGAGATGGCTGCACCTTGCCAGAACCAACACTTGCACTTGATGAAAACCAAGCCTCAAACATGAGCAGAAATCATCTGAGATGACTTTGAGATTCTGCAGGATCATGCTTAGTCATTGATGGGTTAAGGAGAAAAGTACAACAATTCATAATGACAGATTTGCCCCATCCTCAGGCATGAATATATATATATATCCATATCTATCTAGTATACTTCAGAGGACTTTGCAAAGATAGTATAGTTTCTTTAGGAAAGAATTTTAACATACTGTTCAGTTACACTCAAAATAAACCTTGTGGCAAGAAATGGAATAGGTGATGTTAAAAGTGGAGCAAGAAACGAAGTTATTTCATCTCCAAAGCAAAACTGGGATCAATCACTACAATTACGGCCATTCTTCCCAGCAGTTCTTGTACAAGTCCTGCTACCTTTCACCTTCTGTGCTGTCGTGAACAGACCAGAAATAAAAACAGGACCAAGCACTGACATCATGCTTCTACAAGCCACTGGTCTTCCAGATTCTCCATTTGTGTTCATCTCCCACAGCACAGTGATAACCCAACTGAGAGGCCAAGATCCTGCCAACTGGCAGACATTAGAAATGCTAGAAGTTCCAGAAACTCCTCGCCATCCCCACTTAGATGTTACTTGAAACTCTTCTTGATGAAGTGAGGATCACTGCCCAGGTCATGCCGACTGGCACTAGCTAGCTTTAGTCAGACCTCTGTTCCTCCAGCAGTGTCATAGTGTCATCTTGGAGAGGTAGATTATAGACCTATGACTAGACCCACTCACCAAATCCCTCAGCTTGATTGTTTCCTTTCTAGGGATTGAAAGGAAACATGTATCTGCTTCAGTTGACAGCCTTTCATCTTCTACTTCCTTGAAAGGCAACGCTGCATGCTGCCTATTGTGAGTTACAGGAAACCAAAACAGATTCACCATCTCCATGTTAACTACTTGAGACTAACACCAAAATATAAGACTTCAGTTTGGTTATTATAAGAGTACTATCTGGAAATCAAAACATACCTTTAAATGATTCTTGTCATGGCCAAACCACTATCATTCACTTCATCAGCTCAGTTAACTCGGGCTCTTTTTACACCACGGGAACATCAGCAGGATACACGGGCAATGGGAATCACTCCAGGCTGCACCCTCAGCAGCAGCACTGATAGTGCCACGTTCAAGAAGTTTAGGGATCCCTCACAGAGATCCTTGCCAGAACCGCACTAAAAACCCCACCATCTCAAGTTCTTGGTGAAGTTTCTCTCTATGGCCTAGTGATCTTTGCCAGCATTCAACCTCTACTCTAATAGTAGTCACAACTGCTTTTTCTCTCCCTTCAAGAAATAAGCAGAGTTTTAATTTCAAACAAGAAGCCATTATTACAGCAGCATAGAAACATTATTCTTGGTAACAGTAGCACCCTCCAGCAATGTTCCTGTAGCTCAGACCTACAGTTGAGGCCAACAAATCCATTAGCTTCTTGATCCCAACCAACTTCTTCCAGCTCGGGGGCGGGGAGGTCATTAGTAATAGACAGATGCAGTAATCCTCCTATGTGACAGCAGCATCTCAATGCCAAGGAACCAAGGTTTAAAGTCTGCCTCAACAGTTAAAGAATGAAAGCAGAAAGCACCTTTATGGGAAGTGGAGGGGGAGGAAGAAAAAAGGTAAGTCACCCATAGCGTATCACTTAAAATTCCACGTATATGATAAGCCAGCCTTTCACAAAGTAGACTTTTTTAATTTGACGCCATCCTCGAGAAGCATTTGTGGCCATGTTTACTGTATGGAGTCCTTGGACTAGAGCTTGCTTTGACATTTAAGGCCTTCAGCTTTTAACCTTCCTAATGAAATAGGGTTATAACAGTTGTAATGGATTTCATAACAACTAGCATTATGATTGATACATATGCTGAAAACTTTTGACCTATCAACTTGTTTACTTTTCATTTTCAATCCAGTCCTTACTAATTATCCAATTAGTTTACTTATAAGCTTGCAGGAATCATTCCAGAAGTGTTTTTTGCTGAGCTCTGCTGTAAGGATCTCAGTGTAAGGCCTTGGAAGGCTAAAAACCAAAAATCCACATAGGAAACTGACAAAAAAGTACAAATACAAAATTATATGCAACTTCAAAATATTCTTTAATAAGTCCATATATTACCAAGGGCCAAGCAGAAAAGGCATCCCATTAATACCTAAGGGAAGGGAACGTGAGCCAACTAACTAGCGGAACTAAATAAAGTGGATTTAAGCTTCAGAACAAGTGTTTATTAAAATGAGCCAAACATTTAAGCAGATGTTCCAGTTTCTTTTAAGATTGAAAGTCTACTTGTAGCTCTTAATGATACTCTGACTCAACAAGTCACTATGCAATCCGTTTGCCAAGAGACAAGGAGCTACTCTCAACTGTACGCCACAGACGCTCATTTAACATGGAAAGAAGGGGGTCAAAAGCAGCATCAATGGTGTGGTGATTCCTAACTCTACAGAAAGATCTATAAGCCAGATGTTCCAATTAGTGCTTCAAAAACCACTGAAAAAAGAAAGCTTTATCATATTTGTTTATTTTAAGCACTTGAACACATTCTTTCCTGGCCCACTAAGTTGATATTAGATTCCAAAAAGACATTTTGCATTCCTAGCACTCTCCAACTTCAGCTTTTAAATAATAGCATAGCCTCTTATTATCATTTTTAATACGCAGCAAGTTAAAACAAGATATATGCTTATTCATGTGAGCAATTAAACAACAGTAATTTAGCAAAGTTAGGTTTTGTAATCTCTCGTCAGCTCAAACAAGCCATTTGATACTATTCCCTGTATCAGTTAAGCATGTCTGAGGCAAGTGCTCTAATGAGTGGCATGAGCTAAGCACCCAGAGTTGCCATTTAGCATTCTATTTTTGAAAGATGCTTGCAGAATTATTTCCACAGGAGAATTTTTTATTATATGTTTTATGACAACAGAGTTCTTGACCTGTACACAGCATGGAAAAAGACCCTGGACTAATCACAAAGTATTTAGGCTATCGAAATCAGAGCCAAGACCCGCTTTCTACATGTCAGATAAGTAAAGGAATGGGAACCAGGTAAGTTCAGCTGAATTAGCACCCATAATGAATCTAATAATTAGTACTTACATAGATGAGCCCAGAGTAATACCGATCCTTTAAATTATGCAATACAGAGGCTTCATTTAAACAGGTTAATTCTGCCATGTCTTCCACTTTAGAGAACTTGGGAGGATTCATCTTCTGAATATCATCTTTATTGACTAGTGCTTTCTTTCCGTTCTCTGCCAGTTCGACCAACACTTCATCCCCTTTTTCCTCCTTGATGCTGGCTGCCTCAAAACCATGGCGCTCTGAAGGAATCCACACCAACTTTTTAGCAGTCCAATCAGCCTGGGTGGCAGGGTTGTAGATTACAGCCCTATCCACGAAGAGGTATCTCTCCGGATCTTCCAGTCCGGATCTCTGAGACATTGTAGGAAGTGAAGGTGTCCACTATCAGTTACTCTGTAAATTGGAGGGGAAAGAAAGTGAAGAGTATGTTACACACCATAATCTTATCAATAAAAGTGAATGGAGCTATAGCGCACCCATTAAATGGCCTTTCACTAATATCTGTATCGTCTCTTGATGAGGAAGCATCCTTAATTTCTTCCATAGTCTAAAGATGTTGCTATACAGCTGAGAGTCACACAGCAGCTCTCCGAATAAGACAACCACCATACAAAAGTTAAAATGATCTGTCAAGTATAATCCCAGACCCAGTACAGGAAACTTGGTATAAACTGGTTCTAATTGTGCACCAACAATGGAGAGACATTGCAACAGCTGTGAGAATTACAAGCAGGCAAAATATGTCTCTGTTCTTAAATAAGGAAGAGCAAATTTAACAAAAACATGCCAGTAAACTCAGCTTCAACTGAACAGTAAAAAAAGTAGATATAAAAAACATAAAAAACATTCAATGGACAGCCTACTAACTACAGTAATGAGAAGGTGGCGAGAATGTGTTTTAAACTGTGGATTTTCAACTACACACAAAAACTTGAGACACTTGGGGTTTCTGCAAGCCATTAAGTTGGCTAAGCCTTGCTCATATTCTTCCTGAAAACATAAGACTTTGCATTTCTATGGCTTCTGTTCTCAGTCGTGAGCGCTGACATTACCATATTCCAAAAAAATGTCTCCAGATCTCAAGTTTACCTTCAGGCTCAAGACGCAGCAAGGACTGATGTTAGATTTTCCAACTTCCAACTTACCAGCTTCACAGGTAATATGAAGAATATGAAGGGGAAAGAAAAACTGCTGACAAGAGCTCCTGAACACTCATTTTACTTATTTGCCTTCATCTAAGCGAGGCCACTCTATCTTCAATTAATAATACTGTCACATCCAGGAACCCTGGAGCTAGTAGTTTCATCTGGAACTGCCCAAGGAGCAAAAAGGTCAAGCCTGACACCTAGTACTCAGGTCATTAAATATCTTGTTTCTTCACACACTAGATCTTTTTCTACTGAAGAATGCTACATTAGCTAATGGTAGCCTCTTCCAGCAGGTAACCTAAAGGTTAGCTTCAAAAGCAAACAGGGTTTCGCAAACTGCATTTGTCATCTTTCATACAATGGTATGCACCCTGATGGAAGAAGTTCTGCAACACACCCATCCTCAGAAGAACGTGTAATTAAATACAATAGCTGTGTCTCCATCTATGGCATGGACATTTGCTATGTTGTCCAACTTTAATGTAAAGTAAGCATGAAGTCATTGAACCCTTCAGAGGTTTGAGGAGCAGACCGTTTACTACAGACGGCTTAATTCAAATCAGAAGTGATGACTCAACATTTAAAGTATCTTAGAAGAGCCTCTGAGAGAAAAATTCAATGAAGAAAGAGGAAATTGCTGAGGGGACACCTTAGGTGATAGCTGGACGACTCTGCCAGGAGAATGAAGATATTAGTCAAGGAATGCTACGTTTGGCTCAAGAAGCCCACAAACTTAATATCCGAGCCTCTAAGCCCAATTCAGAAAGCCGTTTGTCTCCACTGTGCTAGACCTACAGCTGAAGTTCCAACAAAGACCTGGAACCAACCATTGCCGCCCTCATGTGCAAATGCCTCTTGGTGTCAAGCCTCTGAAGCTCCCTGGCCAGGTATGACAGGCAGCCAAAGGTTGTTATGGTCAGCTCAGTCTCAGCCTTGCACACTGAGATGGAATGAAACCTAGAGGTCAGATAGAACTCGGACAACAAAATTAATCAGTATTGTTCCCCAGCAGAATTAAAGGCTGAAGACTGAAATGAATGCATGGACTGACTTCATACCAGTTCCTGAGGAATATACCTAATGTCGGGGGACCACGGCCAGTTTTAGGGTCATTTTTCCACTTTGGCTTTTAATTCCACAGAGCCCATCACAAAAGACCCTCTGCAGAAGCAAAGCAAGTTGCAGCTTACTCTACCCAGGGCTCCTCCGTTAACAATGGCATTCAAATGAAATACACAAATGAGCACATTTATCATGCAGGAATCCAGCCCTCCCAAAAGACTGGTACAAAAAAAAAAAAAAAAAAAAAAAAAAAAAAGGAGAAAAGCCCTAAGCCCTACACACGTTCTGCTCCTCTAAACAAAAGGGGAGCGGAGGGGAGGGCACCGGGAGCGGCATCCCTCAGCGCAGCCCGGGCATTTTCAAGGACAGGGGCAGCCCGAGGAGCCGCACCGCCCCCGGGCGCTGAGGGCTGATGCTCTGCGGGAGCGGAGCCCTCCTCGCAGGCCCGCAGGCCCCGCCGCCGCCCCGAAGGACAAAGGAGGCGGCCGGGGCCGCTCGGCCCGCCGGGGCCCGGCAACAGCCCCGCGCCCCCCGCCGCCCCGCCCGCGCGGAGGCTGCGGGAAAGGGAGAAAATGGCCACCTTCCCCTCACCGACGGAGCCGGGAGCGGCGGCGATGCGGCGGAGGGGGGGCGGGGGAGGTGGGGGGGAGATGCGGCGGCGCGGGCGGGCGGCGCGGCCCGCACAAGGGGGTCTTTGTGTGGCGGGCCCGCCGCCCCCGCCCCACCCCCACCGCGGGCGGGCCCGGCCGCGCGCCCCCGACGAGCCCACCCACCCCCCCCAGCCCGCCCCGGGGAGATCGGTACCGCCGCCGGGCCCCACCGCCGCCGCCTCACCTGCGTAGCGCCCGGCCGCCGCCGTGCCCCGGAGCTCGCGCCGCCCGCCCGGCTCCTCAGCACCCGCGCCGCTCCGCCCCCCGCCCGCCGCGCGCCTTTAGCGCCACACCGAGCCCTCCGCCCCCTGCTCGCCGCCGCCGCCGGCCCCGCCCCCGCCGCCTCCGGCCGCCGCCCGCCCATTGGGCGACGGCCACGTCCGTCCACAGCCGCGCGCTCGCTTATTGGCCCGCCGCGCGGCCGCTCTCCAGCCACGGCCATAGCAACCTCCACACGCTACCCTTCAAGCCCCACCTCCCCGCTTCGCCCCGCCCCCTCCGCGCTCATTGGAGGGTTCCGCCCGCCCGTCGGCCCTCAGCGCTCCTCTCAGTGGTCGCCCGCGATGCCTGTCAGGGCGGGCTCCGCCCCGCTGCCGCAGCACGCCCGGCGGGGGGCGCGGCGCGGCCCCGGCGCTGCAGCGGGCGGTGCGCGCGGTGCTGCAGCGCGGGGCGGGCGCGCGCCTCCTCCTCACCCACCCACATTCTCCCCCCCCCCCCCAGGCGGTGTCCTGGTATTTTGGGGCGATAAAGGGTTTTTCAGGCCCCGAGCGCCGGGCCGGCTTCCACCGGCGTGAGAGGTAACGGGGAAACCCGTCGCCGGGCGCTGGAAGCGGCCGCTGCGCTCCCGCCGGCGGGGCCATGCTGGGGGCTGGGGGCCACCTCACGCTCCCCTCAGCGGGGCCCGTCTGAGGGGGCGGGCACTGGTTTCCAGGCGCTGGGCGGGATGGCGATCCGGCAGAAAAGCACCGGGTCCCGGTTTCCAAACTTCCCGTTCGAGAAACTCCGCCGCAGCCCTCAGTAATTACTCCCGGGGGGTAATTACCCCAACTATTAAAAATAAAAACCCAGCCCTCGCTGTGAGTTTGACGTGGGCTCCCAGCCCCCGGGTCCGGGCCGGTGTCGGTGCTGGCTTGGCAGCCGCCGTCAGCACAGCCTGCTCCGAGCAGCCCCGGCCTCCTCCACCCCACACCCGCCGGGCTCCTGATCACATCCCTCCTTTTACCCTTCCGTAAACATAATCCTGAGGCCTTTTGGAGCCCTCACCCGACGCCAGCACCGTTTCTGGATGAAGCGGGTAGGCAGGAGGCTGCAACATGGGGAAAAAATGCTGTTTGCAGCATCTCTGAGAGTTTTGTGGGCTCACGTGGACTTTGAAAATCGGTGCTGGGTGGGTTTTGGGTGGAACACCTCGGTGGGGGCTGCTGGCCCATGCACTCCGGCATTCCTGCTGCCTGGGAGTGCAAGATGGAGAGCTTCAACACCATGATGGCTTTCCGTGTTTTTTTATTTTGCAAAATCTTTCCCGTGTTTTTGTCCCTGGCTCAGAGCTTCTCGGGGATCGCACATGGCGCGTTCAGCCTCTGGGGAACAGGCACAACCTCCCGCCACAACCACGGCTCGCTCCAGCCCTGCATGCGAGTGGGTAGCTAGGAACGTCGAGGATTCCCAGGGATGGAGCTGTGGGTTTCGTTTCTCTGCCCAGACCAAATGCAAATGCGAGTGGCTCAGGAATTAGAGCTATTTGGCTTGAAGGAATTTGCAGCAGATCCTTCTGACCACGTCGATGAGCGGGGTGAGGAGCAGAAAGAAGGGGCAAGAAGGAGCATCAAGCCTGGCGCAGGGTGAAGCTGCAGCAGGGGATCCCTGGAAGGGCTGGGCAGGTCAGGCAGCACCTGGGGACAGGAGTAAGGATGTCTCCCATTTCCCCTGTGCTTAGGAAGCAGGACTTTCTATGGACTACCTACAGGAATGGAAATGTTTCAAAGTAGCACCTGCCATTTCAATACAACTTAGCATTTTTGGATGGGTTACTGGGTTCAAAAGGGGAGGCAATAAGGCAAACCGTGGAGAACCAGAATCCAGGCTCCTGGCACGGAGCTGGAAATCATTCGGTCATCTCTGCTCATCTCTGCACACAAATCAGTTCATGCGCAACTCCTGGCACTTGGATTTATATGAAAGTCTCCCTCTTAATTACCATTTCAGTGGGAGGTCTCGTACATCCTGTTTCACCGAAAAATAAGGGTGTTGACTCGCAAACGCAGGTAGATGAAAGGCGAAAGGCTGAACTGGTTACTCCCCAGCTGTTTTTCGCTTTGCAAGGACTGCCACTCCCGGGGCCAGGGTGGCTGAGCTGCATGGCAAGCTGCTGTAGGCAGCAGAGTGAGGCCAACACCGCGTGGACTTTGGGTTGCTTAAATAGAGGCATCCAGCATGCCGCATCTCCCAGGATTTACAATTTTTCCTTGCTCAGCCAACAGGTCTCCACAAGATGCTCGTATGGCATTCAACGGAGCGATGCGAGCCCCTTGGCAGCTCCAGGGCTTTGCAACGGAGCAGCCTGATGAGTATTTTGCTTCCTTTGGAAAAACCATGCACCCAAGGAGCAGCATCGTGCACCGGTATGGTCACCCCTCTGGGCGGCTCAGGCCTCGGGATGGTGCAGCACCCACACCCCGACACCCTCACGCTCCGTGTTAGCACCTTCACGTCACGCTGCTTCGGGCTTCAATCACAAAATTTCTATTTTTAGGCATACGGCATCTTTTAAAAGAAAAATAGAAACATCACACAGAAAACGACATTCTAGGGACAAGCTGGTTGAAGACTTTAGTTTCATATAGAAAATGATTTCCATGGAAAATCTTTGAGGATCCCGTAGATGCCACGTGGAGTGTGTCAGGGTTATAGCATTGAGTTATTATTTTTATCACACAATTATTTTTATCCAGGCCAGTGTTAGGAAGGAATTCCCCAAATCCACTGAATATCTTTAACCCATGGAAAGAAAGATGATATTTTTAACTTTCCCAGGAGACCGGAAAGAGCAGAAAGAAACATCTCATAGAGGATTTTTATTTGAAATAGAAACTCAGCTGGTCCCTAATCCTAAAATTGTTTCCCTACGTTTAAACAGAAGGCTAATGATACCGTTGCTACTAGGGCATGCATGTGCTTAAGGCAAAGCATATCCCTGTGGGTGTTTCCAGAGCTGGAACCTGAGCAGGTAAATAGGAACTACTTAAGCTTAAAGCACTGCTTGAGATTTTTAAAATAATGCGGAGGATGTTGGCAAAAAAATGCTCTATTCTTTTCTAACTTGGAGGTTTTGGAGGTCTTACTACTGGTGGCATGTACTGGAAAGCTAATTTCCATACTGGGTGATGTGCGCCTCCATCCCCAGTCTGCTTTGGACATTGCTGGGCAGAACGAACTTCTGCAAGGGGAAAACACACAACCGACATCCAACAGCTGTTTGTTCTGTCCCATGTCCCTACCAGCATCCACAAACAATCCAAACAACCCTCGTTCCTTGATTATTTGACACCTTTGCTTCCTGCAGAGACCGGTGTCCTCCCTCCCTGCCCTGCTTTCTGACTGCGGCAGGTTTTGGGCGCATCTCCAAGACTTACAAACCCAGGTCTGGCCTCCCTCAGGAGCCCCACGTCTCTGCAAAGCAGGACGTCTTAGCATCTTTCTGGGTCATTTTTTTTCTCCATAACTTCATGTACTGAGCAGTACTGAGCAGTACTGAGCCAGGGTTTAGAATCAAATGCTTAAATGCAGCAGTTGCATATAGAATCATAGAAACATGGAACGGTTCAGGTTAGAAGGGACCTTAAAGATCAAGGAGACACGTGAATAAATTCCATGCGGATTTGGTTTCCAGTTCAAATCCTGACTTGCTGTGGCTTTGGGCAGCCACAATACCTTCCCTGCCCTTGCTTACCTTGCAAAGGGAAGAGACTTCATTATGTCCGTTTGTCATTTCAGAGGTGAGATCACGTTTGATGTATAATGTGCTTTGACACCTTCAGAAGAAAGGTGCGAGGAAAAAGCAGAATTGCTCATGTAAAAAACTAGCTGCTTTGTTGCATGGGATCAAAACACAGAGAAGTGTAGGAATAAAAGAAAAATTATTCCACAATAAAATTACTTTATAGTAAACATTTCTATGAGAGAAGCTTGAAAGGAATTGGAAATTCAAGCCTCATCCTTAATGCTTGAGTTTCAAAGCTTTCTGAGATGTAATAAATTACAGTAAGATGAGGTTACACTTATTTCTTGAAGCATGCTGTCCTCCAGGACCGCACTGTTTATTTTATCTCATATGTCAATAGGAAACGTTCTGGAACAGGAGGTGTTCTCCAGGGCGCCGCGCAGGGATCAGCACCAAATATGAGCTTCATTGTCTCACCCATCATATATTTTAGTCCTGGATAGTTTAAAAAGTTAGCTAAATCAGGAATGGAAAGTCTGCTCCTTACTCACAAAAGGGGATTGCACAATAGTTGGTCGGACAGGCTGCTGTGAACCTGATGTCAGATCAGCAAAAATAGCCACCTCTGCAGCAAATGAGTCAAGATCCGAGCAGCAGAGTGAAAGATTTGCATTCCCTCTGAGCAAGCCTCCGACAGCCACGCAGCCGTTTGCTGACAGGTTGTGCTGGAAGCTGAGAAACTCCATAGAAAATCTCAAGCCTCTTTGAATCTGAAGGGCTGAAGTGGAGGACCTAGGACGAGATCCATCTTGGATCATCCTGCTGCAACCACGCTGGGAGCGAGACCCAGACATGCACAGGGACCAGTGCTCGCCCGCTCCTTGCTTTCTCTCTGCCTTCCCCTTTCCTCCATCCGTCACCCTGGGAAGGAGCAAAGGCTGGAAAGGCAGAGCAGGATTTTCGCAACCAGGCCTTCCACCCTCTGCGCAAGGGTTTGGCATGCGTTTCTCTTCCCTCAAGGAAAAGGAGGGCTTGTTCACAAGCCTCTGCTAAAAAACAGACAGAAATCTGAACCTCCCTTTTCCCCTCGAAGCAGGAACTTGTCTGCGAGATCTGTCCTCCCCCGCTTTGCTCACCACACCCTGAGATCGGAAATTGTCCCCGGGAAAACCACGTGCGGCAGGTTTGGGGAGCTGCCCTTTTACTTCTGGCTAGCTGGGAGCTTGCGATTCACTGGGCCAGATTCTCATCCCAGTTACACCAGTTCGCGTTGCAGAAGCACTTCTCGCTTGCAGTACTGTTTTTAAGGGAAAAGGATTTAGCCATTAGGTAGTAGAAAGGCCAGGTGAAACATTTCTTTATCATATTAGGATCAGAAGATAATTCAAGCTGGAGTGGACCTCAGATCATCTAATGCAACCGAGCTAGGATTTTGCAGATTTAAAAAAAATTTAAAAAATCATGGAGGTTTCCCATGGAGCCACTTGTGAAGGACACATTTCCCTGGGGATCTCTGCCTCGTCCAGAACTGGTCTGTACTCAGCACAACTGCAAGATTAGGTGCTCAGATGCCATCAGGATGAGCACGTCACGCATACCTCTCCCGATGGGAAAGATTCCCCTCCCTGCATTTTGGATGCAGGGTTTATTTGTAGCCTGCTCTCTCATGCCCCATCTTCATTGCCCATAGGCAAGGCTTGTGCATCAGTACTGTTATGGCACCCACGCTGGCTACTCCAGCTGGAAACCCTGTTTGTCCCCTCACTGTCCTTCCCCTGTCCCTCTGCCCACACTCTGAAGCTCACAGAACATTTTCTAACTTGAACTGAATTAGAACGAGCTGAGCAAATCCAGCAGGGTATTTTTTTTTGAGATTTGTCGTATACAAAAGTGATGCCAAGGAACACGAGTCCCCGACATGGTCCAGAGTTTGGACTGGCCTCATGCTGGAGGGGCTGGTCAAAAATCAAGGGGCTGCACCTGAGAGAGCTCATCATACCAAAGCCCCAAAGCCCCAGGGTGGGAGAACTGAGCTCTGGTCATGGCTGGGGAGCGGGCAGGGGGGAGCTGCCCAGGGCCCGTTTCTCACTGTCCCGTGGTGGCCCTTGGCTGGGCTGAAGGGACCAAATCCTTCCTCTTGGGCCAGAACCTCCATCCAAGACCAATTGCTCCTTTCTGTCAGAGATTTAACTAAACCCATCCATTTTTTTACCCAATTAAAGGATCAGCAAAGAAGAAATAGTCCTGAAAAGTTCCCATCTGGGCATATCCAGCGCCCTTGGTGGAAGCCCTGGCTGCGTCCATTGGCCAAGGAGCAAAGGCATGGAAGAGCTGTCCATACTCTGCAGGACGGGGGGCAATGCTGGGACCACGCCAGGGTGTGTGGGATGCTGGGAATTGAAGGGACACTGCGGTCAGGGCTGCCCCAGGTATTCCCCAGCCCATGGGACAGATGCGCTGCTGGACAGGAATGGGACCTGCGCTGGAAACCAAGCGTGTCCTCCTGCATCCCAGCTCCACACGCCTGCCTCCCACCCGCTGTGATGGGCTTTTCAAGTGCTCTGACATGCCATGGAGGAGAAAAACCCTTCAGGGCCAACTTTGAGGAGCAAACGGTAAAAAACTGAGCTGAGGATGGCATCCAACAGACCACTGGGGAGAAACCTTCCACCAAGGGCAGAGAGCTGCTGGCTGCTGGGGTGCCTCAGGAGCCGGGGGCCCATTTTTAAAGATGAATAATGTGTTTGAGCAGTCTCCTTGCCCTGTGAGGAGGTGTGAGCTTCTCAAGGTCCACCCGGGGAAGGCATGGATGTGCCCAAATGTGTTGGCAGGTTCCACCAAGACTGCAAGCAGTTTCCAGGGCTAGCAGCAACTTCAGCTTCTTCAGACCTGACCCTGAGAGCTCTGAAGTGCCTGCTTGTAAATCCATGGAAGAGTATTCCCAAGCCCTGGCTCGTCTTTGGACACAGGTCACAGACACTGCCAACTCTCTGAGCCCTGTAAAACCCTCTCGTACTTCAAAAGTAAGCATTTGCAGGGCCAGGCTGCAGCGCTCCACCCTCTGACCTTCTCCGGTCCCCTGCAAGTGGCAAGCAACGGCATGCAGCATTTGCCCCAGCGATTTCAGCATACCGGGGATTTTCCTGGCTTCAGCAGGAACCTCCTGTTAGACTCTGTGCAGTCTTTAATTGGAGCTGATTTACGGCATTTTTATTGCTGCAGACAGCCAGCAGTTGGCACAGCAGGCAGCTTTAATATTACTTTTGCATTTTGTTATTGAATCACCAGCTTGGAAGGCAATTGCAGGACTTTTTATAGCTGCCGCCTGCTCACGAGCAGCCTGGCACCGCAGCCCCTCTCTGGTCTTTAAATAAATAACTCTTGCCAGCTGGGCCGGTGGGAGCCTGTCCGGTCGTCCATCAGTGGGCCCAAACACCGGGGCATGAGCATGTCTGAGCCCGACAGGTCGGGGAGCCGCTCGTCCCGCTCAGCGGCTCCAGCAGCACAGCCATGTTCCAGCCACTGCTCTGGTGCTCGTTGGTGGCTTTTCTGTCCCGTAAGTTTGGCCTTGAGGTTTTTGCCTGGAGCTTTTCACCATGGATGTGCAAGTGTTTCTCCCAGGGTGCAAAACACAGCTTCTGCTGTGGAACAGGAGATATAGTCCAGGCTGGATCTGCTGCCTGCTCAGGCATACCCTGGTTGCTCCCCAGCTCAGGACAGTTCAGAGGCAGGGTAGAAGACCATGTCCCAGTCACTATCACCTTCCTGCATCCAGCAGAGATGGTGACAGATCCAGTGGCTGTAGGATATGTCTCTTCTGCTGCAGTTCACCCTTTCCATTCATGCTGATACATCACTTCTTGGTCTCGCAGGCATGAAGGATCTCTGTCCTGGTCCAGTTTGTCTCTGCACAAGAGGCATGATAGTATGCCTGAAAGGGAAGAGGGTGGTCTCCTCCCGTTACCAATTATCACACGCAGTTTGTTTTATCATATTACATTCAAAGGAGCCAGTTGGTCTTTACAAGCCTCCTCCATGGCTATTTATCTTTGACTTCAAAGCAGGAGGGTCAGGCCTCATGGACACCAGCTTTCTGATGTTGGTTAAAGGCCAGATGGAGAAACCCTCTCCCCTAGAAACCCAGCAGCTGAGCCCAGTGCATATGGGCTGGGAGATAAATTATTCCTGGGGGATGTTCCTCCAAAGGAAAGCAGTCAGTGATCCTCCTATCGCATCCGTATTGCGGCACACTGGCTCTGTTGGGATATGCTACGCAGGGAGTTCCCATCACGGCCCTGGCAGCCGGGCTTGCCCTGGGATGTTAGCCCACAGCCACCATCTAATTCAATTTAATTCAATCCAATTTAATGATTGACTGAACCCTGCTGGTTTAATTACCAAGCCAATACTCGGCTATCAGCTGGTCGTTGAGTTTGTAACTCACGTGCCAACCCCTTCCCTGGGCTGGGGAGCGGAGATGGGGGATCGATCTCTGCTCAGTCCCAGTAAACGAACTCCCTGGGGCGGGTGAGGATGAACAGGGTGAGGAGCAGTTAACCCCTGGCACAGCCCACACGGCACATTAGTCCATGGAACCCAGCTCTATTGTCAGGCACCAGCACTTCCCTTGATGCCAAAGAGAAAATGAGCTTGCAGATCCCCGCTAAGGTCAGGCTGCTCACCCGTTTGTGGCACTGGTGCTGGCCTGAGCACTGGGATCCCACCAGCAGCATCTATTCCTCTCCAGGTGCTGTGCTGGTGTAGCTTGTCCCCATGTCACAGCCCCCAAGAGATGATGGAGCAGAGTGACGATGTGGTGAAGGTGTCCCCAGCTGGCAGACAGGCACCTGAAGCACCGTGCCTGGGCTGGGTGGGGAAGGCTTCAGTCTCTCCTACACACAGTGGACAACCTCAGCACTGGCGAAGGGCTAGAGCGGAGTGCTGAAGGCACTCGCCAATGCCAGCAGGGATGACTTTTAAAATATCTCCATATCTTGTTCACAGCCTGTGAATGGCGCTGCTTTGAGCTCAGCAGAGAGAAAGTGTGGGTACTGCATGGGAAGCATTGGAGACAATCACAGCAAAGAGCCTGAAGCTCTTGGGTACCACGGAAATGGCTCCCAGAGCTACAAAAATACCTTTCCTCATGAGATCAGGAGTTGAAAAGGCAGAGCATCATGGTAAGCAGGGTACTTCCATCGTGGTCATCTCTCCATTCCCATAAGCATCACCCTGTTCCTATGGTTATCTCCTCGTTCCTCTCACCATCGCCCCATTTCCGTGGTCATCTCCACATTCCTGTGACAGTCACATTATTCCCAGGTCATCTCCCCATTCCTGTGATCATTGCCCCATTCCCGTGATCATCCCCCTGCTCCCGTGCAGGCAACGTTCCCATTTCCCGCCTTAACGTGGGTGCAGCGTGGGTGCAGCCCACGGAGAAATCAGGGACTGACACACACTCCTCAGGAACTGCTCCCCGCTCACGGACACAGAGGAGGGCTGAGCACCAAAGTGATGATGCTTGGTACAGCCTTAGGATGAAGACAGAGGTGATTTGCAAATGATTCAATGATTTTCTCAGCTGTTTAAGATGAACGAGATTGGTCTGAGCATCTGAAAAGGTTGTTTGTAAAACAAACAAACAAGGTATTAATTATCCTGGATGTTAACCTTGGTTGTCTTTGACTTTGCTGGAAGGCACCGTAGGAAGGTCTGCTCTTGCAAAAGGATGAACCCTCTTGGGTTCAGTCAACCAGGTGCAGCTCCTGGTGCAGGTATTCGCATATCAGCAGAGGAGCGGTTGCAACCGCCTTCACTTAACCATCCGCAGCCTGATTGAAGAGAGTCCACAGAGCCCAGTTGCATCAGGTTAATGAGCCTATCTAGCAAATGAATTTAAGGCAATCTGGAGACGCAGCCGCTGCACCCCCCCCCCCTCCACTGAAGGATCTTGGTGCTGAATATTTAACGGAGACTTCCTTCCTCCGCGTGTATTTACACCCTGGGGTTTAAAGAGTCTGAAATGAATCCTCGTCTCTTTTAATTTTTGTCATTAGCTTATTTATTTATTATTTCTTAGTTGTAATTTTATATGTATGTTGTTATTCAATCACCAACAGGTCTCAGCACTGGGCGGAAGCTAAACCTGATTCAGGGAAAAAATAAAATACCCCTTTTTTGCATTGTTTTCTGCTTGAACAACCTGTGCAGGTGCTGCTGTGCCTCCAGGGCAGAGTGTCGAGAGATTTTTCAATGTAAAATCATGTGGAAATGAGCACAGAAGGGTTGTGCTCCTACAGGGCCTGTGTTTAAATAGTGCTGAGCGATGATGGTTTTGCATGGTGCAAACACCACCAAAGGGGATGAAACAGCAGAGAAGAGATGGGCAGAGCTTCAGCTTGAAGGAAATCCCCAAATTTCAGCCCTGCAGCAGAGAACTGAGGAGTCCCCAGCAGCAAATACCGGGGCCACTGCACCCAGGAGACACTCTTAACCCTTCTGCAGTCGCTGGGGGGATGGAGGGACCCCTGGGGGGGCGGGAGCAAAGCCACTGTTTCAGGGTGTGTAAAGCCCCCACCATCCCCAGCTGGAGCACGCGTGGGATCACCATGTCATCAGCACGTCCCTGCAGTTACCAGAGCCATTTCCAACGGCGGCAGCCCATGCTGCAGGGGACCGGGCTATCGATTTGCAACGGGAGATGCAGCCAATGGGGGCGGGTTTCATATACACATCCTTGTCGGGAATTTTATTTTTCCGTAGGGCTCTTTCCCCTCCTTCCTCCTCTTTCAATTTAAATTTTTTTGTCAGGGTCCCAAAAGAGGCCAGCCCTCACCCCCAGCCGAACGTACGCGGGACCTGTAATGAGTTAGGGCTGAATTCCTGCCAGCCCTTCTGGTAACGTTTAAAGAGGACGCTGGCGGGTGTCCAAACCCCGAGCGCGGCGGAGGAAAGAAAGGCAGCGCTTGACGGGAGTTAAGATATTGCAGGATGTCTGGGAGACAAACCCATTTGGGGTAATATGGCAGCCCACGGTAGCGAGGTAATCCATAAACAGCGAGAGGCTGATGAGCTCTCGTAGCCAAAGGACCCCTCAACACCTAGGCGGCAGAATGCAATTTATTTGTTTCTAATATTTAAAAATGCGCTTGCTCAGAGGCACCTGGCAGAGGGAGAGATTTCAAATCTTCCTCTCTCTCTGTCTTTTGTTTTTTAGTGGAGGAAACGACCCTTTTCTGGAAAGCCTGGTGTAGCCACAAGCTAGCTGTGGCCAAGCTGGTCCTGTTTGGTGGAAGATGGTTTCATAGCTCTGTGTTCCCAGCCCAAGTTTTCCAAAGTGCCAGGAGAAGGGTGGAGGGCGACCACTTCGCAGAGGGGTCAGGGCATGGCCTCTCGACCACCTGAGTTTTAGGGAGCTAGAGAGAAACCAAGCTGATTTTTAGGAGAGCTGGGGAATGGCACCAGTCTGGGTTCCTGCTTGGCCCCCTGCCTTGAAATCGGGGCTCCCGGGGTAAGCACCATGGGGACCGGGAGGTGCTGGCAGTCACGGGGCTCCGGGAGATGGGGCATAAAGAATCCCTGTGGCCCCCCAGGGCATGCTGAAGCTGCAGGAGCAGACCGCAGCTGCATCTCCTCGCAGCGCTGCAACTCCTCTGGGAGAAATCCTGGTTTATTTGGTGAGGACTCGGCCCTCTGTTGGAGCCCGTGGCCACAACGTCACTGAATCTGAAGCAGCGCACGCTTGTGTGGCTGTGGCAACTGCTTGCCTGCCTTGCTTTCCCCTGCCCGTGCCTTCCCAAAGGCGCTTTTCTCTGCCTCCCACGTGCTCCTGGCATGGGGCAGGGGGTGCAGGGGTATAAGGGAAATGCAACAGCACAATTCACCGTTCCCCATCTCTGTGCAACAGCAAAAAAAGCTTTCCCTAGCTCAAGGATAACTGCAGGTTATCCCGCACGTAACACACACATATCTTCCTAAGGAAGGGACCACGTATGCCCCCTTTTTTCCCGCCCCATCAAAGATGCCCGCTCTGACATGCTCCCTGGACCGGGCACCTCCTCCCAGGCTGTGGGGACCCTGGGCATCGAGGACCCCAGGAAGCCCCTTCAGCAGCACCTGGGTGCCCATGAGCTACCTTGGTGTCTCGCACCTCCTCCCCCAGCCTCTCCTCCCAGGAATGCTGCGAATGCAAAAGCTGACAGCTGCCCAAACCAGCTTTTACCCTTATATAGTATCTGCTTACACTCTTCCCTCCTGAAAGCCGGGCTGGAAAAGCCTGATGACAGTGTGGGAAGATAAAGGGCCGCTGCTGGAGTGGGGATAAATATTTGTCATTTTCCATCACTTTGTAAGAGCAGGCATCAGGGATCGCAGGCAACCTGCAATTAAACTGGATTCCGATCTGATTAACCGCTGTGCGGCTCTGCCGGCTTAACCCCTGCGCGCCCACCCACCCGCCGAGGCAGCACGGTGCCGCCAGCACCGCAGGGGTTAATGCTCCTACACCCAGAGAGCAAACTGTCACCAGGGATTAATTGCAAGTCCGAAGGCTTCGTGGGGTGCTCCACTGGTAGCAGCGACTGGATGCAAACAGCAGGTGACAGGTGGAAGCGGGGAGGGGTCCTTGAGCGAAGCCCCCTTGCAGGCTCACTGCTGGCTGGTGGCCTCCCCGCTGGCGCTGGGGACCTGCTGTTGTGAGAGGGACGATGTTGCGCCTTCCGTCTGGATTGAGCCCTTCGCTCACAGAATCCCAGACTGGCGGGGGTTGGCAGGGACCTCTGGAGATCACCCAGTCCAACCCCCTGCCAGAGCAGGGTCACCCAGAGCAGGTGGCACAGGAACGCCTCCAGACGGGTTTGGAATGTCTCCAGAGACGGAGACTCCACCACCTCTCGGGGCAGCCTGTGCCAGGGCTCTGCCACCCTCACAGCAAAGAAGTTCCTCCTCGTGTTGAGGTGGAACTCCCTATGGTCAAGTTTGTGCCCGTTACCCCTTGTCCTGTCCCTGGGCACCACTGGAAAGAGCCTGGCCCCATCCTCCTGACACCCACCCTTTCAGTATTGATAAGCGTTGATAAGATCCCCCCTCAGGTGTCTTTTTTCCAGCCTGAAGAGACCCAAATCCCTCAGCCTTTCTTCGCAAGAGAGGTGTTCCAGTCCCCTCATCCTCTTGGTAGCCCTTTGCTGTCCCCTCTCCAGCAGTTCCTTGTCCTTCTGGAACCAGGGAGCCCAGCACTGGACACAGTATCCTGGCATCGCTTCTGATGATCCTGAGGCACGTTGGTATTGCACCCCAATAAACAGCACATAGAAGCCCAGCAGCAGAGCTTTCCCGTGCACTCACCCCAGCCCCTTTGCTCGCCCCATGTCCCTGGGGGCCGGACACAAGCCTGGCTGCAGCTCCCCAGGCTCTCTGTGCCTCGGCAGCGCAGGGCCCGCTGCTGTCACCTCCTGTGCCCGGCCAGCCCCGCGCCACTTCTCCAGCCTCTCTGATATAGGCTGCTCGGCCCCAGTTCCCACTGGTTTTTACTGGGCTGGCCCCCACGTTGCCAACACTGCTGTGATCAAATGTGTCCCTGCGGCAGAAACACTCATCCCTGTGCCGGGCAGCATCCTTGGCGGAAAGGTGCGTGGGAAAGAGCGCGGATCCGGCCAGTCTGAAGCCATGTGGTTTGGTCCTAGCAGGGTGGTCCCACTGCTGCCACCCCCAGCCGCTCCGTGGCCTGGAGCACCCATCTCCGGCTCTCTGCTGGCAAAAAAATTAGATTTCCCCCTTTATAGTCCCCTGGGTCTCTGGTTTTCTAAAACATCCTCACTCCCGCTTAAGAATAACCAAACCCTGCACATGTGCGGGCAGGCTGGACCACACGAAACCCTGCACGGGAGCTGTGTGCTGGCGTATTTGTTAATTCGCAATCATACCCCCCCCCTCCTTTTCTCTGCATTGCTGGAGGTGTTTTCTGTGCTCCGCAGTGACACGGGAACGATACACCCATTGTGGCTGGGTTAGATGTAACCCCCTTTTAAAGACATGTTTCATTTCTCCCCTCCCTGGTTTCACTACAGGTGTTTTGTGCCTGATCTCTGCATTCCTGACATGCCTGAAATTCCCTGACGCTTAACCTCAGCTCCGAATTTCCTGGATTTGTAACATTTGGGTTTAGGTTAATAGCAATGACCTTGTAATATTATTCACCCCAAACTACTGATATCTGAGCTCCCCCATAATTCCAGCTTAATACCGTTTTCTACATGTAACATATACATCTGTGACGCCTGCCAAAGCGGCCTCAAGAGTTTCGGCTCTCTGTTTCTATTCAAATTCATCTGATATCCCGGGCTGCGGTGGCATGAAAAGACTGGCTTTAATCAGAAATCTCTCCCTCTCACGCATGCATGCTCTGCAGCTTGTTGGGATGCAGACCTGGAAGGCATCCGAGCATCCTCCAGCTCCCCCTCCCCGGCACTCCGACCTCTCGTCCCACTGCCATGAGCTCTCCCGCATCTGCAGCCTGCGCCTGCCGGGAACTCCTTGGCAGGAGGAGGATTCTGCATCGCTTGTGCCTTTCCCCAGGCGCCTGCGGGGCTGACTCCCAGCCATCGGCTCTTCCCTTCCCAGCACTGAACAAGTCCCTTAAATATTTTTAAGATGCTGAGGTGTGGTGCAGAGCTCTTCTGCCCGCGAGAAATACCGGCCATGGGGCCACACGGTTAGCGGGTGTAAAGCAGCGCAACTCCGGAGGACGGGGGGATGTCGTGGTACACCAGCAGAAAATCTGCTTGACGTGTTTCCTGGTAATAACTGCAGGACAAGTGGGTAAAGGGTGGAAACCTGAAAGGCCCTTGAAGGCAAATACCCATGTAATTTACAGCGTGGTTCAGCTCCGATCCTGCTCCGGGCAGGAGAGGAGCTGGTGGCTCCTTGCTGGCTTGGTGTCCGTGGGGATGGAGATGAGATGCGGAGTGGTATAAGCGGTGGGGAAGGCTGCCCCGCTGGCATGGGAGCCAAACTGCATTTCATCCCCGGGATGGAACTGCATGGCTGATTCCTGCCCTCATCCCAAATCAGGAGTAGCTGCCCTACGCTTAGCTGGGCTGCCTGGGTGGAAAATCAAAAGGATCGAGCCCAGGGCTGAGTCACGGCACAGCGTTACCTGCCCTGTGCCCTGCCCCTGCTCACTCAGCGGTTTCCTATCGGCCCCGGCATCGCTTCGCCTTTGAGGGAGCTCCTGGAGATAAACGGCACTTGGCGAGTCTGAGCAGCCGCCCCTGCGCCGGCAACGCCTGTGGCTCAGCTCCCCCTGGCCTGCTGGGGATGATCCTTGCTGAGGACGTGATGGAGGGTCGCAGACGAGGAGGAGGAGGAGGTGTTGATGCACAGACCCAGTAATCCTGTACAAGACCCTTCCCGGAGATGCGGAGATGCACGGGAGCGGAGAAGGAGGAGGAATGGTTGTGGTGTAACCTCCGCTTCACACCTCTCCATTGCCACTATCGCCTGCGGGCAGCCCCGTAAGGCCCCGTGTGGGATCTCCGCATGTGGCCAAAGGGCCTTCGTAGAGGCCATGAGCAGGCTGGGAGACAGCTGGGGCCGGGGAGGGACAGGATTTGCCCAAGGTCCTGCCTACGGGCTGAGCTGTGCCCAACGTCATAACCATCCCAGCCAATGCCGTTGCCCAAGACCAGGTGTTTCTGGTGCCTCTCACAGTCCACAGCCTTCTCCTGCCCCCAAAGACCTTCCCTGGGACGTAGCCCCAGTGCATGCCCAGGCCCCGGGACTGAGCTCCCGCGTGGGCAGCCCCTGCCTTGCAATGACACCGGGGCTCACACAAACCGCGGGGCTGTGAAAATCCCATTCCCTGCTGACCAACACCACTGGGGTCATCCAGGAGAAACCGTGACGCCGCCTGTCCTGGGTCCCTGCAGGGATAGGTTGGTCTCTCCCTGCTCCCAACAAAATTCCCTTTGCAGAAACCAGCTAGGAAATACGAAGCAGGTGCAGCCTGAAGGCTCGGATAGTGAGGATCCCCTGTTTATTTTTACACTGAACTGATGATTATTTGAACGCTTGTGGTTAGCGAGACCACCCTGGCAAGAGTGAGTCCTGGATACCCCATGCCTGAGCCTCCTCTGAGCTCTCCTGCTGTTGTGGTGGCCACCAGCCAGGAGCTATTGAAAGCCTTCTGCTGCTTGGCCGCCCATGAACCATGGACCCTGTCTCCCTGACTGAGACCTGTGGGCTGTACGTGGCTCCCAGGATGGGACCCCGCAATGGGAACCTGAGCTTCGTCTGGCCAAGCTGGCTTCGACCTGTCCCAGACTCTCAGCTGATGGTCAAGATCTCCAGCCAGGAACATCTCATGCTCTGGTGAGATTGTTGGCCTCCTCCTGGCCAGGCTTCAGCAGGCTATTGCAGAGCAGACATTTCTCAGCAGTCTGACGGTCCCACTGTGGCTGTCAATGCTTCTCTCTCCCTCCCATGCTGTTCCCCACCTTGGTGGCTCGACATTCCCCGCCTTGGTTTACAGCCATGAGGGGTCGTCTTCTTCCCAAGAACCACAGTTTGCAGCCAAGTCTGAAATGTGAATCACTCGTCAGACAAGCCACGGGTGACTGAGCAGGGCTGATTTCATTTGCAGGCCTTGAAACAGGCTCTTGAGCTTTCCCAGCTCTGGCAGCCAGGAGTCCGAGTCACCGGGATCGCGTAGGGCGAGGACAGCAGAGGAGAGTGGTTTGCTCCAGCATCCCTAAGATCCGACCTCTGCAGCTGCCCACATGCTCTGGAAGATGCCTGCTTGATGGACATCCACAGAGGGGAAGCCAAGATCCCTGGATGGGGGTATCTTCACCTGGATGTGGTTATTTTCACCTTCCCTTCTTTGCCCTGTTACTCACCATGGGCATGTACCCTCCAGTTGTGCTGTGTCTCCAATTTCCAGAGCAAAGCAAAAGCTTTTCCACTGGAAATAGTTTTGCCCTTTTTTTTTTCCCATTGGTTCCTTTTACAGAAAATGTTGTGGGTTTCAGATTTTTGTAAAAAACCCACCAAGAAGTGAAATAATCCCTCTGGTTGAAACAGAAACCCTCCTGAGCTACTCGGCTTCTGGCTCAGGTCTCCCATGCCTCTGTGTGCATCCTGCACCAGGCCTTTGAGAGCGTCCTCATTCAGCATCGGGAGGTGTTTGGTGTGCCACTGGCCTCCTGCACCTCCTGCAAACCCCAGGGACACCCAGTGGCTCAGTGGGGGGACCCTGCAAAGAGCTGGAAGAGCATCTAGTGCCATCAGCATAAGAGGGACAAGTTAGAACGGGAAAGGGAGGCTGAGTTCCTGTATCTTGGTGCAGTATTGGGTGCAAGAGAAACAGCCTTGTGGGAATGAGAGCAGGGAGGCGGTCTTTTGCTGAAACTGGGGATGTTTGCCCTCATTTTCTGCTGAATGGGAAATAAAAGACAGATTAAAACTTGGTTTCATGGCTGTGTTTGCTTGTCCTGTGGCTGTCAGGCAGTGCAGGGGAAGCTCTGCAAACTCAAGGGTCGCGTCATCCCTTCTCCACCTTTGCCGTCCCAAATCACTTTGCTCTTTTCCTCGCAGGGGGTGGGGATGAGTGGGTCCCACTTCCCGGCTGTGATGGCTGCAGGGGCCTGATTGTGTCCAGATGTGCATTTTTTTGCTATAATACGTTACAGGTCACAGCGCTGCCTCTTGAGTAGCCCCTCTAAAGATTAAAGGGGGAAGGAGTGGTTTTCATGGGTGGTTCCCATTAGCCATGGTCACACACCAGCAAACGAAGCAAATAAGTTAGGGATGAAAGAGTCCACACCCAACACTCATGGGGCATATTGGCTCACGCTTGGGGACCCACTTTGGTGGACCTGCACTGCAGCAAACACCCAGCTGGAAGTCCCTGCCGCCGCGCAGGAGGTTCTCAGAGCAGGACACAGTGGTTTGCTCCACCACCATGAGGGTGCTCTATGCCAAGCCCTTCATGGTCTAGCAGAGAAGTGGAGAGCCTCCAAAGCAGGGTACGTTTGGTGGCACCCACCTGGCAGGGGACGCTGCTGCTGGTGCCTGATCTGGTCTCCTTGCTCACCCACCTCCTTGGAAGACACATGCAGGTTGGGCAGGTTTTTTGGACATGATCTTGCCGTGTGTTTAGTTGAGAGAAGGCAGGTCCAAGATGTTTGGTTTAGACCAAATGTGTGGTTTGCCCATCTCTTGTCTCCAGCAGTGGCCCAGCTCCTCTAGAGTCTCTTGCTGAGGTTTTGGCAGCTTTTCTCACCTCTTTATATACACTTTCCCCATTGGAGGTCCCACCATACTGTGGGACCATCTTCTTTGATGGCCAAGCTGGCCATCCCTACAGGCAGGAGAATTGGGCTCAGGAGGGCAATCCCGCTGACTGTGCAGCCTGTTTCCACCCCTCTCCCATCACATCTCCAGAGAGAGCCTTGGAGGGTGCTAGGTACTGTGGGGGCTGCTTGGCTTGGGGTCCCCCCACCCTGGGTCCCCAGTTTAAGTGTTTTGGTCATTTGACTTCTCGCTTTCTCTGTCATCCCGCATAATCGCATGATTTTCTCTTTCTGAAAGGGAAAGAGGAGAATTTCTCTTTCTTTAGGGAAGAGAGGAGGATTTCATGGTTGTTGGAGGGGCTGACACCCAGCCCTTGGGAGAAATCCAATAGAAACAGTGGCCATAAGTGACCAGGGAAGAGTGAGATTAGGATAAGCAGGTACAGTTTGTCCCCTAGATACTTTCCCAGCCTCCAACTTCTTTTGGCATGCAAGATTTTCTGAGCCTGATGTGGTTTGTTGGTTTAGCAAATCTCAACGGATCTCTTTTTCAAGCACTCATTCAGTGTCTCCTTGAATCCATGAAAACCTTCTGCAGCCACATCTTCCTTTGGCAAGGAGTTCTCTAGATCCAACAGGGCTTATGGGATGAACCACACCTTCATTTGACTTCTGTTTGGCTTCTGCTCGTTCCATCTGATGGCCCTTGGCTTTTGTTGTGGAGGAGGTGGTGAACAGCAGATCCTCTCCATTTTTAGGGGGATCTCTGAGTTCTCCAGACCCCTGAGCCATCTCCAGTCCAGGTTGAAGGGTTGCAGTGGCATTGTTCGTATTGCAGAAATCAGCTCAGAGAAGCTGAAGGAGCAAATAACTAAAGCCAAGTCATCATCCACCAAAACAGGAAGAGGTCTTCTAGCCAAGTGGTGCTTGAGCAGGCCCTGCAAGTAATGCCATCTATACCAACACATACAGGGTCTGTATGTGTCCCTCAGTCCTTGTCCAGCATGTAGGGGATTCCTGCTGTTCCTCATCCTGCAGCCCTACAAGCCAAACTCATTCCTCCATCACCTTTGAGACCCTGGAGTAACCACCATCTCAGGCAGCGGCAGCTCTCAGATGGAGAAACCTTGACTTTCTGTGTCTCCAGGAGCTGCAGCCAGCTCTGCTGGGGCTGTGACTGAGGGGTGACACGCTGTCCTCCTTGCCTGTAGCCGTTGCCTTCGAAAGTGACTTTTGGGTGTGCAAATGGAGGCACCTGGAAGGAGCTTGACGAGAGCTTCCTAAACCTGCCCGTTGCCTTGCTCCCACCCCAGCCTAACCGGGGTGAGTGGTGCTACCTGACTGGTTTCTATCCAGCTTGGCTGGTTTGGCTGTTGCCTTGCTGGTTGCTGGCGAGACAACTGTATTTTCTGGTTTTACTTGCAGCAGCTTTAATGTGGGATGAGACTGCTGGCTGGTCTGCTTGTACGTTGTAGCTCCAACCCATCCTGGGACTGGGGGAGCTCCCGTGCACACACAGATCTGTGGTTGCACAGCCAGAGAGGACCAAGACCTTCTCAGCAGTAACAACCACTGCTTGGGCACTGGGAATGTCCTGGTCCAGGTGGCCATATATCCACAGTGTCCTCTACGTGTGGTAGCCCTGGAAGATCTCCAGTGGCTCAACATGCTTCCCATGGCTGGACATGGGATGCTCAACTGAAAGGCATCTGCACTGGACGTGGGGACTCAGCAGCAGGGCTCCTCAGGCAGCCAAGGGTTCTCTGTGCTGCCATGGCCAACATCTACTTGCCCTAATGCCAGGAAGGCAGAGCATTGGCCCCATCCCTGATAAGAGACATCACTCCAATCCTGGAAATGCTGCTGTGAGGGTTCAGGTTTAAGCAGGCGCCTTACTTGAAGTCACCCAGGGAATCTGCGACAAAGCCAGGAGCTAGATGCAGATCCCTAAATCTCATTTGATATCTTCACCACCAGGCCTGCCGCCTTCTGCCAAGTCATGTCTGGGGTCAGTGGCAGAGCTGAAGAGCAAGAAACCGAACCCAAGCATCCCGACTCCGCCTCCCCTCCGTTTGTTTCCACCCAGGTTGGCTCCTTATAAATAAAGGATTAATGGAGGCTGTTACAGTTAACTCGAAAGGACCCTGCAGCATAAATTCATGATCCTAAACATGACCAGTTCCAGGTTAGTAATTAGTGCATTTCACTGTGCAATTGCAGGTGCATCCTGGGAGCTCTGAAACAAGTAAAGGATCAGCAAGAAAAATATCTGGAAGCGATGGCAGGGATTTCAGATAACTCTCTGGCTTGAAAACCAAATTGGATTATTGCTGTTTGCCTTGTTAGAACTACTCCGTTACTGGAAAGCCTTTGGGAATTGTGACAAAATCCTCAAATTTCATCCCATACCTCAGAAGTGAGGGCCCCCCATAATTCCCGTATTGCAGGGCTGGCTGGACACATTCCAGCATGAGCATGGAGAAGTCACTTCATCGTCCCGTGACTCATTTTCTCCTTCTCTAAAAGGGCAGCGGTGTTTCCGTGCCTTGGAGGGGTGATGAATATTTGCACAGAGCTTTGGTGTTCTTGGATGAAGGGATAAAATCCCCATGAAATGCTGTGGTCCTCCCCCTGCATGGTGAGTCACGCTCAGGTCAGCGACCATGGGGGAAAGGAGCATTTTTAGTGTCGTTTAGGGCCAGGACTCGACAGGGGATGGGAATCAGGCCCGGGGAAGTGCTACATGCAGAACGTGATAAATCACAGCTTTCGCTGAATCCCCCCAGGGGGAAACTTGAAGCTGCTTTGTCCAAGCTTGTTAAGTTGTAATACATTAAGAAGGCGCCGACTCATGTCTTCCAGGAGCTGAAACTCTTCCTTGAACAAAGAGACACCATGGGATATGATGGTCTTTCCTGGGCACTAGGAGCTGGTGGCCTTTGGGCAGAGCTGGGGTCTGAAGGCTGTGCCGGGGTGAGATTAGCAACGCTATTTTGGTGGGGAAGGTGGGTTCCTGGAAGCATTTTACTCTTTATCTCTGGGCTTTGCCCAGTGCTGTCTTTGTCCCTCTGCTCTCAGCCCCCTCTCACCTCTCCAGCATCCTGGCGGAGAGCATCCTGGCCAGGTCAGCCTTGGAGATGGACACTGGGGCTGAGCCTTTGCTGGTCAAACCCAACATCCTTCTGCTGCTGCTGTGACAATGGCCACAGGGTGCAGTGACCCCAGCTGTGTGAGGAGTCCCTGTGCTGCTGGGAGCAGTGCCAAGGCAGGCGTCACCTTGCCCTGGACCTTGCCAGGAGGGGATGTCCATGTAGTGGTGGACCAAATCTTATACCTCCTTTGCCCTCATTCTCCTCTCTTTCTCCCAGTCATCTTCCTGTGGTCTGTGATTTTCCAGCCATCCTCACCTGTGATTTCCCAGGAATTCCTCTCTCCTTCCCCATCCTGCCCCTCCCCATCCCTTGACAACCTCCTGTTTCAGGTATGTTCAAAATTAAGCAAAGCAGGTTCTGCCTGTGGCCCTCAAAGTCCCTGCCTGGGAGGTGAATCTGGCACCTGCTGACCAGACACACGTGCTTATTTGATGGCCCAGGAGGCCAGGGCAGTGAGGACAGGTTTGGTTTCAGTGACTGCATCCTCCCAGCAGCGGGGGACGTGCATGGGAAGACGTGTTTATTTTCCCAGCTCCTTCCCCTGCAGCCCACGGCAGATGTCTGGCCGGTGGTGGGAGCACCGCTGCGCGCCTTTTGATGGGTGATTTCATCGCCAGGCGGGAAGGGTTTAGTCTGGGAATCTGGGCTGAGTCCCAGCCAGATCCCGGCGTGGGGCATTTCTGGGAGCAAAGGCTGCTGGCGGGGGCAGCCCCGCTGGTGGCCGTGCTGCAGCCAAGGGGCAGAGATACCGCTGGGGAAGGTCCAGCCGACCCGCCGTGCTCCTGAGAGGTGCAGAGCAAGGTCTGGCCGTGCCGCTGATACCCGCTGCTCTGCGGCACTGGGCATGGGACACGGAGATGTCGGGTCCAAGCCAGGTGAGTGTATGAGAAAACCACAGTGTTGTGGGGTATCCAGGAGCTTTTGGATGAGCCATCTTGGCCCTGATGTTATGCCATAGAGATGTCTGCATTGGTGACCACTTTCTCCAGGCAAGGCTTGATGGGGTGCCGCTCACAACAGGTCTGGGGTCTCACCCAGCCCCAGGCCAGCAGACCTGAGCCCCAGGGTGCTACCAGGCTGCTCCTGCTGTGGTTGTGGTGGAGAGGTGTCCACACCCTGCCCCCCTCCTCACCCGGGACTGCATGGTGGAGAAACAGTGTCCAGGAGCTGGAGAGGCTCTACATCAGACTGATGCATCAGGGCAGAGCCATCGGACCAAAACAGGTCTCCACCACAGCCCTGGGCTCTGAAGATGCTGAGCATCCCAAGGGATCAGAAGAAACTGAGCTAAGAAAATACACAGAGTGGAAGAGCAGAGCAGTTAAAGCTCTGGAGGAGAAACTCCGTGAGTGTGGAGAGAGGGTTTAACCACTCCCTCTCTCTGCGTATGGAGGTTATGGAGGCTAACAGGAAGGGAAAGGTGGAGGCAGCCTGATTTCAGCACTTAACACCCTTAATGGCTTTTGTGTAACACCATGAAAGCCAACAACAAAGCTGCTGGAGAAGTCTCTGGTATCCTGCACTCAGCAGGCAAATGAGACCGGAGAAGGTGCTTTTAAAGTGGAAGATGCAAGGAGGTGAAGACCAGACTGGGGCTGAGAGCCAGTCATGCGTGGTAAGGAGACAAACTGAGTCCCCAGCACAAAACCAAACTGCAACAGAGACCAGGGGCAAAAATCCCAGAGCCCCAGAGCTGGCCTTGGGCAAGCACACCTACCCGCTCCACACCAAACCCTCCGGATGGACGGGGCTGTGCCAGCCCGGGAGTGAGTGCGAACCCAAGGACTACAGGGAAGGAGACTCAAGGCAGAAAGCTCCACCATCTCTGACTTTGGGCTGCCCAGGACACCAGAAATGAAACTGGTGCAAATAACTAGGAGTTACTCTGGACCGTTTTGCTTTTCGGGGCTGTGTCAGCACAGGCAGCGGTTCCTCTAGCTCAGGAAATCCATCATAGGGCTGAGGTCAGCGATCTCCTCCACACTGAGGAGTTGAGTAATCTGAGCATAAAGGTAGATACAAACAGAAAAATATACAATTAAGAGTATTGTAAGGGTGAACAGTACCTGTAAGCAGGCAAAAAGGACTAAGAGCAAAGATTTCATAGCAGCACGTTTGCTAGCTGGAGGGACAGAGCTGTAGAGGAGGAGTCTGAAGACACCTTCCCTCTACCAGAGAAACACCCAGCTCTGTGCAGAGGTAGAAGAGCCCAGTGGTGCCCCAGTCCGTCCCCGTAGGAAGGGCTGGGAGAAGAGCCAGGCGGCACATCGCCCTGGACGCCCACGCGAGGGTGGAGGTGTGCGGTGATCACCGCGGGAAAGCAGCTGACACAACCCTCCGCTCACACCCAGACCCAACGTACTACGTGTGTAGGAGGAACATTTCCACTGCTTTCCAGGGGAAAAAATCTGGGGGAGGTGACTCATGCCAAATATTTTTACGTTGTGTGCATTAGCAGGGCTCTGGCAGGTAGGCTTGGAAAAACAGGAGCAATCTCATGTGCAATGGGATTTAGGATACGTTGACCTCACTGCTGTTTGGGTGGTAGGCAGCACTGGGGGGTAGCACACAAAAAGAAAACCATTTATACTGGTGTTTTGGGCATTTCATATTAAACAGGTGATGTTTTGAGTTGGAAAGAGTAGAGGAACGTGATTCACAGGTCTGAGCCGCTCTTTAGCAGCCAGAGCTGATGGACTAAGGCTCAGTCAAAAAAACGAAGGCAACTGAATAAATCTTCTGTAATGGAAATAATGTGCCTAAGTGAGAAGTTATTGCAACAAGGTCTGAAAGATAAGGATGAGGGTATGGCAGCAGCCCCCTCCCATGACAGAGGAACACAACAAACCTTTGAGTGTGAGCGGCGATGGGAACCACGTCCCCAGTCTCGCAGCTCGAGTCACACGGACGTGCAACAGGCGTGAGGTTCGACCTGCCCACAAGGTGCATTAAGCGTGTCTCATCCCCCAGGAGGTACGAGACAAGCATAAAACTACAAAGGAATACAGACCGGGGTGGGGGGAGCACCTCCTGGGCCATGGAGACCTACTGAGCGTGAGAGAGCCTCTCTGTCCCGATAGCTGGGACCCCATTTAACTTTCCAGTGGGAATTTCTCCATGGCCAGTTCATCCCCTTTTGTTCTCCTGCAAGGGGGGCCTAAAGCCTCCAGGAGCCGTCAGTGATTGAGACCCCAGGAGGATGCCGAGACCCATCTTTGCAACAGCTCGGTTGAACCCAGAGACCAACTTGGTGCTGAGGCACAAAAATCCCCAGAGAAGGAGAAACCAACATGAGTATTTCATGTCTTTATTTACAGGAAGCCGATATTAGTGAAACCTGCTTGACAAACTGCCCTCGCAAGACTGCAGAAATACCTTTTCCATCCGCAAATGGGCTGCTAACGGGGGAAGATTTAGTGGTTTCAAATGCACTTCAAGAGCATTTGATAAAAGCGCGTGGGAGCAAAGTCCAGAGCTTGAACTAATATTTCACTGCTGGATCAAAAACGCTCGTCTAGACTCCGGCAGGATGCAGACCGAGTGCCAGAACTACTGCCGGAGAGGAGAGGAGGCTGCAGGGAGTTGCTACGTTATTCCCCCGGCACTGTTTGTTATTTAGCAGGAGCTCTTTATACCCAGTAGGATCTTGTTTAAAGGTTGGTGATTCATAAGACAAAAATAAGGCCTATATAGTATCGCTACAGCGCTGGAAAATCTAAGATAAAGGCCAGAAATATTTTAAACTGGAGTCCAGTGAACATAGAGATAGGGAAGGATGTTAGGGCTTATTCCATGTGCCAAAAATAGAGTACATCAAGGAAAATAGCCTGTAACAATGGTGCAGGAAAAGCTTATCTGCAGGAGCAAAGTAGAACGGGTTTCTTTATACTGCCTGGAAAAAAAACCAAACCAAAACAAAACAAAAAGATGACCTTGGTCTAGATCCTTATTCTCAGATGTCTAAAACAGCCTGCCCAGATCCACCACAGCTGCGAAGGATGCAAATGAAGCACGTCGCTGGCGGATGTGGCTCACCTGGCCGAGCCGGGGCTGGGCCACACGTCAGCGCTCGCACATTTAAGCAAATTGCAGTGAAAGGTGGAAATAGAAACACAGCATCTAATCGTCATGAACGGAAGCAAAATGAGGAGCCAGGCTGCAGTTTGCACGGTGAAATCACACACTGGTACCAGGGCTGGCAGCTCCCGTCTGCTGACGAAGGTTGTCAGAACCCAATGCTGCCTGGAGCATGGAGGTGCGTGAACTGTCAACGAAAGCAAACCAAGATAGATCTCGGTCTGATCTCAGTCGGGATTTGCCACTGGTTCATGAAAACACCTCTGGTCATATCTACCTGTGGCAATGATGTCTGTCTGGAGGGTGTTGCAGGAGGCAGCCCATGTTCACTTCTCTGGAGAGAAGACCCAGAAGAGATGACCAAGCCCTTCTGCAGATCTGAAAGGAAGGGGCCACCGGATCAGGCATTTCATCCAGGAAGGTCTTTGGCAGCAAACACAACCAGGGGGAGTAGCTAAATGTTTGTGGAGGACAAGGTGGAGTGGACAGATAGCCGTTGGGTATGGTGGGGTATGTTGAGATGGACCATTGAGCCAGGCATTGGGCATGGCGGGATGAGGCAGGATGGACAGAAAGTTGCTGGACCGCAGGGGGGCTGGTGGCCTGGAAGGGCCAAGCAGGTCCCCTCGGGCATTACCCAATAGTCCAGGGTTGGTGTGACTTGTGTTCATCTGCTTGATGAGTGGTGTTCATGAGCGGGGACGCGGGGAGCACTGCCTGTCAGCATCTCTGGCCGAGATATCGCTCTTTTCATCACTCTCATCTCGCAGCGTGAACAAAGGTGGAAGAAACGCCCATGCGCCTGCCCAAGGGATGCTGCAATGCGAAACTCCAACACCCAGCCAGCCGGCTGCCGGCTGCCAGGTGTCCACACACCGTGTGCAAGATGGGCAGGGGCTCGGCGGGGTGAGGGAGACTCAGGCGTTGGGATGCGCCAAAGCAGAGCCGCAGATGTCATGGGCAGCTCGGCCCCGCGCTGCCCGCGCTGGGATGGACAGACCACAGCCAGGGTTCGTCTGAGACGCTCTCTCCTGGCCGGTGCTGTGCAGAACTGCAGGTTTTAACGTGCTTTGCTTTTAATTGCTCCAGCCCAGCCAGATGAGCGAGTGAACACACTCCCCAGCCCCGCTCCCGCGGATGTGAGAGGCTTTCGGCTGCTTGACAGATGTGGCTCCTCGCGGCCGGTAGCGCAGGGTGGGACGGGGACAGGGAGCCCAGGAAAGCATCACGGGGGCAACGTGAGGTGCCCGTGGGCACTGGGGCTGCAGCGGCCAGCCCGGGATTTCCTTCTCCGAGCTGGGGCGATGCTTGAGGGGGACCTGCTGCAATCAGGGCACCGCAAAAAACCCTGGCGAGTGCAGTATCGTGGGGATTGTGTAAATATTTTGATTAGCTTCTCCTTGAATCTAGATGAAGGGGAGATTTTTATCGCATTTACTGACAAAATAGTGCTTTTTTTTTTTTTTTTTCTTTTCTTCTCCGGGCGGGAGGAGGAGGCTGACTAAACTGCTAGAGGAGGATTCCTGGAGTGATTTAATACCAGATGAAAGCAGCCAGATAGGAGCTGCTGCTCCCCAGGAGCAAGTGGACAGCCACCAACGGCAAGCGCGTGGAATGTGGACAAGCTTACGATTCCCGTTGGTTGGGACATATTTGATATACCCGCCTGTCCGCTCAGAGCTGACACACGGAGACGGGGCAGCACAAGGTGTCCAGCGCCACGGGCAGCTCGTGGGCTTGGCAGCCCTGCGGGGAGGGCCGGCTCCCTCCTCCCTCCGCGGCACTTCGCGCGGCCCATTTGAAGGGCTTTGGTTTAATCCCCGTGCGTTGGCTGGCGTGGTGTCCCTTGTGTTAACACAGCCTGTAAATAACTCTGCACTGGCCCGTGCCGGGGGGAGATGGGCTTTGCAGCGCGGTTCACACCAATGCAACTGCCCCGTGGGGAGGTGGTTCCTCTGCTGCGGTCTGGACACGTCCCAGCGCGAGCCCTCCACAGCCGCGGCCGGACGGGAGGACATCCTCTCCTTGCCAGATGTCCCTGGGGAAGTTCAGCCGAGCCTGCGAACAGCAGGTGCCCAAATCAGCAGAGAAAGGCTGTGACTAATGAAGATGGGATGGGTGGCATTTCCATCAGCGGAGTTTGCCCGAGTGAAAGCCAAGCGCAGGGAACCTCTGTGGAGGTGGAGGAGGCTGAAAATGGAGACGTTCACCCGCTGTCAGGGAGCAGGTCCAGAGCTGAGGCATCACCAGGGCCTGGATTGCTCCAGGGGCGTGGGAGGAGAGACAACCACAATGTTTCACACCTCTTCTGCATCCCCAGTTCTGGAGATTGCTAAATATTGCCTGGAGGGGGCTGCCGACAGCTCCTCACTCTGCAGTTAGCCACCTCCGCAGACAGTAGGGATGGGGCTGGGATGGCACCAGGTGTGCAAAGACCTGGGTGGGTGTCCTCCATCAGTCCACCCTGCCTGCCATCCAGCTGCGTCCAGGATGTTTCTGCCAGGTCTCAGCAGAGTGTGACACCCTATGAAACCGTGGGCACCTTCTGTAGCATCTCTTTCCTGTTACAAAATGCGCCATGGTCTTCCTCAGTTCATCTGACAGAGGCTTGTTGGTGCAGAGCACAGCACTAAGCACAACCAGGGACGGCTTTTGCTTCAAGGCTACAAAGAATTTTGTTCCCCACAAACAACTGACCCCCGCGGGCTCCTCGGTCATGGGGATTGTCCCAGCCCGTGGGGCTGCTCAGGGGGAATTGCGCCTCCATGAAAAATCTCCTCTGATAGTTTAAACATCTGTGAATGCCGCGCATAAAAGATTTTCAACATACCTTTTGCTTCGAATAGAATAATGGAAATGATGAAAATATGGTTCAGGGCATGAAAAGGTGTCGGGGGCAAAAATGTAAAAGGTTTGGTAAGGGCCAAATAAAAAAGTTAATCCATTTCCCCCAAAGAGGCATTTTAAGGGGAAATTCACTTCCACCTCGATCCAACAAAACCACAGAGGCATCTTTTGGTGCATTTCATATGCAAAGGTGGAGCGGGGCGGTGGGCTGTGTGTGAGATGGGAGCAGTGGTGGCTGGCTGGTGGGGGAGCTGGAGGCAGTCAGGGGTCGACTGTCCTCCAAGCAGCACGTGGTGTCTGCATCAGGGCAGCGGTGGCCTTATCTCTGCTGGAAGAATGCCCCAGAAAGTGATATCGGCACATGGAGTAGGTGCTGCATGGCCTACAGCCTTGCTGGTAAATTAAAAGGTTCCTGGGAAAGATCCTGGCCCACAAAATAGCCCCCAGCGCTGCTCTGGGGATCCTCTACCTGCCCTGCGGTGGGGTCCCTTCACGCTGCAACCCTCTGAGACACAGCACAGAGCTGAAAGGTGTCACGGAGAGGAAGGCACCTTGATGGCACCCGGTGGCACGCGCAAAGCCTGCCTTGACCCTGCTGCTGCTGCAGGTCTGGAAAGTCACCGTGCAGTAGCTGGGCTGCCATAAACACCGCGACAACAGTTTGCACAGGGCTATTATAGCCTCATGATGTGAAGTCCTGATTTATTACGCGAGCCTATGTTGTCAACAGATTGGTTATGATAGAGGGCAGCTAACAAGCTATTTTGCATGCTGATTAGACTTGCTTGTCAGTGAATGCCTGCACGATCACTATCACGAGAAGTGCGTCATGGCTGGGATTGCTTCTCATGTCTTTGAGTCCACAGCTCCCCCCGCAAACCCACAAAATGCAGAGCTGTGGCAAGAAAACAAATAGCATTGTGCTGGGGCAATCTGCAAAGCCATCGTTCACGTCAGGGGATGGGCACGGTGCCCCACCACCACGTGTTTTCCCCCCGACCTGGGAAAACATGGGAGGAGGGCGCAAATGAGATGTTAAAATAGCCCTGTCCAGTGAGGGACTTTAAATGGCACTGAGAAGTCCAGATCTTCTCCATACAACCTGCTATGCTGGAGGGAGGCCTGTTTTGTCCTCTGGGGTTGGCCCCTTGTGGTGTTCGCATGTTGGGCAGTGCTAATGGCGTTGCTTCATGTGAACAAATGTGGATTCCCATGCTGTACCGCTGCTCCACAGCCAGGCTCTCTTCCTGAATCGCCTCTGGTCAACAGGGGACCATCGAATCATACAATGGTTCGGGTTAGAAGGGGCCTTAAAGCCCATCCAGTGCCACCCCCTGCCCTGGGTGGGGACACCTCCCACCAGACCAGGTTGCTCCAAGCCCCGTCCAACCTGGCCTTGAACCCCTCCAGGGATGGGGCAGCCACAGCTTCTCTGGGCAACCTGGGCCAGGGGCTCACCGCCCTCACAGCAAACAATTTCTTCACAATATCTCACCTAAATCTCCCCTCTTTCAGTTTGAAACCATTACCCCTTGTCCTGTTGCTCCATTCCCTCATAAAAACTCCCTCCCCATCTCTCCTGTAGGCCCCCTTTAGGTACTGAAAGGCCGCTATAAGATCTCCCAGGAGCCTTCTCTTCTCCAGGTTGACCTTTTTCAGCTCCAGCCAGTACAGCCCCCTTATCCCAGTTCCAACTGACAAAGCACAGGAGTTGCTGAGAGATGGAGATGCTGATGATGCTGGGGTGGCTGGCTGATGGTCAGGTGCTCTCTGCTCTCTCATGCTCTAGATCCCTCCTTCACTCCTTGTCCCAGAGGGTCTCCAGCTCCATCAGCTCAACAATCTCATGCCCCATGTGTTTGACAGTGCTCCAGAGAGCAGGGAGGGAAGGACAAGCTTCAGAGGGCAGCCCTGGCTCTCTGCTCTCCTGCCTGGGCCAGAGCGAGAGTTCCTCCCTCTGCACCATGTCCTCAGGGTGCTGACAGCCCTGGGCTGGGGGCAGGTGGTGAGGATGGGACTTGGCTCCTGCTGCCAAGTGTCCTGAGGTCCTTTGCCACTCATTAGGGCTTCAGGACATGGCTGAAGGTAACCTGGGTCAGTGTGGGTTTGCTGCGGGATCAGCTGGTGGTATTTCAGGAGTTCAGAGCAAGACTTGCAGTAGGATGGGACTTCCTGAAGCCTGGATTGCCCAGGGGCCTTGGGCACCTCATTCCCATTAAAATTAATAATTCCTAACTATCCTGGAGGTCTGGACTGCAGTCACAGAGGTGCTTTGGAAAGCCCGTCATCCACAGTTCAAGCTCAGGTATATTTTAGGAGGTAATCAGTTTTGGCTGGCGTTTTCTCTCTGTCATATTGCATTTGCCTCCGGCTTGGCAGCCGACTCAAGAGTGAGGAGCTTGTTATCATTTTATAGAGCAAGTTAATTTAGTGTAGTAATTTCTGCGAGAAAAACGTGCTTGGCCGTTGCCGTAAAGGTCAAATGCACTGCCAGGAGGGCTTGTGCTAATGTCTCTTGTGTTGTCCTTCAGGAGATCCCAACTCATGACCTGGGAGCATCCCCCAGCATGGAACTGCCCCCAGAGCCGCCACATGTGGGAAGCCTCTGCATAGAATCACGGAATAGTTTGGGTTGGAAGGGACCTTTAAAGCCCATCTCGTCCAACCTTCTCTGCCATAAGCAGGGACACCTTCAACTAGACCAGGTTGCTCTAAGCCCTATCCAACCTGGCCTGGAATGTTTCCAGGGATGAGGCATCTCCCACTTCTCTGGGCAACCTGGGACAGGGTTTCACCACCCTCATCATAAAATAATTCTTCCTTATATCTAGTCTGAATCTTCCCTCTTTTAGTTTAAAGCCCCTTGTCCTATCGCTACAGGCCCTACTGAAAAGTTTGTCCCCATCTTTTCTGTAGGCCCCCTTTATGTACTGAAAGGCTGCTATAAGGTCTTCTTGGAGCCTTCTCTTCTCCAGGCTGAACCCCCCCAGCTCTCTCAGCCTGTCCTCGCAGCAGAGGGGCTCCAGCCCTCCCAGCATCTCCGTGGCCTCCTCTGGCCCCGCTCCAACAGGTCTGTGTCTCTCCTGTGCTGAGGGCTCCAGAGCTGGACACAGTGCTCCAGGTGGGGTCTCACCAGAGCAGAGCAGAGGGACAGAATCACCTCCCTTGACCTGCTTGGCCATCCTAGCCATGAGGATGATGCATCTTCATCCCACAGGTCCATCATCCTGTCCCACCAGCCCACCCTGGGGACACGGCGCTGGTGATGTGCTCGTGAGGGAAGGCGTACCATGAACCCAGGGGTGTGCAGATGAGTCCAGTGCTCGGCCGTGCTCCAGCCCTCTCCCTGCACGCCGCCAAGCCCCGGGCGCTCGCCCCGCTTCACCGCCTGCTCCGCAGCTCCTTCCCAGACCCACAGCCTTCGCTCTCCTCCCCCAGCCGCATCGTCCCGCGGGCGTCTTTCCTGTGGCTGCCCTGTCCCCTGCACCCCCCGAGAAAAGAATGCAGCTTTGCAAAAGCAAGGCAGGAACAAAGCAGAAAAGAGCAGTTTTGTATTATTTTCTTTTCTGGGCCATTTTGAATTAATTAAGGAATGTGATCTAAACTATAAATACCCTCCTTCACGTATGATTTATGGCCTGTTTGTTCTGGATTGGTATGTGCTTAATCTCTAATTGTAAGCCCACCATCTGTTTTTATTGATCTCTTTGCCAGGAGAGTTATTGCTCTCCTTGGCCTTATATGGGAAAATTAGGTATGTGGTGAGCGAGCCAGCTCTGGGGCTGCTCTTACGTCAGCCTTGGAGCTGCTCGGGAGCGCGCTCCCCAGCTCCGCTCCGGCCTCGTGCTTCTGCCAGCCTCTATTTACCGTGTGAAACTTCAACTTCTGGGTCCCACAAAGCCCCCCTTATTTGCAGGAGCATCTGCCCCTCTCAGCCTCCCTCTGTATCGATCCCCCTTCAGCCCCGAGAACGGTTTTTCTCTTAAAACAAAACAAAACAAAACAAAAACCAAAAAAACCAAGGGGAGAAGAAGAGGGTGGCATGGCCTTGGTGTTTTTTGGCTATAAATCAGGCTGCTGCCAACTCAGCCTGGGTGCTTTCAATGGTGGGAGTGTCTCCATGAGAAAACAGGCTGGATTTATTCATTAAACCTAGGGGGATCCGGCTGCATTATTAACTGCCGAGATAATAGCGCCCGAGCCCAGCCTGCGTGTTCTGCACGGCCGGAGCAGAGAGGGAAGGATGAAAGCTCCCAGGAACATTTGGAAGCTTAAAGGAAGCCTGTGGATTTGAAGAAAGGAGCGCATTTTATTTGCAGAGCTGGGCAGCAGAGAAAGGCAGCCATGGTGCTGCGGGAGAGCCCCCCCCACAAAGGGAAGGGGGTCTCTGTCCCTCCCCACCAGCTGATCCCAGCTGGGCCAGATGATCCCTCCGGATCCCAAACCCTGCTGGACCATGGGGTGGGAGCCCCCCATGAAGGGTGGGATGAGTCACCCTCCCTTTGGAGGGCATTTTGGGCTTAAGGAAGGGTAAAAAGGGAAAAGTGGGACGGAGAGAGTGATTGAGGGATCTGGGGATGCATGGCTGCTGAGGAAGGGAGGTATTCACTTGGCTTGTTGGATAAAAAAGCAGAGCTTAATTTGGGGAAAGCAGGCCTGTCTTGGTGGCAAGGGCTTTGCTAGGGAAGCTGTGGCACAGGGAGATGGATTTGGGGAGATGATGGCTGCTGCGCTTTCTCATTTTCCTCGCAGCACTGGTGCTGGCTGCATGAGTTGAGGGCCAGGCTGGGTCCAGCCACTGGTTCACTACCTGGGCCACTGGGGGCACAAATAAACTTAACTCTGACCCCCTGCCCTGGGCACTGCCTGGGGGACCAGTGCTCTCCACACCGTTCTGGGGGGCTCCGCTGCCCAGCGGACTTTCGGTGTCCCACCGAAAGAAAACCAACTTCCCTGGGGTGTCAGCTGCTTGTGACAGGGGGGTCTCAGTGGGTTGTAGCTCTGTCAGCACCCAACAGCACCCCCGTCTTTTACAGTCCAGGGATGTGCTGGCACACTTTGGGTTTTGCAGCTCCAAGCCTATGCGGGGCCACAGCCCCTTCCCTGGCTGTTCCTGGGCACCTCACATAGCTGTGATGCTGCTGTGTCCCATCACCATCCATGCCCTGCCCATCTCCCCCCCGGACCACCGCCTCCTCCTGCTGCGCTCCCAGCTCTGCTGCTGTGCCAAAGTGCGTGTGTTTCCCCCGGCATGGGGGCACAGCATGGCCAGGACCGGGTCTGCAGCTGTGCAGGCACTTTCTGAGTTGCAACCTGAACCTTACCTGCTCCGGGGTGAGGCAGGTCCTTGTGCCCGGGATGCTCTGTGTTGCCCATCACCGCTGGCTCGGCACCATGGCAAACAGCAGCCCTGTGACAGGGTTCCCTTCCCAGCCCTGCTCGGGGAACGCACTGCTGGGATCCAAGCCCGTGTCTTCCCTTGCTTTGCCTCGCCTTGCCTTGCCTTCCCTTCCCTGTCTCAAAGGAAAAAACAGGGAGAATCCCCTTAAAATCCTGCTCATCCCCTAGGCTCTTCCCTCACCACTCCGGGGCCTCCATGCCCCACTGCTCCCTCCGCACCAATATGCCCGTCTGGGCAGCAAATGCCTCCACGTGACTTGGCAGCCGTCACACCGTCTGTCCAGGCTGACAAAGTCCAACGAGGCGGCTCCATGGCCAGGGCTTGACAACCCCCGGCTTGGACAGGCTCCCTGGATGCGGCGTCACCCTGTGGGGACCTGCTGGGCACAGGGAATGGGGCAGAGAGTAGCAGACGTGCCCACCGAGCCAGCACAGCCTCCCCGGTTCAGGGGGGGCACAGTCCCTGGACCATTTTCCAGCCCCCAGCCTGGAGGTCTGGGATGGTGCTGCTGGGCTGGGAGATGCTCCGCGCCCGGTGCTGCATAACGTCTACGAGGGGAGGGAAGTGTTAGGGCCAGGCTCATCCCAGCCCCAGCGCACAGCTGCCAGGCAGGGTGCCCACCAGGGCATGCTGCGGTGGTGAGGGCTTGCCTCTGCTTCTGCCTTGCACCCCTGGGACCACCAAGCACCCAGGGGTGCACCACTGGGGGTCTCTCCCTGGTGTACCACAGGCACACAGAGCCGCTCTGCCACAGAGGAGGCCACAAAGATGCTCAGAGGGCTGGAGCCCCTCTGCTGGGAGGACAGGCTGAGAGAGCTGGGGGGGTTCAGCCTGGAGAAGAGAAGGCTCCAGGGAGACCTTAGAGCAGCTTTCCAGTATCTGAAGAGGGCCTACAGGAAAGCTGGGGAGGGACTTTTTCAAGGGCATGTAGTGATAGGACAAGGGGTAATGGCTTCAAACTGAAAGAGAGGAGATTTAGGTGAGATATTGTGAAGAAATTCTTGGCTGTGAGGGTGGTGAGCCGCTGGCCCAGGTTGTCCAGAGAAGCTGTGGCTGCCCCATCCCTGGAGGGGTTCAAGGCCAGGTTGGACAGGGCTTGGAGCAACCTGGGCTGGTGGGAGGTGTCCCTGCCCAGGGCAGGGGGTGGCACTGGGTAGGCTTTAAGGGTCCTTCTAACCCGAACCATTCTGTGATTCTAAGTGGCAGGAATGTGGTGATATCCAGGATCCAGACCGCAGTCCCCTGCCCTGTTTCTGCAAGCAGACTCAATGGGCTGGAAGGGGTTAGTTAGACACCTCGCCGGGCCAGTGCCACTGGGACAGGGGCAGCGCAGGGGCCACTTTGCCCAGAGTCATCCCTCCCCATCCCACAGCGAGCGTGGGCTGAGCCCCTTCCTCCCCATGGGGAACCCACTGAGACAGGAGTTGCACCAAGCCTCTGGCTCTACATCTATATGTCAACCATGAAATGCCCCCTAAAATACTTTTGCAGTTGGGAAGGAACTCTTGTAATTTGCTCAGTCTCCTGCATCCTCCCGTGGTTATTATTTTAAGCCGTTCCCCTGATTTCAGGGCCCTGGTCTGGAGATCCCCATTCCCAGACTGACTGATGCGTGCGATGACAGAATTTCTGCTGTTGGGCAAATTAATTTCCCATGGGATTGTGGCCTAATATATAAATATAAAACTGACACATTTTTACTCAGTTGAAAATAAAATAGCTCCAGCTCAAGTTTGCATGAGATAATGCTTCCAGGAGATAAGGCGGCAGCGGGAGTGCGAGTTGCCATGTGGATCCCATTTTTCCCACAGATCCCCAGCAATGTTTGTTGGCCGGGCTGTGCAACAGCAGCTTTTGATTAGCGCCAGGCGGCATTAACGCGATGTTTGTGTTCTGCTTCGTCTCACCCCACACCTGCTTCTTCCCGGGCAGAGCAAACGTCCGGGCAAGCGAGAGCAGGGAGTCTCTCTGCTCGGTGCACTCAGGATTTGCCGAGGGGATGCGCCCGGAGCTGCCGTGGTGCTGGGGGAGGGTGGTTCAGACCCCAGCCCCGATGCCTCCAAGCTGGGATTGCAGGAGCCTGGGCTGGAGGAGGGCAGTGAGAGTCCTTCACGTGGGGGAGGTGATGGATACCTGCTCCTCAACGAATGGCCAAGGCCCAACTAGGTTGAAAGGATGGTGGATCTCCTTTCCCCTCCCTCCGGGAAAGGAACCATCGAGAAAATTTGGGGAATGGGATTTCCATCCCCGCAGGCAGGATCGTGCCGGTGCTGAGAACAGGGCAGCTGGGGCCGAGGTCCTGGCTCCTGTCCCACTGCCCTGTGAGCTGGTCTAATCCTGCGCTGTCTCTAAGGCCTCTTTGTGTACGAGCCCCGGCAAGCAGGCCATGGTGAGCCCGGGCTGGCAGGGTGGCTCGGTGCCGCTGGGGACCAGGCTGTATTTGGAAGTTGATCTCAGGGCCCTGGAGCCCTGGATCCGTTAGCGCATGCAGCAGACATGAGTGTGTTCGATCCAGAGATCCTGACCTCAGCCCTTATAAATAACCCAACCGGGGCCATGCAGAGTGCCTAAAGCAGCTTGGCTCCTCTGCTCCCATAGCAGTCATCTTCTCTTCTCTTCTTCCCTTCCCTTCCCTTCCCTTCCCTTCCCTTCCCTTCCCTTCCCTTCCCTTCCCTTCCCTTCCCTTCCCTTCCCTTCCCTTCCCCCTTCCCTCCTCCTTCTCTTCCCTCTCCCCTCTCCTCTCCTCTCCTCCCCTCCCCTTCACTGCCCTGGGAACCTGCCCCCTCCCCCCCCCCTCAGGATGATTAAACCCTGAAGAATGTGCTTGGGGCTCTGCAGGAGGAGACGGCTGATGGGGCACACATGGTGTGAGGGTTCGGAAGAGCCCGCATACCAGTGGGGGCTTATCTCCAGGCTGAGTAACCCAGGCACCACCGGAGCCCCTTGGCTTGTTCCTGTGTCCGGGCTGAGCCCATCCCATCCTGTCCCATCCCTGCACTCACTGTGGCGCCAGGAGCACAGGCTGCATCCCCTACCTGGTGGCAGTGGAGACAGGCAGGGACACTGGCCCTGGAGCTGTGGGGTGTTGGGGGTTACCCCCTTCCAAGCTTTCCTCCATGTCTGGAGAGAAATCTGCTTCGGTGGAGCCTGGCAATGCCCACAGCCTCCCGAGCCCTGTGGGGAATCAAACGGGACATAAGCCCTTTGGTGCCCCAGGAACCAAAGCTTTACTGACCCTGTTTCCAGCCCCTCTGCTCTCCTGGCCAGGTCTAAGCTGTCATCTGCAAGGAGCCAAGGACCTTCACAGCCCTGGTCCCTCCGGTGATATTGTCAGAGCAGGAGCCCACACTGGAAAGCAGGGACCTGGACCAGGTAAACACACGAAGCAGATGAGATCCTGATGGATCAGGCATTGATGACCTTCAGAAAGAGAGACTGGGACCAGCGGTGAAGAGGGAGAAGTATGTCATGGAGCTGCCTGCCTTTGGGAGAGCCCAGGGAGCCCTGGGGAGACAAGAGGTCTCATGGACATCCAAGCTGGCAGGACGCTTGGGGTCAATATCTTTGGATAATCCCAGGGCAAATTGCCTTGTATTTGTAGCTGAAGGTGTCCAGACAAGAGCAGCGTGTCTCAGGTGCCTGGGTGAGGTGCCACTCCAACCAGAAATGCAGGTGAGAGAGCCTGGGGCGAAGTAAGAGAAAGAGCCTGCTCAGGAGCGATTCACACTGGAAGGATGGAGCCGGTGGGTCTCCAGCACGGTGCAAATCTGCTGTGGGAAGAATTCACCCGAGATTCACCTCTGGGTCTCTCTGTTGTATCAGTCGAGGTGGCGCAAGCTCCTGAGTCACTGGGTGTCATCAGGCAGACACCCACCTGCCTGGGTCTCGCCCGTCCCGGCTGGATGCTCCTCATACCTCCAGCTGGGCCGGACCCGTGGTGGCTCGAGGAGGATGAAGGGCTGGGGGCAGTACCCAGAGGTACTGGGTATTGATGATGAGCTTTAATACTTGGGGCAGGTCTTTTCCCCAGGTCACAGGGCAGCAGGGCCCTAGAGAAGGGCACCCCTTGGAGAAATGGGCTGAGTTGAAGAAGCCCCAGTAGAAAGGGGACACGGGGCTAAAGTGAGGCACAGCCAGCTGGAGGAAGGACAGATGCTCCATCTCCTGGTGTCCCCGCCTCTGAATACCTTGCTGAGGGTGTGATTTAGACATTAGAGGAGCTGCAAGCTCAATACAGGACCAAAATAATTATATAAAGAGGTCAAAGAAAGGGATTTATTGGCTTTTCCTGGTCCTAAACTCCCTGAATAAGAAACACGCTCTGCCCCAAGGAGCTTAGAGTCTAAATCAATAATAAATCCATATTTATTGTCATAAAGGGCCCAAATTATTTTTTTTTTATGGTATAAAGATACAAGATCCAGGAAAAACTTGAGTAAGGGAGAATTACTTGTAGGTGGCTGCAAAAGACATTTTTATCACAGAGGCTTAAACTATTCTGCTGCCTCTGTGTCTGCCTGTTTGCTGCCTCTAGTCATCTGGAATATGCTGACCACTTCCTACCGGCCTCAACAGAGACATTAAAATGTCAAAAATGTTTTATTCTTGCAAGAAAATCTGGGAAAGGAGAGAGAGAGAGAGACCCACACTTGGGCTGCCATCACGAGAAAGTCTTCAGTGTGAGCTCAGCCCCATTGCCAGACGTTGAAGAGCCATAAAAAAATATATATATATATATTAAAAAATATCACATATTGCGGGTTATTTGAGGTATGAGCACAGTCCTGAAATGCAGCACTGGAGGGCTCTTTGCAGGCATGAGGCCCTTGAGATCAGCAGGGCCGTGAGCGGTGCGGCTGGTGGGATGGCAGGAGTCGAAGTGCTCTGTACATGGGGGTGGGACATGCGGGTCCCCACGGCCCAGGAGAGAGGAGAAGGGATTCCAGCCCGGAGCAGCAGTGCCTGGCATAGAGAGGAGCCCCAAGCCCCGGGCCAGGCTCTAACACCACGGGGACATGGGGAAAGTATTGTTTTTGAGGAGAATTTCCTCGTGTGTGTGCATGCATAAACCCCTCAGCTGTGTCACCAGCAGGTCTCCACCAGTCTAGGATCCTCCCTAGGCTTAAGGCATGTCAAAACTGCAGGGAAAGATGTGCTGGGCCAAGTCTTGATCAAGACTTGACTTGCTCATTTCCAGTCCGGGAGCACTTCAGGGCAAAAGGAGGAGACCTGGAGGTCTGGGGCTATCAAAGCACAGGAGCTGAGATGTCTCTAGCGCTTCGTGAGGGATAACAGTAATTTTCAGACCGGGGTGCTCCGGTCTTCGTGGCTTCCCCATTGCATAGCCAAATCCCTTCTGGGTTCAGCTATTGTGAGCACCTGAGGTAGCACCAACCAAGGACGTGAGTGCTGGGGAAGTGGTGTGACGGGCGAGCAACTCTTGAAAAGTCAATCTGAGCAAATAATGCCAAACCTAGAAGGATTTGTCCTTTTTCAGAGCCCTCTGCTTGCAGAGCACGTGCATACTTAGAAAGAGCTCTAGGGAGCATTGCAAAACCTACCACATTTGGTGTAGGTTTTGGACACTTCAATCCCACTTTAATGATACTGTCCAGGAAATGACAAAGCTTTTGCAAAACAGGCGGGCTGGATTCTGGCTTGGTCCATTTCAAATCGTTGCGCGGATTTTTTTCATGCGGCTTGCTGAATCACAGCGAAAACATACAACATCCTGCCACAGCTTTTCTTGTTTCTCTGACACTTCTGGCACGAAAATTGGACGCTGCAGCAGATTCCAAGGCTCAATTACATCCAGGTTTGCCCCACGCTAGAGGAATCTGGTTTTGATGGCACTTCTTCCAAGTGACAGCCATTTTCACTGTGGGAAGCTTTGTCTAAATGCCTTAGCCCCATCCAGCACCCGCTGTTTATGGGGTACCCGGTAGGAATAGATGGGTTTCGGATACTCCGTATGCTCCATCTTGGGTGTAAGCACAAGGCAGGGACTTCTCAGAACTAAGCAAACTGCACTAGGGAAAAGAAAATAAAACAAAACATTGGTGTTCTTCCAGGGGTTAATGAGTAAATATTAATCTGTTTTGAATTTTTGGGTACAGGAGACGTTTTATGCGGTTATAGCTTTTCAAACAGAACATTGGGAGCCTTTCTGCTAAATCAAGGGCGTACACAAGAGGAGGTTACACTTGAAGAAAAGCCACATTAGATTTATTAGCATTTACTTTAGGCCATAGTGAGAAGGGAGGCCCGGGGAAAGAATCAGAGGCATCTCTAGAAATCCCTTGGTTCTAACCTGGGCCTGCAAACAGCAAAATGCAAGGTTTGGGATGATACGGCGTTTGTGTGAAAGCAAATCTTGCAGCTCCAGGACACGCAGGGAGCCACGCTGGCACCTGCATAGCATCGCGACCGCATGTTTGAGCCCAGAGCAAAATGCCAGGACTTGGGTCAGGGACAGGAGCCCTCCAGAGTTGAGGCACGTTTGGAGGTAGGATTCGGTTCAGAGGAGCTCTACCTCCAAGGGACGCAGAGGGAAACAGCGACGGCCTTCAGGGGGGCGGCACAGGGCCCCTGATGGGAAGCAGAGATAGCGCAGGCAGGGAAATGCAGCATGGGAGCAATGAACTGCAGAACCAAGCGGGGGAGGACGAGCCAAACATCTGGTCCAGCATCCGCTTAAGCTGCTCTGCAGCCTGCAAGTGGATTTAGACTACCCACAGAGCAACGCCAGGGCTGCATGGGCTTGTGAATTCCCCGAAACAAGGCGATGCTGTGGCACCAGCTCCTCGCAGGAAGGAGGAATGTCAGAGGTGGTTGCAGCCTGCGGATGTGATGTCCCACCTGGGAGGGCGGCAGGACAGCCTGGCATCCCCCAGCAATCCCAAACCATTGAAAGTCCCCTAATGTTTGCAAGTGCTTTGCATTCCTCTTGCTGGGGCACAGCAGAGGCACGGGGATGGGAACAAGGGCAATAGGTAGGAGCGTGTCTTCTGCAGGGCTCTCCATATAGAGCCAGCAATGCCTGCTATCTCTCCATACCTTCAGGATCAAGGCTGCTGGTTTGTTTCAGTAACACAAGCTTGGCTGGCTGGCAGAGGGGGCGGAGACCACAGGGCAGAATGGTATGGGACATCCTGGGGAAACCAACCCACCTTAGCAGGAGCTAAGGGCCAAAAGCTGCTGGGGTGCAGCCAGCAAGGATCCCAGGAGGCTGAAGGATGGGCTAGAGAAGTCCCAGCCTCTGCTGCAGGGTCTCTGCTAGCTCTTTAGAAGTTAAAATGAGGGATCATAGAATCATAGAATGGTTTGGGTTGGAAGGGACCTTGAAGACCATCCAGTGCCACCCCCTGCCCTGGGCTGGGACACTAGGCCAGGTTGCTCCAAGCCCCGTCCAACCTGGCCTTGAACACCTCCAGGGATGGGGCAGCCACAGCTTCCCTGGAATGAGAAAAGCAGTGGCAGACGCTGCTGTGCCGTGGGGCAGGGAGCCAGCTCCGAGCCAGCCCATGACAGGGCCCACCAGGGGCTACCGTCCTCTTCCTTCAAAGTCCCCTGGAGGGTCACCGTACTGGGTCCTGCGGGGCTGGGTCCTCTCTGGAGTGCCTGACCCTCCCTAGATATGGTCAGCACCGCAGCAGAGCCAGGGAGCCATTGCACATCTCTGGGGATACGCAGCTCCAACACTAGTTCTTTGCTCTTTTCCTGGGGATTGGACATTAAAAGGTTGTTATGCTTTGTCCTTCCCCAACATCTGTTGAAAATGTCTGTCTTTCTTGTTCTCCTGAAAATCACTGGCACACCAGAAAAGCATTGGGCTCAGGAGCCTTCGTCTAAGCACTTGGGCTCATGAACCTGCGCGCAGAAAACTGGAGCCACAAATGTGGGAATTTCTCACTGGGAAGCGGCTGGGAGGTGTCTGCCAGTTCCTGTCAGCCATCAGCTGTCGGGGGCATGTGCAGTAGATACTGATTTCCTCCAGGACCTTCACACATCAGCCTGGGTGAAGCAGCTCATTAAAAGCAACTAATTGCTGCAGTCAGTTGTGACATGAATTTTTCAAGGTTAATTTAGTTTGGCACCGAGAGTCCTCCATGTATCTCCAATGAAGGTGAACCACACGTGCCGCACAGGCGCTCCTCTGCTGCCCTGCTCCTCTGGGGACAGACTGCCCAGGCTCGGGAGTTCAGATTTGGAGCGTGTTCAGGGATTGCTAAAAGGGAATGCGCTGAGCTGTGATGGGGAAACCCAGCCCAGAGGATGCAAAGCGTGGGTACCACGCTGCAGGGTGACCAACAGGCCAGCTCGGTTTATGCTTGATTCAGGCATCAGCTTTGCTTTGCCTTGAGATGAACAGTTCCTGCAAAGGTCCTTTTAACCATTTACCTGAGCTTACAGGAACGCTGAGGAAAGCAGAGTCCAAAACGTGATGTGTTCAGTAAAACTTTCCTGTTCACCTCCCTTATCCCGTTTCCCCTTCGCCATGAAATTTCCAAATGCTCCCTGTCTGACTGACTCCCAGATGGTATTAAAGATAGCAGGAAGTGTCTTTGGGGGGGAAAAGAGACATTTGCTGGAATGGTGACGGTGCTTTGTGTTGGAATAATTTTCCGCTCCCTTGCAGAGTAAAAGCAAGACCAAGGAAGAAAGCAAGCGCAATGCCTTTTTCTGGCATTTCAGGTCCAGCTGTGGGGGTTTGTTCCAGCATCTGCTGTCTCCTTTGTGAACGACAGCACAAAACAGCCTGTGCAGGGGTTTGGGTATTGTGGGACACCAAAGGTGCGGCCTCTGCCCTCTGGCCACGCACGAGCAGTGGGGACCTCCGTCCATCTGTCGGCTCACCGTTCGTTGGCAACCATGTCCCCCATGGAAGGAATCAGATGCAAAGCCCAACTTTGCCCAATTTTGGGTGTTCCAGGGTTGAGAGTTTGTGCACCAGCAGCACCCTGGGGCCCAGCATCCCCGCGCCCTGCGGCAGCATGGTATGGTGTTGGTCCCAGCATGGGGCTGCCCCCCACCAGACCCCCTTGGCCGAGGCATGCATGGCCCCAGGGTGCAAGGCTAGAGGAGATCCTGCAGAGCTTCGCTGGTCCCACCTGAGCAAAGGCTGACTTGGCACCCACCGTCAGGCGGGGAAGGGAAATCGGCTGTTTAATAAATGTATCCTGTGTTTACGGAGGACCCGCCAGCTATGACAATGCAGATGTTTCCTGTCTCCCTACATCTGCAACAGCCATTTACTGGCTGAAAGCTGTTCCTACCACGAATCTGTGCAATTGGGCTTTGCTTTTGTGATCGCAGACAGCAACTGACCTCCAGCGAGCGGGGACGTGTCCGGGCAGTGACCGTCTCACCCTCTCCAGGGGCTAGTGGCCATCTGTGGCCGGTCTGGTGCTGTGCCTCCAGGGAGGAAAGCCGAGCTCAAAGGCTGGTGCGAGCTTGGCTGCCCTGTGGCATGACGCGAGCCCTCCCGGGGAGGGATGGGGCCCTGCAGAGCAGCTGGCCCTGTGCAGGACGTGGTGCTCTGCAGGTAGGCAGGAAGATCCCACGTGTGAGCAGGATGGGAGGATGTGACCGCATTTACCGCCCACCCTTGTTGAGTCTCTCTTGTTTCCTTGTCTGCCCCACAGCCCTCTGTCCCCCATGACTTGGACCCCTGGAGTTGAGTGTTGCCATGTCTTCTGGCTAAAGACCGTGATTAGGAAGCAGATCAAAGCCAGGTTCAACCCCTTTTCTGTCTGGAGGACAACATCCTGGCACGGCTGGCTGGAAGCACTCCCTTTCTTTGCCTGAACAAGCCACTGTGCAGCAAAGACACCAAAGAGCAGCTGTAAATGCACAAGGCAAAGCTGTTGGGAAACTGAGGAAGGGCTTGGCTGTAGCTCAGCATCAAGGACACTTTGCTAAATGGGACTCCTGGGCGCTGGTCCCTTTTCTCTAGAGTGAGTCATGTGAACAAATGCAACTGTTTTTCTAGTCCCAACACCAGGATCTGGTCTGAGGCTGTGGCTATGATTAGCCAGAGACGAGTCATGACCCAAATCTCCAGGCAAGGTGGCTTCAGTTTGGACTCTTCCACCCAAAAGCTCTTGGTGGGAAGCTCCCAGAGAGGGGTCCTTGCTGTGCCACCTGCAAGTCCTGGCTTCTGGGATTTTCACAGGCCATGGAAGTCAGTAGGAGAGGCAAGTCCTTTTAGCACTCCCCTGAGCAAGGCTGGTGCTCTCAAAACAAAAGATCTGAGGTTTAGAGGCACTTCTGGGGGTCTCTGGTCCAACCCCTGCTCTGAGTGGGGCCAACATGGATTGGTTAGCTGAGGACTGTGGTCAGTGTACCTCCAAGGATGGAGATCCCTCCGCCTCACTGGGTACGTCCGCCTTCATGATGAAGGGGATTTTTTGTTAAATCTCATCAGAATTTCTCCGTTTGTGACTGGTGTCTGTTGCCTCTTGTCCTTTCACTCTGCACCTCTGAAAAGAACCATCGCTGCTGTGTCTATACCCTCCCATTAGGGATTTGAAGACAGACGGCTACCAGGCCCCCCCTTCACCTTCTCCAGACTGAAGAAACCCAGCTTTCTCAGCCTCTCCTCATACGTCCTGTGCTCCATGTCCCTAAACATCTCAGAGCCTCACCACTGGGCTCTCTCCAGTTTGTCAGTGTCGTTCTTGTGCTGGGGCCCCTGAAATTGGACACGGTTAATTCAGAAGTGGCCCCACCAGTGCCATATAGAAGGGGAACAATTACTTCCCTCTCTTGATGATCTCCAGTCTTCCTCAATTACATGTGTGGAGTCTCTTGGGAACGACAAGAGTGCAGAGCACCATGGTGGGACCAAGGCACACATCACTCAGAAGCCACCTTCTCTGAGGAAGGGCATCAGGGATGGTTTGCTTTTAACCAGTTCAGCATCACGAGTCTCGACACTTTAAACGGAAAAGAGTGAGAAGTCTTGCAGCAAAGGAGTTATATTTTCATCCTAGTTTGCGATGAAAAGCCAGGCCTAATGAGCAGGACACCGAGTGGAATGGAAACACTGACTGTTTTGCTTTGCTTTGCTATTTAATAGCAAAAAATCCAGCACTCCCTATTCGCCTGCATCTCCTTTTCCTTTCCCATCTTGCCAGCTTTCCAAGAATCTGAAGCTGTTTTGGAGCCTGCGGTGGGTTTTCCCCTCTCTGCTGTAGGGTCTCACTGCCGTGTCCACCAACTCATTGCGCAGGGCCTCTCGTGTTGTGTCTCCCTCGAGGTGTCTGAGTTTCTTGGGCTGTTGCCACCTGGGCTTCATTCAAATTGCAGAGCTGGAGCAAGGGAGAGGCCCTGGGCAGGGTGAGGGGGGTCCTTTTTTGTCAGCTAGCTCAGAAATGCTGATGGGCGAGCACCCTGCAGCCCCAGGGGAAGGGAAGGGGGTGCCAGATCCACTCATGGACACGTTGACTACTGCGGTGTGATCTGGGTCAGACTGCCCAGGTTGAGTTGACCCACTGCGAGAGGGGAAGGCATGCAAGCCCAGGGGACATGCGAGTCACCTCCCCAGCTGGGATATTAATGGTCCATGGGACGGGAGAGCCAAATCCTTCCCTCCACTGAGAGCGGTGCCTATTTGCAGGTGTGGAGCTGGGGCAGAGGGAGCAACGGGCCTGCTCCCACCCACCTGTGCAGGACTCAGGACTGCTCTGCTTTCTGTCACGCTGTGCCAGAGCCCTTCCTAAGGGATGAAAACAAAGCGCAATGCCAAGAGACGTTTCTGTCCCGTCCCTCACGTGGGAGGAACCTTGAACAGCAGATTGTTTTGCTTCTATCGTGGTTTCTTTGTCTCCTCTCATCACAAACCCAGGGAGATACTGGGAACGGCTCCTGATCGGAGCAAAGCACAGCTGGTGGAGCCCTCACGGCCAACCTTTGCTTTGCAAAGCTGCTGTCCTCCTGAGAAACTTCTGGGGCCGACCATCTTTTCTTATCTGCACTGCTTCGCTCCTAACAAAGCTCAGCTTTTGGAGGGGCGTGTTAGGCTCTGAGGTGATGGGGGGCTTTTAGCTCCAAGTTTTACTCTTGTGCCCCCTGAGCTACAATGATCCTCTTCCTGACTCGTTGGTTTCTCTCTCCAGTGACAAACCTCTGGAGCAGGGAGTGTCTGGGCATGACCAAGTCCTCACCTGGGTTGACCTGTATACTTTCCCTAATGCAATGTGCCAGGAGCAAATATTTCCTGGGATGGCTCATGCACCGCAGTGCTGGGGCAGGTTCTGGGTAAGGATGATAGAATCATAGAATCACAGAATGGTTTGGGTTAGAAGGAACCTTAGAGATCATCTCGTTCCACCCCCCTGCCCTGGGCAGGGACACCTCCCACCAGCCCAGGTTGCTCCAAGCCCTGTCCAGCCTGGCCTTGAACCGCTCCAGGGATGGGGCAGCCACAGCTTCTCTGGGCAACCTGGGCCAGGGGCTCACCGCCCTCACAGCAAAGAATTTCTTCCTCAGATCTCATCTAAATCTCCCCTCTTCCAGTTTGAAGCCATTACGCCTCGTCCTATCACTACATGCTTTTGTGAAAAGTCCCTCCCCATCCTTCCTGTAGGCCCCCTTTAGGGACTGGAAGGGGCTTTAAGGTCTCCTTGGAGCCTTCCCTTCTCCAGAGAAGTCGGGTTGCCTCAAGGATGACACTCTGGGTAAGGATTACTACGTGCACTATTTCAGATGAACTCTCTTCCTACCAGCATAGAAACAAGGAGGTAAATTCCCTCCCCGCAGACTGAATGGGTGAATTTGTCTGCATGGAGCAGAAATGCCCTCTCAGCCCCGTCCAGCCCCAGCCAGGGGCAGATAACCAGCAGGACAGGCTTGTTGGGGGGCCACAGGGAAGGCTGGCTTGACACCAGTGGACTCACGAGTCACCTGGGACAGACCCATCACTTCTCCATGCCCAGCTTCTCTCAACCCAAGGAGGACACAGCGCTCAGAGCAGGGTGAATCCCGCCAGCACTCCCAGAGGAGGCATGCTGGGTGCTTGGTGGACAGTTTTAGGCTGTGGTTGAGCCCCGAGAAGCCTGTCCTTGTGGCCCCCTCTCTCTGCAGGGCATCCGAGACCCTGGCTGGGGCTGCAGGACAGGGGTGCTGCAGCACAGGCTGCTCTGTCCCTTGGTGTCCTGGGCTGACACACACCCCTCGGGGTCCTTCCCATCGGGGAGGGGACCACTGGCTCCAGGGCAGCTGTGGACCTGTGCTGTGCACCTGGAGCTGTGGAGCTGCAAACTCTGCTTGGATGCTGCATGGGTGAAGAGGGAGTGGGGCAGGGATTGTACCCCAAATCGTTCATTTGCCTGTGGGACAGCCTCGACGACCCCCAGCCTTCCCTGCCTGCCATCCTGCCTGGGGGGGCACTGCCTGGCAGTGGGAGCAGAGCCCCGGCACCCTGCCCGGGTGCTGTCGGGCACGGCGGGCTGGATGTGGAGGATGCCCCGAGTGCCTCAAAACCAGAGGAGGTGAAAAACTCATAAGGATTGAAGCCAAAACTGGACAATTTAGCCACTGTTCCTGGAAATGCCTACTTGGAGCCAGGCCTCTGCGCCAGTGGGCACAACTTCGGCCCCCACCTGCATTTCCCACCCTCAGCCGTGCAAACCCACACGCAGTGATGGGAGACGTGGGGACCAGGGCTCTGAGAGAGCGCTGCTGACGCATCCCTGAGAAAAAGCGGGGGTTAACTCCAGAGCAAAGGCCACAGCAAAGCAAACAGGAGGGAATAATCGGGAATGAGAGACAAACGCGCAAGCGGAGCGCTGTGGTCTGGCAGCGGGAGTGCTGTGCTGGGAAAATCCTCTGATTTACTGCGAGAGGTCTGGCAGCTTCAGGAAAGAGGGGAACAAGGCCCTGAGCAGCGTTTCTAAGAAGCGGCCGCTCCTCCAGTCTTTTCCCCAGGAGATTTTCTGCGTGGTGGGGCAGAGGGGGTGCGGGGACGCGTGGTGTGAGGGCCTGGGGGCTGCCCTGCTCCCGGGGCTGCAGCCTGAGCGGCGATCCAGACCCCGCCGTGGGTGTCCCTCAGGAAAAGCCGGCTGCAAAAGCAAACCTGCCATTTGTGGTGGGGAATTTCGGAGACGGGCAGGTGGTTCAGCAGCCACACGTTCCTTGGCTGTGGCAGCCCCTGCGCCCTGACCGTGCCTGCCTATCCCAACCTGAGGAGCACAGCGGGTGTGAATATCTGACCCTCTCCAAAATGGACTAGGCACTGTAGGCAGTTGAGTGTCCCAGCCGAGGTAGGTGTCCTGGCCTCCTGGGTGTCCCTATTCGGGGTGGCTTGGCTAAAGCAGCTCGTGTGACCCTGGAGACTCCTCTGGAGAAATGCGCAGTTCCCATTCAGGGGGAAGCCCCTGCCCTCTTGTGAGAAACGCTCCTTATCCAATAACAATGGCTCAGGCAGGGAACGTTACGAAGCACATTTTATTTAAACGTTCTCGCAAGAACGGGTGACCTAGCAAACAGGCACGCTTTTGGTTCTTGAAACACACCTATTTGTTTCCTAATCCCAGCTGAATTTTCCCTCCCCTGTTTCCCATAGGTTAGGTACTCCAGGGTTCACAGGCTGTCCAGAGCGCCTAAAATCCTTCCCGCATGTCCTGCCTCTGTTTACTTCTCCTTATGCTACACCTAAAGGGATTATCTGGCTAGTTGATTTCTTTTCTTTTTGGTAAAATTGCTCAATGTCATTAGCCCTGGTTAAATGTTTGACTACCCTTCTAGTCGCTAATCCAGTACGAATCAGTTTGTCCTTTTGTCTGTGTGATAAGAGATGTTCCACAAGCCGTTCTGGAGCCTCTTTGTCTTAGTCATTCCCTTATCATGTCACCTCTGATGGAAACGGCTTTTCTGCGTTGCAAAAACAATACCTGCCTTTCTTACACTCTCCATCTCTCAGGTCTCCTTGCAACCCACCGTGAACTCACAGCTGCTGTGCAGGGAGGACCACAGGAACCCCATCCCGAACCCGGGTCACCTCCTCCCCACTCCATCATGTCACACAGCCCCGTTGAGGCTGAGATGTGCTGGGATGAAGCCATGGATGCATGGAGACTCCTCCGTGCCCTGCAGAGGAACCTCTTGGCAGCAAAGGGAGGTTGTTTCTCTTTGGCTGTCCCGCCAGGACGCTGGCAATGGGATGGTGGTGCCATGTGCCCCTGGCTGTGGAAGAAGGCTGTGGGACAATGCTGGGAAGGGCTGTCCTCCTCCCTGGGGCCCTGCGGCACATGGCCAGGACCACCCCAGCAGCCTGGCCACCTTCCTGCACGGGCCTGGTGCTGGCTCCCGTCCTCCTGGCTTCTTGGGACTCTTCCAAAAAACAGGCAGTACAAATGTCACTACTGGGGTCCCCGGGGAAATTAGAGTGTTGATTTAGGCTTATAAGTGACATCCCCACTTAAAAACATATTAGTCTTCTGCCTCCTCCTGCTCACACTCGCCTGGGAGCAGCAGGGCACCTGGTGCAGGATCCCAGCCCCAGCAGGGCTGGTTTTGCAGGTGTTTTGGCTCAGCACCCTCTGAAAATTGGGAAGGGAGTTCCCGTGCCCCCAGACAGCCTCCCAAAATCAGTGGGAGTTTGCTGGAAGTGTGATCTCAGGAGCTTAGGCTCCGGCGTGCTTTCCCCCATCCCAGGGGCGATGCTGGGGAGATTCTCCGGTGAGAATGGGCTCTGCTCCTGCTGTGGGTCTGTTCCCCAGCCGGCAAGGGGACCTGCTGGGACCGCATGCCCTGGGGCTCCTGGGTCCATCCCCAGTCCCACTGCATGTCCCTGGAGCCATCCCCTTCGGAGCTGGGGGAGCCAGCGCTGCCAGGCAGAAGGGGCACAGAGGAGCCAGCGACGCGCTGTGTGGGTTTTCCCCTGCCTGCCTCCATGCGCGGGCTGCTCCCGGCTCTTGCACCAGGCTCAGCACTTGGCAAACAGGATTTAGCCACAACCCAGAACGTATTACTGAAAAAACAAACAACAAACACATTCTTCTCCTGAATTCCTGGGCTCCTTCTGCTTCTGACCTCTCAGATGGACCCTGGCAGCCCGCGTGGTCGGGGAAGGGTTGGCTTGCTTTCCTGCAGCTCTGTGCGTGTGAGGTCGCACCCCGGTATGTGCAGAGCCTCCCAGGGTGGCTGGAGGTTGCTGGGCAGAGCTGCACGCCGGGTGACCCGCGAGCCCGGCCGTGCTGCCGGCGGGCAGGCAGCCCGGAGCATGCACCGGCTGCCAGGAAACCACGGGCAGCAGCACCAGGCAGGTCCCACTTCTCCATTTAAAGGCAGGGTGAGGCATGAACCGCACTCATCTGCCCTTCGTTCATAGGCAAGTCCTTTCTTGGCTGGCTTTGCAGGCTCGCTTGAAGGATTCTGGGGCCCCCAACATCAGAAGGACATGGACCTGTTGGAGAGAGTCCAGAGGTGGCCACGAAGATGATCAGAGGGCTGGAGCCCCTCTGCTGGGAGGACAGGCTGAGAGAGTTGGGGGGGTTCAGCCTGGAGAAGAGAAGGCTCCGGGGAGAACTTGGAGCCCCTTCCAGTCCCTAAAGGGGCTCCAGGAAAGCTGGGGAGGGACTCTGGATCAGGGAGGGGAGCCATAGGACAAGGGGGAACAATTTTACACTGAAAAAGGGAGACTTAGATTAGATATAAGGAAGGAATTCTTTACTCTGAGGATGGTGACTCTGAAGGACAAGTTGCCCAGAGAAGCTGTGGCGGCCCCATCCCTGGAGGGGTTCAAGGCCAGGTTGGACGGGGCGTGGAGCAACCTGGGCTGGTGGGAGGTGTCCCTGCCCAGAGCAGGGGGTGGCACTGGGTGGGCTTTAAGATCTCTTCCAACTCTAACTATTCTGTGATTCTATGATTCAGTGGGCTTGGGGGGGATCTTGTGCTGGGTTGTTGAGCTCCTCAGCTTGGGAATAGGGGTCTGCTAAGCTCTTTGCATTGCCTTTTGCTCCTCATGAGAGCCTTCATCCCCCAGGAGGGACATAGACTCAAACTGGAGTGTGGAGCGGACCCAGTGGACACAGCTGACCCATGGATGCGCAGAGCTGTGCCTCCTGCTCCACCATTGAAGCTCTGCCTTCAAATACGCCCCAGATCCTGGTGCCTGTGGCCAGGCAGGAGCTTGGGGAGCGGATGGACGGTCAGTGACCATCCAGCCCAGGGCTCCTGTGGCCAAGGCAGAGTCCTCTCCTGCTGTTCTGGGTGTCGAGCCAGGGAGCAAATAAGCCTTGGAGAAACAAGCATTTGCCTCGCTGCAAGCCCATCATGGCAAGTTTTCACATGCTTTTCCACTCTGAAAAGCTGCTGGAGGTTTCCATTCCGGGAAGCAGCATTTGTGAGGAGCAGCTGTATGTAAATAAGAAGGGGAATTGGTGGGTGGCAGGGAGTTCCCACGAGGATCAGGATCACAGGTCCTGGGGAAGGGTCAGACACGGCATCAGGGCTCTGCCGGTGCCGCTCCACCCAGGCACCTGCTACTGCGGGTCGCACACAACTGTACAGTTTTAATGGAAGGGAGATTCCCCCAGCCGTGGGCAATCCCGAACAGCTAGAAGGGATCTCAATAGCAAGAAAGGCAGAGAGGCAGGGAGAAAGGCATCAGGGAGAGACAGGATGGGGCGCAAACCACTCAGCGGGCAGCAGGATGGTGAGAAGCACGGGGCACCTCGTGCTGCCCACTCTCTGCCCCGAAGCCGACTCCAGGCAACTCCCCTGCTCGTGCTCTCCTGGACACTTTCCCTGGACAACCTCTGTTCCTGTATCCTGAGAATATATCCCTTACAGCCCCTCCAGCAACCCTGTGGATTGAAAGCCAAAGGAACATACAGGCAGTATCAGACCAGGTCTCTCCATACGTCCTGTTCTTGGTAAAGGCTGGAGGGGAAAATGCTGTCTGCGTCTCAGCCTCTGGCTCCTCCAGAGCTCTCTGACCCGTCCCTTGGCTTTAGCCGAGCCTTGACCAGCTGATGCTGTGGGGTGCAGAGGCTTCTCAACTGCCTGCACCACCCCAGGAGCTGAAGTTCCCATACAGGACCTTATAGAGACCCATCACGGGATGCTCCCAGACTGCAGCTCGCTGGGGAAGCAGGAGCGAGCTGACGCTGGCTCCAAGAACAGCTGTGCTCCTTGGGATCCATTGCTTGGCTGAATGTTTAGTTTTTGTGTTGCCTCATCTTGGCCAGACTTTTATGGCTGGCGGGGGACTTGGGCTTGTTCTGAACTCACATGCCCTATGCATAGTTTGAATTTCCTTGTTGTGATTCAGGGGACATGCTGAACTCCGTGGAAGCTGGGGGATGGCACCTCCTTGCACTCCTTCCTCCCCCGAGCAGCACAGACACCTCCACGGGTGCCTGAAGGGCTTCCCCAGGGCCCCTCGCAGTGGGAGGGTGGCACGGTGGGCAGCTGGTCCCACAGAAAAGCACCTGCATAAAGTGACTCAGGGCCATATATCCCCCCACACTCCTTGTAGCCTTCAGATGCCACCCCAGAGAGACCATAGCAAAACTTTGGGGGGTGGCAGGCACATCGCTGCCTGCTGTCCACTCGCTGGCAGGAGGACGGCACCCCCTCCTCCAGGGTGGTGGCATCAGCACATCCATCCCCCACCGCTGCCCTCACCTACCCCTGCTGCAGCCTGACCTATTTGCCCTTCCCCAGTACAGGCAGCGGTTGGGTTACCACCTCACCCCTTGCTTTTCATGGGATGGGAGTCACAGGTGCCCCAAACCCCACTGTCTCCAGACCAGCTCAGACCAGAGCAGCTCCTGCACCAAGTGGTTGTGATGGGAGAGGATGTTCCTGGAGGGCACAGCCCACAGGATGGTTCCCCCTCCCAGCCTCCCCCAGCCCACCTCCATCCACGTGGCCTCTAGCACGCCGCCCATGCTGGGTTTCTCCCCCAGCTTTGCCTTTTCTCTCCATCTCAGGACTAGCGCTCAGAGCTGGCTGGTCCCAGGACAGCACTGGCCATTTCACCCCGTTTGGCTCCCTAACATGGGAAACGTTTTGGTTTTGGGCAGGATTTCAAGTGCTCTCATCTCACAGACACGTCCATCCTCCCAGTGGAGAGCTGCTGAGGAGGAAAGGAGCCGAGGAGACGTGGTGAGCCCCTGAGCTTGGAGCATGGCCCCTGGTTTATTTATGTGTGCAGTGATCAGAAACACAGAGGCCAGTGAAGGCCCTGCATCCTCACAGCTTTAGCCCCATGGGACCCCGATCCCTGATGGAGCTGAGAAGAGCATGAAACACACCACATTGCTCAGACAAGCTCTACAAAGTCATCCAGCAGCCCAAGGTGATGGGCAGGGGGTTTGCGAGTCACCAGGGCAGTCGCCAAAGACTCGCTGAAGTTTTTGTCTCTGACCGGGGGATGCTCAGCAGGGACGGGCACCTTTCCTAAGCATCCCTCCTTCCCTGCCCTCCTGTCCCCAGGATTCACGCTTGGACACCTTCACCCCCTCCCTGGGAGCCTGGGGACTGCTTATTTCAGAGGCCCCAGGCCTTGGCGGCCACGGGGAAGGAGAGTAAGGGGGGCTGTGCACCAGCCAGCATCAGACATGCCACATTGCTTCTGGGGCTTTATCAGCTTTCCCAGGGCAGCAGCACAAAGCGGTTGGCCCAAATTAAACTTGTCTTTTTTCCAAAATACCTTTATGATGAGAAGGTGGCCCTTGGGGAGAAGTGGTGCTCTGCTAACCAGAGGGCAAGTATGAATTCGGAGGCAAGACAGGAGCAGCCTGCGAACCTCAGACCGGTGATGCTATTAAACCTAAGTCAGCCGAGTATTTACCCCAGGATTTGATGGTGTCCTTGGCCCCAGACACGGAGACGTGGGCTGGAAATGGGGAGCAAATGAGATGTGTGAAGTGCTTGGAGACTGCCAGCTGTTTGGTGACACTGTCCCCTTTTTGGGGAGTTGCTGCTTTTTGTGGCCCGCAGGCTCTCCAGGGTGACATCCCGGTGTCACAAACCCACAATCCGGCACAGGCAGGGGCAAACCAAGGCATGATGGTCACTCCCTACTTCTACCCTGCCAAGTCCTAGTTCAGTTTGGACTATCCTGGAAACCCCTGGTCTTGCTGGTGGCACCGCAGGGCCAGGAACAGGGAAGGTCCCATCCAGACTGTCTGGGGACTGGAGCCACTTGCTGCAGGGTCTAAAGAGATGGGTGGGGTGGAGAAGAGACAAATAGGAGGGTCCTGGCGGAGCCTGGGAGAGCCAGATACATCTGCAGCTCTCCAGGTGGAGGGAGCAGCTATGTCTGTGCACGGGGAGACAGCCTGTCTGGAGAGGGACCACGCCATCAGACCTGCTTCCCCAAAGCCCTCGGAGCTGTGCGTTTCCCAGCACAACTCATTGCAGCGGAGATCGTTAGCAATACTGCCAGCTAATTAATCCGAGTGCTCAGTGTGAGCTCCCATAAAACTGCCTTAATAGACTTCCAGCTGTACACTAGCTCTGCGAAAAAGACTGGTCCACGTGTCTTTAAACAGGAGGAAAACCCCACACCACCCCTGTCCTGGAGGTCCTTCCCCCTTTAAACACTCCAGTAGGGTCTTTAACAGCTGATGAAAGGATATTGTGGTGGGAGTTTTGGCTGTACCTGCCAATAACTGGAGCGATCACCTGCCAATACGGGTTCAGGACCTCAAGACAAAGGGGAATGAGACAAAAGATGCCTAAACCCCAGGAGAGGAAAGAGTACCTGTGGAGAACAGTCCTGTTTAGTGGAGTTGGTGTCAGCCAACTCTTCCCAAATCCCAGAGGCAGCCTTGCTACCTCACTGCCAACATCCCTGGGTGGGGGCTGTAAGGTCTGGGGACTTGAGAAGCGGAGGAAGGGAAGGAAGGGGACGGAAGGGTAGGGGTGGGGGCTGCAACCCTGCATCAACCCAGTGTCCTGCTCTGCCAGCAGTTTCCTCAGCTCCATCAAAGGAAGGTGGAGACACCCATGCCCAGTGACACCCTCAGCTGAGCTCCATCCATCAGGCTCAGAGCCCTGTTCACACCAGTTATAAACTTCCAAATTATCTGATCTGGGACACATTCTTCCCTGATGGGCTCTGACACCTCAGATCTGCGTGCAAAATCCCATCCTCTGGCTCAGCCTGGGCAGCCATGTTTCTCCTGGTCTCCATGGACTGCAGTGCATCAGCCCACCTTCCCTCTCTATCATCAGGGAGGAAAAAGTCATCCAGGTCACACATCAACCTGAAACTTGAACTCAAGACCTGTCCTCAGAGGCTCTGCACTGTCTCACAGACCTATGGAGGGTTTTGGGGGACTTCCAGTGACACACCAGTGTCTGCTGGGAGAACACAGGCCTGGAGCAGCCAGTGCAAGAGGAGCTGTATGTCCCTGCAGACCAGCACTGCTCTGCCAGGTCTTCCTGAAGGGCACTTCGCAGCTCTGCAGAGAGCGTGCGAGATGCCAGGGGATGCTGAGACCCAGGTCTGTATGATGGAGAAGACAGCCATGGAAAATAGTGCTGGTTCCTCACCCCCAGGTGCCCACCATCCCTGGCTGTGTGTCCCTGCTGCCGGTCTCCTCCTCGCTGTTCACACCCTCTGCTATTTTTCCCAGAGCCTGGGGATGGCATCACCTCCTCATTTTTCTGGATGCGTGGCGAGGAGCTGGAGGCACACACGGCTTTCCCTCGTCCTCTGTACCAGACGTGCTGTGGCCTGCAGAGAGCGAGAGTGTGTGGATGAGGCTTGTTTCAGTGGAAAACAAAGAGATGCCACATTACATTTAAATCAGAGCTCTTCACTCGTTTTCAGCTTCAAGTAAGGGCCGACAAGGGAAAAGGTACAAATGTAAATCTCAGGGGTAGTGCAGCTGGAACATGAGGATTCAAAGCACAACGAAAAAAGCAGATATCAGCTGGCGGGGACCTTCCTGGCTGGGGATCAGTGAGGGCAAGAAGGGCAGGAAAGCTGGCAGCTCCCAAGCAGGACTCTATCTCCGCTCCACGGGAAATGTTCGCAGCACAGAGGAGCACAGGACCTGCCAGGAGAGGAGCGGGAAGGCCGCACAAGCCCTCGAACACCGGAGCATTGAAGAGAAGAAGAGCATATGAGCAAGGCTGAATGAACCTGGAGGGATAACACAAGTGAGCGGGATGCTGATGGGAAAGCAGAAGCTGCTGCGTGCAGGGGCACCACAGGCAGAATGAAGAGCATCTGCAGGGAGGAAGATGAAGAAGAGCCTCAGCTCGCTGCTCAGCGGGAAAGAAGAACAAATAGAGGAGGATGCAGGGAAGGCAGAGGAGTTTGATGGTTTCTTTTTTTAGCTTTAATCTTCATAAAAATCCAGATGTGACCAGACAGTTGATGAAAAGGGGGGTGTGAGGAAACAGGCCAGGACAGGAGAGGTGGGATAAAGGAGGGTGTAGATGCATGGGATGTGTTTGTGGAGGTGGGGAGGGGTCTGGGAGAGCTCGTGGGGATGCTGGAGAGAACAGGAAGATGGGGTGGAAAGAAGCAAACCTGCCCAGAAAAAGGGGAGGGATTATAAACCCATAATCAGAGTAATATCGGACCAAATCGGGCTGAATTATTAAATGGTTTATAAACACTAATACGCTCAATTCCCACCAAATAAGCCCCTTTCCACAGGACTGAAGGCCTGATGGGAAGGAAGAAGCAGTGCTATGAGGTGTACCAACACTTTGGGCTGCCCTGTGTCTCCAAAGGGGACTGCAGCCCCAGCATCAGCCCTGCTCAGGGGAGACCTTCTTCAGGCTGGGGGCATCAGTGTAAAGCTTTGCCATCCGGAAGCCATGCCCTCCCCTTCCCCACACACTGCCCCACTTCTCAAGCACCTTTCCTTTCCTGGGCACAAGTTTTCATCCACACAAGTGTTCTGTAGGCCCTTGAACGGGTCTTTGATGTCGGTCATCTTTTCCAGGCAGTCGGTTCCCTGAGCTGATCCAAGGCAGGGCTACCCAAACACTTGTGCCAGCGCAGGGGGTGTGAAGGGCTGGGAATGAGCAGCTGGGGACGAGGGACCAGGCTGCGTCTCCAGGAGTCACGGACGGATTATGGCAGCTTAACACATTCATCAAAATCCAGCCCCCGCCCCCGAGTGGTTGTCAGGCTGCAGGAGTGGTTCAAGGGAGGTGGTTGGGGCTCTCCCTGGATTCCCGGACTGTATTTTCCCTGCTGATGAAGGTGGTGTGGCTCTAGCACACGAGTAGCATCCGCAGATTGGGGCTTTACGGGGTTGCAGGCACTCAGGGTGTGGGATGCAGGTCTGGAGGAGACGTCGGCTGTGTGGATACAGCGTGGGGATGGTGGCAGAGGTGAAGCGGGTCCAGGCTGTGGGTGTGTGTTGGGGGTGATGTGGGGGTCACAGGCTGAAGAGGAGTCTGCAGTGCCCAAAAGCAAAACTGGGCAGGTCTAATCCTGAAATCTTCCTGTTGTTCACCCGGCACTGATTTCGGCAGGATTTGTTTGTGTCTAGGATCGAGGCAGGATCTGGTGCACCGCTACGCAGCGGAGGAAAGGACTTGAGAAGGCTTCTGCACTGTCACCAGGGCTTCGTAGGGAAAAGCTTGGTCTCCCAGAGGGTAAAAGACACCTGAGCATCCCCTTCCCAGAGGTGATCCCAATCTGCGAGCAGCCTCTGGCTCATTCCATCAGCCCTCCCCTGAGGTTGTATCCTGCGCGGTGGGATGGAGTCAGACCTGTGTTGGGCTGCAACTAAGGATGAGGCAACACCATGGAAATGGCATTGCTGGCTGATCATGATGCCTGCTGTGTCAGCACTCAGAAAAGCCCCGGCTGCACTCAAAAAATGTTCCCTCCTCAGCAACTGGGAGAGCCGCAACGGAGCCTCTCAGCTTGTGGAAATATCCTGCCCGGCACATCTGTGATTAGGCAACGTGATTCAAGCCAAAGGCCAGAGCTGATCTCACTTCTGAGCCTGATCCTTGCTGCAGCACTGAGGGTTGGGAGGCTCTGCTGCGCCTCCAGACTGGGATGGTCTCTGCCTGGTATAAGGAGCATGAGCCATGGACGTCACCCATGCTCTTTGGCCTCGCTGATTTGAGCCTCCCCACAGGGACTTCACATTTCTCAGGTCTGGTCCTCTTCAGGATCCATGGACACAGCTGAGACGTCCTGACACCTCTCTGTTATGGTCCCTGGGCTCTGACCACACCAGGATCTTGTTTCTCCTCCTGCTCAGCAGCTCTGCCATCTGCCTGGCGTTCACCACCATGGTTCCACCTCTGTTAGGTCTCCTCTGATGGGCTCAGTGGAGTCACATATGGGGTCTGGTGCCACCAGGACTGACGGGAGGGGTTTCAAAGCCCAAGGGCAAGAACTAACCCAGGACTGAGTGCTTGGAAAAGGGCTTTGAGCTCCTCTTAGTTACCAGAAAGATGAATCCAGCCCAAGAAATCTGAAGACCTCCAGCTTTGCAATTATCCTGCTGTGCATTTGAGCTCCTGTGGAGCTGAAATCAAACCTTTGATGGGGAAGAAAAGGAGGGCAAGACCTTTCCAGCAGCTGTGGCAGATGAGGCAGCTTCAACTGATGTAAGTGCAGGAAGCTCATTATCTCCAAATTCTGATGCTCTGGAAACCAGCTGAGTGCTGGAGCTGGGGGGGTGTATTGATGGCAGGTCTCTCTGGAGATGTGACTCCACCCAGATGCACCTTGGGGATCAGGTCACCATCTCTGTCCCCAGGCTGGGCAGTATGAGAACAGCTTCAGACTGGTGCGGCATCCCACCACCACCTCACACCACCGAAAAAAAAGATAAATAATCTAAGATGAAAAAGGAAGCATTTTCTTTTCACCTTGATGGCCCAGCGCCCTCCTGATGTTGCCACAAGGCTGGCTGTGCTTGTCAGAGCTTCCCTGGCAAACAAGCGTTCATTTGATGCTTCTGCGTTTGAGAGCATTTGCACCACAAAAGATGAACTCAGACAATTTTTGGCTTATGGCACCCCTGGGTGTCCCTCTCAGATAAAAATCCAGAGCCATGAGAGAACTATTGCTAAAACCCATCCAGGAGTGATGTCCTGTGTGTACAGCAAGTGCTGCATTGCTGTCATTGATCAACTCTGGCTGCCAGGGCTAGTGCCACATCCCCAGCCCCATAGCCTAAATGTCCCCACCAAGGACCAAGCCTCCGTCGGCTCGTGGAGAGGACACTAAGCTGGAGTCAGGCCAGCTTTAGGCCAGCTTGTAGGAGTTCGCTGAGGGCTGTTCAGAGACAGTGGGCTGGGTTAAACCACAGTGCCCAAACTGAGGGGCCGGTTGCCTCCAGGAGCCTGCTCCATGCACGCAGGCTTTCAGGTGGCTTCTTGGAAAGGGTAATTTTCTTAAGGCTGAGGAAGTCCAACTGGCGCATGAAAATCTATTCTCACATCCTTAGCAGAGCTCATTCATAACCAAAATTAGAGTGTCAGCATCTACTTCTGGCAAGGACTGAGGTCTGGGCACATGTAATGACCTGCGTCCAGAAAGGCTAGCCATGAAGTCTACCCACACCGTCAGGGTATCCTTCTCCCCTGCAGCCCACAGCTCCAGCCAGCCAGCCCTCCTCTCCTCATCCTTAGACCTCTTGGTTACAGGTCAGTCCCAGGGTGAGCTTGGGGGACTGGGCTCAATCCAGTGATTAGACAAGTCCCAGGCCAAGTGAGGGGCTACAGGGCCTGAAAAGGATGATCAAGGTGGCCAAATTCTATGTCACTATGCGAGGTGGTCATAGCAGGTGGCCTGGGTAGTCCATGGAGAGAAGCAGGAGCTTCCAGAAGTTCATTTAGCCTTAAGGGATCAGATGTGTTGTGCCCTGGGAGTCCTTATCCCTCTCACCAGCTACAATGGGAGCTTGGGCTGGCTTAACCATGGAGATGTCTCCATTCAAGACATTTGCCATGAACTTGGATAAACAATCCTTAAATGTGCTCTTTGTAGCCACAATCCAGATCCCAACTTGAACTGAAACAGGGTGAGGGCAGTTTGCCACCTTGAAACCCTTGGGAAGGGGTAGTTGCACCTGCCTTGGGGCAGACCTGTGAGCCTTCACTGTTGTCTGGTGGGAATGCAATTTTTGAGCAGTTTAGGTTGTAAAAAAAGGAGAAGCAAACTATTCCTGAGAAAAATAACTGTTTGCTGCTGTTTTGCTTTTGTGTTCAGGTGTGTGGGCCTGGGGACCAGCTCTCAAAGCTGGAGAATAGGCAACATCTGAAGGTTGCAACCAGTACCTCCCACCCACCCCTCCTCCTCCAGCTCTTGCATCTTCCCCATCGCACAGCAAATGAATGAGCCCATCTTAACACGGTCCAATGATTGCTGCTGCCATGGGGGTGTCTGGACACTGAGTCATAGTTTGCTTCTCATTCCTGCTGCATCATCCTTATGTTTTGATTCATGGACCACTCTGTGCATGAAAGAGCAAACTGTCCTTTTTGATCTCTTTCACTTGCTATAGAGATTTGCTCGGCAAATGAGGTCTTAAAATGGAAACATCCCTGGATACCTGTGTTGAATTGATCTTCTCCAATTGGAAAGAGCGTTCCCTTTTTCTCTTATTCACACAGATATCCAGGCTGCTTTTCTCTTTCACTGAAAGCTGGCAGCAAATACTCACCGTATCCTTGCTTCACTGCCATGCACATCCCTCTTCTAAAGAGGCTGAGCCACACCAGCACGGGAACGAGCAGCTGAAGCACCAGGGATGGCAGGGAGGTGTGGAATAACCCTTTCCAACGAAGCCTACCCACTTATTTCATTACTGGGCTCACCAGTCTATTTTCTTTTTGCAACCCAGCTAAGTGAGAACAGAGAGAGCTTCTTGCAAGACAGAAACTGGACAATTTGCTGCCCTGGTAGCGGAGCCTGATGCACGCAAAACCCCACCATAGCAGCCAGGGAAGCCAAAACCAACCTCTCCCACTGACACAGGCGGGAAGAGCGGGCAGCTCTGCTCAAAGCCACATGGTGAAGTGGGATTTCAGGAGGCACCACCACAGAACGGATGGTGTAACCGTAGCATTTGGGGGTGGCTAACCCCGAAGCTTGTGTGCTTCACGTCTTACAGAATGAAAAAAACTGGGCAAAAAGTCAAACACAAAATATTGCATCCTGACTACGTACCCACTCGCCTTTGGGGTTGTGAGTTTTCAGGTGATTGTTCATTAACTGGAAACTTCTCTTTAATGGAGACTGGGGAGCCTCGCTCAATCCCACAACTCCAGGCTTTAGAAGTCCCTATATAGAGGGAAATTTCCTGAAATGACACCACCATGCTGGTAAGGTCACTGCTCCCAACTCACTCTTGTGTGCAGCGCGTCACCTGCACTTGGAGAAAGCAAGGGGCACTGACGGCCCTGCAGGAGCCCCAGGGGCAGGTCTGGGGCCAGGGCTAACGCTGGGAGCCGAGGCCCCATGGCAAAAGGTTCACCCTGACCTGAACGGCAGAGACAGAGGCAGGCGAGGATTTCCCGTGGCCGCACGGCTGGCTGGTGGCAGAGCAGAGCTGCCCTCTGCTTTCCCCCTCACCTGTGAAATCTCTCAGGTGCCTGGAAATGACTAAGTGAATTTAAGGGTGCGCTGCTTTGCAAATAGGTGGAGAGTCTGGTGTTTGGAAACTGCTTCTTAGCTCCATCTCCTGCAGCTTCTTGCATCAGCCCCAGTCCTGAGCCTCCTCCCCCAAGCCACAACCCTGAGGTGCCCTTCGGGCTGGGGTGCAGGTACAGAGGTTGGGACAAATCTGTGTCAGGGAACCCCGAGAGAGGGAAAACATCTGCTCGGAGGAGCAGAGCCCAGCCTGCCCAAGAGGCGTTGAGGTTCTTGGAGGAGATGGGCATCTCCGACAGCCTTGGCTTTCTGGGGGTTAAGCTGAGATCCTGCTGTGCCGGATGACTCAGAGAGAAGTTATCAGGGGAGCAGTGGCGTGGGGGGAGAGGCACCGAGCAGTGACTCAGGCTCTCCAGCCCCTTTCCCTTACCAATCAGCACATTTATCCTGCCTTGCCATACGCATCAACTGCTTTTGCATCGCAGGGGCAGGCTGGGATGGGAACAGGGCAGAGGAAGGTGTGCTGTGTGGAAGGGTCAGACCCTTGCCCACCACCAGAAAGGCTGCCTGGAGTTATCCCAGGGCAAGGAAACAGGGCAGGACCGGGACTGCATCTGGGACTGCACACTTGTTTAATAAGTGCTCCCTCTCCTGGGCCACGGCCATGCTGTCCCAGAGAAAATTCAAGTTCTTTGGCAAATTGGGAGGAATCTCAGGCTTGACAGACTCCTGGAGTGGGGCAGGGATCTTTCTTCAGCTCCAGACAGTCCCAGTTCCACATGGGAACCGCTCCACAACCTCAAAAATCCCTGGGCACTCAAGGAAGATACCGTATTTGAATGTCCCCATGCTGTCTATTCCCACCAAGATACAGTGCCATGGTGTCCCTGGATAGACGCTCATCTTTCCCCTTAAGCCTGTCCCTTGGGACCTAAGAACTGGGGAAAGCCCTCAGCACAAGAAGGACATGGACCTGTTGGAACAGGTCCAGCAGAGGGCCGCAAAGATGATCCGAGGGCTGGAGCCCCTCTGCTGGGAGGACAGGCTGAGAGAGTTGGGGGGGTTCAACCTGGAGAAGAGAAGGCTCCAGGGAGACCTTGGAGCCCCTTCCAGTCCCTAAAGGGGCTCCAGAAAAGCTGGGGAGGGACTCTGGATCAGGGAGGGGAACCATAGGATTAGGGGGAATGGTTTTAAACTGGAAGAGGGGAGATTTAGATGAGATCTGAGGAAGAAATTCTTTGCTGTGAGGGTGGTGAGCCCCTGGCCCAGGTTGCCCAGAGAAGCTGTGGCTGCCCCATCCCTGGAGGGGTTCAAGGCCAGGTTGGACGGGGCTTGGAGCAACCTGGGCTGGTGGGAGGTGTCCCTGCCCAGGGCAGGGGGTGGCACTGGGTGGGCTTTAAGGTCCCTTCCAACCCGAACCATTCTGTGATTCTGTGATTCTATCAAAGATGCTGGGAAGAGATTTGGCCATTCAAAATCACGCCAATACAGAGCCCAGCGAGATTCAGAGGAGTCAGCTATCACCAAAGGTGTTTTGTACCGCGCTGGGAGCTTCTGAAGGCCAGAAGGAAAAGTCTGTGTCAGTTTTCTATCAGCTTTCAACTCCAGGGGCTTCAAAAGCAGAGGAGATGATTTAAAGAAAAATAAATAAATAATGCAGTTTCCTTCAAAGAGTAAAAAGGTGGGGGATGCACCTAAAGGATGAACAGAAAAGGTTTCTCCTGGGTAGCTATGACTCAGAAATGGCATTTTCTGTACTCTAATAAGGGATGTCAAGTCAGAGGTAATTTATTCATGGCAAACTGATGCAGTTGCTATGGAGAGCATAATAGGAAGAAACTCTTTTTTAATGCATAGTGTATTGAGGAGGAAAGTGTTTGTCGGAGATAAAACCTGGGTGTGAGGATAAAAGAAGAAAATGGTGATTAGGAATGTTTAAAAAAAAAAAAAAAAAAAAGCTGTCTGCAAACACTTTCACCATAGCTGTGAAATGCAGGGTCTGGTCTCATCCTGCTCGGCTTCCCTCCAGGCGGGCAGAGGTCCAACCCCAGCTCAGGGTTTCCCACCCACCAGCACCCCGGGAAGCAGATCCGCTGACAGGGTCTGTTGCTTTCGGAGTAGGCAAGAGCCAGGACAACATGTGGTTTTGGGTGCTTCATGATCTGGGTTTGCCTGCCCTGCAGGGAGGAGGGTGCTACAAGACAGTGGAGGGAGTCGGTGCAGAGGCCCAGAGCACCGTGGTGCTGCATGGAGGGTACCTGGGTATCACTGGGTACTTAAAATTCAGGTGTCTCTGTGTCAGGCCAGCCAGCAGCCTTTTCATCTTCAGGGGAAAATACACACAAAGTGTATTTTCAGACCCACTTGGTCACCCGTGTCTTTCCCTCTCCAACAATCACAGCGTTTCCTCTCCCTCCATCCCGAACATCCCTCCTCCGAGCACTGCTTTGTCTTCCTCCTCCTCTCCCAACCATGAGACCTGAGATCACCATTCCTAGTTCAGGTTGTCCCCATTTCCCCAGGATAATGGCTGTTTGGCACTAATCCCCCTCTTGATTCCTTACTAATTTTTTCAATACAGTTGCTGGACTCGGGTGTCCTCTCCACAGCAGCCAGCGGTTCTGCGCAGAGCTGGTGGCAGGGCAATGCAAGCACAAAGGGGTCCAGTAGACCCTGGATGCGCTGGAGGTGGCTGTTGGGCAATCATAGAATCATAGGGTTGGAAGGGACCTCTGGAGATCATCTAGTCCAACCCCCTGCCAGAGCAGGGTCACCCAGAGCAGGTGGCACAGGAACGCCTCCAGGCGGGTTTGGGATGTCTCCAGAGACGGAGACTCCACCACCTCTCGGGGCAGCCTGTGCCAGGGCTCTGCCGCCCTCACAGGAAAGAAGTTCCTCCTCATGTTTAGGTGGAACTTCCCATGGTCAAGTTTAGCAATGTGTGAGAGGGTGTACAAACACAAACGAGCCCAGAGGAACACTGGCAGGGGGGACCCCTGAGTGATTCCCTGGTCCAGCCATGCTGGAAACCACCACAGAAAGCCATGAGCACATACAAGCTTCATCAGTGCAATCATTGAGGAACTCAGAAAACAACGGCAGAGGGGGGAATCCCAATAATGTACCCAGACAGACACAACTGCCCTGTCCAGGATTCTCCTGGGATTGTCCCTGGAGAAGCTCAGCCCTGTGGGCCAGGTGGGAAACCCATCAAGGGGAGTCCATGGGACCTGCCCTCCAGAGCACCTTCCCAACACCCTAGCAGACACCACTGGTACCCTGGTAACCACAGGGCAGCTCACACCACATCCCAAATCTTCTAGACTTAACAGTCCTTTTCTCAGCCAGTTCACTGTCTCACACAGAAGATGACACCCCTGAATAGAGTTTGGGGGATCCTGTTTGCTGCAGTGCACGTATTTTATGCTAGTCATTTTGGCATTGGGGTGATGACAAGGAGCAAACGTCACAAGGTGCTGTACAGACGGGGCACACAAAGATCCCCAGTGCAAGCAGCTTTGCTGTCTGCCGAAACGGGGGAGGTGGAGGCAAGAGCAGAGGGAGTCCTTGAGATGATGTTGGTGATGGTCTGTGGGATGCCGCACAAGAAAGGCTGAGAGGAACACAAGCGATCTGAGCTTGGCTCTCTGCTGTGCTAAGCCAGCGGGCACTGCAGCTCCCCACTGCCAACACGGGATGAAAAGGATGCACAGCGAGGGGCTTTCCCTGGGCACAAGAGTGTTGGGAGGCCTCCAAAACCCCACCGAGCCCTGATTGACCCCCCTTGGACTCAGCTCCAACTTCTACTGATCAATAAGAATAAAACCCCGTGGTGACTTCTCCTTCATTCGGAAGCCTGCTGGCAGCAGCAGCTTCGCTGGGAGGGTTCAGTGTGGAAAGCGAGAACCCCACAGCTACCTACGGGGGAAGGTAAAACCCCAGGGATTTCATTATGGGCTGCGCTTTCAATCCTTGCTGCGGAAGGGCAGCACCTCCTCAGGAAGAAGGAAACAGGGACAGGGGCAGCCCCTCGTTTTTATGCATGCCTAACGAGCAGGAAGGTGACTGATGATGTCACTTGCTCCCTGGAGCCCATCTGTCATTTGCATGACAAAATGTCATACAAGGGGGAATTCTCAGTTAGACTGGCAAGTCAGCCAGTGCTTCCCCTTGGAAATGTCTGTCTCCAATTATTCATAATGAAAATGAACTGTAATTGCTTGAAGTGCTGATCCTGGTGCCCAGCAGCTGCCTCAGACTGCTCTCCCCGAAGCTGTAGGGTTTTTCTTAATTTCAGACAGCACAGTTCAGCCACCAGAGGACAAGGACACACGTGGCTCCGCAGCTTGGCTTGTTCGACAGAGCACGCCACTGTCGCTTCCCAGACAGGCTCTGCCCCAGCTCCCGGCTCAGCAGCAAGCACGTGACGTTCAGACATTCTGAGACCTTCCTGGTCGCTTGTCTGGTGGGTTCCCATGCTCTGCTGGGGAGCAGCAGCTCCTCCAGCCCAGGGGATGCAAGAGTGGGAAGGACTTTTCCAGAGGGGATCCCTGCCTGCTGGAGGAAGGGCTGAGCCCCCTCACCTTGCAGGCTGGCACAGGCCCTGCTCCCAGGCGAGCCTTGTCCATGCCAAGGTCCAGAAACTGCTGCAGAAGACCAGGTTTAATCTGCCTGACCTGTCAGGATGGGAACAGCCCCATGATGACCTCGGGATGGACAGAGGGGAAATCACCTGTTGCTGACGGGACCAATTTGAACCTCAGTAATAAAAGCCAGGCGTATTCACTGCTTTGCCTTGGGTCATTTGTCTCTAAATGAAGCGTCTCTCATGTAACGAATGGTCCCTTCCTGGGCCATACATCTTCTTGCTGTTTCAAGCAGTGACGGATCTGGCAGACCTTCCCCAGCTCTTGTTGGTTTATAATGAGCAAGGGGTGACGTTTGCCTGAAAACAATTTCCCTGATGCAAGTCAAGGTTTTAACAGAAATTAAAACTTCTCGCCTCCAAGCCAGGGGTGTTTCAGCTTCAGTAGCTCACAGAAATGTTCTTGCCTGTTAAGCCAGTGAGGAAGTGAGACGGACAGAAGCAAAACTCGGAGGGTGAAATCTCTCATGGAAGGAGCAGACCCCGAGGTCACCATCATCTGTAGGTTTTCCCCCACCCAGCCCATCAATACCACCCCTTATTTTGGGCAATGGACCTTGCTCAAATGCCTTGTTCTGGGGGGAAAAAAAAAAAATTAAAAAATTTTAAAATCTGTAACATTTTAGAGAATGGTATACCTCAGTCCCACAGAGAGGAAACCATGGGTGATACAGTGATCAAGCATCCCTGAGGATGTGCCCTCAATTTAACTGTCTTTCCATCTGGTGTTTTGGGAGAGAAGGGGGGAGCTCCTGCCCTGAACTCTGAGACAGTGAGATGGATGTTGGGGCACTGAAACACCTGCCCAACACAGCAGAGGTCACAGGACACAGGGGCTGATTTTTAGCAGAGAAGGAACCAGAGAAAGTGGGAGGAAGGGAAAGAAATCCGCATTTGTTCAGCTTTCCTTTAGTGCTGGAGGGTCCTGGTGCTGGACACAGTGGTCAGCCCCCCTTGCTGGCGTGGGGGCATCACCCTGCTTTGGTTGCCAAGTAACCACCTGAGCATCTTCCAACTGCCCACAGCAACCATTCCACGCCAATTGGCCACGAAGAGCTGGCGGCCAAAGGCACGACTGGGGCAAGGAAGGTCCTGGGAAAGTGGAGGCAAGAGGCACCCAGGGGCTTGTCCCCTGCCCAGCTGCCTCTCCTGTGCAACACCGAGCCCTCAGGATTGCAGGAGAGCTCCTGGGCTGGCTTGGGAGGGGAGCAGTGCTAGGAGAACCTGGGCTTTCTGGGCCCTGCTGGTGGCTGGAGCGATGGCCAACATGGGCGATGAGGACCTGTCGGCCTATTTTCGCATGCAGTACAAGCAGAACTGCCTGCCCTTGCTCAGGTGAGGGGGCTTCTCCATCCACCTTCATCCCCTCCATCCTCCTCTCCTGTCTCCTCCATCCCTCCTCCCTGCACCGTGACAAACTCCCATCCCTTATCTCTGCCACTTCAGTCTCCTCCTGTACCTCCCTTCTCCAGCCCTGTCCCACCCCCTTGCTCCGTCAGTGGGATCCCCACTGGGGAGAGGTGGGGATGCCATGCTGCCAAATGGGATCTGAGACGGTGTTGGGTTGTTCTGCCCTGTCACCCCACCTGGGACACAGTGGGGTGATGGGGCAGAGCAAGCCAACACCCTGCCAAGGTACTGGACCCAGCGTGTAACCTTAAGGAAAACTTGTGCGACAGAAAACTCAGACTGACAGAGGACGACACCCCGTCTCCATTTCTTCGCTTCCAGGCAAAGAAGAAACAAGTTGAACAGATGCAAAAGGGCCTGGAGGTGAAGGAAGAGGTGAGAAAGATGGAAGGGTGCTGGGGCGTGGTCGGCAGGGCTTGTGGTTTTGTGGAGGGGAGCAGTGGGCCGGTGACTGGCTCCAGGTGCGGGCAGCCATGTCACACTCACTCTGGTGTTGCCAGGACTTCAGGGAGCGGATGAAAGTCATAACCTGCCAGTGGAGGGACCTCCATGCTAAGGAGGCGCAGCTGAAAACCCACATGGAGGAATCTGGGAAGACTTTAAAGGTACACCTGCTCGACTGACATGACCCTGAACCACACCACCACCTCCTTCCCTCTCTTGGGAGACAATCTTGGGCCAAGCCCTGTCCAAGCCTCCCTTGAGCCTGGAGGGGTGAGGAACAGGACTGGCAGGGCACAGGGTTTTGTACCACAGCTGTGGAAAGCCCTGGTAGGGCTTGGGCAGGAGAGAGCTTGTCCTTTACCAGAGTGATCTCCTGGAGACCCCAGGCATCCCCCCAGAAGGGTCACAGCCTGTCCCCACCGTTGACACCTGGGTGTCTTCCAGGGACAGATACCAGTAGACCTGAAAATCAGAGAGTCGTCCCAGATGCCTGTCTCCAAGACCAAAGGGTCAATGCAAGAGCAATGGCCCTGTCAAACAGGGAGTGAAAATGCTGCCGGGGTGCTCCAGTGCTGGTCTCTCCTTTGTGAAGGCACCTCCTCCCACTGCTGTTGAGTGACCCAGCTCCATCTTCCCTTGTCTTCTTTTCGCTCTGTGTGTGTGAATGTATGTGTGTTGGTGGGACAAACACCACCAGGAAAATGATAAGATGCGAATGCAAGCTCTGAAGAAAGCCATCAGAGAGAGAGAGAATAAGATGCAAAAGGAGAGTGAGCTTTTGAGAGCTAAGGGGAAACTGGAGGCCCTGAGAAATAAGCACCAGAAACTCTGCAACAGAGTGCAGAAGTACTCGATCTTCAACAAATACCTGGAGGATGTGGTGAAGATCTCACAGGTGAGTTTGGACATGACAGAGACAGATCATGGCCTCGAGGAGAACCTTATGTGGGTGTTAAACCTAGAGGAGATAGGCAATTCCAGGGAAATCATAACACTTGATCAAACCCAGAGACCTCAGATGGGATGGAAGGAGGTTCCCTGCAACCAAGGTGTGCCAAAGGGACCAGAGTTAGGGGAGAAGAACCAGAAAAGGAGGTGAAGCCTTGACAAAACCAAAGAAAAACTGTTCGAAGGGGGAAAAACACAGGGCTGAGGGGAATGGGAACCATTTTTTTTGTCAGTCTTTCATGTCACATTGGTAGGTTGGGAGAAGTGAAAAGCTGCCTGGGAATGGGAACCCAGGCAGTTGTCAAAAAAGCTGTGCCCTCTCTCAAAGATGCCCAGGCATCACTCCATGCATTGCTCATGCTCCTGAAGTCCCAGCTGCCCCCCTCCCATTTCTAGCTGACTCGGCACTGTCAGTTGTAGTTGTGCTTTGTGTTTTGTCACAGCACTGCTTACCTGGGGAAGAGGTACAATATCTCCCCTTGCTTATGGCAGTGACAGCTCTGGGACTGTACAGTGGGATGTCATCATACAGGGGATGTGGTGAAGCTCACAAACCAGTTGGGGCAATAGTCTCGTCAAGAAGAGAAGACCTTTCACAGAATCACAAAATCACACAGAATCACAGAATGGTGGGGGTTGGCAGGGACCTCTGGAGATCACCCAGTCCAACCCCCTGCCAGAGCAGGGTCACCCACAGCAGGTGGCACAGGAACGCCTCCAGGCGGGTTTGGGATGTCTCCAGAGACAGAGACTCCACCACCTCTCGGGGCAGCCTGTGCCAGGGCTCTGCCACCCTCACAGGAAAGAAGTTCCTCCTCATATTTAGGTGGAACTCCCTATGCTCAAGTTTGTGCCCGTTACCCCTTGTCCTGTCCCTGGGCACCACTGAAAAGAGCCTGGCCCCATCCTCCTGACACCCACCCTTTAAGTATTTATAGGTGTTGATAAGTGTTTTATCTGGGGAAGGTGTTGTCCCTGGTCAGGGCAGGGTGCCAAACAGCATGAGACTTGCAATCATGATGAGGGGAGGGCAGGAGGCTTACTAACACCAGGAGCCCTGTGCTGCAGTTTGAGGAGATCCGGGAAGTCATTTCGCGCTACAAGACGCTGGTGAGGATGCACAAGGACCTGCTGCAGTCACAACAGAGGCACAAGGAAATGTCTGAGCAAGCCAAGGTGCTCCTGGACCAGTACATGGAAGAGAAAGAAGCTGAGATCCTGCAGTACAAAAATGAGCTGGTGCAGCTCCAACTACGTTTTGACCAGGCTCAAAGTGACATCCTCTCCTGGGTGAGGAAATGTGGGGCGGGCAGGGGAAAATCTCCAAGGCTTGGCTGTGACAGGACCAGCTGGTGGCTCATCCGTAAGCCATAGGGTCATGGTAAGGCCCAAGAGCAGTCCTTGTAATTGGAGGAGTTGTCTAATTTCGTCCCTCCAAGGGATTATAGAAAAGAATGACAGACCAAGTCTGGAGCAGGTTACAGGTTACATCACGGGTTAAAACAAGGCCCTCGCAAAGCCATTGTGATCTTTCAGTTCTTGCTTGAACTCATAGTCAAAGGAGATCAGCTAACCAGGCTTTGGGAGGTCTGCCTTGGCGAAAAAAACCAAGAATATTCCACCACATGCCCATTGGGTTTGTCTAGCTGGGTCATACTCATTTCCATTCACCATTCCTTGCAGCATCATCCCTGTAATGGGGCCTCAGTGTGACATGTCTCGTGGTCTTCACTGTCCATGGCTCAGGCCTCAGAGTGAAGCTGGTTTTGCTTATTTTCATTATTTGCTATCACCCTTTGCACAGCATCTGCCCACCAGGGCTCACCTCTTCTCCTCCCTCCTTACCAGTTCAAAAGCGACCACACTGGTGGTAAACTGGGCTGTGATGAGGCACATCAATGTGTAGCCAGTGCTCAGCATGCAGAATCACAGAGTCACAGAACAGTGGGGGTTGGCAGGGACCTCTGGAAATCACCCAGTCCAACCCCCTGCCAGAGCAGGGTCACCCACAGCAGGTGGCACAGGAACGCCTCCAGGCGGGTTTGGGATGTCTCCAGAGACGGAGACTCCACCACCTCTCGGGGCAGCCTGTGCCAGGGCTCTGCCACCCTCACAGCAAAGAAGTTCCTCCTCGTGTTTAGGTGGAACTCCCTATGCTCAAGTTTGTGCCCGTTACCCCTTGTCCTGTCCCCTTGTCCTGAAAAGAGCCTGGCCCCATCCTCCTGACACCCCCCCTTTCAGTATTGATAAGCGTTGATAAGGTCCCGCCTCAGGCGTCTTTTTTCCAGACTGAAGAGACCCAAATCCCTCAGCCTTTCTTCCTAAGAGAGGTGTTCCAGTCCCCTCATCATCTTGGTAGCCCTTGAAAATACCCTCAGCTCTGCTGGCCTCTGCTCCCTTCCCATCATTCTGAGGGGTCCTTTCCAAATTGCCTTCTTGGATACTCCACGCTCCAGGAGTTGGGTGCCATCAGGCAAAGCTGGAAAGCACCTGGTCTGGGAGGGTGGCAGTGGGATGTGCTGCTCCCAGGGTATCAGCTAGCCCTGATAGCTGTGGGGAGTGCAAATGGGGCCTGAAGGGACGACCCGACGTAGTGAGGACTGCAGGAACTGTCAGAGAGATGGAGAGGTTCCTGGGGCAAGCAGCAGCTGTGGTGGTTCCTGGATGTGATTCCACTACACCAAGCCTGCAGCACAGCTCTGGGCAAGGACAGGTTCTTTCTAGCAAAACAGATGAGTGCAGAAGTTAGTGTCTCCAAGCCAGGGTTTCCAGTGCTGAAGCAGCATGTTTGCTGGGGCACTTCCCCATGTTGCATGTCTCCTCTCCTCTTAGGAGACTCGCTGGGCTGACATCCAGAACACGACTGCCAAGAAGACCCAGGAGCTGGGCACCATCAAGCTGGCCATCCTCAACCTCTTCCAGTGTGTGAGCACGCAGCTGAAAGCAAACCTGAACGTACCGATGGATGACAGCCACAGACAGCTGACCATGGTAGAGCCAAGCCAGACCCCTTCTCCCTGCCCAGAGAGAGGAGCAGCAATGACCCTCAGCTGCCCAAAAGGAGGGGAGAGCCCAGAGAAATCCATGTGTTCAGCAGACACCCTCCTTTTCACCTGGGCTCTCTCTTGGGCAAGGGGAATGGGTAGAAGACACCAGGCAAACCTGTCTCATCCCAGGAGGCGGAGCAGGATGTGGGTCCCTGTGGGGGAAGAAGGAGTGGGAACTAGGCAGGCTGGGGCGGGGGATGAGGGGATGCAGATGAACCCATGGCCAAGGTTTGGTTTCATTCACCCTTGCCCTGAACTCAGACTCACTCACAAAAGGCCATTCTAGTGGTGCAGATCCAGCCGGGCAAACGCCTTATTGTCCTGCTCAATTTGGTTGGTGAAATTTGCCCTCCAAAAGGGCCAACAAGCTCCCCTCTGCCTCCTGTCCCCATCCCCACTCTGAGCTCTGCTATCTCTCTCCCCCACCCTAGATTCAGCAGTTTATCCGAGACCTCACAGACATCTCAATGGAGGTGAAACGGAAGGACATGCAGAACCACCACCGAGCATCTATACTTCCAGAGCTATAAGGGACACGCCAACATGACCCGCTCTGCCAGCAAAGGCTCAGCAGGGTGGGAAGGAAAAGAGGAGGACAGAGGGCCCTACAGATATTGTAGACTCCACCATAGATTACACCAGCGAAGTTTCACACCTTTCTGTCTCTTCTGTCCTGCACAAGTTGCTAACACCTTTTATGCTATTAAAAATAACCAAATATTTTAAGGTGTCTCTTCATTTCCTGGGAGGACTGGAAAGACCAGAGCAGCTCCATCTCACAGCTTCACCCAGACGCCGTTGGGGTGCCTTCTCTAGCAGGTGGGATTCTGGTTGCAGGAGACAGTGTCCCAGCAAGGCATGCAAGATAGGGAGCGCAGGCTGGGACAGGAATGTGGTCCCAAATAGGGATTAGTAATAGTGGTCACATTTGGACCTCCCACTCACCCTCCCACAAGCTCTGAGATATTTGAGAGGGACATCGCAACGGAGTGTGGGGGACTGTGCTTCAGGAGAGCTTCAGAGGTTTTCCACCACCACACTGAGCACATCCAAGGATGCGGATTTCTCTGCATAGCCATGTGCTATACACCAAAACTCACCTTCCCCCTGTAAGCTGTTAAGAAAAATGTGGAGAACGGGTATCGGTGAAGGATGAACCGGCCAAAGGTATTGCACCAAGCATTTAGCTGTTCATTGTGAGAGCCGACATGATGAATACAAAACAAGAGGACTAAAAATGGCTCTGGAGACACACTAATGGAGTTCAGACCAGGCTCAGAGTCTTTTGGGGAGGACCTTTTAATGGACCAAGGACTCAATGACATAAGCTTACAGGTTTTGAGGCAAGACACCATTGATCACATGCTCTTGCTCCCTTTTCTCCAGTATTCGCTTCCTGTCCTGAGCCAGCGGCTTCAGCTAATGCATCCTCTGGAAAAGCCTGAGTCCGGTTGGTCCATGTTTATAACGCCTGGGGGTTCCTCAGCACCTGACCCCTTCCTTCCAGAGGGAGGAAGGCACAGATTAACCCCGTTCATTCTCCATATCTGTGCTTTCATGAGTGGCAAGGCAAACAGATGACTCCAGGGCTGGTGCTGGCTGCTGTTTGGAAAGCAGAGGAAGGATGAGTTTGGGGCGGGAACACTTGATGCAGAGTCCAAACAGAGGATGCTCCCTCTGTGCGTTTGCTGTTGCTTTCTCTGCAGGCTTGGATTCAAAGGAGTAAACTCAATTAGAAACACAGTACTTTAGGTCAGGCCTCAGCAAGAACTCATCCTGGAAACCCAATTTCCCTCAAGCCTGTTGAGCTCAGACACATGTTGGGCCATTGAAGCTCAGGGAGTTACCATCCATCATCAGAAAATGACCCTGTGCAGTGCCCTCAGTGTGACACCAGTGCAGAAGAAAACACACTAGTGAAAGCCTCCATAGCAGAGGCAAGGGCAGTAATTGCTTTTCAGCTGCTATACGTGGAAGAAGAGCTCATTTCTTTCTGAAACCTTGACATGTAAATGCAGTGTGGGCCACGACATGCCCCGTGTTCTTCTCAATAGATCCCCAGAGCGGTGGGAGGTGAGTGGCAGTTTGCATTTCAGCTGGCAAGGAAAAGTAAAAGCTGTTGCAACTTTATGCAGCCACCATGTGCCCACACTTTAATGATTATATTATGTTCATTCTGTAAAGTGGGGATAATAACTGTCAGGGAGGGGCAAGAGTGGGTTGCTCCTCAAGGGAACGAGCTAAGGTGACAGCAAAGCAGGCAGGAGGATATCCTCACCGACAGGATGATGTGGCCCCGTGGTATGTGAGCGAGAGCAGAGAGGTTCATGGCTGTGTCCAGTGAATCCCACACCAGTCTGCAGTGATGAGCCAAGTCCAAGGTCAAGCTAGAACGTCAAGTCAGCAAGGCAAGGCGAGAATCAGCCAGGTACAGGGCTGGGCACAGGCTTACCTGCAAGGCAAGACCAAGGGCAAGGACCTAAACATAAATGCAGCTCCCAAGCACAGCAGGGGAAGTCCCCACTCCAGTGAAGGCTCCACACAGCTCCTTCTCATGCTTTGTCTGTTATCCCAGCAGTCTGATCCCAGATTACACGGCTGTCCTACATCAGAGCTGGTCTTGAACATGAGCAGGTGGAGAAGGGGTCGCAAAGCCCTTGGGTGCACTGAGAGCCCTGGCATTAACACCTTGCAGTGGGCTGGGAGCCCCATGGAGCTGACATTTGCCAAGAGACATATTGCTTCTTGTGGCAGGAGTCCAGATTAATGTCCTGTTGAAGTCACCATCAAACCAGTCCTGTGGTCTGGGCTCTTGGTGTGTACGTGCAGTCTTTGCTCTAAGGACCTGCAGGGTGCAAGGAAGAAACTGATGCCCAGTCTGGGAGCAGAAGAAGTAGAGGAGCCCAGGGTCACCCAGGGGGTGAATGACAGAGTTGGGAAGAGGTTGGTTTCTTACCCGTTGGCCATCCAGGAGGAGGGGGCATTTAGCTGCCACATCAACAGAGTGGACCATGGGTTAGGGACAGGAGCTGAGGGTTGTGGGGGGAGGCTGGGGAGATAAGAAGGATGAAGAAGAGATGGGGTAAGGGTAAATGGGAGACTTTCCCTTGCCTTTGGTAAAGACCCTACATGGGGGCTGTGGGTCTGCAGTGATTCCTTAATGGGAAGAACTTCCCACAAATCCCGAAAGTCGTACCCTTCCTGCTGCCATGCCGGGGCCTCCTTCCCCAGCAAGCAGACACCTTCAGCCTGTCTGCGCTCTCGGCCATGGCTGGGACCGTGGAGGTGGCCTTGAGACGCAGGTGGTGCAGAGCACTTACAGACAGTGAAAAGCTATTTCTCAATGGGAAGCAAATATATTTCTTTTTGTTTGCATGGAGTGATTCAGTGCTCAGTCCCGGGACTGGGCCTCATGGGGAGCATGTCACCACCTTGGAGACAGCAGCTCCCTGTGCCAGGGCTGGATGTGAGAGCCTTCTCCCAACAGTCATCAGCATCCGCAGATGCTAGCCTTCCTTGGTATTCTGTGAGATTAAAAACACAGCAGCAGAAGAGAAAGGAAAAAAAAACAAGCATGAGAGAGTGAACCTTGCCGAGGCCCTCAGGGGTCCCAGAGGCTGGTAGATGTCTCACAGAGGCACTGGTGATACCAAGAGCTGCTGCCTGCACTGGAAAAGTCAACTCATGACTCATCTGAGCAGAGACGATGTTGCGCATTTGTGCCCTTGCATCTCGTCTCGGCAGTGACATATCCAAAGGGACCAGGAGCATTTACACCCATCCTGAGAGGTGACTCAGCTGTCCCTTCTCCTTCCACCCACGGCCACCCCCTCACCCACTTTGATGCCTCTCACTGGTGGCAGCTGACGGGAGCTATTGGGAGCTAATGGGAGAGGAGCAGCTCTGCCCGGGCGCTGAAGACAGGGGGCTGCAGCTCTGAGCCTACCACTCTGTGGGTGATGGTCTGAAGGCATGGCTGTCTCCAGGCTCGGCTTATGGAGAGGACAGCCTGGTAGGACAGGTTTCCTGAAGTCCTTTGGATACCGAGTGCTGGCCAGTTCAGAGACTTGTCTCTTGCCTGGATGCCTGAGCTGAGCTCTTCTGAGGAACCCTCAGCACGGGACAGAAAGATGAGACACATTGGCCCAACCAGGCACTTTCTGGTCTGTTTCAATGTATTTTCTTACGTTCATTCAGCAGACTGGACCTGGCAGTGTCCATCTGTCAGCCGGCCCCTCACACTCAGCATGTGCTCCTGACCGGTCCTGATGTCCTGTCTGCTCCTGCTCAGCCTCTGCAGCCCCCACCACCCTGAACATGAAGCCACAGCACGTGTGGATCTGCAGCTCTGCAGCATCACTTGCTGGAACTGCTTGGTTCTGTGGCCCCCTCCATGCCCCCACACAGTAGAATGCCTGGTTTTAGAAAGTCAGAGACCAGCAACTGAAACTCGAGGGCAGATTTTGCCTTTTCTTATGTGCCACTTGTGCTGCACCAGCAGAGCAAAGATAGCAGCTCCCCACCTGCCTATGCAAAGTCCTTACCGAGGCATGAGTAAGCCGTACTCAAGTCCCAGACTGACAGAAGGCATTGCATCTAACTCTTCTTCATAGAGCTGGACAGATGGCATTGCTCCTCAGATGTAGCACTGACCTTCTGACCAGCTGGGCGAGCTCTTTAAAATGACAACGCCAGGCTGTCCACCACTGGGATCGCAGCCAGTGGAGGGAGAAACTAGGAGCCCAGGGATATCTATCTGTGGGCACATCAGGGGAAGGGAGTTATCCCCAGAGACCTACCAGATGTCTTTGTCATGAGCAGAGTGGTGGGACAAAGCTGTGTCTAGCACCAGCCTGGATTAGACCCAGCCAAGCTGCTGGAAGGACAGAGAGGGATGACACGGAGGAGATGCTGTCTCTGGCCTTGTCCCAGGTGGGAAGGCACGACAAGAAGGTATTACCCTGACTGCTCCAGAGGAGATTTGATGCCTGTCTGAGCCATACCTCATGATCTTCATAGCCAGCAGCACACTCAGAGAGATGTGAGCACCACGACAGCACCTTTTAAGTTTCCAGCCCAAATGATTCAGTCTCCTTGTACGTGTGGGTCTGCTGGAGAGGCTCTAGCCAGCTTATGGAGCACAGGTTGTGCCCTGGATGGCTACAAGATGTCTAAATAACGTTTCTCACCTCTCCTCACAAGACAAGGAGCTCCTAAAGATGCCTTCTCAAGAAGCCTTGGCAAGAGATGATGCCCATGGGGTAAAGAGGCCCCATGTGTGCACTGACACTGTCATGACTGGGGTGAAAGGATCCTTGGTCAGGCTTGCCTGGAAGAAGAACCAGGGGTTATAGGGCTGTAGGGGACAGGCACTGGCTGCTCCAGCCTATGAAACTCATTTCATCCTTCCTTTGCCCTTTCCCTGGGGAGCTGGAAAGGAAGGAAACCCTCTCATCTAAGCTAAGGCAAAGCCAGCTGAGGCATCCCCAGCCTAGCAGAAAGACAAGTTCTGCTCTCACCACTTGTGAGATGCCAGAACATGCCAAGCCGGAGCTGTGCTGGTCCTGAAGTCCTGCTCCAGAGAGTGGACTATCAGGGTTGCCAGGATTGCCTGGACCATCCACCACGCTCCTCTTCTCCTGCCTGCTGGAGCCATCCTGCTGGCCCAGGGACCTCAGCACCAGCAGAGGAGATGGCAGGACCCACTGCCCGAGCACACTGTGCCGAGCGTCACAAAGACGCAGTTCCGACCAGCTCTATTCACTCTCTTGGGCAAAGCAAAACCGATGTGATTCAAGATGCCGTGGGATATGGAAGCAAAGACTAAAATCACCTAATGAGGTATCAGGGTTTCTGTGATGCTGTGTATAATAACCAAGTGTTTTGTGTTAATAGCCTGCCTTCTTGGGGAATTGCAGAGTTTGGATTTGTTTGCGTTGTGTTTTTTGGGTTTGGGTGGGGTTTTTTGTAAGGTTCCTTTCTCTTGGCTCAGAGAAGAGATGATTAAAGTATTGGCTAAATCTGCAGTCTGTTTTGCCTCGTTGATGGAAAATCCCCAACATATTGTGATGTTGTTATTGTTTAATCTGGACTCTGTCAACATTTCCTCTGGAGCAGCCTGCTATTCCATCAGTGTGGGCAGGAGCTATCAACGTCAGTGCGCACTGCTGCGCTCCCTGCTCTGCGGGGCAGCTCTGCCCCAGCACCGATGGTGGGATTCCCACTGGAGGGGCTGGTGCCCCAGAGCAGCCAGTTGAAGAGCAGCCACCGTGCAGCCCGAGTGACAGGGACAGGCTGTGACATGGAGCACAGCTGTACAGAAAGGGACTGTCAGCTCCAGATCTCTTAGGATGCTCTCACCTCGAGACCGACCTCCCCTCTTAGGCTCTCTGCAAGGAGGCACAGGACAACCCTGACCATGTGTAAGGGACGGACTGTAAATTCCCTGACGAGGGCAGGAGCCCCTCCAATGGAACGCCTCAAACACTCGCAAGGAAATAAATAATGCAGGCCTGGCCTTCAAAGAACTGATAAGGCTCACACTTCTGGCGCCTGAAAGTGTGGGAGAACTGTCTTGTGAAGCCAGGATAGTTCTGCCACTCGTGTGGTGAGCTTGCTAGTTCTCAGTTCTCAAGGCCATTGTGTGCGACGAGTGACCTTTGCTTCATTATCCGTGACATGCATATGAAAGCGCACATCCTGCATATGCTAACGAAGGTTATAGAGATCATGCTGAACATGTGTGACTATGGCACTCGTCTCTCCACCCAAATCACGCTACACGTCACCTGGGAGAAGGGAGAAACCTGAGACGAGGCTGTCCTGGGCAAGGGGGGTGGACCCTGCTGATTCAGCAAACATAAAAGGGGAAACTAAGTGCCCCTGGGGGGAACAAAGAAGAAACAATAGAAGAAGGTAGTGCCTGGGAAGATTCTTCCCAAGAAAGAAGATTGTGCCTGGGAAGATTCCCTGAAAAAGGTGCTGGAACCAGGACCGGTGGTCTCTTGATCTCTGTCTTTTTCTCCGTCTTTTCCTTTCTCTATCCCTCAGTTTCTCTTTTCTCTTAGAATTGTTAAGTAACAGTTAGAGTTGTTAAGTAACGACCTTAAGTATGACCTTAAGTACCACTTGCCATAAGTTGTCCTATCCCTGTTGTTCAGGAACACAACACACACCTCACCGTTTGCCATCATTTGTTATACACCTAACCAATTACCATGGACTTGTTAAGACCTACACTAACCATTTTGGGAAGCTAATAAATGTTTGTATATGGACATTGAGATTTATCTCACCTTGGTCCACACCATTGAGAATTTACAAATCTGAAGTCACTTACTCCCCCTCTTTACTGGGAGTGGGACGTGACACCATGGTCTTCAGCGGTGACTTCAGAAGACATTGCTGGCTTCTTAACCCCATGATTAGCACTTATGTGGGACTTGGCATGCCAGGAACCATTGGGTGACAGATGGCAAAGACATGGAAGTCATTAAAGTGGAATTAAAGTATTGGTTTTCTACATGCAGTTTCCAGCCACCTGATCCAAGAGAGGATGTAGGCGCCAGAGCCAGAGGGGTCCCCTCTCAGCAGTTGCTGTCGTAAGAGCACATCGTATCTGCGAGTGACTGGGAGCTTCCCTGGTCCTACACAACTGATGAGACCCTCAAAGCACAGACTCTCTCCTGCCTCTCTGCTCCTACCTGGCCCATCTCCCACCTCCTTGCCTTCTCCAGCATGTCCACCATGCGATGCTCCTCATATGTTCTTTAATCACCCATCCCAAGGTCAGCCAGCTCCCAAACCCAGGAGACCCTACAGCTTGCAGGCCAGTCACTCCTGCTTCTTCTCCTGAGAGCACCTGGGGGGTGGGATAAAGGAGGGGCAGAGTCATGGGACCAAGAGAAGAGATGGTGCAGCCAGACCCCCTTCAGTGCTCCATTAAGCAAAGTGCCACATACAGAAGACATTTGATGTTCCACAACCCCTCTATTAACCCTGTCATTGAGGCTTGGTGATGACAGAAGGCTATTATCAGTGAACAAATATATCAAAAGAGTTCAGGGCTCTGATCATTAAAGGATATTAACCCAGGGAGGCAGTTTCTTGCCTTTCCAAAGATTTTTCAGCCTGTCCCAAAAGTGAAATGTTAGGTCAAGAGCCAGAAATGGAAGGGTTGGATATCTTGCTGCAGCAGCAGGAGCTGCTTTCTTCTCCTGCAATACCAGGGAACTCCAAAGTCCGGTCTGACTTTTTAGGATCTTGTTTCTGTTCCACTCCAACCACCCGGCTGTGACACAGCCTGAGACATCTCTCTGCAAAGGTCCCAGGCAAGGAAAATATCTATGAACCAAACTTCCAACAGACATTTATTGGTTTGGGTTGAAATCAATGCACATGAAACAGTGTCGCTCCCATGTGCTGCGCACCTTGGCCATCAGGCCAAACAGTATCGTATGACCAGGACAGCAGCCTGTCTCCTTCTCCATGACCAGCCACACAAACACAGACAGCAAACACAGAACAAAACAAGCCGGGACCTTGCCCGTTTGCCCTCGGCCATCCTCCCTGCCTGCTCAAGCACTCCTCAGAGCTGAAGTCTGGGTCTTGGGGCCTTGTGGGGTGGAGGTAGGGATGAATTAGGAGAGCAAGTTTTGAATCAAGGGCTCTTTCTTGCCTTTGGCTCCCTCTCGGTCGAACCAACCAAACTCTGTTACTCACCCTTCCCAAGAAGACCCTGGGGAAGGCAAGGACAGTGAGAGGGGCCCTCTAGGTCTCGAGCCTTCAGTCTGTGTGGATCAAAGCGAACACCAGTATTGTACCATGTGCACAACTGCAGAGTGACCAAGCAAAGCAGCCGCTGGACAGTTTCTGGAAGAGCATGGAGTGAGTGGCCCACCCTGTCCCATCAACTCTCGGATGGATGCTATTGACGATGGCCTATCACCCCTGTTTGGACAACAGCCCCAACTCTGTACTGCACCTCACTCCGTTACACAGGGTTGGCAAAGCAGACTGTGACTTAATTTGCCCCTGCGATCTACAGGGTGCTCCCTCCAGCCCACACTGAAACCTCCCCCAAGTGAGGAGAGCACCAGGAACCGGCAGGTGGTGTTTGTAGGATGCTGTAGGTCATTCACAATAAGCAGCACAAAATGTAAGCAGGCTTCAGACTGAGACCACTGAAGTCAACTCAGAGGTGACATGAACAAAAGCAGGGTCAAGTTTTCCAGAGACGACCAGGTGCCCAGGTGCAACAGATGACCATGATGGCCCACTCGGGCCTTGCACCCTGGTCTGCGAGTGTGCAGAGGGACTGGTTTAGGTTATGGGCTTTTCTGGCTGCTGGGAAGACCCTTATGGGGAGGAGATTGTTCAGGAAGAACGAGTGAGGGGAAAACCCCTTGCAAAGGTTAGAGAATAGGTTTCCACACACTGGGTTTTCTGGCAGTGTTGATAAAGAAATGCAGGAGGGACTTGGGCCTGCTTATGGTATTGCACCAGGAAGGTTCCCACCTGCGTTGTGTTTTATAAGGATGAACGTGCTAACAGATGCAATGGAAAGCACCAGACGGCTTGTGACCATCTCAGTGGCACGGGCGTGCTGGTCAGTGACCCAGGCAGGAACATCATCTCAAGACTCTACAGAAAGATGCAGCAGGACTGAGCTGGAGGAGTCAACATTTTGGCCAGACCAGACCTCTTGGGCAGCCACCCAAATGGGAGGCTACCGCAGGACACCTAGTAAAGCCATAGCATCGTACAGGGCAGAAGTGCAGGGCAGGAGATGTGACAGGCCTTCACAGCCAGCGAAAGAGAGCCCCTGGTCTGCTGCGATGGGCATAATCAGCTCTGGCTGTGCCATCTCAACACAGAAGGATGCTTAGAAGGGACAACAGGAACTGAGACAGTGGGTGACCGCAGGGTGCCATGAGTCTTTTGCACAGGACTTCATGTCCAGCTCATGGTGCCAAGCCCAGAGGCGCTGGCTGGGGCACTGTAGGGCAGGACTGAATGCCCTCTTGGTAGCGAGAGTGTCTCTACCTTCCCCTGCCACTTTTCCAGACTCCTGTTTGGTCTTCATTTCCTTCTGCATGCTGCCCTGTTCTGAATTTTTCTCCTTTTCTCTTTTGGTCTAATTTCCTCTTTTTTCTCGGAGCTGAAAACTGAATCCAGTAATAGTGAGATAGGGAAAGCAACTCATCTGCCCATAGTTCAATGCATCAGGTTTGTGCTCAGGTGGTAATTTCACCAGAATTAGCCCTTCATTCAGCTGTCTCTGGGGACTGCCCTTCACGCTTTGCCCAGCTCTACCCAGAGCCATAGAGCGCCTTGCAATAAAACCGGTGCAAGCACAACGAAACCCAGACCAGAGATATTCCCCTTTAAGAGTCCCCAGGAATCATCCCATAGAGACTCACAAGGTGGTACAAGGCTAAGGATGAGACATCATCTGTGGCCACAGCCCATCTTGGATGGCGCAGCACAATGTTCTCTCAACATTAGCTCCCAGTGCTTTTTTTATTACTCTGTCCAGGTGAAGGACTGTACCGGTCCTCTTTGTCATGGACTCGCTTGCCGTTGCTGCACACACCTCTTCCAAGCTGAGCTCGGGTGGAATTCGGTGTTTGTTAATGTCATGGAGGAGACGACCGTTGACGTGGCACCAAGGACACATGCCATCATTCAAGCTTGCACCAGCCTGCTTGGGAAGTCCCTTCGGTGGTGGTGCCGCAGTGGGAAGCATGAACAATGACGGGAAGCTGAAACTCTCGGAGGAGAGCAGATTGTGGACTCTGGCTGGAGACCTGGGGAGGAAAGGCAAGAGATGGGAAACCATGGGTTGCAACCATGGGATCCCCTTGGTGCCTCCCTTCTCCCATGGCTAGAGAGCCAACCCTGCTTTATAGCGCGACTGATGCCAATGAGACTAACTCTTGGGTGTCAGGTCACCTGCCACAATGGAAGTCTCCGGCAATATTAAGGATGAGATGTATACTCCTGCAGAGACTACAACCCACCATTACCATCATCTTCCTCTTACACAGCGCGTGTCACACATGCTGTCAGTCAGGACCTAGCACTGAACTTTGGCCACCTTCTGAGCGAAGCCCAGGCATGGAGGAAGGTGGGAGCTCTGTGGGTGGGTGGTTTCACCTTCTCACCACTGCCCTGGGATGAGACATAAAGTCTGGACTCATATTTGTGGTGCTGGAGCCCAGAATTTCACTTCAACTGTATCAAAGCACATCCTTATAGACATAACTTCATCTCAGATGTGACTTGCTTCACCTGTGCCCTCACCACACTCCAGCAAGAGTGAGCTCAGCTCACCGGCTATCACCAGTTCAGCCTTTGCTCCATCCCACATCAAGCTGTTTAGGCCTTGCTTGACTTGTCTGCACCCCACAGGCACCAATTTTGGCAGCATGTGCTGTGGAGCAGTCTCAAGCATCGGCATAAGAGTAGGGAAGCAGCTTTAGCCTGGCAGAGCTGATCCAAGTGGGGATCCAACCACCCACCTCTGTGAACCTGGTCACTTCGGCCTCCTCCTGGGATAAGGTGGAGAAGTCCACACCAGCCTGCACTGGCAAGAAGCACCTCTCTATGGGTCTGGTGCTCCCTGAGACTTCTACAAAGTGATAATGTTTGGAACGGGCTTATGTCCTGAACCACTGGCAAGTGGGCAGGGATGTCTGGTTGCCTCTTGGCAGCCAGAGGATAGTCCTGCACAACTGACACAGCCCGGCCCTTAGTCGACTCTGATTTAAAAATAACTGGCACATCACTCTACAGCTGGGCACCTGTGGCTGTCAGCAGATGCCAGTGATTTAACTGCAACCTGCTGAAAAGGAGCAGGCGAGAGGGCCAGCGAGAAGGCATGTGAGGACCCTCAAGGACAGAAAGGCATGGTGGCTTCTTAGGTTTTCAGAGAAGATGCTATGAGAAGACAGAGGCATTGGTGCTGTAATTGCATGAGCACCAGGTGTGCCCAGCAGTGGTACATTTGACCGACAGCTCCCTCTTGTTGGAGATGCCTTGGTGCCCTGCCCTCCATCTCTCTTCCCCCTCCACCCCCTCGTCCTCCTCCCAGCCACAACCACTGCTGCTTCTCTTCCAGACCCTCTCTCAGGACTCAGTGGGGCTCCAGCACTTTTCTCCAATGCCAGCCCCACAGAGCAGGGCTGCCGTCTGGTGGTCCCTCACACCCCATGCCTGCAGCACCAGGAGCTGTGCGTGTCCTGGACACCAGGGCTCACCCACCCCACACAGGCACTCAGGCTCTCTCAGCACACCAAGGAAGCCCCTCTTGCCCGGCCCAGCTTCCCGGGACGTGTACACTACCATGGTCATGTCCCGTGCAGAGGAGCTGGGGGCTGGCCTACATGATGGAGCAGGTGAAGCCACAGCACTCCTTGAGCAGGGTGAGGCCAGTTTTGGTCATGTACGGCGCGGAGGTTTGCTGCCCCCTGGAAGTCATTTTCTTCTCTTTGACAGGAGCTACAGAAAGAGGAATCGATTGCCTGGTGACAAGAGTACAGGCCCACGGCTTCTTCTTAGAGCTCCTTTCAGGGCTAAGATGCTGACCCTCTTCTGACCAACAGCTGGGCATGAGGTTCAGCATCCAGTACCACAGGCACAGGGACCCTGAGCTGGAAATGCCTCCCACCACACAGGGGAGTTGTTCCTCCAGCAATGATGGAGGCACAGGGAAGAGGGTCGCCACTAGGGGCCATGAAGAAAGGAGGGCTGGATGGATGCCACAACTTGTGACCTTAGCTAATGGTGTGATGAAACGTAAGGAGCTGGCTGGAAAGGGTCAGATGATGTACATCAGCCCTAAAAGGACACCTACCCGTCCCCATTCTCATAGGACATGCTGGCTGGGAGATGCCAGGAGGGAAATGGAAGCATAACATCTGTACCAACTCAGGATGCTTCCACAATGTGACCTCAAGCACCACCATCCCCCAGTTGTCATTTCCCCACATCCTCCCATAATAACAGATAGCTTTCACGTAAGCTAGCCCCACGCAGAGCAGTGAAATCTTGAGTACAGAGTCCTTAGGAAAGGGGAGAAACTGCCAGGGAGGTTCAATGCAAGGAATAAAACTCATCAACCACCTACTTGCTTTCTGGAGGTAGCTTTTGGAGAGCTTACTTTGCAGGAACTCTGCCATTTCTTTGTCTTCTTCCCTTTCCCTGTGACAAAGAGATTGGTTAGCACTCAGGAAAAGAGCAGCAAGGCATCCAGGACTACCTAGCATGGCATGACACAGATCAGAGGACAGACTGCACTGTCCCCAGAGCAAGGAATAAATTACACCCAGCTACCTGAGCCTCTCAAACTCCACATCGTCCACCAGGAAATCCCGCGTTTCCACAAGCTTGTGTATCTGCTGTACCAGCTCCTCTTCCCTCTGCTTCTCCTCATTGGACTTCTCGTTCTCTGCAGCACAGGGAACACATTTAACACACCAACAGGGGCCATCCTGCCCATGCCAAGGTCAAGCTTGCTCTGCTCAACCCGGGAGCAGATGTGAGAGTGGAGGTAAAAGCCAACCCAAAGTACGCACCTGGATCCAGATACAGGCTGCTAAATAAACAACAAGCTCATCCCACGCCACCCTTGCTGGGAGGAGACAGGTCTGGTGTTATTGAACTTTGAATTTTCAGTTTCTCCCCAAAAATTTCATGGGGCTGAGCACTGCAATATGCAACTCTGAGCTCTGCAGAGCAGAGGAAGGGCCCTTCAACAAGGTGACGTCTCTGGTGGAAGATGACCATGGCCTCGCTGGGGTCTTCACCCTGCACTGCTAACCCTAACCCTGACCCAAACCTTAACTCTTACCCTAATCCTAACCCTGGGTCTCAACAAGCTCAGAAATGTCAGACTCAGATGTCACCCTTCAGTCAGGATGTGTTTAACCCGCATTCGCCACACCAGCACACCCCACCAGTCTCAGCTTGGCCCTGAGCTGGCTACGGGTCCAGAGACCCCTCGGCCAGGTCCTCCACGTGTCTGAGAAACCAGCCAGGGATTCAGGTGTACAGGGAATTATCAACAATCCCAGATGCCTTGGGAACACCTCACACCACCATTTATCCCATACATACAGAGACATGAAAACCAATACGATCCACTGGGTTTTGTGGCCTTATTCCCTTGTTGAACACGGTCCCGGTGATCTCATCCTCTACATCTGACCTTTCAAACCACTGACAGCCCCACTCCCACCCCAGTGACAAGGATGGCCACAAGCGTCTGCCAGGCTCTTTTGAACGTATTATCCTGGGCTGTCACCTGAACCCCCAGAGTGACCTACCTTGAGCACGGTGGGACCCACTTGTGCCACATATCTTTGGGTAGTGAGTTAGTGAAGACCTGAAAACTCTCACATCCCTAGGAAGTCATGTCTTACGTAAATTCATACATAAGGTAAGTGGGATACGTGAAGATGACAGAGATAAGGCTAAGGACTGTTAAATATAAATGGAGAGCTACCTTAGGTGGAAACTCTGACTGTCTGTGCTGCAGCTATTTAATACCATTTATGAATTCAACGTCCAGCTCCAAAATCAATCCAGCATGGGATGGATCAATCTCCAGTCTTCCTTCAGCTGAATAAAAATGCAGTGAAATTCACAGTGTGGAGCAAACCCGGTAGGCTGGGTCTCAGCAGTTGCCTAAACTATGTATTGATTTGTAGTTTAAAGCCTGCTACATATTGATCGGAGGAGCTGCTGCGGGGGTCCGAGTAGGAGGAAGTTCTCATAATCATCATGTTGTTAGAAATATCCCCAGCAAAAGTTTCTCCTGCAGTTGTGGTCTTGTGCAGGGAGTGAGCTCGAGCTTCCTGGCAGAGAAAGGTGATCTGGACCGAGGTCTGGGCCACAGCTCCTGGTCTCCTACCATGAAGAGTTAAAGCAAAGTCACCTGGCCACGGGCACTGTCTCTGTGCAGCAGCTCCCACCTGCCTGGTGGGAACCGGAACACTTTACAGTGCCATGTGGATGCCATACGAATCGGAAACATCAGGCTGTATGCAAACATACCAGCTATCTGGAGTTAATTAACCATCTGCATTCCTGAGTTAGAGCATGTCGGAGTTAACACACCTGCTGGGTAAACATTGCACCTTTTCTTCCGACTTGCTGATGCCAGAGTCCATCACGACCCTGATATTTCTCCGAATTATTAAAGGCACCTTGGTGTGGTGAGATTTCAAGCCACAGGTCTGGCTGAGCTCTGAGTAAGCACTGACGTGTTCGAGTCTTTATGCGAACCAAAGTTCAACGCCCGTTTTTACGAATGCTCTGCTGCTGTAGACTCACAAGACCAACGATTTGCAGGGTTTTTTTCCATCAGAGTCGGATTTGAGCCAAGTTATAAAGAAGACAAAAAGAGCAGCCCTGATGCAAGCGGCATTTCTGCTCTCAGCTGAATCTGAGAATGCTGAAAAGGACAGAAATGAAAGACCAAAGCAGATGAAGGAAAGCCAGCCACAGTTCTCAAGCTTCAGAAAAGGCCCAGTTTATCTCTGGTCCTGAGCCATCATTTAGGTCATCTTGGTTTATGAAGCGGAAGGTGTTTGAACTAAAAGGCCACAGGAGATTGGGGTCTCTATGTTTTGCAAGCAGCTCCCGTTTTTATGGCGGAATCCTCCCCTCCCCTGTCTGAACCTCCCTCTGGACGCAGCCAGGTCACATTAATCTGATCAAGACCCGCGTATTAAGCAGCGGTTGGGTTCTAACTGCGTGCTGATGATTCACAAGCACACACAGCACAGCGGAACTATGGCGCTGGCAAGGGTGAAGATTTCTGGCCACCCTTGGCTTTGAGAAAACCTTGGGTACGGAACCGATGAGCTGAGCTGCTGCTCTGGGAAACAGATGTGCACAGCTGGTCCCTTGTCTGCATCCACTCATTGGTCCTGGTGAGTGCAGCATCCTCAGGGAGATACTTGTGGTGGTCCAGACCTTACTGCTTGGATGGGTACAAATAAGCGGGGATTTGTCTCCCAGTCGGTTCCGAAAACACACAGAAAGTCCTTACTGGGGATGAGGATGTCCTAGGAGGCGGCACAGCCTTATGAACAGAGACGGACGCAGCTTGTGGGGAGGCCTTTCTTGCTCGTTCTCATTGAAACCCTGAGCTGTTTGGTGTGTGCTTTTGTTGAATACTTTGATTGAGGAGGATCATTTAGAGAAATGAGGTTTGGCCTTTCCTGGACTGTGGAAGGGTCACGGGTGGCACTGGCTGCGACCGGCACATGGAGGGTCACCGCTCATGATAAGGAGGGGGACAAAACTGGCATTTTCTCCCAGCTGAAGTTTTCCCACATTGTCCTGGACTGTTTGCCTCTTTTCAATATCCCGAATGATGAATTTGCCTAAATCAGGGACGTCACTGAACCCCTTTGGCATGACATCCCCCTAGCACCCACCCTGTGACGGCTGCAGCCGGGAACCCTTCCCTGGCAGCTGCTGCCATCTGCCCCAGCACTGACACACATTTCTGCCAAGGCCACAGCAAGAACTCACTGTTTTTCACATACTTGAGGCCATCTTCCCTCCTGCTGCTTCCAAAGGGGGCCCTCCATGGTGTGGTCTGACAACGTCACCTGCCCTGTCCTCTCAACTCGTCTGGGGATCCTCCTCGGTGTATGTGGCAGGTCCCACTGTGTCGGCATTCATTGCCACCTCACTCAGCGCTTGCCCTCCTCCTATACCAGATCAATGCTTCTCCTTAAAGGACTCATGTTTTTCCTCCTTTTCTTTTCCTCTGCCTTTCAGCCCAGGCCTGGACAAGGACTCCCTGGCAGCAAGCAGCAAAGGATCCCAAGACAGATCTCACCAGCAGCGTCCCTGGGAGCATCCCGGGGTGGGAGCCATTCAAGAGCTCCTTGTATGTCACGGAAACCTTTCTGCCAATTGCAGCAGAAGGCTGCAGCTCTCCGAACCTTCACAAAGCCGTACCTGGAAGGGCTATGAGTGTTTGAAGCTCCTTTTTCAGCCGGCTGATTTCTTTGCAAAGCTGAATGTCATCCATCCTGCAAAGACACAAATGAAAACCGCTGAGGGAAAGAAAGACTGGGAGAGAAAAGGTTCAAAACCTCAGGAGCAACAGCCGGCCAATGCGCTCAGTGCCCGTGGCGGGGAGCACAGATTTACCTGCCTGCTCATGGGAAACGGCAGCCCACTTCGGCTTTTGTTGGAGCTCCATGGGTTGTATCACTAGTTGTTGGCAAAGAAAAAGGTTCATTGCTCTAATGACAATGAAGCCTTATTAAAACCTGGCACATCCACCATGCAATAGCAGCTGTGTTTCTCCTTCTCCCCCGGAATAATCCCCAAACAGCAAAATCCAGAAACAAACGGAAGCTTCTGCCACGTAAAAAAGATCTGACATTTTTATACTGCCTTCCTGCAGAATTAAAAAAAAAAGTAAAAGATGAAACACAACAAAGGGGGAAAATGTGCAAACTTTGCAGGGGTCCGCTGACAAACAAGGTCATTTCAACAGGAGAAAAGGAGTCTGCCGAAGCCGCAGACAATGAAATAATCTCTGGCTCAAACCACACGACAGCAGCAAGATACCCATCAGGATGGGCTCAACTCAAATGCCAGCGGCGGCTGCTGCTGATGGAGCGGGTGGAGGACACGTGGCCCTTGATGATGTCTCAGAAGCACCACAGACACTCAGCGCCCTCCATGGACATACCGGCTCAAGTGCTGCTCGCTGCTCATGAGGGCTGGCAGAGAAGACTTAACCCTTAATTTATTGATTGATTTTTTTTTAAAAAAATCACATGCCTATGCCCTTGCCAAAGCCCTGCTTGGACAGAACTGAGGAACAACGGGGTCTGGCCATGATGAGCATCATTACTGCAGTTTGAAGAGCTTTATGCGCTCACCTGTGGTGAGGGAAACCCCAAGAGCAGACAGTGCTGATGGCTGAGGCCTCCCTCTACCACAAACCAAGCCATCCCTGAGGATCTCCCCTGGGTAGGTGACACATGAAAGACAAGTCACAACTCCAATAACGCCCAGTGCCTCTGGTCTGCGGGCCGTGCTCCCCAGACCCTGACTTCCCTCACTCCAGCAGCCTCTGGCTCTAGTGACCTCTTTGCTTTGCTCTTTAGGCTTCTTTCCTCAAAGTCCTCCTGCTTTCTGCCAGCAACTCATACACAGAGCGAGCAGCGACCCAAGGGCTGCCCAGCCCCTTCTGTCCTTCCAGCAGTCTCCAAAGCTGCATCAGCCTAGAGCCAACCTTGGCCAGCCACATCTCCAACCAAAGCACGATGAGACCAACCCATCTGACACCCCTCCTTCTGCTCAGAGCCCTCCCTGGGCTCCTTGCACATTATCCCTCAATGGGAAGATTAGGAAAAGCCTGCTGCTCTGATGTGGCATAGAATCATAGAAACATTTAGGTTGAAAAAGACCTTTAGGATTATCAAGACCAACCTTTAATCCAACACTGCCACGTCCACCATTAAACCATGTCTCTCAGTACCATGTCTACATGTCTTCTAAATCCCTCCAGGGATGGTGACCCAACCACTTCCCTGGGCAGCCTGTTCCAATGCCGAGCCTCGGCACCGTCTGTCCAGCCAGCCCGCAGCCAGTGAAGCACCATTTCCTTGGCATTGAGGTACCTGGGAACTTAAGTCCCTGATCAGGGATTTTGGCTGTTGGTTCATTTGAGAAGAATTTTTACAAGCCCCCACGAAAGATATATATTGTCAGTACTCCATGAAGTGCCACCCTGTGTCAAGACGCCGAATCTCCTGACCAGGGTTGGATTGTTGAGCTGGGATTTGGAATGTTTCTCTTCTTTCTCCAGGCTTACCTTGGCATGGGTGACCACCCTGTCCAGACCATCTGACATCGCCCATCCCTGTTACCTGGCCTGAAGCTAGAAGAAAGTGTCTCCATCCAAAATCCAAACCCAGATTTTCTGGGCAGAACAGGCTCCCATGCCCCCAGGACAAAAAATTCCTCAATTGGTGCATTCACAAAGCAACCTCTTCATGGACACATCAGTCCTCATGCTCTCGATACACCTCTTCCAGGAGCTTGGAGCCAGCAATGGCACCAGAAGCCCCATGGCAGAGGGGCTGCGGTCAGGCAGCCCATTAAAATGGTGCTGAGTAGCCCCACCAGCAGAAAAGGAGGTTCCCATCATCACCCTGAGGTAGATGTCCTCTGTCCTTGACTGTTTTCTCATGGCAGTGCAACTAATCCACTGATATCTCAGAAACACCCGTACCTAAGAGCTCCACAAACCTTAGAGACTTGTGACCGCAGCCCTGGATGTTTTAGACAAGACACTGAACCATGAGCAGTCTGTGCTGGGAAAACATCTGGTGGCACAAACCTCTCAGCTGGATACCAGATGGGTCCATACAGGATTTGGCCCCACGCTGCCCTGTGCATGGTGCCTACATGGGGTGGGATGGGAAGCATTTGATTGATGGTAAGCACCAACACCGCAGGGCACAGTGGATAACCTGGCTTGACTGAGCCTCCAAGAGGAGCAGCATATCCAAATGTTGACTCTGAGGAATCAGCCAAGCCGTTTTTCACCTAGACAAAGGCACAATACATCCTCCTAAGCCCTACCAAGCACCCCAGCATCTTAGAACTTCCCATGAGCTTCCCAAGGTTGTCCAAGCCTTCGATGCAGAAGGACTCCTTGGACACTCTGCAGCATGCATGTGAAATCGTCCAACCTGGAAGAGCACAGCTGAGGTTCCTAGCAAGCTCCGTGGCTGTGAGTGATCAGAAACCCTAACACACATCTGTGTCTACAGGTAATACATGACTGACTGATGAGCTGGGGCCACCTTGAACAGATGTGCCTTTGGTTCCCTTTGAAGGGTGCGTTACTAAAAGCCCCGTCTCCATCTTCGATAATCCTGCTGGTCCTTCCACTGAGTCATGCTGTCCACCCCTTCTGGGATGAGTCATATTTGCTGGAGCTACTTGCTGGAGCAGCTTTGTCAGCTGAGCCGAGGACACCAGAAAAATGAATAAGGGAAGGGAAAATACACAGACTGACGCAGAGAGACCTTGTGAGATACTGCTGTAGGAGGAGATCATCTCAGGCGGAGGAGAAGACTTCCTCTTGGCTCTGTCGGATTTGTGCTCCATCTGACAGTGTCTTTATTTGTTTGTATACCGCACCGAGCAGGTCCACCGATGCCAACGTCTGGGAGCTGCACATGGAGAACAGCGAGGTCTGTTTGTCCTTTTATTGCCTGTTCCTAGTCCCATGGTGGCCAAGCCCCGAGCTTCTACAGACAGCACCAGTGGGGAGGTCTGCAACGGGACACGTGGGCAACAGGCTGATCGCTAATGATACACTTATTACAATTAAAATAAACAGTCAAATGACAACTGAAATATTACTCAAATTAAATTGGAATTTAATTCTGTAAAAACTGATAATGAGAATAATAAACGGGCAGTAATAAAAATCCTCATTTCAGTAAAACTCAGGAGAGATTGCAAAGACAAGCACCCAGAAGGCTGCTGCTGGAGCTGAGATTACTTCTGGTGACAAAACCTCAGTGAAAAAGGTCAGCGACAAAACTTCTGCCACTGGTGACAAAAGTCGGTGCAGCATCAGCCGTGGCCCCGGGGCGCCGATCAGAGCCGCGAGTGGGTGAGGTGCGGAGCTGAACCTCCCGCAGGAATTTCAGACCTTTCTTTTTGCCCTATGAAAGGAGTAATATCGGGAGCTTCATCGTCTTCCACAGCACAGACGTCTCAGAAATGTTGGAAATGTTTTAGTTTGACATTGCCAACGAGAAGAAAACACTGATCGCTACCGACGGACCAGGTGGGTCGCTCCTCCCTTTGGCAGCACGTCAGATGTCCATCGCCGTGAGCCCCACAGTCCAACCGATCCTGAATATTACATTTTTTTCCTCCATTGGGAAAAAAGCTCCTTTCAGCCCCAGGTCTGCAACCTTTTCAACCCTGTCCTGCCCAACCCAGGTCTGGGGATCCCTCTTCTCCAGCAGGATGCTCAGGGAAGCCCTCAGCTTTCCCTGCCTCCCAGAGCCGTGCTCCTCCCCGCTGTCGCGCTCCGCAGAGCCGGTGCTCGAGTCTCCCCCAGCGCCTCCAAACCATTCAGACATGGAATCCCGGCATCTCCAAACTTCCAAGTGATCACTTCTGCAGCCGTGCCCACCCTGGTATGTCATCTCTGTAGGTGACTTCCTTTCGCTTTCCAAGTGCAAGCCAAGGAAGAAAACAAATAAAGGGATAAGAAAAAGCAAGAGATGTGAGTTTTGACAGCACCTGTGAGATTTAGGTACCGGTTGCCATGGAAAGCATTTAAGAACTACACTTTTTATGACTTCCAAAAATCCTTTTCAGCAATACATTCAGGGGGAAGTGTGCCTCAAAGAGGTCATCACTCCAAATCTGAGCCTCTAGACCACAGTCCAGCTCACAGCTTTCCCCAAGAGCGGATTTACACTGGCATTTCTGGGCTTTGGTGAATCCTGTGGTGCCGGTACCAGTGGGGACCCAGACACATTAAAAAAGCAGCATATTAAGTGCTGCAGCCCACTACGTATGATTTTTGCCATTACCAGCAAAAGATCCCAGGCTTTGTGTTGACCTGACACCACAGGATCTCCGGACTGGGCTGACTATAGCAATTTAGTGGTATTAAAAAGATTCATCAACCCAGACTATGAATAGTCCTTTTCCTCCCAGACCATAAAAACTCCTGATTTTCCCAGGGAAAATCTTCCTTTTCACCCTAAGCGCTGGTTCGTACCACTGCAACACAGCGATTATTTGATTGCCTTAAATGCGACAGGTCTAGAGATTTTTACTCAAAACCTGCTTTGATTATCGAAATGGACCCTGGAGAAAATCCTTCCCTCCTCATGTGGCTGCAAAGACTGTGCTGGGAGTGGAGAGCAGGACGCTGCGTGGAGACGGGCATCAGGCACCGACGCCGGTCCAGCCCCAAGGCCGGTCCAGCCCCGATGCGTCCCGGTGTCCCCGGGCAGCCAAGGGATGGAGGAGAAATGGAGGAGCTGGGAGGATGTGCAATAACTCAATATAGGGAGAGTAAACCGTGATCGTCTGGCTGTTCGACAGCCAGAGAGCTGCATGCTGGGGCAAAGCGATCTCTCCAGAGAGCAGCAACGAGCCACCAAACCTCAGGTCCCTTCCCAAGCCCAGCCCCAGAGCCACGCACTGAGGAAGAGTATGGACCCGCTGGGAAGACTGGGTGCCTGTGCTTGAATATGGAAACAATTACTGTAGTTAAACCCGTGCCATAAACTCTGTTTGCATAGAAATCGGCTGGCTGAAATCATCACAGCGGCAGCGGCAGCTTTGTGACAGGGACCCATTCAAGCCCCTTCGGAAAGCGACGCCAGAGCAGCGGGAGATGGGGCACTTCCAGGCGGAAAACGAGGTGCAAAGTGGCCTCAGCTCTGCTCATCCCTGGGGACGATCCGTGTTTGATCGGGCAGGCAGAAAACGCTGAGGTGACCCTGGGGAGAGGGGCCAGCGCCGGAGGAGGGCAGGTACTCACATGTACCGCAGCTCTGACTCCCTCCTCACCAGGATCTCCCTGATCCTCTCGATTTTGAAGAGCTCCCCTTCGATGTCATCAATGGTGGTGGTGGAGTCGGCCATGGAAACAATCTCGTCCTCTGCAAATGAAACGGGAGCCACGTTAGCCAGCAGGAGATGTTAAACGCGTGCTGAGGACACCAGGGACCACAGGGCTGTCACGGGGACCCCCCCCCCCCCGCCAACACCAGACCAGCGTAACCACCAACCCTGCCGGGTGCTGCAAGAGGAGACAACGGGCACGTGGAAAGGCAGCGACACAGGCAAGGGCACTGAGCTGACAGTGACCGCGTTTTGCCTTTATTTATGCTTTCTGTGAGCATCGGAGGAGAGCTGCTCATTGCCGCGTTACCATCAAAGCCGGCGTGGCTTGCTGAGCGCAGCTCCAAACACACATGCAATATGCATGAAGTCTCTGGATGAAAGAGGACCTCAGAGGCCACCAGGCCCCCTCATCTGGGCTTGCAGCTCTCTGAGCCTTAGAAACGAGCATTATTTTGCCAGCTTGCGCTGGCGCGACAGCACACCCTGCTCACGTCAATGTTGTGCTGGGCTCTGCATTGCTGAGAAAGCCCCAAGTTTTTTGGGGGGGTCTTCCCCTCTGCTGAACTGCACGAGGCCAAGGGAACTAAAAAATCCTGGTGGAAAGGACAGGAATTTTTCCAGAACCATGTAAGCCTCAGGCATCTCCAGCACATGGACAGACACCCAGACACATGAGCCTGTCCTCCAGTATCATAGAATCATAGCCTGGTTTGGGTTGGAAGGGACCTCTCAAGGCCATCTAGTCCAACCCCCCTGCAGTCAGCAGGGACATCTTCAACTGGATCAGGTTGCTCAGAGCCTCATCCAGCCTGGCCTTGAATGTCTCCAGGGATGGGGCCTCCACCCCCTCTCTGGGCAACCTGGGCCAGTGTCTCACCACCCTCAGTGTAAAAAATTCCTTCCTGTTATCTAGTCCGAATCTCCCTTCTTTTATTTTAAAACCATTATCCCTTCTCCTACCGCAACAAGCCCTGCTAAAGAGTTTGTTCTCAGTATGTGCCAGGACCAAACGCTGGGCCCATGTGGCGCAGAGGGGCCTCCTGAGGAGTCGTGGAGGTGAAGCTCCCACAGCTGTTCCCTTTCCACCGCGGGCTGGATGAAGACACCCCATCTTTCCCAACCCCCTGGGGACCCCCCTGTGGTACCCAGCAGGCCAGTTCGGCTTCCTCATCCTCTGGAGCGCTGAGCATCACCTCTGTAACCCACTTGAGGAAACTGAGGCAAGGAAAGGGGATGCCACTTGCTCAGGGCAAGAGGCAAAAGCCTCACAGCAAAACGCTGGGAAAAGGCGCTGTGATTTATATTTTAGAAGAGCACAGTGGCAAGCCCAGGGACAGACGGGACAAGAGGCCAGCAACCTCAGTGCCTTGCTCCGGCCACCAGCTCTGCCTCCCCCCCTCCACTGGTTTACACACAGATGTCCCTCTGACGCCCCACTGGTTTGCACAAGCCCGTCACACAGGTTTACACGAGGACGCCGTGCTGATTCAGCCAGCGCCTGCACGTCCCGCAGCGGCTCCCAGCCCATTTTGCGGGGAAAGCTGAGGGACAGCCAGCTCCCGCCTCCCAGCCCAGTCTGGCTCTTGGAGACACATCGCTGAGCGTCTTATCAGTGACATGCAGCAGCACATTTGTCACAGGCGGGCTAATCTGGCTGTCCTGTGATGTACACACAGCACAGGTTGGGGAGAGGGGGCTGAGCAGCTACAGCAAAGCCAGGCTATGAGAAAACATTAAAAATGACATACATCAAGGGGCATATTCTGCTTTCTTTGAATTTCCACAGGACACATCTCCCCTCTGAGATTTTGCCTTCCTGCAGCCCGGAGACTTTCCCTGTGCAGGGAGAGGGAAGAGCAGAGCCAAGGAGCACCAGCTCCGGGAGCAGGATTTTGTGGGCAGCCCAGGTCTGGGAATTGGAGATGTCAGAGCTGGAGTGCGCGGCTTGGGGATCCCAAACAGGAGGGTGCTGAGTGTTACAGGGCAGGAAAACATTAAGGCATAAGGCAAAACACTCTTCACTCACTGGTCCTCCACCCATCATGTACAACTGCTTGAGAAATCATTCCTGCGGTGAGGCACGTTTCCAAGGCTGCTGGCAGAAAAGGTTTAATAGTGGAAATACGAGTGGTCTGGGCCATCATGGCTGGTGTGGAGAGCAGTTTTCTGCTGTTTCTGACTTAGAAACTCATGAGGACTACTTGGAGATTATCTCCCTCTTCCCCTAGCCACAGTGGCCACATTTCAGCCAGTGCCAGCCTGTTGAATCCTTGTTCCCTATTCTGAGCTGTCAGGATGCTCCCGGGGACCAGCGCCTGCTCAGGACAGACCGACAAACGCAGGGGTTGGACGAGGTGTGGGGTTGGATGCGCTGCCCTCCCGCAGCTCTTGCTCAATGCCTCTGCTGCAAATTTGCACAGAAACCCTCCCGCAGCTTTGTTTCTACGGGCCTGAAGGGGGTTGCTAGGGGACCGGACTGTGGTTGCTACAGGACTAGGATGCGGTTGCTAGGGGACCACACTGCAGTTGCTAGGGGACCGGGATGCTGAGGTCCCTCGTCCCAAGCATCCTGCTGCTCTGCCACCCCAGAGCTCCTCTTGCCCGCGCTATTTTGCTGCACCGACACCCGTCAGCGCCAAGCGGCCGAGGCCGTGCCCCGGGGACAGGCAGGATCTCCCTGCAGGGGACGGCGGGCACGCAGGTAACGACACACGTGAAGGTGGAGACGGTACAGCCGGCGTGTGCTTGTAGGCAGCCGCTCCCTGGGGTCCGGCTGTACTTCAGCGCAGCTCGAGACCTGTCAGGAAAAAGCTGCATTGCTCTAAGTGCCGCTTCTGTGGCTATAATGACACGGCTGATTACAGACGCGCCAATAAACAACCGTACGAGCTTACTGCAGCCTTCATTAGCCAAGGACAAATCTAATCATCCCTAGGAGCACGGGGGGTGTGTGGGTGTGTGGGTGGGTGAGGGGGGCTGTCACTCCTGGCCTGGGTGGGTGGGTGAAGAACCCAGAATACCTTTGATCGCTGGTGGCAGGAGTATCTGGCTGAGGTTACCAGCCAGCTGTTTCCCAGTGGGTGAGCGCAAGGGTTTGAAAGAGGTGTCAGCATCACTTCTTCTCCCTTCTCATCTCAGAACCTCATTAGCAGAAGCCACCCCAGACGGGAGAGGTGAATCCTCATCTGTGTACGTGAAAGGGAGGAGGCGGCAGCGCTGGGCTGCTCTCCCCTGTTGCGGCAGGAGGATGGGACGTAATTTCAGCCTGTAGGCAGCTGCCCACCAGAGCGAGAAAGCTCCTGGCTCAGCTCTGGGTGGGTTCCCATCACAGACAGGGAATATGGTGTGGCTGGGACCACCCTGCCCAAGAGGAGCTGCCCTCGCGCACTCCCCCAAAGTCACCATTCTACAGGACATGTCCCAGCTGCCTCCTGTGAAATGGGGACAGCAAATAGGTCTACACCACACAGCGGAGCAATGGCTGCAGAAGAGCTGGAAGCTCTTCAGCCCCTGGCTGTGCCTTCAGGTGATGTGGTTGAGGTCATGGTACTCTGCGTGCCTCAAGCAAGACATGTCCTCAGGCACGGCAGGGAACTGCTCACCAAAGCAGTAAGTCCTGGACAAGAAGCTGTAAGAGGAGAGTCATGTGCCCAGAGCTGCTTAATTCGGTGCAGAAGCAGAGGGAGGGCAGTCCCAGGTGAGTGCTCCTGCAAAATAAAGCCCATGAACCCTGGGAGGGAGCACCTGGACAAGGGGACACAGAGCTACGCCTCTGCAGCAAAACCGTCCACTAAACCTCATGAGAAACCAATGAATCCGTACAGGTGACTAATGGGCAGCTGATAGGATGGGAAGATGAACTTGCTCATGGAGCATCTGCCAGCATCTGCCAGCACCTGAACATCTGAGTGAAGGCAGGAGCTGGAGCACTGGGTGGGTGAGGAGAGGCTGTGAGAAGCAGATTGAAGGGTTGTTCAGACGCTGTGACAGGGATCAGAGAGGTTGTGGGACACCTCCTGGACCAGGCGGTGAGCAACCTGATCTACTGAGCCTGCTGTGAGCAAGGGGTTGAACACAGTATCTCCAGAGGTCCTTCCCGATCCAAATTCCTCTGCAGTTCCATGTAATGAGATCAGTCTGTGGTGACCGAAAGGGATGTGCACGGATCTTCCCTGCTGGCTGAGGAGATGCTTTCTCCAGGCAGATATGGGGTGCTGCTGAGTTCCTGAACCCCAGCGGCCACCGGCATGGGCCAGACCACAGCTTTCCTGAGAGGGTGAGGAGACCAAAGGGCACCGTGCGCCCACGAACCTGTGCGATGGCGGTGACACCATACAGCGGTCGCAAATGGCAAGTGCAGACACTCGGAGCTCACAACGGATTAAAACCCAGCACACCCTGCAAGCAGACAGCTGGGCAAAAGATTTCCCTGGAGGTGGCTTTGCCAAGCTGAGGCTGGGTTTCTTACACCCTCCCTAAGTGCCCGGCACCAGCAAGGGCCTAAGGCAGGGATGTTTATTAAAGCCGTGATCGAGCTCACAGTGCTGAGTCTCCCTTCGGGGACGGAGAGGGATGACACCCGCATGCAGCCATGCTGCCCGCGGGGTCCCTTGGCTCCCACAGCTGCACACACGCCACTGGAGCCAGGCAGAAATCAATCCCGCGCTGCCCGAGCAAAAGGGCCCCCGACTGGCACCGATTCAACCCAGCAAACCAAGGAAGGGCAGAAAGCTTCAGTTTAAACTTGGAGATGCTCTAATCATCACACATGGCCCAGGGGAAGCAAGTATTGTTAATGAGGAGTATAATAGCCGGAGACTTCCACTCCATATGGCTTTGGTGAAAACATTTAGACAGCCAGCAGCAAGCCTGAGATGAGTCACGGCAGCAACCAGCGCACGGATGAGTTTCAAACGACTTACTTCATGATTAAAGTTGGGTGATGGATTGACAGTCCCCCGTGGAGGGGGTCAGAGGTCTTTACTTGGGCTCCATCCCAAGAGGCTTTTACCTCAGCCATGTGCTTTTCTCTGCCCAGGGCATGGGCAGGGGGCATTCAGCCTCTCAGAACCAGCCCTTGCCCCACAAACTCGATAACGAGAGCGATGGTAACCCCCTGCCCGGCTCTGGGGCAGCCTCGCCAGATGGGGTGCGATCTCCACCAGCCACACTGCCTGGCAGGAGGGACACGAGCCTCCAGGACTGGCAACGCACAGCCCAGCACGCTGGCCCCGGGGGACAGGATCATGCCTCTACTCTGCTCTGGTGAGACCCCACCTGGAGCACGGTGTCCAGCTCTGGAGCCCTCAGCACAAGAAGGACATGGACCCGTTGGAGGGGGGCCAGAGAAGGCCACTAAGATGATCCGAGGGCTGGAGCCCCTCTGCTGTGAGGACAGGCTGAGGGAGCTGGGGGGGTTCAGCCTGGAGAAGAGAAGGCTCCGGGGAGACCTTCCAGCCCCTTCCAGTCCCTGAAGGAGGCCTACAGGAAAGCTGGGGAGGGGCTGTTTGCAAGGGCATGTAGCGACAGGACGGGGGGCAATGGTTTAAACTAGAGCAGGGCAGGTTTAGATGAGACATTAGGAAGAAGTTCTTTGCACTGAGGGTGGTGAGACCCTGGCCCAGGTTGCCCAGAGAGCTGGGGGAGGCCCCATCCCTGGAGACATTCAAGGCCAGGCTGGATGAGGCTCTGAGCAACCTGATCCAGTTGAAGATGTCCCTGCTGACTGCAGGGGGTTGGACTAGATGGCCTTGAGAGGTCCCTTCCAACACAACAGGTTCTATGATTGTATGACTCCATGATTCTATGCTCAGATGGGAAAGATCACAGCCACTGGCAGCCTGCGAACCACGGCACTGTTTCCCTGCCAGTGTTCCCTCAAGTAAACCAGGGAGAAACGTGCAGCCGTATCCCGCTGCAGTCAGGGGGTGTCTCTCTGGCTGTTCGTGCAGCCTCTGGCACAGCCAGCACCACTGGGGCCGTGTTACACAGCCATAAAAACACCAGAGTTCCTGGGTGAGGTACCCCGGGATGACTTACGGGGGGTATCACCAGGGGTGTAGCCCCTCCACAACACCCAGCTGCTGTGTGCATGTTCCCCTGGGCACCCCCCGAGGACAAGCACGGCAAGAGGCTGCGCGTGCTCAGCGCTTCACAGGGCTGGCCTGAGATTTCCTGGGATGGCTGCAAACAGCAGAGCAGCGTTCAAAAACCAGACAGCGACCGTTGCCACGTTCTCGCCCACCCTGAGGGTCCCCCAGGAGCTGGGAGTTTACACAACTGCACTAACCAGCAAACATCGCAGCCACCACAGCCCTGCTCGCAGGCACCCGAGGCGGGAGCCCGGGCCATAGCCAGCACCCTGAGTCCAGCAAGTGTTTGGCCCTTCCCTGGACCACCCTGATGTCACCCAGCTGCTGGGAGCAGCGGAGCCAGGCGATGTAAGCGCCCAGACCCCTCCAAGGGCAGGGTCTCCACTCTTCCCAGGCAGGGGAGGTGCGGGGGGAGGATACCATGCTGAAAGGCACAAAGGAGAAGGACTAAAACTTGAGGCAGCTCACCAGGGAGCTGAGCAGCTTCTCGGGCAGCACCCTCATGCACTAGTGCCAAAGCAAGATGCTGGAGTTTGCTTCATCCCTCCTTCCCTGCCTTTCCAGCTGCCTGTCCCCCATCCCGCTGGGTGCAAGGGGCTAAGGGGGAGCAGAATGCGACGGGGAAGGGGAGAGGTCGGGGGGACATCATGGCAAGGGGCTGCAGGAGCCTCCCCTCCCCAGGATGCTGCCCGCAGCCCAGCATCGGGCCCCTTCCTCCCACCCCACGGATGGGGACTCTGCCCTGGACAATCCCCTGTCCCCCCTCTCTGCCCACCCCCTTTTGTACTGGAGGAAGTGGTCAGAGAGGGGAGAAGGCAGCGAAGGGCAGGGTGGGCACCCCAGTTTGCCACTCACAGCCACGCTCACAGCCGGGCATGACAGCACAGCGGCTCCCTGTCTCTCCAGGCAGCATCAGCCGGATGGCGGGCTCCATCCCTCCTTCCATCAGCTCCTTCCCTCCATCCTTCCTCCCCTCCAGCCGTCCCTCCTCCCCTCCAGTCCCTTCTGTCCGTCCTTCCCCTCCTCCATCTGCCCCTTCCCTCCTTCCATTCACTCCTCTCCCCCATCCAGCCCTTCCCTCCCTCCATCCCTCCCTTCCCCCCGTCCCTCTCCCCCCCATCCCTCCCGCCCTACTCCCGATGGGGGGCGCGGGGGCTCCGGCGGTGGCGGTACGGGTTCGGGGAGCACCGCGGGGCTCCGTTCGGTGGATGAACCCGCCGGGGTGCTTCCCGGGGTGCCCGGGGAGTCCCGGACCCACGGGGGTCGGGGCGTGGGGGGGCAAAGTTTGGACGGGGCAGCGGCCCCGCCCGCCCCCTCCCGCCGTGCTCACCTGGCCCCGCGCCGGCGGGCGGCCACCGGGTGGACTCCAGCGATCCGTAGCGGGGGGGCGTCCGGCTCCCCTCCATGCCGCAGCCCTGCCCGCTCCGCTCCGCTCTCGCCGCGCCGCTCCGCTCCGCTCCGCCGGGGCGGGCCGGGGCTCCCGCCCCCCCGCGCCCTCTGCCGGCCGCCGCCCCCCGCGCCACCGCCCCGCTCCGCCCGGGTCCCCCCCACCCGACCCCCCCCCCGCAGTTAGTGCCCGGGGCTCGGCACCCCCTGCAGCCCAGAGCGGCCGCTTCGCACCCCCGTAACTCTCCCGAGGGGCGGAGGGTGGAACTCGATGATCTTTAAGGTTCCTGCCAACTCCAACCATTCGGTGAGTCTATGAATCTATGACAACCGCAGCAATAAAGGCATAAAAAATAAAAGCGGCCCCGCCTGGCACAGCAGGTGAGGGGGGCAAAACCCATCCTGGTGGCGATGCTCGGGTGGGCAACCAGGCTTTGCAGAACCTGCTGCGGGGTGAAGCATGGCGTTAAACAGGCCCCCCCAAAGACACAGAGTCACAGAGTCATAGAATGGTTAGAGTTGGAAGGGACCTTAGAGATCATAGAATCATAGAATTATAGGATTGCTGAGGTTGGAAGGGACCTTTAAGATCATCGAGTCCAACCTTTAACCTATCCTGACAAAAGCCACTTCTAAACCATGTCCCTCAGTGCCCCATCTACCCTTTTTTTAAACACCTCCAGGGATGGTGAATCCACCACCTTCCTGGGCAGCCTATTCCAATGTTTAATAACCCTTTCAGTGAAAAAATGTTTCCTAATATCCAATCTAAACCTCCCCTGACGTAACTTGAACCCATTTCCTCTCGTCCTATCACTTGTCACCAGGGAGAAGAGGTCAGCCCCCATCTCTCTACAACCTCCTTTCAGGTAGTTGTAGAGGGTGATGAGGTCTCCCCTCAGCCTCCTCTTCTCCAGGCTAAACAACCCCAACTCCCTCAGTCGTTCTTCATAAGGTTTGTCCTCCAGACCCCTCACCAGCTTTGTAGCCCTTCTCTGGACACGCTCCAACACCTCAATGTCCCTCTTGTAGCGAGGGGCCCAAAACTGAACGCAGTACTCGAGGTGGGGCCTCACCAGTGCCGAGTACAGGGGGATGATCACTTCCCTAGTCCGGCTCACCACACTATTCCTGATACAGGCTAGGATGCTGTTGGCCTTCTTGGCCACCTGGGCACACTGCTGGCTCATATTCAGCCGGCTGTCAACCAACGCCCCCAGGTCCTTTTCTGCTGGACTGCTTTCGAGCCACTCTGCCCCAATCCTGCAGCACTGCATGGGGTTGTTGTGTCCCAAGTGCAGGACCTGGCACTTGGCCTTGTTGAACCTCATACCATTGGTCTCAGCCCATCGGTCCAGCCTGTCCAGATCCCTCTGCAGAGCCAACCTACCCTCAAGCAGATCAACACACCCGCCCAGCTTAGTGTCATCTGCGAACTTACTGAGGGTGCATTCAATCCCTTCATCCAGATCATTGATAAGATCATCTCGTTCCAACCCTCCCGCCCTGGGCAGGGACACCTCCCACCAGCCCAGGTTGCTCCAAGCCCCGTCCAACCTGGCCTTGAACCCCTCCGGGGATGGGGCAGCCACAGCTGCTCTGGGCAGCTCTGCTTCCCAGCACAAGTAACTTTTCCCTATGGAAAAACACAACAGCAGGTGTTTGAAAAATGTTCAAAGATATCATAGAACTTATGCGTTGACCTGAAATTCAAAGGTTTGTTGGTAGTACGCACACCAGTGGGGATCTCAGTGACGAGTGCTGCCCCTCTCCCCTCTCCAGCCGGGAGTCTCCTGCGGGACACGGCAACGACCAGTCTCACCACCTTGAAGGTTTGTCCCAGCAAACTGGTACGGGGAAGGCAAGGATGGGGTGTGAATTGTAAACCCTCCCGCTCGCAGGGTTTTACGCTTCTCACTCACTGATACCAGAAGCACTTTCTCCACTGAGGATTCCTAACCTGCTGCCCTCCGGGGAGGCACACACCTTAGCAGCACCTTCCCCGAAACGCACGCAGGGGACACATCACGTCCTCTGCTAGGACACATTTCTCTGCGAGGACGTGCAGGCAGGTGGCACTGATGTCCCCAGGCTGGCTCTGTGCAGGAGCACAGGTCCAAGGGGAGAGGGAGGCTGGGCTGAGGGACACACCACCTTCAGGAGGAGGCACAGGGCCACCCTCCAGCATGTTTTGGGAAGCGCCACACAAAGTGACAGGGCTGGAGAGCAGCACGGGCGAGGGCAGCGGGGAGGTGAGGGCCAGGCCTGGGGGAGAAGCTGCGGGGTTCTGCCTTCCCATCCTGCCACCCAGCTGGCAGCGATGTTGCTAGAAGTCGATAGGTCGATGCAAGAAAATAAGCTATCGGTGAGCAAAACAGCGGCATGGCAACATAAGGGGTGGGTCCGGAGGACCACCCCCCGCAGAGAAATACCAGCTGTCAGTACCTCGCAGCATCCTTCTCTCTAGCTGCTCCACCAGCAACGAAAGAGGCTGCTGAGCTAATCCACGTGAAACTGTCCTTACTGGACATAAATCTGAGCAAAATCTTGGTATTTCCATCTCCAAAAACCAGGGAGGAGCTGCTGACTTTTGATCCGGTCCTGCGTTTTAAACCAGAACACGTGCAAGGGAGACGGTGCTTCATTCACTGAGGGTAACTGTGGCATATAATCAAAACGAGGAGACAAAAATTAAGAGTCTGTGAATAAAAAAAAAGGGGAAAAAAAAAGAAAAAGAAGGACACGGGAGCTGCTGCCCTGGGTTAGAAATGCAGCAGCAGCGTCCGAGAGCCGGTGAAGTGTGAGCAACGCAGCAGCACGTCGCTCCAGCAATCCCCTGAGAACGCAGACGCCTCTCTCAGGCCGGAGCGACACAAAGCCCCGAGGCCACAGAAGTGTGTTTTAACCCACCTCAGAGCTGAAACAGTGTTTTTTGAAAAAAATAAAGTTTCACTATTCGAATGACTTGTTCAGGAATGCCCCGAGTTTGGTTCGCAAGGCAGCCGCGCTGTAATTTTAACTCCCAGGCCTGCAGTTAGGCAAAGCTCAGCGGAGGGACGCAGACGCTTCGGGGGTTTGTGGTCTGGTTGTTTTAACGGGGAAAGTAAGAATAGCCACCGACTGGCTGCGCCTCAGCTCATTAAATGATGAGCTTCTGCCATCACTGTAATTATGAACTCAGGTCTGAAGTGACTCACCTTGTTTTGATTGCTCCACAATGCAGAGAAAATGAACGTGTAAATACTTTAAATCAGTTCTTCGGTCGAATACTCTGCAGGATTACTCTCGCCATGAGTAGCCAGCTCTGCTGTGGGCTGCAACTTGAATTCGACACATTATTCTTAATGAAAACATGTGATTAAATCAAACAGTCCAGAGTCGTACACACAGTTATGATCCAATTAACGCACGCTATTTGGTCTGCCGCATTGAATGGAATCATGATGTGCCAACCCATTTCGCAGAGACGAATGCAAACCAAGTGCACCAGAGGGTACAGAGCCGGCGTGCCCCCTGCCAACGGCCTCCAGGCGAACGCTGGGGTTCTCCCTGCACCCAGGTACGCTCTACGCCCTCAAATACACGCCTGAGGAGTTTTAGTGGGTCTTGAGACGACTTTCACATCGGTCTACATCAGAGGAGAGCCACTAGCAGCAACACTTTCAGGGCACTAGCAGAATATTTCTTAAAAGCACTAATATTTCCCTGTCTGCAGTCACTTCTGTAGAAATCAAGCACCTACACGACAGAAAGTACACACACGTTATAAGCGTATAAACAGAACATCATCCAGTACCACGCAATAGTAACACAATCTCCCAGGCACTTGAAAGGTGCTGACAAACGCAAAGAGAATTAAAACGCAGCTTGGAGAACATCAGGCCGGACACCGTCATTTGAAGCTCTTCAAAGCAACAACCCGAGCAGGCAACAGCAAACAAGAGATACCGCTAAGGCACAATCAACCGATTCAGAGTCTTCAAAAATGCTTCCAAGGTGATGATGCCCAAAGGGCCCCTCGCTGCCAGCTCAGGCGCATCTTGATGATAGAAAGCAGCTGAGTATTTAAATTTGTCACTTGTTGAGAAAGGACTGTGGTCCCAAGGACTTGAATGTCTATTCCTGTGGAGTACACGTCAGAATAAATGGTGTGGAATTATTTAATAAGTTTCTTTTCCTTAGGATTTGTCAAAAAATCAAGTTCATATTTCCCAATTCATGCTTTGAATATTGAAGTTATTTCAGGATGGGATTGTGTTTCCCGGCTCAGAATTCATTTTACTGACAATAAAACCCCACGTTAACACGAGCCCACTGTTTTCAGTGTTGCAGTTCTGACCTTTGAACCTGCTCAGAGGTAGAAATGTTCTCAAAGTTTCAAAAACGAAGCCAGAAGCCACGTTCCCAACAACTTCCCTGTCTGCTCTACTGATGAGGTCACGGTGACTACGTTTTCTGTTCCTTCATTTCTTCAGGCAAGATTTCTAAATATTAAAGGTGAAGCGAAGGTTAATTTTAAAGTTGCCTCTTATTCACCTCTACATCTGGGTTCACAGTTTTATGGTCTCGACATACCCAATTAAGAGTAAAAAATTGCCCTCAGCCAGAAAACTCATTTATATTACAGCAAAATCAGGCCCCAGGGAAAAACCATGCAGAAAAGAATTTATCTGTTCCCTGAGAAATGTACAGTCTAAATTAGCAGAGATTCCTTTACATTGGCTCCCTCTTGATAAATACAGCAATGCCAAGCTGAGAGTGTCAAGATATTTCCAGATAGACTCTTTTTCTCCCCCTGCATTAGTACTACTTAGTGCTCGTGCCAGCAATGGTCAGCAGCTGCCTCATACTTTTAGGAAGTCAATATAGGACCCGTATTGGAAAGACACAGAATTTGGTTATCATGCTGTAATCATAGTTCTCCTAAGAGTTCGAATCAGACTGGTAACGCCTTGTCTTTACTTTAAAGATGAACAAAACGAGAAACTTTTACTAGCGGCATGGAAAACGACACGGCTCGTGCCTTAGAGGCATCACGCTCCCGTCACAGAAGAAAAAACAACTCAAGGGCTCTTGCTTTTAAGGTTCAGAACATGCGGAGTAACTCCACAGCGCTCAAAAACATCCCACTCGTGTTCTGGTGAAACTACAGCAAAATGGACTTACCTTAAATGGACTGTATCTACAATTTTGGGAAACGACTCATTACAAAAATACAAAAACCTCTCTGTGAATTCATCTGGGCAGGTTCCACTACAGTCCACAAAGAAACACGCGGCTATTGTTTGCTGAATTATAGGAATCTTTGGAGAACCCGGCACAGGATCTTACTATGCTGCTCAGATCCACAAGAAAAATGAACATTTAGAGATCAGCGCCCGCTGAGTTTTACCTCTTTTCATATTCTGAAAGTGCCGCACTATTTAAGTCAATCGCCGACGTGAGGTGCGCACAGAAAGGAGCTGCGGGAAACCTTTGCGATATCCCATCATAAAATAACTGCCAGAAAGATAGAATCTGCAATTTTAGTTCCATTATAGCTCGGGAACAGAATTTTTAAAAGCAAGATAAGGCGTCTGATGCAATGAGTTACTCAGATTGCAGTCCAGCTGCATCAGCTGTGTATCGCAACTACCTGAGGGCCGGTAAGTTGTTTCACGATAAGCAAAGAGGCCTTTGTCATTTTTTGGGAAATGATGTCTCATCTAATACAACTGATTTACTTAGATCCTTTGAAACCTCTCACAAAGTACACATACATTGAGCTATGGGAAGTTTAAAATCTAAGAGCTACAAAGACCGTCATTGTGCAGAACTTGTTCCTCAGCGCAAACTATGATTTGCCTCCTGAGCTTAATTAAATCAAATCGTATTCAGAGAAGAAGGACACAGCTTAACTTAGACCCTGGGCTGACACCAAGGGGCAAAACAAAAAAATAAAAAATCTCTACATATAAGCTTTTAACCTTACAATTGCTGTTTAAGAATAAAAATTTAAAGAAACATTAGTTTCAACATCCAGTTTTTTGGTAAATAGTTGCAAAGTAATGCAAAAATAACCACTGATGTGGTTGGAAATACACCATAAGGAACTATTTTCCCCAAAGGCAGTTTGGTTCTTCTCAGTTACATCTTCTTCCCGACGGCATTAAATGCCTTAGCACGTTCCTGCTTCCACAAGAACAAGAAAGCCACGGTCAGCGAAGAAGCCTGAGAGAGAACAATTCAAATCCACCTCTTTCCTTCCCCTTTTGGCTTGCAGGGTCTGTGACCGTCAGAGAAGAAGAAACCGAGTCACCGATGTCGTAGAGCTCACACACAGAAACAGTATAAACCCCAGTGGAAAATGATTTAACCAAACCGGTGCAATTTCTGCAGCGAATGAGCCCTCTGCCACGTCCACTTCCAGAGTCGTTTGTAATTCAGAACATATTTCAAAACGCATAAATGTGATTCTCCGGGGTCAGCACCCAATGTGTTTATTGGATTAATAACTTAAAAAAAAAGAATCATATTATGTATTATTACACTGACATTAAGCTTTGGGCCATACCTTAAATCCTCCCTGTTCACAGCGGCGGTGGCTGAGAACATCTAAACATCCCTGGCCAAAATGACCACGGAGGTAAGAGCCTGGGACAGCCACATCACGGGGCTCTGCCGGGCAGCCGTTGTCACCCCTCCACCACGGTCAAAGGACGGATTGCACAAGCACTTTTCATTTCAAGGTTTCTCTTTGCAAAACTGGAACTCCAGCAGCTGATCTCACGCTGGAGCAGATAAAAAGAGCAAATTTAATTGGCTTCAAATGAGGGCCGTCACTTCCAGCTAAAGAAGCAACCGCATTTTAAACCATTCCAGCTATTTCTGCAGCCTTCAGCTCACAAAAGCACACATGGCTCTGTGATGTGCTGCTCGCAGTTACGTTACTCAAGGCTGAAGTCAGATACTCTATTAACAAGTCATTAGAGTTCCTGAGGTATTATATGATAATAAGGCTGGGATAAATTCTTGACACTCAAATTGTTCTCAACTTGAGTTTCAATTCCTGGGAGAAGGTAACATCTTAATAAAAAGTTCCAGCTATTCTTGGCACGAGGACAATTCTATCTATAGAGTCATTCTCGTAGAGTATTCTGCATGGCACAGTGATTTGTGCCAAGAAAACGGAGAGCTAATTGCCCTGAAAGCATTTGATGTACGTATAATCTGGAATCGATGCAAACAGAGAAAGAGATTCTCTTCAATGGCTTTGCTTTTCCTCGTCTCCAACCACTGGGTCCAGAACGCAGCGGGGTGACAGACTGCAATGCCACCTACATATAACACATTAAATATGCATTTAAATAAATATTCTGCTTTTTGCAGCTTGTAAAACATTAGGAAAGTGTTATTAAAATCTGTCCCTCTGCAAAGCAATGTTGTAGTCACTTGACCAACGAAGCACCTAATAAACTGAGAGCAGCTTTTGATGGCAGCTGAAAGGACTGTAAGGCTCAAAGCTTTTCCACCAGCCCCGCTTAAGGTCTGACACAGACCTTTTAACGAGACCAGACCACCAATTTTTAATTTGTGAGCAAATCTTACCTACCGAAGAGGTGCTGAAATGCGCGCTTTGAGGCTAAGGCGAGGCAGATAAGGCAGCTTGAGGATCTGTCTGGAGTTAGCAGACCCCGTTCAGGACAGAGATTTAGTTCTAAATAGGAAAGGTAAGAAGAGCGCTGCCCTCAGGCCAAACTGACCGGGGGAAGATCACCAGCTTCCACCAGATCAACTCAGCCCGTGACAAATTCCTTCTGAAATCGTATCCCATGAATATCCCCCTACGTGAATTCCCAGCCCACGGAAGTTACTCAGATCAGGAGGGCAGACTGCTTCCTGGTCACCCTGAATGCCAGGTGCCACCTTAGGTAAATAACCACACGGAAGTCCACGGGCTGCTCTGCTGGATTTGGACAGCCCGCAGGCACTGACTGTAAGTCATGGGAGGTTTTTTCCCAATAGATGCCGATGCAGAAGCACATTTAAATCCCCAAACACGAGAAGAGAGGCAGTCTGCAGCAAAACCTGTTTTTACAAACGACAGCAGAGCAAATGAACCAATTTTTTATTCACATCCCTTATTCAGCGAAAGGATTTCACAGACATAGCACCTTGAAAAAGCTTAGTGTGCTCTTAGCATTACAATATTTATCATTCGATTGTGTCAAAGTACAGGTCACAGCTTTCACTCACAGTTTCCACAGCATCAGCTCTGGGGAGCAAGAATTTTGAGTTTGCTTTTTGACTAAAAACTTAGCTACATTCATTTCAGCAAATGTATACCTGAAATACCTTGTTATGATTTTGGAAGCAAAATCATTAAGTTAAAAAGGAAAAATGACTACAAGACCACTATAAATTAAGAAAATAAAAAGATTTATAATTTTTTTTTTTAATAAAAATCTGTCCTGTCAGATATATACTGTATGTATTTAGCACTTTAGAATTAACAGTCATTTCTGGACATCATCATCATCATCATACCACGTTACCACTCCACCCCTCACATTCAAGTACAGATTAGTTGATCCCATGCTGTTGTGACCAATTCCTATTAAAGCTTTCATCCTTCATAGCTTTTACCAGCCAGTCCCTCTCGTTCTCCTCATCAGAGTCACTCATATCGCTGGAATCAGCAGCCAGGAGACGAGAATAATTAATTTTTTTCTGCCGTGGCAATTTAGACTGGATAATTAAGAACAAGAAGAGCCACAGCACCAGGCACACACAGCACGCCCTGTACAGAATTGGCAGGCCAAAGTGCTTCACGACAAATCCCCCTGCAAAACTGCCCACACTTGCTCCTCCACCACAGCAGAGACCCTGGAAAACAGCGTGCAGGGACCTGTCCATGCCTGGAGTGGCTATGTCATCCACCGTCATGTTAACCACCCACCACAAAGCACCGCTACTGAAGGCGGATAAAATCTGGATAAGGAGAACTGGCCACGCAGTCCTTAAAAAGGAGTAGCACAGAAGCTGTACTGCCAGGAGGCTCAGACTGACTGCAACAATTTTGCTGCTCGAGAAAGTCCTCAGCAACTTCCCTTTGAAGAAATAAAGAAAAATTTCAGCAAGTAGCCCAATGGCCACAGACAGCCCCATGTACAGCTCACTGCTGCCTTGGTCCTGCATCTGCCAGAAGAGAAAGTTGTGCGCCGCAGACCCAGCCGTGCCGGTGAGGAAGACGGTGATGGCGTACAGGATCGCTCGGCCGTCGCTCCACAGGAGAGCCAGGGCTTTGGCGGTTTTGTTAACACGGTCGGTTCTCTTGGGAACGTGGACAGGAAAAAAGACACTGACAAGCAATGAGAGCGTTATCAGGAGAGCATAGCCATAGAAATGGACAGCGAGGCGGGTGATTGTACTGCTGAGGAAGCAATTCAGTTGATCCACAAATATGGCAATGCTGCAGGCGCCTACAGATGCACCCAGGTAACTCCAAATCCACAGCCTGCCGTACCTGTCAGTCGCGTCAACAAAGTCGAGATATTCATAGAGACTCTCATCCACTGTCCATTCGAGAGAAGTAGCCAACACCTCCCAAAGCACGACAGCACCCAGTACCATAAGAAAAATCTGATGCTCTCTGTCCTGAAAGATGTTTTGCACAGCCTCGAAGCTGACATGTTGAGTGTCTTTCTGGTGGTCTGAAAGGTTTCCAGACACGTAAACGTCTCCAACAGTCGGAAGAGTTGTTTTAAACAAAGAGAGCTCATTACTTTCAGTAGCATAAAGGCTTTCTTCAGCAGTATCAGAAACATCTATTGCAGCAGAACCCAGGCTGCTCGTTTCCTCCTCAAGTCTATGTAAAGGAGGTCTGTAGAAAGCTGGCATTTCTGGTGCTTGTGTTTCCCTGTTAACTGCTTCCACAGACGTTGTCCAGCCGGAGGGACCATCCAAGTAGCCATTTGTCTTTGTATCACCTTCACCAATCCCTCTGCCTTTTTTCTCGAGAGTATCTGTCAGGCCAAATAGTCCCTGGAAGGCTGCACTGGTTAGTGTTGGCTTTCCGCTCGCTATTAAAACATCAGCGGTCGTTTCCACTGTTTCTTTCGTCACAGCTTTTGCGTTCGTAATAGCACTCGTGCTTAAAACACCGTGGCTGCTGGTGCCCGGACTGGGCACGGTGGCGGCGGCCCCTCGGTCACCCGGCAGCTGGCTGGCGTTACAGTACTTGTACCCCGCGTCCCCGCCGGCGGGCGGGATGAGGGTGAGCAGCAGACTGGCCCCCGCCGAGCCCAGCAAGGAGCTGGCGACCAGGAGGCGCCGCTTCCTTCGGCCCCGGGGGCAGCGGGAGCAGAGGGGAGCCCAGAGCGCTGCCGCCAGGTGCTTGGCTCCGGCCACGACGCCCACCAGCGGGGCCGACAGCCCCAGGTGCCGGAGGTACAGCGTGAGGAAGGGGGCCGCGCAGGCCCTGCCCGCGCCCTGCAGCAGCCGGAAGAGGCCGGAGAGGGCCAGGGCCCGGCCGACGTCCCACTGCTCGCTCATGGCGCCGCCGCATGCTCCTCCCGCGGGCACCGGCGGGACCGCCACGCACCTCCGGGTCCCCCGCCACCCCTCCGGGCTGCGGTGACCGTACCTGCAAGGCGCGGGGCCACCTCCGCCGCTCCCCGCCCGGCCCGGCCCGCACCTGCTGCAGCCGCGGGGCCGCGCCCCGGGCCCGCCCCGTTGCCAGGAGACGGCGGGCGGTGGGGAGAACAGCGCCGCCTGTCGGCCGGGAGGAGCGGGGCCCCCCTTCCCGCCCCGCCGCCACCTCAGCGCGGTGCCCTCAGCCCCGCTCCCCTCAGCCATCCCACTCCAGGCTGAGAGAGCTGGGGGGGTTCAGCCTGGAGAAGAGAAGGCTCCGGGGAGACCTTAGAGCCCCTTCCAGTGTCTGAAGGGGGCCTACAGGAAAGCTGGGGAGGGGCTGTTTGCGAGGGCATGTAGCGACAGGACGAGGGGCAATGGTTTAAACTAGAGCAGGGCAGGTTTAGATCAGACATTAGGCAGAAGTTCTTTCCACTGAGGGTGGTGAGACACTGGCCCAGGTTGCCCAGAGAGGGGGTGGAGGCCCCATCCCTGGAGACATTCAAGGCCAGGCTGGATGAGGCTCTGAGCAACCTGATCCAGTTGAAGATGTCCCTGCTGACTGCAGGGGGTTGGACTAGGTGGCCTTGAGAGGTCCCTTCCAACCCAACGCATCCTATGACTCTATGATTCTATAATCTTCCGCTCTCCTCAGCCCCGCTCCCCTCAGCCCTGGCCTCCCCCGGGGAGAAGCGGGTCCTGTGGGCCATGGTGGGCCCAAGGAGCCCCACCTGGTGCACGATGCTGGGAGGGTGTTGGGGGGACCACTGGGTGGGGAGCAAGGCCTGCGAAATCCGACTGCAAGCCTCAGCCTGAATATTGAGCTCAGATTTAATGCTTTCTGACTAGATTAACATTTGTTTTCCATCCTTACAGTTGTTTATTTTTGTCTTTATCCTGGAGGGAGTGAGATTTGCAGGCCGTGGGTAAGATCAAGGCCCAGGTCACTGTGGGGTAGGACGCGGATCCCATGGGATGTCCGTGGCCAGCTGCTCCGAGGTCTTTCCCCTCGTGCCTTCCGCACTAGGCAGTTCGTGCTGCAGCATCCCAGCCGCAGTGAGAAGGAGCAGAGTGGCTCAGCTGCCTCTCTCGTACAAAGTAAGGGACATGGGGGCTTTTTTCTCTGAAGTTCCAACTTGGTTCAGGTCCCAAAAGGAGACATTGTTTGCTGCAGTGTTTCCCCACATGTGGAAAAATAAAAGCTAAACTCTTCAATTCAGACCCAGGATGGACTTTCAGAAACAAAACATTTCATGCTGGTCACAGAGCAGAGAGGAAACTCTTTCCCTTTTTCATATAAAATCTCACCAGCTCCACACAAGGCACTGGGCACTCCCCAGCCCACTGGCCCACAAAATGACCTCCTGCTGTCAGCCCTGCGCTGCAGGGACGTGGTGACCTGGCCTGGGCGATGCACTGGGTCGCTGCGGTGGAATGAGGCATCGGCCCGTGACACTTTGCTCAGGCATCGGAGCTCTCCCTGTCCCTCCCCATGGCCATCGGGGCTGGCCTGGATCCCCTGCCCATCTGCAGCATCCCTCCCCTGCCTGCTGAGAGGGAACCGGCCCAGCTTCTGGGGAGACATATCTGGTTCCCTCTTACCACGGGGGTCTGTGATCTCACCCCGTAGCTCCCATGTAGAAGTCAGCCATTCTGGCTCCCAGGGCTGTTAAGGCTTATTTCTATGAAGGTTAGAAAAATTTATATCCCAATCCCACAGCAAGCACCGACCCCTTTTTGCATCATTCCTGGCTTTCAGCGTACCCGGCGTATTCCCCACCCTGAGGGTTTAAGCTGCTTTAGGGCGGCTGCCTCAGGGTTGCAGCTACATCCCCTGGCCCCACAGCTCTCTGCTCACAGCTCCTCTCAGTGCTAACCCTTCGCTCTGCTCCTCTCCTTTCCAGCCCTGCGAAGCTCAGGAAGAGCTGGCTGCTGAGCACTTACACCGTGCGTCTCTGTAAGAGAATGGTTACTCCGGTACTGGTGGTCTGCAGCAGTCCTGGCAGAGGTGGCAATGCCTCTGTGTACGTTGGCATCTCGCACATCGGGTAAACGACCCCGCTTTGGGACAACATCTCTGCTGTGGCAGAGTGGGAAAAATGCAAGGAAACATGTAAAAATAGGCTCATGAATCACTGAATTGAGGAGCTCAGTGCAGTCAGATCTCCTAAATCATCATTCGTGGTGGGGAATACCTTCTTTCAACGTAGACTCTTTGTTTTTGTTTCCATGCGTTGAGTGATGTGTTCATAGTCCTGCATTACTACAGTGCTTTATAGCTGGCTGTTCTGCATGCCGTGCCATGTGTTGAGTGTTCACAGGAGCCGACATGACACTGACATCCCATGGAGTTGTTTCCAGCCCCTGAGGTCACCTAGAAAACACACACCAACAGCATAGCGCAGCACAGAAACCAGCAGAGCCTCGATTTTGGTGAGCCCAAAACAAGACATGGGGAGATCGCATTCTCCTTGCTTTGAAACGCCTTTAAGAGAGACTTTTCCTCCATTCTGTATTTATCCTGGCAGTGTTTGAAGGCTGCCCTCATCCAGCTTTATGGTCTGACCTCCTAGTGCCATGGGGCAAAGGCAGGCAGGACCACCTGGACATTGGGTGCCCCTGGAGGGCTCAGTGAGTTCAGCCAAGAAAAGCGAAGAGCTGCCTGAGCAGAGAGCGGCTGAAGTCACGCCGGTGGGATATGAAATATGGATGGGGCTGTGAACACTGCTGTTAGCACTGATTTATTCCTGGCACCTTGCTGCTGGGGAGGTCGTTTGACGAAGACACAATTACCTACCGTTAACGGTGGCCATGCAGCATTGTCCTCCCCCTCGATCAGCCCGTAGGTCTTCCCATGGAGCTGGTGGGAGATGCATTTTCTTTCCTATGTAAAAATGATCTATAGCAGGGTTTCTTATTGCTGGCTTCATTCTGCCTCTGAAAGTTTTAATTTTGGTACAGAAAAATTTTGGTGCTTTTCCTCCCTGGAAAAGAGGTGATTTTTTTTAGCCTTTCCAAATAGTGTTTAATTATTTACAGCCTGTGGGTGTTTTCAGGTTGTCCTAGGCGGTATTTCGGCAGAGGTGATGGAAGGAGGGGGTTGTTCAGAATGCAGCACTCACAGGCAGCTAACTGGGGATCACGTTAACTACCTGCCAGTGCCGAAGCGCTGCTTGCTGCCCAGGCTGGTCTGGGTTTGTGCGGGAGGAGGAGGCGGCAGTGACTCAGCCAGACCTGGCATGACGCAGCGGGGGCCGCGGGGTGACACAGTAAGCCACCACGCGTGTGGACTTTAGCCAAGCCAAGCCAGCTCGGCATCAGCCACCATCCACATGAGGGCCGTTTGCGTCTCTGCTCGGCATTGAGCTGGGCACACAGGGAGAGCTGGGGGCATTTTGATGTAACAAAGTGTGATATAATGGCTTAAATAAATGCATTCAGGAGGGACTTTGGAAGGCTGGGAGTCTCTCCAGTGAGCTGGAGAATCCTGCCAGTGAAAACCCCTAACACAGCTGTGCCAGGAGGGTTTGTGCCCGCAAGCCTTACCTCCAGCTCTGCTATTTATGAACGCACCCTGTGCTCAGGTTTCTGTGCTCTCCCAGTCTCCAGGCAATCGTGTCCACCCTTATCCCCTTGAGGTCCACCGCCACTGTCCTCCAGGCATTTCACCTGGGTACAGGGTATACCTGAACACTGTCCCTGTACTATGGACGCTCTGTGATACGCACTAGCTGCCCATGATTTCCAGGGCTAAATAAACCTGTGAAATTCTCTTTTTCACAGCTGTGCTAGTTCATTAGCACGAGTTCAGGGACTGTTTCTGCTCTATCAACGAGCAGCTCCTGCGCTCAGTAGGATCAGCAGGCTGTAGAGGATGCTGGATGCAGCCAGCATTTCACCCCCTTCCCAGCCCAAGCCTCCATGTGCTGGGACAAGTGCTGGCCCCGCTGAGGGAATGGGGTGCTTTGAAGTGACAGACGTCAAGGGGAACAGGCCGTGGGGACAGAGTGTACCAGCACAGAGGGAAATCGAGGGGCAGCCAGCATGGGGGTTGTAGACTGCTGCTTCCGAATTCCTGCAATTCAGCCATTTCTGCCCATCCCTTCACGAAAGGGCTCTTTGGCCATGAAATCTCTCTCTGTGTAACATAGCAGGTAGCCCCCAGGAGGGGAGGAGGCAACATCAGCCATAGAGGGCCAAATGACAGTGATGTCTTTCGATTCCTACCAGCTTATTCCCTAGCCACACGCAAACATAAAAAAACCCAAACAAACTGACAGTTTCTGCTGGGTTTTTTTTCTACTTTTTTTTATTAATTGGCATTAAAAGGATTGCACCTTCTGATACAGATCATCTCTGACAGCTATACAAATAACTTATAATCCATCTACATCATTTACAACTGTACAGAGTAAGCTCTGGACACCGCAGACCATGCTCGAACCCAGCGTACGTCTCTTGGCTTTGTGAGCATTTGCCTTGCGTGTCAGGGTACACGAACACCCCAGTGAACCCCCGGGGAGGCAGAGGTGTGAAGAGCCGCTGGGCACCCCTTAAACCCCGTGTTACCCTACGCAGCAGCTCACAGAGGAAAACAGCTGGTGCAAGCAGGCGTTTCCTGACTTGTTTCTGAGCCTCCTGTCTAACTTCAGCTTCCTTCAGGGCCAAAATGCTTGCTGCCTAAGGCTGGCATTGGTGGGCATCAATAATTTTTTTATTTGTGAGCAAATGGAGGTGAAAAACAGGTACTGAGGAACCGAACACTGTTGCTGAGATCCTGCAGCTTTGTGACTCCTGTGAGGGACATTAAGGCTCGGGGACTGTGCTTGGCTCAGCCGGGAGCGAGGGGCTACACCTGCCAGCAGGCCAAGGTAGCTTCCTTAGGAAATGGCCTTGTTGCTGTTGCCCAACATGATCTTTCGACTGTTGGTGCTGGTTTGGGATTAGGTATTTCTTGGGACCTGGAGGCTTTTTACAATGCTAAATAACCCATCACCGGCCGACAGCTCCGGAGCTGCTCTGCCCCCAGTAGTGTATTTCAGCGGTTGTTTTGGACTGCACAGTACGTTCAAAGTGAGAGGAAATATACCTTTAGCTTGGGAACAGGAAGCGGCAATGGCTGCTGTGCCAGGTGACAGTGCATGACAGCAGCAGGAATATGGAAACTCTGTGCTTGTTGGCAAAGAGAGGGACCAGGGAAGCCTGAGGGTTGAACCCCTAAAGCCTCGTGCACGTGCCAAGAAATGCAAGGAAGATTTCCATGGGGCCTAACCAGCCAAGACAACCCCACAGGCTCAGAGCAGTTCTGCGGAAGGGAAAGTCCTCTCCAGTATCTCAGACTGGGATACCTGGGAGGTGAGCTCCTTGTTCCAGGTGTGGGTGGTTAAACAGAAGTGACTTTCCAGAGGTGCAGCTCCCCAGGGCCGGGCAGACCTGGCACGGACAGGACAGGGGTGGTTTTGTCCCCAGCCATCAGGGCTAACACAGGGGTTTGCCACTGCCACTGCAGCTGAGTCAGCATCACCCAGTAGCACAGAGCTGGCTCCAAGGTCTCCCCACCAGTGACAGCCAGAGATGACTGGGAATAGTTGCTATGCACATATACAAAGCTGAGGGACACTTTCTTTGGACTGCTGATCCAAGCAAGCACCCCTGAGCGAAGACAACCCAGGTAACGAGCTGTCTGGGAGCCGAGAGAATAAAAAAATGATAGTGTCATCGAAGGAATGCCCCCAAATCCCCTTCAACATGAATTTAGGGAAGGCTCCCTGGACACACCCCAGAAACCACAGAACACATTCAGAAAGTCAATAAATACCATGTTGCTTCCATTATTTCAGTCAGCCACAAGCTGGAATGAAGACGGGTCCTCCTACATGGTCATCCTTAACACGGGGTTAATCTGAGCCTGGGTGGATGCAGGAGCTGGGCTGTCGCTGCTCAGCCTGGCCCATCTGCAAACCAGGGGAGGGTTTCAACACCGTGGTAGCAGCAGAAGAAAGGAACGGAAAAGTCTTGCAGGCATCCTGTCCATCCGTCGTTCCCAGGAGCGCTACTCTGCTCTTCCACATCTCTTACCCGCACAGCAGACGCAGACCAAACCAGGACTGCAAGGCAGGCTGGGATGCAGAGGGATTGCTGGATGACCTCATGGAGGAGGTCCGCTGCTGCTGGGGTTGTAGGTGGTTGTTCCTGGGATGTACAGCTGGAGGAATGCAACCGGTGCACGTGAGGTTCCGGACCACATGTGGAGAGGCCATGTAGCAAAGCCCCAGTGAAATCCCAGGTGGACTCAAAGGTACAGCTCAGATGACAAAGAGCTGTTGTGCAGCCTCCGTTGTCTGCTCACAGGTTTCTTCTTCAAGCAGATCTATGCCATTCGCAGCCGAGCACATCCCACAGCACTGCCTAGGCAGCCTGAGCTGTTCTTGCCCTTTTCGTCACTGCCAAATATTGCACCACATGTCCCACGTCCCTGTTTCACACCATTCATCGTTACTTTGTGCGAACCCTTTGGAACAACAGTGGGTTTTCCACTGACTTCCGTAGAAGCTGCGTTAAACACACATGCTGTCCTGGTTGTGGCCAGGCTTACAGTGAGGTTTCCTAAATCACTCAGGGGAATAATTGCTGGTTTGCTCAAATACATCACCCTGTGCCAGAATGAAGAGTTTGCTGTGCAGCACCCAGTGCAACAGGCCCTGATCCCCTGCCGGGCTGTGAGACATCGCCATAATAAATATTACTGCTAGCAACTGCTCTGCGACCCACAAGCACAGCAAGCACCAGTGCCTCAGCTGTATTTCCCCCAGTCTTCCTGAAACGAAGAAGCTCAAAGGTTTTCCCTGACTTGTGCAAAAGGTTAAAACTCAGTTCTTCGGCAACGCCCTGCCCCTTGGCAGGGGAGGTTGGCTGTGGTCATCGCTGTCATTCAGCACATTCAGCAGCGCACAGCTGTCCTCCCTGAGCCCTATCCACCTCTGCTGTTGCAGCTTTGTACACCACTACCATTGTAAAACCATTGTTGGTGGCTATTAGTGTGTTTTCTTTTTCCACCTTCTCTGTGATCCAATGTTACATCTCTCGCACCAGCTTTTTCTCATTTTCTTCACTGGATGACGCCTGCAAATGTGTTGATGGGCAACAACAGGGACTTGGGCATGTATTTCACAAGCCCCACATCTTCTGTTTCATGCAGGCTGAATTTCATTGTCCTTGTCTTTTGCAAGCAGTAGCTGGGCTCTAGGCAAGGAGACACTTCCACACTGCAAGAGCACAAGAACGTATTTACTGCATGTGCAAATCTGCCCTTGAGGGCCAGAGCCTGAACTCAGACTAAACATCAGGTCTCTCCACTGACTGCTGAGGGTGGGCTGTCACATTGAGATGAGGAGCTGCTTTTATGCTTTTTCAACTGGTTTTGGCTGGAAAGATGAGCTGATGTGTATTAGTGTTTGACCACAAAACCAGTGTCCTTAGCCTGGCTCAATTCGATTCTCAGAAATTCACATTTTATGTATATTCCACGTGGTCCATGGACCATGACCCACCTGTCTGTCTGCTTCCAACACATCATATGTCACTGCAGCAACTATAGGCACATTGATCCCTGCTATTTTCACAGAGCTGAATTCTCTCCTTCTACCTTCATATGCTTGAGACACTCTGCTGAGGAATGCAGTCAGTGAGAGGTCATCAGCTCCACAATATAATTAAGGAGATCGAAGAGCTCAGTTTTTCCCTGGAGGTATCTATCCTTCTACTGTCCTAATGACAGCAGCTTTCTTAAAATGGAAGAACTGTTTTGTTTCTCACACCATCACCCAAAACCACAAAGGTAGGAGAGCACCACTCTGTCCTGCTTTCCCTGGAGAAGCAATGTATTTGCCCATGGGTCTTTTGTCACGTAGAGTTTCAGGACTAGGACTCCCTAGGAAAGAGCTCTGCCACCTTGGGAGCCCTTCCAGGGAGGGATGCAAGGTCACCGGCAAGACGTGCAGAGCCTGGCACGTGTGGCATTCTCACCTGATCACGTTCCTGTAGGCTCTTCTGCTGTCCTTGTCCAGACACACCATGAAGGGTCTCTGCTCTGTGCTCCTGATTTTGATACTGCGTGTTTTCAACCTGTTGGCCACCGCCTGGATTGAGAGAGGAGGAAGAGCCCAGTGAGTGACTCGCTTCCCCTCCCTTGGCTGCGCGGTGATGGCGGGTGTGCACGTACTGGGTATGAAAGGGACCGATGATGACATTTCTCTTTTTATTTTTATTTTTAACCTCAGATGTGACACAAGGTGAATTCATTAGGAGGGAAGTGTCTGTCTTGTCTCCTTTTTCTGTAATCACAACCTGGTCAAATTTTGCAAGGGCAAACTTTCAAAACTGGCAATGCTTGCACAGGTTGCAGCGTTGGGGATGTCTGATATGGGGCATGGTCTGTTCTCCAGGGCCATGGTGTACCGTGGTGGGCAGTGTGGCCTAAAATACCTTGGTGTTTCTGAAAGCCAGGTGAAAATAAGCAAAAGCGTGCTGGCTAGCTAAAAATACCAGCTGAGAAATTGGAGGCTCCAGGGCTCAAATGACCAAGGCACAATAATACTTAATGCCACCCAAACCGCAGTGACACACTACCACGGGGCAGCGTGTCCTCTGGGGTCTACTTGAGCTCTCATGTAAAACAAAAAGGACAGGAGTCCAAGTTTTCAGTCTCATCTCTTGCATATCCATCTTTCTGAGTTGGTAATCAGATTCATTGAAGTTCCTGCTTCTCGTTTATGCTTTGTTAAAATATTTCTGCAGTGGCCTCTATTTTCGTGAGCTCTGTGGGGATTAACTCATGGGGTCTGGGGAGGGCACTGCAGCTGGAGGTGTGGAGCTAATGAAGTTGATCGCAAAACTACAGACCCTCTCCTGTACCCAGGTGGAGCCACGATGACTAGGGCTAAGCCTTATTTCTCCGGTTCTTCCCTGGGGTCACAGCATCAGCCCAGCTGCAGGGTGTCCTGAGACAGGATTCGATGTGGCATTGAGCAGCAGGGATGGCATCTGGGGCTTTGGCTCAAAAATCTAGACTTTGCCATAGAAAGTAATTGCAAAACACTCTCTGAGCAGGGTGGCCCCAGAGCCTTCTCCTCCTTCTCCTCCTCACAGAGTGTTTCGCCTTTCACCCTTGTTGTAGGGATTTCCACATATTGGCCGGCCCCTCCAGGGCTGTGACCACCCACAGCTACTTACTGAGAAGGACCGTCCCGACAAGTTGTTGATCCTAATGATTTCAGTGATGTTCACATTCAGACACACCAGGTCTGCAACAGAAGCAGGGGGTTAGCCTTAGACCATGGCACGATCTCAGCTCAGCTTTGAGTGGGGCTGGTGTAGATCCCACACTCGGGTGCACTGCCAGAGATCCATGGGATCAGCAGAAAAGGACTCTAGCAAGCTCCATGGGTAAGGGTTTGTGTGGGATCATGCTCAGGGCTCAGGCTGGAAACCTCACAGGCTATGCTAAGGGCAAGGTAAAAGGGGAAGGCTGCAACAAGAGGAAGAAGTCGCCAAATCTAGATTACGGTTATGCTGAATCCCACGTTACAGGGAGCCCCAGGCACATCATTCACAAGAAAGCATACAGCCACAGCCTGTGGTGACACCAATACATGCACGTCACTGATTCAACCCCCACAGCCCACGCACAATTGACACTATGTACTGTGGTCGGATTTACTCTATCAAGCACCAGAAAACTCAGCAAACCCTCTTCATGTAGTTCCAAGCAGGAGAAACCCACCTTCAGCCTCATCAGCAGGGATGGCTTTCATCACCAGACCTGTGGAACGCAGTGACATTGCTATCTCCTTCGCCCGGTCACTCACCACAACCTGCAGGAAAGGCTCTGTTAATTCACCCTGGCAGGGAGGTTAGACATGGAGAGGTTTGGGGGCAGTTTTTCACAAAGGCAGGGTTAGCTAACAGGCTTTTAAAGTTCATCACCACCTCTCTGTCCTGGAGTGCAATTCCAGAGGAATGGAGGAGCCAGAGCACTCCTTTTGGGAGATCTGTGTTGTGATGGAGGTCCCTGTGAGCGGAGACATTTTGGGCTGCTGAGAGCCCCACTTACCTTTCTGTATGTTACTGTGAGATCTATGCCAGGGCCATCCGGGGTGGTTTTCTTCTTGTTCGTGTTTAGCTCTGCAAGGAGGGAACCATGTAGGATTGAGGTTTCACTCATCCCACCTGTCTGTGGTCAAGAGAGGGGTCCTCCCATGGGATGAGCTACCCCCTCTGTCACACAGCCCTTGTGGTTTGGCAGACTGGCCCTTCTCTCCTTGCCTATGGGAGCTGAGGGTCTGTGAACTTAACAGGTCCGGTGGGATGGATGCATTTGAGGTTCTGTGCCCAATCACAATGGCAAACATCCATTGGATTGGACACCAGGGAGCACTGATGGAAGGGCTGGATGTGACCTCTGTAACAGTCCAGCCTTCAAGCACCCTTGTCCCATCATTGGCAACTCAAGGAAGCAGAATTTCTAGTAGGGAAAACATCTGGCAATGGGAATGGCTGTAAAGCCCATCTTGTTTCCTCAACAAAAATATGATGTTGGTTCAAATTCAGAGGGTCATGGAGCTAACCAAGGGCACAGTCTACAAGAGCTGGTTGAGACCAGGAGCCAGCGACCACAAGGTCTTTCATTTAGCCTGGTGTCATGCGCGCGAGAGGGAGATGGAGGTGTTTGGGGAGGCCTTCTGCTCATCAGGGAACAAGGGATAGTGCCCCACGGCATGGCCTTGATGGCTGCAGGCTAAGGGACAGGGCGAGAGGGAGCTGGGGCCAGCAGGACCCCTGCCCAGGATGGCAGCCCCTGCTGCAGGGCTCATCTTGGGGACACGCACACACCTCTGTGGGGGTTGCTCTCCTGCACCTGGGTGCTCAGCTCCGTGAGGAACACATCCTCGGCCGGCTCCTGCGCTGGGTCATTGAAGAAAATCTGAAAGAGAGGAAAATCTCTAAGAAACAGCTCCTCCTCAGTCACCCTGTGATGTCACACTGGGCTTGTGACATCAAAAGGTTCTCCAGAGCACCCCAGTGTGACATCATCAAAGGGAATCTATGACCTCATCATGGCAGCCAGGGGGCCTGTGGGGTGGAGACGACCACTTTTGCTCTGCTTTCTGAAGCCCAGGAGCATGGCAAACCTTGCCAGGAGTGCGGAGGGCCCAGCCAGCAGAGCCACGGGCAGTGTCCCCTGCCACTGGGTGTCACTGCGCCCTCACAGATGAGTCTGTTCCCAGCCATCCACCCAGGGACAACCCAGGTGGAGGGGAGCAGCTCCCCAGGCCTGACTGCAGACGCTGGCTTAGCTTCAAGGCTAAGCTAATTTCTCCCTGATACACCTAAATCGACTGGTCACTTCAGACGTATTCGTTTTCTTTTCATGGGCTTGTTTTGGGCAGAATATGAATATAAGGGCCTGGGGAGCCTCTCCTAGCCCTACGTCCAGCTCCCATGGGACTTGACCGTAACTTCCAGGAAAACTCTCTGCAACCAAAGAGGAACAGTGTGGTCTTAACCAAAAAGGCAAACCAGGCGTAGTGTTTCCAGATGAAGCGGCATCACACCCTGTATGACAGCAGGGTAGGTTAGGTGCCTCTATCTGAAAACCACATCTGGACGCAGTTCCTCTTCCCCTTGCTTGAGTCACCCACTCCCTCGCTTGCTTTTGATTTTTGTCTTGGAGGAGAAATGAGTGGAATAAAAATTCACCAAAACCCCCAAATCTCCAGCCCCACAAGCTGAGGACCAGCTGCTTCAAGTGTTTGTGAGCTACTTGTTATTAATTCAAGTCCTGGTGATGCTCTACCAGTAATTGCCAAAGCTCTTCCAGCTCTTTGCAAGCCACCTGTCAGTTTGCTCATGTCATAGCTGCCCCTTTGCTGCAATAGGTTGCCACGTTGGCTATGGGTAGATTAAAAGGAGATGTGTGCATCAGTACCACCCTAAGCTTTGAAGGGGGAAAACTGCCAGAGAAGCAGATGGGGGGGGTTGATGTTACACCACCAAATACAGTAGTTCTTTGCTCTCATATCAAATGCTAGGTCTCACTGTGATGCCATTTCAGAGAAAAGCTGGCAGGAAATAAATAAAATGGTGTTTCAGGAAGCCTTGCAAAGCCCCTGCAAGGTACAGGATGGTTTTGGCAAAGCCACTCCGTAAACTCCTGTTTGCTCACAGCATCTAAAGCAGCAGGAGGTGCCAGAGCTCCTGAGCAAACCCAAGTCCAGCAGAGCTGGAAATCTGTGTCCTTACGGGCCAATTTCAAGGTTCACTTTGCTGACCTGGGTGATCCTGAAATAGCCTTCCTGGGATCATTGGCTCTGGCTGAGCTGTGCTACGGGGAGTTGCTAGACCCGGGAGCCTGGCAAGAAGGGAGCGAGCTGGGGAGTACGGAGATCCAGGCTCAGATGTCTGCCGAAAGCCCCCAGACCCTGTTGACTTTGCACGACTTTGCCAGCAGTGGGGCTCTGCAAGTCCTTTCAGGGCCACCCAAAGACACAAGAGATGTGGCACCCACCTTCACGGCGTAGACCTGGAAGCAGACGGGCTGGACGCCCATGCGGACGTAGTACGCGATCACATCAGCGATGAACAGATCAGTCACAAGATGTTTGCTCGGAGAGGAAGGCTGTGGGGGGCAAATCACATCATGGATCAGCCACAGTCACTTCTCAAAAATGCTGCCACTAACCCCCATGCCTTCCTAGATAAATAATGACCTGTCTCCCGGGGCAGCGCCATGCTGCTCTGCCATGAGTAGTCAAAGCGAACGGGAGAAGCGATGGCTTGCGCCCACCTACCAGCCTTTTTTGTAGGCTATCGATGGTGGCTCAAACTGCCAGGAAATGAGAGCTGGGGGTATTTCAGCAAATGTCTCATTTACATTTTCTTTCTTGAAATCTGCCATTTCCTGTCCCTCAGCCAAAAAACCCCATCGTAGCAAATAGGTCTTGTGGGCTGGGGCAGTGTCAGCTGTATGTACCTTCCCAGCTGCCAGCCCCGGGGAGGGTTTGCAGGGAGAAAACCTCTCTCTGGGTGACAGAGGAGCCCTGCAGGGCACAAGCTCGTCCTCAGGTACCGCAGGCGTGTTTGGGGAACGGGCCAGGCTGGGATGGTGGGAAGGTTTCCCTCGTACCATGGTGGCCAGCTTGGGAATCATGTGGCAGAGCGTGTTGATGTTGCTCTCGTACCACGGGTCGGCTCTGCCCAGGTACCTGGCCACCTCGCAGAGCTCCTCTTGGCCGGTGACAGCGTGGTCCTGTGGGAGAAACACACAGCTCAGAGTACGATTACGGCTCAAAATACCTGGAGCCGTAGAGGAGGCAGAGAGAGCTGGGGCAGAAATGTCCCATGAGTCCCATCCTTCCACCTTCCCTGCTTGGTCCAGAGAAGATGGCAAAACGTTTCTTGCAGCACTCACTTAGCAGGTGCTCAAGACCAAGTGAAGAATAAAAAGAAGAAATATTCATTTTTGTAATGGCACATTTGTCAGGATTGACAGCCAACTCTGGGCCAGCTTAAAACATTGTGAGAAGTGCAACTGTTTATTTATCGCTGTCTGGAGGCTGTCAGAAGGGAAGAGATTTGCCCGAGATAAACTGCAAGGTAGTGAGTTGCGGAACTAAAACTGGGGCCATGACCAAGCAGGCAAAGCCTTCAGTAAGGGGCGGCCGCTTCCCCTAAGCATTTGGGAGGTGAGAAAAACATCAGTCCTTTGCTAAAGCTCCCTCGATCCTCCTATAGCTGGGGCACAGCAGCAAAACAGAATGCCATTTCCAGGCTGTCAGTTATCACCCCTCCGGGAAGTTGGAGCAGCCTGAATGTCTCTGGAGCTGATGGATTCCTGAAGTCAGTCTGCAAACTGAGCCCAGCCCTGTCCTGGCTCCCTTCCTCCTGCTTCTAGGAACTAGTCATTAATGGATATGAATTCCTGTAAATAACAGGAATTCCTCCAAAAACACCGTCAGCCACTGGCAGCCGGCGGCAGTGCCCGGAGCTGCTGAACCCAAACTCACCGCAACGGTCAAGGTGTTTGGCTGCCCTGTCACAACTGGAATGTAGTAGAACTGCAGGTTCAGCCTAGGAGTCAGGAAAACTCGCCGTGTTTCTCGTTTCCTTGAAATGGAAGAATAAATAGCCGTGTCACAAGGGGAAGGTGGAGGAAAAACAGCTCTTGGCCAAGGCTGGGCAGTGCCAGGAGACCACAGCTGCTCTGCGACAGGAGCACGTGCCCTCCTCACACGCCTCCTTTGCCCAGTGTGACGGGATGGCAGTAATGGCCCAGGGTTCCCAAATCTGGCAAGGGGACACGACAGGGGTAAGGGACATCGTGCAGACAGGCTCTCAGCTGAGACCAGCAGTCCCCTCCACACCCAGCTCTGCTTCCCCAGCTGCTGCACCACAACCCAGACCCACCCTACGTTGGTCTCCTGTCTGGGCAGCTGGAAAACAGCTTTTCTTTAGGATTTTTCCCTTTTGCATAGGAAAGCATCTTGCCTCGTTTATTATTCATTAAACCCATTCCATGGACAGAAGGGAAAAACTCCCTGTGTGCATTGTTTGGGCCAACAGAGCCAAATGATACCGTGCAGCCAGTGAAGTCAGATGCATTTGGGTGCAAAACAACTTGGGTCATAGAATAGAATCATAGAATCATAGAATGTGTTGGGTTGGAAGGGACCTCTCAAGGCCGTCTAGTCCAACCCCCTGCAGTCAGCAGGGACATCTTCAACTGGATCAGGTCGCTCAGAGCCTCATCCAGCCTGGCCTTGAATGTCTCCAGGGATGGGGCCTCCACCCCCTCTCTGGGCAACCTGGGCCAGTGTCTCACCACCCTCAGTGGAAAAAATTTCTTCCTAATGTCTGATCTAAACCCGCCCTGCTCTAGTTTAAAACCATTGCCCCTCGTCCTATGGCTACATGCCCTTGCAAACAGCCCCTCCCCATGGGACATTGTAGTGTCCCACCCTGTCTGAGGTACCACTGGAGCCCAACCCCATCCCCAGCCATTCTGGCTGCATCAGCAGGCTGAAGAGCAAGCCCTCACCCTGCCCTCCCTTTCCCCAAGCCCCCAGGGCCAAAGAGGCTGTGGCCACCAGTTACCTCAAAGAGTGGTAGGCTTGGGCCAGGCGCCCCAGGATCCGGTCGTCCCCCAGCAGCACGATGCGGGCAGTGTGGAGCCTCTGGAGTGGGGCTGCAGGCTCTGGGAGGACGCTCACTCTCTTCTGTGACTTTGCCGGGGACTTTGCCCCAGCACTGTTGCAGCCAGCCTGCAGGAAGGCCACGCTTTCCAGCGGTGACAGTTTTTTTTTAATGCCACCCTTCCTGTGGAGCCGGGATTGCTCTGTCTCGGCACTGCAAGGGGCGAAGGGCTCCTCGGCTGCCGCGGGCAGGTCTCGCTCGATGCCGCTGTCGGTGGAAAGCACGGAGAAGCGGGTCTGCTCACAGTACTCGCAGTCCGAAATGATGTCCTGGATCTCAAAGTTGTCCAGGTCCTGGCTTAGGCAGTTGGGCTCACAGCTCTGCGACAGCGGGCGGATGAACAGCACCAATTCCTTCCCTGTGGGAGAAGGGAGCTCGAGGAGGGAAATACAACCAAACTCCGGCTGAGCCCTAGTCCTGCCCTGGCTCCCCTCTTCTCATGCAAACTGGAGGGTCAAGATCTCCACCAGAGGGTCCAAGAGAAGTCAGTCTTTCAGTCCCATTTCACATTGCACAATGAAGAGAGCTCAGTTTGAGTATCACTCAAATCAGGCACTTTGGGTGCATCCTGATGCAGCCTGTCCCACAGGGTTCCCCCCCTCATCTCCTTCACCCCTCTTCCCCCCTCATCGCCTGACCTGACCCCGACACTCCACAAGAAGGAAGGCTGGTGCAGTCAGCACGAGCCTCCACAAGATTGGCCCTTGGGCAAGTGTTATGAAACTCACAGCCCAAGAATCAGGGCTAAATGGCTCGTTTTGTGCAGGCTTCCCAGCCTCAGGTACCATCCGAACTCGTCACAGCCCCCCCAGGGCACTCACAGAGCTGGTCTTCTTCTGTCCAGAGGTGAAAGCTGATGTTGGGGTTGGGCAGAGGGGTACCTTGCAGCCCTCCCGAGGAAGCATCGCCTGGGGGAAACAAGGATGCTTGTGACACATGGGAGCAGACAGTTTTCCTGCACCCCGACCAATGCTGTGCTTCAGACACAGGCTGAGAGAGCCTGTGCCAACCCCAAGGGATCTCCCACCCTGGTCGCCTTCTGGCCAGACCTGAGACTGTAACCACAGACCTCTACTCTCACCAATTGAGCCATGAAAAGGTTCCTACACCATCAGTGAAAGGGCGGAACGAAGATGGGGAAGCAGTCACAGGCAAGCGAAGGACCTTGCTCTGCTGCAGACAGCAGAGGGATTGCAAAATAAATAAAACATTCTTTGAGCACTGGGCCTTCAATGCTCATGGCAGGACCTCCCCTTGGCGATCTCAGCTGAGATGAAGGAGAGCTCTCTGCCACCACCATCGCTGGCTATTTTTAACCCATTATGGCTCGGGGAGAAGCAGTGTGACAATTGAATAGCTCCCTGCCACCTTTTGGTGAAGTGGTGGTCCAATGGAGTGGAGATGGTCCCACTCCTTTCCCTCCACCACTGTCTGCTCCTGCCCATATCTTGCATTGGGACAGGCTCCATCTCTTTCTGGGGATGGCGTTGGGATGCAGGGACCTTCCACCTGGAGCAAGAGGGAAGCATGATCCCCATTTCCCTCTGGTCTTCCCCAGATTTGTGTAAGGAGCTGCGATGGGTGGGGACTATAGTCCATGTAGCCCCGATGGCACCAGGCTGGAATAGAGCACTGCCAGGGATGGAAGGAGATGGCAGTACCACTGTCCACCACAGCAGTGCAAGGAGGTTTCAGGGAGTGGTGCACAGTGTCTCCCCAGTCTAGGCCATGGCAAGATGTGTCTTACACCAGCAGAGCACTGGAGAGTCTGTCCAACCTCCCGTGGTTGGACAATGAAGATGAACAACTAGGGCACCCTTTGCAAACAATGGAGACGTGTCTCTAGGCCTCAGGGCAGATGAATTAGCAGCAGAGATTGCGACGGTCCCTTTCCTCAGGCGACAAATCTGCCTTCTACTGCCACGTGCCGTTTGGCATCATGGACATCAGGTCACTGCAAGGAGCCAGGCTGCAGGGACCTGATCCCGGGGACGGATGCTGCTGAGGTGGAGGCAGAGGGGAGGTGGGGATGGACAGCTATGGGAGGGCAATGGTGAGGACACGGCAGGGACCTGCCAGCTTCACTGCTCCCTTCACCCACCGTGATGGCTGGCCTGGAGCTCACCTGCTTGCAAGGTGCTGAGGATGGCGTGGTAAATCTCCTCCAGCCTCGCTGCGTGCTGGCCACGGTCTGCGTTCGCCTCGTGTCCTGCACACTCCACTGCCGCCACCACTTGCCGGAACCAGTGCTCAATGTCGCTCGTGAGCATCTCCTGTCATGAGGAGCAGCTATTAGCACCCGGAGGCGTGAAAAGAAGAGATGCTCCAGGGGCATGGCCACGGGAGGGGACAGAAAGAGGGCAAATGACTCCTGCAAAAATTACTGTTTCACAGCAGAGGACACAAATGTCCTCCTGTGCCCGGGGAAGGCTGGAGGAGGAGAGCTGCTGGCTGTGCTCTTTGCTTAGACTTTTTTCTGGCAGGTTTGCAGCTGATGGGTGCTGTGCTCCCGGCTGCCACCAGCTCAGGGAGCCCGCAGCAGAGCTGGCAGCTCCAGTGACAGCTCAAGTGGAAGCTGGGGAGATAGGCACAGCAGACACACAAAGGCGTCCTCTTGCGTGGAGATTGCTGAGACCCCCTGCAAAGTCACCTATCTGAACCAGCTTTTTGTCTTACCGGGACCCCACAGCTCCTTGGAGGAGGTCTGGGAGAAAACTGGTTGAAACATTTCTGCCGAGATGGTTTTGCAATGACTCATCGTGCCAAACCAGGGATCACAGAGGAGCCTGTATTTCAGCTGCAGAGCCCAGCTTTGCTGTGCAAAACTGAAAAATCAAACTGAAGATTCAAAACCTCTGGCTTTTGCTATAGCAACTCTTTTATTTTTGGAGAATTTTTTCCTTTAACACTAGCTCTGCTTGTAGCCCGGCCTTGCAAGTAACCGGTGGGGCTACTGGGGATGGAAACCTGCAGTGAGGAGCTGAGGGGTCTCCCCACTTGCCAAAAATCCTTTCCCTGCTCTGACATGCCCAGCAAGAGCAGGACCACTGGAAAACCATACGGGATGCCGCAGAAGTGCTGCCAGTTACCTGGAGGCTTCTCTTTAAGCCGCTGACATCGCAGCCCTCGCCCAGGGACGCCTGCATGGCGTGGATGACCACATAGCACATGCATGCCCGGGGACTCTGGGACACCTGAGCTGCCTCTGTGTCGGTGACCAGTGCGTTGCAAATGGCTTCTGAGAGCAGCTCCGGATCGGCAAAGATGAAAATCCTGCATAGGGCGGGAACACGGGAAAAGAGGGAGATGAGACGAGGACTCCCCGTTACTGACATCAGGGCTGGAGTAAGAAGATCAGATCTCCATTATCCCACGCAAAGAAAAAGGGCTGCTGCTGATATTCCCCTTCTCTGCCCTGTCTCCCTGCCCAGGGAGGCTCCCTGCCCCCAGGACCGTGGAAATAAATTGAGACACATGGGAGGAATGTGCTCTCCCAACACAAAGCTCCCCCAGGACCATGTGCTGCCATGTCGTTTATGTCCAAATTGTCTGTTCCATCCAAAGTTAATTCAGGGCACAGGAAAAGGATAGATTTCACTATGAGACTACAAAAGAAATACAAGTAACAGCACATTTGAAGAGGCGCTACTCACTTTTCCTGATAAGGGTACGGGTCGCTTTTAAGACTCTGTTCGGAAATGACCATTCTTTGGTACAACGTACCTAACGAATGCAAGAAGATAAACAGGCAGGAGTCAGAGCACGGGAAATAACAACACAACTCACCAGAGCAGCTCAGCGCTGCTCCCGGTTGTAGTGGCTGATGGTGGGTCTGCCAAGTCGGCGAACGCTCATTGCTGGAGAGATGATGTACAAGAGCCAAGATTCAGGCTCAGAGTTAAAAATAGTCAAGGACAAAGATAGACCACGCTACATAAAAAGAAAACCCCTTCTATTCAGGGACAATTTCCTGTATTTCCCTTCCTTTGTTTAGTGGATTATGAGCTTAGGAGTGGAGTCGGAAGCAGGAGGAAGGGCCCTACTCCCGGCCTCCATACCAGGGGCCGCAGCAGGGGACAGCATTTGGGTAGATGTGAAGAACACAATGCATTTCTGAATCGGGAGGGATGTACTTTACTCTCACCCAGCTGTAGGGTGGGGAAGATACGTCCACCCCACATTGCTCGGGTGCAATCATCTTGTGAACCTTGTGGTGCTCCCAGAGAAACCCCGCTGGAGATCCCCATCTCTCCACACTGAATCATTGTTTTACCAGAAGTCAGGTGAGATAAAGGTGGACCTTGGAGCTCCAGACAAAGTGATACTGGGGAAGAGCGGTTGAAGTGATGGTGATGGGCTGAGACTACCGAGGACGGCACTCTCTCTCTGATTTCCCATCAGGTTTCTCATATTTTACTTCCACCTCACAAGGTGTCTGCACCTTGCACTGTTTTAAAGGATTGCTTTTAAAGACTTTTACTAAAGAAGCCTTTACCAAGAAGAACTTTAATGAGCAACATAGAAAAAAGGAAAATAAGAGTTTTCCTCTGACTTGCTTTTTAAAAGGGAAAGATCTCTGGAGGAACTAACGCTGTTTTAGTGTCTAAAACATGAGAGACAGTAGTGGAGAGAGAGCCCATGCTGTCAGCCTGCAGCTCAATTTTAGATGGAGACCTCCGCAAAACTTACTGAGGTGTCCGGGCTGGAGCATAAGCACCCTGTTTCCCTTATAGACAGAGGGTGTATATACACCTGCCTTAGGTGGGCTGGACTTGACGCTGGTGATGCCACCACCTACAGCAGGAGGACCACAAGGTTTTCCGCTAATAACTAAAGCTCAGATGCATGAAATCAGGAGAGGAGAAGCCTCCTACCCAAATCCATCCCTAAGAGCCCCAGCGTTTGGCCACACCCCTGCGGAAATCCCTGCCATGGCTCACTGCATTAGGCAAAGACCAGCTCAGGTATGGAAACCCCCCAAAACCCCGGAATCATCGCCTCGAGGATCAAAGCCGTTCACCCTGCCCTGCACGGGCAGAGTGGAGAAGCCCTCATACCCGGTGCTGTCCTTTCCATCTTCAGCCTCATGGCATAGTCCAAACCGATGGTGCAGAAAGGCTTGGGCAGGGTGAGCAGCTTCTTACAGAAGTCATACACTCTGCTGCAGAGCTCGTCGGAGATGCAAGGAGCCTGGAGCGAGAAAGGGGCAAATAAGGAGATGCCGCAGGAGTGATCCCTAAGGGTGCTCTCCCCACCACAGACCCCAGGGTGGGAGGGCACAGAGCTACGCCAAATTCAACATGGATTTAAATGCAGTATATGAAGCAGAACCAGACCCTGGGATGGTTTGGAAACCTCCAGCAATACCCACTGAAGGGCTGTGGGCACACATTTTTGCCAGGTTGTGGCTTCCTCCACCATCAGGCGCTTAAACACCTCCAGAAAAGGGGGTCAGCTGGAAGGACCTGTCACTCTCATACACGTCACAGTGTCTCAGTCATCAGACATCACACTGGGAAACGCACGGTTGGGTCCATCTGTGGTAGTCCCAGGGCTTTACTGGGCAGGCACTGTGATATTTCAGCACAGGAAGAGGTGCTGAGTGACTTCAGGTTGGTCCCTCCGATCTCCCTGGAGCTTGTCCCAGTGAAGCCCATGGTAGGTTACCTTTATCAAGGTGTACATCAGCGTGTGCAGCAAGGGGATGATGTAATGTCTGAAGTCACCTCGCTCCGCCTGTGGGACCAAAAGGCACAGTCAGCGCAGGCAGCGCCTGGCAGGGGGCTGGGACTGGAGCCGGGGGCCACCGCAGACCCCGGGATGTGCTGGGTCCCGGCTGCTCGGTGGCTCAGGCACACAGGGTGAGCACACAGTGGCTCACCCCCAGCTCAAGGTGGGGTTTGGGGTCCCTCCACAGGCCATCAGGGTAGGCAGGATGTCCCCGGGGGAGAGAGGTCCTGCCTGGTGGGCATCCCATGCAAGCCAAGCCTTGGGGAAGGGGTATGGGGGCAGAGGGGTGGACCACGCTGCCGTGGCCACCATGACCTCGAAGGTCTGGAGGCTGTCGTAGGGAGGTGAAGGCTCTGGGAGCTGCTGCGGGAGCGTGGTTTGCACAGCGAGAGCTGCAGAGCACATTCACAGCAGTCACGGTGGGAGAGAGCGAGCAAAGGTTTCTAAGAGCGCATTGAGGAGCTCCTTTCTGTTGCAAAAAGTCATGTGAAAAATAAAAAAAAACGCTGGGAGCCCTCTGGAAAAAGCCTGTTTTACATTTGGTGGGTGCGGGACCAGAGTGGACAGGGAGGAGAGATGCTCCTGCATCCCTATCCTGGCCCATGGGAAGCCAGATGGATGCTCAAGCCAACACAGCCCTGGCCCCTCCGCGAAGCCTGGCTTCAACCGACAGCTCCAGCAACAGGAATGCCCCTGGATAAACCTGGGAAAGACATTTTCATCCCAAAGATATTTTCGGCAGCTTTCTTCAGGGCTGCTGGATCTGAGTTAAATGGAACTGATGGCAGCACAGCTTTAGAAATAATCAATAAAATGAACAATACTGAGTTGCGGAGACCAGCTGATATTTGCCCAGAGCCCCGTAGGAACTCAAGCGTGAAATTGCTAAATTATTATCTATGGTTGGTACTGCCTCTTCAGAGCTGCTGCAGTACCAGAGGAATAAAAAAATAAAATTTAAAAAAAAAAAGTGGCACTGATTTCCAAGAAGAGCTTCAGGGAGACAAAGGGAATTACAGACCGGGACACCCGACATCCCTCCTGGGCAAGGAAAGCAAGAGTGATAACTGTTATAACGGGGAGGGAGTGACATGGCTTTTGCAGAGGGAAGCAGACCTCAAGCCTTCCGGGGGAATCCCTGCATCCGTAGCCGAGGGCGATGCGGGTGTTCCTGTCTATCTGTATTTGCAAAAGCCGCTTGATAAGATCCCTCCCAGAGGCACTGAGGGAAGCTAAACTCTAAACTGCCATGGCGGGGGGAGGCAGCAAATGGCCTCGGAGGGGCTGAAAAGGCAGGAAACGGAGAATAGGAATAACGGATCAATGTTCACAGCGCTGCGCTGCGCGCTCAGGGGTCTGTGCTGGGCTGACACTGACACGGGAGGGGACGGAAGGAGGTGACGGCCTCTGCAGAGGGTGCCTGGCCCCCGCGGGGCTGAGCGGCAGCGGGCAGGAGAACTCGGGAGCTGAGCGATGCCGGGCAAGGCGGCTCCATCCTTCCAGCTCAACAGGAGAAACGGCAAAGGGGCAGAGAAGATGGTACAGGGAGGTTTCTGCACAAAGGACGACTTGCGGGGCCCTTCACCGGGGTGGGGAGGAGGAGGTGTGTGTGTAGGGGGGGCACATGGGCTCTTCCTCCCTGCAGCGGAATGAGAGGGCGCTGGGTAAAATGAGGCAGGCTACTAAGAAAAGGTGTGACTTCTACACATGACATCTCATCAGACCACAAACGAGGTCGCACCAGGATGCTGAGGGTGCTAACAGTTTACACAAAACCAGAAAATGACAAGACAAATCAATGAAACAAAAAATCCATGACAAGATTTCCGTCAGATGCTCTCAGGACAGGATACTGGGTCAGGTGCTTCTGCTCCGACACCTTCCGGGGCAGAAATGAGTGACACGGAGGAGAAATTTCCACTGTGCCTGTGACTACAGCTGCCTGGGGTGGGATGAGGGAGATTTGGGGGTGCTCAGAAGCGTTTTGCACTTTGCTATTTGCAAGCTGCAAAGGCCGGCTCCCTTTGGCTGCTACAGCATGGCCTGGGGAGGTTCCTTGCTCTGCCCGTGGCTCGCTGTCACTTTTGGGGCAAATCCTGGTCCCTGCAGCCGTCAGCTGGGGACGAGCTACTGGAGCCCTGGTGTCCCACTGAGTTTTTCACTCTTTTCTGAGTTACAGTCCCCAGCCAGGCTCAAGGTCCCTAAAAACACCTTAGCCATCTCCAGCCCGGGATGCCCCAGGAGGGAGGCAGAGCCCTGCGGGTGGAGTTGATCCCCATCCCTCGGCTCCCCCGGCCCTGCGGTGGGACACACACGCCACAGAGGGGCCGATCCCAGCGCTCAGGGGATGTCTCTGAGGTGGCACTCACCCTTTCCAGCTCCTTCACCAGGATCCTGACCAGGACAGAGCTGTTACTGGGATTCTGGTCGATTTTTTTATGCAGGGTCCATCGCAGCATCCCTGAGGAGTGAGAGCCAAGAAGGAGGTGAGGTTGCAGAGCAGGGCAGCGGTGGATCCGGGGCAGAGTTTGACAGAGGAATCAGGAGACCTGGGCACCGTTGCTGCAAAAATCACGCTCTGGGATGCTACATTGGCATCACTATCAGAGCTAAACCAGGCTTCTCTGCCCTCGGCTTCAATCACTGCCCCTCTGCAAGGGACGAGTCATGCTGCTGCCCCGCTTCCGGATGCAGCATTGCTGTATCGCACCTCTAACACTGGGAAGCCTTTGGAAAAAGGTCCCAGAGATCCAAGGACTGGGAGGCTGCAGAAAAGCAAGGCAGGGCAATGGGCACGAAGTTTGTTTCCCGTTCCCTCTGTTGCTCTGTTCACGACTGCCTGCTTTCACCGCCTGCCCCCAGGAACGTGGGAATGCCCCCAGGAATGTGGGTCCCAGTGGGGGGTGGGAATGCCCCCAGGCATGTTAGTCCCAGCACACAGCACCTGAACACTGGCTGCCGACAGCTCACACTCGGAGCAAGGATCACAAAGCATCTCAGTCCTGTGGATGTCAAGGCTCATTCCAGACCAAATCAAATTTAATTGACCGTAAAATATTCTGTGCACTCCAAGTAAAATCAATTTTTCAAAATCAATTAAGTTTCCTGAGGCTGTAGCAGTCCAGTTGCTGGGTCAGCTAGAGTTTTATTCTCCAAAACCGTAACACGGGGATTTCAACTGACTCTTTGGCCAGGAGCGGAGCGATATCCCTGCAGGGAGAGATGGGGAGAGTCCAGCTCAGAGCTGTTAAGTGAGTTGGACGGGGCTGTGCGGCGAGTCGGTGTCAGAGCTGGGAACAGCATCACAGACTCTGGCGACTGATGTCCCACCTCCATGCTGGACTCCCTGGGCGAGTGAAGGGTGTAGAGGAAGCAGGAGGAGGGATGGGAGCTGCTGAGGTTGGTGCACGGCAGACACCAGGAGCTTGACAAAGATTTAGCACCTCCGAGAGCAGGTTAGAAAGGGCAGAGCAGGGCCAGGGAGGTGAGGCCACCCCGTGTCCCCCCACCCTGGTGCTGTCTGAGAGAAAGGAGCAGTGAGGTTTGGGACCATGCAATGGCCCAGCGATGCAATGGGGGGGACCTGGGGGGAGTGCTGACCCCCAGGAGCTGTACCCGGGGTCTGCCTTACCTCGATCACTCTGGCAGGCGGGGTGGTGACCGTCCAGCTCTCGCAGCAGCGTGCGGACGCGGCGCAGGATGTCGGACTCCACCTCTGCAGGGACGGAGAGGACGTGAGTAGCCAGGCCAGCACCCTTGGGAGACTGGCACCCGGGGACAACCCCGGAGGAAGAGACACTGGTTCTGGTGTACAGTGAGTTGCGGGGACTGCACCCTCCCTGCATCCCTCAGGATGGCTGTCTCAGCGGGCTTCAAGCCTGGATGAGCCTTGATGGAAACAGGCCAGAGCCCTTCCAAGGGCCACTGGAGCTGGGGGGCAAATGACGCCCCATGGTGAGGTGGTCTGTGGAGCCATACTGGAGAGTGCAGTGGTAGGGGAGCTCTGCAGAGGACTGCCCGTGCATGAGCTCTGCAGAGCCCTTCTCTCCCTTTTTTCAGTAAAAACTTTGCACATTAAATATAGAAACTGACAAAATTAAACCACAACTTGGCACGACGAAAGAGCAGAAACACCTCTGCATTTTGGCACCACATGGATTTGTCCTCAACCCATCACAAGGAGCACTCTTGCAACAAGGTCTGCTGCCCCCACTGGCACCTCACTCCTCCTGGGAAACCCAGGCAGGGCCACCACGCTGGGCATGTCACCTCCTGCCTTCCACCCATGACCCCTCGCAGCCTCTCCCCGACGTGTGACCAGCCACCTGTGGGCCCCGAGCATCTTCTGCTCCCCGAAGCAGGGACCTGAGGTCGGTGCTGCTGCCTGGTAACAACCACACGCACCTCGTTCACATCAAAACCAAACTGCATCCTGCTCTCGGCCAACAGTAACTCTGACAGCCTCAGACCCAGTTTGAGGTATGACTTGTACATGGGGCAAGGGCTCGTGGTGGCCATGTGTGACGACACAGTGCAGATGTAAAAGAAAAGTCAGCCCTGAAAGCACGTGGGGTGTCAGCCAGGAACGCTGCAAGGTTCCTTTGCTCCACCACGGCCTCTGTGCATGTCCCTCCTTACCCTGGGCTACTCTTTCCCCATCGGCAAAACGATTCTTGTTCCTTTGTAATAAAAAAAAGCATTATATAAAGTTGGATATTTATTACGTGACATTCTCCCTCTGTAGGAAGTTGTAGGCTGGAGCAGCCAGAACATGGCCTGATCCAGAGGAGGAGCTCAGATGTTTGTGGTAACCGTGTCCCAGGGCTGTTCCCTGGGGCAGGTTCTTGCCTCCGTGTTCACTGGTGGGTTCCAGACCATTGCCAGCACTGCCTGAGCAGGTCTCGCCTGAATGGCAAGGGTGCAAGCAAGGAGGAATTGATTCAGGTCCTAAGGGAGCTCCAGACACATACTGCTTGGTCTAAGCTGCCTTGTCCACGTGGGATTGGTGTCATTACCACCACATTTCCTGCCCTGTTTTGGTCCTGAATTTGTTCATTCCCTCCACAACCTCTTCCGCTGCAGCTCCACCTTCCCTAACAGTAGAGAGATGGCAGAGGAACAGTGGTGGGCACTCACACACAACTCTACCTACAAGAAACGGAGGCAGCAGCCAGGGTGACACTATTTAAGAGCTACGCTCAAGGACCACAGTCTCCAAACATCCTTCCTTGGCTCTGGAAGGAGATAAAGCCGACTGGGCTGGGTCGGGTTGGTGGAGCAGGTGGTGCTTTGGGTTTTACAAGGAACAGTGACTGGGGGAGGTGGATTGGGAGCTACAGGAAGGGAAACAGAAAAAATACAGGGGGGATTTTACAGCTCAGCTGGAGGGTCAGACCAACAGGGGCATCTCCAATGAGTGCTCCTATGGACAGAGGACCATCAAGACAGGATCATGCAGTAGCTGGGGCAGCTTTGAGTTTCTGCCCCCTCGTCCCATGCAGATCCATGCACCATCTCAGCATGTGTTTGAAGCAAAAAATAGAGACTTTTTTTGCTCTTCTACTGTGCCTTTTTAGGCGGCGTGCAGGCCCAGGGTCATCATGCAGGGGAGTGGACATGGCACACCAGAGTTGCCACCATTCCCACTGGTGAATGCACGTCAGAGAGCAGGAGCACTTTGCCCCTCACAGCATCCTTGCTGCCTCCTTGTCACTAGCTCACAGGGCTGGCAGCATGGCCAGAGACGTGACAAGCCACTCTTGCCCTCTACAAGCCTAAAGACTGCAGCGCCATAGGTCCAATGAGATGGTGACCAGGGCAGAGGGGCAGCAGACACGAGCCCGGCATAAAAGACAGATGGGAAATGCAAAATTTAAAGTATTGGAGATGGCTTATTCCTGAGTACAGCCCAAGAGCCAAAATAGTTCTGTTTACTGACTGGAGAGGGGGCAGCAAAGGGCTACCAAGAGGATGAGGGGACTGGAACACCTCTCTTGTGAGGAAAGGTTGAGGGATTTGGGTCCCTTCAGGCTGGAAAAAAGACGCCTGAGGGGGGAGCTTATCAACACTTATCAATACTGAAAGGGGGGGTGTCAGGAGGATGGGGCCAGGCTCTTTTCAGTGGTGCCCGGGGACAGGACAAGCGGTAACGGGCACAAACTTGACCATAGGGAGTTCCACCTAAACACGAGGAGGAACTTCTTTGCTGTGAGGGTGGCAGAGCCCTGGCACAGGCTGCCCCGAGAGGTGGGGGAGTCTCCGTCTCTGGAGACATCCCAAACCCGCCTGGAGGCGTTCCTGTGCCACCTGCTCTGGGTGACCCTGCTCTGGCAGGGGGTTGGACTGGATGATCTCCAGAGGTCCCTGCCAACCCCCACCAGTCTGGGATTCTGTGATTCTGTGTGACCCCAGGGAAGTGCATTCCCTTAAGGATGCTTGTGGTGAGGATTCATTCAATTCAGGCGTCTTCTGCAGAGGTGTACCCACTGCCGTGGCTTCGGTCGAAGCTATGTCAGAAAACAACCGCGCACTTGGGTCCACAACTATCCACACATGCTGTGCGAAGCTGTGCATGGGACACGGGCAGCCCCATCTCTGCCCGCACAGTTCATGCCATCGTACCCGTGCGGGGAGAAACTACAGTGCAAAAATGCCCTTTGAAATTTTGGAAGTGTCGTTTGGGGAAATGTAAAAATTTTGCTTTGGAAAATTGTGTTTTCTCTCCTTTTTGTTTTCTCTCCAGTGATTTTGTAAAGCTCCTCAATTTCACTGCTGTGTTCATTGGTTTTGCACTAGGGAATTACACAATAATGGACTATTTGAAATTTCCTATTCTTTTCATTTGTGTATATGTTTTTGATTACCAGGGGAAGTTTCTCCTGAGCACCGATATAAATACTGTCCTCTTTTTCTAAATCAAAGTGACTACGGTCATGATCTGCTGAGGTTTCTTCATGGGGAGCGGAGCGTCAAAGCGTTCGCTCCAACACAAACAAGAGGCACTTTGATCTAAAAACAGTCTCAACCTACCAGCGACAAACAGTAGTGGCTTAGAAATGAGAAAAAAAAAAAAAGACATTTCAGCATTGATATCCTGACCTTGAGGTGCTGGGACACCATCACCACCTTGTGAAACAGCGTGAAAAATAAAACACAGATTGGGGGGGGGGCAGGAAATGGACACTAAAAAAAATACCGTAAAACTGCTTTAAAATTCAAATGTCAATGGTTGCCAGACCTGGTGCTTCCAAAGTGCCCCTCTACAGCAAATCTTTTGGTTGCCCCTCCATTGCTTCGTGCCTCATTTCCCACCTACCCAGTGTGTTCTGCCAATGCCTTGCGAAGGGCAAGGTCTGCCCCGCGGCAGCCAATACTCCTTAGATACCCACGTGTTTTATCGGAGGGACAAGGAGGCAGATGAGGCGGGTTAATTTGGCCAGGACCCCCCTTCCCCAGCACCCCAGCATCACCCACCTGCGCTCTCCATGGCCGGGCCGGGTCTGCGGCAGGGGGTGGGCACGGCGGCCGCGGGGCGTCTGTGGCAACGGGGCGAGGGTGCAGCTGCTCCTCACTCCGCACGGGCATGGCCCTGGGTCCTGTGTCTCACCTGGAAAAAACAGGGCAGGCTCAGGGTGATGGTGGCGATCAGGATCAGCCTAAGGGGGAGCACAAAGCCACCGGGACAACGGGGATATGGGACCCCAGGCTGGAGGATGGCCGGCACCCCCTAAGGGTGAGCACAGCATGTCTCAGGGGCTGTGTTTTGCTGGAGAAAGCTTCAGCTCGAAGCTGAACCCATCTGAGCGCTTGGTGCTCAAAGCCAGGAGGCCCCCAGGGATGAGCATCAGCATCTCCAAGCAGGGGAGGATCCTTCTCCTTCTCCTCCCCAGGATTTAAGAAGAAATGTTCAGGGTAAGTTGAGTTTGAAATGCAAAGTCTAACCAGAAAAGCAAAAAAAAAAAAAAAAAGAAAAAAAACGGCCCAAATTTCCATGAGGTTTCTACGCTTGGTGTGCTGATCTGCTGCCACCCTGATCCAGCATCCCCGAGAAACAAACCCCAAGGAAAGCTCGGGAGCCAGTTACGCTGCAGAGGGAAGCCAGCCTGGAGCCGGCCAGCTTCCCTTGCCCTCAAGCATTGTTTTCTCCAAAGAAAGAGGAAAAAAAAAATAATAATCCCAAGAGCTGAGGAGGAAGGAAGGGAGATTTCCCCCTGACAGGACCACAAGCGGGCTGGGGAGCCGGCACGGGGCAGAGGAGACGCCAGCAACTTCTATGTGAAATACCGCCGCTGAGATGCTCAGCTGCAGCCATCCACCCCACAACTGGGTCCCTCCCGGCCCCTGGTCCCAGTCCTCCGTGGTCCTGGCCCCCCACAGCACCCATGGGAGGTGGCATCCCCCCCAGCGCGTTGCCCTCTCCTGTCTCCCCACCCATGGGCACAGCAGCAGCCGCAGAGCGAGCTGCAGCACCGCTTTCAGCATTTCTATGTTGAGGCTTCTCCAGCTTCTGCCCTCTCTTCTTACCTTGAGGGATGGAAAAAACCCAGCCCACAGCTCTGAATCCTACGCGTTCCCTGAAATACCCACGTTTGTGGCTGATAAGAAGGAGCCCACCTCCAGTGGCGCCCAAACCAGCACAGGCAGCGATAACCACGCAACCCCGTCGGTCCTCCGCATCCCCCCAGGCATAGCCAGGCCATCAGCCCACGCTCCTGCTCATGTCTTTGCTCTATTTAGGATTTTCCCTCTTTAATTTGCAGATTTAGGCCCTAGCTCTACCCAGGTAGGTCCTAAATCTGTAAACATCCATCACCAAACCCAACGGCTCTGCGGCTGCAGGGGGAGATGGACAGACACGCGCGGGAACGCCCCTGGCACGCACCACTCGAGCATCCTGCAGCTCATTAAAGGTTTCCTGCAGCAAGCGAAGTTTGCAAAACCCACCCCAGATCTGTGTGGCCTTTCTTTCTGGCCCCAGGGCTGGATAACAAGGCCTGGCGCCCGGCCACCGCGGCGGATTTCCACCGCCCGCTGAGCAGCAGCGCCACCGGGGCAGCTCCTGGCCACGGAGAGAAGGGAGGCAAGGACAGGGGTCCTTCTGCAGGACAGGGGCTTCCTACAGCAACACCCCTGCCTCGGCTTGCACAGCGGGCAGGCAGCTTGGCCCAAGGGTGGGAGTGGGGAGGAGATGCCAGCCCTCCTCCGGCTCAGCTGGATCCCTGATACCAACCTTGGAATCACATCTCTGCAGCACATGGGTACTGCTGCAGCGATGGACATGCCCTTTCCTCCCTGGTGACCACCCAGGGGTGCGTAGCAGGGCAGAGGGTGTCTCCTAAGGTCATCAAACCATTTCCCCCTCTTCCCCTCATGCTGATGGCAGCAGTTCTGCTGGCGGGTGAGTCGTGGTGCTGCCCACATTTTGTCCCTGCCTGTGACACAACGTCCTGCCTTCCCCCTCGTGCTGACGCAGCCACCCCTGGCCGGGCACCGGACGCCTCCCCGGGATGCTCAGCAGCCTGGGTGCAGAGCGCTGAGCAGGGGAAGGATGGTCTCCTGCCCTGGCCACAGCTAACCGCAGCGCTGACAGCCTGCACCACGCGTCCGCCGTCAGTCTGGGGGCAATCAGGGCTTTGCTTCTACAGGCAGAGATGGGACGTGTCTCCTGGTCTGCTGGCATCTGGGCCAGAGGAGGAGAACATCAATTAATCTTCCTACTCTCAGAAATTACCCGTCACCCTCTTGAATCCCTGGCTACAGAAGGAAAGTGAATGATTCTCCTAATCGTGCGTAAGAGCACCAAATACCATACAGCAGCGTTACACAGCCGGTGAGCTGGTTGGCACCACCATTCTCAAAATGATATTTCCTGCTGGGAAAAGCACTGGTGTCCCCGCTGCCGTGGGAGACCCACGGTGCCTGCACGGAGCGGAGCGGCCGGGGCTGCAGGCTGGCTCCTCCGGCGCCTGCCGCGGGGCTCGGGGAGGCCGCCTGCCGGAGCGAAACGCAGCCCGCTGCTAATTGCGTCGGTGGTTTTCCACATCCGCATCCTACCTGCCCGCGCGTGGGAGGGGAGCTGGTGACCGAATGTGGAACCTGCACGCCAGAGCTTGGTTTCCAGATTTAGAAAAGGGCTCAACAGGGGCAGAGTGACGTGAGCTCCTCCTGCCTGAGAAACTTTGGTTCTCCATTCACCCGTCTGCTTAAAAAGTGCTGGCTTTCATAGATCATAGAATGGTTGAGGTTGGAAGGGACCTTAAAGACTGTCTGGTTCCAACCATGGGCAGGGACACCTCCCACTAGACCAGGTTGCTCAAAGCCCTGTCCAACCTGGCTTTGAACACACCAGGTGACAACCTGGGCCAGGGTCTCACCACCCTCACAGCAAAGACTTTCCTCACTGTTGGCAAGGAGATGTTGAATCCATAGTCCACCTGCCTGCTCTAGGCACTTGGGTCTCGCAAGAAAAGTCAACATAAAATGCCAAAAACTGGTCCCCAGCGTACTCAGAGTCCAGTCTCGCTGCCGGCGGGAGGACAGGTAACTGTCGTATGAGAAGAGGCATGAAATGACATACATAGAAACAGGCTGGGGAGGAAGACTGGGGTCACCCTGGTTCCTGCCAGACACCAGCTACTGCTTCTCGCTTGGCCCAGCCATAACCAGCACAGGGACCTAAATGAGCAGAAAATCACCCATTTTCAATGGGGGCGCTTTCTGTCTGCTTTGCTCACCGAGGGTGAGGGTACCAGGGCTACCAATGGAGGAGGAGGAGGGATGCAGGGCTGAGGACGGGAAGAGCCGGCCAGCATCAGCCCCAGTTCAGAGCAGTTCAGACGGCAGGACCACAGTCGCCCTCTCCAGCCATGAGAGATGGGGATGCTGCCTGCCCTTCCCTCCCGGGCTTCGCCACGACTTTCCCGACAGCAGCTGGCCCTGGAATCACCCTGACACAAATTCATTAATGACACCAGGCCGATTTCTGCCAGATGATTTGACCTCGGCACCTCTTTGGCTGAGCGGAGAGGGGCAGGGAGCAAAGCCCCAGCCTATGCACCCTTGGGAAGGAGACTGCCAGTCCCTGCCCCAGCAGTGACGCTGCTCCGGGCAGCGGGTGACCATAAGGGATGAAGCCCATCACCTGGCAGGAGAGATTCCTTGAATTATAGAATGGTTTGGATTGGAAGGGACCTTAAAGATCATCTACTTCCAAACACCACCTAGAAGCCATGTGTCACTACAGGTACACAATAACCAGCTGAAGCTCCAGTGACACACTTAGAGCTGCTGATTTTCTTCAAAAAGCATTTTAGCAGACGGTGCGTGCAACGGCAGGCGCACACCCCGGTGTGAGTGTTTCCGGCACCCAGAAACCTGGGGCATTAAGAGGATCCCTGTCACCGCACCAGGCTGCTGCTCGGCCTGCTGAGACAGGATCAGTCCCCAACACCCGTCCTCTCCACCTCTGCCTGACAGGCTGTTCCCAGGACACGGCAGCCATAAATCCCCCGAGACACCGGGTGCGACACACCGGGATGTGATGCTGTGATGCTGGAACCACTCCTTCCATGGAGAAGATGGAGAGGGATGTCCCTGCATCCTCTTCCTGCACAGACAAGTTCCTTCCTGATGGCTTGTTTGCCATTGCCACCCCTTCTGCTCACAGGCCATGGGGCTGAAGACCCTGGTTATAGCCACCCTTTGCACTTTGTGCCCATCGAGCCTTGACCCACCACGTGCTATGAGCCATCCAGGGGGTCCCCCATGCCCAGGGCTTGCTCAGGCGCTGCGTGGGGACGGCAGGCAAAGAGACATGTCTGAGCTGCGCTGCAGCCCCCTCTTGTCACCCAGGGATCCAGGTCCCCTCTCCCAGATTTGCACTGCTGGCCTGGTGCCTCGGGCAGGGACGCTTTCAGCCAAGGGGACTTCAGGGCGTCTCTAGGACCAGTCCCTCAGCATCAGCTGTGCCCCATGCCCACACCCCAGCGCAGCAGACAGGGGTTGCTGCTGACAGCAAGCGTCAGCGCAGTCCCGGGAGGAAGGGGAGCACAAGGCATCAGACCCCCCCTGCTACAGACAGCCCCCTTGCTGCCCGCCTCGTCTCTCCCAAAATGACCGATCCCTGGCACAAATTGGGTGATGCTGTCCCCATTTCTGGGGAAGGACTCTGTGCCGGTCCCTAGTGCCTGGAGCACTAACTCAGACCTTCCGCCTGGGAACCGCTGCCCCGCTCCCCTGAGGGTTGGGGTCAGGATCCCCCATCACAGCCTGGCCCCACAGCATCCCCCTTGCGAGGGGCACCACGCAAGGAAGGACCCTGTCCCAGACCTGCACTCACCTTCCCTTGCGTCCTTCCAGCTCCCAGCATCACAGCTCCCTTCGGGGCACAGGACCATCCCAGCAGCCACATTGTGAGGAGGAGGAGGAGGAGGGAGGAGGTGGTGAGGGATCAGGCGCAGACGAAGGGCACCGGCTCCTTGGCCGAGGTGGGAGCCAGGTGGCAAAGCAGAGATCCCTGCGGCATCTGCACCGGAGCCCACGCACAGCGCTGCCGAACGTGGACGGGGCTTGCTTGGGCTCGCTGTGCGTGTGTCTGCACTCACCGGTGACCACGAGCTTTCTACCCAGGAACAGGAAGGGCTCACAGGCCCCAGCCAACCGCGGGGAGACGACAGACGAGCCGAGGGGAAATATGACGGTGTGGCGCGTAAAAGCAACCCCTGCAAAAGTGCCGGCGAGAGGTAGCAGCCGCTCAGCTCCCTGATCCACGCCAGCGAGGGCTTCTCCGCTTTCTGTCCCCCTCCTCCCCGCCTTGGATCTCTTCCCTTCCCTGCAGCAGACACGAGACACATTTCATCCCGTAACTGGTTATTTTGCTGTCTGCCAGCTCAGCAAGACCAGAGTCTCCTCTGCATTCATCCCACTTCTTTGCAGAGCTGCAAATCTTCGCTTCCTCTCTGCAATTCTTAAAATACCCATGGCATCAGCTGTATTTTATTTCATTTGCAGGAAAAAATTAAAAAGGAAGGGTGAGAAGGGAAGTCGCATTCCTCCCTTCGGTTTTCAATAACTATGAGGGCTTTGGTGAAAAACCCTTAGTGACTCAAAAGCCACCTTTCCCAAGACTTCGGGGTAGTTATGGGAACCATCTGGCTATATTCTTAAAAATGAAGAACTTCGCATTGAAAGTACAGCTTGTGCTGGAAACTGGCAGATAAGACCATGGGTTAAAGGGCTTCGCAGCCTCATCCTCCTTTTCCAAACTACCAGGGTGCTGGAGACAGCATGAGCAGGACCTGCCTGAGCAGCGGGTGCTGAGCACCCCATAAACCCATCCTCGGTGTCCCTCCTCTGCAGGGCGGCAGTTAATGGGGACCCGGAGGTGGGGAACAGTTTGCCATGGCTGCTCTACGTTGGCTGAGCCAATACAGAACGAAGTGCTAGAGGAGAGGCCACTGGGGCTGGGATCCTCCAGTCGTCTGCCTCCCTCCTCACCTCTCCATCCCACCAGTGCTCACCCCGTTGAACCACCTTCTTCCTAAGCAGGAGTTCCCCATCTCTGTCATGCTCTGGCCCAGGCCTGCGCCAGGAAATAGTCACCTTCCTCCAGGGTTGTCCCCTCCCTGGTGCTTACAGCCAGGGAGGCATGGTGGGGAGACTACACCGATGCCCTCTCCTTTCACCAGAGACTGGTCATTAGGAGGACGGACACCAAAGACACTGTCACAAGGTTTCAGCCGATCACACATTACCCTGTTTGCTTTTTGGAGGTGTCTGGGGGGGTCCTAGCTACAGCAGGGTGGGCACCACCAGGTTGTACAGACAGAAGGTCATTGGTGCCTGTAGGGTCATCGGTCCCGACCGCATGCAGAGACCTGCGTTGGCTGCTCTTGTCCTCCATGAAGCACAATCCATGTTCACTCAGCCCTTGTTAGATTGTTTTAATTACAGTATGGGCTAGCACCCTTACAGCTGTCACGGGCAGTCCCAAAGGGCCCCAGATCGGGCTCAGCACTATGTGGTCCCACGCCAGCGGAGGGCTCACCTGGCCACCAGCCTCCAGGCACCCTGAGCAGAGACGGTCCGAGCGAGGCATGGCACCCTCACCACCGAGAGCACCTGGGGATTCTCAGAAGCGCTGCCAACACCCTGACAGCAAACACCCATGAGCCTCTACGAGTTGCAAGAGAATCCAACCTGACCAGGACCAGACCTGAGTCCCAGGAGGCCACCTGGGCTGTGTCCCACCCCAACCCAGCTCCCCCTGCCTGTTCCGTTCTCCTGACTGTTACGACAAAGCCCAGCTGGGTGAACTTCCCAGCAAGTGTGTGACACAGCAATGGGATTGCCTCCCCAGCCTGGTGCACCCGCTGGAGGAACAGTCTGGCTCTGTAGGAAAGCACATCCCTGTCCCAAGAAAAGGAGATTTCCCTCTTAGCTCCAATCCACAGCAGGAGTTGAAGCTCAGTCCTTTTTAAGCCCTCAGTATGCAAGGGCGATGGGAAGAGACAGAAAATCCCATAGCAGAAGGATGGAGACGTGTCCATCCACATGAGCCATCTCAACCCCACCGTACTCAGCGGAGAGAAGTGACTCAGGCTGTCCCCTGGAGACATTCAACACGGGGGTGCATGGCGTCCCCAGAAGACCTGCTGCTCTGTCTCACTGATGTCTCAAGTGACCGAAATCACTAAAAACCAAAACCCCCAGACTAGGTGAAACACATGAGACACAGACCGAGCGATGCAGAAATATCTGAAGCCGTGAAAGAAAACCTAAACCCAAACCCTTTTGGCGGTGGGAGCTGGGCCAGCAGCAAAGGTTTGGGCTCCCTTGGGAAGCTCGGTCGCGCCGTCCCCCGGCTCTCCAACATGCCTGGGCACCCTCCGCTCCCAGCACACCCCGGCTTGGGTCCCTCATGCCATTACCTGGAGCTCCGCTGACCACAGCCAGCCCTGGGGGACGTCCCCTCTCCCACCCCAAGGACGGCAGTGACACAGCAGGGCAAGCGCAGCCCCTGGTGCCCAGCACACGCTCGCTTTCTCCGAGTTATATTTAGTCCCGCTCCAAAGCCAGTCTCTCCACGCCTTCTGCAGCCCCGTATTTAGTTACCAATTCACTACACGGGTGCGTCTGAGGTTTCCTGTGGTTGTTTATCAGCTCGACTACAGACGCTCGCAAAGAAAAACCCGCGTATTGCACAGGAACAAAAGTATGGAATGCTGTTCCCTGGCCGCGCTCCTCCTCTGCCCTCCTCCCCATCCCACCGCCCCCATCCCAACTCTTCCCATTCCTGCAGGGGACACCCCGCCTTGCTCCCGGTGCAAGGAAGGATCGTACAAATACCATCGGCAGCGGCAAGCGAGGTGTTCGGCGCCGGAGCATCCTGAGGGGAGACGCGGCGGGTGCTCAGCCGTAGGGGAGACACATGGGCACGTGTGCTCGCGGCGTTTCGTCACGAGGTGACAGATGTCCCGTGGAGCAGACACCAGAATTCGCCGCCCCCCCCCTCCCCGTGCTGCCCTCCCCCTTCTCCCTGCAGTTGCCTTCGAGCGAGATGGGTTATGAAAGTAGCACATCGGCGGCTCCGTCTAACGTTACAAAGCGCCGGGGCGGCTGCCCAGCCCGCGCTTCCTTTTAGCTCTGGCGAGAGCGGCTGGGGCACAAGTATCAAATGTGAGCCAAAGGGGTGAATTCTTCACCGTGTGAGTTGAAGGGCCGTTTCCCCCCCCCCAGCCAACCCCAGTATTTGACATTGCATCCCCTGGGCTGCTCAAAACTGCAGCCGACAGCTCCCGAAATGCTGCGCAATTGCTCCTCTGGGCCCAGCCGTCGTTGCTTACGCCACGACAAGCTGATGCTGCAGGAAAATCATCCAGGGGGAGTCCACCAGAGGCAGGTTTGACATCCCGTTTGGACCTTCCTCTTAAACCGCGTCCGCCTGCCAGTGGAGCCACCGCTGGTTTTGGCCCCGATCCCGAGGAAAACAGGACAAATGGAGCTTTCCAGCCGCCAGCCCCTCCTCACTGCCCAGGACCTGCACCATGGCCAAGGATAAACACCGAGGGCAGGGTCTGGTTCCATCTCACCTTACCTCAGCCGCCCCAGAGCAAAGCGTCTCAGTTAAAATGAAAACTAAAGCAAGACTTTCGTTCTGAATCTCAAAAAACCACATAAAGATCACCTGCCTCGTTTCTGGCCCCCTTCGGACAGGTTGCTGGGGCGGAGGAGACCTGCAGAAGAGGCGGGGGGGACCACGCGTGCTGTGGACCAGCCTCGGAGCTCCCCTTCTGGACTGCTTTTTCAGTTTCAGCTCAAAAACTGGCAGGGCTCGTGGTTTCAGACAGCTCTGATATGAAACCAGATGCTCTCCCTCGGGCTCCCACTGCCAAGGAAACGCATCTCGAGCTCAGACTCTGCTTTCCAGCAACACTTTGCTGCGCCGCTTGCCTGCTCTGGCAAGGCACGTCCCTGCCAGCAGACTCATGCCCATGGAGGGAGAAGGTGAGAACGGCTCTTACAGCCGTTTCACTAATGAAACACCTTCGCAGCTCGCTCTGCAGCGGACGTTCGGCTGCCCATCAGGATTGAATGAGCCCCAAAGCCCTTTCCTAAAGCTGGCGTGGAAGTCAAGCGGCTTCCTGGACACTAACGGCTCTTTGGAGACTTCCTCGCCAACGTCACATTTCATTCTTTCTAAGGAAAGAAATGAGTTTTCCGGAAGCATCAGCTTTTTAGATTTAGCATCTCTTTCCATTCCCAGAGTCGGCTTTGGAAAAAACAATCAGAGGGAAAAAATAAGTGCGTTTTGAAAACTGCTGCCAGGTTTGCTGGCGCAAACAGCCCGGGTAAGTGCTGTCCACCTGAGGGGGAAACAAAAGCAGGCAGAGGTCAGGCTCCCGAAGGTGTCCAGCCTGGGAGAGGCCAGGCAGGGATGCGGAAGGGGCTGTGGGATGGCACAGCCGCCCCCTGCCATGACAGCCCCCCTCCCCCAGCAGCACCGCCCTCGCACGGTGCCTCCACCAGCACCATCCCTGCTGGTGCAGCCCCTTCCTTGAAACAGGTTGCCCAGAGAGGTGGTGGAGGCCCCATCCCTGGAGACATTCAAGGCCAGGCTGGATGAGGCTCTGAGCAACCTGATCCAGGTGAAGATGTCCCTGCTGACTGCAGGGGGGTTGGACTAGATGGCCTTGAGAGGTCCCTTCCAACCCAATGCATTCCATGATTCTGTGATTCTATGATTCCACTCCCATGCTCTGTGTCCCCAGCTGGGAGCAAGAGGTTTTGTGTTGACAGCAAATCCTCTACCCCTCGCAAAGAAATTCGGGGTTTAAACAGCAGTTTCGGGGTGTGTTCAGCGCCTCGTGCAGTGGAGCAAAGCAGCTCCCTCTGGGCTGCAGTGAGACGTGCTCGGGCAGGAGCTCCTGAACACAGCTGAGCTGCTGCCACCATGTCGCCTTGCCGTTCCTTGCAGCGCTCCGGCAGCACGGCCGGTGGTAGCACATGGTGCCCACCTGCCTTGCCTTATCACGGGCACAATCTGGAGATCAGACCATAAGGGGACCATCACGGGTGTACCTGCATCCAGAAGCCCCAGTGGTGAATCCAATGCTGTTTATAACTTAGGTCTTTTCTCCCCAGGTGATGTGACGGTGTCTGAGTGCCCGGCTCAGTGCGGGGACACGGTCCTGCTCCCCTCCATGGCGGAGGAGCTCCCACCCAGCCGCTGCTGGAACCTGTGCTCAGGTGGCCACATCTGCCTGACATTGGAGGGGAGGCCACCGGGGCTCAGGGAGGGCACAGAGCAATTGCCCATGGCCTTGGGAGGTCACAGAGGAGGGTGACCAGAGCCAGAGTGACCCCAGCGTGTTGTGACGGCACCTTCCCCTGCTGTCAGAAGATGACCAGGCCAGTGGTGTGCTCGTGGGATTGCTCTGGCAGTGGGGAACGAACAACGTGACAACTGCTGACAGGGCTAACATGGAGCACAGAGACTACGCAGCTTAGCAAGGAAGGAGTATATAATAATGAGATTTAATTACATGGTACGGGCAACAACAGAAACCACTGCTTTCAGGAGGACCACGAACAGCCCCCCAGTAACACCAGTCTGGACCAAAGAATCACACCAGAGACTCACAAGCAAAACCCGTCCCAGCACAGATCGCTCACAACAGCATTTCCCTGCCCAAACCATGTTTGATGGACCGTGCTGTCTTCAAGGCATGTCACACCTCAAAATAGAAAGACATGACTCAGCCAACACAGCATCTGCCTTCGGAACAGCCATTAACACCAGCAAAGCTCACAAAAGCAAGAAAGCAACTGGGAAAGCAACTCCTGAGAGCCTGGGTAGGAGATGCGGTCTGCATTAGGAAGGCTGGACACAACCAAAATGAGAGTCCTCTTGGGTCAGCTCTTTCCCAAACACTTGGAGCGGAGGAGCTCTCATTTCGTGTGAAAATCAGAGCTCCCCTCTGTCAAATCCCCGCCGAGGCTGGGCACACGGGGGATGCTGGAGAGGGGTACTGCTGCTGCTGCCACCCACATCCCAACCGCAAACCCGTATGAAGGTGACTGATGAAAGGCCATTATGGCCATGCCACAACAGTGGCCGTGCCCACCCCATGTATCAGAAGGTGATGGGGAGGTGGGAATTCAGTATATCCCAGAGGGATGATGCACAGGGCAACCCCTGCCAAAGGGGCCACAGACAGGTTTTACATCAAGGTCCCTGTCACCGGTGGAGGGAGACCATGTCTGACACAAGAAGGACTACGCTGAGACAGCCTTCACAGGTCTCCCAGAGGGAAACCATCTGAGCACAAAAGAGAAACTGGAAACTGCTCCAATGGGGATGTGCAAGTTGGTGCCTGGCAATGGGGAACAGTGGCCAGTCGCCTCCCCCACAGCCCTTCCATGAAGCAGAGATTATTTTATTTTTGTAGTGAAAAAGAAAGCAACGTTTCTGTCCTCCTTCAACCTGAACATGCTGTCCCGTAAGGTTCAGGAAACTCCCATAAAACCATTGCTAGCTGCCCTGTGCCATCTCACCCTGTGCCAAGAAGCCTTCTCTGTCTGATTTGGAGCCATCCAGCCAGGAATATGGGCTACCCCAGAATGATGGACCGGCAACAAACAGTGAAGCCTCATAGCTCTGTCTCTTTAGGAAACGGGATTAAAAGAACCAAACCCAAAGGATTCTCGGGTGGAAACACCATCACAGCTGATCTTCATAGCAGGTCTCCAATAGCTGATGTCAGGACAGCCCTGTCCCAGCGCTGGAGTCCCAACATCTCACGGCTGGCGGGGAGAGCCCTGCGGAGGCCAGTGCCTGCTGCCAGCAGCAAGCCCAGGTTCTTGCCAGAACAGCTCAAGCTATTTCCTCGGGTGGAATTAATGTTTGAGACAAAGCTGTGCAGTTTGAACAGATTCCTGTGACAGAGCAGAGGCAGGCCATATATTTCACCAGACTGACCTACATTGTCTTCCATTGCAGATGTAGGACGTACCTTCAGATGTTCAGTAGGACCCTAGCTGTGAAGGCTGCATTAACGACTCATGCATTTGGGCCATCCGCAGAGGAACTCAAAACCTGATTGAGAAAGCCTTGGGAGCCACATACTCACTCCACAACCAAAGCACCAAACAAGTATGCACCTAAAAGTTTGCGTAACACTCAGAGGTGATAAATCAATCCTTGGAGCCCGGAGGAATTTGTTTCTGTGTTCTGTCAAGACACAGAAAGAAAAACTGCTGCGAAGTTGCGTAGACGCTCAGAGAGCTCCCGTGGGAGGGCGAGAGCATCCCAGGGAGGTGATGGGTCAGAGTGCGATGGCTCAGGCTCGGTGCCTCTGATGCAGCCAGAGGACGCAGAGGAAAATACTCAGCAGGGCGCAGGAGGGAGGAGGACTGAAAACCTGCCTGTTACAAAGCTGGCTCATCTACATTTTTTTGAAGCTCGGGCCACAAGCACTCCCCTTTTTGTTTCCTTTCTGGACGGGGCCGCCGTGCTCTCCTCGTTATCGCCGCTGCCATCGCTGTTTATTGCCATGTCACTGCTGCAGCGCTCAGGGCCCCCGAGGGACCGAGGAGGCCCCGGGCCAAGGGGAGGGGAAGCTGGGCAGCCACACGACTGCTCAAAGAGCTGCCGCCGGAGCGTGTGCCACCCCCGGGCTGCAGCAAAACCCGCAGCAAAGCCTCCCCGGGGCTGGATGCACGAGCAAGGAGGGCAAGGAGCTGGGAGGGGTGGGATCCCCGGCAATGCCAGGGAAATAGTGGCGATGGCCGGGAGCAGCTGTGGGCAGGTGACTCTGTTCCTTGCGGCCGGGAGTTGTTTCACACAGAGCAAAATGGGTAAGTGTGAGTTACTGCTGAAACGGCCTTGAGTCAGTGACGGGACTCGCGCGCCCTGTCTGTGCCACGCAGCGAGCGGCCGCCGGCAGTCTGTGCTCGGGGATGCGTGTGCCGCGAGCTGCCGGGGGCTGTGAATGAGGGCCAGGGAAGTAACGACATCCAAACTACCTGCACCTGCCCGGGGGACGCAGGCAGCAGAGTCCCCACACTCCTCCCTGGGACAGGCTCCCGGGAAAACCCTGTCTTTCCCACCAGGATGCAGCCGGGGAAGCGCGCGCAAATATTCCCTTCCCGCAGAGAAGCGGCACGTTCCCCTTCTCCCGCACCATCGGTGCCTCCTCCCCTAATTCACCCTGAGAAAGGAAACCAAACCCACCCCGTTCAGGGGCTTTCCAGGGTCTTTCACCCGCAGGGACGCAGCACTCGCGCCCGCACGGACAGCCTCTAAGACAGAAAGCCCCCCCAGTAAAAGCGCAGCACTGGGGGCCAGCAGAGCAGCAGGTCCCCCCCAGAGGAGCAGGGAGAAGACAAAAGAGAGGATGAGCACTGCCTTTCCCCATGCACGGAGCCGGGAGCAACGTGCCCTCCAGGACTTTACCTGCTTCTCCAGGGCAGGCACCGCGGAGCCCGGCAGGTCACACCTGCACCTGAGGTCCCGTCCAACGCCGGGGAGCAGAGCAGGGTCCCGGTGGAGTCATCGCGGGGTCCGCTCTGCCCGTCCAGGAGGTCGGTGGGTGCCGGGAGAGCGGCGGGGCAGCTGCTGGGCTCTGCAGGACACTTCAAAGTCTGCAAAGCGAAAAAGGGAAGCGTCGGAGTTATTTCAAGACAACTTCCTCTTTCATAGAGAAGTCCCTCAAGGAGAAAGCTGTCCCTGTGCAGGTCGCGCTCGCCCGGTGATCTCCGGACGTGCAGCAGGAGCAGGCGAAAGAGGGCTCAGCTGCGCCCTGCCACTAATCCCCCAAAACCAGCTGTGCAGGTCAGGCTCCTCTGGGATGAGCCTGTCTGGCAGCAGACGCGGTGAGCTGCCACGCCACCGACCACCCCACGCCGGGGCAGCTCCGGCGGTGCTGCCGCTTCTCAGAGAGGCAGAGCGAGCGCCTGGAGGCTGCACACCCAGCTCCTCCAAATAAACAGTGTTGCTACGAGAGACAAGGAGGAGTCTGTCCAAGAAGACACTTTTCCAGCTCCCCGTTCCAAGCGCGGCGTTCCATGCCTCTGCCAACGCCTCCCGCCCGGAGCATCTTGGGCACATCTGTTTTTGCTCAATGCCAGCCCCCGCAGCTGCCCTGCACAGCCCCTGCCTCCTGCTGCCAACTCGGGGACGCCCTCCGGGCAGGGGATGCCCAGCCCCTTCTGGAACGCGTTTGCGGAGAAGTTTGAGGTTGCGTTGACAGAGGTGTTGGCTGCGCATTGGTTGGAGCAGGTCTGGCTGAGCTCAGCAGGGCGTCACGTTGTCACCCCTTGTGACTCAGGAGCGCAGCTCCCGGGATGAGCCCAAACAGGGCTGCAGGTGAGGGTGCTCGGGGCTGCGGAGGTCTATCAGTGCCCTGACACTCGGGTAGGGCTGAGGCATGTTGGCATAAGCCCAGGTTGGCACATGGGAGGGATGCATGGGCCTGGCAGACCCAGCCCACATCAGGAGATAAGTGTTCATCCCTATGGGATGCGGACGTAGGGCTGGGTGAACCCACCAGCTCTGACAGTCCAGCAGCTGGTGGACATGTGTGCGTGCCCCACGTTTCACTGCGTGATGTGCTCAGAAAAGCTCAATAGCATTGACCGACCTGCCACGATCAGTGCTGTCCCCACTATGGCCAGGGCCCTGCTGGGTCAGCCATTACCCCAAGCGTTATCTAGAGCAGTGCTTGAGGCGCTGAGCTTTTCTGGGGTGAGTGGGTTGGGGGGGGAGAAAGTACTTATAGAGGGAGCGTGGGAACTGCAGCTGATACCATATCACTTCCCATCTTCTTTTACATGAGAAAAAGCATTAGGTATAGTTACATACCTGGGCCCCAGATTTAAAAATAACCTGTTTCCTTCCTGACTGGGAGAGAAAGGCAGGAGGAGGCAGTTTAACTGGCTGTCAGCGTTACTCGCATTCAATTTCCCACTCGTTGCACTGGTGCCAAGTCGCTGCACTGAGCAGCATCCCCTTCCCCTGGCGGGCTCGCCGCCCCGAGCAGCCGTCCTGCGGGCAGGAAGGCTCCGGGGAAACAACAGCAGATGATAACATCCTCGTTTCCCCTGTCTTGTTTTCATTCACATTCACTCCCATTCATGGAGGACACGCGCACGTGTCCTGGCCCCAGTACAGAATCGCCGCAGAGCACAGCGGCACCGGCAGACCTCAGACCGTCCCCGTGGGCAGCACAACAGCGTGGTTGTGCCATACACACGCAGGATCCTGTTTGCAAAAGCTTTGTCCCTTCTAGCTTCAGAATTATCTCCTTCAACATGCTCGGGCTAAGGGTTTGGGCATCCCTGATCAATAGCTTATTGTCCCGTGCCTGTCCATCACTCCTGATGCCACGTTGCGTCTGTCCTTCCTCAGCAGGAGTTACCCAGCCTGCAGGAGCTCCGGCCGCAGGCAGGAATTGCCACACAGATGCAGTTTCCCATGACAAAAGCCAGAGGAAAGTGAGCTGTGAAGCCAATGCACTGACACGAGCTGGGGTATGAGCCCCATGCGGTGGCATAGGAGGGGAAAAGGCTGTCACTGGCTACATGGCAGCCCTTTGTCAGATGTGCTTTTGCTTTGGTGATGCTTCACAAACATCTTTCAAGGCTGGGATCTCCCATTTTCATGCCTCACTTCTCAGCTGGCCACTGCAGGTCCCAAACCTTCACCTTACCCCTTAATTTTTCTGGAATTGGACTCTCTCCCGCTGCACAGCTGCAGAAGGAGGATGCCAGTGAGCTGCCGTGGACGGTTCCCGTAGCACACACCCAGCACCCCCTTCATTGCCATCAACTTTGGGATCCCAACGCAAAATTCGTTTATCTGAAGGACCCTTCTGGAGACTTTCCCCCTGTGCCTTTTCTGTACGCACCGACTCCGGTCGTAGCATCAGCCCTCTTCCGAGTGTAGGGTCATATTCTCCTGTGGCAACACATGTAACGGGGAGGAAGGGGGCTGGTTCTCCATGTTTTCTCTAATGAGCTACCAGTTAGCAGATGAGATCATTAGACACTGAAACACAGCTGACTGTCACCCCGAGAACAGGACGGGGAACCTCAAATCACCCCAGACAACATCACACCTCTGCCAACCTGTGCTGGCAACAGCGAGAGGAAGAGCCAGGTATGACCTCGCTCAAACAAAGGCTCCAGTCAGAGGAGAAAAAAAAAAAAAAAGGAAAGAAAGAGCCAAAATAAAGTAGAGAGAGAACCTGTTGTATTGGGAAGCGGCGTGGACCAGGTACAAAACAGCTCTTTGTCTCTTCAAACGCCATCCGCTGTGATTTACAGGCAGTACCCGAGCACCATAAAGGGCCGTGCCTGTAGGCTTTTGTGCATGAATGGCACACAAAAAAGTTTTGGTTTTTTTTTGAGCCGGTCTGAATCTCCCTCACGTGGAAGAAGGCTGTCTTCCAAAATAAACAGAGAGAGCTCACCTGAAGCACCGATTCAGGAGGGGCTTTCCAGCGTGGAGAGGCGCTTACTGCCCAGAAAGGGGCTTTCCAGCCCTGGAGCGGCCACAGCCCTCTCTCCTCACGAGACCCTGCAGCCCAATGCATGCCAGCAGCAGCATCTCCCTGCTGGAGAGCCAGTTGCACCACCGCCGGGCCGTGACGCGCCAACGCCGGCCAGGGCTGGCTCGCCCCCCGCAGCCACGCTCCAGCGTGCACCGGGGTCCCAGCGCCTCACGGTCCCTCACTCGGCACTGGCACCCGTGGGGCTGAAGGAGCGCTGGAGGCGATGCCAGGGCTGGCAGAGACAGAGATGCTTCTCCTCCCCATTGCGCTGACGTTCGGTTCCCATTTTGGCCTCTGTTCCACAAAGGTTCCTGTCTAAGAGGAGCTCTGGACACCTCCCGTCCTGCCCTGATTTCTATTCACAGATGCTTTAGTTTTCCCTGCTTTAATTTTCCACCATTACGTGGCTGCTTTAATAACATACCTAGCAAGTCGACTGAGTTTCTGTGGGAAGCAAAGGTATTTGTGCAAAGAAAACGATGCTGTTTGAGCTCCGCTCCCTATAAACCACCCATGCTGCAGGGAAAACTCCTCCCGGCAGACGTCCAAATCCCCAACGCTTTAGTCAATGGATGATTTTCTTACAGTTTACAAGGGAACAGGTCACAAACCAAGCTATATTTTGATGACGCGTCTCTATTTCCCACTCCAGAATTCAGCCCAGTTCTAGTTTTGCTCCAGCTTTAGCAAATATAGAAGATGGGGGGATATGGGGAGAGGGAAAGCCAAGCAAACAGCCAATCCAATGGTATTTAAGTTGTCTTTTTCATGTCTTAAAACTAAGCTATTTGTGTCCAACATTTTTTCTTTCGTCTTGGAAAAATCCATAATAAGGAGACAGCAGCAGCAGCAAAAGATAATAATAATAAATCATGGACTTTTCAAGTCTAATCAGCATCTCGGTATGTCCTGCAGAGGTGGAAAATATCATCTCTTTTGACAAAGGCTGTACAGGGACTAGCACCAGGAGATGCAACTGCTCACCTACAGGCTTGAAAATCCAAGCAAGTTGATTGCGATAAGCGCCAGCAAACAGCTGATAAGAAACCGCCGAGCTTTCTCTTTTCATCCCGTCCAATGACCAGCTCCCACCATCCTCAGGGCTGCAATTACGCACCCGCTATCGCACAAGCAGCGGGGCAGGCGACGGAAAACACGCTGCGAGTCGAGGTGACCCGCTTGTGAGCAGGGAACTTTGAGGCACCTGTAGGAAACGGGCCCGGCGCCGCTGGCGGGTGCTCAGCCGGCCCGTGACGATGAGCTGGGCACGTCTCCGCTCGCAGGGGTTGGCAGTGACTTGCCAGTGCCGAGGAAGAGAACAGCTGCTTGAAATGGGGAGAGATTGCTTTTTGTCCAAAATCTTAAGTGCTGCATCACATACGCTAAGGGTTTCCACTGCCCACTGCTCACACCTCCCAGGATCTTTTTCCCAGAATTTATGGCTCTCCCGTGGGTACCAAGGTGGCAGTTTTGGAATGAGATCAAATCCTCGAGCTTATCGGTTCTGCCAGCGATAGCGTGCAACAGGAAGCAGCTCTTTTTAATCACAGTCACTCTGCTCCGCTCCACTCATCGAGCCGATAAGCTGAGTGGAGAAGCTGTTTCTGCAGTTGTTTTTCAGGATGGAGGAGCAGGACTTTCGAAATGCTGCTCGAGCTTCCAACCTGCTGCGTAAGGCAGAGAAAGGGGCAGGTTTTTCCTTAATCCCAAGGCTTGCTTTTTTGCTGAATCCCAGGACAAGGCTAGACCCAGAAACCAGCCCCCAGTATATGCCCAAGGCACAACGACCATCTCTGCTCCCCCTGCATGGCCATCCCTGTCCCTTCACCCTGCCTCACCTGAATGTTTCTTGAAACATCCCCGGTCCGTCAGCCTTCTCCAGTTAATCATAGAATCACCATTCGGTTACAGTTGGAAGGGACATTAAAGCCCACCCAGTGCCACCCCCTGCCCTGGGCAGGGACACGTCCCACCAGCCCAGGTTGCTCCAAGCCCCGGCCAACCTGGCCTTGAACCCCTCCAGGGATGGGGCAGCCACAGCTTCTCTGGGCAACCTGGGCCAGGGGCTCACCACCCTCACAGCAAAGAATTTCTTCCTCAGATCTCATCTAAATCTCCCCTCTTCCAGTTTAAAACTGTTCCCCCTCGTCCCGTGGCTCCCCTCCCTGATCCAGAGTCCCTCCCCATCCTTCCTGTAGGCCCCCTTTAGGGACTGGAAGGGGCTCTAAGGTCTCCCTGGAGCCTTCTCTTCTCCAGGTTGAACCCCCTCAGCTCTCTCAGCCTGTCCTCCCAGTAAAGGGGCTCCAGCCCTCCCAGCATCTCTGTGGCCTCCTCTGGCCCCGCTCCGACAGGTCCATGTCCTTCTGCTGTTGGTGGCCCCAGAGCTGGAGGCAGCTCAGTGCCAGCTTGTGATCCCCAGCGTCCCCACAGCATTTCCAGCAGGACCGCCGCCTCCCCAGCCGCTCCCCAGCCCCTACCATGCAGCTTCCATTTCTGCCCCGGGGGGAATCTTGGCTCTTGTCCCCGTTGAATGGCAGCAGGAAAGGTGAAAAAACCTGGACTCGGCTCAGTTCACTTTAAATTCCAACTCTCCACTGGAGTCACCATCCTGCTCGGCCTCACCTATGAAGGCAATTCAGGTGCTCTTTGCTCCATCTCCCGTCTCATGAATGGTTAGATGGGAAAGCCCCAGCAGCCCAACAGGCCCTGCACAGCCACCTCCCTCTGTCCTGCTGGCTTGGCAGTGGACCTGTGCTCAGACCATGGATGGTGGCCTCCCACCAGGTCTCCATGTTTCCCCAGTTCCCTTAGAGGCGACACAGGAGAGTCAGTGGCAGAAGCTCCACTGTTCCCAGACAGCTCCTCAACATCCTCGGTGTTCATTGTGCTGCCGCGGAAGCAAAACCGCATTGGTTTAATTCAGTTTGGCTCTGATAAATCCCCAGCTTGATTCTTACAAATCCATCACTTCCCTGTTGTTTCCAGGTACCCACAAAGGGTTGGTTTGTTTGTGCTGGCATTTTCCCAGCAGTTGAGTTAAGCTGAGAGAACTCAATTCAGCTCCTTCACCCTTTTTAAAACTCGTCTTCTGTTTGTCTTTCTCCAGTCTTACAACCTCACTTTTCCTCTGCCCATTCCCAAAAGTCACTGCAAGAGGGAGTCCTTAGCTGAATCCCGAAGCCCCCTGGCAGGAGCTTCTTCATGTCAGGTGATTTAAAGCATTTAACATTCCTGAGTGCACCTACCCTGCATAAGGGGACCTGGCCCTGTGTCTGACAGTTACACTGAACCCACCAGCTCCCAGCTGGGCTATTCCCAGTTCATGCAAATGTGCCTTTAACGCGTTCAACATCGTCCATGGACAGCTTTCCCTCTCTAGCAAGGACTCACAGAATCCCAGACTGGCGGGGGTCGGAAGGGACCTCTGGAGATCACCCAGTCCAACGCCCTGCCAGAGCAGGGTCACCCAGAGCAGATGGCACAGGAACGCCTCCAGGTGGGTTTGGGATGTTTCCAGAGACGGAGACTCCACCACCTCTCGGGGCAGCCTGTGCCAGGGCTCTGCCACCCTCACAGCAAAGAAGTTCCTCCTCGTGTTTAGGTGGAACTCCCTATGGTCAAGTTCAAGACTCAACCAGCTTTTCCTTGTCTCTCACCGCTAACATTCACTAACAGGGTGAGCGTGCGTTGCTGTTGTGCTCCTGCAGCCCAGTGCCTCCTCTGCCTTTCCCACCTCTGGGATGCTCCCGTGTTTGCTGTTTGTCACCCGCTGTCATCCCAGCACCTCAGCCCTGTCCTCCTTGTGGCAGGTCAGTGAGGAGCTCACCGCTTAGCCAGGCAGGTCTGGTACTGTATGTCGGGTCTGGTACTGTGTGTTCTTTTGTTCCCCTCCGAGTGGGATGATCTGCACGTGTAGGGTGAGGAAAATGGTATTGTTCTCTTGGGTGATCCATGGGGACATCTACTGGTGTCACCCAGTGAAAGGGAGGGATTGCTGGTGCTATCAGAGATATAGAAAGCAGCTTCCTGAAGAAGCAAAAGTGTTTGCGGATACCAACCGCTCTCTCTCACCTTTGTAGTCGTGAAGAATTTCCCCACTGGAGTCCCTTTGCTGGTGTTGACTCATCCCTGGTGGGTCTGTCTCTGCTTCACAGAGCAGCTCCGCATTTCTTAAACAGGGACATCAAAACTCAGTAAAACAGGTTTGTTTAAAACACATCAACAATGTGGCAAACTATTTTCTTGATTTACTATTTCCTTTTTCTCTTCCCATTTCCTCGCTGCCAGGGATCATTTTTCCCCAGAGCTCAGCACCTTCGGGCTTTATATCATCAGGCTTTTTAAAGCGAGGAACGGAGAGCTGGGAAAAGAAGACAGGCAGGAGAAAACCACAAAGGAGAAATAAAAAACCATGACAAATGAAGCTTTAAAATTTCCCAGAGAAAAACCAGAGCTTGGGAGCAATAGCTGAAGCGTCTCTTTCTAGCACCCTGCAATGTAACGACCGCGCTTTTACTCCTAAGTTGTTTTCCTGGTTTTTCAGTCCACTCCATCTGCTGGCAGCCAAAAGTCTTCTTCCCCTGGGCTGGTGGGAACATCCCGGCAGCCTCGGTGAGATGACATGAGATGTGAGATGAGATGAGGCAGCTCCTCCAGGGCGTCCCTGCGGAGGAGGATGCCCTGAGCCCCCATGGCCATCGCGGGGGCTGCGGTGGGTGCAGGCGTCTCTGCCCCCGGACACCCCCGTCCCACCCTGGGGAGAACCGAGCGTGTGCTGGAGCAAAACCTTCACACTTCAAGAGGTTTTTCGCTGGCTGGCTGTGGCTGCTCGCGGAGCACGGCGGTGCTTAGATTTCTGTTGTCATGTGTCTATTGAAAGAGAAACTTTACATAAAGAGCATACATACACACGTGTACCTTACCCGCTCTAGCCGGCCGGGTTATATGTTAATAACTAAACCATATCAATCTACATTCTGTAACATATATTTTATTTTATAATTTTTATATTTATGTTGTTTTATATTATTATAATTATTTTATAATATATGTATATATTAAGTATACTTAATGATACACCTGGCAGAGGCGGAGATTCACACTGCGCACCGACCCGCACACCCATCTGTACTTTCTTACCACACAAAGCACGTGGAAGTATTTTATATGCTACAAAGGAATGTGCAGTGTGTAAGTACACATCCACCCGCCTCTGTGCTGCCTTTATCATTCACGTTACAGCGCAGACATGCACATACGTACACACACAAGCTGACTGCGTGTGCTATACCAAGGATTCATTGATCCATAGAGATAAGCAGGCAGACAGATAAATACAGTGATGTGTATTTCCTGGTATGGTTGTACGCGCAAGGGGTATTCAAAGGCTTTAAAATGACTAATAGGCAACTCAACTCCCACAAATCGGAGTCCCGCAGCTTGCATATTTAGAGACCCGAGTCACACCGGGGGGAGTTCGGAAACCGTCTCTCACTATCTTAAGCTATTTGTAAACACATTCTGAGAGAAAGCGCGAAACACGAAGATATCACAACCTCCTTTTGGCCATGTTTTACCATCACCGATCAACAGCCGTTAGCTACGCCCACTCTGCCCGTCAGCCAAGAGGATGAGTTACGGGCCGCATCCACCCTGCGGGTGCCCATCTCCACCCAGAGACCTCTGGCTAAATATTCACACGGTCGCCAAGAGCCGGGCCCGGGGAGAGAGGGATGGAGGGAAACGTAGGCTCAGCCTGTTCCTCCCTCCTGCATTGGCCATGCTTCATGTCATGGGAGAAGGACCCCACTGCTCAACCCAGCCACCATGGCCAAGGTGGGGCTGGAAGGGGACAAGGGGACCTGTAACCCAGCCACGAGGATGAGCTCCAGTCCTCATCACACAGCCCACCAGGCTGCTCACTCACTACGTAAGAAACAATTTGTCCTGAGCATCCCAGGGGCAGAGGAGAGCATGGGAAGGCTGCTGGAGCACCTCAGCTTGGTCCCACAGAAACTGCCACAGGTGCACAAGGCAAGTCACTCCTTACTGATGGCTTCCAGGAAACAGAAGAGAAAAATTAGAAACCAAACATCTCCATCCTTGCTTGCACCCAGCCCAGGCTACAGGCACCGTTTCTCCTCACCAAAGTGTCTTTCTTTGGACAATTTCCGATCGGGATAGATGACTCTTCTGCTCTTCTTTCAGCAAACAAGCAGAGAAAGCGGTATGAAAACCAGCATCCCCCCAGTTTTTTAAGGCTCCAACCTTCTGCCCCCCCCAGTTGTGGGCTGTCTTTGGCCTGAGGGACTGTCACAATTACTGCAATGGTCTTGGTTACACACAGGCTCGAGTCGCATGTTAAAAGTACAGACGGCTCCTTAGGACGGGAAGAGGTTGGCTTCTAGCTGAAGATTAGCACGTATTTCCTTTCACGATGGCTGTGAAGTTAAACAGAGGAGGAATCTCAGCTATCGGTCAATCTCACCCCTACCCAGATTGTTCGTGCCGGTTCCAGTGTGTCACATCTCGGCGGAACCACACGCCTCTCAGTCGCCCAGTCCACGTCAGGGAGGCGTCTGATGATGGTCTGCAGCACGCAGAGATATGAGATGGTGTCTGCGCTCCATCCCGTCTTTCATCCCTTGCCCAATCTCCCAGGGAATGGCTGCAAAGCCCTAGCTCCTCGCTGGAGCTACCCCATCGCTTCCTACACCCAGTGCGCCATTAAAACAGCAGCAAAAATTCAATCAGCAGCTTTAGGATTACAGTTCAGCTGGGTACCTGGGCAAAAAAAGCCCTTAATGGGCTGAACTTTCTTCTAGGAACCTCTGACAAGGGCATCCTGTCCTCAAGTGGCTTAACCTGAACCGCCGTTGACGGTAAGTCAATACAGAGACAAGCTAGGGGAAAAAACGCGGGCTGCTGTGCAGGGGAAGTACTGATGATTCAGGGTCTCATTTTTCCCTGCAGCTCAGCACCCAGCCCGTGCCCACGGGCAGTGCAGAGGGGCAGCACCAAGCGGCCCCCTCCTGGGAGATGTGACAGGGCCTGCCATCAGCGAAGATCTCCCAGTAGACCAGTGGAGGACCCAGGGTCCTGGTATCCTGACAGAGCCATCCACAGATTTCTGATTACAAGGGCAAAGCCTCAGCCTGCAGTTCATTGGCGTCTCCTAGAAAGTCTCCAGACACAGCCAGAAGCAGGACTAGTCCTTGTGAGACCAGAGAGTGTTCGACTGGCTGAGCCACCCTGCCCCAGGTCCTCTCCGGGGTGGGAACACCAGCTAAACACGCTGCATTGCACTGGCCCGTTGCTGGCCAGAAAGTTCTATGCCGTCTAGGTTATCCTAGAGCTGGGTAAACACCACAAAATATTTTCCATGCTTGCTTTGATTTGGATTTCAGTTTTGGGACGTGTTTGCTCTGGCTACAAGCCTTTCGCTTTCGCATTTCTTCCTGCGAGTGTGGCAGGGGAGGTGCCTACGGAGGGGAGAGGGGATCACGAGGGCACCGAGGAAGAAAATGAGCGTGGGATTGGCACAGACAAGCCCACCCCACTCCCCTGGCACAGGCACACGGGCCATAGGACTCCTGCTGCAGATGAACGTATTGATAATTATGCAACTTCGCATCGTTAGCGCACCGCTACTCTTCTTGAGGGAATTTTCCCTGCTAGGACAACTCCGCATGCAGGCATGGGGAGCCTTGTTAACTTTTAATTGTTCGTTAATTAGCACAAGTAAGATAAGGAGAGTGGAGCCACAGGCATTGCCAAGAGAGATAAACAGCCGCCTGCAGCCCAGAAACGTTTCACTTGCCCAGCTTCGCTCCCGTTAGTCCTGAGCAAAGGTCAGCCCCGGGACAAACAGGGAGTCGGGTGCCCTTTCCAGTCATGGATGCTGGCCAAACCCTTAAGAAATTGGCAAAATTCACAGAAATTTCCAGTCTTTTCTACTTTACCGCAGCCTGGAAGAGCAGCTAAATCACGCACATGGGAAACAGCCCGATGTACCAGCCCAGAAACCTGCAGCCTCAAGGGGGAACTAGGGCAGGGAATTTGGCAGGAGAATGTATTCCCTGGATTTTCTTCTGCTTCTCCCTTTTCTTCTGAAAGTGCTGGATTATTGGTGGGTCATTCCATAACCCCCTCCGGGTCAGGCAGATCCTGTCGCCGGCACAGGCGGTGGCTTTGGCCATCGTGCCGTGGCTCGGTTTGCCCGTCACCAGCCCGCAGGCAGGGAGCCAAGCTCGGGGCTCGCTGCCAGCCATCCCCGAGCCGTCCCCAGGTACCTCCGCTTCGGCGGAAGGTAATTTGAGATGCAGGGACGGGAGCAGACAGGCAGCAGAGGGACAGAAAGGAGGGGACAGTGACCTCTAACCGAGGAGACACCCTGGGCACGTTAATCCTTATCCTGTAATGGTACGTGGAGACCGGGAGCTGCCGGGAAGCCTGACTCTGCTCTCTGCTATTCCTGCTACAACTGAGAGAGCAGATAAAATACCTCCTTGTAAGAGATCCCCTGGAAACAGCCCAAGTCAAGTCCCGTGACCCCAATGCCCAGGTCCTTGTGGGCTTCCACATCCCCTGTCATCCCCCGTGTCCACTGGTCTCTCTCTGCAAACGCCACCCACGAAACCACACGTGGCAGGAAGGAAAAGTTCAAGAGAAAGGTTTGCCCTGGCACAGCTGACAAACAACTGTTCGAGCGCGAGGAAGGGATCAGAGGCGCCGGGCTGCGCGAGCCTGTGGGTGAAGGTAAAGAGCCCCATCGCCAGCCAAATGCTTGGGTCATTTTTGTGCCAGCGCACCATCCTATGTCATGCCTCACAGCAGTGTCTCCATTCAGACAACCTCATGATGACCTACTTAGACCATGGCAGGTGTGTTCTATTGCCCTACCTGCCAAAAGAGGATGGCACCTGCTTTTTTTTACCTTTCAGAGGAGTGTCTTGCTGTGGATCCAGCACAGACAATCTCGTTCCTGCCTATTGATGCTAACTCATTCTGTATTCCCAATTAGCCATCGGATCAGGATCGGTCACTTAAGGACCCCTTCTCTGGATGATCAGTGGCTTATGTTGTTCTCCAGCTCGTGCACTAGAACATCTCCATCCTTGAAGCTATTCATACCTTGGCTGGACCCTGAGCAACCTGACTGATGCTGCCTGCCTGCATTAAGCTCTTTGTTCCCTGCCAGCCCTGAGCCACAGTGGCTCCGGGGTGGCAGATTGGGCTCTCAACCAACACCTGTGGCACGCTGGCACCTGCTGCAAGGATCCACACTGGGATGGATGTTCCTTGTGCTGGCGAGGTGAAGTTGTGGGCATCACACCAATAAAGATGAGGAGCACCTATGCACAAAGTGCCATTGGAGAAGACCAGAGGATGGAGGGTCACCACCGATGATGGGTGGGTGAGAAGACACCCCACAGCGCGTTCCCACACCACATCACCACCTCCCATCTCCCCGGTGGTGGAGCATGTCCCACTCCAGCTGTGCCGAGTCCTGCAGCTTCGGATGAGGTGGCTGTGGGATGGCAACCCCTGAGAGAGCAGGGACCATCTCAAACCACCACTGCACCTTGGTAAGTTGACATGTACCAAAAGCCCAAGGCACTTTTTTTTGGTGTAACCTATAGAATTCAGGAAGTCAATATAAGTTGCTGTTCCCAGCCTGAAACGTCGAATACACCTTATTCACTCTCTTCCCGTCCCTCACAGACGCAGAGGGGCCACAGACCCTGTGAGATGCTGTGAGAGCTGCAAAAATCTCCGTCGAGTTGATTTAACCATATCTACAAGAGGCAAAACTAGTTTTGTTAAGTGGTCTAGCCTTAGCCCAGCCTTGCTTATTTTATCAGCAGCTGTTTGCTAAATCTTTTGTACTTACACGAACAAAACCCTCAGTTATGCGGCACTTCAAGGATCAGACTTGAGCCCTGATCCTAAACCTTTCGTCATGCATGTTTTTAGAACAAAGTACCTTTTTTCTGCTTTGGATTTAAGCATGCGTGTTCCTCTTTCCACTTTTCTTTTTAAAAAGAAAAGAACAGGGAAGGGGGATTTGTGGTTTAGGGTTTGGGGCTTTTTTTTTTTTTCGTTGTTGAGAACAAACAAAAGCAGATTATCATTCCAGCTTGGAAAATAAAGTTTTTTCCTTTTGAGTTCTATTTGCCTTTTCAAAAGACCCTTTTCTTTTTATTTAAAAAACACCTTTTGTTATTCTCTAATCAGAGTGAAAAAACTTGATAGCTAATACATAACAAAGTGCTGATTAACAAAAGTTATTCTCATCTGGGGTTTGGCTCGCCTGAGCCAAAATGACTTTTCCCACGTTGTTTATTTGATGACGACGCGTTGGCCCTCACACCTACCGACTAAGCCTCCTTCCTCCAATATCCACAGGAAGAGAAGGCGACACTGGAGACAGTTAAACATTTGCAAGTGTCATTTCATATTTCAGACTACTTTCAGTAGCAACAGCTCCATCTGCAAAGTCTGCGTGCCCAAAGACGCAGAAGGGATTTCCAAGTCGGAAATACCCCAGATACCCGGCTGCTGGGCAAAAAACCCGCCGACCCCAAACAGTAGCCCGTCGTGCCGGGGCTGGACCTTGCCCGTGGTCCCGGGAGCTCAGCTCTCGGTGTAACTCGTATTTCTCTGCAAAGCAACACCGCAAAGGTCAAGGATCCTCCTAGGAGGGAAGGGTATGCCCAGATCTCACCTTGCACACACAAGCTCCGCTCGTTTCTTTTCTCCTTAACCCAGCAGGAAACCAATTGTGGATTTACAGCCTCAAAACCTGCTTTTTTTTTTTAACTCACAGAACAGAAGCAGCTCAATTAACCGCCGCAGGTCTCCGTGTCACGCCCTCCGGGACCAAGCTCGTGAATATAATGCCTATAGGAGCCTTTTCCTGCTCTCAGGTTCAGCCGCTCCGTAAAGGAGCCGGGTGCTCCCTGCCCTCTTCGTGGGGACACGGAGCCTCCTCCTGCGCCTCCCGCCTGCTGAGGAATGACGCCACTCAAACGCTGTACTTGTATTCGAAATAAATCGACATTTAATATTTTACAGTTACCTTTAAAAGTTCCTCGAACGGTATTTTACAGATCGGCACAGACGTTACACAGATTTGGTGAGGCTGCACAAGGATGACCTGAAAGAACCTCGAACTTCTTTAGTTTCCAGAAAGCATCAGAGGTCAAAACCTCAGCCAGGATTATGAGTCCCTAGAGTTTGTGCTTGTTTTTCCTCTATGAGATGGAAATTCTCTTCTCTAGTAATTCTGCAGGGGCAGCTGAAACAAAGGGGTTTATATCATTAAGAGTGGCAGGGATAGATTTAGCCACGGATATCACGATCATAAATAGCAATGTTTTGACAGGATAAGGTGCTATTTTAAAGTATTGAACAAAAAGAAAAAAAAACAAAACCACCCAGCTGTCAAATTTCAGCCCCGTATGAGAAGACGTACACAAACATGTTTGAGAAATGAAAAGTCAGTGGGAAAACTTTTTCCAAGTGCGTGCAAAGAGCTATTAAAATCTGTTTCTGATCCCTGGAGCCCACTGGACTTAAAATACTGATGTGCAGAAGCGCACAGCAGCGACCTCAGCGTGCATTCCCGCATCGCCCCGCAGGCACCCCGTGAGACGGGACAGCCCACCGCGACCTGGTAGCGTCTTGGTGTCCCTGTCGAGTCTGTGCCGCGAGCAAGGGATGGACGCTGCTCCACGCGGGTGGGAAGAGATGGGTGCTCCCGGAGTCGGTGCGTGGCCAGGGAAGGTGGGTCCTTGCCGGGAGTCCAAGCTGGCTTTGCATCACGGTGGAGCCAGGGCGCCTACGTATGTTCAAGTCATGCTTCGCCCTGCACGAGGGTCTTTTCTTGGAGTCCACAAGACAACACCATCCTTGGGATGGTTTATTCAAGTAAAAGGATGAAGCGCAGAAGCCTCAGGAGCGTGTTCACCTCTTATTTTTGCTCTTCTCTGGCCGTTGGCAGAAGCTGCACCCGCAGCTGCCGAAGGCACCAAAGGGCCAGCTGGTACCTTCTTCACCTGAGATGTCCCCACACAACAGAGACAGCGGGGCCAGGATCGGAGTTGCCAGCACAGGAGGGATCCCCAAAACACTTCCAGGAGGGATGTGGAGGAATCCAGCAGACAAGCCTGACCCACGCTCCTCTGAGACAACTGAAGCCCCCGAGCCCTTTTCGTGGCAGATTCAGCCTCAAATGACACCGCCGCTGTGCCACCAGCCCTTGGGGACAAGAGCCCAACCTTGTTCTTACTAAGAGCTAACCAGGTCCTGCTTTCTGGAGGATCGAGGAGCCCACACTGATCACGCCATGGCTGAACCCTGCAGCCCCCCAGCCATATCTGGCGTCCCTTCCAGACATTTTCCAGGGAGCACACATCCTCGGCATTGAGATCCTTTTAGCCTGCAGCAGGCAGCATGTTCTTCTGCTTGTTATCATTAGTGCAATCAAGCAAAAACTACTGAGAAACAGCTTGAGGGCTATGAAACCAGGCAAGGCTTCTCCAGTTTCATTTTTTGCTCCCGGGGTCAGAATACCTCTAAATACCCGCAACTATTGCACCGTTCTGTACCTAGAGCCTTGCAGAGAGAAGGAAGAGGGCATAAAGCCTCTTTGCAGGGCAGGGGGAATCTCAAATCCTATCGTCGCTTGGGAGCGTCACTAGTGTTTTTGGTGCTGGGTCCTTCTCAAGCAAAACTGCCCCTTCAGGTGAGCTTCAGGCAATCCTCATGGTTTCCCCAGTACATCCCTCCCTCCCACGAGCGTGAGCATGGGTCCCGCCGTATTTCAAGCAGCTATTGAGGATTCAACCTCTGGGATGTCTCGAGCGTAGAGTGCTGGGGAGCAGGACGCAAGAACATGGGCTGAACAGGGAATACATCTCCTGGGTGAACTCTGAAGTCCTGCAGAAACTGGAAGTTGATCTCCTGCAGGTCCTGGGTTTACAGTAAACGCAGGTATACATGACAAGCTGTCCATGCCCTGGTATGGCCTATTGCACTCAATTCACTGGAACGCAAGCAGCAGCCTACAAGCCATGCTGGGCTCTTTCTGGGCCTCAGCTGGCTTGCTCTGCTCTGCACTGGTTCTCTGCAAGACGCCCAACCTTCATAATTTAAAGCAAACCTTGAGGAAGCCTGTCCCCATCCCTGAAGACCTGTCCTGAGCATCCTTCACCTGTTACGGGTGAAATGCCATCAGGACATTGGCTGGGCAGTCTGTATCTCTGCATGCATTGAAGGCCACCTACCACCACTCAGCCAAAGACAGTCATTTTCCAAAACATCTCCCCGTGAGCTCCCCCCACACCACACTGGCCTTGCAGTCACTGTCAAATACAGCCACAAGACCATTTGCTGACAGGAAAATATCCCTGTCCTTGCCTTGACCTCTCAATCCAGGTGTTGTCAGTCTGCTGAACCAGGTGGACATCTCAAGGAAACCACTTCCCCCCATTGCTGAGGAACCCTGAGAGGTGCCAGAGCACACCACCGATGTTCCCGTTTCCCAAAGACAGGCTAAGTCCAGACCAGGAGCAGCTCAGCCACCATGCCAATACTTCAGGCTGCAGTATGTCTTGGACAAGAACGGATGGGTCTCCAGCCCAAAGGAGGACAGTCAGCTTCCTCTTCCTGAGGCTGTTTTGGTGTTTGACACTGTTTGGTGAGACGACACAGGGTTCTTCTATGGCAGTGCTCCACTGAAGGTGGCAATGGGTAAACACAGGAGAGAATGAAACTCGGAGGGGTCCTGGGGAGGCAAAGAGGACCTTCTCAGTGCAAAGAGATCGCTGTCCCTGGGTTTGTAGCACACAGAGATCTCACACCTGCAGGGGAACAAAAAGAAACCAAGATTACGTAAGGTGTGTGTCCTCAGGTGCAGCAGAAATATCTGCAAACAAACAGGAATCAGTGCAGTCTTTTATAGGACTGGAGTTTGAGTGCTGAGAGTTCAGGTCCTTTAAGTTGGCTCCAATTGGGACGTAGAGCAGACATCCACAAAGACTAATTTCTGAAACACATTAGGGAAAACGAGAACTTTTGCACCCCTCAAGTTTTGGGAGAGGGAAGTAGCTCCTTTTCCATTTTATGCACTGAACTCTCCCCACTAGCCCCTTGAGTTGTGCAACAAACAAGTTAAGTAAAACCCTTCTCTTTAGGGTTATTTAAGAAATAAGATCCTAAATCTTTTCCCATTGGAGGCAATATAACCTGGGGACCACCCTTTAGACCGTGGCAGTCACGAAGCTCAACTACTGCTGGGATCTGAGCAGGACCATCCAGCCCACCTGAGCTCAGCTGCACTACAGAGCTCAGAGCTAATGTCACTCAGCTTGGGCATCTGGCATAGATCCACAATGGTGCTCAGGACCTTGTCCCCCCGTTGGCCACCCACGCTTCATGGACAAGTCCTTACACGCAGAATGCACCATCCCAGGAGCAGCTGGCCAGGCTGAGGTTCCTACCTGGTTACGCTCTGCAGGATCTTCTGCTCATCCTGGTCCAAGCAGACGGCGAAGGAGGACTGGAGACCAATAATCTGGACCTTGTCTACTTTTATCTGGGACACACTGATCTGCTGATAGAAAAAGAGTCCAAGTGAGGGAGCTTCCAGGCTCAGTGCGTTATCCTTGATCAGGGAAGGGGAGCAGGGGAGCTGAGCATCCCCCCGCAGGCAGGCCTGCTGGCCAACAGCAAACAGATCCCACAGGGAGCGACTGTCTCCTGCCCTGCTTCCGTCCCAGCTGAGTCAGGCTGACATCCTGTTACCAAATGTAAACGCACCGTGATTTGAGTTACCTGATTGAAACTTTTTTTGGATTTGGAGTTTTGCCTTTTGACCACCTCCGTCATGGTCAAGTTGAGACACTCTGTCTTTGAGGCTGTAACAAAAGAAAACTGTTATCACTTGAGGCTTCTGGGCCACTGGTAGGAACCCAAGTGGTCCCTCCACCCCTCAAAGCATCCCAGAGACAGCGGTTCTCAGCAGGACCCTACTGTCATGGGAAGTACGATACCGTTTCCTTCCCCAGTGCCAACCTACGCAGAAAGAACTCAATCAGAGAGACAGAAGTCAACTTCTGAGTAATTTCCAGCTGCTTTCCAAACATAGCAGCAAAGGGCATTTAACTATCTTAGGACCTAAACAGGAGAAAACCCATTGCCCCATCGTCATGAGAAAATTCTAGCTCTCCAGCATGGCCTTTCCTGCAGTCCACCTGGAGATGCTTTGCCGTGTCTGGAATTACAGTGACATCCTGTGGTCAAAACTGCTGAATGTGAAAACCAACGGAGACAATCCAGGGGAACCGGTTTTTTTGGAAGGAAGAGATTCATGAAGCAGAAGCTTCTCCCCAATGCGGAACCGAGGACACCCCCTGAACGAAACACGCAGCGTTGGCAGCACAAGCGAAGCTCCTGAACTAGTGCAGAAACATCCAACGCAAAACGTATAGAGGAGGTGAGAAAGTAATTCCTGCTGGGTTTTTTTCCAGGGTTGTCTGCACGGGCTTCATGGATGGGGTAGCAAAAGGAGGGACAGAGGTTTATGTTGAGCTCCGTGGGGCATGTAGGAGCTGTCTCCTGTTTGGTAGATCACCCGTTTGCCACGACTACTCTGCTCACAAACCACACATCTGCCAGACACAAAGCACACGAGGAAAGAGGAACTAAAAAACCCCTTCTGTTTACTCAGAACTGGGTGTCTGACTGCCAAAACAGCAGTTCTTAAGCAAGAATGAACAGGTATTGCTTCTAAATATTCACACAGACTAAAAGTCTTGTTGCTTTTAAAAGGCTCAAAGCCTTATTAAGGCCCCATCAGAAACCTCATTAGGAAAAAAGTTCTGAAGCAGAACCACGTGGCAGGCGGCTATCTCTGAGCTGCAGGAAGGAAACCGGGCTGAAACATCAGCTTGACGAGAGCCTGCTGAAAGCTGCGGCGGACGGCAGGACAAGCACCCTCACCCTTGGTTCTACTTCATTTAACAACAGTTCTACCTGTCTCTCCTTCTCCTGACTAAACAAGTGTTGCTCTGGAAAGCACCGCTCTCCAGTGACCATCCTGCCGTTTGGACCATGCCAGCCCTGTCCCTAATGGACATCCCATTTCCCTGGCTGGAAGCTTTAGGACAACGGGAAATCAAATGCCCTTCATCCCTGATGTGGTGGCAGCCAAGGACTACAGTATGCCCCAGGGAACCCCAGGCACCTTCCATGTATCTTCTCCTGCATTCACACATCCCCGCTTTGCTCCAGCTAGAAAATCCACACCATCCTCTCGCTCCACCAGTCCCTCCCATTGCTCCCTACACAAAGCCAGAAAGACCACCTCTACCCACCTAGTTCTTCGTACTTCTTGCAGGCTTTGCTAAGGTTGACAGATGTGCAGACCTTCTCAACATCATTCCAGTGACTTCTTCCACTGACGGCTGTCTGCAGAGACGAAGCAAAGCCCATGAGATGCCACGCTCCAGGCTGACGCCACCCTCCCTCCCACCCCTAACCATCTGGCTGGACTAGGTCAGATCTGGATTTACCAGGAGCTGCACAGACAAAGTTTGAGTAGGCATTAAAGTTCATTTAACCCTGGATTTACAAAAATTGCCCAGGCTTAACACTAAATAACTGCAGAGGGACGAAGACAATAATGCTTGACCAATCTCATAGCCTTCTATGATGTTATAACTGGTTGGCTAGATGGGGGCAGAGCAGCAGATGTCATCTACCTTGACTTCAGCAAGGCTTTTGATGCTGTCTCTCATAACATCCTCCTTAGGAAACTGAGGAAGTGTGGACCAGACGAGGGGACAGTGAGGTGGATTGAGAGCTGGCTGTGTGACAGGACTCAGAGGGTTGTGATTAATGGAGCAGGGTCGAGTTGGAGGCCTGTAACCAGTGGTGTCCCTCAGGGGTCAATACTTGGACCAGTATTGTTTAACGTATTCATCAACGACCTGGACAAGGGGACAGAGTGTCTGCTCAGCAAGTTCACTGAGGATACCAAACTGGGAGGGGTGGCTGACACCCCAGAGGGCTGTGCTGCCATCTGGCGTGAGCTAGACAGGCTGGAGAGCTGGGCAGAGAAGAACCTAATGAGGGTCGACAAGGACAAGGGCAGGGTCCTGCACGTGGGAAGGAAGAATGTCAGGCACCAGTATAGGTTAGGGGTGGACCTGCTGGAAAGCCGCTCTGAAGAAAAGGATCTGGGGGTCTTGGTAGACAGTAAATTATCCATGAGCCAGCAACGTGCCCTTGTCACCAAGAAGGCCGACGGAATTCTGGGCTGCATAGGGAAGAGTGTGGCCAGCAGGTCAAGGGAGGTCATTCTCCCCCTCTACTCTGCACTGGGGAGCCCACAACTGGAGTATTGTGTCCAGTTTTGGGCTTCCCAGTTCAAGAGAGACAGGGAACTACTGGAGAGAGTCCAGCGTAGGGCAACAAAGATGATGGAGGGGTTGGAGCATCTCCCTTGTGAGGAAAGGATGAGAGAGCTGGGACTCTTTAGCCTGGAGAAGGCTGAGGGGAGACCTTATTAATGTTTACAAGTATCTAAAGGGTGGGTTTAAGGAGGATGGAGCCAGACTCTTTTCAGTGGTTCCTAGTAACGGGACGAGGGGTAACGGGCACAAGCTGGAACATAGGAAGTTCCGATCAAATATGAGAAAAAACTTCTTTACAGTGAGGGTGACAGAGCCCTGGAACAGGCTGCCCAGGGAGGTTGTGGAGTCCCCTTCTCTGGAGACGTTCAAGACCCACCTGGATGCAGTCCTGAGTAATGTGCTCTGGGCAATCCTGCTCTAGCAGGGGAGTTGGACTAGATGATCCCTAGAGGTCCCTTCCAACTCTGAAAAATTCCATGATTCCATACTAGGAGGACCGCTGCAACCAGTGGAATATTGCTCCCTGGAAGCAAAGTCCACCAGTGTAAAGTGGCAGCCAGTACATGTCATAGAATCACAGACTGGGTTGGGTTGGAAGGGACCTCTAAAGGCCATCTAGTCCAACCCCCTGCAGTCAGCAGGGACATCTTCAAGTGGATCAGGCTGCTCAGAGCCTCATCCAGCCTGGCCTTGAATGTCTCCAGGGATGGGGCCTCCACCCCCTCTCTGGGCAACCTGGGCCAGTGTCCAATGTCCAGTCTATGGAAACTAGATGCACACTCCCTATTTCATTTGGCTGAACAGGAGTGGAAAACCACTCCAAATTAGCCAGTAAGTAGACAATTAGCTGGAGTTTGGCTCGTCTGGGCTTGGATTTGGGCTCTTCCAGCACATTGTCAGCGCTTGTCTCTCTCAGCCCCCAGCAGAGAGACGTGTTTGCCCAGCACTGAAGTGGTTTCCTGCCCCGTTTGTCTTTGTGCAAGTCCCGCGCACTCACCTTGCTGTAGGCGATCTGTAGTGTTAGTGGGATTGCTTCTCTGTCTCCATCTATGCCCAGCCTTTTGCTGCCTGGACCTGCACAAAACAAGGAGCAAATGTCACAGGGTGGCCTTTTATCCCCATTCTTCAGCGGGCGACCGATACGGCAGCGCGCTCAGTACCTACAGAAAGGGGGGGAAAAAAAAACCCCCAGTTTGCTGAACACAGCTTGCGGAGCAAAAAGGCAAAAAGAAAAGGTGGCTTAAAAGCCGCCAGAAAGCAATTAATCCAGTGCAGAAATTCCAACACAAAGCGCAACAAGCAGCTCTGCAAAACTGAAAGCGGCGCTGGCTAAGCCGGTGCAGAGGGGTCAGTGCTCCAGGGAAAACACAAAGCAATAAAAGGCCGCGTTGCTAACCCGGCTCCTGTTTTTCCGGGCATGTTTGTGCCCACATTAAATTAGCCTTGAAATACTGTGCCCGACACTTACTAACTTTCCCTTCCCTCCCGCCCTCCCCGGATAATTTTTTGCAGCTGTTAAGCGGTTCGCTGCCAGACAACCGAAGGAAAAAAAAAAAAAATTAAAAAAAAAAAAAATCAAAGTCAGAAAGGATCGGTGGTTTCATGAGTTATTGGGAAGAGGTCTTGGCCCAGCCTGTATTTTTGGGGGAGTGGGGTGGTGACACTTCGTATGGAGGATGTTTTATGAGCTCTGTTTAGAAAGACAAGGCGAGGTCACAGAAAAGCACTTGGTCAAAAAAAAAAAAAAAAAATCAAAAAATAACGAAGAGACGTGTTTAAATGCAGTAGTGTTGGTTGGCCATGAGATGTCTCTGCCAGCTGCGCCGCGCCAGGCAGCGTGTCGGTGCCCAGGAGAGCCAGAGAGCACGCTGCCGAAAGATGCTTCTGCCGTTGCTTCTTGTCTCTACTCATTTTATAAATTCCTAGTGTAAAAGCTCATGGATGTCCCCTGCAGGAAGGCTACAAGCACATGCACGAACCTTGCTTTGCCCGGTAAACTCAAGAAAATGGAAGGCGTTTTTTGGGTTTTTTTTACAAATGACGCTCCTGGACAAAGCACAAACAACAGAAAGCGGCGAAAAGAAAAGATGAAAAGCTGCGCTTGGCCAGGTGCTGATGAGAGGAAGGAAATGGGCTTGAAGCTGTTTTATTGCAAATACGTCTTAGAGTTAACAGCAGTTAAAAACAACAAGGCGCTGCCGCAGCTTCGCTCCTGAAGGGGAACGCGACGGTCGCGACGCCTCATTTCCAAATTTGTGAAAAGATTGTCTGGAACTTCGCTCACAATGCAGCCTGGGCTCAGCTGCCTCTTCCTTCCAGCCCACGCTCCCTCCAGCCCCTCTTCCCAGTTCTCTCCCAGCCCCGCGGTTTGCAGACCCCCGCCCCCCAGGGCTGCGGGCGCAGACGCAGCTACGGACCTGAGGCTTTGATGGCCCGCGTGGCCGCCGAGTGGCCCAGCTCGAGGGAGTGGATGAAGACTTCGGTCAGCTTTTCTCCCCCGATGAAGGTGAGCTGCCAGGGCGAGAAGAGAGGAGACGCGGTGGGGTGAGGAGACCCAGCCCGCGCCAGGTGACGTTCACCCCTCTCCTCCTTTCTACAGGAAACCGCTCGGTTTGGGAAAATCCTCTTATATTTTCAAACTACCCCTTTTGCTCGCTGCCTTGAGTGACGCCAGCCTTTAGCTGTACTTCTGACTATTTTAACAGACCGCCAGCAAGCAAAACAACCCCAAAACCTAATTTTTGTTTAAAGAAAACTCCCCAACCCGCTGGAAAGAAAAGCCATGATGAGCCTAATGTCTGAGCATCGCTTTGGGCGACACAAATCCCACAAACAGCAGTGACTCTTGCTCGCCACAGCCCCACTGCAGCCGGTCCCGTGCCACCGCACCAAAGCGGTGATTGCAGCCGTGCGTTCAACCTTCCCCACCACGTCTGCCTCGTGCACACAGCGGGATGTGGAAAACAGGCTTCGCGGAGGGGCTTGGTTTGGAAAGCAGAGCACTGGAGGGATTTCCAGTGACGCGAATAACCTGTCAGCACTGACAGGAGCCACTTTGTGTCACGGGAAATGGTATTTGGATGGAAAACTGCTCGTGTGACTTAAGGATTGTCTGGGCAGGACCCGCGTGCTCTCAGTCCTGGAGCCAGGAGCACCACAGGCACCTGAGGAATAAAAGGGGACGGAGGTCTGCCCCACCAGCACGTGGAGGCTGTGCCATACCCCCATCCGCTTCACAGGCAGGTCCTGAGTTGGTGGCACAGGCAGAAATACCCCCCTTTCTCCCTCACCGAGATGGGGCTGGGCTCCTTCACCTACCTCTGTCTGGTAGAGCTGCAGCAGGACGGGGCGCGTGGCAAAGCGGCAGTAGTAGAGGATCATGTCGGCCAGGATGGGCAGCTGCTCCTGGGAGTTCTCCTGGGGCTCAGCCTCCGGCTTGGCAGACTGCGGCGAGAGAAGAAGTCATAAGCCTGATGGGTACCCACAGCCCGGTGCCAAGAACTGCCCTTCCCACACTGCCAGTGACAGAAACCCTCCTACTGACCACCCAGCTCCATGTCCATGTAGCACAGCCTGCTGTACAGGATTGTGGTGGCTCAGGGCTAAGCAGAAGCTCTCTGCTCAGCTGCCCTGTACCTCGGGGAAGGAGAACGCCAAGCCCTACCAGCTGGCATACACATACCTGACACAGGACGTCCATGGGCAGGTTCATCAGCCCAAGAACGTTGCGCTCGTACCATGGGTCCAACATGCCAATGTAGTGGGAGATGTCGTTGGTGCTGCTCTCCATCCCAGCCAAGGTGGGATCCTGAAACCGGACACACAGGAGTCACACCAAGGCCCCCCTCAGGCTCCTCGCCCCACGCTTGGGTCTGGTGGAAGCAACACCAATGCTGCCCTCAGCCTGCCCTGCCAGCCTCCTCGCACACCACTCTCGGGGCCAAGGAGAGCACTGGTGGCACCGTGAGCCCCACAGTGAGCAGGACACCTACCGCCTGTGCCGAGGCCCGGAGCTGCGGGTCCCCCAGGGACGGGGAGGGATGCATCAGTGGGGTTGATGGAGCCAAGCAGCTCCTCTTCACGGGGACGTAGAAAAACTGCAGCTTGAAGTACCTTGTCAGTGAGGGGCAGGTGCTCTCCTTGAGCCTAGGAGAAGGTAGGAGAGGGCTGGGTAAGCCAAGCCCTCCGGCGCGTCCAGCAGGGCCAGGTACCTGCAGCCGGGTCCCCCCACACCGCCAGCTCACCTGAGGTTGCTGTAGGCTCGGGCCACTTTCCCCGAGATGCGGTCGGAGCCGAAGACCACGACACGCAGCGTGGACACCTTGGCGTCCTCGTCGTAGCTGAGGAAGGGCCGTCGGTGGAGGCTGAGGTGCCGTGGGGCCAGCGGGGCCGGCAGCCGCTGGCTCAGGACGTGCTGCGGCAGCGAGTGAGCGCGCCGGGAGCGCGCCGGGATGCGGTGCTTTGCCTGGGGGGTGCACAGGCTCTCGGCCCGGCGCAGGGGCAGTGGGAGCGAGCCTGTGTCTGGGCAGTCCTTCAGGTCCCTCCTCAAGACCAGCTGGCTTTTGCTCTTGAAGAGTTTGTAGATCTTGTTGGTCAGCGTTTGTCTGTATTTGTGGTGGGTCTTCTCTACCTTCAGCTCCGGCCTCCCCACCATGTCCAGGGAGCTCTCGTCGCTGTCCTCCGCGTACCCGCTGTCCATGCAGTCCTTCAGGCTGGAGACGAACGACTTCAGGGACTTTCTGGAGACCACCGTCAGCTCCGAGATGGAGTCCTTGGAGGTGGTGAAGAGGGACACTCGCGAGGGCTTGGAACCCTCCTCCGACAGCGTTGAGTACACAGAGTCTTTGGAAATAGTGCAGATGGGGGAAAGCAGCGAGTCCCGCTCAGGGGAACAGCCATCGGTTTCCACCTCCTCCTCCTCCTCTTCATCCTCCTCCTCGTTCTCCGAGGCCATGGGCTCGACAACGCTGCACTCTTTGCTGAGGACATCATTGAGGATATCTGAAAGGCAACCAGAGGGAAATCGTGTCTGGCACGGGCTCCAGCGTAACCACTGGAAATGTGATGCCTGCAGCCAACGACACTACTACAGCGTGGCCAGCGCTCCCTTTGATCCCGCACGGTTTCAAGCAAGGAGCTGAAAACCTCCTACGGAACGTTTTTAGATTCCCATAAGGCGCTCAGATGCAACGCTAAACAAAACGTGCTTCTCTCCTTGAGGTCACACTCTGTTTGGGTTCGCGAAAGGCAAACACCAGTTGGGGTTTTGCTTCCTTCCTACACAGATTTCACAATGTGGTCACGTCCGATTCAGGTTTAACTGAAGGGCAGGAGGAAAGCAAGGTATTTGGCTAATTGACCCCCAAATCACCCCACTATGGGTGGCCTTGCAGCAAAGCTGGACTCGCTGCAAAGCCCAAGGCAGAGCTCTGGTCCAGAGCTTGCTGAGGCCAGCAAGCAGCAAACACTAAACCTTCACGGGAACAGAAAAAGTCTTCCAGGAATGGGGAAGCTGAAGAGACCAGCTCAGCAGAAGGAGAAGCCGCCACTTCCCCTGCAAAACTGCTGTGGCCGGGCCGAGAGCACGGCAAAGGCACCCGCTGCTCGGCCATCCCTGCTGGGGGCGGGGGGAAAGAGCTGCAACGTCTGAGGGGTCTCAACACCACAAGGCCCTGACATCTCAGTGCTGTCAGGCTTTCCCAGCAACAATTATTTCCAGGGCACGAGCAAGGTTTACTCCTTGCAGAGGAGCTTTCTATCAAACAAGGTCTCCGTCCTACCAACGTCCCCAGGGACTCGGGTGCGACAAACCTCTCCTAGCTTAATGCAAGGCGAAACTTTGCCCAGGAGGTGAAGCCCTGCATGATTTGTCTCTTGGCAACATGTATTTTGGGGCCACCAGCCTCTCGCGCCCACCACTCGGATGAGGGCTTTGCTTGGCATCGCAGCAGGTGTCATGCCCGCGTCATGAGTTGATGCCCATGTCCCCTCCTGTCCAGGGGACACTGGTACCCACTACGTTACCTCTCCCATCACCACCAATTTGTTACCAGCTCTTTCAGGCTGCGGCCACAGTTTGTGTCGCACGCCCGGCCGCATGTGGCGGTGCCGGCGGAGTGGAAACGCTGCTCAGCCGCCCCTGCAAGGGGGAGCAGAGGCTGCGGTCTCACTGGGAGGGACGGGGGACCCCCTCCGCTTACCAAAGTTATCCTGGTCCCAGCTGTAAGTGTAGCAGCGAGCGGCAGGGATGGGGATGGTGTGGAGCTTGCGGGGCTGAGCCTCACCTGGGACGAGAGGAGGGAGAGGAGTTAGTTTGCAGGGAAACCCGATGGCGGTGCTGACAGCTCTCCTGGCTGGTGGGAGATGCCACCCACCCCGTGCACTTGTTTTGGGCAGCCCAGGGCACGCAGAGCACTGACGCTGCTGTTGTTACCCCCGTGAAGTCTCACGCAACTGGGATGAGAGGACATTCCACACCACTATTAGCCATCAGACACCACAGCTGCCATCGGTTTCTGATTCAATGTTTGCATCTCACCCACAAAGGCTGGAGGAACAATTTTTGTGTTGTTGCTTCTGTTTTAATGAAAGATGAGAAGCAATTTCTGGCTCGTCATGTAGTTATGAAACGGGACCTGGGTTGGTGGTTTTTTTGTTTTTTTTCCCCTGTTGTAGTGGTTGCTGCGCTAGGTCGCAACTTTGCAAAAGAGGGTCCTGTACTTCAAAGGGCTGGCTCCCAGCACCCGCCGCAGCGCAAGGGAGCTCCTCGCCACCGCTGGGGCTGAGCTGGCAGAAAAACCCGGAGGAAAGAGGGGCCGGGGGGGGTTCCTCACCCACGATGGCAGGAAAGGAGGCGGCCCCGGCGATGTCCCGCAGCACGGACTGCAGCCGCTCCCGGGCCAGGAGAGGGTCGCTGCTGGCGGCCGCAACCTCCTGCGCGTCAGCGGCGCTGGCGTAGATCTCCGAGAGCTCTTCCAGAGTCTTGGACTGGGGGAGCAGAGCCAAGATGAGAGATGGAGGGGGTCCCTCCGCAGAGGCAAAGCACAGCTCTTTGGGGAAGGTCATTAACTACACCACTGGGCAAATCTCTCTCCCTCCTCTACCTCCAACCCCCTCCCCTTCAAGTCCCTCCAAGACTTCTGCAAAATGGAGGAGACAAAAAAAAAAAACAAAAAAAAAAAAATCATTTGAACACACCTAAGGGGTTTTCTTCAGAAGTCTCCCCCCCGCCACAGACACCAAAGCAAAATGTTTCTCCGGTTAAAGAAAAACTTTTGCTGCATTTTAAATTGAGGTGCTCTTCCTCTCTCCACGTAAGAATGGGGAAAGGAGTAAAAGGGTAAAAGGCAAGTTATTCCCTCGCCACACTTCACAACACAGAATTGTGGACCCCAGGTCCAGAAGAGAAGGGGAAGATGTGTATTTTTCCTACAAGAAGTGTTACGAAAACTTATGGTCTTTTGTCAATCAAATACTATTTTGGTCAGGAAATCCACCAGCCACCTGCATGAAACTGCTCCCAACACCATCATGGCATCACCGAAGGGGAAGCTCTCTGAGCCTACCTTCAGGAGGTGGTGCAGGCTGCCCAGGTCGCAGCGGGTGCCAAAGTTGGCCTGGTAGAGGTGCTCGAGGAGCAGGACGAGCGTGGCGTGCTGCGGGTGCTCGCTGGCGCTCAGCTTTTCGGCAATGGAGAGGAACTCGCTCTGCACCTCAGAGCGGTTGAGCAGCAGCACCGTCCTGAGGATAAGGGGACGGCAGTTAGGCTGGGCAGCCGGGCTCGGATGCCGGTGGCACATGAAACTCTTGGACAAATTACCCCCCTACTTGGCTCTGGGGAGACCCCCCTGCAGTGCTGCCTCCAGCTCCGGGGCCACCAACAGCAGAAGGACACGGAGCTGTTGGAGCGGGGCCAGAGGAGACCCCGGAGATGATCCAAGGGCTGGAGCCCCTCTGCTGTGGGGACAGGCTGAGAGAGCTGGGGGGGTTCAGCCTGGAGAAGAGAAGGCTCCGGGGAGACCTTGGAGCCCCTTCCAGTCCCTAAAGGGGCTCCAGGAAAGCTGGGGAGGGACTCTGGATCAGGGAGGGGAGCCACGGGACGAGGGGGAACAGTTTTAAACTGGAAGAGGGGAGATTTAGATGAGATCTCAGGAAGAAATTCTTTGTTGTGAGGGTGGTGAGCCCCTGGCCCAGGTTGCCCAGAGAAGCTGTGGCTGCCCCATCCCTGGAGGGGTTCAAGGCCAGGTTGGACGGGGCTTGGAGCAACCTGGGCTGGTGGGAGGTGTCCCTGCCCAGGGCAGGGGGGTGGAACGATGATCTTTAAGGTCCCTTCCAACCCAAGCCATTCTAAAACTCTATGACATTCACGCTAGATGGCAGTGTCCTCTCACGTTAGTCCCAGCCGGAGCGTCTGGGGCCAGACCCACGCTGCAGTGCCAGCCGCAGGCAGGGAGCACGTAACGGCTGAGGATGCTCCATCCTGCTCCTCGGCACCATCTCTCCTGCCACACCTGCATTACCACCGGCCCAATAATTGCTCAGTCTACCCCAGACGGGGCTCCAGTCCAGCAGCCAGTTGTCCTAACTGGACAACCAGCGCACACGATGAAGCAGAGGGTAGAAGATGAGAGCGGTCCCCAAAACATCCTCCCCCTGCAAGACGCAGGTCACAGCATCACTTCTCGGCTTTAAGGAGAAGAGCCACATCCTTCAGCTGCATTTTTGCTCTGGACCACAACATGACCCCATCAGTGGGCACCTTTAAGATTCGGCTGGGCAGGGTGTTGGGCCATCTTGTCTAGGTCGTGCTTTTGCCAAGAAAGGTTGGACCAGATGATCCTTGAGGTCCCTTCCAACCTGGTATTCTCTCATTCTATGACTATCCACAGGCTTTGAATTCCCAGACCTGGATCCCAGAGAGTATGTTTATGGAGGAGAACAGTCCACCTCTGAGCAAAGATGGCTCTGAATTAAGGATGTGCTCTGGTGTGCTTGGGTCTAGAAAGCCCAGCAACGGGCACAAGCTTTCAATAAGCTCAAGGTTCAGCTTGTGTACAGCTTCGTGCCAGGTTTTCAGGGCTTTTTATGCAAATATAGCCATCCTGCTGTAAGCGGTTGCACTTGCACCAGTATAAGCCTGTAGAGCAGCAGAGCTGTACTGGGAAAGCAACACAGCAGCGCCGGTGCAGCCGGGTGGGGTACGGGTGAAGTTCCAGAGCTGCACGGCACGGGCGGAGAGGTCAAAACAGCAGGACAGCCCTCCTTTGTGGAAGTGGCTGTGCATGAAGGACTGTCCCTGGGGCTGGCACTGCAGCCAGGAAGGGCCCACAGCACCACCTGGGCTCATTTTCCTATTTACAAACGAGGTGCCCTGGCAGGAGGTAAAGGTTCAGCCCTCGATTAAGGGGCAAAGTCTGCCTGCGCTCACAGCTGCAAGGCTTTCCTTAACTTGTTGCCCTGGGACGGACTCGCTTCTGACCCCCTTTGGGGTGGTGGCTCCCAAACAAAGCGTCTCCTGGCTGTTCTCCAACGTGCCCCGAGTTCAGCCGCTCCCTGTGGAGGAGACTTTGCCTTCCCTGGCTGTTTTCACCCAGATCCGCAGCCCTGCAGTGAGCAGGGGGACCGACACGGGGAGCCCACAGACCCTGACGCCACTTTCCTCCTCCCTTCCCACAGCTCAGCCCAGCTCTCCAGCTCTCCTCCCCGGCACGCACCGCTACACCTTTGAGACGCTGCTCGCAGCGTGCTCACGGAGCAGCGTGAGACTGTGGGGATGCTACAGAGCGGCACCAGCAGCGCCCACCGCCACACTTACACAGTGGAGCTCTGGTAGTTCTTCACGGGCAGCCCCTGCTCTGTCCTCACCAGCCGCTGGAAGGAGATCCCTGGGGGAGAAAGAGCAGAGGACATGAGACACGGCACCACCGCAGACCGCTCTGCCCCAGGAACGCGGTGACTTTGTCTCCTAATGCAGTGCTGAGCCGGCTGAGCCGCTGCCCGGAGCAGGCATGGCAGCACCAAGAGTCCTCATGGGGACAAGGCACAGCCACCGTGTCAGGGGACCAACGCAGGAGCAAGGGAGTCATGGCATGTAAAGGGTAAAAGCCCAGAGCAATGGAAAAGCAACCAAAGGAGGGGATGGGAGAGCTGCTCCAACCCCAATCCCTTCCGCCCCACTGCTGATGTGGGGTGTGAATTGCGTGGATGATATTTAGCAGCTTCTGCCACTTGCATTAGCTCCCCAGGCCCTGGATCTCACTTATGGACAGCAGGTCACTGCCACCTTCCCTCCCGCAGAGATGGAGCCCAGACTGGCCCCAGCAGAAGAAAGGCTGGCGTGGGCAGCCCACGTCCCTGGATGCCTCCCTGGGACTGTCCCCAGGGTGCCATCGGGAACCCCAACCAGGTGACATCGGATGGACCTGGACTGGGCGGCAACAGCAAAGCCTGTGTCACCCCCAACCAGCCAGACTGGGGTACACCTTGGGAAAGAAATTAGGGTGTCAACAAGACCCAGCACCCTTAGCAAGACCCAGCACCCTTATCACTGTGGGCAGCCACGTCCCAACCCCAGCTGCTGCTCGGCAGCACCCACGGGGGGGACCCAGCACCCACGAGAAGCTCATGTTGATCCACACAGGCCCCCTGAGCGTCCGCCCCTCTTGCAGAGGCATCAGCCCCGGTTTGCAGATAAAAGCTATTGCATTCTCGGCAAATATTGACAGCAGCTGGTTCTCAGTTAATATTTACCCTCAACTCAATAAAAAGCTTTTGCTTCAGCCTCGTGGCAGGTCACGAAGGCCGGGCAACAGGCATATAAGGTCCTGGCCAGCTTACCAGCAGAGGACACGTTTTTGGTGTTCTTAGCTCCAGTCGGGGGGAAAGGCCGTGGTGAGGGGCAGCACCGGGCTCCCCAGCCCCAGCAGGCCAACATCTCCCACACGGCATCTTTTGGCGGGGGTGAGGGAATCTCATATACTTGTAGGAAGGGAAAAGCTTTCGGACCAAAGTGGCCCCCTCACACAGCCTCCAGGACTGGTGATGGCGGTGATGGCACGGGAGCAGGATGTAGCAGACCCCCCACCACCACAGCACCGGGGCTTTCCCGGTGGTCTGCAAGACACGGCCTGATCGGCGTCACAGCAATAACTGACCGGGAAGGAGCTGGGGAAGTCCAGGGCCGCAGCAGCATGGGATGAGCATCCCCACATCCGTGCTGGCCCTGCAGCTCGGCGCTGGGGGGCTGGATGCAGCGCAAGAGCCCAGCCAGAGCTTGCCTGGTGGCCATGGCCATTTATCTGGGGGTAAATCAGCCAGCCCAGTGCCAACACCACAGAGGGCTTTGGGTTTGGTTTTTTTTTTCTTTTAATCTTTTTGTTCCTTTGAAAGCATCTTTCATCCCATCTGCTCCTACAGGCTCCCATCTCCGCAAGACATTGCTGCCGTGATGGAGACCCCGTATTTCACATCCCGGTCAGGGCTCTCCAAAGCCGGCGCCTGGTTCAAGGATGTGGGGAAGCCCCCCCAGCCTCAGCCGCAGCCCATCTCCAAGGCCTCCCCAGTCCTGCTCGGAGCCGGCCTTGCTGCGATGGCCCTGCGTAGGATTAAACAAGGGCCAAAATCCACTCTGTGTGATAACTGCTCTCCATAAGCCACCAAAAGACGGGGAGATTAGGAGAAACGGCCTTTTAGAAATAATTGGAAGAGCTGCTCCACTGGGAACAACAGGACATCTACGAGGAGTCCTTAATTAAGAGGAGCGCTGCTGCTGCCGATGGATGTGCCCAAAGCCGTATCACAAGGTAGTGTCTCGGCTGTAAAGAAAGAGCCGGGGAGTCCCTCAGCCCTATGGAAATCTCCACGCAAGGGCAGGCTCGAAGGCTCCAGCCACCTTCACGCCAATGAATGGACCCACTGTTACCACCCCACCGAGCATCTCAAACCGAGCACCTCCAACAAAGCCCAGGGCCGGGCGGGAGCAGCCAGCACGTGCTTTGCCATGGAAAAGACCCACCAGACTGAAAGGCGGCCAGGAAATAGTTACACGTTTTGCTAATTCACGCTGGTCCAGAGCTGAGTGAGAGTCCCGGCGATGCTCCCACCACCTTGCACGCAAAGCGGCCACCAAAAACACAACCCTGCCCTGCTCCTCCAAAGGAATCTGGTCTCACCCTGTGCTGGGCCACCAGGGAAAATCATCCAGAGGACGGAGGGCGTAGGTCCTCGCCTCCTGGAAATGCTGAGGTTCGGGTTGCACAAGGTAAATGTGGACACGGCGCCCAGGGGATTCACGAAGCAAGCGGGGTATGAGACAGCAACACCAGGAGAGTCTCGGGAACAAGTGCGGGGTGGTCAGTTTTTGGGGAAGCAGAGCCCGCGGCAGGGGGGCAGCGCTCACCAGGGGCCTTGAGCTCGTCGCTGATGAAGGTGAGCAGCTCGCGGAAGATGTCGCAGTAGGGCACGGGCCAGGTGAGGAAGCTGTGGTACACGCTGGCGGCTTTCAGGAGCAGGTCGGAGCCTGGTGGGAAGTGGGGAGCCTGCGGGGGGGGCCGGGGGGACACAGTTAGAAAGGGAGCGAGGACACGGGCCTTGAGCGCTGCGTAAAAACTGGAGGATTTAGGCTGGAAGCGGGAGGAGGAGAAGCAGATCGGAGCTGAGGTTAACCCCGTGACACCCCGTCCTCTCCCAGGGAAGGGTCAAGGGATCCCCACTGGGCACAGCTCCGGGAAAGCTTCATCCGCTCTGCACCTCCCCAACCTCCCGGCTGCGGCTCACGTGCCAAAGCCTATATATAAATTTCTTTTTAACAACCACAGAGCCATACAGATGAATCGCATTACAGCCTGTGCTTTTGCAAGATCTGGCAGCAATGATTTCCTTAGGATAATGATGCATTGTGCTAATAATAATAATAAAAAAAGTATTTCCTGTGAAGGCTCCACTCCTTTTCATTAGTGTTGCCTATATATTTTGCAGAAGTATAAAAAAATGTGATGAAAAAAAAAATTTGCCTTCTCCACACAGAGATATTGTCCGTCTCCCTTTCTCATTAGCCCAGCTTTAAATAAAAAGCTTAAAACCACTGAAGCTCATTTTTTTTCGGCTCTCAGCTTGTGCAATGATTGCCTGGTCTTGATCCCTGTAGATTCGTACAGGATCTTTTTTTTTTTTTTTTTTTTTTTGAGATGAATCGCTCACAGCGGAGCATGATGTTTCAGACAAAAGCCACCCCGATTTCGGTGAACTGTCCCACGTGGCTCCGTGGGGCCCTGGACCCCACGCCTCCCCACGGGCCGGGATCAAGGTACGTGCAGCAGCTTGGGACTTACATACAGGACCGCATAGTAGAAGAGCAGAGCCAGGGGCGGGACGAGGTCGTAGTCGCACTTCTCCTGCACCTGTAGGGAACAGCCCGAGGGCAGAAGGATGAGCCGCGCTGCTCGCCATGAGTGTTACCCAAAAACATCCTTGGAGGTACCGGGAGACTCCCCAACAGCGCAGCCGAGCACCCAACCCACACCATCACATCACCATCCCCAGCAGATTCCCTTGTCTCCAGGGGAAAATAACCCCTAAAGCCCCAGTAACCCCCGCCGCTGGGACAGGCAGGTCAGCACAGACTGTGGCTCTGCCTTTACCCTCGAGAAGCCGGATTTGGCCAAGCTCCCAGCCCTCCGATGCTCCTGATCTGTGCAGGGTTGCATGAAATGCCATGAAACTGTCTCAAAGCAGGCAGCCCAGCCCCTGCAAGCGGCTGCGAACCTCAGCAGCACACTACAAACCACGGAATTTTGTCCCAGCCTCTGTCATTGAAGAGCCAGCAGAATTATTTCACCGAGGGACACAGCGACGGCCCAAGGATATGCTCGCAGACACTGTCTCCCCCTTGTTCATCAGCACGGCACGAAGGGCAATAAACCCTTATGCAAACCCTAATGTAATAAAATGCTATCTGCGACTAGATCAATTCCAGCCATTAAAAAAAAAAATTAAAAAAAAAATGGATTAAACCGAATCGTACTAATCTTAACTGGTATCTGCTCCACAGCTAGACAGCCTTTCCCAAAAAAATGAAAGGCAGCATTTACCCCATCACATGAATCCCAGCGCTGGGGGTTTAGGAAACACATCACTGTTTCCTGCCACATCAAGGGATTCCTCCGAGGTGCTCCCGGCCACAGCCCCAGTCATCTTTGCTCGACCGACGATGCCTCGAGCTTCTCCAGCACATGACAGAACCGCGGCGGGACGGTACCATCGGTCCCACGGCCGTTTCGCCTCCCCATTGTGCTTATCCCAACAGTCGCCCGTTGGGATGCTACGCCCTGAGAACCCTGCGTGGTCCCCAGCGCCCCAGCTCCGCTCCTGGCCCGGCAGGAAGCCCGCCAGAGCCGTGGCAAAGTTTCCACCAAAAACAACAGGAAACCTTCAGTTTGCTCTGATTTGGACTAGCAGCTCCCCAGGCGTAAGCTGGGAAGGTCTGGGGAAGGCCGGCCCCATCCGTGCAGCCCTACAACCCTGTGTCCTGGTTTGAGTGACACAGGACTAATTTCTCTTCTAACGCCTGGGAAAACTGCACTTTTAGCAGACTCTAGTGTCTGAATTTGTGAAATATTTACTTTATAGCCAGCTCTGGTGTGCGAGTTTCAGGTCTCAGTGCACAGGGATGAGGAGGAGCGAGACCCCGGCACTTGCCCCAAGCTGCCAACAGGATTATTTCGTACCACGAACGTCACGTTCAATATAAATTACAGTTTGCTGAGGAGTTCTCTCCCTCCCTTGCTGGCTGCCGTCCTGAGCACTCCTTGCCCCGGTGCCAGAGCCCTGAGCCCTTCCCTTCCTCCCGCAGCCGCAGCGCTCGCCGGGTCCCACATCGGCTGTCCCTGCGGGGAGTGCAGGGCCTCCTGTGATGGAATGGGCTGGGAATAGTCCTTGTGTGTTTAATATTGATATTGTGATCAGTATTGGTTCTTTAGTGTTATTAGTGTTAATTATTTAGTCTTATCCTATTAAATCTGTTTATATTTCAACCCTCGGGTTTCCTTGTTTTTTCCCAATTCCCCTTCCTGGTTGGGGAGGGGTCATCAGGTGAGAGAATAATGGCCTAAACAACAATAAATTGTTGTGGGGCCTCAAACCATGACACCTGGGCTGCTGCCGCACGGCGCCAAGCAGCGCTTCAGGAAATCAAACCCCTTCCCCGCGGATCTGCGGTGCTGCCCGAAGAGCAGGTATTGGAGCTGGGCTTTTCCCTTGCTCTTCCTGTGTGCCGGAAGGACACACAGGGCTGTTCCACCAGCATTTCGGACCTGTGAACCCAGCATCTCCCGTGTCCAAGCTCCAGTGCTCCAGCAATACCTTACCACAACCCAAAATCACCCACCAAGCTCTGCAAAACCCCACTTGGGGCAAGTCCCAGAGCTGATACCACCTCAAAGCACCGCAGCCCCCTCCCACCCCCCGGCAGCCCCCGACTCACCTCTTTGGCTTTGCCGAGGATCTTCTCCACCAGGATGAGGTAGTTGCCGGCGTCTCGGCTCACCAGCTCCTGCAGGCTCCAGCAGTTCAGGCACAGCCCGGCTGCGGGGGAAGACAGAGCCGCCATCACTCACGGCCCCCTCCGAGACCACGGGAGGGACGAACAACGGGAAGGGGTCGGGGCGAAGGCGTTCGCCACCTGCGTCAGATCACGGCAGAGGAAAGAAAACCTTGTGCCCTCATTCTGGACAGATCTAATCTCGCCGAATGGTGCTTATCTCGGCAGCATCGCTTCGTACCCGAGCGCCTTCGTGCTCACGCAGCCCAGCGCGGTCTTCCCCGGGAGGCTGGAGAGCTGACGCGCCTGCGCCGCCTCGTGCATGCTGCCGAGGCCGGAGGGATGTGCGTGGCATGGGTGGATGCCCACCTTCATTCTGCCCCAGCACAGAAACCCCACCAGTACACCCCCCCCCGAGCCCTGCCACCCCCGGGCCCAAATGCCCCAGATGCTCCATCCCAACCATAAACTCCTTCAATTGCTGCAAAATTCAGCTCCCGCCAGGCACACGTCCAACATCCTCCAGCTGCACCGTGGGAGGGGAGATGCTGCAACCCACCGACCAGCTTCCCCATCACATCAGCGTGGTGACAGTCAGACCTCGCGTCAGCATCGTTGTTAAGCCTGCCCAGCATTTATTCCACCTCTTAGCACCTTCAAATTTTCACTAAATGTATTAAAACCCCACCAGGAGATGACCCAGATATGGAGAGAGGAGAATTGCCGTGCAAAGGGATGGAGGGTCCTTCACGCCGGTTGATTGAAAACCCCCCCGTCCTCCATCCCCAGACATCTGCCTCTCGCTGCTGGGACCCGACCGGTGACAATGGCCCAAGGTGTTTCCCGAAGCCGTCGCTTTTCTTGGCGGTCAGGGCCACCTCCCAGATGGTCGCAGAGGAAACGCTCTGCGCGAAGGCTGCCGGGCGCCTCCATTCATCCCAGCCCCGCATCCCAGGGGAGGAGGCGGTGCTCTCCGGCTCGGGACCTGCAGACCAAGGGAGCAGCAGCACCACCTCCTCCTCCTCCTCCCTGCCAGGCACTGCCCACAGCCCCATGGAGAAAAGTTATGGGGAAATTTCAAGCGAACAGCCTAGCCAATATTGACAAGGGTCCGTGTTTGCGTCTCCCCCATCGCCATGGACTTTTCCCCCAGGAGTGGACACAGGGCAGACATCACGCACAGCCCGGTCACAGCCCACGGCACAGTGCCGGGGGTGCCGGCATCGGGGCTCTTCCAAGCTCAGTCCAAAAGGAAAACCAAGAGAAGGAGAGCGTCTCTCACTGCAGGGAAGCGGGGGCTAATGATCAGAGAGGAAAAATAAATATAAATCCAGCCACTCTTTACTCACCCGGTCTATTAAGTGGCACAGAAACATAAAAAACACCAGCCCACGTGTGTTGGCTGTCGCGTTGGAGCTAACGAGGAAGAAACAATGCCGTGAGCTGGCAAGAGACAGCAGAATTCATCACACGTCTACAGGACAGACACTGTCTGTCCCTCAAATGTTATTCCCAAGCTGCAGAAGCTACAAATCCATCAAACGTACCAACACGTAAATGCCAGAAAAACACCTTTACACACCTTCTAGGTGTTAAACAAGATGAATTTAAACCAGGGGAGAGGTCTGCTGTGGCCCAGCAGGGAGAAGGGTGAGGCCAAGACAAGCAAAACTGGTGCTAAGGTTGCAAAAACAGCCTTCACTTGTCCACCCCCCCCCGCCATGGACAGGCGTTTGCTCACCAAGACACACGCTATTTCTGTGGCTTTATGCCTAGCTTGGATGTGAATTACCAGGGCAGGAGCATTCCCTCGTAGGAAAGCCCCCCCCGCCCTGGTGCCATGCAACTTTTTACTTTCAATGAATCAACATTTGCCAGCCGAGAAAGATCCTGCTGGAAAGCTTCCAAGGAGCTCAGATGCACTCGCTGTTAACGACAGCTGCAATTCTTAATTTGCCTCTGGTACTGCCAGCATCTCGCTGGGTTTGCGGACACCCAGAGCACAACCTTAGATTGTGGTATCTTGTCAGCGAGGGCATAGCCACAGCGACCCGCTAATTCAGCGATGCTCCAGACTTCCTTCGAGCCACTTTCCTACACCATGGAATCACAGAATGGTTCGGGTTGGAAGGGACCTTAAATATCATCCAGTTCCACCTCCTGCCCTTGGCAGGGACACCTCCCACCAGATCAGGTTGCTCAAAGCCCCATCCAACGTGGTCAAAGCCATGGCTCTGCCCAGGATGACTCCGGCAAACTGCTCAAATAAATCAATATTGTCCCAGGGCACCACATCCTCCAGGGAAAGCCCCAGCACCTGTGAGATAGTCAAGAAAGCCCAGCAGAAGTGGTCAGAGCTGCCGGGAGCTTTGCTGACCTCGACAAGAAGCAGCTGGGCTCACATGGTGCCTTGAAACAACCCGACCTGCATCAGCCGGGAGGATTACTTCTCCCAAGAACTTCTCCCATACACCTCTCCCAAGGAACAGGTGACAGGACAAGTGGAAATGGCCTCAAGTTGCACCAGGGGAGATTTAGGATGGATATTCAGAAAAATTGTTACACTGAAAGGGTTATTAAGCATTGGAACAGGCTGCCCAGGGAAGTGATGGAATCACCATCCCAGGACAAGGGGTAACGGGCACAAACTTGACCATAGGGAGTTCCACCTCAACACGAGGAGGAACTTCTTTGCTGTGAGGGTGGCAGAGCCCTGGCACAGGCTGCCCCGAGAGGTGGTGGAGTCTCCGTCTCTGGAGACATCCCAAACCCGCCTGGAGGCGTTCCTGTGCCACCTGCTGTGGGTGACCCTGCTCTGGCAGGGGGTTGGACTGGGTGATCTCCAGAGGTCCCTGCCAACCCCGGCCAGTCTGGGATTCTGTGGAGGTATTTAAAAGCTGAGCAGACGTGGTGCTGAGGGACATGGTTTAGTGGTGGAGTTGGCAGTGTTAGGTTGATGGCTGGACTCAATGATCTTAAAGGTCTCTTTCCAACCAAAACGATTCTATGATTATCTCACCCAAGAGAGCCCGTCCCCACCCAGGGGGAAGCCTGGCCGCGGGGAGCAGGATCCGGGAAAGCAGCAGAGCTGAGCTCCATCGCGGAGCATCGCCGGGCGAGGAGAACACCACTTCCTGCGCCAGCGTAACCACAAATACAAATAGCCCAGCAAGAGCCCAGCGAGACGCAGGCTCTTTCCTTCCTCTCACTTCTAGCGAGGGAGGAGGGAACTGCGGCAGCAGCGGCTGGCTGCCTTATTCAGCCTGGAGAAGAGAAGGCTCCGGGGAGACCTTCGAGCCCCTTCCAGTCCCTGAAGGGGGCCTACAGGAAAGCTGGGGAGGGGCTGTTTGCAAGGGCATGTAGCGACAGGACGAGGGGCAATGGTTTAAACTAGAGCAGGGCAGGTTTAGATGAGACATTAGGCAGAAGTTCTTTGCACTGAGGGTGGTGAGACACTGGCCCAGGTTGCCCAGAGAGGGGGTGGAGGCCCCATCCCTGGAGACCTTCAAGGCCAGGCTGGATGAGGCTCTGAGCAACCTGATCCAGTTGAAGATGTCCCTGCTGACTGCAGGGGGTTGGACTAGATGGCCTTGAGAGGTCCCTTCCTACCCAACATGTTCTAGGATTCTACTCTGTGCTGAATGGGCAGAGGGGGAGGCGCTGGGGCAAGGCCGCTGTGAAGGGGCAAGGGACAAGCAGAGACAAGGGCAGGGCTCAAGAGAAGTGTCTTACAAATATCATTTAGACCCATTTTGGGGTCTTCTAACAGGAACTGTGAGCTGAAGCACAAGGACACAGCCAAGTATATCCGAATAGCATCGCTACAAGCAGAATTTCTGTTTAACTCAAGGCACGGGGATTCCCCTGGGATGAAGCCAAGCAGCGCTGGGAGGCAGCAGGTTGCCAGGGGCTGGGATCCGAAATCTGGCAGAGCAGCATTAACCAAAACACACCAAACCAGCTGCGTCCTTGCCAAAAATAGTCTCGAGCACAAAACGCAGCTTGGAAATCCTGGACACAATAAACAAAGACTACCGGGCATCAGTCAGGAGAGGAGATCCAGACCTGGGTGGGAATTCCCTTCTCTCCACACACAGGCCAGGTCACAAGCATCCATTTACCAACCACTGGAAGCAAAATTAGTCCCTGAAGCCATATCATCCCATGTATCCAGCCTAAAAAGGTTATTTGGGCACAGAGGGTGATGCTCCTCATGATCACAGCCCATGGTGACATTAAAAGCAGGAAGGAGCCACCCACCTGCACGCACACTCTCCGTCCCTCTGCAGATGTCCTGCATCCGCTGGGGACACAGCTGGGTGCTGCGGTAGCAGCCGGCGACTTTTATGAACTGCAGAGCAGCACTTGGTTCATTCCCAGGCCGGGGAAAGGCTGCAGCCAGGTGAGACACCCAGTCCCGAAAGTTTGATTTGCAGCCGCTCTTCCGTCTCAGCACCCCCAAGCTGATGGTCCGCTGCTGGCTTGGTGTGATGGTGGATCGCGCCACCGCACCGGGTCAGGCCACAGATGACAGGGTTTTACACCCAGACAAGGCAGCACAGAGCACAAAGTCCAAACGGGGTTCGTTCCCTTGCGCCCAGGTTTGCTCAAAACCAGCAGCACCAGACCATGCCGGGCACCCTCCCTGTGCCGGGGTGGACCAGGGTAGGATGCGCACCGAGAGCAAGTAGAAAGCTTGAACCAGGTTTTCGCCTGAGGTTTGCACTTGCTCTGTAGTTCCCCAAAAAAGCATTTCTCACTAGGAGATGCAAGTGAGACCCCAGATCTACAAGGAGCCCGCAGCTCGGGGATGCCCTGGATGTCCCCACAGGCGAGCAGGGAGATGCTCCCTGCCGTCACCACAAGCAGGGAGATGCTGTGCTCCCCGTCGCTGCCTCTCTACCAAGTTGTGCAAGCGCTAGAAAATCCTGTGTTGGTGGGGAAACACTTCCCCTCACTCACCTAAGCCCATAGCAAGGCCGGGTTTGCAGAGCTCGGGCGGGTGCCTCTCGGCTGAGGGAAGCAGCAAGTAAAGTCACACGCACAAACTGCTCAACACCTTAAAGGAGAGTGGTCCCCGTGGGAGCTGCGGGGCAAGCTCTGGCTCTGGAGGTGTCAAGACGCACCTTGTGCGGGCAGCACAAACCAGGACTTCACCTTCCATCCCCTGAATGCAACGAGTTCATCGCAAGAGGCACCGGAGACCTCCCAGGAAGGCAGCGGGAAGCTCCATGGCTAAAAAACTGCTTACTTCCACCCTGCCCTCACGCTCATCCATCCGGTTTTGCTCCACTAAAACAGCGACCCAGCGCTATTTATTTTTTTTCTTTATACGTGGAGAATGAGTCAGATTTATCTGCCAGCAACACAGGCAGCCCAGAGCACAGCGCGGTCCCAGCCGGGGGATGCTGGGGCTGAGACACACGGAGCCGCAGCAGAGACAGGACTAAGCCGTGTTCATCTCCAACTGAGCCCAACATGATGCAGACCCAAAGAAAAAAGCTCTTTTTGGGAGAGCAAAACCCCCAGCAAAGCCTCCGAGCACGGACGCGAGACCCCCTCACCGGGAGGGAGCTCGGGCGCGGAGCACGCTCTCGCTTTGATCGCTATCGGCGTCCACGAAGACGCCGGCAGCGTGCCGGGAGCGGGGTGGCAGCGGCCCCGTGGGCGGCCTCGGAAGGATGAGGCTTTGCGATTTCTTTTCTGAGAAGTGCACCGAGGCGCCCTCCCCTCCCAGAGCAGCTCCTTCCTGACCCCGGTGGTTGACGTTTCCCCTCCGCCGCCCTTCATAGGGGGCAACTGTCAAGTCGGAAAAAAAAAGAAAAAAAAAAAAAAAAGAAGAAATAAAGCAGAAATATCGCGTGCCCAAGCTGCCTTCGCCCACGGCACTTGGGCTGGGCATCAGCTCCCGATGCCGTCAGAAGTGACACAGCTGAAGGGGTGAAAAGCAGATGTCTCCGTTTCCTCCCTCCCCCAGACCCACTCCCACCATTTCCACCGTGCCCTCACCAGAATGAGGTGGTTTTCTCCAAGGGACTGCCCAGAGGAAGGGCCCACTGGCAGCGGTTTGTAAGCAGAGGGCTTGGAGGTGCCCGAAGCGCAGGGGACAGCAACAGCCCTGCATCCCTTGGGATGCATCCCGCACCCCGCAGGGGTCCAACCCACGGCTGCTGTTTCCAAGCAGCTGCTTGGAATCCCCTGAGCAGGACACAGCAGCACCTCCCAGGGCTGGAGCCACCCCTGGTGCTTCCAGCCGGCCTGGGCGGTGACCTCAGCACGAAAACCCATCACAAGCCCGGAGGAGTGGGGTGAAATGTTGACATTTGCGAGGCGTAGTAACCAGCGCCCCTTAATTCTGCACTTAGAGCTGGAAGTATTTCAGACATTGCACTTCGCTCCACGGTGACTAAGGTGGAGGATCCCCACACCAGACTTCTCTTCATTCCCCACGAGGGTATTTAGATGACTGCAACTGAGCAGGATCTTAAACTTCTCTTCGTTAGAGCTGAGCAGACTGAACTCCCTGGGCACCACGTGAGACGTATCACCAAACACTCCCCTCCTCCACCAGTGGCCTCCATCCATCATCCTCCCTCACCAGCATCCTTCACCCGCTCTGGTTCGCGTGCAGCCCCGCGGCAGAGACACAACAGCTCCTTCCCACTCCTGCGACCTTCTGGACGCTGGGTGCCCCCCAGCCTCTCCAGCAGCTCTCCATCCACCACCACCCCCCAGCCCTTCTCACGCCTCTGACTCCCCAGGACGGCATCGCCGGCCCCACCAGCACCCAGACCCGAGCTCAGCACTCTCCTTCACCAAAGGCTCCCCCATTCCACTGCTCAACAGCAAGAAATAAAGTATTTTTCTTCTTTTAGCTTGTTGTGATTTGACTCTCGTCTCTCCAGCCACATGGAGGAAGACAAATGGGACGTCATCTCAAGAGGGTGCCCGCGAGGAAAAGGTCATTCTTTTCTAGCACTTTTCTAACAGTTTTGGGGTTTGTTTTGTGAGTCAGAGACAATTCATTTTAATTTGGTTCCTGCAATAAACGCTGCAGTTCAGGAAAGACTTTCTGTTTAGACTCCAGAGCCAACCATGGGTATAAATCTGTGCTATACCCAGGGTATAAATCTGTGAGGGCTGAAGCACTCACACTTCTCCTCTTCGCTGCCTTCACAGACCTCAGATAGTCAGTCACTCACGCGGGGGGGAAACAACGCATGGGAAGCAATTACTCACCCACTCTGGAGCAACCTCCTGTAAAATTATCGTGTAAAAATAAAGCATTAAATAATCTGAAAAGGAACAAAATCCTAGCAAGGTCTCAGCGCAAAAAGCTGCAACGTGGTGCACGTTATTGTGGCGTGCGGGAACGGTAAAAAGGAGGGGAAAGCAAATAAATTGGGAAATAGAAGTGATATAGGAAGTTAAAAAACGAGAAAGGAGAAGGCTTTGGCGCAGTTAAGAACAAGGTGGAGAGATTCATTGACTATAGAAGGAACAGAGCCCTGCCATAAATAACAGCCTGGATCTGACACAGGGCAGCAATAATTACACTGTTGCTTGAAACTCGGAGAAAGCAGAAGAACATGAGAACATTTCTGCTCTGTTTCTGAAAGGAAATAGGATACACTGTTAAGGGGCGTAGGTACATCTCTGCATTCTGCTCTGTTTTCCCTAAATCGTACGTGTTACGGCAACGGTGAAATACTTCCTACTCCGACTGCAAGGGGGTAGGATGTGAAACGGCAGCTCTTCAAAGCAAACGTGTTAAAATCCAGCAGGGCTGGAGAGCTCGAAGCAGGACAACGGCCCCCGTGGACGAGCACCGAAGGCGTTGGCCAAGAAGCGCTGCCCCGGGGGCTGCCCAGGAGCGCCGCAAAGCCATTTACATCCCATCCGCCGACGGGAACGGGGTTCACTGGAGACTTTTGGCAACAGCACAAATGCTTTACGATGCGAGGGAACGCCCGAGATTCTCCCAGGAATTCGGTCAGGTCATTCCGCTAAACCCCAACAAAAGCCACACGAAGAGGATTGAAAGCCAGCACGTGGAGAGATAGGAGAAAATCATTAGAAACGAGGACTCGCTGGGCAGCACAACTGCTTCCAACAGAGCCCACCACCACCTGACCCCTGCCCCGTACAGTCTTGTCTTTGCTAATGAGCCGGAAAAATTACGAAGTCATTTTTTAAAGGCTACCCTAACACAAACGCCAGCGCTGAGGGGCTGGGATTAGAGAAGGGCAGAGTTTGTGAGTGACACAGGAATTGATTAATTGTAATTACAGGAAGAGGTGAGTTATGCGGCGCACAATGAACTGCTTGGCGAGATGGGACTCCTTTGGACACGCACTGTAACGGTGCCAAACGCGAGGTCCCGCTTCCAGGAACCGGGAATGTAGGTCACACTTCAGGGCTTGCTTCCCAGAACGCGGGGAGACCAAAAGGATCCAGGAGTCCTGGTCAGAGCTGCGTGAACCAAGACTCTACAAGATGCCACAGCACGGGGAGCTGGCCTCACGCCGGTGGGTGCAAGAAAACGGGCAGGGCGAGAGGGATTACTCCAGTATTTGGTAGCAGGTGGGATTATGTTTGCATCTCTTTCTTGACTTATGGGTAAATGGAAAAGCAGAGGGGGTTGGAAGAACTGCACAGATAAAAGGAAATCTGAACTTGACAGCCCCTCAAATTAATTTCATTTCTTTCGTCCGCAAGAGGATTTGGGAGTGATTTAATTGCAGCCTACAAGCGTGAGTATGAGGAAGATAGGTCAAAACGACACTCAGAAATTACGACTTCCCATCGCTGCTTTGCCCTCACCACCACCATCCCAAATCCCTTTGATCGTGGTCACGTCTTTATGGCCACCATGGTATCTGATTTAGGTTGAAATAAAGCTGATAACAGTATCTCCACACTGGCTTCTGACAATGCGGCAGAGATTACACCCATAGGTTTTGAGGACTACATGCATGAAAGCAAGACAAGGCTGGCTGATTACACAAAGGAGTCTTTCCTCGTGCTGAATGAAGACTCCTCCTGTTTCCAGCTCATGCATGGACAACTGGCAAGATGCACGTCTTCTCTGCTGAGCTTTACCTATGTAAGGCCTAACATGACTTGTTCAGCGTCTTGGTACATCTTCCTACTGCAACGAGACGCTCAGGAAGATTGATTAGGTTGGATCCCACCTCCAAATTCAGATATTGGAAGGGAGAAAAGGCCTCCAAGCCTCCAGCAGCACCAGCAGGTCTCCCTTACCCAGGTAGGTCAGCGGATCATGCAGTGACAGAAGAACAAAGGAGTCTGACCCCATCGAGGCTGTCAGGCTCGTGGCCAACATGCTCGTGGTTAACAGGTCACCTACCAGCCCATCTGCTGGAGACAGCATCTCTGCTAAGCCCGTGTAGACATCTTTCCAGTGCGTGGTAGATCCTGTCCTCCGTGCACGTGGTGTGCTGCATTTTAATTCATCTCCTGAAGAGAGAGAAGGAAGAAAGTTATATACTGGGCCTTAAAAGTGCAAGGAAGAGAGCAACACTTCTACTGCAGCACAGACAAGATGTCCTTGGTGAAACCCACACCATTACTGCCTCCTGTCACCCTTCCCAACACCAAAGCCAACGATGCACCCCACTCTGCTAGCCATCATCTTCCATTCTGTTCCCCCAATCCCTCCCAACCATGGCAAAGAAAAGGAGGCGCAGACATCCACGACCCGATCACGAGAGGCTGTGGGGTCAAGCCACCCTGCCCCTGACCTGCTGCAGGCATATCCGCCTTCTCACAACTTCCGTCTGCGGGACATATCAAGTCTCGCTCATGTGTTTGTGGCAAGGAGGTAATCTTGGGTTAGCCTCCATCGAAGATAACACTGCAGGGGCTTACAGCTGCAGCACCTTGCAACGGGGTTGATGGGAGTCATAGAACAGCCCAGGCTGGAAGGAATCTCAAAAGATCATCCAGTCCAACCTGGGAAAAGAGACGGCAGAGCCCAAGCGCCTACTCCTTGCCTTAGGCACAGATCATCCTCGGTGGCTCTAATGTCCGCTGTCGATGGTCACAAACCCACTTCCAAGTGCCAGCCCTGTAACGGCCAGGAGAGCCTCCGGCACTGTCACCTTGCTGCTACCCAGCCAACATGAATCATAGAATTGCCGGGTTGGAAGGGTCCTTTCAGATCATCGAGTCCAACCATCCACCTAACTCTGACAAAAAACATCACTAAACCCTATCTCTAAGCACCACGTCTGCCCGTCTTTTAAATCCCTCCAGGGATGGTGACTCCACCACTGGCCTGGGCAGCCTGTTTCAATGCTTAATAGCCCTTTCAGTGTAAAAATTTTCCCTAATATCCAGTCTAAGCCTCTCCTGGAACAAGTTAAGGCCATTTCCTCTTGTCCCCTGGCCTGTTCCTTGGAAGAAGAGAACGACACCCCCCGACTACCCCCTCCTTCCAGGGAGCTGCAGAGAGCGAGAAGGTCTCCCCTCAGCCTCCTCCAGGCTGAACACCTCCAGCTCCCTCAGCCGCTCCTCACCAGACTTGTGCTCCAGACCCCTCACCAGCTCCGTCGCCCTTCTCTGGACTCGCTCCAGCACCATGAGGAAAAGGTCCACATGAACCTTGTGGCAATGCAGGAAAATACGCAGCCCTCAGCCCCAGCATCCGAGGACGTTGTGAAACTGCGGATTGCGTGCCTGGCTGCAGCCTTTTCACAACACGGCTCCATACGTCTCGCCTCCCCTCCACGGCTCGGGGCGCAAACCTTCACCGCGGGCTGCGGGGAGGGAGATTTTACCCCGCTCAATTCATACACGTCTGTCTGGGACACCGTGAAAATAAAAGCGGCTTGCCCAGAAGGTTTACTTCTCAGATCTGTGAGCAGAGAGGTGCCCAGGCAGAGATTCCCTCCCTGCAGTTCCAGCCCTGGCGTGTGGAGGGACCCTGGGGCAGGAGTCTCTCCCATACACAGAGATGGGTCCATCCCTTCGCCTCTCGCTTCGAGGCAACACAAATGCAGAAAAAAAAAAAAATCCAGGAAAAAGAAATAAAACCCGCCAATACTACAAAACCCACCTGCCAAGGTGGTCTTTGCTTTCATCCCGGAGAGCACGTTGCTGTACCCATGCCACACACTCATGTAATTCCCAAAATTACCCCCCAAAATCCTCAATTCTCTGCTCATCTTCCACGTTTGATGCTCAGTATTCAGTGGCGGCTGCGCCCACCACAGCTCCCCACCTCCACCCTGGCAGGAGCAAAAGCCACTGCAATCTTGGCAGAGGCTCCACCCGGTCCCCCCAGCTTGGTGCGCTCAGCGCGGCCACCTCCACACACACCTAATTCCCGGCAATTCCCCCAAAAGGGCTCAGTGAAGCCATGCCTGGCTACTGGGGCTCCCCGCAAGCCAAGGGAGTGGTGAGACTGGCTCCAGCCCCACCGTTCCATCCTTCCTACGCTGGAGAGAAGCCACCAATGGCTCCAAACAGGTGAAAGCAAAGCCACAATGAGGAACCACTGACCTGCCAAGTGCAAGCGCTCTCCTTTACACCAAAGAGGCTCATGAGCTCCTGCCTCTTGTGTCCCGCTGCCACAGCCTGTTATTATGGTCTTCACCAAAAGTTTTACCCATCCACGCCGGAGAAACGCTCCGCCGCGGTGCCGAGGGCTGAATGAGCGGGGAATTTGCACATCAGCACCTTAGTCATGACTTGTGGCAAGAGGAAAGCAGTGACTAAGAGCACGGCATGACTCATAAGCACCCTTTACAACACCCAGCTCACAAAAATACACCTCCCCGCACGTCAGCTTGTTTTAGAGCACGGCTCGGTCCTCGGAGGGGAACACGCTCCTCACCACACACTCACGGCGAGCCCCGCACCGGCCCAGCCATCCCTTCCCAATGCCTCTCCTCTCCCAGCACTAAACAGGCAGGGAATTTAAGGACAAAAAACGACAAAGATATTATCATAGCTTTCAAACCACAAAACACAGTCTTTGGGTTGTTTTTTTTTTCCTGGTGCGCTATGGACCACACATGAAGCTAAACCTCTTTTCCCAAGGCAGTACTTATGGAAGCATCTTTCATGGGAGAGGACTCAGTTTGTCCACCACAACCGAGATGAAACTTTTCAACCTCTTCTACTGTTTATTCCCCAAACTCTCCCTTCCTTCCCACCCACACTGAGCAAAATGACAAGGCAGGGGAGGACGTAATTGGACTTTCCAAGGAGCTCTGTTAAGCATCTCAAGAACAGTAAGAAAAACAAGTGTTGAGGTCAAGGTTTTTAATCAATGCTTTGCAATGGTTTATGAGGGTGCTGAGCAACTCTGCAAAAAAAATTAAAATAAATAATAATCTGTCCCTTCATCATCTTCCTCCAGCTGGACTCCCAGTAGCAGAGCTGCTAAACCAAGAGCTGCTTTGGCAAACCCGCAAGGTGCAAGGCATTCGGAGCGGGTGGAAGGGACGGCGCAGTCGCTGCCTGGTGAAATGCCTGCGGTCACGTTTCACAACACAACCAGGGCAAACGCTGTGAGCGGTCATGGCCCGGCACCCTTTGGGGACACCCTCGTCACCGAGGCTGGCTGCTGCTCTGCGCATTTCCAAGCAGAGTGACACATTGCACAAGATGTGGGTTTCCCTGCCTTCTCCTCAGGTGTCAAGCACACTTTCAAGAGAGAGAGCACAACCACCACCCAGGCAAAAAAGAAGGGGTTTGATGGACCCGTTGAGACAAAGCAGCAGGGAGGATAACAAGAGACCTTCTGACACTGGATTGTCACACACCTCCTAATAGTAGCTCTGCAGGCAATGCAACACAGTGCCCACGCATCTGTTCTGCCCCTACGTGAAGCCTCTAGAGATATTGCTCCTAGGAGGCAGGAACAGAGAGGACACCACAGCAGTCATGAGGAACATCCTCAGGCAACGACTGCATATCACACTTGGAGAAGGCATTAACTACCTCTCTTCGGGAAGCATATTGTGTACAGAAAAGTGTGGCCACATCAACTGCTGCTCCTGCTCTGCACAGCCTCAGCAAGAGCTGAGCAAAGCAAGCAGAAGGGCTTTATCCTACCACACCTCGCTCATGCATCGGAACCCGGACCTATCAAATCAAGCTACAGAAATTCAAGCCCTGGATGTTCTCTAAGATGAGACTGGTTTCCTCTCTCCAGTAACTTTGTGCATTAAAAGCAGCCTCCAAACACCGTTGCAAACCGTACACTCACCATTAAAGAGGCAGAGAAGCCAACACTTGGAAAAAGTTAAGAAATTTTTCTGCTGTTCCACAGGGACTTGTGGCACAGCTGGGAGCAGAAGGCAAATCTCCAGCTCTCCTGGCATGTTCCTTACCTCTGTGCCATCCTCCTGCCACCAGCAGTATCAGCACAGTCAGAAAGGACTGGACTTCTTGCTAGATCTCACCTAGACAGAGTCCCCCATCGCCTCCCACCGCTCCGGTCCCTACTGACCAAGCAAGATAAACATCTACCATCGCAGGTCCCAAGAAACACCTTCCTCTCTGTCTCTCCCACACAGGACGTCAGTAGGGTGCATCTTCAGACCGCTCTGACGGAGGTGGCAAGAGGAACTGACAGAGACCGAGAGGGGAACCGGGAATCCGGGAACCACAGTCACGGCGATCCGGGCACAGGGAGGTGTCCGGCTTGCAGACAGCTCCAGGACGAGGCAGGCAATGAGCAAGGCTTGCTCTCGTTAATGTTACGTCATGCCGGTAATGTTACAGCACTCTTGGCCACAGCAGTGACAACATTTAAGCCCCCTGGTTTGAAGAATCCCATGTCCCAAGGGAAACCAATCTGCCTCGAGGTTTCACTCTGTTTTTGACAAATGGCCGACAATTAGCAATGTCACGGGCATGGGGTAAAGCTGAACCTACCTCCCTCAGAAGGGCTGATTGCCCAAAAGGCACCACCTGGTCATTTTCTAACAAGACAAAAAAGTAATATTTAAAGTGAGTGAGAAACGGCACAGCACACCGGAGCGCAGTCCGGAAAGTATCTCAAGAGCATTTGTGAAATTGTCCCGGCGCCTTGCATGGATGCAAGATCTTTGGGAAATTTCCATCAGAGGTTGCTTAGTTAGAAGTCTTCATTCATCTCTGTTTGTCACAGTTAAAACGGCAGACAGATAAATTACAATTTTCCTGTTAACTAACATTAAATAGGTAAAACACGTATCCCCTCACGGAAAGCAGGAATTTGCTGATCATTGCTTTTAGATTTTTCACTTGTCCTGCCTTTAGGCACAAGGTTTGCAAAAATCCTAAAGAATACGAAAAAAAAAAAACCAACAATCACCAACAAAAAAGAACGTATTTCCCTGCTGGGCTGTGAAGCCCGAGGCCGCAGGGAGCCCTCAGGGTGTCACAGCTCAGCGACAGGGGCTTTCCACTCAGCTGGGACAGACTGTGGTTCCCCCACTTGCCTTCACCACCCTGGGACCCTTCCCTTTCACGGCTTTCCTCCTGCTCAGCATCGGAGCAAAGGAGAACACCTCAGCTCCTTCATGCCCAGGATGGTGCTGCCCCGGGAGCAGAGGGTCCCTCTGCGGACAGCAGCCAAGTCGAGGAGATGCCCGAGGCCATTAGCAGTTCCCACATGGTTGCCACAGGGCACACGAGAAGACAAACTGGGGGTCGCGCAGGCTTTCCTGCAAGGAGGAGCACTATTCTTAAGGTCCACATGAGTCCTGTCTCCAACATCCAAAGGACTTCTCTGACCTCCTGTAGTGGTGGAGCCCAAGACACCATCATTAGATGGGAACAGAGCAAAAGAACTCAAAGATCAAGTCCAAACAAAGTAGTGAAGGGAATTAGACCACTGTCTCCCAGGACACTGGCCACCTCCGATCCAACCAGCAGGGCAAATCCCTGCCCACCCACCCCAGGCAGCTCCAGTCTGATGCCCCAGGGAGGCATCACCCCTGCCAGCATCCCCAGCATCCCTACCTGCTCTAATCCGCTCCCCCCAAGAGAGGAAACCCAGTTGAGATTTCCCTTTCCGTGGTAGCAAATCCCAGAAGCATCTCCTTGAGACGGCCGTGGGCAGGAAAGGACCTGGCTGAAAGTCCTCTACCTTCCCTGCAGCAGGGAAGCAAGGCACCGCTCCGCCTGCACCGCAGAGAGCCCCCGGGGTACCTTCACAGCAGGATAACGCCCTTTCCTGCCCCGATTGTTCCGAGGTTGCTGGCTGAGCATCCCGGTCAGGAAATGGGAGAGGAAATACAAGCCCCTTCATCCACGGGATCAGCTCGTAAACACGCTGCCCAGCTCTGCTGGCAATCGCAACGGGAGGAGGGACACGGACTGCCTCGCGGAGACACGAACTCATGGGTTGGTGCGGGGCGGTGGCTCAGCATTTGGCTTGCTGCCGCAGTAGGGCTTAGGGCATTGGGGAGAAAAGGGCAAGAAGGCTGATGAGGCTAAAGAAAAAAGGAGCTTGGGCTGACGCCGCAAAAGAAGGAAAACCACTTAACTGGGAATTAAAGCAACTGGGTCCTAACCAGAGCTTTTTTCAGGGCAAGAACCTCATGCAAGCACCCCAGCAAGGTCATCATCTCCCTCGAGCGACACCTCAGTTTTCTGCCTCCTCCGTTTCGTCCTCAAAATAGGCAACAGGCAGCACGGGGGCTTTGGGAGACGCATCCCCCATTGCAGGGGAGGAGCTGGATAGGCGGCTGTGCCGTGCAGTGGAGCAAGTGCACGTGTGGTACCTGCTCTTCCAATGAAAGTGTCTGGTTTTTCTTAGATTACAAGAGAAATCTTGGGTTTAACCATCCTTAGCTTGCAAGATTTTGCTGCCTCCTCTACACCCCATACGGGAGCCAAAGACAGAAACTCAGAGCCGAGAGAGGGAGCAGCATCGAGTCTTTGTAGAAATCAGAGCAACGAGGGGAGGAACCTGCAATTTTTAAGACTCAAGCTTCAGCCTTCGTGTGTTTACTACTCAAGTAAGTGCTCTGCAAAGAGCAGGGAGATGAAGGTGATAAGATGTTCGTTCAAACCACACAAAGGCAGCATATCAAAAGATCCAGGAGGCAACTGGTTTGACAAACATCCTTTCAGGGCGCTCACAAAGGAGCGTGTACCATCCAAACACCCCGGCACCGCGCGGCTTCCTTATAGGGCCTCAGGTTCCTGTCCCGCTGAGCGAGGATGAAAGTTGCTCTTACCCCGATGAGTAAGAGCATGCCAAGCCATGGCAGAGATCATGAGTGACTTTTGCTCTTTGGATTGCAAAACCTCATCTCCAGGGAGCCTTCACTCCCTGAACCAACAGAGGAACAGGCAGCAGAGGAGCAACATGGAGAACTTTTTCCAAAACGGTCTGGCAAAACCCAGCAAAACCCAGACTAAGCTCTTACTGAATCCTGGCCGTGGTAGAACTGACCTAAACCAACCACTGATGAGGCCATGGAGGGCAAACGCAAGAGAAAGCCGCTTAGGTACCAGCACCCACATCTCTGCAAATGCCCCCATACACCTACTCACCCACCCATGCCACGTTGGCTTGATGAGATCTTCACCACTACCACTGCCAGGTAGCGGTACAGGCTTGAGAGGCACGGATAGGATTGAAAAATTTGTCATTGTGTCTGATTTCTTCGGAAGTCAGTCGCAGCAGTGCCTGGGTACCCTGCGGGACTGCCCCCTTTCCTCCTCTATAAAGCAAAGAGCCAAGGAAGATCGAATAGGACAGATTACAAACGCGAACCACAGCAAGGTGCCTGTGATGTTATCTGCTGTACTTACACACAGCAAAATACAACCCACAGGCAAACAAAACCAGGAGAAGAGATGTTATCCCCCTCTGTTATCTTCCTCCTTTTCTTGGGGTGCAGAGGGAGGAAAGGAAGAGGACACCAGAAATTAAGCATCTTCTCCCAGGACATAAGGAGAATCTGAAACAAAAAGCTGTAATTTAATGCTGTCTGCACAAGCCCGGCTCAATCACCTTGTACCATCTAGTCTGACAAGTGAGCAAAGGAGAGACGTAGAAGCACGTGGCCATCTCATTCAAGATGGGACATGAAGACCTCAGTGATGGGTCTCTGAGCAAGGCACATCCAGAGCAGGATTTAGGGGGTAAACAGATCACACAGGCTGTTGGGATGGGGCAGCAGGACAGGATCACCCAGCACGGGGCTGAAAAGGCAGGCTAAGGGGCAAACAGATGCAACTGGGGCCAATGCTGTGAATATTTGCTGCCATGAGGGTACCAATGAATGAACAAGAGCAGAAACACTCAAAGGAGCAGAGCACACTCAGGGGTTTGGTGGTGAGGATCCACAAGACCAGTCTGCAGGAAGCAACACGTGCCAAGGAGAAGTCGTCCAGACAGAAAGGCACTGAGTGGTGCACTCGTAATAGACAGCGAGAAAAGACTTTGAGATCAAAGCGGGTTTTCAGAAGACCAAAACCCCCCAAAAGTCAGTTGGGCATTGGTCTGAACGAGCACCATAGGAAATCGTTTGGCCTCCTGGACACACAGGGTGTCTGGTGCTCCAATGATCACATCGACGTGCAAAACTCCCACCAGCAATGAGCAGCCCTGCTCATCACCGGCAAACTCCACATTTGAGGTGTCCAGCTACAGTGACGCATCTCTGCTGGGAAGGATGGGATGATCTGCTGGGAGATCCCATCAACATCTGAAGCAACTTATTTCTTGAACGGCTCTGGAAGATTTTCACAGCAATTAGGCCCCTGCTCTGGGATGGCTGGAGCAGCACACGGAGAAAGTCTTAATGTAACAGATGAGCAGCAAAGCCATTATATGAACCAGCAACCTTAAAACTGCTGTGGGATTTGCACATAAGGCAGGATTCTGAGCAAACTGCTCAGTATTTGGAAGTGAAATGGGAAAGAGAGGTTTAGGCAGTGATTTCGTCTTAAAGTGGAAGATAAAGCTCATGGCACAAGGAGAAAATCTGCTTCTGGAATAATAGCAGCCTCTGAGCCTACATGCTAAGGGGCATTACTTCAGACAGGAGCGATGCAGGTCATCCCTCCCATGCTAGCAGTAGGAAATGAAGATCTGGTTTATTAGTGGTAACTGCCATGCCCAGAAGAAGAGAGCAACCAGCCTGGCAGCTCCCTTGAGATGAAGGTCTTCAGAGCACAGCAGCGCTACGGGACTGGGGTCCTCCTCGAGCAGAAGGGCAACGCTGTTGTCTTGCCAAACTGCGAAACCTCATTTTACACCAGCGAACGTGAGAACTGGAAAGCTTACTAAGACGTAGAGAGGGCTCCCTGTTCTCACCGTGTCTGAGAACCAGGCTGAATGAGAGACTCCCACCACACAGCAGGGAAAGCACCTAACGTGCAAAAGCGGTTTCGAAGGCCTTTTAACATCGAAGAGCACCTAACACAGAAGGGGCAAAGCAGCACCCAGGTTTTACGCCCAGGTTCGGCTGCCAGCTGCCCTCGGGCAGTCCCGCGGTGGGCACAGCAGGGCTGGAGGGGCTGTGGGGGACGCTCCTGGCAGCAGCGTGGGGAGGGGGGCTCAGCCCAGCCCAAGAAATCGAAACGTGAGATGTGATTCATCTCACCAAACTGCCGACAGCTAAATTCAGACACCTCTTTGTGAGCTACTTACCTGGGGCTGCTCAGCTCGTGCCAAGGGGCGTCTAAGGTGGCTACTTGTGTCCTGCCAGGACGCGCCTGTTCCTCTCCACTCGACGCCAGGTGGCCAGCTCCAACGCGGTCACCCAGCTCGTGGCTACACAGAGCTGGACCGGCTGGGCCCAGCCACGGACTGAGACCACAAGAGGCTTCTTTGCAGAAAGACCAAATTAATTCACAACACACAGTCAGGAAAGAAAATGGTTCTGTAGGAAGGCCCGGTGGTGGCCACCACATCACCCAGAGCTGGGGCACAGGGAGCATCCCGAGGCAGCGGACCCGGCAGAGGGTCTGACAGTTAAGTCTCCGCTAACGAGGGCACATCTGTGTGGCCACCTCTGCTGCTGCTCCGCCTGCCATGCTGCTGAGCACAGACACAGCCCACCAGCGAGGAAATGTCCACGGTCAGAGAGGAAAGGTCTCCAGCTCAGAAATGAGCTTAAAACCATACTGCAACCGAAGGATGGAGCACGGTCTGAGCTGGGGGCAAGAAAAAAAAAAAAAAAAACATCCAGGAGAGGCAGAAATAAGGGAAATGCCTCTGGCATCTTCCTGTTACGGCAGCAGCCTCTGGTCATCAGTTTTGCACCTAGTACTTTGCCTGCAACAGCAAACCCACCCAGGAGGCACCGAAGGTGTCACCCAACAGCCACAACCTGGAGACAGCGAGCACCACGGGGCTGTGCTGCGGGCACGGGGCAGGGGGGGATTACGGATCCAGACGGGGACTCTCCCTAACACAGGGCAGGACTGACTTCTTATCGCTCGGCGCGACTTTCCCAGCCCAGCCCCACAGGCCGCACCGAGGCTTCGCTCTCAGGGAAAAAACAACGCTCCAGGGGCTCTGAGCTGCGAGGCAGGAGCAGGACCTGGGGGAGGGCGAGAAAAGGGAGAGGGGAAAGAGAACAACCACAAACCTCCACACGCGCACGCGTATGTGACGTTGGAGCCAGCAGTGCTCAGCATCACGTAGCCCTGAGCGACACCACCAAAAAAAAGCAATACGGCGTCCCGTGCATAGAAAGCAGGAGCACCCGCGGTCACGGGAGCAGGTTACCCACATGCGGGGCTGCTCAGAAGCATTGAATCACACACAGACGCCCAAGCGACACCTCTCTGCAAAGCCGTGGCGGTGAAGGGGTTGGGGGTGGGGGGGGGGGGAAAGGCTTCCGGAGCAGCTGGGGATAAATATTTTGAACCTCCAGTGGAGTAGGGCAACTGGGTTTTGGGCTGTAGATACCGCAGCACCGGCGCTTTTCGGTGGTAATCACAAGTGGTTTATGGCCCCAGCTCCCTCCGGTTCAGCTTTGCTCTGTTCTGCCGGCACTAAGTACCCCCGGCTCAGGGGATCGGAAGAGAAAGCCAACAGGAAGCTGAGAAATGCCTAAGACATGCCAGCTCCACCCAAACACCTCCATCCAAGCCCTTCACGTTGCTGCAAGTGGGAATTATTTAACGGGATTTCCCAAATTCCATCCCCAAGATTACCTGCATTAGCAGCCAGAGCTTAAGGCTAACGCTTAGGGCATGAAGATGCTGTGGGCTCCAAAAAAATAAATGCAAGAAGTGCAAACAAACACCGGCTCCGAATTGCAACCGCTTTTTTGTTCCGGAGACTCAGAGATGGAGGCTCCACGGAGAGAGGAAAAAAGTAAATATCAGAAGCAGGGCCCTAATACTGCACACCTTTGCTGCCTTTTGCTCTGGGATCTGCTATCATCGAGCTGATAAAGTCTCAGCCGTGTTTTTCAGGAGCGGGACTCACATCGCTCACCAGCTAGAAGCAAGCCCGAAGGTGCTCCAGGCGTTGGGTACCAACGGCCGAGGATGCAGCTTTGCCGTGTCCCACCTGCGGGTCGGCACATGGGGTGGCCTCAGGACCAGCCCCAGCGAGCCGGGGAGATGTCGCTTTAGGGTCGTGTTTTCAGAAAGGTGTGCATTTAACAAAAGCGACAGATTCAATCACGGTAGGAGCAAAAATGGGGATGCAAGACGCTCAGCCAAAAGAACAAGATAATTGGAAAAACTGTTTGGAGGCGAGCACGTTCCTCAGCGAATTGGACTGGATTTCAGCAAAACGCGTCTGCTCAGAGGGTGCACAAGGCGAGGAGTGGGGGGGGGGGTCCTCGAGGACTCAGAATGAAACCTTTCGACCCATCATTTCGAAACAGCCTTTGCCCTCATCTGACTGTGATTCAAAAAGTAAAAATCAAGGCAGAAAAAAAAAAAAAATGAAACTTCTCATTTCTGAGACAAAATGAGACATTTTCCTCCACACACCGGCGTTTAGGTCCATGTTGCAATGAGCAAGCCCCCAGCAAGCCAGCCCTCCCGGGGACCAGCATCACACCAGTTTGCAATGACAGCGGCTGGCAGAAATGGTACCCAGGCACCATCAAGGATGCTCCTGTGCCCATCCACCACCTTCAGCATCCCTGGGGCAGCTGTAGCCCTGAGCACTGACTGCACCCCTGCATCTCAAGAGCTCACCGGCCGTTGCGTCTCAATTCTTCACCCACTATGGAAATGCTGGTGGCTTCCTTGGAGCTGGGGCAAGGCATTCACCCCACGGCACAGGCAGGAGAAACGTCTTGCCCAGGTCAGAGAGGTGAACTTGGGGCATCCCGGCTGAGCACGCTGGGAGGAGGAGAGCCGGGAGCTCAGCTCACACCCCGACACATCTTTTTATGAATGGAAAAGGTTTTCAATCATTTCCCAGCTGGGAAGGGCCGACCGGGAGAGCTGGGCTCCCCCGAGCCCTGCCGCTGACTCGCCAGATGGTTGAGAGCAGGAAGGAGCTCAAGCTCAGCGCCAGCGGCACCGGAGTATTGTTTATCTGCTGGTTCCTGTTTTTAGTTTTGTCTCTGTTTTCTTTCTTTGTTCTGAAGTTGTGTTGCGAGGGCGATACCTGGTCTGAATGACACGGGGATTGCTGTGAAGTAAGAACCAGCCCAACGCTTCAGGCCCTTGAAGCTTCTTACCTAATAGAAGAAGAGAGGCCCCAACCCCAAAGCAAACCATGATCAGATTAACCCCAACACCCTTTGTTTGTACAGCTGAATTGGAACCACAAATTAACAGCACTCGGGAGCCCCTGGCACAGCCCGTGCATCTCCGATCCTCCCAAACCTGGTGCTGTCAGCAGGGATACATCTCCTGGGATGAAGAAGGGCTGCCACCAGCTCTCCATACTGGAAGACCAGTTCAAGTGATGATGGCATTTGCCATCAGCATCTATTTGGGGGTAGGGAGCCGACCAGCAAACTGTCATCCAAGTGTGTCCTCGTTGCCAAAAGGCAACTACAGGGGCCTCACTGGAGCTGACGCAGGTTCTGCTGCTGATGGGCACCCAGATCCTCCTGTGGTCCCACCTGCCAGGGTTTCCTCCAAGTCTCAAACACAAGGCAGATGTGAATGGGCTTCGTCAAGAGGATGCTGCTAGTGAAGACCTCTTGGTCATGCCCCTCCTGGTCTCACCACCAGGGTCCCTTTCTTCTCACCAAGAGAAAGGGACAAAAGTGGTCCAAGAGGTGGCCCGTGGGCAGCCTGGGGATTTGATGCTCCCTGGTTTTGGGTCCCAGCAGGGTAGAAAAAGCCCTTTAGCCCCCGGAGACAGCAGCACCCCTGAAGGACATGGGGACACTGATGCAACAGGCTCCCCCTTGTTGCCCCTGTGCTCCCATGGCAGTGCTGACACCCTCGAGCAGGGCCAGCCGCATCCCCCGGAGGAGGGCTGGGGGACATTCTGGCAGCCACTGAAAGAACAAGCCCTCGCAGCCCCAAGCCACAAGCACAGATGGGAGTGAGCTCCACTCCAGCTGCAGCTCACAAACACGCGTCCTGCCGCTTGCCGAGGAGGGGCCAGGCTACGACAAGCTGTATTTTTAGCAAACCAGGACCAAGTCCCAAAAAGCCATGGTGGCCCAATCGTACTCCCCATGCAGTCCCTGCCTGGCTCCCAAGACTCTGACCTTGGTTTCAAGCCTGTGTGTCCCCCACTGCCATCCTGCGCCCTCACGGGATGGGCGCCAGCCTCAAACTTCTCCGTTCCCATCATTTTTAATTCCATTCCCGACTCCGTGCCTGGTGGTCCCCATAGTCCCGCTCACCACAGCCACCTCCTGGAGCAGCTGCAGACCGGGGCAATGGATAACAGCCCTGCGAGGGGCACGAGTTTGGGCAGAGCCCCTCCGATGGGACGTTGGACACATCCCACTTTATTAGAGAGCTGCAGAAAGAGAAAACAGCCCCGGTGCTTGCATAGCTTTCAGAATTTAAAAAATTTACAGTTTCCAGGCTGTGCTTGAGAAACCATGTGTCACAGCCCTGAGGCTGAAACACTTGATTCCCAAAGCCCAGATTAGCACCAGCTCCCCCCAAAAGCCATGATCTTTGGGAATTATTCACCTCCCATTCCCTCAGCACCGGATTTGGACATTATTTAACGCCCTTATCCTCGAATCACTCCTCCAAGGAAGGAAAACGCACTACTGTCCAGGCAGCGATGGGGGACCAAGGCTGACGGGGAAAGGCAAAGTGACTTCGCCCAGGTCACCCAGGAAGACTACGTCAGCACAAGGGCCACACCAGTAACCCAACAGCACCTTGAACCCGCAGCATTTCACCCCCAGAGCTGCTAGAAAATCCCGTCACCCTATTTATTCTCTGCTTTTCTTGGCCTTTCCACCCTTTCAGCCGCAGCACTCACAGCTCAGGTCACACCTCAGTTTAGCTCGTCACTCGGGGACTGTTTCTTGTGCCTAGACGGCCTTTTTTTGAAAACATTTTTTTTTAAAAAAGAAATATCACGGGTTCAGCAAAGCGAGGCCACTCTGCTTTGCCAGCACATGGCTTTGGGAGGCTCGGAGCAGATCCATGGGCTTCCCACCCCTGCGCTCCCGGGCTGGCAGCAACCTATTCCCCTTCTCTCTCACCTCCAGGGAGACCTCAAGTCGCTTCTTTGCTTTTAACTTCAAAAATGTTAACTCCAAAGAACTGCGAGGTTATTTTGACAGACTTCGAGCTGGTGTCTCGCATCTGCCAGCTCCTGGCCTGCCCCCACCCCCCCCGGCAGGGGAGCAAGAGACCCAGAGAACTGATGGGGTCACCTCCCCGGGAAGTCCACCTCCCTTTGGGAATATGCTCCGTTCTCCAAATTAACCGGGGAGGTGTAAAGACCTGTCTAATTAGCTAGCCTGACCCCTCTGCCTTTCGCAGAAAGACCAATTAGCAGGCAATTTGCCTCTGGCAGCGGTGGGTCCTCGGTAGATAAACAACTGCTGCTTTCCTGGGAGGGCAACCCTCAAGTGGGTTAAGTGCGAATTGCTTTTGGTCACAGCTTTCTGACATTTTGCCGCTATTTCTGCTCTCCTCCCCCGGCTCTTTGCCTACAAAACTCCTTCCAGTAACTGCAGCAGTTCTCCCTCTCTAAACCCTGGGAGGGTTTTTACCAGCACAAGCGGTGCTGGCCCCAAATCACCACCGGGTTTTGCTCTTCGTATCAGCCATGGCACAACCCAGTCCAATTTGAAATTAGCAGTTAGCAGGCCGGGTAACGAGATTAGACAGCACACATAGCACCCGTGGTTGGTTTTGCCCTCGGATCCCCTAGAGCTGCCGGGGCAAAGCATTTCCCGGAGCCGAGGGATGGAACGCGGAAGCCAGTGCTTTCCTGGAGGCTGCAACGCTCGACAGCCTGTTTGGGTCTGTCGGCTGAAGCTGGAACCAACCCTGGCTTTTAAAAATTGCCGAACACCCTCCTCCCTTCAGATCCTTTAAATAGTTGTCTCCCGTTGGACGCGACCCAATAACCCAATAAAAGTGAACAGGGATAGTCACTTTGGGAAGCACTGACCTCCTCTCCGTGAGCACGGGCTTTGCAGCGCTTTCCCCCTCGGCAGGGGATGCAATGGCCAGGAAGGGAGGACCAGAGACCCTCTCACATCCAGTGACACCAGCCGATGGGGCACTGGGCACAGTCTGGAACAGCCCCAGCTCTGCACTGAGCCTCCAGCCTCCGGAGGAGCAGGATCGCCTTCCCGAGATGCCGTTTCACCCCTTCCATACCAGCCGCTGTGGGCCTACCTGGGTTAAACGCTCAACTGAACACAGGCAAAGAGACTCTGGGTCTTCTCCTGTGTGTCCCCTTTTAAGAGGAAAGCCTTGGCAATCTCAAGGAACAGGAGACCAAGCCAGAGCCACCCCCTATAGATCCACAGGGCTGGAGGAAGACAAGCTGGCAAGACACATCTATCAGCCTTTTGCATCACCCCATCCAATCGTGGGCAAGTCATTAATTTTAGTTTTAGATGTTTATACCAACAAACGAAGCACCCTATACACGAGGAGCTTGAACACTGCCCAGTTTAGCACTGCCGCTCTTTCCCTGGAGAGACCCTCCTTCCCCTTGTCCCCAGCACAGGCTGAGTGACCCCCACTTTGGTCTCTCCACGTCCGAGTTGCCCGTTTGTAAATGGGATGAGAGCAACAGCAGCACATCAACACCACCAGTATCCATCAGCCTCCCCATGTCGTCTAGTGGTTACGAAGGGAACCGAAAGCCCGCAACAGAAACCAGAGCTCCGGTGCCATGGCATGGTGAGTGACCTCTCCGTGCCTCAGTTTCCTCCTCCAAAAGCAGAGACAAGGGCTCTGCTGCAGCGTGTTCTGTTAGATAAAGGTGAAAGCATAATTTTCTTTCACCCTATTATTTCTATTTCATAGAATCACAGAATGGTTCGGGTTGGAAGGGACCGTAAAGCCCACCCAGTGCCACCCCCTGCCCTGGGCAGGGACACCTCCCACCAGCCCAGGTTGCTCCAAGCCCCGTCCAACCTGGCCTTGAACCCCTCCAGGGATGGGGCAGCCACAGCTTCTCTGGGCAACCTGGGCCAGGGGCTCACCGCCCTCACAGCCAAGAATTTCTTCCTCAGATCTCATCTAAATCTCCCCTCTTCCAGTTTGAAGCCGTTCCCCCTCATCCTGTCACTTCACGCCCTTGCAAAAAGTCCCTCCCCAGCTTTCTTATAGCCCCAATAGAACCATAGAATGCTTTAGGTTGGAAGGGACCTTAAAGATCATCTAACGATCACCTATTTCCTAATGTAGCCTTCACCATCCCATTTATAACCCTGGCAGGTAAGGCTGGCAGAGCAGGACATGTCAAAAAGCATATTTATAATACATAAAACCATACTGATTATTTCACAGAGGTTATTTCTAACCCACAGGAACCACTTGCCTTAACCGAGATATCCTGCCACGGGCACCTCAAGAGCAGAGTACTCGGATACCCATCCTCGAACTTTTTGAGCGGCAAAATGATGACAGGCAACCAGAACTGCTCAGGCAGCAGCAAACTGCAGAAATAAAGCCAGGCATGAGAAAACCACGTGCTCTCAATGGCAGCGCACGCAGGGGAGCCGTGGATTCCGCCGCTAGTACCAGAACTGCCTCCCAGCTTTATTTTTTTCTTTTTTTTTTTTAAAAAAACCCAATTCCTCAGAAACAAAATACAGAACTGCCTTGTCCAGACTATTGCAGCAGCAGCAACCACTCAGCTCACTAAATCTAATTAATGAGCCAGGAAAAGTGTCATTCGTTTGCTAACTACTTTGCCCGGGGTTGCCAAATAGACAGATAAAGGATTTAGCTGGGGCCTATTCCAGCCAAAGGAGCTGGGAACCTGGCAGAGATGGCAAAAGATTAGAGGGGGCTGAAAAGAAAAAAATAAAAAAAAGAGAGAAGGGGGGGGTGGAAATCAAAATAGATTAGCACTTTCCAAATGCAAGCATGTAAATCAGCTTACGTTTTATATAATGCCACCCTTGTGAGCGTCTGGCCACGGGTCTGATTACAGCAGCGCGCGAGAAGTCTCGGCTGAGCCGCGTTTTATTTGGGCTCAGGAATCTCACGCCACCAACTCCCTCACAAAAACAGCAGTTTTGTTTTTACCAGCTTTGTAAAGTCTCACAGGAAGCCAATTAGAGGAAACCTGGGAACAGAGGAAGATTCATAATTGCAATTAAGGCTTCAAAGTACTTCTCCCAAGCGCGGCCGTTAAAATTAGAGCTGGGGAAGGAAAAAAAAAAAAAAAACAACCACAAAAAACCCCACAAACCTTTGAAACACAGAGCTTTCAGATACCTCCCAGGCTGGAAGAGCTTCTCACTCCCGTAACAACGCATCACCTGGCAGACACGGAGCTCACCCCTCCCGGGGACCCACGCAGGACGGGCTCCAGGCTGCCACCTCCCCTGCAGACACCTTCGCCGGGGGTGCTCGGAGGCTGGCAGGAGGCAGGGACACAGCGTGGGGCGCATTTACCTCCTGCCTTTGGTTTTGGGACGAAAGTTCAGTCGTCTATACATGAAACTCCGCCGCGGAAAATTTTGGCGTCAAACAAAGCCTCTGCTTCTCCGTGATGTTCTCAACTCCTGGGACCACTCCTAAACCACCACAGCATCCCTGGCAAGGACAGAATGGCTTTGCAGACTAGGCTGCCTGCTGGGATACGAGAGATTTGGGTTTAAATCCACTGTAAAAGCGATCCAACGTTTGTCACTTAGTGCTACAGACCACCATCCTTCACACCATCACGAACGAAGACGTCCTCTTAGAAGTTCAGCAGTTTCAGCAGTAATCTGGATACGAAGAAAAAGCATCTAAACAGCTCAAATAACCGTGTTTGCGTCACGGCAGAGCTGCTCTGCCTGTCTGCAATCAAACGTGCACCACCGGGGCTCGACAGCTAACACCGCTGCGGCCCCACCGAGAGCTGGGGAACCTGGCCCTGCAGACACACCTACACCAACACTCGCGTGGACTCCACCGTCACGATGGGATGGAGGTGTCTCTTTGGGTTTTGTTTTGACTTTCAGAAACAAAAGCTCCGGTTCAAGGCGAAATATCACCGGGGAGATGCTCTCGATGCTGGATTTTACCCCCACCCTCTCGGACAGAAAGCTGCAGCCGTTTGGTTTGGCTTGAGACTCACAACCCAACCAAGCAAGTGACGGGAGCTGAAGCACAGTTTCTCATATTAGCAACCCCAAGACAGGCAAAACCTGAAAATATTCTACGATCTGCCCAAAACAAACATGTTTTAGCTCATACCCTTGGCTTGGCCATTTCAGGTTGAGGTAGAGCAGAACAGCCCTACTGGTAGAAGTTCAGTCCTCCAGCAGCAGCTGATCTAGATCAGGGCATTTTGCACGTTGGAAGATGTCAACGATACACACAGGACTGGCCAGAAACTTCAAACCAAGGCTACAGACGTCTTACATCTGGGGGGTGGTGCAGTGGTGTATATTCCATAAAGTTCTATCTATCCATCTATATATGTTCCGTAATCTTATATCTAGTCCTTCTCTGGCAGAAGAGCTCAAGCAGGGGAAGCACAATTTGCAAGAATAACACATCCGCACTAGGACACGTTGCAGCCCAGCACTGTCAGTTATGGATTGCCCTCCTTCGCATCCCTCATCGGCAGAAATGGTGGTGGCAGCCCCTGCTATGGCCCCGAACGTGTGGACTCGCTCCTCTGGTATGCCCTTGTAAGGAGAAAGGGTTGAGAAGAGCTGAGAGGAGAAAAAGTAACTCACCCAAGGTGCTAGGGCAAACCCCTGGTAGATCCGGGAGGAGACCATGAAGGTTCTGCACCAGCTGTAGCAGTGGACTCACAACCGCTTCGCTCTGCCAACACTCACAGACACTTCCCTCCTGACGGCACCTCCTCTTTAGACAACACTCCCAGCAGCAGCTTTTCTTCCAGCCCCTCCCAACCTCAACCTCTCTCCAAATAGACAGAGAACATCATGCCCCAGCAGGCAGCAGAGCCCAGGGGAAAGATGCAAAGGCTGCTCTCCTCGGCGGGGATGCATGCTCCTCCTTCCACCAGGCGCACCAAAGCCCCTGGAGCTGCAGCGGCGCTTGTGCCCAGCACAGTCTGGAGGAGGAAAGATCTGCTGTGGCTGTAGGTGGGACCCAGGAGCCCACACAGGCAAAGCGACCCTCAGTCACCTTCATCCAGAGCGTGCCTTCAACCGCTTTTCCTCATGTGTCCACGCCTACTTTCCCCCATGGCCTCGCATACCCCTCATGCGACGGCTGAGTCCTTCTCAAGGATTTTGTGGGTGAGGCTCGGGGTCTACTGCAGGATCTGCCATGTGACCTTGGAAAGTCATTTGTGTATCTGGAAATGAATTGGCTCTAGGTATTTTTGCATAAGCTACTTTCCCTGCGGTGTTTTTGCCCTGCTGCTGAGCACGTAGGACTCAGTAATCAAATGAGGTCAAAGAAAATTCCAGCCAAAACCCCGGCAGCAGCCGCTGCAAACAGCCAACAGCGTCTGAACGAGCACAGCCCGGGCTTGGATGATGGATCTCCCTCTTTGGTAGCACAAGACAAACCATCACAGAAAGTGGGAATAATCCTGTGGGATTAAGCAAGCTGCCACGACCAGGGCTGACATCTAAGACAACACACGGGCAACAAGGACACGGACTGCTAGTTCCCAAGGGCAGAAGAACTGGAAAAGGCGACTCTCCGCAGTGAAGGCTGCAGAGCCTACAGCCCACCCGTCCTCTGCCTCTCATTACACATCGAGCACACTTCCCATCTGAGGAGGAAGCCACAAGCCATGCGGCTGAATCCATCCGCACAAAAACATACCCCTCCCCACCGGCCAAAGCCAAGGACTCCACCGTGGGCTCGCCCACCGAGATGGTTTCCAAGAGCAACCTACACTTCTGCATTTTTGACAGAGATCTTCTTACTTCACCTTCCCGCGTGCTGGTGCCAAAAGGAGAAGTGCTCTGGAGCCCAGGGGAAGTTGTGCCACCATTTCCTATTCTGGAGGATGATTTCACTCTCCTGCCACATCCGAGAGCCACACGTGGCACCCGCCATGCTGCCCAAATGAGCTGTGAGGCTGTTAACATGCAAAGGGCTCTGGTTTGGGCCAAGCAGTTCCAGGAAACTCAACAGTCGTGTTCAAGAAAATATAAAAATAAAGACCACATCGAAATGATCTGGTCAGAAATAACCGTGCGGTCCCTTGGTGCTCATGAGGCGGTAAGATACCAAAGCAGCGCACGTGGCTCAGCGACGGAGAGGCTGGAGAAGCCACAGTCCAGGTCCAAGCAATGACTTTCTGCGCTCCCCTAAACGACGACACGCTCAGCAAGGTTGGGCTCAAGCATCCCTGGGGCCCTCTCTTCTTGCTTGGAGGGGGTCAGTTCCCTTGTCCCCTTCCCACGGCCAAGCAGCACTGCTCTAGTGATGGGGGAAGAGCAGATCCAGAGCAGCCAAGAGACCTGCGCCTCCCCACACATTCACGGAGCTGGACTCTTCCCACCTCCATGCTAAAGGAACGGTGACATGTTGACCAACCACTGACAAATGTCTGAAGGGAAGACTTTTTCTACCATTTATCGCCAGGGTTTCCCCCTATTTCCTCAGCATGGGCATGGGCCAGGACACTCCCCCCAAGCAGCTTGGCTCCATCTTCCAGTCTGGATGGCAGATTCAAGCATCACTCCAGTATGTAGAAGGCTTTCCTTACAGCCATAATAGCCTGGATTTCTGCTGACACCAACAGAAATATCATCCCCATTTAGAGGGCAGAACCTCCCGCCTCTCTTCCCCAAGAGAGTTTGGTAAGCCCCATTACCAGAAGCTTTCTACAGCCCAGCTAAAGAGCGAATCAGGTCTCAACGTATTCCCTGCTTAAAACTTACTGCCGTAGCCTTATCAGCAGAGAGGCACCTCTAGATATTTTTAGAGGTAATATCTGCTAGCACAGGAATTACAGTGCATTAATTAGCAGAGAGGCGCATACTGACAGTCACGAGGTCAAAACACAACATCCATAATTTACACCTCGTTGGGAGTTACTGAGGAAACAGAACGTAGAAGAGCCATCACAAGATCTGCCGTCTTTAAGGGCTCTGAGCACAGAGGCTCCCATGTCCCCAGAAGAAACAGGGAAAATCCACTTTCTCAGATGGACCAAATCCTCATGGACAGCAAAACTCCGTGGAGGCTCTATGTCCATGTTGAGGCGGTCCCTAAAAGATAATTCACAGTTTGCAAGGCCGTTGTCCATCAGTCTGATGGCTCAGGAGAAAAAAAAAATAAAAGAAAAAAAATAAGGGGTGGTCAACATTTGCTCTTCTGGGATAAACTACCACGAAAATTTGTCTGCATTTTTGGTATCAGTGGCCATTCATGCTCCTCAACAGTCACACGTGGCCTCAGCCTTTTAGGTGACCGGGGTACTGAGAGATGGAGCTGCCTTTTTTAACGGCTAGTTAAAACTAGAGAAAGTTGTAAGTTGATTGGTCATACAGACGGGCAGATTCACTTTCCTGAGCCATCTGGATTGTTCCTCAAGAAGTTCATAACCTGACCCCACCTTAAGCAGCCTCTCTTCCCCCAGAGCTTCCTCCACTGGGCAAAAGTTATTGGCAAGGAAGCGTCGCAGTAAGTCAGGCTGCGGCAGGACTTCCCGCACTTCCCACTGCATGCCCGGACATCAATAGCAATAACCAGCTGCAACCTCAGAGGAATGGACCTAGAGAAGGTTATCACTCAGGTTCCACCACTACCGAGCAGGACAACCCTTGCTAGATGAGTGGACGAAGCACAATAGCTCAGTTTCCCTCCAAAAAAATCCCCAAAGCGCAGCTGCTCAGAGAGGGAGAGAGAGAACCACTGCGGGATGCAGGACTGACAGCGAGTCGATACCCACCACCATCTAAAGAAGAAAACCATGCCATTACTCGCCGACAAAATGCTTGATCATGACTAGGACTCAGATGAAATTAAGCCATCCAGAGATGGCTGATGGCTAGGTCAGGTGCGCCATGCTTCGGTCCAGAAGGGGCTTTTTCATACGCACAACGGCTGTTTGGTGAGACTTTCTGTCAGAGTGGTTCACAACTTCTTCTCTGAACAGCCTGGCCCCCCCGGCAGCCCTGCTGGCATCCCCACAAAGGCTCTTCCCAGCACACCAAAGGGCATGGCGAAATGAGGAAGAAGCCTCTACCACCCTGAACACCTTTGTGAACCTGCTGCACAGCCGACCATACATCAAGGCAAAGACGACCAGCCAAAACTCTTGGTATCTTGTTTCTTACAACAACGTAATTAAGGCTGGCAAATTCAGGATTATCATACTGAGCCAAAAAAAAAAATAAAAAAAATGACAGAGTTGAAGGCATGAAGCAAGATAACTGAGGAAAAAAAAAACATCCAGTGACTTTGGAGAACCCACATCAGCTGTTTGCTCTGCTGTAAAGCTCCGTGGTGACACTAGGTCTATCCCAGGGGCAGGATTCATTGCCTCTAACTTTACCTATGCAAAAAATGAGGTGAATCCCTAAGCAAATCGACATCAACAGACAGAGAGAGCACCTGGTATGGGCGTCAGGAGGATGGGGCCAGGCTCTTTTCAGTGGTGCCCAGGGACAGGACAAGGGGTAACGGGCACAAACTTGACCATAGGGAGTTCCACCTCAACAGGAGGAGGAACTTCTTTGCTGTGAGGGTGGCAGAGCCCTGGCACAGGCTGCCCCGAGAGGTGGTGGAGTCTCCGTCTCTGGAGACATCCCAAACCCGCCTGGAGGCGTTCCTGTGCCACCTGCTGTGGGTGACCCTGCTCTGGCAGGGGGTTGGACTGGGTGGTCTCCAGAGGTCCCTGCCAACCCTATGATTTTATGGTATGGAGGTCAGCCCATCCCATCCAACTTCAACCCTTCTACGAGGGGAGATAGCAGACAAAAGTTAAATTAGAGGCCTCAATTTTTAGGCAGGCATCCTTAAGCAAGACAGCTCCCATCCTCCTTCTCCTAAGCTGCTTCCCACATCTAAAGCAGGAATGATCACACTTCCTTCCTCAGCCAGCAGTTGCACAACCAAACGCTTCAAAGCCTGTCAGAAGCTCAGCTAGTGCAATAATGGGAACATGGAAATTGCAATAGACTCACTTAGTTTAGCTTTCACTTCTTCCCCCCCCACCAAAAAAAAAAAAAAAAAAAAAAAATTGATTCATAACAAACAAAAGCAGAAGCCAACATTTTTGCAAGTGGCTTTGGCTGCTCAAGATCCCCAGGTTTCCTCGCTGGACTTCCAGGTGTAAGCTCCGAGGAGGAGTGCCAGAGGCCGGAACGAGCAGCTCTCAATAAACTACTGGTCCAAGAAAGCTTTACAAGCGTGCCACTTCCAAGCCTCTGCTGTAAAAACAGAGAGTTATTTCCACCTTTGAAGACGGAGTGGGCGCTTTAAATCTGCCTAAGGTCAACTTTATGGGGCTATTTCACAGACGAACTACGTTAGAGTACTGGTAATCCAGAAAACACAGACAAGTAGGAGAAAAGAAATGCGTCATTACTTAGTTATTTGGAGCAGGTGAGGGCTAGCAATAGATAGTTGTAGACACCAACAGTCCAGCACGTGTGGGACAAGGCAGCAGAGGTCTCATTTACACACCAAAGCTGCATTAGATCTTTGGCCAGCAGCAAAATTCCCATCAACTGTGGCAGGACCAGTCGTGGGCCCTCTCACCGGAGGTTATCGGAGAAATCAACTGAACTGTGCCTATGACCAAGCAACCCCCCTCGCTCCCGCAGGGAAGATGCAGTCTCTTACCCGACCGGCTAAGGCTGACCCACACAAGCCGGATTTGAAGTGATGGCCGAGGAGCGAGGAAGGCTCCAGCGCTCAACTGCCCATGGGAGGCTCGTCGCTGAACACTGCCCTTTGGGGCTGTCACTGGCTCTCCTCTCTTGAGTCATTTTTTTCGTTTTTCTTATTAAAAAAACGACTGGAAAAGTTAGACAAGCAGGTGGGGCTGCCCCTAAAATGTACAAAACACAACCACAACAAAATTTTAGTGATTTCAGAGTGAAACCACCATCACGTTATCAGCCTGGTAATGAACTTCTCATCACAGTAGTACTGACTGGACTCCAGCTCCAGGGAGCTGCTCCAGGAGATTATTTCCACTTTATGAAGCAGGAAAGACAGTCTCCTCCTACGTCCGCCCGGAGATACGGAGGGGTAAAGCATACTGCAAAGCACAGTGCAAGAGCTGGAAGGAGACACGCAACACGTGGGGTTCAGTTTGCAGCCAGGCTCAACTTCTGGTCCCACCAGGACAAGTCCAGAGCAACGCATTGGTTCTAGTTTTAGCAAGGAAGTCACAGCAGGTACCAGAACCTGCATGTGGACCAGCAGCCTCGGAGGTGGCAGGGATGAGGGCAGAGCCAGCAACCCCCAGGCAATTTTTAGCCATTGGAGAGGAACAGGGTGATCACAGAAACAAGGTGATGTGCATGAACCACTGACCCCATCATTTGCAGGGGATACCATCAGATCAGCTTCACGGAGACCACGTACCACTCACGAGACTGCGGCGCTCACACAAAACCTCTCTGATCCTTCCAGAGTCTGTCCCTGTGCAGTAATAGCTGCAGCTGGATAAAGTAACAGAAAAGGAGTCTCAGCAACGTGTAATAGGAGCAATCTGGAAACTGCAATCCAGGCAAATTCAACAAGTGTTGGATTAAGACAAGTACATGCTGGTTTCGCAGCATCACCACCACCTTCCCCATCAGCAGTGCTGGCAGCAAGTGAAGGCGTGAGATGAATACAGAGGAGACCCCTTTTCCAGTCCTGGGGTCTCCGGTGGGAGAGAGTGAGAACAGCAGCAGCTCATCGGTTGTGGGTGCCGGGTTCAGCTTTTCAGGTACTAAACTCCTGGTGGGGGCACAGCACCCATCCTGCTTAACACTGGACACCGAGAAGACCAGTAGTAGATTTTAGGAAGCCAAGAGACCTTCCAGAGACAGATATTCAACAGTAATTGAGCGGGGATTACAACATTTTGCATCGGCTTTGCGTCTCGACTGACCTGAGCTCAAACCGGTCATCTGAAGGTTTGTCGCTTCCATATTCAGGCCTGAATTTTAGAGTAACTCTGCATTTCCTTGAGAAACAGAAGCAGCCTGCGACGCATCGCAGGGTCACACAAGCTGAAGGCACTTGCAAACTATTCTGGGACCTGCTGCGAGCGAGCGATTCCCTTGCCACGAGGACAGGAACGTGAATGGAGCGGCTACGTGGAGACCACGACCAGCGTTAGACCCTAGCAGCAACGCTGAGGGGAAACTGAAACCACAACAGCGCGATAGTGTCCAGCGCAGAACTGTCTGCAAACCTCCCTACCGCCCATTCTGCAAACTGAGACTTCCTCTCGACTTATTTTTAAAATGTTCTTTTTTACAATTACCTTTTTTTTTTTTTTCAGGCCAGGATCTAGAGTATTCTTGACAAACAGATAACGGGGGAATTCCACGCGCTACCCCTTTAAAGCCATGATGTATTTTGATGCCGAGAAATACAAATCTCTAAATTAGTCCCACCGAGCCATCACCGAGAAGAGCAGTTGCGATGGTACCTTCTCTCTTTCTCCAAAAAGACATTTTCTCTATATGCAACCCCAGTGACTCACTGCAGGTCCTTTCAATTGGAGATGCTCGTACCAGTGGCAAGACCCTGCCTTCATCTCCCTCTCCAGCTAAAAACATGGGCTGCACCCTTCATCTCCATATCCCATTATTTTTAGCTCCTGTAACGCAACACTCTTGAACCGTTCAAGTGTCGAGCTTTGGGAAGTGAAAGGCACAGTGAAAGGCACAGGGAGGAACGTGTCTCCCTGACGTTGTTAGAATAAGGTCTACTACTTTTTGCCATGGTTTCTGAAGGAAACTGCAAAAGTCCCATTCCTGGAGATGCTGAAGGACAAGCTTCAAATTGAAGGACAGGGAGAAAATACGCCCTTGCTCTGCTTCAAACTGAAGGGCACGTGCCCTGCTCTGCTGGGGGTGGGAAACGGGATAAACTCAATCACAGAAAGGCTGCTATAAAGAGGAAGGGACTTATCTGCGCCCATGTCCTTGAAGGCAGAACATGCAGCAACAGACTCAAATCGAATGACAGGGGGAGAGCGGTCCCTGCCCCAGGGCCAGGCGGGGATCCTCAGCCACCCTTCCCGTCCCGATGGCCCTTCCCGTCCGCACTCCTCAGCCCCCATTGCCTTTTCAAGTCCTCCTGCCTCGAGGCAGATGAGCAGCTACGGAGGCCTGTGGGAATTTCTGGGATTTCACCATCGTAAAGTACATCTTGACGCTCAACAGTAACTTCCTAAAAAAAAAAAAAAAAAAAAAAAAAGAAAACAACACCCACTCGAAGGAAAAACAAAAATCCAGCCCTACCCTGCGCTTCTTTTTATCTCCCCTCCATCAACGCTTCGCTCACCTTCCGACACACCAGACCAAGGCTGGCGGGTTTCAGCAGCCCGCGCTTTGCTTTCTGGCGAGGAGCAGGAGCACAGAGCCGAGCCCATCTCCCCTCCTCTTGCTCTCATCGGCAACAGCAGCTCTGCCGCCAGAGCCACGCAGCCAGCGGCATCCCTGGCATCCAAACACCCCTCTCCGCCAGCCCGGGGTGGGTGCGGGGAGATGACCCAGGACATCAACAGCCATCAACAACCCCATCCGCCACCACTCTATGGGCTGTGTGGGTTTGGCAAAACTCAACCAGGGTAAGAAAAGCCTCTATTTTTCTCCTCAAAAAAACAGCAGAAATGACACATATCTGATCTGAGTAAGAAAAGACCAGTTATACATACTCACTTTTCAGAGAGGAAACGTACTTGTTCCTGGCACCAATTATGAAAACCCCTCGCCACATGATGCAAGAGTTTATTTTAGCTTGTATCAGTCTTTATCACACCAGTGAAGGTTAAAGTTTCACCCAACAGCACCGTCAATTACAAGCTCAGTGTCAAGTGAAGCCCCAAAAAGATTTAGGCTGGAGATAGCGCTGGTGTTTGGCCCAGCCCGGCTCGGGGCCGGGTGCCGTCAGCGGTATGTAATGGAAACTCCGGGGTTGCTCTTCAGGGAAGGTGGAAGTTCAGCAGAGAAGTGGCTGTGTGTCACAAGGGAGGACCAGGGGAAAAAATAAAAAATTCAGCAAATGCATAATTTAGAGAAAAAAAAAAAAAAAAAGGGGGAAAAAAAAAAAAAAAAGGTGTTTCCCAAAATAAAGGCAGCAGCACAAGCTGCCCCTGACAATAAGGAAGTGAAGGACATGACAGAGTGTCAAACGGTTCCTCCCAACACTCCCTATGGTGGTTGTCCAACCTGGTAGGACAAACCACAAGGAGACATCCCTGTTGGAAGGGTCTTATGGCCACTCACACAGGGCAAAGGGGACAAGACTCCAGGTATTTCCATGCACAGCAGGACACACCCTCCCAAAAGCATATGGGACACCTGGGGTTGAGGTCCACGCCCAGACGTAGCAGGCGCTGAGCTCCCTCCCAAGCTGAAGACTTCACTGAGGTTGAAGATGCTGCAACAAAGTCTTCAGCTTGGGAGGGAACCCAGCACCTACTGCCTCTGGGCACGGGCCTCACCCCCAGCCGTCCCATGTGCTGTCTGCGGCAGTTGCTGCGTACGTGGGGCTTCTTTGGACATTGCCCTTGGGGAAAATCCATTTTTACCACGCAAGGGTACACGTGGGTGGCACTATCGTATTTAGGATAACATCAAACACAACGGGAAACAGTGATACCACAGTATCATGAAAAATGCTCATCAGCTACGCTTTGTTCCACTGACCCAACACTTTCCTGTGACTCTCCAAACCCTTCCTAAGATTTCTTGCCCCATGTTAACCCCTACTCTGCTACACTGGCTCAGAGGGAGGGGTGCTGGGGTTTTGGGGGGTTGGTTTGGTTTTGTTGGTGATTTTTTTTCCTATTGCAAAACCATCTGTTCGCCTCAGCTGGGCCAGGGACCATCCCCATCATGCAACCGAGCAATGCGGCACAGAGAATACACAACCAAGGGTCCCTCCCGGGGGGGGGGGGGGGGGACGGACCCCAACCTCTGCCCCACGCTGCCTTCCCCCCCGCAGCCGCCTTGCGATGAAGGACAGCGAGAGCCGATGCTAATTCCTTCAGCCTATTCGGAAAAACAAGTTTACACATGAGATTTCAATTGGCTCCATCTCTGCTTAACTACTCCAGCTGTGAAACAAAGTAAGTGAGAGACAAAGCACTACAAACAAGCAGCGTGACCATTTGAGAGGGCTTTTTGTGGGCTTTAATGCCAAACCCACTAAATAGATTAACTTACAGCATAAACAAGCAAGTAAATCTTTCCCCCAAGGCCCTGTGTATCCAAAGGAAGCTTTGGAAGTTGCTTCCTGCCATTGTGGAGGCCCTGCTGGGAACCCAGGAGCCTTTTCAGTCCCTGGCTTGGTTGCCCAAAACCTTCAATTTACTTCCAGCACCGCTGGCTGCAGCGCCACAAAAGACAGATGATGGCAAGGACGGTTTTTGGCTCTTCCCCACCACCCTCAGAGAAACGGGACCGTGACTCACACCTGCTTCCAAAGCTCACAGAAGGGTTCGAGCTCCACTTTGACCAGAGGACTCGGTACAAGCGCAGCACCACCATCATAACTGATAAGAAAGGAAGTCTCCAAACAAGGAGACAGACCAAGGAGACGTGGGCATCCATCCAACAGCGGGACGACCAGCAGTGGCCAACCCCACCAGGCTGCTCAGCCCCCGAGCATCTTCAAACAGCCCACAGCACCAAAATGCCACAGCAGCATCCACACTTGCCATTTGAGAGGGGAATGACAAGCCTAGGGCATGAAACCTTTCCAGACCCTGTGTTCACCTCTGGGAAGAAGCAAGCTCAACCTGTGCTGGAGGCCACCACCGCATTCCAGATGTGCCAACCCCTGCAGATGTGGAGAAGGGCAGGGTGCACAAAGGGAAGGTGCTCGGGCTGGAGAGCTCAGGGCCATGCCACCACAACAAATGAGGTCCAAGCCCCTGGGCTCTCCCTGGCTGAGGGCAGGACCCTGAGCTGGACCATCCTTTGGCCTGGCCTAGTACAGTCAGCAGACCTACATCCCCATCAGCCCAAAAAAGCTATGGAGAAGACAAGCTGAAAGGTTGTCTTTCACCACTCTCCATCCCTTTTTTCCAGCACAGTGACTACATTTGGCAGCGACATGACAGCTGCGAGGGACACTGAGAGCACCCCATCCCTGAAGTGCCTCCAGCCAGGCTGGCACAGCCCCAACCAGCTCGTGTCCCACACGGAGAACAAGTCCCGAAATCCACTCAGTCACACATCAGAGGAGCACGGGGTGTAAGAGCCCACGCAGGAAATGCAGCCTGAACACCCTCCCGCCCCCGGTTCTCCCCACGATGGGCAGGAGCATCACGGCACATGGGGCTGGTCCCCTGGCTCAGCTCTTCACTAGGAGCCAAGGTCCGGGGACCTGGCATGACGGTGACTGCAAGTGCCCAATTTCCACAGAGTCAAAGGCTGCTCTCTTCATCCTAAAGCATCCTACTCACGGTGGCGTTCTGGTTGGAGACCAGTAGGTGGAAGGCACCTATCCTACTCACCATCCTGCCATCACTTCTAAAGTCAGCGCCACAATCCAGCAGCTCAGTGCCCACCACAAAGCGGATCCCCAGGCTCCAGGTGTGCTCTGTACCAGCGGACATGGATTTAGACCCACGTAGCCATTCCTTTACACCATCTCAGCTCCCTCACTGATCATTCAGACCAGATCAACCTGGGAACAATTTGCCTTTAACGAGCAATCCTTTGGGGACATCGGGCTTGTTGGCTTTGATTGCAATCCAGCTAATTGATCCAGGGAGGCAAGCCTCAAGCAGAAGCCCTCTCAGATAAGCAGGATGCATACATGGGGATGAGGAGGATCAGGGATGTTGCCCAGCCTGGGTCTGCAAGGCTGGAGTTGCAGAGTGGTGTTCCCCAGGGGTCAGTACGGGGCCCAGTCCTCTTCAATATATTCATCAATGACCTGGATGAAGGGACACAGTGCACCCTCAGTAAATTTGCTGATGACACAAAGCTGGGGGGGAGGGGCTGGCTGACACAGCAGAAGGCTGTGCCACCATCCAGAGAGACCTGGACAGGTTGGAGAGCTGGGCGGAGAGAAAACTTATGAAACTCAACAAGGGCAAGTGTAGGGCGCTGCACCTGGGGAGGAATAACCCCCTGCACCAGGACAGGTTGGGGGTGACCTGTTGGAGAGCAGCTCAGTGGAAAGAGACCTGGGAGTCCTGGTGGACAACAGGGTGACCGTGAGCCAGCAATGGGCCCTTGTGGCCAAGAAGGCCAATGGCATCCTGGGGGGCATCAAGAAGAGTGTGGCCAGCAGGTGGAGGGAGGTCATCCTCCCCCTCTGCTCGGCCCTGGGGAGGCCACATCTGGAGCGCTGTGTCCAGTGCTGGGCTCCCCGGTTCAAGAGGGACAGGGAACTGCTGGAGAGGGGACACCAAAGGGCTACCAAGAGGATGAGGGGACTGGAACACCTCTCTTGTGAAGAAAGGATGAGGGATTTGGGTCCCTTCAGGCTGGAAAAAAGACGCCTGAGGGGGGATCTTATCAACACTTATCAATACTGAAAGGGGGGGTGTCAGGAGGATGGGGCCAGGCTCTTTTCAGTGGTGCCCAGGGACAGGACAAGGGGTAACGGGCACAAACTTGACCATAGGGAGTTCCACCTAAACACGAGGAGGAACTTCTTTGCTGTGAGGGTGGCAGAGCCCTGGCACAGGCTGCCCCGAGAGGTGGTGGAGTCTCCATCTCTGGAGACATCCCAAACCCGCCTGGAGGCGTTCCTGTGCCACCTGCTCTGGGTGACCCTGCTCTGGCAGGGGGTTGGACTGGGTGATCTCCAGAGGTCCCTTCCAACCCCTGCCATCCTGTGGGTCTGTGATTCTGTCAGTTTGCTGGGTCGGACTGCAAAGCCCCCGCACCCGAGAGCTGCCGTCGCTCCATCACGCAGGCAGCGGGAGGCTGCGCTCGGTGTGAGGACCAGCTTGCAAGGTTTGTCGACACAAAGACACCGAGAACGAAGAAACATTTGCGAAGTTTCACATGTACAGACTGCCAGAAACAATGAGAAAAGGGAAATGCCACCTGAAAGGATGAGAGCTTGTTTGCAGAGAAGCCTCTGAGGCGAGGGTTTAAATAGACATCGAGCGATGGGGGAAGCAGCTGAAAGGGGAAGCGTTTCATCCTAATTTGAGACAACAAAGAATGGGCCTTTGTGGAAGGGATGAAAAACACTTTTGCAAGCTGGAGACAACACCGTCTTTCTTAAAGCGTGCACACACCAGCCCGTACACCCATCCACACAGCGCTGCCTTTGAACAGACATTAACACAATATTGAAAATACTTTGACCTTACAGCACAAAAACCTCCACCGCAGGATAAAAGAAGACGACGAATTCCCTACCGCCGCAGCTGCTAAGGACAGTCACAAGATCGGGGTGAAGCTGAGCCCGTCCTGCTCAGCCGGAGCAGCGTCGTGACCGGGGGGACGATGCTCCGGCGTGCCCTGCTGTTCCCAGCCACCCTCCTCACATGAGCTGCTCGTGCCGGGCTCTGCTGGCTTCTGCTTAAACCCACCCCGAAAATAAGGGCCAGCAGCATTTTAGGAGCACCCGAGCTGCTCTCCCCCCGGGCACTGCGGGAATTCCGAGCAAGGAACCCCGTCCCCGTCTCTCACAAACCCGGACGGTCCCCCTGCAGCTCTGGGAGTCATTAATAATTGTCACGGCGCCGCAGGACGGCGTCACCCAGCCAGGTAGCGTTTTCCTATTCCCCTTTTAACTCAGCAAGAGGGTGATGCTCACATCTGTCAGCTAAAAACAAAAAAAAAAAAAACAACAAAACCCATCTGCAGCCCTTTTCACTGCCCGGGCCAGGTGGGGAGGGAGCGCTGGAGCCCGTTCTTCCCCGGGCACCGACGGAGGGTTGGCCAGCCCCGTTCCGGGAATGGTGCGGCACAGGTGGGAGCGCTGAGCACGCAGCTGCCCCCGGCAGGATCCGGCCCCCAGGCTCTCTCTTACCAACAGGAGACTGGAAGCCGTATGAACTCTCAGATGGGGCAGGTTATGGTTAAATACGTCAATCGCGCTCGCAAGGAGAGGACATCTGAGCCAAAAACAGCCGAGCCTCGAACACGAAACCCCGCCACGCCGTTTCCAAACAAACCGCGCTTCCCCGTAGCATCGCGCTGCCTGAGCGCCCGACGGAGCCAGCGCTCTTCCAGCTCCGCATCTGCGAACTCCACCGAGCATCCGAGCATCCCCCGCTGCGCCACGCCGGTGAGGGAACGGATCATCCGACCACAAGCCCAAATTGGTCGTCCCCCCCCCCCCCCTTTTTTTTTTTTTCTCCTCTCTCCAGAGCTTGAAATCAGAGATTAACAAGTCTGAAGGAGCTCATGCCTGGCCACTCATGTATTCCAGATGCACATGCTATAATCGCGGCTTGCCAAACAGGATACGAGGCGTAAGAAAATAAAGCATTTTATCTTCAAGCTTTTCCAAGAGGGTATTAGAAACAATGGGGAGGAAATACAAAATTAACACTAGAGAAGAGCAATTGGCAGTGCCCCTCGCGAGTCTGTTCTTCATTACAAGGCTGCCTATTCAGTAGCTTTCATTAGGAAAATCGCATCGCAGAGCCATTCCCAACAGTGTCCCTATTTCCTAATTAAGCTTCGCCAAAGAGCCGCGTCTTTTAGTTACCGCGCAGCATACAATCACCACAATTACCATTTCATCGCACCCTGGCTGCTGAAAACCCTGCAATTAAAGCATCCGAGGAGTCACACGGGCGCGTCATTGGGGAGACAAGTTCTCACGTCGTGCTAATTGGCGGCCAAAGACGAGATCAGAAAAACGGGAACGTGGGTTTTCGGTTTCCACGCTGGGAAAGGCGCTGGGGAGCCGCAGCCGCTCCCCAGGCCCCCACCCAGGCGAAGAGGGCTCGGTGCCAGCGGCGAGCGCTGGTGAAAGGTCCTCGCCCACCCCTGCGGACCGCAGCACAGGGCGATGCTCGCTGCATCCTCGCACGTATCACACCCATGTCACCAGGCGATCAACCCCGACCCAACACACGTGGCACAAGGCGGACGCAACCTCGCGTGGTTTGTAAAGGTCACCCAGAGACCCCCCGATGACAGCTTTGGATGGGTGGGAGCCTCGCAAAGAAAGGGCTGGCAGCGGACCGGTGGCAAAAGCGTCCCCACACCACCTCTGACCACCTGGGAAGGACGCGGAGTCTCGCAGTTCCAAGCCTCTTAGGGAAGCGGAAAGGAAGTCTTGTAGAGAGGTGGGGAAAGAGGATGAGCTGCAGCCATGGAGCCTGGATCGCATCCACAGGTCACATTTTCCTCCGCTGCAGCCAGGAGTGACATTTCCAGCCCAAAACACCCCCCGGCTGAGCGTGGCTGCAAGGTGCGGAGCTGCAGCCAGGGAAGACATGCCAGGCCGCCGTGCGATGCCCGGGGGGGGGGGGGCATTGTTTCCATAGGAACCTCATCCCCCCGCCCCATCCTCTCACCTACTGCCCAGCCCCAAGTTCAAAGCTGAACTCAGACACAGCAGGAGCCTCCCGTCGCTTAAAACCAACCTGGGGGCACTCACCTGTGTGTCCCTCCCCCCCCCCACCCCGGCAAACTCAGGCACAATTTTCCACTCGCAAAATAATAATGCAAAAACGGGCAGCCCCGCCATGCCAGGAACAGCTCAGCGGCCACCCAAAAAAAAGAGAAGTCGAAACTACCCCAGGTAAGCTGCAGCACGGCAAGGCCAACAGCGGTCCCCATGCCACTGAGAGGGTGCCACCAGCCTGGCCAGAGCATCACGCTGGTGGCAACGCCGCTGCAGCGTTGGCCATCCCTCGGCCCCACAGCTGCTGCAGCACGGGCAGCATGCCCCGCCGGAGCGGCAGGCCGTACCTCTCTGCCAGCGCTTTCCTCTGGGTTCGGTTCTTCTTTCTCGGTGCAAAACGCACATCTTCATTTTCACGTTCAGGAAAAGGCACGAGGTGACAGTTTTGGTCTGCTTTTCTCCCAACTGGGGTGCCCCGATCTCCAGGGGGGAGGAGGGACCGGAGATGCGGGGCTGCTGGTGAGGAGCTCTAACTCCTCTACCCCAAATCAACGCACGCTGGCAGAGCTTCTCCCTCTGCACAAGCACCTCTAACACTTTCCATCCCCATTCCTCTCACGGAGCTGCCGGGAGCGGGAGAGCGATGGCCACACGACGCGGGGGAAGGCAGACCAGGGAGCTCCCCCCCGCTTCAATCCTGCGGGACAACACCGTCAGCCGGCCTTGGACCAAGCGCATCCCCGGTCCGCAGGGTACCGCAGACGGGGCTCCGCGCCGCCCGGTTGCCTCCCCACAGAAACCCGCGGTGCAGCGCCCAGCCATCGCCTGAGCCCTCCAACCTGACGTAGTCACCGCAACCGAGGGATGTGACCACCGCAAAGGCCACTGCCGGGCTCTCGCTCTTTATCTCCCCATCTTTCTAGGTTTAAGCTTTAATCTGAGCAACGCCCGGAGCTCCAAAACACTTTGCAATCGTGTTTCGGAAACCAATTTGCAACTCCATCCGAGTTGTTGCTCTGAACAACAACAACGAAAAAAAAAAACAAAAAACAACAACAAAAAAAAACGAAATGAGACCCCTGCGACACACACAAAAATTAAAGTGTTGACATCCTGCACGTCCCTGGAGTTTGCAGGCTCTGCATCAAACCAAGGTTTAGAAAATTAATCTAAATGGAACAGCAAAATAAATTGCAGCTGTTGAGCACCAGCCTCTCGCGCAGCGGGGTGAGCAGCGCCAGCCTGCAGCTGCCTGAGCTCGTTTGCGCTGCGTTGAGAGCAGCAGCAGCAGCACCGAAAACAAGCCCCGAGCAGAGTTAACGGGTGCTGGGGTGACAGCAGTGAGATTTTAATAAACATGAAAACAAAGGTCTGAAATCTCTTTTCTCCCGCTTTCGTTAGCGATTTGAATCAGCCTAGCCTTTTCCTCCCTTAGGGCTTACACCATCTGAAGCAGCTAAACATCCTTTCGGGGAGGCTGCTGCAGAAGTGAGTGCAGCAGGAGGCCCGGCTGGGGCTGGCCACCCTCTGGCCAGTACTAGCCACTAAGTGGGAGCTGCTGGTGACACGGTAAGGCCACAGAAGCACCTGATGGAAGATGCTCCTTCTCAGGCACAACTATCAGCGCAGGCTGGTGCACGAGGCAGCACGGGGACATCTCAGGGCTGGTGCGTGTCCGGACTCCGATGCCAGAGGGATGGATGCCACGCTGCTGGGCTTGTCACATCCCAAACCACATCCTGTTGCCCTCCGCCCCCCTGGGCTGCGGGGACCCGGCCGAGGGTGACGGGAGCAACAGGCGACTCCTGGCCCTTGGGTCCCTCCAGCCCGGCGAAGAGACCTCCTGCTGCAGGGACAGGGAGTGACTCACTGCCACCCCCGCCAGCGGCCCTGCCAAAACTCCAGGCAGGCGCTGGAGAGCCCCCGGGATTTCCCGGGGACCCAGGGACGGCGGGGTGGTCCCCGGGGGCCGGGCAGGGCCCTACACCTGGGCCCCGAGCAGCAGCTCTGTGGCGCGGAGGAAAACAAGTGCGTAGTCCAGAAATGAGTCACGGCGGTGGGGCCCCGTCCCCACCCGCGGGGTGACACCGGCTCCTCCTGGCCAGGGGCACGGCCGGCCACAGACCCCCCTGGGCTGCAAGGGGACATGGTGCGGGGGGGTCCCCTTCCAAGGGTGCAAAGGAAACCCCCCACCCCGGGGCTGGTGACACCCCCACTGGTGGGTTTAAGTGGAAACCCCCAGCTGCACGGGACCCCCCCATCACACCAGCTTCATTCCCCCTCCTGTTACTTGGACACACCGTTTATAAGTAGTTTCGCCCCCCACCCCCCGGTTCCACAGCCCCCTCCGGGCACACCGGTGCCCAGCACTCTCCCACCCCACGCACCCCGTGGTGCCCGCTGGGCGCTGGGGCTCCTCGGTGACACGGACACCCCGGTTATAAGGCACCCCCTGCTCGTCCGCCCCCTCCAGAGCACCAGGCGTACACAGCCCCCCCGGCCCGGCCCGGCCCGGCCCGGCCCCCCCATTTACACGGTCACCGCGGTAATAGGGAGCTCACCGGTTACACCGGGTGCACGGAACCCCTGCCCCGGTTACACCGACACCCCCCTGCCCCGCGGCTCTCCCACCTGGGGGGCGGCTGCCGCCGGGGCTCCCTGCCCATCCTCGGCTCGGCTCGGCTCGGCTCGGCTCGGCTCGGCTCGGCTCGGCGCCCCGCCGGGCTCCACGCCGGGCTCCGCTCCGCTCGGCGGCGGGCGGCACCGGCGGCACCGGGGCGGGAGGCGGGCGGGGCTGCCGGCAGGGCCCGCCCCACACGTGTGCGCCGACCAGCCCCGGGCACCGCCCGCCCCGCCCCGGCCCCGCCACCCCCTCGGACATCCACACCCCCGGCCCCTCCACCTGCCCTCCTTCCGCCCCTCCGTCCACCTCTTCCTCCGACCACACACCTCTTCGTCCGTCCATCCGTCCATCCATCCATCCATCCATCCATCCCTTCCTACACCAACCCCTTCATCCGTCCACACACCCCTTCGTCCGTCCATCCAACCCTTCATCCCTTCATTCACCCACCCACCCCTTCCACCCCTTCATCCATCCACCCGTTCCTTCATCCAGACAGCCAACCCTTCACCCCTTCGTTCATCCACCCACCCCTTCATCCATCCACCCATTCCTTCATCCAGACAGCCAACCCTTCATCCTTTCCTCCATCCATCCGCCCCTTCATCCACCCCTTCATCCACCCCTTCATCCATCCATCCATCCATCCATCCATCCATCCATCCATCCATCCACTCACCCCTTCCTCCACCCACTCACCCCTTCATCCCTCCATCCATCCCTCCATCCATCCCTCCCTTCCTCCCTCCCTCCCTCCCTTCATCCATCCACCCACCCCTTCATCCATCCACCCACCCCTTCGTCCAACCATCCAACCCTTCATCCCTTCGTTCATCCACCCACCCCTTCATCCATCCACCCACCCCTTCATCCAGCCAGCCAGCCAGCCATCCCTTCAGCCCTTCCTCCATCCACCCACCCCTTCATCCATCCACCCACCCCTTCATCCATCCATCCATCCATCCATCTATCCTTCCCTCCCTCCTTCCCACCAGCCTGCTGTTCATCTAGCTAGCCATCCCTTCAGCCAGCCAGCCATTCCATCCGTCCATCCTTTCCTCCCACCACCCTGCCATTCATCCAGCCAGTCATCCCCTTAGCCACCCACCCTTCCATCCATTCATCCTGACACCCGTCTGTCCCCCTGCCGCTTTCCCTTCCACCCTTCACTCTTCCACTTGTGCACCTCTCCATCCCTTCCTTCCTCCTGCCATTCCGCCATTCATCCGTCCACACACGCCTCCATTCTTCTATCCATCCACCTCCCATCCATCCACCCATCCATCCCATCATCCTGCTATTCACCCACCTACCCTTCCCTCCATCGCTCTCCTTCTTTCCGTCCATCCATGCGCCTTTCCAACACTACATCCTTCCCTCCATTCATCCATCTGTCCATCCCCCCAATCCCCCCCCCCAGGGGGGCCATTTCCCCATCCCTCCCTCCCTCCATCCTTCCTCCCCTCCCTCCACTCCGCCATGCTATGTATTATATGAGCTTGTTTTCCTTCTCTCCCTGTGCAGCCCTTTAACCAACCTCTGCTGGAAGAGCCCTCACCACCTCCCCGGCAGCACAAGGCCACCCGCGGCCCGGGCTGGGTGAGCCTAGACTGGGGACATTCTGCTGATTTCTGCTCAGGTGGCACCTGGGAATGGCCTTTTCCTGCTGCCTTCAAGGTTGCTCCTGAGAAAGGGCCTGTGTCACCTCGATCGCTGGCAATACTTGCCCCCCGTGCCTTCCCGCTGGCCCATCTGCCACACGGGGCTTGCGGCTGGATCCAGCCCAGCTGGTATTGTGGTGAGGGCAAGAATCTGGCTTTGGGTTTCTTTGCGGATTTCCGTTTTTCAGAAGAGAGTGACCGCTGCTATTGCTGCTCCGAGACTCGAAAGCTGCTCGGGGGCCGAAATAGATGTGGGTTTCGCAGTGAGATTCCAGTGAATTTTAAAAAAAGCAAACGCGCTCAGAGCCAAAACCCCCTTTAACTGGTGGCTCATTGAGACAACCACCCGCCGCGCAAACCGCGTGGGACGCCGGTGCTCAGAGCCCCGGCTGCCTCCTGAGGCATCGCCCTGCACCAGGTGAAGGCCCCGCGGAGTCGGGGGGACGTGGGCTCGACCTTCGCCAGCTGAGCGGCCACCAGCAATTCAGAAGAATTCCTCCGGCGACAAATATAGCAAGAAGGGGAAAGTCTCGTGTCTGTGTCATGGTGCCACCTGCCCCAAGGCGCTACCCTGCAAAATAGCCGAATATTCAGGTGGAGCAGGCTTTGTGCCGCAGCCTCCTCTCGCCTCGGGCTCTTCACACAAGCGTTAAAGGCTGGGTTTGGTTTTTGGGTTGCCAACCTGTTCTTTCCCATCTCTTCCACCCTATTCCCACCTCCTGGTTTCACACCCAGGACCAGAGGAATCGTATCCCTGAACCGGAGGAATCGGGATGTGTTAGATGGGATAAATGTACAGAGGCCAAACGTCTCCGGGTGCCGGAGCTGCAGCGCGTCCCCTCCCATCCCCCGCCCTCCCCACCTGAGGTACTGTGAGCTGCTTGTTTTGCTCCTCCGGGCACGCTGCAGCCTGAGGAAGTTACCAAACCTGGTGGCTCAGGGGGCTGGTGCCGGCGGAAGGAAGCGGAGGAGCACAGGGAGGTGCCGTGCCATGCCCCAGCCGCCACCAAGGAGGCTGCTGCAGCTTGCAGGGACAAAAATGACAAACAGCGGTGTGGGACAACGGGGCTGGAGGAACCACCACTGGGAAAGGGCTCCAGAGCACCTCCAAGGGCTGCTCACACCAGCGTGCTCCTGGGAGCTCCTGGGAGCAGAGCGCCGCGCTCCTCCTTATCCCTGAGTTATTCTTATTTGAGTTTGGGAGATGCTGGGGCCGTCGGTGCCACGCTCCAGGGTGACAGCAGGGCAGCGGGAAGGGATGCCAGGTGGCTTTTAGGGGCGGCACGGAGAGCGGGGGAAGCAGCCCAGGTCACTGCCACCCACGCGCTGGGGTTGCGTTCAGGGTGGCTGCGGTGACACCGAGAGCGGTGCCCGGCGGCGCGGTGCCCCGCAGCACGCAACAGCCTGCTTGGGCTCATCTCCGCCCCACGGCTCCGGGGTCGGCTCCTTCCCCTCCAGCCGCCCGACGGCCGGGGAGGAGGAAGCTGATGCTGCGCTCTGACAACACACTTATTTAGACTGTTGGGTTCTCAGTACCAGCGTAAACACGCCAGCGGCACATGATGCGAAACACTGACCTGGGGTAACCTCCCTCTGCCAGGGAAAACACGGGCCAGCCGGCTCCGACGGACAGGCGTCGCGCCGGAGACTCGCGAGCTGCCAGCGCTGCTCTGCCTTCGCGCTCCCCGGGTCTTGTTTGTCCTTCCACAGCTGCTGCGGCAAGATAAAAAGACCCAACTACCAAACTGCAAGTTCCAGCTAACTCGGCAGAAAAGCCCATGACGATGCAAATTCAGAGGGCAGAGACTGGGCCGCATCACTGCTTCCAGATGCCCAGGGGACACCACCTCTGCTCTGAAGGATGCTCAACAGCCGATACGGGGCGAGAGAGCAAGTATTTAAATAGAAACGTACTTTTTCCATGAGCGACTCCAAAGGAACTCATGGAAACGCTTGGCTGGGAGAAGGGCAAAGTTATCGCCGCACAAAGACCCTTTGGTGCTAGAAAGTGATTTCCATAGAGAACATTTCTAAGCAAATGAGGTTTCGGATGTATGCAAAGGCACTGGGGTGCGGGAGGGCCGGCGGGCTGTAAGCAAGTCCCGCGAGAGCAGTCATTCTGCTTCGATCAAATTCTTTTTCATTTCCAGGAAGGTGAACTCACAAACCCAAATCTCCTTCGCCCGGCTTCTATTTTGGTTCCTCATCCTCCAAATCAGCCCAAAGGTACCTCTTAGATGAGGCTGCTGAAGATGAGACTTACCCCTAACTTGCAGAGGTGCTTGGAAATTTGCCAGGGTCATGTTCCCATTCCTCTCTACTCAACTCAACTCAACTCAACTCAACTCAACTCAACTCAACTCTGTATTTGTACCACACACACACACACACTTTCCTGAAGCAACCACCTGTTGCTGAGTCAGGCTTCGCAGAGTGGAGTATCTCCAGATTTCTGTGATAAATACGCGGAAGACGGTTGCTCTGTCTCCAGTCTTGCGACACAGATGTCTGCTTAAAATACAGGATTTATAGGCCAAAGAGAAGAACATTGCTCAGGGCATGAGGGACATCAGTCAGAGCATTTAGCTGACTTGGGAATGTCGTATTGATAAAAACACTTAAAATCCAGGCAGGAAAAAAGTCTGTGGGTAAAGACTCATTGCCCAGCTCATCGTGTGAGGGCTCACAAACCCCTGCTCTCCATCCCCACGTCCTGCACGGCAAAACCAGGAAAGGCTTTAACGTCGTGAGGTTACAAACCGGGCAACTCCCGCTTTCTGCAAATGCATCTTTTCAAAGATGGAGGGGTTTTTTTTCCTAACCTCCTCCCCAGCAGCTGTTCCCATCCAGCCGGGGGACGGAGGCTGAGGGGCAGCAGGGATGGGGATGCCGTCCCGAAGGAACGCTGCGGGTGCGGGGATGACCCTACCTCTCTGCAGGGGTTTGAGCCAGTGCTGCAGCCCGTGGGGAAGAAGCTCCTTTCCCGACCTCCTGTCTCCCCAGGGATTTGCACAAGCACTGACTCACTCCTCACTGGGCCCTTCTCGCGTGCAGGGAGCCCATGGGGCAAAGCCGACCCGGGGGCAACCCCCTCACACTGCCACGTTGCCCCAGTCAGTGCCCCTCACTCATCTGTCCCCCAGCTAAGGGCTCCCTGGGTCTAAACAAGGGGGGGAGCAGCAGGCTCAGGAGCTGGGAAGTGCCCCAAAAAATTCCCACATAGGCTTCCCCCTTCATCCCCCTTGCCCACAGCACCTTTCCAGCGGGTTTCTGCAGGCAGGCGCCATGTCTCCGGCCCTGCTGACCCTTTGCAGGAAGCCCGGTGGAAGGTCCCGTCTCCCCAGGCAGCACCTCCACAGAGGCGGCCGTGCGGAGAAACTCTCCCTCCGCAGGCTGTGATTGCCCTTGGCCGGGGCAAATTCCCCCAGGCAGGTCCACGCCTGCCCTGAAACCTCTCCCCCAACCCAAATCCACCCCAGCCTGCTGCCCTCCCCATGGATATGCCGATGTCTGGAGACCTGGGCAGGAGGCACAGAAACCATGCGGGAGCCCAGCAGCATCTCCCGGGATGCAGCAGGCAGCGGGATGCAGGACTGAGCTGAACATCATCCAGGGAACAGGCAGGAGCCTGGCGAGAGGCTGCCCTCTCAGCCGGAGGGGTGCCGGGGTGTCCTTGATGGACTCAGGCCAAGCCACACATTGGAAATACCACAATTCAGCTGCCCCAAAATGCCATAAACTCATCATCTCCAGGCACGGGCCAACATCTGCAGACCGGAGCCAGCACATCTCCCAAGGATGCTTTCACTGTTGTCCAGACTGTGGGTTCCCCCCGGATTTGGGATGGCTAAATCTGTCCTTCCATGGACACCGAGGCCATGGCGTTCTGCTGTGCCTGGGGCTGCAGAGGCTCGGCCGCCACGGCTCTAGGTGCGCTCGGTGCTTCCTTCTCCCCATGTTCCCGTAATGACGGAGCCTCACAGCCCTGGCGGAGCGGCTCAGCGGCCTCTCCCCGCTGCCTGCACAGCTTCAAAGGGAAGGGGAAGCAGGATCCATCGAAAAGGGAACCTGTTTTTTCTCACTGGTTCCCCCCACCACTTGTGTTTTTCATTTCTCTGGTGCAGCTCAAAGGACACTGAAAGATTGCTCAACACCACCTGAGTCTGACCCTTGAGAAACGAAAGAGGGCTGTAGACTTCAGTGGTGGCAGATCTGACCCTAGATGTTCCCCTTCCGCCTCCCATGCAGGAGGTGAAAATATAACCTTAAATGACCCAACCCGGTGAAGTGCCGAAGGTTTCCTGGCTGGCTCTGGGGTGGAAGGAGCTGCCACCCTTTGCGGCAGGCGAACGCTTGTCTGATCTGACTTTTCTGTTCTCCCGCCTCGTGTGAGGGCTCAGGGCTCCTGGAGCAAACCCACGTTAACTCCTGCCCCTCTTCGACCTCCTTTCTCAGGTGCCTTCTTCTGCAGAGAAAGTCCAGTCCTGGTCTTGGGACATCATGGCACAGCTCCCTGCACTGCCACTGGTGCCCTAAGGGACAGGAGCAGGTCACTCAGCCCTCCGTGCCTCAGTTTCCCAGCTCTGAGAGGGCGATGCCGCCGGTCTCGCTCTGGCTGGTCCATCCTGCAGCCCATGGGACCATTCCGATGTTAGGCTCTGACTTTTGCATGCTGGAAGCCACCCGGATGCTTGCTGGAAGCCTCACTTTTCACAGGGAGAAGCAAGACAAGTAAAAGTCTGGGTGAAACTTTGGTGCAGGAAACCCAAACATTTTCCCCACTGTAACATCAACAATTTTACTGGTAATTGTAAGAGAAGCAGCCACACGCCCCTCCTGCCCCCATGGCCACATCACGCTGTGGTTTGGGTTTCCAAGCGAGCCGTGCATTCCTACGCAAACGGCTGGTGCTCTTCCCAGGACCCAGTTCGCAGCTGGCAGTGGTGAGGCAGAGCCGTGGAAGAGGACGGGGTGCCCTTTTCCTGCAAGAGAAACAGGGAAGGGGTGCAGAAATCAGGGCTGGGCTGGAAACTGAGGTGGCAGCTGGACCGCTGGGGACCATTCCCCGCCCCAAGGCAGACCTGCTGCGCGGCCGTCCCTGACGGACATTTCTCTGCCCCGTTCTGGAGCCCGCTGAGGACAGGGCATCTGCGGCATCCCGGGTAATGCCAGCATGGCTCTGTCCTCACTGCTAGAAAGCCTTTCCCGGTGCCAGTCCTAACGTCCCAGATGATAATAAGCCCCATGACTTCTTTTATTGATGGTGGCATATGGAGGAGACGTCTTCATTGGGCTCTGTGATGACTTTTCCTTGTGCCAAGCGTCTGCCTTGGCTCGGTCCCGCCGCGAGCACGCAGCCCAGGTGCTGCTGGCTTTCCCAGCCCTCTGCTCACCTGCTTGAGCCACAGCCCCCAGATGGGATGCAGCACCGCGGGGATGCTTCCCCAGCACGGAGCTGGGCAGGGGGGTGGTTTGCACAACCTCATGCCTCTCCTCAGCTTGGTGGGCATTTGCCACCTTGCACAAGAGGACGCTTTGGAGGCAAAGATGCTCCACGGCTCCAACACGGGGCTGTGCCCGCCCAGCTGCTGCCTTTTTGCCCGCTGCAAGAGCTGCGTCCTGGCTTTACGCAATTAACCCTTGAGGTAAGATGCTGCTGCAGAAAGTCCCCTTCCATGCAGAGAGCTGGCCTTGTCCCAACCTTACCTGAACAAAAACCTCTCCCCCAAAGCTGGAATCCCCTGTTCCTCACATTTCAGATCTTCCTCTCCTGCCCCAGTGTCCTCAGGGCTTTGCAGCAGGCTGATTCCTGCTCTGGATCACCCCCCCCGGGGCTATAACGAGCCCAGGCAAGGTGGCCCCGGGAGGGAGCCGGGGCTGGCAGAGGTTTCGCATGGGCTGAGGTTTCCCCCCTGTGTCCTACCGGAGAACTGCAGGGACGGACGGGGGCTGAGCATCGCTCGGCGGGGAGGGCTCCGCCGCCCCCCGGCTCCACCCGGCTGGACCCTGCGCCCCTGGAAAGCACCTCCCCGGGGGGGGCTCTGCCTCTGGCAGCCGTCCGGGGGTCAGCCTGGAGGGGAGGCGGTGTGAGGCGGGTGAGAGTCGGTGGGTACTGTCACAGAATCATAGAAACATAGAATGGTCCAGGCTGGAAGGGACCTTTCAGGTCATCGAGTCCAACCATTGACCTAACTGTGACAAAAAGCATCACTAAACCCTATCTCTAAGCACCACGTCTGCCCGGCTTTTAAATCCCTCCAGGGATGGTGACTCCACCACTGCCCTGGGCAGCCTGTTCCAAGGCTTCATAACCCTTTCAGTGTAAAAATTTTTCCTTATATCCATCCTAAACCTCTCCTGGCGCAACTTGAGGCCGTTTCCCTTGTCCCATCGCCTGTTCCTTGGGAGAAGAGAATGACACACACACACCCCCGGCTACCCCCTCCTTTCAGGCAGCTGGACAGAGCGAGAAGGTCTCCCCTCAGCCTCCTCTTCTCCAGGCTGAACACCCCCAGCTCCCTCAGCCGCTCCTCACAGGACTTGTGCTCCAGACCCCTCACCAGCTCCATTGCCCTTCCTGATAGCTGTCACCATGGTGACCTTCAGCCCAGCACCTTCTGTCCCAGCCACCTCTGAGCCTCCAGAGCCACCACCACCTTCCACACACCAGAGCATCACAGCTGCTGGTGAAGCCCTCAGCAGCAATCAATGCCTTCAGGTGCCAAAGCCTGGGTGTGGGGGCTTGTTCTGGGCACTGCAAGTTGAAGACATGGCCATAGCCAGTTGGCCGTGCTCCATGTCTTGAGACAAGTGGAAATGGCCTCAAGTTGCACTGGGGGAGGTTTAGGATGGATATTAGGAACAATTTCTTCACTGAAAGGGTTATCAAACATTGGAACCGGCTGCCCAGGGAAGTGGTGGAATCATCATCCCTGGAGGTGTTGAAAAGCCGGGCAGACGTGGTGCTGAGGGACATGGGTTAGTGGTGGTTTTTGTCAGTGTTGGGTTGATGGTTGGACTCGATGATCTGAAAGGTCCCTTCCAGCCCAGGCGATTCTAGGATTCTATGTCATGATGGGGCTGAGTAAACCTTCTGGGAAACCACCAGAGCTGGTTACACATCGGCAGTGTGCTGTGCTACCCCCAGGCCTGGGGGGATCCAGCCAGACTCTTGGGCAGTCTCTGCTTCTTCCCCGACTCAGAGCCCTGCCACCCAGGGGAGACACGAGGTCCTCCAGGCAGTGCCCACCCAGCCATGCCCACGTCCCTGTCGTCCCTGGTGCCCAAAGGGAGAGGCACATTTTGAATGCAGATTTGATGATGGACAAGTAAAGCATCAGGTGTAAAACTGGAAATCAGATCAGGGAGTAGAAAGCACAGGTGCCTGCATCCCTTGGGAGCTGCGCCCTGCCTCCCCAAATGTAGGTGCCAAAATACTTCTGCAAGTCCCAGCCCGGAGGAGTAGGGGACAGCCAAGCTCCTCAGCTGGGATTCTTCAGGCTGTTGGGGCTTTTGCTCCCAAATGAGCCTGCAGCAGGAGAGGACGGGATCCAGGACAGCAAGGACAGGTGCTTCCCCCGCTTCCCAGCGCCCTGGAGGGGCCCTTCTGCACCGGGAAGGACCCATCCCCACCCCGGGGCTGGCGCAGGGGGCTCGGTGCTCGGACCCCGGCAGATGGCAGCAGGGCCTCAGGGTGAGTTTCAATGGAAATGTTTTTTCGTGAATTTCTTTTTTTTTTTTTTACGTTGGTTTTACATGAAAAAGAGCCGCCCCGTGCAAATCCACTGCAGATGCATGTTGGGGTAAGCCGAACAGGACATCTGCCCTGCTCAGAGTCACCTCTCCAGGTGACAAACTCAACGTCCTCTGCAGGCATCTGAATTGTGTGCCCGGATTAGCGGTGAGGAGAGAATAGTTTTTGTATCTCAGCCTCGGGCAGATGGCAAAAATGGCACGGAGATGTCACCTCCGGGACACGCAATCCCATCCAGCCCACCCAAAGGATGCCCGAAGCCGGGCAGAGCTGGCCTGTGCCAGCCAGAGGAGGGCTCCGCTGCGCAGGGAGCGCACTGCCTGCCCGTCGGAGTGACTTGGGCTGCACAGAGCCAGGTGACACCTGTGAAAGGAGGCACCAAGGGAGCAGCAATGCCATTTGAGGTCACTTTTCATGGGAAAGGTTTGGGGCTATCCTGCTTCGTCCAGGAGGACAAAGTCCCGGTGCCGGCATGAGCCAGAGATGCTTTCAGCAAAGGTCTGGGGAGGAGCTGACAGCGGCTGGGAATATGCGGAAGTTGCAGGAGGCAGGGAAAAGCCAGTGCCCGTCTCCTGAGCAGCCCCCAGCAGATGCCTTTGGCTTGCAAAATCCCCAAGGGAAACCTCCCACGGGCAGCGAGACCTTCCCGTGCTGGGAATTCAGCTCCGCTCCAGCAAATGAGCCACTGCTGAAATCTCACAGGACTGCGACGTGCCTTCGACCATGTATTTAATGTTAAGAATGTGCTTTAAGGGCTTTTCTGGAGGGTTGCAGGTGAAAGGATGCTGGGAGCTTTGGGAAAAGCAAACTGTGATAGTAACACCATCTCACACACCTTTCGGAGATCCCCACCAGCCTGCTTGCCTCCAGACCCCAGGCTGGAATAACTCCCGGGGAGGGAAGCAGGGAAGGGCGAGGGATGGGGCAGGCAGCCGCATCCCCTGTGGATGGTGGTTTGCAGGGTCCTGAGGTGGGAAAAGGTGGATGTGCCAACTGGGAAGCTGGCAGCGGAGGATGCCTGAGAGTTGCCATGGCCAGTCTGGGTTCAGCAAGCCAGTTCCCCAAAACGGGGAGCTGCCTGCAAGCTGGTGGTGGCCACAGCAAGGCTTTCCCGGGGAGACCTCGCTGCCCGGAGCAAGCAGCCGTGACCACAGCGTTTTCCCAAACCCTGGTGGAAACACCATTTAACGTTTCTCCTGGGCGGCAAAACTGCATCATGTTCACCAAGGGAACAAGCGGCTTTTGGGAGCTTTTTATGAAGATTCTCAAGAGTCAGCGCTGCCAGATGATCCAGCAAAGCCCTGGAGCAGCCCCTTGGCAATCCTCTTTTGGGGACGACAAGGCAGGAGGCTCAGAGCGGGCAGGCCAAGGGGACATGTATGGGTGGGCAGCAGATAGCCCCGAGCGAGGGCCACAGCAAGTGCAGGACCTTTCCGGGCAGGAGACCCCCATGGACACTCTGCTGTCCTTAAATCCTTAAAATTCAATCAACCTTGCATCCCTCCCAGTGTTTAGTTTCATTCTGATGCTCTAATCTACATTTATAGTAAAGCTATTCCATGCTCGGAAATTCCTCAGCGGTCCCATTGATATTTCTGGGCTCAGACTTGCAAACTCACGTGTTTAAAGGAGAGGATTATAAAGCCAAACCCACTGGTCTATGGAGGCCAGCAAGGGGGGATGTGTCACAGAGAACTCCGTGCTCTCTGGGTCTCAGGTGGCGCAGCGCTGTGTACCTTCATCTGTGCATTTTGGGACAGCCCAGGAACAGCTTACAGCGTGTATCAACTCTCACAGCAGCAACGTTTCATTAAATCTGTCACCGCATACCGATCGACGCCACCAAGCGAGCAGGAGAGCCGTGTGAGGGACAGAAGGAGGGAGCAGTGACACGGGCAGTGAGGTCCTGCCGCGGCGTTTGATGGAGGTGAGTTGGTCGCAGCCGGAATCCGTCCTCCGACGGGCGGCGTCTGCGTGCATCCACGGGGGTGACGGGGACAGGCAGGACCCCGGAGATAAGGCTGTTTCCCAGCAGAATCAAAACCAGGCGGTGTGCTGGGAGAACGGGTTTGCTTTTCTCTCGCACAGGGTGAACACTGCGAAACAATAGGGGATTATTGAAGCCATAGAGGGTAGGCATGGGGCACTAGCATGCCAGGACAGAAAAAGCAGCTTTTACCTCCTTCTACCCTTTGTTACTAAAGCATCTGGGAGCAGGGATGAGAACTGCAACCACCACCCGGCAGAAGTTTATAGCAGCCTTTTCTGCCGCGGACGGCGAAGAGCTTTATAAAAGGTGTGAGCATCATTCCCCTGCTGAATATCTGGGGAAACTGAGGCCGACCCGCAGTCGCCCACTTGCCTTTTCTCGACGTTGCCTCCCTCCCCCTCCTTCACGCTCCTCAGCCCCTCTCGCCGCCGGCCCTACCGATGCTGGGGGGATCAGCTCGCAGGCAGGCGACGGTGCCGCTGAGCAGCAGTCGACAGCGAGGAATTCGGCCGGGCAAACGAGCACTCCCCGGCTGGCAAACGAGCGCTCCCCGCTGCTCCGGCCCTGCGAGGGAGCGGGATGAGACAGGGCGGTGCCCGCCGTCGGGCATTGGCACCCATCACGTCTGGGCAAGGGGGGGAGTCCCAGACGGGCTTGGGATGCTGCGGAACCCCCCCAAAGCGCAGGGATGACGCGGTGCTTGTTGGCTTTGCTCGCTCAGATGCATCCGTCCTCCATCGCCGACCCTCACATGGGCACAACGCCAATTAACGACGCTGATAATGGCTGGAAGTGTGGAGACAGCCCCTAGATAAGGCTCTGGAGCTCTGTCCCAGCGCTGGGGGGGTAGCCCTGCGGAGCTGGGGTCTCGGCGGAGAGAGATGGAGCAAGGCCAGGGCTTCGTGTCCTCCGGGGGGGAACATGGGCAGGTGCCTCCGATGGAGCTGTTGGCCCCATCCCCGACACGCCGCGTCCAGGGCTCACACGACGCCTTGCCGCCCGGCCTGAGCCGCGCTCCCGCTGCCGTACCGCAAGTTCCCCTATTAAAAAGTTATAGCCACTCGAAGGCCACTTCATCCCAGCTTAATACATACTTAATTATAATTAGGCTAGGACAGCTGCCAAGAAGAGACCGAACGCTACGAAGCACTCTGGGTAAGGCTCCTGAAGACCCCGTTTGCCGGGGTGACATGCCATGGTCCGGTCCCTTTGCAAAGATGGGTGTGGGGGTGCCAGGAGGCCCCCCAGCACTCGCCACGCTCCGTCTCGCGTCAAGAGGACGCTCAGCTTAAGGGAGGTACAAACCCAAAACCCGGATGGCCGTTTGCATGATCCTGTTTGGAGGATCCCACGGATAAACCCAGCCTTGCTGGCTCAGTCCCTACAGATCCCCCACTTCTTCCCTAAGGCAACAGGATGCTTTCTGGAATATACTTTTTTTTTTTTTTAAATTTTTAAACAAAGAAAACGACAAAACACTCACTTTGTCTGCAGTGCTGAAATAGAGCCTGCCCCAGGACCGTCACATTTGCAAACGGAGCTGAGCCCCATGAGCCCACTCACGGCTGCAAAGCAAACGCTGGAGAAGAGTTAATTATTCGGCAAAGGGAGTTGTTAGGTGATGGGAATCCAGAAGCTCTGGGGATCCACGTTTCAATATTCCTGCTCCTTTGGTAGCTGAAATACTCTCAATCCTGTCTGCCCCGGCCCAGCCTCAGCCACGCGCCCTCCCTCTCCCCCTGAAGCTCTGCCCAGCTCCGATCTTTACCTTAACACCAGCTTAAGAAGATCAAATTCCTTTTCACGGCTCTATTCTGAATCAGCGGGGAGGAAAATTCCCGGCAAGACGATCAGCGTTTCAGCTCCCCAGCCTTTCACAGGTCCGGTGTAATATTATGATTTCGGGTTCTCGTAAACGGTAGAAAGTCTTTACATGGGCCGTTTTCTTATGCCAGAGATGAAGAAACTCCCACACCGGGCTGAGGGCAAGAGCGTTCATGGTGCCCAGCAGATGTTTCTGTAAGGTAGGTGAGGAGCTGTCTCTGCTCCAGTTAGTTATTTTAAAGGAACGTTAGTTATTCTAAAGGGACATTGGTTGCTGCAATGTCCCTGCCCCCAGCAAGGCTGTGATTTCACTGTCCTGGCTGCTCTCCCTTTGCTCTGGGCAGCATTTAACCACTGCCATAACATGGACCAGTTTCCCTCTCCATCTGGGTTCCCCTGGCACCAGAAGGCTCGCGTTTGACTTGCTGCTCAGGTTTTGCTACAAATAGTCAAAGCACCGAGTAAAAGGATCCATTTTCTTCGAGAAATACTGGTCTGAACTCCAGAGGAGGGGGCTTTGCTGTTCTCCTCCTCCCTGCCCAGGGCAGGGGGATTGCAACTAGGTGATCTTTAAGATCCCTTCCACTCTTAACCATTCTATGATTCTATGCTTCTGAATCAATGCTGTTTTCCTCCCAAAATAGCAGCAGGTGTCTCACGGTACCCGGGACTCCTTCGAGCCGCCGCGTCAGGCAGGGAAGCCGCCGCTCAGCCCCGGGCTCGGCTTTGCTCCTTCTCTACAGGAAGCAAAGAAACTTTTCTTTGCTCCCTGCAGAGCCAGGGCACTTGCAAGAAAAAGTCGAAACAATAAAAAAAGTGAGATGTCGAGGAGGATTGATGGCTGTGGAGGTCGGATTGCACCCAAGGAGCCCACCCTGGATGTAACCGGGAGGAGGAACGGGCAGGAGCGGGGACCTTGCCAGCCTCTGCCTCGGCACAGGAAGGCAGCGGTCACCACGGGGCTGCCCGTGCCGGGATGGTGACCTCCTCTGCCCGAGGGACAGCCAGGGTCAGCAGCTGCTGTGAAAGCGCTTGAGCCCACCAAGCCTGGGTTGTCTCCAAACAGCCCCAAAGCCTCCTTCCATGGAGCGCGTGGGGCGCAGCTGGGGTGGAGACACTAAACCCCAGCGCACAATACGGCGTGCAGGGATGGGTGCTTCGGGATAAGGGCGCTTACTGAGCCCCAGACAGCCCTAAGGCAGGAGGCGGGAGCTGAGCTGGGTGGCTTCTTAGGTGGGTGCAGAGCTTGGGGTCCTCGGGGAGGTCTGTCCCCAGAGGCTAGGGGCAGCGGGCGCTGAGCTGGCCAGAGGGGATTTGTGAATGGCTCTGACGTCCCTCTGTAAGTCAAGTCCACAAACACTTGATATAACAAGAATAATCCTAAAACCAGCAGAAAGATCTTTGCGAAAGGTGGACTGGCTCCCAGGTCCCCTGAGATCCAGGTAGATGCTTTGGTCGTCTAAAACGATCTGCAGATGGCTTCTGCTGCACGGCTAAAGATGTGCAGGACAAACACTGCTCGTTTTTGTCCTACAGGTTACTGCGCCGTGCCTTCCCCACGCCCCGCAAACCCAGCAGAAGCATCTCTGGACAAAGCGTTTTACCGAATACATCGGACGTCCCCATCCCTTCCTCCCCCCGCCCCCAACTCCTCAGCAAAGTTTGTACGAGAACCCGCCTCCCCCAAACCAAAACCTGTTTGCTTCACCCCACGTCTCCCATATCTCGGTCCTCCAGACCCATGGAATCAGGGTGGCTCCGTCGGTGCCCAGAAACACGCGGGGTTTTCCTGCTCCACTGAGCAGTGATCCCCCCAAGCCTCCAGCAGCCAGTTCCAGTGAGATTTCTTCAGCTGTGCTGAAGCATTCCCAGCGGACCAAGCTCCCAATTCACTTCTGGTATTTTTTTCCCGTTTAGCTCAGAACATTGCTGTAAGGTCACTGTCCTCCTCTTGTCCCGCGCCCTGTAAATACATTGCTCAGGAAAGTAATTTTACCTTGGAAATAGCTTGAAATTGCAGGGTAGCCTTTTTTGGGATGCGTGAGCAACTGAAATCTGGAGGGTCCATGAGTGTTTCTGGGCTCTGCCATGTAACAGCCGCTCTTTCACCCTGATGATACCTCAGCGATATGTCCACTGTACAGAATATGGCAGCATTTTCTACACTAAGCTGCATTATTTTTTTGTTCTGCTACATCCACCCCCATCCGAATTAAACCATTGTTTCTGCAGAAAACCCCACACGTAAATCACGGGGTTTAACAATTTTAACATCAAGGAGTGCCTCTGTTTTCTCGGGTATATTTGGCACCCGCGCTGCTGTAGCTCCCTGCAGTGGCTGAATCCACCTGCGCGTCCCCAGGAGTGTGTGAGCCCCTTTGGGTACCCGTTTGGGTACGGCCGGGAGGTCTCCGGGCTGCTGGGTGTCAGGCTGGCCTGCTGAAAATAAATCAAATATTACACAGAGAGCTTTTTAGTCTGCCCGCCCTAAAGAAAACATTTTGCAAGAGAAAATATAGTATTCCAGAGGCTTATCTCACTTGGTGGCAATTCTGGGTGTATAATTGAAAACCGAGTTGATCATTAGAGGTTCACAGAGATGCTGAATAGCCCAGTGTTCAGTGGTCTCTGCCAGCCACGGCCAATTTACATTAAAGGCTTGATTCCTTCTACAGCCCACTTCTCAGCCCCTGGGAAATCTCCTCGTTGCTTATTCCTCGTTTGCAAGGACTGTCTAGTGTAAGGAAAAGTCTCGCCCGGCTCCGCTCTCGCTGCTGCCAGCAGTTCTGCCCGGCAGGCTGAACCAGGACATCACGGGCCATGTGCATTTGCTGCAGAAGATTCAGCATCAGCCACATCCCCACCTCTCCCCCCACCAAAAACCTGATAATCATACTCAACCTCACTGTTCCCTAAACAGTTTTGTGCATAAATGAGAGGAGCCTGAGGTGTGCTTTCCCCGGAACCAACGAGAAAACTGGATTACGGGCCAGGGATCTACAAAGTGATCAGGGGTTTATGCGCAAATTACACTTGCGTGGGAGCCAGGCGTAAATATTAGAGCAACAGTAATAACAATAACTGCCTGCCGAGAGCCAAAGAGCTTTAGGGTGGGGGATTAAATGTCATGTGCAAATGTTGTGATTTGTGCTGGCAGAGAGACATCAGTCCGGGAAGAGCCAGCGGTGCCGTCTTGCCTAATTCCCTTGGGACATCTTGGAGGACCGGCCAGCCTTTCTCCCCCTTTTTTAAGGGTTTTTTTAAGCTTCCAAGCCGGGCAGTGCAGACCGTGCCAGGTGTGCCTGTGCACCGGGCACTTAGTGAGCAGCATCCCTGCGCACACACGCTCCCTCTCCCTCCTCCTTCCCTTTCCCACCGCGAACACCACCGCCCCGCAGTCACCGACCGGTTGATCACTTTTTGCCCCCCCGAGCCGGCCCTTTGGAGCTCAGGGAATCGTGAACCTTCCCCCCCCCGCCCCCCCCGCCCCAACAACGGGGTCCCTCCGCGGCGGCCCAGCGGATGGCAAAGCCCCGCAGCAGGCGTGGGGAGAGCCTTGGCCGGGGGGAGCCGGGCTGCTCCCGACCCCCGACCCCCGCCGGGAGGGCCTGGCCAAGCCCGTGAGCATCCGAGCGACGACCGGAGGCTCCGGCTGCCCGGAGCTCTGCGGAGCCCGGCGGCCCCGGCGCTCCTCGCCCCGCCGGAGGCAGGAGATGCTGCAGCCGGCGAGGGGGTACCCGGAGCGGGACCCCGCGGCGTCTCCTCGCCCTCCCCGCCCGCTCCGCTGCCCCCCGCACCTGCGGAGTGAAGCGGGGGAACGGGGCAAAGGTGTGTGTGGTGTGTGGGGGAAACCCGGGCCGCCCCCGGTGCCCGGGTTTAAAAGATCGCGGAGATATTTTCACACCTCAAACCGCCGCTCCCCCCCACCCCCCCCTCCAGCCCCCATCGCCTTGATTTAGCCCTTGGTAATTAATTTGGCATTTCAGAATAGCTACTGGGCTGGATAATGGCCTCATTCATCTCCCCAGCCTAATCTGAACAGAATCTGGAAGAAAAGCTTTCAGAAAGACAGAAACTGCCATTCGGCAACTGCTCAAAAGAACTGTCACTCCAGGGGAATAAATCGCTCCTGATTATTTCAACCCGGGTCTTCTCTGCTTTTCCAGCCGCTCCCGGTCCCCGCCGGGGGGACGGCCCCCAGATATTTGCGGAGGGGAAGATCTGGTTGGGTTTTCCCCCTCCCTTCTCCAAAACCCAAGGTCGGGCGCTGGCAGGGGGAGGTGGGCCCGGGGCAGCGCATTGTTCCCTGGGCGGTGGACGAGCTCCGGCACCCGAGGCCATTTGACTTTTAAAACAGGCTCTGAGCGCCGGGGCCGCCTTTCGCGGCTGCCCCCGGTGGGGCTGAAATAAAGCCCTTCTCCTCTCTCCTTCATGGGGGCTTGTCCCCGGCCAAACTCGGGGGAAATGGGCCGCTCCGCACATCGACCGGCTCTTGTCCCGGTGTAGGTACCGGAGATACTCCCATCCTGGTGTAGGTACCGGCGATGCTCCCATCCTGGTGTAGGTACCGGCGATGCTCCGCTCCCGGTGCTAGTATCGGAAATGCTCCGCTCCCGGTGCCGGCGATGCTCCGGCCCCGATGCAGGTACTGGAGATGCTCCGATCCCCGTGCTGGTACCGGAGATGCTCCGCTTCCAGAGTAGGTACCAGAGATGCTCCGGCCCCGGTGGGAGCGAGAGTGCAGCGGGGTCGCACCGGGACCGAAGCCGGCAAGGATCCGTCCCCCCACCCCCGAGCCAGGGCAGGGCTTGGGCTATGAGGTGCTTAATGATAGGAAAATCAAATCCGAGGTGGGTGGTGAGCCGGGGTGGGGGGCACGGCCTGGTGCCCCCAGCAGCCCCCCTTCTCCATCCACCCGGGACGGCCCCAGGCCCCCCTGCCCCGGAGGGGGCGGACAGTGTCGGGACCGGGCCTCGGGGAGCTGCACCTCGGTCCCCGCGGAGCTGCTTACAGGCATTTAATAGCTCGGGGGCGAGGTAATTAGAGGAAAGCCTCAGTAAATCACGTTAATGACCGCAAGAGCCATTACAAACTCCGGGGGTTGTGAAACACCGAATAAACCCAGCGAGAAGGGCAGGAGGGAGGCGAGAGCCGCAGCCCTGGCCGCCGGGCAGCACCGTCCCCCCGCGCTCGGCAGCGCCGGACGGTTGTTAAATTAACACCCTGCTAATGGGATTAAGCGGCACCTCGGGTTTGTGGCGGAGTTTAGCGTAGGTCAGATTTTCTTAGGCAACCCCCCCATTTTTTGCTGAAGGACGGTAAAACCAGTGTGGGCTGGAGGGGCCGGGGCGTCCCCTTTAGAAACCTTCACGGATTTTAAGGAGACGCCGAAATTTCAGCCCTGCCGGCGAGAGGGTCGCGGGGGGTCGGGGGGAGCCGGAGCCAAACCCGCATTTTTCCCCAAACCCGAGGGAAACGCCGGTCCTGCTTCGCTCCGAGCCGGACCCCGGGCACAGGAGCCCCGCACGCGGCGACACTGGACGCCCCCGCACGGCCCGCACACCGGCGGACGGAACCCCCCCCGGGAAGGGCTGGTGTCAGACACGCGTAGCCGGAGGGGAAGCACCGGGTGGGCAGAGCCGGGGCTGAGACACGACGAGTGGGGATGGTCACAGCAGGCACCCGGGGGGGTCACGGGTCCGGATTTGGGGCGCCTGGCTGGGCAAAGCAGACCTGGGGTCGCCGGGGGCTCGCCAGATGCACCGGCCACGGCGGTACCTCCGGCGGGCGTCAACTGGGCAGGCTCGGAACTGAATTCCGCCCCCTCCCTCCTTAGAGCCCCTCCAGGTATCACCGGAAACACCCCCCCACCACCACCCCCCCTCTCATCCTGCAAATCGGGCTGCAATTTAAGAGCGGGGAGTAAAATCTCTCCGGGACCGCGATCCACCGGGACTGTGCCTGTGTGTGACCGGGTGTGCCGGACTGCGTGGGACCAGCAGGACTGGGACCCCCCCAGTCCCCGGCCGACAGCATCCTCACACCCACCCATCCCTCTTCCTCCGGCCTTCGGGAACGGGTCGGAAGGGCTGTTTCCCGGGGGAAGAGTTAACAAATCCCGGCAGCGGCGGGGCTGGGGGGGGTGGGGGTGGGGGGGTGTGGATGGGGGGGATCCGGGGGGAGCGATGGGGGCAGGGAGGCTGCGGAGCCCCGCTGCCCTGCAGGGAAGGCGGTTGCATTGCCAAAGACGCCCCGCTGGGCTAGCAGGCCCGGGAGCAGATTAATCAGGCACTAATTCAATTTACAACAACCACTTTTATTCAGCTCGGTGGCAAGGAATTCAAAGCGGGGAGAGGGGCGGGCGGAGGGGAGGGGGCGGAGGCCGGCCCGGGGCTCACCGCTGCCCGGGCAGCCCCCGTCCCCTCGGGCCGCCCCGCCGGGGGTCGCCGGGGAGGGGACGGCACCGCCGTGCCAGGGCCCGGCCGCTTGAGTGACACGGCGTGGGCAGCGCTCCGGGAGAGGGCACCTCCGTTGGAAAAATAAAAGTGCCCTTTTAATGAAGGAGGGAGGGAAGGGGGGCTAGCAGGGCGGCCGGCAGCCGCAGGAGGGAAACCCCTCCGCTCCCTCCCGGGACCTTCTCTTCGGGATCTCGGTAGCGTCCCCCGGGGCCGGCACGTCGGGGTGTTCCCGGCCGGGACGACCCGGGGAAGGGCCGAGCCGGAGCGGACCCCGAGGGAGGGCGGCCGTCGGGGGGCGGCCCGGCCGGCACCGGGAAGGGGAGCCTGGGGCTGGGGCACGGCCCGGTGCGGGACAAGTACCGCCCTTTAACCCCGTCCTCGCTTTAAGGGGAGAGGCGACAAACTGCAAACCGACAAGTTGCAAACCGTGTGCCCGGGCCGTGCCGGGGAAACCACCCCTTCGCCCAGATCAGCCCCCTAAAACAACCTGCCGGGGGTCACCAGGCCCTTTAGTTCCCGTGTCGTGCTCAAGGTCTCGAGATTTCCCCCCAGTTAAACATCCCCGCATCGGGTTTTCTTTCCCAGGGGAGAACGCTCCGGGCCGACACCCGCCGGGAGCCCCCTCGGGCCGGGCCGGTGCTCAGGCGGGCTCCGGGCCCGGACGGTGCCTCTGCCCTGGACCCCCCCTCCCAACCCAGCTGAGGGGGTCAGGCCCGATCTGGCCTGGTTAGAGGAGGGGAGGCCAGCAGCGACCATTTGGGCGAGGGTCCGATCCTGACCTTCTCGGTGTCCCCGCAGGTAGGCGAGGGGGGGGGGCCTCGTCCCGGCCGCTCGCTCCCTCTCCCCGCCCCATGCCCACGGAGCATCTCCCGACGCTGGGGACAGCCCCGGGCTCCCCCAGCCCCGTCGGGCCACAGCGGGGCGGGGCGGGGAGAAGGAGAGCCCTTCCCCGGCTCCTCGGGGCGGCTCGGGAGCCCCGCGGCGGCGCTGGCGCCCATCGCCGCGGTGTCGGGGCGGGCTCCGTCCCTCTCCCATCCCCCCCCCCGCCCTCCCCGAGGCCTGTGCGTGTCTCTGGCTGAGCCGCCAGTGGATGTCGTTGTTCTGTTCCTTGAGCGCGATGTCACTCCTTTAGCATGACCTCAAACGCGGCGGGGGCTGGGACCGCCAGTCATTCTCCGTGCGAGAGCCGGGGCGGGAGGCAGGCGGGACCCAGCCCCGCCGCCAGCCCCACTTTTGTGGTGCCGCCGCCGCCGCCGTCTCCCCTTTCTCCGCGGGGCTGGCCGCGGGGCGGGCGATGCTCCGCGCTCCCTGAGCCGCCGGCACCGCGTCCGTCGGCTAAGTCGCCCCGCGGAGCTGCGCGCTAGAGCGGCGGCTCCCGTCCCTCCCTCCCTCCCTCCCTCCCTGCGCTCCCCCCAGGCCGCGCCGAGGTTGCGCAGGATGCCGCGGAGGGGCGCGGAGGCGCCGCTGGCCCTGCTGCTGGCGGCGGCGTGGCTGGCGCAGCCCCTGCGCGGGGGCTACCACGGCGTGAGCATGTTCGCCGTGCAGACGGCTCAGCCCGACCCCTGCTACGACGAGCACGGGCTGCCCCGCCGCTGCATCCCCGACTTCGTCAACTCGGCCTTCGGGAAGGAGGTGAAGGTGTCGAGCACCTGCGGGAAGCCGCCGTCGCGGTACTGCGTGGTGACGGAGAAGGGCGAGGAGCAGATCCGCTCCTGCCACCTCTGCAACGCCTCCGACCCCAAGCGCGCCCACCCGCCCTCCTTCCTCACCGACCTCAACAACCCGCACAACCTGACCTGCTGGCAGTCCGACAGCTACGTCCAGTACCCCCATAACGTCACCCTCACCCTCTCCCTGGGCAAGAAATTCGAGGTGACCTACGTCAGCCTGCAGTTCTGCTCGCCGCGCCCGGAGTCCATGGCCATCCACAAGTCCATGGACTACGGCAAGACCTGGGTGCCCTTCCAGTTCTACTCCACGCAGTGCCGCAAGATGTACAACAAGCCCAGCCGCGCCGCCATCACCAAGCAGAACGAGCAGGAGGCGGTCTGCACCGACTCGCACACCGACGTGCGGCCCCTCTCCGGCGGCCTCATCGCCTTCAGCACCCTGGACGGCCGCCCCACCGCCCACGACTTCGACAACTCGCCCGTCCTGCAGGACTGGGTGACGGCCACCGACATCAGGGTCACCTTCAGCCGCCTCCACACCTTCGGCGACGAGAGCGAGGACGACTCCGAGCTGGCCCGCGATTCCTACTTCTACGCCGTCTCCGACTTGCAGGTCGGCGGGCGGTGCAAGTGCAACGGCCACGCGTCGCGCTGCGTCCGGGACCGCGACGACAGCTTGGTGTGCGACTGCAAGCACAACACGGCCGGCCCCGAGTGCGACCGCTGCAAGCCCTTCCACTACGACCGGCCCTGGCAGAGAGCGACCGCCCGGGAGGCCAACGAGTGCGTGGGTGAGTCCCACGCCGCGGGCACGGACGCTCCGGCAGAGGCGGGGGGAAGGATGGGGAGAGGGCGCGGAAGTCCCCGGAAGGACAGGGAGAGGGAGGGGAGAGCGAAGGACCCGTCAGGGGACAGGGAGCGAAAGGCTCGGGGTCATCCAGGACCCGGCAAGGGACCTTCAGGGACGGGGAGGGAAAAGGCTTCCGGACATACAGGACCCGGCAAGGGACAGGGAGCGAAAGGCATGGGGACATCCAGGATCCGGCAAGGGACAGGGATCAAAAGGCAGAAGGGCATCCAGGACCCGGCAAGGGATCTTCAGGGACGGAGAGCAAAAAGTTTGGGGTCATCCAGGACCCTGCAGGGGACGGAGAACGAAAGGCTTGGGAACATCCACGACTCGGCAAGGGACCTTCAGGGACGGGGAGAGAAAAGGCTTCGGGACATACAGGACCCGGCAAGGAACAGGGATCGAAAGGCAGAGGGACATCCAGGACCCGGCAAGGGACCTTCAGGACAGAGAGTGAAAGGCATGGGGACATCCAGGACTCGGAAAGGGACGGGGAGAGAAAGGCAGGGGGACGTCCAGGACTCGGCAAGGGACAAGGAGCAAAAAGGCTTGGGGACACCCAGGACCCGACAAAGGACCTTCAGAGACGGGGAGCGAAAGGCATGGGGACATCCAGGACTCGGCAAGGGACGGGGAGCAAAAGGCATGGGGACATCCAGGACTCGGCAAGGGAGGGGGAGAGAAAGGCATGGGGACATCCAGGGACATGGCGAGCAGCGCGGGGACATCCAGGGACACAGGGAGCGGGATAGGCACACGCAGGGAGATGGAGAACAGGACAGAGGAACGACACTGAGATACGCGGGAGCGTAGGGCAAAGGAGGGGACACAGAGTGACCCAGAAGGGCAGAGCAGGGAATGTGAAGGCATTTGGAAGCGCAGGGAATGGGGACACCGAGGCGCCCGGCAGCGCGCTGGTGACAACACCGAGGGACGCCGAGGTGCAGAGCAGGGGACACGGGGAGCTGGGGAGCACCGGACAGGGGACGGCGAGGAACAGGAATTTAGGGCAGGGGATACCGAGAGCGACGGTGGAATGGGACGGGGGACACCGCAGGCACCCGGGAGAGCGGGGCAGGGGACACGGAGGGACGCGGGATCAGAGGACGCGGTGCAGCGGGGGACTCTGCAGGGGACAGCAGGGGACAGCGGGAGACTCGGGGGCACACCAAGGACCTCAGGAGTGGGGAGAAAGGACATTCAGGAGACCGGGAAAACACCGTTCGTGTCCGGAGAAGCGCTGAGGAGCCCTGGCTGCCTGGGAAGGGTCTCCCGGCCCGAGCAGCCCCCGACCGGGGGTCTGGCAGCGCACGGAGCGGGGTCCGGTCCGGGGACCCCGGAGCTCGCCAGGAGCCCTGTTCCCTTCCCCGGGGCACCGGCTCAGAGGTCCGCCGCAAAGCCTCCAGCTCGCCCGAGAGGCTCTGCGCCCGGACGGGACGGGGACGGGCCCCGGTCCTCCCCGCAGGGAGAAGGCGGCCGGGCGCTGGGGAGGGCTCGGCAAAGCCGGCGGCTCCCGTCGCTGCCTCCTCAGGGGGGGCGGGCGGCCCCGGGGGAGCGGTGGCCGGACGGCGGGGACTTGAACGAGCCCCAAGGCCAAATGAGAACCGGGGAGCAGCCGGTTCGCTCCGTCTCGGGCGAGAAACCCGCGCCGTCCTGGCTGTAAGCAAGCCCCAGCGTCCAGGCTGTCCACGGAGGGAGAAGGGGGGTCTCTCGCCTCTGCCTGGGGTGGCCAAGGGTGAAGGGTTTGGGGTGCCCTTGAGCGCCCGCACATCTTGCCGACGGCTCCCCCCGACCTCCCACCCCGGGCTCCCCAGCGGCATCCCGGTGCGCTGCCGGTCCCCGCCTCGCCGCGGTTTAGGGGGCCGGTGCCAGCCCCTGGGACCGTGCGCCGGTGGCTGGGGGGGACCCGGGATGCGCCCCGGGCTCGGCTCGGCTCGGCTCTGCGCGCCGGGACCCCCGGCCCCGCGGAGCGCGTCCCCGCCGCCCGCCGACGCCGCCTTGTTTATACGGAAAACACGGCCCCGTCTTCCAAAATATTTGCAGCTCCGACGATAGGAAAAAAAAAATCCTCGCCGAGGGCCAGGCTTGGGTTTTTTTTTTTCTTTTTTTTTCTTCTCCTTTTTTTTTTTCCCCTTCTCCTCCTTTCTTTCCCCCCACCCCCCCAAATCACAATCAGATGTGTCGCTTGCAGAGAGTGCAATTTTTTCGCCGGCGCCTTCAACACCGAGGCACGGCCGAGCCTGGGTTATCCGGCGGGGAGAGGGGTCCCGCAGCCCAGTGGCCCCCGGGACACAGGCGGTGGCGGCGGCGGGGGAAGGTGCGGGAGTCCCGGCAGCGGGCGGCGATGCTCTGCCTCAGCCCGGAGCCTCCGCTCCCCGCCGGGCTGCGGCTCAGTCGGGGCGGAGCGGGCGCGGCCCCGGGGGCGGCAGCGGCGCGGGGAGGAAGCGGCGGGGAGATGCCGTTTCCCGGCGGGGAAGGCGGTGAGTGCCGCTCGGATGTGCCCACAGCGCCCAGCCGGGGCTTTATCACAGGGTTTGGGGTTCTTCTCTCCCGGCGGGGTCCCTCTGGCCGGCAGAGATCGGGGTCTTGATTGTTATCCCCGTCTTGATTATTTCCCATCGCGTCCCCCGTGCGCGCCCAGCGCTGCCTGTTCCTCAGTAGCTGGTCCAGGGGAGCAGGAGGGGCTCGGCTCCCCCCAGGCCTCCGTCCCCGTCTCGCAGGCAGGGACGAGTTCCCTGCGTGCAGGAGGAGTTACCGCTATCAGCGATGCCGTAAAATTTGGTGCGATCTCAGGGTGCTATTGGGCCCTTGGTCTATTCTGCAGGATCCTGAAATGCTCCTGAAAATGCCTCTGTCCAGTTATTATGCTGGCCCCATGCACTTACCGCCCTTCTCCCTTCCAATTTATTTCCAATAAAAAGGAAACAAGTTCCCAGTTTCCAGTAAAATGTGCAACTTTTGTGCCAGGCTTTGCATTTCAGACCGCGCGCAACCCTAGCCGTGTCAGACTTCTGCAAACAAAAATCGCATAGTTTTTTCCTTTTCCGCCGACTTTGCTGGGAAGTGAATGTTTTCCGAGGACGAAGCTACCGTAAAATAATTTTCCTGAGCCCGTTTCTGCTGCAACGTTCCCTGGGGCCGTACCTATCAGCCCGCGCAACCAACCACGGCCAAACAACTGCGTTGCCCTGCCAAGCCCACGCTGCCTGGAATAATCCCCCTAGATAAAGATCACAATAACCCTATTCAGCTCCCACCCACTTGCTCATGACCATCAGCCCACCCTGGTTTCTCTTCTAAATCCAGAGGGAAAATCAGGCTTTGCGGTGACCCGAGGGCTCCGGGTCCAGCCTTGGCCCGGCAGAGGCAGGGGATGAGCGTGGAGCTGGTGGCGATGCTGCTGGCTGCGCGCTGGAGGCATCTCCAACCTCTTGAGAGGGAAACCAAACCCTCCCGAGCGGCAGCGGTGAGGCAATATGTGAATTAGCCAAATTAGCTGAATTTGCCCCAGGCAGTAGTTTCAGAACCGATTGCAATTTTTTTCACTGAATTTACTTTTTTTTTTTTCCTGGAAAATTGCGGTGTTTTGGTTTGGTTTTTTTTTTTTCAATCAGGGAGAAAAATGATAGAATGTGTCTGCTTTGCTTAAAAATTTGGGTGTTCTCTTTGGTAAGCCCATTCCCCCTGCCAAAACCGAATCTTTGTTCCTATTCATGCTTATTTGGGGCTGAAAAAGACACACGTTGGAGTTTCTGACAAAAAGTCAAAATTTCCCACGGGAACGTTTCTCGCCAGCCAGATCTAATTTTTCTTTATCACTTCTTGCTGCCTGTGAGAGCCCGGGCACCGCACAAGGAGAGGACATGGCCAGGCCCAAGGAGATGTTCTCCAGGGACCTGCTCCTGCAGAAGGAGCCCGGCCAGCAGAGCTTTTCACAGATCCAGGTTCCCATCAACTTTACCTGGCAAATAACTCATCCACGTAGAGCTTGGCCTTACAGCCCGGCTTTGGCCGGGCGCCTGGGAGCTAACATGCTCCAGGGAGGACACAGCTCAGAGACAAGCTCGGAGGTCTGTTCTCCATCCTCCCTCCCTCCAGCGCCGTCGGGCCGGCTCCGTTTGCTCAGCGTTGGTCCAGCCCAAGCCCCACGTCTCCAACCCAGCGTGTCCCGATGAAGCTTCCAGCTCCCCAGCAAGAGGAGTCTGCAGCTGGAAAGGGCCTGAACTAAAATGTCAGAGCTTAACTGCTGGTGAGCTCGTGTAGACGCATGAAAGCGCAGGCAGGGCTTGGACCAGATTTAGCGACATCAATAAAGTGCAATCGACACCATTGCACAATTTCTCACGATCCGCGGCGTTATTTTGAGTGCTGGAAATGAACACGGGCTTTGAATATTCCCTTTAGTTTGCATAAAATACCTTTGCGTTTGCCTTGGCCGGAGAAAGCGCTACCAGACAAACCCAGGCTGCAGCCCGCTGACAGGCGCTTTGGGAACAACCTCCGGACTCGGTTCCCAGTGCCGGCTCCGGTGCTCCGCAGCCCGTTCCCCGCGGGGCCGGGAGATGCGCCCGGCACCTGCAGGTCTGCCTGACGTCAGCGGTGTCTGCAGGTGCCGGGCGCCGCTCAAGTTTTGGCCCCTACGCGATGCCGAGAGAGCGTTTAACAATAAACAAGGGCGATTGCAGGGAGAGAAAGGAAACATCTTGTGTTTTCCGATAGGGGATTTGGCACAAGCCTGGTGTTAGACAGGCTCTGTGCTGCGGTGCGCGCTGCAGGAGGGTTCCCAGGCTGGGATGTGTCTCATGTCAGAGCGATTTGCGAGCAAGTCTCTCCTCCAGCTAAAAGGAAACTTCGTCTCAGACACAGAAGGGACCGGGAACTGCCAGAGAACAGCCTGCCAAACATTCCCAACGAAAAACTTCCTTCCAGACAAACCTGGGGCTTTATCATCTCAGTGGTGGTCCAGGGAGGCGTTTGCAGGGCAGTGCTTACTAAAACAGCCGTGGGCTCCCCTCCGCCCCCATCACAGCCGGGGAAATCAAATCCTTCCACAGCAGCGAGCTCTGCGCGCTCGGGTCCTGCAGAGGGATGTGAGGACTGCAGGATTGCCTCTCAGGGAGTTCCTCGTGTCCCTTATTAAATTTAGGTGATCCCTTTTCTTCAGCCTGCATTTATCATCTCCACTGAAAAAAAAAAAAAAAACGCCAAACTTTCCATGGTTCTCATTCCATCTGTAACCGTTTTCCGCAGGGCTGGCACAGCGGGGTGTTGGGTAGCCCTACGAGACAGTTCCTTCCCATTCCCCTTGGCCTCCGAATGGGACAAGGAGTCAAACTGGTGGTGACTGATGGCTTTCGGGTCCACCGGAGCATGCCTGCAGCCATCGCTCGGCTGGGCGAGAGGCCCCCGATGCCCGTCCGCAGGGTCGAGTCACGCGGGGAGCACGCAGCAGAGCGGGGAGTCAGGGCAAGTCCATGGGTGACAATGGTTGATGGCGGCTGAGACCCACCAGACCAGCAAGGACCGGACTGGTGGGAGATGTCCCTTGCGTTGTCTTCTCCCCTCCTGTGGTGATTCAGGGCTTTGCAAATGGTCTGTCTCAGAGGGGACAGAGGAAGAGAGGGCTCCGTCTGCAGCAGAGCAGGAAGTGGAGGGGTAGGACCAGAAGAGCTGGCAGAGACCTGGTCGGGCAGGAGCACGGCCATTAGCACCCTCTTCCCCTTCAGTTCCGGGCACTGTGGTGGGACAGGAGTCAGAGAGGGGACTTAAGTGGCTTTGTATATCCCTCTGTGAGGAGACAGGGGGGGTCTCTTAGTGTCCCTGGAGTTTGCCCTACGTATCTCTTCCAGAGGGATGGGGAAGGTTGCAAACATCCTTTCTCACCTTGTTAAGGAGGGACATTTCTTATCCGACCAAAGAGGCTCTGAGCAGGATATCCAAAGGTATCCTACATGGGATAGGATCCCCAGGGTGCCCACACAGGATCCCCGGGGTGTAGCACCCTCCGCCCGTCTGAGACAGACGCTGTTGCCTGGGGCTGGGCAGCACAGCACGACCCTACCCCTCGTCTGAGGCAGGCGGGGAGGGGGGAGTTTGGAGCTGACAGGGGGGTTTTGGAGCTGCTGTGTGTGGTTCTGCCTGTTGCCTTCTGAGGATGTTAGGAATAGGCATCACTTCTCAGATCCAGGCTTGTCTTGTCCCCCCGTGCCTCAGTTTCCCCATTTATGGAGAGTAAAAGGGGGGGCTGTGCAAAATGCTTTGGACTTGGGGTGAGAGAGGCGTGAAGCAGTATCACAGCATCCTTGTGTCGAGGGAAACACCGCAACTGGGGCGGCTTCGCCAGCGACGTGGCACCAGCCAGCAACGGGAGCAGACCCTGCGCGGCCTGGGCCCCTCGTGGCACCGTGTGCCGCCCGCGGAGCCGCAGGTCCTTCGCCCCCCAGCCCTGCTGCGGCTCCCGGCGGGTGGTTCTGCATGGGGAATCGCGCGAGCTGTGGCTAACACTGTATTGCTGAGCAGATGGGTGCTGTAGCCATAGAAATATGGGCCCATAAGCTGCTGAGACTCCCATTGTAGCCTCCCAAGTGGGCCCTGCATGGGCAGAGCTTTCTCACAGGCTTTTATTCTCAGGAAGCTTAAAGTTAAACTGATTTCCAACAGAAAGGTTTTTACACCAACAAACAAACAAACAAAAAAGCGCAGTTAAGGCTAAAACAAAACCAGGCTTGGCACTCTGGGTTGGACACTTGCCTTCCCTTGAGCTTGTCCACGGCTAATCTCTGCCCTCCTCTTTCTGGGCCAAAGCATGTCATCCTTATTCAGCCTCCGCTGTCCTCGCTTCGGCAAACTCCCCGTGACCGCCCGGGGGGACGTGCTGCCTCTCCGAGGATGGAGAGAGGAGCTGCGAGGGCTCTGGAATCTCCGCTGCCTGCAGGAATCCTGCTTGTGAAAACGCTCCCGGGGGTTCTGGTTTTCCTACCTGGCCTGTGCAGTGTGGGCAGCTGGGACTCATGAGCCTGCCTTTCCAGCCTTAATGTATCTCCCCTTTGTCCTCAGGGATGGCGGACGGATTTTCTGACCAGGGAAGGTTGCCGCCTTCCTTGGCCCTGGGTCTCTCCTGCCTCCCTTTTGGGATGCCCTGCTTTTTGGCACAGTGGTTTTGGAGGCTTTTGCGCTTATTACGGGCTATTGCATGCCGGGGGTGAGGAGTGGAAGCAAAGTTTTCCTGGGGACCCTTTGGAGGATTTTGGCGTACTGTGATCATAGAATCATGGAATGGTCAGAATTGGAAGGGACCTTAAAGATCACCTAATTCCAGCCCCCCTGCCCTAGGCAGGGACACCTCCCACCAGCCCAGGTTGCTCCAAGCCCCATCCAACCTGGCCTTGAACCCCTCCAGGGATGGGGCATCCCTAGATATTTTTCTTCCCCAGCCAGTTTTTCCCTGGGGGGGGCACGCAGGGCGAAGGAAATCTTGGCCGAGGACATCTGGAAGCAGTTGGGGGTTGCCTTCAGAGCATTGCAGAGGTTGCGCATCCTTTGGCCCCGTGTTGCTGTCAAACAGCAGAAATAAACCCAGACCAGCCCCAGGACCCACCACATCCCGCTTTTCTGAGAAAGCACCGACCCGGCTGCCTGCAGCGCAGGACACACCAGCCCTCCCCGCGGCAGGGCTGAGCCCTCAACACGCCGGGGGCGGGGGGGTGGGGGGAGAGGGCTTCACAGCCCCCGGCATCAACCCTGCCGAGATCATTAATGTGCGGTATCTTCATGATCGCACCAAACAAGTCCCCCCGATTTTTCAGGCAGCAGCAGGGGAGGCAGAGGCTTTGCTGCCCGCATCACCCTGCACAGACAGCTTCGACCTGGGGAAAGGGTCTGGCAGCGGCAGAGCCACGCTGTCACATCTGCTTCGTCCCCAGGGTGTCCCCGGAGCGGTGGCTGCCGTTTGGCCTTTGCCGCTGCAGTCAGCGGGGGACATGTCCTCTGCTCCCCTCCCCGAGCATCCCTGCCACATCCCCGCTGCTTCCCACCAGGCAGCGTGGGGAGCCCACCATGGCGTTACGGGGGAGACGGCTCTGCCCCTCGGCGGGAATCAAAGCACCATCTTGTAAAGAAAAGGGCCAGATCCTCGCCCGGTGCAAACCCACCTCTGTCCGGTGGCGACGTCTCACCCCCGGTAACCACGCTCCCCAAAATCTCCCGATGGCGAGGACGGGGCTGCCTGGATGAAGCGATGGGCAGGCTTTTAAAAAGATAGCTGTATAATAGCTTTCGTTTATAGGGGGATTAGGATGCCCTGGGGACTGATAAGGAGACGGGGAGGCTTTTCCTGCTCTGCGCCGGTGCGGCCGGGGAGGCTGTCAGGGGGAGCGGAGCTGGGAGCTCGGCTGCTCTCGCTCTGTCCCCGGTGGGAGCCGAGATCAGCAGCACGAAGGGGCTCAGCCACACGCCGGCCGGGAGTTTGCGTTAGGCTCAGCAGAAGTCAAAGGATTAACTGGTGGGGAGGAAAAAACCTTGTCTTTTTTTTTTTTTTTTCGGTAGATACTAAAAAACCGGGTTCTGACCCACGTCGGCAGTGGGTCCGGGGATGGAGGAGGCACGCAGCTCAGCTGGGAGCTTGATTTATGGATTTATTTTGGACAGCACGGGTTTTCGTGGAGTTTCAAAACCCACGGAGTGATACGACCAGAGAGGCTGCTTCGTCCCGGGGCTCAGCGGGGACGGTGCTGGGTGCCCCGAGGTCTCAGCTGGCACTGGAGGGATGCGCTGCATCGACAACACCAAGGAAGCAGAGAACCGATGCTGCTCCCAACACGCATCTCGTGTCCGGCTGCGTGGTCAGGGAGAGTAGCAAGCCAGGAAAGGAATGGGGAAAGAGCCCGGTTTCGTGTCCCCCACCCAGCGGTGAGAGCAGGGAGGGGACAGGCAGGAGTTTTCCTTTCAAACTTTTGCCAAGTGTCTTGTGAATGATGGGAGGGTTGAAAATCCTATCTGCACCTCCCTCCCCGGTAGAGGGTTGGAGGTTGGGAAGGGAAAAAACCTCTATTTCACACCCTGCTGGAAGCGGGGGGGGTCTTTCTAAATTATTTCGCGTATGGTTTATGGGCTGGAAGGGACCTCTGGCATCGCCCACCGGCCGTTGTCACCCAGGTTGTGGTATCACCTGGAAAGGGACCCCCCTCTTGCGTCGAGCTTGGGGCGGGTGCCGCAGGGTGCTGCGTGGGGAGCCGCAGCCCCCGACCCCCTCCTGCAATGTGCCCCTGGGGATGGAGGAGCTGGCAAAGGGTGAGCCCAGCAGGCTTTTGCCGCCTTCTGCCAAAAATGAGCAGCGAGGAAGAGATTGTGCGGGCAGGCAGGTGGGAATGCCGGGGCGGGTGGGGGCGAGCAGCCTCGGGGGTGTCTCAGAGACAAACTTTTTTCCCGCTTGAGGATCAAAGATGTTGCATCTCCCCTGGCTGGGGAGAGGAGGGTGCAGAGCCAGGAGCCTTCGCCTCAAATTCGCCTGGAAAAGGGTAAAACCAGCGCGAGGGGCAGGAGCGGCCGAAGCACAGGCGCAGGCTGTGAGCAGCCGGGCTCGGCAGGTTGGTTTTACAGCAGATTTATTCTTTTTGACTTGCTGGAGCGATGGGAAATGCTTTCTGATTGCAGAGAAGTAGATGCGGATTCGATGACGGTGCGCGACGGAGCGGGAAGGGCAACTCTCCGGGTGCGAGGGAGCGGGGGGATTTCTTTCCGTCCTTGTCCCAGGTGGGAATTCGAGAGGAAACGCGGGAGGCGAGCTGCTTGGCTCGGCAGTCCCCGCTTTGCGCGGCGCGCTCTCCGGGCTGCGTGCCATCTCCCTGCGGGGTCTGCGAGCTCCCGGCTCGCGCCAGGCGAAGCCCAGCTGTTCCATCCCCAGTCACCGGCTTTGCACAGGCTGCGTCCTCCACGTTCCCAGATTTGGATGGAAAGATGGATGAGGAGTCCATGTTGTCTTCCCTGTGGTATGTCAGAGCCATCCATCACCCCGAACCCTACCAGGCTGCACTCATTGCGATCTCCGCTTCATTTTGACCGAGTCTGACTATTTTCATGTCAGCTCCGCGGTGTGGACTAATGTTCCTTAACGTCAGCAAAGTGGAAATTTAAGGGTCAATCTTAGGCAGTCAGACCATAGCGGGTGGAGAGAGCAAGGGATTTTTGAGATTTTCTGAGAAAAGGGGATTTTTTTTACACCCACTGGGGGTTGCCCAGTGGTTTGCACCCGCAGCCCCACAAGTGCTTTCCTTCAGGATCCAGCATAGGATCTCCGGCTGGTCAGGAGATGCTCTGGGAAGAGCTGAGCCATGCGTGCAGGGCGGTGAGGAGGGGTGAGGGAGAGGCAGCGCAGGCAGGCGACACCTGAATCTCCCTCTTCTCAGCCTCCTCTTCTTCATGCGAGATCTTCCCTAGACCCCGCTCCCCGGGCAGGGGGGGCCCGGCTCTTCCTGGACCAATGGCCCCCTCAGCATGTAGCAATGCAGAGCTAGAAGGAGCCTATCCCAGAAGGAAATCTGGGGGACATGAGAGAGGTATCAGGGCACTGTAAATGATCAGCACAAGAAGGACATGGAGCTGTTGGAGCGGGGCCAGAGGAGGCCCCGGAGATGCTGGGAGGGCTGGAGCCCCTCTGCTGTGAGGACAGGCTGAGAGAGCTGGGGGGGTTCAGCCTGGAGAAGAGAAGGCTCCGGGGAGACCTTAGAGCCCCTTCCAGTCCCTGAAGGGGCTCCAGGAAAACTGGGGAGGGACTCTGGATCAGGGAGGGGAGCCATGGGACGAGGGGGAAGGGTTTTAAACTGGAAGAGGGGAGATTTAGATGAGATCTGAGGAAGAAATTCTTTGCTGTGAGGGTGGTGAGCCCCTGGCCCAGGTTGCCCAGAGCAGCTGTGGCTGCCCCATCCCTGGAGGGGTTCAAGGCCAGGTTGGCCGGGGCTTGGAGCAACCTGGGCTGGTGGGAGGTGTCCCTGCCCAGGGCAGGGGGTGGCACTGGGTGGTCTTTAAGGTCCCTTCCAGCCCAAACCATTCTGTGATTCTATGATTGATTCTGTGATTCTATGATTGATTCCATGATTCCATGATGGGTAGAGCTATGAATAGGAGAAAAAGGTCTGGTTTTCAAGATCAGCCATGGTGGTGCATGGGAAGAGCAGAGCAGCCCGTAGAGCATCCTCGGGATGGCCAAAGCCGGCTGTTCCCTCCTGGCGCTGGCAGGAGGCTGTTGTTTTCCAGCCTCATCTGATAAGCGGCGCAGAACCAGCCGGGCAGCCGTCCCGCGTTTTGCCTTCCTTTGGCGTTGCAGGCTGTCCCGAGCCAGGCTGTTTACTCGCTCGTCCGCCCGCCCTTTTGCAATAGGGAGTCAGTTCTGGTTAATGTTGGAGATTGTAACGTGATTACCGAAAGTCTCATGAAATTAAATCACTTTGCTTCAAAGCGGGCCGGGGAGGGGGAGCGTCTCTCTGGCAGCCGGGATGGCCGAGCGGATATTGAAAGCAGACTGGTAGCCAGTATTGCATCGCACACAATTGAGCTCTGACAGTGTGAAGGCAAATACAAACAGCAGCTTGTGTTTGCACACAAAGGCTCTGTGCACCAGTATCCCCGGCCCTGTACTTTACACCCTCGGCTCTTGGGCAAAAAGTCCTGGGAGGGTAGGAGGGAGGGAAACTCCGCTGAATATTTAGAAATGAATTGAACTGTGCAAACATGCCATTGGGAAGCTCTCAGTGTAACGCTTTGGATCAGCTACCCGCCGGGGCTGGAACACAACTGCTGGACTTGAAAGGGCGACTTTCACGCTGAAGCAAAACTGGACAAAAGAAGATAAATGAAACGGGCTCCCGGCGGGGTTTGGTTTGTTTGTTTTTGTAACTCGGCTAATATTCCCGCATTGTTCAGCCCAGCGGCCCAGTGTCTGTCCTTCACACGCTGCTCGTAAATCGGGGCCGAGCAGGCAGCGCAGGCGGCAGGCGGTGCGGGGCAGGGAGGGGACCCGGGGACCGCGAGGTTGTCCTCCTCGGGGAGCGACTTGCATGCTCTGTGTCTCTGGCGTTGCAATCACGCCACACGGTGCCGGGAAGGTGTGAGTCGGAGGGGCGATGCACAGCCCTGCTAATTCCCAGGGGAACCTGGATTTAGCCCGTGGCATTTCTGGGCACAGCGTATGAAAGGAGGGGGTAGCCGGGGGGGCCGTCTCTTCTCCCAAGGAACAGGCGATGGGACAAGAGGAAACGGCCTCAAGTTGCGCCAGGGGAGGTTTAGATCGGATAATAGGAAAAATTTTTACACTGAAAGGGTTATGAAGCCTTGGAACAGGCTGCCCAAGGCAGTGGTGGAGTCACCATCCCTGGAGGGATTGAAAAGCCGGGCAGACGTGGTGCTGAGGGACATGGGTTAGTGGGGGTTTTGTCAGTGTGGGGTTAAGGGCCCCGAGGATGATCAGAGGGCTGGAGCACCTCTCCTATGAAGACAGACTGAGAGAGCTGGGGTTGTTCAGTCCGGAGAAAAGAAGGCTCCGAGGAGACCTTATTGTGGCCTACCAGTATCTTAAGGGGGCCTACAAGAAAGCTGGGGAGGGACTTTTCAGGATGTCGGGTAATGGTAGGACTAGAGGGAATGGATTAAAACTAGAGATGGGTCAATTGAGACTGGACGTTAGGAAGAAGTTCTTCACCATGAGGGTGGTAAGACACTGGCCCAGGTTGCCCAGAGAGGTGGTGGAAGCCCCATCCCTGGAAGTTTTTAAGGCCAGGCTGGACGGGGCTCTGAGTGGGAGGTGTCCCTGCCTATGGCAGGGGGGGTGGAACTAGATGATCTTTAAGGTCCCTTCCAACCCAAACCATTCTATGATTCTATGATTCTATGATGTTTGGACTGAATGATCTGAAAGGTCCCTTCCAACCTGGACCGTTCTATGATTCTATCCCACAGCAGTAGGAGGACCAAGAGGGTCCGTGGACCAACCCAGCTTTGCTGTCGCTTCATTCTGCAGCTGCCCATGGCATGTCCTGATGTTTTCCATGGAGCTGGCAGCAAATCTGCTGAGACTTGCCCAAGCGGGCACCTCCCAGACAAACTGCGGGTACCAGGGGTGATGCATCATCCGTCTCCATCCCGTGGTCCAGTGGCAGAGCCAAGAACGGTGCTCATCCTCCCTGCACCATGTGTGCATCCCTGTCGAGGTCGGAGCCCTCCCGGGGCTGGGGGATGCTCCTGTTGTGGGATGGACAGTCCGTGCAGGATCAGGGCACGTCAGGGTCCCGAAACCAGCCCTGGTTAATTCAGGCACTCATGATTTTAAGAGAAAAAGATCCCCAAATGCAAACGTCTTGAAAATTCACTTTCCCCCAGGATTCTAGGCAAAGAAGCTGCCAGGTCTAATACCGCAATATTTCTCCAGTTAACACTGAGAAAGCAAAATCTTAATAATCAGCCGTATAAAAGTTTTGATCAAATAAACCACCAAAAATAGCGATGTCTTGAAAACGTTAAATAACGTTTAATGCGCTCGGTAGCATTTACTTCTCGCGAGCCTCTGTGAAACCACCAAATGTTCACAAAAATTTGGCAAACTGATTTCTCCAGAAATCCAGCCCCCCCCCCGCACTCCCCCCCCCCCAAAAAAAAATGAGCTATTTGTTCGTCTCCACGAAGTTTCACCCAATCAAAAAAAAAAAAAAAAAAAAAAAGAAAAAACAAAAGAAAAACAAAAAGAAAAACCAAATCCCGACAAAACCCCAGACGGCACATCACGTGCTTGGGGCAACCAAAGAAATCCCCTGATTTGGGTGACCAATGAATGTCCCCAGGAATGAAAAGCGAACAATTTGTCGGCAGCCCATGCACTTGAAAACGAATGATCCAAATTATTCAGCGAGTCTCCCTGGATAGTGAATCCATTGAAAGGGGATGGAGACAGGGTCATAAATTATTCATTACCCAAAAGAGAATGAAATGCATATAATCATAACAATAATAATAACAACAACAATCGCAACAACTAATAATAGCGACAGGAATCCAGCCAGCTCCGCGGAGAGAAGCAGGGAGGCATGAAGGCTCACGGACTTCGTTTTCCCTTTATTCCAACCCCCCTTTACAGCAACTGTGTTAAATAAAGGGATGTCAGATGGGTCAGCATTTGGAATAAATGTATTTATTGCCAATAATTTGACTCGCTTGCCTTGACTAGGGGTGATATATTTTGCGTTCTGGTCCTTGGCAGCGAGAAGGTCCATGAACTCACACGCATCGCTGTTAATTGCTTAATATAATGAATTTCTCAGGGTCCTGGACTACTTTTAAGGAGTCTGTGGAAGTGGCGGCAGCGGAGGCATGTACTGTACCGCTGTCTCTGGAAAATTTATAGGTGTCCATGAGCTGAAAGAGAAGTGGAAAGTGCTGGCCTAACACATATCCCCGGGATTCGACTCTTCCTGGCTTGAATGGGACCTTGATTGCGGAGTCACCCGGGACCCATTGAGGCAGTAAGAGAGCTAAGGAGAGGCCACAACACTTGTCACACAGCCCGCGAGTTTCCTGTTGTCGCGGGCAAGCACGGTTTTGGCTGGGAAAACTCCGCCGCAGATACGCCGTGCGCCTGAATTCGGCGCGTTTTGGCTCTCCGGCATTTTCCTGCCCGTGGGACACCCCAGCTTTCACGCGGGCGTCTTTTACTTGGGACCTTTTTCCACCAAACGCCCCCTCCGCCCACCCCTGGGGGGATTTTCTCCGAGGGGAGCGCGCTGCCGGGCCATGGCTGGGGCGATATTGAAGATTCAAATACATTGATATGCTCGCGCCGTGTTGTAAAGCGCCCGACTACATCTTTGGCATGCAAATGAATTCCCCTTCGCGGCGCAGGGGCTCAGCCGTGGCACCGCGCCATCTCCCAACGGTTTCCCACAGGTTGCCCCGTGTTTGCAATGGGGGGGGGGGGCGGGGATGGATGTCGGAAGGGCTGGAGGGTCCCTTCCCCACCGTTGGGTTCTTCAGAGCTTTCTCCACCTCTCAGCGAGGAGAGGGGAGGTGTCCTGCTGCTTCGTGCGCCCAGAAAATAATTTAAAAAAAAAAAACGGCATTTTGAAGGCTAGGAAGCAGAAGTTTGAGCCAGGAAGGAGCAAAGCTCTCACCCCGTGTGGCTCCGTCGGCTTTGGGTGCTGCGGTGGGTGCTCAGCACCCACGTGGGTTGGGGTTGAATGGGTTGATGCTGCGGCGAAGTGGGGTGGGTTCGGCGCGACGGAACCAGCCGGTGGCGGGTATTTTGGAGACCGGCGTGCCGAAACACGTAGCCACGGAGCCGGATTTTTATTTCCTTGCTGAAATAATCTGCGATTAAGGAGTATTTTTACTGGCTTGCTGAAATAATCTGCAATTAAGGGGGGATTTTTACTCGCTCGCTGAAATAATCTGCAATAGGGGCTCAGCCCGGCTCAGGTGGGGGGAAGCGAGAGGGGACGGGGCAGACGGGGCAGAGGCAGAGCAGGGTCCGGGGGCTGCGGGGACACGGCGGGGAGCCCGTCCGCGGAGCCCGGTGCCAGCCAGGGATGGGATTTCGTGGCACGGGGGTGCCTCTCCCCACGGCCAAGCTCATAGATCCTCTGCTGCCGGGCAGCTGTAAGGCAAGAAGGAGAAGAAAGAGTTCCTGCTGGCATTTTTGTTGGAAGTCGGCTGTGTATTAAGTGGAGCACGGTTTTCATTACCAGCCCCATTTTGGTACAATAAATCACGAACTAGAAAACACACTTTTGGCCTAGATTCTGCCCTCAGTTATGACTGGCAGTAACCAGAGGCAAAATCCAGCTTGGGCTTCAGCGTCGCGGCCCATATGTTCACCTTTTGGAATTAATTTCTTCTGGTAATTTCTGTGTAATTATACAGCATTGAAGGCTGATTATATGCTTCCTCTCACGGGCAATTAATAGTGCTGATCTAGTGCCAAGGGTGCACTTTGCACCGTAGAAACCCATGAAGAGAGACAAGCTCAGCCTCCAGCGCCTGCTGCAAGGTGACAATCTGGACCCCGTCACCTCCAGCGAGGGGACTCTGGACCCCCCACAATCCCCCTCCCCCCCCCCTCGCCCCAGAGTCCTCGGAGGAGATGGGGCCACCAGCTAGCAATTTAGCGGAGACCGAGCACTTGCCGTTCAGCCGTCCGTAGAAAGAACACGGAGTGTTTGTGCGGGCTCCAGCTGCTGCTGAAATATTTGGGAGGTCATTTCTGGAAGAACCTGTAATTGCAACAGATGCTATCCGACGGCGGCCGCCCCGGGGGTGAGCCCATCTCCCCAGAGCCATAATCTAATTTATAATCTCATAAGACAGTTTTATTATTTTTATTTTTATTTTTTTCTTTTGCAATTTACCAATGCCTTTCTCCGCCAGGGAACTGGCAGATCCGTGCGAACTCCCCGGGGCTCCGGCCGCAGCCCTCGCTCCTGCTCGAGACAGGGGGAGTGGAGACTCGTAAAAGAAACTTCTCGCATCGGGTTATGGTGCCTATAAAATTAGCCCCGTTAGAAGCCGGCTGCCCATTTAGATGAGCAGTTTAAACGGATAACAGAGGCAGCCCCTCGCCCCCCTCGCAGCTTCCGTAAAACAACTGAGTTTAAGTGGTTGGGAAGAAGAGGAGAACAGCAACGGCGTCGCTTGGGTCGGCTTCCGCGCGGCTCAGATGCTGCTGCTGCTGCGGCCGCGTTTGGATGCGGGCGCTTCTTTCCGCATGCAAACGGCTGCGGTTCAAAGTAGATGGAGAGGGGAAAGTGAGCGGGAGAAGGAGAAATAATTTCTGGTTTCGCCGCTGGTTTCCCTGGGCTTTGGATGAAGCCCCGCTCTCCCCCTGTGCAGTTTGTCCTCCCCGCCTGGGCTCGGGCAGGAGTCGGGCTCGGCCGACCACGGGCTTCACTCAGGCTGATGAATTCCCTCCTGTGATGCCAAATGCAACATCATCACCCCGAACGGCGGAGTCCAAAACCCAAGAGGGAAGGTGCTGCCTCCAGGAGTGCGGGGTCCTCCCTGCCACCCCCACCCCTTGCAGCGTTTTGGGTTGCGGTGAGGCACGGCACACGCAGCCACCGGCTCCACTGCGGCTCCAGCTGCTTTCTCCAGGTCCTGGACTGAGAGAAGCAGCGATTTCACCCCCCTCGCCCATGGCTGGGGTCGGCTCTGCGTCCCAGGCTGCAGGGAGACAAAATGCGCTTTGATTGCGGTGCCCTTCCTGCGCGTCCCCCAGTTCTGAGCTTTACCATTAGGGTATGATCAATAGCAAAAATGTGGAAAAAAGAGGGGAATGTTCCTGCATCTCCCATGCAGCCAGAAAAGAGCAGCTCAGAGAATCAGATTCACTCGGCCAGGGGAGAACAGCCTCGTCGTACGCCCAATTCCACCTCTGCGGGAAGTACTTTGTGTGTCGCTCTGTCACGTCTGCGCTTGGGAGCTTCATACAAACCCTCGTGCTCAGGCCCAGCTTAAGCCCTAAGGCAGCAAAGCGCTACCCAAGCCACAAGGCATCGTTAGGTTTCAGAGTGAACGCTCCTTCGCAAAGGCGAGGGCAGCTTGTCCCTTCTAGCTTGTTCCACCCCTTAGCTGTGACAGCATTGTCCGTTCTCAGACAGCTTTCACCTGCCTCCCCAAACCTCAGCTCCCCGCCTCACGGGTTCACATTTTCCCTTTTCCCAGGCTCTCGCGGTGGCAGGGAGAAGCCAGGAAAAGCAGGCGCTGAACCCGTATATGGCAAAGAGGAAAAATTGCCAAATTGTCTCGTAGGAGAGAAAACCAGCTGGTTTCATCCCACACCCGGTCTGTGCAGCCGGGTGCTAAGGCTCTGAGTGGATACGAGCGCTCTTGGGGGGGACGAAGGGACAGTCGCAGGTGTGTCCCTGTCCCGGGACAGGTGCCGGGGAAGCAGCCGCAGCCGCTGAGCCGCTCCTCAGGCTCCCAGCCTAGGAGACAGCCTCCTGAGAGTTTAATTTTTGGGAAGCTTTAACATCCCCAGCTTACCAAGCGCTGAAAGAAAGGTCAGCTAATCCTTCACGACGTCTGAATGAATTCAAGCCCAGAAGTGAGATTACTAAACAGGGGAGCGGGAGGCCGGGCGAGCTGCATGGATACAGGGACCCTTCCCATAGTCAGCCGTGGCTTTCTAAAGAAATGGACCTTTTATTTCAGTTCTCATCCCCCAGGAGGAGGGGAGGGGGGTGGGCAGACGTGGCCGAAGCACCCAACTCCCCTCCTCCAGCAATTGCAAACGCCGGTGGGTCTTGGTGGAGGGGGGGGACCCCGAAAGAGAGCTGAGTGAGGGTCCCTGTCCCCAGGACAGCCGGGGTGTCCCACGGAGACTGAGCAGCACCCACGGCACGAGCATCCCCGCTGGCTACCCTGCTCTGGGTCTCAGCTCAAGCGTTTGGGAAGAAAACCCCCAAAAGCAAGGTCGCCATGTCCCTCCTGGCTGCTTTGGTGGCTTTTGCCCCAACTCTGAAGTCACCGAGGTCCCAGCGCTCCCTTTGCCGGGGCACCAGGTGCCCAGACGCCCCTATGCTCAGGGTGATGCTAAACCGAACCCATCGATTTAAGGCAACGTGGCCATTTCTGCATCCTCGCCACTGGTCGTGGTGCTTCAGGTCCCCTTTGTGGGACACCCGGCGGTCTGAGCCCGACCGAGGTGGGTGAAGTGGGTGCCTGGCCGCCCTGGGGTGCAGCACCCCCTCCTGGGGAGGGAGCGGGCACCCTGCCCACCGGCAGCTGGTCCCGGGGCTGCGGGGGCAGCACGGGCAGCCCCTTTCTGGGCTGCACCCACAGTCCTTTGTGAACCCCCCGGGGCGATGACATGACAGGACCACTAAGGACTGGCTTTTCTTCTGCAAATCAACTGTCCTTCTCAATGCTGGAAGAGCCGGAGCCCATTGAATGCAGGCAAGAAGCAGCCCCCCGGGGTGTGGATGCACTGCAGATGAGCCATGGCAACCTGGCTACAAGTGTGGCAACGCAGACACCCAGACCCCAAGCCTCCCTGCCAGGCTCCCCAGGCTCCCCAGATTGGGTATTCAGCCCGCAGGGTTTTCTCTATTGACCTCGAGACACTGTTCTGCATGGGAGAATTTCCTTTCTTTCTCTCTCGGTAACTGCAGAATGAAGTGTTTGCAGTTGGAAACTTTTGCTACCACCACAGCAAGCTGGTAATTCAGCCGGGAGCCGCTTGCCCAGTGGTGGGCCTTCATTCTCAAGGTCCAGGGGCCAGCTAGGAGAAAATGGAGAGGATGTTTTTTTCAGGACCTCTGTGATGACTTCAGCAAGGTGGGATGCTCCATCACCACCAGCAGAGCACCCAGTACCATCACCCCCAGCAGAGCTGCCAGGTCCTGCCCCAGTCCTCTGATTTCCCTGCTCTGGGTGCCCTTCCCCAGCTCGCTGGGGATGTCTGATGGAAAAAGCCCATCCAGCCAAAGGAGCTCCAAGTGACCAGCCCCGAGGTCAGACCTTCTCCATAGCTTGGTTTTTCTTGCAGGCGTCCTGTAAGAGGCTGTAGCGGTGGCTGAAATGCTGCCTGGTCGTGGGATCCAATCAGCTGCAGGTTTGCAGGTCCCATGGAAAGTTCACTTCCCAGCTATTCCGTGAAAAACAGCACTGGGACACTGACTGCTCAGCCCCGCTCAGCCCCCTCTGGGACTGCACAGTGCTCCCTTGGCCCTGGCAGATCCCTCCTGCAGGGAATCACAGAATGCCAGAATCCCAGACTGGTGGGGGTTGGCAGGGACCTCTGGAGATCATCCCTTCCAACCCCCTGCCAGAGCAGGGTCACCCAGAGCAGGTGGCACAGGAACGCCTCCAGGCGGGTTTGGGATGTCTCCAGAGACGGAGACTCCCCCACCTCTCGGGGCAGCCTGTGCCAGGGCTCTGCCACCCTCACAGCAAAGAAGTTCCTCCTCCTGTTGAGGTGGAACTCCCTATGGTCAAGTTTGTGCCCGTTACCCCTTGTCCTGTCACTGGAAACTCCTCCTGGTGCCAGGGAAGAAGGTTTTCTGTGATGAGACGTTTCAATACCAGCTATGGGCACAGCCGTACAGACCTGTTCTAGCTGCATCTGTGATGCTGTGAAATGCAACGTTTAATTATGCGGCCGGCTTGGATTCTGAGACTCCTGGACAGTAAATACCCACATTACAGCTAGGAAATACTTAAACTCAGCCCCCAGAGGTGGCATTCCCTGGCAGGATCGTGGCAGGGGTGTGAAGGCTCCATGCGGGGCTCTGGGATGTGCTGGAGCCACCAGCCAGGAGCCGCCATCCCTCGGGTGTGATACCTGTCACCGGCAGCAGAGACAGGCTGGTGCCACCAGGAGCACCTCTGAGAATGCCCCGCTGGCGTTAGCACGTGCAGGCAGAAGAAGGCAGGGGCTCACGCGGAGGGAGAAAGGTGTGGGGCAATCATGAGCAGTGGTTTAAAAGCAGTCCCGTATGTGTTTTGGGGAGATGTTTTTTCACTCAGTTTGTGGGGCAGCTTCCAACTGCAGCCCTGATTAAAAAACATATTGCTGCTGGGGTGTCTGAGCATGACATCTGGGGTGACATCATGCTGCACATACAGTACCTGCCCTGGGGAAACTGAGGCACGGGTGTGAGAACTGACCAACCAGCAATAAAGTGGCAACGAGAGAGGTTCCCTGGTCCTACTTCTCTCTTCCCAAATCCTGTGCTGGTGTTACTCCAATTCTTGGTTTGCTGGAAGGGAAGAGAGAGGAGACTCACCCTCACTGTGCTGGGGAGCATTCACGTGAAGCTGGAGGTGCATGGCATGTTGGGGGGTTGACGTTTAGCTCAGCCTGATCTCAAGCTGGACTGCTTTATCAGAAAATTTCCATCTACCTCTCGCTGTGCTTAAACAGCTGTAAACGTTAACCCCAGGCGCCTACGGCAGATGCACAGTGAGTGCCCTACGCCAAGAGGAGGGCGAGAGGTGGTGAGGGGGTTGCCAAGGGAAGAGGAGAAGATGACAGCTCTGTCTTTGGGACTTCCAGAAGGTCCAGCCCTGGCCCGTGTCCAGAGCGAGTGTCCCCTCCTGTCCCTCCGAGCCCCGTTCCCGCTGGGAGCTCATCCCAGCCTCCCCGTCGATCCCCTGCGCGGCTACCGCGTCCTCGCCGACGTCGCCCCCGGCTATTCAACCGCTCTCCGGATCATTAAACATATTGAGCAACACCAGTCCTGTGACTGGTTAATTAGTAAAGAGTTGACTAATTAGTTAATCGTGTTTACCAAGTGCTTTGAAAGTGCTCAATGTTATTATTTTTAATTATGACTGCGCCCCAGGCGCCGTTCACCTCCCCGCATGCCAAGCCTCGCAGGGTTCAAACTCTTTGTCTCTGCTACCCGAGGCTGGTTTTAAGATGGGAATTTGCCTCTTGTCCTCTGGTTACCAGGTTTCCTTAACAGCCTCTTGTGTGGGATTTTAGAAAAGCCCCCTCACAAAGTCTTCATATACCCTGGCACACTTAATTCACTCTTTCAAAGCCGTCTTATCCGTTAAGGAGGCAGGGTTGGCTCTTGCGAAGCCATACACAGTGGTGCCTTTGTGCACACCTCAGCCCGCATCCCTCTCCTGACCTTCATAGGAGATCAGCCGATATCCAGGCTCGCTCTCCCATCCCAGCCTGGGAGGCTCCAGTCCGCAGTGCCACGGACACCTCCGCTTCGGGAGCCTCCCATCCCATGGGAGAATTCCCCACCCAGAATTCCCCACCCAAGGGAGATGAAGGTTATTCCCACATCTGACTTCAGGCTGGTCAGAAAGAGAGGACAATTTTGGTGGAAGGCGGGAAGACAAAGTGTACGGCAAAGATTTCATCTACAGAGAAGAATGTGAATGGGGTTTGTTAGTCAGGGGAGAGTCTTGGCATCTCTGAAGAATCAACAAGCCTAATCGTCCTGGGACTTTCTTCGTTCGTAAAAATGTCATCAGCTTGTTAAGCAATGTCATAACGAGCCCCAGTCACCTCTTATCACTGCGCAATCTGAAGAGGAGTCTTCTAGCACCAGCTGCAGAAACAAGACCCACCTCTACACAGCACTGAGACAGAAGAAAGTCTGGGGCTTGAGCAGACAATAAGCCATAAAAGTCACACAGGGCTGCCACAGGAGCAGGGTTTGGGAATGCTTCTGTCCCCATGAGTCGATCAGGGGGACATATGGCCGGTCAGAGTACATTGTGTGGACACTACTCCTGGCTGCTTAGTACTGCTGCCTCCACCAGGAACCTCCAGTCCCCACGTCGCAGCTGGGAGCTCTTTGCTTATGCTCTTCTAGAAAGCTCATAGCGGTGTGTTGTCAGGGCTTGCCATCTCCAGGTAATGCCCACTTAAATGACTGCTGTCATCCCTGACCTGTGCTTATGGTGATGTGGTTGCCGAACCATGGATGTGTTGGTTGGGAAGTGGGAAGGTATTTCCCCTTGCACCCTGAATTTCCTTCTTGGAAATCCTCCTCACGAAGGCCAGGCACCTAAAATTGGTATCGCTTAAAATGCCAGCAATAAGTGGGGATGAATCCCACCCTCGAGCTCTGTAACTGGCTCTTACTGGCCATACCGGTCACAAGAAAGGATCTGTCGGTGCAGGATCCTGTTTCCAACCTGAGCAGCACCAGGCTCCCTGGGAGGTGTTTGAGTATGGGGCGACCATGTGGCAATAGCAGGCTGGTGTATTCTCTGTAATTTAGGGGTTTCTGAACTGAAGATGGCATCCTTGTAATTAATTTTGGTAGCATATTAGTAGTAACAGTGGTTTAATGGCTTTTGCTTCTATGGATTGGACTTCTGGGACGTTTTAAAGTTCTTTGTATGAATTAACTGGCGTGGGACAGGGCCTTACAAGTCGTTGTGACCATTTGGAGTCCAAAAACTTGATCCTCGGGTGTGTTGCATTTTGTCTACCCTTTCGTGAAAGTCAGGAGGCTACAAGGTCCCCTAGACGCCATTTATGCTATGGGCCCAGCACATTATCTCCCTTAAGAGCCACCGCCCATCGCGTTGTGCAGCAGAGACTGGATTAGTGGTGGTAAGGGGTGCATGCAGGAAGGGCAGAAGCACTGGAGCTCAGTTTAGTGTCTTGCCACAAGGTCAGCTTTCCACCTTGTCTGATCTTCTCCCCACTATCCTCCTCTCACTCCCCTTTTCTCTGCTCCATGAAGTTCTTCTTGCAGCCAGTGAGCACCAGGAAACCTTCCCCATCCTCCACACCACCTCAGTGCTGGGATAGGGAAAACTCGTTTCCGCTGGAGTCCTCCTGGGGCAAGGGAAGACCTCCAGCCCTGCTCCTCAGCCTGGACGGTTGGTGGGGTTGCTGGAGTGCTCTCCCCCGGGTGTCAGAGCAATCCCTCTGGCCCAGCCCGGCCGTTGCCTCAACGTTTCCATCCAGCAGGAGAGCCTGCTAAATCTCTTCCTCTTCAAAACGAGAGAGAAGCCAAGGAAGTCTGGAAGGGAGGGGAGACAAACACATCTGCACCTGGGAAATGTCATGTTTGGTTTTTCAACCCAAAATGGGCAGTGACAGCAGCTCCGGGGGCGTAAGTAGGGGGAGCAGTGCAGATTTATAGCTGTGGGTCACGCTCGAGCTGAGCCAAGTATTCTGCCTAGCATCAGTTTTATGAACAAGATGAAGAGCAGAACCTCAAGTGCAGGCGCCCTGTTAGAGGAGAAACACTGGGAGAGCAGGAACGGGGAGAGGCCGTCCTGCCCCTCTCCCTGCTGTGGGATGGGTCTCTCCTTTCCAGGCTGGATTTGGGCAGGTTGGGGATCGCAATGACCAAGCATGACCAGCCCTCAGCAGGTCCCGGGTTTGGTGCCACAAGCCTGTAGAAGTCACGCACCATAAAGCCACGAGCAAAGCAGCTGGAGGCTGAAGCAAACAGGAGTCGAGAACTGCCCTCTTTCAAAACAAAATAAAATTCACAGCAATTCCCAACCCTGCAGGAGGGAGTAATGCTAGACAGAGAACCGAAACCTCTGAGACAACTCCAAATTCAACACCCTGTTGAGCATCCAAATTACCAGTCCAAGAAGATGTTGCAGAGATTGCCACAACATCACAGAACATAAGGACCCGAATGATGCCAGGGTTTCCCTTTCTGGTCGGATAACCAGACTGAATCTCTTGTAAATTCAGAACCTCATATAAAGGATTAAGCAAAATTACCAGAGGCTCCCAGTTCTCACTGAGATAAATGTGGTGCAGACCTTTTTCATAGATGTGGGCGAGATTGTCACTTCATCACAGTCTCGTACTGAAAGCTGGGTTTCAGCTGGGCTTTGACACGTAATTGATGAGTGATGCAATGTTGTATTGTGACTGTAATACCCCCAAATTGTGTTCTTTGGCAATGCCTTTTGATGTACCTCTTCAAAGAAGTGCGGCAAATCCTGCTCTTTCCCATACGAAGCGGTGAACAGGAAAGTCTTTGCAAATATGATGAAAGCACCTCTAGTGTTGAGGCTGATTCTCCTTCGTCCTGAGGCTTTAAACTGAGGATGGTTTTTTGACTGATGCTTTTGCTGTGGTTCCATTAGACCTAGTGGTGTTGATGTAGATGATGTGGTGGGGAGGGTCTGCCTTTTGATTTAGTCCTAGAGTCCACTGTGGGTGTTTAACAGTCCGTGAATCTACGCAAAAGGCCTCAGCAGATAGAAAGGACAAGACTTAGCAGGGTGGCACACCCTCTGATTCTGTTATTTCAGTAGCTGGTTCAGAAGGTTCCGCCAGAAGAGCAGTATCTTGGTGCTACTACCAGAGACGGTGCTCGAGCTCAAACATTCACCCTGAAACAGCTACGGAACAAACGGATATCTTTGAAACAGGAAAAAAATTCTGCATGCTGAATACCTGTACAAACCACAGGACATGTGGGGTTCCCACAGAAAGCTGAGAGCAACCCCTAAATTATCAACAGCCAACAACTGAGCGAGTGGTCAGGAAGCTGCCGATGGTGTTTGATGACTCCCATTGATTTCTGAGCATCTTTGCTTCCTCCAGCCCCTGCTTGGGTATCTGTTTCTCCGCTCGGCTAGCTGTATGCGTTCTTGGTTTGTATTTGGTGAGGTTGTTATTGGCATAACTCGTCTGTGAGAAATGGTGGATGTTTCTGCTGGAGTGGGAGGAAAGCAATGGTGGCAAGGGCAGGAGGAGGCAATCTCATGGGCATCGTTGCATGTCAGTCCGTAACAGGGTGGACATGGCTGTGGCGTTTCCCATCCCTGCCTGGACGGGTGAGCCCCGTGGCCACATCCTTCCAAGGGAAGGAAACCCCAGCCCAGGTGAAGGCACCTCTCAGTGCAGCATCTGTCGGGACATCTGTCAGCTCCCTCCCTCCCTGGCCTTGCCCCAGCAGGACCCCACAGCTCCCAGTAGAGATATATCTATATTCCTATAGATAGAGGCTTACCCCTATATCTTGGCCTTCCCCACTCCTCCCTGTAAGAGTTCTCTACCTGGCCAACCTTGGATCCTCTTCCCAGGGCTGTGCCTCCTGAGCACCGGAGCCTGCAATAGGGGCCAAGCCGGGCGCTGAAGCTCCCCCAGAGGGAATTTTTCTAGAGGTGCCCCGTAACCCTCTGCCCTGGGCAGGGCTGAAGCTTCCCTGCAAACGGTGGCTCATCTCTGAAAGGACAAAGCCGGGCTCCCTTCTGTGGAGGGGTCACCCACAGCTTCCCACATGCAGAAGTGGCATCGCACCCTGTAAAGTTGTGGGAGGACCAATTTAGTTGTTTGCCATTAAGTGCTCAGTACCCAGGATGAGTAATGTGCTGGGCAAACGAAGGGCGTGGCTGTTAATGAGTTAAAAATCCCACCAGCTTCTATGCAAAACAGTATGAAAATGCAGTTATTTATTTATGGGCTTCTAAGGGCTTGTTCCGATGCTGGATAAAGCTGATGGGAGCACTGCCGGCAGTCGTCCTTGGAGTTAATTGAAGCATCCCCATTGATCACAGTGGGAGCAGGGCAGAGCCACGAAGGGAAAATGCCAGCGCTGCGTTACCTGCGCTGCGTTACCTGCACTGCTCCCGCCGTGCCAAGGATAAACAGAACGACGCGTCCGAGCAGCGCCTGCTGTACAAACTGCAAAGGGCACAGCTCTCCAGGTGGCCCGCGGAGGTTTCCAAGCCAGCTGAGAGACTCGACAGAGTGGTTTTATTTTCCGAGGAAGCCTTAGTCAGAGCTCTGTTCCCTCCAGTTTCAGTTTTAGCTTTTACTCTCCGTACTGCCGTGGTGCCTTGTCAGCACCACTGACCTTCTGGCTCAGCAAGGACGGCAAGGACCTTCATTCAGAGCCTGCCAAGATGCTCTGGAGCCAGCCAAGGAGGGCAGCAATGCTTCTCCAGCCCAGACAGGGCGGGTGGTGGTTCTCCTCCTGCCCAGCCAGGAAGGACAGTGATACTCCTCGAAGCCAAGCCAAGGCGGGTGGCAGTGCTCCTCCAGCCTGACCAAGGCAGGCTTTGATGCTCCTCCAGCCTGACCAAGGCAGGTTGTGATGCTCCTCCAGCCTGACCAAGGCAGGTTTTAATGCTCCTCCAGCCTGACCAAGGCAGGTTGTGATGTTCCTCCAACGTGACCAAGGCAGGTTGTGATGCTCCTCCAGCCTGACCAAGATGGGCTGTGATGCTTCTCCAGCCTGACCAAGGTGGCTGGTGATGCTTCTCCAGCCCAAGTCACCACAGGGGGTGATGGTCCTCCAGCCAACCAAGGCGGGTGATGATGCTCCTCCAGCCTGGCCAATGCAGGTGGTGGTGCTCCTCCAGCGGCTATGGTGGAGGCTCAGGAGCAGCCGCTTGTCCTGCCCTTGCAGCAGGATTTGAACCTGGTTGTTGGTGGAAGGGTTTCACAGCCCCTGAACCCACTTGGCAAAGCCTGACCTGCGCAGTGAATGGGGCAGTGAGAGTCTGTGTGGCTGGGGAGCTGGGGACCTCATTTCTCAGCCTTTGAGACACGTCCTCTACCACCACTTGGAGAGGGACACAGGGGTGGGTGGATGCTGGTGGGGCAGGATGTTCTATGGGAATGTGTGGGAGGGCACGAGTGAAGCTGGTAGGACTGCGATCCAAGTCAAACAGAAGATGATCATTCCTCCAGCACTGTGGGCAAGCTGTGGAGCTCCTCATCCTTGGATGCAGTGGATGATAGAGTTTTTTGTGGCCTCAAGGGGAGATTGTGGGGAAAAAGGGGGGGTTTGGATGCTTTATTGACATCTCAGGCTAGCTTGACTCTCTTATTGTATTTCTGCTGTTAGGAGAAAATTGAGCATTGTCTGCACACCTTGGGACTGGGGAAGGGGCCAGCCAGTTCAGCCTTGTTCCTCGGCAGCGAAGCCCAAAGAGGACCATTAAGCAGAGGAAAGCCATGTCAAAGAGGGGATATAATGGCAGATTACAGGGAGTTCCTGTGGTGGCATTGAGCTGCCCAGCCCTGGTCACCTCAGGCATTAGCATGCATTGTGCTGCCCATTCCCCCCAACCTCTGCCTCGCAGGAAAACCTGAGCCGCCCCTTCCCCACAACCCCAGCGTTTGTGCCGGCATGGAGTCATTGACAGCTTGCCCTTTTATTCACACGATTGGCTCCCCAGGAATCTTGCCGTAGGCATTTTGATCCCATAGCATGTCAATGGTGGCCCGGAAAGGGATGGACCCTGCCCCGGGGTGCCTGAGGTCTGGGGGAGCTGAAGGTCTATTCAGTAGAAGAATACCCCGAGCCAGCAGGTGGGACACGGGAACCCTTAATCCCAAATCATCTTTCTTGCTGGCATCCTTTTTTTGTTTTGAATTATTATTATTATGGCCAGCAGCGAGGCGTGGGCTCGCCGCCTGGGAGAGCGATATTATTCGCCTCCTTTTGTGCATGGTACCATGTTTGAATTGAGAAACAAAGCCGAGCAGCTTGTGCCTCCTGTTGGAAGCTTTCCTATCCCGCTGGGGATCCGGGACCTTTTCATCTCAGCCCATACACTCCATAGGCTTCTGCCTCTTCCCATCTTTAAGTCTTTAGTAAATATCATAAAAGAGAAAATAAAGGCAATCCCCAGGGCTCAGGAGTCTTACCTTCACTACATTAAAAAGAGGGGGAAAAAAAGAGAAAGCAGAGATTTAGCCTCGTTTTATCATTTTTCATGCAGAGCTTGCAGAGAGTAAATAGTATTTAGCCCCATTTTGCAGGCTGGAGGCACTTTGGAAGAGGGTCTCTCTGTGTACGTACCCCAGTTCTGGGGGGATGCAGACCTCGAGCCAGGCTCCTGCGGCAGCGGTCGTCAGACGCAGCCCCGAGAAGGAAAGTAAAGCACCGCCAGGCAAATACCAGCTTGGGTGCCCCTGACCCCACGATGCCGAGGCCACGGGCAGGGTGGGCAGGGAAAGGGGGTGCTCAGGCCCCCTGGAAACCAGCTGGAGACAATTCAGCTTCAATCTGGGCGCCCTAAAACTAACCCACCCGTTAGTGGTATGAGGGCAAGCAAAGCAGGGGAGGTCGTGTCTCAATGCTGGTGGGAAGGAGATTACATTGCTGCTAGTAAGGGAGCTGTTTAAAAACATTCGACTTCTTTTAATTTACTGTTTCAAATCGGATGTGAATGCTTGGAGGAAACTCTTCCCTTTCCGTGAAATTTTTGATTATCTGATGGAAGGCAATTCCAAACAGGACAGAAATATTTTCCCTTTTCGTTTGAAATCCAAACTTTTGGCTTGGCTTGGCTTTCAAAACCCCAAATGAAACCATTTCAATCTGAAATAAACCCAAAAATGTTTCTACTACATTTAGATGCTTTTAATTGGAAAAATGAAAATGTTTCCTCCAAGAGTCTCCAACAGAAGGATCACCCCTGTGATTTCTGTCGGGAGCACATCTCCTGTGTGATCAGTTGTAGGTTTGACACCCAGGCAGGCTGGCAAAAGCCATAACTCAACCTCCCAGCTCTGGTCGTACGCTCTGACAACAACTGCGGTTGCACAATTCCTTGTTATTCCCTAGGCAGAGGAACTTCATGGCCGTCGGTTTCTTGGCACAGATTTTGGGGATGGCACTTCTTTGTATGAATAATGATGTTCACATGTGGCTGTTTTTCATTCCTTACTCTTTAATACTTCCTTTTCCTTCAAAGACATTGCCAGGCCAGGTTTTCAGTTACATTCATCTGGGGTGGTGGAAGAGTCTGGCTGCAGAACAGTTATTGCCCCTGGTTCTGCTGTGCCTGCAGGGCGGTGGAGGTGCTGGGTGTCTCCAAGGTGGCCCAAGGGACCTTTTGAGGGTCCCTCACCCAAAATGCTATGTCTCCTTTGCAGAGAGCTGCCACCTAAGAGGTATTTGTCTCCTCTCCAGCAATGTCAGCAAGGTGGGGACTGGTCCCCAGCTCGAGGACAGTCTTCTGCAGGAGATGTAGGGGAGCTTAGGGGTGGGGCAACAGGCGCAGACTGCACCGAGAACTTCTCCTGTTGGCACTGGGGCAGGCGGAGAGACACGGCAGCTGGCGGAGGTCACGGTCCCACACCTCACCAATATCCAAGCCTTGAAGTAGGCACATGGGACACAACCCAGATGCCAGAATTTATCCATGCAAATAGCTGTATAATTAGGAGCTCACAGAAAAATAGCCCGTTCCCAAGAAACCCCCGAGGAGCAGAAGGGCTTAAACTCCCCATGACTCCCATTTTCAGTACCTTGTTCGGCTGGCGCGAGCCCAGGTCTCCGCTGGTGCAAATACAACTGGAAAAGAAATGAGTTTGCTGCCCTGATTGCTTAGAAAAGTTGCGAGAAAACACATCTCGGTCTGTGAGAGCACGGGTGGAAATCAGTGCTCGCCCTCTCCTGTTGTCTGGCTCTTGCTACCGTGAGTGACGGACACCGTCAGCGGCACCGTCCTGCAGGAGATCGGCAATCCGCGGTGTTGCTAATAACAAAAGAAGCTGCAGCTGCTTTAACTCAAAAAGTTTGCCTGCTATCGTTGGGTTGATTTAAAGCTTTTCACTCAGGGTGTGTGGGCGAGGGCTCATGTGTGCGTGTTTACCAGTCCAGCGAGGAATGTCGTTTGAATGGCTTCTCTGAAGGTTTGGATACAGCTCACTAGAGCTCTGCAGGTTCCCCGAGGACTCTAATAATTGGTACATTCGGTTTGCTTTTCCTTATTATTTCTAAGTTTTCCAGCTCGAACGCCAAAGGAGCCTGTATTCTATGTAATTATTACTCAAAACTTCGAAAACATTAAGTAGGAAAAATAGGCCATTAAACAACTAAGGAGCAAAGTAACAAGTGTGAATTATGGCTCTGCCCTGTGGTTTGACTGTGATGGGTTTGTTCCACCCATGGAGAGATCTTGGAGAAGGGTAGGTTGAGTGGGTTGTTTTGCTTAATCTCTCCCCTGTCAGAGCAGCAGTCCCCGGAGAAGGCAGATCTGTAGAGAAATGTGCCTACCCTTTGAAACACAGCGCACATGCCCAGCGCCCAGCAAAGGACTTTTGTTCTGCTCTGATTTATACAGTTCTCTGGGGCAAAGAGAAGTGGCTGTCATGGTTGCAAGGATTACTCGCTACTGGAGGCAAGGGTGGACTATGCGAGAATAATTGGTTCTCTTGACTGGGCATGGAAATCCCGCTCCCTCTTCCCCAGTCTCCATGCCCCAGCCCCCCGTCCCTCACCCACAAGGGGATGCTGGCTCCCGAGGCCCTCCGTGCTAAAGCTCTGCCCCGAGGCTGGCCAGGGGGTCGGGAAATGCTGGAGGCAGGGTCATCCCCTTCCCTTTGCGCTGCCGGTCCCAGTGAATGATAATCTGGGATTGCTCCTGCCCCTTGCCCAGGGCTGGAAGAGGGATATTAAGCCTAAGCATCTCACCCGGGGTGGTGGAGAATGGCTCCTGCAGACATTGCACCCTCTCAGACACCTGCCCGAGGGTGAGGAGCTCCACTCCAGAGGTGGCTGCTTCTCCCCCAGGACTCTGAAAGGGAATTTGACATGCCTAGCTCAGACCTAACCCCCACGGCTACCAAAACACAGCCTCTAAGGTATGTGGGCTCTCACCACATCCACAGTCTGCTTATCCACTTGGTGCACTGTGTCTGTAAGCTCTCCATGATGAGCATCTTCTTCTCTATACACGCACAGTGCCCAGCATGGCATGTCCCAGCTTGGGCTGAGCTTTCTAAGTGCTACTTCAATGCAAGGAAAGACTGTGGGTCTGCTCCTGGTGTAGGGGTGTCTCCTGGAGCAGCTGAGCCTCCGTGGCCATGGTCGTGGACCTGTGCCCACTGCAGAACTGAGATGTCTCAGAGGACTCAGTTTATCCATCCGAGGATGGATATCCATTTATCCATCCAAGGGTCATTTGCCAACAATGGCAACTCACTCATTCCAGCGAGGGACGTGACTTCAGTTATCTGCTCCTGGGATTTTTCTGCTTGTTTGTTTTGTTTTCATCCGAGGAGGAGGAGGAGGAGGGTGGTGCCTCCACACGCACAAGGCCAGCCACCTCTGAACCCTAGCTCCAGAAGCCCTTTTCATGCTCTATAAATTTTATTGGAAAACCTGTTTCTCTTGGGGGGGGGGGAGTGTATTTTTTTTCTCCCCCAGTAACACACCATGAAAAGGCTCATTAAAAAGTGAGCTCCTCGTTCTGATTAATCCTTCCAAGCAGGCAGAGGTGACACATGCTAATGACATTTCCAGCCGGGCTTGTCCCCTGAGACGCCTGCTGCTGTTGCAGGCCGAGTACCGCCGAAGGAGACAGAGTGTTGGACGTCGGAAAGGTTGCTCTTGGCTGCAGGCTTCATTTGTAGTGGAGAAATGCCTGCGGGAGCCAGGCAATTGCTGTGTCCCCGGCAGGCCTAGGAGACTTTGTTCTCCAGATGCATCTCATGGACTGTCCTCCTGCGGACATCGGCTGTTCCCGGACTCCGGAAGGGCTCGGGAAGACGAGGAATGGACATCCCTGGGTCTGCACAGATCCTCGTGGCACGTACCGAGCTGCTGACTGAGGACTTCTCCAAGGCACTGGAGCGCCTGTCTACACCAGGTTGTTTTGTTAACCTCAGACTGCTGCTTGGCCCCTGCCAAAGCTCTGATGTTCTTGGAAAACATTGGGCTTAAAAGACGCCTTTCCAAAACAACAGCTGACTTAACGAACCGGCCGGCCATTGGTTTAGCAGGCACCAAACCCCAGCAAGTGGGAGCTTGGAGGGAGGTGGATCTCCTTGGATCTCACGTCATTTGCCTGGGTTTGGTGATGGGGAAGTCGACCTTCACCCCAAACCCTTCTCCACTACTTTTCTTACAAACCAAACCTGACTTCTTGTGAAGGTCCTGGGATGCGGGTCCAGCTTTAATGTTGGGGGGACCCAAAGCTGAAATCTTATTCTCCCCTTCCTGTTGGAAACCGAGGTCCCTGTTCAGCTGGAGAAAGGAAGAAGCAGGGATGTTCCCCGGCTGGGTCGAGGATGTGCCTGGGGCCACCCAAGGTGTGCTGGATGGAGGGCAGACCCTGCTCGGGAGATGCCGAGCAGCCTGAGCTGTGCTGACATTTCTCCTCTTGGACCCAGCTACGCAGTGACACAAGGCAGAAACTCGTCAGAAGAAAGCCCTCACCTCCTGCCAGCCTCCCCTGCCCTCAGCAAACATCCAGTCCTTAATGCACAGCGTGTTTCATGTAAGCCTTGACATGTACCAGCGAGATGTACCCGGCATTGACTCCAAACAGCTTTGCTTTTCTCAGAGGGTCTCGGCCATTGTGGCCAAGAAACATAAGGGCTCTGTAACACTTTGCTGGGCCAGGAATAAAGTGAGTTTGTTGAAAGAAGGTTACCATGTTATATAAGTAAGAAAAGGGGAGTTGTATTTAACCTGGCACAGGGCAGTTGTTTTCACTTAAATGGAGCTATGCACAGAACATAGCTCATGGCTTCTTCTTCGGTGAGGTGTTGTTCATTTTGGCCCGAGCGTCTCTGGGTCAGGGAGGCAAAAGCTGCGGTCCGTCCGTGGGGGAGGCAGGGGAAGGGGAGAGATGCAAAGGGCAGGACGGAGCAGTTCACGTTGCTGGAGTTGGGAACTCGTCTGGCGTAAGCAGGCACGTCCCCTTGCCAGCTCCGGAGCTGCCAACGCAGGGTCCAGCCGGGGCCGAGCCAGGGCAGTCCCAGCCGGCGTTGGATCCAGCAGCTGCCCCCATCTTCTCCCTCCTGATCCCAATCACTCCCACCTTGGTAGGTCAAAGGATGCCTTGCAGACAAGCCAAGCTGGAGCATTCCCAGCACTGCCCTGGTATGGGTTTGAGTCAAATTTGGGCTCCAGCACAGAGAGGATGCTCCAGAACCAGTTTTACTACATCATTACTTTCACCAGTTGAAGGTGTTGGAAATGAGTTGGAGCTGGACATGGAGGTGGCAGGGCATCCCTGGCTTGGCTGCTCAGCGCAAGCCCGGCTGCGTGAGCAGGCATGGGGTTTGCTGCCGTGGGGCCACATCACCCAGTGTCGTGGGCAGCAAGAAGGGATTACCCCTAACAAAGAGACACACTAGAAGGGTGTGTGCAGCTCTTTTTTGGCTGCCACACTGAGGGTTTTCTATACAAGCGGGGCAGCTGAATGCGGCAGGAGCTGGATTTGGCAGGTGTGTGGCCACATCCATACTCAGCATCACCTGCGAGGCAGCCGGCGTGCAGCTCTTGGGGCTGGGGCTCAGCTCTGCCTGTTCTGCCTCTGCATCCTCTGCTCGCCTTGGGAGCAGCGCAGCCTCTCAGCCTCGGGGCAGCAACCTCCTCTTCCGAGAGGCCTGTGGTCCTCTCGGGGGTCTTGGGAGGGTGCAGAACAGCTGATCCACAAACCGGATCAACCATCGAAGGATTATTGAGAGTTTGCTGCCTAAATCCTTTTTAGAAAACCTGAACTAAAGAAACAGGGCATACATGTGATGCTTGGCACAGGGGATATATTGCACTCATAGAATCACAGAATGGTTCGGGTTGGAAGGGACCTCGAAGCCCACCCAGTGCCACCCCCTGCCCTGGGCAGGGACACCTCCCACCAGCCCAGGTTGCTCCAAGCCCCGTCCAACCTGCCCTTGAACCCCTCCAGGGATGGGGCCGCCACAGCTTCTCTGGGCAACCTGGGCCAGGGGCTCACCACCCTCACAGTGATAAATTTCTTCCTGAGATCTGATCTAAACTTCCCCTCTTTTAGTTTAAAACCATTCCCCCTCATCCTATCACTACATGCCCTAAGAGATAATAATAGTTCACTCACTGCAGAGTGAACTATTTCAAAAAGCTCTCCATTTACCTTGAAATTGCAGAGATGCGCTCTCTCAGCACGTCAGTGGAGCTCAGAGCCATGCGCCGATGTCTTTCAGATGAAGCCTACGAGGTGCCTCCCATTTATAGCCACTGACCTAAAGGGAGCTTTTAGAGTTAAATGGGGAATGTAACTAAGGCTGGAGAAAAAAAAAAAAAGAAGATCAGATTGAACTTTGCCCAAAAAAGTGGTGAAAGGCACCAGTTGTGGGAGTGGATGGGACAGGAGAATTTTTTTTTTTTTCTGTAGTTGAAAAAGGGTGGCAAGAGCACTGGCAGCTCTGCAGACAAACCCCCCAGGGCCACGGCGGGGTCTGGTGGACCTTTCCTACCTCTTCCTTCGGGGTCCCAGCACAGCGAGCTGTGAGATCCTTGCGTGCTTTATCTTGGGTGGCTGAACCAGCCCGTGTTAAAAGGAGATGAACATAATACAATAGAGTTCAACTTTGTTTCTGTGCTGTGCGGTCCATTCAGAGGGATTACAGGCGCTTTTCAGCCTGTTACCACCTGGAGAGGCAAATACAAGGGAGCGCTGGTTCAAATAGGCTACCCACCGAGCAGCCTTAGTTCTGCCAGAGCCAAAGTTGCAGAAGGTTAAAAATGATCCGAGCAGGATCCGACCCGGACAATCGCCCGGAGCAGGGGGACGCGTTGGGCGCGCGGGGACGCCGGCCAGCGCTGTCTGGATTTGTTAACGAAGGGTTTGGAGCCATCGGCTGCCGACGGCCAAGGGGGCAGCTCACGGCGGCGAGGTCCTGAGCAGGACACAGGCACGAAACCGAGCTTAAGACCCCTCTAAAGGAAACCATCTCTGGCATTTTTTAAGGAAAAGAGGACCACATAAGGAGTAAGGCTGAAGGTCGATGGGGCTGAGTTAAGACCTGTGTGGAGGGGGAGTAAAACCCTCCACCTCTTTTTCCTGATGAGGGTATTATTATGTCTGAAGGGATAAATGCTGGAGGGCATCAAGGTCTAGAGTCAGGTGTTACGGACTGTGTCTTTTCTCCATGCTGATGTGTCCCCAGCCGCCTTGTCTGCATGTCCTACGAGGTGGGATGGGGCTGCCCCGGCACCTCGGGGTGTGGGGAGCAGACGGTGCTCCTCCATGCCGCGCGCTGCTGGAGCCAACAGAGAGCCCAAAGGGCCATTGCAGGGTGGAAACTTGAAGCCCCCTCTCTCTTAGACCAGCTGAGCATCCCAGAGCTATGGCCATCCTTCTCACCTCCAGCCATTCTGAAAGCAACGCTTTTTACATCCAGGTGGAGTCCCTGAGCTTCAGTTTGAATAATGTTTATTTGGGGCTGTTTTGGCTGAAAGAATAGGCTTTTTGTCTTATTAAAAATGAGAACTGAGTGTCAGCGAATATGAAGGTTGTTTTCAAGGGTTTATTGCTGATGAAGCCTCCCTAGAAGCATAGAATCACAGAATGGTTCGGGTTGGAAGGGACCTTGAAGCCCACCCAGTGCCACCCCCTGCCCTGGGCAGGGACACCTCCCACCAGCCCAGGTTGCTCCAAGCCCCGGCCAACCTGGCCTTGAACCCCTCCAGGGATGGGGCAGCCACAGCTTCTCTGGGCAACCTGGGCCAGGGGCTCGCCACCCCCACAGCAAAGAATTTCTTCCTGAGATCTCATCTCAATCTCCCCTCTTTCAGTGTAAAACTGTTCCCCCTTGTCCTGTCGCTACACCCCCTTATAAAGAGTTCCTCCCCGTCTTTTCTGTATCCCCCTTTAGGGACTGGAAGGGGCTCTAAGGTCTCCCCGCAGATGTACAAAGCATGCACCCTGTGTCCTTAGGGTGAAATACTTGCCAAGTCCTTGCAGTTCTGCTGCCGAGGGCAAATGAGATGGGCAAGGGCAGGGCAAGAAACACCATGTATCCCCCAGGGCTGATGCTCCTTAGTCCTCAATCCCTTCAAAGGACTCCCTAAGAAATCAGCCCCTCTGAGGCAACGTCTGTTGCTGGAGTCTCGCGTTGAGCGGGTGATGATGGAGGCAGGATCCTGATCCCCTCCTTTCCCAGGGCTGCGCAGGCTGCGTTTTCACCGTCCTGGGGTCATTTCTCCTGCCCATGTGCTGCCAGCCACAGCCACACAGTAAACAGATCCCAGGACTGGGACCAGTGATAAATGACCCAGCAGAAGTTTAACAAAAAAAAAATTAAAAAGACACCAAAATCTTGCTTCTCGGCTGGGACTCTCTCAATGCAGATGTCCAAACAGAGGGGAAAGGACCTGCCTGTGTCCGTGCTGCTGCTGAATAATACCCTCCAGCACTGAGGGATGCAGATCCCTCCCCACCAAGGCACCAGGGGCATGGGCAGGAGTTCTGCCACAGAGGTGCTCCATCCCTGGGACGCTCGGGGCACTCCTGCCCCTCTGCCTCCAGTGCCCACAGCGGTCCCATCCGCCTGCAGGAGCAGCTCCTGGGACGAGCCGGAAAGATCTGCTCCATCCCATCAACTTTAATCCAGGGAAAACTGTACGCCATAGACCAGCAGTTTGGGACCCTGCCCAAGCAGCAGCCGGCAGTGCGTAGCTGTGCTGCAGCTCTCCCAGCCACCCACCGCTGGTCCCCGGGCAGAAACATCCCCATCCCGTCCTCGGGGAAAGGCTCTCAAGTTGCATTGGAAACATCATTTGAAAAACTCGGTTTTTATGTCTCCCCTTCGCTGGGAAAACACAGCTCAAAGGACCTCGCGCGTGCTGCCAGCTCGGGCGCTGCTCGCCCTGTGTGCCGGCCGGAGGGAGGGGGGGAAATATCCCGGGAAGGGCTGGAGGTGCCATGAGACCCAGCCGTGCCCACAGCCCAGCCGATGGCACCGGTTCCTCTCACACCCACAGCCGCCTCGGCGCGAGGCTGCAGTAGATACTGCGATTTCAGATTACAAGTGTCAGTTTAGTTTAGCCTGTCAACAAAGGCAATAAATAAATCCCTCTCACTTGCACTCCCTGAAATGGTGCAGCTGGAACGAATCTGCTTTGCTGCTTTCAAAGGGAGAAGAAGGGTTTTCTCCCTCGGGGGGAACGTGCTTGGCCATAGGTGAAGAAGACTTGAGCTCCTGGGGCGGGGACACATCAGAGAGAGCTTTAGGCTGATTGCCCAAGCCTGGTTTTAAATGAAGCAGTGTTTGTCTTGGTGAAGATAAGTTTGTTTCTCTGCTTGAGATTGGAGGTTCCCAGGTCTTCCAGGTGAAAACGCCTCTGCTTTCCAAGTGGGGTCAGGAACCATCCAGCTGTTGACTGCCAGGACCTCAGTCCAACAACCCGCAAGGCAGCCAGAAAGTGCTAAGGGCCAAATTCAAGCCCTTGAGAACTTAAAAGAGCTTCAACCACTAAACGCAGGGCTGAGAGCCATGTCCCCTTTGCATCTCAACCTCTCCTTGCCCTACCATGCTTGCTTGGCTGGTGTTTGCTCCCGACCGCTCCTGCTCCTCCGGGTCCGACAGCAAGGTGATACTTCGGTGGGTGTCACGGGCTCATTTTCCGCATCCCAACCCCGAAGTCCCTGTTTTTGAGGTTTTTGAAGACATTGTTTCCTAATGTTGGAACATCCCTTTAGGCCCTGAGCATTCCCTGACATCAGCGCGAGCGCGGCGCAGCCCCGTCGGTTTACAAACATCTGGGTTCCTAGGAAATGCCGCGTATTCCTGCCGGTACTCTGCTGTCTGTTAACGCTTATAAAATTATGTTTATTTCCTGCCGTGGGGATTAGGCTTCAGCTCAGGGTTATTTCCAGGGCTGCGGCGAGCTTTGTGCCAGAGATGCAAACCGTGGCAAACAAGTACTTAAAAGCCTTGTGTTCAGCAATGGGCAAACCACAGACACTTCAGAGGTTTGGCTTGGGAAACCGGTCGCCCGAAGGAAGGCGAGAGAAACCGATGTGCACAGGAGCGCCCCGAGCTGCTCTGGGGCTGGGGCTGGTCGTCCCGCTTGGCTCCAAGGCTGTGGCCGGTGGGGTCGTACCTGGCCCAGGCGGGACTGTGGCACCCATCACCCCTGGGAACACGGCTGGGCTTCCCCATGGAGATGGCTGGTGGTCCGTGTCGCAGCTGGGCCGGAAACCCAGCCAAAAAAACTTCTGTGGGAGGGATTTTGCACATCAGCCCCTGCTGCAGCCGGGCTTTGTGGAGCTAATATGTGCCTGGGTCTCGCCGAGACCTCCAGGTTTGCTTTGGGGGGAGCGAAGGCAGAGGCAGGGGGTTGCTTCAGGCAGATCTGGCTCATCTGGCTGGGGCTGAAGGGTGGGTTTCGGGCGGTCGTCTCTAGTCTGGAGGGATCTCCCAGCCCAGGGCTGGGGAGAGGAGCCAGGAGTGGGCGAGCGCCGGCGGCTCGGGCCAAGCTGGGAACTGCAAAAGCTTTTCTGTCCGGAGGTGGGCTTGAGCTCAAACTTGTTTCCTTTTTCTTGCCAAAGCATCTGCTGTCCTGCACACTTCCCTTCCCCCCTCTTCCCTCCAGGATTCAAGGCCATAGAAATGTTTCATCTGATCCCCCCACCCCAAAACCGCCTTTGGTTTGATGGTCTGTGGCTCGATTTCCCTCCTCTGGCCGCCTTGAGGTGACCTTGGCTTTGCCCCGCCCTTTCACAGCGGAAAACCAAAATGCTGCATTTCAAAAATGCCCAGATGGGTATTTCCAATGACCTAACAGGAAAATCAGCCTTTCTTTACAGCTCAGTCCCCATGACTTCGTGAGCAGCTCCAGCTGGTCCCAAGCTGCTTTAATCAATCGATAATTTGTCTGGCTGGAAAATGCCCCCTGGCCGGGTTGGGATCCCGCAGTCTCGGGGCCGGTGGGTCTGGGTCCTGCGAGGATCGCTGCGGTCCAGCCGTGCAGGACTGCAAATTTGAAAATTGGCCTGTAACAGCTGTGAACGCGCGACGCCCAGCGAGGAGCCCGTGAACCAGGAGCGCTCGTGAGGCTGCTGGGGCTGAGCAAGTCTGGCTGCTGCAGGGGCATGGCGGGTTTTTTACCTAGCCAAGGGCAGGACCTGATGTGCCACCGTGGGAGGCGGCTGCCAGGTGCATCATTTCGCCCACCCCCAGCCAGCCGGTGCTGCGACGGCCGCATCGCTGTTACACGGTGCTTTGTGTTGAAGTCAGGGATGGAAATGGAAGATGACCCCAAAATGCCCACTTCCCAGGTCAAACCTGGGTTTAGATGCTGGTCTGCGTCTGCGCTAGTACATATAAACTGCTGTCACGGTGTAGCCTTGGGCTGTGGGTGGCATAGCTTGCTGCATGGTGGGGGACACATCCACCCTCAGGGGTGGCACTGGAAGGATTCAGGCTCCCTTTCCCTTTGTCACCCCACCATAAACCCTCCTTGATGTGGATGGTTAGTCAGCAAGACATCTGAGAGGTCTCTCCTCCTGCTGGTGACACATACAGCTGGCTTGGGCAACGAAGAGCCCATCGCTTACACCAGAAACACTCCTCAGCCCAAACTGCAGGAGCTGAGGTTCACAGGGACTTCGGGACAAAGGACAAGCAGGGATGCCCTCACGGATGGAGACTATGGGGGAAAAGGGAGCTGCTGAAGTTAGAAACGCTGGAGAAATCACTGGCAGAGCAACACCACAGCGCTCGGGGTCCGCTCCCGAGGTGCTCAGCATCCTCGCCCCCAGCGAAGCCAACGAGGTTCCCGTCTGCTGGGATCGGGCCCTTCGCGAACCGTGCATTGTTATGGGAAGCCTCTTGCCGGGCCCTGTGAAGTCATTCAGACTCGTTTTGTGGCCATGCTGGAATGCACTAACCAGGAGTTTTTTTGAGGTCAGAAAGGAATAAGTCTTTTGCAGACAATTGATGTTGTTATTAAAAACATCCACAAGAGAGAGGCGGGGGGGGGGGGATAGGCGGAGGGAGGGAGGTCCTCTTTCCTGTTTGGGAAATAGTTTCTCACTGCATCCATCAAGCGAAAGAATTCTGCATGAAAAATTAAATTTAAAAAAAAAAAAAAAAGAAAAGTTTCTAGGGCACACGCGCCTGAAAATGAACCACAGCAGGATCAGAGGTTTGGCTCAGAGCAGCGTCCAAGACTCAAAAGCGGAGGCCAGATTAAAATACAGGACTCCTCGCTCCCAGCCGGTTGCTGTAACTGGAGGAAATGCAGTTTCCTTAAAAGAAAGGCAATCTCCTCTCTGCAACGCTTGAGCAAAATTCATGAACTTCAGCTGAAGCCCGGAGCAGGTCTCCCACAGAGACAGACTGGGTCGCAGTCTAGCGCAGCAGCTGGGGCTGCAGGAAGGTGGGGAGCGCTTCAAAAAGGGAAGAAAACACAAACAACAAAATGAAGGGATTAGGCCTGTCACCCTGCCCTCCACATCGTTAATCTTCCAGCCCAGGGCAAGCGGCTTTTCCAATTCCGTCCCGCAGCAGTAAGATGTCACCCCAGGTGTGACCCGAGAAGCAGCCGCATGGCGCGGCACCGTCAACGCCGCGGCCACCCTCTGGCCGTGAGAGCTAAGCCTGGCTCTCCCCGCCGTCACCACAGCGTGGTCCCCGGCACGGGGCTGGCCTGGACCAGCTTTCCCCAAGTTTCCAGCCACAATGAGGGGTCATTACATCCACGGAGTCTTCCCATGGGGCACTCACGATGGACAGGAGCGGGGACAGTCTGGACATGAGCTGGGAAGTGTTCCTGGCTGGTTAGGTTTAAGCTATAGGCATAACTTCAGGGTATTTTTGGATGGGAATTTGTTCACGGCTGGCTTCAGGATTTGTGGGGATGTGGCTCAATTCCTGCCCATGCCCAGGCTGCCCCGTGTCCCTGCGAGCACCCAGCCACGCTCCCTCCCTGCTGTCACTGCAGGGATGGTCACGGTCCAGGCTCAGGTCCAGGACAGAATGAAGCCTTCTCTCGAGGTGGTGGGATGGGCAAGTTTAGGGCCAAAGTGGCCCATCCCTTGGCTCGAGCGGCACAAGCTGGTCTCAGAGCATCCTTTTCACCATCGCCAGCGCTGCCGCTCCGCCCTGTGGTTTCCCGAGGATGTCTACACATCCGCAGCCCTCCTTTGAAACGATCCAGATCTGCAGACTGTGCCAGGGGCAGTCTGAGCTGTGGAGCTAATTGCCCGTGATAAGCTAATTAAAGGGTTCTGATAAAATCTGCCTGGCAGGCGCAGGAGCGTGTGGTGGCCCCGGTCTCCCCCACCCCCCCCCCAACCCCGGGGCAAGGGAGAAGGCGGCTGCTGGGACACCCGGGGCTCCATTAGACCCCCTGCACCCACCCACCCCCCCTCCCCTGCCCTCAAGAGGTTGTCAACACCTTTGCTTGGGCCTGGGCTGTGTCTTTGTCATTGCTCAGTCCCTTCTCTGCCCCCGGGGTGGTTTTTGGCAGTGACCCTGGGGTTATGGATGTGAATGCTGGATGCTGGCAAGGGCTTCGCAGCGACATCGTGGAGAGCAGGGAGCTTGGAAAATGCGGGTGATGCGGCTTTAGGAAAGGGGGGACTCCAGTATCGTCCTCCCACCCCCAGGCAACTCACTGCCGGCCACGTCCATTCCTCAAGTCTTGGCTAAAATGAAAAGCAAAGAGTTTCCACAGCCTCTGCTGCCCTGAAGCACGCGCAGCTTTATGTGTTTGGGCATTCATGTCAAGCTCTTCTCCAAAGACCTGCCCAGTTGCCATGAACGCTGTCACCTCCGGGGATTAACCATCCCCTTCAAACAGTTCTGGTCTTTCCTGGCCCCCCCTGCCTGGGTGAAAGGAGCAGCGAGGGCCAGGCTGGCCGAGGCAGTGTCCCAGGGCCGTGGCGTGCTTGGGAGGTTCACCCCGGCAGAAAAGCTGGGAAATCCTGTGTTTGACTAGCTTTGATCTGGATTAAATCCCTCAGACAGAAACAGAGGAACAGCCCCAGGAAGGCTGGGGCTCTGTGTTTTGACTTTACACCATCAAAGTTTGCCCTGAGCGACCCCAGGCTCTGGGCTGGGCAGTGAAGCGCTGCTGCATTTCCAGGTGCATCGTCCTTGCCCGAGGGGGGCTGTAGGGCCAGATTTGGTGGCTTTGCTTCAGGATTGAGTAGATGTCTGCCTGCTTCATCCCGTGGTGATGCTGGGTCGGGGGGATCACTCCCAACCCCACACCACCTAGGGCTGGGCTGAGCTGGGCAGAGCCGGGACCTGATCATCCTTCATGGGTGACCGCTGGTGCTGGCAGAGGGTGTCCGTACCCACCCATTCCCCTTGCCCTGCACCACCTGGCATTTTTGCCATCCATGCCCTCAGGACTATGCTCAAGCACTGGCTTAAGGTAGAATCATAGAATCATAGAATCACAGAATGTGTTGGGTTGGAAGGGACCTCTCAAGGCCATCTAGTCCAACCCCCCTGCAGTCAGCAGGGACATCTTTGACTAGATCAGGTTGCTCAGAGCCTCATCCAGCCTGGCCTCGAAGGTAGAGGAGACTTGGCTTGAAGTCCCTGCCCTACGCTGCCCAATAGGTTCCACGACCACAAAGTTACATGTGTTTGCAGCTCATCAGTTCTTTCTATAAAGAGCCCAACACCTCTACGATCCCACACTATAACCTTTCCATGCCTTGGTTTCACCATTTATTAAAGCAGATACTAGCTGCTCGTGAGGACGAGCACACCCAGACCATGAGGCTCCTTGAGATGTTGGGGTGTAAGGAGCACCAGGGCTGCTGAAGGAGCAGGCAATGGCCCATCGCTCACAGCAGCCCAGACCCGTCTCCGGGGTGAGCTCGCAGCCAGTGCAGACTATCACTTTTCAGCTGCGAAGCAGGCGAAAGGAAAAATAACATATCCCATGGCAATCGGAGGGAAGGTGAGAAGGTGAAATACCGTGTTCCAGATGGACGTGTGTGTGGGACACCCGAGCTGACGGCAGCTCCCTTGCAGAGGGTGGGATATGGCCTTTAAATGTCCACCGCTGCTGGGCTCTTGATGGCAGGCATTGCAGGACAGCGCAGGATGGTCCCGTTCACGCGTGGGATTGCCGTGCTGCCTTCCGCAGAGACCTCTGCAGCGGGCAGAGGATGCTGTGCTCATCCCCATCGGCCGCCCGCCCTCCCCGACCTACTCCAGCCCAGGCAGCAATCAACATTTTTTGCCCAGAGCCTGTTACAGAAAACCATTAACAGTAGCACTGCTCCCCTGATAAGGCGGGATAAGCTTGTCAGCTTTTGATAAAACCCCAATCTCCAGGAAAAAAAAAAAAAATACACCAGTGCCCAGCCTGGCCGGGGAGCAGGGAGCAGAAAGCGGCCGTCCCGCGGCGGTGGGGGTAGCAGGGCAGACAAGCTTGTCCCAACACCTCCCTGAAATACTTTCATGTCCGAGCCGATGATAACGCTGACGAGGGGGTCAGGGCACGTAAGCTGGAGTTTTCCTTCTTTCTCAGATCCCCCCCCGCCCGATAGCATCCCGGCGATAAGATAGCTCTGTTTACCCGGGCTCGGCTGCAGCCACAAAGGAGAGCTTTGTCCGCAGCCCCCGAAGGTGCGAATATCGCTGAGCAAACACGGGCATCCTCAGCTCTTCACACCTGCGCGGCGTTTGGAAAGCCAGCCCCGAGCGGGCTCCAGGTTAACGTGGGGCGGGTGGTGGATGTTTGCCCCATCAGCTTCTGGGATTCCTGCTCAGGACTGTGTGGGTGCAGCGTTTTGGAAGTTTTGGAAGACTTGGGAGTAGAATTAAAATCCACCTCTGTTGAGGTTTCTCAGCTAGAGCTGAATTTTTGTAATGCATTGAACATCTTTCTGCGGACCCACGGAGAGTTCTGGCTTCTGTTACTCAGAACTCTCAGCCTTTCCCAAAGCAAAACCTCCCGGGATCCCTCTAAGGCATATGCCTGCTTCCAGAAAGGGAAACTGAGGCACAGTGGTGTTAGGCACCTTGGCTGGGATTACACTGGGATTGGTTGCAGAGCCATGGTGGCACCTTCCCTGCATCTGGCGGAGTTTGTGAGGGTGCCAGAGCATGGGGAAGGGGATGGTGCAGCTGCGTTTGTCACCAGCCGTGGTGGCCCGGGGAAGCGTGTGCCCATTCTCCGGCAGAGCGTGCCTTGGGAGAGGGGATGGTGGGCAGGAATGGGCTTGGTAGTAGGGAGACCTGATGGCTGTTGGTTGCCTTGGCATCAAGAGAGCCACCAAATTTCGGGGTGCTGGTAGAGCAGGAACAAGGGCAGAGCAGAGGGAACAAACATGTGTGCCATTGCTCGGCTTCCCACCTTCCTCCAGCCATGCATGGCGGGGTGGATGGCGCCTGTTTCATACTCACTGTTGGTTTGATTGAACAGGGCTTAATTTGCAGCAACCTACTGCATTTTATTAGCGTAACAGGGAGGCGATGTGTTGGTGCCTAGCCCCAGGCTCCTGGGATGATGTTTCCCACGTACACACCTGCCTCAGCAGAGCGCTTTGAGATTTCCAGGGGTTCAGGCCATTTTGGGGGCTGTTTGCTGGTGAACCGAACCAGCCAGAAGCGATTAGTGAACCTCATTGCCAGAAAAACAGCGAGGGAGCCACCATGCAGGGGAGATCCAGACTGATTTTGGCCCCGCGGTGCTTGACCTCTGCTTTCGAAGACACTAGTTCTTCTCTGCACAACAGCTATGGCAAGAAACCAGTCCTATGGAGCACTCATCTCTTTTGGAACGCACTAATTGATATAAGGACTGAAAAACATTTTCAAAAAAGGGCTGACTGTCAATCTCAGCCCCGGCAGCTTAGGATGGCTCGAGGTCTCTTATCTGGACCTGTGTGTCCTTTTTGGCATAGCCAAGGCTTTGCGGTTGGGGATGGCGTGGGCAGGAATGAGTTTTTCTGCCCCTCCTGGGCTGGGCTCTGGGCTGTGGGAAGCGGCACCGTGCTGGGGAGCATCTCCTCGCCAGGGAAAGAGCCACTGAGCAAAAGTGGTGGAGCCCAGGCGGTGTTGCTGGGAGGGGGGACAGCCCGCACCGCACGGCCAGCATCTCTGCGGCAGCGCAGACGTTGGGCCCCGCTCGGCCGGGTGGAAACGAATGCGCTGATCTGCCAACTGCTCCCCTGAGCCAGCTCGGCCTCGGAGAGAAACCAAAACCCTTCCCGAGAGCCGTCATCTGTCAAGCTTGTGTTACTGTCTGGCACGTCAAGTGGCCAAGCTGAGGTTTGTAATTCATGGGGAAGGGGAGGAGGCCGCGGGCGAGCGCTCCCGAAGCCATCTCCTGCTCCTTCTCCCAGCGCCAGGCAGGGGTTGGACCAGCATCTGCAGGCACAGGCAGGACCATCTCCCAAACAGGCCCACGATGTGGGACAAAACGGAGGGGACCATCCCCTTGGAGAGTCCCTCTCGCTGGGGCTGTTGTCCATGCTGCAACACAGCAGCCCCGCGGGTCACTCGTGTGAGCTGCCGGCAGGGTAGCATCCTTTCCCAGCTCCGAGACGGATGCAGTCTTCTGGGCAGGGGTCCCCTTGTCCTCGCTGGGAGAGGGGATACGGGGGTTTGAGGGGGCTGTAAATACACAGATTCAGCCAGTGGCACAGCCTGGGGTGACGAGGTGATGCGATGCTGGCAGAGAGGAGGGAAGGCAGCATCAAACCCATGGCCGGGGAAGGACAAAAGGGTGATTCAAAGGAGAAAGCGGTGCCGACAGCCTCCAAAGGGAAATCCTGCGAGAGCTGGTCTTCGGAGAGGTGTTTCTTGTAGAGCGTCACAGGGAGCCGGACTCCGTGTCACCTCGAAGGGGATGTCGCTGTGTTTTTGGGGAGATCACCGGCCGGGGGTTATTCACAGCTTGGTGACGGGCTCTGGTGGCAGCCCAGGGCTCCCAGCCCCAGGGTCCCTTCGGTAGTGGGTCTGGTTGGGGCCGGTTTAACAATTCCCCTGGCCCTGCTCCAGACAAGATTGGGAAATGATCTAGGGTTAAAAAAACACCACCCGTTCCTGAAACACGCTTTGTTTGTTTTTAAACTAGAGCCCGGCGCAGCCCGACCTCACAGGCGGTTGAATTAGCACAACCGGAGAGGCAGCGACCGGGCACATGAGCGGCATCGTTTTGAGCTGGCTCTGCCCCGGAGGAATCGCAGCCTGAGCTGGTTTAAAACCGTTCTGCATTTCTCCCGCCCCTCGGCTGCTGGGGAACCATGGCCAAGTTTCCTGGTTCCTTGGGGCGATGGCGGGAGCAGAGCTAAGGCTGTTTGTACCCTCGGTCCTTTTAGGCTAGAGCAGTTTTAATACCGATTTTAAAATCTTTTGACTCTTCGCTGGGTTGGTTGCATTATCCGGCTTTTTGCATTTTGGGTAACCTTTGCTCTGAATGTGCAAAATTCTTTCAATATTTGTTTCTGCTGTGACATTAACCCTCAAGCTCCTGCATCAGAAATGTAGAAAAACTTACAGGAAAATGTCTTGGGCCGGGGCAGTGGTGGCCTGTGCATTGGCTGTGCCAGCTCCTGCCCCTTGGGCTGGGCTGGAACATCACTTTGAGGTTTCCAGTGCTCCCATCCCCATCACCACGTGCCCTCCTTTTGAGCCGCGGGGCTCTGGTTTTACAGAAACACAAAACTATGGATGAGACCAAGCACTTGGGGACTGGGGTGTTGATTTGGGTACCCTGAAAAGCATCGGCTCAACCTGCAGCCCTTCCTAACTGCCCGTTGAGGTTAGCGGTCTGGACAGGTAGGAGGTAAGCACCACACCACAGCCTGGGGTGGAGAGAGGAGAAAGGTCTTCTTGGAAAGTCCCACAACCCCCGCAGCGGTGGGAGCAAAGCTGCTGCTGAGATCTGTACCAGATAAGAGGGAAACCACAAGGCCAGAGCCTAAGTGGATAAATTGTTCCCAAGTGGATTCCCTTCGGACTCTAAATAAACACGGACGCTTAAGGAGCACCTCTGAGCTGGGGTGGGCAGAGCGGGGGCTGGTGGCTCTGTGCTTTCTCTGATAACCCGCAGGTTGTCGGGTGAGCTCTGCTGTTAGCTCCTGCCTTCGGATGGCATCTGCATGAATTACGGGATGCAAACAATTCTTTTCAAAGTATTTACAACCTCAGGAGGCTGGATTTGGATAAAGAAAACTAGTAACAGCCTGGTATCATCTCCCAGACTAAAATAAAGAGTTCACTTCTTGACTTTTCCTTTCTCAAAAAAATAAATTAGTTAAGCTCTGTCCAGGCTGAAGCTTATCTGCAGACTTCCTGCACAATACACGATTTGCAGAGAGAATCTCCTGGTCAAATCCCACAGCTACTGAAGAAAAGGGAGCTCTTGTTAGACCACCCAGAATGTGCCTGTGAGCGCCATCGCTTCGCTGGCCATGCTGGGACCTGAACATGGGTGCCACGTGCTGGCAGTTTCGGTGCAGGACAGGAGAGCCTGGCACACTCTCTGCCCTTCTCCTTCCCAGCCACCGGTCAGCCCCCAGGTGAGGTCCACCTGGAGCTCTCATCCCACCCCTCAGAGATGGTTCCTCCACTCCTTGTTGAGCCAGACTCAGGACGTAGACTACGAGGCTCAGAGTGCTTTCAGAGGTGCTCTAGATGGAAGGAGACTCCACTCCAGTCTCCGGTGAAGAACAGCCAATGTCCCCTCCCAGCATACTCGCTGGAGGAACCAAGGACAATTTGCAGCCCATTTCCAGGCACTTTGAGTACAACCACGTGTGCTGCACCAGGGCTAAGCTTGCTTTGTGATTTCCATCCTGTATTGAGTAAGACTGCTTTTGTCTTGGGATAAAATGCCTTGGGTGAGAGGCTGCCACAAATCTCAGCATTTCAATGCAAGACAACAGGCCCACAGGTTTCTCATCCCTCCTCATCGCCTGTTGATAGACAGTCAGCTGCCTGGTGGCTTTGAAGGAGCCATCACAGGTCACTGGAGATGTTCCCCAGGGTTCAAGGCAGGAATATACAAATCAGTGGGACCTCGCTGGCTGCGAGCAGCTGTTTGCCACGTGTGCTGGCTAGCAATGGGAAGATCTCCACTGCTCAGAGGTTGTTAAAATCTGGCTCATCATCTGAACATCTCAGAGCTGTAAATCTCCCAGGAATAAGTCTTGCTCTTGCTCCTCTGATGCTTCCTGCAGGGCCAGAAATACCATGTGGGCAGCCAGGAAATACCTAGGGAGATTTCAGTGCTCCAGTCCAGCATGGAACTAATAAATGTGGAAGCAGTTATGAAAATATCTCCCTCCCTGAAGTTAATAAAAACATATATCAGACCACAGGCAGACAGGTTCACACCACAGGTTAAGTCGTGAGTAGTGTCTGTTGCTGTTGGAATGAGCTCCCATGGCATGGGGGGCTAGATGGGCAGACAAGCAGCCACCATGCCCAGTTTGCAGCAGCTGCCGGGTGCTCTTCAAAGGGATCTTGTGCTATTGGGAAGAGTTTTGGTCTCACAGCCCTGGAGAAAAGTTGATAATTGTGGGTGCTGACCAAGTAACCCTCAGTAGCTGATCTGATGGCACTTGTCCTTTCCTCTTTGGGGTTTGATCTATGAGCAGCTCTGGCCTTTCTCTCTTGTGCCAGAGACCACACACTGGTTGTTGGCTTTGCCAAGCTGTCTGCTGCCCGGTTTTCATGGCCAGTATTTAGAACTGGCCAAGGGTCCTGGTGGACAACTGGTTTACCATGGACATGCCTGGTTTACCCCTACTGTCTGCTGGGGTGAGGGCAATCCCCAAAACGCACTCATGGGTTGAATCCATCAAGCTCTGCTGTTTAGCACTTGTTTCTCCTGCCCGCTCCCTCGCATCTGCTGAAAGTTCACCCTTCTTGCTGACGGGCCTGCCAATGACCACGGCTGTCGGGGAGGTCTGATGTTCGGTGGTGAATCTTGTACCGAAGGCAGGAGGGAGCACCGCAGGTTGGCACTGCCGCATGCAGCACCCGAGAGTCCACCAGCAGGACAAGCATCTACTGACCTGCCTCTACAGGCTTGGTTTTGAGCGTGGTTTGGCCAGGGAAAATAAGATCTTCAGGGAATTCAGCTGCAAAACTCCATCAACTTCGACCGAACGTGTCCCCCGTTTTTCAGTGACTTAGAAACTTGGCCAAGCTTGAGCAGTTCTTCTTAGAGACGGCAAAAGACATATCCCTACCAGGGAGCAATGTTTTTCTTTTTAAGCCTTGGCTTCAAATATAAGGGCAATAGATTTGCTTTAAGGAAAGAAAACCCCAAATTTGTTAGCATTGGCACAACACTGTACTTTTCACTAGCCTCGTTTCTCATTAGCAGCTGAATCATTTTAGCAGGAACTTTTCTGGAAATATTCAACCTGAGTCAGACACCCAGTCAGACACATTTCAGCCCAAACAGTGAGCTTGGCATTTTTTTACGTAAAAGAAAATGAGGGTCTTATCATTGGAAATCTCAAGCAGGCGTAAATGTTGCTGTTACTGGCTTGGGCTTGTATTGCAGAGCGTTGTTATACTTTGCAGAACCAACGTTGACAAGGGGACATCTCCAGGGCCTCCTTGTCCCTGAATCATGTATGGAACTGGGCAAAGTGGGAAGTAAAGGGCACCTGGGGTGTGCAGCATCCCCAGGGAGTTCCTGGGTCACTCTGATGCCACCTTGTCTAGAGCTTTTCCACGGAATTGCCGTTCCTCAGGTTTTTCACACGTGGAAAAGTCTTCTGTTCCCCAACCCCTTTCTGTGGCACTGGGAAGATTTTCTCAGCGTGTTTCTCCCCAGGTCCCCTCTCTCTTGCTTCATCTACATTTGCAGTTTGGCCTTCCCTTGCTCTCAGGGTGTTTCTCATGGGTGGAGATGGGCGAGAGGCATTTTGGGAGAAGGTCAGAATGCAAGGGGCTGCCCAAAACGCCTTTAACCCCGGGAGTGGGGGGTGACTCTGGGGTGCATCAGCAAGGATTGGGCTTTCCTTCCCCCACCAGCAGAGCACGCTTGTTTTTGCTGCGAGACGAGTTTGTGGCTCCGGTTTCGTGGGTGATGCCAGCCATAGCTACATATTTTGTGGTGCGTCCACACACTTTCCTCCGTCTTTTTGCTCCGACTGTCAGGAAAACCTGGGGCCTGGCGCAGACCCTGTGTCTCCCCTTCGCAGCCGCAACACCCCGATGGATTTCCCCTCCGGTGGATTAGCTCGAGCAAACCCAACCAATTTCCGATCCTCCTCCTTACTCAGACTTAACAGCACACGCAAATGAATTTTCCCGAGAAAATGTTTTTGTTCAGTGTCGGCCAACTGGGTCTGTGGTGGGTGGCACGGAGCCACGCGGGAGGGTGCGGGGCTGCCTGCCTGGCGAGCAGAGCTGGATCCGGCCACTCGGTCCTGATGGCTCCAAGCTCCCGGGGCCACGTGCGGTGGCCATACAGTGCAGGACTTCACTGCCGCCACAGTCGGTGTTCATCCATGCTTTGCCATTTTGCTGCAGCAAGCATGGACAGAAACCCCCTCCCCAGCACGGGCAGCATCCATGCCCCCCAGGAGACATCTCTGCAGGGTCACACCACCCAGGATCAGCCCTGAAACTCAACACACCTCAGCCCATGCTGGACCAGAGGGCTCTGTTGGCTTGCAGATGTGCAGGAGCTCGGCCGGCAGCTCCAGGTTCATGCCCGGCTGCTCCAAAACCTCAAACCAGCCAGCAGCAGGCTTGAAGGGACGCGATGCCATAGGGGACCAGGGACAACCTCCCTCTGTCTCCATAGGGGCTTTCTCTTTACCTCCCAGTCCAGCAAGCAGATAGATCTCTGCTGGCTCTGTTTGCTCCATCTCCATTGTCCCCTCTGTTTGATTGAAGGGTGGCTGTTTCCTTGAGGAATACGGTCCTGAAAAATTATGTCCCTGAAGATATCTCCAGGGATCCCCTGGGAGCAAAGATGGGCACAGGCAGAGTGCCTCTCCTGTTGGCCGGGACGATGTACGTGAGGCTTACTCCTGTAGAAGAGAAATAATGGCACAGGCTGAGCTAGCAATTTTCTGGCAAAAAAAACCCAAACTTATTTGGGAAAAGGACAATTTTAAGGAGACTGAGACTATTCATAAATTCAACTCAAATTTAGAGATTACTTTCAGCCCCTGGCTTCTTCTATCCTCCCCTTTCCCTTCCCCCCTCCCCCGAATTATTGTTTGCAAAAATTAAAACAAAATGTTTTGGGGTTTTCGTTTGTTTAAAAAGCAATTTGCATTTTGAAAATTGCCAAAATATAAGTTTTGGAAGGGTGGGGTCTTTTGAAAGGGCAGCATTGTCATTGCTGAATGAAAACCGCGGAGAGGAATGCGTCCTGGGAGACGCAGGGCGCTGGGACGCGGGGCCCGGGGGACGCGGCAGCAGCACAAAAGACCACAACCACAGCTCCCACCGCACCGCTCCAGCCCGCACCTCCCATCCATGTATCTCCTTTCGTTCTCCCAAATGGAAAAATCTGCCCGCCTTGACCTTCTTCGATGGAGTCATTTGGCCAAGTCGCTGTTTTTAATGCCGAGATGCTTCTGCTGTAGTTTCTTCACCCGGCGCCAAACCACAGCTTTCCTCTTTTCCGCTCCGACCTTCTCCAGGTTTCTGAACATCTGTGTGTAAGTGATATCTGGTTATTTGTATCGGAGCCTGGCGGCCCAGGTAGAGACTGTTTGATGAAGCTCTGTACATCTGGGCGCAATAAAGCCAGCGAACAAAAGGCTTGTGAGGTCCTTGGCAAACTAAGAGAAAGAAGAGAGCAGGAGACAGCAGCACTGAGCTTAGTCGAGCAACTGGAGCCAAAACCTTTCATCGGAGAGGTCTCAGCATCTGGCACGTCTTTTGCCCGTAGCTGGGTCTGCGCTGGGTCTGCAGCCCGGGCAGGGGTGTCTTCTCCACAGGGTGGAAAGCAAGGCATGGGGAGCCTAGGTGATGCCAATACTGGGAGGTGATTTTTGTTACAGAGGGCGAAGGCGTTCATAGAAAGAAAAGATGGGTTGCTAAAGAGCCACTTACTGTGGCAGGGAAATTCAAACCAAGAAGCACTGGCTGGAAATTAAAGCCAGGCCAGTTCATGTTAGGAACGAGGCAAAATGCTTTAGCACAGCGGGGGATTAACCGTTGGGCCAAGGGAGAGGGTGGGCGGGAGCCGCGTTTCCTGAGCTTCTCTGTCCAGGGAAAATGTGGCCGGGCGAGCCGCACGCCCTGCCCATGGCACCCAGCCTCGGAGCTGGCATCCAAACCCATCGTGACCTGCTGCCGGGTCCCTGTGGGTCCTATCGGCCGGCTCACAGCCATCGCGGTGTGCCCGGGCATGGCCCCCACTCAGCATTCCCCGGCCCCTCGCTCCACTTTTCTCCCAGGCTGTAGCACCAGCGTGATGGATCCCATCGTGACAAGTCCCAGCCTCGTCCCCAGCAAGGACTTTCTGACGCCTAGATGGGTCATTTATTGCATTGCCCTAATTCTTCCGTCCTTACGCGCTATTGTCAGGAAAAATTAGGATGGCTATTTTCCTTCAGTCAGACCAAGCCTCTCCCATTGGGCATCTGCAAACACATCAGGCTACAGATGGAACGGCCAGCTAGCCCTGGCTGGTGGCCAGAGGTGCGCAGCACTGGCCACTCAGGACCCAGGCACTCAGGGTGAACACAGGAGACAGTAATTTCAATTAAAACCACTCTTTTTGGGTCAGTTTGGCCCCTTTTTTCTGCACAAACAGGTGGAGCGGGAGGGGGTGGATGATGGAAAAGCAGCCATGCGCATGGGGTTGGGAGGTGACCGGTGCCCAGCGGATGTCCTCAGTGCCCTGGGAGTGCAGGTGGAAGGAGGGGACAGAGCCAAACATAAGCTGATGGAGACAAAAAAAGCTGAGAAGTCAGAGTGGAGAGGTGACCATTGGTCCCTGGCTGCTTGCGGGGCTTGCAGGGAGCTCGCAGCGGGGCCAAGCGCAGGGACGCTGGGCATGGAGAGGGGCTCGACCAGCCCACACCTTCTCCCAGCTCATTGACTCCCTCCTGGGAGGGCTCATACCCCGAGACACACACAATCTTTATGCCGTTGGCTCTGGATGAGCACAGGGATAACTGTTTTGGGGAGATCCTTCCAGCTCCTTGTGAGTCTCAGCTTCTTCTCTTCTCCAGACACTGGATTTTCCCATCCCTGGAAAATCAATGTCAAATTGATGCCGGGAGCAGGGCTGCGAGCAGCTATGCACACTCCGCTTATTCCTCCACGTTCCCGCGCAGCTCTGCCCTGGTGGGACCAGCTGAAATATTTGCAAAGATCTTGAGAAAATCCCAGGAGTTCTGCTTTCCTGGCTTTGCAAAAACATTTCTGCTTATCAAGCAACCCAAAGAAATGCGAAGATTTTTCACTCGCTCTTCGGGTGGGCTCAGCTTTGAATTTTAAAAAGGGATTTGTGAAATCTTGCAAAATACTCGAGTACCAAGTCCAGCTCTCCTAAAATACAAGTTTTAGGAGGAGGTGAGCTTTCATGCTCTTTGGAAAACACCATCTCTGCCAGATTCAAGGAAGAACTAGGTCTTCTGTGAGGCCCTGCCTTCATGTGAGGCCCTGGAGAAATGTCTCTTCATGCTGGTCAACAGGGACTAAATAAATCCTGGGGTTTGTAGCACCAAGAGCAGAGCTGCTGGTGAGCCTCAAGGGCTCTGAACGATGGAGGTGTGCCTCCGTGGTCACAGCAGGGCTGACAGACCCTTCGACTGAGGGACTTAAATCTCTTTTTCTTCTGCTTGAGCTGAATCCTGAGGCCGTGCCATTGACGCAGGTGTTGCCTTGATGGCTATGGCCCAGAGGACATCCTTCATGTTCCAGCCCTGCTGCATCTCTCAGACGGTCCATGCCTGGGGGAAAGCTCTGCCCTCGGCCCTGTGCCTCCTGCACGCCCGGCAAAAGGGTTTCATCTCACCATCTCGGTCTGTAAAACCAGGATTGGGACTTTAAAAAGGCCACCTCCTTCCCAAAAACTTAGCTCATGTGTTCTGCGGGGCGAGAATCGCCTCTAATCCCCTGTTTGTGCGGTGCTCGCTGCGGCGGAGCCTTCGTGCTGGCAGAAAAGGAGAATATCATCACTGAGCGGCTGCTGGGGGGCTCCTGGCGAAGCACGAAGTGCTCTTCTTCCTGAGATTAAGATGGAAGGGGAAAAACCTACAAGGGGGGACGGCGAAAGCAGCCGGTGCTTGCTCCCGTGCTTCTTTTAGATGCAAACAGGCCGTGTAAGTGCGCTCGCAGCGTCAGCAAACGTGTCTGCGGGAGACGTAAAAAGCAGCAACTCCTTCTGCGTGCGGGAGCTGGGTCTCCTTGATGGTTGTCTCCTGTTTTGGGAGGCGACAAAACGCTCCCGCAGGCCGGCGGGCTCATGCGAGGAGAGGCAAACCGCAGTGAAAAGCCGCGGCCCTGCTCCGGTGTCAGGAATCTCCCTTTCTCACGGCTGGCAAACTGCTCTCCAGCCGCTCTTCTCGCCATGAGCACGTTGGTGGCTGCTTCCTCTGCTCTGCTGGCGTCTGGTGGGGACGTGAGGTTGGGCCTCGCCACGTCGGCCAGAGGAATTCAGGTTGCGAAGCACGGAGGGAGCAGGCTCCATCCCGCTGGTCGGACGTGTCCGGGGGATTTTGCTCTCCCCTTGGCTTTCACGTCGTGGATTCGCTGGGGATTGTTCCTGAGAAATAATCCGGAACTGCACTGTAATTTTCTGGGCTGAAATTTGATAATTAAGCAAATATAGCGTGTCTTTGTCTTGGGCAAGCACCATAAGGTAAACAGGAAGGAATGAGGGATTAAGATGTCTCTGCTCTAAAGGAAGGTGACAAGCCCAGAGCCGTGACACCTTCGTGCCGAGCCGAGAGGCCCAGCTGTGGGTTGGCATTGCACGGATGCATTGTTCGGGGGCTGAAGAGCAAATAAAAGCAAAGGGAAAAGAAAACAAGCTATAAAATTCTCGGCAAAGCACAGAGCCCCAGCAACTGCCTCTTGATGTTCCCGTGACAGCTCGGGGGAGAGGCAGGCGAGGGGTCGAGCTTTTGAAGTCCCGAAGTTGTCCTTTGCAAAGGCCCCCTGTTAAAATAGTCCCAGTGTTGACATTAGGCTGCATATGGTGGAGAAATTGGACATCTCCCGGCAGGTTCAGACACGGCACATGCAATCAAAGCAGAGGGGGACTTTTTTTTGGTATTTGGCTAACTGGGCGTCAGGCCGGCCCTGTCCCAGCGGCGGGGTGGGAGACGCGGGGGTGGAGGTGAGGTTTTATAGGCACGTTGAGGGCGCAGACCCCTAACAGAGCCTTCTGCTGCGGGTACCGAGGAAAGCCAGGGAAGAAGCTAGCTAGGAAGGTCTTGAAACGATATTTGGAGCTGAAACATATATATGTTGGGATTGGTGAGAGAGGGAATACTGGGAAGGTCGAGCAGGTGATGTTGGAAACCCCCTTTTCCCACCGGGGCAGACAGAGGGGGCTCCCGGGGTGTTGGGAAATGGGGGGGGTTTCGCAGAGGTTTGTACGGAGCAGGAGCAGGGTATGAAGCACCGCAGCGGGAGAGCGGGGGAGAAGGGAGGGGAGCAGTGCTTGGATGGGACAAAGTGCTTGTGATAAAGCTGGAGGAGCAACCTGGGGTGGGGGGGCTGTCCATTGCCATTTCCTAAAGTTACGGTTTGAGAAAACCCATGACAATTTATTGTCGTTTAGACGATTATTCCATCACCCGATGACCCCTCCCCACCCAGAAAGGGGAATTGGGGAAAGCAAGGAAACATGAGGGTTGAAATAGAAATAGATTTAATAGGATAAGACTAAATAATTAACAGATAATTAATAAAGAACCAGTATTAATCCCGATATACAAGAATTATACTCGGCGAATTGTATCAGTAGGAAGCCGTGCACTCCCAGCAGTGGACAGTGAATGTCGGACACTGCGAAGCACAACGGCTTGGGGAGGAAGGGAAGGGCTCAGGGCTCTGGCACCGGGGCAAGGAGCTTCTCTGGACCACCACCATCAAGGGAGAGAGAGACTACGCCGCAAACTTTCTAATTTATATTGAATGTGACGTTCATGGTATGAAATAATCCTGTTGACCAGCCTGGGTCAAATGCCCAGGCCACGCTCCTCCTCATCCCTGCACCTGGCAAGGCTTGAAAACTCGGAGACCTTGAATCCCACATAGCCTAGCTGGCTATAAAGTAAATATTTTCACAAATTCAGACACTGGAATCTTCCAAAAGTGGAGTTTTCCCAAGCATTAGAAGAGAAAGTAGTCATGTGTCGCTCAACCCAGGACACCTAACCATGGATGTTCCCCCTGCCCTCGCAGCCCTGCCCACCCCAGGCTTTTAATTCACATGAAGTGTGGGGAGAGGCAAAAGGCAGATTCGTTGCATGTCACCACGTGAAACAAGGTCTCGGTGACCACAGCTTCCCCTCCGAGAAACTGGGCTCCCCACATAGCACCGGTCAAGGAGGGATGTGGGTTAGTAGTTGGCTTCCCATAGCCAGAGGTGCCACCAGAGCATCCCCTCTGGTGCCACCCCCGCTGTGGTGGGGCACCCGGGCAGGACCCTGCGGGTGCCCAGCCCCACGCAGAGGGTCTCCCCTGGGGTTAGCACCTCCAGATGCTGACGGTCTCGGCTCTTTGCCTCTCGCAGCCTGCAACTGCAACCTGCACGCCCGGCGCTGCCGCTTCAACATGGAGCTCTACAAGCTGTCGGGGCGCAAGAGCGGCGGCGTCTGCCTCAACTGCCGGCACAACACCGCGGGGCGGCACTGCCACTACTGCAAGGAGGGCTTCTACCGCGACCTCAGCAAGCCCATCTCCCACCGCAAGGCCTGCAAAGGTACCGGGCGGGGGGTGGGACGGCCGGGACCGCACAGCTCCTTCTCCTCCGACCCCTTCTCCTGCTCCTGCTTCCACAGATCTTGTTCTTCCCAAACTCCTCCTGCTCGTCCCTCTCCCAAAACCAACCCCTTGAAATGACTTTTCTTGCCCCCCATGTTCCCTGCCACCCCCTCTCCCCGGTTTCCCCAGCCTCCTGGTAAGGATGAGTCTAAGGAAATATAAAACGTCCTCACTGCTGAGAATAACTTTACATTATTTCAGGTTTTATCACTTATAAATCGTGCTTCATCCGCTCCGATAGCCATAGCTAACTTGGCCGTCACGTACGTAAGAGCGGAGTTGCACAAAATCCCAAGTTCGGGGTTAGATGTAGCGGCTGTAGGTCCAAGCGCCCGTCTCCTGCTCCCCCCGTCCACCCTTGCCCCCGCGCTGCCGCAGCCACGGGCAGCGCTTCCCCCACCCACAAAACATCTCGCTCCTCGGGACGAGGAGAGAACAGTGGAACAGGGAACAATTTTATTTTGAGCTCAGCAAACGCAGTTTTCCGAGGTTTCCTCCTCTCCTGCAGTGGACGTGAAGGTGAGCGGGGCTTCAGCCGGGGCGGGAGCAGCAATACAAGCAAATCCCCGAAATTAAGTTTGGGGGGATTTTTTAATTTTTTAAGTTTTTTAACTCTCAGCTGTCTGCTGGAAGAGATACAAATCCTGAACCTGAGACCCAGCTAAAGGAACGAAGCATTCAAAAACCACCTTAGAAGATGCTGGGGTTTCCTGCAGAAAGCTTCAGCTCTTTTCTCTCTAAAGACTCGTTTCAACAAGAAACGGAAAGCTTTTTGGCCTGAGCTGGGTATTTTTGGCTGGAAAGCTTTGGGTCTTCAGCGTTTTTAATGAAAACGCTTCTTCATTTTTTTTTTTTAATTTTTTTTTTTTTCCACTGAAAACAGACATTCTTTGCCAAAGCAGAAAAAGAAATCGCTTCTTTAGGCGGCCCTACTCCCCCTTTTTTCACCTTGTAAAAAACTATTTCAGTGAGACATTTTCGGCCCGCCCTGCGCCGGGGCCACTAACAAGCTGCAGCTTCAGCCCCAGCGCGGGCTGGTGGGATGGGAACCCAGTCCTTCGCCCTGGGGGAGGGAAGGAGCTGCTGTTTCGGGGTCCGAGGAGCCAGAAGGCAGAGGTACAGGGGGGGCTGAGCCATTTCCATGCCACCCCCAGCATCCCACATCCTGGCTGGACCCCCCCCCCCGCCCCCGACTCTGGCAGCGAGCCGCCCGCCGTGCCTCACCCCCCCGGTCCCGAGCGGATCTGTGTCGTAATAAAGTTCATATTTCTGCTTTCACGGCCGGGTCGCAGCCCAAGTAAGAGCCCGTTAGGTTGAGGCAAACAAAGGGAAATTGTGAAGGCGTGGGCTCTCCTCGAGCGGGGACGGGCAGCGATGCCGGTGGGCATCCCTCACCCCTAGGGCAGCGGCGCTCACAGCCTGGTTCTTGTTTCCCTTCCTACTCCCCAGGAAGGATTTCAGGGTGCCGGGAAGGTGGAGCGAATTCCCACCCCTCTCCCAGCTCAGTTAACTCCTTCCCAGGGCTCTGGTTTATCCCGGCTGCCTCCCTGGCAGGGGGTCTCCTGGGACCGCGGTGGGATTTGGGGAGAGGAGTGCTCCTTCCCAGCCACGGGGTCACTCTGCATCCATAGGGATCCCAGTCCCCCCAGGAGCACGGAGCGGGGAGGGGATGCTCAGCTGAAGGGTAGGGTGGATCCCATCCCCTCTCCATCCCCAGCTTTTCCATCCCGGAAAACTGCAGTCCCTGCCCTGCGTTGGCAGCGATGTCCACCCTTAACCCTCTCTGTCCCATTGACCCCAGCATTTCCCAGGACCTTCCTCGCTCCGGCTTTTCCCAGCTCTCCCCCGACTCTCCTGCCCGCTGCTGTCCCCTGGCCCCTCGCTCTTGCAAACCTCTCCAGGGCCGGCAGCACCCTGGTCTTACCCAAAAAAGCACAGCCGGGTGGGGGGGTGGTACCTGCGGGTGGGAAACCTCAGAGCCAGGCCGTGCCTCAGTTTCCCCAGGCCAGCGCCCGGGGAGATGCGCGCTGGCCTCGGCGAGGCACTCCGCAATGTTTTAAGGCTGAATTTCCCAGTCGCCGGCTCATTCGCTCCATTAAACGCTCTTTGCAATTGTCCTTTTCTCATCCCCCTGCCTTCTCCAACCGCTCCTGCTCTTGAAATTCGAGATCGCCAAATTTAAATGCCTCTCTAACCCCCCACGGTTCGTAACAAAAATGCGGCTATTGGAGCTGAGAGATACAAAGGTATGTAATAAATATGCTGATGCATGAGCAGCTCCCCGACTCGCAGGCTATTAGCACAATTTCACAGTAGTTGGAATGGTTTATTGTCGGCGTAATCCATCGTCCTATACAAAGCGGGCGGAATGAAGTTTCCTACAGCAAAGGCATTCCTTTGAAAACTCGTTTTCCTCAGCTCTGTTTATGACACAGGGGATTTTATGTTCCCTCTATTTTTCTTCCCCGATTCAAGGACTGTTCTGAAATCCTTGTTGAAAACAGGCGTTTTTTAAAAAAAAAAACAAACCCTACCATCTAACAACTTCAGCCATTTCTCCATTGATAACAATATTAATCTATCATCTCACCAAGCCATCTGCCGATGGGCAAAGCTCTCCCGGAGTCTCATCCCAACGGAATGTGTTTAGAATTAAGGAATTAACCACCCTGTAGCATCTGCCATCTCCCTCACAACTGCCTCATCTCACCCAGCAGATTGTGTTTTCTCTCTAAGACTTGATTCTTTCAACCATCCCATTGCTCCGTTCATGTCCTACACCTAACATCTTTTAAAAAAAAAAAAAAAGCATATAATAGATCTCCGGTGCCTGGGAGCCCACAGGGAGCTGCCAAGGAAGCACGCCGCATGCGCCACCACCCCGGCGAGGGCGCGGGAGCTCGGGCGAGCTGACGGCAAAGTTTCCATGAAGATTTTTGTATGAATTCAACTTCATTAATTCAGCCTAACAGACACATCCAGCTAAACTGCCTTTCCTCTCACTCGCCTTTCTCATCCCTCCCTCCATCCTACGCGGGCTGGGTTTACGGACCTCAATTCCTAACGCATCTAATGGCAGAAAAGTAGAGAGGCATGAGTGGCCCTGTTTTACAAGGTCGGGTTTGGTATTGAAGCAAAAATGTCTCGTTGCAGAAACGTTTGCACGACGTCTACTTTCTTTTTTTTTTTTTTTTTTTTAACTTGGAGAAAAGGAAACTGCCACAAACTTTGGCATACAGGAAAGCTGGGGAGGGGCTGTTTGCGAGGGCATGTAGCGACAGGACGAGGGGCAATGGTTTAAACTAGAGCAGGGCAGGTTTAGATCAGACGTTAGGGAGATGTTCTTTACACTGAGGGTGGTGAGACCCTGGCCCAGGTTGCCCAGAGAGGGGGTGGAGGCCCCATCCCTGGAGACATTCAAGGCCAGGCTGGATGAGGCTCTGAGCAACCTGATCCAGTTGAAGATGTCCCTGCTGACTGCAGGGGGTTGGACTAGACGGCCTTGAGAGGTCCCTTCACACCCAACACATCCTATGGCTCTGTGATTCTATGCACGTGCGAGGCTCAGGCAGCAAAAGGCGAGCAGAAAGCGGAGCAGGGCAGCGTCCTCCTGCCCAGGCAGAGGGCTAGCAAATAGCCAAACCTGTTTTAATTTTTAATTAGACGATGATTTTTTTTTTTTTATGGTCTGAAGTTGTCCTAGCAACACAGGTGAAGGCATAAGAAGTTGGGCTTTAAGGATGACTTTTCCCCTGGCGGTTAAAAGCGATGCAGCGGCCTGCCATCTTCCTTGCCTGTGCGTTTGCTTCCGGCTCATTTCTTGCAAAAATGATAAAAGAAAAAAAAAAAAAAAAAAAAAAGAAAAAAGTTGTCAGTGATCAGAGATGCCTTGCTGCCGAGCCACGCAACAGGCAGAGCATGGCATGCAGGCTGGAGACCACATGCGAAGGAATCGATGACAGATGGAGCGGGGCTATTGCACGAAGCGGCAAGGCTGGGTGCGCGCCAGGCTGAGAGCCGCAGGGGGACGGCCACTGCTGCGGGGGGGTTGGCCAGGCAAGCCCAGGGACACCGGTCACTCAAGCAAGGGCTCGGGCTCCCCAGGTGTTTTGAGGTCAGGCCACACAACCCACCTCTGCGCAGCCCCAAAGGAGACGCTGGGGCTGGAGGAGTCCGACGGCGGTGCCGGTCCTCCGCCGCGGGGGATGGCTGGGCTCATCCCAGCGAGCGCCGGATGCCCCTTGCTCTGGCAGATACATCAAACCCTGGTCCCGTGTCACCCATTAGGTGTGAGGGCTGTCCCGAGAAACAGCAAAACCCCAGATATAAGAAATTCCGCATGTTCATCTTTTAAAACTCAGAACAAAGGCGAATTGTTCCTCTTTTCTCACTGGTTTGTGTGAGAGCGTGAAGAGCTCCCAAAGCGCTGAAGCCCTGCTTCCCCTTCCTTCTGCTTTCCCTCTGCTCCAAATGGTGTTGCAAGTGAAATTCCACATCTGGGTCCTGCAAACCTCCGGCCGTTCCGCTCTGTCGTGGGCTGCCGTAAATCAGGGCCCTGGTGTTAGTTCTTTTGATTAAATTCACTCCTGATATTTGCCAGATTATTGGCACTAATGTAATTCTATTGGAACGGAGACTCCGCAGGATTTTATAGCCTGGCTGTAAAACAGCTCTGCACTTCGGGGAAAGGATTTACACACTTTTTGATGAAAAGATGACAAACGATACGTGTTATGAATGCACTTGTGCTGAGGCTGCCAGTGTAAACCCCTGGCGGAGGGGCAGGATTTGGCACCTGGAAGAGGTCACATTCATTAGGACTCAATGTTTTGGTAAAAAAATGGGATCGCCTGATCCCCCCGGCACCCCGCGCCCGTGCCGAGCCTGAGACTTTTCCATCTGCGTTGGAGGATTATTTAATGGCTTATGCCAAAAAAAAAATAAAAAACCAAACACTCCCAGCCTACCTGCCCGTCCTGGCTTGTACCTGCGAAGGCTCAAGACTTGGACATTTGCTTTTTTGGAGAGGGTTTGGGCTCAAGCAGAGAGAGGGTGAGTGCTGTCCCCATGAGCTCAGCCACCCGGCCTTGATTTCATGGGTGCAGATGCAGGTTTTCTTCTCACCCAGCTGCAGGCATTGAAGAGGGGGGACCACTAACGTAGCTGAACCCCTTTGGCTCCTTGCGCTGCCTGGAGAGGAGAGCAGAGCCCCTGGTGACAGGGACAGTGGGACGAGTCCCCCGTCTCTCTCCACTGACTATAGAGGGAGCTGCGTGACCAGCTTAGAGCAGGGAGCTCATTTCCAGGAGGCTGAAGCCAGGGGAGATGTAACCTCTTCTTGCTGCCTGGAGCCCCACTGAAAAGTTGGGATGCAGGAGGCAGCCAGCGTCAAACCCTAAAACCCACATTAGATGGCAGGGGCTGAGGACGGGCTCGCTGCCACCAGCGTACTGGCGTCCCACTGTTAGCGTCCCATGGGCCGTGTCCCAGTGTAGGACGGGAAGATCAGCCTGTCCATGGTGCCTCTCTGCAGGTTTCAGTTGTGGTCAGCATCTCTCCACCCTCAGAGACGTCCCCTGCCACCGTGGTCCCCAGTCCACAGCTAGGTGGTGGGTAGGCAAGCTCCCAGACAGCACATCCCAAAGACATAGGGGTGGCCTGGCTGAAACCCCTAAACGAGGGCTCCCTGGGGCAACAGGACCACCAGTGGTGGCTCCTGGCAGGGCTTCTGTCCCCGGCCTTTCCTTGTCTGCAGCAAGTACCAGCTCCCACAGGCTCCCTCCTGCCACTGCAGGGACACCGTCACTGCAGGAGATCCACCCTTGGCGTCCACCTTAGGAGGAGGTGAAGTGCATCCAAAGAGAGATGCGCCTCTCCCCAGAGCAACCTCATTTTGATGCCCATCTGGTTTCACAAGGCAAAGTCCAAGGCAATACTTTCTATGAATTCCCATCAGGAAGCTGTCCTTAATTATCAAACTTCCTTCCCTTCCTTTTCTCTTTTTCTTCCTCTTGGAAGACCAACCAGAGCTACCGTTTAGATGAGAGATGAGCCAACTCATAGTGCCGGCAGGGCTTGGATCGGGTTCTTGTACCAAGACTCGGTCACCTTTGAGAAATCACATCACTGGAGAAAGTCCAGACTTTCCAGTCATTGATCTGCCAGACACAGACTTTATTTTCTCCATAGGGCATGCTCTTCCACTACTCTGAGAACAATTTTCTAGCTGTATTTCTACACTGCGTTTGTTAGTGGCTCTGCCTCAGTCACCCCCTTCCCCGAGGCCCCATAATTCTTTATATCGATATTATGCCAAGTGCTGAGCGCTGATTTATGGTTTCTACATCTCAGACTTGTCACCAACCACCCCCAGGCGCACACAAACCACTTGGAGAAAGTTTATGGAAACGCAGCTTCGAGCTGTGCCGCGCACACGGGTCGCTGCGTGGAAGTGTCCTGGGGCTGAGTGCCACCAAGTGCCACCCCTTCCCTGGCACCTGCAGGAGCCAGGGCAGAGCTGAAAGCATCCCAAAGCCAAGAAGGGCCATGAGTATTACAGAAACTCTTAACCTGTTTTGAGTTTGTAGTGTGAAAATATGGAAAAGGAGTGATTTTTTTTTTCTTTAATGAAGACTCGAGCTCAAGGCAAGACGCCTACCTGACCATGCCAGCTTTTAAATATCCACGATTTTAATGACATATGAGCAGCTACGTCAAATTAAGCAGCTGCCTCTGTGCGAGCAGGAGCGGGAAGAGTTTGCTGCGGCGCAGCAGTGGAATATTCCTGTGGAAAACCCAGCGATTGAGACACTTTCTAATTGTTTCAAGCCAGATGGGGCTCCATGTGCCAGCCTTCCTCCTGCTCTCCCTTCCACGCCTGCCTTCCAGCTCCAAGGGCTTTCGAATTGAGTCTGATCGATGTGAGCCGTCAGCCAGGAGCAACCCAAATGCAGCGCACGGGGATGGTGCCGCGCACCCGGGGCACACGTTTAGGGACCACAGAGATCCCGTCCCAGTTGCACGTTTGTAGCAAACGGCAATCTGAAGGGGTCATACTTTTTACTTCTCTGTGTATCTGCCCCTGGAAGAGCTCCAGTACTGGGGCTGGTTCTCCATTTTGGTGCAATTTAACTGGGATGAGGGTAAAATCCTGCTGTTTGGTCTTCCCAGAAACTCATCGCTGACTTTCTCCTCTCTCTGGCTTATGATCAGGGCCACCTCCCTCAGCACGGCAGCATTTAAATGGATATTTTATTTCATTTCTAAAATAACTTTCAGATATTTTAGGCAGGTCTGGGATGGAAAAACCTGGATGCTCGGAGAGAGCACAGAGGGCTGGTAGGAGACCCCCCCTAGGGGCTGGCAAGCCACCAAGGGACATTGTTGTGGGCAAGGAGACTCTGCCACCCACATCCCAGATGAAGTCCACATGCCAGGGGGGGTCTCTGCTCTGCTACAGTCTCCAGAAGTTGGCTTAGAAGGTCATTTAAGAAGAAAATTAAATAAAAGAGAGGAAAAGAAGAAGAAAGAGAGAGAGGTTTGTCTGTGCCTGGTGATAACATCAGAGCAAAATCACCTCCATGCCAAAAATTTCCGTAAGCTGCAGCTGTCTTCAAGCTCGAAGGAAGTCAGTAATTTCACATATTGCTCCCACCCGGGTGCATTTTGCTGCAGGATCGGAGTCCCCGGCAAGCCCAGACTGTGGGGGCCACTGGGCTGGCAGAGGCTGGGCACCCCAGCCCCAGTGCCCAGGGAGGGGGCTGCTCTCACCTGGGCCCCCCGTTCTCCTCCAAAAAGCCACATCGGCACCTCCAGAGCCCTTTTTGGCAAAGCTCCCCTTTCTTCTAGAAGCATATTTTGGACCTTGACGAATCGGTAGAGGCTAAGTCGCATTTAAAGGCAAATTTGAAACGGACCCAGTTTAGGGAAGGAGAGGTGTGGAAGGGGCTTTTGACGTATGTTCAAATGGGTCGGGAAGACACCTGGACATAAACAAGGCAGCATCTCGCCGGGCAGGGACCTGACCCACAGCACAAGTCCTGGAGCGTGGCTCTGCCATGTCCTCCTGGTGTCCCCAGCCCAGCCGAGAGCACCCGCTCCCGCGGGAGATGCGCCTGGGACCCCAGCAACGCTGCGCTTCCACAGATGCTCTCCCACAAAAGCACCCACCGGTTGCTTCTTCCGCCCAAATGAGTAAAACCGGGACCCAAAGCACTGTCTCCCAGGAGAATGACACCAAGCGAGCTGGTTTGGAGATGCATCTCCACTGCGATGGAAGACCTTCATCACTTTTAGCACGGGAGGGAGGAACAGCCCCGTGAATGGATGAGCTGAAGAATCATAGAACCATAGAACGGTTCGGGTTGGAAGGGACCTTAAAGATCATCTAGTTCCAACCCCCCCCCTGCCCTGGGCAGGGACACCTCCCACTAGACCAGAAGCACGCAAAGAACCTCCAGAACGGGTAAAAGCCGTGGCAAAAGCTGCCAGCGCTGCCTGGGGCTCACAGGGGTTGGGGTGAGATGCTTTGATGACTCCGGAGAACCAAGACGTGCGATGGAGGAGGCTCAGCCAAAGGTCTTCCGAAGGACCTTGAGCTCTCCACTGCAGCCTAAAAACCTTTCCCCCAGCCCCTCAGAGGGGAGACACAGCTCACGGCTGAGTCCCAAATCCATGTCAGGCACTTGGATGATCCAGCTTATTAGGAAAATTTAGACAGTGTTGATTCCTGGGCAGGAGCTTTGCATATCTGAAAAATCACATCCTTGCGATGACGGTGCCTGAGAAGAGTTTTATTGGCTGAATTTGGGGCCGACCACCTTCAAAACTGCGGTTTGGGTTTGGTTTTTCAGCAGAAATACACCCATAAGCAATCCCGAAGGGCAGGTTTGGACTGTGGTTTTTCAGAAGTGGCAGGGTGCGACACAATAGAGGGGAATTTGCACCCTATTAAAAAAAAAAAAAAAAAAAAAAAGGCTAAACCCCAGCTCTCCATCACAAGTCTCAGACTAAGAACAGAAGTTGCTAAATTCATTTGCGCTGCCAGATCTTTGCACATCTCTGAGGCAGCGGAAAGAAAAGGAATAATTTGCCTTCTCCATAAATATTTTTTCAAACTGTTGAGATAATTTCCTGCTTCAGACCAGTTCTCGAGAGTGAAAAATGCTTCAGTCTCTCAGGTCCTGAACATTTTAACAAAGTCCAGTCGCGTTCGTCCCCGTGCCCTCTTCTGCTTTTGAGCGTACTAAAACGAAAAGGCTTTTTTCCTCATAGAAAAAAGATATATTTTCCAGTTCAAAGTGCACTTCTCGGAGCGTCACAAGCCAGTGGCCTGGATTTGTGCCCCCGGAGCTCTCATTGCCATTGTTTTGCGGGCACTTGGGGTATTAGGGAGGGGCTGTCCCCACTGTGGATGCTTTAGTGTCTGATAAGGGCTGTGCACACCGATGGGATCCCCCCCCAGCCCCGCCGCGCTTTTTTCGAGGGTTTCTCTCCCGTCTACCCAACTGCCTCATTTCACAGAGCTTGTGGCAACCTCATTATCTCGGAGACTTTCGCTACGCTGCCAGATTTGATTGAAATATTACCTAGTGGTAGAATACGCTTGTAGGAACCTCGTTTCCTCAGGAGCCAGGCTAAAAACGCATCAGGAGGAGAAAAAGTTTGCCTTTTTTTCCCCCCTCCCTCAATAAAAGTATTTTCCAACCCACTCTTTCTCATGCGGTGTCTCCCGTGAGAGCAGGTTGAGCCTTATTTTGCTTTAGAGCCGCGAGGACACCGTGCCCGGGGACTGTGCTCCGCTCGGCCGAGCCAGAGCTGCCCCCGGGGGTCTTTGACTTGTCATTTATTTGATGGAAAAATAAAAGGGGTGACATCCTGCACGACAAATCCCAGGTCCTGCTTCATCCCTGGGTTGTCTCAGCATCCCCACCACTCTCCCTGCCGGCTTCTCCGGCTCCGCTGCGATCACCTGAAAGGTGGAACTCCGAAACGACGGGGGGGATTTTTTAACGTTTTTTTTAACAAGAGGATTTTCGAGCATTTTGGAAAGTGCTGCCATAATTGTCTTATTGTCTGTATCGCTAATGCCTGCCCGTAGTGCGCCTGCCCAAAAAGTGGATTTATTACCACGGTTCAAAGCCCCCTCCGGATTAGCGGCGACTCTTGCTCAGTGGAGGCTTTGTGGGTCCCGTCTCTCACTTGTTACGGAGAAGACAAAGACAAGGTCTAATCTGTGAAATTTGGCCCAAACCACAGGGCGCCAAAGCCCTTGGCTTCCCCGAGTGCCAGTTCAGGAGGAAGAAATGGGAGAGCCCTGAGAAGCGGCGCAGGAGGAGGGACACTGTGAAACGCCAAAAGATTATTTGGCTTTGCCTGATAAAAGGGGGAATTCATTTTCTGCTGGCAAGGAACCTCTAAATCTCCAGGAGAATGTGCTGAGGGACATTGTGCATGAACATGATCCTTTGGAGAACTAAATCCAGCTCACAATATCGCCAACAAGCTGACGATCTCATTGCAAAGCAGTTAACAGTTAATATTTAAAGCCATTATTAGTATTCAGAGTTAACACAGAGACGTTTCAGTCTCTGCTTCTGGTTAGCAAACTAGCTGAGGCCGGACTGGGTGGGTACATACTAAATACCACAGTTTCTCTTCCCCATGACGTAAATCTGTGGGATTTGCAGGAAGTGCCTCCCGTGGTGGAGATGCTCTGCCGTTCAATATGGTCTCGCCCATCCCCGCGGGATCCTGTCCCCACGGCCAGCAGAAACTGCTCAGGTGCACAGATAGCGGGTCAGAACTCTCCTCGCCCGTGGACAAATAAGCAGGGTAGGTCTCCAAAGGAAGGAGAACGCTTGGTTTTGACTGGGTTCTCCGAAGACGGGAGCCAAAGCAAACCTGCTGAAAACAAGCCTGCCCAGGTCACGGTCTTTGGGCCAACTCCGAGGCGGGGGTCACCTTGGAGATGGATTACAGCCGCGGGGGACAAGTGGGCTGGCCCCAGGAGTTTCCGACACCCTGCGTTCCCCAGCCAGATGTGTTCACTGGAACCAGGATTTATAGTACCCGAGCCGCCAAAGTTAGTGGAACGGGCAAAAAATAACCAAAACTACAAAATTTTGCCTAAAAGTCCTAACACCTGAACCATACTAAAAAGTAAGACTAAGTGAAAGACGCTCACCGCATCAGGACGGCACAGGCTGCCTTGTGGAAGCAACAGGCAAATTTAAAGGGAGCCGTTTTGACATTTGGCTCTTTCAAATACCGTCGGAATCAAAGCCGCTACACACCGAGCTCAGGTTTGGGGCGTTTTTTTTCCAGTAGAAAGCTTCTGTAGCTGCATTTTTTACTCTGGTTGGAGTCGTCGGAGGAAAGAAGGAAAGCAACCAAAGGGAGGCCATTTTGGCCACGATTCTGGAAAAGCATTTAAACACACGGTTAAATAGAAACGCGTACCTAAGGCACCTTGGCTATGTGGGACTTACTTAAATTCGTACTTAAAACTGAGCGTGATTCCTGAAGAAGGTTCTTTCTTCAGGAACCTTCATCAACGACTATTGCAAATTAAGGTGTTTTTTTTCCAGCTTAACGCATCGTTATTTTACACCTTAGCGCATGGCGTAAAGTAATGCGGTCGCGCTTTGGGCTTTTAAATCTGGAAGTCCCGCGACCTACGTCGTCACAGCGGGTACAGTGGGACGAGAGGAGATCTGGACACCCCCTGAAATCAAGCTTTTTTCTGTTGCTCAGTCAAATGGCTTTTTTGGCGTTCTCAAAAACCTCCCAAAGAAACGGCCTCCCCGAAAACAGGAAGACGCTAATTCACCAAAAATGCAGGTCCTTTCAGGTACCTTCTCAAAACCCGTCACACTTGAAGAGAGCTAAACCTGGAGATTTATCCCTCTGTTTACCTTTCAACACACGTGTGTTGCGGGGGAAGATTAGCAGCTGGGAATGCCTCCGACCGAAATTTAGGGGTGGAAAAATATTCGCATTTTTGTCATGCTATTTGTCAACTGTCCGTGGGCCGGAGACATCCTAGCAAGTTCCACCACTTTTCCGGGGCGTTTTTGCATCCTTTCGCGTGTGGTCCTAAGATTTGCTTTCAGGTATTTTTTTATTTTTTTTTTCAGTCCCAAAGGGGCCAAAAATCGCGGCCTAAGCGCAGAAATGCAGCGCTGCCTGTGCTCGAGCGGCCCCGGCGGATTCGTGCATAGAAGAGTGGCTTGTCTTGGAAGCTTCAGACAGAGATATAAAACTCTATGATGGACAGTTTTGCAATAGCATGCCCCCAGGGGAAATCTCTTCCTAACTGCAGGCAGTTAGTAGCTGGCTTGGAGCGCTTATATCCGTATATATATTAATCCCAGCTAATGTAACTACAGATGTTCTCATTCATAGCCCTATCTAATCCTGTTGGGCTTTTGCCATGGTGTCTCGTAGCATGAGTTCTACGAGTTAATTACGTGCAGTGCAAAGAAGCGTTTCCTTTTATCGTTGAAAAAGGTTGCCTTTTAAATGCCTTGAATGTCCCTTTGTCCCCGTATTTTAAGGACCAGTGAAGAGGAGCACCTGTCTGACCTTCCCGGTGCTGCGCGGTACTTGGCACCCCTCCATCGTCTCTTGGCAGGGCCTTTCTAATCTTTTCCATCGCCCTCAGATGGGTGCCTCTCCACGTCTTTCACTCCGGTTTCCCAGCTGAGGACGTCCTATTGATTTCGATGGTGTCATGATATTATATTCAGCGCTGCTCTCTACCCCCTTCATAATACAACCTGCTATCTTGGTGCTCTTCTGAGCTCCGTTGCAATCAGCCAGATGTTTCATTGACTCCTAGATCTTTTCCTGGAGTGGTTGCGGTTAATTGGGACCCTTCAGCGTGTATGAGCCATCCCGGTCCCTCCTTCCAGTCACGCATCCTTCTGCGCACTGCTTTTCATCTGCTACCCCCTCTCCCAGTTTGGGTCGGTCTCGCAGAAGACCTACATGGTCTCCTTACGTCTGGACCAGCCAATTGGTCACCTATGTCACCGTTCGCTCCCTGCTTTCCAGGTCATGGTTATTATAAAAGAAAAAATCAGGTTTTAGGGGCAGAGGCGCCCCCTTTGCTACCCTCATTCCCCATTAAAATCTCCCCATATATTCCTGCTCCTTGTGTTCTCCTCCACAGCCAGCTTTTTCAGCAGGAAAAAAACTTCATTTTTTCACTAGTAATTCCTGGTCATCTCTGCCACGGATACTCATCCAAGATTTTTCTTAAAGGCTTGCTGAAGGAACGAAATCCTCCCAGTTATTTCCCTTCCCCCCCGGCGCTGTGTGAACCAACGGACTAACGACACGCCGTGTTCTTGCATCAACATCTTTCCTGTTTTGCCCCTCTCGCGTCTCTCTCGCTACGCCATTGCATCCTCCTCTCTGGGATGATCTTTTAAGCGAGGCAAGAGGATGCAGGTGATGAATCATCTGTTATTCCCCTTATTATCCCTAACGATGTCCCAGGCACCCTCCTTTCCTGATGAGGGAGGTTTTCTCATCTCCGGCACCCCGTGGTCTCTGCTCTGCCCAGTGCAGGGGGCTGCTGGTGTTCTGCATCGCGGTGGGTGACAGACAAACGCTTGCACCCAGGGAAGTCCGGGCATGCAAAAGTGTTTTGTGAATCAAAAGGTCCCTAATCAGAAAGGCAGCGAGGGTGCCAAAGGGGTGTTTGCACAATCACACCCCCGCTGCGACTCCAGTGCAGACTCTTTCCTCAATTCGGGGTTACAACCCAAAAGAATTTGAACTCTACTGGAAAAAATCAGCGTTAACCGCCAGCAGCCCAGCTACTCCATGGTCGGGGAAGGAGAAGAGCCCGTAATCACTGGCTGCGAGTGTTTGCACTGGCCAGGGAACTGCAAATTGCCTTTAATTGCTCCTAATTGCTGGCACTGGTTCAGTTCCTGCGGGACAGGGACATCAAATGTACATCTGCAGACACTGCTTAGACCACCTCCTGCCTCCCCGTGCCAGGAGGGCTGAGATGCTGCTGATTCGGAGAGTTTTCTGGAAGACAGAGAAGTCAAAGTGGGGTCAGGCGTTCAAGGAGCCGGACTCTGCCCATGGCCGTCATCCCGGACCCGCAGGGTGCTGCGCTGACACGGGGAGCTGGGGACCAGCGGCAGGAGGCACATCCCTACACCCAGGGAGGATTTACCCCACGGCGTGCCGGAGGGAGCGATCAGTGATCACCTGGGGGTTTCTCCTGGTGAGGTGCTGGACCAAGTGCTGGTGATTCCCAGCTCCTCCGCCACCGGTCTACTCCGTAACCTTGGGCACATCACGCGTGCCCATGGGGACACGGCTAACACCGGTGCTGCGGAGCCCTCCCAGGAGCCCGGCCTGGGGCGAGAGCGGAGAACCTCAGACAGATACGGCTGTAAAAATAACCCCGGCTGCTTTGGACGAGCTGTGCCGAGGCATTACCTCATGAGGGAAGGAAGCAGCAGCAGCAGCAGCAGCAGCAGCGTCGCTATTTGTTTATGCGGTGTCCAAAAGAGCGCTCTGTGCTCTGCAGCCCGGCCTCCAAGAGCCTGATTCTGTAAATCTTACTCATCACCAAGGCTTTTTTTTTCCTTTTTTCCCCTCTTTTTTTTTTTTTTCCCCTCCCCCTCCCCGCCCCAACTCTCTCGTCCAAGCGGTCCCACTGAAATCGGTGCAATCCGCGCACGTCGGGGAGGATTACTCACAGGATGGGGGTTTGCAGGCGATGCCTGAAACCAGCACACGCAGCCCCAGAGGGGACGCCTGAAACATGAGGCGTGTTCCTCCCCATCCTCCTGCCCTTTGCCTCTTCTTGTGTAACCCTTCCCTCATTCGCTTATTTTCCTATTAACTCCTGCCTCTCTGCTCTTTTTTAACCCTCTTCCTTCTTCAGGCTCTTGCTTAATGTATTTTTCCTTCCACTCCCCCAGCGCTACTGGCGGGGGGGGGGGGAGATATTGGAATATTGGTGATATTCGTCACCGGCCACACTGATTTAATGTTAAAACTTTTCCAACCGAAACTGGGTTCGATAGAAAAGCAAGTTTCCCGCGACAGGCAGGTTTGCAAGCGGCTGGTTCCCAGAGGCAGCTCAAGGCAGGGGGGGGAGAATAGGACTTTTGAGCAAAACCCCCAAATCAGAAGTGTTAGGGAAGGAGAAGAAAAGAAGTAATAGCTTTGTTGTTGGGTTTCGTTTTTTTTCCCCCTCCCATGTGAAAAAAACGTCAGGTTTCGGCAAGGCTCTGTCTCTTCCCATCCAGCACTGGTGGAGCTGGGAGGTGGCAGGTTTTGCTTGAGCTCCGGGGTGGGATGCCCCGTGCGGGGGCAAGGGGACATCCCAGCGCTGCGGCGTTCCAGGCACCATCCAAATCCCGCTGGGAGGGGGACCAGCCTGGGACCTGCTGCCCAGTAACCACTAAGGTCAAACTGGGGGCTGCCGGTGCAGGGAGCAGGAGCAGGATGATGCTGGGGCGGGTTGGAGGGAGGCTTCAGCCAAACACCAAAACTTGGACGCCCAACAGAAATGAATGCGGGATGTGATCTGCCGTCCCCAAATGAGGTGGATTTAGGGTGTCTCAGAGCCAGGGGGGTGCAAGACAAACCAAGAAGCATCGTAGGGTCCAGCACAAACCCTCATGGGAGTGATACGCTCAGTTTGGGGGATCTGGGGCTATTTGAAAGCCAAGCCGAGCCACTGGAGCCCATAGAGACACTCGTGCTGGTCCTGACCCACAAACAGCTTTTGGGCTGTGGGGCAGGTTTTCCCCCAAACCCTCTTTCTGGCAGGCAGCTCCCCCGAGGGGCAGGAGGAGAGCAGGATCCGTGCTCCCCAGGGAGCGTTTGGGCTGGCTCCTTCCCGAGGATGCTGCCCAAGAAAAGGAAAGAAGGAAAGCTTTCCTGCCTTTCCCTGCCACCGCTCAGCAGGGGCAGACCGCAGTCTGGCACGGCGCTTGCAGCTCTTAGAAATCAGGGCTGTTAACAAATGTGCGAGGCCATAATCCTTTTGGAGCAGGGATGATAACAAGTCCCGATGCTTTTTTTTTTTTTTTTGGCCTTTTTTTTTTTTTTTTTTTTTTAACAAACAGCTGCGCCGGTAAGTCCCACTGTGGGAAATGAGATGGTGAATGGTTTCAAGTGCAGTATTTACATCCCCTGCCAAACCCTTCACATCTGCCCAGCTCTGCCGTCAAGCCTCCATCCATCTGGCCGGGAACAGCAGGTCCTCCAGCGCCTGCATCCCACAAGGGCATTTCCTTCCTGCGCCCGCGGTGCCAGCTGCCAGGGATGCCGCTCAGCGGGGAAGGGCTGGAGCGAAAGCCCTGAAAGGAGGGTGTTGGGGTTGTGTTTGGTTTGTGGGTTTGTTTTTTTTTTTTCCTGTAGTGCACGTGAAATGAATTCCCAACGTCTCTGAAAGCAATTGCTTCCTGCCTGAAAGGGTGATGAAATGCTCCTTGATGTTTTTTTACCTCTTCCTTACAGCCCCCCCCCGCTGCTCCAAGGAGGGTTGAGGCCGGCTGGGGTGGGGGCAGCGGGTGCTGCAGCTCCCGGAGTCTCTCCGGCGGCGCTGCCTTTCCTGCTCCCCTCCGCTTCAAATCCTGCCAAACCCTTCCTTGACCGCAGCGTCTGTGGGGTGAGGTGGTTGCAGTGCCCGAGGGGTGGGTGTCCTCGGGCAGGGTCTCGGACACCCCGCGCTGCCTCCCTGGCTCTGCAGAGCAAAGAGAACTCATCACCCTGGGCGGGGGGGGATGTCCTGGCTGAGCTTCCATCCCCACAGCGGGACCGGCTGTGGCTGGGCCATCCCCTTTCCGCTGCTATCCCCTCTGCACCCAAGCGACGGCCGTGTCCACCCCCTCTGCCACCTCTGTTTCAGGTCAGTGTGGCCGCTGGCTGGACAGGACGTTTGCCGGAGGTCCAGCTGCCGAGAAGGTGGAGCCGTGCCGCGAGAGTGCAGGCAGCTCACCCCGCTCCCCGCCGATGCCAAAACATCGCTTGCGCCTGCTCCCCTCTCTCCCTGACCTTCTTCTTATGTGTTCCCCCCACAGAGTGCGATTGCCATCCCGTGGGCGCCGCCGGCCAAACCTGTAACCAAACCACAGGCCAATGTCCCTGTAAAGACGGCGTCACCGGCATCACGTGCAATCGATGCGCCAAAGGCTACCAGCAAAGTCGGTCTCCCATTGCCCCCTGCATAAGTAGGTGGATCGCTCTTTTGATGTCTGTAGATTAGAGATATTAACCTTTATAAACCCCTAGGAGCTGCTGCTCAGTTTGGGCGGCTACTAACCCCACTGCATACATGCCAACGGGCAGTGCTCGGGCGCCGGAGCTGCCTGGGTGCCCCTGCCGGCCGTGGTGCCGGCAGTAGGACACATACTCCAAAATTCACCCCTAGCTTCCTCATCTGCTGTGTTGGGTAGGTTGTGTGAGTGCATCTACAGCCCAATTTGTGGGTAATTGGATTTTGGTCCAAAGAGCCAAGGTGCCGCAAGAGCACATTTGCTTTGGGGTACCACATCACAGAACCACAGACTGGCCGGGGTTGGAAGGGACCTCTGGAGATCACCCAGTCCAACCCCCTGCCAGAGCAGGTTCATCAGGTCTGGATGCTGAAGCAAATCAATACAAATAGAATTTTTCTCTCCAAAATCAGGCTGTGCTGCTCTGGCACGGGGCTCAAATCAGAGGTTTGATGGAGGAACAGTAACTCCATCACGGTAACGCAGCCAATAGCACCTGCATTGCTAAAGGGGATCTTACGCTCACACAACCCACCATGGGCTGGGTTACCCCTTTGCTTCCTTGGGTTTGCGTTTTAGTTTGCCTTCCCAAGGCTGCCCTCATCCTCTGCTCTTAAAACAACAGCAGCAGGAACCAGGTACAGCTCCCGGAGTCTCTCCCGTGCAGGATTTCCTCTGCAAACATCCCCGTCCCCGCTCCATCCCTGCTGAGCACCCGCTGCCCTTCGGCTTCCCTCCGCCACCTGCTGGGTTGGCTGCTCTTGGCTCATTCAGCAGCTCCTGCACCTTGCGAGAGACATCTCTGCCCGCCTTAACGAAACGAAGCATCAAAATTAGGGTGGCTGGGCCGGGCTGGGAAAGAGGGGCTGCTCCCCCGGAGTCTGGCTCCCTGTAGCTAAAAGGAGCAGGAAAAAAAAAAAAAAAAAAAAAACCAAAACAATGGGAAAAGAAAAGTGAAGGTTGAAAGAATCAAGTCTTTGTCAGGAACCCACAGTCTGCTCCTGCACTGGTCCCTCGCAGCATCTGCCTCTCAGGATGGCCATTGCCACATTACGTGTCAGATACCCTTTCTCCACCTTCTCCTGCTGAAGAAAACACATACATTCCAGGGTGGTTTTTGGTCACTTGAGATTCATTCTTCCCCGTGTCGCAATGGGACGGCAAGAGCTCAAACCAGATGCTTGTTTCCCCAAGATGCTACAGTCATGGCTCCGGTATGCTTTGCAGCAAGTATGCGCAAAGGTTTATCATTAATCATTCCCCAGGGCCGTGGTAAATCAGAGGGTAAATTGTTCCTTGCATCACCTCCCTTGGGATTCGTTGCACTAAATAAAGACAGACAGAGAATTTCAAAACGATCCAAGCAGGCGTTTGGAGCCGGGCTGTGCTCAGGGCTGCCCGCTGGCGTGGGCCTGGCAGGGCTGTCCTGCCCTGTTCCAGCGCCCGCGAGAGCCCCTCACTTCTGAGCCACAGCAGAACACCCTTTCCAAGGGGTCGCAGCTTCGGGTTGAAACTTTTTTTTCAAGTAACGCTCTGGCCTGGCTACCAAGGCGCCGTGCAGTTGTAGGGAGTTTGATCTTGCACGTACGATGCTAAAGCCGTTAAAGCGAGGACGTGAGCAACTCACAATTCTCTCATCCTCGAAAAACCCCAAACCAGCACGTTTTCGTCCTTGTAAAACGCCAGTCAGCATATCCTACGCGTAGGGGGGATGCAGTTCACGCGTATTTTGTACACGCGTAGTGGCGGGCACCTGCTCTCCGTCCCGACCCGCCCTGCTCTCCCACCTAGTGCTGGAGGGCGCGGGTACGGGGCTGGCCACCGCGTCTGCGAGAGCACAGTTACTCTCTGATTTACCACTGCTTGTATTTTCTTTGTCTCAAAGACTTAGAGCCATGTAAAAATCACCTCGTGGGGAATGAACAAGACTGGGCTGTGTCTGCACAGCAGCCCACGCCGGCAGGCATGCGCACCCATCCAGCCGGCCTGGCGACGGCTGTGCTGGATGTTCATGTGCTGCCTGATCATCCACTGTGTGTTTCACACGGGTTTGTGCCTCTGTTTGATTGCATGAGGGTGAAGGACTCAAAAAGCCACCTAACGCTAACTGGGTTGCACCCCTACGAACTGCCGCCACTGCAACGCAGACCCCATCAAACCCTGCCTCCCTAGCCGGGCAGGTTCCCGAGAGCAAAAGCAGAAGGAGGCAGATGCTGACCCCTGGCTCATGCCTAAATTCTACTTTCAAAATGGCCTGGTTAGGTGTATTCCCCTGCCAGGATTCCCAAGGATGCACAGAAATTGCGGCACGGCGCCCCAAATGCGCCAAAGATGTCAGTAGTGAGAGCTGTGTATGTGCACCGGGGAAAAGAGATCGTCTTGTCAAAGTCGGGATCATATAATGTGCTCCACCTGCAATCCAGCTTTTTCCTCATCCACAAACACGGTCAGACTTGGGCACGAAGATCCAGAACGCGATGTGGTTTCAGCTATGCGTACAAAGCCGGCCCCAAATCAAACCCGGGGACCTTTGCACTGGCACCACATATGTTTGCATTTCCTTTAAATGCGGGAGGCAACACTTGCGTCCCAGCAGACAGACGCTGTACCTGGCTCCTGTCTCACACAAGAGGAGTGGGGTGGAGGTAGCGCTGCCTCGGACGTGGATGGAGGTTGGGAGAGTTGGGCAATCCAGGGACAGGGAGAGGCAGCAGGGTTCCCATTGCCCGCCGGCACCGCAGCACCCTGCCTGGCTTCTACCCTCTCCGAGCCCCTGCAAAAGCATCCCCCACCCTGGGCTACAAACTGAGACCAAAAATCGCAGCGGGCTGTGTCTGGGCACCATCGCGATTGCTGGCTGTGGCACCCTATCGATCACCTGGCTGGCCGTAGCCTGTTGGCTGGAGCAACTTGGTATCACCAAGCCGTGCTGATGCTGCTCTTTTTAGCCACAAGCCAAAAATTTTTGGTTTAAAAAAACCCCTTTCCCACAGCCTCCTGGGAGGCCCAGTTCCCCAGAGGGTATGGTCCTGGTGTGCTGGTTTCTGGGGCTCTTGCAAGGCTCCGTGCTGGAGGGCATGGCTGGGAAACAGCCCTTGCTGGTAGACATGGTTGGGAAGGGACAATGTAACGTGTGGAGGGGCCAGGCTCTTTGGGATCGGGAATAATGCCTCCTTTTATCTCCTCTTCTTTCCTGCTCTCTTTTCACCGTCCTGTGCAGAGATCCCCGCCGCTCCCCCCACCACCGCCGCCAGCAGCACGGAAGAGCCTGCAGGTACGTTGTCTCTTCTTTCAAAGCATCTTGATGGTAAATGTCATTCGAGCAATTGCCTGCTTAAGATAAAAAAAAATGCATTCAATTAATACATTAATTCTGTTGCCTGTACTGGGGCAAATGGATTCTTTTTATGCCCAAAATGTCTGAGAGTTTGAACCAAGTGTGCAGCATCCCTAGAGACGGGTGTTTCTAGGAGCACATGGGAGTGTAGGGAAGATGCAGAAAGATTTTTTCACAGAGGTGCTAAATCTATGAGTGCAGAGCGGTTACCCAAAGGAGAGCAAAGTTTGATGGAACCAAGGTAAGGACTCAAGACCACCACTGGTTGATTATTAAAGTTTAGTGGTTTCCTACTGCAGTAGAAGAGCCCAAAGAGGGTAAAAGAACAGCCCAACTGGGTTTTTTTCTGGCGGAGGAGGACTGGAGAACCAAAAATCCCCCAAAAAGAGAACAAAACACCTAAATGTTGCTTACTGCTGTTTATGAGTATTTCCTTTCGTTTGCCTAGATCCGTGTATTTCTTGTGCTGAGCAATGTTAGGTGCTGATGTGACCTGTGTACGTTAACATCAGCGTGTCTCATGTCTGGCTCTGCGGGTCCTTGGGGTGGGACACGGCTGTGGGTAGTGGCATTGTGGGTAGTGGCATTGGAGAAGCATGGATTTGATAGATGGACCACTCGGTGGATAAGGAACTGGCTGGATGGCTGCACTCAAAGGGTTGCAGTCAACGGCTCAATGTCCACATGGAAACCGGTGATGAGTGGTGTTCCTCAGGGGTCAGCACAGGGACCAGTGCTGTTTAACGTCTTTGTTGGTGACATGGACAGCGAGATCGAGTGCACCCTCAGCAAGTTTGCCGATGACACCAAGCTGTGTGGCACAATTGACATGCTGGAGGGAAGGGATGCCATCCAGAGGGACCTGGACAGGCTGGAGAGGTGGGCCCATGCGAACCTCATGAAGTTCAACCAGGCCAAGTGCAAGGTCCTGCACCTGGGGCATGGCAATCCCAGGCACAAATAGAGGCTGGGCAGAGAGTGGATGGAGAGCAGCCCTGAGGAGAAGGACTTGGGGGTGCTGGTGGACGAGAAGCTCAACACGAGCAGGCAATGCACGCTGGCAGCCCAGAAGGCCAACCGCATGCTGGGCTGCAGCAAAAGCAGCGTGGCCAGCAGGGCGAGGGAGGGGATTCTGCCCCTCTGCTCTGCTCTGGGGAGACCCCACCTGGAGCACTGTGTCCAGCTCTGGAGCCCTCAGCACAAGAAGGACATGGACCTGTTGGAGCGGGGCCAGAGGAGGCCCCGGAGATGCTGGGAGGGCTGGAGCCCCTCTGCTGTGAGGACGGGCTGAGAGAGCTGGGGGGGTTCAGCCTGGAGAAGAGAAGGGTTCAGCCTGGAGAAGAGAAGGCTCCAGGGAGACCTTAGAGCCCCTTCCAGTCCCTAAAGGGGGCCCACAGGAAGGATGGGGAGGGACTCTGGATCAGGGAGCGTTATGATAGGACACGGGGTAACGGCCTCAAGTTGAGAGAGGGTAGATTTAGATTGGATATCAGGAAAAAATTCTTTACTGTGAGGGTGGTGAGCCCCTGGCCCAGGTTGCCTGGAGAAGCTGTGGCTGCCCCATCCCTGGAGGGGTTCAAGGCCAGGCTGGATGAGGCTTTGAGAGACCTGGTCTGGTTGGAGGTGTCCCTGCCCAGGGCAGGGGGGTTGGAATGAGATGATCTTTAAAGTCCCTTCCAACCCAAACCATTCTGTGATTCTGTGTGATTCTGTGATTGCTGGGGACAGTTGTGCTCACAGGTGTCTCAAGGCCGGTGATTGTAAGAGCCGGGGAAGCATCTCAGCTTGGGGCAGGAGCTCCTGCAGCTGCGGGTCCTGCAGTAAAAGGTCCTGCAGTAGCGGCTGCAGCCTAGGGACAGTGGCGAGTCCCCGATGGGCTTGGATCTCCACATCTATGCAAGCTGCAATAGAGACGATCGTCCTGAGAAAGCTTTGCCGCATCACGCTGCCTGTGTCCTCCCCTTGTCCTTGGCCAAATCCAACCCGTGCCGTGCCGAGCCAGGGCTCAACGCGTCTCTTTGCACACCCCATCTCTCCACCACCACAACCCCACCGACACCCACCGTCCTCCCCTCCTGATTTACACCCCCAGGTGGATCGATACCCGCCCCCTTCATGTCACCAAGGGACTTTCCTGTCCCCAGCTCCCTCAGGGTCAGATGGGTCTGAGCAGAGGGTGACAGCAGGAGCCGGAGGGCCCTGGGAAATGGTGACTTGTCCCATCCCGCTGCCTGCGGATTCCCAGGGTGTTTGAACAGCACCGCAGCTGTGATGGACACGGAGTGTAAAGGCTGTTTACTTTTGTCTCACCAGGGTAGGAGGGTTCATAAATTAAGGATTTTCTACTAAAAGTGATGGACGTCACCTCAAATTGAACCCTGAGCCACGGCTCGCCCCCTGGCAGGGCTTTTCGCCCAGGCTGTGGGTGTTGCTGTGTGCTCAGGAGCTCGTCCCGGGATGGGAAACCCAGGGAGCAAAGGGGCAAGGTCTTTATTCCTAGTGTCATGGGAAGGTGAAGCCCAGGGCTTTCTGGGGGACTGATTTAAAAGACAAGTTCTGCCACCTGCAAACACAGTAAGAGCAGCTCAGTGGTTTAGTGTCTTTTCTTAGGCTGGCATGAGCAAGGAATATCTTGCAGCCTCGGGTTTGTGCTTGTTGCTTCACGTGTGCTTCTTAAAGTGTCTCCGCTGACCTGCAGGGCTGAGAGGAGCGCGAGGAGACACCAAAACCTGCCCCATCCAGCACGCTGCCAGCTCAGGTGCTGGTGATCAGCCCTCTTGCTGCTTTGCCTTATAAATTAGGTGCCGAGATGAAATGTGCACACATTTGGTGAGTCCAGCACAATGAAGAATCGGGCTGTGAGGAACAGGGACCGTCCCACCTAACCCAAAGCCAAGCAGGGGCAGGGCTTCTCTTCCTTAGAACGCTGTTTCCTGACAATGCCAGCCCCTGTTACCTGCTTCCCTCAGGAGAAATCTTCTTCCCCAACTCCTCAGGAGCTTAATTACATGCCACAGTGCATCTCACCATCTTCTTTCAGCCACAGAGAGCTCCTCCCCAAAGCTCCCATTAAAATCTTGTCCTGGCTGCAAGGGGACTCAGTGGGGGGATGTCCCCACCTTGGCCAAGCCCCTGGCACTGGCAAGTACACCCCGAGTCTTCTCAGGAGCGAGATGAGAGCTGGCAGCTCCTGCAGCCTCTGCAACTCCTTCATTTATCCCGACACCACAGTTTGGTGCCATGTTGTAGGTACACAAAGGTGCTGGATGCGTGGGGCAGAGCGGGCTGCCCTCTCCCCACCTCCTTCCGTGGGAGGTAAATTTATGTCTCCAACTCCCTGTTTCACTCCTTGCCATTAAAGAAGCCCAGGGTCTATCCGAGACTTTTAGATGCTTGAGGGAGGCTTTTCCCCATCCACAGGGACTGTGCTGCTGATACATGGAACATTTATGGGCAGATAGAGCACATCAGCTAGAGGTTTAAGGATCAGTGAGACCTCCAGAAAACCATGCCCACTGCGCTGCTGAGCGCACATGGCAGGAGAAGCCCAGTCCCAACCGGTCCCCTCTGCAGCAGAGCAGGATCTGAAGGGTTTACCTGGATCCTGCTGGGGCGAGCTCTGCTCCATGGTGCCGTCTCGTTAAAGTGAGCATCTTCACCTGCCAGATTTACTGACTGATCTTTGGGGATGGGGCTTTGGGTACTTGGCATCACAGTTTCCAAACTGAGCGTGCTTGAGGGGGCAGCCGAGCACTACTCAGCCCTTGGAGCCCTGCAGGGCAGTGCCTTCATCCTTAGGTAATAATAAACCCAAGCATTGCTTAAGTATAGAACCACAGAGTCATAGGATGCGTTGGGTTGGAAGGGACCTCTCAAGGCCATCTAGTCCAACCCCCTGCAGTCAGCAGGGACATCTTCAACTGGATCAGGTTGCTCAGAGCCTCATGCAGCCTGGCCTTGAATGTCTCCAGGGATGGGGCCTCCACCCCCTCTCTGGGCAACCTGGGCCAGTGTCTCACCACCCTCAGTGGAAAGAACTTCTGCCTAACGTCTGATCTAAACCTGCCCTGCTCTAGTTTAAACCGTTGCCCCTCGTCCTGTCGCTACATGCCCTTGCAAACAGCCCCTCCCCAGCTTTCCTGTAGGCCCCCTTCAGGGACTGGAAGGGGCTCTAAGGTCTCCCTGGAGCCTTCTCTTCTCCAGGCTGAATATAAAAGCTCAACAGACTAAATACCAGATTTCTCACAGGTTCCTGCTATTTAGCAGGAACTTGCGGACTGAATGTTCTCTCTCATGGCTTGGGAACACTGAGATTTTTTGCTCCACACCAGGATCTCTCTGTTCCTCCCCCCACAGCCTCCCAAACCCGCTCTGTTCCCAGCCTGCAGCAGGGATGGCAGAGCAGATCTTTTGTAGCACAATGCCACCAGGTTTATCACAGGATCTGCCAACAAATGTGGATGTTTCACAGCCAAGGAGATGCAGAGATCATAGAATCATAGAATCATTTTGGTTGGAAGAGACCTTTAAGATCGTTAAGTCCAACCGTTAACCCGCACTGCCAAGTCCACCACTAACCCATGTCCCTCAGGTCCACGTCTGCCCGGCTTTTCAATACCTGCAGGGATGGTGACTCCACTTCCCTGGGTAGCCTGTCCCAATGCTTAAAACCCTTTTGGTGAAGGAATTTCTCCTAATTTCCATCCTAAACCTCCCCTGGCGCAACTTGAGGCCGTTTCCTCTTGTCCCATCGCCTGTTCCTTGGGAGAAGAGACCGACCCCCCCTGGCTACACCCTCCTTTCAGGGAGCTGCAGAGAGCGAGAAGGTCTCCCCTCAGCCTCCTCTTCTCCAGGCTGAACACCCCCAGCTCCCTCAGCCGCTCCTCACCAGACTTGTGCTCCAGAGCCCTCACCAGCTCCGTCGCCCTTCTCTGGACACGCTCCAGCCCCTCAGTGTCTTTCTTATAGTGATGGGCCCAAAACTGGACACAGCACTCGAGGTGGGGCCTCACCAGTGCCCAGTACAGAAGGATGATCACTGTCCCAGTCCTGCTGGCCACGTGTGAGATGGCTTCTCACAGCCCTTTCTGCAAGGAGCTTGGTTCCTGAGAGAAAGGGCTGCATGTGGAGCTACAGCGTCTCTGTGCTGGGGTTTCCTCACACCGTCACTGACCCCGGGAGCAGAATCAACCCTGGCACTCACACCGGGGACCTCCCAGCAAGAACCTTGGTGGAATCTCCTTTCCTTGGGCTCCTTCTTGCCAGGGGTCAGGGCACATCCCACCCAGCGCAGCTGCCCCAGCCCTTTCCGAAGGCAGGAACCCGGCTCGTGCCATCCCCTCCCCTGCTCGAGGTCAGGGGAGCGTTTGTGAGTGGGTAAAAGATTGCTTTGCCCCATCATCATGGTGGGAAGCATCCCTTGGGTCAGCTTTGCATGCAGTTTGCCCGCCTAAGCTGCCTACCAGCCTTGGCAAGAGGTGACACTTGAGCAGCGTCCCTCAGTTTGAGCTGGCCACAGGGATCTCTCAATGCTCTTTTGCTGCTGTTAGGAGCTTGTTTGTCTGGGCACATACCTATTCCCGAGTCCAAAGGAGCCTTTTTGAGGACATTCTCTATTATTCACAGTCTTTTCCCTGCCAGTCCCCATGTCCTCTTGCATCTTCCCAGAGCATGACCATGAGAGGGGCTGAATGCAAGCGAGGGCTCGGAGCAAGCAGCATTCATCCATCAGCCAACATCTCGCATGAAAGGAAAGAGCTGCTGAAGCCCCAGCCCTGCTGCCCCCACTCTTCAGGGGTGAGGGCTGGTTTGGGGGTGACACGTCTCCCACCAGCGTGCTCCACGCGGGCACCAGCACAGCCGGGGAAACGGCTCCTTTCTGCAAACTCCCTGCACCGTTCTGGGCAAATGCCAACTGGGGCAGCTGCATTTGTCCATCCCAAACTCCACGTGCCACTTCGATTGGCCACAGCCCTCGTCAGCGCCCGCCCGGAGCTGATGTGCTCTGGCAGTGTGACCCGTGGCAGCCCCGGGCTGCGAGTCACAGCCACCAGCTCAGTGCCAGGCACTGTGCCGGCTACGCTGAGGCCAGTGCTGGGCTATTTGCCCCCACGGCCCCTCGGCTGGCCAGCGAGCAGGATCAGGGTGAGCAGAGCAAAAGCATAGAGCCTGCACAGGACCCTTGGGCAGGACAAGGGGGTGTGCAGCCTATTTTAGGCACCCAACGTGGACGCTTTGGTGAAGAGCATGTCCCTGTGCAGCTGGCGGGGAGAGCAAAGTGCTGCTCCCTGCCACCCCTGTGTCTGCCTGGGTGCTGATAGGGATGGTTGTCGGGATCAGAGGTGCGTCGGTCAGGACATGCCCCTCCTTTGACCAAGGATTTGGGTAGGTGCCTGCAACACTTCCCAGCCTTGCTACGAAGGGACCATCTCACCCTGGCGCTGCTGGCAAGGTTGCAGCCTCCATTCCCAAGCCCTTGCAGATCCTGGCAGCAAACAGCCCCGGCGGGGAAGGAGTGAGTCCCATAACTCTGCATCCTCGTCGTGGAGAGGAGGGTTATTTAGGGATCTGCCCAACCCCAACCGCATTTGCATAAAGCCTGTAACTGAGAACGTCTCAGCAGGGTTAGAGACCTCCCTTCTGCAAAGGGATGCCTCGCTGGAGGCTGGGAGAGGGTTATCCGTGGGCTGGGAGGGAGCTGGGCGTTCTGACAGCCTGCGAGCCATGAGAAATGACCTGCCAGCGTCTCTTGGACCCCTGCGTCGCTGGAGGGGCAGATCTCCCTGCTCCTGCCCGGAGGGGTGACTGGGGACCAATCCATCTCACCAGGAGCTGCTCGCACCCCTCTCCATGAAAGCCCAGCGGAGGCTGAGCCAAGCTGAGCAATCTGATGGGCCTGGCAGCCGATCATAATTCTTCTCCCAGTGATTTTTATTGGACTTTTTAAGCACTGTTTTGTCCAGGGAGCTTGAACCCTCTATATTTCATCCCTTCCCCTTGGCGGGGACCGTCAAGCGGTCCCAAGTCTCAGCATCGCTCAGCTCCCACCATCCCTCTGAAGCATCCCATCCAAAATTCATGGTGTTTTCTTGGCAAACCCTTAAATCGGCGTGTCTGCAAGCCAGAGCTTCCCTGATATGGGAGCAAAAGGGTTATAGAGATGGAGAAAGGAATTAGTGGGAGACTTTGGGTGCAGCCAGTTCTGGGAGAGACGTTGCTTTATTTCCTCTGCTCGTAGCTACGCAGGACAGAAAGCGCCTTCCTCGCCAAGAGCCGTGTTAGTGTCACCACCACTCTCAGTCAACGAGGGGTAAATTTCCAAAGAGCGTGGGCCAAAGCTGGCCTTGGTACAATGTCGACCTTGGCATGGGGAGGGGGGGGCCCTGCCTGGCTCCGCTTAGCTCGCGGAGGTCCGAATCAATTTGGGGCAGTGGTCCAAAATTGAATTGTTTAGACGAAATGCATTCATGCTTTCCCGTGCCGGGAGATTGGAGGATGAGGAGGGGGTGCTCCTCATTTTCATGGCCAGGCGAGGAAAGCTCTTGCTACCACCCCATCCTTTCCCGGTCCCGTTTAGAGATGCAGAAGAGGCCACAGGGAAAGGGCAAAAAAAAACCCATAACAGCGGGGGGAAAAGGTTTACAAACCTGCCAGTCAGTCATTGTCTTATCTGAATCGAATCCAGATTGGCTTGGAAATGATTATCTTAGGTGGATGATTTCAGCTGGGAGGCTTAAATAAAAACAGGTGACTGGATTGATACGACTTTGCATGGTTTTCCCGCTGGCTTCCGCAGTTTCAAACCCAGATCTGGACTTTCCAAAAGTTGTTTGGGTTCAAGGTGTTGCCTGGGCCCTTTTGTTCCCGGCTGCTGAGGAAGAGGCTGCATGTAAGCGCAGGAAAGGGAAAAAAACCTCCACTCTTAGCAATCCCTGGGGCTCCCTCGGGTGTGCCGGGGCCCGAAGCAGCTTTCCCAGAGTGCAGAGTCAACCCAGAGGTGGATGCATGCCGCGGTATGCGAGGATGAGTAATACCTTCCAGAAGCGGCTCGGAGAAGGGAGATGGGCAGTCAGGTCTCTGCTCTGGAACAATCTGGAATAGTCTCAAGGAAAAAAAAAAAAAAAAAAAAAAAACCCCGAAACAAAACAACACAACACAAACCAAAAAAACCACCAAAACCCAGTCCTGTGGGCTGTCTGAGGCTTTCAAGACTGTTTCTGCTTCTGTGTCTCACTTGGAAAAAACACACGCAAAGGTTATGGCTTCAGTCCGGGAAAATAGAAACTTTGTAGGAAATAGTAGAAAACATTCACTTGAAAACATTCGTTCCCCGGGGACAGAGCTCTCCATCCACCTTGCGTGGCCAGGTGGCCCCGGTGCCATCGCAGTGCCGAGCCCCCACCGCCGTGCCACACGTCGTCGGGAGCGTTTGGGACAATTCACTGCCCCCATGGCACCCACTCCCTCCCTGTGCACCACCGTGTACAAGCACACGCTCACCCCATGGAAACCTCCCCCTGCAGCTCCGTGGTGCTCTCTGAGCCTCCCGCCACCCCATACCCATGTCCCAAATTTAGGACACCTCTGATGCCTTCCCATCCCATCCCCTGGCAGGGCTGGAGGCTAGGCATCCTTCCCAGGCTGCAGCTGACTGTTCGCAGTAGTATAGGCTTGGGCTTTGGGGTGAAATTTCCAAATTTTAGCCAGAATCCTCCACCAAGAGCCAGGAATGGGGAAAATCCGCCTCTCGGATGGCTTGGTGCTCCTGTCCCACCACCATTTGTTGGTTCTCAGAGTAGTCCTGCCCTAAAACAGGGTTGTTTATCCTTTTGCCTGAAGGACAAAGGCTTTCATTTTTGCCTGCCCATGCCTAGAAGAAACGGGGTGATGCAAGGCCACCCTTGGAGAGTCCCTGGCTCCCAGGTACAGCCCTGGGGCAATCACAGGGGTGTGCAGCAGAAGCAGGGCTGGTCCGTCCCACCGCAGAAGGACAACATGCAGATCTCACAGGGCGGCTCAAAGCCACCCTCATAGGTGGGCATGGAGGAAAAGGGACCTGCGGCGTCCCTCAGGTTTGCTGCCACTGGCATTCACACCACCCCAGCAAAACCTCACCAGATGCTGTTAGAAGATGAGTTAAATCACTTTCTCCCACCACAGGTACAGGAGCTGTGCTGGAATTCCATGGCTCGGGCAGCTGGGAGCCACGTCCTTATTTCCAGCCTCCCGGCCAGCTTGTACCTGTGCATCCCTGTGGGAATGTGGTCTTTTTGGCTCCACATGTCCGCTCCCAAGCAGAGGCTGTGGGCCACTGTTCCCCCTGCTCACGGTCACATAAACGCTGTGATCGTCACAGCCGCAACAGCTTCAAGGGAAAAGTGACATTAGGAAAGGATTAAATGTACCGTAGCTCCTTTTAATGAGCTGCAGCAGCTGGAAACAAGGAGTCAACGTCATGTGAGCCGCCAGCTGCCTCCACAACATCTGCGAGGGGTGCGACGCTTGTTTGGATAATGACAGCGTGGGGACGGGCCGCTGGCATTGCGCAGCATCTCCGGTCGGGACGGGACACGGGGCTGCTCCCGGACCCTTTCCCGAACGCTTATCTAAACCACTGGACCAGCTCCAGCCCTGGGTGAAGTCAGTGGCAAATCTCTCCCCGGCGTCAGACCTGCAGGGGCAAATGCAATGGGTGCTGATGGCTTGGCCAGTGAGAACCTGGCTCATCAGGCTGTGCTTGGGCTCGGGCATGTGACCATGGCTCGTGGGCGGGCTCTTGGAGGGCTGGAGGAAGCAAATCCCACCCCACGCTGAAGTTCTTGTCTTCCCTCCTTCCCAGAGCACTGAGCAAGCAGGGAGGGAAGGGAGCAGCTTTGCACCTGGTTTGCGTCATGGTCGATGTTGGGTTGAACCGTCGTTGGAGGGTGGAACCTGCCCGTGGTGTCTTGCCAATGTAGACTTGGCAGCTGTGTCAGAGGGGCACGGGAAATGTCCCTTGAAACCCCATCACCCCCTGACTCCTATGGCCCTGGCCACCCTTGGGGTGATGATTGGGTCAGAGTCTTCCCCCTGTGCCATGGTTTCATCTTGGAGGTGGTCCCAAACCAACGCTGCCAACACACGTTGGACTTTGCAACCCTCCCAAATCTCAGGTTGTGCCCCAAGCACAGTCACCCCAGCAGGTCCAGGTCGCTGCTAGGCTGGGCTGGCTGGCTGGCTGGCTGGCTACGAGCCTCAGCTGCTGGGCATGGCACAGCCACCCAAGCTCCTCCAGCCGTGCGCCCCAGGGCGCTGCAGTGCCACGGGCACCCTGCCCGGCGGAGGGAGGGATGCTCTCCACCGAGCAGAGGGAGCACAGGCTCCTGCGGGAGACTGATCCTTGGGCAGATCTCCTTTATCAGAGGCAAACTGAAAAAAAAAAAAATACACCAAAAAACCCAACTTACTTAGCACCTTGTAAATTTAACGCAAAAGGGACTATCAAGAGACATTATATTGACGTTATGTATTGAGAAGGAAAAGCCTGAGGAGGTGTCTGGTTTCAAACTAGATTTGCCTCCAGACAACAAAGGAAATCACAAAGTTGTAACCCTGCAGAATTGCAAGCCGTGTACCAGCTAGCCTTAGGCATTTTGGGATTTGAAGTAGCGGCATGTCTTGGTAATCACCCGGCACTGATATTCAATGAAAAGGCCCGTGTGCGTGTGTGTGTTTGCGCACTCATGTTAGTACTCGCACATCTGGAGGGGATCGAGAGATCCCCAGAGAGGTCCGAAGGGCTGCCGGCCGGGCTGGGGAGGAGCTGCCAGGCTGTCGGGTGAGGATGCTCCCTGAGCCGGGGACGGGGCATGGCCAGGCAGAACTTTGCACTGATGGAGAGAAAAATCCCAGCTCGTCGCTTCGAGGAAGCGCTAACAGTGAGCCTGAGCTCTGTGGAGAGCCAGGAGCATCCCGCAGGCTGGGAATAAAGGACTCCACAGCTGCCTGCTGTACAATCAGGAGGCGAAATTCTCAATTCAGTCAACTCAGTATAAATCTGGGCTCGGTCTGGGGGTCTTCAGCTTTGTACCCATCCAAACAAGTAATTAATTCAGCCCTACATGGGTATTCTCTTGCTTGTCTCAGGCTGTAAGCAAGGTGATGGATTGACTGTGTGATTGATTGACTGATTGATCGGTCGCAGCATCCAGCTCCCTCCTGAAAAGAGGTTTCTCATGGTGATCCCCAGTGAATGGCCATGAGCACAATAGGGTGAGGGGCTTCCAGGGAGGGAAATTCTAGTCACTTCAAAATATTTCAGAAAGTCTGGGGGAAAAAGAAACAACACCAAAAAAATAAATCACAAAACTTCTGCTGAAATGCAGATAAGCTTCACGCGCAACTGCATCATGCTCTTATAATACCATCACAGGGCTTCCTGCATCCCTTCATCCCTGTATCCCTCATTCCCCACATCCCTATATCCCTCCACCCCTGCACCCCTCTGTCCCTGCATCCCTCCATTCCTTCATCCCTCTTTCCCTCCATCCCCACCTCCCTGCATTCCTCTGTCCCCACATCCCTTCATCCCTGCGTCCCTCCATCCCCACATCCCCAGCTCTGGGACGCTGCCACCTCAAGGACCGTCCTTCTGACACTGGGAGGACCTGGGTGCCCACGAGCCCTGGGCAAAACAGCCAAGTCACAAGCTTCAGGGCAAGGACTTGCAAGCCCAGCATCACTGTCAAACCCATCTTAAAAAGAAAAAAAAAAAATTATGAATTTGAAGTGAAATGAATTGATTTTCTCCCCTTCCTGGGACATTTCCAGATGCTCCTTCCCCTTGGCAAAACAAAGCGCTTGCCCCCAGCCCCAGCTCTCCGTTGCCATGTTTCCCCGGGAGCGGAAAGTCTGATCTGCCCCGGCTCTGGTTACATCCTGCCCCCGCGTCCCGCACAGCGCCCGCTCGGCCGGGGAGCTGCTGTCAGGCCGGGAATTTATAGGGTGACCAACGCTCCCGAAGACAGATGGTTTCCTATTAACGTATTTAATCATGTCGACTGCGGCTCTCGGCAGGGCTGTGTCCCCGGGGGCACTGGGAGCGGCAACCCTGGAGTTCGTCAGCGGTCGGAGGCTGGGGACACGTTTGCAGCGGGGAAGCGCCGGCTGGGGATGAAGAGCTGTCAGGGCAGGCACCCCGCGTCCCCCACGTCTCCGGGGGCTTGGCGCTGGGTTTGCTCCTGTGGGGAGCGGGTAGGAAACGTGCTGCCAGCCCCGGCTGCTCCTGGGAGCAGGGCGAGGAGGGTGAAGGGTGGACATGCCATAAATCTCCTGGGTTCCTGCGGTGTTTTCCAGTGCTTTAGTGTCTGGCACAGCTGGGCCGTCCCCATTTTGTCACCAGTGGCCATAGCCTGCCTGCTCGCTCCCTGTATATCAGGGAAAAAGTGGGATGCTCATGAGGCTGTGAGGTCTCAAGACACCAAAAATGGCTCATGCCCATTCCCTCCCATCCCAAAACTGGCAGCAGGCAGCTAGAAAAGCAGGGGACACTCTCACCCCCACCCGCAGTGGGGCTCGGGGGGTGTCTGGGGGTGGCAGAAGCCAGGGGTCCCAGGGCTGGACCGAACGAGTCACGTTGTGCCCCAGCAGCATCTAAACGGTGCCTGGACCCAGCTGCCGGGATGCTGCAGTGGGTCACAGCTCAAAACGGGGTGGCGGAGCATGACCGTCCCAGGCAAGGGCAGCTCCCGGAGGTGATGGGCCACCCTGGCCGCATCCTGCGGGGGGCTGGTGGTCCTGCCGGAGGGGCTGATGCCAGCTGCCCCTCTCCCCGAGCCCTGCTGGATGCTGGGGAGGCGGGAAGGGGACTGTGGGCTCCTGCGAAGCGCCGGCCCCACTGCTTTCCACCCGCTGCAGGCGAGAGGCTTTAATCTAATTACATGCTTTATTTGCGCCAATTTGTTTTTCAATCAATCTTGTTCAGCCAGAAGAAAGGAGGCTACTGCGGGCTCATTTGCACCTTCTTGTTCCAAGGGAGAGGTTAATGGCAGTTATCCTCGCTGGAGGTGCCTGCAGGGCTGCGGACCCGGCTCCCCCTTTGCGGGGGGCTGCTGGCCTGCTGCACGGGTGGGTTTCAACCATCTTTTCCCCCAGCACCGTGCAACAAGTCCCCAGTTCAGGCACAGAACAGCCTGGTCGCTGCCTGAGGATGTCTTCGACACACGCTGTTTGGTGAGGACCGGCGAGGTGCTGGCGGCCCAGGGTGCAGCGTGGGGCAGGCAGAGCTGCAGGCAGGGGTCAGGATATTCCTGCCAGGTGGTTCCAGGGGTTTCAGTGAGGTCCCAAGGAATTATTAGGGTCTACAGAGCACCAAAAACAACGAAAAAAAGTGAAAATAAGTCACCGCGCTTTTGCTGCCCAGACGGGCTGGCGCAGCTCCCTGTCGCAGCGGCTGTGCGCGTTATGGGGCAGGGCTGTCCCCAGTGCCCCATGCACACACGTGCCGGTGCACAGCGCTCCTGAGACTGCTCCAGAGAGCAGACCTTCTGGTCTGGTGCCTGGGCAGGTGCCTCTGCCTTTACACGTGGAGCAGAGCGGCCACAGACCCTCTCCGTGGCTGCCCCAGGAGCTGATGGAGCTGGGTCTCCGCTGATGGGACAAATCCCTGCCAGGTCCTGTTCCCAGGGCACACTGTGGGGACTGCTGCTCCAAGGACAGGTTTGGAGGTGACCCAGGACAGAAAAAGTCACACGGCCATGTGGTTCAATGCAAGCACATGCCAGGGTCTTGCTTTGCACAGACCCTCTGGGAGCAGACCCAGGCCCTCGGCACCCCCGTCCACAGGCTGCGAAGGGGACTGTTCCAAGCCTGGGGGACCGTTTCGCAGATCACACAACACGCGCAGCTTGAGCAGCCCAGTCCCAACTCAGCCCAGGTCCGAGGCTTGCAAGTTATGAGCCTCCCCAAAGCAGTTGCCAGCCATGCCGGAGAGATGGCCGGGGCCACCCAGCCAGAGGCACCAGCTGTCCTGCAGCCAGCCCCAAAAAGAAGAGCGCTCATTTGCGTGTTATATTTGCAAAGGGCATCACGGACAATAGCTGGGTCATTGCCAGGTGGGGGGGAAGAAGAGCCAACTTAGTCATAACAGACTCCCCTGCTCCGGTCAGCCGCCAGAGCCGGGAAGGGAAGGTGCTGGGTGGGCAGGAGGAGCGATCCCGCTGCTAAAGCGAATAACCTGGGAGGCATTCTCTGCCTTAAATTTGGTCTTATATTAAAGAAGCCTGCTCCGAGACAAAGACTCCCACTGGAGTCCAGCCCAAATTAAATTACAGCATCAGTCCCTCGCAGTCAATGTGTGCTCTGCAAGCCAGATACACTGCAGCCCCTGCCGTTCATCCCACCGGGAGAAGCCCATCCCTGCTCCCTGTGCAAGGAGAGGACTATTCCAGAGCATCCCCTCCCGTGGGATGTGTGGTCAGCGAAAGCCAGGAGCTAGAAGCTCGGAGCAAGCATATTTGGCCAGCAGAGCTGGCACTCTCCGAAATGAGTCTAACAGCCATTCGCTGAGACTGATGGAGATGTTAAAATAATTCTTTGGGACAGAAGCAAGGGGCAGCTTCAGTGCTATGGGAAGCAAAACAGGATTTCATGGTCATCTGGGGGAATATCCAGAAGTCCAAGAGCCAAAGGGATCGCTGTCGTAACCGCTATGGGCCAACCCTGGCACAGGGACATCATCTCCTGTCCTGCTGCTGGGCAGTGGTGGATACATTTTGTCCCCTGTGTCACCTGGGAGCATGGCTTCCAGCTGCCTTTGGGATGCTTTGAGATGGCTCACGGAAGCGTTTTCATGCCCAGTTTGGGCACATCAAGCTGAGCCCATGCTCAGCCACAGAGCGGAGACGCGATGTTTCCATCCCTGCCCTCCCCAAAGGCTGGCTCCCCTTCTGCTCCATGTGCTTTTCCTCTGTGCTCCCAACCCAACCACGAGCTGAAGATGTCGAGTTGCTGCCCATAAAGGGGGGTTGGAGATTTATTTCTGCAGCCCGAACAGTTTGGAGGAGTGTGCAGCCCCATGGGGATGGGGCAGCATGGAGCTCCGCGGGCCCGTGGAGCTGTAGGCTGATGCACATGTCGTCCTGTTCAGGGCTACAGGCTGTGGCTGTTCTTCGGGGCACCTGGAATAGTTCTGTAGTTGCTGGATGGGCTCAGGAAACATCGCGATGCAGACAGGACCCACCCTGGGGCTTCGCTTGAGAGCACCGTTGGCTCAGCGGCGAGGTCTGGGCATGGACCACGGCTGGGAGCTGGGACTCCTCGACTCCCATCGAAGGGAGGGTTCACTTGGGTCCGTCTTCAGCATTGCTGTGATACAAGTGATATGACAGAAATGCAGCAGCAAGACATTCTCCTTCCTCCCTGCGGGCGCTCGTGTGGGTTTTGCGGTGCCAAGCGGAAAGTCATATCCCTCAGGTGGGGGCAAAGCCCCCCCGGTACTTTGGGAGCTGTTAGAAAGCCAGAAGAAGCAGCAACGCAAGTGCTGGAGCGCAGGTTCGGGGCCTTTCCAAGCACAGATTTGCTTGAAGCTGGTGGGGACCTGGATGCTGTTCTGTTTCCCCACGGTCATCACTGCTCACAGCCCCATCCGCGCCGGCGGCTCATGCCCCGGCTCCCTGCAGGGATGCCACTGCCCGCGAGCAGCGCCCGATGGAGGATTTCTGAGCGATAATGCTGGGGAGGAAGGGAAAAAAGGAAAGGAGGTGAAAGCTGGTCCTCGCCATGGTCAGGAGAGGAAATCAAACCATCCCCACTGATCTGAACTGGTGAGCACTGGGGGTATCTAGGACCCCAAGACAGACCCCCGTTCCCATTTCTCAGCCCCGCTCCCTCCAGCGATGGGCTCAGGGATTTAAGGATTTGACATTTGGACCTGCACCTTCATTTTGCGGCTCGGGCCGGTTGCACATCCCACCCGCTGCGAAGGGGAGATGGGGACCCCCGGACCCCCGCCTGCAGAGCCCCAGCAAGAAGCGCAGCCCCTCGGGAGCACGCGGGCAAACACCTCAGCCTGCTGGAATGCTGAGGCCAAGCTGTCCCGGCTGGGTCTCCCCTTCTAAACCACGACACCTCCGCTTTGGATGTCGGCCCACAAAGGTATTTAGGGCCCTACCTGGGGGAAATCAATAGGAATTTAGCTGCATAAATTGGGATTAGAAATCTGAATCCCCTCGGGGATCTAAGCCTTATATCTGCGTTTCGAGTTAGGTACCCAGGCCAAGAAATGTGGCTTTAATCGTTCTATCATGTCAGAATCAAGGGGCCTTTAATTTCCGTTACCGACATGTGGCTTTCGCAGGGGCTTAAAGCTCATTTCGGAACTGCAAGCGCAGCAAGAGGCGGTTTCGCACAGCGTCTTCTCGGGAAGACGGGCTCAGCACCCCAAGCTCCGGCTGCCGGCACCTCCGTCCTCCCAAACCCCGAAAGCATCGGCGCCCCGACAGGAGCAGGGTGCATGAGCAAAGCCGGGGGGTGACCAGGGCCCCGGCTTCCCACAGCTTTCAATCTCATGCTAGCAGCCCCAGCCCTGCTCAAACCACCCCCCAAAATGAAGACATTCTTTAAAAAAAAAAAAAAAAAGGCAATTTTTGCAAAAAAAAAAAAAAAAAAAGGCAAAACAAAGAAGGTGTTTAGCTGTGAAAACTCTTTGCTCAGCCAGAGAATTAGTTATATCAAGGGGATGGGCTGAGCTGCAAAGCTGCCGAATGCTACGCTGACACATTTTACTAAGCTGCGATGGACACAAAACAGCCGCCCGCCACCTGCTCCCAGCCCTCTGCGAGCGAGGAGCGCCAACCGCCTCTTCCCGGCTCCCCTCCCGCTCGGCTCAGCCGGGAAACGCCAAAAGTTTCTGCTTTCCCACAGGGAAGCGGCCAGTGGTTCCCGGCCCGCGGGACCCAGCCGGGAGGTGTAGGATGTTCCCCCCCCTGCCCCCCCAACCCGTCGGGTCGTGGCGCGTAAGGATGCGGTGATGAAAAAAAAGCCAACCCTAGGGTCTGGTTGTGCTTTTGGGTTTGAGTCTCTGAAATGGGGATTTGCAGTGAAATATTTGTGCAGCTGAGCAAACTCGGGGAGGGAAGCGCCGGGAGCGGGGGGAGGAGGGTGTTGGGATATCACCACTCCATCGCTCCCACACCACGGTGCTGTAGCCAGGGCTGTCGGAGTCCTTCAGAAGGGAGGTGGCCAGGCCAAATGCAGGCTAGGAGGGACTGGGAGAGGTTTCGGGATCTGGGGAGGGCAGGCAGGCGGAGAGGGCAGGTCTGCCCAGAAGAGGAGCAGGGCAGGACAGCACCAGGGTGAGGACCAACCCTGGTTCTGCACCAGGGGACACCTGCGTCCAACCGGATGGGGCAGAGAGCTGGGGCTGACCCCATGCACCAGTCCTGTAGGACACCAAGTGGTGTCCACACCATCATGCCTGTAGGACCTGGGTGGACAAGACCTGGACACTTACCACCCCATGCTTCAGGCACCAAGGTGTTCCCCATCCCAAAGGGGGCTTCACTTTCTTCAGGCAGCCTCCTTTTCTTCTCAGCCTGGCCTTTACGTCACACTCTGGCATTGCCTTCCAAAAGCAGGTTACCCCGGGCTGATCCTCCGCAACCTCCCGGAGATGGGCGAGAGGGACCTACAGCCAGGACAAACAGCACGTGCCTTAGGACTTCATAGGTTTATAGAATCACAGAGTGGTTCGGGTGGGAAGGGACCTTGAAGCCCACCCAGTGCCACCCCCTGTCCTGGGCAGGGACACCTCCCACCAGCCCAGCTCCAACCTGGCCTTGAACCCCTCCAGGGATGGGGCAGCCACAGCTTCTCTGGGAGCTCAGGGGACAAACTCCGCAGGAGTCTCACATCACGCGTGTGTTTCCCGTACACACGCAGGAGTCACTGGAACAGCATTTAGAGCACTCCAGGCTCCAGATCAATCCTCTCCTCCCACCCCTTCCCCAGCCTTTGAGCTTGGCTCTGCTCTCACCTTCAATCAGGGGACCGGCAGCTCAGCAAACCTTCCCCCAGAGCCTGAACTGCCAAAATGTCACTCGAGGGACAAGAGCAGGGTCTTTTCCAGGAGTTAAGCAGCATTGAAATAACTCCCTGTAGCATCCCCTCCGTGCACTTTCCCTACGCAAGCAGCAATCTTGCAGCATCGCCCCACACGCGTAGTGCTGCTTACCAGCAAACACAAACTCAGCACTGCGCTCCGAGAAATTGCATTTGCCCTCCCAAAGAGGCCCCAGAGGACCTCCAAGTCACCCAGGAGGCAGGAGAGGTCTCCACGTAGGAGACAAAGGAAATGAACTGGGGCAAATCCCCCACCCATGTAAATCAACCCTGGCATCTGGTGATTTACACTGATTTACACCAGCTGCCTCTGGCTGCATCAAGTTCAATTCGAACCAGCTGAGGCTCTGGCACAGCCCGTGGGGTTGGGAGAAAAAGAAAGAGAAAGGGAAGGCGGAACAAGGGTTGTGTCAGTAAAAGCAGGGCTGGAGCTGCGTGTCTTGAGCTCCAAGCCCCATTCCAGGTTTGCAGCCTGGGAGCGAGGGAGGCTGCGGGGATGGGGTGCTGTCCTGCAGGGGCAGCGGGGTGGTGTCCCATCACCCCACGGCCTCCCCGGCTGGGGAACGGTGCTGGGGTGGGCTTCTAGCAGGTCTGTAATCTCAGGCAGAGTAGAAATATCACGGCGGCAGTGTGAGGATTGGGCAGCTCAGGTGCGTGCATGAGCCGTCAATGTGCCCTTGCAGCCCAGAAGGCCAACCGCATCCTGGGCCGCATCAAAAGAACTGTGGCCAGCAGGGCAAGGGGGGGGATTCTGCCCCTCTGCTCCGCTCTGGGGAGACCCCACCTGGAGCACTGTGTCCAGCTCTGGAGCCCTCAGCACAAGAAGGACACGGAGCTGTTGGAGCGGGGCCAGAGGAGGCCCTGGAGATGCTGGGAGGGCTGGAGCCCCTCTGCTGTGAGGACAGGCTGAGAGAGCTGGGGGGGTTCAGCCTGGAGAAGAGAAGGCTCCGGGGAGACCTTCCAGTCCCTAAAGGGGGCTTACAAGAAGGATGGGGAGGGAGCGATCAGGGAGTGTAATGATAGGACGAGGGGTAACGGTGTCAAACTGAAGGAGGGGAGATTTAGATCAGATATTAGGAAGAAATTTTTCACTCCGAGGGCAGTGAGCCCCTGGCCCAGGTTGCCCAGAGAAGCTGTGGCTGCCCCATCCCTGGAGGGGTTCAAGGCCAGGTTGGACGGGGCTTGGAGCAACCTGGGCTGGTGGGAGGTGTCCCTGCCCAGGGCAGGGGGGCTGGAACAAGATGATTTTTAAGGTCCCTTCCAACCCGAACCATTCTGTGATTCTATGTGGTCAGGGGTGTTTCTGGGGGGAGAGGTTGATGAAGAGACCACTCTTGTGAGTGCTCTGGTCTGAAGTCCAGAGCAATGGTTTCCATCTGGTTGCTGTTTCTTGGGGCTGGATCCCAGGAGCAGTGCTGTGGGGCTGGAGGAGGATCTGCTCTCAGTGGGCTCTGCCCGCCTGGCTGGTTGAGACCCCCTTGCGGATGCTGGGGCCAAGCCATGGGGTACACAGGTGGGAGCTGCCCTCCGCCCCTGCCCATCACTAGTGCTCAGAGCCAGCTGCTCACCACCATCTGTTTGTCTGGCTTCGATTTGGCCAGGGGAGATCTGCAGGCAGAGCTCCCGAGCTTCTCCCTGCTTGGTTGCCTACCCTTCCGTCAGCCCCTTCTGCGGATCAGCTGCTGCCCGGGGGCCTGAGGTGTAACAGTGGTGATAAATATCTACAGAGCTCCAGGACTGTTGTGCCAGAGGAGAACTATCATCACATTTATCATAACCGCGTTAGCGTCCTGAAAACACCAGCAATCTGCGGTTGAGCAGAATCGTGCCAGCTGCCCGACGAAGCAGCCCTATGGCCTCTCCCTTGCTCCACTGAGCAGGTGCGGGAGAGCATCCCGGGGTTGTTGGGTTGCCACATGCACATTCATTTCCCTTATAGACTTTTTCTTCCATGTTTATGGCCAGGAACATCTTACCAGCGAGTTGGATCAGGAATGTTTCTGTTCCCTGGGCTCGGTGACACCAGGTGGCCACGTCCCACTGTATGGTGGCATCCTGCCACGTAGGCATGGCTGGGACTTTGCTAGCGACTCGCCATCATCTGTACTACAGTTTTTATGGAATATCCACTCTTTTCTCAGTGCATTTCAAGTTTTACTTGATGTTCAGGGTCGTGCTAGATGAGAAAAGCAAAGGGGAGACATCGGCTGCTGGAACCCCTCGGTCATCAGCTCAGCTCCTGGGTTTCTAAGGGCTTTGGGCAGGTTGTAGCTGGGCCGAGATCTCAGCTGGGGTGCTTGGAGGAGGAAGGTGCCCCGCTCCATGTCATAGCATTTGCTTTCTACCCTGGCTAGGTCATACTGAAAGAGCGTGAAGCCATGTCTGACTGTGGGTGCCTCCTGAGGAATGGGAGCAGCAGCGGGGCAGGAACGTAGTGCTGAGATGAGGTGACTCCACCTGGCCGTGCTGAGAGGGGCTGGGGCACGCATGGATCACAGGTGTTGGGACTGAGGTGCTCCCTGGTGATCCTGGGATGTGTGGGCGTTCAGCTCGCTGGATTTCCTTCTCTTGTTGGTTCCCCGACTCAAGCTGCAAAAGAAGCTGAGGTTGGGTTGGGCTCTGCTGCCAATGGTGAGGGTTGGAACTGGGGCCCATGAGACTTCCTGGAGCATCTCGTCTCCACCTGAGGAAGCTCCCCGTGTTTCTGAACCCACCTCCCACTCCAGGGACACCTCCTGTACTGAGGCGGGTGAGCCAAGAGGGCGCAGAGCACCCAGTGCACCGTGTCTGCGAGATCTCGGTGCCCTCCTTGCCTGGGCTGGCTCTGAGCACCCACCACTGGAGGCCACTTCCTCCAGCATGGCCCTGTCCCAAAGCTGACTTCACACCAGCGGAGCTGCAAACGGAGCTATCACCAGCAAATGCTGCAGCTGCTATAGCTGTGCAGCCACCTCCCAGCCCTCTGCCTCAGTTTCCCCTCCCAGCCTGCTTTGTGTCAACTTCTCTAGGAGGGAACTGCTTCTCACAAGGGCTCTTACAGTATGTAAGAAATGGGTCCTGCTGAGGCTGTGGCACATGTCACCCTGCTGTGTGACACAGCCGTGCTAAAGGGGGACGCAGAGGGGGATGCCGCCCAGCTTCTCCCCCAGCGTTTCAGGTCCCCTGGAGAGCGTGGGGTGTCGCATGGGCATGTGTGGTTCTGGTCTGGCGCTGCCAATGTCACCTGGGGCAAGATACGGGCACCTCGTGTCCGCTGGCCATGGGGTACCAGCAGCGTCCCCCACTGTCCCAGCATCCCACCCTGCTCGCAGAGCCCTGGGGCCACGTGGTGGTGGCCTTTTGGCAGGTCTTCACACCTGCTCTCCAACGGTGGCTGTGGAGGAATGGTGGGCAGTTGGGAGAGGTGGAGATGTCCAAGGACTATCGCTGTACCAATGCCTCCTGCCACAGCCAGATGCGTCCCTTTTTCCCCCCAAATATGGGGTTTCTGTGGTGCTGGGGCCTCTCTCTAGCACCAAGGGATGTGCATGGACATGATGTCCATGACCCAGCCCCGATTCTGGGAGCTGGCATGGGGTGGCACATCGCCAGCCACTGTGGCGCTGCCTGGCCGTAGAGCCACTGGGATGTTCCCAGTGGTGGCTGGAGGGCACCGACCGCACAATGCCATTTGACAGCGTGATGCTGTGCAGCTGCATCCTGCGTGGGAGCAGCTCCCTGGGGAGCAGCAGCTCCTGGAGCAGGGCTCAGCATCCCTGGGGAGCAGCAGGTACCAGAGCAGGGCTCTGCATCCCTGGGGACCAGCAGTTGCTGGAGCAGGGTTCTGCATCCCTGGGGAGGTGCAGGCACGGGAGCAGGGCTCAGCATCCCAGGGGAGAAGCAGACGCTGGAGCAGGCCTCGGCATCCCTGGGTACCAGCAGCTCCCAGAGCAGGGCTCTGCATCCCTGGAGACCAGCAGCTCCTGGAGCAGGACTCTGCATCCCTGGGGAGGTGCAGGCACGGGAGCAGGGCTCAGCATCCCTGGGGAGACGCAGGTGCTGGAGCAGGGCTCAGCATCCCCAGGGACCAGAAGCTCTCGGAGCAGGGCTCAGCATCCATGGGGAGAAGCAGGCGCTGGAGCAGGGCTTGGCATCCCCGGGGAGAAGCATCTCCCAGAGCAGGCCTCTGCATCCCTGGGGAGACGCAGGCATGGGAGCAGGGCTCTGTATCCCTGGGAAGCAGCAGCTCCCAGGGCAGGTCCCAGAATCCCTGGGAAGCAGCAGCTCCCAGGGCAGGGCTCAGCATCCCTGGATACCAGCAGCTCCCAGAGCAGGGCTCTGCATCCCTGGAGACCAGCAGCTCCTGGAGCAGGGCTCAGCATCCCTGGGGAGGTGCAGGCACGGGAGCAGGGCTCAGCATCCCTGGGGAGACGCAGGTGCTGGAGCAGGGCTCAGCATCCCCAGGGACCAGAAGCTCTCGGAGCAGGGCTCAGCATCCATGGGGAGAAGCAGGCGCTGGAGCAGGGCTCGGCATCCCCGGGGAGAAGCATCTCCCAGAGCAGGCCTCTGCATCCCTGGGGAGACGCAGGCATGGGAGCAGGGCTCTGTATCCCTGGGAAGCAGCAGCTCCCAGGGCAGGTCCCAGAATCCCTGGGAAGCAGCAGCTCCCAGGGCAGGGCTCAGCATCCCTGGGGACCAACAGCTCCCAGAGCAGCGCTCTGCATCCCCGGGGAGCAGCAGGTACCGGAGCAGGGCTCAGCATCCCTGGGGAGATGCAGGCATCGGAGCAGGGCTCAGCATCCCTGGGGACCAGCAGGTACCGGAGCAGGGCTCAGCATCCCCAGGGACCAGCAGCTACTGGAGCTGGGCTCAGCATCCCCACAGCCGCCTGGGTCCGTGGCTCAGCTCCAGCCCTGCCAGCCCTGGTGGCACTGCCAGGCTGCCATGCCGGTGCTGCCAGGCTGCTGTGCCAGCGCTCCCGCCTGCCCGCCGCACCGGCCGCTGCGCCGCCCGAGCAAAGCCAGCGTGTCCCAGCAGTGGGGGCCCATTAGAACTGAAATGTTCCTACTGGGGTATTTTATTTGCACACTTCAGTAGAGTGGACACCAAAAGGCTTTGCTAATGCTTCATGGGCTGCTAATTTCCTCTCTGACCCGCATTGTCGGAGGGTGACCCCAGCCCGAATCTCTCCGCAATGAATGCCAAAGGCTGACACCGGCCCGGGTTAGGGGTGACAATGGGGCCTCTGTGGGCTCCGGGCAGGCTCCAGTTGGGAGCTGGAGAACAGGGGGAATTTGTGTGGCTCTCAAAAGCTCTGGGTGGCACAATAAGGGAGGCCCCGGGGTCTCCCAGGAAGACAGAGGCGGCCCAGGGAAGCCGGGCTGGGGGAGGCGGGCGGGAGGATGGTTTCCTTTGTGAAAAGCTTTCTTTAGAAAGGAAGGTTTTTCTGAATGCCCCCTTAGACGACCCAATCGGGGCCTGGCAGATGGATATCACAGGCACGCTGCTTATTCATGGCAGGCTGCAGCTTTGAGCCGTCCCACCCCCCCTTCCCCCAGCCTTTTATTCATTTTAAGGCTAATTTGTTTTGTTAATGTTTTCTTGCCCTCCCCCTCTCTCCTGTGCAGATTGTGACTCATACTGCAAAGCCTCCAAGGGGAAACTGAAGATCAACATGAAGAAGTACTGTAAGAAAGACTATGGTGAGTCGAGTCACCCCCCTCAGCCGCTGCTTCCCAGGGAGGAGAGGGTGCACAGGGATGCAGAGCAGGAGCATCCCCCTCCCCAGGTGTCCCCAGGCCCACCCAGCCCAGGGACAGGTTGCCGGCTGGGTGCCAACCGCAGCTCTTCTTCGCGGCAGCTGCCCGCCCTGGGGGGTGTGCAATTTGGGGTACGGTTTTTGCCAGGTTTTGGGGGGTGGGGGGAAGCCCTGGGTAGCGATGCTGGGCCAAGCAGCGAGCGATGCAATGCGTTACTTGGAAAATATGAGTCCCCCTGCAGATGCTGAGACAATCCCAAAATCAGGGGCCATAGTGTCCTCATCCCATGGTGTCTTCTGGGTTGTGATGGCACCGTGTCCTGCTTCTTCTCACTGTGCTGTTCCGTGCTTTGCTGTGGGGACAAGCAGCAGGCAGTTCCCCGTCATCCGGATCCATCCCTCCCGTAATTCCCAGGCAAGTTCAGAAGGTGGTGGAGCCCTGAGACAAGCTGGGGAGGCAGTGGCATCCCAGTCCTTGATGCTACTCGAGGTCCTGAGCATCCTTCCACAGCTCCGGCGTGGAGCAGGCACGTCCCGAGCTCCCACCCCACCTCGCTGCTCCTGGGATTAATTTTAATGTGGCTCCATTCCCAACGTGGTGACCAGCAGGTCCACGCAGGAGGCGTCCAGGGTCATCCCAGGAGGGGATCACACCAATGCCACACCAAGAAACCCCTTGCAGCCCTCCCCGGGGCTCGGCAGCCCCTCTCCACCCCAGCTCGGCCATCGCCCGCCGGCACCGAGCCGCAGGGGCAGGTGGGGAGGGATGGCTCCACTCCGTCCCATGTGCCCGGCGTGTTGCCCTCCCGCGCCGGCCGTGCCATGGCTGCTGGGGCGAGCCGAGTGTCAGGAATGGGATCAGCCTGGAAAAAATCAGGTAGAGTTGGTTAAATTACAGGCGCTCCGTGCCGGGGGATGTTTAGAAACGCTGCTAAACATACATAGGGGCTGGAAATTATCTCCCCCCGCATTGACTGTAGCGAGAGAGAGCAAAGTGTCTGCAGGAGGGACCAAACATGAGCCGTCGGGTTTGCCGCGGGGATGGGGAGCGGAATGTGCACGGACGAGCCTGGCTTTGAGCTGAGCCTTCAAATGTTCGAACAATCGAGGAATCACGAAGTACTGCAGGACAGGGTTTAGCATCCTCAACGGGCTGCGGCTGCCCCGGTGTCTGCCAGCCCTTCCCCTCCACAGTAGAGGAATACATAAAAAAATACATCTATATATGCATAAGCATGCGTATATGTGTATCTCTATGTGTATGTATAGATAGATATATATATATATTTAACCAAACTACCAGGGGGAAAAAACCCTCCTGTCCCGTCTGCATCAAAGCACCCAGGAGTGGCGACACCTCCTCCCTCCCTCAAACACGCTCCCAGCAGCAGCTCAGCATGTCCGGGAAGTGTTTGCGAGAGCAGAACGAATTCCCATTTAACAGCCCATCCCCGGACAAGGCGCTTCCCGGCGGGGCCAGCCGAGGGATGCTCCGGGCTGGCTTTGTGCTCTGGCACCTCCCCGCCAGCTCGGGGGAAGGAAGAGGGCTCGGAGGCAAATGTTTTATTTGCATTCCCATTTTTTTCTTCCATTACCCACATGGCAAAATGGTTGCGGAGAGCATCGCTTGGCAAGGGTGAGCTGCGGGGGCTGGGGAGCACTTGTGGTCCCCATCCAGCGAGGCCATGCTGGGGTCTGGCCATGCACAGAGGAGCTGCCGGAGGTTCATCAGATGTTGGAGAGGTCCAACATATCCCTTTTCCCTTAGAGAAAAGGGCTTAATTGCAGGTGAGAAAGTCCCTGCTAGATCATGACGTTATTAAAGCCGGGGCTGAGCATGAAGCTATTAAAGCCATAGGGTTTCTCGTGGGTGGATTCTCTGCTGGCTACTGAGGTACAAAGGCATTTCCCGCACGTGCATCCCTTCATTTTCCCACCTGGCTTCTCCAGCATCTCCTAAGGGCTGAGCTCACGCTGGAGCATTTGGTCTCTGGAGGGGGCAGAAAGCAGCCACTTGACTGCAGGAAACCGGGACCTGCCGTGATCCAAATTGGCCCGGGGAGCTCAGAGGGAATCATAGAACCACAGGGTCGGAAGGGACCTCTGGAGATCACCCAGTCCAACCCCCTGCCAGAGCAGGGTCGGCCAGAGCAGGGTCACCCAGAGCAGGTGGCACAGGAACGCCTCCAGGCGGGTTTGGGATGTCTCCACAGACGGAGACGCCACCACCTCTCGGGGCAGCCTGTGCCAGGGCTCTGCCACCCTCACAGCAAAGAAGTTCCTCCTCGTGTTGAGGTGGAACTCCCTATGCTCAAGTTTGTGCCCGTTACCCCTTGTCCTGTCCCCGGGCACCACTGAGAAGAGCCTGGCCCCATCCTCCTGACACCCCCCCTTTCAGTATTGATAAGCGTTGATAAGGTCCCCCCTCAGGCGTCTTTTTTCCAGCCTGAAGAGACCCAAATCCCTCAGCCTTTCTTCACAAGAGAGGTGTTCCAGTCCCCTCATCCTCTTGGTAGCCCTTTGCTGTCCCCTCTCCAGCAGTTCCCTGTCCTTCTGGAACCGGGGAGCCCAGACCTGGACCCAGCACTCCGGATGCGGCCTCCCCAGGGCAGAGTAGAAAGGCACGTGCGTCCTGCTTCCAGCCGAGCGGCGTTATCTCTCCCCGCGGCTCTCGGGGTGATGTTTGGGTGATGGCAGCACTTGGGCTTTGCTCGAGGGGCAGCCCCAGAGTGGTTTCGCTCGTTGGCTTCTCCGATCACCGGGAAGATGTTACTTGGGGGTTTGGGTGAAAGCTCAGGCTTGGTTTCGTTTGAGGCTGTGCCATGGGATCGGGGGCTTCACCAGACCCCGGGGAGACGAGGGCAGCTCAGGAGCTGTCTCGGCCAGGAGACCCCCCCTGGAGCAGTGAATAGGGGTGCTGCAAAGAGCTTTTCTTTTCTTTTTTATCATGCGGTATCGCTTCTGCAAGAGCACGAGTGAGCCAAAGCCGTTTGCCGGGGCTCTTTTGGGGCGCAGGCTGCCCCAGCGCGGGAACCGGGGTGCTCCCACCCGAGCCCTCTTGGCCCTGGGTGGGGTCCCCGACCAGCCCCATGGCCCCAACCAGCCCCGTAGACGCCACAAATTTGTTTTTTCAATGGCAAACCAGCCCAGCGAAGCAGCGGGGTAAGCGATGCCGCAGCGCAGCCCGACCATGCCGGGGGCAGCCCAGGCTTTGGACGGGGCCGGGGAGGGAAGAAAGGGTTGAAAAGGTGCAGGGAGGGATAATAAAGACTTTGGGACTGACACCCCAGCAGGAAGCCAATTAGGAGGCTCTTTTCCTCACCGTTCCGCCGGCATCGCTGGGCTGAATGTCCTAAAAGGCTCTAATTAGCTTGAACAGAGTTACTTCTCCCGCGGGCTCCATCGGGAAGCTATCATCCGCCCCGCGCTTCTCAATGGGGCTTTTTAGCTCCCCGTTTCATTCAGCGATTCAAAGGGGATATTTTCCCTTATTTATTTTTCTTATCTGTTTGTTTTTGTTGGGTTTGTGGTTTGGGTTTTTTTTTTTTTTTTGTTTTGTGGGTTTGGTTGTTTTGTTGTATTTTTTTTCTCCTTTTTATTTTAAATTGGGCCCTTTCCCCCCGCGACGGGTTTTGGTGCAAATATTTGGAGTGAAACAGGGACGCGGGGAAGGCCGGGCTGGGAGATTTCAAGGGCGGGGGGGCGGCCAAGAAGAGAAGCAGAAAAGCTTTTCCTGGGTTTATTTTGGCTGCCTGGCAGAGCGCAGGGGTCGCTCGGCTCCCAGAAAACCAGGGATAGAGGATTTGCTGGGTTTGGGGCGGTTAAAATTGTCCCGTGGAAGCAGAGCCTGGGGGGGGATCCCTGTTGGGGATGGAGATTCCCCCTGGCCCGAAAGGAGAGGGGATTATTTTATTAGAGCAGGTGATGCTGGGCCAGGGGATGCGGGAGCATCCCTCGTTCCCTCGGGTGCCCCCATTTCAGCCTGATCTTCGGGGCTTTTCCCGTTGTCTGTGTGGTGTGGCTCATCCAAGCGGGGTGGGCGGCTGCAGTCAAGGAAACCTCGATGTTTTTCAACCCCGTTTTTCCCCTGACCCCGAGCTCCTCGCTCTGCAGCGGGGCCCGATCCTGCGCAGAGGATGCCAGAGTGTTTTGCTGGGAACCGGCACTGTGGTCCCAAGCATTGCCCCCTTATCCTACCTGTGTCCCCGGCACGGCATCAGCGGGGAGGGATGGGGGCGAGGAAAGGGATCCTCGACGGAAAGGTGAGATCATCTGCTCGCTTTGCCCTTTCTTGGAAAAAAAAAAAAAAAAAAAAAAAAGTAGAAAAAAAAGATATCCTTCCTTTCGCGGAGACTTCACTTAGTCACCCCCTTTGTCGAGAGGAGCTTGGCAGCGGCTGGTGGAAAAAAGGAAAACATGTTTTCAAAAGGCAGCTTGAAAAGAGAGACTGGGGAGGAGAAAAAACCCTGAATCCACAGAAAAACACAAGGCAGGGGGGAAGCACCGTCCCCGGCTCATCCCTGGCTCGTCCATGGCTCATCCCTGTCTCGCAGCCCCTTCCACCACCCTGGAAGGTGGAGAGATCCCACTCCCGGCACGGGGGAGCAGTGAGCAATTCCCCCCCGTAACCGCATCCCGAGGGAGTGAGTCGGGGCAGCGAGGGGTCCCCCGGCACCGCAGGGGGGACAGTGCTGGGCCAGGGCGCACCCAGGCTGGCCGGGATTGGGGGTCATAAATCTCCAATATTAAACCGGTAGGAAACTGGCAATGAGAGTCCGGCAAAGACACTGCCAAGTAACTTAAAAAAAAGAAAAAAAAAAGAGGAAAAACCCCTTTGCTCCAGCGAGGAGCCAGCCCTTTCCATTCCCAAACCCGAATGGTGTCGGGGTCACCTTTTGCTGTTGGTTGGAGTAAAATCCACAGGGGCTCCGCTCTGCCTGTGCAGAGGGAAGGGACCTGGTCCTTTGGAAAGTCCCGGCTCAGGCTGGGATGACTCCATCTGCATCCACGTCCCAAGCACCCGTTTCCATCTGTTTATATTAAAGACCCTCTTGTCTCTCTCAGCAAACTGCTCTGCTCCCGATGCCACTCCCATGGGCCAGTGGGATCTTTCCCTGGGGCCAGAGCAGTGATCATAGAATCATGGAATCACAGAATGGTTCGGGTTGGAAGGGACCTTAAAGCCCATCGAGTGCCACCCCCTGCCCTGGGCAGGGACACCTCCCACCAGCCCAGGTTGCTCCAAGCCCCGTCCAACCTGGCCTTGAACCCCTCCAGGGATGGGGCAGCCACAGCTTCTCTGGGCAACCTGGGCCAGGGGCTCACCGCCCTCACAGCAAACAATTTCTTCCTGAGATCTCATCTAAATCTCCCCTCTTCCAGTTTAAAACTGTTCCACCTCATCCCGTGGCTCCCCTCCCTGCTCCAGAGTCCCTCCCCAGCTTTCCTGGAGCCCCTTTAGGGACGGGAAGGGGCTGGAAGGTCTCCCCGGAGCCTTCTCTTCTCCAGGCTGAACCCCCCCAGCTCTCTCAGCCTGTCCTCACAGCAGAGGGGCTCCAGCCCTCCCAGCATCTCCGGGGCCTCCTCTGGCCCCGCTCCAACAGCTCCGTGTCCTTCTGCTGTTGGTGCCCCAGCGCTGGAGGCAGCACTGCAGGGGGGTCTCCCCAGAGCGGAGCAGAGGGGCAGAGTCCCCCCCCCCTTGCCCTGCTGCCCACGCTGCTGGGGATGCAGCCCATTGCCGGCTCATGTTGAGCTTCTCATCAACCAACACCCCCAAGTCCTTCTCCTCAGGGCTGCTCTCAATCCATTCTCTGCCCAACCTGATGTTCCCCATCACTGGAAGCTCCACAAAGCTCCAGCTCCCGCAGTCGGGTTAGTGCATAGGATCCATAGGTTTGTCCGTGTAGCCCAGTCCCAGGTCAGCTTTGGCAGGGCAAAGCTTGAAATCAAGAGATTCAGCACAAACTCGCAAAAGTAAATTAAAAAAATACATGATTTTTTTCCAGTCTCACTCTTTTCGTGGCAATCTCCTGATTTTTGGGCCCCTGACTCATGGTCTCCGAATGCTGCGAGGCGCTGCTTTTATTTAAGCCTTTGCGCGGCTGCCCTCAGACATGTTTCGAGGGTTTGGGGTTGGGTTTTTGTTTTTATTAACATCAAACCATCCACCCCTCTGTTTTCATCTGCAACATCCAGCCTTCGGGTCCTTCTTGTAGCTGGAGGCCAAGCCCCGGGCAGCACCACGGGCCCCGGGGCTGAGCGTTGGGGTGGCTCTGCCCAGCACCCTGCGGGTGCAGGAGGGGACCAGGGACCGTCCCACCCCCTCCCGCAGCCCGGGGACCACTCGGCCACCTTTTCCTTAGAAAGAAGCATAACGTGGGGAGCCACTTGAAAGCATCACCTGGGCTGGGGTGACTTTGTAAGGCACCGTTCGCGTGGGATTTAGAATCACAGAACCATAGAACCTCTTGGGTTGGAAGGGACCTCTCAAGGCCATCTAGTCCAACCCCCTGCAGTCAGCAGGGACATCTTCAACTGGATCAGGTTGCTCAGAGCCTCATCCAGCCTGGCCTTGAATGTCTCCAGGGATGGGGCCTCCACCCCCTCTCTGGGCAACCTGGGCCAGTGTCTCACCACCCTCAGTGGAAAGAACATCTCCCTAATGTCTGATCTAACCCTGCCCTGCTCTAGTTTAAACCATTGCCCCTCGTCCTGTCGCTCCATGCCCTCGCAAACAGCCCCTGGATGACGGTTAGTCAAGCGGGCGGTGGAGGTGATGCTCCCCTGGCTGTGGTCTGCTGGGAGCGGATGGTGACCCAGAGAGGGGAGAACAAAATCAAATTAGCCGCAGCTTTCAGGGTTCCAGCTGAGGCCGGTGACACCAGTTCCCAGCCAGGATAGGCTCCGGTCCGTGTCCCGAGCCCGGCGGTGCCTTGGGGCTGCCTGTGGCTTGTTGCCCACTCCTCTCCGTGCTTTGCAAACAGCGGGCAGCCGAGCCCTGTGGGTCACCTGGGGCTGGAGGTCCCTTCCAACCCAACGCATTCTGTGATTCTATGATCCCCTACTCCACCCCTTCGTCTGGTTGCCCCATAGACGCTTTCAGGGATGTTTTTCCATGGATGCAGTGACAGGGACGGGCCCCTGCGCGGCTCAGCCTTGGCGCAGGGGTTCAGCGGGTGCATCAGCAAAGTGGGAGCAGTCCACCACGGCACAGGCAAAGCCAAGCTTTGCCCTAGGAAACGGCAGGTGAAGGACACCACCAAGCACCAAAGCCAGCTTTGGAGCGGTGGGCCACAGCTGAGCCCCCCCCCAAAAAACACAACGGAATTGAAACCTTCTCTTTCACAAGAGACAAGTGCCTAAATCCCCAGGGATTCACCCAAGGGAGCCAGCTTAGGTGCTTCCAAAAATTCCTCCTGGCACCTCTCTGTATCTCCACACACCTCGTGTCCCTTGGGAGATACCGGAGACACCCCCCCCTCCACCCCGCCCAAATTACCCAGACAAGTCATCACTAAACTCGGGCTCTGAAACCAGACTCGGGGCGGGGGAAACCGCGCGTCCTGGATGCAAAGTTTTGGGCAGAAAACTCGCTGTCAGTGGAGGCAGCTGTGTCCGTGCCAGCCAAGCCTTCACCGAAGCTTTCACTCCTTCCACTTCATTAATAAAAAGGGAAAAAAATAAAGAGACGGGGGCCTTGACATCAAAAAAATACAGACTGTGTATTTTAGAGCGGAGTTTCCTGTAGCCACCTCTCTCCGGTTCCTTTTCATTCATTTTCTCCATTTTGTCAGTGTGGACCCAGGCAGGTCAAAGGTTTAAGCTTTTTTGGAAAGATTTGTTGCCAAAAAAATAAAAATTGGCTAATCTTCACATTTTGTTACCTTCACACCAGACTGGGAAATACACGGTCAGAGCTTAGGGTTGTTTTTTCTCTCTCTTTTTTTTTATTTTTTTTATTTTTTTTTAATGAAAGCATCTGGCGGCCATGTAATGCTCCGAAAAAAAAAAAAAAATAAAAAAAAAAAAACCAAACCCCCCACACCAAAACCCACCATATATTTTGCAACGTGTTAAAAAGCCTTGCCGGGCTGCAGAGCCCCGTTTCCCTCCATAGCCTGAAACCAGTTTGCGCGTTGTGGTTTTTCAGGCGCGGGTGATGCTCCTCCTCAGCTAATCCTGGGGCGGGGTGGATAAAATTAGGTTGTTAATAAGGCAAAGGGGAGAGTTTTGCCCAGGTTTTTTTTTTTTTCTTTTTTTTTTTGAGGTTTCTTCCCCCTCTGGTAATTTATGCACTCGAGATTGGCCCCACTGGGGACCGGCCAGATGGCTGAGCCAGGCAGGTGGACGGGCAGGGGGTTATAGCTCAACAGGGCATGGAGGGAAGCAGAGGAAAAAAAGGGAAAAGCTCAAAGATTTGGTCAAAAAGCACTTTGTGGTTGGACTGGACCAGCCTGCACGGAGCCGCCGGGCCCTGTCTGGTCTCCTGGCCAGGGCTGGCATCACCACCCGGGATTTTCTCTCTGTCTCTGCTGGTGGGGGCTCCTCTCATCCCGCAGTCAGCAAACAAACCCGGGGGGGCTGGGCAGTCACTTCCCGGTGAAGATATTTTCCTGGAAGCTGGTTTTTAGCGAGGAGGAATGTGTTCATCCTCCCTGGATGATGCGATCTTGGCCAACTGCTGCTTCTGTCCTCTGCCGTCTCTGGGTCGTGATGGACCACTGTCGGGAAGAAGCTCACCGGAGCAGCAGGAGCTGCCTCCAGGCTTGTATCTCCTCTTCCTCACCATGCAGTGGGCCACACACTCCCTTTCCCATGTGTGTCTCCATCCTTCCTTGTGGTTTGAACCCAAGTCCATGGATGTCACCTGGGAAGGGGACAACAGCACCCGCTGTAGGGATGGCCAGGAGGCACGGATGTGGTCCATCATGGGTGGGGTGTCCAAGGAAGCAGTCTCATGGAGGAGGAGGAAGAGGAGGAGGGCTGGCAGAGGTCACCGTTGGCTGCTTAGGGCCACCTGGGCTACAGCCTAGGGATGCCCCACAGGACAAAACCGTGGTGGCTCGAGGGGCTTCTGAAGTCAGCGGTGAGCAGAGCCTTACCCTCAAGTGTGCTGGTGTGCACCACCATCCCAGCTCTGCAGCGCCTTTGCAGACAACCTTGGAGAGAGAGTCCTCTCCCATTCAGATCATGATGCCAAGACACCTCTTCCCTCTGGGGCTACGGGACCATGGGCCACCGCTCCTGCATGGCTGCTGATGGGTGCAGGGATCATGTAAGGTATGAATCGTGTTTCAGGAAAGAGCAAGGGAGGGAGTGGTGGAGGGCTGAGTCCTCCCCAGGTTTCCTCAGTCCATACAGCTACAGATGGGCTACACGACATCAGCCACGGGCTTGGAAAACATCATCTTGCTTATGGATCACGGTTGTCCTCCCATCTTGGTCTTGCTTTGGGAGCTTGTTATCCCACAGTTACCTGCTGGGTCCCTGGGCTTGCCAGGCTGCTGCATACTGAGATATCCCTTGAAGCCTGATGTTGCTACTCAGTACTTACAGAGATGCTCAAGGGAGTCCGCCAGACCCCAAAGTCAGGTTGGACACTGGCACCGACCTCTCCTTAGGATCCCTGAGCCCTACCCTCAGTCCTTCACTTGTGATCTTTACCAGCAGCGTCTTCTTCCACAGCAACTCTTGACTCAGGGACATCTCCTAGGAACACGGGAACAGCAAACCTTCCTGTTTCCAAATCCTGTCATCGGTTTGACCCCATTCAGTGTCCTGCTCCAAGGCCAGATGCTCATGGAGAGGTGTCTCCTTGCACTGGCCCTGAGCAGATGTGCTGGAGACCCTAAGAGGTCTTTCCTACCGCTAGATGCCAAATGCTTGGAGATTTGGGCCAGTCCCAGTGTTTTCGCTCCAGATTTTGGCTCGTCTTAGAACCTGGGGCTGCTTTTAGGGTCCTGGTGCAGATGCACCAAGTTGCCCATCCAGCGAGGAAGGGAGAACAGAGGGGCTGGAGGGATGGTCCATGCAGAAGCCCATCCTATGGCTGGAGTGTGTGCTGTTCTCCAGACACGTGGGTCAGGAAGAAAGCTCATCCCAGGTCCTACGGTTCATGCTGGGGGTTTGGCACTGCCGACGGGGACAGGGACCTCCCTGCCGTGCCCTCTGCAACTCATTCCTTGTGCGCAGACCCTCTGCCCCGTGCCCGGGCCACCACCCGGGGCTGGAGGCACAAGCTGTCCCTGGGTTTGTGAATTTTCTCTGTGCTTGCTGCTTCAAGGGAAAAGGCAGGGTCCAGTGTACACGAATCCACCTGATTTTTAAAAATTTTTTCCATCGCTTGAAGAGTTCACAGGTGCTGGGGCAGATGTTGCTGCGCCGACAGCCCTGGGGAACGGCTCCGCCTGTGCTTGCTTCCCAACCACGGCCTGGGAGATGACGGTCCCCCCAGGACACAGATAGAACGAGGCACCCTGCTCTCCACCGCCGCTCTGGGCAGCACCGTGTCGTTCTCAGGGCCCCCAGCACAAGGAGTGCCATGGTTCCTGCCGTCCCCGCCTCCCCTCCTGGGGGCCCTGCAGCCCCTGTGGTCCTTGGGTAACCATCCCCATGGTCACAGGCGACCCAGAGGGCCATCTTGGTGGCAGCAGAGCTGGAGAGCATCTCCCAAGCCTATGGTGGTCTTAGTACCTTTGCGGGGACCCTCTGCCACCAGCACTGGCTACTCTTGCTCACGGCGGATGGCCTGGGGACAGAGGTAGCTTTTGTGGAACCGCCACCCTCGCTTGCTGTCCCCCAGCCTGGGCTCAGGAGACAAACTCCCTTTTCCTCACACAGCCCATTAGGTAAGGCTTGAAATTAATTTTCTTCTCGCCAGCTCAAATCGTAACATCTTTTCCTCTCTTGCCTCGTGGTTTTTTTTGGTTTTTTTTTTTTGGTTTTTTTTTTTTTTTCCAGCTGTCCAGATCCACATCCTGAAAGCGGAAAAAAATGCCGACTGGTGGAAGTTCACGGTCAACATCATCTCCGTCTACAAACAAGGGAGCAACCGGATACGGCGCGGAGACCAGACCCTGTGGATCCACTCCAAGGACATAGCCTGCAAGTGCCCCAAAATCAAGCCCATGAAGAAGTATTTGCTGCTGGGCAACAACGAGGACTCTCCCGACCAGAGCGGCATCATTGCGGACAAAACCAGCCTGGTGATACAGTGGCGGGATACGTGGGCTCGGCGGCTCCGGAAGTTCCAGCAGCGGGAGAAGAAGGGGAAGTGTAAGAAAGCCTAAAGGAGGAGAAGGCAACGGAGCGCGCGGGAGGGAGAGACTGACTGTGCATGCTGCTTTGTGTCGAGCTGGGGCGGGCAGGGACCGGCGACGGGGACGGCAGGAGGAAGGTCGTGCCGTCGGGGCGGGCTGGGGTTTGTTGGGGGGGTGGGGGGGACGGGACACACGGGAGGGATGGCAATCACAGCTGTGGCGCTGCGGGGTTTGCACCTCGTATTCCGGGAGAAAAACAAAGCAAAACGCAACTGGAAAAGAAAAAAAAAAAAAAAAATCACACACGTGGATATAAAACAAGAGGAGGGTGGGTGCGGGTGCAGGGCAGCCAGCGCCCCACCCCCCCGCCCCCCCCAGCTTCATTCTGCCCCGTTGGCTGAAGAAATCAGAGACACCAAACTGCCTTCCAGCTGCTAACATCTGCCGTTTCCAAAGCACGGCACGGGAACATGGAACCTGTAAGAAACTAATCAACGGCAACGCTGGAAATGAACTCCCCATCCCCCAAAATACGTATTCTGGGCTTAGGTTGAACAAGCCAGTTATCGTAGAGGAAACTAAACAGAGACTCATCGCTGAGGGCGGACCTGAGGATCGGCTAATGGCTTGTGAAGACTCTTTGGTACCCGATAGTCGTCCCGACCACCCGCTGTACGGTACCCAGGGGCGGCCGAGGTCTCCAGCCGTGGCGATGCTCCCATCCCAGGCTCCCAGCAAGGAGGAGACCACGTTAGTGGGCGACTCCCACGCGGACGTGACTGGGGGAGCGACTCCTTGGCTCTGGCCCCCACACCCCGAGGAGCGCTGCCCGCCCCCCCCCAGCCGAAGGAGCGTCAGCCCATGGGATGCCCCGGCCCCCTCCCAGCCACCGAGTCACAGCCGTGGAGTTCATAACAAGGATCCCCAGTGAAACACGTGGACTTTGCAAAAAAAAAAAAAACAAAACAGTTGGCATCCAGTTCCCATAAGTGCCCTGGAAGATCTTGCCCATCGCAGTCCCTGAGTCTCCACTGCGGCCACCCCTGAGACCTCCTTCATGGGCTTGGTCCTCCCTGCTGCTGCCGGCAGACTGATGACCCTCAGGCGATAGGAAATCCCTGCAGGTGACACCGAGGTCCTGGCTGGCCACTGGTTTCACTCCCAAACTCGGCCAGTGCTCCCGAACCCACAGCGGCTCTGCCCTCGCTCCCTCTGGAGCAGCGGCTCCCCAGCATCCCTGCGTAAGGTGACCATCTCCCTTGGGAATCACAGGAGGTGGGACAGCGAGTGCCTGGGGACTGTCCCCATGGGCAGCGGGGAGAGCTCTGAGGCTCGGCCAAGCTACAGCCAACGCAGGGCAGAGCCTGCCCAGGGCAAGGGGTCTCAGCCCGGGACTGGATAAGCGAGGGGTGACCCACCTGGAGCCCCCCCAAATCGCTCTGCTCCTTCTACAACCAGCAAATCGAAATTTCCCAATCTCTAATGGCTGCTGCACTACGGGAAGCAGCGCTGCCTCACCTCCCCCTCACACCCTACGCCCAGCCCCAGGCCTGGAGCATCGTCCCCCGGGGCACCCTATGGGCAGGACCGGCCGTTGGGTTGTTCCTCACCCAGACGTTGTGTCCCCACGACAGGCTGCCCCCCCGCCACAGCGGCCCAGGAGGAACGGCCACCACAGAACCACAGACTGGCGGGGGTTGGCAGGGCCCTCTGGAGATCACCCAGTCCAACCCCCTGCCAGAGCAGGGTCACCCACAGCAGGTGGCACAGGAACGCCTCCAGGCGGGTTTGGGATGTCTCCAGAGACGGAGACTCCCCCACCTCTCGGGGCAGCCTGTGCCAGGGCTCTGCCACCCTCACAGCAAAGAAGTTCCTCCTCGTGTTTAGGTGGAACTCCCTATGGTCAAGTTTGTGCCCGTTACCCCTTGTCCTGTCCCCGGGCACCACTGAAAAGAGCCTGGCCCCATCCTCCTGACACCCCCCCTTTCAGTATTGATAAGCGTTGAGAAGGTGCCCCCTCAGGCGTCTTTTTTCCAGCCTGAAGAGACCCAAATCCCTCAGCCTTTCTTCACAAGAGAGGTGTTCCAGTCCCCTCAGCATCTTGGTAGCCTGTACCTGGATATCTGAGTTCACCTCCTCGATGGAGCCAGGCAATGGCCGGGGCGGAAAGGCAGGGAGGGCAGGAGCGGTACCTGGAGGAGAAGCAAACATTAGTCGCTACGAAAAGCAAAACCTCCCTGATATTTTTCCTTTTAGGAAACTTGGAAACATCTATTTTATGACATTTTCCAGTGGTTTTTGCCTTGTTTTATAGCAATTGACAATATTTATATAATGACATAAACCGCCATAAAGCGAGGCAGCCGTGTAAATAGGTGTAAAGCGCAGGGCTCCCAGGGAAGCAGCGGCAGCACCGAGCTGCTGGAGACACCACCCGGAGGGAGCCAGCTCCGCTGAGCCTCCTCCCCCCGCAAACGCAAGGCCCTTCTGGAATTAACTGGGGTACGAGGAGAGAAATCCCACCCTGGGCATCAAGAAATCCCCCCCAGGTCTGTGTTTTCTCCCCTCACCCGGAGCAGACGCCGTTTTCCTTAGGTCAGGGCTCAAGGAGAGCCGGTGGTTTTGCAGACAAGGGAACCCAAGCCACCAGGTTTGGAAGGAGAAAACCCGAGCTCAGGTGTCTAGATGGAGGCTTGAAGCCCCAAAACGGGGCTCAGATGCTCTCCTGCAGCCAGGGCCACCCCACACCGGCTGAGGCAGCTTGTCCCCCGTTAGCCAGCGTGCTCTTGAACCACGGGAGACCTTCAACTGGACTAAAAGCAACCAGATCCAACCCAAAGCCGGTTCTCTACTTGGAGAGCGGGAAGGCAAGGCCAGGGGCCACGGGGACTTGGGGACTGCCCACCAAGCAAGCCTGGACACCCAACGCTCACTCCCACTTTCCAGCAAGCGCAGCCGTCCTGCCCGGCACAGCCTTGACACCCCCCAAACCCACCCGGGGACAAGCCCCAGCCCCTGCCCCGATCCCACCGCTTTGGGAGGCTGCAGAAGAAACGCCACTCACCCCGTCCCGCGGCCGGACCCCTCCAGGCACCGACCCAACCCAGGAAATCAGAAGGAAACAGAATTTGCACAAGACGGGAAACAGCTCGGAGCCCGCCACAGCCAGAGCCACCCGCAGAAGCGAGGTCCCCCAGCCCCGTCCCACCAGGACCCTGTCCCACCAGGACCCTGTCCCACCAGGACCCCGTCCTGTCGTCCCTGTTGGGAGTTTTGTGCTTTCCAACCGGCCTAGAGAAGCCCCTTCGCTGCGTCCACGGTCCCCCAGTGCCCCTCGCGTGCTCCCGGTAGCCTTGACCTGCAGGAGCTGCTGGTGTAACCGGTGCACGGCCCTCCTCCTGCGGGGGAGGCAGAGCAGCCCTGGGTCCGGGGTGTCGGGGGGGGGTTACAACTCTTCCCTGCTCCAGGATATCTCCCGGGGGGACACCTCTGTCCCGTCGCCCAAAGAGGGACAAGACGTCACCGCTGAACACCAGCGTCTTGGGGGGCAGCTCTGTCGGGGCACCAGCCCATTACGACCAGTGGGGAACCCCAGCACCCACCCGCGGGGCCGGGGGGGGGCGGGAGGGAGGTGCCGGGGGGGCGGCGGGGGCGGCCGGGGAAGGGCCGGGGCGGCACGGGAGAGCAGCCGAAATGCCAAAACAATCATCCCTCCGTGGTAGCACCCGACAAAAAAGTCGTTGCATCTCGTTGCTGTCGGTTTGGTCGCGTCCGTGCCCCCTCCCCGCACACCCGCCTCCTCGCCCCTCACAAAAACCTGTGTCCGTTCGGGGGTTGGTTTCTTCTTTTTTTTTTTTTTTTTTTTTTTTTTTCCGGATTATTTCTGTTAATATCTTGAACTGTAAATGTTGTTTAGTTACGACCATTGCATACTGCTTTGGGCGATGTTTCTTTACAATGCATACTAATATATTATGGTTATTATATATGAATATATTTAATGACACGTGAAAAAGTTGTGGATTTTCTTATTGTTTTTCCAAGTGGTTTCTTTTTTCTTTTCTTTTTTTTTTTTTTCGTTGGTTGGTTGGTTTGGTTTTTTTTTTCCTCTTTGTTTGTCTGTTTGGTTAGATTGGCTGTAATTGAACCCGAAGGAGCTTGTAACTGTTCAGCACCCACTCGGTAGAAACTAAAGTCAGAAACCAGTTGAATAAACTCTTGTAAACTGTAAATATCTCCAAGGATCTCTGCTTCCTCCCAGCTCGCGGGACGGTGAGCCCGAGGCACGGGGACGTGGGCAGGGGGGTGGCGGTGTCCCCTCCGCCTCCCCAGGTCTCTGCCGAGGTCCCCTTGGTGGGGCTCCAGGTGATGCACGGCTGTTTTTGACCGTCAGTCCCAGCCGCGTGGCCCACCAGCATCCTCCCGGCAGCAGCCACACGCCCCGGGGGACAGGGGGGGGTCACCAGGAGTGGGATGGGGGGGTCCCCGCCAGCACCCCCGGGCTCTCTGTGAGCTCTGGACCGCGGTACGTCCCGCCGGGCTCCCCGTCCTTCCCCGAATGGCGCAGGAGACTGTGCCCTGCAGCGGGACAGAGCCCTGGCTCGCTCAAACCCGCAGGACCCCACACAGAGCCAGGGGACAGCGCTGGGGACAGGGGACAGCCAGCGCCTGGGGGCGGGGGAGCCGCCAACCCCACTCCGGACCCGTTTTCTGCCCCCATCCACAGGCTCCTTGCCAGCGCCGTCCATCTCTGCCCGTCCTCCGCGGCGGGGCCGGGCTCCATCACCCGTCTCCCGGGGGACATCAGTGGTCCCAGATGCCACCGAAGCAGCCGGCACTCGAGACCGGGCAAGGGCTGGGGGTAGAGACAAGCTGGAAAGCTGGAGGCGGGGGGGGGAACCGAGGAGGCAAAACGCTTCCAGAGAGAAAAAATACAGGCAAAAGGTCCCGCAAAGTGCGGAGGGGTCAGCCCGCCCGACCCAGGCCCTCAGCCTGGCGGGTAATTTATGAATTGGAAAACATCTCGGAGGTCAGAAATCTCAGATCTTTATTGCGGAGACAAATGGGTCACAAGTGCCACCATCTCTGCTCCGGGGCCATCGCCGGCGGCTCCGCGGAGAAGCAAATGGCTTTCCCAGATCGTTCCGGCTCCGCAGCCTCCTGGCAGGCGACCGCTCGTCCAAAGAAAATGCGGTGGCTCCGGAAAGAGGGGAAAGAGCCTGATCCCACTAAGGGCAGGACCTGGAGCGTTTGGTCCCACCGGGCAGTGCGGGAGAGCAGCCGTGCACTGCCCCAACCTCCAGAAACAGGGGGTGTGAAAGTGCCCGGCAGCCTTTCACCATCATGGTTGTCCTCACGTAGGAGCTAGGGACTTCTTACCAAGGGCACTCGGACAGGTAAGTGCCTCTAACACGTACCAGAGCCTCCCCGGCACCGGTATTTTTGATGAAATAACAACTGGAAGCAGGTAAACTCCTGAGCGCATCCTCCGAGAGGGAAATGAAGGAGGTGCAAGGGAAGGGGAAGCCTGGGGTGTCTCTCCGCGCACATCCCAGGGGACGGGGAAAGACTTTTGCTTGGAGAAGCCACTGCGGGTACATGATTCCAGCAGCGCGTGGCACAGATTGAGCATCCTTTGCCCCGTCCCTGGAACTCGGAGCATCCAGCAGCACGGCGTGCGGGTCCCCGGCAAGCTGGGCTTCCAACTCCCCCCCACCGACTCAGAGCCCAAACCCAGCGGCTCGGCTATTTTAACCTTCCTTTTTCTTTGGTGGGGGCAGGGAGAGAGAAAAACTTTCCACAACGCAGCAGAGAGCTGCCAAATCCACTTCTTTTTAAATAAAACCCCTCACCCAGGCGGCACATTAAATGTTACCTAAAGGGCAAGTCTGAGAAGCGCTTTGTCAGACCTTTCAGCGGAGCGAAGCCTCGCGCTCCCACCTTTGCCGGGCGCTAGCGGGAAAAATGTCTTTGAGAACCCAACGGGTCAGAAAACATCTTTTTAAAGCCTCTACCAGCACAAAGTCACCGTGTCACGTTGATCAGGATGAATTACGCATCCATCCCGGGCGTCCCGGGAATTCAAACAAAACCTTCATTCTCTCCGTAAATGACAGTTTTAATTGGAAAGCCGAGTCCGTAGCCTCATCCCAATACCCCTGTTATTCTCCTGCAGCCACCGAAGATCCAGGGGGCTGCACCGGAGCCGTGGGTGAGATCCCGCTGCCGGGCTGGGGCTGCTGCGGAGGAACAGATCCAGGGGGATTTCCAGCGTCGGTCCCTCCCTACAGGACCTACAGGAACACACAAGTTTGGAAGACGGCTCCAAAGTCGCCCATTGTTTCCAGCTGGAGCAGCCTTGCTTAAAGCTCCGTCTCCAATCTGAGATCGAGCCATAGACTCATCAAACACCCAGTGTGCCCTCTCGGAAACCGAGAGAAAATAAAACTCTCCTTGGATGGTTGTAAGGTGAAGCATCTCTCCAAAGAAACTGAAGCAAGTGGGCACAACCTGGATCGGATTTTTGACGGCTTCAAGGATTTTCTCCAGCAAAGCACGTGGAGATGTGTGGAAGACTCTGCTCCATCCCGGCCATGGGCATCATTGTGTGTCCTTCACTGGCACAACATGGTATTTAGTTACCCACCACAAAGCCCATGCCTGGATTTCCAGGATTTTGGTAAACACCAGGCAAAGACGCCGAAGCCAGCAAAGCACAGTCCCCCTTGCCCCAAGATTTCCAATCCCTCCAGAGGAGCTGGTCTGGTCTCTCCTCCAGCTCCGACTCTCCATGCCGAGCATGAGAAGGTGGGTTGGGCACTGGCACAGAGCCCTCTTTGAAGCCCACTGCCCATGCTCTGAGGCACAGCTGTATCTCCTGGGCTTTTTCTCCACCAAGGTCCTCTCTCCACCTACACTGTGCCCTTCCCAGCAGCACAGACAGGGCAACGCTGCTCTTCAGCTCCAGGGTACGGTTCTTGGCCACCAGCAATAGGCACGTATTTGGTGGGTACCCAACAGTTCCCTACCTCCCTTTCCTGCAAAACCCCATCTTCTCCTGTCATAGCCAGCTCTGTCAATCCCACCTCGGACCTTGGAGCAACTGGGTCAAAGCCTCAGCTCCAGCCAACACTTGGACACCACAAGGAGAAGAGCAATTTTGCACTTAAGAAAGGGGCCAGTGCCCAAGTCCCAACTGAGAGATCATAGACTCATAAGATGTGTTGGGTTGGAAGGGACCTCTCAAGGCCATCTAGTCCAACCCCCTGCAGTCAGCAGGGACATCTTCAACTGGATCAGGTTGCTCAGAGCCTCATCCAGCCTGGCCTTGAATGTCTCCAGGGATGGGGCCTCCCCCACCTCTCTGGGCAACCTGGGCCAGGGTCTCACCACCCTCAGTGCAAAGAACTTCTTCCTGATGTCTCATCTAACCCTGCCCTGCTCTAGTTTAAACCATTGCCCCTCGTCCTGTCGCTACATGCCCTCGCAAACAGCCCCTCCCCAGCTTTCCTGGAGCCCCTTTAGGGACTGGAAGGGGCTGGAAGGTCTCCCCGGAGCCTTCTCTTCTCCAGGCTGAACCCCCCCAGCTCTCTCAGCCTGTCCTCACAGCAGAGGGGCTCCAGCCCTCCCAGCATCTTCTTGGCCTCCTCTGGCCCCGCTCCAACAGCTCCATGTCCTTCCTGTGCTGAGGGCTCCAGAGCTGGACGCAGTGCTCCACATGGAGAAACTGAGCCCAGAAAAGCGAAATATCTCCGTGTCACTCCAGAGGGGATGAAGCACCAGGACACCCTGGTTTCCCACCTCCCAGACCAGCGCCAGACGTGCCGCCACCCCAGCTGCAGGGCAGGGAGAGGGAAATGAGTGCCAAGAGCCAGTTGTGAGCTGTGAAAGGAGATACGCCACCGCCGCAGGTGAGGACCAGCCCAGGGCTGGCAAGTCTTACGGATCCGTCAGGAAATGTATGTCATGATACAGATGCAGTCTGGCAGGAATCGCTTTTTTCCTCCTCCAAATCAGCTCTTAGGAAATGGAAGCGTTGGAGAAATCATTCACGCGCAACACGAGATGGGAGGAAATAATAAAAACCCAGGCAGATAAATTGTATATAAATGGATCAGCTTTTATTCAGTATTTATTGCTTGCTCTATCAACTCTGAAATCAAACTGGCACATATAACAAAATAATGATTTTCTTGGCCAGACGCGAACATTCAGTACTTCTTTTTCGTTAGTTTTCACATAGGTAATCCTTCCTCTCAGTTTTAACAGCGCGTGAAAAGTTATAAAAGAAAGAGGCAGACCCCGATCGCCGAGATTAGTAGGTGAATAATGCCGGCGCATCTCCATCAGAGCCCGGCAGAGCCCGCGGAGCGCACGCCTTCCTCGGGAGCACAGGTTGGGCAAGGCTTTCCACTCCTACACACCTGGCTGGAGACGTTCCTCTCCGTGCCGATGAACACCGATGGCCCTCCCCCAGGGGCGCAGCACCCCCCGACTCGCCACGGGGGTCCTGCCGCCTCGCAGGGCTCCGTGTCCTCTCGCTTCCCGTCCCGCCGGCATCCAGATGCAGTCATTCCCCCCCCCCCAAATCCATACCTCGAAAAACGTTAAGCCTTTGCATTCCGAAGGAAGGGATCAGAAAGCAGCGCCATCGCTGCGCTCCCAAACTACATCATTATTTTAGTATTTTAAAGCCCTCAGGACGGCTGACCGCAGACGCGGCGTGGGGCCGGGCAGGCAGCACCCCGACACCAGCGCGGGCCCCGAGGCAGATGCACCGAGAAGAACAGGTATTGTAGGGCCAGCGCAGCCTCCCGAATGGCGAATGCAGGTGGGAAGTGAGTCCTTTTCATGTTCAAACCCTTCAAACCACGCAGCGCTCTTCAGCTGTGCACCGAAGGAAGACCGGCTGTCGGTCGGACACAGCTTCATTCCAGTCCTGGTGGGTTTATTTAAAACGCAGAAGGTCTTTGCAGAAAGTCGGTCTCTTCGCCGGAGTCCTGGGCGCTCAGCTGCCGAGAGCAGCTCCGACGGGCGCCGGGTCCGCGTTAATGTGTCGGCCAGACAGCAACCACGGCAATGGCGATCAGCAGCAAGACGATCACCACCAGCATTCCTGGAAAAGATGGAACGACGTTAAGGTTGCCGCCTTCATCTTTTACAATTGGGCTTTGGCAATTAAATTCTTCCTCCGAGTCCTGCTCCTCCTCCCAGCTGAGGCTGATCTCCCCCCCTGCTCGCCCTGCGCGAGCCCCTCGCCGGATCCCTGCATGCCGACGACCCAGACAGCGTCGGGGACTCCAACCCACCTTGGTAGAGCAGTTCTTTCTCTTCCTGAGCCTTCAAATTAATTTTTTTTTTACCAGCGCCTGCAGGGTATCTTCCTACTTAAACATCTGCCTCGCAAAGATCGGGATACGTTTAACTCATGGCAAGGCCAGTTAAGCTTTTCTAGAATCCCCCTGTACCATCCCACTGGGGCAAAGGATTACTCAGAAGGAAATCCAAATTGCATCAGGAAATCGTTTCCAATACAAACTACTCCTGCTTTCAGACAAAGTGATTTGGAGAGGAAAAGCAGGGCTTTCGGGTACGGACCTGACTTGGGAAAGCGAAGATCAACCGGCATTAAGGAGAGTCTAACAGCGCTCTGCCCAACCGGGCAGCACCCGGGCTCCGTCCTGCCCCAAATCCGTGCTGGTTGCCGTACAGAAATTAATGACTAGTACGATCTTATAAAACCTCACAACTAGTTTTTCGTTGGGCCACAGCACGCTGCTCTGCAGAAGGATGGTGTTAAAAAAATGTAAGTTACGGATCATTTTGAAGACTGATCCAGAAAAGCAGCAGAGCAGATTTCCCCTCTCTTGACTGAACGATAGCGGTAAGATGCCTGCCAGAGGAATCTAATTCTCTTCCGTTTCCCCTTTCTTTGGGAGAACTCTCCCCTTTCCCACCCCTGTCTCAGAGGAGAGGATGAAATGTTTTACTGAGAACGGGCTGCATCCCTGTGGTCCAGCCCGTCACCTCCCGAAGCAGCCCCAACGCGAGAGCTCCTCGTGCAGCCGGCTGGACCGTCACGCGCTGGCATCGCACACGCAGGCATCCCCCGGGGTTAAACGATCTTTTAATTAGCAGGCCTTTGTTTCGGTTTAGTATCTGCTCCGTGCTATCCCCCTGTCCGAGCTGTGGGAATACGTTAGGGCTCCAAGAGCGGAAAAAACGTCCTTTCATTTGGTCCGCGCACAGATGACTATTACTCAACCACTTACAATATTTACAAGTCCAGCTCATGGCAATTAAAAAAGGATGTATTAAAACAAACTCCTCTTTCCAAGCTGGAAAAGGATATTAGGCATCGCTTTTTGTAAATAGTGTCATGTTTTCTGTGCAGAAACTGTTTCTCTGCCAGGGGTCCAGGATTTTTTTCCAGGGAAATAAGAGTTGCCACCAACAGTATTTTTTTTTTTTTTTTTTAAAATGCTGAGTTGAAACCACGTGTTATCTGAAGGGAGCCTGAGCAGCGCTTCAGCTGCAGGTCGCGGCTATTGAGCCTTTTCCTTGCAGAAAGAAGGCGGCAGCTCCGTAGGCTCCACCCAGGACGCCCAGGGACCGCCCGGGGGGATGTGGGGACACGCTCTTTGGCCAGGCAGGGCCGAGTGCTTGACCTGAACGGTCCACACTTACTGCTGCCTTTGGGCTAGGATGGTTTTGGGGTGGTTTTGTTTAGAGGATGCTAAACTTCAGGCTACACCTGGATGAAACTGTTTATTAAGCACATTAAACGTGGCGTCAACTGGTAAAAATGCATCTGTCTGTTCCTCTTTGCACCCCTAGCAAGGGCAAGGGTTTGGCTCTGACTCCAGAAGCCACCAGGACCATTCTGCTCCGTGCTGCCTTCCCAGGCAAGGACCGCCATGCCTGCACCCAGGGTCCGAGCCGGGTCCCAGCGCTCACCAGTGCCCGCTCCAGCGCCCTCAGGATGCTCCCAGAGGATGCTCCCAGAGCTGGGCTCCCGCAGAGCCCAGCCTAGCTCCGATCCTCAGCCTGGGGCAGCGGCCATCCAGCAGATTTGACCCAGCTGGATCTCAGACCCTACATGGGCTACGTGCTCCGACCCACCGGAACGGGTGAGAGAGGGATATACCACCATAGAATGGTTCGCATTGGAAGGGACCTTAATGATCATCTAGTTCCAACCCCCCTGCCCTGGGCAGGGACACCTCCCACCAGCCCAGGTTGCTCATATCCTTCAGTTTTCAACCCAATCCAATCACTCAACATCATCCAGCAACACAAACTGTTTGATTAATCCATCGGGAACACGATCTAGGCTTTCACCGTCTTTCTAGTCTCCTGCTTTTTACATCTTAATATACATTCTGTAGCCTTCAACAGAGCCAGAAGCAAATAATTTGCTTAAATTGGGAAGAAAAAGATCTGATAAAGCTGCGGCGGTCAGATTCTCTGTTATGTTTCGCACCGGAGGGAAAAGTTTTAGAGGGTGCGAATCCTTCGCGCAGTTGCAGTGTAACAGAGTTTATGGACTTGAGCAATTAAGAGACAACCAAGATCAGTTGCTTGGAAAATACTCTATAGGTGTGAATTAATAATGATACAAGGTGGACTTAATGGGGCGTAATTATTCTTTGACAACTCCCACGAAAAAACCGCACATAAACCCGGAATTATTGCACAGCAGGAAGAGGGGAAGGTGGGGGACTAATAAAGTATTGCTAACGGGCAACAGCAGGATGATGAACAGGGAACTTGAGAGGACGTCCAGGGCAACAAGAGCGGGACAGCAAAACGAAATAAACTTTATTTTATTCCTGGAAAGAGCCTGGTATTAAAAACCTGGAGCCGCTTTTCTGTTTCCAAAAGCAGCGGTCAAGTCCTCGCTCCCCACGTGAGAGGCAGAGGTGGCACGTGCCGGGGCAAGAGGAATCAGCCATCCGCCAGTATTAACGGCTTACCCGAGCCCTGCGATACGCACAAAAAGAACAGGCCGACACAAATCGGCAACGGTACACAAATTTCAAAGTACCTCTCGCATGATAGAGACCAGATGTTACGCACACTCCCCACCCCCACGCCCCCCCACCCCCGCCTCATACTACAGAATAGGAGATTAGAAGGATCTGGAGCTTTTCAACCTGGGTGTTTCACCGAGGCCCACACGCTTTCCCAACAAAAACCGTGCATGGGATCTGACAGTAATTATGTATTCTAGATTCCCTGCCTGCTTTGCCTTTTTTCGCTCAAATCCTGTAAAATAGAAATATTCCCCTCGACAAGAACTCCTCAAAGAGAAATTCAGGAATAAAAGCCACCAACAAAGTAAACAGGAGTCAGAGAAGAAAAAAAGATGCCTGCGCCGAAGAAAACAGTGACAGGAATACAAATTTGAAATGCGTTTCTCAGGGAAAGGTGGGAAGCGCAAGCAGAAGGCGATGTGCAATTACGGAGTGATTAATTAAGGCAGGCTGGAGAAACTGCAATGCTCATGAAGCTCCATCTGCTAAAGAGTCTGAGATGTTCCAGCCCGGAGAAGCGGTGCAGAAATACGGAGGGCACGTGCCCAGCTCCGGCCGAGTCTCAGGGCACGGGGTGCTGGCAGGACGCGGGGTCTCCCCGCTGTTCCCGGAGCACCGGGGTTCACGCTGCTTTGCCGGGATTTAATCTTACTGCTGGGATCAGCCTCGCCTCTGCTCCTCACCCCCATCCCGACCCCCCGGCAGCAGGTGGGCTTCAATGCTCCAAGGCCTTCCAAAAAAAAGTTAAGATCAAATTTTCAGATATAAGACGGAAAGAAAAGGTTACAATATATGCAATTTATCTCTAGGATAGCATCACCCTTTCATCTGTCTCACCTGCTAGCCGTCCAGCCGTCAGCCCGGAGGACCCGGGGTTTACACCGTACCCCATCGCTCTGGGGTCACCTGGGGCAGCCCTTCTCCAAGTCCCAAAGCTATTCCCTCTCCCCAGGGTTTACCAGCTTTGAGGGTCAGTGGTTTGGGGTTCGTCATGGACACCCTTCCCACCGATTTACTCCTCCACGAACAACTTCCCAGCCGGGGTTCACGTGGAAATGCAAATAATTCCTCCAGGTCTGAATCCGCCTGAAGGGGTTTGGGCAACTAGAAGATGATTTTCCACCCCTAGTTTGCACCTCAGTTTCCAGGGGTTAAAGATCTGTGTAAATCCAGGTGGTGGCTGAGCACTGTATCCCCGCGTGTCCGTCCATCCATCCAGCCAGAACCACCCCTGCCCGGTCAGGACTGCGTAACTCAAGGGTGTGAGTGCTCCTGAGAGACAAGTCCCCACCACGCTCTCTGGTGCACTGCCAGCCGTCCTCGGCAGTGACAAACTCCAGTCACGCAGATGACAGGTCCAGTAAATCATTTCATTTCCCTCTCTTCATCCTAACCTTTGCTATTTTCCCATCGCAGAGACCCCAGACGTGGCTTGGAGCTGCACCACAATGAACACCCTGCAAACCCAGAGCACAGCACATCCCTGCCCTCGGGAGCATCCCTCTCCTCTCGGCATCCTTCTCTTGGGCATCCCTCTCCTCCCGGGCATCCCTCTCCTCCCGGCATCCTTCTCCTCCCGGGCATCCTTCTCCTCCCGGGCATCCCTCTCCTCCAGGGCATCCTTCTCTGGGGCATCCCTCTCCTCTTGGGGATCCCTCTCCTCCTGGGCATCCTTCTTTCGGGCATCCCTTGCCTCCTGGGCATCCCTCTCCTCTGGGGCATCCTGCTCCTCTGGGGCATCCCTCTCCTCCAGGGCATCCTTCTCTCGGGCATCCCTCTCCTCCCGGCATCCTTCTCTCAGGCATCCCTCTCCTCTTGGGCATCCCTCTCCTCCCGGCATCCTTCTCTCAGGCATCCCTCTCCTCCTGGGCATCCTTCTCTCAGGCATCCCGCTCCTCTTGGGCATCCCTCTCCTCCCAGCATCCTTCTCTTGGGCATCCCTTGCCTCTCGGGCATCACTCTCCTCCAGGGCATCTCTCTCCTCCTGGGCATCTCTCTCCTCCTGGGCATCTCTCTCTCGGGCATCCTTCTCTCAGCATCCCTCTCCTCCCGGGCATCCCTCTCTCAGCATCCCTCTCCTCCCGGGCATCCCTCTCCTCCCGGGCATCCTTCTCTCAGGCATCCCGCTCCTCCCGGTACAGAGCTCACGCTACAGGCACTGCCCACGCTTTAAAGCCTACGCTGCGCTGCCGAAATCCTGGACGTGCTGCAGAGCTGCGAGAGGACAAAAAAATAACGAACAATTCTGGTTTGTAACTTCATGCAAGCGCAGGGTGCCGCGTACTAAATAAGCCTATTTGCCTCAAATAACTGCCACGAATCACAAATAACGCTGATGAATTGGTTCCCTCGGAGAAGAGCGGATACCTACCGTCAGCCAGCAGCCGGCTTTTGTGTTTGTGATTAATCATCGAGACCTTCCAATTCCTTCTGCTGACTGTTCAGATGGAGGCAGCTGAGACGCAACGATCTGCAAGTTTTCTTTAGAGCATTTTTAATTCCTAACGCTAACGACGGCTGGAGCCCGGCAGAAATTTCTGCTCTCAAGCACTGCCGCCGCCGGAGAGACGAGCCCTCGCAGCACCCATACAAAGCGGCCAATTGTTGCTTGTCAACTGGGCGCTCATGCCAGCTTTCTGACAAGGCAATATTTACTGTGAAATATCCACTTATTGTGCTGAATATAACTCCTGGGAATCTGAGCGTGTTTAGGATCTGGCAGGGGTTCAAGTGCCTTTGAACAGGCAGGCAGGAACTTGGTCATAAATACATGGTGTTTTGACAAGTCCCTCTTGAATAAGTGTCAAAAGATTTCGCGTCTGCTTCTATCAGACTATTGATTTACTATTAAAATTGCTCCGCGGCCACGGAGTGCTGGCCACTGAGATTCAATGTGTTAGCAATTAGAGCACACAGGTTTCTACAAGGTGTCTCGCGTCACAACTTCACACGGGGCAGTCCCAGCAGAGGAGACGGTTGCACCTTGGCATCCCCTGCTCCAGGAACAAGATCCCGGTTTCGTTTTTATAAACGCACATTGGCAAGGTGTAGCCCAGGGATGGAGGATACCTTTGTTGAGTGGTGCGAGTCATGGCAGCAATGCTTCAGCTCTTCTCTTTCAGCCCCCCTGGCAGCCAGGCGCTCCTGTGCACGAGGAGCAGGCACCTGGTGTGGCTTCATAGGGCTGCCCGGCATCCCGGGCTCGCGCAGCAGGTAGGTCATCACCAATACGCTCGAGCCACGACCCCAAAATTCAAGAACGATGCCTACACTGCCCCCAGCACCCCATCCAGCTGAAGGCAGGGATGTGAAAGGAGCAGGTAGTGGCTGATGCAGGTCCCATTAAAGGTCTCCAGCGGCAACGCTCATCTGTCCTTCTGCCTTGGGGAGGCATCTTCCAGTTGAAGACCAGGTCTACTCTACTTACTACTCGTTCAACCCCAGACCCATCAGCAATGGATAGAAGATATCCACATGAAGACACTCACCTGCTGCTGCCTCCCTGAGCATCAGCCCAGCTGGGGCTGCCACTGGAAATACCCAGTCGCTAGGGAGAACATCCTAAATGCTTTCAAAGCATACCAGGGGGGCTCAGGAAAGCAAGTGCGGAGGGAATTTGCCTCTGATAGTTGAGGTCTGGACTCAATGAGCAAGGAAATCTCTTCCAGTCCCCGCTGCTATAATTAGTGCACAGAGGATTGGATGGTCCTTATAAATAGGATAAATAAATACGAGCATATGCTGAGGGGGGATGTCTCTGTTTCATGGGGGTTTCTCTTTCAGGTCCAAAGCAGAGAGCTCTGGCAGCGGGGCAACAGCCTTTCGGACACGGACTTGACCAACGCGATCCCCATCTGTCACCCCCAAATCCCTGTCAGCCGGAAACCTGGAGATTTGGGAAGCGGCTGCTCTTTGGGTGAGCTCTTTGGTTTTGTGGGCTCAGTGCTCTTTCTGAATTTTGAGCATATTCAGAACGCAAAGACAACCCCGTGTTGGCTGCTTGCTGGTTTCTGGATGGTGAAGTGAACACTGATTTCGGCCCATTAAAAAAAAATTTCTAAGGCATGTGTGTGTGTGTGTGTCCAAGTCATCCGCCCTGACTTCAAAAGCCGAAATGTTACATCCAAGTCCCTTTCAAGAACTTCTAACTTGCAGCTGGCAAATCCCACCCCAAAAATGAGCGGTGCCCATGTGCGATCCCCCCCCAGCGCTCGCCGCCCGCAGAGAGGAGGGACGGGGAAAGCAGCCCCACGACAAGCCCTGGGCATCCCTCAGCGCCTTGGTGGCGACTATTTCTGGGAACAGGAGTTTTGCTTGGGGTTTCCCCTATCTTTTGGTATGGTGTCATTCTCCATAAGGATGAAGGTTCAGCATTGGTGTCTTTTATAGATTATAAAATAATAATAAATAGCACGCTATGGCCTTAAAGAGCCTGGTATAGCACTGCATTATGTGGAAAAAGCAGCTTGTTTTATGCCAAGAAAGTTATATTCCCACAGAACTGTCTATCCACGACGTTTATGAATAAGTCTTCTTTTATAAGTGACACGGAGCACTAACTTATAAACACATAATAGTTGTTTTATGGGGTAGGAGAGAAGCAGGGAAAAGATGGGAGGATCAACAAGGGCTGTAGAGGCATGGCGGCTCTCTTTAAGAACTTATTTTTAACGTCACAGTTTAAAAAACACAACCAAACCAAACCAAACTTCATCTGCTTTTTCAGGAAGTTAATTTTAAGTCCGTGTTGCCAGATATATGGCAGAAACCCTGCCCCGATCTGTTCAAACCCCTGATTTTCAAGGCAGCGGAGAACCAACTTGGAAGGCTGGCTCCGAAGCCGACGCACATACCTAAAGCACTAGTTTAACATGGCAAGCGCCCGAAGAAATCCATCTTGCTGTCCTTTACGTTCCTTAAAAAAAAGCCAAACACTTTCTCCCCCAAAAGCTATTAAACCCCCCCCCTTTCCTTCTAACATTTTCCTCGTTTCGAGCGAGACGGGGTATTCAATTTGTATTGCATTAAGAACCACTTTAGCATAAATCCCACGCTATTAAGCTGGCTTGTATGTAAATACACTCCCCGATTCCTACACCTGCATCATTGAAACCATCTCTCCGGAGGCTTGTCCTTTATTAGTTTTGTGACAGCCAAACTTTTTCTCGGGCGATACGTCTGTGTAAAACGCTGCGATCGCACATTACCCTCCGCCCCCGCCCGCCCAGAGGAACCTGGACGTTATTGCTTTTGACCTTCCTTTTCAACTGGTCTGACTCGAGAAATGTAACACGGCAATTGTACCTCTCAACCCTGACATCAAAATCACGGGCAATTCTCAAAGAAATCAAGAACAGGCTCTGCGAAGAGTTATTAAAGGCTCCAAACGCCCATGTGTTTCACTGGGTCTAGAGGAGGGGAAAAAAAAAAAGAAAAAAAAAAAGAGGCTTCTCAAAAAAGCTGAGCTCTTTGGAAACAACAACTATTGCATTATTAATTCCTTATTTGGAAGAAAGAAAAAACCTAGGTCGTTCCCACGTAAGATGAAACAAACTCCTATTTTATGAGTTATTCCACATTTGGAGCTATTCATGCAACGCTAGGTTAAGCCGAAGAAACGAGTTATCCGAGTCAAAGGTATAGACTTTGTTTATACACATTAACTCCTCAGTCAACGTTATTTCACGTATTAAAAAAATTCATTTTTGTGGGTTTTTTTTGTCACGTCGGGTTGGAGCTACGCTTCCCTCTCGGGCACAGGGGCGAGTTTGCTGTTAATAGGAGCCTTTGATCGGGGCACGACGATACCTCACGTTACTGAGAGCGAGACCCGTTGGCAAACAAAGCGTGGGGAAATGGCAGCGAGATAAAAGCCGCCACTATCGGAAAACAAATGTCAGGTTCAGTCCCAGAAGCAGCATGGAGTGAGTTTACATCCAAAAGGTTTATGGCTTCAGCGAGGGAATAATCCCGAGCGTTTGGGTCCCAAACCACATGCGCAGCCCGGCCGAATGAAAGGAAGTGAGATAAGTGTTTCTCTTAATCCATTATTGTTATACTTCAATTTGCTTCTTTTTTAATCTATTTTTCAAATTACAAATGCACGCCAGATAGTATATTGAACTCCTTCCAAGCCCAATTGCAAAGAAATCCCGTATTCCTTCACAAAGCGATGCCCGCTGTGCAAACCCAACCCCACGCGCCCCCCAACAGGCAGAGGAGCAGCTCAAAGGAATTCGGGGGCAGCCTTCAACCACTGCTCACGTTTCAGCATCTCCGATGCGGAGCTGGTCCGCGTGAAGGTAATCACCTACCTTTGGCAGCGGTTGGAAGGTTTCGATCCAACAGTTAAAGATGCCTCATAAACATAAATTTGATTGTACGCCTCCAAGTCTACGCAGCGCTTAACCTCTTGCATTGACCTGGGAACCAGGCTAGAAGAAGGGCAGTTGAAAGGCAGGACGATTTCCCAAGGAAATTCAAAAATATAAATACATTTTACCTTCCAAGCCACCAGAAGCGAAGCTCAGAGGCAGGCAAGACATTTGTTTGGATTTGAAGACAAGACAAGAGCACAGCAAGAACTAAACTGTCACAGGCTTTAACTTTCAGAGAAGTCTGCGGGAAAGGGAACACTTTGAGCTAAATTTGTATCTCCTTTAAATAGCAGAAGGTAGTTCACGGAGGACAGCCTAGGAGAAATGGTTCAATGTGCCTCGGAGATAGGATCACTGAACCAAAGAGCTTTAAAGCAATTTATACGCATCCTTGAATAATATCTTTCTGCAAAAACACTTCACAATAAAATCATTTACTGGCCTCACCATCGCACAAAGAGCAGACGTAAGAGGCAACAGCTTACCCAAGTTACTTCCCACCCCGAAAACCCCAACATTAACCGGACCCTTTATACTCACTGGTATACCAAAGAAAAGACCAGATGTATTTAACGAGCAGTAACAACTCTGCGGCAATTTCTCTCCGATTTTGTTAGCAATGCTAAGGGCAGGCTAGAAGAAAGCCTCTCTGGAGCACGAGCTGTTTTTTGGGATAAGTTCCGGCAGGACCTTCCCCCTGTGCCCAGCCAAAGCTGACGATTCAAGACCTCAAGTCTCCCCGAGAGTCCCTTTTGATTTTTCCCACATACCACCTCTTCTACTTGGAGTCAAACCTGGCAGCCTCTACTCCTCTCTGCCCGCTGCCCTTTTCTGAAGGGTCTGCCGGGGCAGCACCAGGCGCAGACTTCCAGAGTCGTGCGGGAGATCACCCAGCTCCCAGTGAGCCAGAAACTGGAAATATTCTCATGTTTTTTTCCTTTTGTTCTTGCTAGAGTGACTTCACAGACTTTCCTTGCTCGTCCCCACACTGCTATTATCAAACTATTTCCAACCCAAAAGGTCATCGGCAGACATGGTTACTGGATTTTTTTGCATGTGGCTTATTTTTCTTCCCTTTTTTCTTTTTTTTTGATTTTTTTTTTATTAAATAAGCATGCACACTTTCCAATTTTCCCTTCTCCCAACTCTCTAGCATCCTTTCCCTTACATAAGTGACGCCAAGAAACAAGATCAGTCAAGCAATGTGCTGCATTTCTGAACAACTGTGTTACAACTTGGAACCGGACTTGTGAAAGTTTCAAAAACCTCAATGTGCACTAAAGGTTTCCCAGAAGAAGGGGAACAAAACAAGCCCAAGCAGGATCACAGAAGTTCTACAAATCCCCGTCTTTCAGATGAGGTTCACCCAAGTGAGCCCAACCAAGCCAGAAGGCATCACCTGAACCCTTTTCTTCTGGCATAAGCGCGCGGGTTTAACTGGGACATCCCCATCTCTAGGCTTACCAGAAGTCAACCCCCCCACACCTCACTGAGGGTGATGAGCCATGAGGAAGAGAAGAAGTGTTTAACGTGGACCACAGCTTCATGAACCGTGGTGGAGAGAACAGCCGGGAGCTAATGGGTGTGAAGAAGAGCCAGGTGAAGTTTTCCTTGCAAGAAGGAAATGACCTAAGAAAATCCAAAGGTTACCTACCATTGGGTGTAAGGTCACCTACCATCAGATGGTCCTTCAGCACCACAGGTCACTAAAGAGACTTCTCATTGCATTACCAGCGTTGGAGATGTACCAGCCAGACACAGCACTGGCTACAAGGAGAGGCGCCAACCTGGGGCTAGGGCGAGTTAAATCCCAGCGCTGCCGCCTCCCGCAGCGCCCTGATGGCTGGTGTTCCTCCTCACACCCCTGCACCTTCTCCGGCTCCGCGTCACCCACCAGCCCCGACCCCAGCCAGGGTTGGAGACGCTGCAGCCCAGCTGGCAAACCCCAAATGGTTTTCCTGAAAGAAAGGGGCTGGCGGGCAGCAGCTTACCCCGGAGCCGCTACCTGCAGCAAGCAGGGAAAAGGCAGAAGACATGACAGATGATCTCAGCAGGGGACTGTTGTTCCTCCACTACTTTCTCCAGTAAAAACAAATGGGGGGAAAAAAAAAATAATAAAATGAAAGGCTGTCTCTGCTGGCCTGGCGCAGAAGGGGACATCTGCCCGCGTCCATCTGCCATCAGCCCGACACCCCGCTCTTTGTTTTTGGTAGGGTCAGTTTTCTGCCATTATAGCTCCCTGAACTGCCTCACCAGGACACCGGTGCCAGTACAAGGAAAAAGATGGGAACATGGGGAGAGGGAGCAGGTAAGCACTAGCTCCGCTTAGATGCATCGCTAAATTGTCCCATTAGGCTCTTAAATCACTTGAGAAAGTATTATCTTTTGCCTCTTCCTTTGTTTTTCACTCGAACAAATGCTGGGATTACTCACTCCCCAGTTAGATGGATATATTACAGCGCCAGAACGCTTCCGAAAATGTTTAAAGCATCAACAACTAGAGTTACACATGGAAAAAAAAAGGAAAGAAAAATAATCACAGCTCAGTCAAGCGAGTGGCATAAGCGGCGGCAACAAAACTACACTTTTACTGGTCTATCTGAACCTGCAAGAGGAACTTTACTAGCAAGACACCGATCAAGGGGAAAAAGTTATTACAGAACAAAAATATTATATAGCGCTCATACCAAGTCATTTAAGGTCAGATTAAGTGTTCTTGAAGTCTGGTCCATGTGTCTTCTATTTAAAAAAGTGCCCTGCTTGCACAGGAATTGTAAGAACTTTTGAAAATGGGATGCTGGCTCCTAAGTCACTTGGATACTTGACCGCGTGGTCAGGAGGGTTGAGATTTACATACAAATTGCAAAGCTTCTAAATGGCTTCCTCAGAGCAAGAAACGGGGGTGGAAATGAGAGAATATTTAATGATTAGTTCCTTATGGCTCCGACATTCTTGAAGCATATTTCTTGCAGTCCCTGGAACACTCCTGCATTCTTGATTGCAAAATGGCAATAAGTGATTTCCTTTAAAAGCCTTGTCTTTTATTGGAATACTAAAAATACCCCACTAGCCCCACTCCACTCCACTCTCTCTCTTTCCTGGACAGGCACCATCAACCCTGATGTATTCTATTTTGAAGACGGCAATAAACATTTCAGCATGGGCTGTTCAATCCACTTCATAATAGATCTTGCATTTCCAGTGGAGCCCCTACTAGCACCATAAATCATCTTTACACAGACTTAAGTATGAGAAACCCCGGCTCAAAAGCAGCGCAGATTATTTTTCTTCTTTTTAAAAATTAAAAAAATGGGTACAAAACAGTCAGGAATTAAATGACGGGCGACTTATAAAATGAAACTACTGGGATGACCCTGTAAACCAGTGTGATGGTTAGAGCCACGCTATGCAGCGCTGCTCCAGTCAATGGACTTGACAGAAACCTACCTGGAAGACGATGCTTGGTGGGGTGAACATCAGGAAAAATTGCCTACACATCCATTACATCTGAACAAACACGGGTTTCAAATCTGGGATACTCTGGCTGTTGCTGATTTTAAAAGCCGCAGATGAAGATTAATTACATACTACGTCTGAACTGGCTGCACACATCTAATACTTTTGTTTTTCCAGTCTATACAGACTTAACGTCTGAACTCTTCTCCCCATTGCTTCGCGCGTTATGTCTCTCTCCATCTGCTACAGACCTTGGAGAACAGAGATAATTTCAGGTACACGACGAGGAGGTCACCGCATAAGCCATGATTTTATCATTAATGTTCCTGGCCGAGTTGAGGAGCTTCTCCAGTAAAAGCGGTTGTGCAATCAGGCTCAAGAACTAAGACCAGCTAAAGTCTTAGAAGGCTGGATGCAACCAGCCTTCCTCAGCCTTAAACAGCAACATCTTCAAGAGCCAGAAGGGACATAATTCAGAGCCCCAACGCAGGCTGCAAACGCAGCCCAGAGGTGGAGGAGGAGAAGGGTTTCCCAAGTATCCATCTGCCTCTTAGGAGGTTTGGCTGGACAAGGTGACCAAGGGGCTCCCGAGCCAACCCAGCGGTGTCGGCCCCACCACGATGACTTTTTTCCACATTAAGGGATTCTGCTGGGAAACCCAACCTCACTGAAAAAAATCACTGGTCACATCATAACTCCGCTACAGCCACCGCCCTCAAGTCAATCCACAAACTACAGCTCAGCAGCCGCGACTGAGACTGACGGTTGAGCCATGGTTGATGCCCTGCGTATAGGAAGAAACACAAGCTGTAGCTTTCACTAGAACACCGCCCTACCTAATTAAGGCGCGAGATGCTTATTTTTCTACTTCTGAAGTCCCAGAGGGAAGCAAACCTAACTTTGTTAGCAAACTAGTTCTTGATCGTGCTTGTGGCTGGAGAGTCTCATTCCCTGCCGAATGCTGTCACACGGATGGCAAGCTCTCTGCTCCGCGGGATACCGGTGATACAGGATACAGGCTTTGCTTCGCAACACCTTCTCTTCCATGGATAAATCTCACTGCACTGAGCCCTTTCCCACCTGCAGCGGGTCTCAAACCGGAGGGTCTGCATAAGGAAACCACACTTAACTTTTGGTTGACTCATTCCATGAGTTTGATCTATCCGGGTGAACCTAGTCCCCCAGTAGCAAGATGTGGTGACCGCAGCAAGGCTATGTTCTTCTGATGCTGAAGAGAAGGCAACTGGAGTCATAAATCATCAAACCAGCAGGTGGAAAGGGAACACGGCAGGTTCTAGTGCAACTTGCTGCCCCAAGCAGGGTCAGGTTAGGGAGCTGGACTCGATGATCCTTATGGGTCCTTTCCAACTTGAGATATTCTACAAGTCTAAGACCAGACTCAGACCGTGTTCCTCTGGACTTTTGTCAACCTGAGTCTTGACAACCTTTAAGGCTGCACCGCTGTCTGGGGAGCACACACACTGGATTGTCCCTAGATGAGACCACACCAAAAGATCTGCTCCTTTTCACAAACAGGCTGTACTACCCTGAGAAAGGTATTCCCTGACCCACCAAAAACACTTCAGGAAGAACCGCCCAGCACGGACAGCCCAAAGAGGTAACACTGAAGTGAGTAAGTGCTTACCATCCCAAATATAACGCTGAGAAAAAGGAAAAAAAAAAAAACTTGACATCCTTCAGATCGGCTCTTTTAACATTTCAGAAGATTCGTAGGTGGGGCTTCATTGATTTTCAAGTCGATACCAATTTAGACAAATAGAGTGTTTCACCCGAGTTTCTGCAGAAGTGTATCAGCCTGCACATAAAATTCTGGACACAGATATAGCTGGGTTTTGTTTTTTTGTTTTTTGTTTGTTTGTTTGTTTGTTTTTTGAGAACAGCGTTTTCACAATTCAAAGAACAATCCTTCTTTTAGAAACTTGCTCAACCTTTGGCAACCCAACCCAATCAGCGTACAAAACTGCAGAAACCAGCAACCAAATACTTCTTATTAATACCATTTACAGCTGCTAACAACTATAAGAACCTTCTGCAAACGCCAAGGGAAACAGGGTGGGTGAAACAATCCCTCACAAACAGCCGAGCCAATAAATACAGACCTGTGATAAGAAATTAGGTCTGACTTGCATAATCGCTTTTAAAAGTTTTTGGTAAATGGAGGCTGAAGAGCAGGAGGCTGATAAAATAACACAGTTCAGTAGCAACACGAAAGTTTCATGCCGATGAAGTAGGGAATTCAATCCTTGCTGAATTCTTGAAATCATTTAGATGTTAACAGAAGTTTCTTCTCCAAAAAAAGAAGGCAAGGCATCTCTTAAAGCCCACACACACGGATCTCTGACTCCTATACGCTGGTGTACTACACAAAACTATTTCGGTTTTGGACGACTGCATTGTCTCATGTGTCAGGACGGCTATTTTATTTTATTTTTTAACTTCTGACTTGAGCAGAGCCAAACCTGCACAATTTATGCAAGTGCAGTACAAGAGGTCCTCTCCCAGATTGTATGAACCAAAAAAAAAAAAAAAGGAAAAGAGAGAAAGGAGGAGGAAAAACCACAGTATCATTTCATCTCAGTACCTTCCTAAAACTTGAGAAGTTTATAAGCTCTTAACTCCAGCTCTCTTCCTTTGCCTCCCCACATGACAGCTACAAGCTGCCGCAGCAGCTGCACAGTGAACTGTCTTCAAAGGAAATTAAGAAAGAATTGCTCTCAGGACCGACCGCAGGGGGAAAAACTGCCCTGGGTGACATGAGCAGCGCAGGGCTCAGCCCAGGACGTGTCCCAGCCCCAGCAACCCCTCCACAGACCCCACTGCCCGCGGAGACCTCCGTTGCCAAGGGGGAAAGGCAGCAAAGCTAGAAGGGCACCGGGAGAGCCTGCAGAAGGCAGGATGCTTCGGAGACCCATCTTCATCTATTTTGCATCACATTCTCCTGTTGGAGAAACGCTCCCCTTTTTCAGCTTCTTGCGGTTATTACTAGATACGCGCGGGGGTTGACACAGAGAAAAAAATAATATAGAAAATTAAGAAAAAAGGTCTGATTAAGCAATATAGCCTGTTATCAAACAAATAGCAAGGATAAAAATACTTGGGGACAAAAAGAAGTTGCCTTTTTTTTTTTTCCCGTAAACCTAATCCCACGGTTATACCTACAGGGCTTTAGTCCCCTCACACTTCTAAGGGGAGGAAAAAAACCCACATAGCAAAGAGGCCTATAAATCGTCCCGGATCATTTGTCTGAATCCTGCTCCTGCCCCGAAAGAGGGACGCTCCATATGCTTTTGCCATAGCTCTGTTTTGATTGTATTACCAGGAGTGTCCCTTATTAATCATGTTGCCACTAAACGTCTCTCCGGAGTATTTGCTTATTCTATACTTTTCCAAACTGCTTCAGTTTCCTCTTAATTTATTAAAAGCTCGCGGAAGGTGACCATAGTTAAAGCTAAGCTCTGCTACTACAACACTGGAAGGAAAAAAAGGAGGGGGGGGGGGAGGGGAATCACTTTTAACCATGAAATTTCCTCTGTTGCCCAGAAGAAACTCCCCCCCAGACATGCTGCTTCAGCCTTTGTTAACATTTCTCTGACCAGTTGAAGTTGTGGAGCCTGAGATATGGCTGTTTAAGGTAGCATTAACATTCAAGAAACACTTTCTTGGATGTTACTCTTTGAGCCGGGATCATTGGAAGAAATTTGGTATTGGCTCAATCCTTCAGTGCCCTGAAATCAATGAGCTTATTTCAGCCTGTAAAGTGTTCTTAAAGACACGCTTAAGTGCTTTGCTGGATGAAGAACAAAGCACTTGGCACCCCGCAGAACTGAACCCTGCTGAGGTGCGAGGCGTTTCCAAACATTTCTAATTAACTAAAAGAATCCACAATTAAGAAAGTCGCAGTCACTTGGTTGACAGAATAAAGGCGATGTTTTGCAAAGCGTCCCGTGTTCCCGGCTCCGGCAACATTCACCCCTACACAATACCAGACACGGGATGGAGAAACGTGTCCAAGAGTAGGTGGGCTCTAAAGAACGAGAGAGTATCTGGGTGTCCTTCGGCAATTCGGCAGCGGTGCCAAAATCCAGATCTGTGTCTGGGCTTCACAAGGTCCCCGCTTCAAGGCTGGGCATACCGGTATGATGGAGTTTGCTTGAGCAGCCCGTAGACCCTGCCCTGCTCCCGTGGCGTCTTGGCTTCCTTGAAGCTCTGCTGGCTTCAAGCGCGGGCAGCCCCCACCTTCTTATCTACAGATGGGCCTGAAAGGAACAAAAAGGGGGCTCTGCAGCGCAGAAGAAAATGTTAGGTATGAAAGCTTCAAACTGAGTACACATGGTCTCCAGCTCTGTATAGATGGTCGGGAAGATCCCCATTTATCCCCTAGATTTTACATTGTTTTGAGGACTCTGCTGTCTGCAAAACATTAACTCTGCTAAATTCTGCTAGAATTGGACTTTCAAGCCAACTACAAATTTCTGAGTCAGAAAACAAATAGGCCTTTCAATGCATTTTCATAATTGCAACATGTACTTCATTCTTACTTTCATCCCGCTTACACAAAGATTAGATAAATTATTTTTCATGTTTATCTCTCCCCACTAAAAACACAAATCACCTTGGTGCTACGCTCACAAAAGCTTGACTTATCCAGGCACAGGACATCAGGGAGAGGCCCCTTGTTCTCCAGGCCTTGATCCTGCAAACAGATGGGCAGCGGCTGACCCTGCAGCCTCGGCAGCGTCCATCTGCGGTGAGCCGGACCCCCGCATGGACGCGGTCATTCCCACTGGGAATTGGAGGCAACGTCCCGAAGACCTGAGATAGCAGCATAGAGGATTAGACCACCTTCCGCTGGAGAACTCAACTGGGACTTTCTTCTACCTGTGGTCCATGGCTGCTTCTAAGGAGCCTGAGGACAGTGGCCACACATGAGGCTACTCCGACTGGGGTCTGAGTTCAACTGAGCTCAACTGAGCTCAACTGAGCTCAACTGAGTTCAACTGAGTTCAACAAGTCTAAGAATTGTCCAGCACAAGAACAGAGGCAACAAAAAAGGCTGGAAATCAGAATCAGAAAAGCCCAAATAGCTCAATGTTAAGAAGAGAGTGCTGAACCTCAACATCTAAGAGCGTCTGGACAACGCTCTTTGTCGTATTGTTTAGTTTTGGGTAGCCCTGCGAGTTGGACTCAATCACCTTTATGGGTCCCTTCCAACTTGAGATATTCCAGGATTCTATGACCTTCACTGAGCTTTGCGGCAACCCTGAGTTGGAGACTAGAGTGTGGCGTAAGGAGACAGATGCTGGTGTAAAGGTGCTTGCTGCTCTGCATGCACGTGAAGCTCTCTGAGATGATCTCACCTCTCAGCCAACAAGGGGAAAATCTACACCAGGACTCCTGCATAGTGTCACCAGGTAGAGCCATGCACGAACACCTCTAAAATAATGGTAAGAGAATTGTTTTGGGTTGGTTTTTTTTAAGGTTTCATCAAATCCTCCCTCAATCACTCCAGAAGTTTCTGACTGCACACACAGCATTATAACAGAAATAAGGTCATCTGCAAATGGTTAACATAATGCATATTAGGTGCAAACCACTGGGACTGCAGTAAGATACTTGGCAGTATTTGATTTCGAGCAAGCCACAGAACACGACAGTAATTTAAATAAAACCCGTACAGTTTATCCGGAGCTTCCCAGCCCTTTGCTCCTAGCGCAGCCTCCCTTTCTCTCTCCCCTGTTCTGGGTGAAAGCTAGCACAAGCTGACCACGTACCATGAGGCCTACCTCGAAGCAGGCATTTTATTTGGCTTTAGGAGGAGGAAAATTAAATCCAGAGATGAAGGGATGCTTATCCTTTTATTTTTAGCAAAACAAAGGTCTGGTGTGAGGGGATCCTAATATAATATAAAAGTCAACACTTCTGATGGAGCATCCTTAGTTTCTTTTGAAACGCAGATGTGGATGCAGTGATTAGTTTTTGCTCGCTAGGAATCCTTCTTTTTTTTTTTTCTTTTTCTTTTTCTTTTTTTTTTTTTAAACATTGTCCACTGTGGTTTTACATACTTTGAGTGGAGATTTTCAGTATGATCCAACTGCCAAGAAACATCTCCCAGTTAGCTGCTTTGGTCATCAGTCAGTAGCTGCCATTAGCACAGCAGTTTCTATCTGCAAATCCAATAATCCTAGAACTACCAAACATAATTTTCCCCCGGGATTAGTTTTGGTGGAGAAAAAAACATCCTTTGGAAGGCAAAACTTTTTTTTTCGTTTAGCACTATAGCTATCAAAACACATGGTGCAGCCTAGAATAGTACTGCTCGTAAAAACCCTTCCTTCTCCAGCTCGGCTCCTCACCCGGCCTGCCACTGAACATGGGAAACCATTAACTCAAGCTGCTACAATTAACTCCCAGCATCTTCTTCAAAAACTCAGACAATCCCGAGCTACTTGTCATGCAAACAACCTGTGAGATTCATTCTCCTGGCAAGGGGAGAGGAGGGGGAAATGACTGAGTTAAGTAGATTACTGGGGAAGGAGTCACACTCAGCAGCCTTATGAGATGATTAGACCCTGGGAAATTCATACGCCAAATCCCCAGGCCCTGATAGCGCACATTCATTACCAGCTTCAGGATCAACCGCAATCGGGAACCTTCTCTGGCAGCATTAAATATGCTTTTCCTAACGAACTTTCATTAAGCTTCCCCCCCCGCTCCCTCCCCAAAAGAAGATGACGTTTAAAATTTTACAGGGGAAAAAGTTGCAGCAGCGTTTAGCAACTCAGCACTTTACCACTGAGATGACTCTTTTTTTCTTTTCCCCCCCCCGGAGAAGCGTCAGCATTTTTTGAAGCAATGATGCTACCAGCACCGCCATCAACGTGAGCGTGAAACGACTTCATGCCGTCGCTCTGTGGGCGTAGGAGCGCAGCGCTGCCAGCAGCAGCACCCAGGGACTGCAAACAAGGCAGAGAGCAGCGGTTATCTGTCACGGGCGTTTCATAAATCCAGGCTAACGGGGTGGCTTTTGCAGTCCACAAGAGGGAAAAAAATAAAATAAGATGAGATTTGTGGCGAGAAAGCCAGTGGCTGTGTGAGCGATGGGAAACGGCCGGTGCCGTCTGCAGGAAGCTGCAGGAGCGAGTTAAGACTTTGGAGCTCCCCAATTGAGGTGGGTTTGCCCTGGTGGTGGCTGGGCGATGCCTATCTACCTACTTCCCTGTGATCCGCCAGAGCACACGGACAGGGCTTGGGAAATTAACTGCCTGGAGTACCGGGGACATGGGCAGCAAACGTTATTTTTTCCCCCGCTAATGACATTTTGTGAGGAGCACTGCTGGGAGCGGCAGGTTCTGGGAGAGGCTGTTCCACAGAGGCTTCAGACACGGCTTTGTAACATTTTCGTTTTTTTAAAAGACTCCGAGCTTAACAGGAGTCTATACAGTGTTAGTCAGCAACCCTCCATTATCTAAAGAATTACAAATTCCCTATTTTCTTGATCTATATAAAGTAAAGGGCGTAACCCCATAACGCTCAAGAAGGTGAGAGTGTGCTGAGAGTTCTCCTCCTACCTGAGGTATTTTTACCAAAGAAATGTCTTTAAAAATATCTCTCAGAGAAAGTCTCTTATGCAAGAAGTTAGTTGAGGACTACTGAAGCGCAGTCTAGTTTGATCAAAGGTAACTCCACCAACAAGAGACTACTTCATGCCCTGGTATCTCAAAGGAGGCCACAATAAACAGCAGAAAACCAGATGACCAACCTGATGAGAAGGACGAATCTTCTCAGAAAGCCGTGAGAGGTACGATAGCTCTCGAGATAGGTCGAGGGAGGTGACTCTCCCCCTCTACTCCACTCTGGTACTGCGTCCAGCTTTGGAGTCCTCAGCACAAGAGGGACGTGGACCTGTTGGTGCGGGGCCAGAGGAGGCCACAAAGATGCTGGGAGGGCTGGAGCCCCTCTGCTGTGAGGACAGGCTGAGAGAGCTGGGGGGGTTCAGCCTGGAGAAGAGAAGGCTCCAATGAGACCATATAGCAGCTTCCAGTCCCTAAAGGGGCCTACAAGAGAGCTGGAGAAGGACTTTTTACAAGGGCGTGTAGTGACAGGACGAGGGGTAATGGCTTCAAACCGGAAGAGGGGAAATTTAGATGAGATGTGAGGAAGAAATTGTTTGCTGTGAGGGTGGTGAGCCCCTGGCCCAGGTTGCCCAGAGAAGCTGTGGCTGCCCCATCCCTGGAGGGGTTCAAGGCCAGGCTGGACGGGGCTTGGAGCAACCTGGGCTGGTGGGAGGTGTCCCTGCCCAGGGCAGGGGGGGTGGAACTAGATGATCTTTAAGTTCCCTTCCAACCTAAACCATCCTGTGATTCTATGCTAGCTAGGAAGAAGGAAAGTGTAAGGTTCTAACAGCTGTGTTGGGGGCACCTGGGAAGCACCTTGAAAAACGCTGGGTTTACCAAGCCACCAGATGAAGTAACTAAGATGTACTCCAACACTGCAGAGGGCAGTTCAAGTCATCTTGGCAAAGCAGAAAGGAAAGAAGCCCACTAGCAGGTTCTACAAAGTAGGGAAGCCCTGATCTGAGCATCAGGCATGTCCACACATCTGTGGACAAACTTCAACCATTAATGCATCAGCTTACCAACCCCAAAGTGATGCCTGCCGACCTGCAGCAGCAGAGGGTTGATAATACACCAGGTCCCCAAGGAACAGCTTCTCCAGTCATCCTCAGCCCACCAGCCTCCCCCGTGCTCCCAACTTGCAGGATCCCTTGGCCGGACCTGCCGCCACTCTGCGCAGAAGACTACAAGCAACGGCCAAAGGGGTTTTTTGATCTCAGACTTTGCATGTGACAAGCGCAGCAGAGACAAGGGGCTGTTCTTGCCCGCTGCATCCATGCCTTGACCTCAGGTGGCATCAAGAGAACGTGCCTTTGTCTGTGTCAGTGAACCAGGAGGAAACACCCACGCAGCCACTTCTGCAGAGCAGCCTGGGAAGGACAGACAGGTTATCTCGAAGGGCGCTGGGCAGCCATTCACAGCTCATCTAACCAAAGCGTGACCCATTCCGGATCGCATCCCCAAAATCCGATGGCTTAACTCCAGTTCCTCTAGCACCTCCAAGTCAGAGATGGTCCAAGAACAGGCTGACAGTGACAATGCTCCAGGGAGGCACAGAGGACCTGGACACAGCCAAGCCACAGGCACTCAGATGGGGACGACAGCATGTTGTTGCTCCACAAAGGACAATATATACATTAAGGAGCTATCAAGATATGTCAACCACTGTAGGATGGAGCGAGCACTGGCCTGGCAGCAAAGGAGAGCAATTCCTCATCGCAGTCACTCCACTGTTACTCCCAGTTCCTCCATCATCCCTTATGGCCACGAGGTCTTTTTTAGCACTCGCCTTCCAAGAACCTTGGCAGAAGAGCACAAACCCTACAGGGAAGGCAGAACCAGCCACGCGAGCCCACAAAGATGGGAAGCCTGCCTAGGAATAACACATTTCCTGCCTTCCTGATGCCTCATTTCTTTCTTGACCAATGCTGAATGAAGGCTTTAAAAGGAGACGGGGGTCCTCCCCACTATCTCGGCGTTATGGAGCCAACTTGGTGTCTGAGGTGAGTTAGACCACCACTAAAACCAGCCACTGAGCAGAACGGAGCCAAAAGTACCCCTTACCACATGCTCGGCTCTCCTGCAAACCTTGCCAAATTAAGCAAGGAAGCAGACGACTGGAGCTTGTATGTTGTAAAACTTGTTCAGTCATAACCCATAAAAATACCTGAATGCCCACCTACGGACACCCCACGCCTCCCTTTTGGGCGCTAACACATCAGTCAGGTTACAACCAGCTCAGTTTATTAAGTCATTCAACATCTAAATACACCCCAATTCCAAGCTCTTTGATGACCTAACGTTCTACTTATCGCCAGAATTAGCAGGACAAAAGATGACCATCAAAGAGCCACCAGCACTCCTTGACCTCCTCATTTACAGAGCAGCAAAGGAAAGCCAGTTCTACTCAACTCTTCCTCCCTTGGAAGATGATCTCTAGCGTTTGGTTCCTCTGTCAGCCAAAATAAAGCATGCATCTTTCCAACACGAGCAAGCCACTTGGACGTCCCAAGAGAAAAATCAACATTGCATGTGTTTACCAATTACCAGAATTCAACTTTCCTTATCTCAAAAGGGCTCATACAACATGCAACACAGCAAACCCCTCTCCCGTGAGCCCCCAAATTCAACAACTCTTTATGTCAAGCAGAATTTGAAGGCCTAAAGTACGATTCTCCTCCTGCATGGACCACATCACAGCCTTCAGAATAGCTCCACATTACAGCAGCTCAGCAGATACAGGTCGGACTGGAGGAAATCCAGTGGCAGGGAAGTCTCAGCAGAGGATCCCAGCACAGGAACAGCTTTTCATCAGTGGGCAAAGCTGACCGATCTAAACTCAAGATATTCCTTTTCTAGAAAGTTTCTCTCTTAGACCGTTAACCGCTAATATGCACACACAAATATGATATGAATGTTAAGTACACAAGAGAACAGCACTTATTCTGCATTCATCTACATAATTGTATTCAGCTACCAAAGCAAAGAGCATCTTTGAAATACCAAAAGTGACGGTAAACAAGCATAAAACATTTCAGGATGTAGGAAGTACTACAGAGGACAGGGCAAAGTAGTCATGCATCCAATGGAAATATTAATAAAGTTGTTATTACCAAAGTAAACAGTAAAGCAGAAGCAGCAACACTGGAAAAGTCTTGCAGAAATGAAAGAATTTTCATTAATTAAAAGTGTCGTGGGGCTGAGTGCAACATGAAGTCTGAAAATCCACCTCTCCACCAAGTCTGCCATTCGAACCTCAAGCTCTAACAAAACCCGGAGATCAGCTTTGAACAAACATTTCCCCAGCTCCCAGGCCATTCGAGTATCTTGTCAAAACACGCTCCCCCCCCCCCCAGTTAAAGTGTTTCTGAATCAGAAAGCACAGAAGGCAAAATTCAGGAGAAGAAATCCAATCCTCTCATCTCTGGAAACTGGAAATGTTACTGTTTATAATGCTGTGTTCCTCCTGAAAGCATGCCGTAAAATATTCAGCATGAATCATTTGGCACTGCCAGTGTTTTTGTAGAAGGCCTAAACATAGGGCTTTTTTTTTCCGCTCGTTTTTGAGTCTTTAATTCAATATCAAGGTGGGAAATTAATATTTTTGCATTTTATTTAAATGCCAGAAAAACATTTGCTGCTTCTCTAGCAGGAATGAGTCACTTTGGCTCTAATAAGGTGCTTTTCCAAAACTTTTTAGCAGTACTGTCGCCTTGCTAATGTTGTCGAGCTCAATACAAAACGGTGTCCGCTGGGATCCCCCAAGACATTATAAACACTGCAGTAGTAAAACAACACCCAACCCTGCAGGAGCTGGACATCTTACAGCGCTAAATAAATTCACCAAGTGCAGGGAGAAGAAATAAACCTGGGAATCCCTCTGGTTCTGGTGAGTTTATGTATTCCAAATTCCCTGAACTTGGGAGGTTTGGGAGAGTTATGCAAATATGCATATTACGTTAAAAATTCTAACCCTCATGTTATTGCATTGTATTGTATGAAACATTCATCTTTTCTCATGGGCAACCAGAAGCAGGTGACAAAGAGAAGTGGCAAAGGTACAAATATCAGTATAAGGTACCAACTACAGCTGGATAAAGGACGCTGAAGCACAGAGAAGGGGGCAAGAGAAGTTACCTACACAGAGGGAAAACCACTTCACACAACGTAGATCACATCTGAACTACAGCCACGATGCTGGAATTGCTCAGCTGAGGAATTAAAACGGGTTTACAGAGATTTCTGATAGGTGAACGCTATCCCCATTCTACTCTGCCTCATCCATCGCCCCCAAACTACAGCTGGCAAGTGGTCATCTCCAACTACCTCGGCCAAGCCCTGAGCCTATGTTGGGTGCTCTCCAACATGTCTAAAAAGTTCCTTAAGTCTCAACATCCATCACAAACTACTGTCCGGGCTCTACATCTCCAGGGAGCCTGAACATCTTCTCCCTCTCCCATCCCAAATTGGTACCAAGGCTTCTCCTTGGGTTAACTTCCAGTTTTCCAAAAAAGCAACAGAGCAACATGATGAAGACTAAGTATTTCAGTTTGGATTCAAGAGACACGAGGCTTCTCCAGAAGCACACCAAAGGCCACCTTCAGCCGCCGCACCAAAAGTACCTGGCCGCCGGCCTGGGACCAAAGGCCACGCCACGTCTTCAGGAGTCGATGGCTGTAGAGCCTGCAGCCCCCATCACCCACAGGGCTTGGAGACACCCCTCCACCTGGAGTGGAAGAAACACCTCACTAGACACTTGTTGAGCCTCGGAAAAGTGCAAAGACTATAAAAAACCTTAATTTGAGTAGTCCTGTGTTTTCTGCCTCAGGTGGGTATATTTTGGCTCCTCATTTTTGAACGCTGGTCCCGTTGGTGCGGAAGGACGGACCCGACTCCAGCCCGCTTGCTGCTCCGCTCTGTGCCAGCATTACAGTCTTCTCTCTGGCTGCCAGCTAAAGGGAGACCAAATCAGCGTTGGCCATCACCACCAAGAGCTCTGGAGACAATAAATAATACAAAAGGACTGGGGCGTTTATTTGCAACCACTCTGGGCAAACAGGGCGCTGATGGCAAGGGCAGGCACGTTCACTATACCACAAACTTGAAGACAAGCCTGTTACTTTGGGTAGTTTTGATTCTTTTAAGTGATTTTCAAGGCCATTAGCGTCACCCACCGCTCAGGCCATCCCTCCAAGAGCCAATCGCCCGGCCAACCCATGACATTTCAAAGCCAATATCCCCCACCGTGTAAACACACACGCAGGAATCGGCCACTTAAGAAACGGCGTTTGCCCTTTTTTTGGTGTAACCTCTGACCCTCCGTTCGGGCTGACGAAGGAAGCTGCGGGACACGTACAAAACCTTTCCTACCCCCTCCCGGGGGATTATTTTTGTTTCCCCGCCCGGGCAGGTTGGTGGGCTCTGGGTCTGTCGGAAAGGCTTCCTGCGGCGCACCGAGGGGATGACCCCCCGGCAATGCCGGCCTCTGCAGTTTGGCAACACGGCACAAAGGCGGCCCGCAGGCCCGTCCCCCCCCGCCGGCCCCTTCGCGGGGGGCCGCAGCCTCACACGGTAACAGGCCCCCTCCAGACAAAGCCCGCGAGTTTCTTAATTAAGTCGGAGTGAAAGACGGCCTAAAAGCATCCCACTTACATCCTCGGAGAACCTTCAGTCCGGACTTCAAACGCAGGCCGGGCCACTGCCCGTCAAACCGCGGCCTGAAGAGCCGGCCGGCGAGTTTTCTCTTGTAAATGGGGAATGCCGTGCCTTCAGCCCAGCCTCTTCAGCCTCCTCTCATCTTCCCTCCGGTTCCAGAGGCGTCTCTGGGTCACAGAGGAGGAAACAAAGGGACTGCTTGTGTGTCAGGAGCCCTCCGGAGGGGCTGCGTTTCAGTCCACCCTTCTCCGAGGCAGGGCAGCGTCTGGAGAGCTCTTTAGCAGTTTTCGTCTCATTAACATTTCCATGAGGGATCAAAGAATATATTAAAAAAATATCTAAGTACAATTCCTGCTATGGAACGGGAATATATATATATATATAAAAAAAAAACCTGCTCAGACGTCTTTCCCTGATCCATTGCGTTATTCTTAGATAATTGTCCCTTCATGAAACCAGCTTTTATTCCCAGTGAACCCCCCCGAAAGTCTCCGCGAATCCATCCCACCAAGCCCCAAACTTTTTCCATCGTCGGGGCTGGGTTGCCCCATGTTCCTCCCAAACAGAACCCGATTATTCCCCCGGCAGTAAGTCACCGACAGCAGGAATTGCTTTAATTTTGTGCCTTTGAGCAGCTGCTGGGGGTGGGCTGGGCGATGGCCGCGGTACCGGCGCTCCGATGAATACTAAAGAAGCACCGAGGCATCGCGTCCCGCACCGGGGGGAGACGGGGCAGGATTTTTTTTTCTCCTTGGAGGAAGCAAATCAGTGAGCTTTACGTGGCCAAAACGTGCCTTTTTCTTCTCCTCTCCTTCGATATTTGCCTGCCCAAAGCCTGCCGGCGGGAGAGCTGCCAGCCCACCTGAGCACCTTGTCGCTGGGGAGCGGGGAACGGCGCCCAGCGCCCCCGACTCCATCGCCCCAATTCTTCCCCTGCTCATTAGAAATGCCCAGCAACATCCCGCAGACAAAGCCACGGCAAACAAAGTGCGGGGAGAAAGGCGGGGGTGGGGGAAGGGGAGAAAAGAGGATTTTTTTTTTTTTTTTTTTTTTAAAAAAAAAGAAAAGGAGTGCGGAGGAATTCTTCATTCACTGATCTGTAGAATACATTAATATCCCCGAGTGTTGGCACAGCCTGCAATGCTCGGGGGACCAACAATGCAAGCAATGACTCCGAGTCTGGGATCTTCAAATAAACCACCCCTGCTGTCATGGCCACCGGGAAAGAGAATAACAGCAATATTAGCTGACCTTCATTTTGTTGTTTCTCCAGACCTGACTGCTAGACCTCTGTTTGCCTGTTACTAGGATTTCTCGGCTGAAAAATGTGAGCATTTCCTAGACGATACAAGAGGCAGTTTATTAGGTAAATAAACCAGGCCCTAAGCAGTCGCTTCTGCTCGATAATGAGGAGGGAAGGAAAGGAACAGACCTCCCCACACCACCTAAAATAACCCCAATCAAGGCTCTATAACTACCACCACACGCATATTTTTTCAGCAGACAGTTAATGAACAAGAGAAGGTCATTTTAGCCTAGCCAACTTGTGAGCAAAACCATTTGCTCAGAAAACTATAGGCCATAAAAATCACAGCAGGCACTGTCTGTATCGCATAAAACTGTCCATCTATGGAAGCAGAAAGAAGTTTAAAATAAGCGTATTCTTTCAGGCTTCTGACAAAAGAAAGCGTCGAGGGGAAAATGTTTAGAGAGGCTTGCGAGGAGGGCTGGGAAGGAGAGCGCACGGGACACCTCGCACCGCTCCCTTCTTAGCTCATCTCCAGCTACTGCGATAAACATAATTAAATTATCAGGCGGACAACGGCCCAGGGATGAAAATTAAGGGTGATTCGCAAGCCGACAGCACCTCCCGCAAAAGGCTACTGCAGCGAATTAGAGGCAAGTTTTACAACATTTCCTAACGCATCTTACAGATTAATAATAACCAGGCAGTTTTAGGAAGCATGGCTTGGAAAACGAAGTTTCCACTGAAACAGAGCTAGTGGCACTGCTTTCCTTGCCAAAAAGGCAATGTTCTGGTGTGTTGTGATTTTTTTTATATATATAAGACAAGTCTTAGACAGTAGCTACTGTGTACAGTCCAAGTGGGGATGTGGTACACAGCAAAGGCCACGCGAGGCACAACCTCACACCTGCAACTCCTCTGCAAATCCCAGAACTCACCAGCACACGCTGATCCTCCTGCAGCAGAAACAAACCCCTTCCCTCCTTCCACCCCGAAGGGAAAAACTATTTCCGACGCAGAGAGGCTGTATATCGGAACAGTGAATCCCACTTAGCCGCTGCAGATCTGCGCACGGGAACGCGTTCCTGCCACCAACCTTCGACTTGGTTTGCAGACACGTGTGATGCTCTTGTGACGCATCTCTGCTTTCACCGCAAAGGTTTAGAAGTCACTGCAAACTCTAGATCCGTACGACAGCATCAACGTCAGCCCTGCGTGTATCACTTCGGTGCGACATCCCGCAGCACGGCGCCGAGCAAAGGATGCAGAACCTATCTGAAGGCTTGGGCAAGCAGACAGCTAGCCCACCCTGAAGCTACCTTAAAGGCTACGTTCACCAGGGCTGCGCTCACACCTCCAAGCCACGTCAGAGTGATGCCGAAGTCATGGACTGTAATCTGCAAAAACTGCATTTAAGCACAGTGCTAAAACTAGGGCTGGTTTATTAAGCTCATGACTTAAAACCCCACCACACGTGGTTGTGAGTTTGGAGAAGCAAAGTGCACGTTCCACCGCAAGGAGGGTGGTGAAGCCCCTTCCAGAGGCAGCACGTGCTCTTTGATTGGGATTGGAACACCTCTCTTGTGAAGAAAGGCTGAGGGATTTGGGTCTCTTCAGGCTGGAAAAAAGACGCCTGAGGGGGCACCTTCTCAACGCTTATCAATACTGAAAGGGGGGGTGTCAGGAGGATGGGGCCAGGCTCTTTTCAGTGGTGCCCGGGGACAGGACAAGGGGTAACGGGCACAAACTTGACCATAGGGAGTTCCACCTAAACATGAGGAGGAACTTCTTTGCTGTGAGGGTGGCAGAGCCCTGGCCCAGGCTGCCCCGAGAGGTGGTGGAGTCTCCGTCTCTGGAGACATTCCAAACCCGCCTGGAGGCGTTCCTGTGCCACCTGCTCTGGGTGACCCTGCTCTGGCAGGGGGTTGGACTTGGGTGATCTCCAGAGGTCCCTTCTGACCCCCACCAGTCTGGGATTCTGTGGTTCTGTGACCACCTCGCAGCTGCGAGTCCAACCCAACTCATCATTCCCAAACATGGAACTGCCCTGTCCGTAGCTGTACAATCTTCCGTGAGCTTAAGGCAGTTAAGAAGCTTCTCCCCTGGAGCCCTAGCAGGAGGTTTGGTGGCTACGGGTGCTCCTTCAGACTGCATCTCGCCCTCTGCTAGGAGGTAGGTGTCAATGAGGATGGTCCCACTGAACCCACCGCCCTGCTCTGCACTGCTGGGTCCGGCCATCCTGCAGCAAGTGGCTCCTATGGACTCATCCAGTGGAAGCCTCCATCTGCTCTGCTGCTCCTCCTGGGGACACGAGTGTGAGGTCCCGCTGGGGACAGGCAGCAGGACAGTGCCTGCCACGCACTGCAGCTGCACCCCACGGTAAGAGCGCCCTCCAGCACCCGCACACCAGCCCAGACCCAGGATTTCTGCCTGAAAACCTGCGTGGGGCCGTTCCCACCCAAGCCCCACTGCCCCCAGAGGACAGAACCGAGCCGCTTTCAGCGGCACCCACTGCGGTGCTGGCCGGGTCCCACGTCCTGGCAGACGCGGCCGGTTGGCATCACCCAGCGCACGGCCCCCACACGCCTTCCCAACGCGAAACCACCGACCCCAGACATGCAACAGGGTTTAATTAACACTTCTGCTGGAAGCGTAACTCCTGCCATTCGAATGCTTCAAAACAAACACTGCATGAATGTATTTGATTTTCACCTTAACTATTTTTTTTTTTTTTTTTTTGTTAAAGTAACACCAGAGACTTTGGCCATCGCCCATCAGACCTGACAAGCCCGCCCTCAAGGGCCGGGGGGTTCGTATTACTCTTCCCATTTGCCCGGGGACAGTTTTCCCTAGCCAGCGTTAGCACAATTGCAGGAATCCTACTGTATTTTTGCAAAACAAGAAAGATTTGAGATCACAGCCCCTGTTGATTTATATCCCCAATTTCTGGTGGGATCAACATCCTCTATGCATCCCAGAAAGCCCTGAAGAGACAACGTAACCACTTGGTCCCTCGCAAACTCATTTCTCCATTGACCACATCCTCCGTGTATTGTTGTGTCCCTGGAATGCCCGGGGCTGGCGAAGCAGGATTCCAGATGCCGGACCCTCTCTCCGTCCGGGGAATGTATCCGAAGCAGCGTTGGGCTCAGCACAGCATCTTTGCCTGGGGTGGGGGGCAGGATGTAGGGTAACAAGACCAAGAGAGGCTAGAAATGGCTGGCTTGGGTATTTTGGGAGCCAAAGATGAAGGCAGAATTTCCAAGTCTTAAGAATTAATACAAAGAGTTAAGCGAGATAATTCCCCCTCCCCCCCTCCCAATTTAGTCTTAAAGTGGCACGAAATCCCCGAGCCAGAACACCGTTGTATTTCAACTCCGGATCGGGTAGAGCAATTATTTTGTCATTGAGCATGTTAGGAAAGAAAAGGCAGAAGGAGGCAAGTTTTAGCCTCTTTGGTAATGTACAAATTAACACATTTCAGCACCATTTTCAGAAATATAAATTAATGATTTAATTCTGCAACATGTATCCTTGGAAACCAAGCTGTAAGCAGTCGCCCTTGGATATTTCACACAATTCCAATTTTTTTTTTTTTTTTTTTTCTTCTTCAATATTCAAATACAACTAATTGCTTGCCCTTTCGGAGTGACGGACAGCTTGGGTGAGCGGGGTGCCCAGGGGCTTATTTTACCACCAGATTTGTACAATCCCGCCACATGGGTTGACAACAGCTGCTCTAAATCTCCTGATAGGTATGAACAAGCATTGATGAAGTTCAGTCTGTTTGAACAGCTGCATATGCAAATGTAATTAAGAAGATGTCTACTGCCTTTTGCTCTCCTAGCCATGCCCCCCCGCTCCCTTCTCCCCCTCCCTTTACTCTGTCTCCTAAGGAGGGTTGCCATTTCCTAGCTCCAGGCTCGAATCCGTGCCCGATTCACGTCTCGCAACCGAGTCCCAGAAATGCCGCTCTCCATCCCCGCCTCTTACCACCATTTGAGATGGCCTTAAATTTAGGGCTCAGCTCCTAAACAGCCAATGAATTTGCAACCTTGATGCCCCCGCATCGACACTGCCCCTTGGAAGGCAACCCCCTGGTCAATATATCGCAGCAAAGTCATTCCCCCGCCCCCTCATTTTACGCCCGTCAGTTTGTGACGGCCCTTCATCCCTTATTTACACCACGCTCGCTGGGCAGCCTTAAACCAACCATTTCACTTCAGTCTATCTGCAAAAGTTACCCAGGGAGATGCCCCGGGGGTCACCGCAGCCTGGAAAAGGCACGTGAGAAGAGGTGGCCCAGGTGCAGAAGACCCACACAAGCCATCACTGGTTGAAGACGCCAACCCAGGGCTTGGTGGGAGGATGGAGAAGGCTACGGAGGTTCTGGAGGGTCTCGTTGCCGCAGGGTGAACTGTCGTTAAGTGAAGCAAGCTGGTTAATGAAGCCAGGAGGACTGGTGCACACAGAGCCCCAGGTCTTTCCCTTCAAACCGGATGTTATCTGGGATATGTATCCCAAAAGCAGGTGGACTAAACGGTGGCCAATGTCCAGCGCCAGAGAGGAACGGCAACATCCACACAACCGCACCGCGGAAGGGAAAACACGATGTGAGCAACCACGAGGGCGTCCCATTAACCTCAGCAGGACGGAGGCTCTAGAGCCGGCTGAAGAAAGACTAATTAGAACATGAAACTAAATGGTAAACAGGGTAGAAAACAACGGGAGCGTACCGAAGGGAAATCAGATCAAACAGAGCTAATCAGGTTAGCTGGCTAAGATAATGAATTTTCTCGACAAAGGAAGCATGATAGATCCCATCCATGCAGACTTCAGCCAAGCACGTGATACGGTGCCATGTGGGAAATTACGAAATGAAAAAGATGGGGATTAGCAGAACTGTAAGGGCAGGAAACTGGTGAAAGGCGACGCAGCGTCGAAAGAAGGATCGGAATGGACGGAGGTCACCATCGGAGCTCCTCAAGGAATGGTCAGGAGGCTGATCTTATTAAATATTTTTATTAATGACCTTGGCACAAAAAGAGAGTTGTGCGAATGAAATTTGCTGATGACACAAAGTTGGAAAGCCGTATCAGCACAGAGGAAAGCTGGGACAGCACGTAGGGAAAAAACGGGTAACTGCGAGGACGAATGGAGGGAGGTTGAAATTCAACGGGATGAAAGAGGAAGTCACGCACTTGGGACAAACTATAGTCTTTGCTGGGAGTTGGAAAGAAAATGAACTCAAGGTGGAAAACGTTCAAGGGCGAGAAAGGCCCAAGCAAACGGCTCAAAACAAAACTGAGTGAGGCACCACCAGGCTGTAAGGGAAATGTTTCCAGCACCCCGAGAAGCGCTAGAGCCAGCGGGCGAAGCATCGCGAGAAGGCTCCGGGGATGGCGCGGTCGGTTCTCACGGTTAAAAAAACCAAAAAGTTTAAGTAGGAGATAGAGTAAAAAAGGGTTTATCAGAAAACAGATAAATTAATTTAGGAGATTAAAACGTAAAGACACTCGTTCAGCCCCACAGAACAAAAGCTGGGAGGGAACACTGACACACGCATTTCGGGGAGTAAAATAAAAAAGGGGAAAGAACTATTCAAGATACCAGAACAAGGGCTGCACGTGGGCAAAATGAAGTATCCCTGACAAGTCCAGGCTGGAAATAAGTTTATGACCATTGCAGCCTTCCAATAGGAGTAATGGGGGGGAAAAAACAAGCTTGTTCTCAGAAATTTATCTTGAAGGGATCCTATGACCCAGAAGGCTCTTCCCATCCTTCCCTGCTAAACACACACAGGGCTGCCACCACCGCTACGCGCCGTGCTCCTCACCTGGGAAGAAAGTCAGAAAGCAACTCCAAAACATCTTTTTTTTTTTTTTTTTTTTTAAAAAAAAAACACAACCAAAACTATTTATGACTGCTTAGGTCCATCCTCTTTCAGCAGTTGAATCCATTTGAACTTCTCAGCATGAGCAACGTTAAGCCAAATACTTGAGCTGTGAATGCAGCAGGTGGGAGGAGGTGGCACGGAGAGGCCAGGAGCTGGCGGGGGGGTACAAAGGCACAGGGGGAGCCAGGACCATGCCACCAGCAAAGGCATCGTCTCAGCACCATGACAGACTGTCTTAGTGTATTTGCTGAATCGGGAAGCATCCTTTGGGATGCTTCTTCACACCGTTAGACATGCCGGGAGCTCCCCGGTGACTCAGAGCTAACGAAGCCGAGGAAAAGTCTTTCATATTACGGGGAAACAAGGTGGCAAGACAACAAATGAACCAGGAGTCTTGGATTAGCAGTGTGCCGAAATTACTGGACCAGTTCATTTAAAAGTTGTTCTATTAATATAATTAGTGAAGGCACATTTCCCGCCCCGTCCCTAAGCTAATCTGCTTTGAGACTTCTCTGGTGTCTAATGAGACTTGAGCTCACCCTGCCTTCCCCCCGTCGACGGAGCCCTTAATTGGGTCTCTCTAATGAGGATGGATGCCAAGTAAGCTTGTAGGAACTTCTTATCTTTGCAGCCTCTACCTCCAACTCATTTCAGCTTCAATTAGCCAGTGGGGCGAGGTGGGAGGAAGAGCCCGGCCGCACGCGGGGCTGCAAAGCCATCGGCCCTTCCTGAATCCGGGCTCACCGCCGGCAGACCCCTGCTCCCCCCGGCTGCAGCTAAGCTGGTGATGGAAAACGAGCTCTGTGAGAGGAAGAAAACACTTCGGGGAGCTCAGATGAGAACTACAGCACAAGGGAGGACGATGCGCAAGGCAGTAAGACTAGCAGAAAGCTGAATCCTGCAGGGAGATCTCTTGGGTGCCTGGTATTCCCCGGCAGGCTGGCAGCAGGCGAGATGGGAACAGGGAGCCAGAAAAACCCAGATGAAACTCCATCTTCTGTTCAATCACCAACAGCCTCCCCTCGGCCACCTCCCTGGGCTGCTCTGGTCCCGGGAGGATGGAAGCGTCGGTGCACGTAAGACACCGGCGATCAGCGAAGATGGCAGCGATGAGCCCAATTCCACCAACACATTCATCGCTCCCCCGCTAAAGCTTCTTTTCAAAGCTTTCTCGCCGGGGTGACAGCTCAGAACGAACTTTTCAACATGCAATTGCTTCAAATGGAAGAAACTGAAAGAGGGGAAAAAAGAAATAATAACAAAAATCAGGAAAATATCTAACTTGCCAGGCCAAGAGAAGTCACCCCGTGGAAGCAGGGGCAGGTGACTCGGAGCCAGCGCCGTTGTCAGAGCAGCACCGGGGAGGAACATCGGGGGAACTTCTCCGAGAGTGGGACTGCAGGAAAGGTTGATTTAATGGCACACTACGGCAGCTTCTCCGCTCCCCCGAGAAAAAAACCAAACCCCACGGACGGGGACTTGCTCATCTAAACACACAGCGTACGTCAGAGGAACAAACCTGAGTAACTGCCATCCAGAATTTAAAAAACAAATTAAATCCACGGCAAAAAATAAGCAGAACTTCGAAGAGAGGGATCGTACAATCTGGCAGGAAAAGGCATGAATCATTATTTTCTAGAGGAAACCGTACATAATCCAAGCTACTTTGTTTTAAAACAAATCAAACCTTCCAAAACCTCCAGTTAATAGGTTTGACAAATTCAGGTCTTTAATTCAGGTATTTTGGCGATTTGTTAAGATTAAAAAAACCCCTACGTGGTACCCACTAACTTTGCAGCAGTCTATGCCCTGCTCTCAGCATCTCCAAAAGCCTCCATCAGAAGGCGAAGGGGAGAGAGGAGAGCATCTACCTGGGGCCGGAGGAAGGCCATTAGATTGCAATGCCATCTTGTGGAATAGGAGAAAACGAAAGACGGGGGAAAAAAGTTGCTCAGCCGCCACTTTGCAATCGTATATTATTTTACGGGACACAGATACTGGCCCAGCAGGGGATCTTATCAACGCTTATCAATACTGAAAGGGGGGGTGTCAGGAGGATGGGGCCAGGCTCTTTTCAGTGGTGCCCGGGGACAGGACAAGGGGTAACGGGCACAAACTTGACCATAGGGAGTTCCACCTAAACAGGAGGAGGAACTTCTTTGCTGTGAGGGTGGCAGAGCCCTGGCACAGGCTGCCCCGAGAGGTGGTGGAGTCTCCGTCTCTGGAGACATCCCAAACCCGCCTGGAGGCGTTCCTGTGCCACCTGCTGTGGGTGACCCTGCTCTGGCAGGGGGTTGGACTGGGTGATCTCCAGAGGTCCCTTCCGACCCGCGCCAGTCTGTGATCCTGTGATTCGGTGGGTGCTTCTCATTTTCCTCCTCTGCCTGAAAAGTTAGGGATGCACGCAGCGATAACTGCAAAGACGTGGCCTGCTTCCCTCACGCTGCTTGGAAGGGGATGGATAAGTCTGTCAGAAATAAAAACTTCCTCTTTTTTGCTTGTTTTTACTATGAGTAATAATAATAAAAAGTAATAATCTTTTGTGTTGCTTCCCCAGGAAGCCAGCCTTTCTCCTCGCCTACGGGAGAGCCACCAAAAAGAGTGACTCGGGTAGGATGAGGAGCAGGGCCACCCCGATCCCCCAGATCCCCTCCCCAATTCCTGCTCTACTTTAGCAGGATCCGAGGAAGAATTCTGACTCCGTCCATCGCACAGCTCGGCTGTAACCGCCTCCCCATACATCGCATCAGATAATTAGGCTCCCAGCTGTGTCCTGCATTACTAAAATCCCCGTTATCTCGTTCAGACGCAAACACTTCAGGATGCTCTTACCACAAACAAAGCCTGGTTTAACCATCCCCTCTGCAGGGAGCTGCCTACTTATGTCTTTAGGTAAAAAAGAAAAAAAATCTACAAAACTCAACGATGGGGGGGGGTAAGTTACCAAAAAGCACCATTCAGGTGAGCCAGGACGACGAGAGACTTCCTCCTCTGCAATGAGGCCAACTCAACCCACGGGCAGGGAGAAAGAGCCACGGGCTCTTCACAGGCTCCTGACAAATACTAAAATGCTTGAGCCTGACGATGGACGGAAATAAACCCACAGAGCTGCATATTACAGAATCACAGAATGGTTCAGGTTGGAAGGGACCTTAAAGGCCACCCAGTGCCACCCCCTGCCCTGGGCAGGAACACCTCCCACCAGCCCAGGTTGCTCCAAGCCCCGTCCAACCTGGCCTTGAACCCCTCCAGGGATGGGGCAGCCACAGCTTCTCTGGGCAACCTGGGCCAGGGGCTCACCACCCTCACAGCCAACAATTTCTTCCTCAGATCTCATCTAAATCTCCCCTCTTCCAGTTTGAAGCCGTTACCCCGTGTCCTATCATTACACTCCCATATATTGGGACCAACCCCCCCACAAAACCTGCACCCACTTACTTGCAACGTCCCAAAGCGAGGAACTGTACCCGAGCCCTCGGGGACCCGCCGCGGTGGCACAGCCCGTGCCCGAGCTGCCGAAGGCTGGGGACATCAGGGGACGGGGATGGGCTGGCGCTGGCAGGGTGCTCTCAGGACGGGTGCCAGGGACACCAAGGGACGAGCGGACGCTGGAGCCCACTCGGGGCAAGAGAGGATTAAAAACCTCACGGGAGCCGCGCCATGAATCCAAACAACAGGAGCGCTGAGGAGTCTGACAGCAGCTCTCGTTTCAGGGCAGTCATTTGCCTTTAAGTAAGTTTTTTGGGGTCAAAATGGGAAATTTTGAAAATTTTCTGAATTTTTTTTCCCCGATTGGAATTGGATTGAACGGGATCACAGCTAGGCTATCTCTACCTAGTTTGGGTTTTCTATAGGAAAACCAAAAATACTGCCGGAATCCCAACTAGTGCATCATTAAGGTCTTGTGGCGTTTGCCATATCATCAGCTTGTTCCAGCTCAAGGCTTTGTTCGGGCCAAATTCGTGTGTCGTCCCCCCCCTCCCCAGCACCTCGACCTTAATTATACTTCCGTTTCTTTGCTTATTTTTAAATGTAGTTCCTAAGAGGACATTCCGAGGGTTGAAATTTCTAAGAAAGAAGTTAGCGAGAAACGGTTCCTGAGAGAGGGATACTGGGCGTTACTCGGCGCACAAAAAACCAGCCATAAAAGTATGGAAACTGGGAGGGACTGGGGACAAACCAACCCAGAGACCCAGTGGTAAAACTGAAAAGTCAGGATCGTGCACGCAGGCGTCCCTGTAGCAAATCTGGTAAAGGCAGCCTAACCTGTGATTTGCACGGTGAAAGATCAGGGCGAATTTATGAAATATAAGAAAAATATATATATATATCTCCCTCCTAAATGCCCTACGTACCCTGAAAAGAAATAAAACAATGCCCAGCAGTGTGCAAACATTTCCCTGCAGATGACTGATGATTTTCAACAAGAATTTCATAAATGCAGCAGAGTCTGGTATATCCCGGGATTATTCCTCCGCCGCAATCCCTGGGAGTTCCTCCTGCCACACCAGTGCGGGGTTGCCCGCGGCCACCAAGGGCGAGGGGCTCCAAGCCAGGCAGGAGCAAGGGGTGGGACGGTCAACGGTTCTTGAGTCAGCGAAAGAAATGGCATCGAAAATAAGCTGCGAATGAAAACAACCCACCCCGGACTACCTGAAGGTTTCGGCCAGGAGCGAGCACGAGCGTCCCCGACCCCTCTGCGCCCAGCCGGTGGCACCCCCGGCGTACATCACCTCCAAAGCTTGAAACGACGTTTGCATGAGAGCGAGACGTTGAAATATTGATTAAAGTTGGATTTCCTCAGCAATACTTTGATTTTATTATTACGCTGGCTGCTAACAAAGACACACCCGGTACTGCCTTACATTCTTGCTCGTAAAAGGGTGATTATTCCACTATTCACGCCAGGCGGCTCCGCTTGTATCCACAGCCAGTGGCTCCAGCGCAGGCACTCATCGGGGAAATAAAAAGACATTAGGATTTCAAAAATGAGGCGAAAACACGGGAACGGACACAGGCTGGAATAAAGCGGAGGCCGGGTCCAAGCCGGGGAAGGACGGGGTGGGCAAGGGGGAAGACTGAGCACTTCACCCCCGTTTAAATCCGAAGCGCCGGCACCGAAACCAAAGCGTTACTGAAGATTTTGATCAATTCACATGAAACATTGGAGGGGAAGGGGGGGTGGAAAAAGCACTCTGCAAAAATTACCTAGCAGGTGCCGGTTTTTCCCGCTGCTTGGCTTTGTTGAAGGAATAATTGTACGCACGCGGAGGGTTTTTCTGATCTTCGCACACTAGTTAAGTCTCATCGCCAGGGGAAAGGGTGGAAAAGGGATGGGAAGAATGCCATGACAGCCTGTGTCTCCCAGCATTATTGTTCTAGAACTCCAGCTCAGGCCGAGCACAGCAGCTATCTGAGGCAATGCCGTGTTTACGTATGCCCAAATTGTTATGCAAACACAGGAAGCCCTGTTGGAGCAGGGGGACCGGGCACCCAGCGGCAGCAGAAAGATGTTTTTCAATGCGGAAAGGGTGAGAGAGGTCACCCCCAAGGAATCCGGCCCAGGATGCTCTCAGCCTTCGCCTCTCCCATCCTCCTCCTCCTCCTCTCAAATTCCCCAGCGCAGCGAGTACGGGCTTTGAGTTAAAGAGACAGGCTCCTTACCCAGCAGCATCGTCTGGGGGCTGCGGGAGGAGCCTAAAAAGGGGGGAAAAATACCTAAGGAGGGGGAAGGTGTGCTGCGGGAGGGGGATTCCTCACCCCGCGCAGGCGTTCGGCATCGCGCTTCCCTGTACTCCTGCAGAAAATCAAACCTCAGAAGCTGAGGGGAGACTCCAAAGGCACACAGGGGCACTTGGCATCATTTAAGTTGTTTTTTTTTTTTTTTTTCAGATTAAATCCATCTTGCATCAACATTAAAGACCTAGAATAAAAAGTCAGTCACGAACTCTGCAGTCACACCTTTAATTCTACCTGTAGTTGGTACAAGAGAAATCGGAGACAAACAAGTCAACTTAAACCTCCGGAAGAAGCCACGGAATCCCATCAGCCTATATCAACTAAGCTTTCAAAAAGTTATCGCTGACGGAGAACTAAAAAAATCCTTGAAATACATTCCCGGTGCTTGCAAATGTCTCATTGCCGTCTGAGCTCGGTTGCTTTTACTGACGGATTCAACAGAGTAAAAGTTCCCCACCCGCCAGAAACAGCGAGACCAAGCCAGCTCTCACCTCGCTCTTTACGAAACTACGTAAGCTCAATTTCATCAACTTCTGCCTATAAGTCAAATTCCTACAGAGCATAAATTATTCTTGTTAGGATTTTGAGACTTCTAGTGTGGCAAAAACGAACGCCGCGCACCAGAACCGGCCGTGCCGCCGCCGCCGCAAGGGCCTCACCACCACCTGAATCCTGCAGGGAGACCTGGGGGATGCCTGGTATTCCCCGGCAGGCTGGCAACAAGCGAGAAGGGAACAGGGAGACAGAAAAGCCCAGATGAAACTCCAAAACCGCGGGAACAGGCACATGCTGGAATAACACGGAAGCCGGGTCCAAGCCAAGGTCTGCATCCCGGGGAAGGACAGGGTGGGCAAGGGGGAAGGCTGAGCACTTCACCCCCGTTTAAATGGACCCCACGGACCTCATCCCCCAGTCACTCATCCTCCCAAATAAAGGCGTTTTCTGCCATCACCCACAGCACCCTCCCGCGGTTACTGCTATCAAACACCCCCAGCTCTTCACCCCATCGAGGAAAACCTACGTGCCCGAGACGTACAACCTCTCCTTGGCTGTATGGAAAAGGAGACCAAGGGAGCTTTACCAGCTTGCCCGGAGCTGGAAGAGTCACCAGCAAGGATTTCAGGGCTGGCAGGCTGCGGACACCAGCTGGCTGAGAACACGTTCCTGCAGGACACCACCAGAAACGTCCCGGCGGCATCACTCCCCGCTGTGACCGGTTTTGTGAGAGGCTGGTAGCTAGCAAGTTTTTTAAAGCTAATTAACACGCACTGCTCTAATTTCACACAGTTCTACAATTTCCAATCAGAATATTGTGCAACGCTGGAGCCAAATGGCTCAAGGAAATTAACTGTATCAACACGCACAGCGAGTCAAACCCGCAACAGCAGCTGAACAAGTCTGGAAAGGTATTTTTTTTCAACTTTTAAGAGAATCTGTCATCGGGGGGGAGCGCATTGCACACAGCCTCTGAGCGCTGAGCTACTTTCTCATCATTTAATAACGGCGCAGGATTTGTGCTCAAGCCCTTTCCTACCGCAGGACGTTGATTTCTTGTCCACCATCTTCACGTGCCGCGTCTGGTTGCGGAGCTTGTCGTCTGTGTTTTCAACCAGGTTCGTGAGGTCGTCGATGATCTCTGGGGAAAGAGAAAGACGAGCATTAATCTCTGCGCCCCACGGCATCACGGCTCAACAAGCACACGCCTGCTGGAGGTTCCGAAAGGGAAACCGGCTGCATCCTCCTGTCTTCCAGAAAGACACACCGGTGCTCCACATGCACGGAAACGTCCAAATCCTGGGAAACGCTACACAAGAGATTCAACTTCAGATCCAGTGCATTTCTCCGCCGTAAGGGCAGAGGAAAAGAAATACAGCCTGAAACAGCAGGAGGAGTCTCAGCAGGCACCGACTATAAGGTGACGGCAGCCAGAAAACACCAGCCAAAGTAAGAGAATTAGTGCATATGCTATAAGAAATCTGAAATTTCAATCCCTGGAACAGGGCACCTCAACACTTGGCCATTACACAGTCATTAAACCACATCCAGAATCCCCATCTTTATAACCGCTTTTGAGAGCGTTTGGTGTGGTCCCAACCAAGAGACCACGGAGGAGACAGTCAAAGTCCCACCTTGGTGAGTTATGGAGATGCCCGGATGGCAGTTCTGCCTGCAGCCCAAAGGATCCAAAGGAACGTGAGCAAAATTTCTCCTACGTTTATTTTTAATAGAGGGGAAAGGAAAATTTCAAGCCAACTCATCCTCAACCTCATACAACTGACGCCTTTCTTTTTGTCAGGGAAATCAGACCCGGCACGAGGCTTACACCGAGAGCGGTCGGTTGTTGGGTTGGGATTTTTTAACACTGAAAATCAAAAGCCACATTCAGGCACCAAATTTCCTTCTTGCTGACTGTTCCGCTCTAATTTTCTTCAAATACGCAGCCGGTGCTTCTGGCTGGGTGTATGAACACACCGCCTTTGAGTTGCTTCCTACTCTGCAGGTAGGAATGGCTTTTTTTGTGCATGATAAATCAGGGAGGAGGACAGCAGCCAAAACCCGAACGCTACTGCAAAGCAGCCTGCTCTGGTTGCACTTCCAGCACTTTCCTCGCTATTGATCACTGTCTTTATAAATCCAGTCTGCCTTTCGGGACCAGGTCGGGGGCGGCAGCCGTGCCAGCTGGCAGGGGCTGTGCTCTCGGGTCCTTGGTACCCTCCCAGACTGTCACTCTCTGCACTGCTGAAACCTCCAGCTTTAACGCACCGTAAAGCAAAAGTTGGAGCGCGTAGCTTTCCGTGAGCGAGACAGACTCATTTTCTGTTCATTTTTATGCCTCATAAGCCCGTATGTATGTTGGTTGAGTGTTAAACAGAATCATAGAATGGTTCAGGTTAGAAGGGACCTTAAAGCCCACCCAGTGCCACCCCCTGCCCTGGGCAGGGACACCTCCCACCAGCCCAGGTTGCTCCAAGCCCTGGCCAACCTGGCCTTGAACCCCTCCAGGGATGGGGCAGCCACAGCTTCTCTGGGCAACCTGGGCCAGGGGCTCACCACCCTCACAGCAAAGAATTTCTTTCCGATATCTCATCTCAATCTCCCCTCTTTCAGTTTGAAACCCTTCCCCCTCGTCCTATGGCTCCCCTCCCTGATCCAGAGTCCCTCCCCAGCTTTCCTGGAGCCCCTTTAGGGACTGGAAGGGGCTGGAAGGTCTCCCCGGAGCCTTCTCTTCTCCAGGCTGAACCCCCCCAGCTCTCTCAGCCTGTCCCCACAGCAGAGGGGCTCCAGCCCTCGCATCATCTTTGTGGCCTCCTCTGGCCCCACTCCAACAGCTCCGTGTCCTCCTTGTGCTGAGGGCTCCAGAGCTGGACGCAGTGCTCCAGGTGGGGTCTCACCAGAGCAGAGCAGAGGGGAAAAAAGTAAGTCCCATCAACAGGACAGGGCTCTTATTAATTAGCTTTTATTGGTTTGACTGTATTCCTTCAAATAAGATTTCCCAAATAGTTCTACAAGGAACAAGGGGATGGCACTAAAGCAGGCACTCCTTGTATTTCCAACACTTCGCTGTGGCACTAGAAGGCTTTAAAAGGTGGTGCCAATATGTGACATCAGTTCTTGCAGCTTCTCAAGAACATCCGTACGCCTCTGTGGGCATCAGCTTTGGACCGGTGCTTGAAAGGGAACAGTTTCCTCCAAAATTCACCTTCCCGCAGCAGAAGATGTGCAGGGCGCTCATGTCCTCAAATCTTGCCAAGTAACAAGCACCGCTCTAGATACAGAGATAAAACCGGTTTGATCGTACGTATGGATAAGAAAAACACAGATATAAAATAAGCGGGGTTCTGAAGACACAGAGGACATTTTCAAAGGCATACGTAGCATGGGGGTTTTACTCTCCTGGAGAGCTGGAAGATTTAAGCACCATCCTTCTAAGGCGTGCTTTTTCAAGTCTGCCCTACAAGCACCCCATCATCTCCAGCGAATCCCTATGTAAAGTGATACCAGCATCTAAAAAAAACTTGTACTTCGAAAATTTACATCTCTCTTAAAAGATGAGCTCCTCCTGATTCCTGTTCCTCAGCCTAAACCATCTCAGCATTCACATGAAACATCAACTGCTTCTACCTGTGCAGCCTCCATTTTACCCTGTGGACCTAAACCATCCACCCCTCCCGTGGTTAACCAGCATCACCCACCGAGGCTGCTCTATGCCAGACGCAAACTCACGTATTTGGGAAGTTGTTTGTAATACTCAAGATTTTATTGTTCATCCTACACCAGAACACATTTTCCCAAGTGTCGGCAGGTACTTTATTTGACCTGCAAGATTTGTTCGGTTCAGATATTAATCCTCCTCCCTCTCCCACCCAACTTTCCCAGGTCCAACATCTGCAAAGCCAACAATATTTTGGAGAAACTTTATCTGTCTTGCGTGATTCAGCACACAGGAAAACCAGTACAATGCTGCCGGCAAAGGCAGGCTTTCTCATGTTTGCCTCTAAATGAAAAAAAAAAAAAAAAAAAAAGCGACGAAAGTTCCCATCGTTGTCAAGGACAAAGTGATAAGCATGCTTGGGAAATAGGAGACTTTCCTCTGCCAACACTGACCAGACCCTCCTTGAAAAACATCCTGGTGAACAAGCTGTAGCTAAATGAGAACAAATGTGAGCAGGAAAATTTGCTGTCATCATTTCAAAGCCCAAGGCATTGCAATTGGGATTACGTCTCCAGCCTCTCCTTTCCCATCCCCTTGCACAAGCCAGTCCCTGTCAGACAAACCAGCAGGAACCGTTTCTGAACCAGAGAATTGGCCTGCACAGCTTGGGAGAAGCGTTTCTCCATATCTACATGTCTCTTGATACGGTCAGGTTTTAGGGGAGTAGGCCAAGCACGTAGCCCACGGATCAACGAGCAACAAGTCCTTTGATGCAACGTGCAGTTACGACCAGGAGAAGTATCAGGACACACATGGCGCAACCAGGAGGTCCAAGCAGGGTCTTCCCCTCCACCACAGTGGGGTTGATGTGGGGTGAAAGCACAAGGAGGTTCTTACCTCATCACCGCTTGAATCAGAAGCCCAGACCATCAGGTTCCCCAGGCCAGGGTGCCCTTGCAACCACCAACACCCTGTACAGAAACATCCATCCACTCATCTACACCCACCAACACCACCAACACTCACCACAGAAACATCCATCCACCACCCCTCTATGTCCACCAACACCCAGCACAGAAACATCCATCCACCCATCTACACCCACCAACACCCACCACAGAAACATCCATCCACCCATCTACACCCACCAACACCATCAACACCCACCACAGAAACATCCAAACACCCCCCTACACCCACCAACACCACAGAAACATCCAACCACCCCCCTACACCCACCAACACCATCAACCCCCTGCACAGACACATCCATCCACCAACATCCTGCACAGAAACATCCATCCACCCTCTACACCCACGAACACCATCAACACCCACCACAGAAACATCCAAACACCCCCCTACACCCACCAATACCACCAACATCCTGCACAGAAACATCCATCCACCCATCTACACCCACCAACACCATCAACACCTACCACAGAAACATCCATCCATCCACCCTCTACACCCACCAACCCCACCAGCCCCCTGCACAGAAACACCCACCCCTCCACCCCCATCACCACGCCGTTGTGGTGACAGGTTCAGAGCAGCTCTCGACCTTGGTGTAAATGAAAGAATTTCTCCCTGCTCTAAAGCAAAGGAAACACAATGGAAGTCTGTGCTGTATCAGGCAGGGTTGAAAACAAGTAATGAATGCCTAAGGCAGGCAGAGCTGCTGCCAGAAAAAACTAACTCCATGGCTAAGAAGGTCTTCAGAGCCCCAACAATCCCACGTTAGCTCTCAGTAGGCTCCTGAGGGCCACTCTTCTGGCAGATGACCCACCTGCAACCACCTCTCCCCTTCAAGCTGCCAGTTATATTCAGGATGAAAATTTTTCTATCAATCACCTCTCATTTACCTGACTATGCAATGAGTTAAAAGTTAAAAAAAAAAACCAAAAAAGAGAGAAACCTGGAAAAGGTGAAGGACTCGAGGTTCCCCATCGCGAGGGAGCAGACGGGAAGAGCAGGCTGACTGCTGAAGGGCTGCCAGTGACCTTACAAAGGACGTTTCTGTAACACTGCACTGCAAACCACGTTTAAACCGGTAACGCAAATTTAGCCAAGGTCTTCTTTCAGTGAAGCAGCATCTTGAAGCAGAAGATAAAACCTACTGTGCAACCCTAGTATTAAAATCTCAGTAATTAAAGCCCAGCTGAAGTGGGAGAAGTTTGAAGGTTGCTCATCCCTTGGAGATGAGCTCAGACAGGACCTCCTGTTTCACAGAATCATAGAACAGTTCGGATTGGAAGGGACCTTAAAGATCTTCTAGTTCCAAGCCCCCTGCCCTGGGCAGGGACACCTCCCACCAGCCCAGGTTGCTCCAAGCCCCGGCCAACCTGGCCTTGAACCCTCCAGGGATGGGGCAGCCACAGCTTCTCTGGGCAACCTGGGCCAGAGGCTCACCACCCTCACAGTAAACAATTTCTGCCCAATATCCAACCTAAATCTCCCCTCTTCCAGTTTGAAACCCTTCCCCCTCGTCCCATGGCTCCCCTCCCTGATCCAGAGTCCCTCCCCAGCTTTCCTGGAGCCCCTTTAGGGACTGGAAGGGGCTGGAAGGTCTCCCCGGAGCCTTCTCTTCTCCAGGCTGAACCCCCCCAGCTCTCTCAGCCTGTCCTCACAGCAGAGGGGCTCCAGCCCTCCCAGCATCTCCAGGGCCTCCTCTGGCCCCACTCCAACAGCTCCGTGTCCTTCTTGTGCTGAGGGCTCCAGAGCTGGACCTGGTACTCCAGTTTCAGCAGGGACTTTGGCTTGAAAAGCGGTGGAACAGCCTTGCTCATCCTTGCACACATGTCCCTTTGCTAGGGTCACAGCCAGGCAGGTACATCAGCTTTCGAGCTCACCAGCAGACAAGGGGGACAAACACGCCAAGCGCGAAAGCAGCAGGTTTCTACAAGAAGGTGTGGGCATTACCATTTCTCCTCACCTCGTCCCTGCAAGGCTGTGGCAGGGAAATGCAACCCCATCTCTACAAACCTGGATGCTTTTCCTGGTCATCAAGGCTATAAAATTTGGCCCGGAGCCCTCAGAAGGGCAGGATTTCTTCAGAAGCCTGGTATACAGAGAATTTTAGAATGGTCTAGGTTGGAAGGGACCTTTCGGATCGTCGAGTCCAACCCTCAGCCTAACTCTGACAAAATATCACACGGCAAAAATAGCAGTGGGGTTTACAGATTGGAGATCAATACCCGCGTACCTTGAACCAGGACAAAAGTCACAGAAGGTCACAGTTTGGTGGCCACGAGCCTGTCTGCAGTCCTGCCCTCGCTCCTCCAGCCGCGGGAGCAGCAATGGAGAGAGCCCAGCAGCCCTGCAGGGGACTGGGACGAATTCCCCACACAAGGGGATTTACAAGCGAAGAAAACGTGCACTGAGGAAACAGCAAAGCAAGCAAATGACAGTAGGTAGATCTATTCTGAAATATTTGACTTTTTTTTTTTTTTTTCCTGCTAAAAAACCTACAGCAGTGGGTTTTGATCTTAGGCAACACGTGTTTTGGAGCACTGCAGAGCCGCCACAGCTCCAGGTGGGAAGAGGTGGAAGAAACATCCCTACGGAAGCGGTGGGAGAGGCTGGGAACAGCAGCCGTACCATCAGTCAGCCCTCGCCGCTTCCAGCCTTAATTCCACCTCCTGCTCCTGGAGAAAGCACAAGCAGGGAGAGGAAAAATCCCTTGTGTTTATTTTGTTACAAAACAAACACCAAACACATTTTGGGTTTGTTTAATAATTTGCGTTAAACTCCAAATACACCGTCGCCCACAAAAACACATGCAGAAATTGTTTCACCGGATCGGAACTTGTCGCTGCATCAGCTGTCACAGCCGCAAAATTAAAGCTGCTGAGCTGCAGCTCAACCCAAAGCACTGAAAAAAAATAATTGCTCTTTGAATCGCTTCACTGGTCCCAGCAAGCTGAAGCGCTATCAGTGCCTGCAGCCAACTTTCAAAGACTCGAGAATCCATCGATGGACCCAGATCAACACAGGACTACTCAGAGAAGCGAGCACGTAAGCGTTAAATATTCCTTTCCAAAGTTTTATTGAAATGGGAAAGGAAAAAGTGAAGCACCAGGTCTGAACCCGGATGGTCAGCACCCTCCCGCTCGGCTCCACGGCACCTGGCTTCGCCCTCTCAAACGATACATTAAAGGTTGAGAAAAATGATCTTTATAATACCTCCGAATGAAACGGTTGGATTATAAATCACACTGGCATCACGTTTTGTGGCTACTGATTTCTGGGGTCCATCCACGTGCAGGTGTGTGTGCGTGTTCAGAGGGACTACGCCCAAAGAGACTACCGGAACGTAAAAACCTTTCCTGAAATTGCAGTGGAACAACCACCTGGTGGGAGCGGTAAGGGTGTATTTACATACATCTTTAAAAATCACTTCCGCTAATAGCTAAAAAAAAGAAATATTTATGCAAAGGACACCAATAGAAGACCAACGATAAAAAACCGAGCGGAAGAAATTATATGTAATCCTAGGAATCTCTCAGAAAAAAGCTCATTCTTCATAACTTTTTTCTTTCAAAGACTTTGCCGCTGCAATGAAAATCAGAAACGTTCTGGTTTAATGCCTAAAACCACCGATGCCTTCCCTAAAAAGCTGGTTCTGCTTCTCTCCAGCCACGGCATGGATAATTTCAGCCCGTCCCGTGAGACGGGAATCCCACCCGTTAGAGCTGTAAATCACCTCTGCGGGACATGGCCATCCATCACCTACAGCGCGTCTCCTGTGCCGAAGGCTGGCGCGGGACGGGAAGGCAAATCCCCAGCTGAACCCAAGCCAGGTGCCGGAACAGTCTGCTGTGGCCTAACGGAGCTTTTCTCCTCCGTTCCTCCTCAAAAAGACTGCAATCCCTGGAGGTATCTAAAAGCCGGGCAGATGTGGTGCTGAGGGACATGGGTTAGTGGCGGTTCGTCAGAGTTAGGTGGATGGTTGGACTTGATGATCTGAAAGGTCCCTTCCAACCTGGACCATTCTATGATTCTATAATCTTCAGGCACTGGATTTGCCCATGGTCCCGTTGAACATCACACCACAGAGAGCACAGGTCCTCCATCGCGACCCCCATCTGCCTTTCCCATATTCCCAACTTCTCCGTTGACATTTCTAACAACGCTTCCGATGGGTTTGAAATCGGACTCCTCTGGCAGACCCACCTTCTGTGGCAACTCAGCCGTCAAGTCTTTCTACAGCTGGTCAGAAGTTTTCCACGGGAAAAGTTTCCACTGGAAAACCATTTGACAGATGATAAAACCAGCACATCCCAGAGCGCTCCACATGCCTGGACCTTCAGTGTTTCACCTTCTTGATGATGCCCTTTATGCCGAAACACAACCCTGATCAGCTCGATGCGAATAACCAGCTTTCAGCTTGCAACTGAAATTCTCAGTTTTGACAACAAAACGAGAAGACCAAAAGTTCCAGAGAGCAAAAGCCCCTTTTCCAGCCCATTCAGCCGCTCCATCTTTCCTCCCTTTCCGACCCCAGTGCCAAGACCCCACCAGTGCCCGCCCAGCTCCAGCAATGCTGGAGACTGAGGAGCAAGTCAACTGCTAGGCCCTGAGATCCCACTAAAGACACAAAATGAACATTGCGTCTTTCTCTGCAGGGACTAAACAGCAGCAAGCGACGCCCGAGTTATGGCGCAGGCATCAACGCTGCACATTTTAATCCAAAAAGGCGTAACTTATGAGATTACAAGTCCCAACATGAGTGCAGCACACGGACGCGGAGGAGATGAGCCAATCCAACAGCTATGGATGCTCTTGCTCTCATCACCATCACGGACCAAGCCCCGAGCCCTCCTGTTTCTCCCGTTAAGGAGCTCCTGGGAGGGAAACTTGTTATGGAGAAACGTGAAGCGGTGCATTAAGGAAACGAAAACCAGGCAGTGGCAGAGCCGGAGAGCCGGGCCATTTCGAGGAACGCTATGGTTTATTTTGCAGGAAACCATGTGGGTTTTTTCCTACCCATTCTCCACCCAAGAACAGGAAAAAGATCTGGTTGCCTTTCCATCCTACGTCTCCCCGTTTCTACCCATGCCCACACAGCTGCACCATCGTTCTGAAGGCCCGGGATTTATTTTATTATTTTTTTTAAATCATTCTCCCTAACTCATGGAGTCCCTACGAAAGACAAACGCCTCTTCCCATGAAGTGGAACAGGCTCTTGCGGAGCCAGAGTTCCGCTTTCATACATGACTTTACACTAATTGATTTTTTTGTTTGTGTTATTTAAAACACGTAAAAAGCCTCGTTTGGTTTCAGCAGTTCCGTCTTTGAGTCACACTCATTCTGTCTGTGGAGCAAGAAACCCAAAAGCCACGTGAAAGCGGCCACGTGAAATACAGCACAGGCAGAGAGAAACAAACCCGGGGTTTGACTGCAGTTTAGCAGAATGCCATTGCTGACCAAACATTCCCTTGGAATTTTTTGGCTTTTCCGTGGATTTAAATTTACAGATCACTCGATAGCATTTATCGATGAGTAATGCATCTCCCCGGTATACCCCACCGTGAGTCACGGAAGACTGCAGTCAGCCTTAAGAAAAACATACAGACGACTAAAATCCAGAACGTTTTACGCTACACAAAAAAAATTACAATGCGGCTGGAATTCAGTGGAGCAGCCAAGCAGGCTTTCCCTCCCTCCTTCAGGTCTCCGGTGCCTCAGGAGAAGAGCTAGATACCAAAGAAATGAATCATATATTGAATGCCGACCTCTATATGTCCAAACCCCGTAATTACGCGTTAATAAGAAAGCGAGGATTGTTCAAAACGCCAGAAATGAAGATTGCAACTAACGTAAGTACATCAGAAACCCAAAGAACCTTCGCACGATGTGCCAGCTGTAATGTCAAGGCAGAGCGAAAAGAGAAAAACACGGTAAAAAATACAAAGCCAAGAATCTTAATTTCTCTCCCCGGCTGCGAGCCGGGCCCGTTTTTTTTGCAGCCTCTCCGACGTGCGCAGCTCTCCGTGCCACAGGCGATGCGTTACTGCAGCCACGGGCTCCTCCTCGCTGTTAACTCCAAGGTAATACTCACCCCCCCCCAGCTCTGCGCTGCTCAGGACACCGGGATAGCGGCACCTTCTGCCGCGATGAGTTTTGCGTTTCGAGCAAAGACCAAGATTCCTCCCTGTCGCGGTTTTGACCAAATCGGCCAACGGCCAGTGACAGATGCTCCCCCACAACCTCTCGTATACGGAGAGGCGGAGGAGAGATAAAGAGATTTACGAGTTTAGAAGAAACTAACCTACTTTAATGGAATATTAATTACAAAATAAAAAGGAAATAATGAAACAGACACAGTATATACAAAACCGTATTAAGCTCCCAGGGTGACGTCACTGTCAGTGATGGTGACTGGACTCAGTGACGGGTGGGAACCGGGTTCCACAGATGGAGCCAGGAACACACGGATCGGGATCAAAGGCAGATGAACAGACAGGGTCCTCCTCAGACGTCGGCCATCGAAGGGAAAGAGCTGACCCTTTGATCCCTCAGCTTTTATACTGCGCATGGGGCAGATGGGATGGAATACCCCTGGCGGTCAATTGTGGGTCCCCTGTCCTGTCCGCTCCTCCCCGCAGGTGGGACCCCGCTGCGCTTTTCCGCTTCCCACCCTCCATTGGGGCAAATAACGGAATTAGCTGCCCTTGGCTGTTATAGCAATAAGTAGAAGCAGGAGCCTCTCTGCGTACCATTCCTTGGCACAAACTGTCTCATCACTCCGAACGAACCGCTTTAGACGCAACAGGCTGTTAATTTCAGAGAGTTAGAAGAGGCCTAGCTCAGAAATAAAAGGACTGAACAGAAAGTTGGTCCTGTTCTACCTCAAACCAGGACACTCCCTCCACCGTCCCAAATTTAACTGATAACATTTCATCTCTTCTTTAGCGGAACTTCATATAAGTACTAAAACTCCCCAAAATACTGACTTCTCCAAGGGAGCAAACCAATTTGTTCCCGTGTTTGAGCTGTCTCACTCTTTAGCTCTTCTAATTTACGGGGGGCTTGGTGGTCCTTGGAGACAGTCGGGTTCAGGAGATCTCCTGGCCTCCTGCTGGGAAGGTGTTTTACGACGTGCCATGTGTACGTAGCAGTCCCGGTGCTCTGGTCTGGGCGGCACGAAGACATCGCTCACCCTTCCCCATTCCCGCAGAGATGGCTCTGCTGACAAAGAGGAGGGCACTGGGCTGCAGGGGCTGCAGGCAGCGTAGGGCAGGAGCTGGCAGACTTGGTTTGTGCCCAGGGGAGCAGGCAGGGAAGGACAGTCTGGAAAAAAGACGCCTGAGGGGGGACCTTATCAACACTTATCAATACTGAAAGGGGGGGTGTCAGGAGGATGGGGCCAGGCTCTTTTCAGTGGTGCCCGGGGACAGGACAAGGGGTAACGGGCACAAACTTGACCATAGGGAGTTCCACCTAAACACGAGGAGGAACTTCTTTGCTGTGAGGGTGGCAGAGCCCTGGCACAGGCTGCCCCGAGAGGTGGGGGAGTCTCCGTCTCTGGAGACATCCCAAACCCACCTGGAGGCGTTCCTGTGCCACCTGCTGTGGGTGACCCTGCTCTGGCAGGGGGTTGGACTGGGTGATCTCCAGAGGGCCCTTCCAACCCCCGCCAGTCTGGGATTCTGTGACATGTCTTCTCCCCACCATGCTGGTGAGCAGCCCCAGCCTGCCCTCCCAGCTCAGGTTAGCAGTCTGAAGCACTGGGTGATGCATCAGCCACGGCAGTGGGTCCTCCCCCTCCCAACACACCCATGGGGACATCCATGCCAGCTCTCCGCCCCAAGGAATCCTTGCAGAGGAACAACTCCTTCAGGACGAGGATCACTCCTGGTTCCCCGAGTTCCTGACAACAGACTGGAAAGAACAAACTGCTCGGAGTCCTAGGACCTCTGCCCGGCCTTTGGGAAGTGAAGTGAAGGGCAGCTCGAGCACCCAGCTCACAAGGCCAAGGACCAGCCCATGCCTTCAGCGTAACCCTTTCCCACTGGTTCACCAAACCTTCCGCATCTTTAAGGATAATGCTGAAATAAGAGAAAACTATTTGTTCTGCTACAGAAAACCCTGACATCTGCTCCAAGGACCAGAAGGACATGTCCAAGACCACCGTTTCCACCGCTCACCACAGCGAAGCAGCCTCGCTCCATCCCAAAATACGGAAGATTATATCTGGGTCAAACTTCGATACCCCCAAGCAACACAGGACACTTGACCCTCTCAAAAGCAGGTCTGGAGGCAGCAGAAGGTGATTTGAAAATACACGGTGGTGACAAAGAAGCGTCCCAGGCCACGCGCTGTGGTAGCCCTCATCGGATCCTTCACAGCTAAGGAGCAACGCTGAGAAAACAAACAGCGGTATCGATTCCAGCAAACACAGTTATTAGTTAGAGTTGTTATTTTAAAAGCACACACTGAGAAGTTTTCCCTTTTCCAGCTGCTTATTTTGTTTTATTCGAACAAAACCCATGGACATTAATTTTAGCTGTACTTAATTGAATAATTTCTCCGGGGAATAGTTCAGGGAGAGTTTTAAAGCAGCCTGTTTCCAAGAGCCATTACTAATTGGCATATACCACAGCGTCAGTGTGCCAACCAAAATAGTACGCTTTAATGTTACTGGAACTATTCTCAGTCCAGATGTGTTGAGAACTCGCAGTGATATAAGGCAGGCAATAACTACGCTCACACGATAGAGGGTTTTGAGTATCCTTCCCCAGTTGTCTGGAAGGAGATAACAGTCTCCTTCCCTAGCAGTATTCGAGTGTAAAGCCAGGTCATTTGTTCCTCCCCTTTACTCCCAACAAGTGACCTATCCTTTTATTTACCGTGTTTAAAGCAAACCAGCACAGTTACCTAGTTATCAAATATAAAAAAAAAAAAACAAATCCAAACCCTCTTGTAAGAATTACATAAAGCTTGCCTCCAAGTCACAACCCTCACTGAAGTCAACGTTGCTGTACATTGTAGTCATAGGATGCGTTGGGTTGGAAGGGACCTCTCAAGGCCATCTAGTCCAACCCCCTGCAGTCAGCAGGGACATCTTCAACTGGATCAGGTTGCTCAGAGCCTCATCCAGCCTGGCCTTGAATGTCTCCAGGGATGGGGCCTCCACCACCTCTCTGGGCAACCTGGGCCAGGGTCTCACCACCCTCAGTGCAAAGAACTTCTGCCTAATGTCTCATCTAAACCCGCCCTGCTCTAGTTTAAACCACTGCCCCTCGTCCTGTCGCTACATGCCCTCGCAAACAGCCCCTCCCCAGCTTTCCTGGAGCCCCTTCAGGGACTGGAAGGGGCTGGAAGGTCTCCCCGGAGCCTTCTCTTCTCCAGGCTGAACCCCCCCAGCTCTCTCAGCCTGTCCTCACAGCAGAGGGGCTCCAGCCCTCCCAGCATCTCCGGGGCCTCCTCTGGCCCCCCTCCAACAGCTCCATGTCCTTGTGCTGAGGGCTCCGGAGCTGGAAACGGTACATCCAGCGCGCTCTCTTCACTACGGTGGCACACCAAACCCCGGGCAGGCACTGCTCCTCCTATTTGTAATCGTTGCTTATTTTTATTCAAATCCAAAATCTGAGTGCTCTAGCAACACAAACGCAGAGATTTTTAGGCCAGACTATCAAAACTTCCAGCAAAATCTTCAAGTTATAGGGACAATGTCTGTTGTGCTATAGGGACAAACTATTGTGCTACAGACCTGACTTTGAGAGAAAGCAAGGAAATACTGCTAATAGAGAAAATAATCGTAAATTCTGCATCTCTAGGAAAGCCCGGAGCACTATGCCACTGGAAGCCTACTTACATTCGTATACCAAAACCCTGCCAATCAAAACACTTTTCCTATTACGATATGTTTGTTTTCTGCAAACTTGTATCAGAAAATGAAAGGACAGAAGCTAATTCAGACTCCATATCTGTTTCTATTCCCTTTAGCCAAAATCGAAGCAGGGTTTTTAAAATACTGCCTTCAGAAATTCTTCATAATATTCACCCCTGCTTTCTTTTAGTAACTCTAATTTTTCCCAAGTCTTTATACCATTGCAATACTTTTCCATAGATATGAATAGCTTAAATTACAAATACATATCAGTTGCCATAATTACACTAGGGCAGAAAGTATATTAATTCCCTATAAAACACCACTTGGCTACTAAACCCTGCAAGTTTAGGTTTCCAGTCCATTTCTCAAAAAAAAAAAAAAATTCACTTAAGTTATAGTCCATGCAGCTGTTGTCATTTTAAGATCTCCTTGACAATTACTATTTCTACACTTCTTGAACTGTGGACTCATCACAACGATGTCATGTAATCACTGAATGGTTTGGCTTGGAAGGGACCTTAAAGCCCACCCAGTGCCACCCCCTGCCCTGGGCAGGGACACCTCCCACCAGCCCAGGTTGCTCCAAGCCCCGTCCAACCTGGCCTTGAACCCCTCCAGGGATGGGGCAGCCACAGCTTCTCTGGGCAACCTGGGCCAGGGGCTCACCACCCTCACAGTGATAAATTTCTTCCCAATATCCCATCTAAATCTCCCCTCTTCCAGTTTAAAACCCTTCCCCCTCGTCCCATGGCTCCCCTCCCTGATCCAGAGTCCCTCCCCAGCTTTCCTGGAGCCCCTTTAGGGACTGGAAGGGGCTGGAAGGTCTCCCCGGAGCCTTCTCTTCTCCAGGCTGAACCCCCCCAGCTCTCTCAGCCTGTCTTCAGAAGAGAGGAAATCCTTGTGGGTACCCAAGAACCAGGCCTTAGTCCCATTGAAAAAAAATAAAATTAAATAGCGAGACAGAGCATCTCATCCACTTGGGTCACAGCCACCTTGACCCAAATCTACCCCGTTCTGCCATGAGATAAAAAAAAAAAAATCCATTCTCATCCATTTTTTCAACCTTAGAAATAACCCTAGTTAATGCATCTATGGGAGGACTCTCTCAAAAGCCGGCACGTTGCTTGCTCAGGGTTGACTCACAAGAGATATTCCCCGTAAATCCCCCTTCAGCCCAACAATGCATCCCGCCTGCCCGACCCCGGGCCGGCCAAGGCTCTTTGATGAGCTGGCGCTGTGAAGGACGCTGCAGCACGCTGATGGATAACCCGCCCAGCCCGGCTCCTTCCTCCCGGACAAAGGCCCCGTCACTTGGGAATCCCGGCAGAAGTTTCCCAAGCACCTTCCAAAGAAAAAAAAAAAAACCACCCTCATTTCTCAAAACCTGCCTACAAGACAGCCCCAGCTCTCAAGGCGATTTAAAGCGACATTTATTAATGGCTAATGTCATTTTGGCCCCAGGAGAAAAATCACCAAATTGTTGGGCTTTGCTGGGAGCGCGGCCGAGCAGAATCGCCCCGCGCCGCAGCGAGCGCCTTCAAAGAAAGGGCAGAAATTCCTGAGATGTCTAGCAGGCTGTGCAGGATGTATAAACTCATTCCGACACAAATTAAAGAAAACTCAATCCAAAAAGCAGGAGTGAACTATCCCCGAAATGTTAACCGTAACGCTATTTCCAACTCACGAGAACGTCCCACATTTTTCACATTAAAAAGCTTTAAAAGTTAGTGAAACACTTCATTGCTGCCACAGTCCCTACAATTGAGAATTATTCAAGAACTGGAGATTAAGTGCTCTCGGTTTCGAAGCAGATTAAGGAAGATTGGAAAAAATGACCAGCAGTGTTCGTGCATAGCTGAAGACCAAAAATATATTACATGGGCTGCAGTTTGAGGAGCAAAAAGGGAATATAGCTCAACGTGCAGATGCGATGCTGGCTTTAGTGATTCCAGCTTAAGTGGTGCGCTCCCTTCCTTCCAGTTTCATTCCTTTTATCACAGAATGGCTTGGGTTGGAAGGGAACTTAAAGATCATCTAGTTCCAACCCCCCTGCCCTGGGCAGGGACACCTCCCACCAGCCCAGGTTGCTCCAAGCCCCGGCCAACCTGGCCTTGAACCCCTCCAGGGATGGGGCAGCCACAGCTTCTCTGGGCAACCTGGGCCAGGGGCTCACCACCCTCACAGCCAAGAATCTCTGCCCAATATCGCATCTAAATCTCCCCTCTTTCAGTTTGAAACCGTTACCCCGTGTCCTATCATTACAGTCCCTGATCCAGAGCCCCTCCCCACCCTTCCTGTAGCCCCCTTTAGGGACTGGAAGGCTGCTAGAAGGGGCCATGCCTTGCAGGTGGCACAGACACACGGACCAGTGCCCTCCCACACTCCAGAGGGTTTCTCAGGGTGACCGACACAGTATGGAGCTCATCCCCTGCCATTAGCCCTCACCCTTCAAAGGAAATGGGTTTTGTTGTTTCTTTTTTTAAATGACAACGCCTTCCCCCCGACAGGCCAACCGAACCCCATCTTCGGTCTCTGAACGAGCGGCTCAAACGCCGTGAGCTCCCCCTCAGCAATAACCTCTGCGGAACCCCACCGTCAGGCAGCGGCAGATACAAAATTTAGTTTAAAAACAATGCCACTGGTCAAGTCCTGGCCCCTAAACATGGGAAGGCTTCCATCAGCCCCAGGTGGGGCTAGGAGCTCGCACCATCTTTTGAACAACCTTAATGCACAGCCCTAAGGAAGACACCCTTCAGCATGCCCACACCCGGGTGGTGACCATCAGCGACAACACACTGGGAACACACCAGAAGGGGTCATGAGGTCCAGCGGAAAGATGTTCTTCACCAGCCCGTCCCTTATACCCATAGGAGCTGACAAGAACTTCAGGAAAGTTCACCGAAACCACACTCGACACAACCAACCATCTCTGCCAACTGCTAAAAGCTTATTTCTACCAGCCAACAGGTAGTGCCAGTCTCCTCTGCTCTACACATCCGCAGTTAACCCTCTTCTAAAACAACTCCGTCTCACTTGAGCCTTAAGAGACTTGTTCAGTTCTGCTCAAGGTATTTAGAGAAGAGGGAAACGCAGAACCATGCATTAGTGAGTTTTCAAGCCTGCAAAACACAACTGCCATTTTAATAAACATCCAGGTTGGTAAGAAGCCAACAGAGCATCACAGTATTCACCACAAGAGCATCATGCTGTGGACAGCTGCATGGCATTATCCTCTTGGATCACAAACGAGGAGGAAAGCCACTTTAGAATTGGTCTATCAATCACGGGAGGAACCAGAAAACTTGCAAGTGCTTCATGGTTACAGTATTGAAAGCAGCTGATAAAGCTAAGGTCAACCCAGGCACCTGGGACTAATCTCCAGCTGACATACTTCATCAAGCTCTACGGGAATCAATGGTAAATTGACTAAATTAGCAAGAGAAATACATCATCTAACGACACGTTCAGAGCTGAGCAAATACCAGGAATCAGAGGCACCACAGTGAAGGCGCTCCTCTGACATGGCTGGAATTACTCGTGTCCTACCTGCCCAGTCACCTGCCCCGAGGTCTGAAACAAGCCAAAAGCAGAGAAAAAACATCTCTTGAGTTGATGGCCCAGAAATCTTCCACTCCAAGTCTGCAGTCACGGAAAAAAGTTCCGATTACTCAGAGCAACGGTTAAAACAACAGCAGGGGTGGAAGAAGAACTTCCACAGATAAGCGACCTCAAGTCTACGGATCCTGGTCAGCCTTAGCTAATGATTTTCTTTCTTCCCACTTCCTTCCACCAAAAGTTGTGCCAACTTTCCACATGCCCTCCCATGGATTTTCTGCAGATGTGGCTGAACACTTACTGTTTAGCGTGGCTCTGTGCCCGCGGATTTTTGCAGCGCAAGGAAAGGCTGTTATACGGAGGGAGCCCTTATACAGCTGCTCCGCTCCTCTATGATTTTCTCCTTTCTACAGTTCATTTGTTGGAAGGACCAAAAGTGATTAATTGGCAAAAGCTGCACAAAGCTGAGGGTTTAGTGCCACTAAGCGACGTGTCTGTAAGACACTTGAGAAAACCGGGGCTAAATACCGGTTTGATCTCGACGCACGGGTTCTGAATTCCAGGGTGACGAACTCCAGCGCAGGAAGGAAACCTTAAGCCTCCACTTTATCACGCTACACAAATACAGGGTTTATCAGACTGCAGAGATTACTAGCGCTTACTGTGCTCCTCCCGCAACTGCGGGCGGAAGCGGACGGTCTGATGGCTCTCACGTGGGCGGGAACAAGGCAGCACCCCACCGTACCGCTGCCGCGGGAAGAGTTCTTCCATCCAACAACATTCCAAAAAGTCCCCCAAAACCAAAATCAAAACCCACCACCGAAAAAAAAGCTGGGGGGAAAGAACGTGAACGCATACGGGGCAAAAAAAAAAAATCAACTCCCAGCTTGGTGTGGGCATTCTCAAGGCTGTTATTTCTAATTACTCAACTTGAAACATCGCATTTAAAAAAAAAAATACACCGATGCTACAAAAGGCACTTTTAGCCTATGGGTTTTATTTTTTTCCTGATTTTTAATACAGGAACAATGTAAGCCGTTTTTGTCACTTGTTAAACCCATTTCTTGGGTTTAACTTAGTCCCAACTTGGACTAATCTGTTGTTCTACAACGTGGTAAAAAGGCAGAGATCTTTCTGACAGGAACAAATATCAACCGAACATACAAAACGTGCCTCTTCTGCTCGCAAAATCGCTGGTCTACGGTGGCTTCCTAAATCTGATGTGAAGAGAACACCAATCGGATTATTAGTCCCAAATAAAAAACCACAAGGTTTTTACTTTACCACTCCGGTTTTACTGAATCACAATGGAAAAGCTCTGCCATCTCTACCCCGTTATATTCCTCGAGGTACCTTGGGGAAGACCTGCCCTTTTTAACCTGGGAGTTCAATTTTATGACATCTGGCCTTGAAATTGGTCCAGGTCCAGGCTCCTGATGTCTGCTCTTTCCATATGGGAGAAAGTTGTAGACGTTTTCGTCTTTTCTTTGAGAGGACAATGAACTCCTGGCTGCGTCACTTCCAACCCAAACAACGCTGAAACCCAAACGGGTATTAACTGATAGATGCATTGTGTGAATCTTCACGAGCACAAAGGACCAGATTCCATGGCTTGGCCGAGGCCATTGTGTTTCTTCCTAAAAACTAATAATAAATGTTTTGGACATTAAACACCACTACTAGACCCCTTTCCAATTCAGTCGTGCTTTAGAGAATCCCCATACTCTGGTCAGAGCCTTCGCCCTGCAATGGGGATGATGGGGAAGAGCCGCTGCAGCTGACCCACACCACCGGGGCCGTCCTCCACGCACCCTAAAAACAAGGGCAATCCTATTTATAGGCCCCCTCATGAAACTTGGGGTGGGGGTGGGGGTGTCAGTTTGTCAAATCAGAAAGCCCGAACTACCATCTTTGCCAATGAATATCGGGGAAACACTCTCATTTCCCAGCGAGCACCCACAGTCATTCCCCCATCGCCACAGCTCTGAGCGGAAGCAACGCCCCCGACCGTTCTTCAACCCGCACTAATTGCCTGAAGATGCGTAACTTGATTATTTGACATTTTGTAAAACCTCACGAAGCATTCGATACGGGCAGTAACAGGTGCACCGAAAGCCAAACGGTACCTGCAGCCTGGCCAAAGATGACACGCTTTCAAGTCTCCAGATTTTGAAGTTTCCCATCGCCAGCTAACAGCAGTATTTCAAGACTTCAGATGTTAGGTTCTGGGCCTCAGCTTTAAATTATTTTTTCAAACCCTCTTAAAACACATTTAATCCTTTGTTTTCTTTCTGAGGAGAAAGGTTTCACATCTGGACTGTCAACCTGCATTCCAAAGCATTAGCCTGGCAAATTAAAGCAGCTGAGCTGTAAATCTCCAAGAAGAGGACTTGTCATGGAAATCGCAACTCAGCATTAACTATGCGCCCAGTTCAGCAAGAACGCCGACATGAAGAGCCCAAACAACGCGGGCAGCCCCAAGACAACTCTGCAAATGAATCCTTCTCTCTGATGGCGAGCAAGTTCACCTAACCTACCCAACCCTGACTTGTAGCAGCATCTCGGTACCCAGCTTTAATCTGAAAGAGTCGCATAAGAGCCCGCCGTGAGCAACCGCCAGTTACGTAGCTGAATTTTACAGATCGTTTTCCACCACCAATTTGAGGAGAAGACTGCAGTTTTCACATACGCCTTGTGAGAGTTGAATGTTCAACCCCCCTGACCTCCAAGAGAGCCGAGGTCCTCATTCCTTTGGACGGCAACCTCTAATGGGTCCCTTCTGGCTCGGAACTACCCAAGCACTAAGATAGAAAGCACTAAGATCCAGAGAATTAAATTCTTCCTGCCAGATTTCAACGGAAATCCAAACACCAGCAATGCAGAGGCACAGTGGACCCAGCGGCAAAAGGGTGTAGAACGGTAAAGCTGATAAAAATAGGAAAATCATAATCTCCCCAGCGCCCCAGGATAACGGCATGTTACTGAAGTGCCTCAGCTCATGTAATAAAAAAAGTGTTAATGTAACATTTTTTGATCGTTGCACCATTTATTTATTCAGATTTTTAGATTTATAAGTTAGCTGCTAAAAAGAATTCCATTTTTGCTATTAATTTTTTTTTTTTTTTCCTTTAGAGGGAAAGCAGTTTTGGAAAAAATCAACGTCAAGCTTAATTCAACTCTAGAGAAGGTTGGAAGGACGGATCGGCCGATGCACGGAAGACATCGAAGCAACAGTGGTCCGGCTGGTTAACTCTTCTGTCAGCGCTCGTTTCACAAAACACTCTACAGTCTAACTCAATTACTTCTTAAGACTTTCTCCTAAAGTACTTTATTAAATCTCTCTTCCTACCAAACGTACAACGCAGAGCTTTGTGTGTCGGGCTCTTAATTTCATTCTTTCAGCTCTAGTTTCCCGACCGTGTCTCTGCTGATCTAAGCCCCACCAAGGATGAGTTCATCTCTCCACCTTCCCTGCCGAACACCACGGCCAAGTCCTCTTACTTTTTCCAAAAACCGGACAAACGCTCTCCATGATCAGCTCAAACCAGTTCTCTTGTTGAATTCAGAGCGTTACCACAGCGCTCTGCTGCCACATGAAGTCTGCCAAAAAATACCTTTATCCTATAACGACCATAACTGTAACGAAGCCAGCCTGCTAACGTATATGGTTACTAGAACCACATTGAGTCTTTCCTGCCTGGTTCCTAAATGAACAAGAAAACACACGGCAGTTTTCCTCCAAATTAAGAGAAGTACTATGATACCGTACCTTGATACCTGAAGGAAAACCATTGTGTAGGAGCACATTTAGGGAGAAACTTTTTAAGCTGAGGGTGGTGAAACCCTGGCCCAGGTTGCCCAGACAGGTGGGAGACGCCCCATCCCTGGAAATATTCCAGCTCAGGTTGGACGGGGCTTTGAGCAACCTGGTCCAGTTGGAGATGTCCCTGCTCATGGCAGGGGGTTGGACTAGATGGCCTTGGAAGATCCCTTCCAACCCAAACCATCCTGTGATTCTGTTGTTAGCGACCCACACTACTGCTACCAGCATCCCGGGCCACCAGAATGGCTTCCCCTGCTATTTCTGCGCTATTACCTACTGCCTTGTCCCACTCCGCTCCCCCCCCAGTACTCTCCGCCTCCCGCGCATTGACTCGCTGAGCTCCAGGCCAACCCTACATGCGTATCCATGTCCGATTGCTCCCGAGGGCATCAGAAGGGAGAGGTCGGGGGAAGCGACACCCCACGCCGCACCTGACCCTCGCCTCCCCCCGAGGTGCTCCTGCCACGACAAGGCCGCCTGCATCCCTTCTCTGGGAGGTGCTGGAGGATTACCCAGCGCCTTCTATCTGCAGAGCTTTCAACAAAAGACACTATTATAAGATTAAAACCGAGTTGAAGTAATTGTGCATGGAAATTCCTCTTATTAGGGCTGTGGATGGAGTCTTATCAGGTTTCACGGCTCAGAGAGCAGGCTCTGGCAGCCAGGCGTGTTTGTTAATAGCTATTCCAGCTGCGGCCGACTATTTCTGCTCACCTGGTTTTTGTCACGCTGAAACAAGACACACCGCCACGTTCCGTGACAGATATTTTCCTTAGAGTAACGCGTTTCTCCTTCATCATTTAATATCAAGCGCTCGGCATAATTAAACCGGTTAAGGCAACGCCTCTGCCATCCAGCGCACGGATACCCCATTCACTACTCACGACACAGGGGAGCCGCGGCTTATTCCTGGCATGGGTCTCAAAATGGAAAAAAAAAAAAAGCCGGATAAGCCACTAGAAGAGTGTCCGCTTCAGTCTACAGCCCAGAAGTAGCTATCCAAATGTTCAAACAAGCTTGAAACGGGGCAAAAAAGCGTTACAACAAGCAAAGGACAATAAACAACAGACAAGAATTTAACCAAACGGTGCAAATATCACCACGGGGTTCCGTTCCCGTATCCGCTACAGAGCACTGCACTACTGCAACCCAGAGCCACAGCAGCTTCAGGGGAGCCCTCCAGGACAGGAGCTTCAGGCAGGGGAGGACATTTACACCAGCAATGACCACCTTCATGGGGCTATTCAGAGCCCAGCTTCAAAAAACATAATTCCCAAGGTTTAACACTTACTGTACTGTACAGGTGAGCCCCCAGGTGCCACCTGGTAGGTGCATATACCGTGTCACACGACAGACAGCAAAGTGCCAACTGAGCCAGCAACGTGCCCTTGTGGCCAAGAAGGCCAATGGCATCCTCGGAGGGGGCATCGAGAAGAGTGTGGCCAGCAGGTGGAGGGAGGTCATCCTCCCCCTCTGCTCAGCCCTGGGGAGGGCACATCTGGAGTGCTGGGTCCAGTGCTGGGCTCCCCGGTTCCAGAAGGACAGGGAACTGCTGGAGAGGGGACAGCAAAGGGCTACCAAGATGCTGAGGGGACTGGAACACCTCTCTTGTGAAGAAAGGCTGAGGGATTTGGGTCTCTTCAGGCTGGAAAAAAGGCGCCTGAGGGGGGATCTTATCAACGCTTATAAATACTGAAAGGGGGGGTGTCAGGAGGATGGGGCCAGGCTCTTGTCAGTGGTGCCTGGGGACAGGACAAGGGGTAACGGGCACAAACTTGACCATAGGGAGTTCCACCTAAACACGAGGAGGAACTTCTTTGCTGTGAGGGTGGCAGAGCCCTGGCCCAGGCTGCCCCGAGAGGTGGGGGAGTCTCCGTCTCTGGAGACATCCCAAACCCGCCTGGAGGCGTTCCTGTGCCACCTGCTCTGGGTGACCCTGCTCTGGCAGGGGGTTGGACTGGGTGATCTCCAGAGGGCCCTGCCAACCCCTGCCAGTCTGTGATCCTGTGAAAGGGACAGGAAACATCAATAGAAACATGGAGGAAAACCAGAGAAGAGGGAGTTGAGGAGAGCAAACATGCCGGCAGAAAGCACAGGGACGGCCCTGGCAAGCTGGCATGTTCCCTGACCTCAAACCTGACCACCCAGATTGGCTCAGACGTTTTGATGTTCTACCTCAAGCTGTGATCACCAGGCATCAGTTCCTTCTCAAGGAGGCTCAAACAGAGCACTGAAAACCCACCTGTCAAAGCCTGACATTCTTCTCCTACCAGCATCTGAAGACACGGCCAGCCTGAAACGCGTTCCTCCCAGGCAATACCCAACACGTTTTGAAATCTTGGCTGAACAAACCCTTCAGCTCCCCAGTTTCCCTTTCTTCTCCTACTACTGCCTTCTACTTGGTATCATTTCTAAAGTCTGAATGTCCTGGAGATGCTGCTTTCAAGAGAAGACACACAGAAAACACACCATCTGCTGAGCTGACGTATATAATATAAACAGTGTAATGATGTGCAACACGAAAACCCAAGAAAGCGCAGCCCAAGCCAGACAGAAGATGCTGCTTTTCTCAGGGTACTTCAGCAGCCTCCAAGAGATGACTTCTTTGAGAATAACTTCACAGAAGCACAGGAATTTCGCTTATTTCTTTTCTTGTCCTCAGCACACTAGTAAGAAGTCCAGTCTGGCTTCTTAAATGCCATTTTCACCGTCACATGTGGGGTTCAGCTACTCTAAATGCCTTTTAAAGTTGGTTGTTCTCATTTCCAGCAAGTTCCTCACCCTCTACTGCAGCTGAAACGTTAAGACGCTGGGAGGAACAGCGCATATAATCTCATGTAACCCAGGGGAACTTAGTCCTTAACATCCTTGCAGAAGAGGAAGGCAGCACAAGGCCATGTAACAATCCTGGAGCTCCTCCCGCAGAAGCTCCTAGAGCCAAACCAAACCTGCCCGGTCCCAGGTTAGCGCTACGGCAGGATGAGATCTGCAGCTCAAATCGTTGTCACACCCCACCGGAAGGGTCACCATCACTGAAAACAGCTGGGCACCACCGCCCAGAGCTCAGCCCTGGAGCATCCATCACATCCCCGCACGCAGCTGCATCCAGCCCAGGCAGCGCTGATGAAGCCAGATGCAGCAAGTTTCCCTGTTTCAAGCTCACGAAGCACAAGCTCGGGCACCTCCACTCCATCCAGCCCTGAAAAAACAGATATATGCCCTCAGAGGTCTTCAAAACCTTAATTCTTATAGGTGTGGAGCTGCAGGCGTTTCAACGATTTGCAAAATATCATCTACGCTCTCAGCACCCTTCTTGTTTCAAGTTCTCTTCATCCTGCCGGCCAAAGGAGAGCGACGCGCACACCTGCGGGCGCAGAGAGCAGACGGAAGCCCCGAATCAGCGACGGACGTAGGTCAGGCCACGAGGCATCTCCCAGGGCATCTCCTCCTGTCCGGACCCACAGCGCTGCTCCTCCCGCCCTGTCATAATTCCGCAGTAAATGAAAACCAAACGCCAAAAGGAGCCTTCATTTTCTGATGTTCATTGGCTGAGGTAATGGCTCCGAGCGGGGGGGGGGGGGGGGGGGGGGAACCAACAAAAAAACCCAACAAAAAACCCCAAACCACGTCGCTTTCACAGGGCAGAGCACCCCGTTTATAATGCACGCTTTTGAAGTCCAGCAAGAAGGAAAAAACTAAAAATAAAATAAAGAGGGTTTTGTTGGTTTGCGTGTGAGGTTTCCCCCCCGCCTGCCCCGGCCTTTTCTTTTTTTTTTTTTTTTTTTTTTTTTGAAGGATGCGATACAAACCAGCTCGATACACAAATTAGAGGTGATCTCATCAGTCCATTAGCCCAACTAAAGCAAGCCCATCACTTGGGAGGGGATGCGCCGGCCAGATGCTCCTGATTGGCCTGGGAGCAGCATCAATCTGGGGGCACAAACGCGGCCTTCATTCCACAGGCAAGGCATGGCTCCCAGCTTTCAATCCGCCCCAAACACCACAGTTTGGGCCGCATTGGAAAGCGGGATTTGAGAGTAGCGTCTCCCACTTGCCGCGACGGCATTTAGGCAGAGCCCGCGGCCGCTCTTCCCACCTCTCTCCGGGTCGAAGGAAAGGACCCCCAGCCATCACACGCCTCGCTGCTCCACGCCAAACGGGCGCCTTGTACAGCGGCAGCCCCTGAAAGGAGGGGAGGAAAAGCCCTTGAAAATTCAGCAAGGATAGTAAAACGTGGTTTCGAAGCTCTCGCCTTTCATTTCTCATAAACTGGAACTCCACCACGTCTTTCCACCAAGTTTCTTTTGACTGCTTTGTTGCGGAACGGACGATGCTCGAAAGCTAAGGAAGTCTCATTTCTAAGATGTTTCTGTTTTCATTCGAGCAGCAGAAGTGTTTATTTTCCTAGCCAGTGATGGAATTAAACAATTTGTCTTTGAAAACTCTATAAGCCTTCACCCTGACAACCCCCTCCCATCTGCTTTTCAGATTAAGGTACTTTGATTTTTACCAGCTAAAGGTTTATGAACTGCTGTATAAACCCAATTACTCTCATAGTAAATTATTTAAAGCTTACATGTTATTTTTTAAATTTCTCCCCACGGAGTACTCTGGAGATTCGGAAAAGGAAAGGCTCGCTAGGGCATTTTGAATTAAAAACACGTAACGGGGAAAACCATGGAACTTCCAGAAAATCAGAATAAAAAAAAACCCCAAAACAACTCAACATAGTTAAGTGAGGACGAGACACACTCCAGGAGCGACTTTTCAGGGTAGGACTGTTAAAAAAAGGAAAAAAAAACCCTTCATTTCAGTGGGAGGGAGTTCTTTAAAAACAGATGAGGTTCCATCTGAGGTAGTATTTATTCTTTAGCCGGTCTCTGCCTCACGTCCTGATTGAAAACAGGGCTAGGAGAGATCTTCGTGTGCTCGCTGCGGATGTCACCAGCGGAGAACACGGGGTGGCGGGAGCGGGGGGGGACAGTTTCTCATGGGAAGGCAGGCTGTTCTAGCTGTGTCCCCAAAGGGACGGGGCATCCCGGGGACACGCAGGGCCCGGCTGGGCCAGCGAGGGAGAGCACACGGAGCACGGGACACCAACGGAGCCCACAACGGCTTCCCCGACCCGGGACTGGGAGAAAAATATACACGAGTCGCTGGCAACCATCACAATACAACGCCAGCGGGGGCTAATTCATTTTTGTGGTCACCGGTTCTGGGAGAATCTGCGTTGCCCAGAGGAAGGGGCAGGACGGGCAGCGCCTGCCCTGGTCGCATCAATTCTGAGCCCAAATCCGCCGTTCTCTGGAGAAACCCTTCACTGGGGCACAGAAATAAGCGTAAAATCTCTCATTTGCAGACACGGTGTTACCACAGGGATGGTATTTGCTTGGCCACGATATGATAAAGTATTATTTGGAGACCACCAGCAATGCACCTTTATATTCTGCCTATACATCAAAAGCTAAGGGAACACCCCCAAATTCCATTACCAGATTCTTTACTTTTAGGACGATGAGTAATAAATCCAGAGTGTTCACATAAATCAATATTCACCACGTGCAAGCTGTTAAAGAAAGTTCTATCCTTAAGCAAGCTACGGGCGCGACCAGAAGCTTACGAGACGTGTCCCCCCCAGGCGTACCCGCCGCAGGGCATGGGAAGGGAAGGCAGGGGAACACCCCGCTCGGGAAGAGCTGGCATTGGCCGCGATTCGTTCTGCGCGGTTCTCCTCCTGCTGTGTTTTGTCATTTATGCACTCAAACACCAAAAAAAAGTGTGTTAAAACAGCACCACAGCAACACCGAGCGATTCACTCGAGGCGTCTGGTCCGCACGTGCCCGTTGTGCCGACTTACGTGACCAGAAGCACCAATTCCCAGCATCCCAGCCACCAGCTACCCTCCCCTCTCCACCAGTACAGCACGGATAAACAGCAGCCAGGTGAAGTGACTTAGTTATTTAGATTAATTAATCAGGGAAGAGCAGGCAACAGCACCAACTCCCACGGGCGTGATACGGCGAAATCCAACCGATGCTTTCCAGCGTTGGCGACGGGGCTGACTCCAGAGGTCCGTCAGAGGAATGCCGGGGAAAGCACGCAGCTCGGACAGCACAGGGACCGGACCTCCAGCCCCAGGATGATAAATAGTTTCTCAAGAGCCCCTCGCTGCGAGCCTGGCCCCCGCTGTCAGAGCAGCATTAACGGACTTCAGCTCGGGGGCGGGGGGGGAGGTTACCCACCAACTGGCCCCCGCAGAAGGAAGACCAAGGTGCTGAGTTCAGCAGCCGCAGCTTGTTCGGGGCCAGGCGGCTGGTCCCCACCGTCCAGAGCTGCCCCGGGAGGGTGGGGGGGGAAAGAGGAGCTCTGCCTCCAAAGACGCATCCCTGGCGCCCGTCTGCAAGGCAAAACAAGAGGGAATTTTCAAAGCTGACAGTGTTCTAATGCAAAGCGTTGGTATCCAGGTACGCAACAGCAGGGGAGTTACAGCTAAGAGGGAATTCTGGGCAGCGGCTGGAAGACAGCAAGGAGCCACGAGCCGCAGGGATGAGCTCCATCGCGCTGAGATGGCATCAAAAGCCGGCAGCTTCCACCCCACCACAGCTCCCCTGAGACAGGTTCAGAGGAAGCGAGCAGAGCCCACTTTCCGTCTTTTCTTGATGGTAACCGCCTACCAAATACAAGACATGCTGCACAGCACCTTGCTTTTAGAGGGTGGTGTCTAGAGCATGATAAAAAAAATAGGAGAACCGCTTAAAAGACCTTGAGAGCAGAAGAAACCCAGGAGAGCAGAGCCAGGGCGTGCTGCAGCGTGGCACAGCCCCAGCTTCGCCCCGGTTCGGGTCCCTCCCTGCTGCCTCCGGAGGCACCAACCTCAGCCCTGGCACTGCGGGGACACAGCCCCAGCCAGTCTGCCACCCGAATCCCAGACTGGCGGGGGTTGGCAGGGACCTCTGGAGATCACCCAGTCCAACCCCCTGCCAGAGCAGGGTCACCCACAGCAGGTGGCACAGGAACGCCTCCAGGCGGGTTTGGGATGTCTCCAGAGACGGAGACTCCACCACCTCTCGGGGCAGCCTGGGCCAGGGCTCTGCCACCCTCACAGCAAAGAAGTTCCTCCTCCTGTTTAGGTGGAACTCCCTATGGTCAAGTTTGTGCCCGTTACCCCTTGTCCTGTCCCTGGGCACCACTGGAAAGTTCCTGGCCCCATCCTCCTGACACCCCCCCTTTCAGTATTGATAAGCGTTGAGAAGGTCCCCCCTCAGGCGTCTTTTTTCCAGCCTGAAGGGACCCAAATCCCTCAGCCTTTCTTCACAAGAGAGGTGTTCCAGTCCCCTCATCCTCTGGGCAGCCCTTTGCTGTCCCCTCTCCAGCAGTTCCCTGTCCTTCTGGAACTGGGGAGCCTATTCCCCGGGGCTCAGCCAATCCTGGGGTTCAGCAGAGTGAAACTGAGCCCATCATTCCAAACTGATAAATCTTTTTTCCTTTCTTCAAAAGCCTTTTTTTTTTTCTTTTTTATTTTTGAAAAATGGAGTACTTTGGTATACTTTCTCCTTCAATCCACCTGTACCTACTATATATTCCTTTGGCTCAGATCTCCCAGCACTAGTGGGAGTCAGGCCCCACGAATTTTAGGATACTAACAGGATTTAGCGCTCGTCCAGCCCAGGAAAACACTCGACAGCACTTTACCCGCTGACCCCAGCGCAGACCCACTCCAGATTAAAGGGGTTTCCTTGCCTGGATTACCTTCTGACTCCTCGTCTTATTGAGGCCAAGGACGCTGATGGTGGTCTGTAAGACTGGGTCACGTACTTTTAGAACCGATGCATCCATGTCGGCTTTCAACATCTCTGCAGAACACTGTGCATGCTTATCACACTTTTAATAAAACCCATGATGTAATACGTTTCCCAGAGCAGTTGCAGACCTCCTGCCAGGGCCCCGCAGAGAACCAGCGCTCTGCCGATGCTCGTGCCATTTCAGTTCCATTCATTAATCTTGTATTTTCAGCAACACTAAGTTCACAACAAGATCACACCGCCAGGTTCTTCCCCAGCTATCGTTATTACCAGAGCCCTTGCAAGTCTCAACAAAGAGAAGCCCATCTCCCAGTCTGGTTCATCGGTACTTCTTCTATGTAGAATGCCAACAATCTGTACAGTACAAGGGTTTTCATTGAATCACAGAATGGTTCGGGTTGGAAGGGATCTTAAAGCCCACCCAGTGCCACCCCCTGCCCTGGGCAGGGACACCTCCCACCAGCCCAGGTTGCTCCCAGCCCCGTCCAGCCTGGCCTTGAACCCCCCCAGGGATGGGGCAGCCACAGCTTCTCTGGGCAACCTGGGCCAGGGGCTCATAGCCCTCCTTGTTCCACTGCCTCACCACCTTTTCTTTGTTTTTAATTAAAGACTGAAATGGCCGTTGGTTACACTTCTGTCAGCCACCGAGGACTCAAGGCATTTACCAGCCTCTCCAGCACCCTCTGCAAACGGGGATGGTGTCCGATTTGCCCGGGATGCTCTGCCAGTTTGCCCAGGCTGGGCAGAGCCATCGCTTGCCCTCTTCCGCGCCACCAGCACCCAATACTGCTCTACCTTCAACACTTCAGAGGTTTCTTTTCACTTGAGGATCTACTGTTACAAGCTCCCGTCTTTTTTTAAGGCTCCTCCTTACAGTCCGGGTATTTTCTCCTCTCTTTCAGTAAGATTCCTCAGCCTTGCCTGATAGTTCACCACATGGAAGAAGTATACCAAAGTATATTTCGCAATATTATACAAGCATCTCTATTACGCAAGCACCACGATCTTGATGCCAAATACGTCTCTCTAGTTTCTAGCATCCGCACCGACCACGTTTGGCCCTTCTTTATCAACCCGGCCTCCTCTCAAATCCCCAATTAGTTCCGGGAGGTCCTGCCCATGCCTCCCTTTTGTCTGCTGCGCTCACAGGAGCGGGTTAGGAAGTTTGAACGAATCACTGCCACGGCGGCGTCAAGCTGTCGACACAAGCACGAGCCCGCCCGGGGTCTGAAAGGGACCGGCTGGAAAAAAGCCTCCGCCACACGGCGCTCCACGACTCCGAACCGCCCGGGATGCAGCGCTTGGCAGGGGGGCTGGAAATAGCCCTGCTTCATTATAAAACCCAGCCCGTTTCTCAGCAGTACTTGAAAAAAAATAAAAAATGATACAGACTACGAAGAAGAAAAAACGCCCCAAAGTGGTCTGGGGAAAAAAAAAAAACAAACAAAAAAAAGGAAATAAAAAGCTTTCGAGCTCGTCGCTTAGGAGAGGTTTCAGAATTGGAATATCTACAAACAGTTTGTTTTACCACCTAATAATCTTAACAAAACCTTTTAAATGAGCCCTCTTTTCGCTAGGAAGGGGACGACCACCGTAGGGAACGTTTAGCTACCGTGGGCTAAAGGTGCCTTACAAAAAAAGAAGCCAACTCTTCCGTGGGGCTAGCGGAGCGGTCCCGGTCCCGGCCCCTCCAGCCCCCCCTGCCCAGAGCAGGGACGGGCCGCGACACGGAGGAGCACACGTACACAACACAGCCCCGCTAGGAGAGACAGGCCTGAAAAAAATTCAGATATTAAGAATAAAGCAAGAGGAAACAGGTAATAAAAGTAGTAGGGAGTTGGCAAATTAAGAGAGGAGTCTTCCTCTTCTTTTAATTCTTTTTTTTTTTTTTTTTTTTTTTTTTAAAGCTTTTTCCCCCCCCCCTTTGGAAAAGAGCAGCAAAGTCATTCTCTTGTGCAAGATGTTTTAATTCCCATTATCATTCCGACATCTCATTCACAGGCCACCAAAACAACCCAGGGAAGAGGTCAGACACCGTGTAACAGCTATACATTAAGCAGCAATGAAAAACAAGAAACATCCCCCGCCGAGGACACGCTGACGGCTCTTTGGAGTCGACACATACCTAATTCACTTTTTAAGACTTTAAATCGCAAATTTTTCTTCAGCTTTCGCAGCACAAATAGCCGCAAGAAAGCCACCCAAAGCCCCGATTTGCCAAGTCAGGATTATTCGATATGAAGGTCATTTCCTCCAGCCCCGGGCAAACTCCTTTAAAGCCTTTCAGGGCCAGAAGCAAAAAGCAGAAGGAATACTTTTATCGATTTTAGGATACAAGACACAGGTCAAAGAGTGAGCGCACAGAAAATAATTCCCGCTTCTAGAGGAATATAAAAAAAAAAAGCGTAAATACTCAGAAGTGCCCTGGGCTGGCATCAGCGGGGCGCAACAGTTAATTTATTAAGGCAGGTTAATGCACCCAACAAAACCTCCAGCGTTAAGGCGATTTTGACCTCTCTGGATTGGCTGCCAATATGATATAGGTCCAAAAGAAATTACCCTTTTCTGCCGCGACAGAACAATAAATTGGCTTCCTTGAATACAGTGGTTAAAGAATCCAAGTTCCTGACCTCGCATGTTTTACTAGTAGTACGCCGTGCTGTAGGGAACAATCAGGATGACATTTGCTGAAATGTGTGGGATTTATGATATAATAGGTTGCACATACGCGCCAAAAGAGAAAAACCCCCTCTTAAATCCAAGCAAATCAAGATTAATTAGCTATTAAAATAGCTAAGAGAACACAGTGCTGTACAGGTGGTACAACAAACCATCTCACTCTCCGTACACGGTGACTACGGTTGGTTTTGAGGTCACATCGTCCGTGTCTCTTCCATCGCACTCTCCCTGGGAAAAGCAAAAATTGCTGCTCCTTTGTAAACTCCTGCTCTTTGTAATTCTCTAGGTTTGCACTTGCCATAAACAAACGTTACGCAGTCCTTTTATAGGAAGTCCCACCAAGTCCACAGGAAAATCCCGTATTGCCTGGCTTTGATCATGGAGACAGACCGAAAATCAACTCGGGTGTTTTCACAGCGACCCTCGTGGTCAGGGAGAGGCCGCGTCGCACGCATTCACCTCCTCCCTCTATCGCTTAGGTTCCCTCTAACTTTTCCCTCCTCCCCCTTTCCCCCAGCCCGGTGACTTTTTGGTTTATTGCTGCTAATTGCAATTACAGGTGTTCAGAACTCGACAGCCTGACGGATGCCCCCGCGCCTGAGATGCCGGCCCCGCAGCCCGGCGCTCCGCCGTGCTCCGTGTCCCCCCAGCAGGCTTCGGGCTCACAAAGCAATCGCTCTGCTGAAATCAGAGCAGCCTGACTTCTCTTTTTTTCTCCCCCCCCCCCCTCCTCCTTCCTGCTGCCCCCAGGAACGCGAACAAGTTGTTAATACCCTGCAATCTGCTCGGTTTCCCTCTTAATCCTGGTTTTAAGCAAGCCTCTCCTCGCAGGAGATCATATCAATGCGTCCCTAGCAGCCAAACAATGCGGGAGAGAGCCAATGTTATTGTGAGCCTGAGGTGGAACGACTCGATTCCCAGCAGGAGATCAATTTGTACGAGGAACCGGCGAGTTCTTCTCTAGCAGGGGTAACCACTTCAAACGAGCCAGACTCCCTGCGACAACAAATATCCCGGCCGGAATGCGGTCAGCCAGAAAAAGCTCACGTGCGATGGCTGCCGTTCCCTTCCCGCAGCTCAGGAGAGCGAGGCGCACGCAACTCCTCTCCTCCGGCGCTGGTCTTCAACCAAAACACCTTTAACCAGCTTCTCACGTCCCGCAGGCATCGCTCAACTCTGCTCAGGGACCACATCCCAGGAAAAGATGTCTTGAAGCCGTGGTCTTTGTCCACATTAACCCACAGCCTGGAAATCCGAACCGCATCCCGCCTTCCAGGTACCTTGGCTTTAAATTCATTATCCCGCCACGTGGTAAACTACCCATGGAGTTTATTGGCACGCAATTTTCAGCAGCTCTCGGTTCCCCACGGACCACACTTAAGTTCAAAGACATTTCCAGCAGCGACGGCAACGCTTCCCCAGGGCAGCATCCAAGAAAACCAACCGGGACCGACGTCCTCCCGCATCTCTCAGGCGCCCACGTTTGCCACGGTGCCCTTTTGTGACCTTCCCCCACCCTGGGAAAACTTAAGTTATCGTCAAATAAAATAATTAACACGAAGATAACTCTAGAGCAGACTGAGTCGTCGGAGAGACGAGGAGGGCCAGGTGATGCAGGGCCACTTGGGTACCGAATGAGCAAAACCTGAGCAAGAGAAAGTCCCTCCTCTCCAGGCTTTTGGAATTCTCCTTTAATACTGACTGAGCTCTCCCCATTCAGCCGTTTACAGGATATTTGAGCTGTTTGTTAAAGACTCGGCATCTTCCGCCGCTTAACCGGAGAGTGGAAAAACTCCTTTACCTGCTCTTGTAGGTACCGAAGTACCACCCCGAGCAAACTAGGACTCGATTTACACGGGAAAATAGCTGCTCAGCAAAAGCCTCCCGCGTGAACACCCCGGTCCCAGCTAGGAATATTGACAGACAAAATTAGCACGGAAAAGCTTTAAATCCTCACCAAAACCGATTTCTGTAAAAGCGTCCCAGTTTAGGGAAGCGTGAAAGGGATGCAGGCAAACCCAAACACCGCTCCATCACCTGAGTATTTTCAAAACGCGCCCTCATTGCTTTGCATTTCCCAAAAGTGCAATTAAAAAGCGACGGAGAATTCCTCATTACTCAGCGCGACCGCCGAAGAGACGGATGGAGCCCAGCGATACGGCGGTACCTATACACGGGGATTACGCCGTCGTTACTCTCGGAATTGACGGACGTATTAATTGGAGACAGCTGCAAGGAAAAATATCCTAACGACATGATTCATTAGTTTTCATAGATAATTACATCTGCTCATGGCCTCACAGTGAATCATTCATTTAGGGAATTTTTGGGGTATTAAATTTAAATGCAGTAATCAGATTCGTTAATCTGTGGGACAAGGCAAACCAAACAAAAATTTTATTAGGGGAATTGTTTATACTTTCAACATTGACATGAAATCAGCAGCAGGAAAAAATTAGCAGCATAATGCGTGCTCACGTAGGTTAAAAATTATTAATGGTGATCTCCTTCGCTCCCCCCAGCGCTCGTGTAAGGAGACTGAACAGATTTCCCCAAGGCTGCCTGGACGGCAGGGTTTTTTCCCCGGATGCATCTTTACGCACCACACAATCCAGCGGCCTTTGTAAAACATATAGATTTGTTGATCGAATGAAAGAATTAAAACAACCGATACTTGGTTTTGCCACTCAACAGGCTCAAAATACAGGTGGCCTTTCAGCGGTATTGTATTATAGATTTAAAAAACCTAAGTTTTAAACATGGTCTAGCTGGTTTTATTCCTCTGAAGTAGCAGCACATCTTCTCAGATAGAAACCCTAAAAAAATATGTGCAGATGCAGGCCAGTTCCCTTCCTATCGAGTCACAAACTCTTTAGCAAACTGAACTCCACCTTAAAAACAGATAAATTTTTGCCCATTTCTTCTCCTGGAACCTACTCTGGAATTTCCTATCTCTCGGTTTAAAAAAAAAAAGAAGAAGAAGAAGTAATTTTCTTGTCTGTACTATTTATGGTCAATTTATTGCCATTTTTTCTTGAACCAATATTCTTCTTCAGCTTCAATAGTTTTATTCCCTCCATGATATTTCACTGCCAAAACACGAACCGAAAGCAAACCCTATCTCCTACCCGTCCACGTCTGGCCAGAGTACACAGCCGAAGAGCAGAGCCTCTCCCGTGCTATTCTGTTGCCCTCCACAGCCTCCACGTCTCCTCTGGGCCTATTTCTCCTCAAATTCATTCTTCTGGAAAAAGAACCTGAAGATTAAGAGAATTTTTTTCTCCACAAAGCCGCATGCAGGTGCAGCGACTCCAACTGCCATGGTAGCACCAAGCACGCTTGTCACCTGTTCCACGTTACACCCATTCTCTCCCCATCAAACCAGCAAATATTTAGTCGGATGTGGGACAAGTTCAGGCCAGAATCAGTCAAGTGCTGCAGCTCACCGGGCCAAAGAAACTCAGGGCTTCATCCTCACAGCTGCATTTTAGGAGCTCCACAATCAGCAGACGATTATCTTGAACCACGTTCAAGAAAATATGGAGAATCAGGCAAGAGGTATCATAGAATGGTCTAGGTTGGAAGGGACTTCTCAGATCATCAAGTCCAACCATCAACCTGACACTACCAAGTCCACCACTAACCCACATCCCTCAGCTCCACGTCTGCCCGGCTTTTCAATACCTCCAGGGACGGCGACTCCACCACTGCCCTGGGCAGCCTGTTCCAATGCTTGACAACTCTTTTGGTGAAGGAATTTCTCCTAATTTCCAACCTAAACCTCCCCTGGTGCAACTTGAGGCCATTTCCTCTTGTCCCATCGCCTGTTCCTTGGGAGAAGAGACCGACCCCCCCGGCTACCCCCTCCTTTCAGGGAGCTGCAGAGAGTGAGAAGGTCTCCCCTCAGCCTCCTCTTCTCCAGGCTGAACACCCCCAGCTCCCTCAGCCGCTCCTCACCAGACTTGTGCCCCAGACCCCTCACCAGCTCCATCGCCCTTCTCTGGACACGCTCCAGCCCCTCAATGTCTGTCTTGCTGTGTGGGGCCCAAAACAGAACATGGCATTTGCGGTGGGGCCTCACCAGTGCCCGGTACAGGGGGATGATCACCTCCCAGTCGTGCTGGCCACACTATTCCTGACACAGACCAGGATGCTGTTGGCCTTCTTGGCCACCTGGGCACCCTGCTGGCTCATGTATCTCATGTCATATCAAAGAATCTTCGCAAACTAACCATCAGAGAAGAGCGGCTACGGTGCGCAAGCACTGTAACAGGGGAAATACCTTTTTTGGGGGGTCAAGAAACAGAGAGACAGGTAGAAGGCCCTGCCTAAAGACATCACAATGAGTCCTTGGGCAAGCCAAGAACGAAAGTCCCAAGTTCCAACCACGAGGCAACAACTATGCAACAGCAGCCACAAGCCAGGTTGTTCCTAGGTGTATGGAGAGAGCACCTTTGATACCACAGCTTGGATTTCTCTAAATCCACATGCTACTGCTGAGAACCAGAAATTAATGTGCAACTTGATATCTCCTGCTTTGGTGAAGCTGCACCTACGCAGTCGTATTTTTCCTCGTTGAGGTTTGGGGGACGAGGGGTTGCTCCATGGAAGCTGGAACAAATTAATATTTCCCTGAGAATTATTATTTTAAGAGAAAGAACCAGTAGAAGTTAAAAGGTAAGCCAACATCTTATATTTTCTTTTAGTTAAGCGTCTGACAACACGCAGTATATTTTATTCAGGATCTAGGCCCAAACACTGTATGGCGATAAGCTCCTCGTTAGGCTGTTACTGGAAAGAATCCCAGGCTCCGCAGTAACATCCCAATTTTTGCAATACCTACAAGCTTAACGCCCATGTCACAGCCGTGACTTCGAGAAAGACCTTTCCCAAAGACCGGCATTTGAGGTCTCCGCTCACCTCTCCCGAAAACATGCCGTTCAGCTTTAGCTAGTGCAGCTCCGCTTGTTTGTGTAACTGGAGAAACGTCAAGCCCTCTCTTCCCGTGATTTAAACTCCTCCAGTGTTAGAAGGAAAACAAAGAACAAAGATGCTGAAATATCCATCATCTCGCGCAGCGCCCGCAGGGAGTTGCTGGAGGAATGCAGTGTGCCGGGATCCATTGGCCTTGCTTCCAGGTTCCCGCCTGCTCGGCACACGCAGACCCTTTGCTACGTGTACAGAGAGGACTCGGGAAAGAATTCACCTCCACGGCTCTTCCACACCCTGCCAGGGCTCAGCGTCCCCAGGAGAAGCTGCCTGACCTGAAGGCATCATGGACCACTTGACGCGGTGATGGTCCCCCTGTACTGGGCACTGGTGAGGCCCCACCTCGAGTGCTGTGTCCAGTTTTGGGCCCATCACTATAAGAAAGACACTGAGGGGCTGGAGCGTGTCCAGAGAAGGGCGATGGAGCTGGTGAGGGGTCTGGGGCACAAGTCTGGTGAGGAGCGGCTGAGGGAGCTGGGGGTGTTCAGCCTGGAGAAGAGGAGGCTGAGGGGAGACCTTCTCGCTCTCTGCAGCTCCCTGAAAGGAGGGGGTAGCCGGGGGGGTCGGTCTCTTCTCCCAAGGAACAGGCGATGGGACAAGAGGAAACGGCCTCAAGTTGCACCAGGGGAGGTTTACGATGGAAATTAGGAGAAGTTTCTTCACTGAAAGGGTTATGAAGCCTTGGAACAGGCTGCCCAGGGCAGTGGTTGAGGCACCATCCCTGGAGGTATTGAAAAGCCGGGCAGACGTGGTGCTGAGGGACATGGGTTGGTGGGGGTTTTTATCAGTGTCAGGTTGATGGTTGGCCTCGACAATCTTAAAGGTCCCTTCCAACCTGGGCCATTCTATGCTGGTACCACACCTGGCACCCGGCGACCCCAGCAGGTTCCCGGCCCCGAGCTTGTGCTTTTGCGGAGAAGAGAGAGGCAATGTCTGCGCTATTCTTGTATCGCGTTCAACAGCTTGCAAACAGCAACCCCAGAGCCAGAGCTGTTTGCTAAGAAGGTTACTAAATGCAGAAACCCGCACAAGACGTTTTCCTCTCATTCTCCAAATCTGGAGATCATACGCATGTATTTTATTAACACCACCAACTAGATTAATGCCAAGAAGGGAAACAAGTTCCAGTGCAAACTGAGATACCAGCTTCCCTCTCACTTACTGAGCAAAGGAAGTACAAGCGGGGAGATAGCTAAAATAAATTAGATAAATTCAAGAGAAAGTGGGCAGTAAGCACAGGGAGCAGAGCCAAACAGGGGTCAGACATTGTCCTTGGTAACCTCCGCACGGAAGGGCCACGCTAAGCACCGACACGGTCTCAGGACGGGTACTCCAGGAAAAGGCAGGCACAAGCGCCCGGTGCTCAATGTCCCTGCCTGGGGGGCAGGAATCGACTGCACGCCTCTTGGTCAACAACCCTCATTGCCCATCGGTAGAGTCACACCGAGCTGGGAGAGGTTTAAACGAGAAGACACGGATCAGTCCTTCCCTTATTTACTTCATTACATTTTCTCATTGGAGAAGAATTCATCGGTGACAGTCAGAAGTCAACTTAAGGAAGAAAAATAAACCACTTGGGGCCATTTTCAGGAGGAAGAGAATCAGAAGAGCAGAGTCGCGCTCCTGGAGGAGCTGAGCCGCAGAGTTAGGGAGAGACGCGAGCGTGATAACGATGCCAAAACTTTGGCTCTGGGCCTTGCAAGACACCCCGGAGGTGCACTAAGTGCATCTCATCGCTGGGATGGAGAACGGGACCCAGGAGACGGGTACCCTGCTCCCAGGAGCAGACCGGAGGGGCCAAACTCTTCACTACCGAGTCGCTGGATGTGCTCGACCTGCTGAGGCTTCTCTGCCAGGCAGCACTGCGGTTGGGCGGGATCAACATTCATCTCCTCCTCCTCCTCCTCCTCTCCAGACAGCACTTTTTTTTTTTTTTTTAAACAGTTGGGCAATTGTTTTAAGGAGAAGCCTAGGAGGGGAAAAACACATTCCTCTGAAACAGCATCACTGCCAGGCACAGGACTGCAGGATCATCAAACCTGTAGCCACTTTGCTGACCTCACGCTTAAAAAGCACCTCAGAAATAACATATACGCATTATTCCAGGCGATATTAAGAGCAAGAAGAAAAGCGGAGCCTTCTTTTTACAAGGGATAAAATACCCCTTTTGATTTCTAACTCTCCTCTTTAAACCGTTTAATCTGTGCTTGCTCTCCCACATGGAAAGGATGAAGGATTATCGGGGAGGGTAGTGGTTCAGGACAGTTTAAGTGTGCATGAAACGGCTGTTCGCTCTCCGCACACCACTCGTACTCCAGCGAGATCGCCGCAAACCCATGACACCGCTCGTTTGTTCAACAAATTTTCATGAATTCCAGCTGGAGACTCCTTTTTTTCTTCCCCCAGGGCCAAAGGGAAACTTAGCTGATATTTGTCATGTTTTAGGGTGTGGGGAAAAGCACACAGGAACATTGAAACATATTAAAATTGTTGGATTTCTCTTCCCCCCCCCCCCACTCCACTCCTCCTTTTTTCCAGAAGAAAGGCGTCTTCCAATCCCTAAAACAGATCAAAAAAGCAGACTGCACGTGAATAGCATCAACGAGCATGAATTCATCCCCCTCTCTGAGCCCCTGTTCACCGTACGGAAGTTACCGTACCCCGAGAGCGGCAATCACCAGCTCCACTCCCAGCTGCTTCAGCTGGCACTAAAAAACGGTTTAGTTCGGAGGCAGAAGGACAAGAGCATCCTCTGCGGGAAGAAACACAAAACCAGACCGACACACGAGCGGTCGCCACAGCACTTGCGACGGTGTCCGGCTGTCTGCAGCAGCAGCCGATCGGTTTTCAGCTTCGGGCAGAAAAAGAAGCAGCACCTGACGCTGCCAGCAATGATTTACCCGGGACCTTCCCGATTTACCTGGGATATCTCCTGAGCAAAGCTAAATTTGGACGTTTCAGTGGTTCCCACCACCCCTTTGCTGCGGAAACACCGGAGGATGTGACGGGAACGCCAGCGGAGCAGCGAGCAACAGGCCGAGTTAACGGGGACGGCTGGGCAGGAAAACAACTGTGCAGCGTCTGCAGCTTATTTTCATATAACAACTGTTAGCAAGAACTATTGGAAAGCTTCCTCCCTCTAAAACAACCCAAATCTCTCGCTGAAGTCAATAGCGCCAGTCGGTTTATGAAATGCTTTTATCCCACAACTGAAGAATGGCTTTTCTGCTGCATTTCTGTTTCGGCGACGTCAGTATGACTTTAGGCAGGCAGTATCTGCTGCTTTTAATGCTGCTCTATTTAATCCCTGTTAAGATGGTTTTCCCCCTTCAGATTTCTTTAAACGTTATTTTGGGAGACTCGTTTAAAACATGTTCCTTACAAAGGCTCCTGGCAACTCCGAAAGGAGAGAGTTTTTCTTAATCTTCCTCCTAACTTCAGAGGATAAACTGTTCACAGCTGTCACAGTTTAACAGCCCGGGCGACGGTAACGAGTTGGACGAGAAGCCAGGCCACAACACCCCCGAGGTGCCACGCCACCTCCCTCCCTCTGTGTTCAAACACGATCTCCTGACACACTCTGACAGAGCAAGTGTCCCCGAGCCCTGCGGAGCAGCCGAGCATCGCCAGCGCAACAGCCAGCCAGAAAACACTTCCTAACTCACATCTACGGACCAAGGTCCTCTTCACCAGGTAGCCGATGTGAGCAAAGGTCCACCGGGACTTGCAGAGTAGACGGGAAAACGGTTCCCTGGGTATTCTGTGCATGAAATGCGATTTCCCTTCCTCGAGAGATGACGCCTGTAGCCGTCGGACAGTTCGGGTCAGGCTCACACCTGCCTTTTTTGCCTTTGTAAGTCACAACATTGATCACCCTTCAGTTCAGTTGCGCATCGAATACAGCCAGAGTTTTATGACAAAAATAAACATTAACCACCTTTAAAAAAAAAAAACAAACACAACATCAAACAGGCAAAACTCCACCACACATCCTAAACGATCGAATTCAGCTTGTTATCAAGCTCAAAACAGCGAGAAGTAGAGCAAGTCTGGCATATGCTATCTTTAGAAGGTTTTACCACCCCCCCACCCCCTCCCCGTATTTATGTTTTTTCTCCATTCTTCAGAAAAACCTGAAAGCTCCTCTTTTCAGCAGGGGCGGAGGAACAGTTATAACCTTCAGAATAAAAACACAGAGAGCCAGATATTCAGAACAGCTGTTGGCCGTCGCGCTGAGAGCCACAGCAGACAGGGAAGTCGAGATACCCTCAGCTGAGGCCGGGCGACGACATACGTCCAACCGAACCCGGGGAATTAACACACGGGATTCGAGACTGGTTAATTGGGGTTTCTAGAGAGCTGGCACGCCACGTGGCCTGCAAGGACAGCCTGATGTAAGGAGATCCCTCAGCTTTGAAAATTTTGTTTGCACTGCCACCAGAGTTGCCCTGTGAGTACTCGGCAGAAAGCAGAGTGAGAAATTTGCTTTATGCTCATAATAAAACGATACGATTTCTTTTAAATCGGCTTTGATTATTACGCTTTTTAATTTATGTTTGCTTCTGGGGGGGTGTGTGTGTGTGTGTAACCTTCCATCACTTAACAGAACATCTCTTGCCATTCTTTTCCAGCATGGACCGCAGTTTGATATAGAGCCGGGTAGGAAGCGTAGAGCGGGTCTGGGGGTCATTTCCATCTCACGGAGTTCCCTTATGCCAAGGAAGCGAAGCAGCAACGCGCCTCTTCCACATCTAACTGCAGCGTGGGGAGACAGACCACAAGGTATTCCATCCTGACGGCTGACACGGGTCAGTGCTAAAGTCAACTAAACACGCTGGTTTCCTTTCTCTGGCACCTTGCTTGAACAGAAAAAAAACAAATAATCTGTTTCAAGCAATAAGGGAAGATGGAATCAGTCCCCGACTCAGATGTTAGTGTCTCTCATTTGCCTTCTGGTTTTTAAAACAGACCAGGTGATGCAGCATTATAAAAACTGCCCCCCAAACTCTCCGAGACTGTTTGTCCGTGGTCCTGCCAAGCAGCAAAGCTGTCGTTCGCAGGATTCAGAGCTCAGCCGCTGCTCAGGGCCAGACGCAGCAACGCCCCCGCTTGCGACTCTCGCGCGTTCACCATTGCTGCCACTGCTAAAAAGCCATTACAGAACCGGTAAGTAAAAACATTCACAAAACGAGATGAGAAAGGGTAAGAGAAGCCCAAACTGCCATCACTCTCCCTCCTTTCCCCCCAGCATTCCTAATCGTACGTTTTGGAAAATGTAAAGAAGGAAGATACAGCATCAAATAGCCCCTGTAACCGAGGAGGCTGGAGACGCCAGAAGAGGGGACCAAAACCACACCTGCGAACGAGAGCATCCCCCGCAGACCTTCAGCTCCGCTTACCTGCGGGTTCTTCGTGCCCCATCACGAGGGGCTCCAAGGTGAGGAAAATGAGCTGATTTCCCGTGGGCAGCACGCCAGCGGCACAGCAAAGGGGTTAAGTGCTGCGCCAGGAGAAGTCCCAGCAAGCTTCTCCTTGCCACCAGCCGAGATTCAACAAGCAGCCCCTTCCCTAACAGACATCACCACACACCTGACAGCCGCCCACCCCACCTTCGACCTGCCACCTCTGCACATGGGGCAGACTGAGATCTCAACAAATGGATGCCAAGCAAAGACCTTCCGATGGCCCCACCCTGCCCCAGAGGGAAGAATACAGAGCTCAGTACGGCAAACCTACCAGCAGGTTCTATCTGTCGTCTCTAGTTCTGGTCTAGCACGAGTAAACTTTGAAAACAAGTTTCAGAAAGCGGAGAGCAGAACTGGAAGGGAGGAATTAGACAAGTCTCCAGAATGACAATCATAGAATAGAATCACAGAATGTGTTGGGTCGGAAGGGACCTCTCAAGGCCATCTAGTCCAACCCCCTTCCAGTCAGCAGGGACATCTTTAACTAGATCAGAATGAACTCAGGAAGAACAGGAGGTTACTAAGAGTCATCCACTAAAAGTAATTTTCAGTCAACACAACACCCAGATGTGAAGAACCTCTCCTGCCAGTGCTCTTCTACCTCCCCCATGCTCCACACCACTGAATATCCAACTCCCTGCTTCCAGAGTAAGCACCAACCACTGGGGGTGAAAGCCGTGTAACGAAAAGGAGGAATACATTGATTTTTACATCCAAACCTTCAGACCTTCCCTTACAAAAGTCTTGTGGTCTCCAACTATGAAAGTAATTTTCCGTTCATTGAAAACACACTGCCCACATTACCCATAAGCAAAACTATGATAGTTCCTATTGTGACAAAGCATCAACTGGAGGTTTTCGGTAAGAAGTGAAGTCACAGCAGACTGGAAAGTACTACACTTAAGCTAAATAGGCTCAATTCAAGTCTAAGCACCACTACAATTACCTACGGTCAGGGAAGTACCATAGAACAGTGGGGAAAAACCCAACGATCGACTCTGACCCCAGCTGCCACGCAGATGCACCAGTACCAGCAAAGGCACCATCCAGCCCCAGTTCTCGCAAGCTCTTTGATCATTACCACACGGACGCGTACCACGCTACAGCCTTCTCTCTCCAGCCACAGGCTGGTGCTCTCAGGCAGCTTGGTCCCAATAAGAATTTCCAAGTGAAAACACTTATTTATAACGGGAACTATTACATAAAAAGCAGTCTATGTCCTAAGCTCAACCAGGAGGAAGCTTTCCTCCCAGCTTATCTGATTTTCTATTCATTTAAAATATCATGTTTCGGAAGGCCACTTTAGAGTTCAATTCACACTGCTAATTTTCTTTGGCAAAAACCCACGTTATCTACAAACATTGGTTGAAAACCCAATTACAGTAATGCGATACCCACACCCCGTTGCATAGCAACTGGATAACACGGGGATACGGAAAATGTTGATATTCCAAAATAACAGCAGGTAACATTGCTCCGTCCTAACGGCAAGCAGGGCTACATCAGTAGGATGCTGAGGTGGGATACAGGAGTTCAAGAGGCAAGGAACGCCAAAAGAAGAGAAGCCTGGAGAGGAGAAGGCTCCGGGGAGACCTTCGAGCCCCTTCCAGTCCCTGAAGGGGGCCTACAGGAAAGCTGGGCAGGGGCTGTTTGCAAGGGCATGTAGCGACAGGACAAGGGGCAATGGTTTAAACTAGAGCAGGGCGGGTTTAGATGAGACATCAGGAAGAAGTTCTTTACACTGAGGGTGGTGAGACACTGGCCCAGGTTGCCCAGAGAGGGGGTGGAGGCCCCATCCCTGGAGACATTCAAGGCCAGGCTGGATGAGGCTCTGAGCAACCTGATCCAGTTGAAGATGTCCCTGCTGACTGCAGGGGGTTGGACTAGATGGCCTTGAGAAGTCCCTTCCTACCCAACACATTCCATGATTCTATGAAAATGCAGAGGTCTCCCCCCCCAGTCCCCCCACCTTCCTTGGGACACTGTCCCAGACTCCCCCAGCCTGGAATGATCCCTCCCTGTGACACTGTCCTGGCTCACAGCTCATTCCTGCCAAACGCCGTCGTGCTGACGGGCATCTCCTGCTTTCTCTGCGCCTGGTGAGCCCTACTCCAGCCTCTGAGCACAGGAAAAGGGTAAAGTTCTACTTACACCCGCGAGCCCAAGGCAAATCTGGCCCAGGGAAACGTTAGCTGGAGAAAACGAAGCGGACAAATTAACAGGTCTCTATCAGAGCGTCTTCAAGGAGATTTCACAGCTCAGCCAAGTCGTGATGGATTTTTCCTTAGACTAAGGACCATCTCAGAGGCCATCGGTCCCCTCCAGCATTCCACATCTATGCTACAGCAGAGATACTACACCTCTGCAACGTAAAAGCAGTTAGAAGAGTTTCAACACAGAAAAATAAATCATTCCCAAGTTTCCTCCCCAAAAGTCACCTTTTTCCCCACTATAATTCTCTCGCGTGAAAAAAATAAGCCCACGACAACCAACCAGTAAGAAACAAGAATCTTCTCTCCCCCCCCAAAAAGTGAGGCTTTGCTCCGCAGCCTTTGTGACGGGAAGCGGACACGGATCACCTCCCCAGCGCTGCTGCAGGGCCACGGCCGTGGGCGTTCGCAGCCGGGTACTAACACAAGGCTTTGGCTTCGTCAACGGTAGCTGGTTGTCTCGTGTCAACGGTCTCTCTAGTTTCAACACGGCGCTCTAAACACAAAAGCCAGAGTTATCCAGAAAAAAAAAAAAAAACATTTTGAGAGAGTTTATGCCAAGCGTTATCTTATTTTTACATGAGGCCTGCCCAAATCAGACCAAAAACAACCTCCTGAAATCTCTGGCTGTACTCGAAACCAATATTCCAGTTCTGCGAGCACCGAGGGGATGCCGTGGGGAACCCTGGAGTCTCTGGTCCCCAGGTGAATCCATCGGGCGCCCTCCTTCGGAACTGGGAGTCCCGCGGCCTCCCCATCCCACCAGGGCCAAACTCATCACTTTATCCCAGACAAAGGTATCCCTTGAATTCCTACCCTGAGCGGGGAAAAAAAGCTGTCAGGCCCAGATGTTTCAGACTAAAGACTCTGGACTCAAACCAGCATTTTTCAGCAAAACCTGGGTCTACGAGAAAATTCCCGACAAAATTTTGAGATCAAACACCGCTGGAGTTATTTCAGAGCAACGGGATCTACGTAGCCAGAAGACATATTCGACAGTGCCCCTGCGCTCCGACGCCAGCCGGTTCATATTATGGTATATTTTTTTCCACGTAGATGATTTACTCTCTTCATCCTAAAGTGTTTCTTACAAAATTCTTGGGAGAGAGTAAAGAGGAATCTTGTCTGCTTCCATGCCCAAGACCTGCACTGCTGTCACACTGGAGGATTATTCCAGTCCTCGACGTCCGACAACAAAAGCAGCTCACGGGGGGGCAACACGCCCATCGCACCCGTACCTAGAGATCAGGGGGGCAACAGGCTCGGGCAGGGAGGCAGAATATTTTTCGCAATGCACGGCGCCAACAGGATAATACCTGTATCATCTTATTTGTTTTGGGTTGTATAGGGATAAAACACAGTTAAATACATCAGCAAGTGAAAAAAAAAAAAAAAGGTTACGCTCATAGTATTTATTCCATCCAAGCTTGCAAGAAAGTTACTTTATTGTTTTATTAACAATAACAATAATAGTACAATTATTTTATCCATTTTTAAGTGATCTCAGGATGCTTTAAGATCTCAACCTCACCATTTTAAAAGCATCTCACCTTTACGTCACATTAATTACGTTTATGACTGAAACGTGGCTTTGAGCAAGCGACTGTTCCCAGCGCTCTCATTCCCGCTTCCATCTAGTTGGGATGAACACGCGTCCCACAAACGGGCAGCCGTGGGGCCGATTTCAATGGCTGAGCGCAGCCAAGGATTACCTGCCATTTCCAGGTTTGACAAAATATTTAAGCAGTATTTAAACAAGCAAGAAAGCCACGTCTCCCATTCGAATCCTGCACAACAGAGATCCGTCTGCACGCGAGCGCTCCCAGCAACCAGCTTTTATCCTGCTTTCTGCTCTCCCTACGGTCAGAGCATTGCGAGACACCGCATTTCGTTTCCTGGTTCTGAGCGGTGCTGATTACCAAAGCGATTCCATATGTTACGTTTATTTATTGCAGAACAGATCAGCAAAGAACTGAAACCGCCTGGCGACTGATAAACGCGATAGGGGCTATCAATTTTCAATAGAGACGCGACAAGCGGATCCGTGTTTCAGGCTGCCCGGTAAGACAGCGGTGCTGGAGCGGCCCCAGCACCAGTCTGGAAGGGATTTTCCCCAGCACTGCTGGGAGAAGGTGGTATCACTGCATCCATCCAGGCTCTCACCGGCTGCCGCACATATTTTGAACGTTTCACCGCACATCAAGTGCCAACTGTCCAGGCTACAGGAAGGGTTGCCCTGATCTCAACCCAAAACCTGAGCTCTGATAACTAACAGTGTATCATACTCTACCACCTCACCTCAACTCCATGCCACCGCATCCAAACTCCTTTTCTTAGAATCATAGGGTTGGTGGGGACCTCTGGAGATCACCCAGTCCAACCCCCTGCCAGAGCAGGGTCACCCACAGCAGGTGGCACAGGAACGCCTCCAGGCGGGTTTGGGATGTCTCCAGAGACGGAGACTCCACCACCTCTCGGGGCAGCCTGTGCCAGGGCTCTGCCACCCTCACAGCAAAGAAGTTCCTCCTCGTGTTTAGGTGGAACTCCCTATGGTCAAGTTTGTGCCCGTTACCCCTTGTCCTGTCCCCAGACAGGGGATACTCTTCTCCACCTGGCACCAAAGTAGAAGGTCTAACACAGAAGAGGCTAAAATCCCCCCATTAAAAAAAACCAAACACAACAGCTCCCACAATCCCTACAGGCAAAACTCTGGCACTTAGATTTTCTTTAAAACCCAATATCCATCAGTTAAAAATTGCATGACAAATCCACCCACAGAGCCGCACCTAGGAATTGTTGTCTCACTCCAAACCCAACTTCTTTGGGAGCAATGACTGCTGCTGGATAATTTCGCAGAATCATAGAATTGTCCAGGTTGGAAGGGACCTTTCAGATCATCAAGTCCAACCATCAACCCGACACCGACAAAACCCCCACCAACCCACATCCCTCAGCACCACATCTACCCAGCTTTGCAATACCTCCAGGGATGGCGACTCCACCACTGCCCTGGGCAGCCTGTTCCAATGCTTCATAACCCTTTCAGTGAAGAAACTTCTCCTAATTTCCATCCTAAACCTCCCCTGGCGCAACTTAAGGCCATTTCCTCTTGTCCCATCCCCTGTTCCTTGGGAGAAGAGACTGACCCCCCACAGCTACACCCTCCTTTCAGGGAGCTGCAGAGAGCGAGAAGGTCTCCCCTCAGCCTCCTCTCTCCAGGCTGAACACCCCCAGCTCCCTCAGCTGCTCCTCACCAGACTTGTGCTCCAGAGCCCTCACCAGCTCCGTCACCCTTCTCTGGACACGCTCCAGCCCCTCAGTGTCTTTTTTTGCATTGTGTTCGATGTCAGACTGGTGTCCAACAAGTCAGCACCAGTGATTTCAGGCACAATTAGCCATAATCACCAGAGGACTCTACGACACAAGCACCGGAGAAGCAATATATTCTACTTCATGTCTAGGAGAACAGGAGAGAAAGGATGGTTTCTCTGTGCAAAGACAGGAGGCGAGATGAGCTGGGAGCACACTCGGAGGTAATGGGAAAAGCAGGAGAATCTGCTGGAGAGTGCTCACCAACCCGCTCGCGGTGAGTAACTCCAGTTCAAAGCACTCTTCGGATTCCAGCAATACCTCACGATAACACCATACCCAGAAACACGGGTTTCTTATTCTCTCTTGTGTTGTAACCGTTCAGGTTTTGACCCTACACGTTTTCTGGGAAATCTATTAAAAGCCTATTAAGCAGCCGAGAGCCCACTCACCGAAATCACCATGACGCAAGAGCATATGGTTCCTACCGAGCATGACTTCCTCCTAAGCCTGAACATCACCTTCTTTCCAATAACGCCTGGGCAAGCAAGTTATCAAGTGATGCGGGACAGAGCAGTCGCCTACTTTCCCCCCCCCCCCCATAAATCCTCAAAAAATCCTCTGCGAAGGGGAAGGGACAGAGGAAGCACTAAAGTTAGAGTCCTTGAAAGTATAAACTGAAGTATAAACTCTCAAGCTGCATGTTCATCGCCACAAATAGCAAACATTTAAAAATAATGTTTTATTTTTAGCCCAAGTGGTGCTTAACGATTCGAGAACGAAGCGCTGCCCAGAGACAGCGATGTGTCAGCGGTTGAAAGCACCGGAGCAGCCGAGTCCCCTTCACGCCGAACCCCAGCTCCCGGGGAGCGGGCGAGAAAGCCTTTGGGAGCCTGTCCCTAACACGCAATTAAAACCTTCCCTGATCCAGCCAAAAACCCGAGGGACGGGACTCAAGGAGAAGGAGCCAAATACTTTGGTATTATCTAGGAGGGTAAAATAAATAAAATTATCCAGAACCTCCCATAACAGTTTCCTAGATCTTCTAGCAAAGGTTGTTCTGCACGGGACAATTTATTTCCTGCCTTTCTTTTTTGCAAGCAGCGACCGGAAGGTCAGGATGTATAATTTCAGCCGCTCACAGACGAGTATGGGCTTTACCAAAAAGGGGCTGTAAAGGAGAACAGACCGTGTTTGTGCCTCTCGGCTTCTTTACGACGCATGACAGACAGCCACCCCAAGAAAGTAGGAAAGCAGGCTTAGGAAAATAAATCCCTTCTCCATGGTCTCAATTTGAGATTTTTTTTTTTTTTTTTTTTTTTTTTTTTGAACAGGGGGGGAAAAGCTAAATTAACTCGGAAAAAAATCATCAGAGTGTTGAAATATCTACAATTACAGCTAGGTTTTGTTTTCTTTTTAAACAGTTTAAATCAAATGCCTGAAGAAGCAGATGGGAAACTCTCCTTTGCTGAAAGTTGAGGCTTATATCCCTCCTAGAGCTCTCCGCAAGCCCTGCTAGAAAACGAAAGACAGGACTTAGCAAAAAAGATGTTTAAGGTCATAATTCTTATCGAGAAATCCTGAAAGACTTAAAAAAAAAAAAAAAAAGAAGTTAGAAACTCCTTTTTCCTCAGCAGTAATTTCTCCAGCATTTCTTTCTGCTCCCCGTGAAGACAGATGAGGGAAGACAGCTTCCCCCCTCCCCAGCGCGGTGTGGGTGAGGTAGGGATTGACTAACTGTGGAAAAATCCACATAATTGAGAAGACAAATGTTGAACGGTTATTTTACGGCTTGAACTATTCAAGGAAAAACGCGAACCGTGCCAAGAGGCCAGACAGGCTCATTGTGTACAAGTGCGAGCATGGAGGAGCCCAGGCACATTTCAGAAGGGCAAGGCTTTTATCCTCATCCAGGTTGGGCCTTGCTGCTTTATCGCTTTCTGTAAGCGCTGTGTCAAGCTGTAAAAAAAAAATACCAAAAGAACAAGTATCATCTCCCGGTATTATGTGTACATAGAGCGGAACAACAAAACTACACACACAGGCGCAGTAGCATGACCCGCTATTAAGGCCATTTGTTGCTTCCCATGAGAAGGCCTTATTTTCAGTCGCTTAAAACGATGAAAAACTTTAACGACTCAGGCTCAGGATCCCCAACTTGGATGTCTGCTTCCAGATGAATTTAAAAAAAAAAAAAAAAAAAAAAAAAGAGAATTCTAGTTTCAGCCAAAATACCTCAGCCTTTTCAGAACAATGCGGGTTTGGCCATGTTAGGACTCTCCAGTGGCCCCAGGAGCTACAGGACCCCAACGCTTTTGCCTGAAGACACACACAAGTTAGAGGGAAATGGAAAAGGACCCAGAAGGGGAACTAGTTGAGCAAGAACTCTGGAATACTGACGGGTGGTTTCAAAAGTGAGGACGAGACATCCAGAAGGAGAGATTAAAGATCAACTCAATAATAAAAGCGGCAGAATGAGAAGTCTGAGGGAAGCCAAGTTGTAGAAGAGATAGGAAAGAAAGAGCTAGAGAAGGTCACAACAGAAAGCAAGGAGTTGTCCATCTCCTGCTCTAACCCAGCTCAAGCTGCCAGGAAGAATACACGTTCTCAAAGACAGCCCAGGAGAGGGACTTCCCAACCTCCTGACGCAGGCCCCTTCACTGCTGTTGGGAGGATTTTCCTGCTCCTTTTGACCTCAACTCAATCCCATTGCCCAAAGCCTTCTCTCTCCCCTCTCAAACCAGCTTGTTTCATTCTTCAAGAACCTTCTCAGCTCCCCCAGCAGTTCATCTTTCCAGGTGGGTCACACCTCACCGTTTCAAACCACCCTTTAGCCTGCCCTCCAGGCGTCTCCCCAGGTCCACGTTACCTTGGAGGAGTTCTGGCCCCACCTGCATGCTGTCCCCTCCTCGGAGCCAAGCGTAATGAAGGATCACATAATTCTCCAAACAACACTGGCTTGTACAGAGCCTTTTCCACAATATTATACTATTTGTGTATGTTTAAGAGTTGGCCCTATACACTATACTCATCTTTAATTTGATTGAACCTCACAGAGGAGTCATCCTTTGGTAGCCCGACTGAATTTCACTCTAGTTTCTAAAGAGCGTTTGGAGGAGTTCTAGCATTGCTCCCAACGCAGCTGCAGCCTTTCCACCTGCGTATCGTACAGGAGTTGAGGAAGCACACTGTGTACTTCCTCATCCATCTCCTTAACAACAAAGCTGAACAGAACCAGACAGACCCACACAGCCCAACTCAAGACATACTTCCATTCCAACTAATTTCTGAGTATAATTAACCAATCCATGCCGCATCTGTTGAAGATTATTCATTTGAACCCATGCTCCCATAGACTACTTACAAGACAGCATCCAAGCCATTCTCAAGTCGAAATGACACCTAATTCTTTTCCCCTACTCATAAGGCTCTTCCACAGAGTAAGGCCAAACTCATTTGACACAACTGACTCTTAACAAGGACTTATGTGAGAGCCACTGGAAACTCATCTCATCAATACTTACAAATAGTTTGCTTTGTTGTCCCAGAGCTCTCCCAGCAGGGTTTGACTGCTAGAAACCCATCCCACCAGAGCCCGAGAGGGAGCACAAAGACGCTTACGCCTTATTCTTACCCCTGCTGTCAGCAACCATCCGCGAAGCCCGCAGGCCAGACATCTCACCTCTCTCACGCTGCTCCACATCATCCAACACCGGTAAAATTACCCTGTCAGCGTACGCTGCAGGGGTCCCTGTGTAGGTGTTCTCATCTGGCTGCCAACCCAGGCTTGGAGACAGATCTGTATGGCAGTGGCTTCCCTGGCTTCTTCAGGTTTTTTGGTTTTTTTGGTTTTTTTTTTTTTTGGTTTTTTTTTTGCCTTTTTTTTTTTTTTTTAAGAATACCCGGAAATTTTATAGATAAATAAACACTGAAAATGCTATAGCAGCAAACTCATAATTAAAAGGTTAGGAAATAATGCTATAAATAATACTACTTTGCGTAAATACATTTTTTTCAATCCAATGCAACCTCAGTGCAACCTTGGTTTTCATTACCCAGCTCCTCCAGCAGGCCGCGCGGGCAGGGCTTTACTTCCCCAACAGAGACCAGTACTTACCCTCATCTTCCAGCACAGGGCAGCATTCCTTACGGACCGCATACAACTCCAACTCCGCTCTGAAGCGTTAAAAGCTTCCTCCCAGACCTTCCAACGATGCCCCTCCTGACAGTAAGTACGAGCGTCTTTTGACAGCTCCCTTGGCAGATGAAACACTATCATCCCCAAGTCAGAAGGAAAAATAAGAAAATTAACAATTAAGGTGTATTTTGGATGTTCACTAAAGAGGGTTTGAACCTCTGTTTAAAAAGCCGCATATAAACCAAACCTTATTTATCCTTCCAAATGGTAGTTTGTATTTTTTTTCACGTATATGGTTTAGTGGTGGATTTGGCAGTGTTAGGTTTACGGTCGGACTCGATCTTAAACGTCTTTTCCAACCCAAATGATTCTACATTCCCCAGTACTTCATGGAGGATGGACTGGATGACCCTTAAAGGTCCCTTCCAAGCCAAACCGTTCCACGATTCCTTACACCCGGAGCGCAGCCCGCACCCATTTCTGTTAAGGGCCAACGCTCAAAACCTCTGCAAACCAGACCCCACGACGCCAGGTCAGAGACGCAGAAGGGAATCGCTCCTGAAAAAGCTCGGTTAAGATGGTTAAGCACCATCACACAGAGCTCCTGGGCCAGAGCAGAGAGAGTTTTATGCTCTAAGGCAACATTTATCTGCTGCTCCTGCCACAAAAACCGCTTATAACCCCTGCCTTACTCACTAAACATTTCCCCACACCTGGAAGAAATGAGGCAGGCGTCTTACAAATAGTTTTTGTCACCACGTACGCTAAACCCGAGCCCAGAAGAGATTGAGTCCTATGCACAAAACGCAGCAGGACCCGCTGAAAACAGCGTGCGATTGTTTTAAGCCTAGAAATACCACGCAAGAAGTGCCATCGAACTTCAATTTTGGCATTCCCCAACTTCTGAGGGTTCCTATTGAGACTAAGTATTCCACTATTTAGATCGCTCACGACAAAAAGCAATGTTTTAACCACGGGTGTTAATTTTTCCCCTAAGAAGGGTTAACCCCAACCCTACAGCATGCAATAAAGACAGAACATTTCCCCAATAAAACTGAAGTCGTTTCTATTCTGTAAAATAAGCTCGAGGAGCAAAATAAAAAAAATCTATCTGCATAGTATGAGGTCAGTCAGGCTACGGATGGTTATTTTACATCTGCATATTGAAAACACATGCGTCTCCGTAGGGTTTTTAGCAAACCTGAACCTGCTGGTGCTCAGCCTTTCTCCGGGAATGCTGAGCACCTTCAAATCCCAGCGAGCAGAGGACTCCAGCCATCTCGGAAGGGGATCGACGCAGTGCAGGATTGTAACTCTATACGATGAAAACGTATATTGTTTAGACAAGATGATGAGCGTTTTTTGGGTTTTTTTTAAATTTGAAATTTAATCTTTAATCATTTCTTATTTACAAACTGATCCTAACAATGAGGTAACATATCCGCAGCCGCGTTGGTTTCTGTCTCATAACTCATACATATTCCATACACAATGCTAATTAGTTTGTCTTATAGCAAAAATGGTCTTAATAAACAGAAACGTGAAACGACTTCAGGGTTCCTTTTTTGATTATGCGATAGCCGTGTAAAATAATCTTTAGGAGAAGCATTGATTGTCCGGGGCTATCTGTAGCAGAAGCCTGTGGTCGAACGCTGCCCTAGGAGAGATGAATCCCATCCCTCCTGCACTACGCCCGATGCTGTTTTCAGCAAGTCTCTGCATCACCAAGAATACTTTTAGCCCCTCTCTCTGGTTTTACAAGAATAATTCTCTGCGTTCCAGCTGCTGCTGTCTATACCCAGGGCTCCGGCCTCAGGTGGAGTCTCTAAACTGCGTTTCGATGGAAACACGTCAGGTTAACAAAAATTCTATCCCAGGCAAGTCACAGGCTTTGACCACCCAACCGGGCACCCAAGAGCTGAGTCCACCTCGGAGCCTTGTGCGCCATCCAGTACGACCGGAGTTGAGACAGCAACCTTCATTTTGCAAAGCTATTAAAAAAAATAAGAAATAAATATACAAAAATAGATAATGCTTCAATTTTTGGTTGGTTTTAGAAATTTGACTTTGACAAGAAATGTAAAAAATGTTACATAACCACATAATTCAAGCATCATTATGACAGATCGTTCACTTAAAATGAGCCGGTTTTGGTTAAGAACATCCTGAATATTCCCTCTGTATACAGCATTCACTTGACCAGTACAAGGACGTAAACAGCGGTCTGGCTTTGTGGCTTATCCGTTTATGAACACATTTATGCTCTGACACAGATTTTAGACGAGCCAGAAGCAAAAGATTCCATCCTCGACAGCGTACACCAAACGGAGAGCAACACGGTGAAAATGCCAAACGCTACACATTTTGCGAGCTACCACTATTTACCATCCGTCCCAGAGTACTACAGTCTCACGCAAACACGCCACGACGAGAAAACAACATCTCTATAAGGGTAAAACAAACAGCATTCAGAATTTCTGCAAGCATTCTTCCAAAATTATTGCACTAGATTAGATTGCCTCACCAACGGGGCCAGAGGCCATTTACACTATTTTCTTTCTTCTTCTTTTTTTTTTTATTTATTTTTTTTTTTTTACTTAACAGATGAAAGGATTACAGAAAGTTTTCTGGGGCCAAATTTGGAATTAATGATGGGAAAATTCTTTTGCTAATCCCCCATCTCTCCCACTGCTAGCAGACTCCCGAGGCTGGAAAAAACCAATGTCTCCTGGTACCCTGCTTCTACTTTGCTCATCAACGCAAAATCCTACGCTCGGGAGGTTTGGAAAGGACCCTCGGCTTTGCGCAGAGCCGTAAAATCTCAAGGACAGAGCTATACTGAAAATCAGAGTAAAGAACAACATGAGACTCCAATTAAAACTTGGAGGCGGCGCAAGGAAATCAAAGGATGGGACTCATCTGCTGAGGGTAGATGTCTGCCGAGCAGCCACCTCCGGCCCAGCCCGGTCTCAGTGGGGACAGAGGGGCTTTTCTGGGACACACTGTGCCCTGCCCCGAGGTGGAGGTGCCAGGCTGGAGGGGTGGCACCTGAGCAACCCTCCTGGTGACACCGAGGAGGCTGGGAGGGATGGGCTGGAAGACGCGGCGTCGCAGGGAAGTGGAGCTCAACGAGGGCGACAACCCCCAGCCCACCCGAGGAGAGGGACCCACTCTTCTGGAGAGCCCCGCGACCACCGCAGCCGGGCTCGTTTGCGGGATGCCCTCTTACGAGCCTCAAACATCACTCCTCGGCGCCGCCTGGCAGCCCACCAGTGGCTTAAAAATAGATACCGCCGAGGAAAAGCAAAAGTTTAATCATTTTTCAGTCATTTAACAAACACAAAAGAATTTACACGTACCAACTCTACTGGAGAAGTAAACTTTGCATAATTAATGGGGATGCCTCCAATACTTGTGCATCTGCAAACGCACAGCTACACCAACTGGCACTCACGGGAAAGCGCCTCGGGCCACCTCCAAGAGCTGGGAAGAGCAAATATCTCCGCTGAACAGAGCCTGAACTGCCAGGGAAGGAAAAATCAGGCCTGAATAACGGGTTATCTGGAAAATAACGTTACCCAGCTCTCCCTAAAGCCCGTTTCATTAACTATCAGACATCACCAGCTACTTCTGAATTAAGCCATATTTTATCGTAACGCCAGCACAAGCTTAAAGGCACTAATTAGTTGCAGAAGGTGGGAACGTCCAAAGCAGATCCGGGAAGTGGAAATGAAGCTTCTCGCAGAAACGGGCAATTTGCTGGAAAATTTGACTGGAATAAAAAGAAACACTGATGCAGCACTTAACGAAGATGAACTTCCCCTGCCTCCCCCCAACACAGACAATGCCATTATCACTCAGCACTAGGAAGGAAAGAGATTCTGAGCGAGGGGAAATTCCAGGGCAGTTATCCTCATCAACCTGAGCGGGTAACAGCGACAGGAGGTTGGCAGAGCGCCCGAGAAGGCTGCAGATAGTTAAACCCAGGGCATAAAATAAGCTGCGTCAAAGGAAAGTAGCCCCTGGAAAATATTGCTAGGGATTTCAGCTTTTCCAGTGTGCCAGTGGCAATGAAACACCCAACCATACCCCCCCCCCCCCCCACCGTATCCACAAAAAAATAAATAAATAATATAATTTCCCTGTATCCACACTTAAAAAAAAAAAAAAGAGATTGTATGAAGTCAGGGAAAACACGGGAGCCGCTTGCTCGGCAGCGCTGAAGCCAAGTGGTGAGTAATCTGGTCCCCTGTCCATAAGAGTCAGATTATTCCCCACCTTTTTCAGACTGCTTCGACATCGACAAGCGACACGCTCTAGGCTCTATTCTTTATCCTCGAGGTTCGAGGACGGTGAGGAGCAGAGGCAACTCCGCGTTTCCTCTTCCCCCAGGATCTGGCCTGCGGTCGGTGAGAGGCAATCCTCACCGCTTTTTACTCCCAGCATTCCCAAAAGTTTCCATCTTTTGGGAAAGTTGCCTGTAGCTCAAAAAAAAAGAGCTCGCATGAAAACGTTAAGAATTCCGCTCTAGGCTTGGTAAGTGTCTGTAAGACAAACAAAAAAGCCTGGCACTATTCGCATTATTTGTAAAAAGGAGGGTTAAACGTATTCCCAATTTCACAGATGTTTCAAGGCATCGCCGCTAGAAAAAGCCTGGCGTGGTCACGCAGGAACGCGATGGTAAAACACACATTACCTTCAGGGTCCCAAAAACATAAGGATTTGAGGAACCTTCCCCTACCCCCAACAGAGGGAAATGGGACACAGACAGTGTATTTTCCTGATGAGAAACCAAGGTTTCACGGAGAATTAGTAAACACGCTCATGCTTCCCACCTGTTTTCTATTTAGAGCACAAAAAAAAAAAAGCAATTAATATGACTTTTTCAACAACGGTTAATAGAAGAAACTTATGAAACCGAGATTTCTAATTGAAAATGTCTTTACTCACACGAGGCAGAGGATCAAAATATGACAAGACCACTAAGCGCAGTTTCCCCCAGCTGCGCAAACCATTTCTTAACAACCTCAAAATTAATAAACAAAGACATATTCTAGACATTTCATATCCCTCCTGGATTTAGCCGTGTACGCAAGGCAAACACGAGAAAAGCGTCCTCTTAACTTCACTCTCAGCTGGAACAGAGCTCCCGAGTAGTGCTTCACGTTACGGGATCGTTAATAGGGAACCCCCTCACTCTGAGCAAACATGCAGAGAAAGACAAGGGAGGGGGGGGGAAGGCAGGTCCAGGAAGAAGCCGATTTAAGCATATCATTTATTAGCAAGTAAAAAGACATTTACCTTCTCAGTGGTTAAGTACAACACAACCCAAGGATAAAGCATATGGCTCGAGTCTTTGTGCAAGGGAGAAAGCTGGCAGGGTTCCACGGCTCTAATTGAACTATTACCATATCGTAAGAAATGAAAAAGTCAGAAAGACTGGAGGATCTGCTCTCCTAGGGACGGTTTATGTCATGCCAACAATCAAGTGAGTAACAAAGCGTATTTAACGGGAGAGCAGTTCCACCATTTGGATACTGGCTCATTTTAAAAGAAAATAGGTAGCCTTCTAGTTCAATATCACACTTAATGTGATCCTACTTTCCATGCCGTGAAACCTTCAAAATCCAAAGCGCTTATGGCAAACAACACAACGCTCCTCCTTTAACCGCTGCCTCAAGACTTCCGTTTAGTTAATAAGGAAAGACGCAGAATAAGAGTACTCAAGCGAAACCCAGCAACACACAAAAGCTGCCATAAAACTGACAAACGCAAAAGATCGAGCGCAAAATTAATTTTGTACTTCGTACAAGTAATCGCCGATCTTTTCTTTCAAAAGGCAGGCTCGCTAAAAATATCCCAAGCGTCACACATTGTACGCGCACAACGGGGTATGCGGTGAAACACGAGAAAACAATCAGGTCATGAACGGATAGAATCGGCAGCGGTTGTTTGTAAACCTTTACAGTATTGTCTTGTTATTTTGTGGGCTAAAAGCAGCGCGGTTGTACGAGCGAAAAAAAAAGAATAAATCACAATCTTACATAAAAATGAGGCAAAAGGAGTCTCCGAGTCTTGTTCTTACCATTCTGTTCATCCAGCTCATTCCCAATTTCCTGCCCCATTTGCTTCTGCCGGGATATGATTGAAGAAAGCGCATCGAGTCCAGCATCTTGCTCTGCACCAGAAAAAACATAGATAAAATTACATGAAAAAAATTGCTGATATGCCAGGCTGTGTACCATGAAAGATGCAGAAGTGAAGAAAAAGACCTACTCTGTGCTTAAAGAGTTAAAACATATGAAGAAAAATACATCAGCAGAACATGAAAATGAATCCTTAGGGCAACAGCACTCTTAAAATAATGTGAATGATGGGTAATTAATTTGTCTGCTCTGGCTGGGACATTTAGTTGAGGGTCTCGAAAAAAAAAAAATAAAAATCCAAGAATTCAACATTCAGCTGTTACTCAATCATAAATGCAGGAGATTTTCTGGCACAGACATAGAAAGCCCTGATTAGCCTTTTTAAATTTTCCAAGAAACTTTTAACATGAATAAAAGACAAACAGGTGATGCAAACACCAAAGAATTCAAATAGATTTTGAGCTGCAAGAGGATACGGAGTGCCTGGAAGAGAGCCTGAGACAGAGGGGACACGGGGGGGCAGCTCTGATTTGATGCGCTCCCACCAGCTCTGCAGACGCTCCTTCATCCACACCACCGCTGCTATCCCAGTCTGCGGGCACCACGCAGGCCTTGCTAAGCGCCTTCACCAAAACACAGGGTTCTCCTTGCCCAAAGTCCTCAAGAAGGGGAAGAAGAGGAGATGCTGGAGGCTGGGCTGCCAGTGCTCCGACAAACCTCAAAGCAGCGACGGTGCACGGAGTGGGAACTGCGGCCGGCTGCAGTCCGGAGCCAGAAATCGTACAGGGTGGCCAGAACCCCCTTCCCCAGGACGAAGGTCTGGCCCCCAGTACCTCTTCCAGTAATCAAACTGGAGCTTGAGGTTTCTCCTGGACCATCCGAAACAGAGTTCATGCCATTCTCCTGAACTGTAGCTATAACTGTTGTTTCACATGCAGACTGAAGTGGGTTTTAGCTGGAGATTGATTTTTATTTGATCACTTCCAATACTTTAATGGCGTAGAAGTTACCTCATTAATTACCTGATGCCCTCAGGCTGAGGTTTTCCAACACTTCCAAAGTCAGACGCTGAGGGCCAAAATCTAAAGACCCGTTTTAGGTTAGTTAATTCTTACGTCATTCTCATTCAACAATACACCTAACGTTCCCCAGCCTGAAGCGCAGCAGTAATGCCACTACACTCGGTGCAATCAATGAGATCTCCACTGCAAACCAAACCCACGAGTATGGTCAAAAAATCAGGGATGCCCTGTAAGGTCTTTGAAAATTTGATTTAAGAAACTTCCAGTTAAGAATACTGCGAGCACAATGCTGCTCCTGCACGTACAGAAAACAACCACCTGGAACTATGACGTTTGACAGCTTCCAGATAATAAAACTTCAGCAGAGTTATTGTATTGACGTTGTAGTAAGGGCTCCTCAAGGGTCCTAGCGATGCTCATAAAAACGAGAAAGACTCTCGTACCTTCTATGATCCTTCGCTGCTGCTGCCTGAGATCGCCAAAGCCAAGCCCTCTGGTTTCCTCAGATTCTTCCAAGAGCCACGGGTTGGTTACGCCTCGTTTGACCCCTCCCGTCATTAGGCTAGATCTGAAAATAACTCGGGTAAATAATTTTCAAGACAAAAGCCACTCATCGCATAATCTGTGCTCGCAAGACCGGCTGACAGAGGTGGAAGCGTACGTATTTGTCGCACTCCGTGTGACACTCTGCAACCGGAGAGGGCATTAGCCAAAAAGCATCCGACGATCCCGAATAACAAATACACCTCGCAGGCTCCGTAACGCTGCCTAGAAGTAGTAAGGCAAGAACAGGAAATAATTTTTGGGGTGAATGATTAAGCTACAGAGTGAAACGTGTACCATACATTGTTATATATATTCTTATTAAATATTGTTCACACGTAGGACACGCAGCATTCAAAACTGCTACAAAAAGAACCGAGTTCCTGGGAATACACATCTTTTTCATGTATTTGCTATTGTGAGCAAAAGAAACGTACGGAAGCAGAGAGGTACAGCCTGAAAGCTTCCAACAGCGAAAGGATCAACACGTTAATACAGATGCAAATCAGCTGAGACTACTAATTTTCTGCAATCCTGACCAAACCTAATAGGGAACGCTTCTGCGTTTCAACAAGCGTAGATGGAAGTGACACAGTTACTCTCCTGCATTTCCTAGTCCGGCATCAACGCCAACCAGAAGCCAGGCGCACACGCTCCTAAACGAAAGAGTAATCAAGTTACGGGTTTTCTTTTAAGAGAATTATGACTTGAGGTTGTTCGCTTTGCAGACCCTTCCCCAGTTACAATGGAAAACAAGCTTTTCGTGTCCAAGGCACATAAATTCAAGTAGTAAAATGAAATGCCACTTAAATATTTTTCTCAATACCAGATTTCTGGTTTCCGCCTTTCAGCTTTTCATCGGTTTCTCCTACAAGAAAAACATTATAGGACAGACTGCGAGCGACTCGAACCCAGAACTGCAACTCGGATTTGGGGTAAGAGTCGTTACGAAATCGGGTCCTCAGCAGCGGGACAGAAGTAAGAGCTTTTCCTTTCTGCTTCGCTTTTTTAAAACTCCATATTTTATTCTCATTTTACCTTTGCCCAGTTCTTTCCCAACGCGCTTCCACAAACAAAACAAGAATAGAGCGCGTTTTTAGGATCTTGCAAATTTTAGAATTTTTTAATTACGCTAAGACTGATTTTTTTTTTAATTTTTTTTTTTTTTTTTAAATTGAGTCCAGGCACCTTCTCTTTGAGATATACTGAAATACAGGCATATGCTTGAAATCAAAGCAAATTTTGTGGTCAAAACCCTGCATCAAAAGAAGTTAACTCTGCACAAGCACCAGCGGAGCTCGGAGGAGTTAACGCACCCTGCCGAGGGACGGCTGGATCCTACAGCAAGGGTATTCAACAAAACCCAGAACTGGTGCCCAGGAGCTCTTTGAGGAATTACGGTGAGCTAGAGACATCTCCTGGCCGTGAGATGAATCAACGCTGCTGAAAAAATAATTCATCACCACCTGAGTTTTGGGGCATCCATAAAGTGCAGGCACATACGCCCCCGTCTGTGTGCAGCGCACGACACACTCCATATCCCAGCGAGCTGAATTCAAGAACATTTGATTTCTTCTCCCTTAAGATTTTAACGTATTCTTTCGACTTCATCTCAAGGTAATGAATTTGTCAGAATGAAAAAATAAATAAAAAAGATATATTTTTTTTTTTCTTTTTGCGACAGGACTAGGAAGTGCTTCTTGTAAATCACAGCATCTCACTTAACCATCCCGTTGATGCCGGAGAACCGGTGCAGAGCAGAACCCAGACGGCGCCCCCCCCATCCTGTGCCAACCACCCGCTGGCCAACACGAGCGACATCTGAACCGGAGGAGCTGGGATTCTTCTGTATTCCAGTCCTTTGCACCAACATTAAAACTTACAGCTCATCAAGGCAGGGAATCGGGCTTGATTAGACAAAGATACGCACCCCTGAAATACAGTTTCACACGTTACCTAGCCCTCATCGGTGCTTTGGGTGCTTCGGTGCTAGAAAATACAACACCCTCTGGTATTTTCTAGCTCAACAACAACAACTACCAGGTTCACAAACCTGGACACCACGGCAGCAGCGCATTTCTGAAGACGCGAAGATCGTGACAGTCCACCCAGCTCAGCAGTTCAATTAGCGAGCGCCCAAAATCCAGGGTTAACACCATCAGGCAAAATTACTTAAATAAAGCAAACGGGACATAAAGCTCTTCGCTTGCTGCAAAGAGCACAACTATTTCTGCCTGTTAGAAAAAGGCCAAGGCAAGCAAATTTGAAATAATTTGCACTGCTCGCTCTCTCCCTCCCCCCTAATAATCTGCCCTGTTCTTGTCGGTTGGGTCATGACAACGGGTCTGCTCGTTACAATAATCTTTTTGACATGTTTGGTAACTACCTTCCCACACAACACAGCATAACTTCCTACTTCCTCTGATCTTACCATGTTTCGCTTTGGTGGTGTGAAGATTAAAGCTTATCCAATTAGCCACCCACTGCCTCCGCCAAGTTAATCACGTAAATCTTTGAAACCGTCACAGAGCAGTGGAGTGTGCGGATAGCTTTTGATTATAGGAGCAGATTTAACTAATTACGAGGCTTAGCAACGCGCCCAAGTATAAAAGATGATGGGGTTTAAAATCAGGGAGCTATGTCACTGCTTAACAAGGGAGGGCTTATCTTCCAGAAGCCATTGTTTCACTGATAATTCTTATAAAACTTCCCAAGTTACTTAGATTAGTCAACCAGCACTTACTTTAGACCAAGGCCACACATCAAGGCTTACGGCTTTAGAAGGCTGATCAGCAAGACTGAATCTTAAACAAAACCTGGGTCATATGACAATTGGTTGCATGATCACTTGAACATTCCCTTAACGACCCAGTGGTACAGTGGGGCTCTTTGAAGTGCCCAGGGCACCTCTGCTGGGCTGCACAGGTCACTCTCGGAGGGGCTGGCGAAGGAGCGGGGGCATTCTCTCACTTACGATTTAATTGCTCACACTGGCAGGCAGCGTATCTTAGGAAGCTCCAAGCTAGTAAATAAGACAAGTATAATTTTAATATAGAATCACAGAATGGTTCGGGTTGGAAGGGACCTTAAAGCCCACCCAGTGCCACCCCCTGCCCTGGGCAGGGACACCTCCCACCAGCCCAGGTTGCTCCAAGCCCCGTCCAACCTGGCCTTGAACCCCTCCAGGGATGGGGCAGCCACAGCTTCTCTGGGCAACCTGGGCCAGGGGCTCACCACCCTCACAGCCAAGAATTTCTTCCACAGATCTCATCTAAATCTCCCCTCTTCCAGTTTGAAACCCTTCCCCCTCGTCCCATGGCTCCCCTCCCTCATCCAGAGTCCCTCCCCAGCTTTCCTGGAGCCCCTTTAGGGACTGGGAGGGGCTGGAAGGTCTCCCCGGAGCCTTCTCTTCTCCAGGCTGAACCCCCCCAGCTCTCTCAGCCTGTCCTCACAGCAGAGGGGCTCCAGCCCTCCCAGCATCTTCATGGCCTCCTCTGGCCCTGCTCCAACAGGCCCATGTCCTCCTTGTGCTGAGGACTGCAGAGCTGGACACAGGTGAGGTCTCACCAGAGCAGAGTAGAGGGGGAGAATCACCTCCCTTGACCTGCTGGCTACACTTTTGATGCTTCTTTTGAGGAACATATAAAACAAAAGCTCTCTCCCTCTCCAAAAATCCTGGGAGAAGCCACACAAGCACTTCCAAATCCCCTCCTGGTCCCTTCCCAGTGCAGACTTCCCCACCAGAACCGCTCGTGATGGAAGCCCACAGAAGGGGCAGCATTCCCTGCAGCTGGCACAGAACCTCCCCAGCCCCACCAGCGCAAGAGCCAAGAGCAGCATATCTCATGTTCAAGGAAATGCCATGTTGCTCTTGACATGACCTACCTGCAGTTTGGTTAACTGGTGTCCCACTGGCTTCACTGAGTGGAAGCTGCACGAGCCAGCTGCACACGGGCTGCCAGACATCCCACGCTTTGCAGAACACAGAAACAGGCAAGAAACCCCACAGAGGAAATACGCCTTCCACCAGGGAAGCGTCCCCAGGGAAGGTTACCTCTGTTACAACATTTACACTCACATTTTCATAGAATGGTTCAGGTTGGAAGCGACCTTAAAGCTCATCTAGTTCCACCCCCCGGCCCTGGGCAGGGACACCAACCACTCGAGCACGTTGCTCAAAGCCCCGTCCAACCTGGCCTTGATCTTTATTTCATAGCAGCCTCACCTTCCTACACGAACCCTCAAAATAGACACCATGATAAACCATCAGAGATTAATCTTGCTATCAAATATTATCATCTTCTTTCTCCACCATCCCTCACTGTCTACGCAAGACTGCACACAGCACAATACTAAATATATTCTAAACCAGCTTGTATAGTCCTCATCGAAACAGTCTCACCTCTACAGCCCACATGCAGTCTTTGGGAATGAGAGAATTATAAGAAAGGAGAATTCTTTCCAGAAAAAAGCTGTAACTTGTGCAATTCCATCCAGAGAAAAGGTATAGGGACCAACCTACTCCTGTGAGACTATCATCTGTCCTGTTCACAAAGTGATCAACGACTCCATCACCTGCAACTCGCACCTCTCCACCCTCGGTCCCTGTCGGGACAAGACGCAGCACGAAGTTCACACCTGAACCGGCAGCCGAAGTCCGTCCGAGCACAAGCGACAGGAACATCAGCCTCCAAGCAGGTCCCAGCTTGGCATCTGTTCTCGCTACAGAGCCAGAACAACCCAGTGGCACCGCTGGTACAGAAACAACCTTGGGCAGGAAACTTCTGGTAGTTTTGAGCATATTTAGGAGGCATAACGTAAAGCACGGAGCTCAGCCTTGAAAGCTGCCCTACTGACATTTCTTCCCGAGGCTAATGAGCGTTAAACATTAATAACAGGCATGCAGGCTCAACCTGAAGCACAACGCCTAAAATTATGGTGTTTGACTTACTTTTCTGTTGTGTTTAAGTATCCTTGCTTTGCTACTCCTGATAAATGCACATATACGTGGTTTTCCCATATCCACATTCCTGACTTCAGCGAGGTCCTTAAGGAACCTCTGGTATGCTCTGAAGGAAAAGAGATATAAACTGTACCTTGAACTCAGACCAAACCAAGGAGGCTTCACTGTCTTACCGGAATCTTCCTTAAATTTGGAGGGGGCACACCAACCCTTCGGTTTTTACAGGCACCGAACCTCCTGCTTCCATGAGGACACACTCACATCTGCACACGCTTGTAACCTCCAGAGTGCTTCCAGGTGCTCCAAGGTAGGTCGGGAGAGAGGACCCAAGTCCAGAGACACAGTTTAGTGGATGAGGTTGAGACAATTACAACCCTGTTGGCTCATGACCACATGGCCAAAGGAATATTAATGCTGGAAAAACCCTGCCCCAGATGTTCTCAAGCATGGGTTTCTGGATGGACAATTCACCTCTCCTTCCACCCTTTCCATCCATCTCCTAGACACACGGCTGATCGCATCCGCCGTCAGAACGCTGCAGCCGGGAGGGCTTCCAACAGTAACTGGTAGGGAGGAAGGAAAGCAGGAAGGAGTTCTAAAGGCACCTAAACAGCTACTTTTAATCTAATTTTTCCAAAGAGCATTTGCTCCTCCGTTAACAACGTCCAGATTCACAAAAGCGTGTACGTACCTAATGGCTTATTGATTAAAGGCACTCGATGCCTATTTGGCATTAGGCAAAATGCCCGTTTGGAATAAGACCTAAATGCCCTACATCTGGCAGAGAAGTATTTACGCAGAAAAACAGTAACCCCCATTAAAACAACAAGGAAAAAAAAAAAAAAAGAACACGGACTCTTATAGAAGTTATCCAGGGTAGCTATTACCGAGATGGTTTGTGTCCCACAGCTACCAAACGTTTTCCATATTTTTGAGAAATTCAAAGAGAAACCAAGAAAGGCATGCTAAAGTACACACAACTTATTGCTTCGCTGGTGATCGATGTATACTCCTACACACCGACTACCTGGCCAGGCAGGAGAAGGAATATTCTTGGTTCCTTCGCCTCCACAAAAGTTTAAGCACTCACAAAATTTTCACATGGTGACTTCCAGAAAGTCAACATTTCTCATTGTTTTTTGGTTTTTTTTTCCCACTTCTCGCTTTCAAATAGCACGCAACCATGGGGGATTTCTACTCCATTAAAGTCCCTGTTAGACTAACCTGCACGGATCCCTTTCCGAGGAGGAAAGAGGGGAGAAGATCCTGAAATTGCCAATTGAAAAACCAATTAAAGAAAATTTGACTGACCCTGCACATAAACAGCACCACCTTTCCCCTGGAAAATTCCAGTCGCATCTTAATTAAGGCCGACAAAGCCGGAAGGTAAACTAATGCTATACCAAAGTAATGTAGCGTCCTGCCCCGTGCTCCGGCCCAAGTTGTCAGTTAGGATAAATGCTAAGAGCATTAAGGCCACTGTACTTCCCAATCAGAAATAGCTTTACAGCAGTTTTCAAAGGATGTAAAACTCACTGAATGGTGACCAAATATAAACGAAGATTAATTCTAGTAAAACCTTCACAGTTACGGGCCACGGGGACAATAAATATGTGATCAGTGGTGCAAGAAGGTTAATGAAAGGAATGACTGCTGGAAAGAAAAAGACTTCTGAAAATGTGTGCTGTCACATCAGAGATGGATTAGATACGGAAAACCAATACAAAACCAGAGAAAAGTGTCACCGCTAGACCTTAATCAAACAACATGTGCTGATTTTTCTAATGCAGTGGGAAAAGCTGACTTTCAGACTTCAGACGCGCTGAAGAGTGGCCTTTTGCCACCTACTGAAATCCCAAACAGGCTGGTCCAGAAGTCTGCAACAATTGTAGAGAAAGCCAGTGCTGCAAGCAGTGGCTTAACCCTACCAAAAACTGTCATCTTCTGTCCCTACCGGCAGGGTGGCAGGCAGGGGAGACAAGCTCCTTCCCCACCGACCTACGCGCGGGGCCAGGCTCGGGAAGAGAGCAAGGTCCGACTCGCTGCCACGAGATTCAGGCCCTGGCTACGACTCTGCCCGCACCACCGAAAACAAGACCTACAAGGAAGAATATGGAAGGGGTGTGAATTCACCAGGCAGGGAATAGCTGGCATAGTTTTAACCATTTTTAATTAAAGAAGTTAAAAGAGAACTATAAAACTTCAAGCCTTGCAACACCAGCAAATAAATACCGTCTCTGATGCTATCTTGTGCTGGAAAATACTGGTTTCCCTGATTATTTCTAACAGAGCTTGAAATTGTCATGGGATTTTGATATTTTCCTCCCATCTGCCTTGACACCTTCACGCCAGGGCAGCTCTAGGCTGAACCCTCGCCCTGGGTCTGCTCCACAGCAGTAACACGCCAACGCTGGCCTGACACAGCAGGGACGGCCACGCTTCAAAGGCCGGATCAGTTCATGGGCTCCTCCGAGCAGGCGACACGCAAGAGCTTTCTCACACCATCAGTCCCCAGGGGCTACTTGCGATTTTACATGTTTGGGTTGACTCGGCCGTAGATGTAAAAGCCAGCACCGACGCATCAACGGGATTTGCACTGCGCTCTGGAGAACGCCAAACCTAGAACAATTAACGGATGAGATCAAAGTCCACAGTTTTACCGGCGGCAGCAGATGTCGCACTGACAGTGGCTAGTTACGCAAAGACGACAAACCACAAAGTGAAACGTGTGCTTTGGCCGGGCCAAACACCGCACCGGGGAACAAGAGCAAGCAGAACCCAGCCTCTACGCCGCGTTACTGAGCAGAGCCTCACAAAACACAAATACACACATGAATACAGAGAACGATCAGTTCAGCTCTGAGCATCTCTTAGACGTGCTCCAAAATACACCAAGTAAACAAGCTAGAAAAAAAAGAATTAAAAAAAAAATATCTTATTTTCAACAGTTATGGTAGGACACAACGCTCACATTGGTACCCAATTTTTTTACTATACGGTAGCTTCAAAACTGCCTCTGCCTTTTTCGAGAGCGCTGGAAAGGGGCTGGTTCTCAAAGCACATCGGCAAAAAGGCTCACGTCCTTCTCCAAAAGCCTGAGGAGTTAAAAGCGTATGAAGTTTTGTTCTGCTCTAAGACTGAGGGCTGACACGTTGCAAAAAGGCGAGAAGCTTTCTCAGGAGGGCTCTAACGCTCTCCCTCCCCACAGGTAACCTCACATGCGCGCGTATAAACTACAACGCTGTGCATTCGCTACAGAAAAGGTCCAGTCAATACAGTGCATTAGAAAACCCCTGCCACTTAGAAGCAAAAGCTAAAAACTTTTAAAAAAATACGTATTTCTAGCACGTGTCCATATTGGAGGAGCACAGCTGTACTCCTCAGAGGCAGATCTCAGCACACCACGGGTAGGCAGAGGTGAGGAAGCTCGTGCCCCCCACGAACGCAGCATTGTGTGGGGTTACGGGGCAGAGCACAGCCCCCGTCTGACGCACAGCCCCAGCCTGACCCACAGCCCCAGCCTGACCCACAGCCAGCCCACCACGTCCGTGCCTGCTGCATTAAAGCTTCCCCCACATCAACAAACCAGGCTCCTGGGCCCAACGGCTGGGATTTATGTAAAACTTCTGAGACCGTATGTTCACTTTTTTCAAAAAACGTGAGGCCTTAAAACAAAGTTTCACCAATTACAGCCTACACTCGAGAGTCATTTCACCGACCACGGAAACAGAGCAAGCTCCGCAAACTCAGAGACCGCAGCTCCACTTCTCTTCTGCACCGTTTTGCAGGACAGAAGATTACCCGAACCTGCAAAAGAAAAATTAGGAAGAGCAAATGCAGTTACCTGACCTGGAATTTAGCCAGAACAGTACCTCTCACACAGAGCAGTGACCCGCACGGGGTCAGGAGACAGGTAAGTCATACCCTTGTTCACTTTTTGCAGGAATGTTGGCTCAGGGCTAACAGAGATGGAAGGGCATCACCCAATGAACCACGACGATGCTTCTGACATTGTCCCTCAACACACGCCACTTCCATCTGACCTACCACAGCCCTAAACCTGCGCCGAGGTGGTAGATCTACTACCCCCTTGCTTGCAGAGGGAGGAGGAAATGGCAGCTTCATTTGGTTACCTGTAGCCTGGCTACCAGCTTAGGAACAAGGCTTATTTCTTGCTGCCCCTTTTCTCCTCTCTCCCCTCCAGCAATTAATTCATTGGGCGCTTTAAACACATTGAAAGAAAAAGGAGTTTTGAAGATAATCAACTTTTACAAGCCAGATGAAGAGGCAGAAGAGACAGAGCCCCCTTAGCAGAGCCTTTAGACCATCTGTAGCACGTGTAGAGCTCCAGACGGAACCCAGGATACTCCCTCTTGAGCAGCGGGGACGTCACTGAAGACAGAGGGGGAAAGAGAAGGAACAAGGAGCACAGAGAGACCAGGTTATGCTACTTGAATTGGAAAGGAAAAAGAAGCGTAACATTCAGGGGCATCTCTCAATTCTGCTGCTCAGCAAGCATTTTTAACTTGGTGTTTTGGCGAGACATAAAAGCTCCTGGATGTGAAGCAGCTGCAAGGAGCTCCTCAGCAAGACGCACACGTGCTCACGCAGAAACCGAAGCTACCCAAAACTCCGAAGTGCAGCCAAGGGGAGCAAATACTCCTGAGTGGAATTCCATAGGCAAAAGCTGACCTGACTGGAAATGGATAAAATTCAAACGGCCGTTAACAAAGCACTAGAAATAACCCATCCTCCCTTATTCCACCGCACACTGAGTTTGCAAGACTGCAACACCCGCAGTAAAAATTATCTTTTCACATAATTACATACCAAGTCCATGCCTAAGGTGGTTTCTATGTTACGGACACAGCCCCTGGGTGACTCCCACCAAACCCAGCTTATACGCTGCTAATAATTCATTAACTCACAGAATGGTTCGGGTTGGAAGGGACCTTAAAGATCACCTAGTTGCACCCCCCGGCGATGGGCTGGGACACCACACTTCGGGAAAAGGCTCTGCCTCTCTTCCTGATCAGAGCCCACCAGGGATGGATTCTAAGAACCTGTTCGAGACGACAAATACAACTCCTTCCACTAGGAAGGGGCTGCAGGAGTACTGCAAAAGGAGAGTGCAACTTGAAGGCTATTAACCATAATTGTATTTCCAGCTGTGAGGGACACCCCAAAATGGAAATGAAAACGTATTCCGTGTGAAGGCCCCCCGCTGACTGCTGCACAACGTGATCGCTGGGGACTGTTTGAAGCGTAAGCCTCATCCTGACAGCTCTCTTTCCACCAAGTCACGTAGAGCTCGCACGGTGGCAGCCATCAGCCCGACGTCGTGGCTGACCCTGCTAGATCACTTGGTATTACTTCTTGCAAGCAGCTCCCCCTTCCCTCGTCCCCCCCAGCTTTGTAGGCGTATATGACACTGTCACGAAAAAACCCACATGATTTCTAAGCAGAGGAAACCACAGTTTGCTACACATAGAGGTAAATGAGTTCAATGGATGCATTCAACGTTATCTTCAGGCACATTCAGAGCACAAATCACACTGTTCATTTGAGGTGACAATGCCGTACCTTATCACGTCTGGTTCTGGGCCTTCATTCTTGTAAGACGCCTGAAGTTGTTTCTGCCGTGTGAGAAGGTCGTCCACCAGATTCTGCCTCCTGTCTCCCTCCAGCTGTGTGCTGATGATACTTGGTTAAGGACCAAACTTAAAAGCACTGCAAAACTTTAATTTTATTATATAAAATTATACCTGCTATGCATTCTTAAAACGAATCAGACCTCCTGATCATCAAAATTAATTAGAGGAACTGTTTTCACTCTGTAACATCTAAGAGAAGGATAGGTCACGTTTTTCTGAATGAAATCTACAGTTATTCTAAATGCGCTTCTGAAGTTTACGTAGCTCAAAGAAAAAGCTTCATACAGTGACCACAGGGCAATCTTCAGGTCATCATCTCAAAGTAATAAGAGAACCGGAAGGCTATTTGCTGCCAAATTAGCATAACTATTAAGAATAGTATTTCCCCCTCCAAAGTCATTCTTCTTTCATGTATTGCTCAGAAGTCCGACGCAGTTGATCTCTTCTGCGACACTGACAATACCTAACAGTACTGCAGGGGTTAAGTTCAGGGAAGGATGACTTTTCTTAAAAGAGCTCCAATTTATCCTGTTATGATATAAACGGGGCAGGCCCAAACAGAATCAAGCTTTTGAAATCAGCAGGGTCGTTCACAGCTTATTTCACTGGAGGCTCGTAACACCGACAAGGTGAGTCACTCCCAGACAAGCGTCAGCGAACAACCAAAAATTTACTTGGAGCATCTGTTTCCATTTGCAATTCATCAGCAGAACACCCCAACAGCCACCGATGCAGCAGGACAACAATTCCCATCGTTATCTCTGAAAGACAAGATGCCCCGAAGTGCTGCGGCTTCGGCAGGGAACATGTGCTTGCCTTTTTTTAATTAATCTTAGTGACAATTTGAAGGACTACTAACTCTCTCCCGAGTACTGTTCAGTAGGTTATGCAACAGCTGAAGTTATTTGTGTGTTTTCTGCCACAGCAGTAGCATTCATAGAATCATAGAGCGGTTTGGCTTGGAAGGGACCTTAAAGCCCACCCAGTGCCACCCCCTGCCCTGGGCAGGGACACCTCCCACCAGCCCAGGTTGCTCCAAGCCCCGTCCAGCCTGGCCTTGAACCCCTCCAGGGATGGGATTCATCTCTCTCAAGCACTCACTGGACAGGAAAGTTTTACCCCTGGCCATCCGCACGGCACTCAGGGGGCCCGTGCTTAAAAGGGACTTCTGCTATACTAAGCTTGAAATTAAACATTGATTCATTAAATTGCTGATGGATATCTTCAGGAGACAGACACACTTGACTCCTTAAGCGTGACTATCCCAGCATACGGAAAGAGCAGCAAATCCAAGCCAGACCACAGGGTTATGCTCCCAGAAGAAAACTTGTGATTTCTTTCTAAGGCGTATTTTCAAGTGTTTTGACATCGTTCTGAAGATGCAGTTCCAGCGCTCCATAGGTCAGTCCAAGTCAGGGCTGCCACATCCCTGCCCACATCCTGAACCCTTCACCCTTCCCTTCTGCAAGCACCGGCACTCCTGCAGCCAGCGACTGAGCCGAGAGAAAATCGCAGATTAACGACTTTTCTGCTCAATGAATGATCTTAGCTCGCAAAACAGCACGCAGGCAAGACGATGGCAGCTCTGAGATTATTCAGACCATCTCATTAAGCTTTTCTGCGACACAAACGTAACCAAAGCCAATCTCATGCCCACTATACCCAAGGCTCCCAACTCTTCCTGTACTCTGGCTGCAATGAAAATATTAAACAGCAGCACAGACAAAGTTGTAACGACAAAGTCTTCTAAAAATAGAATGATGGAAAAACCTTAATGCGTAGCGTTGCAATGATAGCGTATTTTTCCACTCTCTCCCCCAGTACAGAAAGGTGGGTGAGCTGATGTTTACACAGATACATCTGGTGTGTTGATACAGCCCGAAGCAGTAAGTCCCTCAGCTGATCGATCTTCTCGCTGAGATTCTGCAACGACGATCTGATAATCACATTGAGCTGAAAGGGAAGAGAGATATTTTTTTTATTTTTCCACACACCCCCCCTCAGTCTGAGTTCTATTTGCAAAAAATGTAACACAATTACATGCAGGTGACAAGATACTTAACTTCAGCTGGACTGGTTTGAAGGGCTCCATTCTAAACCAAGAAAGCGTGACTCAAGAGCCACCACGGGAACCATACAGTTAACTGGTCTGGACTGCTTACAAAATAAGGAGATAAATAGTGCTAGTTTCGCAAACACAATTTTAATGCATTAACGCTGTTTAATATGGACAGCTTTCTTTCAAGTCACTATAAACACGCTCCTTTATATGGGCAAAATATTCCAGCACATTTTAAGATTTTCCAGTTAGTTTTCCAGTTCTTTCCTCTGATCTTTAATACAAACAGAGGCCTCAGCTTCTTCTGCCACCGGGTTCCTTTCCCAGCTCCCGGGATTAGAGGAAAGCTTGCTACAGGTTCAGACATCGCCTCCACTGAACTCCTCCAGGCTTTAAACTAAAGATCCCAAAGAAACTCCGATTTCCTGCATTTCCCTTCTCAGCAGCACCTACGACTCCCCACCCTTTCTCACAACTGACCTGCCCAAAGTTCAGACATGTCTGTTCTTACTAAAAACATAGTTAAGTCGCTCACGTCCTCCCCCGCTGCACACAAGCCCGAGGTTTGCGGGAATCCTCTTCCACTCTCCCCCACCCCTTCCCAAGTTCCGCTGACATTATCCTCTGCGTTTTTCCTCCTTAAATGTTATTTCTTTTAATTCCAGTTACGTAGAACATGGCAGGAAAAAACACTGTAACTGCAATTACCTATGCAAGTCATCCTAATTAAGACTTTATGTGACTGAGTGATGAACCGGTAACGGGGAAGAAGGATTTCCTTTGACTCTCGTTCCTGAAGGCACAGAGGCAGCAGCCAGACACCGAATTCTCACTGAACGGTCGCCGTGCTGCAAGGATCCTGCCTGGAGCTCAACTGCACTTGGGATCTGCACGGGGATGGAGCGGGAGCTCCCCAAAATACCACCTGACAGCATCAGAAGTTTAAATCTCTCTGACTCAGCGAGACTTGTTCTCCAGCACTACCAAAGAGGACAGAAAGCGGGTGCAGCCACGCTGAGGCAGTCTTGAGGGTATGCAGCCAGAGTGGAGAGCTGCAAAATCCACCTTCGGACCCAAAGCTGCCAAAACTAAGGCGGTATTTCCAAAGCCACGATGGGGTATAAATGTTTTTAGGAAAGGTCAACCCACTGCATACCCTCTAGATCTGCACTTAGGCAATAAAAGGTCTTTTCATTTCACATGGACATTTCCTGCGCTGATATCCAGGTGGAGAACGCTCTGTTCAATCGGCCCAGAACAGCGAAGTAACGTAAAGGTCCACATGTCCAAAAAAGTCATCTACCATACAGCCTTCCCCTCTGCTACTCTGGCCACAAATTGCAAGGCTCTAACAAAAGGTTTCACTTCTATTAAAGAAAAAAAGAAACCCATGAAGTCTGAAGATCAGCTCAATAGCGCAGAGCTCACAGATGGTAAGTGCTGCCTTGAAATCTTTCCCTACAGCGTTGGGTTGTTTTGGTTTTTCCCCCGTTTTAAATGTTATGCTCTATTTTTTGCTCAGCAATAAGCAGTAAGTTTTTTTAGCCACACTAATGGCAAAACGCTATAAAAACAAAAACTTGTTTACATTCTCCCTACCAGGCAAATATTGTACAAAGACTTTTCCTCTGTTAAAACGTTGAGGAGTCACAGAATGTATGACTGCTCAGCCGCGGATTTCTCAACATGCGTTTCTGTTATGAAAACAACTCTCTCATTGTTGGAAACTTGTTTATAGTAGAATCAAATACTGCCAAATATTCGTCTTTAACTGTTAATGGATTAAAGGGAAACTGCGCTTGGAAAACTCAGGGCATGGAACAAATGATTTTATGAACAAATAAGTCAACCATGGAATGTTTCCACAAAACACAACCTAGGAGAGTTACTGTACAAGAAAGGCTTCAAACAACCCCAACACAACGTTTTGTTGGGGTTTTTTGGAACACGTCACAGATCGCAACGATGCCAATAGAGACCTTTGTCCTCTATAAACACAGATGGATTAAGCAGCAATCTTTTTATTAGTCTTCTATTGCTTAAGTATGTATCTGCACAGTTTCTAATACTTCATCGTCTTGAAAACAGGGAGTTTAATCACCACTTCTGAACACTCCTCTCAATTCTCCAGCTAGAGAGCAGATTTCTCTCGAATCCCACTTACTTGGGCCTTCTGAAACCTCTTTTCAATTCATGCCAAATCGGAGTCACTCATTAAAAAGCACCGATTATTGTACAAAGCCTACACAGTTTTCTTCGACACTTCTTCAAAGGAAACATTTCAAAAATGACATTGGATTTTAAAAGCTATCAGCAAAGGGACCGGCAAAGAAGATTCTGTGATCCCACATCACCTTACAACCCTGCTATAAAAGAGGGGCAGAGTCTGCAAAATAAATCGGCGGGGTTTTAATTATGCAAATTATTATAAAAGACTAACTCAAGGGCTTGCACACATTTTCATCTTAACGCAGTCAAGGAAGACGTTAATGGCGCGATCCCCAGGGTGTGCAATCAAACAGGCTCCTCCGCTTCTTGAAGGAAAGGGCAAGGCTTTTAGTTCTAAAGAAAGCAGCCTCCTGAGAACCTTTTTATTTTATTTTATTTTTTAACCAGGAAGTGCGAAAAGGCAGAGAACGTAATATTCCTGGGTAACTTCTAACTTCTGCTTCTCATCCATATTTAAGTCTGGTTTTACATTTTGTTAGAAACGTAGCTAAAAGAGGCCGCAAAATTCATATTTCATCTGATCTACAGCCACTAGAGAAAGGAAGCATGCCAGTCTCGCGGGGAAAAAATATCTATTCAATATTTACACAGAGTGGAGGACACAGAGCCTGACGCGCCGCCCAACATCTCTCAGACCGAGGATCTCTCAACGCAGTTCCGTTCCTGGCAGCGACAGCCCTGAGCAGTCACCAGGGCGCACCCAGCACTCCCACGGCTTCTCCTTTCCTCTTTTTGTAAAGCCAGCGTTATTGCATGCATGAAAGATTCATTACAGTTAAATTTAAGATTATTTTTGTGACACTGAAAAGCTACTGTTAATTTAGAAATTGTATTCTTGTTTTTTTCCACAGAAATCTTAACGAATATACTACTAATATTAGGTTCCTGCCATTAAACGTAGCTTTTAACGTGCAGGCTCCTGGCTGGCAGCTGCGATGCAGTGGCACGGCCGGGTCCCCGGGCTCAGGCAGACGCGGGAGCGTCACCCCCTTCCCCGCAGGGCTCTGGACCGTGTCACTTGGCGAGCGCTCCCAGAAAGGCAGGAAATTCAGGACTTAGAGCTTCCGAGACACATCTGACTCCTGCAAATTTAATGCCTAACCAGCATTTAGGTCGGTTAAAAGCGACATGTGGCTAAAAATACCCGCGTTGACAGCCCGCAGCGCCGCTGGCGGAGCCGTACCTTGGCTGAACTCTCCCCGTTCCTCTGGTACCGGTTGCGCTCCTGGATCTTCTCAGCCACCTCCTGGGCCACCTGGCAAGCGGCGTCGTAGAGCGGGAGCCTGGGGAGGAGAGGGTGCAGCTGAGCCCCCCGCATCGCCCTCCCGCCCCTGGGGCCTGGCTCTGCCGGGACACCCCCACTGTCTCATCACAGCGCGCCCAAAACCCAGCAGCGCTTTTGACATTTACCGAAAATTAGCTTTTTTTAGGGGGGAAAAAGCGCTGTGTAGAGAAGGGGACCCCCCCCAAGCCAAGCGGGGCGGAGGAAGGGCCGGCAGCGCGCACAGCCAGGCCTGGCCCTGCACAGGCCACCGCGGAGCGCGGCTGGCCCAGGCCCAGCCCCAGCCCCAGCCCCGGCCCCGGGCCCTGTCAGCGGCGGGCCCGCGGGCTACCGGCCACGGGGGGGCTCGGGGCCAGCCGGCAGCGCCCGCGGGCGGCCCAGCGCTGGTGAACGGGTCCCAGGAGCCCCGCGGCGGGGTTGGGGGCCGCTGGCACCGCGGGCGAAGCCGTCCCTGCCCGGTGCTCACCAGGGGTCCGGAGCCATCGCGCCGCCGCCGCCCGGAAGAGCCCCGCGCTTCCGGCTCGGGTCAACTGACGACGGCGGCCGCCGAGGGCCAAACCCCGCCGTGCGCAGGCGCGGGCGCAGCGGGGCAGGGTGCAGAGGTGCAGGGGTGCATGGGATGCAGGGGTGCAGGATGCAGGGGTGCAGGGTTGCAAGGGGTGCAGGGGTGCATAGTCTGCAGGGTGCAGGGGTGCAGGATGCAGAGGTGCAGGGGTGCATGGTCTGCAGGGGTGCATGGTCTGCAGGGGTGCAGGATGCAGGGGTGCAAGGGGTGCAGGATTGCAAGGGATGCAGGGGTGCATAGTCTGCAGGGTGCAGGGGTGCAGGCTGCAGAGGTGCAGAGATGCAAGGTGCATGGGATGCAGCGGGCAGGGGGGCATGGTGCAGAGGTGCAGGGTTCAGGGGTGCAGAGATGAAGGGGTGCAGGATGCATGGGTGCAGAGGTGCACAGTGCAGAGATCTAGGGTGCAGAGATGCATGGGTGAAGTGCCCAACACAGCGGTGTAGGGTGCAGAGGTGCAGGGTGCAGGATGCAGGGTGCAGCCGTCCATGGGTGCAGAGGCGCTGGTTGTGCCGTACCAGGTGGAGAAGTGTAGGGTGCAGAGGTGCAGGCTGTGCAGTACTGGATGCAGGGTGCACAGTGCATGGTGCAGCAGTGCATGGGGGCAGAGGTGCCTGGTGCGTGGGGGCAGAGTTTCAGGGTCCATGGGTGCAGAGGTGCAGAGATACAGGGCGCAGAGATGCATGGGTGCAGAGGTGCCCAACACAGCGGTGTAGGATGCAGGGTGCAGGGTGCAGACTGCGACGGTCCATGGGTGCAGAGGCGCTGGTTGTACCACGCAAGGTGCAGAAGTGTAGGGTGCAGAGGTGCAGGGTGTGCAGCACTGCCCAGGGAGTGGGGGGAGAGCCCTCACAAGCAACTGACTGCCCTCCTCCCCAGCCATCTCCTCCATCGGCTGTCTGTCCACAGCCATGGCATTTCATTTGCAGCTAGTGCCCCCTCGGAAACCTTTTGGAATCTCTTGGGGCACTACTGGCACCCCCAAAGTATCCGATGCTGTTCCTAAAGCCCAGGGGGATTGGGGATTTTCGCAGCGTGCACTGGGCTGCTGCTGCATGGACGAAGGCTCGTGCGTCAGGCTTGGCCCGAGGTCTCACACACCTCCAGCCTTTGCTGCTAAGAAAGAAGGAAATCTTTTATATTTTCAATTTTGCGTGTCGCCGGCAAGCTTTGAACTTGGTGGCAGCTCCTCGGGGCACCGAGGGTCTCCTGCACACAGCTTGCACCCGATTCGGGTGCCTTGATGCCATCGGGGCCCCTGTATATCGCTATCGCTGTAGTAATAGTATGGTCTGAATTAAAATATACAGCTATAAGCACAGCAGCGGGGGAACCTTCGACCCAAACTTTGGTATAGCGGGTTGAAGAATAACTGGGACAGAGAAAACCAGGAGGCAGAGAAAGCATGGGGACACAACCGGTGTCCCTAGGCTTGGATATCCCCGTGCCCTCAGGGACCGGGAATGGCAGAAAGATGCTTGGGTCAGGAGCAAAACGGCATCCAAGCCTGTTGCTTCTTCTGGATTTTCCCGGAGCCTTTTTTCATCTTCCAGAGAAGCACAAAATACACTGGAAGATGCAAAGATCCAGACCAAGGGAAGGGCCAGCAGCTCAGGGCTTAGGCGATTTTCCCGGCCTCTGTAATTCTGTGAAATAACAGCGCTGAGTGTCAGAGCAGTTTGTTTCTGAGCGGTGAAGTCTGGAGGGACCAGACAAGTGCTGGGAAGCGGGAATCAATACCCTGCATCCCAACAGCGCTACCCCCGTGTTATCACACGTCAGGATCCGCTACAGTGATTCACAAGTTGAGAAAGGAGTGGAGTCTTTCCCGGAGAGTGGAGTCTTTCACGGAAAAAGTTGCTTTTTTGTTTTTTCAGGGTTTTTGCACCAGCGTTAAATACCAGCGCAACAGAAGAGGACAAGGAGCCGGCGTGCCTGATGCCCCAGCGGGGTCACTGCTGGGACCGAGCCCTGAGAGGCACCAGCCAGCACCGCGTGGGATGTGTCCTGGTGCTGCATCTTCACACCCACCCTCCTTCCTCCCTTCTTTCTCTCTCCTTCCCACCTTCCTTCCTTCCTTCCTTCCTTCCTTCCTTCCTTCCTTCCTTCCTTCCTTCCTTCCTTCCTTCCTTCCTTCCTTCCTTCCTTCCTTCCTTCCTTCCTTCCTTCCTCCCTTCCTTCCTTCCTTCCTTCCTTCCTTCCTTCCTTCCTTCCTTCCTTCCTCCCTCCCTCCCTCCCTCCCTCCCTCCCTTCCTCTCTCCCTTCCTCTCTTCTTTCCTCCTTTCCTTCTTTCCTTCTCCTTTCCATCCTTCCTCCTTCCTCCCTCCCTCCCTCATCCTTCCTTTCTTCTTCATCTGTCCTTGCTCTCTCCTTCCTCCCTTGTTCCTCCCTCCATCCTTACTGTTTCCTCTCTCCATCCTTCCTCCCTCCTCCTTTCCTTCCTTCTTCCTCCCTCCTTTCATCCTTCCTCCCTCCTTCATCCTTCCTTTCTCCTTCCTCCCTTGTTCCTCCCTCCATCCTTCCTCTTTCCTCTCTCCTTCCTTCCTTTTACCCCTCCTTCCTCCTCCTCTCCTCCCCTCCACCACATGAACCCAGGACCAAGCAGTGGCCCACCCTGTCCCTTTCCCATCCTGGGCTGCAGCTCCTGATGTTCAAGGGTCGCTTTAACCCTGCTCCGCGGTGCCACCCACAGCATCCCGACACACTGGCTGTCCCCCTCGGGCAGGGCTGCTCCAGCCCCATGGGCTCCCCATGGCCTTTTCCCCCTGGCTCCTGCCTTCCCTTCCTTAAGGCAGCTGCCATTTCCCTTCCCAAATCCTCAGCCCCATCCCCAGTCCCTGCCCATCCCCAAATGACAGCTGCTGCTTCCCCCTGCCCTCCCCTGTATCCCTGTCGCCCTCGTCCCTGTCCCCTGCCAGCAGCAGCGGGCAGGGCTGGGCTGCCAGGAAGCCAGTGTGACGCTGGACGGTGTTGACACTGTCAATATTTTGGCTGTGGAGGCTGCGAAGGGCTCTGCAGTAACCAGCCAGCGGGCGTGGGCACCCCATTTTGCTCCATCCCAGCCCAAAGAGTCTTTCCCACACCCAGGATTTGGCCTCTCCTGGTTTTTTTGGGCGCGATTGATGACGCAGATCAACGCAGATACGAACATCGGTAGGTAGGGGTGCCTGAAAAGCAGCGGCGAGGCACTGATAGCAATGTTTTATTGCCCTCATAACATGGGACTGATACAGCACTGCCAGGATAATGAGCAGATCCTCATCAGCGTATTTACGGGCGCCTGCAATACCCGCGGTGCTCTTGGTGAGTGCTCAGGCCCGTCAGCAAAGCCCATTTGGCTGGGGCTGGGGCAGTGACAGAGTGGGGAGCAAGAGGATGGAGGGGCTGAGGCCAATGCCCTCAAGACAGGCACTCAGGACTATGAATCATAGAATCACAGAATGGCTTGGGTTGGAAGAGACCTTAAAGATCATCTCATTCCAACCCCCCTGCCCTGGGCAGGGACACCTCCCACCAGCCCAGGTTGCTCCAAGCCCCATCCAGCCTGGCCTTGAACCCCTCCAGGGATGGGGCAGCCACAGCTTCTCTGGGCAACCTGGGCCAGGGGCTCACCGCCCTCACAGCAAAGAATTTCTTCCTCAGATCTCATCTAAATCTCCCCTCTTCCAGTTTGAAACCCTTCCCCCTTGTCCCATGGCTCCCCTCCCTGCTCCAGAGTCCCTCCCCAGCTTTCCTGGAGCCCCTTTAGGGACTGGAAGGGGCTGGAAGGTCTCCCTGGAGCCTTCTCTTCTCCAGGCTGAACCCCCCCAGCTCTCTCAGCCTGTCCTCACAGCAGAGGGGCTCCAGCCCTCCCAGCATCTCCGGGGCCTCCTCTGGCCCCGCTCCAATAGGTCCTTCCCGTGCCGTGATGTCCTCCCTGTCCTTCCTTCCTGTGAAGCCGTGGACAAGGAGGACCCTGTACCAGAAGCGTCCTGGGCACGGAGTGTGGCAGCGTGGGGTGTCTCGGGGAGCCCCTGGCCCTGGCAGCCCCCCGATGCGGGCTCTGTCCCCAGTGTGACGGCTCGTCTCACCAGCCCCCTTTGCACATCCCGAATCAGGCTCCTCTCGCGGGCAGTTCGCATGAAACATTCATGGCCTTCAGCGGCGCGGCTCATCTGGAGCTGGCGCGGCCCCTACATATTTAATTTTTTCACCATTAAAAACGCATGAAGCCATGATCCATTTCGCACCATCCCTAATTCACTTCCATCTCCTGTCTCGGAGCAGGGCGTCTGCCGGGGAGCAGACAGGGGGGCAGCGGGGGGGTTCAGAGCTGCTCGGGTCTGGCAGGGAGAGGCATCCATCCGCTGTCCTAGGAAAAGCAAAGGAGGAGAAGGCAGCCAGCAAGGTCCTGGGGAAAGGCAGCAGGACCCGCTGCTGTAAGGGCCTGGGCAAAGGGGTTTGAGCTGGAGAGAGCTCCTCGGGCTCCCAGCTTGCCAGGAGCTAGGGGAGGAGAGGGGTGACAGGACCGTTGTGCCATTCCCGTCGGAGCGTGGCACCTCACGGAGGAGACACTTCATGCAGAAAGGAGAGGGTCTGCAGAGGGACCGCTCCTGCCTGCCCTGAGCCCACCGGTGCCGGCGGATGCTTAGAGTTGCACTGCCGGTGCAGGCAGAGCCTGCAGGCAGGGAGGCAAGGCAGGAACTGTCATCACAGGGGAAAAAATCAGATTTTGTAAGGAAAAAAACCTCAAAAAAAATATTGAGATGCCTATAAATAATGCCCACTTTTAAGTACAGCCTGAACTGCGAGTTCTCCAGTCAGGAATGCCGGATCGGTGCGATGCTGCTGGGAGCATCTCTCAGCTGTTGGGAGGGCACTCTTCCTTCAGCTCAGCTCTTCTGTCTGTGAATACAACATACGGCTTGTAATTCTGCAAGGCATTTTGAGGCTAAAAGTCTATCAGGAACCACCATTTCAAAGCAGGACAAACTGGAAACGCTGAAGCACCACAACCGTGCCTGCAACAATCCCATTTTGTGCTCCCCGCTGAGCAACTGCGCACAAAGGAGGCACGGGGTGCTGCGGGGTGCGCGTCTGCGTCGCCCCAAATTTCCCCTGCTGCTTTTGCTGGCCGGTGCTAAACAAGTGCCGCGAACACGGTTGGCACAGCCCCGGAGCTCCTGTCCCCAAAAAGCATCCCTAAGGGTGCACAGGGCGGTTGCAGGAGGGCGTCACTTAGTCCTCGTGGCCCCTTGTCACCCGGTCCCTGGCACTTGCTGCTCACGTGCTTCTCTTTCCGACTTCCCCGGGACCATCCAGCGAGAAGCGGTTGCAAACCCACGGGCTGTGTTGATGTTTCCTTCGTTCAAGGACGGGCGATTGCTGCGGCAGTTCCCTCACCACCCCCCCTTCCCCCGGCACCCTCCCTGCCCCGTGACGCTGGCGAAGGGAGTGAACCCCAGAGTGGGATAATGAAGGTTATCCTTGGGAAAAATAAATGATTAAGTTTAATGGTCGTGTTGTTGGTTTGATGGCTATCTCATCCCACGGGGTGTTTACATCCCCACCGCACCAGCCTCGGCACAGAATTGGGGCAGGAAGGGAGAACGCGGGCACTGGAGCTGCTCCACCCCTCGCCCTATTTACACCAAATAAACCTCCTCTGCCGGCGGGCTGGCACTCACCTTAAAAGTCAGGGCAGGTGACGGGGACAGAGGGAACCCGGCAGCAGCGTGCACCGGAGCCTGGACACATGCTGCAGGTGGGGCTCAGCCTGCCCCGCTCCCCCGGGGGGGCGGCCGGTGGCTTCCCCGTGGCCAAGCCAGATGATAACACGGGCAACGGGCAAGGTGAGTGAGCTGCAACCAGGCACAGACGCACATCTTGCCCCAGGGAAGATGGCAGCAGGCCCTTGCTTGTGCCAGGGTGGCATCCAGCACAGGAGAGGGGCTGAGAAGACCCACATTTCCTTCCCCAACACCCCCGGCACATCCCGTAGCAGGCAGAGCCGGAGCCACCAGCCAGAGCCCTGTGCTGGGGCACCGGTGGTCGGGTGGGCTCAGGTTGATGCTCCTCAGTACTTCGGGCAGGGCAGCACCTTCTGTGAGGAGAGGGTGAATTTGGGGACCACAGCAGTGCAAACAGCCCCGCTTCAACCTCCATGTTCATATTAGCCTGGTCCCTATGGCTAGAAGCCTGCGGGACTGGACTCAGGGGCTGTCCGTCTTCAAAGCGGGGAGTCAGGCTTTGAAGTCAGGCTGAGCAGCCACCGGTTACAATGGCTGCGCTTGCCCTGAACCAGAACTGAACCTCATCTGCTGGTTTTGCTGAATTTGAGCAGGGGCCAAACTGGACCGGAGAGCAGGAGTCGGAGCCGGCCTGGGAGCAGCCCGGGCTCCCGGTCCCCCTCACCGTGCCACCATGCGCTGCCACGCACGCAGCACACGGGGCCAGGACCGTGCTGTCCCCTCCCTGTCCCATTGGGGCCAGAGCAGAGAGGTTTGGCTTGGCGCAAATCCATGCTAGACTCCCCATCCCAAGCACATCCAAGATCAATAGATCAGAGAATGAATGTGCATGCTAATCGACTTTATCCTTGACAATTAATCACTGCCCAGCAGAAGTCACCCCTGCAGAGACAACTCCCGTCTCCTACAGGGTTCAGAGCTGAGCTCTCTTGCAACTCCAAGGAAAATGCCGCTCACTTCTCTCTAGGAGGAGCTCAAACTCTGCTCTTCCCAGCACAGGGCTGGCGGCTGCCACAGCCCCGCCATGGTCCTGTGTGCAGGAGCCTCCCCCAAGGGTCCCCTGGTGACCTTCTCTCTCCAAGGGGCTCCCAGGTGCTCACCAGCCCCTGCGTGTGGTCCCCTGCACTGGGTTTTCTCCAGGTGCATGGGGGGATGCGGGATACAGGGACGCTTTTGCATCCCACAGACACCCTTGGTGAGCCCCTCTAGCTGCAGCACCTTCTCCTTGCACCTTCTCTCTGGCACCCGAGGCAGTACGAGAGTGAGCAAACACCTGAGGTCGGCTTTGCCCACTCTGTCCTGGGCTGCCAGACCCAGACAGGACGTTGCCTCCTGCCCGGCTCTGTCCTTGGGAGGGGACACGATACAAACCTCGGCATCACTTGGCCCTCCACTGCCCATCAGGTCCTCCCTCGCCCCTGCAGCGCTGAGCTGGGACCAAGCTGCTTGTTATCTGCAGTGGTGTAACGCTGCTGCCACACAGTCATCCCCAGAGGACACGGACTGTGTCCCCTCTGCACCCCCCTCTTGGCAGCTCACAGGCTAGGAAGGGAAATCAGGAGCTTTTTGAGGGGTGCAAAGCCCCTCAGGGTGTGGAGATGCAGCCCTGACACCCAGCCGGTAACTGGCCCCATGCTTCCCTGAGCCCCTGGACAACAGTTTCTCCAGGGGACTGAGCCAAGGAGAGCAGGAGAGGGCAAAGTGCGCAGCTCCCACCAGGCAAACCCCCCTGAAAACCTTCCCTTTGCAGGGTGGTGAATAACTATTGAAATACAAGAAGGTGCTGTAAGACTTCAAAGCGTCAGCCAGGGTGAAACGCTGTCAGCTGGGGCAGTGAAGCGTGTTGAATAAAAGGTCTTTGTCCTACAGAGATGTTTGGCTCATCTCCAGTCACCATCGTGATCACGTCGGAGGCTGACACCTGGGACATCGACGCCTCCTCTTGTCTGGGCTGTGGACAGTTCGTGGATTGGGACAGGATGCCAGACCCGGAGCAACAGGCACATATCCCCCGAGACATCCTCAGCAAGCCCCCAAAGGAGCTGAAGAGGCTGGCAAGAGAAGGTTACTGGGCAGCGAGCCGCTCTCTGAGAGCTCAGGTCTACCACCAGCTCATCCAGCAGGTCGCCTGCCGGCTCGTCACCCCAGACGCTCTCGTCTACAGGGACGTGGCAAGTCGGCTCTTTGGGAAGCTGAGTGTGAGCTCCCACCCTTTGCCCGAATTCCTGGAAGGATGCTCCATGCCCACATATTGCCTCAACCTGGAAGGGGTCACCGCCTTGAAGAAGATCCTCATCTGCGTTGGCAACCTCTTCCCCGACATAACCTACAGCCCGATCCTCCCCTCTCTGGTGGCTCTGCTGCTGCACTACAGCGAAGACGAAGCTCAGTGCTTCGAGAACATCTCTCGCCTCATCGCCAGCAACGCTCCCCACACCAGCTACATTGACCAGTCCTTCCTGGCTCACCAGGCCTCCTGCATGACTTTTGGGGATCTGGCCAACAAGCACTGCCCAGCAGCTCACAAACTCATAGCCAGCACCTCTGAGAATGTCTTTGAGGTCTACTCCGAGTGGTTATCATGGCTCTTTCATGACCTCCCCTTCAATTACGCCATCCGCATCTTTGATGTCTACCTGCTGGAGGGGCAGAAGGTCCTCTACCGCATTGCCCTGGCCTTGCTGAAGCAGTACAGGCTCTCTGTGACCTCCACCGAGCTGGAGGGGACCGATATCAAAGCAGACCTGCAGGCTTTCGTGCAGAACATTGCTGAGCACGTGACTGTGGACAAACTCCTAGAGAGAGCCTTTGGCATCCGGCTGTTCTCCCGCAAGGAAATCTGGCTCCTCCAGATGGCCAACAGGAAGGCGTTAATGGAGAGGGGCATAACCATGGTGCAGAGCAGGTAAGGAGTCCTCTCTTTGCCAGCTCTTGGGGCTAAGCAGACAAAATATGAGTTACAGCAGAGATACAACATGGGGGGAGCTTCAGGTACCTCCCGTAGCTTTGGCTATGCTGGGTGCCTCAGCCCCTCGTGGGGGACCCTGTTAGGACGGACTGTACAGCTAGAGCTAGCGATGTTCACAGAAAGATCACGATGCAAAAAGCATGACAAAACCTGATCCACAGGGACTGCACCCCTAAAAGCAGACGGGCAGTAATGGGTGTCCTCCCTCATGCAGGCAGTCCTTCCACCTGGCCGTGGACATGCAGAACTTCAGCTCCAGCATTGTAACGGCTCAGGAGATGCGCATCGTCTGGTCCTGGATCCCTGAGCGCTTCTCTCTCTTCCCCCCACTGCTGCTCTTCTCCACCTCAGAAGATGGGTGCAGCCTGCAGAGGTAAAGCGTCATCTGCCCGTCGGGTCAGGTCAGGTCGGATGGGCCAGGCGTAAAACTGGGTAGAGGTTGGTGGTGTAGAAAGGAGCAACAGGTAGTGTCCATGAGGTACACCTGAGGTCTCCTGGGGACTCTTTAGGGCCCGCTTCAAGATCTTGAGTGTGGTCTGGGCCAGCGCTGGCTGTAGGGGAGAGGGCTGAGGCTCGGTCAGATGGCAATCAGCAACTCGGCACTGCACGGGGAACACTGAGCCCTGTGGGTGTGCTGTGCAGGGGACGTCCCCATGCGCCATGCTGTGCCAGGCATGCTACGATCGGCCAGGTCCAGCCAGCACGCCAACCCCAGGGCTCCAGCTCCCTCCCAGTGGCACGGAGCACAGGGCGGCTGCTGGGCGCTGCAGTCAGCGCTGCAGCTCAAAATTGAGCTGGAAAACGAGTTTGCCATTGACTTCCCAAGCCATGAAGCAGCAAAAACCTTCCAGTGGGCTGAGGCTGTCTCTGCATGAGTGTTTTCAGGCAGGAAACCCAAACCTGCTCCTCTGTAGGAGCACATTGAGCTGAGAGGTTGCAATGGCAGAGCAGGCAGAGCTCGGGGCAGGAGCAGACAGGGTGTGGGTACCTCCTGCGATGGGGAGGACATCAAATCCTCTAAACGCAAGCTAAGAGAGCCCAAGTGTCATGGCCAATGCCCCACATTGCTATTAAAAGACCAGTGTGAGCACTGGAGACAACCTGGGGCCCAGTAATATCCCCTGGCCATGAAGCAAAGGGTGGGTGGGAAGCAGGGACATCCCTGCAGTGCTCAGTGCCGGGGCATTTCTCTACTGAGACGCAGGTCACCGCCGACCGGGAAGGGATGCCGGGTTGTCCCAGGACTGGGTGCTGCCCATGCCACCCCAGTTCTCAGGGTGGTGTTTAAAGGTGGGTCTGTGACTGTAGTACCTCCGTTAGCACCACGAGCGTGTCCCCCCAGCCCATGAGAGGCGAGCGGATGCCCCGCAGCAGAGTGGTGCAGCCCCATCCTGGGAAGCACAGCCCTGTGCTTTTCCAAGGCAGCAAAGGGGTGCAGAGCCCAGATTATGAAACACATCCAGACTAAAAACAAGTTCGTTTGGTAAACTCAGTCCATGATGCCTCCCCCACTAGCCTGGTGCCTGAGGGTAAGGTGGGAGGATTTAGTGTTTGGATTTATGTGAGCTATTACCTGCTTCACCAAGAAAAAATGATGACTTGAGAAGTCCCATAAGCCAACTCCCCCTGTTCCTGCACAAGCGCTGAAGCTGCTTGAGCTACATGATTATGAGTTTCTGCTGCCGTCCTGCCACGAGCTCCCTGGGGCCAGCTCGGCAATAGGCTGAGGAGAGCCGCCACTGCTCTCCACTGTCCCTTACGGCCTCGTGCTCTCTGCGTGACATGCTGCGCCTGGGTCTCAGTCCCCCACCGACCCAGCCTCCTTCTTCATCTCTGCAGGTTTTACGCGTGCTGTGAAGGCTATGAACCGACGGTGCTGCTCATAAAAACAACAGAGGGGGAGGTAAGTATTGCCCAAGCAGAGCAGCGGTCTGCGCTGGTGCCGATGTGGGGAAGGGGACAGGGTGGTTGGGGAAGGGGACAGGGGGGTTGACCCCATCAGCACTTCTTGGAGCAGCCACGGAGCTTCATGGTCCCTCCCTGCCCTGTCCCGAGGTCTGTCCCAGCTCCCAGGAGAGAACAAACTCCACCTCCGGCACCAAGAGCCACCAAAGGTGGCCTAAAGGGTGCTGCTGGGGGGAAACACAGGGGGACTCACTGAGATGGAGAGAGGCCATGGGTGATACTCTTTTATTGCGGACTAAATCATGAAGTCCTTGCTAAGCAGACTTTCCTGAAATCAGCAGATGCTTTGCCTGAGCCAGGACTTGCTTTCAGTGCATTAAATGCAAGGATCTCTCCCTGATTTCAAAAGCAGCCACACAAGGGAAATGGAGGAGAAATAAGGACAGCTTTTACAATTGAAAGTCGGGAAATAACTGCAAAAAAACCCTCTTCCCAGGACTCTGAGAGCGGCTTGCAAATCCGTATTTTATCTCCCCACTCTTCATCAAACAGCAGAGGCAAGTTCTGTAAATTGTTCAGGTATCCCAAAGATTTATTGACCTACCAGTCCTGATTTCCCAAGCCTGACACTTCAGCGTGGCATGGAGATAAACACCCTGCCACCCCCTAGGGCCTTGTGCAGGCAAGAGAATATGACTTATAAAACCTTGTTTCCTACATGTTTTAGTTCGTTTTATTCCTTCGCTAGTATACCACGGACAGGCACAATTTCCTGTCTCTCAGTAGGTCCCCTCCAGGTGTGGTCAACTCAAACACGTCCACAGCAGAGTCAACCTGTCTGTGGGTGGAAGAACCCCTGGGACTGGTTAAAAGTCTCGTAGGTAACAAAAATGTGGGCCAGCTGAGGACAAGGGACTCCCAGACTCCCATGTTCATACAAGCCTTTGATGTCTCCAGTTATTCCTCTCCGTTGCCGGGAGCTGGATGGGGCTCGGGGGTGGGAGGCACAGCTCCTACTCCCAAGCCCAGGCCAGGGAACACACCAGCAGAGCTGAACCATCACTGCTAAATCTACCAGCACGCAGCTCACTGCAATCACCTCTGCTGCCAAAAGAGCAACCCCCCCAAATCTCCCAGAGCCCCCCTGTAGGCAGTGAAGCTAAGTGGACTCACGTCCAGAGCACCAGTGATTCATCAGTGCAGGATTTAGCTGCCATGGCAGCATTTCAGTCTCTGATTTCCCCGGGGAACATTGCAGAGCCCTCACTTTCCTGAACGCACACACGATGGCTGGTGTTTCTGGGGCTTGCTCTCGTCCCCGCCATCTCAATCACAGAATCACAGAATGATAGCGATTGGAAGCACCTCTGGAGATCACTCAGTCCAACCCCCCTGCCAAAGCAGGTTGCACAGGAACGCCTCCAGGCGGGTTTGGGATGTCTCCAGAGACGGAGACTCCACCACCTCTCGGGGCAGCCTGTGCCAGGGCTCTGCCACCCCCACAGGAAAGAAGTTCCTCCTCATGTTGAGATGGAACTTCCTATCTTCAAGTTTGTGCCCACTGACGGCTCCCTGTGCTCTCTCCCGCAGGTGTGCGGGGCGTTTCTCTCCTCCGACTGGAGTGAAAGGAAAAAGAGCGGGGCAACATCGGGCTTTTTTGGGACAGGGGAGTGCTTTGTATTCACTGTAAGTCACATTTTATTTCTGGGTTTATGCTTATGGGTTTGTTTGTTGATTACTTTTTCCTTTACCCCTCACTCAGGGCATGGTGGTACTGAGCTGCTTCCCTGCCATGGTCCCACCGCTGCTCCTTAGCTGTGGCAGGAGGCAGGAGCACAGAAGTTACTGTGCTGGATCAGAGCGAATGGAGAACGAACTCCTGCCGTGGCTGAGCCAGTTTGCCCCAAGCCCTGGAAGAAACATACAATAACCCTGGGTGGATCTTGGAGCATCCTCCCAGGATGACAGCAGGGCAGCATGCATGGCAGGGTGGGTTCCTGCCCTGTTTGCTCAGGGCAGCTCCTGGGTGGAGCCCTCCCAAATCAGCCCCAGGGTCCCTGCAGAGAGACCAGGCTGAGGTGGTCCAAGAGATCCTGGGGGCAAAGTCCAACATCCATCCCATATCCCACCGGCATCCATCCAGCATCCCCCCAGCAATGTGGGCACGCAGGTTTGCCCATCTCGGGCAGTGACTGGTGAAGACAAAACCAATTTCTCAGTCACAGACGCCTCTAGAGCAGCCCTGGCACCGCCAGGACACCCCGTCCCTTCCCTGCCTCAGGTCCAGACCTGGCACACAGTATTTGGCCCCCAACCCACCCGGCCAGGCAGCACCATCTTCTCCCAGCAATGGAGAGATGTTACAAAGGATAGGGCTAACCATCTTTCTCATCCTTTCCAGGTGCGCCCCGAGACGGAGAGGTACGAGTGGGTGTTCATCAAGAAGCCAGAGCTGGCCAAAGCTGTGCCACGCTCACGCCAGCGGTCACCTTCCCCCTCTCCCGCATCCCTCCTCAGCTCCTCCCCGGGTGGCCGCGGCACCAGCTCGAACCGTCTCACCGTGCCCACACCACAGAGGAAAGGCCGTCTCTCCCCGTTTCTGGCCATCAGGCATTTCCTTCTGCCTTCCAAAACAGCCTCCATGTTCATGTCCGGGTCACGGGAAGGGATCATTATCGGTAAATACCAAACAGTGGGCACCCACCCACCAAAACACCGCTGCTTTGGCTGAAAAGGGCTCTACTCCAGATCAAAATCTGAACAGCCTGCAGAGGCAAAGACCTCCCGGTTTAGGATATGAATGTAATGTCAGGGGAGATGAAGTCATCCCCCCCTTCCTCAAATTAGCTGGAGACTGCAAACCTGCACAAGGGCAAGGATGCTCCTTCTGAGAGGCCCAGAGGGGCTCTGCCAGCTGAGGGGGAGCACCAGAGCCCACACCTCCTGGTGAGGTTTGCACCCGTGGGGCTGCTGTGTCCCTTCCTAGCCCTTCCCTCCATTTTGTGTGGGATGGAGAGGAGATGAAGGTGAGGATCAGCCTGAGGAAGGGGCAGGCAGGGTCATCTGGAGCAGACACGCCAGCTGCCTGCCTGCGCTGCTGTCTGCTGGGTCAGGCTCGGGCACAGGGGTTGAATCTTTGTGCCCCAGGATGGCAGTGAGTCAGAAACACCTGCAGCACAGCCTGTGCCTCCCTTCCAGCCCTCGGGAGTGGGACCAGGGTGCACCTGGCTGCAGGGATGCGAGGAGCTTTCCTTTGTCTCCAGCTCTCCAAGCAGTTTAATAATTCAGCTTGTGCTGCCAGGGCAACCTCTCGCACTGGCTGCCCTGCAGATCGCTCTCCGGGAGCTCTGCCTCCACGCTGACATCCCCATAGCAGAGAAGGCAGCTCAGGGCAGCCCCAGCCCGGCTCTGCGCTGTGGCCAAAGGACAGAAAGCTGAGAGATGGGTGCAGTCCTGAGAGACCTCATCGGCTGGGCCAGTGCGCCGGCTCGGGCAGCGATGGGGGGAGAGCAGATCCCGACCATCTTGCTTGTTTTTGCAGGTGGAGGGGGAGGCCAAGCTCTGTCTCTCGACGCCAACCTGCTCTGGGGGCACACAGAGCACTGCGAGACCTTCGACAACCCTCCGCTCTGCCAGGAGAACTTCAAGGTGCAGCTCTTGGAAGTGTGGGGCTTTCAAAATGCTTAGATCCCGTGGGGGACACCGTGCCGCCCACAGAGACGGGGACCCCTCGCCGCGCTGGCCGCCACCCTGGCCTGGCTGCTGCAGTCCCCGCCGGCAGCGCCACGGGCACCTCCACTCACCATCCTCCCCTCCACGGCCAGCCGTCGCGGTGGTGTGCAGAGAGCACAGTGCGGTGCCGGGAATGGAACTGTGGGCGCTGCATTTGGGGACATTTGAGGTCCTCTCCTGCAGTTTAGACCCAGCCCACTTCACCCAGTCTGTCCCAGTTTAGGATGCTGGAGGGGAGGTGAGCCAGTCCGGCGGTTGTCACACCTCCCTGGCCTGTTTGTGGCTTGGGGCTCAACAGCGAGCCAGTGGTACCGCAGCACAGGCACATTTTATAGGAATTTGGAGCCCAGGCAAAACCCAACACCGAGGTACAAAGCTCACCAGGAACGCTCTCAGACCCCGCTTCCCTGTGGTCCCAAGCCCAGCATCACCCTTCAAGCCATATGCAGAATGTTGTAGCTTCTGTGGGTTGCCAGGATTCCCCCGGGATCCCGCACTGATCATCATCCAACACAGTGCCAGAGACTCTTTTTGTCTGTGGTTGAAACTGCTGATGGGTGATTAGCAAAGTCCTACCTGGTGTTCACACACCGGCAGCCAACGAGAACCCCCCCAGCTGCGTACCTGCCTTGTCATTTTTGTATTAAACTGAAGATCGATACTCGCCGCAAAGGGCTGGTGTGAGACTGCCAGCAGTGAATACATATGAGCCTTAACCAACGTGCCCCGACCGCCCGGGGGTCAGGACAACAGGAGACGTGCCATTTTAAAACATGAAATGTGAACGTGCACGTGTAGCTCGGTGAGACAAGGCAACCCTCACAGGAGGGCTGCAGACCGAAGAGATACCATTCTGGCTGCAGGATGAGAATGTCTCCTATGTCCAAATCTACTTTCCACTTGTAGTTCTCTCTTTGATCTATTCCACTTCTTGAGCTGTTCAGAGCAGGAGCTATCGCAGCCTCGGTACCTGCTCCCAGCCATGGCAGGAGGACGCAGGAGCACGCTTGGCAGCAAGCTCACACCGTGCCAGTCATGCGGCAGACCGAGGAATCACTTGTAGTCTTCTGAGGGTAGCCAGGGGAGATGAGGTGAGGCACAGCCCTCTGCGCACCCTGGCCTTCACCACAGAGCTCAGATGAAAGAACACCGCAGAATTACTCTTCCCCTGCAATTAAAAAGCTCTGCTAGGGTGTCCTTCTTTCTTTCCATGACCATGTACTGGACTCTCTGTCCAGATGAACTCTCTGTCCGGAGACATGGATGAGTGCGGATGACTCTCTGTCCCATGGGGGTCCCACTCCCTTCCCAAGAGGCTGTTTCTCCCCACCCGGAGATGCACAGGATGCACGAGATGCCAGGAAATGCCAAGCCCTTCATTAGCACCCAGCTTGTCCTCCTCTCTGCAGCCTTCCGAGTGTTTCCTTGTAAAGGGGAAGCAGGGCACGTCTAACGTGTTGAAATCCCAGACGCTGGGGCTGTATCGTGCAGGCCGGGGATGTCTCCGATGCGGTGGCAGAGCCTGGGTGTCCCTTCAAGGCTGTAGGTGCTGTGTGCCCGCCAATTAGAGCCGTAAATCGCAATATGGATGTCGGTGCCCTCGTTGCATTCGCTGCCTGTAATCTGATGAGCGCCTCTGCCATTTCTGAAAGCGATGCTACAGTCCTTTCTTCTTACGCTTTATTGTATTACTGCATAAAGTTCAAAACTCTTGGAGAATGAAAAGAAACCCAAAACCACACAGGGGGAGCAGAGGGGCCGGGAGGCTGAGGGGATGAGTAATGGGATATAGAGATCTTTCACCCGTGCCTGTCACGGTTTCGGCTGGGATGGGGCTGACTTTCTTGCTGGCAGTTGGTGCGGGGCTGTTTTGGTTTGGGATGGGAATGGTGTTGCCGGCACACTGGTGGTTTGGGTTGTTGATAAGCTCTCAAGGGCTGCTCTGCTCCTCTCCCCCTCCCAACCATCGATGGGCTGGGGGGCACAAGGAGCTGGGAGAAGACACAGCTGGGACAGCTGACCCCAACTGACCAAAGGGATATTCCATGCCATATGGCGTCAGCGTATAAATCTTGGGGAAGAAGAAGGAATGAGGGGACATTTGGAGTGATGGCGTTTGTCTTCCCAAGTCATTGTTCCATGTGATGGAGCCTGGCTTTCCTGGGGATGGCTGAACACCCGTCTGCGATGGGGAGCAGGGAATGAATTCCTTGTTTGGCTTTGCTTACGTGCGCGGCTTTTGCGCTACTTATTAAACTGCCTTTGCCTCAACCCATGAGTTTTCTCTCACTCTTCCGACCCTCCCTACCCCACTGGGGGGACAGTGAGCAAGTGGCTGCCTGCTCCCAGCTGCAGGCTGTGCCCTGAGAACCACAGAACCCCAGACTGGCAGGGCTTGGAAGGGACCTCTGGAGATCACCCAAGTCCAACCCCCTGCCAGAGCAGGGTCACCCAGAGCAGGTGGCACAGGAACGCCTCCAGGCGGGTTTGGGATGTCTCCAGAGACGGAGACTCCCCCACCTCTCGGGGCAGCCTGTGCCAGGGCTCTGCCACCCTCACAGCAAAGAAGTTCCTCCTCCTGTTTAGGTGGAACTCCCTATGGTCAAGTTTGTGCCCGTTACCCCTTGTCCTGTCCCCGGGCACCACTGAAAAGAGCCTGGCCCCATCCTCCTGACACCCCCCCTTTCAGTATTGATAAGCGTTGAGAAGGTCCCCCCTCAGGCGTCTTTCTTCCAGCCTGAAGAGACCCAAATCCCTCAGCCTTTCTTCACAAGAGAGGTGTTCCAGTCCCCTCAGCATCTTGGTAGCCCTTTGGTGTCCCCTCTCCAGCAGTTCCCTGTCCCTCTTGAACCGGGGAGCCCAGAACTGGACCCAGTGCTTCAGATGTGCCCTCCCCAGGGCAGAGCAGAGGGGGAGGATGACCTCCCTCCACCTGCTGGCCACACTCTTCTTGATGCCCCCCAGGATGCCGCTGGCCTTCTTGGCCATAAGGGCCACCCGACGGCAGCGCGGCGGCACAGACCAAACCCTGCGAGAGCGGGGCCGGGAGGGGGCTGCAGGACGGTGCCGCCATGACGCCGCTGGGCTCGGCCCTTCTCGTCCCTCACCGCCTCAGCCCGCCCGCGTCCACAGCGCCCCCTGTCGGCCGGGGCGCGCGGAACGGCCGGGGCGCAGGCGCGGTTGCCATGGCGGCGCGTGCCCAGCGCGGGGGAGGAGGCGGGGGGGGGCGATGGCGGCGGCGGCGGCGGCGGCGGGGGCGGTGGGCGAGCTGGAGCTGCGGGCGGCCATCGGCTTCAACGGTAGTGCGGGGGGGGGGCAACGTGAGGCACGGCCACTGGGAGGCACGGCTGGGGGGTCACTGGGGAGGGCAATGAGGGGGTATGGGGCACCATAGAGGGCATCTGAGGGGGTATGGGGCATTATAGGGGGCAACTGAGGGGGTGCGGGCACCATAGGTGGCAACTGGGGGGGTTTGGGGTGTCATAGGGGGCAACTGAGGGGGTATGGGACACCATAGGGGCCAACTGAGAGGGTATGGGGCACCATAGGGGACAACTAGGGGTATATGGGGCATCATAGGGGGCAAATGGGGGGTATGGGGCGTCATAGGGGGCAACTGAGGTGGTATGGGGCACCATAGTGGGCAACTGGGGGGGGGCTGGGGACCATAGGGGCCAACTGGGGGGTGTGGGGCACCGCAGGGGGCAACAGGGCGTGTATGGGACATCATGGGGGCAACTGGGGGGGTGTGGGGCACCATAGGGGCAAATGAGGAGCATTAGGGCACCATAGGGGGCAACTGAGGGGGTGTGGGGCACCATAGGGGCAGCTGGAGACGTATGGGGCACTGTGGGGGGGAAAGAGTGGGGTATGGGGCCCGGTGGGGGCAGCCCTGGGGCAGGGATAGCCAGTGGACAGGTTGAGGGGAGGGCAGGACACTACGGGGGGCGGGTGTGGGGCAGCTGTGGGTCTCGGCTGGGGCCGCGGTGCTGTGGGGTGAGCCAGGAGCAGCGGGGTGCAGGGGATCCCTTCTGCCCCCCTTGTCGCCTCCTTGTGCCTGGCATCCCAAGAGACAGATGCAAAGTTAAGGACAGGAAAAGTCTGATGGAATTGCAGGATTTTAGTATATTTTTTTTTTCCTAATTACCCAGCTTACTAGAACATGAAGAGTTTCATTTCAAAATAAAACCAACTCCAGTTGCACAAAATACTGCCTTAAACACTCCTGTGACCCGGGGATGGGGGCAAGGTGCTGGGGCTTCTCCGGCCGACTGCCTTCTCGGGAAATTGGTGGCTTTGCAGCTCTTTGGAGGCAGTTAATGGCAATGTGGGCTGGGGATGTGGCTCGGGAAATCAGCAGGTGCTCCTGGAGAACCCTCTGTGCCAGAGGGCTCAGACGCCTGGGGCAATTCAATCTCCTGGCAGCTGTGTGAAGCATCACGCGATCCAAAATGTGTAAAGGTGACCGTTGAGTTTTACATGGGGTTGTTTTGCTGAACAGCTTTGGGGGGAACTGGAAAGCTCGCGGGTCTGCTCTCCTTGTGAGATAAACCTTGGGGAACAAATGATTTTCCCTCCAGGAGCGCGATAAGCAAGGCCAGAGGTGCAGAGGTGTTGGGGACGGGTCAGCCCGCTCTTGGGGCTGCCTGCTTCAGATGGGGGATGAGAATTTTCCTGCAGTCCCCAGAACCCTTAACAGCCGGCTCTTTCACTCCTTTCTCTCGCAGGGCATATAATCTGTGGCCTCGTCTGCCACCCTGATAAGGAGCACATTCTCTATCCCCTGGGCTGTACCGTCGTTATTCAAGAGCTGGACAGTAAGAAACAGACCTTCTTGCGTGGCCACACCGATAACGTCTCCTGCATCGTCGTGTCCAAGGACGGGGTGTACGTTGCTTCTGGACAAGTCACATTCATGGGCTTCAAGGTGGATAATACTGTAATTTTAACTGTGTGATAATGAAATTGGAATTTGTTAGCCAGTGATGGGAACACTTTTTGTTTATTTTTTCTTTTATTGGAAAACAAATGCCTACAGCAGGAGGACGTTGCAGAGAATGGGAAATTGTCTCTAGTCCATATCTGGATGCGCCTTCATGTTTTTGTAAAGTATTAAGCAGTCTCCCTAGGATTGAGTTAACTAGATTGAGGGATTTCTTAGTTCTGGTCCTTTTTATCCAAAGTGTTGTGGGCATGTGGCAGCCTAAATCTCATTAGACATTAATTAATAAATCGTGTTATATTTAAACTGAGACCTGAGTTCCAGAGCTGCTTAGGACTTTCAAAAGCTCTTGACAGGCACCTACCTGCATTTTTAGACCTCTGAAGTTCTTCATGGCTTAATTTTTGCCTGTTTGAAAAAACCCTGAGATGCCTGGAAGGAATCAAGTATTAGCGTTTTCAGTATTTTAAAATCTAAGTCAAATACCCAGTGTCTCAGGGTAAATTTTGATTCTGAAATGGAGTACAGCTACTCAACCGGTAAGCTGGAATAATGCTTCTTACAGCACCTAATGTGAAATGTATTCACGTCAGCGGAACCCTGGGCTGGATGGAAGCTAACCTTAAGCGGGGCTGCTTCTAACAACTTTCCTGCCAGAGAAAATTGTTCTATCTAACCCTGCGTGTTATATCTGATGCTCTGGCTTTGATCCCTTCTGCTTTGCGCCTCAGGCAGACATCATTCTCTGGGACTTCCAGAAGGAGGAGTTACTTGCTCGGCTGTCGCTGCATAAGGGGAATGTTGAAGACCTAGCATTTTCTCCCAACAGCCGTTACCTCATATCGCTGGGAGGCCAGGACGACGGCAGGTAATGATTTCGGTTTCTTGGCACGAGATTTCCAACAAGATGTAGGGCATGGAAGAATGCCCTTAGGGAGTACCCGCTCCTCCCTCTCCTGGCAGTCTGACTCTCTCTGCTGTTTGATGCCTCTGCTCCCTGACCCAGCTCTGTCCGATGGGAAGCTGGGCGGGCGCCGTGGGCAGAGCGCAGGGCATGGGGAACCAGCTGAGGGAGAAGACGAGGGGAGCAACAAATTCTTCAGCTGGTGACATCACCCAGCAACCTTATGAAGCCTGCTCAGTTAGCTGGCTTAATGCCCTGCCCTGAAGAAGTATACATTTCACTGGGGGCTTGCTTAGACGCACAGACAAGTAGGAGCGGAATAAAAAGTTATTTTAAGTTGTATTTTACAAGTGGCCTAAGATTTTATTTGAGTCATGCTCAGCAGAAGTAATCTGACAAATACACATACCCTTGCTTCAGGAGCAGGGGATGTAAACTGCAGCTCCACACATTTGTGATAAGGCTTTTCTTGGGTAAAATCTCTGCAAAGTTACTTTTATTGCATATCCTGGCGGGAACAAGCTGCAGAGAAATAGGTTTTTGTCTTGCTTTTGTTTTTTTAGTAGTTTCTTTTTAAGTAATGTCAAACCCAAAACTATTTGAAGTCCCCCCCTTCTCCTGCAGCGTGGTTGTGTGGGACGTTGCTAAGAGAGAGGGCGTCTGCGGGAGCCCTGCCTCGCCACGCAGCGCGGGGAATGCGACCGTCGTGGTGTGCTCCAGCTGCAGAGACGAGATGTTTGTTACTGCTGGAAAGTAAGGTTTTTATTTAGGTGATAGAAATGAGGGAAAGAACCCATGGACCCATTTCCCTTTACAAAAGGTCTTTGTTTAAGTACAAGGAAACTTAAGTAACTGCGTGTGCTCGTGTTTTTTCTTTTTGCTGTGAATGAACCAAGAAATATTCATGAGCGTGTCCCTTTAAGGCATTTCTGCTTGTTCTACACATAACAATATGTTTTCAAAGCAGCACGCAGGGACCCGCATGCGTCTCTTCTGTTCCTGATAGCAGGATTTTGTACTCAGCATTCCCCATGCAGAGTTTAAAATATTTAGTTGCCAGTGTTTACACAAGAAAAGCAGTCCATGAGTGGCTCTGAACAATGGTTAATTAATGTAGAAACAATGATATCTTGCAGGTGGTTGGATCATCTCCTATCCTCACCAGATGTGACGTACAATTGGTCACTGGCTTGTTACAAAAGTTTGTACAAAAAGTCACATTTTGCATGGATTTGAGACAGCCCCCATGTATCTAGCCTGACATTTAAACGTGTGGAGGACCTGCACCTCCCTTTAAATCAGGGAAGGCTTTGGATGCTCTTGGCTGCAGTTGCACTTAGGAGTGCTGATCTTGGCAACTTTAGTACGTTGTTAAATGTAAGGGCAACTGTGTAAAGATTTTTGGATTGGCTCCTACGTTGGCAATTAGATTGTGTTAGAAAACAGTTGAAAGTGTCCTGTACCGCTCATTTCCTAGTGTAGGAAGTAAGATTTCCACAGACCGTGTCTCTCTGGGAAATAAAGTGTCAAGGTTGTTACATACTCCTCTGTAATCCTTGTATATGTTTTTGCTGAACCTTAAAAGATTTTTGATTTACCTGGAAAAAGTTAACTGTAAGAGACAGCAGCAAAGACAGAGATTTACTTCTGGCCTCTCTGATATTGTTCTTTTTCCTCCTTATTAAAATTTCAGAATACCGTAGCCTTGTAAGGGCTTTTTAATTCACCTAGTAGCGAAAGAAGTTGGATGTTTCTGTATACATGGATTTGATCCCACTATATTTTTTCTTATAGTGGAACCATTCGAGTATGGGAACTGGATCTAGCAAATAGGAAAATCCGACCAACTGAATGCCAGATAGGGAAAGTGAAAAGACTGATGATGTGCGTTAGGGTAAGTTTCAGCTGAAATGATTTGGCTAGACTGAGAAGCTCTCTACAGACTAGAGAAAAACCACGAGCTTGTATAGTAATGCTAGAAATGCCAATTACAACTGCACGGTGGCAGTGAAGTTACTATGTGTTGGCTCGTGGCAGATGGTCTCCCACAGTTTCTTTATCCTGGGAAAGAGTGTTTTGAACGCTCCTGAAGAGCAGCAGCATGTATTTTAGTCACAGGCTCTAGCACCCAGAAGATCTCACTTTTGCTTCAAAATATTACCTAGCTTTGGTTAGAAAACGTCCTGCATTGCTCTCAAATGTCTTTGAGTGTGACAGGATGAAAACGTTGGCTGTACCCCCTCAGATGAAATCTTGGCAATGCACTGAAACAAAGCTATTTATGCTGCCCGGTGCTAGGCTCAGGACACATATGTCTCTATCTGGACCACGATCTCTCTTTTTTTTATGCTTTGCTATAGATGGCAGATGATGATAATGTTTTTTATGTTGGCACATCAAGTGGTGATATCCTGCAAGTGAATACACACAACAAGGTGATGACTGAATATGGGCCCCAGAAGAAGAAGTTTAGCTCGGTGAGTAACAGCTCTGTGACTTGAATTTTTTCCTTATCCTCCCTCTTTGTTGCTAACTGGAAGTAGGGCAACCTCCAGGAGAACCGTTACAAAGTTGACTCGCAGACTAACCCTTTTGCTGTGCTATTATTTCTCTGTCTCTCGGTCATGATCCCGAAGTCTGAGACCGTTATAGCCCAGCTTTGTTCAGTTTCAGTTGGCTCAGAATTTGGCCTTTACCTGAATCTCATGTATCATCCCACAGACTTTCTTTTATAATAAATCTGGGAAAAGTCATAAAAAGTGAAAAACAATCGTAAAAATGGAGTGGTTCCCGAGTTCTTTTTTTTTTTAGGAAGATACAAGCTGGACTGAGGCAGAGGACAGTCCTGGGAAGACTGGTAGAAGTACTTATTTAAGAGGCTCTCCCACACTTGCTATGAGGTCCTATATTTGGTTTGTACAGATTTGTTAAGTTGCCTGGGCTGAAATTTTCCAAGCCATTTGTTTGCCACAGGAAGACTATTTTGGAAAAACTTCAAAACACTACAATTGCTCTTAAAAATACCCAACCTCCCTAGATTGTTGTGATTGTTCCCCGTGTCATTCCTCACCCTTCCCTTCAGGAGGTCATCTTTTTGACATTCTGATTCTGCCACTGATGAGGCAGCAGTTTTACTGACAAAAGATAGGCTAGATAATATAATTAAAGAGTTTATTATAATGCAAAAGAGTTTATTATAATGCACGTGCACAATTGGGACAAAACAAGGTTGCACAGGGTACCTTGATTCTATTGCTTTTTAACTTCGGAGTGCTTGACTTCATAACCCCAAAGTTCTTTTAACATAGCTTTTTTTTGGTCTATAATTGGGACTCGTGGGTCTTGTTGAGTATCTTCTGAATAGGGAGCTTCTGGCCTTCCATTGTATAAGAATTCTGCGTGCAGAGAGCTGTAATTTAGTACTCTTGTTCTTGATTTCTCTTTATTTGTTGCTATAAAAGACTTCGTGTGGCTTCTCGGTTTATAGCCAGTGGAGGGAGTGATACCTAAGGAATTTAAACACTTCCCTGAAAAACTTGCCAGCATAAGGTTGAATGTATTTTGTGATTCTGTTAGGAACCATGAAAATCAGCGAGCAGCAGGGGATGCAATGCAGATGGAAGTACCGAATGCAGTGTTAGGGATGCCATGGGGAAGCTGTCCCACAAAGAAGCAGATCTTGTTTGAGAGCAAACACCTGACTAGAACTGTAAGAAAAATTCAGCAGTCAACCCCAAATTAAAAGCTGCTCGTGGCTTGTTTCTCTAAACCTCCTGAACTTTGCTCGTACCAACACGTGTACAAACAGACCATATACATGCCCATTCAAAATGTAGTGTTTCTTGCGTGACAAATGCAGGCCCATATTTCTGGGATAACTTGGAGCCACTGAATTCTTTGAAGTATATTTCAATGTTTATCTATTCCAGAAGATTGGAGAAGTTATTACTTACTTTTCCCACTTGCATTGTAGGAATGTGTACGTATTAAGTGACAAGAAAGTACGTATTTTGTTAGCTAGTCTTCCAACAGTCATCCGGCAGGGTTTTGCATCCACACAGGACCCATGTCCTGGCTGATCTCTGCTGTCTCTTATGCCAAGGTCTTGAAGATTGAATGTCACCTCCCCTTTTAAATGCTTCCATGCTTTGAGTCCTCCTACACCTAGCAGTCTGTGTCCCTTGCCTGGAGTACCTGATTGAAGCCACCCAAGGTCCTGAACTCCCTTGGCTTCAGGGGTGAGGGGAGGGTGCCAAATGCGTTTGAATCAAAACTTCACACAAAATATACTTCTGAGGCCATAGAGAAAGAAGCGATCAAATAGGTTAGTTAGCAGGATGCCCAGCTCTCCAGCCTGTCTAGCTCACGCTGGATGGCAGCACGGCCCTCTGGGGTGTCAGCCACCCCTCCCAGTTTGGTATCAGCGACCTTGCTGAGCAGACACTCTGTCCCCTCGTCCAGGTCATTGATGAATACGTCAAACAGTACTGGTCCAAGGATTGACCCCTGGGGGACACCACTGGTTACAGGCCTCCAACTCGACCCTGCTCCATTAATCACAACCCTCTGAGTCCTGTCACACAGCCAGCTCTCAATCCACCTCACTGTCCCCTCTTCTAGTCCACACGTCAGATCCACTTTCTACTGTCAGATCCACTTTCATACTTTCCAGTTCTCCCTTCCTAGCTCTGTGCTGTGATTCCCTTTCCACCCACCCGTTGCACATCTCTGCATACAAATAATACCTTGTCACTAGACTGTCAACAAGTCCTCGCTTAATGCACATAGGATCTAATGTTTTATGGCAGAAATTTCCGATTGTAGCATCGGCTTCAATGCCAAAAGAGGTATTTTGCACATGTTTTTTCAAGTCAAAACCACAGCATTTATCAAAACAGAAGTATTTGCATCCTTGTTTCTACACGAGTTAGTACATCATATTGCTAATGCTAGGAGAAGTGTTGATTTATTTTCTTTTCCCTCTGCGGAGCTCTGTGTATTTCACAAGGCATCCTTTGTATCTTTCATGAAAAGGTACCATACATCAGTACTTGTAACAAAACCTCCCCTCTCTAGCCCTGCAAAGCAAAGCTGCCATGTAGCTTGTTTCAGAAGTGAGCCGTGCTGATTCAAGGTAGGCACGACCGCTCCGAAGCGTGGCTTTTGGGACATGCACTGCCTTTCCTCACCAGGCGTTTACCACACTCCCGGGCAGGGAGGTTGGCTGTACAGCCTCCAGGGGTTCGTCCCGGCCTCCCTCCCCGTGGAACCGTTTTCATCACTTCATTGCAGCTCGCTGGGAAAAGATGCATGTTCGCGGAGGAACGTTATCCTGGGTCTCTGAAACCCTTGCTCACCAGTCACCCCGGGAATTGTGAGCCAGCGGCATACTGTGAAACTAAACCCGGAATCCACAGCCACCCCACGACGAGCATATCTTTAAAGAAAGAGTTTAGATACTGCTTGGGTGAGGAGACGATGTTTATTGAAAACAAGTTTGGTCAATCTTAAAGGAACTTTGCCTTTAGATATATAAGAATGTGTTTATTACATAGACAAGATCTGAAGATTTCTTTGTTTCTGTTTTGAAGAGGAGTGGCAAATACCTCACTGCTATGGTGAAGCAACTTGTTTTCCATCTACGTGGAATTTAGTTTAAGTTCATTTCTGTAACGTCTATAAATACTGGAATAAACAGCGTAATTAATTTTTATCCCCATCGCAGGCTTGAGGAGCTGTAAGGCGCCCGTTCAGATGTAAAGCAGGATGCACTATTGCAAATGCATTTTCAGAAATAGTGGGAGTGATTTGCATTGTGGAAAAAGAAATAAAATTTAAAGGAGGTGCACTGGAAGAGTTCATAGAGCGCTCGAGAGCTTTGTGAGAGATCAGAATGGGACAAAGAGCAAGCATCCCTGCAGGGAAGGCCATGGGCAGGCTGGTTTTTTGCTGCTATTTTTATTTATAATCATACTTGAAAGCAGTGGTTTCTTTTTGGAAGAAGTAAACAATGAATGGTGCTATTTTTAACCTCCTACATTAGATTCTGCATTTCATATACAAGAGGACTGGCAGTATATAAAACAGAGTATTCATCTCATCGTTAACGTGAACTGCCCAACTCCACGAGTAACAACTGCGACTCATAAAGCTCTCTGTTTACTCCTGGTGATTCAGAGAACAGACTGGACAAGAAAGAAGCCCAACTGTCAGGTTAAGGTCGAAATCAAACTGATGATTTCGAGAGCCTGGCAATGAATCCTGGCCACTTTAAGGTGGTTCTTTTTCTGTCTTAATAATACCCCCTTCCCTCTCAAATTGAAGAACCGAAGAGAATACCTTGGTAAAATCAAAGCAATCTTGGCAGTGCTGCAAAAACTTCAATTTATTAGCAAGTAGCAGGGAGCTGTAATCAGATAAAGTACACAGTCATGGGTTTGATTTCTAATGCCGCCACCTGCCAAAATGCTAACCCCAAAGAGCATTTGAGGTGGAAGTCTTTTGCAGGAAAAACTGCGAAACAGCAGATCAAAAGACGGTTGATGGGCCTGTGATAACAGGGGACTCACGAAATGCTGCCAACACCTCATAGGAAATTTTTAAAAACATTGTTCAGAAACAGTTCTGCTTGTGGATCATATTTCTAATTAAAAAGAATCCCTTTGTTCTCGTGCTTTTGCTAAGAATATTTGCATGAACCCTGGCTTCCTGCCTGGTGGTGTTGTGATAGCGTGGCGTAAAATCCTCTCTGGAGGTTGTGTTTTTCACAGTGATCAGTCCTGATATTACAGAGGGTTGTGGATATGCTGCTGGTGGAGACAGACTAATGAAGAAATCCAGTGCGAATAAATTACGAATCAGGAAAAATTTTTTCAATTTTTTTTTCCCCGCAATCCATGTTTGTTTCCTCCTGAAGTTAAATAGTCCTTAAGCTGATGCGTAGGTAGGTGCAAGGCTGTCTGGAATACGTCGTTACGTATACGGTGATTATTATTTTTTTCTTCAGAAAGTATGAGCAAGACTTCGAAAACAACCAGTAGCTTCTATGTGGTTGGATAACTGAACCAAAATAATTTCTCCAAATTCATCAGACCTTGTCTGTGGCTTTTGCAACACCCTTTCCCCGTCCAGGTAGCTCTAATGTCCATTTGGTTTTCTCTTCTTTCTTCATTTCCTCTCTCTCCTTCCTTACGGCTTCAGTCCTTTCCACGCAGAAAAAAATCACCACTTTCTGGCTTGCATTCTTTTAAACACTCTGAAAGTGTTTAATCCTGAAAATTTACTGGGGTTAGGCCAGATTAATGCTTGAAAGGAAGAGGAATGCTGGGTGGTGCTGCTTAGATGTCAAACTTTAACATAAAGTGCTGACACCTGTATTTGTTCAAAAATCACAAGGCAAGCACATGACAGTGATTTCTTCCTAAAGAATAAATACAGAATTATTCTGGTTTGCCTCTTAGTTATTCTTTGAGAATTCACTTCATGCTTTCACAGCACTAAGTGCTAGATGTGAGGCTTTTTTTTTTGTTTCCAGAAAGAACTCCACCAAGCAGAAACTGTTGTTTTCATATAAGGGCTCTATGAGATTGGGCTTAAGGGAAAAAAAAAAATCTTAATGTTGTGAAACCGATGGTATTATCCCAGCGGTTGACAATACTGCTTATACGCCTCGGTAGTGGCAAATGTTGCTGGAGTCGATACTAGAACTCTCAAGCCCAGCAGACTCCTCGCCAGTCCCGGGGAGCCCGGAGCTGCTCCCGGCTGGTTTGGAAGAAGGGACGGCGAGGAGTCTCTGCCCTCGTGGTGGGAGTGGAAACGCGTCTCCTGCACGCTCCCTGCATGGCAGAGCTCAGCTTTCAGTCCAAGGTTTCATGGCATAAAGCTCCTTTATTTCCTTTTTTTTTTTTTACTTTCCATTTCAGTCATGCGTACTTTCCCCCAAGCTAGTAGGGATATTTTTTTGAGTAAAAATACAAAGATTTAACCCTATAGTAGTAGTTTCACCCCTCTTGCAACCCATTTTGGGGTCTCAGGTTTTTCAAGAATTAATCTGTTATGTCTCATACAGGAGAGTACTATTACTTCACCGGGAGCAGAACTGAAGCAGAGACTGACTTTTCTTATACTTGAAATTTTGTGCCAAGGCTAAGGACTGGTTTTGCTTCTTTGTTGGTTTAGTTTGTTGTTTGTTTGTTTTGTTTTTTTTACTGCAGTCTGATATTTATCCACCAAAAAACATTTCTCCTTTTTGCTAATGGCTGACCTCCTGTCGATCTGCTCCTCTGAGTAGATAGCAGAAACCTACGTTGATGATGGGCTGACTAGTTTCCAATGCATTTCTGCGATGAATGTCTTTTATTACTACTAGGTGGGAGGTGGGATTGCATCTTCCAGGCAGGGAGGGAGGCCTGGGACACAGAGGATCTGTCCTGGAAGGCGCTGTAGGAAAGGACGCTTAGGCTGAGTTTTCTCTGCCGCTGTTTTCATGTCTGATAGATGAAGAATCGGTGGATGGAAAAATGGAAGCATTAATGCAATGTGTGTGTGTTGCTTGCTGGAATGAGGTAAGGACGTGTAGGCTCTTATGTGATCCCAGCTGCTCTGAAGGATCTGTGATGGTGCTGTTTGCTTGCTCCTTAAAGACTCCTACTGTAGTAGTTCTTATACACCTGTAATTAATAACTCTTTTCTCCTTCTAGAGTGTCCCTCTTTAGCCTGGGTCAGTCACAGAATACGGGTAAAGCCATATTTGAGTGACATAAGCACCGCCGTCAGGAGCACGGGAGAGATTCCGTGGTGCTATTCAGCGTGGCTGCAGCAACAGAGAGACTCTGCTCCCATCCAATTGTGTTCTAATCCTGTTTTCTCTTAGGGAGTCACAGCTTTGCTTGTGCTGAAGACAGGAGATTTAATAGTCGGCACCGGAGGAGGGGTTGTAGCTCTCTGTAAAGGCTCAAACTACAAAATAATGAAGTGAGTTTGTAGATGGGAGAATCAGGAGGGTAGGGGTGACACTTCCCCCAAAGGGTCACATTATAAGAACCTGTCATTTCTATGGAAAGGCATAATCCAAATAAATCTCAGTTTTTCAGTCTTGCTGACAAAATAGACAGTATGGTTCCAGCGTAACAAAGTTGAAGCAGACTGGAGATTACCGCATGCGTTTGCACAGAAGTGACTTGCCCTACTCATCGTTCATTTTAAATGGCCATTGTCTCCTTTTAGGCGTTAGGAGTCAGACCCTAAATTGATGCAAAGTCAGACAGGTCTGTTGAAGTCAGTAAAATTATGCTTATTTACCCCAGCTGAGAAAGAATAGTGTTAGACATCTAAAAAAGGGTTTGTTGGAGGACATGGGATTGTAAAGGAGAGTACCGCTAATTTTATAAGCGCGTGTCCGGAAGTGCTTTTTTCTGCATTACAAGCCAGAAAGCTGCAGGCATCATTTCCCCGTATGCGATTAGAAAATTGGGCTTGCAGCTATTCATTTTACCTTGTTTGAGTAGCCAACTTAAGCGTCCAGTTCTGCAAGCTTAGCTTTGTCCAATCGAAGCTATTCTCAGGAGATCTAAACTGTCGGGAAATAATTCTTGAGTAGGGGATATTGAAGTGCTCTGGAGCAAGAACATCGACAAAGATGCTGTTACCTTGGGCCCTGGTCCAGAAAACAAAGTCTGCAAAGCGCTGCCTTTGCAAGCCCTCGGCAGAATAGCAGGTGGGACAGGCAAGATCGTATGAAGTATTAACGTGGGACTGGGAATGAAATGTTAGTCCTGACCGCCTTCTTGCGGATTGATATCACAGCCCAGTATGGAGCTTTCTGGGGAAGTGGGAAAAGTCAAGACTTTATAAAGTCAGGGGAATAAGTACCTCGAGGTCAACATCAGACCCAACGTCTGCTTTCTCTTAACAGGCAAATTCAAGTTCATGGTGCTGTCACTTCCCTGACACGTAGAGGTCAGGGTCACCAGGTCTTCGTAGGGACAAATGAGTGCCAGATCTATCGAATTAACTACACTGAGTTTAAAGAGGAGCTGATTGCTGCCTGTCATAACGAAGCCGTCCACGACATTGTTTTTCCTTTGTGAGTATAACTGGCTGGCATGCTTTTGGCTGTGAAGAAGTGTGAGGAAGCTGCAGGTGAGGTCAGGGTACCTCTGTAAATACCTTTTAACGTACAGGAACCCAAAGACTATTAACATTTTTATGGGACGATTTCAACTACCAGTGAAAGGCAGGGTGACGCTGAGCAGCTGCTTGAAAGCAGAAGGCAGCAGTTCAGTTTGAGAACTGGAAAAATCATCGCTCTACAGAAAGAATTCTAAATATAAAGACTAGACTTATTTATGTTTGGGTAATGGCAGCGATGGCCACCTCCCCCTTTTCTTCTCGGGTTGGTGCTATGAGTCTGGGGCCTCTTCGTCTGCCAGCAGCGTGGATCCTGAAAGGCTGCTTTTGGGTACCCTCTTGCAGCTAGAGCTCGTGAAGGCGTCTGCTTTTCTACCCACCTGTAACAGCCGCTGGAACCTGATGAACAGAGCTGTTCAAAGGGGATTTGGGGGTCTTGGCCTCACTTAGGATTTCATGTTTGACAATATGGCATGTTATATTAAATTCTAGGCTTGTGACGAGAGGTGCTGGGTACAGACAGCAAACGTTCCCTCTTCCTGTGTAGTAGGATTGTGACACTTTATTTAAAAAAAAACCCAACCAACCCACAATGGATCAGTTGTTTCCAACTAGACGAGAGGAGTTTGATCCATGCAAGTTTGACCAATGAAAGTTTTTATTTTTGGCATGTTGTTATTGCATCGCTTCCTGACACAAAGGATCAAATCTTCCCAAGGTACAGCAAAGCACACAATACAAGAAGCCCTCCTCCCTGCTTGTCGCCAGCCTGAAAAATCCACCTCCTCCTAATTTAAGGAGAAAATCATTTGGAGCTTTAGGGTAATCCGCTGCTAATATACCTGAGTGACACATCTGCGTCACAGGTATTTGGATTTAGGGATGATTGTAAGGACTACAGGACTACATCCTTGCATATATGTTTAAAATTTTTATCTGTTAACTGCTTTTGAACAGAGCGGATCACTGATTGGGAAATACAGGCGTGATTTAAGTGTTCTGGCGCATTTCAGAATACTTCAGTTGCTGATGTTACCCTGCTTTATAAAGCACCCGCGCAAGCTGGGCTTGAAGGGACCACACTTTTTTCTGTCCTGGTTCATCTTTCCGGGCGTTGATGGTGATGTTGAACAAAAGCTTGTGGTACCTTTCTAGATTTCCCTTTCTGTCACGTCCCTAGGATGGATGGTTTAGAGCTCAGTTCAAAGCATTCAGTCCCATAGCTTTTGAAACGCTGCGGGTCTTTCTTTATTCAAACGTGTATAACAAGTATATTACGAACAGGCTTTTGCCATCGTTTCTATTGCCTTCAGCGATGTTGAATAGGAATCATCCAGTAAGCAAGATAAAAAATGACATCTTTACAATGTGAGGCTGCTGTTAGTCCCTGATGTTAAATCCGGGCAGTCAGCACCTCTCCACCCATTTTTGTGTCTATTATATACAACACGTGAAGTTGTTTAGAGATTGAATATGGGAAATAAATGCCACAACTTCACCTGAAATAGAAAGAATTCTTCTAGTTTCACTGTAATTTAACCGTTTCTTAAAATGAATCTCTGAATAGAAAGCAAACCAGGGGCATTTTATGGGAGCATGGTGATCCTACGAAAAAGGCCTTTGTCTTAACCACGGTGATCCCTGATTAAGGGAGGGTAGGGCAGAAGACAGTTGCACGTTAGGAACAGCTGAGCTTTGAAGGACAATTTAAGATCTGACAAAGAAAGAAGCCTTTTCTCTACGCCCCTCCTCATGATCCCTCCTCTCTGAATTCTCCAGTGGATCTTCCAAAGTGTTCGCTACCTGCTCCAAAAATGATATTCGAGTGTGGCACACCCCCGAAAACAGGGAGCTCCTGCGCATCATCGTCCCCAACGTGACCTGCCATGCCATAGAGATTATGAGGGATGGCAGGAGCATCATTTCAGGTAAGGATCGGTCCGGACCCACGGTTGGTGCCTCCCTGTGGAAGGCAAGGTTTTGAGACCTCACTTGGGCTGTGAATTGCAGCAATTCAGAACTCAGTTCAGTCTTATTCCAAAGACCTAATTCTAAAATATTAAGCTTGTTGTGTGCGACAGATTAACCTGTGGTGTGTGTAGACCACCTTTTGCATAAACCCTGCTGCCCATCGCCACCTGCAAATTGCTTACACAGGAACTCTTCCAGTCCTGGAGCAGCAACGCAGTCCCCCCATTGTGACCAAACCAATTTGCCCATATTTAATTAAATTTCAGTAGTTTCTTTGGCGCTATAACTCTGCGAACTGATCTACAGTACAGTGGTTTTGACATACATACCGGGGATCCAAAAGGGTGGGCCTTATAAAGGAACTTAATAAAAAACGGGTTCGTTTGTAAAGGAAAGAGACACGCGAACAGGAGGAAAGTCTGTGCGCCTGGGTAATCTGTTACTTTTTATTCATCAGCTTGGAATGACGGTAAAATCCGTGCCTTCACACCAGAGACTGGCCGGCTAATGTATATGATTAACCATGCCCATAGCTTGGGAGTGACGGCAATTGCTGCTACAAGTGACTCGAAACGGATCATTAGTGGAGGAGGTGAAGGGCAGGTAATTTTTGCTTAAAAACCCGGAGCGGCTCTGTGGTCTCATCACAGGCCCTGCGATTGTCTGGAACTGCTTAGTCAGAAAGTGAGCTATTCTTAGCTTTCACTTGAGCAAAGGACTGAGTTTGAAAGTATTAGCTTTTGCTAGATGCAAATCTCTTGCTCTCAGGGGGGCATAATGTAAAACAATGCCCCGATTTCTTCTGGCGTGGCAGTCTTGGAAATCCTTCTAATGCCGAATATGCTCTTAATCCTTTGTGTTCATTTGTCTCTCCCTTATATTTGGCTTTTCTGCATTAGTCGTTGTTTGCAAGCCTCCGTCTAACGGTGCTCTAGCACAGATTTTCTGTCTGTCATTGCTTTGGAAGTCTTAGTCCTGTCCAAATTGACCTGTATGAATACGTTTAATAGCACAAAGTTCCCTTGATATCGCCGTGGTGTCTATGGGGTGACTTCCTAATTTTCTGGGACGGTACTATCTGGTTGAGGTGATCGTGCCAATAAAAGACTCTAATAATCACTCGGTTTCTAATACAATTATGGAAACATTCCAATACAAATAACAAGAAAAATCACAAGATATGCTGTAGGCATCATACCTGTGCAGTTCACCATTTTTTTTCTGGCAGTACAAAACAAGTACTGTGTACCTGGGCTACTCCATACACTTTGGGGCACTTTTCCATCTGTAAAAGTGACAGTCCTCTCCTAATGTTTAAATAATTTAAACACAGGGGGCTTATCTATATTAAAAATAAATAATCAGGCTTGGAAGGCTCACGTTCAGCTTCTTGCCTTGCTTTGGGCTTTCTCTCTGCAGTCTGGTAAACGCTCAGAACCGGACATTTAATTGTGCGTGGATTCCTGGCTGTGAGTTAACGGCTCTGTGCTTTGTTTGTGTTACCCTGATCTCAAGTGCTCAGTGTGCCGTGCGGGAGATTGCACGGGAAGCCTTGAAGAGTGAGGAATTGAAGTTGGGTATGCCAAATTTCAGGCTAATGCCCTAATCATTGAACCATCTTTCCGCATCATTCCGCGCCTCAGCTCTCCTGTAGAGCAGTAAGGGCAGTCTCCCTGCACAGAGACATTAGAGACAATGAGCCACTTCAACCCTTCGCTAATAAAAGGACAGTGAAGTGCCTTGGATGATTAGCGCTGGAGGATGCGGAAGAGGGAGGACCTACATTCTGTGTCAGCACACACAGAACAGCACAGGCTCTGGTTAGTTGATCTCTGAATGGAAAAAGCCGGCTGAGACAGAATTAAAGCTAAAGGTTGGTTAAGTAGAAACGAGAACTGCAGGGGAGCACTTGCTGTATTCATTCGGAACACAAAAAAGGGGTTCTGAAATGCTAATAGTTCTGTCAGAATCAGTCACCTGAAAGCTGTGACTTTCAGGGACCTGGATGCTCTGATCATTTCGCAAGCGGGAATTGGACATCCAGATCCCACAGGTAACAGCGTCAGGCTTGAAAACGTGGAAGGTGGTCACTCGCTCTGCTTTTGATGTCAGTGTCTGAAGTTCTAAGTCTTCACTTTGACCTTAGTGGAATGTAAAAGCGAAAAGATACCGTGATGTTTGGCACTAGTGGGATGGTAAATGTAAGGTGTGAAGGATCAAGTCCGCAAAACAGAAAGATTTTTGCTGTTACCACCACTGGGAAAAGAGGTGCTTTCAGGCACATATTTCACATCAAAGAGTTAAAGATCTGTTTTGTATTTACTTGCTGGCACTATATGTAACACAAATAGCAGGTAGCTTTTTTATATTCCACTGCAGGAGCCGTGCTCTTTGATCTTTAAAGCACCACTGGAAATATCTCATGGACTAGATGCTTTTTCCTGATTGAGAGATGAGTGAACTGAAGCATGGGAGGGTGGGCACTTGGCAAAAACAAGGTCTGGGTTAATGGTCATGAGTTCCTGAACCAAGGGGATTACACTCTCAAGAACCCAGTTCAGTTTTACGAGTCAGCTGCAGGAATCACCCACGGGAAAACATGTCTGTTGGCATTCAGTTCCTGTCTGTGTTATCAAAAAAAAGAAGAGTTCAGGGAAGCCGTAGGCAACCTCCTGAGCTCAGGCAGCACCGGGGTGGTACTAGAGCAGATGTTTGTTGCTGATTTTCAGGTGAGGATCTGGGAGATTGGTGAGAGGACTCACAAGCTGGTGGAAGTTCTGAAGGAGCACGTGTGTGCTGTGTCCTGCATTAAGATTAAGAAGAACGACCAAGAGTGTGTCACAACCAGCCTCGATAGAACGTGCATCATCTGGGATATTGTGTAAGGAGCCAGATAAGTATTGCAAAGCACTCAAAAGTGCCAGTAATGTCTCTGTTGGGTCACTGTGCCCTATTTGGGACACGACATAGCAAGGAAGAGGGGGAAAAGAGCATTAGGAAATAAAAATTACTAGAAAGAACAATCAAGTCAGGGAATGTAGAACCTACAATGCTGGAAACTTTTCAGAAAGGTTTCAACAAACATTTGTCTCAAGTTGTTTTCTTGTATTGGATCCTGCTTGGCCAAGGGGGTGGAGCAGCTGGTTTCCTAAGTTTCCAACTGGCTCATTTTCCTGTCGAGCTGTTGCATATCTGCAGACTTTCTGCGTTGTGGTAAGGATAAGGAAATGTTTGCATAGTGAATAGCACCTAGAAAGCATTCTGGATTAAAAAATTTGCATTTCTTATGACAGCAGATCAAAAGTCTTATGAGGGAGCTGCGATGGGGAAGAGAAGTGATGACCCCAATAGGCTTCATGAAACCCTGAACTCAGACCAATACCTGAAAATACCGAGTAGAAAGAGAGATCTGATGGATAGCACAGGCAGAGATAGTTCAGGCAGTCAGTTTGGTTTTTTACCCTGTTGCTCTATGCTCTTTTGCAGGCGTTTTGTAAGAAAGCAAATGTTTCTAGCCAACACATTGTTTAAATGTGTGTGTTACCACCCCGAAGAGTACCAGATAATCACCAGTGGAACAGACAGAAAGGTAAGCAAAACTGCAGGAATTCCGTTTGCCGTAATTCCAAAACACAAAATGTGGGCCTTGTGACGTGATGAAACTCTCCTGTAGCTCCACAGAAGCGCGTGTTACAGGGCAGTGCTGAAACCGTGTGCTGTTCATGCGTAACTGAGCTCTCCTCTCTGCTCTGCTCTCCAGGTTGCCTACTGGGAAGTGTTTGATGGCTCTCCCATCAGAGAAGTGGAAGGGTCTGTTTCGGGTACCATCAATGGGATGGACATCACATCAGATGGGGTGCATTTTGTCACAGGTGAGTGGGTGGATGAAACTAGAGAAGAAGAGGTCACATTAAGAGCAGGAAAAGGAAGGCGATGAACCAAGGATGTCAGTAAAGAAAGAAAAAAAAAAAGGACAAAGGAGGGGTCAGTTAAAGGGGAAAATAAAATGATTCGCTGAGGAAAAATACTTAGAAAAAGGCTGAGGTTCAGCTTTGGAAGATAGTCTTGTGAAGTGTAATGTAAAGGTGAAGACGAGGTTCAAATGTCTCCAAGGGAAGAGTGCAGGGTTTCACCTTGCCCTGCTCCTCGTGTAGTTCAGTGGCGTTCACTGTGCACTTGAATAATTTGTTGAGGTGCCGTACTGCAGAAGCCTGGCAGGCTCTGTTGGTTTGCACGTGGGAGTGACTCCAGGCTCCACCCAGCCTCGGGCTCTCATGTTCCCCACCACCGTGACATCTCTTCTGGGAACCTAGCGCTCACAGAGACGAGCCACTGTATCGTGTGTAACAACTAGAGTTAAAACCCATGGGTTTGATGCCAGCACCAGTTCTTTTAGATTAACCTCTTAAACGGATGTTGGTCAAGAGCCTTTTGAAGGCCCTCCATATTATTGGTACCAGTTGCTCACCGTAGCGCACGGTGATCTGCTGGTGCAGGTCCTGAGCACTCTGCTGGACACTGGCTCTCTAATTCGGTTGAGAAGAAGTCGTTTTTGCCGTAGTGCCCAAGACAGTGTATCCCACTCATCCTGAATCAAAAAGCTGCCTAAGAATTCCCCTGCCCGTGCTCTGGGAACACAAAGCAGCAGGACTCTGTGTAATCATTTGCTCTTCCCTTGCGCCCAATGCAGGTGGTGATGACCATCTGGTGAAACTGTGGAACTACGATGAGGGCGCAGTGACTCATGTTGGAGTGGGCCACAGTGGCAACATCACCCGTCTCAAGATCTGCCCTGAGAAGAAGTACATCGTGAGCGTGAGTGCAGACGGTGCCATCCTGCTCTGGAAATACCCGGACTTGCGCTGAGAGCTGGCACAGGAGCTGCTAAGCTGCTACTTCCTCGGCCATCCTTTTCTCTTGCCACTCAAGTTGTTTTAAAGCATTTGTACTATTAGAGGAGATACTATTTTTATTCTCTCTGGTATGCATTTACCACATCCTTCAGATATATCCTTTCTCCCAGTGAATAAATAGGTTTGATTTTTTTTTTTCAGGGGGGCTAAGAATTTTCTGTTGCTTTTAGATTGGTGTGAAAGGATTCGTCACTTGTGAAAATCATCTTAGCTGTTGTTATGACACTTGGGTGTTGTTACTGCCACCTTTCCTGGTAGTCTCCTAGCGTAGTCTTACTCGTCTGTCTGCTCATTTGTGGGCTCTCTCTTGCTTTCACGTGGTCTCTCTTTCTCTTCCCTACCCCCTTCTGTCCCTTCCTTTAATGAATAACTTGTTGTGTAAATTCAGTCTTCTGTGTTCATTTTCATTTGTCTGGTCCTGATTAAGGAAAAAGCCCTCAGCTCCAACTCGGGCGTTTGACTGGGAAGCTCTTCAGAGTGAAGCTTTTAAATCACTGTTCTCAAAGGAATACAAGGATGTCAGGGCTTCTTCATTTGCGGTGTCCAATTTAAAACTCTCTGCAGGGGCCTGGTTTTCAAGAGTGAGAGTGCAGTCATTTCTAAAAATGCCTGCATGTTTCCAGCTAGACACACTCAGATTCCCGGTCCTTGGCCTAATTTTTCAAACAGGCTCCAAATTTGCATGAAATATGTATTTCGTCTGAGAATGAGGAGCCAGTATCATATCTGCTATTAAAACCAACAGCTCTCAAGATGCTGTTTGTTTAAAGATCAGTGTAGGCAGCCAGCTTGTGAAGTGATGCAAGGCAAGTCAATATTTCTTTTGCAGGCATTGAAGGCCTGGGAGAATTCTGTCATGAAATTAAAACGGTAGCAAAATGTCACATTCCTTAATGTTAAGGCTTACAGATGTTTTAGTTAACTAAGACGATGATTTAAAGGCCCTTTCGGCTAGATACTGTCACACCTGTATTGATGGCATTAGCTGCTCTGGTAGGCAATGGGGGATGGCAATTTAAAGGTATGATTGCTTATTATGCTTTATATGCCACTAAAATGTTTACTGCTCCTAGCGCAGTAAGGGTGGATCCTTTTGGACTGGCTCGGAGGGTATCTGTGCACGTAACGTTGTCCATCAAACACCGTGCAAGTCCTGTTCCTTCTGGTTGAAATATCTCTGCTCTTACTAATGAAGTCTTGAGCGAAGGAATTAAGTCATTCCTTGCTCTTTTTCTCTGGAGTCAAGACTTGATGCTATGCAGCGATAAACACCCCAGCAGGTTTTACAAGCTCTGCAGCAATGCTCGCTGTGGTTTGGAAGGCAGGATCAAACCGCTGGAATGTGGGATGGAGAGGCAAAACATTTGTGCTTGTGCTAGGGGAACCAAAACAGAAGTGGAGCCTGTGAGAGCGAACCAGGCCATCCCGACAACCCGTCTCACCACCACCTCCCCGTGCGCTCCGAGGTGTGGGATGTTAAGATGCAGATAACTCTCCGTCAGAGTCCCGCGTCAGCAAAGCAATTCCCATCAGATGGCACCAAACCTGTCATTACAGATGGGAGGAGAATCCACGTACCCATTGGGGAGCCGAAGTCCTGTTTCGGTGTGGTATAAGGACCAAAGGCCTGCGTGTTCCTCCTGCACCAGCAGGTTCTTCATGGCTCGGAGGCAGCGAAGCGAGCCAGGCTGTCCTGACTCACCTGGCCACGGTCACCCGCTGGCTCTGTGGAGGCCAGGAGTAAAGAGTAAAGGCTGGTAACCCACACTGTCGGTCAGTGACAGCCAGCCAGGAGGCTCAGGCCCTGTGTCTGTCACCTTACAGATTTGAAATCTGGGAGCAGAGAGTCTTCGGAGAAGTCCTCTCCTGCACATCGTTCTTTTCAGTGCGAAGCGGCATCGCTTTATCAAAACCAGCCTGAATTTAAAACATGGGCACTGGCTGAACTGGCTTGCTCCAGCATAGCCAGCCGATGTAGGTGACAGCCCGTGGTGGTGGCTGGTACGCTGTAGCAGCAGCACGGCGTCTCCCCTGCCGTGGCAGAGGGTGCCCACTGCGCTCCGTCAGACCCCCCCCCCCCCCGCTGTCCCCGCGCAGAGCTGTGCCATCATGTCCTGCAGCAGTAGAGGATGTGGGGCTCTGCCGCACATACTCTGTAGGAAATAGAGGCGATAACCACATGGGCTGTGACTGCGAGCAGCTGTGGGACCTTTCCGGCCGTTGCTGTATTTGGAGAAGATGGGTCCCGTGGCAGAGCCGGCTGCTCACAAGCTCACGTTCTTCCCAAGCGCTGCTCTCCTACGCAGTGGCTCGGCAGCGCTCACTCCCCCAGCACAGCCTTACCCCTCCCGGCACATCTCCCACCAGCGCTCACAGCCGTACACGCTCCTCACCAGCGCGGCCGGGGTCCCCAGGGAGCCCCTGGAGCTTTACAAATGGATGTGACCTACATGAACATCGCCGAGAAGCAGACGTGCCGAGCAACCTGCGCTGCACTTCCGCCAGAAGTCAGGTTGTGTTTGGGAAACATGAACTGCAGTCACAAATTTCCCCATTATGCATGTGCCTGACGGCAGGCACATTGTATTTTGCAGCGTGAATGTATTCATTATGCTCTCATTAGTCATGAAGAACACTTAATAATGGAGATCTAGAACACTGGTGCAGGGAATCAGCCCGAACAAATGCGCTGTTACCATAAAGCGCTGGGGAGCGTCAGTGCCCCCCTCTTCACCAAGGCAAAGGGAGCGGACGTTGCTCCAGTCGTACCAGCAAAAGCAAAGCGGTGCTGCTGGCAGGAGGCGGGTTTGCATACCCCTGGCGTCTGCTCCCGCCGTCTCTGCCCCTATATCTGGCTGAATTCTCGCCAGGAGGAGGAGCAGCCAGGGGCACGGGCACCCCGGTGGCACCAGGCTCCCTGATGCTCTCTTGATCGACTCCAGTGATGTTAAAGTGGAGTTAAATTCTGGTCCCGGGGGGAGGAGGCACGAAGGGAATGCCAGGGAAAATCAGGCATGTCCTGGGTTTTGGAAATGGCTTTATAATCCTGTTAGGGGAAAGAAAAGAAAGTTATATTAAACAGACTTCAGTGATGTCTGCCTCGTGGTGAAAGCAATCAGCGGCTTTACAGCAAAGGGCCGAGAGGTGGGAGACGCAGGTTTCCAGCTGTACCATCAATTCACAGGACAATGCTGGGATCGGAGCCTCTTCCCACCAAGACTTTGGCTTCCAACCCCCTGCCTGCATCCCCCCCTCTGTGAGCTGCTTTCTCCTGGGCTTGGGCCACGGGCCCTGCTGATGTCCAGCCCTGCGGAAAGGCTTGCGTCACCCTTCTCGCTTTCCTGTCCCAGCACAAAAGCTTTGTGGTAAGGTTTTTTAACATGCTAGCGTCTGAAGTTACATTTTTTGGTGATTGATTTGCAAATCCCTCAGCACTTCAGGGCATCTGCTTGTGTGGAAATGAATACCCTGAGTGCACTGCTGGGCTGGCTGCCACGCCGAGAGAAGGGGAGCCCAACTCCAAGCTCAACGTGGGCAACAAGCCCCCCGGGTAATTAGCTTGCCCGGACCTTGCCAAGAAAGGTGACAGTACAATCTCCTTGCTGGAGATTGCAGGGCAAGGTCAGCGTAGTGCCACAGCTCTGAACAATGGGATTTTGGGCAAAGGTTAAGGGGAGACATCCCCTCGATCTGTTGGCCATGAGAAGGCATCTCTGCTCACCGTTGGGGGCTTTGGCCGCTGCCCTGTGCTATTTCCAATCAGTCTGGACTTTGCAGGTCCTTTAAGGACTTGTTAGTGTGCATCTCGACTGCTTCCCCACGTTAGCCAGGCTTTTCTCTCTGCCAGACAGTGGGGCAGTGCGGTGTTCCCGGGTTCGGTTCCCATTTCCAGCAGCTCCCGGAGCAGTTGGCTCAGGAGCTGAAGGTTGGCAGAACCTGGAACAGAGTGGTGTTTGCCAGACCTCCAGAGAGGACATTCCTTCTCTGGCACACCTCAGCCTCTCCAGCTGTCCAGGCTGTGGGGAATACCAGTGGCAATGGCTTTATGGAGACCCTGGCCAGGCGCTGGGTCCGTGCCCTGCCCCGTGGGGTCTCAGGTTGTGTGAGCTCCCCTGGGAACGGGGCAAACCGCCGCAGCCTGTTACAACCTCCAGCACCTTCGGCTTCCTCATCCACTTGGACGTACCATCTCTGGACGCTGGCCCTTAGCGGAGCTCCTGGAGACCCATTTAACATCAGACCTGAACCAGCTCCCCGTCCTTCCTCACCAACATACCTCCCCTTCCATCAAGCTGGGTTTCCCTGGTGCTCCCCCGGGGCCGTGCTGCCAGCTCGAGGGGCGAGATGAGCAGGGGGTCCTGCCTCCCAGCACCAACCCGCTGTTTTCCCAGTCCCCTGAGGCTCCTACTTGAGCAAACATGGAGTTGAATGGGGGGACTGGAACACCTCTCTTGTGAAGAAAGGCTGAGGGATTTGGGGCTCTTCAGGCTGGAAAAAAGACGCCTGAGGGGGGATCTTATCAACACTTATCAATACTGAAAGGGGGGGTGTCAGGAGGATGGGGCCAGGCTCTTGTCAGTGGTGCCCGGGGACAGGACAAGGGGTAACGGGCACAAACTTGACCATAGGGAGTTCCACCTAAACACGAGGAGGAACTTCTTTGCTGTGAGGGTGGCAGAGCCCTGGCACAGGCTGCCCCGAGAGGTGGTGGAGTCTCCATCTCTGGAGACATCCCAAACCCGCCTGGAGGCGTTCCTGTGCCACCTGCTCTGGGTGACCTGCTCTGGCAGGGGGTTGGACTGGGTGATCTCCAGAGGGCCCTGCCAACCCCCACCATTCTGTGGTTCTGTGATGATTCCGTGATGATTCTGTGAGTGTCCTCTGCGAGCTGGTTTTGTTCACCCTGGAGATACCTGCAGTGTGAGGCCGGTTCCCACCCGTGTCCCCTGCGTTCCCCCAGCCTGGCCGTGGCACCCGACAGAGCCTCAGGCGATTTCTGCAGCGCAAACCCTGCTTGTGGCTGTTGGATCGGGGCTGGGCCCCCCTTCCCACCCCCGCTTTCAGCTCCTGCTGCAGATTTCGCATCGTCTCGGTTCCGAGGGGATAATGGGTGAAAACAGCCTGGAGATACCCGCTCAGTGAAGCGGGAGGCACCAGACATATGCATTAAAAACAAAGTGTAATCGCTGCAAACAAAGTGCAGCAGTTCCTGCAGCTCAGGGTGATCCGCCGGCTCTTCCGTGTTCAAAACCGACGGAGCATGTTCATCGCGGTCCATCAGCACAAGGCGAGATCCCCGGAAAGCAGCATTTACCTGCCTCGTGCTGTTCCTCCTCATACACCCTCCAAAAAAAGGCAGGACCCATGCATCTTTAATAGGCGTGCGAAATAACTTAGTTTGCTATCTATAATAGAGTTATAGTTGCCGAGGGTGAATAAGGAGGTGTCTTCTGCAGGGGGAAGCTTTCTCCTTCTGCCTTGAGCCATAAGAGCAGATGTCACCGTCAGGTGGGGGGTTGCTGGTGGCTCTGTAATCACTACCCCGACAGCGATGCCAGCAGGTGGCCAGCCCTGCTTTGCCAGCAGAGCAGCGTTGCGAATTCCCCTGCGACTGAAGGAATCTCTTGAAAACCGTCGCAGGCTTCCATCGCCCTGGTTTGCACCCGGAAAGGGCTTGCCGTTACCCAGCTCTGCCAGGCCCTGCGCCGACATCGCCCGCTGCCCGGGCAGGGGTGCAGGCAGCGAGACAGGCAGGGTGCAGGCAGGAAAATGGGCAGGGTGCAGGCAGTGAGACGGGCAGGGTGCAGGCAGGGGTGCAGGCAGGGAGAAGGCAGGATGCGGGCAGCAAGACGGGCAGGGGTGCAGGCAGGAACATGGGCAGGGTGCAGGCAGGAAAATGGGCAGGGTGTGGGCAGTGAGATGGGCAGGGTGCAGGCAGGGGTGCAGGCAGGGAGAAGGCAGGATGCGGGCAGCAAGACGGGCAGGGGTGCAGGCAGGAACATGGGCAGGGTGCAGGCAGGGAGATGGGCGAGGTGTAGGCAGGGGTGCAGGCAGGGAGAAGGCAGGATGCAGGTAGCAAGACGGGCAGGGGTGCAGGCAGGGAGATGGGGAGGGTGCGGGCAGGGAGGTGGGCAGGGTGTGGGCAGGGTGTAGGCAGGGTACAGGCAGGGAGATGGGCAGGGTGCGGGTAGCAAGATGGGCAGCGGTGCAGGCAGGAAAATGGGCAGTGGTGCAGGCAGGGAGATGGGCAGGGTGCAGGCAGGGTGCAGGCAGGGGTGAGGGCAGGGTGCAGGCAGGGAGACGGCAGCGGCTGGACCGTGCTGGTTGTCCCAGCCCCACCTGGTCTCCCCGGCCCAGGCTCCCCTGCCCGTGGGGCACGAGCCCCGGCAGCGGGACGGGAGTGTTGAAAGCCCATTTCCACTCCGCCGCACAGATGTTCCCAGCCCGTGCCAAGAGAGCGGGAGAGGCTTAAATAAAGAAAACATTGTCCTATGGCAAAGCCCAGTGAGCCTGTACAAAGATCTATCTTTTTTTTTTTTTTTTTTAATTATTATTGTGATTTGGCAGCGTGAAAACGGGTTTCCACGGGGCCTGAATCAGCTCAGCTCAGGTCTATTCGGGATCTTTTTCCTGTGCTCATCCGAATACCCAAGTGCCTCCCTGGCGCAGAGACTCTTGCCCAGCCGGAGGAGCCGTTCCTAACGCCGTCCTGTCCCCGCGTCTCCCTGCTCAAACCCCAGCCATCCGGGTTGTTTTATCCAGCCCAGCAGCCCAGTGGCCGAGGCACCGGGACAGTTCATGCTCTAACAACACGGAATTTTCCATAATAACAAGCAGGCATTCCCCCCCTCCTCTCCTCTCTCTCTGCATTTGACATTTAGATTTTTCCCCACCCCAAATTCCCTCCAAAGTCTAAGCCTGGAACGTGGAAAACGTCAGTTTGAAAGGCAGGAGCTGGAGACAGCTAGGAGCTCCCGAAAAAAAAAAAAAAAAAGGCATTTTTAGCGAGAAAGCGCTGACGCAACCCGGCGCTGCCGGCGTGCTGCAGCGCCGATAAATATTTGATTTCGCCTGAATCGGAAGGCGGCGTGTTCAGAAGGATTTGAAGAAGAGGGAAGATGGCAAATAGGCTCTTCGGGAGAGGAAGATGAGCATGGCGAGCGGTCCTGGATGGCTTTGGGTTGGGATAAAGTGACGTTACCTGCTGGAAAGGTACCGCCGCCTCCTGCCTGCCGTCTGCCCGCTCCGGGGCTGGGAAAGATGCTGCTAAAGAAAAATCCCAGCAGAGTTTTAAGTCGTTAAGTGATGTGTGCTGTTAATATTCCCCACGTTAGCATCGCCGGGGCAGGTGGGAGCCAGAGAGACTCTCAGTGCTATTTCACTGCTGCACTTTGTCACAGGCTGCCGGGGAGTCACTTTTATTATCTATCACTTTCTAATTCTGGCAGATTTGGGTTTGTTTTTTTTTTTTACTTGACTCTGTTTCACTGTCGCATTTTAGACTATTTCCCTTTCACGTGCTCATCAGGTCTCGCTTTCTACCCATCCCCTCCCAACCACCGCCGGTTTCTGATCCGACTCTCAGTCTGGCTCTTTCCCTGTCTGCCTCCTCTCGCTTTTTCTTTAGGCTTTTCCTTGCTTTCGTTATCAAATTGCCCTGGATTTCTGGTTCCACGTAGTTCGGCGTGAAGCTCTGCTCGGGTTCCCTCTCTCGTTCCCACCGCTGCTGGTTTGGGATGCTGCCGGGCTTGAGCGTCCAGCCAAAACCAACTGGAGAGTAACAACAACTGCTGTTACTTCCAACGAGCCAGGAGCTTTCTAGATTCGATAAACTCCATTCTTCCCCCACTGCGTGAAGCACAACCCGCCTTTGTTAAATAATTCAGGTCGCAAAAATCCCCGAATCCTCATGCAAACGCTCCGGTGGATGCCCGTCTCCATCTCCTAGGGTTTTGGAGCAGGACGGTGCCGTGAAGCTGCCCGGGGAGCGCTGGGGGCTTTGCTTTCTGGATTGCGACCTTTGTATAGGAAAAAGGAACTGAATTTTAAGGATGCATTTCCAAAACGAGCATGTTATATCTTGGTTTAGAAAGATGGATTTCGCAGCTCTCTGGCCAGGAGGATGCTGAGAAATGAACTTCAACCACGGGTGCAGAGCCAGATTGAGCGTCAGAGCTCGGAGCTTGGTGGTGTTTGTAGCCGGAGTTTTGGCTCTGCTGGTCCCCAGCCGCCCGGGGCCAGCGAGACCCTCCTGCGGCTTTCCTCAGCCAGGCTGGGAGCACGGAGCCAACGCGGTGCAAGGGGGTTTCCCGGGGCCAGATCATGATGGATGCTGCTGTGCTGCACGCCACCAGCTTGCCGAATTCAAGCGCTGCCAAGGCCAGGAGCCGGTCCCCCAGGTCACAGGAGGGTCGTCTCCATCCCACCAGGCGGGGCTGCTTCCCGCCTTCATTCCCATCTCACTGGGAGCAGAGACAAGAGCCGGTGCCCAGGCTGGCCCCAGGGCAGCAGCACCCCGGGATGGAGACCTGGACGGCTCCTAGAAGGGGGCTGCTCCCTTGGGAATGCCAGGCTCTTGGGGAACATCCCGTACCCATCAGGGCTGGCTGCAGCGGGGAGGAAAACTTCAGCAGGGCTCAGTCCTCTCCCCTCCGTGGATAAGCAGCTCCTGAGCCTGCCGGCACCCTGAGGCCGTAGAGCCGTCCCTGGAGGGTCCGCGGGCAGCAGATCCCCCTCCGTCTGCTCGGCACTGCCGGGCTGTGATGGATTTTGTCTGAGATCACGTCTGGCCCCGGCGGCAGCCACAGCCCTCTGCCCGCGCCTCCCGCTGCCTCTCTGCCCTCTCCATGCCCACCACGCTGACGGCCGCCGGTCTGGTGTCCCCTGGGAAGGTCATCCTCTCCCTGCCACTCACCCCCAGGGCGCAGGGCTGCTCTGCCCCACGGAGAGGAGGGACCACGACATCCAACAGCACCTCCTGGCCCTTCCTCCATCATTTTGCCCCATCTCTTCTGAACCCACATCACCTCCGGCTGCGCGCAGGGCAGGGCTTGTGGCACATCCCCACGCCCGGTGTGCCCGTGGGGCAGGGAAGGCAGCGGGGGGGCTGCCTGGCACAGCAGACCCTTCTCTGTAGGAAGGGGAGATGCTGCTGGATGCTGCCGAGACCCGCAGGGATGGAAGAGAGCCAGCAGCGCCCACAGCCACACTCAGGCCCCCAGAGACCCCCTCCCCGGCTCCGCATCAGCCTCCGCAGCTCCCCAAGGAGAGAAGAGCCAGGCGGCCACAATAGGGCCACTGCTACCCCCCCACCCTGCAGCAAGGTGACACTTAGTGGCACCCCTGCCTGGCGGAGGGACCTGCTTCCCTCTCCCTCCCTCCCCAGCCCCTCGGCCCTGGGTAAGGGCAGCAGCTGTCCGAGCCATGCCCGGGCTCGGCGGCACCTGGGCAGCCTTGCCGTGCCCCGTCTGCGCTCGGGGCTGTAATCCCGGCGCTTTGGGAGCCACCACAGCAGTCCCGGGCCACAGCTCATCTCAGGGTCTCAGCCCCACGTGGCCAGACGGGGCTGGGGGGTTTGAGTCTCCTGCAGCTGGGGGAAGAGCAACGCGGTGCCGCCGGGCTGCGGCCGAGCGGAGGGCGAGTTGTTGCGGAAACAGCCGGTCCCGCTGCAGTCGCCCTCCTTGTGCCGGTTGGTGCTGTGGGATGGATCCAGCCGGACCAGGGGACTCATCCAGCTGAAAACCGCCTGTCAAAACCACCAAGTGGGTTTCCTCTGCTGGCTGCAGGTGCCGAGCAGGGAGCTGACCTGGTGGCCTCGGTCATCCTGTGTGTCCCCACCTGGCCGTGCAGGGAGGGCTCAGGGGTGAAGGGTGGCACCGTCCCTCCCCAGCCATGCTCTGCCAGACCCCAAACGAGCACCCCTACGTGGTGTGAGCCAGTGTGAGGTGGGCAGGATGCAGCCAAAGCCTCGGGGCTCTGCCAGAGCTGGGCTGGTGACCCTGGTTTTGTGGCTCTGTGTGGACAGAGCCCCTTCAGGTCCCAAAATCTCAGTGTGGTGGGCGCAGGGGTGACCACTGTCTCACCGTCCCAGCAAAGAGCACCCAGAGGTGGCAGGATTGGGGCACCTCACAGTGATGCTGTGGGGCATCACCCCGGAGTGATGCTGGGGGCAGTGGGGCAGCACCGGGGGGACATGGCTGGGACTCCTGGGAGAGCCCTCGGGGTGATGCTGGGTGTGGTGGTGGATGCCGGGGCGGGGGGGGATGACACGGGAACAGGATGACACAACACATGGCTGGGACTCTTGGTAAAACCCTGGGGCCACAGAGGGGGCAGGGGGCCCCTTGGGGTACCCTGGGGTGATGTTGGGGGTGATGCTGGGGTGGTGGGGGACATGGCTGGGTCTCCCAGGAAAGCCCTGGGGTGATGCTGGGGACTGTGGGGGATGTCGGGGGTACATGGCTGGGACTTGTGGGAAAGCCCCTGGGGTGATGCTGGGGAGCAGTGGTCTGGGGTAGCTGGGGGTGATGCTGGGGGTGGTGGGGGACACTGGGGAGATATAGCTGGGACTCCCGGGAAAGCCCTGAAGTGATGTTGGGGGCCGTGGCAGATGCCGGGGGAACATGGCTAGGACCTGTGGGAAAGCCCTGGGGCCACAGAGGGGACAGGGGGCCGGAGTACCCCGTTGTGTGGTTATACTGGGGGTAATGCTGGGGGTGGTGGGTGACATGGCTGGGACTCATGGGAAAGGCCCCGGGGTGATGCTGGGGAGCAGTGGTCTGGGGTACCCCGGGGTGATGCTGGGGACAGGGAGCTGGGTTACCCCGGGGTGATGCTGGGGAGCAGTGGTCTGGGGTACCCCGGGGTGATGCTGGGGGCAGTGTGTTGGGGTACCCCGGGGTGATGCTGGGGACAGGGAGCTGGGGTACCCCGGGGTGATGCTGGGGGCAGTGGGTTGGGGTACCCCGGGGTGATGCTGAGGACGGGGAACTGGGGTACCCCGGGGTGATGCTGGGGACGCCGGGTTCAGCCGGGGGCCCGGCCGCCTCCGCCGCCCGCCGCCAGCGGCGGCAGCAGCATCTCCCCGCTCCCGCCTCCTCCTCCTCCTCCTCCTCCCGGCTCCCTTCCCGCTCCCTTCTCCCAGCGCCAGCCCGGCCGGGGGAGGAGCCGGCCGCGCACAAAACCGCCCGCCCGGCCCCTCCGGCCCCCGCACCGGCACCGGCACCGGCGGCGGGGGGTGCCCAGCGCCCGCCCGGGGCCATGCGCGCCGCGGCGGGGCCGGGGCCGGCGGGGCCGGGGGAGGGCGGTGGCCGCCGGGGGCCATGAGCGCGGCGGCGGCGGCGGGGGGGGCCGGGGGGAGCCCGTCGGGGCGGCGGGCGGCGGGCGGGCGGCGGCGGCGAGCCCTGCGCTCCCTGGGCAGCCTGGCCGGGCGGCTGCTCCGCACCTGGGCGCGCCTGGCCGGGGGCCGCGGCCGACGCCGGGCCGCCTCGGAGGACGACGAGGGTGGGTTCCGAGGCGGGGGCGGCGGCGGCGGCGGCCCCAGCGGGGAGCGGCGGCGGCGGCGGCTCCCCGGGGGGGCGGCGTTGTGCCCGTCGGGGAGCGGGGGGGAGCGGCCGCCGGGCGCGCAGGGGCTGCGGAACCACGGGAACACCTGCTTCATGAACGCGGTGGTGCAGTGCCTGAGCAACACCGCCCCGCTGGCGGAGGTCCTGGCCCTGGGCCGTTACCGCGCCCGCGGCGGCCGCGCCGAGGTCACCCACCGGCTGGCGGCCCTGGTCCGCGCCCTCTGGACCCGCGACTACACGCCGCAGCTCTCCGCCGAGTTCAAGGTACCGGCACCTCCCGCCGCCCCCCCCGGCACCTCTCGCTGCCCCCCGGCACCCGCCAGCATCCCCCGGCGCCCAGTACCTGCCGCCATCGCCCCGCTCTCGGCACCCCCCAGCGTCCGCTGCCCCCTCCCAGCTCTCAGCTCCCACCGGCACCCACGGGCACCCTCCTGCTCTCAAGCACCCGCCGGCATCTCCCACTCCCAACACTCACCAGCACCCCCCGGCTCACAGGACCCCCCCAGCATCTCCCAGTACCTGGCAGCACCGCCCCGCTCTCGGCACCCCCCAGCGTCCGCTGCCCCCTCCCAGCTCTCAGCACCCTCCAGCAATCCCCAGCACCCACAGGCACCCTTCTGCTCTCAAGCACCCGCCGGCATCTCTCAACACTCACCAGCACCTCTCGGCTCACAGGACCCCCCCAGCATCTCCCAGTACCTGCCAGCATCCGCTGCCCCCTCCTCCTCTCAAGCACCCACTGGCGTCTCCTGCTCCCTACACTCACCAGCACTCCTCAGCTCACAGGACCCCCCCAGCATCTCCCAGTACCTGCCAGCATCGCCCCACTCTCGGCACCCCCCAGCATCCGCTGGCCCCCTCCCAGCTCTCAGCTCCCACCGGCACCCACGGGCACCCTCCTGCTCTCAAGCACCCGCCGGCATCTCCCACTCCCAACACTCACCAGCACCCCCCGGCTCACAGGACCCCCCCAGCATCTCCCAGTACGTGCCAGCATCGCCCCACTCTTGGCACCTGCCAGCGTCCGCTGCCCCCTCCCAGCTCTCAGCTCCCACCGGCACCCACGGGCACCCTCCTGCTCTCAAGCACCCGCCGGCATCTCCTGCTCCCAACACTCACCAGCACCCGCGAGCTCACAGGACCCACCAGCACCTCCCCACTCTCAGCACCCCCCAGCATCCACTGCCACCAGCATCCACTGGCCCCCTCCCAGCTCTCAGCACCCACCAGCAACCTCCAGCACCCACGGGCACCCTCCTGCTCTCAAGAACCCGCCGGCATCTCCCACTCCCAACACTCACCAGCACCCCCTGGCTCACAGGACCCACCAGCCTCTCCCAGTACCTGCCAGCATCCCCCCACTATCGGCACCCACCAGCTTCCGCTGCTCCCACCGTCCAGTTCTCAGCACCCAGTGGCAACTGCCAGTACCCATGGGCACCCTCCTGCTGCCCCTGCCCCCCGCCCCCCACCTCCCGCTGCCCCCAGCAGCTGCCGACACCTGCTGCTCCCAGCGCTCACCAGCATCTCCCACTCCCGACACCCACCAGTACCTCCCAGTACCTCCCAGCATCCGCTGCCCCCAGCATCCATTGCCCCCTCCCAGCTGTCAGCACCCTCCAGCACCCACGGGCACCCTCCCAGTTCCCACCCGCACTCTTTGCCTTCAGCACCCGCTCCCCCACCTCATCCTCCCCACGGACCTTGCCCTTCCCTGCTGACGCCCTCCAGCCCCACTGTCCCCCCAGCCCGACGGTGTCCATCCGTCCCTCTTCCCCGCCCCCCCCCAACCTCTTCACCCCAGCTCTGACCCCCCCTTGGCCAGCTGAGCTCCCAGCCACCCCACGGAGCCGTAAGGGTGGGCACGATGCTGGCCGTGGTGGTGGGGTAAGGCGGGATGGTGCCACCTCGGTGTCCTCAGGCCCCCTCACTGAGTGCGTGTCACATCCCTGCTGGGCACATGCCAGCGTGCTGCAGGCCCGTGCCCAGCATGGGGACAGGGTGTTGGGTGCTGGGCGATGCTTTTAGCCTGGCATCGCATCGCATCCCCCCTCCCCGCGCTCAGACACACGTGCCTGCGGGTGACATTTCAGCAGGGACCCGGTGCTGCACTTGAACTTTGCTGGGAGAAGCTGCTGGGAAGCCGGACACCCCATCCCAGGTCAGGGTTTCCAGCAGCGCTGCCGGCTCCTGCGGCATCGGCCAGGCTGATCCTGCACGGGCAGGGGCTGGGGTACCCACTGCTCTGCCCCCCCTTTCCCTGCTGCGTCCCTTCCCTGCCTGGAGGGTGGCAGCACCCACCCCGCAGGGACTGCCGGGGTGCAGGGGGTGCTCCTGGGTGCTCATTGCCTTTAATTTCCTTGTAGCAAAGTAACCAGCTCTTGCAGCGCTGGGCACAATATTTCCATGCCCTCTGCTCCCAAACGCGCACTTTCCTTGGGCACAGAGCGAAAAAAAAACCGAAACCCCAAACTTCCAGCCTTTGCTTTGAATTTCCTCCCTCCGGGTGGTTATCTGCATCTTCCATACGTTTCCACTTTTTTTTTTTTTTTTTTAAATCTGCCTAAATAAGATTTTTAAATAAGAGCTGAGTCTGCGACTCGTTTTGCTTGAAGCCCATCCGCGGTGGCCTTGCTCCCTCTGCTTGTACCGGGATGCTGGTACCGCTGAGAGCGGGGCCGGGGGCTGGAGGGGTCTTGGCGCAGGGTGTTTCCCGCTGATGCTCGAGGTCTGATCCTTGTCCCGGCAGGTCCCGGCGTGCTGGTTAGAATCACCGCGGATGGTTGGGGTTTAACTGCCTCAGCTGGTTAAAATAGACAGGGATGGTCAGGGTTTCTCCCTCGCCGTGCTGGTTTTGGGGCGGAGATCCCCAAATTGTCCTTTTTCTGTTCAGCTCTGAGCAGCCACCCCCAGCCCAGGCTCAGGGATGGGTCCTTGGGGACCCCCAGCTCTGCCCTTAGGGGTGCTCCCTGTGCTGAGAGAGGTGACCCCAGCCTGGGACAGCTGGGCTGGGAGCTGGCGATGGGCCCCCCGCGGGTGCCACCCAGGTGGGTCTCGGAGGAGGGAGCCCCTCTGAGCCGGCAGCGCTGCCTCGTCGGCCACCCCACAGGTCCCCTGCCTGTCCCCGGGTCCCATCCTGGCTCACAGCCCCTCGCCTCAGCCCCACGGCGTTCCCAGCCACGTTCTTCCCACCACAGCCCACGTGGAGGGGGAACCCCCCCTTAAGGGCATGGCGCTGCTCGCCTCACAGTGAAATTAATGCTAATTAGCCAAAATACTGTGGTGTGGCCGATGGCTGGTGGGGGGCAGGCGCAGAGATTCGGGCCTGATCCAGGCGCGGGCAGGGGGATGCTCCGGTTGGTGGCACGAGGACCTGCCACCAGGTCGCCCAAGAGGGAGCATCACGGTGGTTTCATCACCCCTGTGCCATGCACAGAGCTGCCTGTCCCGGGGGGAGAGACGAGGGGCGGGGGAGATGGGGGGAAAGCACTGGGGAACCCCATCAGCACCTCTCGGGGACCCACTGCGGGGCCGGGGGGAAGGAGGAGAGGGGGTGAGCGGAGGGAGCTGGCAGGGCTTTGGGGGGAGGGACGGACAGCACCCCCTCCCCAGCACTGGTCCCGGCGTGGGGGGGCTGGCGGGAACCCCCTGGCACGTGGCTCCACCAGGAACAACTCTGGTGCCCCCTCCCTGCGCTCACCCACTTCTGTTGGGGGGTGCTGAGTGCCGGGCTCCGATGGGCCGAGCGTCGCCAGTTTTGGGATGCAGGAGGTTTGCGGGGGGGCTTGCCGCCTGCCTGTGCGGGCAAGGCGGGGGCAGCCCCCCTGCCCATGGGCCACACGTTGGTTTGACTCCATGACAGCCCTCGTCTCTTCTAGGGCCTGGCACCGCCAGCGTCGCCTGGCTGGGGAAACTGAGGCACGGGGAGGCACTGGGCTGGCTGCTGGTGATGGGGCGGCAGGGGCAGGCAGGGGCAGGCAGGGCCTGGGGGAGAGCTGCTGCCTGCTGGCTATTCCCAGCACTGGGAATTCCTTCCCCTGGCTGTTACACCGAGTTGGTGCCGTCGGAGCGCGCAGGGCAGGGGACACCGGTGGGTCCCCCATGGGCCAGGCTCGCCCCTGTGGGCTGTGTTGTGGTGTGCTGTGTCCCTTCGCCTGTGGCAGGCTGTCCCCTCCCAACCCTATCCTGACAGCCAGGACACCACGGTGATGGGCCACAGAGCTGCTGCCTTGGCCCCATGTGCCGGCGTCCCCACGGCTCGGCTGTCCCCGGGGTGGCGGCGGTGTCCCTGCAGAGGCAGGAAGAGGGCAGACGCGGTTGGTGGCGGGAAGCAGGGCTGGGTGTTTGTGATGGGTGCTAACGAACCGGCCGTTCGTTAGTGCCGGGCGGCCGAGGCCGGAGGCTGAGCTCCCTCCCTGCCCTTCTCTTGCAGAACATCGTCTCCAAGCACAGCGCCCAGTTCCGGGGCAACGCGCAGCACGACGCCCTCGAGTTCCTGCTCTGGCTGCTGGACCGCATGCACGAGGACCTGGGCGCCGCGTCCCCCGCCCAGCAGACCCGCCACCCCGAGGAGGAGGTGGGTGTCCCCCGCCGGGGTGGCCGCACACCCTGGCTCAGGCTTGGGGGGTGTCCACACCAGGTCTGGCACCGGGGAAGCCGAGATGTGCTGGCAGGGGGTGGGCTGGAGTTTTCCCCCCATCCCCAGTACGGGATGGGGACGCGGGTGGTGCGGTTGATGGTGGGGGGGGCGGGGAGGATGGCGGGGTCTGGGTGCTGTGGGGCTGGGCAGGGTGGTCGGGGTGCTGGGAGAGCGTGGGGGTGTCGGCAGGAGCCCGTCCAGCTGAGCACTCTGGTTCTTGGGGTTGCTCGGTCAGGAGGAGATCCAGCCCCCCCCGTCCCCCCCTGCCCCGCCTGCAGCTAAGCCCGCTGTAATTACAGCGCTCGGCGGCTTTGCTGCTGGCAAAACGAGTAATTAAGTCCCTTCCATCCATCTGCGCTCGTGGCATCGCCCTGGCCCTGCCGCGGTGCTGCCCGTTGCAGCCCGATGGGTTTGTGCTGTCCCCGCTTCGGGGGTGGTGCCCGCCTTGGGCACGGGGGTCCTGGGAGCAGCTTCCTCCTCCCTGTCCCCAGCCTGGGGCAGGGGAGTTTGGGGCCGAGGGCTGGGGGTCGGGGAGCCCTCGGGCAGCCCCTTGCACGGGCACAGCTCTGTCCCACCTGAGAGAGTTCAGCTGCAGTGCCCATCTCCAAAGCCTCGGGGCTTCCAGCCCTTCTTGTCCAGCCATCCCTGCACCGAGCTGAGCCGTCCTCAGCCCTGCCCGCCTTTCCCCAGAGGCATATGGATCCCCCAGGCTGTTTGGGAGAGCCTGGCATCAGGCAGCTCCCCTTGCTCGCCTGGTAAATGCGAGGTGCCAATGCCTGCCGCGGGCCGTGGTGTGACACCGGCGGTGCCTGCGGCTGCCCACGCTGGAAGCAGTGCCGTGGCAATGCCCGGGGCACCCACCTGGATCTGGGGACGGGACCCTTTGTGTCCCCCCAGCATCCTCCCTTTGGCTCAGCCTCCCCCGGCCCCTCTCCGTTCTCTCAGCCCCTTTTGGGGGGGTGCCACCCGAGTGGCACCCCTGTGCCCGCGTCCCTGGGGCGGGGGTGTTCCATGCGGGTTGTGAGCCTGAGTAACGGCTCTGAAGTGTGGATGGAGCTGGGCACACACGTGCCCGTCCCCATTGTGGGTCACACGGGCTGGGGGCGGGAGGGCTTGTGCAGGTGGGGACGGGGGGACAGTTTGGCCCGGGACAGGCCTGTGCCGAGGCTCGGGGACCGGGGAGCTCAGCTGCTGGAAAGCAGAAGGGGAGGAGGTCGGTGGTCCAGGGCACAGAACCAGGCGGGCTGGAGGGGTGGAAATACCCCCCCGGCTGTTTGATGGGTGCCCAGCGGCTCTGGGGCCACCCCGGGGGGGGGACCGAGGCTTTGGTGGCCAGGAAGGCTGGAGGTCCCCTCTCTGCCACAGCAGATGGACCCGGGCAGACCGTAAGGACACGTCAGGCTCAGCGGGAGCCGGTGCCAGCAGATGGCATGAGGAAAATCCGCCTCCCGGCCAAATACCTCATTGATTTTCAGTCTTGCTCATCACGACACCGAAACCTCCTTTTCTTACCCCGAAACAGCCCAGTCCTTTCCCAAGCTACTGAGGCTCCTTCCTGCAGCATCTCTTCTGCCATCGGGCTCTGCGTGCCCGTAGCAGGGGTGAAGCCGGTGGCTCCTGTCCTGTGTGTGCGGGGATGGGGGGGTCCCTGCGGTTCCCAGGGGGGTGGCAGGCAGGGGGGGCAGGAGACACCCTAACCAGGCGGGTTTGGCTGTGTGACATGGTCACATCCCAACATCCCCGCTCCCTACGGAGCGGAGCAGAGGACCTGAGATGTCCTGGGTGCGGAGCACATCTTACCTCCCGCAGACGGTGCTGGCATCCCCCGAATTTGGCAAAGAGGGCTGTTTCCCTGGCCGGGCATCCAGCCTTTCCTCGGGATGGAGGAATGGATCCTGTGCTGGCTCTGGGAGCGAGCGGCAGGGGCGCAGGCAGCCTGCCAGCCCTGTCCTCGGTGTCGGTCCCTGCCATGCCTCAGTTTCCCCATGCACCAAGCGGGGGGATGGAGAGAGGGCTCCTCCTGCAGGGCTCCTCGCCCCACCCGCTGCTGCATCCAGCCCATGGAAAAGCTGGTTTCTCTCAGGGATGGGGGCCCAGCGTTGCTCCTGCTGTTGCTCAGGGACGTGCCGTGGGTTTTGCCACAGGGAATGGGTGCGGGCGTCCAGCCGGGAGCACGGCTGGCTGCAGTGGCTCGGGGTGCTGGGAGCTGCTGGATCAGACCCGGAGAGAGGTCAGGGGTCCGGGGCGGGCCCAGGGGGACGGTGACATGGGGAGGTGGCCGAGGGCTGGTTCAAGAGTGGAGCAAGCGCTCACAGGGCCGCCTGCCCTGCCAGCCGGAGGGGCGCTGGTGGAATGGCACTGCTCCCACCGCCTGCCCCGGACACCCGGCCCCAGAAAGCCCAGCTCTGGGGCAGTGGGTCGGGGTGCTGGGTGCCGTGCCTGGGATCAGGGTGCCATGCTGGTGTGCCATGCCTGGGTTCAGCATGCCTGGTGCCATGCCTGGGCTCGGGGTGCCCGTGCCAGGGTGCTGTGCCTGGGCTTGGTGTGCTGGGTGCTGTGCCTGGGGACGTGCCGGGGATCAGGGTGCCGTGCCAGGGGGACATGCCTGGGCTTGACATGCGAGGTGCCGCGCCGGGGACACACGTGGCGGTGGCAGCCTGGCGCTGGCACACCTGCCTGAGAGGGCATGGCGCCAGCCGGGGCTCATTTTAGTTCTGGGGAGTTCCACGTGGTTGATTCGCACCCGGCCGCATTTGCCTCCGGCGGGCGCGTGCACAGGAATTTGCGCACCCGCTCCAGGAGCTCGTCCTGCAGGCACACGGACGCGCAGGCACACGGACGCGCAGGCACACGGACACCTGCTCGTGGCAGCATCCCACCGTCTCGCCCGCCCACGGCACAGCGCCCCGCAGCGCGGCCGCTCCCAGCACCCGTGGGTGCGTTTGCCGGCACAGCGCGTGCCGCGGGCGTCTCCCTGCCGGGGCTGCCGACCCTGCAGGTGTGTGTCTGTGGGCGCTGGGGCTCCCTGGGGGGGGACATTGCTGGGGAACCAGCTTCCCTCCCCAGGCTCCGGGCGCCGGGGCTGTGGTTGGTCGGATGGAACATACCGCCACATTTCCCCCGGCGAAGGCACGTGGGGAGCCTGGAGGGCATGGCAGTGCCAGGCCGGTGGGTGCCTGACAGGGGTCACCTCGGCGTCACCTTCAGCCTGTCCTCATGCCATGGGGACACCGAAGCTGGGCTTGGTTCACTGGGATGTGCCCCCAACCCCTTTAGGGACATGGTTTAGTGGTGGAGTTGGCGGTGTTGGGTTAATGGACTTGATGACCTTAAAGGTCTTTTCCAACCTAAATGGCTCTGCGATTCTATAAAGGTGGGGGGTCACCTCGGCGCCTCGCTCACTGCCCTTGTCTCTTGTCCCCACAGCCCGGCGAGGACGGGAATGGCAGCACTGGTGGCTCCCCGCCGCCCGCCCAGCACCCCCGCGGGCAGAGCTTCGTGCAGAGCCACTTCCAGGCGCAGTACAGGTGAGCGGGGAGGACCCAATCCTGCCCAGACGGGGGCTTTGTCCTCCTGCCAGCCCCGGGCAGCGCTGGGGGGGCTTTGCTGGTGGGAGGCTGGACTCTGCGAGCCCAAGGAAGGGATCAGCTGGGGAGCCCTCAGCCCTGCAGAGAGGCTTCAGCCCTCCCATCCATCCATCCATCCATCCATCCCAGACATCCCTTTCAGACATCCATCCATCCATCCCACCCATCCATCCATCCCATCCATCCATCCATCCATCCATCCATCCATCCCATCCATCCATCCCTCCCAGACATCCATCCATCCATCCATCCCTCCCAGACATCCATCCATCCCAGACATCAATCCATCCCATCCATCCAGACATCCATCCCAGACATCCATCCATCCCCCCAATCCATCCCCCCTATCCATCCCACCCATCCATCCATCTATCCCTCCCTCCCTCCCTCCCTCCCTCCCAGACATCCATCCATCCATCCATCCATCCATCCATCCATCCATCCATCCATCCCAGACATCCATTCATCCCAGACATCCCTTTCAGACATCCATCCTATCCATCCATCCATCCCATCCATCCATCCCATCCATCCCAGACATCCATCCATCCCCCCAATCCATCCCCCCTATCCATCCCACCCAGACATCCATCCCTCCCTCCCAGACATCCATCCATCCATCCATCCATCCATCCCTCCCATCCATCCATCCATTCCAGACATCCATCCATCCAGACATCCATCCATCCATCCATCCATCCATCCATCCATCCCATCCATCCATCCACCCCAGACATCCATCCGTCCCATCCATCCCATCCGTCCATCCATCCCAGACATCCATCCATCTGTCCATCTGTCCCAGACATTCATCCATCCCATCCATCTGTCCGTCCCCGCCATCCATCCATCCTATCCATCCCATCCATCCATCCGTCCACATGTGTGCCCCCCACGTGGGTGACGGGACACCCCACATGTTCATCCAGCTGAGACTCGCGGGATGCTCGGGTGGGCCAGCGTCTGGCCACCCCGTCCCCGTGCCATGGCATTGCAGGCGGGAGGAGACACATCTGGCACCACAAGTCCTTCTTCCTCGCTCAATTAATCCCTTGTCCTGTATGAAAAAAGGCGCTTTAATTATCCACCCCCTTCCGCGTGCCAGCGCCCGTCTGTGTGCAAAAGAATTTATTAATTGGTGCTGCTGCATCCCGGGGAGCTCAGTGGCTCTTCAAGGTGACAGATAACAAGGGCTCAGGATTTTGATTTGGTTTTTAATTTATTTTTCCCCTTTTTGTTGAACAAAAAGGAGGGTAAAAAAAAAAAAAACAAACCCGAATTAAAAAGACAGAATTAAAAAGAAACAGGGGGTAAAGTGGTTGTTGGCGTTTAAAGGTTCGGTTAAACCAGGCTTTGGTGGAGCATCTCCTGTGAGATGCTGTGGGGGCACCTGGTCCTCCCCGATGGCTCCATGTCCCCTGGCAGAGTGGCCGGGTCCCCCCTCACTGTCCCCGGGGCTCCCCAGCAGCTGGCGGCTGTGCCGTGGTGGGGAGTGGTGGGACTGGATACTGCCCCCGGCCCCGTGCTGGGAGTGCAACCCCGGCGGGTGCAGGATCTGTCCCTGCCATGCTGATGGAGATACCACCCTGGCGGGTGCAGGTGTCCCCGCTTAACCCCCCACCCAGGTGGGCTGGGGTCACCCCAAAGCCTCCAGGAGGCAGAAGCTGCCCTGGGTTCTGCAAGCCCTGGGAGGGGGAGCAGGATTTGGGGGGGCGTTCAAGGCCATGCATGGGATGAGAGACCCCCCAACCCTGGGATTTCACTCTGCCTTCTGTAGCACCAGTTACCGTGGGTGCCCTTGTTAGGTTTCAGAGTGAACAGACCGTTGGGCTGGGCAGGTGGGTACAGGCTGTGGTGTGTCACCCTGGCAGGAGGTTGTGCAAATCCTGCGTGATGCTGGGGCCATCTGAGCCCCGTGGGATGTGGTACCCGGGATGTGGTACCCGGGGTGCGGTACCTGGGCTGTGGTACCCGAGATGTGGTACCAAGGATGCAGTTACCTGAGATGCAGTACCCGGATGTGGTACCCAGGGTGTGGTACCGGGATGTGGTTACCTGGGATGCAGTACCCAAATGAGGTGCCCAGGGTGCAGTATCCCGGATGCGGCACCCAGGATGCGGTACCCAGGGTGTGGTACCCGGGGTGTGGTACTGGGATGTGGTTACCTGGGATGCAGTACCCAAATGAGGTGCCCAGGGTGCGGTACCCAGGATGCGGTACCCAGGATGTGGTACTGGGATGCAGGTTACCTGGGATGCAGTTCCCGGGATGCAGTACCTGGGATATGGTACCCAGGGTGTGGTACTGGGATGCGGATTAGCTGGGATGCAGCTCCCAGGATGCAGTACCTGGGATATGGTACCCAGGGTGTGGTACCTGGGATGTGGTACCCAGGGTGTGGTACCAAGGATGTGGTTACCCGGGATGCGGTTACCTGGGATGCGGTACCCATGGCAGGGTGCTCCAGCCCCAGGGTGGGGAATCTGAGGGTGCCGTCCCCGTGCCGGTGACGCGCCCCGGCCATGTTTTGCAGGTCCTCCCTGACGTGCCCTCACTGCCTGAAGCAGAGCAACACCTTCGACCCCTTCCTGTGCATCTCCCTGCCCATCCCGCTGCGCCAGACCAGGTGAGCCCGGCCCCGCACCTCCGTGGTGAGAGGCACAGCTGCCGGCCAGCGGGGCTTTGGCTCCAATGAGAGTAATTTGCATGTTTTGGGGTAAATTATTAATTCGGGAGGTGGTGGCAGCATTGGGACGGGTGACGGCCAGCGCCGCAGGGTGTTTGCCCTGCTCTTGCCCTGTGTGTCCGATGGGTGTTTGTCGCTCTGGAGTCGGAGCCAGGACACGGATACCTCCTGTGTGGCCACGAGCAGCTGTTGGGTCTCAGCGCCGCGGCCTTCCCCGCTGACGCCTGTGCGTGTGTCCTGTCCCTTGGTGTCCCCAGGGCTCTCAACGTCACCTTGGTGCTGCAGTGCGAGCGCCGGCGGTTCGTGCGGGTGGGGCTGGCCGTGCCCCTGCTGGGCACCGTGGCCGAGCTGCGGGAGATGGTGGCGCGGGAGGGACGCATCCCCCCGGAGCAGGTAACGGGGCGGAGGGGAGGAGACGTGCCGGGGGACACCCCCAGGAGGGACACTGAGGGCGCGGGGTGCCGTCCCGCAGGTGATCCTGGCCGAGGTGTCCCCGCGGGGCTTCCTGCGCTCCCTGGGCGACGCGGAGGAGCTGGGTGCTGCCGGGGAGGGGGCTCCCCTCTACGCCTTCCAGCCGCCCCCCGCCCGCCGCGCAGGTACTGCCCCGCCCCCGCCCCGCCATTGGCTGGCGGCTGCCCGCCCGCCCCGCTCGGATTGGCTGGGAGCTCGGGGGGGGGGGGGGGGAGGCGGGAGCGTCGCCAGGATTGGTGGGAGGTGGTGGGTCTCCTCGCTGCGATTGGTGGCTGGGAGGTGCGATGTGATTGGTGGGGGGTGGGGGGTGGGGGGTGTCCTGGCTGCTGTGATTGGGCAGCGGCAGCTGCGCTCCACTGGGATTGGGGGGAGGGTGATGGCTTTAGCTGTGATTGGTGCAAGGCAGGCGGGCTCGGCTCTGATTGGTTGGCGTCTTGTTTTCCCTCTCTCCCTCTGCCCTGTGATTGGTGGGAGGCAGGTGTGCTCTGCTATGATTGGTTGCAGGCAGGTGTGCTCGGCTGTGATTGGTGGGAATCTTGTTTTCCCCTCTCTCCCCCTGCCCTGTGATTGGTGGGAGGCAGGTGTGCTCTGCTGTGGTTGGTGGGAGCCTTTTTCTCCCCTTCCTCCAGCCTCATGATTGGTGGGAGGGAGGTGTGCTCTGCCGTGATTGGTGGGAACTGTGTCCTCTTGCTGTGATTGGTGGGAGCATTGGCGTTCATGCTGTGGTTGGTGGGAGGCAGGTGTGCTCTGCTGTGATTGGTTGGAGGCAAGTGTGCTCCGCTCTGATTGGTGGGAGTCTTGTTTTCCCCTCTCTCCCCCTGCCCCGTGATTGGCAGGGGGCAGGCATGCCTTGCTGTGATTGGTTGGAGGCAGGTGTGCCTTGCTATGATTGCTGGGAGCTGTGTCCTCTCTGCTATGATTGGTGGGAGCCTTTTTCTCCCCTTCCCCTCGCCCCGCGATTGGTTGGAGGCAAGTGTACTTGGCTGTGATTGGCGGGAGGCAGGTGTGCTCTGCTGCCATTGGCGGCAGCCTTGCCCCCTGGGCTATGATTGGTGGGGAGCCTGGGGGCAAAGGGCAGCCGTGCTGCAGGCAGGGGCTCACAGGCCCCCCCCCCCGGCTCTAATTAACGTCTGTTAATGAGATCCCCTTAATTGCCCCTGCCCTGCCGCAGGGTGTCCCCGCAGCCTGCCCGCCTCCCCCGGGGCGGCCCAGCGCCCACCGCCCGCCGCTCGCTCCTCCGACTGCCTGCACCCCGGGGCGGGCGGCCGCATCCTGCTGCTGCTCTGCAACACGGCGGGCGACGGCCCTCGCCTCGCCAGGTACAGGCCTGCGCCCGCCCCCACCCCCCGCCTGCCCCCCAAGGGAGGGGGCGTGGGGGCCCCCCTCAGCCCGCTGTCCCCCGCTGTCCCCAGGTTCGGGCCGCCGCTGGTGCTGCGGGAGGAGCGGGGCATCTCCTGGGAGCAGCTCCAGCAGAGCATCCTGGCCCAGCTGCGGGCTCTGCTGCGGGGAGAGGTGCGGGCGCAGGTGAGCTGGAGGGGGGGACACCGTTGTCCCCTCCTGGGGACACACTCGGCCAGGGCTGCTGGCACCACAGCTGTGGGGAGGATGGAGCTGCGTTGTCTCCATGGGTAGCCATGGTGGAGCCGTGGGTGGCCATGGTGTCTCCGTGGGTGGCCGTGGTATCTCCATGTGTGGCCATGATGTCTCCATGGGTGACCGTGGTGCAACCAGGGGTGGCCATGGTGGAGCTGTGGGTGGCCATGGTGTCCTCATGGATGGCCATGGTGTCTCCACGGGTGGCCATGGTGTCTCCGAGGGTGGCTGTGGTATCTGCATGTGCGGCCATGGTGTCTCCGTGGGTGACCATGGTGGAACCAGGGGCGGCCATGGTGTCTCCATGAGTGGCTCTGGTGGAGATGTGGGTGACTATGGTGTCTCCAGGAGTGGCCATGGTGTCTCCATGAGTGGCTCTGGTGAAGATGTGGGTGGCCATGGTGTCTCCAGGAGTGGCCATGGTGTCTCCATGAGTGGCTCTGGTGGAGATGTGGGTGACTATGGTGTCTCCAGGAGTGGCCATGGTGTCTCCAGGAGTGGCTCTGGTGGAGCTGTGGGCGGCCATGGTGTCTCAGTGGGTGACCATGGTGGAGCCATGGGTGGTTGTGGTGTCTCCATGAGTGGCTGTGGTGGAGCTGTGCGTTGCCATAGTGTCTGCATGGCTGGCCACGGTGCAGCCGTGAGTGGCCACGGTGGCACCATCACTGACTGGTGTCACTGTGGGTGACCATGGTGGAGCTGTGCTTGGTTGCAAGGTCACGATGGGTGACCAACGGTATCACTGTGGGTGATTGTGGTGGCCCTGGGGTGGTTGTGTTGTTGATGCTGGCAGCTGATGATCACTGTGGGTGGCCACGCTGTCCTGGGGGGTGGTCATATTCGCACTGCAGGCAACCAGTGGTGTCACCGTGGGTGGCCACAGTGTCACCGTGGGTGGCAGTGGTCTCCCTGTGGATAGTCATGTTTTCACTGCAGGTGGACAGTGGGTGGTCATGTTGTCCTGTGACTGGCCAGTGGTGTCACCATGGGTGGCCAGTGGTGTCCTTGTGAGTGGCCATGGTGTCCCCGTGGGCAGTTGCATTGTCACTATGGGTGGCCAATGGTGGCGCCCAGCTCCCGGCCCAACCACCCTCCCCAGCGCCCAGGTGCCACCATCCCAGGGGCACTGGTGTCCCCAAGGCGCCCCGTTGTCCCCCAGCCACACCGCAGCCAGCAGGACAGGTCATCCCCCAGCCCCACATCCCCATCCCCACGGGTGTCTCCTGCCAGCCTGGCCACAGGGACCAAAGAAACCTGATTTTTGGGCTGGTTTTTTGTCCCGTGTCACAAAGCACAGCTCCCCCCGGGTGATGCCAGAGGGCAGGGGGGGCTCTGCCCCCCCCCAGCCCCACAGCCCCCTCTCCCCTTGCAGGGCGCGGGAGCCCTCTTCCGCATCCGCCTGGCGGGGGGCTCGGCCCCCTGTGCCTACCTGTCCCCGCAGGACCCCCGCCCGCTCTGCCACCCTGCCGTCGACAGGTAAGGGTGCCCGCGGGAACGGGATTGTCCCCAGCATGTCCCCTCGTTCCCTGGGGGTGACTGGTGGTGTCACCGTGGCTGGCCACAGTGTCCCCGTGGCTGGCCGTGGTGTCCCTGTGGGTGGTTGTGTTGGTGCTGTGGTTGCCCAAAGGCGTCTCTGTGGCTGGCCTGGGTGGCCAGTGGTGTCACCATGGGTGGCCACAGTGTCCCTGTGGGTGGTTGTGTTGGTGCCGTGGTTGCCCAAAGGCATCCCTGTGGCTGGCCGCAGCGTCACCGTGGGTGGCCAGTGATGTCACCATGGGTGGCCACAGGCCCCCCTGCTCACTAGAGTCTGGGTCCCCACCATGTCCCCACCATGAGTGCTGCTTGGGGAGGCGGTGGCCGTCCCTGCCTGCCACCGGAAGCTGGCAAGGAGGTGACCCCATGGGGACAGGGATTTTGGGGAGCATCTCACCTCGTCCTCGCCCCCAGAGCGCTGCAGCTGAGCGAGGCGGGCGGCCCTCCCCACGTGAAGCTGACGGTGGAGTGGGACGTGAGCACCAAAGAGCGGTGAGGCCCTTGCACCTAGGGTGGGGAGACACCCCAGCACCCAGCTCACCCTCCCTGACCCCCACCCGCTGGCGTGTCCCCCCGCCCCCGGCCCTGTCCCGCGCAGCCTTTTCGGGAACATCCAGGAGGAGGTGGTGCAGGACGCGGAGAGCGTGCGGCTGCAGCAGCAAGCGCACCGGCAGCAGCACAGCTGCACGCTGGACGAGTGCTTCCAGCTCTACACCAAGGAGGAGCAGGTACCGGCCGCCCTGCCCGCGCCCTGCCCGTGCCCTGCCTGCACCCAGCAGAGCCCCTGGCGAGGGCAAGCCCTGCCTGCGGCACGGCGGCTGGCGGCGTTTGCGGTGCCGGGGGTGGTTTGGAGGGTGGTGGCAGTGGGGGTGTTGGGGTGGGAGGTGGCCGCGGCATGTGGTGTCCCCAGCTGGCCCCGGACGACGCCTGGCGCTGCCCGCACTGCAAGGTGCCCCAGCAGGGCACGGTGAAGCTGAGCCTCTGGACGCTGCCCGACATCCTCATCATCCACCTCAAGCGCTTCCGCCAGGTGGCTGAGCACCGGCACAAACTCACCACGCTGGTGAGGTTCCCCCTGCGGGGTCTCGACATGGCCCCCCACGTGGCGCAGCGGGGCCAGGCCGGCGGGCAGCTCTTGGGGCGCTGGGCGCCCTGGCAGCCCCCCCTCTGCCTGCCCCCGAGCTGCCCCCGCGACTACCTCTACGACCTGTACGCCGTCTGCAACCACCACGGCAGCATGCAGGGCGGCCACTACACCGGTGAGCGCGGGGGGTGCCTGGGGGGTGGTTGAGCAGGGTGGGGGGCACTGCAGGGGGTGTGCCGTGGGGCAGGGTGTGGGGTTTAGGGCGTACTGCAGGGTTGTGCCGTGGGTCACGGGGTGGGGGTGGCGGGGGCAGGCACTACAAGAGGCGCACGGAGGGGCACAGTGTTGGGGTTGGGGGCCATGGCAGGGGGTGTGCTGTGGGGTAGGGTGTGGGGTTGGGGGGCACTGCAAGGGGTGGCACGTTATGGGGTTTAGGGGGGGGCGCTGCAGGGTTGTGCCATGGGGCAGGGTGTGGAGTTGGGGGGCACTGCAAGGGGAGTGTGGGGGGGGTCATAATATGGGGGTTGGGGGGGGCACTGCAGGGTTGTGCCATGGGGCAGGGTGTGGAGTTGGGGGGCAGTGCAAGGGGTGCACAGGGGGGCATGATATGGGATTTGGGGGGGGCACTGGAGGGGGTGTGCCATGGAGCTTGGGGGCACTGCCGGGGGTGTGCTGGGGGGCACAGTGTGGGGTTGGGGACCGTGGCAGGGGGTGTGCAGTGGGGCAATTTTTGGGGTTTGGGGGGGCACTGCAGGGTTGTGCCATGGGGCAGGGTATGGGGCTTGGGGGGGGGCACTGCAGGGTTGTGCCGTGGGGCACGGCAGCAGAGTAGGGGGCACTTCAGGGGGCACAGCAGGGGTTGCAATTTGGGGCGTAACGTGGGGCTAGGGGGGCACCTCGGGGGGATATGCTGTGGGGTTGGGGGGGCGACGGACCTCGGGGATCTGCTGTGGGGGCACGGCGTGGAGTTGGGGGGCACCTCAGGGATGGGTGCTATGGGGCACAGCAGAGGGGAGCCGGGGCGCAGGCGACACCCAGGACGATGTCGCAGCCTCGCCAGGGCAGGCGTGACACACGGACCTGTCCCCTGTCAGCACCCTGGGGCCGGGGGCGGCCTGGGGGCACCCTAAGTGTCCCCCCCACCCCTTGCCCCCCCAGCCTACTGCTGCAACGCCCTGGACGGGCGGTGGTACAGCTACGACGACAGCAGGGTGGAGGGGGTGCAGGAGGCCGAGGTGAGCACCCGCAGCGCCTACATCCTCTTCTACCAGCGCCGCAACGCCGTGCCCGCGGGGGCGGCCGGCAGCTCCGGCAGGGGTGAGCACCCCCATCTCCCCGCACCCCCACGGCACCCGGGCACCCCCAGCCCACCGCCCCCGGGCACGCGGCGGGGCACGGCCCAGGGCACACGTGGGCACACAGAGGCGGGGGGAACACGCGTGTGCCGCAGGGCCCCAGGCGTGTGCGTGGAAAAGGGGGGGGCGCAGCTGTGTGCGTGCATGGGGTGGGGGGTGCACGCACAGAGGCACGTGCACAAGCGTGGGGTGTGCGCGCAGCACGGCTGCAGGCACGTGCATGCACATGGGCAGGCGTGCACAGCCGCGCATAGACAGTAGGGCAGGCATGTACACACGTGCACAGGGCAGAGCTGCACGCGCACACGGACACGCATGCACGTGTGTGCATGGACAGTACGGCAGGCAGTCAGGTACACACAGACCCAGGGCAGAGCTGCACGCACACATGGACACGCATGTACATGCATGTATGGATCGTATGGCAGGCACATACATACAGAGGGCAGAGCTGCACGCACACATGGACATGCATGCACACGTGTGCATGGACAGTATGGCAGGCAGTCAGGTACACGCAGACTCAGGGCAGAGCCGTGTGCACGCACGGACACACATGCACATGCGTGCATGGACAGTCTGGCAGGGAGGCGCATGCACAGGGCAGAGCTGCACGCACACACAGACACGCATGCACACGTGTGCATGGACAGTATGGCAAGCATGTACACACACCCCCACAGAGCAGAGCTGCGTGCACACGTGGACACACATGCACACGGATGCATGGATTGTATGGCAGACACATGCACACAGAGGGCAGAGCTGCATGCATAAAGGGACACGCATGCACACGTGTGCATGGACAGTATGGCAGGCAGTCAGGTACACACAGACTCAGGGCAGAGCTGCATGCACACGTGGACATGCATGCACATGTGTGCATGGACAGTATGGCAAGCACGTGCACACCCCCCCACAGAGCAGAGCTGCATGCACACACGGACACGCATGCACATGCATGTATGGACAGTCTGGCAGGGAGGCACATGCACACACATGCACATGGCAGAGCTGCACGCACACATGGACACACATGCACACGCATGCATGGATAGTACAGCAGGCATGTACACACACACAGAGGGCAGAGCTGCACGCACACACAGACACGCATGCACACGTGTGCATGGACAGTATGGCAAGCATGTGTACACACCCCCCCACAGAGCAGAGCTGCGTGCACACATGGACACGCATGCACACGCATGCATGGATCGTATGGCAGGCACATGCACACAGAGGGCAGAGCTGCACGCATAAAGGGACACGCACGCACACGTGTGCATGGACAGTACAGCAGGCGTGTACCCACACAGGGCAGAACTGCATGCACACATGGACACGCATGTATGCACACACGTGGACAGCCCATCAGGCGTGCGCACGCGCACACACACACACGCGCACACACAGCATAGCTGTGCCATGCACACCGGGACGCACGGTGATGTGCACACACAGCACAGCCCAGTGCGCACGCCTGCAGCCACGTGTGGTAGGTGTATGTGTGCATGCGTGCAGTCCCATGCGTGACACACGAGTCACACTCAGCACCGCTGAGTGCACACGTGTGCCCACAGAACGATACACACATATGTAGTGCGTGCATTCGGCACGTACACGGACAGCATGGTGCGTGCACACAGGGCAGCTGCACACACACGGACACGCGTGCACATGTGTGCATGGTCAGTACCGCGCACACACACACACACACACACACACAGCACAGCCAGGTGCGCACAGGCATGCCATGCACCCCGGCGTGCAGCGTTGCACACACAGACACGCGTGCGCAGAGTCGCACAGCCCAGCGGGGCGCACACGCCTGCGCATACGTGTGTGTGCGGGAGGACGGGGGGGTGGGCAGCAGCAGCGGGGCACCGCTGGCGTGCGGTGGCACACGCGCCCGCGCAGCACGACACGCGTGCACCTGCAGGTGCAGGGTCGGGGTGGGGGGCACGGCGGGACCCCGCCGCCCGTCTCACCCTCCCGCTGCCCGCAGGCCCTGCTGCCCCCTGGCCCTCGGGACACTGGCTGGCCCGCCTGGGGGGCAGCGCGCGGGACACCGCGGCCACCCGGCCCGATGGCACCACCGCCCTGGAGAAAGGTGACGCCGAACATCCCCCCCTCCCCACCCCAGCGCCCCCGGGGTGCCCCCCACATCCTCCCAACTCATCATTTATTTATTTTTTTTTAATTGCAGGTGGTTTCGAGGCCAGACCCTTGGTGCGGGGTGTCCAGGGCCGCAGCCTCAGCGTCAAGCTGTCACCCGCCGGTGGCCCCCCCAGGACCGTGCCCCCGCGCTGGTCCTTCTCCGGCAAGGAGCGGGGAGCACCGGGGGAGCTGGTGGCCTATCTGGAGTCGGGGCGCCGGCCACGCTGCACACGCCGTTCCCTCCTGCCGCTCGCCACGGGTGGGGACAGCCACCCCGACACCCCTCCGGCCACCAGCCCCCCGCCAGCCGGCCCCCCGAAACAGCCCAGCAAGGGGCAGGAAGAAGCAGGCACCCCCCGAGCCCCCCGCCGGCCCCTCCGCCTGCCCCTGCTGCGGCGAGCCGCCAGCGCCGGCGCCGAGGGGACCCTGCGCCTGCCCCCCAAAAGCCAGAGCAGCGGGCTGCCGCGGCCGGAGGGGGATGCGGGTGTCCCCCCGGCACGGCTGTCCCCCGCTTCGGTGGCCATAGCGCGCTCGCAGAGCTCGGCCAGCCTCCCCCCGCGCCCCGAGGGGGGTCTGCGACGCTCGGCCTCGCTGGGCAGGGGCGCGGGGGGAACCCCCATGGCCGCCCGGGGTCCCCCCGGGGCCACGCTGCAGCGGGGACGGCAGCCCCTGGGGTCCCTGTGCCGCCCGGCCGTGCCTGAGTCCAGCTTCTGAGCCACGGCCAGTGGGCATCTGCCCCCCCTGCCGGGCTCCTGAACTGAACTGGGGGCTCCCAAAGCGGGGGCTGTCCCAAACTGGGGGTGTCTCAACCCAAGGGCTCCTGACCCAGGAGATCCCAAACAAGGACATCCCAAAGCAGGGTCAGCCTGAACTGGGAACGTCCCAACCTGGGGGGGGGTCCCAAGCTGGGGGGGTCCTGAACCCGGGGCTCCCAAACTGGGGCATCCCCAAACTGGAGGTATTCAGGTATCCCGAAACTGGGGCATCCCAAACCGGAGGCTTCAAAACTGGGCACTTCCTAAACCAGGGGCATCCCAACCCGGGGGCATCCCAAACCAGGAGCATCCCAAACTGGGGGCATCCCAAATTGGAGGCTCCCCAACCAGGGCATCCCAAACCAGGGGCATCCTTAAACTGGGGGCATCCCAAACCAGAGGCTCCCAAACTGGGCACTTCCTAAACCAGGAGCATCCCAAACTGGGGGCATCCCAAATTGGAGGCTCCCCAACCAGGGGATCCCAAACCAGGGGCATCCCAAACCGGGGGCATCCCAAACCAGGGGCTCCCTGGGAGCATCCCAACCCAAAAGCTCCTAAATCAGGGCATCCCGACCCGGGGCCGTTCCAACCCTGCGGCATTCCAAACTGGGCTCATCCCGAACCGGTGGCTCTGAAACCAGGGGCATCCCAACCCAGGGGCATCCTGAACTGGGGGCATCGCCCGCTCGCCTCCCCGTGGCCCGTCCCAGGGAGCGGGCGGGCAAGCAGGCGGGTGGGCAGGCATGGGCTCCCTGGCTGGGCCAGCTCTGGGACGCGAGAGTATTTATTGTACCAGGAGACTTTTATTCCGAGACGCTTTTTGTTTTCTAAAAAGCGACTATGCCCGGGGGGGGCAGGCGGGCCCCCCCACACCAAGGTCTATGCAATACGCGATTCCTCCAGCCAGCTTTTGTACGCGGCCGGGGGGACAGGGGGCTGCGGCCCCACTGCCCGCCGTTTCTATTAAAGACACGTGAAAGGAGCCCGGTGCGGTGCCTGGGGACAACATCCATCCCAGGGGGACGCATCCAGGGGCGGGAAGGGTTTCATGTCCCATCGGCGGTGGGCCCGGTGCGTGCTGTGTTGGGGTCAGTGGTGGCTCTGTGCCTGGTTGGAGGTCTAGGGGGTGGTGGCAGCATGAGGAGCACCAGAGTCGTGGCGCCATGGGGCTGAGGAAGGGGGTGTCTGGAGAAAAGGGGCGCAGCCACAGCAGGAGGCAGCGGTGGAGGCGGTAGGATCAACGTGGAGATGGAGGGGATGGAGGCAGAGGTGGAAGAGAGGAAGAGGGGGATGGAGGCGGACATGAAGGTGGCATCAGGGTGGAGGAGCTGGAGGTGGGTGTGGAGGAGGGAGGATTGGGGTGGAGGAGCTGGAGGTGGGTGTGGAGGAAGTAAGGCTGGGTGAGGTGGGATAGAGGTGGACGTGATGGACATGGGGACAGAAACGGAGGTAGAACTGGAGGAGATGGAGGTGGAGATGGAAGTAGAGATGGAGGAACTAGGATTGAGTTGAGGTCGAGGAGGAGATGAAGGTGGAGAAGACCATCCCTTGCTGGAGGGCTGCTCCAGGCTAAGGCCACTGCTGATGCCATGGCTGTGACCCTGCTTTGCAGCAGGGGACAAATGTGGGTCTGGCGCACGTGTGTCACCCCAGGCAAGCAGCACCCCTGGGCACAACAGGTTCCCCAGGGCACTGACCATGGGATGCCACTGGTCATGGGGTGTGATCCGCCATGGGATCTCCCTGACTATGGGATGTCACGAGCCATGCAGTCCCATGGATGCCAGTGTCCAGGGGGTGCCGTGCCGTGGGGATGGGGGTCAGCTGGGAGGGATGGCCGTGCTGCCCAGTGCTTTGCCACCATCGCCAAAGACTGCTGGATTTGGAGGGTGGTTGCTGCTCTGAGAGACGCTGTTGGGCAGGGAGGGCTGACACCACCTTTATGACCCAACCTGAACATCTGAGACCTTCTGGCTCCCTGCAACATCCAGAGCACCCAAGTGTCCCTGACACCCTCTTGGAGCAGGTCCCAGAGCTGCTGTCAGAGGTGGCCCTGGGGCTCCTGGTGGCACGTCACACGCCGCAGAGCCTCAGCACCTCCTGCACTCCATGAACCCCCTGTGTCCCATGAGTACTCCCCCTGCACCCAGCCTCAGCTCAGGTGCATTACACCACCTTTGGGGTGCTGGGGGAGTGGTGCTGAGCCCGGCAGCTGCCTGGGATGCGTGACACTTGCCAGCCACGCAGTCCTTTTTGGGACGACCCCCAAATCCAGGCTGACCCCACCCCAGGCTTGATGCTCCCCCATCCCTTGGGACCACGGCAGCCCATATAGAGCAAACCCCATCATTTTATCACCCAAACCCTCATTAAGGCCCATTTCTTCCAGCAAAGCACCTTCCCAGAGCCCGTGTCCTAAATCCATCAGTGGGCACAAATCTGGGCTGGGATCACCCCAAATTCGGGCAGGGACCATCCCAAATCCAGGCTCAGACCACCCCAAATGCAGCCTGGAACCACCCCAAATCCAGGCTGGGACCTCCCCAAATCTGGGCTCAGATCACCCCAAATTCAAGCTGGGACCATCCCAAATCCGGGCTAGGATGACCCCAAAATCCATTCTGGGACCACCCTAAATCTGGGCTAGGATGACCCCAAATCCAGGCTGGGACCTCCCCAAATTCGAGCTCAGATCACCCCAAATTCAGGCTCCAAACCCAAGCTGGGACCATCCCAAATCTGGGCTAGGATGACCCCAAATCCATACCGGGCCCACCCCAAATGTGGGCCAGGATGACCCCAAATCCACGCTGGGCCCACCCCATGCCTGGCTCTGCCCCATCCCACTGGACCAGGCCCCCACCATCCCACGCAGACCCCCCCCCCACCACCATTTTACTCCCCCCACCCAACCCTCATCCAACCCCCCCATTCTCCCATTAACCAGCCGCCAGCGCCGCCGGGCAGTTCACAGCGAGTGGCACACGGATTTATTGATTGCTTCGGGGTGCGGGGGGCCCCCGGGTGCCCGCCGGGGGCGAGGGGCACGGCGCAAGCGGGGCCGGGGTGGGGGGGGGCGAAGCGCTGCCATTTCCATCCTCCCTCTGTGCACCGGGTGGGCAGGAATGGCTCCAAATAAAACAAATCTCTATATAATTTTTTTTCTATATATATATACAAATATATAATATATATATATCTCTGCTGATATATATATATATAGCTCTCTCTCTGTCTTATCTCTCTGGAAAGGATAAAAGGTTAATTTGTCTTCGCATGCACGACCAAAGCCACCAACCCACGGGGACAGCGGGTGCCCAGGGACGTGCGCCCTCGCCCGCCGGCACCCCGAGAGCCCGGGGGGGCCACATCCTGCGTCCCCAGGTTATTGCTGGTCAGGTCCCGTCCTGCTCCGGCGAACAAGCAGAGGGGGAAGAAGAAGCCGAAGAAATGAAATCCCGCTGCAAAGCGCCGGCGAGCTCGTTGTCACCTGGCCGGTACCCGGTGGCACCTGCCATCGGGCCACGGAGATGGTGGCATCGCCCCAGGACCGTGGGTGCTGCGGGGTGGAGGAAGGGCGGGGGCGGAGGTGGGGGGGGGGCGCAGGCACCCGGTCGAAAGGCAAAGTCTGGATAAGGCGAAAAAAAAATGAAATAAAGAACAGCGACTGCCCCCAAACCGGGCGCTTTGCCACCCAAAATTGGCGTGCCGGTGGCCCTCGGTGCCGGTGGCCGGTGCTGGCCCCCCGGGGTGCCGCAAGGATGAGCTTGGGGACAGGGACGCTGTCATAGGGCTGTGCTCTCCGACTCCTCCTCCTCCTCCTGCCGGGTGGCCGGGCCCGGCCCCGAGAGTCTCTGCGGTGCCTCCGGCGGGTCCCGGCACAGGGTGGCATCCGGGGGGACGTGGAGGGAGGGGACCTCAAAACGGAGCAGACCTGCGGGAAGGCAGGGTCAGGGGGACGCGGCGGTGGCAGGACACCCTGCCGGGGTTGGTGCCATGTTAGTGCCGCTACCAGGGATGTCACCACGGGTCCCTGCTCTGTGCCACCGCACCCTAGCCGGAGCCTGTGACACCAGCCCCGATGTCCCCACTGTCCCTGCATGCTGCGTGTCCCCCAGGATGCTGACCGAGCAGGTGGCACCGCTCCGTGGGTGACACCGCAGCGGGGGTGACACTGCTGTCCCTTCTCCCAAGGGACTCACGGGGTGAGGCCGCACGTGCGAAGTGACAGAGGTGACCCACAGCCCGCGGCAGGTGGTGTCACCGCTGTCGCTTGCCGAAAGCGGAACAACCCACCCCCAGGTAGGAAAAGCTCTTCTGCCTGCGCCTGCCAGGCTCTGCTGCCAGCCCGGGCACCCTGCAGCAGGCAGCAGTCCCCCCGTGGCCAGGTGCGATGCCAGGGTGCAACACGCCAGTGCGCGATGCCAGGGTGACACTGGTGCCAGGGTGCGATGCCAGGGCTGCACCCATGGCAGGGTGCCATGCTGGGTGTGATGTCAGGGCAGCACTGGTGCCTGGGTGCGATGCCAGGGTGCAGTGCTGGGCTGCACCCATGCCAGGGTGTGATGCCAGGGCTGCACCGATGCCTGCGTGCAACACCAGAGCTCCACCGGTGCGATGCCAGGGGTGCACCCTGCCATGCCGGGTGTGATGCTGGGGCTGCACCGATGCCCAGGTGCGATGCCAGTGTGTAATACCAGGGCTGCACCCATGCCAGGGTGCCATGCTGGGTGTGATGTCAGGGCAGCACTGGTGCCTGGGCGTGATGCCAGGGTGCAGTGCTGGGCTGCACCCATGCCGGGTACGATGCCAGGGCTGCACCCATGCCCAGGTGCAATGCCAGGGTGCAACACGCCAGTGTGCAATGCCAGGGTGGCACTGGTGCCAGGGTGCGAGGGCCGGGTGTGATGCCAGGGCTGCACTGATACCCAGGTGCGATGCCAGTGTGCAATGCCAGGGCTGCACCAATGCCAGGGTGCGGTGCTGGGTGCAATGCCAGGGTGCAGTGCTGGACCGCACTGATACCAGGGTGCAGTGCCAGGGCCACAGCAATGCTGGGGTGCAATACTGGGGCTGCACTGGTGCCTGGGGGCGATGCCAGGGTGTGATGCCAAGGCTGCACTGATGCCAGGGTGTGATGCCGGGGCTGCACCGATGCCCAGGTGCGATGCCAGAGCTGCACTGATGCCAGTGTGCAATGCTGGGTGTGATGCCAGGGCTGCACCAACGCCAGAGTGCGATGCCAGGGCTGCACCCACGCCAGGGTGCCATACTGAGTGTGATGTCAGGGCGGCACTGGTGCCTGGGGGCGATGCCAGGGTGCAGTGCCAGGGCCACAGCAATGCTGGGGTGCAATACTGGGGCTGCACTGGTGCCTGGGTGCGATGCCGGGGTGTGATCCCCGGGCTGCACCCATGCCCAGGTGCGATGCCAGTGCGCAATGCCAGGGCTGCACCCACGCCAGGGTGCCATGCTGGGTGTGATGTCAGGGCGGCACTGGTGCCTGGGGGCGATGCCAGGGTGCAGTGCTGGGCTGCGCTGATACCAGGGTGCGGTGCCAGGGCCACAGCAATGCTGGGGAGCAATACTGGGGCTGCACTGGTGCCTGGGGGCGATGCCAGGGGGCGATGGCAGGGCCGCATCAATGCCAGTGCTGCACCAAAGACAGGCTGCCTTCCTGGGGAACAGCTAGCCCCAGCTCTGCGAGGTGCCCGGGGGCTCGCTGCCACCCGCACTGTCCCACCCTCCCCGCAGGCAGGACGGGCACACGTAGGAGCAGAGCCCCCATGGGCCAGAGCCGGGGGGGCTCCCAGCTGTGCCCGGCCCCACACTCCCCCAGCCTCTGTGTCCCCTGGTGTCCCCGATGCCACCTGGCACTTCCAAAGCATCACCCTGAGCGCCCCCCTCAATCACCGCAGCCCCCACTGCTGCAGGGACACGGCAGGGGGGACACCAACAAGACCCAGGGACAGGGAGGTCAGGACAGCAGGAACAGTGGCACAGGCTTGTGGTGCTTCCCAGGGATGATGCCACCTTCCTGGGGACAGTTCTGCCTTGCCAGAAACATTGCCACCTTCCTGGGGACACTGACACCATCCCGGGGACATCACCACCCTCCTCGTGATGGGACCTTCGCAGGGACAGTTACACTTTTCTGAGGACATTGTCACCTTCCTGGGGACTCTGCCACCTTCCTGGGTACATCACCACCTTCCATATAATGTTGCCACCTTCTTGAGTACATTGCCACATTTCCAGGGACATCACCACCTTCCTGAGGATGCCGCCACCTTCCCAGTGACACTTCTAACTTTCTAGGGACTTTGTCACCTTCCTGGGGACACCACCACCTTCCCTGTGATGCTGCCACCTTCCCAGGGACATTGCCACCTTCTTGAGTACATCATCACCTTCCTGGGGACACCACCAGCTTCCCAGGGACATTGACACCTTCCTAGGGACAGTTCCACATTGCCAGGGACATTGTCACCTTCCTGGGGACATCACTATCTTCCCAGGGATGTTGCCACCTTCCCAAGTACATCATCACCTTCCAAGGACGCTGCCACCTTCCCAGGGACATTGCCACCTTCTTGAGTACATCACCACCTTCCTGGGGACACCATCACTTTCCCAGGGACATTGTCACCTTTCCCGGGGACATTGTCACCTTCCGGGGGGCACCACCACATTGCTGGGGACGGTTCCACTTTGCCAGGGACACTGTCACCTTCCTGGGGACATCACTATCTTCCCAGGGATGTTGCCACCTTCCCAAGTACATCATCACCTTCCAGGGACACTGCCACCTTCCCAGGGACATTGCCACCTTCCTGGGGGCACCACCTGCTTCCTGAGGATGCTGCCACCTTCCCAGTGACACTTCCCAGGGATGTTGCCACCTTCCCAGGGCCACCAGCACCGAACCCTGGGCCACAACCACCTGTCCCTCCCACCCCCCCACCCCCCCGTTGTGTCACTGTCCCCCGCCGAGCCCCCACCGCCGGGGTTACCTGTCAGCGCGCCGTCCCCGGGGCCCGTAGCGTCCATGCGGGGCAGCTCCGGGGGCGGGGGGGGCCCGGGGGTGGCCGGGGGGGGCTGGGGCGGGGGAGGCAGCGTGGGACGAGGCCGCGGCTTAGGGGTGGGCCGGGATTTGGGGGCGGCCAGGAGCGAGGGGGGCGGAGGAGGAGGAGGAGGAGGAGGAGGAGGAGGAGGCGGCGGCGGGGGAGAAGGCTGTCTGGGGGACAGGCAGGGCCCCGGGGGCGCGGGGGGGGGGCCGTAGGGAGAGGGGGTGCTGGGGGGGGTGGGGGAGAGGCTGGCGGGGGAGGGCTGCCCCCCCCCTTGCTCCCCCGCGGCCCCCCGCGGCGGGATGGGCGCCAGCTTCTTGGCCACTGCGGGACAGAGACAAGGGGAAGGGGGGGGTCAGGGTGCTGGGGGGGGGGGGTGTCACACAGAGACGGGACACCCACCCCCCCCACCCCCCCCCCCATCCCCGGCCCCGCTCCTACCTTTGCGCAGGGCGTGCGGGCTCTGCTCGGCCGGCGCGGGGGGCGGCTGCTGCCCGCTGGGCGGCCCGGGGCTGCCGCGGTGCTGCCCGGCCCCCAGGGGGGGCTCCTTGGGTTTTAAAGTGCTGGGGAGGGGAGCGGGGGCGGGGGGGGGGGAGGTGGGAGGGGAGAGATAGATAGGAGAAGAAACGAAATAAAAAAGAAAAGAAAGAAGAAGAAAATGAGAGGGGAGGAAAAAAAAAAAAAAAAGGAATCCGGAAGAAAAAAAAAAAAAATGAAAAAGGAAATAAAGTTAAAATTCAAAAAAAAAAAAAGTAAAATAAAAATTAAAAATGCAAACAATGAAAATAAAAGTAATTTGCAAAAACAAAATCAAAAGCCCCCCCGAACAGAACAGAATGAAATAGTAAAGAGGAACGGAAAATTGAAATAGAAATTAAATAAAAATTAAAATTAAATTCGAAAGTAAATAAAAAATAAAATTATATTAATATAAAATGAGAATGGAAAGCATTTTTTAAAACCAAAAAAGAAAATTAAAAATGAAACAAAAATTAAAAATTAAAGAAAAATAAATAACAATAAAATAAATTTTAAAATATTATTAAGTATAAAAGAAAATAAAACCGAAAAAAAAAAAAGAGAAGGAAGAAGAAGGGAGAGCCGTGAGGTCCTTCCCGCACCCCCCCGCTCCTCCCGCTGCCCGCCCCCCCCCCCGCACACCCAGGCAGGCGCAGGCAGCCCCCGGGCAGGGCTGGGGGTCCCGGGGGGTTTATGTCCACCCTGGGCAGGTGTTTCTCAGCCCCCAGCCCCCTTGAGGGACCCACGACACCCCCCGCGGGACAACAGTGACACCCCCCCTCCCCGCCCCGTTTGGGTGTCCCCCCCACCCCCGTCGCCGTTACCTCGCCGGGCCGGGTCCTGCGGGCGGGCGGCTGCCCCGGGGGAGCGACAGGGCTGCGGGGAGGAGGGGGACACCGGGGGGGACACAGGGGGGGCAGTGCCACGGGGGGAGGCAGCGGCGAAAAGAGCAAGGCTTGGCGCCAGGGTGAGGGGCGAGCAGCAAGGAGGAGGAGGCGGGGGGAGGAAGGCTCCAGCTGCAGCCCGGCCAGAGGGGCTGCGCCCAGGGATGGGGACGGGGCCAGGAGACGGGGGACAGGGGGACCCGCTCCCCCCGGGGGCGGGGGGGGCTGGAGCCGCCATCCAGCCAGGCAGCCGCCAGGTCACCCCTGCTGCAAAATGTCCAGAACCACCATAGAAAAGCCAAAAAGAAAAATATAAAATGAAAGAAAAAAATAAATAAAAGAGCAGAAGCGTTGGGCGGGGGCGGGGGGGGGGGGGAAGGGAGAGGGGAGAGCAGCGGCGGAGCCCTCGCAGTGCCAAACCACCCCCCACCTCGCCCTACCCCACCACACCACCACCCACCCGGGGCTGCCACCCCCACACCGGGGTGCACCCCGGGGCAGAGCGCGGGCGGCTGCAAAGTTCGGCTCCCCATTTTGGGGCAGAAAAGTGCAATTTAGGCTCAAGGGACGCTGGGCTCCTTTAGGCTTTTCCATGCACTTGCCTTCCACCTCCAGCCTAAATTTCCCTGCACTTGCTGCCAGCCGGACGCGGGACCGGCAGGAGATCCCCGAAGGCAGCACGGTTCCTGCAGGGCCAGCGGGATGGGGACATGGCAGTGGCTGCAGGGATGCGGAGCATCCTCTCCTCCCGCCGTCTCTGGAATGCTGCTCCTCTCCCGGGGATGCTGAGCATCCTCTCCCGCTGTCCCAGTGATGCTGAGCATCCTCTCATCCCGCTATCCTCGGGATGCTGCTCCTCTCCCAGGGATGCTGAGCATCCTCTCATCCCGCTATCCTCAGGATGCTGCTCCTCTCCCAGGGATGCTGAGCATCCTCTCGTCCCGCTATCCTCGGGATGCTGCTCCTCTCCCAGGGATGCTGAGCATCCTCTAGTCCCTCTGTCTCTGTCGCACCCGTGGGGTTGTTCTGCTGCTGGATTCACACAGGGGGAAGATGCCCGGGTTGGGGACACGGGGATGCCGGTGGCTTACCTTGTTCGCTCGGCTCCTGGGGGGAAGCCGAAGCTGGTGAGAAGCGGGGAAGGGGTAGCTGAAATATCCGGCGATTGCTCGGGAATGGGCGAGTGGGGCGTGGTGGGGAGATCGGCGGGCGGCGCGGGGGGCTGCGTGGCTGGCGGGGTGGAGGACGCCTTGCGCACCCCCGAGGTGCCTCGGCGAGCCACCCACGAGGTGTCCATCACCCTGACGCCCATGCTGGGGGACACAGGGACAGGATATCAGCACCCATCCCACGGGAGGGGACCGCCGGCACCGTATCCCAGCTCCTTTGGGGTGCCTGGTCCCTAAAAATGCCTCTTCCAGTGGAAAGCTGCTGGGGATGAGCCTCCATGGCAATAGGGCAGGGGTGGCAGTGCGGGACACGCTTGTGTCACCCACCGGCCACCTCTCCCTTCCCCAGGCACCAGCATCCTCCCAGCATCCTCCCAACACGTTCCCAGCAACCACCCAGCACCCTCCCAGCGCCCTCCCAGTATCCTCCCAGCACCGCTGCAGAGGATACGGTACCTTTGGATTTTCCTAAGGCTGCATGGGCAGAAACACACCATTATTAGTATAAAAAAACCCCTAAAAGTCGACAGTGCGCAGGGTGGGAGCCCACTGCTCGGAGAAGGAGCTGCGACATCATGGGGCTTCGGGAGAGGGGGCAGGAGGGACACAGTGGGGACTGGGCAACACTGGTGATGGGGAGAGCTGGGGACATGTTTTGGAGGTGGGAAGAGCCCTGGGGACGTTCTTCCAAGATGGGGAGAGCCCTGGGGACATATTTTTGGAGACAGGGAGAGCCCTTGGGGTGGGTTTTGGAGATGAGGAGAGTCCTGGGGATGGGTTTTGGAGATGGGGAGAGCCCTGGGGACATTTTTTTGGAGATGGGGAGACCCCTGGAGGTGTTTTCTGGAGCCAACCTGACCGGCTGTGCTCCCTGTGAGGTGGCATGGGGGGGGCACATATAGGCTGGGAGGGGGAGGTTTCCCCAGGAGCAGAGCCCACAGACCTTGGGGACACCAGGGCACCCGACCCCATCACGGCACAGCCCCGGTGCCACGCCACAGGCCACCCCGCTCCCATCTCCAGCAGACTGGGGGCAGGCTTCAAGCCCCGGGCTCACGTGAGCATCCCCAAGAGCCCAGCATGGAGAGCAGGGGGTCCTCCCACCCCAGGACCACCCCCCCCAAACAAGCTCAGCGCCACCTCTCCCCCAAGGGGGACACCACCACCTCCCTCTCCCCAAATCCTGGCACCGCAAAGACCCTACCCATCCTTCTTGTAAAACTCCAGCATCATGTTGTCCGTGGCCACGCTGAGGGGCCGCCGTGCCTGTTCGTGCTGCCGGCGGTCGGTGTGGTCCATGTCCGGGGAGGGCATGGAGCTGTAGTTGGCGTTGTGGTTGACGTGCATAGGGCTGCCGTAGTTGCCCGTCACGTTGAACTCGATGTCTGGGGAAGGGGTGGAAAAAGAACAGAGGGGGACGTTGGGTTTTGTCTCCTCAGTGAGGAGTGGGATGGGGGGGATCGGCGCTGCAGGAACGCTCGGGGGGGTCCCAGAGCAGCTGGGCTGAGCTCACTGCTGTGATGAGTCTTAGAAGCATAGAATGGTTCAGGTTAGAAGGGGTCTTAAAGGCCTAGTTCCACCCCCCTGCCCTGGGCAGGGACACCTCCCACCAGAACAGGTTGCTCCAAGCCCCGGCCAGCCTGGCCTTGAACCCCTCCAGGGATGGGGCAGCCACAGCTTCTCTGGGCAACCTGGGCCAGGGGCTCACCACCCTCAGAGTGATACATTTCTTACCAATATTTCATCGAAATGTCCCCTCTTTCCATTTGAAACTGACCCCTCGTCCTATGGGTCCCCTCCCTGATCCAGAGTCCCTCCCCAGCTTTCCTGGAGCCCCTTCAGGGACTGGAAGGGGCTGGAAGGTCTCCCCGGAGCCTTCTCTTCTCCAGGCTGAACCCCCCCAGCTCTCTCAGCCTGTCCTCCAGCCCTCGGATCATCTTCGTGGCCTCCTCTGGCCCCCCTCCAACAGGTCCATGTCCTTCTTGTGCTGAGGGCTCCAGAGCTGGACACAGTGCTCCAGGTGGGGTCTCCCCAGAGCAGAGCAGAGGGGCAGAATCCCCTCCCTCGCCCTGCTGGCCACGCTGCTTTTGCTGCAGCCCAGGATGCGGTTGGCTTTCTGGGCTGCCAGCGTGCATTGCCTGCTCGTGTTGAGCTTCTCGTCCACCAGCACCCCCAAGTCCTTCTCCTCAGGGCTGCTCTCCATCCATTCTCCGGCCAGCCTCTATTTGTGCCTGGGATTGCCATGCCCCAGGTGCAGGACCTTGCACTTGGCCTGGTTGAACTTCCTGAGGTTCGCATGGGCCCACCTCTCCAGCCTGTCCAGGTCCCTCTGGATGGCATCCCTTCCCTCCAGCGTGTCGACCGCGCCACACAGCTTGGTGTCATCGGCAAACTTGCTGAGGGTGCACTACATCCCACTGTCCATGTCTCCAACAAAGATGTTAAACAGCTCCGGTCCCAGTACCGACCCCTTGCCAGATCTCTGCCTGAGCCCTCCCCGAGCCAAGGCAAGCAGAAGGAACCGACACAGGTAAAAATGGGAGCTCATCGCCCCCTCCCCAGGGAAGGCTGGGGGGTCCCACAAAACCCATCCCACCCCACCATGGCCGCGGGGCACAGCCTACCTCCAGGGAAGAACCAGTCGGCGTGCTGGATGAGGGGCTCGATGATGCCCACAATCTGCAGCGAGACGGTCGTCATCATCTCCGTCATGTTCCTGCAAGGCGGCGGGCAGCGGCTCAGCAACCCCAGCCTTATTCCCGGTGGGATTTTGGCCCCAGATCCCCCCTCCCCGCCTTCACCCACTTCCCAGTATCCCTCTGGCACGCTCGCTTTCCACCGGGATACCGTACCCGTCCGCCTGCGGCCAGAGGAGGTTGGGCCCCAGCACGATGGCCACGTTGCTCGGCGTCATTTTATTCGTGTCCTGGTACTCGGTTAGCTTGGCTAGGAATTTAATCAGGTACCTGGAAAGCGGAGCCAAGCCGCGTCGCGGCATCAGGATCTCACCCTCTCCGGCCCCTCCCCGGCTCCCGCTGGCCCCAGGCTCACCTGATGTTGTTGTAGTTGGCTTTGGGCAGCTTCTCGCAGGCGCTCCAGAGAGCCTGCAGCCGCTTCTCCTGCTCCGGGATGCTGCGGGGAGGTGGGCGAGAGGTTCATCACCCCCCATCTCCACCCTGGGGCTTTCTGCCTGCCCTGCCCTCGGGGACCCTGCCAGACCCTCGGGCTGCCGTCAGCATTATATATGTAAATGAACCCCCAAATCCCGGCCAAAATGAGAAGGAAACCTTTCGGCTGCAGGTTGGATGCTGGTCCTCTCCTCGCCTCTGTGCAGCGCCCCCTCCCAGGGTTTGCCTTTTGGGGATGTGTTTGCCTTGGAAGGGGAAATTACTGCAAACAGCCCCCCAGAACAACAGCCTGCTCCTCCATGTGCCACCCTTGGGGACCGTCCCCTCCATCGAGCCACCGCTGCCGCATCCCTGCCCTGCTCCGGCGCTCCCAGGGCAGGGGGGGGATGTGGTCAGACCTTTATTCAGGCACCAGTGAGGTGGGTCCCACTCTAAAAGGAGACGCTCCTCCTCCTCCCAGCTCCCCCTGCCCCTCAGCCCCGACCCCCTCCCGTGGTGGAGTGGGCACGCTGGTGCCACCTCAGCTGGCCCCGTCCTGCTGGCTTTGGGGGCTCCACGGCGCAGAGCACGCCAGCAAAGCCGCTGGGAGCTCCCGTGGCCAGCTGTCCCCCGGGGTTTGCACACCCGTCCAGAAATGGCACCCGCGCCCGGCACCCAAGCGCTTGCTGAAAGGTGTTGGGAGAGCTCAGCCACCTTGGGCAGGGTGTCCTGGACCACGATGGGGACATCAGGGGCACAGGACATCAGGGCCACCCTCACTGCCGGGACCCATGATGCTCAAGGAGCATCACAGGAACCCTCCCGACTCTCAGACCCCAAAAGAAACATCCCAAATGGTGTGAGCCACGTCAGAAATAACTCATGGCCCCCAAACCATGCATGGGGACCCAAGATGCCACCACCCATGTCATGGAGGAACAGGGGAGTGGCCCCAGACTCACTTGGAGGCCTGGATCCACTCCTCGTACAGCTCGAACGTCATGAGGGGCTCCGGCAGCTCTCGCAGGTAGGACTTGAGGGCTCCTGCGGCACACAAGGAACACGGGGCTCGGCACTGCGTGTGGCACCGGCCAACAGGCACCAAGCGGTTTCCCTCCATGGCATTTTGGCTTGCATCCTTCCCAACCTCCCCACCACTTGGATCTGTGCTTGGAGAGGGGCTTAGCCACAGAAGAGGTACAGAGAAGATGGCAAGCTTGATAATAACACGCGTGAATCTTCCCAACACCCACTGCTCCTGCGGAGTCCCTCCTGATCAGCATCACCCTCATCAGTGTCACCGATGCCACCTCAGGTTACGATTGCATCCATGTTTTCTTCCTTGCCTGCGACCAAAAGTGTTGCTCAAGCCCTTGGCCAGGGAGGGGACATGCAGGTTGGGGTTGGTGCCCCTCAGTGGATGGCAACTCCTGAACGCCTCCACTTCCACCAAGAGCCGTATTTCTGCACATGAATTTGTCCCCCTGTATATTCTGTCTTTGCTGTTCAAAGGTGCTGGGACAAATCACAGAAGGGTTGAGGTGGGAAGGGACCTCTGGAAGTCATTTGGTGCAACCTGCTCCAGCAAGACCACCCAGAGCAGGTTGCCCATGACTGTGTCCTGATGGCTTTTGGGTATCTCCATGGATGGAGACGCCACCACCTCCCTGGGCAACCTCTGCCAGTGCTTGGCCACGTGTATAGTGACTAAGTGTCTCCTGATGTTCAGAGAGAACCTCCCGTGTTCCAGCTGGTGCCCACTGCCTCTGGTCCTGGCACTATCCACCACGGGAAAGAGCTCTGTCTTCTTTGCACCCTCCCCACAGGTATTTACATCCATCAATGAGATCCCCCTAAGCCTTCTCTGCTCCAGGCTGAAGAGTCCCAGCTCCTAGGAGAGATGCTCCAGGCCCTTCATCATCTTCATGGTCCTTCACTGGACTCTCTCCATGTACGTCCATGTCTCCCTTGTAGTGCCCAGCACTCCAGGTGTGGCCTCACCAGTGCTGAGCAGACGGAAAGGATCACCTTCCTCGACCTGCTGGCATCACTCCTCGTAGTGCAGCCCACGACACCATTCGCCTTCGCGTTGCTGGCCCATGGTCAGCTTGGTGTCCACCAGGACCTCCAGGGCCATCTCTGCCAAGCTGCTTTCCAGCTGGGTGACCCCAGCATGTCCTGGGGCTGCTTGTCCCCAGGGGCAGCACTTGGCCCTTCCCCTCGCTGAACTTCAGGAGGTCTCTCAGCTGAACTTCAGGAGGTCCCTCAGCCCATTTCTCCAGCCTGCCCAGGTCCCTCTGGGTGGCAGCACCACCCTCTGCTGCATCAGCCACCTCCTCCCGCTGTGGTGTCACCTGCCAACTTGCTGAGGGTGCGCCCTGCCCCATCACCCACGTCATTAATGAAGATGTTAATCAGGATCGGACCCAGTATCAATCCCTGGAGTACGCTCCTAGTTACTGGCCTCCAACCAGACTTTATGCCACTGATGACCACCCTCTGGATGCCCACGGTTGGCACTTGGGGGTCAGATGGGCCATCCCGCACACCACCAACCCCCCGCCCCGGGGCAGCCTCTACCTGCGATGGCGTGTGGGTCGGCCGAGTACTCCTGCACGTCCACCACGCAGCAGTCCAGGGCGGCTTTGAGCTTCTTCAGCTTGGAGGCCGATGGAGCCACTCGGAAGAGACCCTTCACAGAGGACACAGGAGAGTGTGGGACAAGCTTTGGGGCCGGCGATGTCCCCAAAGCCCCCTGGTTCCTCGTCCCCACCTTGGAGGCACCCATGTCCCCTTCCATCATGCCCAACCAAGGGTGGCAGGACACGGGACCCACCTCCTCCTGCATGCCGCACTCCAGCAGCATGGTCACGCACGCCTCCACGGGGAAGGCAATCTCCCGCCCACTGACGGCCAGGTGCTCCTCCAAGGGCTTCCCGAAGGAGGGCTTCTCCATCCACGCCTCTGTGATGGGCAGAGGGGGTGAGAGGAGGGGGAGGACATGGCCGGGACGGTGGCGGATCCGGCATCCCCTCCCCAAAAGGCCCTTGGATCGCAGCGTTTCGGCAGCAAAATATTCCGTTTGGGTGTTGCTAAAACAACAGGACCCTGCACGTCTGTCCCGGGCAGCTGGGGAAGTGCTTTTAAAGATGAAATCCAAACAAAAGGTTTTCCAATCATCACACGGGACATTTCAAAGGGGCTGGATAACGTTTTCCGGGGGAGAGCAATCACGGGCAAACCTTTGCAATATATTCCCCCTTCTTCCATCACAGTTTGAGGCAGGAATATTTCGTGGGATCGAGAGAAAAAAATAAAATACGAATCACTCCCTGCCCCGCTCGCTGCGACGCCGGCAGCACCCCGAGCCCTGCCGTGGGGAAGGCGCTGCTCTCGGGACCATGCCGGGGGGCTTTCCCTGACCTCCGTCTCCCAGCCCAGCTCCTAAGGAGGGTGCGAAGCCCCAAGACACCCCCCCATCCCCAGCTCGGCGCTGGGTTCCCCCCGCCGGCGCTGCACTCGATAGGGATATTCGGGCAGGTTTCCCTCCCTCCTCTGTGAAGGTGGCCGGATCCTGCCCCACTCCGTCAGCAAGTGGGATGGGGACGGGATGCCGCCCCCCCAGCACCAGGACAGGTGGGATGCAGCCGGGGCGAGCACAAGGAGGATGCTCAGCCGCAAGCCCGGCATCACGCCATGCCACGGGGTGACGCCGGAGCCGGCTCATCGCCGCGGCGAAGCCCCCCAACGTCTCCGGCGTGACACGGAGCCCCCAGCATCGCGTGCAGGAGAGGGACGGACCCCACGGGCACTTACCCTGCTGGGCTTTGATTTGAGGCAGGACGTTCTGCAAAAGCGCTAAGGATTTCCGATGGTACTCTGCCTGCACCTCGATCAGCTGCGGGGGGCGGGGGGGGGGAGGGAGAGACGGCACCGCCTGTCACCCCCACGGCCAGGGACGGGGGGCGGAGGAGGCCCATGGGGACGGGTGGCACTTACGGTTTGAAAATAGTTTGCATAGTCTACTTCTTTGGCCACAAAATTGTACATGTCAGCTGAGAGCTGGTCCTGCGGAGAGCAGAGAATTAGTTGGCGTCCCGCTCCTGCCGCCCTGATGCCACCATGACGGCCCTTTCGGAGAGCACCGGGAGGGGCTGGCTCGGTGACACCAGGAGCCAACGCGCAGCCTGGCACGTTGCAACACCCGCTCGGGATGCGCTCGGGCTGCTGACGGTACGGCAGCGCCGCGGGGGTTTGCTTTCTGCTGCCGTGCAAACGGCTCCGTCCTCGCCACCCCCCCCCACTTCCAGAGCCCACAATTGGCCCGTGCCTTGCAACGCGCTCGCTGGGAGCAGGAGCTACTTGGAAACAACCTGCCAGCCAAAGGCTGCGCATCCCGGCGGGCTGAACGGCGCAAATCTGCCCCAAATTAAACCCCAAATTTCCTCATCCCTGCCCCACACCGCACTGCGAGCGGCTCATTAGCCACGGGGCTAATTGCTGCGCAGCAAAGCTCAGCCGCTGCGGGGACATCCCAACCCCGCTGCAGGGATATCCCAACCCCGCTGCAGGGACATCCCAACTGCGGGGCGCGGACCAGACCGCCGGAGCATCGGCTGCTTCTTGCTCCGAATGGGAACGAGCCCCTCGGCACCGGGACACGCATCCCTCTGCCCGCACACTCCCAAAATAGACTTTGCCCCTTCCCCAGTCGCTCCTTTCTGAGGATCCCCTTGGATAACTCAACTGGAGGAAAACCATCGGGGCTTTAAAACGCTGCGAGAACCTCCGGGTTGCAACACCCACCGCCAGCACGGTGAAGGCGCTGGGGGGGCAGCTCCTGGCCCAGCTGGTTTGCTGGGAATTGCGTGGGGCTGTGACGCTGTAAGACAGAGCGTGTTTGGGATCGGATCTGAAAGGCTGGTTGTGCCCCAGGAGAAAAGAGCCGGGATTTGAGACCCACTCCCAGCCCCATCTCCCCCCCCGAGCCCTGGAGCACCGGGTTTGCCCGGCCCTTTGCGTTTTCTGCCCCGGGGGAATTTAAAACCGCACAAAATTGCCTGTGGGGTTTATTGCTGAATCCCTCGGCCCGTGCCGAAAGCGCCGGCACCCGTGTCCCCCTTCGCTGGGATGCTTTTCCCACCCAACGTGACCAGCTGGGTGGGTCGTGCTCCCGCGGGGTGGCGGGGGGTGACGTGGCCGGGGTGGCACCTGTGGCCTCGGCACACGCCGGCGTTTCCCGTAGGTCTCTGTGCCGGGGCTGGGCGCACTCGGTGCTGAGCTCGCCGGCTCCTGCTGGGACAGGTCCCCTGGGAAAGGGGATGCTCCCCAGCTCCGGTGGGATACGGAGGATGGGGACAGAGGAACCGGCAACGTCCTGCTTGGCTGCTGAGCATCACCCACTGCCACCAGGCTGTCTTTGGGCATGGGGACCAGCCCAGGAGGGTTTATCCCAGGCAATGGGGTAAGAAGAGGGTGAAGAAAGGGGTAAGAGGAGAGGCTGAAGGTTTTCCGCGGTACCCGGGATGCCGAGCTCCCCCCAGCCCAGCAAGGAGCGACCCCCCCCCCCCGGGTACCCTGCAAATCTCCACTCTGTTGGCCGCCTCCTCCATCTCCTCCCTGAGCGCGTCGGCTTTGGCACCCGAGGGCTGCAGGTTGCTGGCCAAACCCGAGGACTTCACCGACTGCTGCCACCTGCGGAGAGAGGGCAGAGCTGGCCTGGGGGGGGGGGACGGGGACCCACACGGGAGCGGGGGCCGGTTCCCAGCGGACTTGGAGGGCAGCCCAGGGCACCCCCTCGGCCAAAGCCACCGCGGTCCCCAGGGCTGGGCACCACGGAGACGGTCCCAACCCAGGCTGGGATGCAGCGTCCACTCCCAACCCCAACCATCCCCAGTCCCCGTAACTGGCTGTGCACACTCGGCTCTAATTAAGCAATTACTTTCAGCAGGAGAACGAGCTTCATCCAGGTGGGAGGAGAGAGGAAGGAGATGGGAGAGCCTGGACGTGGTGTTGGGAATACAGCCACCTCCCAGACCTCTCCCCGGGACACACCGTGACGTTGCGCGGGGTTTGGCCAACTCCGGTTATTTTTTAAATGGTTGCAAATGGCCCCAGGCAAAACCCAAGGCTGGGTCTCGCCGCAGCGTCTGGGACACGGGATGATCCCAAAGGACATCCCACATCCACCCCAGCGCCACTCTATAGAGGCAGGAGCACCCGGCTCTTTGCCATCATGTAACAACTCACCAAGGTAGAGAAAAGAGGAAAAAAATAAAGGTTTGCGCCAGAAAAAAACCCTCTTTTCTGCAGAGGACAGGCAAGGAAAAGGGATTTATGGATTCTGCAGATAAGGGCAGAAATCTTGGCTCGTTGCAGAGTTTGACTTCATGACACATGGTGACACGGCCCAGACGTATTGTCCCAAGGGAGCTGCGGCACCAGGGCTCTGGGACGTGTCCTCCCCGGTGCCACCCGTCGCTTGGGAATTTTTATTTTTTTACAAAGCAGCTTCGAAGCCGCTTCCTACCGTGTCCTGGAGGAGTCCATGTCCAGCACGAGCTTCGCCAAGTGCTTCCTCTGTTTTTGGATGTTCGGGATTTCCACCTGCAGCAACACACAGGGACGGGAGGAGATAAACATCCCCGGAGAGGCGTCGGGACTGCGACGCTGGGACTTCGGGCTGGTGCAAGCCGGGCGGGTAAGGATGCAGCTTCCTATTTAAACATCACTAGGGAGATGGCACAGCTCGTCCCTCCTCCGTGTCCCTCCCCGGGCCGCGCCGCCCCCCGCCAGCCCCGAGGGCAGAACCCGCATCCCATGAGAGGAGCATCCCTGGGGGATCCCGGCCTCCTGGCTGAAGGCAGGAGAGGGGCTTTCAGGGATGGCAACGCAAAGCTTCCCACGCACGGGCAGCGTTTGCCGAGGGATTTGGCAAAATAAAGCCGTGGTGCAGCCCTGCTCGCCCACCCCAGTAACACCGGCAGTGTGGTAAAGCTCTGCCGGGGAAGATAAAACCAGAACCAAGGCCGGGACACTTTGCAAGATTGTAAAAGGGGATAAAAAAAAAAATATTATTGGGTAAAATTGAAAAAGAAAGTTGGCAGCAGGGGGGAAAAGGAAGGGGGGGAAAAAAATAGCTCAAACGCCAACGGTATGTGTTTGGAGCTTGGAAAAGTGGGTCAGAAATAGGAGCGTCAGTGCCTCTGCCTTCAGGAGAGGCAGAGAAGAGCGAGAGCAGGGACCTGCCCCAGCAGCCAGCCCCGCTGAACGTGCAGATAGCGCCTGCCAATTAAAGCAATTAGCAAACAGCTCGCAGGGGGAAGGTCCTTCACAGGGGCCAGGAGCTAAATAATATGCCACCGAAACAGCGAACCCCAGGCTCGTTCGGGATGCCAGTCCCTGGCGCGGTGACCCCCCGCCCCGAGGCCGTCCCCACCAGCCGCTCACCTCGGCCAGCACGAAGAGGGGCTCGATGACGTCCCTCTCCACCTGCAGCTCGAAGTGGATGAGCTCCTGAGCCAGCTTGTCCTCCGCCTCCCCGCACAGCCGCAGCATCTTCCTGCAAGGGCAGCGGCAGGGCTGGGCGCCGCGGGGGCCGGGGGGGGGTCACGGGCAGCCACCCTGCGCCCACTGGGGTGGGAGACGGGCACCCAAAACCCCTGGGGGGGGGGTCTCGGCAGCGGCGTGGGACAGCCCTCCCTTGGCTGAGGGCTGGAGGGAGGGTGGCAGCATGGGGACCGTGGGTGTCCGGAAAATCACATTCCCTAACTACTGTACCAATTATAGTCTGAAATTGTATGGACTTTCTTTATTTTTTTATATAGATATATATACATTTCACATTGTATACCGCATCACTAAAGGACCCCAGCTCATCACAAGGAGGAGAAGAATAAAGGAAAACCGCGGGCTGCCGAGATCACCCCAGCATCCCAGCCCCTCCCACGCCGCCGTGAACCCCCCCCCCGTTATCCAGCATCCCCGATAAGGAACTGCAGCAATTCCCGGCAGCAGCATCCCGGCATTATCCCGGCAGTGTCAATGCCGGGGAGTGTGGGGGGGGGGGACATGACACACCCCTTACCCCAGCAGGGAGTCGTCACCCAGCACGGCCGATCCCTCCATCAAGCACTGCGCCAGCGTCGTCAGCGGCAGCTTCTTCTGCAAAGAGAGGGCTGCGTTTCCCACCCCGCCAGCACCGGCAGCCCCCCACCCCCTGCCACCCCCCCCACTCTCCGGCATCCTCAGAGCCCCGCCACAGCCTCACCGAGCGCTTGTCGGCGTCCACGCCTTGCTGGCCCTGCAGACATGCCGTCAGCTTCTTGTGGGTGCTGTGGGAGACCTGCTTCACCAGCTCCAGGCGCTTCTCCACCTGCCGATGCAGCGGCGGCCGTCACCGGGGCACCCCGCCTGGTCCCGCACCCAATCCCCCCGCCCCTCCCCGGCCCAGGGACGTAAGGGTCTTCTTACTTTTCACTCAAAGCCATTTTAATTGCTGCTGTATCGGATGCAACAGCCCCGGAGCCCGACCCCTTCCCAGGGCAGGGATGCTTTCAGCAGGAGAAGGTGTCACCAGGCTGATGCTGCCCCATCTCAACCCCCCCCACACCCCGAGCAAGGCTGGGGGCCGCATCCAGAGCAGCCTCCAAAGCCCTTGTATCCCAGGGCCAGGGCAGGAGGTGTCTGTCCCCAGCCACAAACCGGTCGCAGCTCCAACCCAGGGCTGCAAATGGCCTTATTTGCCTCCGCATTGATTAAATGAAGAATTTTCATCCCAAACCCCGGCGAGATGAGTCACTGAATGTAAGCAAACACGATCTGCCGAAAAGCAGAGCTGAGAGGCTCGGGGAAAACACAGGAATCTCAACATCTTGGGAAACAATCTGGGAAAAAAAGAAATATTCCCTAAAGCTCAAAATCTCGGGAAATAATCTGGAAAAAAAAAGAAACAATCTGGGGGAAAAAAAGACCGGCTCCCTGCCCTGGGGAAGGAGGAGAAGAGCGGAGCTGCTCCAGCATGCGAGTCCTCGAGGCAGGAGGTACCTCGTGGGAGCCACCGTAGGGATGGCAGAGGATGCTCTGCCTCAGCCAGGCATCACAGAGATCTATAATTTTTATATATAAATATTATTTTAATAATATATGTCGGCGTATACGTTGCAAGGAAGGAGTAGGACGGTCAGAAGGGCACGTGTATGGGCGCGTCCCCGTACGGATGAGCCAAACCGGAGGCAATTCGATATGACACCCCCAAGGGTTCGGGTTCCCCACCATCCCCGGAGACAAACCCCTGCCGACACCCCCGACACCCAGACAAGGCACCACCCCCCCTGCAAAACCATCCGCCTCTCCAAAAGGCGTAAAAATCTCCCGTGCAGCGTTGCCGAAGCCAAGCCCGGCCTCGCCGGTGCCAGCGCAGATGCCAGCTAGCGCCGGGATGCCACCGCACAGCTGTAAGAGCAGGGTGCCGGCTCTGGGTGCCAAGGAGCCACGGACACCTCGGCGCCGGCAAGGAGAAACGCCAAAAATTAAAATAGAACAAATAAAAAAGGTTCGTTATTGATGTCCCCTTCGGCTGCCGGTGGTGGGGAGCGCTCAGCTCCCCTCTGCGCCGTCCTACCGGGGCTGCCCACCCCTGGGGACAGAGGGGACACGGCATCGCCGCACCCTGCCCAGCCCGGCCACCAGCACTGGTGGCGAAGAAAGGGGAAAAAAAGACCCAAATCCCGAAGGCTGGAGACTGACTGACAGGGGTGCGTACCATCAGGACGGCGCTGCCCAACAGCCAACCAAGCCCCCAACGCCCCGGGAGCCCAGCCGGCCGCTTCCACCAGTGATTTCTCATCTGGTGCCGGTGGAACCAGAGACAAACCTCCCTCCCTCCCTGCACGGGTCGGGCTGGTCCCAGCCACGATGGAAACGGTTGCGAAATCCCCAGCAGAGGGATCCCGTGGGAGGGATGAAGCGATGCGCCCAGCTGGGACATTTGCAAACAGTTTCGCCTTACCCCTGTAGCGACAGCTCCCTCCAGCCCTCCTCACATTTTTGGCTAATACATGGCTCTCGCTAAAGCCTGAGCAGCATCGTTAGGTCCCGGCAAGGGCAACACCTCGGCAGGACACGGTGGCCCGCAAGAGCTGAAGGTCACCCTGTCGCCTGCAGGTCACTGCCTCCCGCCACCGGCAATCCTTGCCCAGAGGTTCTCTGGCTGCTTCTGCAGAACCTGCCACCCGCCAGCGACGGCACAGACCCCATTCCCAAGCTGGAAGGTGTAAAATACGTCAGTTTACCCCCAAAAGAGGTTTTGAAAGCGGCTCCGCCAGCAGCCAGGCTGATTCCGGGGGTGCCCACGCCGTGATGGAGGAGGGGGGCTGAGCCCCCTCACCGATGGCTGGGCTTTGCCCACCAGCACCCGAGTTACCAGGGATGGAGTTGGAAACCTCATGAATTCAGCGATGGATTTGTGAATTCATGTCGCTTTGCTGGCACTTGGAATCATAGGATCACAGGGTCGGAAGGGCCCTCTGGAGATCACCCAGTCCAACCCCCTGCCAGAGCAGGGTCACCCAGAGCAGGTGGCACAGGAACGCCTCCAGGCGGGTTTGGGATGTCTCCAGAGACGGAGACTCCACCACCTCTCGGGGCAGCCTGTGCCAGGGCTCTGCCACCCTCACAGCAAAGAAGTTCCTCCTCGTGTTTAGGTGGAACTCCCTATGGTCAAGTTTGTGCCCGTTACCCCTTGTCCTGTCCCCGGGCACCACTGAAAAGAGCCTGGCCCCATCCTCCTGACACCCCCCCTTTCAGTATTGATAAGCGTTGATAAGGTCCCCCCTCAGGCGTCTTTTTTCCAGCCTAAAGAGACCCAAATCCCTCAGCCTTTCTTCACAAGAGAGGTGTTCCAGTCCCCTCATCCTCTTGGTAGCCCTTTGCTGTCTCCTCTCCAGCAGATCCCTGTCCTTCTGGAACCGGGGAGCCAAATCCCTCAGCCAAATCTCCTCCACCACCTCCCTCCCCCGGCAAGCGCAGGAAGCCCCGCTCCTGCAGCAGAAAGCACCCAAGACGAGATGTCCCCAAGGGAGCGTCACCCCAGCGTCGCAGCCCACGCTCCGAGGCACCACGGGAGGGTTTTGGCTCCGGCTGTTTTGCTGAATTCGCCCAACCCATCAGCCCTGGGGAGCGTCCCCTGCTGTCACACGTCCCCAGAGAGGGGAGACCACAATCCAGCCGCTATCAGGTTGCCATCCTGGCGGAGGCGAGACTGGATCCGATTCCAGCTGACCTGAAAACCAGGCTGGGAAAGGGCTGGGAGGGAGAAGATGCCGCCTCCCACGCTCCCAACCCGCTCCTCCTCCTCCTCCCAGCCTGTCTCATCCCCGCAGGACACCGCGGCACCGGCCGGACGGAGCTGTGGCAGCATCCAGCACCCCTGGCTGGGTGCCGGGGCACCCTGGGCACAGGTTGGACCAGCCGCAGAGGACCTCACCTGCAGGAGATCTTCGCTCAAAACCTCCGTCTTCTCAGCCCTGCAAGAGAAGAAAAAACATGAAGCGCTGGCGAAGGGTCCGGCACACGCGGTACCGGGCACGGCTGAACGCGCTTTTCCATCGGGATGCAGCCGGTGATTTCAGGCGCTCCGGTCCCACCAGCCATCGCCTCGTCTCCTAAATAAGCAAAGGATGGAGCATCTTCACTGCCCACTGCGAGCGTGCCACGTCCCACGCCAATTTAGGGTCCTCCCCTCATCTCCCCCTTATTTTTCCATTGCCCTCAGCAAAACAGGGATGCTAAATTCCCGGGAGGATGCGGGCAGTGCTGCAGAGGGAGGTGACGTCTCTACGCACGAGAGCAGCTCCATGGGCCACGCCAGGCCCTGGCACATCCTCAGCGCCGCGGATTTCAAGGACACAACCCCTCCGCACGACTGAGCCTCTTCGGTCCGACGCGGCCCACGGAATCTGCGGCGGCAGCTGCCGCCCGGGGCTTCTCCGTAACCCTCTCCGCTGCACGTCGGAGACGGATTTACCGCTCCAGAGCTCGGGTCATCCTCTGTCTTTGCCATCCCCTTCACGCCAGGGATGCAGGAGGAGACACAAACCCGCTGCAGACCCTCCCCAGCCCCGCAGCATCCCTGCCGGCCGGGGCCCCGCGGCTGCTCCTCCCCACATCTGCTCGGGCTTAGTTAAACCATCCCACTCTGGATCATTTATTCATTTTCTTAGGGGTTTTCCTTTTTTTTTTTTTTTACAACTTCAGGGCATCATCTCTCTTTGAAAAATCACCTCTGTCAAGATGTGCTTGGGCAGAGCTGTGATTTAGCCAATTAGTCCCTAAAGGCTCTTGACAAACAACGAAAGCTCGGTGCTCTCATCCTTCTTAAAAAAATATCTTACTTGCCCGAGCCCTGGTTGCTTTCTGCTCTCCGAGCTGGTTTGCCAGCTTTGAGAGACCGAGGGAGTTATCGGAAAAGTGGAAATAAGGAATAAGCACCAGCAGAGCAAGGTTCTGTGTCAGCCAGGGCAGGGCTCGGTCCACGGGCTCATCCGCAACCACGCCACGTCCAAAGACTTTTAAAAAGTGTAAACTGACTTCATTAAATCTGGCTCGCCTATGAAAGTTGTCCCAGTGTCTGATTTAAGTGGGTTTCAAAATTTAAAAAAAAAACCCCACCCTTACTTATTTTAATTAAAAAAAAAAAAAAAAAAAAGGGATTTAAATGAACGCGTTATAATAGCGCCTCTCTGAAACGCAAGCGATGCGCTGGCCACCCGGGAGCAAGGGCTGCTCGGGTTCTCCTCCTCTTCTGCAAACCACCTTCGCTATCGCTTACGGACAGGGCTGGCGATGCCGCAGGATTAGCACGAACGGGGAAGGCGGCAGCGAATCTCCACCGGCACAGACACAATGGCCGTCCCCCCCTTCCCCGCCCCGCCTTGCGATATATTTAGCATCCCGAAGGAGAAGGAGGTGGCAGGGATGCAGGCGAGCATCGCGCACCCACGCGCGGGCGGCGCACGTCCCTGCCGCTCGCTCTGCACCCCGGAAACCATTTCCGATCTTCAAAAAGGCCAGGAGAGAAAGAAATCCCTCCTGTCCCTGCGCTGTTGGGAAAATGGTCCCTGAAACGTGATGGTTTTAGTGCTTTTTCCCCTCTTCCAGCCGGGCTGATGGATGGGTTTTGCACACCCCATGGTCCCAGCAGCCACGAACCAACACGTGCTACGCTCTGAGGCGCGTTGGGGAAGCAGAAAACAACGTTTCAAACAGGATAACAAAAATCTGGCCTTGTTCTGCTTTCCAGCACATCCTCAGCATGAGAAACCTCCGCGGCTCTCACGGAGAGCATCCCTCAACCACAGCCCCGGCACAGCCACCCGCCCCAGCCCCGCCACATCCCGGGATGCTGAAGCAGGTTGGGGAGCCTGCCAGCGATTCTTTTGGCTTTAAAAAGCTGGGGGGGGTGGGGGAAAAAAAGGCTGAAGCATTTTATGGGTAGGAATAAGCAAAGAGGTTGTCGGAGCCGCTCAACACAGCTGCCTGGCGACGTGGCAGAGCGATGGGCACGCCGCAGGAGCATGGATTTCCCTGCCTGGTTTCGGCATCTCCGGGAGCCGGGATGCTTTCTCCTCCCCTCCGGCTTGCGACGGGGATGGGGGTCTCTGTGTGGCCTTGGGGACAGGTTGCAGCCACTGGTGATGGCACAGGGCAGGGCTGCGGTGGAACGGCATCGCTCTCCGGGTACCGCATCCTGCCAGCGCCCAGCGCCAGCATCTGGACCCAGGCATCGCCCTGCTCCCGCCCCTTGTTGTGCAGAACGGGGTAAAACCCACCCCCAAAAGCCACCACGGGGTTTTTTTTTTTCCAAAGCCAAAGCCAGGGACAACTCTGCCTTGGGGCACCTGGACCCTCGGGGTGATGCCGCCGGCAGCCGGGTACAAAGAGCCCGGCCCCACGGATGTACCGGGGCAGCGATCCGGATGCAGCTCCATGGAAGGCGCTGTAGAGCTGCAAGCAGGACAGATCCTGCTCCTGCACATACGCACGGTCTTGCTGACAACGCAGCTCTGCTGAGGTCCCGCCATCCCACCGAAAGCCGCTTATTAATTTTCCAGAACGCACCAAAAAAAAATACAAATAATTCCCCTTCTCTCCGGACTTGCTCCCGCCGGCAGCATTCCAGAACCCGCAAATTATATGCAGGAGTGCAAGAACCGAGCGGCGGCTCCAAACCCACAGCAGGCCCAGCCCAAGCCGCTCCCCATGGCCATTTTATGCGTAAAGACTAAAAAACATCACCCGACTCCGCTGACATCACATTGTGTTACAGCTCCGTGCTGCTAATGCCACTGGGAAAAATCCATTATATCCATTATGTTCCGAAAGTCTCAGCCTAAAGTTAATACGGTTTTACAGGAGCTTATACGGTTTTACGAGCCATCCTGAGAACCTGCAACAAGTGACGCTCGGCGGCAAAATGCCGGCAAGGAATGTCCTGCCAGGCAGCAGCCGGGGAGACAGAGACTCTCCTGCGTGCCCCGGGCGCCGTCCTGCCTGGGGGGTGTTTTTTGGGTGCTGAGCTCTGGCTGGCACTCAGAGATGCTCAAGAAGACCCCGGTGCCACCTCGCCAGTACCCAGGACTTTCCCCAGGGCCTCCAGTGGGGATGGAGAAGTATTATCCCACTGCCTTTTCTAGGGGCGGGATGGCAGCACCTCTCCGAGGGTTTTGGCAAAGCACTGTCACCAGGCTCAGCCCGGAGCATCTCCCTGAGCCCCTCCTCTTCACCTTGGTGCTTGCTTCTCCTTCCCCATATCGTGCTCCGAACAGCAGCCCCTTGAGGACGGCTGTGGGTCCCCGCGTCTCACCTGAGCCTCCTGCCTTGGCTTCCCAGCCCCAGGGAGAACCATTAACAGCGTCAAGAGGAACCAGTTTGGATGTGACCAGTGCTGGGAAACGTGTCTGGCTCCAGCAGACGCTCTCCCTGTTCCAGCCTGGCATCTTCCCGCCGTCCAAGAAATCCCCTAACTCCTCCTGGCATCCCCCAGCCCCTCCAGGCACACCTCTGCCCATCCCCGGCACCCTCCGGTTCCTCCCCAGCATCCCCAGTCCATTCCAGCACCCCCAGTCCCTCCAGGTACACCCCTGCCCATCCCCAGCACCCGCAAGTTCCTCCATCCCCAGCATCTCCCAGCCCTTCCTGACATGCCCCAGTCTATCTATCCCCAGCACCTCCCTGTTCTTCCCCAGCACATCACCAGTCCATTGCCAGCATTTCCCAGTCCATTCCCAGCATCCCCCAGCCCCTTCTGGTACCCCCAGTTCCTCCCCAGCCCCCCCAGTCCACCCCAGTCTCCCCAGTCCCTCCAGACACACCTCAGCCCATCCCCAGCACCCCCCAGACCTTCCTGGCATGCTCCAGGCCATCCCAGCATCCCAAATCCCTCCTGATGCACCCCACTCCATCCCCAGCAATCCCCCAGTCCATCCCCACCATTCTCCAGTCCCTTCTGGCATCCCCCAGACCCTCCTGCCATGCCCCAGTCCATACCCAGCCCCCCCCTTCCCCCCCCAGTCCACCCCAGTCTTCCCAGTCCCTCCAGACACATCTCAGCCCATCCCCAGCATCCCCCAGCCCCTCCTGGCATGCCCCAGTCCCTCCCAGCATCCCAAATCCCTCCTGGTGCACCCCAGTCCATCCCCAGCAACCCCCCATCCTCCAGCCCCTTCTGGCATCCCCCAGCCCCTCCTGCCATGCCCCAGTCCATCCCAGAATCTCCAGTCCCTCCTGGTACATCCCAGTCCATCCCCAGCAACCCCTCAGTCCATCCCCACCATCCTCCAGCCCCTTCTGGCATCCCCCAGCCCCTCCTGGCATGTCCCAGTCCATCCCAGCATGCCCAGCCCCTCCTGGTACACCCCAGTCCATCCCAGAATCTCCAGTCCCTCCTGGTACACCCCAGTCCATCCCCAGAACCCTCCCAGTCCATCCCCACCATCCTCCAGCCCCTTCTGGCATCCCCCAGCCCCTCCTGGTACATCCCAGTTCCTCCCCAGCACCCTCCCCCAGTCCACCCCAGCCCCCCCCAGTCCCTCCTGGCCCCCCCAGCCCTGCTCCTTGCCCCAGCTCCGTACCAGCAGGCAGAGCCGAGGGGGGTCGCCCGGACCCCTGACCTCAGGCTCCGCCGGAGCGGTGACGGCCGCCCCGAGCCCAGGGGACCCCGGGACCCACTCCCTGCCCGTGCGGGAGGCAGCCGAGAGCTCCTGCCTGCACAAACCCACCTCCTTCCCATTATCGCACCCGAAGGAATTCCTGGGGGGTGCCAGAGCCCCTACGGTGGGGGGTGGACGGACACACACAGGCTCCCACGTCCTGGGTCAGCTGGGGGGCTACATCGGACCCCTCTCCTTGTGGGGTTCAGCTCCCATCTGTGCTTACCCCACAACCCCGAACCCACAAGCGACGCTCAAGGGTCCGACGCGTGGAGCGGAGCCCCGGGAAGGTGCTCTCCATCGGCCGGGGCATCCCACGGCCCAGCCGTCAAGGCAGGCGGCTGGTGGCACCAGTGAAGCATCTCCTCCGTGCGCCAGTTTAAACCAGTATCAGCTTCGGGCAAGTCTTTCCACCCGTTCATTCTGCCGCGGGTATTTCCATCCCCGTGTCTCGCAAGGTGGTGGATGCAGCCAGGGCTCCCGCGCTGGGACACGACCTCCCCCCGGGGAAGCGGAGACGGGGGCTTTTGCTCAGGTGAGGTGGCTTCAGCAACCAAGAGCACCCAAAGGAAGGGTGCAGGGCCCCCCAATTTCCATGGCTGGTCCCTAATCCCCCAAAACTTCATGCCTTACAAGTTCCATGCATCCTGCGGGAGCATCCCTTGGAGAGGCAGCCAGGAACCCTGGCTTTAGCCCTTCCTAACATCTTTCCTTTAGGCAAATAAAAGCCCGCTCTTCCCCTTCCCCTTCCCCTCCAGATTTCCACCCTGGACCAGGTTTTCTCAGCACAAATCCAGGCAATCCCTCACCTCAGCCAGCACCCAGACACTCGTGTGTGTCCCTGGGAGAAAAGGGACAATTAATACGGAGAGTTCAAAACCAACGAGCAGGGGACGCGGCTACAATTTGGTCGGGCGTTCGCTTCTGCGAAAACTAATTGCTGCCAGCAGAAATCAACACCAATCAAGCAAATTAAGTTGATTTCCAAATAAACACTACATGAGCTGCCAGCGTCTTGACCTAGGGAGCTACAGCAAAGCCGGCGCTTCCCTGGAGCGTCTCCCGATGCCAGACGTCTCCCTCGGGCTGGACCATCCATCACCCGCACCCGCAGTGTCCCCACCACTGTCCCCCTCTGCCGCCCAAACCGCCCACGACAAGGAGCTCCCGGTCTTGGATTTGACCCTGAGCCAGCAAAACTCAAAGCACGATGGGGATTTTGCGGCGATATTCTCTCCGAAGGGGAACATCCATCGCACCCGGCTCGCGGGCGAGCTCTTCACCCAGCACGGGGACGGGCAGGAGCGAGGACGCGTCTCCGGAGACAGTGTGTCCACGATGCCCCAGGGACTCCCTTGCCCACCAAACACCCCGTTCTCCCCCACCCCTGGCCACCCCCTCGCTACAGTGCATCCATAAATATTTAATTGCTATTTAATCGCTGACTCCGGCCGGTTCCCGTGATTTCTGTTTGCTTTTGCCTAAAAATAGCCTCTGCGGGCAGAGGGAGGAAAGAACCTGTCCAAGGCCATCCCATGCCGGGAGCATTAATTCCCACGGACAGGGCTGCTCTGCCACCCCCGCGCGGGCTCGAAGACGGTGCCCGGCTCCATCCCGGTCCTGCCCGCATCTCCGTCCCGTGCCGCCGCACCAGCCTAGGGGGGCTGGTACCCGTGGGAAAATTCTAGGTCCTCGAGCCCCCAAAGCCCAGAGGTGAGGTTGGCAAGGTGAGGTTCAACCGCGCAACTCGGATAAGGCGCCGAGCATCCATGGCGTGTGCTGGAGGGAGGAAAAAGTTCCTCGGGTCTCATCCAGGCAAGCCCTGGAAGGGCCGGGCATCGTGGTCCGGGCTGGATGCTGGGGCAAGGATGGCGCCATCCCCAGCTTCTGCCGCTGTCCCCGGGGACACGCAGCTCGGCAGCTCGTAACCAGGATCTGTCCGAGGCCAAACGCAGCCGTGGATTTTTCCCGGTGCCTTTTTAGCAGACGAGAAACGAAACATCTAATATTTATATCCTCAAATTGCTGCTCAAATCCCCCCGGGGAGACGACTCCGAGCTGCAGCATCCAGCGAGACGCGGTGACACAGCCCCACCGGCGCCTCCTCCAGCGCATCCCGGGCTCGTCCTGCCCCGGTGGGCAACCCGGAGTGACAGTCCCCATGTCCCAAACCTACAGCTAAGGGCAGCGATGCCCACCAAGGGGTGCCAGGGCTCAGCCCCTGGCAGCTTTTCCAGCTGGAAAAGCGGGACGAAACTAGTGGGGAAGGCTGGTCCAGCGTACCTCCATCTTTCTGCCCGCCGCTGGGAAAACCAAAGGGAGCAAAGAAAAACGGGGGACGGAGTTTTAAGGGCAGAAAAAGCCTCTTTTCCTCATCTCCTGCCCTTTTTCCCGGCTGCGAGCTCTCTGCGTTGGCAGCCCTTCGGCACAGGATGCTCCGGTGCCCTTTGCTCCTCGCTGCTGGCGCTTCCCCGGCAGAGGCCAACCCACGCCGGGCTCGCATCCTGACCACGCCGCGGTCCTGATTTCGTAATCATGGTGAAGCCCCCGCCAAGCGCAGGGCCCCGAGGCTGCTGGCCGCGGGGACGAAACCTTCAGCCCGCTCCATGAATATTTCAGTTCGTCAGCGCTGCCGCCTTGCGAGGAGGATAAAAATATCCCCGGGGTTGCGGGGATGCTGCCGGCACCAGCCCAGGGGCGCGGCGTCACTCGGCAAAGCCAAAATCCCAGCGGGGGGGGGTCTGCCGATGGTGAGCCGCCGGCACCCCGAAGTGCGGACGTGGAACCCAGCTATTTAAAGCGTGTTTTTTTTCCCCCCCTGCAAATCCCATCAGAAAAATCCCTGGCGATGCTTTTATTCCCTCTGTCCTTATTTCCTAGGGGCAGAATAAAACGTCCTTATTTCTTGCGGAACGCTCTTGCTGCTCAGAGAATAAAACCTCGGTGTTTAAAGGCTTTACGTTTACCCGCAGACGTCCTGGCGCTTGGAAAAGCATCTGCCCCGAGAGCCACCAAAGCAATGTCCAGCCCAAAATGCCACCGCTGTCCCCCGGGATGGGGGATACACCACGGGATGCTCGGAAAGGACCAGGAGGAAAAACCTAACCCGCCACTGTCCTCCCCGGTGTCCCCCCATCGCCTGCCGTGCCCTTCGGGAACCCAGCCGTGCCATTCTGCGTGCGGCTGCAAGCGCCTGTTTTATTCCTGATGGCCAAAAAAAAAAAATAAAAAAAAAAATCCCCATATTGAGCCAATATTGGAAAATTCAGGGGGCTGTCGGAGCCGCCGGAGCGAGCGCCGTGGCACGCGTGTGCCCATCGCCCCGCAGCCTCGAGGCTGGCTCGGCTGCCCGTGAAACGGGTCCATCACTAAAAATAAAAACCGAAAGCGCTTTGCAGAGAAGCTCTTCAAAACGTTTTACAGCCACTCAGTGATTTCTCTTCCCTTTTTCCACCCCGTGGAGATAAATATCGTGGCCCCTTACAGACCGGGCGCAGTAATTCTCCCGAAGGTTGGGTACCAAGTGCGGGTCTGGGCTGGGACGAGCATCCCCGGTTCTTTGCATCTATTGAAATGACCTAAGTAAAACAAATAAAGTAACTAAAATACATAATTCAAAACAAATGATGTGTTCAGGGCACAGCAGAGTGTGGTCTGCTCCGGGTGGCCCTGTCACACTCACAGACCTGACCCTAACCCTGATCGTGACCCTAACCTTGACCTTAACCCTCACCTTGACCCTGCCCCTTATCCTGACCGTGACACTAACCTTAACCCTAACTCTAACCCTGACCCTGACGCCGATCCTGACCCTGACCTTGACCTTAACCCTGATCCTGACCTTGACACTATAACCCTAACTCTAACCCTGATGCTGATCCTGACCCTAACGCCGATCCTGACCCTGATCCTGACCCTAACCCTAATCCTGACCCTGGTCTTGACCTTAACCCTAATCCTGACCCTGACCTTGACACTACTTTAACCCTAACTCTAACCCTGATGCTGATCCTGACCCAAACCTTGACCCTAACCCTTATCCTGACCTTCACACTAACCTTAACCCTAGTCCTGACCCTGACGCTGATCCTGACCCATCCCCATCCCCATCCCCATTCCCATCCCCATTCCCATCCCCATTCCCATCCCCATCCCCATCCCCATTCCCATCCCCATTCCTATCCCCATCCCCATTCCCATCCCCATCCCCATCCCCATCCCTATCCCCATCCCTATCCCCATTCCCATCTCCATCCCCGTCTGCTCCCGGTGCAGGTCAGCCCCGTCCCTCAGCTGCAACGGCCACTCACCCCCCCCACCATATTGCCAGCTGCGGCCACCTCGCGGGGACAAAGGGCTGCTCCTGCCTGTCCCCTGCCGGGACACAGCTGCTGGCAGCCCCACGGACAGGGTTCTTCCCTTCGGCTGCCTTTTTTCTTCCTTTTTTTTTTTTTTTTTTTTTTAAGGAAAGCGCACCACCAGAAGCAGGAAAAGCCACCGGGGGCTAGGACAACCCCCCCCCCCCCACTTCTCCCCGCACGCCCCGCAGGGTGGCTGGGGAGATGTCACCGTTGTCCCCTCGGTCCCACAGGACACAGCCCCATCCCAGCCCACCGTGTTGGTGGGGGACCGCAGCCACCCCCGCAGCAGCGGGACCTTCTGGCCAGGGGCTGCTGGGAGGAGTGACACCAGCTGGATGCCACCACCACTGCCACCGCCACATGCAAACTGTCCCCCCGACGCCCCTGTCTCCCCCCGGGGGACAACAACCTCCACGCGCAGAGCGGATCCCAGCCCTGGGGCAGCATCCAGCCTCGTGTCCCCAGCCCTGGACTTGGGGGCGCTGGCTCTGCAGGGTGATGGTGGCCCGCTGGGCTTTGGTGACAAGCAGGAGGGGACACCCCGCAGACCCTGGAGGGTTACGGCGCACGTACCCCCATGAGCCTCTCCCGGGGGAGACAAAACACCAGGTTCCTATTGTTATTCCTTATTTCCACTTATTATTCCTTATTTCCATTTATTATTCCTTATTTCCAGATATTATTCCTCATTTCCTATGATTCTATGATTCCCATTTATTATTCCTCACTTCCATTAATTATTCTTCACTTCCATTAATTATTCCTCATTTCCACTTCTTTTTCTCTACTTGCTTTTATTATCCCCTATTTCCATTCATTATCCCCTATTTCCATCCATTATTCCCTATTTCCAGCCGGCCGGAGAGGGCTGCCCAGGGCTCTGCAGTGGGGAAGAAGGACAAAACATCAGCCCGCGCTCCAGACGGGGACCAACGGAGCCGAGGAAGAGGATGGTCCCCGAGCTCCCGCCGAGGCTCCAGCTGCCCCATCCCGGTGCTGAGCAGAGCGGGGGCCAGGACCTGTCCCCCCCTGTTAAACCCAGAGCCCGGCAGCGCGGGCAGCAGACGTGCCGGGGCCCCGTCGCAAGCCGGCGTGGCAGCGAGCCCCTAAGAGGATTAGGGGTTTAGCAGCTCCGGGCCCCGCGGCCGCCATCGGCACGGAGCCCGCCATGGTCCCGTGCTCCCGGGGGATGCGGGAAGGAGGATGCTCGCCCTGTCGGCGGCACCATTTTGAAGCCAGGGGTGTGTGCGTGCGCCCTGCCCAGCTCACATCTCGGTGGCGGGACCTGGGGACATCCCTCCCCTGCAGCTCCCCCGGGTGAGAGACGTGTCGAACCTGCCCGGAGCATCCAGAGAGCAAAGCCGGCCGGCGCAGACGCAAGCAGAAAATCAAACGCCCCGTCCTCAAAACATCCTCCTGACGGTCCCCCGAGGGAGGCAAGTGCCCATCTCCCCGTGCTCCCACACCATGTTCCCCCATCCTGCTCCTGCACCACTTTCCCACAGCACGCTCCCGCGCCATGTCCTTGCACCGCATTCCTGTACCGCATTCCCACACTGCACTCCGGCACCGCGCTCCCGCACCACGCTCGGGCACCGCATTCCCACACTGCACTCCGGCACCGCGCTCCCACACCACGCTCGGGTACTGCATTCCCACACCGCACTCCGGCACCGCACTCCCGCACCATGCTCCTCTAGCGCATTCCCACACCGCACCCCGGCACCGCACTCCCGCACCACGCTCGGGCACCGCATTCCCACACTGCACTCCGGCACCGTGCTCCCGCACCACGCTCGGGCACCGCATTCCCACACCGCACTCCGGCACCGCGTTCCCACACCACGCTCGGGTACCGCATTCCCACACCGCATTCCGGCACCGCGCTCCTGCACCACGCTCGGGCACCGCATTCCCACACCGCACTCCGGCACCGCATTCCCACACCGCACTCCGGCACCGCGCTCCTGCACCATGCTCCTGTACCGCATTCCCACACCGCACTCCGGCACCGCACTCCCGCACCATGCTCCTGTACCGCACTCCCACACCGCTCTCCCACACCATGTCCTTGCACCGCATTCCCGTACTGCATTCCCACACCACACTCCTGTACCATATTCCTGTGCCACGCTCCCGCACCACATTCCCACGCTGTGCTCCTGCACCACGTTCCTGCGCCATGTTTCTGCACCCTGCTCCCGCACTACGTTCTGGCAGGTGCTCCTGCACCGCATTCCCGCGCCGCATTCCCACACTATACCCGTGTACCGGATTCCCTCCCCGTGTTCCAGCAGCACGCTCCCAAACCGCGTTCCCACACCGCATTCTTGCACCGCGTTCCTGCCACCGTGCTCCCGCACCGTGCTGCTCCACGCTCTTCCTGCACTGTGTTCCCACACGATGCTCACCCCCGCCCCGTCGTCCCGCCCCGGATTCCTGCAGCATGTTCCCAAACCACATTCCCAGATCCCATTCTTGCACGGCATTCCTGCTACCGCGTTCCTGCACCGTGCTCCCAAACCATGGTCCCACACCGTGCTCCTGCACCAGAATCCTGCAGCATGATCCCAAACTGCGTTCCCACATCACATCCTTGCACCGCATTCCTGCACTGCGCTCCCAAACCACGGTCCCACACCGTCCTCCCGCACCGGATTCCTGCAACACGCTCCCAAACCGCATTCCCACATCGCATCCTTGCACCGCGTCCCAGCTACCGCGGCCCTACACCGTGCTCCCACGCCGTGTTCCTGCATCGTCCTCCCAAACCACATTCCTGCACCGTGCTCCCACACCAGATTCCTGCTGCGTGATCCCAAACCATGTTCCCACATCACATCTTTACACTGTGTTCCTGCTACCGCGTTCCTGCGCCATGTTCCCGCGCCGTACTCCCGCACCGAATTCCAGCAGCACCCTCCCTAACCACGTTCCCACATTGCATCCTTGCACCCTATTCTTGCTACCACGTTCCCGCACCGCGTTCCCAAACCACGGTCCCACACCGTGTTCCTGCACCGTGCTCCCAAATCACGTTCGCGCACCGCGCTCCTGCACGGGATTCCTGCACCGCGCTCCCAAACCACGGTCCCACACCGTTTTCCTGCACCGTGCTCCCGAAATCACATTCGCGCACCGTGCTCCCGCACCGGATTCCTGCAGCACATTCCCAAACTGCGTTCCCACACCGCATCCTTGTGCCACGTTCCTGCTACCACGTTCCTGCACCGCGCTCCCAAACCGCCATCTCACACCGTGTTCCTGCACCGTGCTCCTGAAATCGTGTTGACGTACCATGTTCCCACACCGGATTCCTGCAGCACGCTCCCGAACTGCCTTCCCACATCGCATCCTTGTGCCACGTTCCTGCTACCACGTTCCTGCACCGCGTTCCCAAACCGCCGTCTCACACCGTGTCCCTGCACCGCGCTCCTGAAACCACATTCGCGCACCGTGTTCCCGCACGGGATTCCTGCACCGCGCTCCCAAACCAGCATCCCACACCGTTTTCCTGCACCGTGCTCCCGAAATCACGTTCGCGCACCGCGCTCCCAAACCACCGTCCCCCACCGTTTTCCTGCACCGCGCTCCTGAAACCACATCCGCGCACCGTGTTCCCGCACCGCATTCCTGCGCCGCGCTCCCAAACCACTGTCCCCCACCATTTATTTTCCTGCACCGTGCGCCCGCACCGGATTCCTGCGGCACGCTCCCTACCCGCGCTCCCGTACCGCATTCCTGAACCGTGCTCCTGCTACCGCCTTCCTGCGCTGCGCTCCCGCACCATGATCCCGCACCGCATTCCCGTGGCGCCGTCGCAGCCCCGGGAGGGTGCCCTGCGGCCGCCCCAGCCCCGTGCCCGTGTGCCAGGGCCGTGTGGCAGCACCGCGGCCGAGGCAGGAGCCGCCGTCACCGACCCCCTCCATCCCGGCTGGGGACCCAGAGCTGGCGGGGTGTCGGGGGGGGGACACACACGGAGGAGCAGGTGACGCTCCCAGCCCTCGGCTCCGGGAGGGGATGCTGAGCCCGACGCGCTGCGCTGGGAAAAAGAAATAAATCCCCCTCCCTGCCCCCCCCCTCTCCCCCCCCAGCTGCAAAATCTCCAGGAATTACACAGGAATTACACAACAGCCAGCACCCAGCTCCAGGCCCGGCCGCGCATCGGCACACGGGCACCCCCGAGGGCCACCCGCACCCCGATGTGCCCCCCTGCGCCCTGCCTGCCCCACAGCCAGCCGGGGACACCCGCGGGCGCTGGGGGGAGCAGCCAGCGGGGCACCCCGCGGCGCTGCGTCCCTGCAGCCCAGCCCGGGGACAGAGGGGACGGGCGGGGGCCGTGGGGCAGGCAGGGTGAGGGCAGGGGCTGGCAGGGAAGCAGTGGGTAAAGGGGGCAGGTGTGGGGCAGGGGGAAGGGGGGCAGCGGGGCTGGGTGCGTGCAGGGGGACAAGCAGGGGTTAACAGGCAGGCAGGGTGCAGGCAGGGGCTGCAGGCAGGGGAGGAGGCAGGGAATGGGCAGGGAGGAGGCGAGTGTGGGCACTGGGGCAGGCAGTGGGGCAGGCAGGCTGCAGGCTGGGGGGCAGGGGCAGTGGGGCAGGCAGGAAGAGGGCAGGGAGGAGGAAGGGAGCTGGAGCAGTGGGGCTGGCAGGAAGCAGCCAAGGAGGCAGGCAGGGGACAGGCAGGGGCAGTGGGGCAGGCACGGCACAGGCAAGGTGCAGGATCGGGGCAGTGGGGCAGGCAGGGGAGCAGGCAGCAGGCAGGGGCTGTGGGGCGGCAAGGCACGGGCAGGGAGTAGGCAGGGGAGCAGGCAAGGTGTGGGATGGGGGCTGTGGGGCGGGCAGGGAGCAGGCAGGACACAGGCAGGGTGTGGGATGGGGGCTGTGGGGTGGGCAGGATGCAGGCGGAGTGTGGGATGGGGGGCAGTGGGGCAGGCAGGGAGCAGGCAGGGGCACGGGCAAGGTGTGGGATTAGGGGCAGTGGGGCAGGAAGGGCTCAGGCAAGGGAGCAGGCAGGGAGCAGGGGCTGGGGGCGGGGTGGGCATTGCGGAGTGGCAGTGGGGCAGGCAAGATGCAGGTGGGGTGCAGGATCGGGGCAGCGGGGCAGGCAGAGAGCGGGCAGGGAGCAGGGGCAGCGGGGCAGGCAGGGAGGGGGCAGGATGCAGGGGCAGCGGGGCAGGCAGGACATGGGCAGGGGTGCAGGATCGGGGCAGTGGGGCAGGCAGAGAGCAAGCAGGGGCAGCGGGGCAGGCAGGACCCTAGGAGGGTGCAGGATCAGGGCTGTGGGGCAGTTAGGGAGCAGGGGCAGTGGGGCAGGCAGGCCGCAGGCAGGGTGCGGGACTGGGGCAGGCAGGGCGCAGGCAGGGAGCAGGTGGAGTGTGCGATGGGGGCTGGGGGTAGGCAGGGGAGCAGGCAGGACACAGGCAGGGTGCGGGATGGGGGTTGTGGGGTGGGCAGGGCGCAGGCAGGGTGCGGGATGGGGGCAGTGGGGCGGGCAGGGTGCAGGCAGGGCGCAGGCAGGATGCGGGATGGGGGCAGTGGGGCAGGCAAGCCGCAGGCAGGGTGCGGGCAGGGCGCGGGATGGGGGCAGTGGGGCGGGCAGGGTGCGGGCAGGGTGCGGGCAGGGCGCGGGATGGGGGCAGTGGGGCGGGCAGGGTGCAGGCAGGGTGCAGGCAGGGTGCGGGATGGAGGCAGTGGGGCGGGCAGGGAGCGGGCAGGGAGCAGGCAAGGTGCGGGATGGAGGCAGTGGGGCGGGCAGGGCGCAGGCAGGGTGCGGGATGGGGGCAGTGGGGCGGGCAGGGAGCGGGCAGGGAGCAGGCAAGGTGCGGGATGGAGGCAGTGGGGCGGGCAGGGCGCGGGATGGAGGCAGTGGGGCGGGCAGGGCGCAGGCAGGGCCCGTGGCCATCGCTCCCTACCTGCCCACGGTCTGGTTGGCGAGCTGGCGCATGCGGTTGAATTGCTTCTTCATGGTGGCGGCGGGGCGGCCGCCCCTCAGGCGGGCGGCGGGGGGCAGCGGGGGGCCGCCGGCCGCCCCTCCCGCATCCTCGCCCGGCACGCAGCCGGGCCGGGCCGAGCCGAGCCGAGCCGAGCCGAACCGAACCGAGCCGGGCCGAGCGGGCCCGCCGCCCCTGCGCGGCTCCGCGCCTCCGCCGCCGCTCCGCGCCCCCCGCTCCGCGCCCGCGCCGCCCCGCACCGCCCCCGGCCGCGGCGGCGATGGGAAATGTAGTCCGGGGGCCTTGGAGCGGGCCTGGCCCCCAGCAAGCGTCCCCCCGGCGTCCTTTGACGTGGCCCCGGCGTCCCCCGGCATCCTTCCAGCATCCCCCTGGCATCTGCCGGCATCATCTGGCATCCCTCAGCATCCCCCCCCCCGGCATCCTCCTGGCATTCCCCCCTCACCATCCCTTGGCATGGCCCAGCATCACCTGGCATCCTTTAGCATCCCTCAGCATCCCTTGACATGGCCTCAGCATCCCTCAGCATCCCCGGCATCCCTTGGCATCCCCCCGACATCATTTCGGCATCCCTTGGCATGGCCCCAGCATGCCCCCACATCCCCCCAACATCCCCCCAGCATCCCTTGGCATGGCCCAGCGTCACCTGGCATCCCTCAGCATCCCTTGACATGGCCTCAGCACCCCTCCAGCATCCCTTGGCATCCCCCGACATCATTCCAGCATCCCTTGGCATGGCCCCAGCATCCCCCCACATCCCCCCAACATCCCCCCGGCATCCCTCGGCATGGCCCCAGCATCCCTCTGGCACCCCCTGGCATTCCTTACCATCCCCCAGCATCCCCCCAGCATCGTGCCCACAGGATCCCCCATCTCTGCTCTCCAGGGCCACAGGGATTTGGGATGCTGGGGGTGGCAGCAGGTTTAAACAGCATCCCCGGGCAGCGCCGGAGGAGCCGGAGCGGGGTCCTGCCTGCAGCCTCGGGGCAGGGAGGCAGGAGCCGGTACCGGCCGCGGGACCTCGCTGCCTGGCTGCTCTGCAGCCCCCGGGGAGAAGGTGGGGTGATGCTCCCCCCGTACCATCACCCCGGCTGCCTGCCCAGGCCCTGCACGGCGCTGAGCCCCGACAGGGCTGCTCTGCCCACGCTGCCGGTTTGAAGGACATTCGATTGATTTAACTGCTCTGTAGCTTCTTCACGTGGAATAAAAAACCTCTAACGCCCCGATCCCTGTGACGACGTGAAACCTGCTTGGGAAAAGCCCCGGTGACGCTCTCTGAAGGCACCCGCATCCTCCTCATCCCAGTCTCCCCGTCCTGTGTCTGGATCCGACCGTCGGAGACGTGCTGGGAGGGTAGAGCTGCCCGCAGACGCGTCCCCGCACCGGCAGGGCTGTGCCAGTGGCCGTTCTCTCCCACCACAGCAGCCGGGCTCGGGCAGCCCCTGCACCGGGCTGCGAGCTCCGCTTTGAAACCCCGTTATCCCCAGACCTTTTCCATGTGTCCATGGCTCACTCCGCTAAAACGGGCTCAGGAAACCCACGCTCGCTCTTGGGCCCTGCAAAGGATCTGCTTCACCGCAGCCCCGCAGCCCTCAGCCTCAGTCTTCCCATCTGCGAAATGGGCCTAGAAAGGTGCTCCCAGGATTTTTACATCCTCTTTTAGGATCGATGGGATTTTTTGGTAGTCCTATGAGCTTCTAGGCGTACTGTCAATCATCCCCCAAAATAAGACGATGGGATGCTGCAGCTGCTGTTTCCGTCAGTCCAAACAACCCCCAAAACAGCGTTTTCCCTGCCGGCTCCAGGATGATGCTCAGTGCAGGCAGGGCGCATTGAGGGATGCACAGCAGCACAATTCCTTAAAAAAAATGAACAAGCCTCAGCCGTGCTCCTTCCAGCTCTCTGAAAACCCAGGGGAAAAAAATAAATCCGTGCTCATCTAACGGAAAAAGCCAAGAAATTTTGCATTAATGGAGAGCAAAAGCTGCCCTGGGTGGATGGTGCTGGAGGGAGCGCTCGTTTGCTCCCCAGGTTGTGCTGGGCCGTGCGGCAGCCCCTCTCCTCCCCCTCTGCCCAGTGCCATCTGAGGACATTCCCAAGATTTTGGGGGCTTGCTGTTATTTGTAAAACAATGGCCCTTCCTCCCTGTGACCATTTTCTTGCAAAACCCGTCCCTGCTCCCCGCGCCGGCAGGCAGCTTCGCACCACGCCTCCCCGAGGACGCTCTCACTTAATATTAAGCCCCGAGGAGCAATCATGGGCATCTTAAGTGACTGAACCCCCCCGCCCCTCTCCAAGACTGCCGGGAGGTGACAAAGCAGGAGTGACAAGGGTGGGAACAGCAGTGCTCACAGTAGCCCTGGGCTTGAGCTCAAATCCAGCCTGACGCCGTGCCGATGCTTTCCCTGGTCCCACAACCCAGCTCCCTGCGCTGCGCTGCGTCCCTGGGGGGCTGCCCGGGCTGCCCCCAGGAGGTGAAGCCCCAGCCCAGCGTCTCCCACTCCAGGGGAGCTGGCAGCAGCCCAGCGATGAGGTTTGGGTCTCTCAACCCCTGTGCCTGGGCAGCAGGGCACGGACCGAGGCGGGAACATCCCCATTTCGGGGCTCGTGGGCTGCTGGCGAGGGATCTGCCGCTTCATTTAACCGTCGTCACGCGAGGGCTGACATCGGGTACCGCGGGCTCGCTGCGATGGCGGGGGAAGGTGGCCGAGCTCCCCAGCCGGGCTGGGACGCACCGGGAGCAATCCCAGCGGCGGCTCCAGCTCCGCTCGGCCGCTCCGGAGCTTCTCCATCCTGCGGGATGGGGGTGAGGGACCGGGGCTCCCGCTGCAGCCACCCAACGTCTCTGATGGCGCCCCATCGTGGGGTCCCCTCCTGGGTCGGGGCAGGGGGGCTGCACCCAGGGGTGCCTTTCCTCCTTTTGGTGCATCACAGGGCACAACCTGCCTTCGGATCCAGGAATGTCGTGCTCTCAGGGAGCTCCTGGCATCTCCCCTGGCATCAGCTGGTGCAGGCTCAGCGCTTCCTCTCTCTATTCTTCCACTCTTAATTGCACTGTGACCGCGGAATGGCAAAAAGGGACAATTTATGGCGTGGATACAGGAAATTTTGGCTCCTTTGAAGAGGTACAGAGAGCTGCACGGTTCAGAGCTGTGGTTCCCACCGTGTGATGTTTTGAGCCATTGCTGGAGAGATGGCTTACAGCCTTTCACTGGAGCAGGGAGGGTAAAACTCGTGGACGCAACCCTGGGAAAACACCTGTAGGACACAGTAATGGCGTCCACCTTCTCCTGGCCCAAAGGCAGCTGCAAAACACCGTGTCAGGGTGGATTCTTCTTCTCTTCAGCAACGCGGTGGTGCCAATACGGTCAATCTGACCACCCCAGCCTGCTTCTGGCTTTAACCCTCTTGCCTTGTACACGTGGTGACCGAGCTGTCCCTCCCATCCCCCCCACCCCATCCTCTCGGCGCTGTTGAACCTCCAAGACCAGAGAGCGTCGGCCCAGATGGGTCAAAGCAAATTAGCGTCAAAGCAACCCGTTTCGGTGGAAAACCATATGATAAGTGAAGAGCCCTGAGACGAGCCAGGCGCCAGCCCAGTTGCCCCTACCCGCAGGTGCAGCGCAGGCTCCTCCTGACCCACATCCGTCCCTCCGTCACCCGACCTGCTCCCAAAACACAGCGCCAGCAAACGTCACATCCCACTGTGACTCTTTGCGGGCTCTGGTGGGCTCCATGGTGTGAACGTAGGAAGAGCACCAGCCCCTACTGTGTTGACGACAGCCCTGCGAGCACCAAGGATGCTCTCCCCCAGCAGCGATGAAGCTCATGTCCTTTCCGCAGGCTGATAAGTTCCCCAGCGAAAGGGCTGTAATCATATTTCCCTATTTTTCTGTTCCAGGAGGCAGAGATAACGAAGGGCGCGATGGAAGTGGGGCCTGTACAATCCCCGCAGCAGGAAAACAGGAGGAAAGGGAGGCGGGGAGCGGGGGAAGCCGCCGGAGAGCTCGCAGTAAGGTCCCATCCTTGTCATTTGGTGAGCAGGCAGCTCCCTGCCACGGGCAAGCCCAGTCTGGGTGGCACCCACCATCCCACAAATGCCACCAAATCCCTGTGTCCAAGCCTTCATCCTCCCTGCGACACCGTTCCCCAAAAACCTGGAGCCACCAGACTCTCTGGTTTATTCCCGTGCAAGCGTAAATAATCGTCTGGGCACTAAGAAGCAACAAAGGAGCGAATTCCCAGCAGCCGGGCACCGCTGCAACGCCGACGGTGCCGCAGCCCTCTCCTCCCCGTGCCCGCCGGGATCTGGCCTGGCACGCCTGGCACGCCGCCACCTGGCACGCCGCCGCCTGGCACGCCGCCGTGCCCTCCAAGCCAGGGCCCGGGGAAGGGGAGCCATGCTCCACCTGCCATCTGCTCGCCTGGCTCTGCCGCCCCTCTCCCGCCGCGTCCCGTATGGCACCGGAGCTGCCCCTTTTCGGACGGGTGACAAGTGATGCCGCTGGCGGGGGCCACGCCGAGGGGCTCCCGCGGAGGGTCCGGCTGCCGGTTCCCTCCAGCTCCCGCTCTGCAGGGATCCCCCCTGCCTCACCTGCAGTGACACACATGCCGGGGGTTAAATCCCTTGGGAGAGTGGACCTGGTTGACACAAGCCCCTTGTCCCCAAGCCAAAGCCCCAAGGTAGGGGTGCGCAGGGCACTCCGAGCATCGCTCTGCCCTCCCCAGCCGGAGGGACAGGGCGGGGAACCCTTAGCCCAATTCCCAGGAGCTGGTATCTATTACAGAAATGCAAAGGAAGGGTTTTTCCAGGCAGAAAGTTCCCGGCGGAGGTGCTCCCTGTCCCCAGGGAGCGTGCCATCCCAATCTGCAGGGACACGGTGCCGGTGCCAGGTCACCAGCCCGGCTCTCTCCCGGTCGTGCCGGGGAGGGTGCAAGCATCCCGCTCAGCCGCCTCTGGCGCAAGTGCTATTTTCTCCCCTTTCTTGGCATTACCGTATTTTAATGAGGTTCATAGATGCGGTAAATACACAGGCGCGGGGAGCAAAGGCACGGCGTGCCCTGGATAAGGACGCGGCGCGTTTGCAAGGTGGCAGGAGAGAAGCGGGGTGGGGGGAGGCAGATTTTTTCTCCTCTCCGTAATTACTGCGAGACCGGTGAAGAGCAGGACGGGGAGGTTTCAGGGCAGCGCAGCCCGCACCTCCACAGCCGTTCGAAGAAATCCCATGTATTTTACAGCCTTTAAATGACTCTCAGAACAGCTCGCTCACGTCCCCGCTGGGATGCCCGTCTCCCTAACCAGGAAAATGGGAGCACGGCAAGGCTCAGCTCATTTTCCACGCGTACGGTGCAAGATTTGCTCTCTCCAGACGGTTTTGGATGGTGCTTGGGCTCCTGGCACGTTCCCATTGGCAACCCACAAGGCAATTCCCCCTGGAAAGCTGCATCCTCTTCTTTAAAAATAGAGCCGAGAACTGGGAGAGGGACCAGTGCAACTGGTCCCATTAGGAGCAAGGGTGCAGGGAGAGCGGCGGGATGCTTTTCTGGCGTGATTCGGAGCACAGCGTTGCACCTTTTGTCCCCAATCCAGACCCACTACCAGCAGCGCAAACTGAGCCTCCCCGTCGCAGCCTGCCTTGCTCTCCAGGGAACTGCAGGGAGAGATTAACGCTGTGTAATTAAGCAAGCGGAGGCCGTACGGGAAGCGCCTGGTGCGGCTGCGAATCCCCCCGAACCGCCCCTCGCTCCTCGCGCCCGGCTGCGGCCGGCACGCACCGCACAGGCGGCACGGGGAAGTGTCAAGATTAAAAATTAAAACATTATAGGAAAGTTTAATCGCGTCTTTCGGTTCTCCCCCCGTTGGTGATTCACCCAGCTACTTTGATTTACAGGCGGGGGGGGGCGGGGTACGTGCACCCGCGGACCAGGACCGCGCTCTACCAGCGCGTGTCTCCGGCCAAATATTAATAGATATTTGGGCTGTCTTCACGCCCGGCTCTCCCGGGCCGAGTGACCTTCAGGGCAAGCTCGCCTTTGATGTGCATCGCTTCGGAGCGGGATTGATCCTGCAGGCACTTCAAACACAGGCTGCCTTCGCTTGCCTTCAGTGCGAACTCTGATTAACGGGCAAAACGCCTGTCTCTCTTTTTGCTGTGACCACTGAAGGAATCCAAACGAAGGCTGGCAGTCCCTGATTAACCAGCACCCTTTCCACGGCTCTTCCCAACGCTGTCGCCGTGCCCTGCTCTCCTTTGCCGCTGCTGTGCCGATCGCCCGCTGTCGCCGCCGTATTAAAATCAAAACCGCGGTAGACTAGAAGCAAGGCGATGGTATTTATTGAAGGAAAATGGGAATTGCTTCATCTTTCTGCTTGAATTATGGCTTACTACTTGGCAAGATGGGACACAGGAGCCCCTGCCCGCCCCTCGCACTTGTCCCCAGTGTCCCATGGGGTTCCCAGAGACCTCGGAGAAGTTTCACGGACTTTAGGAGCAGGAGAAATGTGCTGGCACCGGAGGAAGCCTCGTCCTCCTCATGGGAGGAAAGCAGACCAAGCCGTCTGCTTGATTTAACTGCGATGTTAAATGGTTGTAGATGGATGTAGGAAGAGCCCGGCGGTCCTCCAGTGCCGAACCCTCAAAGGGCGCAGGGTTTGGCCCGTAGGTCTTTTACAAGCCCAAAGCCCTGCTCAGTGCCCACGCTGCCAGGGCTATCCCCAGGAGCTAAGACCACGATGTGCTGCTGCCATCTGTCTCCAACGAGCAGCCACCAGGACCTCAGCTGAGATACGCAGGCGAGGACCGACAGCAGGAGGATGGCGAGCGGGCGAGGGGGACCGGCCCCGCGGCTTTGCCTGCCTCACGCTGGGACCAAACGTCGCGCTAAAAGGACTGTAGTTTCCATATTTGCCTGTCAGAGTCCCAGGACTTTCGCTGATTTACTATCAGAGTCCCAGCAAAGGACTTTCGCTGAACCAACTTCACAAATAATCGAAATCAGTTATTTTATTGAGAGCGACAGCCGCAGAGTCGAGATTGCCGTTGATAAGTTCACTAACTACGATAGCGCGAATTACTTAAGGTTGATGTTGCTAGCAAAAAATAACGATAGTACAACAACCCGGGGTAACATTCCCAGCACAGCGTCCCTGCCCGGGGTGGAGGAAGACAATGCGGCCCGTCGGCTGCTCCGGCAGGTATCGAGTTTCTTCTCTCCCAATTTAACAGTCATTTTTTCCATCCTTTTAGCCCCAAAATTACGAGGTGTCCTTCCCCTAGGTGACGTGTAGTATGATTTGGGTGGAGAGACGGAGTGCTATAGTCATATCTGTTTAGCATGATCTCTAAAATCTTCATTAGCGTACACAGCGGTGTCAACTTTAATATGCATGTCACAGGTAACGAGGCAAAGGTGGATTACCGGGCATGGCAGCCTCTCGAGGAAACAAAGAGCTACGCAAAGTCTCTGTTATCTTGATTTTACTGTCTCTGCTGACGAAAAGCAGGGCTGTCCCGGCTCCCCAAGGCTCCCCTGTTATTTATGTACCCTGCGATGGCCAGACAAGCCTTCGCCCCCCTGGGTTGCACAAGAGAGAGCAAAGCCAGTCTTAATTGCTCTTTGAGCACACATACTTCACCTCATTATCCAAATTCCACACCAAACAAACCACATTTTTATCACCGAGACAAATCAAACCGTGCCTCTCCTACACACCAGAGCGGGTCTGGGTTGGTCACTGGTGTAAAAGTGGATTTTCTTGAGGGATCCCACAGCAAACCCCAGAAACAAACCCCCCGGAGTGTGAAAGGGGCTCCAGCGTCACGCTGCCGTGGAGCTACACCCCGGCGAGAGGAGATGACGGCGATGACAAACGACACTTGCCCTATAATTACAGCCAGACTCCAATGCAGCGAGTACTGCTGCATTATTAAGAGCAACCAAAAATACTCCCAGATTAGTCATTAGCCGGCCCGGGTTACGCAGCAAGCGGCCCCCGGGGCTGTCTCACCCCTGCGTTTGCAGAGCTGAAAGGTGGGGGGGAGATTAAAATGGTTTGCAGCTCTTTTTACGCATCCTTCCTTTTGCGTGGCCGAGGCCCTGGGGTGAGTGGAGCATCTCCAGAATGCCCCGGCTCTGGGGAAAACTGCATTAGGATAATATTAATTGCCTTAGTGTAGTGCAACAGCTTAGTCTAAGCCAGCAGAGCTGAAGCAATGCACGAGGTCAGGGGAACCCACGGGTGTAGATTTGCTTTGTGCCCAAGGTGGGATCTGGGCGTCAGCCTTGAAAATTGGCTTCAACGTGAAGGGTGCGAGAAGGAGGTTATGGAGGCTCCAGCAGGTCGAGGGAGGTTGTTCCCCCCCCTCTACTCCACTCTTGTGAGACCCCACCTGGAGCCCTGCGACCAGTTCTGGAGCTCCTACTGCAAGAGAGGTATGGACGTGCTGGAACGTGTCCAGAGAAGGGCCCCGAGGGTGATCAGAGGGCTGGAGCACCTCTCCTATGGAGACAGACTGAGAGAGTTGGGTTTGTTCAGTCCGGAGAAAAGAAGGCTCCGAGGAGACCTTATTGTGGCCTACCAGTATCTTAAGGGGGCCTACAAGAAAGCTGGGGAGGGACTTTTCAGGATGTCGGGTAATGGTAGGACTAGAGGGAATGGATTAAAACTAGAGCTGGGTTGATTCAGACTGGACTTTAGGAAGAAGTTCTTCACCATGAGGGTGGTGAGACACTGGAACAGGTTGCCCAGAGAGGTGGTGGAAGCCCCATCCCTGGAAGTTTTTAAGGCCAGGCTGGACGGCGCTCTGAGCAACCTGATCTAGTGGGAGGTGTCCCTGCCCAGGGCAGGGGGGTTGGAACTAGATGATCTTTAAGGTCCCTTCCAACCCAAACCATTCTATGATTCTAAAGCCCAGGCTGAAACCACGCACGGTGTAACGGCAATGCAGCAGTGCTGCCACAAAGGCTGTGTTTGAAAGCCTGTGGACCAGAAGCCTCCAGAAATGTTGTTTGACACCTCTGATAACGACCCGGTTGATAGGGCAGGGCGCACCCTCAGCAAGTTGGCAGGTGACACCACAACGGGAGGAGGTGGCTGATGCAGCAGAAGGTGGTGCTGCCACCCAGAGGGACCTGGGCAGGCTGGAGAAACGGGATGAGGGACCTCCTGAAGTTCAGCCAGGGGAAGGGCCAAGAGCAGCCCCAGGACATGCTGGGTCCACCCAGCTGGAAAGCAGCTTTGCAGAGATGGCCACAGCGCTGTGAGAAAAAATCCCAAATGTCCGGGGGTTGCTCCCAGAGCAAAGGTGCAAGGAGGGAAAGCCCTGGCTTGTTCTTACGCTCTCTGGGAACTGCTTCCATCACCCCACAAGCCTTGGGGCGCCGGGCTTTCCTGCTGACTGCAGCCTCAAATGCACCCCCTTTCCTGGCTGCAGCGCTGGGTGCCAAAAATCCTGAACGTCCGGGCATGGCTCCCATGGCCAAGGTGCCAGGAGGGAAAACCGTGGCTTGTTCTCACACTCTCTGGGAACTGCTTCCATTGCCCCGCGAGCCTCGGGGCGCCGGGCTTTCCCAGCCACATCAGCCTCAATACCCACCTGCTCCAGGCACCGTGCCGGGCAGTCTGGTAGACACCAAGCTGACCATGGGCCAGCAGTGCACTCTCCCAGCAAATGTGGGGACCAGCCTCCTGAGCTGCATCGGGCAGAGCATCGCCAGTGGGTCCAGGATGCAGATCCCACCCCTCTGCTCAGCACTGGTGAGACATATCTGGGTATTGTGTCCCACATTGGGCTCCCCGGTAGAAGACAGGTGTAGACATGCTGGAGCGAGTTCGGAAAAGACTAAGGGCCTGGAGCATCTCTGCGATGAGGAGAGGCTGAGCGAGCTGGGATGGTTCAACCTGGAGAGGAGATGGCTCAAGGAGATCTTATCCATGTGGACAAATGTTTGATGGAGAGAGGTAAAGGAGACAGGGCCAGACTCTTCTCTGAGATGCCAAGCGACCAGAGGCAATGGGCACAAATTGGAATATAGGAAGTTCTCCTTAAACGTAAGAAAATGCTCTTTTATTGTGAGGGTGGTCAGACACGAGAAGAGGTTGCTCAGAGGTGTTGTGGAGTCTCCATCCTTGGAGATATTCAAAGCTCGACTAGACCTGGCCTGGAGCAGCCTCCTCCCGCTGGAGCTGGGCGTTGGAGCAGATGAGCTCCAGAGGTGCCTCCAGCCACGGGGACTTGGTGTTTCTGCAGCTGTGAGCCCCAGCCAGACCCTACTCCGAGCCGTGCCATGGCTCTGCTCCCCATCCTCTTCCCCGGGATGTGAGATGTGTCCCACTCCTTCCCAGTGTTTCGACACCGACTGCAGAGAAGCACTAGCTGAGAGACAGGAACAACCATTACAATTGCCTCCAGCACATCTTCTTAGATCTAATAACCCAGACGGTTTATTGACTTCTTTATTTAACTGGAGTCATCTTCTCTCTCTTCCGCGCAGCCGTGTTTGCCTCGCGGCTTTTCCAAATACACGTCTACACCGAAAAATACCCCATGAGCATCATTTCTTCTAATTCCTTGAATCTATCCTTCAGATACATTCTGGGTCTGACCCAGCCACGTGACAATTTAATTGAGCGACGCTTTCCCCCATCCCCTTGCGAAGCTGCAGCGTGGCAGGCAGGAACCAGGCTCCGTCCCGGCTCCAGGACCAGGCACGGCTGGGATCAGACATCCCCCTTTGCTCCAGGAGCATGCAGCCCATGCGGGGCCAGCGTGGGCTGCTCTGCTCCTCCAGTGCTTTTACATGTTATTTCTGCACGAGTTTTGACCCAAAACGTGACTTTGAATTAAAATCCAAATTGCCCTGGCAGTCTCTAAATGGATTATTTATTTTTTTAGTAGACAAAATGTTCTTTCCCTTTTTTTTTTTTGGTCACCTCACATGGGTCCGTTCGTGTGGGGGTTTTTCTGGACCATCCCTACTATTTGAGGTTTTGAGGCACAAAGGTCTCACTGACTGATCCTAAAAGGATTCCAAAGCCCTGCAGCAGCCTGCTTCTCTACTGCCCCCCGGGTTCTCCAAGAGCCCTTATAAGAAAATCAGTAGAAAGACGGACAAAGTACTAATGGTTTTGGCTCCATATGAAGCGGTTTGGGCTCACTGTATGTCCCAGCCCCGCAAAGCGCTGAAGTGGCTGTGCCAAAGGCCAGCTGGGCTCTTCCCTCCTGAGCTTCCTTCAGGCAAAATGATGTTCAGCTGCTACAAGTTGAGTCAACAAATTCTACCTTCCCCTTTTTTTCTGCACACTTGACAAGAGGTACCATAGGGGCAGTAAATTCCATGTCTTTTGGTTTAATTTATTCTACAGATTATGAAGAGAAACTTAAACCCGAGTTTCATCAAGCAGTTCAAGAAGATGAATGAGAAGTTTCATCACCCCTGGGAGTTCTTTCTTATAAAACTGCTTGTCTGGTTACCTGGACTCACACACTCCTCATGCCCGGGGTGATTTGTTTGAGTTCTCTATTTCATTAATAAAATGTGATACAATAATGGGGTCTTTTTGTTGCATTAGAGACATTCAACTTTCGAAAGACCTGCTGTAGCAATGAGCAAGTGTCTCACTCAAATGCTACCAGTGTCCAGGCAGGCGGCCACGGGCTCGCCCGCAGAAGAGGGAATTTTCCATTGGATTTACACTTTGCAACTCAAATTAATCCCCACGGCTGTTTCTTTTCCTGTTGTTCGGGTGATTCCTCTGTATTGTTTGGCTGCCGTGGAATAAACGGTGTCAGTCACCGAGAGGCTGTTCACCCCCCTGCCAAAATTCCCAGTCCCTACATCACCTCCCCGAGCAAAGTTCCCCACTTGCAGGCATCCAAGCCAAGAATTTAGAGCAATCCCTGGGGAAGAGCTGGTACAGGGTGGGACAGGGTAAACAAGTGAGTCATGGTAAACTCCTGGCCTCAGTCCCAGTGGGACTCAGGTACGGGGCTCCTGGCATCACTGTGGGGCTGCCCCTCCAGCCACCATGACCCTCTGCCCCCAAAGGTTTGGGGTGCTGGTGGAGCCCCCTCACAGAACCACAGAGTGGTAGGGGCTGGAAGGGACCTCTGGAGATCACCCAGTCCAACCCCCTGCCAGAGCAGGGTCACCCACAGCAGGTGGCACAGGAACGCCTCCAGGCGGGTTTGGGATGTCTCCACAGACGGAGACTCCACCACCTCTCGGGGCAGCCTGGGCCAGGGCTCTGCCACCCTCACAGCAAAGAAGTTCCTCCTCGTGTTGAGATGGAACTCCCTATGGTCAAGTTTGTGCCCGTTACCCCTTGTCCTGTCCCCGGGCACCACTGACAAGAGCCTGGCCCCATCCTCCTGACACCCCCCCTTTCAGTATTGATAAGCGTTGATAAGGTCCCCCCTCAGGCGTCTTTTTTCCAGCCTGAATAGACCCAAATCCCTCAGCCTTTCTTCACAAGAGAGGTGTTCCAGTCCCCTCATCCTCTTGGTAGCCCTTTGCTGTCCCCTCTCCAGCAGTTCCCTGTCCTTCTGGAACCGGGGAGCCCAGCACTGGACCCAGCACTCCAGATGTGGCCTCCCCAGGGCAGAGCAGAGGGGGAGGATGACCTCCCTCCACCTGCTGGCCACACTCTTCTTGATGCCCCCCAGGATGCCGTTGGCCTTCTTGGCCACAAGGGCCCATTGCTGGCTCACGGTCACCCTGTTGTCCACCAGGACTCCCAGGTCTCTTTCCACCGAGCTGCTCTCCAGCAGGTCACCCCCAACCTGTCCTGGTGCAGGGGGTTATTCCTCCCCAGGTGCAGCGCCCTACGCTTGCCCTCGTTGAATTTCATAAGGTTTCTCTCCGCCCAGCTCTCCAGCCTGTCCAGGTCTCTCTGGATGGTGGCACAGCCTTCTGCTGTGTCAGCCACCCCCCCCAGCTTTGTGTCATCAGCAAACTCACTGAGGGTGCACCGTGTCCCTTCATCCAGGTCATTGATGAATATATTGAAGAGGACTGGGCCCCGTACTGACCCCTGGGGAACACCACTCGTCACTGACCTCCAACTAGACTCTGTGCCCCTAATCACCACCCTCTGAGCTCTGTCTTTCAACCGGTTTTCAGTCCACCCCACTGTCCATTCATCAAACCCACACTTCCTAAGCTTCCCTATGAGGATGCTGTGGGAGACTGTGTCGAAAGCCTCGCTGAAGTCAAGGTAGACACCATCCACTGCCCTCCCATCATCTGTCCATCCAGTCATGCCATCATAGAAGGCTATCAGATTAGTCAGACATGATTTCCCCTTGGTGAATCCATGTTGAGTACTTCTGATAGCTTTCTTCTGCTCCACATGCCTTGAGATGACGCCCAGAACGAGCTCCGGCAGCTTGGGGTGTGTGTGTGGGGGAACTGAAATACTGAAACAGAGCAGTCCCAGGGCTGTGGAAGGGTCATTCCCAGTTGTTTTTTTGGTGATTTGAGAGAGATTTGGTGTAAGGAATTGCACTGTGGCTTTGGAGAGCATCCTCCTGGAGCCTGTCTGGGATAAGCCCGGCTGGCGACGCTGAGCACCCGTGGCCCGACACCTGCGCATCGTCCTGCTACGTGGCCAAAAAAGGCTACTAGTGCAGAGATCCTCTCTGTTTCCATCAGCCCTGCCCAACCGCAGTCCTGGCTCTGCCGTTCATCCCGCGGCTGGACACCGGGGGATGCTGCCTCGCTCCTCTCTGGGTGAGGGTTATAATTCAGGCTCCCCTCAAGAAATACCGCTCCATGCCCTCTGTCGAGGGCTTCCTCCTTCCACTGCAGAGGCTTGCATGAAATCAAACCTCATCCCTCTTTTCCTCGCGTCCTTTGCTGGGTAGTGGCTCATGACAACTCTCTCCATCAAGGGCTGCGAGGGCTTTCGACCAGAGGTGTGGCGGCTCAGCCGGTGCCAGATGTGCTTGCGTGCAGCCAGATGTGCTGGTGTTTAGAGCGAGATGCTCAAAAGCACCAAGAGAGCCCTGAGGAGGTTGGAGGAAGAGTTAACCCCACGCCTGCAACAACCACAACAACCTTGGGCTGACGTTCCTCCCAAACCCAAGTGGAACCGCAGAATATTTCAGAAAAAAAATTTTAGTTTTTCCCGGGACTGACTCATTTTCCATCAGAAAGGAGTTTGATGGAAAATCGTGACCTACCCTAAACCCAACAAGTACCTGACCAGCACCTGTGCCCTGCTCCCAGGTTCCCCCAGTTTACGTCTACAAGAATGTCCCCTCCTGGGTCACTGCACTGGTATGCAAGACAGCGACAAAACAAGCAATGACCTGGCAGTAACACGCAAGATTTTTCCAGGACGGTGACATCTTCTCCCGTCGCATGCCACCAAGAGGGAGATCCGAGCAAAAAAGGAGTCAGCGGCGCGGGGAAGGGCGGAGTGGCGAAACGCCTGTGGGGTTTTGCAATGCTTCCCTCGCCCCGTGTCAGCTCTTTGAGATCGGTGTTACAACACGGTGGGGCCAGGTATGCGCTTGACCGGGAGAAGCCGGCATTTCCGTGTCACTGACCGCCTGGGGAGCGGCGGGGGGACGCGCCAGAGACCACCTCGGGGATGTGGGTAGGGCTGTGCCTATATAGAGTGTGAGGAAGGGCAGAGGCAGCAAGTTTCAGCTCCTCTCTCCTCTCTGCTCGGTTGTGATTTTCTCCCTGGAGGGGGAATTTCTTGATTTTTTTCACTGCTCAGCGGCACGGGGCGAGGATGGATGCTGGACTGGCCGTGGTGCTCATTATTCTCCTCCTCCTCTCCATCCTCTGGTTCCTGGACTGGAGAACCAGCAGGAAGAGAAGTCGGCTGCCTCCGGGACCGGCCCCATGGCCCATTCTAGGCAACCTATGGCAAAAGGATGTCCTGCCCCTCTACAAGACCTACGAGAAGGTAAGAGAGGAGCTGGTGGTGCCGGACTCACTCCCAGCCCCAGCAGGGCAGCAGGAGGGAATGGGAATGGGAATGGGAACGTCCTGTGTCAAAATAAAATGGGAATTGTGCAGGTGACTCTTTTCCCACCTTTCTTTTCTCTTTTTCCCTCCCTCTTGTCTTGCTCTGCCAGAGTTGCCTAAATCCCTGCTAGCGGGAGCATAATCAAGACTGTTATTGAAGTCTTTCTCCTCCTCTAAGGTGGTGCTGCGGCACCGCTGCCATCCAGACACGCTTTCCAGAGATGATGTTTTGAAATCCCAAAGCAGCAGCGGGATCAGAACCCCCCCATCCCGGGCCAGGGCTGGGTGGGAATGGGTCGAGGACGCCGGCTTTGAGGGAGGTTCTTCCCCTCCCTGCCCGTGCATTTGCCGGTGTTGTGGCCACGAGACTTCATTTAAAATTAAATGAACGGCTGGGGTTTGGGACCCTCACTCACCACAGCTTTCCCGTCCTCCCCCAGCTCAGCAGCACGTACGGCCCCATCTTTACCGTCTGGCTGGGGCTGAAGCCGGTGGTGGTGCTCTGTGGGTACGAGGCGGTGAAGGATGCTCTGCTGGGCCACTCCGAGGAGTTTGGAGGAAGACCTGAAATACCCCTTCTGGTGCAGCTATCGAAAGACTATGGTAGGCGCCTGCATTTCTTCTAGAAGCGATTGCTGTCTGGGTGAGCAGAAAGTCCCCGACTGCAGCTGGCCATGCTCATGTCTCAACACCCAAGACCTCAAACACCCATTTCCCACTCTGACAGTCCCTCTAACTATTAAGCCTCTTGTCCAAGGACAGTATTAATTCCAGGTAACCAGTTCCAGCTTTGTTCTGAGTTTCTGTAGAGATCCTCAGCCTTTCAGGGATGCTGTGCACGCAGCAGGGTCGTTCCTTGGCTTACTATTGCTCCACAGCTGGGCTCAGAGCAGGGTCCCCCATTCCTGGGGAAGAGCGGTGGGGCGGGCAGGTGAGTGGTCTCCACTGCCTCCCTCCAGGTTTTATCTCCAACAATGAGAAGAAGTGGCGGGAGCTGCGGAGGTTCACGCTCAGCACCCTGCGGGACTTCGGGATGGGGAAGAGCTCCATGTCGCAGCGGGTGCAGCAGGAGGCCCAGCACCTGGTGGAGCTGCTGGCAGAACTCAAAGGTGACGTGAGCCCCATCCGTCCTGGCTCCTGTGGCAGGTGGAGGACATACAACAGCCTCACGGGACATGTGTGGTCCCAGAGCTGTTTGCAATGGCTGGCGTGGACGACCCTTGAAGGGAGAGGGGTTAGGCCGCATCCCACCCAGAGAGAGCTGCAGGGCTGTGATACAGTCATGGCTTAAGGGTCGGGGTGGGAGATCCTGCTCCAGAACTGGGTGCACGTGGTGGGGGACCATGGAGGAATATTTCGTGCCCAAAGAACAGAAATAGGAAATTAAAGTGCATGGCATCGAGAACGCAAGAAAAACATATTGCTCCAGCAACACAGGGGTTATCAGGGCGATGTCCTCCTCTCTGACAAAACTGAACTGCTCAGTGCCACCACCTCTTCTGGGGCTTCCTGAATATAAGAGGAGATGGAGGCTCCGTCATAAGCTGGCTCCTCTGCCCTGATGTGCGGTGCTGGCCAGGGGCCGCTCATGGCAGGGAGATGTTCTGCAGCCCCCCAGGTCCCCAGGGCACGTCAGCAGGAGCCCAAAGCACCCGGAGATGCCTCTGCTTTCTTCAATCCCAACCACTGGGGAGGGGTTTAGGAGCAAGGAGGTCGATGTAGGAGCCCACAGCGCAGGAGGGCCCTTTGCTTTGGCTGTTAGGCCCAGCAGATTCAACCAGGGCTCAGAGTTCAAAGGACAGGGGCTCAAAGGGGGAGGAAGGGTGTTTTCTGTGTTGAAGCAAATAACTGTTGACTTTCTGATGCCTTTCTTGCCACTTCTGTGGCTGCAGGAAATGCCTTTGAGCCGATGACAATGTTCAGACACGCAGTCGCCAACGTGATCTGCTCCGTTGTCTTCGGGAGCCGTTACAGCTACAGCGACACAGCCTTTCTGGAGCTACTGAACGTGATTGGGAACTACATCAGCTTCTTCCTCTCCCCCATCGCCGTGGTAGGCATCCACCCTCATGCCCAATGCTCTCGGGTGGTCGAGGGATGCTCCTTGGCTTTGGGTCACTCCTTGCCTTTGATGGGACAGCATGGCTTTGAGGAAAGGTACGGGAGGCTCCATCCAGACACCTGAGTCCTCCTGTTCCTCCTCCATCTGCAGGTCTACAACACCTTCCCCAACATCATGCACCGCCTCCCGGGGCCACACAGGAAAGTCCTGGCTGAATGTGAGAAGCTGAAGGACTACATCCGAGAAAGAGTCGAGCTTCACAAGCTGACGCTGGACCCCAGCTGCCCCCGGGACTACATCGACTGTTTCCTTATGAAAGCGGAGAAGGTAGAGGTGGTGCAAAGCGGGGCGAGGGCTGCCCTCCAGACCTGGCTGCAGCCTGGAAAATCACCCAGATGACACTGAATCCCCTCCCTACCGTGTCCTTGCAGGAGAAGAGCAGCCCGGAGAGGATGTACAGCAACGAAGACTTGGTCATGTCAGTATTCAACCTCTTTGGTGCCGGGACAGTGACAACTAGCAACGCCCTGGTCTTCTGCCTCTTAATACTGGCAAAATATCCCCGTATTCAAGGTAAGGGCAGCAAAATGCATCTGCTCCCTGTGCCTGAGGAGGTCACGGTGCAGCAAAGACACAGACAGAGTCCCGGCCCTGGTGGGTCCTGTTTGGGGGAGACCAAAATCATCCTGCATGGGTCACCCAAGGATGACAGCCATCACAGCCACAGACACGCCAGGGGATCCGGGTACCTGATCCCTTTTTGCCATCCCTGCTTGTGCAGGTGGCCCCAGACTGGCCTATGAAAGATGCCTTGAACCCTCCAGATCTGGGGAGGTACATGGTCAGAGACCCTATTTCTGGTCTCTACGAGGGTTTATGCCGGTTTCTTCCTCTCTGCTAGATCATCCTTTTACTCTAGGATAGGTGTCCAGGGAGGCCAGTAAGAATTTACGGGGGGTTTTGCACAGCAAGCACTGCAGCTCCACGTCTGCCTTTTCCCCAGCCAAGGTCCAGGAGGAGATCGATGCAGTGGTGGGTGCTGGCTGTGCTCCCAGCACGGAGGACAAGCTGAGGATGCCGTACACCAACGCAGTGATCCACGAGCTGCAGCGCTTCCACAAGACCCGTATCGAGAACTTCCCGCGGATGACAACGCAGGACATCGTGTTCAGGGGCCACACCATCCCCAAGGTAGACATCATGGCCCTGAAGTCTCTGTGTCCCCGAGGGGAGGGGTGGCAGGGGGGCTTGAATGAGATTCGCCTTGGCCCCTGGACTGTTTGCTCCCTCCTGGAGGTCCTGGGTCTTTCCCAGTCCTTGGTGGGGGGAGATAGTGATAACCTTTTAGTGGAGGAAGAGAGGGAACTTGATGCTGCTGCCAGTTCTGCCCACACACAGAATCACAGAACCACAGACTGGCGGGGGTCGGCAGGGCCCTCTGGAGATCACCCAGTCCAAACCCCTGCCAGAGCAGGGTCACCCAGAGCAGGTGGCACAGGAACGCCTCCAGGCGGGTTTGAATGTCTCCAGAGACGGAGACTCCCCCACCTCTCGGGGCAGCCTGTGCCAGGGCTCTGCCACCCTCACAGCAACGAAGTTCCTCCTCCTGTTTAGGTGGAACTCCCTATGGTCAAGTTTGTGCCCGTTACCCCTTGTCCTGTCCCCGGGCACCACTGAAAAGAGCCTGGCCCCATCCTCCTGACACCCCCCCTTTCAGTATTGATAAGCGTTGATAAGGTCCCCCCTCAGGCGTCTTTTTTCCAGCCTGAAGAGCCCCAAATCCCTCAGCCTTTCTTCACAAGAGAGGTGTTCCAGTCCCCTCATCCTCTTGGTAGCCCTTTGCTGTCCCCTCTCCAGCAGTTCCCTGTCCCTCTTGAACCGGGGAGCCCAGCACTGGACACAGCACTCCAGATGTGCCCTCCCCAGGGCAGAGCAGAGGGGGAGGATGACCTCCCTCCACCTGCTGGCCACGCTCTTTTTAACATATCCCAGGACACCATTGGCCTTCTTGGCCACAAGGCTGGCACACCCGTGTCCCTTGCCTGTCCTGGAAAACACCTCTTTCCACCAGGGAGATGGCCGCAGGCCCAGGTTTGACTGCAAGCGTTTTGTACAGCACCCACCTTGAAGGAACACCTCCCTCCTTTGGACCTTGTGCAGTGAGAGGGGTTTTAACGTAAAACAATGGGAATAACTCAATAATTTCTGTCTCATGAGGTGCACAGAGACCGGCAGGACCCTGGGGACAGCGGAGCCCCACAACAGTTGTCCCTGCCTGGCACAGAGCCATCACTCTGGGCTGCATCCCTACGGGCATCGGAGTGGGCATCGGGGGGTGCACCCAGCCTCTCCCCATGCCCTCCAGATGCTCCTCACTTGCTAATAATCCCCCTCGGCAGAGCCCTGCGTCACGGTACTGATGTTCCTCCTTGCCCTGTCCCTCTCCCACAGGGCACAGTTGTGATTCCGGTATTTTCTTCCGTGCATACGGATCCAACCCAGTGGGAGAACCCCAAGGAAGTCGACCCAGGGCACTTCTTGGATGAGAAGGGCGAGTTCAGGAAACGTGAAGCCTTCATGGCTTTCTCAGCAGGTCAGTGCTTAACCCCCACACAGCCACCTTGGCCGTCACCCTGCCTGCATCGACTCCCAGCACCGCCAGCGTGAATATCAGTTGGCGCCAAAGTTATACCCATGATATGAACTTTCTCGCTATCCTTTTACGCCCTTTTTTCCCCAAGCGCTGGGTGAAGCCCTCAGCCCGGTGCTCACCCTCCGCTTCCCATGTCCCCAGGGAAGAGGATGTGCCCAGGAGAGGCGCTGGCCCGCATCGAGCTCTTCCTTTTCCTCACCACCCTGCTGCAGAACTTCACCTTCCAGCTCGCCATCGAGCACAAGGAGACCGATTTATTCTCCCTATGGCTCGAGATAGAGAGGAGGGCGATACCAGGCATGTTCTTCGCTATTCCGCGCCCGGTGTCCTCTTAAGCAGAGAGGAGCAGGGAGGAAGAAGATGTCTTCCAGGTGCCTTCACTTCTTCTGCAATCAGAGCAAGCCACGCCACCATGAATGCTACAGCAGCAGCCACCAAGGAGGGTGGCTTTGAGCTTCTCCTCGGAGATCTGCCAGGCATCTCTGCCACCAGCTCCGTGGGCATCCTTGGCTCCCAACCCTTCCCCTCCACGTCCCTGTAACACGAGGAAGACAGCGCTGGTTTTCCTCCCCCCGTATCTATTGGCTCCGGTCAAACCTCTTGCTCCTTGGGGCAGGGCTGCTTGTGGCTCCCCGGCTCGGCTGGGCGCTCCCTCGTTTTGGCACTTCTGCAATAAAAATAACCGTCGCAACTGGATGCTGGTGTTTGTAAGAACGCTTGAGGTGCCTCTCGACGTAAGGGCGATGACGCTCAGGCTTCCCTGCCCTCCGCAGGCGGTCCGTCAGCCAGGACAAACCAAGGTGACAAGCACCTAACGCTTCTGCTTCCCTGCTTTGTCCCCTCTCTCTGTGCATTACGCAGAGGCTGTGACGCTGCAAATCACCATCACTTCTGTCCCCGCACCTCGTGAACACCTTTTAGGCCATCGAAATGTTAAAAAAATGATGCACAGGGGGAAACGTGCTACAGGACAGCGGTGCCGTGCTTGGCAAGCAAGACGTATTCTGCCAGCAAAGTCACCGCGTCCCTCTCAGGGTGCTCACGCTGCCTGAACCACCCCTGCAGGAAGAGGGATGCACTTGCCAGCCCCCAGGCACGCTCCAGCCTTTATTCCAAAACATTGGGACTTTAAAGAAAAAGGGTTTTTTTCTTTAAATACTCGTGCAAGGGCAAAATAACCCAGACGCACTCTGCCCAGCCTCAGCGATGGCCTGGGCTCCTCCTTCTGCCAGCTGAATGTGTCTTCAGGCTTTGGAAAACCAGTAAGTTTCCCATTGCTTCCAGTTCTCCCAGATACAGGACTTCAGCTCCATGTCTGTTCCCAGGGTGTCTTCATCTTTCCCAGGTTTTTGTGTGTCCCAGGACAGACGGAGCCAGGGAAACATTCGATTTGCTTTAGCTGATTTGCCTCCGCGGCTTTTAATCTTCAAATGAATCTTACACATCTCAGGAATGTATCGCTAATCCCCGTAGCTCTGAGGCAGGGAGGGCTCCCCGGGACAGGCAGAGACACCTGAGCTCTTCCAGCAGCAAAATGCTTTCAGCTGGAGAAGGTTTCCAATAAAAGGCCTGAGCTGCAGCACACAAGAGCTGTAGCTCAGGAGAAGTTGTGGAAAAGGGCTTAGGGGTGCTGGTGGATGAGAAGCTCAACGTGAACGAACAATGTGCGCTTGTAGCCCAGAAGGCCAGTTGCATCCTGGGCCACATCAAAAGAAGCGTGGCCAGCAGATCCAGAGAGGGGATTCTGCTCCGCTCTGGTGAGACCCCACCTGGAGTCCTGTGTCCAGCTCCGGAGCCCTCAGCACAGGAAGGACATGGACCTGTTGGAATGGGTCCAGAGGAGGCCACGAAGATGATCTGAGGGCTGGAGCCCCTCTGCTGTGAGGATAGGCTGAGAGAGTTGGGGGGGTTCAGCCTGGAGAAGAGAAGGCTCCGGGGAGACCTTCCAGTCCCTAAAGGGGCTCCAGGAAAGCTGGGGAGGGGCTGTTTGCAAGGGCATGTAGCGACAGGACGAGGGGCAATGGTTTAAACTAGAGCAGGGCGGGTTTAGATCAGACATCAGGAAGTTCTTTCCACTGAGGGTGGTGAGACCCTGGCCCAGGTTGCCCAGAGAGGTGGGGGAGGCCCCATCCCTGGAGACATTCAAGGCCAGGCTGGATGAGGCTCTGAGCAACCTGATCCAGTTGAAGATGTCCCTGCTGACTGCAGGGGGTTGGACTAGATGGCCTTGAGAGGTCCCTTCCAACCCAACGCATTCGGTGATTCTAGAATGCTGTGGGAGAGAAGGGATAAAAGCAACATGCAGCTTGCTGTCTCAGCTGTGGGGCTGTGCCTCTCTGAGGTCCTTCATGTCAATATTTACCTCTAGCAAATACTCTTGGGTGCTGGCTCTGCTCCGTGAGCTCCTGTGCAGCTGGGGAAGTCACTCTGGGGCTTGTTTGAGAGGAGCTGGCAGCGTGGGATGTGCTCCCAGCTGTCCCCTTCTCCCTGCCCAGGGGCTTAGGCTTGTTGCAGTGGGGCTGGGGGTCTCTATGAAGCCTGGGACTGGAGGGCAGGGGGGCTGTTGGGGTTTTGTGGGGGTCTCCAGGCTGGTTTTGGTGGGTGTTGCCTTGCACCTCCCTGCAAGCACGGAAAGGGGAGAGCAGGGAGCGTGCCTCGGGGAGAGGTGCCTGTGCCCTCCCGGAGGTAGGTGAGACCGGGGCTGTTGGGGACTTCTCTCACCCTGGGCCAGCGGTTCCTCGATGGTGGGTGCTGCCATCCCAAATAGCCCATTTTGCTGGTAAAGATTATTTCCTAGATACCACCGCGAGAGGGGCGTTTCTGTGTGTAGGGAGTGAAATGCATCACTGGGAGGGCTTGTGGTCTCTTCAGGGGGGGAGCTCCAGGCTTTGATTAATCGATTAATTTGAGGCAGCCTGTAGCTGGGTTTGGAGCCGGTGAAAAGGGGTGGATTTGCTGTCAGGTAGCTCTTAGTGGCAGGAAAACAACCCTGCACTGGAGAAGAATGGCTGAGGCCAGAGCCCTGCTCTTCTCTGCTTAGGAGTTACCTTAAAATCCTGCGTGGGGACGTGTGTGGGATGACGACTTGGGTGCCCGAGCCCGTCGCCCTGCCAGCTTTGTGCAGCGCGTTTGTTTTGCAAGCGCCAAACTTGAAAGCACAGCATCAGCGGTGCCGGAATCTCCGGAGGATGGAGAGAGCGTCATGTTCTCATCCAACGCTGCCTTTTCCACTCCCGCCTCTGCCAAAGCGAGAGCCCAGTGGGCACGTGAGAGCCCCGAAACTGCCGTGCACAGGTACGCAGCCCCGCTCTCCGAACGCGTTTGTGCCCATCTCCGCAAGGGATGAGGGGGTATGAGTTTATTGCGGCTTTCCCCTCTGGGCTGCTCTGCAAGGCTCCGTCTTCTTGTCAAAAAGTCGTGTTGTTGTTTTGTTGTGTGGTTTGTTTTTTTTAATGACTTACCTAATCCTCCTGCCTTCTCCTAAATGATGGATGAACCAGCCTGTACTCTTATTCTACGCGCGTTTTTTGACTCATTAGATGACTAAATAGAATCTTTTTTTCAAGCTGGGGAAGCTTGGGACTCAGGAAACTAAGTAAAAAAAAAAAAAAAAACAAAACCAAACATGCATTCGACCAAAACAACCTGATTTAAAGCATTTTTGCCCAACCTCTTTCCAACATCCCCCTGGATCGGCACTTATTGCCCCTGGGTTTCCGTGCCTGAAAACCAGACGCTGGGGCGTCCCAAGGCTGGCGGTGCTCCTGCTTCCCCGAGGACTTTTTTTTGGTTTTATGCCTATTTCCTTTATTTTCCAGCTGATTTCTGCTCTTTGGGTGGGGGGGAGGGGGGGGGAACTGCAGTGCCCCCGTCCCACCTGCGGGCTCCCATCCTTGCTGGCGGGACCCCGAAAGCGGGTGCCGTTGAGCGGCTCTTTGCGGTGGGGGCGGCTATTAGCAGCGCTACGGCCCGGCGGGCGGAGGTTTGCGGTAGCGGGTGTCTCCTAGCAGCCGCGACGCGACGGGGACGGGCGGCGTGGTGGGGGGGGGGGACACGACGCGACACATACGAGTCCTGCCGCCCCCCCCCCTCCCCCCCCCCCCCCCCCCCCCCCCCCGAGGGCAGGTAAGGGGGCACCGAACCGCCGGGGATCCCCGGCAGCATCGCCGGGGCCTGTCTGCGCCCGGGCGTGGGGACAGCGGGACACCCGGCGCCGAGCTTCAGGTGACGCGTCATTTGCTGCGTATCGGGCAGAAAAGAGTGGACCGAAAAACCAAACCCCAACCAACCAGTCCCGAAGGCGGTCGGGCCCGCGGGGCTTGATTTTTTTGGGGGTGCTGACGCCGCGGTGGTTTCGCCTCTGGTGCTTTTTAGAAGTTCTCGGTGGAGCCGAGGCAGATGCCGCCCTGCTGGGGCCGTGCCGGGTCCCCCCGGGCTGCGAAATTCCTCTTGGGTTTCTCCCAGCTCAGGCTCGCAAAGCCTGAACTTCGCAGGAACTGGAAGGAACTCCTCTGGGCGCAGGTCGGGAGGTGTCCGGCTGTGGAGCCCTGAGCACAAGGAGGGCACGGAGCTGTTGGAGCGGGGCCGGAGGAGGCCCCGGAGATGCTGGGAGGGCTGGAGCCCCTCTGCTGTGGGGACAGGCTGAGAGAGCTGGGGGGGTTCAGCCTGGAGAAGAGAAGGCTCCGGGGAGACCTTCCAGCCCCTTCCAGTCCCTAAAGGGGCTCCAGGAAAAGTGGGGAGGGACTCTGGATCGGGGAGTGTAATGATAGGACACAGGGTAACAGCCTCAAACTGATGTAGGGGAGATTTAGGTTGGATATTAGGAAGAAATTCTTGGCTGTGAGGGCGGTGAGCCCCTGGCCCAGGTTGCCCAGAGAAGCTGTGGCTGCCCCATCCCTGGAGGGGTTCAAGGCCAGGTTGGACGGGGCTTGGAGCAACCTGGGCTGGTGGGAGGTGTCCCTGCCCAGGGCAGGGGGGTTGGAACGAGGTGATCTTTTAAGGTCCCTTCCAACCCAAACCATTCTGTGATGATGTCTCACAGCGCGGGTGGCTTTTAGCAGACCCTTCCCTGCAGGGTCAGCAACTACTGAGCGCAGTTTTGGTGGAGAGAAACAGCACACAGCCTGTGCCGGTGCTCCTCCTTGCTGGGGAACGAGCTGCACTTCGCAGAGTGGTGGGGCTGGGATTATGAGCTGCGTGTGAGCGTATCTCCTGTCCCCTGGGGAACGCGGGGTGCTGCAGCCACCCTTAGCTGTTTGTCCCAGAGGTGAAGATCTGCCTCTCGGCGTTCTCGGGGCGTGCTGTGGGCCAGCCTGCAGTCGGAGGAGATGCCCAGGCTGTGCATCCCCGGGGGACAAGCGCTGTGGTCCAGGGGTGATACTGTTGTGGTTTAACCCCAAGTCGGCAACTAGAACCATGCAGCGGCTCCCTCACCCCCCACTTTTTTCCTCCCAAGAAGGGTGGGGGAAGAAGAAAAAAAAAAAAAGAGGGGAAAGGGAGGAAAAAAAAAAACAACCCCTCATGCGTTGAGATAAATACAGTTTAATAGAAATAATAACAGAAAAGGAAAAATTAACAATGACGACACAGGTGACTCTCACCACCCAGTGAATTGGCACTGTCTGGAGCAGTGATTGCGGATTCCCAGCCAACCCCCATTCCTACACCGAGCATGACATCCATGGTACGGAGTACTTCATCGGCCATTCCATCCTTCTGTCGATTTTTCTAGGGGAAGCTGAAAAAAAAGTCCTTGAACAGGGTAAATATCACTTAGCAACAACCAAAACCACCAGGTATTCTTCACCTTCCTTTCACAGCAATCACTAGATAGGAAATTAACTCTTTCCCAGCTGAAACCAGCAGAGGTGCTAAGATGGAGGTAACGTTCCCTTCTGACATCTGCAGGAGTTTGGCACCTCCAAATGCTGCTGCTCTGGCTGTTCCCCCTCCTCTAGCAAGCATTTTATCACATTTGTCAAAATTCCCTGTGCGGGCAGTACAAAGGGTAAGTGCCGAAAAGAAGCGACCCAACCAGCATAACCATTAATTGTAGCTCGATTTGCCTTGTGCTGTTAAGCTCCTGGTTAATACCGCAAATCTGGGATCATTTAGGTCTCCGATCCCTTCGGCTGCAGGAAATGAGTGGGCAAAGCCGGGGGCACAGGTCGCGGGGGGAACGGGGTGTTCTTGGCAGCAGGAGACGGGGCCGGATGGGGCTCAGACCTGGCAGCTTTGTCCTGACCCAGCATCAGCCTCCCGGAGCCGGCTCCACCTCGGAGCCAGCTGTATGTGTGCAAGTAACCCTGCAGATGAGGGCGTCATTAAAGGGGTGATAAATATAGCCTATAATGAATTATTGTTGACAACAGCATAATAAGAACTTTCTCCTGAATTCTTCTGGGTAATGTGTCTCAGGTTGTGAACGGAATGTTTTAGGTAATGAAAACCACGCGAAAGAAAGCGCTGAAGGGACCAATCCTGCATAGCTAGACTAAATAATACAGTACGATTTCCTTATGAGATACTTAATAGAATCATGGAATTGTTTAGGTTGGAAAAGACCTTTAAGATCATCAAGTCCAACCGTTAATTTAGCACTGCCAAGTCCATCGCTAAACCATGTCCCTAATGCCACATCTTTTAAATACCTCCAGGGGTGGTGACTCAGCCACTTCCCTGGGCAGCCTGCTCCAATCTTTGATACCCCTTACGGTCAAGAAACTATTCCTAATAATGAATCTGAACCTTCCCTGGTGCAACTTGAGGCCATACTACTCTAACTTCTGCAATCCCTGAATTCAGCTCTAAGAAGCCTACTGGGATTGTAAGGTTTGACCCTTTGCTGAATTCTTCCAGAGGAAGATGATGGACGGATCGCCGGCTGAATCCCAAAGCAGCTCCAAGGAAGACAGCTGTCCTCAGCCCGGTGCCCAGATTCGATTTCCGCTGTGGTCTGCCAGCACTTCTTCTGCAGCCCTTAAAAATAAATCCTCATCTGCGAGAACTGGCCGGCTTGGTAAGATGGGGTGCCGCTGCCTGAGTGTTTAATACTGGAGAAAATCTATGGTGTTTCATACCAGAATATTAACAACGGGCACCGCTTAGGAACAATTCTGTTCTGGGTCACTTTGGGGGGGGGGGGGGGAACCACCATGGCAGTAATTAGCTGGGAAGTGCCATGCAAGAGGAGGTGATGCCATTCAACAGATGCTTGTCTTTGCTCTGAGTCGCTCCCCCAGTTTGCTGAGGTGCTGCCGGTGCGCTCGTAAAGAATAGGGAAAAGAGAGCGTCTCCCTTGTTGCTCACGGCATGGACTGAGATCTTCTCTCAGGTTCAAGGGCTTCCACCAGCACAACTTGAATTTCAAAAGGTAGCACTGTGGCTGCTGTTGCACCTGGAAGGAAGGACCAGTTACGCTATGGGAGCGTTGCAGTTTGTCAAAGATGCCCAGACACCTTCATCTGCAGGAACTCCCGATGTGAGGAGGGCATTAGCTGCATTTACCCTTCCGTTATCTCGGGGACAACAGAGAAATCTGTCCCCCGTTCTTTCCTCCTGCAATGTCATAAACCCAAGTCAAATTTTTACTGAAGAAAACCTAATGGCTAAAGGAAGAGAAGGTTTTCCACTCTTTTCAGGAAAGAAGTGCTGTGTCCTTGGCATGAGGTTGTTTTGATATTCCCCCTTGGAGGCTGGGGCAGACGCCCTCCCACGCTGGTGGTTGCTGTAGATAGAGGTGGAAGAGGTAAAGTATCTTGTGTTTGTAAAGGGAAAACTGTCACACCACGTCCCCATCAAGCTCACCCAGGGTCTCCTGTGGCCCCTTGGGTCTCCTGACTTTTCCAACCAACTCTTGCAGGGCCGTTACTAACCATTAATACCATTAATAGCCACCAAAGCTCAAGCGCTCACAAGACTGTCAATTCTTCTGTCTTCTAGGCGGTCAGCCACCAGCAATGCACTTCTGGCCCCAAAACACCGAGTGCCTCATCCAGGAGGGTCCTGATGCAGAGGACAACTCACCTATGATGTCCTCAGCCCATCAAGGTGATGCCGTGGTTCCTGCATCTCTCCAGTCATCCTCTAATGTCGGCCCATCCAAGGACTTCATTCGCTGCCTGCCACTTCAACTGTCCATGTACATCCTGGGTAAAGCTGCTCTGATTTTTCCAAAGGTGGTTTCCCCTAAGGGTCATGGATGGGGTTTAACGTGGACAGGGGTCAGTCATTCTGTCCTTTTAATTCCGCAGGGTTTTTGGATCAAAAATCCCTCCATGCATGTGCTGCCGTGAGTAGATGCTGGGCTTTTATGGCTGAAGAAGTCAAGAGGGAACGTGTGTGTAAAAGGATGACACAGGAGAAGATCTTGTATTTGCAGGTATGATGTCTGGGCTTCTGCAATTATTATGCCTTTCAAAAAGGGTCTGTTTTTCTGCTACTGCCCAAGCCATTAGACGGAGATGCTTTTACTAGAGATTCCCTCCCAACTTCCCCCTGTTCCTCCTCCTTGCATCCACAGAGCTAAGCCAGGTTAGATGTTGACGCAGTCACAAGTAAGCACAGCAGAGTAGCCTTTACTGACCTTTGCAGAGCCTGGGACTCTAAAAATGGATCAAAACATTCTTGTAATCAAGAAAACAGAGTTTGGTCACAAATTTTAGAATCATAGAATGGTTTGGGTTGGAAGGGACCTTAAAGCCCACCCAGTGGCACCCCCTGCCCTGGGCAGGGACACCTCCCACCAGCCCAGGTTGCTCCAAGCCCCGTCCAACCTGGCCTTGAACCCCTCCAGGGATGGGGCAGCCACAGCTTCTCTGGGCAACCTCGGCCAGTGCCAATACTGGACTTCCAGGAGCTAGTGGAAATGGGGCAGAGCTACAACAGCTCCCTGAGGCACCTCAAAAATGAGCTTTATTTGCTCCGCAAGGAAGGCGGGAATGCTAGGGTTCCCTGTGAGGAGTCAGAGCTGGTGGTCGGGACGCAGTACAGCAGTACGTCTAGGAAAGGCTTGTCCTTTAGTACAGACCTGCCACAGACCAAGCTAAGTGTAAAGGAAAATCCCTGGAGAGACAAAGTCTTTTCACGCTTTGAGTTGTGAAGAGAGCATGGAAATCTCAGCTCGGTGCTAGCATTCCAAGGAGGCTTAATGGAAGGTTCTGCACATTAAAAATGAATCTTTGATATTGATAAAGATGTTTGGAGAGCCTCTCATCTCACTGGGTCTGGATTCTGAATCAACTGAGCGCTCACCAAAGATGAGGTGCGCTTTGAAGTCTCTTTTTCCTGGTGAAATGGAAAAGTTTTGCAGCTTATTAAAAGCTTAAGACTAAAGTTTGGGGGGAGGGTGGGGTGGGGAAGAAATTATTTTTTACAAGAAGTTAAATTTTATACCAACAAATTGGTAAATGCAAGCCAGGTCTCTTAAACTGTGAGAGCAAGCCAGTGTGTGCAGCTCGGCTTTGCACGTAATTCAGCATCTCACGGAGATGCCGAAGCACCAAGACACAAGCAGCAGCACCCCCTGTGTGCGTGGGCTCTGCAGCGACTGTGTTGCCTCTATTGGTTCATTCCAGGGGTCGTCCCCAAGAGGAGCGGTTTCAAACTATGCTAAAACAGTCAACGTGACAATTCCACAGTTAAACGAAGAGGGTGATGTCATCAAAGAGCAAGGCCATGATCGGGAAAGTATAACGAAGGTGCGTTGGAAGTTGTTTGCTTTCGCTGGATCCCGCATCTCGGTGTTTGGGGAGGAAGGAGGGAATGGTGGTCTTGGCGGACAGGACTGAATTGAGGGTTGCTGTGCTCTTCTCCCCCTCCTGCTTCTGGTTTGCACCATCGTGAGCAATTCGTAAGGACCTTCTTGCGTGGGAGCCTGCCTCCCTGAACTCCTGCCTTCATCGTAGGATAATAGAATTGCCCAGGTTGGAAGGGACCTTGCAGATCATTGAGTCCAACCATCAACCTAACGCTGCCAACTCCACCACTAAACCATATCGCTAAGCACTACGCCTACCCATCTTTTAAGCACCTCCAGGATCCCAGTTGCATGAATAGCTGTGAGGTGCTGGCAAGGGAAGGCGGCGTCAGGAGCACATGGCCTTTTTCCCAAAGAATAAAGGCTGCAGCTGTCAGGTCTTCCATTTTTGCCACGGAACACGGCATGGGAACAACCAGGACGTTCTCTCACTGTGGGCGTCCCTTACCAGCACTCTCTGACTCTGTTGGTCTCATCGCTATAGTGGGGACCAAGCGGATACATTTAATGCTACAGAATAATGCTGCAGTCCCCCCGCCCTGACTTATATTTCCCTATTTCTCTTTCCATCGGGAGGAGGAAGACAATCTGCAGGCCGTCTATCGTGACCTGCAAACCGACACGATTCAGTTGGAAGAGAGAAATGTCTTTTGTGGCTCCTACAATATTCGTGTCCTGACAGACCGGTGAGTAGACTGCCTGGCTGTAGGGCCAAACGGTGGCTTCTGAAAACCCCTCCTGTTCCTTGCAATCCTTCTGTGGGAATCTATGGCTGGAGAAGGGTCCCTCAGCATCAGTGCAAAGAAATCCTCGGTGTCACATCCAGTTATGTATAAAGATATCAAGGTTGTTAACCCGCTAAAGCTCATCTCACTATTTCTTATCCAGCCCAGACCGAAGCAGAATAATCCATTACAGTGGTGGAAACTTGGTAGCCGTTGGCTCTGCAGACCGAAAAGTGAGGCTTCTGGACATGTCAGGAATGAAAGAAGTGCCACCTCTTCTTTCCGGCCATGCTGGGAGCATCAAAGCACTCTTCCTCCATGAGAAGAAAGGGTTCGTTCTCAGCGCAAGCTTTGATCTCAGCATCAGGTGAGCAGCACGGGGACTGTGCCCCAGGACACCAGCCCCTCGGCAAACCTGGGAAAAACGAGACTTTAACCCTTCCACCCCGACCTTTAGGAATCCTCCTTCCTATCCTTTTCATTAAAGGAGAGTAGATACGGAAACGCATTCCCCACTCACGCGGGACAGCTGCTGTTTCCCAGTGTCACCCAGTACTGAATGATGAAGTAGGAAGATAAGTGACGTGCAGGTTTTCCTATGGGAAACACATCTGGCGTTTTAAGATGCTTTAGGGACTTGCAGTGAGATTCTGGCCTTGCCAAGCGCAGCATCAGGTCCGGGGAGGCTGGGTTTGCCCATGCCATTTTGGCTAAGCAGGTTCAACACGGTTGTACGGCTGCTCCTCTCCCGGCACTGCCCCCTGAAACAAGGGGTGGGTGGAGATGGTCAGCTCTTACCTCTTCTTTATCACTAAATCTCAGAAACATCACGATGAAGGGTGAAAAGTTAAACAGCCGGCTGTCTGGCTCTGGTGTGGCGATTGCACAACTTCATCGAAGGCGGCATTTAACAAAAAGGGAGTTTATACCAGCTCAGGCTCTGCCCTCCCTGCTCTTCCCACTCCAAAAGGGCTGTTTGTTTAAGCGCAGGCTTGAGTTGTCTAGATAAAGTCAACAGAAAGCCTCTTGGCACCGGCCGGTAACAAAACAACTTTATCTGTAATGCTCTACATTTTAAGGTTAACTGAAGGTGACCGTGCCAAAGGTGAAATGCGTGAAATCTAGCCGCGCGTTTCCAGGCAGTTTGGAGGCAAAAGAACAACGTATATTGGTAAAAATTTAATGCTGAGCCTGACTTGATCATTCCAAATCCTCCGACACCTTAGTGGAACGACTCCTGATTTTAACCCAGTGTGTGTGGGAGAAAAGCTGGGCCTGTTAAGCAGGGAATAATGACTAAGCCATCAATTGAGTTAATCACTGTATTCCCTTTTTGGCCGGCCCTCTGTAGGTGCTGGAATATACGCAGTGGTGCTTGTATGAAAGTCTTTAATGGGCACTGCGGGACGATCACCTGCTTGGATTTCCACGAGGAGCAGTTTGTGTCAGGAGCCAGAGACGGGATGGTAAAAGGTGAGAGCCAAGACCGGCAGCTTCCCGGCCAAAGGCAAGCAGTGGTGAGCGATGGGCAACGTGCCTGGGAGATGTGTGACGAATTGGACGGTGAATTTTAGTGTCTCATATTTTTGCTACCAGAAGAGCCTCAGCTGACACGCACGCACACACAAGAGCCCTGCGTCACCGAATAAATTCTCATTATTTCTGCTTTTACGCCGTTTCAATGGCTTCGTGGCCATAGGGCCAGACCGAATCTCGGGAGAGCGGTATCAGCTTTCAGCTTGCCCAGAGATTTCCTTGGTTTTGGCTTATAGAAAAGGATGTGCCATTTTCTGCACTTCGCACTTGAAAATTTTGCCATGCGATTACACTCTATAAGCCAACACCTGGCTCCACGCAGAGCTCCAGGTACAAGGTGCAACTGTAATTCCAATAGTATCTTGTAACTAAGTTAGAAAAAAAAAACCAACAACCTGTCGTGGGGGCATAAATAGTTAATATTTCTCCCTTTTGCCGCTGACAGTGTGGAGCCTGGAGAGTGGGAAATGCCTCAAGACTCTGAAGCACGGCGGGGGTGTTTGGGTGGTTAAAACGGACGGTGCCCGTGTCGTCAGCGGGTGCGACCGAGGGCTGGCGAAGGTCTGGTGTGCCGAGACCGGCACTCTCATCAAAGTGAGTTTCTTCATAGGTGGAGAATTTCGTGCTAAATTTTCCAAAATCTCCCGTGCTAATTTCGGAGCTTTTTGGTTATGCCGAAGACTTTATTTAAAAAAAAAAAAAATAATCCAAAAAACCAAACCCAAACACTGTTTAAACTGATAAAAGAAACTGCAGAGTTATTGGTGAGCAAACAGCGCAAAAACCAATTTGCAAACAATTGCCAGTTTTACCCCAGGGTTTGATTTCCCTTCCTAACGCCCATCATTACACGGTCTCTGCAGAGACATTAATTTCTCTCCTGTGGAAACATTCGGAAGCTGGGAAGAGGGCGAGAGGGCTTGACTAACAGCTCTCGGGGTCGGAGGTGTCATGGGCAAGCCCCAAAACTAAGAAACTTGCTCCCAGAACCAGTTTATGAAGCTGAAGGAGCTGGATAACTGCTCTGCAATGTTAAAGATTGAGGCCGGAGTCTGAGAATTACCTTTAACAGGCGCCCAAAATTGGTATTAGTCCACATCTGAGAGGAGTCTATTGGTATAATACGTGGTATTATACGGTATTATTGGTATACACACCATATAGGGTGTATTGGTATGTCATAACAACACCCAGTAAAACCGCAGCGCAGGATCTGAGGCTGGTATTGTGAACGCCGTAAGATATCGCGGCGCGGTGACGCCCAGATTGCTGACAGTGTTTCACCTCTTTCTTTTACTTTGCAGACCTTGGAGGGGCACCAAGGCCCGGTGAAGTGCTTGTCCTTTGATCAGTGGCACCTCGTCACAGGAAGCACCGACGGATACGCCCTGGGATGGAGCATGTTGGGAAACCTGAAGAGATGCCTGATAGCTTTCCGCCACCCTAAGTAGGAACCAGATGTGTTTCCAGTTGTGTTCAGCAGTCCTCTGAACCCGTACAGAAAACGTCTCCCTTGTTGGAACGGAAAATGCCTTCATTATCAGTCTTAGGCTTTGAAATATCCTCACTTTCAACAATCTTCCTCTTTAAAACAGTGTCAGGTCCCATGTGGTCGCAACCAGTGTTTCCCAGTTAAGACCTGTAACAACCCGAAACGCAAACACCCAACCCCTTGTTCACAAACAGGGATGACTTAAGGCTGACAGGGCAAAGTCCAGTATTTCAAGGATCCCAACCCGTATGCAAAAGGGTACGCGCTGCCTGGTCAAGAGAAGGTACTGTCTCTGTCAGAGGTGGCTGAGTTACACGCTGAACCCTACCAACCGTATATTATGTCACTTTCTAATACTTCAATAGCTTATTAGATCTGTGAAAACTGTAGCATATTGTTTTCATTTACTTTCCTAGACATAAAAATGGAATTTAAAAGGCAGCAGATGGCCATAACCACACTGGTTGCTCTGAGGATGTGCTGGGTTGGTTGATCTCCGTCTCTGGAGACATTCCAAACCCGCCTGGCCGCGTTCCTGTGCCACCTGCTCTGGGTGACCCTGCTCTGGTAGGGCGTTGGACTAGATGATTTCCAGAGGTCCCTTCCGAGCCCCACCAGTCTGTGATTCTGTGGTTTGGACATGGAGTGATTATGAAGGACTTCACTACTTAAATATCTCAATGAGCTGTTTTATTTAGCCTGTTGCTGGAGACGGACCTTTGCATCTTCTCCAAGGCGCAAGAGGTAGTTGATTGTGTCTCCTTGGGAAAGCATGATGAAGGTACCAACACGGACACGTTGTGTTTTCAGGGAAGTTCTGTCTCTGGAGTTCCTCTATCTGCGAGTCATCAGCGGCTGTGCCGATGGCAAGATTCGGGTATTTAATTTCCTGACTGGGACCTGCCTGAAAGTGCTGATGGCCAACAGCAGAGGGGACCCCATATCTTCTTTCTGTGTTGCAGAAAACAGGTTGGTGACGACGGCTGCAGATAGTCTCTGAACCAAACTAGGTAGATAACATTGCGATTTAAGGGATTAGGTATTTTTTTACTGTCCTTCTCACAAGTAAGCTTTAAAGGGCTCTACTGCTTATTGACTGCTTCAATCACTCGGTTTTGTAAGCAATGGCTGAAAATAGATTTGCTTGGTCCACTCAGCAATCTACAATAGCCGGTTTCTAAACAACTTAAAATACAGCACTGGAGCAGGTCGCCCAGGGAAGTGCTGGAGTCGCCATCCCCAGAGGTATTTAAAAGATGGGTAGACGTAGCACTTGGGGACATGGTTTAGTGGTGGACTTGGTGGTGTTAGGTTTACAGTTGGAATTGAAGATCTCGAAGGTCTTTTCCAGCCTAAACGATTCTATGAAGCAACTGTAAAGCTGAGTTGAAAACCCAAATTTTTTTAAGAGGCTGGGGAATCGAGCCAAGGCCTGACAAAGCCTTCACCCCTTCCCTGACCTACTGCCTCTTTTGTAACAGCCACCCAAGGAAAATTCCTCCAGATTCCTTCACATCTGCACTTCTCAACTGAAGGTAGTTCCCAGCTTCTGTGTAAGCAGTAGCTACAACACTGGTGTGTTATCAGGGCTGTTTTGGTCACAACTCTAAACCGCAACAATATGGGCTGTTAGGAAGAAAACTCCGTCCCACCCAGACCCAGTACACCCCTCCAATTTGGGTTTAAGTGTCCCTAGTGATATGGTATCTCCAGTTTCTTCTGGCATTGCACTGATCTAGCTCAGTCCACCGTTGGCGATTTTCATCCTAACTATTTTAAAACTATTTTTGCCATAGAGCTGGATGAAAAGAGCCCCCGAGAGCTCCTACAGAGTATGAGTTAAAATGTACAGTGTCTGACTGATGAGACTAATTGCTGTCGCTTCCGTAAAGAGGCGATGGTTATCTCAGAGCTGTTTAAGTGCCCTCAGGTTTTGTATTGCACAGAAGCAAATGGCCCTGTTAGGTAGTAATTGCTGCGTGAATGATAATTTTCACGGCTTTTCCTTCCCTTCTCCAGGCTGGTGATCAATTCACCAACCGGTCTGTTGCTGTTCCAGTTTGAGGAGGTCAGGTGGGACTATACCTTAGACGCTGACCGGGAGATGGTGAGGAAGAAAAACCAACACAACGGGACTTCAGCCAGAGCACCGCTCCCCCTCCAGCCACCCGAACGCCCCAGCCTCGGCCAGATGCACCCACTTGCTCTGCAGACACCAGGTACCCACCAGTTCAATGCCATCTTGCTGGATCCGCCGCCGGTCACCAACTCCGGAGCATCTCGAAGTATCGCATACAGCCCTTGTCGCACTCCGGCATCATTTTCGGAAATGAGTTAGAAATAGTTTCACGTAGCCGCTGCCTTCATCCCAATCAATATGCAGACTCTCCGCTTTTTTTTTTTTTTCTTTTCGGTAGACGCGCTGTTGCATTTCAATAGTTCTGTCACTTCCAGGCTTTTGTAAAACCTTTGTACCTTTTTAGAAAGGGTTGGTAGAAATTCGACACGTTTGTCGAGACAGGCGCTGTCACTTTCTGGGTAATAGAGGAATCAGTGGTATTATTCATATTCTTACAGCTGGCGCGCACGGAAACACGCTGCTGATTCAGTGCTTGAATTATTTATCAGAAAAGACTCTGGAAAGTCACAGGACACCTGCACTCAGGATCTGCCATCACCAGGAAGTGCAATGGCACATAAGCAGCCACCTTTTAAATTGTAACATTGTGGTGTTATTCATTTTTTTTTTAAATCAGCAGTTATTTAACGCGGTATGTATCGCAGATCTTCCAGCTCTGCAATCAAACTGTACGTCGCAGGTAAACTCATGGGCTAAGAAAGTTTTCGTGCTTTTGAGGCGTGAACTTAACCTCCTTGATGCAGCTCTACTTGGTAACAGATCTACAGTTCGTAGAAATGAGAAACAAATAGGAAATGCGCTATATTTTAATTTTAATGGCAAAAAAAAGGCATAGGTTGTGTATACATGCTTAATACTCAAAAAAAAAAATCAACATTTGCTGTCATGTTTGAATTCTGTGAGGTTTTCTGCTAATCTTTGGATTATTTCTAATACCTAGACCTTTAGAAGCTGTGATAGGAGGCAAAACAGTAACCAAAGACTTGAAATCCAATCAGTTACGAAGATTTCATTCAATAAAAATCAAGTTTAACACCAGTGAAGTTGAGAGATGGCTTTACGTTCTGCTTTCTAGCACTCTGCTATGAACTGATGGAATCAGCAGCTTGCCAGCAGCTTTTTCTTGAGATGGAAAAGACTTTTCGTCTTCCGGCAGAGCAGCAGAAAAAGCTTTTCATCCCTGGCAGCCCAGAGCTCCACGCCTTCGCCTTGGGAAAGCCAGCGAGAGCGCTGTCTGCAAGAATCCGAGCAGATACCACCGGTAAGGGCTCTTCACAGCCAGGTAGGATGGGAATTCTTCAAACCAAGTGCGCCTAAGATAAGTGAATGGCTTAAAGAAAAGGTGAGGGTCTCTAGAAGACAGCCCCATTCTAGACGAAAGGTTTGCAGTGGTAAAACAGAGCACTTGCAAGAGCCTGTGATGGCTACAGAAGCTGCTTTAGACCTATCAAAAAATAGGAGAATCGATCAGTTCTAGCTATAAAGCCTAGTTCTCTGTATCTATCTGTAGATAGATAGAGAGAACTATCTATCTATAGATATAGAGAAATATCTACTGTATCCTTATTCTATTTTTTGATTTCTTCAACAGGTGTAGGAGAACTGTGTGCAAAGTGTATTCAAGTAGTTGGTGTTTAATCAACAGCAGTAACTCAAAAAACTGTTTAAAAAAAAAAATTATATGTAGATCCTCTCAGCCAGCAACAGCGTGGCAACCCGAAACTTGACAATGAGATAGTACCGAGATCAGAAAAATACGGTCTGTGGCCATATGGCATTTGTCTCGAGTTAATTTTTCTCAGGTTTTATATTCGGAATCTGTTGGTACCTTAAAGGTTGAGGCACACTTTGAAATCTTACTGAAGAGCTGTACCAGTCAAAAGTCCTGAACCCCAGAGTCCTGGTGTTTGTAACCGAGATGCAGGATCATGTGCAGATGTGTAGATTAAACAGTTCTAAACCCCGTGAATGGGGAACAAGCAGTAATTTTCATTAGTTTGCTTTGCCGTATTCCGCTTTTCTGCGCTGTCACTTGATGTTCTCTGAAATACGTTTCCAGAGGGTGGAAGTTGCAGTTAACTAGCCTGGAAAAACAGAACCGTATTGCAAAGCAATGATACGCGAACAGCGTGGCGTTGCAAAGCGAAGTGACAAATTAATCGCTACGGCAAGGCCATGGGACTGAGCATCTTACGCCGTCTGTGTCATAATCCCCATCCAGTTCTTAGCCAAGGGTGTAATCACCCAGTCCATGTCCGTCACACAGCACAGGTCCCTCTCTCCATCCCTTGGGACAGCAAAGCCAGGCTGTGAAGCACGTCTTGTGATTTCCAATCCCAGTGTGGCTCCGAGTAGTAACGGTTCAAACTGGTTCTCAGGTGTTGGGTCCTTCACAGATTTCTACCAGGAACTGCCTTGTCTTGAAGCCTTTTCCCAATGCTGTAGGACAAGGAGGGGGTGCATGGGAAGAGGTGGTGGGGAACCTCCTTCCTTATTAGAAACCACGGTGTCAAACAAGGTGGGTGCCGACTTATCCACCCACAAATACAACGCGCGTTACAGAACCTGACTTCAGTTTGATCCGTACAGGCTACGGCAAGGAACACCTCTCGGTTAACGAAGACAGCGTTAGCTCTGATGTTGGCAGCATCATTAACGTGGCCAAACTGCAATGGGCACCGTTGGTTTGTAGCTTCCTACGCCGCCTGTTCTGTAGATAAACTTGGGCTGTCTATATGCCTGTCAACCCAGCACCCATCCCTGGTCTTACTCTGGTACTACCCTGCCAACAGTGATCACAAAAGCTATCCTCAACTCCAAATGTGGTGTTTTGTTTTTTGGAAACAGATGGCAAATGTGAATATGGCCCTTCTCTCTATGCGCCTGCACATCCTGACGGGGCAGAAGCCGCTTTGCAGCACGAAAAGGGAAGAGACCTAAATTTTCCAATGTCCCCTGACAAGTTCTTCTTAGTGGTCAGCATGCTGCAGAAAGCCTGGAAGGCAGCCCACATCTGCTCCAGCGTTAAGGACACTGTGAAAGTCAGGGAAGCATGGGAACCTCCACGGGAACATCGGCAACGCCGCCTTGAAAAGGTACAACTCCACAAAACCCCTCTGCAACACAAAAAGGATCAGGCAGTCCAGCTCCAACGTGTGAGGCTGCACAGCGATTCTCTGACTATGAAAAGCATTTCTACACCCTTTGAAACCAAAATGCTGCAGCTCAAGCTGAAAAACTCTTTGCATGGACCCACTGTGAATTCCTCCATCCCTGCTCCTTCTGTCGTGCGGCCCAAGACTTGTGGTTTCTCACGGGAAAAGAAAGCTCACGGTGGTCATGGTAAAGTCATTCCTCTCCCTGAAGATGGGGTTCCACTTATCGATCCCTTTACAGCTTCTTCTGACCTGATCAATTCAACGCATGTGATGATTGCACAGATGAAAAAGGATGTGGCTTCCCGGAGAATAAAGCCTTTTTGTCCATATGCTGCAGACCCTTCCCCGAGCAGCAGCGGGTTCAGGCTTCTGACAGGAAAACAGAAGGCAGCGTACGAGGCAGCGGCTGTAGCTCAGGATGAGGAACAGCAGACAAAGCTCACAGAAGATCAGCAAAGAGCACGCAAGAAAGCCTGGTTAAGGAAGGTTAAAGGCCTCCCTGTAGACTCTTTTACTGGGGAGGGGAAAATAGCGGCTCCTGAACTTGGGTTTAACACATTTATCTGAGGTAATCCCTCAGTCCAACAAACAACCAGCACCTGAGGATTCTGGTGTCCAGCTGAGTCTGCCATGTCAAGATCCTTGTGGCTTCTAAGTACACAAGACGTCTCCTCTGTAAGTTCTTCTAAGTGATACTATTGGTATCTTCAGCTGTTTCTCAAGGCAGTGAATGGATTGAATTCCAGGAGAGGACTATCTTTCTAGACCTGCTGTTTACTACAGACACAGCACGGTTTGACACTAATATGGCCCAACTGTGTGTGAAGAATAATAAAAAAATCTTACGGGAGTTCATGTGGATTGATTAGTTTATAAATGGAAGAAGTGCGGACTGAAAACTGGCTGAGCCCAGAGGGTGGTGCTCAGTTGCACGGAGTTAATTGGAGGCCAGTAACTAATGGTGTAGCCCACGGGTCAACATTGGGTCTGATCTTGTTTAACATTGTCATTAATTAATGATGTGAGCGATGGGGCAGGGCCTACCCCTGGCAAGTTGGCAGATGACACCACAACAGGAGGAGGTGGCTGATGCAGCAGGGGGTGGTGCTGCCACCCAGAGGGACCTGGGCAGGCTGGAGAAATGGGCTGAGGGACCTCCTGAAGTTTGGCTGAGGGACCTCCTGAAGTGCTGCCCCTGGGGTGGAGCAGCCCCAGGCACCAGGACATGCTGGGGGCCACCCAGCTGGAAAGCAGCTTCAAATCTAATTTGTATTAAATAAAAAATAAAGGTAGTGGTTTCTATTCCTGTTTTTGTGGATAAAATGCCTAAATTAACGCTCAGGACCTACATTGCCTTGAGTTGGGAAGACAAAAACCTGTCTAGTTGTCCAACTTTGAGTAGCTGGGCCAGTGTAGCAGATACATCTCCGTTATTTTCTTGCATTAGAGACTTGAGGCAGGACATTTCCTGCCCACGCTCACATCAAGGGTCCTCTCAGCAGCAGTTCTGGTTTGAGATGAAAGTCTGAAACTCTCCATACACTAGGGTGGTGATTAGTTTTGGTTTATTTTAACGTCATCTTCAACTTCCAAATCCTGTGATTAAGCCAGACCTTGCTAACAGTGGAAAAATAACAATAGTTGTCCTCCAAAGAATGATAATGAAGAGGTAATAAAAACTAAGTGCCCGTGTAAAACTATGAGGAAGCCAGCAAATAACGAGGCCGTGGGAGCTGGGCTGTCGTAGCTGAGATTTGCTGCCGAAAGGGGATGGGGTTGGGGGCGGGAGGTTGGTGACTGTCCTTGCTGCAGCAGGTCTGTGCTATGGGACAGGGATTGTAGCTGTCTGGGGGAGCTTTGCCTGATGCAATTTTCTCAGACCCGAAGCAGCAAGGATTTCACGCTTAGCCACGGGATGGCACTTTCTCACAAGAAATCAGGCGTAAGCTCAGCACAGCTGCAGCCAGAGGCCCTTTGGCACAACCCCCCTGGAAAAAAGCATCTCATAGAGGGAGGCTGATGGAAAAACCACCCGGAAAGGCCGAGGGCTTTTTAGTCGCGCTGAAGTGAGGAGGATTGGAGTGTTGCCTTCCTCTTTGGAGCTAATAAATCAGCATCTCCCTGCAGGTGTGGGTGCTCAGGCGCTTGCAAGATGCTACAGCCAAGGGAGATGGTGGGACATTACCTACAAAGGCAGAGCTGGAGCGCATCCTGCCATCGGCTTTAGGAGCTGGGCGTCTGAGATGCATCAGAAGGGAATTAACGTATGGGAAAACGTCGTACACGGTAGCTGAAGGTAACTCTGAGGAGGCGGGTTTACTATCTTTGCCAATTCCCTTTGGAATTAAATCGACCTCTCGGTGCGCCTGGCCTTTGGGGGCGCAGGGGTGACAACCCGGGGGTGCTGTGGGTAGCACTGGGGTCGTGCAGGACACGAGGCACCGCCAGCAGAGCCAAAGCCAGGCAAAGCGGTGGCAAGACCGTTTCGATAAGAGTTTTTTTGTAACCAGGTGCCACTAGCGTTGTACTTGTGTCATCCACAAAGCGTCGATAATGTTATCCCGAGACGACGATATTGGTGCCACAGCCATTTCGTCTGTGTAGCTCAACGGGTGCTTCCGAACAAAACAGTTTTACACCAGTGTTGGTTACAGCTAGAAGAGGAATGGTGCTCGACGCTTCACACGGTGAACTGAGAAGGAGCACAAGAGTAATAAAAAGAGGCAACAGCAAAGATATAAAAAGCAAATTAAGTTTTTTATATAGTATTGTATTTACCAGTAACAGCTTTGCATTGCCTGTGAAGCGGCGTACTGAATTCAGCGAGCGTAGAAAACGCACTTGGCTAGTTAGGCAAGCAAAATGGACTTTTTAATGTTGTCTTCCATCGAAATGAAAACAAAACTGTGTGCAGGCAGTACTGAAGCGAAAGGATGTTTCGCTTGTTTGCGGCTGGATCGTGCACCATGAGATTAGATCGTATCAGGCTTAAAATCGTGGTGATGCTAATAATGACATCTGCCCTTTCTAAATTGGAAAAAAAAAAAAAATAAAAAAACCTAGAGAGATATGAGAAAGACCATTAAACAGCCAGGTCTTTTACGATGAACGTTTTGTCTTCTGCATGGTACGCTTATTTCTACAGTGCTTCTCTGTCGTGGTTTTTCAGGCGTTTTGTAGAAATAAAGTGTTAATTTGAATGCAGTACTGGTTTTGAGTAAGTCATACGAGGGAGGGCTGTGTCACTTACAGCACTAACGGATGCCAGAGCTCTTTATAAGCGAGCGGGGACGTTACCCCTGGAGCATGGGGGAATCTGAGCTCCGGGGTGACAGTCTGCGTGGCCGGGGGTTTTCCCTATATCCGCAGCTCCACGCCTCGCTCTTCCTCCCGGACGGCTCTAACCGTGGCGTCCCCATCTGCGTTTTGGGGACATCGTACACAAGAGACTGCTGCTCCGCTGCCCCCCAAGCAGGCAGTTGTGTGGTGGGTGGAAAAGAGGGATGAAGGGGACTCTGTCGTCCCCCAACGCCGGGACAAGGGGAAAGCGCAGACACCCACTCCCCAGCTCGGAGCGTGTCCCAGCCCCGGTACCAAACAGCACCTTGGGGTCATCTGGGAGGGATTGCTGTGTGTGAAAAGGCTGTATTGATCACAAAATAATAAAGCCTAAAGTACTATTAATATTTGTTTTGCTTAGTCCTCAAAGCAAATATTTGGAGATGTGCTTTAAAAAAGGGGCAAAAAAAAGAGAAGAAAAAAAAAAAAGGAAAAATACCCAAACGAGTGTCTGTTTCATTCAGAGGTTTTTCCAGTAGAATTTTTGGTTTACTTTTTTTAGTTTATTTTACTTTTTGGTAGTTTAATGTAAAGGTTAGGCAGCGGTGCTGCGTGTCTTTAGAGGTCCCAATAAATTTTTGTTTCTTCAACAATAACAGGATTAATTGCGTTGCAATTAATATTGTTTCTTCAACGATAACAGTATTAATTGCTGTAATATCTCTTATGCCGCACCGCAAGCAGGTTTGAGGTTTTTGCAGAGACACCGCAGGGAAGATTGTCCAACGAGAATGCATCGCTTGTACCAGCGCTTCACACGCTTCCACATTATTGCTTTAGAAGATGGTATTTTTAACTAAAAACTAGGGACTATCGGTAGCGACGTATGCTAGTCACACGGGCCCCCCTTGCTTGTTCTCCCCTGGGTCAGCCCAATTACAGACTTTTTTTGTCCTTAAGAAGCTCTGGATTTCTACATCTTTGCTTCGATCTATGACTTGCTAGAGAGGTCACGTTCTTATAGGTCTGAAATCTCTTTTACAGCATATGAACACAGCAAAGGATGAGCTAGACCCCAAAAATAACAAAATCTGAACTAAACACATAGTCCTTCAAGAGTATATCAGCTCCCAGATCCACTTGGTAAGCCGTTATGGCTGGAACCAGCTCTGGTAAGAGTGACCCAGAGAGCGCGAGATCCTTTCTGCTTCAAACAGGATCGTCATGATCCTTCAAATAGGCAGCAAGTAATAAAACAACGTTGTGCCTCGTTGCAAGGCAACCTCTTTGTTCCTTTACACTCGCCAAAAACAGATGGAAGAACAACCAGAAGGAATAACCATATAGTTAACTCTCCCGTCTTCCTTTATAAATGAAGCGGGAATGTACTTGTTTCTTCCCTAAAGAATGCTTTCTAAATTGTTAGTGTACAAAAAACGCTGGGCAGCGTGTTTCAGATGAGCTTTTACAGAATGTGAGTGAACTCGCAACTGCTGAGGGATCCTCAGGTTTCTGCCTGCCCTATGCTCACACCCGTTGCTCCAAAGAGCAATTTTAAAATCCCTGTCACCTTGCGCTTTCTTTCCTGCAAGCTCGGTGCCTTTCTGTAGACTGCGTAAAAACTGAAGCTTAAAGCTTCCCCTTTCTTTTTAGCTAGGCTGCTCGGCCTTTCCTTATGTTCTAAAAATAGTGATCTGAGGGTGTTATTCTATTTTGAGCTTTTTCTACCACATCCACACCACATCTACCCATCCAGTTGTTTGGTATTTTTTTGACCTGTGCCTGGCGCAGACTTTTATCAAGCTGCTTGGGAAGAGGCGCAGTGAAGCGAGTGCTGGGCACGGGCAGCTCTTGCAGAGGTACCAGCCCCTGCCAGTCGGCACAGACACTCAGTTGCCCTGCGGGAGCGAAGAGGGTGGCTAAAACCCCCAAACCTGGCTTCGTAACGGTGCACACTCCTCAGTGGATGTTTTTCAGATATGTTAGAGATTAGGAAAGGTGAGGCTTCAGAAAAGGTAGGGCCCTGGAGATGCTGGGAGGGCTGGAGCCCCTCTGCTGTGAGGACAGGCTGAGAGAGCTGGGGGGGTTCAGCCTGGAGAAGAGAAGGCTCCGGGGAGACCTTAGAGCCCCTTCCAGTCCCTAAAGGGGCTCCAGGAAAGCTGGGGAGGGACTCTGGAGCAGGGAGGGGAGCCATGGGATGAGGGGGAAGGTTTTTAAACTGAAAGAGGGGAGATTTAGATGAGATATCGGAAAGAAATTTATCACTGTGAGGGTGGTGAGCCCCTGGCCCAGGTTGCCCAGAGAAGCTGTGGCTGCCCCATCCCTGGAGGGGTTCAAGGCCAGGTTGGACGGGGCTTGGAGCAACCTGGGCTGGTGGGAGGTGTCCCTGCCCAGGGCAGGGGGTGGCACTGGGTGGGCTTCAAGGTCCCTTCCAACCCGAACCGTCCTATGATCCTATGAAAAGCCACTTTTCCTCTTCAAGCTCTCCCTCTCACTATCTCCACCTGACATCGACTCTGGGTACTACGCGTTCGCCCTTCACGGAGCTGCAGCCGTGCCTCCTGACGGAACACCGGCGGGGCTCGGCCCGGCTCCCTGGCGCTGCGGGAGCCTCTTCCCTGGGAGGAGCTCCCTTCCCGCCGCAGGCGCTGCGGGCAGGGCAGGGCCGGGCCCCGCGGTGCGGGTTCTAGGGGTGCGGGTGCCGCCGCGCTCCCTCAGGCCCGGCGACCGTTGGGACTGATTCCCCCGCGCCGGGCCTCGCACCGCCCCCTGACATCACCGCGGCTCGCGCCCCGTCCCGCCAGCGCGCACGCGTGGGAGGTGGCCTGGGGTGGGGCGTGCCGGGATTGGCCGGCAGCGGTGACGTGGCGGCGGCAGGCGGAAGTGAGGGGGCTCCCACCATGCTACGGCAGGTGAGGGGGGACCGGGACCGGGACCGTGGGGCCCTGGGCCCGGGGTTGAGACCGGGCCCGAGGCCGTGGGGGCCTGGGTCGGACCTAAGGCCTGGGCCCAGGCCCGAGGCCGTGGGGGCCTGGGTCGGACCTAAGGCCTGGGCCCAGGCCCGAGGCCGTGGGGGCCTGGGTCGGACCTAAGGCCTGGGCCCAGGCCCGAGGCCGTGGGGGCCTGGGTCGGACCTAAGGCCTGGGCCCAGGCCCGAGGCCGTGGGGGCCTGGGTCGGACCTAAGGCCTGGGCCCGGGCCCGAGGCCGTGGGGGCCTGGGTCGGACCTAAGGCCTGGGCCCGGGCCCGAGGCCGTGGGGGCCTGGGTCGGACCTAAGGCCTGGGCCCGGGCCCGGGCCCGAGACCACGGCGGGGCCTGGGCCGAGGCCTGAGGCGGGCAGGCGGGAGCGGGGCGGCATCGTCCGGGCCCCGGGAGTGTGAGACGGATCGATGGGTGCATGGATAGGCGTTTTCTGCTGTCCTAGGCCTGCAGCCCCGCGGGCTGCGCTGCCAGCGCTGGGGGCCCGGAACGCGGCAGGGGTCGCTGGGAAGCGATCGTGCAGCGATTCACAGTCGGGGGGAGCGCGGGAGGACGGGGCAGGCTGATATTCTGCGGTGCTGCCCGAGGCTGGAAGCCGCTGAGGCAGGACTGGGCTCAGGGAGAGGGTTTCTGGATGAGAACGCTCGCTGCTGGCATCACCTTTCTGGAGGGGCTGTGATGGAGATGCGCCCTGTCTGTAAAAATAACCAATTCTGGTTCCATCACCAGTCTGTCTGCTAAAACGCAGGAGGTTGTGAACCTTTGCCTGATGTAGAAATAGCTTTTGCTCTCTAAGAAGGATGAAGAATAAAAGACCCTACTCTAGGCTGTGAAGTCAACTGCCTGGGTGCAAAAAGGATTCTTGGACTCAGATTGTGAGATTATGTCGATTTCACAAAGCACAAATCAAAACGTTTAATACTGCTCTTTTTCTTTTGTATATGGTTAAATCTTCAGATGCTTCCCAAAGTCATTTTGGTCTTAAGGTGACACTGTAATACTTCTGGGTAACCAAAATTCTCACTACTTGAAAACTCATTCTTTTTTCTCACATAACTCTTTGCACCTGTTCCCCGCTTTAGGACAGCAATGATGACATTGAGGATGTGTCTCTCTTTGATGCAGATGATGATGTATCCAGGAGATCAAAAAAGTCAAAAATAAGGTCAGTGGCAGTAGAGAGAGTTTCCAGATGAGGTCTGTGCGGGAGCCTGAGGAAGGCAGGACTGCCGTATTACATTGAAATACGTAATGGCAAATACTTTCCCTATTTGGATAGAGGTAATGGAAAGTGACTTTTACATAACTGAGAGAGGCAGTTCCGGAAGCTCAGCTTGAATTTGTAGATCTGTGCCATCATGCCTCTGAGTGCCCTCACATTTAATACATGTTTGTCTTTCTGTGCGTGAGGAATCTACACTGATACAGTGACACTCTGTAACTGGAGGTTCTCACCACATCGAGTGCTGGTTCTGGGCTAGTCCATTATCTCTTCCCCAGTCTTTGTTCTCCAGTATGTCTGGTGCTGCCCTGCTGTCTGCCACGTCCTGGCGTAGTTGGTCCAGCCGCCTCCTTCCTCGTTCTGCCCAAACTCCTGCCACAGAGCAGCATTCACACACAGGTGCTGTGGTGCCCCTGGCTCTGTACTGCATGTTTCTGACCTGGAAACTGCAGAAATCAGAAAGAAGGGCGAGTCTGCTGTGTTGAGAAACGGGATCTTTCCATCAGAGGTATTTCCTCTGTCAGAACTTTTTTTGAATTTACACCATTAAAATTGCCTTACATTGGACAGCGGGTAAAACTCCCTTTCCCCTTCCACCCCAAATTCTGTTTGCGCGTCAGGTGTGGCTGCACATAGAATGTGTCTTCCTTATGATGAGCTTCTAGTCAGTTTATTTCCCATATTTTCAGTAGTTGTTGCACGCTGGGTTCATGTTACAATGCTGACCCTCATCTTGTAAGTTGGCAGGAGATTGCCTTGGCAATGTCGTTTCTCTGAAATTGCTTCAGTCTTGTCTGAAAGAGCTGTGACTGCACTGTCCTTCATTCCAGGCATCCAGTGGCGTCATTTTTCCACTTATTCTTCCGAGTCAGTGCGATAGTTGTCTATCTGCTCTGTGAGCTCTTAACTAGCAGCTTTATTGCCTGCATGGTGACAATTATCCTCCTCTTGTCGTGTGACTTTTGGGCTGTAAAGGTAAGTTCCTAATCCGCTTTCTGTTATTTTTGTCTTACTATATAAGAATAATTGAATGAAGAATTCACGTCACAAAAAAAAAGTAACTTCTTTGTGCCTTTCCAACAAAATGATACCCAAGTACTGTGATGTATTGCAATAATACAATAATTGAAATAATAACTCTTAAATCGCTGTTTACTTGACTTCTTATTGAAAATCAAATACAGGACATCTATTATTAGCCTTTCTTTTAAAGTAGTGCAGGCTTAGTTAGATCACTCTCGAATCACCAGAAATATGCCTTACTTTATATTATTACAGTAATTTTTTACTGCACTGGACATACCAGAAAATAGATTGCTGTGGATGTAAGAGCCATGTAATCTTGTTTTCCCAAATGTGAAGCATTTAAAATAGCAACCCAAAGAGCTGGACTTTGGCAAATGGTTTCTTTTAGCAGAAGATATAAAGCTCATGGCTTTTCTATTTCAGAATGTCACCGGGCGACTGATGGTTGGCCTTCGCTGGTGGAACCAGGTGGATGATGATGGCAGAAGTCACTGGGTATTTGAAGCCAGGAAGGTAAGTTTCTTTCTTTGTATTTTTTTTCCTTCTTTTAATTGTTTCTGTTTTATGAAACCCCTATTAATCGGTGGTTATGCTTGTGATGGTAGATTGCTGGTTTACTTCTAGCCACTTCCAGATCTGTAACCACGGGCTTGTTCCACGTAGGCTGCTGAATGAGCTTTGCGATTGTTGAATTATTTAAAAATTCTCATGATGTATTGATCTGGCTTAATGTAAGTAATAAAGTTGCACGTAAAATGCAATAAATGTTCCCATGTACCATCAGTGACCTGCAAGTTTTCTGGTGTGAACTTGGAACAGGTGACATAGCTTTTATCTCCTATAGAAAACTTATTGGAAGTAGGAAGAGACATAATAGCATTCGTCATGGCTATTGCTTTGCCTTTGTGTTCATGATGGCTCCTGCTACCTCTTTACTATCCCATCTGTCAGGCACTTGACAAGGTGTCCCGTGTTTAGCCTTTTGATCCCTGTCTCGTATCTCTGTTTGTGTGGAGCTAATGGGATGCAGATCTGGACTGAGGTGAAGATCATTTCCTGCGGTCAGGACGGAAGTCTGCAGTGGTGCAGGGGCTTGAACCTGAACCTTTCTCTGTTTGAGTTTGTGCCCTCACACTACAGGCACATTCTTTCTCAAAACTCTGCTAGTTTAGAAAAACTAGAACATGCTGGGGACGGGGGGAAAGGTAGCTGAACTGCTGTTGGTGCTGGAAATTTACCCATAAGTTGTTAACCCAGTCCAGATTTTTTAACTAAAGTGAGAAGTGAGTACTTGCTTGGGATCTCCTGCTCTGTAAAGACTTCATAAAAATCAGTAGTGTAGTGTGAATCAGACCTCTGTGTGTAAAGAAAAAATTACCCTACTTTGATCCCTAAGAGGTGTCAGTATTTAGTTCTGCCAGTGCTAAGATTAGTGAAATTCTGGTTGTCTGTGCAGTGATTTGGAGGTAGAAAACATTACCGGTTTGGCTGTTTCTAGGCATTGTGACTGAACCATGCAGTAAATATCATGTTTCCCAGACTTAGCCTTTTAGCCCCAAGCATTCCAAGAGTATTTGATGCTGCTGCCTCCCCTGTTTCTGACAGAAAACTGACAAAAGGGTCCCTTAAATGGAAACATCTTCTGCGCAGAAAGATCTTTACGTGATGTAGAAATTGATCTAGGAAGCACCTAGTTCTGGTGTGTGGGGGCAAAAAACAGGGGGCTTCTATATTCTGGGCTGTTTGTAATGGCAATGTGAACTATACAATGGAGCAGCCTGGTAATTTCCATTTCCTTTCCATTTCTAGGTATCGACACAAGGGAGTAAAACCTCATCAGAAGCAGAGTCCCGAATTTTCTGGTTAGGTCTAATTACCTGTCCTATGATCTGGGTGATATTTGCTTTCAGCGCTCTCTTTTCTTTCAAAGTGAAATGGCTGGTGAGTGGACTCCCTCAACTCAGTAGGAGAGCCTGTATGTTACAGGCAAGGCGGTGTAAATCAGTGACTGTTTTCCTGTGTCTTAGGCAGTGGTTGTGATGGGAGTGGTGCTTCAGGGAGCCAACCTTTATGGTTATATCAGATGTAAAGTCGGCAGCAGAAAGAACTTGACAAGCATGGCAACCAACTATCTTGGGAAGCAGTTCTTGCGGCAGGTAAGATTTCTGGGGGTTCGGAAACCCTCCAGCCATATTTGTTTCTCTCCATCAGCTCCCTTACTGCCCGGGCCGTGAAAAGAAAGACTGAAAACATTATTAGTAGTTCTGCAGGGGGAACCTTCGCACCTTGCTGTGTTGTGAATTTGAGCCCCCTTAGTAAAGTCACAGAATAACTTGCTAATTGCTGGCATCAAGTTCCATTTGCAGGGCATCGTGAGCTCATATTATTTGCTGGTGCCATGGACAGGTGCCATAGAAGTTCCTGGAATATGGCTGCTATACTGGAAATAAGGAACACAGTGAACGTGCTGACAGCGTGAAAGGGGTTTTGATAAACTACTGCTCTTGGATAATGCGTTGCTAAATTATTCCTTCCATTGCACTGCTTCCTCTTCAGGTTGTGCTAGCCACAAAGCCATGCATCTGGAGGGATGTTGCGTTGGTCCCTGTGCTCCAGCGTGCAGCTGCAGCGTGTGGCTCTTAGCCGAAAGGGCTGCTGCTGCCCCTTATTTCTTTCTCACTTCCAAACAGCTCTTCTTAACCAGTCCTTTTCTGCCCCAGAGCTGGGTTTTCTTCCTTCCTTCCATAGGTTCCTGCAGCAGTAGGCACAACCGTCCCTGTTCCGCTTCTAGGCTGTCATTTCACTTCTGCTTTTACCGGGTTTCCTGGCTGTGGCTGGCTGGATTATGCAGCTGGCTCTGGGGACAGGTGGTTTGGCTGCCACAGGTTCACAAATATTTGCCGGAATTATTGTCGTTAGTGCAATCGAAAACTCAACCATTGCTGAACTGTTCTTCTTGGCAGTCTGTGCCGGGATTGTGCTCTTCTGTTAGCTGGGTTTGCTTCTGAATGCTTTTACTGCTGCAGCGGTTGACCAAAGGCCCAGACCAGTCTCGATCTCTGGCAGAAACGTCTGTCTTGCCCCAGAATCATGGCAGTGAGTCACACAATTCTCCCATACTCATTGTCGTCTTTTTTTTTCTTTTTTTTCCTTTTTTGCCTTCTGCAGACTGTGGCTAAAGAGGACCAAACAGCATCCTGAATGTGGCGGAAGCCTCAAGCCAGACTGGATTCGCAGTAGTGGACAACAGAGAGTGTTGCTCTGACCATGAGATTTGGGAGCTGCATACGTGAGGTGTGAATTAAAAGAAGTAAATAAATTGTGCAAGACTTCAGGTTAACGCTCCTAGCGACTTATATTCGATTTTCCACTAGCGGTTTGTGTTTCAGTCCTTTCTTTAGTTTGATTAATTAGAATTAATTTGCCTAAACTTTAAATCAAAAGTTATCCTAGGTGGCTTTCGTACAGGTTTAGAACTACTGGATGAATTAAGAGAAAATTGCCGGACATCTTTCTTCAGAAAAACCATGCACAAGCCGAGCCTTCTGTTATCCAAGAATTCCCCCAATTCCTCCAGCAGCCGGTGCCTCAAATAGTTTCAGTTGTGGACTTTGCTGCGTTTTGCTCTCAGAGGTCCTTGCTGCTTCTGTTACGGAGTTTAGGTAGCGCTCTTTTGGCTCCACGTCTCTCTCATTCTCTGATTTGATGGTGATTGTGGTGAAAGACGTCTAAAGAAAATGTTGGCTTAGTAGGAAGGTTATTGAAGTCTTGTGGAAACTGCAGAAAGTGACTTCTGAGCAGCTCCAGTCCTTTTTGGTTTTATATCTGAAGCTTTCTTGGAGGTCTCAGTAACATCTTAAACCCCTGGATTTATGGGAAGTCCCCCTTCTACCTGCAGGCCTGTGTATGGAGAGCGTAGCAGGAGTAAAACCAGGTTACGAGGAAGGTTGCAGGCACAATTTCAGAGACGGAGTGAATCTGAGAGCAGTCATTGTCTGACTGAAGCTCTTAAAGCGATGCCACCCGGCGGCGTGTCGGCCGGACAGTAGCGTGTGCTTGGTGCCGCGGGTCTTCTCTGGCCAGGAGGGCATAGGGTGGTGTGATCTGCGGTTTCCTCACCAGCCCCTCGGCGCAGGATCGCAGGGAACGGAACCGGCAGGGGTTTACGTTTGTTGAATCCATGCAGGGTGCTGTCCTCAAGCCGCGCTGCTCCCCACGGAGTCGGGGTGGGGGGGGCTGGAAAAAAGCCTTTTGTAGGATGGTGAACGTGGCGGCTGGCAGTGTTCGCTTAGATGGCAGAAAGTGGTGTGTTTTGTGTGAAAAGGTCTGTGAAAGGGATCTGTTCCTTCTTGTCACGTTGTTCTGTTCAAGGCAGATTGTGCTTTCGCAGCGGTGGATATTGTAAACTTCGGCTGAGGTATTTTAAATTAAGAATGTGGTTTCTTTTTGCATTAATGGGTATTGTAAATTGTGGGATTGCATTAACTCTCTCTCCCTGTACTGTAGCAATACTTGGGAGCTGTACATTTGTTTAACTCTTTGGATTGATACCTTCCTTTTGTAAATATGTATTTATAAAATCTTGAAATTAAAATAACGCTTTGTTTAACCAGACCAGATATCCCTTCTGTGATTCATGGCTGAGCTCTATGTATACGCTGTCTTCTTGTAATGTAGTTTTAGCAGGGGTTACTTGTCAAGTTAAACCGTGCTGTTGAGCGAGCTCTGGCACAGTTCCTTTCACCCAGGGGTCTTGGACAGTTTTCCCTGTGCAAACGCTTTCTTCGTAAGCGTGCTGGAGTCGTTATCATGCAGAGCTGAAGTAATTATCCCTCTACAAGGCTCGGTTGGAGTGGGTGACGTTCCTTCTGAGGGCACCGAGAGGGCTGCTCTGCCCAGGTCCCTGGGCAGGCGCTGCTGGCAGGTGGCAGCGGGCCACCATGTAGCGGGAACTTCTAGTCCCCACTTAACCTGGAAGAGATGATTTATTTCTAAGGAATGAATGTAAACAGGCCAAATGAAGTCAAGCGCTGAAATGAAGATGCTTCTGCAGCCGTGCGGGGATGCGCAAGTGCAGCATCTGGCCGGTACGGCGCGATGGAAGGGAAATCCTTTCTGCTTCAGTCCAACGAGCCCCCAATTTGTTTGGAAGGACGGCACCAACTCCGGCACAGCTCCAGCCACAAGGTAGTTGTTTTAAAACGTGTTGAAAGTTTTGGACTTAATGTTTATTCCCCTGCTGCCGAAGCTCCCCCCAAACGGCTGGAAAATAGAGTGTGCTTTTCGGGAAGTTGCAGTTTATTTAATCAAGGACACAAGCATTTATTAGTATGTGTCTTTAAATATAGCCCTCTTTGGCTTATTTTTAGCCTCTTGGCAAGCGTTCAGTCTTTCGGCTTCTGAGAAGCTGGCATTTTACTGCGTTTCTCCACGGTGTGGATCAGAACCAAATTTCTTATCGCTGCTCCAGTTGGGTGTGAGTCGCGTTTGATTTTTCACTCGCTGCCTGCTGGGGTTTCCTGTGAAGCAGGAAGTGGGAGTTGCCGCAGAATGGGGAAATTCTCTGAATGTGCTTTTCTTCGGCAAGCCTCGGGAATCCACGCTAAGCTGTGTAATGGTGGCCCCACCTAAGACCTCCGGGCCTGGGTGGTGGCTGAACTTCCAGGGTTTACAGAAGCAGAAATATTCCAAGAACAATAATAATAAAATACTATTTGCTCTGAAATAGCAAAGTATGCCTCAGGTGTTGCAAGCACAGCTGAAAGGTGGGCTTGAAATCATCCTCATTTTACAGGCAGAGCTATTTTGTGTCCTTGGAGCATTAGTGTCTTGGGTCAGCGAGGAGCTTCTTGCGGAGCTGGGGACAGAACGGGCCCTGGGGACATATGGTATCTACTTTGGGGTGCGTGAGGCCTCATCCTTCCCGTGTGTCCTAGGGATACGCTGCTCCGTTGCGCTTTGGCGGCAGCGGCGACCTGTCCCCTCCTGCTGCCTCAGACCAGCCTTGGTTTGTCCTCACCCACCGTGGCCTTGCCAGCGTGGCGCTGGCGTCCCCAGGGAAGGCGCCTCATTTCAGGGGCAGAAGCGAGGCTTTTTCTGACCTCGTGCTTTAACACATTACCTTGATGCACCTGGATATTCTCAAAACGCAAAAGCTTAAGAGGCAGTTTTGCCCCGTTGGGTGCATCTCCCCATCCCTCTGTGCTACTCCCAGCCCTGGGGAGAGCCGCAGGGCGAAGGAGGGATGCTGAGTGCGCGCAGGCGACCTGGCCCCAGGGAACTTGGGACCTGTCTCTCTTTTTTTCCTCTATAGATTTCTTGGAGACTTGCTGGGCCCGGAGGGCGGCGGGGAAAGGTCTATTGTAGTCCCTTGGCAGAGGCCACGCTCAGCCCTGCTCATGCAGGACAGGACATCCCAGCTGGTATTTCCTAAACAAAAAGCTGCAGTGACTAATGGAGAGTGACCTTTGGGGAGACCAAAGGGAGCGGGAATGCGGGTGAGGAGGGTGGACGTTTGCCAGGACCCAGCGCCGCTTCCAGGGCTCCTGGCAGGAAGGAATTTCTCGCTTCCCTCCTGCTTTTCTGTGCAAAACAGCCCCAATTTGGGGAGCAGGCGTCCCTCCCCGCCCTGCAAACCCACGGCAAACCGAGAGCCTCCCCACCGCCCTGATCAGACAAGCGAAGGGTAGAGAGAAAGGAAACGCTATTTCTGTTTTACTGATAGCAGCATTTTTATACCACAGAGGACACGTGAGTGCGTTGTTATCTGCCTGTGTGTGCCGAAAGCAAACCAGGTCCATTGAAGGCGATGCCAGTTCCTTCCTGTCCCCTCTGGTGCCAGCGCGTGGCTCGGGGCAGCTGGTGTTGGGGACACGCTGTGCTGGTTTCCGCCGCTCAGCCACAGCCTGCAACGCCCAGCTGCTTGAATTTCACTCCTTTTTCTCAGGGGGAGGCATCGCCTTCGGGTGCTGCTGTGGGGACAGCCTTTTCCTTGGGTGCTGCTGTGGGGACAGCCTTTTCCTTGGGTGCTGCTGTGGGGACAGCCTCTCCCTCGGCTCGCGGCAGTACGTGTGCTCCCAGCTCTGTCTCGAAGCTGCGAGAACGACCCTCTGCGTCAGACCGAACCCACCAAACCCGAGGTTTGTCTCCAGCAGTAGCTAATTCCGTGTGCCTGGCAAAGGCCGTATGGAAAAGGCAAACTCGCAGCCACTCCAGGAACACCTTTTGTACTTCCACAGGTTTGTGGCTTCCTCTATCACCTGATGGATTTTGCTGCCATTAATTTGACCGACTCCTTTCTGAGCCCGCACAGACTTCTAGTATTTGCAGTGTCCTGCGGCAGAGAGCTCCACAGATTAACGCTGAGTGTGGAAAGATGCTTCACATCTCGTTCGCGTGGAACCTGCCTCCAACTTATTTTGGTGCCCATGTGGTAAGGGAAGAGAAGGCCAGGGGTATTCTCTGTTTGCCACCATACGCGGAGGCAAGATGCTGGGTTTTATGTTAAACTTGGGGTTTGAAATCCCCAGAAAGACTGAAACTACTGTTGGGATCCTGCTGGATCAGCTTGCTGAAGAGCCAGGGTCTCTCCTCCCAAAAGCCACCAGCTCACCCTGCACCCCCAGGAGCAGTTGGCATCCCCCAGGAGAGGGATTACTGTCTGCCAGGACTATCCCAGCAAGGCCACAGGTTTAACTGGGGTAAAGATGTCCACGAGGACGTTGTGGCTTCACGTCCAAGGGGACTTTTGTAAGGAGACAGTTGAGCAATTGGACCTCAAGAGAAGATTGGGATGTGGGGAGTTGTGGGATTCCTTCCAAGTATCTTCCTTTTCTATTCCTGGCAGGGCTGAGGATGACTCAAATGCTCTGGAAGGGCTGGAAGGTGCTTTGATGCCCGGCAAGGGAAGTGAGCCAGTGTGAGAAGGAGAAGAAAGGCTGGGGCTGAGACACTATTTGTAAGACATCTACATGTTTTGGGCTAGTCCCGGCTGCGTGCCTGGTGCTTTACCGGGGCAAGCAGCACAAGGGTACACGTTTTTTACAGTGATACTCAGCAAGGCTGGCAGGGGTTGTCCCCGTTTCTCAAGATGGGTAACGAGGAGCAAAGCCAACGTGGATACACACACCGAGCCTTGCCCAGTGGCTGGACTGGGCCGGGGCTGAGCACGTCCATCGCGGGGCAGGAGCCAGCCCTGGGGGGGACAGTGGGGGCAGCACGAGGCAAGACAGGGCTTTTCTCGCAGCGGCCAGGCTGGGGCTTCCCAGGGGTGGTGGCAAAGGCCAGGAGTGACCCCAGGGGATGGAGCCCCGGAGATGGGGGGGGAGCATGGTTGGGTTTCCCTGGAAAGGGAAGCATCTCGATTTTCTAAGGGATATTTAAAGAGGAGAAGGAGGAGACAGTATTTAAACCGTAGTGTAGTGCAAGGTAGAAATGGGCAGCAGAGGTGATTTTAGGCAGGGAAGCTTAGGGCCGTAGGGTATAGGCTCCAGGTCACGTCACGCTACTGAATTATCTCTAGCACAGATGAACTACATCTGCTTCAAATAGCTGGCTTTGTTCACATTAAAACGGCCACTCTGCGTCATGCCAAAGGTCACTGTAACTCCAAATCCGGTTTCGGACCCTGCCGATGCTGAGGAAACGAGGATGTAAAATAACGATGCCCCTCTTGCACCTGCTTAAAGCCTGGCAGTCGGTGGAGCGGGATCTCAAAGGCTGTGTCCGCAGCGTCGTCGCTAACAGCTAGGAATTTGTCTCAGGACTCGGTGGCGTCCAAACCCTCCCATGGCGAGGTATTTCCTACAGAAATGAGGTGTTCCCGGGGAACCCTTTTGGTGTCCTTCCCCTGGTCTGAAAGCTCTTATTTTATTCCCATCCTTTGTTACGGATTTTTTCCACAAACTATTCATTTGTAAATTATCCGATTAATGGCTATTAAAGCCAGAATCAGCTCATCCCCCAGCTGCTTGCCACACGTTTCAAAGAGCTTTAATATTTGCCAGGTGGGACTCCCCTCGCCAAAAGCCACCTTGACGCTCGTCGGCTGTTTCCTTATCTCTGTGAATCCCGGTCTGTAGAAGCCCAACCAGTTTGCTCGGTGTAGGAGTCGGAGTTTTCTGGTCTGTTGTTCCTCATTGTCCTCCCAGAATCCTTTAAAAAAAACAAAACAAAACCAAACCAGTATCGCGCTTGCCACCTTCCACCCGTGTTGGCAGCGGGAGAAGCAGTCGGTTCGCCGGGGGATTAGTGACTCGGTGGGTTCGTCCCTGAGCCCTTCGGGCTCCTCCTGCGAACCTCTTTGGCTTGTTGAGTTATTCCTCTTCGTGCCGCCAGCTTTGCGCAAACCTCCTTCCATTTAGTTCATTTTGGGTGAGTTCTTTAGATATTTTTTTTTCTCTTTTTTTCTCTCTTTTTTTTTTTTTTTTGGTCACACACAGCAATGTGTAAACAACTCCATAGTAACCAGTGGAGTACATGAGTCATGTAGCTTTTCTGCCGCGGGACAGACTCACTTGCTCTTGCCTACTGCCGTGTTTCCAGACTAGAGCAGGGTTTGGTTGGTGAGATGATTACTCACGGTTTCCTACTGACTCTGCCCATGTGGAGTCCGGCCCTTTTTTGACGGTTTCTATGACTTCTCCCCCGTTAGATAGAGCTTCTACCCCTGCGGGACCTTCCACGCTTGTCCTCTGTCCCCTCTGCTCTAAGGTTTTAAAACTCCATGGAAGTTTCTTTTAACTAGGAAGCCGGATTATATTTTGCTTTTGTTGGAGCCCTCCCTCACATGTGGACACTGTTTCAGAAGGAATTTGAATCGCCCACCGAAACTGCCTTTAGTCTCGGGAACTTCCACACCCCGCTTCCCAGCATCCGAGAGCCCACCAGGCCGGGGAGGGGCCTGACCCCACCTGCGGGCAGAGGTCCTGACCCAAAACCTCACCCGGAATCTCTCCGGATGAGAGGAAAACGCAGGGTCTGTAACATCCCATCCACATTAAGCGTTGGAACAGGCTGCCCGGGGAAGTGGTTGAGGCACCGTCCCTGGAGGTGTTTAAAAGCCGGGCAGACGTGGTGCGTAGAGATGTAGTTTTAATCTAAACTATGTTGTGGTTTTTGTCAGAGTTAGGTGGACGGTTGGACTCGATGCTCTGAGAGGTCCCTTCCGACCCAGGCAATTCCATGATTCTATGATCCCTGGGGTTTTTTTCTCTCTGTTTGCAGCCAGGTGGGGGGTGAAGCATCCCCTGGCGTTCCATGGGACTGGGCAGCCCTTAGGGGACGTTAACCCGGCTTTTTTGTTAGCCTCTGGCCAGTGACCCCCCCCCCAGGCAAAACCTCCTCATGCCCCCATGGTCCTTGTGTCTACGGGCAGCATCAGCAAACATCTGGAGCAGCCTCTGCAGCTGGGGCCCTCCAGGCTGCGTGACGCACTCCATCCCTCTCTGAACCCGGACGGCAGCAGAGGGAGCTCTTAGGCTTTTTTTTTTTTAAATTAATTAATTTTTTCTTTTTTTTTTTCTTTTTTTTTTTTAAATGGAACAAAGAAAAGTTTTCTGGCAGGGCTCGTTGGAAACGCCTCTGAGGATCCATCCTACCATGTGAGAAGCGCCAGGAGGAACCTGCCAGCCCGGCGCATCCCATGCGAGCGTGGGACAGCGGTGGGAAGGGTGTCACCTCCCCGGGCGTCACCCCTGGCTGCGGCCGCCCGTCCTCCCACCCCTCGCAGAGGGGTGACAAAGAGGGAAAACAATAACCGAAACCACCTCTCCTTCCGTTAGTGCTCCCTCTGAGCCTTCTGGGGCCGAGCGGGGATATAACAGGAACATGATTTCACCGCCCTGATGTTACGGGGTGGTGTGAGCAACCACTTGAGTTGGAAAAAGTAAGTAAATAGCAAATTTATTCCCAGCTGGGTGTGTGTGTGTGGGACCGGCTGGCTGGGTTGTCTCCTCAAACAGACCTCGGGACCTTCCCGATTTTGGGGAGTAAACTCTTGATTTAAATAAATGGTTTGTAGGATGCGGTTCAACCCTGCACCCCTGTGCCGGGGGACACGTCACGCCCCCATGGGTCCAGCATCCCTCCCTGGTCCGTGGGCTGGGTGTTCCCCAGAGCAGCGTCGCGGTTCGGGATGCAGGGATGGACGTTTTACCATCGCTTTTAGTGGGAGCTGCCAGGTTTAGTTGTTGGACACCACTGTAAAAACCATGTCTGCTGCTTCCAGGCTCAACCACGTATCGTTGATGCTTAGAAGCAGCAGCTAAATGCTTTCCCTGCTATTTAATTGATGACATTTTGGGACGATAGGACACAGGGGACGGGACAACCTGGCACCAGTGGCAGCCAGGACCAGCATCACGTGGGTGCACTAAAACTGGTCCAGCACAAAGCGAAACAGATCAACCCCCATCATTTTTTTCTTCTGGTGGATTCAGTTTCACTTGGCGTGGCCGGGGACGGGGAAGGTGATCCCGTGATCCATGAGGGGCAGTGAAGAGCCGGGGCAGCACCTCTCACCCCTCACAGCCCGCACCCCATGCCAGCCCCCCCCACCTCGGTGACGCTGTGGGGTACAACACTGCTCCCCGGCGCCTCCATCCCACCTCGATGGCTTTCCACAGCTGACAACCATGGGGTTGTGGTGCCTTTTCGCAGCATACCCTGAGCCCAGGTCCCTGGAGCTCTTGGGAAGGTCCTTAGGAAAGACCTGGCTCCCTCAGGTCCTTCCCAAACCACCACCCCCCTGCCCTCCCGGCCTTGCAGCACTTGGGTCTGGCTGGTTCTGGTGGTGGGTGAGGAATAGCCGTCACTTGCTCAGTGACATTTCAGCGCCGAGCCATGCTTTCAAATTGTCAGGTCTGTGTATCCCCCTGCCACGGCCGGTTCCTACCCACCAGCTCCCAAACCCATCATGACCTGGTTTTGCAGTTGCTCCTCATCCCTCCTTGCTCCAGCCAAACGGTTCGGGCCCCTCTACTGGGGTGGTCTCACCGAGAGACGTCAAGTACAAACATCCCCAGTGTAATTTTTGGCAACGTCAAAGTTTCTGGCTTCAGATATATCAACAGGACTTGTCATTACATTTAGCTGCTTTCCCCTACCCTCGCTCCCGTGAGACCTTACATGATTTTCGGATCTCTACAAAACATCTGACCTGGTACCCGAGCCTCGGATTTCATTTTCACAAGGTGGGACTGCAGTTTGCCTCCCCTGGCTGACATCCCCATCCGTGCGGAGCCCTGTCGCATCCTCATCCTCCATCATCCTCATCCTCCGCCAGCGTGGCAAGCGCCGTGACCCACGTGTGTCTCGTGGCTGCTTCTCGCTCGGGTCTCTCTCCGGGCATGGGGCCAGACATTGATGTGTGTGTGTAACACAGGGGTTGGGCCGGGGAGGGTTTGGGCTTTATAGTTTTCTTAGAAGTAGCAAGAAATGATTCCCTCTCCCCCGTGACCTGCTGCCATCGCTGCACGTGGTGGCCGTGGACACCAGCACTGATGAAACCGGCGGTACCCTGCCCTCCTCCCACCGCTGCAGCCACTGGGGCTGAACCCTCCCTCGTTGCCTGAATTCTTGGTCTTTGGCCCCAACTCTGAGGTCCCTTTTTCTTAGCAGGCGTGACGCTATATTGGCCGCAGAGGACTTTGCAAGCTTTCCATCCAATTAGCGTCAGCGCCACAGGCAGTCGCTGGGTCAGGGGCTGGAGCCACCCGGGAGACGCGGCGGGTGAGCAGGGAAGGAGTTGCAACCTCTGGGCTGGGCTGATGCACTTGCCGGCACAGATCTAAGGTGGCTGGAGAGGAGCCTGGGACCGTCTCCACCCCAGCTCCCCATGTGCTGGGATCCCTGCTGTCATCCCTTCTCCAGCACCTTGACCATCAGGAACAGCCCCCACTTTACAGCTGCTTTAGGAGGTAGGAACTGCAGAGGAGGCTGGAGCTCGATGGACGCGTCCTACGGGACAACCTGCAGGGCCATAGGACAACGATGGCAAAAGAAAGGAAATTAATTCCCTTCTCCAAGCTAAAGGAAGGCTGTCCTCTGCCCAAATTTTCAGCGCTCGCTGGCGCCGTGGTGACGTCTACCGGCCCCAAGCAGAGCCCCACGCAGCTGTGCGGGCGGGCACCCCCCAAACACTGCCAGCAAAGACGGCTCCGTGGCCAGAGCAGAAAGTGATTCCCGATGGCCGGGACAGGAGGAAGGAGCCCTGCGAGGACTGCGGTTCACGGGACTTTCTTCCCGCAATCTTGGTTTGCATCTCCGTTAAAAATTCAGACCAGAAAAATTCAACTAGAGAGCTCAGGCGTGGCTGACCGTCACCCCCGAAACGCGCAGCAGCCTCAGGCGTGTTCTGCTCAGCCTGGTTCCCCCCGAATAGCGCAGTGGCCGGTTATCCTCCTTTTTCCCCCTCAAATCCAGCACGATCCTTTCGTACAGGAAAATCAGAGCCCCCCCTACCCCGTACCAGAGCCAAACACAGCGTGTTACTTCGCCCTGGAAACTAAAAGCATCTCAAGCATAAAACTCACCTAGCTGAACTATAAATCAAGCCGCTGCTTTCAGGCAAACCCGGCTTGCGTACCTATGAATCACTCCCTCCTCGCTTAATCATTTTAAGGACGGCTTAAAATGAATGTGGCCCAGTCAAAAAAGTCCATTAAAAAATGAGAGCGCAGCTGACTAAGGGAGGATTTCACAGCTGCGTCCAAGTTTGCAAGCAAATAGGGGCATTTGGAGGAAGAGCGGTCATCCCGCAAATATTTCTGCGGGGGAAAAAAGCAAGCGGCGGCGGGGCCTGAGCCACGGGAGCGGGGCAGGAACGGGGCTGAGCCGCGGAGCCTGCGAGGAGCCGGGCTGGACCTGCCCGGCCCCACCTTGGCCTCTGCAAACCCGGCTGGGGGAAGGCAGATTTCCTCGGAAAGGGAAAATTTCCCCGCTTGCCGATGACCCTTTGCCGAGGCCAAGAGAGGGAAGCGCGCAGCCAGCCAGCGCCGCCGCGGGGCTTCGGCTCAAGGGGCTTGTGACGTGCTGGGGACCGTGACAGTGGGTGGGATGGCAAACGGAGGGTGTCCTCTGCTTCTAAAGCACCAACTCTGCCCTTTTATTTCCTGCTGAGAAAGTCCTTATCAAATATCGGCCGTGCTCAGGACGCTCCGGCAGCAGTAAGCAGGAGAAAAATCAACTTTCTGCCCTTTTTTCTGCAGGAAGATGTTCGGGGGCCGGGATCTCCGCGGGGTTTGGGGATGGGGCGCGGGGCGGCACCCATAGGGCAGGCACGAGCAGGGCGCGTCCGACCGTGTTCCTCCGTGAGAGCAGGAGAGAGATACCTCGTGTCAGAGCCGTACAACTCGCCTGCCGGTAACCTGGGGGCTGCAGAGCCCTTGGGGCATCGGTGCACGGGAGGGACACACGCTGCCCTGGTTTGAGCAACACAGGACTAATGTCTCGCCTAATGCCTGGGAAAACTGCACTTCTAGAAGGCTCTAGTGTCTGAATTTGTGAAAATATTTACTTTATAGCCAGCTCTGGTGTGTGGGTTTCAAGGCCTCAATGTTTTTGAGCTCAACAAGCGCGCGGACGAGGAGGAGCGAGACCCGGGCACTTGCCCCAAGCTGCCAGCAGGGTTATTTCTTACCATGAATGTCATGTTTAATATAAATTAGAGAGTTTGCTGAGGAGTTCTCTCCCTCCCTTGCTGGCTGCTGTCCTGAGCACTCCTTGCCCCGGTACCAGAGCCCTGAGCCCTTCCCTTCCTCCCGCAGCCGCAGCGCTCGCAGGGTCCCACATCGGCTGTCCCTGCGGGGAGTGCAGGGCCTCCTGTGATGGAATGGGCTCGGAATAGTCCTTGTGTGTTTAATATTGATATTGTGATCAGTATTGGTTCTTTAGTGTTATTAGTGTTAATTATTTAGTCTTATCCTATTAAATCTGTTTATATTTCAACCCTCGGGTTTCCTTGTTTTTTCCCAATTCCCCTTCCCGCGTGGAGAGGGGTCCTCGGCTGAGAGAATAATTGTCTAGAAGACAATAAATTATTGTGGGCTCCTCAAACCACGACATGCCCCCAGCCCACATGGAGATTTGCTGGCTCAGAAGCCCCTCTTTGCGGGTGGCGCTTGGGTAAACCCGCTGCTGGCCGTGGGCAGGGCTGTCCCCTGGGTGCCAAACTGGGACGCGGTGACCGGCCCCGCACCCTCTGCCCTCCCTGCGCCCGCTCCCGCCCACCCGGAGCTCGCTCCGAACATAATTGCTGCCAGGGAAAGATGGGTTGGGAATAGGTCCACGTCTCCCTCTTGGATGCTGAAGTTTGGGAGGCGGAGTACACGTCATCCGGGGGATACGTGCCCATCTGGGGCTCGGAGAGCCAGACGGAGGGCACCCCACGGAGCAGGGCTCTGGTGCTGCCATCCTTCCCCAGCCAGAGCTTCCCGGCAGTGACTTGATTCATCTCCTCCTGGCTTTTGTGGCAACTGTAATACCTGACCCGCTGCAAGGACGGAGCAACAGCCCCGAGCACAGCAGGACACGGGAGCCCAAGCAGATGGCACGGGCGTCCCGCTGCCCAGACGCCTGGTGTTGGGCGTGCACGGATGCTCGGAGCACAACCAGGCACTACAGAGCATCACAACGCAGATCCCCGCTGGGGTCCAGGGCGTGCATCCCACATCCAACACGTCCTCCCCGTGTCGGGACGCGCTCACACGCCTGCACACAGACACACAGACACACACACACACACACATGTATTTTTTCGCTCGGCCGTGGCTGCGGTGAATTTTTGAGCCAAAGGCACGGTCTGGGCTCTGTGCTGTCGGCAGCTCCTCCGGGAGGTGGAACAGGCTCCAGCTGCAGGGGATGAGCTCAGCACCAGCCCAGCCCAGGGAGCCTCCACCTTTTGCGAGCCCTGGAAGCCGGGATGGAGGTCGCTCCTCTTCTCCTCGGGCAGTTTTTCAACTCCAAACGACCTTCGGTCCTTCCCTCGCCCGCTCAGCCCCTGGCTGCTGCCAAGCCAGAGGGGTTTCGTGCTCATGCCTTGCGCAGCTCTCGTGGATTTGGTATAGATTTCATGGATTTGGTACGGATTTCATGGGTTTTTGAACTTCAGCGACTGCTTGACTTTGGCTTGGTGATACCCAAAGATGTGAAGGCACCAGGATTTTATAAGCCCCAGCTGGGGCGGGCACAGCCCACCTCTGCCCCCCGAGCATCCTCCTGCCGGCCTGGGAGCACCCTCAGACCCAGATATGAACTCCGGGGCTCAGGTCTCTCCTAGTCTAAATATGTATTCGAAGGAAATTCCAGCTCAGACCCCTCCTGGCAAAGCTCTCCGGCTCTGCTCTTGTGGTTTGAGCACGCAGGACCTCTGACTTTACAGCTGCAAATATCTTGTAGTTATACAAGAGGAAGCAGCACAGCTAACGTGCATGGGAATTATCCCATGTCCTAAAACTTTGCCGAGCCTGGAAGCCATCTGCGTGACCCTTCCCGGGGTCGGAGGGGAGACATTCCGTTTTTCCTGTGTCATTCGGAATAAAAAGCAAAATATTGGCTGGTGCTCGCAGCCCTGCGAGACGCTGAGTCCTTGTGTCAGGCCGCGGCGAGCTATTTTCTTTAAATGTGATTTAGCAACGCGAAAGCATGTCCAGCGAGCGGCCGCCGGGTCCCGCCAAACACCCGGCTGGGGGATGTGTCACGGTCCCGCAAGGAAAGGGCAAAAGAAAAGGAGCGCGGGCGAAGGGCTGAAACCTCGCAAGTCTGTAGGATCCAGCAGCTGGAAGGGGAAATAGTAGCGACCTCAGTGTCTGGAGAGAATGTAAAATGCAGGGCACGGATATACAACTCTGGAAGCGCTGGCCGGAGATTTAACCGCACTAAGATGTGCAATTTTTTGCAATCCGTTAACACGTACTCGCTGGTAGTTGAACAGTATCAGCCATTGGCAACTGGAGCGGACAGTTTAAATTAACTGATTTAAAACTTAACAAGTGAATTTAAAAACAACCCATCGAAGGTGGGTCAAGTCAAGCCCGCCTAGGTTTGACCCTGGGGACCACCCGTGAGCATCTCTCAGGACACACACCCATGGGGGAGACCCAAGGAGTCGCAGCACCCCAGAAGCAGAGGGGTTTGAGGTGTCCAACTCAGGGCAAGGCAAACCGCCTCCCAGAGAGCCTGTTTCTCCCCAGGTAGAATGGAACGGAACGGAATAGAGTAGAGTAGAGTAGAGTAGAGTAGAGTAGAGTAGAGTATTACTTGTAATATTTGATTACTTGGGATGGAGCTGTGCACCTCCTCGCTGCACCTCTCCTTCCCACCACCATCAGCACACCCCAGGGATGTGCCGATAAACCAGGGCACATCCTGACTTTCCAACAAAGGTCTCCGGCCTCTGCTCTCTGTGGTGGTCTCTCTGGGGGAAGACCTGGCTAGTTGTGTACTTCCACGGTGAGCAAGGTCATTGTGGGCTCGTTGTGTTGAAGGTCATCATGGGCTTGTGTTGGACCAGCACCAAAGGCACCAAGCTGGAGCCTCTTATCCTGGGTGCTGCCCAAAGGCGGGGCGAAAGGACAGACTTTGCCTTGATGTACAAGACAGAAGACAAGAAGTTGACGTGACCATGGGCGGAAGCAGTAATGTTCTGCCAATCGTCATGGGTGACAAAGCTCCTCGCCCGTGTCAATGGGTGCTGGGGTCCTTGATGAAGCCTCCCAAACCTTCTCCTGACCCATCCTTTAGAGGCGGCACTGCCACGATGGGGTGGTGAATCCCAGACTGGCAATTATCTCCCTCAAATAAAAAAGCCCAAGCCATGAGAAGAGGGGAGATTTAGATGAGATCTCAGGAAGAAATTCTTTGCTGTGAGGGTGGTGAGGCCCTGGCCCAGGTTGCCCAGAGAAGCTGTGGCTGCCCCATCCCTGGAGGGGTTCAAGGCCAGGTTGGACGGGGCTTGGAGCAACCTGGGCTGGTGGGAGGTGTCCCTGCCCAGGGCAGGGGGTGGCACTGGGTGGGCTTCAAGGTCCCTTCCAACCCGAACCATTCTGTGATTCTATGAATCAGGAGAGGGGAGGTGGAGCCTCGTGCTGGGACGTTTCCTACAGGGAATAAATGAGGCAGCGCAAGGAGGAGGGGAGGAAACCACCCTGGAGAGGTGGCTTGTTTACAGCAGCTCACGCTGGTCCCAGACAGGAAAAATGTCCCTTGACTTCCCCCATCCCATGGCACACCAGGAGGTTGTTTTGATGTGTCGGGAGAGGCACTGGGGGCTGTCCGAAGCGCTCATTGAGAGACGCGCTTTTCCATCGCTCCCATCCCACCGAACAGCCGGGAGTGACTCAGATTTCCCGGAGATGCTCTTATCTCGTCCTGCCCAGCGCTCGCTCGGCAGCGAGGGTGGAATAGCAGCCCCTGGAAAGGCTGCCCTCTGCCCTTTCACAGGGTGCTGGTGGTTTCCTGGCCTTTACAGGCTTGTAAAAGGTGGATTTTCCTTCCAAGTCTTCCATTTGCAGTCCGGAGGCGCAGAAATGCCTCCTCCTGCCTGGGAAAAAAAGTTTCCATCGCCCTGTGACAATCAAAGCCAAGGGGTTCGCTGGAGCTCTGGGATGGCCAGGATCAGAAACGGGATATCCCCCCCCCTCTGCTTCCCTCCCCAGGTGACACAACCGCCCACCTCCCCAGTCCCCAGCTGCTCTCATGTCACCGGTCCTCCTGGAGGGGCCGGGGTGTGTGTGTGGGGGGGATCGGCACCTCCCTGTGGGCTCAGGATTGGGCCACGCTGAGCGGAGAAGCCCTTTGCCGGCCAGAGCGCGCCTGCCCGCGCTTGAACCACCCTCCTTTTGGGCACAGGAGATGATGCTGGAGATGGAGGTGCAACCTCGCAGTGAAAGCCGCGCTCCTTCCCGCAGCCTCCTCGCTCCCAGTTAATCGAAGCAGACAGCCAAGACCATTATTGTTATATTATTACCCTCATTATTTTTTTTTTTTTTCTTATTTTCTTGGATGGCAGGTTTGCTCTCTGTGTTAGCAAACGAATACGGAGAGGACGGCAGGACCCTGGGCTGATCGGAGAGCTCAGGTTGTAGGTGCAGGTGTCAAGGATCCGTGGCAATTCCCAGAATTTTGCATTCTCCTTCATGGCTCTTTCTTTTCAATCCGTGGCCATTTCTTTTTCCTCCTCCCTGCAACGTGACCAGCCTGACATTTGGGCTCTCCATGCTGTCACTTGGTGGCCTTCCCTGCCACCTGGAGCCCTGCCACCGTCTCCCCGTTCTCCGGCCACTGCGCTCCTGCCCGGGGAGGGGTGACACCTTCTCACCGGTCACAAGGACATCAGGAAATCATCCGCCGTCTTGCTCCCGATACTCCCGGTGCATTACAGACAAGCACCATCCAGGCACGGCAAGGCGTGTGAGAAATGAGTAAAACGCCCAAATTTAGGAAAAAAAAAAAAAACCAACCCCAAACACATACAAAAATTTTGTCTTGACCCGGCAGCGCCACTGCTCGGGGGCAGCTTCGGTGACTCTGGTGCCATGTGGGGATGTTCCTGTGCGTCTCTGCTGGGGACACCTTCAAATGTGGGGCTTCAGCCCTTCCCTGTGACCGGAGACCACCTTTTTTTTGTCAACCCAGCCCAGAGGCACCTTTTAACCAGACGGAGGAGGAGGAAGGTGGGAGATGGCTGGATGGAAAGGGATTTTTTTAGGGCTACGGATATTATCAGCTGGGCTCCTTTGACTTGCAGCTTTCTCTGCTCGTCATGAGACAAGATCTCCAAGCTTTAACCAGGGCTTCAGCATCGACCCTTTCTAAGGAACTAGGCCGCCTCGGCTCCCTGCCTCAGTTTCCCCAAACAGGGCTACCGGTGTATCTACCCCGCAGGAGTATTTTCACGAGGACGGTGTTGTGCTGTACACATTGCCACTGTGATTTCCCTCTGTCCGGTAAGTCCGGACCCCACCAGCATCCCCAGCACACCCATTTTCCTCTCCCGGTGAGACCGCTGGGACACCACGCTGCGCTCCAGAAGTGAGCAGGGACCCAGCCTGCGCCACGGATGACTTGGAGGCGCCTCTACAGCCATTTCCTTGCTGGATCCCTCTTGCTGTGCCCAGAATTAGCGCCTCTGGCTATAAACAAGGAATCCTGGAAATCCTTAGGCCGCCCTTGTGCATTGCAACGGCACCTGGCGGGGGCCACAGCCCAGGCGAGGAAGGGTCAGGCTGTGTGGGGGATCCGGCTTTTTGGGGGACAGGGCTCTGGCATAAACGATGTGGCGGAGTTTGTCCAGGACAGGACGGATCTGTGTCACACCAGCGATGGCTTTGGCTGCCTGCCCTGCCGGAGGCCGGCCCGGAGCCGACACGGGTCGGATTGTCGTCTTGCTGCTTTTTTCAGACCAAGGCTGAAGCGCCTCTTCCCAGGGCAGGGGAGGGGGGGTGTCCCAGAGGAAGCAATTATTCATTTCCAGGAACATTTGAACCAGAGAAAGCTCCTGGAAGCCTTCTTAGTGCTTGATGTCAATGTGTTTCCTCGGTACCGTGACTCCCGTGTCCGAAGGGGCCGGCGAGCCCTTCTGCATCGCCGCCTGGTGCCACCGGGGCTGTCGGGGCAGCTCCCAGCTGGGCTGATCCCTGGAATAGCCCGGGATAACGTCACACCCCAAAAGCGTCCAGAGGCAGGTGGTTGCAGAGCTGCAGGACACCTCCTCCACACGGATGGGCTCTCCCCGGGCAGGGACTGCTGGAGCTAAGGATGATTTCCAGGAGCGTCCATAAATAACCTCGACGGACACCCGAACTTCTCTGCTCCCCCGACACCCGCACAAACTCTCCGCAGCCGCAGTGCCTGTGCCCAGCTGCCTTGCGGTTGAACTACACGCTGAAAAAAAAACCCTCTCTTTTTGTTTATTCTGAACCTCCACCCTCCGACTTTCATTAACACGACCTTGCAGGACTGAGACCCGCGTCCGTCTGCCATCACATCTCCCCTCCATGGGCTCCCTTGGTTGGGCTCCTCCTGTTTCCTTCAGCCCCCTCTGCTGTCACCTCCCTGGGATGGGGGACCAGTATCCACAGCGCTGGTGATTTCAGGTGGAATAACATCATAGAATCATAGAGTCACAGAATGCGTTGGGTTGGAAGGGACCTCTCAAGGCCATCTAGTCCAACCCCCTGCAGTCAGCAGGGACATCTTCAACTGGATCAGGTTGCTCAGAGCCTCATCCAGCCTGGCCTTGAATGTCTCCAGGGATGGGGCCTCCCCCACCTCTCTGGGCAACCTGGGCCAGTGTCTCACCACCCTCAGTGGAAAGAACTTCTCCCTAATGTCTGATCTAAACCTGCCCTGCTCTAGTTTAAACCATTGCCCCTCGTCCTGTCGCTACATGCCCTTGCAAACAGTCCCTCCCCAGCTTTCCTGTAGGCCCCCTTCAGGGACTGGAAGGGGCTGGAAGGTCTCCCCGGAGCCTTCTCTTCTCCAGGCTGAACCCCCCCAGCTCTCTCAGCCTGTCCTCCCAGCAGAGGGGCTCCAGCCCTCAGACCATCTTCGTGGCCCCCATCCTCAGCTCGGATCCCTGTTGCTCCCCTCTCCCTTTCTCCCCCAGTTTGGGGGGAGCTGGGTGCACCCACCAGCCCTCCTCCTCCCCTCTGCTCCTCCCAGCAGGGGGCTGGGACTCCTTGGGGCTGGGACGGCAGAAGAAGTGACCTCAGCGCTGAAACTCCTGGCTCTGCCTCTTGTGTGTTCTCCAAATGTCTCTTTATTTATGATGCTCCGTGACGACAGTTACTCTCTGTACCAAAGAGGGTGGGTTGCAGGAGCACCCAGGTCCCCTGCTGCTGGCCAGGGAGAGGGATGGACCTGCCAGAACATGCCCGGGTGCAGCCACCGGGGATGGAGATGTCTCACTCAGCCCCAAAACACTGCCCGTCCCGCGAGAGGGGCTGCTCTGGGGCGGTGACCAGCCCCGCTCCCCGCTCCCGGGGTTGTTTTGGGTGGAATTGCTGGGCTTGGTTGAATTTGCTGGTTTCTGCCTGCTGTCTTTTTGGACGCGTTCTCCCCACCTCGCCCCACCTCCTAATTCAGTGCCTTCCAGCTCCCTCCGCCGCGGGCGTTCCCCTCCTGCTATCTGACTCCAGTCCTCAGGACTATGATTGTTAAAATCTGCCGCTAAATAAGATGAAGATGTGCTCTCCCCCCTCCCCGACCGGCCGAGCCTTCGCCCTTCATTTTGAGGACACTGAGGGCCCACACCGCCTCCCCCAGGAGCCTGGAGGTGACCCCTGTGGGGCTGGCAGGGAGGAGGCAGGATCCGTGCATTTGGGTGCAGGATGCGCCCTGGCACCGGCAGCTCCTGCCCCACGGGAGACCCCCGGGGCAGGCAGGGGGGAGCAATCCACCCGGCCCTTCGTGGACAGGCAGCCCTCTGAGGCTCTCCTGGCACGAGATGCACCATGACACACTTCCCAAATCCATCTGCTTCTTGCCAGAGGCATTACTCAACCCAGACATACCACGAGCATCCGAATCCCTTTCCCATGTGCAATCGTGGGGAGGAATTACAGCTGCCTTCCCACAGGGAGCCCTCACCCACCTGCTGCAGGTGAAAATTGACTGCTTGCATAGAATCATAGAGTCATAGAATGGTTTGGGTTGGAAGGGACCTCAAAGATCATCCAGTGCCACCCCCTGCCCTGGGCAGGGACACCTCCCACCAGCCCAGGTTGCTCCAAGCCCCGGCCAACCTGGCCTTGAACCCCTCCAGGGATGGCGCAGCCACAGCTTCTCTGGGCAACCTGGGCCAGGGGCTCACCACCCTCACAGCAAACAATTTCTTCCTCAGATCTCACCTAAATCTCCCCTCTTCCAGTTTAAAACCCTTCCCCCTCGTCCCATGGCTCCCCTCCCTGCTCCAGAGTCCCTCCCCAGCTTTCCTGGAGCCCCTTTAGGGACTGGAAGGGGCTGGAAGGTCTCCCCGGAGCCTTCTCTTCTCCAGGCTGAACCCCCCCAGCTCTCTCAGCCTGTCCTCACAGCAGAGGGGCTCCAGCCCTCCCAGCATCTCCGGGGCCTCCTCTGGCCCCGCTCCAACAGCTCCGTGTCCTTCTGCAGTTGGTGCCCCAGCGCTGGAGGCAGCACTGCTGGGGGGTCTCCCCCGAGCGGAGCAGAGGGGCAGAGTCCCCCCCACCTCGCCCTGCTGCCCACGCTGCTGGGGGGGTTTCTGGGCTGCCAGCGGACGCTGCTGGTGAGTGTTGAGCTTCTCGTCCACCAACACCCCCAGGTCCTTCTCCTCAGGGCTGCTCTCAGTCCATTCTCTGCCCAGCCTGGATTTGCGCTCGGGATTGCTCCGAGCCAGGTGTGACTTTCCGCGTGAGCTCTGTGTTTCAGTTAGAAAACATCTATTTTGTGCCTCAAGGCATTTTTGCAGCAGGGGACTGACCTGGCAGGACATCACAGACAGCGTGTGGGGTCGCAGGGGAAACAGCCCCTTTCCCACCCCTTCTCCATCCCCCTCCCTGTCCCCACGCAGGGACCAGGAGGGGGAAGCCCAGCAGCTCTGGGCTCAGAGCACGCGAATTCGCGGCACTGCAGCAGGAAAGGAGGCGGAGGAATGGGCTGAGACCCCTGTAACTCCATGGTGGTGGGGCTCTTGCCCAACCTCCTCCCACGGACTCTCTGTTCTTCTCCCTCAGTTTATCATAAGAAGCAAACTGGAAGCTCTGGGAGGAATCACCGACTCCCCAAAGCTTTGTGTAGAAAATATCTATGAGGTCAGCCCCGTTCCTCCCCCTGCTATTGCAAAACCTTTTCCTCTGGGGCTCTTCAGTACAACGCGCAGATGCAGAAATCTGTCATGAAATCCACCTCCTGCTGCAGCAGCCTGGAGCTCCCGTGCCTGGCCGGCGATTTTTAAAATATACAGAGGTAAAAGCAGAATATTTAGAAGTCCTACGGGTCCGTCGGTTGATGGGCAGACGGCACCCAGGCACGTATGCAGGCGATGCCCTGCGGCCGTGCCGGTGCACGGTGCTGCTCTGCACCCTCTGGAGGGGCACCCACACCAGTGCCCCCTTTGCTGGGGTGGCAAAAGCACCAGCTGAGCTGCTATTTAATGTTTCAGACCAGCAGCCAGCTTTTAAAGGACCTACGACCGGCTCCCCGTGCCTCCAGTGTTACCCCAGTGTCGAAATGCAGCAGGGGAGCGCCCCAGCTCTGATCCTCTCTGGATGCGCTACTGGTTATAGTGGTTTTCCTACGCCAGCATCAGCAAATTCCCTTGTGTGACCAATCCTTTCACCCTCTCCTACCGCATTTGGTTGTCACTAAAGTAAGAATAATATCCCCTTCTCTCACTTGCTGCTCGATACTTGTACTCAGAGTATAAATTCCCGGCGCCGGAGCTGCACGCCGTTAATCGGACAAAAAATCCCGTGTGGGTAGAGAAGCCACAGGCAGCACCCGCCCGTGTCCCCGTACGCCCGGCCCCGGCCCCTCGGGGATGTGTTAGGTGTCACGACATGGGTGACAGCAGCATCACCCTGCCCGGGGAGGGGGCAAAGGGCTGCCCCTGCCACCCCCGGGTCACGTCCCACTCCCAGTAAAGAGGCGGGGGGGTAAGTGACTTCAGATTCGTAAATTCTCAGCGGCGCGGACCAAGGTGAGATAAATCTCGAGGTCCATATACAAACATTTATTAGCTTCCCAAAATGGTTAGTGTAGGTCTTAACAAGTCGACGGGAATTGGTTAGGTGTATAACAAATGATGGCAAACGGTGAGGTGTGTGTCGTGTTCCTGAACAACAGGGATAGGACAACTTATGGCAAGTGGTACTTAAGGTCATACTTAAGGTCATTACTTAACAACTCTGTTACTTAACAATTCTAAGAGAAAAGAGAAACTGAGGGATAGAGAAAGGAAAAGACGGAGAAAAAGACAGAGATAGAGAGATCACCAGTCCTGGTTCCAGCGTCTTTTTCAGGGAATCTTCCCAGGCACAATCTTCTTCTTTCTTGGAAAAATCTTCCCAGGTACGCTCGTCTTTCGTGGGAAGAATCTTCCCAGGCACTATCTTCTTCTATTGTTTCTTCTTTGTTCCCCCCCGGGGGCACTTATTTTCCCCTTTTATGTTTGCTGAATCAGCAGGGTCCACCCCCCTTGCCCAGGACAGTCTCGGCTCAGGTTTCTCCCTTCTCCCAGGTGACGTGTAGCATGATTTGGGTGGAGAGACGAGTGCCATAGTCACACATGTTCAGCATGATCTCTATAATCTTCGTTAGCATATGCAGGGTGTGCGCTTTCATATGCATGTCATGGATAACGAAGCAAACTTGACACACAATGGCCTTGAGAACTGAGAACTATCAAGCTCACCACACGAGTGGCAGAACTATCCTGGCTTCACAAGACAGTTCTCCCACACTTTCAGGCGCCGGAAGTGTGAGCCTTATCAGTTCTTTGAAGGCCAGGCCTGCATTATTTATTTCCTTGCGAGTGTTTGAGGCGTTCCATTGGAGGGGCTCCTGCCCTCGTCAGGGAATTTACAGCCGGTTCCCTTACACCCCGCCACCTCCCACACCGCCACGCCAGGGTGTAACTGGCCAGTGTGATGCTGCAAGGGGGAATAACCTCTCTTGTGAAGAAAGGCTGAGGGATCTGGGTCTCTTCAGGCTGGAAGAAAGACGCCTGAGGGGGGACCTTATCAACGCTTATCAATACTGAAAGGGGGGCTGTCAGGAGGATGGGGCCAGGCTCTTTTCAGTGGTGCCCGGGGACAGGACAAGGGGTAACGGGCACAAACTTGACCATAGGGAGTTCCACCTAAACACGAGGAGGAACTTCTTTGCTGTGAGGGTGGCAGAGCCCTGGCCCAGGCTGCCCCGAGAGGTGGTGGAGTCTCCGTCTCTGGAGACATCCCAAACCCGCCTGGAGGCGTTCCTGTGCCACCTGCTGTGGGTGACCCTGCTCTGGCAGGGGGGTTGGACTGGGTGATCTCCAGAGGGCCCTGCCAACCCCCACCAGTCTGTGTTTCAGTAATTGAAGATGCTTTCTCTGGTGGGACAGAGGATGGGTAAGGGAGGAGGCTCAGCCGGAGCCAGGTGAGCTCTCACCAGCACGTCTGCCCGGGAAAGCGGCAGTGATGCCCCGCTGGGCACCGGTGATGCTTCCAAACGCATCTCTGCGTGGGATGCGGCTTCCCCAAATCAGGCTGAATCGTTGTCCTGGTTTGAGCGACACAGGGCTAACGTCTCTTCTAAGGCCTGGGAAAACTGCACTTTTAGAAGACTCTAGTGTCTGAATTTGTGAAAATATCTACTTTATAGCCAGCTCTGGTGTGCGGGTTTCAAGGCCTCTGTGTTTTCGAGGTCACCAGGCGCTGGGACAAGGACTGTGTCAGCTCCCCATGCCCTTGTGGGTAGGTGGCCAGAGGACAAAGACACATCTGGAGAGACAGATGAGCCTGTACAAGGGCCGCGTACAGGACAACAGGAACGACTGGAGACACCTAGGCTGATTTTAGGCTTATTTCCTAAGGAAATGAACTCTGTATAAGTGCTCTCTGAGTGCCTGCCTCTCCCCCAGCAGCTCTTAAACCAGCTGGGGGCTTCAGCTGAAACTGCTCAAAGAAAGAGAAATTCCCCGTGACATTTAAAAGCCCCCTCCCAGGGTGGGCAACGCGGTGGCTGAGGCTCAGCTGGTGGCACTGATTGAGGAGGAGGTGGCTTTGGGGGTTAAAAGCACTTCCAGCAGCTGGGCTGGGTTTTCACCTCCTGTTGCAAGGGGGGGCGGATTGAGGTGCTTTATGCTGTAATAAACACCCAGCAAAGGCCAGATCCGCCCAGGAGCGTGTCCCGGAGCTGGGTGGCTGCTCCTGGCTTGGCTGCTGCATCCAGGTACTGGGGGGCTGGGAAGCTGGGGGCAGGGTTGGGGACTGGGAGGTGGAAAAAGGGGGAGGGGTGAGGTTGGGGCGGGAAGGGGAAAGCAGGGAATAGGGAAGGAGCCCTGGACAATGATGGGCTGAGGCTGGGTGTACTGGCAGCGCAGGTATTCAGAGAATCATAGAACGGTTGGAGTTGGAAAGGACTTTAAAGGTCACATCGTTCCAACCCCAAAAGGGAGAAGCGAGGTCTGTTTGCAAACCCTGTGCATCTCCCAGCTTTTGCATAAATGGCTCCGATTGGGCTTTTGTAGAGGAGTCCCATGCTCTATATGCTTTTTTTTTTTAATGAAGCAAAACCAAGTGCCCTGGGGTAGGGAAACATGGAAAAGTGTGTGCAACAGCCTGGCTGGGGCTCAGCTGCCCGGTGCATGCACCGCACAGGGAGGAGGGGGCGGCTTAAATTTATCTCCTCATCTCAAATTCTGGTGTTTTCCTTAAAATGCCTGGCTCTGCAACCTGCCCCGTGCTGTCCAAAGCAGCGAGCTCCGTGCGAAGTGTCCGATACCCCCAACCAGACTGAAATCCTTTGGCTCAGGCTGGCGCTGAGCGCAGGGGCTTTGGGGGCTACCCGAAGGACGGGGCGTGGGGCAGCGGAGCGGCTCTACCCTGACATCTCTACAGTAACACAGCCTTTGCTGGCAGCACAGCAGCTTCCCGCAATCTGTGCCAGGCGTGGATGTCCCTAAAAGGGGGGTGGGGAAAAAAAAAAGGGAAAAAAAAATTTTTTGGGGCGATTTAGCATCATGTGATAATGGTTTTTTTTGTTTGTTTTGTACTCACACCGTGTATCCAGCGAGGGGAAAAATGGATGCTTTTTTGAAGGTGATCCTGGAGCCTTCGGAGCAGGACATGTTTGACCACTTGATGCGGATGGAAACGCCTTCTCCCAGCACCTTCAGCAGCCCGGGCGCAGGTAAGGGGTGCTCGGGGCTGGGCTGGGGGTGCCCTGTGCCAGGGTGATGGGCAGGTCCCGCTGGCTGCCGGGGGTAAAGTGGAGAAAGCTGGAGGATGCCCACCGTGTGCACCTCCAGTACGGCCATTTCCCTTGTGCTGGTTTCCTGCAAAAACCTTGGGGCTTCTTATTTATAAGCTGAAATGGCCACTGGGTTGACATTTAAACCTGGCTGTGGGATTCTAGTGAAGCTACGCCTTGATGTCTGCCGCTGGCCAAGCCGAGATGGCCGCGTGCTGGGCGTTTGTGGCTACCTTGTGCCAAATTGGAAGGTTTAAGGTTAGGTTTGAAGTTGGCTGGTTCTGCTGGGCGCTCTGGGGTCAAGCACCGAGCGTGTGTGTCCTCCACGCCTGGGGGGAAACTTGGAGTTCCCCCTGGATCTCTGCAGCGCGCCGTGAAATCGGGAGTCACCTCCTTAGGAAGCGTGCGATTCTATCCCCTGAAAACATCTGCAAATCCTAGGATTTTGCTGTGGGCAGCCCAGCAGAAAGCAGCGAGGCTCATTCAAGGTGCTTGTGGCAGTTGCTTCCCCAGGTGTAAATTCCCTCCTCGCTCACCCCCAGCAATTGGGTGCGATTAGTGGCTAATTACAGCCACGAGTGGCTCATTTCAGGCTGGCTGTTGGAGGCTTCGCTTGCCTGTGTGACCTCAAGCCGGTGGTGGGGGGGGGGCAGGGAAGCATGTATTTGCAGCAGGTTAACAAAACTGCTGACCACTGGCTTCCCCTGGTTCCTCCAGCCCTCGCCATGCAGGTGTTTGTGTTGCCACCCGGGCGGGAGGGTTAGACCAACTCCGTCCGCTGCGGATCGCAGAAAGGGTGAGACCGAGCTGCTCTTCAGCCCGGCTCTCTGCCTGGGGATCGCTCCTGCTCCGCTTCTAGCTTTTATTTCGTGGGCTTGCTCCGTCCCCGGGGGATGAGGCGCGTTTCTTGGGGGAGCTGCTTTTTTTTTTTTTCCCCCCACTCTGCTCCACCAAGCTTTGCTGGGGTGACTGGTGAGCAGTGTTGGGGGGAAGGCAGGTGGCCCGTGCTGTACGGAGATGGACGGGCAGATGGACGTGTGACGCGCTTGGAGCCCTGCCCAGGGGAACGTGGCAAGCAGATGTTGGGCCGGTGACCTGCTAGATAAGCCCCGGGCCCTTGTTTCCTCCTGTGCCTCGGTGGTCTGGCTTGGATGGAGCCGGAGTTAGTAACCACGGAGGCTCGGGTGAGATCGGCGCAGCCCTGGCTGGTTCGGCTGAAAGGACTGGTGGAAAAACAGATCCAAAAGGCAAGTTAAATAGGAGTTAAAGTGTGATCAAGACCTTGAGAGGCTCTGACCTCTTTTCCTCATTTTTAAGGTAGTCTGGAGGCTGCTCCAAGTTATCCTGGGGTGACCATGGGCCAGCTGGAGGTAGCTGGGGTGTTGGGCTGATGGTCTACCCTACCCATCCCTGCTCATTAGACACCACCTGGGGCCAGCACTGGTTATCAGGAGTTAGGAGTTACCTTCTGGTCCTTCTCCATCTACCCACACAGCTGAGGGTTTGGGCCAAATCTTCAGATCCATTTGAACTGCAGACTCAAAGACAGACCCAAGTGGGTGAGAGGCTGGGCTCCACAAACTTCCTGACCTCCACTAGCAAAGGAGCAGGAGATATCTGACCCTTTGTGTTGTCCTCCCCTGTGTCACCTCACCCTTGCTCACTGGACCATGATAATGAAGGAGCAGTTCTCATGGAGCTGGTGAAAACTGGGCAAAAAACCCTTCCCTCCCCAAAACATGAGATCGAGCGATTCTGAGCGTGCTGGGACCTCAGGTGTGTTTATAGAAGCCGGGATGGTGAGGGTCCCAGCGCTGGCTCCGGACACTGGCACCTGTGTCTTGGTGGGATGTGACATTCCTCCCGGCGCTGGCTCCCGGCTGCAGCTCGGATGTGGCAAAGGAACAGTTTGCTGCTGAACAGGGAGGTGTGTCTGTGTGAGCCTGCCGGTTCTCTGCAGCCTGGGATTTCTTTGCTCTTAAAAAAAAAAAAAAAAAAGAAAACCAAAAAAAACCCCTAAGGAATTAATTTTATTCTGTCTTGCCCATAGGCTCTGCTTACTGTTCAATTTACAAGGGGGTTTGATAACGCGTGGCTGGAGAGAGGAGACCAAAAAACAACAACAAAAAAAAATTGCTCCAGGCGTGATCAGATTTGCTGAGAAGGAAAACTTCATGGTATTGGCGTGATTGTCCTCTTGGAGCGAGGAACAGCACTGTTGGGAAACAGATGCTGGAGAGGATGTTTTGAGGGACTTGTGCCTTCCCCGCTCTAAGCCATACGCGCAGCTGGATCAGCTTCAGCCCTGGCTGACTTTCAGGGCAGATTAGAAAAACTAATTGGATCCCAAATGCCCTGATTTGGCCTCTCTGAGTCTCTGAAGCCCGGTGGGTGATTTGGGGAGCTGAATGCCTCTTGTAGGGGGTTGTGTCCCACAGGTGGCGGACTCCATGGTTCAGAAGGGACTGGCCTCTGGAAGCCCAGCATCCCAGAGGGGGCTTAACCTTTTGCTAAGGAAACTCCAGCCTGGGGTGTGTCATGGTTGGCAACACAAATCTCTGGATGTTTTTTGGAAACAGTGGTCTGTACTTTTCATTTGAGGGTGCCTCTTTTTTTTTTTTTTTTTGGGAATCAATCAGCTTTGTGAAGTTTTTACCTGAAACACCCCTTTCCTACCAGCCCAGGGAAAGGGCAGCCTTGTGGGGCGCTCGCTTTAGCAACTCCTTGCTCTTGTTTTTTTGGCTTTTACCCTCTTACTTTGCAGCTCTGGGGAGGTTGTGTTCTGATTCTCACTTTCAGTTTCTGTGCCATGGAGATAAAGGCAGAAGCGAGTGGAGGATGTCATAAGGCCAAAGAGAGCCCCGTGGAGGGCTGAGCTGTTCTCCAGGGACAGCCGGGCAGAAATTCAAAGCAATGTCTTCTTGATCGCAGCTTAGGAAGAAGAATGCTGTAAGCAATTAATTCAGTGACAAGCCCTCATATTTCTTCTGAAACTTGTGTTGCTCGTGTCCAGTAACCCGTCTTTGGTGTTGGTTTCCCTTGGAAATCATATCAAAAGCTTCCTTGCAGGAACGCGTGTGAGGAATGCAGGAAACTTGCAAGCAAATACCTTGGGGGATGCTTGTAGAAAAGCAGCGCGCAATTTTTTTTTAAGTGCAGATGACGGATGTGAAGGCTTCGATGGGAGAGCGCGTGTGTCCTGCTGGGACGTCCATCCCCACTGAGCGGTTGCTTGGTGGCCTCGGTCAGGCCAGGTGGGGGGTCCAGGGCTGGGTCCTGCTGATGGAGCAGCCTGTGTGCGGCAACTCGTCTGCAGAAAAGGCTTAACAGTTTCCCTGGCAATTGCTCTAGAAAACACCACAAAGCTCTTCCAGCCACTTCGGATGTGGTCCTTGTGTTTCTACTGTGCTGTGGCCAGCTCTAGCAGCGCATCCCCCATGTCTGGGGAGCGTGTGAGTACACTTAGCTTTATCCCTGACCTTCTCACCTAGATTCGTCTGGTGACCTTCGGACTTCAATCTTTTTTTCCCATAGCGGTGTGTTTCCCCGGCTTTCAGAAAGTTGCTGCCATCTAAAGGGCGCAAAAACGTAGTTCCACAGCTACGAAACTGTGTCCGTGGTGTGTCCTGGTCCTCAGATGCCTGTGAAGGTCTCTTTGGGATTAGATATGTTCTTCCTGTTACCTGAAATAAAAACCAAAAGTAGTTTAGAGAGGAGATATTGCTTTATTTGATGTCGGGTGCTAGGGGGAAAACCCCCACAAATCTAGCACAGCTTACCGGGGATATTCACCCATTATTTATACACAAAATATTCTCATAATTCCGCTGACCTAATCCATAACTCCACCTAGGCTTACATAGTCATTAGGATGACCGAATAGCCTTTCTGCACCCTCCAAATTTTGCTGCATCAGCAAAACACTTCTGCGCAGGCGTGAGTGTCTCGGTGGTCGTTTGGGTAAGGAGACCCTTCCTCACCTCGTCCTTTTACGGTACTGAGTCATCTCAGGACAGTAAAAGCTTGCTGTAAGTTTGCCAGCTTCTTGAAGATAATAAGGATGTTCTTTGAAGCAGCCATAACTCTGTCCTAATTGGCATAGGAGTACGTACTTCAGGTATAGAAGAACCTTGAAGTGATTGACTACTTGTTGTTCTCCCACCCTTGGTCATGAGCTACTTCTGGCTGTCTCCTCATTATCGCTATCTGTAACATCAGCTCAGTGACTATTTTTACACAGTAAGAAAGTCAGTAATTAGCTATTTTCTCACACAGTAAGAAGGTTAGTAAGAAACTAATTGTTTTAGAAACAAAACAGAGGCCTGTCTTTGGTAACGTTCTGAGCAGAACCTGTGCCTCATCTCCAGCTTGTGCCTACAAGTGATGCTGGGTGGCACTGAATTACCAACCAACTGCCTGAAAGCTTGACCATGCGTCATTAAAGTGATCGGGGGGGTTCATCACTGGCTCTGCAGAACGTCAGGATGAGGTGTGCTTTGGGTTTGTCCGTGGGGATGAGAGCTGTGAAGGGTGGCCCTCAGAGCTGGGCTCCCAGTGAGCCTCAGGCAAAGCCAGAACCGGTCGCTGGAGGAGAGCAGGGGATCCACGGATAACAGGAAAGCCTGCGTTTGTGGAAAGCCATCAGATTCCTATAGCTTCGTGTGCATAGTTACCAAGAGAAAGGCAAGAAGCACAAGCAGAGCTTGTGTCCCGAGGAAGCCTTTGGTTTGGCTTTCCATGGCTCAGTGAGGGCTGCATTCCCTGTTGGTGAGATGGGGAGAATTTCCTGTGCTGAGGGAAACTGGGGGTTGACAGAAAGTTACGGCGGATACGGAAGGGGCCACACAAGCGATGCCATCAGTGCTCTGACTCTTTCCTTGTTGTCGAAACTGTTCACAGCTTCATTTGTATAAACTGCCTTCCCAGCAAAGGAAAAGCTTGGTTAGAGAAGGGCAGCTCAAACACTTGGGAGGGTCCTTCCGCTATGCTCCCGTGACGTTCTTGATGGACGTATGGATTGGTATTTTGCCTTTTAAGACAAATAAATTGTTCCACGGTGTGCAGCATCCATCAGCTCTGTTCAGGCCAGGGGCTTCCTAACAAGTTGGAAAATGAAATCCTCAAGAGGCTACTTCAAGTGACCTCAATCACTCGGGTCATTCCAGGAGGCTCCCCAAAAGACACAAAACCCGCAGTAACTCAGCAACCACAACTACTTGAGGGATTTTCTTTCCTGGACTGGTAAAACCTTTATCCTTGTGTGCAGACTGCAGCTCCGCTCCGGAGCCGGGGGAAGCTGCGGGGGGGTGTGAGGGAGGAAACAAAAACAGAAGCAAAAATCTGCTGCAGCGAAACCACTTCAGAAAGTCATTTGAGTAAATAAACGTGACAATCCGTGTGGATAAACTAAGCGACACATGTGCAAGAGAGGTTTTGCTGCTCGTACGTACCAGCCCCTTCCTGAGTTATATTTGGTGGCGGGTCCGTGCAGGGTTTCCTTTTATGCCCTCGCCTTTGTTCTGCTCTTGTTTGTTGTTTAGGAGCGAGGGACCGGGGACCTCCGTCTCGGGTCGTCCTGGGTTTCCTAAGGGCGGGCCGGGGAGATGTTCTCTTCCCCTGGAAGATTAATTGTACACACCCGGTATTTCTGTTCTCAAGGCTAATTTGGCTGGATGCTGAACATTCCTGCCCGGCGTTTTTAGCGTGGCAGGCGGGTGTCACCGCCTTGCAGCATCTCCCTGCTAAAAACAGATGGCATTTCAGCCCCGGGCTCACGTCGCGTGCTGCCTCCGGAGCAGCTCGTGGACAGAAGGACGCGCGCACGCCCTGCTCCTCCTGGACGGCATCTCCGGGGAACACGGGGCGCTCGTAGCACGCATGGTTAAGGTAGTTGGGTGGTGAGATGAGCTTGTCCATCCGCTCCTCCTCCACTCCACAGGGCCAGGTTGCTCATGAAAGGCTGGGGTTTGCAACCCTGCGAAGCCAAAAGTGCTTGGACATCAGCGGAGCAAGGATTTTTCTGTGTTCAAAGCAATCCTTGCTGGCTGGGAGTTGTGGAGATATTTGGGCAATGACACGTCCCGCGGGTCTCCAGCGTTGCTCGGTGGGAGGCAGCCTGGGGCCGTGTCAGACCAGGGGCGATGGCGTGTCACTGTGGCAGGAACGCCACGCTCGGGGCACGGCGTCCCCCCTCAGCCTGGCAGAGCAGCCCGGTTGCTGATCGGTGGAGCTGGCTGGGAAATGTTTTCCTGTGCTAAAGGAGAATTTCGTGACAAAATGAAAACAAACAGTGCGGATCTTCCATTTTGAGAGCTCATTTTAACTGAATGGCAGAGTCGTCTTCTGTTCTCTTGCCTGATCAGGGTTTTGATGCAAAGTGGATATTTTCCGGTTGGAGTGGTTTTGTTTGTTTGTTTGTTTTTTATCTTGTCAAAAAGTCAACAACTCCAAAAAGCACATTTCTTCCAGCAAAATGGTTTCTAGCCAGCTCAACTTGTTATTGCTGTTGAGATTGGATGTTGCCTTTTTACAAAAATCTTTTTTTTTTTTTCTGTGATTAAAGAGTGGGATGTTAGTTAAAGCAGAAAAAAAACCCCCATGAAGCAGAAGAGTCGCCATCCTCGGAGTTATTCCAAATCTGACCAGACGGTCCTGAGCAACCTGCTGTGAGGAGGCAGGTTGGAGTAGACGATCTCCAGAGGTGCCTCCAGCCTCAGCAGTTCTGTGAACCGCCGCAAATAAAGCGATGGGCTTTAAGACTCAGGGGCTGCCCTGTGAAAGGGAAGTATTGGAAACCGCACAGCCTTGACCTCTTACTCGCTGAAATTCCTTCTGGCCGCTGCTAGAGATAGTGGCTTGCAAGCACAGCTCCTTCACGGTCCTTCCAAAACAGTCTGGAAAAAGCGGACTGTCGTGCGGCAAGGTCAGAGGTTTGGACCTGTTGGCTAAATCCTTGCTCCAAATCTCTTCCAGGCTGGGTAGGCAGGGAAAGAGAGGAGAAAGCCTGGCTGAAAGCTTTGCCTCCTACTTCTAGCCACGGAGGTGTGGAGAAGCTGGTTTTCTGGGCTGCCTCAGTCTTCCAGGAAATCCATGGAAGAGTAGCTCCATGCTTTGGTCCTCGCCTGCTAGAAACTGCACAGCTGTATGAGGTTCCTTCCTTTTTGAGATGAAATTATATCGCAATGTGGTGCCCAGCAGGCAGGCCGTTTGCAGTGGGTGTGCGTGCCGCAGCTCAGCCCACTGCCGGGGTACCAGAGCATCTCTGTTGGTGTAGGACCACCGAGGGCTTCAGGCTGCCACCTTCAGTGCCGTGTCCTGGCTGTGTGACAACAGCAGCCACCCCCGCTGAAGGGCTGCTGCTGACTGATGTGGTCCTTAAGGGAAGTGTGGCCTCTCCTGCAGCCCCTCTGGGAGTGAGCAGGTATCACCCTGCTCTCGGACCAGGCTGCTGGGTGAGAGAGGAGATGCCTTCTGTCCCCTTCTGGTCCGGTCTCCTCTGTCCCCTTCTGGTCCGGTCTCCTCTGTCCCCTTCTGGTCCGGTCTCCTCTGTCCCCTTCTGGTCCGGTCTCCTCTGTCCCCTTCTGGTCCGGTCTCCTCTGTCCCCTTCTGGTCCGGTCTCCTCTGTCCCCTTCTGGTCCGGTCTCCTCTGTCCCCTTCTGGTCCGGTCTCCTCTGTCCCCTTCTGGTCCGGTCTCCTCTGTCCCCTTCTGGTCCGGTCTCCTCTGTCCCCTTCTGGTCCGGTCTCCTCTGTCCCCTTCTGGTCCGGTCTCCTCTGTCCCCTTCTGGTCCGGTCTCCTCTGTCCCCTTCTGGTCCGGTCTCCTCTGTCCCCTTCTGGTCCGGTCTCCTCTGTCCCCTTCTGGTCCGGTCTCCTCTGTCCTGCATGCGAGCGAGAAACCGTTCACGGCCAGAAATGGGGGTGTCCATTGGAATGAATATTGGAGAGGGTTTTGTAAGAAATGCTCCTTATCCAATAACAATGGCTCAGGCAGGGAACGTTACGAAGCACATTTTATTTAAATGTTCTCGCAAGAACGGGTGACCTAGCAAACAGGCACGCTTTTGGTTCTTGAAACACACCTATTTGTTTCCTAATCCCAGCTGAATTTTCCCTCCCCTGTTTCCCATAGGTTAGGTACTCCAGGGTTCACAGGCTGTCCAGAGCGCCTAAAATCCTTCCCGCATGTCCTGCCTCTGTTTACTTCTCCTTATGCTACACCTAAAGGGATTATCTGGCTAGTTGATTTCTTTTCTTTTTGGTAAAATTGCTCAATGTCATTAGCCCTGGTTAAATGTTTGACTGCCCTTCTAGTCGCTAATCCAGTAGGAATCAGTTTGTCCTTTTGTCTGTGTGATAAGAGATGTTCCACAAGCCGTTCTGGAGCCTCTTTGTCTTAGTCATTCCCTTATCACCTCACCTCCGATGGAAACGGCTTTTCTCCGTTGCAAAAACAATACCTGCCGTTCTTATAGTTTCTCCAGCAGCCGCTCCCGAGCTGTTGGTGGGGACTCGCCAGGGCAATGGTTGAGCTGCTGGTGAACCATCGAGGGTGAAGGATCTGAGCTCTCGGAGAGCTCCAGCCAGCACAGGGAGCTCCACTGGGGTTATCAAGCCGAACATGGAGTCCGGGTCTAAGCCACCCTGGGAGTCCTGCACCATCCGTTCTAGATTGCTACGTGTGTGCTGTCTTTTACTCTTGTGTTTTGCTGAGTCACGTTATAGTATGTCTTGGTGAAGGGGAAATATGTGGCTTCTCTGAGTAATCCGCTTCCTCTCTGTGAAAGTGTTGGGATTACAGGCAGCAAAACGGGGGAGGAAGGTGCAGGGAGGGGGAGAAAGTGGGAGGCCCGGAGCATCCTCCTCGTTCCTGGGGGGTGCGGGAGCAGTCACGAGCCCAGCAGTGCTCAAGTTAACGTTATAGCTGTTCCAAGTGACAAAAAGGCAGCACTAAGCAGCCGGGTGGACCCCTTGGCGGTGCTGGGTACTTCTGTGCTGTGCTTCCCACGTGTGGAACAAGGTGGTCCGAATTGAGTTGGCCGGATAGAGCTCACTGTGGTGGTGGAATTAGATACCTGAGTGAGCATCAGCAGAAGTGACTCCTCAGCAGTTAATATTGGCTGCCAGCAGGATCTTGCCTATCAAGTTTAGTTTACCGCTGAGGCTAATAGCGCAGTAATTAAGGCAAAACAAATATCGGCTTGAAGCTGTGCCTGCAACTTGAATCACGTAGCTCTGCTTTTGATGTGAGGCTTGAGTGGAAAACCTGGTGTTTAATGTGCATCGCGTTAGTCTGATGGCAGCTGGTCTTGTGGGCTGAGCGTGAGCCAGATCTTCTGCTGTCGTAAAAAGCTCTGTCTCCGCTAACGCAGCGCTGATTTATGCGGGGTGAGGATCTGGGCCAAGTCTCCTTGCTGTGTTGCTATAACCTGTATTGTTCAGGCATTTGCTGGGGTGTTGTTTGAGGACAACCAAGTAGTAAGGAGGCTGTGAGGAGGGGAAAAAAATACTCTTTTCCTTCCTGTGGGTCAGCGTTTTTATTTTTTCCTGTGTTATAGACAGGCATGTCTGTAAACGAGGCCAGATCTGTGCCTGGATTTGAGTTTTTGTTGTGCTTCAGCATCTCCCTGTACCTGAATCTGTGTTAAACATGGGAGAAAACACCTGCTTTCGCTGTAGCTGAAATGGTACTGGGTTGTCACGCGGGACACGGATGCAGAGATGCTGCGGGTGGGCAGAGGTGGAAAGGACGTCTGGCAGCAGCAGTGCATGCCCTGGGACTTGACACCGCTGCTGTGGAGGAGAGCAGCATCGCTCCTATTTGCTACCCGAGAAACACGGACTGATGTCGGCTCGGTTTTCCCCAAGATCCTCCTTGTGCAGCCTTCCTGCTTGGTGACAGCCTCTCCAGCCCCGGTGGACCCAGGCCTCAGAAGACCGTGAGCAAGGCTGAGCTTTGCAAACAACCCTTCTGAGCTCCCGAGCTATTTCTCTGGATGAGAGCGGTCTTCAGAGGACCATCCTCGTCTCTAACCCCATCTCAGCTTTATGCTCAGCCTCCGCATTTGGGGCATTAGCCCTGAGGTGGTCTCATCCCCACGGCGCCTGCTGGACATCAGCTACGTGTAGTAGACTTGGTGGAGCTTTTCTGGAGGCAGCGAGTGGCTCGGTGCAAGGTGGGGTCGACGCACGATTCCATTCGCGTGCCGTTGGATAATGAAATGAACCGGGCTGCCGCGGAGCGTTTTGGCCACGGGGATTGAGATCCCAGCCTGGAGAGCTGCCTGGGAGGTGCTGGTCTCTACCTGGATGGTGGGTTTTGCCTTGCTTTGTGTCAAACCTTGCCTGGGGCTTCACGCTCGCGGAGAGAGAGCAAGTGGTGCGTTGTGAGGGGGAAGCCCTTGCTGAGAAAATCCTCTTTCCCTCGTGTTTAAATCCTTAACCTGAGCGCAGCGCCCTCGCAGCACTTCCCTGCTGTGGGAATAACGTGAACTTTTGACTCTTTCTGACTAATACTTAAGCCGCCCGCCCTGCCTGCGCTGCCAGCCTGCTTTCTCTCCCTTCATTTTCGTGATTTCCTCTGATCCCGAAGCCGGCCCTGGCTGCGCGCGGAGTAACCCCGGTGTGTTTTAACCACCAGCACTGGGATTTGATGCTGCTGCTGGTTTGAGAACCCAGGCGGGGCTGGAGCTGTGGCGGGGTGCCTGGGAGGGCATTTGCAGGTTGACTGCACGGCGCAACCTGCCTGAAGCGAACTGACTCCATGGATTTGTGCAAGAGGAGTCCTGAGAGGTGGCTGGGACAGCAGGAAGCTCAGTGTTTGCTGCCCAAATACCGACCGAATTACTTGAAGGTTTGGAGGCATCCGCACTGCGGGCTCCGAGCTGCTGGGGTCTCCTACACAAGCTGTGCTCGGGGCAGGCACCTGTGGCGGGACAGGACCCGTGTCGGTTTGTGCTCTGCTCTGGGTACAAGACTTGGAGCATCACCACCGAGGTGCACGTAAGCCCTGCAGGAGGGATGGGATGTGTCTGCTGGAGGCATCTGGATGGAAAATATTGCGTTGAACTGGCCAGCTTGCGGTGAAAAATGACCATCCTTTCAGGCACAAACTGGCAAATGCTTTAGGAAAATGATTACTAGGGAAAATGTGGCCATTACTTGTCCTTTGGTAGTACTAAAGCTATTTAGCTCTGATATTCCCCGCGATCAGACACCTGAAGTAGAAACAAAAGGGTGATGCTGGACCAAGAAAGCTCGTAATGACCTCTGTCAGCTCGTTGCTGCTTAAGCAAGGCTGAACTTTGGGAGCTTTCTCTGGAAAGCTTTCCAAAACATGGGCTTTGGACATCAGAAATAAGGCACCCCTTGAGAGGGGTCGCAGGGTGGCCTTGCTCTTCAGCGTGTGCCCTGTCACCGTGTGTCCTGGTGCCGTCTCTGCTCTGGCACCTCTAGGTTACCAGCCACAGCACTTGGGAAGGTGCCAAGGCATTCCTGGGGGATTAATTTGGAGACAACGTGAGGAAAGTATAACCCCACATGACTTGAAAGCCACAGACGCTGGGATTTAGGGTAGGCTTTCCAGCAAACCTACCACAGGAGTGTCCCATCCCTGTGTCATAACAGGTCGGAGGCGGAAAGCAGTGCAGGAAAACTAGGAGAGCTCCAACGCTGACATGTATTGCTCTGTACACATGGAATATCAACTCTGGGAAGGTTTATATGGGTGAAACTACATGTGCGATTAAGGCTTTTGGAAGATCCAGCTCACAACACGGTTGCTCACCGCTTAGTCAGCGTGAGCTGTGGGAGGCTTGCAGGAGCTGTTCAACCAGAATCTGCACTAAAATAACTCCCTGGGCCAGCTCATTTCCAGGCAAAATCCTGCTGAGTCACAAAGCCTGGCTCAAACTTTATGGCCTTCACAAATGTATTTACTCACAAAGACATGAGGTATCCTGGTTCTTAGTCTCCAGAGCAGGGCATCCTGGAGGGCTTCTATGGGGGTTGCTCTGGCTGTGACTTGAGGTGTGTGACTCTGCTGCAGGGGGTTTGGTTTCGTTACCAAGGGTGGCCAGCAGGTGCAGGGAGGTCACCCTCCCCCTCTGCTCGGCCCTGGGGAGGCCACATCTGGAGTGCTGTGTCCAGTGCTGGGCTCCCCGGTTCCAGAAGGACAGGGAACTGCTGGAGAGGGGACAGCAAAGGGCTACCAAGAGGATGAGGGGACTGGAACACCTCTCTTGTGAAGAAAGGCTGAGGGATTTGGGTCTCTTGGGGCTGGAAAAAAGGCGCCTGAGGGGGGACCTTATCAACGCTTATGAATACTGAAAGGGGGGGTGTCAGGAGGATGGGGCCAGGCTCTTTTCAGTGGTGCCCGGGGACAGGACAAGGGGTAACGGGCACAAACTTGACCATAGGGAGTTCCACCTAAACACGAGGAGGAACTTCTTTGCTGTGAGGGTGGCAGAGCCCTGGCCCAGGCTGCCCCGAGAGGTGGTGGAGTCTCCGTCTCTGGAGACATCCCAAACCCGCCTGGAGGCGTTCCTGTGCCACCTGCTGTGGGTGACCCTGCTCTGGCAGGGGGTTGGACTGGGTGATCTCCAGAGGTCCCTTCCAACCCCCACCAGTCTGTGGTTCTGTGAACCATCAGAATTAAAGTGGGTGTTTGAGAGACTGCAATGTATAGGGTAACTTTTATGATAAAAGCACTTTATCATAACTTGGAAACATTGGCAACAAGCCCCCAGCCTGATTGGAATCAGCCAGGTTGAGGGATGGTGATGGTGGTGGCTCTTCCCTGGTGGAGTTTGGGTGATGTTGGAGCGTGAGGAGCCTCCCTCCAAGTAGTTCCCCTTGGAGCTGAGCCACCAGCCGGGGACTTCTGCCAGGCCAAACCCGCTGCATTGGTTCAGCCATTGGTGGAAAGGGAAATGTGGATGGAGAGGAAAACACCGAGGAGTCTCTGTTTCTTTGGAGGTTTTGAAGATATTTATGGCCATCAGTGCTTTGAGAGCTCTGGAGCAGCACTTGCTGCTGTCTCAGCAGTAGCTATCTCTGCTTTGCAGTCATCAGCTGAGCTTCTTGAGCCAAAAACTCCTCTGGAAGGTGCAGTTAGGAGGTCAGAGATGTGGGGACATGATGCTCTGGCTGCATCCCTTCCCTGCCACAAACAGGTGTGCCTTAATGTTGGGCCCTGGGTGGGTTGTTGGTACGCTTCTGGTTTGTTCTACCTCTTAGTGGAAATCTATAGCACGTTTTTGTCTTTGAATACAAATTTCTTAGGTTTTCTTTGAGAGACGCTTTTGGGAAGCAAAACAAAAAAAAAATCCAACTCGATTGCACGGACATGTTTGTGTGACATAAACGTATTTGTAAATGTGCTCCTGAATATTTATATATACACACAGAGAAAGTGGTGATAACCCTGCCAGTTGTTCTGAAGGTCCCTTTCTGGGGAAAGTTCTTGCGGATGGACGAAAAATATTGCCTGGCTTTCCTGTTTGGTCGCTGAGGTTTACTGTGCGATAGCAACGTTCCCGAATAGGCGCTGTTCGTATTCGTGAAGCTTTGTAGAGCTCGCTAGTCCATCCATTTGCGTTGCGCTAATTAGGGAGCTTGTGTGTTGGTCTAATCAGCTGCGGGTGCTGCTGCATGGTAGCCTGGCGTTACGGCATGCAAAAGAGAAATCTGAATTCCTTGCACTCGTTCCTCCCAGCCCTGTGCTTTGCGCAGTTGGCCTGAGCAAGACATTGCTGCGTGCTGTATTGCAGCGGTGTCGGATTTTGGATGGGGATAGATCCTGCGGGCTCTGGGTATCTTTCCCCCCCCCCCCCCTCCAACCCCTTCCCCAGTGTGCGTCTGAGCCTGAAAAGGCACTGAAGGCAAATAGAACAGAAAGAGGAGGTTATTCGCTGCTTGTTTGGGGCTCCAAGGGGTTAACTGCTCTCTGGGTTCATAGACCAGCGTTATGGAAGCTGAGCAATCTGGGATTTATTAGGGAAACTCGAACTGGGAATGAAGAGAGCTCCAACCAGTAGGAAAGCTTCCTCAGAGGTCTGAAGTGAGTTTTCTCCGAGCTAAGCACTGGTTTGACATGGCGATGCCAGAATTTCTTGCAGGGGCCTCCGGGAAGCGAAGGACGAAGAGGCTGATCCGTTTGAACCGTCCCCCCAGCTTAGCACGTAACTTTTATTGCTCTGTTGTGTTTTCCCTTGCCCGGGCTGACAAAGCGCCCATTGTTCGGCCCGGCACCGCTTCCTCCTCCACACCCCGTAGGGATCGCAGCCGCTGGCTGATCCCGGTCTTATTCCCGGTGGACAAGGATGTTAAGTCCTCCCCGAGGATATTCGGTGCCCCAAGGGGTTCGGAGGCATCAAATGTGCTGGAGGGATGGCTTATGGCCGGGTGTCGGGGACCAGAAAGGGCTCCTCTCGCTCCCTGCAGGATGTGGCTTTTCTTTAGGTCTGGGCTGCTTTTCAGAGGTGATCAAGAGTTACAAGTACCATGGGGCGGGGGGGGGGGGGAAGCCTGTGAGCTGGGAGAAATAAAACCCCCGAGACTGTGGAGCAGGCAGCTGGGTGGTGCTGGGCAGTGCCTTGGGGAGGCAGGAGCTGATGCTTGCTCCCAGCGTGGCTGGGACTGGTCGCCTCTCTGAAATGCCTCTCTCAGATGCGCTGGCAAATGCACTCTGTATTTTTGCTTTCCTCCCTCGGAGTCTCCCAGTTAAACCGGGAAAACAATATTCTGCCAACTCCCCTGCTGTTCGCCCCCCACACCGATGGGGGGGGGTGGTTCTTGCACAGCCCGGGCTGCTCATGGGCACGATGCTGGGGCTGTTCCCGCGATCTGTCCCCATGTTCGGTGGGATCACGCACTCTCTGCTGGCACCGGGGGTCGCGCTCAGTACCCGCTGCAGGAAAACGGTGTTTTTATTTCCCATATGTCTTCAGCCTTTTGGACCAGGGCTGTCCTAAACCGACCTTCCTGCCCTGGCTGGGTTCTATGTATGTTCAGGAAGGGGAAAATGTGATGGATCTCCAAATGAACTCGGAAGGTCTCTGTTTCTCCCCTTGCTGCTGGGTGGGTGAGGTGGGAAAATGCCTGTAGGCAGCAGGAGTTGCACCATGCCCTGGTGTTAATGGGACTTTCGTCCTACAAAGGGTGGGTGCTGTGTCAGGGTTGGTCTTATCTGGCATTTTGCTTGCATGGAGGCGTTTGCTCTTGCTGCTGATGGATGTTGGCTTTCTTCCCTGGCCTGGCTGCCCTCCAGCAGCACCTATGGCAGCTGGGCTGCCTGCAGAGGACAAGTTCTTCCTATCATCCATGGGCAGAAAGTGCCCTGGGGGTGTGAGGGGCTCCAGGATGAGCAGTGCGGTGGGGTCAGTGCCAAACTCTTGCAGTCTTTGAGGTGGCAAGTGTTTGTGGAGGGTCAGGTACATCCATGTACCTTTATGAACTTGGCGAAATCTCCGTGCTTTCGCCAAGGCGAGATGAAGAGCTCTGCTGTGTTGTACGGATGCCCTGTCCACAGCTGCTCGTGTTGCTTCTGAGCTGGTACAAGCCCTGTGGACACTGGTGCGGGAGACGTTTTGGGGCAAAACTGTGTAACACTTCCACAAAGAAAGCACTGAGAGGTGTCCTCAGCCCTGTTGGGACCAGCAGCACATGTATCCTGGTCCTCGCTGGGACAGGAGCCTGTGCATGGTGGGGGAGCTGGGCTGACCTGGGGGCTGGTGTGGGCTTGATACTTGAAGCTGTAGACCCAGGTGGGACGATGAGCCCAAGGCAACCTGTCCTGGCTCCCAGGCTGTGGCCTGAGATGTGGTGTATCAGCTGGATGCCGGAAGACAGACTGGAGATCCTCAGCGGAGTGTGTGTGGGAGCCGCACTCCCCTTTGAAATGGGGCTGCGTTCAGCAAATGGTATTTTGTACCAGGACAGGTTGGGGGTGACCTGCTGGAGAGCAGCTCTGTGGAAAGAGACCTGGGAGTCCTGGGGGACAACAGGATGACCATGAGCCAGCAATGGGCCCTTGTGGCCAAGAAGGCCAACGGCATCCTGGGGGGGGCACCAAGAAGAGTGTGGCCAGCAGGTGGAGGGAGGTCATCCTCTCCCTCTGCTCTGCCCTGGGGAGGGCACATCTGGAGTGCTGTGTCCAGGGCTGGGCTCCCCGGTTCAAGAGGGACAGGGAACTGCTGGAGAGGGGACAGCAAAGGGCTACCAAGAGGATGAGGGGACTGGAACACCTCTCTTGTGAAGAAAGGCTGAGGGATTTGGGTCTCTTCAGGCTGGAAAAAAGACGCCTGAGGGGGGATCTTATCAACGCTTATCAATACTGAAAGGGGGGGTGTCAGGAGGATGGGGCCAGGCTCTTTTCAGTGGTGCCCGGGGACAGGACAAGGGGTAACGGGCACAAACTTGACCATAGGGAGTTCCACCTAAACACGAGGAGGAACTTCTTTGCTGTGAGGGTGGCAGAGCCCTGGCCCAGGCTGCCCTGAGAGGTGGTGGAGTCTCCGTCTCTGGAAACATCCCAAACCCGCCTGGAGGCGTTCCTGTGCCACCTGCTGTGGGTGACCCTGCTCTGGCAGGGGTTGGACTGGGTGATCTCCAGAGGGCCCTTCCAACCCCGGCCAATCTGGGATTTGCAGTGTCCCTGTGCAGTTCTGTCAGCCCTGGTCCCTGGTGGGACACGCAGGCCTCCGGCTGCTGCAGGCAGTAAAACTTCTCAGGGGCACAGGGTTTGGGGTGGGGGGGGCTGTGGCAGCCAGGGGGCAGGAGGCGGGTGCAGAGCCACGTACGAACATCTTGTCCTTTGCATCCTACTTCATCTGTTGCTTTGGAGCGCGGGCCATCGCGTCTCCAAGGGGGAAAAAAATGCCCAGAAATTCCACAGACCCTTCAATATCGTTTCTGTTTTACAGTGAGACAAAAAAAGGTCCCTTTGTGCGAGGGCTGAAAGAAACAGCCCAGTCCCACAGCCTCCCCGAAATCTTAATGTCAACTATTTGCCTCCTTGTGTTTTCACACAAACAAGCACTTTCTCCTGAATATCTGTGCCCTGGCTTCTCCCCCGGCGTGGTGTTGCCCCTGTTTGGTGGTGCCTGCGGGATGGACAACGCGGCCCCCTCCGTCCACCCTGTGCGAGTGGAGAGATGTGGGACCAGCTCGGGGGGGGGCGGGGGGGGGAATGTGGCCAGAAAGGCGACTAAAGCTGGGTTTGGAAAGAAACGAACAGTTTGAGCTGCTTTTAATTCAAGGGACTGCTGCTCGTCTGACGGCGGACGTGCTTACAGATCCACGGGGTGCCTGGTGAACTGTCCATGTTTACACCAGCCTGGCCCAGCATCTCCTTCTGCTCTTGCCAGGGCATCACCCCTCCTGCGTTGGGGTCAGATGTTCCCCTGGTTTCAGTGACTGTCAAATTAATAGCACTACACGGATGGCAGCAGCTGAGAAACCGCCCTTTCTATTTTAGTTGCTGTTTGCATATACACACTGGAGCGTCTTGGGTGTAACGCTGAAAGCTTCTATCTTGGAGTCCACCTCCTTATTTTTTTTTCCTCTGTCATTCTCTTCCCCTTTATGAGAAGAAACATTAGAAGTGGGGAAAAATAAAGACTATAATGTTGTGTCTGCAAAGTAAAACCGAATTAGACTAAGCCGCCAGTGCCAGCAGTGTTCCCGTGGTTATTGTTCATTCAGCTGCGCCGCACACGTGTGCTGCTCGGTGCGCCTGTTCTCGGCCGCGTAACCTGATATATCGCCGGGTGTGCCGCAAATCGTGTCCCGTGAAAGCCGGAGGATGCAGTGCCTGCGAGCCGCTGCTGCTGCGGAAACCCCAGTTTTTGTTTCTCTTATGTGCCACGGCCAGTTTCTCAAAACGTGTTTTCTGTTGTGGGTGGATGCTGGTCCTGGGGGTCAGCGCAGTGGCTAAGGCGGCTCTCTGGAGAGAGGTGAGGTGGGGTGGAGGGATGTGATCCGCGTGGATTCATGTCTTGCCTCCTCGCCTCAGCACCTTTCAGAAGTATTCGGGGTGATGCAATGGTACCTGCTGGCCTGGGGCAGGATCTTGGCTAACTGCTCTTGAGCCACCATAGCTTACTCCATTTCCAGTGGATCCCAAGCCTCTTGGAGGCAATGGATGGGCACCACCAACTCCATCTGATGTCAGATGAAGCCCATCCTGGAATAAACAGAAAGAAAACACTTGTCAAGCTATTTGTTTCTTCTGTTGGCTTTTCGTGGTGGCCCTTGGACCCAGGCAGGGCTTCTCTCCTTCCCCAGTTCCCCTTTCTGCCTCTTCTGTTGATCTCTTCCTCCTCCAGCCCTTTCCGAGCCTGTGATTAGCTCTTTCCATCTTTATCGCACAGCTTCCCAATTCACATGTACGGGGAGGAGTTTGGGTTGGAAGCAGTTCATGGAGAATTTCAAGCAGTAAAATCAGATGAATGAATGAATGAATAAAGGGTAGTTTTGTTGCTCTTATCCTTTCATCGGCTTTATTTGCTTCCCGGCAGTTCCTTTGGTAATTGCTGTTCCATCTGGCTTCTTGCTGAGGGTCAAATTAAAATCCTGCTGGAGACTAGAGCAGGCTGCTGTTGAGTTGTGTCGGACTAGTAAGGTCTGAGGTTGACTTCTGGCAGAGTAGCGCTCGTTCCTCTTCATGTTGCTTAAACTCAGAACAACCTTTGGACAGGAACCCCCGGAGGCAGGAAATTCCTGTCCTGAGGATCCCCCAGCAACGCAGGCTGAGCTAGGGCTGTAAAATACAGCATTAAGATACGCCCGATTGGTGTTTGTCAGCTTTCTCGGAGAGATGGATGCTGTCATCTCCAGGACACGGGGAAGAGGAAGGGACATCAGCTACTGATGTCTTCCCAACTTAGGTCAGCAGTTTTCAGAGCCATACTCCTATTTGGTTGAAAGAAATGAATAAAAAGGTGCTCCAGTTTGAGTGGAAAATCCACGTCAGTGGAAGATGACGTGATCGCCATCCCAAACCTTGCTGCCAGCCAGACCCTTTCCACCAACTTGGGCGTGCTGAGGGCTGGCCCCGTGCTGCGGGAACGCGCATGCCTGCAAGCTGCTGAGAAGGGATGTGCTGCACGAGTTCCCGTGGCCAGAGCGAACAGAGCGTTGCATCTTCTCCCTTCTCCCCCCGCCAGCCTTTGGAGACGTCGGCTCCTGCAGGCCAACGTACCCCAGCCAAGAATATGGGAACCACATGGCCAAAGCCAAATGAATGGGAACCAGAGGTTGGGGGCCCAGAGCCTGTCAGCAGGGGCTGGCTTAAAACCAAATGAAAGAACAGAGGGGGAAAGAAATAGTTCTAATTATTGTGAGCTTTTAAAAACACAAAAGAAAAGCTTATTATTTCACAGAGTTCCCTTTGCAGCATGTAATTTCATTTCCCCCCATTTGCTTTTACTACTTTGCTCTGGGCGCTGTCAGAACAACCTGATTTATAAGCGACAGCTCTGGCTGTTTTTCAGGCGAGCCTCTCTAAATATAAGAGTGTGAAAACTGTCCCGCTGCCAGCCGCTCTCTCAGAACTAGAACTCTCAGGAGCTGTCGCGTGAAGCAAAGAGCCGGGTGCTTTAGGACTTAAAAGTCTTTCATAAAAAGCAGCCCTCCCTCCTTTCTCTCGGCATACTTTTTCCTTTTGTTACACAGAATATCTCAACCTGTAGATGGAGAAAATAAAATGAACTGAGCAGCGGCTGTTACCTCTCTGTTTCCCTGCTACCGGCCCCCTTCTGTACCATCAGTAGGGAGTTGGAGATCATGAGGGAGACATTTATTGACCAAGGGTTTTAGCAACGGAGCTTTGTCTGAAGTTTTCTTCCCAACCTAAAGAGGTGTACAAAAGAAAATCGGCGAAATGAAGCTTGACACCGCCTGCTAATTTTAAGTGAATTGATAGTAAGGTCTGAAAACTGGGGAAAGCCTTAACTGACAGCCTGAACAAAACCTAGCCTGTGCTTTAAAGTTCTGGATAATACAGAAAAGCGGTGTTTGCTGCGTGATGTTACTTCTGTGTATCTGTCTGTGAACACAATCTCCCTTTTTGCCTGGCTTTGGTGATGCTGCTATTTTGGATGCAGTTAGTGAGAAAATTGGAGCTTTGACTGTCAGGCTCTTAAAGCTCAGAAGCACTTGACTTTACAATGTATACAATTTCTTTTATAATCTTTTCTTTACAATTTCATTATGCTGAGGGTGGTGAGACCCTGGCCCAGGTTGCCCAGAGAGGGGGTGGAGGCCCCATCCCTGGAGACATTCAAGGCCAGGCTGGATGAGGCTCTGAGCAACCTGATCCAGTTGAAGATGTCCCTGCTGACTGCAGGGGGGTTGGACTAGATGGCCTTGAGAGGTCCCTTCCAACCCAACGCATTCTGTGATTCTCTGATGATTCTATGACTTGCATTTCAAGTCGGCCACGTGTGTCCCTGTTCTCGCAGGAACCGTAGTTCTTGTTGGTGAATTCTGCGTTGCAGTTCTGGTGTTGCCCGTTTTCACTCAGCGGCTCAAAAGGATCGTTGTTTGAGGAGTGTTTTTTAAACTCCGCTCTCTGAAGCGTGCTGCTCTGGAATCCGAGCAACCTGAATCTGATTTAATAACCTGGTTGGACTGAGCTGGCTGGAGGCTCCCGCTGCCAAACCAGCAGGCAGTGGCTTGAGTTAGGTCCATGGCTCTGGTCTGGCTGCTGCTCATCCAGCGAAGCTGGATAGAAGCAGCAACTTCTTGTGTACCAAGGAGACTTATTTTTTTTTTTTATCCTGTTTTTGGGCTGAATGTATTTGCAAATGCGAGGATGCATCTCAAACGCTGCTTCTCTGTGGTGCTTGTGGGTAGAGGTAGGGGATCCCTTGTGTGGCTGTGGGAGAGGTGTGAGGAACCGTTCTCCTCTGCCATCCCGTCTTCTGGTGTTGAGAGGATGCCGCGCAGTGAATTCTCTCTGCAACGACTCAAAGGACATAAGTAATAGCCCCAGGTGTGACCCTACGTACGTGGAAACCCAAGGGCTGGGTCTTCGTGTTGGGGAGAAGAATGGAAACAGATCTCTGGATCTTAAAATCCCAGATGCTGGTAAAGTTTAAGGGGATTTCCAAAGATTAGGAGCAGAGCGCCCCTGTGAAATGGCCTGGCTGAGTCTTCAGAGCAGGTTGGAGAGGGTTTAACACTTGGGGGGTTTGTAAAGGTCTGCCAGGCAATAAATTTCCAGGAAGAATGGTCACGGGTGTAAAATCAGCATCCTTGTAAAACACACACACTGTGTATTACATCTCTTGAACCTAAGGCTGTCCTCAAATAAACTCCACTTGACGTGAAGATGAAAGTCTGGCCGGGGAGGGAGTTGGGAAGTCTGATCTGAAACTGCCCTCACCTTACAAGCCCAAGCAGGTTAACCGTACCTGTTACGGGGGGTGTTTATACTCACCTCAGATCGTACGTGTGCTGCTTGGTCCCCATCTGAAAGGGAGCTGCTCGGCCCACTCTACCCATCAGCAAGACAGAGACCCCACCATGGCATGGCTGGTGGTGGGCAGTAAAAATAAAATAAAATAAATAAATATATATATATATATACAAAGAAAAATAATGAAATTTGATCAATGCTGCTTTTGTGGATAGGGTTTTCAAAAACGCTCCCTCCCACTGGAGTCGATGAGGAATTTTTGGGGTTGGATGAGTTTTATTTCAGGAGGAAAAAGTTAAGCTAACACGGGGTGTTTTTACAGTCCCGTTCCTGGGTATTACATCCTTCGAGGCTCTCTTTGGAAAGCTTCCAGGTGGGAGATTTTTTTGGGTCTTATATTCCAGGGCTGGCACTTTCAGCGAAGGCGTATGGAGTCCAACAGCGCAAAACTGAATTTTTCAGAAATGTCTGCGTGCTGTGGGGGCTTGGTGCTCAGCTCAGGAGCTCTCAGCTGTCCCCAGTGAAAGGCAATGCTAACCTGGCTTCATAGTTACACCTGAGCAGATGAGGTGCCCTGAGGCCCATGGTCTCATGTTTTTAGAATAGAATAGAATGCGTTGGGTTGGAAGGCACCTCTCAAGGCCATCTAGTCCAACCCCCTGCAGTCAGCAGGGACATCTTCAACTGGATCAGGTTGCTCAGAGCCTCATCCAGCCTGGCCTTGAATGTCTCCAGGGATGGGGCCTCCACCCCCTCTCTGGGCAACCTGGGCCAGGGTCTCACCACCCTCAGTGGAAAGAACTTCTCCCTAATGTCTCATCTAAACCTGCCCTGCTCTAGTTTAAACCATTGCCCCTCGTCCTGTCGCTACATGCCCTTGCAAACAGCCCCTGCCCAGCTGTCCTGTAGGCCCCCTTCAGGGACTGGAAGGCCGCTATAAGGTCTTTTTAGCCATTGTCTGATCTTGCTACTTCAGTCAGGTTCTGTCTTTATGTTTGGCATTGGCTGCTTATCCCAGGGATGGGGATAAGTGAATTCAGGTGTGTACAGAGTTTAAGACCCAACGAAAGCACGGGATGGGATGTGGATGGAGACCCTCACTCAACCTGAGTGCCTCTTCTCACAGGGCACCCACTGCCCAGGACGGACGGCAAGAGTGGATGGTGAAGAACATGAGGTGGAAGCAGAGATGGGAGGGGAACGTGTGGTTTTTTGGGGGGAATCCTAGCACCCATGGCTGCCGGGAGCAGCCAGGCTGGTGGTTGTGCTTTCCATAAGGGGCCATGTTTCCCAGTGGTTAGTCTGCAGGTGGCCGTGCAGCTGGGTTGATGGCTTGTGACAAGGGGCTGGGGAGGTGTGTCCCTTGTCTCAGCCGCATCAGGTGGTGCGTGGCAGGCCAGAGCTGATGCTGGGCTGGTCTCTGTTATCAGGGTACGATGTGCTAGGGTCAGGTTTGTCACTGGAAGGCACAGTCTGGAGGGAACGTGACAATCCCACCGTGGTGCTCCCTGCGGCATGCCGGTGAGATCCCGAGCAGGCGTCGGAATGGGAGCGGAGCGTGTTGGAGGGCTTCCCGTTGGAGTGGTTTGTGAGCAGATATCTTGGTGTGGGCAGCTTCAGATAAACCCCAGGCAGGGCTTGCAGAGGCAATGGCAGGCAATCATCCTGCATCTGCAGTGGGAGGGAAGTCGACCCAGTTCTCCTCTGGAAAGCCTCTACCGGGACAATCCTGGGACAGGTCTCACTAGCGGCGCTTATGAAGCAAAGGAGCTGATATGCTTAGAGGATTCCTAGGGATATTGCGGAGCCTTTTCTCCCTGGGCTCTGAAATCACTTCCAGGCCAGTAGCCAAGGACAAGCTGTAAATAACAACTGGTGGCTGATGATCCCATCTCATTTTGCTCTGAGATGTTGTCAGCTCTGGGCTTTCCCTTGGCATCTTCTCTCCAGTGCTTTGCATTCCCATCTTCAGCTCCCAGGGCTGTTGTGGCATTTGGCTGGCTCCTGTCATGTTGTTGGTGTGAACTTGTTGTGAAGGAGTCACTTCTGTGGTGGCCTCCACAGGGACGTAATGCAGGAAAAGCTGATGGATCCAGGCTCTGTGGTCAGGGAGGTGGTGGTGTCTTCTCTCCCTGGGGCTTCTCCAGTCGTTGCTGGTTTGGGAAGGGCTAGAGGTAAGGTCAGGGGAGAAATGTCTGGGATTTACATCAGCCTTTGTCGTGGCACTGCAGCACGGGCGACTTGGAAGGCAGATCTTGTGGCCTTATCTGAGGCTCTTTACGCTCAAGCACCCACAGCTACACGGGAAAATTCACTTGGTGAGTATCCAAACTTTATCCTGTCACCAAACATTTCCCCCTCATCAAATATCCAAACTGGGGTTGCTGTCCATCGCGCTGGTTTTGTCGTTTTTTTCCCTCACTGTTTAGGAAATTTGAAAACCCATTTATTTTATTGCCCTGTGAGATGATGCTGTAGCAATTAAGCAACGGAGCTGAGCCCGAGGCTGTTTAGAAAGCCCAGCCTACACAAATATCACATAAGCGGCAGTATTTATCCAGGATCAAAATAATACTGTGCAAGCACTGAAATATTAGGAGGCATGCCCGGCGCACGCGCATGTCCTCCTGCCCCGAGCTCGTGAGCTTAGGTGGCCTCTTCACGTCAGAAACTCTTTGAGCTGGGAACATCTGGCTTGGTGCAGCAAAGGTAAATGTTCCAAGGAAAACACCAGGCGCGCAAACGAGAGGCGCGGGCTGGAGCCACATCTCAGCACCGTAACCCTCGTCCTTCCCTGTTCCACCACCCCGTCGTGCTCACTCCTTGCCTTTTCATTGCACAGTTGATCGTTTGGGCCAGGGACTCCGCTGGATCCTTTTGTTTGCTCGGCAAAACAGGCAGCACGTCTTGTTTTGGGGCTACGTGTAGGAAACAGCTCGCCGTCTCCTTATGGCATAGGTCCTCCCCCGCGTTTAAGCTTGTGTTTGCTTTGCTCGGAGCTTGGCTGTGGCCCTCGCTGTCACCCTCCCCGATCCCCTGGCACCATCTCGCAGTTGTTTGGGTCCAGGCCGGGAACAGACGGCGAGGTTTCGCCGCGGCTCTGGGACACATGACGTTCTTTCCACGGGCTTTGTTACCGCTGAATTAAATTTACAGCCTGGCCCCGTGCGGTGGCGGGGTGCCCGGCTTTCCCTCGGCGTGTTTATTCATTTCACAAAGACCTGAGCTGCAGCCTATAAAAGTGAGGGGCGGGGGGGGGGGGGGAGGGGAAGAGTTCCAGGTCAGCTCTTTTTGTGCCTCGTTAGTGTTGTTTGGTGCCTGATCCTGCTGTTTTATCCACCCGGCTGCAGTCCTGTAGCTTGCGGGCTGGCACGTGGCACGCTCGCCGTCCTGCCCGTGTGTCCCTGTGGTCACTGCTCCCAGTGCAACGCTTCTCTCTGCCAGGGCTGGGGGTGCCCCGCTGCCCACCCTGGCTCTCCGGAGCATGGCCTGAGCCACAATTCCCTCGTCATCAGAAACACTTGGAGAAAAGTTGAATTGTCCTTTAACAATTTTATTTTTTAACCCACTTGTAGTGGTGTAGGTTTTTTTTTTTTATGCACATCAGCCCGATGAGCTAAATTGTGAAACAGTTCTCTAACAGGGGTTAAAAACTCCAAATAGTGAGTCAGAACAGGCTTTTGAAGAGACACGGGCTATCTCAGCTCGTCAAAACAAACATTTTGTGTCAGCACAGAGTGTGCCGCTGTCTGAAAGCTCATAATTTAAAACAAGGCTTTTTGGGGGTTTGACTTTTCCCCGCTCGTAAAGCTGAGTGTCTATAGCGTAGGTATGGAATGGCATAACTTCACAGCAACTCCATTGCAGTGAAACTTTTTTGGTATGGAAATTCTATTTTTTTTTTTCCTGAAAACATGTCAGGCTGTTTCTATTTATAAACTTTGGGAAGAGCCTGGGCTGCCCGTCGGCTGATCGTCCCCATATGCTGCCGTGCCGTCGGCTGGTGCTCTGTGGGGTTGTCCTGGCTGGATCTGCTGAGGTCTCGCTGGCAGGGAGGAGGGTTGGCTGTTTCTGGAGAGCGCACCTCGGCCAGGGGAAGCCAAAAAAGCCCCAACGCCCGCCTCTGGGATGGGATGAACAACGGTTTTGCCGGGTTGGAGCCAGGAGCGTAGAGGGGCCGGGCAGGGGGAGCGCAGGGAAGGCAGAGCTCGGTGCCGGCCACGTTCCTGCAGCGCGAGCGGGAGCCCAGCCTACGTAAAAGCAAATTCCTGATGCTTTACACACCCAGAGCCCGTCTGGCACCAGCCCCGACACGGAGAGAGGCTGCGGGAGTGGTGGCCGTGGTGCGGGTTCCTGGGCTTGAGAGCCTGCGGGATGAGTCTCAGTGCAGAAATCACGGAAAATACACTTTCCCTCTCTCCTTCTGTCCCTACGGCTTTAGCAGAAGATAATCTGAAGCAGCGTGTTTCTTTAAATGCTCTCACTCCTCTAAAACTCCGACTCAGAGCTCCGAGATTTTTGGTTTTAATTTCTACCAGGAGCTCGTGGTGGGACACTGGGAGGAATGCCTGTGGCTCTGTCCCTGCACGTCCCCGTCTCCGGACACCCAACGCTGGCACGCTTTTCTGATGAGGACCCTGGGTATCGCAGCTGAACGTCAGAGCCCTAACAAACCCCGGCGTGTTTTTGTTCGGGGCGTTTCCCTGATGTGCATCATGGCTTGGTCACAAAAAACCTGACCCTCTGCAGGGGAGAGGAGGAGAAAAGAGGCAGAGTTATTCCCAACATGCAAAAAGACAAGACAGTAGTGCGCCATGAGAGGTAAGGACCAGGCTTTCCACCTACACCCGACTGACTTAGGAAGAGGGAGGTCTGCGTGATGTGGGCGGGTTTGTAGATCCCACCTGAGGCAGCTTGACTCCTACCTCCCAGTGGGAGGTGTCCCTGCCCGGGGCAGGGGGGTTGGAACTAGATGATCTTTAAGGTCCCTTCCAACCCGAACTTTTCTATGATTCCTCTCTGCTCCTGGCTCAGCTGAGCCTGGGGGGGCGTAACCAAGGGCTGCTGCGCCCTCCAGGGACATCTGGTGAACAGGGCTATGGAGGCGACAAGTATTTATTGGCTTCTACTTCTTCATGGGTGAAAGGGTTCATAAAGCATCTAAGGGACAAGATTTAGCATCGCTTTGTGGTTCGGGCTTTCCACTCCTGTAAACCACGTTGAGCTTTGCTCTTTAAAAGGATGATGTTCTGCCTCTGCTTCCCTCCACAGCAGCCGCTTCTTGTCCTTGCCCGTTTTGAGGGCAACCGAGTCACCCCACCTCCTCTCCTTCAGACCGCTGGGCCCACCGTGCGTGGAGGACTCTCGAACTCTAAGTATGGATATCTTAAGAGCCTAGTTGCAGGATGGCTGCCCCATCTCTCTGTTCCTCCTCCCCTCCTTGCCTCCAGGCTGCCCTTCAGAGCTTGCTGCAGACTGGTTTCAAATACGCCATAGCATGGGAGCTTGTCCTTTTGGCAGTGACGGACCTTCAGGGGGGCCTTTATCAGCAGGACTTTCCTACCATCTTATCTTTGCCGTTTGGGCAGAGCAAGATGGTATTTTGCTACCCCGACTATCTAGTCATAATGACATTAGCTGTTATACTAGGCAAAGTTACTGAAAAGTAAAATATTTGAGTCAGAAAGCTCTGCTTTTGTGCTCTATAACTTTTAAAGGACTAACAACATCTAAGTGAAAACAAGCTGGTTTTATGAAAAGCCTCGTGTCTAAAAATACTAATAATCTGATTTTTCCAAGATCTATTTGAATGCATCTTCCTTGTCTGCATGGTATTTTTTCTTGGATTGCCTGCTTTGAAGTTTCCCTTGGACAGACATCTTCCCAAGTAGGTTCAGTCTAATCCCTCCAGCCGCTTCTCCCAACCTTGCGGCTTCGTGTTCAAGGTGCAAGACTTGAGTGATAAATGGGCTTTGGGCAGAAAGCTGAGACTGGGAAGATCTTGTCCTGATGCGTGTTCTCTTGGCCATTGGTCAGTGCTGCAGAAATGAGAACTGCTGATTTTTTTTAATTTTTTTTTTCCCCCCCTTTTCTGTCTTTCCCACTGTGCTTCTCAGTGTAATACTGACCTTCTGCAGCTCCTCCTTGGTCAGCGCAATCGCATCCTATGTTCAAGTATAGAAATAAAGGCTAGAAACGATGGACTTCACCTGTATTTCTTGCATGGGTTATTTGAATCTTGATGCAGAGTAGCTACCCGGTAGGACACTGCTGTCCCTTAGTGCTACCTGGCCCTCCATGGCCAAAGCCATCACTGAACCTCGCTGTGGTTTTTGGCTCCAAAGAACATCCTTGGTTGAGGAGAAGAAACTGGACTCCACACAATTCAATGTGAATCAAGAGAAGCCATTTATTGGTTGTCACACTTTCTGCTAACTAAACAATAACTTCGGCTCCTAGCTATCTTGTTCCGCATTTGCCGGTGAAGCAAGCACTTTTCTTCCTCTTTTTGCTCTCACAGGGCGACTGGCCTTTGTTAGGGTCATTGGTCAGTCCGAGCTTTCATAGCGAGAGCTGGCTCACACGGCCATTTTCTTCTAGATACAATCCCACACTTGGTGTCATCAAAGGCGTCCTCCTTTCTAACCCTTTCCAGAGAGGAAGAAGCCAGGAGGTAACTGGCCGCCCTCTCATGGTGTCTGTTTCTTGGTTTCCAGAGTACGCCCTGCCCTCGGCCGCCATGGCTCTGCCCGGCCACCTCATCCATTGGCCACCGCCCGTGGCCTGCCTACACCACTCACACGGCCCCTGTGGTCAAAATGCTCGTTGAGCAGGACAAGCGGAGAAAGGCTGCATCCAACTGCCCATCAGAGGCAGAGCCAAAGAGAGAGCCTCCAGAAGCTGGTTTTGAGGAGGAAACCCAAATGCTGTCAAAACTGAGCAGAGGCGGCAGCGCTGCCGGGGCTGGGATGGATTCTGTAGGAACGTCCGTGGCACAGAGCAGTTTGCCATCACCAAGTGTTTGCAAGAGGGTTATTTTTGCAAGAAAACCTCCCTTGCGTGTGCTGCCGTGTGGTTCCCTGGCACGTTCCAGCAAGAAGAAATGATCTCTCCACAGCTAGCAACAAAGAAAAGAAGAAGATGCTCTCGGGCGTTTTCCAGAGTGCATTAAACTCCAAATGCAAATAGCATTTAACTCTTTGACTCTTTTCCTAAAAGCCCTCATTGAATGAAAGCAGACAAGCGCAAAAGGTGGTGGCGTTGCTTTTTGTGGTTGTCTGCCCTCAGGTCTGCAGAAAACCCTAACCTCTTCCTATTGAACTTGCTCCATGTGCGTCGTTAGCTGTTTGCTGCTAGGCCCCTTGGAAATGCCCGGCACGGGGGTGCGGGTGCCTGCCCCCGCCACAGCAGGGACGCGCCGGGACGGCTTCTCCGCTCTCCTGCACCTCGTGACCCCGCTGGCACCGCTGTTGGGGGCCAGCAGCTGTCGCGGGGGTTTGGCTGAGGGTGCTGGCCTCTGGGCGCTCGCCGTGCCTCTGCTTCTGCTCGAGATGTTGGGTGACTGGAGGAAAAACGGACCGAGGACCAGCGTCCCCTCTCCTCGAAGCCATGTGCCGCCGAAGGAGTACGGCCTGGGAGGGAGAGGAGTTACAATGAGCGTTTGCTTGTACTTTTATCCCTTTTTATCCCTGGCCCGTCTGTCCTTAGGGTGCGAGGTCTGTTGAAGTTGCGTTTGCTGGACTCCGTACGTATACGAACATGTCTGTGCCAGCTGAAAAGCAGCGCGGCAGCAAAGCGGAACAGTCAGCTGGGAGATGAGCGGCTGCTCTGTTCTCACTTTTACGGATAGCAGAGACGCCGAGGTCGGAATTGCTGGGGAAGGTGTGATTATTTTATTGGTTTTGGCAAGTCCTTAAGCCTTATGTGATAAGCGGATACTTAGGGTCTCCAGGGGAAGAAAAAAAAAACAAAAAACCCAAACAAACCCAACCCCCCCAAAAAAACTCAAATGCCTTGGCTTTAATAATTCTTAAAATGGGTTTTTCCGTAACTTTATGGGAAACTTTGACTTTTCTGTTGTCACTGAGGTTAAAAGGGACCTCTCTAGAGCTGCAAATTCACAGAACAGCGATTCTGTGTTTCGGCTTGTACTGCCCACTGGCATTGGTAAAATAGGTCGAGGGCTCCGTTCGGCTCCGGTTGAAATCAATCGTTATTATTTTGGATCCCCAAGGCACAGCAATGCGTGGCGTCGGCGAGGCCAGGGCTGCGATGGAGAGGGTGCAGGTGGCATTGGGGATACCAAGAGGGCTCATGGTGCTGGGGGGGAGCTCTGTGCTCCAGACGTGCACCTGGTGAGGCTGAGACCCATAAAGTAACGGTGTTACTTCAAGCAATTGCCCTTGGTCTGTAGCTGGGCGCCAGAAAGCTGGGTAGGAAGAAATTTGCCGCGCGGCGCAGGCGTGGGGATCCCTGCCCACATGCGAGGTGCCGGAGGAGGAACAGGAGAACATCAAGGACCTGAGGATGGGAGGAGATTTAGGGTGTCTACGGGTGGTGGGGTGGAATTGTCCCCCCCTGCATCTGTCAACAGATGCAGCAGCACCTACTTCGTTATTATAATATACAACTGGAGGCCCAGAGCTAATTGCAGCTCTAAATGACTTTTATTATGCTGTGGTTGCTCCTTGCCTGCTGTATTGAAACCAGATGGTCAGGTCATTAAATAGATATAAGCCAGGTGCTGACTGCCTTATTTAAGCAAAATACGGATTGATTTCCTGCAGGAGTGAGTGTGGTCATATATATGCCAGCACCCAAGAGCGGGAGGAGAAGGCTGGAGAGAATGGTGGCCATTGTGGCTTGGGGACCCCTGGTGAGGCTTTTAGTATTGCTTGGGGACTTGGCTCATGGATGCAAAGTTGCTGAGGGTCTGGGGGTAGTTACTGTGCTCCAGAGCTGCTCCCCAGCGTGGCAGGAGCATCCCCCCGCCATCCCCTCCGTGGGTCGAAGAGCAGAGTACAGGAGTGCTGTAGCTCATTTGGTGGGAAGCTTGTGAGCTGCTGGTCACCTACACAAACAACCCCCGGCCCCACACCCCAGGTACCCAAGCCTGAGCCCACCTCAGAGACCCCTTGGCCACTGGAAGCTATGTGACCACGACCAGTAGGTGCCCACGGTTCAGATCTGACCAGGCGATAAAGTGGGGCCCAGGCTGGAGACCCAGTGGGAGCGGTTTTCCTTGGAGCAGCGAGTCTGGGATTGGAAGCCCTGCTTTTGGGTCGAGATGTAACTTCCCCCAGGGACTGGGTGTCCTCACCTTTAACCAAGTGGTTTGCCCGTTTTAAGACATCATTCTAAGGTTATATTTAGTACGTACCGTGTAGCGTTAGTTCCCAACTGATATCCTGAACCTGTAAAAAGTTACCTCGGCCGAAGCGTTTGCAGTATGAGATCCCTGTTAAATTTTACTGCTCTGCCTTCTTGTGACACCATCAAGCCTGATTTTTGGAACAGGTTTAGTTGGCCTTACGCTTCTGCGACGCGAATTGGTGTAGTCAGCGGGATGCTGATGGAGGAACTGTTACAGTGGGGTGGCCTCTCCCCCGGTGGCACCTGGGCAAGGGAGAGGTGCTGTGACCCTGCCGCAGGATGGCCAGGGAGAGGGACGGTGTGTGCCATCCCGGGCGCCGCCGGACTCGGGCACAGGAACACCGCAAGTATTCTGGAAAACTAGAAGAGGATAATTTAAAGAAACAACTAGAGATAGGTTGCCTAAAAAAAATGCATTAAAGAGAGCAAGAGCATAATCATCTCTTAGAACCAAAGGTTGAACTCCTGCTAGCGCAAGCAACGCGCCCGGATCCCGGAGCTGATGGTAGGAGCAGATCCTGGGATTGGGACGGGGACTTCTGGGGAGAAACAAAACCTGAGGGATCCAGAGGAGGGGGAGGAGTTAGAGGAATTCAGAGGAGTTAGAGGAGAAAAACGTGTGGCGGTTCATTAACACCGAGAGGCACACGCGGGTCCCCGCGGCAGTACCCCCACCCCCTGGAGGGGTCCCCGGCTTGCCAAACTCCAGAGCAACTTTTTGCAGGAGCTGGAGCCTTTGTGGCGTGTCTCTGGTCTGCAGAAAACCTGATTTAGTACGTACCGTAGTGCTAGTTCCCAACCGACATCCTGAACCTGTAAATATTAACGTCTGCCGAAGTGTTTGCAGTAGAAGTTCCCTGTTAAATTTTACCATTCTACCTTTTCGTGACAGCATTAAACCTGGTGTTTGGAACATGTATTGTTGGTCCTACGCTTCTGTGACGCTCTGAGCGTGTCACCGATTTGTTGCTATGTGGAGGTTCCTGCCCAAAGGCACGTGGATCTGACTGTGGCACAGAGGTGACAAACCCTCAGCAGAACGTGGTGCTGGCTCTGGGAGGATGCTGCGGGATAGTCCCTAGATCAGGTCTGGGGGGTGTCTCTGTGCCTCCAGCCCCTTATTTTAATGTCCCAAGCGGAGCTTTTTGTTAGAGGATTTGTCACTTGAGAACCTTTCATCTCACAGGCCCCACCTCGAGTGCTGTGTCCAGTTTTGGGCCCCTCACTATAAGAATGTCATTGAGGGGCTGGAGCGTGTCCAGAGAAGGGCGATGGAGCTGGTGAGGGCTCTGGAGCACAAGCCTTGTGAGGAGCGGCTGAGGGAGCTGGGGGTGTTCAGCCTGGAGAAGAGGAGGCTGAGGGGAGACCTTCTCGCTCTCTGCAGCTCCCTGAAAGGAGGGGGTAGCCGGGGGGGGTCTGTCTCTTCTCCCAAGGAACAGGGGATGGGACAAGAGGAAACGGCCTCAAGTTGCACCAGGGGAGGTTTAGGATTGATATTAGGAAAAACTTCATCATGGAAAGGGTTGTCAAGCACTGGAACAGGCTGCCCAGGGCAGTGGTGGAGTCGCCATCCCTGGAGGTATTTACAAGACGTGGTGCTGAGAGACGTGGGCTAGTGGTTTTGTCAGCGTTGAGTCAGATTGGACTCGATGATCTGAAAGGTCCTTTCCAACCTGGACCATTCTAGCAGCAAAGCAGGTAGAAATCAGAGTTTGGTCATGAACAGAACGAAGAGTTGCCCAGCTCACTCCAAGGTGTTTCCAAAAGAGCGTTTCTCAACACTTCTGTGTCTGTGTTCACCACTTGACTCACCTGTCAGCACGCAGCCACTGGTGCCAGCAGCAGCCCCAGGCGGGGAAGCGCTCGCTGCCGTTACCTCGTGTTGGAGCCCTGGAGGACCTGAGCCGCTGCCAGCAATTAGTAGCTCCTGACTTATGCCAAACGCTGCCGGCAGCGCTCAACCTGTCCTCACCGTCCCGCGCAGGCAGAGGGGGAGGTGTTGCAGATGCCGAGATGATGGAGCTGCCGGTGCCTGCTGTTCTCCGATCTTTTGCAGCTCTTCACGAAGCCTGTGGTGAGTTCCATGGGGGTCACAGCCTGCTGCAAACTGCCTTATTCTCACCGGGGTGTGGATTTCTTTCCTTAGAGGCAGCTCGGGGTGTGTTCTGTGGGGGTTATATGAAATTGAGGGGGGAGATGGGAGAGAACCACTTGCTGTTTGGCTGGTAAGGCTGAACCGGGGTAGCTGGAAGCCTCTTGGAGCAGTGTCAGCCTTCAGGTGAAGCTAGGGAAAAGCCTGGCAGCCTGCACTTGGGCTTCGCTCAGTCATTTTTATTGGAATCAAAGAGCAGTGGAAAAACTGCCATTTTCATGCAAGAATTCCTCCTCCCCGAGCGCTGGTCTGTGTCCTCCTGGGCTACAAAGATGCTTTTTTTTCCTTTCCCCAGCATTGACGCTGGGTGCAGTTGTGCCGCACAGGGTCTCGGGAATGGCTCTGTCTCAGTAGGAGCTTGGTATGATGTCAATGTTTCGAGTGGGTGAAGCAGAGGAGGCAAAAATAGACATTTAGACATTTTTCCAGTTGTGCCTTTTCAAAAAAAAAAAAAGGAATATTTATAGCTCGGTGCATAAACACAAGCTCTCTTTGTCAATCTGCTACCAGTTGCAACACAGCACATTACCCCCTCGGACCCTCGTGCTCTCAGTCTCAGGACTGGTCTAGGCGGCTTTGACCTTCTCGCAGTGGAAGCCTCTGTCTCCCCGGAGCGCACCACAGCGCTGGAAGTGTTTTCCAGTCCAAGCGTGAAGCCTCCGCAAAGATCTCGGGGTGCCCAGAGGCTGTCCTGGCTCAGCTCCAGGGTGGGGAATGTGGCCCAGCGGAGTCTGAGCCTCAATTTTGTCATTAACCCTGAAGCATAACGAAGGCTGTGATCAGGGGGGTTTTGCCAGGTCGGTTGCCAAAGGTCCAAATCACTACATTTCACTTTACCTCTATTTCCCCATCTACGGAGTTTGGATAATGGCCTTTAACACGCAGTTTAAAGTGCTTTGAGACTTTGTCAGGGTGGCGTTTCACAGCAGCGCTGCCTGAACCGCCTCCCAAGATCTAACCTTGCTTGCCAGGCGGTTTGGGTCTGTTAGCGTCATATATTGTTAAAGCTTTCTACCTACCCTGTGCTCCGCTGTTTCAGCAGGAACGGGAGGTCAGATGTGGGTGGCAGGTGAAGAGGTTTTCAGCGGCCGGCGCTGGCTCTTCAAAAACTGTGTCAACTGTAACTGTCAAGGTTGTCCCACTGCCGCTTGGCAAGAAGCGCAGGTTGGTTGTGGCAACGCTCTTTGCTGCACTCTGAGCTGCAGAGAGATGGTGGCCTGCAGGGCTTCATGGCGTGAAGCTCCCCGGAGTGGCTGGGCTTTATATATTTGTATTTCTGGATCTGTTGCGAGGCTTTGAACAGCAGCTTGGTGGAGGGTTAACACCGGCTTCCGCGGGAGTAAAAGTCCCAGGTCTTCGTGAGATGAAAAAGGTGCGTGGGCAGAAAGGTGGAGCCGACCAATGTCTAGGTGTTGTGAGAGTCTCTGCAGGTGGGTGGTAGTCAGTGCCTCGCAAAACCAGGCTCCCGGGATCCAGAGGGATTCAACTTTTGCACCTTAGAGCCTTAAAGGCAGGAAAAATAACCCTGATGAGCAATGGGCTGACATCCTGGCACGCTCCCTCGTGCTCGCCGTGACACGCAGCTCCGAAGGGCGTGCCTCCAAAACCTTGCCAGAGATCTCCATCTCGCCTCAAGCTATTTTTCGCTAAACCTCGGTCTGATCCCCGGCCTGCTCTGCCAGCTGCTGGCGTGGAACAATCAACTCTGCTCTGGTGAGACCCCACCTGGAGCACTGTGTCCAGCTCCGCAGCCCTCAGCACAAGGACACGGAGCTGTTGGAGCGGGGCCAGAGGAGGCCCCGGAGATGCTGGGAGGGCTGGAGCCCCTCTGCTGTGGGGACAGGCTGAGAGAGCTGGGAGGGTTCAGCCTGGAGAAGAGAAGGCTCCGGGGAGACCTTGGAGCCCCTTCCAGTCCCTAAAGGGGCTCCAGGAAAGCTGGGGAGGGGCTCTGGATCAGGGAGTGTAATGATAGGACACAGCGTAATGGCCTCAAACTGAAAGAGGGGAGATTTAGATTGGATATCAGGAAGAAATTCTTTCCTGTGAGGGTGGTGAGCCCCTGGCCCAGGTTGCCCAGGGAAGCTGTCAATGCCCCATCCCTGGGGGTGTTCAAGGCCAGGTTGGATGAGGCTTTGAGCAACCTGGGCTGGTGGGAGGTGTCCCTGCCCAGGGCAGGGGGTGGGACGAGATGATCTTTAAGGTCCCTTCCAACCCGAACCGTTCTGTGATAACTCCATCCCCATGGAGCTACGTGCCAGCTCATCAGGTTCCCCACGCGGTGCCTTCAGTCTTGCTGCGAACTCCCAGGTGGGCGCTGCCTTCCTCACCCATACATCCCTGCCCTGCTCGAGCAGCCGGTGTCTCCGCTGCGTCAGAGGTGGCATTGCTCTGCAGGGCTCCTCCCCTGCAGATGCAAAGTCTGGAAAGGTTGAGTGCATCAGCCCTGTCGGGATTTCCTGAACTGCTCAGGCCTGAGCTCTGGGTGCAGGAAACACGTCTGGGTGGGTCACAGATGCTGTTTGCGGTCAGTGGGTACCGAGGGGTAACTTGGAAATGCGGTTCCGTCCTCAAAACCCATCCGGTCCAGTGAAGCCAAACATTTTTACTGGGATTTTGCTGTGTTCCTGCTTCTGTTTGGGTTCAAGGCTCCTTTGGATATCACAGCATGGATGTGGATCATAGGGGGGAGTGCCCAAACGCTGTAATTCAGTCTTTCCAGGCTGATCATTCTTCTGTATTTCTCTCTCCCTGTCCTCCCGATCTCCATCTTTCAGCTGAGCTGCTTGTTCGCACAGCGAGGACAGGAGCAAAGCTTAAAGGCTGGGTGAGATTTCCCTGGCTCAAATGCGAGGGTTAATCTCTACACCTCATTCTCACAAAGCTCCATGGGTAGCTGCCTTTAGTCCCCATCTTCAGTGGGTGGCATCCACTTCTTCGAGTCCAGCCGTAGTCCTGCAGTGGGAATTTTGAGCGTGCAGTTTGGGTTGAACAAGGGGTTTTTCCACGTTTCTCATAATGGAAACTTCTTCCTGGCGAAATGGAACGGTTAGATCCTTTCAAAAAGTGTTCTTAATGCACAGTAGATGCTTTCTTAAAGGTGTTACAGTTTCTTGTTAAAAATCTGCAAACCGCAAACTGTTTTTGGTTTGGTTTTGACCGCAGATTTTCAGTTTTTAAATAGCTAAATAAAAGATCCTTTCCTAATGAGCCCCGGGCAAGGAGAGCTAGGCTTTCTCCTAGATCTTTAGCTGTGCTGCTATGAGACTCCGCGTTATCTGATAAGGAAGAAGAGCATGGAAAATAGGTAATGCCTTCTCCAGAAAACGCAGATCATCTGCTGAGCTGAAGGAGCGCAGGCTGGGAGCCTGCCCCAGGACTGCAGTCCTCGCCTGGGGGAAAGCTCCCACTCCAAGACTGTGGCTTTTTGTCAAACAGTGATGACCAGGGTAATGTGTGAGCAGGTTCAGCCGAAGATCCGTGGCAAGCCTTGTTTGGAGGAGTGCACGTGTGGCTGCTCGGGGCAGAGCTGCAGAAGGGTTTGCCGACCCCACGGTCCTTTCCTTTCGCAGCAGCTCTAGCATTTGCTGTGCTGGGAGCAGGGCCGATGGGTTCTGCCATAGTGGCAAAGCTAGGGATGAAGAGACTGACTTGGTACGGTGCAGTAGCATCCTCTGAGATGGGGTGTGCCGGTGGGACTGCCATGGGCTGAGGAGATACCATGAGCTCAGGAGGTACCAGTAGCTTTCTCCCCGCATAGAAGTGGGGAGCTGCTGCAGAGAGGGGCTGGAGCTTAAAATGCCGATGGGGTTTGGAGCTTAAAACACCAGCAGCAAGAGGGAGGAGGCCAGCAGATCACTCGGTCCTTGTCTACAGAGGAGGGACCAAGTGCCCTCATGGGGAACTGCAGTTCCACCTCTCCCCATCCCCCTCGATGCTCTCTGCTCGACTGCACTGACTGTATGCCAGGCACTAGCAAGGGCTGCACATGCAGGAAGAAGAGTGGTGGCAATTCTGTTGTCGCCCATGGTCCTCTCCATGTGTGTCAGATTACTCTTTACAGTCATCAGGAGCCAGAACCAGACCTGTTGCTCTCCAAACATAACTCCCTACGTGCCACTGAGGTGCCAAAGCTGCGATGGAGGATGGCACAAAAGGCAGCAGCTGGGAAAAGTCTTTTGATTTGCCATCAGGGCTGACAATTCCTGCAGGACTCCTGCTTTGGGGAGGGGGGAATTGTGCCCAGACAGACCTCACACAAGGACCTGTCAGCCTCTTGGCGAGGTGCGTGGAAGGCCACTCTGCCGGAGCTCCTCTGCGGTCAAAAGATCTCATGCCTCGGTGCTGGCATCCTGGGCTCCCTTTTAGCAGCCTCAGGAGATAGATGGCATTCCAGCCACCCCCAGAAATCGTGTCAGCTAAAGGCAGCCAGAAGACTGGGGAGTTTATAAGGCGGTCACGTGCCTGTCTGCCACTGCGTCCTACACTTGGGGCTGCGGAGCAGAAAAGAGCTCGTCATACACTATGTCTGTGCAAGATAGAATCATGGAATGGTCGAGGTTGGAAGAGACATTTAAGATCATCGAGTCCAACCATCAACCTGACACTGCCAAAACCACCACTAGCCCACGTCCCTCAGCACCACGTCTTGTAAATCCCTCCAGGGATGGCGACTCCACCACTGCCCTGGGCAGCCTGTTCCAATGCTTGACAACCCTTTCCATGATGAAGTTTTTCCTAATATCCATCCTAAACCTCCCCTGGTGCAACTTGAGGCCGTTTCCTCTTGTTCCATCGCCTGTTCCTTGGGAGAAGAGACCGACCCCCCCCAGCTACCCCCTCCTTTCAGATGCTTTGTCCCTTTGTGGTCTTCCCCTAAGGCTGCCCTTTCTTGCTTGTTTGACTGTGTTGGACCTCCGAGAGTTTATGAAGTGCTTTAAAAAGAGAAAATGTTGCTGATCTTGCTTGCAAAATTCAGAAGTAGCAAGAAACCCAGTCCCTTCTTAACAGTTGCTGTCTGAAGTCATGGTGGGGGAGATCAGAGGGAGCAGATCCTGCCACTCTCAATCTACAGCCCTGCCCTACAAGCTCAATAAACACATCAAGGCATGGTATAAACTCTTCTGGGGAGCTGCCAACCCACTTTATTTAGCAGACCCTGCCACAGGCAGCAGCAACCACAGCTAGAAATCACCTGGACTGAGAATTTCTTCTCACACAGGGGTTGTACCTGAATTTGGGGTGCTTTATAGCAGGGTGACAGCCAAGGCAAGCCCTGTTCTGATGCTCACCATCCCACTTCTCTCTGTTCTTCCTCTGTACCCTTCCTAAACAGAACCACGTGTGGATCCAGCAGCACATTTCCCGGAAGATGCTCTAGCAATTAAATTACCATTGATCTCTCCGAGCTGGAAGCGGGCTCCGCTATTAGCTGAGGCCGTTAGCAGGGCCGTGGGGAGCTCAGCGTGGTGGAGATGAAAATATGCTGGGGGAACAGAAACTCTCTGTGGCCGCCCCAGCCAGTCTGGGCTGCTGGCCAGACTCCTTCGGGCGGATTAATGGCAAAGTACAATGACAGTAACGAGAGCTATCCTTTCCAATGGAGAGCTAATCCATGGCGAGCAGGGCTCTAGACTTGCTGATTCACTCTCTAATGAATAAACAGGGCTGCTCTGCCCGTGCTTCGGTGTCTAGACGGAGCGGGGTGCACAGGGAAAGGTGCTGCGGCAAAGAGACGGGTGGTTTGCAGCGGGGCGACTGCGTCCAGCTCTGGAGCCCTCAGCACAAGAAGGACATGGACCTGTTGGAGCGGGGCCAGAGGAGGCCACGGAGATGCTGGGAGGGCTGGAGCCCCTCTGCTGTGAGGACAGGCTGAGAGAGCTGGGGGGGTTCAGCCTGGAGAAGAGAAGGCTCCGGGGAGACCTTGGAGCCCCTTCCAGTCCCTAAAGGGGCTCCAGGAAAGCTGGGGAGGGACTCTGGATCAGGGAGTGTAATGATGGGACACGGGGTAATGGTGCAAATTGAAAGAGGGGAGATTTAGATGAGGTATCAGTAGGAAATTCTTTGCTGTGAGGGTGGTGAGCCCCTGGCCCAGGTTGCCCAGAGAAGCTGTGGCTGCCCCATCCCTGGAGGGGTTCAAGGCCAGGTTGGCCGGGGCTTGGAGCAACCTGGGCTGGTGGGAGGTGTCCCTGCCCAGGGCAGGGGGTGGCATTGGATGGGCTTTAAGGTCCCTTCCGACCCAAACCATTCTGTGATTTGTGTCAGCACTTCCACTAGAGACTGTCCTCCCTGGAGGATCCGATAGTGTAGTGCTGCAGAAACGATGGGGCGAGCCTCGATAAAAGCTGGGTGATGCAAGAATTGGGGGAGACTTGTTGTAATGGTCTCAGCAGTTGCGGCGTTTCGCCTGTCTGCACAACGGAGTGGCTGGAAATTTCGCTTGGCCCACGGGAGCGTCGCTCCCCGGGGAGCGGAGCTTATGGCTCGCTCTGATTGTCATGGGAAAAGCTTGCAGGATCTGGTGTACGATGCTCCGTTTTGCCCAGGGTTTCGGCTGTAGCTTGGCATGGAAAAATGCGTCCTGCTTGGGCAGACTGGTCCGAGCGGAGCCCTGAAGAGCCTCTGCTCAGCGGGACAGGGAGATGCTGTAGGGAGTCTGGTGCTTGTAGCCGTGCAGACTCTGCTTTCCCAGTAATGATGCAGTAGGGCAGGTGAAGACTCAGGCTTTCCCCTGTTTTTTAAAACTGATTTCTGCCTGTGAAAGGTGTTCTGTGGTGAAGGCAGTCAGCTGAGGAAGCCACGTCTGCTCCTGCCCCTGCAACAGTCAGTTCCTTCATCTGGCGTGAGCGTAGCCGGGCTGAGGTGGATCCGGGCTTTGTGGAGATCGGTGGCATTTGGCCTGTCCCTGCTGGAACGTGAGAAGATGCCCCGGTTTGATGCCTCCTGGGAAAACGGTCAGGCCCAAACTGAGGGAAAAGCTATTGGTGTGGGGCTGGGTATGAAAACATGGGGTTCCCCAAAGTCTGAGACACGTCCCGGGTGTCAGTTCCAACCTGTTCTCATTTCTAGAGCGTTCGGAGTGGTAGAAGAACGTGGCATTCAGCAAAATGCAATTTTTGACCTAAATAACTGTTTTATAGGAGAAAACTAAAACAGTTTAATTAAAGCCAAAGCTCAGTGGGATACTCTCCACTGCAGATGGCCCTTACTCCTCTAGTGACGTTCCTGGTGTGGTCACGCTCAGCTTGGCCACGCAGAACAGCTCTCGGGCTCGCTTGTCTTTGTGCTGACTTTTACCCTGAACAGCACCATTTACCAGGCTGCTGAGGACCCACCAGCGTCCCATCCAGCCTCTCGCTTTGCTGCCTGCAGGTGGGCTGGCAAAGCCCACCCTGTGTGGCCGGTTTGGGGTTTTTTTGGGTTTTTTTGGTTTTTTTGAAGCACAGACGCGGCAGCAGCTTCTCCAGCCAGGGACTGCGAGGGAGGTTTGCAGGAGATGGCGGGTGAGTTTTCACGTGGAAGTGAGCTTCGCTCCAAAATGTGGCCAGATCCTTTGCTTCCAGCACTGCAAATCGATTATTCTGCAACAGAAAGTAAAAATGATGAGTCTGATCATTTGAAGGCAGCTCCCCTGGTTTTGTTCCAGCCTCTTGGTTTGAACTGCGGCTGATGCGCTCCTTGCTGGGGAATTCCTTTGGGATTAAAGGCATCCTCTATAGCAGCCTGGAGCGAGGGGGCTGTGGCTGAGGGGTTTATTTTGGTATCAAACCCCTCGGGCCAGACCCTGCAGCCTGGCTCACGTTAGGGCTGAGCTCCCCCAGCCCCCTGGGTTGGGCTGGGGTCTGCTTGGTCGGTTCCCGTGGGGAACTAGAAATGTCCCAGGCTGGGGACATCCAGGGACATCCGATGCTGTTGAGATGTTGGCTGTAGAGTCAGTAAACCCCAACTGTGGCCTTGTGAAACTGAGAAAAGGCCAGAGGTGGGTGGAGGAAGAAGCAGAGCCTGTGGTTAAGGACAGGACAGAATAGGAAAAACTGTGTTTAACCCTTCCTCGACTGCATTTGGCTTGTGAAAGCAGCTCGGTTGTGCCCTGGCCTTAGGCTGGCATAAATTAACCTCATTAAAGAGAGCAAAGAGATAATGATGGGTTGAGGGGAAGCTAATAAAAGGTGAAAGAGCAGAGACAAACCATAGAATCATTTAGATTGGAAAAGACCCTTGGGATCATTGAGTCCGACCATCAACCCCACTCTACAAAGTTCTCCCCTATCCCATATCCCCCAACACCACATCTAAACAACTCTTGAACACATCCAGGGATGGTGACTCCACCAGCTCCCTGGGCAGCCTATTCCAGTGTCCGACCACTCTTTCTGTGAAGAATTTTTTCCTAATGTCCAGTCTAAACCTCTCCTGCTGCAGCTTGAAGCCATTCCCTCTTGTTCTATCGCTAATGACCTGTGAGAAGAGACCAGCCCCAACCTCTCTACAATGTCCTTTCAAGTAGACCACGAGGATGATCAGAGGGCTGGAGCACCTCTCCTATGAGGACAGACTGCGAGAGCTGGGCTTGTTCAGGTGCTGGTGGCACGCCCGGGAGCGACTCGGTGACAGCTGTGAGTGCCAAGATGCCCCATGTGTTGTGCTCCCCAGGCATTGCACCCCAGGATGGCGACTAGGGCTACACAGGAAGAGATTTTTCCCAACTACTGTATTTCCTGACAACTCGGTTTCTTTTTCTGCAGCAGGACAGGCTGAGACTGGTACAAGCTTTTTCTGATGAAGAAGCAGAGCCAAGAAGTAGAGAGGGAGCCCAGGCTGGGAGGGACGGACCCACAGTGAACTTCTGCCCCTGATCCCACCTCCTGCAGGGAGGAGAAACCTTTCTTCGAAGTTATGTCAGAAGAGGGACATGCTGAGGAGAAGTTTCACTTCTTCAAGCGGCCGGATTTTGGACAGTTTCCAAATGAGTTCTGGTGATGAATAAGCACTTTTGCCTTGGAAAACTCTTCCTCCCCCTCCCTGTAGCAGCACAGTCCTCCAAGACTAAGGGCTGCATTGCCTGAATTCCAGGCGAGCCACCTCGCCTGCCCTCCCCATCGCTTCAATGCACCATTTTCAGGGGCTGATGCAGCTTTTCCTGGGGACGGAGGTCTCCCGGGGGCTCTGGGTGCCTCACCCCAGGCAGAAGGACCTTCTGCAAGCTCCCATCCAAAAGCCACCGCATGTTTTCTAACATTTCTCTTGGTGGGGTGGCACCTCTGGTCTTGCGGCTGGTGACAAGCTGGGGTCACGCTGAGTGCGGCTTCTTTTATAATTTGACTGAGGTCATCTTGGATGGGGTCATGTCGCCTGCTCCTTTCCTTTGTGGCGAACCAGGGGCTTCCTGTTGGTGTTGGCGAGGGTGTGGGTATCCCAACACCATCAAGACCAGCGTCTCCTGCCCAGGGCTTTTCTTAGACCCTTCAGGATGACCAAATATCTCCCCCATGTGCAACCTCTGGCCATTAAGGAGGCGTTTCACAGGAGGCTCTCTGCCTCCCGCCCGCAGCATCCCACTCTGCTGTTGTCCAGTCATGACACTAATGTACTTGCAGAAACTTTGCTAGGGCTGGTTGGGTTTTTTTAAGGTTGTTGGTGTTTCCTGGGCCTTTCAGGCTTCAGCTTCCTCCCTTTCCTCCCTTCTCTTTCACTTTTGCCTCTTGATTTTTATATTTTTTGCGTCTGTGGGCTAAAAGCGTGACTCCCAGCTGAGGAAAGCTTGCAAGGACGTCACCCAGGCCTTCAGAAAAAGCAGTCATTAAACATCTACGTGCGGCTTCCCCTAAAAGATGTAACGGGCATTGCATTAAGAGGTGGGGTAAAGCAGAATATATCTATAAAGCGATACAGCTCTAACCATACAGAGCCTAAAAACGGTCAGGAAAACGCTCCCAGGCAGTCAGTCCCCACCGCAAGTCCCAGCAGATAATTGTGTTTTTTTTTTTGTGGCATGCCTGGAGCATTAATGTTAAGGGATATTTTGGACTGAGGACTGGGAACTGATCCCATATTTTGGACCGAGGACTGGGAACCGATCCCAGCGTGCCGTAGCCCTCCTGAGAACTCCTGGCAAGCGCTCGCTCACTCTTCTTGAACGCGAGATATTTGCGAGTCGGGCTGAGCCGCCTTCCCGCGGGGAGCGACGGTGGGGACGCCGGGCTGCCTGCCTCCCTCCCTCTCCGCTGGGCCGGACGGGGCTCCGTCGGCCACACGGTCCCTTCGCCATAGGATCACGGAACCAAATGCCAGAGTTTTTCTCTCTGAAATGCAATCTCCTTATGAAAGGGGGTTTGTGTGACCGGGGGGTTTGGTTTTCCTGCCGTAACCTGCGAAATGGCAGGGTTTGATCTGTGCAGCGGGCTCTGAGCAGAGGAGGGAGAGGGGCAAATGGCATGGACTTACCAAGTGCCTCCCCTGTCCTTGCCCTGGCTGAGATCCTGCTTTGGTGAAGGGATTTCTGCACCAAACGCTCTAGAACTCTCACTCGGTATTGATTTGAAAGCAAAAGGTGTGCCTACATCTCAAAACCAGGCTCCTTGCTGCCTAAATCCCTTCTGAGAGTGGGTCTGGGGTTCTTCTGGCACTGGTGGGGTGACTTCTCTTCCTTTCCTTTGGCCGTCCGCAGGTCTCGGGTGGCTCTGATGAGAGGGAGAGCAGGTCCCTCTGCTCTGAGACGGGTAAAAATGGCTCGTCTTCAGAAAGGGTTGGAGCTGGGGATGAATGCCCCAATTGGATGGTGTTTTTTAAATCTGATCTGAAACAAGGAACCCAATTTTGGCCAGCGGTTGGCTCCAAACACAGGCTGCGTTTCAAGACCTGTCCCCAAGAGCATCCCCGGGTTTGCTCAGGGGGAAGTTCATCAGCGCCACGTTTGATGAATGAGGCTCTGTTACGACACAAACGTTTCAGAGCCCGGCGAAACCCCGTTGGGTTATATAGGGTTTCACGACGCTACGCAAACCCCCCGGAGGGCGCGAGAGGAAGCTGGAGGGTGGTGCTGTGGGTGCGTGGCTGCCGCGGTGGCTCGGCGCAGGCGGTGCTGGTTTTCCTGTTACCCTTTTAGACTTCCCGAAGCGCTCGGTGCTGCGGCAGCGAGGGCGGTTCGGGCTGCAGGGGTGGTGAATGAGCGCTTTGGGAAGGAACAGGAGGGCACACGTTGTGCAGGAAGGAGTCCCCCTGGCCCCCGACTGCAGCCTCCCCGTATTCCCATCCCAGCCTACTCCGGAGCAGTTCTTCCGATGCCCGGGGGTGTCCCCTCACTTTGGGCTTTGACTTCAGGTGGTTTTGCTTTCAGATTCCAACCAACTTGCATTTATTATTATTTTTTTCCAGGCTTTTTTTCCCCCCCTCACAATTTCCTCGCATTACCGGGAACAGAATCTGGGGTCTGAATTCCTTACTTTCCCAAACAATTAGTTTCATATTGACTTAAGCACAAATATGCTCTCTGCAATCCAATGTAAAGACCCGCGGAGCCAACAGCTCCTTCAGAGCGCTTGGCAGTGTCAAAGTGAAGGACTAAACCCTGCGTCCTGCCCCGCTACGCGTGAGCAGCTACTCGAGCGCGTGATCCCGAAGCTACTGAGCACCAGCCCAGTGTCAGAACGGGTCATGGGGGCTCCTTGGGTAATTGCACTCATCAGCTGAGCGAGGCTGAACGTCAGCTGGAGGAGAGCATGAGAAACCAAGCTCCTTCCCCTCATGGCGATGGGCTTTGCATCGCTCCGGGGGCTGCTCGGGGACGTGTCATAGACTCACAGAATGGTTCTGGTTGGAAGGGACCTTAAAAGATCATCTCGTTCTACCCCCCTGCCCTGGGCAGGGACACCTCCCACCAGCCCAGGTTGCTCCAAGCCCCGTCCAACCTGGCCTTGAACCCCTCCAGGGATGGGGCAGCCACAGCTTCTCTGGGCAACCTGGGCCAGGGGCTCACCACCCTCACAGCAAACAATTTCTTCCTCAGATCTCACCTAAATCTCCCCTCTTTCCGTTTCAAACTGTTCCCCCTCATCCCATGGCTCCCCTCCCTGATCCAGAGTCCCTCCCCAGCTTTCCTGGAGCCCCTTCAGGGACTGGAAGGGGCTGGAAGGTCTCCCCGGAGCCTTCTCTTCTCCAGGCTGAACCCCCCCAGCTCTCTCAGCCTGTCCTCACAGCAGAGGGGCTCCAGCCCGCTTTGCTGGCGGCAGGTTTGTGTTTCTCTGCTTGGCTGCTCTCAGCAGTGCTCGCCTCCAGCCCCGGCAGCGCTGAGCACGCTGGTCACATTGCCCCGACCTTCTCACGTTACAGGGCTTTTTTTCAGCGAAAGCTATAAAAAGCCCGTAGTGAAATTAAAACCACAATGTAGCTCCTGACTTCGCCGGAGGGATGTTTCTTTTCCTTTATAAGTGGAGCGGAGGGTGAGGAGAAGGGATGTGCACGGCCGTGCGAGGGGTCCCTGTGTGCATCAGAGGGAGCGAAGGCTGTTGGGGCTGCGTCCCTTCATCCCTGTTCGACTCCTCCTGTCTCACCACCCGCTCCCCGGGGAACCGTGTCTCTTTACTTAGCAAAGTGCCTAAAGTTAGGCGAGACAAATCCAGACTACTGAGTCATTTAAGACCAACCTTCAAGTGTCTCATAAGCAGAGACTCTCAGAGGTACTCCCGGGTGGATGTTCTCCAGCCGTGCTTCCCTGGGCATGAGGCATTGCTGGTCCAGATTTGACTGTATCTGCAGGATATTTATGGGCAGAAAGGTCCCCTGCCTGCGTGGGGTGGTTTGTCACAACTTCGACATAGCTTATGATGCCTCTCTCTTTCCCTTCCCCTCTGCTGAGGTTTGTCCGTCGCAGAGGTATGTGTAGATGCTCATCTTCATGCGTTGTGGACCGGCTCCGGGAAGGCGATGCAGAGCCCTCAGGCCTCCCCAGCCCACTGGCTGTGAGAGCCCCCTGCCATCTCAAGGTGGCTGTGGTGAGCCGGAGTGGGGACAGCAGGCACGCTATTAATAAGGCAGAGCACGTAAGGAGGAGAGGGAGGATGTGGCGTGAGGTCCGTTGGCGGAAATAGTAATGGAGAATATAGGAATACGCGTCATGTCTTCCAAAGAGTGGTGGGATGCCTCGCTGAGTCCCATGAATTCCCGCCTATTTAAATTAGTGTTGTCGCTTGGAAATAAGCCAAAGAAACATGAAGTTGAATTGTTGAAAATGTTTGCTAGGTGGTTTTTTTTACCCCTTTGGAAAATATCAGTTTCTGGAAATCTCGCTGACCCGGAAACATCTTTGTCCAGAAGGTCTCTGAGTTTCAGAGTAGACTGTCGGAGAGGGAAAGATGGACACCCACTGGTCAGACTGGTCCTGGGACAGGAGCTGCGCCCAGGCGTGCCCAGTCCTGTGTCCTTTGAGCTGAGGTTTGCCATGCCCAACTTCGTGAGATGTCCACGTGGCCCTTAGCTGTTCCTGGGAGGGACGGTGAGAAGGCCTGAAAAGGGTGAAAGATGTCTCAGATTTCACAAATAAAGCCCTGGAACAAAACCAAGCCTGGGAACCTCATTGTGTTTCCCCAAATTACTGTTTCTCAAGCTGTCAGAGCTGCAACACCACGAGATGACCAGGCTCAGGAGGGAAGGACTGTAGATCCCCCTGGCCCACAGTGCTGGGGAAAGATGGGGATTGCCCAACTAGGAGAGTCTCCTGGAGCAGCCTGGCTGCTTCAAGGGTAATTCCCTGCCCCGAGGCACGCTGCAGCATCCTCTCATCTTCTCGTTGTCTCACGTCTTGTTTCTCCCTGGGCTGGCAGGACATGGAGGTGCTACGGTGGCCAATTTTCTCACTTCTTCTTTGTCCAGCTGTGATCGCTCGGTGATGGCACGTATCCCTCTGCTCACCCGCTCCCCGGAGCGCGCTGTACTTTGCCTGCAGCTGTTGTTCCAGCTGTGTCCTGCCAGCACAACCCAAGGCACAGCTTCATGAATCACCACCCGGCCCCTTGCGTGGAATGAATTGAGCTGCTGCCATCCGTCGCAGGCAGATGTGACCTTTGAGGAGGGTTTGTGGGTGGGCAGTCATGCCCTGCAGGGAATGGCATGTCCTGCTGACGCTCCGGCGAGTGCTGTGCCTTCTGACTGCAAACCCCCGGACACCTCCAGGAGCTGTTGCTGCTCCTGACCTCCCCGTTCGCGCTGCAAGAGGGAAACCTCATGTCTGGCAGCGTAAGATTTATCTGTGCATCCTGCACGGGGCCAGGACCAGCTCGGGGGGTAGATTATGGTGCAAGCTGTCTGCTGGGAAATGCAGAACTCTGTGCGTCTTGTGCGTTTCTACAGGCTTTTCGCTCAAAAATAATTCCCAGCCTTGCTAAGCCATGTGTCTCCTTCCCACAGAAAGCTAGAAGTCTGCACTAGAGACCTTGTGACAGTAATTTGCCTCCAGCTGTGGCCTCGGTTACATCCTCTGAGCACCACCAGTGGCAGCCAAGCCGTGTAGTGCCATTGCTTGCTCCCGTGGGAACCTGCCTTCATGCCTGTTTTCTCTGTTAGTGAATCCCACCGCGGGCTGGAGGCCATCGGTCTAAAATCGGTCCCTAAACCCAGCGGCCCGTGGAAAATTCAGGTGAAAATCGAAGGGAAAAGGTAGTTCAAGAAATACGGGTATCGCTGGGTACAGCTGGGTCACACAGCAACGTGCTGCTCAGGACTGACTCAGCTTCCAGCTGGAAAACCTGGGTAACGCACGGGATACAAGCATTTATTTAGGCAATAAATACTGGTTCTTCAAGATGTACACAGGGAACAGGGTGGATGCTTTCCACCCTTTTACTCCTTTTCTCTTGGAGAGCCTGAATCAGTCCAGGCTGTGCCCTCATCAGCTTGCAGGTAGCCCCTCGTTGCTGGATCTGCTCTTGAAGCCAAAGGCTGGTTCCGCCCACGCTCAGCCCCTCGTTCGCAATAACTGCGGTGTTACAGCTGCTATAAAATAGAGGATACCCACACTCATGTTTGCATATTTGAGTTTTCTACTTCTAAAGAAGGGGAGGAGGAGAGAACAACGAGCACTATGAAAGCTCTTGTCTCTTGGTGAGGTTGGAGGGGCTGGAAGATGTGACGTGAATGCAAACGTGCGGTTCTTGATCGTAAGGGCAAATCTGTGTGGACACAGCCCTTGGTAAAGCCTGGGGTGAAAGTAAAAGATACTTTTTTTTTTTTCTTTTATTAAATATCAGTGCTTTTCAATTGTAATTTAAATTTTGGAAAGGGTCTCTCTTCCCAGTAGTCTGAAGGTAAACACATTGTTGTCTCCAGCCTTGCGGGGTTTCCAGCAGGCAGGTTGCGCTTCTGCGGCCGTTCTTGGAGCTGGAGATACCCAACCCTCTCTGAACCATGCTTTTTCTTTCCATCCCATCACTTTCAGGCTCTGTTTTTGCTTAGGACCTGGGTGATCTGGGGAAAGGGTGCGTAGATGGGCAGAGAGGAGCTGAAGGACGGGGACAGAGCTTCAAGTTGTGCCAAGGGAGGTCTAGAATGGATATTAGGAAAAATTTCTTCACTGAAAGGGTTGTCAAGCATTGGAACAGGCTGCCCAGGGAAGTGGTGCAATCACCACCCCTGGAGGTATTGAAAAGCCGGGCAGATGTGGTGCTGAGGGACATGGGGTAGTGGTGGCTTTGTCATTGTTAGGTTGATGGTTGGACTCAACGATCTTAAAGGTCTCTTCCAACCTACACCATTCTATGATTCCATGTGAAGAAGTCACGCTCGAGCGTGCAGGCGGTGGGAAATGGACCACGAGCTCCCGCGGGAGCTGTATGGGTGTGGGATGTGCCAGGCTGGAGCATCGGCGCTGGGGGAGCCGCGGTAAGCGGGTGCAAGGGAGAGGTGTCCACAGCAGGCTTGGCTGAGCTGGGAGGGCAGCCCTGGAGACCAGGACTCAACCCGCAGTCGCCTTGGGACTCCCCCACCCTGGTATATTTTTGTTGTTTCTCCTTTCCCCTGGCAAAACTCATTTTCCTCCAGAAACCCGCATTTCGCTACGCATGTGTTTTTCATCACGCGTACTTGATGAAGAAAACGACCAGAGGTGTTATGTCTTAGAGCCGAATTCACGGGCCCTTTGTTTTCTGTAGGGCTGCTGCTCCACACCTAAGGCTTCTTGGCTTTGATTTTCTCTTTCATGAACCGGGTCTCGGGGGAGGAAACTGTTGGATAATACAACCATTTGTTTTGGCAGTTGCCTGCGGGTGCCGGCCCTCCAGCCTTCCTGAATGTGTGCTCGGACGTGAAGCGCTCAGCCCAAAGGGTCGGCAGGGCCTTGACCTTTAGCCTTAATAAAAAGCCGGTTGAAATAGCAATAAGGAAAGGAACCAGCTCGCTGGTGTTGGCTGTGCCCTGCCAGCTCTGAGCCGCCTCCGCTAAGGGAGACCTTGTCTCCAGTGTTGGGGTTCCTCACGCCTCAAGGTCTATCGCTGCTTGACCCCGCAGCCAGGACGTGGTGTTTGGCCTCTGCTCAGGAGGGAGCCTTTGCCCATGGGCTCACCTGCAACGCTTTGCAATAGCTACAAAGCCACGCTGAGATTCCTTGGTAGGAATCAGAAAACGCCATCATTTCTCATTTTCCCCAGTTCAAAACAAAGCCGGGTCCTGCCTGTGTGGACAAGATCAAATCCTGCCGTAAACAGTTGTTGTCATTATTACACTAAGCCCTGTTATCACCATATCAGACAGCAGAAGCCTTTAACGGCGTCCTTTCCCCAACCCCTGTCGTTGTGCGAGGCTGCCCTGTGACTTTGGGATGCCTGAGCACGACGAGCTCTAAGAGGAAAGTATTTCCTGCAGCCCAGAAACCCCCCAGCAGCGTGGGCAGCAGGGCGAGGTGGGGGGGATTCTGCCCCTCTGCTCCGCTCTGGGGAGACCCCCCTGCAGTGCTGCCTCCAGCTCTGGGGCACCAACAGCAGAAGGACATGGAGCTGTTGGAGCGGGGCCAGAGGAGGCCCCGGAGATGCTGGGAGGGCTGGAGCCCCTCTGCTGTGAGGACAGGCTGAGAGAGCTGGGGGGGGTTCAGCCTGGAGAAGAGAAGGCTCCGGGGAAACCTTCCAGCCCCTTCCAGTCCCTAAAGGGGGCCTAGAGGAAGGATGGGGAGGGACTCTGGAGCAGGGAGTGTTATGACAGGACATGGGGTAATGGCCTCAAACTAAAAGAGGGGAGATTTAGGTTGGATCTCAGGAAGAAATTCTTGGCTGTGAGGGTGGTGAGCCCCTGGCCCAGGTTGCCCAGAGAAGCTGTGGCTGCCCCATCCCTGGAGGGGTTCAAGGCCAGGTTGGACGGGGCTTGGAGCAACCTGGGCTGGTGGGAGGTGTCCCTGCCCAGGGCAGGGGGTGGCACTGGATGGGCTTTACGGTCCCTTCCAACCCGAACCATTCTGTGATTCTATGATTTCATCTATCCAACCCTGCGAGAAGAGAAATCTCCTCCAGAGAAATGCCCCCTAGCTTCCTAGCATTGCAGAAATAAGACAGCTAAACTTTAATAAAGGCTTTCAGAGTTCCCATCCCTAATCTTCTTGCAGCCCTTTGTGGGGGGGGGACGCGGCATCTCCCGTGCTCCTCCCCTGCAGCCCCAGGGAGGGGGGTACCAGGGACAATGCGCGCCTCTGCCCAGAAGCAGAGGTCTGTCAGCGGGAGCTGGGAGTCTCCCCGAGATGCTGCGTGACTAAGACTTTTACAGCGTCTCCCACACCTCAAGACAGCGTTTTAGGGCTAATGAACTAAAGGTAAAAATATTTAGACGCATCCCTCCCAGGCAGGGCGCCTGGAGGCACCGGCCGAGGTGAACGGGCGGCCGTGCACGGGGTGATCCTCGCTGGGAGCGGCGGGGTTGGTGTCACCGGTCGGAATGCAGGAGAGGTCCCCAGGGAGTGCCACCCGCGCCCTTCCCTCGGCGCGGCGGGAGCGTCACCGCGCCGACTGCGCTATCCCCGGGGACACGCGGGAGGGGCTGGGATTTACGCTTGGGCTCTGCCTCCGATGAGCCCGATAAATGGCTTTGTAAGGCTGATGCCAATAGATAAGATTGCAATTATCCCCCCACGCCAAGCGTTCCATCTGGGAGGTTTCTGCTGGTTTTGGGGTGCTGATCCCAAGGATGGCATGCGCGCTATTATCGTGCTGCTTCTGTGCGGTGACGAAAATAATTTGATTCAGCCATTCGGAATAACGTTATTAGCTACAGAAAAATCAGAGCTAGTCACAGGTGAGTATTGCCCCGTTAGGAAACGTTTTCGTCAAAAATCATTTGGGGGGTGGGCTGAGGAGATGGAAGGCTGAAGTCAGAAGAAAGCTTGCAATTTCTTTCTTCTTCCTCTGTGGTTTTTATCCCTGGTTGTTTATCTGTGGGAGTTGTTTAAAGGTGTTTTCACTGAGTTGCATAAAGGCCGCTGCAGAAAACCCTGGTGCACTCAGCCGAAAAACCCTAGAATAGGCTCTGATGGTGCAAGGTTGGCCCCAGAGCAACTCTGCCAGCTCTTATCAGAGCCTTTTCCCCTCCGCGAGACCCAGACTGGTGCTCACTGAAAACCTTAGAACTAACCGCGATTTTGCCAGAAGCCACGGGTGCAAAACAGGCAGAGCTCAGCAAGCTGCTTCCCCGTCTGCAGCGGCGTTTGGGGACGGGGTTCCTCTCGCTTCTGGACTCGTCTCTGCCCCCGTTTGGGTTTCGGTCAGCTGGAAAGGGCTTTGCACAAAAATCCGCTTGCTGGCAGCGCAACGCCCACGGGCAGCTTGGAAGAGCATCGATTCGGATGCTAATTGCAGGCAGGCGGCTGCGATTGCTGCCCCGCGAGGGATGGCAAAGTAGAGAGTGAACGGATTAGGGAAAGCAAGAACGTAATTAAATAAAATCGATGGCGCAATTAGATCCGATCTGCGCGAATGGAGCTCCGGGTGCCAGCCTGCAGCACAAGGCTGTGCTTTGGGTGCTGAGCCCCTTCTTGTGAGCACACGAGGGCCTGCCTGAAAAATGAGGGTGCAAAAAGGGGTGTGCACACGCGTGCTGTGGCCATCACAGACTGCTCCCCTCTAAGGGTGGCTTAATTTTTTCCCTAAACAGGGGAAATCCTGTTATTACGTGACTGAATAGCTCCGTGCGCGGGTCCCCACCCTTACCTTTAGATGTCACCCACTGTGCCAACAACCGAGACGTGCCTATGGGGACAGCGTCGTTCTGCTTCCCATACACCAGTATTAGACAAACCTCCCTCCTTGACAACCACGTTACGGTCAATGTGTCGTCTGTGCCACACGTAGGATTCAGCCGTGAGTGATGGCCATGACCCCAGGCAGCAGTGGCTGCACAGGACCTGCAAAGCTCCCAAAGGCTGGGAAGGTCCAAACCCCTTTGAAATAACCTCGATCTTCCTGGTGGCGATGGTGGTCATTAAGCTTTGGTGTGGCGAAGGCTTTTAAGGCAGGTTAGAGACGATGGTGTTGAAGTGAAGCTCTCACAAAGCTGGTCGAAATGCGGGTGAGGTTTTCAGGGCAGGAGAAGGCTTTCCCTGTGGCAGATGTGTGCTGCTTTCATTCTTCCTATGAAAGACCAATGTTGGGACCACTGGGCATAGCCCAGATGATGCTTTCACCTATCCAGGTTGACCTCAGCGACACCTTGGGTTGGCAGAGACCTTTCAGCTTACCTCTGTGCCCCGGAGGGACATGTGAATCACATAGGGACAGCCAGGGTGCGTCTCCGTGAGCATTACTGAGGTCCCTGCCCTTGCTGACGCCCTCCAGCTTTCTCTTGTTTTGCCAGTGACACGCCACAGTCATCCCTGGAGAAGGTCATGGCTGGAAGCCAAGGTGACGTTGGGTGCCCTGTGGGTCTGCTGGGGTGGAGCTGTGAGCCCTGTGGTCTCGGTCCACCTGAGACCCTTGAAGAAGCTGTTTCAATGCAAAACGTGTCTGCTTTTGCTCCAGAGACAGAGATCCCCCCCTGTGGAAAGCGGGAGTCGTGGTGCCGCTCTGCCCGAGGGCTGCTGCTGGGAATCGCGGGCAAAGAGTGACACAGAGTTCCCCAGTGGCTGCGTTTTCGGGTGGTCAAGGGGGTGGATGCGTGCCGGGCGCTTGGCTGTGTGCGCATCAGAGGGGCACAGGGTTTGCATCCCACAGGGGAAGAAAAATCCCTTTTTTTTCAGTAGTACTGTAGATAAGTAGAAGCCAAATACGCGTCTTTTTAACCAGACCCTCTCCAGTTATATTGGGAGTTTGGGCTTTATAATATTTTCCACCCCGAAGTGCGTTTCTACGTGCTTTCCCCTGGGGATTCCTAACTGCTCTGTAGACGATCTCTCTCCAGCCTCTTGCTGTGCGAGCAGCTCCGAACCCCTCCGGCCCTTCTCCTGATCTCGGCTCTGCCAGCAGCTCCGCCTACAGCCGCGACTGGTTCTGCTGGGCACAGCGGGAGTCCCGCTGCGTTTGGGGGCAAAGGGACTTGCTGAGCCCACGGGGTTGGGATGTAGGATCGGGACCTCCTACGCCCATCAGATAAAGCGGTGCACTGCTCATGGGAAGATGGTGTCGTATACGATGACATTAAATGCGCAGAGGGAAGAATTATTTCTGATTTAGCCACCTAAGAGCTGGATGTCTCATCCATGCTGCCCTTCTGGACCCACTTTATCATCACTGGAAGGAGACCAGTAGCTCTATCCATTTCTTAGACACCTACCAGGTGTCTCCTGGTGGACACTACCAGGATGGGAGAGGTTGGGGTCTGGGCCACCAGTTGACACACGAGGCTTCACTGCAGGTAGCCCAAAGTAGGGGAGAGGAGCCCCGCTCTCCCACCAAGGGCTGGCTCGGCAGGGCAGGAGCCCCGTGCCATCCCTCCCTCCCCGGCACGGCTTTGCCACCGTGTCCTCCTTGCATTCCCAGAGCTGTTTTGCTGGCAGAGGCAGCATCCCAAGCTTTTGGGATGCCGTCCATCATCCCCCCCGGCCCTGCCGCCGCTGGCCTGGGCATCTGGGTGGGAGCGTGGGGCTGGAGGCTGGGACAAGCTCTTCTCTGGGTCCCGGGGCTCTGCAGGAATTCCCTAATTGCTGCTGGAACAAAAGCTGCTTCTGTGCGGCCGGGCTGCAGGGCTGTGCTGAGCCTTCCCAGGCCCCGCGCGAACCCTCCCTGCGGTTCCTGCCGCCCGCTCTGCACACGCTCCCGGCATATTTGCGAAGGACTTCGCTTTATCTTTTCTCGTGCTCTCCTACTTAAAAGGCATACTTGGGGCATGCCAAGAGCTCGCCTGGAAAAAGCATTTCCTCCTCCTCTTCCGTTCAAATACACAGCGAGCTGCTCGCTCAAATCTACCTTGAATACCGCCACCTGAAATTTCAGGGGGGTTTTCTTAAGAAAAAAGTGCCCTGCGCTCCCCAGCTATTTACTGCTGTCGTGTTTACCAGGCTCCCTGCTGTCTGGTGATTCAGCAACACTCCTCGCTCTTTGATTATTACTTTTTTTTTTCCCCCCCTCCGCACTGGTATTTTTTGCTGAGGCAGCGTTATTTCCCTTATCTCCGCACCAGCCCGTTCGGGCAGGTCGCTGTGCCTCTCCTCCCGGCTCCGTGTCCCGCTGGAGATCGGAGGTGGTGGGTACGGCCGCAGGCGCCGTGTGTGATTGCACAAGCATCCCACGGCCGCCCGCGGGCATTTCTTCTTGCAGGGCTACGGACCAGTTCAGCAGATGGAGTTTTAATCCCCCCCCCCCAACGCCACCGCTCAGGGCAGCGGGGAGCAATTTAGTGGCAGCTTTCTGGAAATTAAAGGATGCAAAGAGAAGTTAGGGCAATGCAGTGGCTTTTCCCGGGGAAAAGGAGCACGATTGCGTGCGGGTTGTGGCAAGGAGGACCCTTTAAGTCCCCCTGGGCAGTTTGTGCCGAGCATGTTGGCTGCGGCTCCCTTCCCAAACACTCGGATTTTCGCGTTGCGGTTCAACAAGTAGAAGGCATTGGCTGCAGAAAGCCACATAGATGGAAATAAAGTGAGATTGTGCAGGAACCAGAGAGGCAGCCCATGGGGCCACGGGCTGGGGCTCGGCTGGGTGCATCCGTACCTGCGGGGCTACTGCGAGTGGACGGGCAAGGGGCGGCCGTGTCATGCAGAGGGGTCTCCGGGGAGGTGGCTGGGCTTGGACAACAGGAGAAAACATCTCCATGAGTGCCAGCTCCACCGTCCTGGGGCTCCCGGAGTCCCCCAGCTGCCACTTCAGTCATTAAAACCCGCCTCTGCGCAGAGACGGGCTGCTGCGGTTTGGACGTGAGAGTCCCGCGTAAATCTCTCGCCGCGGTCCCCTTTGCCGGGACGCGTGTCCTCGCGGCGGGGAGGAGGGAGGGACGGGGCGATGCACACTCTCTCTCTCTCTCTTGTTTCTATGTTTAAAAATCCCTCGAGCCGTGGCAGGGGCCAGGCAGCCGTGGCGTGGGGAGGGCTCTGCTGGAGATGTCTGTGTGTCATTCCTGAAGAGCAGGCAGGGAGCAGGAGGACGCTCAGGCCGGGCGAAACTCCTCTCTGCACAAGAGGCAGAAGTGACACTGGCTCTGGCATTGCTCCCAAGCCCTTATGGTGCGTTTGTACATACGCTGGCACTTTATGAGCCCTCAAAAGAAGCTGTCTCCAGTCCTGAGAGATTAGGTTTTATTGCAGGTGGGGCTCATAGCAACGTTCCTGGCTGTGTTTGCCTAACGATGTCCATCATGGTTTTATTTGATTATAATCTTGCTGAAGTGTGGCCAATTAGCTTTTACATTTATGTCGTGCTGTGTGTCAGCTCCCTTTTCTCTTTTTGGAAGCTTTCCAGGGCAGGGTTTAGCTGTTGGGAAGAGCGGGGCTTGGGGCACTGCCCCTCGTACATCCCACCACGTTGCCTTTCAGCAAGCTCCCCCAGCCCACGGCGTGAAGCCCCGACTGTGTCTGGGTGAAGTTCTGTGACGGTATTTCTATTTTCATAGATTGCTGATAAAAACCCTCGGACGCTGGTTAAGAGCTGTGCCGGAGTTTGCGGTGCCGCCCCCTCGGCGTTGCGGCCCCCGCTGGGGCTGTGCTGTTGGTTGCATTGAGGGACGGTGGCATCTTTCGGCGTGCGGAAAGGCAGAGGCTGCGTTTAGAATCGTAGAATGGTCGAGGTTGGAAGGGACCTTTCAGATCATCGAGTCCAACCATCAACCCAACACTGCCAAAACCCCCACTACCCCATGTCCCTCAGCACCACGTCTGCCTGGCTTTTAAATACCTCCAGGGATGGCGATTCCACCACTGCCCTGGGCAGCCTGTTCCAATGCTGGACAACCCTTTTGGTGTTTTATCCTGCCTTTGCTGCAAAATGCGGTTTTCCTAGAGGCAGTGCAGGCTTGGAGCCTGCCCTGTTCTCCGTCCTTGTCTCCGTTTTCAGGCTGGCTGGTCACCAAGCTAACCTACACGGGCAGTGTGTCCTTCTAAGCTGGCATAGCTCTGTCGCGCTTGGGCTGCACCCAAATCAACCCAACCTTGGAGAAGGGCTCCCGGGTCTCCTTTCACTAGGATTAACACAGGAATGTCTGTCAGCAGCTGGAATAAGCTGCAGAAAACCAAACCCATGAGGAGTTCCTGCCAAAGATAAAGATTTAGCCGCAGGCTGAGAAGGAAGATCTTCTGTGGCCAGGGAAGGGGCAGAGCGGAGATGTCGCTGGGATGGATGGATGGGTTGTATGGCAGGGCTGTTCCTGGAAGGCACCAGCCTGGCCTGGCTTCACTCAACCTGACCCCGACAAATGCAGACTGATGTAATTTCTTTTTTTTTTACAAGTGCAATGTCTGGATCTCGCTATGAGGGAGGTTTACAAATGGCTGAGTCTGGCAGACAGATGCACAGGTCAAGCCCAAGGGAGAACACGTAGGACGTCAGCTAGTGAGAGGGTCCCAATGCAACGTCTCTGCTGAGCTCTGCACCGTCGGTGCCTGGCTGGTTCGGTGATGCTCAGCGCAGGGCTCTGGGGTCTGGCATCACAGAATCACAGAGTGGCAGGGCTTGGAGGGGACCTCTGGAGATCACCCAGTCCAACCCCCTGCCAGAGCAGGGTCACCCACAGCAGGTGGCACAGGAACGCCTCCAGGCGGGTTTGGGATGTCTCCAGAGACGGAGACTCCCCCACCTCTCGGGGCAGCCTGTGCCAGGGCTCTGCCACCCTCACAGCAAAGAAGTTCCTCCTCGTGTTTAGGTGGAACTCCCTATGGTCAAGTTTGTGCCCGTTACCCCTTGTCCTGTCCCCGGGCACCACTGAAAAGAGCCTGGCCCCATCCTCCTGACACCCCCCCTTTCAGTATTGATAAGTGTTGATAAGATCCCCCCTCAGGCGTCTTTTTTCCAGCCTGAAGAGACCCAAATCCCTCAGCCTTTCTTCACAAGAGAGGTGTTCCAGTCCCCTCATCCTCTTGGTAGCCCTTTGCTGTCCCCTCTCCAGCAGTTCCCTGTCCCTCTTGAACCGGGGAGCCCAGACCTGGACCCAGCACTCCAGATGTGCCCTCCCCAGGGCCGAGCAGAGGGGGAGGATGACCTCCCTCCACCTGCTGGCCACACTCTTCTTGATGCCCCCCAGGATGCCATTGGCCAAGAAGGCCACAAGGGCCCATTGCTGGCTCATGGTCATCCTGTTGTCCCCCAGGACTCCCAGGTCTCTTTCCACAGAGCTGCTCTCCAGCAGGTCACCCCCAACCTGTCCTGGTGCAGGGGGTTATTCCTCCCCAGGTGCAGCGCCCTACGCTTGCCCTCGTTGAATTTCATAAGGTTTCTCTCCGCCCAGCTCTCCAACCTGTCCAGGTCTCTCTGGATGGTGGCACAGCCTTCTGCTGTGTCAGCCACCCCCCCCAGCTTTGTGTCATCAGCAAACTCGCTGAGGGTGCACCGTGTCCCTTCATCCAGGTCATTGATGAATATATTGAAGAAGACTGGGCCCCGTACTGACCTCCTCTGGCAAAATTCCATCTGCCCCCGGTGTAGCCCAGGGGAGGGTGTGGAGCTGCCTTGTGGCTTCCCCCATCCTGTGCACTGGCTGCTGGACCAGTGCTTTTGGAAATTTGGTCGTTGCTTTTCTGGGAAGTTGGCGTTCTCGTTGCATGAGACCCACGTTGTGGTCACGGGCAATGGGCTGCGAGGGGTAAAATCCATCAAAAGGTAGTTTGTTTTGGAGGCGGTGAAAAAAGGTAGCTCTCCTGGAGCACCAAATATCAAGAGCTGATGGAAGAAAAGAGCAATTTTGTTGTTTCAAAGTGGTCGCTCATAGCTACCACTGAGTGCATAGCTCAGTGAGGGATGGTCAGGCCCTGCCCTGCAGAAATGAGCCCCAAGGGTTGCGATGCTTCTGGGCCCACCTGAGCCCTGAAGGAGACACCGAGATACCCTCTGGTGCTCTCAAAAGATCTGCCCTTCCCTGTGGGGCATTTCCCACAAAGCGGCGTTTGCTCCTGAAAACCCTTTGAGGGCAGAGAGAGCACCAAGCACTGGGTGCTGTAGAGCAAAGTTTATAGTGGCGCTTTCAGTCGTTGCAACTAATTGTTCTGCAGTCCCGCTCCCTTCAGAGGTGGCTTTCGTCTTCTTTCATATCCTCAGGATCCCAACGGGCAGCAAATCCCCCTCCCTGACGGTGCTCTTTCTGCACTCGCTTTGTTTTCCATATCTCCGTGTGAAATCAAAGCGTTCCAATGACCATGTGGACATGTATATCTAGCCATAGATCTACATGTACACGTATTTCTCATCGCATTGTATCCAGCACAGTCAAGTCACATTAAATGGCCTATTGCATGTTTTGTTGGTATAAAGAAGTAGAAAATTTGCCCATCAAACTTAGCAGAAATGGGTCATTTAATCCAGAGTAGCCCCTGGAGAAGCGAATGGGGATGAAATTGCTCTGAGCCCTCTCTGTAGCCTTTTTGGGCCAACATTCCGGGTAGGAATATGAGTTTAGGAAAGCACGGTCTCAGTTTCTGTCTTCGTTGCTTATCTGTTGGCACAGCATTTTAACATAAAAAAATAAAAGATGGGTGAGAGGCTTTTGGGGATGAATAGGGTGGGAGTATCTCAGTTATTGAAGCCCCTGAAAAATTAGTCTCAGCAGAACTTTCCATACGAGAAAAGCAGGTTAATTGAACTCGAGCCACGTAGTAGAAATGTGCTGATTCCGACAACATTTTCCAGCAGCAAAAAAGAAGTTGAAATATTTTGTTTGGACAGTATCAAAACTCCAGCAGAAGCAGAATGTTTCTGTTCCGTCACTTAAATTAATTTCGTGTAATGGAGGCCGTAAATTTCCATATCATACTGTCTTTATCGATTGTGTAATTCCACACACATGTAGTGCATCATTTAAGAAACGCATAGGAATGAAAGGAATAATGAAAAGAGTCACTGAAGTGGAACGCCCTAATGGCCCTAAATCGATTGCTGGGAGGAAACGTTGTTTCTTGGCAAACAGGAGAATTCTAGCGTTTTATGCAGAATCAGAGTCAATCTCTCCCTTAATGTCAGGATTTCCCAAGTAATGGAAAACGCAGCTCCCGGCCAGCTCTGCTCAGGATGTAAGTCTGTGTTAATTATTCATCAGAGTCAGATACGATAGGAGATAAGTCAGAGGAAACCTGGGCTCACACGGATGCTGTAAAGCCACGTCACATCCCCGTCTGGCTGGGGACAGGGACCGGAGGAGGGTGCCCGGCTGGCGGGGACGGACCGGCTCCCCTCCGACGGACGGTCCTGGTCCCTGCTGCTGGAGGGGGCGGCGGGCATCTCCCACCCTGCGGGGCTGGAGGACGCCGTAGCTCCGTGGGCGTCCACAGAGACCCCATTTCAACACTCCAAAACCCTGCCGTGGGCTGGAGAGCCCAACAGCTCCTGGTGGCTCTTGGCTCTGCCTCGCCAGGGCTCAGCCTGCGGCTGCTAAAGCAATAACGGGGCTGCCGCTGCCGGGAGACAGAAATGGGTTCTCGTTTGCTTTGTTTAGCAAAATACTGAAATCCTTAGAGCGTGTGCCTGTGTACGAGCGAGGTAGCAGCAGCCCGTGCTGGTTTGTGTGGTGGGACCCCCTGGGAAGCCGTGGGTGCTGGTCGCTCGCCGCGACTGAAGGTTGTCCGGCCACGGGGAGCGCCCGCAGCCCCAGCGTGCTCCTCCCGCCCTGCGTCTCTCCAGCACCCGCTGAGAAAGAGGCAGCGGCAAGAATTTATTTTCAAGGATTCCAGAAAAAAATTGCTGCGTTGGCATTGCTGTCGGAAAAGGGGAAACAGGGGAGGAGGGTTGGGAGCCAGAGCCCAGGGTGCTGCGCGGTGCCAGGGCAGGCGAGTACCGGCTGCCACGTTACGGGGCCAATGCCGAGCGGTGTGGGGACCGGGGGAAGCTTCTCGGGGGGAAACACGGCAGTTTGGTACTGCCAGGCAAACAGAGCGGCTTCCTCGGTCCAAATCTTGCCGCCTCTGAGCTTCTGCTGTGTAATTTCATCCAGCCATTTCGAAGGAAGGTTTCGCCACCAGCTGATTTGATTTTATGGTGAGCGCCGAGATGTTTGGGTTTGTTCCTTTCAAGATCTTGGAGCCCTGTGGCTACGTCAGCATCTCAGCTGCTGTATAAAACCAGCGACCTTTCCAGGTCCTCGGGATACTAGACTTGAAAGCAAAGGTGAACGCAGATTATTTTATACAGTTTTTCAGAAATCTTAGTCCATTGTTACCCGTGAAAAGCCATGTTTATTTTGGCATTGGAGACACCTTTGAACATCTGCTGGGTAGCCCTGTGGCAACCTGTAGCCGTGGGGGAAACCTGCCTTAGGGAGGAAAGGTGTATTTCATCCTGGGATTAAGCTTTGAGATGTAGAAGGAACAGAGTTGCCTCATTGCCCCAGGGTGGGGTGGGGGAGCCAGGAGGCTGTGGTGCCCGAGCCTGGGAGCAAAAGGGGTTGGTGGGACCATTCCTTCCAACCTCCTGCCTGATCTCTGCAGGGGACCCAGGCTGGGGCAGCAAACCCTGCCCCAAAGCGAAGAGCTGTCCCCAAGGTCCTCTCCCAGCTCTGCCTGGAGCTGCCGCTGCCACATTCACCCACTCGCAAGCGGTTTCCTGGTCCAGGAGTGATAATTGCATGAGAACTTTTCTGATAATTCCACAACGAACTTGTATTCACCTTGAAAAAACGGCATCTTTTGCATCAGCAATACCTTCCCAAAAATATTTCAAGGAGGAGAATGACTTTGGGTTTCTGATAAAGGTCTCCAACACCAGCCAAGCAGGTTTTATTTTAATTTTTCTTCTCCACAAAAGTTTCCATTGTGTCTGAAAGCCATGTTGTATCAAAAAAGGTTTTGATGGAAAATATTTTTTTAAATCTTTTTGAAGCCGATACAAAGCGTTGCCAAGAAAGAGGGAATGAATAAACCCCGTGGCAGCTACTCGGCGCATTAAAGGAAATATCACCCGACCTCCCAGAGCCTCAGGAGGGTGGTGGGGTGGCCCTGGTCCTGGGGCGGAGGGGCCGGGCACATCATATCACGGTCAATGTTAAGCTAATAAATAAATCTGCTTCGCTCAGCAGCCAGAATATAGCCTTCAAAACCGGGTGAAGCTTTCTAAATACCGTTTGGCGTGTTTTCTTTAAAGGAAGGAAGGATCTTAATTCCAGCATTCCAACCCAAAATAGACGTCTCTAAGAATAGCCCTTCCCCATCGCGGGGCAGGATGCCGTCAGGAGGAAAAAGGGTCGGGGGAAACGAGAAGTGCTTTCCCTAAATAGCCAGGCTGGAATTGCGAAGTGATGGCTTTTAACAACCCTGACCGCAGGTGATCACCCCCGCAGCATCCAGCCCCATTGAGGTGGCTCGGAGCTGCCGATGGCCCCTTGGACCGGGCACCAGCGCGGCTCGCCAGCTCCTTGGGTTGATGGAGCTGCTCCTTAGAGACCTGCAGTGGACGTGCATTGGCGTCCTCCATCCCGCTGCCGTCGGAGCCCATCGTGCGGCCAGGAGGCTGAAACCTGCAGGGGTGGAACCTGGAGCAAGGAGAGGATGCCCCAGCCCTGCTTGGTGTGTCCCGGCAGAGAGAAGCCAAGGCGTCCCATGGAAAGGATGAGGTTGGGCGGCGTGACCTACTGAAGTCTCTTCCACTGTGAGTTTTCCTGTGATGAGGTGCGACCAAGCTGGAAGGCTTTTGTGCGCGGCTGCGTGTGTCTGGGGTAGGGAGGGATCTTGTTCCCGTCTCTCTCGGTTTGAAAAGTGCAACGCTGGAGTAACCCAGGTCCTGTCAACTTCAACAAGAGATTGGATGGATGGAGTCTTTAGTCCCACCCCCTTTTCCCTAGAAAATCCAGGTTTGCATCATTTGAACAGGTTTGACTTAAATATTCCCCCTTCGGGGTCACATTTTCTATGCAAATATGAGCTTTAGAAAGGAATTTCGGAGTGAGAGAGGAGTTTCTGATACAGCCGTACAACTGCAAGAATTGTGGCTTTAAGAAAAGTACTAATTGTCGTGGTACCCCTAAAGAAACAATAAAAACTGACAGCACAGGCAGGTCCTTCCGCCCTCGTGTCCTTTCTTTCAATGCCGGCAGTGGAATTTAAATCTCACAAATTATAAATGCCCTCAGATGCTGAGAGCTTCACATCTCCTGGAGGTGCAGGCTGCATCTCCCCAGTTCCTACGTATCGTCCCTGTTCCTGCTCCGTCCCTCCAGGAGCTGTTTGAAGCTTTTCTCCCTGCGCCGTTGGTGTCGCGTTTGAATCGAGCTTTTCCCCAGAAGTCAGTAACTGGGCTCGGATGATACCCAACGCTAAATAGCATAATCCCAAGTTTTTCAGGAGCACGTGTCAGACCTTAAATAGCGTGATAGCGGCGTTACAAAATCACACCTTTCGATTAAAAGCAATATTTTGGGGGCTGCCACGTGCCTGGTGGAGGGTGTCGTTTGTCCTAGTCTGTGTCTACAGGGCGAGTGTCTCCGTGTGTGCTGGTTGTGCAGATTTCCTTGACGCTCGGTGGACAGAAAGAGGCGATTTTGGGGCAAAATCCCTCCCTGCCGCGACGGTATTAAACGTATAAGAACGCGAATGATCTGCCTCTGCTTTTATAGCCCAGCTTTAGAGCTGAGATGATTTATGTATTCAGGTGGGTTTGAAAAATGTTGGCCTAAACCCAGGCAAAACCCGCTGGGTTTGGCCAATTACTCGCTTTGTATTTTGGGCCCTTCTCAAATAAAACTCAAGGTGGGTGTGTAACGAAACCACAAAACCCCCAAATCTGAAAGATAACTTGCACAAAACCCTGAAAAACCTCCAGGAGCTGACTCTCACGCTCCGGAAAGAGGGGAAAAATAATAAGGTGGAAAAATGTGAGGCTCCACCAGGCTGCAAACCTGAAACCTTTCGGCGCTTGTTTGCGAAAAAATGAAGCCAAGGAGCCGAGATCCTGCCAAAATTTCCGCCGCGGGAAGGGCTGGTCCGGCCCGAGCTGCCTCCTTCCTGCTGCTCGCACACACCGAGGAGTAAACCCTCCGCGGAGATAAGAGGAAAAAACACTTCCACCCAACCACGGCTTCAGGCGCGCCTCCGTGTGCCCGTCGGCGGAGCGGGTCCACCCTCACCGGCGGAGCTCTCTGCTCCGCGGGGACGCAAAGCTCTTCTTTTAAGTGACATAAATGGCCCTTTGGGGCATCTGTGTTCAGGGTGCTGGTGGCGAGGGTGACGCCAGCCGGGCTTCGCTGTGCCGGAGGAAGAAGTGCTCTCCTTGAAGCAGCCAAAGGGTTTTGATCCACGTGATGCTCCTGCTCTTGTTTTCAGACCCTGCTGCAGAAGTGTTTGGGAAAACAAGGACGTCAAAGTGCCAGGTTATCTCCTTTGATTCCCCGCCCCCCCCCCCCCCCCCTTCTTTTCCATCTTTTTGGAATCATCTCCAGGACATCGGTCAGTTTTACCTCCATACATCTCCCTTGCAGATCACCCAGAAGATAAAACAACCCCCCCAGGGCCATCGCACGTGGTCAGAGGGGGCAGAGCCGTATGGGAGCAGGGTGGCCATGGCACGTACACCTGGCTCTCGCTGTCACCAAGCCACCCACCGTCCATTTTTCCCCTGCTCTGAGCCCAGGTTTTATTCACCGATGCCTCTGTTGTAGTCGGTAATCTCCCCGATCTCCTGAAAAACATCCCTCCTCGCCCCCCCAGCTGGGATAATGCGGTGCTCATGGTCTCCAGCCTCGCGCAAGCCCATCTGCAGGCAGAGCTGTAGCCTGCGGAGCAATAAATTATTTATTTCCCAGCATTTGCGCCTTTCTCCCCTGATGTTTTATCCCTGAAAGCGGGCGCAAAGGGCTTCTCCACAAACCCGCGCTCCTGCGCTGGGTTTTCATAGCTGCTTGGCTCAGGATAAACAGGGTTTTTTTTCCTTCTAGCCTGGAAATCTCTGTTTGAGGAGTCGCTGCCCGTAGCTCTGGCCCCGGCAGAAATTGCTGCTGAGCCGGCATCGCTGAGAAACCTCCCGCAGGTCTTGCTGCGCCCAGAGGAGCCCCACCGAAAGCCCTGAGTTCTGTTACTGGTTTCTCGAGCGTTACTGGTCTCCAGAGGCTTCTGTGGTCGTGAGGGATTGCAGGGGGTCAGGGCAAGCACATCCCAAAATCGTTTCTTGGCAAAGGGTGGGAAAACGCGAATTTCCTGGCATGCTTTTCCAGCTTTCATGATTTCTTGCAAATCTCTTCTGGTTATCCTTTGCTTCGTTATCTGTTTTTACCTATTTTCATTGTTCTAAGGTGAAATCAGGGTGTTTTGGTTTGCTGCACATAGCTGATGGGGGAAGGCAGATCGCATTCTGGCTCACCAGCGCTCGGCTCCCTCCTGCCCACCCTCGGGTTCATTTGTGTGATGAGTTTCTGGGTGCAGGACGTCCCTGTCCAACTCTTTCTTTCCGAGGACTGTTGGTGACACTGGGAAAGCCCAGCCCGGCTCTCGGTTCATGGGAAAAGCCGCCGTGGAGTGGGTGCAAAACAGCCAGCAGGATGCTCTTGATAACACCAGTTACCTGTGTCGTGCTACTGGGAGAGACCTGTATCTCTGTTAGTCCTGCGTGATATCAGGCAGAAAGCATTTATGCGCGGGTTTTTTTAATACAGAATAGGAAAAAAAAAAAAATGGTTTGAAGGACAGAATGGGTGATGTCTAGCCTACAGCCAGTCCGTGGTGGGTAGGGGATGATGCAAATCCCTATTTCGTTGAGCAGTGAGGACTGAGGGACCTGTGCGGCAGGTAGAGACAGAATTAGCCTGTCTCCGTGAGGATGATGGAGATTCCCCCGTGATGGGCAGACCCCTGGCACAGCCTCCCCCGTCTGCCTTGGGGCAGTGCCTGGAGGAAGGGCCTTTGGGGTCACTGGAGACCTTTCCGTGCACCGGCCAGTTGTCGGAAGGAATTTACCCCGGGGCAGACCCCTGGGGATGGGTTTTGCAGAGCTCCCTGCAGCAGAACAGACCCTGCTGTGCACCCACAGACCAAGAGAGGCGGCTTCAGGGAATTTGAGGCAATAACGTGTCCCGTCCTCGGGTCGGTGGTACCTGTGTGTGAAGCCTCCGGGGAGGCTGCTCATTCCCCGACTGTTCTTCCCCCGCCTCTGTCTCCCAGGGCTGATGCAAAGCGTTTGTGCCGTGTATTGTAATTGTGTAAGGCAAGGTTCAGGAAGAAACCATGGGATTTAGAGGAAAACTGAGAGGCTGGCACATCACTTTTGGGGATGAGGGTGAAAATCCCAGCTGCTGACTCAAACCCCAAACCAAAATGGCCCGTGGGTGCCTTTTGGAGCAAACCTTTATGAGAGGTCAATGTGCAGAGACCCCAACAACTTTCCTCCTCTCACCACCATTCGTCTCTCCGAAACATGCCAGAATTAACCTTTTTCTGAAGGCAGCTCAGGATACAATCAGAAAACACCTTTTGCTTAAGCTGCTTGAAAATATTTGCCACTTGCAGGGGAAGAAACCCATCGATTCCACCCTGCTTTTCCATTGTCTTTAGCAGGCACCGCGTACGCCATCTGACTAAGTGGACCGCAGTGTTCCAAGGATAAAAATTACATGTAATATGAGATAAGGTATCAGCCCAAATATTTACATAATGAAATCTTAATGATAGTTCTAAAGGTCTGCGGCAGGGCAAGGCAGAAGAGAAATGCTCCTCTTGCTGGTGTGTCACAAGGGGGACAGATGCACAACCGAAGACACTCACAGGGGGAGGAAAAAAGGGGATTTTGTTAGAAAATTCAAACCGCCCTTTCTAGCAAAAAAAAAAAAAAAAATCTACTAAATGATTTCTAGTAATTTGCGGGGTCTAACCTGATTGCAGCTGTCTTAATTATTTGTCAGCTTTAGATGGAAATGGTTTTCCCTTTGTTTTGAAGTCGTAAACATCCTCCGTAATCCTCCAAGCCCAGCGGCTGCTGATGTATGGAAACCAGAGAGCGATGCTGACCTAAACCCCCGAGGGCCCCGAGCGTCACAGGCTGCAGCTGGGAGCGGATCCAAATTCATCCCATACTTCGCTGGCGGATCCATCTCCGGCGTCCTGGCTTGGGCTGGGACGGTGATAAGGGCCAGTCACAACCGTGGTAAGATAGCCAAATTTTCTGAAAGGACAAGACAATTCAGATTCAGGCTCCAATTCCAGCTTAATATTTGGCCAAGCGAGGTAGGCTGTTTTGTTGTCCTTATCTGGCAACTAAATGTAGTTAGAGTTTTCCATACAGCATATCAAAACAGCTCTTTACTACGTGCACTTTATGCTTATCAGAGCTCTCAGCGGCCAAATCTGATAAAAGAAAATTTCGCCTGGAGTTAGACAGTCCCTTGAGTGATCCTGAATGATAAGTGATTCTGAAATGTGGAGTTATTGCTTCATTTTTAGCAGAAGTAACTCTGTAGGTGATCTCTTTGCAGAAGTGTTAAAACCACTCAAGCACGGTCTGGGGGGGGGTGTATTTAAAGGGAGCTGTAGTCACAAGCACTAGGAGTGTTGTGAGTGTACGTTAGGGACAGACCAGCCAAGGCCACCTGTATTTAGAAGCACAGAAACACAGAATCATCTACGTTGCAGGAGACATTTAAGATCATCGAGTCCAACCATCAACCCAACACCGACAAAACCCCCACTAACCCATGTCCCTCAGGTCCACGTCTGCCCGGCTTTTCAATACCTGCAGGGATGGTGACTCCACCACTGCCCTGGGCAGCCTGTTCCAAGGCTTAAAACCCTTTCAGCGTAAAAGTTTTTCCTAATATCCATCCTAAACCTCCCCTGGCACAACTTGAGGCCGTTTCCTCGTGTCCCATCCCCTGTTCCCTGGGAGAAGAGACCGACCCCCCCCGGCTACCCCCTCCTTTCAGGGAGCTGCAGAGAGCGAGAAGGTCTCCCCTCAGCCTCCTCTTCTCCAGGCTGAACACCCCCAGCTCCCTCAGCCGCTCCTCACCAGACTTGTGCTCCAGACCCCTCACCAGCTCCGTCGCCCTTCTCTGGACACGCTCCAACCCCTCAATGACTTTCTTGTAGAGCAACTGGTATCTAAATTGTTTTTTTTTGACTGCAGCCCTTTGAGGTCCCCTGGGCAGGTGTTGGGGATGGAGCATCTCATCTTCTTCTTATCTGCATACTCAAGGCTGAATAGCCGGCTGTATCCTAAGCCCAGTGAGGGAGAGGACACAGGAGAAAGGCTGGGGTGAGCACCGGCCAGCTTCTCCCCCTGGCCTGGGGGAACTCAGGTCACCTTGCTTACCGAGAGTATTTTTCCCTACCCGGCTGTATCACAACAGAGCCTTGCTCACGGCTCAGCCACGGGGTATTGCTGCTGCAGAAACAGAGAAGGGATGTGCTCTGGGAGCTTAGGTGCTGCATCAAGTGGCTCCTGATGCTGTGCCCAGCAGGTTCCCTGCACCCATTCCTGCGAGGAACGTTTGCTGCATTTGGTGAGTATTTACTGAGGTAGCTGTGCACTGGGAGATGTTTTTCATAGAATCATAGAATGGTTTGGGTTGGAAGGGACCTTAAAGCCCACCCAGTGCCACCCCCTGCCCTGGGCAGGGACACCTCCCACCAGCCCAGGTTGCTCCAAGCCCCGTCCAACCTGGCCTTGAACCCCTCCAGGGATGGGGCATTGACAGCTTCTCTGGGCAACCTGGGCCAGGGGCTCACCACCCTCACAGCCAACAATTTCTTCCTCAGATCTCATCTAAATCTCCCCTCTTTTAGTTTGAAGCCATTACCCCTCATCCTATCACTACATGCCTTTGTGAAAAGTCCCTCCCCAGCTTTCCTGTAGGCCCCCTTCAGGGACTGGAAGGGGCTCTAAGGTCTCCCTGGAGCCTTCTCTTCTCCAGGCTGAACCCCCCCAGCTCTCTCAGCCTGTCCTCACAGCAGAGGGGCTCCAGCCCTCCCAGCATCTCCAGGGCCCTTTTTCTTCCCCCTGAGCTGGACGGGTGCGATCGCAGTGGGAAGGGGACCGCAGAGCTCTCCAGTGCCTCGCTGGCACTGCACGGCACTGATGGAAGTGCTTCATGGACCTCTCTCTTCTGGAGCTCCAGCAGGGTCAGGGACAGCTGGTCTGTTGGGATTATTTGGTATTATTTCCCCACGCAGACAAGCCCTACAGCCCAGGAATCAGGTGCTTTTCCACCCAGCACAAGGGGAGCGGGGAGCAGAGGCTCGTCTCTGGTCGCGTCCTTCTGAACAGCAGCAAAAAGCAAGTGGGGGCTCGTGCCAGGGGATGGTGCAGCAGCACATCGCTCCTTCGCAGAAGTTTACTGCCACGGGGAAGAGTATTTATATGACCATGGAAAGAGGAGGACCTTGGCAGGGCTGCAAGGGGAGCTGAAAAGTGAGGAGAGAGATATTTTTCTTTCTTTCTTTTCTTTCTTTCTTTTTAAAAGCAATTTCCATGAAGGTGTTTTGTGGTTTTTTTTTTTTTTCCAGACAAGCTTTCTGGGCACTTCCACAACGGGACTGTGTTCAGGCCTCGCTATTTCCTGAGAGGGCAGAAGCTGAGGTCGTTCCTATCGGCTCTGCAGACTTTTGTGGTCCTTTTGCTGCCTGTGAAATAGTAGCCTGAATACGATGACGGAGGGGAAAAAAAAAAAATACAAAATCTCCCCCCTCCCCTTTCCAACCCAAGGCCTTGCCAAAGCAATAAAAAACTTTAAACAATAGCCAGTCATGACATAAAGCAGTCCTTGAGCGGCCTGCCAAAATTCACCTCAAGAAAGTAGGTCCAAAAATAAACACTAACCTATAAAAAGCCCCACAGACTTAAAGATAGTCTTCCCGTTGTGCTAATGGCTTTCACATCTGGCTCAGAAATGAGGAGTGTGCCCGAGCGTGGAGAGGCCACCAATAACTCGCTTCAGCTAAGCACAAAAGCATGTGCGCAGCATCAGTCACGCGAGCCATCTCCTTCTACTCAGCAGATCTCAGATGCTGGGGCTCAGTTTCAAGTTTCGTGTTTAAATTGCAGGGAAATAATGGGGCCGGTCATGACATTAATAAACGGCACACGGTTAAATGCTTTCACGGGTGGGATATTTCAAGGCGAATATAGAGAAATGGGTTTCATTTCCCTTTCTTCCCCCCTCCGTCAGTTATCGCACCACAGCGCCGTCGGTCCTGAGCAGATTTTGCGTGGCCTCCTCCTTGGAAAGAAGTTGTCTCCCGGAGTGGTGGGAAGGTTGTGCCTTTGATAAATCAAGGGCTACACATCAAAATGGGCTGTACAATGGAAAATTAGCTGGGGACAGTTTCCTAAGGCCTTTCATAAGGCATGTAGTGATAGGACGAGGGGTAATGGCTTCAAACTGGAAGAGGGGAGATTTAGATGAGATCTGAGGAAGAAATTGTTTGCTGTGAGGGTGGTGAGCCCCTGGCCCAGGTTGCCCAGAGAAGCTGTGGCTGCCCCATCCCTGGAGGGGTTCAAGGCCAGGCTGGACGGGGCTTGGAGCAACCTGGTCTGGTGGGAGGTGTCCCTGCCCAGGGCAGGGGGTGGCCAAGGAGGTGACCCCAAAATGTCACCTTGTGCGAACTTGGTTGGAAGAACAAAGCTCCCCATCAGGCTCCTGGCAGGTCCCAGGGAGGCAGAGAAGTGGTGTGATGTTCTGCATCCTCTGCTCCGGGCTTGTGCTCGTCTTTTCTCACGCCGATGTCTAGGCTTTTAATACGACGATGAATCAGCGAGCGTGCGCAGGGCTGTCTCCTACTTGCTTGTACGCCCACTTGCTCGTGTGCTTGATTGAATTTGAATCCTTCTACGTTTTCTGAGCTCACGAATGCTGTGATTACATGAGTCGTCTGTGGCTTCACCTCGTGGATGCACAGCACGGCCTGCCCCGAGCATCTGTGGTTTGGTGGTTGTGACTCATCACGAGAGCGCAAGGAGGGATTTGTAATGGTTTATTCATGCCCCGTTTATTGTTTGGAAAGCTCAGTCAAACGCTGCTATGGTTAGACTGAATAATTCATCTGCCAGTTCTCTTTCTGATCTCTTTATCGGTTTCTCTCTTCGTTAAGAGCCTCGTGTTCGGAGGTGAGGATCCCCTAGGTCTAGAGGCAATATTCCATGCTTGATATCTTTGGAACCCAAAACTTTGAGGTTAGATTTGCAGTAGGTCTGGTCTTGCTGAAGGACTGAGGGTGTTTTCAAGAGAGCCCGGCTTCATCTGCCCTGGGTCAGTTAGACGTTTGGGTCTGGGTGTCGCTCTCTACGTCTCGTATGGGGTATGCGAGAAATGCACCTTCCCTTGCGCCATTTGCCTAATCCTTAAAAAAGCACCTAAGATAGTGCAGATAAAGGAGAGGCCTATTTCTTCCGACTGACTGTAAAAGAAAATTATGGAGGATGCAATGTCTAAACTCAGGTGAGGTGACTCCTGTTCAGCGTGTCCCCCATGAGCCAAATTGGGGCAGGTGGGCTCCTATCACACATCACGTGTAGCTCCTGAGCATCCCGAGCTCCAGGGCAATATTGTGTGAGGTGTATCCGCATAAAATGGCATTTGTGTCTCCACACAGCGGGTCTCGCTGGTTTAACTCCATCATTTTCTCAGTGCCCTTGAGAAATTTGGTGAAATGTCTTCTTGTAGATGAGACCTGATCCCTCAGTGGGGCTGGAGGTGGGACGTGCTCTGGTATCCGTCAGCACAAGGGTGCCAGAGGGATGGGAATGGCCACCCTGCCTTTGCACCAGGACAGTGAGGGGGTGGTTGGCAGGACAGGGCAGAGGTTTGGCTGTGCCTCCCCTCGCTGCAGCCTGCCCTTGTCCACTTGCAGTTGGCTCAAACACATCCCCTAAGTTTATTGATAGAGAAGCCAGGCTGGAAAAGGAGATGGGAGCTTCAGCAGAAAACGCAGGTTCTGGGAAAACCGTCACTAACCCCCTCCAGAATGTTAAAAAAAATGCACATGAAACACATAAATAAGGAATGATTCACTTGAGGTAACTGTCACTGATTTGTACAAAATATTTGGACTGTTGCTCATGCCTCTTCCAGGGCAATAGGATACACACAACATGCTTCCATCTCAGGGAAAGGAAAGGTTTCACAACACGCATTTTTAACAGTTTTTCTATGAACAGCTGCTGTGTCAGAACTGGGAGCAGGACGGGACGGCACATACTGACCTGCTGACAAGGCAAAGTGGTTTCTCGAGCCTTCGCCAGCACGTGCAGACAGTCCCGGCTGCACCGCAGCATCACAGAATCACAGAATGGTTTGGGTTGGAAGGGAGCTTAGAGATCATCTAGCTCCACCCCCCTGCCCTGGGCAGGGACACCTCCCACCAGCCCAGGTTGCTCCAAGCCCCGTCCAGCCTGGCCTTGAACCCCTCCAGGGATGGGGCATTGACTCAGCTGTGGGCTGGTTCTTCCCTGCCTTACGGTCTATTTACTGCAGAACATCTCATGGACATCTCGAAGGTCATCCCACCTTAAACCAAAGCACGGGAGAGGCGTCAGGTCCTGCTGGGGCAGCCTGCTGACGGATTGCGTTTTTGTAGTCATTGAAGGACAGCAAGGAAGTGACGCAAATGTTGGAATTAACCCCAGATTTGAGTTTGGCATTGCCCCTTATTTATACGTGGATATTTGCCCCGCTGGTCTCACCTGTCTGCCTGCAGAGTGCAGAGAGGTGCCTGCCAGCAGACTGGGGAGATGGGTTTTCTAAGAAGTCCAACCAGGAAGATGGTGGCACTTCCAGGTGCTGCTTGGAGCTGTGGAGGAGCCGGCATGAACACTTGAGCTTCTCCAACCACAGAGAAAGAACATAAGCTCTTTGAGGGGCTGTTGGCAGAGGAAGGGAGACTCCAGATGACCTCCAGTGGCTGCCCATGTCCAAAGCTGGCTCTTTCTCCTTGCCAACCTGCTCAGCCTTCTCTCCCTCTCCTCCATTTTCAGTGTCCAACTCCCCAACCCTCCTCCTGCCAGTCCCAGCCTCTGCTGTGGTGGCAGGGGGGCTCAGTCATGGCCATAACCATCTTTTTCCACTGGCCACGTGCAGAGATCAAAGCAGCCCAGGCCTCACCTCGAGGGTCCTCGGCCATCCGTGTTTTGTGGTCTACTCATCATTTTCACCAGAATGCAGAAAACCCAGGAAAACCTTGGAAAATCTGTGTCTCCTGGCCAGACGGATCCTGCAGGAGGACTAAGCCAGCCTTGGTTTCATAAGGAGATAAAATGTTGAGCTTCTTTGAATCCCTAAAGTATCCCTGGGCTGGACAGGAGCGTGCGCTGCCTATGCGCATCCTTGTCCTTTGGCGTGACAGCATGGGGTGCACCACACAGACTTTAACTATTTTCCGTCTTCCATCAATTAATGTGACTTTTGAAAATTATTCTGCTGTTGAATAGACAATTGATCCGGTGTCTACAGGAGAGAGAGGAACAGTCAAAAGTGGCGTAAAGCTGCGACTGGGTGATGTTATGGGTACGCGTAGACTCATGACGGATGCTAGAAAAGATCTGGATCTGGGTATTTTCAGAAGGGCAGCTTACGATCCAGCGTAATGCTATATTAATAGACGGCGAGAATGCAGAGCTGCGGCAGAAAGATTGACAGCTTTTGGCAGCAGATTTTGTACTTAGGTATCTAAATGTGTCCCTTGAAATTCCAGTTTAGTCAACTAAGGCAAACCTGGGCTGACGTGCTGAAAATCGCCCCCCCTGCTTAACGTCAGCCTCCATTTTCACCCTGGGTTAGTTTGTTGTTTTCTTTTTTTTTGTTTTTTTTTTTATTCTGAGCTAAAACGGTCAAGGCTTCGGGACAAACTTTGTCCGTCAAAACTGGACGTGCCCCACCAGAACCGGGAGTGGTAGTTTTGTAATTTTAGCGAATTTGCTGCTGTTGGAGTTGTCGTCATAATTAAGGAACCCATTTTAATTACTGTGTGAATAGTCTACTTAATTTGGTGTGGTACCCAGAGCACGAGGGATTTGGGGACCACTTAATGTGTGCCGTTGATAACTTCTTGCCTGAGGGTCCCTTAGCTTGTGGATTTGACGGTTTTACCCATGCCGATTTTCCTTGTCTTTGCAGCTTTTAGGTACGTCATGAGCCCTGCACTTGAAAAGCCGCTCCAGACGCGATGGTGGGACCAAAGCTTCATCCATTTTGGTGGGTGTCCCCTGCTGTCCCTCCCCATCGCGGGGCCCATGGGAGCTTCCCCAGAGAGCCCTGCTCTGCGTGCTTTGCAGAGCACCCCTGGGCCTTTTACGATATTATCTAATTATTATTGCTTAATTTAGCAAATACTTCGAAAATGGTGTGGTTGCCTACAACAATTAGTGGTATCCCTCGTCGTGCAGTGATTCATCTGAGCAAAATTAGCTCCGGGCAGGGGGGGAGAGCGGGTGAAGATGGAGGCCGGGAGGGTTGCGAGGACCAGAGAGCAGGGCTGGGCCGAGGGTCCTGCCGAGGGGCAGAGGTTGCCTTGCTGGAATTGAAATTCTTTTCCCTGGTTTAGCTATGGAAAAGCAGTTTGTGTGTGCTGAGATTTTTACTTCGGTTTGATTAAGGTGATTCTTCACCCGGCTAAAGCAAGAAGTGTGTTTAAGGTGAAATCAAAGCGTGCTAACCTTTGTAGACGCGAAAGAGTTTGAGCCATCTTTTCTGTCAGATCCCTGGCAGCAGAGGCACGGCTCTCCCGTGGAGGCCGGCTCCGTGTGTGTGTGCGCACAGAAAGCAGGAGCGCTGGGGCAGGGTGTCACTGCGCTCACGAGAAGCTGTAAAACATGTTGGTACGGTCTGAGGGGCTGGAGCGTGTCCAGAGAAGGGCGACGGAGCTGGTGAGGGGTCTGGGGCACAAGTCTGGTGAGGAGCGGCTGAGGGAGCTGGGGGTGTTCAGCCTGGAGAAGAGGAGGCTGAGGGGAGACCTTCTCGCTCTCTGCAGCTCCCTGAAAGGAGGGGGTAGCTGGGGGGGGTCGGTCTCTTCTCCCAAGGAACAGGCGATGGGACAAGAGGAAACGGCCTCAAGTTGCGCCAGGGGAGGTTTAGGATGGATATGAGGAAACATTTTGGCACTGAAAGGGTTTTAGGCACTGGAACAGGCTGCCCCGGGCAGTGGTGGAGTCACCATCCCTGGAGGGATTTAAAAGATGGGCAGACGTGGTGCTTAGAGATAGGGTTTAGTGATGCTTTTTGTCAGTGTTAGGTCGGTGGTTGGCCTCGACGATCTGAAAGGTCCCTTCCAACCTGGGCAATGCTATGATTCTGTGATTCAGTCCGCAGCTGCAAGAGCTGGGAAAAGGAGAGGCGACGGAAAACAGCTATGAGAAGACAGAGGTGTCAGCCTGGCACGAGCCATTCACACAGCTCACAGTTCATCTAAAGCGGTAAAATGAAGCCAATGAGAATGTTTCCTCTGGATAAAGCGGGACACAGAGGTCATGGCAGCAGACTTGATGGGTATTTTCAGCAGCTGGAGAGAAAGCCCCTTGGGTTAGCCGGAGCAGCTGTGCTAACCACCCCCGGCTGGGCTGGGCTCCTCCTCTTCCAATGCCTTTTCTCAGGCTAAAGCCTGAAATAAGTGGGGAAGGACCCTCTCCCAGGAGAAGTTCCCAGTGTCACTGGTGCACGGTGCCCTGGTGCTGCGAGAGGCTGTGCCGTGGTGGGGCTGCTGGGGACATCGTGCATCTCCTCACCAGCACCCCCACCATGGTCTACCTGCCTGCCCCAGCGAGCCCTCTGCTCGCCCACGGGCTGGCCCAGCAGCACCACTGCTGCCACCGCCTTGTCCAATGAGGGCACCAGTTTGCCCAGGGGTGGCACTTGGTTGCCCAGGGGTTGCACTCGGATGCCCAAGGGCTCTTTGGGTTGCCCATTGATGGTGCTGGGGGTTGTCCAGGCAAGGGATCAAGTTGCCCAGCAGAGGCACTAGGATGCACGCAGTCTGCACTGACTTGCCTAGGGGTGGCACTGGGTTGCCCACTGAGGGCCGTGAGTTCATAGGATCATAGAATGTCTCAAGTCGAGAGAGACCCATGAGGATCATCGAGTCCATCTCCCTGCTCCTTGCAGGACTACCTAAAACTAAATGATAGGACTAAGCCGCTCAACAGTTGCCCAAAAGCTGCACCTGGTTGCCCAGGGGCTGCAAAACCTGCCCATGGAGGGCAGTAGGTTGTCCAGGGCAGGATCTAGGATGCCATGTGAGGGTATTTTCTTCCCAGGGCTGGCCCCGGCTTGCCCATCCACAGCAATGCGTTGCCCAACGGCTGCATTGGGTTGCCATAGCGGCTGCAGGGAGTTGCCCGCGTAGAACCCGGTTACTGAGCACCCTGCGCCAGCGGCAACGCTGCCCTGGTTCTGTGACACAGAGGGCACTGGGGATGCTGCAGTGTCTGGCAGTGCTGCCACCCAACCTGACAGCACAGCACTGAGTAGCAGCCCCCCCCGCACACCCCCAAGCCTCTGCAGGGTGAGTATGTCCCTGAACTGGGAGGGAAAAAAACAGGTCATTCTCCTAATCCCCCTCCATATCTCTTCTGTCCTCTAAATGTACCCAGATGAGGTGGTCGGGGGCTCCTGTCGTGTGTCCGTGTTCAGGGGTGGCACAAAGTGTCGCCCTGGGATGGCTTATCCCAAGGGGGATGCAGGAGCATTTATTTCAGCTGGAAATGCAGGGAAAAGTAGCCCTGGGCCGTTCCCAAGGGGTTTTCCCTCCCTTTCCTAAACGTGTGTCTGTCAGTGTCTGAAAGGGCAGAGTTTATTTGTGGGGGTGGGAGCCAGGGAAGCTGCCTCCCACCCTCCCAAGGCTGTTTCTCAGGTATAAAGCGGCACGGAGCTAGGGAAAGCGCCGTCATTTATCCCTAGCCGGGACAAAAGGGCTGAAGGGAGCGGTTTGTGGGAAGCGGCACACACGGTGGTTTTTGTTGGACCTGAGCGCAGACATTTCGTCCTCGGTTCTGCCAAACTGGCTCGGAGGGTCGTGTTTGCGAAAGCTTTTTTTTTTTGCTAAATCTGAGGGTTTGAGTTTCCTGCTGCCTGTCCCACAGCCTCTTCGGCCGGGCTGGATCCCGGGGCGAGAGTCAGGTACTGGGGCAGCTCATGGCCAAAAACTGGGCAAGGCTTGAAAATCCCAAAGTGCCATGGTTTCCCAGCTGCAGGCCGTGCACTTTTGCCCTCTGACTCATCCCTATTTTTTTCTGATCTGCCCTGACTAAAGGACCTGTTATTCTCCTGCCTTCGCCCCTCCTTTCTTTTAATAGCTGCGTTTTGCGATGCTGCGCACCTGAGCGCATCAAACGGTTCCAGGCACGGGTGAGGGTTTAAAGTCACCTTTCCCCATAGCTAGGTGTTGGAAAAGGTGTTGTTTAATGAGTTGTGTTGTCTGCTCGTCACCTGGTGTAAATGGGCATGTCTCCAAGAGAGGTAAGGAATGGGCTGGAAGCATCTGGCATGAAAGAGGAGTAACAGCAGCTCACAGGCAGAGCCTGCCTGTCTCTGTACGTCTCCCATCCATCCCCTTTTAAGCTTTCCAGGAGGAAACCATGACTCCCTGGCACTGCCCTTGCGTAGAGTGAGGCCTCCCTTGTTGCAGAGGTGACTAAAATGAAAGAAACTCTCTTTCCCCAGGGTTTGCTGATTTTAAAAATCGGCCGGCCTCTCTCAGCTCGCCTACGCACGCAAAGTGATCAGGGTAGCCCAGGAGGAGCAATTAAACCTCTGGTCATGTGCTTGCCTGCGTGGATGCTTTGTTCTAGAATAAAAGAGAGTTTGTTCCATGCAAACATCCCATTTTTAAAGGAATAAAGTGGATTTCGTGCTGTAACAAATGGGATTTAGCACATGCTTTGTGTCAAACCCCACTCCCATCAGGGATCTTGCTGTAGCACACCCGTGTCCTCATCTTCCCCTGGGGCTCCGAGCCAGGCTGGGAGCAGTGGGGACGGGACGGTGTTAGGGGAAGGACACGTCAGGCTGGCTACAACAGCCGTATTGAGGGACTTATTCCTGCCCGTGGGTGACACTTGTAACCTCACAAGAGCTTCGTACCGAGCACCACGTACCCCTCCGGAGTGTTTGTCCTCAGATGAGGTGTGTTTGGTGGCCCCCTGCCTTATCTTGCTGATAACCATCGATTGACAGCCTCAAGCTGGAGAGGACAATATGCAATTCTTGGTAGCAAAATCTTCATGTGTGGCCATTCCTCCTAGGGCTACTGCAAGGCTGGTGTTTCCCAAGCGCTCTGAAAAGACTGTGGGCCATCTCCTTCCCACGCACACTGATCTTACACCAGGTGAGCCATCGACACCTTTCCTCCTTTGCAAGGCAAGAGGCGGCCCTTCTTTTGAGGCTGAAATAGGGGTGTGGGGGGGTCAAATTTGGATATAGTCCTGCAAAGCTCAGCTCACCTGCAGGCTCCTCACTCCAGCATTTAAGGCAAGGGAAGATAGAGGGGGTGAGGATGGAGTCCCTCACCCACCCACAAATGGCGCTGGGCCGGTAGCAGATGTGTGTCCAAAAGGGACGCAGCTCTCGGGGCTGGGAATGGAACTTTTACAGAGAAAATGACCTCTGGAGTATCAGAAGATCAGCAGATACGCCAGCCAAAAGAAACAAAGGAACAGCAGAGAAGGAGCAACTCCAGTTTGACTGGATTGACAGATTTAAGGAAAAGGAAGGCACGGTATCTGTCATTCTCCTTACGGCCGTGATTTGTTTTTCTCCGCATTCCAAGACCTGATGCTAGATACTAACAACCAAGTCAAACGCTTTTATATACAAATGTTTGGGATGCTGTCAGAAGGGATTTGTTTTCAAGGGGTTTAGGCCTGTTCAGGCGCTGTGAGGGCGCTCTGTGCGTCGCTGTTTGTGTTTGCAGTTGCGGGTGTTGCTGTAAGAAGTAAGGCAAGTGCAGGAGGTTGCTGAGGTTGTCCTCTCTCTCCTCCTCTGTGCAGGACACGGACGGGACACACGAATAGCAGCGGTGGAGCATGGAGTCTGTCGGCTCTCCCTTACCAGCAAAGTTCGCCCATCCCAGAGCCATACCCACCAGATTTCTCCCTGCCATCCACACCATGGCGTCAAGCTATAAGAACCGATTTCCTTACCGCCCCTTGCCTCAGAGCTACAGCCTCCCCTGGATGCCCAGCACCTACTACAAAACGGCTGCCAGCAAACCAACTTTGGCTGCCTTTTCCAAGAGTTCCCAGGGGATAACCGCCGGCGAGAAGCTTCCTTCCGTTTCCACCAGAACCACCGTCTTCACCCGCTACAGCCCTGAAGACTGGTACAAGTCCAACGTGACCAATTACAGGGAGTCGGAGGCCTCCCAGAAGAACGCGGAGCGCCTGAGAGCCGATACCTCCCGCTTGATTGACGACAAATACCAACAGACCAAGAAAACCCAAGTAGAAAGCACCAAAAACCTGGGAGTGCGCGCCAATGACATCGCGTTTTGGAAATCGGAGCTCTGCCACGAGCTAGATGAGGTGATCGGGGAGACCAACGCGCTCACGGAGGTGAAGACCAGGCTGGAGAGAGCCTTGGCCGAGGTGGAGGCCCCTCTCCAGGTAAGCACCCGTCCCGGCGCGCTGCAAGCTGTAGCCTACTGCTGAAACATCTGCAGCCCTTCAAACGTCTCATTAAGTTTCACTGCAGCTCCGGAACGTCTAGAAAGTTGTTATTAAGAGGCCATTAGTTAAGTTAGTAGTAACCAAACCCCCCTTGCCATCTGCTGGATCCCCTATCAGCACAGGCTGAGCACGTCAGAGCAGCGTTTACTTAACTCAATATTTTTAGAAGTGGTACATCCAGAATCCTGGTTTGGGAGACAAAAGCCCATGTCTTACCACGAGGCTCTGGCGAGGTGTGCGTCAAGGCTGACACAGGTCCCCCGTTTCAGCTGTGGCTGCACCAGGGACACGTCTGCTCCCTCATGATGGTTTAATGCTGATGTTGCAGCTCGGCTGCTTTTTTTCTGCAAAACCAGCTGCCCCGGGCCACTTTTTTCCCTTTCTTGTCATCTCCGTGCCCACCTAGAGTTTCTTTTCTTACATTACTGGAGATGGGGATGGTCCCCATAGAGAGCCCTGCCCCTGCAGCCAGCGGTGATGGCGTGTCCCCAACAGGTCGCTCAGGAGTGCTTACTTCACCGGGAGAAGAGGATGGGCATCGACCTGGTCCACGACAACGTGGAGGAACAGCTCTTGACAGTAAGTTGGGCAACACAGATCATGCGTTAAAGCTATTTTTGACCTAATCTGCCCTAAAACAGGCTTTGCAGCCTTGTTCCCTAACGGCCTCCTTAGTGCTGGTGAGGTGCCAAACTCTTCAAAGCCCCAAAACCTGCTGGGGCACGGGACGGGGTGTCCGCCCATGCAGCAGCATGTCCGCACGCATCTCTATCACACACATCCATCTCTCTCTCTCTATATCGCACACATATGCTCACACAGATACGGGGAAGGCAGCGTGTGCCTGATAACTTGCCCGGTTTTCCCGACTAGATTAGTAGGTCTAATAAAAGATATTCAATCTACCCCCAGCTTTGCTTTGCTCAGAGCGGCGCGGCCGCGGCAGGACTGCCGCTACGTGAGCTCAGCCAACGTATTTTATAGAAATCATGAAAACGCGCAGCCCTGCCTGCCTTTCTATAGTCTGCTTTAAATTACGAATAAAAAGCAAACACTGTATGAGAGCTGGCAGAGAAGATGGGCTCCTAACGCGGGGTACAGTGACACATAATCACGGCAAAGGCACCGTGAAACCGGGAAGGAAATCGCAGCCCCTGGGACTGTGAAGCCACTGCTCCGTTAGAAGATTTTTTCTGATGAGTCAGGCCCTAGAAAATTAAAAGATTAGTTTAAAGGTCATGAGATTTTAGGAAAACAATCAGAGCTCGTATCTCCACCGTGGATTTTAAGTGTTTGGGACACATTTAGGCTGTGCTTTTCAGTTGGCTCCTGCAGAGGGGAGGGCTTAAAAATTACAGGATTTGGAGCACTGATCACCTGCCTCCAGCAGCCGGAGCTTCACAAAGGCAATGGGTTTGTGCTGAAGTCAAGTGAGCTGAGAGCAACACACTTCCTCCGGTGGAGCTGAATGTGTCTCAGAAATTCAGCCTGGGCATTTACACCGAAGTCAAGTCCATCTCCTCTTGTCCCGTACGGATGGGATTCCTCCTGGGGAGGAAAACATTTTGGGAGCAAAAAGGGCAGGTGCTGATCTGGGGACGGAGGTGTGTAGTGGTCCAGGGAACCGCTCTGCCTGTCCACACCAGGATGTGTCCCTGTCCGTGCAGTGGGACTAACCACCGCTTGACACTGAGGTCAAGGTGAAAAAATCCTTATTGACCCACCCTGAAAGGGAACGCAAAGGCCGTGGCTGCAGCCACAGCACCCTTCTGTCCCCTCCAGGGCGCTGGGCGCAGGCTCAGCTGCGAGTTTTCCTGCCTGTTTGCTTTGGGCAGGAAGACAAGCAGGCAAGTTCTTGCTGTGTGCAGGGTTGGAGAGGTCCAAGGGGAGGAGTGTGACCAGGACGAGTGAGTATGGACACTGATGGGGTCCTCTTTTGCCTTTGCCCAGGAAGTTGATGTCATCGGGTCATGCCGGGAGAAGATGCAGCAGTTCCTGGACAAGGCCAAAGCCCAGATCACGTAAGGAGGAGCTCCTTCTCTCATGTCGTAGGGCTGATGTGCATTTCTGGTCACAGCAGAAGCCCAGCAGAAGCCCAGCAGATGTGAACCCCCAGAAGAACCCCGTCTATCCCCACACCCCGCAGGCGTAAAGCCCATGGAGGCTCCATGGCATGCGGACGGTGATGCTCGTGGGAGGACAGAGCTGCGCGGGGGGCCGGGAGCTGCTGTGGGGAGTGGAACGGGGAGGAAGCCATTCCACCCGTACGTCCCCACCGATGGCTGCTGTTTGCATGTTGAAGGTCCAACCGGGCGGCCCAGCACAACCTGGAGAAGGATCTGGCCAACAAGCAGGTGGCCCACCGGATCGACGACAGGTGCCACCACCTGATGAACACCTCCCAGGGCATCAGTTACTACCGAGGGGTGGAGCAGGTCGATGCCACGTGAGTGCATGCTGTCGGTCCCCAGCAGCAAGCTGTCCCCGGGATACGCGGTGCCTCTCCCTGGCAGGGAGCTGCTTGTCCCCAACCCAGATCCATCCGGCCTGGAGACACCTCCCTCAGAGCGGTCATTTCTCTCCGCTCCCCGGAAAGGGAGCACAACCCTCTGCTGACAGTTGGATGCCAAACATCCAGAGGGTGAAAGCCAGTCCCACCTCATTAAACATTCTACCAGGGGGTGAGAGATCAGCCTGCCAATTAATTCAGCGGAGCACCTCTGCTGAAACAGCTCATGAAGTTTATGCATATTTTCAAAGAGGTGTCAGTGCTTGCCTGAGTGCTCTTCATTGACGTAAAGTCTGGGGGGTTCACCCCGGCAGGGAGAGGGCCTGGCAGGGAGCCGAAATGACACAGGAGGTGAAGAAATAGAGAGCATGGTCCTGGGAGAGAGTTCAGCTGCTTTGGGATGCCAGGAATTCAGCTTTGGCTCTGCAGTAAATGAATGGTGACCTAAACCAGCACTCGCAGAGATATGCCCCAAGTGGCAAAGGGCTGAGGGAATAAATCTGCTGCTCACCCAGACGCAGGCACTTTAGGGAGGGGCAGAGATTGATTCAGTTTTTCTAATGTTTGAATAATTATTCACAGGAGAGCTCAGACATATTTAGACAGGGAAACGGATTGCAAAGGATTGCTGCTAAAATTCAGAGGGCGGGGTAAAATGTGCCGAGGATCAGCATGTTTTAAATGGAGCTTATGTGGTATTTAAGTCTTTTGTTGGCCTTGTTCTGGACTACCGCACCGGCGTGAACTTCATCCTGAATGCACAGACAGGGAATTGAACATTATCTCGTGCTCCCTCGGTTTAGTAGGAAACTGAGATAAGTTATGAGCAAAACGAATCGATGGCAATCTGCGCGTTGTCATGAAGCTGTGAATCACTTGGCCCTTAAATGCCTTGAATGTCTAGATTAAAATCTCTGTTCTTCTGGGTGCATGTTTTGTTTTGAGTTTTCCTAAGTATCACAGTTGTTTTCATGAACACTTCATCATTTGATAAGCGTTATTAAACAAGTGGTGTCCAGATGTTTCGCTTTCATATGGTGTCCTGGTTTCAGCCGGGAAAGAGTTAATTTTCTTTCTAGTGATTGCTGCGAAAGGAATGTCAACAATGCATATTGTCTTAGTTGTTGCCAGGCGATGTTTATACTTTTCAAGGACTCTTTTGTTGCCAGGCGATGTTTATACTTTTCAAGGACTCTTTCCAACTTCCCATAGAAGTGAGGAGGAGCATAGGCAGAACAAGGGAAAGGCCAACGGAATATTCTGTACCATAGATGCCATGCTCAGGATATAAATGGGGGTTGGTGCGGGGTGGGAATATGCGGTCGGGGCTCGGGAAGGTGCCAGTTCACTGGGTGGTGAGAGTGACTTCTCTCATTATCATTATTATTATTATTATTATTATTATTATTATTATTGTTCATTTCTGTTACTGTTCTATTAAACTGTCCTTATCTCCACCCACGAGTTTTTCCCTTTCCCCTCCTTTTCTCCCTCTTCTGCCTTCTGGGGGGAAGGGGGAGAACTGCACCAGCGCATGCGTGGTCCTGGCTGCTGGCTGGGGTTAAACTATGACATACAGTCCAATTAAAAGTGTAGATTTAAGCTATAGTGAATCCACGCTGCTCCCTGGCAGGGTCCATGCCTGCCCACATCCAGCTTACCGGGGGCCTCTCCTTTTCCCCGCCAGGATCTCGGTGCCGCAGTCCTGGGCCAAGTTCACAAATGACAACATCCTCCGCTCCCAGAGCGAGCGGGCGGCCTCCGCCAAGCTGCGGGACGACATCGAGAACCTGCTGGCGGTGACGGCCAGCCAGATGTGGCGGCAGTTCAACGCCGTGAACGTCGCCTTCGCCAACCGCATCGCCGAGACGGCCGATGCCAAGAGAAAGATTCAGACCCACCTGGCCAAGGTAGCCTGAACCCCTCCCTTTTGGTGTGACACTGTCACTTCCCGGTGACACCTCCAAAGCGGGACCCTCCACGCAGACCTGGCCCCAGCAGAGGAACGGTCACCACAAGAACCTGGTTATAGCATCATTTAGAATCATAGAGTCATAGGATGTGTTGGGTGTGAAGGGACCTCTCAAGGCCACCTAGTCCAACCCCCTGCAGTCAGCAGGGACATCTTCAACTGGATCAGGTTGCTCAGAGCCTCATCCAGCCTGGCCTTGAATGTCTCCAGGGATGGGGCCTCCCCCACCTCTCTGGGCAACCTGGGCCAGTGTCTCACCACCCTCAGTGCAAAGAACTTCTTCCTAACGTCTGATCTAAACCCGCCCTGCTCTAGTTTAAACCATTGCCCCTCGTCCTGTCGCTACATGCCCTTGCAAACAGCCCCTGCCCAGCTTTCTTGGGGACTTTCTTCTTGGAGCAGGATGAGTTGGCAGTGTAATTTCATCCCAAGGGATACTGCCCTTTGCTCATCCCAGCTGACAGCCTGCTAGCACAGGGATTTCCAGCAGAAAATGCCAGCGCTACTTGCATCAGCGCTAGTTACTTCAGAGGCGCTGGCTGCCCTGCAGAAGGGCTTTACTGGGACTCTGCTGGGGTGTCTGCTGTGGGGTTTGCAGCTTTGCTGCTCCTCCAAGGACGTGTTTTCGGTCTCAGCACTCTGTGGTTGCTGCACAGGTATCGGTGTGTTTGCTCCGCCAAGCAGATGAAGTGGAGATCAGCGATGGGCAGCAGGCTCGCACCACTGGCTCTCATGGAAAGCTTCCTGAAAAGTGCTCGGCACAGATTAACCGAGCAGAAACTGGGCTTGCAGCATCGCGGGCTGGTGCCACATCCTTCAGCGAGCAGCATCCACCAAAAACCTGCCCTCTGTTAGTTGCTAGTGATGGACGATCAGTTCCTGCAAGCAGTAATTTTGGGGAGCGGGTAATTCAGTAGATCCATCACTGCTCCAAAACCTCCTCTGATGTGACAGCAAGAGCAAAGAGAGGCTTTTCCCCGCAGAGAAATGGCTGCTGGATCTGTGCCTCCATCTATGGCAGAGTGAGAGCAGTCTGAGCCCGGGGTCTGCTAATTGAACTTGGTTTTTTTCTGCAGATGGATGGCAGAAAAGGGAAATCACGTTGCCGCTGGAGAATATATTTTTTAAATTTATGCATGTGTTTCTTTCTTACGCCAGACACTGCAGGAAATATTCCAGACCGAGAGGAATATAGAAGCCATCCAAAAGGCCATTAGGGACCAGGGGCCTCCATTAAAAGTGGCTCAGACCCGGCTGGACCAGCGCACTCGGAGGCCAAACATGGAGCTGTGCCGGGACACTGCCCAGCTGCGGTAAGGCAGGAGCGCGGGGCCGGCGGGGACCTCGAGGGCTCACGGGTGGTAGCACTCGGGAGCATCGCTGGATGACAAAATTAATCATGGGGGGTTGCTTTTTTTTCCTAAAGAGTCCTTCGATAAGTGCACCGACAAAATCAAAAGCGATGAGCGGGTATCCCAGCCTTTGGGTGCTGGGAGAGCTCTGCGCCCACAACGGAGGCTGTACCCCATGGCCGGGGGCGGCCTGATGCCACCCCATGAGGGGCTGGATTTTTCCTACTTGCGTCAACCCCGTCTTCTCTCCTGCCTGCTTCCCGGCGGCTGGATGGGCTCAGGTTTGAAGGACAAGCCCTTTACTCTCCAACAGGCTCATGCTGAGAGCTCTTAGGTCCTTGCTTTTGGGTAACCGCAAGGGTGCAGCTGCTGTGCAAGGTGCTGTGTCCAGTGCTGGGCTCCCCGGTTCCAGAAGGACAGGGAACTGCTGGAGAGGGGACAGCAAAGGGCTACCAAGAGGATGAGGGGACTGGAACACCTCTCTTGTGAAGAAAGGCTGAGGGATTTGGGTCTCTTCAGGCTGGAAAAAAGACGCCTGAGGGGGGATCTTATCAACGCTTATCAATACTGAAAGGGGGGGTGTCAGGAGGATGGGGCCAGGCTCTTTTCAGTGGTGCCCGGGGACAGGACAAGGGGTAACGGGCACAAACTTGACCATAGGGAGTTCCACCTAAACACGAGGAGGAACTTCTTTGCTGTGAGGGTGGCAGAGCCCTGGCACAGGCTGCCCCGAGAGGTGGTGGAGTCTCCGTCTCTGGAGACATCCCAAACCCGCCTGGAGGCGTTCCTGTGCCACCTGCTGTGGGTGACCCTGCTCTGGCAGGGGGTTGGACTGGGTGATCTCCAGAGGTCCCTGCCAACCCCCGCCAGCCTGGGATTCTGTGCACCACTCGGAGAAGCAGTGAGGGCTGTGCTCACCTCCCCTGGGGACACTGGAAATCCTGTCAAGGACAGAGGGAGCTCTTTGGCATTGCACCCCGAGGGGCTGGGGAGGATCAGGCACCCTGAACTTCACACCTCCTCCTGGCAGCCCGCTGGGTGAGGCTCCCTGGGAAGCCTTTTCAAAGCAATTTAAACCCAGCCCCAGAGCCTGTTTAGCATCTCTCACGCCATCCTTTGTTCCATCCTCCACTTGTTTCACCTTCGCTTTTAGCCTCTCCCAGCTGTCCTCTTTCGCTGCGTGTGCACCCGTGGGTGTGGGGAGGACCCTTGCCCGGGGAAATCCAGGAGGGGGAGCCAAGAAAGCCACAAAACCAAACAGGAACGGGAAACCACAGCTGCTTGTCCCTCTGCTTGGTGGCACCACCTGCTCTGGCAGACGCGGCTGCGCGTTGCCGAAGCCTTTGAGCAGACGTTCACTGTGCCTCCCCGCCGAGACCCCGAGGAGCTCTGCCCTCAGCTTCCCCATGGATCTGCCACAAACAGGGGGGGTCCGAGCGAGTCTGAGCGCGCTGAAGGGGGAAAACCCATGCCCCAGGGGCCCATCAGCAACGCCATGCAAGAAACCACCCACGTGACGGGACTTCTAATGAGGGCTCCTTGCTGTTTTCCAGCCTTGTCAACGAGGTCCATGACATCGAAGAGACGGTGCAGACTCTTCAGCAGCAGCTGAGAGACAGCCAGGACACCTTGCAAATGCTGGTTCGCACCAAAGCCATCCTGCAGCACGACCTGGCCGTCAAAGCCAACTCCCTGTTCATTGACGAGGAGAAGTGCATGGCGATGCGCAAGACCTTTCCCAGCACCACGCGGCTGCTGGGTCCCATCTAGGCTGGGCTCAGCCCACCCCACGGCATCCGTTGCCAGAGTTATCAGTTTTCTCAATATGCTTTAAAAAGTACATGATTAAACTTCCACTTCCTGATGGAAGCCTGGTTAGAAATTAAATTATCACTTTGCATGTCACATGGTCTACCAGGATTATTTTTTTTTCCCTTTGGTTTTTCTCTTTCCACTGCTCTTTCACGGCGTGCCAGAAAGTAACTGAAAATATCCTGGATGCAACTAAGAGTAAATCCACCCACGGGGATTCATTCCTACCCATTCGGTCTGTGATTTTAGGAGAAAAAGTGTCGTGTCCTCCTCCGTTGGAGTCTGATGTGGAAAAAGCACAGGGTGAAGCCATGTCTCGAATCACCTCCTTGTCCTCCATGGGCCTTAGCGTGGCTTTTAGGAGGATCTGCCCCATGACCTTCCCAGGCACAGAGGTGACGCCGACAGGTCCGTACCCTCCTTTAAACCCTTTTTAAAAATGGGTGCAATGTTTCCCTTTTTCCAGTGCCCGGGGACTTCACCTGATGCCATGACTTTTCAAATACCACCTTCTTCCAGGAACACCCCTTGATTCCTTTGGGGTATTGCACTGGTGTTTCCCTCCTGGCTCCTGTGACCTCAGGAGCCCCCGGCTCATCTCTCCAAGACTTCAAGCGTGAGGCAGCGTCACCAGCGCATCTCAGAGCAACAGGCCCTCGCTGGCACCCCGTCCCTCCAACCTTGGCATCTCATCCCACAGGGACAGCCCGATATTGTCCCCCTCTCCCTTCAAGCCTCGTTTAAAGCTCTGTCAATGAGCCCTGCTACCTCCTGAGCAAAGACCCTCTTCCCTCTTTGAGGTGGGTGCGGAGACACTGGCCCAGGTTGCCCAGAGAGGTGGTGGAGGTCCCATCCCTGGAGACATTCAAGGCCAGGCTGGATGAGGCTCTGAGCAACCTGATCCAGTTGAAGATGTCCCTACTGACTGCAGGATGGTTGGACTAGATGCCCTTGAGAGGTCCCTTCCAACCCAACGCATTCTATGAGTCTTGGATTCTATGAGAGGTGAACCCCATCTGACACCAGCAAGCCTGGTGCCGTGTATGCCATCCCATTACCATAAAACCCAAAATGCTGTTGGTGACACCAGCCACGGAGCCACGTATTAATAGGCTGGTCCCACCTGTTCCTTCCAGTGTCATTGCCCGCAACTGGGAGGAGAGGAAAAAACAACCTGCCTCCCAGATTCCCTTACCAACCGTCCCAAGGCCCCGAATTCTCCTTTGATGGGTTATCAAGCATTGGAACAGGCTGCCAGGGAAGTGTTTGAGTCACCAGCCCTGGAGGTACTTAAAAGATGGCTAGATGGGATGCTGAGGGACATGGTTTAGTGATGGTTTTGGCAGTGTTAGGTTGATGGTTGGACTTGATGATCTTAAAGGTCCCTTCCAACCCAGACCATTCTATGATCCTATGATCGAGACCCCTTGGATTACGCTTTGTGGCTTCATTGCCACCCACACGGGAGAACAGGAATGGGTAGTAATCCAAGGGCCATACCTCTTCTAGTTGCCTAAGAAAAGAAGAATGAGAGAATGTCCTGGAGGAGTCTGATATGAATTTGGGTGAAATCAAAGCTTGCCACAAAACATGTTAACAGGATATTGCATAACTAAGGCTTGAGGGAGAGAGAATTCCCAAAACAGCATCAGCGGTCAGAAAAAAAAAAAAACAAACTCATTGCTTTTATAAAAAAAAAAAATAAAGGGGGGAAAAAACTTTGGCAAAATGGTAAGGAAAATTTGGGCAGTGTAGGATCATAGGAATGGCTGTGCTGGCTCAGAGCAAAGTGCAGCGAGCCCCACATTCAGCCTCTGACAGAGCCAACAGCAGATGCTTGGATAAAAGCACCAAAAGAAGGCAAGCACCCTGTGATACTTTCCCAGTCTACTTTCCCAGCTTCCAGCAATTAGCATCTCAAGGACTTCCTGAGCTGCCAGGGCTGTCCTTGAATTTAATATCCCCCCGTGGATTTGTTTCACATGAGCTTGTTCCAGTTGTTCCTCGAGCCCGTGCAGACTTGCAGCATCCGCCGTGTCCCTCAGCCGGCAGCTGCAGGGGACGGAGCATCGTCACCCTCGGAGCATCGGCGGCCGCTCTCGGGACCCTGGAGGAGACCGAAAAAGGGGCCAGACCTGGCACTGCTGAAGCCAAAAGTCTAAAACTCAAGAGCTTGAGCAAAAAGCTGGTTTAGATCGGTATCCTCGGTAGGTTCAACAAAGGAGCTGGCAGGGGGTTGGCTGTCAACACGCAGGAGACGAGCACAAATCCCAGTCTCTGAAAGTATCTGAGTGTGTCCTGACACAGAGTCACGTCCCAGATGGGAACCTCGGTTGGTTTGTTTTTTTTTTTTGGCTTTTGGAATCAGTGGGTAAATTTTGGTTTCCTTGAAGCCAGTGGGATTTTCTCCAGGGATTTCAGCCTGACTCTATCAGTGATGACAACTGGCTTGGAGTTGAAAGGGAAAAAGTTGGATGAAGTCGGGTTTTGGGGCATGAATGCAGACAGGACTCCAACATTTTATGAATTCTTCTTGGTTTGGTGGAAAACAAATGTCAGGAAAAGTTAGTAAATGTCTCCAAGATGTATTAGGGCTCTTGTTTTAGAAGTTTGCTGAATTTCAATGTCTCCCCTCCTGTCTTTTTTTTTTCTTCTTGAAATGGCTTTTCAGATCGCCATTCCACCAGTTTGACCAGAAAAGGTAAAAAAACCCACTCTCCCTCAGTGCAATTTGATCCAAACAGCATTTCATGCTGCAGCAAAGGCCCATGCCCCACGCAGCCCTGCCGTGGGGCAGCCGTGGGGCTTGGTAACCCGCAGCAGCATCCTTCCCGGGGCACGGCACCCGCCTCCCCCCCGGCACCTCCCGGAGCCGGGGAAAGGGGGAGATCCTGGCACCCTCCACACTCGCTGCCAGCTGGGGACGTGCTCTCGGGGTGGAGAGCCTTCCCCCAGGCCTTCAGCTGGAAAGACTTATTTAGAGAGTTATTTCTCTCTGTATTTTTATAGAATTATTGTCGTGGTTTGGGACGGTGAGATGAATGATAGATGCTCTCCCCCACCCCCAAGGAGAGGAGGGAGAGAAAGAAAGAGAATTAGGAGTTTAGAAGGGACTAAACTACTTTAATGAAATATTAATAAAATAAAAAAAAAATAAAAATGAAATATATACCATATATATAAACTGTATCCAGCTCCCAGGATGAGATCACGTCACCGGCAGGCACTGGGAAAGTCACAGACTGGACTCAGCGACGGATGGGAACTGCGTTGTTTGGGGGAGCACTATCGGTTCTCCGTACAATGCGAGTCAAACCGTATATTGCTCTCCTTATTTCCCTAGCAGCACAGATGTTTGAAACCAGGATCTTTTTTTTTTATTTTTATTTTCCCCGTTTCCAGGTTTCTGCCCCTTCCCCTTTGCATTTCAAGTCCTCCGTTGCCAATGGTCTCAGGGTAAGGAACAGGAAGCGAGTCCCCAAAATTGTGATGACAGAGCAAAATCTGGGGGTTAAAGAAGTTTATCCACAAGAATCATAGGACCATAGAATGGTTCGGGTTGGAAGGGACCTTGAAGCCCATCCAGTGCCACCCCCTGCCCTGGGCAGGGACACCTCCCACCAGCCCAGGTTGCTCCAAGCCCCGTCCAGCCTGGCCTTGAACCCCTCCAGGGATGGGGCACCCGAGAAGACACACGGAGAAAAAGTTGTCCTTTGGTGTCGTTTGAAAATGCTTGTTTTCAGAGCGGTTTCATTCGCCTGGCCTGGGGAAGGGGGTGGTGTACGTGTACGCTGGACCGATGGCAGCCGAGCCCATGATGTGCTGGTTCAGGTGATGCCGCAGACACGGTTAAACGAGGCTTCGACCCTTTTCAGCAAAGCCCTCAAAGTCCGTCACTGCCTTGTCAGATTAGATCCGAGCCCCTTGAATTGCTATAAAACCCACTTTCCCTCCTAAATTCTCATTATTTTATTCTAGAAATTCAAGCTGAAGCATTGCAAGAATTTTAAGTGATCCCGTGGAAGAGATTCAAAGTGAGAAATCCACTTTTTTTGTTTTTTACCCCGTGTTTATAAAACCCGTCGATCTTCCAGTATTCCCAGCGCAGCTTGTGGCAAATCTTGTTTGTACACAAAACATTTTTCAAATTTATTGTGGCGCCTGCTTGTATTTAGGCGGTGGCCACTGCTAGCCACGCTCGGACGGAGCTGGGGAAGCCGGGCAGCCGTCGAGCCCCTCGATGGGAAGCAGGGTGCAATTCCCTGGCCTGTGCCGGGAAGGCGATGCCGTCTGATGCCCAGGGTTCTGCTGTGAACATCCCCCCTTTCTCACCTCCTTCTGGCCCAGCGGCGCCATCCGGCACCTCCAGATTTGCCTCCCGTGTTTTCAGATGAACTCCCTGGAGCATCCCGGTCCCCCGGCACCAGAGCTGCCGTGATGGCACGTACTCAGCAGATGGTTTTCCAAAGCCCTGCTCCGTTTGGACGATGCACCTTTCCAAGAAGAGGAGCGTCTGAGGAGCACGGGATTGATGTGCTCTTCTCTCTGGGCTTCCTCCTCCGTTTCTAATCCGCAACTCTCCGCCAAGACAGGCTTCATTACCCGCAGGCTACTCTTTGCCCTGATTGGAGTTTCAGGTATTTCTCCGGCGCTTAAAAAGCTGCTTTTGGCAGCGTTTTCAGAGCTGGAACCAAAGTGGGTTTGCTCTCCCACGTTCACGGAGGAGCTCGGGTGCGTACGTGCCCCCCCACGCCCCCCGGCTGCCTGTCACTGCTGTGCATCTCCCTGCTCTGCTTTTGGGGAAGCGGGTCAGATAATTTATCCAGAGAAACACAGCCGCCGAGAGCTCAGCCCTACAAACCCGACTCAGAAGATGGTCTCTAACGGCAGGTTGGGTGGCAGTCCTTGGGGACAAGACCCTTCTCGCCCTGTGTTTGCGCAGCCCCAAGCGCGGCGGCTCCTTCTGCTCTGAAAGCAGCAGACAGCTCAACCCGCAGAGGCAAGACAGCCCGAAATATCCTCGTTAGCGAGGAATGGACTGATGTTGGTCCAGATGTTTTAGTCCTCTGGGGCTTGCAGTCACGGATGGCACTGGCTGCCGGCGATGCCTGCGATGGCAGGCAGCAGTGTCACAGGGGGCAGGGGGGGTGGCACAGAAATGGGTGGGGTATTTTTCAGAGGGAAGGGCAAATTGCCTCCTTCGAAACCAGGCTGGGCAAACCTGCACAAGGCAGAGCCGGCGCTGCTAGAGCAGAGTTTGGCTCAGCAGCATCGCGGCGGGGCGTGCAGGCATGTCCCGAACCAGGGGCTCGAGCACGGTGGGAGGCCGGGGGGGGGTTCATTTCAGCCGCTGGCCCATCTCCCCCCCCATCCCCATAGAGCACTCCGAACTCCCACTTGCTGGCCGATGTGTGTGACGGGACCACTTAACACCAGCGCGGAGGAGCCAGAGCCCATGCTGCAGGGAACGCGCCTGTGCTTGCCAGGAGGAGGGAGCCAAGCACGCTTCTCTCCCTCTTTCTCCCAGGATTTGCAGTTTTGGTGGCTGGATGCCGAGTTCTCTCGTCTCAGCAAGCAGGACTAGTTCGGAGCTGGTGCGTGAAGAGGGGCAGAGGTGATGGGGAAAGGTGACGGGGAGGCAGGTGCTAGCGCTCAGGGCTCCCAGGGGTGCGCAGGTCTCCTGCGGGGACTATGGGGGAGGTCTGCGCGTGAGGTTGATTTCAACAGATTAGCTGGGGTTGAGGGATGAGCGAAGGCTGCCGTACCGGAGTGCAGCCACCCCTTCTGCTCCGAGCACCTAAGTCCTCCAGCATTTCGGAAAATCTCCATTTAGTGAAAGGTTGCTCAGTCCCACAGGATTCGGCTTTTTCAAGCGCTCAAAAAAGCCCCAGCCCCCGGAGCCAGAAGCCCATTGCCCATCGCGGGAGCAAATTGCAGAGGTGTCACTTTCCCGGCCGCAGCCGCACCGTGTAAACCAGAGGGGACATTGCCCCCGACTGCAGCACAGCCCGTTCCCCAAATCCCGCCCCACGGATCCCTGGCTGAGGCTACACGAACCGCCTCCGCCGGGGCGTGGGGGGCCACCCGCTGCAGCGGAGCTCTCTGTCCTCTGCGTGTCACCTCCTCGCTGACCGCGTCCCCCTCCCCGAGCATCCCCGGGGGAGGGAAGCTCCCTGCCAGCCCTCACCAGAACTCACTTATCTGCTCAGCAACACACGCGGCTGCAGCCGCCGGCCACCGGCCGCCTCCGGCACCCCGGGCTTCCTACAGCCCCGCACCCCGCCGTGCTGCGCCCCCCGCCCCCGCCCCCCACCCGCGGCCGCTCCGGAGAGCGGAACGGGGCAGAGCCGCCTCCCGGCACAGCCCCCCCGGGGCGGGGGGGGGGGGGGGTCGGTCCACGATGGGGAAGCTGGGGGTCCTCGCTGGGGAAGCAAAGAGGGGGGCAACCCATTCCGTGGGGTGCCCCCCCCCCAAAAAAAAAAAAAAAATATCCCCCCGCTGAGCCAGCGGGATCGGCCGCGCCTGTGTGCGGGGGACGGGGATGGGGCAGGGAGTGACTCCCGGCTGGGGGGGGCCGGCGGAGGAGGGGTGGGTGCTGGCGGGGCCGGGGCGCTGCCGCATTTATAGGAGGAGCGGCCGGGCGCCGCGGCAGGGCCCTCCCCGTCCCGCAGACGCCAGCGGGGCGGTGGCCCCGGTTAAAGGGGAAACTTGTCAGCGCCGCCGCCCGCTCCGCTCCGCCGCTGCCGCCCCGCGCCCCTCGGCTCCGCCGCGACGTGAGTACGGCCCGGCCCGGGAGGGGGGCGGCTGCTGCGGGCTCCGCCGGGAAGGGGAAGGGAAGGGGAAGGGGAAGGGAAGGGAAGGGCTCTCCCGATGGGGAGAAGGGCCAGAGAGACCCTCCGGGGGGTCCACAGGGGAGAGGGAGGGGGGAGCGCACCCCCGTCCCCCCGCTGCGAGGGTCCTCTAGGGAGAGCGGTCAGGGCAGCCCCTCCCTGCTTCTCCGCGGGGAGATGGGCTGCGGAAAGACCCCCCCCACCCCCCCGGCTCCCGGGGGAGAAGGGCAATGAGAGCCCCTGCTGGGGGTGTCGAGGGCAGATAAGCCGAGGAGACACCCCCCCTACGGGGGTCTTGTAGGGAGAGGGCTCAGGGCAGCCCGTCCTTCCTTCTCCGCGGGTCCCCAGGGGAGATGGGCTGCGGAAAGCGGCCCCCCCCCCGCCTCCGGGAGGAGAAGGGCAATGAGAGCCCCTGCTGGGGGGGCCGGAGGGAGATGGGCCGAGGAGACCCCCCCTGCAGAAGAGGGGCAGGAGCAGCTGTCGGGGGAGATGGGCCGAGATACACGCTTCCCCCCTCCCACCCTACGCGGGGGTCGCCAGGGGAGATGGGCTGGGGAAAGCCCCCCCACACACACCCCGGGGCGGGAGAGGGGCAAAGAAAGCCCCTGTTGGGGGTGTCGAGGGGAGATGGGTCGAGAAGAACACCCCCCCCAACCCGGGGGGAGATGGGCCTAGATAGGTGGCTCCCCCTCCTTCCCGCAGCCGTCCTCTGCGGGGGTCGCCAGGGGAGATGGGCCAGGGAAAGCCCCCCCTGGGGAGAGGGGCCGGCAGAATGACCCCCGGTGGTCCCCATGGGTAGGTGGGCAGGGGACCCTCCATCCCGGCGGAGGGGGGCCGGGGTAGCCCCTCGGCTGAGATGCGCCGAGATAGACACACAACCACCACCACCCCCCCCGCCGGGGTTGCCGAGGAGCACGCTGCCCTCGGGGGGAGGGATGGGAGCCCCCGCTTCGGAGGAGAGGGGCTGAGGGAGCCCCTCGGGGAAGCCCCCTCGGTGAGCGGGCTTGGGGGGAGCTTGGAGGATCCCCGGGGGCATCCGGGAGTGAGTCTGGGCAGAAGGCTCTGACCCCCGCCCCACCGTTGGCGGGACCCGAGGGAAGAAGCCCGGGAGCCGGGCGCTGCCCGAGCATCCCCCGGAGCCCTCCCTGCTGCCCTCGGGGACCGGCCACACACACACACACACACACACACACACACACACACACGCACGCACTCAGCCGCATCCCTCTGCCCCTCCAGTTCTGCCCTCCGCTGCCGCCAAGATGCTGCTTTTGCTGCTGGGGATCATCGTGCTCCACGTCACCGTGCTGGTGCTCCTCTTCGTCTCCACCATCGTTAGCGTAAGTACGGACTTTTCCTCCGGCACCGGGGTACCAGCGAGGCAGGGAGTGGCCGGCGGGGGTTTAGGGCATGGCAAAACCAGAAGGTGGTGTTTTTATTTTTGGTTTATTTTCCAGCCTGGCTTTTAGCAGGAATTATTATTTGCTGACTGATGGTCTTCCTAACGGTGGGATTTTGGAGAATTTTGCACAGAAAGCTCTCTTCCGTATTTGTGCTGTCAGGTGTCACTGGGGGGGTGGGTCAGTCAGGTGTAATGGGGGGGGTCGCTTGGTTGTGTGCGGCAGCGGGTGCTCAGGACATCCCCATCAGTCCAGAGGAGAGGGCTGTTGAAGGCCATCTCCTCATCGTCCCCATGTCACATCATAGAGCACCCAAAAGACCCTCGGTGGGGGTGACGCCGCACTCCCCTTTCATAAAGGAGCTCCACCTGCTAACGGGCTTCAGGCCACAGGACCAGTACAGCCAGTCTGAGCAAAACCCCTTGAAACGGGACTGGTTTGGGCACTGGCTCCTCAGCACCAGCAGTTTTGCTCTGCAGCTCTGCTCCTTTGGGGCTGTGCGTTGGGCACAGCCTCTCGCTCCCCACCCGCATGGGCTCCTCCTGGCAATGTTCAAGGCTTAAGCTGTGCAAGCAGTGGGAAGATGGAGGGTTGGATGCTGCACAGAGGGTTCCCAGCACCGTTCTCGGTCCAGAGCCCAGTTAACACGTCATCTACTTAGGAAGAGGTTTGCCTTGGTTTTAAGGCAGCAGTTTTGTAGAGCTGGTGAGTTCCAGGCTTGCTTCACCAGGTTCTTCTTTCCCTTAATTTTTTTTTTCTTATTTTGTTTTTTTTTGGGTGGTCATAGTAGTAGAAGACGTTAAAAAAAAAAAATCTTGCGAGTCGTTAGAAATCACGTGGAACCATTCAAATAGCCCGGCCCGGCGCTGGGCGAGGACGGCAGAGGGGAGGGAAGCGCGCGTCCCCCGCGGGACTTGGTCCGTGTTTAAAGAGAATAAAGAGCTTCTGTGTTTTTTCTGCCGTTGGGGTGAAAGCGGCTAAAAGCAACTATCAGTATTTCCTTTCCAAACCCCTTTTCTGTGGAAAAGCATGTGCCTGGGAGCCCCCGGCCGGTACGCCCTGGGGCTGCTGGGTGCCGAAGCCCTGGCGGGGGGCACACGGCTGCCTGCCCCCTCCTGCCAGGGCGCTGCTCACGGGGCTGCGTCTCTTTGCAGCAATGGCTGGTGAACGGCGGGCACACGGCGGACCTCTGGCAGAACTGCACCTCCGGTAGCGTCTTCCACTGCCTGACCTCCTCCACGAACGGTGAGTGCTCCCCCCCGGCAAATCGCTGCCCCTCGCTTTTATTCTCCTCCCCAGCCTTAGGAAATCAAGGGGGATTTGCCTGTGTGGGTTACTTGTGATTCCCTCTTGCTTTTCACTGCACACCCCCCCTCCGCCCCCGAAATTATTCCCTCCCTCCCCATCCCCTCCCCTCCTCTGCTCTGTCCCCAGATGGAGGGACAGGGACCCACCGCATTCCCGGCGTCCTGGTGGGGAGATTGCGCCCCCCCCCAGCTTTACCAGTCCCTGAAACTGGGCTGGGGCTTAGCGTGGGTCCCAGCCCCGATGCCCATTGCTCTGCCCCCCAGCTGTGGGGCAGCTCCTGGCAGCACCATGGCAGGGTGTTCAGCGCGCCCAGCCGCAGCGGAGGTGACCGGCTCGAGTGCTTTTCGGTAGCCTCCTGTTATTAGCCCCTTTCGATGACACTGGGATGTATAAACGCGAGGCAGTCCTTGGAGCAGGGCTCGCTGGGCGCCCATCGCCCTGCTGGGAGTGGAGGGGCCGTTTTCATCACGCCTCCCTCTTGCCTGTGTTAAAGTGGTTTAAAGATGCCGCGGTGCCCTGAGGACACCCCGTCTCCAGGGGACACCCTGTCCCCTATCCAGAAAGTTGCCCTGCTTTCTGCCGCTGCGACAGGCTGAGTTTTGGGGCACTCTCCTCGCTCCGTGGTTCGCTGCCGAGCCCCATGGGGTGGGACGTGCTGAGCCCTCAGGCCCTGCCTCATCCCACCGCTGACGCGGCACCTGCACATCTGGAGTGGCCGAACGGCCACCTCTGGCCTGGGCTGGGTGGAGGCTGCTGTGGCGCTGGGTGACGTCACCCAGCGAGCTGTGTGCTGAGGTCAGCAGGGGAGGGGTGCTTGCTGAGATGCCGTGACGCAGTTTGCAGGGCACCTAGCGGTACCAGTGTCATGAGACCTGTGCTCAAGGAGTCAGACAAGCCCGTGCCTCAGTTTCCCCACAAGGCAGGGCTAATGCCAGTGGTGCCGCGTCCAGCGTTTGTTTTCAGTTAGCCTGGGTTTTGCTTTCCCCTGGAGACGGATTCTCCCAGTGAAACCAGTTGTGAATCATACCGATGTCACACTACGCCGGAAACACGCTCCTGGCGTAGGAGCAAACCGATGCCACGTGGTCTTGGCAAGTTGCAGGGAAGAGCACTGTGTGCTTTCAAAGGGTCTTGCGGTGATGGGAGACTGTCAGGGGTTTGTGGAGATTCATGTCGCCCTAGTCCCCAGCCTGGTGGGAGCAAAACTCTTGTGGGTGCCCGACGTGGGGAGATGGGTGCTGATGCTCACTCTCCCTTTCCTCTTCCCTGCGCCGAAAGCAGCCCAGTGAGGGGCCCAGGCTCTGGTTTCGGTGGGAGCGAAGCCACCGCCGCGGGTCTCTGCTGACGCCTGGTGGTGTCCGGGCTGGCTGGGAAGCGGCTGGACCCCGTCCCAGCCCGGGAGCCTTCTGGAGCCATGGCCTTCATCAGCAGTTGGCTGGTGTTGGCCGGCTGCAGCGTAGGCAGGCTGCTTCACGGCCATTCATGCGTGCGCCAAAACTGCTGACCTTGCGCTTTGAAATAAAAGGCAGCGATTGCCCCCCCTTCCCCCGCCGCAGAGTCCCAGAGCCCAGGGCTGTAAAGCCTCCCCAAATCTTTTGCTTTTCAAATCTCCACTGCTTTTTTTTTTTTTTTTTTCCTGGGTGTTTGCAGGGTGCCGTGTGTTGGGGAGTTTTTAAGTGTTGAGAGGGGCTTGTCCAAAACGTGGTTGGGGTGGTTTCCTCCACGTCTGACTGCCCTGCTGGGGGTTGCCAGTCTATATTGCCCCGTTCCCAGGAGCTGCTCGAAGAGGGGCTTCCCTCTGGATCCTTTCAGTGGTGAATTTTTGTCATTGAAGGGACTATAGTCGGAAAGGCCCTGCTAAAAACGCCGTCAAGCGGCTGAGTTTGGTTCATGAGGTGCCCCAGTGGGCAGCTCTTTGAGTAGAGGTGCATTGTGCTCGAGCCTTAAAGAGCTCTCTGCCAGCTCTTATTGATGTGAAGGCTCTGCTCTGGCATCAGGAAAAGGAGGTTTTGCTTGGGCAAAAGCTTCTGCCCCATCCACCCTGCGGCCGGGCTGGGGGAGCAACGCCGCTGAGGACCAGTCTTCATCTGGTGGGACCCTGGATGCAGGAGCCAGAGCTCACCGGGGCTGTAGGAACACAGAATCAAAAGATATTTCCTGGGCTTTTAAAGCAAGGCTTTTAAAATCTGTCGGTAAAAATGGCATAAAAATAGCCCGCAGTATCCTTTCCGGTGGGTCCCTGTGCCCTCCCTCCCTGCTGCCCGTCTCCGAGCCCCTCCGCTGCCGGGGGACCCGCGGTCGGCCACGATTCGGAGCGATAACAGGGACACGGAACAAGGATGCTGTGGCAGGACCAACTCTGGGGCTCGTCCTCATCCCCTGCCTGCTCCTTGTTAACGCTCCTGAGACTCTCTTTGCAAGGAACGTGCTTATTTTCAAAAATACGAACGATCCTATACCAAATAACCACAAACCGTTCTCATTTAAGTCTCTCTCAAAACACAGGCTGTGCATGCCGCACTGCGTTGTAGAAAGCGGTAAGAATTTGTTTCTCTGTGCCTGTGCCAAGGACGGTACTCAACGGTTAATCGCCGAGTGCCAAGGTCTGCTCTGGGCTAAGAGCAAGAAATCCTCGGTCGGGAATTTTTGGCAGAACTTGGTCTTTACGTAGAGGCATTTTTTTTTTCTTCTGGCCATCGCAGTGGCCGCCGCAGTGCAGTTATTTCTTCCTCTCTTTTTGAAAAGGAGCGGTACTCGGTGCTCGGAATATGTGGAATTAGGTAGGGTTCAGCATGGGGGGGGGGTTGTTGTGTGCTGTGGTGTTCCCCTTTGGTCTCATCACGGTGAGGGTGGATGAGCCTCCTCTCGCCCGCTGTCCTGCCGCACAAGGATGCTTTTGTTCAGGTGACCGTTATGTGAACGCCCAAGGAGAAGCTGAGCTTGCTAAAACCAGGTGCCAGCAAGATTAGGAAGAGATTTATCACTGTGAGGGTGGTGAGCCCCTGGCCCAGGTTGCCCAGAGAAGCTGTGGCTGCCCCATCCCTGGAGGGGTTCAAGGCCAGGCTGGAGCAACCTGGGCTGGTGGGAGGTGTCCCTGCCCAGGGCAGGGGGTGGCACTGGATGGGCTTTAAGGTCCCTTCCAACCCAAACCGTTCTATGATTGTATGACTTCCTTGCATTTAACCCTGGGGCAGGTTTGGGACGGTGCTCCTAACCTTATAGATTATCCCCAGGGATGGAATACGCAGCAAAACAACCCCAAAGTTGACCGCAGGACTGTCAGACCGTGGCTCCCCGGGACATTAGCACAGGATGGAGTTGGTCTCAGTGGAGGCTGAGGTCCCACCACCCAAATTCCTCTTGGCGGGGCTTGAACCCCCTGCGCGTGCGAGGGCTGAGTGGCCCTGATGGGATCCAGTGCAGGGAGGGAGGAGGACGCGCAGGGTGGGAGGAGGACGCGCCGGGTGGGGGCAGATGCCCACTTCTTCGCCTTTTACAACCGCCTGCTCGTTGCTATGATTTCTGCATTTGCTCGTTAGATAATGCCTTTTTTTTTTTTTTTTTTCAAGAGGAGGAGAACTATGGAAAAAATGTTGCAATCTTCTCTCCGTTTGCGCTGTCAGACATTCCTGGAAAAGACTTATCTCAAGAATTCAGCTCTGAATCCCAGAATTGTGCGTCGGCACGGCCGCGCGCCAGCCCCCAGCTGTGCGGTCCCGCTCGCAGGCACGGGGCGCACGGCCGGACCTGAGCTGCTCAAGTGCTCTTAAGTAGATTCCACCTCAAGTTTCCAGACAGCGATATTTATTTTTTTTCCCCCTCCAAAAATGGCCTTTTTTCTCCATAACTGAATTTTTTTATTCAGGCAAGATTAGTTTTGTGGTTTTTCTCTGCTGCTTTCCACTGCTCTTCCTCTGATTTTGGTGGGAATGCTGAATGCTGGGAAGCAGTAGGAGATTCCTACATCCTTCTGTAACATCAGGAGACATTTTTCCTGGTGTCTCCTGCCAGTTTCTCCTGTCGCTGCTCTGTGGTTTTTGCATGAGTGTCTTGTTCCCAGGCCAGCTGGTGTTTGTTTGGCTTTTTGAAAGGGAAACGAAAAAACCCCAAACCTTGGGAAACGCGCTGGCTGCCAATCCGCATGCTTGCTAGGTACCGTGAGCCCTGTGATGCTGATGACTTGCTGCTGCGACGGCCACGGGCAAAGCCCAGGTGGGTCCCCCCAGAGCAGAGATCTGCCCTGGAGCACCCGGGCGGGCAGGGATGGAGCTCCCATCCATGGGGCAGGCAGTGCCACGCACCCGGGGGGGTTGGCCCAGCTCTTCTGCACGCTGACCTTCCCTCTCCCAGAGCCCCTTTGCTCTGGCAGACGGGACCTTAAGCAGCACCGCCGGTGCTTGAAATGCATTTTCTTTGCGCTGGAAGAGGCAGGAAAGATCTTCCTCCCTGGCACGAGGCAGGGGCACCTGTGCCCTGACCCGCCAGCAGTTCCCAGGAGGAATTACGCTGCTTCTTCTCCCCTTTAAAATGCGTAACTGAACCATCTGAACCCATTGCTTTTGCTGTGTCAGCCCCCCCAGGCTGGCTTTGCTGCCCTTATTCTTTCAAACTCTTTCTTCCAGCAGTGCTGGGCTCGGGTGACAGAAAAGCTATGGAGAGACGGAGGTGCCTTTCAACTTGCCGTAATCCTCCTTGTGGCTGAAAACGATGTCGCGAGGCTGCGGTGAAGCCTTGCGCCGAGGAAAATGATTTCTCAGTGTCTAATTCCATTCTCGACAGCGGGTATAAAAATATCTGAACAAAAAGAGATGGGGGCAAATTCCACTGGAGGAACCCAGACTGCACCAACTGGAGACTTGGTCACGGGTGAGGGGACACTTGGAGCAGGAGGGTGAGATGGAGGCGATGGTCCAGTCGCCCCTGCAAATTAGGAGTTCAAAAATTTAAAGATTCAAAGATTTAAGACAGAGTGTGTCGACTTTTCATTGAGTGCTAAAGTCACCTTCTGCCCTTAGGCTGTGCTGTCTTGCTTTGCAAGCCTTTTGGCTTTATTTCTGCCGGGCAGCTGCAAACGAGCAAGAAATTACCCGTGTTTAAGGCTGCTGAATCTGTTGTAATGAAGCCATGTGGTAAATAATGTATAGTTTGTTTGTGTGGTAGCGCGTAGCCTTTGTGCTTGAGGTTCTAGACATCAGCTGGGCCACATTCCGCTTATCACAGAATGGTTCGGGTTGGAAGGGACCTTAAAGCCCACCCAGTGCCACCCCCTGCCCTGGGCAGGGACACCTCCCACCAGCCCAGGTTGCTCCAAGCCCCGTCCAGCCTGGCCTTGAACCCCTCCAGGGATGGGGCAGCCACAGCTTCGCTGGGCAAATGTACAGATCCCTTGATTTGGGAACAGCTCTGGTCCTTCGGGGTCTTCGCACTTTGCGGCAGAGGAGCAAAGAACCAGCTTTTAACCTCAGCGGTTTGTGGGTTGGGGCACCCGCTTGGTCAGTAATGACGGAGAACATATTGGCTTAACTCGAGCAGGGTTGAAGCCCTCTCTGCCAGCTTGTGGGTGACTGTGGCTGGCCCCTTAGTCGTCTAAAAATAAACCGTGGGGTATTCCAGGAGAATATTTTGTATTTCAGATCAGTTTCTACCGTAGTTGTGTTGCTTGCGGTATGGAAGGGACTTCCTCTGTTTAAAACCAGGGTTTTATTGTTGTTTGTTCTTCTTACAAAGAGCATCTGATAAGGAGAGGTAGGGAACCGGTGCTGTTTTTTTTCCTCAGCTGCTCCAGAGCTCTTTGGCTATTTCTGCGTCGGGGGGGTGTCCGTCAACCCTCCCTGCTGGGTGAGGGCTTTGGCCCGTGGAAGAGGAACAAAAGGAAGGAAGAAGGCAAAGTGTGGGCAAACAAAACCCAGAAGAATGGGTGGGGGAGTCCAGTGTAGAGTGCACTGCTGGAAAATCCTTCACCCAACGTTTTTTCTGGCCTCGATGAGACTCTCGGGTGTCCCCGCGGCCTCAGGCAGAGTGTAGCCCAGCAGCTTGTCTGCGGGTCCAGGCAGCGCCGCTCCCCATCCCTGCTCCTGCTGCCTGGACTCGAAATCGGTGGGAGTTGGTACCTAAGCCCTTCGGAGGACCTGAAATGATGTATCTACAACCTCAGCTCGTTCTCACACACAAGCCGAAAAAGGAGGTCAGAGCCGCCACCTCGAGGGTCTTGGAGAGGAGCCGCCTTGGGCATCGTGGAGCTGTTGGAAGGTGTTTTTCATGGCGCCAGCAGCTTTCTGCTGCCTCGGCAGCATCAGAGGTTGCCTCTGCGGGATGTGAGCTTCGACGGTCGATGGGACGCCAGCCGCGGCCTCATGGCTGAACCACAGAGATACGGAGGACAGGCCGTGCTCCGCAAACCGCTCAGGTTTGAATGTGGCAGCTTGGGGAGCTCTGGACACCTGGCCTCAGGGGCTTCTTGGATGGAGCTTCAAGGAGAAGACAAAAGGGAGAACAGCCCACCAGAAAAGAGGACAAGAGGAGAAAAGAAGAATTTGAGGGTTTCATCTCCTTCTGAAGGGAGCTACAAAAGACGACCAGCAATTGCAGCACTGTGTTCATTCACTGCCTCCCCGCAGCCCCGGTGTTTCCCACCTGCCCATCCCCTGGCTCTTACAAATACCTTGGGAGCTCTTTAAAATCCCCCTTTTTCTGGCGGGATTTCCAGGAATACCTCCATCCAGCACCCTGTGGTCCTCTCCAGGGAGTGGACATAGGAGGGTAGGAAAAGAGCAACCGTTGGCTGAAAAACCTGCTTTTCCCAGCTGGAGCGTCCAGCAGCCCAGAGCGCGGCGTGGGCCGGTTTGACCTTGTGCTGGTGGGATGTCTAGGACCGAAGGAGAAGAAAGTTGCAATGTCATGGAGCTGGATTTTTTTTCCCCTGGAAGAGCTTAGTGGCTCAGCTGGTGGTGGCTGACGAAGAGCGATGCTGTTCTCCTCAACAGGAGAGATGCTGGCTTTGAGCGGTGGGGCTGGGGGGGTGCCGGGGGGGCTGTGCTGCTCGGGAGTAGCGCTGCGGGTCGCTGAGCTTTTTTGCCTTTCTGGGTTGCCAAGGAGCAGCGGTGTGAAGTTCAGCCCCAGCAGAATGATGCAATTGAGCTAGGATTTCTGCATCTTCGCTTCACCCTTTTTCAACCCTCTGAAGGACTATTTGAATATCAAAGGTTTAAAACCATCGCAAGCCCCAGCGCTTGTGATGTGACGGCTCCATAGGTGAGGATGCAAGTTGGGTCCGGGTTCTTGATCAGACCTTGAAGCCTGAGAGTCTGCTTTGGAAAAACTCTGCTCAGAAAACACGTCTTTTCCCTGGCAGACCTGGGCGGGCACCTTTGTGCCCGTAGATGCTTGTGCTGTTCCTGACCCTGCGCGTATTTAGCGTGCAGCATTGAAGGAGCAGGTTTTACCATGCCGAATGGTCATGAATTTCCCCCTCCCGCTAGTTTTGTGTATATTATAGGCTACAGTTACCTCCTCGGTGGAATTTTTCTTCCCGAAAAGTGGTTGCTTTTTAAGTGTACGGTTCATCTGCAGTTTGCAAAGGGAAAGCTGCGCGTGCAAAATGTTACTGTCAGCTGCAGGTCACGGCACAGAGGTGTTTTTAATACATAGCACTAATTTAGTGATGTCTTACCAGCCGGTGTTTAACCTGATGGCTTCAGGAAGTTTCTTCTCAGTTTGTGCTTTATTCTTTCTCCTTGGCTGGGCCAAAAGAGGAGAGGGTGTCTGTGACCGAGCGGTGAATTAAACCCTGGGGAGCCAGTGCTTGTCCTTTAAGGCTCTTTGCTGCTGGCCGGGGGGGTGTTTCTGCCAGCCCCATCAATCCTCAGCTGCACCCCTTGTCTGGGTGTAAAACCTCCCTGCGAGCGGGGCTGGGGCTCTGCTGTCTTTCGGCGGGGGAGGGGGAGGTTCAGCTGTAATTTCTACTCTAGGTTTCAATTTCCGCTCCTAGTTTCAATTTCTGTTCTGGGTTCCTTTCTTTTGTGTTAGACTTTGGGGCAGCGAAATGTGGTCTTTAGCATCCCAGGGGTGAAGCCTTTTTCCCCGCTGTTCTAAGTGGCGGCGTGAGCGCATCAGGGCTTGCAGAGCTCCGGGAAATTTTCAAATTTGTTTTGTAAAAACTTCTCCCCTCATTTCTGACTGCCGGAAAGGGCTCTAAAAATGCTCCCGATGGCTCCTCTCCGGAAGCGGCGTGCAGGGTGTTATCTGTCCTTTCCACTCGGTTTCCTTTTCTTCCTCCTCCTCCTCCTCCTGGAGAACAAAGATATAAACACGGAGCTGAAGAGTTGCCGGAGAAAAATGGAATAACCGACTCGCCGCCCAGGGGAAACCACAAATAACAGCCTGGGAGTGAAGAGTGCTGACAGCCCTCGCCGTACCACCCCCGGGGCCCAGGCCTCCCGCTGGGAAACTCCCTTTAGTTTTTTAAAAAGCTACAGGCAGGACACAGCGCTAACAGCAAGGGAGTTAAGAGCATATGGAGCTGAGGAGGTAGCCATCCTACCTGCAGTTGTGGTGGTGTTTTTCAAGTGAATTAAAGGCAATTAGCGAGCCTGATGCGGCTGGGCTTGGGTTTAATGGGAGTGTAGCGGCTCGCGTTTGTGGGTCCGTGAGTGACGAGCTGGGGCTCCTTCCCCTCGCTTTTACAAAGGAGGCCAATAAAAGTCAGCAAAGGGCCGGATGGGAGCGGGCTCAGAGCTCTGGTCTGTGGGATCATCTCCTGATTTACCGTGGCCAGCAGATCCAGAGAGGGGATTCTGCCCCTCTGCTCCACTCTGGTGAGACCCCACCTGGAGCACTGTGTCCAGCTCTGGAGCCCTCAGCACAAGAAGGACACGGACCTGTTGGAGCGGGGCCAGAGGAGGCCACAAAGATGCTGGGAGGGCTGGAGCCCCTCTGCTGTGAGGACAGGCTGAGAGAGCTGGGGGGGTTCAGCCTGGAGAAGAGAAGGCCCCAGGGAGACCTTCCAGCCCCTTCCAGTCCCTAAAGGGGCTCCAGGAAAGCTGGGGAGGGGCTGTTTGCAAGGGCATGTAGCGACAGGACAAGGGGCAATGGTTTAAACTAGAGCAGGGCAGGTTTAGATCAGACATTAGGAAGAAGTTCTTTACCCTGAGGGTGGTGAGACACTGGCCCAGGTTGCCCAGAGAGGTGGTGGAGGCCCCATCCCTGGAGACATTCAAGGCCAGGCTGGATGAGGCTCTGAGCAACCTGATCCAGTTGAAGATGTCCCTGCTGACTGCAGGGGGTTGGGCTAGGTGGCCTTGAGAGGTCCCTTCACACCCAACCCACTCTGTGATTCTATTTCCCTGTTTGTAAGCGGCTGCTGCTCCCTGGCTGCAGCAGGGCCGGCTGCCGAAACCCCTCTGGCCACGGTGGGCTTTCCCACCCCCTCTCTCAGTGCCTGCCTTTATATTCCTCTGACAATGGGATTTTGAAAAGCCCGTGTAAATCATTCACATTCAGAACCAAAAAAAGACACACGGGGAGGCGGATGCAATTAAAAGGGCAGCTCAGCTCAGCTTTCCGTCTAGACAGCCTTCTCCTGAAATAACCGGCAGTTGGAGCATCTACCTCCAAGCAGAAAGGGCTCCTCTCCGGGCCGGATCCCATGGCCTTTGAAATCACAAAAGACGGGTTTCTTGGGTCCTGGACCAAAGGGGCAGGGCTTGGGGCTGGGCAGGCTCTGGCTCAGCCGGTGCCCGGAGGTGGACCCAGCTGTAGGGCTCGGAAAAGGGTGAGATGAGAGCTCAGCTTCCCAGAGCTGGGGTGGGAAGTGCTGATGGGGTGGGAGGAGATTTGCAATTCAGCAGCTGGACATCCTCAAAACTATATTTCTCCCACCCCGTCTGAGCAATGATTCACGGCTTGGTTTTTAGCAGCGCTTGGGGCTGCCTCATCCCCTCTGTTGCCCACTGGTTCGGTGTGGCCGGAGCTGAAGGCCCAGGTGTGGTCCAGGCAGGGCTTTTCCCTGCCTGGCCAGCTGAGATAGATGAAATATATGGGATGTTCTGTGCAGGTCAATGTGAAAGCCACGCTGGGATTTCCTGGACGTGACAGAAGGGTTAGCTGCTCCTTCCTACGGAACTGGTGCCCGTGGATGTAAACCTGGTGGCACCAAAATGGGTGAAGCTCAGCAGCTCCTTAGCTGGGCCCATTAATGCTGCGGTGTAGCTTGGTGTGGGAAGCATGAAATGGAGGGGAAGGAAAAAGCTATCGCCCCCCACCCCCCGTATCAGCACCGGTGTACTGGCAGCTCAAGCGTTGTGTCCAGTTTTGGGCCCCTCACCGCAAAAAGGTCGTTGAGGGGCTGGAGCGTGTCCAGAGAAGGGCGACGGAGCTGGTGAGGGGTCTGGAGCACAAGTCTGGTGAGGAGCGGCTGAGGGAGCTGGGGGTGTTCAGCCTGGAGAAGAGGAGGCTGAGGGGAGACCTTCTCGCTCTCTGCAGCTCCCTGAAAGGAGGGGGTAGCCGGGGGGGGTCGGTCTCTTCTCCCAGGGAACAGGTGATGGGACAAGAGGAAACGGCCTCAAGTTGCACCAGGGGAGGTTTAGGATGGAAATTAGGAAAAATGCCTTCACTGAAAGGGTTGTCAAGCATTGGAAGAGGCTGCCCAGGGCCGTGGAGTCACCATCCCTGGAGGTATTTAAAAGCCAGGCAGACGTGGCGCTGAGGGACATGGTTTAATGGTTGAACTTGATGATCTTAATGGTTCCTTCCAACCTAGACCATTCTATGATTCTGTGTCTGCAATGAGCAGAGGCCGCTCTGGATGGTTTCAGGTTTCGCTCCATTTCATGACCGACCGGAGGCAAGATGCAAAGATAAGAGGTAGAATTGATGGTCCAAAGTCAAACACGCCAGACATTACTAAATTGCCTAGGATGTTCCCCGTGGGCATGGATGCCTTCCCCAGAAAGGCATCTGGGAACCAGCCTTTCATGGTTCCCAGAAAGGCTCAGGCGCGGATCATCACTGCCGTCCTGGTTGAGGGCTGTACCGCGCTCTCCGGTTCAAATTCTGCTCTCACCTCCGTGAGTGCAGCTTGCGAGGGTTTGGTGGGGAAGCGCCGTCGCTTCTCTGGGAGCAGACGCTGTTCCGGGCAGTCCCAAATGGCCTCGTTTGCTGCACCAAGTATTGAAGGCTGCTCAGCTGAAGCGTAGCTTTATTTGGAAGTTTTGCTCCGTTTCAGCTATTTGCTGCAGAAAGCTGGGTTGTTTTTTTTGCAGCGTGCAGCCAGGGGAGGCGAAGCTGGTGGGAGTAAAACTGCGGCAGGGGCCGGGACTGAGACTTTAGTGCTGCCTAATTCTGCCCTGTCTGTGAATCCAGCCCAAAGCGTGTTTTTTCTGCCTTTGACTGGGTGGTTTGTGCCTCAGTTTACCTGTACCGAGTCCTGCCTGGCTTTCGTGGTGAATTAATCAATGCTGCATCCTTAAAGACCGCTCAAGGAAAGCTGCGGATGCTCCTTTTGATCTCAAACTTTATAAGGAAAGGGAAAGGCAGAGGCATTCGTGAGCATGGCCCCGGCCCGGTGCTGTGAGGCACTGCCTCTTTCTGTCAAGCCGCAGCAGCTCATGGGATGGAGCGGCATTTCGCTTGTTTATTTATTTTTTTTATTATTTTTTTTTTTACGCTGGGAGTTACGCGCCCACGAAGCCCTGAAATAGCTGGGCCGTGACTCATGCAGGGGCTGGTTTAACTGGTCCGCTCTGGGAGGCAGCTGCGCTTGGCAGCTGGGGAAGGCTCTTCCCAAAAGGTTTGACTCCGCAAGGGCAGAGGGTGTTTTCACATTGCCGTCTCTGTATTTTACCTCCGAGCCTGGCCAAGCTCGCTGGCTCACAGCGTGTTGCGCATGGCTTTTGTGTTTCTAGTCCCGCTGAACTCCCAGGGCCTGACCTGAAGCTGGTGGTGGGCTGGGGGGGGGAGGCTTTCTTTTCTCTCTTTCCAAGAGAATCCAAAATTCTCTTGGATTTTCTCCAGGCTTTGGGCTAGTATCTCTGCTCGTATTTTATAATAAACGCTCCCCGCGAAAGCGCGCGACCCTGCGATTCATTTTACCCCAGCACGCTGGTCCATGCCACACGTCATCCTAAACCCCAGGCAGCATCGTGCCCCTGCTGAGGACCTCCCTTGGCCACGTCCCCCAGATGTTCAGAGACTGAATGGGACCCAAGGGTGGGCTGGTGGCACTGGGGAGGATGCCGTGGTGGGGGCTCGCTACCTGTGGTGCCCGCACTGAGGTTTCCTTCTGTCTGTCTTTCCCCAGAATGGCTGCAGTCTGTCCAAGCGATGATGATCCTCTCCATCATCTTCAGCGTCTTGTCCCTGTTCCTGTTCTTTTGCCAGCTGTTCACGCTCACCAAGGGCGGGCGGTTCTACGTTACCGGAGTCTTCCAAATCCTTGCTGGTAAGTGGGGGCTGGCGGATGGGGCTGTCAGCGGTGGGGAAAGGGCTTTCAGGCAGAGGAGAGGGTAATGGTGGAAACAAGCATGTTCTTGGGTACAGCAGCAGGAGGGCCACCGAGCTGGCTCCTGCTTGGCTCAGGGAGGGGAAAGGGGGATGAATAATTTGCATCCGTTGAGGTCTTGCACTCTGAGATGGGATGGAATGGGGTGGGGTCCGGCTGTCAGGGCACACTGTGCATCCAAGCTCTTCTGCCCTTGCATCCTGGAAGGTGCAAGAAAGTTGCTGCCCCAGCCGGGGAGGTTTCGGTGCCAGACCCGCCGGAGGCAGAGCTGTGCCGGCGATGGGGTGATGGAGCAGGGTGGGCACGGGGGCTGCCGGCCCGAGAGCGAGTCGCCCTGCACCTCCACCTGCTCTTCCCATGGCACGGGGTGGGACGCTGAGGGTCCAGGGTGGCCACGCTGACTCTGGGACCCACCTCTGCCGGGCTGGGTGAGGTTTCCGCAGCGGCTGGCAGGGTGGGGGAAGTAGTGACGATCCCTTTTTGGCAAAAGAGGATCCGATGATTATTTATAAACTTGCCATAAGGGGACCAGGTGCTTTCCACATCAGCAAGGAGCCGCTGGAGCGTGCAGGGTGAGCCGGCTGACTTTGAACTGTCAGCTGCTATTTTTAACTCTTCAAGAACTCAGCGCTGTAAACGGAGCACGGTTCGTGTCCCGCGTTGCAGTTCTCCAAATATAGATGCCATAAAGCCACCGTCTCCGCTTGCGTTTCCACGTATGAAACCGGTGGAGAGGATTTTCAAGCGTTCAGACGAAAAAAATTGAATTGTGCAGTGAGATTCTGGCTAAGTCATGGCAGACTGTCTGGGAAGGAAACTAATCGTTTGCTAGAGCTTTAGATGTTAAACTAAAAGCCACCCTGGGTCCTGCCACTAAATCAGTGGAAAAACTCATCCACTGAACTTTAGATAAAAGTTTCTGAGCGTCCTCTAAGCGAATGGCTTTTGCAAACCCTGGAAAAGTTTAGAGTTAAACTTTATTAGCAAGTGTGGCATGAAATCTATTATAAATGTAACTGCTTGGCCATAATGCAGGCGGTGAGTTCATATCAGTTCACCATCTCTGGAAAGAGAGATGTGCAGAAAGCCATTACGGCCATGGAGACAAGGAGGGGGAATGGGCATTAATAATGCAATTATCTGCCCGAGAGCTTGTCTAATAGATCTGGGAAGCAGAAGGCTTCTCTCTCCGGAATGATTGCTGGTGAATCCTCATTCTCAGAGGAAGAGCAAAAGGGATTGCAGCCCTCCTCTCCATGCCGTGCTGGATGTCCGAAGGCGATGCAGGGTCAAGCCATAGACCTACTGTCTCTCTTCTTGTTGGGCCCGAGGCATGAGTCAAATCCATCCCCAGCAGCTCTGGAGGACAGAAGTGTGACCTGATCCCCGTGGCCTGGGGGACCCATAGGTAGAGGTCTGAGTCCAGATGGACCATGCAGAGGTGGGCGTTAGTGACTATCCTTACCGCTCTCCCCGGCCGGGGCTGGAGGGCTCAGGGCAGATGTGGTCTTTGCACCCTAAATTTCAGGGTTGTTGATTGATAGGAAACAGGACATGGCTGTGCCAGTGCCGCCAGGAGATCCCACCTGGAGGTACGGATGGCTCTGGTCAAAGGAGATGAACCTGATGTAGTCTCCTTGCAGCTTGTTGTGTAAGGCCACCGCTGTCTAAAGCCAACGGAGGAAATTCCTGTGGCCTTCAAGCTTTGCAGGTGTTCATCTGTGCCTTGCAAAGCCCTGGCACCACAAAGCCCTGCTGCAGGTCTGCCAGGGACGTGGTCTTACCCGCTTGAGGGCTTTGTTCTCAGCTTCAGCAGAGCTGGAGAGGACCTCCCTCCTCCTGGGAGGGGATGCCCTTCCTGAAGCCATCCATCACCCTGCACCTCCTCCTGGGGTGATGCAGCTGGGCAAAGCTGAGGGTCTCCAGCTTTGGAGCCTGACCAACAGCAATGCTGGACCTGAACCAGCGGGTGCCAGGGGCAGGACTGCTGGGTGCTGTTGGGTGGCAGAGCCGGGCAGGGGCTGGGCTCCACTATGGCTCGTGGCTGTGGCTCAGGAGAACTGGGGAGTGGAAGTAAGAGCAAGAAGAGATGCGTGAGGTCGGTTGGGTGTGTTGTGCAGCGCCAGGGCAGGACGCATCCCCAGCACCTTCTCCACACTGCTTGGAAACATGCCCCGAAGTCTAGCTGAATCTGCCCTGATGGGATTTCAGCCATTACAAAGGCATCAAAAGGGGACCTGAACAGGTCCCCTCCATCCTTGGTGCGTCCATCACATCCACGGGCAACTTTTCATAGCTGTGTAAGCCCAGCACGAGAGACATGTTGGTTTGGGCCTCTCGGGGTTTGACCCAGCTTTTCCATCACTCTCTCCAGCCTCAGCATCGCTTTTATCTCTCTTTTCTTGTCCCTCCCACCCTAGAGCTGCTGTCCTCCTGGGGTGGAGAGGGCAGGCTCAGCCTCAAGGGCTGGGCCTTCCACGTATCCTGCAGCTTTTTGCAAAGCCCTGCATTGAAGAGCTGACCACGAGTGTGCACCAGCACCCGTCCCAGCTTGGTTGCGGGGCCAGAATGCCCAGACCTGCAGGAACAGAGTTTAGGTAGCGTTTGCCCAACTGGCCTGTCAAAGCAAGACTAAAACTCTTAAAATCAATCTCAAATGTGGTCATGCGTTATTGCTTGCATCGGTGCAAGCAGCTGAACGCAGCTGTCCTTCAGTTTCTGAGCGTGTTCTCTGGGCCAAAATCAGTGCAGATGCTGCAGAAACCGTCGCCAAATTCCTCACGCGGACAATTGCCACTGTATTTTCTGCTGTCTGTAGGTGACCGGCGTGGCCGCACGCCCGTGCTCTGTCCCACCAGCCTCGGCAGACAATAGTTGCGCTCTCTTAGCATGGGCCGGGGCAGTGGGAGTTGGCTCTCATGCTTAGAGAATGGAAACCGCGCCAGCGGTGCCTTAATGAAACGTATTCCCACTTCTGCACTTTCCCAGAACAAAGGAGCAGTGTCCGGTGGAATTACAGCTCAAATATCAGGGTGGTTAAATGTAGGTGGTCCCAAGGTCCGTGCAGGAGATTTGGAACTCGGCTCTGACAACCGCCCCGCGACTGTATAATAGAACTGCTGGGATTGACTGAAAGAGCTTGTTTTTGGGCAGAAATAGAGGTGGCTTTGTGTTAGTTCTGGGCAGTCCCCAATGCTGATGGGGGTTGTTTGGGGTTTTTTTTTTTTTGCAACAAAGCTAAAACGCTGTCTACCAGAGCTGGGGCCGGCCGGACAGCCCTGGGGGACCCGCGCTGGCCCGTGGCTGGCGAGGGTGGACACCAGGAGCCCAGGGACAAGGGACAAGCCGCAGGCACAGTGGGGTTTGCAGGGAGTGGGGTTTGCAGTTGAGCTCCTCTCCCATTCCTGCAGGAGGACAGGAGATCACAGGGCACAAACCTGCCCGCCCAGAGCATCCTTGGCCCCCAGCTGTGCTTGCCTGGGGGCAGGTGGTAAAGAAACTTTCATGCTTTAAAAAAAAAACAAAAAAACACCATGGTTTGTGTGTGAGCTCTTGCAGCAGCTCTGGCAGGGTGGTTCAGGCTGCCGTCTGGGGTTTAAATAAACTACCCAAGGGAGTGGGGCTGGTCCAGAGCTGGGGGATGCCCGCTGCTTGCCTCAGGGATGGGTTTAGAGGGGAGATTTAGATGAGATCTCAGGAAGAAATTGTTGGCTGTGAGGGTGGTGAGCCCCTGGCCCAGGTTGCCCAGAGAAGCCGTGGCTGCCCCATCCCTGGAGGGGTTCAAGGCCAGGCTGGACGGGGCTTGGAGCAACCTGTTCTGGTGGGAGGTGTCCCTGCCCAGGGCAGGGGGTGGCACTGGGTGGGCTTTAAGGTCCCTTCCAACCCGAACCATTCTATGATGGGTTAGCCCAGGCGATGCGCCAGCTTTCCTTGCTCCAGGGGCTCCGGCTTTGCTTGCTCAGAGCCTGGCCGAGATATCCCCACTCACCTGCAGCCAGGAGCTGCAGCATCACACCCCTAAAAAATCATACCATAGTTTTCCAGGAGACGGAATACAAGGGGGCAATAATAAAAACAGTTTCCCGTGCTGGCGTTGGGTATTATCCTCTCCGGCTCTGGGTTTCTAGCAGGGAACTGCTCCGTGTGCGGCATTGCTAATCCCTTTTCCAACGTGCTCTTCCTGGGCAGGGCTCTGCGTGATGAGCGGCGCGGCCATCTTCACAGTGAGGCACACGGACTGGCACCAAGCCTCGGAAAACACCTCCTACGGTTTTGCCTATATCCTGGCGTGGCTGGCCTTCCCCTTGGCCCTCGCCAGCGGCATCATCTACGTCATCCTACGGAAGCGGGAGTGATGCCGCGGGAGGCGGCGTGGCGTGACAAGGGCACTCATGACGTCCACGGAGGAGACGGAGGCGGGGGAAAATAGACGAGAAAACGGAAAAGAAAATTAACCAGAAAAAAAAAAAAAAAAAAGAAAAGGAATAAACCCTCCCAGCAAAATCAAACCCACACCCAACCGACCCCAAAAGGAAACACTCAAAGGGTTACTTGTTAATTGAAGATGTATATAGTATCTATGGTTTAAAAAACCTATTTATAACACTTTTTACATATATGTACATAGTATTGTTGCTTTTGTTGACCATGCGCTATGTTTTAAAGCCTAAAGCAAGTGCCTAAGGAACTATTACTCCTAACAGTGTAACAAGAGCGCGGTGATTTTTCTCTCATGCAAAACCCTCTTTGACCTGAACTCTCCTTCCCCGTCGCAGCCCAGATCGAACCGTCAGAAAACCCCATCTCTGACTGGTTTTAGGCTGGCGTAAACTGGAGTTACGTCCGTTTACGCCAGCCGGAGGGTTGGTCCTCGCTCCTGCCACATGCTGTGATCCTGGTGCCTGAAGTGCGTGTCCAGATCTGACGGGAGACGCTTCCGAAAGGTTTGAAGGATTTCGGAGCAAAGGCTTTGATTGCCCCAAGTGCCTAAATGACTTATGTGCCTAAGTCCCACTTGCCTTGCCACCACACCCGCTGGGAATTTGGGCTTTTAAATCACTTAGGTTGAATTGCCATCCGACGCGGGCTCCGGGGGTGCTCCCGGTCCCCGTGCCGGCGGGGCTGGGGTGCGTGCCGTGCCGTGCCGTGCCATGCCGAGCTGCCGGGGCACTGATGCTCCCAACCGTGAAATGTGCTTTACCCTTGCCGTGGAGCTAAAGTACTGATGAGAAAGAAGCAAACCCAGTATATCTACGAAGTCGAATACCAGATATATGAAATGGTGCTATCTATTTACCATTCCTTATATTGCTAGCCATTTAACCTTATTCACTGGAAATTCAGTTAACAATCTTGAGGTAAACAACAAAGCTAGAAATGAGAAATAATTCTGTGTAATATAAACGAGCTATAACTGCTTTTGTACTTAGACTGGCTCTTACTATTATTTTTAATAAAGCATTTATAACCGAGGTTCCTTTTTTCCCTCCCCTGTGGTCAAGAGGAACAGAAACAGCTCCGGGTGCAGCCCTCGCGGTGTTTGCTGCCGGAGCGAGATGTCTGTCCCCTGCCTGTGCGTCAGCGCTGGGTCTGGCCATGAATTGAACGGGCACCTGCGCAGACCCCAGGCTGCCCTCTGAGGACTCCAGACACTGCCTTGCTGTTGTTGTTTTTGTTTCATTTCGGGGGGTTTTTTTGTTTGGTTCTTTTTTTTTTTTTTTTTTTTTTTTTTTGCTTCGCTTTTCTGATTTTATACCGACTGTGTGGACTAAGAAGCAATGAAATAAAAGTCAGAATAACTCAGTTGCTGCTGCTTTTTGGTGTTTTCGTGGGTTGGAGCTGGGCTGTGCTCCACCAGTCTGCTTGTACGGCTATCCCGTGGAAGGTCTCCGTGGTGCCGTGCAGCAGATTTGTGGGCTAGTTCATGCCGCTGAGAGAGGCTCGGAGCTCGCTGGGCTGTCTGCGTGGCAGATGTACCTGTGCCGGAGGGGTAAGGCTGCACCAGAGTTAGTGCCAGGGCCAGGAACTGAGCTCAGGGTCCTGTGCCGTAGTGCTGGTCCATGCTCATCTTCCCACCTCCGTCCCAAGATGCTCCCATGATGTGACCACCAGCTCCCCAAAGACAGCAGCCAGGCAGCAGCTGGCAGGACCACGCTCGTAGAATCACAGAATGGTTCGGGTTGGAAGGGACCTTAAACAGCATCTCGTTCCAACCCCCTGCCCTGGGCAGGGACACCTCCCACCAGCCCAGGTTGCTCCAAGCCCCGTCCAACCTGGCCTTGAACCCCTCCAGGGATGGGGCAGCCACAACTTCTCCGGACACTTATCCCCTCCGTCTGCTGAGCAGGGAGGGTTCGGGTCAGCATCGGCTGCCCCAGGGGGACCCGGCTGACTCTGCCACCCGGCACCAACCACAGAAGCCTTTCAGTCCTGGGTGCCAAAAACACCCAGAGCCTGGGGGTGCAATTACGGCTGGGGGGATTAGCACATCATGCACAGTACGGGCAGGCTCCATGGCTGGCACGGAAGCATCCACACTTCCGTTCCTTCATTCATTTGGCTATTAAATATCCGAGCTGATGTAGCAACTGGTGCTGGCAGAAACACAACGGCTCTCGCGAGGCAGCGTGTCGAGGCCAGTTATTAACATCAGGTCAGCTCCCAAAGCCCTCAGCCCAGCCACATCCCAAAGGAAAGGAGCGGGAGCTGCCTCACGCCTCCTGGGCCCATCAGTGCCGGAGCCTGGGCAGCACAGTGTGACCACCCCGGCATCTCGCTTGACGGCTGGGGTTCCTGGTCGTGATCTTCCAGCTGGGAGTGTGTCCCTGTGTGTTCATTTTGCTGAGCCGCGACTAAGCCCGGGAGGGTATCTCGCTTGCTGAGGCAGCGGTCATACCCCCACTAGCTGCAGCACTGGGCCACACGGTCATCCTGGGTCCTGCTGGGTTTGACACCACGTATTTGGCGCAGGGGATACAAATTTCCATTCTGAGCAGCGGGCAGCAACACAGGTGTTTCCCGCCCCCCCCCCGGGAAAATTAAAGATGCTCTTTTCACTTTGGATCAATACCTCAGAAGGCACAAAAAAGCTCGCGGCTTCATTTTTGCCTCTCATTTTTGCTCTTCGTCCGTTCCCAGATGTAACTGATTGAGCAGCATCAGCTCATACCAACACCTCAGCGTTGCACGGTTGCTTTGTCTTGGGGATGCATTTTTGAAAGCAGGCAGAGTAAGACGACTTTTGAAGTGGAAACAACGTGAAGGTTTGAATCCCTGGTGGAAAGGGTCCAGAAGGGAACTGCCACCGATTCGCACCAGAGCTGATGTCCCTGTGTGTGTCCCCCACCCCGGCCCCGGCAACTGTCTCATTTAGGATGACTCCGTTGGGTTGGAAAACACCAGACCCTGTTACCCTGGCTCTCAATCATCATTGCAAACATGTCCCACACCTGGGTGGCCTGGGGGAGTGGGAGCTGCTGGGCAAGACCTGGCAGCTGCGTCTGGTCCCTCCACCAAGGTCCCTTTCACAGAATCCCAGAATAGCAGGGGTTGGAAGGGGCCTTTGGAGATCATCTGGTCCAATCCTCCCTGCCAAAGCAGGGTCATCTAGAGCAGGCTGGATTTTGAATAACCAGAGAAGGAGACTCCACAGCCTCCCCGGGCAGCCTGTTCCAGTGCTCTGGCACCTTCAAAGTGAAGAAGCTTTTCGTCACGTTGAGATGGAATTTCCTGTGTTCCCGTTTGCCCCCTGTCCTGTCGCTGGGCACCACTGAGAAGAGCCTGGCCCCATCCTCTTGACACCCACCCTTTAGCTATTGCTGAGCATTGATGAGATCCCCTCTCAGCCTGCACTTCTCCAGCTGAACAGCCCCGGGGCTCCCAGCCTTTCCTAGGCAGAGAGATGCTCCAGCCCCTCGGCATCTCCGTAGCCTCCGCTGGTCTCCCGTAGCTCCCTGTCCTTCTTGAACTGGGGGGGCTCAGCACCACGCTGGCCTCGAACGGGGCTCTTTTTGACCTTTTTGGCCTTAATTCAGCCTACCCGGGTGTCTCCGGTGCCACGGGAAAGGCGGGGGGAAGCGCTGGGGGGGTGGGGGGGGGGAGCGGCCCCAGGCTGCTGCTGCGGCTCCGGCGCCGATGGCGGTCGGCGGCCGCCGCCCGGTGGCTGCAGGCGGCACGGCGGGACACGGCGGGACACGGCCAGAGCCGGGGCAGGGACCCCCCCCGGGGCAGGGACACACACCCCTCCCCCCCCACTCCCAGGCACCCCGACAGCGGGGCTTCAACCCTCTCTCCGCTTGCGGGGGCGGGGGGGAAGGGGCTGCGATTTTTAAGGCGCTCGGTCAGGGTGTCCCACTGGGTGACAAGAGGGGCTGAAGTGATGTCCCCCGGGGTGGGAGCATCACCCGTCCCCGCGGTTGGTCAGTGGGACGCAGCCCCCAGCCCTTGCAGTATGGAGGGCTGCCCCCCCCAGTGCATCACTTACTGCCCACTGGGAACGTCTGGGATTAAAGCGCAACTAATTAATAATAAAAACGCAGGGAGCCCCAGAGGTCTCCAGTCCTGTCTCCTGCTTGGGGTGGGACCACCACCAGCGCTAGACTGGGCTGGGCTTTGTTGGGCCAAGCCTCAAAAACCTCCAGGTGTAGAGAATCTCTGACGCTCCCTTCCCAGTGAAAAAGCCTTTCTTAAATACCAGCCCGAACATCCCACGTCTTAATTTTCCCCTCATTACATCAACTGGCCACAACGACCACCCTCTGAAGCCCAGCCCAGGAACCCACCTCCACCAGGGATACGGGGACCACCAGCACCCGGGTTGAAGGTACGTCACCCACCTTGGGTGCTCCGTTCCCCACACACACACGGCTCTTCCAGCTCCCAAGATGACAGCAGACATTAAGACAGGACCCGGCCCTTCTGCCTGATCAGCTGTAAGCACACTTAGAGCTAACTGAGACTCCGAATTTTCACTGCACCCTGGGGCTAGAGCCCAATTAAAATCAAGGCAGCCCATAAAACAGCGAGCTGAACAAAACAGCAGCAGCGCGGGACGAAGCGGCAGAGGGGTGGGAAAAAAATATTAGGGAAGTTTCTTTAATGTGTGTTGTATCATAAAAGCAATTGTTTAAATGGCTTTTCTAGTGCTCTCAGCAGTAAATACTTCTGAAAAAATGCGCTGAGCAAACCTCATCCTCCTCTTTCATTTACTGCCTTGTAAATTGGAAAATTATGGCAAGAATAAAAAAAAAACAAAAAAACCCCTCGGTGCCTGGGAGCAGCTGGTTTGTTTGCAGCCCCCTTTTCGCCGCTCAGCCGGGCGGTGGCAGCTCGGAGCCGCGTTTCCCGCAGTGGCGGGGTCTCCCTGAGGCCCCGAGCAGACAGATTGGGCTGGGTTTGGCCACACTGCAGATTCAGGTGGGAATGGCCATGGTGCCAACCAGCTGCCCTTGGCCATGGTGTCAACCAGATCTACTTGGTCAGGGCGTCAACCAGATCTCCTTGGCTGGAGTGTCAACCAGATCATAGAATCACAGACTGGGTTGGGTTGGAAGGGACCTCTCAAGGCCATCTAGTCCAACCCCCTGCAGTCAGCAGGGACATCTTCAACTGGATCAGGTTGCTCAGAGCCTCATCCAGCCTTGGCCTTGAATGTCTCCAGGGATGGGGCCTCCACCACCTCTCTGGGCAACCTGGGCCAGTGTCTCACCACCCTCGGGGTAAAGAACTTCTTCCTAATGCCTGATCTAAACCTGCCCTGCTCTAGTTTAAACCATTGCCCCTCGTCCTGTCGCTACATGCCCTTGCAAACAGCCCCTCCCCAGCTTTCCTGTAGGCCCCCTTTAGGGACTGGAAGGGGCTCGAAGGTCTCCCCAGAGCCTTCTCTTCTCCAGGCTGAACCCCCCCAGCTCTCTCAGCCTGTCCTCACAGCAGAGGGGCTCCAGCCCTCGGATCATCTTAGTGGCCCTCTGGATCTCCATACGAAGCTTGCAGCAGTGGTCCCCTCCTGGGCACCCCTCCAGGGCACGTTGGCCATTGATGCTTTTTGACTGCCATGGTGAAGCCCTCTTTCTTCTGGCACCAACATGGTCTTTGCACATAGAGATAAGGTGCTTGGTGACCACACCTTGGAAATCTAACTGCTATGTCCACCTAATCACTAAGGGCCACCTAATTAGTTAATTCTGGCTTGACTTCTTTGGTCAGTGTTGCATTAACTCATGCTGGGAAGGTTTCCTTCAGACCATAGTGGCTGACAAAGAGCACGAGGCTTTAGTTTGTCAAAATGAACAGGGCAGCTCGTTCAGGAGTGGCTCAACCAGGGAGCCCTCAGATGTAGACACCTGACGATGAACCGTGACTCAACCAGGGAGTGCTCAGACACACAAAGAGGAACCGAGCGGGAGTGAGCATGGTTCTTTGCATCAGGTAAAGATGCTCTAGTCCCTTCTCAATTCCTCTTGGAGAGAATTTGTTGATGAACAAGGAAGACACCTGAAGCAAATCCAGCATTTAAGGAGAAGTTCTTTGCTGTGAGGGCAGTGCGCCCCTGGCCCAGGTTGCCCAGAGAAGCTGTGGCTGCCCCATCCCTGGAGGGGTTCAAGGCCAGGTTGGACGGGGCTTGGAGCAACCTGGGCTGGTGGGAGGTGTCCCTGCCCAGGGCAGGGGGTGGCACTGGGTGGGCTTTAAGGCCCCTTCCAACCCAAACCATTCTGTGATTCTATGATTTGTGACTGTAAAGCCATGCCAAGGGCCAATATCTTGCAGAGAGCATCAGACACGCCTCGTGACAAACTCAAGTCAATTAACAAAGTGGCAAAGTTTGTTAGAAACGTGCAATTAATTATCTCACTCAATCTGCATGGAGCAAGCAGTACAGGCAAGTGACCCTGGCACTGTAAATCAAACAGTCCTCATACAAGTAATTGCTTTCATTTTCTTTTGTACTGTGGCTCCTTAGTCTGTTTTTATTAACTACATAAGATGAACTATATCCACACTCGTTTTATGGCTGCCATGCAGCAAGAACTCAGGTGGGTGGTAATTTTTTCCCCATTGTTTTTGGTTTTTGTATGCGACACAAAGAATGCCAGATGACCTGTCCTGGATGGGGGGGGCTGCCCACTTCAGCCTTGTTCAGGACTAGCAGAAGGGGAAACTCAAATCACAGGTGATTTGAGCAGGTTTTATTGCTCCTTTATAATCAGGTTAATTAAAACAAATGTTATAAGAACATCATCGATTGGACTTGGAATAAAAGCGGCCACCGCAGACTTGCCCAGTCAAACTCTCCCGGTCACAGGGGTGCTGAGGGTTGGTTTTTTCCCCCACATGGGTTGGAGCTGGGAGACGGTTAGTGAATTATATTTAGATCCATTCAGGACTTGGCTGGAGTAGTCTCAGCCTGCTTTGCTTTTGGATTCTAGCAATGCTTTTTTTTTTTTTTTTTTTTTTTTGCATCCCATTTCCCATCCCCTGAGCCCTCCCATCCCTCAGCCGCCCTCATCCTCCAACCTGCCCTCAAACCCCTCTGCCCTCCGGCGCTGACCCCGCAGCCCTCCTATTCTCACTTGGTCAACTTTTTCCCCCGTAATTATTTAACGTGATTATTGACGCTTCCCTGAACACAACCTCTTTGTGCGGTGATTTATGGAGTGCTTCCTCGGCCGCGGCTCCCCTTTCCCCTCGCAGGGACGGGCCGCCCAGGGGCTGTGGTCAGATGTGACTTTAGCCCAAGCGCTGAGCACCAAGCCGGAGCACGCAAGTGCTGATGTCCCCTGCAAGCGCTGATGTCCCCTGCTTTGAAGGTGTCTGAGATGCTGCAGAGACACCCCGAGAGGGTTTAGTGGGTCTAACCCTGATTTCAGCCAAGGATGATCTGTGCTGGGACTGAAAGGGTGAAGCCCTGGGGATGTTCCCGCAGGGTCTGTGCCTGGGGTGGCTTCTCACCCCTTCTCCCTCGCCGCGTCTGGCATTGCCGCCACCCAAGGAGGTGCTGCCCTTTCCCTGGAGTGGGGTGGAATCATAGAATGGTTCGGGTTGGAAGGGACCTTAGATACCGTCTAGTTCCAACCCCCTGCCCTGGCCAGGGACACCTCCCACTCGGAGAAAAGGCGGCTGCGATTGCTCAAAGCCGCACAAAGATGCTCAGAGCTGGGCTGGGAGTGACGAAGCTCCTGGTCTCTGCTCTCTGCCTTGTCCCCAACATCGGAGGGACCCAGTTCTCCCCCTCTCCCGGCCAAGGGGTGGTCCCGCTCCCTGGCCCACCGCCCCGTGGCTGTTCGCTGGGGCTCACGTTCCCGCTGAGCCTCCCAGCATTAACAAGCCACTTCTTCCCGGGCTGATGAAAGGCTAAAAGCACCAAGTTGTCCCTGGTTTATTCGCTTCCTGGGGGATAATTCAACATCTTTAACTTTCCCCAAAGGGCGTGCTTTCCCGGGGGAAGCTTTGGCTAGCACTTTGCAGGATGGCTTTATTGCCCCTCTGCAGGCACCGGGTGGGGATAGGCACTTTATTTTAAAGTGCTTTAACTGCTTCATTTCAGTCTTTGTCGGTTGTGCTTCCTTTCATATGTACTTTTTTGGCTTTCATTTCCCAGGGCTCCCTCTTATCTGCCTTTGGAGACAGCCCTTGTAAAAAAAAAAAAAAAAATCTAAAAAAAAAAAAAATCAAACCCCAAAGCACTCTCCCTGGGACGCTTTCGAGAGAAAGGCCCCTGCCCCCTTCTAAACCTCTTTTGAGAAAAATAGATCCCAACCCCCGCGTACGCCGGGGCCTACAGGAAAGTCTTTGAAGTAAATTAAACCAAATTAGTGTCTATGATAGAGACGAGCAGAGGAGCTCCCCGCTGTGTCGCTGGCCTGGCCCTTTGCGTAATCTTTAACCCCTGGCCCTTGCTGGGAGCTCGCCTCTAATTGACCGTGAAGCACCTGGGGGTGATTTGGAGGAGATCCCATCTGCCCTGGCGCAGGGCAGGATTTCCTCCCGCCCACGCCGAGGGGATGGAGAGAATTTAATAGGCCTGGGAGGAAGCTGGGATAATGAATTACTTTCCACCTCCTGTTCCTTACGTTTGGTATCTAATTTTATTTTATTTTCTTTTTTTCCCTTTTTCTCTCTTATTCCCCCTTAATGAGAGACCCCCTGAGCCCAGGGGCAGCCCGGCATCGCCCCAGTGGTGCTGGTGGAGCTGGGGCAGCACCTGACCCCTTGGCAGCCGAGGAGCAGGTGGAGCAGGAGGTTCCCGAGCCCCGATGGCTGTTAAAGCTCTGCGGGGGTGTCTTTTCCCAAGGGGAAAAAAAGGGGCTTTCCCAGCCCTTTGTGTGCCTGACCCGGGACTCGGGGAATCAACTGAATTTGGCCGTGAATTGGGGTGAGGTAAGCCGGTGTTTAACTCGGTCAAAAAAAAAAAAAAAAAAAAAAAAGGTGGTGGGTGGTTTTGGGTTTTTTTGTGTGTGCATAAGGGGGAAATGAGCATTTGGGGGGATTTGAGCCTCCTTTGCTCCCCGTGTCCTGCCTGCGAAGCAGGCTGCAGGCCGGGCAGGCTCACAGCAAGGCAATTAAGAGATACCTGTGTCAAGGGGTAATTGCATGTGCAAATTAGATGCATACGCGTGCAAGGAAAGCATCGCGTATGCAAATAACCCACCGGTGGCAGGAGGTAACCGTGTATTTGATTTATCCTTCAGCCCGTGCTTTGGTGCTTGACCCGGCAGAGTTGTGCTGGGGGCTGGCTCCAGTCGCTGTGGGGAGCCCTGCCTGGCCTCCAGGTGCTGCTCCAAAAACGTGCTGCCCTCCTGGAGGTCCTGAGTCGCGTTCCCCCAGCCCTGGCCGGTGTCTCAGACACCGGGATGAGCCTCACACCTGCATGAAACCTGGGAGTCCGCTGGGCACGGTCTGTCGGCTGCTTCTCCAGGGACATTCAGCGCCTTTCGAAAGACGAATGGGGGGACTGGTCCCTCCCGGGAGAGAGCAGGGAGCAAACACAGGGGCTGAGCTCCCCCTGGGTGCTCCTGGCAGGTTTAGCTCGTGGTCCTTTGGGCAGGATCTGTGCCAGAGAGGCATTTGTGCTGCATTAGGTGCTTCCCCCACCTGCCCTTGAGGCCTGTTTGGATGCCCCTGAGCCACTGACAACTTTTTGGGGGGCGCTAGAGTCCTCCTTTAGAAACCTGCAGCAGGGCCACCCACCTCTCTTCCTGAGAGGTCTCAGAGCAAAGCTTGGGGACCCCCTTGGGACAACTGTCATTGTGTTGCGACGTCTTCATGCAGTGGCAATAGTCTCCAAAGAGCTTTGAGCTCAGGTGGTGACACAGGCTGTGTTTCCTCTGGCAGGGAATGACCAGAAGTGTGCCCAGGGAAGCGGCTGAGGCACCATCCCTGGAGGTATGTAAAAGACATAGTGCTTAGAGATACGGTTTTTGTCAGGGTTAGGCTGATGGTTGGACTCGATGATCTGAAAGGTCCCTTCCACCCTAGACCATTCTATGACATGGACAGTGAAGGGACGGGAACACAAGCATGAAATTTTCTGTTAACACCAAAGGGCTGCCTGGCTGGATGCCCTGGTCTGGGAGAAGATGCTCCGCAGTCCTGCGGCAGCCTGAGAGTGTTACCTCTGCAGCCATTCCTGCCCCGCGGCGTACGCGGCAATTATTTCAGTCCCTGCAAGCATTCATGTGGACAGGGATTTCAGAAGGGGCCGCATATTTTATAAACGCGACTATAAATAAATCACAGCCAAATGAAAGCGTGAAGCAAAAATAAAACCCCACGAAGCCGACAGGCAAACAAACAAAATCCCTCATCCCTGCAAACGTGCAGGAGAGGGCAGTAGGTTCCTACAGCACTCGCAGCAGGATGATGGGTTCAGGCTCCTGGGGAGCTCCTGTGCTGAGAGAGCTCGTCCTTTGAGCAGAGCTGAGAGCCCACACGGCCTTGTGGATCAGTTTGACAACATCAACCTGAAAACAGCGGCTTTGCGGTGCATTCCTGTGGGCAAGCCAGTGCTGCCTCAGTTTCCCCCACCTGCAAAGCACCGGTAGGAGCAACGCGTGTACCTGCCAGCCTATATTGCACGGTTGGAGGTTGGGGATTGTCCTCTGGGGAGGCAAAGGGTGTCATGAGGCTGACCCAGGCTCCCGTGCAATGCAGAGGCACCGATGTGCAAGCCACCCATTGCACTGAGCCTTCGCTGCGCCAAACAGGCACCCATAGCATCCTCCTCCTCCGGGCTGGCTGAATAAAGCCGTACCCAAGCATTTGGGTTTTGCTTATTATGTATAAGGATACAGTTGAGACCAGCTTTACTTTAAAGCATCAACTTTCCGGCTCTAGGCTGTGGGGTCGCTTCGACGCGGAGCGGCTGGGTGGTCAGCCCAGTGCCTGGGATTGTTTGGGGGGATGTGGAATTAGTCGGTTCGTAGAGCGGATTCGCACCCTCCCCGAAGCCGGGTTCTCAGCCCTTGCTGGGGCTCTACGGGGGACTTGCACAGATTTCGTCCCACCCTGGGCTTCTCTGACGAATGCCTGGGAAAAACCAAACGGTCCCGCAATGGGGCTTAATTCAAGGCAAAAGGAAGAGCCAATAAATCTCTATGAATGTAAACGATGTCATCTTTAACTGAGGCTGTGTACGGGTGAAGCTATTGCGGGGAGGGCAGGCGGCCTCACGCTGTAGGGTCAGGCTGGGTTATCTGGTGCCCTGCGGGGCTGGGGAGCAATCGGAGCAAGTTAATATCCCTTGCCCTTTCCCACCAGCCTTGTAACGTTAGGCATGGCCTGAGACCTCCCCTGCCTGGAAAACCCGAGTTGGGTTTCCTGGGGGTGGTAGGAGGAATTATCTGCTGTGATGTTCTACGTGGTCCCACTGAATGCTTCAAGTGCTCAGAGGGAGAAGAGACGAGGGGAGAAAGCAAAGGGCAAGAATTAGAAAGTCTGGCATTTTCACGTGGCTTTGCAGGGTTTCCCGATGAGCCAGGGTACCACTTATTCATGCCACGTTCTCAAGCTTCACGTGCTGTCGCGGGCAGAGTGAATAACTTCACTTGTGGACGCGCAGTGCCGTTGGTGGCTGAGCATCCCGCTTGTCTTCCCAAAGCGCTCCCTGTGCTTCCCAGACCTCCTCGGCCTGTCTCTTCCAGCCCAAACCATCTCAAACCTACCTCTTACCACCCAGACAAATAGATCCGACTCTCTCAGTCCATCAGTAACTGTGATGAGCAACTGGAGCCCACATAGCACAGGTCCAGGCGTTCAGCCAGAGCTTTATCCCAGCAAGATTCCTCTATCTGTTGCGTCCCAAATGGTGGTTTCATATATGCATTTACCTGAATTCAAACAGCCATGGCTGTTCTTTTCAAGAGTAGCACAGAATCAGTATTTCCTCCCTTTCTGAGAGGCCAAAATCTGGGATTACTTGACTTCTGGAGGCCATGCTAGCAGCAAAAGGGAGCTGGACTGGGCCAAGGACCTCTGCCCCTCTCTCCCGTGCAGTGCGGCTGTGCTGGGATTTGGAGACTCGGGTGCTGCTGCTGGGATGTCAGAGCGTGGCCTGCCCCTGGAGCAGCACAAGCGTAAGGTATGGCTCTCGCTGGGAAAAGCAGAGCGACAGCAACTGCTGCGGGGATGGTCTTTCCCAGGGTTCTCCATGGGTTTGGACCCCTGGCTGCTGCCCTCTGCTAACAGCCCCCTGGGGCTCTTGTACCAGCCGGGTGGGCACCACGACTGTGGATGAGGATTTAGGAGGAGTGGGCTGGGATCTCAGCCTCCTGTTGCTGTACCTGGAGGCGTCCCCTTGGCTTCCCCAGTGCTGCTGGGGCAGGCAGGGCTGTCTCCAGCTGCGCATGGTCCCGTCGACATGCTGTGGCTCTGGCTGGGGAGCCGGTGACGAGGCAGAGCGTCTGGCGAGCAGGCAGCACGGCGTGGCGCTGCTCACCCGTGGAAATCAGGTGAGGAAGCACTTTGGTGAGGATGGCACACTGCAGCAGAGCTGGGAGTTCGGTGGGATCGACCCTCTCCCTTGTTCTTTATGGGCTACAGTCTTATTATAAATAATAAATGGGGTGGGCAGGGGGTGAAGCGAGAGGATAAATGACTTGCCCGGGGTGGCACTGGTTCCCCGTTAAACAGCTGTTTGGAGCACCCCGGCGCCCTCGGTCACCATCCCAGGGACGGGGCGGTGCATCCCCCGCTGCCTCCTGGGGACGGCCGGATCCCAGCAGCATCCTCCAAAACCCGAAAAGGGAAGCCGAGGCAATGGGGAGAGAGGGTGGGGAACATCAACTGCTTAAATATTCTAATCGCTCTATCTTCTGGGAGATAATACTTTTAATTTTCGTCACACAAAGAATATGTCCTGAACCAGAAGGGGTTTGCCTAATTCATCATGCTTGCTTTCCACACAATACCAGGGCTGACAAGCATAACATTTTAAAATGAGAGAAGTGGACATAATTAATGCTCATGAATTGCAAACGCTTCTTTATTAAAGGGCTTTCGCTTGCCCCCGGACCATCTGCTTCATATCACTGGGCCAGGGTCCTGAGGCTATAATAACTTGCAGCTTTAATAATTTTACCTCTTAATTAAAGCTCATCTCAAAGCGTAGGAGCACAGACACGTTCCCAGCCCAGATTTGATTTTTAACGGAGGAAACCTTGAGGGATGGGTAATAGAATTTGCATCCTTTCCTTTGAAGCATCCCTCTGATGAAGGCCGTGGCCATGTGTGAGACATCCCTGTGCTGACGCTGCCCAGGGAGGACCATGGGGCCAGCGTCCTCCAAGACTGGGGGCTTTCTTAGGGATCGGAGGTCTGAGCTCTGGACCTCCGCTCCTCACGTGATGGCCATGGACCCAGCTCAGGGGGTGCTGCTGCTCCCGTGTCCCTCGAGGGATGCGAAGCCCAGGGTGGTGGGGCTGGGCTGGGAGACCTCTGAGGAGCAGCCCATGCCTGGGTCCTGCAGGGCTTCGAGAGGCCAGGCTAAGGCATCAGGCAAGCTCCTGCCTAGGCAATAAGAGGGATGATGGATCCCCTGCGAGGGGGTCCCAAGCCCGTATGCTCTGGTGTTGGGTTAAATAAAGCCTGGGGCTGCGCAGGGGAGGTGGTCCCAGGCTTTGCCTGGTGCCACCGGAGCCCTGGGGTGCTCCATGCAGTGCGCCCTGAACCCTTCCAAGGGCTGCAGTAAAGCTGACGCCATCCGCATCTGCTCTCCCCACAGATTTGGGTGACCTTTCGGGGGGGGCTGCGCTCCGTTTAGATGGCATGAGTTGACAGCGCATGAAATACGGTGGATTAATTCACACTTCACTGTTGCGAGACATGAGGCCGAAGGTCGAGCTCCATTAAGGAAACTAGGTATGAATTAATGCCCCGTAATTCATACATCACAAGCCTTCTTATGGACAGAACATTTTATTCTAAAATGTTGTTTTAATTATTTATGTGTTAATTGATTGCTAGAGAACTGGATTGACCAAAGGTGCATTAATGAGGAAGAGGCTGGGTTTTGACTGACGCTTTGTTTGTCCAAATTGAAAAATCAATAAATAACCTGAGATCCAGAGAGACGTCTTTATTTTACTTTTTTTTCCTGTTCCTAGTGGCTGAAATGTTCCGAGTAAGCCAGAGAGAAGTCTATCATCAGAGTGATCTGCTTGACTCCATCAGCCTTGGAAGGACAGAGCCATGTTTGAGGTGGGGGAGATGAAAACACTGGGCCAGGCACCAGAAAAAAAATAATGCAAAGTGATGGCAAACGGCTATTGCGCAGCCCCTTCCGCAGCGTGTCGCCAGTGGGTGTGCCCAGACTTATCATAGAATGGTCTGGGTTGGAAGGGATCTTTAAGATCCTCAAGTCCAACTATTAACCTAACACTGCCAAAACCACCACTAACCCGTGGTGCTAAACCAGCGCCACGTCTGCCTGGCTTTTCAATCCCTCCAGGGATGGCGACTCCACGGCCCTGGGCAGCCTCTTCCAATGCTTGACAACCCTTTCGGTGAAGACATTTTTCCCAATTTCCAATCTAAACCTCCCCTGGCGCAACTTGAGGCCGTTTCCTCTTGTCCCATCCCCTGTTCCTTGGGAGAAGAGACCGACCCCCCACGGCTACCCCCTCCTTTCAGGGAGCTGCAGAGAGCGAGAAGGTCTCCCCTCAGCCTCCTCTTCTCCAGGCTGAACACCCCCAGCTCCCTCAGCCGCTCCTCCCAGGGCTTGTTCTCTAGACTTGGAGCTCCAAAGGTCCATCCCGCACCCAGCAGCAGCGCGGGGCCTCTCTGTGCACGTGGCGCTGGGTGGCTGCCTGGAAGGGCTCCAGGTCTGGTAACCTGCACAAGACAATTACTGTCCCCGTCTGGGCTTGCTCCTCGAGAGCCTGGGCACGGCAAATTATTTTTTTTTTGCTAATGGAGAGCAGTTCCCCTGTCCTGCTGAAAGCCCGGAGCAGGAAAGGGCTGCGGAGGTCTGTGATGCTGCAGGCGGCGAATACTCATCCTCTGCAGCACTGTCAGGAGACTTGAATGCCGGCTACAACCAATTGAATCACGCTTTTTCTTTAGGTTCTTGGAAGTTCAGAGTAAAAAAAAAAAAACAAAAAACAAAACACATTTATTTCAGTCGTCGCAACAGTTTCCTTTTGTTTTTGCTTTACTGACCAAAGCAGCTGGCTTTCAAAAACTTTTTCAGGAGCGGTCTTCTGGTTTTGGTTACAGAAAACAAAACAAACAGCTGCTTTTCTGTAACCAACGTTTACTTTAAGGAAAATTCTTGCTTTTAGTGAGAAATTGGAACAAATGATTAATTGTAGTTTTTTTCTCTTCGTTTTCCTGCTAAAATGTCGATTTCCAGTGACGCGTCTCCAGCCAAACGCCCATTTTGGTGGCGAGTGCCGCCCGAGTTTCTGTCTGCCCGGGCTCACCCCGGCAATCGGGCAATGTCGGGGTTCGGTGTGCGACGCTGCAGGTTGCGCGGCTCAACAGGGTGCAAGGAATTACACGCGGGGGATCCCGCCCGCTCCAATTAAAAATGTCTCTCCGGAAGATTCATCACGCAGGAGCACGGCTCGCGGGGGTCGAGCGCGCGTGCCACAGCGCTGAACCAGGCTGCGGTTCAGAAATCCTTCTATCTATTATAATTATTTCCACCCCCCCCCGAATTGGGATGGAGAAAAGACCTGTTTCCTTCCTGTGCTTGGATAACGTGCTTCCTTCGCCAGCGTGCCGGAGCAGGAATTCGCAGCGGGTGACGACTTCTGGGCATCTCGTGGGCTTTTGGAGCCTCACAGGTTATGGATGGCGCTGGGTGGGCAGGGCTGTCCCCCACGAGCTGTAAATAAGCCCTGGTGTGGGCCTGCGTCTGCGTCTATCCCCGAGAACCGTAAATCGAGCTTCAGGAGAAACCTTTCCATGGCATCTAGTTACGGTTCTTGTCTCCCGTGATTGTTTGAGGCCCTTTGGATTGTCGTTGGGCACAAACCCCAAGAACCAGTGGGGTGACAGTCCCTCCTCCTGCCCTCGCGGGGGCGAAAGGGGAGTGTGTAAAAGGGGCAGTGGGACAGAAGGACAAGTGCCCTGCAGGGATGTACTTATTATTTACATATAATTATTTATTAACCCTGGAGCTGATGTTTTGCATCCTCCCTCTTCTCTTCCCCCTGTGACCTTGGGGGTGTCGTGCTGTCCCCAAGATGGGGACGCGGCAGCAAGCCCAGGAGCTGCAGGCAGGGCTGGCTCCATCACCCCTGCCCAGGCAAAAAGGCAGTTCTCCAAGCGACATTCGCCTTCTGGGTTGTGTTTTCCCAGAACTGGGAGGGCTAAAAATGAGTTTTGTGTGTTTCTGGAAAGCTGAGGTTCTCAAGGAGTTACCTGTTTCTGTAAGACGAAGTGAACGCTCTTTTTTCTTATTTTTTTTTTTTTTCAGGACTGCGATAAGCCCCCGGCGTTGGATACAGGAGGAGTGGGAGAAGGCTGGGAAAGGGCTGAAGGCTCTGCAGGGAGAAACAGCTGCCCGGGGATTCGGAAGAAAGGGGTAGGTGCAACTACATACCGCAAGGTTTATTTCCAAAATGATTTCGCAGCCTGATCCGGAATCAGACCCTGAAGTCTACAGGGATGAAGCACTCCCAGTACACCCAGTTTAACGACTCCCCAAAAAGACCGTGCAGCCCAAAGGGGCTGTTCCCAGCAGCCGCTGGAAGCTTTTGCTAATTTTGCAAAGGGTCTCGGGGCTCTGGGGACGGCGGGGAGGGCGGGTGGGACACAGGCAGCAGGTCTGTCCCATGCTGGGGGGACGTCAAGGAGACCCTGGAGCCTGTCCAAAGGCAGAGCTTGGGCTCCTGGAAGGTTAAACTGCTGCCACGAGAGGGTGCGTGTGTCCTTGTAGTTGAGCTCCCAGGGACCAGCGTTCAAAGGAATTAGTGCCAAGTCCTCGGAGATGCAGCACATCCAGGGTCTGAGGAGCTGGGAGGAAACTCAAGACCCCGACCAGCCCGGTTGCTTCTTAGCGCTCTGTAGAATCTGTCAGTTATGAGCAAAAAGTAAGGGGGGGGGGGGCGGGAAATCACTGCCGAGCACTGGTTTCAGCCCGGTTTAACCCACCAAACCGTAGTAAAACCAAAGGAAAATTCCTCTGATCCCAGCGCCCGCACTCGAGCGGTTTGTACCCAGCAGTTCAGGGGGGGCTTCGCTGGGGATATTTTATTCCAACCAAAAAAAGGCGCGTGTTAACGGGGTGACCGGCACCCGCTGCTGAATGGTGCAAATATTGAATAAACAGGAATGCCGGAGCCGAAAGTTCTGCCGCAGTCCGGAGGGGCTGTTTTCTCCCTCCCGCTCTTTTCTCCATCCCGCACGGCATTGCGGTCTGTGCGTCGGTAAATGATGCCACCTGAGCATGGCGAACTCGCAGCGTGTTCCAAGGGCGCAGAGAGGTTCAGCTTCTCTGCGCAGACCTTGGGCATCCCTAAATGACTCTGCAAATGGTCCTGTGACCACCTCCGTACATCCCAGCTCGACATCGTGGCCCAAGAAAATAGCCTTTGCTGGTCCTCGCAGCCCGGCCTGGTGGAGGAGGCACCGGTTTGCGTGATTCCTGCTCACTGATGGCTCTAGAGTCAAGCCCTGGGTGTGCTGTAATGGTCCCAACGTGCGCTGGCACCCTGAATTTTGTAGGCTGATAAAACCTAGGGGCTAATTTACAGCTCAGGTGTAATTTTAGTAATTCAAGGGGGACGGCGGACTAATTGGCTTTTCATAACAGCTCTGCTTAAATGCGGAGAGAATGGACTTTTCTTGCAGCGGGTGGGCTGCTGCGCTCCCGTGCGTCATCGTTCGTGGTCACAAGTCGCAAGGGCTCTTCGGAGCAGCAAACAGCACTTTTCCTGATCGTTCAGCTCTTCCTTTAAACCGTAGCCCGGAAAGCAAAGGAAACTTAGGAAGAAGAAAGAAAAGAAGCATTTGGCTTTTTAAAAAAATCCACCCTGAAAAGCGGTTTGCATTCTTTCCATTGCACGGACTCCAAGGGCCTCCCCCCGCGCAGCCTCGCCGGCTTGACGATGTCTGGGAGCAGACACGGCCGTGCTGCGTTCCTGATCCCAACCTGACGAGGGACGCCTCCTGCAGACTCGGTAGCCCGATTTCCGCGCCAAGTTGCCTTGTTTGTTCTTGTAGCAGCTGGCGAATGGACTCTTGCTCCTCTATGGAAGAAAAGGTAAAGAAGTGATGCTGGGAGGATGTGGGAGATCCTCTGGGAGTGGACTCCAGCCCAAGGAGCCTCCCATATGAGACGACGATGAGCAGAAGGGGGTGTCCCCTCCCAAGCAAGACACCCCTTTGGGCTTTCAGCTGCCCAATAAATGCAACCTGGTGCTCCAGGGAAGCAATTCGCTTGCCAGGGGCTCAGACAGATTTCACCCCCAGCTCTGAGGAAAGGCTGAGGGTTTTGGTGGGGTCCGTGTTGCGGTTGCAGTGCCAGAGAGTCTGGAACAAGGCTGAAAAGGGCCCGTGCAGGACAGGCAGCACGGACAGGAGGTACTTTGTGCCAAAATAGGGAGGGAGAGAGGGAAGGGTTTCACCATCAGCCACTTTCTAAAGAAAACTTCCAGATTAAAACCAAAAAAACCCATAATATTGTCAAAAAAGGGGTACCGCCCATAGACGCACCTCTCATAAAGGGTGGAAAAAGGCACCCATCAAAGGAGCTTTTCGGTGAAAAGCCGTTGCCCAGCCCATGCTCACGCCCCGTGGGGGCACACCTTGCCGAGGGGGTTTATTCATCCAGCTGGGACGCAGATCCTAAACCTTTACGTCCAGGTGATGTTGTTTAGCCCAAGTTATTTTGGGCGACCGAAGAATTACACCATGCAGGGGATAGATGGCCTCAAAGAGATGAAAAACAAAGGCTTTTGGGCACGGGCTCAAGTTTAATACAGGCGATGCCAGTTCTACTATTTTGTTGTTTCAGAGGGACCCGGTTCAGGCATTAAGAGACGGGAGCTGGAAGGACATTGAACAGAGGATGGGAAACATGGAGAAATTACAGAAGGTAAATGAATCTTCCCATTTCTCTCCAAATGAGTTATTAATCATCTCTCATTTACATATTCATTAACCATAATACACACCATATTTTTATTAATGTGGCAAAGAAACAATTATAGGTGAAAAATGGGTTGTCTGTTTATTTTATACGCGGATCTTGTTCCTCATTTGCATGATTTAAAAAATGATGTTTCTTCTTGCCACACAAAAAAGAATCTGGCTGCTCGGGACATGTTCCAGCCTGAGACTACGGAAAGGGCCATTTGGATGAAGAGCTGGGAAACAAGAAGTTGCCCACACCCGCCAGCAACTGGCGTTGGGGGATGATTTTTTAAATTATTTTTTTTACCAGGAACAGGTTATACTGAGTCATTTCTGGGCTGGGACAAGGGAGAAAAGGCTGGTTCAGTCTGGTGGTCCTCGGCTACCTCCTGGTCGTTAGATTTCGGAAGGTGCTTTGTGAAAGGACGGCAAATCAACCCAGAAATCCTCTCTATGCGTTTCCATTCGAGCAAGCGAAATGTGGGGAGCAGAAATAACAAATGACTATTCAAAGCCTAATTCTGAATCGATTCTAAAGGGTAGCCATCAAATGGTCAATGGTTTCTTTTATTTTTGTGGAAGTGACATGAACCTCTCGTTTAAAATGCTTGAGAAACAGTATCCCCAAGTTCCTTCCCACTTCCTTCCCTGCAGTTTTATGGTGAATATTACTGGATTCCAATACGTTTTTTGGTAAGCCAGACATGAGCCACTAGTTCAAAGGGGGAGCTTTGCTTTTCCCACTGCCATTTCTTTGGTCGAGAAGATTAAGCTAGACTTAAGCAAAATGATGTTGCGGAGAAAATAATACATTGCCAATTAAAATCTCAATAATGTGAGTTACTGCAGGTGAGCAGCGAGGCTGGGAAGGTTGTCTGGATTCTTGCTGAAACCAGGCAATAAATCTGGCTTTGGGACGGCTCACAGAATGGTTCGGGTTGGAAAGGACCTTAAAGATCACCCAGTGCCACCCCCTGCCCTGGGCAGGGACACCTCCCACCAGACCAGGTTGCTCCAAGCCCCGTCCAACCTGGCCTTGAACCCCTCCAGGGATGGGGCAGCCACAGCTTCTCTGGGCAACCTGGGCCAGGGGCTCACTGCCCTCACAGCAAAGAATTTCTTCCTGATATCCAATCTATATCTCTCCTCTTTCAGTTTGAGGCCATTACCCCATGTCCTGTCATTACACTCCCTGATCCAGAGTCCCTCCCCATCCTACATGTAACCCCCTTTAGGGACTGGAAGGGGCTGGAAGGTCTCCCCGGAGCCTTCTCTTCTCCAGGCTGAACCCCCCCAGCTCTCTCAGCCTGTCCTCACAGCAGAGGGGCTCCAGCCCTCCCAGCATCTCCGCGGCCTCCTCTGGCCCCGCTCCAACAGCTCCGTGTCCTTCTTGTGCTGAGGGCTCCAGAGCTGGACACAGTGCTCCAGGTGGGGTCTCCCCAGAGAGGAGCAGAGGGGCAGAATCCCCTCTCTCGCCCTACTGGCCACGCTGCTTTTGCTGCAGCCCAGGATGCGGTTGGCTCTCTGGGTTGCCAGTGTGCATTGCCTGCTCGTGTTGAGCTTCTCATCCACCAGCACCCCCAAGTCCTTCTCCTCAGGGCTGCTCTCCATCCACTCTCTGCCCAGCCTTTATTTGTGCCTGGGATTGCCATGACCCAGGTGCGGGACCTTGCACTTGACCTGGTTGAACTTCATGAGGTTCGCATGGGCCCACCTCTCCAGCCTGTCCAGGTCCCTCTGGATGGCATCCCTTCCCTCCAGCGTGTTGACCGCGCCACACAGCTTGGTGTCATCAGCAAACTTGCTGAGGGTCTTTCCCATCCCCATCTCCCTGGTCACGTTGGCAAGTGAAATAAGAGCTGGTTGCCTCTTTCTGTAGCAAGGGCAGCAACCCAGTTTCTAGGGTTCTTCCTACGCAGGGACTGAGGCTCAGAGACAGCCTCCAGCTCAGCAAATTCCCATCCTGGGCGTAACTGGGAGCCCAGGGCTGCCCAGGAGAGGCAGGGCCATGTTCTGGGCTTGCTTCCTATAAACCTTCCCTAGCTGTAGGCATTGGGCTGGACACCACGTACAGGGCAGGATGGGCTCCGAGTGCCCGTGAGGTGTCTTGGCTGCCCTGCAGGCTATAGTCTTATCATTTGGGAAAAAAATAAGGTCTTTGAAACTGTCTCTCCTCTGGGGAACGCTGTTTGCAGATAAAGAGCTTGAAGATGTTGCTGACATTGGGAACCAAGAGAGCACCCCGTGGAGCTCTAGGAGGGATGTGCTTACAGCTGTCGGTCTTGTTTGTGAGACCAGAGACCTTCCTGCGAAAATTTATCCCTGTATCAGGAGAAAACTGTGTTTTGAGTCTGCCTGGGCAAATGGAAAGGGTGTCCGGGCAGTCAGTTGGTGGAGGTACATGTATTTCTGTCCCTTCTCATGCTCGAACCCGCTGCCTGATTTCAACTGAATTTGGCAGGAAGGTAAATATCTAAATAACAAATTTGTGTGCCTCTATGGGAAATTGGCTGACGGGGAGAAGGGGGGGGAAAACCCCAAACCCTGATGAGATTTGGACAGCCTCAAGTTTGCTCTAATCACTTTGGCCCAACTCCCGCAGCCGAGCGCAGCAGCTGACATAGCCAACTTCTCCCGCGAGGGGAGGTGTAAAAGGAACAAGAGAGGAATTTTATAGGCATGGGCAGAGATGACAGAAATCTCAGCCTAATTCAGTTACAAAATCAGTCGAGGGGGAGACACGCATCTGTAGGAAAACAGAATAAGTTCACTCTGCTGTTCACAGGACTGCCGGTCTCCCGTCTACAAGCAGGAGCTGAAAACACCTTTTTGTTCTCAACAAGAACCTTGTATTTATTTCTTATTTGAATTTTTGAATTTTATTTTTTTTTTAAGCCCCTGACTGGGCAGGGGAAGCTTCTTTCAGAGACCATCTGTGAAGCGGTCGAAGATTGCTCCATTCCCATAGAAGTCCAAGTCCGCCAGCACAGGGAGAAATGGCAAAGTTTCGCGATGAATGAGGAATTATAAACATTTGTCAAAAGGCACCTGGCTCTGGGCATAAGCCTCCTTTCAGCGTGCTCCGGTGGTTTCATGCTGCCCTGCTCCCCTTGACGGCACGCAGCAATTCATGACACCTCCCATTTATTGCGAGCAGGCAAAGTGCCCCGCAGTGTCTGTGGTTTTCCATGAATTTGCAAGAGTCTGTTCGGTGTATTTGTTCTCCTTTATTAATGATGTTTTTGGTAGACTTCTGTTTCTCCATTTTCTGGCTTGAATTTCTCTCCTTTTTATTTAACGACCATTACTACTTCGGAACGCTTTCCCACCTTTGGCGTTAACGTGTCCTGGAACTGCAGCGGCAGTAGGCTGCACAGCCCCAATTTCTCTTCCCCAGTGTCACAGAACGCACGAAAACAAGACGCTCAGGAGGTTTTGAAAAAGACTTCTGTAATAAGTAAATCAAAAGAAGTCACACCGAGGGTGCTTGGTTTAAAATTCCTGGGGGTGCTGGAGGTGGAAAGCGTCACTCGGCTCACTCTAAGGTCCCCTGGGCAGTTGAGAGCTCCTGGGAAGATCAGCAGGGCTGTATTTCATGAGCATCAATTCCTCTTTCAAGAGAGAATGCCTATACCATATATAGCTATAGCGAAGCTATACGTGATCACAAGGTTTTGCTTTAATTAATTATGGCATAGCTTTTTTCCCCCTGCAGTTTGAACCAGCACATGCCAACGTTGCGCTATAAAAACACGTTGACTCTGACACAGAGCTTTCGGGCGTCTGCTAGAAATCGGTGGGTACTGCTATCCTCATTTTCTAAACGGGAAATCGAGGCATGGGAAATTCTTTGCCTCGCCTGGGAGGGTAAGGGTGCTCCTCTCCCACCTTCTTTCCGTCTGGATGGCGCAGACCAGCTGGGGCAGGATGGGTCTCGGTGTGTCTGCACAGGACCTGGCACGGCTGCGCCTCACCTCAGCTGAACCAAACTGGGTTCCTCGTAAACAAGGTGGTTAGCGTGACGGTAACCCTGAGGGTTTTTCAGGACTTGCTTACTCTGCTTTTATTCCGGTCAATCCATCAATACTGTGAGAGGGAATGATTTTTATCTCCTTTATAAAGTTTGAGCAGCTGCTGCCGTCGGTCTTCGCACCACTGGGCTACCTGGGCTCCAGATCCGCCCCCGAGCTGCCCGCCCACCTCTGCTTTTCACTTTAATATACCTCCTCTGGCTCTGTACCAGAAAACACCCACCTGCGCCCCCCGTGGGAGCAGTCGCAGGCTCACCGCTCGGCACGGGGATCTGTTTTGGCAGGATCGGGCCCCATCTTCTCAGAGCTTTCAGAGCGCACTTGGTAGAAACAATGCCTTTAAAAATCAAGCGGTAAGGAACGTGCCTCTGTCAGATTTTCTGCCTGAGTCATTCGTAGTGAAGTGCAGAGATTTATCATCAGTGAAGTCGGGGGAGCCGGTTTTCAGCAACTCCATTTCTGCATCGTAATCAGCCCTGTTAAAACCAAGTCATCTCCCCCAGCCCATTGCAGTCAAGCGTTTCTTCCCTCCTTTGTTTCCACCAGCGTTTTTCTTCTTGCCCAAGCCCTTAAACAACCTTGACTGCAACGAGCTGGCGATCAGCAGAAAACCCCATCCGTTCAAAGTGAAAATATCGATGCTTCTGCGTCATTCCATAGCACATCTGGGGTCCCCTGGGTCCACATACCATCACTGCCCAGCACGCCGGGCCAAGAAAAGCACGAGGAAGAAAAATAAATGTGATGACAGTTGGGCTCTTGCAAATGAGTCTTGGTCTGAAACAAGCCAGAAAAGAATAAGCGTCTTGCACGGACTCCCGTACGGAGCGGAGCTAGCGACGGGAAGAGAGAGGGAACGTGCGATGTTCACACCGTCAGGGCAAAGGGCTGCAACGTGAGCTTGCACCGCTAACATAGGCAGATTTCCTGTCTAATAATGCTGCGGGAAATACCTGGGCACTTGCTGATCAGCCGCGTTACAACGCCCACCTGTGAAAAACCCAGAGGAGACAGATGGGGCTGCTGGGGGTGGCAAGGGGCTGCCCAGCAGAAGCTGCTCCAGCCCTGGTTGTCCGGGCACAGCTCTTGCCCGTGCACGTGTTCAAGCTTTGGCAACTCTACAGGTGTACCTTAGGTCTCCCTTGTTTCTTAGCCAACGTGCTTCAGCTTGAGCCGCCTTGGCATAAAATCCATTCTGGCCAGGTGTACGGAGATGTGCTCGGAGTCTGTGCTTGCGTCCAGTGAGCTGCTTCTAGGGTGACGAAAATTTGCTATTCACAGGAGCTTAAATTCACTGGTCAGGGGCTCAGGCTTAAAGGACAGACACCTCTTGAGGGCAGGAGGAGTTTGACTCCATCTCCTTTGCAATGAAGAGTTAACTTGAGTCTGAACAGCACATTTGGGGTTTTATTGTCCTCCAATGCCACCGTCCAATTCCCTGGGCTGATTTTTCCAGCCTTTGGAGCTATTCGCTTTCCTCCCCCTTCCTCACACCACGAGTCTCTGGGTGGTTTCTGCATGCTTGGCTGCGGCTCAGTTCCCTGTGGTCCTCTCCATTCCTCAGCCTTGGGGCTCCAGCATCTGCACTGGGTTCTGGTTAACTTCTGCTCCACCAGCAACCTGGAAAGCTTCTCCAACAACGTCGGAAATCTCCAGCAGTCGATATTTATTACGGCTTTTGCTGCCTGCAAGAAATGTGAAGGCCAATCCAAGTGATTGATAGGCCCAATCTGCATCGCTCCGTGTTTTCTTAGCCAGGTTGAGATTTGGCTAGAATGAATGAAATCTGGAATTCTCTTCTGAGCAGCAGTGCAGCTGGCCACGGCTTCTGGCTGGGTTGATAGCAGAGACGAAATAAAGGCACAGCAGGACCAGGCTTGTGAGAGCCAGGTAGACATCTGCCATCAGAGTCAGTGCCCGTCTCGCTTGCACAGCAGTGGCCTCCGGGGACTGCTGGCCCTTCCCTTCCCAACCTTGGTCAGCCAAAGCCATGGTCAGCAACAGGAACGAGTTATTCAGGGTTGAGTTCAGGCACCATCTGCATCTAGAGATACATCTGCCCCTGCCTGTTTGGGAACAAGCCATAACTCATGCCTTCAAAGCAAAACCAAACCGCCAAGTTTCAATGCAGTTCCTCGTGTCCGTTAAATCTGGAGAAGGTTCTGTGACTGCCACTATACCCCCTCCAAATCCTTTTGATCACAGCTGCCCTTCCCACAGATCCGCCGCAGCAAACAAGCGGCCTCAGCCAACGCCTAACATGTGCCCCGCACTGATCCGTTTTCCGCGAGCGGTGGCAGAAAGTTCCCTGCAGCTCAGGACTTGCGGGGATGCGTTGCCAAGGAGGTATCTTTCACACACACACAAAAAAAAAAAAGCTCGACACATTTCTACCGCATGCAAACAGCCTGGGGCGGGGTGAAACACGGGAGCAGAAGGCCACTTTGCATGACAGCAAACAGAGGTGCGGAATCACAGGGCATCCCCTTGCAGCGCTGGGGAGCTGGGGGGGAACCGCAGGGCCTTTGCTGGGTAGATGGGGAGCTATCGGCACACGGCAAAGTCTCGACATGCCTGACTGCATCTGGGCAGAAACCTAGATGGGAAACAAAGCTGCAGAACCGCTGGTTTCGAAGAGACTTGGAGTCACGTAACCGAGAAGAAAAACTGTCCAACCATGTTTGCAAGACTAATACTGTATAGCGCAGTAATTTGTAAGTGTTCGTTTACTCAGCCACTGTTTGGTTTGTTGTTCCCAGGCTCTTTCCTTAGGTAAATACTTTTCCTTACCTTTTCTTCCTCAAATTAGCCCTTCTCAAATATGATTCTCCTGCTTGCATGAGAGAGTTTATAAAAAGGATGCGAGCGTCAACCCCGAGGTGACTCGTCGATATTCCTCTGCTGCCCCAGGGCTGCAGGCTGGTCTTCATGGGGCAGCGGGTCCCAGGTTTTATATTGTGTAACTCAAGAGGGAGTTCCAGGTGACATCTCCACGTCTCTGCAGAAGTAGCCTTGGAACAGGCAATGACAACCGGTCGCATCTGTAAATGACAGTATTGAGGCATTACGCGGCGCAAGGCTGCAAAGTCTTTGTGGAGAAGCTTCTATTGCAACCAGCTGGGAAAATTAGGGCTTGGGTTAGGAAGCTCCTTGCTATAAATCACAACAAACCCAGGTGAAGGTCTTTGCCTCTCTGTTCACCAAACCATGCTACTTCCTTGGTAGCCATCAGGGGTGGGTTTGGCTCCTGGGGAAGACTGAGAGCTGTGACTTTAAAAATCGGGAGCAGAGGGAAACGCTCACATTTTCCCACACGCTGGAGCCAAGGAGCCGTTAAGCCGTGAGGTCATGCTCGCAAGGGGATGGTTGTCCCATGAGCTCACTCTCGGCCGGGTTGGTGGGGCTTCACGGCGGGTGTGCGGGAAGCAGGTGGCTCCGTTTGACAGTGGTGATGAGGATGGGCTGCAGGCTGCGCTCCTCCCCAGCCTGAGCCGAATCCTTCCCTTACAAAAGCCCCCAGGCGCCCAAGAAGGAGAACATCCCAAGTTAGAAGGTAGCTGGAAATTTTTCACTTTTTTTTTTTTTAAGGTAAGGAATGAATTAGCAGCTAAGTGGGAAGCTTATGGTTGAAAATGGTTTGGGTTTGTTTTTTTTTTCCCCCCAATAATTTCAAAATGGAAAATGGGAGTGTTTAAACAAACACCTAAAAGCAAGACATAACTTGGAAGGTGTGTTTAGAGGAAATGAAACCAGCGCGATCGTACCGGTCCATTCCCATTTGACAAGAGAGATAAATAGTTCCCGGGCATCTCGCTTGCAGTCGGGCCTGTCGAGCGGAGGCTGAACTCTGTAAAACACCTTGCTGGAAACAATGAGACGGCGTATCCGTCAGCACGGCCCCCGCGTCCAAACCCCCCGCGCCCGCGTGGGCGCTGACAGCGCCGTCCTGTTCTCGGGGCCGTTTGGAGACACGTCTCCCGGGATGCCCGGCAGAATTGCGCGTTACGGGTAGATTTTGCTCTCCGCCTACACGGGCAGACGCCGCTCGCGTGGTTGGAGCCTGTGTGTACAGATTCGAGGACAGGGTTTGGGCTGCTTTCAAGGTTAGTCCTAAATTTCAGGGTTTATGCTTGCCTGGCAAGATTTGCTCAGGAATATTGCCACCTGAACAGCACTCGGTTTTGTTTGCACCAAAACCGAGGCAACTGGCAGCGTCTGTTGCATGCTGTGAATTATATGGCCAGGGGAAACTGTAGATTGTGCTGTCTCACGGCATGCACCTGAATATCGCCGGTGGAAACAAAAGAAATAAATGCCAATCCATCCTAATAATACGCAAATTTCTACAGGGGCTTGGTACTGGGATGTGTAATTTCAGTAAAAGGACTTTCCTTTCTTGCCTCAACAGCTGAAGAAAACATGGTAGTCTGATGAGCATAGGAAGTTCCACCTAAACACGAGGAGGAACTTCTTTGCTGTGAGGGTGGCAGAGCCCTGGCACAGGCTGCCCCGAGAGGTGGTGGAGTCTCCGTCTCTGGAGACATCCCAAACCCGCCTGGAGGCGTTCCTGTGCCACCTGCTCTGGGTGACCCTGCTCTGGCAGGGGGTTGGACTGGGTGATCTCCAGAGGTCCCTGCCAACCCTATGATTCTATGTTTTCTTTTCGGGCCGTGAGCGGATAATAAGAGCAAAACGCAAGGGTGCACCCAGCTGGGTTGGCAGTTTCTTTATACGATGCTATGGGGCCTTGGGATTATTTCTTCAGGCTCCAAGTGACCAAGTGGTGATGTGTCAGACTGCCCTTCTCAGCCTGCTCTGAGGACATGGCTCGGGCCAGCTTCAGGCTTCCATTAAAATTTAGGATAAATAGCTGTTCTCTGAGCTGGAATATGACTGGGCATAGGGCTGGGATGTGGGGTGTGGGCTTGGCTCCCCTCAGCCGGCTGCCGGTCATCGCCGGGGACGGCAGTGTGTTGCAGTGATTTCTGGTAGGCAAGTGTAGCATCTCGGGATCTGTTGAACAGAAGAGCTATAATTTGCATTATCAAAATGTTTTGCGTGACATCTAATGCTGGGGATGTAATTTGGTAAACAGCCTTGTAATTTATGCCCAAATATTGCTTGGCACGTTGGCTCCTCCACGACAAACGGAACTGGTGGGGATGCAATGCCATACCTTCTCCTTGCTCCTCCCACCATCTGCTTGCAATATTCATGCCTGAGCACATAAAAAACATTAATGTCCATAAGAACTGGCCCAGCTCATCAAGCGAAATATGAACAACGTCAGGACGATTACAGGGGAACCGGGCAAAAATTGCTTAAACATATAGCACTCATCATTAATAGCTTGTTATTGGCACAACTGATGTGTGTTACTATCACATACTACACTGATCCAGTACATAAATGTTTTCTTTAGCATATTTTTAATGTTGCTAATTTATCCGTTACTGTCACACTGGGGCTGTTAGCTTTGAACAAATGGCTGTTATTAATCACCGGAGAGCTATTAGACACCACAGCCGTGGTGTTAAATCAACGCAGGAGTGGCACTTGTAGGAATATTCAAGCAGAAATTTAAAATTGCCTGGGTACGGGTGGTGTGGTTAACGCCTCCAGGATCAGAGCCATCGCGTGCCTGCAAACACTGCTCCTGTGTGTCGAACTCGCCCGCTGGAAATTCCTTTCTCTAAAGAGCAATTTCAGTTTAAGACCTTATTTGTTGTGAAGTTGCTTTTGGGAGGGGGTGGGGGGAGAAAAAAAAAAAAAATGTAAATTTGCAACTGTTGGAGCTCAGCGGTGCGGTGTTTACACCCTGGGCATGCTTCCCCCTTGGTAGATTTGGGGCTCTCTGAGCAGCAAAGGCTTTGCTTTCCCCGAGTTCTGCTAATCTGCTGATGCTGGGGGGAGGTCGAGATGCACAAGATTGCCTGGCTCGGGGAGGAGAGGAGGGCTAATTCTTCTCTTTCTTGGGAGGTAGAGCCAGTCTCCACATCCCTCCCGGGCACAGACGATACCTCAGATGTTTGTGGGACCTGAAAAGCAAAGTTCTTCAGTGCAGTTTAGGCTGCAGGAGTATTTGGCTGACGTTTTGCCTGTTTTCAACTTCCTTTTCATCAGGGAAAACTGATCTACAGGGAGATCAACATTTTTTGAACAGCAGGAAGCTAGTATGAAACCCAGGTGTGTCCCTTTCAGTCCCCTGCTCTTAGCAGTGCTCCATGTGAGCGGGACACCCCTGTTTGTCCAGCCTTTTGCGCGACAGGTTCTCCTTGGGATGATGGAGAAGAATAATAGTGACTTAGGTTAGACCTACCCACTCAACGGCCTGGGAAGCATCCCTATGGTTCAGGCGCTTCCCAGGGCTGAGCGGAGATGAAAGAAGGATGGAGCTGAATGGAAGGAAAGAAACCTCAATGAGAACTCTTTTAAAGGGGGAGATGTTTTAGACGAAGCATCTGGGGGCTTAATGAACTTTGTGTTTTCCAGCAAGAGACTGATTGATGAGAAGCCTTTGATTCATGAGACCTGCTGGACTCATACATCCATTAAACGTACGGGCTTGCTGGCTGCTCTGACGGAGCTGCCAAAAAGCAGCTGTGAGTGGGAGATCTCCGGTGGTCGCCTACAGTGCTCCACAAATGTTTCTTCAAATGAAAACAAATGTAATTTGGAACGATTTTATTGCCGTGCTGGAAGGGCCACTGTAATTTGTATTTTCGCTCTCATTTACGTAAGCTAAGTCACCACGCGCTTGAAAGGACAAACCCCAGTAGCTGAGTGGTCTCTTCATTAGCCTTGTGGCCAACTTCAAAGGGAAAGCTTTGGAAGGATTTTTGGATCCCGTGAAAATGTATTATCCCACATCTTGCGGACTGTCAGTACAAATCCACTGTAACTTTACATGTACCTTCTCAGGCCGTTGCAAGGCAGTCACCCGGAGAAATACCACGTAGGACCCGCAAAGAATGGCAGTGAGACGTTTACAACTGCACCACAGTGCACCAATCATGCCCGGCTGCTGCCGAACTGACCGTGAAAAAGGGACTTTTCTGTCCTATTTCCACTCCCTACAGTCTTTTCCCCATACCTCCAATGGCCTGGGCAAACCTGCGAGTTTGGGGAGGCGTGCAGCCAGCTGAAAGCCTCTTCCTTTCAATGCGGTCAGAAATTCTTCCTGGCGCCTCGTTAACACCGAGTAGTCAATCGAACGGAGGTGTGGGCCATGGCTTTACATTGCCGCTAACTTCTACCTATTTGCTTTGTGTTTTTTGTCACTGATCGGAGACCTTAAAGCTGGGTTCTCACATTTGGAATAAACCAAATCGGGTGCCTTTTGCGAAAATGCGCCGTGCAAGGCCAGAACGGACCCCAGGGATGATCCAGCCTGACGTCCTGCATAATTCAGGTCCCCGATGCCCACAAATTATTTCTGTGTTAAGGCGCTCATGCGGGACTGAACACATGTGTAGAGACAGCCAAGGTTTCCGAATTTGCATTTATTTCTGGGCAGTTTTGTTTAACTTTTGGTTGACAGCCGCTAAACCTTGCTGCATCTTTGCCTCTTGGTTTCAGAGCCTTCTCTGGAGGTTTTGTGATCCAGTCGCTTCTCTGTTTTTTTCTTGAATAAGCTCAGTAAATAGAGCATCCTAAACCTCTCGCTGTTTGGTCCTTCGCTGTCATCTCTGTTTCACATCACAAAGCTTCCCACACCGGACAGCTGCCTACCAAACCCTCATCTGGCCGTGCAATTAGTGGAAGGTGGCAGAGGGTGGTTTGGTTTGTGTTGGTTTGTTTTTTTTTTCTCCTTAATACATAGAACCAATTTCTCCCCTTGAGAAATTAATTCTGCGCTGGTTCCAAATGGGTGGCCCCAAAGACTTCAACCGTCCGCTAAACAAGGTCTCCTGGGGTTCCCCGGCCATCAAACCCTTTTCCAGGCTGCTGGGCTGGCGTGTCGCCATCTCAGTCTTACAACGGAAAAGGCACGGGGACAGTCTCCCTCGGTGGCCAGGCTGCTCCTGGGCAGGTTTGCTGGAGGAGAGGAGAGCGATGTACCCATTCTTTAGATAAACCTCACTGAATTGGGTATCTGCCGAATTCACACCGAGATGCTCCCCCCCAAAAAAAAGAAAAATAATACATCAGTTGAGCTTATAGTCTCTGTGTGGTCCCCTGGGACCAGCCGCTCCCCCGCACCTTTGTATTTGGGAGCAGCGTCAATGGAAGTGAGCTCTGGTAGTGAGGGCTTCTGCTCTTTCCCTCTTTGGGACCGCGTTTCTGGCAACTTGCCCTGAAGATCCCAAAGCGATCTTTTGTGGCTGATGAGAGGTGAAATCGCAGGCAGGTAAAATACAGACAAAACAGATTAACTGCCTCGTTCCTTTACGCCCAAGCTCTTTTCTGGCGTGTAATGGAAACCTAAAGCCTGCCTTTCTCTTAACTCAGGTCTAAACAGTAGCTGCTGTGAAGTATTAGGTTGGAATATGAACTCTGTATGAAAGATGCAGGGGGAATGATGTATTTTAAAAAGGATCTCAGTGGGTCCTAACTTAAAAGCATCAGTACAAATTCATTGCAAGTAATGCGCTCTTAATTATTCATTTTCCTTGGCACCGGTTAAAGAGCCAAGTAACGGCTTCTGTCTCTTTATATTTAGTCTATTATTGTTTGAAAAAGGCCAGGGGGAGGCCAGCGCTGTGCAGAAATGATATTCCCCCTTATATATACACATACATATTACCAGCAGCCATAGTAAAGGGGAATATAATCACCAGCAGCTGAGAGACAATGACATTTTTATAGACCTTCTGGCAAACCTGCAGTGGGAGAGAGCCTGACAACTCTTTGGCTTTGGACCACTTTCCTCCGCGAGCTCAGTGCAGGGAGCTCGGGCGAGCTCCGAGTCGCTCCCCTCCCCGGGAACCAGCTCACGTCGGCCAAACAGCAGCTGCTTCGGCTGAACCCCTTCCTTCTGCCGGAGGAGAAGACGGGAGCGAAAGAGCAGGGCAGCTTCGGATGTAGGCGAGGGTCTTGCTGTCAAGACAAGATGCTTGCGTGGCCAAATTTTAGAAAGCTGGGTCAGCCGAAGTAAAAGCAGCGGGGCTGGCTGGCCATTGCAGAGCTGGTTTGGAGGAGGCAAGGAGTCATCGTCTGCGTTTTTACAGCAGACCTCCCCTGGAGCCTCCATGGTGAGCAGTCTGGCCTTGATGGTCTCCATCAGCCCAAGGTGGTCCTGTCCTTAGGCAGGTGAAGGGTCCTGCTGACTCCGAAGGACCTGGGGGGTAAGAGCATGGGCATGCTTTGCTGAAGGGGCCCAGGGTGGAGATTGCAAGCTTGCTTTTTCACCAGAGCCGAAACAGTCATGGGAATTCAGAAAGATTTTTCAAGCTCTTCTGCTCGAATAGGACAAAAGACCTCCTTGGAGCTGAACACCTGGGGCACCTTCTGTGATCTGTGGGGGTAAACTCTGCTCTCTCCTTTGCTTAGTTTGATCTGTGGGCTTGATCCTGGGTCTCTCAACACCGAGTCAGCGCTGCAAATGCTTGCCCCTACTTCTTATGCTCTGGTGGCGTTTCACGTGGTGTTGATAATTTGATTTTATTTGGGCCAGACAGCAGCAGGGGTCAGTAGTTTCATCTTTGCACCAGAAATCAGCAAACCATCCTCATCCGTTCAGCCATCCTACCCAGGTTTCCAAGCACTGGCACTGAGGGGGTCCTGGCTCCCGTTTTCTTGGACACAACCTCCCTGAGCACGTGGCCGTGGCTGATGTCCCATCAATGCCATTCACCTAAAAGAGCCGCTTTTATCCAGCTTTTTGCCACGAACACTGGCACGTTGCACATACGTTTCTGTCTACTTGGGTGTCCCAGGGTGCGTGGGAAGGATCTGCTCCGTGCTAGCTGCTGGCCTCTGCAAATAATAAATATTAAAGCCTTTGCAGTCTCCAGCAGATGCAGTCACCCCCACTCAATTCAGAATAGATGAGATGAAGACAATTTCTGGGGGGAAAAAAGTTGATCACTTGTAAATAAAATTAACTGAGTTTTGTCTAAACGCTGGAGACCAAATATTCCCGGGTTTTGGCAGCTGACAAGTTAAATATTTCAAGCAGTCCTTTGGCAATTGAAATAGAAGAGAATTAGCTGCACGGTCTAAGGAAATGTGTTTTACTGAGTTTTTCCTTTGATTGGTAGGCATGAATGAAATAATTTTTCAGCTGTCAAGGTCATGAAAGATTTGTCCTTTGATAGAAAACCCTCCGAATATCCTAAAGGTGAGCATTTCCATTGGGTCAAATGAGTCTGGTTTAAAAACGTCTTGAATTGAAAGTTTTGACTAGCTGCAGCTGATGGCCCGGGCGCTGAGTTTCACAGCATTGTTGCCTGAAACCCTGACTTTTTTCAGGTTTACTCAGCCTTTTCCCTGAGAACGGCTTGTGTACCTCAGGCAGCTGAGGTTGTGTTTAAATCTTCCCTGAAAACAGGCAAGTTTTGCCAGTGTCAAGGGCTGGGTTATTTTTTTGCCGGAGCCTCAAATGCAGCCCTCAGAGGCGGCGCCAAACGATTTAACACTGGCACTATTTTTCCCAGCCAGCGCGTGGGAAGTCTGGGGCACTTAATATTCACACTTAATATTTAGTGTGAATAGAGTCCTGGTGTCTGACAGCTCTGTTTACCCACTGCAAAATCCAAGGGAAGGTGTGAGAGCAACACCTTTGGGCCCCTGCGTTACGGCGCTTTGCAGAGAGACACCCAGGTACGGACAAGGTTGAGGAGTGGCCTGGCAGAGATGCCAAGGTAAAAAGGCTGGTCTCAATTTCTTGCTGAATACTCTAATTAAAGGCATGAATTTTCCCAGCATGCTGAGCCCAAAGACTTGCTCTCCCCACCTACCTCCATGCATGCCAGCCGCTGACCCCCCCGGCATCCTCCCACCCCTTCCTCCACGCTGCTGCCTTATCTTCCTTATGTCCTCAGACTTATGTCCTCTCCACACCGGAGGCTCTTAGCATCTTCCCTTTTCCTACCTTTTCCCACCATCTTCCCTTTTCCCATTATTTCCTGCTTCACCCCATCATGCTTAGGGCCATGCTTCGTCCTAGGGCTCCCGTACACATACGCCCCCTCCCCATGGCGTGGCAGCATGTCTGATGAGCTGAAGGAGGAGGAGGAGGTGTCTGTATGGGCCTCTTTCCCCTTCCCTAGGGGTAGGATCCCCCAGTTATGTCCCACCAACTCCATGCGGTCCTTACCTTTGGTGACCTCTTATCAGGAACGACCCCCTTTCCCCCCCCCCCCCCACAATTTTGAATTTTCTTCAGTGTCCTTTCTTTTCAGTTTGTATTATTTGCCCTGAGGTGGTCAGGCAGTTGGACTAGATGATCGTTGTAGGTTCCTTCCAACCGAAATATTCTATCCCGTCCCGTCCCATCCCATCCCATCCCATCCCATGTGGGCAGGCTGCCTGCGGGGAGGCCGGTGCATGGCACAGGACCAGATTGTCCTCAGCGCGCGATGGTTATAGCTTTACTGAGCAGAGGTCCAGGAACTTCTCTGGCCTCCCTTTGCTTACATTTCCCCCCCCAGTTTTCATCAAAATCAGTAAGCACGTCCAAGGAGGCCTAGATGTTTCTTTGAAACATCATAATTTTAGGACTATTCCCCCCACGCACACTTTGGATAGAAATATTTGATGAGTGCAAGAACAGTTTTTAGTTCATCAAAGACACTTTTCTGCTGGAATTAGCTCTTTTTCAAAGTAGTAATAATAATTATTATTACAATTTCTCCTATATTATTTCCAGCTTTGATAACTACAAATTAGTCGGAATGAGATTCCTTTAGCAGAGTGAAACGAAAAGCAAAATCAACTGAGCCCTCCCCTCTGGGAACTGCTTTCCCTCTGCTCTCCCCACCAGTGCTCCTGCATGGGCAATCTGAGGAGCTGTAGCATCGCTGAAATCAGTAAGAGGACTTTTTCTTCTCTAGGGTTTTCCTTATGAGCTATCTAAGACGTATTGAGAATTTGTTTCATTCCTCCTCTAAACACGGGCCAAAATGGGGGAATCGCTTTTCAATTCTGCAGTTTGTGCCTCATTAATTTAGGGAGGTGACTCCCGCCGGCGCGTCTTGATTTGCTGCTAGGAAACTCAAACTGAAGTATTTCAGCTTGAATCCTCCCGACCTTACATCTCATCGTCTGGCTGGCGTGCCGCGCTGCGTCGCAGCAGTTGCTGTCGTCCTGCGCCGGGAGTTCGCGCCGTCCCTGAGCCCGGGGTGTATGCGTTGCCTCCCTGGCTGCCACGCAAACCCCATAATAGCCCGCTCTTGCTCCGGCAAAGCCCAACAATGCACGAAAAGAGGTGTAAGAGGGGAAGATGATGTGGAAAATGGCGTTTTCCAGACTGGCACATTTCTCCCTAGGAATTACCCTTTGGACTGCTGAATTTCCCATCCCGCTTAGCTGAGGTTTGATCTGGCTGTTAGGAAACTGCTGTAACAGACATCTGGGAAGACAGACCAAAAAAACTGGAATCCTTTTTACCGCCTTACTTGTCATGTCACCCCCAAGGTCCTCCTGAGTTTTCCCCCTGGAGAAGGTGGGTGAGAGTCCCCTTGAGGAGAAACGCGGTGGTGATGGCTATGAAACGTACAGTTGGACGAAATCAGGTAAATTATCCTGACGCAACGCAACTTTCACCAAGCCAGTCTTCATCTGGCGCGTGCCGGCGGAGTTACGCTGAAGTCAGAGGGAGTCTGAAGAAAAAGGGGTGATAGCGGCGTACCAGGAAAACCACTCAGATCCAGGGGTAACGACAGGGGCCGTCTGAGCGGGGAGAACTCGGTACTCCCAGAGATGTGTTTTATATTGCAAAAGTGGGATGAATTCCCGAAGGTAACACTGCAATAAAACCGGATCGGGATGAAAGGAATAGAGGCCAGCTGAAATGAGCATAATACAGATCTGTAGAATTGAGCCTACGTATATATAATTTATAGGGAATAAATTCCTTTCTGTATCTGCATGGTTTCTGAGCACTGTTTTATAGATTTCTCTAGAAGGGATGTAATTCTCTTTTTTCCCCCTATTCTTTAGGATGTCCTAATCCTTGGGCTGGTGATTACTCCCTACAAGTTCTTTTTCAAAGAAGTTAGAAAATTTCTTTGGGGCCTTTTTAATAAAGTGCCGTTGGCATTTCATAACTCACAGTGTTTCATAAGGTACGAAATCAAAGCATTTAAGAAACTCACGATTAGCAAGGCCAGTAGGAAAGTGAAATTTTATTTCAAATCCATTTGTAAATCCTCCCTATTTATCATTTATTTCTGGCTTTGGCATGCACTATGGCCAGTGTCCTGCTTTTTTCTGCCCACAGTGCCCCTTTTATGCGGGAATGACAGGGCTCTGGTCCGCCTGGCTGGGTGGATAATGGCCATATTCACCGGTGCATTTTTCCAGCAGATCTGACAGCTAATCTAAAGAATGACGTTGCAGTAAGACACTTCAGATAAATGGAAAGAAAGAAAAAGAGAACGGGAAATCTCGCCAAGCCCAGGGGAGCCTCCGCTGCCTGGTTTTCTTCAGGAGGCACGGGGCAGGTCGTGGCATTAGTCATGAAAGCAGCATGCTAGAAAGGAGCAAACAAAGCCTCAATTTTCTACGGTGCGCGATGCCTGGTTACACCAGGTTATTTTCTTTCTAGTCGTTGTAGCTGCAAGGGTTGGAGGTCTTGGTCTCAGTCATTGGGAGTTCAGTGGTTTGGAGGCAACCTGTCTAAGAGATCCTAGTAACCATGGGGTTGGAAGGAGCATGGCCAAGGTGTAGCCGCGTCCCCAGAAGACCCCTCTGCAATCGTAGTGGAGCTGCTTGGTGGGACAGCTGTAGTCCCCACCTTTCACCCCGGTGCTCTGTGCAACACTGTCTGCCCAGACACAATGCATGTGAACACCATCCCTGGAGGTACTTAAAAACCAGGCAGACGTAGTGCTGAGGGATGCGGTTTAGTGGTGGTTTTTGGTTGGACTCGATGATCTTAAAGGTCCCTTCCAACCTAGATGATTCTACGATTCTGTGATTTAATAAGACAATATAAAGAGAGTTGGGGTTGTTCAGCCTGGAGAAGAGAAGGCTCCGGGGAAAGACCCTCAGCAAGTTTGCCGACGACACCAAGCTGTGTGGCACGGTCAACACGCTGGAGGGAAGGGATGCCATCCAGAGGGACCTGGACAGGCTGGAGAGGTGGGCCCATGCGAACCTCATGAAGTTCAACCAGGTCAAGTGCAAGGTCCTGCACCTGGGTCATGGCAATCCCAGGCTCAATTAAAGGATGGGCAGAGAATGGATGGAGAGCAGCCCTGAGGAGAAGGACTTGGAGGTTCTGGTGGACGAGAAGCTCAACACGAGCAGGCAATGCACACTGGCAACCCAGAGAGCCAACCGCATCCTGGGCTGCAGCAAAAGCAGCGTGGCCAGTAGGGCGAGAGAGGGGATTCTGCCCCTCTGCTCTGCTCTGGGGAGACCCCACCTGGAGCACTGTGTCCAGCTCTGGAGCCCTCAGCACAAGAAGGACATGGACCTCTTGGAGCGGGGCCAGAGGAGGCCCCGGAGATGCTGGGAGGGCTGGAGCCCCTCTGCTGTGAGGACAGGCTGAGAGAGCTGCGGGGGTTCAGCCTGGAGAAGAGAAGGCTCCGGGGAGACCTTCCAGCCCCTTCCAGTCCCTAAAGGGGGCCTACAGGAAGAATGGGGAGGGACTCTGGAGCAGGGACTGTAATGACAGGACATGTGGTAATGGCCTCAAACTGGAAGAGGGTAGATATAGATTGGATCTCAGGAAGAAATTCTTGGCTGTGAGGGTGGTGAGCCCCTGGCCCAGGTTGCCCAGAGAAGCTGTGGCTGCCCCATCCCTGGAGGGGTTCAAGGCCAGGCTGGCCGGGGCTTGGAGCAACCTGGGCTGGTGGGAGGTGTCCCTGCCCAGGGCAGGGGGGTGGGACGAGATGGTCTTTAAGGTCCCTTCCAACCCGAACCATTCTGTGATTCTGTGAAAGCCTTCCCCAACACAGGAGAATGAATGAGGAAGCCCCATGGAGCAGACGTGAGTCGCTCTGCTGAGCTGCTGGCTGGGAGGTGCTCAGCATCCTTGGCATTGCGGGTGATAAGCGATGTGATGGGCAGGCACCACTCAGCGCCAGAGAGGAGGAAGACCTTACTATGGGCTCTCCACAACAGAAGGCGGCACCTGCAGCTTTATGTCTATGCGCAGGCCTGACCTGCGGGATGCCAAATGCTTCATGTGAGTTCCCGAGTCCACTCAGCCTCCAGATGCCTCCTTCGCTCCCTCCTTCCTCCTCTGCTGGGGGCACAGCGAGGAGCGGAGCTTCTGCAAACACGAGCCAGAGGAATCAGTCGCATGAAGAGCGTCTCAACATGGCAGCTCCTGGTGCTTCCCAGGGTGCGAGTGAAAGCATCTTCAGCAGGAGCAGAGGGAATTCATGATGTCAGCCCATAAATCTCCTGTCTCTTTTCCATCTTCAGTTGAACGCAGAGAATCAGTTCCCGATAACATCTCCAAATTGCTGGGAGCAATTTTGCAGCTTGTGTTAATTGCAATCTTCTGTTGAATGCCTCTGAGCTCTTAATAACTTTGTAATTAAAGTGCAATTAACAAATTAACTTGTATATATCAAATGGAATGCTAATGTTGTTGTTAATGAGGAGATAATTAGCTGGTGTCATGGAGAGACTCATGGGGCATCTTCAAGATTCAGAAGCCTTTTGGCTCACGTGCAAGGTTAATGGAGTTTGCCATGAATGAATTGTCCTTCGATGACAAGCAGCGGAGCTGCCGAAGATAGCCAGGTAACCGATGGCTCCACAGCCAGAAAACAGAGCTTGCCCATTCAGTCATTTTCTAGGCAGCCGGCCAGTCTTTTCCAAAGGTTTCCTATAGCACAACTGGAACGCTCATTACAATACACGGCCGGGCTTTGAGAAGGGCTTAACAGGTGATGAAACCACTCAGCGCCACCCAGGCCTGGAGGCGACATTCCCACTCCAAAAAAAGCCCCGTGCGGCTGGCGCGTGTTTCACTCCGGCATCCCCGGAGGAGATGCCAACCCCGGGACACCTCGGCCTGCCCCGTCTCTGCAGGACGCAGGTTCCCTCTCCAGATGCTGTCCTGCTTCGTGGCTGTAGCATGGCGATCTGGCAAAAGCATCCGTGTTTGTTAAAATTGACTCCAGGAGCCAATCCCAAACGGAAATTAGGTACGGGCCGTTCCCTCAGACACCTGGGAAAGCACAAACAAGCGTTGGCAGAGAAGGGTGTGAAGTCAGAGGAAGGACAGAAACGCTCCAGCAGGGCCCCTGACTCACCAGCGAGCCATTCTGCCTGCTGTGGGGGTGGCTATGGGGTGAAGGGAACTGCAGGGAAACCGTGGGGCTACAGCTGAGGGGGGCACCCGAGAAGGCAGTGGGTAACGTGCTAGGACCTGAAGTTGCCCATATTGTCCATATGTATATCGTGTAAAAGCGTGTTGCTTTTACAGCTTTTGATCTGTGATCTCAAATTTGCTGTTGGTTGCTGAACCCTGAGGGTCGGACCCACCAGGTCTAAACACCATCTCCAGGGCTCCGGGTGAGGATGGAGGTCCAGACCTCAGGATGTAGGTGTCTTCTCAGGGTCAGATGGTCCCAGGAGGACTGGCAAAGAGAAGTGAGGCCCTGTAACTGGTTTACTGGCATTTCTGCATCTCCTTTTGGGTTACTTTCTGTTCAGACAGACCATTGTTCTTCCCCAACCGTCACTATTAACTGCAAAATAAAAAACTGCAAGTTTTCTTGAAGAAAAAGTGGGAAGCTCTCGTGGCCTGTGGTTTGCAGGCAGGAGCTGAGACTCAAGGGAGTTGCCAGTAAAATAACGGGGTCCCAGTGATAGAGCTTGTCCCGGGGTCCTGCGCCAGTGCTGTGCTCAGCCAGCCCCGGCCTCCTGCAGGGACCCCACGGACCGTCCGCGTTAGGACCCCACAGTCCACGTGGGGCTGTGGATGCTGGGGTGGGATGGGACGGGACGGGCGTGCTCCGCACCGGGGCACACTGAGATGCCCTCCCTGGGGTTCGGCTGTCCCAGTCCGGTTCTCCAGCCTGGATGTGGTCTGGGAACAGGAGATCTCATTCTCGAGGAATTTGCCACCGTTATTTGGCCTTAATTTTCCTTTGCTCAATTTCATCTCATTACCCACGGTTACACCCTGCCGGGCCATGTGGCAGCACTCTAACAGGTATTTAAAATGTTACAGAGTGAGCCAATTGGTGCGTTTAAAATCCATTCCATACCATGACATAATATATTTTCAATATGCTCAAATTTGTCAAGATACATTGGGCCTGCAAAGAGACTGGCCAATTGCACGGGAATTTTCTTTTTGCTGGCGGTCAGACGGATGCCGTGGCTCCCTCCCTGCGTCCGTCCTGGGGCTGCGGGTCTGCCTGGCCTCCTGCACGCTCTGCCGGCGCCCATCGGTCCAGAGGCACGGCGCCGGGGGGTCCTCTGGCCATCACCCCCTTCTGCCAAAACACATGAAGCTGGGGCTGCAGCTACCGCAACCATTTGATTTTGGGACCTTGCCTGCACAACTGCTGCCACCGGGACGTGTCGGGATAAAGGCTTTTGATTTCATCCCAGGGTTAGGATGAAAGGTCATTTCTGCTTGATAGTACTACAAGCTCTGTCTCTTTCTATTTCCCGTTTTCTTTTTCTATTTATATATATGGCAATAACTCCGCGTTGGGAACCACCAGGAGGAAAAATCACAGATGGCAAATTTTAAGGAGAAACAGCAGGAGGAGGAGAGTAGCCAAAACCAGACCTTTTCCCCCCAAAGCTGGGGCAAGGACCCGCTGCCAGATGAAGAGGGGGGTGGAGGGTGTAGGTAAGGCTGGAAGATGGGGAATGCTCTTCCTACGGAAGCAGAGGCTGCGATTTCTGCCCTCGGGGCCGGCTCCAGCCCAGCAGAAGCATCACCCAGCCCTTGCCCTGCTCAGCAGCAGCCTGGCCACCCGGGACATCACTTCTTCCTTCTTCCACACCCCCCCAGCCCCATCTTGCTTGGCATGAAACCTGCCCTGCGCGCAGTCAAACCGCTTCTCAGTTTCGCTGTGGATCGGAAGTCCCTTCCCCATGCCTAAAATGATGTGACCTGGGTGAGAAAACCCCACCGCTGCTGCGGGCGGAAGGTCCGGGAGGGAAGATGTGTCGGTGCCACGATGCTGCCCCCGCAGTCGTGGTCGTAGCAAGGTGACTTTCAGACATCTTTACATCACTTTTGTGTAAAACGCTCGGCCCAAATTCACGTATCACACAGGCAAATAAGCAATGGCTGGAGAAGAAAGAAACCGCTTGTGGTCTGAAGCCTCAGTTCAATCTCAATGACTTTAAATTAATTACGTGCCCCGTGCTTTCCCGAATAGCGATGCTTTACTGAAACACGGGCTTAGGTCAGCCATAATATCCTGCAGATAAACATTTTCCCCCCTCCTTGGATCTACAAAGAGAGGTAGCTTTGGACTACATATTTATAGACAGCCCCCGAGCTATAAATTGGACATTTCTGCCACACACATTCCCTTAAGGGCCAATAAGACTACACACATCAGCTAAGTAATATTTTACTGGGATTTTCTTTAATGACTTCAAGAGTGCTTATTCTTTCCCTCAACCAGCATCGCATGAATAACGTAATTCTACAATTAATCCTGAATTACTCATACAGTGGGCTCCATTTTCCTTTGCATTCAGGACAAGTTTTAAAAAGTTATTGCTTTCCCCCTCCTTTCTCTCTTTTTTTTTCTTTTTTTTTTTTTAAGACTTCTTTAATCAGACCAAATGGGGCTTAAAAGTACTGGAAATGTCTGGGTTTTCTTTCATTCCCAGCCTGTTCAAAATCAAGCTAACGACAAAGGACAAGCAAAACGCTTTGCGTTCACGAGCTGAGAGAAGGGACATGAGGGAGAGGGACTCCTTCGCGCGTTGCTGGTGCTCGTCTGTGGGTAGGAGTTTTTGAGCAACCGCCTCGGGTCACGGTGGAGGGATGGAGGGGGTTTCTCGACGGGTTAGACCCACGTTTTGTGATTTGTCTCCACGGGAGCGAGCCTTTTAGGGCGAGTTTAAAATGCATTGAAAGCCGAGCGGATGCTTGAGGCAAGTCCTGAGAAGAGAATGAGGCGGACTGGAGGAAGTACCGTGACATGGTTAATGGTCAGGACCCCACACCAGCCACATGCTAATGAGTGCCAGCTCCCCCAAAACACTTGGCATACACTGAGCCAGGCAGGGACAGCCCAAAGCAGGAGTTCCACCATTTCCAAACGTTCCTGGGGCTTTTTCGCTTCCTCTCTGCAGCCTGGTATTAAAGGTTTGATCTGCTAATTGCCAGCAAAGATGGGGAACACCTGAAATCTCCTAATGCTCTCAGCTCCCAGCATTTCTTCCAGACAACTTTGTGCTCTCTTCGTCACGATACTCAGTGAAAACACCCGGCTGGGGGGAGGCTGCTGGGGAGCAGCTGTAGGCCATCTACCACCGCATGTGGTCACCCGTGGGCCGTGGAAACCTCGGCGAGGAGACCCTATTTTAGGGAGTGCTGTGGTTTGGCTGGCAAGAAGGGAGTAGCTGTTGGGTAGACCTGCTGGGGAGGTGAGGACTGAGCCTTGTTTCCTACTGAGTAAGGTAATTCATAGAATTCCTTTGCTTTCTTTTTTTTTCTTTTTTTTTTTTTTTTTAAACCAGAATTTGAAGGATTCCCTTTGAGCAGCGTGTGCTTGGTCAGTGAATCTACCTGGCCAGGGGGCTGGATATGAAATAAAGAGATAGATTTGTATGTTGCCGTTGAACTCGCTAAATACATTTTTAAAGGCAAGAGGCGTGGCAACACAAAGCTGATGGGCTGAAAAAAATCAAAACACTTCCTTTTGAAAGTGCTGAAAAACGCTCATTTTTTTGTTTGTTTGTTTATGGGATGCTGGGGAGGGGTGGGGACGGTACGGAAACAATTTGATGCCAAAACCGTCATCCTGGTTTATACGCAGCCCCTCCGTGAGCGGTGCGATGGTGATTGCCTTTCCCCGCCTGGGTGAGGGCGCGTGCCCAGGCACAGGGGTGTTCACAGCACCCGTGAAAACAAGCCTGTGATCTCGGGAATACGCTCGGACACCATCCCGCGGGGAGTGTCTGGGCTGGGAAGCCGGCAGTGATCTCTCTCCACGTCGGCGCTTTGCTGGCTGACACCAGTCGTTCGCACGACACCCCATATATCTGCATTAGCTCAACCCTCCCCACTGTAGAGTCAGCTAATCCTTTGGGAAGCGTGTAGGGCTAAACTCCTCCGTCTTTTTCTTTTTTTTTTTTTTTTTTTTCTGTTTAGTCTAGACTATTAGACTTAGTGGCGCGGCGACTTCATGGATTGGTGATAGATTTACTGGAGTTGGGATATGGCAAACAGTGGGTATTTATGCACGTGTGCTGACGCGCCCGCAGCCCCAGAGAGCGTATTTCAGGCATGGCTGCAGAGCCCTCTGCAAACTGCTGTCTTACCTTTATTGCCCCTCTCCCTGCAAAGACATGAAATGGCTTTTTTGGAGGCTGAGGCATGGGACCTTTTTAGAGCAAATCTATTCTCTGCCCTTTGGGAGTTGGCGAGAAGTGGAAGAAGCTCTTTAGGTGTCCTTTCCATGGCTCCTGGGCTGTGCAGCAGCGGACTGGGAGAGGCCAAGGTCACCAAGTGGTCCCTTCCCCTGCTAAAATCTTTCTGGCTTCTCCAGGAAAGGCTTTACTGCTCCTTAAAGAGCTGAGTAGTGAGGTCTGGGTAGGGAGAGGCTCTGTTTCTCAGCTGACACACTTCAATGCCGCCCAAAAAAAAGGCACTTGCACTGTCTTGGTTTTTGTCTCCATCCACATCACCTACAGTCAAGAGCCCGATTGCATTGCCATGGACAAACAGGACATATCCAGCCGGGTTCTCATTCCTCAGCAGAAAGTTGCAGGGAAGGTTCAGCTGCCCAAAAAAGCAACCTCAGGCTCCAATTGAGGCATCTCAAACAGGTCGCTAAATATCAAGATGTTGTGGGAACTCCAACTTGAACATTGCTCTTGTAGCTCTTCTGAGCTACCCAGATCTTCTCTCCCTATTGGTTTTCCTTGCTCCTCGCTCAGTACCTTTCACACAAGCTGGTCTTGACCATAGCCGGGCTTTCCTGCATGAGACAGACCTCACCTTTCTCACATGCCAGTGCCCAAGTCCCGCCCGTCAGTCGTGTGATGCGTGCGTCATCCCCCGGGATCCAGGATGCTCAGAGTTGTACACCAACATCATCCCCCAGAGCCAGTCACGGTGCCATCGGGGTGGCACTGCTGTCTCTCTCCAGCAACGAGAGGGATGCTCGCCACCATATCTCCTGTTGACCTGGAAGCTGTCTGTCTGTTTGCCAGCCTCAAATCACGACGAATAACGTGGAGGTAAGAGATGATGCCTCTTATTACCAGGGTCCAAAAACTTCCAGTGACCTGGGGGATAAAGTTGATAACACCGTATTTATTTGAGTGTTTGTCTCCCTGCGGAAAGGCCAACATGTCCCCCCACACACTGCCACCAATCCGTTCATTTAATCACAGCATTCGTCGTTGGTTGAAATGCACATAAAGGGAACAAATTTATATCTCGACAAGAATAACACACAGCATCCGCTGCTCTTCCTGAACTACATTCAGATTGCCCAGTGAGCATTTAGACGGACCAGTAATTATCCTATATAAATTTTTCTGTTTCCATAAATGACTTAGCAATGTAAACATCTCCCCTCCCTGAGGTATTAGGGTTTCTTTGTCTCTTTTTTTCTTTTTTCTTTTTTTTTTTTTAACATCCAGTCCATTTTTCTGCTGAGTTGCAGGTTTAGCACGTTACATTCTGCAGCCACTTTGCTCTGCGCGGCCTTTGTCGTTCCCCGTTCTCCCTCTAGGCAACCCCTCACTTTATTTACGGGGCATCTCCTGTACCTTACGCACCCACGCTGCTTCCTGCTTGCAGACAGGCCCTACAGAGGGACCTTCTAAAGCACCGCAATCATTCTGTCAGGCGTAGCTCCCCTTTTGCCACCCTGGAACTGTTACAGCCCCAACAGGGGAAAAAAAAAAAAAAGAAAAATCAACAAAAAACCCCAGTAGTGACTAGAAAGGAAAAATCTGGAGTGTAGATATATTTTTATATGTATTAAAAAAAAAAAAAAAAGGGCAGACACCATGAGAAATAAACGTAGAAGCACATGTTCCTCCTTCCCCCCCCCCCCCCCCCCCCCCCGTTAATGGGAGCAGGAGAGGGAAAGATTAAGCCAGAAACATCCTGGCAAGAAAGGGTGGGCACAGTCTGTTTTCTAAGTCTCCTTCTTCATTGGCTTGAAGGTGACGTTGCTTCTGACTTAACCCTACGTAAGTAAGAGGAGGATCGGCCCTTTTAGCTACTCTTTTCAGCCAGGTGGGAAGCCCTGGGAGGTGCCGTGGGAAGGGCAGAACTTGGGTCTCTCCTTGCCATACCCTCTGGATCTACAGTCATCTCATCCCAGGCTGCCGTTTGCAGTTCCGCATCCAGCACCTGTGCGCAGCCGGGCTCTTCTTACACCTCTGCACCGCTGCAGATTCCAATGGCACTTTCCTGATTTATGGTGGTGCAAGAGGTTGGCTTGAATTTTGAAGAAAAGCTCTTTAATACTGTGCAACCTTAGTCCCGCCTCACAATTCCACCGATATTTCCGAATGTATTTTGATTCGGATAATGCAGAAGCCTGCAGGGGTTCAGGCTGTTGCAGACGCAAGCTGGCCCTTGTCTGATGGCTTTCCACCCATCCCGGGAATCTGCAGACCACCTTCTCACGCATCAGTTATGAGGCCGCAGCAGCCAGCCTCTGTCACCCAAGGAAAACCCCAGCCTGTGCCCCCACTTGGGATGAAGCGGGGGAAGCAGCAGCGTGGATGTGCTCCAGTGCTGCACCCAGACCCACCCCCCGAGTTTGTACCTGGGGTCCTCTTTTCTGCCAAAGCTGCTGCAGGTGCCCAGAAAGACTGTGGCCAGTAGGTCGAGGGAGGTCATTCTTCCCCTCTACTCTGCACTGGTGAGGCCACAACTGGAGTATTGTGTCCAGTTTTGGGCTCCCCAGTTCAAGAGGGACAGGGAACTACTGAAGCGAGTCCAGCGTAGGGCAACCAAGATGATTATGGGACTGGAGCACCTCCCTTATGAGGAAAGGCTGAAAGAGCTGGGACTCTTTAGCCTGGAGAAGAGAAGGTTGAGGGGGGACCTGATTAATGTTTACAAGTATCTAAAGGTGGGTTTAAGGAGGACGGAGCCAGGCTCTTTTCAATGGTTCCCAGTGACAGGACAAGGGGCAATGGGCACAAGCTAGAACATAGGAAGTTCCGATCAAATATGAGAAAAAACTTCTTTACAGTGAGGGTGACAGAGCACTGGAACAGGCTGCCCAGGGAGGGTGTGGAGTCCCCTTCTCTGGAGATTTTCAAGACCCGCCTGGATGCAGCCCTGAGGGATGTGCTTTAGGCAATCCTGCTTTAGCAGGGGAGTTGGACTAGATGATCTCTAGAGGTCCCTTCCAACTCTGAAGATTCCGTGATTCTGTGAAAGCACCAGGAAGAGCCGCCCGGCCTGTGTCCCACCCACCGTCAGGGGTGGTGAGGTGGGACTGGTCCAGAGGTGGGACTTGCCCGTGCTGGGTGCCCCGCACCTCCTGAAAAGCAACTGGCAGCTTTGAAGCAAGAATGCAGCTGGGCACCTGCAGAAGCCATTTCTCAGCAGCCTGGTTGATCTTCTTGTTGAATTGCCGGTTTGTTTGGGTTTTTTTTTTTTTTTCAGCTTGCGTGGAAAACCACTAAACCGTGGTTGAATTCAGCCCTTCTAGCGCTTCCCTCTATGTGGACAAACCTTGGCATAGGAATGGCAACTGCGAGGGGAGACAACTGGCAGAAATTAGTCCCTTCATAGTGGGTGCCCACTTTGTTTTTAAAGGAACCTCAAAATGAGGTCTTGGCAAACATGTTCAGCTGAGCCCGAATTTAAGAACAATTGAGCAAGGTCCCATCAAACCCCCAGATTTTTGAGAAGACCTTAGGGACAGCTGTGACCTGCCCTTGTCAGGCGCTGGGCTCCTTGAGCGGCAGCTCTCTTGGTCGCTTGCCCAAGTTCACCCATCTCACACTCATCAAGGTGTTTAGAGCCCTGTGTCACTAATAAACGATAATCACAGTGTAGGATAAGGAACACGTTAGGCGTCACCGGACCAGCTGGGATTAGTTCAACGCTGTCCTTTTCTGCCTGCTCAAGTCGATGAGGGGCAGATAGCCCTTGTAGCCTGTCTCTTTTGTCTCCTAACACCAAATTCTGGCTCTGTGCAGGTTTTTCAGGACCAGCCCTTTGTCCTCCAGCAAAAGCATCACCCAGACCCACCGGTTCCCTCGCCGGCACCTCAGCAGCGGGTCCATACCACACCGCATCTCTCCTGCCGTTGCTGACTGCCCATCCCCCTCTTCCCTCCCCCAGCTCCAGTTCTCGCATCCCGAGTTCATCACTTTAAATCGCATCTTGGTGTAAATTGATTTCATTCCAGCCTCTGCTTCCACCTCTGCCTTGCCTTTAAATTGTATCTAGTCTTGAATCAATCTTATCCCAGCCCTCAGCTGCTGCACCCTTAATTCTTCCATTTCAATTGCAACTGTTCTTAAAGGGCCCGGCTCAGAGAGATGTTTTTCTCTCTCCGTCTCTGCTGCCTTCCTGTTTCATTTACATTACCTCCAATATCAAGCAGGGACATCTTCCCCCTCCCAGCCCTCACATACTCCCTGTTTAGCCAGTAAACATTTCCCCTTTGCAGCTTATCTGGTTCTAAACCAATTGGATTTTAATTTTTTTTTTTCATCTCCATAATATTCAAAATTATTCTTTACTTCCTGGCCTCTTCTGAACTTCCTCCTTCTTCCTCCGTGTTTCAGCAGTGAGCAATGACCTCAGAAATGTGATGTGGCAGTTGCTGGATCTCGGTTTGCAGGGCAGGAGGACAAACCCTGTCTGCCCCAGCAGAGCTGGTGGGGGGGGGAAGAAGTGCTCTGGGACTGCAGGGGAGGAGAAAGGAAGAACATCTTCCCGTGTTTGATGCTTCTCAGTCTCATTATAAAGTGTTTTGAGCAAACGGAGGGAGGCCAATGATGGAAATAGATGCCCCTGGGGATTTTAAAGGGTCTAACTGAGAATGAAGGGACCGAGCATGCTAAGGAGGAAGTATTCATGGACACGAGAGAAGGCAATGTCCCCAAGCCCCGTGGTCTTCCAGTAGTAATCAGGTGTCTACACGGCACAGTTGCCTCTGGAAACCTCCTTCCAGTTGTCTATAGGTTCTTGAATGTCATTTCCAAAGTTGTGCGAGGAGCTTCCTTAAAACTGCCAAGGATCTAAATCGGTGTGGGAGGGCCTGTTCCCTAACATTGCAGTATTGGGTGTAAGTGGGCTGGTGTCCACCACCAAAGTCACCCTTGAACATGGTCACCAGTGCAGCTCTGAGCTAGAGAAGCGCCATCACCCACCCCATCTTCGCAGGTCGCTCAGGAGATGGCTCCTGCCGATGGCATTCAGCAGCTCCTGGCCCAAGGCTTTGAAAGGTGAGCTGCAGGGTCAAAAGTGTCCCATGTCCTGGAGGAGACATTGACTCTTCTCCATGACGTGATTTATTCTTTTCCGTTAAGAAGATCCCATTGTGTTTTGAGGTTGTCCCCTCCACTGGCTGTGGTAACCGAGTGGTGCCCTGAGCCGTTACTGTCCTCTGACCCCTCCATCGCAGCACAGAAGTCACAAGCAAGGTGATGTCCTTGTTTGCTGCCCCTGGGAGAAAGCTGCCAGCCACGGAATACCGGAGGGGGTTTAGAATGGGAAGCGTCACCAGTCAGATGTGTTTAGGGAAGCTGTTTGTGTTATCCGAGAGGTTACGCCCTGATTCATGTGTTGGGTGGTTGTAAAGTGCCTGAAACTTTTTTTTATGATGGAAAGTTCTGATTAAGAAACTAAGATTTTTTCCTGGAAATTGAGTGAGGAATTAGGCTTTTGGCTTTTTTCTTTTATTATTTTTTTTCCTCTCTCGCAAAATACGACTGGAAGCAGAACAGTTAACAAGTGAAGTAACTGTTTGCCTGAAATGTTTTGGACCTAGTTTTCAGTAAATTTGGGCCAATGTTTTTTGTCTTGTTTTTTTCACTGTCAAAAATGAAAACACATCTTTTGTCATAGGTCAGGTCTTTTAATTCTGAAGGATGTCTCTGTTCCTGCCAGCTCGAAGTAGCCAGTGAGACACATACACAGGAGCTCTGCAGATGGATGGCACAGCAAAGTTAACGCAGGGCAATTGTGGAAAACCAATCCAGCTCCTTCATTACATTGAGATTAATTTTGGCTTTTCTTGGTAGATGCCATTTGTTCGTTGCTTTTTTTTTTTTTTTTTTTTTCTTTTTAGCAGGAATAATATTGCTGCTTTAGCTTTGACGCTACCAGGCACTTCTGAAGAATGTGGATCCAGGTCCTCAGGGGTTTGGGTAGGTATCCCAGGCTTTATGGCTGTCAGGAAAACTCGTAGAGCCTCTGGCTAGTTCAGTCAATGCAAACTCCCTTTGGAAAGGAAAGAGTCCAAAGATGCGGGCAAAGGAAGGGCCAAACTTTGTCTTTTCAGCTTCAAGCTGCAAACAGTTCATGCAAAACTAGGTTGATGTGGACCGTTGCCTTGGCACCTTGTGTCAGTCCCTTGATGTCGCCAGAAAAATTCTCGTTTCCTTCAGTGTGCTTCGGATCGGGTGTTTGCTGACCCACCCCGAGGAGCTGCCTGACTCACATGCTCCAGGGTGAATGCAATTGGTTAGGATGTCTCTGGTCCCTGGGCTTCCTCCCTTAGGAGGGTCAATGGTGCGGTTGCTGTGTTAACGAGCAGAACTGGTGAATTTTTTCGGCATGAACAAGACAATTAGAGCAGTCTGTGGCAGATCAGCAGTACGTATTCCCAGACCCACGTAGGTGCTCTAATTGAATCTTCACCAAGTCCCTACGTCCCAAAGGACCTGGACATGGTAATGCTGCACAGTGGGTCCATCCCTAAAACATGTCATTATTTAACAGAAAAATAATGCCCATCAGACATCTGGTGGAGAAGTTTTGGCCTCTTTATCTGTGCCTAAAATCGATGTATGCATGATGATGTTGACGGATTTAGAAGCCAGAAAGACCTAATGGGAAATGCCTTTCATTTCTGCTAACGAAATCCCACCCAGGTAATTGATGTTACCAGATAACTCTGTAGTGTTGCTCTGTAGTGATTTATACTGTACACACTGATTTACGCCAGCTGAAGGTTGGGACCGGTTTGGGTTTTTTTTGGAGTCATTGAGTCATAAATGTTGTAGATACTCATCAGTGGCTGGAGAAAGAAACACTTGAGTTCCTAATTTGGCCAACATGTCACCAGTGCAATGAGGCCACCTGGCTGCTCCTGGCCATGAGCAGGGCTGTGTCTAGAGCTAGAAATTCTGCTATCGATGATGCAGAAAGGTGACGTCACTGCCCACGTAGGAGAAGGTTAGATATTACGTGCTGTATCCACTGAACTATAATGTCCCTGGAGATGTTTGACCATTCCCAGAAATATGTAACACCAGGTGCAAACCTCACAAGGCTGTGCTCTTTGGAAGGCCAGCATTCCTCCTCTTGGTATCTTCGGTATCGCTGTGATTGTTGTCCCCTGTTGAGTGGCATCGTGCACCTTAGAGCTAAAAGCAGAAATTAAAGATGTTGGGAAGATGTGCTGGTACAGCTCAGCTCCTCCGTGGCTTGGTACCAGGAAGGCTGGTAACGTCCATGCAGCCGTAAGGTGCATTGGTATCTCCAGTCCTCCGTCTGAAAGTTGGGTTGTGCTGGAAGGTAATTTTTATCATTTGTAGTTTCTGGCTAGAATGTGATTCTTTTCTTAGACTCGAGCCACAGGAGGCTGGGGAGAGCTTTGGGGAGAGCGTTCCTGCCTGCTGTCCCACCTCAGGCTGTTCAAGGCAGACAGGGACATCACCATCTCCGGCAGGGAGCATGTGGCTACACCGGGGACTCCCAGGGTCCAAGCTCTGACAGGGACTGGCTCTGCTTTCCACCTTACAGGTAATCTGGTCCATGGGGGAAAAACAAGAGCCAAGTACAATAGAGTTGTAGCCAACCTGGCCAAGGCTTAGGATCAAATGAACATTATAGAGTGTAAGGTCTGCAATTCTAACAATTCTTCGTTTGCATTTTGAACAAGCGCGTTCCAGTGAATCCCTCAACCCACAAAGAATCGACGCCTCTAAAGAGGGGTAAAGCAGGAGGCAGGAACACATGAGACAAGGTAGGTGGGATTGTAGTGAAAGAAAACACAGCCCAAAAGGCTTTGAGCCAGCCACCCAATCTGTCAGACCAAGCTGCAAAACCCAAAACAAAGCAACAAAGGAGAATTCAAAGTTCAGAGAAGCGAGTTATAGCAAATAGGTTACTGTCGTAGGCATTTACGCTGGGATTTACACATGTGGTTAGCATCAGCTGGCTAGACAGCCTCATACCACAGCGCCTTCTCGCTCGGGCTTTGATCTTGGGGTCAACTGCACGGACCACAACCACCGCCCCCCCTGCTGCGGTGCAGGATGAGCCCTGTGCTGGGACAGGGGGTGCCAGGTCCAGCGAAGACCTAGCAATGTCTAGGGCTGAAGATCTGAGCACTGATCTTCAGAAATTAGCAACACACCAGAAGGAGTCACTGAGGGCTTTCTATTGTCTAAATGCCCATCAGCTTTCTAGGAGTTCTTTTTCTTCTCTGGAAATTTCAGGAAACCTGCTCCATTAGAGGTTGTCTGGGCTCAATTTTCTTCTCTGTTGAGGTAGGACGCTGCGGTATATCAGCTCCCACGGTCTTCGTGCAAGTGCGGACCAGGAATCCAACGCAGAGGATGCATTTCTCCTCCGGTACCTATACGGAGTAGCTGGGAATGGGAGAAGCTGCACAGGGAGCTTGTACCCATCACAGTGATTTTTTGGTACCTCTCGTTCTGCCATACCAGGCTGGAGGTGGTTTCCTTGTCCTCTGGTTGATGGCTCATTAGGGAGAGGCATCTCCTATAATTCTCTTCCCTGAACCCTCCACTCCAGGCTCAGAGCAGTGATTTCTCCACACTCTGTCCTGCCCTGCAGGAGATGGGAGTAGAAAAAAAAAAAACATGGGAAGGAATGAGAGGGAACGTTGTGTGAGCGTGGGAAGCGCTGCCAATTAGGGCATTCAACGTCCATATATTCAATCACTATCGTTCGTTGTAGCTGGACAAGGCTGCAAAATTTGTCCTGTGCTGATTGATTTTTTTTTTTTTTTTTTTTGCTTCTTTGCTGAAAATCTATCAGGATCCTTGCCCAAGGAGTTGGACAGCCCTGATCTAGAGTCTGCCCTGTTGGAGAGAAGCCCTTTCTGTTTGGTTTCCAGCAAGTTTTTGCGTGTCCTAGCCAAATCCTGGGTCTTAGATTGAAAAAAGACAGTAAACTACAAGTCTTCTGCATCCCCTGTGTCTTAGGTGCAGGCAGATTGATCTGCTACACTACCCTTCATATGGTTTTTTTTGTTTTTTTCTTTCTTTTTTCGGGGGGGCAGGGGGTTGAAGGGGAGCATGGAAGCACGCCAGGGGTTTCAAACAGAAAGGAATCCCCTTCCCCCAGGGTTTTTGGAAGCCATCGGCAATGGTAATCCGCCTTGTAATGCATGTCAGAGGGGTAGGACACCCAAAGATGGGGGACTTCTCTGTCATGTGAGAATAAGCAGGTCGACAGAAGAGAGCCACTAGCAATGGCCCTACTAGAAGAAAACCAGCGGAGGCTCAGTCTTTATTAGGCACCGGAAACTTCACAGGGACACTCGTCCTTGGGGACACAAGTCAGGTTTAACTGTTTTCTCCACTTGGGCAGCTGTTCCTTCACATCACATACATAATTACATTTACTCTGATGACAGGGAAAAATGTCTCTGAGGTGAATTATTCTGTTACAGCAATGCTCAGGGCTGTTTTTACCCTGAACCGAGACCATTTTCCAGTCAATCTCCCACTCAACGGGAACGGTTTCACTAGCACAGAGCAAACTCTGCGTTTGAAGGGCAGCCCTGGGCCTTGGAGAAAGGACTTGCCTAGAAATTTGAAGAAGTGCTGGGCCCTTGCAGGTCAGAGAATGATCATCTGGGTTGTACCAAGTGAGGTGCTTTGGAAGCCTGTCGTGTAGCTATGCCTTGGTTTCTCCATCCTGATGATGTGTGAAAAGCAGATCTGTAGAATCATAGAACGGTTTGGGTTGGAAGGGACTTAAAGCTCACCCAGTGCCACCCCCCTGCCCTGGGCAGGGACACCTCCCACCAGACCAGGTTGCTCCAAGCCCCGTCCAACCTGGCCTTGAAGACTATTAGCTCTGCAGAATGTTGTGACAGTCAGCAGTGCAGATGCTTTCAGATGGGTCAGTGAAACAGAGAATCTAAGTTTCAGCCTGGAGAAGGGAAGGCTCCGGGGAGACCTTCGAGCCCCTTCCAGTGTCTGAAGGGGGCCTACAGGAAAGCTGGGGAGGGGCTGTTTGCAAGGGCACGTAGCGACAGGACGAGGGGCAATGGTTTAAACTAGAGCAGGGCAGGTTTAGATCAGGCATTAGGCAGAAGTTCTTTCCACAGAGGGTGGTGAGACCCTGGCCCAGGTTGCCCAGAGAGGGGGTGGAGGTCCCCATCCCTGGAGACTTTCAAGGCCAGGCTGGATGAGGCTCTGAGCAACCTGATCCAGTTGAAGATGTCCCTGCTGACTGCAGGGGGGTTGGACTAGATGGCCTTGAGAGGTCCCTTCCAACCCAGCACATCCTATGACTTTATAATTGCATTGCCGCATTACAGACACATCGGTGTTCAGGCAGTCCACGGAAAGCGTATGGAAGCCCTGGCTCAGATTTCGGCCAGAGGATCAGGTCTCTGCTGACACCTGAGAGGGCAGGTGGCTGTGTGCTCGGGTGGTTTTTGGGTGCCAGCGCTGTGCAGCCAGCCACTGCTCCTCTGCAGAGCAGCCCCACAACAACCAGCAGCCTCCTGCCCGCAGCCCCCGTGACGCGGAGCCCCAGAGTTATTCTTGTCTTCGTGATGGATGGATGCGGTATTTCCTGTCCGGATCACCCCCTCCAATCACCGTTCCCTTTTTCTCCTGGATGCTGCTTTATTTTTTCCAGCATGAAAGGTGATCAGATAGAGAATGTGAACATTGTGCTGGGCAAGGAGAGGTGATGAATGGGACGTGTAGCTGGAGGGTAGTCAGACCTTGACCTTCTTATGGAGAAGCAACTGCTTTTTCCCTTTTTCTTAAGTTTCTGTTGGGACACATAAGAATCCCTTGGTCTTGGGGTGAAGCAAGATCTGATTGCTGGAATTAAATGATGGGCAGAAAAGTGGCGGTGGAGCGGTGGCACGGTTTTATCTAGCTTGCGTCTCTGAGACCCAGCTGGGTTTTCCTTCAGCCTTGCAGGTGTGGCCATGAAAGCAACATGACTACTTTCGTGTTGCGGTGAAATAAGGATAACGATAAATACTATCCCTGTTTGAAACTCTCAGAAAATTTACATAAAGGCCGGGACGTTAAATTAAATGCCTCCCTGAATAGCTACGTCTGCCTCTGTGCACTACGTTCAGTCGGTGCAGTAATTATTGAGCTTAAAAATTGCAGAAAGGGGTAACGCAATCTTGTGCTGTTAATTTATTATTTTAATTATTTATTTTTTTTTAGCATTTAACATACGCTCGTTTTCTATGGCTGTTTGGTTATCCATAGGGATAGGGCAGAGGGTGGCTTAGTGCTGATATAAGGGGTTGTTCCCTGCGTTCTGGGCAGTGCCTGCTTGTGTAGATGGGGTTTTGCTACGAAATGCCTGTTCCGTACAGTAATCCTTCTAAAGCAAGACCCTTTCAGAGGTACGCTATGGAGAAAAGGATTGTACATCACGAATGATATCATAGTTACCAGCCACGCAGATAAATTACTGAGTGTTGTCCTGTTGGTGCAGGCAGGCTGACTGAAAAGGTGTTTGAAGGCAGCCTGGTTCTGATTTATAATCAGGCTTCCTAGAGAACAAATAACAGCTAAATGGGAACGGTGGAAATTACTCAAGGGAGAATCCAAGCTGGATAATCGGCTTTCACACTCCCTTTCCACCACCCTGGAAGCCAGAGTCGCTAACATCTTTCAATGACTTCGGGGGGCTGAACATCATTGTCCCACTGGTTCTTTTTATACAAATAATTACCCATGACCCATCTAGAGCTGCAGGAATCCAGGGACACCAGAGCTTTTTTGCAAATATTGATGAATGAAGTGCAATTGTTCTCCAGTGCCCGAGCAGTGGGTAGCCATTCCACCAATTCCATGGTCATTATGAACAGCCCCCCCCTCCCCGCCCCGGCATTGTCGCTATTAGGGTTGGGTGGGAGATGGGTTTTTTCCCCCTCACGCACAAGAATTTCCAGGAGTTTGAAAAAGACTCCAATTCCAAACGGGCATGGACAGTTCAGATCCTGAAATGTGAAAAATAACGCATCAAAATACACTTTTTAAGTCTTTTTTTTTTTTTTCATTTGCTGGAGAAATGCCTGAGATGTCTGAGATTACGCTGTGTTGAGTGAAGGACCCTGCGAGTTGAAAATATCACAACATTCTGTTTCTCAAACGTTGACTGGCTTGTTGCAACTGGCCCGGTTTAGCAAAATTTGCGCTTTTGATGAAGGAGCGTTTTGGGGCCTGGGGAAAAAAAGTGCAACTCGGGTCATCAGAAAGTGTTTGATGAGCTCTAGTTTGCTCTGTCGGAGCTGTTGGCTTTGCAGAACGACGTAGTTGACAGGGAGACATCCCAGCTCCTCCTGCTCTGAAAAACAAGCAGAGCGACAATCCCGGGCTGTGTTCTCTGCCTGCTCAAGCGGAATGTCTCCTTGCTGCCGAAGGTGCGATTGGCCAAAGCACGCACCCCTGACCTGACTATTTACCTGCCGTGGGAGCGACATCAGGCCAGCACTGACAACTGGGAAACCCCACGTGCTGGCAGGCAGCTGAGCTGCTGGGGTTATACTTGGACACAGAAAATGGTAAACGCGTGGTAGGGGTGCCTTGTCCTCATCCAGCGCGGTCCCTGTGTCACCAGGGAGCGCGTTGTTATTTAATTACACAGTGCTTCTTGACGGAAGAATAAAATGGATTGCTTTTCTTTGTAGCTCTGTAACTGCATATAACTGGGATGGTGCTGAGAGCATGTACATGGGTGCTTTATCTGTGGTCTGAATCTTTGGTAGATTAACCAGCAGCTCGGCCTCCTAGTATAAACTTAGCTCTGTTTGTCCCCATCTGCATCCGTCCCCCAGGTTGGAGGCAGCCCAGAGCCTGCGCTGAAGAAGCTCTTGCCCAGGAGCCACCGAGGTGCTGGAGCGAGCGCAGAGGAGGGCAACAAAGGTGGTGAAGGGCCTGGAGAATAAATCTGATGAGGAGCGATTGAAGGAGCTGGGACAGTTCAGTTTGAGGAAGAGGAGGCTGAGGGGAGACCTCATCACTCTCTACAACTACTTGAAAGGACACTGCAGAGAGGTTGGTGCTGGTCTCTTCTCACAGGAAATTAGCGACAGAACAAGAGGGAATGGCTTCAAGCTGCAACAGGGGAGGTTTAGACTGGACATTAGGAAAAAATTCTTCACAGAAAGAGTGGTCGGACACTGGAATAGGCTGCCCAGGGAGGGGGTGGAGTCCCCTTCTCTGGATGTGTTTAAGAGTCGTTTAGATGTGGTGTTGGGGGATATGGTGTAGGGGAGAACTTTGTAGAGTGGGGCTGATGGTTGGACTCGATGATCCCAAGGGTCTTTTCCAACCTAAATGATTCTATGTGTTTTGGAGGAAAGAACAGTGGCTGTAACTTTTTCTGGAGGAAAGAGGGATGTCCTTTGCCCCTAAGATAAATCCACTTGCCTTTTCATGCTGGGCATCCAGAGTAGAAGTCCAGAAGCCCACAGGTGATTCTCAAGCCCATCAGTAGGGGACTGCTCAACCCGAGGAAGACTGAGGCCCATAATCACCTCCTCACCAATGTCAGTCCTTTACTACCCCATCTCTCGTTCCACATCCCTCTGACTCTAGTGTGGGTACAGGACGAAAAACCTTTCTTCAACATCTGGGAGCAATTAGAGAAAAATCCGTACCTTTCCCCATGTCAATAAATGCAGTGGGGAGAAGGGACACTCAGAAATGGACGAAGGAAAGGTACACCACTGGTAAGGACTCCACCTTCTAGCAAACGCTGGATAGTAGATAATGCAAAATAAAACCATTTTATAGTACGACATAACATATGTGAGCCAAATTCACAGTACTCCTGCTTTTTGGACAGCTGTTTCTCTTGCAATTATTTTTCTATGTCAGTGACTTCTTGGTCCACGGGGTTGAGCCATCTCTCCCACGCGCGTGCCAAACTCACATTAACTCTCCGGGAAGTTGTGCACGTGCATCGAGAGGAGAACAGATCCCCTTTTTATTTTCAGGAAGGGTTTGCGTGTGATTTATGAGCTTGGAGAAGGAGCGTGGAATACCACGGTGCCAAATTAAGGCATGCCCAGCAAAGGAAAGGACAAGGTGAAATCCAGGAGCCTTCAGAATTAATTACTGGAACAACAGAGCCAACGCAAAGTGATGTGAGCTCTCGGTAGCCGATCCAGCCAGCTTCAGGTGCAAAGGTATATTCGTTCATGGCTCAGGGTTTTCGTCTCAGTGCTGACAGGGTGATAATTCAGTCCTATAAAGCAGCAAATTATCACTGCCGCCTTAGCATTAATTTCCCTCCCCAACAGACACCTTAAAAAAATGAATTCTTTCTCCTCAAGGCCTCGGTGCAGAGAATTTCCCATGGCAGGCCATGAGTTACAACTCTGTCTCCAAAGGCATCCTGTAAATAACGCGTCAGGATCGTAATTCGTTAAAGAAATGTAATAGCTTACCCAATCCATAACGCACAGTACCTTCAATGCCCCTCCTAAAATAACAAGGGTGTCGGTGCTTCACTCTCTCTTGAGGCATATGCTGAGTACGTCGCATAGGCATAGAGATAATTATCCAGACCTCCCCACCTCTATAAAGCAAAGTGTTTGCGCAAGCGTCTGAAGGACGCGCAGGGCTGTGGAGAGGGTGCCGGAACATACGTGGGCCTGACCTGATATTTTCTGTCGCTCCGAGAGAGCCCCTGTCCCCACAGCTGCGTTAATCGGTACAATTTCTCGTGCCGACTGGTTGCCTGAGGGCCCGTCGCTAAACGCGCAGAGCAAACTGGAGACGATCGCGCGCCGACACGGGCCCTCTGACGCCTCGTGAAGTCCAGAGGACTCACTTCGAGCTTGTTTCTTTTGGAGAGAGAGAGAGCGCGAGCGAGCATTACCAAGTATTCCTGTATCTGTCCCTCTTTCTTTCTCTTTGGGAACCTCCGTACTTCAAGCTATGTCTGCTGGACGTGGGTATTTTTGTGCATGTGAGGGTTTTTCCGCCCCCATCTTGCACCATGCAATAATTCATGCTTGTCCGAAGCCATGACGAAACCCATCCACTGGTGTGCTGGAGCAAAGGGGATGCTTGTGCTCAAGCATCATTTCATCTTGGCTTTGGAGGGAGCCTGGTCCTTGCCTCGGAGATGAGTTTGGGGCAAGGGCAGATCCGAGGCTGCCACTGTGGTCCTTGGGGCTGGCAGAGCATCCCCAGCCCCTTCCGCGGGGAGGGTGACTCCATGGGGCTCGGGGTTCTGCCTTGACCCCAGCTGTTCAGTCGGACGGAGATGCTTTTGGTTGAGAGCGGCGGTATTTGGGAAGTTCATCCCTTTGCTCTGAGGCCGCTTGAGGTTTTTTGGTGTGCCCTTGAAAGAGAAACACCCTGAAGCCACGGGAGGTCTCGTCCTCCAGCCGCGTGGGGACACTGCGGCGTGGCACCAGGCTTGTGTGCGCACACGAGAGGGTTTTGAAAAATTTCCTTTTACGAGAAAATGCCGAAACTGCTTGCGAATATAATAATTAATCCTGAAAGATCTGCTGGAGCCCTGTGGTATGTTTGCTCCTGCTCTAATTCACGCCGAAAGGGGGAAATTTTGCAAGGATTGCTTTCATTTCTAGCAAGATAACATTCCCGCTTTGTCTTCTCCTTTTTGATGAACGTGAAAGAGCAGAAGAAAATTCACTTGCTGCTGGACTAATTTAGCGGATGTTTCACCACGGAGCGCATTTTGATGGCTGAGTGTTACCCTGCTGTACGAGAGACCGACAGGGGACATTGCTGGGTTTCCTGATTTACTGCTTTTTTGGGCTTTGCCAGTTTGATAGAATCTCCAGTTTTTTGTTGTTGTTGTTTTTTTAAAGGATGGGGGGGAAGGGATGGGAAAGAAAGAAAAGGCCTCGGTCAGAAAGAGGCTTTGTATTCCTGGTTTTCCTGGTCTGGATTCAAGTGACATTTTCTGCTGAATCCATTACCGTTAGTCCGTACAAGCGACACGCCAGATCCCTTTTGTCCTTCAAAGGCTGGAGCAGCTCTCCCCTTCCGCGTGGGGGGGGGTGCCGCACCCCACCTCCGATGAACTTCACAATTATCCGCCCTAATAAAGCACGTCGTCTGAATACGTGCTTTTACTAATTGCAACAGGAAGTTTTGGCAGAGCCGTTTCCCCACCGCTGCGCCGGGTGCTCCCCGCCGGGCCCTGGGAACCGATACCCGCCGGCCCCGCATCCCGACCGGAGTCCCCGAGCTTCAATTAGCCCCGGCAATTCAGAACGAAAACAGTTCTCCATTTTCTCATTAAAAGATGAAAGAGGAGAGGCTTCGCTTACACCCCCCCCCCCCAATTTTATTTTTTTTTTTCCTTAAACACCGAGTGATAATTTTGCACTGCGAAGAAGCTGCTCCTCTTTCATGGCCCCTGATTAGGAAAGACAATGGGATTAGTTCAAACCGAGTTGAGAGGCCTTGGTGACTCCTTTGCTGGCTAAATTGCGGACGAGGGTGGATAATGGGAGATTGATTAGGGTTAATAGACTTATTTTTACAGGTCACGCCGCACAGCACTCTGGGTTGTGGTGCTCCAACACATATTATTGCAAGCCATAAATCAAGTGGCTTGGAGGGACTTCAGGGCTCCCTCCCTCCGAATTGTTGGTGAACAATTGACTTTTGTCTCCCTGTTGCTACTGCTACCGATTCTAGCTCCCCCCCGCCCCCGCCCCCCGCCGTCTTTTGGCAGGGCCTGATCCTGAGGCGAGGGAGGGTGGGGGAGCTCAGCACCTCCTCCCCAATGGCCAAGCACCTCGTAGAGCCGGGGAGAGGAGGCAGGACCTTGGCCACGCTCAGCACCCTGCAGGGTCCGGCTCCAAAAGGGCTCCGTTTGGACAGATGGGGGAGTTAAGGGTGGGTAGGGAAGAGGGGCTGAGCTTTTTACGCTGCGTTTTGTGAGTTTTATGCTTGGGGATGAATGGGAACCTTAAAACCAGCTCTGTGGGACTCCCAGGTTTGTTTTCTCTCATTTCTAAGGTTACCGAGCGTGTTCCAGCAGCTGGAACAACTGCGCGGGGCTGTCAGTCCTCCTTGGGCTCCATCAAAACGCCTCCAGCCGGGAGGTTTCCAAAGCGGCGGAGGGGAAAGGAGCGGCCAGAGGCGGGGGGGGGCAACCAATTCCCACAAGGTTTTTCAGGCTCTTTTTGGCTCCAGCATCTAAACGTGACCAGAGACAGCATACGAAGAGCCCACGCTGCATGTAACCCGAATTTCAATGCTTAAATTTCAATGCCAGGTCAACGTTAAGCAGGGTGATTTGGATATATTGGAGGTGTAGTTTTCATTTAGAGGGCACAAAAGGAATGTTTTCTAACAGGTGGGGAAGGTAGGAAAAGCTTATTCTGTGAAACACGTAGCAGGGTTTCTTTCCAGCAGGGTAAGACTCCGGTCTGTCTTACACCGGGAGAAATCTCTGCCGCCTTGCCGGAGCTTTACGCTTTTGCAAAATGTGAGCTATTCTGGTTTTATAACCTTGTACCTTGATCCCAAATGGGAGATCTCATTTTCTGCGATGGGCGCTAGCTCCGAGCACATTCTATTATTCCACCGCAATTCATGCTACGACAAACTGCAATAAAAATCCCCTCCGACAGCATGCCGCGGTGTTACAAGCGATTGCTGCCGTAAGCCGTATCATTAAGCGCCAGGGCTGGGGTAAGCGCTAGAGCTAGCTGGAGGTTTTTCCACTGGCATAATTACCGAAAGGAAAGCGTCCTGTTTGCAAAATCAGAATTTTCCATGGGGAAAGGCACAGTTCTGCTATTTTCCTCCCTCTCTGTCTTTCGCCGCTTCCCCCGCCGGCACTGTCACATCAGAAATTTTCAATTATTGTTTTCCTGAGACTAGAGATGGGGTTTATGGGGGTTCAGAAAAGCCTGCAGCCATGTGTGGGAATGTCATACAGCGGGATGCCGCGGGCAATGCCCCTCTCCTTCAGACAGGCGCCGCTGCTCCCATGGCACCGGTGGCACGGGACACACCAGTGCGGTTACTGGTACCGGTCACGGCTCTGCAGAGCACACACGAAACAGAAAATCAGCCGGTGGCCCAGCCCGGTCTGAGAGCGCGATGCCCTCCTTCGGGGTGGCAGACAGCAAAAGCCGTATGTGATTCCCAGAGAAAACGCTGACGTGATCTCTAGGTATTTCAGGCTGGAGATTAAACAGAGCAACGAGTTTTAACTCCCGAGCGTTTCTAACGGACTGACTGCTGCGGTGTGAATGTGCTACGGGAGAATTACCGTCTGCCAGACAATCTGATTTTTTTTTTTCTATCCTGTTTTCTCTGCTTTCCACACCCTCCGTGCTCACGCTAATTGAAGCTTCGCGGAGATATTTGGTTGGGCATGCAAGGATACGTGGAGGCTTTGTGAAAATTATCTTCCTCAAAGAGGATACAGGATTAATTTTAGCGCGGACCAGGTGCCATGCACTTGCATGGATTTGAAAACAAAAGCATGCGGAAATAAATCAAAGTGCCGTTAACCAGCTGGTGTATAGGGATGCACTAACCCGCGATTGTGGGATCTTTGCTGTCACTGGAATCGTAACAAAGATATTACTAGCTTGTAGCACCTTTTGTCCAAAGAGGATAAGGCACTTCACCAAAAAAAAACATGCCTTGGACTACTCCGGAGAGTTGTCTCTCTATAAAATTGATGTCTGCATTCGTGAATCCGAGTCAGCAAGAAGTTAAGTGATGTGCCCGGGATCATCTAGTTGATCAGTGGCAGAGGTCTTGGAGTTCAAAGCTGCTTTGCACCCTCAATGGGTCTGGCAACATCAAGGGCTTCTGTGCAGACGGATGAGTGTAAAGAAACTCGAAATCCTCTTCCTAAACTAAGCCACAGTTTGCATCATGAAAATTTGGGTCATCTTCCCAAAGATACGTGCCACGTCACGCTTTGCAACATCAATTGTGTCTGTCCCGAGAACACGCCAACGTCTGCGCAGCAGGAGCGGCTCAAAGGCAGGTAAAGACAACCCCCAGAACAGAACAAGATCTTGATCCCAGTGTTGCACCAGGCATTGGGAAATGCCGGGGTGATCCGTGGGAGGAAGAAGTTCAGTTCTGGTTGCGGAGTTACTGCCACTCGCCCCAGGCCGGGTGAGACGCCGGGTATTCCGCAGCCGGGACTGCAGGGTGGAAGGCACATCCCGAGCTCGACTAACAAGGTGATTACTTATGGATGGGATAATTGGGAGCAGCTTTTTTTCTGCGGGTTTCCCTCCCCTCTCTTGGACAGAGGCTTCAGCTCCGCCGCTGTGCCCTCCCCAGCACCCAAACACGGAGCCACCTGCAGATCTGAGCGCTCCTGATGAGCCTCTCATTTCCAAAAAAAGCCCTTGCAAACAACATTCCCTTCCTGTGAATGTCTGCGAAAATGAACCAGACGACTCCCAGTGCTGCTGGAAGACGTTTGCCTTTCTCCATGCAAATCGAGAGCTGCAAATAATTTTTGGCCAGGCTTGTCCGGGCTCACGGCGGTAAAGTAACAACAGGACGTAGGTGAAGTTGCTGACAACTTTATAATAACAACCAAATCCAGGCAGATCAAGCCTGTGTATCACATGTTATGTCTTCGCTCCAGAAGGAGAGGTGTTTTTACATGGGGGTAATTCACTGGCGATATCTGCCTTGGTGTGCATTGCAAACGGCGATAAGATAGCGTTACCTAGATGCGACTGCCCGGGTTTATCTTCAGTAGGTATATCTAGGCAAAATCTATAATTCTTTGTCTAGACAATGATCTCACAACAAGAGAATGAGCTTTAATTAGCTGTTTTGATGGAAAAAAACCCACCCTTTTGTGTAATGGAGGCAAAGCCAGACCACTTATGAGCAACCCTACAATAACAAACGTGCGTGTGTGTAAACGCAGCAGAGAGGGAAGGGGGTGGCAACAGCGAGAGGATTTCATTTCAAAGTGTCGAGCAGTTGCTTCAGACGCTGGCAAGCACTTGCCTTTATAACAGGGTCAAAGGCCAACTTTGCACCTCTCTACCCACGGCTCGTGTGGAGAGGAAGGAAGGACCGAGAGCGTTTCTCTGTGGGAGCCCTCCTCGGTGCACCTTTGGAAAGTGCGAAGCGGGGACCATGGGAAGGGGTGAATGAAAAAGCCACGCGGCCGCGTGTTTAAAGAGCTGTGTAGTAAAGTGCCGTTGGGAAAAGGAAAAGCTTTAGGTCAGCCGTAGCGTCCTTGCACGACGAGGGCCCCAAACATCTGCCCTTCCTGCGATCACGGGCCCTGAAATGCTACAGTCAAGTATCCTCCTTAAAAAGTTAAAAAAAAAAAATTTAAAAAAAAAAAAAAAATCTGGATTTTGAGTTTGTTTCTGCCCAGGGTGCAAACTCGCTGACATAGCTGCCTTCCCCAGCTGCGTTATCCACAGACCCCCTGGCACTGGAGCACTGACCGTGTTATGTGACGCTCGATAACCAACAAAGGCAGGCTACGTAATCCAACAGGTTGGATCCTTCTGCTTCCACAGCCCAGCTGCGGTGGAAACATGCCTTCTGCTGAGCACGACAAACCAATGTCCCAGAAACACCTTTGTTCTCCTTTGTGCAAGAAAGGGGAGAAAAATAGCACAAGGCATCGGCGGTTCGGTACAACTCCAGCTCTTGATTTTGCACCATAATAAGGTCCGGGCTGATAAAAATCAGTCTTGTTTGGAAGAAATATAAGAAGTCCCGGTGTTTGATACGATCTCAGGGAGACCGGTATTATTTGATGCTTATGTTGCAGTACTAAGCAGAGCCCTCCCTGGCTGCCGACTCCCAGCTTTATGCAGAGCTAGAACAAGAAGCATCCTCTGGACTGAATGTCTCGTGGCCCTGGCGCTGGGACTCTCCCTGCGGCGGTGGCGGTTTCTCACGGCTCCTTCTCCCGGTGCTCTGCTGCTGCCCGTGAAGGTCCACGTGCGACGTGCCCACCACGCCGGGGAGGTCGGAGCAGCCAGAGAGCACGCAGAGCTGGGGGAGAGCGCGGCAGGCAGCGTGTTCTCTGCTGACAACCGCCAAGAAAGTGCAAAAATAAGCAAATCTGAAAAGCGAGTGTCCTGGGCGATTAGCAGTGCTCTGCATATGGATGAGAAGCTGAGCTGAAGCAGTTCTGCTCTGGAAATGGCTTTACGTGCTGCCGGTGCCAGCCCAAGGCACAGAAAGGGCTGTGTTTCTTCCCAGAGCTATCAGCGCAGCTCCCCTCGGGGCTCTGGCTGTAGCACCTTCCAGCTGGCTCAGGCTCTGCCACCGCCCCCTGAGCCAAAAAGTGCTGGGAAAGAGTCTGAGCTGGGGCTGAGGTTGTGCCCATGGTTTTAGGGGGTTTAGGTGCTCCGGCAGGACCCCTACTCTCTTTGGGCTCCTCTGTAGAAAGACCCCTCCGACAGGTGATGTAGACCCTAAATGGGCTCTCTTGCCCTCTGAAGGCACCTCTCACCCTCCATCGACCACGGTGGGAACCAAGACCCCTGTGGGTCTCTCATTCAAAAGCCCGAAGTTAGATGGTTGGACAGGTGCAGAAGGTCCGTGGCACAGAGAAAAGCCAAGGAATTGCTGTAAAATGTAAAGGCACCCAGTCTGGAAAAGAGGAATTCATGGAACACGTCCTGTCTGGCTGAATGGCTTTTGCTTCTGAGGACTTCGGTCAGGAGGCGAGGGGCTGGGGTTGGTGTTAGGGATGATCCTGAGGCCACGGACCTGCGAAGGGGCAGCGGTGGGCGCAGAAGGGAAGAGCTGCAGGGGGGGGATGTGGAGGTGTTTGCACATGGCTGATTTATCCCCACTTGCAGCAGCACATTTAGAGCTCATTTAAGTTTTAGAAATGTGGAGTTGTCGCAGGCTGTGTCCCAGCCTGTGTGTCCCGTGAAAGAGGACAAACAGGCCCCGCTGCCAGGCTACACCAGAGTCCGTCCATGGGTGTCCCCCTCACAGCACCGAAAGCCCGAGCTCCTCTGGCCTGTGTCGGAGGTGTCACATTATCTCATGCAGGGCCATTGAGTTTATTCCCTGGGCAGAAGGTTATTCTCATGAACAGTGGCAATAAGGCTGCTCTGCTCCATCCAATCCCCCGCTGGTGTCCCTACATCCCTTCTCCAGAGAGAAGACCCGGAGCCACCTTGGCTCTGGCTGTGCTCCCAAGGGATATCGCTGCAAAATGAATGGAAGAGCTCAAGGTTTTCCATTTTTTTTCTGAATCGGCTCTCACGCCAACTGCGGCACACAGGATATCCGTTGCGGGGGACCTTCTGCTCCTCTTCAAAGGAGATCATTAAATACATTTCAGCTTTCGTGTCGGCTTTTGTGCGGACTCAGATCACTCATCAAAGATGACTTTTGATCGAGCTCCCCTTGGGAGGGACCTCTCAGTAGTAGACTTGAACCAGGGAGGGACAAAAGACAGACAAGATGAGGAAATAATAATACAGTTTAAGCATTGCCCTTCATTAATATCTTCAATAAACAAACACGTACATCTGAATATTACTTTCTCTTACACACCCACTGTTATCACTTAACTGTATTCCACATGAAAGAACACTTGTCATAAGCCATTTCAACTCCCATCCCAAGTTAATATATTAGCACTCATTTCATTTGCATTTTAATGGCGAGACTACACTTTTCAAATAAATGACTGCACTTTATCAAAGGATTACTTCATTTTGACTGTAATGCCGCTCCGCCATGCGGGAATTGGGGAGTGCGGAGCTTGAAAAAAGCCCTGCAAAGCAGACCCACTGGGTTCAAGAGCACCAGCCCTGCTCTTTGCAACTCCAGCTTTGTAACCAGGGGGAAAATAGCAATGTCGAAATGCTCTTTGTACTGAAGGGAGATGCCGATTACGCCATTTCACTCCCACGTTTTGTTGCGTGCATGGGTTCCTCTTCTCCAGGGAGCATCATTAAGGGCTATAGATGGCCTGAAATGAACCTGTGGATAGAAATCCCTGGGGTTTCTCTCTATCCGGGCTTTGAATCTCCATCGTGTAACTGAAGCTTGTTCTAGTGTTAGGCCTGTTCCCCCAGCAGATTGGAGCAGTCTCCTATTGGGGTAGGGTCCAGCATCCCAGACTGATTCTCCCCCTCTGCTCCGCTCTGGTGAGACCCCACCTGGAGCACTGTGTCCAGCTCCGCAGCCCTCAGCACAAGAAGGACATGGACCTGTTGGAGCGCGGCCAGAGGAGGCCACAAAGATGCTGGGAGGGCTGGAGCCCCTCTGCTGTGAGGACAGGCTGAGAGAGTTGGGGGGGTTCAGCCTGGAGAAGAGAAGGCCCCGGGGAGACCTTCCAGCCCCTTCCAGTCCCTGAAGGGGGCCTACAGGAAAGCTGGGCAGGGGCTGTTTGCAAGGGCATGTAGTGACAGGACGGGGGGCAATGGTTTAAACTAGAGCAGGGCAGGTTTAGATCAGACATTAGGAAGGAGTTCTTCCCACTGAGGGTGGTGAGACAGTGGCCCGGGTTGCCCAGAGAGGTGGTGGAGGCCCCATCCCTGGAGACATTCAAGGCCAGGCTGGATGAGGCTCTGAGCAACCTGATCCAGTTGAAGATGTCCCTGCTGACTGCAGGGGGTTGGACTAGATGGCCTTGAGAGGTCCCTTCCTACCCAACCCACTCTGTGATTCTATGATCGAGAGGAGGAGGAGTAACATGGTGGCCACACTGTGGGCTCAGCCGGAAAGCTTTAAGCCTAAAAAGCCGGAATATCGACATAAAAATAAAACTATCCTTCACTTCAAGAGGTAGAAAGACATGCAAGCCTGCGTGCGGCACGCTAAATCTTTAGGTAGCAAACAAAGGGAGGGAAAACAGGATGGCGTGCAGGACAGGGAACGCCGCCCCTCCTGCCTGAAAGAGCACCGCATTCCCAGCTTTCCAGGGGAACCAAGCCAAAGGTGCTTAGATGCTTCTGGGCCGTCGCTATTCCCTCACCTGTCCTTGCCTAGAAGACGCCCTGGGCCGCAGCGGGCCCCGGCAGAGGGGCTGCAGACCCTGTAAGGCAGCGGGGGCGGCTGCAGGGCCCCGCCCGGAGCGGGGGCTGGGGCTGGGGGGGGGGGATAAAGGTGGGAGCAGGCGCGGCTGGAGCCTTTTTGGGGGCGGAAGGAGGGGGTTTGTGGCTGCCCTGCTGAAAAAGTCTGTGAGTGGCTCCTGCAGGGGGCTGAGCGTCAGGAGGTGTGTACGTGGGGGGGGGGGGATTTGGCTGGGAAGGGGGTGGAAATCCATGAGTTTCGGGAGGCAGCCCGCTCGGCAGGGCTTTTCGAGGCCGGGTGTTTGCTTGGGAAGTCTTCGCCTTGCCTGAGCCCCGGGGGAGTTTGGGGATGATGGGGGTGGTGTCCCCAGGGGCTGCTTTCTCATTTCTTTTTCCAGGGAAAGGGGGGGGTCCGAAGTCGCGCAGGTCGGTCGCTGGCTGTTTGATATCAGGCTGTGTAAAGAAGAACGATCCCTCCCGCCAGACTTTGAAATTCCCTCTTTTCCTATGGTTGGCGTTCCATTTATTAGCTTCTCCTTGCTGGAGAAAGCTGTGGCTCGTGGTGCCCCGGGTGACTGGGTAGGCAATAAAAAAGTCCTTACGCATCAGGGAGTTTTATTTTAAAACTGAAGTCAAGCTCGAGTTGGAATAAAAGTGAGGTATCATCTTCCGGTTGTTGCTGGGAATGCTGTTGTGGCAAATGCTGTTTAAAAACAAAAACAAACAAACAAAAAAAAGAAAAATGTGTGGATGAAACCCTGTATTAAACGGAGGCAGGATAAGGCCATGATCTAGAGCCATTATTTGCAACCCAGGCTGTGATAATGAAGGATGCTGGGGAGCTCTAATGTGTGAAATGTTGGTGGGGATAATAGAAATCTTTAGCAGCTTTTTTCTTTTTTTTTTAAATCCTCTGCTTCAAATTAGCATGTTGTACTGACAAACTGAACCATGAGCTGCCAAGGAAAACTGCCCCCGCTGCCTGTTTGCAGCAGGGCTTCATCCTGGGGAAAACCCAAGTGTCTCCCAAACTGGTTATTGATTAGAAACACTTTATTTCATCAGGAACTTACGTGCTGGCAATGTTTATCCAGCCTTGGAAATGAAAGATCGTGGATGGCAGCAGCAGACTCTTCTGGAGAGACTCCAGGCTCCGGCGCGTGGTCCCTGGCTGGCAGATGCTCCTGCAGAGGTGAGCGGATTTCTCCTTCCTCATGTCCTGTGGCGTCCTGCGAGTCCGTTTCTAGGATGTGTCTTCCCTCGTGGTCTAGGAAGGAGGAAGAGGACGGCCCTGTCCTTGCGCAGCAGGCTGGCTGTGTTACGGCTGGGCAGAGTTGTGATAAATTGGCTGATTAATTGCCCTGAGGACTTTGCACAGAGCAATAGGTGTTCCTGGCAGATCTGCTGGAAATTGGGGGTCGTTCGTGGATGGAGGGAGGTGAGATGGAGCCCAGAGGACGATGGGGAGAGGGCAAAGGGATACCAGCAATGGGTTGCTCTCCTCCTGCTGATCTGAAGTCCGTAGGGCGAGTCCTGGTGGAAATCCTTAGCGTCCTGCTAATTCTGCTGGTGGAGTGCCTCTGGTTTAGCCCTGGGGCTTGTGCACGCTGGAGGAGCCCGATAACATCTGGGCTGTAGCTGTTTCTAGAAGGATGCAGAAGAGAGGGTCTTGCTGGTAAACTCCCCCGGCGCTGGTGCAGGTGGCTGGAGAGTAACCGCAGCGGTGAGGCTGAGCACAGGGAGGCACAGGGGCCCATCACCGGGGCCTCAGGGCATCCGCTCCTTGCTCACACCCCTCCCCGCTGTAGGTTGGGCCGAGGTGACCCATCTGCGCCTTTACCGGCCCCGGTGCTGGCGAGCCTCCAGCAAAAATCATGGGCCTAACCTGTTATTCATCAATATTTGAATTGTTACGCTTCTTACCGCACGCCTCAACTATTTCATAAACGCTGGCTCTAAATCCCCTGAACATGTTTAAAAGAATTCCTCAGGCATGCATGGACAGGGCTGCCCGCATTCCTCCTTGCTTATATATAACGCTGCTGAAGCCTGGGCTGACTATGGGCTGTCTGGATTTATACCACAAAATCTCTTTTGCGTTGCCTGGGATTTGAGTTGTGTAATTCATGTGGGCTGCCCCAAAAGCCGAAGCAGCCAGCAAGGCTTAGCGATCGCTCCTCTCAGCCTGCGACGGCAGGCCCTTTGCAATATGCCGCACGTACACACGCGTCCCGAAGTACTGGTAGGTGGTCCAGCTCCACGTCCTGGTTTGAGGTAGAACAGGACCAACTTTCTGTTCAGTCCTTTTATTTCTGAGCTAGGCCTCTTCTAACTCTCTGAAATTAACAGCCTGTTGCGTCTAAAGCGGTTCGTTCGGAGTGATGAGACAGTTTGTGCCAAGGAATGGTACGCAGAGAGGCTCCTGCTTCTACTTATTGCTATAACAGCCAAGGGCAGCTAATTCCGTTATTTGCCCCAATGGAGGGTGGGAAGCGGAAAAGCGCAGAGGGGTCCCACCTGCGGGGAGGAGCGGACAGGACAGGGGACCCACAATTGACCGCCAGGGGTATTCCATCCCATCTGCCCCATGCGCAGTATAAAAGCTGAGGGATCAAAGGGTCAGCTCTCGCCCTTCGATGGCCGACGTCCGAGGAGGACCCTGTCTGTTCATCTGCCTTTGATCCCGATCCGTGTGTTCCTGGCTCCATCTGTGGAACCCGGTTCCCACCCGTCACTGAGTCCAGTCACCATCACTGACGGTGACGTCACCCTGGGAGCTTAATACGGTTTTGTATATACTGTGTCTATTTCATTATTTCCTTTTTATTTTGTAATTAATATTCCATTAAAGTAGTTTAGTTTCTTCTAAACTCATAAATATCTTTATCTCTCTCCGTATACGAGAGGTTGGGGGGGAGCATCTGTCACCGGCCATTGGCCAATTTGGCCAAACCCACGACACTCCAAGAGCACAACTTGAGGCAAATCCCTTTGCTGTGATGTTTTGCACATAGCCAGGGACCTGCTGGAGATGGACAGATGCTGCCATGGCCCCTGCTCTGCCCTGTTTGATGGATGAAGGTTACAGCTCCATAGGGGTTTCCAGCGTGGCCCTGGTGCTCGCTCCCTCTTTGTTTGGCTGATGTCCTCAGATGGCAACAGATGGCCTTTGTGCTCTGACCAGTGGCTTTTAAGTGCCATCCATCTTCCCCTGGGTTTGACAGAGTGGAGAGCAAGCAGGCTCACCCCAGAGGGGAGATTTTTCCTCATCCTGTGCTGGGATGTTTTGGAAGAAGCGAGCGTACAGTGTTATCAGTATTGTTGAGCCTTGGCACTAACCCTCGATGAGCATCATGGTGGCAACAGACATGTCTTCTGCTCTCTTCCACGTCCATTGCCCTTGATATCTGTTGCTTTTGGTAGCTGGGGCAAGTGGGGCTGCCCCTCTGAGGTGGTTTTGTCATTTCCCTTGAGAAAAGAAGCGTGGGCTCAGGGCATGTCCCATCAATATGGGAGAAGCTCCAGCTGAGCCTGCCTGTGTGCATCATGCTCAGCCCCGCTGGTAAATGATGGTATTTGGGGTCTTGAGATGAGCCTGCTGCTCTCCCTGGGTGCTTTTCGTGCTGTGTGTAATCTAAGGGAGAGCTCCAGAGATGAGCAACGGGGCAGCAGAGCATGCCGTGCGCTGAAGTACAAAATAAGGTGACCTGTGAGTGTGCCGCAATGTGCCCATGAGGTGGTCTGAGGAGGATGGTGGTGTCCCCTGTTCACAGTTGTGGAGCTGTGCTGCAGGCAGAAAGCTGGTTAAGGCCATCCGGGAAAGCTCTGACAGGTTAAGGAGTTAAATTTATGGTGCACTGAGGAGAGACCTGGGCAAGGTGACCTTAGCGAGGGCCTCAAACTGTAGTGGCTTCTGTCAGCTGTAGCTAAAGTCAGGTGCCCACATGCGTGGCGCTGCGTGATATCTGCCGGTCCTGTTGCATCCCTAAATGAGGACATTCAATGCTGTGGAGTAGCATTTATGGAGGTGACCGTTCGCTCTTCTATTTGCTGCGCGCGTGCAAAAATTACGAGGTATTCCCTGAAAACTGGACCTAAGGTTTGCGTGTCAAAGGACCTGCAGAAAGTGGAGTTTAAAGGGCTTTCAAGAGGTTGTCTAGTCCAGCCCCTAATCCATGTGGGATCAGCTCCACCTTTCTCATCCTGAGACGTTTTTGGGGAACCTGTTCTTACAGGATTTCAGTGATGGGAGTTTCAAACGTCCGTTGCTGACCGGTTTAACTGACTTACTCCCCCGGGTAGATGGGAGTGGGATCCCAGCTGGGTGGGATGCTCTTTGCGCTGTGACTGGGGAGGTCCATGCGGTCGAGGGCTGCCTCGTGTGCCTGTAGCCGCGTGTGTGCGCCGGCACTGGGTGCTGCTTGGGAGACGCCCCAGCCCTCCCAGGAAAACTTGTGTCTGCACTGGAAAAAGCAGCTGTTACTAACACATTGATAAGTGACGTGCTAGCGGGGAAAAAGAGATTCCTCTTGGTGAATAACTCTTGTTTTCCGCGGCTGCCTCCCCCAAAAGGGGGGATGACTTGGTTCTAAGAGCAGGTCCCCAGGGGAAGCTGTTAGTTTTAACGTCCCCTTGACCCCAAATATCTTCCTGTAACGGCTACATTTAAAATCTGCCAGGCAGCTTGTAGTGTTAACACGTGCTCTCCTTACTGCCGAAGATGCATATTTTTAAACAAAGCCGTCACATGGTGCTAAACTGCATGCCTTTGAGAAATCCAAGCGCACGCTCTCAGCAGACTTGGCTTATCCAGCGAACCTATAATCTTGTCAAAAAAAGATAGCTTGATTTGACAACTCCACCAAAAGCGGGGTTTACGGTGACTTGCACTCTTTGTGTGCTAGCCTGTAATTCCCCGGGAGTCTTAAATGTACTATTCTTCTGCCCTGGCATCAGGGCTAATTGTGCTGTAGTTCCCCAGGTTGCTCATTTTGCTCTTTTTCAATGTCGGAATTCTGTTACAGCAATCTAATCCCTTGGGGCTTCTTGAAGCCTTGAAAAGCTAGAAATAAAAATCACAGGTCCGGAGTTCCCCCGTCAGGTCTTTTGAGACTCTTTGGAGTCACTACATAGTGCCGGTAGGTTTGATGTGGCTTCATGGTGTTATCTCTCATTCTCCTCTGTTACACAGCAACTAAAACTAGATCATCCCAATTGTACTCCTGTCTGGCCTCGAAGCGTATGACTCCACGAATGACTATGCTGAGGGTAAGAAAACGCCCCAGAATGAGTGAATATGCCTCAGTCGTCAATAAAATAAAACTATTAAAGTACTTTTCCAGCCTCCAAAATTAAGGCTACAGATGATAAAACAGCTTTGGTGCCCCAAACCTTTTCCAAGCAGGGTTTTATTCCCAACCCAGGCTGGATTTGAGCAATTGTACTGTACAGTCCTTCCATCTCCGTAGCGAGAGAGCTCCCATTTAATGTGTTGCCTTATGGGGGTTTCTTTGCATCCTTAATGCCTTGCCATTCAATAGCTCCGTGCTTTGCAGGACCCTGGAGATAAAAGAACCAATATTGCTTCAAAGGTTATTTCTAACACAGGAGTAGTTAAGAAACTGTCTGCACACAAATGACAAATTATTGTAATCTGAACAAAGAATGGGGCAGGAAAGATCACACCAGCTGAAAACTTAAAAGAAGCCATAGACAAAGATGAAAAGATGGATTAAAAGAAGATCTCTAATGCTCCCAAATGCTGCAATGTGGCTAATTGGTACAAACGAGAGATGCTTCAGAAGCAGACTTGAAGATGAATAGCCAAGTTCTCCCGTTAGTTGCAGCGGCCCCTCGTGCGGCGTTGCCAAGGCTCTGCCGGCCGCTGACCACCGAAGGCTCTGATTTACACGTGCCCACAGCACTGGGGGAGAAACGTGTGCTCCCGGGAGCTGGTTTTGCCTGCAGGAGTGGCTGACCCTGCCTCTGCTGTGGAGTCAGAAGGAAAATATTCCCGCGTAGTGCATTTCTTTCCTAATCTCATTTTTATCTGCCTGGCTTGCAGCTTGCTACCGTTCATTTGCACGGCGGGAATAACACTGGTGCAGTAATTACTGAGCAGCGCTCTTGGACCTGGGGATGTGGGAATGACGGACTATGGGATCACAATGCTCCTTTCTGTCCTTAAAATCTGCAAGTGTCCTTCTGCTCCTGTGTGAGCAAAGGGAAAATTCCCGGAGGCCCGGGGAAGCTGGGATTTCACCCAGTGAACCTTCTCTCTGAGGTGGGGGTAGAGCAGCTTCTTCTGGGAAGATGGGCCATGTAGTGGCTGCCGGGTTTTATTTTCTGGGATTGCTGTGTGAAAAGCAGGCGCTTGGGATGGAAGGCTGTATTTGAGCCAACAGCGCCGAGGATGGGTCTCGACGTTTGTCAGGTACAAACAAGGAAATTAGGACAAGAGGAAATGGCCTCAAGTTGCGCCAGGGGAGAGTTAGGTTGGGTATTGGGAACAATTTCTTCACCGAAAGGGTTGTCAAGCATTGGAAGAGGCTGCCAAGGGCAGTGGTGGAGTCGCCATCCCTGGAGGTATCTAAAAGCTGGGCAGACGCGGTGCTGAGGGACGTGGGGTAGTGGGGGTTTTGGCAGCGTCAGGTTGATGGTTGGACTCGATGATCTGAAAGATCCCTTCCGACCTCGACCATTCTATGATACAGGCTTGTTCCGGCCAGCAAGCGAGAAGAAGGTGATGGTACAGGATGTGTCTTTCAGCATTTCCCCTCCAACCTTTGGGTGTCCCAGCAGCGGCGGCTGTGTGATCCCTTGGTGGAAATGCTTCAGTTGACGTAACGGGAGTTGTCTGCTGCTCTTCCTATAGTAGCTTTCTTTCTGTTGGACATATAGCAGAAGCGTGTGCCATGTGAACATGCTGCTGGAAGTCTCTACAGGGGGAGGCGAGCCTGGATGGGAGAGGGGATGAAGGAAAGCAAGAAGCAACCGAGGCGGGAGCAGATATCTCTGCTGGCACAGCCGTGGGGCCACAGAAGCTCATGGTGGCACTCAAAGCGTTCCTGATAGAGAGAGAGAGGTTTTGGCTGCGGAAATTTAAGTCAAACCTCCGAGGTCTGCTTAGTTTGAGTGTGAAACCTTGATTTTCATTACAGTTTGCACTAGGCTTGCTTGGCGCTTTGCCTGTTATTAATCAAACCTTTGCAGAGCCTGGCCTTGGTTTCAGCTTGGCAGCAGGACCCGTGCCTGGGCAAGTTTACCTTGGCTTTGCGTTTCATTGCAGACCTCTGCTTGTGCACGGTATATCGAACGTGTGATAAGTTTATGGAGGATCTGGACTGCATCTAATGGATGCCATTACGTTGCTTGTTCGGAGTTGTGTGTGTGACAAGGTCACCCCCTCTCATAAAGGTAGCATAAATTTCATACTTTCTTGACTCCCACGGAGGGCTGGAGGAGGTAGAGATGCAGGGATTGCTGCAGCGCGTGGAGCATAGAGATCCCTTATGCAAGTTATCCATAACCCGTCAGTATCTGTCATCTTCTCAAACTTACTGTTTTTCAAGCTACAAACTTAATGTGCGTCTCTGTCCCAGCAGTGCTGAACACCTCACCTCCTCCTGCTGGGAGTTCCGGGCCACGGTGTTGTGCAGTGGGTCAAAACCGTTCCTGGGCTGAGGGGCAGCACCTTCTGCTTTGGGCAGTTCATGGTTTAGGGCTGGGGCTAATTTGGGGGCTGCATGGTGGGGACATGGACCTTTGCCTACTTAAATCCAGACTTGCCTTTGGTCCCTAGCTTAGAGTTACTCTCACCTGACGAGGTCCCAGTGCTTTGGGACCTTGTTGTGCCTGGGCTGTTCCCCTGGACTATCTCAACCTTTGTCCCAAAGTCTGTTTTTTTTTTCATTCCCTTCAGACAGATCTGAGCTCTTTGGAGGTTTACAGCATTGGGCTCCAGCTCAGGTCCATGCTAAACTAGGAGCAGACTTCCCAGTTGCCTCTGTGGCCACTGGCTCAGCCTTGGACATCTCTGGTGCACCTCATCCTTGAGTACATATCACTCTGTTGCAATACCTTCCCCAATAGCGACAACCCAAGTGCTGGAGGTTCTTCTGAAGTCTGAAGACTGTCTTGCACGTGCTGCCCTGGTCACGCTCGTCTCTTTGTCAAGCTGGCAGCTGCCTTCTCTCCTCTGGGAATCTGTGCAGTTGGCCAGTTGTGTGTCCGTGGTCTGTGCTGGCTGTGCACCTTCCCACGACGGAGGAGGAGCAGTTCAGCAGCTCAAGGCACAGATACTTCCTGCAGTCACAGTTTCTCCACCTGGCTTCGATCACAAGACAATTTCTCCTATATTTCCCCCACGGTCACCACCACATATGCAGGGTTTGGTTTTTTTTTTTTGCAGCAGCAAGTCTGTCTGTCTGCTGACGTTTCAAAAACCAGGAGAAACCCCACGCTGTCAGCTCCTAGAGACAGATTTCTGCCTTGTGCAGACCTGTAGCAACATGACAAACGCATGTTTCGAGTGATGCAGAGGTCACTGATGAAGTCGTTGAGCTGGGGTTGCAGTGGGCCAAGAGGTGGTGATAGAACAGGCTGGATTTTTATAGCGTCTGACATGCGCTAGCACTGCTCAGGCGTGGCTGCAGAAGCCCCCGTTTCTGTTTCATGCCCCGCTAATGGCTGAGTCTGAAAATTGTTGGTGTCTTAACAACTAAGCAAAAATTGTGTGGGTCTTAAGGGCTACGATGATGATGAGAGGACTGGGACACCTCTCTTGTGAAGAAAGGCTGAGGGATTTGGGTCTCTTCAGGCTGGAAAAAAGACACCTGAGGGGGGATCTTATCAACGCTTATCAATACTGAAAGGGGGGGTGTCAGGAGGATGGGGCCAGGCTCTTTTCAGTGGTGCCCGGGGACAGGACAAGGGGTAACAGGCACAAACTTGAGCATAGGGAGTTCCACCTAAACACGAGGAGGAACTTCTTTGCTGTGAGGGTGGCAGAGCCCTGGCCCAGGCTGCCCCGAGAGGTGGGGGAGTCTCCGTCTCTGGAGACATCCCAAACCCACCTGGAGGCGTTCCTGTGCCACCTGCTGTGGGTGACCCTGCTCTGGCAGGGGGTTGGACTGGGTGATCTCCAGAGGTCCCTTCCGACCCCCGCCAGTCTGGGGTTCTGTCATTATTTTTTTTTCCCCCCCTTACAAATTTTGGCTTAAGAAGAGGACACGGAGGGTGCAGTGAATCTTTGAGCTAGCTACTTATCTCTGGGAAATTACATCTGTATCCACTGCAAAATTCTCCTGTCCCGGAATACAACAGCCTGGATCCTGCCATGGTTTCCACTTAACCAGCCTGTGCTGTAAGCCAGAGCAAACCTGGAGATCTGGAGTTTGACGTAAGAAACATGGAAAACAGCCGTGCTTTTGCTATTCCGGTCCCAGTGAAAACTCAGCAGAACTTCATGATGAAGTGTTGGAACTGTCGAGCATAATAAATAGGAACAGAAGTTTACCTAGCTACATAAGACAGTACAGCTTCTGAGGTCCCATGGGGTCTGTTGCATGGTTGATTGTATTTAAATGATACTATCCATTTCCTATATACTCTAGAGGAGATTCAGGCTCGTTAGGAGATCAGAAACATTCTTCGTTATCTGTTACAGTAGTAAGCAAGCCAATAGATACTTCGCCTTGACATTGTAATATTTAAGAGGGAGGAATCTGTCTGCCAAGCGCTAAGTTGTCTTCTCTGTTTTCAGTAAATAATAAATAATAGATAACGAAACTGTTCTTGATCTTTACTGTCTCATGATAATTTACCTGCCCTTTGATTGGGCAGATTTTATTTTTTTATTTTGGCACTTGATTAGGACTGGCTTGGAAAGGCCTTGTTATTCCAAATGTAGAAGGAAAAAAAGAATTATACAGGAATTACCATAAAGCAGGGCATGAAGGCTGCTTCTTAAATAGGCATAAAGTGCTTGGAGAGTGATTAGTGCCTTGCTGGTTTCATATTAAAGTGGTGCTTCCATGATAAATTCAGTCCCTGCTCAGAATGTCAATATCTCTTTGGGGCCATTTGTGCTCTATTTATAGCGGTGTGATGGTTCCTTGCTGCAAGGGCATCCTTCTGGGATGAGGAACTCGTGGAGCGTTGCCCTGTCACCTGGGCACATTCCTAACGGGCTGCTGTGGTTTTCCACTGTATTTATGGGCCGCCTTGCGTTCAGGCCGGCTACTGATTGTCTGGGCAGTGGGTTGGTGAAATATTGTGTGGAGTGCTCTTTGAGACGAGGTCACCTGCTTCCAGGCAGTCACAAACACATGAAAGGCTTCAAATAGAAGTTTGGGGGGAGTCTTTACAAAGCTGAGGAACTTCTAATAAGTATCCTGGTGAGACAGTGGCCCAGGTTGCCCAGAGAGGTGGTGGAGACCCCATCCCTGGCGACATTCAAGGCCAGGCTGGATGAGGCTCTGAGCAACCTGATCCAGTTGAAGATGTCCCTGCTGACTGCAGGGGGTTGGACTAGATGGCCTTGAGAGGTCCCTTCCAACCCAACGCATTCTGTGATTCTATCTCTATGTCTCCAAATCCTTGGCGGAGGATTTGGTACTGACTGCTGGAGACCTAAGTGCTCTGGTCATCTGTGGGATCTTTACGCCATCTCTTCTTCCCTGCCCTCAGAAATGCTTGTACGTCAGGGGCCCGAGCTGGGATACAGAGGGTTAATGCAAAATAAGCCGTAGTGAGAGTTAGTCTCCCTCTTGGCAATGTTCCGCCGCGCTGAAGAAACGCGACTATATCCAAATAATAAAGATTATTCTTATAAATGGAGAAACAGAGGGGAGTAGATGTCAATCAACTTTTTAATGTGTGGCTACCGTCTGGGCAGACGGAATACCTGAAGAGCTTTGGGGAGCAAGGGAAAACAGCTACCCGTTGCAACAACTGTTCATGCCAGCTCTGTTTTGGCACCCTTGAGAAATGCCTGTGTACACACCTTCAGGACTTCCAGGCACATTGAACAAATGTGTTCACAGAACTCCTCTGATTAAACAGGTCATTACTGCAGGTTAACTCCGCGTATCTATATTCTTCTAGGGTTAGAGGAGGGGTGGACTCCTTGTATCTCAACCTGCCCTAGCTAAGTTTAGTGTGTTCTATATATAGCCCTCCCAAATACTTGGGCAGTTCCTGGTCTACTTTCTAAAGGCAGAAAAGGCCTCTTAGGTAATGGAAATAGTGGTGATTAGTGAAGTTTGTGGATAAAAAGAAGATATGAAAGTAGCATAGAAGTCCTTTGATATATCACTCGCTGTTCCTGAGGCATTTTCTTCTCCTTGTCTTGGCTTTAAATTTCCCCTGTAATATGTAAGTGAATCTACCTCCTGAATTTACACTCTTAAAAGATATTTTACCTTGCCTTTCTGTGTGAAAATACACTTTCCTCCTGAGTTGTGCTTGGCAGAAATGGGGAAAATGCTATGTATATTAAAAAAAAAAAAAATCAATCTAAGAGTATTGATTTGAGTCTTTATAGAAACCGTTTGGGCTGGTTTGGGCCGCTGCTGTGTTCATCTAGGGAACGATACACAGGCAAAGCAATTCATTTCATCTAAATTTAGCTACCAAAAATTAGCTGTCTAGTAGTAAGCCAGTCGTTTAGGCTTCTGTGGTCAACGCTGCCGAAGGAGCTCCTCCGAGGGCAGTTTGTCTGTGTTGTAGGAATGAATCCTGAAGGTGCCTGACTCTTTCCATTGACCAGGAGGTGTCTAAATGATCCATGAGATCAGACACCCAAGGACCGATTCAGGTGTCTAAATATAGGTGTCCGGTGCCATTTTAGACACAATATCACACGCAAGGTGTATGTAGTGAGCTGGGAGGTGCAATTACCCTGGGCCATCCGTGCCTTTACAGAAGAGATACACACCTCCCTTCTGGTCACTGGGAGAGGGCTACTTTGGGAAATCGAAAATGGAGCTAGGTACTTGTTCAGGCACGTAAATCCCATTTCTAATGCTTAGCTATCTCAAGTTTGATGAGTTGTATCGCTGAGTCTGTTTTACGGGCTTTCATGACCTTAGGAGCTGGAGTGACGTGGGTCCAGCCCTTTTTTACTGCTGTTTAAAAAGAGCTCATGGACTTTGCAGGGCTTTGGGGAGGCAACTTCCATGGACAGTTGGATTTGCCTGCAGGGCTTTCTGCTTAGCTGCTTTCGTCAAAGCCTTAAGTCACTTTGGATGTCCTGATGCTCCCCGGTGATAGTGAGGATGAGGTAGGGCTGGTTCCTTCAGTCCCAGGATGCCGGTATATCTATACCCACAAGGTATTTTCCAGAATCAATCGTATCCTGTGCTTGTGTTGATGTTGGCTGAGAACAACTTAATCCCACTGGCAGGTTGTTATTCCTTGAAGTCGTATGGCCGTGGGCGCAGGGGCATGAACAGGGAGATGCTCCTGAGCAGGGGCACGAGTGTACCACTGCGCAACGATCCCCCTGAATTACTCCATGGAGAAATACGCTGAGTCTCGGAGCCAGCAAATACCTCAGAATTGATTCTGTAGGCATTAGTTGCAATCAAACGCTGAGCTATTTAGCTGGAAGTTAAATAGTCCGGAGCAGCTGCAGTGGCTCGCCGGAGGTTTCCCTGCTTCCCTGGTCTCGTTGCTTTACAGCAGTTGAGGATTCAGCTCGTGGTTTGAAGCAACCAGCAGCAAAGAACCAGGTAGAAAACAGACCCCTCAGCAACACCTGTAGCGAGCAACAAGTACATTCTCAAAGTTACGTAGCAGCTTAATTAAAGGAGGAGAGGCCTGCCAGACTTAATTTATTCTTAAAAGCCCCATCAAATTTAATTTGTGAGTGCAGTTCTTCCATCTGCTTTCACGCATTATCTCTGGAGTTCAGGAGAAAAACATATGTCTTGTGGTTAATAAGAATTTGTTTTAATGGATCGTATGACTGGGTGATTAATAACTGCCCTACTCTGATTGTTCTCATTATAACGATAACGTGCAGCCCTGCTGCCCAGCCCCAACCTACTGTCGTGAAAAGAGATCATAAAATGGGAGATGAAAAATTCCTCTGGTTGAGATGAAAGCAAATGGATCAAGAGGCTGGCTGCACGGAGCTGCGCGGAGAAATCGGCTTCCTATGGTTCTTATTATTTCTCTTTTGGGATTATGTGTCAGATCATCAAATGTGCACAAAGCAGGGCACTCGAGTCTGTATTTAGACGTGTAACTCGATCTGATGTCTGGCTGCCAAAGGCACTGCGTTGGCATTCAGGAGGTCCTGAGTAAAAACCCTGCTGTCCACAGCCTCCCTCCCTAACCTTGGGCAAGTCCCCTAAACCTCACCAGAAACAGCATCCCTGGGGAAATATTCCCAGTGCAGAGCAGACTCCAACCTCACCGGAGTTTCCCCTTTGGCTAGCTCGCTCTGGCTTTCAACTTCGTGTCCCTTCTTCCAAGCCAAAGCTCGGCGTCTCCGTAGAGCTGCGCCATATTTCCGCCAGCGCAAAGGAGATGAGAACGTGACCCTTCCGTTTAATGACCCAACTGGCGCTTTCCTTTCACCAAACCTGGAGCGATTCATCGTATTTGCTTTCGTGATACGCTGGCTTGGGTATTCAAAACGTTGGGAGCTTTGTTGTTTGGCAGGTATTCAAACCAGTTACTGCAGAGGAAAGTCCGCTTATTAAGAGAGTCCAGCGATTAGGTTATCGTCATCTCCACTTCTCGGTTGCTCTGCTCGCAAGGAGAGCTTGAAAGAGAGAAATTTATTTGGTTGTTTTGAAAGGCAGGAGTTGAAATGTGCTCCCCGGGCAGGAAATAAAGAGACGTTATTACTTCATAGCCCCCCGGGGGAGATGGCGGGCGGTCAGGCATGTGGTCCCAGGAGTCATAAAGCAACACAAACCGGAACAGGTAACTGCTGTCATTGGGGCTTTGATTTGCTTTCCCGGCGTTAACCTCCAGAGCAGGAGGTCAGGGAAAGGTTGGAGCCTCAGATGCTGGAAGAAGGAACTTTGCCTGCCTGAAACGCACAGTCCTCGCAAAGCCTATGAAGTTAGCCGCAAATAATAATAAAAAAAGAAATTACGCCTGAATAACGTTTCCATTTCAGCTGAAAATTCCTGGCCAATTTATGTGCGGAAGGAGAAAGCGAGAGGTACTTCTAAGCAGGGAATAAAATTGATGTCCTCCAAAAGCAGAGGGGAAAATGATGTTGGTTTGTTTGTTTTTTGTTTTGTTTTTTTTTTCTTTTTTTCCTTCAGAGCGTTCATCATGCCCTTCGTCTCTCCGTGTGCTTGTGCGATGCCCAGGCACGGGGGTTAGCGTGGAAGTGCTGATCTTGTCCATCAAACACCCCATTGTTCTGCTGTGCTGCGGCAACGACCGCGGTGGGCGTTTGAGACATCACCTCTCTCTGCCCTGGGACCTGGAAGCAGCAGACGTGCTTCCTTGGGGCACAAGCTTTTTGCTTCCTTGGTGCAGCCTTGCTGGGTGCTGCGTGAACTGGCCTCTAGCCCTTTTACTGGCCCTTTTGGCTCCTACTGCGAGAAATTATCGCGTGCCCTGAAAGCCCCCTTCCTTACTGAGCTACGGGAGAGCGCGGGCGCCAGGAGTGAAGCGTAAAAGCTCCAATGTGGGCACGAAGCCTTTGTACGGCAACGTAAAAATACCGCTGCTTGCACAATTGCACCCGTAAAAATGGAAAGAGAGGGGAAAAATCAGAGAGCGCCACGCAGAATATTTCATTGGCGGCTTCGTTATTTCCATAAGGGACGGACAGATGGGGCCAATTTGATGGAACTAGGACGTTCTCTGCCAAGCTGCGTTCATTCGTCTGCTCCGAAATATTAGGTGGCATATGGCGACGGGTATTTTCTGCGATATTCCTGCAGTGGCATGACGGTGACGGCGTCTCTCTGGCGAGAGATGGGCAACAAACCGGGCAAAGCGGTGGGGGCAGGAGAGGCGTCGCTGGCGGTGGCTCCTGGCAAGTGCTGGGGGACGGGGATGGGGACAGAGGCTGGATGGTCCTCTGCTCTCCAGATGTGCCATGTGTTACCTCAGGTGCCGTTGCAGGAGCAGCTGTTTTGCACTGGTGAAAGTTTTCTGCGAGGATTAAGCTAGTACCGAGCTATAAGCTCTATTTATTATTATCCTATGGCTTTTCGGGACCCTTAAACATCATTGTGAGCAACTAAAGTATTTGTCTTCAGGGAGGCACTTTCACAGAGGAGGGAAAAAGGGAGGATTTTTTTTTATTTTATTTTTTAAACACGGTTTTCATGATTAAAAAATAAAAATCCTCTAGACGTATTTGGGCACAGCCAAAAGTCCTGCTGGACACGGGTGTCTGGAGCGTGGTGTGGAACTTCCTTTCCATTTGGGCGTAACCTGTTGCCCCAAACCCTGGGTGGACTTGGAGATGGTACCTGTTGTTTCATGTTCCTGCCTTATCACCGACTTCTTGTCAGCAAAGATGGGATTCATCCGCTGAAATGGAAGTGTTTCTCTCTGAGTCTACCACCAGGAGCCCTGTTTTTAGTAGTCATCTCTGTCGTGCACCTCTTCTCACCTGAATGTAGGTGACTCCCCCGCTCAGCAATAATTTCTCAGCCTGGTGCCTTGATTATCTCCCTTTTCAAGGTGGATCCAGTCACGCACATCCTCTTGGTTCCCGGTGAGATCCAGTGTCACACAATGCAGTAAGCACGGGAAGTAGGTCTGTTTGGGAAATGCCATTTCTTTTATGTGAAATACTTAAAAGATGAGTTTAATTGTATAACCCAGGGAAGACAGGTTTCACTTTTATTTGAAGTTTTGTTTAGACTTCTTTCTTTGTCTTCTTGGTTTCTTTTTAATTTTATTTTCGGCTTGCAAAAACTTGGGAAGTTAAGAAGGGAAAAATATAGGGGAAACAGTTCTGTGGGTTTCTTTCCAAACTTTGAAAGAGAAGACGACTTTAAAGAGGAGGAAAAAGAAGAGAGAAAGAAAGGAATGGAAAGCCAGAGTCCTTCCAGGTTTGGAGAACAAAACCAAAATGACACCTTTCGAAATGAACATTTATCATTTTGTTTCATTTTGAAAGTTTTCATTAAAAAAAGAATTCAACCAAATCAGCTCTGTTTGTGGAAACTCCTGGGTTCCCTTGGAAACCCATTTTACTTTTCATGGCTAGAGCTTTATGAAGAAAATTGTAACCACGTCGTAGCTGTTCAACTGCCTGAGATTTATGAAGCATGTTAATCAATCACCTCGTCCTGCAGGTGCAGAATTTTATAAATAGCAATTACGAGGAGATGGCGTGATGCCAATCGTAATCCCTCCCTCTCCCCCACATCCTGAAGTCAGCATCTTCAGAAAGCCCTCTGTGCTTACCAAGGCTCCACAAATCATTACATCTGGATTTTTTTGATCCACTTCCCAGGCGGCATCCCTTGTGTCTTCACACTGTCATCTCTATCGCGTGGTCCTCTGCTTTGGGTCCCTTTGAGATTTTTGCCTGCCCCAGCACTGGGAGAACTCAACGGTTGGCTGTGGCTGGGCTACAGAGCTTCCCAGAGCTGTCACCTAAAATGGGTCAATAAACCACTCTTCTCACCTTCACAAAAGGTTATGACACTGGAAAATGGAAAATTACGCTTTTTTTGATGAAAAATCCTTAGCTTGATTATCTTTTTTTAAAAAAAAAAAATTAATGACACTTCTGAATGTGAGCAGGTTCTTCTCTCCAGCATGTTGCTCTGTAGGGTGGTCTTCCTTCAGACTGAAGTTTTGAAGGGAAGTTTTGCTCAGAGCCTTTGCTTCTGTGCTCACCCCTTGAGCAACCATTATGTTTCCCCACCCCTCCCTTGGCGTTTGCCTTGTTTGCACGCTGTAACTTGCTGCAAACCACCCTGGAACAAAAGCCCACCTTGAACCCTGCCCGTGTTTCAATATGGCATGGACAAAGTCTCTCCTGGAGCTGTGGGTATTGATGTGTCCGTGAAAGTTTCCGACTGACAGTGAGAAATTCCCCATGAAACCTGGGATGCTACACGTGCCAAGTACACCTTGGTCATCCCCTTTGCAGTCTAGGGGTCAGTTGAGCAGCCACATGTGCTTCTCGTTCAGGGCTTCTCGTGCCATCCTCCAAAAGGGGATTTTTGACATCAGCTTCACTGGGGGAAGAGAAAGGAGCAGAACTGTCTAGGTCGTGGACTTACGTCACTGGTTGTTAATGGAGCAACTTCTCTGGGGTTTTAATAAAAAGGAGTATATGTGTCCCCTCTGGGGAACCCCAGCTCTGTTGGTCTCTTGGCTCTGCAGAAGTGCCCAAATGAGGTAAAAAGAAGCCTGTTCCCAAGCGATGTTATCACCTGAAAGATTGGTATGCTGGAAAATAATTAGCTGTCAAGACAAGCGGCTCGTGACGCCTGCCCGCTGTCGCCAAATGAAGTTCAGTGGGCTCGGAACCGACGCGGAATCACCAGGGGAAGGGGGAAGCTGTCCCCAGATTAGATATGGCGAGCTTGTATGACACAAGAATTTATTACTTAGTCCAGTTTACAGGAGGTCAGGAAGAAAACAACAACCCTCTTTGCTTTGTGAAATAGATACAGGGTTCGAGGGTAACCCAGGAGTGTGAAGTCTTAATAAATTCCGTTGGTAACTTGCGTGATGGACAGATTTATCTCCATCATGTTATTTTGTTGCTTCCAGATGAATCCTAGCCAGCACTGATCTGAAACGTTCCTCCCTGGAATACACATCCATAACTTAACACCAGCTCTTCTCTGTATCGTCTGGCAGCAGTGGGAGCCTAGGCCATGGTTTTACTGGGGGGAATGGTATTTTCTTCAAGGTGGAATATTGTGGCCGGACTGGACAAGCATCTTGCCTTTCCTTGCATTGTCTGGCAACACACACATGGAGCAGTTCCCAGCCCGCTCCTCAAAGCTTTTACAACATGGAGAAGCCTCCGTAAAGTTCAAGCCGCCAGGAAGATATTAGAGGAATGTCTTAAAGAGGAGAAGGAAAGCAAAAAAGGGAGAGGGGAGCAAAAGCAAACTCATAAGAAAACATTAGCGGGTATAGGAGGAGTAACAGGAATGTGATTCCATTGGGATGTGGGAGACTCAACTTGTCCCCGTTATGCAGGAGGCATCTGGATTTGCGAAAGGTGCCTTATGCCTTGGCTTCCCCTTTCTAAAGCAAAATTAATAGCACTATGCAGGGAAATAATAGGCATGTAGCTAGTGGGCTGTCTGAGCAGGGGAGATGGAGGTGAGAGGGGCATTTGGGTTGAAGTCGGCATCTGGATCACCTCTGACAGCACCCAGTGGGTGCAGCGTCCAGCGGAAGAAGGTTCGGTGGCCTCAGTGATCAGCGTCACCTCTCAGATTTCCCTGCGGCAGGGAGCCTGGGAGTTTCTGCTCTGAACTGAGCTGGAGAAACTTCATGTTACTCAGGGTGGAGAAACCTGGTCCGTGACTGGGAATCTCAGTGGGTGAATGGTGCAGGAAATGTGTTGGGCGGGAGGATGTTGGGAATTTCAGCCCTGGCTGTCCCATTCCTTGGGGAAGGGGCTGAGACCCTTCACGCACTTTGTGTTGGTTTCTTGCTACAGAAAGAAGGTAATTTGGGCCCCAAATGCCCTGTCCTGGGGGGGGGGTGAGTAGGGAACAGGCCAAGAGCAGGGATGCAGGGTTGGTGCATGACGCCTGGCAAGGGGGACTGAATGAGGCAGCTAGCCCTTGAAATGTGAGTCATTGCCAAAGCCAGAAGACTCATCTCCCTTAGCAAGTCTTTAATGAGCATGCCCACCTCTGTACGTGACCTGATTGCCAGTGTGGGAGCCAGGATAACCTGAGGTTTCCAGTGGACAGGATGGTTGGGGGCAGGGGTTTTGTGCCCTTTGGGCCATCAATCGCATTCCTGAAGCTCTTGGGATGCTGTTTCTACCCTCTGCACCCATCCCAGCACCCCTGTCTGCCCCGTCCGTGGAGCACCCAGCTCTCGGGGGCAAAGTTAGAAACGTGCAGCGTGTGGGCTCTCGCCTGGTGGCTTCTGTTTCAGCATATGGGACTTCTTAATAACAGCGAATATCCCCCAGTGGTTTCCCCTGTCTTATTCCTTCTAATTAAATAAATACCAACACATTTGGAAGAAACTGTGTAGTCATATTGCATTAGCCACAAGGAGACAGATTTTTTTTTTTTTTCTTTGCCTTTTGAGGATCTCAGAATATCCTACAACTATTAATTATTGCGGCCTCCTGACAATTCTGCAGGGATATACGATAGCGATCCATTATGGACGGGGAAATTGAGTCATATAGATCTGGAAGGTCTGGTTCGGCGCATGGTGTGGCAGGGCTGGAAATAGAAAGCAGAACGCTTTGCCTCGCCGTTTCCTGCTGTAACCACGGCCTGGCCGCCTTCTCTTCACAAAGGAGCGTGCAAGTTGGTGGAAAAGTTTCTGCTAAGGCAAGCGATCTCAGTTGCTGGCTTTCCGAAGCTTATTGCAAACACAGATTGATGGGGCGGGGAACGTGCTTTAAACATTATGGCAAACACCTTGGCTGTGGCCCTTTCAAGTGAAAGCTTGAAGTGAGGGAATTTGACTGATGTGTGCTTTTATCAAAGCTATTCCCTATTATGTTAGGCACAGTAGCCTACGGAAGTTAAGAAGTTAATGGGGGAAGCAGGCATTAAACAGAAAGATCAAATGCATCAGATAATAGCCAAAGGGATAAAAACGATACAGCACCTGAGAGCGGCAATAAACGTGAAATGCTTATCTCTCATTTCAGATGTATGATTAACTGCTTCTAAATATACTGGGGACTGTACAATAAAGGGGAAGATGTGGATGAGCTATAATGTGGTCAAAATGTTTCAGAGACTCTGACCGAAGAAGCTGTAAAAGCCTTCTGGGCTCCAAGCCGCCAAGGATATGTTCTGCCCCTACGAGGGCAAACATAAAGGTTCAGGGATTTATAAATATTTTTTTTACTAGGGGGTAAAAAAAAAAAAAAATCAAATAAACAGCTGAGGTACAGAAAAGCACTGTAGGAAAAGTTATTGGATTGATGAGGATGGAATGTGGGGAGTAGTGCAACAGTAAAATCCTGTTTGATGTTCCAGAAGGGAAATGGGTTTTGTTTCCTTTCTTTCCATCGCTGAAAATGGCTTTTGTGGAGTTAAGGTCAGGGAGATTTTTCCAATCTTGTGTCTCCAAAGGACACTTACCTGTTTTGCTAGCACATTTGCAAATGTTACTTTGCCTGGGAACGCTCTCCCGCTTGTTTCTAGAATAGTGGGTTTCTCCAGATGCAAAACATGTTGGGGAAATATTTTCAAAGCAGCACTTGGGCGCATTGCGGGGCAAGACTTTGAAGTTTGCGTTTCAACTAGCAGCAGTGCTTTGCCCTGCTGGAACACTTCGCATCCCAGGACACCAGAGCGCCTCGCAAAAACAATTCGTTCAGCCTTTTGACGTAGCTCGAAAGCCCTATTTCATGCGAAAGAACAAGAGCCTGGAGGGTTTGGTCTTCTGCCTCCCTGCGTGCGTTGTCCACGACACAAGGCAAGCTGTCAGGGCCAAGACCCAGCAGCTGAAACCCTGGTCTCTTTGGCAGGGCACGCACATAGCAAGCAGAGGGAGCTCACTGCAAGGCTGGTCTACATTTCTGTGCTGATTTTGCCCAAGCACTGGGTCCAGGACCAGACCAGGTTGTTCATCCATACCTGAAGGTCCTGAGCTGTAGCACCATTCTCCAGAGGAGCACGGAGCCATCTCAGCCACAGAACTGAGCACTGCTGCATGTTTGGTGTCTGAGCTTGCCCTGTGATCCCCACCGATGGTGAACGGGCACTGGAGAAGCAGCCTGGGAGAGGTTGGAAGACCGGTCAGAAATGGGAGAGTTTTCATTACTGTCCAGTGTGGATTTCCAAGGGTAGTTCTTCAAGCTGCTGGGGGTGGCATCCTACTTCAGTCATCAAAGTCCTTTGGATGCTTCAGCCATAGATCAAATTGCATCTCTCCTATAGTGCAAGATAGCTTCAGGGAAGTACAACATAATCCTCTTTAAAGGCCATTTTGTGTTACGAGTCCATACACGTGCTACATGAGAGCGGGTTTCCAGCCCAGGGCGTTGGGTGAACACCAAAAGGGTTGTCAAGCATCAGAACAGGCTGCCCAGGGCAGTGGTGGAGTCGCCATCCCTGGAGCTATCGAAAAGCCGGGCAGACGTGGTGCTGAGGGACATGGGGTAGTGGGGGTTTTGGCAGTGTCGGGTTGATGGTTGGACTCAGTGATCTGAAAGGTCCCTTCCAACCTCGACCATTCTACGATTCTGTGTTCACCCTCCCCACTGAAGGACCAGGATAGTACAAAGAAGCCGTGGACCCAGTAGTAATTTGGAAAGCAGCTGTCAGCAAACCTTGGGACCTGCTTCTGCATGCCCCCCGCCCCGGTCTCTGGGTGGCTCTGGGCTCCACACCACGAGCAGGTGGGCAGGTAAAACCCTGGTGCAAAGGCAAACTCAGCTTTGGAAATATTGGAGATGTTGGGACTGATGGTGCAGCTGGGGCTGGGCTACTGGGAGAATTCCCCCTCTCCCCAGGTGGCCCTGGCTGATCCCCGGGGTGTTTTTGCTGAGAAACAATATGCACCCATGAAGGAGGTGGTGGAGTTTAAACTACCGTGGAAAAATTATGTTATACTTCAATTTTCTATAAGTGGTCTACATTGCCAGGAGCAGGGGACGCAGGACAGAAGAGTCTGCACAGCCGGAGCTTTTTAGGAGATCAGATCAACCTTTGTTGAGTGGTTTGGGTTGATTTGGGACCATCCCTTTTGGCTCTGCTTTCTGTGATGTCCCAACAAAAAAAAACCCTAAACGACTGTAGCCAAGGCATTGATTAGGTGTGTTGGGAAGGGGTTTGCATCGGAGACGGGCCAGCCTGGCTCGAATCCTCTCCCTAGAGATGCGGTGGCTGCTCCCCTTCGCAGCAGGGTGATGCCACTGGTTTCACAGCGGGTGTGTTGCTCCACGGGGTGGTGGTGGGGGGCTGAGTAGGTGTTAATGAATGGTAAAGAAATGGAATGATCCATGATAGCGGTAATGGCTGGAAGAGTGGGGAGCTATTAGGGGCTGCTGAGATAGTTATGATAGGGCGAGGTGGAGATGGATTAGATAGAGACGTAAAAATAGCGTAAACTGGAAATTTGGATTTACTACAGGATTTACTGCAAGAATCCCATCTTACAACTCTGGTCTTCGCTCCCATGGCTCACTTGATATTGCCAGCACCATGATTTAGGGTGAGACATGCCAGTCGTGATTTTTTTCACCTGTTTGTTTTTGTTGTTTTTTTTTTTTTTCTCTGTCTCTTACGGTTTTAAGTCAGGCTTTTCATACACTCCTCATTTACCTTGTGAAGGTTTAATGTATAACACTCTTCCTTGCAGCCATCAGCAAGCTTTCGCACCTCACGTCTACGTCAGACAGGTTCACCCTTCGTCTGCACCATGGTGTGGTGGCAGACCTGTTGGCTTCAAAAGAAAACCCCATGGAGGCACGGAGATTGCAGAAATACCTGTGTTGCCCGTGCCGACATGCATGAACTTTGGTGTTGAAGCTGCACTGGTGGTCTGCTCCTGCCAGACCTGCTCTGGGATGTATTCTTGCACGGCTGTGGTGTTGGGATGTCAGAGAAAGGAGCAGGAGCAGCAGGAGAGAGCTGGAAATTTGGTCATTTTTGTCTAATGCCCTTGAGAGGGGTGTTTCCCCATTGCAGTGGCTGCAGCTCGAGGGGACGGTTACATTCAACACGCTGGGTTGAACGCAGCTCTGCGTTGCAGGTGGTGTCTCCAGGGCTGGTACCAAAACTTGGTGGAGAGGGTCACCGCTGCCTTCACAAGATGCAATGTGCAGCCCCTCAGGACCAGAGCTCCTGGAGCTTCTCGGGGCTGCCTCAGAGCAATGGTTGTTCACCCGCGAGGCTCATAGATTGGGTCCAGACAAGCCACTGCAGCTCAGGTTAACAACAGCATAAAGCTGTGCATTGGGCTGGGTGATTCCTTTCTCTGATCATAGAATCATAGGATCATAGGGTTGGCAGGGACCTCTGGAGATCACCCAGTCCAACCCCCTGCCAGAGCAGGGTCACCCAGAGCAGGTGGCACAGGAACGCCTCCAGGCGGGTTTGGGATGTCTCCAGAGACTCCACCACCTCTCGGGGCAGCCTGTGCCAGGGCTCTGCCACCCTCACAGCAAAGAAGTTCCTCCTCGTGTTTAGGTGGAACTCCCTATGGTCAAGTTTGTGCCCGTTACCCCTTGTCCTGTCCCTGGGCACCACTGAAAAGAGCCTGGCCCCATCCTCCTGACACCCCCCCTTTCAGTATTGATAAGCGTTGATAAGATCCCCCCTCAGGCGTCTTTTTTCCAGCCCCAAGAGACCCAAATCCCTCAGCCTTTCTTCACAAGAGAGGTGTTCCAGTCCCCTCAGCATCTTGGTAGCCCTTTGCTGTCCCCTCTCCAGCAGTTCCCTGTCCCTCTTGAACCGGGGAGCCCAGCACTGGACACAGCACTCCAGATGTGCCCTCCCCAGGGCAGAGCAGAGGGGGAGGATGACCTCCCTCCACCTGCTGGCCACACTCTTCTTGATGCCCGCCAGGATGCCGTTGGCCTTCTTGGCCACAAGGGCACATTGCTGGCTCATGGTCACCCTGTTGAGCCAGCAATGTGCCCTTGTGGCCAAGAAGGCCAATGCTTTCCTCTCTGTGACAGCACCCAGGATCGAGTGCTTTGCACCAGGAAAAAGCCTGCCCCAAAGCTTAAGAATCATCCTTTCTTTCTTGTGGGTTGTTTGACTAACCTGAGAGCAAGAAAACTTGTCTCTGTCTCAACCTTGGGAAACAACGATTAGTCGTAGCCGGGATGGCCAGGGTCTGCTGTACCTGCACCAAGGTCCGCCAGCCCGGCAGGAGCCGTTTCTTGTGCTGTCCTCGTGCATTCCCAGGCATGTGGCAAGCAGGTCAATCCCCTGATGGGCAGGGACTGGTGCTAAATGGTCACATCCTTCTCCTGGATGTTGTGCAGCTGGTGCCGGGCATGTCCATAACCTGCTTGGGAGGAGCAGGGATGGAGGACTGGCCCTGAAGAGATGGGGATGGGGAGCCCTGAAGAGAACGTGGCTCTGCTCAGCAGGCATTTCCTAGGATAGGAGAGACCTTTGGGACAACCATGTCTTTCCAGAGACCCAAGGATGTGGTGCAGCAGCTGCTACCAGGGAATGCAGGAGAGTCATAGGGGCACTGCTCTGGCTTAGGCCCAATCTGCCACCCTGGCCATGCCCTCACCCACCATCATGGGCCATCTCATCTCCCCTTCAATTTCTGGAAGTTCAAGAATGGCCGAGGGAGCTCTGGGGCTGGACTTGCATATTCAACGCTGCACTCGCTTAGTGTGTGTCTAAACCATGGGGCAGAGGGTGCTCACGGGCGCTAGGGTCTGTGCACTGGCCCCTGTCTACGTGCCCAAGGCTGGAGAGCTTGTTCTGGGACCAAGGGGACCCACCTGGACTGTCCTGATGGAGACGCCAGGAGCAAAGTGAGCAGTGGCTGGACACAGCTTGTGGGAGTTTTGGGGTGGAAAACGGGCAGTTCTCAGATAAAATGGACAAAGAGGTATCTGATGGAAGAAGCGGATTCAAGATGAAGGGGAGGCCAGTGAGAGAGGGTCAGGGAGAACAAAACCTCAAGATGCCTAGGGCTGGCAGACTATAAATCTCCCAAAGCTGTGTGAGGCACCGGAGAGAAAGAGCTGAAAGGTCCTAATTCTGTGGTTATACACAACAGAGATGGCAGCTGGTACGATTAATCTCCTGCCCTTTGTGAATCTTTAGACGAAGCCTCTGAGTAAATGAGGAAAGGTAAGGAAAGGTCTTCACGGCCCTTTCTTTCATCCCGATGGGCTCCTCATCCTGGAGTCAATGAGAAACAGTCCCAGCTGCTGCAGACAGCTCTGCTTTGGGTCCAGAATTGCTGCTTCTATTTTGCCAGTGCGAAGTAGTGCAACATAATTTATAACACCGCGTTGCCCTGAACTTGTCCTGTCAGCTTAGTTCACTCAAAGCTGGCTGCCTCACAGCCTCACTCAACATCATCTTGTCTTGAATACCTCAAATGATAAAGAATAGCATTAACATTATTTATATTTAAAATATTATTAAAAACAATAGGAGCAGATGTGGACTTCTGTCCTGGTTTCAGCTGGGATAGAGTTGGTTTTCTTTCTAGTGGTTGCTGTGTTTTCAGATTTGGTATGAAAGGAATGTCAATAATACGTATTGGTTTAGTTGTTGCCAGGTGATGCTTATATTTTTAAGGAGATTTTTTCAGCTTCCCATAGAAGCTGAGAAGGAGTATAGAGAGAATGATAGAATGGCCAACGGAATATTCTGGACCTTAGATGTCATGCTCAGTGTATAGTGGGGGTTGGCAGCGGGGGGCAGCAGTACTCACGATCACTCGATCACTGCTTGGATTGGTGCCAGTTCACCAATTTACGCAGTGGTGAGGGTGACTTCTGTCTTGTATACTGTCCTGGCTTTGCCAAATGGGCGTTTTCTGCCTGATCTCCTGCTGATGCAGGTCCTCTAGCTCCATCTCTGTCGCCATCTCAGCACGTCCCTCACCAAGTCTGGTGACATCTCTTGCAAACCACCCCTTCTTCATCACCACCGTTCCTCCTCGTGGTGGTGCTGCAGGGGACCATGGAGGCAGTGATCTGTGAGGCCAGAGGGGACCAGCTGGTCCATCCCCCGGCTCCGGGATGGGGCCAGGCCTCGTGTCTCTCTGATGATTGCTCTACCTTTTTCTTGAACACTTCTTTTGAAAGAGTTTTCACATTGTCGTCGTATGTCTGTCCGGTCCAGGATCATAACAGCTAGTCTCCTTTCTTTGCTGAAAACCATGCTACCACCAGTCTGGCGTTTTCTCAGTCCCCTCTCCTAATGGGCCTCCAGTCCTCCATGAAAAGACACATCAGCTGCCAGAACCCATTTTGGCCATGATACCTTTATATCCCTACGGAGTCTGAGTCCCTCTCCGTTGTCAGAAGGATTTATCCGTACTTGGGTCTGTTTTCCAGAGGGGAAAAGAAGGCAGGGGGTGGTTAATTGGGACATTCTCAAAAGTATCAAAAAACCCTCTGTAGACACTCAAACTGTGTAAATGTTTTGGACAGAATCATGGTTCTTCGATGTCTGGAGGGGAAGGAAAAATGTAACCTCACGTGACGAGAAAACTATGGGAGCTGGTGAAGCGTCCCAGCAGTAACCCAGCATCTCCTCTGCCTGCTCCTGTCTCAGCAGGTGGTGGCAAATCAGCCATGGCGTCGTGCAGGCAGCCGGAACCCCCCTGTATCTCAGCAGTGACCCCAAAGGACGCTTTCAGTGGGCTGAGTTCTCCTCCTGTTCCTCCTTTCCATTCAGAGTGGTCGTCGGCTCTTCACTCTCTTTCTGCTGCTTCTGAAACCACCCCGCGTTGCCTGTGAGTCCAACTGGGTAGTCCAAGCGAGGCAGAAAAAGTAGCAATCAATTAAAAGCCCAACAAAGTGCCTTTGTGCCTCGCTTTGCAGTCGTAATGAATGGCTGTCTTGTCAGAAAGGTTTCTACTGTATTAAGAAAGCATTCTACCTTAGCCCGTTGTGATCCCGCTTGCAAAAGTCTCATTACTGTGCCAGCAATAATAGCGTCTAATTAAGCAGAATAAAGAGAGATGAAGCGTAATGGTTACAGGATAGAGAAGTTATTCGTCAGACGGAGGTAATAAATTACTGAGTCCTGCGTCCTGGTATGCTGGAAAAGAGGTAGTCAAAAAGAGCCGACACTGGAAACTTGTTTTTTCTTTTTGATAAATTGACCGGCTTGGGTTGATGTTTGTTTGTGCGTTGCCTCGACAGATTTATTTATTTTTTTTTTTACGCTCCTCTTAACGAATAGAGCAAAACTGTGGACGTGGCAGAGTAACGACGAGACCAGTTGGTCGTTACAAGGGGCGGAAGCGCCTATGGCTGCGCAGCCGGCGGGAGCAGGGGTGGCCCGGAGGGAGCTCCCCTACCTGGCACCCTGCCCTGGGAGGTTCGGTTTCATGCTTTAGCTCCCGCGTTATTGCTGGGTTATTACCCCTTCCCCGGGAAGGAGCTCGGCAAACCCTGCCCCGTGCGCAGTGCAGCGGGGGGAGAAGATGCAAGAATGTCATTAAGGTCGCGCCGCGAGTCCCCGGCTGCGGATAACGAACAATTCCTGACCAAATGAGGTGGTTGGAACCATTCTGCGATAAAAACCTGCCTGTCATTCTGTTGCACGAACCTATATTCCAATTTCATCTGCGGAGCGCGATTCTCTTTTATCCGGTTTCCTGTTTGAAGGGATTTGAGCAGAATAGATAATCCTAACTTTGAACATAAATCACTGGGCTGCGCGGCTGATAGATGCTTTGCACTTTCTTATGATAATGGCTGATTGGAGGCTGGGAGGGAAAATGCCAGGGGCTTATCTCTGTGGAGCAGCACTCGGAGGGCGTGCGGATGGCTGAGGGAAAGGGGAGGCAGCGGCACGAGGTGGGACCGTTTGGGGTTTATTTATCTGTTTGTTTATTTGGAACATCTGAACTCGAGCAGAGATGCTCCGGGATGTTGCCGGGAACTTTGGGAGCCGGGTTCCGCAGAGGCACCGCGTGACAAGATGAGGGCGGAGGTTTGAGATAACGGAGTCGGTCGGGTGCTCGCCACGCCGGGAGCTGAGCCCAATATTCTGCCTAAAGGGGCTTGGGGATGCCAGAGAGCCATCAAATAGAGCCCGTGGATTGTTACTATTTTTCTAAGAATGGTTAAAAAAAAAAAAAATAGAGCTCCTTTATTTTTTTTCTTTTTACCCACAGTATAGATGACAGCTCAGACAGTGCACTTTTCCTTCTGAAGACGCAAATCCCCAGAAAGGTCATGTTTCGTTTTGGTTTTGAATGTTTCTTATTTTTAAAAGATTTATTTTACTCCAATTAGCTCAAATTTCAAAGTAATTTAAAACCAGCGAACTGGATTCTTCTTTTGCTTATAACTTCTGTCTCTTTTTTTTTTTAATTAAAAAAAAAAAACCCTCAAAACAACAAAAAACCCAACATCAAAACAGATGCTTTCCCAGGAAAAGTTGTTTTTTTGATGAAACAGATTAATTGGCATTTTCTAATCAAATCTTCAAAAAACTTCCAGGCAGCTTTACTGAAGCATTGAAGTACCCTTTTAAAAAGTAAGCTTTCTTAATGTCACCCTGTGAAAGTCTTCTTTCTCCGGTGACTATAAATGGCGCCTTGGCAACTGCTTTGGATTAGATGCCTTGGTTTTTTTGCCTGCGAATAGATGAGTATTTTGGTTCAGAGGAAGAGTGCAATTTTGAAGCGAATCCCTGGTTCGGCTCCAGGTGTGCTCCAGATGCTCTCCGTCCCCTGATGGAGACGTAATGGTCCAAGTCAAAGACTGATTTTTCCAACAGCTCTGGACCACAGGCGCGGTCAGGATGTTTATTCTGGGGGACCAGACTAAACCTTGTGCAAAACCAATCCCCTCGTGATGTGTGTAGAGGAGACGGTCCAGCGTCGGTACCAGGTGTGCAGAGGCTCCGGTCTGCCCCATGGCACCGAATTACTTGTCGATGTAGATGCAGCTCTTGAATAATAAAGCTGCGTCCGTTGAAAATCGTCCAACGTGCGTCGGCCCCCTTTGAAAACAGGGAACAGACTTCGAATTGCTGGGATGGTTTGATGCCCCTTCGTGCAATTGGTCCTTGCCACGGCTTTCGCTCTGACACCGGCAACTTTCGGAGGGCCCTGTGCCCACCCTTGGGTAGGTGCGGTCTCTGCCCGAAGGAGGTGGCTGTTGTAAGGGGTCTGTGGGAGCTGGCAGACGGTGTGACATGGACAGTGGGGCTCTGGGTACCAGTGGGATTTGTTAGGGTCCTGAACGAGATGAGCGACTGCCCGTTGTGCTAGTGCCTTGGCACCAAAGCGCACGGATGCTTAATACGATGGAAAGAGTGTACATCTGGGTTCTGCCCCAGTGCACAATGGTGCGAGGAGAGAGCCAAAGTCTTCCCTAAATTATTTCTGTACAGGAAGCTGAACACAGGGGTCAGCCCACACAGGGGTCTAACACGGGAGGCGGCAGTGTTTCCTCCGAGGGCGTGAGGACTGTGTCCATACCACGACACTGAACTGGGAAGGGGGAAATGCTTTGGGCACAGCTGGGGCTCCAGACCGTTAAGAGTTGGTACGAGTCAACCAGTGTGAAGGGAGGGAAGGAGAAGGCATCCGGGGCTGCATCTCAGGTGAAGGGGTAAGGTTTAGCCTTGGTGCCTCTCTTCCAGCCTGCCGGGGGGGTCTCCAGGAGGCATCATGCCTCTGAGGCAGATTACCTTTAATTAGAATCATAGAATCTTCATGGTTGGAAAGGACCTTTGAGATCATTGAGTCCAACCATACACACACACAAAACCCCCCCTACAATCTCTGCCACTAGAGCATGCCCTGAAGTGCCACATCTAGACATTTCTTAAATACCTCTAGGGACGGTGACTCAACCCCCTCCCTGGGCAGGCTGTTCCAGTGCCTGACCACACTTTCAGTAAAGGAATTCTTCCTAATATCTAATCTAAACCTCCCCTGCCGCAACTTCAGACCATTTCCTCTGGTCCTGTCATTATTTACTTGGGAGAAGAGGCCAACACCCACCTCTCTGCACCCTCCTTTCAGGTAGTTGTAGAGGGCAATGATATCCCCCCTCAGCCTCCTCTTCTCCAAGCTAAACATGCCCAGCTCCCTCAGCCTCTCCTCCTATGCCCTGGTCTCCAGACCCCTCACCAGCCTGGTCGCTCTCCTCTGGACACGCTCCAGCACCTCAATGTCCCTCTTGTACAGAAGGGCCCAGAACTGAACACAGGCATGATCGCTTCCCTCATTATTTAGAGCTCAAATTTAGAGCTTTGACCCTTGTAGCTGGTCTGCTACAAGCTATTCGTCATTGAGGTATTTCATAGAGTCAGAATTCACAGTATTACCCTCTACTTCTAACAATGTCATGTCTATGGGGAGCACCTCAAGGGCAGTAGACCCTAGGGGTGCGCGTCCTGCCCCTGCGCCTGGCGGACAGCCTGAAGGAGGTGTCTAAGGAGACAAGGCAGACAGGAGTTAGGAAAAAGCAATACATCCAACCTAGTGTTACATATGGGGAAAAGACCTAGACTGAGCCTGACTTATACCCACTCAGGTGCCTCTTGCCTCCTTGGCGCTTGCTAATTATTCTGGTTATTAACAGTAGTGAGTTCTGGTAAGAAAATCCATCACCTCCGCTACCCCCGTTAACACTTTGGGCTCCCATGGTACTTTTACGGGAAGTGCATTCCAGCTGCTTCCTACTCTCTCTCTTAGAGACCAGCTAGAGTTTGAACTGCATCTCCCGTATCGCATCACAGCCTTTTGGTGGGGGAAAGCATCATTGCCAAAATGCACTTCAAGGCATGGCATATGACCACAGAATTGGCCCAAAACGTAGGAGACGCCGGAATATTTCCTTTTGCAAACCAGCGTAGTAGCATTTCAAAAGAGAGATCTCTGGGCTTTAGGATGAAAAATGAGCCTTATTTTTAGTTGGGAGCATTCCATTTTTTAAAGAAAGTACTTCAAAAAAAACCCCTTGCATTTTCTTACTGAATATTTGTTGTTGCCCAGAAGCCCAGTTTTCTGGGAAATAGAACATTTTTGGATGGTCTTAATTATTCTATGGCAGTTTCAAAGGGGACGACATGAGCATGTACTGGAAAAGCAACAGCTCTTGTAAAAGACAATGAGTGATCAGGTCTCCCACAGGAGACAATTGGGGTAATGCAATCTGCTCAAACAACACGTTCTTGAAACTTGTGAGAAAATGTCTTTTGAGTTTGAACAGGTCAATAACGTTTTCTCCCATTTGGAGAGAAATAGAAAAATTAACTTTTTTTTTTTTTTTTTTTGCTAGCATTTCTGTTATTTAACAGCCTTTTAGAAACCCATTTCCTATGCTATTTTAAGCTGCAGGCACAGTTAGGAGACCACATCTAACAGTGACGATATAAATCTCTAGACAGCTCAGGAGATAAGTCAAAACAAATTTCAGGATGTTCCTCTAAAGAGCTGTTTCCACTTAAGTAAGTCCCATTGGGAGCCTGGTTAAAGAATCACCTAATCCGCTACACATTTTATACATTTAAACAGGTCCATTTGAAAGAAAGTTTGTGAGACTTTCTGTGCGGTGAATACATAATGAACGTCGTTGGAGGAGGCTGGAAATTGCTGCCGTTTTTTCGCTCTTCACTTTGTTGGTGTTGATAACTTTATGATATCCTGGGTTTTTTGGGGGGTTTTTTGTTTTTGTTTTTGTTTTTTTTTTTTAACTGCCATCTTTCAGGCTGCCGCACTGCGCAGCGCTCCTCTCTTGCTCCCCAAAAATGTAATAAATGCAGCAAGGCTGCTTGATGTAAGAAAGCCTCTACGCAGAGGGTAGGGAAAGGAATATATTATGATATGGGAAGAGAGCAAGGGGGAGAGAAAATTGGCATGTGAAAAGGAGGAAGACGTCGCCGGATCAGGTCGCGAGGAAGGTGATCTGGAGGAGGAGGAAACACGATCAACCCCTGTGGGTTGTTATAGCGGTTTCTATTGCAGACGTATTATAGAGACCTCATCTCCCCCGACTCAGGAAGATGAAAAGCTTCAGCCCACCGGAGCTGGCGCGGCCGGCAGCCTGTTGTAGCGCCTGGCCCAGGGTCCAGTTTCCTGGGATCCCAGGCCAGCTTTGGTGTCAGAGCAGGGGTGTCTGCTTCTAGAGTCCAAAGCAGCGCAATAATTTCAGAGGCTCATAAAGCATCTTCTTGCACATTGGGCGCCAAACTCATCCATGTCTTGCTTGCAATAGCAACGTGCAGATCGTTGCCATCATTCTCGCAACAAGAAAGCCCGTTCTTGTATGCCAGACGGAAACGATGGTGCTTATTGTCTCGTAGGCATTGGGAACAAACGGACAACAAGCACTCCGGTTGTAACACCAGTCCGTGTTTGTCTGCCAGCGATCTGCTGGCGACTACTGAAGGGCAATCTAATACCGGTCTGCAACTACTGCAAGGGCAGGATTAAGGGTGTCGGAGCCAAGCTCTTCACTCGGTAATGGGACATGATGTGACAAGGGGTAATGCCAAAAAATGATGCTTCCCAAAGTCAGAATGGATATTTGGGGTGGAAGCGGGAAATCACTGGGTAGCGCAGGCTGGAAGTGGTACTAACTGGTACTTAGAGAAGTAGTGGACTATCCCTCCTTGAAGATTTAACTCTGTTTGACCCCTAAATTTGGCTACATGAGGCCATGGCTGACCTGCTCTGCTGTTGGCATTGCTTTGAGGAGGGAGGTAGGACTAGAAACCTTCCAACCAACATTTCTTTGGTTCTGCAATGACAGATTTTCACTGTTTGGGGGTCAAAGTTGAGAGGTGCAAGAGGAATGCCTCCTGCCTTTTGTTTTTTTGATTGAGCATTCTCAAAACATTGATATCTCACCAGAGAAATTTTCAGGGACAACACTCAGCTCCTGGTTGCACTCCTCCTCTCCAGCTCTTTTGTACCTAGCAGCTACAAAAATTTCTTACTTGAGAAACAACACTGGCCTTTTGGTGTTTCTTATTTTCAAAAAGAAGAAAGCGGCTGTTCTTGCTTTGGTCAGAAGTCGTCTGCAGACTGTGGAGTCAAAACTGTTGAGTGGGGTCTGCCAAACTAATGTGATATCTGGAATATAGAGCCCTGCCCCTGTGTCCTGAAAACTTTCTTCGCGATACTATTTTGTCCTGGATTTCACAAATGGGACCCAAGACTTGGGTTTTCCCTGTCTTAACTTCTTAACCTGCACTCTTTTCCCAATCCCGTCACAGGAGAGCGGTTTGAAGAGCCTTGATGGATAAAAGACCTTGACACTAGACTTGGTTTTGACCTTAGAGGAATTATGTAGCTTTTTCACTGTGGCTGGTTTGTCTCCTAAAGGGAACGATATTTGCATGGCTAGCACTTAAAGTTGGCATACTGGTGCACTATTATTTATTTTTTTTTAAGTTCTTTGCATTTGCAGAGGCAAAAGTAGGGTAAACGCTCTGTTTCTCTCTGTAATTGCTGCTCATGTTCTCCCTTTCACATCCTCTAATAGAATTTGAAGCTGAAGAGACCACGGTGGTCATCTAATTTGACCTCCTTTGTAACACACCAGGATCTTTGCTATTGATTCCTGCGTCGGTCCCTGACTTGTGGTTAGACTAAAGGAGGTATTTTACACGTACTCTATTCAAAGCATCGTGATGCTCGGGCGTTAACTCATGGCTCTGGTGCAGCAGTCGGATAACTCACTTTTAAAAAAGGTTCGTGTGTGTACAAACATCATTTCACATCTAATATACCAAATGGCTTTCCTTCAGGTTCCGACACTTTCAAGGGAGGTTAAATTTTGTCTTGAGGTCTGGTTGTTTTCTCTTGTCCCCGTCATCAGCTGCAAAATTCCCCATAGCATCCACAGAGGTGGGAAGGCTAGAAATGAGCCTCATGTGAGTGAACTGAGAAACATGCGCTAAAAAGTGGCATTTCTTCTCTCGTGTCCGTGTTGCTGCTCAGGAGAAGGCACTTGCGTACACAAGTGTCCACACCAGGTGCTCAGATGCTTTCAAGCTTCTTCATCTGAGGTGCTGGGAAAACAGAGCAGACTGGAATGTTTCATGGGCTTTTGTGGTCTGTTTTCTTACCAGCCTGGCTGCTGAGAAGAAGAAAAGAAAACATACATCACCCCGTCGTAATTTCACAAAGACAGGAAAAAAAGTAGCCTTCCCCACCTGGGTTCACCCAGGAGCTTGACGCCAGGGGTATACAAGCCCGATCGTGTTTCTAAAAGGGAATTATCCCAGATTAGAGTGAAGGCAATGGCGGTGTTTGCCCTTCCTGGTGACATGTGGCCTCACACTCAAATGTCCAGGCCCTCCCGTCGGACCGGACAGCTGCTCCGAGCTGTCCTCAGACTGGCTGGCGGCCAGGCGAGAGCCTGCAGGAATGCAGCCCGAGGCACCTGCTCCAAACTCCGCTGAAACAGCAGGGGAAGAGAACGGCTAATATGGGCCCCCTTAATCCTAGGTGCTGCCCTGCCTGTTCCTAATCGGATACCATGACTGGAAAGCAAAACAAAGGGCCGCCGCGAGGGGCAGCGCTGCAGAGTCCGATTGCAAATTGATATGGCTGCAGATCCCCATCCTTTCACCTGTGGCATTGACTGCAGACGCTGGGGGTAGAGGGGGATGCCGGCCACCAAGCTCTGCTTCCCAGCTTGCTTTGAGGAGGGGTGGTGGCCTCAACCCATCTTTGGAGGGAGTTTGGGAGTGTGGGGAATGACTGGTCCCTACAAACCAAGTTTTTTCTTTGCCCTGGTGAGAATCCTCTTGCGCAGCTCTCGGGGTAGGACGTTAGGTTTTCTTTGGTGCCGGTAGGAGAGAACTAATCTCAGAGAAGGCGCGTGTTTAGTGGGAGATCATCCCTGGAAGGGTTCAAGGCCAGGTTGGACGGGGCTTGGAGCAACCTGGGCTGGTGGGAGGTGTCCCTGCCCAGGGCAGGGGGTGGCACTGGGTGATCTTTAAGGTCCCTTCCAACCTAAACCATTTTATGATGCCAGAAGAAACTCTCTCTGGGCCTGAGAGCCGCTTGAAAGCAGTTTTCAAAAAAATTTGCCTCCATTCAGTTGCTGCCTTGGAAAGGTGCATTACTGTGGTTGCTCCTTGGGCTCAGCCCATAAACGCCTAATGGTTAGAGCCCTCACTCAGGGACTGAGGAGTTGTGATTTGATGCCTTCCCAGGCGGGTGGAGCTCCGAGTCTTCTCCGAGTGCCTTAGCATAAGCCAAGCAGCTCCCTGGGGGATAGCAGGATTTTCTTGTGGCCTGAACTGGGATGAAAAACTAGAATTTTGTTCGATCAGGCTTTTTTTTTTTTAAAAAAAAAAAAAAGTCAACGTATTCCTGAGCTACTGAGTTTTGATAGTATTGTGAAATTTCATTTGAGTGTAGTCAAAATATTTAGGTTTTATATGGTTTAAAAAAAATAAATAAATTGGATTTCATTCTTCCTGTGTACTTGACTTGCTGCGATATCAAAGTCCAGACGAGGCGTTTTGAGTTTACCAGAGCAAAATGCTTTGGTGATTTCCCATGGAAAAATGAAGTGAATTTACAGTCTCGCGAAGTGGCTTAATGAAATTGAACCATCCCTTTCTTAGAAGAGAAAATAAGCTCTGGGGAAATCCTTCAAGCAGCCCTAGTGAAAGTGGCTGGTACAAAGCCCTGTCGCATATTGAGAGCAGACAAAAAATGTGGAGAGCACCCCATGTGTCGGCAATCTCCGGCTTAGCTGCAGGATTCACGGGTGTTAGTTGTTAACGGCAGCAGAGAGAACCACTTCAGGCAGAGGTCTGGTCGCGCAGCCTGGCTGTGTCACTTGAAATGACAAAGGGACCTTTGCGATACAGACGTGACATGACTGGTTGGTCGGTCCAACTTCGGAGGTCTCTCACTAAATAAACACGTTGGCAGCATGGGGTTTGGCGTATGAAGAAAAGGTAGCCCAAATGTTTTGATCCCATCTTCTTGGGTGGTTAGGCATGATGTCCTTCCTTGCTGTTTTGTGTCATTGGTTACCAAACCTGGACAGAAAGTACATAGAAATGGTGTCTTTTTCTCCCCTGTATGAGTAAGAGAGCATTTGATCTTAAAGACAGAAGCAGCAGTAATTGACTTCGTTTAAAAATTAACTAAATATAATGCTTTCTGAAAAGAAAAAAAGTTATTAAGAAAGTTGTCAATCAGAGAGTTGATGCCTTTTTTTAATACAGTCTAAAAGTGTTATAATTTTAACACCCCAAAGGTCAAGCTGAAATTAGAGATTAGCGATTTTCAATTTCTCTCCCATCTCTTTACATTTCATCTTCCACTTTCTGTTGCGAAAGACAAAAAAAAAAAAAAAAGGAAAAAAAGAAAAGTAGCATTTGGCATGAGGGGGAAATGCAGCAGTCTGGATGCATTGGTCTCCTGCGCTTGGAGCTAGATGCTGACCCCATGACTGCCCAGGGCGACGCAGGCTGATTAGAGCTTTGATACAGCAGCGCGTTTTCCAGGAGGAAGCAGCTGAGAGACAGCCAGCGTGCAGGATTGCCTGCAGCCAAGTATTCAAGGGCCCCGAGGCTTAGCTTGTTTAGAAAATCACCTGCCCCACTGTAACTTGAAGCCCCTGTTTAGGTGCCACTGAGTCAAAAGGGTGGAGCATGTGCTTTATGGTATACGCGTGCTGCAGTGTAAAAATGTTTTCCAGTCTTGGGTAATTGGATTTTTATTGCTAAGGGCTGGGCTTGCAGAGGTGTTGGAGATCTGGACCCGATTAAAAAATCATATTGTAGGTGGAATTCAGGCTCCTAAATATAAAGTTGCCATCCTGAAAACCCCCTTTAGTTGGAGTCTGACTTCAGGGGCTTCTAAATTTTAGTCTGTGATTATAACGTTCCCACAGAGCCTGAAAGCGGTCCTTCTGCCTGTGCAGCAAAACCCCCGGGGTGGAAGGGCCCTGCAGCTGAAAGGCTGCCACGCACATAAGCTGGGACAAGATCCACAAATTCCAAGCTCTGGTTCCCGGAGGACTTAATCTACGAGACATTTGTTCGGTAGGTCTAACCCACGAGAAAAGGAGTGGGCTCTGCACGACAGACCACAGTAGCTGGGTGTTCCTTTGAAAGGCAGTTGCGCACAGAAGAGCTCTGCCCTTGGACGTGCAATTCCTGGGTTCTGGCCCATTTGTTTGGGGCATTTCCAGTTGAAGTTTCATATTTCTCCTGAGAAGATTAGACCGTCATAATCCTTTCCGAGGATACAGGAGTATCTTAGCTCTCAGATTGTAGTCTTATGGTGGAAAGAGGCCTCCTCTTGTCCAGCTGAAAATATCTCATACAGAAAATAAGGAGAGAGACAGCAAGGAAAGCTTCTCTAACACACCTGGAAGGGGAATGACTTGGTCCTGGCCCCATCTAGCAGAACTGGTCTTAGGGAAGGAGGCTGGCCCATGCCCCTTCCAAGTAAATGCCCCCATTCCTTGGCTGGAAGACCCTGCTAATGGGATCACTCAACATCAGGGTCTGAGTCTTTTCTGCGTGGCAGCTCTACTGCAGCGGGAGAGGTGGAAAGGGCTAATCCAGGCACCGCCAGGGAGGACCAGGGAAGCGCTCTGACTGGCATCAGTTGAATTGTAACAAAGTGGTGAGCAGCTGTGTGCGTTCAGGCACTGTAGTACGCTTTCTAAATCATGTTCTTCTAGACACTTAGGGGCCCTGGCAAGCAGGACTCCAGCATTTGAAATCTTTTCCCATGAGAGATGAGACTGATAGTGTAAAACGATGCTCTGGGTGGTTATTGCCTTTGTGTTCTGGTCTTTCCTCCATACGCAAGAGACGTGTATTATCTGGGGGAAGGAAGGGTTCAGAGTAATTGAAACAGCAAGAGTATTCCTCATGAACTTGGGGCTAGAGAGGGGTATGAGATTCTCTGTAGTGACAACGTTATGCTCCCACCGTAATCCACTAAAGCAGTCTTCATTTCCCTGGTGTAGGAAGGTTCTCTTCTCTTATTGCGTTTAGCTCGAAATCAGAGCTCTCAAGCTGTTTTATGCTGGGCAGCGTTCATGCCTTGTGTTGTCATAATAAATGCCCCAGATCCATCATAAAAGCAGTTCTTTTGACACTGAGGCCGATTGGAAACTGCAGGAGAGGTGTGGGGCAGTAATGGAGATTTATTTCTTTTGCAAAGGAATTGGATTATAATCTTCTGGAGAGTTATTTTACCTTTCCCCTGCCCAGTCGAGTCAAACCAGTTACTGACATTCATTGTATTAAATATATCAAGGCAGAGAGGAAGACAGCCCTGCCATCTCTTTGGGAGCCTTGGCTCCTGTTGGTAGAAGCGGGCATTTCCGATAATTTGCAGTGTCTGTCCAGCAGCCCAGCCTCAGGATGGCAGTTATCCAAAAACCACACCATTTACACGTTTTTGACCTCCATGAGGACATTACGTTTTAATGGACCTTGTTTTACTGTGATAGTACTTGCTCATTTCTAATCCAGCTCCATCATTTCTGGGCCTTTATATGTTTCAGAGTGAAACAGGTTATAAAATTCTTTCAAGGATATTTTTTATTGTGTTTTAAGACAAGTGGCCCTTCCTTTTTACTGTTTGTCAGACAACTACAAAAATAAATAGGTCATAATAGATAGTAACTTCTCTGTTGGCACTCAGGAATTTGTTAGTGGAAGGAACTCAGATCCTTCTGCTGTTGGTCTCTACATGGTGAGATAGCTCTGGTTTGCAGCATCAGTGAATGATTTATTGATGCAGTGCTGCCTCTCAACTGACTGTTCCTTACCATACGCCCACACTTTAATGGACAAGGCTGAGCTTTGCTGGAGATCATTTAGTCTGTTTAATTGAAGCATCTGGTAGCCCACTGGCGTAGAAAAAATCGTAGTATGGTTTGGGTTGGAAGGGACCTTAAAGATCATCCAGTTCCAACCCCCTCCCTGGGCAGGGACACCTCCCACCAGCCCAGGTTGCTCAAAGCTGCATCCAACCTGGCCTTGAACCCCTCCAGGGATGGGGCAGCCACAGCTTCTCTGGGCAACCTGGGCCAGGGGCTCACCACCCTCACAGCAAAGAATTTCTTCCTAATATCTAACCTAACTCTCCCTTCTTTCAGTTTAAAACCGTTACCCCTCATCTTATCACTCCCCTCCCTGATCCAGAGTCCCTCCCCAGCTTTCCTGTAGGCCCCCTTCAGGGACTGGAAGGCAGCTATAAAGTCTCCCCGGAGCCTTCTCTTCTCCAGGCTGAACCCCCCCAGCTCTCTCAGCCTGTCCTCACAGCAGAGGGGCTCCAGCCCTCGGATCGTCTTCGTGGCCCTCCTCTGGACCCATTCCAACAGGTCCGTGTCCTTCCTGTGCTGAGGACTCCAAAGCTGGATTTGCGCAAAAGCTCCAAAGCATGACCCACCTCTGCCAAAATCCTTTTTTTTTTTCTCAGCCATTTCTACCCCTGTCTCATCGAGGTGTGTCCAAATACCTGTCACAGCTTGGCTCTAGGCCTGTTGGGTGTACCCCCGTTGACCGGATTTGGTGGCGGTGGGATGTTGAACCCCCGGGTCCGCCCGGCAGCGGCCGGTCCCCGCGCTCTGTCCGTGGTGCTGAACCCGCCGCCGGCGGGACGCTCCCCCGCCACCTCCGGGCTCTGCTCTCTGCCCCGGGAAGCTTCAGGCAAGCCAGCTGCCAAAGGGTTATTTGTAGCAGTTTTGGGGATAACTGGCCCTCTCGGTTCGCAGTGCATTCTGGTACGAGGTACACAGTTATGGGCAGCGCTGGCAGAGAGCCTGCAGTATGGAATGGGGGTGTGGGTGTATTACTGTGTGTGTCTCCTTGGTCTTTAGAGGTGACTTCATCGAGCGAGGAAAAGAGAAACCCAAGGTTTCAACTACTGGTGTTGCTCAGGGCTAAGTCTATGAAACAGGTTTGTTCTGTTTAAGAAAATACAGAGGTTTAGGGTTTCCGGCTATCATCTCTCAGTAGCACTCAAGCATTGAGAAAAAGGGAAGAAAATACACTTAGGCAAGTGTGGGAGCCAACAGCTTAGAGTGTGAGTTTGTGATCTAAATATTTCCACTGAATAACTACTGAGTGTCTGCATAAGGGAAGGCAAGTGCAGGAGACAGGAAGTGTGGGTCACTGCCTGCTCAAGTATGAGACTCAACTGCAATGAATGAACTATTTGTTAAATTGGTTTGCCATGCTAAATGCTTGGATTAATTTTTTGACAAGTCGGGTGTGTAGTTTGAGGCATATTTGAAACCTTCGAGTTCAGTTGTGTTGTAGGACAGAGGTAATCTGGGGCAGAAAAATGCGTAGAAGATGTTCTGCAGCTACAGACAGGACTTTATTATTGTAATCAAGTGCTTTCTTTATCGGGGATTTATGCAAAAGCTGACGATAGCAGGAGTGTTGTGCAATCCAGAGAGAACTGGTGCATACACTGGTGAGCTCTTTATTCAAGGGACTGTGTTTTGCCAGCAACCCTGAGTAAACAGCAGCTGGTTACTGCAGTAGCATGGTGAAGGTGGGTAGAGGCAAGAGGACTCCCACTTTGAAGTTCAGAGATCTCTTCAGTGGAGGAATGGATAAGCATGGTGAGAGAGGACAAGAAACTCATGCCTTATGAGGTTCACAGCCTTTTAGCTTCATGATTCCTGAACCCATGCAGATGTAATCAAGAAGTCAAAATGTCTTTCCCACTGCTCAGTATTGGAAGGAGCTCAACATCGGCAGTGCCAGTCTGGGACCTCCTCTGGCAATAAATATAAGCTGGCACATAGTCATGAAACGTTTGCAACAAGTTTCAGTTTGTTTGTTTTAATTAAATATTAAAGGATCATTTTAAGATGGTTCAAAGCATCTGGAGTCTCACATGCTACTTTGTGCACATGACCTCAACACGAGTCCCTTCAGTCCTGCAGACCTTGTGCTGCTTTGAGCTCCTGATTGGAGTCGCTCCAGCACTCAGGTTTATTCCTCGGTCATGCAAAGAGAAATGGTCAGCTCCTAATTAGGAACGTAGCTGCCTTACTGTCTTTCTACAGGGGATGGAGATTGGTCCCTCTGAGTTCCTGTCTATCTATGGATCTCAGTTACTCTCTGAAGGTGCTTTTCTCCATTAGACAAGAAAATGATCACAGGGTGAACTGACTGCTAGCCTACGCACCTTGTGCAAGGCCTTTCAGTGGGTAGGATGAATGTAGACCCTCTATATCATCACCCAGAGCTCATGTGAACAACCTGTTCGAGAATATTGTTGAGAATATGCATTTCCAAAAGATGGTGATGGAAGCTGGGGAAGGTTCCTCAAAGCTGTCATCATACATTTGTGAGAACCATCAGCTTAGCAAAAAAAAAAATCAACCTGATGATGACCAGAATATAGAATCAGCTTACAGAAAGTCCAGAATTGGACCTTTTAAGCTCCAATTCAAATAATTCCACTTCAGACCTAATATAGTCTCTGTGTCTTTAGAGTATATATAATGCTAGTTTCCATACCAAGGTTGACTAATCCCTTGGCTCTCAAGTACCTCTGTAAATAGTGCCTGCACTGTGTCCATTGTCTTCTTGAGAAATAGCTACTGCCACTCTCTTTATAATCTCTTACCTGTATTTTGTCTGAACTTGAACCAATCAAACCAAGCTCTCTTTATTTAAGTGCATAAGGAGCCCCATCGACAAACTTAGCAGCATCCACAGGGGATTTTTAATGCTTTTGGGGGGTCATTCAGACTCTAGTAATGTTACAAGGGTAACAGGCATTCGTTCTTGCCCTGCATTTCAGCAATTATAGCAGGTACTCACATGGTTATTAAGCTGTCTAGTAGTCCTCAATTTTTACACATCGGCAGCTGAAAGGTCTGTGCGAGATCAGCCAACCTTGGATAACAGGGTGGTATACACAAATCAAAATCTTGGCAAATAAGGATGGAGGCTGTTATTTTCTAGTGAGTTTACTCCCCGTGGTAAATACTAGTTGTGGGGCCAAATGTGGAAAGGGAAGGGTTTTGCACAAGATTTGGAAGGCTCCCAGGAGATCTCACCGTGTGGGAAATTCACCTCTGCCCAGCAAATACTGTGAAACAGTTTTAGCTGCTTAAGAAGCAAAATGAGCAATACGGACGGAAACTTCCTCAGTCAGAAGTGTGGAAACATCGACCACCTTCACTCAGAAGAGAGTTAATTGGGAAGCAGAGAATAATCCTGCGCTCTGTATTAAGTACCATCCTAATCCACAAGCGGTCTCTTCTGGATCTCTACAAGATGACTTGTGGAGTTCAGTGCAGCTCTGAAGACGCAGATATTCATTCATAATTTATTATTCCCCCAGCTCTGTATTTCAGAGTGACCACAACGCAGGAGGTACTTGAGATGCCTTTTTGCATTCACGTGCATGTGAAGAGCAGCGCCTGAATGTTGTCCTACATTTAGGTTGTGCAAATTCGTCGTCATTGACAAACTTGTAGAAGCTAAAGCCATAAGAAGCAGTTACAACACCTAACCACATCACACTTCTCATGTCATAGCCCCCAGGTACCTTGGTATGAACAGACTAGTGAGAAGTGACCTGTCCTCCCATAAGAACATTTGGTACTAAACAAAAAAATATTCTGCAACTGGGTGGGAAGTCCAAAATCACAATCCAAAACATCTGAAAACAAAATGTTTAAATTTTTATCGATAGGCAAAACAATTTCAAACTGAATGCTTTAAACTACTGTAACTGAAAATGTAAGTTGTTTGAAACAGTGAATTTCTGTTTTTAAAAGTCAATGCATCATTTTAGCAGTTTTGAAACTTTCTTTTTAGCAAGAAAGGTATCGAAACTCATCATTTCCCATGAAAAGTTCAGTTTTGATGATCACATTTTCCAAATAAATAAAAAAAAAAAGAGCTGATGGCAAATGAAGGCAACACTTACATATGTCGTAGACCCAAGGCCAAACAGGAAGCCTGTAGAGAAATGAAGCTTAAAACAAACGTGTAAGAATTTCAGATTTCCTAAAGTGCTTTTCACAGTGAATACTTGATATTTTTGTCTGTGTTGGCAGTGTTATGACAAACCCCCTTTCTGTGGTGTGCTTGGAGTGGAACTGCTGTGCTCTAGGGCAGGTTTTTCCTCTTTCCCAGGGTGGGTAGTGCCGTCCCGGCAGCAGAGCTGATGTCTGCCCATCGTCTTGTGCAAACACAGCGGAAACTTGCTTTGCTCCTCCTTGATCGCCAGCGGGCACTAAGGTGTGGTGGACCCCAGACACTCAGAGGAGGTCGGGAGGACGTAGAGAGTCCCCGTTGAATCATACGTATTCCAGCACAATTTTAACTGTACTGGCACTGCGAAACCACTACAAGTTTCTACAAAGAAAGCAGAAAGTTAGCCACCGCTGGCTAACGTGGAAACCAGAGCAGTTTTGAGGGGGAGAGGCAAGGGGTTCCTAAAAGCTGAGCGGTACGGAGGTGTGTATAGGGGCTGGCTGAGTTTAGTTTCATTCACTGAGTGCATTTGCTAATTAGTTTTCGTTAGTCTCTTACTAAATGAGCCTAAGCCCGGTTGGAGCTGGTCTGCGGCGCTATAAGGGGCGCATGCTTGCCGGAGGTGCTTGGAGTGACTCGTGATGGTACCCTTGTGGGAGATAAATCTAAACTGCGGGGAAAACATTTGTATTACGCCGGCCTTCTAACGGTGCTGTGAATTGCGTCCCCTCGCAGTCCCGCCCCGAACGCTCAGACGGACACTGAAGGAGAGGTCTTTTTACAAAAAAAAAGAAAAAAAAAAAAACATGATTAAGCAGCCAATTTACCAAAAAAACATACGTAAAATACTGCCTCTCCAAAGCTAATAGTCCTGTTTGTTATGTCAGAAGCAGCTAATAATGGCCATATTTGTTTGAGTCATAAAACCTCTTTTGCTGGTGCATGATAATAGAGTGTGTTACATGTTCAATTAACCAAACTAATCAAATGCGCTCAGAAGAAATACGATGGAAACAAAGACTTGATCTCTGCTATTCTTTGTTGGGCGCAGCAGTTGTTTTTCATGTGCTTTCCTAGTAGTCCTTGGAGCAGATTTACCAGTGATAGGCTAACAAATCCTTGACCGATTAAAAAAGGCAGGTTTGGTGCTCAAATAAGTAGGAAGGGCTCCCCCAGGACAGCTCGCAACCGTATTGACCCTACCCTGTCACTGTGAGGTACAACGTAGAGGACCGACTTGTCTCCTTCTTGGCAGCGTATTGACCTTGTGTACAGAGAAATCAGGCAAGTCAAATCAAGCGAGAGCTAAACCCAAAGCCTGGGTTGGGAGTGGAGGAGAGGTGATGTCCAAGCACCATGGCACGAGAAAAACTCAGGAGACGAGGATGGGGCCTCGATGCTCTGCCTCCAAAGGCCTTATTCCCCTTATTGAACCATATCCCATGCCTACTTCTGACAAAGAGGTCCACCAACAGATGGGCTCCTCAGGACTTGCCCAGGTGTTTCCACCAAGGCAGTCTGAGCCTGGCTCAGTGGAGTATGGCACCAGCAAAGCCGGGCACAGCAGAGACTGGGAAGCAGGAGAAAGATGATGATATGCACAGCCCGAATTAGCTCTCTGGTGTGCAGCGGCTCTGAGGTAGTCTCTAAAGGCAGAAATACGCACATTTTTTTGTGGGCAGAGCTGAGCAGCTTTATCAGGGTGGCACAGGCCTGGCGAGTACCAGCTCCACGGACAACAACAGTCTCAGCCATAGAAAAAAGGCCAAGCCGCGTCGAGGGAGATGAGATCATGTTTTTGCAGATTATCTTGTAATGAAGTGACCAGCTCCCTGCGCTGGGAAGTGAAGCGGTCCCGGAGACGGTCTTGTGCAAGTCTATGAACGCACAGCTTCGCCTCTCCTGTGTTTGAACATCCGAGGGATCTCCAGAGTTGACTGAGAACGGGAGAGCTGATTATCAGTAGGCTTATATGTGTTATGCAGTGAGAAATTTTATGGGTCTGCAAATAGAAAAAGGTTTAAAACCACTGCTCTAGATCAAAAGTGCTTCTCAAGAAGTTTCTTTTTCCTGCCACTAAGTGGCTCCAGATGTTGAAATATTCAACAAAATTGCTTTTCTCACTCTTTTTTTTTTTTTTGACACACTGAGTTTCACATAGTCAATCTGTAGCAAAGAAATCCCAATGCTTTCCCCCCACTGAAAACCACCCAATTGCAACATTAAATATTAACCGAGAGAAGAGCTCTATTTGTAGCTTGAAGTCTGTTTTGATTTTTTTTTTTAAATTGCTTTCTTTTTTCCTAAAACATGAGTTTCCCCTACACACGAGGGACAAGGAAGTTTCTCTGAGAGGGGGTGCTGTGCTTTGGGAAGTGGAGCTCCGGCTCTTTATTTACTTCCAGTGAGGGACGGGGCTCATTGAAATGCTGGTGGCCCACAGAAATGCCCCAACTTCTGCCTTTACTCCATCCCGCTGTGTCCTCTTTCTAGCGCTGTACTTCTTCCCTATTCCTCTGGTCCAGGGAGGGTGCCAATACCCATCTGGGAGTATAAAAGGATGGCTGTTGGGTGACAGACGTGGGACAAAGGCTGGTTGAGATCCACCACCCCCCAGTGCAAATTCAGGCACAGTGGGAAGAACAGATGGTCACCACGCAGAAATGCTGCTTCCTCTCTAGGGTGCTGGGAAGCGCAGTCAACACAGCTGTAATGAGGATTATTTGTGCCCGGATGGCTGCATCCTTCTTTTCTGTTTGGAAGTAGATCCAAACTACGTAAACTCCTGAAATAACATTCATGCATATACATAAATATGTATTAGGTATGGATATGTTCCTCTGAGTCCTCTGAAAAGTCCTACTTGGTCAGTGCTTGAAAACCTTTTTTACTACAGAAAGTCCCTCCAAAAGTCAGATGTTTCATTCCTGCTCCGCTGAAGCACAACTCTGCCAGCTGCCACCAACTGCGTGTTATTTCATTTTTCCTCCCCCCAGAATAAAGCTGCCCTGAAAGCACCACTTCCACGAATCATTTCTTTTGCCAACAACTGGTATTTTTCTTTTTATTTGGGAAATTTGCCCCCAGGCCTGTTCCCAATAGCTCCAGCTTCTTGGTTTTGCTCTCCAATGAACAGAGATATTTTGGGGGCTTGGCTGTGGGGTCCATCCACTTTTGTCCAGGCAGATTTTACACTATTGCCTGTCTAGCACCCTGCAGTGATTTTGGGAAGAAGAGGCTCCAATACTGCTATGGTGTACAGGCAAAGACCCCACACAGCTCTGGAAGACAGAGAAGCACAGCTGTCCCAAGGCCTTCTTGCAAATGTTCTTGCTCCGCTAGCACCCCACTTGGCTTTTGAATCCAGCCTGTGTCCCAGTTGCATTGTGTTTGGTTCCTTGTGGTGGGTGTCAGGGCTGGCAAGTGCTCTCCTGCGCCCCACAGCTCTTGCCCTTTGCCACCATGGCGAGCTGAGCACAGCACAAAGAGGAGGAAGCAGAAAGGAAGGGGAGTTCCCGGTATTAAATATTTAGCAGCCAAGCCCTCGTGTTTTTCTATAGAGCAGAAGATCTTTTCATTTGTTCTGTTTGACTGTTTGTGCCTTTAGTATCTGCCAGGCTCTCTGGAGAGCAGCATTAAGCGTGTTGCCTGGGGCAAACTTTGATGGACAAATCTTTCTTTCTTTCTTTCGCTGTGCCATTAGAAAGGCCCAAATCTGTGTATCTTCGTGTAAGGCAAGCCTGCCCGAAGCTTAGAGTGATGAATCAGACCATCACGGTGTGAATGTACGTGGGGTTTGGACCTTGTAACCTCACTCAGAAGCATTCGGACAGAGCTGGTGAATCACAGCTCTGAAACTGGAGAGCTGTCAGGTTGGTGTGGCTGGGATGGACAGGCACGGAGCATCCTGGCCGCAGGAACGGCCCGTGGGTTTCCCCGCCCTGCTGTTACCGTCCTGTGGGCACAGAGGCTGTGTGCGAAACAGCGGGAAAGGGATTCTTGATAAAGCATTTGAAGGGCTGCGTCTGTATGTTTGTGGGCTACAATTAGGACAGTCACCAGGGCAACTGAGGCTCTTGCTTAGAAGAGGCGGGTAGAGCACTGCGGCTTTGGTGGTCCATGAAGCTCCAACCTGGGTCAAAGCCCAGCTAGGTTTCCTCCACACTAGCTGCCACAGAGCAAAGAGAGCCTTTGAAGGCCAGCACAGGTAGTCCAGTGCACATAGATGTCTTAATCCTCTTTTTCTAATAAGCTTTGAGCCATCTGAGGTCCCAACCGAGCCTTCCCTGATGAAGCAGAACAAGTCCTACTTCTTCTTGAAACCAGGAGAAAATATGCCATGGGGTGTGCAGTGGAAGCAGGATCAGGCCTTGATTTTTCCAAGTCAGACAAGTCAAGTCGTTTGGGCCGAGTTGTGTTTCTTCTCAGCAGACTCCAGCCTTTGGGGCCCTGTGTCCCAGCTCCTCAGTCCTTGGGTTGCTGCTCTGAAGGATTTGAACCAGCCAGGGAAATACATATTATTCTTTTGTGAGCCGTATCTCTCAATAAAAGGAACAGAGGGATGGGGAATTCAGTGAGGGGGAAAAAAAAAGGAAATATTTTTACAGAAGATGTTTAATTTTAGGTGTTAAGCAATAACAGTAACTTCAAAACATTTGCAGAAAAGTTATTACTCAGTTGAAAAGCTGTTTTCCTCAATCACAAATACTTCATGTAATTCCAACCAGCTCTCTCCCTCTGAGCCAGAAAAGAAGCCGGGAGAAATAATATTTTCCAGCTGGAATAATTGTTGTTGTTGTTTATTCTGCGCTTTCCCAGCTCCCATGGGAACAGCGGAAAAGCTCTAAGGCTGGACTTTCTTCTGCACCTTCGAAGTCTGTGCCCCAGGTGTGGAGTGGGGCTGGGAGCAAGAGGAGATGCTGCTTGGATCCCAGCGACTCCCAAGCATTTACCACCGCCTGGGCCAGATTCCTGCCTGTGGCACCAAAACGGCAGCGATAGCGGGCTCTTCTGCTCCGCACGCTGAAAGAGGATTTAGAAAAGAGGGAGAAGGTGCAGAGAAGGAAGGACAGGCTCACTTCCCAATTTCAGATGAGACTGTAGATGTCAAGGAGCGTAGGTGGTGTAGAAGAAGGTGGATAGCGAAGCATTATGTTCTTACAATTTACTGTCTAGTGATGAAATCATCCGTCAGCAGGTTTAAAAAAATCACAAGGAAACAATTTTTCTTCCCTCTGCAATTAAACTGTGGAACGCCCAGCTTCTGGATCTTGGGGAGGCCAAAGCTAAAAAGGAGCGAAAAAAGGAGAGGACGAATTAATGAGAGACAGCTCAATCGGGAGCTGCTAATGCAGAGGTCTGGTTCAGGTGCAAGTCCCAAACTGCCAGCTGCTACACGTATCTTGCCTTACGCTTGCTTTGTTTCTCATACGTTTTCCCAAGGTAGCTCCTAAGGATCGCTGTAGGAAACGTGACCGTAGTGGGATGGATTTGTGTTCTTCCCTCAAACGCCAGTTCCTGCATTGTTTAAGGGAAATCATGCTGCAGGTTAAATACCAGGTTTTGGAAAGCATTTCTAATCCAGCTAGTCCATATCTAACAATAACTTGATGAAGTCAGGGGGTTTATCCTCACAGAAGAGCTTAGGAAAATCCTATATTCGCATAGGGTCTTCTTCCCCTTGGGGAACTCAGTCATTTTCACTCTGAAAACCGTATCGCCACATCCTCAGACCAGACTTTCATCGTGAGTCCCTGCAGATCCTGACCTGGAATCAGCCCATGATGAACGTGATGCTGCCATGCAAGTTTTGTGTGTGCATTGTGGCGATGTTCCCTGTATGAAAACAAGGAGTTATTCAGCTGGAAAACACACAGGAAAGTAAAAACTGTGGCTCTGGATGAAGTCCTTGACACCAAACTCTCAAGGGTTCTTAGAGTATTACGACAGAGGCACTGGCATATAGTTTGAAGCCCTAATAAGCCTTTTTTTGTTTTTCTTTTTTTTTCCCTCCTACAAGATTAAAACAACCGAAACAAAACCACAAACTAGCTTTAAGAAGTGAGAAAACAAAAGAATTTTGTCTGGGCAAAAAAGTGTTTGTTTGTATGCCAAGCCCTCTCCCACGGTGATCACTGCAGGGCGGTTCGGGCTGAGATCCGTTGGAGATGCTAAAGCTGGTCCTTCACTGCAGGATGGTGAATGATAAAAGGGACGTACATGCAAGGTGTATTTTGTTTTGTTTCTCTTGCTTAAAACTAAGCATCCCTTGGTGTAAAGCTAGCTTGTCAGCTCTTCCCCACCAGCTGCGAGGGAAAAGCCATGGGGCTGGCTTGACCAGTTGGGTCGCTCTTGCCCCAGTCTGGCCTGGAAGGACCATGCAGCTCTGCCCTGGGAGAGGAAAGGGGTGAGACGTGCTCCTTTAGGAGGTGTGCGCAGGAAAGGGATGGAGTTGGGGCTCTCTCCATCCAATGTAGGTCCCAGCCTTGGGGTTGCTCACGCCTAACCCCCTCTCAGTCGGAGCAGGAGGAGAGTTTTCCACCAGCAGAAGACATCTCTTGCTGAATGCCCTCTCTGAGGCAGCAGCCTCCGTGCTGGGGATGGGGATTCGCTCCTTACAGGACAGGGTGGCAGATATGACACGAGTTTTGTGCTGAGCAGATGTCAGACGTGGCTGGGGTTTATGGAGAGAGGACCACGCGGTCAGTAAAAGGGGGCTGACGTGTGGCAGCCGAGAAAGGTCAAATGAGGATTCTTGCACTGAGGTTTCCCTTCCTTCCAGGGGCCTCTGTGCATCGGCGTTACCTTTAAACAAACAACCACCGCCGTTTCACTAGTGGTGCGTGTGGATAGATCTCTAGAAGTTTGGTGCCTTTTAACAGTTAAAGAAAAAAGAAGGAAACATTAAAGCTTCTTTTCCCACCTTGAAACCTGAACAAACCTGCCTGCTCCGAACCGGAGAGGCGTGCGTCGCTAATATCTAGGGGGAAAAGCCTTACTGTTTCTCTTTGACGTTTTGCCCTGCAGAACTGGGAATTGATCTTGTGCCATGAAAAGCAGGGAGTTTGCCCATTCACTTCAGCAGGAGCTGGTTCGGGCCCCGAACCTCTCGATGACGGGAGGGAGTGGATGAATCTCCTGCAAAAACATCTTTGCTCTGACCTGTTTAGTGGGTGTCTGTGTACAGGGGAATTAGTAATGCGGGGTTTGCAACACCTGGACTGAATAACCTGTCCGCTTTGCTCAAGCTTTCCTTATAACTACAATATTCTTCATAGGGTCTTTTAGGATACCCGGATAGACTTTGTTAGATTCTTGTCTCCTATCAAAAGAATGGACAAAAAACCCCTAGAGCATTAGAGAAATGTTAGTTTGAATACCTCAAACCTATTTGGGCATTTATTTAAAAAATATTCACACAAAACAGATGTGACCGGCATCCCTAGATAGAAAAGGGATCCCTCTGGGTTTCTAGGAAAGGAAAAAAAAGTGGGCTTGCAAGGTTTCTGACGCAGGAAGATGCCAGTGCGAAAGCGCTTGGGTTGTTTTCCCAGTGCTGCGGGAGTGACCTTGATCAGGACATTTAATCTCTGCGACCTCGCTGGGATGGGAACAGCACGTTCTTACTCCCACGGAGCGGGGAACTGAGGTTAAGAGATTGGTTCGTAAGGAGGCAACGCTCTCCGGAATTTCAGCGTTAGTGCTCTGCCCTCCTGATCTGGTTTTAAATTCAGCTTTTTGCCGAATGACACACTGGTAGGTGGGAAAGGTCAGTGCGGGGGCATTTAGCTGGCTGTCACCGGGTTTGGTTTCCGCCTTCCCGCTCACTGCGGTGGGAGCAAACCCCCAAGTATTGTGCCAAATCTGGGTTCTTTACCCACTGTGCCAAAACCAGTCGGCACACAGAGTTATTTGTTTTATTCCAGTTCTGCGCAGAAAAGGGCCATAATTCGCAAAGCTAGCACACCTTTTGAGAAATAAGCTGGGTCTTAAAGACCCAGTAGTGACAAAGAAACTACAGTAAAGTAAATGATTGGTCAGTCATTCGTCACTCCTACCTTTACAGAGGAAAGCAGAAATTTAATATTCTCCTATCTCAAGACTCCTACTGTCTTTGTTTGAGATCAGTTTGGTGCCACCAAGGTCTGATGCCCCGGGGACGTCTCTTCCCTTCCCCGTCCCCCACTCACCAACTGCACAAGCCCACCTGGTTGCGAAACCCGGAATTGTTGTGACCGTAACCCCAAAAAAGCCAGGCAAGGAGCGGCCCCAGCCCGGGCCCAGCCGGCGAACGGGGCTGAAAACCCTGGAAAGATGAAGGCTGAGCGGTGACGGGAAGGGGCGGCGGGGAGCAGCCGGGCCCTCCCCGGCAGAGGGCACTCGGAGCCCGGCGGCCGGAGCGGCGTCGCGGAGCCCCGCGGACCCGGCCAGCGCCCGGCCGAGCCGGGACACAACGCGGGGATGCCCGGGAAGCGTTAATTGCCCGCAGAAACACCGGGGGAATGTTGCTTTAATCCCGGCAAAGATGAGTGCGAATGCGAAGTGCCCGCAGTTTTCCAGTGACCCCTTCCCCTTTCCCCCTTCCATTTTCCTCCTTCCCTCTTCCCTTCTCCCTTCCCTTCCCTCTTCCTTTCCCCCTTCCCTCTTCTTCCTTCCCTTCCCTTCCCTTCCCTTCCCTTCCCTTCCCTTCCCTTCCCTTCCCTTCCCTTCCCTTCCCTTCCCTTCCCTTCCCTTCCCTTCCCTTCCCTTCCCTTCCCTTCCCCCTTCCCTTCCCCCTTCCTTTCCCCCTTTCCCCTTCCCCCTTCCCCCTTTCCTCTTCTCCCTTCCCCCCTTTCCTCTTCTCCCTTCCCTTCCCTTCCCTTCCTTTCCCTTCCCTTCCCTTCCCTTCCCTTCCCTTCCCTTCCCTTCCCTTCCCTTCCCTTCCCTTCCCTTCCCTTCCCTTCCCTTCCCTTCCCTTCCCTTCTTTCTCTTTCTTCTCTTTCTCTTTCTCTTTCTCTTTCTCTTTCTCTTTCTCTTTCTCTTTCTCTTTCTCTTTCTCTTTCTCTCTTCCTCTTCCTCTTCTTTTCCCCTTCTCCCTTCCCTTCCCTTCCTACTGAGGGGTATCAGTCTAAAATGCCCAGCTGGTTATCCTCAGAAGGCAGGATGTTTATGCAAAATTCATCCCGATATACTCGGCTGTCGTACTCAGGCTGAACTCAATTCTTTGCAATACTGGCCGCTTCCTGGCTAACTTCGTCCAGGAGAGGATACCCTTGCAATTCTCTGCACTCAAAAGCAGAGCGCAGACCTCAGGCAATAACTAACGACGTCCTGCAATACAGAATACGTTGTCACCAAGCGTTTTAAGCCATGCAGAGGGGTTGGCTTGGATTCACCTATTTGCAAGGAAAAGCTGCTTTTTGTTTGTTAGTTTTTATGCCAGCTTTCCACCCCTAGCCTCTCTCCGTATTCTAGCTGCTGAGGTTGTGTGGTTTTGGCAATAAAATACAGTTCCACTCCATCTGGAGCCTTAAATCTCCCAATTCCCTCTTTATTCCAGATGCAGAGAGGGTGGTAGTGGCAACGCACTTGTGAAGAGTTGGGATAATTTTTGGTTTCGAGAGGTGGAAAAATCACAGAGGACTCCTGGGCTGTCAATCGCTGCTCCTAACGCCTGCAGCATCCTCTGTGCTTGCTTCCAGCGGGAGCTGGGAAAGCCCATAACCATGCAGCAGGATCCCTTGGCTTCCTCCAGCAACTCAACCTGGGATGCTGGATACTCTCTACGCCTCTTCCATCAACTGTCCTGCAGGCTTAGGGGAAAAGCTAGCATGAACTAAACCAGGGATGGGGTAGGAGAGAAGCCCCCCCTTCCTCTGTACCAGTTTGCCCGACGGCTGAAGCCCTGCACCGTGGCTGGTCCCCAGCAGGTAACACAGAGGTATTTGGAATCTGGGGGATATTTCCTATTAGGTTTGTTTAATAGTTTTGAGGTTGGTTAAATATGGAGTGACAAATTAATTCCAACTTAACTACTTCCCTCTCTGTCTTTCCTGCCTCTTGCGACTCCCCTGTTGCCCCGTTAAATGAGACCAGCTGGCGGGATCAGGTCGGTTTGGCAGCTGCCATGGGTTTGCATGCTGAACCCCGCTGGTGGGTCCATTCTCCTCCGGCTGTTGGCTCTGCACATGCCCATGTGCCATCTTCCCAAGGAGAAGGGGCAGAGGGAAAAATTAATTTACCCAGAGCCAGGGGCAACAGCTCTTGGGGGCACGGTTTACACCGGAGCCCCTTCAAAAGGGTTAATACCTAGAGGTTTATTAAAATGTGGCTATTGAGACCAGCAAGTCACCAGCTGCTGGTACCCACCTGTAACCTCCCAGTGGGCGCGCCTACCCCTGCACAGCCCACCCCAGGGTCCACTTGCCATCAGCCCTTAACCCTCTAGAAGCTGGGTGTTTATTACCCAACATGCACTGTGTGGGTGCCCACACTCCCCGCAGCACCTGGGGTCCCTTTGCTTGTGAATCACAGCCAAGAGCAGGGGGTTCGGGGGCTGGACACGGGTAGACCCTCGGGCTCTCCTTGGGCAGAACAGGAGTGGAGTGCAGGAAGGGGCACCAGGGAGTCTCCCCCCCTTCCTGAGTATGTCTCTCCCAAGAGGATATTCATGTTACCTACCTAAAGGTCTAAAATTCAGGTTTTCTGAATCCATGCGCTCCATATGTAGCTGAAGATAGAGGTGCCTTTAGCTCCTCGGTAGCTGTAAAAGGAGCTAAAGATCTAAACGCAGCCCCACGCTTGGGGATGCTTCTTTGGCCTGAAAACGAGCCCTGGAGCACAGTAGTGGCAGGTCGGTATGGAGGTGTGTACATCTGCGTCTTGGGGGGGCGGTGTGTGCGCCGTGCTGAGGCGAGACAAGAGCAGGTTTCACTTCTGTTATGACAACTTGTCTTTCCGTGGGTTTGTCCCGATACCGCTCGCTTGGCTTCCCCAGAGGACCGGAGGGAGGGGATCAGAGGGGCTGGTCTTCATTAAGGTGGTTTAATCACTCCGGCATGAACGGAGCAGCTGGGACACGAGCTCTTGGGGCAGCAGTGGGAACTGGCAAAACTTTGTTTAGCTGTTTTAAGCGTTGAGGCACAGGTTTGAATTATGACTCAGCGGCTCAATAGTGAAATTTCTTTTACTTCTTTTTTTTTTTTTTTTTTTTTTTTTGACAGCGGATCGTGTGTAAGAGACACACAACTTCGGAGGGGTGGCGCAAGGGGTCAGTACTGATTCGATGGTGCCACTTTTCCTGGCTGGAAGGGATGAAGCACCAAACTATACAAATAAGCTAAGGCAGATAAGCAACAGCCGTGGTTTGAGTTGTCCCTTAGTGGCGATGTCCCCTGCGGGAGGGACGCCCTGAGGCTGGACTCCAGAGGTGTAGGAATTGCTGTGTAAAGGCCAGACTTGGCTATTCATCTGGTTTCTTTTAAAGTCAGTGGAGAAAACACCTGAGGGGGGACTCATTTTGTCTATCTTAGGCGTCAACTCAAGTGAAGAAGGTGAGATCTGCGGTGTCGGCGTACTCAACAGACCCGTTTTGTGGGTGTCAGTGTTTAAATTCTGAGTCTTGGGTCCCTTAAAAAGATTTAATCCTCCTGCTTCCCTGGAGGAGGACAACTGTCAGGGACCCTCCTCCTCAGCTGCAGGGGGAGGTTGCTGTGGGTGGGGGGGGAAGGTGTGAGCCCTTGCACTGCCTCTCGAAACTGGGCTGGGTGAAATCCTGTGGACACTGGGACGTGTCAGGCGCATCGCTTTCGCCTCGAGGAGGGGTTTTGGCTTTCGTGTGCCCATGGGGGTTCAGCAAGTGCTGCTTAACGCAGTCCTGCTTAATGGTCCTTCCTCCAACTGATGTGCCGCTTTCTATTTACCGGGTCCTTTGCTTCATAACGCGTGGCATTTCTTACCTGCCATCACCCTAATGATCGTCTTATCAGCTTAGGGGCAAATACCAAGGACAAAATCTTCAGCAAGAACAAAACGGACTAGCCTTACATCCTCTGTGGATCTGGATGCGTTCTTTTTATTAAAACAGCAACAGCAAAGATTTCATCTTTTCCACAGTTAAGTTACTTATTTGTGGTCTGGATCTGGCAATACGAGAGGAAATTAGCCTGGTCCTGATGATTGGGCATTATTAGCAGCACATTGAGGTCCATCTTTTATTTGCCGGGGCCCACGCTTGTTTTTTTTAGCGCTGGCTTTCTTGGACAGACACGTCGTGGGAGCTTACATTAATATTTTGGCTTTCTGGCTGTGCAGTCCATTCTCCCCCGCGCACCGGGGGCGAAGATTTGCAGTTGACTGGACTCTGCACAAGACTTTTTCAAAGCTTTCCCCGCAGATTGCCTTCATGTTTTTTTGAGTTCCTCTTGGAATTTTGTGCCGGGATGGATGCGAGAGGGCTTGTCCTCAGATGGTGCAGGCTGGCCGAGTGCCACTGACTGCGGGAGAACTGAGCCACGTTGCTCAAGCAGAAGATCTGCTGCTCAAACTTCAAAAGGCCACCCACATGCACTTGCTGAGCTGGAGGTCTAAATTAGCAAAAGCCAGAGTTTTTCGCGCGGTTTTCACTCTGAGCCATAAAATGTCCCGTGTTTATTGGAAACCCTCTAGAAGTCCTTGAGCCACGGTGAATAGGGAGCGCATGTCGGGTTCGTAATGCAACAAAATATCTAGCAAAGTTTCATCTTCCTCTTCGCTGGAATGAATACTGGTTCGATTGTAAAAAGGTTTTGTGACTCCGAGTAGAAATTGGTGCTTCGGGGTGGGGGGGCGTTTTGTTTCTTATTGCTCTTTCTAAATAAAAGGAGTTGCTCTTTGTCAACGACCCAAGAGCATTGCTAAGTGCACTGGGCACTGGCCCTGTGGTAAACGGGACAGTAACAGAGTTGTAAGCTCAGCTCCTCATTGTGGGTGCCGGGGACCATTGGTAGAAAGCCAGGAGGCCACTGCTGTGACCTAAAGCTCTGGAAAGTAATCTTCCTTGCCACCCATCTGCCAGCCTTCAAAGGAAGGTCGTTTCTTGGAAAGAGTGTCTTCATTTCCAGGCTGCTAATAATGTCCCACCTTCAACTCACCTTTCTCTTTGCTTTCTTAGCGTGTGACATTACGGTGAGGCTTCAGATAGGAAAATTACACCCAAAAATGCCCTACCCTGTCCACTGGCCATGAAGAGAAAGGTTGGTAGCTCTCAGAGACACGTACATGGCAGCATCTACATGATGCTGAAGGCTCGCCTTGCATGTTTTAGAGAACTCGCTGGGGACTGGGAAGAGCCATGGCTTTGGAAACACCCAGCCACCAAAAGTGGTCTGTCACCAGGAACGTAGCGGAAAGTTGTTGCTTGGCTATAAGTGAGGCTGGAGCGGCCTCTCTCCGCCAGCTTCACGGGGCAGCTTTGGCAGGAGAATGAGCAGGAGCTCTTGCAACTGGTAGATAAATGTGGGCTATTGCATGAGGTCAGGCTGCTCCCTCTGGTCTCTCCATAAATACAGAGGGCGGAGGAAGGGACAGAGAGGCTCAAGATCGCCGGGGGCAGATCATCCTGTGAAGAGTTGTCACAGAGCTCTTCTGAGTCAGCAGAGCTGTGGTATTTCTCACAATTTAGGGTCTGGTCATACATATGTTGTTCTTACCCAGTGCCAGAGAAGTTAGGCCACTGGAGTTGACAGCCCTTATGTCTGGATACACACAGAGAGCTGAGCAGGCATCTCAAAACAGTCCAGGAATCAGCACGACTGTATGACACGTGGCACTGAAGGGGAGATGGTGCTCCTGGGGAAAAAGTTGTGCTGCAGGACCTTTTTAAGGTCAGTGACTTGGACTTTGCAAGAGGGAGCTATAGAAAGAAGCGCCTTGCACATGTGCGAGGTCAGCCTTGAAATCATTTCAGCTGTTAGGCATCAAAGGCCATTTGAGTGGGATTTTCCAGGGAATCACAGGATAGTGCTAGCTATGCCCTTCATACGACCTTCTTGCAGCTACCGAACAGGCAAGGCAGGGTATTTATTTGTTAGCAATGTTGGTGCTTTTGCAAAGATTAACACGTATTCATGAAACATTTTTCTTCTCTCAACTGCAAAATGTTCCCACATCCCCCCCTCCCCGCCCCAGTTCCTGGGCTGTGGAGGGATATTTATCATGTTCAAAGAGCAGTGGGAGATAAAGCCACCGCCTGTTAGTGAAAGGAGATTGTGTTTCAGGGCTGTGCCGCTTCTCTGCGTCTCTGAGGGGTACAATAAGGTACACCTGGGCCTTGAGAGACACGCCTGGGACAAAGGGGCTGCTAATTCAGCCCAGCAATGCATGGAGCAGGTGTTCCCCCTTCCCCTGGGTGCCTTCTCAGACAGGCATTGCGAAGCCACCAGAGCCAAATTTCGGTTCCCTTGGACGTCCAGAGCCGTGTGGCTGTCACTAGGTGTGGAGTGTTGTCAGCTGCGTGACAACAGAGGATGAAAGCGGAGGGAGGCACAGTCCTACAAATTTTTCCCCTGCAGGAAATCCAATATATTTTATCCTGTTTGTCAACACGGTTCATTCTGAGAGAGCCCGGAGTCTGTGGCCAGCAATTAATGCCACTTAAAAGCTTTTCAGTGGGATAATTGCCTGTTGTTCTGCAGGCATCACTCTCATTCAGATGCTAATGGCTGTCAGGGGCAGTGGCCATTCCCACATTGGGGGCCAGGTATGCCCCGCTCCCCTCGCCTTGGGAAGATGCTTAATGGGTCTATTGTCCCTGAACAAGGGCAGTAGGAAAACCCCCCTGTCCCTGAGGAAGCCGTGGAAATAATCCTCATCAGTCTGTGTCACTTTGGCACAAAAGGCAAGAGGGTGGACAAAAAAAGGAAGGGGGCATCCAGAACACAGGGGGTGGGAAGTCAAGGTGTCCCGGGTTGGGGGACTTCCAAGAGGGCTGTGCCAGGCTTCCCGGGTTCATAAGCGAAGACTCACCGCAGCGCTGTGAAAACCCAGGGGATTTTTCCAGCCGTTCTCGAATTTCAGATTTTTTACTTTTGCTCGTTCCGCTGGGTTTCGGTCACGTTGGCCGTGCCCTCGCTGTGACTTTCTCCTGCGTTGTTTGCCAGGGGTTGGCCAACGCAGGAGCGCACCCGCTGCCTTGCAGGTGGTCTGGGCCTGGCTGTGAATCCTTTGGTCGCAGACCTCCGTTGAGAGGTCCCCGCAACTCCCTTCTCCCTGAACGCTGCTGCTCTTTCAGTGGGGCAGATGGGGCTGGCTGTGGTTTTTTAAGGTATGGTCACCTTTTTTGGAGGTCAGGTTTACAAGGAGTGAATAAAAGTCGTCAGCTCCCTAGGCAGGACCCTACCGTGAACCTGTTGATGTTTATGGGTAGGTTTGATTTTGGATGGGTAGGTTTAATTTTGTCAGATTTAGCATCAAAACCTGAACTCATCTGTCCTCTGAGAGCGGTCTCCTCACAGGATAAGAAACCTTCTTTCTTCTTCTCAGTCCATCCTCATTTTTCTTGTTGCTTTGTTTTCCCATTTGAGGTTGGGTTGAAAATATCATTTGTGACGGAGACCAGAGTTCATGTGGATACCTTAAAACTTATCCCGCTTCTTTTTGGGAGCTCTAGGTGGCTGTTCTTCCTAGAACCCACACGCTATGGTAGGCTGGCCATGGTGAAGCCATGCTGGCTGGAGGTAATCCCGAGATGCACCTCTGTTCCTCTGGGTTAATCGTGCAATTTAACGAGAGCCTGGTTTGCAAACTCTGGATGAACGACCTAACCAAACACCCCTTCTCTCTGCAAACGAGGGAGCTAGGTCAGCGAGAAGAAAAGATGCTTTCGGGGGGGAACACATGCTCCTCTGTATGAATCGGTGAGGAAGAGGGAGGGGGGGATCATTTAACAGCCAGGGGCGTCTCTAAACTCCCTTTATGAAGGTTTTGTTTTTGAAGCGTTGGGAAGGATGGCCTCCCCTCCCCAGCTGGCCGCCTCCTTTGGGGGCCCCATTTGTGGAGCCCTCCTGGGGGCCACCGCAGGCTGTCAAACCCCCCCCCCCCGGCCCCTTTGTGTTGCTTTTCCAGTTGGATTTCACGTGGGTTTGTCGGGGGCCGCGGGTGCCCCGAGCTGCTTTCCGTGCTCCCCTCGCCCGGGCAGCTCCGCTCCCACCCCATGGCCGCAGGCCACTTCTGTGGTGGAGGCAACCCAAGAAAGGACTGTGCCACTTCCATGGAAACAAAAGCCTGTTTTCAAACAGTGCTAAGAGAAACTGTTTCTATCTTAGGCCTTTAATGACCTGAACTGTCCATCTTTTGGAGAAAAGCGACAATAAAAAGGCACTTCGCTGTGGTGCCGCTACCCGCCGCTTTCTAACTATGATTATTTTTTGCCGAGGGAGCTTGGCATCCGCCCAGTAAGGATGATGCATATTAAAAAAAAAAAAAAAAAAAGAGTTTTATTTGCCTCCTCCAGCAAATCTTGCTGCTAAGGAATAGGCAGGCACGTTTGCAGCCGCAGTTCGTATTTTCCCTGGGAGAGGAGTCCTGTGCCCTGCGTATTTCAGTGTTGAATAAATAGTCCTTCATGTTGTATGCGGTGGCTCCGGGCACCCCGCTGAGATCATGTCCTTAATACAAACAATACGACACATTTATTCTAAGCTGACCGCGCTGACCCCCAAAAGTTTGTTCCCTCCGCTGGGACTCCTCGGCCTTTTCATTCAGCTGAATGGCCAGCACAAAGACCTTGTCGCATCTACAGTCCCTTCCTAAACAAAACTCCGGGAGGAAGGGGGAAAGAGTGTCGGGGCCGGGGGGGAGGAGGGAGAGGAAGAAATAGGCAAACCTTGACCCCTCCACCTAAAAGAAAGTGGAGGAATTTGCATTTTAAACCTTAAGATGCTCGGCCTGGTCTCCCTGCCTCTCCTCCGGCCGAGGGTTTGACTCCCTTTTTGCAAACACCCTGAGAAGCTCTGGGCTCGCAGCATCCCAGCAGAGCCGCTGTCCCGGCACCGGGCACCGTCCCCCGCTGCGAAGAAAGACTCCTCTCTGCTCCCTTTTGCATTCCTATTTTTCCATAGATTAGAAAAAGAGAGAAAGAGCGCTACTTAATAAAGAAATCGATGTTCTCTCCCCCTTCCCCCATGCCCGGTCCCTGCCGATTTTTGGAGGCAGGCGTGCGCTGGGGAGCTGCTCCGGGTTTGTGACTGTTTCCCATGGCCCCGGCTCCTCTCTCGGAGGTCACTGCTCGCTGTGTCGGGGACGGACGGCTGTTTGTGACAAATACCCTCGACCGCTGCGGTTTACAGTCAGCGGTTTTCAGGCAAACGCTGAAATTGGTGTTGATTTACTGTGATGCTGTGCGGGAAACAGCAGGGCTGGTGCTGCTTCATTTCAGTTTCCGCCGTCCTCCGGGGAAAAGACCTGCTTTGGGGGCAAACTCTCGTTAGATGCGATGTAAGATGGATTTGTCTGTCTATTGGACTTCGTTTCTAAAGTGTTAATTTTAGGTGAGGACCTGCCTGGGCATGAAAGATTGTAACGTCTTTCCCCCGGAGCTGGAGCCGTGCTCCCAGCAACTCTCTTTTCTCATCCCAAACTTGGGCTATCTCAGCGGCAGCATAGAATTTAAGCAGAATTGTACTTCCAGCATTGAACCGTGGTATTGGGGTGTTGGTCTGCCAGTCAGGACCCTGGTGTTTCCCCTCTTGCTGTCTTTGGCTCTACTTGGCAACGCCATTGAAACCAGTACCTACGGGGCCTCCTGACCCTGGTGGGTCACGGGCCCCATGGGGCAGGACTTTTGACTCCTTGCATGAGGGTCTCAGCCCCTCTCATAGCTTTGGTGGGGTCCAGGCTCATTCGTCGCATCACCACTTAGCCCAGAGACACTTGACCAACTCAGCTACTACCAGTGGGGCATGATTTCCCTCTCTGTTTTCTTTTTCTCCTGGAAAAGCTGCGCAGTCGCGGTGCCTCATGTGGATTTAGTTAAACACGTGATGGAGCTGCCTCACATTTTGCTTTCCCTAGGCGCGCATAAAGCATTTTTATTTCATATGACCGCATCTGCCCTGGGAGGGGGGGTCGGGGCCATCCCTTTCCAGCCTTCTGGCATTTCTGAAGTGGCGCCACCTGAGCATCACACCATCTTTAACCAGGCTGGACCTTGGCCTCCCCTGCTGTAAAGGGGGCACGGCTGGACCTGCCCCCCAGCAGGGCTCTGGCTGCAACTCAGGACTATCTGCTGGGTGGTTGCAGAGCTCGGGGCCGAGATGAGGAGTCGTTCTCTATTGCGGAGGCTGTGGTCCGGGCTTTCCTTCGGGTATTGCGGTAACACGGCCCCGACCTGTGACACGCCGCGCTGCTGGAGGGCGAAGGTGTTACCATCCCTGCGGACCGCCAAAGGGCTGGGGCCGAGGTCGGGTCTGTGCTGGAAGCTTTTGTCAGCCTAACAATGTCACGGCGTTGACCAGAGGGCTTTTCTAGAGCTGAAGCCCAGCCCCGGACATGGCTGTGGCGGTTGCACGTAGTTGTACCAGCAGAAATAGTTTAGCCAAGTTAAGAAGACAAGGGGGTCGCCCATAAGATGCCTCTGTAAGAGTTATTCTCTCACGCACAGCCCCTACCTGATAGGTGGGTGCAAACATAAAAGGACCCACGGATGAGATACGCGTCCTTAACACTCGCAGCAGCAGGCTGGACACTTCGGAGCAGGTTCCTGAGGTGCGGCTCTGTGAAACTTTCCCTTTCTTCTTGGCCTTTTCCAGCCTCCTGTCCTCCCCTAAATTGTGACCCCCTTTTTGCTGCCACATCGCTATTCAAACAAACATGTTTCTCTCTGCTGTGCTGTTCTCCGGAGGTTTGCTGGCTTTTTCTTTACATGTACAAGGAAACTGCATGACCATTTCTGTCTGGAATCTGTTCTTTTATCTCTTTTTTTTTTTTTTCCTGTGCTTTTTTTCTTCTTTTTTTCCCCCTCTTGTTAAGAAATCAATAAGCAGCTCAGTAGGGCTTTGCTTAACCTGATTCTGGGAGTATTTCTTTCCCCCAAAACGTGAACCTAGTTCTCCAATGGATTTTGCTGCTTTTGCTTTCGCTCGTTTCCATTTAATAATATTCTCGGTGCCGTGTCTCGCCTTCTTAGATCAATTCGCAGGCGGCGAGAAGTCCCGCACTGACAGCCCCTACGATGGCCATCCTCGGGACAGGTACCGGGGTGGGAGGCAGCAGCCACCCGGGTGGTTGTGCGGGGCACAGACCTGTCGCCTTCTGCTTTGTACAACACCTGCAGGGGTGAGGGAGGGGTGGACCCAGTCCTTTACCGGTACAATAACATTATTGCTTAATCCCTTTCCAAGAAATGCCGACAGGCCGAGAGACACGCGGAAACGCTCTCTTCTTCCAGTTAGACCTTTTCCGCTTGGCCTGATTCATCCGTGGTGCGGGATACCGAGAGGGAAGGTGAAGTTATTCCTCCACCAGACCTCCCGTCTAGGCAGTAACGTTGTGATAACAAATGAGGGGTCCCTGACACATATCTAAAGAAACTGTTACCTGTTTCTTTTCACCTTCTGCGAAGTACTGGCCTGAAATCATTAGGGTCTCTAATTAACCCCAAGTTCAGAGAACACCAACCAGACTCATGTGAAAACTTTAAATTTCCTTTTCATGGGACATTCTGTCCCATTCCCTTTTATTTTTGTGGGCTGATGTGGAGTTAGAGCTCTAGATCCCATGATATCCTGCCCAACAGAATTTCGGGAAGTATTTACAACAGGTGACTGGATTTTAGCTGTGATTTTATGTAGGTACATTTTAAGGAATTGAAGGGAAAGGCTGGAACAGACTCCCAGTAGTTACAAGGCATCTAGGCTAAAGATGCAGGGAAACTGCGCCCGCTCAGCAGCACCCTAGGTAATATCCTGGTTGATTCATACAGAAACTACGGGTTATTTCAAACAAAGATTGGTAAATCGCTATAGACGATGCACATCAGTTTTTACTCACCTTGAGGTCCAGCTCTGTCTTGGTTGTTTATCCTACTCTACTTCGCGCCTTTGTATACAGAGGCGTCAACATTTGAACAACGTAGTTGTGTTTTCACAAACTTGCAGCCTAATTCATTGTCGGTAGATGATGATGATGATGTTGATCCAGCAGCGTAAACCCAGTTTGCAGCAGCGTAAACCCAACCTAGACAATGCCTACAGGACCCTGGTGATGACTGGAGGTTAATACCTTGACTGGCCATTTGGTAGGAAAGGCTCTCTGTTCAGCCTTGCCTTCAAAACTATGGAGCTTCTGGGCAGCAAAGGAGAGACTGATCTCTTCATATGTGTCTGGAGTCTGCGGGGTCAACGTCGCGCAGCATGTGGCCGAGATAGCAGGCTGAAGCTCCAGAGGAAGGTGCATCAGCCGGTGGTCAGCCCCTGGCTGCAACCCCGTCCGACAAAGGACAGGCTGTTGGTACTGTGCTCGCTCCAAATAGCACTTGGCCCTATTTCCTGGTGTCCGTCTTTCATCCTCTAATGCACCACCCAGACATCTCACATCGCAGAGCGGGCAGTATCCCCACCTGTCTAAGCAAAGAGGCACTCTCGAAATCTCCGGAGAGCCTGTGGCAGAGACAGGCTGCCATCACCTCCTCTGAGCAGAATACCCCAGGCCAGGAGCTGGTTGCAAATGATCACATCTCACCTGTTGTCTTTGCCTTTCTTAATCATCCAGAACAGGCCAAACAAGGGCGGATGAACTTGGAAGGGAAAGGCTGGGTGGAGGTTTGGGGAATATCGAGTAGCAGCCCCAGGCCCTACCCCAGAGTACACCTATCATGCCTTAAATATTGATATCCCAGACCCAGAGCTTATGAAGTAAGGCTTTAAGGGATGTGTGGGTGATGAAGAGCCTGGTAGACGTACAGGAAAAGTGTCTGTGTCCGTGTCGTACCGTCAGCTCCCACGTCCCATGTGGGTAAGGTCCAAAACCAAAGACAAAACCCAAAACGCAGGACTTTGCAATTCTCCCTGTTGCTTCCTGGGTCGCTTTTTGTGTTCCTCCTCATCGAGAGACATCTGAAAATAAAAACAAACTCATGAGACCTTTATAATCAGAGCCAGGGAGGAAGAGCTCTCAGACAGCCTGGGTCTGACCAGGCTATGCCAAGCGCTCCCAGTTTGGGGACTGGGATTTGGAAAGGGAAGATTGTCCATCTAGCCTAGGTTTTCCTTCCCCCCTCCAGCCCTGCCCCGGCCCTTTTTTTTTTTTTTTTTTCCTAGTTGTTTTGCAAGCCCTGAAAGGCATAGACTCAATGTTATTCTAACTTTAAATGGAAGGAAGGGGGGGAGGCGATGAGAGCAGAGAAGGAAAATCCATTTGCCGCACTACTGTCAGCCCCTTAGTTTTCCTTCAAGCCTGACAGGCCCAGGATTAAAGGTTTGGTTACAATGGCCTGACAGTACACATTAACAGCCCTGAATGTCTTAACAACCCGGCTACTGGAGATGCATTCAGAAGAGTCTGTGAACTGCTTTCCCCCTTTAAAAGCTCCCGCTAGACCATGTTGTCCAGTGAAATCTTTTGTGGTGAAAAATGTATAGGCTTTGCTTTCTAATTCCTAAGTACGTACGTACACAAACCCCAAATTCTTTGCCGCCTCCCCTTAGGTTTTATGCCTAGCTCTGCTTTAAACATTCTGCCCGTGAAAAGTAGGCTCGGACTGCACAGCGAGTTTATATCTCCCCTTTTAATTTTAGCTGGACTTTCACCTAGTGTAAACGAGCGAGAGCTCACTTGCACGGGCGGAGTTACGCGGCTCTATTCCAGCTGAGGGGCTGGACGTGCAAAATAAGGTATTTTCCTCTGGAAAAAAAAAAAAAAAAAAAGAGGAAAAAGAGCCTCTGATCAAACAAAATCCCTGTATTGATTGGCTACATTTGCATCATAAAATGGAATTCGCCAAGCATGGCATTTGCGTGGATCGTGAACTGATGGACGGGGATTGTAATAACCAGGGTGTGTTGGTATTCCCAATGCATGATAATGAAGTTTACACCGGGCTATTTTGAGTCCTTGGCAGGACTGAGGGCTGTGTTTCCCCTCCTTCAGTCTCCAGGCAGCAAACCCCATTTGATTACCTTATTTTGTTTGGGGGCAGGGCGGGTGGAGGAGAGCTCTTGATAAAATCCAGCAAGAGTCCCTGGAAAAGGTTTGAAGCTTTAATTTAACTTAATACCTCCTATCTGAATGCGGCCCCAATCCCTGCGTCTCGGGCAGAAGCTCTCATCAGGGCTTGGCTGGGAAAGCGTCGCTGCCTTCAGACGTCTCCCTTGATGTCTAGCTGGATGCAAGGATGACGGTTGCGCTTAACCCCAGCGAGTTTGGCTCTTGTTTCTCAACTCCATCTGATAGGGGCCTATGCTTTAAAAACAGAAGTGCTTTGGTTCAGTCTTCATTGCCAGCATTAAACCCATGGGGTTGGTGGTAGTCCTGTGGTGGCATCTAGGGACCTTGCACAGGAGCGGTGGCCCCTTTTTTCAGGCAAGAAACATGTGCGATGTAGAAGAAGACAGACAAAAGATTCCCGGTCTGTGATGGATGGACCGTCGGTAGCATCCAGGAAGAGTGCTGAACCCAGGGAATATCTGTACGATCTTTTCTGAGGGTCCTCCCATCCTATCCGTTAGAGTAGATGGGTGTGGAAGTGGGCAGTCTCCAGGGGAGTGTGGGGTGGGTGTTGAGGAAGAGAAGTCAATCCTCGAGGGGTTGGAGTGGCTGCATAGTCTGGGGGAATCTCCGTTTCGGTAGAGGGGGGAGATAATCTAAGGGGAAACCTGATTAGAAGGAGGGAGGCGAGTGATTTATGAAAGGGGAGGGTGGAAGGGGGAATAAATGAGAATTAATTTAGCACAAAATCAAGATGTCAAGAACAAAATTAATCAGGAGACAAGGTTAATTAATTAATACATCCTTAAACCATCACAGCTATATCAACACCGCTGGCATTAATCAAAGCACTAAGACTATTGAAGAAAAGATGCTTTTGAATTGTTCCTAAACCTGTGTTAGGTGCCTGGAAAAGAGGGTGGGGAAAACAGAACTGCTCTGTTTCAACCCAGCTGATACTACCAACTTGTTGTGGGGAGAATTACAAGCCCAAAATGTTAAAACCACTCGTTACGATTTGTTTCAGAAGTACAAAGTGGGCAAAAGGGGTGGGCTGGGAATCACAGTACCTGTTCCTTAGGCACTGGCAACTTTAAAGCACGTGACGTAACTGATAGGCTAATAACGCCCTAGGCGATGCTGTTGACATGAGATCCATATAGAACATTGACACCAGCCTTCAGAAATTAAGAAGTGACAAGTGATAAAGGGAGCACATCCTGTCTCTCCCAGAAACTGCTGATTTTTCCCAGCAAGATGTTCATCTGATGCTGCTCCGTAGTTACGGGCTAAGGCAACCAGGCTGGCGTAGACTGACATGGGTTAGGGAGCACACCCAGAAGCATCTCTGCTGGAAGAAGGATGGAAGAGCGACATCCAGCAGAGAAGCAGTGTCAGGCATTGGGACACAGTCTGATCTGCAAGCTGGTTGATAGAGACTGCTCTATAAGATGGACACAGGAGCTTCACCCCAGAGCAACCATCTCTATGACAAGTGCTAATCGCCTTGTTCCCCTTCCTGCTAGTGAACAGAGATGGCAACTCCATCAGATGTAACCTTCTATTTTGACCTGGGCCAAATCACCTTCTGCTGCTGATGGCGTTGCTGACGACTGCGCCAGAGGGTCATGCAGTTAGGTCAGACACCTCACCTTCATACAGCCGAAGTCAAAGAAGGTGACTCTCACCCTTGGATTTTCCATGTGGCATTTGACCGATTAGGCATTGACAGATACCAGATTGGAGGTTTGTCATTAGCTCCGAGTGTTTCCGTAGGTTTCCCGAGGGATCTGGGCTGGTAGGCCTGATGCTGTGCAATATTTCCTCCAATGATCTGGAAATGGAGATAAGTGTTCATACGTCGTTCTAGAGAGATTAGGCAAATAGCGATGAGGGCCAGGAGTGCGGAGCAGTCAGGAGTGCTTGTGAAAGCATTAAAACCCATTAAAACCAACGTGCTTGGGTTGGTTAAATTTGGAGATGGAGGAACAAAGAGTGCAGGCAATTCCCTGGGAGTGAAATATGAGTGAACGGGAGTGGGAAGCATTTATCAATCTGGATAAATTAGAAATCGAAGATTGCAGAAAAATTGATGAAGGAAGCAAAAAAGACAGTGGAGGAAATCCGTGGCTAGTGGTGTTAAAGGGGGATTTTTACCAGTATTTAAATAACAAAAAAAAGATACAATCGTCAGTGGTTTTGGCATCTTTCTCTTTGGAATGGTGATATAAAGAAACCAGAGGCATTCAGTCAGTGTGCGTGTCCTGTACTTGGGAGAAGTCAGGTGGTATATCCCTGTTCTGGGATGCGGATGGTGCGAACGTCACCACTGCAAGCACAGCTAAAGCATTGACAGCCCACGGGAAGAGCTGGAAACAAGAGTCGTGTTTTTTAATAGAGGTAGCACTTCTGAAGAAGTACTGCCTCGGCATTGGGTGAAGAGATTTCTGTATATACATTTCCTTCATTTCCCCATGGCTGTAAATTGTTAAGTCGAGATGGGAGGTTTTACTCTGCTCAAGTTCTGCCGCAGCGATCGGTCTGGAAGCAGGAATCAACGTGGGGTGGTCCCCTGACCTGGGCTGTGCAGTAGGTCAAGCTAAAGAATCACAAAGGCCCTAAAATCTATGAATAAGTGCAATTCTTTAGGAGTCAGTGCCCCTGTTTTATAGCAATCCGGTGAGGGGCCTTAAATGGGTGACAAGGTAATTTCCATACAGTTTAAGTACATCCTATCTGGAGTCTCAGGGCGAGGGGCGATTTGACCCGGAGTAGTTTTGTGAAGCTCTGTAAGATTTGCAACCTGGCCCCTTCGAGGCTGGTATCCTGTGTGTTGAACCAGCAAACACCGATACTTCACAGGAAGGACAGAAAGAATAAAAGCAGCTCTTTCCTTAATGCATTGAGCAGTAATTCATGCGGAGAGGGCGGATGGGGGTAGGAGTCAGTTCTCTGACCACTGCAGGTGATCGGCTTGAGAGGTGCGATTGCCTCGCCCGCGTTCGTATGCAGGCTACAAACATTTATTAATGGTCATAAAATATCCTGCCTGTTTTTTAAATCCAACTAGCAACGTATGACTTGACCACCATAAAGGTTGTCTCAAAACCACCACAAAAGGTTTGAATTACTCCTGGTGGCAATAAAAGCATTCTTTTGGCTAACGCTTTGCTTTATGGTTAGCTTTTATTTTTCTCAGTCCCCCTGCCTACCAGCAAGACATAAACAATGGGGTCCGAGTTGTCGTCCCCCGCCCCCTCACACCTACATTAATAAGATCCAGGAACCAGCAAAATGAACGAAACCGGAGCAGAATAGTCACGGAGGCGGCTGGTTAGCGATAAGCTCAGCTTTTCTGGTGTTAAAGAAATAGTTGCTTTGAGAGAGACCTTCTCTTCCTTGCAACCCAGAGGGCCACAGTCGTGTAAAAATGTTAATCTGAAGAGTATTTATTTATTTATGTCCTGGATGAGTTCAGGACCACTAAAGTACTTTTTATTCAGAGTTCATTTGTTTGATTTGTCTTGATTTTCAAAGTGAATGAAGTTATATTAACTTACAGCCACTTCCAGACAAGAGCATCTGCACAGGAGTTGATTGCAGTTTCACAAGTCCACCTGAAATGTTCTTCCATAGTTAATTCAGAAGAACTTTTGTCTTTTGACATAAACCCTTAGAGAATTAAACATCTTGATGTTATGTGGCAGCTGGGTACCAAACGTCTCCATGACTACAGATTCAATTCCTCCTATAGATCTATTCTGAGGGACATTGTGCAAAGTCAGTAGTAACTTTCTCATCTTCTGGCTTGACTGGAGGTACCAGAGATACAGTGAGAACAATCAGGAGCATCTGAATTGGACCTGAAGTCCTGCCAGGGCAGGAAACATCGAGAAGAGCATGACAACATTGGTGTGGATACACTGGTGCAAGCTGCTGGGCTGCTGCTGGGTTTAGCTGTAGGAACCTTATTGAGCTACATCACATCTGCAGTGTGGGTTTGCTTAACCACTATGTTGTTATTCTACAGCAAATTTCTTTCTGTGACAGGGCTCAGAAGGGTCATAGAATTGTAGAATGGTTTGGGTTGGAAGGGACCTTAAAGCCCACCCAGTGCCACCCCCTGCCCTGGGCAGGGACACCTCCCACCATCCCAGGTTGCTCCAAGCCCCGTCCAACCTGGCCTTGAACCCCTCCAGGGATGGGGCAGCCACAGCTTCTCTGGGCAACCTGGGCCAGGGGCTCACCACCCTCACAGCCAAGAATTTCTTCCTCAGATCTCATCTCAATCTCCCCTCTTCCAGTTTAAAACCATTCCTCCTTGTCCTATGGCTCCCCTCCCTGCTCCAGAGTCCCTCCCCAGCTTTCCTGGAGCCCCTTTAGGGACTGAAAGACCGCTCTAAGGGTCCTGATGGGATCTCCATGAGCAGGAACTGCAGTCTGTTCAATCACTGCTCCATCTCCTCCGCCTGCTATTCCACAGCTCTTTTCACAGGAGATGGGCTATCCCTGCAGCCACGTTCCTGCAAGCAATTAACTACGCAAAAAATGGGGAAAAGTTGCATTTTGTAAGCAAGCAGAGACTGACTAGCGGATTTTTTGGCATTTGTTCCTCTTGACCTCCTGGCTAGACAATGCCAAGGGTGATCCTGGGAGAATTACTCAGTTCTTCCCATGAACTTATGTGAAAGTGTGGACCCAAGAAAGGTGTGAAAACAACCTGGATGTTGTGTGACTTTGTCCACTTCATGTTCCCCGCGTGACCCTCAGAGATCTCCACGCCTGGTGAGCAGCCCCCGCTTTGCTGGCGAGAATTGTCATTTCTGCGGCGGTAAGATAATTGAGGGAGAGCAAGAAATTTTTGCTGCCCCTGGTGTTAGACCGCGCTTGGCCCTCTCTCCTTGAACATGGCACGGAATAAGCGAGTGCGAAAGAGGGCAGAAAAAGAAACCAAAGAGGGCAAATGTGGCCTGATGGAAAGACAGCCTCTGAGGGACCCAGGAGGCTCGTGGCAATGTGGGGCTGGGGGAGATGCGGCGGGACGGAGGCGCTGTATGTTTGGACAACTGGTCACAGCAACGTTGCAAAACCTGCAGTCTTGGCTAGGAAAAGCCAACAATTTCTTAAGAGATGGCAAAAGAGGGAAAAGGAAATCGTACAATAAATAAGGAGGAGGAAAAAGAGTCATGAGGAAGGGATGGAAAGCAGGAGTCTGAATTTTGCGTTCCAGCTAGCCTGGATGGGGCCTGAAGTGAGGGAATGAAGGGGCTTTTGGAGCCCCTTCCCTGGCTCAGGCCAGTCATGTCAGCTCTTTCAGTCTGCCTACGTTATTGGGTCAGCATCCAATTAGGCACCTCCAAAACGGGACGGTGAGGCAGGGAGGAATATCACCTCATTATTCCCTTCTCCGTGTATGTCTCAGCAATGCTATGCCACAGGTTGGGCCATTGGTGGCCGCTCCCACGCTCCTCTGGTGTGTCGGATGCCTCAACACTGTGCTTAGGTGGTGTCAAAGGGTCTTTTGGTTGCCATCCTTACCTTGCCTTTCTCGCTGCCCGACTTGTGTAAACAGTTCTGTGGGGCAGGCGAGGCCCCATGCAGACAAAGAGCACTCCGGGCTGAACACAAGTAACTTCTCGAACAGCTCTAGATAATGCCCGAGAGGACGTTGGAATTTTTCTCTCCCTCGCCCGGCAGACAACCATCTCAGCTCCGGGGAACCCATAGGAGGAGAGGGGAGGAGGGAGCAGAGCAGCGGGATTTGCACCGCGGTGCGCTGGCTGGAATGAGTTATGGAAATCCTTAAATCCTCCTAAGAAAGGGCAGTTAAAGCTGAACTGAAAATTAAACACTAAGCTGGTACAAGCCACCTCACCTATAAATCCAGTCCTGGTGCAATTTATTCCTGCACCGCGCTTACTACATGAATGGGGATTTACGGCGGGTGAATTTTCGCAGCCCCCTTCTGCCAACAACATCTGCGGGGCTTTACAAACTACGCCGCGCCAAGGGTGTGCTTCCAAACCTCCACCAGCCCGCAGCCGAGACCGGTGATGGGCAGGGAAGGGGGAGAAGAAAACCAGGCTGATTTTAGCAAAGGCAGAGCGCCGGAGGCACCGAGCCCCTGTCTGTGTGCGCTCAGAGTGTTTGGATAAAGGCATCTCCTAAAGGGGCAATTTGTTTGGTTTGGACTTCATTGAGTGAAAAGCTCTCAGCCCCACGAGTGCTGAGTTATTCTCTTGTCTAGTGGCTCCTCAACAGCCCCCACCGATAGGGAGGAGGCTTCCTATTTGTGAAAGTGGCCCTGCTTGTTGAAATTCTCTAGTGACTTAAGTTTATTGGTTTTTCCTGAGGTCCAGCCATTTGAATTGCAAACAATGCCCCATCTCTACCTCGTCCGTCCCCCACCGCCCCCCCCCCCCGCCGCCGCCCCCGCCTTCCCCAGCCAGAACAATGTGCAGAGCTGAAATAAAGCCAGGCAACGTGGACTCTTGAAACGGAGTGCGATTTCTTTCCGCATGAGTGGGAAGGTGGAAGTTTGCTGCCTTCCGGTCCCGCTCATTGATGCAGAGGATGTCTGTGAAAGGGGAGGGAGGGATCTGGGGGGGAGAAAGAGGGAAGGAGGCCAGCTCATGGATGATGGTCGGAGATCCTTTTTGCTTTATTTATTTATAACCTCTCCTGCTTAAAAGGCCGTCCTGAGAGGAGGTTCACGCTGGCGGCTCCACGCGTACCTCTCTCACTCTTCACCCCGCAGCATCCCTGGAAGGATGCAGGGGATGGGGAGTGGGGCGTGGGCGGGCGTGCTCCAAAATTATCCCGTGCCTGGGAAAAGGTGAACTTTTGTCATACCCTTGGGAGCGACTGAGCAGCTCGGGTCAGTCTGAGCTCAGTTAAACACGCAGAAAGCTGGGCTGGTGCTGTGGGAGAGCTGGAGCGATGTGCATTTAGATGTACATAAGTGAGACACGGGACCACAGCGGCAAATAAATAGACGTAGTCCCTGCGTATGTCCATTTTAAGGCCTGGTTTCTCCTCTCATGTTGGCTCAGGGAGCTTCTGTGTCGGTTCACTCACTTGGGTGGAGCTTTCTCCTTATTTACGCTGCTGGGAGGGAGGGAGGAGGAAGGATGGAGAGAGGTTGTCCCCCCGGAGGTGCTCTGCTACTGCGGGTTAGTTAAAAGCTGCAGGATAAACGATAGAAACAACACACAGCTTGTGTTTCACCCATTATTCTTTTAATTCATGGGCTGTTTCTGAAGTTTTTGCCTCCGCCTGGCTCTGCTCTCTTGGAAAAGCACAGAAATCTTGTCTGCTAGAGCAAGTCTTTGAGGTTATCTAAACAGCCAGCAGTACACCATTTGGGCAGAGGCGTGTTGGGGCAGCAGTTGCCCAGAGGCAGTTGGCAGGCACAAAGAAGGTAGGAAACCCCAACGGAGACAGCCAGGACACCGCCGTGCCCTTCATCCCAAGCATGGTGCAGAGAACTGGTCAGTGAGCTCAGGGGAGGTGGAGGAAACGCGGTTTGTGTGCACACGAGGACAAAGGCAAGGAGGACAAGGCAGCTCCCGGGAGGGGAATTCACTCGTCTGTGAGGGACACCGAGGCATCTCCACACCAGCACCTAGTGGCACGTCCTGCAAGGTCAGCCGTGCCCATCATGGGCGCGTGATGGATTTCATGTGATAAACCTTGCCTCTGTGATATTCAAGCCAGAACCACAAAGTTCCGGAGCTGCCAGTTTGTGCTACAGAGGCTCTCAAGAGGTAACGGGCACAAACTTGACCATAGGGAGTTCCACCTAAACACGAGGAGGAACTTCTTTGCTGTGAGGGTGGCAGAGCCCTGGCACAGGCTGCCCCGAGAGGTGGGGGAGTCTCCGTCTCTGGAGACATCCCAAACCCACCTGGAGGCATTCCTGTGCCACCTGCTGTGGGTGACCCTGCTCTGGCAGGGGGTTGGACTGGGTGATCTCCAGAGGTCCCTTCCGACCCCGGCCATTCTGTGATTCTATGATTCTGCAACTTTAGCATCTGTTTCTGAGTTTTGGCGTCATTTGCAGGCGAGGTTGGTTCAGATGAACTCGTGGCCTTTCGTGGAGAGACGATGGGAATTCAGTAGCCTTGGCTGCAGAAAGCCCCTGGAGAAAGGGCACGGTGGGGGCGTCAGAGGTGAGGGCTTTGGCGGCAGAGGGCAGTGGTGGAGCGCGGGGGTCCTGCCCTTTGCTGGGGTCACAGCACTGTTCTTTTCTTCTCCAAACTGGGCATTTGGGCCGTCCTCGCAGCACATCCTTTTTGACTGACGGCTATTCATGTGCAACGCTCACAGAATAGCACTTGTTTCATTTTGCTACCAGAGGAAGGCTGGCAAAAGTCTGCTATAAAAGCACAAGACCGAAACCCGGGAGAGCTGTTCTCTCCCTGGCCCCTGGTCTGGTGAATGCCCTCAGTCAAGGCCCGTTCTGCTTTACATTCCTCGTGTGGAAAATGGCAATAGGGACCTTGTTCTTTGTGGCAGAGCTGTGTGACACCTGCTGATGAAAAGAGCTTCCTAGGGTGGCTGCGCGACCATTGAAGGAGCTTTTTCTCAGGGCTGTGCCCACGAGCTATGGCGAGGTGCAAGGCGGAAGGGGAACAGAGTCAGACACAACCACAGGAGTGCGGGGATAAGGACAGGCTGGAGGCGCTGCCAACCCTCAGCCTGGAGGAGAGATACCTGGGGAGGCTGCAGGCCAGGAGCAGTCATCAGCCCGGTAATAAATCCTCCTTGGGGAACGGATCAAAACTCCATTCCCCTCTTCGGGGAATCAAGTCTTGGCTCCATCTCCTAGGCAAATCCTAGACCTGCATCAAAAACTGGTGCCTGAACATCTGTGGCCCAATTTTTCATTCCCCTGGGTTGGCTTTTCTTCACCAGAGGAAGCTGTCCTGTGGCCCGCAGAGGCTTTGTGCGGCTCTCTGATACCATTACCCACTTCCCTTTCTGACCTCCTAGCAGTGAACGCATTTGATCTTGTTAAATCTTACCTTTTTTCCAGGGGGTTGGCTGCTCTGGGGCATCTTGCTGGTCTCTGCTCAGCAAGTAACCTAAGCTGAGATCAGATACGCTGGCTGTCCGGTGGGTGAATTCCTCTTTATCTGATGTTGACACCTTCACCTCATGGACTACTGCCATTCCTGGGAAAGGCAGCTCTGAGCGTTGCCCTGAGCCACAAATCACTGATTCAGACCCTTCTCCTCTGGGAGGGGAGAAAATAGAGTAGAGCTCAGTGAGACAGAGAAGAGCAGTGCTTTCGGCAGATCGGGTTTGTCTCTGTAAGAGCCTGATGTGCTGCAGGAGGAAGGACACAGCAAAGTCCTGCTCGTGCAGGGTGGCGATGCGTTGTAAATGCAGTCCGGTTATGTCTGTGAGTCGAAAAGGGAGGGTGCTGGCAAGTTTGGAGGGGGCTGCTCTTGCAGGCATTGCACCCTTCCCAAGGCGAAAGGGTGCCGAGGATTTGGGGGGGGTGTTTGGTGTGGAGAGGAATTCAGTTGACTGATTTTAATAATTTCTTCTACGTAGTTCTTTGAGTGGGCTTCAGAAGTGGAAGTAAATCTGATTTGATGCTTTACCAGGGCTGGGAAAAGATGCTTCAACCCACAAGTGCTGGTGTGTTACAAACGGAGGAGAAAAGGGACAAAGATCTGCAGAGCACATCCACAAATGCGGGGAGGTGTCCGAGATATCAGGGACTTCATAATCCCGGAGGAGGAAAGTTCGATAGAGAAGGTACCCCAACCAAAATCTGCCTGGCCCAACACATTCCTGGAGGTGACAAACACACGGAGACAAGGCTGAGCTAAGGCTCTGGGGGCTCGTGGGCCCCTCGTGGGACATTTCAAGGCCAGTGGCGTTTCCAGCCCTGGGGGCTGAATACAGCAGTTGACGCCTTGCTTGGGGTTCAGTTTCCCAGCTGCTTCTGTAGATCATACTTAATTCATATTTATTTTTCCTCTTAATCTGTTTTCTTAGACGATAGAAGCTTGGAAATACTCCCGTGTGTGCTTGGCCTAATGGGTGCTGAGGTCCTGCCTCGTCTCCCAGCTCCAGGAGCCGAGGTGCTTTTCAGGAAACTCTGCCCTTGTCCTGTCCTTCAGCAGGGTTGTGTTCAGGCCAGTTAAACTCCACCTGCAGTTTCTATACATGCTTGTTCTCCTCCACTGGACCTTGGGGTGCCTAGCCACTGAATTCGGCACCTGTTTCCCCGTGTTTTGGCCTAGCCAATAATTGTGTTCAATCCCAATCTCATCCCATAGCCCAGGAAGTGGCGGTTCTCCGAAGGGAATCCCCCTCTTTTAATTCAATTAATGTTGAAGCTAATTTCCACCCTGGGGCCGAGTCCCATTGCCTTTGAAGTCCGGAATAGTTTTGTGCTTCCCTTCAAATGGAGCAGGTTTGAGCACACCCCTCCCAGCGAAAGACTTTGCCAAGCATTTCAAAGAGCTGTGTGCGTTCCTGTGCCAAGGGAACTGCGTCCTGCTCCCAACCAAGGGGTAGATGTCAGCAGGATGAGGCCATAGGTCCTGGAAAGCTCTGTGGGTCAGGCCAGGTAGGCGTTAGAAGACGGGGTGCGTTTGTTTTTGAAGCACATTCGTGAACTCAGGTGGAGGGGCCTTCGTAAAGGAGAGGAGTTATTGCTCTGTAGCTACTTTGAGGCTTACAGTATTTGCCATGAAACACGTATTTGCCCTCTTTGGGTTTATTTACTGGCAGAGATTTTGTGAATGTCTTTAAAATGTCATTTGGATCATCCTTTCCTGGTTTGATTTAATGGAGCGAAAACCGCAATCAACTGGCAACAAGACTATTTTTCCTATTCAGGGCAAAGTACGAGGAGCCAAATGCTGAGACGTGTTTGCTCGCTGTCCGGGTGGTAACCGTGACACTGATTTTCAGACACCCAAAAGGTGATCTTCTTCACCTAAACTTGGCACATAACTGAAGTACTGCAGATGGGAATCTAATTGCTTTTCACCACCTCTATTGTTGGTGACAAGCAGAGGCATCTCCAGGAGGCGTTCAGACCTTAGGAGGAGCTTGTCTTTGACTGCGCAGGAGCCCAGAGCAGTTGGGCCTGAATTGATCAAGGCTAAAATGATTAAGCTTCAGAGGAAGGCAGCATTGCTCCACATTATGGCTTTTTATTACAGCTTAACAGAGGCATTGAGCAACTTTGGGCTTTGTAGTGATTTTGGAATAAAACTAATCGATGTCGTAGAAGTAAATGCAGGAATCTTTGAAGCATAGATGGAGCCACGGGGGGATGACGTGCAACAAAATTACGGGCAAAAATGAAGCATATTGCATATTTTCTATAGTTCAACTATCTATTGAGAAATGCTTTCAATTAGACCTTGACATGAAAAAAGTGCTGTTGTGCTAATTTTCACGCGTCTCTCACATCGGGGGAAACAAAACTGTAGCTTGTGGTCAAGGTTTAGCGTAGAAAGCTCTCGTACAAAGTCACATGAGAAGGTGGAAGTTGTCAGCGTGAAATTCCGTTGAAGTGAGTGGCACAGATTTTACATCACTGGTGATGCACTTCTCCGCTTATCTCACGTTTTGTCCTGTAAAGGAAAGCAGCACAAAGCCCCGGTGTGTCTCTCCAGCTGATTTCTAAGCTCCATGCTGTTTATCAGCCCCAATTGCTGAGGACTGCACAGTGTGAGAGGACGGCAGCTGCCTTCCCGTGATATGATAGGAAATGACGGGTACGACACCAGGAAATGAATATGTAAATAGTTATAGGATTCCCCAAGGGATAATTGCTTTGTTGTAAAATAGTCTCACCAGGAAAGCATAGAAACATGACAAGTCTCATTGTGTTTTTGGGATAGACGAGCAGCCCCGGATAAATATCTGAACTGTTTTGGATGTAGTTGGGATTTGATTTGGCGAATGAATGTAGAACGCGCTCTCCTCTCACTGCCATTATTTAGCGTGACACTGTAGGGTTTCATGCGAGCTGGCTGGCGGAGTGAGAGGCATTCACGTTTATCTGATCCGACAGGGAGAACTCTCAGCCTTAGCCTCCAGCGGCAGTCCAGAGTTAACAAGCTCCATGCTACAGAGATAAACCCCCTCCGTAATCCTCCGGAGCCCGTAACTTCTTCAAAGTGCGCGGTCCCTTCTCACTGGGATGGACAAAGCGATCCTGATAAAACGAGAACTGACCTGTGCCTTTGCCCCAAAATTTAAAAGGGATGGGGATCTAAGCTTTCCTTTGAGATTTTTTTTTTTTTTTTTTTTTAAAAGAAAGATATCGGCGAGGTTGGTTGGTCAATTTGTTTCATTTCTCTTTCACGCTCCCAGTCCCTGTGCCAGGGGCACCTCCTGGGAAATTTGCTTATGAAAGGACTGAATAAAAAAGAAGTAAGGCAGCAGCCTTTACAGGTGCAGATCTGGAGTTTAGGATAAACACCTACAAGTTTGGATTTCCTGCCATCCACTTACCGTAACTGTCTAATCTAGCTACCCATTCACCTTTCCTTTCATCCCAGGATGTCTAGGCTGATCTAACTGTCTGTCCTTTCATCCCCGCTATCTTCCTCTTGATCTGTGTTTTTTAGAGCTCATTCATCACACCTTACAACTTCTAAAGCACCCACATAGGGCCACAAAGTTTCCCTTTACGTTTTCGCCAAAGCGCTTGAAGGGAGGGAAGGCGCAGCCTCTGCTGAGAAACCTGGGGAGCTGAGCTGTTGCTTCTTGTTTGAATCGCACCTGAAAGCACCCCGGCGAAGGCACTGAACAGAGAAGGGAATTGTTCACATCCTTGAAGCTTTTATTCAAATCTTTGCCCGCTGGAAACGGGCAGGTTCACGTGGCTCTTTCCTGGCTGCGTTTTTTCCCTGGCGTTGGGTAGGGGATACAAGTACTTAGGGCACCGGCATGCTCCAGGAGAAAGGATATCGGAAGACACTGGGGCAGAAGGGGATACTCCAGAAGGGCTGTTGCATTCACAGGGACATTTTTTGGCCTGTCGCTTTGTTTCCCACCCGGGTGGCAGCTTGATTTTGATTTCTAAAGAGGGGTGGAAAGCATAGGGAACATCTGAACGGGAATAAAAACCTGCATATGGGACAAAAGTGGCTCTTTGAATATGGGACTGCATTAGGGCTCTTTATTTCGAGGTCTGATACTAGGAAGGTCAGGGTGGAAACGGTCAGTGGAGATGAGAGAAATGAATCATATATCAGCGAATGCTGTTGTGAGTGCCAGCATCGCCTGGCGTGAAAGAGGTGCACCGATTTCTTAAGCAATTTCTAACTAGCAACCAGCTTCAGACAATGATTTAGGGACAAAATTAGCTTTACAGGGAACACCTCTTTTGGAAGGTCTCTCTCTCTCATTCTGCCTTGCTCATTCCTTCTGTTCTTTTATTTCTTTCCCCCCCTTAAAAGGCGAGGTTGTTACTTGGGAGCCCTTTTGAGGGGAGAGAACCATGGTGAGATTCTTGTGTTGGCATGGCTGATGTTAATGGGTAACACCGGGGCCAAAGGTCCTTTAAAGCTCCCACATCTGCAGCTTTGTACAGACCTCACCTCCGAAATGCCTCAAAGTGTGTAGCCAGGCAGGGCTTAATGTGTATTAGCAAGACAAAGGCCCGAAGAGGGGAGGAAAGGGGGATGAGTTTTAATTTACTGAAGATTTATTAGGCCTCATGAAATCAGCCTGAACCACCCATTTTCTATATCATCTGCCCACATCTAAAGGGGGCGGCTTTGTTGTGGGGAGATGGTCGTTGAGAATTATCCCGCAACAAATCTCACCAGCATGAAAGGGACACAGACAGGAGCAGGACGTGGAGGAGGGTTCGCACTCTCTACATAGAGCCCAAAATCTGGAAATATGGAAATGTGGGAATGCCATTCAGGCTCGATCCTGCCTTCCCTTGACTTTTGTTTGTGGGGTGCATGTTCTCTTCGCTAAGCCTTGCTTGCTCAAGGAGATGAGTGAGATATGAGGAGGGTAGAGAGAGGGAGGAGGAGATACCAAGGTGTGGACATCATGTGAGGTCTCGGAGCTGAAGGGATCTGTTCTGGTGAGGGGGTGGTGAGTCTTTGTTCATACAGAGATGAGATCCTTTTCCTTACAAGTAGCCGTCATGTGGCTCCAAACCTAAGCTTGGAAGTAAGGCTTTAATGTGGCCCACAGAGCTTTAGAGAATGACCCATCCAGGAGTTCTCCAGGCTGTAGCTTGACAATGAGGGCTGAGGTTCCCCTAAAGGCCTCTAGGAAAAGGCTTATTCATCATACCTGGCTCCTTTCCTTCCCATGTCCCAGTCTCACTGCATTAGGAGATTTGATTATTTCATTTCTGCCATTAGCCTGCCCTAGAAAGAGCACTTGCAACGTCTCCGTTACACGCAGTGACGCGAAATGTCATCTTCAAGAGGACTGAGAGTAGGAGGGTTTGGGGGGTACAGTTACAGGAACCATCTGATGGATCACCAGGGCTCCAAGGAAGTCTTTGGGATAACGGGAGCAGGAACAGGGGTTCATTAACCAGCCCTGACCTGGAGATCAGCTCATTGGTGTCTCCAGGAGAGAAGGGACTGGTTTTGACCATAAGACTGACCAAGGCCCCCTCAGTATTTCTCCTTGCTTATAACGTCAGCAGAGAGGAGATGACCTTGCATGGTGAACTGTGTGTGTTTATCACAACGTAGAGGCTGTATAAATCTCAGCAGGCAGAGCACTGCGGGTGGTTAAGCAAAGCATGAGGTGTGAGAGTGGGCAGTGACATCTGTCTTGAGCCGATGTAAAAGGGGGGTTGTTCAGAGCCAACAGAGTTTACCTGGAGATCGCGTGCAAACACCCTATTTCCTGATGGTGGGCAACTAGGTATCTGATTTACGCATACGTGAATACAATGTATATAAGTAAACAGTGGCTCAATTTTCAGTCCTTGTCCAACACCCAAGTTTCCTTTCCTACCGTGTCTAAGCCAAGACAGAGGTCAGCCAGCCAGCCTAGATGTCCAAACCCTTTGGGGCATCACAGTTTAGCGGTTTTCATCTTTTAGACAAGGTAGCATCTGAACTATTAACCATGAGAAGTGTTTCCTCCTCCAGACAGCTGTCCCCGGTGTTTTGTTTCTGGTTTTTTTTTTAGGATGAACAGAATGTAACAGAGAGGATTTGAGAGAAGGAAGGAGGTAAAGGGAAAAAACTGATCTGATCTTCAGGAATGAGGCATGCTGCCATCCCTGGAGCAGTCAGTGCCATAGTTAAGCTCTCCGTGAAAACGCCTCTTAGTGCTGCAGTCTGTTTGGAAGAGGTCACCCTCTCACAGAGGAAAGAGCAAAGCATTTTTGGCACAAAACAGGGGAGGGAACAACCCTCTTACTGCCAAGGGGGCAAACAGGATGCCCTGAGAAATCTTCATTTTGTCCCGTTTATAGGACTGCGTAGAGGACAGACCGGAGAGAAACCTATAGAAATAGCATACGTGCACTCGCAGGCACACACAGCCCACTCTCAGGCTTTCCTTCTTTTCAGTGCTGGTAATTAGCCCACACGAAGAGGTCATCGGAGGGTACAAAGGGGCCTGGTTCTCCCAGGTGGTGGCTGCGATAGCCGTACTGTGTGGCAGAAGTACAGGGTAATTGCGTGGGGTCTTTCTGTGCGCGCACCCGTGGACACGGAGGTGACCTGGGCAGGGACCATCCCTGAAAGGCTGGTTCCAGGTGCTTCAAGGCGGATCCCAGGGCAAACGGAAGAAGTGGAGAGACAGCAGGGAGAGGCAGGGCGTAAAACTTTCTGCTGTGAGAGGGATATGGCGAGGGAGAAGTGAAAGAGAAAGGGAGAGGGGTTGTCTGAAATCAGCAATCGGATGGGGTGTTCTCCGTGGCTTCATCTTCACCTGGCTTGGTGGGCTGATAAGAATCACACCAGCATCCATCTCTCTTTAACGCATTGGCTTCCTGGCATGACAGGATGCTCAGCAACTCCTACAGATAATGTCTTCTCTGTCACTGGCCAAAGCAGCCAGCCCTTCTTCCAATCTCCTGTTGCATTGCAGGCCTGGGGCCGTGGTGCCTCATCTCTGTGGCTTTCACCCCACCAGTCCAGATGGGATCCGGATGGGATCCTTTTTCTAGTGAAGTAAAGGAGGACCAGCAGCTCGAAACATCGGAGGTGCCTTTTGGTGGCCTCAAGTAAAACAACTTTCTGGTACCGGTCCTCTCAGTGCCTGCATGAGAGCTGGGAAGTGAATCCCACTCCTTGCAGTGCCAGAAACACTTCAAACCTGTCCCCCGCGTCACGGATAAAATGCAGGTGGAACAAGGGAAAGTCCATACATTTATAGCTGTGGACGTTTGCATCAGACTGGCTGCGTGCCACAGAGCCCGTGCCACCGAGAGAGTGACTCGTGGGTCCCATCCAGTCTTGAAGGACCCACATGCGGGTCCGGGGCTGTCACACAATGATGGACCATATATTGTGCTCCGATTAACTGGTGTCAGATGTAGGTGTGTGCTCCGGAGACCGTTCCCTTCACTTGCGAGCTCCAGCTGCAGTAACGGGAGGCCTGCAGCCAGACCCAGCATTTGTTCCTTCGCTCTGTTATGACTTGTATAAATACTTTTGCCTCACTTGAATGATGGGTGCAAGTCGCATTGTCTCCTGAAACTATTTATGTCTTCCTGCTCCGGAGGGTAGGAAAGTGCTGTGCCTCGAACGCCGGCCAGGTAATCCTTCTGGGAGAAGATTTCCCGAGCGAACCTGGAGTCAGGCTCCTGGTGTTTCTCTACCTTGAATTTCCTCCTGTTGCCCCTGCTCCTTGTAGCATCCTTCCCGGGGCGTGCTGAGCCAGCGACAACGTGAGACTGTGGGGCACAACAGGCATTACGTCTCCTGTGCCTCTCTGCGGGACGTGCACTGCCCAGGGCGATGAGGATGAGTCAATTCCCCAAAGAAAGCGCTTGTAACCCTGAAGGTGAAAAAACACATTGGGGAAACTGCTAATTCCTAGGTCCAATGTCAGGCAGGCAAGTTGTTGTAACCCTAGGAATTGTCTCTTAGCTGTGAAATTTAAATGAAAATCAAATTAAGTTCTCAATTGATTAAAAACTTCAGAGCTGTTACCTAAGGTAGTTGTTAAATTTTGCAGTGGCTCCTGTCCAAAAGTGCCTCCAAAGCCTGGCGGATTCGGCAGTAGAGGTGTCCATGAGTATTTTTGTAAGGATCTCCCAGAAAAAGGGTTGTATGTGGGTGGAAACATCAAAATCAAGGTCCCTGTGGAGATGTTTCCCTCTGAATTTCTTCTTGATTTGGCTCTTGGGACCTCATCCCACTCCTCCGGGAAAGAGCCAGGACCCTGCTCCGTTTAGGATGGGGCGCTGTGGGTGGACACTTTCCGCCTGCAGAGCCACGTGGCCTTAGGTACAAACAATGGGGTATCGAAAAATAGTACCTTTGGGAGCGCGTCGCAGGTGTTTGGGTGAAAGACGCGAGACGCAGGTCTAGAATCACTCCTACAAATCCTCTTCTCAGCTGTACTTTGTGAAGTTATTTCCAATGCCTTATTAGATCCGTATGATATGTGTCACAACAAAAGTGTAAGAGACCTCCCTTGTGCTTCTGATTTTCTGTGTAAATGCCGTTTGCCACGTGAGCAAGCTGTAGCTTCACAGCTAAGTGCCTTGCATTGACGCTTTCCAAGCCAGCTCCCTGGGAGCTGCATGGGCTTGTCAAAGGGTTAAGATTTGTCCTATTGATACAAAAATGCCTTTAGACATCGCTATTCTTGAAAAACGCTGTCTGAACCATTGAACCCCTTTGGAGTGAGAAAGCTGTTCATCCACCCTCGGGAGGAAAGATGAATGGTGAACAGAAAAGTTACAGTCCGTGGTCAGGCTGAGCAAACATGTAACTTTTGGAAAGCAGTCAAAGGAAGCTGAAAAGCCATCTTAGATAGGGAGCCGAGCGTGAGTCACCCAGGGAAGTCAAAATAGACTGCTCAAGTACTTCACTTCAAAGCCTTCAACACCATCAACTCTCAAGCATCCCAGGAATGTCATTGCTCTTCAAAGGAGGCAGGGAGTGATCTCTGTGTGTCCCGCATTCATCTCCTTTGTAAGGAGAAGATTTAACAAAGCCTTTTGCCGGACATTCAGTGTGTGCTCCCTCCCGGGAGGCTGGTGGGTACCGGCTACCCCATTTCGGTCTAGGCTCTATTGGCCAAGCCCCGGGTTCGATCTCATCCGTGTTTACACCAGAAGGTCCTGCAGCTCGTGATTCACTTCACATTTACTTAACTGGGAAGAAAGTAATACTCACCGACTTCCCCGGCATTGCAATGAGATCGGCGCCCAACTTTTTCTTGCAGCTGGCCAAATACCTGTTGCTGACAGCAGGTTTCAGCAGGTGTGGTGGCATAAGCCCCGCTCAGAGGTTGGCCGTGGCTGCACCCCATCCCAAGCTGACCTCCCCGGGTGGCGCTGGTCACCAGCGCTGGGTAACCTTCGTGCCACGGGCAGGGCTCTACAGGCTGCCAGCCCTGCTGGCAACACGGATGGGAGTTCGTGGTGGTTTCGCTCCGAGAACAAAGCTGAAAAATTAATATTTGATCTTGTCAAGCGTTGCAAAGGCAACCGATCATTCTGATGTGAAATGTCTCTTCTTAAAAATTCAGTGTTGTCAACATGAATACTTCAATTCTATTGTAATTTCCAATTATTATTATTATTTTATCGGGGAAGAATGAAGTGAGAAATCTCCTGCTGCCTTTGTAGACAGCTCTTAGCAGAATCTGAAATGATCAGCATCCTTTTGGGTGACCAGTCTACCAGGATCAAACTTCTTTTTCTGCAGATCTCTTCCTCTGAACTTGTATTTTTTATTTATTTTTTTGCATAATATTTTAATCTGAGCCCGACCGTGAATGGAAAAGTAAAACTGGGCAGATAAAGGATCACGTTAGGAGGAAAATACTATATTTTTGTATTTATTTTCCTAAAGGAGGACAACGTAAATCCTGCCATTCCTAGCACTAGTGGAGCTGGGATAGGTTTGTAAATGAATAGAAGAAACTTAACTTAATAAAATTGCAGGGCTTAGTCAAAGCAAGGAGGGATACAACACAATGAAACAGAAACTGGAGAAGGAATTTGAAGTGTTAGGGCTGAAGGCAATTGCTTGAGTTGGAACTCGACCAGCGTCCTGGGGCTAACACCTCTCCTCCACGGAAAGTGCTATAGGAACTTCAATATTTATAATGTTCAGGATTCTGGGTTTGTGCCTTGTCCAAGAAATGGATTTGAAAAACAAATGTTGATGCTGCTGAGGACTCTCACTTGGAGGAGAACCTGGGGGCAGGCCACAGATTTGGTCGAGATTAAATACAAATATAGCATCTAGGTGGCTTAGGTGCCAAAGTTTAATTTTCCTAAGTGCCTTAGATGCTTAGGCCCAGATCCAACCGTATGCTTTGGGTTCTAGCTGGGAGACAGGAGCTCAAACTGATATTACACACGTTGCTTTGGTGGCTCCGGGCTCTGAATCCCAAATCTGAGTGTAAGTCTAAGAGATATAAGCTCTTAAGTCACTAAGCACCTTTGAAAATAATACCTGGGCTTATGGCAAATACAGTTTCCAAGCAATTTAGCTGTGGGAAGCAAGGTAAATCAGACAGGTAGCTCAGTTATATCGGTAAGCCCAGGCTCTTGATTTGCACCGTACTTTTTCCAAGCTGTGTGTCTGCCTTGGTGCAATCCAGTTGTCTGGGCAGCCCTGGCAGGCGGTGGAGATGGCCTTGCACCGCCCGAGGGAGGGCACCATCTGGCAAAGATGGACAGGCTGAATTGCCATGTCTCTGGGCATGGTGAGTCCAGCTGTGTCCAGCTCTGGAGCCCTCAGCACAGGAAGGACATGGAGCTGTTGGAGCGGGGCCAGAGGAGGCCACGGAGATGATCGGAGGGCTGGAGCCCCTCTGCTGTGAGGACAGGCTGAGAGAGCTGGGGGGGTTCAGCCTGGAGAAGAGAAGGCTCCAGGGAGACCTTAGAGCCCCTTCCAGTCCCTGAAGGGGCTCCAGAAAAGCTGGGGAGGGGCTGTTTGCGAGGGCATGTAGCGACAGGACGAGGGGCAATGGTTTAAACTAGAGCAGGGCAGGTTTAGATCAGACATTAGGCAGAAGTTCTTTGCCCTGAGGGTGGTGAGACACTGGCCCAGGTTGCCCAGAGAGGGGGTGGAGGCCCCATCCCTGGAGACATTCAAGGCCAAGGCTGGATGAGGCTCTGAGCAACCTGATCCAGTTGAAGATGTCCCTGCTGACTGCAGGGGGTTGGACTAGATGGCCTTGAGAGGTCCCTTCCAACCCAACACATTCGGTGATTCTATGAGATGGGTAACATCTCATGTGCTCTTGTAGGCATGTGCCAAAGATTTTCACCGCATGGGAGCCAAGTGCATGACCCTGGCAGGACAGTGCACTAAAATGACCTCAATCGCTCCTCCCTTCCATTACTCTTAGTGTCCACAAGGCAGCTGAGCTGTGGTGTGTCGCAGTGCCTTCTGCCTTGAGATCCATGCCAATCCGTATAAAAGATGTTCTCCCAAACATCCCTCCAGCTGCTCAAAGTGAAGCCACCATTTCGGGGCTCTGCTGGACCTGCCACTTGTAACTGGCAGAGGAAGAACCATCTGGACGACAAAGGGAAAGCATAGTGCATCTGTGTTGTGCCCGTTCCAGGTGGGTCCATCCGCTCACTGAGCCGATGGGACTAAGGCAGCTGCCCTTGGCTATGGAGAATTTTTCCATGATAAGACCTTGCTGTTGTTTATACTGGAGTCGGCATAATTAATGGGTGCTGTGCGCAGTGGTGCTGCCACACGGCTTGCCTTGCAGAGGAGATTTACTGTAGCTGGAAAGAAGCCCAAACTCAAAAGCCTGTAATTGTTTTAATAGCAAATTAAAGCAATGTAGGATGATACTATGTTAAGGCCTCTCATGTAAATGCCATGGGCGGCAATGCAGGAATAGCTGAGATATCGCTACCTAAGATGGCCCTGGAGCTGTACTTTTGAATGACTCATTAGTCACGTCTAAGGACACCACCAGGAGAGATATATTTTAGGGTTAAACAATGCCCATCTTCCCTGACCTCCAACTGTCTGGTGCTAGAAGGTGGGATTTGGTGTCTGCGTCACGCTGGAGCTAATAAAATTGGGTCTTCTCTGTGAGTAACTTCAGGAGCTGATCTAGCTTTTTTCCGAAGTCTGTGAGACCTGCGTGTGCTCAACCCTTTCTAAGCCCAGCTCATTGGTTTCATTCCTAAATATGGACTTAGAGATGTTTTCATTTGTGTCGGCAACTTTGAACGCACAGGATTCTGAGTTAGGTGCTACCAAGTTATACGGAGGATAAGGCTAACAGCCCGCTTCGCGGAAGGCTTAGGAAATTTGATGTCAAGTCCCACATAGCTCCGTGCGACAGCCGTTTTTTGAAGGCCCTGTGTTTCCATTGGCTGTGCGGTGAGGGCAGGTCTCCAGCTCCACATCAGCCTGGGCTGTTCTGCCCTAACTGAGATGGAGCCAGGCCAACGTGCGGCTCTCCGCTTCCCCTGCCGGGACCATGTGTAGGGCAGGGACATCAGGGCTGATGGAAGCTGCTTTAACGTGCACGGGCTGCCGAGCAGGCCACCATCTGCGGACCCATCTGGCAGGTTGAAAGGCTGACACAGCCGCCGTGAGAGGAGTGTAGGATTGTAAAAGTTAATGTTGGAGGAGCTTTTTCATTCTTTATGGGTTTAGGGTTTTTCTTCTTCTCGTGCCCGTTTTGCTTGTGAGTGAATGCCTGAGCCTATCTCAGTCTTTCTGAAGAGCACAGTTGTCTTGATGAGGCTCCTGCCAAGCTGCCTTTGAAGTCAGGGGTCACCCACCCACCAGGGAGCGTGGCCACCGCTGGCCTGGGCTCTGCCAGCCGCCCTGGCTAAAAAGCCAAAGCCGAGGCTGGAGGGTTCCTGCTGTCTCTCGAGAGCCCGTGGGTTTGTATGGCTGCTACATCCCAGGAACCGCCGTCGCTTGTAATGCGTGTGTTAAAAACACTCTGCAAGCTGCAGCTCACGCTTGATTTTTCCATCTCGCTTGCATGGTTGTGCCAGACTATTCCTGTTTTCGTCCCCATGGTGTTTCCCTTCAGTGTTGAGCTCTGCTGCTGAAACCGAGAGCCGTTTCCAAGCCAAGCCCATCCCGAGCTGGCAGTGATTGCGGGGGTAGCTGACCCTACAAAGCTTCCAGGTGGGGTACGGTGGGAGCTGGAGGTTCAGCAAAGAAACTGCTCGCTCCCCAGGGACAAGGTTTGTTTGTCCCAGAGCACGGGCTGATGTGTTGCATGGGAGCACGGGGCCAGCTGGGAAGTGTCAGATGGTGCATAGGCTGGAGGGAGACAAGTTGGGAATTGCCTCGTCAGTACGGTCTGCAGGAAGCAGTCTTGGCTGGAATCCTGAGAACTGCACCTAGATTTTGCCTCTGGAAGATTTAGCACATTCCATTAAAAAAAAAAACAAACAAGGAGCAAACCAGCATATGGACGATATGGACCATGAAGGATGACAAACCAGAAGTTACTAGTAGCGTGCACTCATTGAGGAAAGGAGTTTGGACATTCAGTCCTTCTCATCACTAAAACTACCGCTAACTACTGGACTCACTGTCATCCCGAACGGAGAACCCAGACTGTGGTCTAGCTTTCTGTGGGTGCAAAACAGATGCAGGTTTTGCATCCACGGTTGCAACGGATGCAGGAGGAGCAGCGTGGCATTGGCCTCAATATTACAGCTGGCCTCAATATTACGCTTCTCTCCTACCAAACGTGCTCCACCAGAAATGACACAGGACATATGGGAGACCCAGATCCTGGAGCAGCCATGGGAGGCCAGAGGGTCCCCACAGAAGAGCTGCCGGACGCTGTGTTTGGGTCCCAGGATCTCTCCCTCTGTGCCAGATATCTTGTGTACCTTTTTTCAGTTGACTTCTTGGATTCAGGGGGACGTGCAAGATGGAGAAATGTTCCCCATGTGCTGAACAAAGAGAAACTATGCCCCCCTGCACCCAAACGCTGTGAGTCTGGACCTGTTCAGGGAGTTCCCTGATGGCTCCCAAATGTTGTGCTCGGGCATGGCAGGCGTTGGCAGCCCTCGGCTGCTGCAGAAACCCGCGCTGCTCGGCTCCTCCGGGATAGCCACCGACTGGAGAGGGCCCTGAGCTCGGGGACAAGACAGCCACCGCCAAGTGGGGCACTTCCAAACAATTTAGAGGCACAGAGTAAAAGGAGTGCATTTGCTTTGATCTATCAGCTTTTATCATTTGTAAACATCTATTAATTGGCTGTGTCAGGCCCAGATCCTTATCAACTTCTAGTCTAATTTCCCCTGTTCGATACATTTCCTCCACTATAAAAATACCCATCACCCAACCCCTGTCAGCACAGATTAAATCTAACGCTCTTTCTTTCAGCTCCTCTCCCCAGTGAGGCTGTAAAGCTGTCAGCTCCACACTTGACAAGAGCCAGGCCGCCCTCCTTCCCTTTGTCTCCTGAAGGAGGAAAATATTTAGGTGTCACCGGCTGGATGGCTGCAGTGGAAGTCGACAGACCTCGACCCATCCATTGATCTGAGCCACGAGAGGAGAGAGGAGTTTCCAGCGCCAGCAGCTGTGATGTTGCCAGTAGCTGGGACCAGGGTATGTTTTTGGGGTGCACCAAGCCCTGCTGCCTCCTCCCCGGCTTCCCAAGAGCTTTTGTGTGCTGGCACTCAGCCCCTCGGGGCCTCCACAAGGACACTGGTCCCTTGGAGTCTCCCAGCTGCTGGCATACACACGACATCTAAGTAACTTCCCAGGCAGCGAGGTGCTGGCTCCTCGTAAGAAGTTGATAAAGGGTGTGATGTTGGGTCTCTTCAAAGGAGACGTGCCCCCAGTCCAGGTCTCCAAAGCACAGCCGAATATTTTCCAAACCTGCTGGCTGAGTGTTAACATAATGTCCTGTCCCTGGGTTTATATAAAGAGCAAAGGAGGTGGCTGCAGATGGGACGCGTCTCCATATTTGCAGTAAAATAGGTGATGCAAGATCCCTGAAATCCCCTCTTGTGTGTGCTCTGCAAATGGACTTCTCTCCGCAGTTCCCTGCTGAACTCCTGTAAGCGATGTCTGAGCATCCCTGCGGGCAGCCATAGGGCTGAGCGCCCTGCTTCCCCCCTGAGTCACCAAAACGGGCATTTTCACGGGGCAAGGAGGAAAAACTTCCCAACAAAAGCGGAGCGGTGATATGCATCAGCTGTGGCAGAGCAGGAAACAACCGGAGAAGAAAAAAGCTCCTGGGACAGAGTCTGAGCCCAGTGGAAACAAGCAATCCCGGGAAAAACACCGCGGAGGACCAACTGGGCAGGCAGGAGGGCGTTGCGAGATGCTGGGCTGCAGCAGGTTATCGTCAGCCCACGGCAAACAGGAGGTGGCGTGGTGTTGCCTAATCCTCTTCGACTGCTGGTCCAGGCAGGTTACATGTAGTCAATGCAAGGGCTTAAAAATAATCGCTCCTCCTGCGTTTCCCCACCTAATACAGAGCATTTTCAAGCCAGACCAGTTTCTGGTCTGAAAAAAGTGACCCAGGGTCGCCAGGGCGACCAGGGCCCGTGCAGAGGAGAGCGCCCAGGAGCGGGGTTTCCGTGGGCAGGCGCTGCCGTTGAAGCGTGGTGGTGATGACACGGGCGTTATCTCCTCCTGGGCTGGAGGCGCTCACACACTGCTGGGTGCCTCCGCCGCCCGCTGGGATCCCCGTGTCTGAGCCTGAAGGGTCCGCCTTGGAGATAACGGGTGTTTCAGGATGGTCCTAAGAAATATGCCAAGTGTAGCGGAGCAGAGTTGATGTAGCTCCTTCTGCAGATAACTCCAGAGCTGTTCTTGCTGCTGTGCAGCTCAGAGGAACGTCAGGCCGAGCGGACTCACGATACGTTTAATGTGCGTGTTAGCATGCCATTAAATATTGACTATGCTTAAATAAATGATGCAGCCAACTTTCAAGGAAGAAAGTGCTTATTTTGTCGACACAAAATATCCCTCTGTGCCTTTATCCCCCTAAGTCGGTCTGTGGCCAGAAAGTTCTCTGAACGAGGTCTTTGTGACCAGTTTCACGTAACATTGCTCGCCCGAAGGAGACTCTGTTAGAGACGAAAACTTGGTTTGGCCTTAAAAAGCCAAGTGTTTTAACCAGAGAATGTCAGAAAGATGACTTCAAAACTTTCTTTCAAAAAAGCTTGCAAAGAAGAACTTTGTCGAAACCAAGTCTTTCCCACAAACTGCTGTGACATAAATGAATCTGCATTTTGACAGAGATGTCCTTCAACTGAAAAAACCCCAGGAGCACCTCAAATCTTTCTGACCCGCCGCATCACGACGTCGTGTGCGTCCTCCAGCTGCCCCCAGCGTCACACCGTCTTGGTGGGCTTTCTGTAGGGCGTGTGTGCTAATTTGGGAGCTTAGCCGCTAAACCCATCAAAAAAGGTGGGCCAGAAGTCTGGTTTCAGCCCACCTAAACTTAGGAGCTAAACTAAAAGATGTGAGTCGACAGCAAAATAGCACCCAGGTCACTTCAACAGCTGGTGGGAAGGGTAAAATCATACTCCCCCCTTCCCCAGAGTATGTGGGAAGGTTGAATTTATTTGGCTGCATCAAGATCAATCTTTTGGCATGTTGAGGGACCGTCACCACGTTCACTAGGCACCAGTTTGGATGTCTTTGAGGCGAGACCCCAGGCTGGGGCAGGGGTATGGGACCAACTGCACGGCCTTTGCTGCCTTTCTTTTTCTTTTCTGCTTCACCATCGCTTTTCTCAGGCTCCCTCCCGCTGCCTCTCTTAACATTTGTTTTCGCGACACCTTACAAATAGCTGGTTTTAATAATGTAGAATTGGAGGCTTTTTTTTACGTGCTTTTGGTGCATCAATTATTGAAGCCCAGCACTGGCGTTCTCCCTTAATAACGGGGTTTTTGGGTTGTTTGTTTCTGTTGGTTAAATTTTTCATGGGAATATTGTCACGGTGGAAGGTATTTGCCCTGGCTGCTCCATGACATGCAGCTCTTCGTAGCACTTTCGCGAGTGACACGGGTGCATCGTCGCTGGCACCGGGCTCAGCCTCTGTGGGCTGGGTGGGTTTCGATGTCCCCTGGAGGAACGACAGCCACAAGACAGAAATGTCCCCACCGCAGACCGGTACTCGGGGGGGGGGGGGTGTCACTGCTCCCAGGGAATTAGGACGCCGTCGGGAAGCAGCCACCTTCCTGCGTTACCGCGAAGGGCTAGAGCTGGGTGTCTGGGGTTTGAACCAGGTTGTCCTCGGCTGCCACTGCACAAGCAAGACGATGCCTGAGCATCCTGCCAGCGCTGCAACAGGCAATTAAAATGTTAAAATCAATGTTGACAGAGAGCGCTAAGTGCGACGCTCGGCACTGCCATCCCTGAGCCAGGAAGCACTACGGGGAACTGCCAGCCCAGATGAACCTGCCTCCTGATTTTTTCTAGGCCACTAGTAGTTATCACTGGGCATTTTCCCCATGAATGTTTCCATTCTTTAAAAAAAAAAAAAAAAAAAAAAAAAAAAAAATTGGCTTGGTTTTTATTTTGAAAAGCATCAGGTTGGAAAACGTCCATCTGTCTCAAATGTTTACCATCAATTTGCAGAGGCCAATGTCATTCTCGGAACTGGCTCGAAGGGATCTTAGGAGATCTCTGGTCCAACACCTGCTCAAAGCAGGGACAGCTCTGAGGTCAGAGCAGCTTACTGAGCGCTTTATCCACTCTGGCCTTTATAATCTCCAAGGATGGAGACTGAGCAACCTCTGGCCAGGAGATATTGACTTTCCATCGCTCCCAACTGCAGCCAAATTCTAACTGGCAACCTGGAGGTAAAGGTTATTTAGCCCCTTAACAACCTCTGGATCAGGCCCTCCTACAGAGAGAGATTCTTTTCATTAAGTTTTACCTTATCTTCAGACTTCAGCGTGAACTAATATTCAGGCAACACCCTGAAGGCTCCCTCAGCATCCCTCTGGCTTCAAGAGCTGACATTGATTCAATGGATGAGCGCGTTAGAAGCGTGTCACCGTTGTGTCTGTCCTTTACCTGAGCAGTTACGACGTGGAGTGGGGAAAAAATGCAAACAGGAGCGTGGAGGTGGTGAACTGGAACCCACTGGTGCTTCTGCACAGGTTCGTGCCAGACTGGTTTCAGCAGCAAAGCCGTTTTAAGGATTTCCTGCATCCACATCACACAACTGTGGGCAGATCACTGGGTGGATTCGGGGCTGAAACAATCTGCAGAACAGAAAAAGCGGAGGAGAGGGTTATTTTTAACTCAGATCTGTTTCTAACGCAGGCCCTAAACCAGCTGCTTGGGCATAACTGTGGGGTCAGCAAACCAGGGGGGTGCGTGTCCCGTGCCAGGTTTGCTGCCAAAGCCGAGGCACCCAGAAACTGCTGATTCAGGGAAAACCCCACGTCCCGTCCTGGCTGTGGGGAGCATGCGGCAACACCGAAGTCAGGGTCCTACCGCAGCCAGGGCACTTGTGGGGTTTTCCTTGTGGATTTTTTCACCGATTAGCAGGTTGAAGTAAAAATCAAGAGCAAGTCCGGGGTTTACCGTAACCCGAGGCCGGCTGTTAAAGCCACAGCTGCTTGCTCTTCCCTGGTCTTGGCCCGCTGTTCGTTACCTGACGTGTTCACTGACATGTTTGGGTCCTTACAAACGCTCCTGCGGCCTAAGCTGGAGGATGCTTTGCTTTTTCTGTCCTGTTGGCATGTTGTCTGCTCTCCTCCAGCCACTCCGGCTGTTGGGGTTTTCCATCGACTTTCAGATGATTGTGTGCTCCTGCTGCCCAGAGAGCTGGCTGCTGGCCTGGGAGGGAGCTGGGGAAGGCAGGGCTGGGTCTTCCCTTCACCCTATTGCTTCTCTGGGTAACGAGTGCTTTTACAGAAGGAGTGTTTTTTATGGCCTGTTCTCATGTCGAAATAGCAGGCACCACAAAAGATGCCGAGGTGGGTTTGCTCTAGCAGGGGGGATGCCCGTGGAGCTCTGATTTATAAGAACAGAGCGCGCTGGGCTGGTAACATACTGCAGAGACCCCACGGGGGAGCGAATGGTGCAGTAGATCAGGAGACCACGTGATGGAGACTCCAATCTGGGCTGAGCTGGTACATGGTGGTGGGCAAACCTCCTCTCTCTTGCTTCTCCCCTGCCCTTGGTCTCCAGGGACGTTTGTGGAGATGAAGAATGCGTTCTACAATGTGGCTGCAGATTAAAAAGGAGTTGCTTTTGCTTCGTGAGTAAGGTTGAGACTTGGTATCTCGAGGGAAGCTCAGCACAGGACTTTTGGGGCAGCCGTGGGTTGGTCCTGCTCCTTTCCTCTCCGGGAGGTGGAAGAAGCGCTAGACACGCGTAAAATTTAGTTGTGCCCCGAGGTTATGCTTCCTTCTCTTTTAAAACCGGAAAGGAAATTGGTTCACATTTTTTGCTTGCAATGCAATGGTAACCTGACTGACACCTTGACTCTTTTCCTTTATTATTATTATATTTTTTTTTTTCCTCTCCTCCATGGTCAGCACTGCCCAGTTCCTGATGAGAACAGGCCAGGGAAACCAGCTGAGCGTACCTCCCACCTCCTTTAATAAAAAGCTGCTGCCAGAGCAGGGTTCATGGAGCAAGTTTGCTTTGTTAGCCTAATCCACACTCCCTCCTGGTTTCATACTGCTGAGAATTAAAGAGCTGGACATTCCCATGCTGTTAATCTGGTAACAATAAGTCGGGGAAGCCGCTGTAGTTTGCAGAGGGCACAGCACAGCCACGGCTGGACAGATGTTTGACCGCACGAGACACCTTATTTAAACACCCGTCTTGGCCCCAGCCTCATGTTTTTCATTCTGGTGAATACAGCCAGCCTGAAGAGTTACATGGAGCAGCTGATCGTTTTATTGCGGACACATCGTGCTTTGGCATCTGGTGGCATGGGTTGCCAGCCAGCTGGAATGGTACTGTGTTGGGTTTGGTGGCTTTTTTTGAGAGCATCTCCAAATGACTTTGTGCCTGGATGAAAGGGAAGCGGTTTCACCGTTGAGTAAATGTCCCCGGTTTTGGAGGCCCAGCTCAGTGGTGCAGATGGATCCACAGCCACGGGGAGATGTGGAAATGGAAGAGAAAGAGGAGGGAAGCCAGGCTCAGCTCCCGAGTGTTCCCTTCTGATTTGCCCTGTGACTTCAGGCAAATGGTTTAACACTCCTGTGCCTCAGTTTCCCGACTGTGAAATGCAGCGGTCCTCTCCTGCACCTCCAGTATGACACGAGGAGAAGCCCGTGCTATTTAAGATACCCCTCACCATTGTGTTGCAGGCAACTTAAAGAGATTTTGTCCTGCTTTCCTTGAGGGATGGTCCTCGCTATCCCTTGGAAAGGGCCGGGGAGTCTTTTACTATGTGCTGGTAGGACCCAGTTAGTGCCCAGAGACCCTCTCTCTGCCCTGTTTGTCCCATGCTGTGGCAGGTCCCAGCCTGTGGCTGCAACTCAGGTAATCCCAGACGCCAGAAATGCTCAATATTGATCAGCATCGGCAGCGCTTCGCAGGACAGTAAAGCAAAGGCAGGTGGGAGCCCTGAGAGCTCTCTGCTCCCCGTGGGTGGCACGGGACTAATGTCGTCGACGCCTTGGCGTCGTGCCAGACCAGAAATCCAGGACTGGAAGTTTCCTCACAAAAGTGTTCGGAGAGGGCACGGGGGAGGAGGCAGCCTCGGCGCAGCCCGTCCTCCTGCTAAGCAAACTGTGGCAGGGTGGAAGGGGGAGGAATGTAATTAAAAAGCCCCATGGGTTTATTTTTTTCATAACCTTTTCCTTGCCATAGATTTCTGCAGCTGCTGGCTGGTTTCGCCCTCCCTCTCCCGCTCCTCCGTGCTGCCCAGTTCTGCTGTGGGGCCTGGACCCAGCTCCGCTCCACCTTCTTGTCGGTGCATCTAAATTGTAAACCCTTCCCAAATCCAGGGGAGTGAGGGATGTTTTTGGACATGGGTCCTCCATGGGTGACCCGTACCACGGCCTCGGAGCCGGGGGAGCCCTGAGCATCACTCCCTGCCCCACCGCTCCCCCCAGCACTGGCTCATTCCCCCCCTCGCTGCCATGCGAGACTGCTGGCTTCAGCGGGTTTCGGGTCAGTTCCTGCACGCTGGTCACTCCTGGGTATCTAAATAGCTCCATGAATTGTGCATGCGACTAAAAGATTGATGGATGAGAAAGGACAACTCTCCCCCCGCCCCAATTAGTACTTCATCAACCACAGGACGTACCCCTCGGGATACTCAAGTGGGCTTGGCCGGAGGAGGCTATCTGCATACCTCTTTGACAGGGAGGTAATGGAGTGAAATTATCGGTCAATATTTAAATACAGACAAGATCTAAGCTCTTTCTGAATTGCGAGTTGGCCTATTGTGGCAACGACGCCCCGCGCCCTGGATCCCTCATTTTTTATCATGCTACATTACCCGCAGGGCTTTCGCATTCCCACACCACTTGACCTCTTGACTCCGTTATCTCCATCTTGGAACAAACAAGAAACATTTTATTCCCACCAGCGACCTGTCATTCACGGCAGCGGCGTCTGCTGTAAGTCCTCGGCTCGTTTTTCTCCATCCTCTCACCTGCCCCACCGGGAGCTCGGCCTTCCCGAGGTGGAAGATAAAGGCAGAATAAATCCACTCTCTAAACGCTTTTGGGGAACTTGCTCCTTCTTAAAGCGGCAGGGCAGATTTGTGGCAATTTTTTTTTTTGCCCGTCCCCTCCATCCTCGATGATTTATTCTTTTCTCTTCCTGGGTGTCTTTTTCTCAGTCATAAAGATAAATAGAAGGGTCTGGCTGAACAAATCACCTGGTGGTAACAGTCAGATCGGTCAGGGGTGATAATTGCAATTAAGATCTCTCCCAAGTAACATTCTTTGCTCTAGTGCCTTCCTCCACGGTGGAGCTGGGGTTGGAGATACCAGCCCCGACTTGACCAAGAGAGCAAGTTCCTTTAATCCATCCTGTGTAATTCTTTAATTTACCGGTTCCCCTCTGATTTTAATAAATAACTGGACACCTCAAGCACGTTAAGCAGTGCTACAGGTGGATTCGGTTTCAGTCTTGTCATGAGGATTTTTGGAAAGGTGTCAGTTAACGTGATGACTCTGAGATAGCAGCAGCTGAGCTTTGCTAGGGCACAAGGAGCCACGTCGCAGGGTGAGGTGTCAAGCCGTTGCAGAGGACCTGCTTTTTGCTGGTGTGACATGCACACCCGCATTGCTACCCCTGCAAACACATCAGTGCTGCGGCTCCTGGGCTTGAACCAATTCCGAGGACAAGGCTTTGGACCACGGCACCCGGCTGCTCTGGTCCATAGCTTTTGGGTTTTCATCTGTTGGTACGCAGAGTAGAGCTTAACTGTCCCTCCGTTTAGGGCCTTGCTGTCGGATGGGTGGTACCGGGACCTGGGCACAGGCTGTGCAGGAAGGAATTTCATTTGGCTTCAATCGGCTGCAAGAGTCCCGTGATGGAGGACCACATCCCCTGGCCCACAGAGGGGACCTGCCTGAGTGCCCTTCGGGAGGAGCCTTTCAGGGGCAGGTATCCGGGTGCTGTTTTGAGCTCGGCAGCACTCTCCCTGTACGCCTGTAGGCAACTTGCTGAATATCAAAGCCCAGAGCCCATTGTCCCCTTTTTGCTTAGTTTAGGTTGAAGTTGCTCCAAACCCTCAAGCTATTTCGAGGAAACACCATGCGCCTGCCTGGTACCTGCGTACGTGGCTGCGATGTCCCTTGGCCACTCCGGCTGAAAAGGCGCTGAGTTCCCCGAGACGGGGTGGGATGGCTGAGCAGAGCCATCTCTGAGCCATTGAGAGCCCCACGATGTCCCTCCCTCCACGTGTCACTGTGACCCACCTCCGCACCTGCCCATTTACGCGACAGGGATGGTGACACTCCTGTGCTTGCTCCACAGGAGCGTGAGCCCATTTCCCAGGTGTCCGTGAGGAGCACAGCTGCCGAGGCAAAGGGAACCGCGTCGACGCCTGCAGATAAATGACTACATCCATTGTAAGGACTCGGTAAAGCCCCCATTGAAATAAATGGCAAAACTCCCAGAGATTTCAAAGGGATCAGTCCTGAATGTTTGTAATTCTCTCCTAGACTTATCATATATCCTCAGCGCTGTGTGCTATTTCCATAACAAGAGGTATGGCATTCCCTTACTTCCATGTTTGTTAAGTAACAAAGAGAGATTTCAACGCTTGTAGCCTTCCCAAATTTGTCAGGCACCAAACAGTCTCCCCCTGGCTCCATGTGAGCGTGTTCCCAAGCCCAGCGCCTCGTTAGTGCCGTGATGGGACCTTGTTCAGATGCTATGAATATGCATCAGGGCTACGGTTGGGGTTTTGTTGGCATACACAGTGACTTTGTCATTTAGTGGTCTCCAGGGCTGTTTTAATCAACATGCACATTTCGCGTGTCAGCTTATTTCACTTCACTGGTTATTATTTTATTTACAAATATTCTGGCAATTGCTTGAATTTGTTCCGTCCCGTGCGCCTGTAACTTTCTCCTCTCGGCTCTGCACCGTTCTCAAGGCAGGGTCTGTGGTTTCCCCCGCTTTGTCACGGGGAGGGATGACATTTACCCTCCGCCAAGCTTCGCTTTGCTTCATTCCCCATTTCAAAACGTTGATCAAACCGGGGAGGGGGAAGGAAGGAGGGACGTTCGCTCAAATGAGATTTACAGCAGCACGCGGAGTTCTAGGCACCGGGGTTCAAACAGTCTAGACAGATATGCAGTAGTGCCAAGGCCACCGGGGATGAGCCTCAGTTTTCTAGCAGGAGCTCGGAGCCCATCTCAGAGATACGGGATTTATTGTATCTGGTCAGGGGGAGGACAGGAATTAGCACGGTGCTGCGTAGGCTAACGAGATATGCCGAAGGAGCTGGCGGGGAGATGTTCCCGAGGCCCTGGGAGAGAGGGTTGCTGAGAAAGCCCGAAGGAGAAAGGATTGATGAGATGTAGGTCAGGAGAGGGAGGCGGCACAAGCTGGGGAGGAGAAGCTGGGAGCCGAGCTGCCAGCGCTCGGGAAGCCGATGGAGGCTCCAGCCAAGAGGGCAGGAGTGCCCGCGTGCGCGCGTGTGGGGGGAAGATGAATTTCGCAGTGACAATTTGGACAGGCTAAAGCAGAGCGCGGGGAGAAGAGTCTATAATGCTTCAAATACGCTCTCATCCCTCTGCATAAACACCCCCGTCACGTCCAGCACTTCACCGCACGCTTTGGGGGGGCGGGGGAGGGTGGGGAGGAGGAGATATCTTTTCCGGTCCTAGAGCGAGTACTTTTCCTCCAAACGTTCACCAGAGTTGGTGTTTTGAAGGAAAGGTGCCTGCCAGGAATTCAAAAATAACTATTCAATCCGTGCTCATGTGCCTTGGCACGTCTCCCATCACAACTGCCAAGATGTCCAAACCTGAAACGAGCAGCACAGCATCTTTAATAATTCACCGACGGATGCTTTTAAAAAATGTGTGGTTTATATTCATGCCAGCGCTGCCCCTCCCTCCCCTCTTCCCCATCTCCCCTTCCTCTCCTTTTCTTGCAGGTGGTCTATTTAATTTCAATTTCAAGCTGTTGCCTCCTGCTTTGGTTCAGCAAAATGACGTGTCTTGACCTATTCATTTCATGTTTCCAAAATCTTTTACATTTCCTGCCTCCTCCCCTCCACCCCCTCCCTTAAAAAGAAAAAAACAATCCCAACTCGCAAAACGAAGAATTTCCCTGCGTCTGTAGAAAATCTGGCCTCACTTATACCTGTAAAAACAGTTGTTTCCCTTACAGGAAATGGCTTGCTTCAGCACCTGAATTTTGTTTTGGTTTGGTTTGGGTTTTTTTTTTTTTTTTTATTCCTGGTGAGATTTTGATAAATCTCTGCCTGATTTCTGGAAGGAATGGGCAAACTCCATGAAGGCTGGTTGGATCTGCTGGAGCAGAGGACATCACCTTTCCCTATCAGAGCCTCAGGTCTTCCCAGCTGAGACTCCGGCTGACGCGAGGGCTTTGTGGCGGGCAAAAAAAGGAGAGGAGCCAGTCCCTGTCCCCAGGAGCTTGCAGGGAGAGCAGACCGGCCAGGCCCCGGGTGAGAGGAGAGCACGTTATTGTCTTGGGGACAACGCTGGAGCAGAAGCCAGGGTTTAGCCCGCCTGCCTTGAGGTACCCAACTGCGGCCCCCGAGTCAGGAATATAGTTCAGGATTTATGTCCCTGTGTCTCATCCGGTCACCCGCAGGTGTTTTTAGAGGCATTGCACCTCCGTCTGTATTGAGGAGGGAACCTGGGGCAGGTCCCCAGCCCAAAGGGCAAAGCCGAGCTTCCCCACTGCGCTGGGTATGGGGCTGATGTCGAGGAGAGGATGGTGGGAGCAACACTTTGGAGAAGTCAAGTCCTCTCCTTGGAGGAGAAGACATGGGTGGGACCACTGATGCCCCTCTTGCTGAGGGACAGGCGTGGCCTGGCTCCACGTACCTGAGCGTAGGAGGGTTTTGCCACCTCTGCCGGGATCTCCAGAAGAAAAATGCTGGGGCAGGTCCTTGTATGACGGAGAGATCGTGCCAGATCCTCAGTAATCATAACTGACGGTTGTAAACAGGGCTGTATGTACAGACTGAATCCGTGGTATGAATGAGTTTCCTCTCCCGCTTTGGCAGCGTGAACTTCTACTTTGAAGGCCTCCGTTTTGAAGATGTTGCCCTTCACCTTTTCCGTCCATACGTGCACGTGTATGTGTGTGTTTGTGTGTCTACCTGGCCGTACAACGCTATCCAATTTGAGTTCACTTTTTTGGGTATAAAGTGGAATTTGATACAAGTAATATGGCAGATCACCCCCGCAGGTACCATCTACCACCGCACCTTCAAACCCAGCCCCACAAGAGCGGGGCACGGACCTTGTCCCCCTCCGCTCGCGCTGCCGCCGCAGACCACACGGCTCCCACCAAAAGGCGCTCTGGGGAGGGGGCGGGAGGTGTCGAAGTCCCTCTATAAGCGGCGGTGAAGTTGCTATAGCTTTTCTGTGGTCTGCGGTGGCCGCGTTAGCGGCGGTGCCGGGGGCTCGGGGCGAAGGAGCGCAGGCGTACGCTGTTAGGTAGCTTAACTTTTCATTTCCTGTGTGGTTTCATATTAGGTATGGTATGCACGACTCGGTTTAATTGATGCACGAAGCAAGGTTTTATGTACGTGCTGGACTTTCAGAAAAAACTAGTAGTGGTAAGATAGACACATCAGCGAAGGATTTTCAAAGTCCCCAGAGAGCCTGGCTGCCAGAAGTGAGACGTTTTAATGTTTGCGTTCAGAAACCTCCTTTAGGTTTCCCTGCCTTGGATGAAACACAGAAGATTAATAATTTGATTGAAAACCAAACCTTCCTGTTAAAAACAGTCTTGTGTTCCGAAAGAATAAAATTTAAATGGCTGGAAAAGCGAAACAGAGTGCTACCGTAGGTGCTCAGGCTTACGGCATACCAGAAAGATGTTCCAGGAGTGACTTCTCCTGGCTCCCTCCCTTCTCCCCATCATCCCCCGTGTTTATGAGGTGCTCGGCTCCGTGATGCTCGCCTCCCGCTCCGCTACATGACAGGGCTCTGAGAGCCTTTCTCCTGGCTGCCAATTTTTCTTCGGTTTTGCAGCCATGTTCCTCAACGGGAGTGTTTGAAGCGCGTAGCAGTGTGAGAACAGCCTAGCGGGTCCAGAAAAATTGTTTCTTTGAAAAGAAGGAGGCATTTTCTTTTTCAGGCACGTGTTCCCTGCATGCTCAAAGGGACTCTTGAGCCAGGTCGCAAAATTGCCACAGAAAGGAGTAGGGAGCAGGAGAGACACGGGGTGAAACAAGAGTGCGATTCAGCTGGGGTCATGCCAGTTTGGGGAAGAGAAGGCGCAGGGATGATAACCATCCCCTTGGCTGTTAAAGACAAAGGGAAGCGGGAGGTAGTTTCTTCCTTTCTTCTCCGGCTCTGAAGGGGAGAATTTAAACTGGAAACCCATTCCCCCTCCATCACCACCACTGCAAGCTAAAGGATGAACTTAGGACTCAATAATTGCATCTAGACTAAATTATATCCATAAATAAAATGGAAAAAAGGCTCATCCTACATCCTGGAGGGTGCTGGCGCAGCTCAGCTCGTTTCATGCAACTCATTCCCGCTGCCGCTCGTGGGCAGTCCCTGGCATCTGCTGATCCCCACCTCATGCCTGGACATTGCTCTGGAGATGGTTTATTGGCACAGGCCAACACCCCGCTAGGGCACGTGCATGCCGTGAGGTAGGGAGAACCATCACGTGTCGCTGACCCTATTTATTTTCTTGGTATAGACATAACTGAGAATACCAGTTCACCATGACCTGCCCCTCAAATGAGGGTAGACTCCATTGCTCATGGTTGTGTGGTTACTGGGACGCACAGGAGGCTCAGTTAAAGTGCGCAGGACAGAAAATTCAAGAATTAATTAAAAAAATCTGGAGCTTTCTGTTCAAAAACTGCTTCAGCATCCATAACTTTGGTCAAATATGTATATCAGGGGTACCTTTAGCCTCCCTCCAGGGCTGGGATGGTAAGTTTAGCACATAAAGGAGACGGAGAGGTTTTCCTAAACCAGATTCGGTGCCTGGAAGTCAACGACTCTGCGGGGTGTTGAAGGCAGAACAGAGGCCTCCCTTTAGGTGCTCCGTTCGATCAGCCCGTGAGCAGGTATACCTGATGCACTTAGGTCACGTCTGCAAGTGAAGCGTGCTACGGTGAAGCAGACTGCTGTATGAAGTAACGTGGGTGGGCTTAGCTTCTGCGGGGAGAAATGGTTTGCTTTAAGGTTGGTATTTAAGTCAAGCTGGGATCAACAGCTGGTAGTGAGCCCCGTGTGCTGAGTTATGACTCCGAGGTCTTACCTTGGTCCATCAGTGGGAAGCAAGGCAAGGACAGCGGTCCCAGCCCTTCAGGTTAGACTAAGGTCTTTCAGCATCTCTGTAGGATGACGCCAGGAGTAACGGAGGTTTCCTCCGCGTGGGTCTCTGTGTATTGGTGTAATACTGGTGCTCCTGACCATATGCACTACAACTGGCATGGAAAAGTACTCAACTGAATTGTGCTGGTGGTTTCCCAGGGTAATGCATCTCCTAGGGGTAGGGATGCTTTTTTGTGCAATTACATCACGCTGAAACCATGGTTTTGGGCATCGGGAAAAAAAACCAACTGGTGCTTTATCCACTACGTCTCATTCTTTCTTCTTGACTACTGAATGGTGTGAAATTCTCGGAAATCCCATTAAAATAAAAAGTATGGCTTTTATTGCTGCAATGTGACAAGTTGTGTGACTCAGTGTTTCCCCTCAAATCATCCATCCTTCCCCCATAGAAACCAAGAAATGGATCCGTCTTCGTATTCATTAGCTTTAAATAAGGCGGTGGCAAAACCAAGAGTGATAAGATCAAACACATATGCTACATGGGCACTTTTGCAGATAGCTTGACTTACGGTAGACATAACATCTTAATTAAGGTCCATTCTCGATGCTTTTTCCCTCCATCTGCTAGGCAGAAATCACTGTGAAGCCTGCAGGATTTTTATTCTCTGTCAAGCAGAGGGTCCTGCTACAAAACAAGCTTTTGAGAAGTCCTTACTCAGTATGACTCACAGACTTAAGGAAGTGTTGTCTAGACAAGACCCCAGGTTTTTAAGCCACAGCTATGAGTGGGAGAAGTGAGAGAAGCCAAGTGGTGTCAGCAGGAGGGATGGACTGCAAAGCTACGGGGTGTCTGTAAGCGTTGGATTGCCCTGGTGCTCACGTGGCATTTCCTTCAAGAGGAAAACTCACGCTCTGCTGGGAGGTAACACGTTCTCGTACGTGCTGGCTGATAAGAAGGAGGCAGGCTCTCAGCCCATGGTGTTCACTAAATAGCCGGAGCAGTTGGTGGTGGTGGGTTTTGATCGACTCGGTGCGGTACTTCAGCCCTTCGTGCAATCCATCCCCGTCTCGTGTATTCCCAGACACGCTCCGGGCAGCACCAGCACCGCCGGTGGATGAATGTTTGCCTTGGCACCATGGTACAAAGCATCCAGGGCTTTCAAATTCATACTCTTAAGTCTGAAATTGGTCCCAGAAGCCCACGCACAATCACTGCAGGTGAAGGAGCAGTCGGGTTATTAGCTTGTAGATAAAATGTCTTTTTAATAATAATTTAAAACAAAACAACACAAAACCCTTTCAGTATGCAGAGCCAACGAACTGGGTTTTACACTGTCTCATCTTCTGGCTTCAGAGTAGGGGTGAACGAAGGAAAAAACCTATCAGTATTTGGATGACAAAGGGTAGGAAAAGCTGGGCTCTAATATTTATGGGGTTGCTGGCTCACAGTAGAGAAGGGCCATGGCTGCATGTACCCAAGGAAGCGACTACAAAGGCAAAAGCTGAACTGTGGCAGAAAATAGCTTAGCATTTGGGAAGTATGGGCTAAACAATGCCTGCTTGGCGAAACAACCACGGTTAGACAGCCTTTGGACTGGTTATACCAGCGTTTGTTCGCTGATGTTTAAAGGTGGTTAAATATCAGATAAAAGGATAGTGAAGCTGAGCCTGTGTTGATAATTCAGGTTTGGGACTACATTTTCAACACCTTTTTAGCTTCAGATAGCTTTTCAGATGAGCCTGGACAGGGGGAAATCTTTCTAGTGTGCACAGTGGGGAAAAAAAATTTTTTTTTTTTAAAAAAAAAAAAAAAAAAAAAAGCTTTGAAGTCCCAGCTGGTGTTTCCTGCTTCTAAGCTGCCCGGGTTTGGTAGAGGAATGGATTTTCTTTCATAAACTCCCAATTGTAGTCAAGTGAATGGAATTCTGCAATTTTACTTGGCCGAGTTTCCAAGCCGAGTGAACCGCTTTGTTCTGAAGAGCTGGAAAACTACTTGATCCAGCTAAGAATTGCCTTCTAGGTGTCGCCTCACTGCAGAGAATCCTTTTTCCTTCTGCGTAGGAGCAGACAGATGTATTTCTGGGTTAACAAAAAAATCATCTGAAACTTAGGCACAGTCACAAAAAAATGTCTATAAAGCAATGATATCGCCTGAGCCAAGGACCTTTTTGCTGCCAAATGCCTGCTATTTTGAAAATCTTTGAAGTTTTCAGAGAGATCCACCAGGATATCTTTCAATATGAATGATTTTGTGCTATAGGGATGTTGTAAAGGAGTACATGGTGTGGAGAAGTAATTACATGTGTCTTAAAACAAGACTCTAACTGTTTCAAGGTCAAAGAGTCTACAGTGGTCATCTAAGTTTATTCAGATTTATATTCTTGCGAAATTCATCTGACTAATTATTTTATATATTACTCTTAAAAAGGGAATATATTGTCCTTCCATTCCTCCTCCCATCCATCAATATAATCTAATTTAACCTAATCTAGCCTAAACTAAAATAATGAAGACAGACAATCCTTCAGAGCCAAACACAATTAGTACCTACACAGCTGAAACGAAATCTTTTTTTTTTTTTTTTTTCTTTCACTTGGAATTTCCCCTTTGAGTTGGATGAGGCCTAAATTTTAGCCGTAGTAGAAGCAGGCTATTGCCTGGTCCAACGTACAGCACAAATCCCTGAGTGTAAACAGAAAACACGGTGCTACTTTTTCCAAGTTAATTAATGAAAAATCAAAATATTCCAAAATCTAATCCCTTTAACTCTGGCTCTCTTGTGGCATGCATTACTGATGTTACTAACAGGAAACTCTCAAAAGACAATTTAAATTCAAATTTTTTTCATTCCCGTGCACTTTTCCTTCAAAGGGCTCGCTTGGCGCCCGCGGGGCTGGATGCACAAAGTGCTGGAACAGAGCTGCAGAGGGAAGGGCGCGCAGGTCTCGGGGCTTGTCCAGCACGGGAAGAGGCGGTTTAATATTCTGGGCAGAAGCTGTTATTTCCAGTTCAGAAAAATCCTTTTCAGGTTATCTCGTGTCACTACGGGAAAAGGTTTAAGCTAAAAGTTTTAAGGGAAAGGTTTAAGCTAAAGTGCAAAACACGTGTCCCCAGGCCACCGTGCTGTTTTGTTGGCTCGCTCGTGTAGGTATAAATCTGCCGGTATAATGCATAAACCTGAGCTGGAAAGACAATCAAAGCCCTGATTAACTGAGACGGGCTGAGGAAAGGCAACCCTTCAAGTGGAAGAGAAGAAAGACGAGGTTAACTCACCAGGGCTTGAGCAGGTATAAATCCTCAGAAGTCCTATCGAGGTGGAGAACAATTTCTGGAGGATCCCTCTCTTGACCAGAACAGTAACTTGGGAGATGGCTCCTGTGCTGACTCAGGTACCCCCTACCCTAAATTAGGTGGGATTATGTCTTAGTCTGCGTTCACACCAGCAAACCCCTTCGCACTTGTCTCCCAGTTCAGCCAGGGGAGGAATGGAGGGGTGGGGAAGGCGACGGGGAGACGGGCAGGGGTGAGATTTTTGCTACTCATTTTCCAGCCATTGGTGGAAAGGAGCTCTTGCTTTAGGTTGGGCTTGTACGTGTAGAATAACAATGGGCTGCTTATATATATACGTATGTTACAGGGCTTCCCCGGGTACTCTGCCCTGCGCGTGGCTACCCCACGCGCTCGGGCTGCCCACGCGGAGGGTGGGAGGAAAGCACCCTGCACTGTCACGCAGGTGACAAAACACACGCTGGACTTAAACATATCGGGGTAAATCTACCAGATTTACCGGAGCTGTCCCAGATTTGTGTGAATGGAAGGGGGTTTGCAGTCCCGTGCTGTGATTTTAAAATGAAAGCTCCCCATGGAAGATGATGGGCAAGGGACGGGAGAAAACCCCACGGTTTCAGGGGAAAAGCCTGTGAACTCGGCCTATGCTGTGAACCCCGTGAACTCCAAAATCAGTTCAGAGAGTTCCATGAACCCTCGAACTCCAGCGGGCTTTGCCATGCCTGGTGGAAAGCCCTCGGTTTCTCGTCATCCCCTTTTTGTTACTTTTGCTCCCTTTTATTAGCAGGGAAGCACAGCTGTACAATCTCTCCCATCTCAGCGTAATTGCATTAGACACTTGGAGGCCGTCAGATTGCCATTCAAGCTGGTATATAATGAATTTACTTGACATGCGGAGGTCCTTATGTCACAAAAGGTTTTCTCATTATATCTGAGCTTTTACTTGTTTATCGAGAGTCTCCAAAGCCTCACCCTCTCCCCACTCACAGGGTGGGAGAAGCGCTGCAGGAAGCTGCCTTTTAGTGCAATATTCATCAGAAAAGACCCACCTGGCTGTAACTTTTAGGTTTTATTTGCAGCTTGCAGGGGAAGATCTGGCTGTAAATGCCTGCTGTGCCGAGTCAGAACTGGGGGACGACATGGGCAGGGGTGATTGTTTGTAACTGGCAGCATAATGTTCTCCTTAAGGCGTGTTGGGACACCTGGGGATTTTATGTCTCCTTCCCAGCAAGATTAAACAGTTATTTGCACCCAGGGAGCGCACCCTTGTCCTCACCGAAGGTAGCAGTTGGTCCCATGAACTGGTTCTGATAAATCCCGTGAGACGGTTAGGCGCGTGCGGTGGGACAACCCTGCTCGGGCCTCCCTGGGTCCTGGACTCGGCTGGTCCAGCGCCCCGCACGGGCTGCTGCCGGCTCCTCGGGGTGCAACAAGTAACGCCCGGAGCCTTCATCCTTCAGCAAGGCGGGAACGGGGGTTTGATATCATGGCAATAGGCAAAGTTGTGTGAAACCCCACAGGAGAGCCACTAAAAGGACGCAATTACGCAGTTCCCCATCTGCTTCGGTCCCGTTATCCTCAGGAATACGCAGGACTGTCCCCTGCGGAGCTGCAGCACCGGGGGGCAGGTGGGACCCCCGTAAGAGCCTGCCTGCTCCCAAAGAGCTTGCGGCACGTGGGGTTGCCACTGCGAGGGGTTAACTGCAGGCTCTGCCCGTCTTGACAAGCATTCCCTTAAAACCAATCCCCCAAACCCTGCGGAAAGGCTCAGGAAGGGGTTTGGAAAGGCTCGGGAAGGGGTTTGCAGACCGGCTCTTCGCAGCCCCCTTCGCCGTCCGGGTCTGTCTGCCCAGCCTTGGCGGGGAGAGCCCCAGTGCCTCCTGATTAGCCCATATCCAAGGCTGAGCCGGGGTGGTTGCAGCACCTCGCTAATAATTCCTGCCTATTGTCCCGGGGCTTTCTGGGAGCGATGTGATATTGTTGCTTCTCCGCGATGCTGGGGGCTCCGGCCGGCTCCTCTCTGCGGCAAGGGCCAGGGTGGGAGCGATGTCTCACATGAATGAGATAAGAGAAGACAAAGCAAATGGGGAAGAAAGGAAGCTTGTAGCTTTTCAAGTTCAATGAGGCTTACCAGGCTTTCGGGGGCCTCTTCAAATCAGAGGCCGAGTTAAAAGAACATGCAGAATTCAAAGCCTGTCCTTTTCCAGGCCCTCTGCCGGCTTTGAAAATCCTCCCAATTCATGTTTACTCTTGTTTCTCTCCCCCCACCCCCGCCACCTCCCCCTCTCTCCTACCTTCCCCACGCAGACACGCACTCAACCCTTCTCCCCGTGCCCAATCGTCTCCCCCAAAATCTGTTCAAAGCGGCCCCCGGCCCGGCGATGCCCGGCCGCGGGAGCAGGTGGGGTGGCTGTTTCCATGCCCCCGGATCCTGCATGCGAGATGTATGCAAATGGCAGCGAATGGTGGGCAACATCAGAAAAGGATACAATGGACCCCCTTAATCCCTCGTTGCCCAGAGCTGTCTCTCACCCCAGTGAAACACAGCATCAGAATGGGGTATAAACAGTTCCTCTCGCATTGCAAACATTAAAGTGTTTCTTTCGCTGGCAGACACATACTTTGGAAAGTTGCTGCGATGGGGAGCACAAAGGCTGGGTGCTTTCATCCCGGGAATTACAGTACGAGCTGCCGCTTTTTGGGAGGAATTGAGGGCTGCAAATGGGGGGACCTGGCAGGACAGTAAGGGATGCAACCTCCGTTTATGCCGCTTTGGAAAATGACTTTACTTGCAAAAAGAGTTCAAAGCACCTGAGACACTTTCATAAGTAAGGACGCTGTAATAAGTGGTGTTACGTGCCGTAAAACGGACGTAGATGGGATCCATGTCTGGCCATTCAAAGGAGAGGGTGCAACGGGCTGCCCGGCTTTGGTGACTTGGAGGGTTGGCTGCATGGCCCATCTCACCCTCATCTCCTGGGCAGGCACAAGACTTTGTTGTCAATGACAACAGTCCTTTGTACGTCTCTAATGATGGGGCCTCAAAGGCAGGTAGGTGGGTGCAGACGACCTTTGCCCATCTGCTGCTTCACCACCTCTGCTGGCGGAGTGTCTTCTTCTCCTGCCCGGCCCATATTCCTGGGCAGGACGCAGACAGCTTGTGTCCACCCCACCGCTCTGTCCTGTTGGGAGCTCTGACCGTGAATTTCTGATGAAAGGCTGTTGAAGATCTGTAAGAATGGAGGCTGTCCATGTACATGAAGAGAAGATGATCTGGGGTGGGTGACTTTTTAGGCTATTGCAGCCTGACATGGAGGTTGAACCCTAATATGTTTTGCCCGTCCTGAGCCCCTGACACTGGCGTTGGGAAGGGTCCTCTCCCAGTCACTCCTTCGTGTGTTTTTCCACTTGGAAGAAAGGACGAAGCAAACACGTGAGCCTCAGGTGCTGATTCACCATCTCTTTGCCCCAGCTCTCAAAACATGTAGCTGGGGCAAATCCACAGCCTTCCTCTGACTCTGTGGGTGAGGATCTGGCTCTGTGTGTTTGAAGAGCTCCACCAGACCCTTTCTTCTGGAAATGTGTCATTCTGTCCTAGGAAAGAACCAATGCTGAAGGCTGAAGGCAAACTAGTGCTAATACTTCCATTTTTCCTGCTTAGGAGCTCAGGGCATGTTAAAGGCAGTCGGGGTGTTACCTGTCAGCTGTTTATACCTCTGGCTCCGTACCACTCGCGCAATCCTGGGCATAGATCTAGAATTACCACCTCCCCTCCTCGACCAAGCCTTATAAAAAGGAGAAGGAAGAAATGTCTAGACCCACATTTGATAATCTGCCGGCTGGCACCCGGCTGGGTGTCAGACGCGTTGTGAAATACTCCTGCAGGTTTTCCATCCCCTGCTGTGCCCAGGTGGCAGCGGGGATGTCCTGTCTTGACACAGACCTCGGCGTTGAAAGGACCAAAGGGAGCGTCAAGCTCCGAGGGCCAAAGCCCAGCTGGTCAGCAGCGACTTGAGAAGGATTTTTGCTGCATACCTGGCAGGGACCTCAAATAGAAAAGAGCTGCCGCTTCTTTTAGGAGTTGCCACTTCTTGCTTTGTTTCTTTCAAGCAGGGCTGTAAAAATATCTGTCGAGCGCTGTGCCTCCAAAGCCCTTGCTGAAGGACGGGGGGAAATTTGCATGCCAACTAATGGCACTTCTTAGGACATTGTCCACAGAGTCAGCAACTGCAGAGTTTCTCTCCCTTCCCAGCCATGCAAATGAGCCGAAGGGGCTGATGAAGGCGCAGGGGTGGGGGAAGAGCAATGTGACAATCACGGCGAGTCACCAAAGCGGAGGGAGGGAAGCAGCCCCGTACTTGAATGCAGCAGAGCTCCGTCTCATTTGCCGCCGCGTTGTGTAGCCCCATTGAGCGCGGGGAGGTTTCTGCAGCTCGGTAACACAGAGGCGGATTGTGCCTCGTGGTCTCAGTTGTCAGTGATCAGCAGGGAGATGACAGATCAGGACCAGCTCCTCAGCTGACATGAGTTGCAAAAGTGTCACTGACCTTGTGTGGCCCTTTGTCACCATTGTCTCAGCTGCTCTGAAAAGAAACCCTTGGTCTTGTTCTTCTCCTCCGGGCTGGGAAAGTGATTATTATTATGTCCTGGCCTTTGGTTGATGAAAATATGTGCAGCTTTTGTCACACGTTTCTCTATCCCGAGTGCGTTTTTACCCGCCCCCCCCTCCGTTTGCTATTCACACTTTGTGTGAATGTGGTGTTCGTTAAACCGGCAGAGACTGGGGGGGAGTGCAGGCAGGGAGCCAGGTACACCTCGGTCCTGCCCGGCAGACCCCAGCCTCCGTCCCCACGGGGCTCTGCCAGTGCACCCCCACATCTGACCCACAGCGCGGTTCTGGACCCTCCCTGGACGCGTGCCGGCACAGCGCGCTCCCACCCGCAGCCCTCCCTGCATCCCCACCAGCCCCTCCGGAACGGCCTTTTGCTGTCAGGCTAAATGGTGTGGGGGGTTTTTTAAGGGAGACAAATTCCAGGAGGGGATGAGGAAGCTCAGGGAACCCGTTTCCATAAGATGCTGAATCCCTGCCTCAAGATGGGATGGGATGGGATGGGATAGGATGAGATAAGATGGGATGGGATGGGATGGGACGGGATGGGACAGGATAGGATAGGATAGGATAGGATAGGATAGGATAGGATAGGATAGGATAGGATAGGATAGGATAGGGTGGGATGAGATGAGATGAGATGAGATGAGATGAGATGAGATGAGATGAGATGAGATGGGATGGGAGAGGATGGGATGGGATAGGATATGAGAGGATGGGATAGGCTAGGCTAGGCTTGGCTGGGATGGGATATGAGAGGATGGGATGGGATGGGATGGGATGGGATAGGATAGGATAGGATAGGATAGGATAGGATAGGATAGGATAGGATAGGATAGGATAGGGTAGGATAGGATAAGGTAGGATGGGATGGGGTAGGATGGGTTAGGATAGGGTATGATGAGATAGAGGAGAGGAGGGGAGGGGAGAGGAGAGGGAGAGGAGAGGGAGAGGAGAGGAGAGGAGAGGAGAGGGAGAGGAGAGGAGAGGAGAGGAGAGGAGAGGAGAGGAGAGGAGAGGAGAGGAGAGGAGAGGAGAGGAGAGGAGAGGAGAGGAGAGGAGAGGAGAGGAGAGGAGAGGAGAGGGAGAGGAGAGGAGAGGAGAGGGAGAGGAGAGGGAGAGGAGAGGAGAGGAGAGGAGAGGAGAGGAGAGGAGAGGAGAGGAGAGGAGAGGAGAGGAGAGGGAGAGGAGAGGGAGAGGAGAGGGAGAGGAGAGGAGAGGAGAGGAGAGGAGAGGGAGAGGAGAGGAGAGGAGAGGAGAGGAGAGGAGAGGAGAGGAGAGGAGAGGAGAGGAGAGGAGAGGAGAGGAGAGGAGAGGAGAGGGAGAGGAGAGGAGAGGAGAGGAGAGGAGAGGAGAGGAGAGGAGAGGAGAGGAGAGGAGAGGAGAGGAGAGGAGAGGAGAGGAGAGGGAGAGGAGAGGGAGAGGAGAGGAGAGGAGAGGAGAGGAGAGGGAGAGGAGAGGGAGAGGAGAGGGAGAGGAGAGGAGAGGGAGAGGAGAGGAGAGGAGAGGGAGAGGAGAGGAGAGGAGAGGAGAGGAGAGGAGAGGAGAGGAGAGGAGAGGAGAGGAGAGGAGAGGAGAGGAGAGGAGAGGAGAGGAGAGGAGAGGGAGAGGAGAGGAGAGGAGAGGAGAGGAGAGGGAGAGGAGAGGAGAGGGAGAGGAGAGGAGAGGAGAGGAGAGGAGAGGAGAGGAGAGGAGAGGAGAGGAGAGGAGAGGAGAGGAGAGGAGAGGAGAGGAGAGGAGAGGAGAGGAGAGGAGAGGAGAGGAGAGGAGAGGGTGTGTGTATTTGTATCTACATACATACACTGAATATCTATGGGAGATCACATCACCTGATTTGCTCTGCTGTTTATTTTTGCCTTGCGCCATGCGTTATCCTTTGCCCCGCCACGAGGGGAGAGGGATGGATTGGTTCCATCTGCCTGCATCGCCTTTGCCACCCACTGCCCAGGGGACAGGCCGGTGGCGAGCTGGTCCCGAGGGGTTTCGACCTTCGGGTGAACTAGGCCTTTACTGGAATTAGCCGGGTGCGCTGCAGTGGGTTGGCAGGGCAGAAGTCGCCTGCCTGTGCAGGGTATTACAAAATTCAGTAGCGCGTACCAGGAGGGTTGCCTGTCCCCAGCTGCGCGACCTTTCAGAGCCACTCTGGAGTTAATTGTAGCGCAAAGGAACCCAGACAAAAAATCCTCCCTGGTGCAGGTAACATTTCTAAGCTGATAGAGATCAGAGGCGTTGCTCTGAGGGGCCTGTGCTGCTGTGTTTGTGTCTTCATCTGTGCATGTGCAACAACCCTGGAAAATGGCTCACGTTTTCCCCAGTCCCCCAGAGCCCTGGAGCAGGGATGTGATGTTCCGGTAAACTGGAAAGATTTAGTTTCTGTTCCTTCCGTTGTTCAAATGTGTAGGGTGGTTGGTTTTTTTTTTAAATCGTGGTTTTGATACAGGTGATACCGATGGAGGCAGTAGAACTGGGTTTACACGCAATGAGGGCTATACCACCATGTAAGCCTGGATACGCTCTATTCAGCTGGAACGGCGTAAATTGGGCTGCGGATGGATTGCCGTTTAATTACCTGTTTGAGCTGCAATTCAGCCCGTGCCGCCTGCTTAACAAAATGTTAGTGCACACTTTTAAAGGGCCACAAACCTCCCTGGAAAGGCAGTTTTCCTAAAGGGGGCTGGTTTACAAGATGCTCTAGGTGGTGGCTGCGTTGAATGGGACTAGTGGGAGCCCGCAGGCAGATCATCAGTCGGACAAGGAGGGGCCCCGTTGAGAAGATGAGGTCTATGTCGTGGGCTTTAGTAGCTGGACAATGCCACTGGAGGAAGGGAGGCGATGCGGGAAGCATCAGGATCCTGCTGTACGGTAGGATGGGCATGCAGCTGAAGCGGTCCCCAGTTCTGCCAGCAGATAATGGCCATTCGATATCACCCGGTTCTTTTGGGCTGTAAAGCCGATGGGATGAATCAAGCCATGGTAACAGCATTGATTTTAACACGGTTAAATTAAGAGGTGCATTTGGCTCTGCGGTGGCTCATTTTACTCTTCATCTAATAAAGCGAGATGAAGTCCCCTATCTGGTGTCACCCCAGTGGCAGCCAGCAGCGGGGACAGCGTGGGGATGTGTAAGGTTAGAGTTGTACAGCCTTGGATGTTGAGCTTAGAAGCTCAACAAAACCAGCCTGAGAATAGCAGCGTGTTTAAAACAAATCTTCCCAGCAATGGATTTTGGCAATGATCGAAACAGTGGTTCAGGGCAGCGAGGCAGACAGATGTAGCTAACACATAATGAAAACCCATGTAATGGAGCTGTGGCTGGATGAATCCCTGGAAGTCAGCGTTGCCCAAATCCGAACCATGGACTCTGCTTCACGTCTCTGACCCGTTGCTCTGTCCCTGAGCTGCCGCAGAGGCTGCCGTGGCTCTGCCTGCTCGTCCCCCCGGGTCCCACCGGCCCGTCTCAACCCCATGAAACCCAGGAGCAGCGGTCTCAGGGATGACGGCACACAGTACTGGAATAGGAGGCTGGGCAGGGGGCAGGGAGTCGGGCAGACCCCCGGGGAGCAGACCCCCGGCAGACACGCAGGAAGACCCAGATGAGCAAACACCGTGCCGTGGTCCTTTAAGTGAGGAGCAATTGCCACGCTGCAAGTTACTTATCGCTAGGACTGAAGCCAGTGTTTGAAATAAATCTTGGTGGTTTGAGCAGTTTTGCTAATGCTTGTGGGAGACACAGACTTCAGTGCAGTTACTCCTGATTTATGCAAAGCGGGAGAAGGATTAGATGAAAATCTGAAAAGCAAGTGTCGGTGTCCTTCAAAAAACTCTTAAATGGGGTCAGGGAAAGTAATTTCGGGGGAATCACAGGGCTAAATATGAATCCTTTGGAGAAAATCCTCCTGTGAGACTTTCAGTGTGAGACATTTAGGATCAGCTGGAGCACCACCTATCAGCTGGCAGGCTGTAAAAGGGCTGAGCCGTTTAACTGCTTCATGTGACCGTCTTAGTCCTGAACACCTAGTCTGCAGATTAAAAAAATGTAAAATTAGGTCATATGTCATTTATAAAATGATTCTCAGAACCTGGCAGTGAGTTGGCATCCATAAAATTGCGTAAGAGAGGTCTCGTGAGTGAGGCGGCCCTAAAGCCTGGCCCACCTTCGCGCTGGGGTGGCATCGTGGTGTTGGCCAAAGTGGATTCACTTTAGAGAGATTTCAGGTTTCACCTTCGGCAAGGCAGGAATTAGGCAGGTGATGGGGCGCAGCACCTTCTCTTTGGCGTGGCTTGGTTTGAAGGTTGAGGACGACAGCTCGGCCACGTGAATCCAGCTGTCTCATAGCAGATGTCTTCGATCTGTAGCTCATGTATGCTCATCCAGAGGTTAAAGACAAGATCAACTTCTCTGAGAGCAAGGAGTGAAACGTGCTCTTTTCCTCCCTAAATTCTTCTGCGTTGCTCTGGTAGTTGTTGTTGTCGTTAACTGCAGTCAAGCCATCCTCGAGAGACTTCGCTATAACAGAGACCATCCTCTTTTGTTGCCTTGGGGGGTATTAAAAAGCCACAGGGAGATTCCAGGTAAACCTGAGAACGGGCACTTTCCTCAAAAATGGACCAGAAGGTGAAATGATGCCAGCTCACCATCACTGGGACGGGTGAACTCAGCACTTCTTTAGAGCTGCAAAGGTAAAACTGCCAGCAAAGATCAGACCAACCTGCAAATACAGCTCTTAATTTACACAGAAGTTCAAATTTCTTTTCTCACAGTTTGGAGACAGATTTTGCTCCACTGCTCCAGTGAAAATCTGGCCATAACCTCAGTGAAGTTCAGAAAGGGGGTTGTCAAGTGCAAATGACTTTTGGAAGATGATTTGAACTTGTTTGGGTATCTCGGGTCATGGAATTTGGATGAAAACCGTTTGTTTCTGAGTTATCAGGGTTCCTGGTTTCTGTCAGAGCCCGGGAACAGCTTTGGCCGGGGGATTTCCCTCCTTCCACGTCCTTCTGCCCTCCCTCCACGGGCAGGGTGGTCGCAGCAAAGGCCGATGTGCATTGCAGACGATACTCTGCACGTTCCTCAGTTCGCTGCCAACTGTTGGTGGGTCAGCAGCCGCTGTACAGCGCGTCTTGGCCTGGCACCTGCTGCAAAATGTTCCTGCTTTACCAGTACCCACAATTTCCACAGGCTTTTTCGTCAGTCTTAGCAGAAAGGCCAGTTAATAAACAACCTGTCTGAGCCAGATTATTTCTTTACCCCAAGAAAGAGCTCTATGGATCAAGGTTGAAGCCAGGAGATGCCCTGGGAGAAGCTTGCATTCGGCTGCCTGTAGTGCTCTGGTTCTGTGAATAACAGGGATCGTTTCCTTTCCAGGACTGTTGGTCTTTGCACTTAATATGCCATTTTTTACAAGGGCTATAATGATGAGGAGAGCCAGAGGTGCTGAGGACCAGGCAGGTCATTCCTTGCAAGCGCCAGATGATATACAGCGTACTATTAGCCGGGCGATACACTTCTTTCAGGAACCGAGCAAGGTTTCTTATGCAACCCATGGGTTTGATCTCCACCAGGCTAGCTCTTTTTTCATGTTTGTCAGTTCCAGCGAAGCAGAAGTATTTCTGCTTCCTTGTCTGTAATAAATTCAGACAGGACTTGTGCTGGCTGTAAGGCTAAACCTGAAAGATGCTCCTCCCATGACATCGAAAGCAGCTGAAAAGAGGGACATGAGCAGATTGCCAGGCAATCAAATAGCCCCAAGGTAACCTGTGCTGGGGAATTTGCTTTGGTCTCCTGCTGGCCCCCATCTTCTTTTTCTTCTCACAGCGTCGGTACTTTCTGCCAGATGGCTATTATTTTTTACAGGACTACAGACAATTATACCTGTCAAGGGCATGCCAGAGTAGTTAGCATTTACGGTGTTAAGGAGATTACCTTCTAAATGTTAATAGCAGACGCGGTAACTTTCCTGCTCGTGATCCTTATTAGATCACTGCTTTGCAGTGCTGAGTGGATGCTACGAGGTTCGCAGATGTACAACGTGATCATTCTTTGGTTCGGGAAACATGCCTGTACGCACCATGCACACATACAGCTGGTGCTCACACGCTTGGGAGCACAACAGGGTCTTCCACCATTCACATATGACAAAGTTGTGCAACGCTTTGAGTGTTTGAGCCCAGAGACGTTTGCTTTCACGTGATGTGTTTTCACATAACTGTTCAAGGCCAGGCTGGATGGGGCTTTGAGCAGCCTGGTCTGGTGGGAGGTGTCCCTGCCCAGGGCAGGGGGTTGGAACTAGGTGATCTTTAAGGTCCCTTCCAACCCGAACCGTTCTGTGATTCTCTGAGCTGGGTCACATCTGCAAGTATCAAGGAGGAGTTGTGTTTCTTTGGGCATTTAGGTTGTGGAGACATCTCTGTTGCCGCTAGAGCCAAAATCAACCTACTAGGTTGCCAGTCTCTGCAGCTGCATGCCTGTATTTTCAAAGACCAGAGGGTTTGATCGGTTGTCAGAAGCTTGGGAAGGGCAGCACCATGCGGGGGGTTGGATATGGGGTGGTGTGAGACATGTCTTGTGCTCCCAGAGCTGCTGGTGAGTCTCTGAGTCCTCTGAAGAAAGGATGTGCTCAGCCCAGATTGCACACACATCTTCACGTTTGTTTGGTGGCATCTGGTGCAACGGGGCTCAACCAACGCCTCCAGCCGCAGCTGGAAGGAGAAAAATCCAAAATAGCTGCTGCTTGAAATAGCTCAGGGACATAAATTTATGCCGAAACCATCAATCTGCCCTAGATTCATTGGAAACCATTCCTAACTTTATGAACCAGAACCATTTTTCAGACATAAAGCTGGTATTTGCTCAAGAGCACTTCACACCTGGTACCTTTTGGGCCCAGATCTGAATGCTGCCAGGTTGTAAAGCAGAATTCCCATCCTGGCTGTAAGGAGGATGGTCCTTCACCCTGGCTGTATGGTGGATGGTCCCACCACTCAGCAGCAGCACTTTCCTCAGAGGACCCTATGCCGGCTGTGCATTACATCTGGTCAAGCCAAGGGGAAGCCATTTGTTGCCTTGTTGGGTCTTAGGTCATGAAAAACGTGAAGGCTGAGGCTGAATAATGAATTATTCCAGCCTCTTACTGGGAGCACAGATCTAAAAGACACCCATGTTTGGCCGCAAGGAGACAGCCCTTTCCCATGGTCCCAGGAAAGCTGAATTAAAATTCTCCTAACAAAAACCCTTGGCTTTTTCGGCTGGTCTGCAGCCAGGCTGGTCAGAGGGTGTCAGAGCGTGTTTCAGCTCACTGTGTTTCAGGCTGTTTCTTCTGCCTGAAGGCTTGTTGTGCAGACATGGGCCAGGATTTGTGACTGTTGACTCCAGGGAACAGCAGTGGTTAACACCAGAGGCAGGTCTGGCCCTTCCTGTTTATTCTTTCCAAGGGCATCTGTCCTCCCACGGCTAGAGGGGAAGGTAAAACAGAAATGAAGAAGAGAATGTCCCAGACACCGTCCTTGGGGAAGAAGAAAGGAAAACCGAGTGAAAAAAAAGAGTAGTTAAAATTTTCTGTTTCTTCAGGTCTCCTGTTTCTGCCCTTGATGTATCGAACAAAGGCGGAGGTGAGGGGGGTTAGCAAACCTTGGGAGGGGGCCCCCCAAAACCCAATTTCTTTGACACTAATTTGGTTAAAGAATAAGGAGATTCATTGCTGATTCTTACATGTGACTGCCTCCCTAAGCACAGAGAAACCCCACGTCAAGGTCGGCGGCTGCGCAATGCCCTTGGCAGAGCATGCGCCGCTCCCGCTGGGTCATATCCTGCTCTCGGTTACACCAGCACAAGTGCGGGATGACTCCGCTCAGGTCAATGCAACGGGTGAACCAGGGCATCGCTGACAATAGTTTGGTTTAGCAGGGTCTTGGTTTGTGGGATATCTCCCCTCCATGCCCATCTCATCTGGGAGTTTGAAAGGATGGGTTAGATTAGCTGATGGGAGTCAAGACCTACTTTGAGCAAATAGGGGTAAATAGGGCACAAAAATGGCTGCGTTGTGACTGTTTACAGGCAATCTCTGCATTTTGAAAGGGAAAGTCGCTTTCCAATGTTCATAGGATAGTGAATGAGCTGGACTGACAAGGGTGTTGGGTTGGCAGATAAGCTGCTGAGCGTACAACCCAGACATTCACCAAAACCCAGCTCTGTGCAGAGCTCTCCAGAGCATTTCCAGCCGGTGGGATAAGTTAATAACATCACGCAAATGTGAATAATCATCTCAGGTGTCGCGGTGTCAGCGTGACTGCGACATCTTGATTATATCAGTGAGGAGAGTGTTTGGGTCCTGCCAGCTGAGCACCCTCCCGAAGGAGGAGGAAGGAGGGAAGGCTCCAAGGACTCTGGCGTTCTCTACAGGGAAATGTAAGTAGTGCGAGACATGACTTTGGCACAATACATTGACTTATCCAAAAAATGGGGGTTCCAAATCCAGGAACAGTGAAAGGAAACCAAACAAATACGTTCGCACAGAGTTCATGCATCCGTTCATCTGTGTGTCTGTAGATGTTGCAGAATTACCCCGTACTGGAAGAACTTTTCCCACCTGATACGTTCCAGCAATTGCGATGTCTTTTCAAGAACACCACGAGCTTTGCCAGCTTGCCAGGACTAAACAGAGAGAGATAGGAAAGGTCTCGGGCCAGTAGCTAACATGTCATTTGCGGAGTACAGCAGGATTTGTTTCAGGAGTACAACAAATTTCACAGCAAAGTCGAATGGCTTTGGAGTGTCTCCTGCTTTCCTGAAAGTCTAAACTCACTGAAAATGAGGGAAATGGCAAAATTTCCACTGATTTGGCAAATTCTGGCTAGTTTTGTAGTTTAGTTGATACTCTCATTTTAATGGAGACTTGTGGCTGAGGAGAAGCAGCATTCGTTTCTTATTTCTCCAAGCAGAACGTGTGGTTCGGTCACCTTGGGAGACCTTCCAGCTCAAGATTTGGAGTGGGATTCTAAAGATAAGAATCTACATCCAGAAAAATACAGAAAAGCTCCATATCCAAATAATTTCTGGCGCTGGAAAGAACAGTTGCAGTAGCCGTGAGATACCATCTGCATCTATTCTAGAAGGGATTTTACTGTTCTTTCTATTATAAGAGTTGGTTGAAGGTGTCTCACGCATTTTACATTTCATCAAAGTTTTGAAAGTCCAAATTTTGATGGTTAGTATTACACCTCTCCTCCACCCCCTGTATGACTGATTCTTTTTTGGTTTGTTTTTTTTTTTCTTCTTCTGATTTTAACACTTTTGCCTTCAAAATATTGAATGATTGAGTAGAAAAACAATTAGGGAGGAATTTCCAAAAACTGTTTACCCTTCCTCCACCCTCACTGTTTTCCAAGCTAATGACTTCTACCCCAGGAAGCCTGAGAAAGGCAGCACCCATTCTCCTTTGAATATCAAACTCTGACATTGCGGAAGGTGCCTATAGAGATACACTATAATCACACCTTAAAAGTACGGAATCAAGCAGAAAAAAAGGGCCCTTTGAAGAGCAGAAGTCTTCCTCGCTTTGCTGTTCGGCAAGGCTGTGCAGATAGGAGGGTGCTGGGGAGCTGGACGCCGGTTGCGGAAGGTAAGCACCGCCGGTTCTGCTCTCAGTAAGATTTTACTTGAAAGACCTCGGTGTCCAGCTTTAATTCCTCCTGGGCTGAAAAGACTTCTGCAAAATCTCAGCTAGCAAAGCAAACTCGTCTAACTCTGCCCCTGCAGCTCCCGCTCACTGATTATGTTCCATCGGAAAGCTCAGACGCTCAGCTCTGGTAGACCAACCTGCTCTTTTCTTTTTTTTTTTTTTTAAGTTAACAGAGCGACACGACTTTATAGGGCCCAAAGCATCCAGCCCAAAGACCGCTGCAACTTCCAAAGGCGGATGCTTCTCTCCTTCCCTTTGTGCTTGTTCTTACCATTTTATTCACTAGATACAACTCACAGGAAAAACACCTTTTGGGTTCGAAGGGAGGCAGTGACACCTTATCTACAACTGTGCAAACAGCTGTAAGGTTCGTTTCCCACAGTCGTTTTAGGTATCAGTAAAATGCAGTCGGCTGCACAGTTTGAATGGAGCGTTACACTTAGCTTTGGTTGCATTTTCCCTGGTTCTGCAAGGCTTGACCTGGAAATGAAGACCGTCCATCCCACGGGTATGAACTGCTAAAGGTTTGGGTGCTGTTTGCTAACTCTTCTCCCCTTGGGATATTCACTGGGCACAAGCAGGATCACCAGCCCCGGCTGAGCTCCCGTTCGTGCTAGGCGCTGTATCCCACACACAAAGGAGCAGGGCCTGCCTTCAGTCTGCTCCAGGCTGGTCAGGGAGTCTCCAGTTTGGGGCACTTCATCTCAAAACCGAGGTCTGGGGCAAGAGTGCTGGTTCAAAGCAACAAGTAAATGCCATTAGAGGCCCAGAAATCCTCACCTACAAGAATGGGCTGCAGTTGCTCATTCTGGAAAAGAAAGAACACAGCCCTAAAATAAAGAAAGAGAGAAGATGTGAAGACGATGTAGCAAATCGTCCATACCCTCTGCCCGTGGAGGAGAAAGCCCCTGGCCTTAAACTTCAGCAAAAATCAAGGTCGGAGCGTCAGAAAAAGTAAGAAGAGCAGGAGAGCATGGGTCAGACCTGTGAGGAAGGCAGCAAGTGTCCCTCATTGATGGTCCCTCACTTCAGTAGCACTGGAACCCATTTTTGAAGCCCCCAATTTTTGAAGCCCCCAACTGCCGTGTCTCAGCCTGGCTTTCTTGCACAGCCCGTTCTGATGCGGTGAGTGCTCTTGCCGAGTCTCCTCGTCAGAACAGATGAGTGTCACAGGGCTGGTGGAGAGTTTTTCCTTGCTCTAAAGAGCATTTTTGTTGAAGGGCACCTAATACATTAGGAGAAGGAGAGGTGCCACCATTCACTCCACTTGTCACTTTACATCTGGTCAGTGGTGCCAGGAATGAAATCCAGGAGAACAGGATTAATTTGTTAATGAATGACAAGGGAAAGTCCTGCTGCAAAGGGGTGCTGGAGGAGGCAGCGTGCAGAAGTGGTCGTTAAGGAAAGAGCTGTTCCATTGATGCATGAGATAAATGTAGAGATAGATGGATACTGTTCAGAGTCAAACGGTAAAGTACATCTCAGAGACACAAGGTGCCTCCTAAAGAATCACCGTGATTGTATTCGGGGTTGGATTTTCAAAGTCACCCAGGGGTAATTTCTTTGGGGTTTTTAATATAATATATTGGTTTGCTTGAAAAAAAGAAACCAATCCGTTTTAAACAATCAAGAGAAGACGGTCAGCTGTAATTTAAAAGCATTGAGAGCCACGTATCCATTTTGAAGAGGAGAGTGATTTTTCAGGGCTGAAAGCGATGGAGCACCCAGTCCCTATCGTGCTTTAGGGGAGTGTCAGCAACTAATTCCCTTTAGTTAAAATTGAAACACGATGAATTTCATGTCAAGCCAGTCCTCTGTCCAGAATAGCATGTAAAAAGGTTTCCAGAGGATGTTTAGAGGCATAACACATGGCTATAATATGAAATACGGGTGTTTGGAGGCATAGCACATGGCTATAATATGAAATACATGGCAATTTAACATACAACTATAATTGTATTATACAGCCGTTATCGACAGCACGGCTGACACAATGTCCAATTACCAAGGGGGAAATGACATCTCTTGCAGCTTAACAGCTACACCGTTAAATATGGTCAGTCTGTGTCTTGGGAGAGTTATTCAAATGGCAGAAATTAATGTTAAAATAATTGATTGGCATTTCCTTAAGACGCAATAATAGTCCCGTAAATCTCCTTTAGATAAGAGGAACATACCTGAGACGTTAAAGGACTTTTGGGGTATGCGTAGTGAGGGTGACTCTCAATGAATAATAAATGGCTCTAGGTGACTCGTTGTTATGGCTCTGGTACTGCACGATATTAACTTTTAAGGCATGCCTTCAGAACTCGGAAACTTTATGGACTCCCGTGTTTTATGATCTTGTAACCTCAAGTCCTTCATCCGGGAGACGGCAGCTTTTCTGTTCCATCTCGTGATTACCAGGTAGCCGCTGGCACCGCTTCTCTCTCTGCACCTTCCTCTCCAGATCAGCTTCCCTAATCGATGTGAGCTTTACCGGACTGGAATTGAACCACTTTAGACTATATTTCCTCAGACATAAAAAGTTATCTAGGGCTTTACGGTTCTTAAGTGATGTATGCACATTAGCTAATTAATTAATCTTGCTGAGTAGCATATTAATTTCCTTTAATTTCCTATCCTACTTGAAAGGTAGCATTTCCCTGAAACCAGTGGGGTGGTATAGGAAAGGAATTGCAGGTTTAGACTTTCAAAGTCAGGTTGGGGGTTTGGCTCTGAGTTATGTGGCGACACACACGTGCGCGCATGCGTGCACACTCTCTCGCCTTCACAAGACAGAAGTGCACCCTTCTGTCAACCATCGCTCTGGTCCAAAAGGGCCTTTTAATCTAAGTAAGTGGCCTAGGAGTTTACCTCCTACTTTCAAAGATGCTTAAAGCTGTATGCAAAAGAGGATTGAGGTGCCTCAGAGGAGTTTCAACACCCAAATCCAACGTGGCATCCCAGCCCCTCTGCTCAGTCCCTGCTGCTGGCTCCATGGACCCTTTTTTGCAGTTGGTACAATCAAGGCATGTTTCTTGGCACATACAGAGCTACTTCGGTCCTCTCTGAAGACCAGCCCTGCTGTGAAGCTAGAAGCAAGGCTCTCCTCCAGCCGGGTCCAACCAACAGGCCAGCTGAGGGCACATCCACCCATGGCTGGACATGCCCACCTGTGCTTCCGTTTTTCCCTCCAAAGCCCATCCTCCTGGAGGGACTCCAAACCACCAGGCTAGATGGCTTCTGGAGCTGTGTCCCATGGACATTCCTGGGAGGTGGGGAAGGACAACCCAGACTTTGAACCCTAAAAGTGATGGTCAAGCTGGATGGTCTCCCCTGGACTGGGGAAACAATAAGACCTGTGTCGTCGTTTGTAATAAAGTGACAGCTATCACCCAGCTTGACTTATCAATTCATTCTTCATAAATCCCAGCCTCCAATGTACCACTCAGAATTCAAGGACATGCTCAGAACTGTTTTCACCCCAAAAGAGCCCATTTCTGAGCAGTTATAGGGCTACGGTACAGCTTTACCTCTCCCTGGATCTGTCTGCATCTAATCCAGAGTCTTTTATATAGAATGATGGAATGTGTTGGGTTGGAAGGGACCTCTCAAGGCCATCTAGTCCAACCCCCTGCAGTCAGCAGGGACATCTTCAACTGGATCAGATTGCACAGAGCCTCATCCAGCCTGGCCTTGAATGTCTCCAGGGATGGGGCCTCCACCACCTCTCTGGGCAACCTGGGCCAGTGTCTCACCACCCTCAGTGGAAAGAACTTCTGCCTAATGTCTCATCTAAACCCGCCCTGCTCTAGTTTAAACCATTGCCCCTCGTCCTGTCGCTACATGCCCTTGCAAACAGCCTCTCCCCATCCTTCCTGTAGGCCCCCTTCAGGGACTGGAAGGGGCTGGAAGGTCTCCCCGGAGCCTTCTCTTCTCCAGGCTGAACCCCCCCAGCTCTCTCAGCCTGTCCTCACAGCAGAGGGGCTCCAGCCCTTGGATCATCTTTGTGGCCTCCTCTGGCCCCGCTCCAACAGGTCCATGTCCTTCTTGTGCTGAGGGCTCCAGAGCTGGACACCGTGCTCCAGGTGGGGTCTCACCAGAGCAGAGCAGAGGGGCAGAATCCCCTCTCTGGATCTGCTGGCCACGCTTCTTTTGATGCAGCCCAGGAATCTATTGGCCTTCTCGGCTGCCAGCGCACATTGTTGGCTCATGTCCAGCTTTTCATCCACCAGTAACCCCAAGTCCTTTTCCGCAGGGCTGCTCTCTATCACATCACCCCCATGGGAGAGGGACATGCATCCAAATATTTCAAAGGATCACATCAGTGTAATCACACATACTTTGGGAAATGGGCTGTGAAAAGACTACAACACAGACTCCAGCCAGGCTGGGAACCATTGCCTCACCTAAGGCCTAGATGCCACCAACCAGACACTGTTGTCCCCCGTGAACTTGTTTTCGCCCTTGGCACTGCTTTGGGGTGACCCCCCCAAGGCCTTTGATATCAAGCAGGACTTGAGTGATGTATGATCTTCACAGCACCCTGTCTTCTCGCAGGGGTGAGCACAGCTATGCCCTAAATCAATCATCACCTAATGCTTTTATTTCCCGCTGGTGGGATGTGATGGCTCTTCTTCATGGGCAAGGCATGATCGTGGGGCAGGTTATCCATCTCAACATCACTCTCTTCCCAGGATGTTGCTCTCTCAGGATGGTAGTAATCGTTCTCTGCAGGTGAACGATGGCCACAGCCATTTTGCTTTTTTCCTTATTTTTCCATGAAATGGAAATTCTGCCACGGTGCTGTTCTGCTTCCCAGCCAGCCCATGCTGCTTCCCAAGACCTAATGACACTCCTTCGTCCGTCTCATTTGTACTGGGCAAGAAGTGGTGATAGGGCTGACAGTCCTTCGCAGAGCTTCTCGGGAACTTTTCTTCCCATTTTCTCCTCTTTTTTTTCAAGATTTCTCTGCTGTTTATATTAAAGGTTGTCAAACTCACTTAAGTTCACAAGAGCTTTCCCCCCTCTGAGCAGGCTGGAAGAGGGCAATGCTCCCTCTTGTCTTTGCTGTGATGTTTTTTAATTGTCCTCAGATTGAAAATGCTGCAAAAAGATGAAGACGACAAATGAACAAACAAAAAGCGTAAGTATTTTTCTAAATAAGTGCCACAAATTCGGAGTCTTCTTGCTTCTTGACTGGGCATTCGGATGGAGCCAGTGAAATGTTGCACTCATCCTATATAAAGTAGCAGATTTATTGTATTCGGTTTTCTGGGAAAAAGAAGAAGTTCAAGGCAAGCAAAATAATCCGTTTTAGTTAGGACATCTGGGTGGTCTTGGTTACCTGGACTGAAGTAAGTTTGGAAATTAGATTCCATTTTGAACTGAAAAACTCAATCCTGTCGCGCTGAAAGCACAGGCCTGAAAAGCCCAGCAAATGTGTGCAGGGATAAGGAACGGGATCTTCAACCCGTAGAATCTCATGAAGTTCCTTCAATGTGAATTTGCAAAACATCTTTGCTGGCCAGGTTTTTTCTTTTTATGGGAAGGGTGTCAAAAAAATCCGTCGCCTTAGAAATATCACCGAAGTCCGCTGTTATCCTTCCCGCTCCCGGGGCAGCAGAGGTGGGACACGGATGGGCGCTGCTCATTTTCACTGTTTCTCCAAATCAGCCAAGCCCTTGGTGGTCCCAGACACAAGCCGTCTCTGTGACTGCCTCACCCCAGAGGCGCTGGCCTTGCAGTTATTGTGGAAATTAGGGGAAAACCCTTTTTCCACCATTTCCCTCCCGTTTTCCCCACCACTATTTGCTTTTCTGACATAGAAGGGCTTCCCCCCCCCCCCCAAAATGGAAGAAACCCGTTTGATAACTGGATGGTGTGAGCATTCAGGGAGAGGTGGAAAACTGGGCTAGTGTAAACCTGGGAAAAAAAAAAAAAAACAAACAGAAGTTTGTTCAAAGTACTTTTTCTGATTGCATTTTCCCTTTTGCAGACAGTTTTGTTCGTGGATGGCAGAGAGAGACGTGTGTGCGTTACGATATAAAAGCAACATCATCCCTACCGCCAGCGTGCATACACTCCCCCCCCGCCACGCTTACGTACGGTGCGGCGGGGGGAACACAAATCGAACCCAAACATTATTTTTTACATCGAGCTGTCTGGGTTGTCAGTTAGGGAAATTAGCCCATTTATCACACGTCTCTAATTTCCCATCACTTTCCCTGAAACCTGTGGGCTTTTAAAGAGAATTCTTCATTTTCCCCTCATTATTGTGTTGCTTTTTTTACGGCCTCCAGTTCTTAAGCAGGGAAGTCCCGGAGGATTTACACTTCTATAAGAGGAAACTTTGGCGCTTTTCTGTTTCTTGCATGAACTTACACAGGGAAATGTCCCCGGGGAAGCAGGCAGCGAGGGACGAGCCCGTGGGTTTGGGCGGGAGGGGACGGGGCGATGGTGTGCGCTCAGCCCAGCGCCGAGGTTTGGTCTCAGAGGGGTGTGGGAATGTGTCCCAGGGTGTCTGCGCAACACCCTGGGCGCGCGTTCGCTCTGTCTGGGGTATTTGGTAGTCTCAGCTCCTACACACGCGTTTGTTTGTGTCTCTCGGTGTTGGCGAGGGGCTGTATTTGGGTTGGGCTGGACGGGTGCGTGTGCCCCTGGGTGTATCTCAACCGTCACCGTCGGCACGACAGATCCCAGTCCAAACCACCCGCAGGTGCTCGGTCCCTCACCCTCCTTTTGTGTTCGCCTGCACACCTTCAGTCTCCTCCTTTATTTGATGTTGTGGCTCCCCTGCAAATCCTTTAAGTTTCCGAATTTATGAAGATGGCAGAGTAGAAAAGAAAGCTGCAACAGCTGGGGATGCCTTGGGGACGGCACTTCCTGGCCCCAAAGATTACTGCGCTATCGCGTTGCACTTAATTGTTCCAGTGTTTAGCAAATTGCATTAATTAAAGTGGCACATCTGGCCTTTTTATCAGAGGCTGTGCAGTTCTGGTTTTGATCCTGCGGTGACAGACTCTGGCGGTATCAGCACCCCCGGGTAAACACTCATTACACCAGGGGAAGGCATCCTTTATTCTGCAGGAAGCCTAAAACCAGGCCCGATGGAAGCACAGAAGCCTCATTGAGAAGCCTCCGGTAAGCCCTGGGGAGGAAAACCCAGTCATTAGTAAAGTTCAGTCACCACGGCTCTGTTGATAGCAACGGCTGCCCTGGCTGGGCTTTCCCCTCTTCCCGATTAAATCCCCTTCCACCTGTGTTGTAGGTTTGTGCCCAAAAAGTGACTGAATCAAACGATCAGCCAAAGCCGAAGCTTTACCAGGGACTCACCTTCCTTTTCCCGTGCGAGCACCCCGCAGCCTGTACTGCAGCTCCCCGCGTTGTATAGAGTTGCTCACAAGCAAAAACATCGCTTAATTTTATCTGTCTGACTCGCCCAGCTTCCTGCAGTCAAGGAAGGGAGATGAAACTCTCCAAAAAGGATTCGCGTACTCTACAATAGATGTCTTTTTCAGTTCTGAAACTACCCACAGGTTTTAGGGGAAAAAACCCCAAACCAACCCTTTCAGCATAGGGACTTGGCCCCTGCACTCCCAAATCACTGCATATTCACTCCATTGTTTCACCCCAGCTATTTTTAAGAAAGCATCACCTTAGTAGCACAGGTAAAGGATACTTTGCCCCCTGCATCAGGAGCTTTTCTTAAAATAATGGGCTGTGAATGGAGCCAAATTACCTAATGGAGCCCATTATCTTAGCAGGTAATGACGTTTAGGTAGTTTTTCTATAACCAGAAACTTCATCTGCTTTTTACTTTAGCGGCATTTATATCCCCCGTGCGTTGGGCATGGCATTAAAGACCTCCTCAGTTAGAGAGAGGCCGAGCTTAGCAAAAGCAGGGAGCGCTAGAGGAGGGAGAGGGAAATTAAATAGCAGGACGTACATTAAATAGCTCGACGTACAATGTCAAAACTGACGTGTGTTTGACTTCTAGACAAATGAGGGACTTAAGGAGTGGACAAGCTTAGGTACCAACTCACATAATACGAACAAGCCTGTCTGGGTGACAATTAGATTAAAATTTTTAACTGCCTAGTTAGAGTTGAGTGTATTTAGGGGCCCTTCAGAAGACAGCTTCTGAAAGCCTGCAATTTGGGTGCTAATAGAGCCAGCCCCTCTCTGAGGTCTGAGCGTGGCCTGATGCTTGGCTTAGCCCCCTGCGCCCCCCAGCTCCACTCTAATAGGAGAGAAATGACCCTAAGTGCTATTTGTGATGGCCTGGAAATTGTAGATAATGACACGGTGCCTAGGACAATCACTCCACCCATCAATCCCAGAGTACCAGGGCAGTTCTTCCTTTGGGATGGTAGCCATGGGGGTGTTTTTCTGGAGGGGGGCGCTTCCAGCAGCCAGATCGGTCTCTGTTTTGCCCAACACGTTGGGGAGCCAAAGCTCTGAACCATGGCAGATGCGGGAACCGTTGGCATGGACGCTAGTTTGGGAGCCCTCACCTTAATAGTGCAGGTAAGTGATGCTTTGCCCCCCACATCAGAAGCTATTCTTAAAATAATGGGCTGTAAATGGAGCCAAGATGTCTCCTGGAGCCAGTCTGAGCTGCGTCCCCTCCTCGCTCACAGTTTCTTTGCTGAGAGCCCGAACTGTCAGTCCGGGAAGCCCTTGGTTTGAGCCCAGCTTGTAGGAGCTGAACACTCGCCGGCGCCTCAGCATCCCTACCAAAACGGTGTGAAGTGAGCTGAGGGCTCCAGAGTGCAGAGAACTCCTCCGGGTGCAGAGCAGTCTGTTTCCTCACTAAATTAACCCTGCATTTAGCATTGCCCTTCCAAGAGCTTGGTCCCCGGGTCAGAGCCGATGCCGCCACCAAGCTCACCAAGCCCAGGGCAGCAGGAGAGGCCGGTGCTCAGCCAGGCCCCCATCCCACCGCGGAGCTGTCGCAGCATCCCGGCTCTCAACCCACCCGGGGCACACGAGCGCTTTATTTCCGAAACACCTGGGGAGGGATGCTCAGCTCACGCAGAGAGAGGGGTCACCGCTGCCTTCAGCAGAGCCACCCTTGATTCACTCCGCCGCCAGTAAGCCCTGAGCTAAATAACCAAGAGAGCGGGGCGGGGGGGCGGAGGGAATGGCAAACTTAAACACAGGAGCCTAAGAAAGAGCCCACTTGTCAATTCAGCCGCAGCCAAGCTCCCATTAGAGGCAGAGGCACAGAGACACAGTTGCACAAGGCTGGAGCAGATTTGCAGTTGTATGGGGTAAGTGTTTGCTTCCCTCTCTGTATAATTACTGTTACTGATATCATTACGGGGCTCCACTTGGCACATCCGTTCACTTGGCAGCGCCGGCTGAGGCGTTGGGCTTTCCAGCCTTTAGAAAGCTTTGCAACGCTTCCTCCTCGAGCGCACGCTCTGCAGCTAAACGAGTAATTATCTGGGAGCTTTAATCAACCTTCATTCTAGCGGGATTTGCCGCTAAATTTGTAGCAAACCCTGAAGCCCCTCTGAAGCGTGAATGCGCACTGGCGTTTTGCGCAGGGAGCGCCTTCGGTTGCCTCGTGGGTCTGAACAGAAAGTTTCTGTCTCCTACCACCGCTCTCGCCTTGCGGTATCTAAATGAATGGGTGCTTGGGAGCGCGGTGCAGGGGTCCCAGCAGAGCTGTGTCAGGGAACAGCTCAACATCTGCCCTAGTGTGGGACGTTTTATTTATGTTCCTCTCGGCAAAAGAAAAGAATCTGAGATAGGGAGGTGGTGAAAAAGGTGTTTCCTAACAAAAACAGCCAAGGAGTTTGACTCCTATCCACAGCCATAGTAAAAAAAAAAAAAAAAACAACACAAAGGCACGGTTGCAGAAGAACTTCGAAACGTGCAGGAATTTGCAAGTCTGCCTTGGGGATAATCTCCCTTCCTGGCGTGGCAAACCTGCCCTGATGGGTGACTTCTGTTTTCTGCTTTCATCAGCCCGCACTGCCCTGCTGCTCAGAAACGTGTCCCACCCTGGACTGCTCTCACAGCGCGCTGGAGGGCAGCTCGGTACCTGAAGACGGGAGGTTTTTGCCATGAGGACCTTTGGCGCATCCACAGGAAGGGCAGGGGGAGCTTGGAGCCCTGCAGCTGCCGCGTTTCCACCTCAGGCGGCTGCTGGTCCAGGAGGAGGAGGTGAGGCGAGGACAGGTTCAGTGCGGTCCCTGCCTCTGCCATCCCCCTGCGCAACGTTATTCAAATCCAGAAGTTGCAGAACTAAACGTTTCTGCTGTATCGTCGAGCAGCGTAGGGAAATTTTCTAACGCAACATCAGGAGCCTGAGTTTTGCTCACGTGAAGGGTTCCTTCTGAAAATGCTGCCTTACGTCCCTCATTAAGCCTTCGTTTCATTTTCCTCTCTTTCGTCAGCATGGAATCATGCGCGAGCTGGAGCGACGCAGGTAGGTGAGCACCTCCTGTCACCGCGCTGCACCCTCTGTGTGCCACGCTTCCAGAGAGAAAAGAGGGAGCGGCACAAACTGGGTCCATTTTGCCCATCCCCAAGTCCGAACCGTACATTTCCAAACCGGAGTCTCTCTTACACCATCGCCTGATTGCCGAGACACAACCGGGACTGATGCTCTGTGGATAAGTGGACTCGGGCTGGATTCACCAGCCCACATTCAGCTGGTTGCAGAGCACGCATCCAGGCGGTTATAACACCTGAGATGACCCTGGTAGAACAAGGGGCATGAAATATAAACCAACTTCAACTTTTACCCTAATAACACGGGGCTGATTATAATTTCACTTGCAGAATTATGAAGATTTTTGTTTGCAAGCAACAGAACCCATCAGTTCACTTGATCGCTTGTTCCGACGGTTAATTTTCCCCATCCTTAAAAATGTAGGCCTTATTTCTCATTTGAATAGCTCTAATTTTAATTAGAAGGCATTGGCTCTTGTTACTAAATTAAACAGTCCGCTGGTATCGAGTGTCTTGTCTTTGATCTTGGCACATAATGCACTGCACTTTCCTTTGCTAAACTAAACATGAAGATTTTGAAGTCTCTCCCAATAAAGTATCCGGGGTATTCAATGATTTCCGTATCCGCTGTCAATACATAAGATCAATGGACCACCAGGAGAAGGGGCAGCACATGGAGAGACCGAGGCTCTGTTAGATCAGGAAACGGAGAGAGACGGATCCAAAAGTAGAGAGACAAACAAAGGGAACAACAGATAAATCGACAGATCGACAAAATCCCCCTTCTCCAGGTTGTAATGAGTCCTTCACGTTAGCGAACAGTTTTTTTCTTACCTGAAAACTGGGAGCCGGTTTACATAATCCGTCGCGCTGCTGCTGAAGCCATTTGCCTCCTTAATTTCACCTGGAAATCCCGTCCGCTCCCTGGCGGCAGGGGAAGCAGCCTCCCTTCCCACTCCCCACGTCCCCCGGTGCCATTACTGCTATGGTTAGCCGCCGCTTCTTCCCATCGCGCGCCAAAAGCTCTCTATATCCACCACATTCAGCTTCGCGTCGCCAACTTGCCAACTGGCAGGAGCAAAAGCAACTTTCTTTTTTTCTTTTTTTTTTGGTGTATGTGTGTGTGTGTGTGTGTGTGTCCATAGTCGACGCTGGCCCCCAGCCAGCCGGTGTCTTCATTTGTTGTAATGAATTTGTGTCATTAATGTGTTGGATATGCACAGCAATTGCAAAGTAGTACATTAGTACAAAAGCTATTGCTCGGGATGCCAGCGTTTTATTGCCGCGGCTGATTTAGAGGCTGATAAGCAACTTTGCGGTTGTCCTTGAGGACGGGAGGAGGACAGGTAGGGCGGCAGCGGCGAGGCCGGCGCGGCATTGTGGCGGGCCGGGGGAAAGCGCGAGGTTTCCCAGGCCTCGCACAGCTGGGGGTGGACTTGACGATTTCGTCTTTTCTCTTTAAAATGTCCTCGCCTTAGTGCGAGCGCTCGGCGATCCCAGAGAACCGCTGCAGACAAAGCCTGTGTGAAAATCTCAGGCACTTGGAAAGGAGATTAAATGCCGTTACAATACTGTAGGTTTGGGAGCTTCTATGTGACTAGCTCATAATAGAGCCATGTCATCACTTTATTGCAAAGATACGATAAAGACAGGCATTATATGGTGTTAACACTTAACAGCCATAACTTAACTTTCAAAAGACTTTACAGGCCAAGTCACAGTGAATTGTTTCTTTCTGTGCATTTAATCCTGGGCTCAAATGCTATAGAGCAAGGGTATTTGCAGAAAAGATAGAGTGCTAAGCAGACAGACCGACAGACCTGTCTGTCTGTCAGCTCCGGAGGGTAATCCCTTGAAATGCAACCTTAAAAAAAAAAAAAAAAAAAAAAAAAAAGGTATTTAAAAGGAAAGCGTGAAAGAGGACCGGCGCAGACAACATATTTGACTGTCAAAAAGAAATGCCAAGCATCCCCCTCCTGGGACTGATCCTGCGCCCAAAGGAGTCAGTGGTGAAGCCCCTCTACGTGATGCTCCTGGCAGCTTTGGTGGGGCAGGATCAGGTGTGAAGGGCGAGAGCCACAAAGCGACCCGGGCAAGGTCAGAGCGTCAGTTCGGCTCCACCTCAGGCACTGGCGTACCCTGACTGTGGGCTGGGAGGGATCCGGCCAAGATGCTCTGTATCCCGGCAATCCCCACCAGCGCAACACCTTGCCCGGGCTCCAGAGCTCATCCCAGCACACAGATGGAGAGTCTCAATTTGGAGAATGAACCGTTGGCCAGGCACTTTCCCGGGAAAGAGTTTCCCTGTGGTACTCACAGCTACAAGGTAGGACCGAAAGCACCGTGCGACAAAATCTGATGGCCCCTTTTAGGAGTAACTTAAGCCCCCAGAGATAGAAGAGAGGGATGGCTTGGAAGACGACCTCTTTGGAAAGGCTGCTGGATCCTCTCACTTTGTGCCCGTGAACCAAAATTTCACTCTGGGGGAGGAAGGAGGAAAATTCCTTGTGGGTGGAGCAGGGGAGGGAGGACGTTGTTGCTGTAACCACCCGGTCCTGCCTCTCCTTCCTCCGGAGCAGCTGCTGCAGGGCTGGGATGAGCTATTGATCCGGAGAGCCCTGGCTCTCCCATCTGGCCACCTGGAAGGTGGGAGGGACGATCCCCCCCCCGCCATATTTCACAAGCCCTGAGAAAATGGAGTGGGCAGTCCAGGGACCTCCAGACTGTCACTCCCCATCTTAATTAGGACTGTCAGCTTGCCTTGCATTTTAGCTAATTAATTACGCTGCTTCATAGCTACGTTTCCAGTTGACACCAGCGCCTGCTGACGGGACGGGGTATCGATTTCACCAGCTCCCGGCCCGTCTTTCTGTTTGTTTATTCTTGCAGTCGGGACTCACACAACAGGAAGCATTCGGTGAGTGCTCGGGAAAATAATCAACAGCGTTATCTGAGAGCCATACCAAATAGATGTGGGCCAGAAATGGACTCAAGCTGCTGAAAACCTATTAGCAGCATCTCGGGTTTCCTGTGTACCAGCAGGTTCGGGGGCAGGCACTTTAACATCGCCCACAGCTTGTGGTTAATTACTGTTTGTGGAGTCACCGTCTGCAGTTATGCTTGACGAAATGCCCATAAAGGCAAAAATGAAATGCTTGCCGATTTTGGATGGATGCCACCTGGTCCCCCTACCCTTCCTCCCCCACCGGGTGCCAAATAAACTGCAAAGGCAAAGGGGAGTTGGTGTGGGGTAGAGCTTTTGTGCTTGGTGCGAGCCGCGATGCCCTGCGGCAGCCCTGCTAACGGGGGGACTCTGACCCCAGGGCGCCGTGGAGCCGTTCGAAGCTGTGACCCGACAACACGCCATTACCCGACATGGCAATTGCACGTGTCCTTGTTTGCTCTCCGGGATAGCCACCAACATTGCCATTGACACAGCACGCCCCCATCTACCTGCTGAAAGAGTCGATGCAGCAGGAAACAGGTCTTTTCTAGCCCCGAATATTTTCCCCTCTTAAGGGCTGCAGTGCAAGGTCCTCCTCGGACTGGTCTGTACTGGCAGCAAGGAGGCACCAAGGTGTGAAATGAGCAGAGGTGTGAGCTTGCGGGGTGTGCTGGCGGCTGGGGACTCTTCAGCCTGGGAGGGACGTGACTGGAGGGGGAGTACGAGCAGCACATGAAGTTCAACAGATGTTTGCTGTCTCCTCTGATAATAAAATCGGTGGGGGACCTCAAATAACTTGATCCAGTGCCAGGTTCAGAGAAAAAGAGAGGGGAGAAAAAGCAACAGGGAAGAAGGAAGGTGGTAGGAAAACCAAGAGGGAGAAACAGGCTGGTGGCAGGTACCTGTTGCCTCTCTCTGTATTAATTCCCATTTCTTTTGGGGCACTGCAGGAGCAGTGAGGTTTCGGCAGGCCCTGAGGGTGGGAGGCATCATTTTGGTGAAGGTGGCCAGACCCATTTCACAGAATCACAGAACCACACAATGGCGGGGGGTTGGCAGGGACCACCCAGTCCAACCCCCTGCCAGAGCAGGGTCACCCACAGCAGGTGGCACAGGAACGCCTCCAGGCGGGTTTGGGATGTCTCCAGAGACGGAGACTCCCCCACCTCTCGGGGCAGCCTGTGCCAGGGCTCTGCCACCCTCACAGCAAAGAAGTTCCTCCTCGTGTTTAGGTGGAACTCCCTATGGTCAAGTTTGTGCCCGTTACCCCTTGTCCTGTCCCCGGGCACCACTGAAAAGAGCCTGGCCCCATCCTCCTGACACCCCCCCTTTCAGTATTGATAAGCGTTGATAAGATCCCCCCTCAGGCGCCTTTTTTCCAGCCTGAAGAGCCCCAAATCCCTCAGCCTTTCTTCACAAGAGAGGTGTTCCAGTCCCCTCATCCTCTTGGTAGCCCTTTGCTGTCCCCTCTCCAGCAGTTCCCTGTCCCTCTTGAACCGGGGAGCCCAGCACTGGACACAGCGCTCCAGATGCGGCCTCCCCAGGGCCGAGCAGAGGGGGAGGATGACCTCCCTCCACCTGCTGGCCACGTTTCTGTGCACCCACCCCTGCGACCCTGCTCAGGGCTGCGGTGTCGGTACTCCAGGGTCACAGTCATGACTGGGAAAGGTCTAAAAAAGCTCCAGCAGAGTCATGTCTTAAGGAAAAGCTGGAAATGGGTGTAAAGGGGGTTGCCAGCCCCAGTATTTGGCCCCCGGCTCATCTCTGCAGCTCATCTCTGCAGCCCCAGCTGACGGGACAGGTAATGGGTTGAGGGCCATGGCCTGGGCTGGGCATCCACTGCCAACCTCTCCCGGGGTTGTGACCTGAAGGCTGAGAGCGACTAACGCAGAGATTTATGCCTTGTTAATAACAGAATTGAGCAATCAGTGTAATGAAATCCATGCTCTGCATTAATGAGCGGCCGAGGCAGTGGGGTCCGAGCCTTGCGGGGTCTAAGCTTTATCTTCTGCCGGGATGGGCAAAAGGGATGGCGTCTGGCTGAATTCAGTCGTTCCCTCCAGAAAATGGGGCCATGCCCAGGCCAGGCAGCACCCAGTGCCCACCCAGGTTTGGGGTTTGCTACTGGACCAGCCCCAGGTCGGCAGCTGTGAAGGGGCACGTGGCAGTACAGGAACGGTGAGATGTTCATCCTCCAGTCCAAGGGATTTGTGTCCCTCAGATATTGCCTCATACCATGAAGAACTCCAATATTTTTTTTTTTTTTCTTCTTGAGTACAAGTTTCACGTTTAAAATCACTGCTAGGTCCAGCCTGGATATTTTGGATTATTCACCCCCTGTAATTCCCTGGCTTCTCTTGGCTCAGGAATAAGAAGACGCGAAGAGCATGGAGGTATGCCTGTACCTTCCCCGGCCCTCCAAACTCTTATTTCTGTAGATATTCAGAAAAATCTTCGCATGAAAAGACACGCAGGAGAAAGACGCTAAAGTGACTTCGTTTTTTCCTAGTCACTGACACGTGCAACAAATTTTGCATTCCGAGATCGTGATTCAGACATAGCTAAAATTAGACCGTGGCTGTGCAAGGCACTTGATTTTTACTTCAGAAGGATGGTGTGACTTATGCAAAGACGTCATCCTGTAGCTGCAGCTCCAACATATATCTCAAATGAGCTGCGCAGCCCCATCTCTTACTGGAATATGGAATATAATAGCATCTCCTTACTGAGGATGCCAGCTCCATTCCTTGTTGCCCAGCAGGACCCTGCGCTTGGAGAAGGGAGTTTAAAATGTGAGAATATTTCGGATATGTTTGGCAAAAGCTGAATTTATTTATTTATTTATTTATTTTTAAAAAGGCGTGTCTGTTGTAAGTGGTTAGGGCAGCTACAGAACAGAATCAGCGAAACTGCTAGGCATTGCTAAGATTTTCATCAATTATTTAAAACCATCTTCCAGAAGAAATTTTTAAAAAAAAAAAAAAAAAAGTGACTGCTTTAAGTTTCGCAGGGAAAGCAATTTTGGGGAAGCCGCGGAGCCAGCACTCTTGCTCCCGGGAGCCTCATCGGCGTCTGCCCCTGCCCGCTTGGGCTGAATTGCTTTTATCCGGTTAGCTGTTATGGGGAGGGGGGAAAACTGGAAGAAAAAAAAAAACAAACGTGCTGGGAGTTTTGCCTCCAAAGGTCTGCGATGGAGCAAGGAGGAGGGAAACTCCCGGGTGTGAACCTGTTGGTCGCAAGGTTTTCCCCAGCAGGACCAGGAGGTGGAGGGTGACCATTCGGATGGTGATGGGCGGCTGCCGGCCTCTCTGTCACAGGGAAATGAAGATCTCCAAAGAGAAACCTACCTGTAAGCCATCAGCGGTTAACTCATGCCGGGGTACCCGGCTGAGGTTAATCCGTTGCCATTAAGGATTTATTAAGTCGAAGCGTGGCGTGCTTGGGGAGGAGGCACCGGGAAGAGGAGCAGGCTCCGAAACCTGCACACCCCGTCGCTTGCACACCCCTCGCTGCCGAGACAGGAAACATCCCATCAGCGTTTCAGTATTTATTTCTCTTTAACCTCCCAGCCCTGCTAACCGCCCCTGCGCTGGAGGTGCAATTAAGCCGCGTTCCCACGGGAGCTGGGGGAGAGGGGGAAGGAGAGGGGCACTGGAAGCAGAAAGCTTCACCCCTCGTGTCATTAGGATAAATTGTGTTTGTGCAAGTTATATTTTACGGCAGGCGTGTCAATTAGTGTGTGAAATTTAATAACCCAATTGAGCTTCCCTCGCTCACAGCTAAATTGAAAGCTGTTGCCTGTTTGGGAGCGGGAAGGGGGCTGCCACGGCCGGGAGGCTGAGCTGGTGGGTAGGGTAGGGGCGTTTTTCATGTTGATTAAAAAAAAAAAGGGAAGGGTTTTGTCAACCTTGGCCAGGCAATAAACACCAGCTTTGCTTGGAGAGAGCAGCTGATATGATTTTTTTATTTTTTTTATTGTTAGGGTGGTGGCTTTTCTTGTAAGAGGAGGCACGCGAGGGAGAAAGGGAATATTATTTATTTGATTGCATTCGCTTATGTCTCTAGTGGCGGGTTAGTTTCACCGCTAATGATTGCGGCGCTGAAGGAGGCTGCCGAGCGAGCCCAGCTCCAAACATCTGGAGCCTGCAGCCTCGCCGGGAGGAGGAGGAGGAGGAGGAAGAGGAGGCAATGCACCTCACCAGCACCCCGTCCCAGGGGAAGGGGAGGGGTGCGATGGGTGCCCTCCCAAATCCCACCAGAACACAAGAACCAAAGCTGAAACACACAGGGGCCAATATTGAGACCACGAAGCGATCAGACTCAGCCTGTAAGAGGGGCTATAAAAAAATCCTAACTAGGGACTTCAAGCAGATACGTATCCTTTTGCGGATCTGCTTGAGCAGACACATATCTACCTCTTCCTTTTAGTCCCTCTCAGTGCCTGGCAGGGGACTTCCCTGAGAAGGCCACCCGAGTGAGACACCACTAGCCTTCCCAGAGCGTTTACTCCATCACACAACAGTAAGACTTTGGGTCGTGAAGCAGATTGTCCAAATTTAGCAGTTCTATGCCATGTTCACACCACACAGGCTGACACCCGCGTTCAGGACGGTGATGGCCGAGTCACCCCAACTGTTATCCAGAGCTGCCAGCTTCCAGTACCTTGAATGGACAGAAGCGCTGGCAGTTCGGACCACTTGCTGTTGAGGTCTGTTTTGATACTCCCTGTTTATGTAAGGAGACAGAGACTGGGTCATCTGGGCAAGAAACTGTCTGAATCATACACTGCTGTCCTGACCAGGGGGCTGAGACGCCTCCTAACAGGAGTTTAGGCTTCTAGAGATGCTTTGTGCATCATTTTGTTGATGTCAGTCTCTTTATGCCGCTCAGGGACAGCCCTGGTGCTGAGACAGCCGCTTCATTTTGTATAGCTCCGTGCTCTCCCCTGTTCCTCCCCCACCACATCCCTCCTGCCCGACAGTAACGTGTGGGTTGCTGTTCTTCTCCCCATATCCCAGAGGACAACATCCAGCTGTGAAACAGTCCCTCTCCGTCCCATGCCCAGACCGTTCTTCTGAGATCTCTTCCTTCCTCGCTGGCAGATACTCTCCAGCCAGGTTCCACATCAAACCTCTCCAGGGCTGCTGGTCTCAAAGCTCTCTAAAGAGACCTGTTCTCCGAGAGACAGATTTCTAGGACTGCTTGGCTTTTCCGGAGGAAAACAGCACGAAGGATAGTTTTGTGGTAGTGTCTTTTCACCAAGCCCTGCTGCAAATACAGGCAGTGAGCTGGAAGCAGCAAAGAAATGTTTCTGAAATTGCTTTCACGGACACTGCACGTATGGTGATATGTTTGTAAAATCAGGTCATGCCATTTCCTGAAACATGTGTGCGACGTTCTGGATGTTTAATGAAATAAAGATGGAATTGGCTTCAGCTTTTTAATGCTTTGCAAAACAGCATCACCTTGGTTGGAAGGGAACTCTTAAATAAGATTGAGTTACCACACGGAGCAACCCCTCTGCAAAGATACAATCCGAGGAGGGAACCCGACCCCGCCAGGATTTCCTCTGTAGTGTGTTTTTGCATTGTGTCAGCATCTAATCTGCCGCACATATCTACATTTCTCTGCGTCCCGTTCAGACTGGAAAAAAAGCAAGCTGAGTAGCTTCATTGAATGCCAAAAAAATAAGGAAGTTTTAAGGTTATAATCGGCATGGTACAGAGTGCATTTTTAAAGCATCTGAAATGTTAGAGGTCTCCCACCTCCTCCAAAACCCTTAAGAGGCGAGATAAAATGCTTCATAGCAAAGCCCTTTAGGAAGGTTTGCAATGGAAAAAAAAAAAGATTAAACAGAAGATTTGGGATGGCAATGACCCGTACGCGTTTTTCAGCAAACAGCAAAATACCGAGAAAGAATTCATGTAACCCTTCATGTAACTAGCCACCAGCAGTGCCCGAGGTATCCCGAGGTACCGAATCCACTCTGGGTCTTCTTAACTACCCAACTGCTGATGCCCAGTTCCTTATCTTTTGACCAACAAAGCTTGATTTTGCGAGGAAGGGGACGAAATATTCTAACAGGATACTGTCAAGGCCAGTGAGAATTTTGTGGGAGATGAGGAAGAGATGCCCATAGCCTGAGGTCACGTCCCCAGCTGGCTGCTGGAGGCATGGCTATAAACACCACAAATGTGCTTTAAGACATCCCAAATCAGCAAAAGTGTTAAGCAGCGCAGCCGTTTAGAGCAAATAACTCATTGCATTGTCCGCTTCCCAAACCTGGGCTAAAAAATGCCTTCCAGCCAATAAAAGCTAAAATTAAACAGCTAAAAACCAGGAATCTGAAATGCAATGAAAGACAGTTTGGTTTTTGTGGGCATGAGGAGGGAAGATCTTCAAGTCCTTCACTGGAGAACCCTAGGCTCGCCCCTACTCCAAGCTACTGCCAGGCAGACCCTGTTCCCCCAGTGATCCCAACAGGCACGAGGACCTGGAGGACTTACAGCCCTGCTAGCCAGGCAGGTCTCATCTCCATTTAGGACTCACAGTTTTCCTTTTAGCGAGGCCCCTGACCGGAGAAATGTCACCTAGTACTGTGGGAACACAGCAGTCTACTGCGCAGAGAAATAGGTTGACAAAAAAAATAACCGCTTTCAAAAGACACGTGAGGTTCTTTTTCAAGAGCGAAGGAAACCTGCATTTTTTTCAGGGCTGTAAAAAAAAAAAAAAAAAAAATCTCAATTCCGTAATATTTGAAAATAACTCCCGGGAGTCGGGGAAAACAACTATAAAAGCGAGAAATGTTGAAAATGGAAAGAAGTGGGGAAGGCTGCCTGAGACTCCCAGGATGTGGGTAAACAGGAGGGAGAGGTCAACGCGCAGCCTGGCAAGAGACGCTGCAATCACTTGTTGGAAAGTGAGGGGCCTCGTTGAATTTGTAGGGTGTTTCATTGAGAGTTCTCCGGTTTGGAGAAACACTGAACTTCCCCTGAACCCCTGCCCCGAGGTGAAACCATCTCCCTCTCGCCCGCAAAGCACAGGCTCCCGAGAAACGCCTCCTCCTTCTCCCCTTCTCCTCTCCATCCCTCTTAACGCTGCTGCTCTCAAGTTGCCTGATGTGCCGTTTATGACAGAAATAACCTGCCTTGGCACTGACACTTGAATTTCACTTAAGGTTCGTCGCATTATTAATGACAAGATCAATATTACCAAAGCCGCAATAAGAGCTCTTACCATTCATCCTCCTCCCGCCCCTCCTTTTCCCAGGCACCGCGCTTTTTAATACGCCATCTCTTTTCAAGGGTATTCGCCTCAGCACGGGGAGGAGAATCGCCCACCGCCAGGGACGGTTCAGTTCAATCCCCGACAGCTGCCCTGACATATTTCTCCCAAGCCTTGAAAACCTGAGTGATAAGGCTCAGGAGCGGAATAACCCACAGACTCCGTCTAATCACAGCGACTGCCGTGGCCTTGCTGAACCCTCCCGCTACAATTAGGTAATCACGCTGGCAGACAAGCCTGATTCATATCGTTTTACCATCAGTAAAGCGATATCTATCACCCCTCCGACAGACCCGTTATTGCCGCAAACCACTTCAACCTACCCAGTCAAAAACCCCTTGTAAAAGCAAAAAAAGGACTTGGACATATTTTATGGCAAATTAACTTTTAACATATTCTTTCCCTCCTTATATTAAGATCGCATTCGCAGCTGCCACTTGCAATAATATCTATGCTGCTCACCAGCTGCCAGGGTGGTACTGGACGAGGGCCGGCAGCACGTCCGAGGCGTTGGAAGGGATTTAGGATCATCTGGAGGGGTGAATTGCCCTCTCCTTTTGCTCATCTCTCTTTGTTGATCCCAGAGGAAGCCCAGAGTAGGTGAGGTTAGTTCATCTAACCCACCCCCTTCCCACCCTTCATCTACCCCGTCTACCTTGGGGTAGATGAACCCTACCCCAAGGACAAGCCTCTGCCCCAGGGAAGGCAAAGGCACCCAAACTCAAACTGAAGCGCCCTCTGGCCCGTTGGTACGGGGCATCTTTAGCCCTGCTCCTACTGGATCTCTGATGCAAGTCGAGGAAGACGAAAAGGAAACCTCACCAATTCAAACGCGCTTCGGGTCAGGCCTACAGAGCACCCTGGAAATAAAGGCACGTTCCCCCAGCCCTACCCAGTGCAGCCTCTCAGCCGGCCCAGGGGAGGACGGGGGATTCATCATGACCTCCAGCCTGCAGTAAGTTCTCATCTGCTGCTCATCCAACAGGTCTTGAAGTCCCATCCTCTGATTTTGGTTTAATTGCTATTCTGGAAACGTGGTCTGGTCCTGCAGATGTCCGGCCAACTGCTCGGTTGAAAGCACACGGAGTGCTTCAGTGGACTCCGTAGACCTCAGTACTGAGCCTCGACCAGGACTCCTCTTATTTGAAGGCAGATGAGGCTCCACTTTTAGCACTGCATTTCAGTTATTTTTCCCTGAAGGAAATGCCTCACAAATGCAGGGCAATGGGAAACCGCACCTTTATCATCCAGGGCCATGCATATTTTTATTGAGTTTTCTCTAATCTTTTTCTATGAATCCATTTCTTCCAGACATGTACCTTAACAAAGTCGAAACCTGGGGTAACAAAGTGCAGCCAAGCCATTCCAGAAAAATACCTGCACTACAGAACATGAACTTCCCATTATAGGGGCTGCGTATGAGCACTGATTGATCCCCAAACTGGCATTTCAATTTATTTCCCACTGGAGGACTCATTCATTACGGAGAAATAAGACTATTAAATGCATGATAAAGCACACGCATCAATAGATGAGGCTGATGGTTACTTTACTGAACCTATCTAAACAGTGTCTGGTAAATAAATCTCTTTGTGATCACATAGGAGCTTTTAAAATGAATAAGGAAGCAGTAATTATTAAGCAGCGGGTTAAAAAAAAAACCCGCTCGCCAAGCAGTACCGCCGTGTGCACGCACACACACAGGGATACACGCGCACCACACACACACACATATTTTGCGGTTGCGCCCATGACTGCAGGGCAAAGGCGGGTCAGACGCACAGATTGCAAGCAAACTGCCCGCAGACCTGCTCGGAGTCCCCGTGGCCTCCTTCAGAGGCGTGCGGGTATGCGTGCGCTTACGGCTTTATACGGGGAGCGAGCTCTTATCGCCAGCAGCAGGGAGAGACGCCCAGAGGAGACCGTACAAGATGATTTTATCAAGAATATGAGTATCCGTAAGCTGCTTTTTTTTTTGCTTTTTTTTTTCTCTTTAACTGATTTTCCACCCAACCAGCCTCTGAGGAGAAGCGGGATGACCATACTGAAAAGGTGTACCTTCCTTTTAGATATATATGTATATAAAAAAACATTATTTTTTTTTTTCTGACTGCAATAAATGAAGAAAAAGCAACAAAAAGAAAACCCGCTTTGGTTTTCTCGTCACCAAACTGTCTTGCAGGATCTCCCTCCCAGCCTTCGGCCTCCCAATCCCACTGCTTCCTTCTGCTTCACCTTCTCACTTCGCTTTGGGAAGGTCACTTACGCTGGCCCTGACTCACCGTTACACGCCCCCCTCCTGGACCCTGGTGGGCGATCTTTTCCACCTTGCCGTGAGTCTTCTGGCAGCAGGTTTTACCCTCCGTCCCCACTCGCCCAAAGCTACAACAACTTGGAATAAAACCAGCAGCCGTGGTTGTGGTTGGGTGCTGGGTGGGGAGAGGTGAGGCCGGAGCAGCTGGATGGGAGCACCAAACTGCCCTCGGCCCCTGGGGCTAGAGATGGCCTAGTTTCCCATCGCTTTTAGTGAGTTAAGGTTTGGCATCAAGGAAATTTATCCCACGTCTGATACAAAGCTACTGCTCCCATTTGTTCTTTTGAATCTTCTTTAAAGTTTGAGGGAATTAAACAAAAGCCTAAACACAACCCCACATTCTGGAGATAGAGAGCTTCCTGAGATCTTCATGAAAGTCATGGAGATTTCAAATGAAACGTCTCCCACCGGAAAAGCTAAAAAATTATTTCCCGCATTTGATCATGTTTCCTTTTGCTTATCAGATCTAATTTTTACCTTGCTGGAAATTGCAGTTATTAGTGCCCGTCGCTGGATCACAGTGGAGAATGTGGGACAAGCCATCATCCCTGCGCTGCTCAGCAGAGGTCGGCTTCAAGAGGGACAGAGGAAAGATGGCGATGGCAGAGACAGACAAGACAATCAGAAAGGAAAAGGAGGAGGAAGAATGAGGAAGAAATGGAGCTTTCCAAAACCAAGAGATAGGAGTCCGTGAAGAGTCTGAAATGGGACATAAGAAGCAGCAGTGGCCAGAGTTGACTTTCTTTGAAACTGTTGTACAAATCCAACCAGACTGGTCCCTTCCGTGCCCATTTTTGAGGACATCGAACAGTTCCACAACTGCTGCAACAATCCCATAAAAAACTATGGCCCAAATTTATTTTGTCCTCCTTTTTTTTTTTTTAAATAAAAGACGGTTCTCAAAAAAAACCAAACCAAAAAAAAAAAACCTGAAACAAACAAACAAAAAAAGGCAGCTCATTTCCCCTTTGGCCGTGTTCTTAGACCTCCAAGAAACCAACATCAAGCTAAATAGATGTGACATAACTTGGCAGATTTTCCTGAGCCCTAATGGAATTATAAGCCATTACTTTACGGCTGCGTGTTCCGAAGCCTGCATATTCCCTGCCCGGCAGAGAGTGATTTACCGGCGTAGCCGGGCACAGAGAGCTCACGGCAGGGTGAGGGAACTGGGTGGACCTTCCGGGGACCGCTCCGGGTTACGGTGCTCAAGCGACATCTCGGATGTACAGGTCGGTGCTGCTGAGCGTCTGAGGACAGGTTGCAGAGCCGTAACCAAATGCCCTCCCGCGCTGATGTAAGTGAAACAGAGGGGGGAACTAGCGCCACGCGAATGGCCATTTTGGTCTCCATCCTAAGATAAATCCGTTATCTGTTTTTCCTCACCGTGCAGGCAATGGCGGTTTATGAAGCAGCTGTCTGAAAGGAAATTTACTGGACAATTAAAAGTGCTGACTTTCAAGCAGTGCTCTCGAGGTGGAGTCTAAAATTATTGGGTGTGAAATGCAAATAGATTTAACAGTTTTACTGCTATTTATATGACGTCCACCCATTCCCAGCTATTTTTCCTCCCCCCCTTTTTTTTTTTTAACGGTCCCAACTTTCACAGGTCTTAACAATCTCAGACACATGCAGTAAAACCTGAAGCACGCTCCAAGGCTGAACAAACCCTGATCCGTGGTGTGCGCGGTGAGGGAAGGTGGGTGAAAGTAAATTCTATCCCAAACCCCTAACAAAATATTAATTTAGAAATAAGCCCGTAATTACATTCAGCTTTGGGTCTGTCCCACAATCCTCTGAGGCGGTTCTTATTCAATAAGCTTTTGGCCGGTACCCAACAAACCTCCTACTTGAATAATCACAAATTGACCCAAGTAGTTGCTCTCTGGCTCTTGGAAACCCTTCCCTGAGGAGGGATGTGGGAAACCCACAGCGTGGCGGTGGGTCAGGCTCCGGAGAAATCTTGTTCCCATGGGTGTTCCCATGGAGCACCCATTTCCCCGAGCGCTCCCCTGAGGTTCAGCATGATCCGTCAGAGCTAGGATGGAGTTTTTACGAGGTTTTATGCCTTGCCTGCTACATTACATTAATGACCGAAACAGTCCATGGCTTAATTAAAGATTAACAGTTAAGATCAGTTAAGCAAGATTGTCTCAAGTTGGCCGGGCAGGGCCCTGGAAGAACTGTGAAGGGATGAAAAACATTGAGAAGCAAAGTGAAGCAATCCCTCTGGAGCCTCCAGCACTGCAGAATTAGGAGTTTCGTGCCTTTTGGCTCATCTGACTCCTTAGTTTCATCAAGGACAGGTATCTATTATTCCTGCTTACGCCCTCCCGGATCTCACTTCATAAAAGGTGCCACTGAAATGCTTGCTATGGAGATGGATTTTCTGTGTTACTTGTAATGGACCTCTTGTACCCATAAAATCTGGTGCCGCGAGATTTACCACTGCCGGGGAGAAATATTTGCTTCTCAGACATTTTGGGCTGCTGTGTGAGCTCCGTTGTACCAAAACAACTCTAATCTCAATCTAGTTTGGAGCCAGCTCTACATATTTGGTATTTAGTTTACTGTTTTTGTGCTTGTGACCTTCATTGTCTTTCATGAAGGGGATCAACAGCCTCCCCTACCAGAGTGTTCCATCCCTATCTCGTCTGTGAAATACTATTTGTTACTCTTTAAAAAAATCACCACGGCTGAATTCACAAGTCATGTTTGTGGGTGAAGTATCTGTTGTTAGCGTGTTCAGATAAGCACATACATCCGCACATTCACCCGACCATCTGTCATGCCATCGCCGTAACCTCAGTTCTGCACAATTAGCTCTAATAAATAGACGTACCTACGCCGGAGTGTGTACAAAACTCACCCATTTGCCTCCCTGTCCCATGGAGAACTCTGGTCATTTTGCAGGATTTCTTTCTCCTCTCTCTCTTTGAACGCGGCCCTAGCGAGAGAGATTTGTCAAAAAAAGCTTTTAAGCAAAAACATAAATGTGACTTGTCTCGATTTAGTTGCACCGAGGGGCTTGCTTACCACCACCCCTCTGATGCCCTAGATGTCCCCCCAGCTATGGTGAGGACATGAAATACTCTTCCGGGTATTGTAGATATGGCATAGCTGAACCAAAAAAAGGACGTTAAGAGATACACCATATCTGTCTCTCTGCAATTGCTATATTGTGTTACGACATAATCATGGAATTATAGAATCACAGAATCATGGAATGGTTCGGGTTGGAAGGGACCTTAAAGATCATCTCGTTCCAACCCCCTGCCCTGGGCAGGGACACCTCCCACCAGCCCAGGTTGCTCCAAGCCCCGTCCAACCTGGCCTTGAACCCCTCCAGGGATGGGGCAGCCACAGCTTCCCTGACCTGCAGTGGGCCCCACGTATTTTCTGAGGATCAACACCTACTTGCCACAGTCAAGGCGGGGGTCAGCCACCCCCTCCCAGTCTGGAACTGGGATCAAGCAGAGAGCTGAGGGGCTGGTACAACCTTCAGTAGGTCTTTCTCTTCCTCCTCCAGCCCCCCACAGAGTGAATCTGACCCACGGCCCTCTGTTTGTAGCTGCAGTTGTAAAGATTTCTTCAGGTTTTCCTCCATTTCTCCTGCAACAGAAATTAAATCTGATGTGGAGGAAGCGGAGCAGTGTCTTGAATGCGAATGCCTTTCCCTCCACCCTCCCGTTACAGAGCTCAGGTTTCTGTAACTCACCCATCAAGACAAACCCCCCAAGATCCTTCCCTGCCATCCAATAAATAATAATAATAACCATTCTACCAACTCATATTTCTGCAAGCTGGCACTGATTTATTTTTTTGGCTCTTGCATCTGAAATAGCTGAAAATATTCAATGGGATAATGAAAAATCTCACTTTTAATTCTGAAGTGAAGTTTGCCAACCTGGAAGGTCTTTAATAATGATTTTCTGATGAACATACACTCACTGGGTCTCCACTTGGCAGGTACGTTTTGATTAAATCCGCCTATATCTGTATATCATATATGCAAATGTAATTATAATCATTTGGGGGGCTGAACAGTGCAAATTTGGGGATTCATTCAAATAGCTTTGACTTAGAAGAACTTGTGCTCCTCATACAAATAAATAGGACAGTTCAGTGAAAACCGTGCCCATGCCAAAGGGATTTTGCTCCTGGTGCGGAGCAGAGCGGGAGTGCTCCCGAGCAGTTACCGTACTTCTGTCTGGGGTTTGCCGGCTGGAATTGTCTGTGCTTGCACCGTATAGCTTGCAGGCAATGAGTCTGGCTCCTCCAAAAAGCATCACAACCACTCTGTACGGATGGGCTGTAACCTATGTGTGTCCGTGTTACACGGCTGTTTTGCACAGGAGCTGTCAACCTTAAAGACGACGCGCTGAAGGTCTGGTGTCCCCAGCCCGAGAGAAGAGGCCACGTCCAGGAAAATCTGGCTGCAGGCTGTGACCTCTCCAGCCAGAATTAAAGATTAAATTAAATGCTTCCTGCATGCACTGGAATACGCAGGCATACCGGTATCTCTTCCCACGTGTCAAGCACCACTGGGTGCAGTTCCCAGTCCCAACTTGGGGCTCCCAGCCTGGCCACAGCCACCTGGGCAGGGGTGGCCACAGCTGTTTTACAGATGTGCAGCCCCAGGAGCCAAGTGCCTGAACCTCATGCTCCGTAGGTAAGGCCCAGTACGTCTTTCAAGTGCTGGGCGTGATGCGAAGGACACTTTAAGGGTGGGTCTAGCTGAATTGGGGTTTGGCGAAAATTACATCAACAGGGACTAAGCAGAGCAGGCAGCGTTAGGAGCAACGCTCTTGTTTTCAAGTACGCTCTTAGACCCCGTTGACCCTACGCGAGTAGCAGCTATTTGCCGTTATGCAGAAATGTGATAACCCCAAATCTTTTGTGGTACGTCCCAAAAAGGGCTGCAGTTCCCAGCTCCCCAAATAAGGTGTGTGGGGGGGGGGGGAATCTGAAGAACGGTTGAAATTACAGGATGGTCAGCAGAAATGAATGCCAACTCCAGAGTTCCTCCTGTACACCATGGTACCTCTGGATTTATTCCCGTGGGCTCTTGTGGTGGTACAAAGCTGGTGCAAATGAAAAGAGAGCTGGTCTCCTGATAAATACACATATACATAAATATATGTCCATAAATATATATATATGTATATTATTATTTTGCTATGAAACAGTGGTCTTTAATTTTTTCTCTGTGCTCTGTAGCCTCCCATCCAGCAAGCCTAGATTGTAACATATTCCACATTGGCTTGTTGAGGCGGGGCGGGGGGGACGGACCCCTTTTTTTTTTATCTTTTCCCATTTTGCATTTCCCAGGAAGAACCATTTGCAAACTAAAATCGTGTTTGGACTGCATGCAATTTTCTATTAACCAGAACAAATTAATACAAACTTCAGGTCATGGTCCAAATAGTAAAGAAAGTAAAAGAAAGGAAGAACAGAGCAGAGCTAATGGGTTGCCTAGGGCATGTGATTTCATAGCTGCTGAAATGTCAAAAGTCTGAGTCCGTACCGTGGGGTGGGGACAGTCACACTTTAGGATGGGCTTGGAATATACGACTAGACCAACAGATAGGAAATATATTAACCAAGAACGGAGTTTTGGGGTAGAAATTAGGGGCACAGGGTCAGGAGAGAAAGGAAATCATGCATAAGGTTGTGTTTGATCTTTTCGGATCAGCATTTAGTAGGAAGAAGTGCCGGCACTACCTGCTTTCCCGTCTGAGGTATGGGCGAGCCCTGCTGCAACCGAGAAAACACACGGAAAAACAGCCACCTCCTGATCTCTGACCTATTTGTTTAGTGCGTGGGGATCGAGTTCAAGCTACGCGTTCTTCTCTAACTACAGTGACTTAAATGTGGTCAGCACCGAGCCGACCTTCTCCCCACGTGTGGCCATGGGACCAAATGAAGTCACCAAATGAGCGCCACATCTGGAGTGAAACAGCTGGCAAGCAAGCGGGAGGGGAAGGGGGAGCAGGACGGGTAAAATCTCCTCCATAAGGCTATTTCATTTCAACAGCGTCAAAAGATTTTGTTTCAAATGTCATGTTGATTCATCTCATTTTGGCTTTTATATTAAAACACTAATTGTATTATATATAAATGTTGACATTCTATGAATATATTAATAGATGAATATTGTGCTGTAATATAACAGTCAATACAAAATGAATGGAAATGACAGTGCACATACCAGAAGCGTGAGCCTTATCAAAACTGAAACTTCTCGTGGGCCCAAACATTCTCAGAATTTCTTTCCGCCTCCTATTTCATCTGTTCCTCCCGCATTGGATTGGCCCAAACTGTCTCACAGAGATCTACAAGGAAGGAAAAACTTGTAGGTTGGCTTCTAGCAATTGCCCAGCCTGTACAGGTTCCCATCTGCCCTCGCGTATCCCAGGGCAGAAGACATCTGGACAGAAGACCTGGGTCCTCAGTCTTGTTTTAATTCCTTGTTCACATCCTCTTTCTCTCGTTTTCGGCTCCAAGTTGATGGGGTCCTTTCCTCCATGCTCCCTCCAGCCCCCCATGCCCACCACAGCCCTTCTAGCGCAAAGGTCCACATCCATTCCTCTGCTGATGACACCCAGAGGAAGAGGAGACTGCTCAGGTACTGGCGTCAGAAACAGAAAAGTTTTAACCCAAAACAAAAATCAATGAATCTGCAAAACGGTTTGATTTTTGACTGAACTCCTGCTGGCGACAGCTACTGCCTTTGCACGTGATTTATGGCAGAACTTTGCTGTAGTTAAGTACCCACTAGCACTCATTTTTTGTGAGCATCTAGAGCTGGTTTGACAGAGGGTCCCCTCCATCACATGGAAAATACGGTCACATTTTTCCTTAATTTTTAAACCCAACTAAGAAGAAAAAAAAATATGTTTGGGCCTCTTGGTTTTTGGAAAACAAAAACTTTTTTTTTCAGTCGAATCCTTAAAATCTGTTGCCAAACCCCCAAAGCTTTTGGATTTTTGTCCAAAAAAAATAATACAATTGGGTCTTGAGGTAGTCTTTTGGCAAGAAAACAACATTTTGAGGCGCACAGATGCTTTCTGTAGGAAAATGTCGTCTTGTCAAAAGCACAGTCTTCCCTCTTAAAGGACGTTTATGCCAGAAAGCATTTGATCAGCTCTGTTAGCATCCCTTATCCTCTTCCAGGAATAAGCGCCATGGTGACTGCTTTTTGACAAGATGAGCCTTCCAAGAATAGTTATTGAGGAATCATGAATTTCTGATCGTATCAGGGCTTGGTACACAGGATTTCGAAAGGAGCCAGTCTTATATTCCAAACCATAGGATCCACCTATAGCATGGCGTGCAATTGCTGTTAATAAAGTGACTCCATACTTAAATGCAATTCCTCTGTTGTATAAATATATATTTCCTCGGCGGGACATTGTGGTTACTTTAAGAAGCTGGAAGACATCAGAGCATCACGTTCCAAGCTTGGCATTGAACAAGAAGCCACCAGAATTAAATCAAAGTGCTTCTTTCTGGCAGACGAAGCAAGTGTAATGAAAATTCCAGCCTTGATCCTCTGCCAGGGGTAGGCAGCAAATTGAGTGCATGCCTACCACTCCCAAACTGAAGTCCCTCAGTCTTGCCCGGGATGCCAACCACCAGAAGTACAAAAGATGAAAACAGTCTGCCAGACGCAGCAAACCAAAGTGCTCTCTTCATTAAGAGGAGCTTATTACTTTCTTCCAGCTCCACCCATGAGCAAATCTGTCCTGCTCGATCTTGTTGGGACTAATGAAGGGAGGTTGGCTGCTCCTGGTGAAATTGGTATTCCAGGAAAGCTTTTGAGGTGTCTCCTCCAGCCACCAGGACCTGCCCCGATTCCCGCCCAAAAGAGGCACATTCTTTCCAACTGCACGGTACGAGATAACCCCAGTTATAAAGGCAATATCCAGTGAGGCTGGATGGAGAACTGAGGAGAATTGTCACCAGGAGGAGAGGAGACTGAGTTTAGAGAGGAGGCAGGTTCACCAGGCTGGGTTGCTTTCTTTCAGTCTCAAAGATCTGAGTAATATCAATTATTAAGAGGAAGTGAAGCTGCTTTTCTTCAAAGCAAAAATATCTTAATGGTGGTATGTGGCATATACGCTGCAGCTGGTGCTGCGGGGCCGCGTCAGACTGTCTGCTGCGCCGGCTTGGGCAGCTCCCCCTCCACTGATGATGGAGGGAGCCACGGTCCTACCGCTCCAGACAGGAAGGAGCCTCAAACGCGCACCCAACCCCCCCCCAAAACAGAGACATCACAGCAGTCACAAAAATTAAGTGCGGAATTTGTGTTTGAGAGAGCAATATTCAGATCACCTGCCTTTTGATGCTGGCGCGCTGAGATTTCCCATCTCACTGACGAGTCCCCTCCACGCCAGGCCTCCTCTTATCCTCCATCTACATGAAAAACACGTTCGTGCACACATTGAACAGTGCTACCACCCGCTCCCGCGTCGGTCACCTGGGCTCTGAGCCTGGTCCGAGCCATCTGATGGCAGAGGGGCAAAGACAAAATCTTTACTTGGCTGGAGAAAATCATACTTTGCCTTCATACGCCTCGTGCCTCCAGAGCACCACCTCCGCTGAGGCTACAGAATTGCTCCAAATTAATAGAAATGAGGCTAAAAAGCCAATTTTTCCTGCTGGCCTGATGTAGCTGCAGTTAACAGCTTGGGAATATTGCTACAGGACTGGATTGGGGGGGGGGCAAGGGGTGGGTTTTCGAAATGGCTCGACCCTATTTTCTTAGGGACTGCAGTGAGAACAAGGTTAGATCAACACTGAGCGCTTTTGAAGGTGCCGTCCTGCACTGAACAAGAAAGTGGGGCTTTGAAAATACTGAACAAAAAGGGGGCCTTTGAGATTTTTATTTGAAAGTTGGAAGAACAGCGTATCCCGATAGATAGATAGATAGATAGATAGATAGATAGATAGATAGATAGATAGATAGATAGATAGATAGATGGAAGAACACCCCCTTTAGAAACCACTGGCAGCTGTCTTTATCTATACATTTCTTTCAAGAAACGTGGCCATTTAATAATTAATGTCTATAAGTGCCTAGCTATGAAAATGCAGAATGAAATATTAAATAGAGTCGGTACCAAATGGGAGGGCTTCTGAAAGGGAAGGGATGAGAGCCATGTCATTCACTATTCCCAGGGAACAGCCCCAAGGATCTGGAGCAGAATGAATCCAGGTGGATGACTATGAAGCAGAAGAGAAGGTGGGTCACCGATATTATTGTCAGAAGCCCTGGCCCCTCGCAAAGTGGGACATACAGGAGACAAATCACTCCCAGCAGTGGCTGCCTCGCTCCCTGTGCCAAATTTAGACGGAATTTTGACCGGGCACGTGCAGAGCACCTTCTCTGGGCCACAAATTGGTGAGGTCTGCGGCTGAATATGAGTAATGAAGAGTGAAGCTCCTGGAGATAAAGCACAGGCCGAGATGCATGTTTAACCTCCCTCCCCATCTTTTCGTAAGCTCCCGATCCACTGCTGATAGAGAGGATGCTTTGGAGTGACCTGAGAGTAATCAGCCTTAAGTCAGAGTGAGCCGTTGCTATTATCGCTTCTGGCAAGAGCCGAGGTTATTAATTGTCTCCAGACTAAGAAAACCTGGGTAGGAAGTTGATACAGATATCAGGAGTATTTAGTGTAATAAACAGCTTGGAAGTAAAGTTAAACCTCACACTCCGAGCTCAAACTAATTGCTATTAGGAACCAAGCTGAAATTACTGTGGGTTACAGATAACCACGTTTCTGCTTTCACGCGGAATTTTACTTCTTTGTCTGGCAGAGGCAGTCGTTTTGGGAAGACTGATTTGTTCAGGTTTTCCTGGACATTTCTCCTCAGAGATCTGGGGGGTTACCTGTGTTTCTGGTTTCCCAGGCTTCCCGATCGGAGCAGATGTGTAGCGTTTCCAGCCAGGCTGATGACTAGCCAGGCGTGTGCAAACCCAACAGACAGTATGTTTGTGGTAGATCCAACACTTCTGGGAAGTGCTGGCCTCACCACAAGTGTATCACAGCGGTGCCGGCTACGCGTCAGCCTCCAGAAAGGCTGGACACGAGCCCCACAGCTCACATCTGTCTAGGAAACCCTCCACAAATGTGCAGCAGCGCTGGGTACTGGCAGCCAGACGTAAGATGCTGGGTTTGACGGCTCTGTTCCCATGCCTAAACTCTTCTCTGCACCCTCACAAAGTGCTGCTTCATGGCCCACCAGTACAGCAGTGTGCCTGCCCCACCGTGTGGACTTTGGTTTCCACCTGTGTATAGCTGCCTCCGTGGTGAGACCGTCCTGCCATCCTCTGCCTCCAAGGATAGGCCCTGCCAGCAAATAACCCCAGCAGATGGGTGCTACGGTGCTGTGTGTGGAGGGACGGGAGCAAACACAGGCATGAGCGCATGAGGAGAAGCCTGCAAAACAGAAAGATGTGGCTCTTACGTGGGACGCGCCGCAGCCATTTTCCAACAGGAGCTGATCAAAACATGAGATTTTCAAGGAAAAGTAAAGACATTGCGTTGACCACGAGCAGAAGAAGGAATCAGCTCCTGGCCCAGGGCCCTCACTTGGGTTTTATAATCCAATTCCACACATCAAAAAGTGCTTCCTTGAAAATAAGAAGACTGGAATCCCATTTCATAACGTGGGGCCAAGTTTTCAGCTGGCTGAAATCTCCGTAAGCCCAGCCCAGCAAACCTACAACCAGCTCAGATATGTCCTGTTCAGCCTGAAAACAAGAACCTCCTCCATATGTTTGCCCTCCAACTCCTTACAGCGAAGGAAAGCATGAGTACTCTGAATCATCCCCAGCCAACTGTATATTCGTTATTTTCTGTATTTATTTCCAACTCCGGGATTAAGAAAATGACTCCAGCACTATGACATCCATACAATTAAATGTATCATTTTCCCATCAACTGCCTGGCTGTGCCAAGCCGGGCAGCTCGGATCCTGTCGCCATATGGAATGCATCTCTCCCTGCACAAGACCCAAACGTGACAATTAGAAACGGGCTGGGTTTTCCCCCCACCCCCATAAGCAACAAAGCACTCTGGAAGCATTTAGTGGGGCTGAGAGGGCTCCATTGTATTAGCAGAGCAAAGGGTGTTTATCAGCCCTTTCCACCGGGACTGAACCATGAGCTTTAACTGATAGCCCTCACGGAGGGGATGTGGAGGGACCCATGTGGAGGCGGTTGCCCGAGCCATCCCATCCTAAGCAGGACCAATGGACCTGAGAGCTCCAAAGTAGCTCCTAGGACCCCGCTTGGGGATCTCCCCCACCCTCGGTATCTCCCCTCCAAGCCACATTCCTGGCAGAAAATGTTACACAGAAAGACCCAAAATTTAAGAAATTGCGGAGTAGTCAGTCCCCATGGCCGTTTGGCTGGGGCTTTCCTAGACACCTATCAGAGATGGGGGGAATCCTGATCCTTTTAAAGCCGCATGAGAGCTCCAGTTGAAAGCTATCTGAGGTGTTCTCCAGTAAAACGGCGGCGTGAAGGTTTAGCTGCAGAGCAAGTGCTTGGCACCGTGCAAAGAGCACAAAGAGACTAATTCTTTCCCTGAGTTACTGCAGATCCTGCTCGTCTCATGCCCAGCTTCCAGCAGATGTTCTCTGGAGAAAAGGGGACTCCACTCTGCAGGGCAGACCGCGCTGCCAAGGTTGAGCAACGGGAGTTGCTTTCACAGACGTGGACATGACAGAGGAGTTAACCTGACCTGCTCTGCACTTGCTGAACCTGATCTGACCTTCTCTTTTGCAACCTCCTGAGATGACCTTGATCTCATTCGTGTTCCCACTGCTCCTGAGGTTGGGTTACACCCTTGGTTCTGGACTCTGTTTTAAGTCTCCCCTGAATAACAGTGTCAGATCTTCACACAGCTATCTCAGGAATGTGGCCAGGCTGATCTCCATGCTTACTCAAGGTGACATTGATTCATTCTCCCTCTGACTGGCCAGATTATGCTATAAGAATGTGCTTCATAACATCCTCGCTCATCCACCACCACCACCCTGCTCCCATCCCTGACCTCCACCTTTTTCAGCCCCCGGCTCTGGGATTTAGGGTTTTCTCATCAACATGCTACCAGAGGCACTTAGGGTTTGAGAGATTACATTTAGAGAAGCATCGGAGGTCAGGTTTTGAATTGAGGTCCTATCCCTACACTCCAATCATTTCATGCTCCCACACCAATGCAGAAACCAGATGTACCGCCAGGGACAGCAAAGAGTCGGGGATGGGAGGACGATCCCCAGATCCAGACCCCAAGATCCATCCAAACAGGAGGAATGGCATCTTAAGTGATTTGCAAGAAATTGATTTCATACCCAAATTCTTCATGTGGGACTGCAGCCTGCTCACCATTCGTGGCCTGGACCCCCACCATCTCCCTGCGTATCTCTGCTCAAGGCAACACTGAAAAAGAGACATTTCTTCTTAACCACAGAGGTGACCTGTTTATAATATGCGACTGAAAGGTGTTTAGGCAAAGGACTAGAGTTTGTGAAGCACATCCAGGTCTTCATTTTTTCCAGGCTTCTGGGGAGAGCTTAAATAAAGGATTCGGATTTGGAAAAAGAAAGAAAGCAAAGCAGAAAAAGACAGATAGACATCTGGAGTGCTGAACAAGGCCCTCTCCTCAGGCTGACCTAGTTACAGTGTTTGGGGAAAGCACTGCAATCCTGTTCAACAGGAGGAACAAGCAGCTGAGGGCTGAATTCAGCCTCGGAGTAAACAAACACAGCCCTCACCACGTGAGCTCTGCATGTTTCCACCAGGTCTCCATCTGATCACGATCATCAAGAGCTGCAAATGTCCTTTGCAGCATGGAAGGGGCGGCCTGAAGCAATGCCCACGCCATGCTGGGAGAGCCCAGATGCAGCATCCCCGCGGCTGATTTATGCACCCAGGGCTGGAGGAGGGCAGCTCTCCCCAGCTCAGCCCTGTAGCTCCTTGTGCGGTTCCTGTGCACAAACAATAGGGAGGACAAACAAACAGGCAGCGCCTCTGCCAAGGGACGCAGCAGCCGCGGCAGCCCTACCTCCTCCCTGCTCCATGTGTGGCCCTGGCGACGCCAGCTTTGTGGCAGCGACGTGCCACACCGCAGCCCGCGCTCAAGTGAAAGATGCCGGGGCAGAGCCGTGCCCTGCTCCCTCCTGCGTGCCCGGCTTTTGCTGTGGGTGTTCTTCACCGCGGGGCAAAGGAGGTTTTGCACGAAACTCGGCAACGCACGGGTGGAAGGGAGGGCGAGACGGGCCACACGAAGCTCCTGCCATTGCACCAGCGCTTGCTGGGGGCAAGGGCTGCCAGGCTCGGCAAAAGGCTCCGCAAACACAAGAGCGTGTTGCTTCGACTCTTTGATGCAGTAAGGTTCGTGCCTGGAGATGTTTCGTGGGGTTTTTGCCTAGGCATTGAATGGAGGAAGCGGAGCAGTTACAACCTGCGTCTAGGGATGCGGGCTCACCAATCTGAGACCTGAGCTCATGCCCAAGGCCACCTTCTTGTAACTTAGGCAGGGGAATCTAAAGTAGAAGGACACAAACGCTACCTTCATTGTATGGCACCGGTCAGGGAAATCAACCGTCTTCAACCCGGCTCAGAGAAGCAATTCCAGCTCTCCACAAAAACTCCTTTTAGCAGGGAAAACACCAAAAAAACTTGGAAGTTCACTGAAGCTCTAGTTCACCGCCTGTATTCTCCCTAATGCTGACTGAGGGGCCCATCAAGTAAAATAAGTGCTGAAATGTCAGCACGTTTCCTGCAAATTAAACCTATTTTTCAAGTTTAAAATACAGGAACTAAAAGCGGTGACCACAGGACTGTCTTTGCAGGTTGAAGTCCATCCCCAGGCTGCCCTGGGAGAGCTGGGGCAAAGTGCAGGTTTGATTAGATGTTGCCAAACAAAACTGCTGGGGTTTTTTGATACTCAACTTTATTTCTTTCAACTTGCCACTGATAACTTTTTCACCAAAACCAATTTCAATTTTAAATGGCGCTTATTTACAGTAAAAGATGTCAGCCCGAATGTGAATGAGATCTGCCTTTTGTTCGCTTAAGATCACGCCTTAGTTCTAAAAGGCAACGTTTCGTAAAGCAAGTTGCTCAAGGGGTTTTGGCAGGAAGCCTTCCAGTTGTGAACAGGAGGGTAACACAGGCACCACAGAGGTGAGATAAACAAAAAGACTGTTTTGGAAACATGTGAGTTTAAATCAGTGTTTTGGCCATCGCTGCCGGTTCAGAGATGAGTTGTGCGGTTCTTGGCCAACGCAGAACAACCCGGGGGGAAATTATCCCTGATAGAAAGGGGTCAGAGGCAGGCATTTCTGAACCGAAAAAAAATAAAGTCAGAGAGAAGTCGGGGTGAAGCTGCTGGACTCTCAGGAATGGGTCAAAGAGGAGAAAGCTAGTTAGTCACAGACAAAACAAGCCTCAACATCTCTATCAGCGAGGCCTTGGAGAGATGCCGTGTACTGTAAACGCCACCTCCCAGGTCAGTGTCCTTCAATGCATGACCAGGACAATTTGTACTGTTAATTTTGCTGCAAGGGACGTGCACTCTGGACTGACAAGACACCCAGTGTTTGCGGTAACAGCCTCCCCTTCCTGATAAGGGCTGCCCTTGGGACCGTCCCATCGGTCTCGTAAACAGCCAGACCTCCTGTTAGCCCTCAGCAGCAGCCCGATAAGCAATTTATTTCCTATTAGGGCTCAAGACAGTTCACAATAAGCAGCGCGTTGTGCCAGACCGAAGCCACATTTCTATTAATATCTTCGCCCCCTCCTGCCCCCAGAAAACCTGCTCAATTTTTCTTCATTATAAGCGCAGATAAGTGTTACTAATAAGAGCAAACAAAAAGTATACTTACTAATGAAAGTGAAGGCCTGAGGAGCCAAGACGGGACTTCTCTTCAGATTTGAACGCTGAAATATCTCGCACTCCTTCAGGGATCTTGGCACTCTCCAAACCTCGCCTAAATCCGGTGCTATTTGGGGTTCACTCTGCAGCGGGTGCCCAGAATATTGTGATTTTAAGCAAAGAAAGAAAAAAAACACCCAAAACACCAAAAGCCCAGTTCCTCATTGCCCCAAAACAAAAACATATTCTTTCTCTTTTAACAAAACCTCATCACTGTAGGTGAAAAACGTAAGTTTGGGAAGAAAATGTAAGACCTGCTGATAAGAAGATTTGGGGGTTTTGTTATTAAAGCAAACCAACAAGGCTGGATTGAAATTTTCCAGCCTTTATCACGGAATCACGGAATCACGGAATCTTCAGAGTTGGAAGGGACCTCTAGAGATCCTCTAGTCCAACTCCCCTGCTAGAGCAGGATTGCCTAAAGCACATCCCTCAGGGCTGCATCCAGGCGGGTCTTGAAAATCTCCAGAGAAGGGGGCTCCACCACCTCCCTGGGCAGCCTGTTCCAGTGCTCTGTCACCCTCACCGTAAAGAAGTTTTTCCATGTATTTGAACGGAACTTCCTATGTTCTAGCTTGTGCCCATTGCCCCTTGTCCTGTCGCTGGGAACCATTGAAAAGAGCCTTTGCTACATTTTCCTTTGTTGCTCAACTTGGGATTGCATCCACACGGTTTGGACCCCTCAGTTAGAAAAGCCGCAGACAACTTGCTAAATGTAGCTTAGAACTGCGCCCAACGCATCCCCTGTTATCCCTGTGCCATGTTTATGGGGCTGTGGAGAGCCAGCGGTACCCTATGGACCTTAAATATTCCTGCTGGGCTGCCAATGCTGCCTTGAGAGAGGTCTCATGCTGGGCAAGATCATGTGTTTGTCATCCACACCATTGCTCCAGCTGCCGACTCGCTTCTCACTCCAGCACTGGACCCAGGTGACTGCTCGCTCTGCCAACCCGCTGATGTCCATAGCTACGGGCTGGGCAGAACCCATTTGGCTATTTGCTTCCAAAAGGACCTTTGAAGACAACCTCCACAACTACAGCATAGGGCTGTGGGGTCTTCATGGTGGAGCCCGAAGCTGGGGGCTGTGATTGACTTTGGTCTGTGCCCACCACAGCGTGAGGGTACAGGTGCTTGCACCCATTGAAAGCGCAAGCACATGAAGACATGAACAAGACAAGGCAGTGGCAGGTGTCAAACATAGAATCAGAGAATCACAGAATGGTTAGAGTTGGAAGGGACCTTAAAGTTCCATCCCATCCAGTGCCACCCCCTGCCCTGGGCAGGGACACCTCCCACCAGCCCAGGTTGCTCCAAGCCCCGTCCAACCTGGCCTTGAACCCCTCCAGGGATGGGGCAGCCACAGCTTCTCTGGGCAAACATGCCGAAGACTTTCTGCTGATGTCCAACCCCTTTCTTCTACTGCCTGTGCGCGTGGTGCCCACCACCCAAACCCACCTGAGATCCCATGGCAGCCCCAGGGTGCTGAGAGAAAACGCCACCCACGTGGCAGCTGTACCAGGGGTAAAGCCATGTTTTTCTTTAAGGGTCACTGAGAAAGAAGGTCCTTTTTTGTTGGCGATGAACAGGCAGTTTGTCCTTGCTCAGCACAGAATGTGCCTCCCGCTGCCCGGTGTCACGTGCGCGAGCAGGGGTGGCACAGTCTGCCCAAAGCCTGATAAAGGCACACTGTGCAGTCCAAACAAAGATAACTCCGGGGGCATCAGGTCACAAAATGCTGTATTTTTTTCCTTCGGGGTGAGCCCCTGTAAAAGAAGAGGCAGGCTTGTTTCAGGCCAAGCGGGAAGCTGTAAAAAGAGCTTTTCTCCATGCCCACTGGGATGCTCACAGCTTACAGCAACTTCCCCCAAAACAAAAAGCGGCGACGAGTGAAAGCGCATAGAATTGAGCGTTCCGGGCGGCAGAGCACCCACTGGTAGGAAGTGAATCAGCGTTGATCAAAGGGAAAGGGTAAGCCTTGAACGATGCGAAAGCCAGTCCCGCTGATCCTCCCCAGCAGCCAGAACAGGTTACACCCGGAGTCACCTGGGGACTTTCTACTGGCGTTGGGTTTGGTTTTTTTCCCTGATAGAAAATAACATTTCCACAAAGCTAAACTACGTCATGAGAAACGCTCTCTTTCCTCCCCTCCCCTCCCCCCCCCCCCCCCCCGCCCCCAACCAAATTGAATTTTGCATCCAGCAAATCAAAACGAAACATTTCCTTTTGGACTAGTTTAAGCCAAAAAGGAATGCTTCATTTTGTTGGAATTACCTGAAACGTTCTATTTTAAAACGGGGCTGTAAAAAAAAAAAAATAAAAATAAAATAAAAGAAAGTTTCCTTGTTAGCGTATTACCTAATGGAACGTTCCTTCTCCCACGTGCTCCTCTTTTCCAACTAGGACTGATCCCCCCCAAAAACTACGTCTCCCATCAAATCCCCCTCCCACCAGCACCAGTACCATGCACCTGGGGAGTCGTTTCACCCCACCAGACCCCCGGCACAGCAGATTTCTGAACAAATATCTCCACAACTCATCCCAGCAAAGCAGAAAACGTGACCCACGCTTACAGGATCTTCCATCCCCCTCAGAGCTATCTTTTCAGCTATATCTAATGTTCCTTTAAAAAGTCTTTCGGCTCCATTAATAATCTAAACAGATACCGGGGCTCTAATTAGCAGGCTAATTGGAGAGCACAGTCAGGCAAGAATCGCAGCGAATATTTCGTCAGCAGGAACGAGCAAAGAAGAAACGCTCGTTTGCAGCAAAGGCCTTGTTTTATTGCTGATTTATAGGCAAGGTCTGAGCCACACAAATAGGGCCTTGGTGTAAAGCAGTATTTGACCATAGCAAGAAACAGCCGAGCCAAGGAACACCTAACCCCTCGGCTTCCCCGACAAGGATTTTATACGCGCATACATTATTCTCACATCCCACACGCTATTTAAAACCGCTTTCCAAACAGCTTTCCAATTTGCTTGACATCGGGGGGAGGGGGGGGTTAATTTTATAAGAGTTTCCAGAAGTTTCAATTATGTCATGTGTGTGTCACACAAATGTATAGCGCAGGAAATAGCTGAATTTCAACACCTAAAATTAAAAATTTTCCAGGGTAGCGTTCCCCTTAGCAGCCTGAAGGAAAACATCCTCTTGTTTCAGTCCTAGAGGTTAGCGTTAGGTGAGAAATCCTACCAGAGACTGCAAGGCCCTTGTAGCGTAGCTCTCCTGCGGCGTTAAAGGCTCTCTTTACCACCATAAACTCATGCCCGCACACACACGCACCCACCTCTGCGAGCAAATAATTCTAATTCAACACCAGCTTCTCCGCCTGGGAGTCTGAAATTATTACTCTGCTGCAAATGTGTTTGAGGCTTTGCTGACCCCGGAGCCTGCTCAAAAAATCCGAATTTCCATTTCGCTGCCTGTTTCGGTCCAGTTCAGCCTGGAATTGCGCTCATACAGGTGATGGTGCCTCCTGTTTCGCGTCCTCCTCGAGCCGGGTGTCCTGCCCGGGCCGTGCCCCGGCTGCTCTCTCGGCAGCGCAGCCAAGGCACGGCCTCAGGGACGTATTTCAGGTCAGGGGGCAGCTCGCAGGCGGTAAACGTGGGCTACCCTTGAACCAAAGTGTTGCCATTCCATTTGAGAAACGAAACGTTTCCCTAAACCCCGAGTGAAAGACGCCGGTATGTTTTTCCCGGCGGGAATCTGTTTTTTAATCAAAGTTCTGGTTTTGTGGGAAGCGTGGGGTTTTGGGGGGTTTTTTTGTGTTTTTTTTTTCCTACTGAAACCCCTTCAGCAGCAAAATCCTTGGCAAGCGTCGCTGCTGGCTATTATATCAAGGCCACGTTTGACTGATTTGAAAAGATGCCACAGCCTTGGGAACGCCACATGGCATTCGCAGCACCAGGCGCGCGCGCTCCAGCGCTGCGGAAAGGCTGACAAGCGCGTGTGAGCCCGGTGCGAAAAACGCATCGCTTTATTAAATTGTAAGTGCTCTGCCAGCCCGTGTTCGCTCCTGCTCGGAGAGATGTGTGACTGGCAGTGGCCACGCTCGGGGGCTTAAAGGATAATAGACGTAAGTAGCACAACACATCTTCGTTGCGCAGCGGAGCATATGCCAGCATATGTGTGTATATATATATATATTTTACAAACAAAAGGCATGTTTTTTGCACAAAAAGAGTCTCCACGTTGCAGAAAGTCCAGGCAGTCGTAGGTTCACGGCCCCCCTGGATGGGTTTTGGCTTTGGAGCTGGACAATGTCAGTCTTCACCAAGATGCAGAAACACCTACGTGTTTCGACAGCCCCTTCCGCTGCTCATCTGAATTTCGCATCGGGGGCTTCAGGCCGTGCCAGCGCACGCTTCCAGGTAAGATTCTCTGCCGATTCCTCTCATTTACAAACACAGCAAAGACGGCCACGCGCAGAGCATCTTAATTCATCTGCCTCCAGTCCCTGGTCTTGGGAAGCTGAGAACTTCCGGCTGTAAATACTGTTATGTCTTGTGACATTTTCCAGCCCTTTCTAAATAAATCCCTTTTTTTTGTTTTTTTTATTTTTTGCTTTCAGAAAGTCATTCCTCTCCGCCCTAGGAGACATTTCCCTCTCCCACATTAGGAGATGGGGCAAGTTTTCTTTCGCAAAGCAGGAGCCTTTCCCAGCACCCCCCAGCTTTGCTAGAAAGCCCCGCGTTTTGCCCGAGCTCTCGGGGGAACGTGACAGTCCTTTGGTGGCTTCGGTCCCTCTTCTCACACAACCCGTTTGTTCCTTAGTGCCTGGTGGGGCTGCAGATTTTCAGTGTCAGTTCTGGATGGTATTAACGGGGCAGGACATCACGAAAAGAGACAGATGCTTTGGTTTAAAAGAAAAGGAAAAAAAAAAAGAAAAACCAGTGCCTAAACAAGGGATTTGGCTTTGCCCTGTAACATTCCCAGTCTGTGCAGGGGGGACCATCCCGGGCATCCGGGTCAAAGGAGCAAGACTGAGCAAGAAGGAATATAACCTAGGAACCTACTACCTGCTAAATTCTCTATAAGAGAGAAGGAGTTGGAGCATTCCTCCCAGCCGCAAAGCTCAGCTCCTTTATCTTGGAGTGAGTCGACTCCCCTGCTCAGCCCCGCAGTCACTTCACATGCCATTTCGCCGTGTTTTTCCTTCCGACACAGAGCCCCAAGAGCAATTAAAGACTAACCGGGGTTGACAGATGTTAGTAACATGCAACCCAGCCGTGGAAACAGCAACGTGGGCAGATGCGAGGTGCAGAGGAGAGAGCTCTGCATCTGCCGACTTCAGAGAGCCGAGGAGCCGAAGGAGGGGCCGGAGCAGGGCTCTGCGTCACGGCTCTATCTGTGCCCTGATGGAAACTCAGACCTGCTGAGCCTTGTCTGAAGAGAAACAGCCTCCAGCTCCCCCGGTGGGGAAACCCACCCACATGGGGGACCAGCTCAGCCCACCCTTGAGCTCCGGCCCTGCGAGCAGGGTGGGGGGCTCAGCCAAAAAAGTCACTTGGCTTTGTCCCAGCCGTGCAGGTTTGGTGGCCATTCCCACGGGCAGCGCAGGCACAGCCGGTTCGTTAACTCACCGAGACGCCCTGCTGCCACGGCTCACCATCAATGCCAGGCATTTTTCTCCACCAAAGAAACATCAAAGGCTTTGTCTCATACCATAGAATCATAGAATGGTTTGGGATGGAAGGGACCTTAAAGGCCACCCAGTGCCACCCCCTGCCCTGGGCAGGGACACCTCCCACCAGCCCAGGTTGCTCCAAGCCCCGTCCAACCTGGCCTTGAACCCCTCCAGGGATGGGGCAGCCACAGCTTCTCTGGGCAACCTGGGCCAGGGGCTCACCGCCCTCACAGTGAAAAATCAGATACCAGGTTTTAATTAAAAATGCCCAATCCCTCTGGCTAATGAACAGACTCCGAATTCCTTTTTGCATCACTTTGAGATTAACCCGAACGCATAGTTTACACTACAGCTTCTAGCAAGGGCAAGCTTGATTGGTGTAACCTTTACTTTTCCTTTCCTACCCCTGAGGCTTTCACGTGCCAGGAGTCAAGGTTGGAGCAAATCTCCAGTGCAAAGAAGGTCCCGAGTTTATCTGTAACTCCCGCAACTGACTCTACGTTGGTCTCTGGTTTTTCAGATTTCCTGTGTACATTAAATCCACAGCAGCTCTTGGGATTCTGGAAATAGGGCCCAAGAAGGAGAACTGTGCAATGGCAATAACATTTGGCACAAACACATTTGTCATCCACCTCTCAGCCACTCAATGGGCTGTTGATGCTGTTAACTACCGTGTAGCCCTCCATTTCCCCCCAAGGTGTTCATCATTTGGAGCTGGCGGGGGGACACGAGGTGAACCAGGAGGCAGCAATTCTGCACCAGCTGGAAAGGCACGGAGCTGGCAGAGGAGGCTCGCGTGGCCAGCAAAACCCTCCAGGGAGCAAGTCCTTTGAAGGCCTTGGAGAAGAGCCCTGGTGCTCACGAGCCAGCCCTCATGTGATTTCTGTCGTGGGTTTACACCAGCTCTAATTTACTCTGAGCTGGAGGTTGCACTGGGCCACCAGGTTGCCACCAAGTGGGGGTTGCCAGACCCCAGCAGAGAGCAGGGATTCAGAGAGGTGCCAAGAGGCTTTTGAAAACACCAAAGCTGTTGAGATCTCAGCTGCCTTCCTTACGCGGGCACTTCTGGAAATCCCCCTTAATGTTTAATTAAGTGCGTGAGCTACATGCTGGTGCTTGGTGAGCAAGAAACCTTCCTTTGGTGTCTCCTGAGATCCCCAGGTAAAACCTCAGCCGGCGCAAAAAGACGCTCCCCTCAGTCAACACAATTACATGCCATCTGTAGTGAGGATTGAAGTATCCAAGGTGTCAACTCTGACCACCTAAAGAGAGAGGAAGCCAGGAGCATGAGGGCAGCGTGGTGCCTCCGGGCTCTACACACCTCCAGACCACAGCTCCAGGATGGGCTCCTAAAACAAACCCCAGTTTGGCTCAGTTCAGCCCCAAACCTGCCCCGTTTAACAGGTCCGGTGTCCAGCAGGACACCTGGTGTCCCAGCCGGACCGCGATCCCTGAAGACGCATGCACGAACCACCGTCACACCAGACGAACGTCGCATTTCCCAGCACCCAGGTTACGTTTGCAAACAGCCGATTTGCGATGGAAAAAAAAAAAAAAGAGAAATGAAGCCACCAAAGCTGCTGCCACCTCTCCCAGCGGCGAATCCCCGCGGCTGGTGGGTGACGGGGGCCATTGGTTCCCTCCTGCACGGTGGCCGGGGCCGTCCCCGCGCGGCCGAGGGTGGGGTGCGCACGCACTGTTATTCTGGGTAATAAGATGCCTGTCAACATATAAACCAATTAGGTGCAGCTTTTGTGTTCGTAATAAGGCCGGGCAAAATGCTTTCTCTGAGCAAGTGCTTTCAAGTGAAAAACAGCTTCTGAAAGAATCTGACAGTTCGCACATGAGGTTTCAGTTTGCTCAGGGTTTGGGTTTGGTTTTTTGGGGTTTTTTTTTTTGTTTTTTTGTTCAATTTGGTTTTTTTTTCAATTCAAGTAATGAAAATTCTCACATTGTTTCAAACTAAGAAACTGCGTCTCAGTTTTCAGCAATCCCTCCCTTACACGCACACACATTCAGTTGCTCTGAGCTTTTCATCCCTTCCCTTTTTTTTTTTAATCACAGGAGAAAGATGGAAAAAAAGGAAAGAAAAGAAAAAATACCTTTGAGCGCAACACGCTGGAAACAATTATTTTCTTCATTTAATCATATGGACTTATTTCAAACCAATTTTGTGTGCGTTTTCCTTGTACTACCAAGCAGGATCCACATTTTGGGGTGGGAAGTGTTTACCATTCCAGTTTAACTTTTCAAATTACCAGTTAACCACTGGCGTCGCAGACTAGGCTTTACCTTAAAGATAAACCCTGAGTTCTGGCTTGAATCAGGGATGAGGAAACATAGACACCCTTGTACTCTGCCTGTGACTATAGAAGCCCCCACAACTGGTTTTGTCCCAGGTGGAAAAGCTGAAGAAGAGCGAATTAGTCCCATCTATCCTATAACTTTTCAGAAGACAAGATGGAAAACTCCCATTTAGTCTAAATGGAGGCATCAAACAAGTTTTGCATTTGGGGTTCAAGCACGGAGTGCTATAAGTGAGGCCGCATGGTTTTTATTAATAAAAACCCAAAGACGCTCCCCAAAACAAGGACCCAGCAGTCCAGGTACGGCAAGGTCCCGGAGAGCCACTTTAGCCTTGTTTCAGCAAAGGCTAATTGTTATTTGTTAACAGATAACATGAGAATTACAAATATTAAGAGCCATTATCATCTCCCTCTAGTGGTTACTCAGCTCTCCGGACCCTAGACGTGGGATCTGTGCTGCAAAAAGGCTTTCGGAGAAGAATTGCGGATGGAAAGGAGGAGCCTCGGAGGAAGCGGGTTTTGCAAGAAGACGCTCGTACAGAGCCCTGTGTGCAGGGCTTGGAGATTAAACGCTCGCAGCATTTCAATTTGGCTGGCTAAGCGCCGAAACTCTCCTCCTCCCCGAGATGCCGCGGGTGGCCCTAAACCATCGTGCAGCACCTCGAAACAACCGCGAAGCGTAATTCCCTGAGCCATCCGCGCCGCGTTACAGAGCAGTCAGCAACGCTGCTTGTGTTGTAGCCACGGCATCGGTGCTGCCCTGGGCCATTCCAGGTTGGCCGGACACCTACGGCTCATTGTGCAACGCGGGACTAGCAGGAAAGGGAGACAGGGGTGGGGTGAAAAATCACCTTGAGAAAAATTCCTGCTTTTTACCAGCTGGTCAGTGACCACAGGAGAGCTATTTTGTAATCAAAGGCGAAAAGTCACACGCCCTGGCACCCGCAATCCCCTTGCAATAGATCCATAAGTCGCAGAGACGCATTCACTATGGAAAGCTGTTTTGGTTTCGAGATGGATCAGTTTAAGGAGGGAACTCTCGGCGTCGCCTTGCGGCAGGATGCGGCCCCACACGGTCCCTGCAGAGCGATGCCGGGCACCCGGCGGTCTCCGCGCGTTCGTGGCTGGCGGGCCCACCTGCCACAGCTGAAGGGGTTTTGTTCCACCTTCCAGCAAGAAAAAAAAACAACAAAAAACTGGGGGGAAGGGAGATATGAAACCTACCCAAATGTTTAAAGGAAAGGAAAAACCCCTCCCGTCACAAGAAATGGCAAGCCTCGCAACATGTGCAAAAGCGATTTCCAGAAACAAGTGGAATCCAGTTCCCTTTTTATACGACGACAGCGAGGGGATACAGCAGCAGCAGCACGGGAAAGCAAGAGGAGACAGAGGACGCGGGGCTCGCGCTTGATGTTTGGGGCCAGCAAAGTCTTCGGGTGGAAAGAGCTCTTAACCTTGCAGGTTATTTTGCAAAGCAGCCCAGTGCCCGCAGCCTCCGCCTCCCATAGCAGCGACGAGCATCGTTCAGGCTGCAACTTCAGACTGTCTCTCCATGAAGGACCAGCAAGGCACAATCAGACGGAGTGATCCTTGCTTAGACTCATCTCAGCAACATTCTTCATTTTTTCCATGAAGAAACTGCAAGCAGAGGGGAGGGGCCAAGGGGGCTGAGAGCGACGTGTCCCCACGTATGTGAGCAAATAGATTTCAACGGAAAAAAAATAAGAAAATAGGATCGCTAAAGGTCTGTGGGCATGAATGGTCTGGGGAATTCCCAAGGGCTGCTTTGAAACCCAAAGTGTTGTATTTTGAAATGGACACAGACCTTGGCGGGAAGTGGGGGAGCAGACAGTAATGGTTTAATAGACTGTGGAATGGCTATAAAAAAAAAAAAAAAAAAAAAAAAAAGAAAGGGGAAAAAAGAAAAAGCAGATGGCAGCCCCTTTGCAGGAGCCATAAAATTTCATGGTGTATTTTCTATCCATGGCTTCACTGTAATTCAAGCCTTGGGGGCCAACTTTCTCTGGCAGTGGTTACTGAGGGGCCTTGGAGGGCAGCAGTAACAGAGGGTGGACACTTCTTGGGCCCTTTGACCAAATGCTCCCTTTGGGGCTGGAACAGGAAATAAAAAGCCAATCTTCTCAGAGAAACACCTAGGAGACATCCCAAACGCAGCCTGAAAGCAGCAGGTCAGAGCCCCAGAAATTAAATCAAGAAAACCCAAAAAGGTTCTAGGAAAGAGAAATGGAAAAGGAGGCTCTTTGGATCTACATCCAGAAAACCAAGCTCAAAGGAGATCTACTGTCCCTCAACACAGCCCCCACCTCATGTGAAAAAATATTTTAATTTCCAAAGCCGTGTCCTGCCTGGGCCACTGGGCTCTTGGGAAGGGCACGGTCAGGTCAAGACTGTATCAGTCTTACAAGCAAACCTCTTAAACCTCCGCTTTTTGCATGTAACTGTGCTTAAACACTGTCCCATGGTCCAGGCACCTGTCTCTGAATTTGATCTAAACGTTTAAGGTCCAACTCGAGACCACACCTAGATTTGACTTTGGCTTATTACCATGTAAGATTTGAACTGAGATCCCAGACGTGAATGCCAATAAATCAGACGGTAAAGGTTAACATGTACATTTTTTGGGTCCGTCTCCAGTTATTAGCAGCACCCTGCACCTCAGTAACAGAGTTTGGGCCAATTCTGGCAGTGTTTCAAGTTTGCAGTTTGTCTGTTAACAAAATCCCCCCCCCGGTGACATCATTTTTTTGTTTGATGCCACGTAAGGCGGCGGCGCTATGTGAGCGGAGCACCCAGCAAACGTCAGTACGGTCAACCCGGCCCACACCGCTCATTCGTCATCTCTTGCAGGTACCGGAGAGCGTCACCAAACCCAGAAACGCAACACACCTTCCACTGCTTCATCCCCTCCTCCTACCCAGCACACGGTCATTTGGGATGTGAATGCAACACAAGAGGTTAAATGTTAATCTGCTCATGATATAAAAATAAAACAGAGCAATTACGATGCTGGAAGAAAAAAAAGGGGAGGGATTATTTTAATTTGTTCTATCTTACAAATATATTTTGACACTCTAGTTCAAAGATTAAGTGTTCCACGCCCATTAGAGATAAAAAGCAATAATTAGAAATGAATGCAGTGAAAACTCAATTTTTCTTCCACCTGTTTCCCACTGGAACAATTGCTGTGTAGAGCATAAGGAGAGAAAGGAAGGAAAAAAAGAAAAGAAAAAGCCTTATGAAGCTGTGTGCTTCAGTTCCATTTATTCTAATTATTCCAAGGCTTGGATTCCATAGGTTTGCAAACCCATTTGTTTTCGAACGATATCAAAACAATTTGGAAGATGAGAAATATTTTCTCAAGTATTAATGAACCTTTTTTTTTTTTAAAAAAAAAAAAAAAGCTTCATTTTTAAAACTCAGCACTACAAACAGTACTTAGTCAGAAGCGCTTCCAGGATCCTCACGCAGACACTTAGACTCTAGTGAGATGTGTGTGGGGGGGTTGTAATTACTTTTTTTTGGTAAATAATGCAATGAGAATCAGACTCAGGGGCTGTGAGTGGCCAGTGTTACACAAACCCGGGTACCAAAAAGAATCATGGAATGGTTCGGGTTGGAAGGGACCTTAAAGCCCACCCAGTGCCACCCCCTGCCCTGGGCAGGGACACCTCCCACCAGCCCAGGTTGCTCCAAGCCCCGTCCAACCTGGCCTTGAACCCCTCCAGGGATGGGGCAGCCACAGCTTCTCTGGGCAACCTGGGCCAGGGGCTCACCACCCTCACAGTGATAAATTTCTTTCCAATATCTCATCTAAATCTCCCCTCTTCCAGTTTGAAGCCATTACACCTCATCCTCTCACTTCATGCCCTTATAGAAAGTCCCTCTCCAGCTTTCCCGTAGGCGCCAAGGAGGAGTTACGATCTTGGAGCCGGAGATCCTGGTGGCGGCGTCAGCCAGGCGCAGGCTCGGCGCTGGGCGCAGGCGCATCCACACACACGTAAATATCGGCAGAATCCAAGTCTGCTAAAGACAGGCCTAAAGAGTCAGTGTATTCCAGGTATTACACAGGGCTGGACCTCACGGCAGAGGGAACGTGCGAAGGACACCGAGGGTAAGAGCACAGAAAGGCACCGGAGTGGGCGCGCGTGTGCTTGGATACCACTTTTTCCTAAAAAAAACCAGCTGGCTGGACCACGCGTTATCTCAGAGCGGTAGCCGTGCCTCATTGCCCCCCGGTGCCACGGGTGCCACCAACACAACGCAGCATGGCAAGACCTGCCGCGTGGGGGCTGAGTTTTGCCATTGCTCCTCATGCCTTTTGTTGGGGTGGGGCTAGAAATAGCTGAAATCTGGTGATTTTGGTGATAGCGCCACTGGGAGGGGGGGAGAGAGAGAGCGCGAGCCCTCTGCCCGTGTGAGGAATTAAAGCAACGGGGGATGCGGAGAGTAAAGGAAACTCATGTTCAAAGCACTCCAAGCCTAAAATTGGGCAGCAGAAAAAAAAAAATGGCTTTTCTTATCATTTCACAGGTGGCACAGGACGAAACGACCCGTTTTCGCACTGAGGTGCAGAGCGGGAGGAAGGGGGAGAAGCAAAAGGGGTTTTTTCCCCCCTTTCCCTGTGCATCACTGAGATCCCTTTATCGCTAAAGGACTGAAACCCAGGGATGCCATTGCTCAGCAAAGGACTTATTTTAAGCTATTTCTTTAGAAAGATCTCACAGGTGTACATCATTTGCAGGGCGCCAAAGGTCTATTTTTGCCATTTCTGAGGTATCAGCCTCCGTAAGAAAGGGACAAGTGTGATTCCCACTGCTGGGACCGTCCCACCCGACCGTGGTTTTGGGGGAGTTCCTGCCTGCCTGTACAAGCCAGCGGCACCGTTTCCCGCTAACGAGCAATTCCCCAGGAAGGTTAAAGAAAAGTCAAGGTTTTCATTAAGGGCTTGGGCCACTTAATTGGCCTGTTCTGACAAACGCAAGAATATTTGCGGAAAGGCCGGGCAGATAAAGGGAAAAGTAAACAAGGTCAGCAGCGTCCGTGTGAAACAAACCCATGAAACATGCGGCTGGAAAACTGCTGCTGCTGCCAAAAAGGGGATGTTTCACCTCATCCCATTTGCTGGAGTTTGCACTTGGGGTTAAATCGCCGCTTGCTGTTATTCGGCAATTTGCCTTAGGGATGAGCAAACTCATGTTGAATTAACACAAGGTCTCCAGACACCCAGGGCACTGGACGGGCGCTACGTGACCACCTGTCGCCAGGCCAGGCCGGCCCACGCGGCCCCCTTCGGATGGGCAGGAGTGGAAATGAGCTAAGAGAATACACGGTTCCTCTAAACTCGGATTTGGTAAAATAAAAATCATAAAAAGCATTGAAAGTATGTCCGGGAAAAGAAAGAAAACAATGCCCCCCAAATTATTTTTTTCCCCCGCAGTTTTGTGCCCTGCCCCTGTTTCATTTATATCCTAATTCACCTTCTTTAAGAAAATAAATTTTACACCAAGAGTCCGGCCATTATTAAACATTTTCCGGAAGCACAAAACCCTGCAATAGACCAGACGGCGTCATCTTGTGTCCATCTTTAGTGGTCTTTGCCCTGTTGTCACCAGCATTTTGGGGTTATCTCGGCTCTTTCCGGGACACCCCTCCCTGCTAACACCCCGCAAGAGCCCTGCAGTCCACGGGACGCTCCCCCGACACAGGGCACCCGGGAAGATGAAACGCGAAATGTTCAAAACAGACCAAAGGAAGCATTTCTAATGTGAGTAATTATCCTGTGGCGCTTCCCGCCATGCGATACAAGAGAAGCAAATAATGCAGAATAATTCCTCAAAGACTCGGTTACCGAGTTGAATAACAGCATCAGCTGCAGTTTCGCTGCCTCGGTCTAGTATTATGGAGGCTCCCGGTCCTCCTGCTTCAAACTAATCTCCTGCTGGGATTAGAAAAGCAAACAGTATCTCAGTACCAGCGACACTCACAACTTCAGGTAATAAGGAGGGCTCAAGCGATGCTGCCGGAGGCTGGCTGGGGAAGGAGATAAAGCATTAGTTTTGTTTGCGTCTTTTCCCACAGACGGGTTTATTTTGCCCATCGTGTTTCCCCTACAGTGTAGAGGAAGCCTTTCTCTAACAGGGATGCCTCTCCTTTGCTTAAAGCCGACTGCTTAAAAAATACAAAGCACCTTAAAAAAAAAAAATAAAATAGAAAGCACCTTAAAAAATATAAAGCACTTTAAGGAGCCTGCATTTTTCTGAAGAGGCCAACACCTCCGGCCGCGGGGACAGTCCAATTCCAGCACCTCCCAGGCGCCTTCAGGCGGCTTCATCACAGCTTTTTGGGTGCTGAACCCTTCCGTCCCAGCCCACCGCGCAAGAGGATGTTTTTCCCGAGCCAGCCCTCCCCGACGACAAGCACGACGCTCGATTCCGCCCTGCCCCGAGCTCGGCGGAGCCGCCGCTTCCACGCTCAGGTTGGCACGTCGGCTCCTCCCCGCCGCAGGTGCCAGGGCTGCTGGTTTACAGCGTCATTAAGAAGCAGCTATTTCGTGTCCTTACACAGTAACCTCGACGCTGCTACACGGGTAAACGATGAAGTTACACATTAGGTCGTAACATTTCAGGGCCTATTAGGAACAAAAGTGCCTTTGTGAACACACAGGTTACTGAATAACCTCCTCCATTCCCATAAAAAGCAGGAAGCGGGATCGAGCTTTTTTTTTTTTTTTCTTCTTTTTAAATAAGATCTGGTTTATGTGCCGTCTTGAGGCTCCCTTTCGTGTCCCCACATCTTGTCTGCCTTGCTCTCAGCCATCCTCGGAGCAGAGTTTCAGTGGGACCGAGCCCTCAAACAGCTTTCGGGTCCCAAGACAAAGGGGTCTGAGATCTTGCAGTGTAGGGCAAGGAGCAATCAGACCCCTGGAACACCCAAGCCCACCCACCTTTGGGTGCATTACACCCGCTCCATGCTGCCCTGGGGGGCCAATGAGGAAACAAGTCAGGGTTTGTTATTGTTTTGGGTTTTTTTTTATTAAAAAAAAAAAAAAAAAAGCAAAGCCATCCTATGACAAGGGAAGAAGGAGGGAGAAAACACAACCCACGTGTACGTGTCGTTATGCTGCAGCTCATCCGCTGGCAGGAGATACCCTAGTTAACAACCTCGAGGTCAAAACTTGACCTTCTTCCAGCCCACGGCGGTTGGAGGGGTTCAATGATACGGGTGCTATCGGGGCACCGCGCAGCTGCTGACTGGGCCAGCAGCAAGGTGGGAGGGTGGACATAACCCCTTAGCCCTTCCCTGCCCTCCGCCAGCCACCCAGTACTTTACTGTTTAGGGCCTTGACGTGACCATTTATCACAGGAACATTTCTCAATCACCTGCAAACCCACTGGAGAGGAGCCAAAGCTGCGCTAAGTACCAGACTCTGGACCCTGCCCGGCAGATGTGCCCGCACCGAGCACATCTGAACGCTCGAAGGCTGCCCCTTTTCCTGCTGCTTTCCCATCTGCCGTCTCCCCTGGGCTACCTCCTACCCAGTTTTCTCCATTTCTGCACTAGCCGTATTTTTTTGCATGGGTTAGCCATAACGGAGACACCGATGTGCACCGAGCTCCGAAGCCCCGTTACGGGCTGTCGCTCCAGTTGCGCATTTTCTGTGGCGCTTTCTGACGCAGACCCAGCCTGTGCCCCAAAACTGGGTGTGATGGGGAGCCCCGGGGCTGGCAGGAGATAACCTGAGCTCGCGTGACGTCTCCCTCAAATACTCGCTCAGAGACACTGAGATGGCGCACAGCTCCCCGCACTGTGCTGAACTCAACTCTAATCCCTTCCTACCGACGAGCCGTTCTTTCGCAGGGGGCCAGCTGTGTCCTCTCCCTTCCGCTGAGCTCTCCCGCTTTCCTCCTGGAAACCTCCCCTGCACGGAGCCCCGGGAACCCAAAAAGCAACAGCTCTGTGCTTTTTGACCCTCGTTTCCTCTGCTGAGCCGAAGAGAGCGATTCTCTCACCGCCAGACTTCCCAGACCTTGCACTTGAAGGAACGTTGGTGTTTCCGTAATTCTGATTATGTTACTCGCGTTTAAACCGGCTGGCATATCCCACCCGCTGCGATGGGGACCGTGCTGGGTAATGCTGGGCTGCTCGACCCACAGGCGCTTCTGCCCTCAAAGACTCGCCCAAAATCCCGGCAGAGGCAGGAGCAAAGTCCGCACCGGAGCTCACATGCCACGATTCCCAAACTAGCACCCTCACCACTGGATAACGCGCTTAAAAGCGCATCTATAAATAAACTTGGGCCTTATATAAACCCAATTAGAATACACTGGCAAATTATTCAAGGAGGCTGGCAGACACATACTTTACTTCAGGTGTCAGCCACAGGAGAGTATTATGGGTTTCGCGTTACAGGGAATGCATTGTGACTTTGAGTTATATTGCACTTAGCCCGTAAGTGAAACAATCACAGCTCGGTCTATGGAGATAACACCCCAGATCAGCTCCCTACAATAAATTAGTGAAACATTCCACTCCCCAGCGCTGCAGTCTCACACCTCTAAATATCAACACAAACTCCAAGGGTTTGATGGAAAAAAATGGTGTTAAGTCTCATGGCGTTTGAGGAATTTCCCAATATGCACTAAATTAACTTTCTGGCTGCGCTAAACAGAGTGGTAGAAAACAGCCCCGTCTGAGACAGATGCAAGGCGAGAGATCCAAGCAGCTGTTTTGCACATGAAATCAGATTGAGATTAACACTTGCCCTCGGAGTTCTCAGCCTGGGGGTAAAATATAGCTTCAGGGACCCCTCTGTTTAAAACCACCTCGAGTTTCTTCAGTGGGCTGGGGTGAAATGGGAATTTGAGATCTCCGGGCCATGAAAAGTCAAAGAATAAAAATCTCCCTCGAAAAGCAAAAACATTGACTTACTTTCATCCCTTTTGTTTCCTCTAGCTTGGCACTTTCAGGATTTGGCCCAAATCGTGAAAGTCTAGTTCATCAGATTTAACTGGAGGAAACCACCCGTTGCTGCATCTTCGCTGTTGCAGGAGGACTAACGCAGGCACAAACCGCGATGAAGGACAGAAGTGAAGTTTTGTGCAAGGAAGCGACGTCTCTTAGCGGGGTAAATAGGTGGAAGAACACAGGAAGGTTTTCACGGATACAACCTAGCGAAGACTTGTGCATCGATCATGCCTTTTTGGTTTTGTTTTTTTTTTCCTCCCCTCATTTGTTGATATTTACATAAATTCAAAACCCGGGAGGAGAGAAGGAAAATGCTCCAGGTGCTGACCAGCCTGAATAAAACTGATGAGGATCCCCTGGATGCTGGCCTCTCTTTTACCCCTTCCCCGGTTAAACGCACTCCGGCAGGCAGCCGGGGCATCCCCCCGCCGCCCAGCACCACGTCCCAGAGGATTCGTCTCATTTAGGCCACTCAGCAGACAACACGAGTTTGTTTTCGGAAAGGCAAAGCAATCTGTCCATAAGGATTTCTCACGCTTCATGTGCCAGCCCCGGCCAGGGAAATACAACATTAACTACATCAAAAGAAATTGTTGAATGAATAAATTATAAAAGCATTCCGAGTACCTATCTGGGGTATGATTTTACACGCTGGTGCCGAGCAGGTTAAAGGAGCATGTTTTGCTGTTATTGCATTCCCGGCTCTGTTTGCAAGGACTGAGCATCGCTGTGAAAGTGAGACTATGGACACGAGCTCCCCGCCGGCGCGGCAGGACCAGGCGCAGGTTTTGCTAATGTCACCTCGCCTCTGAGCGTTACCCCGCGGAGAAAGGCAGCACAAACGCCGATCTTACGCCGCGCGAGAGGAAGAAGAGCCCCCCGCCCCACCCCAGACAAAGCTAAACACAAGCCCATCCAAACAAGTCCCGAAAATGACCCAACCTGCCTGCTGAACCCCGTCCTCCTCCTCTCTGCAGCCGCACAGCGCTATATTAACCTCTTGCTTCGCCAGCATCCGTCGCCCAGAGCTCTTTACACAGGCAAAGCTGTTCGAGCACTTACGTACCATTTCACGTTAGCAAATGTTACATGGCTAAGCCTCGCCAGCCTTGCGTGGATGGGCTGAGTATTATTCATCGCAGTTTCGCAGCCGGGGAAAGGGAGGTGGAGAGTCATTACGCAATTTATCTAAAATATCACACAGAAATCCTACAAGAGAATTAGGATTATCACCCAGATCTCTGGATTACCAGCCTTTTTATATGCAATTTATTCCTGATCAAAACCATAAAGTCCGCTTCAGGGCTTTGCTCATGGGAAGATTTCTAACTGTGCAGAGTTTATACAGTTGCTTTTTTTCCTAACGGGGAAGAAAGACAAAAAAACCAAAGAAACAAAGAAGGAGCTAACTACCGTTCCAACCAGCGAGAAAAGTTTGAGCCTTGCTGCTAAGAACAGTCACCGATGGACTTCCAAATCAAAGTTTCCTAACTAGTACAGGGAGGAGGACCCAAAAGTTTTGGTGCTAATCCCAGAACCAGCTCCTATGCAGATGCCCGAGCTCCATCCACGGAGGCGGAGGGTGAAAGCCCAACGCCATAAAAGTTACAGAACTGCTGCCGTTCCCATTGGCGGGGCCGGGATCTCACTCGCGGTGGTTAGGGGGTGAACGCTGTTGCCTTTGGCATGACAGACCTCCCCGGGTCCCTGTAAATTATTACAAAACGGTATTAATTTTGGCCTTTTACCCAAAGAAATAAAAGCCTGCTCGGGACTAAAGCCTACCCACACGTAGACAGGCTACGAGCTTCAATCAGGGGAGGGAAAAAAAGGCAGCTCGGAGCCAGGGGCGAAAATGGGGATCTGCTGCTCCCTCGCATCAAATTCAGACTTCTCATCACAAAAGATTTTAATTTGGCCCCTGCTGTACAACCACAGTCCCCGTTAGGCCGATCTCCCCAGGCAAGGCAGTAAATTACGCGTCCCTGCATCTGGCCCCTCCGGTCTCCTGTCCATATGTTAACTCTCAGCGCTGGTTAACAGGGCTCGGGTGAACCCAAGCTCTTGCCCTGAACGTCCCCCAGCTTCCCCCAGCCAGCTCTGTGGGTGATTTCAAGGTATATCATCGTAGCTACCTCCCAGAGGTGTTATTTGCCATCTGGAGCTGGGCAAGCATTTCAAATGGACGCATCGTCCATCAAAAAGCACACTTTTCTGCAAACTCAAATTGTTTAAATTTGAAATAAATTTGAAGTTTGGTTGCAAAAAAAAAAAAAAAAAAATCCATAAAATAAAAATATTGGTGTTTTCAAAGCAAAATACTTGAGCTTTACTTTGAAGTAACGTCCTTATTTTTGCAGGGAGAACAAACTTAATTTCTAGAAAGAATTAAGAACTTAAAGCCAACAGAATATTTTCTGACTGACTCAGGACCAGATGGTCAAATGGAAAAACCAAAAAAACCCAAATCGAACCCATCGCCTTCGTTTCCCTCTTTCCATGCCCCCCAAAATTTCAGATCCATCCAATCCAGCTTCAGCGAGTCCCACTAAAAACAAACCCCGGTGAGATCAGGGGGCACGGACGGCGGTGCAAGGCCGTGCAAACATCCAGTTTCCAACAGAAAACCCCAGGAACCAGCTCCCCGGTCCCCACCCCGCTGACGGAGCTGTGGGCCAGACCTGGCATGTACGAGGGGACTCAGCCAAGATCCCCTAAAACCCTATGTCTCTCCTCCACGAAGAGCAGAGAGACAACGGCTCCCGTGTCCTCCTCTCTGGCACCACGTTGTCCAAAACACACTTGGCCCTGAGTTTTTGGGGAACCCGGGATTTTACTCCGAGCTAATTTAACCCCTGCTGCGACAAACACGACCACTCTCCAAGGGGCTGATATTTGTTCTAAAAGCCTTTCTGGCCCATTAGCCCTGCTCTTGACCACCCGCCCTGCTCTTACACCTCCAGAACCTGGCTTCGGTAGGACCTGCGGATGTGCCAACAGCTGGGCTTCCCTGGAAGCCACCGTGGAGCCAGCAAAAGCCCAGCCCATTGAACCAGCACCCGGGGCAAACCTTTCCTAACACTCAGCAGACCACGGCTCAAGGATGGGAAACATAAGTATATCATAACTACGCTTTGAGCTTTTTTTTTTTTCCCCCTTTTTTTCCCCCAGCCCCAAATTTTTAAGTGTTTCTACAAAATGAAATCATTTTGACTCCAGGCTGTTTACGGCTGTCACATCTGAAACAGATTTTGCCACTTCGGTGTCAGAAGGCGGGGTCTGCAGAAAGAGACATAACATAAAAATCCCCAACGATAAGGGGGCAAATCGTTTGTAAATTGAGCCACAGTGTCTTTGGTTGTGGGACATCAGTTTAATTCTCTTATTGCCAAGGCTTAGGCAGAAACACTCCCTATCGTAGGAAAAAAAGGTAATAAGCACATAACAGGGGTCCCCAGAAACAAATAATGCTGGGCTTTTGAAAGGATTGCGTTTGGGAGTATTTGCATTTCAATGGGATGGAAAGCATCGTTTCTCAACTGTGTCTTGCCAAACTCTCTGGAACACCCTTTTCTTTCTGTTTGATTAATCATTTCATGCTCCGAGTCTTTTAAAATACTGCTACTTCTAGCAAAGAGATAAATGTGCATCTCTTCAGATACATGATGAACCTTGAGGCTCTGCTTTGTTTTGCTCTCTTCCTCTGCTAGCCACTGCAACTCCTCAATCAGCAAATACGGAACACACATTTTCTGGCTGTGTGAGAAGAGCCAGGGAATTTGAAAGACTAAAGCAATGCTACAGGTTCCCCTACCTCAACTAGGGCTGAGAAATTACAAAAGCCAACCTAATAAAAAGGTGAATTTTTCCAAGTGTGCGGCGTGATTAAAAACCAGCCAATTAAAGTTCTGATTCAATATAAACCCTGAATGTTTCCAAATGTATAAAACAGTTGACACCAGCATGACATCTGCCCTTTCCCTCCAGCTCTCCATATGGAAAAGAGATCTACCTGCCGGCTCTGTAGCCAAGGAGTTTGGGCTGAGCTAAACTAGATTTGCCAGCAAAGCCTTTGCCCCTAGCACAGGTCCTAACTGCAGACCTGTTTTGCTTCTCCGCAACTCTCGAAGCTGCTTTAGAACACGTAAAAACGCTCTGCTGGCTCAAGCGGTCTTGTCCTGGCTGGTTGTCTGTCCCCGACTCTGGCAGCAGGAGTTGCTATTTAGAGAGAGGACATGAGCTTGGCCACTTTCTGCAGCTCCTTCCTTTAGTACCCATCAAGCATCCACATCTGCTGAACACAGGACACTAGAGTTACATCCCTGCCCCGTCATTTTAGTGTCCGTTATTATGACTTCGTAAAATCCCCCTTTGAACCTGCTGACTCACCACCTCCGTCGTTTTGCAAACCTCTCCCATACTGCATCTCCACTTTCTCATCTCCAGACTGAAGAGCCACGGCCACAGAAAGCAGCTTTTCCATCCCCGTTTGGTGCAATGCTTTCTCCAGCTATACTACAGTCGTCAGAGGATTATTTTTACTTAATTACAGGACTAGATATAACGAATGAGCCAGGTCAAAGTGCAATTTGGGCAAGCTTGTTGCACGGTGGACAAAGCACCATGAGAGCTGTGCTGGTACAAGCTCAGTGTGCAGAGCAAGGAGCTCAAGGAGCCCAATTCAGGTCCCAAACGCAATAAAGTTTCCTTAACACAACATTGAAAGGAACTTGTAGAGAGGTTGGTGCTGGTCTCTTCTCACAGGTAATTAGCGATAGAACAAGAGGGAATGGCTTCAAGCTGCAACAGGGGAGGTTTAGGCTGGACATTAGGAAAAAATTCTTCACAGAAAGAGTGGTCAGACACTGGAATAGGCTGCCCAGGGAGGTGGTGGAGTCACCATGCCTGGATGTGTTTAAGAGTCATTTAGATGTGGTGTTGGGGGATATGGTGTAAGGGAGAACTTTGTAGAGTGGAGATGATGGTTGGCCTTGATGATCCCAAGGGTCTTTTCCAACCTAAATGATTCTATGATTGCTCTTGCACATGAACAAGCCCCTCTTCTCAGCACCATGAAGTCATCCAGACACAGGAGGATCCTCCTGCTACCGTGTTCTTTCCAATCCCAGAGACAGTTTGGTCCTTCTCATTGACCCCAGCCCCATGCTGCATTGCACAAGGTGGATGTGCCCACCACAAGCGCTGGAGCATCCAGTTGTTCTCCCCTCAAAGAAAGGAACAGTGCAGTGACACGAGCAACAGGCAGCTTTAAAATTGACTGACTTTTTTTTTTGAACCTCAAGAAAAGTTGAAACTTCATTCAAATTTCCTTTTAAGTGATCAGTCCCCGTTCCTATTCCCATACATCATACATCCCTATTCCCATACATCAATGTCATAAGCAGCAGTTCATATATTATATATGTATTCCATGAGTGACTACACACTCAAGAAGCATGAAATACTTTTTGTGTTCCGCTTACATACATACAAAACTAATAATGAGCAAAAGGATAGGTATCACAGGAAAAAAAATACCCCAAGCTTTATTAAATGTCAAGTGCAAAAGTAGTCTTGAAAACAAATAAAGGAAAAAAAAAATCAGCTTAAGAGGAGAAAGGGAATTAATAGACCAAACTGCAAACCAAAAGTAATGTTTTGGCCTGGGAGAGGGGGAGGAATCCAGCCTGTATTTCTGGAGAACTGAGCCCTTCATTCCTGCCATGTGCTGTTTTACTGACCTCCACACTTTGTGAAAAAGGCTGTTCTCACACCTCTATTAACCAGATTAACTCACGAGTCTGCACAAATATTCATTTGTAAAGCCCACAGGAACTGCTGATGCTGTTCAAGAAGCCCACTGGGATTTCGAATTCTCATCAGTTTGGATGGCAGCACGTGAGCGGTGCCGTCCCTGCCTGCAAGTTACCAGGGTGCTCTGCAGAGGGAAAACTTCTCTAGGAAAAGGTCTTTTAACAGAAACACCATGAAGCAAACTGCCGCTCCCTCCCGCTTCCTCCTCCGGCAGTCTCCCTGCAGGTCTTCACCATGCCGGGTGGATGAGACAAGAGAAGCACGTGCATCACTCTCACATGTAATACCTCCCTGACATCGCCCGGGATCATCCTACCCTTACACTTACAGGATTCCAGGTCTGTCCTGGCTGAGCAGGATTTCATGGAGCCCTTGCACCTCAAGCATAAGGTGTGTTTCTTTAACTTTTCTTAGTACGATTGAAGAGGGCAATTGTTCGAAAATCTCAAAGTCTCACACTTGGAGGGGAATGAGAGAACACACGTGGCAGACATCAGTCCTATGGCCTAAAGGCTGCCCAGAAGGTGCTCAGCTGCAGACATTTTTTGGCACCGAGAACTTCCCCGGCGTGGGACCTCGCTGCCCAGAGGATGAGGAGAAAGAGACATGAATGTATTTCTCCACCCTGGCCCTCTCCTGTAGCGCATCCCATGGGAACGTATTTATCTCTGTCCTCCTCAAAGAAAGGAACAGGAGAAACAGGTCCACCTTGATGCTTTTTTTGTCTTGGACATCCAAAGAGCTGGTACACCAAAGGCAGCACACCTCTCCTTCCTTTTTAATGAGACCATTGACTTAGCTCCCAAAAGATATATAAGCATTTTGTTTTATTTTTAAAATGCATAACTGAAGCCAGAACTGTTTCCCCCTTCACTTTTGCTGCTTTGATCTTGGACGAAATGCATTACAAAACCAACATCCAATGGAGAGCACCGAGTAAAGCTCAGCTCAAGGGAAAGCTATATCTCTTTACAAGTGCACCTTGACCACCCCATTTCAAAGACATCAGATTGCTTGTGTGATTGGCGCTGGAAGCCACGATCCTCACCTACAGGCTGGTTGTCAGCTGCAAGGAAATGAGATAGCTGCAGCTGAAACCCTGAATAAAGCAGACCTTGCCTTGCAGAGCGTGCAAGACTTTTATGGCTAAAGACCTGCTGTAGTATGTTGTAATCACAACTGCATTGCAGCTCGGTATTATTTTCATAATAAGCCTGGTTTATAGTATTTTACATCCAGGTAAGCTCTAGAGGGCTATTTCTCACAGAAGAGCTATATCCCACTCTCAGGGAAACCTCTTCTCTTCAACAGCCACGCTGCAGGTTAATAAATGCCATAGTGTCGTTTCCTTCACTTGCTGGTTTTAGCAAACGTCAAAGGGCAACAACACCCTAGCAGAAACCAAGTGTAGAAAAGGGAAACAGCGGGCACCAACAATCTCGGAAAGGTCTTACACCCTTCATCCAAATTCTTCTAGGTTTACCTCATATGTATGTTTATTTTGAAGAAAGGCTGATTTATCATCACTACCCAATCCCACGTTGTACTGAATGCCAGCAAGGTGCTGGTGGAAACTACCAGATTTAGATGTCCCTCGTATTTTGAGCCCCAGAGCATCAGATAGCCTCCCCCTTTTCTGGAGTTGTACGATAAACGGAGCGGAATACTGAGTTTGGTTCAAAGTTTGTTGCAGAGATTCACAGGTCCATCTGGCATTTCTTTTTAAAAAGCAAAGCAAACAACCAAAAACCCCCTACCAACAACAATTCAAAAACCCTCTTCAGCTGCTCCTTCAGTACTACTGAAAAAGAGACAGGCTGAAACTCTCTATTAACCATAATTCCCAGGGTACCATGAGATTTATATTAGGAACACTTGAACCATCCTTCCTCCCCCGTCCTGCACTTCAGTCAAAATAATATTATTATTAAAAAAAAATACATACCAGGCTTTAAAGAGCCTTGTGTCCAAGTCAATGCATTTTGTTTACCAGGAATAATAATTGTGTCAAACAGGTGTTCAGTGCAATCAGGTTCTTGGAGGGAAAAGGGCAGAGAGGTTATCAAAATTATACTTTTGCCTGAAGTGTTTTTGGGCAGAATGTATTTGAGTGACAAATCCCAAAACCAGCCCAGCCCTCCACGCTGCAGTAGATGGTAGGAGTGAGCAGACGTGGTATCAGCTCACACTTCTCACCATAGCTCAGCCCACACATCCCTGCGCGCGCCCACCACAAAGGCCTCCATCCTTTTGTAGAAGGGTTCCGCATTTGTGCAAGTGTTGCTACACAAGAAAGACTCTCTTATATTCAGGTTTGCAAGCAAAAAATCCAACCAGGCGATTCGAATCACTCGGCTGCAGAACCTGCTCCCATGGCAAAGCCCCAAACTGGAGCTACCCCTGCCAAGGATCAAAGCCCACGTACCCACCAGCATCAGGCTGAAAGTTTTTTAACTAGAATTTCAGTTAGAAGATGGGCGGTGGTTGAACAGTAGCTAATCAGTCAGCAGAGAAGGGAAAGAGATTAGGCTCCATGGTGATAAATTGTCCCTGAAGAAAGAGGAAAAGCGAGGACATCCCATGAGATTGCTTCACCCAGGCGCTTTCTTGATCATGTACCCCAGCTAGAGGAAAGCAGCACCAAGAGAAATGGCTGCAACGTGATCTTCCCCAAGGAACAGTTTTCTGCCAATTTTCCATCTTGTATCCGTTGTCGCGGGCTGCGGATGGGCTGCCATTCAGAGGAGAGGCCAGTGATGGATGCTGCCCTGACCTAACAGCAGCGAGGCCTCCAGGCCTTGAACCATGCAGGTTCCAATTAGCCAAAATTAGTCAGCTGTGGCCAGGGTTTGTCTTCCTTTAAACACCTAACTGTGTGAAAGCAACGGCCCCTTTCTCCAAGTTGCCCACTCAACCCTTTGTGGCCTTACACCCTTCCCCAGGGAGCCTCCTTCAGTTTTGTTTCTCCCCTTCCTGAGCCAATGCCAATCATTAAAGAGTCTTAGTAGCTCCATTATCATCCTGGGCAATTCTTAACTCATTAGGCTTTAAAGTTGTTGGACTGCAGAAAAAAAAATAAAAAAACAAAAAAACCCCCACATGCAAACCATGCAAATGCTTTAGCACAATAAAAGGATGTTAATGTTTTACCCCACCGACAATGACCGAATCTGGAGGACAATTATTATGGATATTTCCATGGGTTTAGTGTTACTTTTTCCTGACATGAGGTCCTCTGTGCAACAACTAATTAAAAATGGAGGAGTTTAATCTGCAGCCAATCTCAGAAGTTGATTTGAATTCTCCCACTGCGAACTTTCAAACAGGGAAGCACGCCTGTTTGCACCGATGGGATCCAATATCCTGCCTTCGCAATGGACTTTTTACATTTTGGCAGGCTGCACGCCTATGATTGTGCCAGACTGCGGCATTAATAATTCACTACCTGATCTGATCTTTCAGCATGAAACACAAGTAAAGACGACATTAAGTGCTGCTTGGATTCCCCTCCTCTGCCATTCTCCTATCGCGTCTTCAGATTGTGCTTAATCTAATGGGAGTTTAGTATTAAATTAACACAAAAAGTCACGTCTTAAGAGGTCAAAAAGACATCTACTACTGAAGAGAGAACGCAGGCTTTCCTGCCGAGTTTACCTTTAAAAAAAAAAAATCAGCATTTTTATTTTTGTTTGAATCTCTGCATCAGAGAGAGATGAAATGTGTTTAGATTAGGATGCGGGAGGCTATAGCAGAAATTTCAGATTCCTAACGAACAGCATATTAACACTTTCCCCCCCATCTTGTTCGAAAAGGCAGGTTACCTGCAGAGATGAGAGGACATTCCCCTTCTCGAGGGGAAGAACACCATTTGCTAGCAAGATTTGCAAGTTTTTCCTCCGCATTGCAACAGAAAGAAAACCTCTTTTGGGAGGCAGAACTCCACCAAAACCTTGTTGTACTGTTGAAAATAGTCTGGGACATTTCACTAGTGCCAGATAAGTCAGCCCCACACACAGTTGCGCTGGCTCGAGCAAGGGGTCGTGGACCAACTTTCAGCAGCGTCAAAGCTGCTGTTACCCAAGTCCCCAACACCCCAAGTGACCTAAAAGCTTTGGGAAGCTACAAACATATTATGTCCCAGGTCTTCCCCTTCTCAGGGGTTGGGTTTTGGTTTAAGTTAAAAAAACCCCAAACCAACAAGCCAATAACCCAAACCCAGGAAGTCTAGGCAGATAACCTCAATTTTGACAAAACTTCTTTTTCTTTTTTTCAGAGCGTCTTATAGAACATGCAGTTCTTCACGCAGTCCTACGTGCTTTCTGTTTGGTGCCTTAATTCTTGCATCCCAAAAGCTATTACAAGGAAGGGAAAATGCTTTGCTTTCCGTTCCAAAATAGACTGCGTTGCTTATTTTGCTCTCATCCACTGTTCTGGTACCGTTATCACATTAACACTTAGAGATCCCAAGAAAAGGTCAATGCCTTTGTCTGTCAGCCTTTGTACAGTCAAGAGACAGTCCTTGCCCCAAAGACCTTAAAATATAAATAGATAAGACAGACAAAGGGAGAAAGAAAGGGAACATTTCTATCGTTGTCACAGATAGGAAACGGAAAGATAAAATGGTTTGTTGGAGGTCAGGGACACAGAGCTGGGGAAAGAACACTCTCAAGTCCCTGTCAAGTGTATTTAACCACAAAGCTGTCCAAAAAAACTCTGTATTTCCTCCAGAGTTTCATTCAGGTCCCTGCAGAGACACCCAGAAAAGGGAGCTATAAGGAATCACTGCAGAGTTTCAGAGATGCTCAGTTTTCAGGAGGAACTTCTGAAAGGGGATCTGGTGGAAACAACAGGAGTTTGACCAAAGCTAAGTCCAAAAGCAGGCACCACAAGTCCCAAGTCTGGACTTGACTGCTAAGAACGCTCAAATCTCAGAGGAGAGCAGGCAAGGCTGGCCCAGCCCCAGAGCTGATCCTCAGTGTCCATGTCAGCAGAGAAAAGTGGGGTGCTGTGGTCAAGAATTCACCCTGCAAGCAGTAAGGGCAAGAAAAAAAAATAATCAGGTAGCAACCGGAGGCAGGAGGGGAGGATGTAACTGCCTCAATCGATCTGCCTTCAGCATGTCAATGGCAGCACAAGGGCATGGAGAAGATGCTTAGTTTAGTTCCACACACCCCAGAAAGAATAATATATTAAAAAGACAGCGGGACCTGTCTTGAGCAGAATCAAAAGAACTGAGGACTAAGTTCACCACTACCCTTTTCACTTTTATAGAAAGGCAGGGTGGCAAAACCAATGCCATTCCGCAGGAGAATTTGTACTTCAGCCTCATTTAGTGGCTGGCGTATGCCCTGTCATCTGAGATTTCCCATCCTTTATTCATTTTTCTGCTTGTGTCATGAAGGATGTCAGAGAAAGCGCTCTCCCTCACAAGCTTTATGTCCCAGCATATCTGGTGGCAGCTGGCTCTGTGATTAACTGTGCGCTGTGTGGTGGCTCTTATCCCTGGCTACGACATGCCAAGCAGGTAATGTTAGAAGTCTTATGTTGAAACAGAGTTTAAAAGTCTGTTTAGTTAACCTGGGTTAAGTTCTGCAGTTTCTCTCCGCTTTTTCTGCCTTCCCCCAAGCATAACTGGTCACAGGAATTCGCAGGGGTTTTTGATGCCTTTGTCTTTACAGAGCTGCTGGTGCTAGATAGACCACAGCAGGGACATCTACGGTAGCATTTAAATAAATTAAACTGTAGTGTCGAAAACCTAAGTTGCATCTGTACCACCAACAGTTTTCAACGTGGGATTTGTGCTCAGCATTGTGGCAAGACTACCTATTCTGACCCACAGAATAGCAAATAGCAGGGATTGGAAGGGCCCTCTGGAGATCACCCAGTCCAACCCCCTGCCAGAGCAGGGTCACCCAGAGCAGGTGGCACAGGAACGCCTCCAGGCGGGTTTGGGATGTCTCCAGAACCTGGGGAGACCCAGGTAAAGAGGCTTCGTTTTGAAGTTGGAGGGCAAGTGAGGATCCCGGTCCCCACAGTCATGAGAAGAGCTGGTCCCAGCTCGGCTCTGGATTGCTCCCTGGCCCAAAACAAGCGGTGCTGGGGTCTGTCACAGCCTGGGTGAGCATAGGAGCAAAGTCACATTCACATCAGGCTGTGCCTGCTATACCACTGTGTCCAGCTGAAGGACAGAGGAAGGCCTTTGAGACATCAGTCTGGGACAGGATTGATCCTCCAGTTGTCACTAATGCCTTCATAATCCAGAGGGAAGAACAAAATTAGATATGTCCATCCTGTAAAGCAGGCATGAGCTTTTCAGCAGAAAACACCTGCAATATGGGGGACAGGCGCTAGCACAGCACAGCAATACCCTGACCCATCACGGGGTCTGTAATTGCTACTATACTCCAAGGAATCAGAAGAGCCCATATTTTACCCAAGGCACTGACCCTTTCCAGTCCTACAACTCCTGACCCACCTTGGCTTTGCCACCCGAGTTCCACTTTGGAACTCAACACCCCTTTTCCTGCTGTTTCCTTGAACACAGACCTTCTTGTTAAAGGCCAAGCGCAGACTGTCGCCCCAGCTACTGCAGCCACCCAGAGCCTTTATCAATGTTTAAAGAAAGCTGGAATTACTGATGGACGGGATGCTCTGGCTCACGGTTGTCTTTGCTGCCAGTTGTTCCATGGGTGTAACTCTCCCAGTTTATGCAGCCCCCATGGGTCTGTGCTCAGCTCATCCAAGGACCCTGCAGAGCTAGTGGGATCCTCAGCTTTCCAGGGAGAAAGATCCTTCCCAACACGCAAGGGGCCAGACCCAACCAAGGCTGGGAAATAAAAGAGTTAAGAGAAACCAGCACTTAGCCAAGACCAGAAACACAGCCTGCCTAAACAGGATTGATGAGATGTTGCATACTATCAATTTGTCCATTCTTAACCCAACTCTTGGAATACTTTGTTGTCTTTTTTTCCCCTTCCTCACATCTATTACTCTCTCCAGTAATGTCTTCCAATTCCCTCCTCTCACATTTTTCTCCCCAGATGCCCGCAGACTGCTGAGCAGGGCGGGGAGCAGAGGCCCCCACTAATTGGAATGGTCATGGAGATAGTTCGTCTCACAAGAGCAACACCCACAGGGCAGCAGGGATGCCCCAGCCTGTCTGCAGACCCACACCTGTCCTTTGTCACAGCTGGGCTGCCCAGACCTGGAATCTAATCCCAGGAGGGCTGGGGAGGGAGGATATTTTATCTTCAGAGAAAGGCAAACAGGATGGGCACTCATTGATCTTGAGAAAGAAACATTAGCCAAGTCAAACACACGCCGGGGTCTGAAGCAACAGGATGTCCATGATGTAATGCCTGGATTCACCTTGGCATCTCCTTTTACACTAAGGACAGACATGGAGAGAAATTAAGAGGGGTGAGCACAGGACAAAGAAAATTTGCAGAAGGCATTGACCAAACCCATTCTAAATCAGCGCTGGCTCCCCACAACAGGAAGCAAGTTCAGACTTACTACTGGCAACCATCACACACCGCACCGTTAGACCCATGAACCTACCACCGTCTATCCAGTATGTCAGCCCAGTCTGGGTCCCCACTTATCGGAAGTTTTGCCTTCTACTGCCTTGAGCAATTCAGCCATCCACCAGAACGCCTTTGAAGGGCCTGCTGCAAAAAGGTTGTCCTCTAATTTATTCTGCGGTAGTGCCCCTGGTGAGATGGGGATCTGACTGTGAGAAAAGCCCACACATCTCCAGCTGCAGCCAGCCATGGCTCAGCATGAGCAGAGACAAAGGCACCTTGGCAGGAGATAGGAACAGTGGGACACCGACTTCCCCCCACTTCACACGTGATTTTGTGCTAGAAAGGACGCAAGGACTCCTGCAGAGAAGCTCCTGCTGGCAAAATTACCTTTATCCAAGGCTATGATATTGTATTTTTAGTTATTGGCTCAGACGCCCTTACTTCTGGCCAAAGAGCGTGCAGGAGGTAAACCAGAAAAGTGGTTGTAACCACCCTCATGCTGTCCCTTTCTGGAGCCAGCCGACAGTCATCCCAGATCACCGAGTTCACTGGGATGACACTGAGACCGTGAGAAACAAACAGCTCCAGGCTCAGCCAAAAGGCCATCTATCAGGAGCTGAGAAGTCACTTTGCCCTTAAAAATGTCCTTTAGATAGGTACGGCACAAAATAGCCTTTCAACACCAGTCTTGGACCCCAGAACCTCTATCTCACAAGACGTGGTGGCCAGCACACTGGAGCTAAGGAAACTACTGCGATTGCAAACACCAGCATGCAGTTTGTGAATACTCATGGACGGCCCAGTGGTCTCCATTAGGATTACATCGGTCTGAATCCATTTCTGTCACCGATGAAGGTTTACACCTTCTCTCCACCTTCACAAAACCAGTTCTTTGGCAAAACAGAAGCCAAAAGGCCCATCGCACCTCTGCAAAACCTAGCTGCCGAGGGGCAAATGAAGAAACCTCCTAAGAGCACAGTCAAAAGCAAGGCTCTGAAGTCTAGGTCATGCCAGCTCCCTGGCAGGAGCTCCGGCATTTTGAAGTCTCCGGTGCTTCCCAGGTCTAACTGGCACAGATGGTACCAGGAGGAACCGTGGTCCTTCCCCTGCAGCCAGTTTCTCTCGCCAGAGAAATGGGAAGAACAGAAACGTAATTAAAAAGCATTGGGGAGAACTTAATGGAAAGTCTGCAAAATGGGTGGTGGCTCTGTTTAAGCTGAAAGTCAAAGTTCTGTTTGATCTACTCATTTACCAGAGCTAGTTCAGAGAGCTAACTACTGGCATGGACCTCAAAAGTTTATTTCCTTGCCAGTATTCCCAGGCTTGTATTACCTCCTTTAACAATAACACTATAAAATTAGACCTTCGTTAATGCCGAATTGCACAGTAACTCACAAAAGGGAGCAAACGGGCCTAATCTGACCATCCAGGCATTGATTAAAACGAACACCCCTGAGAACGCCATAATAAAGACTCAACACTTCCAGTGCTTGTCATTAGAGACCTGCCTTTTTGTAATGATTTGCCTCATTAAGCCGGGCAAGACAGACCTGCCATCCCTGGTCAGATGCTTTTCGACACTCGAAACGGTTGCGAATGGGAGGCAGCACACATCCCACGGAGGTTTCCCTTTACCTACCTCCTGTTTCTGGTTAAAAACTTCTAGCAATTACTTTTAATGCCAAAACACAATGTTTTTCAGCTGATAGGAGATCCGCACATTTCCAATGGGAAACGAGAATTTGTTTTAGAGAGCTTTCGCTGGAAGAATGCGTTCAGTAAGTGGGGGGTCTTCCCACTCCCCGCCCTTCCTGAAGAAGCAGTTCATATTTCCTTTGGAAGTTTTCATTTCTTCAGTAAAATATAGTTTGTTTTCAAGCTGAAAGTTTTAGTTGTTTTGGCTGAAGTGGCACGTTGTTACCTCTGGGGCTTTAAGAGTTTAATTTTACTCTTTTGAAAAAAATATTAGAGAAACTTACCTAAATGGGAGACTTTATGAGAAAAGGTCATTAAAAGGTTTGGAGAAACTTTTGTCTAATTAAGAATTGCTCTTAAATAACACTGTAGTCCTGCTCAGATTTAACTTCTCCCTGTTTATTTTATTTACATTCTGCACCACGGTCTTCAGCAGGAAATTTGAGTCAATCCCAACCCCAGAGATATTAACAGCCCTTTCTTGAACACGCTACCAGAGATTTGTGATTGTTGGCTTTCACTTAGCAAACATTTGAGCGACAAAGCTTTTAAACAGAAGAGTTTTCAAAAAAAAAATCTCTGTTCGGGATCAGCACCTTGTAAATTTGAGTTATTATAATTGATTCTGACAATTATTCAAGTTTCTACTGAAAGCAGAAAGTGTATTTAAGCAGTTATTGGTAAATATTTAAGAAGAAAGAAAAAAAAAAGAAGGAAAAAAAAGGTCTATGGCAGTATTATTGTGGTTTTTTTTTTTTAAATATTGAAAATAAGCCAAATTGTCTCTTTGGAGGTCTACAGAAGGCAAACAATTGACACAGTAGATTCCCACCACAGAGACAGCTCATAATGATTTTCCATTTCTGACTAGCTCTAGAAGTCATTCAAACCTAGCAGGATAAAGAAAACTTGATTTAAATAAGCCCCCTTGCCCACCTCTGCATCCCAGAGTGTGTGAAGCCTGTTGCTTCCCGGGTTGAGTGAGCAATCCCGTGAGCCTGGCTTCGCTTAGCGCAGTAGGGAGAGGAGAAAAAAAGAAAAAAAAAAAAAGTCTTTCCTTTGGTACCTTTGTTTTCCCATAGCCTGGGGAAAGAAAAAAAAAAAAAAACAAAACCAAAAAACCCAACCCAAAATCAACCTACTGATCCGACAGCACCCAGCCTGACACTTTATTCACGTGCCACTGTGGAGCCAGCCCAAGCGTAGCACCAGAGAGAGAGAGCCAGGAGTAATTCCTGGAGTTTATTTTCCCTTGGTGCCCGAAGCCCGCTGCCGGGCAGCGCCGCTCACCTCCGGGGCAGGCAGCGGTGCCGTTGTGAGCTCGGGGCAGAGGACAAGGCTCCAAAGTTTGATACTCAGGAGGTCTCAAGCTTTCCCTAGTGTGGAAAACGCCGGTTTAGATTCCCAGCTGAAAAAAAAAAAACCAATCAACCCATCGCTATGCCTAGTGAAACCAGTGCTTCTGACCCCTTTCTGACCTCCGCAGCTCTGGAGGGAAGCGAGATATCAAATGCAATTTCTTTCACAATGGCCTGTTTCCACCCAAAACCAGACTCTCCGTTAGAAGCCCTGGCATACCATCAGGTCCTGTGGGGACTACAAAGGCTCCTATTCAGATACAGCTTTGAACAGCATCCAAATTTTGGAGGCCTGCAAAGGCTTGAGCGAGGCTCAGCACGCTGCCCTCCTCCCCCTTGACAGCTCCATGGAAGACACCTAAGGGGCCCGAGCAATGGAGAAGGTCCATTGACTACCACCCACCTCCCAGCAGTGCAAAATGGTCCTCCTGCACTAACGAACGCAGGCGGGTCAGACCACACACCACTGGCCCATGAGAACGGCACACATTCACACGAGGCCTTGTGCCCCCCGGGTCCTCCCCCAGGCTATCACCCACTGACCGCTCTGCAGAGAGGGAAGGCAAAGAACACGCAGCGGCTGTTAAAAATTATTTTACCATCATCAATATTTGCTAAAAACGCTCAGTCCCTCACAAAGAGGGGAGCTTCTGGTGCAAATCCAGGTCTCCCCCCAAAAAAACCATCCCCACCCAACCTCCTCCAGCACCATCCTCCCCCAGGGTCCTTAGACCCTCCTTTTGCAGGGCCAGGGCTCCTCCTCCCCCAGGCAGTTCTGCGAGGTCTGGTTGCTCTGAGCTCCTTACTTCATTCTTACCTCCACAGCCACCACGAGGTGCTGGTTCTCCCTCTCATAAGAGTCCCAAAGACACTTATCTAAGACTAATGTGGAAGGTGGGCTGCTGAAGGGGTTTGAAGGCTCCCAAAGCCAGCTCCAGGACACAGCGCTGCTTGTATTTTAGAGAAGGTCCGCTGAAAACCCACCCCAGAGCAGGAGGTGCAGGAGTAGAGGTAGATAAGGGGAAAATGCCCCTGAGCTGGCTGAGCATCTCAGCAGAGGAGCAGCAAGCTGATTTGTGGGATGGCTGCAAAAATCAAACCCAGCCCCTCTGGCAGGTGGCTTTTAAGGAATGCAATCACTGGTGGAGATGGGAACACCTGCTGAGAAGAGCTAAGGGAGCTGCAGCTGCTCTTGGGATGGTCCATAAATCCCCAGGCTCTGTGAAACTCACTGGTTACAAGCCCCCCAGCCTTCACCAGTGTCACAGCCACGCTCGTATCCATGTGGCCCTGGGCCATCCTGCGCCGCAACGGTAGCTTTTTCCCTCAGACAGCAGAGGCAGCAGGCAGGAGCCCTGCAGAAGGTGACAGTGTGCTAATATCTTTATTTCGCCCTTTGTTTTCACTCTTTTACAGTTATTGTAGAGCTGAGAGCGGCTCTGAGGTGTATATCCCCAGCAATCGCCCTGATTATGACACGGATGGACTATGGCTCCATGCTGAAGCAGGTGAAGGGGGCTGTGGCATGTCTCATCCAGGAACAATTTTCCCAATATCAGGCTGATCCGCCTCCGCTCGTGTCCTCTAACAGCCAAGCGCTTGTTTTATAGCCACGGTGGAAAAAACGTTGTGAGGCTGAGATTAAAAGCCTCCAGAGCCGAATGAAATGCCACTGCCCGCTGCACCGCAGTGTCGGGATAGCAGCCGACCTCACCGAGGCTGACAGCAGCCCAGCTCCTTGCCACCCAATGGCAAGGGTGAAGTTTTACTTGTACACGTATATTTTGGAACAGGCTGCCCAGGGAAGTGGTGGAATCTCCATCCCTGGAGGTATTTAAAGGATGGGTAGACGTGGTGCTGAGGGATATTGTTTCAGGATGGCTTTTTGTCAGTGTCAGGTTGACGGTTGGACTCAACGATCTGAAAGGTCCCTTCCAACCCAGGCAATTCTATGATTCTGTTATTCTATTCTATGATTTACCCAACAAACATCCACGCTGCTGTCATGACAAGCTGAGTTTTCCCCTCCCCAGCAGCTGTCAATTCCCCCTAGCATTAGTGCTTGCTGCTGTGCGGGAGCAAGGGAATAAACATGGAAAACGAAATGCCTGCAGCAGGAGGGCTGGACTTTGGCGGGGCCTGCTGCCAGATCCATCTCGCTCCGTGGCCCCGGGAGGCGCAGGGGGGACGGGCAGCCAGGGACAGGGCTGGAGGGAGCTGCAGGATGGAGAGCGCGAGGATCATAGAAGGGACCTTTCAGATCGTTGAGTCCAACCATCAACCTAACACTGACGAAAACCACCACTAAACAATATCCCTCAGCGCCACGTCTGCCCGGTTTTCCAGTTTTTCAATCCCTCCAGGGATAGTGACTCCACCACTGCCCTGGGCAGCCTCTTCCAATGCTTGACAACCCTTTTGGTGAAGACATTTTTCCTAATTTCCAATCTAAACGCCCCCTGGAGCAACTTGAGGCCGTTTCCTCTTGTCCCATCACCTGTTCCCTGGGAGAAGAGACCGACCCCCCCCTGGCTACACCCTCCTTTCAGGGAGCTGCAGAGAGCGAGAAGGTCTCCCCTCAGCCTCCTCTTCTCCAGGCTGAACACCCCCAGCACCCTCAGCCGCCCCTCACTGGATGAGGCCATCTGAGGAACCTCATCCCTGTCTTCCCCGACCGGCTCTTTGGTGGAGTCGAGCAGAGGGAAGAAGCCTCCACATGGCGTTTCTTTCTCTCCAGTGAGTGTTTTCCATCTGTGCCTCTTTTTCGATGTAGAACAACTCACTGTCACAAGAAAAAGTCTCTTCTTTCTCCCTGAAAATGGTCCTTGAAAGCCCTCAAAACTGCCACTTTTCTGTGCTTTCTTTTTGTTCCCTTTCTTTTCCCACTGGCCTTCTGTCCTGCCCTGCAGACGAGTGATCTGTTCTCACCCTCTGCCTTCCCCATTTGCCGCTGAAAAAGGGAGAGGGGAAGAGAAAAGCAGAAAAAAGAATGATTAAAATCAAATTTGAGGAAAACCTGGGGCCAGTTTCCTTTTCCTAGTGTTATTCTTGCTGAAGACGTTAAAAGTGGTTTCTAATAATGATGTTTTCTCTTTGCAAATTAATTTTCAGACAGCTCTATTTGAGCTTGTTATAGATGTAAGGGGGGGAACTAAAGTAAGAAAAAAAAACAAAACAAAAAGCAAAAAACTTCTTTTTTTTTTTAAATCTCCATTGAATATCCATTTTCGAAAACCAATCCTCGCTCTCACAACCGAGCAGTGCTTTGCAATCTTTTCACTCCGCTACATTTCTATGCTTTTTTCATTATCTGCATTTCTTTTTCTGCCCACCTGCTTCCGAATTCTCTTTATTTGGGCTCCTGGCAGGGGCAGAGTTTCTCTCATACATAGAACCCCCAACCCACAGCCATGTACGAGCAGAAACCTGGTCTTCAAGAGAGCTGCAATTATTTCCCTAAGCAGCTACACTCACCTGATCCAAGCCAGAGGAAACCTGTCAGATTTATCCTGCTTTATTCTGGCCAGAATAAATCCCGTGAGGACATGGGGCAGCGGGAGGATGGAGGGAAGGGCGGTTTCATGCCATCCCGGGATACCCAGGTGCTCGGGAAGAGGTTCGTGAGCTTCTGGGCTGCCCGCGGAGCATCGGCCCTGGAGTGCTGCCGGTGCTCTAACCCAGAGCGCTGGGGTATTTGAAATTTCAATTATTTATGTGTTCATGCTGTGGGTTAATGCTGACTGACACTAAAACACTGCCTAGATTTAGCTTCATAAAATTTTTATCCCCGCTATGAACTGCAAGTCTTTCTCCAATTTCATTTAAAGGAAACAGAGTATTGAAAAGCCTACTGAGGAATTCATGAGCAACTAGCTACAACCTCACTTTTCCTCCTAGCCAAATCCTGGGACTTCATTACCATGGCAACATATCATAATTTTAATTCCCTTCCTGATTGCCGCTGCACAGAGCCCGATACATCTGCTTGCTTTCCCAGCAGCCTGCCGTGCACTTTGCGGCGGGTGCAAGGTGGAGGGCACTTGCTTCTTGAGGCTCATGAGAGATCCAGAAAAAGATGCTGTGTCCTTTTTTTTTGGGTGAAATACCCAAAAAAGGTCAATAAAATTCAGCAAACCCGATCTAGGCAGTGCTTCCGATGCTTTGGGCATCTCAAACGTGCAGGCAAAGCCCAGAGCAGTGGGAGCCCCTGAAAAGAAGTTGTTTCATGTCCTTTCTGGGGTTTTACGCATTATATCAAGAAGGAAAGGCAGCTTCCACTGCAATGAGAACTGGAAAAGGGATGAGGGGTGTTTCTGAAGACACAAGGTCTTCAGCGATCATGAGTTTTCGAGGTTTCTCTTCTTTTAGCAATTATCACACTCAAAGGCATTTACAGGATTATAGTCTCTATTTCCCTTACTGTAGCAGCCTGCAGGCTCCAGCGATGCCTTTCTCAGTTCATCCACTGTACCTGCATGAAGACAGCAGAGTCGCTGCGAACAAACAAAGCTCGTTTCGCTCGACCTTGGGGCTGGACTTGGTGCTGGAACCTGAAACAGGACCTCGGCCTGCCAGCAACACCCTCAGACTGATGATTATCTTAATTATTTATCTTATTCCCATAAAATCAGTTGTCGGAGGCTGGAAAGCCTTGTTCAGACTCAGAGCCCATCAGGGAGCCCCAGCGGGGTGGGGTCACAGGCATTTGGTGCTGCTCTGCTTATAGAGGACATCGGCTGGTGAGCGTTGCGGAGGTTCAAGACAAGCCGAGCCAGGAATGAAGATAGTTGCTCCATTGCTCGATCAAGGGACCGTTAATCAGCAAAGCTGATATGCTGCAGCACAGGGTGCCCTTCTCAGCCCCTCACTTGTCCTCAGCTCTGCAACGTTCCCCTCTGGGTACACCCCAGCGAGGACAGAGCGGGTGGGTGTCTCTGCAATGGGCGTTGCTGTGGGAATTAGACCTCCCGTTGGCGGAAAATTCTGTTTGTCTCTTTTTCTTTTTTCCCCCCCCACCCTTAAAACTCCCACATTTGACAAAGTCTCCTGGAATTTCCCAGCATTGCCAAAGCAGCTCAGTGCGTCAGTCGCTCCCCCATGACAAAGCCGCCAGCCGCAGAGACAGACCCGCAGGTGAGCCTTGGTCTCTGCAGTGCCCATCACTCAGAGGTGCCGATAGAAAGGACCTTCTGGAGTTTGGAGCTGCCCGCTAAACTCACTTAAACTGCATTACACACATATTTATTACATGTCTGTATAGATATAATATTTATTATATATATATATTTATAATGTCCAATTTTGTAGCGACATCTGGAGACTCACCACTCACTAAAGCACAGAGATTCACCTTTCTTTAAGGGCAGGAATGAAAGCTCCATTGAAAAGAGCAGATTGAAGTCTTAGTGGTCGGTACGTAGCTACGAGCCAGCCTTTTCCTCCACCTCCAAAGATCCGGCCCTTCCTCTTGCTGAAGGGTTAAAAATTCTGAACAGAAACCGCAGTGTTTTCCTTCTTTCTCTGAGCTTTTTTATTTAGGTACCCTTTCATTATTGTTTTCCTTCATCTAAAATAAAAGTAATTATAATCATAAAATGGATGTGAGCAAAATGGGTACTGTGGGGTTTGTAAAATACAAATTTCCCTTTTCTGGGAAATACGGTCTCTCCAGCACTTAAACCTTTCAAGCTCTGCCCAGGCTCCTAAGGTGGCACGAACCCACAAGGCTTGTAAGGCCCCGAAGAGGAAATCACTTAACCATCCAGCCCTCCTCGGCAGACGCAGGATTGCTAACCGAGGGCTTCGCCTTGAGCGTGTGCTTCAGCCCTGCCTTGTAGGGGGACGCTGAACTGAAGCGCGGAAAGATCATCTTCGAGCACAAATTAATAAATGCCTAATAGACGAGTTTGCTAACACGGGGCACGCAGAGGAACCGCTTCGAATTGTGCAGCTCAGCTCAACTTGCTCGCACCTCCCAGGCTGCCACCAGGCTGCGTATCCGCCCTGTACTGGGTAACCCGTACCCGAGCAGGAATCAGCTCCTCAGCCAGCAAGGGAACCCATTTGGTTCAGGGTTTTTTCTTTCTTTTCTTTTTTTTTTTTTTAATTTTTTTTTTTAAAACTGTTTTCTGAAAATGACCCAAGAAAAACCTTCCTTGATGTTCTCTAAGGAGTTACTGGCAAAATATCACTGACGGGAAAACAAGGAATCTTTCTTAAAGGTTGAACGTATCCAAGTTTCTCCAGCCCAATCAAGTCCTCTTTTCTTTTTTGCTATTCCTTTATTTATTTTTTAACTGATAACTGCTCTCTGCACTTAAGTCAGGCAGAACGGGGGAATTCCACTTTGATTTGGGAAAGGAAAATACCAGCTATTAGCCTGAGATATCACGTAACCTCCATTGGAAATTAACTTTTATTTCCAAATTACTAGAAAATCCTCAGAGAATGGCAGGTCTGAACGTTGGGTCCCCCAGCTCCAGAGAGGCTCCTCGCTCCCCTCTGCGGTGGCAGGTAAGCAGCTCACAGCCTGGCTTTACATTGAAAAAACTACGTTTCTTCTTTCGTGGTCCGTTTGCCACCTTAGCACTGGGGTATGAACTGCACGGGAGATGGCATCACTTGCAAATGAGGTATCCCAGATCCCCTGAAACGGACTGCAGTACATCCCAAATAATTAACTGTTAGTCAGGTGTGTGGACCAAAACTTTCTCTACAGATCCTTCCAGAGCTGTTATTTTACCCAGAACAATCAACCAAGATTTTTTGAGAAGACTTGGCTTCGCAGCTGCCTTTTAGACCCTGCCATCCTCAATGGCAAGAAATAAATTCCCATTACTTCAAACAAACGCAGCTCTTTTCAGAAACTCTCACAGCTTTGGAATTGGAGAACTTCTAACCATGAACCCCCTACATCTCTGCTGCCTGGCGTAGCCTCACTGTGCCACCACCAGCATTTCCCCACACGTGCACAAAACCTCAGAGGCGTCGCGTCACGTGTGACGGACACACACACGTGTGCAAGCCGACGGGAGGGCATCTCTGCAAAGCTGTGCCTGAGCCTGGTGCCTGATTTTGGAGGCATCCCTGAAGCTGGAACATCAGCCAAGGCTTGGGGAAGCTGCTTCTACCCATTTTCTTACATTCACAGCAGCTTTAGCTGCAGAAAGGAGGCTAATGAGAAGGGCGGTATCAGCCATGGGAAGGGTGGTCTAACGCAGAGGGCACCTTTTCTTCAGCAAAGAGGGGATGGCTGTGCTGTTCCTTCATAGCCTGGCCGTGTGATTTGGGCACCCTGCTGATGATGGGGATCTTCTTGAGCACCCTCGCTGATACTCAGGAGATGAAGATGCAAGTCTGAGCTGTCACCAAAGTCTCCTTGCAGTCAGAGCAGAGAAACAGCCACTGCCAGAAGATGGTACAGTTCATACTAAAGGAGATGTCCAAGATAGAAGACTTTTCCTCCTACCTTTTATACAGAAAGCTGTGATTTAGAGTCTACATCTACAGAAGACTTCCACCTGCAGCAGCAGGGGAGACAAGTCCCACCTTGGCCTTTCTCTATCTGAGCTCGTCTGCTGGGAAAATCTGCAGGCTCTCCAACACCTGCGCCTCCACCCTGGCTCCTGGGTGAAGATCAGTGTGGTCTGATGCAGGACAAGGAGCACCCATCCTCGGAGGTGACTGCAGGACCATTTCAGAAAAGTATGGAACTCTGTAGCAGTGCTAGGAAGAAGATAAGAACAGAGATGTGCCCACTCCAACCACAGCAAGCCTGACCTCCGCTGCAGGTTGATGGGTCTTTCCTAAAGGGATCAGTGATCTGATTTTCCCCTCAGGTTTTCTTCCCAGGTTGACCCAAAAGCATAGCCAAGTGCAGGATTGACTCCTGCACCCCTTGGTGAAACTCTGGGAAGGCAGATGCACCACCAGCAGCCCTGTGCAACAACCTACATTTTTACGCTAAGTACATTTTGGTTTAATGTGCTGATTTTTTGGCAACATGACAACAAAGTTAATCAGAGCTTTCATTTCTCTCGCCAGCTTTAAAGGATTTGTAATATTATACTCACTTGTTGGAGAGCAGAAGGAAATTTTTTGTCTGATTATGAATCTGTTATTTATTGTGCATTAAGAGCACAATCACCCAATCACCTAAAGCAGTCAATAGCTGGATATTTTATCCCAGTTTTAGGGAGGTGAGCGTGGAAACCCACTATCCCGTCCTACCAAGTGACATAAACCTACTCTGATCTCAGAAGCCACCTCCCGAATACTAAAGAGCTGGGACATAATGGCTTTTAAAGAATATAGTTTCCAATTAGGTCATTGGTTTCAAACACAGGGTGTACTAAATTAGTAACATTTGGTGGTAAATTTCTTTGAAGTTCTCATTAATCTTGGTCTTGGATTTGAACTTTTCTTGACCATGTTTCTTATAGAATTTGGATCCCAGTTATGTCAAAACAACTGATTAGCCCCGCAGTTTGAAGGCAGGGGGGATTAGGTAGGGCGGGTGTTAGATTTCATGAAAGGCCTATTTACCTAGTCGTTTAGCATGACCAAATGGGAGGGCAGCCAACAGGGGCGACGTGTTGGAAAAATTCCAGCGTTCCTGGCTCATTAGAGACCTCCACAGCAAATGGTAGCGTTGCATTTGTGATAACAGCCACTGTTCAGACTCAGCTGCCTACTGGGTCCAGAAAAGGGCTGAGGACTTTCCTTGACCTGTGGTGGCTTGTCTGTGTAATCAGACTGCCCAATTCTTCACCTCCTGTGAATGCAGAGGAAAGGAAGAAGTACTTTCATGGAACATCTTCAGGTGGTGTCTCTTCTTCTTCATGAATGATCTAAAGCAAACTTCCCCAAAAAATCAATTGAACTCTTTCCCTCTATTCCAACACATTCAAAACCAGGCTTCTGAATAGCTCAGAACCACCAAAACCAGGAACTGTTAAGAACCTCAATGGGATGCTCTCATATAGCCTCTATCTAAAGAAGCAATAAGTTTAATTAATGGATTCATGAACCATAGGTCAGAGGAGAAAATACACGGTGAGTCATGGCAGCAGTGAAGCTTGGGAAGTTCTCAATAGGACACGCTACAGTGAATCAAACCTGCAGCACACTCGTGTCCACGGTGCACATCTCCTTCCTGAGGCTCCAGTTAGTCGAAGAACAAAGAAATACACCAGGAGGGCCTCTCCTGGAGATCACAGCCCGGCATCAGAGACCTGACAAGCAGAAGACTCAAAAGTTTCCTGAAGAAAAGTGCTCTGTCTTAGTGAAGCATGAAACGACCGAGAGCAGATTGAGAGACAGGCTACTGTCAGTCCCCGGGGGACATCTGATCTGGGGCCAAGACAGAGTGCCAGCCCCGGCGGTGCAAGGCCAGCGTTATTTACAGGTCAGGTGGATGCACGCAGGCTTGGCACGGCTTCAAGCCCCTTGTCATCTCCTCCAGTTACCGCTTACTTCCACGGGACCAGAATGAGCAGGAACAGCATTTCTGGGTGGTAAAGCCGCGTGAGACACGAGCCAGCCTTTACACGGCTGGCCGGCTCTCAGCAACGCCCCGTGGGCAATGCTGCTCCGGTTGGTGCTGCACAACAGTCCCGGGGGTGGAAACGACAGCATTGTTTTGCAGCTGAAATGCATTAGGAAACTGCAACTGGTGCAGCAGTGGCAACGCTTGGTAAGGAGCTCTGAAGACACCAGTAGAGTGCTCAGCCACAACAACATGATATAAAAAATAAGTTAAACTCATCTTTTCCTTGAAATGAAAAAAAACACCAAACAAACAACTTGGGATTGTGCTTTCATTTGATGAAATGATTGTTTCCACTCATCTTCTATGAAACTCTTGCTTCCATCTCTAGACAATCTATCTAAACACTGCATCAGTGATCAGAAAGACCAAAATGCAGTGAGTGTCTGGGTATGGACATTGTTCTCACCAGCCCTAATGAACGCATTCAACTTTCAGCACGGATTCAGCCTCGTCGACTTTAGCAGGAACGCTTTTAACGCGAGTAACATTTGTACATATGCAGAGGTGTTGGCAGGATCGTGGCCACACAATTAATATAGAACAAGCTTTAATAAGCCTAATTAGGGTCATTCCCCAACGGTGTGAAAAGTAGCACTGATACTTATGGGCTGGGGAGGGTGAAATCACAAGTCTGATCGACCACGTGTTACCTTCCCACAAGTTGGTGACCTCAGGGTAGGACTTCAGAAATCTCTCCTATAAACCCGGAGCTACAGAAAATCGAGTTGGCTGCATTTAGATGGAGCCATGGAAAATACTTTTTTTTTTTTTTCAGTGCTATGTTTTGGCTCAGAACCATTTCTTCCAGTTAGAAGCTTGGTAATGTCCCTCACATAATGATGCCAAAGCATGGAAAAAATAACGAGGAGGAGGAGAAAGTGTGCAAGAGCCCTTTTGGAAGGCTTATGTTCTAAAGAAGGGGAGCTTTTCGTGGTGGTTCATAAAAGTTACACAGGTAAAAAGGGAAGTCTGTTGTGGTGCTTGTTGTCTTGCCTTCTTCAGAAAGGGAAGGATGTGAATCTAAGCTGCAGCTGAAGGACAAGTGGCACAAAACCAGTTAGTTTACGTGCTGGTTTTGTGGCCTTACTTTGCTACCGTTTATGAAGTTCTTCTCAAAGGAGCAGAGCTGTTTCCTCCACTTGTCATCACCTCTCTAGCTTGTAGGACCTTGTTCCCAAAACCGACCTCCCCAAACCCACAAGAGGCTGTGGCCTTTTCAGCGCTGCCCACCTTCACCCCAGCACCCAGGTCCTTCCCACACGGCCAAATCTTCACCAAGTCCAAAAGACCTTGAGCTGACCTTGAGCTTTCGAAGGAGAGGCTAAAGGCGATTTGAAAGCTGGATGGTATCTCTGTGCCTCAGGGGAAGGGGGAAAAAGAAGAGGTATCCTCTCCTGGGGTGGGCCACGTCCCTCCCAGACTCATGGATGCCACCAGTGCTTCTGGAGCGTGGCTGGAGAGAGCAGGCAGCAAACTGTGCTCTGCGAGAGAGGGACGGGGGGAGTTTTCCAGGGTAAAGCATTTCCCCTGGTTCACATCCAATTAAAAATCATTCGGTGGCCTACAACGGCTTCGCATCTGGCATATCGTGAAACCACTAATTCAGCGCAATTTACGGCCTTTTGGGGAAGGGAGAAAATGGTTATTTAGTAACTTCCCTGCGCGCCCTTAGGAAGGTCAGATCCTTTTGTTCCCTGCCAGAACGGTGAAAGCCGTAAACTACAGGAGGGAGAGCGTGTTGGGAGCTTGTACTTACAGCGCGGCGCACCTGGGTCACCCTGCCAACAGCCGCACGATGCGGGGAGGTCACGTATGGAGAAGCAGAATATTATGGGATTGACGCATCGGAGCACGGTCCGCAGCGGCAGCACTGGAGGGCAGCTTGTGAGCCGAGCGCTACGACACAAAGTACATGGATTAGATGCATTTTACTGAGATTTGGATGAAATCTGCCCCTTAAAACCAAGCATTCGGTGGATGCCAGGAGGGGCTGATCCCCGTTAATTTCCCCTTACCGGCCTTTTTCCCGCTAGGAGATGGAAAATAGCAAAGCAAGCATCAGATTTTCTTCCCCGCCGCCACTGGCACCTCTAAAGCACGGTGCAGTACCCAGCTTTGTTCCCAGGCTGTGTTGCCAGCAGCTCCCTCAGCTTACAGGCTATTGAAATGCTTGTATGGGCTTATGGTAAAAAAAAGTATGGTAAAAAACCCCCAAGAATAGGGCAGGAATGAGACTAATTTGCCCAGGAGCTTTCCCATTAAAATTAATGAATTTTAAAATGATAAGGATTTTTAAGGGGGGGGGAAAAGTTAACAAATTATTTCAATGCTGTCTTGTGTCGGAAGTTTCATGGATATTTAGTTTTTGTTATTTTTCGACACCTTGCATGACACAGATACCACAGCCCCCATCTGGGAAGACAAGCCAGCTGAACAGGCAGATAATTATTGCACGAATTTTTCCCACGAACCTCACTGAATTTCCAACCGGGTGTTTTGGGGAATAAAGGTTAAAAAAATCCTCAGGGCTCAGAAAATCCACAAGCGAGAGAAAGAAACATCTTCCATTGTTGCTACACATTTGTTAGCATTTCATTTCACAAGGCATCGATACAGCCCAAACCGTTTCTGCCAAAAACACAAAGGAACAATGGTCCAGGGGATGCAGCTTACGCAGAGATTTTTTTTTTATCAGCCCATCGAGGCATAAAACAAACACTTTTGCTCTGCCTCCCTATTTATTCTGAACAATATTTGTCCAAGGAGAGCTGAAACTTATCTCCGGGAAGTTTGCAGAGAAGAGATAGCGGATGAACAGAGAATGGAGAAAAGCATTTTGAACAGTCCGGGCAAAAACGGCAAAGCAGCAGTTCCCAACCTCTTCTTCATCTCAGCTTGCTTGCTTCTCCTGACAATCAACATCTTATTATGCAGTCCTAACATTTCTCTGCAATTTAAACAAGGCGTCGGTAATGGTGTGTGATCTTCAAGGTCACTTTCTGGAGAGCTATCTTTAGCCCAGTGGTCACTAGCTATTTAGGAATAAAAATGACAATTTCACTAAAGCAAATTACATCCTGGAAGTATAATACACTTCAGCAAGTGCAATGGAAATGATCGGACAGGGGAATCCAGCTTGGAACACATTAGCTTTTGTGCGTGTAAAGCAGGTTTCTGGGATCCAGAAACATTCCAGTGTAGCCCTCAAAGAAACACGGGCCCCCCTTCATTTATCTCCAGCTACATGGATTTATAATTATAGTCCGTTTAAAAAACCAATCTCTTGCTATTGTATCTGGCTACACCAGCTTATTTAGAGTGGATTTCCTTGGAGGTTCTTTACCTTGCAAAAAAGAATTCTTCTCTGCCAGACAGGGAAATATTACATTTTGCACATAAAAAGCTCCTTTAACCTATCATGCTATTTCCATTATTTCTTTTCCCATACTCTTATCTAAAGAGAATCTTTTTCTTCCTCCATTCAGCAACTAGCTCCCGTCTGCTTTAGCCAGTAATTGCCTGGGGCGTCACAATAATTCCTGTGATGATTAACCGATGTCACCGAGGCCAGACTGTGACATCACAGAACGAGCAGGTTCCTTTGGGGAACAGGTAGATTTATTTATTCAGATTTAATCAATGTTGGCAAACGCCACGTGGAGCGCGTTCGCCAAACCCTCAGGAAGGATTTTTTTCACCTCATAGTGGAATAAAAGACAAAGTTAGGCTGGGGAAAAGGGAGAACATTTGGCAACGCATGTTCAAGTCAACTTGAACAGCCAGGGAAGATGGTGGTCTTACGTATGGTGGATGGGTGGTGATGAAGGTCCATGGGTTGTCTGGAACACGGCACCAAGGACTGTGTCACTGAGTTGAGCAGGGCCAGGCAGAAAATAGGATTTTTTTTCCTTAGTAGAATGACAACTTTTGTATGTTAAGCGTATTCCTTCCAGCTACAGCGCACGTGCAAAGAATTTTTGAGCAGCATAGTGCCACATGCATGCAGGTTGCTAACTTGGAAAAGCAAACCCCCCAAACAAAGCCTAACATCAAGGACAGACCCCTAAACCTGAGCTAGTTATTGTTAACAGTCCTCAGTCTTGGAAAAACTCTCACTTCACTCAGCTCTTCTTAGTGTTTAACAGAGTGGAACCATTTGTCCTCGCAGTGTCCACCAGAGGTGTGCGCCTCCGTGGGAACACAGTGGCTAACTTCAAAGTGGCAAAAAAATTTTAGCCGTGCTCTTTTAGAGGCAGGGGTCAGGCCCATGGTGTCCACTGGGCTGGACTGGCCTGTAGGTATTTGTTTCCAAAGTGAGGGCTGGAAGGACGTAACAGCCCCACCATCGGACCTCACTGGCTTTCAGCAGTAGGAAACCTCTGAGGTTTTGCAGTCATTTCCAAAAAAAGTATCTGCCATTTTTTCCGGAAAAGATATCATCACAATTGGAAACAGAACAACTGTTCCCTCCAAAAACATGTGTTAGAACTTTAACCAGCCTCACCAGAACTTTACCAGTTACACCTAAAACAACCTCAGGAATGGCAAAAGTGGTATGGAGGGAAGAAGCTGGGCTTTAAAGACAATGTCTTGGTCTACCCTGTCCCAGTGTCAGCCATCACTGCCTGGCTGCTGTGCCACTGGGAACTCCAGAAGTCGCTGCCCCCTCACCACAAGATGCCCCAGTGCTATTTTGGGGCTGAGCCACCTTCTTTCACATCACAATATCACGTATCACGGGTACCGCATGCAGGGCCACGTCTCCTTCTGCCGACACCGCTACACACACTGGCTCACGAGCCTGGTTGTGCCACTGAGCTAGGTTTTTTGTGTAGCTAGAGATATCTGCGCTGTGAGGTGCCGGGAGCTTGGCTCCAGCCTCCAAGGAGCAAGGGTTCGAAGGTGACCCTCAGGCTGCCTGTGCTCAGGTTGCAGGTTGCATCGCTCTACCTCACCCAAGATCATCTCGCCAATAAAGCCCTGTACTCGCAGTTAATTGAGGCGGCAGCTCAGAGCTGGCGTACGTTACATACCATGATGCATTTACTGGAAAAATCTTGAAACTTTCATGAAACTCCAAGCACCGAGCAATTATTGCCAAGACCATGTGTTTGCAACTTGATATCCCTGCTTTGCTTCTCGGAGTGGCTACAAAATTCAAACGAAGTCTTCAAGTCTGCCAACATTTTTTGATCAGAGGCATTACATCAGAGCATACCCATCTGGTGGGAAAAGCCATAACAATGCCACCTTTAAACTAATTTTGAGATTAAATCACTTTATTTACCACTTTATTTACCACTTTATTTACCACTGACCTTTCCTTGACATGACACCCATAGGGAATGGTGGGGCCTTGACACACCAGGATCGCCAGAGACTGAGCAGAAGGAGAAGAGGCACCCTTGTTCAGGCAGACGTCAGGAGGAGCAGAGCAGAAATGCTCTCCCTTCTAAACAAGAGCAGAAGCCCAAGGTCCTGTCCGCAAAGGAGAACTCGCTGGTGCTGCAGTGTCCTGGCACTGCCTGCCGAATCCAGCCCTGGTCGCTCTCAGGTTCATGCCTGGCCCTTGCACCCATCTGCACCCACCTTTGCTCTGCGTCCCCGGCCATGGCCTCCCTTCTCCTGAAGCGACTCCACACCTGCAGGGTTATTTGCTCCCATGTCCCGCAAGCGGGAACACAATGCTTCATGCCAAAATACCTCATTTCCCCCTAAGACTTCTCTAGAGCCATTAGCAGCAGTCGGAACAAGCCCTGTTCCCCATTAGTGGAGAGACCACCCATTACTCCCAGCTGGGCAGAGGACCACTGAGGCACCTAAGGACATCTGGGAGAAGTACAGCAAACACCAGTGGCAATAACCACTGTGACCGAGAGTGAAAGGGGCTCATAGGATGTGCTATGGTGACTACACACACATGTCCACACTCTGCCAGGCTAAAAACCACCTGAATCTAATGTCAAGTGTTTCCTATTGACTGGCCTTAAACCTTGAGAGACAACTGACCAGCAGGAAACACATGGCTCAGGCATATCAAAATGATTTAGACTATCTTAAAATGTCCCTAAATCTTTGTGTATTGCCCAATTTTATGGTGTCAACTGTCCCGGCACTTCGAAAGATTCAAGCATCCCAAGGCTGGGAACAGGACCAATTTGCCGAGAGCTCACAGACACGAGATTAAAACCTAAAACAGTAAGAGCCTTCTGGGGTTTGGGTTTCCCCCCACTTCCTCTCTGGCTGGAATCAGGAAGTGCAAAGAAGCAACTGTGAAAATAAAACTTAGTTTCTTTTCAGAAAGTTACTTGAACTTTCTGAACCTTATATTTCACTCCCATTTAGGGCAAAGATCCAAGACAGTTATTCCTGTGCTTAAACCAGGTTCAGTCATCCTTAGTAATTAAGGGCACTAGATCAAAAATTAAATTTATTGTACCAGTAACACAACCACAATGGATCTTCATAAAATTTAACCACACAGAGAAGTGGGCCAGCTGAGATCTGCCATTCAAGCAGGCTTTGTTGCATTTATATATAGAATCATGAAAAATAAATTAAGAATGGGGATGACCCTTCATCTACCTAGAGGCCCAGGAAAGATGTTTGCCTCTGATACGGTTTGAAAATTAGCATTTTATAGGGCCTGGGATGCTGCCTGACACACAAAATACTTTAAAATTCTGTAAATAATGTAAGTAAATTAACAAGAGATAGTGACTGCAATGAATAAAACATAAGGTAAGTACCTTTCCGTTTCCTCCGAAGCCTAGAGGAAAAAAGTGACTAGATTCAGCTCTTTGGGGGAAAAAAATTGCAAGTGCTTATGGTGTTGGTAGGAGAATACACTGAAAAGTCAGTCTGAAGCGTCTTCAATGTAACTATTAGAAAAGCCAGGCTTTTGTGGCAAAGACAAGACCCTTGGGTTGAGTTTTAGCTTTGCCTGGGGCAGTCCAACACCCATTGAGTGCTCAGGAAGAGCACCAGGGACGAGTCTTCCCCCTTTCCTCACTGCCCCTGCTCCCCCTTCTCCACCCCACCAGGCTCCTTAGAGGAGGTTGCACCTGGGGAGGCAAAGCACAGCTCAAAGGGCTTCCTCCTTCCAGCATGGGCTGCTGAGCCCCACCACGGCGTCTTCTGCTCTCTCCAAAGTAAGTAAGAGCTCAGAGAGCCAAGGAAGAACAGGGAAGTCCAAGCTCAGTGCTCCTTGCTCTGCTGTAAGGGATGTGACTGTAGCAGACGTGCTTCAAGCTAAAGACCATGGCCATCACCAGCCCCAAAACACTTCCCACGTTAGCACAGGGCTCTCCCTGCTTCATTAAGTCCACCTGAGAGCCTGGGCATACCTGAGCGGTCCTAGCATGGCTCTGCCAGCAAGGAAGCATGTGTCTGTCATGTAGATTTATCTGGGGACAGAGGTGAGCTTGGACCTCTTTAGCATTGGCTGATGTATAGGTGGGGTTGCCACTTGCTTGCACAGTCCCCTACATCCTTTTAAATAGAGAAACGGCCATGAGGATTTGATGTGACTTTGGACAAGAAAACTCGTTGCCCAGCTGTGAAACAAAGCACATGGCCCAAAGGAGAGCGATGAGGTCAAATGCATTACAGCCGGTGAGGCATTTGGTCGACACAACCTTTATTTTTACATTTCCAGTTTGGATCTGGCCTTGAAGGCCTAACCTGACATCCCTGGCTAAGGCAGAGTGGGAATCTTGCAGAGGCATGCCGGCTCGGAGGCACGAGCCTTATCAGATGGGCTGGAAATATGACAGCAAGAGCCTCTCCCAGGATGTTTTGGCTTCTGATCCGAGATGAACACCTGGAAGCCAAGAGGAGCCTGGAACAGATTAAATGAATTGGCCAGACTTTCTCACCTTGTTAACATGCTGCAGGGTTCATTTGTGTTTTGGGCAGGGATTCAGAGTGGTTCTTTATTTGATTCAAACCAGATAGCCCATCACAAATCCCAAACTCCTGCTCATATCAGCAGCACCCAGATACTGTCCCTGCAGAAAAAGGTCTTTGTGACAAGAACATCTCCGACAAAACAGCACACACACAAAGGCTTTTCTGCAGATAAAAGCTAGCAGAATATTCCACCTTGTCTCTTCTTTTCCACCTTTCAGCCTCTTTTCTCACTCTTCCACTTCCAGTTTCACTGCCCCAGACCACAGGAAGATTCAAACCACAGCAGCTTCCAAACCCTGCGTCAGGAAGTTCAGCTGCAACCTCTACGAGGACAAACAGTAACAACATCTCCTTGGACAGCCTTACCCACAGCCACAACATGTGCCATGGCTGGGACATGGTCGGTGCATCGTGTCCCACTACCCCAGACAACAACTTCTGTTAATTTTCCTCCTGAACAGCATCTTTATTTTCTCATATTTACGGAAGTGACTCGGGTCCTGCAGAGATCATGTTTCTGTAGCCACTTCATGCTCTCAGAAGGTGTGCGGCAAGGACAAGTACACTCAGATGACACCAGCAAGGACGCACATAGCACTCTCCTCTAACCCACCAATCCTGTTTCACCCAGCACTCACAAAAACTTTCAGGAACACAATATCCCACAAGATATAAATTAATTTAAATTTAGTTGGGTGGCAATATTCAACCAAGAAGAGCATAACAGCCGTGAGGACCCAACAGCAACACCACAGGCGCGAGAAGAGCTCTGCCTATGTGCTGCTCCTAGACCAGGTGGTTTCATGACCAGGGAAGCCCCAGCCTGATTGTTTGCATTCGCAGGTAGCAAATAAGAACCAAATACTGCAAGGCGGCGTCTTCTCTCGCCCCTACTCCTGCCAAGGACCCAACATCTCATCGATCATTGCCCCGTGGTTCGTGCTGACAGTATGGAAACATGCTCCGTGCGGGCATCAAACTGCTAACATCCATTACCAAATCAAGAAAATGGAAGGATTTTATCAAGTACCACTACTGCTGCATCTGCCTGTGTGTAAGGTCTTCCAGCGAGCGTATCAATCATTGAGTTAAGGCATGTGGAGGGGGGCATACGGCCCTGCTGCCGGAAGAGAGCTTGGCTCACGGGCGAGGGAAATGGTCCTGAGCCTGTGCTTCCAGGGAAGCATCGTTAGTGCCCCCTCGAGTCTCTGCACAGCCAGCTTGAGGCAGGAAAAACAACGGGTTCTACCCCCAACCTCTGTCACTTATTTAGTTTATGATCTTCGGCAAGGTACAACCGCATTTTTGCCTCAGTTTCCCTAATTTAAAGCGGAAGTGAGCCCGGCCAACTTCTGAAAACTGCTTTAATATTCATGGGAAAAAAAACAACAAAAAACCTACCAAAAAAACCACTACCAAACTCAAGCAAAGGTCTTACAGAGTCATCAGCGTGAGGAACCGACAACTATTTAATTTCCTTTGCAACAGCAGAACTCTGCAATAAAGACTTTTTGTGGGTACAGGCACCCGTAGCTGGTAACGGGAACTACACGGGAAGAGCAGGTTTCCCTATTCAATGCTTTTGGTCAAAGTAGCCGCTGCTCGATGGCCTTTTCTCTCAGAGGACACCAGCTTTTAAAGTTCATTGTTTTACAAGCTGGTAGAATGGGTTTATTGTTATAAAAACCATTTTCCAGTGAAAATTGCCCAAATCATTTGCCTTCTCTACCCCCCCTTCCTATTCCCCCGCCCTTATATATCAACGCTATCAATTTAGATCTCGCTCTGTTTAAATGCTATTGAGAGCCAGGGAGAGAACTCTGTCTGTGTCAGAATTCCGTGTCCGTCCGTCCCCCCCCCCCCCCCCCATCAACTTTTTTTGGTAAGAAAAGGCCGATTTTCTTTCAGGACAGGACAGCCGGCCCCCAGCTCGCCGTGCCAGGAAACCTGTGGCCATTCCTCAGCTCTCAGGTTTGTTTCAGCATCTCCGTGTTCAGGGGGGATCGGTACCCAGGGAAGCCCTCGCCTTGCTCGCGGGGCTTTTCTGGAAGATGCTACAGCACGTAGGGGTGGGTCGCTGGGCCAGTGCTTTAGGGGAAATCGCAATTAAATCCAAATCAAACCTGGTTATCCTGGGCTCAGGGCTGGCTTGGATACTTGGACAACCCAGCACTAACTTCTTCCACTGGTATAGATGAGATCGCAGGAAGAAGTTCTTCACTGTGAGGGTGGTGAGCCCCTGGCCCAGGTTGCCCAGGGAGGTTGTGGCTGCCCCATCCCTGGAGGGGTTCAAGGCCAGGCTGGACGGGGCTTGGAGCAACCTGGGCTGGTGGGAGGTGTCCCTGCCCAGGGCAGGGGGTGGCACTGGGTGGGCTTTAAGGTCCCTTCCAACCCGAAGCGTTCCATAAGTCTACAATACTGGTGCTCTAAGGGAAGCAGAGCTGGAGAGGGCTGCTCAGCAAAGTGTTCAGCAATTTGCTATTCTTGCGGCACAACCAACCCGATTTACACCGGGAGCTGCTCCTGGAGGAGACCTCGACTTCAGATACATCTGTGAAGTCTCTGACGCTGCCAAAGGGGCTGCAGGAATTGTGCTGCGAGACCCAAAGGACAAGATGGTGCATGGGAGAGAATTAATCAGTCTGCTCTGAAGAAGAAATTCTCCGTGCAAGGGAAGGAAACAGCTTTGCCTGCATGATGAAAAATTTAAGAACCCCTGGCCTGGCAGTTTTCTCCTGGGGAGAGTTAAAGCAGCATCCTGAAGAGAGAGGCAGACCTTTCCCTTTACATTTAAACTGCAGAGACGCTGAACCATCTCAGTGAGTTTCCTAAACAAATTGCCTTCCTTGCTCGCCTCAAATCCAGGGGGATGTTCATCCCTTCCTCTCTCCAGAAGACAAATGACTAAAAGAGGAAGAAACCTTGTCTTTTTAGTCAGTATTTTGCTGGGACTGGACTCTCAGAGCTGCACCACCCCAAGCCTAAGCTAATCCCAGCATCTCCCTCACGCAGCGTTACCATTTGCTACTCTGATTGCGTAGGGAAGAGGCTAAATTTGGGCATTTACTAGTCCTGGCATCCTTCCCCGCAAGCCAGCTAACTCCCTGCCCAAGGAGACTGTGTAGTTACAGAAAAGAGAAGCAGCTCCTTTCCTTTGGGATTTCACCACTTTCCCAGGTCCAAGGGGACGGGAGCATCACCCTCCTCACAGCTCAGTTCCCCCAGGGGTGAGCCGGGGACGACAGAGACGTTACCCAGGTGTGGGCACTCATGGCTGGGCTGGAACCACACCAGGCTCCCTTCTCCCACCCCGCCTGTCCCCCCACGGACGGACGGAGAGCCGGCTGTTTGGTCTGCACCCTCGGGACAGGGAGGGGACTCGGCCCTCGGGCCCTCGGGGAGCTCTGGCCTTGCTCCATGAACCGCCACGGCTCAAACCCCCAGCAAACTCAACGGGGGCTTCAGCAAACAGAAAGTGGGGCTTTATACAAACATCTGCACCTCCGCTCCCATCACCCCTCAGGCCAAACAAAAACAAAGGCACAAGCTTTCCATTTTCTTCTTTTATTACCCACCTTAAAAAAAAAAACAAAAACCCAAACCAAACCAAAACAGTGGTCAGCCACAGGGCTCCTATTTTTATGGAGACCATCCTGCCACGCTATTGCTCCACGAGGACGTTATTAATGCCATTTACAGCTCAGCTTAATAACCGAGCCTCTGCTGCTCCGTAGGCGAGAGCGATGGAGGACTCATTACAAAGGTGATCCCAGCGAAACCTAATTCTGCCTGGCCGCATGCTGGCAAGGCCAAAGCGGCAACCGTTCTGCGTCCTGGCTGTAAAATCAAATTAAATTAAAGATCCCACTTCACCAAGGGCCTAATACTAATTTGTGTAACATTTCCATTAAACAATGCTGCCTACAGAAAACATACACTAAAGCACTTTGACGATTTAACAGGGAACATTCCAATAGGAAACATTATTAGATTTTCCTATTAAGCTGCTCAGGGCACACACTCGCTTAATAGACGTTAATTACATTAGCAAGGCTGCAAATTCAGTCCTGGCGGAGTCTAAGTGACTTTTGCAAAATTGACTCAGTCCTGGAATTTCTGTAGGGACAAAAGGTAAAAAAACAACCCACAACATAGATAGAAAATTGGAACGAAGCCACCGTGTCACCACTTTTTCAGCAGTGGTTTTAAAACGCTTTATTGTGCTGGCACATTTTACTTTCACATTTCCAGAGTGGAATTTGCACTAATTTCCCAGCTTGGCAAAATAATTGGAGACAGCTCATGATATTTGATTAATGGATTGTTTGGGTTTTTTCCTTTGCCAGTGGAAAGAATGGTTGAAACAGCAAAAAGGCTGAGTATTTCAGTTCAGTGTTTTTTGTGAAGCCACTAAAAGTATTTAGCATTTCTCCAGCACGTGCTTTTGTCCTATTGCGTTCAATGGGGATTTAAATACACACTTTGAGTTAACAAGGCATATAATGATTAGCCTAAATCAAGATCTAATTACAGAAGATTGTTGGCAAATGATTTCAGACAACATGCAAATGCAAGCCAAACAGTATTTCGCTTGCACCCAACGGAATTATTCTTTTTTGAGATAATTAGCTTTGGCCTAGGTGTATCATACCTTACATTTGGGTCTATGTTCCACAGCTAACCTCAGCCACATTTTGGAAGCATCCCCAGTTTTCTGCTGACTTCTGAGGGAGCCTAAGCGTGGATTTAGGACGCCACAGCTATATAAGATTGCTTCTGGCGCAGTCCTTGATATTTTGGAGGTACGATTCCCTCTTTGGTTGTGCTGCCCACCCTTACACCGCAACCCTTTTTCACTAGTAGAAGGCCTTCAGAAGCTCTGTGATTGCCTAAAGATGATTCCCATTTGCAGGGACGGGAACGGTAAGCCATTTTCCAAGGGCAGAGGGAGGGCTGGGGCTGAAGGTGCCCCCGGGCCCCCCAGCCCTGCCGCAGCGTGTGCCCAGGGAGGACGCGGGAGCCCTTCGGGGTTCGCGCCTGCTCCCGGCTCCAGGGGTTGTACGGAAACCACAGCCCGTGGCCCAGGCAGGTTTTCTGACGTTGTGTCCCCTCATACGTGCAAGCCCAAAAAGGGTGCTTACATGTACAATGCATTCTCCTGAATCTCAACTAGGCACACTGTGCCGTAAATTCAATAATGAGCTGATGACTCAGGGCCCTGAGACAGCCTTTCTGTTCATTTAAATGTCCCAGTATTAGAAGTACTGAGCATGGTAGGCACTTTAAATGTATCCAAAACCTTATCCTAATCCTTTCCCTTACCCTGAGCTTATACTATTTCTAGCAGATGCGTTGCATTAGTAATTAAGGCAAGTTTAAACGCAGAATTCTAGAGAAGTGGGAGGTTATGGAGTTCAGCACGGTGCCATAGGACGGACCCACCTGGGCCGTATTTGTTACCGCGGCGCTGGAGGAACACCAGCTCCATCCCCCCAGACTTCAGAGCTGTCACTCCCGGCTGCTGGGCTATAACCTCGGTGGAGTTTTATCAGCCTCAAGAGGGGGAAGTCAGCCCTGACGTTCCTCTTCATTTCCACTTCTGCAGTGCTTGGGAGCTGAAGCATGGCCCTTGCAGAGGACTTTCTGGTGCTAGGGCCTGCTGGGTTGCTGTTTCCCATCAAAGCGACACAGCATGTGACAGCTTTCCTCCAAAACCAGTGACCACACTGTGAGTGAGGATCCTGAAAGAGCATTCATGTTCCCTCACAGACTGGTGGGCCTCCATAGCTCGTTACTTTGAATTAAATCTAGTATGACTCTTGGCCTGACTCACCCCCATGGATGGATGGAACACCTGGAGCTGCCCTGCTCCTTCTCTCATCAGTTTGATGAAACAAAGACCTGCGCTTTCCCCAGATGTCCATTTCTAAGACTCATAACTTCCAGAGCGGCCTGTCTCAGCAGCCAGGAGAGACCAGCTCTCCCAAGACTCTACCAGTCCCAGTCCCCTCATGGCCTCTAACCCAGGCCTTCCAAGGTATGAATGTGTCTCATTTTGACCTCTTCCAAGGAGAAACCAGCAGGGACAAACACCTGAGGAGGAATTTGATGCCTAGATACTGCTCTCTATTCCCAGTGAGGATGGACTCATGGTGCTGACCCTGCAAGGAGCTGTGGAGGTGGAACCAGCTGAGTTGCAAGGAGCTGGGTGAAGTTGGAAGACCATGGAGGAGAAGGGGAAAGTAGTTCACCATGGCAGTACTGGGTAGACCCTGGGTTTGAGGAGGCGTCGGGTAACGCTCTGCTCAGTCCCTTGGAGTTTGCCCTGATCCTTCATTGACAGCGGCTGAAGGGCTCTGGCTCCATTTCCACCCCCTCGGAGCAGGTACCTTTGGGAGCACACCGGAGAGGAGCAACCATTTCCCCTCAATCCATTGAGGAGGTGGAAACAAGAAACTGCTTGTCTTGACATAAGATTTCTGACAGCTTTTAAGCAGACAGACATGAACTGAAAGCCACCCATTAGCAACCCGTCTCCCAGGCAATTGCTCATGTTCTGTCATTTTGGCTAGAGTGTCATTTAGACTAATTGGCCTTTTTCAGAGGCCAAATACTACTTATGAACCCTCCCTTCAAACTACATGCAGCCAATGACATCTCCAGTGTGAAGTCTTTCAGGCTCAAAACATCTAATTAAGTAGATGATAACATCAACACAACTTCCGCTCCACTCTAAGAGCTGTCAACACACAGAGCTACCCTTTTTTTTTGCAGGTTTTATCATGAAATCCATTATATTTGGCATTTCTCTTAAATCCCTAGCACAAGGACGCACACTATTATACGTGCAACTCTCAACTCTCTAATTTAATTCTATTTCTAGCATTAATGCTTGCAAGGAAAAAAAAAAAGACTCTAGAAATCATGACCCGAGTGTAATTGAGGCCTCAGAAGTAGAAGCTAATTCAAAGCAAAACAGAACCCCCCGCCCCTGCTACCATGCCCTCATTTCCAACAGCAAAGCTAGACTCAGAATCACTTAAGATATTACTCAGCTCGAGTGATGTGTCAGGAACAAGGCTCTGGCTGCAGCTAAGCCACCGAAAGCAGCGCTAAGCCCCCAAAAGCACGGAGGGACCTCGTACCATCTCCCACATCCCACTCTGTGCTGGGACAGCCCAAGAGACTGAGCTTGGCTGGACAATACAACCTCGTTCTTCCCAAACCCAAAGGGTTGGATGGGCATGCCGGGTGTTCTATCCGTTGCCCCAAAACCAAACACCGTGCAGGAGAAACGGAGCCTCAGGCAAGCTGCGGTGCCACCAAGTCAAAGACTGGGAAGGAGAGATAATCAGATAGGGAAAAAAAGGGATTTCTAGGCTGAGCCCAGTAGATGCTGCCTTTCTGGCAAGTTTTCCCCCAAGTAGCCTTTTGCGATGGGAAAGAAATCTTGGTTTTGAGCAGCTGATGGCACTAGGGATGGCAGAGGGCAGATGCAGAAAGGAAAAAGCACTTTGAAGTGCAGCAAAGCGCTCTTCTCAGCCCAGGGGAAGCCCCGAGCCAGTGCAGTTGGCAGCCGTGGGCAGGGAAGGGAAATTCTAGCCTGAAAGGGGATATTTTGTTTGGGGCAGCAGATTTGTTTCCTCCTCCAGCTGCAACACAAGCGCTGTTTTTCACCTCGCAAGATGTTTTCGGCTCTGCTCACAGCGTGCACAGAACAGGGGTGTTGGACTGACAGCTATGGGCTGCCTACAATGAGCAGTTCCGCAATTTTAAGGGGACTAAAGGCACAGCGGAGTCTACTTTTAGGAGTAAGGGGCTAAAACTGAAAAAGACCTCTTCTTCACCTCAGGAAAGGCCTTTGCATCTATTAACGTCTGTGCTCTAGGCAGGAAAATCTAGTTCTCCAAACCAAAACCTCTCCTGCTGATGATCAGGCGGATTCAGAGCCCACATCTGGTTATCCTACGGGCTGCTCTCTGCCAAAGCCCCACTAACATCAGTCAGCGCCATCTGAAACTGCTTTATCACTGTGAAAACATTCTTCTGCTTTCCTTTTTATTAAAACCCTTCCGAAATCTGCTACACCTTTGGCTCCTTCCTGGGAATAGCACCGATTGACATTTGTTTGGGTGTTTATGCTGTTCGCTTGCCAAGAAGCGACTCCAACGCCTTTCTGCCATTCAGCACCCCATAAAAACATTGGAGTGTGTCTTACCCCGCAGGAACAATCTCTGGACAGAAGCTGTTGCTAACCCACCTGCAGCACACACCTACCCACCGAGGTTTGGCAGCGGGTCCGGGATTTCAAGAAGATGATCCCTGGGAGGTCGGAGACTGTCATTCCCTCTGCTTTCAGGCGGAGCAGGTAGCGGCGAAGCACAAGCCCCCGCACTCCCCGTACCAGCCCACGGCTCCCGTTAGCATTGCCATCCGCAGGCTTCTCTTCACCCAAGAGCTGAACTCATCTGACCTCACTTGGCTGATGGGATCACAGCCCGGAGAGGTATGGCTGCAGGCCAGTGAGAAAACAGATGTCTGCTATAGACACCACTCATTGATACTTTATTCCCATTTATTATTTATTTAATACACACTCTAGGTCAGTTGGGGTTCTGTTATTGTGAACTCTGTACTAACATTTTTATAAACAAGGTCTGTCTAAGAATAACCGGAGAGACTCCCTTGCCAGGGGACACGGTTAACTCCCAGTAGTTTGTCGCAAGAGGAAGAGGAAGGTGTCACAAGCACCTCAGTGATACTGGAGGTTTTTCCCCCCCTCTCCTTTTTTGTTCTGTCTTCAAAAAGTTTCTATTTTTCTAGATAAGAAACACTTCAAAAGTTTTTTTGGACCGGCCACTCAGGGCCTTCTCCAGCTCAATGGCATCCTCCTCAAGGCAGAGCTTGCCAAGAGCTCAGTGCAAGTCCAGTCTTCAGGATCGAGAGAAGCTGACAAATAGATTAAGTGCCCAAGTACCTGGCACAGCACAGGGTTAGCCCAGAGACAGCCACGAGACACTGTGGATGTTTTTGCAGCAGAAAAACCACTGTTTCTGCCCCAGCCTTGCCACCTGTATGCTGAAGACATCACAAGCAAGTTTTCTTTAATTACAATTGAAGGAGATAGGGGGAAACAGTCAAGAAATGATAAGGAAAAAAATGATTGTACCCTTTAACATCACAAAGCACCTGGCAGGAAAGTGCAAAGACGGATCATGTGAATATAAAAGCGACCGGGGGCAGAGAGGGAAAGAAAAAAAAAAAAAAAGTCACCCCATGGGGGTAGGGGAAGACTTCTGCCGTTGTTGGGAGCCCTGTAGATGGGGAAAAGAAAGGCTGGAGACTCAATTGCCCTTGGTGGGGGGGGGGGAAAAGAAGAAAGAAAAGATATGTTCTATTGGCTGTGGTCATCTGACAGAGAGGAATGGTTACGCATGTACGTGCAACCAGAGTTACTGCGGTTTTGCTGCAGGCAAAAACCCTCTTCTCCACTTTCCCCGATCTGCCCTGAGACTAGAGATCAGCCCTATGGTTATTTTGGTCCAGATCCATCTCAGTCCCACAAGATGCCTAATTCAGGGCTATAATTGCCCTGGATCCCCTCTGCCCTCACTAGCCGCAGCAAGGCACCTGGACTCACCTACGCCAGTTCGGTTTGCTGGGGAGGTCTAGGCTGGGGGATATGATGGGCATTTTATCCTCCTTGTGCTCCAGGGTCGTACAGGAACATATCCAACCCCAACAGCTTCCCAACGACCCTCAGTAGAACCCAAAAATCAGTACAGGTGTGTCCCAGATCCCTTTCCTGCATGGCGTGGCAAAAGCAAGGGCAACGGAGCAGCCTGTGCAAACGCAGCCGGGGGGGGGCGGGGGTGTGTGGCGGTATTATCAAATGACATTTTCTTTTATCCAGCAATAATTGATGATCAGGCCATTAGAACAGAGATTAATGTCATAGGGTCACAGAAGACAGTCCAGAAGGGACCTTGAGGTCACCTAAATCCATCCAACCGCCCCACAAAAGGCTCATTTCTGACAGATCTTTGACCCCTTCAAAATAAGAGGGAAGCTTCTGACCAATTTTTTAACAAAGACATTCTCTCACTGGCTACAAAATACTTAATTTCTCTCCTATATAAAAAGTCTCTAAAGGTGCTTTTTCAGGTGTTTTCAAAACAGAATCAAACTTTTTAATGTGCTGATCAAAAGAGGCCCTTCTGAACTTCCACATTGTTTCTAGGAAAATAATTCCTCTTGGGGCAACCAAAACTCCAGGGGGTTACTCTTTTCTGGTTTTTAAGCTCTCTGATCAGCCAAGAACATCAATCTGTTTTCATTTAAAAAAAAAAAGTTTAGAATTGTCAGTAAAAAGAAATAATTCCTATTTGCACAGATTTGAGGATCGTTCGTTTAGGACCAAGGACACGGGTTGGTTAGGGGATATGTTGTCTGCCAACGGAGAAGCAGTAAGGATGCTCGAGGGATTTTTTTTTTTTTTTTTTTTTTTTTTTTTTTTTTTTTTTACAGAAGAGTTTTGGTGCAATAATATCTCTTTTGCACACTTGTTTCTGCCTCAGCTCCTGCCTGTATGGAACCAGGAGGTGAGTAGGCCTGTTGGCCGGGAGGGAAGAGGGGGCTAATGGACCTTCTTCATTAAGTACTTCGTTGAACTTGACTGAGAGGTGCCACCTCAGCTGGCAGCTCTGGGATGATGGATGCGAAAGTGTAACGCAGTGTTTCCCTCCCATAATTACAATTTCATCATGTAATAATAATAGGTAGTGATTGATTGTGACCCTTCACCGCTGCAGGATGTTGGTCGTTAAGAAGAACTGATCCATCACTGGAGCTGCCATTTGGCCACGCAGAGCCCTTCCACTGCCTTTTAGAAGGGGAATGAAAGCCTCTCTAAGTAAATGAAACTTTAAAAAAAATCCCAGACCACTAGCAGGAGACTCTTAGCCCCTTCCTACCCTCGTTGTGTCAGTCAGCCAAGCAGGAGGTCGCTTGAGAGCTGCCTCAGAAGACATCATTTGGATGCTGTAAGCCTACAGAGATCCTTCCTCACCACCAAGTGGGGAGACTCTGAGGACCATCCCCTCAGGCGCCAGAGGGACTGTTTCAGCTGGTGGCCCTGGCACAAGGACAGAGTTTCTGCTCTCTGATCCCTCAGGAGAGCAGAGGTCCAGTCCTCAGATGGGATTTGTATCTGCTTTAATGCTGTAAACAAGAACTGTGGGCTGAGGGCCAGGAATTGACTTTTGATTGCAAGCTCTGCCACAGGCTTCCTGCATGTCCTTGGGCAAATCACTTCATCCCTTTGCACTTGTAGCACAGGGAAGAAATTTCTTGTCTCTGAACAGCACGGTCTTCGGGGGCAAGGACTGACCATTGCATGGGGATGCTGCCCGTCCATCCCGATGGAGCTCCATGTGGCCAAAGACCTCTTGGGACCCTCCTGTAGCAGCCACAAGGACCTCATGCTCCAGGCTGCATCCCTTTCCGTTCCCTTGAGAAACCCATCAGCTTCCCAGGTGACTTTAGGCACCACTTGATGACAGTACATTAATAAACAGAGAGATCTGCTGTCTGACGGGGATACGGGGCTTGCACTCTGCTGGCATTTGCTAGAAGTGTTGTCAAGCTACTAACTGCCTGTAATTGAGCTCTCAGAAGTATCTGCCCTGAGGTGAGCCGCAGAGAAATTTTACAAATGAAGATAATAGATGTTTATGTCACACACACACAGAGGCAAGGAGAAGCGGCAAGCTACGATCACTCAACTTGATAAATCCACCTTCAGCAGCGGCTGCAGCAGCTTTGTCCGCAGCTGAACGAGGGTCTCTCTGGCAGCATTCGATGCCTCGGCAAGCAGAGCGAGCCCCGCATTGGGCTATGCCTGGAGCTGATCGTAGTAACCCATGTAACACCATCTTCACCCCACAAATATTCATAAGTTCCTGCAGTTTTCCAGACAGGATTCATTATCTGCAGGCATTCACCAGAACATCTGGAGAAACAGGGCCAGCCACATTGCTAACATTAATCAATTCAGCTCCCTTGAAGTCAACGCGGCTATGCCAACTTGCCCTTGCCAAGAATTAGTCAATCTTTTCTAACCTATAAGCTCTTCCTGAACTTACTGTTTATTCCCAGGACACATCATTACTTACATTTTTAAATAGGGGAGTGAAGGGGGTGAACAGCAGAAGAGATGCATGTGCACCCGGGTGTAGTATCCGAGCGCTGCACCAGAATTCACAACACCATCCGGATAAACGAGGGCAGAACCAGGAGCTCTGCTTTCGGGATGGAAACAAACCAGAGGCGTGCAGGCAGGGTAAGCAGCTTGCCAAAAAAAAAACAAAAAAAAACAAACAAAACCAAAAAAAAACCCACCATCCAAGCAATCCAGAAACATAAACCATGCCTCTCAAAACACAGGATTTTATTTCCATTTCTTAGATGGCCTCCTGACAGGGTTGTGGGCCTGTGAGGAACCAGAGAAACTGCCCAAGCACCCGGGGTTTAAATGTTTGAGGTAACGTTTTCAGAAATGATTGGTGCTGAAGCCAGATCCCAATTAGGCATCTAACTGCCAGCAGTGCCAGGGCAAGAAAATTGCTTCTATATTTTAGAGCTAGAGGCCATAGGAACCTAGTCCTCATCAACTTTCCATAGGAAAATGAACGCCAAGAGCCCAAGTTGCTTTTCAAAATGGGATTGTACAGAATTGGAAAAGCACCTCATTATAAATCTTTTAGAGTGCCAGTGAAATGCCAAGAAACACCCAGAAGATCCAAGTCTCCCACCATTATCCTTCCTTCAGAAGGGCAGGAAGTGAAGGTGAGTCCCTGAAGCAGTCAGAACTTCCACACCTGAAATTCCGCAACGACCCCTTGGTTTGGTCATCTGCGCAGACGCAAGTAGGGATTGTTGGCTTCACGTGAGCACAAGGGTTAAACCCTTTCACCGGTGACCACTCATGGGCTCTGCCACAACTGGCCACACAGACACTCAGCAAGCGTTTCGTATGTCCCCTTCCACAGGGAGCCCAGTCCTCACGCCCCAAGTCCCAGCACATTGACCTCCTCGCTCCGAAAGGTCCCGTGCAAGACCCCTCACCCTGCGTACGCCATACCGCTGTGCCATTTGAACCGCATCCCTCTGATTGTCTGGAGGCTGCCATTCACTGTTGATACACAAATACTGTATGTTTTCCAGCACAATACTCAAACAACGGAGTTGCCGAGCGTGCTCTCAAACGAAGCGGTATAAAGCAAATATACAGAGGAAGCGTAATGAGATCCCTGTGCTGTTGCCCCTCCAGGGAAGAATAACGCCAGCCCGACACACGGCATATGAATTTCCCGAGGACTGAGAGCCAACTGGATTTCTTGTACAACTGTATCACTTCATACATCTGTGGCCTTGTCAAGGCCGATGGAATGAGTCCATCTCCACCAGTACCGCAGGGCTACGCGGGATGAAGCGGGAGGAAAGTACCAGACTGCCCAGGCATTTGCTGCTGCCTTTTGAAGGCTGGTACTTCACCTGCAAGCTCTGTAGAAGCAGATCCCAGCAGGTGCCATAAGCCCTGTGGATCCACTGAAGGCCCTTGGACAACCTCAGCTGCAGCGTGCTTAGTGAGGCTGATTTACACCAAACCAAGGGTCTAGTTCTCCACACTAGAATTTGATGCAAAGATCTGAAAAAAAAAATACATGATAATCGTGAGTTGTCCACGTCCCAGGGTCACTCGAGCAGCCCACACCGCAGATGGAGATGCAACAGACCTACAGCTGCACATGACTTTGGCCCCACCTTTTGGGTAGGTGTCTGCTACATTGGACACCGCACTTCAGCAGAGCTGTCCTCCCCGTGCTTTCATGGTGCTGCTGGGCCCTGGGAGATCTCTGCTTTGGAGCTTCCTCCTGGTAGAGCTGTGTTAGCACTTGGCTTCAAGTTTACTTTTTCCATCATTCTTGAATTAAAGAAAGCCAAATGCAATCTCACACTTCTGCTGTCGATTCTATTTTAGTCCGTCCACTGAGCGGCAGTTAGCATGGGTTTGGGCACCAGTGCAGCCCAGTGGCTCCAGCACACCTCCATGCCTGCCTGATAGACCTTCATCTGCAAGTCTGCTCAGATATCAGCTGGGACATCAGGCTTTCACCTCCCCTCCTGCTGCAGGGACACATCCAGCTGTCTGGGGCCTTGCTCCTGTCCCCGCTGCCCCATCTGGCTGCCTTATGTTGGGTCAGAATTAGCAAAAGTGTTAGTGCCACTCCATTTTCCAAAAAAAGTTGTTTTCTTAGTTTTTAACTACATGGAAGCTTCTGTAAAGCAGTTTTCCATGGGTGAAGTGGATTTTCCATAGGAAATAATGAAAATCTGGGGAGGAGAAATGAGTCAAAAAAACTCCTTTAGGTTTTGGGGGAGTTTTCCTTGTCAGGCTTAGGAGGAGGGGAGAGCAAGACAGAGTAGAGCAGCTCTGCATCTCCTACAGCAGGTTGTGAACAACGTGGTGTGTCCTGCACCCACTGAGATGTAGGACCCTGGATCTAGAGCAGGTTGGGCAGAGCCTTTCCCAGTCGTCAGTGACATCTCATGCACCCACCAGAGTCCTCCAGCTTGATGGCCTGCAACCACATATGTGGTTCACCTGCCCACTTTGTCCCTGTTCCTCGTCGAGCTCAGCTTTGGGAACTCAGCACCAGAGCCTGGCTGGTCATCCAAGAAGACACAGGTGAGAGAGGACAACTGCAGTAAATCCAAGCCAGCTGTAACCATATTCCCCTTGAAAGCTGTTGGTGAAGCACTAGGGAAAAGCTGAGCTGTAGGTGACTTCTTTTAGCCCAGACTAACCAGCAGTGCAATTTCAGTCCTGATGGCAGTTTCCAGAGTTGTGCTAGTCAGCCATATTCAACTTAAATTGTGCATTTATTGTCTCGGTGGGCATGATACACCAGGTTTCAGAAATACTCTTACATAGAGAGAGCCTCCAAGAAACCCCAGCCCATGCAAAGGGCACCCAAAGACAGTATTTGAGGTATCCCTATACAGTGCTACCGTCTCCGTTTTCCATATCACCCCTCAGCGATCTGTTTACTGCCTGCAGCTTCCTCCCAGCTCAGCCTTTGAAGGCAGCGAAGCTCTGCCAGCTGCGGCTCTGCCTGCCTGGCACGTCTGGCTGCGCGCTCCCTCCTGCTTTCCCCTGGGAGGTGTTGGAGCAGCTCTAGCTGTCTGCCCGGGTCATCTGCCAACCAGGTTACCTCGCAGCAACCCAGGCTGGCTGGAAACGGCAGTTCCTCCCACGGGAGACGCAGTAGGATTGCTCTCGGTGACTGCGGGGAGCTTCTGCAGTGGTTGGAAACAAAGGAATTTTTTGGAGGTTCAGGCCAATGTATGTAAAGCACCCAATATTTGGATGCCTTTCTAAATTACCTGAGTTGCTTTGATCTGCAGCTGGGACTGGAATTTTCATAAGAAGGGGTATTTGCTTATCTCTTTAGGTTACGTTCAAGGTCTGCCTTGACCTGAGAAGGGACTCGGATGCCCTGCTAGAGAAAACCCAGGCAGAGTGTGGACCTCTAAATTACAGATTCAGCCCTGCTCACCTACGAGCAGCAGAAAAGAAAGGTTTATCTCCAGTTCCTCGCTCTCGGAGCTACCTGGGGTCAGAGATGGGATGCTGGATGCAAACTACGTATCTGATCCAGCCCTGTATGGGAGCATCCCAAGAGCTCGCTCCAGGGACGTAGAAACGAGCTGAACTTCAGTTAACAAACCATTAGTAAGAACCAAGACGTGGACTAAAGCAGTAAAGCAAGAAGACCAACACTTCCAATAGCCAGGACACACGTGCCTGGGACAGAGCCGCAGACAACAGGTGGGAGAACAAAATTTAAAACCTCTGCAACAGCCTGTATCTATGAGAAGATCCAGGGATGCTGTGAGGAACGGGAGAGCCGGTGATGTTCTGTGAAAAGCACTTTATAAAATTCCCTGAGAACTGCAGGAAAAAGCCTCTTTTTTTATTTTTTTGTTAGAATAAAAGGCCAAACCAGAACCGGTATACCGAACTTGTACCAGAAGAAAGGACAAGGGAGGCCTCGGGGAGCAAGGACAAGGTGAGGTCCTGGGGAATCCCTGGGGTAGAACCTACTAGGGTTCCTGGGGAGGGAGACTAGAGTCATCAAACCCAAGCTAGACTCCTTGTCCCCTTTCAAGGGTGACACAGAATTATCTAGGGATGCAGTTCTTATTAAGAAGAAAAAAAAAATTTCTTTGCTTCAATGCCAAAAAGTTAAATAAAAATAATTCATGGCCAGATTAATGGGAGAGAGAAAGTCATTAGAAATCAAAAATGAGATAATTCTGCAGTAGACATGAGTGATGGTGAGAAATAAGTTATATTTGGCTGACATTACTTAATTAGTTGGAAACATGGTGCTTTCTTAAATTTTCTTTGGTGAAGCTTTTAAGCTTTTGACACATAAATTCCCAGCTAAATAACCTGGATGTCAGAGCAGCCAGTTGCGTCTTCTCTGCCAAGCCATTTTTTTTTTTTTTTGAGCAGATCATTTTAAAACTTCATTCCTTTGTCCAGGATTTTGGTTGCTACCAGGGCACGGCATGTAATTTCTGGCAGGAGCCCAATTTCCAGGTCAGGCTTTGTTCCTGGGGACAGCTGGTACCGATGTCCTCCCTACTGGCTCCTGGTGGGATGGGGAAAAGATCAAGCCAAGACAAATGGCGATGCTTTCGTTGCCGTAAGCAGCCTGAATAGCCAGCGATACTTAGCACTGCCGCAGTGCTGCTCATCAAGCACCTCAGAGGACTTAATGAGCACAAATTACATCTCACGATCCCAGCTGACTGTATAAATAGTTGCAAATAATATTCCTGGAGGATGCTCTTCAGTTTTTAACTGAGCCGTTACGGTGACAGCGGCCGATTCTTGCCATCCTATTTGTAAGCCCCCAGAGGGAGAGGGGGAATTGTGAAGGCAGAAGTTGAGATCTAAAAACCCTTTAGGACTGAATCAGGGTCTGCTGGAAAATAAGGGAAAGCAGGAGTAAATAGCTTAGCGAGAGGAGTTGAGAAACAGGATCAACCAACCTGTTGTGTCTTTGGTACCAGTTGCTCCCTCCCAGTGAATTAGGGTGTAGGACCCTGCAATGATCTGGAATGGATGTTTTAATAAAATCGATTATAACCTGCAAATGAGGGAACTCCTGATTGACGGGAAGCTCTGAGGACTTGCGATGGCCACGAGGTTTTATCCCAGCTGAAGGTACCAACACTAACATTTGACACAAGAATTCCTCCCTTGAATAAAGAGGCCATTAAACAAGGTGCTGAACGCTTACCTCGCGTAGAAATGTTTGAATGATTTATAACTAATTAGTCAGTATTATTACCTTTTTAAATATATGCATTAGGAAAAGAGTTAACACCGTGGTTCTTAACCACAGAGAGAAATGGGAGGATAATAAAGTTTAGCTTTAAATAAAGCTATTAAGGGACAGATCTAGTGGCTAAGTAAGATTTTTGAAGGGGAGAAAAAAATAACAAGAACTCAGAGAAGCAAAGCAATTCCTATTGCAGTATCCTGGTGGTTAGGGGACAGGGACTGCCAGCAGGACAAACCCTCAGCCAGCTGCATACCAGTCCCAAGGTAAAAAAGCACTCATATAATGAGTTCTTCCTGAAACCAGGCCCTGGTAAAAGCTTTCTCAAGCTTCAAGGTTGTTTTAAATACATCATTGTGGTCCAAAGCACAATAAACATGAAGCTACCTACAAAATCCACCAACTTCTTCAATGGCTTTGTTAGTATGGACTCAACTCCAAGCTTTGCCATCTCTCTTTTGCCTTTGCAGATCCTGCCCAGATGTTTCCCTAGTGCTTACAGGCCACCCCAGCTCTTTCTTCCCTCAGTTCTACCTTCCCTCACTCTCCTCAAAAAGGTCTCCACGCCTTCCAGGTGCCCACAGCACCAGCCCTTTCAGGCTAATTCCTCCCTGCTCTGTCCTTTCCCACCCCTGACATCTGCATCTTTGCAGCGTGACACCCTTCCGGGATGCTGGCACCAGAGCCCAAGCACCTTTAGTAGAAACATCACATTCATTTGCACAACCTGGAGACCTGGTTGATTTTTTAGGCTAAACCAACAGTTCATCACCTTTCTTCCACCGACCTAGAGAAAAAGTAAATCCACCTTAGTTATCACCATCATTAGCAGCAACCTTTCAACAGCTACCTCAGCCTCATCTACCTCTTCATCAAGCCATTCTCCTTATTCAAGAGCTTCCTCCTTCACCTTGGGTCCCCAGAGCTACTAGAAGACCCTTCAGCCCATCTTCTTCAGAGCAAACACTTCACTGTATTAAGGATGTGACTCCATAAGCCATACAGACACCCTTATTTTTATCTTCTAGATGCTCTTGCCAACACAGCACTTGAGAACACGGCCCAGCCCAAACCGGGGGAAGATCCCCAGTATCCCCAAGCCCAGACGCCTAAAGGGGATGCAGAGGACAGGACGGATACTGAACCCCGCAAGGACTTACCTTCCCTTCCCTCTGCATCACCAGTCCTCTGTGAAGGAAAAGCACCCACGCTCTTTCCCTCCCCGCACCAAAGAGCTCTTATAAAATGCAAGAATGAGGGACAGCACTCCCTGAGTTGCTGCAAAACCAGACCTCGGCCGCCTACAGGATTGACATCTGCTGGGGCATTAGCGGAGGAGCACCTGGCTTTGGATGCAATCAAGGTGAGGTGAGAATGAGGTAACAAGTTGCTCAACTCCATCAAGCTGAGGTCAGCTCGAAGCACACCCAGCTGTGCTGCTCAAAAGGCACGTGGGAATTTTAAAGTAAAATCTACACATATATATATATATGTATTTTAATACTGAGGCACCTATCGAGTTTAATCATGGCCAGAGCTTGGGAGCAGCTAATTACAATCCTGACAAGCTGGAGGTTTCCAAGCTGAACTCTTCCTAAATCGCTGTATTAAATCTTGTGCTTACTTTTTGACTCCTTTTCTCGAAGGTCTCTGAAAAATGGTCAGCCTGAAAGACTCCCATCAATTACTCTGCACCGGATGCAAGACTTGCTAAGAAAAATTAAATTCTTTTAATTCAGTTTCGTTAAGTGGCAATTGCTGCCTTACATAAATCTGTAATGTTCTTTAGGCACTGCTTGGTATAGCACTGGCCTGGGACTCTTCTGAATTTAATGATAATGAATTTTTATATCATAAAGTGCTGAGTGTGTAGTGGAGCAATAGCAACCACTGGCCCCAGAGGTTTGGACCAGCATCACTACTGTAAATGCAATGCTTTTGAAAAGAAACTTGGCACGGAAATGTTCCCCACCACCGGCTATAAAGGACTGAATTTGTCCTCCAGCATCCCTGACGCAGGAGTTTTTGGTTTCACCAACCACCGAGCCCATCTGGCTTGTGCGGCAGGGCTGAGGGCAATCCCTCAGGTCTCCTTCACTGAAAGAGTGTTTGATGAATGCGCGTTCAGAGCGGTGGTGGAGTCTCTGACTCTGGAGACATCCCAAACCCGCCTGGAGGCGTTCCTGTGCCACCTGCTCTGGGTGACCCTGCTCTGGCAGGGGGTTGGACTGGGTGATCTCCAGAGGGCCCTTCCGACCCCCACCAGTCTGTGATTCTGGGTGATGGGACAGATCAGCCCCCACAACCCAACCGAGCAAAACATACCCACGTCCACCACCCAGCAAAGCCTCCGGCTCCCAAACCCAGCCCTGTGCCAGGTGGGAGCTCACGTATGGGATTAAATCCCGTGGGCTTCTGGGTTTTGCCACAGGGCCACCACAACTGCAAGGACATTCACTGGTGGACACGCAAGCGTCGGGGGGCAGCACCACCAAACCCACGTGGGGAGGCCACCTCCACCTCCGCAGCCTTGAATGAATACAACCGTGCCCAACACTTGGTAAAATAGAGCTTTTATTTGTTCATACAAATAGTATGAATTATCAGAATTTCGTTTTCCTAGAAACATCTTTCTCTGTGTAAAATTAATCTGTGTTGTACATACCACAAAATACTCGATTTACATTTTTTTTCAGGTTTTCTTGTTTGTGGGTTTTTTTTTTGTTCTTCCTTATGTTTTGTTCTTTTTTTTCTTCTTTTTTTTTTTTTTTTTTTTTTTTTTACAAATTGGCTACTCCTCTACAGTACCGTGTTACAGACAACACATCACTAAAACCTGCACTGCACTTCTGAACACGGGACTGAATGAAACTCAGCCATAAATTAATGTTATAAGGCGGGGGCAGGGGGGGGGAAGAATAAAAAAAAAGAACGTCTAATCACACCTCCGAGCTTAGCTTCAAAAAAAAAAAAAAAAAAAAGCTGTGTTAAAAAAAATGATGACAATAGCGCTGATTCTAGTATTAGCCACCACACCACGGGGAATGCACCTTCATTGTCTTATTTGTTAGGTAAGGCCTTTACGTTAAAAGTAGAGTGCAGACTTCATTACGCAGGATATCGAGCCAGGGCTAACAATTTGCTTAAGGTTAGAAGAGTTATTATTCCCTCCCTCTAGTTCCCCTCTCCTACAAGATTGCTTCATGAGAGCATTTTGCAGCAGGGCTCGATTATACAAATTACGCCCGCGCTCTGCCGTAGAGCTGAGGAAGGCACGGGGATATTAAAAAGTGGTTTCCAAAAAAACAAGCAGGAAGACGTAGGGGATGCAGGAAAACCTCCCAGCGCTCGGGAGCAGGGAGGGAAGCACGGGGAGAGGGAGCCACGCCAAGGCGGGGGATCCCGGAGGCTCTCGCCCAGGAGCTTGTCCAACGGCCAAGTGGAGAGGACAAGCATCTTTCCATACATTGCGTAAGCCGGCTAGTAGGAAGACTGAGGTTTTGGCAAACATAAAGTCACTCTTTTCCATCGGGAAGTACCTTTTTCTCCCCCCAACCCCTCACCCCCTGCAGCCCCTTCCCCTCAGTCCCCCACAGCAGCAGGGTTCGGGATGAAGCAGACGTGCTCGTGCGTTCACCGCCTGTCCTGGCAGCGGGGACCTGGCCAGAGCTAAACCCAAAGACCCCAAACGCGCGGAGATCCAACCACCACTCGAGTTTGCAGCTGCGTTTTGCAGGACGGGGACGGGGCGGGGGGGGTTTGGTGCGTGTGGTCCATCAACCTGCGCAGCCCAGCAGGTCCCACACTCACAGCTGTGACCTCCGGACGTGGGACTGCGGCAGCCTGAAGTGTCGCTTCGTTGCTAGAAACGGCTCAGGGCAAAAAGAGGAGGATTTGCCCAACTTTCCCTTTTTTGTAGGAAGATGTGCTTGGAGGCAAACCCCCCACGGAGGCATTTGCATCCTGCTCCCAGCAGCTTGGTCCTGGTATTAACGCTCAGCATCTCCCCTTCCTTGAGGACACCCCAGTGCGAGCTGCACCCCGTGCATGAACCCACACAACCTCACCGGCACTGACGGGGCACAAGTCCCTACATCCCTTCGGAGCTGTCACACCGCTGAGCCCAGCCAAGAGCCCTCAGGTTCAACCACAGCACCGAAGGGCAGAGCTTCACCTGCAAATCCCTCCCGCGCACCCAGAGGAGGGTTTGCTCTTCGCCGTGTCCACCTGAGCAGGCCCAGATCAAGACCCAGGGAGAGGAATCCAGGCTCCAAAGAGCCCTTTCACCACCGAACAGCCGCAGCAGAGAGCTGGAAGGGGCAGGCAAGGGCAAGGAGGCTGCCAAAGGAAAGGAAACATCTGGGAAACGCCACCGACTGCTCCCCACCGCAGCTGGGCATGGCTCGGCGATGTGATGCTCAAAGGTGGTTTGCTATGGGCGGCTGGGGAGGGGTGCAGGGGATGGACAACGGGCAACACTTATGAAACTGGAGCATTAACTCAGCTCGCGCGTGCTCTGCCTGTTGGTGCGTTTGCTGTTTGGAGTTTCACTGCCTTGCTTTACGCAAGCGCTCACCCGGTGACGCCATGAGACCTATCCCGCAAGCCCCACGCTGGGTGCGGGACGTCCTTTCAGTGCCCGCAGGTGAGGGACACGGGGTCTTTGCTGCCCAAAGACAAGACGGCCCTGCTTCTGTTAAAAATTCAAGGAGCAAAGCACTTCCGCTGTCACCTTTGCTCCGAAAATGTTCCAGCTGAGCTAGCAGAACCTGCGACAGTAACGATAAGGCATCGGACACACGTGGTATTTATCAAAACCTCCTGAGCACACGGAACGTGGCTAGAGCTCTCAGGAGAGCCTCGCCAACCTGTCCTAACCCCCCAAGGCATTTGGTTCTATCTGAGGTGAAGGATCTCCTCGTTATTGTACCTGGGTTGATGGCCGAGAGCTCGGAGTCTCCTGTCCTGCCTGGTTGGCCTCCCCTGCGCTCACCTGGGCCGCCGGGAAGGCACCTGGCCGTGCCTGGGCTGCCACCAATGCCCCAACCCAAGTACAGTCCCCTGCTTTTCTCCAGATTCATCCTCCTTGGCAAAGCAGCACCTCTTCCAGGCTCCAGGCAAACGCTGCTCCTTGGGAGAGACCACGGATAAGGTGCTGGACCAAAATGCCAAGAGGGCCAAGGCTGATGTTCCCCAGTCTCGTGCACCGGGGGCCGCTCCGGTGGCTGCAGGGCTGGAGGTAGCACTGACCTGGGACACCCTCCACGCTGGGAACGGCTCCCAGCAGAGACCTGGCGTTTTCACGTTTCTCTGCCGGCATCCTTGGTGTGCGGACGCCGCTCCCCGCGCTGCCGGCACAGCCACCACCCCGCGGCGCCCTGCGGGCACGGGCAGCCCCGCAGCGACGCTGCCTGCGAGTCGTTCCGACCAGCGCCGAGCGCGTCACGTACAGATAACGTGCGTTTTTACATTTGTCCCACAGTGAAGATTTCCAATGCACAGAGGGACCGGGGGAAGGAGCCTCCTCGACAAAAGGCAAAAAAGGAGAAGCACAGTGAGGAGCCAGCTCTGCCCCACGGAACGGGCTCCTCGGCTTCTCTGCTGGAAAACGGGAACATCACCCCCCCGGCAGGGCCCTGGGCAGGAGCTGTAGGGCTTGGGGTCCCCCACGCTCGCCAGCCGCCGGGGAAACAGGCTGCCGCTCAGCAGAGGTAGGTGGGTTGCAGGGAGATGCCCAGCTTCCCTCCCCACCCTCCCCAGAGAAACCCACCCCGGGGGCCACGGGACAAACTGGGAAGCTGTGGGACGAGGGAGCACAACAGCGGAGCAGAGACTGGGACACCAGAATAGGGAAAGCAAGTGTTTATAAAGGCCAGATACCCGTAACAAAAATAAATTTTGTGCTTTCCCCGCCCTCCCCGCCCCTCCCCTGCCACCCTCGCTTTTTTTGATTTTTTTTTTTTTTTTTTAAATACAAATTTTGTTTAGGAAAAATGGAAGCACCGTCTGTTACAAACCAAACCAATAAGAGGAGAAAATAGAAGGAGAGAGGGAAAAAAAAAAAAAAAAAGAAGGAGAAACATATTAGAATTAAACACTGTGGAATGTTAAACAGGTTACGGGCTACCGTTCTAGCCAGTGCGGTTAGGCAGCTTAGTGAATTAATTGCTTAGGAATTAAAAATAAATTATTATAAAATAGATTTCTGTACATTTTACATACATATATATCTCTTTATATACGCAAACCGTGCTGGGCAAGTAATTACAGGGGACTTTCCCACGCCAGCCTCAGTCCCAGCCGAAGTCCTGCCCCGTCATCTGGTAGAACTTCATGTTGAAGGGCCGGTAGAAGTCCCGCAGTCTCTGCACCACCTCCTGGTCTATGTCGGGGTGGGTCCTGCCTTTCGTCTTCCCCAGGCAGTGGGGTTTGCTGCTGCCTTCCGCCTTCTTCAGGCACGGGAACCCCTTGGTTTTGTTGAAGTAGAAGTGTTTGTCGGTGATGATCCTCTTGAGGCCCAGAAAGTCCTGGACCCTGCCCAGCTCCCCCGCGGGGTCGCTGATCAGCCTCTCCCCGCTGACGAAGAGGATCTGCCCGATGGGGAAGTAGAGGAGCCAGTTCTCCAGGTGCTTGGCGTAGATGCCAATCTGGATGGCGCTCCACGAGGTGTCGATCAGGCCCGTAGTCCTGTTTTTGAAGGTCAGGCTCTCAAAGGTGGGGATATCGGGCTTCTTGGAGAGCGTCTGGGTGTAGTCCGAGATGGCTCTGGTCACGGGGTCCCGCACCACCACGATGAGCTTCGTGCCCTTGGACATGGAGGAGATGCGGGCTGGGGCCTCCTTGGTGACGAAGTAGCTGGGGGTCTTCTCCATGGTGATCTGCCCCTCCAGGGTCCTGGGCATGAGGTCCCTGCCAGCAAAACACACAGACTTGGGTCAGAGCAGCAGGTAACAGGAAGAAAAATATGCATGAGCGCATACATATATATATATATATATGTTCACACATAGACACACAAGAATTCTTCTTCCTAAAATGCCTGCACAGGCCATTTAGTTTGTCCAGATAAATCCATTTTCCATTGATTTAGGGATTAGAGGGGGATTATTATTAAAGGCCACTGTATTAGAAATCCATCTGCGTAATCTCTCAGTTATCCATGAGTGGATTAGCTGGGCTACACTCTGCACCTGGAGTGTGGCTACATGTACCAGGTCAGGATGGCTCCAGACGGGTCAGGATGAGTCCTGAGCTGCACCAGGTGGCCCTCCTGGCTCAGGTCAACACCAGAGAGCCCTCAGCCCTGGCCCAGGGCTTGTTTTCCCCACGGGAATGAGAAGAATGGTATAGCAGAAAAGCAGGAGCTCATTGGAGCACATCCACCTTGCTTTCCCTTAGCATCCCAAACACAAGACTGTTCCCAATTCAGGTAAGATGGTGCAATTTGTCCCCCGCTTGTCAACAGCAGGACACACCACAGGGGTCCTTTTGCGCCCAGCTTCACCGATTGCTTTACTATTCCCTATCGCTGTGCAGACTTGCTCCCTAATATGCACTAGAAGGAGCATCAAGAGCTGCTGGTGGCATCTTCAGCACGTCCCGGTCTAGCACCCAATGAGGACCACGTCTCCCCTCCACTGCCACACAGGCTACGGCAAGTCAGGATCCAGGATACGACCATGGAGAACACAACCTCGGCTCACGGGTAGGACGTACCCTCACAAAACAGCCTTGAAACATAATGCCTTCAACAATTCCACCTTATTCGCTGGGTATGTCTAATTAACCATGTGGGGAAAAACTAGAGAGCTCGCAGAAATGATGGCAGCGGCACGAAGCAGGAAGAGTAATTTTTTCCTATCATTCACCAGGCAAGCCTAAATATTTTAGATCATTTGCCAATTCTTCCCCTCTATAACCCAACGGGACTCATTTGCGCTGGGTTGTGAGACAGTTTTTTTCTTTAAAAAAAAAAAAAAAAAAAAGGCAAGAGGGGAGTCAGCCACAAAATTAAAGCTATAAAACTTGATTAAGTTTTCAAAGCATCCACCCAGCACAGAGAAATAACCAGCCAGGGTATGATCTGCAAGCCTCAAACAGCGTTTCCCTCAGACGTACGTCTGCACACACAGGCTATTTGTTCCCCGACAGCCATCTCCTCCCTCACCACTTCTATGCGTCTACAGCATAGATCACCACGGGCTCTTGCAATTAAAAAAGCCACTGATAATTTGTGCTAAAGCCAAATGTCTGCCCTGACTTAGAATCCAAGGGAAAAAAATGGACCCATCTGTTCTGAGGCCAAATAACAGGAGAACCAGGAATGAGAGGTCTGATGGAATAAAAATCATCACGTGCCTATTAAACTTAGTCAGTAGCTGTTTATGCGACTACTATTTACCTTACACTGTACCTGGTATTTCACTTCATCAGCTTCTGGCATTAGCTCTATGCAACGCGTTTACTGGCAAGGGGCACGCAATGACTACACCTCCACGCTGCAGGCGAGCTGCGCTTGGGGGCTGCCCACGAAGGCCCTTCTCCACAGAGCCATGGTGGGAGATGGTCCCCGTACCAGATCTGCACGGATCACTGGGAGAAGCGACGAAGGACAAGCTGGACTATGGAGGAAGGAGGTGGCAGCTCGTGGAAACCTCCACCCATGCCCAAGAGTGATGGCAACCCCTAGGGCTGTGACTTCAAGGCCATGCAAGTGGAGTTCCACATGCGGATGAAAATCACGCTGGTCTACCTGACACACCTGGGACGGGAGAGCTTCTGGAAGTCAGAAGCCAGCGCGGGCCAAAAAAATAGTAACCAAAATAAAACTCTGACTAATCCTTCACCTTTCTGGCCAACTGGGCAAACCCGTAATGCCGTCTCAGAACAGAGCCAGTCAATAACGCTTGGAGAGCATCTCTTAAATCTATCATGGGCTGATGTGGATTTCGACAGTCTACTCATTAATTGGTGTCTCTTTTTCTGGCCACATTAAACCCGAGTTCTACATCCTGCGCTGGCCACCAACCACCTTCCAGCTTGATTTAAGAGGTTGGTTTCAACCCATGAAGTCCTTAATGGCCTGGGACCTGCCTAGAGGAGAATGCTTCCCAGGACGTGCTCGGGATGGCCACGCTGCACTGAAGCCCTTTGGCTTCAGGTCGGGTCCATGAGATTGCTTGCTGTACAGGGCCCTGCATCTCGAGACCGACTTCTCCTCCAGGAATACTACAGTCAGTATTTATCAGTCTCCCAGGAATGACGCAAGGCTTATTTTTTCCCCCTTGCACAAGAGAGGCATCGGGTAGGGCTGGGCCGTGAAACGGGAGGAAATTGCTGGGGGTGGAGGTGCTGAGTCAGTTGATCTGGTTGGGAAACACAGGCTCCTAATTAGTCTTTCAACAAACACAGAGGAGCGCACCGTATAAGTGGAGGAAAGGAAGGACCAGCTCCTCATCTAAGAGGCATCCACCAGCTTGGTGTCAGTCCCTTTGCAGACCAGTCAGCTCCTGAACCCACACTCCATTTGTGTCTGAGGACATCCAACACCCAACAGTGCTGACAGCACGCAGTTCTGTGCAGGTCTAGACCCCCACAAAATTATTATTTTTGGAGAGGACCCGAATCCTTGGCATTTGCAGAACATCTTACCGGTGACCCATCACAGCGAGAGAAGCAAGACAAGGCACGTTGACACTGCTACTGCTGTCTGGCTTGGTCAGCACAGGCTAAGATGAGCGGAGATAGAAACGGAGCCTTCAACCCAAGAACGAGAACTGATTACACCAAAACCAGCCTTCAGGCCCTGGCTCCAGCTCTCTCTTCCATCATTGTACCCAGACGGGTGCCGCGCATAGCCCAAAACTAAGATCCTTGAGATTGTCTCAGACGCTGCCTTGTTTGAAAAGTGGCTGCCATGAAAGCTAGACAGCAGCCAGCGACGCCAAATATTGTGGCCCGTGGATGTGGTTTGAACCTTTGACAGCATCGCATCCAGGAAAACAAAGTTTTATTGCATGGGCCTGTCAGTTGCGAGGAGCTTTCCCATGGTTTCCATAATCTCCCATAGAGGCATCATCCGTCATGCTGGCAGCCAGAGACAACAGAGCCTCAGGGACAGGAGGAACTGGTAATTTGGCTGGTCTGAACTCACATCGGTGGAAAAGTCACCAAGAAGCGTTTACTCCCATTCAAACCACAACTGGAGAAGGGCAACTTGGCCCACATATAGCCCTGCAGCTCCAACACAACATGTTGGATGTACGCGTTGGTGGAAGTAGGACCAGATTCCAGCTCTGAACACACATCTGCTCCTGGGGCTCCAAGGCAGCAAGGGCTGCACTAAACGGCAGCCATGGCAGAGGGAGGAGAAAGAGGAGCCGTAATGGTCAGAAGAGCTGTAGCCACAGCGCCCTGGCAGGATGCAACCCCCTTGGGCAAAAGGAGCAGGGTTCAGCAGAAACCCACGTTCAGCTCAATGGTGCGTGCACAGTGCAGCCCCGGGGCAGCTCGTGACAGCTGTGGGGTCCTCTGTTTCCATGGAGGCTTCACAGGCACATTAGAGACCCGGGGAGATTCTGCCAGCACTGTTTGGTGCACGAGAAGGACAGCGTGGGTGCAGCCACCACCGCCATCCGTGTGGGAGAGGGAAGGGAGACGATAAAGGGAGTCAGGCTGTGGGAAACGGGGAGCTCGGCTGAGCCCTCAGACAAAAGCTGCCGCACCAGTCGGGACAGGGCTGGATGGAGACACCACTGAGCGCTGTAGCGGATACTGTAGTGGAAAATAAAGATAGTATGAAAAGCTTGGGAAGCAGTTCCTCCTGCCTTGTTATCCTCCTGCCTTCTGGCAACCTGGAGTTCAAAGACCTCTGGAGCCAGCATCTGCATCCAAATCACCCCATTTCATAGCGACTACGAACTGTCTGATCCTTTCAAACCCATGAACACTTTTGGCCTTGAGAACATCCCACAGCAGAGAGTCCCACCACTGACGCACTGCCTCTACCCATCATTTGAACCCTCTCCCTGCATGGGAAGGGACGAGGCACCTGCTTCCGGAGCATGGAAGAGGAAGGTGAGGATGAGGAGCGCCAGCAGACACCCGGCATCCCTTATTCCCCGCCGAGCCCAGCAAAGCACCGGTGGGGCTCCGTGCCGAAGCCAGCGGAGCTGCCGGCGGCCCCGGGGGTCCCAGCGAGAGGAGGGAGCTGCGGCGTGAGCACTGCCATGAATCTTCCGCAGGCAGGGAGCAGAGCCCCTAACCTCGAGCTATTAACGTGTCAAGAGGGACAGAGGAAAAGCTTTTCCTTTAATGAATATTTCCTCAGCGAAGCCCGCACCCTTCGTAGGCGAAGTGATAGGCTTAGTGTAAAGATGGATTGGCCTACTTTACCTATTAACCACTCAGACTAATGTAATAAAGGCTCTCTCCATTCAAACAGCCCTAATCCCCAGCCCCACGCCGCTCTGAAGCCTGGAATAAGACGGGATGCTCAAACGAACTCCACCAGGCTGCTGGAGAGGCACTGGCTGAGGGGGAATTCAATATATGTCTCTTTTTTTTTTTTTAAGTGCAAACTTCTCCAGCGCGAAAACCGGACCCAGAGCGAGATAAATTTACAAAGCGGGGGATGGCAGGTGGCCACACGGTAATCCAGTCCTGAAGCCTAATGCCCTTTGTGGCAGCTTTTGTCTGCGCAGAGGGGCTCTGGGCTAATCTGCTGCCACTTCTCAAGGAGGAACGGCGAGGGGCCGGGGGGGTGTGCGTGCCCAGGGGACCCCCCCAACCTGTTGCTGCGTGACTGGCCGCAGGTGGGACAGACCGGGGCGCAGGGCAGAGCGCAGACATCGCTACTCAACTTGATCCCCGGGGACGTCTGTCGGTCCCCCCCCACGCACCTCCTGCCATTCCCAAACACCCGCTGGGATAAACCCCTCCGGGCTCTGCCGAAGCCCGGCGGCAGGGCTCAGCCCTGGGGGGGGCTGCGGAGACAACCGCCCCCGACCGTCTGCCCGCGCCGAGGTCGCCGTCAGGCTGCCCAGCCCTGCCCCGGCACGCTCCGGTGCTCCTGCTGCCCAACGGGAGTCCCGGAGCCCAGCGGATGATGTTTTCCATCCCGGGGAGGATTTCATGCTGGATATATTCCCACCCAGCACCACTTTTTGGAGATGCTCCCCCCACCCCAGCGTGCTCCAGTGCACCTGCAAGTGTTAAAATCGGAGCGCTCCACGCTGCAACAACGGCACCCTCCAGTCCCAAACCCTCCGCTCCGCACCCCCCTCCTTGCTCAACCCTCCGAGCTGCCTCAGTTTCCCTCTGCAAGGACGACAAAACTCTCCAAGAGGTGACAGACAGCTGGGTACAGGGTATCGTAAAAGCAAGAGAAGCGTTGTTACGGCCAGGATAAAACGCTGGTAGCATCTGGATGCTTCTACGAGATGCAGACTGGGGAGCGCTCGCAGCGGTCCCCGCGGCAGCTCTACCGGCAGGCACCACGAGAATCAACTTTGGTGCAGAATTTCTGGACTTCTCCCTCCCAGCTGTTCTCAAGAAGCGAGGAAAATAGAGGAAAGGGCAGAAAAAGCAAGTCAAACTGTTTTGGATATCAGCCACATTCACGCCGAGTTCAGGCCTGCAATCCAGAACCATTCGCTTTGCTGCCCGGCGGTGCATGTGCAGAACATCCAACCGATTTCTGGCCAGTTTTCTACCCAAATTCCTGACTAGTGTTTCAAGATGACAAAAAGTGATTTCTTCCCAGAAAATGAAATTTTGGAAACCCGACTGTTTCCAGGGAAAGCGCCCCCAAATCCTCCCAAAAGGCTGTCTAAGAAACCACACAGGTTAGACTGAAAGCTTACGGTGAGAAGGTGAACAGAAGTGCAAGAGGTAGACACAAAAACTCTTCTCCCGTCCTGGGAGGAGACACGTTTTTAGCCTCCACAGTCGCAAGAGGGGGTTTGAAAACCCGAGGTGACCCCAAGCCCAGGCAGCACGACCCAGAACATGGTACAATTTGGTGCACGTGATGATTTGTTACAACTTTCTAATTTGCAGGTTGGAAAGCAAACAAGCCTCCTGGGACCAGCTCGGAAAAGCTCTCCAGGAAACAAATGCAGAAGATGAGGTTGAAGCCTCACCCCTTCCCACACTGATGCTCTCCAGATCGCTGCGTCCCCTCCTGTGCTGTCCCCAGGGGTGGCTTGGCCCCCTGTCCCCATCCCAGCACGGTCCGGCTCAGCTCTGCTCCCACCAAAGCCAAAGGGCTTGTTTCAAACCACAGCCCGTCCGTCCGCTGCCTTAAATCAAACACGCTTTTGAGGAGGGCTTTACTGCCATTCCCACCCAGCACAGCCAATTCCCATTCCAAATCCCCCTGCTTCCCTGACTCTTCCTCTCCTCCCTCGTCCCAAGAAATAAATTTAGACCAAGTGAACCAAATCTGGTATCTTGAAAAAGAGCTGTAGACAGCCAGGAAAGGATGGGGGCCGCATCTCCGTTGCTGGCAGCTTTGCCGTCCAGCCCACCCGCTCTGCCGAGGCGATACCCACTTGTTCCCAGTCTCCGAGGCAGCACGTGGCTGTCAGAAAGCAGGAAAAATGTCCAGTGGCGATCAGAGCAGCCAAGGGCTGGATTCAAACCACACACTTGTAGCCCCACATCAGCAGCTGACGGTGAGCAGGAGCTCGGCCATGCCCCGGGAGGCAGAGACCCAGAGCATCACCAGTACCACCAGCTCAGCTCCCAAACCCACCACACCGGACCCATCCCAACCCCACCTCGCCCTCCTCTCTGCGGGACTGACCACAAAATCATCAAATCCCAGAAACGCTCCTTAAAAGCAAGAACCTGACAAGGCCAGGAAAAGCCCGTTAAAGCAATAAAGCATTTTAATCACGTCACGGCGCCCGGCACCAGCATCAAGGTCAACGTCGAAATCACCCACTTGGCTTCGACTCTGCTTTCTGGTGGCAGCAGCTCCAGGTGGGGGAAGGAGGAAGATGAAGGAGGAAGAAATAGAGAGAGAAGGGGCAACACCAAATTCCCCTTTGGAGGTGGGAGCGCTTCATGGTTTATTATTTGATAGATCACATTTTTCTTACCGAAATTTCCGCCGGCTCGGGGTGCCGCTGCACCAAGGCCCTGTACAGTAGCAGGCAGCCTCTCCTCTTTTTTTTACGACCGGCGGTGAGGGCAACATGTGCGCCTTTGTCTCGAGCGGGAGCCCGTTGTTTGGGTTGGCAAATTATACAACAATAAAAGGGAACGGCTGGGAACCAGCCTCGGCCTTTTTGAAACGGGTGTAACCCAATCCAGCTCCGGCAAACACTCGCCACGACGTTTACACGAACCAGATGATGGGAATTAATGAAGTTTTGGGGGTGAGGAATGGGTAGGTAAAGGAGCGGGGAGGGGGGGCGAAATATGGGGGCCTGAAAATAATGTTTTTCTCACTCTTCTTGCTCCCTGCCCCCAAACCTGCCAGGTGCCCTTCACCTGTTGTGGAATTTGGGGATTAAAGGAGACAGAGGAGGGTAACAGCGGGCAAAGGGTCCCCATCATGAAGCTGCTCTGGGGCTTCAATGGGGCCAAAGAGCCAGTGCCCATGGGTGGCATCACCACAAACCCCACGGCAACAGGGTCCATCCCAGCCCTGGAGTCTGATCTAAGTTCCTTTGATGCGCATAAAACAATCCCATCAAAGGCTGGGGGGAGCGGGGAAGACGTGGGGCATCGGCAGATGGTCCTTTGGTTCCCCACTCCACGCAGGCAGAGCCGGGTCGAACCAAACGGCCCCGGCAAATCAAAGCAGGCAGTGCCTTGAGGAGGGGACAACATGCTGCCGCAGTCACCAGGGGGTGGTTTTGTTTTGTTTTGGTTTTTTTTTGGGGTGGGGGGTTTCCTTTGTTTTTTGGGTTTGTTTTTTCTTTTTTTTTTTAAATACAAAACTTTATCCACCTCCCCCAAAGTCTCTGCAGGCAGAGCAGATCCAGGAGCCACCGCAGAGGGATGCGATGCGGGTGAGGGACACGGGGCGCTTTGCCCGGCTACAACCACAGCACTGAGCGGCACCCGAGCGCCCGACCGGGACAAAGCAGGGCCTGATCCATGCACAAAACCTGTGACACCAGGGAACGCCAATGGGTGTGATGAGCAGAACCAGCCTCTGCCGCAAAGGCTGCCTCCCGCCCCGCGCCAGTCCAAACCCACCTCCCTCCCAAACACCTCCCCCGCCCCACGGGTTTAAGTGGCTTAATTAGAAGCACAGACTCATAATCAAGATAATGACATGTTTGCCCTTACAGGGCTGCTGCCTTGTGGAACTAAGTGCCGTATATGGTGCACCACAGAGCTGCAGCCTATAGAATCATGGAATGGCTTGGATTGGAAGGGACCTTGAAGACCATCTAGTTCCAACCCCACTGCCATGGGGCAGGGACACCTCCCACTAGACCAGGGGACTGTCGACTGTAGGGGAGGAATAACTTACAGCAGCAGAAACACTTGATGGGAGTCTTGGCTGCATGGGGACGGGGTTTGCGCTTTCACCAGAGAGCATAATAAAGAGGCCAAAGAGCCACAAAGACTCCTTTGAGACTGATGGGTGACATAGCCATCACTCCTGGGCCGTGCCCATCCTTGGTGATGGATGGAAAGGCATGACGGTGGTCTTGGAGATGGCTGGCTGGAGCAATCCCCCTTCCCACCCCAGAGCTGACGCCCCACGCCGGCAGCCTTTGGGAAGAAGGGCTCAAGGGGACGAGACCAGCCTGAAAGCTTGGGAGAAACGTACCCTGCTTGTGGACGCTCACGTGGATGCGCCCGCAGGGTGCAGCCCTCTCCTTCAGGCCAAAGCCCCCACGGCCCAGGGATCTCCAGCCCTGGCCATAGGAGGACTAAGGGCAGAGCAAGAGCAGGGCAAGCAGCATCCCCTGTCCCCCACTGCTCTTCCGGCCTCCACCCAAATTCAGCGCCGGGGCTTTCCTGGCCCTGATGCAGTTTGTCTACCTGATAACCCTTGATCAGGTAACCCTTGATCCTCTTCCAACCCCTTGTCCAGGCTCCTCCTGAACCCACGCAGACCCTCCACATGCAGAGCCCACCCTGGGCCCTTGCTTTGCCCATTGTGCACCAGCTGCTGGCCTCCTTCCACAGCCCCAGTCCTTGCAGCATGACACCAATCCATCCCTCCGTCTCCAGCCCAGCTCTGACTTCGTAGAGCACCGTATCTTCCCCCGAGACACCTCTTTGACAGGCCGAGGTCTCCCAGCCTACTTCGCTGTTCCTCAGACAGAAATTCCTCCAGCCCTAAAGAACAAACCCAAAACGTTGCCGCTGTCACCAGGTGGACTCATGCACCGACTGAACGCGGGCTGCAGAGATGCGGGGCTTTCTTTGGACTACGAAGGGCCAAGTTTCCAATTATTTCCTTCCCTCTTCCCCCAGCAACAGCTTGAGATGTTACAACTGCTCAGCAAGAACTTTCTCTCCTCCTTTGCTGGAGCCAGGCAAGATGTTCATCAACTCCGCCAGTTAATTATAATATAGGCCCTCTTTATGTAAACACCGAAGCCTCTTTCTGTTCCCCCGTCATACTTAAAAGCTCTGAACTTCCACTAAATAATTATCTTCACTGAGGGGAGAGGGGCAGCACTTTACATATCAAAGGGCTGCTTTGGAGGGATTTACAATAATTTGCGATGAAGTGGTAAATATTCTATTCACTCCAGTCCATCGCCAGTAATAATTATAATCCTATTAGCAAGGTCCCAAGAAAGTGATTGCATTATCATCTAGCGAGCATCTATGTGGATTTTTCTGGGAGGGGTGGGATGGGGGAGGCCAGAGGCAAGTAAAGAAGTAAAAGCAACAAAAGATGCAATTGCCGGCACCTCCCCTCCCCCAGAAGGATTTGGTCTCCATTGTCCGGATGCTTCAATAGTCCTTTGCTCTGAAAATAAGAGCTTTTGGAGCGCAGTAAGGGGGTGGGGCTGAAATGAGCATCTTATTCCTCTCGGTCCCCCCCCCTCGACACCCCGGTTCCCTTTCATGGCCCCCGGGGCCAACAAAGAGCACACGTTGCTGCTCCTGCGGGCAACGGCGGGGGGGGGGAGCAGCGCCGCGATTAAAGGCTAATTGCTGTTTATGGGCGAGTTCTTTAGAATATCGCCCAGCATCACCGGACTCCACTGCCCACTGGTCAAGTCATGTGAGATCACTCTAATCTGTCTCCATTCCACCCCCCCCCAAAAAAAAAAAAAAAAAAAAAAAAAAAAAAGGAAAAAAGACTGGTTTTGTTTAAAAGAAGAGCAGCGAGGGGGCAGTTCTGTGAAACTCATGATTTAAGGGGGGGGCGGGGAAAAAACCCCCTAAAGCCAGCAGGAAACATGACTGAGCTAACTGGCAAACTGGGACGAAAGACTTTTGCCCAGCAGATCGCGGGGCCGATGGCCGCCGCCACGCTGTGCGTCTTACTCCTGCGCCCCGTCGCCTCGTAGGGCGCCCTGCTGCAGCGTTTAACTGGAATTTATCCCCGCAGGAGTGCCCCAGTGGCACCAGCGTAATCTCCTCCCCTCTCTCCCCGCACCTGAAGGCCACCAGTACAAGTCCTCGCCACCTCCACCAGAAACGGGTGGCTCAGGTCTGCTTGCCCCGGAGTGGATGTAAGTCAGCAGCTACTCCAGAGTGGCACCGGTGCGGGTCTGGAACAAGCTAAGGTTACTTTCAACGTGTCCAAGAGTTTATTGCAAAGAGGTAGAAACATTTTTCTCTATAAATTAAACAGACAACAGCCTGAAAGGGAGGAAAGAGGAAGAATTTTAGGCATCTGCAGAGATTTCAGTGCTCACAACTCACTCCCGGGGAAAAATAAATTCCCCAGACTGCCTCTGCCTTTTATTCTATTGCAACCAGAAGGACCAGCCGTTTCTCTTCCCTCAAAAATTTATAGCCTTGAGTTAACGTTATGTGTACTAAGCTCCTGCCACGCAAAGATTTGGTAGATCCACTTATGGATTCGTTGCAAGACGAAGCTCTGCTCTTGGAGCCTCTTGCGGAGGCTGCTGGTTTGACACATCCTTCTACCAGAGATGGTTCTTCTCGAACCCAGCTTTACTTGGGTTCCACTGACCCTGCCCTTCGTGGGAAGCTGGAACTAGTATCTGCTGAGCTTGGGCTGGCTTTGCAGCTGCAACCGCAGAAGTAATGTCCCCATCCTGAGAAAAAGGCAAAGCAACAGAGTCGAGGTCTGGAGTTACCAGCTGAAATGTGTCAAGAAATCAACAGGGCAAACCCCAAACCATGGCTGTTGCAAGGCTTTTACTAGCTCAGGGTAGGCTTAAGCAAAGGAAGCCTGGCTTGGCAGCGGTTTAAAAGCAGGATAAAGAAATCATAGCTGGTGGGACATCCAAAACACAGCCGTGGTACATGCAGGTGACAGAAGTGTCCCCTGGGGCAGAGGACGTGAGGCCAACGTGGCTGTCATTTGGCTCCAGCCAACCCCAGAGACCTCGATCTCAGGGGTTTGGCTTCAGCTCCATCAGGAAAAAAAACACCCCAGGCTGTTCCATAACTCTCATCACAAAGCCCACCGCTTGCCGTCAGCGCTTTTGCCATGCAGTGACAGCTCGGCCATGGCCAAGCGGCACCGGTGCCCACTGCTCGCACCGCAGCCTCCTCCCGAGGCTCTTCCCTCTTGCCCCGTCCCTGCCATCAAGGCACGGCCACAACCGTCGACACAGGAGCATCACCCAGCGACGGCGGTGTTCAGCCATCAGCAATGCACCTGCCAGCCCCGCACAGAGTCCACAGCCCCGAACCGCTCCCACACTCACCAATTTGCTCTCTTAATTTGCAGCGACGGCGCTAATCCTCTCAAAGACGTTAAAACCCCACAGGCATCACTACTCACCATTCTGGACATCCCTCCTCCTCAAGAGGTCTCAGGAAAACGCTTCCTTGCGGCAAAAAGAGAAATCTCCATGGGGTTAAACCCCATGGACGTGAGGATCTGGGCCATGGGGGAGCCAGAAGCGGGCGCTGAGGTGCACAGAGCCGGCACTGCAGACTGCGTACAGCTTGCCGGCCTTCAGCTGGTGTCCCAGAAGCACCGAGTCTTTCAAGAATTAGATACCCAAACCAGGTAGCATCATGACTCGTCCAAGAGCCAAACTGCCCGTCACTGCCAATGGAGCACAGCATCCTCCTGGCTCCCCAAAGGGATTCACCATGGGGTTGGACACCGTTACCCATGACCTGTCACACCAGCGCACCCTGGGGCTCCTCTCCCCGGCTAGGACACCAGGAGGTATTCCTAATCCAGGTAGCCTGTGGGAGGTTATCCCATCAGCCCCATCCCTACAGAACATCCCTTCGAGGCCCTTCTCCGGGGACCTTTATGCCGTCTGCTGGTGGTGGGGAGCCCAGCGAGCAGAGCACATCTCGGCTTGGACCCAAAGGGCACATCTGGAGCTTCTGATGCAGGGGGAGACGGTCACTTCGCGTAGTCACCCTAGTGGTATGTATGGGAGCTATGCACTGCTGCAGCGTTTCTATAGCTGTGCTGCAATTAGGCAGAAGTTTCCCAGAAAAGAGCTTGATTCAGGAGGAGCAAGCCCTCTTGAGTTTGTTTTGGGAGGCTGTTTTAGGACAGCAGTCTGTCGGGTTTATATGGACATGGATTTTAATGGCACATACTTATAAATCAACTTTCTGGTTAAATGAGCACGCAGCAGTGACCACTGCAGCCGCCTCCCTCTAACCACCAAAACCAGCTGGACGTGGGTGGCGGATCCTGGTACACCAAGGCTGAAGGTTCAGGAGCACCTAACAAGTTTCAACCCGGCACAGGACTACAAAGAGACGAACTTCAGCAACTTTTCCCACATTGTCCCTCTCCCCTGAGCCAATGCCAAGCCACCATGTCTCACCTGCTCTGATTTTGCTAGAAGAGGGGAGGAAAAAAAACAAAAAACAACAAAAACACCCCAAACCCAACCCACGAACAGGGTTGGGTTGAGCCAACCTCAAACTAAACGTTGCCCGAGTCAACACCCATCAAACAAACCCGACCCAGCGAGATACGGGCAGGACCACGTTCCCCTACTGCTGCGGTCATAAATCACGGCCCTGCTGAGAGGTCTTTTGTGTTTTCCCCCAACACAGAAATTAATGCCCTAATCTGTGTGCCTGCATGGGCAGGTAACAAGTCCCGCTGATAATGCCGCCTTTTGTTAAACGCCCGCGTGAGCGGCCCAGCGTTTGCACAGGGAGGGCTTTGCCTGCCACCTTGACACGCATTTCTCCCAACCAAGCCCAGCCCTCCTGCGCTGGGGCTTTACAGCCGCCAGCAGAGGAAAAAGCCTCTTGATAAGCCCCGGAGCCCCCTTCCGCCCCGAGCGACGCCCCAGCTCGCACCCCTCGGGCCGTTGACCCATGCAGGAGGAGCATCCTCCGTGATTCGTCTGCCAAAAACACGCCAAAGCGGGGGCTTAAACCACTCTGCTGGGTTAAGAGCCCCAAAAGGGTCTTGTGCCAGCAGCAGTCGTGTGACAACTCTGCTCCTCCTCCTCCTCCTCCTCCCCGTGGGGACAGCAGAGCAGGCAAACTGCTTTATTCACCCAGCAGCGCTTTCCTCCGGGCACCAACAGCCCATGGAGCATTTTCCACACAAGGGCTGAGCCAGAGCCCACTAGTTCCTCTGCAGGAGGTGGGAAGGGAGCTCTCGGGGTGGCAGGGCCAAGGCAGGCTTGAAACAAGCCTTACAGCAGAAATATATCTACAAGTCTTTAAAAAAGCCATACATGGTCTCCAGGAATCCACCTTCTGCACCCAAAGGGATCCTATGGGCATCCAGCATCGCTTGGATGGTGGAGGCCTTCAAAATAACAGCTCAGAAAGTGGCCAGCTTTCCATTTTCACTATGGAAAAAAAGAAAGTTACATTTTTTTCTGCCCTTTTTGATAATACACGCACGTTCCTAACACAGGGCAAGCGATGCCAGCGAGCTGCTGCCAAACCCCAGCTGCGTGACTCCACCTGCCTCTTCAGCAACACCCAAACCAGGCACGTAACCGTGCGCCACCGAGGTTCCTCCTCGACAGCCTTAAAAATAAGGGGATGCCCCCATCTGACCGTCAGAGGACGGGTCACCTTCCTGGTGGCCGGTAAAGGTGGTGAAGAACAAACTCATCAGAGGAGGACCGGCTCTGCAGGAAGGTGCCCAACCAAGGAAGCGCATCCCGTACTCACCACCTGGCTGCTCATTACCCCGAGCATCCATCGAGTGGGTCAAGAATTCACAATTGGTTTAGACTTTATTCCAAGCTGAGCCACACGATTAATTTCCAAAGGTCTCCTGCTTCCTTCCCAGCAAAGGAGGGGTGGCACCAACCATGACCTGAACCGGTGGCAATCTGGACACTGGCCCAGACAGCGTGACCCCCATTGGGATGAGCTATATTTGCCACCCGCCGGAACAAAAGGCCTGGCAAATTAATACACCGGTGATCCTCTCAGTACTGATCCCTAAATGCATTTTCACAGAAATGGGATTGTCCCCTCAACTCATTTGTTAATGGATTTGTGATTTACAGTCATAAAGGAGGAGCACTGGAAATTAGGAACGCTCCATGGTAAACAGACCAGGGCAGTGTGTGAGACGCGTTTGTCCAGAATGGGATTTTCTCCCCCCAACATCTCCAATCAGACCAGTATAGCCCTCCCCAGTCTCTCCCTATCCTTTTCACCTGCCCCCAAACATCAAAGACAGAAAATACTATTAAGTTCCAGGGCAAGAACGCAGCGTGCCCACTGAGGCAATCGAGCTACAGGTTCACGGTGCCACCACATCCCAAGGCGGGTCCCCACCGACGCTGCAGGACTCAGGGTAGAGCAGAAGGAACCACGACAGCCTCAGGAAGGAGTGAAACTCCCGGCAAAGGAGGGAGACAGGCACCAATTAGGGAAACATGAAGGAGCAGGTCTGTCTGCAGACACCCCTCCTGCCCCAGTCATTACGTGGGATCGTGACGTGGTCATAAACAGTCAACGAAATACAGTCAAGAGCTCTTTAAAGAGCAGGCTCAGCTGGTGGAGATGCTCTGCTGCAAGTACAACAGATGCAAAGCGCTGCTTCTAATTAAAAAGGTATTCACGTAATTAGAGACCTCACATCGCCATACCAATGATTTGATCTAGTCCAGCACGCTCGCTCAGGCTGTATTTAAGAGGGCTCTCCACGCTTGCTTTCCACTTCTGACTGCTTGGGTTGTCTTTCTTGGTAACCCTGCCCGCCTCTTCGCACCTCGCAGGCTGCGATGGCAGGTCCACCGCTACGGTGGCAACCAGAAAGGACCTCACGGAGCAAAACCACACGTGCCAAAACCCAGCACACCGACTTACAGCATCCCACCCCGTTTCCATCGAGAGCCGATTTCCCTCCAGAGCCGGCGACGGGGCTGAATTCTCCCGTAGTCCTTCAAGCCCTTCTACATAAAGAGCACAGTGGGCCGGTCTGCTGAGGCCTTGGAGCACAACCCAAGCGAAATGACTTTTCCCTGAACACTGAGGAGTCTGAATGAGAGCTATTGTTATTCAGATGAAACCAAGTGTCAGATTAACAAATCAATGGGCATAAGAGATATAAAACGGGTTACTATTGAAGCCTTTCAAATACCCAAACATATGGATGAACCAAATGTGAATTGTAATTGACTCACCCACACCTTTGATCTCTACACCCTTGGGTTCCCAAAGAGAACCCCGGCCCCCTCTGATCAGGACTGAACTGATTCGGGACTCCATTGTGAGCCCTCACAAAGCCTTTTCTCCCTGCCTCCATCTCCTGGATGTAGATACAGCCTGGCACTTGGAAACGGAGACGAGCCAGCTCTGCCTTGGAGAGCTGGAGATGGGCAACCCAAATTTCCCAAACGCAACCTCTCGCACAAAGGCCATTAGCCCCGGGCACCTCTTCCCACCAGCCCCCAGCACCGATGGTGGCCCTCGGTCAACTGGACACGCAGGAGGAGATGGCCCGAGAAGCAGTATAGCAGCAAGCACGGGCGGTGCAGACACATTCCCCCAACTTCTCCCAGAGCCAGCCACGGAGTCTGTCCTGTTTTCCCAGGATTTCGCTGTGCAAAGCCCAGGATCAGACTTTGCTGGTGGGTTCGTGCCCTGCACGTGCCCCGACTGCAAGAGCCGGACCGATCTGGAAGCGCTGAAAGCTGCTCTGCCCGTCTCCGAGTACCTCGACACCTGACAGCGCACATCACCTCCACTTCATTAAGAGACATCGTTTTTAATTTTCCTGGGGTGTTCCTGCAGCTACATAAAAAGTAACCCGGAGTTTAAGCTAAACCTAATCCTTACATTTTTTTACTTTTAGGGTTTTGAACAGTTTTTGGACAGGTACAAGAGTAAAAAAAATAAGCATCAGCTTCGATACCATACAAATCTCAACTCCCCAGGAGTCGCAAGACGAGTATTTGTTTGGCTTTAGCCTCAAGGCTCATTACAAACTTGCCGTTGCTGCAGCTCTTCCAGGAAACCCAGCCCAGCTTCTCCTTCCACCCCCGTGCTGCAAGCCCCACGCAAACCTGCTTTCTGCGGAGGTTTTAACCCCACAGCAAAGTGGGGCTAATAAAATTACGCAGCTCAGCTATACTGAGCCTATGCAGGAGTCTTGAAAAGCCTGTTGCTGAAGGCAAACCCCAGCAGCTATTCCCAGTATTAGGCTATTCCCAGCATCAGGCACTGACATAGGGCGAAGCGATCGCCGCCGGGAGGGTGGAGATGCTGCACGTGTCCTTTCCAGCACCAGCAAGAAGGAAACTGGGTTTGATGGGGGAACTGGCTGAGCCGCGGAGTCCCCTGGAGCCGGTGTTGCTCTGTTCCTACCCTTTTTAGGGCTCAGACCCAGCCGTGCAGGTCCTTAACCCAACCGGTAAGCCTTGCTGGGACGGCGGAGGGTGCGACAACCGCGGGGCTGGCCCGCAGAGGAACCGAGGACGGAGAAGACGGTGGGGAGGAAGGCGGGCGGGAGGAAACTCCCGGGCTCTTAATCTGCTTTAGGACCATATGAGCTTGCTGTTTATATATAGCTCAATTAATTATTACACTGCGTTTAGCCGTGTGACCTTGAGATGGGCTCTGGGGGGAGCCAGCAGCGGCTCGTCCTGCTCTCCGGCCAGCCCCATCCCGGCACAGAGAGGCTTCGGAGCCGACGGCAGCTCCCGGCCCCTCTCGGCTTGCAGCAAAACCCAGGTTGAAACCCTAACCGGCTCTTCCACTTCTGCTTTGGCAAGGCTGCTATCTTCTGCCAAGGCCTCGCTCCCCGCTCAACACATGCGCCCCCACGCACGGCGATTAGCTATTCCCTCTGCTTTTCAAAACGCCGGGCAGACAGCACAAGGCTCATTAGCTACCAGACCAGCTCGAGAGGGAAATTAAACAGGAAAAAAAAAAAAAAAAAGGAGGAAAAAAAAGAAAAAAAAAAAAGGAAAAAGCTAGGAGCTTTGTGTTAAGTTGCAACAAGTTCAGTGCTGGGGAAGAGGGAGGGAGTCGGACTTTGCTAAGCCCTCCCGAAGGCCTCCTCCTTTGCAATTGCCCCCGAGAAGGGGCGATGCTCAGGCTGTTTGCGTCTTGGGCAGCTCGGTCCAGCCACGGTGAAGCCAGGGCAGGTGCTCGGGGACGTTTACAGGCACCCACGAAGGCCACCGCCTCGCTGCTCCCCGGCGAGACCTTCAAGAGGTCCCTCCGTCCCAGCCCACCTGCAGAAGATGGGGACAACCCTGGAGCTCGGGTGGACCGGCTCCGATCCGGCACAATTCCCTAAACGTGGCACCAGAGGTGGGTGCAGGGGGTTGAGAGCGGAGAGGCACGGCATCTCGGCATCACCTTCACCCCGACACGCAGAGACATGGGGCACAGCAAAGCCATGGGGTCCCTCCGCAACCCACAGCCACCGTGTTCCCAGTCCCACGGGAAAACCAGCCGAGGACCGTATACAGCCACGTTTGGGACCGAAGTCCCAGGACACACCTCCAGCACTTTCATTCCAAGTCTAGTACACCTTTAAATAAAACAAACCAAAAGCACGCCAAAGCTGCAGGCCTTGCCAGTTTTAAAACAAATATTTAAGAGCTCAACGAAGCAGCAAAGCACTTAATTAATAAAGCGCCGGGGTTTCGCCCTCCCCCTAGCGTCGGCAAGATCCCTGCACCGAGCCGCGGCATCGCCCGACCCCGCTCCGAATCAAACGCACTAACGCAACTTCACCCCAGCGTAACGCCCGTGCATTCTGCTTTTCCCCGCGTTTAGTCAGTCTTCCGCCAAATCAGCAGTTTTCTAAAGATTTCCTACGCCTCCACGAGCCGCTCGCCCGCACTTCGCAGACTTTCCAGTTTCGAGACAAGTTTGTATTCGATACTCAAGACAGGCTGTAAGCCCGGGGCTCTAATATAAAGCTTGACTAGCTGCTTTATCAAAGTTAATCATTGTAATGGATTTTGGCTTCTGGGGTCATATTTTTTGCACTTACGGTGACACGCCGAGGGCCCGATCCTGGAGTCCCTCCCCAGGGCAGGGCTTTGGACTGCATTAAACACTGTAAAGTCTGGGGACCTGGACCAGTCCTGGCCACCAGCACGCTGCCGAAGACTCGTCTCCTTGCCAGAGCCAATTTCCCACGTGAAAAGCACATCTATTTAAAGAAAATCAGTGTTTTCACCCCAGCCGTGCTCAGTACTGCTGGGCTGCCGTTGCGGCAACGCAGGACTTGGCCTTGCATTCATATTCAGCGAGGGATGCATAAAATATAGCCGTCCACCTATAATATTATATGTCGGGATATAAAATACAAGCCCGTGCACAATTTGCACTTTCCCCTGGAAGCGCTGCCTGCCAGGAAGGCGCACCGGAGGGGAGAGGCCGTGCCAATTCAAGGGAGAGGCTACAACGGCTCGCTTTTATTATAAACTAGTCGCTTTGGTGGATTTGCAGAAGTCCCCGGTGGCACTAGCCGAGAGGACTGGCCAGACTGCAGCTCTGGCTTTACGAATCTCAGCAGCACAAGATCTACAGGAAGGCGAAGGGAGTGTCCTTACGAAGGAGGACACCGGCGTCTCCCTCCAGCGAGGCTTCGCAGAGCCCAGCGCGGTGGATGCTGCTGTATGAAGCCAAGACCGGCTGCAAATTAAGTTCTGGGTCAGATCCTTCGCTGCCACAAAGTGTCGTGACTCCCTCGAAGCCTAAGTCACAGCATCCCTCGGTACAGACGTTCTTTCTCCATCCCTTTTCTGTAGGGAGAGGAGAAAACAAAACTGATTTTGGAGCAGGGCGGTTCCAGGGCGTTTCCGAGGAGGTTAACGCAGATGTAAAGCATTTAGCAGAACACGGCATTATTTTTTCCTCTAAATAAAGTTGTCTCTTCCCCTGCTACCCACCACGTGGCAGAGCGCTGCCATCCTCACATACTTTAGAAATTTAAAACAACTGAATTATTCATTTACCAGAAATCAGCGTGAGGTCTTCTGCCAGCAGCACTTCTACACCTATTTTCCTCTAAGGTTCCCACCAGCACCATCTAAACCCCCAAGCACCCAAGTCTCTGATGCCCTCTGAAGGACTCCTGAGACAGGAGCACACGTGCTTGCAGGGCCGGGATGCAAGGTCTCAAGCAAGGCAGCTCACAGCTTCCCACGCACCCATCCTCGCCCCTCGGTGGCCCTCACCCCCTCCCAGCACGAGGACACCACCTGCAAAATCACTATCACCCAGTCCATTTTCCTCCTCCATCTTCCTCACCCAAGAGGAAAACCACCACGACGAATGCTCAAAGCCAACGTGGCACCAGAAAAGGTTCTCTCCTTCCCATAACATTTCTGAATGAACTAAGGTCTACTGCAGATCACATCTGACCAGTCCCCACCATCCCCAGGCAGAAAGGTCCTCAAGACAGAGGGACCAAGCTCCTGACCTTGGCTTCCTCTTCTCGCCTGACCCATGGCAAGATGTGATGGGTCCTCGCAACCACCTCCGGTCCAGGAGCAACTCCCTAATGGCAACACCATGCCACCAGTAAACCCCAGCCCTGAATTAACCCCACCTTTCCTCTGAGCCAGCTGACAATCAATATGTTTCATCACGGGAGCCCTCGTTTCCATTAAGACAGTCAAAATAAGGTCCATTTACTCATTTGCCTTCCAGCTGCCACTGGTGGCGGCTACTGGGCTGAGCTCCTTTAAAAAAAAAATAAAAAAATAAAAAAAAGAGTCACATGACATTTCTCGCGAGCTAATTAAGAAACACACGAGCGAGCTGCTGAAAGACCTGAAATTGCAACGGCGTGGGCAAGCCCCGGTACAGTCATCATCATCAGCAAGTCAGGACCCAGCTCAGCACTTAGTCATTTCACAAAGCAAAGCAGCTCCTCCAGCCCCTCCTCGCACATCACATGGTGACAACAGGTAGCAGCCGATAGCCCCTGACCCCCTAATTACACCGCTGAAATAACCTGCCCTGCTATTTGTTGTTCTTTGAGGCCATATGGTCACCGTCCCGCACGGCCCTGGCCCATTCATTATCCCCTGAACCCATTGACCACCCATGGCCACACCAGCAGAAGACACCAACACGCGGGCTGAACGATCACTAAATTAGACCTTCTTCCTACTTGGGATGAATTAACAGCACCAAATCCAGGGCCCAGCAGACAGAGCAGTTTAACAAGTGAGGTCTGATGGCGAGACAAGTGCAGGATCAGGCCAGGTTGGAAACACAGCTCAAAAGAACGGCGCTTTGGGTAGAGTTTTTATAGCCGCCGCATCCGGGGCTTGCTGGATGCTTTTCAAAAACAAAGCCTTTGCCGGAAGCGCCTTGAGGTATCCAAAGCTTGGTGTGTGTTACAGACATCTGCCATGGCCCACTTGAACAGCAAAAAAAAAAAAAAAATCAAAAAAAAAATCCCAAACCCAGAGCCGAGCCCGTGGGTTTTCATTCCCATCATTTTCATGCCAAGAAGGAGCACGAGGTTCCCCGGGGCGGCGCTGCGCTAACGCGATTAGCCGGGCAGATCCACCATCCCCATAAGTCACCCCCAACGCATGGTCAACTTTGAAAAGTTCAGCAGCTCAACAGGTGAGGCCATGAAACCCGATCACGGCAGACAATGTCGTGTCCCCCCCCGCCCCAGCGTCGTGCTGGGAAGAACTTGTCACGTGCGTCATATCGGGCAACATGCTTGAAACGGAGCAGCGCGCTGAAACCCCAGCAACACGAATAATCTTTGCCATCTGTTTGAACAACTCAACCCTCCTCAGATCTAGAGGAATGATCCCATGCAAACACAAGGGCCTTGCTGACTGATTATAGCAGCCCAGTCCTTCTTTTTTGGGGCCGTTTTCTTCCAAACCATGCACAGGGGCTCAGGCAACGTCATGGGGAGCTGCCGCAACGGCCAAAGCGACACCAAACCCTGCGCGTGTGTCCAGGGGACCGCTAAAAGTCCCCGCTCGCTTAAACACAACACAATGCAAGGTCAATAATTGATTTTTACTTCTTTTTTTACAATCAAGAAAACAAAATCTCAACGGGAAAGCTGCCAGCCAAAGCCATCCCAGAGAACGCAACTCTCCTTGAGGATACACTCGTTCCAAGCCAACGCAGCCCGCGGGAAGGCACTGGAGGAACCGGTCCTCGCTCGGATACGGTCATTTGCGCCCAAAGTCCAGTTGGGAAAAAAAAAATAAAAAAAATCAAGACCTTTCCCAAACTTCCCGGGGCCAATGAACCTTGCGACACCCGGCGGAAACAACATGTTGAGTTTTGCAAGGCTTTCGCCCCAGAACTTTTAACCATCATCGCGTTACCCCTTCCCCTGCTGCCAGCCCGGCCCCCTGCAAGCAACAGCCCCGCGCGGCTCGCACCGCGACGCGCTTCCCTGGGGCGAAAACAGAGGCTTTTGGGGAAAAATTAATAAACTTTAAAACAAATAAATAAGTAAGTAAATAAATGAGGAATTTTCTCCCAATTCAGGAATTGCTGGGAAGCAGCACTTTGCACATTAAGGCCCCCAATGCTTATTTAGGTGATTGGGGAGTTTAAAAAAAAAATAAAAATAAAATGCATGTTTGAAGCTGTTCCTTGCACACCACCAGACCACGAGGCCTCATCCTGCTGACCCAAGAGCGGGAAGATGAAGCCCCAGCGTTCTAAGAATTTTACGAAAAAAGAGGAAAAAAAATGTAAAAGTTAAAAAAAAAAAAAGGGGGGGGAGGGGGAGGAGAGGAAGAAAACGAGGTCTCCCCTCTGCCCTGCTAGGGGCGGAGGGGCTCGGGCTAGCACCGCTACCGAGATCACAGCCGGAGTAGCCATGGCACGGGGTTTCCTCGCAGAGGGCTTCAGACCCGAAATATAAATCAGTGATGTCAAGTGGGGCTGGGAACGCTCAGCCCACGGCAGGAGGGACGGGGTACTACAGCCCACTGGGCCTAAAATGATTTAAAAAAACCCCCAAAACAAACACAAACACCAAAAAACCCGCACATAACACTAATGACATGAGCTGTTTTTCTTAATTTACATTAATTATAAGACAAAAGGCTTTCAAGTCCCTAGTATGTTTAAAAATGCATCATTGTTGCATGAAATAAGAAAGGAAATAATAATAATAAAAAAAAAATAACAATCTCAACCGATTTTCTAGGCTTGCAAGAAATGCTTCAAAACACCCCCCCCCCCCCCCCCAAAACTGATATAATAAACCCATAAGAAAATAACAACTTCCCAGGCTGTTGGTCCGGGCAGCCGGACGCAAGCGCGCACGGGCTGCGGAGCTGAACTCCTTACTGTTGCGAAGGGGAAAATTCTTTATTATCAAAAAAAAAATAAAAATAATCTCCAGGCGCTACTTCGAATTAGTTTGCAATAGTGGCTGGATCCCGTTTCTCCTCTGTCATGGTACATATTTTCACTTGAAGCAGTTAACATGCTGGATTCATTACCGGGGAGGGAAAACCCCGCAGTGTGCCTACAGGAGTTATTTCCATTAGATTTCTAGCTATCTCGCTATCGAAAAGCCAATTTCTTCCCCCACCCCCCCCGGCTTTTTAGGGACAGTGGGTCAGCACCACTTGATGCCATTTTCCCTTCCACGCAGAGGAGGAAAAAAAAAAACCCAACAAAACAACCCAACCCAAAACCCACAGATTTCATTTCGCTTGACAGAAAACGGAGCAGGAAAAAAAAAAACCAAGTTTGCATTCCCTCCTTCGAAAGTTATTTTCTACAGATGAAAACTCTAGACAGAGATCAGCACTTCATGTAAATATGATTAATCGCAAATAAGCCCCAAAATACAAGGCTAAATAAGCAAATTTGTGATGCCGTCTCCCTCTCGGAAATCTGAAAAAACCACGTTGGAACACTTCATGATATGGCAGGAACAGCTTAAACAAACTCCTACCAGATATAACCACGTTTAGCCAGAAGCCAGTCGAACAAAATACACTTTCAATGAGACGGGGGTCAAAAATTGCATCTCCATCATTTCAAAGCCAGGCGAGTGGATTTAAACTGCAGGGAGCGGGAGCTGAGGACACGGGCGACTCCCCCAGTTCCAAAGTTCAGTCAATTTGGGCAAAAGTATCTGGAAAAAAAAAAACAACCAACCAACCCCCGAGACAAGGCTTGCCCCGCTCACCGCGCGCCGGCTGGCACAGCGCATATTTTATAGCATCTTTTTAATCTGATTTTATTGGGCCATTAACAAGAAAATACAAACGCATCTCCCTATTGACATTAAGATAATAAATAAAAGCCTCGTTAGGGCTTGGGGAAATAAAGAAGCTCTTGAGAAGCCCAGATTCACCGAAGTCAGTGGGAGTTTTGAGCTGTACCGTATCTGATTTCGATCGCTGCAATTCACAGGAACAAACTTCTGCATCGAATTCACACTAAAGTTAGAAACAACGCAGAATTACCAAACAACTTGTCTGTTGATTGGGGCAAACACATCCTCCCCCTAACGTATATTTTGCATTATTTACTCTCCCCTCCCACAAATCGACCGGGGTCCCGCTCCCACAGACGGACGCACACGCTCCGATCCTCGGGGCGAATCGTCCCCGAGCGGTTTCAAGACCTTCAGCATCACTCACACTCGCTGCTTGGGAGCGTCGCCGCTCGGACATGAAGATTTGTCCCGTTTCACTTAAAACACCTCTTTTGCAAAAATACTCCGTGATAACGTAGCAGTGCCTTTGCAGGACCGGGGCCCCTGCCGCTTAAAATTAAGTGGCTGAGAAGGTGAAACTTGAAGGAGTTACATGCAGCTTGGATGCCAGCTTCCCCAAATTTAAAAATAGCGTGTACCCTTTAAATATTGACTTTCGCCCACTGCATCTGGGATAACAGATTAATGTAATCATAAGCACTATTCTCTCCTTCTCCCCTTCCACCTCTTACTTGTAAAAGATTAATCAACCATTTTATGGTCTAATTTAGGTGCCTAATTAAAAACAGAGTTCAACACGTACAACACCGTTTTGCTAATAAATCCTGACAGGTCTTCTGCTCTGTTATACGCAAGTTCTCCTTTCCAAATGCGAGATTAATATTTTTTTTTTTTGATTAAAACCAACCGAATTTATAAAGATTTCACCTCGGTCGCTACGGGACGACACGCTGCACCCTCCACCAAAATTTTAATATTTCATAAAACGAAAGTGCTTTCAGAAACGACTTCCTGCTCGCCGGATCTTATCCTGCGGGCATTTCACTAACTGCTGAGGGGTGACAACATTTAAAAAAAAAAAAGAGACATAAAGCTCATCGGACTCGCAAGGTGGGAGCTTTACGACTACAAAGAGGTTAAAATGCAGAACTCCACAGCTCCCATCCAGATTCAAAGCCTCCAGCTCTGCTCTTTCAGCCTCCCTGTAAACGCTCAGCAGAAAGACCTATGCAAAATATTTTTGATAAAGGAACTTTCATCCTTTTAGGGTTGAAACACCTCGAAACGGGGCTCGGCCGGGCGCAGGGTGTCCCACCAGGGCTGAGGAGCCCCGGAGGGTTCCCCCGCGCCATCACCTCCTGATTCTCCCCGAGCCCACCCGCAGGCAGACCCCGCGACGCTCAGGGCTGCAAAATCATCATAGAATGGTTTGGGTTGGAAGGGACCTTAAACACCCCCCCCCCCCCCCAAATTCTCCATCCACCCTCGCAGGATGCAATCCCCTCGTTTATCATCCCCCCCCCCCCCAGCCAAAAAGTTCCATCCCGTCCCCAAACCGCGCGTTACAGCATCCCAGAGCACCCCCGCTATCTCGTCCCCGGCGCTCGGCTGGGAATCGCCAGCCGGAGCAATTTATCAGCCATAAAGCTGATTATAGCGGCAGGAGAAAGTTAACGGGGGTGGGGGGGGGTGGGGAAAAGCGTATGAAGCGATGGAGGGAGTTTCATCTGGAACGCGGAGCTGCCGCCCGCCAGTCCCGGGCTGCCGCTGGCGCTCCCAAAACGGGACAACCCCCCCCCAAAAAAAAAAAACCTGCTTTTGCTGGGAAAACTGCGCCTTCCCCGACCCGAGGGGGGTTTCGGCCATCCCGCAGCAACACCCCCGGCTGAAGGCAAAAACACAGGCTCCAGCAAAAGGCCTGAAAGCACCACGAAATCAGTGCTAAAAAAAAATAATAATATATAATTTCGAATTGATAGTTAACCTTTATTTAAAGATTAAACGCGGTTTGGGCAGCGTAAAGCCGGCAAACGCCCACCCGCCTCTTGGGCTAACGGGGAGCGCAAGTTCCGCGCAGGGTTGGGGTGGGATTTTAAGGTTTGTTTTTTGGGGTTTTTTTTCCTCTTTTCGGAGGGGTTTGCGTGCGTATTTAGCGGAACATCCCCGCTTCGCCTCGGAGCTGCGGAGCGGGCGCTCCCCGCGCATCCCCCGCACCGGGGCCGCGGAGCGGCGGCTGCCCCCGGCCGGCATGGGCAGGACGGGGGCGAGGGGGACCGGGGAGGAATAAAGGGGCGCTTGGGGGAATAAAGGGGGGACTGGGGGGGATAAGAGGGGAGCGGGGGGGGGGGAGAACCCTTCCCTCTTCCTAACCTTGCCGTCCCCGCCGCCCGCCCCAGCCCGTCCCGTACCTGTACCAGGCGAGTCCCCGCTCGTAGTTGCGGTCGAAGAAATGGGGCTCGGCCCCGACGGCTCGGATGTCGGGATGCACCCGCAGGAACTCCAGCAGCGCCCGCGTCCCTCCTTTCTTCACCCCGATGATGATGGCCTGCGGCAGCCGCTTGGTGCCGGAGCCGTTGAAGAAGCTGGAGATGGGGCTGGCGGCGGCGGCGGGCAGGGGGGGGTGTCCCCGCTGCTCCTCCGGGCTGCCCTCCTCCCTCGCCACCGGGGAGCCGCGGGTCGCGCAGGAGCCGGCGCAGGAGTAAAACATGTAGAGCCAGAGGAAGAGCATGATGAAGAGCAGCAGGAGCCTCCGCCTCAGCGGCGGCAGCGCCACGGGGACATCGAGGCAGCGGTTCAAGCGCTGCCCCATGTGCCGGCGGGCGGGCCGGGAGGCATGGCTGGAGCTCGCCGGGTTCCCTTCGGCTCTGCCCGGCGTCTCATGGGCAAAACCCACCCTCCATCCCGCAGCTCAGCCCCGGCCACCGTCCCCGATCCCGCCGCTCTTCCCCCCGCCGCCGCCGCCGGCAGCGCAGGGAAAGGCAGCGGAGGCGGGGGCGGGACGGGCAGCGCTCTCAGCCTATGGCAGGCGCCGCCTGCCGCATAATGAGCCGGGAGGGCGGCCAATCAGAGGAGGGGATGGGAGGTGGGGGCGGGGCGAGCCGTCGGGGCAGCATCCCGCTCGCCCACCCTCGCCCCGGGGTTGCCCGCGGGCCCGTACGGGCTCGCGGGCAACCCCGGGGCGAGGGTGGGCGAGCGGGATGCTGCCATGCATCCGGCTCCGAAAGCCGATCATTTTCTCATCGAATGGTTCGGGTTGGAAGGGACCTTAAAGCCCGCCCAGTGCCACCCCCCGCCCTGGGCAGGGACACCTCCCACCAGCCCAGGTTGCTCCAAGCCCCGGCCAACCTGGCCTTGAACCCCTCCAGGGATGGGGCAGCCACAGCTTCTCTGGGCAACCTGGCCCAGGGGCTCACCACCCTCACAGTCAAGAATTTCTTCCCGATATCCCATCTAAATCTCCCCTCTTCCAGTTTAAAACTGTTCCCCCTCGTCCCATGGCTCCCCTCCCTGATCCAGAGTCCCTCCCCAGCTTTCCTGGAGCCCCTTTAGGGACTGGAAGGGGCTCCAAGGTCTCCCCGGAGCCTTCTCTTCTCCAGGCTGAACCCCCCCAGCTCTCTTGTCGTCCCCTTATCCTGGTTATTCAGGTTCTCCCCATGAATTGCCCCTCCTGGACAATACCTGCTATTTATGTAGTAGCGTAAAATATAGCAGCGACGTGCCACGTCCCTCCACCCCCGGGGTCTGCTGGTAGCCAAGAGGGTCCCATCTCGGTGTCGCTGTTACAGCGGGCAGCTTTGCCCCACCAGAAGCCCCTACCGAAGCTCACAGAGGAATCTGAGCCAGTGACTCAGAAGGATGAAGCCCGGTTCTCTCAGCTTATCTTCATAGCAGAGGTTCTCCAGCCGTCTGAGCATCTTCCCGGCCTCCTCTGAGCCCTCGTCCCCCCCTGCCCAGCGCATCGATCCAACATTATCAAGGCCCAATACATCATATTAAAGAAGGCTTCGCTCAGGTGTAAATTCTGCCCAACCAAAGTGCCTCCTGCAAAGCCGCTCCGGTTGCGCATCAGAATCGGGGTCTCCAGCATCTTCTAGCGCTGTAAAACCACAAAGAAAAGGACACTTGAGAGGATTTCAATTAGAGACCGTGGCTGGGCCCTCAGACACTCTGGCTAACGCTTGCCAACGGGGATGTCTCTCCTCACCTCGGGTGAGCCCCGGATTCACACGGGGAGCAGCCCAGCTCCTGTCGGCCTCTGGCTGAGGCACCCCCTGTGCTGTCCATCCCCCAGGGCCCCCACTCAAGAATGTTAATCACACTCAGCTTGATCCCTAAACAAGATTTAATGACAAAATAGTAACTTAAATTGCTAGACTAAAGACGAGGGTTCAGAGGTCTATTTGCTGTACAGACACAAAAGAGAACCGTAAGACAAGATAATGCAATTCTGGATTATACCTGTCAATCCACATTTCCCTCGGCTCCTTTCGCATCTCAGCTGGATTAGGAGGACGGCAACCCAACCTTCCCACCCGGCGGGCACATCCCCGGAGCGTTTACAGCTGCACACCCCAGTGCAATGGCCACGTCCCTCCTCTGGAGGCCACAGGACGGAGAGAGAAGTGACAAATCCCACGTCCTCCTGCCTGTCCCCGGCCAGGCGGGGTTTCCCACTCCCCGTTCCCCCCACGGTTGCAGCTGGGGGTCAGGCACTGGGACATCACCGTGTCGGGGCCATCTCAGCCATTTCCTCCTCCTCCTCCCCAAAGTATTCAGATTTATCTATTCTTTTGACGTGCGTTGGCTTTTTGATGAGCCACACCTTCGGCAGCCCTGTATTTTCTGCAGTCCCTGCCTCTACAAATACCTGGTGAGACCTGTCACAGCCCACGTATCGGGAGGAACACGCAGAGACCAAACACAACACAACAGCCTGTGAAAGCCCCAAAGAGCGTTTGGCCCAGGAGACCCTTCCCACGACACCGTCAGCTCCGGGACCCTCCTTTCCAGGACTGGGTTGTGCCAGCATTTTGCGAGGAGCCGGTGGGGATTTCGCACGCTCCGTAGAAATGCCTTAGTCTACATTCATCCAAAAAGAATGTAACTTAGCAGCTTCCATGCACGTGTGCAGCTTTTCCACCGTGTTGTTATTAAAAGCTGCAGAAAATTTCGTGCTGAATTAGCCTGCTTTCAGAGCACTGCTGCTGTAAGGGCACAGCCAGCTTTTGCCGGAACCTTTTATCTTTAACTTCTTTTCCCCACCAGGAAAATCTTTTCCCCACCCAGGGCCTTGACTTTCTCGTGTGTCAGAAGCGACAGCGTGATGCTGACTTCTTCATATACCAGATTTACAGCAATTCATGAAAAGTGTCACGGAAAAGTGAATTGTTCCGATCACACTGGCTGCGGCGTGAGCATCTTGCAAAATAATCCCAAACGCCAAACTAGACTTTACGAACTAATTAAACCAGGCAGCTTGAAGAGGGGAAATAAGACCCTGAGAAGCGTGTGATTTCTCCAAAAGCTGCTCAGCGGGTTAACACAGAGCTAAGAGCTAAGTTTTGGGTGCTTGGGTCACCTCAAACCCAAACCCCCATCAGTACCAGCGCCACTGGTCCCCATCCCTCCCGGGACCAGCCATTTGCCAAGCGGATTTTGGGATGACGCAAGGAGACCTTTTGTGCCTCAGCTGGGGAGCCAAACAGCCAACAATTCCAAAGCGTTCCTCTGCTGTGAGCTCGAATGGATGGCACCGCTGGGCTCTCCGCGGCATGAAGGGTGATGCGAACCAAGCAGAGACGAGACGCAGTCGCAGGAGGAATCGCTTTCTAGTTTCCCTCCGCGTGCTGGCAAAGCTCTGCCAGCTGGCCCAGACTGGTTAATTGTGGAGAGAATTACAGAGGACACTTCCAGGCGATGCGTGAATCACGGCTGGGCAGCCACCGTGCCACGGGTGACACAGGCTGCCTCTCCTGCACCCAGATTTACTCACCTCTTTTGTGTTTTCTACAATTCCAACCAGGAAACCTGCTCCTTGCGCGCAGAGGTTGCTCCGTGGCACGTTCCTACGCCCATGAGGTAAGAGGAAAACCCTTCAGATGGAATAATTCTCCTTGTTCCTCACATCCACCAGCACCAGCCAGGATAACATCAACAAAATGTCACAGAAAGTTTGGTTTAAGCCCTTAATATATGTCAGCTGTAGCTTGTAAAAGTTGGATGGGCTTTTTAAGAAAAATAGCCCCAAGATAGGTTTTACTGTAATTGTATCTTCAGCAGTTGGACGTCAGGAGATTTTTTTCCCTAGGAATGGCAAACGGGATCAGAAACAGCATGGGAGCAAAGGTGGGTCAGGAGGAGGGTTGAGACCTCTGAGTCCGAGCCCTCCCTGGAGCAGGGGAGGCGGGTTTTGACAAGTGGTTTGGGAACCAGCCATGGCTCTGTCCTCCAGAGCGAGCCACCGGCCTCCAGCCAGAGCCTGCACGTCTGCTCGGTGGCACAGGTCTCCTCCGTACCTGCTGCCACCTGGAGAGCAGGGCTCCAGCAGGGCTCACCCTCGGCTCTTGCGATTTAATGTCCCACACGCGGCAGTTGTGGCAGGAGCACAGTGTGTTGTGCCCCACTGATGAGGGCGACGGAGCAACGGGGGCTACATGGTGAGGAAACCGGGGTTGCTAAGAAATGGGCGCAAACAGAAACGCAAGACTGGGTTTGCTCCGTGCAGTTGCTGCAGAGACCTTTAATCATAATAGCTGCCGTCTCGCTAGCTGGTTAATCAATAAACTAATTGAGCTGCATCAGTACGGTCTCTGGATCCCATTTCTTGATGATCGATTCATTACAGAGCTGGCACTGGGAAGGTGCAGCTCCTGACAAGGGGACGTGGTGGCACTTACTGGGGCAGCGCTGAGACGGGCCCGAGGGTGCAAAACGCCCTTGTTAAACCAGGGCAGAAGGCAAAGAACCCAGCACACCTTCAAGCCAAGGTGACCAAACTCACCCAGCAAGGACAGAGCTGCGGGCTCACCCTGCGGGCTCACCCTGCCGGCACCCACCTTGGCTGACCCTTCCCAGGCCGCGTGCCCAGCAGCTGCAGCCATGTGCTTTCCAGCATCTTCTCCGTGTCTTGCCCAGTGCAGCATGTCCCGGTGCCGATCCCACCCTGTTGGTCTACTGCCGAGTTTCACCTTGTTGCTTTTTCTCTTCCCAACTAGAAAATCCGTACGTCCTTTTGTACGTTATTTTCCTGCCACCGAACAGGCCGGTTCTGAAATGCTCGGCATCTTCTTTCTTTTTTCTGCGGCGTGAAGACTGGTGTGTCAGTGACAGGGCACGCACGGCTCTTCCAACATCTGCGGGGGCCAGTCCTGCTGGGGCGATAAATAGGAGCAGGTACCCAAAATGAAGCCAGGGTGCTCTTGGTCCCAATCCAGACACGATGCCGTTTTTCCCGACATGGTCACTGTTCTGCTTGGAGAAAAGTCATTTACCTTTTCATGATGTTACTCAAGTGCCTGTTCATGGGGAAATAAACCATTCCAGAGTGTGTAAGCCTGGAGGGCTGTGGCACGCAGTGACCTGGCCAGAGAGGAGGTGACCAGCCACCACCACCTCCTTTTTGGGAATGCATAGCACCTAGCACACCGAGATGTAGGGCTTTGGTCCGGGGCTTTTGCATGCTATCACGTGTCCTCTTCTGTACATATGTTCCTATAATGGTTTTTTGACCTTAATGTTCTTCTGCAGTGCTCTGAGATGTTCCTCAGCCATGGGTCCATGTCCCCAGCCCTTGTTCCCTTGCAGGGTCCCAGGAAGAGAGACCTTGTGTATTTTTATCCCACTTCATCCACCCTAAGAAGTCCTCGGTGCTGTCCCCTCTCATCCTCTCTGCCACACGTGCCCTTTGCCATGCTCCCTGTGGCCTGGCGGCCTGCGGCTCTTTCAGAGCAGAGGGGAGCTGAGGATTGCCCCTGTCTAAACCTCGCGTGTCAGCCATCAGCCCTCTCTCCTTTGGTACCGCAGCAGCTCCATCACCGCTCGTGTCTGCTGAACTCCTATTAATGTCACGATAGATTGGGATTTTGTCCTGAAAAACATATGCGTTGGTATTGACCCGCGGAGGCACAGCTTGTGGTGGGTCAGGATGGCTGGACCAGCAGCCAGTGACCACCCCAGCTGCAAACAGCCAAATGGTGGGGCCGGGCCACCCTGGGGGTGAAAGGGAGTGGGGTGACAGCGGGGAGCATCACCAGGACTCAAAACAGGTCAGCTACTGGCAAGGAAAGTGCCCAGGGCTTCGTGCCATCCTTCCGCCCATAAGCCCAAGTGCCACATAGAGCCCTCCAGCCCTCAGATGTGGCTTCGTAACCACAGCAGCGCCCAGGGACACCCCAGGGACATCGTTGCCTCTTGCAGCATTTCGCTGCCCGGTCCCGGGCGCGCTCCCGCCGGGGCAGCACCGCTGTGCAGATGTAAGAGGAGATCTTGTTTCTCTCAACCTGAAACCATTTCCTTTCCCCCACTGCCCTCCCTCCCTTCGCCCCCTAATACGTCCCCGGGGTTTTAATATCTATTTCTCCAAGTGCCACGGGCCAAATTTACTGCTCGCATAACTCCACCGACTTCAATGGAGAAGAGCGTTTAGGGTGCTCCAAGGAGGCATAAGTAGGAGTGATGTGATGGAATTGAGTAAAGGAAAATATAGTCTGACTGTCAAGAAGAGTTTCCTACCAGCGAAATCTATAGACTGTGGAAGTTTCCCATGGGAACAAGCAGAAACCAAGTTGCTGAAGTCATTTTAAAACAGCACAAGAGAATAGGAAATCAGCCCAGCGACTGGCCAGAAGGAAAGGCGAGATGACATAATGCTACTTCTCCTTCTCTAATTTCTGCGGCTGCGTTGCTTTGTCCATGGAATTATTTTCAGGCAACTGGATTTCTCCTTGGTTTTTGAGTGATACGACGGCCCTTGCTGCTTCTGAAGAGGTTTCAATTCCTCCGCTAAATTCTGTCCTGGATTACAGCAATACCCACTACAGCCCCCATTCGTCCTCCTGTTACTCCTGCTGCTTCCAAACCTCTTCTGGGGTCTTTTTCCCTGACTTACCTGAGTCTTCGGCTCCAGTTCTGTCCTTACGGAGCTGTACAAAGCAAGTCAGCCTAATTTGGGAATAGTAGCAGGGCTCACGCAGGCCAGCACAGAGGCGTGCCAGGCTACGGAAGCTTTTAGACACGGATCTGTAACTTACTGGCAAGCAGGAGATGGAAATCTTCCTGTCTTCAGGGATCCTTCGGGTAGATTCCTGGTGGATCACCTGCTGGAAAATCAGAAAGGCAATTAGCACTCGGTGAAACACGGCTTCCCCTGGTGACCTTGGGTTCTGGTAACTACTGCCTGCCTGCTTGGGGCTCGGTGTGTGACACCGGGTCCGCACACGCCGCGGACGTGCCCAGCCGCCACCCGCTGCCTTCTGCAATCTCTTGCCCATGGAACTCCCTACTGGATTTATGAATGACTTAACATTCGCTCGCCGTCTCGACATCAGCAACTTAAAGCTCCACTGCTAGCAACCTCCTACCTCGCGCGGTTCCCAGATAATTACAGATTAGAACCGGCTAATTTTTATTTTTGTAAAGCTGTCAGAGATCTGTGTTTGTTATTATTGTCTCCTAGGTTGCCAGTTGCATAAATACATATGTAAAACCCCCTTTGATCTCTAAGTATAATGACACAGATTTATCAAATGTTTGCCTTTTTCTGTCTCTTTGAAAAGGCTGATTTATGGAGTGCAGTCCCTACCTCCCTTCCTCTCTTGAAATATGAAGTGTTTGTGAGCAGCCAAGGTAATATTTAATATCCTGCCAAGAATCCTTTGCACTTCCTAACAAATGAACTACAACCTAACCAAATGGTTCACATCTGTTTAGCCTCTTCTCCTTTTTAACTAAACAAATTAGCATTAGAATACCTGGGAGGCGCACAGAGTCCCTTTCTAGATGACAGAACACAGACAATTATTAGCAAGGGGAGTAACTGTACTGAAAGGGGCAGGCAGGGACCCAGCAGATGTTTTCGCATCTCCTGGAGCGTCCATGAATGACCCGCGCCGCAGCGGACACGCTGCCACCGCCTTTTGAAGCGGGCGAGGAGTCCATTCACGGTCCCCTTCTGAATGAAATGAAAGGCAGCGGCCTCAGCTAGCAAAATGTTTCATTTAAAGCCCTTCCACGTCACTTTTGCTGGGGTTCCCCCCCCCCCCCCCCCCATAATCGGCTAAAATAAAGAGCATCGCCCCACTCCTCCCCGCGCTTGGAGGTAGTCCTCTGCTCAATGGGCAGATCTGGTTTTATTCCTGTTTTCAGCCATGGGTGCTCATCCCAAAAGCATCAAACCCCCCCGCCTCATTGCCCTTTCCCTCCGTGAAATAAGGTGTAACGGGTTATTTGGCTTTTCGGAGAATGGCGAGGCGCAAACCAACATCTGCGAAGTGTATTTTGGATTATTACAGACTTCCACAGTCTACACGCAGGCAATTAGACCCTCCAACCACGCGGGGCCTTTCAAGCACCCCTCTTCCCGCTGGAGTCCCAAACACCTTTTAATCAGAGGTTGGGGAGGTTTTGGGAGGGGATGGGGTAAGATGGGCTCTCTGTTGAGCCCCCGTCTCATCGCAATCGTCGCTGGAGGAGGGAGCCACACGAGACACGCCGTTTTATTAGGGCTAACACTTAGCCTTTGTTGTAAATGTTTTTGGAAAAGAAAACACTCAAAAGCCTCACAGAGATACTGCTATTAATATATCATCCCAATAACAAGTGATTAAAACCAACAACAGCGACTACAAAAATGCGGCTTTGTAGCACTGGACCGCATGGGACGCAGCAGGGAAAATCATTATGAACACACCAGCGGGGTGCAATTATAAATAAAAACAGTTCTGTAAAGGCTACAAAAGCAGCAATAATCAGTCCGGTCTGCGGTTTAGTAAGGGCGAAAGACATTTACGGAAGGTGCTATTTATTACCAGCGACAGGGACACCACTGGATTACGGGGTGCAACTTCAGGATAAGTCAACAGAGGGAGTTCCCTGCCATCGCGGCCGAGCCAGCCCCAGCCTGCGCATCCCTGCGAGAGGCCTGGATGCCTGTCTGTCCATCCGTCCGTCCAGCATGGCCTTCCCGCAGTCCCCACCGTCAGCAAAGCCCGGGAAGGGATGGCAACGCTGGAACGGGTTCGTTCGCTCCGAGCTGCGGCGTCAGACAGTGGCTTTGGCGCTGGGCAGGGCTGTAAGGACAGTCCCCGGCCAGGCTGAGCCCTGCAGGTGGTTCCTACAGTTCTCCTTCCAGCGTGATGGATCCTGGCCTCACCCACGGGCAGCTCCGGGATGTCCTCGCGGAGCCGTCCGTGCAGCAATCCCAGCCAGGCTGCTCCCGCGCGGAGTGCGGGATGCAGCACAAGATGCTGGGTGACCCCTGGGGACCAGCACTGCCGGGCAGCAGAGCAGCAGCGCGGAGGACAGACCCCTTCCCGTCCCCAAACGGAGGCATTTGTCACCTATCGGCAAATCCCAGAGGCAGTGCCGGGCTGGCCGAGGTGTCCCTCGGGATGGGGACAGACCCATACCTCGTGCAGTGCCGTGAATGAGGAGCACGGCGCAGAGCCGCTGCGGGGCCGCGTGCCCGAGGATGCTTCCATTGCGCTCGTCCCACTGCTCATTAGTGAAGTGAGGAGGGTTAATTAGCCCCAGCCCTGACGCATAGCCAGCTCCTGCCCGTCCTCGTTCCTGCTGAAAGCCAAGTGCACGTAACACGCAGACAGTGGCCCTAAGGGGCATCAGACGGGGCAGAGGGGATCGAAATAATATTCCCCTTTCTGCCGCTGGGGAACTCCGCGGCCCCAGCATCCTTCTTCCCCTCGGCGTGCCTCAGTTTCCCTCCCGCGCTGGCTGGGAGCCGTTGGGACAGCCAAGGGACAGCGTGTGGGTCACCCAGCCCTTCGGCTGCTCTGTGGCGCGAGTATCGCTACGAACCTCCGAGTTCAGCTGATAAACCCAGGCTGTTCCCTTCCCCGGTTTGGACGTCGTCCAGCAGCTCCCCTGGAAGCACGGCGGAAATGCCTTAATCACCTCGTTTGTATCTCTGTTTCAAGTTTAATTTGATACAGTGCCTCCTTCTCCCCGGCCAAAAAAAAAAAAAAAAAAAAAAAAAAAAATCCCAAACATCTCCCAGCTTTTCTCGGCCGCACAAATCTTCATCTTTTTCATTGCTCAGAAAACAAAAGACGAGTCCCCATGCCAGCATCTTCCTCGTGAATGAGCTTCGCTGCCCAGTGCCCGTCGGCACCTGGGCAGCCAGTCCCCCAGCATCGGGAGGAGAGGGTTGGTGGTGGACCCTCTGTCCTACCCCAGCACCACGGTCTGGTCTCCATCCCACCCCACCCGCAGGGACCCCTCCTGCCCTCTTCCCCCTTCTTGCTTTTCGGAGGAGGGAGACGGGCGAGATGTCCCTGCTGGTCCCAGTTAGGGACAGGCCGGGCCGTCTGGGAGACCGGAGCCCTTCTGTTTCCAATTGCGCAGGGCAATTCCCCAGATCTGTGTTTCTGGTTAAGAAAAGACAGTCCGGCTACAGCTGCAGTTTAGACGGGTACAAGCGATATATTTTATAGCACATATTTCATGAAAAAAAAAAAAAAGTATCAAAGGGAAGCTGTAGTTACAATAGAAAGTGTTAAAAAGGGGAGCGGGGGACAGAAAGGACCTTGCCATGTGTCTTGGACAGCAAAAGTCGGGGGAAAAAACCTCGACCACCAAACTGCCCCACTGGCCTCTGGGGCCACGCGTGGCTGAGATCCATCGGGTACCGCACGCTGCCGCGCTCAGCCGGCAGGACTGAGGCCAGGATCCTACAAAAATGGTAACACAGGTGTGAATTTAGGGCATTTTTTCCAGCTCTGGAGGGAGAGCACGGCATCCTCCTTTCCAGGCATCTCTTTTCAGCCCTTGTGGCCCCTTTAGGGACCGTGGCAGCATCTCCCCGCCAGCTCCCCAGTACGGTCTGTGCCCACCAGGCTCAGAGCATCTCTTCGGAGGCGTCAGCAGCAACGCTCAGACAAGAACGGGAAGCAGTAACCTTGCAGGGACATGGGGAAACGTGCGGTACCTTCCCAGAATGGAGAAATGCACCAACCCGAACCCGCTCGCGCCCGCTGTCAAACCCTCAGTTCTCGCGCCAAGGCCCGGAGGTGCCAGAACTGGTTAGGGAGCAGTAGGAAAAACGTCTCCGCATTGTGGGAAAACAGCTTGTTTCGCCAACCTGGTTCTGTGAAACGGTTGAACTGCGCCTTTTTGAAACACTGGAAACTAAACCCCAGCCCCAGGCGCTGACCCGGGCTGGAAAATCTTCAGCGCAAACAGTTAAAAGTCTGGAAGCAGCAAAGTGGAGGTGACGGGAAGCGGACGAGGCAGGGCCGAGGAGAGAGATTCCTGCCGGCTCTTTTAAACACACGCACTTCTGATGGCGGTCTAAATGGCTTTGGGACACCGCACGCACGCTGTGCTCTCAAAAGACCTCCTTTTCTTTGGGTCAAGGAGAATGGGACGGCTCTGGGGCTGAGAACTGCCTTTCGGAGGAGTGGGCATCCTTGCGACACGGCAACCCAGACCAACGCAAGCTCTAACAGAGCACAGGAACCTTCTCGCGTTCAAGAAACACTGCAAGCTCCATTGGCAGAAGGGTTCGGAAGGCAGCTCCAAAGCTGGCTGAACTTTGTGTCAAAGCCCTAATATTCCGTAGTACATTCCATTTCAGAGGCCACTAAAAACCACCCATGGAACCATGCAGTAAATCCCAGTCCGAGGGTCTCCTGAAGGAGGGTCCTCACCAGTGACACTCCTGACCTCCTCGCTTGTCATCTCTGACTCCAAATTAACAACATGCTGTTTGGGAGATGACAAACATTGGAACCAGACTCTGACTTTGGCAGGGCCAAAGGGCACAGACGGAGGGGCGAGAAGCCCTGCCCCGCACGACTGACCTTCTCCATGACTGGGAGGAGGAACAGCAGCACCAAGAGGCCAACGACCGACCCAAGGCCGCCCCACCAGCGTGGTGGCATCCTGCATCCCAGGAGCCCTGGCTGGGGACGGCTCTTTGCCTGCTTAAGAAATACCACCACTACAAATGCCATCAGGAACAGCTTGCAACGGAGCTTCTAGGATTACCACCTCCAGCAGAGCTGCTTGGTAGGAAAACAGCGCTGATATTTCTGTTTTAACAGCAAAGTGTTCTGTAGACAGCCTGTATTTCCAAGGAAAGGGGAATATCTAATCGCCTCTGGAGGGCAAGCAGGACAACACGCCTTCTATCTGTAACGATAACGATTTCTAATCGTATCACTCTGTTTCCACTCCTGCTCTGGTGGGATCGTCGGAACTGAAAAGGACGTGTGTGTTTTGTATAAGCCTTGAAATGCCGCGGCCCGGCGGAGTGGGAAACGCCGCTGGAGCCCGGGGAGTGTGAATGTGTTACTCTGCTGGGGCAGATTATATCGGAGATTGAGACGGGAAGAGAGAAAAAAAACCAACCCAGTGGGGGAAAGGAGAAGGGAAAAGAGCTGTGTGTGCCGGGGTTGGGTTTCCTCACCCCCGCCGGGACACAGCGCAGAGCCCCCCCGCCTGCCAGGCTCGCTGGGACGCCCGTCACGCCGAGGTACCGCGGGGGGGGTCACGGTGGAGCCGGGGGGTCCTCGTCAACACAAGAGCTTGGCGCGATTCAGAGGCTCAGCTGTGGGCTGTCCTGCGAGGAAAGGCTTCCGCCAAGATGAAGCGATTCGGTGAAGGTCAAAGGAGAGACGCGGGGCGGAATCTAATCATTAGCCATCGCCTGCTTTCCAGGGCCGTACAGAATAACGGGTACGGGACTGACGAAAACACGAGCTGTTTACTCGTCCAACAAGGAGAAATATCATCATCCCTGTTTTACAGATGGAGCGCATTCCTTCGACGCAGATCTGGAAAGAATGAAGATCCCCTGAGCCTTAGGGCTACTGTTTTATCCACAAAACCACACAAAAGGTTTAAAGTCCAAACAGACTAAAACCAGCTTTGTCCTTCTGAGTCACTGGCTCAGATTCCTCTGTGAGCTTCGGTAGGGGCTTCTGGTGGGGCAAAGCTGCCCGCTGTAACAGCGACACCGAGATGGGACCCTCTTGGCTACCAGCAGACCCCGGGGGTGGAGGGACGTGGCACGTCGCTGCTATATTTTACGCTACTACGTAAATAGTAGGGGCAATTGTCCAGGAGGGGCAATTCATGGGGAGAACCTGAATAACCAGGATAAGGGGATGACAAGAGAGTTGGGGGGGTTCAGCCTGGAGAAGAGAAGGCTCCGGGGAGACCTTGGAGCCCCTTCCAGTCCCTAAAGGGGCTCCAGGAAAGCTGGGGAGGGACTCTGGATCAGGGAGGGGAGCCATGGGACGAGGGGGAATGGTTTTAAACTGGAAGAGGGGAGATTTAGATGAGATCTGAGGAAGAAATTGTTTGCTTGAGGGTGGTGAGCCCCTGGGCCAGGTTGCCCAGAGAAGCTGTGGCTGCCCCATCCCTGGAGGGGTTCAAGGCCAGGCTGACGGGGCTTGGAGCAACCTGGGCTGGTGGGAGGTGTCCCTGCCCAGGGCAGGGGGTGGCACTGGGTGGGCTTTACGGTCCCTTTCAACCCGAATCATTCTATGACTCTATGACAAACAACCTATATTCAAGTTCTCCAAATGGGACAAGGCAAAAAACATTGCGATTGTACACAGGATTCAGGTTCAGATTCCAGCCTGACGCTGGCACAGCCCAGGACTGAGATGCAGGAACTCCAGGCACTGCCCCAGGTGTGCAAAGCGGCCACCGCCAGACACTCTCATGCTCCTCAACTGCCTCCTTCCCTGCAGAATTTAGGCAGCAAGAAATATCAGCAGTGCTGGAGCGGGGATGGCTGACATTAATCCTCCACGTAGGGTCACAGGGACCACAAACACCTACAGACGGTTCAGTATTTTTTTCATTTCCACAGTGGCACCAGCACTGTTGAAAAGGACACCCGAGAGCAGATACTGTACTACCCATCGGTAACCAAGATTTCAGTTTGGCAATGTTTTTATTTTCAAAGCACACGCGACAGCAAAAATTCCTAAAGGCAGTAAAATGACGGCAGATGACATCAGCCATACCTGATACATGGCCACTTTGGAGCACAGCAGAGAACGCTTTCTAGGTGAAAAAAGCCTCCCCTTTTTTTTTTTTCAATTGAAAAACTAAGGTATTTCTTACCTTCAAATCCCAGATCCACTCATTGTAAAACCATGTTCTCTCCCCAGGCCAGCCCAACTGGGTGTGGAGATGTTGGTGCAACTCTGTGACCTGCATTTTGCAGACACTCAGCGATGATTATAAAGCTCCTGTCTGGCCCTAAAACCCGTGAACGTTACACATTTTGGCCCAAGAAATGAAGAAGACTGCTCTTCAAAACTCAACCACAGGCATCTCCTGGGGACCTTTAATCAACGTTGAGTTTGTCGGGACAGACCCCGTACTTGCAGGCCATCCCCAAGCCTGGCTTCGGAGAAAACCACAATCCTCCTGCTTCAGCATCACTTTCTGCCTCTGGGAGCAAAACCTGTGGTTTGCGCGCGCCATCTGCTCTTTTCAGGTTCCTCTCCCAGCTAAAGGTTGACCAAATTCTTCGGTTTTCCACAAACCCTTTCTACTCACATGCCAACTTACTTTCAGCGTCCTTTTTGCACAATAAACCCCTATTTCGCAAGCTGTCCTTGCTCTTGCAGCGATCAAGAGGAATATTGTTGCTGCGAGAAATGCCACAAAACCACCACATACCTTTGCAATTAACTGAGCTGTCCCGGAGTTCCGATCACAAGCGAATTGTTTAAAACAGATTTTGAGCATTCACATATTTTTTTTTTTTTTGTACAGTACGCACTTTATTGCAGAGAAGACCGGATGCATTTTTAAAACAAACTGAGGAGTCGCACAGTTTCCAGACATTTCTACAAAGTGTTGCCCGCAGTAACCCGAGTACAACGGAGTCCGTCAGACCAAGAGTCAGAGGGAACCCAATCCTGTCATCTGCAATCACTCGAGAGACTCCGAAAATCTTGCAAACCCGTTATTTAAGCGCCACGTAAAACAGGTGGCTCTGCTCTGGCGAGCGCCTCCGCCCGCAGAACAGAGGTTAACCGTGTCACTCCTGATTTACACCGGCGGAACTGGGACCAGAAGTTGGGCTCGTAGCATGAAAGCAGCCAGCGAAGGTTTTATGTCGGCGTGATACGCACGTGGTGGCAGATTTGTGACGTTTCCTGAAGGGCTTTATCCGGGCTGAGAGCAGAGCCAGCGTCTCCCGTTTCAGGTGTGACTCCCTCTTTGGATCGACGCACGGCCGTGCTGCCCAGTCCCTCTCCACGGGGGAAAGAAGTCTTGGCAGGAAAACACATCAAGTCATAACAGGCACTGACTACCACAATAAACCGCAACACAGCCTTCGTCTACCCTGGATGCCGCCCTGTTTGGAAGCATCCCAGCGGGTCCCAGCCAGCCCGGGAAGGCTGCGGGTTAGCCGCAGCCCCGCGGTGGCACGGCAAGCACGTTAGACTGGGGCTAGAAATGTTCTTCAGCGTATCAGTGAACAAAGATAATGCATTTTCCCAGTGGGACCATCCACAGTAATTGCTTTTGAGAGAGGCTGGCTGCATCAGGAATTTGAACGTTATAATAGGAGAGAAAAATCCCAAACTTGTTTTGTTCTGTAAAATTTGTTTCCTTAACCAATTACGTAGCCCAAAAGCGAGGTGCCTTGTCTCGGAGCCACCCCAGTGTGATATTAAATACTGATCAAACTCTTGATGCAAGTCCAGAGCTCGCCTGAGGACGCTGGCACTGAGTGGGCTGGCACAAGCCACGTCAGCGTAGAAAAGCCTTAAAACTACCAGGCTCTGGGATGTGGTTCTCGCCTCCCACACCTCTTCAAAGCTTTGCTGACACCAAAGAGGAACGGCAATTTTTACCAGCTGAAGATCTGACACACGGGGCTCAAAGCCTAACGACGGAAAACCACCCGGGAGTCGGAAATTCCCCGGGATGGATGTAGGGCAGAATGGCTCAGAGCGTGTTCAAGGTACGTGGTAGAGGAGAGCCGTTCATCTGGAGGCTGTTTAACTGCTGGTGTGTAGCGTGCTGAAAGACAGTCTGCTGTACTCCTTTAGCATTGCGCCAGCTGTATGAAAGCTAAAAAATCTACCGAGGTGAAACGGGAGCCTTGGGAAAAGTAACTGATTGGAAAAAACCTCAGAAATTGAAGGCTTCTGCATAATAACAGAGCAGGGACGGCACGGATCGAGACAAGAGTTCACCCAACCCACCACGTGCCTCAAAGCTTAATTTGGAAAGGATGCTTGGGGAGCAGGGGTGATAAATCATTCATCTGTCGCTTCCCGACGGCGTGGCCAAGGCTGGCAGTGCTGGCGGTCAGTAAGTGTGCGCATGAGAACTGAAAACCTACCCACACGGTGAGAGCCACGACTCACGGAGACTTTAGAAGGCCACCCCGAAGTGATGTGCTTCTGACATAGGCTAAATTTGAATCCGTGATGAGTGAGTGAGCCTAAGGGCCGTGAATGCTTTAAGCTCTCGTGTCTATTCCCTTTCAGAAGAAAATAGAAAATTATCGCATGAAGTGGTCGCTAGGCACAAATGATTCTTCTTCAAACACATCCCCACAGGTTTCCCCCTTGTAATTACTAAAATATACTACCTGATGTGTCACGAGGACGACAAGCAATTGACATTTAAGGCAATCTGATTTCCACAGCCCTCCCATGATCTCCACCGAGCAGATCGCCTTTGTCTTCCTTGTCTAGGAGCGACTTCTTGCACGTGAACATGACAAGCAGCAGCATCGGCAAATGCCACAGGCTGCAGAAGAAGAGCTTCCTGGAGCTGCTGCGATCCGCGTCCCTGTAGAACCGAAAGGCGAGGTAGGAGATGTAGAGGTTGATAGGGAGCGAAACGACGGGGAATGTCCACGTGGTCATGTCGAGAACAGGAGCCAGGGTTGAGAGTCCAATTAAGGCCAAGCAGTGACGCAGAGCCACCCGCCTGCAGAGCCCGGGGTGGGTGACGGACATCATACAGTAGCCTCCGCGGGAGTAATCTTCCCGCAGACCCCAGCTCAGGGCGTTGAAGTGAGGGAACTGCCAGGAATAGAGGATTCCTCCCAACAGCAATGCACCTGCAGCGGGAGAGAGAAGGAAACGCGCATTAGAGGGGCCACCGCGAGAAGTGCTACGTTAAAGACCGCAGCGGATTCGGGCTGTATTTGCACAAGAGCAGCGCTACGAACCTGCCCCACGGCGCCGTGCAGGAGCCGAGGCGCGCTCTGTAAGGTAAGGCACGCTTTGCTTTTAACGGCATTTACACGGGGCTGCGCGCGGTGGCTCTTCTGTTTTTCGAGCACTTAATTTGAAAAGCATTTCAACAAGTCACTTCCTCCTAACGAACCATCGCTAATTGGTTTCTGCACCACTTTCAGTCTCTACCTGAGGGAAGATTGATGGAAATGAAGCAAAGTTGGGCAAGAGGCTGTTTTCCTGGGAGCCTCTGGCTTCTGCTCCCGGGTTCTTGAGTTGGAGCATCCAGAGAAGAAGAAAGCTGGTGGCAGAGCAGTGTCACACCGAGCAGGAACAGGGAGCCTGCTCAACGAGAGCAGAAAAGGAGGATAAGCTGCTTCCTCCTGAGAACGGGGAAAACACCAGCAGCCCGGGAGCCAGGAGCACGGCTGAGCTTTCTGTTTGCCCACTGCGAGAAGGAATGGAGCCGCTCCCGGCACGGGAGCCCCTCCATCACGGACCTCGGGCAGGCGGCAGAACTGGCAGAAGCTACTAATGAAGCGACAGAAGATGGAGAACTTTATATTCCTTCAAACCAATCGTAGGAACTTCTAAATAGTTTGACCAAGCAACTCTGTTCACGGCAATCAGCTACTTTTACCTTTAAAAAGGCGCTATGGCAGCACCGTGTTTTTCACAGCTATCCTCAGGACCCGGCACGGGGCTTATCGAGGCAGAAGCAGCTCATGTGCCGATTTCAGCGAGCTTCAAGGAGGCCCTCAGACTAAACTCCCTTCACTAATTTTGTCTGAAGACACAAAAAATCCCCCAAGGCTGTTGCACATTATGAACATTCCTGGATTTTCCTTTTGTTCCCCCAGCTCCCAAACACTCCACTCCGGCATTAACACTTTCTTTGCATCTCCCTGCCTTCATGAGCTCCTTCTCTATGGAAATTACTTCTCAGTTGGAGCCATGAGTCTATCATTTTCTTAACGACTTGATAGAAACAGAAAGAGCAACACTTATCTGCGCACGTGTTAATGTATTTAAATTCTTCCCCAAATGTTCGCTTCTTCCCCAGCGACTGCTTGGGCTCTAACAAAGACCTTGTCACTGTCTCCTTCATGGTTCACGTCTTCTCCCCATCTGTTCCTTGGGCTGTGCATGTCCAGTTCGTGTCTTAAACAGCTACCATACGCTGGTGTTGACATGCAAATAATAATAATGATAATCTAAATTTGCAAAAGAGACCTTTCTTTTGCCCTACCTTATCGAGCGATGAAGGAACAACCCATTAGACTTAATGCGGGTTTCCCGTTGCCTATAAGGTCCGGTAGTGGTATAAAAGACCCATCTCATCACTTACTACAATGAGTAACAAACAGCCCATCAGGGAAGTATGTGCCTCTGAACGTTGATTACATTAAGGATGGAGATAGATCCTCATATATTGGACGTGCAGCTTTCAGACCAACTTTGCTAGGCATCGCAGGTGATTGCCTGGACTACCCCCAAAACACTTGCAAATCCTGCCAGTCGATCCTCCCAAAGTCGACTTTCAGGGTGCGGATGCTTCAGGTGTAAGCACCTTCTCTAAAGTGGAACCTTTTAAGACGGTTGAAAATGGTGCACCCCAAAATTACCATGAATTTCAGAAAATCGCGGCAAAAAAATGTAATTTTGTCCCTAACAAAACAGGATTTGATTCGGTTCTGCTGAAACCTAAGGGAGCAGCTCTACTGAAAGAAACTGAAATAAAAGTTAATCAAGCAGCAGTACTCCCTACACCAGGAGAAACAATGGGGGAAAATGGTTTTGGAATATGTCATTCTTTAGCTTTTTCCTATTCTTGTAAAACATATCACCGGAGGCAAGATCCTGAACGCGATAAACCTCAGATAGGAATATTTTTCAAGCTTCCCCTCTGAAGCGCTTTAGAGATATTAGCTTGTCATTTTTCAGAACTTTGGGAAAGGGAAGCTACAATTCTCCGTCAGCCGAGGAGCCGTGAGTAGGTGGAGCCGGGGCCGGGATTCCGAGGCAGAGGCCGTCCCTGCTTCCCACGGCTACGGAGCAGCCGGCTCTTCGTCCCTGCGTTTGGGCTGGAACACGGGCTTTGCTTATTCAATTGTTCAAATGTTGTGTGCAGCCAAGCTCAAAACACACCCTAAACCTCAAACACACAAAAACCTTTCGCAGTTCTCTCTAACTATAACACCATTAAAAGAAAAAAAGTCATCTGGAGAAACTTTTAAACACAAACAGACCAACTAAACTACTCGAGGCTGGATTCCCATTTACAAAGCTCTGGTTTTTACATGCAAGCCTTTGGAATTTAATTACTTTGATTACATTACAACCATTGAGATAATTGATATTTTACAGAGAAGCCGAACAGTAAAACAATTTAATAGCCCATTATGGGGATTTTAACCGACCCCATCTTTTTGTTAAGTTTCCCATGTGCCCTGGACATCCTGTAATTTCCTCTGCCCGGGCTGAGACCGTGAGGTTGTCGGAGATTTTTAAGTGTCACGTCAAGAGCGATGACTCGCAAAGCACAGCACACGGTACGGTACAATTCAGCATCAAATGAGCCCACAGTACGAATCCCGTCCAGCCCGGAGCAGACACTGCAATACTCATAATTACTAGATGAATGCTAACTATGTCATAATTAGGTCAACAATGTTTTTAAGCAATATTACAGCGAGACTAACTCTGGAGAATTACCTGGTTCAAAATAGCGCGGAGTCTACTCTGCTGCTTCCCGACAGTTTGGGAACTCAGTTTAATCAATGCAAATCTCCTTTTTCTCCACCGAGTTTGTAATTTAGCGAAGACCAGAGACGAGGTCGTTCACAGCCGTAACGTGTGGAGCTGGCGGGGGGTTTGGAAAGGCAAAGGCGGGTGTCGGAGCAGAGCCCTGGTCTGCGTTGGCAGCGGGGGACAGCAGCACCCAGGGACACCGCAGCCCTCGGGCTTCTCCACGGCACGTGGAAAACCTGGGCGCAGGCAGACCCGTACGGAATTCTTGCTTTTCCATAAGCATTTATACACCGCAAGACCACAAGCACCCGGCTCGTGGATATCCTAAACTCGTTACCCTTATTTTTGGCCAAATTTTTAACAGCTGCAAGTTTAGCCCATTTGTGACCACTTCCAAACTCTTCACTTCTCCAAGTGCGAGAGCGGGAGAGCTGCGAGCACACGCTTCTAAATCCTGGCACCTCGGCACACGAGTCCTGTTTGATTATGGAAAAATAATGGCGTCTATTTAGTCAAACAGCACCAAGTCTCCAATATTCTTTCGTTCTTGTGTGCAAAACAGGTATAAAATAATTTCTTGTTGAGTTCCTATCGTTTAACCATTTTGTACAAGTTTAAATCATCTCAAAAGTTACAGGATTGCACAGAACCAGGCAGGCGGCCGCAGAGTTAGAGATAAATAACAGATTTTACCGTTCATCATGAATTTGAAGGTTAAGCTATTATTTCTTTTTAAAAATTCTTTTGGAAGTATTTAAATAGCGATAATATATCTTCTTTTTAATAAACAAGAGCAAGCTGAGATTTTTATTTTATTTTAATATCTAAGATAAAGCCAAAATGTCAACCGGCACTGAAGAAGGCAGAAAATGGTTCTTTCTTTCTGTAAATGTATTTTTATCTAGTGAAATACTGAAGCTTTATAAATCGCCCTTTTTCTAAAACAAACAAGACACTAAATTCCACAGTGATTCGGAAACTGCTTGGCAAGACATTTTAAGGTTCAACAAATTTGGGTAAGACTTGGAAATAATCGTGAGACGAGGCTTCCAAATCCAACTAGTGATTCTGGGCTTGCAAACCGTGGTAGCTGACAGTCTAATTTTTAGAATTATGAGAGCAAGAAGCATCCCTCTCTGAAGCTACGCTTTTCACGGTGTCCAGAAGGCCACGTGGTACCTCTGAACTTTGATGAAAATTTCATGCTTTATCCTTTTTAAAGCAATTTATGATGACCTCATTTGCTGGATGGTCCAAATCTCAGGCGAGGGATGAGGCCTTGAGCAACCTGGTCTAGTGAGAGGTGTCCCTGCCCATGGCAGGGGGTTGGAACTAGATGGTCTTTAAGGTCCCTTCTAACCCGAACCATTCTATGATTCTATAATGTCATCCCGATGAGTCCTTGGCCTCTCTGCTAAGAAGAGGACCTAAGAGCAGGGAAGTGGGAGATGGTTTTTAGGGTGCAAGCCCTTGCAGGGTATGAACTCTGCCCACTGGCCAACATGGGGAGAGCAGAGCAGTCGGGGAGCAACACCTTCTTGTCTCATCCACCCTGGGCTTGCATCGGGATCAGTGACCCAGAGACTCCCTCATGGACATCCCCCAAATTACTCACATCCTGTAAAGGATATGGAGTCTGTTCAAGTCTATACACCATCTGCTCAGGAAAGAGTGGGCACATTCAGCTGCTGAGCTCACAGTGCCAACAGAAAGTGGCCCAGGTTGCCCAGAGAAGCTGTGGCTGCCCCATCCCTGGAGGGGTTCAAGGCCAGGTTGGCTGGGGCTTGGAGCAACCTGGGCTGGTGGGAGGTGTCCCTGCCCAGGGCAGGGGGTGGCACTGGGTGGTCTTTACGGTCCCTTCCAACCCGAACCATTCTATGATTCTAAATCATGCTGGTAGCATCGTTGTGAGCAAACAGTTTAATTCACATAAAGCAGCCTGAGGACTGCAAACCTATTTTCTCACCCACTAAAGGGCAGAAGTAATGTCTGGATCCTGCTGGACTGTCTCGTGCTGAGGATGCCACTCTCTTAAGCAGTGATTTGAAATATGCCTCTTTCATGCTGGCAATACCTTTCATCATCAAAGAGCTTCATACATCGTACACTTGGCACATGGCGCAGTAGCGATGATTTCACCCAGAGCTGAATTATTTCAGCTGTCTGCCTTGAACAAGGCACAATAGTTGGGGATGATCCCATTGAAACTCTCCAAGAAATTTTTAAAGGCAAGTTCTTCCAGGGCAGAAAAGGATTTTGAGCTACAAGAGGGCAGAGGCTGGAGCCCAGCGTGCATCGGTGGGAGCACCAGCAGAGTCAGCTGGAGCCCAAGCAGCCCGGGCAGGCGGATGAACGTGGCCCTGTCTGCACAAGTCAAGGCAAACCTCTCCGAGGTTATCTCCAGCGACCGCTGCATCGACATCGTGCTCCTGAAAACACACCGGGGATGAACAACTTATTATTTCTTCTTATCCTTCTCATTGTTCTTCAGACAACACACAGTGCCTGCCCTCTGCATAGTGTTCTGCAAACCTCTGGTATCACTTTCAAGCTCTGGACAGGACAGACGTTATTTACTTAACCAATAAAACAAAAAAAAAAAAAAAGGAAGGGGGAGCTGATCTGTAGCATCGATTCAAGAACGGACTCGCTCCTTCCGTCTTTGCTTTGGTGCTGCATATGTACGACTGGGAAGTGGCCAACCAGGCATTAAAATAAACATGGAATGGTTAAAATATCAGCTCCAAAACAGATGTTGAAATCTTACTGCATTTCCCAAAGCTGGTGTTTACTGCCTTGGCAACCTAAGAATGCTGTTTTGCTTAAAGCACAATTTTAGTAATTCTTCTGCCTTGAATAATGTGAAGGAATTTTAAAATTATTTCCAGACCTTGGTAGCTCCCTGACTTCTTAGAGGAAAGCACCGGCCTTTTGTCTTTAGGAAACTGGTCTGAGTTTGGCTGCTGTCAGGAGGGAAGGCTTTGGTAGTCGAAGCTCGGCCTTTTAACGGATCGTAGCCAGGAAACAACCACACACCGCATTTCCTTGATAGCACACAACTGGCTCTCCTCCCTTCAAAGATGTTGAACAAATTACTGCTCTTTAATCCAGACAAGGTGGATTAGAGCTCAGAGGCTTGACTTGGACCAGCTGGATCCACCTGCTTGGGAGCAACCGCGCTGTCTCAGACCGCCTTTTTCACCTTTTCTACAGGAAATTTAACAGAACCAGTCCAAAACTCTGTTAACTGTGATCCCGCGTGATTTTTACAGGACGTTACGCTCGCAGGGACCGTACTGGATACATCCCAAAAGCTTTTATTTTCTCTCTTTTCTTTTGCGCTCGTTCACAACAAGTTTAACACGGTGGCCTTCCCCGGCGATTTCTAACCATGCAGCAATTATGGGGGTAAAGAAAGATTTTGAAGCCTCGTCAAAGCCTTGCTGCCCATTGCAGGTTCAATGGAATATTAAACACCCAAAGATTATTTGGAGGGGTCGGTACAAATATTCCGAGTGGGTTGGAGAGTCGCGTCCCTAACACAGCTGTACCGTCCTGGTTGATTAAGCTGGCGGAGGCATTTTCTGGCTGTGAAGGTGACTTGGAAGTTGTGATAATTACTGCCCTTCCTTCAGCTTATTTTGGTGATGGAAAATGACGATTAGGGTAAATCAATCAGCCTCCAATTACGAGTGTTCAAGACACTGCCCTGACACAGTCACTCCTGAGGAAAACTGCTACCTACTATTTAACTTTTCCCATTGTCTTAGGGAGTAGAAAAGGGATTAACACCACAAAACTTACATCTCAATTTCTGATTATGAAGCCTCCTCAAACACAAAGGACTTCGGGAATTGCCTAGTCATGAACTTTAACCCAACCAATTTAATTCCCCCCTATTCTACCGCCGTGGCATTTCCCATATTAGCACCACCCCAAGACAACAACCGCCGCTTCTGCTTCCATTGGGAAACAAAAGCAGATGCTACTGCTTGTGTCGGATGCCACGCAAGCGGCCTTGAGAAGGAAAATAGGAAAAATATCACTTCTAAAGCCGTGCACAAGGTCTCCGGGCCGCAAACAATGGTCCTGACTGTCAGTGCGGGCACGTACAGCCCCGCGCACGGCCCTGATTGTGAGCCTTCAAGGTTACACGGTCGTGTAAAGGAAGGGCGAGGAGGAAAACACTGGAGAACTCAAAAGCTTCATGGTCATGGGTTTCAATAGCTGTTTCTTTTGAAGGCCGGCACAAAAGGCTTGTGGGACAGGAGCGTCGCGGGGCTGCGATAGACTTCTCCGGGCAGCACACAAAGGGAAGGGGATGTTGGCCGTGTGTACGGCTTGTCTGCAGAACAAAAGGACGATCCTCGGTGTCCACCAGGAATGGGAAATGAAGTTGGCAGTGGGGTTTTGCACCTCGAGGGAGCGTTCCTGGCCACTGCCTTCCACAGGAGGCAACCAGACGCCCTCAGGTACGCTCGCCATGGGGAGAGAAGCTGCGTGCGTACGGGGTAGACACGGGCATGCACACTTCTTGCACGACACACGACAGGTTATTACAGCCGAAAGCCTCACAGGGAAACACCTCTCATTATATAGGCAAAGTTGAGAAAAGCACCACCGCCGTACAGAATTCATCTTAGCTAAGCCCAGCAACGTATGCCATAAAAAAAGCGAGCCTGTTGGGTAAGATGAAAATATGGTCTTTGCACAGACCATTCGTTCTGCGCTAATCTCTTTAGGAAGCATTTGCCGAAGGGCCAGACTCAGTGGAGGACTGAAAACCTGCAGAGCCACACAGGGGCTCCTCGTCACCCTGTGTCACACACCAGGACATCGGTGCTTCTCCCATGGGCATTATGTCACACACTGGGACATCGGTGCTTCTCCTACAGGTGTTGTGTCACACACCAGGACATCGGTGTTTCTCCCATGGGCGTTGTATCACACACTGGGACATCCGTGCTTCTCCCATGGGCGTTGTATCACACACTGGGACATCCGTGCTTCTCCCACGGGCGTTGTGTCACACACTGGGACATCCGTGCTTCTCCTACAGGTGTTGTGTCACGCGCTGGGACATCCGTCCTTCTCCCATGGGTGTTGTGTCACACACCAGGACATCACGCCTTCTCCCGCAGGCATTGTGTCACACACCAGGACATTGGTCCTTCTCCCATGGGTGTTGTGTCACACACCAGGACATTGGTCCTTCTCCCACAGGCATTGTGTCACACACCAGGACATTGGTCCTTCTCCCGCAGGCATTGTGTCACACACCAGGACATTGGTCCTTCTCCCACAGGCATTGTGTCACACACCAGGACATTGGTCCTTCTCCCGCAGGCATTGTGTCACACACCAGGACATTGGTCCTTCTCCCGCAGGCATTGTGTCACACACCAGGACATTGGTCCTTCTCCCACAGGCATTGTGTCACACACCAGGACATTGGTCCTTCTCCCATGGGTGTTTGTGTCACACACTGGGACGTTGGTCCTTCTCCTGCAGGTCTCCTGCAGGTACTGTGTCACACACCTGGGGCACATGTCCTCCTGTGCCCCATGAGCCGTGCGTGGGGCAGAGAACCGGCAAAGGGCACGTTGCCTCTGAATTCGTGGAGCTGGTCCCCCAAGGTGTCCCAGCAGTGAAACTGCCATTTCTTTTGTCTCTTGTGAAGATGGAAAGGGGGGAAAAAACCCAGCCCACTGGCTTTTGTCCTAAATTCAGACCAGCTGCTTACTACTATTGTCCCTCTGCCTCGGTTTTTACAGTCTTTACCCCCACAAAGCACACTCCTGGGCCAATTCTCATATGTCAGTGACATGAATACCTCCGTTTCCTCTGGAACAGGCCACAAATTCTGTCGTCTTTCATCCGAGAAGTGAAAAGCATCCGAAAAGCTGAGTTTCCTAGCGGGAGTTGATAGTCGGAGCCTCCTCTGCTCCCACGGCGGGACGCGGATCTGCCCGGCTTTGGGGGGCGGCTGGATCTCAGACCCGCTCCCACATGAGGGGGCGTTGGAAGCTCCCAGTGCTTAACTGGAAGGGACACAAAGATCTCCCAGCTTATTTTGCAGGCAATTAAGCTGTTGCTTTGCTCTCCCTCCTCCCGGCAGCCAAGCGCTACACCAGGGAAGGTATGAGAGACCCCAGCCATTGACAGGTCGGGGGCAGCCCCCCCTCGCCCCTATTCTCTTTTTTTTTTGTTGTTACTGAAACCATCCATCTGCCAAATGTCACTAGCTGATAAGAGCTGCCCGTTTTTAAATCCCCATTTGTAAATAGATGTTGGCTGACATAATTAATGTCTACCATACAACACAATTTGAATTACAAAGTAAAGGCAATTTAAAAATCAGCCTCCACATGATTACAATTGATACTCAGTCTATAAATTCCATAGCCCCAGGAATTATTTAAATTTCGGAAAATGAATGAAAATCAGTACAAGATGTCTTTCGGGAAAGCGAGACCAGAAGTGGAGCATCTGAGATAAACTAAATAGTCTCTTGAGATAAACATTCTTTGGTGCAGTAATACCTATGGCTCCAGGCCACCGTGGGTCTGTAATGTCTGCTCCGTCAGGGCTCTTATCTGCTGTGCCACTGCCACCTACTCAGAATAAATCCCCTTAACTGATAAGCACATTATGTTGAGGACCCCTGCTTGTCACTTCCATCTAACTGGGTGGTTTATCTGAACGCCGCCGCACTGGATGGCTCCGCTCTAAGACACCGATACCGCGCGCCGGCTGGGATGGAGCCTTCAGAGCAGAAGTACAAAATGTATAAGGCAAAATATGGGTTACGGCACTGGGAAATGTTTACCCCAGATTCCGTTCCTCCGCTACTGAGAAACAACAAGTTTAAATGGACAACAAACATTTCTAACAAGCAAGCTGCGGAGTTAGTCTGGGGAGAAAGACCAGCAACACAAGAGTAATTTAAAGCACGTATAAGGTCGTGCCTCTCGCACGCCGAAATAAATAGTTCTGGAACTTCCTAAAGACGCCTGTACACGGGCTCAGCATCAGCGGGGCACAGCCGGGGATCCCGCGCGTGGGTCCTGTGTAGGAGGAGGATCCAGCACCCAACAGGACGCTGCTGAACTTTGCCTCCTTCTCCTGGCTTTGTGCTATTTTAAGGCTTTAAGTGAATTTCGTATTTTCCTTTGTAAAAATAATTTGAGGGCGTCTAGGTTTACTAGAAAAACCAATCTCTTTGGAAATAAACAGCACCACAAAGGAGCAGTGAAATCCGCTTTCAAGGAAGCAAACGTGTTACTGCAAATCACGGGCCGGCGGTTAAGTTCTGCATAAATACAGCAGATACGTGGCAGCGATAGCCACGTGATAAATTACATTTATCACACACCTTTGACCATCTCACCTGCACTTGGCTCCCCCAGCGAGGAAATGTTAACATTCCCGATCTTTCATCAGTTTCAAACAGCTGCCATTAAAAAAAAAAAACACCGCACAACCCCCCCCCTCCCCGCCCCAAACCCACAACAAAGAGTTCCACATCTTCCCAGAGATAAGGTTATCTTTCTCTTTTGAAATGTGAGGTTTTCCCTAAATTACGTTGGCACAAAACCTAGGGTTGGGGGCAGGATGTTCAATCAGGCTTAAGAGCATATAATTAAAGTTACTTAGCAGGGACAGAAATGGAAGCATCGCTGGGAATCGCCGTAAGATCTGCAAAAGATAGTGCAGTGTCAGAAATACCAGCAAGCGGCAAAGAGTCCAGTTGGAGGTCCGTGCCAAGTGGTGTTCCCCAGGGGTCAGTACTGGGTCCAGTCCTCTTCAATATCATAGAATCACAGAATGGTTCAGGTTGGAAGGGACCTTAAAGCCCACCCAGTGCCACCCCCTGCCCTGGGCAGGGACACCTCCCACCAGCCCAGGTTGCTCCAAGCCCCGTCCAGCCTGGCCTTGAACCCCTCCAGGGATGGGGCAGCCACAGCTTCTCTGGGCAACCTGGGCCAGGGGCTCACCGCCCTCACAGCCAAGAATTTCTTCCTCAGATCTCATCTAAATCTCCCCTCTTTCAGTATAAAACCATTACCCCTCATCCAATGGCTCCACTCTGTGATAAAGAGTCCCTCCAATATATTCATCAATGACCTCGATGAAGGGACACGGTGCACCCTCAGTAAATTTGCTGATGACACAAAGCTGGGGGGGGTGGCTGACACAGCAGAAGGCTGTGCCACCATCCAGAGAGACCTGGACAGGCTGGAGAGTTGGGCGGAGAGAAACCTTATGAAATTCAATAAGGGCAAGCGTGGGGCGCTGCACCTGGGGAGGAATAACTCCCTGCACCAGGACAGGTTGGGGGTGACCTGCTGGAGAGCAGCTCGGTGGAAAGAGACCTGGGAGTCCTGGTGGACAACAGGATGACCATGAGCCAGCAATGGGCCCTTATGGCCAAGAAGGCCAACGGCATCCTGGGGGGCATAAAGAAGAGTGTGGCCAGGAGGTCAAGGGAGGTCATCCTCCCCCTCTGCTCGGCCCTGGGGAGGCCACATCTGGAGTGCTGTGTCCAGTGCTGGGCTCCCCGGTTCAAGAGGGACAGGGAACTGCTGGAGAGGGGACACCAAAGGGCTACCAAGAGGATGAGGGGACTGGAACACCTCTCTTGTGAAGAAAGGCTGAGGGATTTGGGTCTCTTCAGGCTGGAAAAAAGACGCCTGAGGGGGGACCTTATCAACGCTTATCAATACTGAAAGGGGGGGTGTCAGGAGGATGGGGCCAGGCTCTTCTCAGTGGTGCCCGGGGACAGGACAAGGGGTAACAGGCACAAATTTGACCATAGGAAGTTCCACCTAAACAGGAGGAGGAACTTCTTTGCTGTTGAGGGTGGCAGAGCCCTGGCACAGGCTGCCCCGAGAGGTGGTGGAGTCTCCGTCTCTGGAGACATCCCAAACCCGCCTGGAGGCGTTCCTGTGCCACCTGCTGTGGGTGACCCTGCTCTGGCAGGGGGTTGGACTGGGTGATCTCCAGAGGGCCCTTCCAACCCCTGCCATTCTGTGAGTCTGCAAAGTGTTTGCATCGCTGGAAAAATAAGGGTCCCAGATTTTTATCTGCAAACATGTGATATTTGTTTCTTGTAATAGAAACTGTCAAGGTATTAAACTTTGCAATAAGAAAGTTATAAATAAAATGAGGATAAATTAAAACAAGGCCGCTCCCATTCTGAGACACTTCGTTATTATCTCTGGAGGAACCTAGGAATCATCTCCAACTCTCTGGAACGACCGAGAGCATCTCGCAGCACGAGCTATGCGCCGGTGATGCTATTGCACTCCGGACGTTATAGAAGGATGCGGCCACGGCTGTCCCAGGGTACCACACACTACGCTGCCGCGCTGGGTTACCCCCGTCAAATGCCAATGAGAGGTAGGTCCACACTCTAAAATATTGCTTTCCCTACAACCAGCAACACGTACAACAATGTGGCTGCTGTGAGAAGATTACAAGGAGAGAAAATCCACAGGAAAATGTAAAACGCAAAAAGCCAGCAGTTAAGTGGTGAGAACTTTCCTTCTCATTAGTTTTCTAACTCCCTTCCTTCACATTCCTCTCTGTTATTGAGTGGAATGATCCTTTTTTTTTTTTTTTTTTTTTTAAACGAGGTGCAAATGCATTTTCACACCTCTACCTAAAACTAGGTGAAGTCTCCAAGCTAATTACACATTATTAATGAGTTCAACAACTGTGGGTAGGCTGGTTAGCGAAGGGGCGCAGGTCTGCGTGTCGCGTATGGACGCACACGGACACACGCTTCTCCTGGCACGGGTCTGATGCTGTCAGGTGCTGAACCCTCTTCTCCTTTGCAATAATAGAACGTTCAACACTCAGAATTATAGTCTACAATGCAATTCTTTTCTTTTATTTCTCTATTTTCTTTTTAAAGGTGTTTTAGGTTTTATTTTGTTTGGTTTTTAACACTGAAATGCACTGAAGTATTACATTCAGGGCACCGTTTTCAGAACTCTCCCCAGGGGTGCTGTATTCCAAAGACCAGTATCAGCTCCATAACATTTTTTTCACCGACACACGCCGGAAGCTGACTGTAGAAAGTTTTAGCTGCCCAGAACACACAACGCAACACCGGGTCACGCACCGGCAACATCATCACGTGCTGGCGAAGTCTGGCTCTGAGCTATCATCTTCCACCGGTGGCACCACTGCCAGAGACTATCCCTTCCACAGCAGAGCTGGCAGAGGGACACGCAACCACATCTCAGGCGCAAATTAGAGAGGAAGAGCTTATTTGGGACAAAGACGGTGCTCCCTGCTGCCCGCCCTGCCTGCCCTACAGGGACAGCTTCGCGCTTTGCGAAATAGGTCTTGAAGAGCAAGTTGCAACTTGACGAATTCAAGACGATGAAAATCAGTGCCAGTTGACTTTAACGTGCCAGGCTTTAGCCGCAGCAGTTTAGCTAAAAATCCGGGGTGACAATTTGAACGGTGACAGCCTCTACAGCAAGGGGTTTTAGTGAGCTCCCCCAGTCCGGTCTGCGCAGGTGAAAACGTGGGCACGTGAGAGTCATCTTCTAGCATCAACTCTGCAAAGAGGTGCCAAAACCTACGCAGAAATCCCTAAACGACGTCAGATCCAAGATCTAGGCAACTGCAGACAGAACGCTACAGTCCTTAAAAATATACATTTTGTGGGTTTAATTCATTGTCTCCTCTTTAGAAATACAGAACTTCTAATGATGTCTGCTATGCACTCCTTAACACGAGACACTCTACATACACACACATACCATTTATAGGTCTAAATATAAAAAAACCCCAAAACTTTCAGAGATGTAAATGTTTGTATAGAAGTACTACACGTGATTAAAAAAAACCACCACAAACCCCTTCCTCCTAGCTCTGGATCAGCTCTGGATCGGAGCACGCGTACACAAAGCCAATTCAGCCTGACTTTTATAGGGAGCGCGCAGCACAAATGAGGAACGGCGTGCTGCCGATTTTGCACAGATCCTGATAATTCCTGCTTAAAAGCCTTGTTGTTGAAAGTATTATTCAAGCCTTAAATATGCCGCGCTGCGGGATGAGTGTGCGCTCAAAACATTCTTAACAGACCTGTTAATTGAACTCCCTGAGTTTCTTCAGAATGTAACTATGTGGAGCCACTTTGATTCTTAAGTTTCTCGCTGGCAGGAAAAACAAGCCCTAATTGTGTCAGAGTTTTGCTGCTGAAGAGATCAGTGTTTTATGAGGGATGTAAAAATGGTTCACAGTTACTAAAATAGAAATCTTCGTTTGCTTTTCAAGGAGAGGGGGAAGGAACATTTATAACTCAGAGTTTAGAAGTGTGCAATTAAGAAATACACCAATAAATTAATCTTCCCAGGGTATTTTCTGGCTTGTGGAAAGACAGTAATAAACACATCTGGGAATTTTCCAGCTGAAAGCTCCTGACTCGTGAGTCAGATCTTACCGGGTATGGTTTTAATCCTGAAATTACATAACATTTTCTTCCATGTGAACCCCAAAGACACTCTTCTCCTTCTAGATTTTTTTTTTAAGATGGCCTAAACACATATTCAATAAGACACGCTCTTTCATCAACTCACGTTTGCCCCTGAAATGCCGCCGTAAGGATGATACGACCATGTCTACTTCTTCAGTCTGTATGGTACCGCACCGTAACAGGCTTTGGCACTGCCAACAGCAGAATATATCTGCTTTCAAAGCAGTATCGAGTCAAAAAAGCATAAAGAATGAGGTTTAATGGCAACCGCTCGCTCAGACGCGCGGGTTTTATACTCACCAGCATCCAGAGTACCGGTGGCCGCGGTCCAGCCCATGACGGGGGGAATGGCGCCGACGACGGCTCCCACCCAGGTGTTGGCGATGCTCATCCTCTTCATGGGCGTGTAACAACACGTGTACAGGAAAATGTTGAAGGCTCCCAGGCCGCCGGTGAGAGGGTTTACCCCCAGCGTCAGCAGGGCGATGCCCGGGACTCCGCAGGAGGCAGCGAAACAGACGGCGAGCAGGGGGCTGCAGGGAGAGCAGAGCCACACACTCAGCCTTCGAGAATTACTGCTGCCCCGCTCCTTTTGCCTCCTCCCAAAAACGGAGACGGCATTTTTTGTTATTTTTCGCTCGCCCAGCCCAAACGTTCCCATCTGACCCCCCATCCTAAGACAAGCCTTTCTAGAAAAGGTAAGCCAGTCCTGCCGCAGACTCGCAATGCCAGGGGCTTCCTACCCTTGGGGTCGCTGCGTTCAACAAATACATTCAACCCAGGCAGGAAAACAGCCCTTATGGAGAACGGGTGCTTCCAGCAGATCTTTCATTTTAATCTTAGCAAATTTTGACCTCTGGAAAAAGCGCCCAGGGTTTAGAATAAACGAGAATGGTTGTAGCTTGTCAGATTTTTAATCGATTGCAATTATCCAATGGGATTCTTTGGCTGACACGCAGCAGGGCTAGACACAAAATTAGGAAGCGTTTATGAGGAGAAGAGTACACTCTATCATTTTGAAACTACATCAGCAGCAATACAGTATTTTTTGGCTTTACTGAAAAAAAGGACGAGTTTTCTACGTTCCCATTTAGCTTCTGCACTGTGCTAAGCAGGGGCAGCACACCAAAGCAATTCTGGCAACAGGCTCGAAATCAAAACTTATTATCTTCTAAGTATGACTGGAATTAACTGAAGATATGTTAGGTTTGGCCAAAAGCAGCAAACAATAAAGATGCAAATTATTCCTGTTGATTTCTACTGCACATCAGCTAGGTGCTCAGGGAAGGTTGGAAATTGCTGTTAAAATCTGTAAGCAAGTGGCTGAAGCTATGTAAAATTCTGCTAATGTATTCCACAATTAACATCCAAATAGGATGAACAAGGTTTTTTTGTTTGGCTACCAAACCCACATTTCACAGGCAGCACTGTGATGCACCCCAAGGAAGCTTTAGTTGTGTTCCCTTGCACCAGGACAACGTAGAACCCTAGAATCGTCGAGGATGGAAGGGACCTTTCAGATCATCGAGCCTGTGGAGGGCTCCAAACCTTCCCCAGCAGCAGGCATCTCCCTCACCACGGATGGGTCCACGTGCTGATGGACCTCAGCTCCTGCCCACCGCTGCTCTTGCAAACATGACTTACTCCGCCCGCAGAGCCAAAAAGTCCTTCCAGCTGAAATATTCTCCAAACGGGATTTATCTTCCCAGTCCAGACCATCGCTTTGAAGAACCAATATGAAAGAAAAAGTATGAACTGCAGCATTCTGGTCCTTCAGTGGGGAGGGTGAACACAGAATCGTAGAATGGTCGAGGTTGGAAGGGACCTTTCAGATCATCGAGTCCAACCATCAACCCGACACTGCCAAAACCCCCACTACCCCATGTCCCTCAGCACCACGTCTGCCCGGCTTTTCAATACCTCCAGGGACGGTGACTCAACCACTGCCCTGGGCAGCCTGTTCCGTGTGTGGAGATCTCTTCCCACACCCTTGTTCGAGGGTGTTTGGTACGATGGAAAGAGAGAACTAAATGCCACTGAGAAATAACGTGGTGTGGGAGACCTCTGGAAGGGAGGAAAACGCCATTAACTCAGTTGCATTTAATAACCCACGTGGCTAAATACACGCTTCCAGTCATCCATATAAGAGCAGAAAATCTGCGTGCTTGCACCAAATGTCTCGGCATGAAGTTTAGCTTTACACGTTTTGTCTAATTGAAAACTATGCAGCCTTTGTATTCTGTGATCACTCTGCCCTCTGGCCAAATCCTTACCCCTAAAATACGTGTCGCAAGCACTGCTCCAAACCTCGTAAGAAAAGCTTTGCTGTTCGGGATGAATTTTATGGGAGTTTTATCAGCAAAAAATCCTACCATTCAAATTTTGATTGTTAAGACCTTTGTTGGACCAATATGGCACAGAGATCCTAAATAACTGCAAGAAGCAAAATGAGCAAACCTCACACTAAAGATCTGCCTTCAATTTAAATTAAATTGACTAAGTCATTTTATCCAGCTTCTCAAAACCATCAACAGATTTTAGGTTATGAAGCGTGCACAGAGCACGTTTACGCTCCCGCATTCCCAGGCTCGGTGTTACTAATACATCAGGAATAGGGGCAGGGCACGTCGTTGCCATCCATTGACAATGAGATGTACAAAATTTGAGAGTGTTTTTGGGAGCTGCACTGTGAAAGGCGCCATACGGTGCTGTGCCCTCTGTATTTGCAGCTCGCGGTGCCCTTTTGCAGAAAGGCAGGAAAACACAATCTGTACCAATAAACTGCCTCGACGCCGACTACAAAACTCCGCAGACGTTGCCCCTCTGTAGTGAAAGCCTGACTGGGTTTGGTTAAACAAATCTATCTTGACTGATTCCTGAATAAAATACAGTCAGACAGTAAACACCAGATTAACACAATACACACTCTGAAGGCGACAAAAGACCAGCTTGACCCGACAAGGCCGGGCTACCCACGTTCGCTCCCGCAGAGCTCGCAGACATAAATGAGGACACAGTTTGACCTAACGCAACGAGCGCTTTTCTCACTAATCAGGAGTGAAGACTCATCTACACGCCTCCAATTCAACTGAACGTTACACACCATGAGCCAGGCAGACACCAGCCCTTCGTGCCTCTCCAGGGAAGGGAAGGCCAAGGCTGGGAGGGCAAAACCCTTCTCCACGGTTGAACCCAGCATCGCGTCTCTCCCACGTCGCTTCCCTGCGGGCACCAGCCCTGACAGCAGCTCTGCGCTGCCTTCCGCATCCAACTGATGGGTTGGAAAAGTACCTTTAAAAAAGGAGGTTTTATCAAAAGGGAAGGGTGAAGTTACCTGACTGAGACCTCCAAAAAAGTTGTTCTGTTCCTCATAGATGAAAACACATTTTTGCTTCTCAGTTTCTTCCTTTTTGCCTCTTTAAAAGGAGGCAGTTTGCTCTGTGTCTGTAATACTCCTGACAATCTCAGGGGACAGTATCAAGTCAACGACGGCTGTTCTTCACAAGCAGTTGAACTATATTACTTTTAGACGTCCCGAAAGTATCGCATTTTCTACTTCTCTCCAGTGTTTCCTTAGCAAACAAGGAACTGTAAAAATCTTCAGGAAGAGTAATTGTCTGACTTACAAGTGCCTGCCCCTAAAACTCCAACTGAGATCAGAAACTCCAACTGTGATCTGATGATTCAGCTTTGTTGTTTCTGCCCCTTAAAATACTATTTGGCACTGCAGCCAGAAATTAGGACCTTGCTTTCTTGGCGAGACATGAGGTAGAGGAGAATTCAATTCATTCTCACGTAAATATGTCATGTTTATAAGGTCTGGGAGAAGTAAAAGCAACTCGCTCATCGGGGAGAAAGAGACTATTTGAGGAAAAGGTAGAGAGATTTCAGTCACTGGTGCAGCTTTTTCTGCTTCAGCGACTCCCAGGATTTTAAGAAGAAAAGACTGACTCTCAGTTTAAATCACAGCAGTTTAAGGGGTATTCTGATTTCTACTAGTTTATGCTTTTCTAGGGACCATTATGCATCTCCACGCTCACATTAGGTCCGTCAAAACTCTGGCATGTGGTGTGAGGCTCATTGAGCTGATGCACGTTCCTTTGCCGGGGCAGCACAGGAGAAGAGGACCCCATTCTGGCGCAGGAGAAGGGCTGGGAGGCTGAGATGTCACTGGAATTGCCCCATCACCTAATGTCCACGCGGTTGCTCCCACCACAGCCTCGTGCCAGCACGCAGTCCAGCGTGCATCACAGGAGCATCGGTCTTGGGTAACCCAACGTCGGGGAATTCTCACGTGGTGGTCAAAAGTGGCTGCGGGGTCTCTGCTGGTTTCCTTCATCCTTAAACCATCCCATGTAGTAAGTGCAGGCTGATGACAGACGCTGGTACTTAAGTCTCAATTCATTTGGGCGTTCACTAAGGGAATCACTCCCATGGGAAAAAAAGGCAATCTTCCCTTGGAAAACTGGCCAAGGAGCTAGCTCAGAAAGCAAACATATTGAGTAAGAAACTAGGTTTTATGATGGATTCTTGGGAGGAGTTGGTTTCAGTGATTTGGCTGATTAAAATCAGACTCTGGAAAAATACTACAAGTGCCAAATGAGTTCTCTTCAAATTTCAACTCTAAAATAACCAGCATGTCACCACATAGGACACCTCCTAAAGGAAAACCCAAAACTGGTCATTCTACCTTGTCCCTCTTCACTGCCTTATTGAGCACGCACATGCCAAAGTCTGGCTAATAATACTGCTAAAAGACATTCACTTTCAACTAAAAGCTTTTGAGAGAACTTCAGCTTCAACAGTGAATCATCAAACCTTTCCTGATCCAAAGAAAACGCGCTGACGCTTCTCTCCCCTAGAGTTCACCCAAGATGGACCTTCCCCAGTCACACTGCACTGAGAGCATCCAAGAGGAGGAGGAGGAGGAGGAAGAGACCCAGGTTTCTCATTCAACTCGGGCTTTTGCTGACGCAGAGGTGTCTGGAGAGATGCTGTGGGTCAGGCTGGGCAGGATGGCTCAAGGACAGCCCAGCGCTGCTGGGGAGGAACGGGAACGCAGGAGGAATCCCAGCTGGGGGATATTCAGGCATCCCTTGCACAGGCGACCACGAGGCACGCACACGGACCCTCACTCACCGTATCGGTCACGGCAACTTTGGACAACGCAGCAGCCTCGTTTAATTCATGGGCGCCAGCATAATCTCCAAATCTAGTGCCACTTGTATAACGATCTTACACACACGTGCATGAAATATATTTATTTAATGGGCTCCAGAGCCATGGATAATAGGACTTATTGACTCACAGCGCTAGTTGGAAAAATTGAGAGGGGAAAACAAATTAAAGCGTTTGCCCATCTATAAAATTAATGTACTATTTTACCTATTTCACAGCAGCATTAGCAAGCTTAATGTCTATAAAGATCAATAGCATCACTACTACACATGCTTTTCTTTGCTGTTTTTGGCTCTTTGGCAAAACATTTTGTGAAGACGACTGTCAAAGTACAGTTAGAACTACAATTTTAAAAAAAAAACACAACAAAACAGTATTAAAAAAGTGGAAAAAGTTTAAAGAAAATTTTGTTTGAAAAGAAAAATCCAGAAGCCAGACAAAATTCCCTCTTAAAACCTATCAATATTTAGAAACATGGAAAATTCCTGTATCAGCATCTAATGCTTCGACCTATCTCTGTGAATATATTGACACAGAAATACAGACACAAAGCCCATCTGAATCCTGAATAGGCGCATTCATGCCATCGGCAGTCGTATGCAATTCATGTTCAGATCTTATGTAAACACATAAGAAACTTAATTTGTGACCTTGTGTTAATGGGAAATTGGGCACGCAAAATATATTTACATAAAAGCATAAGCCTGACTGTAAGTGCCCATTTAAGACTGCCTGCATATTTCTTTCAGGTGAAGCATAAGTGCTTATATTTGAAAATTAGATTCAAAGCCTAACACAAAAGGTAATAAAACGATTTCTGTCTTCTCCCTGTCTGTCAAAAACCTTTTATAGACACATCACCCGCTTCTAAAAGAGCAAACTAAAAAAAAAAACCAAACCCAAACCAACAATGCTCTCTTGTTTTGCTGCAGCGTGCATAGAATACCTTAAGGGACTGAAACATTCCAATTCCTGGTTGGTCGTTAGATCTTATTATTATTGACAACTGTCCCTAGAGCCACGAGGCCAGGCATCGGTTCCACCAAACGCAGGATGACGATGTGAAATAAGCAGGATGGGGCTGGTGAAGGGCACTTTATAGAGTCACCTCCACACCCGAACGAAGCCAGGATGCGCATCCTCGCCTGCCTCAGCCTGCGACTTTAATAACGGCAAACACTCTCCACAGACCATACCCTTAAATTGCAATTTTACTTATTTTTTGAGGAGGCAAAAACTGATTTGGGTTCTATCCGGTGCGTTTTCTGTTTCATTTAAGACACAGGTTCAGCAAGGCCGCCACGCTTCCTCCCCTCCCTCGTTTGCTGCCGCTGCCCGCAGGAACGGCCCGAAATTATCCCTGACTTCAGCATCTTCCACGGTGGCAGGTAAACGGTGCCGAAGACAACAAAGGTGAGATTGATGGCTCAGATTAATCTCAATATTGCTACTCCGGGCGCAAATTCTATCTGCATATAGTGTCAAAACAATTTGTTGTAATAAGAAGAGGAAGAGCCTGAACCAGCCTCATGTGCAGACGGGCTGAAAATGCCGGGAGCTCAGAAGAAGGTATTTGGCAGACAAAGAATACAAGTGTGATTCTCATTTCTGCAACTGCATTTCACCATCACGGGCTGAGATACGAGTCCAGTGCATGAGCGCTGTTCCAAAGCCATAATTAAAATCAGATTTCAGGAGTAAGCATCATAAGTTGCTTATTATTTCTGGAATCTGTAGGTACTAAAAATGTCCCCAGACTACTCGCCAGTACAAGGCTGCCGGAGGAAGCCCCCTCCTCTTCCTAATTTTTTCCAGGTCAGCAGCAAGTTATTAAGGCTTCTGAAGCCGCTTACAAACTCAGACAAAAGCATCAGGCTGAAGTTTTTACATTTTTCCGACAGCAGTGACAGGTTACGCAAACTGAAGTGCAAGTCACCACTCTTTGAAGGTTTCCATGGTGGCGACAGCCGGTGGTCACAGAGTCATAGAACGGTTCGGGTCGGAAGGGACCTTAAAGCCCACCCAGGTCCACCCCCTGCCCTGGGCAGGGACACCTCCCACCAGCCCAGGTTGCTCCAAGCCCCGTCCAGCCTGGCCTTGAACCCCTCCAGGGATGGGGCAGCCACAGCTTCTCTGGGCAACCTGGGCCAGGGGCTCACCACCCTCACAGCAAACAATTTCTTCCTCAGATCTCACCTAAATCTCCCCTCTTTCAATTTAAAACCGTTCCCCCTTGTCCCATGGCTCCCCTCCCTGATCCAGAGTCCCTCCCCAGCTTTCCTGGAGCCCCTTTAGGGACTGGAAGGGGCTGGAAGGTCTCCCCGGAGCCTTCTCTTCTCCAGGCTGAACTCCCCCAGCTCTCTCAGCCTGTCCTCACAGCAGAGGGGCTCCAGCCATGGAAGATGGCCATGGAGTTCCTCAGCACAAACACACCTAACCCTGTGCAGAAAACCGTCATTCTCCCCAGCTGATGCTTTACAGTTTTGCTCATCTCCTGACATCTTCTCAATTCCTGTGTCCAGGCAACACCAAGAGTTGCCGAAAACCAGTCCCCGGGTAGGAGCTGAACCTGTGGTCACCATGACTGTCATACAGTACTGAGCTATGACTTGGTCACCTCCCCCTCAGCTGGAGCCTCAGCCAAGGTACTTATTCTAATTTTTATTTATTTTTTTTAAAGATCAGCACCCAAGAACTGCTCAGCCCTCTTCAGCAGCTTTAAAGATCCACCAAGCAAATTAAGGAAGGCCACCAACCCCAGCAGTTGCACCAGACGATCCCATCCCACTTGGAAGAGACAGAAGGAGCTGCGGACATTACACGCTGCAACAAGACATGACTCTTTAGAAGCCTTCCTCCTCCTATGACTTAGGTAATGGGAGGAAGGCGCTTCTCCTTCCAGCACACATCTGGATTGCATTTGCGTGATTTCCAGCTCCGCTTCCCCAGATGGACACATGCCTGAAACCAGCAGTGGGGTCATCTGATGGCGCAAGTGCCATAGAGTCAGCTGACGGCGAGAAACAAGCCAAAAGGCTGTAAAAGGCACATTTTGCCCCTGAATAGCAACGGTAGCTTTCCTGGAATGATTTTTGAAGGGAGGTTAAAAAAAACATTCGTACAGCTTCTAAGCTGAAAGTAAGGCACGGAGCATTCAAAATCAATCAGCGATCATGGCAGACAACTGAACAATGGCAATCTACCAACAGTGAAATTAAATTTTAACTTTCCACACAAATCCTTTCAGGCTGCACACTTATATGTTTAGTAATAAAAACCATATTCATGACCATCGTCAGCTGCAAAAGTTCTATAGTAATAACAACACCACTAATGGAAAATGAAACTGGAACAACATTGCCTGGATCAGTAGCTTCATCACTGATGACTTCTAAAATGATTCTAATTTTTTTTTGCAAAAGACATGAGATTAAACTCCAGAAGAGTCCTACAGACAGACTGGGGATGTACCTGATAGAAAAAATATCCCCACTCAGATTTGAGATTTTAAATCAAAGTGGTTACATGACGATGCGTTATGACCCCCAATTAGTTTTGAGGCAGCGTATCTTTTTTTTTTTAAGGGCTCAAGGCATGACCGACAAACTATTTTTATATTCAACTACAACTTTCAGTTACAGATTGGATTAGTCTCAAGGAGAGGTCTTTCTTTCCAATTGAAAGGAAAAAAATAGCTTTAACATTGGCAGAACGGGCATGTCGCTAGACGCCGTTCTTTCTTTCATGCAGATCTGATCCTGGGTCCCTCCGAAGCTTTCGCAAACACAAGGAATCCAGCTCTCGCCTCCGATACCATCTTCCACAGGTGCGCTGTGACTGAACATCACGAAAAGCCCAAGAACCTGCCGACTGAGGCTTAATCTTGCAAAGCACCAGAATTACATTAAACTGAACGATATCTATCAATGAGCTAAACCGGTACTATTTTAAGGGGAAAAAATGTAGAGAAAGATCTTAATAGATACTCATTTATTCTCTCTCAATCGTGCGAGAAAGTTCACGACTCAGGACAAGAGATGAAGGACGATGCATTTTAAAACTAAAACAGGAAACTAAACTACGCCTTTAATTGGGAATTCAATTTTTCCCCACCAACTGCAAAAATCAGAATACACGCTTGCCTCTCACCACTGAAGACTGACAAGACGTCCTTTAGGAGCTGCAAACAAATGGGGACCTTGTCAAGTCTTTTTTTTTTTTTTTTTTTCCTTAACAGATTACTTAACTTTGTCTCCACAGGTGATGAAGCAATATGTATATTCCGTCAGCGTCTGGCGTCTCGTCCCCAGAAATGTGTTGCTGTGGCAGATGAGGCTCTAAACGCACTACGAGTACTGGATTTTATATCAAATCCCCTTTAACTGGGTCTAATGCTACCACGATTTTTAAGATCGCCAGAACACCCTCGTTGCAATTCTGCCCGCTTATGTTTTTCTAACTGGCTTTTTGTGATTTGGTTTCTGGTAACGACTATGACAAAGATGTTGATCATCTCAGATTGGGCAGCACTTTACCCTGAATGTGAAAAAAAATAATAAAATAGCATGGAAACCAGTGGAGAAGTTCTAAACCCAGCTTGTAACACAAAATCTGAGCTGAGGAGGAGCTCTGTGTTAAGAGAAGTTCTGAAACTTGTAGGTGCTCCCAAAAAGCCGAAGGAGCTGGGTTAATGGGTAGCATTTAAGCACGCTTCAATCAGGAGCTCCACGCCACAGCATTGTGTCTCCAGAGGAAGAGTTTACAGACCTGAACCTCAAATAAACCTCTTTAAAACGCAAACGCCTTTGAAAGGAATCGCCCCTAATACCTTCCCTTTGTCCACAGGGCTCAGCCGGGCCCATCAGCACCAAGCCGGATGCGGTTTTGAATGACATCTGGACCATCAGCAGGGAAACGGGGCAGGATTCAACCAGTGATGTCTAAATCTCCCAAGGAATGTCATCCAGCGAGAACTTGGCATATACGGAGCTCAGCGATGGATAAACCCCCGTAGTTGGCTGGCTCTCATCTTGGAGTTGCCTCCTTGAGTTTTGGCGCTAAATTGCCGACCCAGCTCTGGCTTTGCTGTATATAGTATATAGCTAATATACTTGTTCAGAAGTGTACTTAGCATAAATAAACACAGACTAGGATAAAATATCCCCTGTCTGTGTCAATTTGCTTCTCTCCCTAGTGAAGAAACAACCCATGCATGGAGGCCAAGCTGCCCCGTGTTGGCTACGTATCGCTAGTGTATAAAAGCACAATTGACACTGTATTTTAACCAAATTGGAGGCAATTAGTTCCCCTCGCTCCTCAAAAATCCGAGCTGCAGATGTTCTGTCTCCCCCACCAGAGCGAGGGACTTTAAAACTATCATAAACAAACACGGGTAATTTAAAACAATCATTTCATCTTGAAAGAGACACATCTCTCTCTTTTATGCCTGTGTAAATCAAAATCGGCTCGATCGATTCTGCTGAAAGTTTCCACAAAGACGCGACGTGTAGGCTGGGATGAGACAAGAGGGATTTCAACTCCGATGAAAAAAAGAGAACTTGGGAATCCCACCCTCGGCATGGAGCTTTCTCCTGAACACATCCTGCTCTCCTTTTCACCAGTTTAACTCCAGGCAAATGATGCCAGGACGCGGTATTCCATTGTTCACGGGTTCAAGAGTCTTCCCGGAGGACGGAGACCAAAGCAATCACCGGTCTGGGATGAGACTTGTAGTTTTCAAATACCACGTTCGGAGAGAAATAAAACTTTTTATGCCGCCCTTTGCTATTAAGCAGAAGCTCCAATTGGGCCTCGTCACTTGGCTCGAAGTAAAAAATTAAAAATGAAAAGGACCCACACTTAGAAAATGTTTATGCTCTTATTACATCGGCTAAACACAGCAGAACGCTAATCATAACAACTCCAAGCAGCCCTGCAGAGCGTTAGCACGCTCCTTGGTATACGGCTTTGTCAGGTAGGAGTGAAAGGGCGAATAATAATATTCACAGCTTCCCCGCAGTCACGAAAATGTAAATATTTTTTTAAAGTGCTTACAAGACAGACCTACAGTAAATTTGAAAAATGTCCCCCCTAATATTTAAACTAAATCTTCCTCTTTAACCTAACAAACCTAACCTTACAACACGGCAGTTAAGTGATCCATTCATTTTATTTCAAAATCTCAGGTCTCTCTTCATTTAAGAGCCCGAGACCAGCTGACAAACAGGATGGATAATACGGTCTCTCCAGAAACATTTTTCTGTGATTTAGAGTGATTAAACCGAACACATGCTTCTGCTGAGCCCTCAGCCAACGTTTGGAGAGCAGTGGGTAAAGAAGTCTCAGGCCAGTTCTCAACCTCATAAAGATGGAGAAAACTGAAGTTCTAGAGTATTTATCAACTCGTTCTTCAAGAAAAGAGGAAAAGACAGGCCAGCCGCTCTCCGTACAGGATCACACAGAATCACAGAATGGTTAGAGTTGGAAGGGATGTTAAAGATCACCCAGTGCCACCCCCTGCCCTGGGCAGGGACACCTCCCACCAGCCCAGGTTGCTCCAAGCCCCGGCCAACCTGGCCTTGAACCCCTCCAGGGATGGGGCAGCCACAGCTTCTCTGGGCAACCTGGGCCAGGGGCTCACCACCCTCACAGCCAAGAATTTCTCCCTGATATCCAATCTAAATCTCCCCTACGTCAGTTTGAGGCCGTTACCCCATGTCCTATCATTACACTCCCTGCTCCAGAGTCCCTCCCCATCCTTCCTGTAGGCCCCCCTTAGAGACTGGAAGGGGCTCTAAGGTCACCTCGGAGCCTCTAAATACATTCCCAGGACCAATGAAAATGAAGGAAATAAGTTATTCACTACGGCCACAGGCAGCAGGACAAGAAGCAATGGTCTGCAGTGGAAGGAGGATCAGGCTCCAGACACCACTGAGTGGAAGAGCAACGGAGCAGACGAGCCTGCCAAATTGCAATTTAAGTCAAATCCTTCCTGCCTATCTGCAGGTTCCTCTGCAACACCGCAAGCATGCATTTGATATGCATATCATTTCGTATCATCGGATATTCGTATCACCTTAACGCTCTAGAGCGTGCTCTTAAGCAGTTGCTCTGTTTCACCTGAGAGGTGAAGAGGATCCGGATGGTCGTATTTTGGGATTTCTGCATTATTAGTTTGGTAGTTTATCTGAAGTCAGCATCTGGAGTTTTATTTTACAAATGTTTGGTGGAAAAAAACCCAAACAAACCCAAACCCCCCTTCATATAGCATCAAAGTGCATGAATACAACACAATTACTGTCACACGCGGGCAGCAAGATGAGTCACTGTGGCTCACACTCCTTTACAGCATGATTTATAATATAATATTCCTTGTGATTCTTCGTCCCTAGCAAAAAAAAAAAAAAAAAAATTAAATAAAACATATCTAAGAGGTTCTCCGCGCATCTCAACCTCAGGAATGCAGCTTTTCTAGTCAGAAAGACTGGGGAGCAAGCATCTGTGTTAGCGCCGCTAATGAAAGTGTAAGAAAAGCCTCTTTTATATCTGCCTCGCGAAGTTGATAACATGTAAGTTATAACTTGTATGAGACATGATAAACTCTGTCCTCTGCAGAAAGAAATGCACTTCTAACATGACTTACTGTAAACAGATCTCAGGGTCTAGCAGCTTCTAATCAGAGGCAGCTCCGTAATGGACTTGTTGAGCGGTGACATTTCCTACAGCACTTGGCGCTCGTTGAATAACGATGCTGTTGTGGTTAAGCCAGATAAGGTTCGATACTAATAGAGGGAACGAAGTGTGGGGATTTTGACTGCACTAAGCCAAAATTTACAAACATGACCCTGAAATGTTTTGACAGACAGGGGAAGAAGAGCCACCAGGAGAACACTGTGCTAAGACGGGGAAAGGGTCTTGGTCTTCGAGCTTTATTTTTGCTTGTTTGCGCAGCGTAAGAGGGAAAACTCCCTTTACGGTCACCTTCGAAGAAAATGACTCATCACTAGTCAGTTAAAAAAAAAAGAGTCAATGGTTACAACTCGCATCCAAGAGGCCCGTTCACGTGGGACACAAAGATGGAAGGATTAGTGTACAATAGCTCGGCTCCCCCCGGCTCACGGGGCTCTACCCCCTGCGAGGAGCTGACATGAGAGGATAAGACAACTCCATTAGGAGCCCGGATCGCTTCTCCCCACAAGCAGATGGAGCAGCCATTTACCCAAATGCACCGTGACTCCTGCTTTATACATCAGCATCTGGGATGTTGCCTAACGTGGGGCGACGTACAACGGACTCCGATTTATCAACTGTCCCACGTGCAATGAAAGATTTCGGATAAATAATTTGGCCCCCTTGGCTGAACTGAAAAGCAGCAAGGCGTGAGGGGTCAAGTGTTTCCGCAGGGTTTATATTTACCCAACAGAGCTGGCGGCAAAGGAATGTCTCTGTTGAGCTGGGGCAGAATTAGGTCCAGGCGGGAGGAGCGAGCTGAAGGCACGGGCTGGAGAACCAGTAATTTCTTCGTTTCAACTGAAACGAATTTGAACGTAACGTTAGAGTTATTAAAGCAACCCCCTTTATTGCCCTAAGAAACAAAATATATATGTAGTTAGAGCTATATAATTTCCCGCTAATACGCATTTTGATCTGAGGATAATGTGCAGTATCACCATTTTTCTGTGAATTCTACAAAAGGCCTCTAATACCTTAGAACCATTTAATCAACATCCTACGCAGGCAGTGAATAGATAATTGAAATATAAGTACTGTCATCCATATCCCCTTTGGGAAAGTGACACAGTAAGCATTATATCATTCCATTAGTCCATCCTTTGATGTGGGTTTTATTCTCATTAAACTATGTTTTAGCCTCCAGGTTTCTTTCCCCCTCCCCGCCCCCACCTCTCCATGACGTGGCTATGCCAGGAAAAAAAAAAAAAAAAAAAAAAGAAATATAAAAAAATCCCCCGCTGTTCAAAAGGCAAGAGCTACATTTTTACAAGCAATTGTACATGTCAAAAATATAAAGCTGCCTTTTTAATTTCTTGTTTACCAAATACAGTCAATGACAGCTTCTGGAAAACACAGGGTGGGGAAAAAAAATAAGACGCCAGGAGGGTGGTGGTGGGGAAGGAATGCATTTACTTGTTTTCAAATAATAAAGCCTGAATACAAGCAAGATAAAAAAAAGAAAAAAATGCTTGAAAAGGCTGCCATGGTGGTGTCTGCTTTGAATTGTGCCCTGTTTAAACAAGAGGAAAGCCTCCCACTGAAAAAAGAAACATTTTTATCATGCAAAAAGATCTCAGGGCAGTCCCTTTAAAATGAGGTATTTTCTAAACAAAATATTGGAATGTTTCCCTGCAGGGAACGAGCATCTGATCTCTTAAAAATGATTATCCTCGAAGAACCGCAGATTTATGGACTTTTTGTTTTATTTGTTTTCACTTAAGTAGAATGAAACCTGTCTGAAATGACCACCCAAGGGAGCAGCCCCATCAGCCAAGCGCAGGCTGGTCTTTAAACGGGAACCCAAGTTGTTCCGAAACCCTTGGGGAGGGTTTTAAACCTCTGGCTTAAAGCTGGGCTGGGGAAACGCTTAACGCAGGTCTCAGCGTAAGCCGAGGACATGGATTTCCTCTCACTTACAGCACTGGAGCTCCACCAACATCAGTAGAAACCTTCCTGATTTACATGAGCGTTAGCAAGCAAAGAGTCAAGCTAATTACACAGAGTTATCGGCAGTGATTATGGAGGGGATTTTTATTATTTTTTTTTTTTTTAAACACACTCACGTTTTTTCAGCACGGCCCGGTTTTGTTACACTTTGTGGTGGTAAGTCTACTGCAGGCAACCGGGTGGGAAACTCAGCTTTACACAGAGCTGGTCTTGAGTTTTAACGTGTTTTTGAATATAGAACGTCCAATGTGTTGCAATATTCTATCAGTTTATGAATGTCCAACTGATATATTTGCAGTTTTAACTACAATTCATAAATACGAGCCATCAGTGAGAAACAGTGCTACCTTAGGAGCTCTTTTTGGTCTTCTTCTTCCAGAGTTTGGCTTATAGTTTAAACTGACCAAAGTCAAGACTCCACTCAGAAATATCCAACAGTAGGAAAAGCGTTACTGTCTCCGTTAATTGCAATAATCATCAACCGCGGCCATAAGAAGCGGGAAGCTCACATACAGAACCACAGCTCCTTGGGCACTGCTAAGTGAGGAGGTTAGAGGGATTCTAGGAAAAAATATTTACCAAACAACACGAAGATTATGCCTTTTGAAGCACCCAAGGCATTATCCGTGTTGTGCTGCCTTCTGCCAAGTTAATAGACTTCAACTTCTTAAACGCAGAAGGAAAAGGCCAAAGCCAAAGGACTGGGTAGAGAAAATAATTCCAATTTGCCAAATATTGTGGGAGCAGAACTGAAAGGTGTCCGTGCGGTCGCAAATTAGTTATTTAGAACATGCTGTTTGATGATTTTTTTTTTTTTTAAGAGGAAAAACTATTCCTGTACAACTACTAAGTTTTTTTTTTATGAGTGCTTAGCACAGCAGATCCAGCAGTACATTAAGTTCATAAAACCAGCCACTTTTTAAGAACACCGTGCGCAGTTCTGTGTAGAAGGGTCATCAAAACTGTCACTTTGTACAATATAACGGAGCAGGACACTTGTCATCCTCCAGGCTAAGCTCACTCAGCTACTGCAGCTAATACTAGAGGTTTATTTAAATTAATCCGCAGGAAAATTAAATCCATTACCTTAAAAAGCAAGGGAATAAATCATGCCCAACAGGAAACCAGGAAAAGCTGCCGCCATTTCAGTCGAATCTAAGGTTGTGTGAGCGCATGGAATTTTTCCTTATCAATGACATAAAAAACAATTCATAGCAGGAAAACTAATATCAGCTGTTGTTATAATGCAAAAAGGCAAACATGCCCAGCGAGTTTAACACTGCAGCCAAAGTACGAAGAACATCTCAAGCTGTTTGTGTTTCCAAAGAGGACTGGAGGGGTCAGGGGAGGGAGGAGGACATGTGGGCAGGCTGGAATGATGGATGGCGTTCAGAGCCATGCTGTGTTTGGGTCTCCTCTTGTTATTTTTGCAACAGGATGTCTCCGATTACTCTCTGAATAGAGAATAAGGACGGTTCCGTCTCATTGCTCAAAGGGAACATTTTTTTCAGAGCCGTACCAATCACACAGGACGTTGGAAAGCAAGCAGTCAATGAACGATCAGGTGCTGTTTGTCACGAATCTAGCAACAGCGTCAGAAGAGTCCCTGGGGGAATCGGCGGTGGGTTTGGGGCTGGCAAATAAGGTGCAGGTACGTACCCTTGGCCCTGTGTGCAGCAGACCCCAGCTCTGCAGAGTCCTCTGGTATCACTGCCTGTACGGTCTGGTCCAAGCCAAATGATATAAAATATATATATAGCAGGGGCACGCTGAGCCTCGAAATAATGATTTCATCCGTAAAGTTGGTGCAATATGGAGAGGACTTCACAAAGGATGGAGGACAATCACTTTTGCAAATGCCAGCCTTCCAGAGATCTTTGCAGAACTGGTTCCCGGCTCACAAGGTGCTGCCTGGAGCGATGGTCAGGCCAAAGCTGCCTACCTTCAACACATCTTGAGTGTCACCAGTACAATAATGACACTGTCCCCAGCCAGACCACGGAGGCCATGATGACTTTCACACTTCACAGTGCAGCCCTGGCCACAGCACAGTTCTTTGAAAGCTACTGAGGTTCCTCACTGATGCCAAAGGAAACTGCAAGTCCTGGGCAACCTGTAGAAAAGGCTGAGACATGGGGACTTGGGAATGACATGAACGTGTGCGCAGGGAAAGGCACACACCCAAGTGTCGCCAAGACAGAGCGGTTGTGGTGTTTCCTCAAAGTGAAGGCTTCAGGCAGAAAGGAAGGGGAGAAACGTTGGAAGCAAGGTCAGTTAGAACTGTCAGTTGACCTCAAACCGAAATAAACTTGGGGCTGAAGCTGCCAACGGAGGCCACAAAGTGAAACACACGGGAATAATTCCTCTACAACAGCGTAATGTTTCCTAATGAGCCAGCTCCATGAATTAGCCCATCTAAAATGGAGACGCCAGCTCGTCCAGGGACAGGATGACTCAGTAACACCAAGGACCTCTCACTGGGGGTTACCAGTTTGATTCTGGCCCAAGCTCAAAGCGTCTAAGAATTGTCTTTGGGATGCCACAACCTCTATAAGAAATGTCACTGGTCTCAGTGCTGTTTCTCAGTGGGCAGAAGTTCACATCAAAGCCACCATCGAAAGCCTTTCCAAGGAGGTGCAATGAGCCAACATGATGGAGAGCTAACAGCATGCTCACTCTTCAAAAGGCATCTCAAGCTCAGGACTGGACTACGCGAAAATCGCTACCCATACTGACCAGTTCTGTATCAAGGACTATACAAAATGAGTAAGAGAGAGGGAAAGAGAGAGAAAGAGAGAGAAAGAGAAAGAGAAAGAGAAAGAGAAAGAGAAAGAGAAAGAGAAAGAGAAAGAGAAAGAGAAAGAGAAAGAGAAAGAGAAAGAGAGAAAGAGAAAGGGAGAGAAAGAGAGAGAGAATGAGAGAGAGAAGCCCCATTTGCACTGGGTATCACAGATGTTGTAACACAGCATAATTTAAAAAAGCAGCAAACATTTCACGATATGGTGCAGCTAAAGAGAAGAAAATGTCAAAACTCAAATGGCAGACAAATTTTGGGCAAGAACTCTGTACATACCCCAAGCTCTCTGGATCCCTTCCCGGAGCCAAGACACCAGTCTCTTACGTACAATTTATCCATCCCTGTCTCGTCGGTTTTTGACTAATTTTAGCATAACCATTTAAGGGTTTTATTTAATCAGCCAGGAAGGAAAGAGTTCAAGGAACACCAGGGAATATGTGGCAAAACATAACAAGGTTAGATCACTTGCACTGGATTATTCTCCTCTGGCACACCACAGAAGAAATAACCCCCGTCAAGGTCTGCGTGTTCAATGGTCTACAGGGAACCAGAGCGGCATTATTCAAGGTAAGTGACACTTTAAAGAACTTTAAATTAGCTGTTGACAGTCAGGTAGATAGATTGATGAGTGATTACACGAAGTCCCCAACATTACCATTTTGTGGTGAAAGCAAATATGAAGGGGGGGAAGTAAGAAAATCCGTTAAATATGGTTTTGCCAATCTGTGGTGCATTCAGATGACAGTGAAGTTCATTTAAGGACGCAGGAAACTTCTAAACCAAATTGCTTTCTCTGAATCAAAAGCTGACAGAAAGTTTCCTAGCTGTATTTTTGACTCCAGACACACTGCAAGCCATGCTAAGAGACTATGATAAAAAAAAAAAAAAAAGAAGAAGAAAATTCATCTTTCTTCCTAACAAGTGTTCCTTCTTCCAGGGCTGAAGGCCCACGTGCGAGTGGAGCATAAGAGCAGCTCCCCTGAACCGCACAATTAAGGCTGACTCACAGTGCGTACAACGCATGCCCTCACTGCAGTGGTCCCTAAAATACGTTTTTAAATAAAATTAACTCAACTCAGGAATCTCTAATTAGCACCATCTTCAAGAACAAATCGGAACAAGTTTATTGAAGCACTCTAACTATTTACAACGCAAGTGAATTTACCCCCGAGGTTCACTTTACTATTTTGTCTCAATTTTCTTGTAATTTCATCCATCACATTTTTTTCAGTCCTCCAAAGGTGATGGATAAAACACAGAAATAAATAGGACCAACTGTTCGCAGAAGCCTAAGGGAAAACATAATTTTGTTATAAATAATCCTTGGCACAAATCATGGAAACGCAATACTAAAATTGTTTGTTGAATCATTTATGAATTGGGCCTTCAGTTTTAGTTTGCAAATAAGTTAGAGGGTTTTGCTGATGTTCTTTTTTCCCTTTGCTTTTTTAGTCTTTGAGAAACTGCACTGATATATAACCCAGAAAACAGAGTGAATGAAGGATTTTATTTTTTTTAAGGGAATCCCTATGCTAACACAGGTCTTCTTTTGTTCTTTGAGGGGGGCTGGGGGGATTTACTGGTGGATGATGATCAAATAAATGATGAAAATTTTTTACTTTCTTTTCGTAAGATGCCACCATTGTGTGTTTTCACCCCAAGCTTTGTGCTACGCATGTGGAAAAGGGGGGTTGGACTAGATGACCTTTAAAGGTCCCTTCCAACCCAACACATTCCGTGATTCCATGAAAAGGCAAAGACAACGCAGCGCCTTAGAAAACAAAAATACATGAGTTGCACATACCTCTGCTGGGAGATTCAAATGAATGTTTGTGATCTAACGGATAAACGTGACTACTAAAACCAATATACGCTTTTGTGTTTGTTCTTAGACGTGAAATTTTGAAGATTTGCCGTTACAAACTAATGCAAAAGTTCAGCTGTGCGTGCAGTCGTCACACATGAAGAAATACATGAGTGGAAAGGCTGCTGCCTTGAGAAATTCAGTATTTTAAGGGACGGCTGATTACCCAAACTCCTCACATGTAAGTTATAAACCTGAAGAAATATCGAAGAACAGAGAGGTGCATTTCTTTCTTTAGTCTTTTGTCTGAAATTGCTATTTTTCTGTCATCTGAAGAGAGAGAGAGAAGGTTGGAGACAGATAAAAGCAAGGTGAAGACTCATTTCTCATTAGCGGGGCAGGTGTGCACAGCCTTACCTGATCTGTCCTCGCACCAGTGGTCTGTTTTTTGTCCTGTTCATATTGGAGTCAAACGGAACCTCAAAGAACTGTAATAAAAACAAAACAAAAAAAAAAAAAAAAAAAAGAAGGAAGAATCAAAATGAAAGGATGCCGGAAAACATGCCATGCGTGGAATGTACCGTCTGCATCTGCAGGTGCTTTAATCTCTATTTTTGAAGGTTCGGAAATACAACGCAAATGGCAAACTCCTTTTACAGCGCTTTGATAGTCTGCATTAATGCTTTTGGCATCCCCTTAGAAAGAAAATCACCTGGAGGACAAAAATAGTTTGCACAAGTCCCCAAAAGTTAATTATTTGAAGCAGTTTGATTCCAAGTTCTGTTCTCCACCGGATTGACACAGCTTTTACACATACGCAATCGCACGCACACATACATACAGCCCTCGCAAACGTTGTATTTTTGGTATTTAAAAGACAAACACTCAATTTTTTTCAAGATCGTCTAACTTCTGAGAACCTATAACCCACCCCAAAATCAATCAACTCTTGTAAAACGCCACCGAAACTGTGCTGAGCATCCAGTTTGAGCAGCGGGGACCGCACACGCCATATGGTGTTATTTAATGTCACAACCCAATTTGACTTTAAACACCGCCTCTGGGAAAATTCAGGCGGCACCATCTTCACGCTAGGAATTCCTGCAGCCTTCCGTATGATCTATTTTATGAAGAATGTTACTGGAAAAGCCGAATGCGCTTTGCCACGCAGCAAACGGCAAAGCCAATTAGTTTTACGTGCGCAAAATAATAATAAAAATAATAAGCATATATTTACCCATAGAAAGAGCAGGATGTAGTTAGAAAAAGAACATTTTCTACTGACGTTATGTCTGAGGTTTTGGGGTAGGATCCCATTTATGGTGAATATGTAGGAAAAGCACCATAACAAATCATAATTTCAAACAATCGGACTGACAGTAAGCCCAGTAAATTGCAGACAGATTTAAGGTGACTGTACGATAAACAAGTACGTGATAAAATCTATGTTATTCCAGCAAGCTGATGCAACCTTTTACACAACAAGAGACAAAATTAACAAACATCATTTTGACAGTGACACGTTACTGGTCTTGCTACTTAATGGGGCTTCATTCCCAGGGGACAGGGCCATCGGGAGCAGCAGGGATCCCATCGGAGCCCTACAGGTGCCCATCCCGGGAAAGACAGGGCCATCCATTTACGGGCACACAGAGATCCCAGGAACCACCTTCCCCATCTAATTACTTTGAAGTAACGACTATATAACAACTTGAGAACCTCTGCTGTTGCTCCTACGTATTGCAAGCATGGCAGGGATCAGATACCCATAGACCATCCCTATCATGCTCATGATATTCTCCATCCGTGGTGACGTTTTCAACCTCGGGTTGAACCATCTTCCTGATGGATTTAACCATTCCCAGAGATAAGGTTATAAGAAAGTCCAGCACATGTCCAAGTGAGTGCATGCACGTGCTCAAGCCCACATGCTAAAGTTATTCTGTTTAAACAAAACTTGCTAACTATGCTCTAAAGCCAAGAAATTTGGCAGCAGGGATCATCTTCACGTTTCGTCATGCTTGTGAAACTGTCCAAACCTGGGAAAGAGCGAGACTTGGGCGGGTTTTTACTCTTCTCGTGAGTAACAAGCAGTAGGACAAGAGAAAACGGCCTCAAGTTGCGCCAGGGGAGGTTTAGGTTGGATATTAGGGAAAATTTCTTCACCGAAAGGGTTGTCAAGCGTTGGAACAGGCTGCCCAGGGAAGCGGTAGAGTCACCATCCCTGGAGGTATTTAGAAGATGGGTAGACATGGTGCTGAGGGACATGGATTAGCGGTGGTTTTGGCAGTGTTTGGTTAATGGTTGGACTTGATAATCTTAAAGGTCCCTTCCAACCAAGATGACTCCATGATCCTATGATCTGCAGTGGCAACGGTCACTCCCACCTACAACCGAAGTCGATGGAGCCCCTGGTTTAGAAGAAGAGCCGAGAGGAGTCTGTGGGGCGACTTCAATGCCTGGAGCCGGCAGCTGCCTGCGAAGGGCAGGTCGGATCCACACGGCTCCAACGCTGCCCTTGAAACACTGGATGCTTCACAAAGAACCTCTATAGGAAACCGCAACCAGTACCTTCGGAGCAGGGAAAGCACCCGGCTGGATCCGAAACCAGTGATTGCTTCTGACAGCTCAGCGTTTTGCTAATGGTTTGTTTCACTGTTACATTTCAGAGACAATTATGCTAAATGAAGAAAAAATGTCATTTGACATCCGACTGGTAGAGCAATACAAGGGAAAAATTCTATACGGCTAAAGTCTTTCCTCCCCAAAATATTTTGAGCCACGCTCAGTTTTGCTTTGTTTTTAAATACACAGTTTTCCCTTTATTTCTGTTTGCAAAGTCTGACTGCCATGAGCTTACTTCCAGTTTAAGCCTAGGCATGCGAGGAGATTCTGGCTGATTTAAGAGTATTTAGGCTTATGAATAAAGGTATTCCACGTGCGATGGATAAAATCAAAATAACACACAGGTTTTAAACTCAGTGTGTCTCAAACATAAAATGACTGAAATAAAGAATAGTTGGACTTTAAACACCGTTGAAAGAATTCAAACTCATGCAGTCGAGTTATCCGTATAACCCGACAATACCATTATCAGTGTACAAAATATTTCCATATATTTACTATTGTAGCTAACTCCCGAACAGAATATAAATTCTGAATCATAAACTTCTCTGCTGAGTTAAGTAGTCAAAAAATGTCCGTCTCTGTTGTACACAGACACGGCTGCTCCCGAAATTCAGATTACTGCATGACTAAAGTCTGAATTTTTTCGCTTTTTTAAATCTGACAATCTGAATAATCTGTTCCTGTCAACTGTACGCACGAAACTACATATCCGATTGAACCACAGTTAAGAAAAAGCCTTTTATTTGCAATGCCCCAGATTCCTTCACTGAGCTAGTTGCCATTACATGTCAGCAAGATGCCATTTATCAAACTTTTCCCATTTTGCTCCCAGATGTTCAGCAAAATTCTCTCCCCACTTGAAATCATTTTCCCCTGATATTCTAGGGAAAAAAAAAATGAAAAAAATGTGCATCTCAAATATCATTCCATAGGAGCGAAAGGGCGAACTCAAACATATTAGCTCATGCCAGGCCAACGCAGCGCTGCCTGTTTCAGCAAACAGTAAATTCAGTAAGATGAATCCTGGACAAATAAATATTTCAGAAGCACTCAAGAGGCTTTTTCCTCAGGAAGTCCGACTGCATCAGTTCAGCTGGACAAGGCAGAATATTATCTGCCCTAGGTATTTGGGAAGCCAGCCATCAAAAGGACAGACAGAGGGTTAAATCTACAGCATCTAAAAATCCCCGAGAGACAGAACTTGGCACCGGCTTTCCAGACCCTAACCTAAATTTTAATCAGTATGCATGAACATTTAAAACACGATGATGGAAAAAAATAAATCAGGCCAGCTAGTACTTTGTGGTTTATTTCTCTGGCAGGCTCATCAGGCTCTTTGTGTAGATCTCATCTAGTTAATATACAGTAATTATATCTTAAACATCTAACAATTCTGAGATTAGCTGTCACATTACTGCTTATAGCTGTTTACACTCATGGGGTTTTTTTCCTTCAGCTTCTTCATATTGGTTTCCACTTTGTTTTTAACTGAAATGTTAAAGAACGTTTAATTTCTTCAAGCTACCTCCTGGGAACAGCAGTGAATGCAGCGGGCAGCTAATCACTCAGGCTTCCTGGGGGGCACAGAGATTAATAATTTTAGTTTGGACTGAGCCAAGACTCCCGTGGCATCGCCTCGCAGAGGCAGATGGCATTTCGCTACGCCGGCACTTCGAGGACCAACAGGGTACGGAAAGGGTGAGAGGGCGTCCTGGGCCTTTCCGGGGACAGGACGACAGGATGCCCTCTCGCTCTTTCCGTATCATCAGTTAAACACCGACACCACCTATTAAGTTTTCAAAGACAATGACCTGACTATTTGCAGTTAATTAAGCCAGCGGAGCGGATGGAAAGCCCTGAGCACGTGCTGCATTTGCCACCCGTGGTCATTCCCGCGGGAGAGAGTCTAACTACGGAATTATGGCAGCGCAATACCTTTACTCCTGGCCACGCAAACACATAAATAGAGGGCATTAAGAGGAACAATATGTCATAGGGTTTATCAAACAGATCACCTGCACTTAGGCTAGTAAAGGTCTCTCATATACCACTCCGGATTTAGAGCGTATCGAGCACCAGCCTGGCCCCCGTCCAGGCCCAGCTCTAATCTGTGACACATGGTGGAAACAGCAGCGGCTGAAATAGGCAACCGGTCCTCCACGTATTGACATAACATTTTCCTCTAATGCTAAACACATATTTAAATCAGAACCGATAATCCCACGAGTCTAAAGACGGAGCGGAACCCTGCTATTAAAAGACAATTTAATTCAAGGCAACTCAGTGGTCCTCCCATTGCGACACCACCCCTGCATCTCAGCAGGCTTCCATGTGCCCTTTGGCAGCAGAACTGTCCTCCGGATGTATCTATGTCTCTCTGAAGGGCAGTTCAGGTGAATCTATGGCATTAATGAGCGAAGGAGAGATGAGGCTGTGGCCACAGAGCAGTCACCTCCTCCTGCACTGACGTGCTGCTGGTCTCCAAAACCCTCCGTGCCTTGTATCACACTGGGGAGGTGGAGACCAGCTACGGGGATTGGGGCGGGTGGTGGCCAAAGCCTCTCCTCAGCTAAAATCTCTTGCTGCAGACCCAAGGTAACATTTTTAACACAATGCAAATAATGCGCAGTACAACTGGACTCCCCACTTGGGCACTTCACTGAACCTCTACAGCCAGGGGTGAAACTGGGCTGTAGAGGGCAAGTCTTGCAAATATTGGTTTTGTTGAATTAGATGCTTCTGGGGTTCTCTGATTTCCCCTGAGCTCCAGTAAGCTCCGATCCTCTTTGGTTTTCTTTGGTATTGCCAAAGAATGAGCAGTTAACCAGAAACATCACTGAAACACACACTGGAAACCAAAATGGCCCATGAAGCAGGGAGGAACGGGTGGACCAAAACACGGTGGAGAGCGCGGGGACAGAACGGGGTATGGCTATCTGGAGAATATCCTGAGGTCTCCTGAGAAGGTGACATCCAGAAAGGCATTCCTCGCAGCTGGCCACGCGGACTTTAAGTTCATCAGGTTTTAGCACCAGCCTTTCACGTGAAGTGTCCCGGTTCTTCCGTGCGTTCAAAGGGAAGTTGCTGTAACAGCACCGGAAACCCGTCAGACCACGAGGAGTCGAGTTCCTCCCTTAGCGAATGCTCTTCCCCTGCGTATTACCTCATTATTTCTACTCCTCGTGTTTTCAGTGATTTATCTTACATTGTGATAAAGTAATATATAATTACATAAAAGGAGAAGAAAAACATAACACATAATTTACGGTAAATAAGATCAAAGTCAAGAGTATTATTATAGGTTTTCTTCTGGTTTCCTTTCAATCACTTTTACATGAAAACAACAAAGAATAATTAAAGTATATTACAAAGGTCTTTTTATTCAATTGTACACAGATGTGACTAAAAAAAAAAAAACAAAAAAAAAACGCGAAGGGAAGGGATTTTCAAAAGCACTCATGTACTGATCTCACAGGGTTCTCACGGCAGCCAGTGGCGGTTTGACTTCAATGAGAGCAGAGACAGACCAACACGGAGCGATTCTGAAAATCCCACCCTAATTGTACAAACAAGGGAAGGCTTTAGAGATTGCTGGCTTGGAGATTGTATATTTGAGAATCATAAAGGGCACACAGCACCTGTTTGTCTTCAAGATATGAAAATAAAGCAAGGCAAATATTTTAAGGATTAGAAACGGCGCTTTTTTCTTTTTTTTTCTTTTTTTTTTTTTCTTTTTAAAGGCAGTATCTGAAAACCCTCTGGCTCTGCAGTTCCCGGTCTAGGTATAGATCTGCTTTAATATTTTCCATTTCAAAGAGGATTCTAATTAAACCCGAGACTGATGCAAGCCTGAACAATGTTACTTACAGTCAGAGAAGGGCAGTTAAACCCCAAACTGTCATGTCCCAGCCAACCCAAGAAAGGTCTGATAGGTAAAGCAGCTGCCACGGCTTTATTTATTTTTTTTTAAAAAAAAGCTTCCACTAAAGACACATTCTTCTCATTAGCCAGTGTTTAGAAGCCCATTGCTCCGTACAGGGAAGAGAACGGGAGGTGACTGCAAAGAAAAATGTTGATACCTGTCATTTCAGAAACCCGTTTTGAGGACGGAGAATGCAGAGCCTCACAGACTTCAATTAGCGCTGATTTGTCCCCTCAGATTAACGACGTACTGTGCGGGCTCTGCTTTTAAGCGTTCAAGAGATGACACGTTGCTATCTCCTTGACCGCTTAGAAGCGTGTGACATTTCTAAGGATCCTCAAAGACATCCACTCCCCCCAGAACTGAGATTTTTTTTTTTTTTTTTCCAGCTGTTTCCTTGCGCTGAAGTGCCCTCAGCGGGCAGCGGTGCCCGCAGCCCCCGGCACACCGCTCTGGCCTTGCTTTCAGCTCATCCAAAGCCTTTTAGCGGCTCTGACCGAGGTAACAAGCGCTCATTAAACTCTTACAGCTTAGTGGCCTCTTCATCAGCACTTTGCCCAAACACCACATTTGGCGATACCGGAATTACCATCACGAGGAGCTTGGAAAGCACAAGACATGTTAACGCTCCGGAGTGTCAAAACGACAGGGTGCTAATACGCTGCTGCTCTGCCTGCGAGTCCCATCACCACGACGAGGGGTCGGGACGGGGGGAGGATGACGGACGTATCCCGAAACACGGTGGCCGCGACAGCTGAAGCCCGGCCGGACGCACCGCTGTCACCGCAGGTGTGGGTGTGCCTCTGGCGTTCACCTGGGGCAAGGCGGCGAGGGAGGAAGGAAAGACCCTGGGCTCGCATGCGTTGTGTCCAAGCACGCTGCAGTAAGCACGGAATTAATCAAGGAAGAAAAGATAATTAAGGACTACATGAGGTCTTCGGTTGTACGAATAACTTTGAATGAAAGAACGGGGGATTTGCATCAAATTACTTTAGCTACTTTACCCCTACATACAATATTTGTCTTGTCTTCATCTTTAAATCAAATTTGCTAGCCCAAATGCATGGAGATAAAAGAACAACCTCATTTCATCTCATTTCTTCCAATGCACCCGATGTCCAAAACTTGAAATGGGAGAAAAACCGTGAATCTCCTGTTTTGGTAAACAAGCAAACAGGTTGGGTGACCACCACCGAGTCCAGCTCTTCCCACTGACATCGTATTTTGCTAAGAAGATACTGTAACAAAAATGAAATAATAATAATAAAAATGAACCCAGGCCCTGATTTTATAAGCTGTTCAATCTTGCAAACTGCTGACGCTGGGAGCCACCTAACTAGTGTATTCCCGAGGCCTCGCGGAGGTCAGCCACAGCTCCCGGGGAAATGCAAGCTGGATACTGCAAACGGGCTTTCGCCTTCCGTGATCCACCTTGGAGAAAACAGCTTTCACGGGAAGAAATACTGGTTTCTGGCCAGCTGCCAAAGACTTGTAATAATATTAAATATTTACCACCAACAAGTCCTTTTTATTCAGCACGCAATTAATGCATCCACAAACAAAGCTCTTTACTCCAAGCCTTCCTCCAGCCCCGCTTCCAGGAGGGCAGGCACTTGCCCATCAACGTGTCTGGGCTTCTTGAATCAAAGGGAGCAATTTCCAAAGCACTGAATGCCTCCCTGTCCTTTTCTTTTGGGCACAGACTTTGTCACCGTTAGGTCCTTCCTTTTCACCTTAAAATGAAAACTGCTAAAACCCACGTTTCAGGTCTGAGCCCCCAGTCAGACAAACGCCTCCTGCCCCTCCTTTGTGCTGACCCGACCAACTGCACCCACAGAATGACCTGATCTGGCCAAAAGAAATCGCTAATTTTCCCCTGGATTTTTACATTTTTTGATCCGTGTCATTACATCAGGTCACCCGGGACATGAAAACAGGAGAGGGAGAAAGGGCTGAACTCCCACGGCTGAGCTGGTGCACCACAGACCCCAGGACAGACGCAGGAACACAACGGTGTGTCTCCCATGTCGGGGTTAAACTCTTCTCCCCATCCAGGCTCGCGGAGATAATGCAATGAAGCAACATCCATCTCTACACTCTGTGCTGCCCTGGTAGAATAAGGGAAAACTTAACCTGCCCACGGACACTTCACCACCAGACCGTGATCACCCCAAATCCATCACCGACCCAGGCAGGACATTCGCAAGTTTTAATGATGAATTATAAGCAGATGGCAGATGCAGAAGTACATACCTTTTGCTCTTCGGGATCTATTTTATTTCTATGTATTTTAGGAACAATTACTAGAGCTGAAGAGAAATACCACCTTTCTGCCTACCCGAATACACTCTGAATCGCTTTGCAAAGCCATTTTCTCAGAGAGACTCTCGTATTAAATCATATTTGTCATGATGCCAGCATGCCATGAGTGCAACGTATAATTTAAAAAACAAACAAAACTTCAAATAACAATCTCTTCGCTGAAGATAGGAATCGCACAAGGTCAGTATCTGGTTTAAGTTACTATATGTCCTAAAATACACAAGGCCGGGTCCTCTGGACACAGTGCAGCTGCTTTGAGCAACACTGCAGATAAAATCCGATACTGAAGATGGCTTAGACAAATTCCTGTGGTGGAATAAAGCTGTTACTTGGGAACTCTTGGGGGAGTATTTCTGCTGCCCAACGCAAGTGCTTAAGTCGAGCAGGAGCTCCAGAGCCAACCGGGAGACTCGCGTCTCCTCCAGATGGCAAGTGAGAGCAGAGAGAGGCGGGAGCTGGACTAATTGAGATGCAAAGCCTTAACTTCTCTCTAGTAACTGCAGAGGGATGGATCCCGAGCTCCTGGCTTCAGCCAGGGCAGTTGTAAAAGGGGCAGGTGACTCCGCAGCCCTCCAGACTATCGGTATCGGCTGCTTTTCAGTCCCCTGTGGCTACTAGAGAGAGCTATAAAACAAAGCAGCCTGGCTGCTGCTCTATTCTTGCCCAGGAGATTAGAGCAAGGAAGTGGAAAGGTGAGATTTAAATCACTTCCACACGTCTCCTGGCTCCAGCCCATGTGTCCTGGATCCAGGTCATTTTAATCAGCTTTTTATAATTTGTCACTCAAACGATAAGAATACTAATCCACCGCGATGTGCTCTCTGCCAGGCACCCGAATATTAATCCATAAACTGGTCTCTTATATCACACGTAGATGTGTTTGCTTTCACTGCTTACAGCTGACACCTCCTGTTAGTGATGCTTTCTTTCTCACAAGACAGACAAAAGTAGTGCCATACATAAAGCAGAAGGCTTGCCCGCTTTTGGCTACAGAAAGGTTATTTATGTAGTTGCATACAAATAAATTACTTATTCAAAACATCTTTTAGGTTGGGAAATAAATTAACTTTTGTACTTGAAGTTACTGGCACCTGTGAAAAAGAATTTGCTTTGGTCCATCTGTATGTGGGAAAAGAAAAATGTACAGCTCCTCCCGGCCAAAATGTTAAAAAAGAAAACCAACCAAAACCCAAAAAAATCCCACAAGGAATGAAATCTGGGAACACTGTAATATAACCAATAAAAAAGGCTGAATGTGAACACGGGTGTAAAGTGGCATCAGCGTTTACCGACATGCCTCCGAAACACAGTCCGGTAACATTGCCCAACTGTCGCTGAACCGATCGGCTGGACCTACCCGCAGCTCAAACCTCTTAATATTCATAAAATCATTCCTCAAGAGTTATTCCTTTAAAGTATTTAAAGAGTTGATATCAGGAAGAGTGTCAAGTCACGCTTTTATATATGGCACATATAGGGAATCTACCGGGTCTACAGAAGAGAGTTTACAAGTATCCCCTTCACAATAAAATTTAAAAACAACTTTTTCCGTTGTTCAGATGTCTGAAAAAAAGAGCAAGAAATCTCTGCAGGGGATTTAATGATTTACACTTGGCTGGCAAGAGAAGAGCCTCGTTGCTTCGCTCCACCGTGTGCTCGCAGCGCCAAAAGGAGTCTAGTTTCTTCTGTTCTGCAGAGCTTTAAATGTTAAGAGATAATACCAAAGGCACCTTGGTGAGTGCAAAACTGTAACTTCATTTGTATAACACCGGCGTTATTTTTCAGAACAGCTTGGCAATAAAGCAAATTAAGAAAAGTCACTCCGCTCTCTCCCATCCGCACAGAGCTTAACAGAAAGCTGTCAATATCCTAATAATATATATATTTTTTTCTTATTAATTTCACAGACCACAAAGGAAAGAAACATCTCTGCTGGGGAATGTAATAGTTACGAAACCTCCCTGAATTCTACAGCTGACAACGAAGATGCAGTTCTGTGAACAAAGGGTTTGAACTGAGGGTCCTCAGACCGCACAGAAGAGGTTTGGTAAAGACTATCAAGAAAATTCCATGTGGTGGGTCACATCTGTGGCATCTTCAAGGCATTCTCTCCTCCTTCTAAAGCTATCGCAGCTCTGCTGACCAAAAGACGTGGAAGAGTCGCTCACAAAATTGTATGAAGTTTCTGGTCAAGCCTATCAATTTTACCCATAGTACATTGGTTTTGGTAAGGGATCTCCCTTCCAAAAAACCACGATTTTATGCAGAATGTGTAATCTGCCAAACAGAGTAATGAGGTACAATATAACAACAGATATCCAAGGTACATTTAACACTTGGCACCAGCTTTGCAGACAAAACCCAGTAACCATCTACTTTTTTTCTTTTTTAAAAGCATAACGCACAAACTGGGCGCATTAACTGGGGATGGCCATCGTTACGCTCTTCCGCTAAGGGCTCAATGACAAACCAGTACACTGAGAAGTCAAGTTACAAAGACAACTCAAACCAATAATTAGGTCTCACCTTTCCCTCCCCTTCGTTAAGAATGAAAGTGAAGCAAGAGTCTCCCGATGACCCATCAGAAAGCACAAACACCCAAACCTGTTGCAGGGGCATCACATCATCCATCTTTCTAAAGCTGTCAAGAAATGTTTGTCATTCCAATACCGCTTGCATCTCCCAAATGCTAAGATAACGCGCCCATCAATCTCAGCTGGAGTTAAAAGAGGAGTTGAAAAATAAATAGTTCTGAGTCATGTTACTAAGAGGGATTCCACACACTATTAATTTTAGCTTGGAAACCAATTAAGACACCAAATCAGCATTACCTCCCCTCCCCCATTTTAAAGTATAATGACCTATTTCGCTTGCTTAAATTTATTTATTTTGTGACAGTGATCCTTTCAAATGCTTTAGAAGTTTACATAGTTTTAGTTCTGGCTTCTGGCAACAAAAAAATTTTTGCCAAAAGGAAGTCAAAGATATGGACAAGGCAGCATGATTCTCTCTATTTTAGAAGGCCATTCTTAAAAATAAAAGAACAATAATAAGAAACATAATAAGCAAAAATTGTCCTAAGCACTGCATGGAGCATCAACAGGCTGTAATAAATTGGTGCTTTCCACTCCCACCCTGGGCCACCCTTCCTTCCCTTCAACTCAACTGTGGCTTCTTGCTGACGAGCGCCACCAGCTCCAGCAGCACTTCTGAACGTCAAAGCAGTAACCGAGTGATGCCAGTGAGCAAAACTGCATGATCCTTCCCTAAAAAGGTTATTAAAGCAGGAGCTCGCTGCCCACCCGAAGGGCTCAACGCTCCCGCCCAACTCCCGCAGCTCACGCCATGGATATTACCTCCACCCAGCAGTGAACAACAACAGCAGTCACAACAACCCCATGCAGCGCTACGGCATTGGCGCAGAGTGGCTCGAAAGCAGCCCGGCAGAAAAGGACCTGGGGGTGTTGGTGGACAGCCGGCTGAATATGAGCCAGCAGTGTGCCCAGGTGGCCAAGAAGGCCAACAGCATCCTGGCCTGTATCAGGAATAGTGTGGTGAGCCGGACTAGGGAAGTGATCATCCCCCTGTACTCGGCACTGGTGAGGCCCCACCTCGAGTACTGCGTTCAGTTTTGGGCCCCTCGCTACAAGAGGGACATTGAGGTGTTGGAGCGTGTCCAGAGAAGGGCTACAAAGCTGGTGAGGGGCCTGGAGGACAAACCTTATGAAGAACGACTGAGGGAGCTGGGGTTGTTTAGCCTGGAGAAGAGGAGGCTGAGGGGAGACCTTATCACCCTCTACAACTACCTGAAAGGAGGTTGTAGAGAGATGGGGGCTGACCTCTTCTCCCTGGTGACAAGTGATAGGACGAGAGGAAACGGGTTCAAGTTACGTCAGGGGAGGTTTAGATTGGATATTAGGAAACATTTTTTCACTGAAAGGGTTATTAAACATTGGATTAGGCTGCCCAGGGAGGTGGTGGATTCACCATCCCTGGAGGTGTTTAAAAAAAGGGTAGATGGGGCACTGAGGGACATGGTTTAGAAGTGGCTCTTGTCAGCGTAGGTTAAAGGTTGGACTCGATGATCTTAAAGGTCCCTTCCAACCTCAGCAATTCTATGATTCTATTCTAACTTGCAGCAGCTTTTTAATATTGACACGGAAATGCCACTCTTGTCAGATTTGTTTTCCAGGTGCCTCAAATGTCACCTTTGTTTGCTAAGTGCTAGTCCAATATGAAGTTTTCTGAATATCGGGGCCGGGGGGGGGCGGAAATCAACCCTGCACCTCAGTGGCCTGATTTCTCCTGGGTGCCAGTATCCATCCGAGAGCTTTTGCAGGGACTATTTCAAACTCCTTTCTGTCTGTGCCGGCACAGGGATTGGGAAGCTTTGACTACATAGGCCTGATTAAATCACAGAATCACAGAATGGTTCGGGTTGGAAGGGACCTTAAAGCCCACCCAGTGCCACCCCCTGCCCTGGGCAGGGACACCTCCCACCAGCCCAGGTTGCTCCAAGCCCCGGCCAACGTGGCCTTGAACCCCTCCAGGGATGGGGCAGCCACAGCTTCTCTGGGCAACCTGGGCCAGGGGCTCACCACCCTCACAGCCAAGAATTTCTTCCTCAGATCTAATCTGGAGAGCTGGGACTGGTGTTTTATTCAACCACAAGGGAAACGGAAAAAATCACCTGGATTCAACAGGAGAGTTGACTGAGGGTCCTCGTACAAGGGGTGTAAGTCAAACTCCGCATCAAGGGAGTTTTTCACATCGTGGGCATTTTCCACTGAACTAAACCCCGAAAGATAAAAAGTCTTTCTGTGATAACGGCAGTGCATTACAGTATCTAGTATTGGACCAAAACCTGAATGTCTTTATTCAGCAAAGGAGGAATATATTGTGAGAAAACAGAAGACAAAGTCCAGCGCCAAGGTCCCACCGATCAGAGCAGGCTCTCATTGCTGGCAAGTATAAGATAAAACAAAGGATTTATTTTGCACGTCCCAGAGCCCAGATCAGTACATGATGCCACCCGCCCCAGCTTATCTACGGACAAGCATAAAAAATTAAAAAATAAAAAGCTATCCTTTCAAGAAAGGACTGTAAAAATCAAATCAGTTGCTCTCGTGGAAACTCTTGAAATAATAATTAAAAAAAAGTCATTACGCACTGGAGCTAAACCGAACATTGTAGTATTTCTATGACAAAAAAATAACCCACTGAAACATCTACTTTTGGGCCAGATTTCAAGTTCTTCAATGAGGAAAGCGCGTGTATATACCCCAGAAACACTAACTCTGCAACTCCAAAAACAAGCTTGCAACAAAAAGTTCTTAATTCCTAAACAAAAGTACCCATAAAAGACATTCCTGAGGAAAAAAATTCTGCTTTAAAATTCACATCCCACTAAAATTCCAGTGAATTTCCCTAGGTAGGCAAGTCCTTAAACGTGTACCTCCATTTAATTACGCTGCAGTTCTTGTGTAGACAAGTCCCGAGATGCTCTTACGCGATAGTCATTAAATATAAAGTGGTGAAATGAATTGCAACATTTAGTAATGCTTCTTATGAACCACGATTTATAGAGGAAGCACGAAATAAAACTAAAAAAGCACATGGTGACCCTGTCTGCACGTTGGACTGGAAAAAAAAAAAAAGGACAGATATGAAAATAATCACTGAAAATCAGGAATACTTGGGCACAGGCAGGTACCAAAACCCCTGCCGCAGAAGGTAATGCTCAGCCCACCTACTCATGCGATCGGAGTAGTAAAATTAGAAAGAAATCCAATTACATTTTACAAGTCACTTAAAGACCGAACACATCATGAAAATAATTGGCAGAATTGTGCTATTTAGTAAATACCATTTTCTGCTTAGCTCCACACTTGAGCGCTTGTTTGAACCGAGTGGTGAAAAGTTCAGGTGTAACTCCCAGTTTCACTACATTAAAAAAAAAAGAGAAAATAAAATTTACGGTTTGCGAAACAACCATCTGTTCATGGCCGCAGGAATGACCCAAGTGCAACATACCTCAAATTGTGCTCCCAGAAAGAAAAAAAAAAAAATAAAAAAAATTAAAATAAAATAACCGCAATCAGGCAAAAGAACCTTTGAACGCAGGCGCCTCGTCGCAGCTAAACGCAGCCGGGCATCCAGCTCCTCCGCGCACCTTGGCAACTCCTCTCGAAACACGCGCTCATCCAAATAAAGGTTTAAAATCTACCTTCTACGCTAAAACGTACGCAAAACAGGTTTGGAGGATCGCTCAGAGGGTTTATAAGCACTTCATTTACACACAAGCATATGCATTTACTATATAAATATTTATCGTTTGGCAGCTCACTCTCCCAATCTGCATGGGGTTCCTCCGCTGGGTTTCACCAGCGATATTTCCTCTGAATTTCCCCATTTCCAGATGCTTCGCTCCTACAGCCCTGATGGAGAACAGTTGTGCCTATTAGCAGACAAGCTGCTGACAACTAAGCCCAGCTTCTAAAAGCTGGCAGAGAGATAATCTGGCACCGAGATCTGATAAGTTAAACGAGAAGAGGCACGGTGGCCTGCAAGCCCCGAGAAGGCAGGGGAAAAAACTAGTCAAGCCCCGAGCCTTTCCTTAGGATGCGTCTCATCTCATTCCAGAGGACTGCAGTCAAATCAAGGAAAAGAAAAAAGTCTCCCCTCAGTCAACGATCTTGTTGCCCGGCACCGCTCAGCTCTTCACCTTCTGTTAAAAAAAAAAAAAAAAAAAAAAAAAAAAGGGAAGCAAATGGTGCTCCACGAAGTTATAGCCTCCAAAAGAAATTCAGTTTTCAGCCTTCGATTAAAAAAAGGGAAGAAAACGTTGCTCCATGAAGTTAGTCTCCAAAAGAAATTATATTTACAGATATATTTAATACAGATATATTTTAAAGGGGTTGTTTCTCCTGCTTAATTGTTTAAAAGACAAGGAAGACAAAACCCCCCTGCTTTATTTTGCTGTAACCTCTTGCCTTTCCTTCCCTAAATAAGTAGTGATAGATAAACTTCATTTTACAAAAGGTATTATTTGGGGGGGAAGGAAAAAAAGGCAAATGCACCTGGGAGTGCAGGAAATGCTTATTCACACCTTCTCTGAAACTCTCTGAACACGGGAATTCCTGTGATCACCCGGCAGCGGGACTAAAGGACACGAGAACCAGCCACACCACGTACGAACCAGCAAGACCATCTCAACCCCCTGGCTTTCAGTCTCCTTTCTCGCAGGGTTTGGCACGCCGTGCATGGCACACGGTGGGAGATTTGCAGAAACGCCCCAGCCAGGGCTTTTGCCCGTGCATCCAGGGGAAAAAAATTTAAAAAAAAAAAAAACACACACATATTTTTATATATATATACACAGATATGCATAATATTTTTTTTTAGTTATTTTTTTCTTAATCTCATGGTCATCTATTTCCAAGGTAACAGCAGAGATTACGGGCTGCGCTTTTCTCTCCCCATGAACTGGCCGGGGCAGGTCAGCGTAACCGGCGCAGCCCCACCGGGAGCTCATCCTGGTCTGGCCCCGGCAAGGACAAGTTCAGGCAACATCCCGCTTAATCCATCCCCACAGGAATGTCATCGTGACTTCCCAAAGGATGAGCCGTACCAGCGCTTCCCAGTGCTGTGCCAGACCAGACAGTGGTTTTATTCAGACAGTGATTTTTTTTTTTTTTTTTTTCCTTTAGACAGCACTGGAATCCTTCCAGGGTAGATAAAATCTGAATTTTTCCATGCAAAGAACTAAAATACTCATCAGATATATAAGATCTCATTTATATTCTTATACTCCTCCTCAGGCATTCAGTTTTGGCCGCTGTTGAGAGACGGGATTTCTTTGTTTTGACCCCGAATGACTTTCCCGATGCATCACAGAGGTGAAGGGGATCCCCTCCCTCTCCTGCTGCTGCCCTCCCACCCACTCCTTAATTAAAGATACTAAGGGCTAACATAAACCACGTCGCAGATTAAAACTGGACTGCGATGCATGAAAAACAAGTATGCGGATAGGTTGGGGAAAACAGACCGTTGGCAATTATTTTGGTGTTTAATATACAGTCTTTGAATTGTTTTAAAATAGATAGCAAGGAGGATTATTGCAATTTAAGAATAAAAAAAAAAGAGGAAAAAAGCACAAGGAAACATATTCATAGAATCACAGAACGGTTTGGGTTGGAAGGGACCTTAAAGCCCACCCAATGCCACCACCTGCCCTGGGCAGGGACACCTCCCACCAGCCCAGGTTGCTCCAAGCCCCGTCCAACCTGGCCTTGAACCCCTCCAGGGATGGGGCAGCCACAGCTTCTCTGGGCAACCTGGGCCAGGGGCTCACCACCCTCACAGCAAACAATTTCTTCCTGAGATCCAACCTAAATCTCCCCTACGTCAGTTTGAGGCCGTTACCCTGTGTCCTATCATTACACTCCCTGATCCAGAGTCCCTCCCCACTTTTCCTGGAGCCCCTTTAGGGACTGGAAGGGGCTGGAAGGTCTCCCCGGAGCCTTCTCTTCTCCAGGCTGAACCCCCCCAGCTCTCTCAGCCCGTCCTCACAGCAGAGGGGCTCCAGCCCTCCCAGCATCTCCGTGGCCTCCTCTGGCCCCGCTCCAACAGGTCCGTGTATTCTTTGCTTCTGCCAGGGATCTCTTTAGGAACGCAACTAATTAAAAAAATCTTTTCCAGAGTAACACAGTGAATGGAAACGCTGTTTAACGGGATTTATCCGAGTTGGAAGCAGCAAGAGAGCCAGGCCCAGCAGCTTTGTTTTGACGGAGAGCGCAGGGGGCTGCTGCTCTCCCAGACACCGAGGCAGCAACAAACCGCCTCCGCCGCCAGGTTCATCCAGAATACCTTTTCCATGAACTAATCAAATAAGCATTTATCAACTGAAAGAGGAAGATGTGAACCAAAGGGGTTTTCTGTAGGAGTTTTTCCTCTTCATAAAGAGTCCCGAAACTTTTAGTCCAGAAGGTCTTAGATTATCAGGCTACAGCCAGCCCGGTACAAAGCATCCTTGATGTCTAGACCAAATGAAAAGATTAGCAGCCCTGCTCCGGCGCTGATTACACCAGGCTTATACTATTTTTCCAGCGGATGCTTTCATAATTAAATATCAAGTAACAGGAGGCACTTTAACATTTATGTCACCCCCACCTATGAAAACAATAAAACTTTTTTGTTTTGTTTTGTTTTTTGCATTGAGAACTAGAAAGTATTCAAAATCATCCCATGGCTGTAAGAGCAACCTGTCAAGCTGCAAAGAGAAACCTAGATTTTAGTGAAGAGGGTCCCTTGGGAATGCTGCGCATCGGCAAAGCAGAACAGCAATCACATTATGCCTGTAACTAATACGGACAAAGTGGAATGAGTAATAAAAACCAACAAAAACCAACTTTCACTCTGATTAGTGATCACAGGCTAATAGGTTTCAATTGCAATTTAAAATTGGGTGGGACAACCAATCACTCAGGTCTCTTCGCCACCGCGCCTGCAAAGGAGGCATCAGGACTACCTTCACAGAAGGATTTCTACTCCAAGCTTTGCCAGGGTCCGAGGTTCCTCAAACGTAGGAGTCGGGTTGATGTGGGAGACGTGAAGAGCCCGTAACACCACCCTGAGCACAACGAGAAAGGGCCTCAAGGGCAGGTTCTCCAATCTCTCAATATTTTTAATAACTGTCTTGGTCCAGGCAGGTCTACCAGCTCTTTGGGATGAAGAAAGGCGAGAGATTTTAGCTGGTTTGAAGAGCTGTTGTTCTGCATAATGCAAATATATCACATTTTAAATTCAGACAGGGCCACTCATAGGAAAAAAAACCCCAAATACTAGATATCCAAATGGAATGAGTATTTATCAGAGAAATGAACAGACAAATAGTGGACCTATTAAACAAGATTCATATCTTCTTAGTAATTTCATCAAAATACGAGACAACAGGCCAGGCTTTTATGAGGATTTTTTGTTTTAAACAACTGGGTTTACATAAACCTTGAGCAAGTTACTCACCCCCTGGTTGAACAAATGCCCCCCTGTGCTAAATAAAGCCGAAGGGGCTGCGCTGCCTCTGCCAGACAGGCAACCATGTCGTACGAAAGGGATTAGCGTTTCATAAATTGCAAAAAAAGTTGAAGATAGTTGGAAACCTTCATCTAATTTCCAGCTTAAATTTACGCATAGCTAATTTATGCCCATTATAAGGTCTCCGGGGAGACCTTCGAGCCCCTTCCAGTCCCTAAAGGGGCTCCAGGAGAGATGGGGAGGGACTCTGGAGCAGGGAGGGGAGCCATGGGACGAGGGGGAACAGTTTTAAACTGGAAGAGGGGAGATTTAGATTGGGTATTAGGAAGAAATTCTTGGCTGTGGAGGCGGTGAGCCCCTGGCCCAGGTTGCCCAGAGAAGCTGTGGCTGCCCCATCCCTGGAGGGGTTCAAGGCCAGGTTGGACGGGGCTTGGAGCAACCTGGGCTGGTGGGAGGTGTCCCTGCCCAGGGCAGGGGGTGGGACTAGATGATCTTTGAGGTCCCTTCCAACCCAAACCATTCTATGACTCTATAATTTGTTCTTTTGCCAACACTGCTCTACAACCAGGTCCTTTTCCTCCCTGGTACTTACCGCCTGATATATTTATAGAGAATTTTGTCCACACCAGCTTTCGTCCTGCCCGGCCATGGAAGCCCAGGTCTTCCAACCACCTCTTCTAAGTGTGGCCCCACATTCCCCCCACACCCCCGCAAGTACTTTTTAGCACCTGTTCCCCTTTGAATTAATTTTTCTTGCATACAGGAGACCAGAACGGTGCACGGTTTTCCAGATGACTGTCTGCTAATGGCATTAATAGCTCCCTACCTCCAAGAGAGAGTCAAGCTTGCATTTGCCTTTTTCACACTACTGGGCAGTCATGCTCTAAAAAAAAGTAGATTTTTTTGGAGGTCTTTTTTTCGAGTTCTTTCTGCCTAGGAAGGTTTGATCCAGGAGTAGAGAATACTCTGAACTAGAAAGCAAAAAACCTGCCTTTTAACCTAGGGCAGGTATTAATAGCTCACAGAGTGATCCTGAAGAAGTCACTTCGTGGTCCTTTTTTTCATTCCCACACTCGCCTATTTAAATCCAGAACTCTGCGAGGACAAGAATCACTTCTTTTATCTAAATTAACCCAGCGCCTCGCAAAGATTCTCCTTGTGGCTGGAAAAATCTTCATGCCCCCCCCCCAGCCCCCTGAGGTTGGCAAGTTTCATGAAATACTCTAATTTAATTATTTTACTGGTTTGTCATCGTTTGGAAAGCCATATATAAAAATACATACAACACACAAGTATGTGTAAGATGGGGTGGAATTAGTAAATAATTCACCGTAGTGAATCATGGCAAAATCCGAAGGCGTTTCCAGGAACTTGCGAGTTTTCTATTATTTTTGCAAATGTTCCCATAAACGGCCATTACTGAGCAATCTTTGGGGAGACTGCAGCGGGTGCGAAATTTACTGAAAATGAGAAGAAAAGCTGGATTCGGGGAGACATAAATTCACTGGGCAATTTGCAACGTCTGCTGCGAAACCAGCCCGGCTGGGGATCGCGCTGGTTGGAATTAACTCCGGGTTCTCAGCACGTCGCCCCTCTCAGAAAATTGAAATTGCGAATAGAGAGATGAATCTTCTTAGATATATTTCAGAAGTCTTTGTAAATTATACAAACTGGCAGTCAGGGTTAGGAATCCTCAGACGAAATATGTTAAATCTGAAAAAAAAGCAACCCTCTTATCTAAGAGTATACTCAGCAGAAGAAACCAGTCCTCCCAGACTTGGCACAGGGCACAGGAGATCTGAGCATCGTTATTAATATACCACCAAGCTTATCGGAGAGAAACTATACGTTACCAACCGATACCCAGGCAGGAATTTAACGTCTCCTAGCAGACTGCATCCCTCCCACCGCTCGTACAGGTTTCAACTTACGCTCATGAAAAAATATATCAAAATTCAGACAACTGCAACCCAAACTAGATCCCCACCAAATGCAGCCACTACCACGTCCAATTAAAAAGAGAATTTTTATATATGTATAAGATGTATGGTTATATTAAATTATGGATTTAGAATGTTCTAGGTATTTTTTTTTTTTTTTGCCTTTCCAGTCAATTAAAAAACCCACGCTGGGTGGCAAGAGCCAGGAAGGAGCTGTGGTGTTATCCAAGTTTTTGCAGCACCTGAGGACGAGCCCTCCCAAGGATGGGAGCTGGGAAAACCCTCCCCGTTCGTAGAGCTAGGCAGGAGGGCTTCCAAACGGCACATTAAACACACAACGCGTGCTAAAATATCTTTTCTCTTCTGATCGGAGCAAAAAAAATCTCTCCTGGGTGATGCTCCTGCGATGCTGAACTGCTTCTAGTGAAGGCACTGTGTGCTCAGCCTGCCCCAAAACGCGCCGGTGACTTTTCTCATGGCAAAGTAAAACTCAGGGCAGCAGGGATGCCCAGGGAGAACCTTAAGACGAAATTTCAACGCAGAAAGTTTTACTTGAGCTACGGAAACGGCCGATCCCGGTCCTTCTCACAAACCCCACGTTTCACAGTCACGCTGTTACACTGCCCCAGCACGGTGCCTTTGCGAAAGGCCTATTTTATTTTAAAATACACTTTGGATTCCAGTTGTCTGCCTCAACAACGCATTTGCCTGAATTATTGCTAAAAAAAAATTAAAAAAAATAAAAGTTATTCAACTCCCCACCACTTGTCTTTACGGCTCATCTCCTCCTGAGTATTTGTAAGCAAACCAGCCACATTTATTCCCAGCTATTAATTTAAATGCCGGTAGGAAAGCAAAGCCTGGCAGGAAAACAAGGCGGAGCGTCTGTCGTGGAAATCACTGCACTGAAGTCTGCAGGTGGCCGGTAGGTATCACCGATAGGATAACCCAAGAACAGCAACCAAAAGCTTAGAAGACCTATTTCTGGTGAAAGGTTAAGAATTAATTACGCTGGGGATGATAGTTCAGTGGTTGGAGCATCAGCTCCGAAATAACCGGACTTGTTGGGAAGTCACTGGTTGAATTCCAGTGGGGCCAGTTTAAGCCCTTCATCCCAGCGAGGTAGACGCATTGGGCTCCAGGAGGGTTATTACCCACGGGTGCTCCGGCAACCATTTAAAACCCTAAATCTTATGTCTGAGTGTTAGCATGCAGTGATTTCCCCTAAATCCAGGTGATATTGCGCAGCACGAGGCCCGTCCCTGGAGGGATGCGACAGTTTTAGTGCCCGAGGACACACGACCACTCGCGCCCCGCTAATTCACATGACCCCACCAGGCAGCTCCCCTTCCCACAAGTAAAATATGTGAATATTATAAGCATTTTGGATAATATCTATATTTTAATGGCAAGACACAGTGGGAAACAACTTCTGCCCATTCTTTATATTAATTGAAAATAAAAGGATTCTTCTAAACTGGGTCTGTTTCTTTGATGTGTTTGTCGTTGATGTTAGCTGCTACGCAAAATTTCATCCTTTTTCTCAAGGCATATAAAAACATGACAACCATTCACATTCCACTGCGAGCATTAGCAAGGCTTTAAGGAAATTATTTTTATTCCTCGTTATATAGAAGATTACCTGAGAGGTCGTTATTATTATTATTAACGGCAATTAGCATCAGACAGCAATTTATAATTTCCAAACCCAGATACAAACATTAGCAAAATATTTGCCAGCAGAAAGCCATGTGTTATTCCCATTGCGTGGGAAACAAATTACAGAATTCAAGTGATTTGTGTCTTTACAACTGAATTGGGAAGCTTATACAAGAGTTATCATGCGAATAGCACATCGGGGATACTTTCAGTAGGCTACAAATTATTCTGAGACTCTGACTCACTCTCAAAGAAAACGTTCCTCGTCTGAACTCTCTTACAGGCAGACTTTACTATAAAGCAAGAAAAGCTTCAGAACCCACTCCGAAGAAAACAGCCATAAAATTTTATAAAGAAAAATCACTTGTAAACCCACCGTTATTAAGAATTATATTTGGACTCCGGGCTGAGAACTCAGCTGATGTAAGTCTATCCTAATGCCATTTAATTGAGTTATATAGATGCAAACCGCAAAAGAATCCACTCCCCGGCCTACCAGGAAAACAATCTCTGCTCACATTCTCTGCTAACGTTGGTCGCTATAAATACAGAATAAACATGCGAGGATGAGCCACACACGCAGGGTTTTGGATAGAATATTACAGACTCATAAACAACTTTAAAATGCGCGTGTAACACTTGGAGCAAAGGATGTAGCTTTATATTATGGGAAAGCAAACTTGCCTGTGAAAGTCCCATTTCTAACATCTCCACGTGGCCAAGGTGAGAGGACGGAGAGGAGAGCTCAGGCTTTGGGAGCACTTTAGAGGCGGAAAAAAACACCCAAACCCCTGCGAGAAGCTGGGCTGGGGGTGATGATGTGCCCCAAACCCCACCCCCCCCCAGCACTGGCAAAGCAGACCCGCGCGGGTTCTCCCTCCTTGCTGGGAAGCTCAGGCTCACCAGCATCACCAGTGCCAGACCCGCCAGGGAGCCACTGGTGGGGTGCGAATGCTCCGGGACTGATGGACTCCGGCAGCACCCGCTTCATCCAGCGCCTTCTGCGCTGCTTCTCTTGCACCAGAGAGCAAGAGGTTACCAGGGAGGTGTATTTTAACATTAATCCGTTGTAATACTTCCAATAAGTGACAGCTTAAACAATACTTTTCAGACAGAAGCAAAACGTCTGACATTTTGTCGCCTTGAATCACGAACAAAAAAGCAAACTTCAGAGTGCAGAAAAGGTACAAACCTAACAATTGAAGAACAATACGGGAAAAGCACATACCAAGGGATTTCTCAGCAGAAGAATGATATACTAGACAAAAATAAAAGGATATACCATATGTCGAGTAATAAAATTGGCAAACCTAGTAAGGTTCAAATACTGCTATTATACACATCTGGGTAAAAGAGAGGGGGGGAAAAAAAAAATAAAAATCATTAAGCAATCTGAGAACCCCCAAACAAAGAAACTGTAAAATTCTGAACTGTAAAGCAAAGGAAACACACTTAATCCCTCAGGAGTTTAAGTATGTATTTCAACTGGGTTATACCATCCCTCAGAAGGACGTGGAAGCACACAAAAACCCGGAGACACAATATAGGCACTGTGCGCCGGCCGGCAGAGAGCCAACTGGCCCCAGTACCCGCGGCCCTGGCACCTGTTGGGTTTATCATCGGCAAATGCATTACCTCCTTGGGGCACACAGGGAAGAAAAAGAACTTGACAAAGCACCCCGGTTTTTTATTTGGGTTTTTGTTGGTTTTTTTTTTTTTTTCCCCCCAGCAAAAGCCCACGACTGCGTACCGGCAGGATTTTAAAGCGGGATTTCCAGCTGTAAAACAAGCCAGCCTCAATGCTGAGGGAGTCGGGAGTTCCGCCCGTTGCAGAGCGATGGGCAGAAATACAGAACCAAGCAGCAAATAATCTAATCCTGTCCTCATGAAACTCCGTTTCATCCACAGCCGCAGATGTAACCTCTTCCCCCGCCTCCCCTGAGGCGAATTTATTTATGAATGTTCCTATTAAAAATAAGACTACTCGCAGAGTAGCTTACTTTCCAGGGTGAACAGGAGAGGCAGGATACATGCAGTTTAATGAATAAATATCTTGTGACAAGACATCTCTTTTTACGGGTCCATGTCGGGCGGGTTCACCCCGCCGGGCTGAAAACACCGCAATAACAGACCCCTGCACGAGGAGCAGCATCGTCCCACATCCATTGGGTATTTTGGGGTGGCTTTTTTTTTTTTTTCTTGTTTTGCTTTTTTCAAATGCAATTAAAAGTCCTGCGGCTGTATGAGAAGCTTAGAAGGAAACCACAGGCAGGTAGCCAGCTACTCTTGCCTTGGATTACAACATAAAAAATAATATCTATCCCTAATATTACAGTAACACAAAGTGCCTCTTCTTTTTTCCCCCCCTTTTTTTCTGGGGACAGAGTGGTTTACAAGTTAGTATCAAGATTTTTGGCACCATGGAAAGGTTCGTTATTGCCATCCCCCTCCTTGCTCTTAAAAGGGAGGAGGAGATGGCATTGCCCTACCAGGGCAGCAAACGGCACCTAAATGGGACCGGGGAAGCGGTGGGGGAAATCCTACAGCTCACTTGAAATCGCACCGTGAAAAATGGGGTCTGGGGTTGTTTGGGGGGCAGATGAGGAAACAGAGAGGGAGCCTGGCCGGCCGATGGGATGGGGGAAACTTCCCAGAACGTAAGGGATGGCCTGCAATAAGTAATAAAAAAAAAAGCAAAACGTGAGAGCACGACGTAAAAGGGACACAAGAAGGCAGCTTTGAACAATAGCAGGGCGCGAGGGGAGGACGCGAAACAGAGATGCGTTTGAATGCCGAAGGCACAGAAGGGAAAATCTCTGCCGTGCTTTTCATCGCTACGAACAGTGACTTCTGTTCAGGGCTTCTGGAAAAGCACGTGGTGGATTTGGAAAAGTCTCCAGCCATGGAGAAAAAGACCACGGTGGAAGATCTTCATTTAGGGGATGACCTGGCAAGATCCTGACAGCTTTCAGCAGCTGTACGCGGAGCCCCGGCCGCCCGCCTGCCATGGCCCTGGCTCCCCGGCCTGTCACTCTCAGCCCATATCAAATGAAAGAGGGATGGGGCAACCTTGGCAGCCTGCGTGACAGACGGGCAGGACTGGGACCACAGGAGGAGCCGCTGAAAGCTCGGAAATCGCTGATGTGTCCCCCCCAGCCTGAAGGACACTTGCCATGCATAATGGATAGGATGCTGAGTATTTTTCCCAGTATCCCAGTTGGTCTGCCTACCACTTGCTGCCTGCTTCTCAAAAAAAAAAAAAAAAAAAAAAGGGGGAGGGGGGAAAAAATAAAAAAATAAAAAAAAAAATCCCCTGTGAAATTCCGTGGTATCAGAACAGCTTCTGGGATTTGAAAGAGTCGTTTGTGTGTTGCCACCTTCCCAAACGATGCAAAAAGAAGCGGGGAGGGCAGGGGAAGGGCTGCGTTCGCAGCGGTACCTGCCCAAAGCCCAGTCCTGCTGCCACCCGCGCCAAAGGCTGAGCTTTTCAGTGCTTGAAAATCAGGCATATGTGCTTTTTATTTCATACCACGTACAAGAATTAAAGTAAAAAAGACTGCCTAAGACAACCAACAGAATTACAGGCAGCAGAAAACAGTTTACTGCTGGAAAACCAATATCCAAACCAGCTCTAAAAATCCTTGGGTTTTCACAGACACCGGGCATTAGCTGAGCTACGGACTTCACCAGGTTCAGGATCTTTGAGCAAAGGGTGGAACAGCAACAGAAAGCTTTTCTGGTACTCATAGTGGATTGGAAAATAACTTTTTTTAAAAATAAACAAAACTGAATTCAGCTTTTCAAGGGGGGAGCTTGCTTTTACAGTTCCCTACCCAGCAGCCTCAAGCGAGCCCTTTCCCTGCCATTCCCAACCAAAAGCGAATCAAGAGCTGAAAAATTCAGGGACCATTTTTCACAACCAAGAGTCCAGATACTTGCTTTAAACGATATTTCAAATTCTACTCGTCATGGCAAAGCTGCTTTCACGGCAGCGTATCTCGTAGCCTGGTTACATGCTGTTGTGTATCTGCTTATAAACTCTGGTGTGATGGAGACAGTTAAAAAGCGACGGGGTAAAGGTTCAGCAGGATTTTGGGAAGTCTAATTGTACACCACGGTAGTTTGGACAAGCAGCAGAAACTGCGAAAAATTGATTCTCTTCAGTTTCCACAAGTGTGGAAACCAGGATTTTTTAAACCAAATTAAGCCCCCAAATGTAATTAAATCCATAAAAGCTATGAGGAAATTGAGTCCGTACTGCACACTAACGCTTAAATTTATAAGCGGGAGGAAAAAAAATCCACAGGAAAAAACACATTAAATTCTATAAATTAGTGTGACAAAATAAGGAAGGGAATTCTTTAATAAGTTATGCTTTTCATGTCATCCAATTACCAAAAGCAGTGTTTAGGAGTCCAGTTTTTCAAATCCAAATCAATTTGAAAAGACTGCGAGAGCGAGGTTTTGGTTGGATCAGTGTCACGACGGGGAAGGAAGGAGAGTTCCTTGTGGAACGGGCAGGAGAACAGAACAGATTTTGAGAGTGTTAAAATAACAAAAATAAATGAGGATTATGTGGCGCCACCGCTCACACATGTGAAAATTTAACTAAAAAGAACAGTAAAACAGTATGAGACAAATATATGGGATTCTGGATCCTAATAACAACGTTTCTTGATGATGCAAGAAGGGAAAAACTGACTGAAATCACAATTACTTTTTGGTAAAGCTCCTTCCTTTATGAAAACATGTAATATGATGTTGAATGTTTGGTGTTTTTTTTTTCCCCCCCTTACTACGGACAAAAGGTTTCCTATATCCCTAAATGATGTACTCCAGTCTCCCGCGCACTCATGTGCGTGCAAAGTCATCTCAGTTTAAGGGTGATGCATTTTTGTGCTCAACCATTTATATTGTATTTAAAGATATCTTAGGGAAAGTCTCATCAATTGTTCAGCCGTTAACGAAGATTTCTTCTGCACTTATTTTCCCAAAAAGGCTTCACCTAAGATGTTCAAGTCTGCATAATTTTATTGATCTCACGAGGTTTTTCAAGAGCTGACACTTGATTCCCGGAGGTAATCTCAAAGTTGAACATCAAAGTTTATATTACTTTGCTTCATGTTTCTTCCCATTTTCTTTTCTTTCCTCTTTCTCATTTTGAAAGACTTTATAAAATGCAAAAAGCACATGATCTTAAGCAACATGAATCTTCAGAGGATTGCTAAAATATCTGATGATTGTGTCCAGAAGCTAAGTAACGTACGGGCTTCCACTGCTGTAAATATTTCTGGCATATTATCTGCAAAAACTAGATATGGAGAAAAGCACTATTATTTCATTCAGACGCTCAAGATTACTTAATGCAAAGCTCTCTAGGTATATCATTAAAGACAATAATAAAGTGCAACTATTATTGTGCTCATCAGATTCCCAATTTTCAACTGCAGAGAAGAAAGCCTCATAAATTTCCAATATCATATGCTATATATTAAAAAAAAAATAGATTCATCTACAAGGACAATTTCCTAGCAATTTTTTTTTTTTTATTCCATGAAGTTTTTTTAAGGATACTGCAGCCAGTTTTCTCCTACATGCCCTCTGCAAAAAAGCAAGGCACAGGAAACAAAGATTTTAGGATAAAGAGGGAGGAACGATCCCTAAACCGAATCCCCCCCCCCCTCCCCCAGCATCCCCCCCAAACACAAAGCATGAGAAAACTGAAAGAGAATCCGGCCAGTGGAAAAACCGGAGTTGCAGAACGCGTTGCAAGAGCACAGAAGAACAAACAACCAGTTATCTGATGGCTTCAGGAAAAGGAAAGTGTAGGAGGAGGAAATAATATTAGTTACCCTGCAAGCACCGTTCGCAATCGGAGTAGGAACGACTGTGAAAGGAAATATTGCAGCTCCACCGGCCCCCGAAGGATTATAAATCTTTTGGCCCTTGGGAGCAGGTACAAAAAAAAAGAAAAAGAAAAAGTATTTCGATCATTAAATAATAGAGAGCAGTGCTGAAACCTTCCTGGCGATAGCACGTGCAATCAGGTGTTGGCCAGACGGACGGCAAGTGATTTACAGCGCCGGCTCTGGCGGGTCAGGAGCTTTCTCTTTGTAAATACAAAAAGGTGCCTCTAATTTTGTAGTATTAAAAATCAACATGTAGATTTGGATAAATTCTCTAATCTTGCAATGAATTTTATCATTCCGGAGTTCTTGGCCAACTCTTTGTGGTTTCTTAAGTAGTTTTATGAGGCAAGGGAAAAAGATGAATGGAATTTTTCCTTTGTAGGAACTGTAATAATTTTAAACCCTGGTTTCAAACTAAAAAGCAATTAGGTTAAACATGGAACACCCCAAAGAAAAAACCTGATCATGGCAATAAATAACATCTGAAAACCACAGCAGCTTCAACATTGAGCAGCTCTTTCTTTTAGTCAACTGGGAAACAGCTACAGGCTGCCAACGGAACAGTGCGGAACAAAAAGATATCAATAATACATGATCTTTAAGAAAAGAATTCAAAGCTAACAGGAACAATTAAAATATGGCTTGAAAAGTAAATTAAAAGATCACTAAGGACTCCTTTTGGATTGGGATTTACGCCCCACGACAGGAGTACAAAACAAAACCCCCTCCACTTCTGCTCCACGCAGCACCTTCCCAGTGTAATCCCCCGCATACAATCGTTACAGTGAAATAAAAATATCCAGATATAATAAATTATTTATAACGCAGCAGAACATGCGAAACGTTAAGTGGCAGATGTTAACAGGAACAGTAGATTTTCACATATTTTTGAGAAACGCTGCAAGTTGCTGACGGAGAAGATACAGAACAAAATTAGCCCGTGAGCTAGTTGAATTCCCAGAGCTCCTTCCGAACAGAGAGGGTTTGGTTCAGTTAAAGAATCTTTAAAGGAATTTTTCATACCTGCATATACTTTAATGCACTGACAATGAATTATAATTTCGACCAAATTATTTACAATTCTAATTAAATTACACTGCAATATAGGATTTCGGATATTGATTTAACTCATCTAAAGCTACGTGACGGACGATTAAACTGCAGGAAACAAAGACTCTGGCCTTGATCTCAAGAGGCTTTGTACATTGTAAGGACCCGAGTCTTAAAATTAAACTTTGCGCCCAGTTTTTAATCACTGTTTAGAAGAGACCGTTTTGAAGAGATACTTTTCCCCCCAGTGAAATAATTGTGCTTGTGATCTGATGATTTTTCTGGGTTGAGTCGCACTGATTTTTCGAGATTTGTTAACGCAAGTCCGAATAAGAAATTTTAAAAACATGCCTGATGTAGGGAAACACGCTTGCACACCCTCACATCCACGCTTTCCGCCTGGAATTTCTTAAGCCGTGCCTCGAGAGAGAAGGGAGAAGTAGAAAAACAGACGAAGGGAAAAGCGTTGCTGAAGTTATGCCACTGGCTTTTTTTTTTTTTTTGCTCTAAGACACAGAAACCATAATTTTAAAGTCTTATGTTAGTGAAAATAATGAAATAATTTAATACTAGCCACCCAGGAAGTATCTTAAGCCATTTTTTTCATTACCTAGTTTCTTATATAAGTTTTGGGTACCAAACTTGAGAAAATAACATTGGGGTTATTCTAGGGGTTCATAAAGTGTCAGAATAAACTCTGGGTAGTAAAACCTCACTTGGCAAAAAAACGGTCACCGCGTTTAGAAGCTGTAAAACCCACGTCACATCCTGAGCTACAACGCTCTGGGTACCCATCAGTCTGTTTATCACCGTGCTCGTTTGTGGCCACGGAATTAAAGCCGAGAGCGATGTAAAGGATGAACTGCCTGGCGTCACCCCAGATACACCTTCTCTACGTCACAGCCAAGGTGACATTTTAATAAATAAGGATTTATTTTTATTTTCCCAATAAGCATTTGCTAAAGGAAATCTCATATATAAGAGCATGCGTGTGCGAGCATAACACACATATTTCATTTCTAGATAAAAAAAAACCACCAAAAATGGATGGGATCTCAGAGTGGCTTAAAGCCATTCCATGCGTGGAGGCTGGATCCCGCGAGCGCTCACGTATGAGCCAGCGGAGTTGTGTTCTGGAGGCAGCGGGATCACCCTCCGCCGCCTGACACGCAAGTACTCAGCATTCACACGACACAGTCTTAAAACACTATGTATCCTACCCAAAAAAAAAAAAAAAAATTTTTTTTCTATGTACAAAATTGCTGCGTTTCCATAAAACCTCCTGCTAGATTTACTTGGCTTTAAATAGAGCTTACTTGCAAAACGCTAACGCAGCCTCTCTCTGTATCAATTAGCACTATTACCGAGGGGGTGACCCCTCACCTCTGCGAGCAATGATTAAGGGCTGGAAATTGTATTGATTTTTCTGTTAGCTTGATTTCCTACAGCCATCTCGCCATCTAGAATTCTGCTACTCCCTGCCGAAGGAACTTCACCTTGCCCAGGAACGCTGAGGGTTTCCACGAGGCAAAGCTGCGCTGCCATCCGTTATTCCCAGAAATTCAGAAATATATTCATCTAGCACCAGTTTATTAATAAAAACGGGCCCCGCCACCGCCAGCAGCACACGGATGTGCAGGTCTAGGTTCTGCCACCACAGTCTCGACACTGAAGGCACGACAGGACCTTCGCTGCCCTCCCCAGTGAAATTACAGCCACATTTTGGAACAGATTTTGAAGCTCAGTAGTTAAAAGATTATTATTAGAACAGTCATAAAAAGCAGGATCAAGACACACTAATGCAGCGCTCAAAACACAGTAGGCATTTAATCAACGCCCCATCCCCAAGGATCTACAGTCCAAACCCTGGATAACACTAGAAAGGACTGGGCTTTTTTTTTTTTTCCTACTACCTCCCATCCCAATTGAGATGGATTTTTCTACTAGTCACGCAGTGGATTTAAACTGGAAATGCGGTGGTTTCAGCTCTCCATAGGCGATCGCTACTACAACTGAAAAAGACAGAAGGCGCTTACGCCTCCACCCGCCCGCTTCCCAAAAATGGCAAGTCCAATCAGCAAAAAACAGACAAAGAAACTTGAAAAGTAACCACCGCATTTTTGCCTAACAAGGTCACCAGCGTGGGAAGAGAGTAGCAACCAAAGCTATTGAACCAACTACATCAACGCCAGCAATTATAGCTACTATATATATTTTATTTATTTTTTACCCAATCGTACTTTATTTTTGCCGAAGAAAAGCAAGAGAACGCAAAGAAAGAAAGGCAAAGGAAGCAAGAGAGAGAAAAATATGAAAAGTTGTGCCAGATTAATGCAAGTTTTAAAGCAAAACGGAGAAAACTGACAATAGAGGGGAAGCTTTGCCTTAAACTAATCCACATTTATTTTAAAAAAAAATATTTAAAACATTGTGCATTACAAAATGCACTTACTGAAGCTCCACTCACAAGGACATATTTCTCCTCCTCTGTCAAGCTTCATTTTTCCTACCGAATGTAGATCCTGACTAAACCAAATATTTTTTTTGAAAGTTATCTCTAGCTTGCCTACATAAATACATTATTATCTGAAAAAAACCCTAATGTTCTTAGGAGGGCAGAGATGCTGAATAAACACCAGCTTGGTTTTTATTTATGTGAATGTTTTAAATAGCTTTTAAAACATTCTAGGAGAGATGATTTTTATTTATAGCTTAGATTTTTGTGTGTCAGATTTTTAAACAAAGGGGAGAGGAGCTCTGCCCTGCACATTGGATGCCGGGCGGACATCAGAAAGGTGTATAATTTCAGAAGCGGGGAGACCAAATTAGAAAAATAACATCGTATTTGCTCACGTTACTGATTTCTCCTCTCCCTACTATTAAAGCTGAAATCCTGTGTTGCGGCGCAGGTTTGGGTTTTTTTTCGGAGCAACACACAACACAACACGGCCGGAGGAATCTTGCCGAAACCTTCGCAGCATCGCGGCAGCTCGGAGAATAAGGAATTAGAAAATGTGACATTTGACAGGCAGCGGATAACAAGGTGCAAAAACTGCAAAGTTCCTGTAGGTAGAAAGAAAGCAAAGCAATGTAGTGGAAGAAAAAATTCCTGACAGCTCTGACACATGGGACCTATTTTTCTCCTCGATGCACATGTAGTTCTCCTACGAGTATAATGAGAGTTGCGCGCGCACGGGGAGGAGGAGGAAAGGTTACTCCATACAGCAAACCGCCCAGCCGGCTCTTTTTAAAAATATAATGTCAAAGAAAGTAAAAAGATATTTTTTGGTAATTCTTTGAGGCAACTAACCTGTTCGGCAAAGGCTTTAGGTCACTTCAAAGTAGAAGGAAGAAAAGGCTAATGTTTATAACGTCTCAGCGAATGTCTAATGCCTAAAATCAATCACTTGTCTACTCAAAAGATAACTCCGGAGATTCCAGTCCCCAAAGTAACAGCTACATCAATCCAACGGAAAGCAAGGATAAGAGGATTGACTGCAAAAACTGATATTTCGGTGATTAAAAAATGTTGTTGAATAGCTGAATTACTCAAATGCCTCCATTTAATGTCATCAATGTATTACTCCAGGAACGGAGATAATAAAACCCCTTGTTACTCCAGCCCAGTAACAGGAGCCTCCAAGGAGAATAAATCAAGCACAACAGCAGATCAGCCGTGATTAAAATACTCGTACCTAAAATCGTGAGGAGGTTCAAGCACGGACGGGCATTTCTCTGGCCGTGAAGGAGGCGTTTTGGCTGACAAAGCAGGGGCTGCCGCTGCAACGCCGTGATTCAAACTTTTTCTCCTTTATCCAGGTAGCAGCTATAGGGTTAAACTTTCCAATTATCAGATGCTGGTTGCTGGCGAACGTGTTTCTCTGGATTTTAGACACCCCTTTTTCTCTTAAATGATACAAGAGCCCCTCTTCTCTTCCCTTTTGCAGCTCAGAGCAGGTCTCTCAGCACAACCCAGTTTACCCCCCAGGAATGCAAACCAACAACTCCAGCCACCGAATTGTCACCGAGAACGTACTTTCCACTGCTTAAGTTGCAGGCTATTATTTTCAGTGCTGCTTTCCAGAGCATTTTTGTCATTTTTTTTTTTTTTTTTTTTTAAACCCGTCCCTAAGGACTAAAACATTCCACAAAACCGCCCCAATCTTCTCCCAGGTGCAGCAGCATCCCTTTTCTGGAGGTGGACACACCTGTGGCACACACAAAGCAACACCAGCTCCCGCAGAGCGGAAACTGCGTCTGAGAGAGGAGCTGGCTTTTCATCTCCATTGCTGGAGACCCACGAAACACATCTTGGACACCACTCCCCTCTAGGAGAACTCCAGCTGACACTTTGCTGCGCACACGCAGTGTCTCCGGAATGGGACAGGACACAGGAGACGCTCTCCAAGCCACCACAAGCCCAGCAGGACTTTCATCCCCAATTTTCAATGGACCACAGGCCGAGTATTAAGAAGACTGGTAGAGGTATCCAAGATGGATATCCACCTTCAAGCCAGCAAGTTAAAAGCTCAGCTCCGAAGCACTTCTATATAACTGATCTCCACACAACTGCTTGATCCAGGGAAAAAACCCAAGACCTGCAGTTGTGTTCGTCGAAGCAGGAGGACACTTTATGTTAAAATCTTAATTCTCATAAACCTTTAGCATGAGACCACAGAGAAGGCTGCACCTCCCAGCCGATGGCTACAGGAGAACGAAGTCTATTCTCCAAATATACATTTATATGGAATACAGCTGAGGTTGATTAAATGTGATTTCTGTTTATTTTAAACATGTCAAAACCTGAAGTCTTCATACGGCTTTCTAAGCTATAGGCCGCGTCTTCTACATTAATGAAGTGTATCAATGTCACCCTCTTTAAAGAAGTAACTTATACTCACACATTTTTAAAGTTAATTCTTAGGAACATCCGTCATCTCAAATGAAATTTCATCCTTAATAAATGATCCTTCCCAAATGAGGGGGGGGGGAAAAGTCACCAAGGGAAAAACCCACCCAATGATGAGCAACACAATCTAGATAATTGCCACCTTGCCAAGAACGTGTGAACTTAGTTTTTAAAGTTCTTTAAAATTTGAAGCAAATTCATTCTTCAAGTAATTATTAAAATGTGAACTAAGTAAATACCAACTTAAGCACTCCCCCCACACCCTCTCTGCAGAGCTTTCCTGTAAACAGCTTGATATTCGCACTAGAAATTACACCAAAGTAGACAAAGAGGTTTCCCTGCCTACAAACCAAAGGCATCAAGCCAAGGTGTGAAAGCAAGTGAAAAGAAAGGGAAGAAGGAAAAAAAAATATCGTAATAACACTACTTACAACTGCGAAGTTTTCTAAAGGATTTGTTTTAAAATTGTCCTTGGCCATTCTGGATTCCAGTGCTGAACCACGCTCGTGAAACTTTATGGATCTTTTGAAAAGTTTGAAATAAAAATAAAGCCATTTAATATTCCCGCTTTGTAAAATAGGTGGGTAAAGTTCATGTTGTCACAACACGTGAGAAGTGAGGACAGGCTCCAACCCCTTGCCCAGCAGCAGGCATCCCCCGGACCGGGGATGGGTCCACGTGCTGATGGACCTCAGCTCCTGCCCACCGCTGCTCTTGCAAACATGACTTACTCTGCCCGCAGAGCCAAAAAGTCCTTCCAGCTGAAATATTCTCCAAACGGGATTTATCTTCCCAGTCCAGACCATCGCTTTGAAGAACCGATATGAAAGAAAGAGGATGAACTGCCCGCAGCACTCTGCTCCTTCAGTGGGGAGGGTGAACACAGAATCGTAGAATGGTCGAGGTTGGAAGGGACCTTTCAGATCATCGAGTCCAACCATCAACCCAACACTGCCAAAACCCCCACTACCCCATGTCCCTCAGCACCACATCTGCCCGGCTTTTCAATACCTCCAGGGATGGCGACTCCACCACTGCCCTGGGCAGCCTGTTCCGATGCTTGACAACCCTTTTGGTGTTCACCCAACGCCCTGGGCTGGAAACCCGCTCTCATGTAGCACGTGTATGGACTCGTAACGATACATACACAAGGATTCACACGTGTACACACACACCCCCAACTTAAAATTGCCTTTAAACCTTATTTAGAATTCTTCCTTTCCTCATGTGTGTTTAAAGAACTGAATTCCTAAGTATTTGTAAATTAAAACTGATAAGGATTTTAATAAACTGAACTGATATTGGAAAGGAGCTTCCTAAGGATATAACCAAGGTGGTTTTTAATCCTACACCACGACTGTTGTAAAGACAAGTGAACGGGTACCAAGCTTTCATCTAAAACTCAGGACTATTCCCACGAGCATGCAGCAGAAGCAAAGCCGTACCAGCCTACGCGATAAATATTTAGGTGCATCTTTTATGCGTTACAATAGTATCTCTCCCAAAAGAAAATAAACTTTATGAATGAGTCAGAGCACAGATGAAGGAATTTTCTCTTCTGAAGTTGATAATTAATGTTGTTAATTTGAAGCCATGCACTTCATTCTGTACGTAGTCACCTATTATTTAAGGGTTTGCTCTTCATCTGTCCCTCCCAGCAGACTCAAAAACATTACTAAGATTGTTCAAATTAACCGCTCAAAAAAATAGTCAGAGTCGGTGCAGAAATCCTGTCTAAATAGCTGGCTCTCATGAAAAGTACAGACTACTACGTAATACATAATATCCTGTATAATATAACAGTCAAAGCTGTTATGTTACTGGAAAATGAGAAAATGTTACCATATGTGAAGATGAGCACTTCTATAAATTAAAAATAGAAAAATAACGTCCTGCAAGCAATATATGCCAGCGTGGTCTAAATATAACTTTGAAAGTGTCACGCAGTAACACTGCGAACTTGAATTAAAAGTTGACACCAACCAAGAGCAAAGATAATTATCCAGAGATGTGTGCCTTGCTCCCATGGCACCCCTGGCATCCCCAGGGCCGGCCGAGGTGCAGGATGCTGGTATTGGCCTGCAAGCCAAGAGGCTTAAATCTAATATATATATATATATAAAGTGTGTATATATTTTATATATATATATATATATATATATATATATAAGTGCAGCTCTGCAATAGCTTTCACAATAGTAGTCTTAACAAGTCACTGTACACCCGAAAAAAGCACTTTTAAAATTAATTTACTAATGAAAAGAAACTTAATACTTAAAAAAAAAAAATAATAATCTTCAGATGAGTTTTCTGAATATGTGTTATATCCTACGTGCCAAGTTCTGCTCAGGTGACAGCTCCTACTCCTCTTTGCTGGACAATAAATTCCCGCTGTTTCAACATCCGGAGGGTTTCCAGCAGCACGGGATGAAGTTTAAGCACTAAAATCAGGCTCTCCCTGAATCAGGAACCGCAATCTCGAAATGTAACTTTAGTTTTAAACATGTATTGAATAAAAAGAAATTAAATACTCAACAGGCTGTTTCCTGCAGTGTGTTTGGGCGGGGGGGGGGGCGTTTGGTTTTTTTTATGCAAACGTGGATCCCCCTGCCACAATAAAACCGTGGATCCCCCCTGCCACAATAAAACCGTGGATCCCCCCTGCCACAATAAAACCGTGGATCCCCCCTGCCACAATAAAACCGTGGATCCCCCTGCCGGTGGGGGTGTGCATCGGGGCAGGTCTTTGGGTTGGGGAGAAGCCCCAGCCCGGACCCGGCTTGTGCGAGCGCAACACGCTCAGCCCCCGGCCCCAAAGGTGCCAAAAGCCATTGCAGGGATGGAACCGGAGCCACAGCCCCGCATGCAGGGCACGTACGGACTTCAGCAAACGTTTGCTAGACATGCTTTATAGGGAATACAAGAAAAAAAGCCCCCAACCCAGCGTCTCACAACATTTATTTAACCAAGATTTCCAAACCATTCAAGAAATCATTTCTCACTCCACCACACTCCACAACCTAGATTGTGATCCTAAGTTATTCTGACAGAATCCTTTTAAAGTTCTCCACAGCAGAAAAGGGGGGAAGCCACTCAGCTTTACATCCAGGAACTGCAAAATCTGGGCTAGGGGCTTTTTTTTTTTTTTTTGTCTCTGCGGTTTGCTGCCATAATTTCAAAACCACACACAGCGCCGGAGTCTCAGACCACTATTAGAAACGCGACTTCGGAATAAATTAAGAACACTCGTGGGAAGGGGAACCCAACTTTCATGTGGCTTCCTGGAGGCTGTTTTGGCACTGGAGAAAAATCAGACACTACACAGTAGTGGCTTGGTAATAAACTAACCTACAGCGGGACTTACAGCCACCGTCAGGCACGCGGTGACGTGGACAGAAAACACATGTAGGATGAAATCATGGTGCCGTGTCATTCCGGAGCACAACGGGAATTTTTCAGCGCGGGCATAAATACACACACAAACATACAGATGTGACGTCCACGTTGCTGGGAATGAAAAATTAAGAGCTTTAGAGCGGGCCTTTCATTTGCATCTTTCTTACTATTATTATTTATTATTAAAGAAAACTGCTTATTTTACAGGACCCTGTATTTGCTAAAATAAACGTATCATTATTCAAACAATAAATGCAGTGCATGTGTATAAAGCAAATCATAAATTTGTGAGATAAAGCAGAACTCTTCAGGTTTCCAAAATGAGAAAGCGCTTGGTGTTTACCAGGCACAAAGACACAGGCACCACAAAACACTTTTTTTGTAATTAAAAGGTCTATTTCTGGCAATTACCACGCAGTTTTCTCAAGTTTTCCATCTTCTTGGACAGACAATGATTTAATTCATGTTTTAATTATGTTACAGAGAGATTACTATTCTGTAACAGATAAATAGCATTAAGTCAGTTAGAAGTTATTTCAGGCATTACAAAAATCACTGAGACTCCCTGCTAATACGGGCCCTTTCTTTTCCAGCATTGCTCTGTCCCCTACCAATGTAAGAAAGATCTACACAATCAAATGGAAAATGCAGCGACATGCTTCTCAACGGGAAACCCAAATTGGCTACGCACCAAGCACATCAGTATTCAGAGATTTTAAAAAAAAAAAAAACAAAACAAAAAAACCCAAAAAAACCCAAACCAAAACAAAAAAAAAACCCCAAACAAATGGGGGAAAAAAAAAAATCAAATTAAGTTGACTGTCTCCTAGCACTTTTGATTACTCCAATTATAAAATCAAAGACGTTCCCATGCTAGCAGATGCCGATGGGTGGATGAATTAAACACGCTTTCGCTACGAGATGTCTTCTTTTGAGGTTCGCTGCCCTCCTGTTTTCTGCTAGTGCGTAACAATATTCATATTGAGCTCTGTAGGATAAATCCCACTCCTGGTAACGGCAGCGGAAAGTCTCCCATTGATTTCTGTCCCAGCAGAGAAAGAAAACCGGCTAAAGAAACCGCAGCTACAGTGAACTAACACACTACCCCACGCAAGAGAACGGAGCACGGTACTGCGCAAGGCAGGAATAAACGTCAAACATCGAGAAATGCATTGTTTTCTCTGAACTTTGACACGCTATAATCAAACATGTAGTTTAACTTTTCAATTAAAATCTTATTTTGCTACTGGAAGTAGTTTCTTCGCCCCACCTCCGACTCACTCCAAAGAGCATCTGGAAGCTCAGACGTGCCCTGTTGAAAATATCTAACAGTCAGTGCTAGGATTTACCTAACATTGCTAAAATATTATCAATATTTGTTGGCAAAAAGCTGTTGAAGGCGCGGAGGCAATTAGTTCAGGGAGCACGCTTCAGAAAAGGAGGAAGAATCCCCCGAGATTACTAGGAAAAAATGCGAACGCTCAGGGCATGTTGTTCCATGCGAGACACCCCCCCCAACAACCAAACACAGATGTCCGATTAAAAGGCCAATTAAAGGAACATTAACCTTTAACCAAAAATATAACAGTAGTTTAAATTAGTCGAGAAAGTCAGAGCAGAATGTTATTTCAAACTCCTTTTCCTATGCAGACTTCTTTAAAGTGTTATCCATTCATTTTTGTTTTATGAGGGCAACGCTACCCATAAAACTAACATTTTTGAGGTTAACACATGGCTAACTTGGAGAAACAATGTTTTCACAAGAATGTAAAAAAAAAAATAAAATAAAATAATAAAATATCCCCGAACCAGACTGCACCACGTATCTGCGATATACATTTTACACCATTTGGAGAGTTAAGGTAGCAATGCAGGTTTTAACTTTTAGATTTATCAGTGAAGTTTATTTAGCATAGCTTGCCACACGTTTCTAACGCTCAATCCTGCACCATTAAATCCTAATTTCAAAAAACAACCATAAATACAGGGGTTAGGCTGAAGTTTAACAGACGGCGTGCAATAATTTAACGCACCAGGCGATGCAACGGCATACTGGCACAACGTAAACTTTGGAGTAACATCTAAAATGGAGACGAAATGGTAAAATGCACCCAGGTTAAACTGTTTAAAATCAAAAATAAAATAAAATAAAAATAAAAAATAAACCAAGCTCAAATACAGGGGTTAGACTGAAGTTTAAGGGTGAAACAGAAGGCGCACGATAATTTAACACACCAGGCGATGGAACGGCATATTGGCACAATGTAAACTTCAGAGTAATATCTAAAATGGAGATGAAAAAGTAAAATGCACCCAACTTCAGCTGTTGAAAATAAAAAACAAGTGGAGAGAAACGCACAAAATACGGGGAGCAGGCAATGAATCAACACAAGTGCCTCTTATGAAGCGCAGCGCCCCGTTACTGGCATTTTTCTAATTGACACCGAATTAGCATTTCCTACCCCAGCGAGAGCTGGAGGTGGCAAACGCTTGAATGGAGCCCGCTTGACGGCTTGGCTGCCGCTGGAGGTGGAACCAACAAGATTTGGGGAGCGGAGGAGGCGGCGGCGAGCACCCAGACCCCCAGCCCACGCGCTACCGGCGAGCCCCGCAGCCAGCCCCGCACCCCCAAAAACAATGCGCCGATTCGGCAGCGCCGGGAGCCCGGAGACGGGGCTTAATATGATTAGTGCTGCCGGCTCCCCGGCCTCAGCACCCACGGGGATTGGAAAAGCCGAAAGGGGAGCGGATGTCTTCTGCTACCCAGAACATTAGATCTGAAGTCTTCTCAGGGAGCAGAGAATAAAGATGAAACCTTTTCACAAGCGGCATAAAAGAAATGCCAACGCTCTCGCACATACTCCCTGCTAGCACAGCTCTGCCTTGTTTTCTGGTGGGCTTTTTTTTTGGTTTTTCTTTGCTTTACTATTACCGGCAACAACAAAACCTATTTTCCTGTAAATTTTTTTATCAGAAATATTTTATGGTTATGGTTCTTTCAGACTCTGCCTAACTCCTGCGTGTGGCACCTACTGTATTTTCTCTAGCTTCCCAAGTTAGGTCTCTTAAAAACAGTTTAATAACAGTAGTCAACATTAGGTTTTTTTATACTGTATTAGCAGGAGAAAGAGTACATCGTTAATTAAATGACTTGGAAGATATTTACTTTAAGTAAAAGGTTAAAAAAAATGTACAAAATTGAAAATCGTTTTGATAGCATTTTGGTATTTAATGGGGTACTGCCTACCATGGCTATTGCAAGTATCTGTCAAAGGAACTTTTTATTTGTGTGCATTTGCTTGCAATCAACTGCCGAAGAGACTCCAAAGGCAAAGCTAAATGTTAATTAAGGTTAGCTTTCAAGGAAACAAATCCTACAAATGTCTCAGGAGTAAAGTTATCATCTCATTTTTGAAGCTGTGATCTGCAGAGATGTAGGCCGCTAGCACAGCCGATGAACTTGAAATTAAACTTCAAAAGGGGGAAAAACTTGATGTTCCGAATTGCTTTAAATACAATGAAAGAGAAAGACAGCTTCAAAAGTGCGTTTTATTAATTGTGGACAGGATCCTTGAGCAGATCCTTAGCCGGCACGCTCTGGCCGGTGCTATCTTACAAGATAAATCTGTGCTGCTGAGCCCCACGCTGACAAGATCCGCCGTGCGGACCTTGACGACGGCTTGGGGAGGACCACCCAGAAAGACAACCCCACGAAATACCTCTCCTCCAGCAGCAGGAGCTAACAGGGCACATAACAGGGCCCAACACAGCCTCTGAAAAAATGAAATACTTGCCAACAATTTACAGTAGAAATCCACCCGGCTCCAAGACGACAAACCGCAATCACTTACTGCTGGGTAGACGGTCTCGGCGGTGGTTGATGCTCGCGCTACTCCAGTCCGCCGGCAAATCTGTTCCTGTCCTAGTTCAAGCGGTCTTTGGTAAAACTAATATTCCAGAACAAGAAAGGAACTTGCCACTTATGCGCATAAAAACATTTTCATGCCTTTGATAACCGCAAAGTTGCTTTCTCGTTGCTACGCATTTCTAAATATTTTTGCATCAGCCGCTGCAGGAAAGCCCTCTGCGGTGAGCACTTCCATCTCTCCGTGATTTTTATGCTTTGCTTGCCCTGCATCTGTTTCAAAATATCAGAGGAGACTCAGTGTTGAAAGCTATCGACCAGACGAGCACCCCCTTCTCTCCGCATTCAAGCCTTGTTACGTTTCCACCGCAGGCTGATGCTGAAGCACCTTTAATGGCTCTTCAACCCCACAAACGCACTATGCCCTTTCTTCGGGGCATCGCACACAACCCTGCAAACTCCCAAACCGACCCGTATGGGAAAGCAGAAAAGTCGAAACGGGCCGTCGTGCCTTTACACTACCTGCAGCTGTTACTTCGGAGCAGAAAGATTAAAATTTCCGCTTTTTCTCCATCCTGCTGCTGGGTCCTGCAGGACATCGAGCCACACGAGCCCGAGCGTGGCCGACTGGAGAGCAGGAGAAAAATAGCCCTGGACCCATATGGTTTGACTTAACATTAACTGATTAAAGGTATTTTGACTAGTTCTACAGTTAAATTACATGCACCTGTTACACACATTAGTAGCACCTACACCCTACTGCAACCCCAAGGACACCGGCCTGTGGATGTAAAACTCAAGAAGATTACGTTTCACATGTTTAGCACTGGAACAGAGTAGATTTATTTATCAATTTCACAGTTTCCTTGAAATAAACCATTTACATTAAAATAATTCCACCTAATATGCCATAAAAATAACATTTAAATACTCTAACTTATAGCTTTTTATATAAAATGTGCTATTAATTTCATGATCTGTGCAAAAATAATTTATCGGCATCCAGTTTGTATTCTGTATTTTCAAGTTTTCCAGGGCCAAACCGTATGAATCGTGAGAGAAAACGTTCCCGCCCTTCTAATAGCTTAAATTTCAGTAATTAACCATAAAAAATAAAGCCAGTCTGTCTACCGTGTATAAACCTTTTGATGCATTAATTATTTTTGCTCTGACAGCTGGTCACCAACATATATGCTTTTGTTACCGCCTAGGAAAAGGCTGGTTCTTTGGTTCACACACCAGACTGACACTGATTCAGCTTCAGTTTGGGGCCCATTTTGGTAAAAGAGAGATAAAAGGGTATTGTGAACATAAACACGGTAAACAATGTATTAGGGACACATCAGTCCGGAAGACTATGCATGTATTTCTAAAATTCTCTTTGCCTTTATGTTCCTACAGAAGAGCAGACACGATTTGCTGGGAGACCAAAAACATTGTACTGGAACAAGTGATATAGTTTAGGGGGAAGAAGAAAAAAAAAAAAAGGGGGGGGGGGGCAAGTTTCTGAGCACACCAGTGATCCTCCAGATCTGAAACTCAGATGCAAGAGCTCAGCTGAGCTGGGGCAGGGGAGGAGGTACGTTCTCTTTTGAGCCTAATGAGAAAAGTCAGCGAGAAAGTCGGGGCAAGAGCAGTAGTTCTCTGGAAGGCGGCTACAGCATATATGCGTTTCCTCCACCCAACTTATAAACATCCCGGAATGGGTACTAACGACAAAGAAAAACACTGCAGCGACTGGGGTGGAAGTCTGATTTCGGAAGCAGAAGCCACCCTCCTAAGCCAGACACGTGGAGCAAATTTTGGACCCCTGAGATGACGGGTTAACCTTCAATCCCCACGCTGAAGTCTCCAGAGCCTCCCTCCATCCACGTTGGAGTTGAACCTCTTCTGACTTCACGACAGAGGTTTAAAAATCAATATTCCCATGTGTCAAAACCAACATTTGAGTAATTAGAGCAGCAAAAGCTGGAGCACTCTCATTAGGGCAAGGCTGCTCAAAGTCATCTGCGTCTTCTGCAGCAGACTTGGGCTCGCGCCTCCTTGGGGCTCTACTGAAGCTCAGCACAAACCGCACATGCTTAACCTACATAAATCAGACCTCTTATCGACATCCCTACATCGAGAAGTGTGTAACTCCTATCTAATTTTAAACTCTATGGTTCCTAATGCAAAAACTACAGGTTTGCACAACCTTCCTAAATGCCTTTGCGATACGTAAGAAACTCAGGGCCCTCCAAATGGGCTTCCCAACCTGTTTAGCTGGGATTCAGATGAGCAAACCAACTGGAAGGGCTGAAATCAGGGGTCTTGCTGAGATCATCTTTCTGTTACGGGCTGAAGGGTCTCACGGGATTACAAGTACCCCACCGATGGGCATTATTGTCAGCAATCCCATCCTGGATGACACCTCTACGGCACCCGCTTTCCAAAGATGCTACTTCTTTTTCTCAGCACAAACAGAAGGCAGCGGTGGTTGCACCAACCCTCCCTATGTAACAACAGCTTGATGCTTCAAAATAGGGTAATTCCACCTCAGAAAGACAGTTAATGTACTTCACAATGATAAGATCTCAAGATCTTCTTTCACCCAAGAACAGGACATGCTCGGATGGACAGACCACTTGACTTTCCTATCAAGCTGTCCAGATCTTTAAGGGTGGACGCTGATAGCGAAGAATTGCAGAAGTGCCTTAAAATACCAGGTGAGTAGATGTGGAATGAGAGGCAGAGGCCAGTATGTATGAATAAATGTAAATGTTACGTTGCCCGTGGAAAAGAAACCAATCATTTTCCCTTAGGAAGGACACCACGGGGTAGGAACAGGTAGGTCTATGAAAGAGTCAGTCACTATTCAGGAATCATTTTAAAAAGAAAAGGAAAACAAAAGCTACAGGCACCATAGCAGAGAGAGATGATTGCTGTGATTGATTACCGTCCCAAGAGGTCTTGTTTAATTTTAATTATGTTAAGGACTTGATTAATCCAATTTGCTGTTCTGAGTTCTGCTCACTAACAGAGTGTGTGTATGTGTGTACACACGCACGTGTTGGTTGAGGGAGGGATGCTGCCCTGCACAAACACTGCCACTGTACAAATCCCTTCTATATCCCTGTCTACACCCTCAGGGGACACAGTTTGGGTCCCCCTTTCTCAAAAAGAAGCTCACAAACCTAGCAAAGAAAAGACAAAGGCAATCCCAGGTACAGAACAACTTCCAAAACGGAGTAGATGTCTTCAGCCTGGAAAAGGGCAAGCAAGGGTGACTATTAGAGATGTCTATAAAATAATACACGGCATGGAAAACCAACAGGGAGATGAGTAGTCATTGTCTCTCCCAGTGCTAAAAAGGGAAACTGGAGAAGTTCATGGAGGAAAGTTTCCACAGATACAAAGACACCATCATTTTTTCCAGAAGTCCCTGACACAAAACTTGCTGGAGAGTCTTCTGGAGACTGATCCCTTCATGCCTGTGCTCATCTTAACCTTAAGTATCTTCTACCATATATTTTTGATACTGATTTCACCTACCAAAGCAAAATATCCTTTTCCATCTCCACTCCAAACAAGTGTGGTGGGGAGACGTCAAGGGACAATGAAAAGGAGAAGGAAACTCAACAGTGCAGAAACTGGAGACGAGCTGGAGGCACAGACCAGCCTTCTCCAGGAACGGCCACTGTCCCTGTGGGCGCTGCCCAGTCATGCTCCAAGGAGGATGAGAAGGTCTCAGCTCCTGGGACCTCCCATGTCAGGCATTCTCCTCTAAACGCTGCCGATATCCAACAGGGCCAGGAAGAGATTAATGAGGAGGTCCCATGACCCGATGGACCTGAGACAGGGAGGGCATCAATGGGTCCTGCTGAAGAGAGGATTCCTGCATCAGAGCACCCTTTGGCCTAACCTGTGATGGTCTTTCTTATGAGAGAAACTAAGCAAATAAAGCTTGCTTATGATTTACAACAAGTGGAGAAGGCTTTTTTTGGTTGTTTATAGAAGTGCTGTTTGTGCTCAGCACTGAACGAGCACTGAAAAGTTGTGCTTTCTCCTATTTTGCTTAGGGAATGTTGAGCAAACCAGCCCCACCGCTCCCCGTGTCCCACGTGTGACAGATGCTCAGCTCCAGGGATGTTCTGCGGACCCTGCGGTTAATGCTAGTGACATCTCAAGCCATAAAAATAGACTTACAGGCATCCACTGGAGCACTCCGCACCCTACCGTAACAACCCCTTTTGAACAACTCGGCAGCCTGGGATCTGTGTGCCTGCCCTCAAATGTAAAAATGTATTCATAAATAAGTCAGAACCCATCACAATTAAGCTACTTTCAGTATTCAAGATCATAATCAAAATCAAAGAGATGATTTACTCTGAAGATTTCAAGTGACATCTGCTGAAATAAAAATATAGTTTGGAAAAAGATTGTAAAAAGATGACTACGATATTACCAGTAACTTTTACATCTGTCATTAATTTTCACTTGGTTTTATCTGCTCTCCCAGTCTGCATCCAATTTCACATTGACTTGTGTTTTATTACAGTCCCAACGCGGAGCCCATCAACCAAAAAGACTAATAATTGCCTATGAAATGCAGCAAATAGCGAGGATATTGTTTCCCTTTACTTCGCAAACCATAGGGTCTTTAAGCAACTGGTAAGAAGGAACCTCGATAGCCTTTAAATTGTCTCTTTCCAGAAGGCAAGAGGCAACGAATATGTATGTAATAAAGCAGAATTGTCCCCTAAAACCTGGAAAGGGTTAATTAAGTTACACTTCTTGAACCCGTTAGTGAATGACGTTGAAATGGCACAGAACCATTTTCCGGCACAGCGTACCCGAGACAAACTTCCCCCAGTGACCATAATTTAAGGCTACTTCTTAAAGAGCCTTTTAAAGCTCAGCACTACAGAGAACTGCCGAGGCCTGTAATAGTATCTCCCTCGCCTTCCTCCCCTGAAAATACACCAAACTCCAAAGTATACATTTAACACCCAAGGGTCCTACCTGTCTTTAAGGAATTTTTAGGAAGTAGATGGCTACCTCAGGCTATTTAAGTACTTTGTAGTAAGACATCAATGGCATGTATAGAGATATTCCTTTGATCATTACACCACTGGAAAAAAAATAAGAAAACAACCCCTAAATCTTCACGGTATAAATTTACGCTTGGAACTCAGCGACGTAAGAATCATCATCCTACAAACCCACAAATGGCATTCAATTCAGTCCCGGTGTTCTCGCTCATGTGATAGCCTTTGATATTCCCGAGGATGAAAAATGAATACATTTTACTACAAAGACGATTTGTGAACAAAGGCCGTTTTAATTTTGGTTTTCTATTGAAGAAGAAGAAATCAAAAGTTAAAGGGGGAAATCAACAGCTAGACCAATGATTAACCAAAACCAACGATAAATGAATGAAATTGAGATTTTCTCTTTTGTAATTCCCAGCAGCACGTTTCAGAACTTTTTTTTTTTACTATTCTGTTTTTCAGTTCAGAATTCAAATTACAATTAGTAGGAGGCAGAATTTAAACCATTTTCATTTACATTACCTGCACCGAGGATACAGTATCGTCTTCCTTTAGCTGTATAATGAAAAGCCTCAACAAAGAAAAAAAAAGCAGTTAAAGGAGTTTTATTTTAAGGGCTGCTCTTGAAGAGCGAGAGGATGTGAACATCTGTGAAAAACAAGTGCAGAAAGACGACTAAGATACGCAGATAAATCATTAGTTATATTAAGATATGAAACAGGCACCCAAAGAATGGCATAAAATGTAAATGAACTTTGGGATCTGGTCTCTTAATTTGACAGCTGTTTGACAACTGCAAAATGGAAAACTGACCTCAGACAACTGTGTATAAATGAGACTATTAAGCAGAAGAATTTCACATGGAATGATACAATATACACGGCAGTAACTCCTCACATGGGAATAGATAAATGCAGACTGGAATTTTTATTGTCTTTGAAGGTGGTGATGTTAAAAAGACTTGAATTTCACAAAGAGGAGCTGTACGCTACATTATCACAATTAATGCCACTTTCTGAAACAGCGGGACTGTCGCCCACAGAAGCACACTCACGCGTAACCCACAGGCATTTAAAAAACGTACCCGATGGAGCAGCTCTGGAGCCAGGGAAGAAACCGTCTTCTGCACCAGGGCTGCAAATCCGAAGCCAGCAAAAGAATACAGGGACTAGATCACGGGATAACTCATTTGAGGGGTTTCTTTGGAATTTACGGGTAGTCACGATTACACATGGAAATATCTATCAGCACAGCAGAACCAGAACAGACACTGCTCCGTGGAGAGAGTGGCTTAAGGAAATAGTCTGCAATTTTGGCCCCCATGGAGAGACGTTCCTGGTAAGAGTGGCGAGGCAGAGAGAGGGAAACACCTACCACAGCTGCCTGAAGCACGGTTTAAATCTGATACTCTCATCAGTAACAGAGAATTAAACAGAAAACAGGGAGAAAGCCTACTTTTAGATGTAACCAACCATTTCTACTCATAGTTCTGCTCCAGATCCCCCGATAAGGGCAGATCTTCCAAGAGCATCCCCAAGCACCACTTCTCCGCGTTCTCCAGCGATGCAAAGAGCCATTTGTGATAAATATGTTTCATTCCAAAAGCAGTTAAGCACTTGGCTGTTTCTTTTATTTCTCTCTTTGGGACAAATACTTAAAATCAGCCTTCCCTGCCTTTGTTTTTAACCACAAAAAACACCCCACAGAGGACGCACAACCTGCAACAGAAGAGACAAAAAAACCCACCCAAGCACTTGCAGTGAAATCCAGTCTTAAAAAGAAAGGTTACAGCTCTCCAAGCACAAAAGGTTAGCAACAACTGCAGCAGAAGTAAAGCAGCTTTTGGGGGTCAAGAGAAACCAAAGGGTGGATTTTTAATTAGAAAAGCAATTTGCTGTGCAGCTCCTTTAATTTTCAGTAGCAGTTTTGGGGGGAGGGAAGGGGGGGAGGAGGGAGGACTTGGGTTTTTTGGTTGTTTGGGTTTTATTTCTTTTAAAAAATCTCATGTTCAGTTGTATGTCTCAGTGTCACTCAATTTGTTAGTAACTAAAATGAAACTGAAAAATAAACAAAGCAAATGCCAAAGGTTTAAAAGAAGATGTGAGCACCATCACCAAAACCTTTATCATCCAAACCACCTGTAGCAACCACGCACTGCGAGAACAGACTCCTTTTGTTCATTTTTAACTTGCCTTTTGCTAAAAGCTCTGATTCTTGGTTTCAAGAGACAGTAAATAACCATTTCCTAAATACCTTCTCCCTGCCGGTTATGCTTTTACAGACCTTCCTCACGCTCTGCCTCACCGTCACCTCCTTAATGCTATTCGGAAACTAATTATGGCATTGTCTTAATACCCCTGATTTATTCTTATGCAACCCTGGCAGAAAAACAGCTCTGGGAGTCCAAGATGACTAGTCTCCAGATATCACCAGACCGACAGAACCACGTCTGCATGACGACTTGAAGAAGGTTTGTGCTTTATAGGTTATCCATTTTCTCTGACTCCAGCAGTACTTCTAGTAAAATATTTTAACTCTCCCTCCAAAACCTGCCCCGCTCATAAGCCTCTGCATCACCTCTTGGCCCCACTTCAAAAGAAACTTTAGAAACATCCAGACCAGGAGGGAGTTAAAGTCAACCGTCATCTTGCAGAGGAGGCACGAATGATTTCCACCAGGAGCAGTCCTCGCTCTGCAGACTTTCATCAAGGATGAGGCATGGGAATCCAACACCCAGATCGCGGTTCAGCCTTTACCCAGTTAAGGCTGAGACTCTGCCAGGTGATATTCTGCATCTGTCCCTTCCAGACACCGCCCTGCTACTTATCCACAAACTCATGGGGACTTTCCTTGGGGTGAGAAAACCTTCACCGAGCAGAGACAGCCGGATGAACCAGGGGCTCTCTGCCCCGCATGCTCCCGCTGTCCGGAATCTGCTAAAATGACGGTAGAAACACTTTGGGAATCAAGCTGTACCCAGTATGGACAGCAAATTAAACACAGCAGAGTCCTCCGCCTCACTCCAACTTTGTTTTCCATTTCCAATTCGGTTCCTTCCCTCTCTAAGGCCACTTCAGATAAACATTTTTATAAAGGATGTCCTTCAAAGATAGTATTTTCCGTTTATTGCCCTTTAACAAACACAAGGCATTTTAAGCCTTAATGCATCTTGTAAAAGATTATTATTTTTAAAAGTATCTAATTTCAGAACATAAAAATTGAAGCTGAACTATTCAGCCTGCTTTCAAATGCCATCACCTTTATGATACTCTCTGAAGTAAAAACGGATTGTCGTGTCTCTGTTAGGAGCATCAACATAAATCTTGACTGTAATAAGAAACAAGTCTTAAAAGGGGGATTATAGGGACAGATTTTCATCTTCTAGAAGTCTGTTTTCCTTCAAAAATTTACATAATCTATCCCGATCCAGACAGCGTTAAGTTAGCCGTTAGGGACCTGAGAATACCAAACCTCAGAGATGTGCAAACATGTTTGCTTTAAAGTCAAAGCTTATATTACGAAGCTGCTGCAACTCTTACATTTCCATCCACGCGTCCCCTTTTATTTCTTGTCCCAGTTTAACGATACTTCCAACATGCCTTGTGCTTGTTAATCTGGATGATGCACCTAATGATTTTGGTATTGAAAACTAACCTCCTCCTTCAGTTTCCATACAGATCTCATAAAAACCAGAAGAAATGGATTACTGCCCAGAGCTGTGGTTTACTCGTTCATTAAACAGCTTACACTCAGAATCCTCTTAAAAAGTCACTTAGTGGTAAATGGCTATTCGACACTACAAATAAAAAATTTTAAAAAGAATTTACTACAGCTTTCTATTCATACCGGTGTTATAATCCCACTGGGGATACTGCTGAATTTTTGGTGCAATTTGGACTGCCATTTCCCACCAGAATCCAAGGAATTGTGGAACAAAATATAAATATATATTAAAAAATATAAAAATATATATAAAAATTAGTAAATAAATACATATATTCTACACCTTCCCAAGGAATGCATCAGATGCCCATCTATTTAAAGCGCGACAAATCTTAAAACAAAAAATCCAACCGTCAGAACTGTGGGTAGAAGAGATCTTTTTAGGACAACTGACAAACACCCCAAGAGCTGGCCCACATCGATATCGTGCACGCCATGTGTGCTCATCCTACCGTAAATTAGGCAGCTGACCCACTGGAAACCTCTCGCGTGGCGTAGGCACGCTTCCAAGAATCGAGCAACATACCTTGCGAGTGCCTAGAGCAACACCCAACCCACTCCGTGAGCAGAAATACAAAGAAAAAAAATCAAGAAGCATTTTATGAGTAAGAATTCTAACCAGCATAAATCAACTCTCAATGACTTTCTTGTTTCTTCTAGGATGTGACGCGTGTTGATTTTCAGTAAACTCTAGGCTGCGGGTAGTAAGCAGCCTTACCAACAAACACAAGCTTGGACAAATTTTAATACTTCCTCCAGCACTTCCAAGGTTCAGTTCAGTCACGTCCAGGAAGAAGATGGATGGTCCTTGAGTTTTTACATGCTTAATGCAGCTTGTTTCCATTCAAGACTACATCTCTCGTGACAGTAACTACCTTCTTTGATTTCTACAGCCTAATCAACTTGCTTTTCAATCTTCCCTCTACCCTCCCGTGAAAAGGGATGCAACTCGGAGAAGTGGTTTGCTCTTTAAAGGCAAATCCTCATACTTTAACACTCCACAACTTCACAGGTTGCAAACTCTGCAGGACACATCTTCTTACACTGGGAAAACACCGGACTCTATTGCACTACAGATATTAAATAATAAAATTCTGTACTACCACCACAGATACGACGGGAAGGATCCTCTGTAACTTGTATCTGCAGACTCTACTTCAAAGACCTGGTACGGTGCCTTCAAAAATTTAATGGTTAAATGCCACAGCACTGACACAGGAGCAAATCACCACTATTACATATGACGGGGAGTTTTCAAAACTGGAACCAAACCCACCTATTGGTGCACCACTTCTGTCAGAGCTCGCTTTATCACGCTCTCGGTGACCTGCCACCATGACAACCCCAGAAGTGCTTTTCCAACAAACTACTTACAGAGTTTGAAGGAAAAATCAAAAGAATTATATCACTGTGATATTTGTGCCAAACTACCAGGACAGTTAAATTCTATATAAAGATAACGAAAAAGGATCAACGTGACCAAGGTAAAGAAGAGTTGAAATAATTAAGCACTTCATACTACACTGTCGTCAGACTTTGTAGTATTAGTTACTGCATGGGCTACAGAGACATTCACGCAGTACACGTGCGCGTGTTTACACCAGACGCCTCCTGAAACCTGAAGTACAGTTACTCTGAGCTTCCCCACATGAGAATTCCCGAGAAAACAAGATTTTCACTGTCAATAAAATAGCGCGTCTCTTCAACCTCGCAGTCACAGCAGTTCCAGCAACTGTGCAAGAAAGATCCTTTCCACTTTTCAGCGGAGAACATCCATAGCAACGGCTGCTTCACTCTTTCCTAGGAAAAGGTGTGCCAAGACCCTCCTCATCCCTTTCCTCATAACCTCAAGGTATGGCCTCTTCCTTCTCCCTACTCAGCTACAGCAGAGAAAGAGATGATTCCCCTGGGACTGCCCAAAAAACTACCCAAAACCCACTTCTGAGCTCCAGCAGATGAGGTCAGCAGAATCGACTTTGCACTAGGCTTTACAGTAAAATCTTGCACCTTTGGATAAAAAAAAAAAAAAAAAAGTCAAAAGACACAGGTAAATTAACGTCTCGCAGCCCGTACAAACACGAACATTATAAGTGCTTGCTCCAGCCCTCCTTGCCTTTGCCAACTCTAGCTGACGAGCGCTCTGCTAGCTCACGCCACTCTTCCTGGCCACCACTGACAATATCGGAGCGCGTAACAAAGACAAAGCAGAGCAAAACTTTGCATTAACAGCAACGACAGTCATGCGAGACTAAAGAAAGAGGACTTTTACTCCATTTTACTGCACAGAAATCCCGTCCGATATTATGAAGACAAAGTAGAATGTGAACTCATGGCATTTACACGGTATTTTTTAACAATGGAAATTTGAAGAGAAAAACCCTAAAATAATTCAAAAGGAAAGGGATTGTTAGAATGCTCTGGGTTTGTGTTTCAATGAGCTATTCCCTAAAGAAATGGTGTTGGTAGGCTGTTGCAGGGAACCAGGAAATAATTTTCCTTAACCCTTGTGAGTCATACTTCAGCACATACTCGTTATTTTTCGTACAGCACAGTACACAAAGTACCGGATCGCCTTCTTCGAAACTGTCAGGAGTCTAACTCAAGGCAATAAACAGGATGAATATAACACTACGTAAATTACAAAAAGAAAATGACATTTCACTAATTATCTAATAAGATTAGAATTTAATACTTGCATTGCTGAAGAAATTCTCAGCAATTTGGAAAACATCAGAACATGTATTTGAAGACTGACAAAAAAAAAATAATAAATCGACTAGCTATTTTCACTTTTCCTTTTCTAAACTTGGAAAGGCAATACCCCTGTGGATCAAAAGGCCAGATAAATCTTATTAAGTACTAGGTTTTCCCTTTTGTCTAGTGCTCTCACCACATTCCATCATTTCAGTCCTTTGAAATTCCTTTGTTCTGCCTGTGATCAGGGTTTCCAGGGGAAATCTGGCATTGGATCTAAAGGGAACCCCACACCACTGAAGTATTCCTGACAATTAATCATTTGGTAAATTATATCTTTCTTTTCCCCCTACCTCACTTGCCCTCAGTATTTCCAGAGAGCCTTTTAGTGTGGTGCTAACGAGAGAAAACTTCCTGCAGCATCAAAACACATCGTCTTGAGGATTCACGTACGCACAGAAGTTAGGCCGTTTCTGCAGTTATAACCCGAAAGTTCTAATCTGCCAGACTGATATTTCAGAATGACAACAGGAATTTTCTCTGTATTCCCTCTCAGACCATATCTATCATCAGAGCCTACATGGAAAAAAGGACAATTTCAGCCGGGGAGAAAGAAAACAGAGGACCTCGCAGTGTCCTGGCGGCGGGGAGGAGGCTCCATGTCCACAGCCACATCTCCTCCATAAAATCCCCGTTGCCATCCCACCTGCTTTCTGGCGTTCGTTCAGGACACAACTGCTCACCAACAAGCACAACCCAGGGGAGAAAGTCTGCACCCAACATTTATACCAATTGCCCCGTTAACTAAATAACAAACAATAGGACACACTTATTTTGTGCATCTAGTGGAATCTTTATCAGATCAGGAAGCCTGATGACCCGCGAAGAAGGGCCACAACATTAAATACAACTTTTTATCCACTCTTTAGGGTTTTTAGTTGGATTTTAATTTATATGAAATGTAACATAAAAATCAAACCAAAACATTTTGATTTAAACTCCTCTAAAATCTGAAGCTTTACGCTAATAAGGAACGCCACAGAGGGAGACAACGTAGTGAAAAAGGATGCTGGTTTATTTATTTGTACTTTTTTTTGTTGAACATCACACTTTGGTGACTGGGGTCTCAGTGCTCCTCCCTCTAGGGCTGTGGGAAGCCATCCACTTTCTTTTGAAGACTCTTCATGCACAATACTCACACAATATGCATATGAGGAAAGAGAATTTCTTCCAACAATGGTACGCATTAATTTATAATATTTTTCAAAGATCCATTACCAAGTTTCAGTTGTAGGTCAAATAATTTATGCTTTGCAAAGATAATCTCTGCATTTAAAATTTATCGGGCCTTCAGAGGTTGGTTCTCATTAGTGCTCATCATTTTCACTCTCGTGAAATACGTCTTCGCAAGCTGAACCATTCCTACTCGATATCAAGGATTCCTACACGCTAACTTGATGTAACTGTTGCAATTACGAATCATCTGACGGAGCCGTAAGTTATGATCTTCAATGACCACTAATGAAGGTTGCCTAGCAGTTAAAATATCAAAGCAGCATATATCAGCACACTTTGGAGCACAAGATAGACTTCTCCAGTGTTGCGCTTCTCTTATATTTATTATGTACTGTAAATTACATCCCAGGCTGCCTCCAACACTGACATTCCCGTACTCCAGAGTTAAACACCAGGTTTTAATAACCACCCCTGACAATCTTTTGATCGCCGGGGGGGGCAGATGAAAGGCCGGGCCGCCTGCTGCAGGCAATCTGCTCAGTCAAAACAGAGGGGACTTCAGAGGGAGACAGAGATGCATCAGGTGTTAATCCCAGCTGAAGATCCAGGAGTGCGGGCTGATGGACGCGCTCACCGTTTCCAGCCGAAAAAAGGGGAAGCGCCTGCCAGGATGCACGCAGGAAGGACAAGGTGCTGTTAGCCAGGCATGAAATATTTTGATTTGGAAACCCAAAACCTTGGAAAGTCATTTTAGGCTCTTTCTAAATCACTTTAAACCAATCACTCAACTATCTGATTTTTCAAATACGCCGTACGGAGCAAATCTTGTCGGCATTTAAAACAAGTTCTCTCATTCAAACACGGCAGTGTACTAATCTGCTAGGGAAAGAAGCAAAAAAAAAAAAAAGAATAATTCTCTAAGCTTTCAAAAAGTGGACAAGACGGAACTTTGAGTAGATTACTTGGGAAAAACCTGCACTGAGTGGAGTTGGGCTGGATGATCTGACAGACGTCATCTCCTCCAACTTGGGTCTGAATTACGGCATATTAATAACATCGGCATCGGAATAAAAACTTCCCACTCCATGCCTTCAGACATTCAATAAAGCATGTATTTAGTATGAAAAGTTTAGGCATGATGAGATAACACCAAATAACCACTTGGTTCGGGGGAACATAAGAACTGTTGCTGTTCTCTCTTTGTGTTGAGTTTCCTCACTGGGAAATACAGAGAAGGGAGTCTGAGGGACTACCAGATTCCTCCTATTTTTCTTTTCCACTTCTTCAATAATCCAAGCATCCATCACTAACTACCACTTTCTGCACATTAGTTTAAACCTTGTTTTATTTTTCTCTATTGCTTCAATCCTTCTAACAGATTTCTCTATAGATTTCTCTATAGATTTCCTCAGAAGCCACAGCAGCAGCTCCCTGAAAGGAACACAACTACTAACGTCACATCACTTTACAGTATTTTTCACAGCCACAGAAAGCAAACAGTTTCCTTGGGGCCTAATAGTCCAATCTGAACCATTGTTACTTCTATGACCAAAAAACCTGCATTAAACATCTCTCAGATGGGGAAACTGAGAAGCAAGTAGTATTGCAGGGCCTCTGATCAAGCTAAAACCAGAATATTTACAAAACTTGCAGAAACAAAAGAAGATACAAATTAAAAAAACTCTGTGCTCACGAGATTGGTGGGACCCAACCACATACAAACCTCCCAGGTTCCTTCTCATTCACAAAAGCTGTTTGATGGGGCAGGGGACGACAGAGGAAAGAGGGGCTGAGTTAATACTTAAAAACTATTTCATCCGCCGCATCTCATTCACATAAAATCATCATTGTTACTGCTTGACCTGAAACAAAATGTGGAGTTGATAAGGAGAAGACTCGACTCCACTCCACCATGGAAGCTGGCGGCACATCTCCTAGCCACCCTCCTCCTCCCAACGATGCAGGTGTTCACAATAACTAATTCCTCATGGGTTTGTTTTTTTTCTTTTCCTCTCCTTGAAAAATGAATTACTATTTTTACAGGCCCAGCAAGCTAAAACGGTTACAGCCAATATATCTTGAGAGAGGAACAAGGTGTTGGACCTCTGACAATCAGCGCTACACATTCTTTCAGAACGTTTACTCCAAAATTAAAAAAAACGAAACCCTCAAACTTAACATTTTCCTCCTCCTTTCATCCCGTTGCATGACCTTCAACACCAGGTGGCTCAGAAAACTACAACTACACGACAAACATCAACTCGTTATGATTAAGCGCAGGACTCCGAGCACATTAGCAGGACTCCAACTGACGACGTCGTTGCTTGGCCCGTGTGGTAGGAACAGTTTATCTGAATTGGAGCAATTTGCCCGGTTTGTTCCCTTGAGACCACGCGTTGCTCATTAGCACATACTTGCAAAAACAACTGTAAAAACGTTGATTTTGGACCATCAGTGCAGCAAAGCACAGCTTCATCTACAGGCAGCGGAGGTGTGATGAGGATTTAAAAATGTTACTGTATTTGTAAGCTCCAGTTGACCTTTCTCTGGAAAATGGGGCAATAGTCGCTTGTCTAAGTAGGCTTATTACTTTTGTAGCATTTTTTAAGTCATGAGTACTGGCCAATCGAGTCATTACAGGACAGCAAAATATCATAAAAGGTGAAGACTGCAGCTATCCTTCTGGTAAGGTAGAGATAGTGAAGTGGATTAAAAACTGGATGAGAGGCTGCTCTCTTTTGACTTTACTTAGCCTGGTGCCCACCACCGCGGTACCCAGATGACCATCACAGTTTGTCCTAACAAAAAAGACCACAGACAAGGTCCCTGGGCTGGCAACTGAACTCCAATCCTGAATTTCACTCCATTATTTTAATGCTAAAGCCACCCCTCCCACCCTTAAACAGCTACACTTCTAAGGGATCATCGCTGTCAAGAGAGGATGACATTAAGAGCAAAACGCAGCCATCAGATCAGAGCCTGAAGGGACGGGGACGTTCACTGGTCTTACATTCGTTCTCTCATTCCCATTAACATATTTACTATATTTCTTCTTTTCAGCTCTCTAACTTCAGCTAAGATATTCAGTCCGGTCTGCTTCCTTTTCAAGGTGCCATCAGTCAAATCCAACCACATCATTTTATCTCTCGGTTACTAAATTCAAACCATTTTAAACATCCTGCTTTCATCTTTATAGCTCGCTCCCACTTTTTAACCGTGCTGCAGTTACAGAAGAATGTACTTGACATATAAAATGTGCATGCGATTCCTTTAACATTTTAATGCCGTGTATTGTGTTGTAAACATCTCTTCATGTTTTATCTCCTTCTCCATAAATCAGAGGCTAGTATCTTAGAAGTCTCAAAAATGACATGTTTTCTCCATAATATAAATGTAACAGTCTACTCCTTGAAACTTGAGTCAGCTTTCAAAAAAATCATCAAAACCCAGAGCTACAAAGAAGCAAAAGATTATTAACTAATTAAGTATCATTTTCTCCCACTCCATTTCTGTGACAGCATGAGTCTAGCATAGAAAAAGAAAAAGTTACAAGATTCATCCCTCACCAATCAGAAAACCAATGTTTTTGTTATTCTTTTTTGTCACTGTTATGAATGGCACTAAGGTAAAATACCTTCTTGTGTATCCGTACCAACGTACAACGCTGCAAGAGTCAGGAAAGTGGACAGTATAGAAAAGTGATATGCTAGGAATAATTGTTTTATTCAAGATTAACATGCAGTGTTTACAAGATGAAACCCCAGAACATATTTCCATTTCCTTACCATAACTGCAATTAATAAGACTGATCTCTTCTAATGAGATTTTCCGGTGGTTTTGGCTAGCTTAGTAATGTTACAGTAAAAACGTATCTCGGTCTATTCCTTGGTAAATGCATTAAGTGATTTTTTTTTTAATTAAAAACCACCGTAAAATATTGATTATTTTGAAAAGATAGAACACTACTAAAGAACACCTGTCCAAAATAATTTTAAGTTACTTTAATGACGGAAAAAAGAAAGTGCGCCATTAGAAAAAGAGGGGGGGTGGGGGGGGAAAGAAAGAGGAAAGCAGTTTTAGCAGGTGGGAGTGAGAAGTGGTGACATGTTGTAGTACAACAGCGAAGGGCTGAAGGATATAACGCAGTGTTGCCTGATGTGGAAGAGAAGCAGGGACCACTGGATTAACGTGCCACTAAAATGCTAGATTAGGTGCGAGGTACAACTCCGAAGGATTGCGATACGAAGGAGTGAGGCAGAGGCAGAACTGCTGGTAGAGGACAAGAGAAATAAAACACTATCTTTCCTCTGGCACCTCCCAGCAGGAGTTTACTCCCTTAGAGCCCACAGACCCAACACGCTCTACAGGAAAACCCGAGGACCCGCCGGTATTTATCCACATCCCCAGAATTCATAACATTTTCCACCAGCCTGAGGGATTCTGTTTCTATCAAACTACTGTCCAACATAAATTACTCCAAGATTCTTCTCCTGACAGCTTCTACACAAATGTTTCTACAATGACCTCGCTGTAGAGCGGGCACCACGTTTCCCCCCAACGCAAGCCCGTGCTCAAGTACTTTTTGTCTATGTTTTCCAGGATATTTTCAAACACAACTTTTTCACTGTCATTTCACACACACACAAAAAAAAAAGTCATAAGCCTTTAAAAAATAATCACCCAGTTTCACAGAATCGTCATTAAAAATACATTATTTCTACTTGCATCGCAAAGTACAGCTAGAATTTAGAATTTACGGGTTGTGAAACTTGTTTGTAAATACATGCCTTTGATTGATAAATACCCAGATTGTACTTCTATAAACAATGGAAAAATACAATGCTGCCAAGTCCCATAATTCTTTTATTATTACTTTATTGTTAAGGACAGTGAAAGTGGGGCAGGAACCTTCACTCTGCCCAATTTTTGTAACTTTCTAGCTCTTGCAGTTAGGGGAAAAAAAAGTGCTTAGAGTATGGCATACACCCATCTGAAATCAAGAGAGGAAGTGATAATTAAAGGATCATTTTAGATCAACTTCGTACAGGAACAAAATACGACAACTTGGTCTCTGTGTGTTACTTAGCGTAGTCCTGGCTCCCTCCCCAGTAGTTAATTCAACCTAAATAGTTAATTCAACTTCCTTCAATGCAGGTAAACTGGACTCAGCTCCTACCAGATTGCTAAAATGAAGTGGTCGAGAGAAGGAAAAAAACCACTCCTAATGACAGAATTTGAACCGTTAAAAGTTTGTATCAATACTTCCACAAATATTATGGAATCTCCATCACATTTTCACAGAACCAGGCTCCTCACATCCTGTCCTAAATCACGGGGAAGAATCTTAAACAATCGACACGTTACCTTCCCACGACATAGTTGAGGACTGTAAATCGCGAACACAGATTTAGCAGGGAAATGAGGGGTGGGAAAGACGAGTTGCCCTTAAAGATGTACAGATTTATAGCAAGATGGGAAGCGGAAAGACGGTTATCGTATAAAAAGGTCCTTAAGGGATAGCAAGGAGCAACAAGGGAAACATGAGTCATGAGCTGCCAGAGAAGAGGATGCGTATGGGGAGCAATGGACAGAGCGAAGTAGCAATAAAGGAAGTTCCAAGTCAAATGTGCTGCCTCCCAAAGGTCGAGAAGGATACCCAAGCTTACAGTATTTATCGAAAATTAAATTCCCAGCCAATTCGGACACTGCAGCACCGGGAAAGGGTTGCTCATCGACTGAAAGAATCCATTGACAAACAAGGTCCTGGCCCACAGCTCTTTTTTTTTTTGCTTTGTTACCAACTCTGCTGCTTTATTTTCCTTAATGAGAGGAGTTGCCTTGAAGGTCTATCTGCATAGGCAAGTGGCTCAACATGAGCGAGTGGGCAAACTTAAAGCATTCAGCTGAGATTCTGAAAGAGTTTTACACTCTGTGAGGCCGGAGTAAGCTTCTCCATTTAGGGGCATATTAACAGCTGTTCCTACGGTGAGACAACAGTGAGTAAACAGTGAATTTTGAGGCCAAGCACAAAGTTACTGCACTCCTAACTTTCCCTTCCCATTCCAGCAAGCCTCAAAAACGTCAGACTCCGAATTATGGTGCAGGATTTCTGGTACTCCCAAGTATCTCAACATTTTAAAAAGTGCCTTCCAAGAGTTTTTAAATACAGAGACAAAATACAACACTGAGCAATACGTAGAAGCTGAAGACAAAGAAAAACAGCTGCTTGTGCGTGAATATCATCTCTAGGATGATCTATCAAAATCTCAAGACAGACAGGTCACATGGGAGTCTCTAAACAAGAAATAATTAATTCTCCTCAGTCCAGTAGTATCCACATCAAAGGTGAAAGTAAACACGACAGTAAATATTTCAAAGGAGTGATAAGTCACAAAATGAATTTTTCATGTTAAAAAAAAGTAGTAAAGGAAAAAAGGGAGGAAAAAACCTTAGCTCTAAAATCGTATCATAACCAAGAAAGCGTCTCCTTATTTATGACAGCTTTTCTACCCAGACTTTATGTGAAAAATATGTACATGATAACCAAAGGTATACTTCAGAAAATAGCACGACTGACTTAAAATTATTTTTCAAGGCTACCTAAGTGTTTTCAAGTTAGGGAGGCTACCTAAATATTTCCAAGCAACGAAAAATCATGCAGCATCTTTCCTATTTTGCAGGGAAAACAGACGCGAAGTTAGCTGCCTGCCCCAATTTTAAGCTCAGTGAAAACAAACGGTAAAACCTGTACTTACTTCAGTCTGAGCAAGACACGTGGCTTATGGGTGCAACCTCAACAAGCACATCAGGTGCCTACAACTGAGGTGGTACAAGGTGTCAACATCAAAGAGGGCGACTCAATCAAGGTGACTCCAGGATGTAGATCACAGGGAACGTCCGTGCCCTGTGACATTCACAGGGTCCCAGCACTCACCCCCCAATCTCCCAGGTGATTGTTGGAACCCCAAAGTGCTATCAAAGGTGGCACTGCTACTGCCACTTCTTTTTCAGGCCATATTTACAATTGAAAGTTATAAATGTGGCTACTATGCTTTGTAACTCTGTTCAACACCACGAGCGTTGTTCCCCATTCACTAGTTCAGCTCTCACAAAATCAGAATTCCTTTGGGACTTAGGAAGAGCCTAACAGCAACTTTGCTTCACAGCTGAACTGCAGGAGAGCTGAGACACCAGCACCACGCTCCACAGGCACATTCACCCACGCAAAGAAGCACCCAGAACATCTGCGGCACAAAACAGCTACCACTCAATGGAGACTTTCAGTATGTTTTGTAGATGCAGGGGATTCCCTGATTCCAGCCTGAGCGTAAGCACCCAAACCCCACCAAAGTCCCACTACAGACTTTCAGAAAGGTGCTTTGAGCCATTCTTTAAGCAGGTCCGACAAGGTCATATAAGAACACAACCGAGGAACCAGGCTCGTAAGGCTGGAGCCCCGATGGCTATTCTTATACTCCAATTACACAGTCATTCCTATGTCATTTTCAGTGACCCATGCTCGGTATTATCAAGATAAACATTATTATTGGGAGGCTTAAAACCTCATCAACTCAATTCTGAATAAACACTGTGCCTAGCAACTACACTTTAATTCGCAGACTTTAATCCTTCCATGGTGTCAGTTTTAGTGGCTCAGAGCTCAGGCGGCAGCTGAAGGCACTGCACTGCCAGCCTTGGGAGCATCTCAGAAGCCAGGACACCCCCAGTTTACGGTACGGGTGAGGAGATGGACTGACCTGATTGATGGAGTTGGCAGCACAGGAGGCCAGTCCGGTTCCGAGGGAGGCGAGCAGGAAACACGTCAGGTCAAAAGGGACCGGAGCCATGGCAAAGCCAGCAGACGCCGTGCTTACAACCAGAGCTGCAACACAAGCCAGAGCACAGGTCAAGGCATCAACGAGAAACCATCTCCTTTCTACAGACCACTAGGGTTAAGATTGCTAAACCCTGTAAGAACCTTTGGGCAGACTAACTTTTTACTACTTTTACTGATCAAAGTAGCTCCAGGAACTGCATACAATTAATACCAAAACTCTACATAAAGAGGGCAAAGGTGAGAAGGAGAACTGTCACGAATGAAATGAGAAACTCAGAAGATCAGCACATCAGTAGATGAGGTGAGAATAAAACTTAGGCCTCTGTATTCTCTATTTTATGAGCTTGCCACAGGACCAAACTGCAACATGTACAGGTGATGCATTTGTTCCAGTAACTCACACATCATTGCAAAATGTAACATGGAAAAAAAAACCCAGTAAGAAAAATCCCAAATTGCGAGGTACGCATTATATAGCGGGAACTTAAGCAATGCAGAAAGTCAAAAAGAAACTCCGTGCACGCAGGCTACAGCTGGTGGAGTAACTTCACTGTTCAAGCATCTGCTCACACTGGTCCCATTTCACACGCGCAACTTCAGGCAGAAGGTAAAAAAAATAAATAAATAATAAATCACATCATCACATGGACCCAGCAGCTTTTAAAGGCCTCAAAATTTGAGTGGATTAATAAAAAAAATCCCTGTCAGTTTTGTCATCCAAAATTCTAGCTTTAGTACAGTACTGCAAGTCACATGCGTAAAATGAAAGTTACACAAGTCTCGATCCTAGTATTGTAATTACCCAAATAATAGGTCTTAGAAACCTTACTGTTGGCAAGAAATAATACATGAAAAATTTCTTATACTATAAAAGTCAGCACATTTACTGAATATTTTGCTCATGGCCTTGAAACTTACAATCTAAAATTAATAGTTATTAAACAGAAAGTATTTAAATAATATTTTGCATGTAATTACATGTTCCAGACCTCAGCTGGCTCAAATCAAAGAATCAAAATGTTCTTATCTTCCCAATTCCTACAGTCTTCCGCTTGCCTGAAGTTAAATGACAAATAAATAACCTTTGCTGACTGAAAATACCTGGATTATCTGCTAAGCTGCGTTACTTGAGATGAAAACCTAAATGTCACAGCAGCGACCTGCCGGCGAGGATGCACATGCAAAGTGCTAGTTTTACGAACCGTGCCTGCTTTAGAACCTTCGGATTTAATCCTAAAAAGACAGTGACGAAAACTAGCTGCTCATCAAAACTTTCCTCTAAGTATTAAAAACCATTGGCAGCTGAATGTTATTATAATAATACACATAATATTATTATATACGGGAATTATTTAGCCCCGTTATGGATTCAGAGGCTGCGAATGTGCTGCATCAGGGTCTCTGCCCGGTACCAAGCGGGGTCCCCCGGTTTCAATGCCCCAAAGCAGTGCCCGGCTCTCGCCGCCCTTCAGCTACCGCTAAAATCCAGTCGATCTGCAATGCAGCCCTATAACCCCACACAGACACGCAGCCACTCATCATTTCTGAAAGACTGGACCCCATTTGTTACACAAATACAACAGCATCTTGGTTTCAAACCCCTCGGATCCTTCTCAGTAGAGCGCACAAGAAAACAGGAACTGCATTGGTTTATAACCAATAAGGGTTAAAAAATACACCGAAAAGACGACGGTGAGAGAGTGGCGTTTGCATTTCTAAGAGTGATTACATTCATTTTTTTGCATAATAAATCACACGCTCACTTCTAGGCAAGAATTTAATTAAAACTTATCTTAGAGAGCACTTTACGCCAATTTATTATGGGAAAACAGCAACTCATTTACTGCAGAAGAAAGGTGGAGCGGATTGGCAAACAGTCAGTGTAACATTACCGTTACACTGACCTCAAAGAAATTCTAATACCGTACGGCTACAGCACTAATTAAAGTCCCCATTGATTTCTCTAGATTAATTTCAGCCAGTCATTTCAGTGTGACTTATCGGAACTTCATTTAAAAAGTCCGAGGCCCATCCTCTCACTTATCCCATCGAATCAGGTATTTGGAGTTGTTTGGGCAGCGCTCTGGACACCAGCGCGTTCCCCGCTTGCCTCGCGGCCCAGCGATTCAAATCCAACACGTCAAGAGTAAATAAGAAAAGGTTCCCTTTGGATTGGGAAGTTTATTTTCTTTCACCGTGGAAGCGATCATTTCTTCTTCTGTTTTCCTCATGGAGGAAAAGTATATTTAATTGAGAACACATCAAGGGAATGAGGTCATTGACTCTGTTTGTTTTTTAATCTCTGTTAGTTTAGTGCTTTAGGGGCCAAATTAACTTCACCTTATTGCATAATAGATGGAATTGATCCTTTCAAGATTTGTTGATGAGAGTTGGCATTATATATGCTCTTCAGAAAGAAGCCAGGATTTAAACTTATGATCTCAGCCTAAACCTAATTTTTGGTCTTTTAAACATCTTTAGCTTTAACAAAAAAAAAAATCAACAAGGGACATTTGTCTCCAATTTCAACGTAAATTAAAAAGAAAAAGCTAATGGACTGGTGACAAAAAGAGTGAATTATGATGTTTCTAGCATAAAAACACATACGAAAAGTCTGTAGTGTACAGTAGTCTCTGCATTCCTCTTCGGCTTCATCGTAACGTGATCTGCCTTTATAAATCCCCGTATTTGTATTTATAGCATGCGAATCACTAAGCCATATTTTGTTTACCTCCTATTAAAAAGTAGCCAAGCCAAAACAAAAGCGTAGAAAGCCAAAGCAAACCAATTCAGCTTTAGATTGCCTTTCTGCTCCTGGACTGATGGTATATCAGTACATATGGAAGGACAAAAGCACATGCATTTTGACTTTGATTAAAGAAACACTTTCAGTGTTCTACTGCAAATGTTTCCATGCTCCTTAAAGGAAATCAGCATTCCCAAAGCTGATGGAGCATCTAAATTTGTTGTTGATTATAACCCGCACACTAAAGGAGGCCAAACTCCCGAAGCAAATTTAAATTTGGGACAATCATTTGAAACAACTCTTTCTATCATATCCTATAAAATTCAAGTCCCATATCACAAGCAGAGCAGATGGTAAAAGATTATCACTATCAAACAATTTTAAAATGCTTTGCAAAAAAATAAACTGTAATAATACTGCATCTCATTAGTTTTCCTTGTAGCACGGAAAACAAATTGCCAGAAAGCTACTGCTATTAAGCTTTGTTTCTTTGATAGGATAATAGTTACCGTTTTAATAATCACAAAATGAGAACTACTTTGACAGGCATATGAGACATATTTATAACTGAGAATAAATGTGGACTAGTAATAATCTGAACGACATATACCGATAAATCTTTGTCAAAGTTTCTGGCTATATTAAAGCTACTATTTAAATAAATGCCATTATTCCAGAATAAAATGGAAACGTACTGGAACTCCGCTAAAGTAAATGGATTTTTATTTACTAGAGCGGCTGTTACCAGATTTTTAGCCTACAAACACAACATAGGCACCATATTTAGCCACTGTCGCTCGAGTACACTGGGGTTTGGTAACAGTCAAGAGCCATTACGCAAAGCTGGATGGATATCCATCATCTTCCTTTTACAAATATGCAACAGACCAAGAGATGAACCAGGATGTTCCCGATCACACCATAAGTCAGTAGCAAACGTCTCAGGCTTCTCATTTCCAGTTCAACACTCCCGCGCTAGAGGATCGCTAGCGCACAGACACAAATTCCTATGTAAGCAAGACAGCCAACAAATTCCAGGTGTCTTCTAGTAAATGAGACAGAGTTATTTTCTTAAAAGGGGACATATGAAAAAATGCTCTATTTTAGTCTCCAAAACTGAAAATGATCATAAATTATCATATGTCTCCACTTTGTAAATCCTAAATGTAGGTCAGTAAGTCCATGACATAGCAACCATGCACAATTTTGCAGCTGGCAGTGTCTTCTCCTAAGTGTTTGTCTAACATTGTCTAGCAGCAACACAGCGTAATTCAGACTGGAAGGGATCTCAGGCGAACATCAAGTCCAACCTCCCGCTCAAGGCAGGTCCCTTAGGGCTTTGTCATCTCCAAGGATGGAAGTGTCACATCATCTCTGGGCAACTTGCTCCAAAGTTTGACTGTCCTCATGGTGAAACTTTTTTTTTTTTCCCTTATGTCAAGCCAGAACCTCCCATTTCAATTTATGAAACATGTTTTCTCTGTGCCAAGATTCACGTATTTTACAGAAGATTTGAAAACCAAAGCATAAGATGCTTCCAAATCTGTCTTTCAAAGACTTTTGGCAGCTGATTGGAGAATTCCACATCCTCCTTCCTGTGGAAGAAGCTACTAATGATCAGATGGCGTCAAAATGCCATCTATTTACTTTTACCTTAAAAACAAACATCAAGCAAATTTATGGGCCTCCCTAGAGAATTGATTACATCAGTCTTGTGATTCTGTCCACAACATGCACATTACACATGCCAAGAACACAATAGATTTGATTCTGATCTGACTACAATAAACCCTGGAATGACTCTATTAAAAGATGATTAATGACTCCAGATTTACATAGATGTAAACAGCCTGGCCTATTATAGCTCTAAGGTATAGACCACAACAAAACCAGAGATAATTTACTCTCAACTCTTCCTACCTCATGTTAATAGGACACTAGGTTGAACTCTCCGAGCAGTAGATACAACCAAACAACGTCTCGCAGCCTCAATGAGAGAAGCACGGCAAAATATAAGCTTACTTTGAGGAGGTTTCCAGATTTCTTGGTGTTTGGAGAAATAGTAACGTACTTAAAGGGAAGCAAAGGAGGGTTTCTGTTAGAGACACTTTTCAGCAGTAAGGGCGGTAACACACTGCCACAGGCTGCCCAGGAAAGCTGTATATTCCCTGCTTGGGTTTAGGAACAGACAAAGCAACATCAAGTTAGGAATGACAGACCTAAAGGTGATCCTGACTTGAGGGAAAATGGATTGGGTTAGAAGCGGCCCTTTTTGGTCCCTGTGATTATGCACAGATACTGCACACGCTAAACCAAAGCAAGACACCAAGTGCAGAAGTTTTTCTGGTGAGATCCGAAACAAAGTTTTCAGTAATCAGAACAGAAAAGCAATGTTCAATGGATTGACTATTAAAACGTACTTTGAAGAAAATACTACCAAAACTCTAAAACACCTTCTAAGAGTTGGAAATTAAAAGTACCTTGCAATGAGATGTCGTAAAAGAATATAAAGGTTTTGGGGGAGAGACTGTGACTTCGCATATGACGTGGGTAAATAATAACCAGTTAATACACAATTGTGAATGAAGAAGAATCTTCAGACAAACTAATATGATTGTGAACAGAAATAAAAGTGTTAACTGTAGTACATTAAAACACAGGATAAAGGAAAGGTAGATAAATATTTATAACACATGGCCTCTAGTATGACTTTCTAAAGAAGATCCATGTTATGGTAGGCTGGAGTCAGGACTCAGCTCTTCCAGGCAGAGCAGAGATAGAGACATGGTAAAGACACAGCCCCTTCCTCAATGAACTTGCAAGTTTGATTAAAAATTCTGCAGCTGATTAGAAATTAGCAGTTAAGTTTGCATCTGACCCATGTTGATACATCCACTTCTCAGACAGGTGCTACATCAGGTGCAATACATCAATAGCTGGTTGTCCTCACCAAAAGACCAACATGAAGACATCCTTTAACAGGAGCAACGATGAGGAAATGTTCAGAAACCACAGAGAAATATCTCACAAAAACGTTCAGCATTTTTCATATCATGCCTTCATCCAACTCCCCCAAATTAAACACTGAAGTTTAATTTTCCAGTGTTTTTGCACATAGCTCATCTTAGTTTTCATCTGTGATCACTAGGGAAAACATTACTTAAATGCAAACATGAAGCTAAATTTAAGATGAGACAACCCAAAACTCTTACTGTGTTTGCATTATAAATTATTAGAATTTCCTCCTATTACCATACCCTCACATCTCTCTCTCCTATTTTCAGCTACGCATGAACTTTAGGATAAAGTTGAGAACAATGACACTTATAATTCTGAAAACTTATCAGACATGCATTAGCTTGCCAAGTGCCTAGATGGTAAGACACAGCTGTTCAGACAGCGGCCAACAGAGAACACCACAGAGAAGGGAAAGGATGGAAATTGAACCCAAAAAGGTAGGTTACACGACAAGTAATTAAAAGTTCCCTAATTGTTTTCTATGGCAAAAGAATATAAACAAAAATCTTTTCCTGTTGGGTAAGGCAAAGCTTCTAATGGCAGAGTCACAAGAGCAGCAGTTTACATGAAGCAGGAGGGTATGGTAATCGCTAAACTCATTTCCTTTCAAAGGTGAATTACAGTTCAGAATACAAACAAACATTCTCTTTACTTTAGCAGCGGGAAAAGAGGAGGGCATAAGGAAGTCCCATTTTAGCATAATGCAGAGTTTGTTTTTTTGTTATTTCATACTCTAAAAAGTATAAATAGGGAGCCTGCCAAGAAAAACACACAGGATATGAGATCTATCAGAACTTCATGGGTGAAGGGAATGGAGTTGTGTGTCATTTGTAACTTAAAAACCGACCTCAGAGAGCTTATTTTGCTTTATAAAAAAATAAAATCAAAGAACTGCGCCGCCATATTCTTTAGAGAATATATAATTTGCCTAAATGATTGCAGAAGTTGGAAAAAAGCTAGTACTATTCCCTTGCTCCACACACTACACCCAATAAGTTTCCTGTGCATCTCTCACACTATTCTATGACCAATAAAGACCAACAAGAGAACTCCCCTCGTACAAGCCCCTCTTCACCCAATTTATTCTTTTACACTTCCTACTTCCAATAAAATCTCCACACCCCAGATCACCACCTCCGCCAAACATATAAAGATTCCAACGAGAAGAGAGGTTAAGGTTCTTTTCTCTATCTCTATACCTTCTCAACAGGTACAAAGTTTACTACGCTCCCCTTGTATCAAGAAGGGCACATCTCAAAATGCAAACTCATAGAAAACAACTGACAAGCCTGAAGCACTTGAAATTCTGTAACCAATGCCCTCTACAGCTTTCAAGGAACACCTTATTTTAAAATGAGCGCGGTGCTTTCTTGCCGGTCAATATTGCCTTTTGCAGTTAAACACGAGCCTACCAGAAGCTACTGAAAAGTTTGGCAGCAATAGGGAGGCCACACAGCAAAAGCAGCCCATAAAATTATTTTCTCTAGAAAAAGACACTCTTCCATCTTGGTGTAGTTCTTGAAACTCCCATTATGAGGAGCACCCGTAATGCTCCAGCACCAGTAATACTCGTAGGATTAACACTGAGCTTACCCATAAGGAGCATTAGCAACCACAGTTCATCCGCTCCCTCTCCTTTTTAAGGTGGTCACTAAATCATTGCATTTTAACTTTTAATTTCTGGATCTAGTGAGATTTTTTAAATTTAATTCTACTTCAATAACTAGCCAGCTTTCAAGTTCACATAGAAGAGCCACTTAAATAAAATCACCTCACTGAAAATACGCCAGAAGAGCAAATCGTTCATATAGCACTTAAGTTATCCATGGTGAGCCCAACAAAACCAAAATATTACCAAAACTGAACGGGACGGGGGAGAAAGAGACAAGACCTGTATTATGCAAGAATAAAGAAGAGGCAATAGTTGAGGTTGTATGTGGACAAAGCTGTTGCAACTTTGAAGTACAATAATCCTGGTAACCACTGAATGTGCCAGTAGGAGTTTTATATACCTAAATTTGAAACTACCAAGGCTAAGAGGTAAAAGCTGCATGGTAAAGTATCAAAAGATGAGCTTTTCATCCCTCGAGTCTACTAACCCAGCTCTTTACCAGCATAAAATAAACACCTTGAGCTTTTTAAAAAATAATGAGGAAGAACATTTGGACATACAAACAAGATCAGCTTTGCCAAGTCCAAAAGATGAGATGTCTCATCAACACTGAGAACTATACGGCTTTTTGTTAGAGAAAAATCTAAGTGACCCTTGTACACTGTATGCGGTCTGTACAATTTTTCCATGGAGAAGCAAGCAATGAAAATATATATATCGCAAGACAAAGAGTTTCAAAAAGGAAACTGAATTCAGGATTTTTATTACAACAAATGGTTATGGCAAACAACAGTTTTATTATCAAGAATTTATTTCACCCACTGGAGAGAGGACCACAGTAGGGGCTTAGGAAATTATATTTCTGTTCTTGGCCTCCATACAGAGAAGATGTAAGTCTACAGTCAGAACATTAGTTTCCTTAGACATTAAAGTATATATAACACTACCAATGTGTAATGAAGTAATCTACAGTTGTTAAGTATTACTGTAAGGGAAAACGTAGCTAGGCTGCAAGGCAAACTGCTGGTTTGAAGATACAATCACTGACCAGAAAAATAAATTATACCTTATTTTAGAAAATCTAATTGGTCACAAACATTTTCCTTTATAAGATACGAAATTATTCATGTTATCTTTTGTTAGTACTTTTAGTACCAATTTCACAATAAGCATTACTAAAGTGAAACTTAAGTAAATAAGCCAGAACATTGGTAAACTTAAACAAGACTACTTTAAATACTACTACTTTACAATGCTTGTAAATTCACTTCCTAATCCAGTTTCACTGAATTTTTTGTACTAATGCTTGCTTATGATTCCCAAAAGTTAGCTGGCAATACGATACAAGCTCCTCCTCACTGTTTTTAAACAAATTTAATGAGAAAACCACTAAACACTTCCATAAAACAATTTTTCCCTGCACACATTTGATGGAATTGACCTGGGTACTTTGCGTCCGTCAAGCGGGAATTATCACACAAAAGCCTACACAGTACCAGTAAAATGCTGAAAAACTCTGATATCAAACAGGACGTGCAGAAGAGAAAAAATGACCAGTATAGTACCTGTAAGCTTGATTTTGGACAAGCGTGCCAAAATTCCTGGCAAATCATCCAGACGTAGCTTCATTTCTTTCCACTGTCTGTCTTCTTTGGGTTCTGCTCTTACTGGTGCAACCGAGCCTTCAGTTTCTGCAGCTGACTTCACTTCTCTCAGCTCATTTCTGCTTGATGTCTCAGACAAAGGTTGATGAACAGGTGAAATTGGTCTAATCTTGTGTATAACCTTTTTTTCTTGATCCAATTGCTGAAGCTCACGAAAAGGAGATGCAACTGAATCTGACTTGGGTTTGGCTCGTTGGCTGAGGTCTTTGTTGTATTGCGTTACATACTGAATAGAATGAGAAATGTTAAGATGAATAGTTGAGAAGATATTTCTGTCCATTTCAGGTCATTAACAACATGAATTATATTATTCTTATTGGTAGCAGAATTACGTCCTATGATGACACGACTGAGTGAGCCTGAATTTCAAACAGTTATTCCACATGCAGAAAAGTTTCTGAAGTTGGACAAGATATTACAGAGGCAGATTTACAGTCAATCAGTTCATCTTTAAACAATTCCAGTTTCCAAATATAAGCACTAAACGTTTTGTATCTTTAAGATACGGGGGGGAAAAAAAAATCAGAAAAATGTCAGAATATACAATTTACCTCCTACGACATAAAATCGTCACCCACATTAGGCAATTACTACTTAGCCCAAACTTTATGCTAATTTACGAGGTTTAACAATTTTCAACAGGAGTTCAAATGAATATATACTGAAAGGAAAGACAGTTGTCTCCTCTCTTTTAAAACTCTTGCAGAATAAAACACAAGAGTAAGAAAAAGAGCATTTCGCTTCTCCTATGTATTTTCTTTCCCAAAATATTCTATGTATTTCAAGCAACAGACATAAAAAGACTGAGCTTTCAGTTAATCATGGTTTAAAGTACAAGTTAATAATTATAAAGGGAGACATGAAACCCTGTATGAATGATGTGAATACAGATGAAATCAATAGCAAGAAAAAAGGATTTGGGAAGTGCTGGTGATCCCCAGAAGCGTGGGAGAGACCCGCAAGAGATCTCTTGCTTCACACAGGAACGAAGCTCAAAAAATACCAATAGATGTACGTGCTCCTTGTGGTCAAAGGAGCAGTTAGCTGTAAGACTTAGTCTTATCCGTATTTCATAGATATAGCTCCTAAGTACAATGAACAGGACACAACTCAGAAAGGAGCAAAATATGTCTTTTACCACCATCCTCTTACACATGCTACAACTGTTCAAAGAAGACGACACAATTTCAGGGGTTTGAATGATAATTACAGCTCTTTTAATACCTAAAATTAACAACAGGCCATAGAATGTAACCCCTTAAGTTAACGAGCTCAGGAGTTTTGATTCAAACGAACTGATTGACCCTTCAGTCAGAACACACTACCCCAACAAGTATGTTCCATCTATCACTTATATGAATGCTAGCCAAAATTTGATTTGCTTATTAGCATTTTAACAAATAACTTTGAAAATAATTTCATTTCACACTTCTCAACATGAGATGTGCGCTCCACTTCAAAGGCACAGGAAGCTTCTGGTCAGGTAGAGGACACACTGCAGCCCAAGGCATTATCCTTGCCACAGTGGGTTTCCCCTAACCTCAAATGTTTTAGATCCCAAGTGTTTAACTTTGAAGCAATGCAGAAAAGGAGACGCTTAGAATTGCCCGAGCTTCGTAGATATAAAAAAATATTATTTTTATCAACTAATCTCCATTTGGACTTATCACATGGGACAAAATGAATTAAAGAATGAGAAACATGGGATAAATAAACTCCCTGACTTACCATTCGTTTGAGAAAGTTAAAGTACTGAAATGTAACCAATCTGCCATTGGCTACGCGGCACAGATGCACAAACTGGCATGGTACCTGCCGTATTCCAGTGTTCTTCAGATGCCAGACAAATAACCCTAATTAAAGAAAAAATTAGAACATTAGATTCCAGTTCCCTCTCTGCCACTGAATTTGCTTCTAATTCAGACTCCAACGTCACCAGCTGTGACACAAGACACCCCCCAAAAAGGGAACTGGGGCTGCTCAGATCAGGAGAAACACGTTTGCAGGCACCAGGAGAAAGAACTGAAAGCAGAGGATTGGCCTGATGGTTTGGGCGAGTTCTTCCACATCTCCTAGCCCCCTAGGGAGGCATTCTTCGGCTCTTCTTCTATGACTGGCTCTACATGCTATCAATAAAATTACCTCGGCAAAATGGCACAAGCAGCGCTGAAAGGAAGCTGCTGACACAGGGCAGCACCAAAGTCAAATGCATGAAAAGGACACGCCTGTACGACACGACACCTATAGCTCTATAGAGGTACCGGTACGGAGGGACACTTACAGAGACATACAACCTGTGTACATCACTATATAGAGCAACCCCAGGCATTACTCCCAGCCCGGGGGTCATCCCGGGTCGGCACCGGCCCTGCCCCCCCCACCGACCGCGGCCCCCCTCCACCCCCAGACCCCGCCGCGGCCTCGCAGCCCCGCGGGCGGCGGTACCTGCCAGCGCCCGGGGCGGGCTGCAGCGGCGGGCAGCGCTCATGGCCGCAGCGCTGCTCCCGCCGCCCTCTCCCCTCACCGCCTGGGCGCCGCCATCTTGCCCGCCATGACCTCTAAACGACGTCCGGGTCGGCGCTTCCGGCGGCGGGGCGGGCGCTGGGGGTCGCCGGGCGGGGCGTGAGCGGCCGGGCCGGGGCCGGGAATCAGAGGGAAAGTCGGGGCTGGGACGTCCCGTCCCCGCAAGCCGCAGCGCGGGGGATCGGGCCCCGTCAGGCTGCGGGCAAGGCGCCTTCGGCCCCGCCGTTCGCCGCAGGGGCCGAGCCCGCCGCCTCCCGCTCCGCGTAGGGGAGAAGCGCTTCACGGCCCCGGGCGGCTGGGTTGGGCCTGGAGAGACAGCGCGGTGGGGGATGCGGTTGAGGGTTGGTCCTGCCAAGCAAGTGCTGGAGCAGCTTCCCACCGAGCGTCACCTGTAAACCGAGAAATACCTCCCGAGGGGGAGAACGGCTCGATGGGTTTCAAGGTTTGGGGTATAACAGATTAAGGTGTTCAGGGCGGAGCTGGGGCTGGGCTGGAGGCTCCAGACACATTTCCCATGAAAAAGTGGCCCTGAGCCCTGTCCGGGGCATCGTCCCAGCCGCTTGGTCCTGGCACTGGTTGGAATTGCCTCATCTGCATCGCTGGGCTCATTTTCAGTTAACAGTTACACAGCGTCCGTGAAGAGGGTGCCATGGAGTTCACAGAAGGTGGCATAATACTTAATAAAAAGGACCAAGAGAGCTCTAATAATAAAAAAATAATCACAGAATGGTGGGGGTCGGAAGGGACCTCTGGAGATCACCCAGTCCAACCCCCTGCCAGAGCAGGGTCACCCAGAGCAGGTGGCACAGGAACGCCTCCAGGCGGGTTTGGGATGTCTCCAGAGACGGAGACTCCACCACCTCTCGGGGCAGCCTGTGCCAGGGCTCTGCCACCCTCACAGCAAAGAAGTTCCTCCTCGTGTTTAGGTGGAACTCCCTATGGTCAAGTTTGTGCCCGTTACCCCTTGTCCTGTCCCCGGGCACCACTGACAAGAGCCTGGCCCCATCCTCCTGACACCCCCCCTTTCAGTATTGATAAGCGTTGATAAGATCCCCCCTCAGGTGTCTTTTTTTCCAGACTAAAAAGACCGAAGTCCTCAGCCTTTCTTCATAAGACGAATGCATAAATGCATTCTCGAGGACAGGGAGTCTCATTCCGCGAAGGACGTGAGCTTTGAAGAGCCAAAGGTTTGGTCAAAAAAATAAAATCTGTATTTAGATCCAAAAGTAATTTTGGAAAATGCAAGTTTGATTTCTGTACCCTTTGGGTGAAGTTACGTGTTGCAGGAGGTCAGAGCGAAGAGCTGATCCAGCTGTCCTCTCCTCCCCTCATACAAGTTCTGAGGGTGGCTGGACCCTTTGTTAGCTGCCTCAACTTGCTAACCTGAAGGGAAAAAAAAATGCTTATTTTGTTGATTTAAGTATTTGAACTCACCCCGTGCGGTGTCTGAGAGGTTGAAAGCCGGTTCATGGCATGGAGGAAGGGGCCTTGACTGGAGTCTGAACAGAAAGGGAAAGGGAATGGTTAGGACTGCTCAAGCTGTAAAGCGTAATTGCACCCCCAGGCACCTTTAAAATGTTTTCTCTTAAGAGTTTAAGTTCAGGAGATGTAGGCTATAAGTCACTTAAATGCTTTTGAAAATCATTCTCAATATTTTAACATGGAAATCTTCCTCAGAACCATCCTCCTCCCAGGCTTTCATTTCTTTATAGTGCTTAAATTCACGCAAAAGTCATCTTAAATCATTATTAGGAAGATAAAATGAAAACGCTCACTCTAATTCACCAAGAATATCCTACTTCGAAGCATTTATTTCCACTCTCTTTCTATTTGGGGAGCTGGGGAGAAATTAGGACTTCACATTTCTTACAATTAATATCCTGTTTTACTCTCAGTTCTCATCACTCAGCATATATCACTTCACCGTTCCTGTTTGCATCCCTAGTTTTTTCCACAGGCTTGGCCTCAACTTAAATTTACACCTGCAAAGGTAAAATAAACATCACGTAGCAAACACACGCAATAGTTACACAGAGGGCTGGAAAAGCTGGGTGGTTTTAGGGCAGTTTGGGTCAGAGAGAAGGTAGAGGTAGCCGAGGGTTCCGTGTCAGGGCTGAGATTTAAGATTTAATGATTTTCATTGCCTTTCACTCGGGCAATAAATTGCACCCCTGGAGAGAGGGGGCAAAACACGACTTTTCTAATTAAGGAAAATGTTATCCACAGGCATCAAGACAGAGCAATACCTCCTTGTGAAACAATAATGATGATTTAGGGCACACAGAGTGTCACGTGCCCGTTTGGGTTTAACCACTAAAGCTATGAGAAAAAAAAACATCTTAGGGTTTTTAGTGGACACGAGTATCCAAGTGTCAGACTTGTATTTCAGCCCGAAGTGGCTCCACAGACTTTGGATCTCGTTACCAAAAGTTTGGGTCTGCAAAGAGCTGATTCTGCAGAAGCTGTCTCCATGAAATACTGGAGGCTCCATGAAATACTGAAGGCTTTGGAAAGCTCCAGGGCGAGGGATTACAGAAACGGGGATACGGCCCTTCCGGGGAGCTCTCGACACCTTCCCCGCTCCATCCTGCGACCTTATTCATAAAAAACCCGGTACGATGTCACAGGACCACCTGGAGGGTTGGAGGAGAAGCCTCATCTCCTGTCCCAGGGCTCCAAGGTCAAGCACCGTCGTGGGGCAGAGTGATTCCTGAAGCACCTCTAACTTCTTTGCTAATTGCCAAGATGGGCCATCGCTCGGTATCTATTGCTGCTTCCCCCAAGTTATAAAGTAAACACTGCACCTACAGGTGCGTTTTCAGGGTGATGCGAGGGGCATTTAACCACACGACTCCCATTAATGTTAATTATAGAGCACATATTAACAGCATTATACGATCCTTTTTCCTATTAGCACCATCATAAATCTGATTGGTGGGGCTTAATTAGATCTCGGCAGCAGAATGCAATAGTTTGATAGACGAAAGGGCAAATTTGTGGAGACAGCAAACTATTATGACACTTTAATCTCAAAATCTCTCCTTCTCTTACTCATAACACCAACAAGGCTCCTTGTAAGATTGATTTGTTGTCAGAAAATGATTTAAAGACCGACTGTAAAAATATTATATTTTCCTTGCTTCAGAGAATGTGGCATTGATGTTAGAGCTCCACCGAGACTTGATGTACTTTCAGATAGGGAACTCTAAAATCCAAGTGCAAAATAAATAAGATGGCATCCTGCTGTTATTGTGGTAACCTTTACGGATCGTTTCAGAGCTGGGGCTGTTGGGGAGTTCAGGAATACACCATGGGGGAAGCTGGAGCTTAGTGCAATTCTACCCCCGTCAGCTGAAGCCCAACTGTATTTGCTTTTTGGGGGCCCAGTTATAGCGTGTAACAGAAGAAGTGGTGTCCAAAGTGAAGGGTTCCAGGACATATCAGAAACATGAAAAAACAGATAAGAACTAAGACAGTATTAAAGGCCAAGCCAGGCTGTAGGGATAGAAAGCTGATTGACTTTCTAGCGTGAGCAGAAGATACCTGGGAACCACCAGTTACATCCCTGCGGAGATCTCCTTGAATTTGGGCTTGTCCCAGCTTCAGTGGTTGAGAAACTCCCGGTGATCCTGATGACCTGTTAAATAGTTCCTTGAGTCACTTGTAATGGCATGGGTTTGGGGGTTTCTGTGATTTCCTACAAATCAGCATTTGTGATGCACAAGCTTCGTATCAATGCAAGGCTGAAGCATAGATATATTTTAGTCTTAAGTAAAGAAACCCCACAACCATAAGAAAAATGTGCTGGTACCAGCTGAGAGCCTGAAACATCCCAATTCCATGCTACTAAAGACTTGCCCTCGGCAAATAATTCCAAATGGAAAGTAACAGGTAAAAAAAAAACAACACATCAACCCCCCCCACACCCCCGCCTAAACCCTTCCCACCATCCTGATTCCAGCGTTTCAGGGTAGTTAAAGCTTCCAAGAATAAGTGAAATAGTAGTCTGGTAGATGGGGGTTCAGTAGCCTTTCTGAAGTAGCGTGCCAGACTGGTTTCTTTCTCAAAGCAGAGTTCAAATATACCATAGGAAATCAGCAGAAGCTGGAAACTGCTGCCTCCTCCCAGCTGTCAAAGGTGGCCTTGCGCTGACCCTGCGGTATGCCATTTTTTGGCAAGCCCTGTGTTGCTTGCTCACCACCTGCAATGGACTACGAGCTATAATAGCTTCCTTCAAGTAAAAAACTTCCTTAGGTAGAGCGTTGCCGAGCGTCAGCTGTAAATTCAGCTGCGATCAGGTTTGGGAATTGACGTCAAATCTGGTTCCAACATGCGGGTGGTGGGAACCAAACAATGACAGGGATGAACCCTACCAAAGGCAGCATGAGGAGAATCACCCCTCCTAAATGGCAAAACCTGCCCTAAGGCAGCACAACCAGCCACGCGGATTCACAAAGGAGCAGCATAACCCACTGCAGTCCCCCATCACATCGGCCATCCCTTGTTAACTCACCCTGCCATGGCTGTTTGACAAGCAGTGATACCTCTTATCCCTTAAAGTTCTCAGCCAGAGTCAACAATAGCTATTTCCAGCAGCCCTTTGCCCTGAAAACGGCATTGTGAAGAAAAGGACCTGTGTCCTGTGCTCTTTCAGCTGAGAATTGCTGCCTGAATATCTCCAGAACCCCTTTCTATTTTTTTTTTTCTTCATACCTCCTTTCAGAGGTCTTTCTTTTCCTGGAAAATCTATGTGAAATTCCCAAGCTGCCGAGGACTCAAAAGATCTAATAAAAATAAGATTTATTAAGAGCAGAGGGAGGAAATCAGATTAAAACTGAAGAAACAGCTTGCATAACTGATCTCCTATACTCAGCAACTGCTCAGGAAGTGCTCGGTACACACACATTAACTGTTTTGTGGAAGCGCTTCTCAGCCCGACAGCCAGGACCGGCAGGCAGTGGTCTGCTGAGTGTGTCTTCTCCGCAGACATGGCCATTAGTTGCACAAAGCCCACCAGTGCTCACGCTCGCAGCTTCTCAGCACCAGATGCAAAGTTGTGCTTTGCTAGCCCACGATTAACTCGTTTTGGCTGCTGCTGGGGAAAGACGGACCTCCCCCGGCAGCACAGAGGGACCCCAGGCAATGCTGTGCCCAGAGGAGCTCAAGGTCTCCAAGCTCCACAGCCCAGTATCCCCCACCAACAGCCAGTATCTCTGCTTCTGCCCACCACCAGCTCTCAGCGGGAGCAATATAGAATCATAGAATGGTGGAAGGGACTGTTAAGATCATCAAGTCCAACCATCAACCTTGACACTGCCAAGTCCACCATCGCTAAACCATGTCCCTCAGCACCACGTCTGCCCAGCTTTTCAATCCCTCCAGGGATAGTGACTCCACCACTGCCCTGGGCAGCCTCTTCCAATGCTTGACAACCCTTTGGGTGAAGAAATTTTTCCTAATATCCAATCTAAACCTCCCCTGGCGCAACTTGAGGCCGTTTCCTCTTGTCCCATCCCCTGTTCCTTGGGAGAAGAGACCGACCCCCCCCGGCTACCCCCTCCTTTCAGGGAGCTGCAGAGAGCGAGAAGGTCTCCCCTCAGCCTCCTCCAGGCTGAACACCCCCAGCTCCCTCAGCCGCTCCTCACCAGACTTGTCCTCCAGACCCCTCACCAGCTCCGTTGCCCTTCTCTGGACACGCTCCAGCCCCTCAATGCCTCTTTTGCAGTGAGGGGCCCAAAACTGGCCACAGCACTTGAGGTGGGGCCTCACCAGTGCTGAGTACTGGGGAAGATCACTGCCGCAGTACTGCTGGCCACACTGTTCCTGATACAGGCCAGGATGCTGTTGGCCTTCTTGGCCACCTGGGCACACTGCTGGCTCGTATTCAGCTGCTGTCAACCAACATCCCCAGGTCCTTTTTTGCCGGGCAGCTCTCCAGCCACTCTGCCCCCAACGTGTGGCATTCATGGGGTTGTTGTGACCCAAGTGCAGGACCCAGAACCTGACCTTGCTGAACCTCACACCACTGGCCTCGGCCCATTGATCCAGCCTGTCCAGATCCCTCTGTAGAGCCTTCCTACCCTCCAGCAGCTCAACACTCCCGCCCAACTTGGTGTTGTTTGCAAACTTACTGAAGGTGCACTTGATCCCCTCGTCCAGGTCATTGATATTAAACAGAACAGGCCCCGCTGTGCATGCCATGAGACCTATGGGATGGCTCTTTCTGCTTCTCCTCCCTCTGCCCCATCACTCTTTTCTGCCCCCCCTAAGGCTATGAGCTGCCATCCCTATCAGCCCATCATCCTGTCCCCCTCCCTGCTTTGGTTAGGATTAAACCCCACCCTGCAGCACCCGTGTTGGCAGGACTCCTGACTTGATTTTCTCCCTCGGTGGCATTTTTGCCCAGGTAGGCAGCGCTCAGCCCCAGCAGTTCTCGCCCTGAGAGACGTGACAGGCAAGGCAGCACCCATCTGCTCAGTCCCTGTCTCCCATCCCTCTGCGGGGGCTGACTGAGCGTGATGAACCCCCCTGCGCCAAGCTCCAGGAAACAGCTTCAGCTTCCTCCTCATTTCAAACGATGCCCAAACAGTCCTAATTCAGTCGCTGTGGGCTCCAGCTCCTGGAAGCAATTCTCACTCTTTACTGTCCTCATTTGGATGCCTTTGCTTCTGTTCCCTGAATGTGGATTTTGGACTGAGGAGCTCCACCAGCCCCCGTTAACTTTCACCAGCCATCTCCCTGCTTATCCCTTGCTGAGTCCAAGCATGACACTGCTCTCCCTTCTGCTTCTGCTGACGCAGTTTCTCCAATTCACTTATGATTTCTTATGGTTTCTTTCATAGAAGACCTCTCACAAATCTTCATAGCTTCTTCTGGGTATTTTTCCTACTCTTTTTCCAAAATGAAAGGAAGGGGGAGCAAATGGATTTCGTCCCTTGTCTCTCATTCCAGACCCTATTCCCGACTGCTTCTTGGATGCGATTTTTCTCCTTGTTTGTTGCCACCCCAGCCAGGTGTGCAGGGATGTTGTAGGCTTGGAGGGTTGGGAATGGAGATGGCCACCAGAAGAGGAGCACAGTTTTGAGTAACGATCAGCAACATGACAGTGGCTGTGAACCCTGTCCCTACACCCAGTGGAGCCTGCCTGACCTGCTCCTCCTCCTTACCCAGCGGTGGAAGACCATGGTTGTCCTAAGGCACCTTTGCCAGCTCTCTAAGCCTTCCCACCATGTAGGTCCTGCAGGCACCTGTCCTGAGTTGGGGAAGGACAATTTGCACTGTCTGAATTACTGCCCAACCCAGTGTGTGAGAAAGCAGCACAAGCATGGTATTTACAAATTATGCTTTAGAATCATATGTCATTTGCACATTCTGGACTTTCGGCTAATTCAGCTGAACTTCAGAGAACCAGTTGTTTTTCTGCCCATCTGTACGCTTCATCTGCAAACTTAAGCCCTGAACCAGCTCTTACTGAAATCAATCAATAAATGCTTTCATAGACTTAAATGGAAGTTGAATCGGATCCACTGCTAACGCTCACACATCCCTAATTAACTGCCTGCTGCATCCTTGAGGTGAGGGGTCGTAACTCCTCAACCATCTCAGTGAAAACTGTGACCGAAGCCCCACCGGCAGCCTCGTGCTTGCTCACGCTTGGGTTTGTGCAAGACGTGTCCTCTCCCGTGGTAGCCGTAGCTCCGGTGCCTGTAACATCAGCACGGCTTGCTCAGCGCCTAGTGTTAGTTGTCTCACAGACTTAACAGCTTTCCAGCACATTTCCCGTTCCGTGTTACTTCCTCCTGCCCTGTACTATTTCAAGCCTTTATGTAAGAAGCATCACAAGCCCCTTAACATTAGGTTGTTTGGACAGTTGTTCTGCAGCAGAATTTCTTGGATTCAGCAAAAATGCCTTCTGCTGTCATAGCAGCACCAAACGCGTAAGTGCAAATGACTGGCTCGCAAGGGTAACAACACTCCTGAGCTTTGCAATTATGCACAGTGATGCTATTATATAATTGATCTAGGGATTTCATAAATTATTCTTTTTATAGCTCCGAGCAGTTCTGAGAACACCCAAAGGCAGATTAGGGAGAGCCTTAATGCCCACTTCCCATGCTGAAAGGACATTGTTTTGTTTTGTGACCTGGAGGGTGTGGAGCAGCCTTGCTCTTAGGGAAAGCCCAGTGACCTGATGGCCATGCTGCCTGACTGGCAGGATTTCTAGCTGCTCCTCTGCCTACCTCATCCTCCCCTCAAAAAGTCTGAGTGCAGTGATAGCAAATCCTGGTTTAAATAATCATAGAACTGTAGAATGGTTAGAGTTGGAAGGGACCTTAAAGCCCACCCAGTGCCACCCCCTGCCCTGGGCAGGGACACCTCCCACCAGCCCAGGTTGCTCCAAGCCCCGTCCAGCCTGGCCTTGAACCCCTCCAGGGATGGGGCAGCCACAGCTTCTCTGGGCAACCTGGGCCAGGGGCTCACCACCCTCACAGCCAAGAATTTCTTCCTCAGATCTCATCTAAATCTCCCCTCTCCCAGTTTAAAACCGTTCCCCCTCGTCCCATGGCTCCCCTCCCTGATCCAGAGTCCCTCCCCAGCTTTCCTGGAGCCCCTTTAGGGACTGGAAGGGGCTGGAAGGTCTCCCTGGAGCCTTCTCTTCTCCAGGGTGAACCCCCCCAGCTCTCTCAGCCTGTCCTCACAGCAGAGGGGCTCCAGCCCTCCCAGCATCTCCGGGGCCTCCTCTGGCCCCGCTCCAACAGGTCCATAAATAATGTAGCCCTTGGTAACTTCTCAACAGCGTGAGACTGAACGGCTCACAGAAGGAGAGGACGGTGGCACTGGTGAGACAGGGTTGCTCAGGCATCGTCCCCACCGCTTCGCCCACGCACTCACTGCCTTGACCTGCAGGACGTGGCAGGCGGCCAAGCTAGTCTTACCTCCTAGGGCTGCCATCTTCTCACATCAGACCAGTTTAAGTGAAATTTGGTCTTGTTATTACTTGGATTGATCCCTAAGGAAAACCCGTAACGCTGCAAGAAGTGGTCCTGGTGACTCAGACGCTGGCACTTTTCCTTCTGAGTCAGTGCTGAGCCCGTGGCCAAGCATGGTGCAGGGGCACGGCGTGGTGGGAGGCTTTGTCTTTCAGGAGTGGAACATAATTGAGGTTGTAACCACTCATCGTCTTATTCCCCTTGTGCCTTCCCGTCCTCACTGGCTAGCTGCTGCCCGGTTCTGCTCTGGACCCCCCCTGGAAGCAGCACTTCCTTGCAATAATGTCCTCACACCTACCTCACTGGTGAGCACAGGCCTCCCTGGCTGGGAGATGGGAGGGCTGTCTGGTTTCCCTCCTTCTCCTGGGTGTTAAGCTAGACGAGTCCCTCATGGGAGAAGAGTGAGAAACTCCAGTGTTCCTCCTCGCTGTGAAGGGAGGAATGTTTTATATTTTTCTGATTTGTGCCTGAGGAAGAAAAGGCACGGAAGAGAAACACACCAGAGTTGGCAACAGGAGGTGCAGGAGAGACCCCTCAGCCCTACCGCTCTTAGCAGTAATCTACGTCCTTCCCCAGCGCCTTGCAGCCTGGGATGCTAGATGGCCAAAATAAATGAATGCCTTGCTTGTGTTTCCAGTCGATCTTTACGTCACAAAACACATCCAAGACACAGCAAGTCTCTTTTTTAGAGAAATACCATATGTGTCCTGTTGACCGCAAACTCCACAAGCTGTTTGGGGCCTGCAAGCTGCAGATCCAAGGCCCTAAGCAAGCTGATACCAGGAGAAGGCTGTCATGGTCAGGACGATTGATCCGCCTGCAGACTGTCCCCAGCAGGTCCTCAGGAAGGGAAGAGCCCTCCATGACACGCGGAGGAAGGCAGCAGGGATGCGGGTTGAGCAGCCCAGTTCCAGGGAGGAGAGCAATGCTGGACACCTTCACCATTGGCCTTCAGCCTCCGTGGAAGAACATCTCATGGAGATGTTGGCAGAAGGCCCTTAACAGGGGAGGGGGCTTATATCATTTGAAAGTTGCCTGTTTGGGTTCCTGGCTGCTGCAGTGGGTCTACGTCCCTCCAAAATAAGCGTTGCTGTGCTATTGATTTCAACGGGAGCAATGTTTAGTCCCTGGTGTACGTCATCCTGAAAGACAAACCAGGCTCAGAGCAACCTCCTCAACTTAGACGAAACAAAGCAGACTGAAGACGTCTTGATTATAGACAAGCAGAATACACATTCTCCTTATTTATGGACATTCAGGGCAGTCAGAGTTATTACAAATCATGCAGCCAAGCAGTCATTTTTTGAAGCTCTCGCATGCCAGACCAACTAACCGTGTTCATATTAGCCTCAGCAGTTGACAACCATAACGAAGAACTTGCAGAAAGGATAACATTTATGAACATATCAAAATGATTCATAATGGGCTATTAAAAATAGCAAGAGATGAAAGCGGCAGCCTACAGATAAGCCATTTTGAGATCCTCGGTAATTCAGAACACTGTTTTTAAAAGTCAAGTTTTAGCTATCACAGATCTGTCCCTGCTGCTCTGCAGATAACAAGGTGGGCTGTTCTGATCAGGGTGAGAGCTCTCTTCCACCTAGGGCTCTTTATTTCACTCTGCCAACTATCACGGAGATCTTGGAAAAAGCTCCATGTAACTCACACCCACCTTCCATCTCCTCTACGCTGCCAAAGCGACAAGCCTGAGCACACATCAGATCCAGCCTCATTTCCCGTGGGCTGGCTCCGCTCAGCGCTGCCATATTCTAAGGGTTAATTTTGGCAAACGAGGGTAGCTGGTCAAGTAAAGCGTGTGCACCCCCCGGGCAGTTTTCATAGTCTGTCAGGCACTTGTTAACACACTAACCCATTCATTTTTTGATGAATTTGTGGCATGTTGGACACCAGCCAGAGGCTGAGCTGGGGAACAATATTTATTTATATCTACACACAATAATTCATGTCTGCCCAAATCACGGACTTTCCCTAATCCGCAGTATTTCAAAACATTTGCAGTTCTCTCAGCCGATTAGCGTTGGCTTTGCTTGGCCCGACCTAGTGGAAAGAAACGTAAGACAGTGAACGCAGCTGAATGCTTTGATTCACTGATAGAGGCTGACATTTCTGCCCTGGCTGTTCTATCAGTCCGTAATTTAAAGATTTCTTCTGAGGTCCAAAGAGCTGTGTTTTGTGCCGCGACAAGCAATATTGGATGTCCAGTCCTTGTTCTGTGAAAGGGGTCGTGCCACACGCCCGCCTGACCAAGGGCCTGTTTTCCGTGCCACTGAAACAAAGGAAGAGCCTGCAAAAGTTGCTGCTTGAGAGCTGTTTTCTCAAAGCGAACCACTGTCCACAATCTGGGAGGGGGGAGCTGAGGCAGCCCGCATCACCAGCTTGATGGATCACAAAGCTTTCATAGCGTTGGTCTCCAGCCACCCCGCTAAGCTGCATAAACCACAGCGCTTGGGTTGAGGAGAACTGCACGGCAGGACGGGAAACTACTGAAGATAGCTCAAAAATATCCTCCATACCTTCTAAGAGGAAAAAAGAAAGAAAAAGAGGGGAGAAAAAAAAAGAGAAGGGATTCAGAGGTTTGTTGGATAGGTTTGCAAAGTCTTTGGAGAAATACACAGCTCGGATGCAAACAGGTTTAGTCTCCATTAAAGGTAGGATGAGCCAAACATGCTGAAACCAGTACTGAATTTAGGTATGACCGCAATACGGTGTACCTGGATGGAGTGGAGAGGTTGGTGATTGTGCCATAAGAAAAACAGCCTCTGAAGAACACATGCCTCTTAGAGCACTCAGAAGATCAGCGTCATCGACCTGTTGCGCAGAGAGGGAAACGAAGCTCAGATTCACCCAAAACACTGTGAAAAAACCTCAGCGCTCCGTCCATGAGCCCATTTCCCCCTGTGTGTAACCACCCTGGTTTGAAGAACCAATAACCACAGGGCTGCCGCTCTGGACCTCTGAGAAAGAGACAACCATGCTTCACAGAGTGCCGTCACCCAGCTCAGAGCTGGAGCAACAAAGGGGAAGGTTTTTGTAAAGGAAAAACTAATTACCGCTTGTCTGTAGCGAATACGGAGACTGAGTAAAATCAGCCTGGCCAGTATCACTCATTCACCGGTCCTGCACTGGTTGCTCAAGGCACTGTTTGTTTTCAAAACAGGCCAACACGACTTATTTCTATGTGGTGGCAGCCCAGGTCTTCTTTGGTCACATATTCACCTTCAGGAGACCTTTGTAATTTTCCGTGCAGTCCAAGCAGATTGTCTTGGATATTTTCAAACCCGTTCTTTCTTACTTCTGCAAAAATGAGTGAAGTTGAAGCCTGATTTTGTTACATGGGGAAACTTGAAGGAGTTGCATCATTAACAGCAACTTTATCTGACCTGAATTTGGCTACTGCATAGTTTAAATCCCTTAGGGGACCTTCATTACTACAGCATTAAGGAAGCTTCTGAGTTTTTAAACTCCTCATAAATGTTCTTTTCAGAACTACACTATAAATTCAGCTTTTTATCATAAACTCTCCTTTCCTAAATAATAAAAAAAAAACCTCTCCCAACTTATTTCACTCTATTTCATGACAGTGTTTTAAAATACAATTTAATACTCATGAAACGCACTGCAAATCCAAGTTTGGTATCTACGGAGGGTTTGGCCCTTTTGATTTGGGCCAGGGTTTTTTTTTTTTTATTCTTACTACATCTTACTTGAATTAAGCTCACTACTTATGTGATCATAGCCAAGATGAAGATCATATGGCACTAGGTGCTATATAAATCCAGCATAAGATGCCACCCAGGCCATAGATAAGTAAAATCAAGCAGAGAAAACCAAGGGAAGAGGGAAGTGCTTTTTGTAACCACTTTACAGATGTGGAGCAAGGACACGAAGAAAGGAGAATTTGCAGTAATTAACTTCGGGCACCAAACGTAGGAGCCTGAGCTCAGAGGACAGATTTCCTCCATCGCCAGTTGGGTTGTCTCCAGGGGTGTTTGCACTGGTCGGAGGGCGAACGTGTGCCACAGAGGTGGGGACCCTGAAGGAGGGACGTGAGAGAGGAGACCCCAGCGAGGGTCTAACCCTGCGCCTGGCAGGGCTCAGGCAGGCAGCCGGTGGCAGCAGTGGCAGGAGGAAGCCCACCACCAGCACATCTCACCCCAGCAAGCCTCCTGAAACCTCCACAAGGTTAATCATCATCATGTCGGGCTCCATCAAGAGCCAGTAATGAACCAGCAATAAATAATAATTTATCTCATTAAGATACTTCTGTCAGCTATGTGTGTTGGTGTAGAGATGGATGCAGCGTACAAGGGCCAGCGTAAGACATGCTTCACCCACAAACATGCCCATGAGCCCTGGAGAGATGGGGTTTGATGAGACGAGGAGTTGTTAATTAGCCAGGCCGGCTCAGGAGATGACATTAGTCTGAAATATCTGCATCTCCAAGAAAGTGAAATGGTCCCTATTCCAATTAAAGGCAGCTGAGCCCATCGTCTCCGTAATGAGTGAATAGTTGCTGTTTCAGGGGGAAAGAGGAGACCCAGGTGGGCCTCTGAAGGACTTCAAGGAGGAACAAAGCGTTAAGAGCAAACGCATCCTGCCATGAAGGAGGGTCTCGGAGGGAAACCCTCCGCAGGGTGCATCTCCGCGGGAGGGTGCAAACGCAGCATCCCCGTCCCGCACAAGTGTGGGTGCAAAGCATGCTCAAGAAAGGACAGCAGGAGAGGACAGCAAGCCGGCTGGGTAGGGAGGAGAAACCTTTCTGACTTGTACTATAAGGAGTTTAAACACAGCTTGCTTTTAATTTCTTCACCTCCGTCCTTTACACACATTTGTAATTGTTTCTGTGTTCTAGATGTCCTGAATAAAGGCCTGTCAGCCAGGCACGCGGAGTTCTGTACGATATTCCATATGTGTGATAGTAACTGCTCGTTTACCTACGCAATATCCTCAACGTGACGTCTAAAAAACCAAGTTAAAAGTTTATCAAGAAGCTTCGGTTGGGATGTCGCAGAAGGTACCTAACCTTGAACAGGATGCGAAATGAAACCCGTCTTATGTTCTTTGGCAGTTGCTGACTTACACATTAAGACAGCAAAAGATATAACTTCTGGGCCAAAGTCGAGCCAAGAGTGTATCCCAAACTAACCTTGGGTAATTATAATGCTAAAATACGTGCATTTGTGAATAGTGAGCATGCTGATCAGGTAACCTCCCTGAATGTTTTCAACATGAGCTTAGATGCACATGTATGTGCTGATACGTATATGTATAGTTACAGCTGAATGAACCATTATTTACCAATCAATCAGCTGCATTTTATCATTATAAATACTGGGTGGTTGGGAACATGTGGTGTGCTGCCTGTTGTTAAACGCCCAGCACCCGATTTTGCAGAATTGAAATAAAAATAAATATCTTGACCCAGCGTGTTGATTGGCTTTTGCCCACTGGGTGAAGAACCCTCATTTAGGGACAAGAAAAGGACACCTCTATTTATACTCCTCTACTCTGCAGAGTCCACGGGTGTAAGTTCATTCATTTACAACATCCCTGTGCCACTCCGTGGCCAGCAGCCCACCCTCCCTCCCCCTGCCAGGCGCTGCCCTGGCTGCGGTGTGACACACGGGTGTCCGTGCGTGACATGCACCACCTCTCCATCAGCACACGTGGCTGCTGCTGGCTCCAGGAGGGCATGGAGCAGGTTACGCTTGACCTGACCACCTGGGGCTCTGGTTTGGAGACTCTCACCCCGGCTGCCACTCAGCTCTTGTGGTTTCTTCAGTGGCTCAGAGGCTTTTTCTCTATTAGAGATGACCCACCATCTGCCGACAGCACAGCCGAGCCATGGTGGTCCTGGTGGCACGGCCGCTCTCTGAGCTGGGGCTGAGCATGGGAGGGAGGATCACGAGGGCTCGCTGGGCTCCCGCAAGGGGAACTCCTAATTAATTGTCCATACAGTACCTCTTTCCCTTATTTTTCTTGTTAACGACTGATTTTTAAAAAGGGAGTTCAGCAGCTCAGCCATTTCAAAGTCGCCATTAATTTAATCTTCCTCCTTATTTATTGATGGAGCTACTTTCTCTCTTGCCTTTTGTGTCCCCGTGATATATTTCTAAAAGCCTTCCCGATGCCTCGGGGAGCAGTCACTCATTCGGCTGCCCTTGCCATCTCCCTGAAAGCCTCCCTTCCTCGGCAAGACGTGCGCTCACTTCTGCGTCCGCAACTCCCGCCTGCCAGAAAACTCTGTGCTCTTTCCGACTTCCCCACCACTCCATTTTCTGCCTCGATTCCTGCTCCTCAGTCATTGCATTTTCCTCTTTCCCTGTAAAAAAAACCCTTAAGGATGGGAACGGCACAATGCGGTGTAGCCCCTTCCCCTTGCAGAGATTTGGGCGACCTGGCAGCAGCTCTGCGTCCGTCCTACTTTCTCCTGAGCTATCGCTCACCCTTTTGTTTGGAAAGATTGTCCTTTCCAGCACACTGTGTTCACCGGACTCCCCAGACTACCTTGTCGGAAATCTAATACCTTCTCCTACGCCTGTATTACGGTATTACAACAGTTGCAGTCATTTAGTATTAATTAGCATGACTGTAATTTAGTTCAGTCCTTGTGGACCTGGTGGTGCCCCAGTTCTGCTAGGGATGGCACAGGCACAGCGAGAGACGGTCCCTGTCCCAAAGCATTTACACTCCACAGATGAGCCAGAAGGGAAATATCTTTTTCCCATTACACCAAGGGAAGTGAAGGAAGAAGAGCTTTGCGGGGGAGTCCAAAATCACCTCTAATGGCTGAGCTCCCACGCAGAGCCTAGTCCACGGCCTTGCTTGTGTTAATCCCCCTTGAGCGAGTTGTCCCGGGTGACAGAGGGACAGGCAAAGCCCTCCTGCCTCCGCCAGCACGGCATGGCAAGAGCCGCCTCCGCTCCACCTCTGCCAGCCCCGGCTCTCCCCACAGCCCCAGCCCTTCGCGTCTGCCCCGGGAGCTTCACAAATGCCAGGAAGCTCTCCGTTTGCTTAAGTTTTAGACTCCTCTTTTGGATCCAGTCCCCATCCCGCTGAATTATTTCGTCCCTTCCTAATCAAATTGCCTTTCAGCGCAATGACCTTCAATTAGGCCAAGGTGTCCCGTGGCTTGCTCAGAAATCCCAGTAGCAAACCGACAGTTGCTGAACTCCTCTTTGCTGCGCGAAGATAAGCTGTAAGCCAGAGCCAGAGAATATTAATACCTGCTCCAGAAGGAACAGAAGGTTGTTTCTTAGTTGAGGAAAGCTGGGTTCAAGCCTGTGGGTGTGTGCCCAGATGGGCTGGGTGTGTTAGGAGCACACACTTGCTATAGAAACTTAAATATTTTCTTTAAGGAGCAGCAACTATTCATTTAAAAAAAAAAAAAAGGCATCAGGTTTTTGAATATAAACAGGAAGAAAGAGTGGTAAATAACTGACGAGTACCTCCCAGCTGCAGGGAAGCGCCTCGGCAGTGCTCACGGTCGGGCACGGCCTGTCCCTGGGGGGATGCCAACAGCCCAGAGGAAGGACTGGGAGACAGTATGTTGCTGGTCACGTTTGATTTCTTCCATGTCTTTGTGAAAGAGATTTCTTTACGGTGGCGTTTCTCTGGTGAGATGGATAAGGGGTCCAGCCTGTTGGCTGCACAACTTCCCTGCTGGACGTTAGAGAAGGACCGGTCCCTGCTCTCCCTGCTCGAGAGCAGGGTGGGATGAGGACGGCTTCCACTTCCACACAAGGCATTAAGAAAGCTTCTGTTTCACCCCAAGATGAAAGAAACATAAACTAAGAAGCCTCCGAAAGAGCTGGGCAAGACAACTGCCACTCACTGCCACCTCCAGGCGCTCGCAGCCCCTCGACGTGGCAAGGGGAGCATGTGGTTGTCTGACCTCCTCGTGTACAAGGAGGATTCATTTCCCCTTGGATGAATATGAGCAGCGAACAGGGGTATAAAATACTGGAGAATTTGGGCTGGGTCTGATCTCCAGAGTGTAAATTAGAAGACCCTTTTGCTGAGGTCAGTAGAGCTTCAGCGGGAAAAAGACGCGAGAGTAAAGCCCATAATAGTCATTTGCTCAGAGGTGAGGAGGTATATGAAAGGCTGCCCTGCAATCACCTCCTGTAGTGCCCCACGGTTGGCGCATCCATTTATACCTGCGCAAGGAAGATAAAGTAAAGTAAACCGGCCCCATCTCAGAGTGGTAACCCAGTACCCCCTCTGCACAGCAGAGCCAGTGTCACAAAGAAAATGCAGGAAATCTAGATGGAGCCATTTATCGATGGTTTATTGCATCGCTGAGGCTGGGCCGGAGCTATAAAAACAGGGGACTTCAGAGTTCACGGTGACGCACCTCGGGAAGTGTGTGATATTCGGCCCAGCTGAGCTCCTTTGATGTCCTTTCCTTGCTCAACTTGCAAATCGGGCTGTGGGTTTGGAAGCCTGACTTTAGATATTCATTTTCAAAAAGACTGGCCTGAATTTCTACCAGAGGCAGAGAAAAAAGAAATTGTCTGCCCTGGAAAACAGCCATTCAGAAACAATTTCTCCTGAAATTCTCACTACGGGTGATGAAAATCCACAGCAAAGGGGGGAAAAAAGAAACAAGATGAATTAATGCTCTTTTAAAAAACTTTTTACAACTGATTTCTAATGAGGCATGGCCAATGTTGTTGACATGCAATTGGATCAGCTTCAACTCCTGGGACGACTGTTTGATGAATGGACAAATTCCAGGGCTGGAGACAAACGCTGCCTTCCTCTCCCACAACTCAGCACTTCTCCCACAGACTACTTAAACCTCCACCAGAAATGACTCGACTCTATATTAGTAGTTTAATTAAAAGTTTCCATAGGCAGGTCGCCTTTGCTCTCACTGGCCTCTGAATGGGGAAATTAAATGCCCGGCAACAGAGAAAGGCTTTGAGCTGGTTTTACGGGGAGAGCTGCTAACCCACTCCACCGCCGTTTACAACACCCTGACTGTGCCGTAACTGGCCTGGACGACTGAGGCCAAGGAAGATGCTGTGCCTACATAAAGCAGCTCTCTGTAAGCCCAACTGCAAAGACAGATATTTATTTTTATCCTATTTGTTGCAACAAAATGTAGAAACCAGAGTGGCATTACCGGTCGGAGCTGCTCTTTTTATTAAACTCATCTGTGGTTGGAGACCAGATGTCACATGTGCGTTTTGGGGAAAAGACTGAAGGTTTGACCCATTCACGTGTAAGGGGACCTCACTTCTTTCTAGCACCGGAGCCTGGTGCTCCACGTGTCCGTGCAGATACGAGCAGGCACAGCTCTTAGCACTCGAAACCCAGCTCTTGGCTGGAGTTAACCAAAGCTTGCTCTTCTGAGCCAACCCACCAAAAATGTGTGGCTGTGCAAAGCTCGGTTCAGCTCCCTCCAGGAAAAAAAAAAAAAAGGAAAGGCTCGTTTTAGGCACTAACAAAAGCAAATGAAATGCAAATCTAGCTTCAAAGGAGTGTGGGAAACAGAGAAAAGAGTTGGTTTACCAACATCTCAAGGGTTTAGTCTGCTCACAGGGGATGTGGGCAGCCCCAGCTCAGGTTTCCCATGTGCCGGAGGGCTCTGCACGGTGTAACTCCCCTCCTAGGGCTGTCCCTGCCGAGCAGGCTGCGGGGTCGGTCACATCCTTTTGGCCCTTGTCTCAGTGACTCGATGAATACTTTGCAATAAGTGGAACTGGCCCCACTGACGGGATGGATGGAGCTTGCCTGAGCATGCTTTCTAGGTCTTCTTGTTGGAGCCTTTTTACGGGAGAAGCGGGTTCGGAGTTGTAATCAGGCAGTCGTGGGAACTGAACTTGATCTCCCACGTTCCTGATCTGCTGCAGGGAAATGGGAGATTCACCGACCTTCCTGTAGCTTTTAGGGCACGTGATATTCCTTTTCTAAGCAGAAGTGTTTGAGTTCTGGGAACACAGTTGAAGGCACACAGCTTTTATAGGGGTTGGGTTGTTGTTTTTTTTTTTTTTCAGAATTAGCAAGGAACTAAAAAAAGACCATCTATTCCCTGATCTCCACCTGGCCTAGTATTTCCCATCTGTGTGGGCAGAGGGGGAGAGGAGGGTCGTGATTCGGGGCTGAGGACAGGCAGCCCCAGGGATACAGAACAGAGCTGCAGGGTCAGTGGTTTGTCCCCCGAGGCCGGAGCGGGGAGCTGAGCCCGGGTGAATGCGCAGGGATGCTCAGCACTGGGGGGACAACTGAACCTGCCTCCTCGGTGAGTGGCAGAGCCACCTCCTGGGTGAGGAGGTCACTCACACCCCTCCTCTCCATACCCACTGGCTAGGGAATCATAGAATCATAGGATGTGTTGGGTCGGAAGGGACCTCTCAAGGCCATCTAGTCCAACCCCCTGCAGTCAGCAGGGACATCTTCAGCTGGATCAGGTTGCTCAGAGCCTCATCCAGCCTGGCCTTGAATGTCTCCAGGGATGGGGCCTCCACCACCTCTCTGGGCAACCTGGGCCAGGGTCTCACCACCCTCAGTGCAAAGAACTTCTTCCTAATGTCTGATCTAAACCTGCCCTGCTCTAGTTTAAACCATTGCCCCTCGTCCTGTCGCTACATGCCCTTGCAAACAGCCCCTCCCCAGCTTTCCTGTAGGCCCCCTTCAGGGACTGGAAGGGGCTCTAAGGTTTCCCTGGAGCCTTCTCTTCTCCAGGCTGAACAACCCCAGCTCTCTCAGCCTGTCCTCACAGCAGAGGGGCTCCAGCCCTCCCAGCATCTCCGTGGCCTCCTCTGGCCCCGCTCCAACAGGTCCATGTCCTTCTTGTGCTGAGGGCTCCAGAGCTGGACACCGTGCTCCAGGTGGGGTCTCACCAGAGCAGAGCAGAGGGGCAGAATCCCCTCTCTGGATCTGCTGGCCACACTTCTTTTGATGCAGCCCAGGAATCTATTGGCCTTCTCGGCTGCCAGCGCACATTGTTGGCTCATGTTCAGCTTTTCATCCACCAGTACCCCATGCCTTCCCTTTCCTTTCCTTTCCCTGCCTCAAAGCATGGGGCTTCCCACTTCTGTGGTTGAAAACTGTCCCAGGATCCCATCACAGGCAGCAGCGAGGAAAATCCTTGAATTAAAAAGCTGTTGCTTCTCTACAGCAAGCTCTCAGGCGAGCACCGTTCTCACAGGCATCTCTCCGCTCTCCTGCCGCAGCCCGGGGACGAGGGGTGACCTGTGGAGGGAGAAGTGGCCAAGCTGGGGCTGATCGTGCCTGCAGCGAGGACGGCTTCTCCACTGCCTTCAGCAGCCTCATGCTCCCAGCAGTTTCACTGCTCCAGGCCTGTCTTTGCACGTTGGGGCTTTTTAGAGCCATAATTTTCTGCGGGAGCAGGTGAAATTTTTGTATTCAAAAGCATGAACAGTCAGTCCTGACTCTAGGGTAAGCCAGGGAGATGCTGGAAGGAAACTGGGGGTTTGCCTTGCCTTGTCTTCCCTCTTTGAACACCGGGGACAAACAGTGTTCGGAGTTTTAAATAAGAGCAATTTTGTCCTTATCCCAAACCAAGTGAAGCCAAGGCAAAGACAGATGCTCAGACAAGACCCCCAGGCTCTCCTGGGTACCATTTTGAGTGCTGACTCAAGCTGAGTGACCACCAAGTGCTGCCTGGTGGTGGCCAGTCTCTCTTCACAGCCGTCTGTGCCCGCGGTGGCCGTGTCCTGGTTCAAGGTGATGCCCTGGCAGAGATGGGGCTCAGTGGGATCACTGGTGCCAAGCGCAGAGGAAAACCAGGCTGGTTCCTTCAGCCCCTAAGTGGAGATTTAAGATTCTCATAGGCAGCCCGTTTTGGAGCTCTTGGCTATAGTCTATAGCGCTCTCAACCATGCACCTTTTATGAGCATTTTATTCATTTCAAAAAGTCATCTGGGTGGAAAAAAATTATATCTATATAAACATGATATAAGGAGTGAGCACATTACAAATGGGAGCTGGGTCGAAATAAAACCTACTGCAGCGCTTAAAGACTATTCTAAATAGATTCACACAAAGCTTTGCTATTTCATAAAACATTGAAGGATTCAAATGACTTTAAATACATCTGTAGAAATACAGGCTGTATTTTATTAAAGGTGTCAGGTCTGTCTAATCTCTCCCGTGTAAGATGTTCATTTTGCAGTAGCAAAGGCACAGAGATCATTAAGTCCATCTCCAGTGCGAGCAAAGACAGCCTTTGCCAGCTACCGAACTCTCTACTCATTAATATTTTAACATTTGAGGTAATGCTGAGAAACTGTCCTTTGTCACAGACACCGGAGAGATTAGTAGTAAATCTTTTCAAAGAGAACTACTGCATCCTCAGCATCCAAGGATTAGAACTGAAAATTGAACTAGTTGCAGTGCGAACGGCACGGCAAAAATAGCCATGCGGCGGGACACAGCCACCAAACGCGTCCCCGTGGCCAGTGAGGCCGGGGAAGAGCGGGGATGCTGGCCTATAAATGGAGATTTGGGGTTTCTTGCGACTCTGAAGCCTCCAGCGTCAGACAGGATGCCGGGCTAGACAGATCCCGGTCTGACCCAACATAGTAACGTTTGCACTTTTGGAAAACGGCAAGGTGAAGCCCTGAAGACAGGCAGGCTACAGAGGAGCCCTAAGGACAGATCGGGAACAGTCGCCTTCTGTTAGGGATAAATCTGACCTGGTGCCCGCAAAAGATAAACAGCAAAAGCTCCAGCTTTAAAGGCAGATGCAGAAGCAGAAGGGAGCTGAAGTGTAGAGTGAGAGTGTCAAAACGTGGAGGGTATTTCAGAGGAAAAAGCATAAAATGAGCACAGCATGCCCCAGGGGCTGTGGAGGGACGGTCCCTCTCCGCATCAGCGGGATGCGATGGGGCATCAGCAACGGCGCGAGGGACCAGGATGGGAGAGGGAGGGAAGGCAGACAAGGCAAAAAGACAGAAGGCTCGGGAGAGGTTTGCACCCAACCGTCCCCATGCCTGTCTTGCAGGGAGACATGACAACATACCACCATGGAGCTGTGGGCGCATCAGGGCACTGCACAGTGCTGCCATCACTCGCCCGGGGGCACCAGCTCCTCCGAACGGCAGCGCTGGGGCCTGTTTACCCCTTAACGCACCCTCCGTTTTATATTCTGAAGCAGTTTAAGGCATTTTGTGGGGAAGGCGCTAGAGGAATTAGCTACTTGATTGAGGCAATAGCAGATTTCAAAGCAAGCAGCTCAGAGGGAAAACTAAAAACGAATTGAAAAGTTCTACGAGGGACCAAACCGACAGCCTGCTGCCAGGCTCACACAACAGCGGCACTCACGTCTGGCACTGCTGCGCAAGCAGGAGGGATGATTTGGGGGTGAAGAAATGAGAAATGGGGAATGGAATAGGATAGGATAGGATAGGATAGGATAGGATAGGATAGGATAGGATTAGATTTTCAGTTGGAGGGGACCCTACAACAATCATCTGGTCCAACTGCCTGACTATTTCAAGGTGTGTTATTAAGGGCATTGTCCAAATGCCTTTTAAATACTGCCAGGGTTGGGGCACTGGCCACCTCTCTAGGAAGCCTACAGCGTTCGACCACACTCAGTAAATAAACGCTTCCTGGTCCTATAAATTATTCTGGTCCTATTTCTGGCCACGTGCCTGTGGCCGTGGGCACCTCATGGCTGATACGAGGCAAATCACTTCCCAGCACCTCAAATTTCCAGATCTCTAACACAGGGATATGAATTCTTCTCCCGAAGCCATGCCTCACACGGTGCAAGGTCTCTGCGCAGAAGGTGATACGTGAGAAAACGGCATCGCTCGTGTTGAAGTTGCCTCAAAAGCCCTACATGGCACCCCTGGGGAACGTGCTGTACCAGTGCATAAAGAGTCCATCCCTATTTGTGTTAAACGGACAAGTTGGGCCAACAAAAATAGTGCAAATATTTTACGTGTGAGGTCTAGAGAGGAAGGGCTGACTAGCAGAGGGGCTGCCAACAGGCATCTGCGAAACACAAGCTCAGCTTCCCATCTGCGACCCAGGAATGAACACGTGTGTTCATGTGCTCACAGATTTATGGGAAGGGAGAGATTAAATGATTTGCCCAGGGTCCTGCAGGACTGTCGGTGTCAGAGCCAGCGCACAAACATAGGTAGGAATCTCGATTGCAGTGTCAGTGGTTTTACCAGAAGGCTACGCGTCATCTCGCACCGTTATTGTGCTGATGGTGAGTGGGTCAAACAAAGTGGCAGGGTGTAAAGATGTCGAAATGGCACAGAAAGAGGTAACCCAGTGATCAGTGTCAAACCCGGGGGAACACTGAGAGACCACCAAGGGTACCAGAGGCTGCTGCAGCAACATGACGCAGGATCCCCTCGAGAGACGCCAAAGCCATGGGAGGACAGTTAGCAATAAGACAACAGATGTTCTACCACAAGGACAACGGAGGGGATAAAAAAAAAGCAATTACATGCAAAGATGGCACTCCAGCGCTTGCATGTGTGGCTTTTTCTAAAAAAAAAAAAATCCCAATCTGAAATGTTTTGGCATGCAATCTTGTAATGAATTTCCTCCCCACGCACGTTTTATGACCTAGTTCGTTTGCTGTTTGTGAGCTGCAGCTACTGGGCAGGCTGTTGCTGTGGGGCTGGGCAAGGTGTGCTGCTGCTCACGCACAGGAAGAGGAGAAAGCCAAAAAAAAAACCCACCCCAAAACAGCCTGAAAAGCATGTGAATGAAGCGAAATACGTAAATGGGAAAGGCGAGCAAGGAAGCTCACAGCCTGCAAGTGATTAAGCTCTAGGAGGTAAACAGAAAGGAGGTGTGGAAACCTCCCAACAGCATTGGATAGTAGCAGCGTTCTGGAAGCGTGGCTGAGGTCCTGCACGAGTGAACGGCCCGTGGAGGGAGGTGGATGCCATTCAGCAGGGCACAGGACTGCCGCTGGGGGACTTAGAGGAGAAAGTCATATGGCCTTATTTTCCTGGCCTGGTGGGTCAGCCTGTCAGATGAATCATTTTATACTGCCCCGAAGTGAATGGTATTGGCATTTGGCCACCAATTCAGTAGCAGCCTTGAACTCTGCTTTCTCTTCCACTTCGGGTGAAGCAGATTTATTCCTGGCTTGCCACAGATTTGCAATTCAGTATTTATTTGTAGGATGGCTGGTTCCGTGGGCAGCGATGCTGGGAGCGCCAGAGGTTTGTTTTGGATCCCACGTTGGTTGCAAAGGAAGGGCTGGTTGCGTCAGATTCCTTCTGGTCGCATTTGCTATGTGGTACACACAAGAAGTGTCTGTTAGGAGTCAATGAAAATACCGCTGAGGTTGTATTAACATAGCTAATAGCTGTGTTAATAAATGCCATATAATAAAATAAGAAGGAATATTTTCAGCCAGGTCCGAAGCTATGTGAAAAATGCATTTGATTAATGAAATCCATTTCTTACTGAATGGGACTTTTATAATCATCTGACAATCCATCTGCGTCCTGTTCTTGCTGGGCAAGTATTTGCAGCTCAGCTTTTTAGGATATATTTCAAGGATATATTTAGGATGTATTCACAAGGTCTGCTATCTGGTCGGCCTTTTGCGTAGCTTGCTTGGCAGGAGATGCTGGAGGTCACCTGCAGTCTTTCCTCCCCTTTGGAGATCGGAAGAGCAAAGTGAAGTCACCCGGCAGCTGATACAAGGCGTGCACGTAGGGGCTCACTCCACTCAAGTCAGCAAATCGCGCGCAGTCCTCCCTAACAAAAGAGCCTAAAAGCACCATCCGCATTTGCTCTGTTTCCATATCAGACGGTGAGATGGATAAATGTGTCCCAAAGCTAACTTTCACCCACACAGACCGAATCTGCTTCCCTGCCTGGGCCTTTTAAATGATCAGGCGACTTACCGTCTCGCAGCGTATCTCCAATCTGACAGCTACAGTTTCATCCACCAACCTGAAGACAAAGAAGAGTTTTCTTTAGCATCAAATTATGCTTGCTGGAATTGTCAAGGTGCGACTAACAGCAGATGGACAGAAGGTCTTGGATTTAGAAAAAAACCCAAATTGTTAGTCAATTCTAACGGGTAATCCACTGAAAGTAGGTTTATGTGCCTCTCCCAGGTTTTAGTTTGAATGATATCAATACATATTTGGGATTCTGCAGCGATCTCTTTTCAAAAGGTTAAGCTGAACTGCGTAACCTCTCCAGTGATACAAGAATTATCCCGGCTGCGTTGTCCCCCAGGCAGCGGACGGTGCGTGGAGGAGCTTATTCGGTGCTGGCGTTAAATTTCCATGTGTTGGCCAGATGCTTTTATTGGAGCACCAGTGAATCGGTGCTGCTGTGATCTGCTAATTGTTTTGACACCATGGGAGTTGAAAAGCGCTGGTGAACACTTGGCTCGACTGAAATGTGTGTTTTAGTTAAATGACCCCAGGGATGATCAGAGTCAATTTTCCTGCTTATGTCTGCTGCCCTGGTGCTTGAGGTGGTTCTGGTCAGTGCTATAGAAAACAAGCGACTATTTAGTTAGTACTTTCTGCATAACACGCAGAGAATAGGAGTGCCTGTTCAAAGGCAGAGGCTCCAGCTCAAGGAGCCACTTAAACATACGCCCTAATCAGGACAGCACTTGAGCCTATACATGCTTATCTGTAAGCACGTGCTTGAGTTTCACTGGTCTGCGTGGGGTTCACACCCAGGTTTAAGCGTCAGCACATACTGAAGTGCTTTTCCGAGATGTTTTCCAGAACCACAACCTAAGTGAGAAAAATGAGTGTGTCACATTCGACCGCATTTGAATATATTGCTGCTGCTTTTGCAACTGCGAGGAAATCCTGACGAACTTCGTTTCCCTTCGGGTCTGATAAATTATTTTCCACTTATCCCCCTGCTCTCTCCTCAGATACCCAAGGAAGCAGAGGACTTTTGCTGTAGAAGATGACCTCTGTTTTTGGCTCATTCAGGTGCTGGTTGAAGGACAGAAGAATGTTGGCTCTTGGAAAGAATTTTTCAGACTCATCCATTAAAATCAGTGTGTTGATCCTTCCACAGTTGACTTGTAACGGCTCCCAGGAGCTTCTGTCCCAGAAGTGAGGTCAAACGTATTGACTTTTCTTTCTTTCCTCGCAGCTTTTCAACACTGGACAAATGATTGTTTTGATAATTAAACTTTCACAGATCCAAGGCACAGTGATTGTAAGGAAGGACTCTTGTCTCTAGGAGCAAGTATCCCTCTTGATGAACCTACAGCCTATTGGGAAGTAAGCATCCTTCACGAGCAGAAAAGTTGTTAATTAGGGATATTTTCAGTTTAAAGAGGAAAATGGTGAATTCATTAAATTACCCTACATAATGTGCCACCCTGCTTTGACTCTTGCCAGGCTACTTGTTGCAGTAGACGGAGTCATGCTGTTTCTTACACTGGCTAAGGACGGCACGGTAGAATTCACGCGTGGAGAAGACTTCCACAAGATCAAGGGCATGAACTGCCCAGGATTCAAATCAAGGTCGGGGGGGGTGAATTAACATCAGCCAGAGATACTACAGTAAAGACCAGGGAAAACAAGGATTTAGAAGGATATTGCTTCTTGCAGTGGCAACACGTATGTCAACAAATTACAGAAGTGATTAGGAAGATCTTCCCTTCAGTGGCAGCTGTGAAACACCTGGATGCAGCCACCTCAGGCAGAATCCACACTTGCATTTTCACAGGCCCCAGGGCTGTTTTGCACTAAAGATGAAGTGCAAGAAGTCCTCTTTCTGCTCTTGCCTTTGTCGCTCCACCTTGGCAGAGCGAGGTTGGGGTCAGCCCAGAATGGGCAAGTGCTCAGGTACTTGGGTTTGCACCGGGAGTCCACAGAAACCGTGCGCACCGGGAAGCCAGTCCTCCCACCCTGCCACGTAAGGTCAGCGCAGCTCTTTGCAGTCTTCTTTCCAGTCTACAACCCTTGGGAGTTTTCTCTGTCTGTGTGATGAGTTTGGAAGTCCTGACCACAGCCCAGAGGACCCTCCCTGTGTCCTTGCGTCCCCCTCTGGTGCTGCCCAAAGCCCTGGGTGTCCCTGGGAGGGCTCAGCTGGGATGGGGTGCAGAGCAGGTCCTTCAGCTGCTCTTGGCCATAGGTACCCTGCTTTCGAGTGCCGAGATATAAACACCTTCCTACCGCTGCCAGGCAGTTCAGCAGCTCCGGCAGGACTCACCACGCGTTAGGAGCACAGCCACCCTGGGAAGGGCTGTCTCATTTGCTGAATCCCAGCCCAGACTCCGCTGCTTCTCTCTCTCCTAACACACAGCTCATTAGCACTCTACATCCCTTCACTGGGGTGACAAATCCTCACCCCTTCTTTCACGACAGCCGCACTTCAGCCACCCTCCAGCCAAAGCTGCGTGTCAGAGTCCCCCCACCCAGGAAATCCCCGCTTCTCTCTCCAGGAGGGCTCCCTCCTCCTGCAGAGACTTAACCTTTTATAACCCCATCCGTCATGTTAATTAGGCCTCTCGAGTGAGGGTTACCTGACCAACATGATCCGTTTGAACCTCTCCGTCCTGGTAGCGGTATAGTCTACTCAACAACAGTTAACCAAATGCATTTATAGATGCTCTGCTCAGGTGGCCTGAAAGCTGAAGCTAAACAAATGTAGACTAAAAACAAGATGCTTTTTTTTATTATTATTATTATTTCTAGCAGTAACCATAACTAATCATTGGAAGAATTTGCAAAATTTATGGTAGATTTTTCCATCACTGGAAGTTTTGAGGTGAGGATGGGATGCTTTTCCATGCTGTGGTTCAAACATGAATGAGTCCAGAGAAGTCCTATAGCCTAGGAATATGAGACAAGATGATCATAATGATCCCTTAATGTTTATGAGACCACATCAGCACTGACCTTGAGGAGGATGTACCAAAGTCAACCCAGGTTCTAATCCAGAAGATGGGCTCTGAAGTTGTGAGATGCAGCTGCAAGAGGCTCCCAGAGGCAGGGACTCCAGGGTGGACGTAGCAGGAGAACACCTCCTCTTCAGCACTTGGACCTTCATAAGTCAATGAGGGTATCTCCAGACCCTTGGGACCAAACGGGTTCCTGGACATCCTATATGCCAGCAGCAGTGATGCTAATGAGAGTTTTTAAATATGCTAACAAGCCTATGTTCTTAGGCCTATCTGTCATTATTTTTTATTGATTTACTTCATCTCTTTCTTTTCAGAAGGGTAAAGAGGCAAACCATTTTCTTCCCAGCCCCAACTGGACCTCCTATCTCCAGCTTGCTCTCTCTCACACACACACACAGTATTTGGGCTTCTAGTCCCTAATTGCATCAGGAACTAGTGGAAGCCTGATGTTATTGCCTGAGACTTAGGAAGAATTGAAACATACAGCTGCGGGAGGTGATGACTCAGTGGCTGATTTACCAGTAGTTTCAGTAAACACGTGTTTACAGACACCCCTTTCAACCCTACCGGCTGCTGCGTGTTTTCTTGGCTTGACGGAAGGTGACACTAAATGAAAGAGTCTCAGTTGCACAGGAAGAGATCCAAGATCTCTGCTGATGCAGGGACAGATTAAAAGAAAGTACCCACATTGTCCGAGCAGGATATCCTTTACAGGGAGAGCAAACTGCTATAAATGAATGAGGACACCTTGTTCGGAATGAATCACACCTCTGTTTCCACTTTGCTGCCTCTCTGCTCCAGCCCCACGGAAACATTTTTCCTTAAAGACCTCTTGACATTGTCAGTAGCTCTGCAGATTGCTCGTGTTTTCTACACAGAAAAAGTCACTTTTGGAGGAGCAGTTAGGTGAAAGAAGATAGACTTTTCTACACCGAGGAATAACTTCTCATAAATCTGCCGGGGCACATTCATTTGTCTTGCAAGCTTGCCTCGAGCCCCCAGTATCTCTGCTCATCAAGGTCACATCTGTTTAAACGTGCACAGGGAGGCTCAGCCAGCCACTGGGGAAGCATTGATTTGTGATCCTGTATTGCAACAGCCCAAGCAATTAATATGATCAAAACATCCCATTCCGTGTCATTATTATAGACCTCATGATATTTATTTTCATTACTTGGGACTTGAAGATGGAAGGGGCAGCAGTGGCTCCAGGGTACGGCTGTAGGTAGAAGAACCCTCTCTTGTCCCATCTGCCTACGTGCCCAAAAATGACGAACAGTTCTGATAGCCTGTGCCTGGGGCTGATGGATATTTCAGTAAAGTCTTGAGGTCTCTGTTCTCAGTTTCCAGCTGAAACACAGATGATACACATCAGGGCTTCAGAACAGCTGCTCTTGTATGGACCAGGGAGATATAAACACACCACCATGAAACCTGGGTATGGTTGGGATCCTGATAACCTTCTCCCTGACTTTATTTTCTCAATATTTTCAAGCTGGAGGAAGCGTTACCCCAGCAAAACATCTGGCTTTGAGATGATGAACAGTCTTCTCAGCCCCTTCACTCTCCTGCAGGACTGCGGGGAAAGCCATCCTCATGGATACCTGCACAGATCCACCTCTATCTTTTCCAGCTGTGCCCGGTGAAAAACACTCTTGGCAAAGTAACTCTAATAAACTTAACCCTTTGGCATTCCCGTTCCGAGTACCATCCTGACCCTGTGAATGGTCCAGCACCTCCTTCCATCCTCAAGGCTTGTCAGGTCAGCTCTTTCTCCCAGCTAAGCAGTATGAGTGAAATATGGAAGCAGACGGAGAGGAAGTGTAGTTAGCATTCCTTCATTGCTTATGTACGGGCTGTCAGAACTAATGAAATTTTATGACAGACGGGCAGTGATCAGCTTCTCGGTGTTATTTATCTTTCTCACTTCTGGCTCTACATCCCAGGTAATTCTTCATTCGTCTTTAAAAATGCCAAGACGACTAAGCGCAGGACCCACCTACCCAGAAAAATAGCAAATTGTGTCAATGCGTGGAGATAATTAATAATCACCTGGCTCGAGTGATGACTGACTGCCAGGCAAAATATTCTCTCTCTCTCCCCCTCATTGATTTCCCCCACCCCGCTTCCTCTCTCCCGCTGAGCTTCCAAAAACTTCAAGAGCATCCATTATTGGGGCTTTTCCCCCTCCCCCTTCTGCCATCTCTCCTCAAACAACAACAGATGTTTGCAAAGACATTCCTCGGGCTGAAGGCACTCATGGATGGCGCTGTGGGCACCGGCTGCCTCGCACGGCCCCCGATTTGCATCATTTATCCTGAAAGGTGCCAGCTAGGCTTGACAGATTCATTTGTAAGAGCTTTGTAGTAGATGATGCAAACTGATGCAAAACATATGAGTGAAGCTAGCTTCATTCGCCACCTGGTAATGGCAGGAGCCGGAGGGAAGGAAATGTAATCCTGTGCCTTCGCAGAAAGTGGTGAAATAGCGACGGTTGCCCAAGCTTGGGGTGGCCGGTGGGAAATTAACAGAAGGAGAAGTGGAGGCACCCAAAAATAAACACTTTTGCGTCCAAATGGAAGGATGCACCCTTGCGTTACAGTGATGCTCTGCGCGTGCAGGGGAACTAGCTTTGCTCCAGGGTTGACCTCTAAAGGTGGCACCTTCCAGTGCATTCAGCACTCTGTCACATTTGCATCAGGCGACTAACACACACTTTCAGTTGGCAACGTATCAAACGAATGCTGATTATCTGTAAAATTCTTCCTTAAAATACCATCTTTTGGCTCCAGAGTTGAAACGAATGAGGCATTCAGCTTTCCCGGGAGCTGTGGGTCCAGGCTGCCTGCAGGTGGGTGAGCAGCTCCGCGTTCATTACACCTGGTTCACATCGGGCCAGAAACACCAGCACTAGAGAGCCTGATTCTTTATTTTACTCCAAACGGGGATTTCAGCCAGTGATTTTGGACCACGTATTCCAAATCAGTCTTATTTCGGCACGAACAGCAACGAAAGAAAAAGTTGTGATAAGAAAGCAGAAATGCACTTCTATTTGTAGCTTCTGTATGTGTTTGTGATTGCACTGGTTTTTTTTTCTGTAAAAGGGATTATGATGCTGTGAACATTCGCACGGGTGAAAGAAAATAACCCAAACAGCTGCCTCCGCTTAACCACCAGACTTTTCAGAGGATTTTGGGAAAGGGAGGAATCTGGGACTTTAGAAACCAAGCCAGCCTGCTTTGGGGTAGCTATGAAAGAGAAAGACAAAAACAACCACACAACACCCTGCTAAGGAAAGGTGTTAACTCTACCTCTATAGATCATACAAAGATCGGAAAACCTCTGAGGAAATATGCCCAGTATAATGAGATACTGAAAAAACAAGTCTGCCTCTGCCTTTCATGGGGTGATTCCTGAAAAGCAGTGCCTGTGCTCCTAATAGGACAGTTAAATGAGAGAGTTTACAATAAAATTTTAAGTGAGAGGGGTAAATCTAGATCTTCACACCTTGTCTCCTCTGAATTGAGGCTGTCTGCGAATCAGCCAAGCCAGTTGTAGAAGGCGTGCTGTAGGACCCCTCCTTATAGCACAGGACTATAGGTTCCCTCTCCACAAGTTTTTCTACGCTTTTTCAAAACCTCCGCTCTCTGCCGGCTCTTCCCATTTTTCCTGGGGTTTTCGGATCAGGGCAGTAACCTGCTGACAGGTTGCAAATCAAGAATCGTGCTCGAGTGAGCCTTATCTTTAAGGGGCGTTTTCGATTAACTTTAACTTAGAAACAAAGTGACAGACTTAATTACGAATCCCAGCTCCGTTTGAGCTCTCCGTTGATGCCGTGCAGTTGACGGGGACACACTGAACTCTCCATCAATAATGAAATGGTTTAATCCCCAAAGTCAAACGCTAACCGAGCTTCGGAGTCACGACAGCACCTCTGTAAGAGTTTAAATGAGGTTTCTTCTATGGCCTCTACCTCTTCAGAGACTATTGCGCTTCCTTTCCTCTTCCTCACTATTTGTGCTGCCAAAGAGGGGGGTCTCCAGGCACCCCGGGTTGCCTCCCCACGGTGGAGTGACCGGGGCACCCCGTTACCGGTTCCCCCATCCCGTGGTGCCCTGCCGAGCACTGGGCTGTGGCAAAAACTCGCAAGCCATGGAGTTAGGGTGCCAAAGTATCCCCTTTGTTTGACATTTTGCTTCTTGGGGATTGCAGTGGTGGAGTTGGATGACAGACAGGCTGACCTGCGGGGAAGGGGGGCTGGAGAAGTGAAAATCCCCAGAACAAAGGACATTTTTATCCCTTCTATCCCATCTGTAGATGATGGATCTCACGGCTGCAGTCCCACGATTATTATTTTCTCTTAGGAACGAGCTGCTTTTCCGACGCAGGTCCCGTTGCAGGGTGGATCGTGCCGTGAACTCAAGCCAGGACAAGGAGAGGCCAGAGCCTGACCTTGGTGGGGCCTCGGTCACTGGGCAGCTGCACTGGTGGGGGGGGCATAATTTCTTCTTGAGAGCCAAACACCATCACTTGTTTGCTTGGTTGTTGACGTGCTCGTGGGGTTGGTGCCTTTTCTTCTCCAGCTCAGACCAGACACAACTTCACTGTTCGGTGGCCTGAGGGATGTGTAGCTGGCCCGAAGGCTGCCTCCCCCGCGGGTACAAGGCACCGCTCCGACACCTCCTGGGCTAAAGCAGCAGCTCAGATAGGGAAAATTTCGAAACCTCTTTAGCAGGCTAAAGAAAGCAAGAGTTCCCTTTGGAGCTGTCCTGCCTTGAGGCCTCACTGCTCTTTCCCTCTGCTCAGTAAAAGAAAATGGAAAATCTGGGAAACCTTTTGAGAACAGATTTCTGCCTTTTCCTCCAGCCAATGGAATGACACAAGCGGAGCTCAGACTTCTTCCCTCCCCTGGGACTGAGTTGCTGCCTCCCATCCTAGTTTATAGGGGAAGATGCTACGGCATTTCCCAGACCCCAGGGACACTGAAGAAGAGAAAACTGCCCTGAGAGTAGCAGAAATCGAGCTTGTACTCCTCCATCACCTGAGTGCTCTGCGGGACAGCGTGGGGAATGTCTGGGCCCAGCACAGGGGGCTTTCCTCGGGGCTTGGACACAGGATCCCCAAGCTCTGGGCATCTCACAACTGCCCCAACCTGAGCGGGTGTTTTCTTTTCAGACAGGGACGATGAAATCTCAAAGGAAACTGGTACTGGCTCCCACTTGAGGATCTAATTTAATGAGCAGCCTCCAATTGACTGTAATGGGTCTGGACTCTATCACAAGCAAGAAATCCAGGATCTGGATCTAATACAAGTGTCTTCAGCGCATTTTATTTGCAAGCCTGTTTCAGACAGGGACAAGTGGATGCAGAAATCCAGTTTGCCCTGTATTTAATAGCAGTTCAACCCACTCTTATCAGCACAAACATTCAACAAAACCCTTTCGTCCCCGTGTGGTCCCAGCCCCATCGCACCCTGCCACCTCTGCTTTTATCAGCAGAGCCATGCTCAGCCCTAAAACCACAGGTCCTGATTAGGGAACCAGCCAGGAGACCAGACACCCATCCTGCCGCCAGCACCCACAGCACCCCATTTTACCACCAGCCCCCCTCTCACACCGCTGTCACAGACACTGGAGTTAATCCCAGGAGGGCACAAGGATGGCCAAGACACCCGGCCCCAGGGATGGGTTCGGGAAGGAAGGACTTTTGTGACTCATCCTAATTGGCCACGTGGACTCAGCAGCAGATCCTGGCTGCCTGCGCTTCCAAGGTTTAATTTTCTAATTGAAATTTCATGGAAAAGCTGCACCTTTCTGATTAGTCGCCCCAGCATGAACACTCTCTCATAACACAGACATCTGCCCTCCGGACTAACCTTTCTAGAAGCTGCATCAACAAAGTAATGCTAATAAAAATATCCATCTGTGCTTAAAGATAAACAAAGCATTAATACACCAAACTGCGGCTTAGATTATATTAGAGTCAGCTTTAATGATATTACACATCTGTTAGGATGTATTTCCCACCCGGGCCATCTCTCTCTTGCTTTTTTAAATATCTTTGTACGAAAAAAATGTGTGAGTGTTTCCCTGGGAGCCCTTTGCGTGCGTCACATTTGCAACTAGCCCCGCTCCGAAAGCCCCTTTCCCTGAGACACCCCGCTGGGACAGGGCTCAGGGATTAGGGTCTGTAACCTAAACATTATTGTACTTCAATGTAAATGTTCCCCAGCTTGCTCTACTTGGGTTTCAGAGCCCTTTCAAAGGGCTGTTTTCTTCCCTTCCTTGGCAGCAGGGGAAAAAAATATGTCAAACCCCAGAAACCAGACACTTTGCCGAGCGCCTGCAGAAGCGTGTGCGTGCCCTGGGTGTACCCCGGAAAAGACGCGGCATCCTGATCCCCCCGGCACTGCCAGGACCAGGGCTTGATCCAAGGCTTTCCAGCCTACAGGCGCTCACTCCGGGGTTTTCTTCCTGTGAGATCCCCCTGCCCAGTAACCAGGAGATGGGGAGGGTGACATGCTTCAGACTTGCTCTTATTTTTTGTAATACCTCCCCCCTGCCCCAGCAAAAGGAGGAAAACTGATTTAACATGTTGGCAATCTTATCTTAAGAGAATCGATAAATCTGTTTCTCCCAGCAGTTCTTCTAAAAGGGTGGTCTTACCCTGTTATCCATGCACAGCAAAGCTGTCTGGAAGTTGAAGCCTGGAATTCACGGGATCGGGACGCAGTTCTGCCTTTCCCCTTTCCTGTGCCTCCTGTCCACACATCTGTAAAATGGGAACGGCGGTCATTGCCTGTCCTCCAACCCAAAGGGAAGCTTCGTTGCCAAACGATGATTATTTTCAACCTGCCAAGCTTTTGGAACTGGGGTTGAAAAAACAAACTCATCGCTGGCCCTTTGGAGAAACAGCTGCTTTTGCAGCTGGGAGAAACCCGGGAGAAACCCGGGTGCTAATTACAGACAATTACCAGACAGAGCCGAATGAGGGGGTGAAGACACCCTGAGCTGTAACAGGTTGCTCTGAGCCAGAGGATGAGCATCGCCCTCCCTGGCAGAGGCTGCTCCCGACCGCCTTGGGCATAGCTTTGCCTCGGTGGGGTATCTCAGCAGCACCAAAGGCTTTGGAGCATTGCTCCTCTAGCTCCTGCACTGTGCAGTGGTGGCCAGCGATGACATCTTGTTGCCCGATGCCTTTGACTACCTCTGCTCCACCACCTGAAAAAGTTTCCTCTTTGAAAACTTTGGGGTTATTCGAGTTTTCACGAGCTTCTCATGCGGCAGCACATCCCCACCTGGACCAGCAAACTGCTCGCTCTGGACTGGTGAGAGCATGAGCCACAGCAGAGGTTTGGGGCAACCGGTAAATGGGCTCATCCATGAGCTGAGCTGGCTCGACAGCCCGTCCTCAGCACCTTGGTCTCCTTCCATGTGGCACAGCATCACCGCTGGGGCCAGGGGGGTCTGGGACATGGTCTGGATGAGACACAACTGCTTCTCCTTCCTCTCAGCCCACCCTCATTCACCGGCCACACAACAAATGCATCTTAAAATGAACAGCAGTGCTCCTCTGGATGGCTTTTTTTCTTTTGCCTTCCACCAAGGAGTTATTAAATCTCAGAAATCTGAGTCCTAGGGGTGAAATATTAGTAAAAAGCAGCATGCTCAAGGCCCCTTTGCTTCCTCTGATGTATTCATCTGTATTACAGGAGCACCTCGAGATGCCTGCCACGCTCGGGTCCCGCCGTGCTGCAGGTCGTACAAACACACGGAAGCAGCCTACGCTTCCACGAAAAGCCAGAAGCTTGAACACTCTGGCTCCGAGCTAACGAATATTTAGATGCCTTTATTTTCACCTACACCCACTCTCGATACGGATCAGCACCGTCAGTGCTCACCTCAGAAATCTTAAAACCCATCTAAAGGAACTGTGGAATAGGGAAAAGTGGCGCAGAAAAGGGAAATAACCTGAAGCAACCAGGAACTGCAGTAAATCCGATACACTTTGGAGATAGCCCAGTATCTCAAACCCATTTTCCTGGCTTACCTGCCAGCAAAGGAGCTCAATTTGGGGTGCTGAGATTTTAGCATTATCCATTATTGCTCTGTATTCAATGAAGTGCAGATGTTGAGATATCTGAGGAGTTCAATAGGTGCATAGAAAGATGCTTTAAGTATCTATGTGCTCTCCAGGAGGCAAGAGAATCCAGGTATCAAAATCTCCTGTTTCTGCATCGTTCCTGTTAACACAATACGTGATGTTACTTTCCCATCTGGAGAGACGCCGCTTGTGTATTTCATTTTTAGTGTGAAATGGGGTGTAATGCCACGGCGGCTCAAAGGCTGCCTTTCAGAGGAGTGCTCTGGAGGGGAGAAGGCACCTCACAGGAACAAGCAGATTGGAAAACCAGAGCATCCATCCTATAGCTAAAAAAACCTGAAAACCAGAGCACCAGTTTCCATGACAGACAATTTCATTCCTCTCATGGAGCATTATTAGTAGAGGAAATAGAGATCCTTTTGCAACACGTGGCTCACTGAAGTTTTTCCAAGAATATTTACAAAGTCACCAGTGCCGCATCCAGCTCTGGAGCCCTCACCACAGGAAAAAATAGATGGAGCTGTTGGAGCGGGGCCAGAGGAGGCCCCGGAGATGCTGGGAGGGCTGGAGCCCCTCTGCTGGGAGGACAGGCTGAGAGAGCTGGGGGGGTTCAGCCTGGAGAAGAGAAGGCTCCGGGGAGACCTTCCAGCCCCTTCCAGTCCCTGAAGGGGGCTTATAAGAAAGATGGGGACAAACTGCTTAGCAGGGCCTGTTGCGATAGGACAAGGGGTAACGGCTTCAAACTCCAAGAGGGTAGATTTATACTTAGATATAAGGAAGAAATTCTTTATTTTGAGGGTGGTGAAACACTGGCCCAGGTTGCCCAGAGAGGTGGTGGATCCCTCATCTCTGAGAACTTTCAAGGTCAGGTTGGACGGGGCACTGAGCAACCTGGTCTAGTGGAAGATGTCCCTGCTCATTGCAGGGGGATGGGACTAGATGTCGTTTAAAGGTCCCTTCCAACCCAAACTATTCTATGATTCTGTAATTTTATGATTTGTGACCAGCTGCTGATGGGAGAGGGCAGCAGAGCCTTGAGGAGCCTGGTGAGATGGGACCGCAATGGCATGGTGCTGGGGGTGGCAAGGCTGGAGGGAAGAAGCCACCAAAATCCCCCCTGCCACCTTGGTGAGACATTACGCCGTAAGCCCTGGGGGTGCCATGTCAGGGAAAGAGTTAAGATAGAGCTGGAAGGGAAAATAAAGCCTAAAAGTAGCTCCTGCACCGTGGTTTTGTAACGCTCAGCCAGCCAACCCTCATGCAGGAGAGCAGCCGGACTCGGACCTGTGTCACCCGCAGGTCCTTCCGTGGCACAGGGACCAGCTCCCAGCTCTGCACCGCAGCCTGTCTCCTGATAGACTGTTTAACGGGGGAGATTTTTAAAAGCTAGCTTTCTTCAAAGGATTAATTTGTCTTTTGATGCGGTGAACACTCTGACGAATGCTGCTTTCCCTATCACATTCAAACACACACCATTTTAGAAGTTAATAAACCCATTTGCTGCCAAATAACCAGTATTTTTTTTTATTTCCAATTTCGCTCCGTCAGGATGATAAGAGGTTTAATGTCTTCGTGGCTTCTCCTTCTTCTTTCAGTAGCTAAATCAGGTGTAACTATCACTGCAGAGAGCAGCACTTTTTCCCTGTTACACAACCATTATTCCCGTTTCCTCAACGTTGTCTTCTCCCCAGCTCTTGCTGACGACAACAAACCCTTTGCTGTTAATATGCATGGTCTGAAAGGTGATATTTCCACTTGCCATGGCCTCCAGTGAGCCGAGAGGACAGTCCAAGCCATGAGAGCTTATCTGTCCTCTGGCAAGGTGCAGCGTTCTCACAAGGAGAGGTCCATGTGGCGTGGGGAGTGCTCTGCTCCTTGAAATGTGGTAGGGCTTTGAAGGAACGCTTGTCATGAGGAACCTGCTGTTCTTTTCTAGCACCGTAAATAAGAGCAAACCAGGATTTATAATCTGTAGGATGTCTCATCTTGTCACATATAGCAGGAGAGGTTCTGTTGGGGGTCTCTCCAGAGGTCTGGAGCACAAGTCTTGTGAGGAGCGGCTGAGGGAGCTGGGGGTGTTCAGCCTGGAGAAGAGGAGGCTGAGGGGAGACCTTCTCGCTCTCTACAGCTCCCTGGAAGGAGGGGGTAGCCGGGGGGGATCGGTCTCTTCTCCCAAGGAACAGGGGATGGGACAAGAGGAAACGGCCTCAAGTTGCGCCAGGGGAGGTTTAGGATGGATATTAGGAAAAATTTCTTCACCGAAAGGGTTATCGAGCATTGAAACAGGCTGCCCAGGGAAGTGTTTGTTGCCATCCCTGGAGGTATTGAAAAGCCGGGCAGACGTGGTGCTGAGGGACATGGGGTAGTGGTGGTTTTGGCAGTGTCGGGTTGATGGTTGGACTCGGACGATCTTAAAGGTTCCAACCAAGACAATTCTATGATTCTATGACATCTTGGACGCTCCTGCGCCACTGGCAATGGTAGAGGAGCGGCACCAAGGGGTGCCATTTCCATGCTGGATTTCAGCCTCCAGGAAAGAAAACCACAGGGCTGGCAGAAAACAGGTCCGGAAATACCATGGGTGCCATGTGTGCTTGTATTACACCACGCCGATATAAACTCTGTTGTATGAGAAGCCTTGGGTCTGCAAAGCACAACCTAAGCTATCTGTTTTGGAGTAAGAGGATTTTTTTTCTTTTCAGGCTTCAAAGGAAGAAGAAAAAAAGCTCAGAACAAATTTGAAATGCATACATCAATTTAAGGGAGCAGTTTCCTTCACATTTATGCTACCAAAATATGCAAGCATCATCTAACTCAAAAACTAAGAGCTTCTGAGGGCCTAAACCGCAGATCAGCTAAGTCAACAGAAAATTTTCCATTGATTTCCCCGGGCTTTGCATCATGCTCTAAGAGTGAAAAAAAAATGTGATTAATAAGATGAGTCCAAGGAAAAAAGATATGGTTGGAGGCAGCAAAAGGACTATGACCAAGGGCTGTAAAACTTGAGAGCCTTCTCACCACAAATGCTCAGTAACCTTAAACCATAGCCTGGCATCTGGATACAGCATCTTCCCCTGCTCGCAAAATCTCAGCTTCCCAAGTCTACGATTCCCGGTTTCCCCCTGCCAATTTTGTTCCAGCATGCACAGCCTTCTCGTTTTTCATCCGATGCACGTGATGAATCCAGAAGCAATAAGCTCTTTTTGCATGGTCTGGTTTTTTTTTTTTTTCCTCCAAATTCAGAGCTCTGAAACCATTTCAGTTGTCTGCAGAAAGATCACAGCCAGGCACTTGGAGCAGCAAGGCGGAGTTGCATCGTAATCACAGTCTGTTCTCTTCATTTGAATGCATCAGTGCTTACACCAGGAGATTTTGACTGTAAAATATACGCTCTTTTTTATCCTTTAACTAATTTTAATCTTTCTTTTTCACTTGTCACTTTGTTGTTCACAAAGCACGCTTTTTTTTTGCTGAGGGTTTCAGCAGAACGCATTAAAGTGAAGGGAGATAACAAGACCTAATAACCCTTTTTATCGCAAAATAAATAAATAAAAGAACAACCCTTCCATTTAGGTGTTGCAGATATAATTGAATGTTCCTTTGAAAACTCTTTGATCAGCGTAACTTGTTAAACTTTTGCTTTTGTCTCAAATGTAGCTTCTGGTCTTTTCATGTCGGATGAAAAGCTCAGTTATTCAACTCGGCTTTATCTCGAAATGATTAGCGGGGCATTCTTGGGGATGGTTTCTCCATGCCTTGTAGGGCTTGATAATGTTAGCTAAACCCTTACCCACCTGAGAGAGGAAGGCTGGCACTGAAAATGGTTGGGAAGAGGCATTCTGGCTGCCTTGGTGGTGCTATCATTTCCACTTTCCCCGCGGTAGTAGAATATAACCCACGTTTATTATACAAACACACTTCACTGCACATTGCACACGCGTAAAAACATAAAAGCACGCATGCCTCCAGGTCTTGGCAGGTTTACCAGGAAAGAAGTATTTATCCTGGCAAAAATCAAAGCCTGACAATAAAAAGAATTGCTATAATATAAAATGAATACACTCTTTGTTATCTGGAGGTAGGGGCATTACCAGGCGAGAACAAATTGTGGGTTCATCTAGTCCCGCACCCTACCTTTGACCATAGCAATATACTCCAGAGGAAGGGGTAAGAAACTTATAGAATCATAGAATCTTCACGGTTGGAAAGGACCTTTGAGATCATCGAGTCCAACCAAACAACCTACAATCTCTGCCACTAGAGCATGCCCTGAAGTGCCACATCTAGACGTTTCTTAAACACCTCTACGGATGGTGACTCAACCACCTCCCTGGGCAGGCTGTTCCAGTGCCTGACCACACTTTCAGTAAGTGTGGTCAGGCACTGGAATTCTTCCTAATATCTAACTCTTCCTAATATCTAATCAAAATGTCCCCTGCCGCAACTTCAGACCATTTCCTCTGGTCCTGTCATTATTCACTTGGGAGAAGAGGCCAACACCCACCTCTCCACAACCTCCTTTCGGGTGGTTGTAGACGGCAATGAGGTCTCCCCTCAGCCTCCTCTTCTCCAAGCTAAACATGCCCAAATATAGGTATTATATAATAAATATAGTAAATAACTGACTTGATCATCTGTTGAAGCAGGTTGGTAAATAAAAAGCCCATCGAGTCAGCTTAAGATATTTCAAGATTGATTTTTAATTACTAAATTAATCAAGAGCTCTCCAACCTGTCCTAGATAAACTCAAAACCAGAGAAACATCAGAAATAGAATCACAGAATGCGTTGGGTCGGAAGGGACCTCTCAAGGCCATCTAGTCCAACCCCCTGCAGTCAGCAGGGACATCTTCAACTGGATCAGGTTGCTCAGAGCCTCATCCAGCCTGGCCTTGAATGTCTCCAGGGATGGGGCCTCCACCCCCTCTCTGGGCAACCTGGGCCAGTGTCTCACCACCCTCAGTGCAAAGAACTTCTGCCTAATGTCTGATCTAAACCTGCCCTGCTCTAGTTTAAACCATTGCCCCTCGTCCTGTCGCTACATGCCCTTGCAAACAGCCCCTCCCCAGCTTTCCTGTAGGCCCCCTTCAGGGACTGGAAGGGGCTCGAAGGTCTCCCCAGAGCCTTCTCTTCTCCAGGCTGAACCCCCCCAACTCTCTCAGCCTGTCAAATAATGACTGAAGTTGCAGTTGGGTAAATAGCTTAATTTTTCTGCTCTTTTTTTTTTTTTTAAGTCCTCATGCGTGGTCCAATTTGGGTGAGGACCCAGCATTCTTACACCTTTCACACTGAAATATTAACCCAAGATCGCAAGTGCCTCTTACAAAAGCTATGATCTCTTCTGCAGTTGTATTTTTAGAAAGTCGTTAAATGTTCGGGAAGGATCCCTTTTATCCCGGGAGACGGGGACGTGATGCTTTCATGGCTCCGTGCTGGCTTGCCCATATTAATCTCTCTTTTGGTGAGTAGCTCTGCCCAGAGCATGAAAACTTCTTGAAGAATAGAAATCGGCTTTTGTTCCTTTCTGGAGTAAAATCAAACCTTTCTGATATGCCGGCAACGGCAGGTGGGTGGTGAAATACCTGCGTCCAAATCAAACTTGAGGTTTGCAGAGGACGTGAGAGCAGCTCTCACACCACGTCTCAGGTGGTGGGGAGGTCCAGGACCCCCGTCCTGCATTAGTTATAGCCCAGCATTTCTGCCCAGGAAGGGCTGAGTTGGACAAAGAATTACGCAGATCCGAGCTGCTCATGACCATCTTTCCGACAAACTTCTAGGCAAGGCTTTTCTTGAAACAGCTGCATTTCATAAAACATCTGAGCTGTAACAAATAGGTGTGTCTAAGAAAATTTCATTTAACATTCTGATTTGCTACTTGAGTGGACTATTCTCTTAGGTAACTTAATAAAAATAGGGTTCCTTTAGATGTCCTGCTATCTCAGGACCTAGTATTCTTGAAGCCTTTTTGCTTTTCTCTTCATGCCTCTGGATGTTCGCATGCAAATAGAGAGGCCTAACAGATTATGGGGTTTGCAAAAACTGTATAATAAAAACTGAGATTCAGTTATGGGGTTTCTCTTTTTTTTGTGTCTGTTCTCAAGAGAGGCGAATCAACAAGAATAATTAACCAAAGTGATTAAGTAACTAACAGAATTACGGTATGTGGTCAGTCTGACAAATTACATTGTCTGGAATAAATTTCTCTGGAGCCAGGTTTTGCTTCATTTGTGTGTCAAGCCAAATTTGGGGGTCCTTACTCCAGTTTTTCTCCTAGTTTATGCAGGCAGAGAGGGTTTGAGTAGAAACTTGGCAAGGTCCAGAGAACCTGGCTGAGTCCCACTGCGTTTCTGTGCTCGCTCAAAGCATCACAGAACTGTTTTCAAAACGGAGAGTTTTGAAAGCTGGCTGCCAATATTCAAATTTACAAATAGGACTTTTGTTCAACGGTTCATGATTTACATGGGATGGATCATGTTTTCTAACACGGCCCCAGTCACATGTGGTACATCTGAAAACACAACCAGTTATTTGACAGCTTCCTTTCTGCATTTGTAATGATGCCAACACTGGCACTAAGTCTTCAATAGCTTTTCTTTCCAGAAATAATCACACACTTTCGCATAGTGAATGGTATTCCTGAGGCTAGTACAAAAACGAGGACAGGGAATTTCTGTATCCGGAACTGGCTGACGTGGGCTTCAGTTCACTTTTATGGTTTCAATTTAGAATAGGGGTAGCGGCCTTTACCTCTTAATTTTCTAACATTTGGTTAGTTAATAACCACAGAGTGAGATCCGAGCACGCTATTACAGAGAGGACATTTCTGACATTGCCCCATCCCTGGAGGGGTTCAAGGCCAGGTTGGACGGGGCTTGGAGCAACCTGGGCTGGTGGGAGGTGTCCCTGCCCAGGGCAGGGGGTGGTACTGTGTGGGCTTTATGGTCCCTTCCAACCCAAACCATTCTGTGATTCTATGACCAGCCGATCCCAGATGCCCACAGTCCCACCTCTCTTCTCCCACCCCACATCACTAGTGAGGGACAAACACCACACAGATGATTTCCAGCACAGACCTATTCAGATTAATACCTTGGTCAAAATAACATCTGCCTGCTCTGAAGATGTCACCCAGCAATAGTTTTTGCACCACATCTACCAGCTGTAGAAATAAAACGGTTTTCTTCTTAGCCACTGTCATACCAGCTTGGCATGGAGAGTGGTTCATCCTCTGTGGATTTTGCGCATTAAGGCAGCAGAGGGAACGAAGACAGCAAAGCAATCCCCCAGGAGCAGCTGCTATTGCTAAGGAAGGAAAGACAAGTTGGGGTGATGGAGAGGAGCACCCAAGATTATTAAATTGCATTATTGCTAATTATCGCTAGCTTGCCTTGTGATTTCTAGACTGCGCTTGTCTTTGCAGTGACAGCCCCTCACCAGGTCTGTAAGGACCACGCTGGTGAAGCCAAGAGCTTGTCATGGCTTCTACAACGTGGCTGACACAAACACAGGGACAGACTGTGGAAAGCAGAAATGTGGCTGGTTTGCGCCACTCTCAGTTGTTTCTTCTTAAAAGGAGAGCACAGTAAATGCCATTAAGTATGGCCTGCCAGAAAAGCAGATGCCTTCAGGCAGCTGCCAGACAAGTCCTCAGATGTGAAGTCTCATTAGGACAATCTCCAAAATCTCCCTCAGCCTCAACCCGTCTTCCTTGGAGAGAAACAACCGCCAGATGAGCTGAGGCCTCTTCTTAGAGAGGATGCTCGGCCTTTGGGACTTCACCTTGGCATGCACAGCTTTTAAAGCAACCGCAAAAACGCTCTTGTCATTGCAGAACCGCACGGAATAACTAAGGTGGCATTAGGGAAGGGAGACGGGAGCATGGCCAAGGTCTGGCCCACATGTGGCTAGCTCACACAGCAAACATGTCGTTTTTTCGCAGAAGGAAATCAATTACCAGAATTCTGCCTCAAAATAGCCCAACTGACTGGGTCAGTGCTGCAGAGCGACCAGACAGGCACAGCACAGTGTTCTGGGGAGAAACCCAGAGGGTTTCTGCCTTCAGAGAGGAATTTGCAGAGCAACTTTTCTGCAGCAAGAAGACACATCTCGGGAAATTCTCTCAGTTCTTCCCTTGTAGCTGCACAAACATCACATGAATTCGGAGAAAGGGATTTAAAAAACAAAACAAATCATTCCAAGCCCCATTTCAGCAGTTGCTCCTTTGAATAAACAACTGCCACATACATTAGCTGTCCTAACGGCTCTGAAATCTCAGCTTTACACACCTGCCACGGCCTTGATTTAGTATGTAACGAAACTCCAGATGTGACTTCCCAAACCGCCGTGTCATTCCGCAGAGCAATGGGGGATTTCTGCCTGCGGGGCTACAGAAAACCCGGCGCTCGCCGGGAGCAGCCCCTTGGCCACTGCCGCGGGGAGGGAGCAGACTTGGATAACCAGCGATATCCACCTCCTGCTCCATGCCAAGCAGTCCTTCATAAAAATATAGGTATATAATCCTCTGCTCTGACATTTGCCAGTGATCAGTCGAGCTCCTTGGGTTCCTTGTCAGTGGGTCTCTCCATTAGTCCCTACTAATGCCAATGGGAAAATGAGTGTAGACTGACTCCAAAGCCAGGTCCAGCTGAGAGCAGGAGTGCGTCTGGGAGACCGTCACAGCTGCGTCGACCCGTGGTCCTGGCTAACCAAGGGGCAAGCGACCTTGCCCTCATTTTGCCAATGGAGACAGAAATTAAATGACCTGAAAAAGGCCACCAAACAGACCAGGGACCCTGGTCCATGGGACTCAGGCTTTTTGAGGAGTGCAAGAGAAATGCCCCAGCTATCGCCCCTGTAAAGATTCTCCTCCATCACTGTGCTGAAGGTCCTCATGGAGCACATGCTTGGCTGCGTGGCCAAGCAGAGCTGGGGGCCCTGGGGACCTGCGAGATGCCATTCAGGATCCATCAGCCGGACAGCTGTGAGTGGCTTTGGGAGGGAGGCAAATTCATTTTGCCCTGATTATATTTTTCTCCTTCTCTGACCAGGGCTGGACTTCAATGACCAAGGGCCAGAACCACTCATGAATCCGAGTTCTGAAGTGCCCTGCTGTGCATCGCCACAGCTCCAGGAGAACTCCCCAAGAAAGCGCACCCAGCCAGGGATGAGCCCTTGCCTTGAGAGCTGTCAGTCACAGGCACGAGCTGCCCCAGTGCAATACTGAGCGAGGAGTATGGATTGCTTAAAATGTCATGGCTGTTTGTTCTTGCTAACAGCACCCTCATTACCCATGCCAAGAGATGCTATTAGACACCAGCAGGCCTGCGAGACAACAAATCACTGCACCCAGAGATCCGGGAAGACGCAGATGGAAAACTACGAAGGAGAAATAAAATGCAGCAATTTTTGGAGTTAATTGATCTAGGAAAGATTATGAAAAAACTCAAGTAAACGTTCCAGCGCATGCAGTATTGTGAACCAAGATGATGCTAAAAAAAAATGGAGTTCACCAGTGAATTGTTCAGCACGGCGGCAGCACCCCGGGTGAAAGACTGGGACGTTGCATTCACAATGTCAGGACAGATTATTAAAATGACCCGTCGAGTCTGCCACACATTTTTCTTTCCTTTTTTGTGAATGTAGGACTCATGAATAATGCTAACTTGAAGGCATTCCTGGGCTCCACTCAACACAAACCTGAACTCACTGCTGCGTCCCACCAAAATGCCTCTGCCTGGCCTCGGGGAGACCTCTTGAGATCTCAGACTGTCCCCAGAGGTTTGCGTCCTGGTCTTTGTGCCAAGACCATCATGTTCCTACCAATAACTGAACAGGATAAATAGAGCAATTTTGAAGCTGGTAACTTCTTTACAGACAGGAAAAATTACCGAGAAATGGATGGGATAGTCAAAGACGGCAAGAACTTCCTGACTTTGTTAACACTGATGTGAATTACAGATGTTTACCTGGAAGATGGGTTATTATGGCTCATCTTGTGACACAAAAGAGAGCTGTGAGAATAGGAGATCCATTTCAGGGTATTAACCAAATCCTTTCTCAGATAATTGTATTTGAGCTGCTCTGAAATGAAAAACCAGAACGAAAAATAATTTTGGGTCATTTTGCCCAACCTGAAATGTTTTTGTTAAAAAACTCCCATAAATGGAAGTAAATTTAATTGCTAAATATCTCTGTGAAATGAAGAATTGGAATATTTCACTTCCAAATGGAACATTTAGGCTTTTCTAAAATCTTTTGGTTTAGCCAGGGATATTTGTGGCCACATCTTGCACAAGTTCTCAGATGGCTGGTTTTGGCTTAAATCTGCCTTAACCAGCAAACCTCAGTTTTAGAGTATGACTTAAAGTACCTAAAGGGGGCCTATAGGAGAGATGGGGAGGGACTCTTGATCGGTGGGGGGGGAGCCATAGGATGAGGGTGAATGGTTTTAAACTGAAAGAAGTGAGATTTAGATGAGATCTGAGGAAGAAATTCTTTGCTGTGAGGGTGGTGAGCCCCTGGCCCAGGTTGCCCAGAGAAGCTGTGGCTGCCCCATCCCTGCAGGGGTTCAAGGCCAGGCTGGACGGGGCTTGGAGCAACCTGGGCTGGTGGGAGGTGTCCCTGCCCAGGGCAGGGGGGCTGGAATGAGATGATCTTTAAGGTCCCTTCCAATCCAAACCATTCTGTGATTCTATGATTCTGTGACTTGGCCAAAGAGCAGCAAGGTAACACTTCTCAGGCGTGAGCAGCTCAGCTGCAGTGAGAACCAGCACCGCTCTGGGGCCAGGCCCCACGGGTACATTCATCGCTTTCCACATGAAATCTGCACCACAGGAACATTTGCTGTCCGGGCAAGAACCAGTTCAATGACACCTCTCTCAAAACTCTTTCCAAATCAAACTTTGTTCTTTAAGGCTTGCAAACTTGCAGCAGCATTTGGTTTTACAGCTACTGGGTTTAAGCACGTGCGTTTCTTGAACTGCCCAGTTCCATCAAAAACTGACATCTATAAATAACAGCAAAGCCATTCAAATGTTTTTCTAGTTAATCCTAAACACAAAGTAATAGTGCAGGAAAAAGCAGAGACTTTTGCGAGAGGTGCAGATCAACGAGGTTTTACACAACATACAAGGCACGTGTCATCTGCGTGGAACCTTTTGAGCATCCACCTTGCTGAGATGGCAACTCATCCCAAAACAACCAGAGCATCAAGAACTCAAAACCTCACCCAAGATACGCTTTGAACGAGACAAATGGCCTTCAAATCATCTCCTTGCTGGCTGAGCTGCCAAGGGCAGCCTTTCTCATGAACTCTCCAATACAGTGAAAAACATTTATGAAAATAAAAACAGAAAGTTCCAAGGAAAAAACCCTTTCTGACTACTGAAGTAAGGATTTGACACTAACCAAATACAAACGCACAGATAGATTAGTATCAGCTAATGGTCTGTTCCAAAGGCCGTTGAAATCAAAGTCAGCCTTCCCTTTGATCTCAACATTTTCACTAGGTCAGGTTCCAAGTTTACAAATCATATAGTATAACAAAAGATGTTACACAACACACATCCACCCATATGAAAGAAACCTATGTTTGGTAAGACTTTTTTTTTTTTTCCCCCCCCCATGCTGACTTTTTAAAGTTCTTCTGTAGTCATTATTGTGCAGGTCTGAGTTCGGGGAATTCACCTGCGGAGGAAGAACGTGGCCCTTCAAGCTGCTCCCCTTCACCAGTTGAGCCAACATACACATTATGGCAGGATAGCAATATATGCTCCCTGGAGCTGACTATTATATTCACTCCTCTTATAGCTATTACCAATCAGTGGGTTACAGATAAGCCAGTTCTGCACAGGAAACCCTCTTGGGCAGGGTTTTCAATTACAAACACTTGCCAAGTTGTATTTACTTACGGAAGGTGTCAGATTAGAACCATCTACGTTTGCCATCTATTGCCAAGCTATCTGTTTTTCTGTTGTTGATCCGTTTTGTTCTTAATAACAGAATTCACCAGTTTAGCAGTGATGCGAGGAACACAGCTCGAGCAGGCTGAACAGTTTGCTAAACACGGGAGACGTTCGCATGCAAAACCATATGTCCAGCCTTGGATCTGTTGACTTCAGAGCTCTTCTTACCTCTGCATTTAATTGACTGGTTTTTTGTAGTCTTTGAGAGTAAATGCTCAGAAGCAGTGTCTGCTGCAGACACGCCTGACTGCCAGCATAAAACATCCGGGTTTATACGCTACAAAAGATTTGAATGACCTTGAGCTGAGAGCTAATATAACCCCACGGCTCCTACGCCTGCGAATCTCTCCGCAGTCATCATGGCAGAACAACTCTTCTGGGCGATGCCTCGGATTTCCCTTTGCCTTTCCCTTGCCAGAGCCTGGGAGAAAGGGACCCTGTGCCCACACTCCGTCTGCAGCCCTGACTGCTGTCCGTCAACCAAGGAAACATATACTAGATGATACGTGGTTTCTGACTCAACCGGTTCTTGGTAAAATAAAACCGATTAGCTTAAACTAACACTAAGGACAGTTTTCAGAAGATAGGTAGTAACTTTAACCATATAGATGCCTGATGTCCAGGAAACTCTTAAGCCATTTTTCAAACAGAGATTTAGGATCATACGGCAATTCATTTTTCATGACATAATTACCCAAAATCTTGATGTAGGTCTAGTACTTGAGAAATTGCTCTTGCCAACCCCTCTCCCTCCTTCAGACAGGAGGTTCTGGAGTAGTAGCTAATCCACTCCTGAAAACATGGCCTTTGCTTCAAAACCAGCATGTTCTGTTGTAGTTTGCACAGCTTTTCAACCCAGTTCATTCAACACTGTGCCAATGCAAGCCTACCGTGCAACACCAACTAAAGAAGATGAGATGGAGTAGTGGAGAAAGTACCAGATCCACAAAACGACATCAGATTTGCAGAGTCACAAAAGCGTTGTTCAGCTGCTGATTAATGCTGGAGATACCTCCTTAGACTGAATTTTCAACATCCGGTATTCAGCTTTGTGCATGACCAGGTATATCTTGCTCTTGGCCAACACCTGAACTGGGATGGGGCCCTACACCAGCCCATCTCCGGGCATTGGCAAAGGACCACAGCACCATGCGGCTAACGCCAGCTTTATTCTGCTCCTCTTATTCCTAGTCAGTCCTTTCAGCAAACAGAGTCCTGCCAGACATCATAGCAAAAGCGAAGTTTTGAGGGGTGAAGTGTCATGTGAATATTTTGCAACTGAATAAATGATTCAACAGCTGAACATCTGAGTGAGGGAGGGTGGTATCACAGTCCCTCCTTCTGCTGTGGCAAGCAGGATATAGGGAGTAGAGAAGAAACCAGAAATTACCTCAAATCTCTCCTCCTTTCACCAAAGTTTGGGGCATGCTGGGCACCTATGTTTTGTCTCCGGTTAGGAGGAGAGCCACCCAACTCTGCTGATTATTAAAGTCAATCTAACTCAGCAGAGACCACAGAAAAACGGTCTCGAAATACAGTATTTCTGTTGACGGTGCAATAAGGCAGATGGACAACACGGTCCAGGCTTGCCTTTAAGCTGGTGGCTGTGATACACATCTTTAAAAATCTTTAATCCCAGCCTGACTAGTTATCACATTCCTGGTTGGCTTCAAAGTCTCCAGTTTGAGTCTAGCTGTAGGTAGAGGGGTTAAGAGGATGATATATACATATATATGATATAGAGATATATATATATCAGTGACTGCACCACTGAGGAGCTAACGCAGCCAGGACTTTGGTGTCGCGGCTCAGAGAGAGGAGGAAGGGGAATTACTTACGACCCATGGACTGCAATGGTAGAAAATGTCCAGGTTTTGAATGCATGTGTCTCCTCCTGCGTATTTTGAGGAGGACGCTGCAAGAGATTTACTAAGGCTGTTGGAAAATGGGACTTTTCTTCTACGAAAAACACAAAGAATTTTTATTCTGATTGTTTCCCTGAACTCTCTGAACTTTCCTCTGAAAACAATGCCTGCTATCAAATGGATAGAAAAGAAAAATTGTGATTGGATCTGAAACGGATATAATTCTGATGTGATTTCCTGGAGTTTCGGACTAAAAGGTGAAAAGAAAAAATGTCTTTTCATGAAATTGGAAGGTGACGGTTGTTAAGGGTTGCTTTAAACAACCATTTAATGTTACACTTCTCTAGCCTGCAGCATCTAAAACCAAACCAAAAATACAACACAGCAGATGAAGGTGAGTCCAGCTAAAATGACTCAAATGCTGGAGACCTGTCAGTGCAGTTCTTTAGTTTCCGATAAGAATCTGAAAATATTCTATGAAAAAAGTTCACTAATGAGAGAAATTTCGTGCTGTTTCCTATTCCCTCAAATACCTTCACAAAAACCAGTCCCCGTTTCACGAAAAGATCAGGCAGCTGTTTGCAACAAGCATAGAATAGTTCATTCCAACACAAATTCATTATTTGTGAAATCCCGGCTTTATGTTTTGTATCACAATTCACCACTTACGCCCCAGGACTCCTCAATCACAGGTAATGGGTATTTAAGCAGTTTCCAGTAGGAATGCAGCCGGAAACATGCAGAACATTTTCAATCTGTCAACATTTTCACAATCTACTGCTTTGCTTACTATTGCGGACAACAAAAAGAGCGGCGGCGGATCGGAAACCTACATTTCCATTTCGCGAGGCGATTTGAGGTTTTGCAAAACGGTCTTCGCTTGGAGGAAAAAAAAAGAAACCGAGAGGTTCAGAAAGATTTTGGCTAACGCGCGGCTGAGTCTCCTTCAGGGCCCTTTTTCAGAGCACAAACCCCCCTGGAGCCCCCGTCCCCGCTTTGCCCGCGTTGTCATGCAGGCGGCGTCCTGACCCGGGGGCTCGGTCTCTATTACACCGCAACAACAGTTTCATTTTCCTTCAGAAGCAAAGCAATTTCAAAGCCTTGAAATGTTTCTAATTACGTCTGTTGTTTATGAGTGTTACATGATCAGGGGAATATATATAAAGAATATTTGCAGTTTCCAGAAGTTTTTGAACTTCAGCCAGAATTATATCCGTAGACTCACACTACAACCTCTTTCCTTATCCAGCTACACAGTTTTTCTAAACGCCACCTGGACCTGAGTTTCATCCTTCTGAAGCTCTGAAATAAAGAATATTTGCATAATACTTCGGTTGTGATTGAAAAAAAAATAAAAAAATAGTCCGGTCAAAATATTTCAGCCAAATCTAATTTATTATCCACTGTAAATGCCCGTGGAGTGAACTCATCCTTCTTATTTGCCAAACTACTGACCCAATCACTTTTTGTACTGCTGGATCAATTTTAGTTTAAATTGCTTTTGTCTGCATAAATTACATCCCTTTGTGAACATGAGGGCTTCTGCCTCTATCTACACGGAGCTTGCAGCATTTGAAAAGTTGATCCTTTAGCTTCAGAAATCTCGGGGGAAATAAGGTATTTTAGAGATGCAATTTAAGGTCCCGATCCTTGAAACGCTACCGCACCTACCACGTCGTGTTATTAGTCTCACTGAAGTCGGTAGAAGTACGCACAGGAGCGAAGTTGTGAAAATATGATTAATGTCCGCAGGACCAGGGCACGAATGCATCATGGCGACAGAAATGAGATGCTGCATTCGTGGTCAGCAAAACGCGGCTGCAGATGGAAACCAGGGAGGATCATACCAGGGGTCGGGCTCTGTCCCTTTTGGCAGGTTGTCAAGGGAGAAGCAGCTCTGAGCTTCGAATCAGGCCAAAAATTCAAAGTGAAAATCAGCCGCAATTGCCTGCTTCCACAGCTGCTTCCCAAAGTCCAAAATAACGTTGAAACGCGTCTGTGCCCGATTAAAATCTCGGGGGGATAAATGACACATAGCAAGGTTGACACACAAGACAGACACAGTGTCGCCTATCATAAGCTCATTAACAAATTAATCAAAGCCCGGATAGATCACTGTGCGCTTGCAGCTAATCACCTCGCCACGCACAGCCCCACGTGATGAAGGACCAAATTTCACTCACAGACCCAAATTCCCACTCACTCCCCCTAAACCTGCTCTGATCTTGGATTTCCCTGTAAAGCGTTTGACATCAGAAATAATGAGACACCCTTTCAAGAGCGGTTCCTTTTCATACTCTGAATGTTAAATTGAGCCCCGTCACTCATTAAAGACGACGGTGTCGTATCTTCCATCCTCTATCCTTGGGAGTCATTATATGGATCCTTAGATCAAACCCCTGAAGAACATGAGGCGTGGGGCTGCCTTGCAGGACCAAGGGATGGACCTGGTCTAAAAACCCCTCTCCCAGACACCCTTGAACACTGGAGTATTTTAGCGCTGGCTCCACAGCTGTGATTTGCAGCTGCTGGTTAGATACTTTGCAGAAATGCGCTGGCAATCTCCGAAGCAACAGCTTTATTGCAGCATCTCCGGCTATATATTTCCTTACTCCAGTGGGAAACGCTGCAGAGAGAGAATCTCATCGTCACTCCCGCTCCTGATTTCAACTAAAACTACAATGAGCAGAGAAACTGGGAAATACCAAAGCTGTTCCATCTTTCTCCAGTCGAACCCCAAGGTGTGGGATGGCAGGTTGGGTGGAAGAGGAGAGGTTTGTCGAACCAGCTGACCCAATAAACTACACTTACACGCTAATTAGATTTTCATTGTCAGGATGTCAAGAAACGGAGCGCATTGCACAATTTATTCGCTGGCCTGGGGGACAGCTTTCGCTGGATAAACGATTGCAAGACAGCTGTGAAGGAGGCCATCCTGCCTTCTGCTGGAGAAGTTACTGCTCCTCCTGAGCCATTCCCGGTTGTTTTGAAAAACGGAGAGTGTTTTCATTTCTCAGGGTTTTCAAAATACGGTCTGTATTTATGAAATATGCAGGGACAAGGCTTCCCTGCAAGTGACAACGGAAAATTAAGGCTGACATTAATCCTGATGCTTTAGGGCTGGTTAGTGGGGGAGGACTCTCCCTTAAATGGGAGGTGATTTGTGGGTTTGCTCAGGAATCAAGAAAACAGCAAGGCAAAGGCTCTGGAATTTTCCTGAACAACATATTTACTGTTTCATCTTCTTGTTTGCAGCCCCTAAAAGTTGGGTCATCTCCAGGCACCCCAGTTTCAGCACTGGCTGAAATAATGCCCCTTTCAATCTTAACGTTGGGCCAGATTCACTCCATGTGGACTTGGATGAAATGTCTCTGGAATTAACGCTGCTTTTTCCTGATGGATTTGCCCTGGCTCAGTGGTAAGCATGTAAGAGAAAAAGATGGTGTAAGGGCTACAGTAATGGCAAAAAGCATATCCTCTCCTGGAGGAGATGCTCTCCCATGGGTGCATGGCAGCTGTTGGCCAAGCCATGCTCTCTCTCCCATGGGTGCATGGCAGCTGTTGGCCAAGCCATGCTCTCTCTCCCATGGGCGCATGGTGGCTGTTGGCCAAGCCATGCTCTCTCTCCCATGGGTGCAGGGTGGCTGTTGGCCAAGCCATGCTCTCCCATGGGTGCATGATGGCTGTTGACCAAGCCATGCTCTCCCATGGGTGCATGGCGGCTGTTGACCAAACCAGCTTGACCAAGCCATAGTTTGTCCAAAGGTGTGAGCAGCTTTGAGATCTGGCCAGAACCCCAGAGGGTCTCACTACGGCTGAATCAAAGCCTCTTCCACCCACCATGGCCTCACTCCTCTCTGGGCCACGTTTCGCATCCTCATGACTCAGCAGGGGTCCAGGTCTCGGCAAGACTTACCTTCAAAGGTAATACTGTGCCTAAAAATAGTTATTTTAATCTGCACCACTTCCATTTACACCCAGTGGAAGAGCTTCTTGTTTCAACTGTCTGTCTTTCCAAAAATACAAGGTAACACCTGAAGTTTCCTCCCATCACCAGCCCCTATCAGTGCTACTTCAGACGTGGTTTCCAGGCTGTAGGAAGTATTTCTAATGAGGTCTGTCCAGCCCAGGGCTGGGTCTAAATGCAATTAAACTGCAAGCCCAGGAGCACTTGGAAGGATGAGCCTTTGCTTCGTGACTATATTAAACCCTAAATTGAGTACGGAAAGGAAGAAAAGGCATTTGTGAACTGGACACAGCCTCGGGAAGGAGGTACTCAGCTAACAGGCTGTTCCCAGTGATACGGCAGCGTTGTTTTAATTATTATTGGGCTGGGCAGAGGGCTACTGCTGGTGACGCTGGGGCAACGCCGAGGAAACAGTTCCCCTTTCTCTGCACACAAACTCTGCCTTTGCTCGGGAGGAAGCACCGGGGCTGGGAGCGCCGAGGGGGAGGTATTTTGAAATTCTAGGTCAGGCTCAAGCCAAAGCATTTGTTAGTTTTAAGGAGGGCCCCAATTTCTTCAAACATGACTCTCGCTGCTGCTGACACTACCTATCCCCAAAGGGTTACGCTACCCTCCGCTTATTTTTAACTGAGAGAGAGGAGGAAAACGATCCTTGGCAGCAATTTGCTCAGATCCGTCCTTTGTGCTCCATGCCCAGAGCTATCGCTGGTCCCAATTTAGGTCCCCGCAGGTCCTGGGGAAGCCAACCCCCCTCATCCCAGCGCGGTGCGTAACTCCAGAGCACGCTGCAAAGCCCAAGGACGGGATGCTCGGGTCGTCCCCTGGCAGGACATGAAAGGTGACCTGTCTTGCAATTAGGGGCAGGCAGCTTGTAATGAACTCTAATTGAGGGCAGCACTGCCCAGGCAGGAGCGGCCCCGGCCGAGCAGGCAGCGCCCGCGCTCAACAGGACAAAACGCGGCCGTGCTATTTTTATGAGATCATAAAATAGTTGCATTCGGTACATTACGGTATCTTGTAACTACATTTTTATGAACCTAAAATAGCAGCTTGCAGTTACTACTTGGGATAAATTGCTACCATATTTGCCAATCACTTTAATACCCACCGTCAAAACAGCTGCTGCTAAATACAAGTAAATTATATTTTACTTTCCTCTAAGGTTAGTTAGGAGGCCTGAGTCCATCATTTCATCTAGTCTTTGCAAAGCATCTCCACTGAGTTGGAAAATGGGAACTTATTTGATGCAAGGGTAGGGAGGGAAGCGATGTTCTGCGATTGATTTAGCATTTAAACTGATTTTATTAAAGCAACATAGTTATGCTAATCCCCACTGCTCCAGAATCAAAACTACCGACGATGCCTGCCTTAAAAATTGTGACATTTTTAGCTACAATAAATTTGAGATTTCTTACTCAAATTCCACGCCCCCCCCCAAGAAAATCCAAGCTGTTTTCCTAGCCAGGATTTCACATATTGATAACAACTATAATAAAAACATGGCTTGAAAGCTTCACATGTTCCTCTGACTCGAGTAGATGGGATTTGACTAAATAGCTGAAAAAAATATACATACTGAATGTATACATATACTTTGATGGTCTTTCATTTCTTTTATAGGGAAACACCACTGCTTTAGAAAACAGCAATTATGACATCGAATCAAGCCTCTTAATCGGATATTTCCAACCCCTTTTGCATTTCCATAGCGTCTTCCAGCTCAGTGTCACACCAAGGGCTCGGCAGTGCTGCTCTCCCCATGCTGGCCTGGGCTGTTTCTCCTGTTTTCCTTCGCGTTTGCTGTTATTTCCACGCTCACACACTGGGTCTGGCAGCGACTTGGCTCGGCACCGGCACCGTGGGTACCCCCAGAGGAACTCGCTGTTTATTTTGGGAGCAGTGCATCTTGTCCCGGCCCATGTTTGTTGGAGGAAAGCTCTGCAGGCTGCTTGTCCGCCTCCGGGCTCTCCGCCTGCTCTAGGGAATTTTTGCCAGGAAAAGGGTGTTATTACCCCAGCGGCAGCAAATGCCAAGTGGCGGCTCTTGGCCCTCCCTGAGCCTCCAGCTTCGTTTGCTCCGAGCCAAACTGGGACCAAGAGGGGACCTACACGAGTGACCGCCTGTCTGGCTGGTTTTTTTATTTATTTCAAATTTATGCAAAAGCATCAGTATTTCAAGCCTGTTGACAGCAGTCATAGGTGCCCGCAAACATCTCACAGCTCTTCCATGCCCTAATTTCTCATCTGCCTCACCCTGCCTATGCCCACACATGCCCCTTTGTCCCCCTGGCACTCCAGAAGCTGGATGCACCCCCTGCCCTGCGCAGGAGCATCTTGGAGCTCCCCTCCACAACCTGCAGCACCTTCAAAAGCCAGAGTAGTAAACCTGACGGCCAAGAACCCACCACCCACCCAGCAAGACCAAATCCTCACCACGCTCTAAGACAAGCTTGTACATTTGCAAGGAGCACCCAGAGCTCCAAGGTTTAAACACCACAAACAAACCAGCTGGAAGGGATGCACATCCCCTTGCCTTCTCCACTAAGCAGTTCTCTACCAGGCAAGATCTCAGAGTTCAGGTGATCTGTAATTGCTTATTTGGAGTTTATTTTCCTAGGGCAGTTGCCAGCAGACACAGCTGAGGCCGTTTGGTGGAGTTTTTAAATGAACACGAGCCACTTGTCAGGAAAAAAAGCATTAAAAAAAACCCCCACCATTACCAACACCCCCAACAATCCAAGTGCTGGCCTCAAGCTTTGATGATCAATTTAAGCAATAATCAATTTAAGTGAGGTGCAGCTTCCCCTCCTCCAGCTACACATCCCCACCTCCCAGGTGCTGGCGTGGTCCTGTCCCTCCCTGCACAGCGAGTGAGATGGGACCTGCCTTGGCTGAGGACAACCCTGCAAAGGGAGAGTCAATTCTCAGCCAGAACACCTCTCTTGTGAAGAAAGGCTGAGGGATTTGGGTCTCTTCAGGCTGGAAAAAAGACGCCTGAGGAGGGATCTTATCAACGCTTATCAATACTGAAAGGGGGGGTGTCAGGAGGATGGGGCCAGGCTCTTTTCAGTGGTGCCCGGGGACAGGACAAGGGGTAACAGGCACAAACTTGACCATAGGGAGTTCCACCTAAACATGAGGAGGAACTTCTTTGCTGTGATGGTGGCAGAGCCCTGGCACAGGCTGCCCCGAGAGGTAGTGGAGTCTCCGTCTCTGGAGACATTCCAAATCCGCCTGGACACGTTCCTGTGCAACCAGCTCTAAGATGACCCTGCTCTGGCAGGGGGTTGGACTAGATGATCTCCAGAGGTCCCTTCCAACCCTGTGATTCTATGATTCTATGAACTGACAGACGGGCTGAACTGCTCCCCAGACCTCATCCACAGGTCCATTTAAAAGCCAGGTAATTCCACCACCTTTCCTGACATCCTTCTGGATTGCCACCAGCACGACCAATGTCAGAGCCATGCATCCATTGCTGGCGGGGTCTGGAGAAGGCAGCACAACATGTCTCTTTTAGAAGGGCCTGTTGTGGTAGGACAAGGGGAAATGGTTTTAAACTAAAAGAGGGTAGATTTAGACTAGATATAAGGAAGAAATTTTTTACAATTAGGGTGGTGAGACACTGGCCCAGGTTACCCAGAGAGGTGGGAGATACCCCATCCATGGAAACATTCAAGGTCCATCTGGATGGCGCCCTGAGCAACATCATCTAATTGAAAATGTCCCTTCTCATTGCAGGAGAGTTGGACTAGATGGCCTTTAAAGGTCCATTCCAACACAAACTATGATTCTATGTCTCCAAGTTTTACAAAAATCACATGCATTGACACCGCTTCATGAGGAGTTGGTTTGGAGCAAACACCAGGAGGGCTCTGCCCCTCCCCCACCTTCCTCATCCCTTATCAGGAAACCACGGATGCCAGGACCATGAAATGGCCAATTCCCCCCCGGGTCATGATTTGCTCTCCATCTGAACCTATAGGTAATGGGTTTTGGTTGAGAAGGACAGTATTAGATTATTATTCTTATTAAACGTTGGCAGAAGCTTGCAAAAGTCTGACCTCATTCCAGTCACTTTGTAAAGGGCAAAGAAACCCCATTACTGGTGAAATTAAGAACTTTGAAAAAATTAAAATGTTTAAGTTCTCAAATCTCTCATAAGTTACAGGCCACTCCTGATCTCAGTTGTACTAAATCCAATTCAGTTCCCCTGATGCAAATTGACTCACAGCTTATTTACTCCAAATAACTGAGATGTCTATTTGACCTACACATGAAATGTTTAAAATAAGGAATGACATCTCAATGCAAAACATTTTGGTAAGCCTCAACTACCTTTTCCTTAGCTGCTCGTACTTGCAAAGCGGTATTTGGCCTAGAGAGGGGAACATGGAGTCGCAGATGGGAGGGGGTCACAGGAGATCCAGGTTCTGCTCCAGTTCTGGTCACCTCTCTGCTGTCTGAGCTCTATTGCCCTGTGGTACAACACCTCCTACCTCACCTTCCCCACTTTGTCCTCCTACCCTCACCACAAACTCCTTGGGGCCCTGGTATTTGGTGGCCTTTGTACCCCTCTGGGTGTGATGCTGTCACCCTCCAGCGGAACCAGGGACCCAGAAACAAAGGCGTGGTCATGGCTCTGCCCACTGTTTGCTGCAATCCATGCTCTGAAATTGTTACCATGGCCCCCCCAGATGATTTTGGCTTGGGCCAAAGAAACTCAAAGATGTAGAGCACAATAGGACCCATCATCCCAGGCAGGACCTCGAGGCATTACCCCTGCACATATGAGTATACCAATGCCCAAAGAACGTAAACGTCAACAACGCAACACCTTCAGCTGGAGGTTAATGTTGACCTCAGCTACAAAGCACTTAACTCCTAAACAACCCCGTACTGCGCACCCCTCCTGCAAAGCTGTGCCTTTTGTCCACATGCAGGACTTCCGAAGTGGGCTGAGAGAAAGAGGAGATCATTTCAGTCACTAAAGGCAGAAGGACTAAGCAGATGTTGGCAGGGTGTAGATGAACGCTGCGTCTTCACAGAGATACTATCTACAGGGCACCTAATGGAGCTTCTCCATCTGGGTTATTTTTATTATTATTTTTGAAGGATTCCCAGTTCCAGCAAGCCTTGTACCTCACACCCCCCCTTGCTCTGGGCTGCAGCACATGTGTGGGCATCGCACCCTGCTCACACCAGGACGCTCACCAGTACAAGAGGTGCCGCTGTATGGACCCACTGCTGCTCCAAACCCATGCCCTCTTCTCACGCTGCCACCTCCCTCATCGCACCCCAAAATCTCACCTCTTGGAAGAAAGCTCTGACCTGCCTGAGGCAAAGCTCCTGCCAGAGCACCAGAGCTGGGGAAGGAGCTCACCCCATGGCAAGCTCGCACCTCTCCTTCCCCATCCTCACCGAAGGAAAAAGCAGCCCCCAGTGGGGACCCAGGGGCTTAGGGAACAGGCTGCTTTTTTAAGGACTCAAAAAGACATTCCCTTTCCAGAAAAGCTCCACTGGCCTATCACTGATTTCAGCAGAGACCTGCTCTACCTTCTCGGAGGAAACCACACATCAAGGACCAACCCAACGATCCCACAACTGGTTAGCATAGATACTTTCCCCCAGGAAATATTTCCATGCCTGCACACAGCTTCCTTGCCCACCCCGAGCGAAGCGCAAAGGTGACCCTACACAAAACACCGAGGAGCAGCCAGGATGTTTCTCCCTGGGAGCTTCAGGGGCTCCTGCCTTCCCATCCTCCACAGCCAGGGGTGTTCGGAGCCATCCCTGGGGATAGACATCTGGGAGATGGGCGTCTTTGAAGGGGAGTGACAAGCGAGTCCCCGCGCAGGACGTGGCCATGATTGGCATTTCCAAAGGTGGAGGAGCGTGCTGTGACTGCTCCCAGCGGCGCCTGGCGCGGCCGGTGACAAGCTGCTTGTCGTGTCACTCGGAGATGAGAGGCTGCGGCGTCAAAAGGGACCCTCTGAACACCAACGCCACGACACAAAAGCAGCAGTTCAAAGCCCCCAGTTTCCCTCCTGGGGAGACAGCCTGGCTGGTTATGACACTAATTTATTGTCAGATATACTTCTTTTTTTTTTTTTTTTTTTGAAATAACAGTCAAAGGCTTTTGTGTTTGAATCCCTTTGGCTGGATTGATGATGGCATTACATCTTACCTGGGCGGTAATGAAGGATACAAAAAAAAAAACCCCACCAGCTTCTAACGTAAAGTTTGGGCCTTACGACTTATTTACTCTCCTGGCAATGGGCCAGATTAATTCAGGGTGTAATTTCATGGACTTCTGAATTTCATCAAGCTGAGAGGTTGACTGTATAAAACAGTTGACAGGTATCAGTGGAGGGGTGATCCTAGGTCAGCCCTAACCATCAATAGAGACACCCCCTGAGGCTCTTCACGGCACATTCCTCTACCCCAGCCCTGTCTGCAGAGGGGGGTTCTGTTGTCTTTGATGTTTTGCTCTGAAATCACAGCGCTGAGGGAGCTTTACTTTGCTGTGCACGCATTTACCTACAGGAACTGGATGAGCTGAAAGACTAGTCAAGAGTTACAGTGCTGGTCTTTAGAAGTCCCTCCAAAACCTGGTAATTTGGTGGCTTCTCAAAAGAGGTGGGTGGTCTCAGTCCACTTTTCTACAGAAACGCTATCTACGTCGCACTTCTGCAGCACCACCGGGGATCTTAGAAGAAAGGCAAGAAGCACCTAAACTGCTGGTCTCAAATGGATTTCCAAAGATTAGACGTGCAATAGTCATGCAAAAGATGCGTTAGCAGGGTGAAGCAGTAGCGCTGCCTTTGAGAAGCAGCTGACCCACCCCAGGCTTTGGTGACTCCTTTGCTGCCAGCCAAAAGGAGACGCATGGTTGTTTGGCTGGACTGTGTCTGTCTGCAATTTCTGAAGAGTTAATGGAGCTTCTTGGCTGAAATCTCAGTGTGATGTTACTGTTTATCCGTATTACAGGCTTGTGTTTAAACATCGTAATGATCCTGGTAATATGTTTCCAGCTGCTCACCACCCTGGATAGCCAGTTATTAAAAATAAACTTGCATAAACACGACATTTCTTTTGCACAGCTCATCCGTTTTGCCTGCATGATCATGCTATAAGAGGTCACTGAGCTCTGTTTGTCACATCCTTGTCTGTTCCTATGGGAATGACTTCCCTACCATCAGCAGAAGATTATGTCCTGGAGCTGTGGCCAGGTGGTGAAGAAGAGGAAGACAGCACAGGAGGGGAGAGTACGCTCAAAAAGATTTTTTGTGTACGTACATTTCTTCTGTGTTGCTTAGGGAGACATTTTCTCCCCTATACCGAGCATTGATCTCCAGTTTGATGATGGCTTTCAAAGTTGGGCTGCTGTCTCCTGAACTTCACTAAAAGTTCATTGGGTGAGTGGAGAACGGAGGCAGATTAATTAAAGTGATGTGAATGGTTAGTCTTTCTATTGGAAATGATTGTCTATGGAGCAGTATAGCAATATATCATTAATCTGGAAAGGTCAGTTATGAAGAAATATTGATTTCAGAAGTTTGGTTTGATTACATCGCTGTAAAGTGTGACATTAAAATCCCAGCTGTTTGTGTCTCTGGTCTGAGATCAATGGAAAATGCGGTTTTGGATTTGCTTCTCAATTTTGTTCCTTTTTTTTTTTAAAAAAAAAAAAAGACAAAGAAAAAGAAGAAAGTATTTCCAATGGCATTAGCTACCCAGAGTAAATTGTTACTTGACTGGGGTTGACGGTTGGTTTCTATTAAAAGGATGCTGTCAAAATGCTTAGGCCCAACATTTATAATCAAGCTGAAGGAATTTCCTGATGATTATAAAGAAAATGTTTTACACCGAGACCCTTCCCTGATGTCCATCAACGCCAGCCAGGCTGTGACCACAAGGGCAAAGCTGCCCACAGCACCTCTGGGACCGGAACAGTTTAGAAACATGGGTAGGATTTCCAGTGTATTACTTATAAATATTTCAAGGAAACGTTCACAGCTATTTCTCACTTTTTATAGCCAGTATTGCAGTGTTATGAAAGCTTCGAAGCTAAGCCCATTTCTAAACAAAGCCCCGGTAAAAGAGCATTATTCATTAACTGTTCAACACCAATCTTCTGCTGGGAGAAGGATTAGACTCATCATAATCATCTCCTCTCTTCCAAACCAGACGCAAAGCACACTCCAGCTCACGCACAGGGGAATGCAGAATTTCAAACCCCAACCCCCCCTGCCAAAGGGCTCCTCTCCAGACATCGTTCCACGAGAACGAGCCGGCCCCCACCGTACTGGTGCCTACAGGGAGCAGGAGGATGGCCCAGACCACGTGTCTGAGACTCCTACCCATAAAACAAAACCTGCCCCAAGCACTGCCTGTTGGTTGCCACTGGCTGGAGATGCTCGGAGGATCCCACTGCCTTCCCCCTCTTAATTTTGGCTGGAGTGGGTTTGGGCTGCAAGAGGCAGGTTCCTACCTTGCCTCTTTTCTCTCTGTGTATCACAGAATGTGTTGGGTTGGAAGGGACCTCTCAAGGCCATCTAGTCCAACCCCCCTGCAGTCAGCAGGGACATCTTCAACTGGATCAGGTTGCTCAGAGCCTCATCCAGCCTGGCCTTGAATGTCTCCAGGGATGGGGCCTCCACCACCTCTCTGGGCAACCTGGGCCAGTGTCTCACCACCCTCAGTGGAAAGAACTTCTCCCTAATGTCTGATATAAACCCGCCCTGCTCTAGTTTAAACCATTGCCCCTCGTCCTGTCGCTGCATGCCCTTGCAAACAGCCCCTCCCCAGCTTTCCTGTAGGCCCCCTTCAGGGACTGGAAGGGGGTCTAAGGTCTCCCCAGAGCCTTCTCTTCTCCACGCTGAACCACCCCAAGTGTCTCAGCCTGTGTATCAGCTATGGATGTTTTCCATGGCACATGGTTTCACAATGTTGGGAGCATGAGGGATGTACAGAGCGAGGGATCCCTCTGCGCAGGGTCGTTATTAGGTTAGCTATCGCTAGCATCTGAATTTCACCTGCAAAATCCAGAGCAAGGGCTCAATGGGGAAGGCAAAGGGGGTGAAGCCACCTCACGCACCTCTCCTTTGATTCAGCAAAACACGAAAGACTGTTTTACAGTGCTGCAACAGCACAATATCCCATAGAGAAAGTTCAGTTCCAAAAAGCACTTTGCAGAGAAGCATTTATAACGTGGCCATGAATGTGAGCCAAGGCGAAGGGTGAGGCAGAACATGCTACGTGACCAGGGACGAGAGCTGGGGATGGAAACCTGAGCTGGCAAAACCCCCTCCTGGTATGGTCCTGCTGAAAACCCTGGAGCCAATATCACCAAGTTACCGCTGAGTGTTTAATCGGGGTTGTTTCACAGGGTGAATGCGTTTTCTTACTGTTTATTATTCTGCTTTTGCCATGTAACCTGCTTCACTAAAAGCCTTAAATGAAACAACTGCCATTAAAAAACCATCAAACAGGATTTTATAGTTCTCCCCTTTGCTGCGAGGACCTAACAACTTATAAAAATTTATTTTGCGCTGTGCTCAGTTCCATTAAAAGGCTACTGGGGTTTATTTTTAGGTTTTATCTCAGCACTGAGTTACCTAGCTTGTAACAGTCAAGGTTTTGTTTTGTCACCTCAAGGCCTAATCATAGTGGGATTTGCTGACATTAAGAGTCAGCAAATATATCTACAGGCATCAGCTATGTAGAAATGCTTTCAACTGACACAGGGTATACAAAGGGAAAGAGAATTGCACGCTCTCTGCTGCCACGAACGCTAGGAAAGGAGTAATTATCTCACATCAACATCCTAATTTCCAGCACTTTGATCACAACGCTTTGAATTGTAAATATTGCCAAAAAGTGTCATCTATCAGTTTTAATGAAAGGGATCTTTGCCCACCGAATGCCACGTGCTAAACCGGAGAGGTCTGAAGTCATCTCCCAACCGGCCCCGAGAGACTTTGAATGTTCCTTCAAAGCGGAGGCTGATGTCAAGGGGAGCCGAGATCACAGAGGTGAGGCACCGGGGACTGCCACCGCTGGGAAGTGCTAACTGCAGCCCAAACCCAGCTCCCTTCAGCAAAGCCCCCGCTCAGCTTCCAGAGATGTGTCTCAGCCCCACTGAAGCCAGAGAGCCTTCGGGAGCAGGTCTGCAGGGCTGCGCCGGCAGCGAGATGTGGCATGTCCACAAGACAAGTGAAGGTTGTTGGTTTGGCGTGGGTGTGTGCACCCAGCCTGGCTTCAAACTAGCCGGAGGGGTGGCAGTAAAAGCAAAGGTGCTACCGCAGGGCACAAAATAAGGCTGTGCATCTTGTCCCCAAAGGCCTTGTACACAAGGTGATCAAGGGGGAAAATCAAACGCATGAAATCAAATCCCCAGTGCTTTCCACCGCTAATACCTATTCCAGCTCTGGGGCCCCAAGATAAGGACGTGGACCTGTTGGAGTGGGGCCAGAGGAGGCCACGGAGATGCTGGGAGGGCTGGAGCCCCTCTGCTGTGAGGACAGGCTGAGAGAGCTGGGGGGGTTCAACCTGGAGAAGAGAAGGCTCCAGGGAGACCTTAGAGCCCCTTCCAGTCCCTAAAGGGGCTCCAGGAAAGCTGGGGAGGGACTCTGGAGCAGGGAGGGGAGCCATTGGACGAGGGGGAACAGTTTTAAACTGGAAGAGGGGAGATTTAGATGAGATCTGAGGAAGAAATTCTTGGCTGTGAGGGTGGTGAGCCCCTGGCCCAGGTTGCCCAGAGAAGCTGTGGCTGCCCCATCCCTGGAGGGGTTCAAGGGCAGGTTGGACGGGGCTTGGAGCAACCTGGTCTGGTGGGAGGTGTCCCTGCCCAGGGCAGGGGCTTGGAACCAGATGATCTTTAGGGTCCCTCCCAACTCTAACCATTCTATGATTTTACACAAGTCATCTTCATTTGCACTGTGGGGAGGAACCAGCCCTGCAGGCATGTTTGTACAGCACCCAGCACAGGGTATGGGGGCCCAAGGCTACCCATCCTACCGCAGAGCTGCTGCCAGCACCACCCAGCACACGTTGCTGCAAAAACCCATACAGCGGTGACTGAAAAGTGAAGACAGTAAAAAAGGACAGTTTCTACACTAGCTGGGGCAGTATAAGACTGTGCTGGTCGCACACAAGCAATTCAAGGACTCATTCACTGATTTCAGGGTGTCACAGCAGGCAGAGATGGACCAGATTCATGCAGTACCAGTGAAGAGGCTGGGAAGAGATGCAAGAGCAGGCTTGGGTTTGGGCAGGTAAGTTTTGTGGGAGGGTGTTTCTGAAGTAACATCATACACATGCCCTTTTCCTTCTACTCTTCCTGAGCATCCACCACCAACCCCTTCAGGAGACATTCCAGTCTGACCCAGGGTGGCAGCAATCATCTCTCCTGGGATCACAACTACAGAGTGCTCTTAAACACAAAACCTCATCAACACCAAGAGCAGAACCGTATCTTCCATCATGTTTGTCAAAACACGGTACTTTGCAAGCTTTCCTATGATTTTCTGAGCGCACACATGGCCAAGATGATATACATCCCTGATGCCATGGCAACCTTCCTCAGATGTTTACTTGACATATGAATTATGCAAGCAGCTAAGGTTTTAAATCATCTTCTCCTGCATATTCGTCTGTCACTGCAGCACCCCCAGGCCTCCACAGCCACAGTCTAACCCGGGGCTCTGCTGTGGGTATCAACGGGGACCAGTGATGCTCCTTCTGCTGCCGACGAGGAGCATCCACCCTGCAGGAGTGGGAGCCACTCACCGCCTCCCCAGGTAGAAAGGCTTGTGCCTTGAGAACTGCCTTTTTTTTTTCCCCCCATGAAGTTGTGTTAATTAAAAAGATTAAAGCCATATGTTAAAACATCGGTTGACAGGTATAGTTCCCTTCCCCCCCCGCCCCAGCTCCCTTGACACGCTCGCGAAGTGTTAACAGCAGACGTCAGTCCTAGAAGACTGTAAAAATTATCATCTCAGAGCTATTAATACAGCACGGTGGTTGGGGGGGGGGTGGTCTTTAAAGAGCATATAGCATTAAACCTCTAGCTAGATATTAAGGGGATTTCTTAACCTGTAAAATTATAGTTATGTGCAAAAGAGGGAAGGGAGGGAGGGGGGCTTAATTAAAAATCCATACTTAGCTGGCGCAACACCATACTTAAGGGCTCTAGAAGAAGCCATTTAAACAGGTAAAATACTGCCCCAAATGCAGAGATGTCTCCTGAATAAAGAGGCCCTTTGTATCTTTGATGTCCTGTAAGTGCCATTCTCTTTAATTTTCTCTTTCCTAACAGCCATAAAGGATATTTTAAATGCATGAGGGACACTCAAGCCACAGAGGCTATGGCACGGTGTCCGGCACAGTGAAATGTTCCTGGAATGGACTCCGGCAAGGGCAGTGGCCGTTCTAAAGTCAAAGGAGCCTGTAGAGGTGCTAGAGGAGATGAATTCCTAAATGGCTTTATTTCCTACTGGCAGTGTGATACCAACTTTGAGACCACAGACAAGGATCCTCTTTTCACAGAATCACAGAATGGTGGGGGTCGGCAGGGCCCTCTGGAGATCACCCAGTCCAACCCCCTGCCAGAGCAGGGTCACCCACAGCAGGTGGCACAGGAACGCCTCCAGGCGGGTTTGGGATGTCTCCAGAGACGGAGACTCCACCACCTCTCGGGGCAGCCTGGGCCAGGGCTCTGCCACCCTCACAGCAAAGAAGTTCCTCCTCGTGTTTAGGAGGAACTTCCTATGGTCAAGTTTGTGCCCGTTACCCCTTGTTCTGTCCCCGGGCACCACTGAAAAGAGCCTGGCCCCATCCTCCTGACACCCCCCCTTTCAGTATTGATAAGCGTTGATAAGATCCCCCCTCAGGCGTCTTTTTTCCAGCCTGAAGAGACCCAAATCCCTCAGCCTTTCTTCACAAGAGAGGTGTTCCAGTCCCCTCACCATCTTGGTAGCCCTTTGCTGTCCCCTCTCCAGCAGTTCCCTGTCCCTTTTGAACCGGGGAGCCCAGCACTGGACCCAGCGCTCCAGATGTGCCCTCCCCAGGGCAGAGCAGAGGGGGAGGATGACCTCCCTCCACCTGCTGGCCACACTCTTCTTGATGCCCCCCAGGATGCCATTGGCCTTCTTGGCCACAAGGGCCCATTGCTGGCTCACGGTCACCCTGTTGTCCACCAGGACTCCCAGGTCTCTTTCCACCGAGCTGCTCTCCAGCAGGTCACCCCCAACCTGTCCTGGTGCAGGGGTTATTCCTCCCCAGGTGCAGCGCCCTACGCTTGCCCTCGTTGAATTTCATAAGGTTTCTCTCCGCCCAACTCTCCAGCCTGTCCAGGTCTCTCTGGATGGTGGCACAGCCTTCCGGTGTGTCAGCCACCCCCCCCAGCTTTGTGTCATCAGCAAACTCGCTGAGGGTGCACGGTGTCCCTTCATCCAGGTCATTAATGAATATATTGAACAGGACTGGACCCAGTACTGACTCCTGGGGAACACCACTCGTCACTGACCTCCAACTAGACTCTGTGCCCCTAATTTTCCTAAGGGCTCTGCAAAAGGATGGGCTGTATGGAAAGGCGATCCCCATCCTGAATAGGTGAAGGTACGTATTCTTCAGAGAAGCCCTGCCCAAATAGCCCTGGCTCTCCAGTGGGAACGCACAGTCTGCTGGCAGTGGAGCAGCACTACAACCCAGCAGCATCAGACGGGGGTGGGCAATGGTCAGTTTGGGCTGGTTTAGAAGTTACTTTTTTTCAAGCGCAGCCCCCAGTTGTAACAGCACACTCCCTCTCTGCTGCACGCCTCAGGAAAACAGGAGAAAGCAACAAAACCACCAAAGCTGGATTTAAGTGTTGAATTAAGGGTTTGAGCAAATGCGATTTTCTTGTTATTGCAGCAGGCGAGGCGTGCACAAATCATGAATTTCCAGCTCAGAGCTAACCTAATATCCCTTTCTCCTGCACCAGCAGCCCTGCCAGTGCAGCGGGGTTAGGTAGGACACGCGTTTCCCTATGCTCTGTGCTGACATAATGGCAGCAGCAATCTAGGCCAGGCTTACATATAAGGTAGAGTGGTAGGTCACTATACCCAAACACAGGAAAACACGGCGACACCAATGCCTACCCAACTTGCACAGTCCCAACATATGGTAGCAGAAGCTGGAGGACCAAATATAGCTTCTCAGCCAGACTTTGGTACAGCAGTTTATATCAGTAGAAGGTCTCATGCCTCCTACTCTGCTGAAGGTGCAACTGTACATATGACCCAGCTTACAAAGGAATTTCACTCATTCATTTAGTCTTTGGAAGTGGATATAAGCAGCCCATAAATTATGCATAGCTTCTAAAGCAGTCTGTTTAGAACTGAGAGGGAACACATTCAAATGGAAGCCGATGACTTCTCCAACTTCAGAAGATGGGGCTAATTACAAGAAACAATAAACAACGGGGTTCACACGAGACTGCCCAGGCCAGTGCTGGGTGGGAATCCCCAAATCCAGAAGTGATCCCAGAGACAGAGACTGCCTTCATCTGACTCAGACGCCTGTGCAGAGCTGGTGAACTTTAGAGTTGAGATTTCTTCTAGTCCAATGAAAATCAGGTTAAGGCCTCATTTACATGGGGCTTCTTCATGTAGACAGGAGTCTTTATTAATATTGTATGTCTGCAGAACTCTGGGCCCTGGAGGGGCTGTACCTAGGAACGGGCTATCATCGAGTCTGACCCATGGAAGCACAGCATCAAGAGGTCTGCATCTAGCAGTCCACAAGAGAAGATATGGGTACAGCTGGCAGTAAGAGAGCAGCACCCACTCACACCAGTCTTCAAGCCTACCTCTGCTTTAGTGCCCGAAAGAGGAGCATCCAGGTGGGCTCTCCGTCACCTTGTGCCATGTGCAGTCATTTACGTGGGTGCAGACAGTACCGGTCAGAAGACACCCACATTGCCTTGGTGGGATGGTACGAGTGGTGTTTTGAAAGGTTTCTGCTGGTAACATTGAACATAGTCCTCATAAACAGAGAAACCGAGTTCTCTGGGGGAAGCACCTGATTTCAGAAAGCAAAAGGCAAGAGCAAGAATTAGGCTTCTGTGGCACAAGGGGAATCATGAAACCTGGGTCCCACCCCTGCCCTTTTCATTACCTTTCAGAAGGACCTTGAACAGATGCTTTAACCTCTGTATCCTATAAACTGGGATAATAACAACACTGTCGTATCCTGGAGGAGCCCAGAGACTGTGAGGGCGAAAGGCATGGGAGCTGGGGAGAGCTTTTCTCATTACCTCCAGCCTCCACAACATGTCATAAAGCAGTCATTTGCGCTCACTCTTCAGAGACTGCCTCTGGCATCATTCTCCTTGCACAGAGCCCAACAAGGACTACCAGCGGACACCTTCGCCAGGTGCTCATACACCTTCCTGAAGCTGTCAGCTTTGCAAGGCATCGTCTGGCCATGTAAATAATATGACAAACAGCAGGGGAAATGCCACCAGACAAAATACTGCACATGTCACGGTATTAGAAATCCTAGAGAGAGAAAGAAAAAAAAAAGTCCTCGTGGTTTAATGGAGAAGGTCAGACAGGAGTTATGTTTGTGTTTTTCAGCATGATTGGATTATAAATATAGTCAGCAGAGGCTTAGGACACGGGGAGCTCTAGATTGTATTGGGATGTGTCACTTCTGACACCGGCGGGTGATGCCTTCATAAACCTGGCTCCGCTGTCACAAGCCGCTGCGGCTGCAGCAGGCAGAGGATAAAAGACAGGAGTTTGCAGGGGAGCCAAGGGGCAGGCAAAGCAATTACGAAGTTATATATGTTTGGCTCTATGCTGTGTTTTACTCCAAAAGCTAAACAACGGTAGATTGTATCATTAAGCTGCACCCATGGCAGAAACGGGGGAAGCGCTGCCAGCTCAAGCAATTTCATGAGGTCATGACGCAGCCAATACATCTTTGATGTGCACAGGATGCATCTGCTCTCTGCAGCCCACAAACCTGTTTTTTCTGCTCAACAACTCTGGAAAAGATTTTTCAAAAGTATTTAGAGGATTTATGGCCGCATGCTCCTTCGAAACGAGCTCTCTGCCTGTGTGCACTAGGCAGGTTGTTGTGTTCTGCTGAAGATATTGGCACCTTGTGGAGTTTGTGCTCATCAGTCAACAGGATTTATGCTCCTAAAGCTCTTAGGTGCATGTAAATCTTCTCCAGGGTAAGCCTTGATCTCCCGGCCAGGTCCATGTTGAGAATTCTCAGAAGTCAGGAGGACTTTACATCACATGAATGGTCTTCTATTAGCTCAAAATTAGTATTGAGAAGGGGATTAATTTAATAGCAATTCCAGCTGTTTTCATTTCCTATCAAGCCTGTCATATCAGGGGATAGTGTTTAAGGGACTTCTAAGGAATATCTGACCTATTAATGGCAAAAGAACTAATAGCCGTATCATGAGCGATCTGTTTTCTGCTTTCAGTTCACCACCCATCACCACTTACCCTTTTTCCTAGGAAGAATACTGCAGTCCTAACAGAAGGATGATTTACTCAAACAGGTGGACAGATTGGACGGAGCGATAGGCAGTGGATGTAGAGAGATGAAACTGGTTATTAATTTAAAGTGTCAGTTCTGGAAGACAGTGGTGGCTGGATACTCTCCCCCTGCCTCACACAGCCTCCAGCTACAGGGATGCTCAAAGCTGGGAAAATGGAGATGTGTTGTTGAGACCCAAGCAGCTGGTCGCTGCGGTCAGCACACCACATTGTCACACAGCTGTCTGACAGTGCAGCCGGTCACCTGCCACCTGGACAGCAGATGACACTGTCCCCTACCCGCCTTACCCTTGTCAGATACAGAACAGCGAGGGCTGGAGTGTATCCCCCTTTCCTAGTGGAGATGTGTTACAGAGGTATCCTTGCCATACAGAAACCTGAATTTTCCGCTATTACTCCCGACTGGCAGTCAGTCCTGCATTGTGACCAATAATTAGGAACCAGAAGTTTGAGGAGAAATCAGAAAAAAGAAGACTGACAATGTCCCCAACATGGAAAAAGTTTCTTGCACTCACACAAGACTTAAAGTTCAATTACTTGCTCATTACTGAACAGAGACACACATCCTTAATCCACTCTATCACTCCCAGTAAGAAATTAAATTAATTCCTAGCCTGTTGTCATGGTAGGACTATTCTATTAAGGGTGGAGATAAAAATATTTTTCCAAACAGCAATATAGAGGATTGCAGAATAGCCCAACATTTTGTTTCACGGTAAATCCCACTTGCAAACCAACAACCCAATCTCGAGGCAGCAGCTCAGAGACTCGAAGAGCCCTAACGCCCACAGACGTGTGGTTGTCTGCGGAGATAACAATAAAATCAGTGAAGCCACCACACAGCCAGAGAGCACGCTCAGGAGCTGAATGCCCCGTTGTTTGACTTTCACTAATATTGTTTAATTATATTGCTAGAAGGCAAGAATTCCCATTTGTCGGCAACTGGGAAAGTGCTTAAGGTGATGATATTGTTCTGCTTGGGTGGCCTGTGCCTGAAGGTAATCTTTCAAAAGCAGCTGCTTTAAGTGTTGGTTAAATGGTACCAAGGGATTCGCTTGACACAGGTGTCATGTTTAATCTTATTCATATATCAATAAAACTGGTACCATATGTGCAGGTTGGTTGGCAGCACTGAACCTCTGAGACAATCAATATTTCCATTAACAGACTCATCCTCGCTGGTCAAACCCACTGCAGGCTCCCGACTTCAGGCGCTCCCGGCCCGCCGGCTTCCAACCTCTGCTTTCCAACAGTTCTTCACCAGAAAACACGCTGCAGGCACCTCGGAACTGCAGTTTGGCTTTTATTTGTGCACACACCTCCCCCAAATAGACATAAACACGAAGCAGGGAAGCAGCGGTGGTCAAGGTTTAAGCACATGCTGTTTCTACGGTATGGTTCCCAATGCTTTTCAGTGGAGGCTCTCAAAGCACTTTGCAACCCGCGCTGTCGTTGCAGTCACGGAAAGGTGAACGGTGGCTGAGAGGAGGAGAAGTCATTGCCCCAAGTGTGCCAAGGATGGCCAGAATTCAGCCTGGAAATCCTGGTGCTCAGCATATGGCAACGCAGGTTAATGCGCATATGAAAGGCAGCGCCTTTGCAGCTCGCTGGCTGTTCCCCGGCAGCTGCTCGGATACACGCTGTGCTCAGAAACGCGAGGCGGCTTTTGTCAGGTTATGTTTTCCCTCTAACAGCTTTCCCCGGGATAAAGCTCTGCTGTTTGCAGTAGGACTTTGGTGATATTTTTTTTTTATATATATTTTTTAATACAGTGGTTACTTGTACGGCTAAAACTCACACTAACACCTGAACTTTTGAAGTCTGGAAAAGCAATGGTCCCTTTCTAATATGTGGCACATCAGCCTGCTCCCTTCATCCTGGGAAGGGGTCTGGGAGCAGCAGTGACAAGGACAGCCCAGCCCAGCGAACCCAAATACGTCCTTCATCCAGATGCCATGGGGACAATAACAAGGGTCACTTGTTTCCTGACATACTAATTTAAAAGTAGGCTTAGCAACACTTGCATTTATGCATTACGATCCAATGCATTACTGTCTGATTTACCTATCACTAACAGTCTCTCACCAAGCAGAACAGCGTGGCCTGAAAAAGCCAGGACAAAAACAGCAGGAATGCTAATGGCAGCGCCTTGGCAGAGCCATGTGCACGAATCTCGCGCAGAATCCTTTTTTTGAGCTGAGACTGATTCTCACTTAGGTGAGTCTAGAAATTTACAGCTTAAAAAAATACACTTTATAAGGTTATTATTCCCCTTGGCCCCCCACATTTGTTTCACTTGGAGCACAGGGCACTCCTTCCATGGCGGGGAGGGAACCGGGCAGAGGAAGACATGCTGGTGGATGAGGGCTTGGATGGGATTCATCTCTGGACACATCACCTGACAAACCCAATCCCTAACTTAGCATGAGAGACAGATTTAACACTCCCAAATGAAATGTTAATGCAGGAACAATCCCCTATAACATCCGCACCGTAAATAATTTACTTTCCTTCCAAGCGCTGAGGAAGATTAATGGGCAGGTTTTTTTTGAAAAAAAAGAAAAAAAAAAGAAAAAAAAAAGAGTTAAAACATTTGCAGGCCCCAGTGTCATTGCAATAACAGGCAGCACGTGTAAACACTGCAAGGACTGCATCCATTTAGGAGCGGCTGGGAGACCACACAGTGCCGGAGAGGCACCGATGCGCAGAGCTGCCCTTGCTATTAAGGGGCCACTTTGAGTTTCCATTTGGAGCCGGGAGAGGCGGGGGATTCACTGGCCGGGTTGGAGGCACCGGTTATTTGTTATGATGAACTCTCTGAAACGAAGAGATTAAAATAAGCCCAAAGTGTTTCTCTGACAAATGTTAAACGTCACCCGCAAGATTTATAGCACTTCTGTTCCCCCTCCGAAAGCTTTTAGTTCAGTGGCAGAGGTTACTGAGGGCTTGTCCACTGGCTGCCGGCTTTATAGTTTTAGCACTGGCCAGAGAGTAATCCAAAGTTTCAATAATGAGTAATAGCACTTTCAGCTCACCATCATCATTTGTCCTACATCCATTATTGTCCTAAGAGACCAATCTTGCTGATGTAAATGGTGCTGGCAGCTGGCGTGTCAGCATTTCACACCTCCGCAGCTGCCGGGCTGCGCTGCCAGGAGCTCCGCTCCCCGTGCAAACCTCCCTGTGCTGCCCGGGCACTGCCCTGCACGCGGGGACACAGCCCAGGGATGTCCTCACAGCATCCCTGGTGGTGGCAAGCTTGGAAGGGGTGGCCTGGCTTAAGTATGGTTCTCTGAAAAGCTTTATTTTGGGAGGGTTTTTTCCTCTACCCTGGGACTGCCATGCTGCAGTGCAATGGGAGCGGTTGCTCTCCCCTTGTCAGTGTTGCTACAATACCTCCAAAAAGCATCTTTTCCTCTTTCCATCCTTCCTGCCCCATCTCACTTGTGCCTCTCCCTGCTCTTCTCCCCTCCTTCCAGGGCACAGGAAGGATTAGCCCAGCAACAGCTCGTGCATGAGGAGCGTGCACAGGAAACTGGGCATCCATGCTCCGGTCTGCCCCCAGGGCTGGGATGGAGACATGGGGTGAGGGCTGCTGACAGATAAAGCTGACACCCATCCCACTGGGATGAAGCCAAAGGTGTCCCACAGCCTTGGAGGGGGGGGGTCCCCCTTCCCTGCTGCCCCTAAATCCATGTGCCGCAAGCCCCACCACCGCCTATCACACACAGCCTCCAAGCTCTGCGCTCCAGTGGATAATCTAACTGTGTAAACACGTCTTAATTGTCTTTTCTCATGCACTTTTTAAGGAGATTGCAGCTGTCCAAAATAACATCAAACAGCCCAATGCTGCAAGACCATGTCAGAGAATACCGCACCCAGCAACACTTCAACTGCCTGCCAAAGGGACAGAGGCAGGGAGAGAAAACCTGGGTTATGTGGGGTATAGAAGACCTTATAGAGTGCAAGAGGATTCCCCAGGCGAGCCTGATCTTTGCAGTTACCCAGCTAGCTAGAAGTTCATTCATCTTAACTCATCAGCTAACATCTCTTTGTGTTTGCATCATGAGCTGCAAGGGTTGTCCTCATGTTTGCCTCAGTTCGCACCCACAATGCTGCTTTGAGTGTTCTCACATCCCCCTTTTTCCTTCCTCCACACTCATCCAGGTCAGGGCGATAAGCCCAAATACATGTGTTCAACAGAGCAATCAAACAAGAATAACAAGCCACCACAGACAGCAAACCGATCAGGCTGATCTACAGGTGCAAACAACTTCAGATGATGGACCCGCCTTCCAAAAATCATTAGAAAAGTGAATCCCCCCAGCGTAAATCACAGCATAAATCCCAGCTCTCACGGGGCTGGCTGGACACTAACAGGTCAGCTCCACTTCCCAGATGGAGAACTTAATCACCCCACTGCTGGTCTGTGTAATTACAACAGTTATGAATCTTATTCTTTACCAACCTCTTTCAAATCCAGACCCTGGATTTGACTTGCTAACCTCATCAGTACACAGCCCTGCCAGACTCTGTGGTAGGTAGATTTTTTTTTAACCAAGTAATAAATCAGATGATTGCCTCAAGTGCAACTCAAAGGCTTGACTCTCTTAAGTGTGGGTGAAGACCCTCTGCCCAATGCTGCTGACCCCAGAGTCAGGCCAAGACAAAACTGGTACTTCGAATTTAGCACAAATTTGGGAGCAAGAGTTGTTTGTCTTCTTCCAAACAGCACACTTGAGCATCTCTCTTAGCTTTCCTCTCCTACCAGGAGAATTAGGAAAAGCTGAGATGCTCACATACCCACAGGACCCCAGGAACCAGAGATTTAAACAAAGTGAGTCAAGAACTTCAGACAGCTAAAAAAACATATTATGAAGCCTGCATTGAACCTTTCTGTCCAGGAACAGAAAAACCTTTTGACTACTGACCAAAGATATCCTTGTACAAAGTCTATCATACCCCATCTGCCTTTTCAGATCCTGAGCTAATGTGGTCAGAAGTCTGGATTTTTCCTCCTTTCCATGATCTGGGATCACCCAGCTGTTTGAAGGCCAACCAGCAGTAGGCGAACAGGACTCCCTGGTCAGAAAGGACTGCACATCTCCATGTGACTATCGGACCCCAAAGTGTCTTGAAGTAGAAATTAGGCAAAATTAATCATCTTGGGTAACGTTGTGCTTGTCTTTATTTGTATTTAAACAACAAGAAAAACTTGTCAGGAGGAATAATAAGAGTTACACATCTATTGTCACACCAGGGCCTTTTTACATGAAATGTTAAGTCACACAAGTCCTTCCGAGTATAGTCTCTGTTATATTTTAAGACAACTGAACACAGTACTGATCACCTCTGGCTCCGAGGCTGCAGACAGCCCAGTCAGCCATACTGGGAAAACCACGCTGCAGCACCGGCTCACAGGCTCACGGACAAGCACTCGCACACCCCATCCATCCATCTTCATAGCACACCTGAACCCCCGGAGGCTCTTACCTGGTAAGTTATTCAGGATTTTTCTAATTTTCTAGAAAAGATGTCAGTTTGTCACTAAAATTGGGAAAAACTTAAAAAATCTTGGAAGTATTCATCAAGTGGGGAAGACATTTCCTTCTACTGCTCTGGGGCAATATATCCCATCGGCTTGGGATCACTGATCTCGACAGCCCTGACCAAATCACTCTTCTGCTCGTTACCGCCTCATCCCTGCGAGGCAGCACTCTCCCAGGCACATAAGCAGATGGAGAAAAACCAAACACCATGGAAGACAAACATGAACACATCATTCATGGGAATGAGACGCACACACAGCAAGCTCAGGTCACAGGCAGCTAATCCTGCATTGCTTTCCCTTCCTCTAACATTATCATGTGTTTTTGTTGATGGGGTTAGATTTGACCAAATTCTTCTTGCACGATTCAACCCTATTCGCAGGGGTCAGCACTGGGGCATACCTGGACAACCACAATTTGGTAGGCTGAGACATGCCTTTAAGGGCTCATCTTATGGTCCCATGTGCCACCAAACAGCCCCTGATGCTCCAGCCACGTCAGGCGATGCTGATCTCAGGGGTGCCTTCCCCTGGTGCAACCCCCCCACTGCTGCTTGCCATGGAGCAAGGGGAAAGAGTAAGAAGTTGGGCTTTGTATCCCAAAACCTGGTGCTTCAGGTGGGAACCCACTCAACTAATTAAGAACACCTTGGATAACAACTGAAAGGACAGGAGTATCTTGTCACAACCATTTGCTCAGACCATTGCTACAAGGTACTTTTAAGTGAGGCAAAATATACAGCAAAAGATTTATTGTACACCAGAGTTACCAATATGAGCCCAGACTGAAACCACAAGGCTTGGAAAGGGAAAGAAAAGAAACTTCACAAAAAAATCAAGGGTGAGTGATGGTTTATATTTGAAAGGAGGTGTGCTCATTCACACCAGTGAATGATTTAGCTTATCTGAAGTGTCTGACTACAGCCTAACTCTTGAACCATCCAGTCTTAAACATATTCCTTTCTATGGTATGACTGGGACACAGATGCTACAAGAAAAGCCATTGGAAGTTGAGACATATCCAAGCAGAGTTTGCAAACCAACTCCAAGATCCTAAAAGATTTACTGGAGAGGAGAGCCCCTTCCTGCTCCAGCAGGTTGCAGAACTATCAAGCAAGTATGTTGGAGAGTGAGTTCCTTGCTTGGTTACCAGGTGTCTTGTGTAACCCTGCTCTGTGCCTCTGGTCCTTCTGCCCAACTCTGTCATCACCATGGGTACCCCAGAGGGAAAACATGCCACAGAAAACAATCAAGGCCCTGCAGCTCCAAGCAGACCTTCTCATCAGCCAAGCCACAACCACAACACAGAGCAGCGGCTGGACAGCGGGCTGTATCCCTGGATAAAGCAAATCAAAGCCACTGTAGTACTTCCCGATTACCCATTTCAATAGAGGAAGTCTTTCCTTTTGCTCATCCGCTGTGTGCTTACAGGTATATATTATGCCACTGTATGCAAGTCCAAACGCAAAGAAAAGTTCCCACTGAAGTAAATTAAATTTGAGTTAAACCACACATGAGCTGCAGAATGTGCTGGGATTGCAGATTGCAAACCACACTGCATAGCTGACTCTGCTGTTCCCAGTGGATCCCTCCTAAATCCACCATCTATCAATTTCTCCCGCTTGGAGAAACCTAATCCCAGGGCTAGAATCAGCAAGTCCTTCCCTCCCTTCCTCCTTAGGCCACCTTTTTCCACTAAGTGAGATAAATTTTTCCCAGCTGTAATATTGCCAGAGACAGTAGGGTTACAGTGGGGAAAAGCTTCATCCCAGAAAGCATTGCAGGTTAGCACATCAGTAAATCAAAGAATAAAAAGATAGACCTTCCCCTTTTATATGATGCATGTTTCCTCATCTCTCTTGAGGAAGCTGGGAGAAAAGGTTAACAGGGAGCAGCCAGAGCTAATGATTTAGTTAGGAGGCTCATTAGCTAACTAGCAGTAGAGCTGAGAGAGCTCACAGCTACAGCAGTCCACACTTCAGAGATTCATCCAAGACTCACCTGAAATCCTTGAGCCTGGGATGCATCCATGGTCCCCCACTTGCAGATGCATCAGGGCTTGGCCAAGCAGGGTCTTCTCCATGGAGGCGGTCACCACGTTGCAGGATTGCAGTACAAAGGGGGGGGGGGCACAGTTGCGAATACAAAGTTGTACGGCACAGTACCAAACCGGAGTCCAGCATTTATGAGCACCAAGGGACAGGTTTTGGTGACACACGAGGTGGTGGCTTTAGCCCCAGCCCTGCCTAGGCCTCATGCTACCGCAGCTCAGTGCGCCTTCCACCAGCAGGCACAGCCTTAATCCTGATGGTGTGGATTAAAAAAATAGTTTGTGTTGATTCCTTCATCCAGGAACACTTTACCTTGCAGAAAAGCATCTTTTTTCACCCAGTGTTTTGGGTTCATAAAGCAAAAGTTTCCTTTTATCACCTCATCCTACAGCAAGCAGCAAAGTCGGTTCCCCTGCTTGCTCCGGCTGTCGGAGCAGCACGTGTGTGAAGCTTCTCCTCTAGTTTGAAGCTTTCCTCTCTCCAAGCACCAGTTACCGTCTCAGTTCCTACTGTCCCACAGCACGTGCAGCTCCCAGGGCTGTTTACTCCAGGATCAGCTTTTGATTCCTCCTTCACCAGGGGCTCGAAGCACCAGTTGTGCTTTGCACGCAGCGGCGGGGCCCACAGGCTGGTTGAGGGCTGGGACCGGTCACCTTGGAGCCTCCTACAGCAGCACCTCCAACCTCGGCCACTGCAGAGCTGGACCACGTGAGGCTGGCTTGAGGCAGACCTCCTTGTGTGCAAGCTCCACACAGGTATTAGAGATATCGGCACGTATTAAGCATTCCTGTAAAAATATAGGATAGTCTTTAAAGGTAAGAGGTAGCAGCTACTGGGCAGGAGGAACATACTACTGTTTCTTCTGAGCATTCCAGAGCAGGAAAAAAGCCCAGCCCTGCACAGGGACTTTTCTAGATGGCTCGTCGTCCTGGTTCCGGCGGGGATAGTGTTAATTTTCCACAGGCTCCGGCAGGGACACGGGTTTTTCATCCCGCGGGAGCCATGCCCAGTTGGAGCTGCCGGGGGCGGGAAGTCGCCGCTAGGGGCGGGCAGGGCCGTCCCGGGCCCGGTCGGGGAGGGGCGGTTCCGTAACCGGGTTTGTATATTCCTCTATCTCTGGTATTGTTGTTGTTTTCTTGTTCCCTTTGCTGTTCTGTTAAACTGCCTTTGTCTCAACCCACCAGTTTTGCCTTTTTTCTTCCGATTCTTCCCGCCTTGGGGAAGCCTGAAGGGGCGGCTCTGGCTCTTTGTTGCCACCTGAGGCCAAACCTCGACCCACCTCAAAGGCTGAGGGGTCTCGGCAGGGGGCGGGGGGGGCCACCTCAGCTATTAAAGCCGGGTTAGAGGCCCTGCTCTCCTTTTAGAGATGTCAGCCTTTGACCTGCTAGGATCCCTTCTCATTTTTGTTTTATTTTCTAGGGTCTCTATTACTTAGTGGTTCACCTGTAACATAGTTTGGCCTGTACAAGTTGTATGTGTTATTGCTGTAGAGCTGTTTCTGGACTGAGCTCCTGGTTGTCACCCTTCTGCTGGCATTACTATTCCTAGGTGCGCCCAGCGTGGCAGAAACCTGCCTGCTGTTCCCTGCTCTTCTGGAGGTGCTGCAGATATTTTGGCAGCTTCCCCTGCTGCTCTCTGGTGCTGCGTAATGTTTGGGAGCTGCTCCAGGAGTGTCTTTGCTGCCTTGATGAAGGTCATCATTTTAGAAGGTGAGCTTTCGTGCCGTGTATCTGCTGGGTGCAAATGGCTCTCGGGGTGCCGGGCTGTAGGCTGGGGGGGATCTGCCCCAGGCTTCTCCCTGGGTCTCCCCGGCTGCCTGCTCTCTGCTGCCCACCAAACCCACCCTAGTCCCCTGAGCTTGAGTTTGCCTGGTGAGCAGGCAGCTGGGCATGCAGTGTCTAGAGCTTCCTGGCTCGTTTGGGAAGAGAGAAGGAAAATCAGGAAAACTAGACTAAGATGCTTAAACAAGTGCCAGCCCAGGATAATGAGGTTTTGCATCAGAACACAGCACCTCTTAAGCGTTTTCCCAGCTCCATGGTGCCAGCACATCCTTCCTACTGTTGGGCCCCTCTCCTGCTCCAGTGCTCAGAGCAGGAGAGGGAGGTTGAGAACTCCCTTCACCACAAAAAAGTCCTTGAGGTGCTGGAGTGTGTCCAGAGAAGGGTGACGGAGCTGGTGAGGGCTCTGGAGCACAAGTCTGGTGAGGAGCAGCTGAGGGAGCTGGGGGTGTTCAGCCTGGAGAAGAGGAGGCTGAGGGGAGACCTTCTCGCTCTCTGCAGCTCCCTGAAAGGAGGGGGTAGCCGCGGGGGTCAGTCTCTTCTCCCAAGGAACAGGCCATAGGACAAGAGGAAATAGCCTAAAGTTGTGCTGGGGAGGTTTAGATTGGATATTAGGAAAAATTTTTACACTGAAAGGGTTATTAAGCATTGGAACAGGCTGCCCAGGGAAGTGGTTGAGGCACCGTCCCTGGAGGTATTTAAAAGATGGGTAGACGTGGTACTTAGAGATATAGTTTAGTGCTGGTTTTTGTCAGTGTTAGGTTGATGGTTGGACTGGATGATCTGAAAGGTCTCTTCCAACCTAGGTGATTCTATGATTCTATTCTAAATGCTGCGATTGCCACTCTGTCCTGCTCTTGGCTCTGCAGAGCATGGCACTGCCTTCCCTGGGGCATCCCTGGGGCCTCGCACCACTGCACTCCCCACCTCCGCCTGGTGTGGGGGCCAGGGGGGAGGAAATTGAGCTAGAGGGAGAGGAGGGGCACGGCTGGTGGATTGATATACCTGCCAGCTGCTTTAATAACCCGCAGTACATAACAGTCGGGGCTAATGCAGACTTAGCAGCAGCACTACTGAACCAGTGACCAAGCTGATGATAAACTGTAACCAGGAGGTGACAAAACCCAAGCCATTGGATTGGGTGAGGTAACCAGGAAAGTGCAAGGGAAGGAGATGGATGTGGTGTGACCTGCTCAGTGCAGTCTCTTGAGGATGTGTCCAAGCACGCAGCAGAGCATCGAGCTCTGCACTGTTCCCACTGCACGCTCACATCCCTGGATTTGCTGGGTGTCAGTAATAAACCCTTGTGACTTGACAGCGTAGTTTATTGAAGATTTTTAGATTCTGCAGCAATAGGCACCGTGGTCTGTGTGAACATCTAAGGACATTTAGCTGGTGTGGCTCTTCCAGGTCTCTCTGTAAAGGGGTACTGGGGGATGTTTCCTAACAAGCAGCAGCTGATGTGCAGTTTGTGCTTCCCTTGCCCAGGTGTAGGGCGCATTGCAAGGTGTGAGATGGTAAATTCAGAAGAGCTGAAGCCTGAAGGAACAGCCAAGCTGACCCCATTAACCAGGACCTCCCCAAGATGAAATTCTGCAGCTAGACAGCACATCGGCGTTCCCACGCTGCTGGCCTGCATCCACTGCCGCCGTCTGTCGCGGCCATGCCCTAGCCAGGTAATACCACATTTATTTCTTCTGCTAGTGGATGTCATAAGGCACTTGATCCAGGATAGGCAGGAGAGAACTAACAATAGCGTTAACCTTTTCTCGCAGTAAAATAACCTTTTTAAATGTGCATTATTTAAAATGGTGATATTAAAAGCCTGGCATCCCAGTGGAAGTAAATCTTCCCATAATAACTCTCCCCACTGGACTCAGTTCCAAGGAAATGCTGCGTTTTCAGGAAAACCTTGTCCAAAGGTTATTCTTTCTTTATGTGCCTGCCTAACTTATGGCTCTTGTCCATGTCCCTTCCCCATAAAGATCATGGTGACACACTTTAACGGGGAGAGATCTGAATGCTGATTTTCGGAGCCCCTGGCAGGTTGCCCTTGGCCAGCTGCGATGTTCAGTGTCGGGGTGCAGGGTGCTGGTTTTGGGTGAGCTGTGTCTGTATGCGTGGAGATGTTTTACTGTACATATGCAAAGAGCTAACAGATAAGGTGCCAGTAGGTGGGGCTGAAGAATATCCTGTTTAGATCCCAGGTTTTATAGGTGCTGTAAGAGGACAGTGTAAAGGCTTTGGCTGTTCTTTATCTGTGGTGCTTACTGGTATAACATGACAAAAATGCATTTAGTTTCTTAACTTTCTGGCGTGGCTGATGAGGGGTGCTGAGGTGTACGGGATGCGGGCTCAGCTCCCCCTGCAGCGATGGGGGTGTTTGGGGTTTGGATGAGGTGCTGGCAGTGGGTGATGCTGCAGGTTTAGATGAGACATTAGGAAGAAGTTCTTTACACAGAGAGTGGTGAGACACTGGCCCAGGTTGCCCAGCGAGGTGGTGGAGGCCCCATCTCTGGAGACATTCAAGGCCAGGCTGGATGAGTCTCTGAGCAACCTGATCCAGTTGAAGATGTCCCTGCTGACTGCAGGGGGGTTGGACTAGATGGCCTTGAGAGGTCCCTTCCAACCCAACGCATTCTGTGATTCCCTGGGGATGATGGCAATCCCCGCTGCTGAAGGTGGCTGCGTCCAGCTGGGGGAGCGGTGCTGGGACTGGGAGATAACAGCCTGTTGCTCCATGTATGACTCTGCACTGAGAAAATAGCTCAGCTTCACGGGCCAGCGGCCTGCTGCTGCCTTAACCTTGAGCTCTGTGTGTGTGGTAAACTGCAGGGCTTTGGTTTTCCGCATTAAAAATGGGTGCTGAGGGACTATTTACAGCTGATTTGCAGTGCATCTTTCCTGTGGCAAGGGCAGACTCCAGCGTGGGGTCCCTCCTGGCCTGCTGCTACCTGGAAGATGTAACTGCCTGTTAGAAGTTTTGGATGAAATATGGTCTTGTCAGCACATTCTGGCTGAAACCTGGGTAACCATTACCATGTGCTGGAGAGATACCTTGATTGCTCTTCCCCTTGCACATGTCTCACCTGCTATGGGATGGGTCCTTGTGCCTTCTGCAACAAGCTTTGGCTTGTCTCTGTGGTGGAGGCAGCAGGTTGGATAGTACAGTGTCATGGGATCAATCCAGTCCATGGATGCTATTTGACCACTCTGGACCATGTTCCTCTGTTGGGCAGAGGCCATGCCTTTTGCGTATAAGATGATGGGATTTAAATTTGCATGGATTTGAGTATCAACTCAACGAGCAACCGCTGCAGGAGGCTGCCCTGGCTGCACTGCACCTCTGGGCACGGCTCGCTTTCTGCCCTTGAAGAATCCCCATAGCATCCCCACCTGTTATGAATTCCAGAGAAAATAAATTATATTTTAAGTAGATCTCATTTGAGATCCAGAGGCACAGGCATCTGCAGCCTGTTAGGAGTAAAGGCCTGTTACTCCTCAAACCTCTCATCAGATTCATGTTCCACAAGCAGATTTATAACCGTGCTGGAAAAGCTGACAAGACAAACTCCAGCCTCATTCAGTAACGTCTTACTAAATTGAAGAAGTCATAAACCACTTTAAAAAATGAAAGTTAGGATTAAAGGTTTGAGTGCAAGTGACTAAAAGCTCAGAAGAGCGTCATGAGGGAGACAGAGGAGCAGACTTGGGAAGGGATGGAGCTCGGTGCCTTGAAGTGATGTAAGACTGAGAAATGGCACTGAAGATTAATTTATTACAAGGGTAAAGGCAGATACCCAGCGACTGTGAAATAGGAAGGACTGAGTAAAAAGAAATGAGACTGAACCTAAGGCAGGCAGTAGATCTACCTGCTGTAGGGACTGGGGAGATGATCCAGGCAAGTGTATAGCACGTGGCTGCTTGGTGTGGGAGCAGCAGCTCTATCACACCCAGCTTCGGGACTGAATGAGTAACTGGAAACAGCAAAGCCCAAGGTGAAGTCTCCTAAGAAACTGTGCTTCAGTCTGGGAACATGAAAAGGCGGTAGGCGAGAAAGCCCTGAGTCAGCCTGAAAACTCCTGAGATCAGCTTTAAAATTAAAATATGTATTTTTAGACACAATAAGTTTGTGGTTTTTCATTTACTGCTTGCTTTTGGAGCATTTAGGATGTGCCCATTTCCTGTGGGTGCTCTTCTTTCAAACCACAAGGGACAGGAACATGTAATTCCATTTTAAATAAGATAACGCTCTTGTGCAATTTGGCGCACGCCGCATCTGGAGTTTTAAAAGCAGTGAATACCAGAATATGTTGTAATTAATATCCAGAACTGGTTGTACCATTTTGATTTCCCAGTGCGTTGTTCAGGAAGCAAAAGGCAGAGCAGTTGCATGGAGAAGCTCACCAGAGAGATGTTTGACCTGCAAAACCAAACCAGGACTTAATCTCCTCCAAATATCCAAACATTGACTGATCAGTATGGTTGTGACACAAGTGAAGTGTCCCCCATCAGCCTTGACCCCCCTGTGAGGGGTCTTACCGAGCGACAACCCTACATATTTGCTCTTGGCCGTCACGGACCGAGAGACATGTCAATCGGTGCGTAGGAACCAATGCAACCATCAGAAAATGCACCATGCTTTTAAGAAATGCAAAATTCCAAGCAGTCCAATCCTTAAACCACCAAATCCTAAGCTTTTCCCTGGCACTTTTTTGCTACAGGGGATGCTTCACTGACGGGTAGTTTTCGGAGGGCTGCTTTAGGCTGGTTGCTCCCGAACCGGTGCTGTGCTGGCAGAATTAAACTCGAAGAGGCTTTCTTGCTCAGAGGGAATGGCGTGAGCTCGTGGCAAGCTGCGACAGGAAAAGACAGGTGGAAGAGCTTTTAAGAGAAATCAGGCCGCTAAAGGTGATGGAAATTGTAATAATCCCTTTCTTGCACTCGGATTCCCTGAGCTGAGGGTCACGGGAAGCGCACGCAGATGCCCGGCTGCTTGCACCTCACCAAAATGCTGCCCATTCACAAATATAGAGGGAATAGGGATAAAGTTGGGACATTCTTCTCTACCTTTCCAGTTTCCTCCTTCCCTGCTTGATAGCTGCTTGGTCCATGGACACTTTCCAAATGTCACTTTTTGGGGATCAGGGGAAAAAAAACCAGGGTTTTCCTTAAAATTGCCACCCAGTTTTCCTCTGCAGGCAGGTCAGGAGGCAGCGGGTTGAAGTCTTTCCCAGCCCTGTGTATTCGTTGGCGGGGGGAAGCAGGTTTTGAACCTGTCTGCTAGTCACAGCATAAAAAGAGCTGCCTGACTAAGCCTTGAGTAAATATTTCAACAAAGTCCTAGCAATGGGGAACGCTCAGAGCAATTTTCTGCCTTCAGAAGAGCTCAGGTCCTTGTTTCGGAGGCAAAAGCTCTGGGGGCAGGTAAAAGGCGGGTTGGGGGGGGCACCAGACAGCAGGGTACCCCAGTTCTGCCTGCGAGGCAGGGACCTGCGTGTGTGCCAGCAAATCTGGACACACGCGGAGTGGCAGCTGATTCCTCACAGTAACGTTCTTTTTGTCCCCGCCAGCTTTGAGCACTAATTCTGCCTTTGCGACAATGGCGTAAATGATAAATTTGTGGGATGTAACTCGCTTCTGGAAAAAATAAAATAAATAAATGAATGCTTAGTCAGCTGCACTAATCCTTCCATTCAGGTCAAATTCATCAAATGATTTCCTAACCCTCTCCCCTTCACGCAGGGTGGGGGGGGAAACAAAATTTAAGGAAGTCAGAATGCTTCATTTCAACTTTTTGCAGAGTATTTTGTTTCAAACTGACATTTCTGTTTGAAATGTCATCCCCAAATAGCTTAAAGGAATGAGAATGAAGTGCTGCAGTTCAGGTGAAACCAAGTTTTGGTGTCTATAATGTGAATGTTGGGGGTTTTTTTCTCCCTCTTCTCATTCAACCAGTGAACTGAAAAATTAATGAGTCACTAATTAACATAGCTCTGGTGTTGACTAATTTGTGTCCAAGAATCTAGATTATGGGGCGCAGTGATGGGAAGGGGGAATCGGATGGTCTGTCTCAGCCAGTGCCAGCGGGATGGAGGCACCTGGGGCTGGCAGGGAAGGAGCCAGGAGATTCTGGGAGGTGCATGGAGTGGAATTAGGTGATGCAGCCGGTGGCCTCATCCTCTGCCTTTGCAGCATTTGCCTTTCCTGTGGTATTGAAGGAGGTGGAGGTACCCACAGGGTAGGGGTGAGATTACGGATTTGAGCTCTCAAAATGAGGATGGGTGGGATTTTTCTGCAAGCTCATGGGCACAGTGAGGGCAGCACAGTGGCAAATTTTCTATTTGGTTACCAAAATGCTTTTGGCGTGGGGTCTGGGACACATGTCACCCTGGAGAGGACATCCCACAGCCCATCCTGGCTAATAGCTCTTTGGCAAGAGGCCCCCCAGGTTTGGAGGGAAGGAGGTTTGGGCTGGAGAGGTCAGTGCTGGCGCTGGGCTGCGAGCATCCCCTTGCAGGACAGTTGGTGAGATGTCAGCCATGCTCGCCCTGACCGCCCGGCAGGTCCCAGGCTCCTGGGGTGACCCTGCCCGGTCTTTCCTCAGCGCTTTTCATAGCTCATCGCAGCAGTAAAACCACACTGAATTCCTCTGCTGCTTCCCCAGGAACAGATTTGCTCTCATCTCCTTGAAGCCCCGCGTGTGTGTCCGGGCATGCCTCCGGGCTGCAATTAGATTCTGTAATCACAGGGGCAGAGACGTCTGCACGGGACCTACCACAGAGGCCACCTCGTCCCAGACATGGGGGACGGTCCCAGGAGCGATGAATCATTCGGTGCCCAATGATTATTTTAGCTTCTCCCTGCTGTGGCAGCATTCCTTGGGCAAAAATGGGAATTATCTTCCAAAGCTGCACTTTGTCCATCCTGTGCATGGTGTCATTTTTGTGCAGGAGGCAAAATGACTCAGCCAAGGCCACGAGGAAAGTCGGTGACAGGGGTGACGTGAACCCCGTGCTCTCAAATACATGCGTGGTGTGCTCCTTTCCTCCTGGGGGGGGGGGGGGGGGGGGGCGGTGGAAAGCTTTGCTGGTTTTTGCACAAGAGGGCACTATCAAACCCCGTAGCCTGTCCCTCTTGCTGCAGGGACATGGGTCCTGCTGGCTGTCACCCTCCCAAGCTGGGTCTGCCAGGGTTTGCAGGAGTTTGTCCCTTGCAAGTCAAAAACACAACTAAGGAACATTCCAGCTTTTGAATGCAAGTGTCAGGGAGTATTTTGTCAACATTTATTCGCTGTTTGGCTTGGAAGTGTTAGTGACAGCGCGGAGCTGCTGATGATTAAAGCAGCAGACAGACGTGCTTAACGCCATCGAGATGCACCGCGGCTGGTGGGACGAGGGAGTCTCCCTGGTGAGGGGTAATTAGCATGTTCCTCACAAATGAGAGCGCTGCCGTAGCGTTCGGAAGTGCCACCGGGAGGACTGCATTATTTATTGTATCAGTCTTCCTTCCTGTACACATAACTCACTCCTTAAGAGCGTGACATCTTGTATTAATTGTGGGAATGGCTCGCCGGTGGGATTGCATGTTTAACTCGGAATTAGTCGGAGGGCAGGGGTTTGGAGGGGCTCTGGAGCATTTCCTCACTCGGCTGTGGTGGGTACATGGGTTCCCAGTGCTCGGTGGGCACAAGCCAACCCGACAGTGGCAGTGTGATGCTCATCCCAGTGCTTAATTATCCCCCTATTGCGTGGCTGCAAGCTCTCAGCGCTGTGTTCGTGATTCACACTTTTGCAGGCACAAAAAAAAAAAAAGGGAGAAGAGGAAAGGTTGGTCCTTTGTTATTGCACTAGATGAGCTGCCCCGCCACTGCCTTTGCTTTTGGGGAGAGGAAAAAAGCTGTGGTTTGGCCCATGTATGTGCAGCAGTGGCCTGGGCAGAGCTGGCACCGCGGGGGGACTGAGCTGGGTCCCGTCCTCACCGACACCATGGCAGTGGGAGGCCCGGTGAAACAGGCTGGGAAAAAGATGCTTTTGCTGATGATGTGTGCTCTAAAGCATACATGGGCCAAACCGCAGCTTTCTTCCTCTCCCCAGAAGCAAAGGCAGCGCCGAGAGGGGGGCTCATCTGGTGCAATAACAAAGGACCAACCTTTCCCCTTTTCCCTTTTTTTTTTTTTTTTTTGCATGCAAAAGTGCGAATCACGAATACAGCTCTGAGAGCTTGCAGCCACGCAATAGGGGAGTAATTAAGCACCGGGACAAGCACTGCACTGCCACCGCTGGGCTGGCTTGTGCCCGCCAAGCTCTGGGAGCCCACATCCCCACCACGGCCCAGCAAGGTTCAAATTGTGCGTGTTGAGGATTTGGCCTAGAAAATACATGGTGTTGGGGTTTGGTTTGGGTTTTTTTTTTTTGCGGTATTTTTTTGCAGGCATTTTGCAAGGATCTGACTGCAAAACCTATTTTTTTTCGTCTGCAAATCTTGCAAGCTTGCCATTTCCAAAAGACTTCCAAACTAGTGTGATTGCATCCCATGCCTGTGCAGTTCCAGCGTGCTCACACCCGCACACATCTCCAGTCCCCTGGTCCTTGGGCTGCTTTCCCTGACAGGACATCCTGGCTTCTTTTCTCTTTTATGGCTGTACTTCTCCAGTGAATTATTTGCTGTTCAGGAGCCGGGAGCTGCAGCTGAATCCTGCTGATAGCCCAGCGCACATAGATCCAGCGTAGCAGGGGACATGGCAGCTTCTCCATCACTCCTGCTCCTTGAGCCTGGAGATTTTTCTTTTGTTAAGAGGCCTTCAAAACTCACATGAACTAATTCACAGCAGCTGCACAGGTTACACTGTTTGGTCTTTTTTTGAGTTACGTGATGATGTTGTTAATTAATGTTCTGGTAGTTAATGATCTGGATCAATAATAGAGGAAAAAAAAAACAACCAACAAAACAGAAGTGGCCAAAAATATAAATCACGTAATGGTAATACTGTCAGGTCAGGAAACTCTGCAGTTGGTTTTAGCTTGAAGCGCTATCAGTCTGTCTCCACAGACAGTATAGATAACAGGGAGTGTGGTTGGGAAACATTTTTATTTTTTATAATGGAAGTCTTCCTCCTTTAAAATTGAACCTCCGATATTTTTTTATTTCCAAAGACAAAATACAAAGCTTTTGCTTCATCATTCATTAAAAAAAAAAGAAAAATAGGAAAACTGTGGCTGTGCCAGAGGAGGGCAAGATTTTCTTCTTTCAGGGTAAAATCTCCATGGCTTAAGTGGAGCAAGTAATATTTAACAAAGTAATTGTTAAATTACACAAAGGCAAGTAATATTTAACCTGTTGGTCTCCATAGGGAGGAATATGCCTCAATCGTTGTTCCAGGCTTGGTATCATTGGAGGGCAGAGTTAAGGTGGTTTGGAAATTTAATTACATAATTTCGCATCTTATTCTCTTTGGACTCTTTAAAGTGCTGCCTTATGTCTAAAGTTTTTGGCTTTATTTAATACCTGGGTTTGGAACAATTCCAAGATCTGTTACGTTGGATCTGTAAACTTCTGGCCCATACTTAATTGATGGAAACAGGGGAGGTGTGTATGTGCTTTGGTTTGTCTGAGTTTAAATTAAGCATTTCAAGGGTTTGAATTGCATTTCCTTTGTTCCCTGTGCCTTACAATCATGCAGTGTGTGCATGCTTGTGTGCACTTGGAGGGGCAGCTGTTAACGCCTGCCCTGCACAACCTGTGCTGGATGGAGCAGAGGTGGGAAATGGTTTTCCATAAAACACAGTAGGAGTTTCCCTCAGAACAGATGTAACTATCACCACAATGGCCTGGCACACCTGAACTCTGCACGCACCCTTAGAGGGGCCCCTAAACAAGCTTCTGATTGGGTTTTGTGCTTGCGTTTGGTATCAAAAATTGTGTTTTGCAGTAGAAGAGCTGATGTCTCTTGAAAGCAGCTGGGCCAGCAAAGCCCTGGGGAACACTCTGCTTGGAGGCATTGCAAAATCATGGAATGGTCGAGGTTGGAAGGGACCGTTAAGATCATCGAGTCCAACCATCAACCCGACACTGCCAAAACCACCACTAACCCATGTCCCTCAGCACCACGTCTGCCTGGCTTTTAAATACCTCCAGGGATGGTGATTCCACCACTTCCCTGGGCAGCCTGTTCCAAGGCTTGACAACCCTTTTGGTGAAGAAATTTTTCCTAATATCCAATCTAAACCTCCCCTGATGCAACTTGAGGCTGTTTCCTCTTGTCTTATTGCCTGTTCCCTGGGAGAAGAGACCGACACACCCCCCCCCCCCCCTCCCCCCGTTTCAGGGAGCTGCAGAGAGCGAGAAGGTCTCCCCTCAGCCTCCTTTTCTCCAGGCTGAACACCCCCAGCTTCCTCAGATGCTCATAGTTCCCTTGCCACAACCCTAGTTCTCCTCAGCCTGCAGAGGGAGGAGGTATTTCAGTGCCTATTTGCTATCAGAATTAAACATGTTTGAGGATCTTAGCTCCCGGTAGCGGTAAGCGTGAACACCTCCTCGTCCTGCCCCAGAACCAGTGGGTTCTGGCACACTGCCTTGGGCTCAGCACAGCTCTTCTGCGCTTGGTGAGCACTGTGCCAGGGATAAAGGGGGATATTTAGGGCATGGCGCTGGCTAGCAAAGGTCAGCCCTACCCCATCTCAGCTGCCCACTGCTCCTGGGTCTTCGCCGTCAGTGAGTTGCTTGGCATTGCTTGCAGCTATCTTCAACACAGCCTTTCCGTGGGCAGAGGAGTTTTGCAAAAAGGCTCTTGTTAGATCTTCCAGCCATTCCTACAGAGGTGGATGCGTATGTGCAAGCAGGGGATGGTCCCTACCTCCCTGCTGGATGTCAGAAGTAAATAACAGTACAGCCAGTTTTAAACTGCAGATTCACGTCTAAAATGAGATTCTCTAGATCGCCCTGCATTTGGTCAGTCAAGCCCAGCTAGTCCTACAAAGGTCTTCACGTTCTCACCCAGGGCTGTGTGCGCAGATCAACTTTTCAGCCGTGAGCTGCTGGGATGGTGTGGCAGTGTCCGGGCAGAGACGTGCTGTCCCAGCCGAGGGCTGCGTGCAGGTTCCCGTCTCAGTCTGGCATCCTGGGGCAGGAGACAGAGCAGAGGCAGCTCCAAAGGACCTGCACAGCCTTGGGGGTCTGGTGGAAGCATGGGTGGGCGTAGATTAATGGATTGCCCTTTAACCCATTCAAATTTATAAGGGAAAAGTATTTTCCCATCAGTAAAAAAAAAAAAAAAAACACAACAAAAAACCCCCCATAAAACCCAACCAAACCCCAAGTGAACAGGATTTAGTGTTAAAGACAATGCTGGGCAGATGCCTAATGTGCCCCCTGGGCAAGAAAAGTAACTGCCCATCTACTGCCCCGTGATGGATACATCCCCCCGATCAAGCAGCAGTACCTGGATGGGGAGCCTGTTGGTTTTCTTATAGCTGGCAGTGAAAATGTCTCGCAGAGCTGAAAAACAGTACAGAGACAGTCCAGTCTGAGTGTGGGTGATAGTTTTGGAGCTGCCACGTGGATGTTTTAGGTGATGGTTCATGAACCTGTGCTGAGACCAGGAACAGTGTGGTCATGGCAGGGCTAACCCAGTGCCATGCTAACTCCATGCCATGGGATTTGGGCTTGGTTCCTGGTCAGGTTGCAGATAAATCTCTCCTTGCAGCCCTGAAACATTTGAAGTGTACCAACTTGGATAGCTGCAGAAGTAGCTGCTAATTCGTGCTCCATGGCTGGTTTCCAGTTGGTCAGATTGAAAGGACCTACGCAGTGCCTGGAGCAGTAGCCCAGCTCTGGGTTGGCTGCAGGCAATACTGCATCCCTGGTTGAATTAGGGTGAGCTCCTGTAGTGTCCTTTCTCCTGCCTGGTCATAGAATCGTAGAACAGTTTGGATTGGAAGGCACCATAAAGAACCTCTAGTTCCAACCCCCCTGCCCTGGGCAGGGACACCTCCCACTAGACCAGGTTGCTCAAAGCCCAATCCAGCCTGGTCTGTCCTTCTGCTCTTGGTTCATTGAATGCTCTCGAGGGATTGTAGTTTTGGGGCCTGAAAACAAGAAAAAAAAGCTCAAGATTGCAGAAATCACCTTGATGGGAAGAACAGGAAGAACTGGGTAGGTGATCCAGCTCATTAATTAACTGGTTCCCTAATTAGCTTTCAAGGGACCCTGGGACTGCTATTTTTGAAATGCAGGTACAAAAATAAACGGCCGCTTGGAACAAATGCCCGTGGCACACTCGTAGCTCTGGCCAGATGTGTGCACAGTTGCTGTGATGGCAGCTGGTGAGTGTGGTGTCAGATGAAACCCGGGCAGGGGACAAACCGTGCAGGAGTGGCCTCCCATGAGGTACCTCTTCCTCACGGCTTCAAACAACCTTGCGTCTTTCACCCCTGGGGGTAGCGTAGCACTCCTGCGCTTAGAAGCCCAAAACATCCCAAATTTGGGTGAAAAGCTAGGGCAGACATGCACCCTTGCTGGTCAAGGCTTCTTCCCCATTGCAAGCCTAGTTTCATTCAGCCTCTGCAGCTCTTCTGGATTTTCTCGCGTGGCTTAAGGCATTTTTGGATAACATGGGGCTAGTGGAGTTAGTCTGGTGGTTGGGCTCGGCATCTCATTAGCAGGTGCTAAATGGCAGCAGAGCATCTTAGCTGGGGCTTTGGAGAGGATTCAGCCTTCAGCGGGAAGGGAAAGGCAGCGCACAGTGGCTTGCTGAGCCGCCCCTTCCCCTCTGCAAATATTTACGCTTTAAGCTTTCTCGCTTAAAGGCCTAATTGGAGTCTAGGTGAGCCAGCACACTAGAAGACAGCCTAATAGAGACATTGCAGTGCTATTAGCACAGATGGTTGTCATATGTATGCAAATGAGGAGCAAATTGAATTTGGTGTCCCCTCTCACCAGCTGTCCTATCAGCGCTGGCTCCTGCAGCAGCAAAAGACACTGCCGCTGCTCTGCTAATCTGTCATCGCAGATTAATTACAACTAACACATTAATCATCATTTGTTTCCTGGTACAAAGGAAGTATCTTGTTCTTTCAAGTGCATTCTGGTGGGATGGGGTGCTCCAACCTGGGAAAAGAAAAGAGAAAAGGAAAGAGGGCCGGGCAGCTTCATTAGTGCCAGCGCCCGGGGCTGCAGGAGCCTCACTGGGGCTGGCGTGTTCCTTCTGGCAACCCAGACCCCCACCGGGGGGGACTGGGAGCCCCAGCCGCCTGCCAGGAGCTCCTGGGATATCCGCTGTGCTCCATGATCCTGCCCGGGACACATGTTTCTCTGCTTGGCTTCGTCCCAAAGCGATGGTGTCACTCCTTTCCCAAGCTGGCAGCTTCCAAGGGGGTCGTTAGTGTGAGCACAGACCTTTACTGCTCCCTGATAAAGCGCCTGTAATGGGTGTGCTGGGCCAAGGGGGCCCTTCGGGATGCTGCCACCTTCCAGGCAGTTTTACTGTTGCCTTGAGTGGGAAGAGAAGCAGCCGTTTCAGTCTCAGCACTGGTTTTGAAATCTTGATGAGAAGCAAAATAATTCCTTCAGATATTTTTTTTGAGTGAAAATGTTGCAGCTGAAACATTTTACAGCCCTCTGGAGTTAGGTCCCACTATGGTTTTGGATGGCAATCTATTCTCTGGCTTTTTTTCCCAGTTTTATGCTGTTTATCAGAGTAACCCATAGTTCTCCTAAGTTCTCCATTAGCTTATTGTTTGGACTGTTGCCTCTGCTCCACGTGTGGTCTCTAATACCATGCTCTGAAGCATACAATGACAAATGTTAATGATGTCCATTTAATCAGTCTGTCTGTAGAAGCTCAAATCTCTTGTATCCCAGGGGCTGGAGGGATGCTGAAGCAGCCAGGGTGAACAACTTCCAGCAGCTCAAGCCAGCTAGGAGCTCCCTTACCGGGAGCAGTAACTGGGCCAAACAAGCTTTTCAGCCATCCTGGAGGTGTTTTCATGTGTCCTTCTGATGCCTAAAATTATTCCCTTTGCTGAGCTGCCCTGCTGCATCCATTGTCCAGGACATACTGTCCCCTTTCAGTGCATCTCCCAGTAACTCATGCTGGGTTATTGCTGGTTTGAGGATGTTAATGGAAGCCCAGTGATGGCATCATCTCTTACCCTGGTCCTGTAGTAGCACGGAGACCTGGTTATTGCTCTGCCCTATCTCCGTATGTCCTCCGCTCTGAGCCACCTGAGCATCCCCATCCCACAGAGGGACACAGTTTATTTTTGGGCCATGAAGCTGCTGCTGTTAAGGCAGGAGGAAAGACTTGTCACCTTCACACCTCACAGCAACGCTCACTTTATTCTCTGCCTTCCTGATAGCATTTACATTAAGTTTGGTAGGAGAAGTACCACCAGCACTGGGATGATTGTGCAGCGGAGATCATCTGTCAAGGTTATAAACCCAGCTGCAGAGCAGTTCCCTCACAAGAAAACCCAGGAAGGTGGAGCGGCAGTTGGGGTCAGGAACTTGTGAGTAATAACCATTACAGAAGTGTAATTATTCCTAACCAGGCATAACCAACAGCAGAAGTTCAAAGACACAGTACACAGTCACCCTTCCCATTCATCTAGCGTGAGCCCTGTAACCTTCAGAAGGAAGCAAAAGCCACTCCTGTGATTACCTGTGAGAAGGGTTAGCGGGGAAGGAAATATCTGCAAATCTTGGCAACAGAAATAAATGGAACATACGCTTTTATTTTGTTCTAAAATTTAACATTTTGTTCCGCTTCTCTCGCACGTGCTTGATCTGGTGTCTCCATCCTTAAGTCATCTGAAATTGCATTTTCTGCTGTTCCGGTGGGCATGCCCTGTTCCCAGGGAGCCTGAGCTGCTCTGGATGGCAAGGGAAGGGAGGAGGAGCTGGGAAATTGCTGATAGCTGGAGAAAGCAAGCCCGGAGACTCAGTAACTCTGCGCTTCACTAACTCTTCTACAGGAAAGCTGAAGAAAAATGTAGGCTTCCAAAGGATGGAAAGTTCTAATATCTAAACAACTTCTTTTTTTTTTTTTTTTTTGCCGAATTTTTTCCATAATACCTAAAATACAAAGTTTAGTTTTAATACTGAAAATGTGTTTTAGTTTTCCCCAAAAAAAGAGACTCGGGGCCCCGGCTGTCCCAGTCCCAATGGCGAACCCCAAGAACCTTGTGCTGTAGGGTTGGGCAGAACAAAGGGGGCCACGTCACGGGGAGCCTGGCCAAGGTCTGGGGACAGGGACATTTCCAGTCTTTATCAGGCAATGCAGATTAATGCATTTCTGAATGCCTCTTGATTAGGTTAACGATGTGTTTTGTGTTGGATTGGCCAACAGTGGAGGATTTGGGGTTGATTTCTGGTCAGGGCATAGAAAATAATGGTTTTTTCCCCTTGTATAAAGTGCTTGTTGTATCACTACCAGGATGAGTGGGGCAGGCGAGTGGTGCCGTGGGGTGAAGCAGGAGGCAAAGAGCTTCTTGATGTGGGATGGGATCTTACCACTGACCCACCAAAATGTGAATGCTGCTGTCATTGTGGGGTCACCAAGAGTGGTCTGTGGGGCGGACAGGGCCCTGCCTGTGGTGCATGTAATGAAAAAAGATCAGCAAATGCAGGGTACAGTTCAGCACATCTCAGTTTAGTGTCTTCAAGGGTACTCTGTGCACATGGTTGCGGCAGTTTCTTGGTATCTTGGAGTTGAAGTCTGCGGTGTTCTGCTATTAAACTTGACTGATGCTGATGTTGGTGTTTTCTTTAGAGGTGGTGTTTAACTCCAAATTTCTGTTAGTTTTCAGAGAGGTGGCTTCTGCCATTGAAACCTGGGGTCGGTGTAAAGACAACTGAAGCATAACCGCGCTTCAGGACCTCTGCGATAAGCAGCCATGTCCTGTGTCCGTGACCAGGTTAGATCGGTGTGACAAGGAAACCTCAGACCTGTCTGGCAGCTTTAAACCTCTGCTCCCGCGGTGCCTGGCTGCCAGCTGCCAGCTCCTCTGTTACCCACTCCCACCTCCGGGCTGGTGATCCAGTTTCTTGCAGATGACTGATAACGGGATTAGTGCCTCCTCCACCCAGAGCAGGACAATTGGAACCACATCAGTTGCTTTCGTCCTTAATGAAAGCAATACTTGTCAGCGGTTGGCATGTTTACTTCTGTAAGGCTGAGCTATTTATCCGTGCGGGGTCCTCCAGCTGATAAAGTACTACCACACCGTATGAAACTCCTGCGAGCATAAATCAAAAGGACAAGGTGTACAGCGGCAGGGATGCCTTTGAGCAGCCAGAGTGGATGTTTCCAATGGGTTTCTTGCACAATAGATTATGCTTTAGGCTGATGTCATGCCTGTAAGTAAACTGTCACTCTTTACCTGCGCCCTGGGAAGTGCTGTCCTCTGATGTGCGCTGTGTTTTCCCATGTCACGGTGTGGAAGTGCCGATATTCCTTCTCTCTGTCCAGGCACAGCCTGGGTTTGAAGCTGGCTGAAGCTGGGAGTATTTCTGTTCACTTCAGTCTTTGCATCCAGCCCTTAATTCGTGCTGGGCCGGCAGCATGAGGGGGGAGTGCTGGGGTGAGGGCAGGATTTGGGGGTGTCCATGAAGCTTCTATAGCCTGCGCTGAAGTTTGTCATGGACAGAAAGGCTTTTGGGGCTTGATGCTTCAAAGGGTCTTTGAACAGTTGCATTCACTACTCGGTAAGCTGTGGGTTATGTTAAAAGTGTCCTTTTTTTGGTCAAATACGTGTCTAGACAGCAAACTCTTAGTCGTGGCTGAAATGTTTCCCTCCTGGCCTCATAAAAACATACCATCACCTTTAAAACGTCATGCTTCTGTAGAAAAATGTTTTCTGCTCTGGAGTTACAAGAAGCACCTGAGCATCACTGCAAGTGGAAAAACAGAGAGGGGAGGGGGGCGTAAAAAAAATATGGTCTGGTTTTCCAGGGAAATTTTGGGCCGCACGTGGGACATCATCAGCTTTTACCAGAGGCAGGTTTCCAGCGTGTTCTTTAAAATCGACCAGATCTCATGTAAGAGCATCCCCTTTATGGACGAGAAGGCAGGTACCCAATTACTATTGTGCCCTGCCAGGGACCAGGGGCCCCGGCGAAGCCCTTGGCAGACCCCCCTTCACCCTGCTGCAGAGCCATCATGGCAGGGAGAGAGCTGTTTAAGCTTCCCGCTTTTGTTTGCCCAGGCAAAGAAATGCAAAATGCATCCCATGGAGGGGATGGAGTTGGTGACACCAAGGGGATGGAGTTGGTGACACCACTGGCATGGGGCTCTCTAGGGTCATGGTGGTGGGCAGGGGCAGCACCCCTGGGTGTCTGAAGGGTGGCCTTGATGCCTCGTTTGCATTCCAGCCGCGACGCCAGGGCCGCTTTTGCTGCTTGAAATATATTTGGATGCAAACACGCGTGCAAGTTGCCACCGCTGGTGCCCGAGCCCTGCTGTCTGGATAAACAACAAAAAAATAAATCTGTTTTGGATCAAAGTGTGTCCCCCCCCCCTCCCCCGGCCTCTGCTGCGTGCCCGCCTGTTTGTGAGCGAACAAGGGGCTGAGGAGAGCAGGCTGTAAATTCAAGGCAGAGCCTTTTCAGTGATCCCCCAGCAGTGTCTGGATGCTACCCAAATCTCAGCTAATTGGCCCCAGGAGAGCCCCCATTCACTGCACCCTCATCAGTTTTCTGAGCCCAAAGGGGGATAAAATCCCTGGATGGCTTATGCGTGGGGAAGCACTTTGTATACACATAAAAATATCATAGCTTTGCATATCGGCTCTCACCTCGTATAACTGAAGAGCCCACCCAGTGCCGACACTGCCAGGAACACCCAGTTTGCCCCAGCACAGACAAAGGGATGGGACTGGTCCCCCGGGCTGGGTTTTGCCCAGCGTTTTCCAGGCAGAGCTGGGAATGGGGAGCAGGTGGGAGGAATTGAAACTGGCCCAGGGTATTTTTGACAGCGGGTAATAAAGGATTACAGTTTGAAAGAGCGAGATTTGGGGCTTTCATGCTGTTAGCATAATAATGAACTGCCAGCCCCAAGGTAGACGAGATGACCTGGAAGTCTGGTCTTCCAGGAAGCAATATCAATCACTCCCGAGCTCCTCGACCCCATCCCTAATTTGCCACAAAGGCAAGGGTTCTGCCAGCGACACTGGGGGAGGCAGCAGGAGAAGGTTTCCCCCCTGGATTTAGCTCCTGCTCCAGCCTTGGGAGCAGCAGCCAGCCAAAAAAAAAGGCAATTTTGATCTGATGAACATTGGCAGTGAAGGTCTTCTCTTGCCGGCTGCTTCCTCCCATGAACAATGTGATTTGGGCCCCATCTCTCCTGTCTCCGTCTGGTGCTTGGTGAGCCTCTGGTTGGCTTCTCATGTGGGTTTGTGTCAGCTGAGTCCATCCCTGCCCTGTTTATTTGCTTTCTACCAATTTGTAGCTTGTCAAAACTTTACCAGCAGAAGCAACCCCTGTTGGAGACGGGGACTGTGCAAACAGCTGACTTTTCATTTCACGGGATAACCCTCTTCCTAAGATAAAATTCATTCTGAGTTTATCTTAAATTAATCTGCTTCCCATAAGAAAACTAAATATATATTTATATATATATACTTATTTATATTTAAGGGGTTTTTCTGGGTCGGGAAAACATTTAATTTGTCTCAGAATGCAGTGCTTGATTGTTTTTGTTTCCCCCGTTTTAATTATTAAACATGGTTATCTTTTGAAACAGAGCTTTGTTTCCAAATGAAATGTCAGAAATTTTTCTACTTGAAAATATCAAGGGAAAAGTGTTTTGATGTTTCATTTTTTCCCCTGATTTCATTGCCAAACAACCCAGTTAATTTAATATGAGTTTGCTATTAGTTTCAGTCAATTGTAATACCGTTTTTAAAGAAAAAAATGCTTTCCCTTGAAAATACTAAACCAGTTGTCCGAGAGTAGGGGGTTGTTTGGTAACACATGGGCCAACCTATTGGAGGAGGAAATTTGCGTTGCTGCAGAGAGCCTGAAGCCGATGGGTAAAAGCAGAGATTGCTTTTGCCGAGGTACAGCAGGGGAGCAAAGGCAGAGGGGGGAAAAGCAACGAAGGATGTTTGTGGCAGAGCAGGGTTTTGAGTATCTTCCTCTGGCAGCACAAGACGGTTTACGGAAAATGGAAAGTGGAGTTGTAAATATGAAAACTTTCATTTCTAACCTGGCAACAACAGCTTCTCTCAGGCAAATGGCAGAGATCTTGCCGAGACCCCAGGAAGTAGCTGGAAATGTTCCCATGACATAAATACACTTGACATCTGCCATTGAGCAGTCTGTTGTGTGAAATGGAGCAAAATTCAATAGATTTTGTATTTGCTTTCTCCTTTGTGGTGGTCTAAGTTGACTTGCTATGTTCTTCCCATTTTTTAATGCGTTTTTTTGCATCTTTGCTCCAGTTGGTGCTACGGTGACCTTGTGTCCAAGGAGAGGTGGTGCTGCCACAAGGGCTGGGATGGGGAGTTTTGGCAAGGCTGCTGGATGCTGCCAAACATTGTGGTCCCTGCTGCCTCCCAGAATGACAAACGGCTTCTCCAAAGCCTCGCGGCACCTTCTGTGCCCTGGCCAGGGAGTTGGGGTTGTGGCTCCTTGCGATGCAGGTGTGAAAGGACATCCCTGGAGCCTCTTCTCAGACTTTAACCTTGAAGTTTAACAGGTTTTCAATTGTCTATTATTTTCTGGTTTGTGCTCTTTGTGCCCAGCACCTGATGTGTAGAAAATGTGCTTTGAAGGACAAGTAAGTTATCATGACGATAGTCATAATAAGTTACAGAAGCCATGGGAATTGCTCCCAAAGACCCTGGGCGAGCTGGGTGCCCATGTTTGTTTCAGCCAGACCCTCGGTTCATGGCAGATCCCCTCCAGCTTTTGGTGCTTTGCACGTCCCCATCTTCCACGGGGCTGCGTGGGGTGAAGGATGGAGGCAGAAGCTGGATGTGGGCAGCCACTTTGCCCACGAACTCCAGCCTTGCTGTCCCAGCAGCTCCCAGGTCCCCAGCAGCAGTGGTGTGGGTTTTGGAAGCAGGACCCAAGGGCTATGGAGAAACCTGGGTGGGATGAGCTGGTCCCACCAGGGCTTGGCCACTGTTTTCTGCGGGAGCTGGTCAGAGATCAGTAAAGTTCACTCTTCTGGAAGGGGTTAGTGACAGACCCAAACGTCACTTCCACCCCCTTTGCATCTGCCTATAAATGATATGTGAAACCAGCCAGCTTCGGTTTTTCTACTTTCAGTGAGCACAGAAAGTAAATAAATGGACTAAATAACAGAATTGTTGCCAATTCGAGTGACCGAGAAGTGTGAGCCAGGGGGAAAAAAAAAAAGGCATCTTAAAAATTGTGTTATTTTTGGGAAACTGATAACACGAGATTTCCATTTGCCTCTTGTCTTCTGAGCCTGTTCAGCTTGGATTTTTGTTCAACCTGGCTAGAAACCTATTATTTTGTTTAAATGAAAGATGATCCTGATACATGGCTGAAGAAGCGGTTGAAAAGCAATCCTGCCAGCTTGCGCAAGAGAATTGCAACACTGGGGAAGCGCAGCTTAGAAGTTTAAAAAGTCTTCCTCGTCTACTAACCCAAAGTTGTTATTAAGCACCCGCAGGTAAGAGGGAAAGCAGTACACAGCTCTCACTTCAAAAGTGACTCTTGAATAGGAATGCTTTTACCATAAAACTTTGCATATTCAGTAATTCCTTCTTTGTGCACAGAAACCTCATTAAACTATGGTCAGCTACCTGTCAGACTTGTTATTTGCTACGGGCTCCTGCCTTGCTGGGACAATTTCAGGAAGCATTTGCCAGGCGACTGGTTTACTACATCAAGGTGTATGCTCTGGGCAAGCTTTGGTCTCCGCGGTGGGTGGGTGTAAGCAAGAAAGAGGAGCGAGAGAAAGATGTGACTTGTCTTTTGGAAGCAGAATCAAGTCTGGATAAAAGGCAGCAGAGGATAAATGAAAACACTTGACTCTCCTGCTCCGGGTTTCCTAGGAGCGTTTTCTTTTAATTGAGTGGACCATTGTTTGCTGAGCATAACCTCTTGCTTCCCCTTGTAAGTGTGCTACCCGCTTTAATTAAGAGGGATGAAAATGGAATATTTCATCTTGCAGAGGGGGCAGGAAGGGAAGCAGCTGAGGCCACTCTCCTGCGTACAGCGCCGCACAGCTTGACATAATCAACTGCCATCATTCATACTCACTTTGCAGCATAATATGGGATGGGCAGCAGTTGCATTGGCTTAAAATAGCCCAAAGATGGCAATTACTATGAGGCAGGGTTCCTCTGGGCTGTGTAAGCCCGGATCAGGTCGTACCCTGCCTCTCGGATGTGCCGCCTGGGCCACGGATCTGTTGAGAAAGCCGACGTGGGGCTGTGGGACTGCAAGTGGGGAGGTTTGCCACCCTCTGGTTGGGGCAATTGGGTGATGGGTTGAAAAGCAGAAGCGAGAGGAGATGCGAGCTTTAATGCTTGAATAAGGAGGACGCTGCCCATCTTGTACTGGGGTGAAACCCTGGGCAGTGCACCTGCACAGAGACCGGCACGTCTGTGAGCCCTTGGGTCCTACAGACGTTTGCAGCGTGGTGCACTAAACAGTTAAGTGCCTGTGTCACCAGGCGCTCCCGCGCGCGCTGGCTTCTCGCAGGATTGATGTGTTTGGCACACGCACACCTCCCTCCAGATAGCGCACAAAAACAGTGAGCTGCTTTGTGCCCCTCTACATGCGCGCCGTGGATTAAAGTCACCTTTGTGCCGAGGGTGAACATATGGTTTATGCGTTTCAGAGAAGGGAACATGAGATTGTAGCGTGATGTGTGCTGCATGGGGTGAAGCCATTTTAGAGCTCAATGTCCGGGTTGTTGGTTCTCCAGAGCTTAAAAGAAACCGGGGAGATGTGTTAAACTGCGTAATTTCAGATGTTGTCCACCTTTGTTATTTTAGTTTGTAGCATTGGCAGGAAGGATCTTGGGTAGAATCTGGCAGGGAAGGGATCAAACCCCTTGTTTGGGGTTGGCAGGACCTCTCCTTTGAGCCATGCTCATGTTAAACCCTCAAAACTGGAATGCACACACAGGGGAATGAATGCTGAGCAGATGGCTTTCCACCGCCATGTCCGGAGATCCCCTTCCCCCTTGCAGAAGCTGAGGGACAAGAGTCCTACAGGGAAAGGCAGGAGATGAGAAGCTAGTTGGGATTTGGGTTTCTGCTCAGTTCCTGTTGTTTTAAGGACCGGGTCCAGAAACTAACATCAAGATTTCTATTGTTGTGAATGGACTTTATGCCCAATTCTGATTTAACTTCAAACCAATTCTCAGGGTAGGACCTAACATGGGCTTTATACAACACGCAAGACGTTTTCGCTAATATTGATGGGTAACATGCCCAATTCATTGATTTGGGGCTTTAGAAAATACACTTAGGTACGTATGAATACCGAGACCTGAAAAGGAGTTTCCTTCCTGTTGCCCCATTCTTCCTACTGTGGCATTTCCACAAGATGTTGCAGAAATCATGGGGGAGATGCAGGTGGCGAAGTCTGGCACTCTCCAAGACCTGTCTGTTTTTGCTGTCCCAGACTCTCTGAAGGTTGACGTAGATCTTCAGGATACTACCAGGTAGAGCTTTTGCCTTTGTGTTTTTCATTAGTTCTCTGATGGTCTTTCAAAGGGAAGAAACACTCTGAAAATGGGCTGTACAAATACTCTATTTTCCATCTGGAAAGGGGAAGTGATATTTTTTTTTATGCCTGTGATTAGTCTGCGGTAATTTGTTTGTTTGCCTGCTTGCTTTTTTTTCTCCCCAAAAGTGAAACCTGAGAAAATTGTGTTTTGCTGCAACCTGAAATGCAACCTTTTGTTTTCGTGCCTGAGTCATTGAATGTTTAAGTTATTGCTGCTACAGCCTTTTTCCCCAACATTAAATCAGTAATTAATGCTCTCTTGCCCAAATGTTAAGGGATTTGAGCTCCAGTCTATAGGAGAGTTTCTTATCACCATACGAGAGAAAGACAGACCCCTCAGTCCCTCCTACTGCGGCTTTTCTCTTGCTTGGGCTATTTCGGTATTCACTCAGCTAGAAAGCGAGCATACGGCAGATTCTCCAGCCTGGTGGTTAGGGCGTGCATTTGGGAAAGAGAATCGCTCAGTTCCAGTCCTTGCTTCAATGAACCTGACATTGAGAAGTTGACAATGAAAGCAGCTTTATTAATATTGCCAGCTCAGAGCGTTCAAAAATCATGTGTCAATCTCCCAAATGTTGAGATAGTAGAAAATACATCTGTGTCTTTGGCTTTCTTTTATTTCCCTTCTGAGTTGTAGCTTTTGAGGGACAAGTTTTCAAACTTTATCTTATGACCATGACCAGGGTTAGGAAAAGCTGCGTGCATAAACTTCCCCTCTCTTTACAATAATCTTGGAGGGAATTTTCCCTCCTCCTTTTATTTTAGCAGCGCCTTTGTCCCCCTCAGCAGATGAAACAACCTTTTGGTGAAGGTGCTTCCAACTCCCAGCCAAAAGAACCATCTCCTCCCCAGAATCCTTGCCTCCAAAGGGGATATTCATACCCCCCTTTTACTCCAGTGCTGAATTTAACTCACCGCCTTAAAAAGAAACAACCTTGAAATGTCTTTTACATATTTAGCACTATTTCAGCCTGAAATGATTGCTCATGTTTAGTCTGCAGCAGAGCCTGACCAGATTTGCTCCCAGCGACCTCGTTTGAGCATCATTGTCAGGCTATTTTTTTTCTGCTTTCTCTCCGTATATCAATATTGAACCAACAACTTGCCATTAAACGAACAGGTCCCTGTTGACCTAGAATTTACATTTCAACCTTAACCCATTGCTTGGAAAGATTCAGTGGCACTTCTCAGTAAAAAAAAAACCAAAACAAACTTCTGTGAAGATGATGAAAGGGTATCAGAGCCTACGGGGATACAGCAGAGCAGCCCAAAACAAATGACAGAGCCATCATGGGACAGTTTGAGCACTCTCTATTAGGTGGTCAAATAACAAAGGCTGGGATCAATTTTAGCTTTCAGGTCTACCTGCTGCTCCTGGGTAACCCTACCCCACATTAACAACCCCAACCGGTAGCTGCTCATGTATAATGCATCTTTACTAACCTGCAGTGAAAGGCACCGAAGTGTAATACATGTGAGCAAGGTAAGAGAGGGAGCAGAGGAAGGAGTTATCCTGCGCCGACGTTAGCTGACCCGACTCGCTCTCTGAGCCTCCCCGGGATGCTCTGGTCGCGTACTGGAGATTGCAGACACGGGAGTGGGGTTTCTTCAGGAGCTCCTCTCCCACAGCCCCTGCCCCAAACGCCAGGTCTGAGCTTGAGAACATCACTTGGAGCTTTGTGCACGGGCCCATCGCTGCACAGGGGACAGAGGAGATGATTTGGGGAAGGTGCTGTTTTGCTCATTCCCCAGTTCTGCCATTAGCATTAGAGGAATAGAGTCTCAGAGGCAGTTAAGCTAGCACTTTTTAAATTCATAAACAAAATAATAATCCCTTCCAAAAGCAGCAGGGCATCTCCATTTATTTAGAAAGAATATGCAAAATGCAAGAAGCCTTCCCTTTGCATCTCGTGGTGCCAAAATAATGAGCTGAAGTGGGTTAGAAGAGTAAAGTAGTTAAAAGTAACATTGCTTTTAAATTCACCACATTTGAAGAAGTCCTTAAAGAATTCCTACAGATGCCTTAGTGACTGATTTCAAACCAGCTTCAGTTCAAAACATAACATGCTCTGACGCGATCCCAAGAGAGACCAACGTCATTTGTTCTTATTTTCAGTTATTATGCATAATAAGGTCATGTTCCAGAGATAAGACCACTCTAAGATGCATGACTGCAATTTTGGAAAATAATTCCCTTTCCTACACTGAATGTTTCATTCTTTGCAGGCTCAAAAGAGCTGGAGAAAATGAAACAGCCTTTAAGGAGCAGCCATACACTCACCTATGGCTTCCTACATCCCCAGCTGTAACCTTCACGACATTTAACTGTTATTTCTCACTTGGATATTTTAAAGATTGGTCATGCCCAGTGATACCTTTGTTCCAGCCCACGTCTTGCTGAATGGTGTGATATGATACAAGCCATGATTCATAAAAGTTCTTTGGAAGTGACTCAAGAGAGATTTTGGGATTTTCAAAGAGTTTCTTTGAAATTTTAATGGCTGTTTAAGAGCAACAACAAGCAATTTCAGCTGGGGATGATTCAGTTGAAAAGGTTCTTAAAGCAAGTTGGTAGGAGTCATAGAGACGCGGGGAAAATAGGAAAACTGGTGTTTGGCTAAATCAGTTCAAGTAGGAATTGTAACTTCTTTAGAAGGAAAAATATTCCTGTAGATTAAAAAACACTACAAAACCCAGAGACTTTCTTTAGACCAGAAACTTTCCAAAGTAACTTGCTTGCACGTAAGCAGGATGGGAGCAGTGGCTGGAGGGGCTCCAGCTTTATCCCCATGGTAGAGGGATGCGTTCAGTGGTGCTTGCACTGCCCTTGGGAGCCCCAGCATGGGGTCTGACAGAAAAGAGGGTTTGTTTTTGTATTTTGTTAGCCTGCTTGATCCAGGTACTTGTGAGGATACTGAGTTGCAGAGTGAAGTCCGCATTCCTATGCACACAGCGGCTGGAAAGGCTGAGTGTGTGTTGGTGGGGAGGGTTTGGTTTCTCACTCAAGACCTTGGGCAAGTCAACTCGTCTGTGAAATGGGGATAATCATGTTTCTTTTTTCTGTCAGAGAATTGCAAAGTTAAGCACATTAAGAATTACAAGACTGAAGAAAAGGATCTATAATAATATATATTTGACCTCTATACAATAACAGATTTATAGGAATAATATTCTTGACCTGGCTAGCTTTGTGTACTCTCAAGTGCTTTGTCTTAATCAATGACTTAGCTCAAGCTAGCTCATGTAATACATCTTCATGCCCTAATCTAGAAGAAGCATTCTCAAGGGCAAAGCCAGATTCCTTAATTTCAATCTGAAAAAGATCATCTAATTTAGGAAAGCCAACAGGAACTGGCTGTGTACATGTAAATGATCTTTCAAATGGGGATGTGTCATTGCCTTTCCCCTCTTCACCACAATTAATCCACAGCTGGAAAGGCACTTGGGCCATGTCTTGTGATAAAGTTGGCCTTGCAACTCTTGTCTTGCAAACAAGCTGGTGAATCAAGGGTGAATCCTCAGTATTAGCTGTAAGGCAAGGAGTGGGACTGGAGAGAGAGGGTTATGTGGAGGAAGAACCTGCCTCATGGCGGTAGCTGGTGCAGGGACCTCACTCATAGCTGGCATCAGGCACACGAGCTTGTTGCAGACAGCGGGTGCTCAGCGTGTGACCCTGCGTGTCCCTCTGTGAAGGTGGCTTTGCTGCAGCCGTGCATGCCTGGCACACGGTTTATTGCTAACAGAGCGAGCCTTCCCAGCAGGAAATACTGCAGCAGTAACCTTACGAGTGGCCAAGACCAAGCCGTAAAGTTTTCCAAGGCCACTGCTGCATAAATAACACATTGCAAAGGCTCGATTTAAAGCCCAGAGAGTCGTAGATGTTCCTCAAGGCCAGAAAGCAGAGAGAGGCAAGGTTGGGGCACAGTTTATTTCACAAACGTAGGAACCGGGAAGTCTGGGCTGTATTTACCCAGCTGGAAGCAGACTTCACATCTATTTATTCCTAGGTTTTGCCTCAGGTGCATACTCTCCCATTAGGGCTAAATAGCCGGAAAAGGCCAAATACATCTGAGGTCACTTTTGGCTAATTAACATGGCAACAAGTGCTGATTAATTAGTTTGGGCCTGAAATTAGCTGAGATAATTTTTGCTACGGCATAGGCTGTAGATTTATGAGCCCTTCTTCTCCAAGACAAACAATACTCTGAAAACATTGTTTGTGCAGAAACCTTCATTCACCCTGTAAATTACTACCTGGATTTCTCAAGACTTCAAGAGTAACTATTTTATTTCATTTAAATGCATAGTTTGGGGGTTTTTTTAGCTGATGGAAAAACTTACCTCACATGGCATCCAATGATGATCACGATCACTTGCCTTATCATGAACCCCTCTGCTCGATGTGTTCCTGTATGTTAGAGCAAGTCTAAAAAAACCTTCGGAGATTGAGGTCGAGATTTTCAGAACGGCTAAACAGCACAGCAGGCAAAAGGTGTTGAGGTCCCAATGAAAAACCTGATGTCCCCTAGTCATCAACGTGCTTATAATAGACAGATTTGCTGACTTTAACAACTTTGTCAGTGAACTACCAATTTTGGTGATGATTTACTACCCTGCTGACGTGGGCTGTGGTGCACCTGCCTTCTGGATATCCAGCAGTCCAGGTTATTGGACCTCAAAAATCATGGAGAAATTCCCATTACGCCTACACGGAGCAACTCTGCTCTTTGCAGCGTATATGCCATAGGTGTGTACTGCAAATGCTTTGTCAGACTCTGATAATTACAAAGATGACGTATGCGTGCACAGCCATGTTTAAGAAAGGCTTTCTGCTTTAAGACCTGCTGATACCGCCAGGTTAGAAAGTGTGCAACAGAGAGGCCTCTGCCAATGCGAAGGAAATATATTGCCTCCATTAATATAGTATATGGGACCTCCCTCTACTGTCCCTGCCACATGTCCTTCTGTCAGAAGTCTGCCTGGGTGTGTGCACCTCTCTGCTTGGCCTTTGGCATCTTGACGGCCCACTGATGAGGGGCAAAAAGCCTTGTTTTCTGGTCATCTCCCAGGCCAGGTCCCCAGGGCACCCCATGGCTGGGACATCTCATTTGCAGGCTGCCTTAGCGGAAGGGCCCATCCCTGTATTCCCTTTGCAAGAGATTTGTTTGTGTTTGGCTTTCATTGTCCATCCAAATGCAACCCATTTAAACTCTCAAATGGGAGGAGCTGCCTGTGCCCCACTCTGAGAGATCAGCTCTGTGCCGCTGCCATTGCAGCGCGTCGAGAAGCAGGATTTCCTTTTCATTGGGCTTTTTTAGTGTTAATTTTGCTTCCAGTCCAAATCAGGTTGAAAGCACAAGTGTTCACATTTCCCATGAGCTGGAGGCTGTCAGCAGAGATGCACGATGCAGAAAACGTCTGTTAATAAAAGAAAAATTCACTGTGTGACTACGAGTGGCTGCCGGTTCTCAGGTCCAGAACTTGACTCATGATGTCCTTGGGACAACAGGGGTACCCAGCGAGGGAAAGATCACTTGGGTCTTAATGCTAATGTAAACCCAGCAAACCCCCTCAAACCCAAGAAGTTTTAAATGATGTGTTTGTTTAGGGCTTGGTGATTAGCAGGTGTAGTTGTTGGTGTCATTTTGCTGTTGCGTAAGTGTTTTGTAACTCGGCGCTCCATCCCTCCCTCCCTCCCTCATAACTCTTCCCCTCTCAGCCACCTTTGGCTGGACCACCTTGTAGAGCTGTGGTCACTGTGCTGGGCAGGGTGGCCCCAGTGGGTGCCAGGTACAATAGCCAGCTGCTCGGGGCGGGTTAAAAAGCTTCAGGCACCTACAGATGTTTGCACGTAGGAGCAGACAGGGTGAAGGAACGGTGAGCTGCCAGGCTGCTCTCTTCCACAGCCATCGGCCACCTCCGATGGCAGTGCCAGAGGTTATGGCCAGGGTGACTCTCTAGGGCCGTTGTTATTTCACTCCAGCCCACGCTGCACCAAAGTGAAAGCAGAGAACATCTTCCCTCACCATGGTGTATATCTGAACTACATTAAACCTCGATGACGATGATTAGAAATAACCCATCTCATGCCATTTTTTCCTTATTCAGCTTTTCCCTTTTGCCAGTTCAATAGGATTTTTTTCTAAATGATTATCAAAATTTAACATCTACTGTCCAGAGGGACCCCATAAAAGTTTGTCTGAAGCACATTTTTGCCACTAAAGCCTCTTTAGTTGCGCATTTCTCTTCCCCCTCTCTCTCTTTCTTTTGCCTTGAGCTGCGAGGAGCTGGCAGGGCTGGCTGCTGCCCAGAGCTGAGAAGCATTAGAACCAGTCTGGCAGGAGGCTCCTCTTCCTTGATGGGACTCCTCTTAAATGAAAATATATGTGAATGTGCAAAGCCCTCATTAAGTGAGTCACACGATTGGTAAAAAGGTGTGTGTTGCAAAGGGGCTGTTTGTTCCAGCGGTGACAGGAGCCAGAGTCCCGTAGCTGTCACACAAAAGCGATCCTACAGCGGGTAATGCCGATGCAGATGGAAACCTCAGAGAAGACTCCACAACCCAGAGCGCTTTGGATTTTTTTGCCAAAGTCACTAACACTGGTGCATCACTTCATTTAAATTCCTTTCTGGGGATTGACTGCCAGTTCCTGTCCATGTGTGGTCGTTAGCGTTCCCTTCAGGGCAGCAGCTCCGTGCCACGAGCCCGTGCCATCCACATAGTTATAGCTGAGTGCGTGATTCCACTTTACAGCCTGCTTCCATCCTTTCCAGCCACTGTCCTGTGCTGCTAAATGGCTGCCTCGTGTCCTACCCCAGAAGGAATGAGTAACACGGATCCTCAGACTTAAGAGCATTGTGTTAAGTGATTTGTTGGGAGCTAACACAGACCAAAGTCTTCTGCTTGGATTTCCCTTGCCGTGTGATTGCTCCAACATCCAGGTTATGCTTTGTAACCCTGTTATCCCAGAGCTGCTTTGTAACGTCTTATCCCATGAGTCCCCTCCCAACGCATGTTCTTGCAGCTTGTCAAGCTTTTCTTTGCCACTTTCTCCTACAACACCTTTTCCCTTTTAGTGATTTCCTCTCTGAGCTTCTTTTACCTAATAAGTACAACTAAATCCTTCCCCGGTTTCATCATCCGTTCTGCTGCTTCTGCTCTATTTCTTGCGAAGTCTGGGCTGGCTTTCTCACTGGAGGCAGCAGTACGTTGTCCAAGTCTTTCATAACACCCAATGCATTTTCTTCTCAGTTGCATACTTCAGGGAAACCCTCAAGTTTCAGGCTCTCTTTCCACTGTCCTGCTGCATGCCGAGATAGCCCGAAGAAACCTGGCTGTATAAAACTGACTGTTAGCGTTACTGGGACCCAAAGTGGCCTGTGCAGCTTAGCAGAGGCTAATGGAGTCAGTTGGTCATTTCAGTTTCCTCACCTGGTAGTTAAAAGAAAAGGGATCTCCAGGGAGCAGTTCACCCCAAATATCTGGATGAGTCACTTTTTCCAAAAAGTGCTTGTTTCTCTTTGGCTTCTGCTATTTTCAGCCCGGTGGGACTTAAAAATTCAGTGTAGTCTTCGAACAACAACACCTCAATTTGACCTACACATGTGCATCATGAATTGCACTTTGAATGGTGATGCTAATGGTGATAACACCTTACTAGCTCTTAATTAAAACCAGATGAGATAGTAATGATGAATTTAGCCTGATAGTATCTCAGATCACAAGCTCAGGCTTTTGAGAGAGGCTGGAAACCTGCATTGTGGGGCAGGTACTTGCTCCCTGATTATGCCACCCTAAATTCAGAATCAAACCATCAGCACATCCATGTGACATTTGGAGCCAGTGATGAAAACAGATTTTAAGCCCTCGCTGGCTCTTTAAACCCGAAGCATTGCTTGCCGCGCCAGATATGCATTTGTCAGTGGAAAGTCCTTCATTGACAGCTGAGCTCCACACCTTGCGTGTAAGGTGGAGCAGTAATAACAGATTGCTGCACATTTTTGCTTGGTTTGCGGTTAATACGCAGTAGAACTAGGGAATTAAGCAAGCCTATAAATAGCAGGTCTTTATATATACACCTGAGCCTCCCAAGCATTGGACCACCTGCGGGGAAACCCGAGATGGAGCTGAACACCTTCAGCCCCTCTGAGGAGACACCATGAGTAGGGCAAAGCGGCCAGACCTCCCTTTTCCCCCCTCAAAAAGGGCCGTAGGTGCCAGGCAGGCTCCGTAGGCAGGCAGGAGCTGGGTGCTGCCTGTCGGGATACAGCTGCTGGCAGCATCCTCCGTCCAGGAGGAGGGTGTACATGGATGTGCAGGGGCTTAGAAGTGGCTCGGTGACAGCCAGCCCCTATGGCTGCCTCTGTAGTGTCCGTCAGTCCTACCATGATACTCTAGAGCAGGTGTGGGTTTCCCTAGCTTACTACAAGGTGCTCAGGGGAGCAGGAGGGGACCTACAGGTTGGGACAGACAGAGCTCTCCTGCCTCAGCCCTTTCCCCTTGCTACTCCCAAACCCAAACTGGGAACAGAAATAGAAAACAAGGGTTGGCTGAAATCAGGACTTCATGGGCACATGTCAGAGGCTACAGTCACTCTGGTTTTGAACTGGGAGAACAGACGCCGTTCAAGTTGCAGACGTGAGCCCCCCCAGCCTGAGCAGAGCCCCGCATGCGCAGCCCCTCGGTCCCCAGCCTGGCCTCCAGCAGCCGCAGCGACCTCCCCACAGGGTGTAGCGCATAGGGGAGAAAAGAAGAGATTTGGGGATGAAAGTTGAAAACCATTAATGTGTCAAAGGGGACGAGGAAATTGAGTTTGCAGGGAAGGAGGAAGAGTGAGCATAACAAAGGTGGGAGGTGTCAGCAGCTTGTTCTCAGAGCTCCAGGACTCAGGGCGTGTGATTTTCTATGGCTCCATGGAGATGGATGGCCTGCAGCAGGCTCTGCCCTCACCAGGTCCCTCACCAGGTCTGCTCCCATGTCCCCACAAGCCCAGGGTTCACTTTCCTTTGGTTCCCTCTGGAAGGAAGATCCCTGAATGTGCTTTGGATGGTGATGGGCTGGAGAGAGACAAGGGACAGATCACCCAAGTGTTGTGTATGCATGCTGTGGTGCGTAAGGGGGTGCAGGCTCCAAGGGAACCTTTCTCTGGAGCACCCATGGCAGCTCCTCTTTGCATGTTTTCCTCTCCGACCCGGCCACCTGGTTTTGCAGGACTGGTAGGACTTGGTCTGGTCTGGCATAGGTGATGGGCCAGAAGTGGGGAGGAAACGTTCATACACGCGCAAGTGCCCACACACAGCTGGGGCTCATGAGCTTCATCCTCTTAAGAAGCCAGGACGAAGAGGCATGGAGGAAAGGTTTAAAGATTTGTCAAAGCAGGGCTCAATGGTGGCTCTGGTAATGTTGTTTCGTAGAAGTGAGTACCTAATGTTGCATACTTACATGTTTAAATCAGTCACAGCCCCTCTGCCTTCTCCACATGTAGATCCCGTCAATAGCAGCTTTATGCAGGCAGGAACATAACCTGGGGACTCCAGCACCAGCACGGTGTCAGGGGAAGTCAGTGCAAATTGCTCCATCGGCTGGACATTAAAGCAAGGAGTGATATCACTCTTAAAATAAGAAACCTAACGTAATGTGCTTTAATAGCTGAATAATTGCTCCGAGCAAAGAAGGAGGCTTTTGTGAAAGAGGATCAGCGAAAGCCAGGAGTGAGTGCTCATGACATCACGGCAAGGCACAAGAGGAACTTTATTCTCACGGCTCCACAAAAATGGCTTGTCAAGCTGCCAGTCCCAGATAACTTGGTGGGAGACGTTAGAGAAGAGTTAATAAGATGATTGATTTACAGCTGGAAAAAATTAAAGAGTCTGAAAATTGACAGACTGACATTGTTTGAAAGATTTCGCGAGAAGCCTCCCCCACGTCTTTCGCAAAGAAGGTCAAACGCTTCCATCAGCCTTTTACACCCAATTTTGGAGGCTGCAGCATTTCAACAGGTATTTTGGGGAACTTGCCGTCAGTTCCCCTTCATGGGAAACAGTTGTGAAACTATTATCGTCCTAATTGAGCTGTGTAAAAATAGATCTTAAAAGTCTGTACCTTCTTATGGGAAGGAGCGGGTTTAAAATATTTTATTTTAATTTACCAGCTGTGGATCGGATCCAAAACCTTTATGAAACTTCTGCATTTCTTATTGCTGGATCTGAGTGCAGTGTGTTTTCTTTACTTGTTAGGAAAAATTGTCAACTTTGTCTCAACTCTGTATATATTTTTACGGTGCTTTGCTAGCACAAGGGAAACTAAGGGTCCTTTCACAACTTCTGGAGCTGGTCCATCATATTTTTTAAGAATTTGCTTCGTAAAAGTACTTGTTAAGATTGAGACACGTGATTTACTGTTGATAGAAACAAAATCCCACGGACGCTGCATTGTGTCTTTGCAAAGAAACAACCTTTATTCTTGGGCACAATGGTAGAGTCAGCTCCAGGAGCCGTTTGCACCTTGGTTGTCTTCAGCAAAAGGCAAATGCATTAATTGAAAGTAATTACTGAGAGACAGCACTTTAAAGTTTTCAATCTTCCACCGCCCATCAGAGTTGTTAAGAACAGGTTTTTATTTTTAGTATCATTATGTTTGATCCATCAGTTACACAGCTAATAAGGGACAAGTCTGGCTTTCAGAAATCTTTCATGGGTTTCCAGAGACATAAAACAACTTGCTTCAAACTGAGTTTAATTCAGACTACAGATGAAAAACAAAATCTCACAAATGCGTGTGCAAGCTGACGATAATGATGTAAGATGTAATGAACAGAAATAAGAAGGTTATGACATTTCAGATAAAGGGGAAAGAAAGGGAAATAAGGCCAAACATCAGCAACGCACACTTTGAGGTAACGACAAAAGTAATAATATTGTGTCCATAACTCAACTCTGTTATTGAAGCCACTTAGGCAAGTGAGTGGCTGAAAAACAGCAACACAATTGATGAACTTAAGTCTCTCTCAGAAAAAAAATGTAAACTCTCTTGTTAGCTTTCACATGAGATAAGTATTAAGCTGTTTGGATTTTGGAGATAAATGGAAAGGGGTGAGGTAAACTATAGAGGGAGAGCAGCTGAAGAGGTTTGTTGAAAACTTTTTGGTGTTTGAGTTTGACAGGCTCTGAAGCCAGCTGAGTTTTACCAAAAAACTTCTCTCTTTATTTGAGACATATTTAGATCTTATCTTCATCAGACAAATTCGTGGGTGTATCAACAGTCTCTTGAGTTATCCCAAATTTTGTAGTCCAGTGGAGTAGATCCACTTAAAAGAGTGGTGCTCTGTGCTAAAAACCTCCAAAACAACCCAACAACTACTCTCCCACGCGAAAAATACCCCTCAGTTTTACCTCAATGTATGCTGACATGTCAAATTAATTTCATTTCCTCCTTTGGAATAAGAGCTAAGCGAGACGCGTGATGGCTTTTGAGTGAGGAGGCTTTTGACAGTGTCTGGATTGATGCTCTCATAACTTAGGACAGTGCTGTCTGGAGGAAATCACTGTCTGAAAGATGTAATTTGGATATACACTTGGTTGAAAACACCTTATCAGAGCAAAAGCGATCTTAACAAGCCGAGCACCTGATTAGGAATCTAGCAATGTAACACTCAGTAAAAACTGTAAAATGGTACGTTTAAGAAGAATACAAATGCGCAAGTACCACATCAAAGTTAATTGACCGAAGAACAGCATGGTGTAAAAGTGGATCGCAAGCTAAACATGGACCAATATTGCAATATAATGCCAATTCTCATTCAAATCTCATCCAGGGATGTGCAAAGATAATTTTTCTTTGCTTCCTTAGCACGTTTGAGGTCTTGCCCAAAACACCGTCTCCCTCTCTGAGTCTGGTATTGTCAAAAAAGACAGGGACAAGTTAGAGGCTGGAGGTCAGCAGAGTGATGGGGAGTGCAGGAAGGACCAGCTGCAGAGAGCAGCCGAGGGGGGTCAAGGTGTTCGGTCCAGAGGAGAGGAGCAGGAGGTGACTCTGTGACAGCAAAGAGATGTCATACGAGATCAGTGACTGCCTGGTGCCTTTGCGCTGTAGGAACAAAAACCCAGTGTTACTTGAGTGTCTGCAGCCCGGCAGAGGAGCTCGGAAGCGAGTGGCTGAAACTCTTCCCTCTCTCTGGAAAACTTCTTAGAAATCCTCCTTGTGTAGTTTATCACAAGTGCCATTTCCCAGGCGGGCAGCAGTGAGGAGGTGTGGGGACGCTGCTCCTGGCTCTGGCCCCGGTGGCGGCGAGGTCCCAGCAAGGGCTGTGAGGTGCCACCGGCAGCGAGGGATGAGGCACCGCAGTTGCCCAGCTCCCACCCACCCAAACCAGCAGGAAAGGGCAATCCCGGAGCTATCCTGGCCTAACTTTGCAAGAAAAAAATGGGAGTATGGAAAGAGGTACATGCCTAATGTCACACCCCTCCTTCTGGTTGTAGAGCATCTGTGTTCTCCACCTGGGGCATTTTCATAATACCAGTTTATTTTTAGTGAAAGCATTTTAATTTTTCTCATAATATTATTTCTTATGGAACATTTTCTAACCACAACAAAACTTTTTCGTTCCTTGTATCCTGCTTAGCTTTTAGCGTTTCACGTTTCGGGGGAGGTGAGGTATGATCACTAGTGGAGCAGGCAGTCCTTTCAAAAGCCAGACTGATCACTTTTTTAAGATTAAAAGCCAACTAAAACAGAAACCAGCAGCTCAGGGGTAGGAGGCGCAGAGAGATTATTACTATGAAGAGCAAAACAGGAGGATAAAATGTTTAGCTTTCAGAAAGTCCTTTCCATAATGACACAGTTCTCCCGGTCTGCAGATGACAGAATAAATTAAAAAATATTTCTGCCAGCCTTAAAGATACTGCTTTAGGAAATCTAAGGTTGCCTAATGGACTGGAATAGAATCTCTATGTTTTCAGTTTCCTCCATCTTACCCAAATCATTCACTTCAATAATTGAAGGATAATGAGCCGAACAGTTTTCCCCTTTATAACTAATCCTCTCTGGATAGAGCTTCAAAATAATAATTAAAAAAAAAAAAAAAAAAAAAAGAAAAGAATCCTGTCTACTGAACATGCCTGCAGATAATAGGAATATCCTTCACTTTCCCTCTCCTGGGATTTCCTACCTGCCATCCATCAGTCGGCTGCCATACCGTGGGGATGTCATTAGGGGCCAATGAAGAGGCCGCCCTCATGCAGGATGATCCATCAAAACCCGTGTTCCCCACCCAGTTACAGTCTCCCTCCTAGGAAATGGGATCATATGCATTCACGTAGAGACCCGCATCGATTGGACAGAAAGAAAAATGGGCGGCTAACCCTAATTACGGCACTTCTTAAACTTTTCCTGACCTCTCCCTGACGCTGTCACCTCTTGGACCCGCCGCCCTGCCCAGCCTGTGAGGAGGACCAGGGACAGGCAGGGCTGGCGTTAGCCAAGAAGTGCTGCGGGACGGGGATTTTTCACAAAAGCTGCGTTTTCTGCATTTTTCAAAATCTGGTGGAAAACCAATAGCAGCGCGAACAAGTTCAAGCAGGAAAACATCCCTAAGTCTTTATGTTCAAATATGCAAGGGATGGATTCGCACCCCCTAGAAGTGGGTATTTCCCTGGAGAACCCGAGGCAATGGCTGTGACCTTCGCTCCCTGTCCCCAGCAGGGACACGTAGATGTCACCAGCAGGTAACGCAGGGATTTTCCAGCGATGCCCGGCCCTGTGCAAGCAGCAGCTCTCCCAGCCGGTGCCCAGCACTCAGCTTTCTCCTACAAGGAGCCTGAGCCCCTTTGAGCATCTTACTGACAAGGGCTGGGCTTTCACAGGATCTCGTTTTTAAAACGTGGCTCATGTAGCAAAAATGTCAGTAAAGACAGATCAGCATTTGATATCTTTAAGGGGGCAAAATTCATTCTTTCTACTTTTCTCCTCAAAACTGCCCAACACCCATCCCTTCCCCTCATCACAGTCTGCTGCCCCTGGCCACTGGGGGCATAAATAAATTAGTTATGAGTTTTTCCAAGCAGTAAACTTTCTTTTTTTTTTTTTTTCCTTTTTTTTTTTTTAAAAAAAAAAAAGAAACACAGCAGTATCTAACAGCTTTCCATGCTGGAGTTTGGGAGCTTTTCAGAGCCATAAAATATTTATTTTAGGTTTTTTTCCATTAGGTCTTAATTCTCAATATTTTATAAGAAGTTAAATTATCCAGGAGAACTGAGCTTTCATTTTGGGGGGAAAAAAACCCAAAAGCATTTGCCCAATTAGAAAATGACCATCAAGCGCAGAGTGCAGAGAACATTTCTGAAGGAGAGAACTGAGCACACAAGGAATTGAGCACAAACTTTAAAAAAATCAGTTTTAAGAACAGAACGGATTGAGATTGATTTACACTCTTTTATCTTTCTCCCCAAAAGCGAAATGGGGATTGCTTATTCTTTCCTTTCGATACTACTTTCTTTTCTGGGCCCCGTTTGCTGGACTGAGCCCTGCGTGGCTCCCGATGTGCCTTCGTCCTGCCACCCCAGCCGTGCCACCTGAGCACACTTGCCCCCCTCGTGCCCTCCTGCACCCTCAGCCTGGGGCGAATAAAAATGCGAGGAACCCAAATTCAAACTGCAATCCTAGGACTCTCTACTCAGACCCTGCTGGTGCCAAAATGCCTTTTTTTGTTGTTTTTTCAAACGTAAAAGTTCAGAAGTGCTTCTCTCTGTGCCAGAGCGTCCAGCCTCCTGCCCCAGGCCCCATGGAGGCCTCAGGGTCTCTTGGCTCAGCTGGGAGGGAGGGGAAGGGGGGACTGGGAGACAGGGGACACATTTCATCAGAGCAAAGCCACCCATAAAACAAGTTAAAAACCAATACTAAGTGTCTTCTCAGATGATAAATAAGTTTGGGCAGCACGCGGTGTGGTCTGCCTTGGCACAAATGTAACTTCTGGGCAAACAACAGGTAGAAATTCCACTCCCAGGAAAAAGGAGGGAGAAACGGCCATAGGCTGTGGCCCAGATGTGGTACATGAGGGACACCAAGTCAATGGTGACATGGGTGGGAGAAGGTGGCCCATGGGCACCCATCTGCTTAGTCCTCGGTGGGAACGCGTGGATTTATGCCACTCTACCCCAAACAAGGGAAAAAACCCAACTTTGGCATATTTCAGACCCTGTCTAACCACAGAAAAATTTCTCCCATGACCCAGTTCTGTACTGGGACTCGTCAGCCTCTCTGCTGACACATCCAGGGCATCACGGTGCCATGAGATGTCACCTAATTGTCCCCACAGAGGCAGCTTTCTGCCTCCCCCTTTGCCCACGCAGAGGCTGGAAGAGAGCCGCAACCCAGGGAGCAGTTACTGACGGATGAACACCGCTGTAACGTGGCACGGTGGGGTTGGAATTTGCCACAGCCTTCCTCGTTAGTGACATGCAGTTAAAGGTTATTAATTATGAACTCACTTGTCAACATTAAACTCTTTTACTGTCCAAGAGGCAAAGCTGGGTTGGATGCAAAGAGCTGGAGGTTCATCCTTCCCTCTGATGAGCTGGTCACCCTCTCTCAACATTGTCCCCATCCCCACCCCCTCCTCGCCCCCCAATTTGGGAAATAATTTGCATTCTTCCTCTGAAAGCATTAATTGAGAGGAGAACAAACGGAGTCCCAGGCAATTTGAACAAGCCTCATTACTGTCTGAGGGCTTGTTTTGAATCGGCGTCCATCAAAACAACAATTGCAACGCCCTGGCCCAGCACCAAAAGTGTACTGGGAGGGCTGGTGGGAGAGATGAGTGTTTTGTTCTCCGGGAGCCAGTTGTGCACCTTTAATGACGACTACTGCAGCCAGCTCCTGGCTGATTGCTGCACAGCCCACTGCCTCCTTTCCCCCATTAAGCCCTTATTACCCAGCAGCAGGACGAGCGCCACGGGCAGGGACACGCTGCCCCTCCGTGCTGCTGCCCACCGTGCGGCGGGGCTCCCAGACAATGTCACGCTTCTCCGGCCACAGACCACCCGCAGCAGGAGATGCCACTTGCAATTAGGACGTGTTTGTTTTCTGCTTTGCCTGACTTTGTCCCAGCTGGAAGAGAGCTCCAGCCCGGGCTGGGGTGAGATGGGAGCAAAGCTCTTTGAGGAGACCCTTGGCCAAAAGGGCTGGAGTGCCTTCTGCTCCTCTGCACAGGAGGAGAGGGAGCTGCTCCAGGGCACTGGGAGGGATGCACAGGTCTTCAGCCAGGCTCTGCCACAGATCCTGGTGGCTTTTTTTTCCATCCTCTCTCCTCTTATGTCTCTTCTTTCCTTTCCTTTTTTGCCAAATTCGCATCTTCAGCTACCTCTCAGCTTGTTGGATGCGATGGTCTCATCTAGCTTCAGATGCGTTAGAATTCTAAGTGAGGGCCACAAGTCGATGCAGGGAGACAGGAATCTAAGGCAAGGCTAAAGATGTGCCTGCCTTTCTCTATAACCTTTATAGAGATCAGCCCATGGACTTTCCTTCCCTCCTCCCCATCTCCCTGGCCTACATTGCTACGTTATCCCAACCTGGCTGGTAATTCTTCCATGGGTGAGAAGGACGTAAGGGGAGGAAAGAGAAGAGGGGTTTTGCAGCAGCATCCAAGGCTGCTTGGACCCAGAGATTTTGCTTTCAGCCCGCCTCTGCTTTCTTCCAACTATTAAGTGAAAGCTGGTGAGAAAAAATCAGCCATGGATCAGTACGAGGGCTAAGGCTGCTGCCAGTGGGACCGGCAGACTTTCCCCCTGCTGCTGGACCAGCTCTGTGGGGTGAGCACTGAATTCGTAAGTAGCTTAGGGATATTCTTGCTAGAGGTAAGGGCAGTCATTTCGACAGCTTGCTTTGTGTTTGCTCTTTGTCACCTATGCTGAAATGCCAGCGTGTAAGAGCAGAGGAGCGGTGCTTAGCCGTGCTTGGGGGTGAAGACTTCGATAGCCTGGGCTGTATGTGCACAGCTCATCACCGCCACGGTTCTCCTACAAGTGCCCAGCTGATATAAAGTGGTCCTCAAAGAGTCTGATTGCAACTGTTTTCTCTAAACATTTACAACCAACAAAATGTGCATGTGTACGTTCAGCAGAGGGCCAAGGAGAAAAACAGCAGCTGCTCCCCACATTCCTGCTGGAGCTTGTATATATTCCAGTGCTTTTTAAAGCATCTATTTACATTTGCATTTTGGATCCCTCTGGGCTTCCTGAGGAGACTGGGCCAAATCCAGCGCTGGTGCAAAGAGGGGGCATTGCCCTGACAGCAGCACAGCCACACTCCTTTCCACCAGGCCGGGGGGTGACTTGTTTTCTTTTTTCCGTGACACGCACATGGATCTGCTGCTTTGCTTGTCATGAAAACAGGCGCCGCCACCTTGCTGGAGTGCCCAGGCCGTGGTCCATGCTGGAGGACCCTCTCAGGCTGGTATCTCATGGCCACTGATGGCACCACCTGAGCTTTCACCATCACCAAGGACTTCCCCACCTCTTGCCCAAGCGGGCACTACCTTGGACATCCCAGCTTCACCTGCAAAAATGAGCATGGCAGCGCTACAGCTCCTCTGCTTTTAAATCGTAGGAAGATAGGAGTCTCTTAGAGCCGGATAAATTGTGTCGGCTTCAGCAACAAGAACAGACCCACCACGCAAGGGCCGCGGGAGGTCGTCTGCCTTTCCGCTCAGCAGGAGCCACGGCTCGGCTCTTATCGGCTGCTTCTGAGAAGTAATGAAGCAGCTCCCGAACGTAGGCTGTGAGGAAAAATGCGTGCCATCCGGCAGCTCCATGTTGGGCTCTGGAGAACGGTGTTCTTATCAGACAGCATGTGATAATTTCAGTCTTTCCCTGCGTAATGTTGTCTTGGAGCAGCACAAACCCCGTCTCATTCCTACTAACCGTTCCTCAGATGAGGTCTTATTGCCCAGAGAAGCGAGGTTGCCAAGGAGGAAAAAGAAGACAGGCAGTTGTGAGTGTTCTCCTGGGATAATGCTCACCTCAAGAAGGCTGCACATCACCGAGGCGTTGCATCCCCGCTTTTCCCCATGGGACATTCCCAGATGAGGTGCCCCCGGCCATCTCGCTTCTCCCAGCATCAGGTGGACCTTGCATTAAAATTGCCTGTGGGTGTTCTTGATGGGAAGCCAGTGCAGAAGCATCCCCTCTCTCGGGAAGCGCTGTTGGACAGGCTGGTCTGTGCTCTGCTGGAACGCGGGGACCACAGGGCTCTCAGAGCATCCACCCCAGGGCAGCAGCATCCCTTAGCTGTGGCTCAAGGGGCACAGCGCGAAGGGACAGACGGGACCCCATGGCTCTCAGTCTCTCATGGGGCTTTGAAGGGGAATTCCCCCAAGCCCTGCAGTGCTGTGTCATGTCATGGATTAAATTCCTTCTGAAAGGCAAAACCAAAGCTCATGGGTGCAGATTACGGGGAGGCATGGATGCTGTCTGCAAGGTGAACGCTTCACTCTACAAAATACAAAATGCATGAGGCTGTTGAGACCGGTTTAGGGACCCCAATGCTTTCTGATTTTTGCTAACAACACGTCTTGAAGCTGCAGGTCACTGAGATGCCTGGTCAGGGGAAGAGGGAAAGGGCACACTGCTGCTATGTCTGATGCCTCCCCTCCCCTCCCTGCTCTTTTCACTACCTGTGCATGGAGAGGATCCTCAAAGCAAAAAGCATATGTTTATATTTCTGGTTCATTCCAGATGTTTTTTCCTTTAGATGGGAAGATAAAAAGCCCGTGGCGTGTGGCGAGACGCTTATGTTAAACAAAAATGCTGCAAGGAGATGTATTTAAGGCCCAAGTATCCAGGATATATTTTCAGAGCATTGCCCTAGGATCGGGAAAGGTTGGAATACCCTGTGCAATGCGTTAAAATATCCTACAACTCCTTCTGCAGGGGCATAACCCCATAAACCCAGGTGTTGCCCTGGTACGGCGCAGGGACCTGCTCCTCTCTCCCCAAGCTGCCTCCCATTTACTTGAATTTTCTGGTGCACCACAGCAGGCACCTTGCACGGTTGGTCACCTTTAATGGCTGCTCAACAGCAGAGATTTAATTAAATTAGCAGGTTCAAAAACAAACGTGGAAATGAAGAGAAAATAGGCCTGGCGTGTTAAGCATAAAAAAAATTCATCACTTAACAGTGACATTAACAAATGATGTTCATTACTTATTTTTCCAACTGACCAAGCCTGGTCTCTGATGGAGATGTAGGGGATTCCAGTAATTCTCTTTTAATCATTTCACTTTGCATGATGGAAGATGGGAGCCGCTCACCAGTGACACGGCGCTGGGCTGTGGAGGAGATGCAATTCTTTATGAGAGACGAGTCCATGTTTTGTCTTGGCGCCGCATCAATATGACCAGAGACCGAGACAGAGGGAGAGCAAAGTGCGGTGGCGTTTTAATCAGAGGGCAGGTTTTAATTCACAGGCTCCGAAGAGCCTGCTGATCAGCTTTGCTTCCATGTGGCAGCACCTCCAGAGAGGAAATAAAGAACAGAAGGGTGTAAAGCAGTGTAATTTCAGAGCAGCCAGCAGCAAGAGACAAAAAAAGCTACGTTGTTTTTTGCTTTAGCCCCCCTGGAAGATCCATCCTTGTTGTGAGTCTCTGATGAATTCCTAAAAACCCCATGATTTTATTTATATTTCTGTGTTGCTCGTTGCTGTTTGCCTGTGTTATCTGCCACCATCCGGTTTCACCTCTGTGGGTTGTGCTGCGCATCCCGTATCGGACCCTGCTTTCATCCCCAGATTTCATAAATAAACTTTGCAAAAAAAAAAAAAAAGGGGAGATGGGAACTTGGATGCTGATTACGTCTCTCTCCATCAGTGTTTGACGTGGAGGAGGTTATACGCTTCTATAGCTGCTTTACTTTCTTCCCGCTCACCCTTTGAAGCCGCTGCCCCTGTGCCTTTTTCCATATGCAGAAGCGTTTGTGGCTGGTTGAGTGACGGTGTTTGCTTTTGCAGGCAGATGTGCTCTCGGGGCAACGCGCCTGTGTATTCGTGTGGGATGTGACGGGACACGCTGTACCACCGCCCAAATGCAAAATAGTTCGTAGCTGTCGTTTGCGTCTGGGTTTGTGCTGTAACTGCTGCGGGGGTTGTACGACATGTGCCCTGTATGACATGGGGACCAAACCGCGCGGTGGGCGATGTCCCTCACTGCCCTGCGGTCCTCATTTCTGCATCACAGCACGGACGCCGCACTGCTCAGGCAGAGATGATTTTTAGACGCTGCTAATGAATATAATCATAGAATCACAGGATGGTTCAGGTTGGAAGGGACCTTAAAGATCATGTTGTTCCACCCCCCTGCCCTGGGCAGGGACACCTCCCGCTAGATCGGGTTGCTCAGAGCCTCATCAAGCCTGGCCTTGAACACTTCCAGGGATGGGGCAGCCACAGCTTCTCCGGGCAGGGAAGTGTGCATCTGTATCACCCCTAACAGAGCTCCTAACTCCTACACACCTCAAAAAGGCAACCTCTGCCCCAAAAAGCTTGCAGCAATACCTGGCTGTGCCTTCCTGTAGGGGTTACAAACGGATTAATCCTGTAATTAGTTAGTGCATCCCAGCCCAGTGAGGGCTTGCGTTGCTTTGTGAGCGCAGACACACCTGTAATACGCTTCTGAGGCTGTACACAGCACTGCAGGCACACAGCGTGGATTCGCGTGCTCGTTCCCCGTGGTGTTATATATGGATTTGTGCCTGTTCCTGCTGGAAATCAGGGCGTCATATTTTATATCGCCCTGTCATACTTCGCCTGTATGACTGCACTGGTGCAAGCAGGCAGTGCCGGCAGCGGGGTCTGTGCCAGGTGCGCGGGGGGCACTGCTGGTCCCAGCATCGTGGCGGGGCTCAGCTCGCTGAGACGTGGGGATGTCGAGCTGGGTGGGTGATTACACCATTTATTACAATGTTCAGCCACTTCTTTGCAGCGTGTGTAGGGGCTGCCCTAACTGCTCCAACTCCCGGCACTGATTTCTTCTCCTTAATTATATCAGAACATTGTTTCCCATCAGTTTTGAGAGGGGCAGGAGTGGAGCGAATAATGTGGGGGGTTAATTTTTTTTTTAAATGCTGGAGGTAGGCAGATAGATTTCAGATAACCTGTTCTGGCTGAGCTAAGAGGAGAAACCAATAATGAGGAGCTGATTGAAATCCGCGGTGATTTCTGTGCTGTTCTAGACAGCTCTGATACAGGAAACTGCTATTGCAAAAAACCTTCCAGCCCTTTTGTGGAGGACTTAGCAGCGGATGGGCATTAAAATCTGGGTGCCCATCCCCTTTAATGCTAATGGAACCCAGCCTCCCAGCTCAGCGGATTATGTCTGCGTTCAGCTTAGCAGAAACAGAGTGGGAGTACTGGCAGAGCTCTCCCCATGTGCTATTCTGGGCCAGCTATGCTTCCTCCTCGCGCAGTCAAACACTCCCTGCAATATCAGGGACCGTATGGGAGCTGCGGCTTTGCAATACAGCCCTCTGCGTGGTGGCACTTGAGTGGACACAGTCCTGTCCGTCGGTCATGTTGGTCTTTCCAGCAGCAAAACACGGGTGGACGTGGGAACCCTGGTGGGTTCCCATGGTGTGAGGCTGAAAAATCTCAGTCGTCTCCCTCTTCTCCTTCCTGGTAGCTCTGGGGACAATAAATAGATTTCAGGAGAGCATGAAGAGTACCAACGGCACTTTTGCTGTAGTGACCATTGGGCAGTTGAAAGCTCACTAACAGAAAGTGTGACACACGGCAGTGTCACAACCCCAAATAGTCCTAAAGGACTTTGCTTTGGGGTGTAAGAAAATCACCCAGTGCTCTCCAGCCAGGCTAGCTCCCTCCAGGCGGTCCATGCAATTATCTCTGCTTTACAGCAGGGAAACTGAGGCACTGCCATGGCAAAGCCAGACTGCCCAACACACCGCTTCATGGAGCTTGGAGAGCCCCCAGGTAACCACCCCCAGGTGGTTTAAAATGAAGGAAACACAGTTAGATTGTCTGGTTCTCCAAAGGAGAGGCGTCCGTGGTGTAGGCAGGGCTGACAGGAGGCAGGGACATGGGCACTTCGCTTTCTTTACCAAGACTCAGGGACATGCCAGGCAAACCCTGAAGCTCCCAAAAGGTCCTGGGTTCCCCATGGAGAAGACAATGGGATCTTGGCTGCCCTGGGTTCACCAGGGAGACACTGTGCCATGACCCCTCGTGAACACTAAACATGAGCAAGCAGGAGCGAGCGGCTTCCTCCTCCAGCCCCCGTTATTGCTGTCCCCAGCGCGAGGAAGGTCTATGCAGGAGCAACTGATGAACTTCATTTATGGAGACCCCAGCTCGGTTCCCAAGGCAGGGTCTGCTCCGCTGCTGTGCCCTGGCTGCACGGATGCTGCGTGGCACAGACCCCGGCACCGGTCCCGCGCGGGGCAGTTTCTGCTCGAAGCCTCAGTTTGACTTAGTTTAGGTTTCAGAGGCAACATATAAACATTCCCAGTGAAGACACTTCTTCCAAGGGGCTCAGCCAAGTGGGGTTTCCTCCTCCGTGTTTATGGGAAAGCATTTTGTTTAGACAGAAAAGCAAAGGAGCAGATCCCCGCATTCCTCCCCAGCACATCTCAGCCAGCTCGCCAGCCTCCGGGATGGGAGATTTAGCACAAACTCAAGGGAAATTTGCGTTACGAGTCCCTTATTAAACTCCCAGCAGCGTGTCCGTGAGACGTGAGGCACCACCGGCGGGCTTAGGGGCTGGGAGAGGGTGGGAGGCACCGTTGGTAACACAGACTGAAAATCAAGAGCTACCCTGAGGTTCATTACAGCAGATAAATGCTCCTCCTAAGGACTCTCCTAGCCCACGACTCAATACCGCAGCCTGCTTACAGCCCAGGAAGGCTAAAAGATGTGGAATTGCTTGTACGGTGTTCCTAGGAACTACGAAAGAAAAGATAGTTGGGGTTTTGCCCTTCAGGGCTACAACTAGGTTGAAAATTCACCTCTGTATGAACACCAGCAGAAAGATTTACACCCATGAAGTACCACTCAAAATAGGTTTTAAGTGAGAATTAATTGGTATCTGTACCTCTGAGCAGGGTGAATTTCCCCTGGGCCTGAATAAGTTCTGCCTGAGCCTTTCATGGAGTTATTATTTCTTTCATTAAAGGGGGAGAAAAAGGGATGAAAATCTCCACTGAGAACAGCTGGCTAATTTTCGCTCTTTCTTTATAACAAACTGAGGCCATGATCTGGTTGCTGGCAAGCACAGACCCAACATCTGCAGGAGGAGAGGCCTCTGGCCTCCCCAGCTCACTGGAATTTTCCAGCTGATGTGAAATATTTCCCAAGTTAATGACAGCGTCTGTTGAGGCAGGGATGGGGTAGCCAGGTGGTCAATTTTTTTGATACGTAGCTGGGTATCACAGGGCAAGTGACAGAAGGAAAACCCAAGCTTGTGCAGAGCTGGACTCCACAACCATGCTCCGAGGGGTTAGGTTTTCCTTCCATCCAAGGGAACAGGAACCTCATAAGGTCATGTTGGCCTTGTCCAGTTTGCACCTTGATTCACCTTGATTTGGGGGACCGGTATAAGGGAAGGGTCTAATATCAGTCCCGTGTCTCAAAAGATCCACCATCAGTCTCATAAACACTGATACCACGGTCTCCTCACCAGCAAATTTCCAAGAGCTTTACTCAGCAGGTCAATAAAGCTGTTTGTCTCCATGCCCACCTTGGGAAAATGAGGCCCAGTGCTGAGAAGTGACTTCCCAAGCTCGCCTGTCCAGCAGCACCATCAACCTCCTAAGGGCCAATGCATGGGAGGGCTCGTCCTTCACCTCCCATACCTTTGTGATTTGACTCCAGATGCTTCCAAAAGTCCTTTCAGGGCTGATCGATGGGTTCAGCATGAAATGAGACAGTGGGATGCACCCAGGGTACCTGCAGAGCAGTGATCGCATTTCCATTGGTATTTGCAGGACTGGCGCTGGGGGAGAAGGTGAGGAGTGAAAGCATCAGGACCAATCTCACCTCTAATTCTCATCAAGCTGAAATCCCCGAATCGGGGCATGGGAAGGCCCCAAATTAGCTAACTTAGTTAGTCTTAGAGACTAAGTGCCCTGGAGTGGTGATCCAGCAACTCTCACCTCCGAGCCCCTAAACACCCTCCATCCTCCTCAAAGTTCAGCCGCAAAACAAAGGGAGCCAGCTCCTGAGCAGGGACACGCCGGGCATCCGCGGGAAGGAGGCGGCTCAGGGGTTAAGGCTCTTGGCAGCATTTCAGTTGTACGATGCAATAAAATATTTTATGACATTTTTACAATATTGTGCAATGGGATTTTGAGACCTCAAAAGAAAACACTATGTAAAAGTAAGATGCAGCCGAGTGGAGCAAGCCCAGCAGGTACGAGTTCATCTCCTTCCCTCCCCTCTCTTCCCTTCTCCCGCTGCCCTCGCTGCAGGCAGGAGCACTTGCTCCCCAGCCCGGCTTCCCTGGCGCTTCTCGGCACATCTGTGCCGTTTTTATGTGCGTGCCACATACTTCCACAGTGAGCACATATTCCATGTTGCTACAAACAGCCCCAATAAACGTGGGAGCCAAGCGTGCCTAAATATTACAACATATTAAACACCTTTTAGCCTGATCCATAACCTTGTAATTGGTATAAAAATAACAAGACTCATCTTTAAATGGGATTCGACGGTGGCCGTTGTCTGTTTGCTGCACGACATCGCAGTTTGGGACACCGGTGGCAGGGCCAGGAGAAGCAAGCCTGCAGCAATCAGCTAAAATCCTAACTTGGTGGCCCCCAAAACTAACTCAAGTGATTCTGAATCCAGGAAAAACACGCTCATCTTGAAAGGATAGGGGGTGTTTCGTTTTACGATGGGACATGGAAAAAGAGCAGATGTCTGAAAGGAAGCGCTGAAGTGAGTTCATCAGAAGTAAAGCTTATCCCAGTGGTTCAGCATCTTCATGACTACGTGGAGGTCACCCGCATTCCAGAAGACCAAGGTCACCTCTGAGCAGTCCTTACTTTCCTGGAACAGCCGTGGCAAAGAGCCTCCAGCAGATGTGGGATTGTCGCCCAGATGTGCTGAGCACCGTTATCTCTGTCATTGCACCGTTAGTCCTTGTAGGAGATGGTCTAAGGTGAAAGCTCAGCTTGTCTCCAAGCCAGAGATCACTGAGGCTGCAAGAGCATCCTGGGGAAGTGCCACTGTCCTAGGGACAGGACACTGGACGAGCTCAGCCTGGTCAGGACCAGCAGGGTCATTTTGATGATCTTCTGTTCCTGCTCCAGAAATAAGGCTCCCCTTTGAATGCACCAGTTAGATAGAAATTTTGTCTGCAATTCCAAGGTAAATTTGTCCAGGACTGTTCCAGACGCTCTGAGATCAGAGATCGCTACGTAAAAACATGCAGGAGCTTTGAAACAAATCCCAAAGATTGGGTGGTGGAAGAGGAGTCTTTAGCTCCCCCTCGCAGGCTCTTCCTTCCCCGTTTCAACCCTTCTGGTAACAACGTGGGACAGGAATGTACTTTTATAACCGAGGCAGCGACGAGGTTCTTCTGTAATCACTTTATTCCAGGAACTGACACTCTTAAGAAAAATCCCAAATATCACAAGGCTTGGCATAAAATCATACAAATTGGCAACACTACATTCGGAGTGAGGCAAGCTAAGAAAAGCCTAATCCAATCTTATGCTTTAGAGTACCAGCGTAGCGGCAGCAGATTGCCTGGGGTGGTCGGGAAAGAAACGATTGTCCCCGCATGGGACGTGTCCAGGCTCTTGGCGGAGCAGAGAGGGGGTCTCAGAAGAAGCCCCAGCGTTTGAACTTCTGCAGGCAGAGACATCCGACGTCACGCCTTATTTGTCTGATCAAACGGAGCAAATCCCGCGCTCTGATCCTGCTGATGGCTCTAAATTGCTTTAACCGTTGTTAAATGAACCGCACAATATATTTTCTATGTAAGCAATTTTTTTTTCTTCTTCTTCTTTTTAACAGCTCTTCGGCCTGACTTCAGTAGGTGTTTCAGCTCCCTTGGAAGGTACTGCCGAGAAACTGGTGTACGTGAACTGGGTTTGCTCTTTTGTTTCCTCCTGGTGACTGTTCATGTGGTTTTTATTACATGGCTCCAGCCATGCCCAGAGCTTCTTTGCAGTGGATGCTGCACACCCTCACACGAAGGCACCTCTGTTTGGAAGGGTGTAATTGCAGCTTAATTAGGCAAGAGGGAGAAGGCTGACCTCCATGGGGTCAGCCCTTGGGTTGAGGCTGGACACGAGCCGTCTGGCCCCCCGCAGGCGGGAAGCCTCTGGCTCTTCCCAAAACAGGCTGCCCCTTGGCTTCCCCAAGGGGAGTGAAGCTGCTCTGTGGGAAGTGCAATGGGAAGAGTCGTCACCCATCCCATAAATCCCCCTTGTGTCAGCTCCTGCCTCTCCGCAGCACCGCTTCTCGCTGCCAAAGAAACTCTGTGGGTAAAAGCAACGAGAAAAGTTGTATCTTGAATTGCATTAACGCACCAGCCCGTTTGCTGCTGTGTTACTCAAGAGTTTTCCTCACCCCTTCCAGTTCTGAGGGTCTCATGTCCCTGTCCCCCCCCCCCAGACTTCACGTTTTTTGCAGTACTTTTGGAACTGGGTCAAACCTGGTACAAATTTAGATATCAAAAGTTTGAGCAAAACTAACATGTGACACCCTTTGGAAATCACAATGAATCTCTTGCTGCTGGGAAAGGTATTATTTGAAAGCCCCAAATTTTCTCACAGCGTGAATTTTCCAGCCAAATAGTTCCCAACTCAAACTGGTCGTGAAATGTAAAAAAAAAAACAACACCAAACAAACCAAACAAAAACAGGAAAAAATATCCTGGCCATACCTAGCTACCTCTCTCTTCAAATGCTAAATTACTCTGCTTTTCATGTCAAATTTGTAGCAAGTATCTCCAATTATGAGGAGTTTTCCTGGGATATGGTGAGGAGATTCTTTCGGTGTTACAAACTTGCTCCTGAATCTGTGTGCAAAATCCTGGAGGGCTGTTCTGGAAAACATCGTCCTCCCCGACAGAGGTGCTTCCCAGAGTGACACCTCAAGCCGTGGCTCTTCATAAGCCAAAGAACCACTTCTCTGGGGAGCTGCGGTTGGAGTGATGTTGTTTTGCTGGGGAACGTGGGCATTATCCTGCTCACACATTTATATACTGGATATTTGTGTGTTTCATGGGTGACGTAGTGAGTAAAGGATCTTAGTGTTCATCCATCCTTAGCACAATCTGCTTCTCACCTTGGTATTTTCCATGGGGTTTTTGATGAAACTCTTCCAGAGCCTCAAAAAAAATAATAATAAAAAAAATCCATCTTGCAGCAGGAGAGGCTCCTGGAGTCCTGAAGAGCTTTGGATGGAGAGCAGGAGCCCTGCAAAGGGACAGGTTGTGCGCCGAATCTCAGCTACATCAGGGTATGGGACACTGCTGGTTGTCCTCCCCTTGACAAATGTCCTTACCGTGAAGGGACCTCTTCGTTGGGCTGCTTCTCCCCTGCCTGCTAAGCCCTGTCAAAGTCACAGCCTCAACCGCTTAAAAACCTTAAAGGAAACAAGAAAAAGCTTTGGCTCAGAGCAAAGAAAGGGTTTTTACAAGGGATGGCAGGAGGGAAAATTTTCTCCTCTGAAGCAGTTGTGACTCCACCACTGGGCATGTCCATGCTCATAACTAGGGATCTCCACAATCCCAGTGAGTGGAAAACCCTTCCCATCTGCCTGCCTGTTTATCCAAGTCCCCCTCCAGCATCTCACAGAGTGCCCACCATTGCCTCTGAGTAGTTTTTCCCACTTTGGGCTTTCTTAAGACAAGAGGCCTTTGGTACCCCAGCTTGGGCTCCCAAAGCACCTGCAGATCATCTTGAAGGCTTCTTCTTCCTCTGCCGGTGGCAGTGGCTCTGCTGGGAGAGCTGGGAGTGTGCCTGAACACCGCCCCGGGCACCCTGGCTCCTGGGCCAGCTGCTATCGATGGCATCAGAACTTGGATTACATCAGTTCTTGTGACATTGCCCAACTGAAACCCTGCTCCCCAAGGGAGGCCCGGCTTAATTGACTGTGGTTATTAATATTGTATTATCAGCAGCCAGATGGTCCAGAGACAGGCAGTTTTCATTCATTTTACTGATGTCCTTCAGTGGAAAATTATTTCCACTTATCTTTCGTCCTCGTATACTTCAGGTAGAACAAAGTGCTAACAACAGCACCCTCCACCACGAGCAAAGTCACCACGAGGAAGTGCCTGGCTGGGGAGCAGACATGAAAAGGTGTCTGTGCAGGTTTTAATTAAAACAGCTCCATGGAATGGCTGGCGGGTAGGAGGAGGCGGTGGGTCCTTCCTGACAAGCCTGGGAAACACCCAGAGCAGCTTTGCTGGGGACGCTCTCCCCTTTGCTGTATTTGTTGGGGTTTTTTGCTTTTGCTGACTTTGACTGGTACTCGAAGAGCTCGCAGTGATGGGTGCTCAAAACACAAAAGCCCCCGGAGGCATCACCAAAGACTTTCCAGGTAAAGCCTCCACGCGCAGACAGACAGGACCCACACAGGTCCTTTGGCCAGTCAAAGCCTAAAACTCAAATGTGGAGTTCAGGAGCGAGGGGAAGAGCACCTTTAACAGCGCGGTCCTGGGAAGAAAAGTGACCATGGAGAGGTGCTTCAGGGAGGTCTTTAGCCAAGAGTTTTTCTGCCTCCAAGGACAGTCAGATGGGTACCTCTTCATAGGTCATTTCACTTGATCCTAGTTCCAGCATCGCCTGTTTGCTCCTTACACACTTGAGATTGCAAATGATGGTTCAGATAAACAGAAAGACCCTGGGCTATATATTGCCAGAGGAAATTGCCCTGTGTTGCTCCGCATGCACCATGGTGTGCAGGGTGGTCTCCACCTGAGGTCCTCAGCACTGAGCCCAGTCCTGGCTCTGACACCAGCTCACTCCGTGGCCCTTGTCATGTCCCTGGTGCCCACACAGATAGCCCAGCACAGCCCCTTCCTCATACACTTGCAGCATCGTGGCGTAGGCCAAGGCTTGTCCTGCAGGAAAGCATCTCTCCAAGGCATGGTGGTGACAGGGTTATCCAATGACAAGCTACCACCTCCCTCAAAGTGTCACCAGCACGTCAGATTGGGGATGAAGACCTCTGTCGTTAACTCCCCTCCTAATGAGTATTGCTGCTGACAGCTCCAGCGTGACCGCAGGGAAGGTTTGAGGGGGGGCTGGAGGCTCAGGCGGTGTGGACGGGGTATCAGTAGAACGTGCTGGTGGTACCAAGAGCTCTGGGGAACTGCTGTACTCAGACTCATGATATGATATAAATACAACAATCCTGCTATTCCTGTGCAAATTACAGCTTCAGCACAGCCTCTCTTTTCTCCTTGCAGCGGGAAGGGTATAATTTGGGGGATTTGCGAGGCTTTTACCCAACCATGTGCCCAGCCAGGCTCTCTGCCGGGCAGCCCTTTAGTCCCATGAGCATGGCTCTTGGGGCACAGCATGCATCCACCCTGCCCCTCCGGCCAGAGCACCGATCCTGCCCCACCACCCTCCTCCCCTCCCCGCAACACGGCCAAGGGTCGGAGCTTGCGCCGGTGCCTTGGCTAAAGCACATGGTCACTTGTGGAGTTTGTGGGAAGGAGGGGACGGTGGAGTCAAAGGGTGTTGGGGAGGCAGGACCATGATCTTGACAGCACAGCTCTGGCCCACGCTGGGCAGCTGCCAGTCGTCTCATGATGGACAACCCACCAAAGAATAGCTCTAGGAACAGTCATCAGATACCCAATGACATCGATAAACTGTATGGCGAGCTGTGGATCCCAAGCATCACAGAGGGGTGTTGTACCCTAAGGAAGCTGTGGGGAGCACAGCTCCTCAGAGGGAAACGGGCAACTCTAGAGTGTAATTCCCATCTCAGGCATAGATTTAGGTGCAAATTGCTCATTGCAGGCTATAGAGGAAGACCAAAGTAATAAATCCCTATTTAGGGGTCTTAGTGAAGTGCTTAAAACAAGAATCCTCTCTAAGGGACAGTGCTCAGACAATTATGATGATATTTTTGGGCCATCGGATGACTCAGGGTATTTTGGGATTTGCTGTGGAGACTTGTACTCCGTGGCCAGCAGGGTGATTTCACTGAGCTCAGTGGAGGTGCGACATCTCCTCCGCAGTTCCTCCTTGCTCAGCCCATGCTGTAGCAGCCCCAGCAGTGGGTCTCATTCCCATGGACGTGGGGTACAACCATCCCCTCCCCTTGCCCTGGTCACCAGACATGGGAACACAGGGTGCAAATTTGTGCCGGTGGCGTAACTCTCGTTCCTGGCCCAAATGCTGTGGTGCTTGGCCACGATATTTCACCATCTTGGCCAAACCTGAAGTCACTCCTCCTTCAAATATTAGTTTCTTAGATGAAGTTTCTCCTCCTCCCACAGCTGCCCAGTGAAAGGACACATCTCACACACAGCTAGAAGCAGAGCTGGTCAAAAGCACATTGCTCTGAAGGAAACCAGGGCTGGGCTGGAGCCCTGGAGTCTCCAGCGCTGCCTGGTGAGCCTCGGACACATCATAGAGTCACAGAATGGTTCGGGTTGGAAGGGACCTTAAAGCCCACCCAGTGGCACCCCCTGCCCTGGGCAGGGACACCTCCCACCAGCCCAGGTTGCTCCAAGCCCCGTCCAACCTGGCCTTGAACCCCTCCAGGGATGGGGCAGCCACAGCTTCTCTGGGCAACCTGGGCCAGGGGCTCACCACCCTCACAGCCAAGAATTTCTTCCTAATACCCAATCTAAATCTACCCTCTTTCAGTTTGAAACCCGGCTGATCATCCTCGGTGATGCTTCTCCAGCCTGGACCAGCCTGGGGCCCCCAGGGCCATGCTCCAGCGCAGCAGCCGGGACCTGCTCCGGGATGGAGCATCTGACCCCTGGTGTGCTTTATTTTCCTGTCGATCCACCTCGAGGGCTCACCTGATGCCGGCGCTGCCAGCACCGACGTGTGCTCCCCGGGCCGGCCGCTCGCTGGGAACATCACCAGCAAAATAGCAAACAGATGTCATCCAAGATCGTTCATAAATATTTCATAGCGGCCTGTGAGCCACCCGGTGAAAGACAGAGACCTCAGCGCCGGCTCCGAGCTTATTACTGAGCACCGACAAATGCTTCTAATTGGGTCGGTGACAACGACAATATTATTGACAGCAACAGAGGGAACAACCCGCTACAGTTTATTTGCTTTGCTGTGGGTAGCCGTGCTAATAAAATGTAAATTGCGGGTGATGGATAAGAATTTGTGGGGAGCTTCTTCTCTGCCTTATTAGATTAACACGGAAAAAACTTAAGCAAAGGGGGAGACGTCAGGGAACGGGGTGAAGCCTGCGGAGACGAGCGCTGCTCTGAGGGGCAGGCAGACGTGCGAAGGGAATCACTCGGCATTAAAGCACTCGGTGTTTTCAACCAGCTGCACCCAAACGGGGGCCATGGAGTGAGGAGGGTAGAGGAGTAGTTTCCAGAAATCCAACCTATTTGCTGCCAGATTGCTCAGTGATCCCAAAATCCCGTCGTGCCGCCCGTGAATGCTGTGAGCATGCCATTTTTCCCAAAGGGCTGCTACTGCAATCAGAGAAAAAAATCCCATTTTCTCAGCTGTCTCCCCGTGACAGAGATCTCAGAAAATGGGAGAAAAGAAATTAACTGGGAGAGGGTGCAGGACTCGAAAAGACTTTCCGTTTCTCTTCCTGGTTCGAGATCTGGTTTAGTGATGGTTTTGGCAGCGTCAGGTTGATGGTTGGACTAGATGAGCTGAAAGGTCCCTTCCAACCTGGGCAATTCTATGATTCTATGTATTTGCCACACGCCACTTCTTATTTCCCAAAGGCTGCAGTGCTGTCCCCGTGTCACCAGGGATGATGCGACACTTGATTTGTCGCTGTTTGCAGAGCATTTTGAGGTCTTTGCTGGAAAGGAGCTTTTATTAAAGTTCCTGCATGCTAAGAACTGCCTGGGACTAATAAACACGGTTTAAGAGAAGTAATTTGGGGACATGACAGCAGCTTGGTGCTGTGTGCTTTTGGGCACGTAATTGTGTGTGTGTGTGTGTGTGTGTGAGTGCAGGCAGTTCACTAATTCTCCTGAGATCCCCCTTCCGTTTGGAGGCAAAAGGCTCCCATATGAACGTAAGTCTTGGTATGGCAATATTTCGTATGCAAGTATTAATCCTCTTTTTAAGCAGCCCGTTTATTAAAACTCGGCAAGTTTCAATTTTTGAAGCCGGTTTCTTGAGATGTCATTATCCTCCTGCTGGAGCAGATTAGCGGATTGCTAGGAGGATGCAATTTGAGCTCAATTAATTCTGCTTCAAGTCCCAATTTGGTGTTGCTAAATAGCTCTCCAAACCTCTCATCAGGCCGGCCAGCGCTCGGCTGCCGGCTGAACGCTGCCTTGGGACGGCGTTTCTGCCGGGACCGTCCTGCCTGGCTCTGCCCAACGCCAGCCCTGTCCCCGCCAGGCAAGCGGCGCGCTTGCTCCATCGCTCCCTCTTTCCTAGAGGACTTCTACCAGACTTTCTGCTCCGTTACGCTAAAGTATCTCATGTGCTGGGAGTAAAAGGCTGCGCCGGTCTTGCAAAACGCCAAGCCCAGCATTCAATTTTTCTTCTCTTTTGCATCACTTTTTTTTTTTTTTTTTTTGGAGCAATCAGTTTCATGTTTTTCAGTTTTGGAGCAATTCAGTTTCGTATCTACTTGAATACAGCAACGAGAGGGAATGGCAGAGTAAAGCAGATGATAAAATATAAAGCAGTGAAATAAAAATAGTCAGTTTACAAGAGAGGGTTTCTCTTTTCTTTTTTTTTTTTTCTCCTTGGGTAAGACTTGCCTTGACGGTCATAAGTCGGATTAAACCAGAGCCTTGACTTAACCTGCCGAGCGCAGGGCCTGCAAGCCCTCACTCCCGTGGTTAGGTTTATGCGGGTGGAAATCGGGCTCCTGGCGTGGGTAAAGCGAAGACTCTGTAAGTCACCGCCGGAGCGGAGCCATCGACTGCTTGCTCTTCCAGGCAGGAATTGCCTTTTCTTTCTCTGCCTTTGCAAAACCTGTAAAATTGGGCCCGGAGCCAAGGCTATCCAAATCATTATTAATCTCGACCTAGTTTACAAACAGGTATCAAGTCCATTTCCTTCATCCCTGTCCTTCCCCTCTCTTCCTTCCTTGCTCTCCCTCTTGTGCTCACAAGTACATACTGCACGTCCTCTTTCCTCCTTCCAGCCAGCATCAGGTACAATCAACCTACCTTAATTATTTTTTTAACATAAATACGGACCTTATCACAATATTCAGGATTCATTCAGACTGTATCTGCTGTATCTACTCTCACCGGATGCTCAAGAGAGGGGAGTTTGGGTACCAGGAGGCCATCTAAGGCATCACCGTCAGCATCAATATGGAGTAGATGACTCTTGTAGCCCCATCTACTACTTTTATTTTAAGATAAGGGGGACTCCTGAAATGCAGACCATCTGAAAGAGAAAGGACTGGGGCAGGTGGGGGGATGGAGCTCATTTCTTGGCAAGGGAGGTGCAGTGCACAGAGTGTTCCCAGCCGTCGTGCAGAGGGAGGTAAAGACCCAGGACAGCTGCAGACTCGTTGCCCACAGCCTCCTTTCTCTCCAAATGTGAAAAAACAGACTCTGAATTGCCAGGTGGGACCACAGAGCCCAAACAGCAAAAGCGCTTGCGCTGAGCTCTAAGAAACTAGTGGAAATGCCCCCGTTCCTGTCTTCATAGTGGTCTTCTAGACGTCTCCGGGACTTGCTTTTGTGCTGCCGTCCACCTGCCCGCATCCTTTCAAGCATCACCCCGGGGCAGCTGCGCTGAGAAGGTTCAGTCCTGCGGCATCGCTGCAAGCACAAAGGCGCAAACCAGCGCGGACACTGTCCCGTGCCCCGAGCGTGGTGCTGTCATTTATGCCCAGCTGAGTGAGCGCAGGAACCTTTGGAGCTGGCAATACTTTGCACGAGTCGAGGGTGGTCCAAGGCGCTGGCAGCGCAGATGAGCCTCTCCGAACACATCGCCGAGGGAGGGCGGAAAACGCGGCTCGCTGAGAAATGTCAGCTTCAAAGGGATTCCCCACGTGCATTCCAGAGGCTTGGCCCGTCAGGCAGCAGCCTGAAAAAATACTCTGTCCCTAAAGGTCAGCACACATCACAGCGGTGGCCCGGCCGGGGAGTGAAGGGCACAGCTGAGGGACATGCCGGGAAGGTCCTGCCGCTGGCCACAGGTGCCACAGGCCAGCAATCCCCCGCCAAAACGCCTCTGCTGTCACCGCGTACTCTCTTCATTCCCCTTTGCGTTCAGGTTGGGACAGAAAGCCCAGTGACACCCAGCCTGCAGAGCAGAGAGGGCTTAAGTGCAGGAGTGCTGATGGCAGTGAGACCTTGCTCCCTGCGACGGATGGGGAAACCTCGGGAGAGATGCCACCGCCTCTGTGGTTGGTGTCCGATTGCCGTGGACCTGCTCACCTGAACGCTGCGGGGTGGACCATGGCAGCGTGGGGGCAGCCAGCGCCTTCTGCGCTCGATGAGCCCCAGCTGTGACGAGGAGGTGACCTGAACCCCTGCGCTGTCCCCTCGCAGCCAGCAACCTGTGCTCTCTTCTGAAATGTTCTCCTTCCCTGCTATAAAGCTTGCGGCATCAATGCCAATTGCCATCTTGCTGGTCCCACATCTTACAGCCAAACACACAGGTGGATTGTGTGGCTTTCCCGATGCTCTCCTTCACACACGGTGATATTAAAGTGTGGGAGCGCTCACTTGGGTGTATGTGAGCACGTTTTCCCCCAGGGATGTGCTCTGACCCACCCGTCCAGCTGCGCCCTATGGAGATGACATCCAAGCAGGGAAACCTGTATCACACCGCGTGTCCTGCAGCGCAAGCTCTGGCTCCGATGGGTCCGTACAGCCATGGCAGCACCGGGACAAGCAGCTCTGCATGGTGGCAGAGAAGCCGGGTCTGTGCTCCATCTTCTCTGCCCAGACCACCGCTGTCGCTCTGGTGGGGATGCTCCCGGGGGTGCTGAGGGCATCCCTCTCTGCTGCCAGCCACCCCCACACTGGCAGGTACCGGGGCTGCCTGCTTTCCCATGCGCTGCCATTGCCCCAGGGCAGCACATCGACCGCCGGCGGGGCTTTGCCACAGGCGAGGGGAGGGTATGGACACAGCAGCGAGGGCAGAGCGTGGGAAAGCAGCACAGTGCCAGCTCTTCAGCCGTCGTTTGTTCTACCGTTGGTGCGCAGAGGGGATAAATGCAGCCCTTCACGCTGCTAAAACACTCTTTCTCAAAGCCTGTACCAGGATTGGAGGTCGCGGTGGGCACAAAGGTGGTGCAAGTTTCTCAGATGGGCTGACTGCATCCAGCCCACCGTGCCGGGGCTGGGGGCTTGGGGCACAGTGTAGCTCATGGGGCTTCGCTACCCCCCTACTGTGGCTGCGCCGCAGCCCAGCCCTCTCTCAACAGCGCTCAGCAGCCCTTTCTGCTCGCAGGGATGCTGCCACGGCGGTGGGGGGTTTGTAGCTATTGACTGAAGGGCGCTGGATCGATACACAATCTGCGTTACCTTTGTGGTCGGGAATCCTCCAAAACACGGTTAAATGCTTGGGCAGACCCAAAGGAGGATGTCACAGCTGGAGATCATGACCCCAGCAGATGCCTCATCTTGTGGGGCCACCCTGCCTTTTCCGGATATCCCCATGGGATGATTCCCAGCTCACGGGAATGACTGTGAACCGCACAGGCAGGACTCGGATGCCAGCACATGGATATGAGCTTACCAGCCGGAGGCAGGACAGCTTTGTGCATAGACCCAAGACCCAACGGGCTTTACCCAATAAATGCCACCCGGGATAATCTTAATTTTGGAGCATGATTACAACCTTGGATCCTTTAGGATGTGCAAGTGTCCCAATAGAGCTGAAAGCAACAAGCCGGGTTGTTGTTTGGCCACCAAGTTGGGTGGCCAACATGGCCCAGGCCAACGCTGAGCTGCCCTTGCCGGGGCTGTACAGAGCTGCTTGGAGGTCAGAGCCACAGCCATCAACCCAAGAGGTCCTGCAGACCAGGATGCCAAGAAAATTTCTCTTTACACATTAATTTTCTTAGGAGAACCCCATGGCTTGGAGGGTCAGTAAGAGTATCAACTACACAGGGAGGGAGACCCAGAGCAGCTCATGTAGATGGCATGGAGGGGCTTCGACTGCTACATTTCTACACTTCTCTGCTGCAGTTTCCAGGGCTCTTTTGCCAGATTACATAAAATCATAGAATCATCTAGGTTGGAAGGGACCATTGAGATCATCGAGTCCAACCATCAGCCTAACACTGCCAAGTCCACCTCTAAACCATGTCCCTCAGCACCACGTCTACCCATCTTTTAAATACCTCCAGGGGTGGTGATTCCACCGCTTCCCTGGGCAGCCTGTTCCAATGCTTGACAACCCTTTCGGTGAAGACATTTTTCCTAATATCCATCCTAAACCTCCCCTGATGCAACTTGAGGCCGTTTTCTCTTGTCCCATCCCCTGTTCCTTGGGAGAAGAGACCGACCCCCCCTGGCCATCCCCTCCTTTCAGGGAGCTGCAGAGAGCGAGAAGGTCTCCCCTCAGCCTCCTCTTCTCCAGGCTGAACACCCCCAGCTCCCTCAGCCGCTCCTCACCAGACTTGTGCTCCAGACCCCTCACCAGCTCCGTCGCCCTTCTCTAGACATATCAACACCAAGTCTTTCAGCCGCTGCTGCGTCAGTCAACCAGCAGCTCATAATGCCCAGCCGGGCTGGAAAGAGAACAAGCAGCTGCCAAAAATCACAGCCCTGAGTCTCACCCCCATCCCCAGTGCTCAGGGCAGGGGCAGGAGCCGAACAGGCCTGGAGAAGGAGCAGGTCAGGGGATGCAGGGGGAGAGCAGGCAGGGAGGAAGATGCTTTTGGCAAGAAGAAGTAGAGCCGATTAGTGGAGATGTTGTTATTTTTTTAAAATGGGAACTCCCTGCAAAACACAGACATATTTTTCAAAGACCTTTCCCAGTGGTGCCGTATTACTGGAGGTGCTTTACCATTAAAATTACCATTACTCATTGATTAAACAAAAATTGCCCCCACCTTAAGGCTATCCTACATGCCACCTTCCCTTGGTGAAGACGATGTCGGAAAACTAGACCGCCGCCACCAAACCCCTCAAACGGGAGGTTCAAAAGGGTTGACCCAAGGGTGAGTATCACCATCCAGAAAGAAAAATCACCCGACATATCTCTAGAGCAATTAGATCCCGAAAGAAGGTGATTTGTTAACGCCGCGGGTCCTTCTCTTTTGTGCCGAGCCCAGACATCTGGCAGAAGCACGAGGGGCCGGTGGTGGCCGGCTCCATCCCCATTGCCGGCCAGCGAGCTGTGCTCATTGAAACACCAACCGCGATTCTCATGCAAATGGCTGGACGGCAAGAACAGATGTGAAACATTTGGTTCTGTTCTTGTTGGCTTGTAAAGAAATAATGTGACTGGAAGGGGGGAAAAAAGGGGCCAAGCAGGGTGCGGGGGGAGAAAGTTTACAACAATGGTTCTCCCTTGGTGGCCCGAAGCGATGGAGTTTATGTCAGGCCGTGCCAAATTCATATCTCTAAGTGAATGGGACTAGCCCTGTCAAGCTTTGAGGTAGGGGCAATACACAAATATTATAAATACAGGGAAGTGTAGAAGCTGTGTCATGTCCAGTGCGGAGCCATCAATCATCTCCTCCCCATCCTGAGTTTATAAAGTGGTTTCTGATGGTACTTAGACAGTTTACGCCGGCCGTGTGGACTGGCTGGAAAAGCTGACTGCATGCTCCAAGTATGTCGCGTTTGCTCTCAGGGAGCTCCGGTGATGAGGTGCCCTGGCAGGTTTTGTTGATATTAGCAGACGGGAAGAAAAAAGAATCCACCACCGCAAAGAAACAGGCAAGCCGAAAACACATGCTCCGTCTGAGCCCAGGCTGGATGGAGCACGGGGTGTCCGTCACCTCCCTCCCGGCAACCTTGTTCAGCGCACGGGGTGGGGAAATGGGGCCCATGGGAGAAGAAATCTGGTAGTGACACAGATGCACAATGATGTGCTCAGTCTACTCCCGTTTTTCATCATTCCTCTGGAACTACAGAGTTACTGTTGTCTGTTGGCATGGCATGCCCATCCAGACATAGATGTGTCTTCAAAAATGCGTGAGGCCCTTTTGCCGTGGACGTCCCTGCAGAGAAACCTGTGAAAACGCACAACCCTCAGTGAAAAATATGCATGACATGCAGATGCATAGAGCTTGCACATTGCAAACATGCAAATGCCCACCACAACCTTATGCATGCCATACCTCCATCTGCTCTCCTGTGCATGCATGCAACGCGAATGCTTATACACAGGCAAGAGCATCCCTTTGCACGCACACACGCTGAGTCCTGAGCTTGACTTTTCCCTGCCTTATCTATCTGGATCCCTCTGAGCTGGGACACAATCTCACAAAATGAAGGGGAACCTCAAGGCTGAGCTTTCCCTGCCTTTGGTAGTGACTGAGCCCTCCCAGCATATTGCTGCAGTTGCCTCCGAAGGCTCATGGGTGAACATGGAGGCCAGTAAGGGGGTCGAGAGATTGGGAAGGTGGAGTCTGGGGGGCTGGGAAGTGGCAGATCTGCTTAGTGCATGGCAGATGTGGAGGCCAAGAAGAGCCACTGTTGGTTATCAACATGTTCAGACTAACCTGGCTTCGTCTCAGCCCTCTTCCTTGTGTAGAGGAGGTGACCACGTCCTCCCTGGGCTTGTCCAGCTGAGGCTGGTCAGGTGGACCTGTCTAACCTTCACCCAGCCCCACCGCTTCTCTCGGCTGAACCTCACAGGCAGCTGCGTCGAGGGAAAGGTGTCTGCTGACGTTTTGTGAAGCACTAAAGATCGTGTTTTGAAACAGCCGAGCTGACGACTGCCTGTGCAGCTCGGTAATTACACACTCGGCGCTGTGCTGCACATGCAAATTAGGCTTAAAACGACACCGGGATATTGTGCTCCCAAGTCGTCAAAAGCTCGGTCCTGGGATTGCCTCCAAAACCCTCCAGGGCCTGGGACACACTCGCTGCCGGGCGGTCCCTGGGGGGGCTGGCTCTCGGGGAGTCACACCCGGCTCCGCTGGCATCCAGACCTCATCCCAGCGGGGCGACGGGCTTATCCGCGAGCTGGCGTGTGGGTGGGAATGCCCGTAACCACCCCAGAGCACACTGGCAGGTGGATGCACAACAGGGCAGGTTCCCCCTGTCCCTGAGATTTTTCTGGTGGGTCGAGCGCGGTGGTTGCCACCGCTGGGCCATTGCCCAGCCCTATCTCGAAGCCTCGGTGCGTTATCCAGGCGTGACTTCACCCGCCGCTGAAGCCCGGCCGTCTCCGAGCTGGCAGCGGTTTTTAGCACTGCCTAGCAGGAGCGCGGGCTGCCTGTGGATGGGATGCTAAGAATACAGTATTCAGCCCAAACTCCTGGGGTGATGCAAGCAGGCCAAATTTCCCATACAAGGCAGGAATGCGCGTCTCTCGTTCCCCCCTTCCAGCAGGAACTAATGCCGTGTTACTGCTTTGCTTCCTTTTAAAGTGCTCTCTTCAGCCCAGCGAAGCCAATAAGAGGAGCTGTCACAGCTCCGCTCAGCCGGGACGGAGCGGGAGCAGCAGCGCGGGGTCTCCCGGGGAGGGGGGCAATGCCGGAGCCCTTCCCTCGGCAGCCCCCAGGGATTTGCCGGCTCTGAGGCTGGTTTGCTGGGGGTACATCATTGCCCCTCTCTGCCTGGGGAACGGGAGGGCTCGGTGTTTTCTGGGTGTTACAAAGGCCCCGGGAGCACCGTGGGGCTCCGGGCTCGTGTCGTGTTGCTGGGCCGGTGGTTCCCAGATGTGATTTCAGCCCTCCTGAGGCGGGGGGGAGATATTTCAAAGGGATCGCATGTAAAGAGCAAACCATGAGACTCAAATCGGCGCCTCCCCTTTGAAGCCCCACACGTAAAAGGACGAGTTATTCCTTAAAACCTGCTGTAAAGGGCTTTATGCCCAGCACTGCATCAGTGGGTCTCTGGCTCTTCTGTCCAGCTCAGCTGCCCTGTCCCAGCCCTTCGGGAGCCTGATTCAGCCCCCAACACTCTCTAAGCATTGCTCGATGTCCGATAAAGTCCATGAAAAGACTGCCCTTAACTTCAGAGCCCCTTGGTTAAGCTTTTGGGGAGAGCCAAGGCTTTGGACGCTCTCTCATGTGGAGCGAAGTGAACCAGGACACGGGCACGTCTCCACCTGGGTGAGCCTTGTCTCCAGTCTGGTCCCTGGGGTCATGTTCTCCGGCTGGCGTGTCCATCCTGGACTGTGAAAACCTTACCGAGTAAATCTTCATCAAAGTCACCACTTCCCCACGAAACACGCCACCTTCCCCGCGAGCACATTTTTAACAGGGGAAAAAAATACTCATCAACAGTTTGAACCCAGCCTTGCTTGCGTGTTTAATATAGAACCGTAAATGCAGATTTAGGGTTTAATTTTCCCTGTATTGTTTTCGTTGTCTGGCTTGGCACTTCTTTGGAAAGGGGAGAATAATATTAAAAAGCACAAAAGGCCTGGAAGGTATTTATTGTTGTTCCAAGCCGTAGCCAGCCACAACTGTATCAAACCCAGCACAATGAAGCACACAGCGCACAAATAAAACGAGACACAAACAAAGGTAATAAAAGAGACAAGTATCTGTTTCAAAAGCACTGGAAGAGCAGCAGGAGTGTAACTACTTCATGTTCCAGCTAATATAGCTGTCTGGAGTGATCCTCGGGAAGCTATACCAGGGAGCAGTTTATGGGTTTCCCTTGGAGAGCTCTTGTAAATATTTGCCGGCGGTGGCTGAGGACCGTTGGGAGCGCCGGGGAGGTGTTCATCACCTCGCTTTGCCAGCCCAGCTAACGAACCCGCCGTTCGGGGTCCGTACAGCTCACCCTGCGCCGCGGGCTGTGGGCCAGGAGGTGTAGACAGGACACGGCGCTGTTATTCTCAGGACGTGCCCGATGCTGGCTTACTCCGAGAGTGGTTTTTTCCGCGGATGAGACATCCTGCCGCGCGAGCGCGCTTGGGTGTAACAGCTTGCTGTAATTCCCCTGCGCGCGGATTTGTACTGAGCACGGCGCGTCCCCGTCTCTGTGCCTGCCCCACAGCCCTCCAGGTGGAAATCCATTGCTTCCCGCAGCCCCCTGCTGCCTGGGGAGGGGTGGGGGTCATTCGAGCAGACCCAGAACAACACAATGCCTTTCCCCACCCAATTAAAGCCAAGATGAGAGCTGGTCTCAGCGCCCAGACCCCTCAATATAGCACCTAGACCTCTCCGTGTAGTTCTCAGACCCCTCAATGTACCACCCAGACCCCTCCATCTTGCTCCCAGACCCCTCAATGTAGCACCCAGGCCCCTCAATGTACCACCTAGATCCCTCTGTCTTGCTCCCAGACCCCTCAATGTAGCACCCCGACCCCTCCGTGTTGCTCCCAGACCCCTCAATGTAGCACCCCGACCCCTCCGTGTTGCTCCCAGACCCCTCAACGTACCACCCAGACCCCTCCGTGTTGCTCCCAGACCCCTCAATGTACCACTCAGACCCCTCCGTCTTGCTCCCAGACTTCTCCATGCACTTGCTCTTCAGGCTCACAGCCCTCTGCAGCCAAGCGAGTGCCACCGTGGCCCCACGGTACTGCTCTGCCTGGTGTAAAGGGGTCCTTGCCTGCTCTTGGGGTGTACTGGGGAGACTGCAGCCATTGCCCCGGTGCAAACAGGATGTGGACAGGGTGGGTGGTTGCTCGTCGGTAGGGTACCATGATTGGCAACATACCCAACATGTGTGTCTTAGATGGCTGAGGCGTCTCACAGATGCGGTACCAGTCCCCTGGGGCTGCTGGTTGCAGTAAGTGCCACTAGCTGAGGTCCATGGGGCTGCTTCTCTGCTGGACCTGCCCATGGATGAGCACCAGAGGTGGGTTTGGTGAGGCCCTGGGTCACTTCATGGGCCGCAGAAGGAGCTGGGGTGAGCAGGCACCCGGCCAAGTATCTCAGCAAAGCAGTGAGGCTGCCGAATTCGCCCTGCCTGACTCCGCTGCCTCCCAGCCTGTCCCACCATCACAGCAGTGGTAGGCCACCAAGCCCACAACTGGGAGCTGCGGCTTCAGTAAACAGGGGAGAGGCGAGATCAATCCCACTGGCCCCGGAGGCTCCATAGCCCACTCCAGCCTTTGGGAAACACTGATGCAGCTGCTTTCATGGGAGGCTGAGCTGTTAACGAGCTGTGGAGACCCTCCAGATAAATCATCAGCCCGTATATCTCAGGGAAGGACAAACAGGGATCATTTAAACGTCAGCCCTTTTACCCCCTAGATTATATTGCGCATGACAAAGCGCCCGGCTCCAGGCCATGCTCTCTCCTCCTTTTCGGCAGAGGCATCACCTGGGGCGTGATGGCGTTGGGAAGGGCAGGACCAGAAATCAGGACCCTGGTGGCAGCAGCCGGGCAGCCGCGGCTGGCAGCCCCCAGCTCCCGTCAGGGCTCTGAATCCCATTCAGTCTCCTCCTCTTACTGGTTCTTATTAATTCATGCTCCCGATCCGAGGCCTCCCAGATGTCCTCACATCCCGTGCCAGCTCTCTAATCAAGTTGGCCTGTTCTCCATCGCTGCCGGGCAGGAGGTATCAGACATGAGGTGGACACAGTGCCACGGCCAGGCAGCGGGTACAGAGATACGCTGCCTCCTGCCTCAGCCAAGGCAGGACTAAGATTTCACCCGCTTTTTGCCGACAGGTCTGCTTGCTTTTTGGGAGCAGGCATCGCATATTCTGCAGCAGGCCAAGTCATTTTGTCAGGTTAAGCGTGCGCAGGCTGAAAATACTCCCTCAAAACCTTTTTTTTTCTTTTATTTTCCTTTTTTTTTTTTTTCCCCTGGTCTATATGATATTTCATGTGGATAATCTTGTCCTTCAAAAAAAAACCAAAAAACTAAAACCAAAAGAAAAATCCCATCCCTACATTTTTAGTGTCTATGGCTCGATATTTCAGGATACCTTCTCAAGAAACCCCTCAGCACTGGAGACACTGCTCGGCTCTCCATAGAATCATAGAATGGTTCGGGTTGGAAGGGACCTTAAAGATCATCTAGTTCCAACCCCCTGCCCTGGGCAGGGAATAGAATCACAGAATGGTTCCTGTTGGAAGGGACCTTAAAGAACATCTCCAGCACCTGCCCTTACCTGCTGGACCCCACGGTGATGCTCGGCGAGGATGCAGCTCCCATTCCCGGTGCTGGCACGGCTCTGCGCCGTGCGCCCTGTGCCCCCTCAGCACGTGCTGCGCCTCGCGAGGGCTTTGCGGATCCCGTGAAAGCCCACAGCTCCTTTTTCAATAATACAGGAGCGTTCGGCTGGGACCTGGCTACGCCAGGCTCTGTACGTCCACATATTCTGCCCCAAAAATCTCGGTGGAGCCAGAACCCAGCCGGGAGCCAGAGTGATGGGGTGAGGCCACCATCCTCCTGCCACCGCTGCCAGCCTGGGGCTGGGGACATCCCAGGGCCGCCCAGGCCACAGCAGCGGCTCATCCCTGGCATCCCGGGCAATTCCCACCAGCCTTCCCCACGCCACACCTCGCTGGCTGCCGGTCCCACCGGCTCGCCAGGACAATGCATGTCCATACAATCCAAAGGCAAAAAGTCCTTGAACTTTCTGTGTGATTTCCAGGGGGGGAAAGCCCAGGAGATTACCGAGATCAATAGAGGATTTGGGTAAAACAGGACCCGCCATTGACTCCTCCTCCCTCTCCTCCAGGCTCTCAAATCCCGGGCTGCTGCTGGCCCGTCCCCATTAGCTATTGTTCCTATTCATCTTAGATGAAGGGGCTTTTGTTGTAGGAGCCCATGCGGGGTCACATCGCCCCTCGGTTATCAATCTGTTTCTCTCTCCTCTGTCCCATACTCCATCTCCCCGGTACAATGGGATGTTTTCTTCGGCAGCAGCTTCCTGACAGGCAGCGGTTCCCTTTGCCTTCAGACCTTATAATCACTTGTTAAGCTGCGCTAGCCTCGGGCTCCCCGGTCCCTTTTCCACCATACTCCCAGTTTAACCCCTGATCCCATCGACGCCACGGGTCACTGGGAAAGGGGAAAAAATACAGCCGTCCCAGTGGGGCTGGGGCGGGCTGTGCATGCACGAGGCATCCGAGCCGGAAGCCTTCCGCTTTCCCGATTGTATGGGAACACCTGGAAATATCGGACGGTGGAAGCCAAGTCTTCGGCTCCTGTTTGCCAAAGCGACAGAGGATTTGGGTTGCTGAGTTTAAGCCTTTGCAGACTCGCTTGCCACGGGGCTCTCCTGGTGTCCTGGTTTGAGGTTAGAGAGCATCTGTCATTCGTTTGGTGGCCAGCCCAGCCCAAACCACGACACCCGGATGCCCCGTGAAGGGACACCAAAAGAAGGGCATCCCAAACCAGCCCACTTGGAATGGGAAACCTCGCTGATGGGCTGCTGCTGGGGGCGGAGGGGGATTTTGGCACGCTGCAAGAGCCACGCTTGCTCTTCAGAAGTAGCACCAGAAACCACTTGTGCAGCGGAGCATCCCTCGAGGGGGAGGCAGGAAGGGAGCAAGCGATAAAACAATAAATAGATAAAAGGAGAAAGGAACGACCGATAAAAGGTAAGGAACGGGTGCGAACAGGACCCTGGAGGAGAGCCTGCCAGGAGCATCCCTGGGCTGAGCCCATGCCAGCAGCGCAGCCGGCGCCAGGAGCCGTGGGTCCCAGGCACGATGCGAGGTAGGGTGGCCACGCTCGCCTGCGCCCTGCTAGCCCACTGAGGCGGGGGGGAACGCACGCCCCCATGCCCACCATGGCACACGGAGCTCCTCCAGACCCCGGGGGATCCCAGCACCCCGCTGATGCCAGGCTGCGGGAAAGGTGCTGGTGCCTGTGATGGGGTGTAGTGAAAGGCGTTCAAACAGGTAGATCCATCAACGCGGCAGAAATTCAAGGGGAAAAGCAAGGGGCTGCGCAGAAAATGTTAAGTCAGTTGTGTAAGGGGCTGAGTGAAATGGAAAGCACCTTTCGCTCAAAGCCTCAAGGTCATTAAAAAAAAACAAAACCAAACCAAAACCACCCCACGTTATCCCTGAGAAGGGTTATTTTTGCATTGGGGATAAAATAGGTAAGAGATGTAAATTCTCAGAACTGGCTGGCATGACGTCAGCCACCCAACTTTTCTGGCTTTATGGGTAAGAGCATTCACCAGGCGGGTTTTGTACCGAGAGAAACTCAGCTGAAAATAAGGACAAAACCAGCCTGCTAATAAACCCCTATGGAATCTCGTTTCTGCAGCTCTACTAGCAGAGTCCGCAGCAATACGGGGTACAGGGGAGTGAAACTATTCGCTCTTTTATTTCCCTGTATTTCCCTTTTTACCAGGTAAAACACCTTCCTTCTCAGAGAGCTGTTGCTGCCGGAGCCACCGGTGCCTTCAGCCCCAGCAGGCAGAAACGATGAGTCAGGTTCTGAAAAAAAAATCACAAGATTGCCTTAAATATCGTAAGGCTGTTTTAAATCCAGATATATTTGGCTTATTGCTTTCTAGACACTGAAACTTTTTAAATAGACTCTGGTCATATTTTCCCTAGGCAACTAGCGACTTTTTAAAGGAAAGCTGAGATTCTCACCAATATTTCCAGGAAAAAAAGCAGCGAATGTGAGTCCTGCGATATGATCACAGCCGATACACGCGCGCATCGTCCCTCTGCGCTCTTTCACACCGATTTTACTTCTCTTTTCTTGTTTCCTCTGCTTGAAATGGGCATTTATTCAAACAGAAAACGTGGCATTGTTCTAAGCGTCTGGGCAAAAAGTATCATCATAACCAGCATAAAGAAGTCAAACCACTCTGCATTGATCGCCCTCCTTCTGCGGGGCCCACTCCAAAGCCCATTGATGTCAGCAAAGTCTTTTCATTGACTTCAATGAGCTTCGGATCACAGCGCAGATTTATAAAGGCATTTAGGTTCCTAATGATGTAAGTAGTTGCCTAGAGGTGTTAGGGGCCTAACCTGCTTATAGCCTTTTGTCAGTCACACCAGGCATCTGCTTACATGTTCAAGCATTGCAATACCTGCAACGCTACAGTATCCTGAAGTCGCCAAACATACCAAGTTGGAATTACGCTCGCTAATTTTAGATAAAGTGATCTGGCAGCGTTGCAGCTGGGGTGGGTACGGATTTGGAACTCCGTAGAGTCAAGATAAGTTTCCTCGTTGGGAAAAATGTCATAAAGGTGGGAGAAGATCTACTAGAATAATTCATTGCAAATAACATTTGTTATTAATTTTGGCCTGTTCACTATTTGGAAACACATTTTTATTAGCCAGCCAGCCCTGCAGATGGCTGATTATTATTCATTGCAATTTTTTCCTGCCTTTTCATTTAATAATTTGTGGATACGCCAGCTTTATTTCCAAGTAGTTGAAGTTTAATTCCTCCGCTAGGTCCACACCAAACAGAGGAGAAAAAAAAAAAAAGTAAGTCAAGTGTTTCATGTGCAAGTTTGTTTAAAAATTCTATAATCTATGACAAACATTTCAAATTAAAAGGACATTCCCACAGGCAATGAAATAATGAAGCCCTTAGAATCAGGCAGCCGAGGCATGAAGCTGATAGCTATTTCCACATTTTATGTACTCTCAAAGGAGAAGAGCAAATTCTGAGAGCAGTATCGTGTTGTGTTTGTAGATATTTCTTACCAACCGCGGGCCAGATTCTGCAGCCAGCCTGGGGGTAATTTGTTCAAGCGAGTGGGGAAAGGTCTGATTTCAGGTCTTTCTGTGCTGCGTTCAGCACAGTGCTTCGTGTAACTGTTGGCTGTTAATCCTGCAAATGTATTTTACACGCATGTCAGTGGTTTCACCGATTTTAAGGGGGACTGTTCTTCCATGGAAAGGTATTTGTGTATGTAGGGGGGGATGTGATTGTTGGGTAAATCAGGAATTTGTGCTCAGGTACCAGAGGGATGGTGGGGAGGAAATTAAAAAATCTGAGTGGACGGACAGAAAGGCAGATAGTGCGCGGTCAGACGGACATCACAGTCTCATCACACTGCACAAACTTAACAGAAAAGTCCTGGAGAGTTTGGCTGACAAACGAGCCTGTTTGCGGGCGGCGGGCTGGATTTCCCACTGCAGCTCCAGCGGGCGGCTGGAAAGTCAGTCAGCGCCGAGAGAAAAGCTGGAGAGAGCTGAGGGCTCCTCTCTGCCCCACGGGACACCCCTCTACCCCCCGGGACAGCCTGGGGGGCAACCTCGCAACAGCCTCCCGGGAACCTCCGCACCCCTCTATCCCCCGGGACAGGCTCCCGGACCCCCGCACATCAGTCTACCCCCCGGGACAGCCTCCTGGGCACCCCTGAATCCTACTACCCCCCAGGACAGCCTGGGGGGCACCCCCGCACCCCCCCGGACAGCCTCACGGACCCCCCCCTGCATCCCTCTACCCCCCGGGATAGGCTCTGGGGCACCCCCCAGGACAGCCTCCCGGACGCCCTGCATCCCTCAACCCCCGGGACAGCCTCCCGGAGAGCCCCCAGGACAGCCTTCTGGGCACCCCTGCATCCCTCTACCCCCCGGGACAGGCTCCGGGGCACCCCCGCACCCCCCAGGACAGCTTCATGGACCCCCCCGCATACCTCTACCCCCCGGGACAGGCTCCGGGGCACCCCCGCACCCCGCAGGACAGCCTCCCGGACCCCCCTGCATCCCTCAACTCCCCGGGACAGCCTCCCGGACAGTCCCCGGGACAGCCTCGGGGGCACCCTCGCACCCCGCTCCACTCGAAGGGGGTCGGCGGCGGCTTCCCCGCCGGGGGGGGTGGAGGGAGGGAGGTTCCGCACCACCCCCGCACCCCGCGGCTCTGCGGGGCCGGCCCGGGGGCGGCTCTGCCCCCCGCCCCCGCCGCGCCATTGGCCCGCCCCGCCCGCCCCGCTCCGCCCCGCACCCGGCGATGTCCCCGCCGAAGTTTGCCGCGGCGGGTGCCGCACGTGGGAGCCCCGCGCCGAGCCCCCGGCACCGCTGGGCTCCCGGCACCGCTTCCCCGACCGGGCCCGGAGCGGGGGCGGCGGCTCCCCCCCCCCTACCCCCCCTCCCCGTCGGGGGATGCCCCCCTGAAGCGCCGCCGCGGCGTGTCCCCCCGCGCTGGGGATGCGGCAGCGCGCAGCCCCCCGCCACCGCTGAGCGCTGCGCGGAGGGGCCGCGCCGGGGGGGCGGCCGCGGAGCATGGCCAAGGCGCCCGGCCGCCGCCTCGGGGTAGCATGGCCGTGAGCGCGGCGGCCCCCCCCGCCGCCGAGCCGCTGCCCCGCAGCATCTTCAAGAAGTTCCTGGTGATGCTCTGCTCCCTCCTCATGTCCCTCTACGTCTTCTACTGCCTGGCCGACCGCTGCCAGACCCTGCCCGGACCCATCATCGCTGCCGGCGCCGCCTCGGAGGAGGAGGAGGGCGGCGGCGGCGGGTACCTGGGGGGCTCGGCCGAGCTGCCCCCCTGGCAAGCGGCGGCGGCGCGGAGGAAGCGGCTGCTGCAGCGGCTCAAGCAGCGGCGGCGGCGGCAGGAGGCGGCGCCGGGGCAGGAGGTGGCGGCCGGGGGCGGCGGGAGCCGGGCCGGCGGCTCGGGCGGCGGCGGGGGCGGCGCGGCGGGGACCCCCGGCACCCTGACGCTGCTGCTGGGCGAGGGCACCAAGCGGCTGCCGCAGGCCATCATCATCGGGGTGAAGAAAGGAGGGACGCGGGCGCTGCTGGAGTTCCTGCGGGTGCATCCCGACGTCCGAGCCGTCGGGGCCGAGCCCCATTTCTTCGACCGCAACTACGAGCGGGGACTCGCCTGGTACAGGTACGGGACGGGCTGGGGCGGGCGGCGACACCGCGGCGACACCGGGGCCGGGGCCGTGGCCGAGCCGGCAGTGCCCCCCGCTGGCCACCGAGCCCCTCCGCCGCCCACCCGCGTCTCCCCGACCCCCAACCCCTCCTACTCCCCCCCCCCCCCCCCCAAGCCCCATCGCTGCTCCCCGGAGCCCCGTCCCCGCTCCCCAGACCCACCCGCCCATCCTTTTCTCACTCCCCAAATCCCCCACCCTCGCTTCCCCCGGCCCCGCTCTCCGTTTCTCAGTTCCCCAAGCACTCCGCCCCGTTCTCTCTCCCCCGTCCCCGCTCCCAGATCCCCCAGCCCCTCTCCCCCCATCCTCTCTCTCCCCCCGCTCTCCCATCCCTGCTCCCAAATCCCCTTCTCTCTCCCCCCCCACCTCCTCCTCCCTGCTCCCCGCCACCCCATCCCCTAACCCCCCACCCCTCCTCTCCCCCCGACGCCCAGCCCCGCTGCCCAGCCCACCCCCCAGCCCTCCTGCCCCGGAGCAGTGTCCCCCGTCCCCCCCCGGGATTCCCCCCTGCAGCCCGCGGTGCTGCAAGGTGGGGTTCATGGGAAGAGCAGTGGGTGCTCCATCACCCTGGGGACTGCATGTGGATGCTGAGGCAAAGTTAATCCTTGCCCCCCCCCCAAAAAGGAGCACAGGCCCCCCCCAAGATCTTGCTGCTCCCCCGACTCTTCTTGGGGGTGGCTTTGCAAAACCTGTGGCTGATCTAACTCCCAGCCCCGGCTGCCTCCCCTTGGAAATCATCGTATCGTCACCTCCCGCAACTCCCCGCCTGGAGATGCAGCTGTTAAAAGCGACTTTAACTATATTCAGCATGGAGAAAAAAAACCGTATTTCCCATGCAAATGTTTCAGCAGCCCAGTAACCCAAAATGTCAGTTCCAGGATCGTAACCCAGGTGCTCGCCTTGTCTAAGAAACGAGCAAAAAGGTAGATGGGGTTCTTCTTTCATTTAATTAGTGCTTTATTGAACCAAATAGAAAGTATCCCCTTTAAAACAAGACAGTAAAATGTTAAAGCCAAGAGGCAGGATTCTCATTAATGTTGTTTAGATGTTTTCCTCGTGCGTTTTAAAGTTAATAGAGGAGCCTCTTCTGGCAGATTCCTATGGAGAGGATTGGTTAGGGTGGGGGCGAAACTGCTCTTTTGCAGAGTGTGTCTGTGGCTTTTTTGAATGAACAAGCAAAAAGGAGAGGATTTCGGGTACCCCCGGAGCTTGTTTTACTTTCATGTTAAGCCCAGCTATTAGCAGAGAGGAGAGGATGATTTTGGCTCAGCTTGCGGTGACGGCATTGAAATGTGGAGTAGGATAGTACTGACAGTCCGAGTGTTTATGTAAAAGTCTTAACACGTGGAAATGATGAGCTTCCTGGTGTATCCGCCGGTGTCAGAGACACGCTGGGTTTTTGCAGGCGGCAGAGTGTGGGTTCTCCGAGAAGGAAGATTTCCTTTCGTGTGGGCTGAAGCTGTCTACAGAATTATATTTTTAGCGCGCGCTTATCCAATTTCCACATGCTGACCCCGTATCAGAAAGGAAACATTAAAAACGAATCTGAAAAACCTTGAGAACTTTAATCGAGTCTTGACTTTGAAAAATAAACACGCGGCTTTGGGGTGGCATCTACTGAAATCTATGGTGGATATGCAGAAAAGCTCATTTATCAAAGATGCTCTCCAAGCCTTGAGGAGCAGATGGCAGCGGAATAGACCCGCTTCTGGAAACAGTGCCTGAGCGGGGACCTAGACAGAGGAGGAGCCACAGGCATTTAGGGCATAGTACAGCCCTCCGTGTAGGGGATTTAATTTTCCAGAGGTTTGGTCTTGATCTTGCAGCTCTTACTCATTGGAGGTGCTGCCCTGCAGGCTGTTTGTGTAATCATTATGTTTTAGCATTTGGTACATGAGCTCTCCCATTAATTGCTGCAGTTTGTTTGTTCTGGTATTTGATGTACTGAATTTCGTCTCTTTTTTTTTTTTTTTTTTTTTTTTATTATTAGCCCTGTGGAGGCTGAGGTACAGTGAATTCTTTGTACGGGATTATTCCTTTGAGACCTAATCTTGCCAGCTTCGCTTGTATGAGTAATCTTTACTAACACCCAGAGTCCCGTCGTGATGGCAGAGCTGCAGTGTCAGCCCGCTGGTAACCGGTTACCAGCCTGTTATAAATACTTAAAATAATATCTGTCTCTCTCCACGGGTAATCTTTGCGGCGAGTTCAGTGCCGGGGAAATGGCCAGATGTTTGCCGGGGGTCCCGATTTCTTATCTTTGGCATCAGAGGCTTAGGTTTCACGTGGGTTTCTGTTTCCCGGCAAGTCAGACTAAACAGCATCATTACAAGGTATAAACAGTTGGGTTTGCTTTCAGTGCCCGCAGGAAGTCCCGTCCAAGGGAACAAAAAAAAAACCCCAAACCCTCTTGGTTTGCAGCGACAAAGGCTTGGAAATGGGGAAAAGGCAGCCAGCCTTCCCGGCTGATGGTCGCTGCCGGTGTCAGTAGAGCGCGGAGGTGGGCTGTGGCAAGGATGCCACACCAGCACCATGGCTGCGGGGTCTCGGGCTCGAGGGGAGCCCCGGTTCCTCCTGGAAACAAACAGGGCATGAGGGTGGATCGGGGCAGGGGCAGCGGGATGGTGCTCCGAAGGGGCTGGTTAGATGGTGGTACCCGGAGGGCAGCAGCTCGCGAGGCACGGGCTCAGCACGTGAAAGTCCCGTCACCTACCGGGGTGCCACGCAAGGCGCGGACACGCTGGCTGTTCAATCAAGGGGGATAATCGCTCGGCTCTTACAGCCCACACCGTGCCTGGGTGAGAGGCAGCCATCCTACCGGGAGGCTGATTTTATAAAAAAACAATCCCAGTGATTTAATTTGGGAAGTGTGACACCTCCGCGTGTGGCTTCAATACCAAGGGAAGTTGTGTGCCGAAAGCAGCTTTCTGTGTTTCGGGCTTGCAAGTCCCTTCTTCGTACGGGGACAAAAGGAGGGAGGGGGCAGCCCACAACGCTCGCATTGACGTCCCAGCGCAGAAATCTCTGCTCCAGCCCTGAACAAGGCTATTGAGCTAATGGAGTTCAATAGCAGGTGAGCACGGGCTTTAATAGAGTTGAACTGCCATCACCCACCTGGAATACAGCTGGGGAAAACTCCCAGAAGAGGTGCTAAAACAGTCAAGTTAAAAAAAAAAAAAAAAAAATCTGGATTAAAAAAAATATATCTATTTGCGGGTGATATTGTGAGTCTGGCTGGTTCCCTCTGATCCTTTGTTAGTCTCGCGCTGATTGAGCTGCCTGTTGGAATGTCATTATACTGTCAGTCACCCCAGGAACATTTATTTCGTATGTTTTAATCTCCCTGCCTCCGTCGCACCGATGCCAATTTCACTAGAGCGAAGCCAAGCTAATGTCGTTAGATTACACCCGATCCAGGGGAACATGAAAGATGATTCAAAGTTACTCCGTCAGGTTGGGAGTTTAAGTATCGCTCCTCCCCGATGCTTCCAGAGCTGGGGAGTTCTGTCTCCTAATTAGTGTCCTCTTGGGATTTTTCTCCAAGGCTTTTGTGTTGGTTTTTTTTTTTTCCTCTTCTTTTTAATCGAGGCAAGCACTGATGTTTCTGAGTCAAAGGGAACAGAGAACATCTCAGTTGCTGAGGGGGCAGAGGAAAAGGAGGTTTGTTTAGGGGGGGACGCGTGCTTACAGCAGCTGGGAGCAGCTGGGTCCCACCTTGTTGTGCCGTTTCCCAGCCTCAGTGCCTCAAACCAGGGTGAAATCGGAGCCCTGGGGACGGAGGAGCTCCTGCAGCAGCGGATGGCCTGCAGGTCCACGGGGTTTTGTGGTCGCCGTAATTCGGCAGCGCAGTCTCGGGGTGCTTTGTAAGCATGGAAGTGGCGTGGGAGCGTGGGGGTGGGAGGCAGGAGCATGTGGATGATGCCGGGGGGACACGGGGGAACCAGTACAATTCCTGAAAGGTGGAGCAGGACCCGATGGCCACCAGGAGGAAAGACCTTGCTGCAAAACACCCTGCGGGAGGGAGATGATGTAGTTGCCTTGCAGTGATCTTCTCCCCCACCTTACCTCGGCCATCCTTGCAGCCTCTGCAAGGAACACCAGGTCTTGCGTTCAGGCTGTGCCCAGCCCGGAGCATGGGTTGTGCCGTTGGACACGGAGTTGGAGCCGGTTTGGGTTTTCCGCTCCCTGCTGCGTGCACGCCTGCCTGTTGGAAGGGCTGGTTTAGCAGCACCTGCTCCTCGTCCTGGGAACATCTCGTCTCCCAAACACATCTGAATTACTAATAGCATCAAGCGCAGCCTGGAGCAGTTTCTCTGGAAATTGCAGCCTTGGACAACCACATGCTGAAGAGGATCAAGGTCCTTGTTTATTTATTAGCTGTGTAATCAGACACCTCCCCGTACCGAGCTGCTCAGGGTGCCAGATGCTGTATAAAAAGGGAACAAAAGATGGTCTTGTCCCCAAAGCGCAGGTAATTCGCTGTAAACAACAGCTGGATGTAGGCTGAGACAGGCGCAAGGACGGTGGAGAGCATGTCTGTTGGTTGGGCAGCATGGGTCTCCTGGCCAAGGAGCTGTTGGAGATGGAGGATGAGGTGGGTTTATGAGGAGATTCCTCACCGGGGAAGAGCAAGGGGAAGAAGGAGCTCGTTGGAAAGGCCGATGAGGCCAGGGCTGGGCTCACGGAGTACGTTATAAAAAGACAGTCGCTGGTTCTGGCGCTCATGTGCTTTGCCGCTGCCGTTGTGTGTGACCTGGACTCGGGTACTCCAAGGCATTTCGGTAAAAATTTGAAGTAGTTTGAAGGTTGGCACCCTACTGCTGGGGAGATGTCTTGGTGTGCCTCGGTTTTCCCATCTGTAAAGTGGGAGGGAAGTCGCTGCCCTGTGCTGCAGGGGTGGAACAGCAGGGTTGTGAGTCTGTGGCACCTCTCTCCGGCACAGAGATGGGGAGGTATATGGAGGGTGAGCTTGTTGGGCCATGCTGTTGTGTTAAATAACACCCAAAGCAGGTGAACCCCACCAGAGCTGCTGGCAGAGGTCTTGCAGCCTTGGCACAGCTTCTCGCTGTCCTCTCATGGCGAGGTGGAGTGCCATCTACTGTGCATGCCTGATGGATCCAGGGATGGCACTGCCCAGACACACACCACCAGCAAGATCTAGGTGTGAAGAGCTGCGGCTGGGCTCTTTCTCCTCTTCCTCCTTAAAAAAATCCCCAAAGGGTTATTATTTTCGGTCAGCGGAGAAGTTCGTATCCAGGGTTCATGTCCATTCCTGATGACAGGGTGAGCTCCTGAGCTGGCGTAGAAGCAGAGGTCAACCCCATTCCCATTAGGAAGCATCAAAATAAGTACTCGGGGTTTTATCGGACTCTTCTCTCAGCAGATCCTCTGGTCTGCACGGGGATGTACAGGGGAGGTTCAGAAGTCAATAGAACCCGTCCTCTTTGGTACGGCTTCACTCTCCCGTCCCTGGGGCGCAGGAGCCTGGAGAGGATCAGCACCATCTTCATCCACCCCATGGCTCGGCCTGGGGCACTTGGAAACCGGGGCTCCCCTGGCCCTGCCTGCTGGTGCTGAGCAATCTCGAAAATATGGCCTCAACTGTCCAAGATTTTGTCAGTTGAACTCATAGAGCCGGGTCTCGTGAAAAGCAGCGAAGCTCCAGCTGGCTGGGGCGAGAGCCCTTTTATGGCAAAAATTGTGATACTCGTCAGAGAAGCAGCAGATTCACCCTCCTTAAACCTCCTTGAACTAGGCCTCCTTTAAGGTCAGATCTTGCAAATCCTCACCTATGGACGTAGCCCGTCCTCCTGCCGTCGGCTCTGCTGCCTTCGGGGGGGCTCCTGGGAGTAATTGCCTGGAGTCCGGGGTCCGGGGCCGCGCTGCGGCTGCACCGTCGCCACCGGTGCGTCTGTTCACCGCAGCCGAGCTAGGATTTCACCCCGACCTTTTGAAGTCTATAATAAGAGCAGTTAGGTCTGGGGAGGGGGAGGGAGCTGGTGCCTTTCCAAAGAGTTCAGAGCAAACAAGAAGTGAGCAGAAAAACCTGAGAATAAACCCCCGTGAGCCCCCTCCCTGACACAGGCATTAAAGCTCCTGAGCTGCTAATTATGCCTTTCCCCTGGAGAATATCGAGGTAACCCAAACTGCTTTCACGGGGAAACAGCGGAGGCTGGCGAGGGGGAGCGGGGCCGGTTGTTGTGGCCATAAATCTCCGCAAATTCTCATTCCGTGCAGGTATTATGGAAGGGAAGTGGATTAGGTTGCAGTTAAAGCTGCATTGCTGGCGTTGGATACTGGGGGGGGGCAGTCTTACCTCGTTACAAAGCCCCCTGTGGGTCAGTGGGGCTGTTCATGCAAGGCCTGTAGGAGCAGGGTCACCCCGGGGACCGTGGCGGTGTCTCTGCCTGTCTCCTGCAAAACCCAGCTCCCGGGAAATTCAGTTTTCCGTGGTTTGGCGTTAAGCATGTTAACCTCCAAGCTGCGCCCTCCTGAGCCCTTGCGACTCCCCGGGGAGGACGTGAGCAGGACGGTGCCCGCAGTGAGAATATAAATAGAGTTGCCTGAGGAAGTGAATTATTCTTGGCGTTTCTTTCACCGAGTGATGCCATTCTGCGGGAGGAAATCTTTCAGCAAAAGAAATCGCCCGTTCCCTTCATGCATGGCAAGACCATCCTTCTTGTTTCCTGGAAGTGAGGAGATTCAGAACGTGCTCTTTCTGTTGCAACACCATCTGTTGCAGAGATATAAAGATCCCTGCTCAAACTCCCCCGGGCTCGAGGCTGCTGCCGGGTACGTCTCTGGTGGGAGATAAAGGAGAAACTTCCCATTGCTTCCCCGGAGGAGCTTTGGAAACCTCACGTGGTTGTTTTCCCCGCTGTCGAGCAGCCGTGCCCAAGCGTCGCATAAAAAAATCCCACCTGGGCAACTCCGGGCATCTGGACGCTCTCCTTGCACGAAGCCGGTGGCTGGAAACTGGGATGCCAACAGCTGGATCAGGTCTGACCACAACCACCCTTCCCACACCTTCCCCTGGCGAGAGATGTTCAGGTTCAAGGCGCAACATGGTGAGGGGAAGCTGGATATATTTTTTTTTAATAAATATATATATTTTTTTTTTATAAATATATATATGTAGAGAGAGAGACACACACACATAGCTCTTTTATGGGATCTTTTTTTGGTGAAAATTTCCAAAAGCCAGGCCGATCTGTTCTGACATCGCCCCTTGGAAAAGGGCTCCCTCCCGCAGCCCGTGCTCTCTGGGGAAGCCTTTTATGGGAAAACATCAAATCTGATTGTTTTGACTTCCGTGTTTATCTGCCGGTTTGTGTGTGTGTGTATGTGTGCGCTCACGTGCGCATCTTTGGGCTCTCAAATGTGGCGTTTTGTCGTTGACATTTCATTTCTGCTTTCATGGTGTTGTATCGTAACGTTTAATACTGCATCCCAGCATCTTTCCGTGTTATTTAAACACTTTTGCACGGTCTGAACTGGACTGTTTGGGAAGCCCTTGTTGGGGAGGAATCCCCAGGTGTTGGCATGTTCCAGCTCAGAGTTCAAGAAGTGAGGAAACGTCTGCATTTCCAGCCCGGGAGAAGGTCTGTGTCCTGACCCTCCGGCACCAGGCAAGTGAGCAAAAGGCAGGAGATGCGACTGCCGGGGAGAAGGGGTGTGCAGAGAGCCCGCGGAGGTGACCTGACTCTGCTGGGACCCCCAAAAACATGCCCCAGGATCAGCGACCCCATGATGCTGACGTGCTCCGAGCCCCTGTAACATGCCGCCTGGAGATGCCGCTTTCCCCATTTTGCATATGGACTTTTGTTGGCTCCGGAGTCCTTCCCCCGGCTGGAAATTTGCTCCTTAAATCCCTTCGGTCTCAAACTTTGCCGGACTCCGGGTTGTGCCTTGCCAAGTTTTGCTGGAAGCCTCAATAAAAAGGTGTTTTGGAGGACCCGGGGTCACCCAGCGCAGCAAGGCATGGCTGTCCCCTGTTCCTACTGGACCTGTGCCCATGGACGGGGGGAGCGGTGGGTTACCCTGGGTGCAATTAGTATCGTGCCATTAACACGCTGTGATTTGCATAGGTAAAACTGGTGATGGTGAGAGGAAGCCGTATGATGTGCCAAAGCCAGAAGTGGGGGAGATCTCCCTCCTCTGAGCCACAAACGCAGCATCAGTGGCCTCGCCATGGTGTTTCTCGCCTTCCAAAACCGTGCCGGTAGGAGGGGTTGGCAGAGCTGTGACAGGGCTGTCCCCCTGCGGTCTAGTCAGATCATCAGAGGGCTGGAGCCCCTCTGCTGTGAGGACAGGCTGAGAGATCTGGGGGGACTCAGCCCGGAGAAGAGAAGGCTCCGGGGAGACCTTCCAGCCCCTTCCAGTCCCTAAAGGGGCTCCAGGAAAGCTGGGGAGGGACTCTGGATCAGGGAGTGTAATGACAGGACACGGGGTAATGGCCTCAAACTGCAAGAGGGGAGATTTGGGTTGGATATCAGGCAGAAATTCTTGGCTGTGAGGGTGGTGAGCCCCTGGCCCAGGTTGCCCAGAGAAGCTGTGGCTGCCCCATCCCTGGAGGGGTTCAAGGACAGGTTGGCCGGGGCTTGGAGCAACCTGGGCTGGTGGGAGGTGTCCCTGCCCAGGGCAGGGGGTTGGAACTAGATGATCTGTAAGGTCCCTTCCAACCCGAACCACTCTGTGATTCTGTAGTCCCTGGGCTAGTACAGTGACATGGCCATCAGCAGTGCTAGTGGAATGGAGGACACTCCGCTCTACCAGTGACGAAACAGGCAGAAAAGCACCCAGAACCTCTGGCAGGGCAAGGCTCAGCACATGGGACCTCTTGGCATCTAGCTCCACGCTGCTGTTGGTCTCTAACTGTGGTGGGAAGGATGACTGTCTGGTTCAAGCATCAGCGATGGGTGTTTGGTGTGTGCTGAGCTTCCATCGGCATCAGCCGTGTCCCCCCAGGTGCTGCTTGGCTCCTCAACCCGCTCCTCATGCTGAAGGTCATGGAAAGTTCCCCTGACTCCTCTTACAAGGGTTGAGGGTGCTAATCCCCGTGTCCGGGCTAACTTCCAGCTCAGGTAATTCTAGTCTCTGCCCCTAAAAATGAACTCTGCGGTTTCAACGGGCTCCAGTTATCTTTGTTCCCCATCCATCGACCTGCTGGGCACCGTGCTGCTGGCAGAGACCAACCACGAGACTCGGGGTTGTGGCCTCCTGATGGCTGGGAAGTGGTCTTTCTTCTGGTCTGCAAGATGATTTGGGTTTTTCTCTGTGCAAAAGCTGCGTGTCCCGGCAAGGGATAAAGCTAATGTGCAATATTCTTGCCCTCTTGCACTGCTGAACTGCGCTGCGTGAATATTAATATTTGTCTGTAAATATTTGCCTGGTATTTATTGGTCTTGTCCCTGCGTGACAATGGTTGTTAGCTCCTTCTTCATCTCTGGAGAAGGCAAAAACCACAAGCCAAGTCTTACTGCACGCGGCGGGCAGAGCACGGGCAGTGACATGCCGAGCTGGGGGACAGGAGCCTGGGCTGGGGTCAGTGGCCGGATCAGCCGCCTCCTCCGCAGGGCTTGGTGAGACCCGGCTTGTGAACGCCGGTTCCACCAACGTCTCCTTGCCCTGGGTGCCCTGTCCCAACCAGCTTCCCCAGCAGGGCGGGGCTGCACGGAGGAAGAGGAGGAGGAGGAGGAAGATGCTCACGGGTGCGCTGGTGCCGCAGTGCTGGCTCTTCCTCAGCCCAGCTGCATTAGGCGCAGCGACCAGCACTTCCCACAGCCTCAGCTCATGGGGTTTACTGGGTTTCTTGCTTCGCTGACGCATTATGATGCCCCATCCCTGGAGGGGTTCAAGGCCAGGTTGGACGGGGCTCGGAGCAACCTGATCTAGTGGGAAGTGTCCCTGCCCAGGGCAGGTGGATGGAACTGGGTGATCTTTAAGGTCCCTTGCAGCCCAAACCATTCTGTGATTCTATGATTAGAGATGACACAGCTTTACCATGCGCTGGGAAAGTCCCTTCCACCTGCTTCTGGGTTGGGGGCCGTCACTCCTCCAGCCCCCCTGGCTGTCACAGCATTGGCCGTGTCTACAAGTCCACTTTATCTCCTTTGGTGCTCACTGTCCATCTCACATTGTCCATCTCACGTTTCCTCCTCCTGGGCGCTCCTGCGCTGTGGTACCGAGTGGCCGTGAGCTGTGAAACTCTCCCAGGAAGGATGCTCTTGGGCTCTGCTAGAGCCTCTCCCTGCAGCCGGGGGCCAGAAGCTGCTGAGAGGGCGATTTCATGGAGTGGCTGAGAAGGCACCGGCTGTCCCTCTCATGTCTCCATCTGTACTATCTTGGAATGACGCAGAAATAGGGACTTTTTCAGTGTGAGATTAAATTGTGAAACTGGCTGTTATGGGAGTTTTTTGCCTAAAAGACTCTAAAAGGGCTCCAGAAGCATTTAGCAAAGATGCGTCAGCAGCTGTTAAGGGTGAGGGATGAGAAGCAAAGTCCAGCTGAGGGAGTCCCCAAGCCTTGGCTGGGAGCGACCCGAGGGTTTGCTCCTGCTGCTGGCACGGGGTCAGGGAGACCCTGGGGTGACCCAGGGAGGCTCATCTTCCCGTAACTGTTATCGGGGAAAAATATGATTGGTGTTATTTGGTTAGAAATACACTTTCTGAGAGGAGATGAATTTTTCTCATTGGCATCGAATGGCTGGTGGTTGAGAGCGGAGAAGGGAGCGTTGCGCTTTGCACCCACGGTCTGGGTCATTCCGGTATAAATGACCGTCGAACGCCTGCACCCGGTCAGCCCCTGCGCTGAAGGGCCTGGACGTGTGTGCGCGACTGCGTTAGTCCATACCAGATGCAAAGGAAAAAAGATACCTCCTATCACCTAGGGGCTCATGAGAGCTGGGTAAGGATGGCTGAACTTTCTGAAGTTCAGATTTATGCACTCCTAAGGTACCCAAGGCTGCTCCCCAGCAGGCAGGGGCTGGAAGCGACCCGGCCCCGTGGGGTCAGGACAAACAACTAGAGCAGTTTAAGGTCCAGCTGCCCCAGTTCTTCATTTCTGCCCGTCTGCCAGAGGGTTTTGCTGCCTGGATGGAGGGCACGAGCCCTGCTCTTCCGCCCCGTGCAAACCTGCCCGGGTTTTAAAGAGCTGCCAGAGGTTTCTGAGCAATCACACAAAACCCAGCCCATCTGTGGGTTTGGGTGGCTGGAAGGTGATGTGTCCCCCAGGAGAGGCACGGCAGGGACGGCCACATCGCCCAGTCCTGCTCTCTGTGGCAGGAGGTCACGTAGCGAAGGAGAGATGTCGTGCTGGGTGCAGGTGGGGGGCAGGCAGGAGGGCAGGGGGAGCCCAGCGGGAGCCCAGCCCCATGTGCTGCGGCTGCTGGAAGGGAAACTTTCTGCCAACACTTGTGTCTCCAAAGAGAGACCAAACTTGCCTGGAGTAATCTCTCCATGTTGTCGCAAAGAGGTGAAGGATGAAACCACCACCTGGTCTAGTGGGAGGTGTCCCTGCCCAGGGCAGGGGCTTGGAACAAGATGGTCTTTAGGGTCCCTTCCAACCCAAACCATTCTGTGACGGATAGGGAGGATAGGGAGGCTCTACAGAGAGACTTGGATAGATTGGACCGATGGGCCAATGCTAACGGAATGAGCTTCAACAAGGCCAAGTGCCAGGTCCTGCACTTGGGCCACAACAACCCCATGCATCGCTCCAGGCTTGGGGCAGTGTGGCTGGAGAGCTGCCTGGCAGAAAAGGACCTGGGGGTTCCAGTTGACAAGCGGCTGAGCATGAGCCAGCAGCGTGCCTGGGTGGCCAAGAAAGCCAATGGCATCCTGGCTTGTATTAGAAATAGTGTGACCAGCAGAAGGAGGGAGGTGATCGTCCCCCTGTACTCAGCACTGGTGAGGCCACACCTTGAGTATCGTGTCCAGTTTTGGGCACCTCAACACGAGAGAGATATCGAGGTGCAGGAGCGAGTGCAGAGGGCAATGAAGGTGGTGAAGGGCCTGGAGAATAAATGTGATGAGGAGCGATTGAAGGAGCTGGGACAGTTCAGTTTGAGGAAGAGGAGGCTGAGGGGAGACCTCATCACTCTCTACAACTACTTGAAAGGACACTGCAGAGAGGTTGGTGCTGGTCTCTTCTCACAGGTAATTAGCGATAGAACAAGAGGGAATGGCTTCAAGCTGCAGCAGGAGAGGTTTAGACTGGACATTAGGGAAAAATTCTTCACAGAAAGAGTGGTCGGACACTGGAATAGGCTGCCCAGGGAGGGGGTGGAGTCACCATCCCTGAACGTGTTTAAGAGTTGTTTAGATGTGGTGTTGGGGGATATGGTGTAGGGGAGAACTTTGTAGAGTGGGGCTGATGGTTGGACTCGATGATCCCAAGGGTCTTTTCCAACCTAAATGATTCTATGATTCTGTGAAACATTAAATGCCTCACACCAAACAGTAAAGAGTTGTTTTGTCAGGCTGCTGCTCCTCCTTTGAGCTAGGATGGCCGGTTCCCACCTCGCTGTTGCCAAGCGTAGCAGGGTCTGGCTCGGGCAGGAGATGGGATTTTGCTGTGCGCCTGCAGCGACAGGAGAGCTGAGCGCCGGGGACGGCGTGGGCATTGCCGTGGCACAGACAGTGTCTGCTGCCTGTCTCCTGTGCCGTGTCCAGGGCAGCGGGGAGGCTTTGAGACACTCACTCAGCCTGGCTGGGCGGCGGTGAGCAAGGGCCTGTTCTGTCCTGTGCCTCAGTTTCCCCATCTGTGAAATGGGGTCATGCTGATGAGCTCACTCACAGAACACTACGGTCACTGCTAAAGGTGCTCTGGGGGGGGCTGGGACTTGGGTTTGCTGCAGTCGGGGAGCGCCAGCATCCCTCCCTCCAGCATCGCCCTCTCCGGCGTGCGTTTGCTCTGACCCTGGGCAGATGCAGAGAGTTGGACGCAGAGTCACATCGTGTTTAGATGGTTTTTTTCCCCGTGCACGGGGTGCGATTCCTGCTCAGCCCAGCACGGGAGCCGGGCTGGGGGCAGAAGCGCTCGGCCCCGGAGCTGCCATCGCAACAAGTCGTGATGGGGCTCTGCCTGCTTGCTCCTGGCTCTGCCACCCTCCCAGCAGCAGTAAATCCGCTGGAAGAGCCTCAGAAAGAAAGAATTTAGTAGGACACACAAGCGGTCAGCCCGGGAGCCTCCCAAGGGGCCGAGCCAGGGGGAAGGACTTCACGGCCTGCCCCACATGCCGTGCGCAGCAGCTAATTGAGTTTGACCAGCTCCAGTGCCGCGGGTCAGGGTCAGCCCCGGGCGGCAAAGCCTGCTGAGACGCCAGAGCCGCTTCGTTGGGCACCCGGACAGGTTGAGCTCTGCCCTGCCTGCGCGGGGGGTCCCGGCCCTCTGTCACATCGTGGGGACCGGCCGCCTGCGCGGCACGATGCGGCAGGGTCGGGCAGCCACGCTGTGAGCTGCGGGTTCCGAAGGGGGGGCTGCGCCTCCGAGTTTTCCAGCTTCATCCGCTCGTTGCTTCCTAATTGCAGTTGAGTTGTTTGGCCAAGTGACAGCGAACTGCCGGGTCGCAGCTGATGCCTGGATGTGTCCCCGTTTCTGGCGCTCCCATCCCTGCAGCCCGGCTATTCGAGGGGCTTTAGGACAGTAAAACCCAGCGTTCGTTGCCCTCCCTTCCAGCCTGCCCCAAAACGGAGGTGGGAGGAAGAAATCAGTGCTTCCTCATCACCGCCGGCTTCTGCAGGCCAGACGTAAAACCTCTGGATTCTTTGGTACATAAGAAATATGCTATTGCAGCACTGGAATTTTGAATTATTATTTATTTTTGGACAATATAAGCACCTCCCCAGCACATGCTTCCTCGGCTGTCACCCCAGAGCAATGTCCCCAGCCCTGCTCTCACTCGGAAGCTGCCTGGGCTTGGTCACATCATAGCCCCGGGAAGGCGCATGGGAAAGGCATCAGGGGTGGTGATCGCAGAGGCGAGGAAGGAATTTGGGTGTGTTTCCTCTGGAGTAAATCTGGCTTAAAATTATGAGGGACTCTGGATTTTATTAAAGCCCTGAAAGCAGCGTTGGCCAAATCCAGCAGCATTGTACAAGCTGGTGCAAGCCCACGCCTAGATGAAGGAGCCCCAGCCTGGGTGACCTGCAGAGCCACGCTCAACCCTGGCTGCTCCAGGGGCTTTCCTGGCCATCACCCCCTGGGGACGTCCTGGGTGAGTGGGATGGATGAGTCTGGACCCGGACAGGAGCCCACTGGGTGTTTCAGTATGGATGAGGACCCAGGTCCTTTTTCACCCCTCCATCTCTGGGAGCTTCTGCTGATTAGGGAACTGGAACACCTCTCTTATGAAGAAAGGCTGAGGAATTTGGGTCTTTTTAGTCTGGAAAAAAGACGCCTGAGGGGGGATCTTATCAACGCTTATCAATACTGAAAGGGGGGGTGTCAGGAGGATGGGGCCAGGCTCTTTTCAGTGGTGCCCGGGGACAGGACAAGGGGTAACGGGCACAAACTTGACCATAGGGAGTTCCACCTAAACACGAGGAGGAACTTCTTTGCTGTGAGGGTGGCAGAGCCCTGGCACAGGCTGCCCCGAGAGATGGTGGAGTCTCCGTCTCTGGAGACATCCCAAACCCGCCTGGAGGCGTTCCTGTGCCACCTGCTCTGGGTGACCCTGCTCTGGCAGGGGGTTGGACTGGGTGATCTCCAGAGGGCCCTGCCAACCCTACCATCTGTGATTCTGTGAATATCCCATGGTCAGCCCAGAGTGGGTGCCCTGGTGGGTCTGGCCTCTGCTCGTGGGCACCTTTGTGGTCACCTTGGTTGCTGGAGCCAGCTCTTCCTGCAGCTTCCCCTTTTCCTTACACATCCCCAGTATAAAGCCAGATTTGTCAGACCAGGGAGTCGTGCAGCGGCAGCCGAACCTGCTCTCGCGGGAGTCTGTCTGTCCGTCTGTCTGTGTGTCTGTCTGAGCGGGCTGTGCTCTTGCCTGCCTGCGGCTGCTGGGGTTGCCCGGTATCCCTGGATCCGCAGGCGGCTCTGCCCAATGTGGGGAATACATTTAGGAATTGTTTGACCCCTTGGCTTCCTGAAGACGCATCAACAAAGGGCTCCAGAGGAAGCTCTGTCCGGGCGGCTCTCCTAAACCGGGCATTAAACCCACATCGTATCCTAGGAAAGGGCTTGGAAGGAAAGCGCGCCGTGTACTGAAAGCCATCCCCTCCCTGCTCCGTCCTCGGGGAGGGGGCACTTACCGCAGCCCCATACTCAGCAGTGGAGCCCTGAGGTTCCTGCCCTGACCAACCTTTCCCAGCCCGCTCCAAGCCCTCACGTCCCAGAGCCATAAAACGGATTCCCACGGGATCCTGGGGATGAGGGGAAGGGAGAGACGCGGGTGCTCTCGCTCCCTCCTGCCCCCCCCCAGACACCCCCGGCAGAGCCGCAGCCGTGTCCCTTGCTGGGAGCCGGGGGCCACGGGGCACCCGGGGAAAAAGGGCCAGGAGGGAGCTTTAAGGAGTGATTAACGGCCTCGGCCACGGCAGGGCCATGGGTCAAAGAGGCCCAATTATTTCCTGGTGATATTCCTGCTGGAGTGGGGGTGATAAGCCGACACGGCAGATACGGGTCCACCTGCCCACCCCCCCACCCCGGCTCTGGAGCACAGCGAGGGCAGGGACGGTGGGGACACCCCTGAGCCCATTCTTCTCTCCGCAGCAGGGTTTCAGACACGAGCCCGTGGGTCACCCCGACATTGCTGACTCAGGCACGGCTTCCCCCCCCAGCCCCGCCTCAGCACAGGGTTCCAGGAATGCCGTCCTTCACATCTCCCACCAGGCAAATCATAGCCATCATATGTTTAGGGGAAAAATTGGATTTGCCTTGTAATCTAATCAATGTTAAATAACGGTAATTCTAACTCCGAGGCTCTATGTTTAAAGTGCTGTTGGTCTCTGGGGATCATCGGAGTTATTTAATCTAATGAAATCACCATTACAGTCTAATGAGGGTGCGCCACGGGGACGCCTTTCCTGGGGAGGAAAGCAATGGTTAAATAACGGGCAGTCGGGGGCCAAATATTCAGCGGGGGGGGGGAAACAGGCAGCGCGTGGTAAGTTGAAGGCTTCACCTCGTAGGGACCTGAAGCTCTTTGGCTGCACCTTTCTCATGGTAATGCCTCATTGCTGAAGACAGGGTGGTGGTAGCATGTGGCCAGGTCCCTCTTGGGCAGGCGGTGCCACCTTTCCCCTTTTTCTGGCCCATCATTTTATGGTTTTTAACCCATCTCAATACTTCATCCCGCGTCACGGCTTGCTGTGCTACCCCCAGCAGGTTGCTTCCCATGGTGGCTTTCCCCATGGTGGTCCAGGCTGGATCATCTGCTGGTTTTTAAGATGTTTACCCCAAAACCCGCTGTACTACTTTTTTTTTTTTTTTTTTCCCCTACATTTTCATTAAGCAGTTTTTCCCTTATCTCCTTTTTAGAGGGAGATAGGACCTGTTCCAGTTCACATTTCCCATGCTGGCTTCGCAGCGATTTCTGAGCCACCGGTCGATTCAGTCATTACGGGGCAAACCGAGCCGTATTGAGCTGGTTGCTTCCCGACGCGCTGAACTTATTGTATTCAAATATATTGGAGTTATATCAGCAGCCGGCAGGGACTCTGCTGCTGTCAAACGCCAGCACGGCTGTATCCCACGTCACCGGGGGAGTGTTCCTTCCCTGTAGTGTGTGCTCTAATTTCCCATTATTATTTCTTTAATAAGACCGATACTTACTGTACATCATTCATTTGCTGCTAAAATCGGAGCCATTAGAGCAATAAGTGGCAATTACCTTCTGAGCGGTGTGGCGTGTGAACCCCCCCAAAGGAGGAGGCTGAAACCTTGCCTTTCAGGAGCAAACGCCGGCGAGCGGCAGCGTGACACCAGAGCGGCTTCTTAGGGACATGTGGGTGTCTGCCGGGGGCACCCAGCATCCTCCGGAGGGAGGATGGCACCCATGGGTGCTGGGAGAGGACACGTCTGGCTTGGAATTGGTGGGTGATGGGGATGAGGAGGGGTTGTGGCTCTGCACGTGCTGCCGAGCTGCCTCGGGACATGTTGCCAATCCAGTGGTTGGGCTGCTCTGAGCTGCCCGTCCCCAGGGAGTCGCTTCTCCGCTGGAAAACAATCTCCATGCTGGAAAAAAAAAAATAAATAAAATAAAGGAACACGTCTGGTAATTTAATCATATTGAGTGCTCCTAAAAATCACGTCTGTGCTGCACAACAGCATGCCAGAGGTCTCTGGAGGAGCAGATGCAGTGGGAGCGGCGAGGATTCGGTGCAGAGAGATGGGGCAAAGGAGCGATTTCTGGAGGAGGGGGTTCTGAGAGCCCTGTCCCCACACGCCGCCCCGTCCTCCGTGACCGCAGCCCGGCCGGCACTGCGGGACCCCAGCCCTCGCCCCCGCTCTGTGCTCGGCCCGGCGTGGATGAGCCCCTCGCGCGGCGTGGGAGCGCAGCGATGCCCTGCGCGCTAACGAGGAGGTCCGGGGGCGAGGACTGTCCCCACGGGCGGCTCCGCAGCGGCAGCCGGGATGTCTGTGTTCATTATGCACATCCTTTTCATGCCGCCTTCATTATTCGCATGCTATCTAGTGTCATTAAGATATCAAGTTCATTTAGGTACATCCACATTGGCAGTTTAATTATGTCTGGGTACTACTCTGTATTTTATTCATGGACTATCTGGGGGCGGTTGTCAAACACAAGCCCAGGAGATAAAGGTTCGGTGGCTGCAGAATGCTAATGTCCTGCTGGTTCCCTTTTGACAAATACACATGCCAGTTATTACCAAACTGATTATTTCATTCATTAACACCACATACATCAGCTCCCTTCACCCAGTATTATTGTATACATTCATCTTTTCATAAACAATTACCTGACAAGGTTGGGAAAGGCAAGTACTGGGGAATTAATGCTCTGATGGGAAGTTGCTGGCGTGGGTTAGTAACAAGGTGCTGGGGGGGGTGTGTGGAGTGCCCCGTTAGCGTGATCGCTTCATTAATCAAATTAGGGACAATAGCACGTCACATGTGTGCCGTGTTTCCCAACAATACCGAACCCGCTGGCGTTGTGCCGGGGGCTCGGCGGATGGGGCTCCCTGTCCCTGTCCCTGTCCCTGTCCACTTTGCGGTGATGGGGGAGATGAAATAAAAGCCGGGGGACCTGGCGGGAAGGCTTGGAAAGCATTCGCTGCGGCCGGTCCATGGTGTGCGTTTCTCATCTGCCCTTTTCTTTTTTTTTTAACTATGATTATGATTATTGTCCTGAGGAACATTTGCATGAGAACAGGTTCTTTGTTTATTGTTTGTGCCCTTTTTCCGGCTTCCTCGTATCGCTTTCCTGGAGCTGTAACCCTCCATGATAGCATTGGCGGTGGTGGGAATGATTAAGGTGCCATGGACATGCAAGCATCTGGGGAACAAAACCCCCTGTGTCTTCTTTCTACATTTTTTAACTGTAAAAGGCTGGCCATGGAGGGAAAAAAAGTACAGAGAGACATGACCAGTGAAGGATAACCAAACTCATGAAATAAGCGATTCCTGCAGCTTTCTTGGAGATCGCGGAGAGACCCACCGGAGAGGACTAGTGGCACTGCTCGCTCAGCTGAAGGTCGCTCTCAAAGTCTGGATCTGCCGCCAGGAGCATCTTCCAGCACATTATGTCCAGCCTTAACCCCCATGGAAGGAATCAGACCTGGAGCCGCTCTCGGCCATTTCCCCTGAACACGCAGCCCAGTGTTCAGTATGTTCTTGGGCCCTTATTTATTTCTTTAAAGACGTTGTACCCTCAACTGTTTCCACCAGCAAGCTCGCTCCCTCCGGCAGGGAGAAGGAGCAGCTGCAGGAGGCCACCAACGCGGCCAGAATCAATTCAGCCTTTCACTCAAGCAGACACGCTCGGAAAGTAACGCTTCAGGGGTCACACTCCTGCACTACGCACTCCAGCGCGGGATTTGCAAACTAAATAAAGGATCCGAGTGAGCCTTAAGTGCCTAACTCCCTTAGGCCCCTTTGAAAAAAGCCCCGCTGGAATAACTAAGCAGCTCTCACTGTGCAAAAGCATTAATCCTCCTTGCTATCTCCACCAGCCTTTGATCACACTTCAAAATCTTCATCTCCAGGGGTCCTGTCTGGGCTTTCCAAAGTGCCTTAAGAGCAGACGTCTCGCTGCTTCTCGGCGAGACCTGGGCTCCCGAGACACGCAATCCCAGTTCAAAGCTCTTCACATGGGGATGGAAAGATCACACCACGCCAAGGGTCCCCGTGGTGCCACTGCCCTGCCAGGTGAGACCCCCGTGCCCCAACTGCGGGGTGATGCCCGACTGTCACCCCCCCCACGGTGGGCCACGGTGTCAGCATGGATTTGAAATCCCTGCTGCTGGTAAGAGCATCAGCCTGGGCTTCGCCAGTTTTTTCTGCATCTCCTTACGTTTTCCCGGGGGATGCGCAAGGAAAGAGGGAGCTGGGTTTTCTCCCCTTTGCGGATGCTGAGAAATGGAGGGGGAAGGAGGGTTGGGCTTGCTAAGCAGGGCAGCCCTGCAGAACGAGAGGGCTGGGGGTCATCTTCAGGAGCCGATGTGAAACCCCCAGCCCATGCCAGTTTGGTGCTGCGTGAGGAAGATGAGGGTTTATTGGCCTGGATCCAAATGACTCAAGTTGACTCGTGAAGCTGAGGTCACTAAGTGGGTTTTTTCATCCATTCATGTTCTGGAAGGCACTTTTCTTCCTTTTTTTTTTTTTCCCCACATTAACGATCTGGATTCATACTTAGAACCCTTGGTGTCACGCTAATGCCCAGGCGACAACTTCTGCCTCCCCCGAGCAGCGACGAGAAGGCGATCGTGGTACGGATCCACCGGACCTGAGCGAGATGCCGCACAATTCCCTCATGAAATTCACATCTGCCGTCAACTAAAACTTCCTGAAATGTGCCAGATGACTCCATTAGGTACCGGGTTAGACGCTGATGCGTTCCCTGGGAGGAGGTGGAATAGCTGAGCCCAGAAAAGAGCTCTTAATGCGCGACCTCGTGAGCCGTGGCTCAAACCCTCCCACAGACCGCGGGGCTGGAGGAGGGCAGGGTGCCATTCCTCGGCGCGGTTTCTGCCTTGCCCAGAACTTGCAAATTAGGCTAGGAGGAATCTTTTTAAGCTTTCTATTTTCTGGAAACTTTTGCCCTCTTCGCACTTGACTGCTTTGCTCCGGGAACGAAAGTAGGGAGCCCTTTTCCAGCCATTAAAGTTTCATTTAGCAAAAGGGCGAAGAATTGGCGAAGGAAGGATGAAGAATGACTGCGAGGGTGAACTTGTGTGACTCCATATATTTTAGATCATAGCCTGAGGTCAGGCTCTCTTTTTTTATAATACAGACAGAGGATTTTTTGGCCTTGCAGCAGGAGGAAACGTGTAGTGATATATAAAGAAGTCACTTCTCAGCATAATTTAAGAAAGAACCGCTGCTCTCAAAACGGCGGGGGGGGGGGCAGCTTTGAGGTGTTTGGCTCTTTCATAAAGCTCTCCGTTGATGCGTGCGCACACACACAAATATACATGAAGCATCTCCAGCAGTATAGGGCATGTCACGGTATTTCCCAAAACTTAATAATCTCTGTTGAATCGTTTAGGACTCCACAGCAATATCTTGGGGGGCCAGATCCTTTTATCTCTGCTGGGAATGGAGAAAGCCCCGCTCCCTGCTCCCAACAGACCCCGGCAGTCAGTCCATTAAACCTGCAGGGACGGGGCGGGGGGTGTCCAAAACTCCCCGAGAGTGGCCGGGTGGCCCGGCTGGGTCTCAGCCTGCTGCATCCACTGTATTTCCATTACTATTGCCAATTATTTCCCCATTTTTTTCCAATTTTAAATGTCCGCTTTTAAATTTCCCATTTTATTTCCAATATTATTTCCCTACCTCCGACTTCAGCTGCTTTAATTTAGCTGCTTTTAGCTCCTGCACTCACCGGGGCCTGATGTTTGGTCACTGAGGTCTGGAGGGATTTCTCCTCCTCCAGAGGGAAGAAGGATGGAGGACCACCTTTTTTTCCCCCAGTCACCTCCATTCAGTGGTTATCTGTGTCCTTCCAATTTCCAGACAACATTTTGTCCCCTTTCCTGCTGCCTGCAGCTTCTCCAGCTCCCGTTCCCATCCTAGATCTTCTCCCATCCTTCTCCTCTTCTTCCATGGGAGGAACGCATGCATGGCTGAAGGTGCACATGTGTTTGCGCCTAAGAAAAATGAGGCAGACATGGAAAACAAGCAAATCACATTATATATTGCAGGCAATAATGTGCCTCCCAGGGGACAGAGATAATATACTGAGAGACAAAGGAACAATAGACTTTGCTGGCCTGAGCGCTCACTTGATTGTGGCTTTTCTGGAATTATTCTTGACTTCCTCTGGGCGAGTGGTGGATCGGAGCTGATAAGAGATGGGGATGCGGTCTGGGGACTGCGGGGGGGATGTGCAGCGTTTCGTACGGGAGCCCTTGCGGTACATATTGCTCTTGGGGGCAGAGTCTGGCTCTGCCCAGGAGCCCCCGCGGCACAAGGGACGGGGGTTATTTTCACGCTGGCTGTGATTATTGTGGTTTGGAGCCACACGCCGCTGTCGGAGGGACTTTGTGCAGAGAACTGTGTTGGTTTGCGTTCCCATTAAGGAATTCCCATTAAGGGAGGGGGGAGCAGCAGAGAGTCACAGAATCACAGAATGGTTCGGGTTGGAAGGGACCTTAAAGCCCACCCAGTGCCACCCCCTGCCCTGGGCAGGGACACCTCCCACCAGCCCAGGTTGCTCCAAGCCCCGTCCAACCTGGCCTTGAACCCCTCCAGGGATGGGGCAGCCACAGCTTCTCTGGGCAACCTGGGCCAGGGGCTCACCGCCCTCACAGCAAAGAATTTCTTCCTCAGATCTCATCTAAATCTCCCCTCTTCCAGTTTGAAACCATTACCCCGTGTCTCCTGTCATTACACTCCCTGAGATTTGGATGCAGAAGGAGACATGGGGATGAACCCACTGGCATTAACCATACAGAGTGACCCCCCCAGCACCGCACCTGGGGCTCGGGGTGCTGTGGGACACCACGGGGCTGGTTGTCCCCGGGTTTGCAGGTGGCCGAGGCGGGGGCACGGGGCCAGGTTAAGGCAGAGGCTGTTGGTGCGTGATGGGGATGGTTTTGCTCATCAGCCCTGGCGGCGAGGAGCCCTCCAAGGCAAAGCACCGATGGCTTTTGGAAAAAATCCCAGCCAGGATGCTCTCCTGGGGGCTCCCCAAAGTTCCCTCTACAGCCGATGCTTTGAGATATGCTTCTCACTTCTCTTCTTTCCTTTCACCTCGCTTTCTCCATTTCTTCTTCCTTCCTTCCTTCCTTCCTTCCTTCCTTCCTTCCTTCCTTCCTTCCTTCCTTCCTTCCTTCCTTCCTTCCTTCCTTCCTTCCTTCCTTCCTTCCTTCCTTCCTTCCTCCCTCCCTTCCTTCCTTCCTCCTTTCCTTCCTTCTCTTTTTTCTTTCTCCATCTTCTTTCTTTTTTCTTTTCACCTTTGGCTTCTTTCTTTTCCTTCCTCTCCATCTTTCTCTTTCTTTCTGCCTTCTGCTCTTTCTTTTCTGTCTTGTCTTTCCACCTTTCTTAGACCTCAGCAAATTCCAGGAAGGCATCAGTTGTCTTTTAACACCCAAAGGAAAAATCGAAGGGAAGGGTTCAATTACTCGCATGAAAAATGAGTCTCCTAACCGAGGTCTATCCATTTGCGAGTTGTGCTTGTTTTAAAACTGAATTATAGAGACTGCGCGTTTTTCTGGAGACAAATGCATTAATTTTTTTTTTTTCTCAAAACAGACAAGGGGGAAGCAGAGGGAAAATAAGATAATAAGAGTTTCCCCAGTGATTTATATGCCTTTGTGAAAAATAATGGGGGCAGACGGCGACGCGCACCAGCCGCCCGTGGGGGAAGGGGCGGCGGGGGGCGGGGGGGTGGCAGGGACGACTGCGAGGAAAACTGCCAGAAGTCCAAGTAGGATTGTTGGTTTTAGATGATATAAGATCACTTTATGTCTCTGGCTGGCTTGAAAAATCTCTCTTTCTCTCCCTCTATATATACACACATGAAATATATGCCATAGGACGCACTTAAAATCAGCCCGGGCTATACTGTTTATACAGGGAAGGATTGTGTTTCTCGCCGACCTCTCCCCGGCCCACCTTCTTCTGCCGAAGGATAAACTGGGACCTTTGGAAAACAAAGTGGTGGCTACAGTTTTTAACGGATTTGCTCTTGCATATATTTATATAGGGCAGGCGAGCCCTTCCCCAGGGCCGGCCGCCTGCGCTCTCAGGCAAAAAAACAGGGGGGGGCTGAGTTTATTTTTATTTTTTTTTAATCTGTTCACTTTGGTTTGATTTATATGCTAAAAGAGATATTTTTATTACAGCGCATAGTAAATTGGGTTTCTTTATTGCTCATGAGAGCTGTTTTCCAAAATTGGACTATTTATATAGTACACTGATTGCAATGTATTTCCGATCTTAATGTCTAACTGTAGGGAATAAAAAAAATTATACCGAATCGTATTTTTTTTTAAAAAAAAACCTGCAGCCTCTTTTGAAATAGGATGAAATGGGTGAGTTTTTCTCGCGACGGCAGCTCCCAGGAAATCATCTCGTTTTAGCAAGTAAAGGCTTTTGGTGGGAACTGGAGACTCTGGGAGGGTTTGAAGCAGTTTTGTGGTTTGCCCATTGGCATAATCCACAGAAAATACATCCGGGGAGGCCAAAGGCCAGCGGGGCTGTGGTACCTTTGCTGATGGTTCTCTCCAATTACTTATAGGAATGATTCAATGAATTTATTCCCTGTTGGTTTCCGAGTAGAAAATCCTGCGGCGTTCAGATGGATGCGAGAGCAGAGGGAGGCTGGAAGCGATGCTTTAAAGCAAAACCTAAAGCTTTTCCAGGGCAGATGGTTAATTGTGTGGTTCAATTTATTTGCCTAATGCAAATCACGTCCTGTTTGCCCATGGCGCTGGGGGAACTGGATTCCTGTTTGTTTTGCTAAAAACTGGGCTGAGATTTCACTGCATCTTCTGCAGCTCCCACGTGAAGCTCCCCTGCAGCGAGAAGGCTTTGTGGTCCTCAGCAGAGGACCACCCTATCTCCAGGGCCGGTGGAGAGGAGGAACATCATCTCTGGAATGGGGATAAGCTGCCAACACCATGTTGGTTTGCAGGATTCAACTTCCCATCTTAGCATCATAGAATCGCGGAATGGTTTGGGTTAGAAGGGACTTTTAAAAGCCATCCAGTCCCACCCCCCTGCCATTAACAGGGGCATCTTCCACTAGGTCAGGTTGCTCAGGGCCATATCCAACCTGACCGTGAATGTTTCCAGGGATGGGGCATCTCCCATCCCTCTGGGCAACCTGGGCCAGTGTCTCGCCACCCTCAGCATAAAATAAAATTCTTCCTCTCCATGGCTCCGGGCCTGTGAAGGTGCTTTAGTGGATGGCAGCATCCCCTTCTCCCATCGCAAAACCAGGCACCGGGGTGGGTCTGGGTCCCCTGGCCCCCCCCGGTCCCCTCTGACCTCGGACCAGGAGGGCATTTTGGGGGGTTCCCAACTTCCCAAATGGGCCTAATTGAAGCCTAAAGAGATTTTTCACAGATTCATGGCTTTTCAAAGGAGAAATTTGCATATTAATAAGAAGCTGTTCAGACTGATTGGCTTAATGTGTTTGGGGTAAGTATAATTAAATGTCAAGGGAAATATATCATGAAGTAATGAAGCTGAAGCTAATTTATCAAAAAATGAGTCCTAGAGAGGGAGACATTTCCAATAATAAACAGTTCTTTAACCTTCCTCTTTAAGGTGATTTGCTTAGTCAGGGCTGAAATGGGTGGTCCTGAAGCTCCTTGAGTGAGAGAGAGGGGAGATGGTCACTGGTTTGGGGGTGGAGGTTTTCCCATGTTTCCCCCCGGTACAAACCCCTCTGCCCTGGCACCCCGAGGCCGAGCCCACCGGGGGGGTTCACCCGGGTCCGGGGGCAGGGGGGAAGGTGCAGCTCTGGTCCCTCCACTTCCGGGATGGGCTTAAGCAAGAAGAACAACCTTGAGGTTTCATTATATGAAATTTCATTGTATGAAATTTCATATGATCCTGGGTCAGTTCTGCCCTTTTTTTTTTTTTTCTCCTCCCCCAGTCTTTTCTGTTTATTCCATAAGCTTTTCAGAGCACGTGCCATCTCCCGCTCTGTCCACGTACTAGCCGGGGATAAAGATCAGCCCATACAGGCACAGCTTTAATACAAACAAACAAAAAAAAAATGCAGTGCACGTTCAGAATGGCGATGCAGGTCCCAAAACCGGGTAGTTTAACGTCAAAACTGAGGAGGGTGAGGCCCAGGCTGAAGGTCGTGCTGGTCCCTGCGAAGGCTGTGACTCTTCTGCATCCCACCGTGTGATGGGAAGAGGTTGTGAGCTCCTTCCCCACCGCGCAACCGTGCGGCGGGCAAACGGGCACGGGCTTTTCAGCAAACCTGCTGCTTTGGGTGAGCGCTGGGTTCACAGGATTCGTTTCCAGCCACGCGCTGACCCTTGTCTGCCACTCGCCTCCAGCGGCGACTTATTCCAGTGCATGGTGGGACGGGGAGCTCTTGGTTCGCGCTTCGAGCAAGGGGAGAAAGGCAGGTTGCAAGGCTGCAAAAAGGGCTTGTACCCATCGTCTCAGCTGGAAAATCCTCCTTTGGCACGATGCGGCAGAGAGGGGAATCATCAGGTTGCAGAATAATAGAGGCGTCTGTAGAAGAGAGCAGAACTCGTGTCCATTTTCATGAAGAGGAACAACAGTTACAACAAAAAACAGCACCAAAAAGCCAACAGAACCAGCCACCAGAAGCCTGAATTTCCCCAAGCAAGTCCATCTGGGAAGTGAGGAATCACTTTTCATTTGGGAGCTATGATGGGAATAGGATGAAATCACTGTGGGCCTGATTTACTCCCTTGTAAGAATCAGCTGGTGCTGCAGGGATTTGGCAAACGGCTCATGCCCTGCGCTTGGAGCCCCAACCGCTGCTGGGGTTGAGCTCTTACCAGGGAAGATACCGCAGAGACCGCGGAGATGTAAAAACAGGGGATCGAAAAATACGTGTGGCCGCTGTCGGAGGTGATGAGCGCTGGGTCCAGGGCTGCTGAGGAAGGGCAGGGTTTGTGCTCCCTGGAACACGGCATACGCCAAACCCGCACGCTGCCTAAAGCTGCTGGGCGAGCCGTGAAAGGAGCTGTAAGGCTGGGCCAAAGAGCAGGCTGGTAGCCAGGCCGAGGGGCAACCACTGCCGGACTCCTCGGCGGCAGCGATGCCTGATGAACCCATCCCCGAGCCCAGCAGAGAAAGCTCCTTTAGGTGGTGCCTGGTGGTGCCTCCATTCCCACATGAAGCGTGGAGACGTGGTGAAGGGGTCTATGGCCAAGGGCTCTGGGTGGCTGAGATTTACCAGCAACGCCACCGGGCAGGCCCCAGCATCCTCCCAGACGGATGCAGAAACGCACCGCGATGACTTGGCTTTTTAGCCATTGGAAAGAAAACAACTACAAAACGCCCCTTTTCCAGCCCAGCGGGTCAGCCCGGAGGAAGTGGTGGTGCCACCCCTGATGGCCTCAGCTCCGATGAGCTTCTTGTTCCAGCAAAGAAAATCAATGGCTTGCATGGCTAATGGCATCAGAGAGTTTCTGCTTGTCGATAGCACTTAGGCACTGGCGGTCTCCAGGAGATGCCCAGATGTGCTTCCCAGCACAGCAGATTCTTGGGAGCCTCTCGGTACGGTTCCTTCTCCCGGGCTGGTTGCAGGATGTCGGGACAGCAGCATCGCCTCTCGCCACCGGCATCGCCTTCGCTGGGAGCCAGGAGGCCACCGGGCACCTGCCCGAGCACAGGGCTCCCCGCTTACCTGCTGCCCTCACAGCAGCAGCTCTGCCCATCAATAATTAATCAGAGCAATTAGGCAGAGGGCTTGCATGCTGTAATTAGCCCTGATCAGTGCAACCTCCCTTCCCAGGGAGCAAGGCAGGAGCCGAGCACTGAAAGCACAGCGGGGGGGGGGGGGAAGACAGTGGTGTTGAGCAAAGGCTCCCGTGCAGCCCCTCTTGGTGTCCAGATGCTCCCCTGCCCCTTCGAGACACCCCATGGCCCCACTGCTGCCGGGACGGGGAAGATGCCACCCAGTTAAACCCTCGTCTGGGGGCTGCCAGGGGCAGAATGACCCCCTTATCTTGGGGACACTGCCGCTTCCTGACGGGTCACCCCGGCCCCGGCTGCGGGAGGGCGGCAGCCGCCCTGCCCTTGGCCAGGGATTGTTCCTGCTCTTCCTGAGCAGGGTCATGGCCCCATCCGTCCGGAAGGAGAGCGTCCACCTGCGGAGGTACCAGCAACAGCCCGTGCAGACAAGCCACTTTCTCTGCTGCGTTTCTTTGATGGGTTTCCCAGCTCCTCGGGAAGGAGAAGGCTTCTTGGCTGTGACCGCGTGTGACACTGGCTGTTACTCCTGTGGACGCGGCGCTGACAGTTTGGTGTCCAAGTCCCTGAGATGGTTGGAGTGGCTTTTCTTAAACGCTGGAGTGGTTAAACCGGCTGGTGGCAGGGAGCAGCGCTGCCCGGGGCACTCGGCATGCAACGGGGGGGTGCAATGGGGGGATCTGCTGAGGAACCCCCCCAAGAGACCAGTGCAGCCTCTCAGTTGGACCCGCAGATTCCCTGATGCCCGTGCGATAGCCGCAGTACGGATGCCCGGATGGGAATGGCCACCTGCCTCATCCCTCTGTCTCACCCTGCCCCGGCTGGACCCTGGGACCCGGCTTTGGTTGCTGCTGGGGGTTGGATGGGGACAGGGCAGATGTCTGGGGGGTTGGTCCCTGTGGCCCTGCGGGCTGCAGTTTAGGCAGAGGTTTGCAGCAGGGGTGCCGGCTGCGTCCCGCGTTGGGCTGTCAGCCGTCTCCTGAACTTCAGAGGGAGCTCACCAGGAAGGCGAGGAGGGAGGGACGGGAAGGCAGCTCCGCTGATAAGATGCTGCTTGACAGATACAGCGTGGAAACAGATGCTACCGGCTGCAGATGTAATGAGATACATAAATACCGAGACTTGCTCAAATAAACGCCAGCATCCGCCGTAAGAGCGAGCTCGGGAGCTCCCGCCGCCGCTGTGTGCAGCAGCAAGTGCAGAGCAGGCTGATTTGGTGGGGGGCGGGGGGGAGGAGACACCCTGCCTCTGCAACAGCATTTTATTCGGAAAGGTGGCATATTAACAGTGTGCCATGCTTATCCCCTGCAGCGATGCCCGCGGCACCCAGCAGTGACCATCCCTGCAGCCGCCAGCTCTGGCTTTTGGGGTATTTTCTAAGTGCGCAGAAGTAACGATATGCCCCGTGTGCTTTGGGAACTGCCTTTTCATCCCAGCACAGCTCCATCCAACGAGGCCCCGTCTTCATGCATACACTGATTTTTTTTTTTTTTTTAAACCCCTCTGGAGTAGCGGGGGTAGGGGAGAAAGGCTAAACCTGTGTCCTGGGAGGGCGCTGGGCGCAGGGAGCGTGCCAAGGTGGCAGGAGGCTCCTCGGCGCATCTCGGGGGAGCAAATAACCCAGGGACCATTTACCGCTGGTAGAACTGCAGCAGTCCTGCCGGCCGCCTTTCCAACCACAGCCAAGGGAACAGAACCAGGATTATCCCCGCGGGCGATGCCCTCATCCTGCAGGGTTTGCAGTGGTTCAGTGGGGACAGAAGAAAACCCAAGGCCCCTGACTGCACCACAGTTGCTTCGTGAGGGTGCGGGCATCCTCTGGGAGGTGATGGTTGTGTTGCCGGTCCCCTGATAACACCTAGAATTTGCTCACTGTTATCTTTACCCAGAGAAAAATGCCTCGGCAGCAGGACGGGTACAGATGGGAGAGACCCACGGTCTTTGCTGTCCCCTCCCAGGGCCGTTGCTGCCCTTATTCCTGCCCATTCCTGCCTCTTATTTTGCGTTGGGTGGGAAGGGACCTTTAAAGGCTGCACCCTCAGCCCAATCCATCCTCTGTTCAAACCAATGGCAAGAGTCTCCCTTCGATAGAACATCAGTTGGATTTAATTTTACATGGAGCAATGCGATGAGTGATTTCCTTTTTTCCTTCCAGGCCTCTCTCTGCGCTTTTGCCCCTCTCCTTTCAGCTTCCACGGTCCCGCAGCTTTTCTTGGAGATGTTCTTTTTAAATTTGTATCAGACTCTTGAAATGCATCTTTCCATTTATTGACTGCACAAAATAGGCAAAGCAGGAGGCTCAGCTAACTCCGACGTGCCCTCACAGCTCATCAAAGCACATTTAGAGCCTTGCTGGAGCTGCCAGGGCAGGCCAGCCCCTGGGCTGAGCCACTGGCCTCGCAGGAGGTGGCCTCATTCACCTCTTTAGGCAGCACTTTTTAATTTTTATATCCATACACGCTATTGGTTACATCAAGTTATCGGTCTTGCCAGAGCATCTTTCTTGTCAGTCATCTCCTGCACACACTGTAAGGGTGCTTCTGGGAGGGGGGGGGCTCGAGGGTGGGGGAAAGGCAAGGTTTGGATTTTTTTTTATTTTTTTTTTTAATAAATTTCTGTTGCAGAGTCACTACTTGGAATGATTTGGAAGAAAAAGAGACACGGCGGTGGGGGAGGAGAAGGCAACTCGCCGCTGGCCGTGGCAGCGCAGGGAGCAATGGGGGTGTGAGGCTGCATCACGCCGCCGTGCTTGCTGTGCCTCAGTTTCCCCACCCGCCTTGTTCGATAGCTTCGTGCCGGAGAAGGCTCCGTCTTTGCCCCGGGACTGCCAGCTCTGTTACGTGCCAGTCACCGTGGTGTCTGGCCCCTTCCCGGAGACAGAAATTCTGGTGGCATTTCTGTAGAGAAGTGCGAGGTGAAATAAGCTCCCGCCGGAGCAGTTAATTCTCTGCTCTCCTTGCCCTGCCGTAACATCTGCCGTCGTGCCAGTCACTTCATACATGACATACCGAAGGCAGCGCACAAGCCAGAGAGGCAGAAAGTGCCGTCAAGTGGGACTAAGGGGCACAAGAGTGCCAGCGCCATCTCGGGTGCTGCTTGGTTTTTCGGGTGGTTGGTGGAAGGCGGGGGGGGTTCCCTCAAGCCTTGAACGCTGCTGGCTCCCGGAGTTGAAAGAAATGGAATTTTTCTCCTTCCTCTCTTCCTCCCGTACATAAAGATCAGATAATTTTGCTCTAACAAGCCACTTTCATTTGTAACCGCGCTGTCGCTTCGTGGTGCAAAGGCGGGACGCGGGACGGGCGTTTGCTGGTGGGAGCGTGTCCCATCCTCCCCGTGACCTCGCGTTACATTTCTGGGAGCAGATTTGGCCCTTCCTTGCCGGAAAAGCTCTTCCGTGGGATTCGAGGTCCCACAGCTGATTGCAGAGCTGTTGGACTCTTTCGGAAAGAGCAGCATTTCTTTGATACGGTTTTTCCTGCGGTGACCTCTTCGCTGGCACTTCCTTAAAAACAACGCGTGCCCCCAGCAGAGACTTCCTTTCCCACCGCTGCTGGGGGCTGGGGCGCTCCAAACCCACCCAGACCCTGGCTGTTGAGTCCGGAGCAAACCCAAACTGCAAGAAAGCAAAAACCAAAGCAAGAAGTAACGCAGGGCAGGTTCCTTCTTTGCAGATCACCCTGAGGTGTTAATTCATTGGCAACTGATTTCGAGCCATGGAAACAGGGAGGCTCCTGGGATGCTCTAATACCTGCCTGGGGTGGGGGGGGTTCCTTCCCCGTCATTCCTTTGCATGTATCCCACTGCTTGGACCAGTAGCTCAGGCTACTGGCAAAGACAGAAAAAGCCCCCGGGGGCTGGAGCAAGGTGCCCCCCGGCCCAGGCTGCCCAGGGAAGGTGTCCTGGGGTGAGGGTGGGGGTAAGCGATGCCCTTCTGCTGCGTCTCCTAATCCCGCTGCAGCTTGCGGGCTGTGGAACGGAAAGATGCCGGTAGCTAAAATCACCATCCCCTTTGGGAAAGCCCAGCTGCGTGTAAACAGGCTGTGCGAAACCCGGCTTCACCTTCCTGCTTCATTCCCATCCTTTATCCAGCGGAGAATTCCCGGCCCGCGTGCCCTTTGGGGGCTGCGGCCAGGTCAGCGGGAAGGCGGCCAAAGCCCAGGGCAAACATCGGCGTGTTGGAGCCGGGGATCTGCAGCGGCGGCTCCTCCTTTGCCTGAAGGCGGGAGGGGAGAGCACGAGCCAGCCCGGCTGGAGGGGCCCAGGGACACAAACGATGTCCCCGCGCTGCCCCTGCCGTGCGGGTGCCCCGGCTGTGGGTGTTTCTACATCTCAGGACTTGGTGGACGGTGGGTTTGCGCTTTCAGGCCGTACCTCTGCCGTGTTTGCTGGGGTGGTTGCAGACCCGCTCTGCTCGTCCCTCCTGCTCCCAGAGAAGCTGTGGCGGCCCCGGGGACGGCCGAGGCTGTCGGGCGAGCGTGTGCCCACATCTCGGCCACCCCCAGATTGCTGGTGCTGGGACCGGGACATCAGCGCTTGGTTGAGCGGGGACTGATCTTTCTCCTTCACGATTCATTCACCCTGCGTTGGTCCCTGCTCCGGCACCGAGAAGCTGCATTGCTGCAAGCTGCAAACCCCTCTTCCAGGCTAAACCTGTTCTCCTCCTCCCTTCCATTGCAATCGCCATCTCAGGCAGGGCACAGACTCATTTTTCTGCTGCAGAGGAGCTCAAGGTAGACGTGGCCACGCTCTCAGATGGAGAAGGGTGTGCAAGACCCTGCAGCTGAGGCCCTGCGTCGGGCAGCTTGTTCTGGGTGATCATCTCAGTCCACCCAGCTGGGCTCTGAGGGGCGGCTTATTTAAAAAAAGTCATACTAGGCTTGCCAGGGAGAAGGCACTCACCTTCTGGAGTTAAAACTAGAGGAGATGATGCCCTTAGCAGATAATTGGGGCAGGTTTTACTAGAGAGCACGCGGGGCTGATGGCTGTAATCACGGCAGCTTTATTTATCGCTTTGGGTTGCGGTGCTGCGAGGCCTGATGAAGAGCCGCCCTTATCTGCCGACTTCAGCCTCCCGCCGGGAGAGGTCTGGACTAGATTTATGTGGGAAAGCTTTGCGGCAAGTCCATCCACACTGCTTTTAATGCCTTGCACACTGCGAAGGAGCCCAGGAGGGCCCCAGCAGGTCATGGCTTGGTCCATCTGGGAGCAAAGCAGCAGGTGGACTTCACACAGCAAACTCACCTTGACGTTTCTGGACCAAACACCGGGAGCTGCTCCCACCACTGTGTCAAACCCAGCAGCATGGGGCTGCTCCACTGCAGGGAACAGGCTGTCCCCTCCGAAAATCTAATTTCTGGAACAACCAATGCTTGTTTTCTCACTAGTCACCAGCTTCTCTTGCTGCTTGGAGTTGGTGGGACAGCAGCACAGGTCAGCTGAGGGAAAAGAGCTGCTTTAACCCATTTCCCATCCCCTGATGGAGCCGAGGCGGGTCCCCAGCACGAGCTGGTGGCAAACACCAACAACACGTATCATTGCATCCATTCCTCCAAGCTGAATTTCCCCAAACGCAACCCTCGGGTGCCTATCAGGAGGGAGCCTGATGTATTGTTCTGGTTTCTTGACGTAAAGTGGTGCTTTCTTCCCCAGAACTGTGCTCTTGCTAAGAACAGGGACTCAAGATCAGGTGGTGTCTCTCTGGACTCTGGTCTCCAGGGTTGAGCCAACAGCCTGCTTGCCCTGCAAAACTTAACGTCAAGATTTTTAAAGGCATCGTTGTACAGTCCATAAAGAGCTATAAAAGCCATACTAAACGTGACACCAAAGATCGGTTCCCACACCGGGAGTCTCTGAGGGTTGGGGGGCTGTTAATGGGGCATCCTGACGTGACACCAGCACTGAAGTGCCGATGGCAAGGACTGGCACACCAGGGTGCATCCCAGGAAATCATCAGGGGAACCACGTGCGTCGCTGGGACCTGGAACCACCTGGTGCTGAGCCCTGGCACAGCGTCACCCCCAGCCCGGCCCCCTGCGGCAGCCGGCCCTCCCCGGCCGGGAGCGGGAGGGTTTGCTGCAGCCGCCACGACGGAGGACACGTCCAAACCCCTGCCTTACCAAAGCGAAGTCCTGCCAGGCCCATCGGGGGGGGAAGGGGCGACAGCCCCCACGAGCAGCAGCCCTGTGAGCTACCTCCATGGGCTTTGGCTGGACACGGGAACGGCCACCTCGGACTCCGCTGCTGGGAAGAAAGTACGGACCTGGAAAAGGCCAGATATGAATATGCACACATAGCCGAAATGCTCCCTTTGAGGAAAGTCTTCCTCCCCTATTAAGTAATTAAATAAAGCCCCAAGCTCTACTAAAATTAAAATAACAGAATCCATTTATTCTGGCAGGGCTCACTGGTGGCTGCTCTTGCCAAAAACATTTTTGTGGTTCTTGTCTTTTCAAGTGGCTCTTTTGCAATAAAACCCAGATGCCATTAGTCCAGGGAGGCCTTCAGGCATCTGTTTACGTCCATGAAAGATGCCCTTTGTAATTAATTAATCTCCCAAAAGCTGCGGTAGCACATTCCCCGTGGCTCCTGGCGTGTCCCTGCCCGCCGGCCCTGGCAGCGGAGGTGCCTGCTCATTCCTGGGCGCTGAAGAAACCTTTTGTGCTGCAGCCTCGCCGCGAAAGGGGTTAAATCTCCTCCTTGGGAAGACACAGCGGAGATTTCAACACTTATCAAAACACAAACAGAAGTCAGCTTGCCTTCCCGCTGCCGCTTCAGCGGCTCCTGCTCTTGCTCAACAGTAGCTTGCAGTTGCAGGAGGTGGGGAGCAGCCGGGGACCCAGGGGGCAGGTGGTGGGAAAGGGGGGGTTCCACCCGGTTCCCGTGCCCTCTCGAGGGTTCAGGTGCTTCCAGCTGACTCCGTCGTCGCAGGGTTTCCAAACCGAAGGGCAACAACACACCACCTGAGCAATGCGGGCTCGGTGCACGTGGGGGGAGAAGGTGATTCATGAGACTGCCCTGAGCAAAAAGCCATACGAGCAGCTGCACCGAGCCGTCCAGCCCAGTGCCCTCTTCCAGATGGTGGCTGGTGTCTGGTATCTACAGAAGCGTGTACAAAAGCTGTGGTTTGTAGGGCTCCTTCCCCTGTTATCTCCTCCCTGCTGCAGGCAATTGGGGTTGGGGGCTCCCTATGGCTGAAGTAGGTCTGGGATTCTCACATGTCATCGCCACCAACTCACTTCATCCGCCGTGAATTTGGCCAGGCTGTTTCTGAGCCATTTACACTTTCGGCCTTTGCAGCATCAGGTGATGGCAAATCCCACCGTAGAATTACGTGTCTGCTCGGCAAAGGCCGTCCTCACGCTGGTTTTGAACCCCCGTCTCCATCCTTAGTGTCAGCAGCGATTGCCTTTATCTCTTGGCATCCTTCAGGATGTGCGAAAGCTCTCTCACCCCCCTCAGCTTGTTTCTTCTCCAGCCTGAATGTCCCTAATTCAGGGAGTTTCACCCAAACAGAAACCTTCAGCAAAGCCCAGAAGACATTTGGCTTCTCTAGGGCCAGGTCTTTGCTCAGCCTCTCTGTAACGTGGTTGCAAAGAGGAAGAAATGCTTTAGGAAGGGTCAGTCCTCGCTGCCTCATTTGTAACGTAACGACTCAGCCTGGGGTTTGGTTGTTATTGGTGTTTTTAGCTGTTGTTGGCTTTTCGTTGTTGCTTTTTTTGATAGATGAGTTTAATTTTGCTGGCATATTGCAGAGGTTTGCAAACCAGATGTTGCTGCTGCAGGACGGTGCGGGGCAGGCGGGGAGCAGTTCATCACGGCGCACGGGTGTCGCAGCCGCGGCAAGGTCAAAGACGAGGGGTCAGGGCTTGCGGGGGGGGGATGTGGGTCCCTGCTTCTTGGGACCTGGGGCCACAGTTGCCATGAGAACCGCTGGTGGCACGGCGGTGAACCTCACCGGCGCTGCAGCCACCTCCCCATCCATCTCCCATTCCCCCCCCCGGGAAGGACCGGACTGTTGGAAGGAAACCAAGGAAAACTCTGCTGAGAGCCTGGAAGGGGGGATTTTTTGTGTAACCAACTGATGACGGTGTGAATCACTGGTGTTTCGCAGATGCTGGCTCCTGTCCGGGGGTGATGTACAGGGTGATGCGATGTGAGGGGATGGGATGGGATGGGATGGGATGGGATGTGGCAGGCAAGGGGGAGCAAGGAGAGGAGCTGGGAGCACCCAAGAGGAGCAAGCGGCCGTTCATATGGCTCCTACACCTTCCTGGCTTGCCTTGTTTCACACGGAGGAGCTCAGGTTATCCTGCGGCCAAATCCTGCGATCCTTTAGCAAATCACACCCGATTCCTGGCCCAGAAGGGCTTGGGACTCTCAAGGGGACCGTGGGGCAGGATGGACCCTGGACGGAGCCCAAGCCCCTTCCCGCTCCCGGCTGGGAGAGCTTCCCAAAGCAGCCTGCGTGTAGGATTTCTTTGGGTGGAAGAAGGAAATTGCTGAGGTCAGGGGGCTGATATTGCACATTTTTATGTGACATCAGCGTGCTGCCACCTTGAAAATACCAAAAGATAGAGTCTTACATCCTGGCCCTTGAAAAATCCCTTGTGGCCTGCAGGAAGGCAGTGTTGTTACTCCAGAAATTCACTGTTATTCCAGGGAATTTAAGCCAATGCGCAGGAAACCTCAGTGTGGGCAGGGAGGAATTTAAAGGGATAGGACATTAGGAGTGTAGAGATGTGCCATCGCAAGAAGGGAGGTGGGACCCCCCCTCAGGAAGCCCCTTAGAAGCCTCGAATAGGCAAAATAGGTTTAGGTCTAATTCTAGGGAAACCGGCAGCCAAAGGAAGTGGGAAATCAGGAGGGTGTTTAGATGCTTTGCTGAATCAGAGCATTTCGGCTCCCTGACGATCCATGCAAGGACGGGAGCAAGCTGGGCTGGAGGCCTGAGGCTCAGGAGCATCCCGCCCTTGGCACCCGGGACATCCCCGAGCACTGCCTGTGCTCGGCTCCCCCACCGCGCCCAGGGGCGTTCGGCACTAACGTGTTCCCCTCTCTCCCTCTCCCAGAGACCTCATGCCCAGGACCCTGGAGGGGCAGATCACCATGGAGAAGACCCCCAGCTACTTCGTCACCAAGGAGGCCCCAGCCCGCATCTCCTCCATGTCCAAGGGCACGAAGCTCATCGTGGTGGTGCGGGACCCCGTGACCAGAGCCATCTCGGACTACACCCAGACGCTCTCCAAGAAGCCCGATATCCCCACCTTTGAGAGCCTGACCTTCAAAAACAGGACTACGGGCCTGATCGACACCTCGTGGAGCGCCATCCAGATTGGCATCTACGCCAAGCACCTGGAGAACTGGCTCCTCTACTTCCCCATCGGGCAGATCCTCTTCGTCAGCGGGGAGAGGCTGATCAGCGACCCCGCGGGGGAGCTGGGCAGGGTCCAGGACTTTCTGGGCCTCAAGAGGATCATCACCGACAAACACTTCTACTTCAACAAAACCAAGGGGTTCCCGTGCCTGAAGAAGGCGGAAGGCAGCAGCAAACCCCACTGCCTGGGGAAGACGAAAGGCAGGACCCACCCTGACATAGACCAGGAGGTGGTGCAGAGACTGCGGGACTTCTACCGGCCCTTCAACATGAAGTTCTACCAGATGACGGGGCAGGACTTCGGCTGGGACTGAGGCTGAAAAAAATAATTTAAGAAAAGGAAAATATAATATAATATATATTTTTTTTACATATCAGTAGAGAGGGGGGAAAATACAGAAAAAAAAAATAATAGTTGTGCTGAAACATGACTTGTTCTGATTTATTTTGTTCTTTTGACACTGCTTTGTTTTCTTTCGGAGATGAGGAGGTGTGTCCGCCCAGAAAAGGGGGCTGTGAACAGCAGCCTCGTCCTACTGACATCACCTGCAGCTCGGCTGCTTCCTTCAATGGGCCCAAGGTTTAGCGCCGTCTCTGTAAAAAAAAATAAAAATAAAAATATGCCGGTGCAAAGCTTTTAGATGTCCTCAGGTCCACCTCCAGAAATGACAGGGGTGCTTGGGGAAACTGGAGCTTTACTGGGAGGTCAGACAGATTTTGGCTTGCAAATACCACTTTAGACCAGACCTCATCACTTTTGACAAGGAAACAGAGGAGGCTTAATATCTAATTTGGCTTTCAAATCCTTACCTTGGGGGATTTTTTTTTACTGCATGAAACCTTTGGTGACACTTTTTTCATGTATTCGATTTTTTGTTTAAGTTTTGCTCCCCCTAAATCAAGTTCTTTTCATCAACCAAACTTATTTTTCATCCTACAGAAGCCAAAACCAATAATCCTTTGTTTTGTTTTGAGACAAAACAGTTTTGGTAGCCAAAAGTTGAAAGAAAGCAAATGATTCTTTTTGACTCTATGATGAAAATCGCCAGGTAGTCAAAAGGCCTCATTCACAGGAGTTGGCTCTAAACCAGTGGTCCCCGTTGCAGTGTGCCCCCCTTTTGCTACGCTGAGGTCTTTTTAATTGCTTTTCCCAGGGGGGGCCCATCTGAAGGGATTTGGGTGATGGGCACAGAAGGTCCACACTGAGATGCTGCTGCTCGTGGTACACCTGACTCAAAGGTGATGGGGGACCCACCATCCCACCATCGTACGCAGAAAACAAGTTCACAGTGTCCGGCGGGTGATATTTAAGCCATAATGAAGAACGTTTTAAGTTGGGTCAGTCTTAAAAAGGTGGAGAAAATGTTGTTTGGGGAAAAAAAAATGAACAAAAATTACATCCAGAAAGGGGAGAGAATGAGGAGAAGACAATGGACGATTTCTTGTCCTTTCATAAAGGAGAACCGAGGGGGAGGCAGGAACAAGAGCCCTGGGTGTGCAGGGCTTTAAAAATTGTCAGGCAAAACGAATCTCCTGTTTGCAATAACCAGGAGCTTTAAATTCTTTGCTTTGATCCTTATCGCCTTTTTTTGGCTGGTAAAAGTGTCTCAGCAACAGAAATCTATTAGCGAAGCAGGATCTTGTATTACTGTGGGCTCACTTATCTGCTGGCTCTTTATCTGCAGCGTTTTCTGGAGTATAGGAGCACCTAATTATCGCGTGGTGCTGTATAAACACCACACAATGATGCTCCCTCTCCTGAGTCTTAACTTTAAAAAGCCCCTGATGGGGTAAAACAAACTTAAGTGGGGGGATCACCTGGTAATGCGGTTAGGAAGAAGCCTGGGGACCAAGTTCACTGGCTGCCTGCACGTCCGCCGAGCTCTTAATAAAATCACAGCAGCACAAAGATTTCAAGGAGTCCAAAGAGAATTGTATCTGAAAGTACAGCTTAACCCAAGAGGGAGTCATCTCCACCTTGGGCTGTCCTGCTTAGGAAAACAGCTTGGTACCTGCTCAACTTCATGGCACCAAGGTCCACTGCAGGGGTTGAGCCACATCCCCGCCTCGGCTGCCCTGAGCCTCCTCCCTCCTGCCCATCCCTACACACCTCCCTCCCTTCCCAAGGATGCAGAGTCCTGGGATCTTCTCATCCCCTGAAGACACAAACCCAACATGGTTTTGTACGCAAGGCCCACTTCCCAATGTAATTAAAATAACCTCATTAGTGTTGCAAGGCCCTTCTCCCACCATTGTTGCCCCAAAGCCTTACCTGAGCTCGGTTTTCCGTACCCCGGCTGGTGGAGCGGTGGTGATGGGCTGGTGGCACCACGGCCGGGCTGTGCTCAGCAGCGTGTCCTGGCATGGCACAGCTCAGCGCCACCCTTGCTCCTTCCACTGATACCTCCACCCTCTTCCTATCATTCTCGTTCCAGCGTGTCCCATTTTAAGCCCCTTTTTGGCAACGTCCTGTACCACATCTGGGTAAACATCTTACGTCGTCGTCCTCTGCGAAGCCCTTGCAGCAGAAAGGCAGATGGGGGGGTCACAGACCCCCAACAGCCCTTTCTCTTACCTGCCTCCCTTCGGCCCCTCAGTGTTCATGTAAGAGATGACATGAGAAAATCAGAGATGGTCGAGCCGCTTTGGCTTCATGGGGTCATGGTTCCTCCCAGCATCTCTGCAGCTCATTGCTGGAGCTCAAAGCTCCCAAATTGGAAGAAGTTGGAATAGCGCTGGGCTCTTGGTAATGGTCTCCCCAGTGGTCTCACTGGAAACGAGGGGAGCAATCTGCTTTCTGCCCGTGCCGGCCAGATCAAGGGAGAATGGGCTCAAGGTGTAGCCGAAAGGATGGGGGTTAACTATCGGGAAAACCTTTCTAATAGCAAGGTTTGCTGGGGCAGGAATGGGAGATGGCCACCATCCCTCCCACGCTCTCCTCTTCCGTCCCAGGGCAAAAGCCAAGGTGGCGGCGAGGACAAGGCATCACTCAACTGAAACAACCAAAACATCGGCACAACCTCCCAGTGCCAGCACTACCGAGGCACAAAAATCCGAGGTTTTTCCAAGCTGAGAAGAAGATTTAAATATGCCATTTCTCTGGTATTTCAAGGAGACTTACGGTTGGGCTAATCTGTACATGCCTTTGACAAGTATAAATATCACTTAAGAGTATGATTTAAAAAAATCAATACAATTATATTGCTATTGTCTCTCATATGGTCACGTTTAGACTACTATAAAGCAGCTTTATAGGGCTACAGATTGTTCTTCCCGTATTGAACTAGCCAGAGCAACACCAAGCACCTTCATACAAATGAGTTTCTACAACTGCCACCAAATCACCGTCGTTAAATCAGTACCGTTTCGGTGTGTCCCCAAGCCTAACTATCATACGTGCCTTTAAAAAAACTCTTCCCAGCACACTGAACTCCGCTACATAGCCATATTTTCCCCAAAATGCTTGAAAGTTTTACTTCCGCTCGTTTCCGAGGGTTTGAATCCCTTGCTGCACACCTAGTAAAACTATTTAGGGCTCCGAGACCATAATTGATTTTTTTGATCTGGGCCATAAGTATTTTTGAAAAATCCCTCCGCGTATGAACAATGGCTTCTAAAAAGACGTCACGCAATCAAATTGCTTTGAACTCTAATAACATTTAAGCCTCTAAACTCTTTAGGCTTATTTTAAAATCCAGCCATGAAGTTTAGGCTATTTTAACCTGAGAATTGGAAGTAAACTATTGAAAACCGCACCCCTCCTAGGGCTACAGTATTGAGCATGTGTATTGGGGGGGGGGGAAGCAAAAGTAGCTATAAATAAAAAAGAAAGTGATCTATGAAGTTTATTTTTTTAAAAGCAGAAAAATCAATACATTACTGACGAGAAACTAATTAGTTGTATTAAAATTCTTCTGGTTTCAATAATCAAATGTGCACTGATGAAGCCTAGGCTTATATGCCACACAAATTATTTTAGAACATTTGTTTTAAAAAAGAACCCTTTATCTTTAAGGGTAAGGGTAATAATGAGAAGAAGCATCCTATCGATGCCAAGTGTCAAATTTATCATCGGGAAGAAATTTTTTACACTGAAGGTGGAGAGACGCCGGCCCAGGTTGCCCAGAGAGATGGGAGATGCCCCATCCCTGGAAACACTGAAGGTCACGTTGGATGCGGCTCTGAGCAGCCTGATCTAGTGGAAGATGTCCCTGCTCATGGCAGGGGGGTGGGAATGGATGGGCTTTAAAGGTCCCTTCCAACCCAAACGATTCTATGATTATTGAGCAGACGCATCTCCTTCGCCCCCCATTTGCAGCACCGCACGGGTGGCCTTGGTCAACAGGCAGTGGGGCTCTGTGGGGCACCCCAGCCCTGGTGCGCAGAAACCCCCAGCAGCTGGGGTGCTGAGCACAAGTATTGCCCCCAAAGGCTTCAAAAATCAGGTTTTTTTCCCCATTGACGGCACCGTGCTTTGGCACAGGCTTGTAGAGCCCGACTCAGGAAGGCAGTTGAACGGGAGACCTCCCTTCAGCCCCCTGCAGCAGCTCTTTGTACCGTGCTTCAACTGGCCACAGCTGGAAAATTTCGGAGAAATGGGTTTTTCTTTACCAGTGGAGTTTGGCAAGACAAAAACCGGCCCCTCTGCTGCTGTGAATCGCATCGTCGCGATTTCTGGAAGGGCAAGGTCCGGGCTGCCGCGTCCACGTTGTAGTAGTTGGCGCTGATTTGGTGCAGCGGGGAATTTAATCAACTCCTGAGGAAATGCTGCCACCCAATAATTTACACAGTTAAAAGGAATATAAACACCAACGTGCCATGAAGGACGGCGTATGAGACTCCTCTGCGTGCTATTCGGGGTGGTCTTTTGGGGTGCAGCACTAAGAAGGCAAATTTCCAGCAGTGATTTGGCCATGCCTACCCTGCACTGAGCGGCTTTTGACTAACACCGATCCTCAGCCTCCTCGGTTCTCCCCCGTACACACTAGCACACACAACGTTAGGTCTCCAGATTGGGGGGGAAAAAAAAAAAAAAATAACAAAATTGCCCATTTTCTTAACCATTAAAAAAAAGACTTGTTCGCATATAACAGTTTCTGGGTTTTTCTCTCCTCCCTCCCCGTTGCTTGGTGATACTGTCATCCTTCTCCCTTTGGTGCTATTCCAGTATGAAACAGACTGATTTTAATTTAATTTAAGAATGAAAAAGCACACATTTAATAAAGTTTACGGGTACTGAGAGGCTGTGCTCTCTTTTTGCTGGCGGCAGCAACCTGGAAAGAGTGGGCAGGTTAATGAAAAAGGGGAAAAGACGGAATTACCCGTTTGCGTCTGATTTTAGTCTCCTAAACCTAACGCACCCCGTGGCAGCTGGTGGGGGGGGGCTGTGAACTCCCCAGTGGACCTCGGTCTTGTCGCCATCATTTCCATGACCTCCCATCTTCCACTTCACGTTTCTCCACGTAGTTTGATCGTATTCCTTTCTTGAGATTGCAAAACACCCTTGAAAAGTCAGGTCTTCTCGCCATTCCCCCCCCGGCCCTGCCACGTCCCCAGCGTTTCGCCACCGCGTTTGATGAATTCCTGCGTTCCCCCGACCTGGCAGGAGAGGAACGGACCCAACTCACGACGCATTGCGTGAAACCTGAGGTGGAAGCAATTCACCAAGAAATATATACAGCGGAGCAGCCCCCCTGTATCAGGTTTTCTGTGTGGTCAAGTAAAGTGATATTCTATTTACTTTTTTAGATGTATAAACAGATTAAGTCCCAGGGAAAATATGCTCCCAAACTTCATAATATTTTATTAAACCACTGACGTTTAATATAATCTTTTGGCTTCCACAGAAAAATGTTCCATTTCTTTTCTGAGCACCTTTGATTTTATTTTCTTTTAATTACCGTTATCCGGAGTTAACAATGTGGGTTTTGCACTCCACCCAGCGAGGACTATCCAGATTAGAAGTGGGGAATTTTGCTGAAATACAGCAATATCTATGTGGTGGTAAGAAGTCAACGACGCCTGGGTGGAAAACTCGGGAGAAGCCAACGTGCAGAATGAATTCCCCTCCGCCAGGCAATAACAAGGCTGCATTCCTCAATTCATAGCATTTATTACCTAAGACGTTGGCCAGCCATGGCTTTTGAAAAAAAAATGATACCTCCTTCATCTTACGCCTGTCCGCACCGCTGTGCCGGGGCTGGCGCTGCTCAAGCTCGCTCCATCCCGGAGGCTGCGCAGCTCGTTGCTCCGCGGGGAAAGTTCTCATTAATTCGGGTCCGACACTGCCCTCAGGCTCAGCGCCGCACCGTGTGAACGCAGCTTTGGATGCATCGTCTCTCCGGGTGTGAAGTTGTGAGCGAAGGCCAACACCGTGGTGAGCCTCCAGCGCACCGTTTGGCCTGGGATCTTCCACATCTGATGACCGAGAAACGCCCTACGGACAGCTCGGCTCACAGGGAAAGCTGCTGGCAGCCAAGGAGAGCTCTTCCAGAAAGACTCAGCACCTCCATTTCGGCATCGTTAAATAGGAATGATAATGGTAATAATAATCTCATGGTTCTTAAGACAACTGTGTGACTCCTGGAGGCCAAATTTGCTGGTGGGAGTGTTACCTGAGGTCCTCAGTGCAGCAGAGGAACTTCAAACACAGCTTTATCAGCCACAAGTACGTGCTCACCTGCCAAACCTCTTTGCTATTTCCTCTCCTTCAACTCAGAACAGTCCTGGTAGTGGAGGGTCCTTCTTCATAGACACACCAGCATCTGGCCTCTCCGAGTTCCTCCATTAACACCGGCGCAATGGTGATGTTGCAGACAGGATTAGACGTGCTCAGCCATGGTTTCTCCAGCTCATTTCTTTTGTTCTTTCACCAGCAGCCGTGATTTAGGGCATGTGAGCAACATCTAAAGGAAATGACTGAGAGGTATTGGCTGGGGAGCACTTACCTTCCCTTGTACGGGGCTTATGGAACAGAATCAATAGATTTTCTATCCTGCTCGCTGCTGGAGACCCCCCATGGCTGGGCACAGAAGAGATGGCAACGGAGTGAAAAAATTTCTCCCGAGAAGGACAAGTTCAAGAGCACAGAGGAAAGCGGCCGAAAGCATCGTTATCGATGGGGCAAACGCAGTCAGGAATCTCATTACTTGCCTCTTGGCACCGCCCCCCCACCCCGCCCCAGCTGCACGCATGCTGCCTGGTCTGCAGCACAGTGGGGCTTTGCTGGGGCGAAACGGCTTCAGCGGCCTCCCAGGACCCACGGCTTCGGGGAGCGCAGAAGGGTTGGTGGTTGCCCTTGCAATCGGGGCAGGCTCCGGTGAGGCGCGGGGCTGGTGGAAGCAGGGCAGCCAGCGTCCAGCATCTTCCACGCACGTTATCGGTTCAGCAGCAGCACGGGATTTGCTGGATGGCCGGGAGCCATTTCCTACTTGTTTTTTTTAATCAGGTCTTCCGGCCAAAAGAGCGTGTCTGCTAAGCTCAGACAGGGTCTGTTGTCCAAAATGAAGCCACAGTCCAAGGACACCAATCCAGGGGCACACCCTACCCCACAGACGTGTCTCTAGCCCCCTGCCATAGGAATTATAAAAATATAACCAACGGCATCACTACACCATGATTATAAAAAACTGTGGTCCCCTGTAACTGAAACCCAGTATTGGCCTGAGACCAAACTCCTCCATATTCCACAATTGGAAGATTCAAGGTTAAATTAAGAAATTACTTGTATGGCTGCCCCACACGAGCTGCTGGCAGGGCTGGGGCTCAGGACACGGCCAGCTCTGCCCATGTAATTTGGATATTGCCCCTGTTTTGGTGAGCGGGAGGTGCCAGATGAGCTCTCCCCGGCCAGCAGTTACCCCACTGGCACCAGCCCTGTCATCCGGAGCAGACACTCATGTAAGGGGCGTCTGGACGATGCTGCTGGTGCCGTGATGGACTGCCCGTGTACATCATTGCGTCTGCCGTCAGGACCAAATCTGGGCTTTCACTGCCTCAGAAAAACTTATTAATGGCAGAGCTGGCTGATCTCCAGCCGCAGCCCCCCGCGCCCCGGCACGGCCAGATCCCGGCTGTGGATCCTACCTCCGCCAAACTGGAGCTGTGGCTTGTTTTCCAGGCAGTGTGAGAACGTCCATCCGAAGTTGGAGCTTCACTTTTCAACCACCTGAACCCCTCTCCGACATAACACACCCCGGAGCTGGGGAGTTCACGGGGCTCATGCCGCACGTTGGACCCTCGGCACTGGTGCTCCGGAGGGAAATGCCACACAGGAACCTGCCCGGCCACAGCCACTGCCCGGGCGGCCAAACTGGCCAGGGGAATTCATCCCGGTTTGACACCCCGTATTTTACCAGCTTTACTAAAGCGAATATTGTCATATGCTTCTACTTTTCGAGGAGCTGAGCTGTCCTTTAGGTAGCAGCTGCCAGCATAAATATACACGAGGAACAGGTTTTTAGTTCCTGAAAAATGTCTAAAAACTGTAAACAATTCTCAAGTCATACGGGGATAAACACTCAGAATTTCAATATTGTTTACAGTTTAAAAAAACAACAGTCGCTTGAGTTCAGTCAAGCCAAGCATTTTGGATAGATAATTTTTGAACATTTGGTTTCAATTCTCCCAAAACTTCAGCAAAGAAGCCCCATTCACGCTAAACTTAGCTTACAATTCAAAATGAAAAGTATTACTGACTAGAAAACCGGATGTTTCTATTTCAAAAAAGCAACCGTCTCAGATATTGGACCATCTTGGAAGACCCTTTGACAAAAAGAAAAAACAAAAACACTCGGTCAGGAAGTTTATCCAGCCTCATCTTCTCCTGCTTAAAGTTTCCGTTTGGTCGAATTAGTTGTTTACTTTGCTTAACAAACAAGAATGCTCTGTCAAAAATGAAAATTCCTGACGTGTCCCATTTGTCAGCCCGAGAGCAGAAACTCTCCTCCTCGGCCCAGTCCTTCCCGCCGGCACTGCAGCCTTCCTCCCTGCCACCGGCCCCCGCTCCCCCCGCAGACGCTTTGCAACGGGGCAGAGTGGAAAACAGAGTTCTTTAATTTCCTCTTTGCATTAGACTTCATTAGGAAAAATCCAGAGGCCCCTCACCGAGCAAACGTCTGCATTTGCATGTCTTCTGTGGATGTTTGAATTATATTTTCCTGTAGGGTTTTTTTCTTTTTTTTCTTCCTTTTCTTGTGTCTTTCCTGCCCCACTGACACCGCACTCCTTCTGTGCTCACAATTAATTCCTGAAATAATTTTTTTTCACTTCTGCTACTCTCTCTCAGCTGGATGGCTCACAGGAACATAATTTGCTAGCTCTGTTGTTAGGAAATTAGCCATTTAAGCTATTTGTTGGTATTAGTGATTACCCAGTCAAGTTACATGGCAGTCCTCCCATTCCCAGGCTGCGTAAGACATCTCTCAGGAAGAAAGTAGGAGAAAATAATTACTAACAAACATTACAGGGTGCATTTTGGATGCTTCACTTCACTAAAATGCATCAGATCTGACGGTTTCTGGATTAGGTATTTGATGTTACCAGTTTGCAATCACCAAATTCTACTTCGTGACCGCATTCATGAAATTATTTGCAGATCTGGACTTTTAAACGTGTTGAAGACACCTCTGTAATCATTCCTAAGTACAGCCACCAAGGCCGGGATAAATAATGCGAAGTAAGGCCAGGAAGAGGAAGAGCACCGGTAAGAAACGCAAACACCCAACGGTGCAGCATCCAGATAGATGCAGCCCCGTCCCTGCCAGGCTAAGGGAGGTTCAACCAACACTTTTCTCACCAGACCAGCCTTTGGACAAGAAAACAAGAGCTAAACCCTTTCTCCAAGCTTGTGGCTCCTAGTAAGGCACTTGATTTCCAACACAGAACAAGTGGGAACTAAACCTTTTTTCGCTGCTGTGTAGGGGGTAAACACGGCCCAACATGCCCAGTTATGGGAATGGGGCTCTGTGGGCTCAGGAAGCCAACCCGTCTATCCTCAACCACAACCAAGCCAACTCTGTTGCCCTAAACATTCCCCAGATCTCGAGCCTGCCTTGGCCTCTTCCTTCCTCTCCCATGGGCTCTCTTTTCCCATTTGCTTCCCAGCAGCATCCTGCTTCCCTGCCCGAGCACCGGCTATCAGGAAGGCTTCTGCTTGTCTCCATCCCTACAAGACCCTCGGTAGCTTGTACGCACACCAGGAAAAAAACACCACAAACAAGCTGTTAAGACTGTGCAGCCCTTTAGCGACGCTGACTGTGTCCAGAGCAGAGCCCCGCTGCTCCCCGGGACAGCTGGACTGCACATTCCCACCCCTTGTGAAGACTGAGACCATCCAGGACGCAGATGGGAAAGCAAATTAATTGTCAGCCTGTGGGACATCACTGATGAACAGCAAGGGAGGCCAACTCCCCCTTGACTGGATCTGTTGCCTTCTCACAGGAGCATTTTGACTCGTCTTCCTTTATCTACCAGCTGCAGTTTTAGACTCCTAGGGGAGGATGCAGGAGAAAGCAGGAGAAGGGAGAAGGACAAGATCTCCGAATCGGTTGTCCCCAGCCCGTTGTGCCCTGGGGTGGTAGCACCGAGGCTGAAAAAAGAGCCAAAGAGAACAGCCTACTACTTGTTCTCCTACAAAGGACCTCAAGGTCTCACAGGCGACGTATTACTTCAGAATATAGTGGTTGTCCTCTGATCCAGATTCCCTAGACAGACATGGGCGTGCGTTTGTGCACACACAGGGGTGTTCGTGTGGGAGACTGGAGCATTTTCAGCTTTGGCAAGCTCTCCTTGCACATCAGAGAGTTACGGCTCTGAAATACAGGGGAGGCAACAGGGGGAAAAAAAAAAAACAAAAAAAAAGACTCCCAGATGTTGCATTTGACTTTCTATCAGGCTCTTTGCTACCTGTGTGGCCCTGGCAAAGCACCGGGGCTTCTTGGATGCGAGCTCCCGTGCTCCTGCTGGATCCATCCCGAGATAGGGAGCTGGCTGGTGGTCAGAGAGGAGAAGCCAAGCTGCAGCTATTCCCTCCCTCCACTCCCAACCCGTGGGCTGTGCTCCAGTATCTCTGCTGAGAGAGGGAAAGAAGTTTTTTATTAATCAAATGAAATAAAGACTGAAGGGATGAAAGGGAAGGTTCAAGGGAGCTGCAGGTGGGGAGACACCGAGGAACTGGAGCGCAGCAGCTGTTTCTATAAGGCTTCCTCCTGCAGAAACATTAGCTGTCCCTCACACCCCTTCTCTGCTCCATCCCCAGCTTGGCCTTGGAGCAATGCGGCTTTTCCACCCCCTCCTTCCAGCCAGCCCTCTCCCGCCACGCACACCCACAGCGTCTCTGGGCACTGCCAAGCACCAGCCATCACGCTCAGAGCTGCCCGCACACACGGCTCCGTTAAGAAAAGCAAGTAATTCTGTCAGATATGGGTTTTGGGGATTTCTGCGCTCACCCCTTGGCCACCATCCTTTCCTGTACCAACCACCCGAACCCAGGGTTAAGCAAAGGAATGAGCTTCAGAGCATGAGAATTATTCTCGGCCTTTGTAATCCCAGTTCCAATTTATCGGCATAAAACCTATCAATCAGTTTTCTTTGGCTAACTTCCTGTTGGAAACTCCTTTTCCAAGCTCACCTTCTTTTCCAGCACCACCACACCCATCTCCAACCAGAAATGACACCAAGGACTCCTACGCTCATCCATACGCACAGGGCGTAGCTCCATCCTCGGGCTTAAGATTTAGGGACTTTGCACCACGGTCAATTGGAAACAGAGACACTCAATCATCCGCCCGTTCTTTTTATACTACATCCCACAAGCGCTGAAATGCAGCCAAGTTTGGGAGGTATCGGTAGTTTGGTGGACAGCTGATCTCTGTGAAGCGATATGCAAGCCAGCTCAGGAGGATATTGTATTCCAAGGCAACCGAAGCATATTTCTGGTTTTACATCAAATTCTCTGCTACCTTTTGGCAGAAGGCTCTCTATACATAAGGTCTTGTTTGAAGATTCATGTTCTTGGCATCCTTGCGCTCACGTTGGCTGCTGCAGAACTCCTTCGCGTCTGCAAGGGTTTGCATTTGCGCATCATCCACATCAACTCACATCAGGCATAGCCAGGTCCTGGTCACTTCTGACCCCTCTCCATGCTGTCAGGCGAGAGCTGAGCTAGTGTTCTGCAGCTGGTGGGTCCAGCCAGCCCTTTAGCAACCACTGCAGCAGGTTCAGGCTGAAAGGCTCAGTCTCCAAAGAGCCCGAGGAGCCCGTGGATGGAGCTGGCTGGGACTCGGAAGGCAGGGGAACCTTTCCTCCTAGGGCCCTGCGCTGCATTTCCCTGTTGAGCCAGTTGTAATGGGAAATGACAGCTGATGAAAGCTGCTATTCACGGCCCTCTAAACAGTTCGTTACCCCCCTCCTCGTTCCAGCCCTTCGATGAGATTCACTCTGGCTTGAGTCCAAGCGCAGAGACCGAAGCGGCTGGAGAACCCACCGCAGCGGCGGTGGCCGGGGCCGTACTGCGGCAGGGCTTTCTGGCTGTGCATCACAGCCACCAGCGGAGAACAGCCGTAGGCTACGTCCTGCCCAGCCCAGCTCTCCTTCTGTTCAGCTGATATTGCGTTTCAGGTGAGACACTGATAGTCACCAAGGCCCCATTTGTGCATGTCTATAGGTTTATACCTCCCTCCTCTATAGGAGTACCTCCCCAAATCCCTCCAGATGTGTACGCATCTGGGGACACACGCACAGAGCAGGCACAACATCTACCACTCTGTGGTTTATCTGTATCCGGCCCCTTTTGTCACTCCAGAACACACACTGATTGTTTGCTGCAGGAGTGCCGCACTGCTTCAAGCCTTAAATGCCTTCTCCAAGCCCTTGGGCTCCTAGACATCCCCCCTCTTCTCAACATTGTCAGCTCTAAAAGACCTTTCATAGAATCACAGAATGGTTCGGATTGGAAGGGACCTTAAAGCCCACCCAGTGCCACCCCCTGCCCTGGGCAGGGACACCTCCCACCAGCCCAGGTTGCTCCAAGCCCCATCCAGCCTGGCCTTGAACCCCTCCAGGGATGGGGCAGCCACAGCTTCTCTGGGCAACCTGGGCCAGGGGCTCACCACCCTCACAGCAAAGAATTTCTTCCTCAGATCTCATCTAAATCTCCACCCTTTCAGGTTCAAACTGTTACCCCTCATCCTATTGCTACACCCCCTCATAAAGAGTCCCTTCCCCATCTCTCTGGTAGACCCCCTTCAGGGACTGGAAGGGGCTCTAAGGTCTCCCCAGAGCCTTCTCTTCTCCAGGCTGAACGCCCCCAGCTCTCTCAGCCTGTCCTCACAGCAGAGGGGCTCCAGCCCTCCCAGCATCTTTGTAGCTTCCTCTGGACCCGTTCCAACAGGTCCATGTCCTTCCTGTGGTGAGGGCTCCAAAAGCTGGACACAGTGCTCCTCACTAGCTATCAGTGGGTTTCACCACTAACCCCTGGGGTGGCTTCCTGCACAAGGTATCTGGAATTTAGATTGGATCTTGCCTGTAAGATCCTAGGCAGCTCCACACCTTGAGATGTAGGCCGAAAAGCTGAAGGAGGATTCAGAGAAGACCCATGAGAATGGCTGAAATCCTGAAAAGCCCTGGAAATCTCACCATGAGTGAAGAAGCCAAGGAAAAAAAAAAAAAAATCTATCTGGCTTAACAGCAACCTTTTCTCAGACTGAGAGAAGAGATCCAAGACATACAAGGATCTGAGCTTGCACCAGAGCCTTTGGTCACTCATTTAGGTGCCTAAGTTTGATCATCTAAGTCTAGATTTAATCGTCCTCTGTTGTGGGTTGGCGAGCTGTGCTATGGAGTTTGAATTAATTCTTCTATTTCTACGTCACCGTTCTGAGACTCAACGGATGTAAATGATTTTACCCGGCAAAAAGACACCACAGTGGTGCCAGGAAAAGAATTCCTACCCACAGGCCCTGAGACTGCAAGACAGGCAGTCAAATAAAAGGGTGAACACAGCTTTTTGAAAAGAAATCTCAAGAAACCAACTCTCACCTCTCAAACTCTGACTGTGGCATCGTTTTACAAAGAAGGGATTCCTGCATGGGATAATTAAAGACAGACGTTTCAGCAAGGATAACCTGGTGGATAACAACATAGTGGCAGCGGGCCAGGGCCAGCCACTGGTGCCTTTCCTCCTGGAGACCCATGATGGTGCCACAACTGCGACCAGCGGGAACGGACAAAAATTCTTTGTCACAATCTAACCCTTCTGGGCTCGTCCATCTGCTGCACCAAGCCCTTCACTCCTTGTCTTTGCACTCATGGAAAATGCCATCCAGGATTGTACTCACCAAAGCTTCGGAGCTGAGATCTGGTCCATGCCATGGATCACTAACGAGGTGCTCTCTCCAGATGCACTTGCACTCCATCAGCTGTCAAAGCCAAGGGGATCACCTGAGAAGGATGTATCAAATGAGCGTCATTAGCTTATAAAGCCAAGTGCCAAAACTTCATCAGCCACTGACCTGAGAAGAACCAGGAGTACTGAAAGACACCTTGTCACGGGGGAACACCAATTCACCCCCCAGGTCTCCGGGAAGCCAACAAAGCTTCTTTTTGTGTCTGGTTGTGGAACAAGACAAATCCAACACTTCTGGCACACAGTAACACTCCGTTTCCCATCGTGGGGGGAGAGGAAGGGGGGCCCAAGGAACCATCACTAGTTAGGCCAGTACTGTCTCACTGTTTTCATGCCTGCCTGTATCTGTCTCCTGACCATTTTCCCTTTATCTTTTTGAGGCTAAGGACCTACAGCAACTGAATTTTAGCCATCACCCTTTGGTGCTCTCAGAGTAGAAACCTCCATGTCCAGAGGAGCTCGGTGTTCCACAGGAGCAGGGTACGGTGCAGCTGGGATTTTCAGAGAGGGCTGGTGGGGCCATGAGCTGCTGCTGCTGACTCTGAGGAGGAAGGACCAGGGGATCTGCGTCTCCCTGGAAGGATTTCCATTTCCACAGCAGACTTTCAAAAACATTAGCAGCCACAGTCCAAGAAGCAAAATGTCCGTTTGTGGGTAATAAACCCAGACAGATACCTCCTGCACGCAAACAGCCAGTGCCTCTGAGACAAGACGCTCTAAATAAATAATCAACAAATCCCAGAGCTGAATGCACAGTTGCTATTTGCATCATAAATAAATGAGGAGGCTTTTATTTACTCATCCTGGGGGCAGAGCACATAACAGAGGGGCTCCTCAGAGCTCCTGTGCCAGAAATTGTCATTGCTTTAGCACAACCACTCGGGTCCCACCAGCTGGTTGCTCCTGGGGCAATGCACAGCTCGCCAGTGAGAAGGGAAAATAAACGCGATGTCTCCGTCATCATGGAGCACTCAGCTCCCTGCTGACCTCCCTTAGCTGGCACGGTGGGGAGGACATGGAGCCAGCACCCAGGGACGTGTCTGAGCTGCCACAGCCCTGCTAGCCAGGGAGATGGAGGTTGGAGGCTCCATCACACTGGGAAGATCCGCAGATCCACCGAAAGACAGCCATGTTTGTCACCATTAGAGACATCGCTCCTGGTTGTAAACCATCCTCTAATGGCTCCACGGGGCTAGCCGCACAAGGAACATGTAGGTCCTTCTCGCTACTAAAGCTAGAGGACATCGTTTTGCATCAGGAAGCCATTGCACAGTTTGAGGAGAAGGCCATGCTCCAGGGAGCACTCTGAGAAGGAGCAGCCCAAAGGAAAATTAGGAGTTTTGATAAAGAAAAATAGTCCCATAGTGGTGGAGAGAAGCCAGTCAGTGCCCCCAAACTCCGTGAAAAGCCTCAAGAAATGGAAAAACTCTACCAAAAAATAGCGAACTGGAAAATCTCAAGATGCTTTCCACAGAAGACACCTGCTCAGTACCTCCCTTCTCCCCACAAATTTCATTTGGGAATGCAGTGAACCACCAGCTGTTCTTTCTGTGAGGCCAACAGTAAATCCTCTACCCCCCATCACTCCTCGGGGTCAAACCTGCTCTTGGACAAGCGACTACCTTGAAACTGCATCAACCTTGCAACAGGGGCACCCCGGTGTCATTCAACAAAAGCCAAACCAAACCACAAAGAAGAACAGAAGACAAAAGTTCCCATTTCTTTCCCTTAACACCCACTGAACAGGGAAAACAGTTAGTGCCATTTCCAAAGAGAAAAGCCACCTTTCAGCCACAAAATATATCCCTGGAGATCCAGCACACTGGCGTCTGGCTTGGTTTTATTTACTTATGTATCAAGTGCTATTGATCCGTTTGCTTCAAGCAAACCAGCGAGCAGTGAAACCTTTTCTGCTCTTCATGTCCTGAAAACTGCATTTTTTTCCTTGTTGGGTTGGGGGGTGACAAACAGCCAGAGCTCAGAGCGGCTCAGAGCACACACGTGCAGCCTGACCCCATCCGTCAGCTGCAACGGCATCCCGAGCCCGCAGCTCTATTTGGGATTATCAATAAAACACAAGTGGATCCAGGGAGGTCCCACCCCTGGACACCATGGTGGCTCCTTGCCTTGTTGGTGGCACAAGGAGGACAACACGCGGGCCAGATAAACTGTAGTGTAGAGCCAGGAACTGAATTCAAGCCTTGCATCCAAAACGCAAGGTCGCCCTTCCCCATAAATCACTGTCCTGCAACTCCACGTGCATCTTTGATGATTGGACGGGGCCAGTCCTAAGCAGATGCAACACAACATCGTGTGGAAGCCCAAACCAGACCCTTTAGGAACAACTTCTCCCCAAATCAGATTGTTATCTAATCCCACCACTAACTCCGCTGTCTATTCACACAACTATTTTACCAGCTATCCGACAGCCAAAATGCATTTCTATGCTTGAACGGTTCATTGCCAGGATTTGTGTTTCTAATACAGCTGCGAGAAGACCACGGCTTTGTGCGCTGATCCCACTGAGATGGTCTCCTCTCCTGCCTCCGCATGGGGGGTGCCTTGGTCCACTGGGTCCCAGCGAGAAAGGCCCATTGCCAGCCTCCGATTTGGTGCTAGGATTTATACCTCTTTCCTTACAGGAATGTGAGCTGCTCCAGCACTCATCGGGCTGGCACCAAACTGCTAATACTGTTCAAAATCAGTGCTGGTAGAAAAATGTGTCATAAAATTTATTTTGCAAAGGAAAAGTCATTTTTAGTTGGGTTTTTTTTGGTGGGGTTTTTTTTTGGTTTTTTTTTTTTTTTTAAAGAAAGCTATTTCCTCTTCCCACACCACCGCCACTCAATCCTCCCCCACCCCACTGAAATCACGTCTCATCTTGCAGAGGAAATTTTGATTTTTCATTGGGGAAAAAAAAAAAAAAAAAAAAGAAAAAAAAAAAGCCAAACAAACCGAAGTGAATTATTTTGGCACGAAGCCGATGTGTTTCAGCTCCAACGTATTGCCACAACACCTCCAGCATTAAGTACCCCAACCTGGGAATGGCAGCAGGCGTACAGCTGCCATGAGGACGGGCGGCAGCACAGCCAAAGCAAACTGGTTTGGTTTTCCAGTAAAACATGCGGCTTTCCAGCTCAAAAAAAGATTGGTTTACCTTCTTGTACACGCACGTTAGCGTATAGCCTCTTGCTACAGAAACAGGGTAGGTTTCCTATAGGACTTGGTGGGTTATTTATTGCCAGGAATGAGTAGATGAACCCACACGGTTAAGACAAGATGCTGCTGGCCCTGGGAAATGGGGTCCTGCCTCTGCCACTGCACCTCCTAGACCTGCCTTCACCCCGGCCCAGCTCCTCCTGACCCGTCCCGTAGGGAAAGCAGCAGGAAATCACGTAGTAAACCCCGTGCCCGCATGGGCAGCGTGGCACAAGTGAGGGTTGCTCAGGCGGGAGGAACGCTGGCTCAAATTCCTCCGGGGTGCGAGACTTTGCAGCTTTATCAATTGCTATTTTTAACACAGCTGGGGGTCGTGCAGCTTTCCCGGCTCATAAGAAAATCGAGAAAAAGCAAAATTTCACTCGGTGGCACTACCTGTGTCACGGATGGTACACGGGTGATGCATTTCAACCTAAAAGATTAAAGTTTTGCAGTCCTATAAACAACTGTAAAGAAGCTCTGATAATGGGAAATGTCAGGAAACTTAATAACAACAGAGATTAGCGCCCTGCCTGTAGCACGTTGTTGCTGCATTCAGCCAGCTTTTTATATATAATGTCGACAGCTCCATACGAGCTGTGAATAGTTTCCTATCTCCTCTAAGCCTGGAGCCTCCAGGAACATGACTGACTTCCCTAGAGCTGTTTTGGATTTACACTGGCTCTGCTGAAACCAGGATTGAACAGCCAGAGCAGACCGAGGGAAGCCAACCCCGTCGCTCCAAAACTAGAGGAGCCGTGTCGCTTTACCAACGGGAGGATGGAGGAAACGCGCTTTGGATCTCTCTCCTGCCTTGGCAGAAATCCGCGCCCCCTCTTCCAGCTCCAGTAGAGCTGTGATGATTTACAGCAGTGGGGGATCGGGTCCTCCGCTCGTAGCGCTGCGGGATGATGGAGACAATGCTGATGGCAGAGACCTGTCCCGTTTCTAAGCCCAGGACGAATTAACGGCTCAGTTTAATCAAGACGACGGGCAGGTTTTTCCAAATTGGATGGAAGGGAAGCGCGCTGAAGGCCAGCAAGGAGCATCCTCTGCTAACAGACACCCCCCAGCAGCCCCCCAGTCCCCAATAACCCGCTCCTAACGCTGGTCTGGGAAAGCCGAGATGGTCAGCACACCACCAGCTGCATCCCTGCCTCTTCCACTCACCTTCCCACCGCCCTCAGCTCCACAGCCCAACGTTCCACACCCGGCGTGGCATTCCCAAGAGCTCCTCAGCGGCATTCCTTAAATCTCTGATAATGGATGGGATTTTGACAGGAACGTCCCCTTAAAGTCCTCCCTGGTCTCCAAATCATCTTCTATGGTGTTGAGGGCTGCTCTTTTGCTCACGGTATCTCTAAAAATACACAAAGATACAAAAGAAATCCCCTCCCCAAACTTTTCGAACCAAAAAATAAATGACGTGATTAATTATTCTGAAAAAAGTCTGTTTATAGTTTGGAGTCCATAAAACAGAATGCCTGATTTAATACACTATCCGAGAATGTGCTGTTTTTCATTTCAGCACAATCAAGACCTAAATCTGTGTCTCCCTCTCTCTCATCTGAGCTGGAAATGGTTTTATATTCCATCTTGCTTTAAATTATACACATCAAGTTTATAATGGGACACGGTCTATTCTGTTGCCAAAACCTGCTCTGTAAGATCATCTATTAAACTGTATTTATTTTTTATGACAAACAAGAAAAATGACAAAACAGCTACCGAGCTTCTGCTAATGAGGACCAAATGCCTCCCCAGGCACCGTTCCTATTACAGGCATCCGCACAGGAGCTGCCTTCACGTCCTCCCACCCGCCAGCGATGGCCGAAGGAAGATGCAGGGCTTTATAAACCCCACTATCAGCCCCGGGGGATCACGGCTCTTGCTGTCTGCACTTGGCTACGAGATCTGGGGTCAGGAGCTGTATCCCAGTGGGATTCAAGCAAGGAAACTCAGCCCTGGAAGAGGGAGAGAAAAGCTATTTGAAGAAAGGCGATGGGAGAGCCCCCGACCGGTGTTCAGCCTCTCACCTGGGATGAGGGTGTGGGAAAACAAGACTGGTGGGACGTTAGTTAAAGCTGAGGCTTTGGGGCTGGCAGGTGGGGAACCATAAGAGGGGCAGGTTCCCCAGCCGACCCAATCCTCCTCCCAGCTCCTGGGGATGAGACTCCCCCGAGTCTTGAAGGGGCTACAGGGACCCTCAGCTGGAGCAAAGCCATGGCTCTGAGTCCTGATTCTGCCTCCCAAGAAATTCTGGCCTAAAAAATGACCTCGAGGAGGTTGCCAGATGAGCACTGGGCATGGGAAGACGTCTTTCACTCCCTGGGGCCCCACCAGACGCTCCAAACTCTTTTAGTAGCACAGACTTTAGAAAACACCTTCTGCTACCCAACAAGTCCACCCAGGCTGGGTGAAATCAAGCCATGGCCCATATGCATCTCGAGATGCAGATCTTTACCCAGCCAGCAGGATCTATCGGTCTATAGATTGATAATAAAGACAACATAAGAGTGTCCAACCTGCCTTGGTGCCCTGAAAAGGAGTGTTAGAAAGTGGGGACCCGGGAAGGCGTGGAGGCAGAGCCATGCTGGGGTGAGAGGACCTCCATGACATGCCCCAACCCCTCAGGACTCATTGCCTCCCCTCCGCCGGCAGCACCACCCCAGTGCAGCCCAGGAAGGTAACGTGGGTGGGAGCCAGCACCCGCACCCACCTCCCCGGCCCCGCGGCAGCTTTGCATGCAGCCACAGAGCAGGCCATGGCCGAGGCCATTCCCAGCAGGATGTTTGTTCCTTCCTTCCCCGCCCTCAGCTTTTGCATGGCAAAGGAGGGAGCTGCAGGGGAATGCAAAGTGCTCCATCAACGTGCTCCTCCGCAGGTCGCCAGCACTGAGGATGTTGCTCTGACCCAACCACCCTCGACCCTGGGTCTGAAACCAGCCTGGGCATCAGGGCAGACTCATGTACACCCATTTCTCATGTCCATGTTTTATTCCTGGAGACATGGCAACAAGAAGACCCTTCAGCGACCAGTACAAACAGGCCTCCAGTAGTGCAGGGTGCGTTATACACGTGCTAAGATTTTTAGCATTGAAGGAAAAAAGCAAACGCTGTATGGAAAGTGGAAGACATCTTGGAGAAATCCCTTCAAGCCTGGTGTTTCATCTGCTCTGCCAGACACCAAAAGAGTCCTGGGATTTTTCTTATGAGCGTTGACTTTGGAGGTTTCCCTTAGCTAAATGATTGCTTATTATGGCACTAAGCGACCGTCCTACCTGGCTCTTCGCCACAACCACAGCGGTGGCCACATTCTGCAACACTTTGGGAACCCCCATTAGAGGCGAGCAAGCCTGCCCATGTTTCCTTGGCAGGAAAGCAGGCTATGACATGAGATCTGTGGCTAAAAATCACCATAAACCTAATGCTATTTCAGTTTAAACGACAGCTACATCTATACTACAGCGTTAATGTAAAAAGGCCTTTCCTTAGCATCCTATTCGTTTGTTTTCACCATGCTAGTTGCCAGTGAGCACAACAAGCTTTTAATACTGGGCATGGCAACCCACGCCATTACAATAAATTCCTTATGTATCACATGAATAGCTAGACACATGAATAATTTAACCATGGTTTAATCAACATTAAACTAACGGTTTAATCAAGACCAACTATGTCATCTTTCCCTAAAAGAACTACAGACCAAGGCTCTGGCTCTGGTTTCGCAGCATAGGAAGAACACACGTATCTTCAGTGACGTTTTAAACAAATTAATCATGCATTTCTCCATGGCACCAGCGAGGCGAGGGCTGGAGCGCGTTAGCCGTCCCTTCTCCTGCTCCACCCAAAAAGTCTTCTACATCCTTTCTGCTGGAACTGCAGAGCGAGTTGGACGCGATGGAAAGGAGGTTGTGGAAGCAAAGTCCGTGCCAGCCTGCCAGCCCCGGCCTGTGCCAGGTTTGCACACTTGTGCACGTGTGCGTGTGTGTGTCCCTACGTCCCTGTTCATGCCCACATGTGCCGAATCGGGTCCGCACCTTGGACCTGGGAACATCACCCAGCCACAGCAGGCAGAGCAAGAGAAGAGCCGGGGGCAGGAGCTTGGTGCTCCTGCGCTAGACTTGCTGCAAAGGTGGAAATACCATGGAAGTAAGGAAAAGTTATGCGGCAACTGCCATCAGCTGGAAAGAGCAGAACCACTCAGGCTAAGCAGAGAGCACTGGCATGAGCGACCACGCGCAGGAGGCCGGAAAATCACAGCCCTGGTGCAATCCCCCAGGCAGCGGGAGAGACCTGATGAGCCAAACGCAGAAGGGATCACCCACAAACAAATGGAGGAAAGATCATCCATGGACATCTGCTGGCCTCCAGAAAGGACCAGAGAACCACGGTCCTCCCATTCTCCGCAGGAGCCCCCGGAGACCGGCAGAGCCCTGGCAGCTGCTCAGTGCCAAGTCCACGGGAGCTGGACCCCGCGGTTTCAGAGTTAGGTCAGGAGATGCCTGTCTGAAGTGCTGCTGTGATGGGCCACGGGAAGGATGGTTTGGGTGCTCGGTCTCCACTCCCCAACCATGTTGTCTGGGATGCACAAGGGCCCTTTGGCTAGCAGGGGTCAGTGGTGCTCCCCAGGGGACATTTCCGGCCTCAGATGGGACACCTGACCTGGGACACCACCAGTGAAGCTGCGGTATTTGAGGTTTCCATTTTCAGAGAAGAACTAAAACTCGCCACAGAAAATACGGATGAAAGCAACATCTTTCACCGTTGGACCTCCAGCAGCCGCCGTGCAAAACGTGCGGCGCACACTGCACATTTCCAACGCCGTCAATAACGGGGACAGCGGCGTCTGACACCCAGCTCCCCCCGCAAAGCACCACCCTCGGCAGTATTTGCATTTCTCAAGAGCCCATGAGATTTTTGAAGGAGAAAATTGCTAGCTACAAGCTCAAACTCAATGGCAGCCCGTCAAATCCTCCCTCTCCGGACCCTTCAAGACACTTACTAAAGCCCTTGTGAAGCCCAGATCTGCCTCTGCCCATGTCCTCTGATTTATTAACTGTTTTAAAGGAGTTTATGGCTGTTACTGCAGCCGGAGATCACTGTGAACTCTCAGCCCGCACTGCTGGCTCGGAGCTGCACGTTTGTTCCTCTCCAAAATTCACAGCCACGCTGATTTTATTCCAAGCAGCTAGGGCATCCTACAGTCCAAATGGTTCATTATCTCTGGCTTTCTTTAAAAGGTCAAGAAATGCTCTCTGCTTGGCAGATGGACTAGCGCAGGAGTCGCGAAGTCTCAGGATTTGTAACTCAACAAGGTTATTAAATTGCGAACTCTATCCTGAGCAGAGGCAACACCAAAAGTCTGTCTAAAGTTTTTAAGAAAAAAAAAAAAAGGGGTTATTTTGAGAAAATGATTTTTTTTTTCCATTTTCTTAAAAAAAAAAATCAAGGAAAAAAATAAGAAGTCGGATCTCAAATCAAGTAACTCTGTTCTACAAATAAGTCCATTTCTCGTTCTTCCGGTATTTGTTTTCTAACCTGTTGCCTCCAGGCCCTTCTCCCTTTTCTTAAACTTTTTATTCCACCGCAGCTACTGAAGGACAGAAAGAAAAGACAAGAAAAGAGGAGGAAATCCCTCTCTCAAATAATCTACTGATTCAGCAGCTCTTCAGTTCCCACTGCCTTCATGTTCTATAGAGAAATTCAAAGCTCACCAGCACCAGACATGACCTCCAGCTGCGAGGGCAGGCGGCAGTCCCCGTGCGCCGAGCGAGCACCGCTGGGGCCACTTGTGCTGCTTTGGGCTGGGTGGGCGCAGGTGGGCACCCGCGGCCTGCGCTCACGTCCCAGCCGGGCACCAAGAATGGGATGGCGCAAGCAGGGATGACAGCGCGGCATCAAAAACCCACACCCCCCTCTTCGTCTCCGAGCGCTTTGCCACCGAGTCTTGCTGATCTTTTAAGCTAGAAGAGATCAAACGAAGACAAATGCACCAAGCACGGAATAATAATGAGCCCCCAAAACAGACAACCTCTGGGAGTTTGCAGCGCTGCTGCAAAACACGGATCTGACTGATGTGAATCCCTGCTCCTTGCCAGCAAGCACGTCTTGCCTGGCGCACCAGGACGGTGGTGCCTCTTTGGCTCCGGTTTTCGCAGGAGCCAGGATGCTCAGGAGCTGCTCCCGTGCAACCCCGAGTTCTCGTTACCCTTTGCATCCCCACAGCTCTCCATGGAGTACTGGACTGTAATCACGAATACCAGCCCCAAATTCCCAGGGCGGCTCAAAGGGTGAAGGCAGTGGCTGCAGATCCAGACGTGCCGCTGCCAGGCAGGGAAAGGAATAGATGGGTTTGCCAGTCCGGGTGGGAATTGCAGCGTGTGGCCGTGCAGGCATTAGCAGCCCTATGCCGGTCTGCAAAGGGCGCTCACTCCAACGGCCCTGCTGGGGGGGTCTGAGCTTGGCAATTCCACCTCAGGCTTCCAGTTTGCAAAATTACAAGTTAGGGAGAGACAGTAACTCTGGCTGGTGCATCCGCACATCGAGAACGAGTGTCTTGACGAGCTCTGGGGCACACGGGGCTTCAAGTGGCTCTAGGGATGGAGGTTCCCTCTCGGACCGAAAAATGATGCTCCTTAGCATGCCCCGAAGGATCCCTGAGCCCACTGCCCTGCCCCACAGCCGAGCTCTGCAAGCCGCACTGCTCTGCCGCACGGCTGAGCTCTCCACATCCACACACTGCCAACTTACACCAGCAGAGGATGGGTCCCTCCCAGCCCCTCGAGGCAGGACCCGTCCAAGGCTGCGGTTGCGACTCTGCGCCTTTTTGTCACCCCCCAAAAGGCACCTAAACACCCGGTACTGCTCAGCCTGATAAACCAAACCATTGTACCTTTAAGGCACCGCTCCAGAAAGAAAAGGCCTTTCAGCGCAGTGAATAGCATCGCTTTAACTCCACGCACCATCTGTTTGCCAAGATGAAGAGCTCCGGGCTGGCAGAGGCTTAGTCATTCGGACAAGAATAGGTCCCACTGTACTTACACTTCCCAGCTCCCAAAATAAAAACCGCGGCAAGTCATTGACTTCACTTACCCTGTAGCAAGCACAGAGCTGGTGTGAGGAAACACCCGACTCAGCTGTTATCTCCTCCCAACACAGAACCAAAAGACGAGCACAGCCCTGGGACCCCCACGGTCAACGGTGCCTTTGAGCAGCCTTATCAAATCTGGTTATTTTTCAGAGAGGGAAGGAGAATTACTGCTTTAGAGCATCCTTACAAATATTCCTGACAACCCTGCCACATATAGACCCATATCATGCCATTCTACCGGGAAAAAATACATGACAGATCCCAATGGCCAAGATTCAGTGTGTGCTGGGGTGCTCAAGGTGCCAGCAGCTCCCTCCAGGCTCTACGTGTCCCTGGGGATTGAAGTCTGGCCGCACACCCAAATTTCAGCATCTGAGAAACTAGCTCAAGAGATGATTTTGAACAGAATTCTCTAAGCCAGGATATCTGGGGAGAGAGAGGTGGGTACACCTTCCACAACTTGAAACCTCAGATGCCTCTTGTTCCTCAAACCCAGCAGGGTCCGTAAGACTCCCACCTCGCTGCAATTCCCGGGCAGGACCACGTGATGCAGCCAGCACCGCGCGCACCGCTTTGTTATTGTAGGGTTGCCCAAGGACACAGTGCTATTCCCTACATGCACGGGAAGCCTGGACCACCTCCAGCACCCCACCAGGCCCTGGGACATGGCGCAGTGCCACCTCCCCAGTGCTGGAAGAAGCCAGGCATCTGTGCAGCCCTGAAATCTGCTTCACTACCCAAAGTTTTGCCGCTGTTACTCCCCCCTTCCAAAATCTTGCCAGCCAGGAGGAGGAGGCAGCGGGTGCGGGGTTGCAATTCATTTTCCCTGTGGAAACAGGCTTTCCCCAAATATCCCCTGGGGGCAGCTCCCCGCAGTCCCATTTGTGCCTCCAGCCACCTCTATCTGGTATGTGCTGGAAGAGCTTCCGGCCCATGGAGCAGATGGTGCCATTTGAACAAAATTGGTGATAGGTATTTAGCTAAGAGCCCGAGGGGAAACATTTGGAGCTGTCGGGTAAATAACCCTCCGTGGGCCAAATTCAGCTCTCCATCACTGCTGCGGGGAGCAGGGAGAGCACCGCCTGTGCCTCACGGCTGCTCACCTGGGAGCCAAACCCACCAGCTGGCATCACCACCACCACAGGGCCTCTGCAGATGTGCCCCGAGTGTCCCCGCCGGCGTGTGGTCCCCTCTGCCCGTGGCAGGAGAGCCAGGGCTGCTGCCCAGGTACCGGCTGGCTTGGCATCAGCTAAGCCAGCAGCAGCAACTGAAATTCCCCCTCCCCGTTCCTGTCCCACCCTTTGGGGACATCAAGAGAGCACATCCCCTCCTCCAGCTCAGATGTCCATCCTTCCTCTGCCCGAATCCTGGGAGAAATCTGGTCTCAGCCCTCCATCGCCTCTAAAAAGCCACACAGCCCTGTCACTCGGTGCCACGTCCCACGTGGCTACACAGCGATGCTGCCTGGACCCTCCCCACGCTTTAGTTTACAGGTGGCACAAACATCTTCACACACTTCAGAGCAGATGTCCCCGGGACCCTGACGTCCCCGTGATAACCCGCTTGTCCCTGTGACCCCATTTGCCCTCTTCTATTTGCCACGCAGAACCCTGACTTTCACCCAGAGCCCAGCCCTCGCTGCTCCTGCACCATAAACCCTGTGGCTTGGATGGGGACGCAGCTATTCAGCCCCAGCCCTGAAACAAATCCCCTCGTGCCCTTTCCTGTGCATTGCCCGCCTTCTCCAGGACTGGGGGTCTCTGTTCCCCACCAGATCCCAGGAGATCTCCGCTGGGGAGCGAGGGCTGGGCGAGCCCAGGGAAGCAGCCCGGGGAGTGGCCGACCTTGCTCCGGGTTTTCTGGCTTCTTTCACTTGTGGCCCAACCTCAACAGTATTTAAATATCATCTCCTTGCTCTCCCCTCCCGTTCTTTTTGTCACCTGCAAATTTAGATTAACAAGGAGGTTTGACAAAGTGCTACTGTATATGTTAATAAACCCATTAGTGTCGGCCCGCCTGACGTATAACCTGCAGAGCCTCCAATGTTTACTAATATGATTGTCAAAGCAGAGGAACATTACTTTTTAATGACATTTCATATCACTTCAGTTGAAGTAATATCCTGGGACATGATAATCAGAAAGCCATTTAGCCACAAAACTATGTGCTGAATAGAGGCTGGTGCATGAAAGATGCTCATTTTGTCAGAATTAAAACATTTGTGTTTGCTTCATAAGTTGTAAGCGCACTTGTGGAGGAGAAACACGCTGTGAAATATTTATTGGAAGCAGCTCGGTTCAGGTAAATGGGGCTTCAAAATGAAATGCTGGGAAAGGTTATTATTATATTCACTGTATCTTTTGCACGCAATACATCAATTGACAATTCATACATATGATATGCTTAATAAACCAACAAGATTTTAGAACTTCCCTGTAAAGAACATTTCTGAAGTGGTGCAACTGGCCATTACTTGCCCAGGTGAATTTATTGCTGCTTTCAGAGTAGGGGAACGGCTGCGAGACAGACTGAGATGGAGTTTGATTTTTATAGAGCACCTCTCATGGTCCAGGAGATTCCAAAACGCTTTACAAAGTCATGAGGGTGGTAAGAGGACAGCGGTGACACGGTGACTGCAGACAGTCCTGCTGCCCTTATTAATAGTCCTCTCCCAGGCTTGGCTTTTCAGGGCCATCTCGGAGCTTTGCACCGAGCTCCAGAGGCAGCGGATCGAGGAGCAGAGGATGCTCAGCCAGGGGAGAGCGAACCGGGGAACTCCCCGACACATCCCCCACCGCCTCCGAGCTGCACTGGGGTCACTGAATAAAACAAAGAAATTATCCCGGGCCAGATAAAGATGCACAAATTAATAATAAATTAATAATTTCTCCTTTTTTGAAATAATAAAATCAAGGGGATCCCCCCCATCAATCTGGTCAGAACAACCCTTCTGGTAGAAACTAGCAATTGATTTAGTTAAAGTCTCCCATCGGATGGTGGATAGAGCTGATTAAAGCTGTGCATGCACTATTAATAGGAGCAGGATGCTGCTCTGTCATTATTATTAATTATGCTGCTGTGATTACTATCTGTTCATCCATCCATCCATCCTCCCTTCTATAATCCCAGCGCTGGCCAAGTATGTATGAATAAAAATTCGTCCTCTCTTTTTGTTCCCAGTTTGCCAGGGGCGGGGCAGAAAAAAAAAAAAAAAGGACCAAAAAACTTAATTTACAGGATTTCTTATTAATACGTGTGAGAGTGTGAGTGTGTCTGTGTGTGAGAAAGTGCGCGAGTGGGTGGTGGGAGATGCGTGGGTGCGACGCATGTGGGAGCATTCGTCTGTGAAAAATGCACAAAGGGAAAAGTTAAGTCAAAGAAAAAGACTTTGTGTTTCATGTCGAAGCCACCGGGTTCCCGCAGCATCCTCCCTTCCGCAGGAGCAGTCCCACGGATGGGGTCGGACCCCCTGGGAACCCCTCGCCCACGCTCAAAAGCACGTCCCTACCTGGGAGCCAGGTTCTCCTGAACTCTCGGCCACTGTCCCCAGGACAGTCAGAATTTTTCCGTCACCAAATAATTAGACTGCGATAAGAGGAAACAAATGGGCCCTCGGAGCAGAGAGGGCTGCAATAAGAGATGAATTATTAGTCCAAGATGGAAATCTCTTTTGATAAATGACTGGCCCCAAGCAAGGAAGGATTCAGCAAAACACAACGACGTCCTTGTTGTGACACAGGGAAGAGGAAGGAACAACCTTATAAGGGGCAACAAAGCCTCCGCACTACCACCTTCACCAATTGATTAATCAAGCGTATCCCACGACATCAATATGTGTCCCTCTTTGCATTAGTTACAGCCTCTAAATGCGGAGGACAGGGATGATGTGTTCGGTTCAGGACCTGGTTTGAAACCGCGGCTGAGGCTGCCCTGACAAACTCTGCCGCGGAGGGCACCGGGACAGAGGGGAGAGCAGAGCCCGATACGTCCCAAGGAGCGGTGCCAGAAGCCAGTCGATCCATACAGCACTCCAAAGCTAACACAAACCAGCACAGAGCCACAGCGGCCCGGGAACAAAACAAGGAAAGGAGAGAGAACCAGGTTTTTCCCTTTTTCCTGTTCCGCAAAGAGCCCGGCTCAGCGGGGTGGGGCGATGCCTCATGCTCCAAGTGAAAGAACTGCCGTTTATTAATACCGGCCCAATTCCTGAGAGTTTTAAAGCCTAGTTCGGGGGGGGGGGAATAAAATCCACTGGCGTCACTGAAAATAAACCTGACAATGCGGCACCGGGCAAAGCACTGAAATCAGCAGGTTTTAACATCACAGCTTCGCCTGGGCTTTGAAGATGCGGTTGGGGAGGGGGTCGGTACATCTAACTCCAAGCAAGGTACAAGAAGGACCCCAAGACCTCTGTGGATTAATACCCAGCCACGAGCAATGATGACACTATGGGAGTTTCTAAGTCCCTATAGCCTGGAATGCAGTTATCCCTGGGGAATGGTAACTGGGACCTCTGGTATCACTATTTTTAGTGAGAGATTTAAGTAGAAACAGCAGAAATGTACATATATATATATGTATGCTACGTAACACATATATATACTTTTAAAAAAGCTGACAGAAATAGCTCGAGCTGGAATCACTGAACATATTTCTCTTTGTCCTCCCCCAGAAACCGCTACCAAAACATACCTCTTCATCTAACGAGATTAGCAAGGTACCATGCTAGATCTTTATTAGTTAAAGCTGACCATAGCGCAAAACCTGGCCTGAATCGCAAACGAGCCGACTGCCAGAATGAGGAGCACAAGCAGATTTATTCCAAATGGGTCTCTGCTCTTCGCCTTGGGGAATATGCTTCCTTCTCTTTAACTCCCTGACAACTGGTAGCCAAAGTTCAGCTCTCCTCGCGCTCCCCAAAGCCAGCGGTACCAGCACTTCCCGCTCACGCTGGCTGAATTCCGGCCCACCGGCCGTGGCGATTTGCACAAACACAAGGTTAAGAGAGAAACAAACTTATTTACTGTGATGGCTCACAGTAGGATTTAGCATCGAGGACATTTATATATGGCAATTCCTGCCTTCTCTACTTTACTTGACTGGCAGCTTGAAGAGACCAAAATATCAAATACTAACAGTGGAGCCCTGGATGGTGATAATCAGCCGTACTGATTTTCACAGCCATCTTCTGCCCTCAGGCGAGTTAGTGTGGCTCCCAATGTTTTTCTTTGGTAAAAATGGGGGCAGGGAAGAACAAGTGAAAAAGATAATTTCTATTATGGAACGAAGGATGCTGGCCTAGCCTCACATGTAGTGGCCGATAGGAAATCTTTCACGAGATCGGCACATTCCTTTCCCGGGTCACACCCAGAACCTCCTTTTAAAGGTCTCAGGAGGACCAGCACATGCCCTGGGGGAAGGAACAGAGGCCAAAGCATGGCCATGTATGAGCGTTTCACTGCAAACAAGTTTCTTGCTTTGGAGTAGAAATGGGAAGCATACGCAGAACAGATCTGGTTTCCATCAGCCCGTTATTTATAGCATCGGTTTCACACCATGGATTATACACACTCGTGCTTGTTCTTTCAGGCTCGCTCAGTGCTCTGCCGCCCTTCCTTCTTACCTGAGCGATGAATCTGCGTGTTTTACCCTGCCGTGATCAGGCTGTTCATGTCTCATTTAGTTGTGCCTTCACTAAATACGCTCCACAGAGCTTGGCTGCTCAAGAAATCAGAGTCTGCAAGCAGAGAATCTCCAAAACATCCATCTGAGCCTTGGGCTAAGGTGGTGAACACAGACTAGTTTATCAATGGTGCACAAGGGAGAGATCTCTTGGAGTCTTTGATTCACAGGCCCCAGAGGACTAACTACCTCTCTACAGTTGGATCAATTGAAAACACCTTTGGCACAGAGAAAAATATGGTCTCGTGAAACAGCAAGTTACTCTGCTCAGCTATTGCACTCTAACGGCTGCACGGTGGCAAAGACTTGATATGAAGTCCCACCTCAGCCAACTCACCGGAGACTGCACCGAAGACCTCCAATGCTGCCATCCCGTATTAAACAGCAGAGCTCTCTAGCTGGGCAGGAAAAAAGCTCCGACGCAGCACAGTTCACAAGGAAATCTGCAGCCCATCCGCTTGCTGATTACTCATAGAGAGCAGAGCGAGGGTGGTAGGTCCCATCTGGTACGCCTGGAGTCATCCAACGTTGTTCTAAGTAGTGAGGTTAAACAATGGCTGTTTAGTCTCTGCTCTTGATTGAATGAGATTTGTTGTCCATAATAAAACCCCTGGCACATGATCAGTCATTGCATACAAACCCAAATTACACAAAGAAAAGCCAGGATAGTGTCAAAAAGCTCTAAAACATCATTAAAAGAGAGGCCATCCTCATTCAACACATTCTGAAGAGCCCTCAGAAAATGACGGTATTCCTCAGGTTCCCCTCAGGTAGACATGAGGGTGGAGAACATGGCTGATGGCTCTCCTTGGAAGTTCCCTGCCAATGTCTGCATCACAACACAAAGACTGAGACAATTTCTAAGATACCCAGGACAAAACAACAGAAGATGACACAACACTGTCCCTGAGGCCACAATCACCAGCATCAACCACCTATCCCTGCTAGATTCAACCAGGAAAGCAGGACATGAGTCTACATCACAAACGTGACATCTTCCCTCAAACCCGCAAAAGTAAAATTGAGAGCAGCCTAGATAGCCTCCTTTGGAGACGTAAGCCTGCCAAGCTGTCCTCCAGTAGGACCTCACAACCAGACTAGGGGCTCCACAGCTGCTGCAACGGGCAGCAGAACAGGCGTGTTATGCCAGAGTCACCTTCTGGGCAACTGTAGCTTAGTGAGCGTTGACTTAGTTACCAGAAAAACATGTAAGCACCTAGACTAAGCAAGATGTACTCAGAAGACTAGGTGACAGGCTGGTCTACTACTAGACCTGTAGGTGGTTCAAGTTAGGGGAGATGGATCTCACACCCTTCTTCTGGAATTTGAGGGCTTGATTCAGGTGCCTGAAGGCAGATACCTGTATCTCGTGCCACTGCAGATGTGGAAGATCTGCCAGTTCCACACAGACGTCTCAAATGGCACGATGTGCTTATCGAGCAACCGAACGGTACCTGAGTAGGAATTCCAGAGGGAACTGCAATTACAGTTCGAGGGCTGTGGGGTGGAGGGGAGCTGCTCACTCTGAGATACTTAAGGTGCTTAATAATTTAGCTTATCAAAAAGTTAAGAGGAAGAAGTACCTTATTAACAATAAAGAGCACTTACTAAAGAGGAGATCTCTTATAGCAGAACTCTCTTTAATCTAACAGACAAAGCCGTATCAACATCCAATGGCTGGAAGCCAAAACTAGACAAATTCAAACTGCACGGAAGGTGCCAGTTTGTAATTGAAAGAGTAATGAGCCATTGGAATTACTCGCCCCGGGCTGTGATGGATTCTCCACCATCTGAGTGGATGCTGTTCTAGAAAGTGCCACATTGCAGGCACATATTTCTGTGTTCGGGAATTATTGGTAAAGGCTTTCCAGCTTGCAGGAGTTGTTTGTGCTCTAAAAAACAAACAAAAGCAGTATTATGCTGCTCAGTTAAAGATGGAGAAGGGAGGTATGGTGAGTTTAAGCAGACAGCCTGTGACAGTGCTAGGAAGAGGACTCGGGTCACTTAAATGTCATTGCCCAGCCACTCTTCCACTCTCCAGAGGAGCTCCCAGCCCCGAAGCACCCTGCATTTTCCCGGCAGCACCCTCAGCTAGGTGAGAGCTGGCTCAGAAAGTAAACTCAAGAGTCACAAGGCAGGGTTCAAATGAGAGACAGGGAATGGATTCTATTAGCCAAGCACTTCTACTGGGAACACCTCCAGCAACACCTCCGAAGCTGCTCCTTATGAGAAGTCTGAGAAGAACAGGACATCCAGGTGGAGCATGGGTTTGCTGAGCTTTCTCCGTGCCTTTGTCCAACACAACCGTGCTCACAGAGCCCTCGATCGTACACCCACGTACTATGGAGGGGTGCTCTGCAGATGACCTGCTCTCTTTCCTTCTCTTCCCAAGGAGCATTCCCATCTCCTGCATACGACATAGGACAAAGTACACATAAGAGGTATAGTTTCCTCATATTTCCAGCAGGCAGGAAAAAGAGAAAGCCACAGGGGAAACGGTCATCTGCCAAGACACCTCCGTGCTGGACCCATTGTACGGGAACGGCTGCTGCCAGTCATCATGGAAGAGCAATAAACACCCAGGCTCAGATACTCCCTCATTGAGAAAGTCTATTTTGCTGACTTCAAGAGTACGTAATAAAAATTAGCAGGAAGGGCAAACAGAGGTAAAAGCGCGTGAAGGCTAGACTGACTCACTGTTGGGCCCCGGGAAAGAGGTAAAGCCCAGAACTGGGTGAATAAATGATTTCTTTGCTTCTCTGGTAAATAATTTCAGGTTGCCCTCACAAAAAGACACAGAGATCGATTCACTTGAAATAAAAACAAGTTTTAAAGATGCTTAGATATCAAAAAAAATATTTCGCCAACTTTGTCTAAGTTTCGTTTCAGGGCTGTGAAAAAGGCTTTTGAGAAATTAAATGTAGGTAAATTTCTAAGACACCTGTTTTGAAATAACCGAGAGAAGCATGCCAGCTTGGAAAAGACAAAATAAAACCTTTTGAGTTAGAACCACTACAGGTAGTCTTTCTTGGCTGAAAAGATGTAATAAATTTGTGGATAGTTTTTATAAAACCCCTGCAGATGCACTGGTAAGATTTCACGTAGACCATAACCAGGAAGGACTCTACAACACACCGGCTTGGAACAGCCCAAACAGAGAAACTCTGTTCCTCCTCCTCTCCCCAGTCTTTGCCTGCAAACACATCACCACAGTTAACGCACAAAACACCATTCATTATAGTCAGAATCCAGGAGCACAAAGTTAGCTCTTACACTGAGGCTGGGATCAAAACCCAACACGAACCTTAAAAAGCAAGGGTGAAATATCGAGCTCTCTGAAAGTTCAAACAGAAACAAATGTTACTGTTTCTCAGGCAAATGTGAAAAGATTATAAAAGTTATCTTTAGCTTTATTCATTTGAGTTTACTCACTCTCATCCAGAAGGTGCTCCAGATTTACACGTGGTAGGGTGGCTCGGGGCAAAATTCAGCCCCTAGTGACGATACTTCGGGTTCACACCACCACTGTGTACCCAACTGCCTGGGCTCAAAGAAGCCAGCGCTGCTCAACGTTCAGCCTCATTCTGCAAGTCTTTGGTTCAAGACCTCTGTTACCTGAGGCTTATATGTGCCTCCTGAACATCTACAGGGCTCCTAGAAGCGCTCCGTGATCCCAGTATAAGTTACCAGGAATAGTTATGGCTCCAAGTACACAGGTTCTTAATGACTCAGAAGCTACTGGAAATTTCCAGACCTTCGTTGAGAAATTACATGGCTAAGAATTACCCAAGCTGTTGTGGACATGAGAGGGATTGTTATTACATTAATATCATTCTTCAGGTGGGAACGTAACCACAGAGAGACTGAAACAACCCACGCGAAGGCACATGGGATGTCAAGACATCCTGAGAAACAGAGAACAATCAAACCACATTTGGCCAAGGCCAGCCCAGTGGCTTGCCCTTCCTTGTGACGGTCAACGGAAAATTTCAGCAGGTGACAGAGGGAAGAAAAATTTGGCTGGATGAGCCTGAGAAGGGAAACAGAGGCCAAAATTTAGGGAGAAACTCCCGCCTGCAAGCCTGGCTGAATAGACTCCTGAAGGAACCATCTCACTTAGGGCATTTTCCTTGGACCGAGTGAAACCCCACAAAATACACCCTGGGCAACCCTTTGTACGCCATGGCAGATGGGCCCCATCACTTCATGGGCTGAGCAGGTATTCTCCATGCCTCACTACAACACTTTGGTGTTTCTGCAGCACAAATGCATCACCCTTGGCCAAATTAACTAAGCCTATGCTGTAGCCTTCAGCTTTTTCAGCCCTGTGGGCCTGGCCCAGCTGGAGAAGCTGTGGTCTTCCTTAGCAGAAGGACTGCCACAGGATCTTCTGTGCTTTTTTTTTTTTTTTTTTCAATCAAACTTTGCAAAACCAGTGGGTTTCATGAGTACTTGCAAGAAGTAAGAGCCCCTGGATCTTTTCTGGCAAGGCTTATTTTGATTTCTCCGCTAAGAAGAGCAGTGAGACGACGAAGAACTGCCTCCTGAACAGGAACACTGTGGGACTCAGGCAGGGGGGAAAAAAAAAATAAAAAAAATCGGGAGATAATAATCACTGGTCTGTGCATCCTTCCTGCTTCCAAACTTCCAGGCTGGCTGTTTTCCGAAATGACTGCCCAGGTTTGCATCGGCTCAGGTACCCCAGGAGGCTGAATACACACAGCTACAGATACCCCTTCCCTTCGAGCAGCCAGTATGACACTGCCCGAACCACAGGAAAAGCGGGACGGATGAGAAATTCTTCCCTCACAACGGGAAATACAGCAACCAGGATACCAAGAGGGTGGTCTGCCTGTTAATTCAGGAGACAGAATTCAAACTGAAAGCTCCATGTGGAGCAAATTAGCAGAAACTAATTCTAATCCGTCCCACGCTGGCACAGAGGCACGTCAGCCCTGCTTAAAATTGCACCTCCCTTCAGATCTAGGCTGCCCCTCGTCCTACGTGGAGAGAAAAAAGGACGGGGAGAGGCTGCATCACAATCTGCGTGCAGATGGTCCATATTATTGAACCTCTGCGGACTATCAGCCACTTGCCCCTGTGCCCCATGATAAATCACAGTCTCCTTCAATGTTCTCGGGGAAGAGCAACGCTCTCCCGGGCTCTGATTGGGTTGAAAGCCTTGACTAGTTAAGGAGATGTAAATACTGAGCCCCTATCAGCCTGTAATTGTCATCATCATCCTGTTTAGGGAACTGCTCACATCTTTGAGCAGTTACTCCGTGTCTCCTCCACCCCAGGAGAAGGTCTGGAGCCCATTTCCGGCAGCCGGCAGAGAGCTGCTTTTCTTTCGTTGACACAAACAGAGTTTGTCAGCTTGTGCATCCTTGCTTTCTGCTTGGTTTGAAGTTGCTGCAGAGGCCTTGGGAGCAGCTCAGCAGCTGGAAACAGAGAACTCGCAACCCTCGCCACAAAGGTGCCCATTCAGCAGCCGCCGGTCCCCCAGGTCCTACCCAACAAGAGCATCCTCTGTGCGGTGGCCTTTGGGACGGGGTCCTCGGTCCCCGCCTGAGCTGGGGGAAGTGACACTTCCAGTGGCTCTCGTGGAAGGCAGAGCCAAAACGTGTGCATTCACTTTCTTCTGCAGACAGAAAACTGAAGAAACACCCCGCTGGGCCAAAATAAATACATTTGGCATCTTTCCTGCGTCTGCACCGGCACGTTCGTGGCGCTGAAACTGAAAACAGGCCTGAGCCTTATTTACACTAAAATCTCTTTCCATCACTTTGGCAGTAGGAAGGGGCTTAGTCTTGGTACATATTATATTTTCTTTTCAACATGTGTAAATGAGGATCAAGCTTTTACGTTGCTTAAAATAGATGTAAATGACCCTTTATGCTGTCAGAACGGTGTCGAGAGGCCTTCCTGCAATAAAAAAATCAGCCCCATTATGCTTTCATATCATGCTCCATTCGTTTAGTTCTAGTTTCCCAAACTTGGGCAGTTCCCCTTGACCGTGGCAATCTGTGCTGAGATTTTACGCAGCTGGGACTAAAACCAGAGGCAGAAGAAGGTGCGTGAGCTCAGACAGAAACACATCGAAACCTTCAATCTAAACTGGACTTGAAGCCCCACCTGGAAGACTCCCCATTCCCAGCGGGCTCTAGGCCATCTGTGATAGATTTATTCTTCCAATCAGTTGTTTTGAAGACTTTTTAAAAAAACATTGTATGTTCCAGTCCTCTTTACAAAACCATGAAAGGGAGAAAAAGGCAGAGAGAGAACAAGAAGACATGCTGGGCTGCCATCAGGGTTTTGATGCCTCACAGATGGACTTGCCATGCCTCCTGCTCGAGCCCAGGGGAAGCCACTACCACATATCCCTGCCCAAGCCACTGCCTTTGCTCAGTTACCAGTTTGCTCATTGCACATCGGAGGAGACGCTGACAAGAAAGGAACCGGCCTTCCTTCGATCTCTACTACCAAATGCATCAATTTTCCTTGAAGAGATAGTCTCTGAGCACTGACCACACCAGGCAGATGAACGAATGGCTGTATGAGGTACCCAAGTTTTTTGGTGGTTAAGGCCGGTGATGGGACCCCCATCCCTTCTGATTAATGAGGAGGAGATCCATTAGCCAGCAAGCACTGCCCAAGGAGCAGGCTCAGCCCAGACAACCTGGCAGCCCAGGAGAAGGTCCCTCTGGCTTAGGCAGCCCATGCCCTTGGGCTCAGTCCTGAAGAAAGTGTCTCCAGGTACCTCAGGGATGCACAGCCCTGCGTTTCCACCTTTCTGTCGCTCCGTACGGCAAGTAAATTACTAGAGCCCTTAAAAGAAGGTGATATATTTCCACATTGTTGTCTTTTGCCAGTGAGGAAGCTCTAGAGCCAAGAGGGGGCTGGCTGTTACCCTGATTAATTACTGTCGGTGCTCCTTCCTGCCCAAACTGCCTTCTCCCCTTTCAGCTCCTACTTGTAGTGTGAACTACTGAAAGAGAAGGGCTTTCATTCCACCTTCTGGACTATTAAATCCAGATCCCATCCACACTACCGCGGCCCCAGCCTCTCTCGCTCCGCCAAATAAGGTCCGCTCATAAACTGCGCCGTTCCTTCGGAGCCACCATCGCATGCAGAGACGTCCCGACAGGTCATCAATACCATCCGCCCCTAAGAGCTGGAGAAAGTGCTACTTGACCCAACTGCAAAATAAGTTACTGGAATATGCTGAAGCCGTGTCAGCCCATCCCATCCCCAGAGCCACTCTGCGGGCACCGCCTGGCCCAGGCACGGCAGCCAGGCCAGGAGAACCCAGCCGAAGGGCAGAACATTTACAGGAACTATCATTTTAGTTTTCCTTCCGAAGAATGCACAAGGGATAGTCAACACTTTCCTTAACCCCACCTCCTCTTTTCCTCTGTAAAATAACCCTCTCTCCAGCTTCACCAGCTGAATGCTACTTCACAGCTTTTCTCCAGGAGCAGTTGCAGTTGGAAACACCCAGACAAATCTTATCCAAGAGTTTATGAGGAACAGCTCAGAGACACCCTGAAAACTGCAGTGTGCTACCTGGAGTGCTGCAGATTATTATTACTTCTCTAATCTCGGTATAGTTCTGGGTAAGGTTTTAATTGGGCATTGTATTTCAAAGCCAGGGAGTAGGATCTATGCAAAGCACTGGATAGTTTCTGCATTAATTGACCATCAAATCCTTCCCCTTTGCATCTGCATTCTATTATTAGAGAATGTAAAGCAGTTTATAGGGCTTTTAACCTCTTCATGCAAACACTCTGTGGAAGTTATGCTGCTGCAGGGACCATATTAGCTTTATAGACTTCTTTTCTAATCCAAGGAGAGGGAAAAAAGGGAGAAGAGACAGATGAAATGAATGATTTTTGATGGCATAAATTCAGCTGGTGTAAATTAGCACAACTCCGTTAACTTTGGTAGAGTTATGCTGATTTATGCCAGCAAAAGATCAGACATTTGATCTGCAATGAGGTCCTTGTTCTCAAAAGACCAAAACAGTACTAGACAAATCTTCACAGACCACTTACCAGCCTTCTCAATTCCATTCTTCCCTGCTGCATGGAAAAGCCCGGATCGGATGCCAGGGAACCATCTGGCAAACTGGGTACCAATAGCACGCACGCACACTGTCTGCGCAGTCACCTGGAGGAAAGTCACCTTCCAGCAAGTCACTTGGGTGACCTCTGTGACCACCAGCCTGTCCCCAGGGCTCCCGTGAGTGTCAGAGGAAAGGCAGAACCACGCTGTGGAGTGGAAGCATAAACTGCATCTTGCAGTCTCTAACTAAAGCTGCTGAGCTCTACTTTCTTCAGGGTCTCATGGTTGGGCTCCTCAGGGAGTAAGCACCATTCACAGGTCAAAAGTACCAAGATGGAGGCAAGCCAAACTGTCATGGGTTCCTGTGTGCACAGGAGATGTGCAGGCCAGGTGTTACCACCAAGGTAGGAAAACAAGCATCAAGAAGAACTGGGGTGTCCTGGGCTGATAGCCCCTCCCTTGCACAGGGCACTGGTTCCAAGCAGCGCCAGACCAAGCCTGTGGGTCTCGTGGGACCTGCAGCAATTCACCCTGATGGCTGAACCCTGCTCGGTAGCCACAGCTTCCACTCAAAGTAACATGAGTGCTCAGTACCTCATCCTGTCCCAGGGTGAGAGCCAACGTCCATTATTCCCACTCAACCGAAGATCAGAAGGATGACCAACCTGTCGCACCAAAGGACGACTTAGCACATTATCCTGTCTCTAACCCAAAGAAGAGCAGATGCCTAGAGAAAGCAACATCAGCGTAGTACATATACGGTACTTCCCCTTCCGAAGAGCTGGATTCCCCCAACAGAGGAGCTTGACACCTTCAAACCCAAACAACTGTTGCAGGAAGAGCAGGAAGCAAGCCTTGGTCCCACCTTAACCGTGGCAGGAGAGAAAAGGGGTAGTAGTGTGTTGCCTCCTTCAGAAGAGTCATCGTCACAAGATGAAATCTCTTCTTACAAAAACCAGACAAGACAAGCACTGTTTCATCTCCCAGCTCTGTGCAGCAGGGTGAGAAGGAAAACTCACCACCTCGCTTGCCACCTTTGCCTGTTTTCTTCACACGATTGTTCCACCGCCCCACAAGCAGGTGGGATTCCCATTTTGCAAATCCCTACGCTATTTCTTTGTTTCATAGTAACCCCAAATGTCACTAGACAGAGCCCAGGACAGCGATTATGAGCATGCAAACAACGGTGTAAGTGCCAGCATAATTATCTTGTTCCTAAGCACTCGACAATGCTTCCAAGTATCTTGTATTTAGTTACTTGGTAAGGTCCTGAACGTCTGGCGCTCAGGCACTATGGTTTTATTGCTACAGAATGAGCCAGAAACTATTCAAAAGCTTTAAAAGGTCTTTTTAAATAGTCAGAATGAATTTACAGTGTTGGCTGCCTGGCAAACGCAACAGGCATTTCAAGTGGAAAGGAACAGTCCTTTATTGCATCTGCTGTTGGCATTTAGGGCACCCTGATCACTAACAATTCCTCAGCTCTAACGCTCGGCATCCTGCAGGCTGCTGGCTGGGCAAAAGCAAGGGGAGCGACAGACCGAGAAGAAAGGGTCTAGGTGAAAGAAAAGCCTGGGTTTAGAATTAGTTGGAAATTTTCATTACAATTCAAAAGAAAATGATCATTTTTCACCCAAAACGTCACAGAAATGCCTTGGTTTCCATCACCTGCTAGTGAAACAGAAGCTGGGCTCCACCAGTAAACCTCTCCTGGCTCTGCCTGCCCGGAATGTGTCCCACCTGCCTCTCTGTGTGCCACCTCACCTCAGGTGTCCAGGTCTGGCACCCGGGACTTTCTAGAAACCAGAGCTTTTGACAAACTGTTCTGGAGTTGACTTCTGAACAGTGCTGGTGTCCTTGAGCAATACTGCCAAGGAGATGAGGCTGAGACCGACCTCAAACCAAGTGCAACCCTCCCTCCACCCAAGTCCATGGCTATTGACACCCCGTCTCAGCCACTTCTTGACACCACCATCATTAACCCAGCTGGTGGCAAGGCCACTTAGTCTCAAGCAGCATGGCAGAGGGGAGGAACAGCGGATGCTTTTCTGACGGTCTGAAAAGCCCAGAATAATTTGCCATTTCTTGTGACTGGGACAGAGTAGAGGGATGCAGGAGCAAGGGGTTCCTAAGGCCAGTTTATGTCTGGGGTTAAAAAGCCATTGGACGAGCAGCTGGAACAGCCATTGCATGTGTGGAGAGATGAATGAAGATTCATACAACTCTGGGGACTACAGGAAAGGACTTCTCCAAATGCTCCTGCTCCATCTTAGCTAAGAATGAAGCCCACAGCACTCCTCGCCATTCCCATGCTCCCACTCCCCTCCCCAGCATCCACCAGCGTTCCTCCACCCACACCTGCAGGGTCACCCATCCCAAGCCCAAAACAGGTCCCTTCCCTCTCACATGCCTGTGCAATACCCAGCCTTGTCACTTTGGGCTCCAAGACCCTCCCGCACGATGGAAGCACAGCAAAGGGCAATCATGTAGGAAATCCTCCATTACTTTCTACTCCACTTGGCCTCTTTCTCTACAAGAAAATGTGAGGCAGGGACTGACCTACATCCCCTTCACAGGAGTTGGCTCCAATCTCCCGTCTCAGGCTAGATATTTCCTGACTTGGTCGATTACCCTTATTCTGGGGCCTTTATCTCCCCGTTCGGGGCACAAGAAGGCTGTCTGTCTTCTCCACCAGATTGTGAAGGCCAACTCCCCTGTCCTTCCTTGGCAACACTTCTAGAAAACGCAAGTTTTCTCAGGACACTGATGGAAGGCAATTAGCAAAGATGATGATAGTCCGGAAAACATCTTAGAAAGGCTGAAAAGAATAATTTAAAGGTATTATTATTAATGATGGCAATTACAGTACTAGAAAGCTCAGTGGTTTTTCAAACAGGACTGAGAAAGGAAAAGGAACAAACCCAAGCAACCTCTAGGAGAATGCAAGAGAAGCAGTAATGAGCTGTGGAAATCAAACAAGATCAGTCTCGGAACAACCAAGCCAAATCCCCTGCTTGAGTAAACCAGTGCGGGTCCCCTAGAGTTCAGGGGCTGGGGGAGAACCACGGCTACCTCCCTCTGACCAGGGCAGAGGATATTAAAGCTGAGCTTTCCAAAAACCTTTCGGGAAGTCAGCTCAAAGTCACTGCAATTAAATGAGCCAAGGAATTCCCCCGAGGCTGTGCAAGAATCTCCGCGCGCGCTGTTCTGCTGAGCTCTCCTCCCGAGAGTCACCAAAACCAGCGTCACCCACCTATGACACCCCGACGGGCATTTCAACTTTCCTACGTGCCATCAGGCCGACAGCCTGGGACGTTTCCTGAGGACCGTGCAAAGGCCACCGAGCTGACCGGTCGTTAATTCTCAGGAAGCACCCACTGCCTCATTGGCAATTACTTAAACAAACTTCCTTTTCATGGTGTCTGAGCCAAGGCCTTTCTTTCTGACACGTCCCAATAAAGTTTTATTTAAGGTAAGATAACATGAGGGTTATGCACCCGAGCCGGGCTGCACCTGACTAAACACCGGGCCCATCGGCAGTGGCCGGATGGCTCGAGCAGGGTTTCACCGCTCTCCTCTCCTCCGCGGCCAGCACGGCCCCTTCCAGCTCGCAGCGAAACCGCCCGCGTATCATTTCCCCTTATATATGCAGCGTATATCCTTCGTGCAAATCTGTCTCATAAATCACTGCATCCCAGGTGCACCACGGAGGAATTTGCTAGGAAAATACCGTTCCAAGCGGAGGACCCAGCATACCACCGTGGTCTTTAGGAGGGGTAATAGCCAGGATAGGGGTGACTTGGAGACCTGCCAGCCTCCGAAAATGATTCATCCTGCCTGACCTTAAATCGCGGATCCTGACTGTTGCAGATGGAGCTGCCTCCGCGGGCAGGAAGCGTCAGTCATGGCCGTGTTCATATCCCCTCCCTGCCCGTGGCTACAGGGCCCCGATGGCACGTGAGAACCCCCAGCTTGAGAACCTGGGGTTTGGGTTACGAACTACCCCAAAATAACCAAAACAAGGGTCTCCAGAAACACCAACCCGAAGCGTCACTTATTAACACGCACAGAACCAACCCCAGCAATTTGCCTTCGGCGACTTCACTAAAAGCTGCAGCTTGTGTTTATCTCACCTGCATGATTTTGAGAAAAATCTTATTCATTTCAGTGATTTATACTTCTATCAGCTGAGATCCTGGTCCCAAAACTCCAAGAATTTCTTAAATTATAACACTTGTGGTCTTTCAAGTGATCATTTTATCTCTGATTTTACCCAGACATCTCAGTCTGCCGCAGTTAATCCAACAATACCCCAAACGTCTCTAGTTCTCACATATTTCCGCAGCACTTGGTATTCTCCCAAACAACTTATTCATATTTACCGATGTCAGGAATACACTTTGCTAACCAGACCTTCGACCCATCTCCATGTAGACCCGTGAGATACTGTAGAGTTGTTTGCAAAAGTGGGACTCACTTTTCAGAGAAGGCAGCATTAAGTTACCAAAGTACAGATCCATTTAAGTCAAAAGTTTAATAGTTTCGCTGTGGCAAACGCAAATCTCAGCATATCAAAGAGTCAAAGGAGGAATATTGTACTCAGCTGAGAAAATGGACAAGCAGTCAGACACAAAAGCCTTTCTACAGCTCTGACAAAGAAACAATAAACTCAAGCTCCTGTAGAGCTTAGCTTAAACCAAAAGGATAGAAAAAGGAGACAAAATATGTAATTAAGGTATTTCCCTCTATTGATATTAACTACAGTAATGGAGTAACATATAAGCCATACAAAACCTTAACATTCATAAGAAAAAATAAACTAGAAAGGTTTGGGATTTTCAGTAACGCCCTGGAAACGGCTATTTTAGACCATTTAGACCACATCAGAGGTATTCAAGACTTTATCCACTTTCCCACGGCCAGTACTAGCCGTCGGCTACAGCAGCAGACATCGGGAGCCCAGGGTAGCTCTCGGTGGGTCTCTGGCCCCACGGTGCTGGAGCTTAGCACTGCCCACGGGTATTTATAACTCTGAGGAGGCTGAAAAGGATCGATTGGGAGCAGGGACAAACGGCAACACGGGACTGCTCAAACATAACCATCCACCCGCTGCTTCACCTCCTGCAGGCAGCTGAAGGATGGTGACACATCTCGTCCCGAGCAGCTCGTGGTTGGCATGTGCTGCCAGACGGGAGGAATTCTATTGCTCGGTGTGTTCATTACTGCACCTCTCAATACCATGGGCCAGCTGACGTCCACCAGACACCACTGTTGGTGCTAGCATTCCCCAGAGAGGTCCTGGTGCGCTCCCAGCTTCCCTGTTAGGTCCAGAAAGACACACAAATGTCTCTCCCAGAGGCAGTCCAGGAGGGAGCAGGCTTGTCCAAACACACGTCGGGGACAAGGCTCCTGCCATCTACTGAAATGCTTTGACCCCTGCCCTCCTGGAATGAAACCAGCCCCTCAAAACTACCAGCGTGAGGAACCGAAAATTGCAAATGACTTAAAGTGGGATGGAAAACTCCCGAGTTTGACGATCACAAGCTGAGGCTGCTAATCTTCTTGTCATGGGAGCAGACTCACCCGGCGGAAGGGAATTCCTGCCTTTGACTGGACTAATTAAAGGCATCGAACTCTGCACCCGTTATGGCTTGATGTGCCTTAATCCGATGTGACATTCGACATACGCGAGGAACGCAGACGCGCACATGCGGTTCTCATTGCTCAAAGGGGTTTGGCATCCGTGGGGGTGTCCCAGCCACAGCATGCTTCCCCAGCTCGCCCCACTGGGGTGAGCTGTGTGGGGTGGCAAAGTGGGGGATAATCACTCATCCCGCCTCAGAGCCACTAACGGCCCGGGGTGGCTAGACACTCTGCACAAGGTCCCATTTAGGGGAGAGGAGTGTGGTCTAACCCAACACTGAAAGGTCGCTTGAGAAGGTGGGGATGGGAACGGGATTCAAAGCTCAAGTGAAATGAAGTGGAAGGTGCCGAATGAGCCGTGCCCATCTCTCTCCCGTGCAGGTACAGGAACAACCAGTCGCTGCGCCTTGGGAGTGCAGAGGATTTCCAATCGTGATGGCACATGAGATTGTAAAGATCTCAAATTAGGTAAGATTTAAGACACAAGATGAATCAACAGGGTATTTTTGGATGGAGCGATGTGAATCATGAATATTGCTTGTGTTCCTTACCTCCTGTCCAGGACTGGCCTCTTCAAGTCCAGGGATAGGTCGTCGCACTCAACCACACTCAGCAAAATCCTGAACCAGCCCTGGGAAGAAAACTTGCTTTAGACACTGATGGGAAGGAGACAAACCTGTTCATACTTCAAAGACAAAAGCCCCCTTCTCCGCAGAGCATTGCAGGGTAGGAAGCAGCCACGGGGGCACCCGTGCAGCCCCGGACCAGCCGAGCACTCCCACCCAGTGATCCCGCAGCGCTGGAGACGGCACGGGAGGGCAGATGGTGGCAGACGAGCCTGGGATGGTCGTGCCATGGGACCACCTGGCTCTGAAGACCTGGGTTGAGACGAAAGCCCTGACAAACAATACAGCTTTCTCAATGGCACTGCAAGAAAACAACTTCCCTCTTCAATTATTGGTTTTTCTGTAAAAGATGAGAGTCCCATACCACTATTACTTGCACTGTCAACTCCAAGCTAGTTGGTCTGCGAGTTCGTATGGCAGCAGGTGGTGTGTTTACATCCGAAGGTCCCAAGTTCATTTCCAGTTAATGATCCATAAGAGGGACTGCAGCATTCTTCTAGGAAGATTGCTTGGAAGCAACCGATAGACTGCTTCGGCTAGGGTGGAAACAAAGCACTGAAATATTGTCACAAGTTATAAATCTGGCGAAGTCAGCGATGCTCTATAAGGAACAGTAACGTTTAGTGCACACTAGTACCAATAGCTGGTCAGTAAAAGCCTCTCCACAGTTTTAAAAAAAAAAAAAAAGATGGTGATTTCGGTACAACTGAAATGCAGAACATGTTCAAATTCATATTTAATAAAGCAATTATTGTTTATTAGTGAAGTACCAATTGATTATTAAAAACACATTTATTGAGGCTGGACCACAAGGTAACAGATATGTACCTCTGGCATAGCTGTGAAACCTCAGTAAATAGCGATTATTAGAAACAGATTTATTGAGGCCTAACGATACCGTAAGATGTGTATCAGTTACAGAGCTCTTAAAACCCGGTCAGCATGTTCTTAAGCCATTTTTACTGAGGGTTTATAGCTCAGCAGTAGGGCTACATGTCTTCATTTAGGGTTGTTAAGCCACATGGAATATCATCTGAATGCTCATGTGATACTTAATTAAGGTGGCGTTTGCAGGGAAGAGACTACGGCAACCAACAAGAACCAGGAAAAATCACAATCATTTTCCTGCTTCCAAAAACGCAGATCAGGGCTGCCATTTGAGCTGGTGTCGAACCTTTTCAGTAATCCCTGAACCCCTCTTTCGGTGGAGCACGTGGACCACAGGTGATGTGAGGACAGGACCACGCGACACGCAGAGTCGCCTCCATGCCGGTGCCCGACGCCACGTGCAGAGCGCGTCCTCCTGCCCTTGGCCACGCGGCTCCGACCTCCGCCAGGCTCTGACCAACGCGCACTCAACCGGCCATGGTGCTCCCCGAGGGCCTTTGCCGAGTCTCTATATCAGCGCTGTCGCTGCAAACTGACTAATCAAACCTGCAATGACACGAAAACTGGACAGAGGCCAAACGCTGCCCGGGAGGAGAGAGCGGAGCAGCACGGTGAGACCAGCGAGGCTGCAGACCATGAGCGCAGCAGGCGGAGGGAACCCCAGATGTGCCGTCCTTGCTTATTCATAGAGAGCAAATCCCCTCCCACCCTTTCCTTCTTAAATGCTTAGAGACTTGCCCGGTAAAGCCACCCTTCCCTGCCACCTGCTTCTGCTGCCAGACCCGACGTCTCCATCCCACGCACGTGGGGCACCAGACTACAGCAGAGCCACTGGAGAATCCCCAGCGCCGACCGAGCCTTTCCCATGGCTCGGGATGAATACAGGAGACCATCTCCCCAGAGACGCAGCCAGCAAAACAAAGAGGCAGTGTGGAAACTACAGCCGGAGTGAAGGCAGCGATTTTGCCCAGATCATGCAGAACGGCTGGGGCAAAGCCCAGGGGAGAAGAGAGGTCTGCTCCTTTTCTTTCGCCATGCCTTAAGACCTCCCGGTCTCCCCACCGGAGGAGGAGGGGCAAAAGGAGCCCAGATTACCGAAGAACTCCCCTAGCTCCAGTCTCCTCTGTTCAAATTTATATATTCCACTACAGGTGACATCATGATTGCTGGAGTCTGACAGGTGATGCTGTAAAATGCATGAAACCATAAAAATTTCAACAGCAGCAAGCTCCATTGCCGCTACATCTGACAGCACTTAGCTGCCCAGCTAACACAAATATTATAAAAGCACTCGGGAAAGAAATCCAACCTGCCTGACCTCAGTTTTGGACTAATAAACAGTACAGCATGACCAGATTTCACCCACATATAATAAACAGACAGCTTTTAAAGAAATGAAAGCAGGGTGTTGGTAGGTGTAAAGGACTGAGGAAAGAGATGAGTTAAAAGTTGGCAAAGTCATTGCTGAAGGCAGAGGGCTCGGCTCCCTGCTTTCTGCCACTCCGTCTCCCTGCCAGGAGGAGATCTGTCTCAGGAACTGCGTAACTATACCTGCAGAGAGACGCTCGCTGGTGTTACACAGCCAGACCAGGGGTGGGTTATTGCCTAAACCATGTCAGAGCACCCGATGTTCATTTCTGCCCTTTCCATGGGGAAAGAGTGAGTAATCTTGTCTCCCAAAGTTAGACAGCAAGTGAATCCAAGAGAATTATTGCCATTTCTTTCGCCACCCTCAGCATTACATTTTAAAAGGCCAAGGATCTTGGCTTTTGGATACTGCTTTCTGCTGTGAGGTCCCTCTCATCTCCCCGGAGGATGAAAGCCCCTTGCCTTGGCTCCATGCAAAGCTCTCTCTGAATGAAGACACTCCAGTAGGCAACAGCCTCCCAAAACCATGGAGGCAAGTCAGGAAGACAGGGGTTGATGGCTCCAGCCAGGGAAGGGATCTTTCAAACCAGACACGATGAAACGGATCTTCAACTTCTCCAGGGAGAACTGGTGTCCATGGGCTATTTTGGGATTAGTTAGATGGGCAGAAGGAGCTTGTCACCTTCCAACTGGCCACCCCAAAAGCTTTCCGGGCAGAAGTTGAGAACCAACGCTGGCTGTTCTTGGTCACCTCTCAGAGACCCTCTGGATAATCCACAGGGTCCAATCTCCAACCCACCCTGCACCCATGCACCGGCCACCAGCACCCCCAGTACAGCTCTGCGCAGGGACTGTCCCAGCACCAGCGCCACCAGAGTCTGTGCCCAGTAAACAAAGGGGCACCCAACCCCCTGGGCCAAAAAAGCGCACCTGGAATCCGATACGCTGTTAGATCGTAGCGACAGTCTATTGAGACAGGCAAGCAACAGAAGTTACTATAAATACATATATAGCTCCATTAAATCCTCCTTTATCGAAATGATTGGAGAGCTGTCTCCGAGCTCGCTCGCTCCCAGGGACGCCAACAGAAGAGGGGGAGCGAGCGGAGCCGCCGGCACCAATGGGGCTGCCCCACTCCGGAGCTGCGTTACCAGGCAAAACAAATACAGCATCAAAATGACATTATCATCCCCGCAGCTACGGTAACTAGCAATGACAGTCAACCTTCTAAGTGCGGCTTTAGATATTAAAGATAGACACGTTTAAATATCATTTTTTCAACCAAAGAGAAAGCGCTATTGCAAAATTCTATCCAGCATTTTTAATCACAGGTTTTACCAAGCACTTCAGTGGAAAGTGGGTGATCATTTTTTCACAAAATCAGCGCTGTTTTTTCACCACCGCAGATCTCCTTTTTCTACTGAACTAACTAGTGATAGATTCAGCAGATTTTTCAAACAGTTTTTAGTTCCTGAAAAAATATGCATAGTGAAAAAAATGAAAAGTGCATTCTCTGGACCAAGTTTAAATCTTTTTCGCATAAATGGTTCCCCATTTTGCAGTCAGATTTATCAGAACTGACACCAACTGATGGAAATGTGATGGCTACAGGCAGTAATTAAAAGCACCTGACGCAGACCAGTACGGGACAGCAATTCCTCAGCGAGGAACATCAGCCCCTACCGTAGTGGGGGACAGGACAAATTGTTACCAAGGGGGACTTCACCTTTCCCACTCCAGTTCTTCCAAGGCTCCAGTTCACCAGCCAGGTCCAGCTACAAAAACCCCAAATCACATATTTTTACAAATACAAGCAGACATCGACGTGAGTTAAGTGTGGTCTCTGCAGTCACCTTCATGCAGAGCCAGAAAGATATTTAGGCACCTGATTTAAGCTAAAATAAAGTAGATGTCCTGATGCCCATGGGAAGTTTCCTGCCTAATCCCTCCCCGGATCGCATCCCACACTTCCCTGCTGCTTCTCCACTGCAAAATGCGGTGGAAAATGCTAGCAGGACTTCCCAGAGTCACACCACTTCCAACTGGGGTTGCGCAAGGGCTCAGCTACTCTAATTAAAACAAAGCCATTACCAGGAAATGAGCTCTCCCTGACTAGCACAGGAGAGCAGCTCTGGATTAAGCACTCCCATCTCCTGCTGCTGCCAACCTCTCTGGATAACTTCCTGACAGAGACACCAGCCCGAAGGGAGCAGGAGCAGCCATCCCGGGCTCCCTACGGATGGTGCGGAGCTGAGGGAATCCCCGTTAATTCATATCAAACCAGGAGATGGCACTCCACAACATGCAGACTAACGCCTGGGCTTTGCATACCCCTAAAAACCTCCCTTTTGTGCCCGGCAAGCGGCTTCTCCCACCCATCGGCATCTCCGGGAGTTATCAGCTGTAGCGTGTCCCTAACAGGTCCCCGGGGAGGTGACATCGAGTAGCCACCAGCCACTGGCAGGCAGCGGGACGGCAGCGCTGCCCTATACCTGCAGCCGTCCTACGGCACCACCTGGCTCCCAGCCGCTCCGGTTTGCAACCTTAGGGTCTCTTTAATGCAATCCCCCCCCCTCTTTTTTATGGAATAGGCAAAAAAAAAAAAAAAAAAAAAGAAAAAAAGGCAATAATAACCGATCATAAAAAATCAAAATCGTTTACCTTTCAGGAGGCAACTCAGCGCAGGCTATTACAGGGTAATTTGGTACATCATAAAGTTTCCTATTAGAACAGAAAATAGGGCTGCTTGCATGAGCTGCCAATTGGAAATAAAATAGCAGTGGGGTCGCGATCATTAGCGTCGCTTTTTCTATTAGGTTTGCTTTCCGTGGGGGTGGGAAGAGGAGGGAGACTGAGATGCAGGTGAAAGCAGAGGAGACGGGTCTGGAAGACGGGAGAGACGAACAGAAGGCTGCTCTTTATGTTTATGAACGGTCTCGTCTTGCACCTTTTGCGTTTACAGCGGAGAGCCCCAGAGAGTGGCGGTGGATGCGGGATGAGTCCCCAGGGTGTCCAGTCTCCCGAGGTACACAACAGCCCAGCAGGAGCAGCTCAGAAGAGTGGCAGCTCATTTATGCTACTAGGGAACACAAGCATACGTTTTGCAAAAAAAGCAAACAAACAAAATGCTGAAATTGAGATAAAACCAGGCCAGAACGAGAGCAAACTGGCCTGTTACTGCGACCGGCCACTGTTGCAAATAAAGGCCCCCAGGTGCTGGCATGCACATGCATTTCTCAGCACGCTTCCCTGTGCTGTTGGCAATCTGTGACATTGATCCCGTGCCTCTTACGCTTCTCCAGTTACTAGTTATATGGAAGGGCACGCAAAGCACCCAGAGAAGCCCAGTCTCCTGCCAGCTGCGTTACAATTGCCAGAAACAACTTCCCTGGGCTTGTCTGCGCGTGGCACAGTGAAACACAGCCCCATATCGCAGGGGGGAAGTGCCATGTCCAAGACTGCAGAGGAGAGCGGTGGCAGAGGCAGGAATGATGTCCAGGTTCTTGAGTTTGCACTCCCTAGGACAGCCTGAGTGGAGTACTGCATCCAGCTCTGGGGTCCTCAACACAAGAAGGACATGGACCTGTTGGAGCAGGTCCAGAGGAGGCCACGAAGATGATTCGAGGGCTGGAGCCCCTCTGCTGTGAGGACAGGCTGAGAGAGCTGGGGGGGTTCAGCCTGGAGAAGAGAAGGCTCCGGGAAGACCCTAGAGCCCCTTCCAGTCTCTAAAGGGGGCCTACAGGAAGGATGGGGAGGGACTCTGGAGCAGGGAGTGTAATGATAGGACACGGGGTAATGGCCTCAAACTGCAAGAGGGGAGATTTAGATTGAATATCAGGGAGAAATTCTTTGCTGTGAGGGTGGTGAGCCCCTGGCCCAGGTTGCCCAGAGAAGCTGTGGCTGCCCCATCCCTGGAGGGGTTCAAGGCCAGGTTGGACGGGGCTTGGAGCAACCTGGACTGGTGGGAGGTGTCCCTGCCCAGGGCAGGGGGGTGGAATGAGGTGATCTTTACGGTCCCTTCCAACCCAAACCATTCTGTGATTCTGTGAAGCTATCACCCCAGTCCATAGGGAGAGCGGCACAGAAGGATGGCTGAAGCATTTTGCTTCGGGAAAGCAACATAAATTATGCTTTTGTTCCTGTGAAGGAGGAAAAAAGCCTCTTCCCTCTGTTAGGAGGTTCGTTACGCTACTGCTCACACTAACAGTCTGCTTCCCCAGGTGACTGCTTGGTGAGATGGAGGGATCAGCTCACCTCCACGCTGCGGCACAGCGATGGATCCCCATCACATCAACCACAGACACCATAAAAGAAACTGGTCCATGGCGATCAGAGGGCAGAGTCTGAGGCACAGGGGCCACGAAGGGCCATGGAGCCCACAAACCAAGAGTAAGCAATAATGACATGATCTGTTTGTTAATAATCATCCCATGGTTCCCATAAAAACCCTCACGCCCTCTCGAGAGCTCCGTCCTACTGCATTATTCCTCGCAATTTATTAAGACAAATTGTTCCTGCACCACAGTTGGAAAGTAACTGAAACCAGCAGCGCTGTCTCCATCTCGTGGGGAACTGAAACCCGGCCAACACTGTGTCACTGCGCGCTGAACAGATCTGTGGTTTCCCTACCTCCCCGCTTCTTCCCTTGGCTTGTGGGTGGTTTGCCTCTCACTTGCTTGTGACATCCAGTTCCCTCTTGTCCTGGCATTCCAATCATCCCTGCAATCATCTCCCACCTTTGTGCTCCGGTGCTGCAGCAGGTCCTCCTCTGCTTGGGGACGGCCACCCACGGCAGGGCGAGACCGCAGGCAGGGGGAAGCCACCCAAAGCTGCACCTGGAAAACCTCTTTTGTCAGCAACAGCAGCATCTGCAGGAGAGGCCCTGCTACAGCCAGACCCACAGGTGTCTTCCAGCCTTGAAACCCCCAAACAGAGCTCACGCAACCCTTGTGCCTCTTCAGCGAAGGTGCTTTCACAGCAGACAGGGAGAGGGCACGGTGCAGGGGATGCAGCACGGCTCCTGGTACTCACGGAGCTGCTGGCTGACTTGGCTTTCATTTGCCTTCACCTCTCAGTGGAAAAGAAGCAAACGCTGGGTTCCCTGCCAAGGCACCACGTGTCTCACATGGGCATCGCCTCCTCCGGCCCCCGGCGTGCTGCAAACCCACACCTCACAGGAGCATCCCGACACTTGGAACCGCTCAGACACGGGAAACACCCATGGCACACACTCGGTGTTTCCAGCAAGCAAAGCACCACGAAAATAAGCAAGTGGCATGGCAAAATTTTTGGCAGCTTCCTGGGAGAATAACGTGAAGATTCATTGACAAGGTCTTCTGCTGCCTGACAGCTACGCTGCTGCGACAAGGATGAGTGAAAATCTGCCCCATGCCAACAATCCACGTGGCCCAAAAGCTGCAAAGCCCCAGGTTCCCACCACATCTGCTGTCCCTTGCCTTTGCAAACCCCATTAGATGATCACAAGAGCAACCCTCTGGGAAGCGTTAGGTAAAACCGCTCGTCTTGTGGCCGCTGCAGCCGAAGGGCTGGGCTGATGCGCTCCTCCTGCAGACACACACACAGCTCTGCAAGCCGAAAGCGGATCCATCCCCAAATACCAGCTGGAGGCGACACTCAGATGGGCCGATGTGGTGATACTAAAGGTCAGCGCAGAGGTTGAGCGCTGAGGTGAGTGTTTGATTAAACCGGGTGGGTGAGGGTTTTTCAGGGATCTGTCAGGGATGGAAGTGAAAGGTTTATGGAGTGCTGGCGGGCGCTCCTGACAGCGCTGGAGACGACGTGGATTTGGCACGGGCTGTAGCAGCGTTCTTCCCTCGTCGTCTGATTTCCAAGCTCCAAAGGCCTTGGGGTGATGGAAGAAACTTTGCTACACAACATTTTTGGTTTTATGTTCCACCATATCACAACCATCCTTGAATCTTGTGCCACGCAAGGGGCTGTTCACATTTATTCTCAACATCTTCCTACAAGACTTTGCTCTACCCATCAATTCACCCCCACCCTCACAGATTTGATAGCCCATAACACAGTTATTAGGCCATGGCAGGTACTCCATGATGCAACTTTCAGTCATAGTCATCTTTTATGACCAGGACTCATTCCTTAACCCTTTTCTTTTCCTTCTATCTTGCTTTGATTGTGGCTTTTCTTATTAATTAAATGGCAAGTTTCAATAGCCTGAGATTGAATTATAAGGCTTGTTTAGAGCAAACAGAATGATCAGAGCAAAGGGTGGAAGCTATATATGTAATATATACATATACTTAAGATACAGAACTTTGCTTCCAGACGTTTGGAACAGATTAAATAGAGGATCAAATTAACTAGTGATTGAATTAAGTGGAAAGCATCTCATTACCTAAAAGACGGAAACATGTGTCATTTTAAAACAGCTAAAAATAAAGCAAGAATGGGTCGAAATGAAAAGCAGGAACCTTGCAAATGTCAGCCAAATTTGGGCTCTGTTGAGCCCTCCAAATGCGAAGGCTGTAAATAAGGTGGGTTTTGCTGCATAGTGGGAGCTGCTGGGAAATGATGGGCTTGGAAAACAGATGTTGCCAAAAGGAGCTGCTGCACATCGCATTCCATACGTTTGCAATCAAAGAAATGAGTGCAGGGCGAAAGGGGTCTTATCCCGGGATGCCCAGGACAACGTCTTCACCCACAGGCACCACCCTGGGCTTTGGATCTCTTACTTGGTTGAAAAAACAGAGTAACTCCGCGTACCCTGTCAACTAGATGAACCGTTCACTCTCAGTCAACGACTTTAATTTGCTCTTGCTGCTCACTGCCCAGAGAGTTATTCAACCAGATTGTGTTCCAAGTATTTCACAGAGAGGACCAAACCTGGTGATAAAAATGTATCTCTTTAGCCCCAGATTAGGACATCTTGTTGCTGTCTTAATTCAGCACCTTTACTCAAGGGCTCACTCTTCTTTTTTCCAGACACTTAATTTCCCTTGAAATAGATGGGAAAACCAGAGAGAGCCTTCAGATCCAGGCTTTTGTTTCACCATGAAAGAACGGAGATCATCTCACACGTTTCTCCCCTCCTGTGATATTGATGCTCATCTTCCTTCCTGCTCATCTGGACCTTACAAATTCCAGTCACTTCTCTTCCTGACACAACATTTCACTTAGCGATGCATCAGATGGAAATTGTACCGAGCTGCCACGGAGCGCAGGAAATCAGTTTTTCACTCCACCAAACTCCAGTCCCAAATTCAGGATGAGGAATAAGGCCTTGGCCCTTTGCTACCTAACATTGTATTTTTTCCTTTTGTTCCTTTATATATATCACATTTTGACAAATGCAAGTGGAACTTTTCCAAGATAAATAACGTTATCTTTGCAGAACCCTACGGCACCCCATGGCAACTCATTATTTTTCAATTAAATTTACTGTTCATTGGCAGTTGCTCTGCTTTAATTTTCTGCCATTTGTTTACTGAAGAACGAAATGCATAACACAAAGCCCTATAAAAGTCAGACTAAGTTAATTAAATGTGAAACTGGGAAACCCTAACTTTGCCTCCAGAGCAATTTTATCATGAGATCTCCTTAAAAATGTCACTTTTTGCAGGAATTTATTTAGACATATGCAACCACTATTAATTAAATGTGCGGTCCCTTCACAACTCTCTCCAAAAGACACTTAGCAGTATTTTGTAACCACTGATTGTAGAAACGAGAGTTCACAAGATTCACAAAGCCAGATGAAGAAAATATTTTTCAGTCAGACCAGTATTTTTAGACTCCTTACATGTTTCTGAGTTATTTCGGCTTAACGCAGGGTACCTAAGTACCAGTTTGGAAGCAACGCACCATATTATATTCCTTCTGTTGTCAAGAAGACCTGATTTTATTCCTTGATAGGACCACAGGTTTGATCGATGGCAACGCTGTCAAGTACGTAGGCTTTTATCAACCATTTTACATACAAACAAAAATACTCTGATTAGGGCCTGCCACTAGCTGCACACTGCACATCACATGGATCAGGAAACGACTGCACAATAGACATCAAAAATTAATCAAGACACAAACCTTGGCTGACGACATTCCTAGACAATGTCAGAAATAATTTTAAGCAACAGTATTCAGTATTTGCATGCCCCTCTCCATCTGAGCTAGACAGCCCAGATAAATCACACCTGACAAGTACCTATTTCTCTGCTTGGGTGATGGAGACCTTGGTATCTCCTCAGATATGGCTGTCTACACTGCAAATCATCGTATCTGTTCAGGTGAAGTCCATCCCCACAGCCTCAGAGGGGGGCGTCTAACACAAACCCACCACCCAGACACTCCTGCCAACCATGGAAACTCGCACCCTCATCCAACCCTAAGAGAGGTCCGTAAAATAGGTGACGTGAGTCGTCACTTAAAAGTGCCACTTTCCCACCACCGCTTGGAGCAACAGCCTATACAATTTCCTGAGGTAAGTCACCAAATTTTAGCTTGAAAGCAACTTCTCCCAATCTAAGAGTAGAATTTGACAGAATTTGACATGTCAGAAATAGCTTTCCAGTGCTAAAAGATTCCCAGCTTGGAATTTGAAACTCCAGATTTATTTCTGAAGCCACCAGCCGTGCTGACGAGGAAAGGGCAGTCTTTTCCAAGAGGCACAAATTAGAAACAACATGAATAATTAGCAGAGGACTATGAAGCTGGATCAAAGCCTCCATTTAGGTACCCAAAAGCTAGTCTGAACGAGACCGAAGCCAAGGCTTCAATATTTTGTTGGGACAAATTAACTTCAAAAGAGAGACGTACTAATTGCACCTATAGAGGTTTGGCCCTGGTTCTTACTGCAGGAATTAGCAACCCAAACTCCAGCTCGACGGGAAGAAGGTTTGTCCCGGTTGGAGCAACACACAGAGGTCTGGGCAGAGCATATGGCATGCATGGGAGTGTGGGCTTGATCTCTGTGCTACTGATCTCCCGGGAGGCAGAGAGCGGTGCCTGAGACGGCAGCACCTTGAGGCAGGTGCAAGTGAAAGGCAGTGTGACGGTGTTGAGGTGAGCTTTACATCTTGGGCAAGGTGAGAGAAGCACAGTGTCAACAGCTAATAAGTTTATAACGGGGTTTCTTCCTCAAGCCAAATTCAGCCCAGATTTATAACTCCCCCATACCACTCTGAACTTTCCGACACTCCTCCTGAAACATTTCATTATTGCTCAATTACTGTCATGTTCTCTTAAAGACCTAGAGGGGGGAGAAGGTCTCCATTTGGAGACCAGATGCCATTTCCATAGATACTCACAAAACCGTGCTGCGCAATAAATAATCCATTCATCCTTCAGAAACAGGCTTTGAGGATATGATAAGTTTAAAAAAAAGTGAAAACTGTGACATGTTCTATGTGTAATGGAAACTAAGCAGAAACTACGATGTTAAATTGGTGGCGGGGCACCTTTGGCTCGTAGCGGGGCCAGACTGTCTGTCTGACTTGGAGGTAACAGAAGTAAAAATCCTCCACAGCACTAATGCTGGTCACGCTGAGAGACACCAAACACCGGGGCTGTCAACCCACCATCAGCAGATGTGCACAAAACAGGATTATAGCAACAATTTGCAGGAGCTTGTTCCAGGCACTCATGGTGGGCTGATCCCAGAATGGGAATGACGCACCATGCAGGAGGTTAATGGGGAAGGAGAAGCGTGGAGCTGAGCCCGCTCACCAGGACACACGTACCATCTACACACAAGCTTGGCACCCACCTAAGATAAGCTCTGGAGATTGAGAAACCAAGTATGTTCCAGGTCTAAAAGCGGGTTTGACCACTTGTTCATAAGGTCTGGGCAGACTGGGCTTCAGGCACCACAGCCCACTCCAGCACTGGAGGTCTTAAATTCAGTATCCTTCACCAGAAGACACGGTGAAGGAAGTGCCTTAGACTACAGATCCTACTGGGCTTAAACCCCACCCTTGAGCTAGGTCTCTGTCTTCAGATTTGTGAATCAACTGATGGCACTTCCACAGCACATTATCATCCAAACCGTTCCTTCTGCTTTGATACTTGTAACAAGTCTCTGTTTGTACATATGGAAACCACATTATATATTCCAGATGGAAATTCATATTCTATTTCAGAGAAGGAAACAAGAGCTATTTCATACTAGATGCATAATTTGTTGTGTGAATATGAAATACGTGACTGCCTCACATGGTATGTTGTGAGCTAATCATAAAAAAATATAATGAAAAAGGTCCCATCTGTCTCTAAACCCTATAATCCAACTGTTCTCAGCTAACTCCGCCTCTGCCAGTACCTGGTACACATACAGCAAGGAGAGTTTTCTGTGCCAGGGAAATACTGAAAACCAGAAGAACGTGTACAAAGCCGCAGCTAAAGTTTCATCCGAGGGAGTGAGAAAACGTCTTGGAGAGAACAGAGACCTTATGACACCTCTTCAGCTGACTGAAGTCATTCCCCAACTCTTCAAATTGTTCTTGACCTGCTTTTTTATCTGGGCTACCCTCTAATTACATTCTTAACATAATTTCCCCGCAGTTCCCTGAAAAGCCTTAATGGGATCACTGGGAAAGATCCAGCTGCACATTAGAAAGCGCGGGGGCAAAGTGCTGTCCCCGCAAGACGATGGGAATATTGCCACTGCCGTCGGCGAGGCTGCGATGTCAAACTGGAGCTTGCTGGCTGCAGAAGCAGCTCTGCCACGCTAAGTCAGAAGATCTGGGGCAAAATGGCAGTAGGTGGGTCTGACATCCTCTGCCTCTTCTGCTGCGGTCTCATTTACCTGCAACCGAATTCCTGAGCCTGACCTTACAGTTCTATCGCAACAGCACCAAAGGAGCTTCTCCCCCGGCACCTAAGGGACCATTTATGGAGAATTACCCCATAGGAAACAGCGATCTTTGTCTGTTCCTTGTATTTAGCTTTCAGTGTGTTACTGCAACCGCTTCAGCTCGCTCACCTCAAAAAATAAAACAGATAATGAAATGGCAGCAGGAGGTGTTACCAAGCTCCCAGGACTGTTAGGACATTTCCATCTAAAGGCACCAAAAAGAAGCCCCAAGTCTCAGCTGGCAGCTCACTGTAATTTTTTATGCTTTCAGTCTTCCATACCAAAAATTTCAGTTTGTTAGATGGTTTGGACCTAACAATGGGCAAGGGTCATAAACGGGATGGCTACAGGCTCTCCTGTACTTGATGTCTATCACATAGTTGCCTGGAGTTAGGGGGTGCCAGACCTTCTGAAAAACACGGTGGTTTCCAATCCTTTCCATTAACTACTTCCCTTCTCCTCCTCATAGGGACCACTGCTACCCCACTGTCACCTTCTGCACCATCTGAGATGCTGTGCTACAGCCATCGCAGCACGACTGTGCTCAACCACTCATGGAGGATCTCCATCGTTCTTGGTGCTGGATGAGGACAGTGGCAAGGTGAGGGAGATCTGTCACTCGTGAAGGATGGTGTCACTCCGGAGCTGCATCGCTGGATCTCCATGCCCAGGACCCATGGACTTCAATGCCAGATGGTGCAGCTCACTTTAAAGGGCTCTTTTTTTAACCTCAAAGAAACTATTTTCAAACAAGAGCCCTTTTATTGCTATGCCAGTTTCAAGCCATGCTGAAGCTCTTAAACATCTGGGCCTGGGCCGTTGCCTTTTAAATTTAACCGGTCCATCAGCAATTGCATTCCAGTAGTATGAGTTGTGTCTGTCTCTCCCCAGGCCTGCACTCCATTTCCCCTTCAAAATAGGCCTTATTTACCATCACCCCCTTACGTCTCTTTTCCTATCTCGCACGTGAAGTCTGGCAGGAATGGTGTGGCAGAGGCTCTCTCCCCCGAGGGCTCCTCCTCAGACCGAGGAAACACACGGAGGGCATTAGCAGGAAATTTGTTAAATATGGCTCTCAGGGGAACATGGGAAGCAGATCTTACTATTTAGGTGGGCAAAATAAACATGACCCAAAAAAAAGAAAGAAAAAAATGCCGTAACTACCAAGCAATCCCCTGCAGCCCTTTCCAAATGAAGCGGGATGGAAAATTCCCTCTTGACCCCAGGTTTGGAGACTGAGTGCAACAGTCAGACACCAAAGAGAACATGATGCCACCAGAAGGTCTGAAGCGAGCTGCTTACCCCCTGCCGTGCTCCAGGCTCCAGGGCTACAGAGACCTGGAAGAGCTCCCCCAACCCACAAGAAACCAAATTATGCATCAAGGGAGAAAACCATTCCTTCCCGATCTCAAAGGCAAACAGAACCAGCCAGGGAACACCGAATTTATATAAATACGGTACAAATAAAGAGTGATCTGATCTCTTTTCAAACCCATTGGAGATACCAACAGGTTAGGTGCGCTTTTCAAGCCCTAGGAATTCGCTGCTTTGTCATATGACCCCTTCTGTAAATTTATCAGACTTCATCTTAAAACAATCCCCCAAACCAACCCAAGGATACCTCAGCCCTTTTAATCACAGCAAGTCACTAGAATTCCTACTGACAGGGATGTCCACAATATTTCTCAGGTTCTTTCCAATTTCCATGCCTCCGAGCTGTAGAACCAGACTGTCCCCACCAAAGCGCAGGCACTTCCCTCAGCTCTCTCTTCATCCAAAGAGCAAAGGCAGCTACCAAATCGGTGAGACCACTGAAATCCAGATCATCCTCTGGTCATTCCTCTCTCTCTCCATTGTTGAGGGTGATGACGTTCTACCTTAGATGCCACAGTTAAGGCCCCAAGTTTAATGGGATGAATCTTTGCCATCCTACAAGTTTAACCCACTTACAGGATTACACAAAAGCAGTTGCCTGGATTAAGATAATTTTGCTGGCTTGAATCCATTTAACTAAGCAATGCAGATCACTGTAACCTAATGTCTTCTCCTTGGGATTTATCACCCCATCACCTTTGTCCACCCTGTATTTCTCCAGGAATTTACACCATCCCCTTAGAGGGTTCCAAATGAACAGTTACTTCACGGCTTGATTCAGAGCCTACTGCAGTCAATTAGAGACTTAGGTACACTTCAACAGGTTTTAGATCTGACCCTTTAGAACTCTTTTTAGTTACAAACCATGTAAATGTTTTAATCAAGAGGTCATGCACTAATGAATTAAAAATTACCCTGTAAGTGTCTTGGCCAACCACGCGGACGTGTTTCTGACAGGATCCCTCTTCCATCATACCAGTGACTGACATCCATGAACTTTGCCACCTCCGTTGAAAGAAAGGCAAATTAGCAATGACGTTATTTACACCTCCCATAGCTCCCAGGGATTTCTCCAAGCCCATTGCCTCGTGCTTCTTGTGCCTCCTCGCCTGGAAATCTCCCCACGTTGGGATGCGTCTCTTTACAAAAATGATGTAAGAAAATACCCAGAACAACATGTAACAAGGAAAGGCAGGGGAAGGGGGCGGTGGCGAAGGCACAGGACTGGCCTAATGTGTCACACGCTTTTGGGAAACTGGTCCACTCTGGTCTTCAGCTTGCTTTAGTTCAGTTTTTGAGATCCACACGAGGAGAGCTGCCGCCTTCTACGTGTTTTCCAAGTTTCACCCCAATTGCACCAGTGCTCAGCTGCAGCCCTGGCTGCTCTCACCAACAAAGTGAAAGCACCAACAGCGGCGTTTGTTCAGGTGGCCTTTACTGCTGGCTCTGTCACCTTTTCTCTTGACTTGGTTGTAAATCCCTCCCGGATCCTTTTTAACACAAGAGGTAGGGAGAAGGCAGAATCCCTCCAGCTAACGGACTTGGGTTAAAACAAAGCATTTCATTCAAGAGCAGTTGTTTGCCTTGGGAGGCAAACACTGACTTTTACAAACAACAGACAACATGGGGATTTTGGGTGACTGCTGCAATGTTTTCTAGCTGGATGGTAAACAGCCAGGTAACCACTGACACCGTCTTGACGCAGGGTTTGAGGTTCCTCCCCTTTTCCCTGAGGACAATAATCCAAGATCCTACTAGAGAAACAAATGATTTATCATAGCAGGGTGCCTCATTAAGATTTATCACAAACTCTTACGATAGCTCAGGAAAACTGCTTCCAGGAGTTATCCAATATACCAGAATTAACAAGACAGCCCCTCAGATGGAACCGCGCTATCCAAATCCCTTTACACTGAGACCTGCAGCCCAGAAACGCTACGACAGCCACAGCAGCTGCCCGACATTAACAGATATCTGCAATTTTTAACAAGAATCAGGCACAGAGCCGTTCCGAGCCCCAGCTATAAAACTGATGAACTGAGAGGAATATCACAAAGAGAGAGCGGAAAAACACAGCATCATACCATAGCTATTTGATTGTGATTTATGTCCCACTCCACCTCGCCTTATCATAGCTGAGCTTTTCAGGAGGAAAACACTGCACACACTGTACAGGAATGGCTTTTGGTCCTGGACGTGTAGCTCTGCTGCCTCATATGTCTGGAACGGGGGCTGTAGACAGTCCCACCACACAAAACCAACACTGGCTCCCACCAAGAAAGCGTGTGTGCCACTGCTGGATGCATTGATGGCACCTGCTTGGCCACACAGCCCTGCCCACACTGCTGAAGTTTCACTACAGCCTTGAAATGCGTGCAACAGAAAGGCTGGCATCGATTCCCTTGGGGACATCGCTGCCTCGGCCGCGCCAAAGTCTTCATCAGCCGTCACAAGCTGACTTCAACGCGCAGACAGCTGGGAGAGAGAGAAGGTGATACCTGGCACAGAACTGACAACCAGATCATTTTGCCAGTTTCCAGAACCAGACTTTTCACTGTTTTGTTTCAAAGTCACATTTTTGCTTGCTTGTCTAAAAGCCAACCATGTTTTAAAGAAAAATGGTTGAACATACAAGTCAGAAATAACCCCCAAATGAAGCAAAATACTGGGGTAAAATGCAATAATTCAGTTGTCCAAGTATTATTTTGTTTTCCAGGACAACAACAACAACCAAAAAAAAGCAACTTTTCTATTTAGCATGATCGCTTGTTCTTTACGTCAGGATTGCCGAGTTGGCCAGCCACTCCATGTATCTGTATTTCCCACACCTATCCCCTAACGTGTTGGAGAGGGGCCAAATGTGGCTACTTACAGCATCGAATGGAAATGCTCTGAACCATCCTTGAGACAGGTAACCAGCTCTCTCCATTTAACGACCGCAGACCCAGCCCTCTGCATTGCGATTGAAGTAACTTGAAGAAGGTGCAGAGCCCAGAGCAGCTACTGCCCTTCAGCGGTGAAATAACTGTTTTTGCAGTGAGCTCAGTAACACAGGGGAAAGCTGCCCAGTGTGTGAAAAGATCCAGGACACCATTTTTCAGCCTGTTTTTCCCATCAGTGTGTAATGTCATCCAGCTCGTACACGGCTGATCTAGAGCATCCCTTCCAGGGAGATATCCGGGTTCAAGGTGAAGCATCCAAGCTAGAATGAATTTCCCCCTTGCCTTGGTCAGCTGCTCCACCGGGAAATTACGGTGTTGCTCCACAGTTGTTTTATTTCCAACCTAACTTCAACTTCCATCCCCTGGATCTTCTTATATCCATTACACATCAAAAATCTTCTCCTGGTGCAGGGAATTACCTACCATGATCACATTGCCTCCAAACTTTCTGTTCAGCAAGCCAAACGGACTGAGCTCTCTAAGCCTGCCTCTCCTTCCAGACCTTGGCTCACCCTATTACAGTTGAGGCATCCTCCAACACGTATCTAAGAAGAGAATAAAAGCCATCAGGCCATTTGTAGGGTCATAATCCTGGCGCTTTGCCAATGAGCGTCACCCAGAGAAATTGCCCCAGCTGCAAACACCGACCTACCAGAGACGGGGTTTGTCAGAAGGGAGGGAATCACGGGCTCCGGAGCTCCTCAAAGGCTTTCATGAGCAGCCAGTTGCAACATTTCCTGATGTCAATTATCCATCAGCTCACAAGTCTCTGGCGATCTCCACTCGTTTGTGAGCTTTGAGGTTTGTTCTTCGCCATGGTGCTGTGCAACGTCCGTGAGAGTTGTGTGCGGTGTTTGAATGGTTTCACTCAAAACGGCACCTGTCCATGGGGAAGATGACAATTCTCCAAACAACCGGCTCATCCTTTCAGCACTTGCATGGGAGGGGTCCAAAGAACGTTTTTCATCAACAAAGCTCTCTCTGGGTACCACTGACAGCCAGAGCTTCCAGTCAAGGCACGCTGAGGTGAAAGACCAAGGAATGCCATTCCTTCTCAGAGCCGATTCCTCCGCTGTGAAACCACCATCCAAAGAAAACACATTAAAATCAATGTCCTTAAAAATGACAAGCCCTGGAAAAAAAAAAAAAAAACCACAAACGCACTCTGCAAACAGAGATGGTCAATCCAAAGCTTTTCAGGAGGCAACCTCCAGCTGCCAGGCTGCCTGTCACAACACTCACCCACAGTTTTTCCCCCGTGAAATATTGCTCACCTTGCTGGAACCAGCGGGCTGCCGCTCGTTTGCTCCGGCGGCACTACAGAAGCGTGGAGCAGGCTGCGCCTCGCCATATTTTTTCAGCCCGAAGAAAGTCAAATCTATCCATCGACACACACAGTCGCTCTGCAGAAAGCGCATCCCGACGCGGAGGGGGCTCCATGTTTCCCCGCCGGCTGTGCTGGTGGTCTCCTGAACCCGGCTTTGCTGTCTCAGCAGCAGCTGTAATTATGGAGCCCAAGGAAGCAGATAAACAAGAAGTTGAACAATTTTGTGAGTGAATTTAGGGCTTGTGATAACAAAGACAGAAAAGCACCGCAGCCAGGCAGGGCATGGGGGAACACTGTAGTTTTTCATCTAGTTTGACTAAGGCGACCCAGCAGGAACGCGCTGCATCAGCCCTGGTGCCGTGCGGAGCTGAAGCAGCGAGCAGGCGTCCTCTGCGCAGCTCCAGCGATTCCCCCAGGACCCCATCCAGATCTGCCGACACCCCAGCAATCCCCCCGGGATGGCAGCACTGGTTCTGGCCTCAGCCCTCACTGAGCCACCCCAGTGCTAAGGGCTACCACGCAAAATACGGTCACACTCCTGAGACCTGAACCTTACACCTTGTTGCCGATGGAGCAATGCACCTCACTCATAGAGAGAAGCAGCGATACCTTTATTGATATAAAACAGGGATTTAACCAAGTTGGATAGTAAATGCGACTGTTTGAACAATATTTGAGATGGCAAGGCACACTGGGTTATTTACTGCATAGAGCATAGGGTCAGACAGAGCCGTCGGGGAGACCCTCCCGTTGAGTCACGAGGTTCGGAAAGGACCCCCCTGGCTTTCTAAACTCCTTCTCAGAGAGGAGTCTAGATGTGGCTGGATCCAATCCTAGCCCCAGACTCGGTCAACAGTTTATATCTAAAGGATTATAAATGTGCAATCAATCCTTTATATAACTCAGCTAACATTACAAAGTTCAGCATGCTATCAGTCACTTACCGAGGATCTGTTGCGGCAAGGAATCATTGAATCTCGAGAAGTAACCCTGAGAGGAGTCCCTACGCAAGGGGAGATCCTGGCATGCAGCCCGTTGCCGTGCAGGAATGCTCAAAGGCTGTTCACCATTTATGGAGGCAAGATGATTGACCTATAGTCATATTTGCATGCTGACCACAGTACCGATATTGCTCAAGTTAGCCATTGGCTATTGTGCTGTTATCTGTCTCCCTGACACCACGTTGAGGCCCAGATGCCGCCATCACGACTACATGCACCATTGTGACCACCACGGGCGGTTATCACTTGGGCAGGGCTATGGGAGATAAAGGTCGGGTTGGCGCCTGGGGAGGGGGAGCACACTGTCACACGCCTCCGGCTACCTACATACCATCCCCTCTCCCCAAACCATCTACCTCCTCACCCACAGCAGCCTTCCAGCCTGGTCCTGACCTTCTTGCGTACAGACTGCAAACTACAGGGAAGCACGGCAGGAGCAGCAGGGATCATTCCTGCTTTAAATGGAGAGACAGCCTAGCCGTTAAAAGAAACTATTAAGGGAAATGGTGGATTATCCACCACATGGTCTCTTCAGACCAAGAGTGGGAGAGGTGTTTCAGCCAGAAATGAGTTAGTGGGCTCAGTGGTGAGGTTAATGGACAAAATTTTATAGTCTGCTATTCATAAGGTAAGGCTAGATAAGGCCTTAGATGTTTCCAGCACTCATGTGTCCATATGTCTGAACAAATGGATGAGGGATTAATAGAGAGTCTCTTGCAGGCCACTCTACTCCTAAATTCAATTATGGGGAATGTGGAGAAAGTTTATACAACAGTAGCATTTTCTCCCGTGTCTGGCATGGAGGGAAGCCAGTACTGATCTCTATATTCAACACCCCGTATCACGTTTCAGCGCTCTCTGGATCTGGTTACCAGCACTGACCTTCCAGTCTCATTCATGCCACTGGCAAGGAAGAAAACTGTCCATCAAGTGCATCTTCACTCGGGAGCAACGGCTTGAGCCCAGGATGTCCTCAGACGGCCCGGGCTGTCCCCAGAAGTCCCAGCATGACCGAAGGAAATATTGACAGTGGAGACGAGTTACGTTGGTGTGAGCAAATATCTGCTCCTTGAGCCAAGGAGGTCCTTTGGGGCCCACACTCTGGGCAGCAGCAGCAGCTTCACGCGCTCTCTTTGTGCTCACTCAATCACCGGCAGAAGTAGTTTCTGCAGCAGAAACCAAAAGCACACGATGCTGCAGCTGGTGGCTTGAGAAGAATCAACATCTTCCAACACCATCTTCCGGGCACTGCGAGCCCCTGTTTCAGCAACATTTCTCCAATGCCTGTGAAGTAATCAGCAATAGCTCTTACCACTGTCTTCTAATGGAAGACGACCTCATTAATTACATTACACTGAGTCAGCTTAGCATGCTCAGAGATAATAAAAACACTGTCAGCCCTTCTCCCAAAATAAGCTGCAAACTCACATTTTACAGACACTTAGACAAAGATCCCACGATAAAAATAGGATACCTTGTGTTTAAATATTTTCCATCGTGCCCTAGACTATCTGATTCCTTAAATATTTCCTACAAGAATCAGTTCACCCACTCCTGAACTGCCTGCACCAGACAAAACGCTATTTGTATTTTAGGGTATCCAGCAGAAATAGCAAAATGCATCTCGTTAAGAGGATGGAACAACCCTGCTCAGACTTTAATGAAGCATCGGTATTAATACATACCTGCATCACCTTAAAAGCATCAAGAGCCCTTCACAGCATCACCACCTTTCCCAGCACGACCTCTCCTGCTCCCACCCAAGGTCGCTGGTTCCGTGGAGGAACCTCCTCTGCTGGCTCATCAACTCCATCTAAATGAATGTGGTTGTTAATATAGACTAATCTGCATATTGTTCATGATGTTAATGCCTTTCACTTATAAACCCCACTGTTTCCCAGTGCCTCTGCTGTATAAGGCAAAACATTTACACCCTAAACGTACAAGCGAGGCTGTTTAAGCACTTCACAATATACGCTGCGCTTAACGTAGTGCATCCACAGGCCCAGCTTCGTCCCCTCTGACCTTAAATATATCAAAGAACATAATTTATGAGAGTTACGCCAATGGTTATTAGAGAAAGGCAGAAGGGTTGAATCACCTTCTAGATGTACCTCTTTTTCTTTGCTGATTTTTTAGGGCGCCTACAGTAACTAGGGATGGGAACCATCCCACGCTAACTACTACATGGTACGAAAGAAGCCATAACTTCTTTAAGGGAGACAAAAATGTTATCTTTGGGAAAAGAAAAAATATTTCTACTTAGGATTTCGAAGATGTTTTGAAATGTTTAAAGCTTTCCTTCCCAAGTCCGTTTGTTTCAAAAAGTTATCAGCCTTTAATTTTTAAAGAGAGAGCTAAATGGTTTTGGAGCATGCAGCTGAAGCAAAATGACTCAAATGGAACATTTTGGGTATTCTATTTATTTTGCTGAATAATCTTCCCCTTAGTGTGATCAGAAAGAAACCAAGAAACATTTTTTAGTTTAACAAACAAAAGTAAAAAAAAAAAACCAATTATTCAGAGTTCTAGTTCTGAGCTCTTTTGAAAAATCTACCTTTTTGATATGCTTGAGATCATTTAAAGATATTAAGAAATACAGCTATGTGCACCAAATTAAAGGGAGCATCAAAATATTAGAAGCAAAATAAAGGCTTTAAACCAAATCTCCATAAAAACCAGTGAAAACATTTGACAATTATTTATATTTCCAATAAAACAGGTGATTTTTCAATTAAAATGGAGATACAATCTTTCTTCAAAGTAATGAAAATGCAAATACGCAGTACTAGAGAAATTAGGCTGGGAAACCGCATATATACAGAAAATAGGTCACGTTGCACCGAGTGAAAGAGGGAGGGAAAAGTGGAAAATTAAAGGCAAAACACAAACTGAATTCCAGTTCTTATTTCTCAGCAGCACCCTTTTAAAAAAACCACCCTTTAAGTTTTCTCTCCAAACACTGAATCAACAAGGAAAAGGGCACCAGGCTCTGACCTTCCTTTAATAATACATTGGCAGTTTTTCCTTTGGAGGGAAAAACATTTTGTAAGAGGAAAGACAAATAATCCCAACTAGATGAATAAATTTGTTAACAGAGCGAGCTGAAAAAGGAAGCACCACCAATCAGGACAGACCCTCTGTTTTTATTTTAGCACCTTTTCTTTTCTTTTCTTTTTTTCTTTTTTTTTTTTTAAATTATTTAAAATAATATTTGGAATACCACGGGGTGTTAGGGAAAACAGAGCCTACCCTGAGCTGCCAGGAGGAGCTCAGCCCCGCTGGGCAGCTGAAGAACGAAGCACTGGAGAGGCAGAGACGCGGTGGGGAGAAAACCCCCTCTCCTCTTTCCATTCTTGTTTTCACTCCTGTCTCAGAGGTCACTGGTTTATTTCATTAACCAAGTGGTGTCTCCCAGGACTGCGAGGCTGATCCTGCTCTCGGTTATCCCACCGGAGAAGAGGTTCAACGACATTTCCATGATGTTGAAACCATGGTGCCTTGGTCCAAGTCCTGGATTTCTGGCAGGGATGGGACCAAGCTAAAGCAGCTCATCAAGGTTTCAGGTAACCTGAAGCAAAAATGTTAGGAAGGGAAGAGGACACGTCAAAAATGGGCATCACGGTCAGGTATGTTAGATATCCCCAACACAGGGACCGGTCCCTGGGGTAACGCATGCCGGAGCCCCCAGCCCCACACAGTTTCCCCAGGTGAACAGGGTACATTATTGCTCTGCACTTTGCGAGATCAATCCAGCAACGGTTTGAATGAGGTGACAGTCAAGACTTCCCTTGAGCGTCTATAACGTTAAAGATTCCCGCTACACAGGAGGAACCGGACTATCCTTCAGTAACAGATTCCCTTCTCAGAGAAGGCTTTGGCCTCCAGCAAAGTCCATCCTGCAACGTGCCAGGAGTGAGAGCAAGAGGAGAATCAAACCCTCCAAGTTCAACGAAAAAGATTTAGTCCCTGACACAAAAATGTTATTCTCTCTGAACCAGGCACAAAACTGGAAGGGACAAAGTTACAGCCTGGCCCCAGAAGAGATAATCTTGCCCTGAGCTGGAGGTAGGATCACCCTCGCCTTGACATGCTCTTTCCCTGATCTCATTTATTTTGTACCCTTGCTCATCTCATGCTTTAAAAACAAAAAAAATCCCCAAACGACCAAAATGCAGAAATTAATTCTTGCTAAAATTCTTTCCATGATTACCGTGTAAATAATAATCTGGTAAAATGAGTGATACAAATCTCCTTTAATGACTCATTCACCACATTTCTGCCCTTGCCTTTCAGTCCTCAGCATCAGTAGTGTGGTGTTTCGTCTTCTACCCATCAATTGATACTTAAATAATGCATAAAACTGTCTTATTAAATGCATGTTGAATATTTATTTGGAAGCTCATCACAAGTTGAAAGATAACCTTCATTTTCAATTCCCTTTGGGATAATCAGCTAATTGGGTATCAGCAGAAGCTCAGCCTCTTCAGTCTGCTGCTAGTCAGCGTTAGAGCCCCTTCTAACAATGCCTCCAACGCGCACCGAGAGGCTGAGGCCCTCGTGCTGCTTTGTCAAACTCCAGCTAATCCACGAGACGGACACAAAAGGAAAGATAATAAAAGCGGTCGCAGTCACCCACTTCTTCTTCAGTCTCGCTTGTGCTTTTGGATTTGGGCCAGACCCAGGCAGGAAAGGGCCATCCGCTTCCTTGAGCTAACTCCTGAAACCAAGGCCTGGCACCTGCGGTTTTCGCACAAACTCAAGAGCTCTATGGGACCTCCCGGCAGCAGCGCAGCAAGCTCTTGCTTGTTCCTAATATATGTTGCATTAAAGCATCCTGCGATAAATTCACTCCTTAGAATTACAGGGTCTGTGATACCGTCTGGACCGTATCCGACTCCGACCGGCAGAGCTGTTTCCCGTTCGTCACAATCAGGTAGCTGTTAATGAAATCAGTTAAGTAATCATGCCGCAAAGGCAGAAACCAACTCTACTCTCTGTTGAAGAATCCTCTCTCCTCTTTAAAGAGCACACTGACTCATTTTCAGAGGGCTGCTCCAGACCCCCGCCGTGGAACAGCTCAACATGGGAAGGTTGTTGGTAAAATGTCATTTATTCTGCGCTGCTGATTATTTTCTTTTATTTTCTTCACAAAGAAACACAGTGGTATCAATGAATTAGAGAGAGGGAGGTGTATTATATCAATGCGGTAAAAAAAAAAAATGAAGGACTGGTTGAATGAGGGGCCAGCCCAGACACACCTCATTTCTGCGAGCATTACATTAAAAGCCCGCTGACGGCACAGGAGCCACCAAAGCCTTTGGCAGACGGGCAGTTGCCCGTGGCTGACACGTTCTGCAGTACAAGACCTGACAAATCGGCACATGGAAGAAATTTACCCATGCCCAGAGAGCTCGTCGGGTCTTTGGCAGCTGCTGCAAATAGCTGCGCAGGGACAAAACAGAAGCACTTATGTGTAATACTGTCTTGCAGGCTTGTCAAATTCACTTTAAGAGGAAATTCAGTCAAACAACACTTGTACGGCAAACGCCTACTAATTTTCATACATTTGATTATTGCGAGCTAATGCTGTTTCCCTCCTCCTCCTTGCCATCGCTGCTCAGAATGAGGAGCGCTCCACCAGCACACGGCAAGGCATCCCGCGGGATACAGGAATTGTGCTGCGTAGCAGGAACCGCTTCTACCTTTGCACTTGGGAAGTATTTTCAATCTCATTCCTTTTCTCCCCGACCACCTGCATGAGTTTCAGCTGGATACTTCTTACCTGGGATCAGCAAGGAAACGCAGAAAGAGCTCCAGAACTTCCCAATAAATGTAGCCTCAGATTTTCACCAGTTCTGAGTTTCCTCCTGCGTAGAAAGGAATAGCGAGCATGAAAATCCCAAAGTGTGTTCCCCAGACTTACCAAACTGTAAAGCAGAGCATGGAATTTCTAAGAATCTAAAGTAAAGTGACAAAGTGGTTTGTGATTTAAAACTATTTGACAACCAGGTCCTGTAAGAAAGATCTAATCTGTGGCGGTTTTGTCCAAATTAAGTCTAATAATGACAAATAAGAGGCTTTACACGCTTCTGGAATGAGACCCGAGCGGCGTGCAGAGAGCAGCCAAGGGCTCAGCCTGCCCCGAAATCGAACCTCGTGGTGTGACATGGGGAGGAGAAAATCAACACACAGGGTAAGTGAGCACAGACACAGCCTGGAAGAAAAAAGGAGGCACAAAACAGAGAAAAATAGGCACTTTCAGAGCTAATATCTGCTTACTTTAGGCAGGTACCTTAGGAGGCGAGGAACCACATGGAGGGCTGGTGTCTCCGCAGGGAGCTGGAGCCCATTCGTTCATCTGGTGGCATCTATGTTTAGGCGGAAAAGCCTTGCTCTGGTGAATGAGGAAAGATCCTTTCAGCCCTCACCAGCTAAATCTTACTCCCCTCTCCACATTTCATTTCACAGCCGGATTCCCCCATCCCAAATTAAAAGGCAGTTCCTTTGCCAATCCGCAGGTGCCCGGCAGAGGCAGGGCTGCCCCGTGATGAGGCGATGGGCCCGCGCGTGTCTGGCCGTTGGGACCCAAACCAGAGCGATTCACACGAAGGGAGAGGAGCTGCCTCTCCCCGCACGGCAGCTCTTCCCTCCTCTTCCTCCCCACAAGGACAGAGGAATCCAGCGAGATGGATAAACCGTGCCACGGAGCCAAGGGTCCCTTCCTACCCCTCTGTAGGGATGAATAAAGGCTCTCACTGGAACCTTAAATATTTTCACAATCAATCATCTAAATATTAACTTCCGACGCATGCGGGTGACAGACCAACTATGTTTTTTTCTGAGAAAGCTGATTCTACATCTGTCTGCCTCCCTTCAAAAAGCGATGAAGAAACGCAAGCGTCTCCGAGGTGCATCCGATAGCCGAGCCGGGCTCCATCCTGTTAATCAGGTCTCTCCGCCGCATCCACTGCTGGGAAAGCACAGGTTCTCTGGGCTTGCTGGGATTCGGACTGGAAACGTTGCGCACAAAGAAGTCCTCAGTTTCCAGATGTTTTGAATTTTCTGTGTATTTGGAAAAAATAAAATGACTCTTTAATACTGAGAATAGTTAGCGATATTGGATTTGGAGAGTGCGAGGGGGGAATGAGCCAAACTGAAATGTGTGGTGGATCTTTCTCCGGTGTTTTACACATGCAGAGAGAGAATAAAAAAATGTGGCAATTGTTATTTTGTGGGATATTTAATTCCTCCAACTAATTGTGCAGGAAACTAGCTTTAGTTTTCATTCTCCCCTTCTTTACAGTTTTGTTTTGTTTTTTCAAGTCTTCCCCACCTTCCCTTCCTTCTTGGAGAGAAAATCAGAAATTAAAAATTTGCCCTTCCCCATAATTTAATTTTTTTCAGACTGCTCTGTCAATTTATAACCAACCTTTTCCCCAGGTAGACCCCAGGTAGCCTTTGACATGTTTTAAAAACTCAATGCCTACAGTAAGGTTCCTAATTCCATACTTCCAGCAACAAAAGCATGAGCCGGTTTAAAAAAAAAAAAAATGCTGAGCGTGCAGCAGCTCCCAATAAATTTCACACCCCTGCAAAAGTCCTGTTGTCGGGAACTGTTTTCATCCTTTCATTTGCAGGTTGCCTTCATTACTTCCTTCCCTTGGGTCACGAAAAGGCTGTTAGTGACATCTTCCATTTACCAGGTGCAGTAGTATAAACTCAGAGTAACTCCACTAAACTTAATGTGCTTAATGTAGATGCTCTGGATTTGCCTTGCTGCAAATGACATCAGAATTTGTCCCAGCCACAGGAGCCAGAAGGAGGTCAAACGCTTTACATACATTACCTCCTCTTCGGCATGCTAATGATGTGCAATTTTCAAATGCTTTTCCCCAGACGCTGCAGTTCCAGGAACAGCACTAAAAGCACTACAAGGATACAAGGCAGATTTCACCATCGCAGCAGGTGTATGACCAGCGAAGGTACCAGCCTGACGGTGGCAAACCTTATTTTTGTGAGTTTAGAGAGAAAAAGATTTGGCAGTATCCAAAAGATATCAACAAAGCCACCTTTGCTAATGCTGCTTATCATAGAATGGTTTGGGTTGGAAGGGACCTTTAAAGGCAATCTAGTCCCGCGCTCCTGCAATCAGCAGGGACATCTTCAAGTAGATCAGGTGGCTCAGAGCCCCATCCAGCCCGACCTTGGACCCTTCCAGTGACGGAGCATCTACCACCTCTCTGGGCTATCCCACTTATTGACCACCGTAACGCCTTTCCCCATTCCCAGAAAAATCAGTTCTGGCCACTCCAGCAGACAGAAGCCACGTTGGCCATGAGCACCTTCCTCCACTAGCCAAGGACTCGAGGGTGCGAGAGATCTGCGATGGCACATGCACCTCTTGGGACACACTCCCCTCCCCGGGGCATTGGGACACAGCCGTCCAGCAGCCTTAAATCCCAACTGGCTTCTGCTTTGCCTGAAGTGGACAAATGCCTCTCCTGATTTTCGGTTCAGCCATGTCCTGCCATCTGGTCCTGGTTTCCCTGAGGTTACCTGCGCAGCTCCAGCGTTTGAACGTGGGCTGAAGCACATGTGGTTTTAAGCTGGATGTTAATTAGAAACATTTAGTGCGTCAAACCTATGACTAATGCACAGAGTTTCGAGTGAAACAACCCAGAGTCCCACAGATCCACGCTCCTTCCCTCTACTGCAAGACTTCAGGGGGGAAAAGAGCTTTTTTTAAAGCAAAACAAGGTCAGAGGCTTGGTCACTGTAAAGCAGCCTATTTGTATTGGAGACAATGAAGGTTGGCATGAAAGTCTGGCCTGAAAACTGTACGCTACATTAAAAATAATATGAAAAATGTCACAATACTACTCTGCTTTCTTATTAACAAACGCAGCTGCGAGGCATGATTAAGGGTGCTCATCATTCCCATTGTAATTATGAGGTATTATTTGTAATACCATTTTTAAATTTGCCTCTCAGTAATCCACTGAAGAAAATCTGATTTCCGTTCACTTCATTATTGTGGTTTTGGTGTCAGAATAATACAGAACTGCTTTGTTTTGACCGGTGGAACAGACCCAGTTTTCATGGGGCAAAAAAGATTGCAATGACTGAAGGAAAAAAAAAAAAAAAGAGCAAGAGACAATTTGGGAATTCATCAGGTTCAAACATTAATTTCACAGTTTGCTTTTTTTAGAAAAGCACAGACCATTTAGCAGATGAAAGCTGCCTCTCACCTCCGCTATTCTGAACTTCCAGGACCTCACCAAAACGCGCAAGAAGTTTCTTCAGGTCAATTTTGGGACAGCTCGGCTTTGGCAGGGAATCGCAGGGCTCCAGATCTCAGCGGTCCAAACCAAATATGTTTTGAATTTTGCCGTATATCTGGCTTATTACATTCCTGATAAAGAGTCCCAAGATACTACTGTCAGTGAACTATGGAGTGTTTCTCAGGAGCAGCATAAACATCCCCTAGCACATCCTTTACCCAGGCTGGTCACCTCTTCCCATTAAACGCCCGACAATATTCTGATACGGTATCTGAAAAAAATAGTGGGTGAGCATGAAATGAAAGGCAATCGTATCTACATTTACACAAGGCAGCGACTTAAATTCTGGCCTATTCTAATCATAAATTTTCTTAATATTCTTTAAAACTTGTTATTTTGATGTAATCGCCTACGAGTATTTGCAATACACTATCAAGTTTTAAAGCTGCTGACTGCTTCTCACCCTCGCTTGTTTACACAACTCTGCCAAACTTTAATGATTTGAGATGAGATTTTACAGGTGAACAATCTGCCTCCAGCAATATTTTCTTTTTAATTTATATCTAAAATGACCTGACCCTTTCTGGGATGAGGACAGAAGCAAAAATAACATTCTTCACCTACGTTAAACAGTTCAAGCAACTTCTTCCTTAAAAATTCCTCACCGCCTTTCCCGCTTTGGGGCAGGCATTTTACTGGGGGGTACCCTTGTGGTTGTCCTTGAGAAAACAGGGGCAATTTACAAGCTTTTGTAAAGGCAGAGTTTGCACAAGCTCAGAAAAACTTACATTTGCAGAAACCTCAACCCGTGTGGGGCACATTCCAGCCCGGAGCAGAGCGGAGTTGGTCTTTCCCCAGCTGCAGCTCCGGCCACCGCTGCAGACCCAAAACGCGTCGGGGGGCTGGAGGAGGGTGGACGGGGGCTCCTGTTCACAGAATCAGAGACTGGTGGGGGTTAGAAGGGACCTCTGGAGATCACCCAGTCCAACCCCCTGCCAGAGCAGGGTCACCCAGAGCAGGTGGCACAGGAATGCCTCCAGGTGGGTTTGGGATGTCTCCAGAGACGGAGACTCCACCACCTCTCGGGGCAGCCTGTGCCAGGGCTCTGCCACCCTCACAGCAAAGAAGTTCCTCCTCGTGTTGAGGTGGAACTCCCTATGGTCAAGTTTGTGCCCGTTACAGAATCACAGAATGGTTCGGGTTGGAAAGGACCTTAAAGCCCACCCAGTGCCACCCCCTGCCCTGGGCAGGGACACCTCCCACCAGCCCAGGTTGCTCCAAGCCCCGTCCAACCTGGCCTTGAACCCCTCCAGGGATGGGGCAGCCACAGCTTCTCTGGGCAACCTGGGCCAGGGGCTCACCACCCTCACAGCAAACAATTTCTCCCTGATATCCAACCTAAATCTCCCCTTTTTCGGTTTGAAGCCATTACCCCGTGTCCTATCATTACACTGCCAGACAAAGAGTCCCTCCCCATCCTTCCTGTAGTCCCCTTTACGCACTGGAAGGCTGCTATAAGGTCTCCTTGGAGCCTTCTCTTCTCCAGGCTGAACAGCCCCAACTCTCTCAGCCTGTCACTTATCCTGTCTCTCAGCCTTACCTCTTGTCCTGTCCCCGGGCACCACTGAAAAGAGCCTGGCCCCATCCTCCTGACATCCCCCCCTTTCAGTATTTATAAGCATTGATAAAGATCCCCCCCTCATTTTTTTTTTCCCCAGACTAGAAAGACCCAAGTCCCTCAGTCTTTCTTCATAAGAGAGATGTTCCTGTTACGAATCCTTTGTTCTTAACTCACTGGCGCTCAGTACAACATTAAAAAATATCTTTGTATCCTGCTCCCATTAGAGCGCTGAGTGGGAAACGTTAGAGAGGGTTTTGTGACTGCTCTGAAGGACACCAAAATCAAGCCAACACTGCACATCACCGTTGGGACACATGGAGGAAAGGTGCTTAGTTCTTATGAATAAAGATGTATCAAACTCCTCATCCTTGATGATGCCAACGAGAAAGCCCAGGGCATGATCTCGGCTGAAATGGAAGGAGGAGCTTCCAGGCCGAGCAGACAGAAGCACCCAGGCGCAGCACGCCCGGCCGCGGGGCTGCAACAGGGATTTGCCCCGTCCCCGTTTTGAGTGACCCGCCTGAAACGTTTCAGAGGGAGGATCAATATCTTCAAGCCAGGCAACGCCAGGCACTTCCCAAAAGTCAGCCCTGCCGACTGTATCGGGAGTTCGGCACTAAAAAAGTCAGAGCGTCTGGCTCAGAAACACGCAGTTCAGCATAGCCAAAAAGAACAGACTGACCCATTAAATCTTCTACAAACTGCGCTGCAAGAGCCTTTATATTCCCTGAACCTTCGGCAACCCTGAGCAAGCATTCAATTCCGGCTGGTTTCTAGAAGCTGGCAAAACTGTGGGGCCTCTTTTCTGCTTTATGCTGGCTTGTTTCCTCCAACTGTGCACACACTTTAAAGGACTTTTCATGGTATCTGAGATGATGGTCACTAAAAATAAAGCAGGTAACAGGAGCTAACGGCCTGCAAACACAAGCTGTTTCTAGGTTGGCAAGCGAAGGTATGAAGCATTTTTCTTTTCTTCTTCTGCCTTCCTTCTGCTTTTTCCTTCCCCAGTTCCCTCTTTTCTTAACCCAAATCCCTTAATCTCAGTGCTGATAATTGTAATCACTCTAATATGTAGCCATCCGAGCAGCTCAGAAATGTCCATGTTGGGCCAGTCCCTCTCGTGGTGAGGAAGAATAAATACGAAAAGCACATGGACTCCTCCAGAATTTTAATTTAAAACAAATATAGAGTGAGGATTAATCACTTTTCCACTGAAGGCTGGCTTTTGTTGGGGGCTTCTGAACCCACGGTGCTCTTTAATCAAAGGAAGAAAACGATGATGGGGGGTGGCAATTGGAAGAGCTGATGGAGACGGGCTGGATTTTCTCCAGATTCTACTGTTCTGACCCACGACCAGAGCTGTGGTTAACGTATCAGTGAGACGATTCCCTCCTTCAGCTGCTGGTTTTTGGCAAACAATCCAAGGATCGTAGCGGGTCAGCGCAGAAATATGCTGCACGGCAAGGGTCTCTTCCAGGGAGAAATGGCACACGAAGGGGCAGGCCAACTGCGCCGCAGGGCAAAAGGGGACAGTGAGAGCAGGGGCTGTGGAGTGTGAACATCTTCCCCAGCGCAGAAGAAACCTATTTTACAAGCAACAGAGCACTGATGGGCCTTGGGGAGAGCTGATGAGCTCATTAACACCTGCCATGGGTCAAAACTTTGGAGTCTTCGAGGGGGAGGTTGGGATGGGAATTAGAAAGCAGTGATTGCAATCTGAATTTGTACTACTCAGGTACACAGGACGTTGGCTTTCCAGTCATGTACCCAATTAGAGATTATAATTTTTAATTAACCTCCTTAGCAGTTCTTGAAGGACCACAAATTTCTCTGACAAGACAACCTACTTATTATACAGGCAGGGACGCTTTCAACATTGCAAATGTTCTAGGGCTGGCTCCCTTTGCCTGTCTCCACAGTGATGGCTCCTAGACCACCAACCATAGCACAGGCGAGAAAAGTTTGACCAGAAATGTCAAACCGGCAAGCGAATCTGATCCACGATATAGCTGATTTTCTTTCAGGTGAGTATATCGAGCCAGGAAAGCAGGCATCAATGATATCTCGCAGCATCCAGGTGCAGGAGCGGGCTGCCATACATCAGAGCACCGTTGCCTGCACGTCCCCTGCCAACAGTGGTGGGGACATCCAGCCCTGAGCGACAGCTCGTGTGAAAGCAAGAAGCAGGCCTGGGGACAAAAAAAATGGTCTAATCTGAAAATCCAAAGCCTAAGAAAATCTCCAGCCTAGGATGAGAATACGGTGAGCCACTCCAAGCACAAGGTGACCTGTTTTTTCCCCATTTCTGATGGTTCCGATCCTCCCAAGTCCCCATGCAGCCGCGCTGTGAAATCCATTTGAAACATCAGAGGGAGATTGTGCATCAAACTAAAATAAATTCTCCCACCCACCCAACCCCCTTATAGGCCAACAAAAGGCTCCCCCTCTCTCTGCTACACCCATTTCACCACCTTTGGCTCGGCAGCTCAAGTACTTCATGGAAATCAAGCAGGTATTTGATTCCCTTGAAAATCCAAATTGAGATTCTTATTTTATTCTATTCTCTTAAGCCCAGATAGAAAAATAGGTTTATACAAATAAATAAAAAAATAATAACCTGCCATTTAAATCCTGTTCAGGCAATTAGCTCAGTGCCTAGCTCTGTGCTAATGTGATCGCCTTTCTTTGTTTGTTCCTATTTATACTGCTCTTTAAAGTTCATTAAAATCACTGCTGCTATCTCACACAGAACAACTGTTCAAAACATCAGTGTCACGCAGTCAGGAAATTTATGCTTTGAAGTTCCCTCCTTTATTCATTTTTATCAGGGCTTTTTTTTTTCCTCCTTTTCTTTTTTTCCTTTCTTTTTCTATTTTTTTTTTCTTAATGACTAAACCAGTTTTATGCTCTTCACAGTTATTCCAAAATCTGTTCCTCCTGACACGGAGCTGATACATCATTCCACGCTCATAACCCTTTTTCTCATTTTCATCATTTCTCTCCCCGCTTGCTTTGGCTCTCTGCTAAGTCCATCACAGCTTTGTTTTTATATCCTCATCGCTGTATTTTATAGCTCAGTAAAACCTAGAAAGCTGCTTCAGAAAACACACATGCCAGCCCTTTGATGTTTGTGTTTGTGTGGCAGCTTGCTGGAACGTGTCAGCGCTCGCACGGAGACAAAGCCCCGCCAACCCGCCAGACACGGGGCTGCGGGCAGCCCAGCAAAAGGGACAATAAAAGGGGAACAGGTGAACGCTCTCCTCTCCAACCCCAATCGAGATAAATCGCCTTTTTTTTTCGGCAGCTTTTCCAAAGAGGTTCAGCCCAGTCCCCCACCCCACAGTGAACTGCTGCTGCTTTTCCAGTATTAGAAGCTCCGTGGGACAGAAGAGGCGTCTCCCCGAGGGGGTCGCCGTGAGAATGCTTCTTTCACAGAATTACAACGTGGTTGGGGTTGGAAGACGGCTGGAGCTCATCTAGTCCAACCCCTACCAAAGCAAGTTCACCTGGAGCAGGTTGGACACGATCGCATCCAGAGAAGGAGACTCCACACCTTGTCTGGGCAACCTCTTCCAGTGCTCTGGCACCCTCAAAGTGAAGAAGTTCTTCCTCACGTTGAGATGGAATTTCCTGCGTTCCAGTTTGTGCCCGTTGCCCCTTGGTCCTGTCGCTGGGCACCACTGAGCTTTTGCTTTGAGCTCGCTGTCCTCCTGCACGCTGCCCAAAAGCAAAAGGCGACACCTCTGGGTGGACACCGCTGCTGAGTGATGGAGGGCGGCCAGTGCAGATCCTTGGCAAGGGCACAGTCAGGCTCAGGAGCAGGTGGAGGATGTTTGTAAAAATAACGAGGATTTGGCTGTGAGCTGGCTGGAGAAGGAAGAGAGGCCAGCTTCATGTTTCTGCATCCTAAGAATTGTGCTTGACAGCTTTGCAGCAAAACACCTTTCTTGTCCCAGGAGGCAACGTCCTGCCCCTCTCCACCACATCCGCAGGGAGCCATGGGACAACGTCCTGCCCCTCTCCGCCACATCTGCAGGGAGCCACAGGACAGGATCTCCAATGGCACCTACAGATTGTCTCCGCTGTGGCCAAGGACAACATATTCAGCTGCCGTAAATCCATGCTAAGGGAGCCCAGCCCAATTACCAGCCTTGCCTCAGCTTGCAGCAGGGTCCCCCCATGCCAGACCTGGGACAGAGAGGTGCACCCCAAACGCTTTGGTGTCTAAGCAGACAACTCAGAGGGTGCAAAGCAGGAACAGCGCTGCAGGGGAGTGACCGACCTCGCGTCCAACAATAGACCAATTTTAACAAACATTTTAAAAAGAGTTCTTTTCAGAGCGGTGCTGTATCCGCCAGGTGACACTGCCTGGGTACCCGCACAAAGCCCAGCCTGCAGAGGATTGGGAGGAGAAACGTGGATTGATTCTGGATGTGTCCATCAATAAAGTCCAGATCACTGACTATCACCTGCTTTAACCATCAGCCTGTTCTCTTCTGCTGGTCTTCAACAGATTTTGGATTAGACGTGGAGGCTCATAAAGACCAGATTACTTGTACGATTACTCAGAAGCAGATCTGTGGATCATTTTAGTTGCATATACTAAAATTTCACTTTTTAAATAAAACAGTTAAAAATACTGTTCAAGCCAAATACAGGTTACAAGACTGCATAATTTTGTACCGACGCCCTTTAGAAAGCGATATTTCCCTCTTACCCAGAAGAACTGGAGAAACTGATATGCTGAGAATGAGCAGAAGACCTCTGTCGGGAGCCAGAATTGTTCTGCAGCCTGCAGTAATTAACGAGTGCTGTAGACCATCACTTAATATGATACAAAGAGCACTGCCAAATCTCAGGATTATATCTGGAGCTTTACTCTCAAGTCCCCTGCGTCTGAAAACATGTGATTTTAAGAAAATCTCAGCTTTAATTTTTTTAAATGCTCTTCTAAATTCTACAGCTTCAGAGGAAAGCTTGAAACATGAATACTAAAGGCTACCAAAAGCAGAACAAAGAGTTCAGTATTAATGTATTTATTTTTTTTAACTTTTTCTTCTAAGCTGCCTCTTGAGTTAAGGGCCTGATTCATGGTATTTTGGCTACCAGCAGTTGGTGGTGCTCAATCTGTCACAGTAAATAATGGGCGCCGTGAGCCAGCCTTTAGCAGTTTTAAAAATAATTCTGGCTCCCAGACAAGAAGGGTCAGTCGATGGCTGGGACACGTTACCACCACCATGTTTGCACCTTGCACAGAGGAGACACCACCCCATCTCTTCCAGGGCTTCTGAAAGAGGAAAACTTTTTTTTTCTCCACTAAAACACGAGTAATACTAGCTATGAGGTTATCTCATTCGGCTCAGCCGAATGCAGCACAGTTAAGCTGTTCCTAGTCTGCAACTCTTTTGGCTTGTCCACCACAAGTCTAATGAGAATTTGAAGGGCAAATCTCCCTTCCTCGCAAGCCAAGGAAACCCTGCCCAGCGGCTGCACGGGCAGACACGTAACAGCGATGTCACGCTCAGCTCTCCCCATGGATCGCTGTCATCTTACTCTTCTGATGACAGCTCGGGAGCAGGAGAGAAATCTAATTTCTCAGCATCAGATTTATGGCTGAAGAGGGCCTATCTGACAAGGGAAGGCATTGTGCTTATTGGAGCTGATCAAGAACCTGAGAGCAATTTCTATGGAAAAAAGGTTTGCTTTAATAGGCAGATATTGAAAGCGAACTCACAAATTGCTCAGGGCTTCAGATGAACAAAACACAAGGAGGATTTGATTTTCAGCTGCTTTCCTTTCTTCTTTCCCCGAACCTGTACTGGTCTCAACAGGGATGGGGTACCTAAACAGTCCCTAAGCACCCGCGAGGCTCTGCCCGGACCTCTGTGCCCCTCATTTTCACACAACAGGGAAAGCTGACAACAACCATCTGCAGTTTGATCTAGCTTGTGTGCCCTCCCGGGAATGGCAAGGGTCTCCAACACAGTGCCCAACACAAACATCAATGTCATCTGCCACTACTACAACACATCCCCAGAGCGAGACGGCAGCAGGTAGTGAACCCGCATCTCTAGGAGCCCGCATGGGCCAGAGCAATTGGTAGCACCCATCTCACCAGCGGCAGAGGCCAAGGGCATTCAGAAAACCCTACAGCACGTGGTGTGGTAAGCTCAGAGCTTGCCCCCAGTACAGCGCACCAAGGGTTAACATCAGAGCGCAATAAACGCACTATCAATTTAGTTTGGTTTTTACAAGGCTAATTTGTCTGCCTTTTCGACATGTCCTCCACCAGGGTATTGAACATGAGCCTGAAGCAGGGGTTGGATGGAGACCGAGTGCATTCGCAGGGTTTTATGGGACGAAGTGAAGGGCCATGAGCAGCCACAGCCCCCCTAGTAACTCTGGAGAGAAATTCTAGGTTGAAATGTCTAAACCAGGCTTGACCTGCAATGGGATGGAAAAGTTTCTGCTCTGGTTATTGTCATCCTGGGTTTGGGTCCGAAATGTTTACCTCTCTGGTTGGAAGCCCATGGTTCAGACTCCCCAATGGTGCAGGTGCTGATGGACATACGGAGAATTTCCAGACGGCACTGGAATCCCGTCCACAGCGCAGCCCTCCTCTGATTTACTGAGCTGTGCAACGGGCAGGGACAGATCCCATTCCTCCCTCTGCTCACGGCAGTATCCCTTGCTGGTGTCTGATAACGCTGCGTCTCACCCAGAGGTGCTGCCCTCCAAACGCACGGACAAAACCCAAACTAACAGCAATACCAGAGCTCTCCAGTTGCCAAAGTTGATCCCAGTTCCCTGCCTGCTCCTACGTTCCACTCACCAGTGCAGGGAGAGGTCTTTTCTGTGCTAGCTCCACACCAGTCTTGGCAGTCGGCTGGCAGTGCTCACCAGCTGCAACACAAGGTGTCCTTTGGCGGACATCCACAGGCTCTCCCATGTCCTTCAAACTCTTCTGAAGGACTCCTGCAGCAGCACTGCTCTCATGCAAGCCCATACTCTGAGACACAGAGGGTTGCACCCAACAGCAACCCTCTACAAACAAGGATTTTGGGGTGCCCCATCACCCAGAATAGACCCAGGCAGGCCACCGGCCCAGGAGTCTTTGGTAAGGAGCCTGTACGTGAGGTATGGGATGGAAAACGAGTAACTGGAGCTAACGCTGCGATAATATCTCTGAGAATAATCACGCACCGAGCTCCTACCATGTTGTTTATAAAGCCAAAGCAGGCAGCAAGCCAGACGGAGCCACACGGGAACGGCGCAGGAATGAGCGCACGAGGCCCCTCGCTTGCACAGACAGGACATAAACCAGGAACATGGAATTTATTCTGCTCTATACTGGGCTGGACTGGAGCTTCTCCTCCCTCCGCTCGGTGGATTAGCAGCCACTAATAATGCTTCTCATGGCAGCTGTCAGTTTTGTTTCCAAAAAATTGATGCTGTTTGTAATTTCTCCTACTTGCTAATCTCTCCTGGACGTCCTCAGCTGCCCCAGAGCAAGGGTCAGGCTGAGCCACGTGCCGCAAGGCTTGTCGAGTCTTTTTTCACCTTGTCGCCTGGCTGTCATCCCTGCTGCTGCTCACAGAGGCAACGCAAAGAGAACGGACAGGTTTCAGATGCTCAGCTCCAGTGCTTCTTTCTGTGGGAAGGAAAATCAGTGGAAATTTTAAGAGCATGTTGAATGCAAGTTCAGATGGTGAGTCAGGGTCGGCTCGTCCAGAGGACTCGCATGTGGCTACAGCCCCACCTCAGGCATTTCCAAAGGCTCAACTGCTTGTCTTTGCAGCTAGAAAGACCTTTCAAAGTCACTTTTGCGATCTCATGCATGCTTCCAGCATCCATACGCTCCTTCTTTCCAGCATAAAACTCCAATGACCCTGTTAAACAACACAACCAGCGAGGTAGCGCTCTGAAGCAACCCAACAAAAACCAACCAGTCCTTGCACTCAGCAACCAGAGGCCGCTTCCTGGGAAGAAGGCAGGGTATGGACACAAGGGAAGGGATCACACTGCAGTTGCTGCAAAGAGGCTCCTGCTTACAGCACAGAAAGGTTTCCTACACACATAAATAAACCCCGTGGCCATGTCCTTTCGGTCATGCTGATAACAATTTCCTCGGCTCCTGAGCCCTCTTTCAGTAGACGTGGGACCTTTTCCACACAAAACTCATCCCATCTTGCACTTCAGGCTGCTCCTTGGCCATGGACCCAAAGCGACAGAAATACTGAAGCCACATGGCCGTGTCGTTTCCGACAGCAAAAACCCACACTCTGACGCAGAGCATGGATCTAGACTTCCTATGGCAGTCTGGAGTATAAGGAGCCTCCAAAAGCTACTTATAAAAGGAACATGATGAACTGCTTTTCAACGTGTTTCTCCTGTTTTTTTCCCCCCCTTTCTCTTTTTACACTGCAAAGGGTGAACGACTCCAGCTCTAGAGGAAAAAGGGAGAGAAGTACAGCAGGAATTATTTAATTATTGCTGCCTTTTCTTCATCCTGTTTTCCTCCCTTTAGGACTTGGCCCTGGCTTGTTTCCCAAGCAAGAACTGAGAGAGCCGACGGTTCATCCATCTCTATTTAAATTACTTTCGTACTACATTGAATAATTGTGCCTCTATTTTACTCCAGGGCTAAAGGTGACTGACTTAAAGGTGATTATCTTTTGTTAATAGCCTACATTACCGAGCAAGATCTCAGAATTACCTTTGTAATCCGTTCCCACATTTTAATGTTGCTATTATTATTAATATTGCTCTTTTAAAACATACTTTTCTCCTGTCATGTGAAGGCAGCGACTGCTGCTTCTCACAGGGATGGTGAAAAAACCACCTGATAGTCTCAAGCAGGAAGAATCCCGTGCATCACACCGCTTTTTGCCTTAAAGGTGGTGGAGGTTGAAGTCCAGCCATGAACAAGAGGCTTTTGATTAAATCAATACAGGATGGCTGCATCCAGGCTTCCACAGCCAATATGGACACCACAGATTTGGGAGGGTATTCAACCATTTTGTAGGATTTAGGCAATAAGTTTTATCTTTTAAATAAACCCATTTCTACCCTACCTTCCACTGCAAGCCTTGGGGCTTGGTGGGCAGAGCCTTTTTTTCCCCAGCTCCAGACTAGGATACCATCCCAAATCCAGTAGACACGAGTCCAACTTCAGAGGCAGCATCAGTGACTTTTTCATCCACCTCAGGATTTAGCGGAGCTCATCAACGCCGCTTCAGGAAGGTCTTTAACCAAGCAAGCTCACACAGCGCTCCTGAAATACTCCATCCGGAAACCCCAGCACACCATAAATAATCGGTATTACGCTTCTATTTCTCATGGCCCAGATTTTCTGCAGTTTGTGCTCTAACAAATCACGTTTGTCAAGCTTTTCCTGCATTGTCTGCTGAACACTGAGCACAGGCGTTGTTTGTTGAGCGCTCAAAGGACGGGCTCTGGAAGGACTCTATAGCTTGAATATACAATATTTCACACATACTCGCACACTGTGTGTTGCATCCAATGTCTTCTATCTGCTCTTTCTTCTCTTCCTCCCATATTTACGTTACTGTTTGCCACCTCAGATACAGAGAAAACTACCTGAAGGCTTGTGGAGAAGTGTATAATTTGGTTCGAGCCAGGCCAGCATTTTCTAATACCATCAGTGCCACACTCAGGTATGTAATGTGCCAATTTAGCAACATATTGCAGGCAGAAGGTAAATGTCTTACTATTAAAGATAAAATGTTATGAACTTTTAATGCTAACTATTATTATTAAATACTTAAACATCCAGAGGTGGAGAGAAGAAATACCTTTCCCATCCTGACCTTTAAGCTGTGAGGTGCATAAACAAATGATGTGGGACCGGAGGGGTTACATCCAAGAGTGTTGAAAGAGTTGGCAGACGTGCTCACCAAGCCACTTTCCATGATCTACCTGAAGTCATGGCTAACTGGGGAGGTCCCAATGGACTGGAGAGTAGCAAATGTAGCGCCCATCTACAAGAATGGCAGAAAGGAGGATCCGGGAAACTATAGACCTGTCAGTCTGACCTCGGTACCAGGGAAGGTCATGGAGCAGATCATCTTGAGTCCCATTACAAGTCATATAATGGACAAGCAGGGGATCAGGCCTAGTCAGCATGGGTTTACGAAAGGCAGGTCCTGCCTGATGAACCTGATCTCCTTCTATGACAAGATGACCCGATTATTGGACAAGGGAAACGCTGTGGATATTGTCTACCGAGACTTTCGAAAAGCATTTGACACTGTCCCCCATAGAATTCTCATGAAAAAACTGGCAACTCATGGCCTGGATGAACATACGGTCTGCTGGATCAAGCACTGGCTGGATGGACGGTCCCCAGGAGTGGTGGTCAACAGAGTTAAATCCAGCTGGCAGCCGGCCACAAGTGGTGTCCCTCAGGGCTCAGTGTTGGGACCATTTCTGTTTAACATCTTTATTGATGATCTTGATAAGGACATAGAGTGTATCATCAGTAAGTTTGCAGATGACACGAAGCTAAGCGGGAGTGTTAATCTACATGAGGATAAGGAGGCTCTACAGAGAGACTTGGATAGATTGGACTGATGGGCCAACGCTAACGGAATGAGCTTCAACAAGGCCAAATGCCGGGTCCTGCACTTGGGCCACAACAACCCCATGCATCGCTACAGGCTTGGGGCAGTGTGGCTGGAGAGCTGCCTGGCAGAAAAGGACCTGGGAGTTCCAGTCGACAAGCGGCTGAACATGAGCCAGCAGCGTGCCCGGGTGGCCAAGAAAGCCAATGGCATCCTGGCTTGTATTAGAAATAGTGTGACCAGCAGAAGCAGGGAGGTGATCGTCCCCCTGTGCTCAGCACTGGTGAGGCCACACCTTGAGTATCGTGTCCAGTTTTGGGCACCTCAACACGAGAGAGATATCAAGGTGCAGGAGCGAGTGCAGAGGGCAATGAAGGTGGTGAAGGGCCTGGAGAATAAATCTGATGAGGAGCGATTGAAGGAGCTGGGACAGTTCAGTTTGAGGAAGAGGAGGCTGAGGGGAGACCTCATTGCTCTCTACAACTACTTGAAAGGACACTGCAGAGATGTTGGTGCTGGTCTCTTCTCACAGGTAATTAGCGATAGAACAAGAGGGAATGGCTCCAAGCTGCAACAGGGTAGGTTTAGACTGGATGTTAGGAAAAAATTCTTCACAGAAAGAGTGGTCAGACACTGGAATAGGCTGCCCAGGGAGGGGGTGGAGTCACCATCCCTGGGTGTGTTTAAGAGTTGTTTAGATGTGGTGTTGGGGGATATGGTGTAGGGGAGAACTTTGTAGAGTGGGGCTGATGGTTGGACTCGATGATCCCAAGGGTCTTTTCCAACCTAAATGATTCTATCATTCTATATATTTCTTTCACATAAAATGCACATTAGAATGCCGTTACGGAACTCAAAACATCAGGCATCCAGAGGTAAGGAAATAGCCATGCCAACTCATCGATTAATCACATACTATTTTTTCCTGCCACATTTGGTGCCAACTGCTGCCTACGTGATCCTAAACGTTCAAGACAGCCTCGGAGCCCGTGCTGCTCTCGCCAGCAGCCAGCCCCACAGGCTCACCTCTTCTGCCAGATTTCCTGGGTACACAAGGTGAGCAAGATCTGCTTTGTCGAAGCATCAAAATAGCACGTTCAGTAGAAATTTGAGGCCATATCTTCACACCCGCTACATCAGCAGAGGTGGTGCACAGAACTGGAATATGATGGCAGGGAGAACCGAGCCAGGAACCATCACCCACCAAACCCCAACAGCAAGCTCCTCGGACCAAGCCCTTTCTGTGCAGACCAGTGTAACCCAACCAAGCCCTCCTGCAGAGATGGCGGGCTCTCCATGGACAGGCAGCAGATGACGAAATGCAGGAGAGCCAGGAGGAACCGTATCTCCCTGTCCTCCGGGTGCTCGTGTTGCCAATGCCTTTCAGAGGAGGATAGGGCTGATCCAGATCCACCTTCCAGTGCAACCAGCACCCTGTCGCTTTGTCCAGGTCAGGCTGGGAGATGAGATTGTGTGAGGCTACCGAAGTCACCTGGAAATTTAGTTTCACTCCCTGCTCTGACCTGGATCTGGGTTGGAAGCTAAACTCACGTGTGAGAAATACAAGAGGCCAGATGCAGGGCGCAAATCCCCCACGCAGGTGTGCGGTCTGGTTCCGCCATCTCCCCTCCGGCCTTTCTTTCGGCACACAAGACGCCAGCCTGAGTTTCTGCCAAAAAAAAAGGCGCCGTAAGCAGCAGCTGTAAAGGGAAAGGAGCCGAAAGCCGCAAGGAAAGACCCCCAGCCTGCAGAGAGCAAATGCAGCAGCACTTTGCAGCACAAAATCACACAATTTCTGGAGAGCTGCACATGTCCCAACCCCACTGCGACTCTCCAGGAAAGGGAAAGCCACACTTCAGGCTGGAAGCACCTTCCCGCGCCTGACGAGTTATGCCGTTATTTAACAACTCATCGTCTGTCATTACTTAGAGCTTTACACATAACCAGAACTTCCCAACTGGCTGCCCACGTCATGGCCACGGCCACCAGCAAAGAAATGCCCATGGCTGACGGCCTTATTTCTATGCAGGAATTCCACCCTGGGACTGAATACAAAATATTTCAGGTTAATCATTGCGCTTGTCAGGTGATTAAATCCACTCGGCATTTGGTCTCTCATCTTGCCATGCCCATTTAGATTAAAACTATCCAGGCTTGCCCTGCCCATAGCACCTTATCATTCAGTGGAGGCTAGGCTCAGGTGGACAAAGTGCTGGTACATATCTCAGGCCTGAAAATAACCTTTCAAATAGTTTCCGCTGCAAAACCTGCATTTTTCGTGGCTGCAATCAGTCCAGCGCATTATCCAGGACAGTTGTTTAAGCTGGTGGCCCAAAACAGTGAGCCGTGTGACACAGTCTGTAACGCGAAGTCCCATTTCTCATATTGGTTTTCAAGTAGAGTTAAGCAGGTCAAGGGAAATGGTCTGAGCAGCAAAAGGGAAGAAAAAGATACGAGAAAAAAAATGTAGAAAAGTCTATTAGAGAAAACAGCACTTGGCTTCCGAGAATAAAAAGCTTACTAGTCAGAGCAGTCCTTCCCCAAAGCAGAAATTTTCCAGTGTTCCCATAAAAATGAAAGCCATAAAAAAGGATTTTCAATTCCAAAACATACACATTTTCAACTGAAAAGCTTTCAAATGTAAATACTTTTGTTCAGCCGTGATGTTCTGGCTTTGAGTTACCAATAAAGCATGGGTGCTTTTAGAAAACAGCAGATACATTCCACAGAAATTTGTATTTCATTAAAATTCTTCTTTTTCTTTTTTTCTCAAATCAAAGAAAAGTTTTGGCAGGAAAGTTACCACAGGCTTAGCTGTGGTTAGGACTTTTGGATGTGCCCAGGACTGACCTAACTTTGCCTCTGAATGACATCTGCCCTCTGGCTTCAACAGGACATTGCCCCACACCAGAGCTGAGACAGGGGGTTTGTGACCCACAAAAAACCCTTGCAGCCCCAAGTTTGATGCCCAAATATATTATTAGTGACAAGCAATCTTCAAGAAAGTTCATTATTTCAGTTCAGCACCTACATTTTGATAACCTATCCAAAGCTACAAGATCTGGAAAACAAGACTGAAAAAGCCCCCAAAGCCAGGCCCTCAAGAAATATTCTGTAAGTCTTTCTCGGAGAAACCACGAGAATAGCCTTTCCTCAAGGTATTGAAACCTCAGCTCCTAGTCGGATTGGAGAAGGGCAGAGGCAAGTGGCAATGAAAAATCACCTGGGGAAATGTTCACAAGGCTGCTTAAGACCTTGTAGAAGCTCCTCTCTGGGTTTGGATGAAAGATGGAGACAAGGGCAGCTTCAGGGAACGAAGGAGATTAGGGGCAAAAGAGGCTGTTTGCATTTTAGCAAACTTCTGCCATCTTGAACTTCGCAATGGCTATGGTGAAATTAGATCAGACGCTATCCCACCAGCATCTGTGACGGTCTGAACTGGGAGCAGCTCTAATAGTACCTGAACTTAGAGGTGGATGAAGAATGAGACCCTGCTCTAGTCTTCAGTCTCACATCCAGTCTTCAACCCTCAGCACCATGAACATGTTCTTGTCTACATACTTTCAAACTGAACAACTGAGCAAAATTCACTCTGAACACAGTGAAAAAGGAGATTTGAGACTTTTTGCTTTTAAAACAACCTGTCAAACAACTGCACGCATGCAAATTACATGTAAAGGAGGCCTGACTTACCCAATCAAGCCTTCCCCTGGCAGCAGGAAGCTGGTTTCCCAGCGCCCACATGGTGTTTCTGGGGGGCTCTGGGAGCTCCTCTCTATGCCACCGTTGGGTACCAACACCACCCCAATCTTCTAGGGCCTCGTACTTGGCTTTTGAGTAGCCTGTTGGCTGAAGATAACATGAACTATGGGCCAAAGGTACAGCAAACGTTTTGATTTACAGAGTTGAGCAGTGGCAAAAGTGCCTGTGCAGGTGGGGAGGAAGCAGCCTGAAAGGGGGGTTTCCTTCCCCAGCTCCTTCCATCTGGCAAAAGGCTGTGGAAGTCATTTGAGGCCAGGTGGAGTGGGCTGGGAAGCACCCCATGTCACCAGGAACAGCCGTGGCTTTGTATGGCTCGCCGTGTTTTCCTCCACAGCTGAACCATGAACTCACAAGAGGAACCTCTCTGACTTTGGCTCAGTCTCTTACTCATGGGCAGTCAGCAGCGAGAACAGCTCTGGATCTTGCCAAATACTTCAAAATACACATCCCCATTGCAGGAAGGACAGAGGACCAGCATCATTACTCATATCTCCCAACAATGACAAGAGGCAACATGTTGCCCTCAGAAAGGCTGACAGACCATGAGCTCCCATGGAACGACGCCAGTTTACATTGGGGCAGATCTTACTTTGCTCCTGCACAAGACAGAGTAGAAAAATATTAAAGCTCTGCTCATAAATCACTGTCAGTCTCTAACGAGGGTTGTCCAAGCTACGACGAGATGAATTGCTCAATCCGTGATTCCTTCTCCATTCCCCTCCAGAAGTTGGAGGATCTGGAAACCATAATCCAACAAACATGGCTTTTCTTTTCCTTTAACCTGATGGGATTTCAGATGGATCAGCTGCAAAAACACTTCAGACCCATACACAATCTTTCAGAAAATCAGGAAAGGGCCGTGGGGCTCCCTGGGCAAACAAGTGCCTAATTATGCAGGCAAAGATATCGTGCAATGCTATCAGCAACTAACTGCTATGTGCAGATGCCCCTCACAAATCACTCCTGCTTCTTATTTTTGTATTTTTCTCTGTCTAGTCATCGTGTGCAGCGTAAAACAGAGCAGTGTGTAAAAAACTCGCTGCTCTGGAGCAGCGCTGAGAAAGACTTTCCTTCTCGTCAGGGCGGGAACTCACACTGAAAATGGAGAAAATACCGGAGAGCAAAATCACCCCACCATGATTACTTGGCTTTAAATTACTTAAAATCTTCACATTCTAAAAACACATCCAGTTGTTGCAATAAGAAGGGAAGGGCTAAGATTTCACCTGCGTATAACACCACAGAGCTTTTATTGCTCTCCAGAAGATGGACAACGTGCATCGAGTTGCATCTGAGACTATCTTAAAACAATCAATAAGAGACTAGAAAGCGGGACAGATGATGTCCCTCGCTACCTGCAGGTACAGCATGAAGCACAACAGGTCACTCCTCCTGCTTGGAAACATTACGCAGGTGATGCCACAGCAGAATTTATTACCAACATTGCTCCAGCTTCCTCATTCTCAGATGTCACTGCTTTTTCTAAGCTTCCAGCTTCTCCCGAGACAGGAGGTGGCAGCAGGTCAGCGTGGTTCAGCGCTTTCCTTTCTATTGACCTCCTCATCCCTTGCGAAGACAAAAACTCACCTCCTCCCACACTTACCAGAGCCCCCGTCAGCCTCACGCTCTGCAACCCGAGCCCCTTCTGCAGGCCCTCAGCTCAGCCTTTACCGCTCTCAGTAGGAACCAGATAGGTTCCATTAATCATCTTTTCTCCAAGTCTCTGTTTTCCGCCCAGTGCTCGAGCATCCTGTCCTCCACGCCGCTCCTGGGCTGCGGCCAGGCCACTCGCACTCACATCCCGACTTCTTTGCGCCACGCACATCTGACACCAGTTATTAAGCAACACCATTTACTGAGCCGTACCACGCTGGGCTGCACCGTGTCTCCTTTCCTATTCAGATATAATTCTAGGAACAATCTGGATGAAATCATATAGAGAGGAAATGACACTTCTTGCCTGTACTGAAGACCAAATGGCAGCGTTCTACAGCGAAGTGCCACAGACAGTTGATACGGTTGTATTTTGAGCCATTCTCTCTTCCCAAATCAAACCAACAGGAGGGGGGTTTCTGGGTGAATTTTGCAATACTTCTGCTAGGCTGCAGGTAGAAACATCTCATGAAACCAAAGGTTTGGAAAGCCCAGGTACAGACTGGTGCGATGGGCTTGAACACTCGTATCAGCTGCATCGGCATCATCCATGGTCCTCCTGGCAAACAGAGGAGACGGCAACAACTTCTCTCCATTTGAGAATGAGAGTTCAGCTCCTCCCGAGGCCCCAGGTTTGTGAATGGCGCCTTCACAGCTCCCCTGTATTTTCCACAGCCACACAAAACTGCAGCAGGCAGGTAGACAAAACACCAAACCCAACAGAAAACGTGATCCTCTCTGGGGAAAATTTCAACTTTTCAGCCAGAAAGAACAAACTGTGTCCCAGAGTGCTTTGAACTTAATGAAGCATGTTATTTTTAGCTTGTACAGATGAAAATGTCATTAAAAGCAAACATATTTTTTGGGGGAAAAAAAGCTAAACTCCCTGCAGTTTGGCCTCTTTTGAAGGCCACCTCTACTTTCAACAGCAGATGATGGGTTATAATAATAATAAAGATAAAAACATCGGGCACCTTTTTCCTTTCCACACAGGGCACTGCAGTGTTGCTTGCAAACAGATAACAATACAATTTCCCTCCATTTAAAAATCCATTTGTTACTACCACGTAACTGAGAACCTGGCCTTCTCCTGCCAGAACGGCCATCTGAAGTCTGGCTGAAGAGGCAGCGCATGGAAACCTAACACAGGGCAGATGGCTCCATACGCGGTCAGGCACAATAACAATCATTCAAAAGCCATACCCATAAATTGAGCTAAACGGAAAGCTCTGTATGGGCAGGGAAGTTAGTTCATTTTGGGGTTGGTTTTATTTGTCCTAAGGGCTACTGGCACGGAGGAAAAGTAGGAGGGTAACTTGAAATCAATCTTGCTAGAAAGCTTTCATCCCAGTGAACACATCCACGAGCAAAGTAGTTTGCAGCAAACGATCATCTGGTGCCTGGGTTTGAATTGTAAGAGCACAAAGTTAGGCTCTGAGACCGTCTCTGGGAACCCAGGCACTCCGCACCGGAACCCCTCGCAATCCAAAGATGCATTTTTTCAGTGCCAGTAGAAATCAGGCTTCTTTTAGCACAGGACCTAAAGCTGGATTTAGGAACCATTCTGGGAACCACGTTGTGAACATTTTTGCTCAAATCCTTTGTCCATCTGATAATCTTCCACCACTCTTCCAAGAGGTATCTGCCAAAGTAGCAAATTAATGACTTTATCCACGTGGATCTTGCCACCTCCCTGCTCTCCCCAGCCCCTCGCGCTGGTAAATGGGGCTCCTCAGAACTCCCAGTGTGAGGAATGCGGAACTTTCTCCAGGAAAAACACATCCGTCTTCCAGGTCAGGGAAATGTGACTCAGTTGTAACATTAACAAAGCCTCTCTTGGACAGATGTGAAGAAGGACATAATCAACATTCTTCCCTAGCTCTAATCTGCTGCTGCACTGGTGCCGATCCCAGAATCCATCCGAGCAACATCATTACAGTGTCTCCAAAGAGGTGTAGCTGGAGGAGGGTGGGAGGCTCTAACTCTACTCTACAAACCTTTCACTCCAGAGGCAAACGCCAAGGCCGAAACTCTACACCTCCAAAAGCTTCCAGATATTGCTTCCCTTCAGCCCCAACATCAGTGGGGTCACAGGGGTATCATTCAGGGATTGATTTACCAAAGGATTAAAAACATCACTGGGAAATGTTTAAACCAAGCACACATTGCACTCGCAGATGTTTACAAGGAAGACTCCACGACCTGCTTTCTGTTTGCACCCTTTCTTGAAGAGCAATCTGTAACCACCCTGGAGCTGGAGGACGCAGCAAGAGCCAGAGCACAGGTGGGAAAAGAGCAAAGGACTTGGATAAGAGAACGTCCAGGGTCTGGCAGCCTCCTCCACCTGCACGTGGGGCAGTGAGGACCATCCTGCAGAAATGAGGTGCCTCTGGGACACTTGGCCACCAGTCAACCAGTACAAGATTCTCAGTTCCTGGACTCTCCAGGATCCAAACAGGTTAAGATAAATGGGAGGGCTGGAAGGAGCAGCAATTCCAAAACTGTGCATTAAATACAGCACCTGTACCTACGTGTGCTTAGGGGAGCATGGAAGGCCTCAGGATGTTTTTGGCTTCCTTCTGAAAAAGACACGCCATGAAGTCTTGCTCAATAGTAGGTTCAGGAAAATATAATTTCTGACATGGGTGGGCTCCAAACCAGAGCTTTAACCCTATTGACTTTAATCTCTGCCTCTCAGGACTAAGTATTGATGGATTTATTCTAAGCACCAGGTTAGACTCCCAAATGCTGCCAACCAGCTTTTCCTGGAGGCCAGTGGAGCTCTGCCAATCTACACTAACTCTGTATTTACAAGGATTTTCGATGGGTAGAATTCAGAGATTTTGAGAGGTCCAGATTACAAGAAGTAGCACTAAATCAGGAGGGTGAAAATGGGGGCGATGGGCAGACAGATTTCAAGAGACCATTCACGAGCCTTTTCTTTAGAAGAACATGAGCCGCAGCCAGAACAAAACCCACACATATGGCCCCACAGCCTAATTCCAGGAAACCAGAGAGTGAAGTGATATCTACTTTATCACTGTCATACGTAGATGAAAATCCAGCGAACACTTCAAGAGACAAACCCCCCTGATGTTAAGAGGGAAACTGCCCCCAACTTCTACCCACTTTGGGTCAGGCTTAAAAAAAAAAAAAAAAAAAGATCATTTTTTTTAAAGCACTGAGGTAAGGGGCAAACTGGTCATCAGTTCAAGCAGCTTTGTGTCTATAGGTTAGGTGGGCAGCTGTGAATACCCCTTCCCTCCCCAATATGTTACCAGGCAGCCAGTTCCACCAGTAAAGAGCCCCAGAGCACCCAGCCGTGCTCCTGCTGCAATTCAAGTCCTTTACAAACCACCACCTGCACCGCAGGAGTGGGGAGCCAGCTCTGCTCCTGGCCCGCCTTTTTTGGCCATACAAATACGACGTGAGAAATTTCAGTCCAAAACTACCTTGCTAAATAGCATGTAATAGGTAGAAACAGCTCAACACACTTTCCAGTCACCTTTCAGTGCAGATTAACTCACAAATTCTGTCTCTGAGCATCCCACACGTACCAAGCCTTACTCCAGGCAGAAGTGAGATCGGCGCTTGCTCTACGTGTTTTTCCAGAAGGAAGGGGAAAAAAAAAAAAAAAAAGACAGTTGAAGGGTGGCATTCTTTTTAAAAAGGGGTCAACAATAGGTCAACAATACAAGAAAATAGGTCATGTCATCTTAATTGGGAAATCATGAATTTGGGGCTGTCCCCATCCTGGTAACACAGCAAGGACCTTTGTTCCAAGCATCAGGCAAAAGCCAGCACCGTTAGCCAAAATAACTTTTCAAGCAAACTCTCATTGAATAAATCTTTTACACTGAAGGGAACATTTTTCAGTACTCTGTTTTTTAACACCATTAACTTTAACTGTCAAGCCTGACAAGTATGGAAAACTGTTTTCTTACAAAAGTTAACATAGAAAACATTTTCCACTAAAAGGAGTTTTGCTCACTATACATTAACTCTCCATTTTGCCATTTAACTCTAATTGCTATTTTTCTCCATTCCAAATCTTTTTTCCTCTCCAAGATCTGGACTTTAAAGAGTCTGAGCAGACAGACGTTAATGCTTGTTTATAGAAGTTCTGTAACATGGATGTATCATAATGAACTAATTATATTTAAGAGATGGATCTGGGAATAACCACGACCCGTTAATCACATTCATTCACATGCTCCTGTTCTTCTTCCCTACTGTTTCCAAGTGGTCAGGTGAATTCTTGAAAATATTCGGGAGTCTAAAAACATGCTGGGACATTCAGAGCCAAATCACGACAGCAATTCACAGCCACATGGGGTGGAAAGGGAAAAGGAATGCCGGTCCATTAGGACATCAGCTTACCAGTGGGGACATGCTGGCTCAGCAAACTGCGGGCACGTGTGCTGGGAGGGGTTCATCCTCCTGCCTTTACCTTCTGAACATCGCATCTAGTCTCATCTGTGTCCTTAGTTAGTAGAAAGCACCAGTAACTCCTGGTGACAGCGTGGACAAGGGACAAACCTGTGCTGCACAGACCGACATTAACTGCCCGGGTGGATGCGCTGGGGGAGTCCCCGCTGCTCCCAGCATGCTGCAGCGATGGGCTAGATTCAAGCCTGAAGTGATTTAAGACATGTAACTTGATTTTAAAATGTCCACGCTAGTGGGATTTGTGTTGATTTACCTCCGCACGTTTCTAAACCGAGTTAAGTGGCTGCACAAATGGTCCGGAGATGTCCCCTAAAAGGGGGTCCCAGGAGATGCAGCGATGCGAGGAGCCTGTCGAGCCGCTTGTCTGCACGGGTGCACTTCTCATCTCCGAGCAGGTGAAGGAATCAATATGAAGCTAAGTGAATTAATCTGTATCTGGAACGCTTTAATAAATAACAAGGTTTTCAGAAAATTCAGTCCCCGGTTCATTGGTTCTTCCGGAAATCCTCATCTAAGGTGGTAAGAAACAAATAAAACTCCTAATTCACTTCTAGATGAGCCTGTTTTTGTGAAACCACCTCTTGTGGTGCAACATGCAGGCAGCCGAGCTGGTAGCACACACAGAGTCAGGGGCTGTTGGATTAATCAATGACAAAACCAGACGAGACGACTGTGATTTTCACTTCTCACCCTCTGGATAACCCAAGCCATAAGACTTCCCAGAACTGATTCCTCCTAAAACTAGAACAGATATTTTAGGAAAAGAAAAACATGTAAAAATTTCCAATGAAACAGAAGGCTTCATGTTTCTTGGTGCACTGTTGTGAGTGGTTAATTGCTCTCGCTGCTGAAAACGTGTTTTATGTCTAGTCTGAGTTCACCTACCTTCAGGATCTTTCTACTGGGTTTTTATTACATGTTTGTTTGCTGGACTTAAGTCAGCCTTTTTATTCTATTTATGTTTCTCTCCACCAGAGCTTTCAAGTCTCCTCATCACCTTCCTCTTTGTTAGAAGACGCAAACTGCCTCCAGTGGGTAGATGTGCTTTCCAATCATTTAATAATTCTTAAAACCTTTTCCTCAGTTCCCTCCAATTTTTGATAACAGCATCTTCCTTGAGCTACCAAAGTCACAGCTGGAAACAGCAGGAGAAGCACCTTCCTCCTTGTCTTTATATTCCTCCTTGTATTATATTCCTATTTTTATACACCCAAAGATGACATTTCTCTGCCTTGCCACACTCCCATGTAGGGGTCCGTACTTGGCTGATGGTCCCCACAGCTTCATATACGTTTTTGAGTGTCAAAAGTTCCCAGGATAGGGCCCAGCTCTATATGGGTCCTATTTAAACACGTTGCTTGTTTCCATCCAGGGATCTAATGGGATCTAAACCATTCTGCACTGGTGATCTGTCTTTTCTTTCAGTTCTCTCTTCTTCAGATTTTGACCTCATCTCAAAGATAGAGCCACGATAACCTCAGGACTCCAACAGAAGCATATCTACTCACTGACAAATTCCCATTTAAAACTGGAGACTACAGCAGCTTCTTACCCATTTCAGAGGTGCCTAATTGGTTCTTAGCGTTCCAGTCCTGTATAAGAAGTTATTCATAGCTTAGGCGATACTTTCACAGGACCAGAGGGTGATTCAGGCTGGAAAGGGCATCAGGAGGTCCCCTAGTCCAACCTGCTCCTTAAAGCAGGGTCAGCCATGAGATGGGACCAGGAGCCTCGGGCCTTTCCAGAAGTTCATCGCATCAGTACTATTACATTTATCAACACAACTTGTAATCTTCCTGAAAAAGAAAAGATCTAATTAGACAAAAAGCATATTCTATAAGCCCATGTTGATTGACACTACTTACATTAATCCCTTTAATTCTTTACTAATTACATGCCCTATCAGCAATTCCATTATTTTGTCTAGGATTAATGTCAGGCAGAAAAAGCCGTAGTTATGTGAGCCACCTTGTTTATCCCTTAAAAAACAATAACACAAAACTAAACTTCTTCCACATAGCTGTAACTTGCTGGTATTTATTATCTCTAATTAAGAGCTGCTATACAATGTTCTTTCAATACAAAAGGTGTTTTATTGTTACATGACATGATCACACAATCTCCCTCCGCCCCGTAAGAAACAGCAATATTTATTGAACTCCTCAAAGTTCTGTACAATATTACTAACAACGCTATCATTTTCATGTAGCACTGATCTATTGTAAACATAATTATATCACTCAAGAAAGAGAGCTGCATTTCTATGGGGATTTCATTTCGAAAGCCATATGTTGGAGCCGTGTGCTGGAAATACTAAAAATGTGCTTGGAATTCCTAAAATTATACTTGAAAATATCCAGACGCAAAAACAATCGCATCTAACATAGAAGAAATTCTATATTAGGCCTCATTCTTACAGATCAAGGGGAACTGATGACAGAATGTAAAAATATAGTAGCAGCTTAGGTACAAGAGACTGATTTGATTACATTTGTTATGTGCAAATAGAATAAAGTCCAAACGAGTAATGTATCTACTTGATGATTTAAAATGCCAGCTTAACAAAGCTGAAAATAATTACAAAGCAAAACAATTGGGAGAAAGAATTTGAGCAGGAATCTGTGAATGATAATTGGGAACTGTTCAAGCCCATTTTACTGCCTACGCAGAGGAACCACAATCCCAGGGAAAAGAATGAAGGCTGCGCCGGCTAAAAGCTGCTCTGGTTCGGAGGGAAGTGAAAGCCAAATCATAAAGTGATAAATAAATGGGAAATTCTTCCCCGTGGAAGACAAGAAACGTTAATGGCAATAAACTGTAAGTCAGCAGCAAGGAATTCCACAAAACTGATAAGGGATGTCATGCACGGACTGAAGGAAAATAGAGGTTCTGGGGACAAAAGAGGAAATGAAGGTTTTGCCTTCTGCGTGCGGAAGGTGGAAGATTCAGATCAGTAAGCAGCAAACACGCTGCACCGGGCAACACAAGTGAGACCTTCTGCTGGCACGCTCAGCTCTGCTGCTGGACCAGGTTGCCCCAGCAACCCTCTCCCTTGCTGGAGTCGCCCCCGTCTGTCACACAGAGAGTATCCAAAAACGCCAAAGGAGTGACAAGTTGCCCCAAATGGGGTTGAAGACCACGCGTTTCCACAGCTGGCCGCTCTCCTGGGCTGTAGGGGCATAGAGAAGGCGACGGGCTGGCAGGAGCAGGACCATAAGCAGAGGCAGAACTGAAGGAGGAGTGAGCCATCACAGGATGCTCTCTCGGATAGGCCACTCGTGGTGGCTGTGGCATGCACTGGGTGCCTCTCTATCGACAGCAGCAGGACACTGGGGTAGGGCTTTGCCCAGCCAAAGACTGCTAGGCATCTTCTAGAGTTACAAAACACCATCGCTGTCTTCAGCTCTTTCCAGCTAACCTTTGACCTATGTCTGCACAAGTTCTGGATAATAACACACATCATTGCATCAGCATTGTGCTGGGCTATGATGGTCCATCCAACCCCTCTCCAGAAAAAAAAAAAGGACCAAGAACAAGTGCCATGGAGCTAGTCCAAGGCTTCAGAGCAACAGCACATAGAGCCGGCAGGGCCATTCCCAAAACAACTATTCCAGGCAGCAAACACTTCGCACCAAGCAGCATGTGAATGCTCCAAAGCCTCCCTGACCACCACGTCTGCCAGGTTTCCCCTACCCAAATACCAAAGCACACGATGAGGAGGAGATTTCAATATTGAGTATGTTGGGTGGCAGGGAAGCAGCAAAGACCGATTTGAGAATAAAGGCAGTAACGAATGCTAGGAGTCAGCAGACAGTCCAGGAGAGACCCAGAATGTCCAAAGTCCAACACAAAACTCTTAAGTGCGTGTCTGTCTTCAGTGTCTCCCAGCATCACACGTGGAGTCTGAGCCAGTTCCCAGCTAATGAGGTCAGGAGAAAACTTTCTGGGGCAGGTTGTCCCACTACTGCTGCTCTGAGCTCTCTTCTGCCTTGCTCATGGCACAGAAGACGCTGGCTTAACCAAACCCTAAAGGCTTGTCCAACATGGGTACCATCAAAAAAAAATGAGGACCCATGGTCCTAGTGAAGCAAACCCAAATGCTATGTTAATCTTCAGCCAGATGCTCCCCCAAAGGTAAGAGCACTGCAATAAGCAGATGATACACAACAAAACAGCCATTGGGCTGCTCAGGTTTGTAGGACTGGGTCTAGAGGGGCCATGCAAAGACTTTCCTGTACATTCTCCCTCCAACCCAGCATACACAGGATGATCTGTTTTAACATGGTGAAAGAAGAGAGACACAAACAGCTCTTCCATAAAAGCATGCCAGCTGCGCTCTACAGACACAGCAAATAACTCGCTCACGGCTGAAGAGATGCTGCTGTGGCAATGACTTCTTTACAAAGCAAGGTTTTCAAGGGAAGACCCTTAAGGGTTAAATTCCCTCCCTGTCTCCTCTTCTCCATCCACCTCCTCCTCCCTACGCCAGCAAAGGATCCTTGTGAAAGAATCCGTATTCGATATGCACCAAGAGAGACTCTGGTCTGGGCTTTTTAATAAAGAGCAATTCCTTTGCATTCTCAGGTGTCCCTTAAAATCAAGCTCTGATATTTCTGCTGCATTATTACCATGGTCTGTAGATGTCTTCAGGCTCAGAAAGGCCATTTGCACTGCAGGTATGCTTTGCCCCTGCAGTGCCGAACAGTTTCTCTCTGTTAAGAAAAGCCCCTCCAGAGAAATTGGTACTTGGAGCCAATTAATGGACCTCTTCCACCTTCTGTCTTGCCAGTTTTTCTTGGCAACAGCATCCAATCCCCGTGGCTGAGACACCGGTCGTTACAACGTGCCATTAAAAAGTGAAACTGGGGAAATAGCATGTGTAACCTCAGCAAAAAGGAGGTGCCTGAAGCATTGCCGGCCTCACTCTTTTCTAACCTGTGCGCCATTCTTAATTATGCACTTCATGATTCAGCTTTTGCGGCGCCACTAATTAACTCTGAACAGCATAAAAGCTGCATGGCACAGAGATAAATTTAACTCTAAAGATGAGCAAAATCCCCGTAATTACAAGCAGGGGAGAAAGGTGTTCCTGGAACCACGAGGAATTGGGAGCGAATACCTGTCTCCCAAACGTCCAACCGCTCAGCAGCACCCCTGACCGCGGGGGCAGCTCTCCATAGCCACATAAAACTCAGACTTTAACAACCACCTGAGATCTGGGCTGAGAAAAAGCCATTCTGTACAGCCCAGAGCGGAGGTTGAAGCTCTTCATCGTCTCAGCCAAAATCCCCATAGACCTTCCTGGGCTGAGAAGAAAAGACTGCGTTAAACTCTCCAAATTACTGCCTTAGAAAATCCCCTCTATTTCTGTGGGCAGATGGAATGAAGGGGGCTGGAATTTAGGTCCAGATTAAGTTTAAATGCAGGGCTTGGAATCAAGGGATCATGTCTGGGTTCAGATTCACAGATTCTTATCTCTTCAGATATGATAGGCTGACCTCCTGCATCGTCCAGGTCACACAATTGCAATTAAAAAAAAATAAAACATCTGCATCGAGCCCCTTCTGTTTGAGCTACAGAATATTTCTGAGGAAGACACGCATTCTTGATTTGAAGAGATCAAACCATGGAGAATCCATCACATACCCTGGTAAACTGTTCCAGAGGTTAATTACTCTCACTGTTAAAAATTTGTACCTTATTTCCAATTTGAATTTTTCTGGCTTCAGTTTCCAGCCATTGGACCTTGTCATGCCTTTGAGTGCTCAATTAAAGAACGCTAAAGCATCAGATACCAATTCCATCTGTCAGTGCTTAAACACAGAAATCTCAGTAGCTGGTTCTCATGAGGGTTTTGGCAGGATCTGAACTCGAACAGTAACTTTTCTGTCTGTCTTCAGATCTGACTTGGAAGCCAAGTCAAAAGGGTGAATGTAATTGATTTTTAATAATTAGTGATTCTTGAGAGAGCTGGGCAATAAATAGATCTGATCGGAAAAACTCTAATGAATCTTGTTTTTATCAGAATTCACCATTTTCTCCACAGAGAAATGTTTCACTGGAAGAGTTCAACTTCAAACCCAGCGAGCTGAGCAGGTTCTGCCCCGAGCGCGTCCTGGAGCCCGCACCACCACGGCGCTGGCACGCAGCATCTCGCAGCGAGCCGGCTGCACGATGTGGCTGTGACAGTACAGGGTCATGGCAAAACGGAACTGCAGTTCCCCTGGGAGCCGCACCACAATCGAAACAACCACCCCTACCGTGACAGGCGTGGAAATGAACCTCAACACATCCCAAACGGCTCTGGAAACCAACCCATCCCATGAGAGCGTTGGTGGATTTCCCTCCTCACACCTTCCTCCTTTTCTCTCCCATGAAGCAAATCAAGTTTTTCACAAGCAACTGGCACAAATAATCTACGTGTTCAAATGAGCATCAAGTGATATTACACCCCAACGCTATGAGACAGGCACCCTCCTTGGTAACTGTCCCATACCTGATCAGTATCTGCCCGGATGACAATATGGTGATGCTTCTACTAACAGGACATTTTCTCTCTCTAAAGCGCCACCAGCAGCTTTTCGACAACAAAAACCAGTGTCGGAGGAGACCTGGACAAGACTCAGGAATTCGGACTGGCTGAATCCGAATGGATGGAGCAGTCAGTGACTGCTTCCAAGTGAACTTTAGATGGATGGGTGGGAAAATGGGGACTCGTGATGGAATCAGACTCGCAATCTCATTTCTGGAGCTACTGCCGTGTCTCCTGCATGCGAGATGTTACTTCATTGCTACTCTGAGAGGCTGCTCACGAGCCCGCTATTAGGATGAACTATGTTTCCTGCAGAATGGCACTTGCCTGCTTGAGGCAACGGTGCCATATTCTGCCATTGAATTAATTTGCCATATGACAGGCAGGCAGAGTACTCGAATACGCCCGGAGCCCAGTGATTTTGGCTTGCTTTCACAAGGGATATTTCCTCTATGCGTGAAGCCTCCATTATAATCAGGGGAAAAAGGAACCAAGTTTAGCTCCTAGACAAATATTTATTTGCTGGCCTAACAGCAAAGGGTCACTTTGGGTTTTTATTTCATCAGCTTGAATTATTACTTCCCCCGTTGCTTTTCTTATTCAGCCAAAAGCACAAGATACTGCCACAAGGATCCGAACTCACAGGTGCGACTACATGCGAGACCTTACAGCCAAGAGCCACACGGACTTGGATAAATATTGCAGCAAATCCTCAAGGTCTGTCTAATTCAGCTACAGACACTTTTTGTGACGACAAGCGTTCAGAAAATGAAAACAGGTTACAAAGGTCTATTCTCTCCTATAAAACACTAAATGCTCACCTGAGGGAGGCTGATTCCCACGCCTGCCATCTGCTTCTATAAAGCCAGATCCAAAATGTCGCAGGCAAGAGGCACTTGGGCAGGAACTGAGAAGCATTTTGGTGAACGACACTATTCATTAAGGGTCCTGATGCAAAACCAGAGACACGCATAAATAGAAAAGACCTCACAGGTCCCCCCGCCTTTCCTCTGGCCACCACAGGATTGTTCCCCAACTTTCGTCTGTCCACAAGAGCTTAAAATGCCCTCAAGCAGGGATACCCACCCTACAAAAGGCAGTTCCGTGAACTACAGGAACCCGAATGCCCCCCTTCCCTGGCTCACCCCTGGGACAGCCCTGCTGCACGTTGGTACCTCTCCCAAAGCCAGATTTTCCAAACCCGTGGCAAGAAATCAGGCAAGCAGGAGGTTGGGCTCATTTCTCACATTCTTCAGGTCACCTTTCCCAAAGATTCCCATTACTGAGCCTACTTTAGACCCCGTAACCTTCGCCAACTTAATCTTCCTATTATCAGGAGGAAATAGTGATAGTTTTTATTGTATCTACCTGTCTCAGATTTATTGTACCCAGATGGATGACTCTGGGCTGTGTTTTCTATTAAGAAGTATCTTTATTTTATCACATCAGTATGAGAGGTATGCAGGTCTTGAAGGCTGTTCAGCCCAGCCATCAGACACATAATATTTTTCTTTGCTAAAGAAAACGGCAGGAGTTACTAAGGCCCTAAATTAGCAAAACTTGTAAGTATAAACATAGCTTAAAAATGCATGCTTAATTCCTATTTAGATCATGGGAAATTACGGCTCAATTCCAGCAGGCACCCAGAGTTTTCTATATATACATTTATAAATATATAATGACACGTTAGCTGAGTAAGTACACCTCAAAGCACGTGCTGGAATATATTGCTGAATCAAAGCTCAAACACCCTCCATACCAATCTTGCAGCAGAACACAATACCGTTATTGGAAATACTACTAGCAGTGACCACATCTCAATAAAATGCAGTTTTAATGCTAGGAAATGTCCCGTGCTACCTGACCTAACCAAAACACCAGTGGCTGCTAAAACGACAAGACCTACATCTGATCTCGCCTTTACACAGCAAATGCGGGAACACGAGCTCATAAACAAGTGGAGGAAACACATTTAACCAACAACCCACAACTTACTTTCAACAAGCTTACCGATGTCAGCACATGCGATAAAATTAGCCTGTTGGAGTCTGCGATTTTGGCATGATTATCTGCTAATTACATGCTGTAAGCTGAGAGGGGTGGGCTTAGCAGCTCGCCGGGGGCTGCTGGCTGCTTGTCTTCCCACAAAACTTGCTCAGAAGGCATCTAAAAATAACTTTATAGGCAAATCTTCTTCTGAAGGGAGAGGCAGGGCAAAACAAAAGAGTGTAGACAGTTTAACCTCTTCGTGCCCAAACATCCACACTTGCAGCGAGGTATCCAACATCCACACCACCAGATCGAATCCTTTGGCCTAGACCGTATTTTATTTTATTTTTCCTCATTTCCTCCAAATTCAGCTTTCTACCTCTTCACCTCTGCCCTATCCCTTTAGCATCTAGCACATCACCACTGGGTCTGTTCCACAAGTTGGATGCTTTCAATCCCGCATGGAGCTTTTGGGCTCTGCTACCACGTACCTGCTCACTGAGAATAACCTGGTTTGAGGCACAGGGATGACAGGTTGTCGGGTCTCTTCAAGCCCTGCGACTGAGGTTACACGCTTGTGCGAAGAATACGAGTGGAGATTTACCCCGCAGCTTTCCTGCGTTGGATCTTCTCTGCCCTGCTTCCATTTCCCCAGCAGCTGCTGCTGCTTTCCACCCAGCTCTGATTTTATGCAGAGGATATTTTCATCCCAGTTCTTTTCAAAGGATGCAAGTCACCCCTGTCCTGGAGTACGCGTGGGAAAATACGACGATGCTCATTGTCACAGGCACATGACAACCGCATGATCATTTTCAGTAGTTATTTTGATGGAGCAAAGTTATCAAAAGAGTGAAATAAGCTAAGTGGATGAAACACAAGCAAAATTTTATCCATTAAGCAATTCTATTAGGTTACAGACCAAAGGGGTTATTGATTGAAGGAGCACAGCGTGAGGGACTAAATACTTATGAGCATCAAAGAGCCACTGCGGGCAATTACTGCTCACAGCCAGCGACTGGAGCACCACGTTGGGAAAGGATGTGGTTTTCCAACATCAGTGATTTGGTGAAAAACCACACCGTTGGTGCTAAATATGATAGAGCATATGTAAGGACTACAGACAGGTGATCACACAGGGAATATTTAAGCTTCTCCACAAACTAATTATACTGTTAACAATAAGCAAACTAGGAAGAAGCACAGAAACTCAAATACAGACTGCACACAAGACTGGCTCTTACGTGAAGGTCCAACTCATACTTTTTAATACAAAATTCAAAAAGACACCAACCTTCTTGGATAATCAGTCATGTTTGTCATTACAAGTTCATCTCCATATTCAAATCTGATGAGTTAGACTAAAAGCAACCAACAACATTAGCAACCGTTACGGCTGAAGTCTACTCGAGACAGCAGATGGGTGGCATCTACAAACAATACACAGGTAAAAGCATAATTACAAGGAGTAACAAAATGGCAACTTCCAAAAAATAAAGGCAAACTCCTATGAGCAGCAGCAGAGAAGCAGTGTTAGAGGCAAACGCTACAGTTAAAAGTCATTAATGATCCTTTCCAAATGGCTTCATACTGCCACGCAGACAAGATGCATTTTTTTTTTAAGGCTTAATTTTTAGAGGTTGCTGAAAAGGAGAGGAAGACACACATCTCCTACATCTCTTCTGTCTTTCAGCCAGAATGAAGACACGAGCCAGGCCTATTCTGTATTAAACTGAAAAACAACAACACTTGGAAGTCTCTTGACGCCTGCCCATCATTACACTTCCACTTGTAGAAGAGGCCAAACTTGTTTCCCCAGACAAAACTCGGTATCTGCTGAGGGAAATACAGAATATTGCTGGCAGAAGGGAGGCATTCTGCATGACCATTTCCCTTTTTCCGCATTAATCCCCCTTCCCTGTATAGCTCCTATGTGGATAGAATTATTTTTAACGCTAGTTTTTCTACCAATAGCAGCACCGCTGTTTTTCACTAGCAGCAAATGCGCATAAACACGAGTTCCACAAGTTCAAGCTGATTTACGAAATCCCCCCATTCTCTGATCCTATTGTTCCTTGGCGGGGCTGGCTCACGTCAGCTTTGGCGAGTGAGAAGAAGCTGCCCCCTCCTCACAGGGTGGGATCCGCTGGGAGCTTTGGCTCGAAAGCGTGTGTTTTGTATTCTTTTTAATTCTCAAATGCTAAAAATGAATTGGGGAAGTAGGACAGCTGCTGGAGGCTGTTGCGAGGTGGTAATTTAGCAGGGTTTACGAAGCCAGGCACCCTGCCTTTTGCAGAAAGCACTGTATTCCCCAGAGACATTTTAAAATAATAAGATAGGATATAGTTCTAGTATTTGCCCATGTAAATTGTTTTTCTTCACCCTTTTTTTATTCTGTTGGCTGATGCAAAGGATTAGAAGTATCAGCATGTGGAAATGATGCAGACAAACCCGCAATAATCCATTTTTACCCAACCTGCGTATCACCGGGCCTTCAGTTTGAGAGCTCAGAGACCGAAACCGATGGGTGCACTCTGCGACCTGAACTGGTTGCAACATAAAATGTCACAAAAAAGGAGACATTCTACATTTTATTCTCTTATTGATATTGGGTTCTTTCCCAGCCGGATGGTTTGGGGTGGGGGTTGTGGTGTGGTGTGTGCGGCCAGCCCAATGTGGACATGTGTGTGCCGCCATACGTCAATCTGGCTGAAAGACAGAAGAGATGTAGGAGATGTGTGTCTTCCTCTCCTTTTCAGCAACCTCTAAAAATTCAACCTTTAAAAAAAATGCATCTCGTCTGCGTGGCAATATGAAGTCATTTGGAAAGTTTAGGATCATTAATGAGTGGCAGTCTGTGTCCTCCTGGACACCTTCACGCGCAGCTCCGGGCTGTGGATACACACATGCAGCTCCACGTGCGTTTTGGTGCAGGCGAGCAGGGACCCGACTCATGCTATCACTTACCCACCTCCCGCATGGCTGCACGTACCACGGCTCCGCCGCAGGAGGCTGAACGGGAGTTAATCTTCTGTGCAAACGTCTTCCTGGAAAAAGGAAAAGCCCTGATGTATATGGTTGAGCTGCACTTTCACCTTGACCTCCCCCAGCCCTGCCGAGCTGCCGGCGGGGTCCCCGCAGCCTTGCGGCAGCCACAATATCTCTTCCATAGTCCAGAGGCGAGAGAGGGCAGGTGGGCTCCAGCACCACCACCTCGCTGCTGGGCGTTTTGCTGCTAGAGCACCAGCACTGCAGGTTTTGTAGCGGCCATCATCGAGCAACTCTCCTGATCTATATTTAAAAAAAAAAAAAAAAAGGGTGGGGGGGGGGGGCGGGGGGGCGCGCTTAAAAAGCCCAGGGGTGTAAAGGCTCTGGCTTCTCCTAGGGCACAAAAAACATGAGGTCATGGGCATTTTGATACAACCCATTTTCTGCCCAGTGGAGAGGCGTGAGAGCGCTGAATCACAGACACAGCAGATTAGAAAAATCAAATTTTGTTGAGACCAAGATGTTTAACCTGAATGCTTGATCTGAACCAGCCTGGGCTTAACTGAAGATTTGCCACAATCAAGGCACAATCCTGCATTCCTCCAGAGGCTCCAGCTTTGCAGCAAAGCTATCCTGCAGCATACCACGGCCTGAATGCTTTTCATGTCCTTAGCTCTGAGTAAGACCCTCAAAAGCAGCAGGCCAAGGACTTGTCCGAGCCCAAGACACCTCGAGTCATGCTCTGGGGCTTTCAAGGCTGCCCATGATGCAGGCAGCCCTGCAGCTGTGCCTCTGGAAGAGCACCTCAAGAGCTCAGACTGCCAGACAAAGAGTAACCGAAACTGAATTTGTCACAGACACTGCTACTACTATCAAGAAGGTCACTCTGTCAAAGAACCTCCAAGATCCAAGATTAATTTTGAGTCATAAATGCTTTGTCCATATGTCTAGAACAGATCAAATTTGGATTGAAACCAAGTGTTTAAGGAACTCCACGCACACTCTTCCCACAGGAGCTGGGTGATCGTCAAGGAGACAACTCGTACCGTCCTTCACTAACCTCCTAACATTGTTGTTCCCAATGGGTTTGATACCACCCCATCTCAGGGAAGCACACGCTTTCCTGCCACAACCTGACTGTGTACAATGTGCACGACACGTCCCATCACCACCAAAGCATTCCTCATCTGCATGGCATTTCGGAAGTCTGCAACATGCCAAAATCAATCGTCCATCTGTTGGCAATTTCACAACACATAGAGCAAGGACTGCATTTTATTTTCTTCACTACATCACTCACCTATCAATATCCCAAGTACCTCTGCCCTCAAAACAAGCGTTTCATTTTATTAAAAAAGACTAAGCCAACCTATCGATGGTTTGGTACCAATTCCACAGAACAATTCAATAAACGTACAAATTTATACTTCCATTAATCAATACTTACTCGTGGACAAAATGAAGGAGCCACCTTCTGGGCACACATGTTTAACGTCAATTCATGACTACGAGCTGAATATACCTCCCATGGCTCCAAAACCCTCAAACAAAGAGCTCCTGTTCACTTGAGATGCACAGCCAGGGTCAGGTAAAGGTTATGAGTTATCCCTATCTCAAGGTTACTTACACAGTACACAAACTCCAGGATCAAGTTGCAGAGTCTGCAGCAATTGCTCACTCAAAGTCAATCACCTTGAGTGGAGATCAAGCAGAAGCAGAGGCCTTTGGGTCTGCCTCGCTTCCAGGAGTGAGCTTGGCTGTTTTATCAGCTTTCTGTCTCCAAGGAGCCTCCTTAGATGTCGGGGCTTCTACAGCCAGCCCTGTGAACCAGATTTGAAACAACATGACTGTTATTGATATATTTTGGAGTGACTTCAAATGCAGCAGAGCAGGAGAAGCGAGAGGAGGTCAGGAAGAGAGGTGTGAGAGGGCCCGGTGAAGGCCTGACTGCCTAGACACGAAACGCCTTTATTTCACCTTGAGACGTATCTCTGCCCAAAGGTGCTGTAGGACACCAGGACCACAGTCCACAGGACTTCTCTGGGGTGGTCTGTCATCTCATTTGAAAATCAGCAAGGTACAAAGTCTGCTCAGCTCATCCTTCACCCCAAAGGCTCAGTGGGCAGAGAACATTGTCCGACAGAAGAACAGCCAGGAAAACCAAGAGCCCAAATTCTTCATGATTTTCACCTCTATCTTTTTTTTTTTTAAAAAAAAAAAGTATTTACTTTAAAAAAAATACATAGCTTAATAATCAGGAAAGGAAGGACCTGAGCCATTGCTATACCTTAAATCTGTGCACTCAGTGAGGCAAATACCAAGACTTCAACTTATGAGTACATTTTTCAAACAAAAGGGTTCCTTCCTAGGAGCGTCCACCAAGATCTCAGTTGTTTTAAAGGGATTTCTTCTGAAGAATGGGCATGATTGCACTGCCCAGATTCACTGTCCGAGCATCCGAAGGGACGATCAGTATTTTGAAGATGACAATCACCCTTCACATTGAAAAAAAATTAACTGCTCACTCCCCTGCCAAAGAGCAAAGCACACATTCGGAAGAAGCCCCGTTCCCCTCCCGCTGCGGACTTCTCTTAGCAGCACTAAGTCCTTAGGAATTTCTAGCCTGTCTCACAGGGGAATTGCAAGGCTCCATATTATTTACAAAGCGCCCTGAAACCATTTTACGAAAGCTTTATACAAATGCAAAGTATTTTTGTTGTATTACTTTTGCTAAGATTTCACCCAGCTTGCAGGGCTCTCCGCTTCTCACATGCACAAGTCAGAGGGAGAAATCTTTTCTCCCTTACGAAATTGCTTTAACTTTCTTGCTTGAACAAACACTCAACAGCTTTCACGTGGTTGTAGGAACTACCCAACAATATCCCTGCTGCTACAGGCGGCCTGAAGCACCCCTGGCTGTCCCCGAGCACACTCCCGATGCGGGGGAGCAGAGCAGGCAGAGTTCCTGATAACGTGGTGGTTTGTCCCACGGCAGAAAACAAAAGCACCAAGACCCTGCACCAAACCCTCCACCTGCTGGAAGGCTTTGTGCCCCTGGCCTGAGTGGCGTGTCCCCGGCAAAGGAGGTACCACAGGGCAGGGATGAGCTGCAGCTTTCACCTGCCCCATGTAATGCATTTCCCTTTTATTCTTTCCCTCTCCTTTTACAGTGGTAGGTGGGAAAACAGAAGAGCAATCTCGCATCGACATGAGAAGCCATCAATCATCCTCTAAAAACAGCTGAATAATAGAACAAAAAAGAGAAAGAGAGAGAGAAAAGGGTCGGGGCGGGTCCTTGGGTATGGAAATGCCTGTCCTGGTGAAATATACTGTAAATTAGTCTGAGACAGGGGAATTCGGAGCCAGCAGGGTCCCCAAAGCTCACTTTAATATTAACTCCAGAAACATTACACTAATGTATTTTTAAATATGATTTACAGGACGCTCTATCTGAGAGCATCGAGTGGACAGAGGAAAATGAAGCGCTGGCCTGGCAGGAGTAATGTGCTTCGGGGAGGTGGCCGCTGCCTCCCTGCCGCAGGATTCAACGCTGGGGGGTGGGGGGGAAGAAATAAAAGCACTTAAAGGGCAGCACAGCTTGAAGGTGGCCAGCCAGCCTCAGCGCTTTGGAAATGCCTCTCCAAGTACCCAATTTCCTTTGCAAATCAGAGCGGTGGGGATTTCGGGACATGCTTCCCATCACCAAAAGAAACTTGAACATTCAGAAACCTGCACCCAGTAGAGTTTAAATGGCTTGGATGCCATCCCCCCCATGCAGCCTAACCTGAAGGGACAAAGTCCCAAACCTCTTTTGGGCTGCACAAGGCTGAGCCACAGCCACCTCTATGAAGGGATGCAATTGCCTACGCGTCTCTGTGCTCCCTGCAGAGAACGGCCTCTCCGCAGGACAAGTCCTCCTAAATACATTAAATAACTCTATTAAGATGAATCTCAGGTGGTTCAAATGGGGAAGACGAAGCCCATCCACAGGGACCCTTCGGCCGTACAGACTCCTTTGAAAACGCCTCTGCGATGGGCTGAACTCCGCTCATCGGGATGGAGGAGAAATCCTCTCCCAGCAGCAAAAAGTGCTCTTTCTATCGGCATCAGCAGAGATTTTTGCGCAGAGAGCAAACAAACTGTTCCCTGTGATAAGAGTCCGGCCAACTGCCATATAGGACCTGTCATCAGTGCGGAGCGAGGGTGTCCAGCCCGCTGTCCCCCCATGCCAAGGACAAACAGATGGCTCCAACCGCAGAAGGGCAGGTTCAGCAAAGCACTTAAGCACACACTTAAGTTTCAACATGTTAGGGACTGTCCCCAGCCAACTAAGCACTTGTGCCTGGGAAGCAAAGGAGACTCTGGCAAGGGATAGGAATTAAGCATGGATTGGTGAACTTGGCCATGACGCTGTCATTCCAGTAATTTTCACCTGCCTAGACTTCTTTTTTTAATAGCTCATTTTTAATTAAAATGTCCTTCGAGAAAGAAAATAAATACTTGCTCAGCTTAATGCTCTGCTGCTAATCTTGGTCGATTAGAGGATAACTGAATAAAACAAACACAAATAACTCCACTGTAACAATCTCCTACAGCATCATTATGTGATTCTGACATTGTATTTCAAATTATTAACACTCGCTGCAGCTCTATTCATCATCATCTTCAGTGTCAAAATACTTCAAGAGGCAAGTGAGCTTTTAATGAGCTCTCAGACCGAAACAGGAAAGGAAAAATATATCCAGTGCCTACTACTTTAATGATCACCTAATTCATTTTATTGTACCTGCTGTTATGATTTATGAATTAGGCAGAAAGATCAGAGACATCAGAAAAACACTCATGTACACAATATCCAAAATAAGACAAATATGCATTTATATATATCGAATATATATACCTGGATTTTACATATAACATTGCATCTTCACACTGGCGTTCGTTTTTCCTTATAAGCCCATGATGTTCTCACTGCACAAGTCGCCATGTAATTATGGATTTGTCATATTGATTTAAACTCCTCCAGCCCGTGGGTCCGCCTGCTCGCCTTTGTGCTTTATACCAACACAAAGAAAACAGCTCGGGAAGGTGGTTCTTTGGCCCCAGGGTACTAATGAGTTGCTCCTTACGGGCTCTGCCTCTCTCCCTCCCTGACCCCGGCTCACACCCCGGAGCTGGAATGATTTCCATCTGTCAGCTGCGCAGGGGACAAGAGGCGCTGGACGTTTCACAAATGCAAGCGACTCCTCTAACCCTCCCGGTGTAAGCACTTAAAACCTGCTCTCACTTTTTACTTATCCTGCAGTCATATCCCATGAATAAAGGGGAATGACTTCCTTTCCGTGGCAATGACTACCTTTAGTCAGGTGGATATTCCCTGCAGATGCCTGTTGCGGGGTTTAAGAAGTGATTCGTGATTGAGAAAGTGTCCTTCTGGAGGCCCTGCAAAGAGCCTGGATCTGCAGTGCGACACCGCACCGGGCTCTTTGTACCACCGCAGCTCAGGAATCCATCACAGGGAGTAAAACAAAGCGCCGAAGTCTCACCTCGGCACACATCTGAAATCAAATCTTCCCTTTTTAAGAAAAAAAAAAAAAATTAGACAGAAGCTTCCTGGAGATGCTGGAATATAGAGGATGGAAATGTTGTGTTATACCTTGTACATGTGCGGGGCAGGAGCAGCCCAGGGCTGCTGCAGGCAGCACCAGCCCGAAAAGCTGATCCTCTGCGCTGGGAAATCTGCCCCTGCGTCATCCCAACTCACGGAGAGCAAAAGCAGAGGAATGGACACCCCGGAGCTCCCTCTGTAGAGAGCTTCCTCAACAAACGACTTTCTGTGACTCCTGAAAGCCTGCAGTCAAATCGATCACGCCAAATACCCACCCGGGCTCCCTGCACCTTCAGCCACTCACACTCGGCATCACCCGGCCATCACGAGGGGACGGGTGTGCAATCTCTTTCCAGGCATCAGCGGGGGTAACGTGAAACATGTGTGGCTTGTTTTGAAGCTCTCCCTCTCCCGGCTGTGTGCAGGGGTTAGTGCTCATAGGGTGATGGGACAGAGGGACAAGGACCCCACGCCCACCATCACCTTGCGAAGCCTCAGAAGTAGCTACTGATGGAGAGAGCTTCTCCGGAGAAAAACACGGCCATTTGCACACACAGCGATTGATAGCCCCGGGCTGCCCCCGTGCACCTTCCCCCTGACTTTGCGCACTCGCTTCTGTGTCCCATCGCCCGCCAGCACTCCTCAGTCACTCTTTGCTACTTCAACAACCATTCCAGTCATCTTGGTGCAACCTAAAGCCGACAACGTGAATACGTGACTTTGAGGAACACTTCCATTCTGGAGTACAACTCATGAGGACACCCAGCTCTGGGCAGTACCCAGGTAGCTACTGATTCAAGCACAAGCCTTGGGCAGTGGCCCTGACCTTCTAAGCTGCTTGTTTCAGGGTTGAAATCATGACAATCGCAACCTGCACTTGGGAAAGCCTTCAGCCACCAAGCACTCAGCCTCCAGAGCACAGTCAGCTTAGTTGGCTCAGTCCTTCGTCGTAATATCACGCGCTAAAGATCTGGGTATTCAGAGCAAGCAGCTGAACGCAGCAGCCAAGAAAGCCTACAAAGCCCATCTCCATAAAACAGATTATTGTTTGCCATTACCTCTTTAAGAGAGCTTATCCTTCCAGCTCTAACGTTAATTTTCCAATTAGAAAAACTGCTGGACGACTTCATTAACCAATACCTCTTCATGTCACTGAAGGACTTGGTGACCACCTGCCATCAGCTGCTATCAGAGGGGCACAAAACCCTTATGATCAACACAGGGACTGGAGTCCGTCCACAGCAGATTGCAGCGATTCTCCCGCAGACTGGATTCTCCCCAGTTTGCAGATGACAAATGATACTTTCCAAGTATCCAGCTCCTGCCACCATGAATTGAACCCAATTCTTCCATTACTAGTAAGCCACATATATCTGTCATATGCTTCTCCAAGGGTCTGGACATAACAGCAAGCATCCCTTCATCTTTACTTTCCAAATGCCAGCGCCAACCATCTCCTCAGAAAGCTTCAAAGGGCTCATTCCTTTCCCACCAAGCACTATAATTCCCCCAAAATTCAGTCCAGCACCACTATAAATGCAATTATACTCTTCTTACCAGGAAGGACCTGCCCACCACTATACTTTGTTGAACCTTCAGGCATAAAAGTCCACTTCAAAGTGCTTTATGTGGGTCATTTTTACCCGTGCCCCGCTGCAGTACTTTGCAATGAGACACAGACAGAGTAAGTTTCCCACTGCTGTCCATTTGTTCTGTTTCACCTTTCTGTTTTTTCACAGCTCTCAGATTCCTTGCTGCAAATATTCTCCTCCAACTGAAAGCAGTAAAAGATCAATAAAAATCGGAACTTTGCTGAGGGTGCAGGAATCAAACACCACCTGAAATACCTCTGAAATAATAGCGTTCTGGTTTCAGCTGGGGATAGAGTTAATTTTTGTACTAGCAGCTGGTATAGCGCTGTGTTTTGGATTTAGGATGAGAATAACGTTGATAACACACTAATGTCTTAGTTGCTGCTAAGCAGGCGAGGACTTTTCAGCTTCTCATACTGGCCTGCCAACAAGAAGTTGGCTGGCTGGGGTTAAACTACAACAAATAGGTACATCCACCAGTCCCAACCCAACGTGGAGATCTCTGAGACAGATACAGCAGCTGGATGGAGGAAATTGCATACGCCAGTTTGAACACGAACTCTGGGAAAGCACCAAGGCAAATCAGCAGAATAGTTCAAAGTGATCGGTGCTCATGGTATTGCTCTCAGGTGAAAAATTCGTAAAGATATACCGATGCCTGGAAATCGGCCAGCCAATTCAACAAAAGGAATGCGTTCAAGAGAAGGGACACGTGAAGTATTGTGACTATCACAGCAACCCTCTGATGGTCAAGCGTGGCATGGCATAATTCAAGACACGTGAAGTAAATGATAGAAGCAGAACTAATGCCACCATCAGCTGGCTCCTGAGATGGAAAAGGCACCTATAGGGAAATTAAAAACATCCTTCATGTCACTGAAAAAATAGAGTTTCAGCAGCCATTGGTAGTGCATTTCACAGGCTGCTCAAAATATCCAATACATCCCTCTCTGCCATCAGATAAAGGAACTCCAGAGTATCTCACCGAATTCACTATGATTTTCTTCCAGTAAACAGAAACCATCACCACGAACAGCAGCAGTGAACAAGTGGCTTTGCGCTGGGTAGAAGTGACACACACGTCCTGCCACCGAGCCTCTGCAGCACGTACATTGAATTTATCCTACAACAACCCTGGCTAAAGTGGAAGCAGCTGGGAATCGCACTGACAGACACCTATTAACCTACATCACACATGACAGTGACAGAGACAGCTCGTTGCTACAACCCCCAGAAATACCAGAGTTAGTGTCAATAAATGAATAAATAAATAAATAAGGCTGTCGATGAGTATGGGTTACCCTCAAGCATGCTGAAAGCAATGCGTATGTGCACGTGGATGCAAGCTGTCAATATACTGAAGAAACTGATGACTTCGATTATATGAGACCACAGACACCAGACCAAAGAGGCAGTTCCCAAAGAACCCAGAGATCACTAGGAACAGCTTCCTTGGCCGTGGCCTCCCTCCTGAAAGCGTGGAAGAACTACGGAGTCTCAAAATATTTAAGGGTTTGATGAAAAGCTTAATTTTTCCCATAGCAATTTATGGATATGAATCATGGGGAAAGAATGCTGCAGACACGGAGAAAAAACTGAAGCCTTACTGATGTGGTACTGACATATCTTTTAGATTGAAAGGAAGATGAATGCTGATGCTAGAAATATTAGTGGAGAACAGGCAGAGTCTGCTGTCAGAAATCAATATATACAGACTTATGTACTTTGGTCACATCAGGCACCGAGATGAAAATAAACCTCAAGAAAGTAATTACGGAAGGGAAAGTGGAGGATCATTGCAGAAGAAAACAAGCAGCGAGGAGATGGAGAGGACAGCCGCTGCGAGGTGGGCTGTCGACCACTCGGAGCTGATGGGAGCTCACGGCGGCAGTTAAACGCCACTGCCACAATGTCACCCACACAGGGGAAAAAGGATTGTGCTTTGCTCAGGTACCACAGTGCGGCGATGAGACAGCCAGGGAAAAAGGCAGCAGGGGCTGGGCAGGGAGGAAGGGAGATAGAGAGCACACGCAAGAAGGTGGAAAGAGGAAAGGTTGCGGCATGCTCTGTATCCACTTAGAGCAAGATTTTTGGGCTTGATCTCAGGCAAATTTGTTCTTTCACCCTTTGCAGAGGTCACAACCCCTTCTTTTCTATAGCTTTGCAAGAGGAAACGGGGGAAAATGAAAAGAATTTATTTGGTAAGAGTGGCTCTTCCGTATACATCCCCTGTCCTCCCATCAGCACCATCCGCTGATGCCACACACACAGGGTGACACTAGCACAAGCTCCGTGTACAGGAAGGACTGACCTGATTATGCAGGATGCCCAAACCTGGGCTGGCCTTCAAAGAAAGTCTTCAAGAGTCTTTACCCAATGCGTAGGCAGGGCAGCAACAACACCCCCGGTCATCCTCCAGGAGCTTTGCACTCCAGAAGACGAAAAGAAAAAGCTAAGTCTTCATCTGAAGAAGTTATACACGCACACATGTGTGTGTAGACCCACCTGAGATGTATGACCATCTCAGTGCATAGTGTGTGCACACCCCTAAGCACAAATCATAGACTCAGAGAACGGTTTGGGTCAGAAGGGACCTTAAAGATCACCCAGTGCCACCCCCTGCCCTGGGCAGGGACACCTCCCACCAGCCCAGGTTGCTCCAAGCCCCGTCCAGCCTGGCCTTGAACCCCTCCAGGGATGGGGCAGCCACAGCTTCTCTGGGCAACCTGGGCCAGGGGCTCACCACCCTCACAGCAAACAATTTCTTCCTCAGATCTCATCTAAATCTCCCCTCTTCCAGTTTGAAATCATTACCCCTTGTCCTATCGTTACACTCACTGATAAAGAGCCCCTCTTCACCTTTTCTGTAGGCCCCCTTTAAGTACTAAAAGACAGTTATGAGGTTGCACTGGAGCCTTCTCTCCTCCAGGCTGAACCACCCCAACTCCATCATCCTGTCCTCATAGCAGAGGGGCTCCTACGGAGTGACACATGGCACCCAAAGGTCTCCCCCGCTGCCCCCTGTCCGCTGGCCTCGCAAGTCTCTTCACCTTCATTTGAACCCATCCCTGGTTTTTTCCAGTTCAGCAGCCGCCGCTCTCCTCCCGCATGGCTGGCGGCCGTGGGGACGTGGCAGAGCCTGATGCTGCGCAGGGCTGCCCCGGGGACGGTGCTCTGCAGCGGGGCTGTCACAAAACTATGCCTGCATAAAAGGCAGCAGCTCCTCATAAACTTCCAGAGATGAAATCTCTGACACAAGCTCTTAAAACTGTGATTTATAAGCCCGGTCAACAGCTGAAGTGGCAGAGATAGGAACCTAATTCATCTGAGCCAACTGCCGCTATCAAGCGTTGCTGCTTGGAAAGCAAAAGGAGCTGATGAACCCCAACAGCATTCCCAGATCTCTGCCGCTCCGAGACCCTGCTAGGACCAGCTTTCTGGGAAGCACCAAGTACCCACTTGCCTAAAATCCACCCTCTTTGGGAGCTCTCAAGCACCAAAGTATTTTGACAAGAATCCAAATCCGTTTCATGACAGTGGAAAATAAGAAGCAATTTGCAAGACGGAGAGGGTCTAATTAGACTGAGGAACACACCGCAGATTGTTTGAGCCGGTCCCTGAGCTGATGTATCTCAAGCAGAGGGTGATTTCTGGAGCTCCTGTGATCTGCCCGTGGGAAGCTGAAGATTACTGATAAGAGACTGCATCTGAAATAAATTTTTTTACATCATACTCATACCAGACAAGTCTGAAGAAGTTATCTCTAAAATTCATGTAGTCAAGGTCTATTTTGCTCTTTCCAAAGACTGAAGGATTAGCTTTGCAAGCACCAAGAATAGCTCTAACCACTTGATGATTTCTCAAAGGTACGAGCTGAGCCTTAACATTCCTCTTCTGCACCAAAACCCAAACAAAATTGTCTCTCCGGGCTGCTGTTCAGTTCTGCACGCTGTTTCGCCCACGAAAACCACCCTAAAACAGTATTCAAAATCTAATCAAACGGCAGACAATGCCTCGGATTTCACTGGGATTAATTCTGATTTCCTCTGGCTAGAGTGTGTGCAAATAATACCAGTTTCTTAAATTAAGAAAATAATTCAAGGTAAGACTGATCCCTCTCCCAAGCCAGCAGGTCAGGGAGGGGACGCCTCTTTCCACTGGGCCTTTGATCTTTGCTGCTTGACCTTGCTTTTGGCAACCTTGGGAGGTCAGGGAAATTGTTTTCGGAGCCCCGCAGCCTATTGATTTCTTCACCAGGGGAAGGACATTAGCATTGTCATGGTAATGGCAGACCCCTGAAGGCTTGTTAGGTGTTACCACCCCTCCAAGAGGTGCCCCCTCGAGGGCATGCCTGGCTTCTTCGGAGGCCAACAATCTGCCAATCAGTTCCACCCCATGAAAGCCAAGGTGAACGTGAGGAGACCTCACCACCTGTATTATAATCTGCAGCTGTATTGAAATTTTCCTGGCCGAGCTGAAATTTTAATGTTTAATTTACTTGAACTAATGCGTCGCAAAATTCCCATCTACACTGAAAATTCTAATGAACCTTTGGATGGACAGAGAGACCTCCAAGCTTTGATCCTTTTCACTGCTGTATTTTAAAACAAGCAGTTCCTTAAGAAGGTTAAGGAAGCAATAATAAAGAATTTTTAGTGTGTGTACATGATCATTCCATACTGATGCACTTCAGCTTTAATAATATTGTATTAAATTTTATTGTAACCTTGCTGACATTTACTGCAAGGGAAAGTGCGTAAGCTTAACAGCCTTATAAAATACAGCCCAGTAATGTACCTATAAAGCATAATATTTCTATACCAATGATGAGCTATTGCAATTGCATCCAATTTAGTGGCTCATTATTAACGAGTGCAATCACCTTCTCAGTCACATGCTCTGAAACGCGGCATAGTATATTGATGCCATTTCACATTTTACAAGGCAGCTGCTCCAATTTTGCTCAGCGGTACAATGATCTGACAGTGGAAATTCTCTTCTCATTATGAATTAGCTGTAAAACGCACCTGATGATAAAGAGGTAAGTCCTTACGCGAATCACCATGGCTCGAGTAAATTCAAAGGAGGGAAATTAGTTTACAGTAGCTGAGATCAGGCCCATTAAAGCTGACTTGCCTCCCTCAACTCCTGAAGATAGCCTTTTGCTACGAAGTGATACTGTTTAGTAAAATTTCGAGAGAAGAGACAATTACTGAAGCCCTTTTATGGCCTAAAACGGCTCAACAAAATTGCATCTCTGTATAACCTGTGCAAGCGTCCACAGGCTGCCCCAAAAGCCCTTGGCCACCCTTGGAGTCCACCTTCCCAAGAGACTTTTAGGAATCCCACGAGGTACCCAGCTGCACTGTTAAGTCCCTAAATACCTTGGTAAAACTGAGCTCAGCAGTGCTTGTGGGAAAAGCTCATTTGGTACCAAAAATTGGACTTTGGTGGAATTTAAGCACCTCCTTTCAGAAAAGCACATCCGAAAGTCCCTGCATCCACAACCACTTATTCCTAGAAGCCCTTAAAACTCTCAAGCGACCCCTCTGCGGCCAGTTCATTCGCTAACAGAAGTTCTTAGGCTCTCCCAGACCATCCTGGTGGGCCAAAGACCTGCTGGGAACCAGAGACCTGGCAAAGAAATAGCTAAACTGTCCTTATAACCCCAAAAGAGGTCTCCTAAGCAAGTCCTCTGGATCCTTCTCAAAGGCACCGACAACAAGGTGACACCTGAAGTAAGAACAGCCTTTCTTATTAAAGAAGGACAAGGATACAAATTTCAGCACAAACAACAGGCTCAGTTGCTACCTCCGATATACATAACTTGTCTTTTCCTCAACCCTTACTCAACACCACTTTCAAAGCTTAGTTCAACATGATGCTTTCACCGTCACAGCTGCAGATTAGCAACATTCCAAGACCAAATCCTGGTGTTTCTTGACGGGTACAACTTGAAAAAAGGCAGAAGGGGAACTCATCCACACTTGAAAACACCTACGAGCTTTATGACCATGGATTCCACATCTCCTTCAGCTGCACCGAGATGAGGCACAACAAAAAGACGATGGGACAAGACCCTACAAGATGCAAGGGGTGCCCCTGGCATGAACCAGAGTTCAGGATGTCTGAAGACCTCTACCACATGAAAAAGCCCAGTGCAATGAAGACCTCAAGAGCAGCTGGGGATTTTCTGAGCTGTCAAGGTGACGCAGCCTCAAAGCGATCGGTGCTGCTCAGCGGAATGAGACAAACACAGCTGGTACCTGGAGGAGATTAATTCAAAGAGTCATCTTGGCTGGAAGACAGGGAAAGATTTTGAGACACTGTGTATGTGGGGTAAAGAAAATAAGTAGTTCATTTTCTTAGAGCATTAAGCTGTAATGGCTGTCAAGGGGGATTACTGATATTGTTATGCCAGTGTCAGCACATGTTGTAGAACAGCTATATTTTGAATTTCCATACTTGCTTAATTTAATGTTCGGATAATCTGGCAAATGAAACAGGAGCCTCAAAGACTCCTTTTTCCCCCCTCTTTCTTTTTAAAAAAATCATTCCATTAAGAATGTTAAATTCTTGGGAGCAAGAGCTGGCATACATGGAGGGCACATACTAATCTCATTTATGCTGAGATTTGCTTTCTGTTAAGCAACAGAAAAACAGCTAATCAAGCATAATTCAATAATACATCATCTGCAGATGCAAAGACTCAGAAGATTGGTATGGAGCTTTGCCTATTTACATGAACTGATGATCTAGGCCAGGTGCATTTAATTGCACATGGGGCGTGGGTGCACACCTAAATAACTCCTCTGATGGCTCCTCCCCAGCTTTGGGCTAGCTGAAATCTGGGAGAGCTTCCAGCACACGACTGAACGGCCTCCATGCTCCTCTACACGTGTCATCGGTTTGTGGCAGCCAAGACAGCCCGCTTCCCTGGGTAGAGAGCACTGGCCTAGCTGCCACCGTCCCTGTTGCCCGGTGTTGCCAGAGGCTTGAGGATAATATCAGGTGGAAGCTTAGATCAGCTGGTGACACTGCCATGCTCTCTGCATCACGCCACAGAGCATTTCCAGACGTCCTCAGAATAACATTATGCTCCTCGCAGAAAACCACAGCTGGAAAAACATGGTCTGCTCAGACACTCATTGCCATGGCTGGGTCTGCGTGGTCTTCCCATTTCCATGCTCACAGCCACCACACAGTAGGAGATCAGGAGGAGAACTGACCCATTCATTCTTGACGTGGGTCATGTCATAAGAAAAAAGGCTCCCTGTGTCAACAGCCCAGCCTACCTGCCAGAGCCACCCTGCAAACGGAGCACCACGTTTGGCTCCCACATGCCCTGTAGCTGCTACCAACACCGTACAAGGCAGACCAGAGTCTTCCTCTGCCACAGGTGACGCAAGGGCAGCATTTCACACCGATGGCAAATCTTGCATCGCATTACACTTATCAGGGCTGTCTGGAGGAAAGCAACTTCATTTTGTGGAGGATATCAACACTCCTTTTCTTTGTTTTATTCAGATTCAAGCCAAAAATTTAAGGTGTTTGAAATTCCCTACCCAAGAGAACAGAGACATGTCCCACGGAGAGCTGCTGGGCGCTGGAGCTACGGTCCCAGTAGCCCTGGGCTCCTCGTCAGAGATGCTGTGCCAAGGACCGACAAAGAAGGTCCTTCAAGCCTCTGAAATCAGAAAACATCCTACTAAACAGTCTACTTGGCAAACTGGCAAATTCTATCCCCTAAATATTTGTTCAGTATTACTATTATGCAGCTTCATAGATCAAAATGTCATACAGTAGGGTAAAAACCTCATGTTTCAGACTAACTTAAAAGAATCCAGGTACCACCTCTTGCCAATGCTTCCTCTGGCTATTATCTGATACGTAAGAAAAGACATTTAGGGAGGCTGGAGGGTTTGGAGTGCAAAATTATCACTAATAATAGACGGACTAGCAGAGAGATAGCACTATGCATGAGGACACGTAGACAGACGCTTAGACCAATACATATATAAACAGGAGAGAGGCCAAGAGACACTTCTCTTTGTTCTCCATCCCCTGTTTTGTTGTTAAGGCTCTATGCTAATTTCCGTGGAATTACTACAGCACATTTGTAAACACACATGAAATGCAGACAGCTCTCTGCAATCACTGCTGTCTTGGGCTATTAAGTATAATATTTAGCTCAGCCAGATGCTGCCAGAAGTTCGCCAAGCCCATAAAACAAGCTCAATCACATATTTTCGAAAACAAGAACACGAAGCCATTTTGGAAGAGTTTACGTACATGTTTGTGTATTTGTTTCCTTCCATCTGGCAAACTCCCTCCCAAGACAGAGAGCTGAAGCCCAAGGGAGGAAGTTTTTGCATTCAGTCACCTCTCAGCGACACCCTCCTGAAACAGGATTGCCATCAGTCCCCCTTAGCTAGAGCACGCTGCTTCGAATGGCACAGAAGATTAGAGAAGATGCTGTCGTTTTTGATGGCACACAAGGGAAAACAGGACCCTCTGCTGGGTGCACACCTCCAGGGTGACTGGTTCCAGCATACTGTGGAGGTATCTCTGCAGGTTTGGATGGTGCTAAAACCCCAATGTCCAGTGACATCATGTTTCAAGCCTCTCTTGTCCCATAAGGCTGTTTGAAGGGGCTCCACAGAGGGAGGGTAACACCCACAGGGTCCAGACCCGCAAATACACCTGCACACAGGCACCCTTCCAGACCCGAGCACCTCAGCAAGATGCCTTATGGGGTAGAGCCATCACACATGCAGAGCTTGAGGCTGAGGATGTCAGAAAGGCATCACTGGATGTGCTCTTCTGTCTGCATTTGCTTTGAGGCTCAGGACATCTTCAGCCCTGTACTGTTGTTTTTTCCGTTGAACTGAACCACGGTCAGTTATCCCACAGAAAAACAAGGCAGGAACAGGAAGGCAAAGAACATCAAATTATTAAACCTCTTAAACTACAGCCCTGGAGCATATTTGATTATGTCCTGATGCAGAAAGTGCTGCAACAACCAGAAACCTGGAAAATCACAGGAGGCACCTAAGAACAGCTACACCAGGAGCAGCCAGACAGGCTGATGGCCAGGGCACAGTCTAGACTGTGTATCAGCTCCAGTAATGGCCACTGTCAGCACAGGCAGCAAGAAACCCACAGGGGAGAGGTGTGGAACATTCATCCATCCAAAGAAAAAGGTCCTTACCCCTCCAGCGCCTGAGCCTGTCACTTGCTCTGACGTTACCCACCCCCTCCAGCACTCACACCCCAGCACTGAAGTACAGGGATGCTCGTCACCTGCACAACTCCGATCCAGGATTTTTTCTTGTATCTCACCTGTAGGAACTTTTAGCTGGTTCCATAAACATTTAATGAAAATATTTTACAATTCAACCACCTCCGAGTGGCACAAGCCCCTGCTGCAGTCACACACGTGCTTTAGCTTTGCACTTGGGCTGTGTGCACTAAGCGTCCCCGCACCCCACATCCCACACAAGGTCTTTTCCCTGTACATTGGACCCTGCCTAGTATAACAAGAGGCACCTCAGGTGCTATCAGAATATAAATACTAACAGTAATGCTCCTACAAGCACAAATAACGAGGATGTAAATCATAGAATCATAGAATCACCTAGGTTGGAAGGGACCTTTCAGATCATCGAATACAACCAACAGCCTAACACTGACAAAAACCATCACTAAAACATATCTCTAAGCACTGTGTCTACACAGCTTTTAAATACCTCTGGGGATGGTGCCTCAACCACTGCCCTGGGCAGCCTGTTCCAATGCTTGACAACCCTTTTGGTGAAGACATTTTTCCTAATATCCATCCTAAACCTCCCCTGATGTAACTTGAGGCTGTTTCCTCTTGTCTCATCACCTGTTCCTTGGGGGAAGAGACCGACCCCCCCCCGGCTACCCCCTCCTTCCAGGGAGCTGCAGAGAGCGAGAAGGTCTCCCCTCAGCCTCCTCTTCTCCAGGCTGAACACCCCCAGCTCCCTCAGCCGCTCCTCACAAGACCTGTGCTCCAGACCCCTCACCAGCTCCGTTGCCCTTCCCTGGACACGTTCCAGCACCTCAATGTCTCAAAGTCCACCGACAGCAGATGCAAACAATCCAGACAGATGACTGGCTTTAAACTTAGCACAGCCCTAAAGAAAATTACAACATTGTCCCACCCAGAGAGAGCTTCCCCTCTGCTCTGCACGCCCACGTAGCCAAACCAGTGGCTCCAGTATCAAACAAAACCAACTGAACAGGCAAACACCAAAGCTCTTGGCCATTGGGCAGCACGCAGCTCACAGCAAACACCTGCCCGCTCTCCCTAGCCCCAGCCCGCTTGTTTTCCCTTGATTCCATCCCAGGGGAAGGGTGCAGCAGAGCGCACGGGAGCGCGTCCCTTCCCGCAGCTCCTTGTCCCCTGGCCAGCCATTGTGCAGAGGAGCATCAGGGGTGGACCTGGCCAGAGGCCAGTGCCGCGGCACACGTGTTCCTCCCCAAAACGAACCAGAGATTTGGTTGCTAGGTCTCAAGTTTATCCACAGGGCTGCAAGTCTGAGATGCTTGGCCCTGCCCAGAGCCAGAACACATGTTTGTGGGATATACAAACTGCTTGAAATAGAGGCCACAGAGGACCCATTAGAAATTCAATATTAGCTTTGTAAAATTGCTAATAATTAGCTACAGCTCTTTTCTCCATCACAGCAGCTGGTGACATGAAAGTGATTAAGTTTCTAATGAATAGATTAGGGTTACTGAATATATTAAATAACAAGGTTTTTAATCAACTGTTTATTGATTCCAGCAAGACGGTTCTGACGGCAAAAAAACCACTGGGTAGCAATGGAATTTATTTATGGGCTAATGTTCTACATCAGAAATAATTAAAAATAGATTATTTTTCACCAAATCTAGAGCTTTTTTCTCTTTGAGGCAGCTCAATATGGATTAAATTAACTGCAAATAATAAATTAAGGGAGAATTGAAAGCTAAATTCAGACTGGAGAGGTGCTCAGAGCCTGGCAGTCAATCTTTGTTTTCCGTTGTTGTGGCAGAACCAGCCACATATTTATTGTCTGGTTTTAGCCAGGAGAGACAAAAGGTTGGACATCTTGGGCAAGAGGTTTCTGAGACACCATCCCTGTTGTCCAGCCTCATGGGAAGGATCCATAAGGACCCCATCCCACAAACCATCTGGGGAGAGGATTTGGTGTTAACTAACCAGAAAGCAAACTTTTATTTGCACAAGCTCCTTTATGTGGGAAGAAGTAAAAGTATTTTCCACCAAAGTGCAACACGCAGCTATTAACACTCCAGGCTCTCGAAGGGTAGCTGGGCTCTGCACCCCAGTGTCACAAACTGTGCCCAGCACTGCAGGGAGCCACATGCCTCTGGCTGGGAGTGTGGAGGGGAGGTCTCAGCTGCTGCTGGGGCAGGACACCAACACAGGTCTTCTCTGAACAGGGTCCCATTAGGACACTCACAGTGCAGCACCTCCCCATCCCGGTGACCCTCTGTGCCAGATCACAGAATGGTTTGGGTTGGAAGGGACCTCAAAGATCATCCAGTGCCACCCCCTGCCCTGGGCAGGGACACCTCCCACCAGCCCAGGTTGCTCCAAGCCCCGTCCAGCCTGGCCTTGAACCCCTCCAGGGATGGGGCAGCCACAGCTTCTCTGGGCAACCTGGGCTACGGTCTCACCACCCTCACAGCAAAGAATTTCTTCCTAATATCTAATCTAAATCTCCCCTCTTCCAGTTTAAAACCATTACCCCTCATCCTATCACTACACTCCCTGATCCAGAGTCCCTCCCCAGCTTTCCTGGAGCCCCTTTAGGGACTGGAAGGGACTCGAAGGTCTCCTCAGAGCCTTCTCTTCTCCAGGCTGAACCCCCCAACTCTCTCAGCCTGTCCTCACAGCAGAGGGGCTCCAACCCCCTGATCATCTTCATGGCCACCTCTGGACTCACTCCAACAGGTCCATGTACTTTTGGAGGCAGCACTGCAGAGGAGTCTCACCAGAGCAGAGTAGAAGGGCAGAATCCCCTCCCTCAACCTGCTGGCCATGCTGCTTTTGATGGCTTTCTGAGCTGTGAGCACACATTGCCAGCTCACATTGAGCTTCTCATAACCCCCAAATCCTTCAGATGCAGCTGGAGAGCAGGGCTGGGGAGATGCTTGGCCGCATCCCACACCCTTGCTGGGTGTCAGGGGTTACGTGTTGCAAAGCAAAGACCAGCAAGCAGGTCATTCCCACAGCTGGGAAGACCTCTCCGACCAGCAACAAGTTTGCACTAAAAAGCTGTGAACCTGCCAGTGACATCTCATGTCCCAGCCCTTGTAAATGAAGCTAAGAAACAATTTCTCTCTGCTCGTCAGCGATCTTTCCAGTGCTGCTCATTGATCTCCAAGGCCAGCCAGGTGACAAGCAGCACATTTCATGTTCTCTTTAAGCAGTTTCCATTTCTGCTCCCATCAGCTTCAGAGGACCACGGCTGCATCCCTTCATGCAATAGGATCCAGGATGTTCTGCCGTTTTAATTACCCACAGTGGAAACCAGCCGGAGGAAAAAGAAGAAATGTTTAGGACCGCTAACTTTTTCCATGGCTCCAAAGGGCCGAACAACTTTCTGCCAGTATATATAGCTACCTAGGGGTCTATTATTTGAAGTGCTCCATGACATAAGCAGATCCATTATATATATATGTGTATATATACAGTGCATATGCATACGGAGCCATTTATAGAGCAAATCATTCTAGCCCTGATAGTTTATAACGTAGAGGGCCTTTAGTCTGGCATTGAACCAAAGCCAAATGCTGCGTGTGCTCTTTAAATCAATGTAATGCAGAGAAGACATTTTTCTTTGGAGCCCCAGTGGAAACAGGATTCCCTGGAAGGTTTTGCTCTCAAAATGGCAGCTGTTTGAAGCTGCCGTACGGGTTCGGATCAGTATAAGCAGTGCCTGTCAAAAAGGTCTTGGCGTGCAGAGGGCTGTTGAGGTAATCAGAGGGCTGTGATAAATCAGGTAACTGTGTTTGTCCATGGTAGGCTACAGGGTTACCACCTCTGCATGCATGACATGGGCTGGCACACAGGGACGGAGCATGTGAGAACAGGTTGGATCCGCGTGACTTTCACAAACAACACAACCATGCCACGTGAGCCCTTCTTCCCTCGTTTTGTGTGTCTGTCCGCTGCTAAGTCATCTTTCCCTCAAGAAAGTTAGCATAGAGAGAAAAATAAAAACCAGATTGCTGACAATTATCTACTAGGCTTTCCTTGCACTAATGTCACAGTTTTAAGACCAGACACCGAGATATGATCTATAATATTAATATCTATATATGATACCAACCCTACAATTACACATTTATGCCACGTGAAGTGACAGGTAACCATGTATTCAGTCCTAGACAGTTAGATGCAAAGATCACCTACACCCCAAAGCCCAAACGCAACTTGATTGAGTTTTTTCCTTTTTTTCATTCTGCTGAGCCTCAGTATCTTAGCTCTTAAATACGGGAGGGGTGACACAAGCGAACACTAGCCAGGTCCCACTTCAGGTGGACATAGAATCATAGGGTCGGAAGGGCCCTCTGGAGATCACCCAGTCCAACCCCCTGCCGGAGCAGGGTCACCCAGAGCAGGTGGCACAGGAACGCCTCCAGGCGGGTTTGGGATGTCTCCAGAGACGGAGACTCCACCACCTCTCGGGGCAGCCTGTGCCAGGGCTCTGCCACCCTCAACAGCAAAGAAGTTCCTCCTCATGTTGAGATGGAACTTCCTATGGTCAAGTTTGTGCCCATTACCCCTTGTTCTGTCCCCGGGCACCACTGAAAAGAGCCTGACCCCATCCTCCTGACACCCCCCCTTTCAGTATTTATATGCATTGATAAGATCCCCCCTCAGGTGTCTTTTTTCCAGCCTGAAGAGACCCAAATCCCTCAGCCTTTCTTCATAAGAGAGGTGTTCCAGTCCCCTCATCCTCTTGGTAGCCCTTTGCTGTCCCCTCTCCAGCAGTTCCCTGTCCCTCTTGAACCGGGGAGCCCAGCACTGGACACAGCACTCCAGATGTGCCCTCCCCAGGGCAGAGCAGAGGGGGAGGACGACCTCCCTCCACCCGCTTACCCCACATACCCACCGCACCTGCAGATGTGGGACAGCCTTACACACTCACCCCTCAGCGCTGCAGCTCTTCGTTTCAGTACTCCTTCCAAGGCTGGTCTGTGCACGTGTTAAGAACCTTAATGCTCTGATGAGCGGTTATTTTAGCTCTGGTCACTTAAATCTGTATTCACCTGCTAAAGACACATCTCTGCATTTGGTGATGCTGGTTAAATTCAAGGAAAAGTCCCACTGCAGACGAGATCAACCACAGCGAGAACTTTCCTTTTTTATGTATGCAAGATTTTAATGTAATTTGGAGTTTTCCCAGGTTTTTGTTCATCAGGCCCTCCTGAGCAGGATACGTGGGGAAGAAACCACTCGGTCTTTTGCCCCAACCCCAGCCAGCTGCTACGCAAGCACTCCTGCCTTGTAAGCATCAAAGGCAGCTTTTAGTTTGATTTTCCAGACAATTAACACTAAGACGCCTGACCCCCGGATGGTGGAGATACCCCACGGAGACAGGATGGGGTCTGACAACAGGAGTTCACAGCCACATATCAAACCAGAATCAGATCTTTAAAGCTGTTTGCATTCACCACCACCCAACTGGGTCTGCTCCGGGCTGGCTTCTCATTTAAAGGGATAGTGACTTGGCTGTATGGTTACATGTTTCCCTAACTTTTTTTTTTTTTTTTAACTCACACGTCAGCACGCTGCCTCACTGTGTCTATGTGGTGATTTTCCTTAGCATCCAGGTACAAAGCAGGAGTCTCCGCACCCATCCACGCACACCTCAGCGGGACAGAATTACACTTACATGTCCCTGAGGTTCTAATTCAGCAAAGCCTTCGGGCTTTTATGACACTAAAAGTTTCAGCGGGCCACCCCAGCCCTTCCTGGCTTGGACACTTTGGGAGGAAGGGGGAAGGACTGGAGCATGGTCCTGCCAACAGGGAGTCCCTGGGTTCTCCAGGGATGTCTCTGGATTGTGCTCCAACCTCAGATACACCCAGGAGAGAGGAAGCTAGAGAAGTGATTTGGAGCGTGCTTTACACCTCACAACCAAAGAGCACTCTGCACTGAACTGCAGTTAACATCTAAGTGTGGAGAGCAGAAAAACTTCAATAGAAAATAGAACAAACGCCAGAGGAGACAGCAGCATCACCCCCACGTACCACGACTGCTGCAGGAAGCAAGTCCCAGCTGGCATCCATGGCCCTGTGAAATAAATGAAGGTGCCTTCGAGGAATCCTTTTCCATCACATCATCAGCCTTTTTTTTTTCCTCTCTCAATCCCAGAGGCAAACCAGCTGAACGGCACCACAGTGAAGGCACTAACAGAAGCAGTACTTCATTCATGCTTCCCTTCCAAGCCCTGAAAATTGGTATTTTTAAGACAAAATTAAGAATGCTTCCTTAGAGTCACTAACCCCTATTGCTTGCACTTCTCCCTGTGCGTAGAAAGTATCACAGGTAAAGAAACACGTTACCTTCCTAGTCTCCAAATATGTTTTTAAACTTGCTCCTATGCTGAACTGGCCAGAGGAAAGCCAGGCTCACAGGCATAATCAACACGTGAGATAAATTGTCCAAGCATAGAAACAGCAGCAGAACATTTAATGAGGACGTGGAACATGGTCAAGGGCAGTGAAAAAGGGGGCCTGGGCTCTCCTGCGTTGCACCCCAAAGACAGTAGTCCCTCCTCCTCCAACCCTCCTGAGACCAGATAACAAGACCCGTGACATTCGCAAGAGATGCGTCAACCAAAAGTGCATCATTAATCTCCAGGCTTTTCACCTAAAACACGCTGCGTGGGGGCAAGTCTTTGCCCTTGAGTCACACTGATTACCTTGAAAGCGCACCGGCACACGCCCTGCTCGCTCAGCACTGCGGCTTGAGAGCTGGGAGGCAGCACGGTGGGCTGAGGAAAGCCACATGCCCCCAGGCGCTCATCTCACCAGCCACTCCTCCAGAAATCCTCTTTGCCCCTTCTTATCATCTGCAAACTCGTACTCCAAGCTTAGTTTATCTTCTGCTGGAAGGGCTGGTATCCAGAACGTGCTGGCAGGAGCACACAGCTTCTTGAGCTAAGCAGCCATCTGGAAGAGCCTTGTTTCCAAGAGGCAGCTGGAAAATCAGCAGCGTGGAGCACCAGGAGAGAGGTATGTGGAGACCACACACCCAAGCCTGGAAAGAGTCCCCAGCATGTTCCAGCAAGACCCAACCATGCTGACAGCGGCCTACACCACCATGTATAGTCCCTAAACTGCTAGGTGTATGGGGACCATACCATAGGAGGTGGTATGCATCCTGACATGAGAGCATATGAGCTCTGGATTCAGTACCTGAGGTAGTGGGGTCACTCCTAGAAGCCACTGAGCATCCAGTTGAGCTCAGCAGGAACTAGGTTAGATGTCAAAGGTGCACCACAGGAATCAACATAAAACCCTCTCCAAGTCATTAGCCCTTCTTCCTTTCTTTCACCGCTCCCATTTGATGAGTCCCTGGAAAGAGCAAGGTCAAAGATGAAGAAAGTAGTAAATACTTTTGGGGAGACACTGCAGAGAGGTTGCATGGCAGAAAGACCACTAAGACCAAATCCATCCTGGGCATTTTCACCATCTGGAGCTGCATTCACTCAAAGACACTCCTTGCGGGGATTATCCCATCACCTTCAAGCTCAAGTTACAATTTATAATGCTGAAACTACAGGAAAATACAGTGCCTAAGCTCTTCATAGAAAGCAAGCGTCACTAGATTGCCCTAGGATAACCTCCCGCTCTGCTTTTTCCTCCCCTCTCCGCAGTAACTGCAAGGTACCAGACATGCATCCACAGGCACATCCTACCACCGATCCACCCGGGTGCCCCTCCTCACTCCAAGGAGATGCGACTGCACAGAGCCAAGGAGGGGTGCTCGAGGCTGCCCTTATCACACTTCATCTGCACGAATTCCAGAGAGCCTCTGGGAATTTGAGATTTGTCGGCATTTCCCATCTCACATTTCCTACTGGAAATCCCTCCAGCTGGTAAGATGCTGTAATAGGTACCATTTAGTGAGCTAATGAAATCCATATGTAATTGTCAGAGAGATAATTGACACATTAGGACTCAGAGATTTGCATTTGGCCTTTTGCAGTTTACATCTCATGGCACGGCAGCTGCAGGGATGGCAAAGGGGTAGCATTTAACAGCACACTGCACGTGCGTGATCTTTTCTCCCCAGATTAAAAGTTCTACCTGCCTAAAAAGCTGGTTTAACGTGGCACGAAGGAGCCACCCATCTCTCCTCCCTTGACGATATTACACTGTTGGTTTGTGTCTTCCTTTCTGGAAGATTACCAGTAGGAAAATGCTTGTAAGGAGCACGCTACCAACACCCGTACTACTACCCGGAGAGGAGTTAAGCTGAAGTGAGGGCGGACGGGCAGACTGACACACAGACAACTGTTCAAGTCATCACTGAACGAACGTAGCCTGCCCTGCCTGCTGTTTAGTTAGCTGTGGGTAAACAGCACAGAGTTGGACCTCAAACTTCCTTCTTCCTTATCATTTCTACCTGTGACAAGTTTTGACTATCCTAAATACTTTTATCACTTGCAAAATGTGTCACTTCACCACACACTTTGGCCACAGGGGACTCCATTAGTGACCTTTCTCCACTGGGAAAACCGACCGTTTCTTCGTGTCCTTTAGCCAGCTACAAGCCCACAGAAGGACATGCCTTCATCTCCTACCATAACTTAGAGTAAGAGCCTTTGATGAGAAAACTCGACAAAAGCTTTTTGGAAATCTAAGTACACTCTGCAGCCTGGATCAAGCTTGTGGTGGAAAATGGCCAAAAATGCAAATTCTATACAATCATTTAAAGTACATTTTCCATAGGTTGAGCATGTACATCCCTTGGTAGAGGGGAAGCCAAACCTACCACATGGATCTTTACATCCAAGGCTCTTGGTTCAGGCCAAGGTATGACTTTAAAGGAGATCCTCTGAATTTCTGTAGAAGCTTCGCAATGTGTGAATGCGTATCCAGACAACCACAACACTTTCGGGCTAGGATGCCATCTGGAAATCATTACAAAGCACAGACTTGCTCATGGGATTTCATGCACTTCCCGCCCGACATGGGAACAGCCTGTTCCTCATTGTTTGGCTGCTCCTGTTCCTCTATACCAACTATAGACAGGGCAAGTGTCTCCATGCTGTGAGCTGCCTTTTTCTCCCTGCCCTTTTAAATCGCTCCTTTGTCCCCAGTTTCCAGTGCAGTAACTCTCCCCTTTGGCATTTTGCAAGGACCATCCCTCCTGCCGGCGGAGGGCGACGCTCCGCACTCGAGCACGCACAGCGCTCGGAGACAGGGGCAGTCTGCAGAGCTCTTGGCTGAGGCCTGAAGCCAACTGGCATGGGGAGTTTTGGTTTTTCACATTTTTTTGTTAGGTTTTTTTTTGGCTTTTTTTTTTTTTTTCCTCTTTTAAACATATTTTGCTAAGTGCAGAACAATGCAGGAACAGCACAGAATATAAACTTCTTTCCTTTTCTAATTAGTTTCACAAACTAAACAGTATCCGTAGCTTTCCTGAGCTACTTCAGGGACCCTCTGGAGTGTCTCATATGTTCATATTTCAGCCTCCTTTCTGTCTGCATTTTAGGCATTCTTCCTCCAAAAATTTTGAACTCCCTCTCCCCTCTCTTCCCTGCTTTTAGGGAGATTTTTACAGGCATATAGAGGCTTCATAGAAATCCCAAAGACCCCATTTCTCCATTGCTACATATAGAAGCTTCACAGAAATCACAAAAGAACCCAATTCTCTATTGCTACATAGTTTTAGCAGTCACTTCCACTACTGAAAAAGCAAAATAAGAGGTCATTAAGAACATTTCTGATTTATATTCACTTTCTGCTAACTAGAGGAGATCAAAAAATGCTGCTCTACCACATATTCTGACCAGTTCTCCCGATCTGAATCACGCATCTTGGGGGTGGAGAAGGAGCAGGTAATACATGTTCAAACAGCTTTGATAGCTATCAGAAGACCTCCCAGTCTCGTATTGCAGAAGGAAAGTCTGACAAAGCAGGAACATCTGGACGTAGCCAGAGCAGTTTGTGCATATTTACTGAACAAGCTTATTTACCATCTAATTGTTTCCAAGCAGTTTCATCATGTTGTTAATGTTGTGTCAAGAGCAAAGGCAGAGCACTCAACACGTTTAATGACCGACTTAAAGCCCCAGTACAAGGAGTCACGCCATGGTGTGGGAAATAACGCTGCTCCCTCAAGACTTCAGCCAAGCAGAAAACACCTCCAAAGAACTTTCTGCAACGGGGTGGGTGGACAAGAAACTTGGAAATGGAGACAACAAATGCACAGAAAACTGAGGACCAATGAAAGGAAGCCAAGTTATATTTTTAAGAACTCATCATTATTCAGCTGAACTCATGACTATGTTTTTCTGAAGGAGGGCCGGACTCATGCCATAAACAATGGTGGAAGCGACTGCTCAGCCCCCGTACACCACGCAGTTGTAGCCAACTTGAGGCCAGGATGGGCTGACGGATTGATTGACGGATGGATGGTGGGGCTGTGGAGCTGCTCGCCCTGGAGCAAATACCCCAAACTTGCTAAAATCAGCAACGCTCCAACGTTTTTTCATTGACAGCCAATGTGTTGCGATAGAAGCAGAAAGGAAAAAAAAACAAAACCCAACATTGTTTTTATTGCCTCTTGAATGTCAGCTGGCGTACTCTGCCTTGGGATAATGTACCCTAATTATATAGCTAGCCTTCCAAACACACTCTTCAAGTCTGCTGCATGTGGCATTTACAGTTGCTGTAATAATACAACAGACAGCCAAGAAGCATAGCATAAGCACACCTCTGACCTGCAAGTGACCCACTAATTAGTGGATGCACAAGGTTAACGAATGGAGCGCTTCATACAGAGAGGCGTGTTAGCAGCATGAACTCCAACCTCGGTAAACTGGGAAATCTATGCCAGGAGGTGTTTACACATTCATTAGTGGCGTTGGCGAAACAACACACAACAGAAAAGCCCCTTCCTGTTAATATTATGCTCAGAATAAAACGAGAGGTCTCTTTTTTCTGCACACAACAATTATTGCAGAGGTTGAATCGTAACTATGGAATTAGGCACTGCATTTGGAAACTGCAGGCAATTAGCTCCCAGTTGGCCCCGGATACTTTGCCAGGGCTTGTCTACCATCACTAGCAAGTTACAAATACCTTGTTTTATCCTTTGGTTGGTAGTAAAACGGTCCTGGATGCTCCAGATTACAGCTGGATTAGCACGCACTTCCAGAGAGCTAGAAGCATTTGGACCTGGGTACGGAGGGCACATGTGGCCCAATACAAGGCTGCAAGACTTGGACAGCCCCAAGCTCTCTGATGGGGCAACCAGAGCCACCCTGCTGGCCTGGAGCATCCCCTGGACCTGCGTTTCCATCCTCCCTCTTCCTCTCCTCCCAGAGGGAGAATTATACCACAATCATCCAGAGAAGGGGCACATCTGACTTCTCCCCCGTGCCGATGGGAAGAGGCATCTAGGACTTAGGGTCAACCCCAGTCAAACAGCTGTAAGCCAAGCCACCAAACCAGGAGCTTTGGTGTAAAATGGGGTCATATTCCCCTGTTTGCCTATCAGGTGCTCATATGAGGACAGAAATGGAAGGTTCTTGCTGTCTCCGGTCAGATATATCAAAGCAGCTCCCAGCTCTGTAGTTGTAGTGGCAAATCAATAGCAAGGTTATTACTACAAACTGCTGACCCCACTCCCCATCACACAATGACACGGGCATGTCCCAAAACGTACTCAATCCTCACTTAAACCTCCTAAGGCATGATCTAGACCTGACAAGAGATACAGCAGGAGAAAATTGCAGAGAAACTGATGGGAGCGCAGACATCCCAGGCAGGACTCAGAGCTGTGCAATCACAGCCACGCACATGGGTGATGGATGGAGCATGAGCAGAGTTTGTTATTAAAAAAACGGAAGCAGCTATTTTTGTAAAAAGAGCAATTTTGGTGGGAAAGCCCTTTTTTGACAGAACACCAAAAATCTGGAAGCTATTTTTATATTTTCTTTTTAAAGAAGAATAATCTAAACACTTCCAGCTCAATCAGATCAACCCCAATGGGCTCTAAGGATCTCCCATTTGGGAGAGGGAGTGTCAGGTCTGTTGACAAAACTGACAATCTTTAAGTTTTGCTAACATTTTCCCTACAGAAACGAGACATTTCTTGGGCAGCCCATCACTCCCAGAGCTTCCTCAGTGCTGATGGAATGACACAGCCCAGCTGGGGACCAGTTCCACACGTCCCCTCCTGGAAGCATCAGTTAAAACCTTACACCCTCCATCTCTCCCACAGCAAAGATGCAGAGGACCCAGAGAGGAGGATTTCACATCTCATACTCAGGAATCCTCTCTTCCCTGGACAACACCAACTTCTTAGGGTAGAAAAGTCCAGTTTTCCTGGCAGGCTTCTGGGCTCTAACCAATAAATCGCTCGCTCTCTGCTGCTGCAAAGTAAGGAAAGACTTCCCGGATTCGCCTCCTGCTTTAATGGAGGGAAAGAGCAGAGCGCTGCATTTCAGACAGGTATTTTTTCAGCAACATTTAGGAGCAAATATTCCCCTTGATCCTTAGTCCAAGCTGGGATTTTCAGCAAAGCTGGTCCCTCCAAGTTATTTGTGGTGAACATAATTCCCTCCAGCTAATGCCCATATGGGAAGTAGCCCCCCAGATGGGCCCGCCTCTGGAGGGAACAGTCCACATCATGCCCAGCCTGGCTGAACAACCTCAAAAGCCAAAATAAAAGCAATGGCAGGAGCTGTTTAGCAGCAAAGGAAACAACAAGCAGCCAGAGGCTGAGAAAAGAGAAATCAGAGCAGTGGCGAAGGAGGGGTGACTGCCAGTTCTGGGGGGAGCAGGGCAGAGGATATCCCGATGCAGTTTGCAGCACTCCTGATTTCCAACACTCCAAGGATAACGCAGAAAGATGGTTTTCCCTGGAGAGGCTGGAGTTCAGCTGCCGGTAACTGTGGCTTATTCCCTCCGCTCCAGCCTAGCAGGCAGAAAGCAACCTCTAAAGTAAAAATAATAAAAAAAAAGAGCTTTTTTCCCTACTGTTGGAAGATGAGGGGATTTTTGCTCTAATCCCTAAACAAACGCATTTAATGCCATTAAACACTCGCTGGCATTACTGAAACATATCATTCTCACGCTGCTGCATGCAGAACGCAGGCTGGATTTCAGAAAGCTGAGCTCCTGCGATCGCGTTGCACTCACAACCTGCCCCCGGTGGAAAAAACAGCCCCTTTGTCACCGTTCACTAGGAACAGGAGTAAAGCGGTGAGTTAACTTTAGGGAAATGGACAGTTTGAAGTATTTTGTTGTCCAATATCTAGAACTAATTTCAAAGAATCGGTGCAAATCTCAAAACAAACCCATTCTTCTCTCCTTTCTCTTCTTGTTCTACAATCTTTCTCTCCTTTATCTCAGTTTGCCTCTACTCTTCTTACCGACAACCAGCACAGCGCAGAACGAAGCATCTCTTCTCTTGCAGAGCAATAGGGTAAGGGAATCAAAGGCAAAAGGATACTTCCAAGCTCCTGACACTCCAATACAAAATATTTTCTCCCTCCCATCTTAAAACTGGAGAAGACACCCAAAAAAACCCACCCAAAAACATCTACAAAGTTGCATGAGCCAACATCAACTGAATTGAGCAGATGTAAATATTTATTTTTTCCAACTGAAGCCAAAACAGTTTGTTTCTTTTTTTTTTTTTTTAAATAAGGAGATAGATTAACCTGGATTTTGTTTCATTGCAGATTACTGATAATTCCAAAGCAACACAGCATTTGTATGAAAAAAGTCATTGCTGGCGCTGGGAGTATTTAATTCTGTAACATTATAAAAGTCAAATTATCCCTTAAAATGATCCCTTTCTCATTAAGGGTGATTTGAAAAAAGGTGGACTTCTCCAGACTTCCATTTCCCAGACATTCCTGACCAGCTCTTTTCTGGGTTACATGGATAGAGATGATTATGTGGTTAGGAATTCAAATCACCGATATGATGAGTTGGACAGGGGTGGCCCAGCTCCAGCATGTACTCGGAGCCTGCTACCACCTGATCGCTGCTCGGTGGCCTTAGGGCAAGATGAGCTCTGCAGATGCTCATCCTTTGCCCATCACTGTGGTAGGTCTTTTCCAGGCTCCAGGTGAGCCAGATAATATTCACGGTGATAAATACTTGCAAAAAAGCAGCTTTGGAAAGGATCTAAAAATCACATTTTTCTAGGCTAAATGCAACGCCTCTGCACAAAGGGCATCTCCCACCCCAACTCTTCCTTTTAGACCTTTCTCTGAGGCACAAGGCTGCACTAAGACATGGGCACAGACCCACTTGGGCAACTCCTGCCTTCCCAGGAAGCCTTTATAGGACAAACGACACAGTGCAGCTAGCCTTCCATGGAAGCAGCAATAAGGACAGGATCAGCCAGGTTCCTGAAGACCGCACCCATCTCACACCCTCCTCCTACTGCAAGTCTGTCTTCCTCAGAAGATACTACCTCCAGCTGCTCAGCAGCCACTGTCCCCTCCCCGATTTCAACAGCATCACAGAATGGTTTGAGTTGGAAGGGACCTTAAAGACCACCTCATTCCAATGCCCCTGCCCTGGGCAGGGACACCTCCCACCAGCCCAGGTTGCTCCAAGCCCCGTCCAACCTGGCCTTGAACCCCTCCAGGGATGGGGCAGCCACAGCTAGTATAAGCAGCAATTCTTTCCTGGTCAGACTTGATTCAAGTGGGACAGGTTAGCAAGCAATAGCTTTGCTGGTGGACTTGAGGGAGAGGATGGACAAACAGCTGGAAAGAATAACCACTGCAGCAAGCACAGCTGCAGCCTGAGGACAAGTCCCCAGCCTTATAAATATCCCTCTGGCTTAGGGCATAGACACTTTCTTAAGGAAATCAGATAGACTTTGGCTCCGTCTTCTCAACCAGCAACTGTTTGCTGCTCTGTTTCATGCTCCCAACGCAGGGACACTCAACAACCGAAGGAGATGCCAGCACCTTACTGTCCTCAGCTCCCCCAACCCAGGCAGCTTCCAGCACAGAGCAGTCGCTGCAGCAAATACTGCCACCTCCGACACCCAGAGCTGCCACCGCGGCTACGGCATCGCTGCGATACTCCTGTCACTTACTTGAGCGAAATAAAGCTGTAACCATCCCTTTAAAAGAGGCAGAAATTGGCTTCCTAGGACTATAATGATGATGAGGAGTTTAAATGTAACCGCAAATATAAAACTTTAAAACTCTCATAAACAGATTTGAAAGGGAGCCAGAGGAACTGGTGCGAGTGTGAGCTGCTCTGGTACAAAGTAATAACAAAGACACAACTACAAACCTGGGCAAGAAAGAAGAATCATTGAAGAGTTTTCTTTTTTGCATGTGCAGGAATTAGCTTGAAAACAGGACATTTTATAAGCAGGGCAAGATTGGGTTGTTGGGTTGTTTTTTTTTTTCTTTTTAATTTTATTTTTCACTCTCCTGGTTAATTGGTGAGCACAGCCAGAACGCAGACACATGCCAAATGCAGATGTGTCAGCCCAAAGAGGTTCTTCAGATGGCCCTGAGCCAGGTAAACATTTGACCGAAAAGCCCACCTAATTTTAGTGGGCTGCAGTCTGGAAAAGTGATTAACTACAGAAAGGCCAGTGTATTGCTTTGTACCTGGGGAATGCCGGAGCAAAGCAAAGGCTCTCAGGCCCTAATTAAAAAACTGCCTTTTCACTCGACGGAAAGCCGGAGCGCCGTGAAACGAAGGAAGCTGGTGCTTTTCCAACAGTGCTCATAAAGCTGTCAATAAGTTGAGAAAGTGGCCTTGATGGTGTGAAAAGCCATCTCCAAGAAAAAAAAGAAAAAAAAATAAATTCTTTGCTGTTCAATAAGGCCTAACAAGTCATCCAGGATCATATAAATTGCAAATTTAACAGCAAATTAGTAGTGTTTATGAAATCTAGACAGCCAGTTAAAGAAAGACAAAACTCAAGAACCGGTAATTGAAATTAGATTCAGCAGATTTTTTTTGATTGCTTTTTTTGGTTGTTTCACCAAGACAGCAGGGGACTGTCCTTCTCTTGGAAGCACAATGGTCTTTTTGGGAACATGATGCCAAGAGCAGACATACCAGGCACGGCACGCTGCCGGCAAACATGGGCACGTTACCATCCAAGGGATCCCACCGTGGTGACCATCCTCTAGAAGGACACGGTTTTGCCAGGCTTCCTCCAGATCCACGGTGCAGTACAGACCTGGTTTCCAGATGTACCTCTTGCAGCTGGGAGAAAAGTCCATCACCTTATCTTTACAGACTCCAGAGCTTCCAGAGGACTAAAATGGCTACTTCTCTTCATAAAATTAATGGCGTGCTTTTTATGGGTTTCAGCTACAGCTGGGAGCCTGATTTTGCTTAGAAGGGACTGCTAATACAATTACCAGGCTGGTTTTACACTGTAAATTCTCAGTTGTTTTCTTTGCACTGTTTAGGAGTTTCTCATTTAGACGTGCCCTGGAAATCAGGTAGGGCTGTTACTGCAGCTGGACCGAAGGTTATGCTGGCACTTGCTTTATAAAAAACATATTTTCAAGGTTTATAATGGCAATAAAAGTTTTCCCTTCTTGCCGAAACTTGGCATTGACACTTCAGCAGAGCTCCGGAGAACATTTTTTGGAAAATTTTGAAGAAAATACCCATGCAGCCCATGCAGTTTTCAGGCCCAGAGGCTTTAGAGGGCAGACAGGGCTGGGGGTTTGTAAATGGGATGTGGGGGCATTTCTACAGCATCTGCAGCATGGCGTGAGTTACCCTCTCAAAAGAGACTTTAATCTCTTGTCCTCCATTAGGAAGTGGTACCACATTAACTTAATTGCAGCTTGATAAACCTCCTGATGTGAATACAGTTATAAACGTTTATTTTTAGGTATTTTATACCAGTGGAGTTACCCCCTTATGGGGAAAATAAGCTATACCAGCGTAAGTCCTTACACTATTATAATTAGGCCAACACAGTTCTGAATGTGCGGTTACAAGAAAAAAAAAAAGTATCACAGTTTTATCCAGTGCGACCATATCAAATATTAGCCAGACTTAGTCAAATGAGCACCGAAGGGGGAGAGAGGAAGCACAGCTCAATTTAAGCACATTTATTTACCACTAGAAAAGCAATCGGGAAACAATTTTCCCTTCCCAGAAGAGTCTGAGATTCCCATGCAAAAATCAGATGAAAAGTTAAGTCTCAAAAGTCTTCAGGTGCCGAAAAACAGGAAGGAAAGGTGAAACTTCACTGGATGAATGAAAAAAACAAAAATAGGAGGGTGTTTTGTTTCATTTTTATCTTTATGTGGTTTGTTTGTTTGTTTTGAGGCAAGATGCACCTTTCAGCCAAAACCAGATTTTTTAAAACTATTTCACAACATGTTGGCTCAGGCCATTTAGGAAACTAAGCAAACGCGGGAGAAGAAGAAAAGTCCTTGCAAGGATAAATCCCAGTTAAAAGCGAGGAAACTGGGAATGGTCAGATCTTGCAAGGGAGCAAGGTCAACGCAGAACCCTAGAGAGATGTGTGCCATTAAAAATGCATGTTCATAAATGACCTGGAAAAGGGCATGAGCAGTGAGGTGGGACAGTTTGCTGACAATACTAATTTTGAGAGCATCGTGATGAACTACAAAACAATTTTATGATACAGTGACAGGTAATAAAATGGCAGATGAAATTCAATGCAGATAAATGTAAAGGGACTCGCCCCGGAAAAAAACACAATCTAAGCTTCCTATGTAAAATGATGGGCTCTAAGCTGACTGTAAGCTCACCGGAGCAATACCTTGGGGTTGTGACAGCTGGATCTGTGAAACATCAGCTCATTGCTCAACAGCAATTAAAAAATTACATCATTAGAAATTCTTATGAGTAAAGAACAAACCAGAGAATACCATTATACCACTGTATGTCTGTGCTTCACCTGCAGTCTAATTGCCACGTGTAGTTGTTGTTCCCTCAACTCAAAAGGGATATTGTGGCATTGCAAGAGGCAACAAGGCTAGCCAGAGGGAACTACAGCTCCCAAAGGTAAGGGTCAAGCTAGGACTCTGCAGCCTAGAAAAGAGTCGACTCGCAGAAGGAAAGGACAAAGGTCTATGAAATCATAAGTGACACAGAGAGGTGGATGCTGCTCACTCCCTCTTCCAATACGAGAACCTGGAAAGAGCATCAGATGAAGCTGTTAGGAGCCAAGCTCCAACCCAGTGAAGCAGATGACTCTCCACCCTGAATATATCAGCCTTCACTGGTTACAGATGCTAAAGGTTTACTTTGGTTCCCCTGCACCATTACATTTTTTTTTCCCCCCAACCAAATATGAAGCAGATCGGAATTTCCCAAACGCTACGATTTTTACAACATTTTAAACTTCAGGGCAAAGATCGGCATTACAGCTCTATAATCACCAATACTGTCTGAGTTCTCATTGCATCGAGTTCTGTCCAGGACATCAACACCAAAGGGTGGTGAAGAAGAGCTGAAGAGCCAGCCTTTGAGCAGCCACCGCTGACTAAGACAGCAGAAAGTGAGACCTGAGGGCTCTGCACGGCAACAAGCAAGAGCTATCTCTGGTCCTTCCCTTTCTTCCCACATTTTTTCCTTAGTGTGATTTTCCTTCTCATTTACCTCAATCAATCTCTTCTCATTTCCAGACCAAAGCCAATTCTGTAGGGATTCATTACAGTTGTTGTTATTTTCACGGGACAGCAGCCACGCTGAGTGCTAAGTTAATTAGCCATCACCTTCCACTTCCTCTGCTTCGAGCAGACTGGAACAATCACTCCTTTAAGCCCATCCTCACGCCTGCCATCGCCAGCCTGCTCAGGGGACACCCAGCCAGTCTGGCAGGGAATGAGAAGAGACCCTGAAAAGCCCTTGCCATGGTATTTTTTAGGATCAAGCCCCCAGCTACAAGGGTATGCTGCCACTGTGTGTCCATTGATAAATTTATAAACTTTGGGGTTTAAATTACAGTATGACAGTCTTGAACAGCACTGATACAGAACAGGGAACAAGGTCAGTATGATCTCCAAGGCTTATGAAGGACATTCTTTTCCTGTAGATTGTAATCTTATTCTATAACTAGTAAAACAGGAGACTGGGACCTTTCCATCTCTGTTTCAGTTTGTTTTATCCCTGGAAACGAGTAAGAGAAGTGCCTGGTCTGCACAGGCAGTTCCACAATGGAAGGAAGGGTTTTTGCAGGTCAGCCTGAGGCTGGACAGTGGCCTCTGTTGAGACAGCGCCAACGGGACCCCTGATCATTCACTGAGTGAACTTTTCTCCTACATCAAGACCTGGCATCAGTCTGAGCTTCAGTATGCCCAAAGGTCCTTCTCCGATGCATTCTCTGTTTGGCTGTTTTAGCTTCCTGCACTGCGCTAAGTTTAGCTCTGGGACAAGTTCTGGTATCGTTCTCATCTCATCACCCCGATGATGTTAATTCAGGCATCCTGTTAGCCACATCTGTCAGCTCTCTTGGGATAAGCATGTTTCTGATCATCACGGTTACCCTTTATCCACAGCCAAGAAAATGCCTCCAGCAACATCTCCAGCAAGCAAGTCTGGTCCATATTTTTTTCTGTGTAGTGGCTGAGGAGCAGTTTGGGGCTCGAAGAGACCAGAGTGGCGTTGCAGAACCTACCTGCAGAGTACCAGAGTGGCCACCTTAGACGTAATCATGAGTATTTAATGCTCGTTTTTAGAGAAGACGGACATTTTGTCCCTGAAGCTTTCCAACACTGACAAGTATCTATGCTACCTTCCCATCACTCCTAGCAACAGCCCCAGGCACCTGGACCTTAAACGAACAGAAGACACTGAAGATGCATTTATGTGTTACCAGAGGCAGCAGCTGCAGAGTTCCTCCATCCCTATGGGGAGCAGAGCATGAGGCAGTTTCGCACAGTGACATCGCTCCTTTTGCTTCCTCACGAGGAAGGTTCAGGGCGCGTCAGGGCATTCCTCTGCGGATTTGAAAGGAGATCTTCCAGGGCTGCTGTCTCCCTCCTAGGAATAGATTCCTGACCTGACCTTACCTTATGGCGGAGACCACCACTGTGAAATAAAATATGACTTTTGAAGTTGTGTTTTTATGATCTATGAAATCACCCAGACCTCTTGGGTAAATAAATTCTGGATATGAAGCTGACCTCTTAGCTTTTAGCATATCAGTAAAGCCTTGAGGTTTTTCATTAAGCTTAAATAACATCTAAAAAGCCGTGTTTTCTAGTCTTTCTTAAATATCCCAAGGAGGTAAAGCCTCATGGTAAATTTTGCTTGAAATATCAACCGGAGATACAAGCTCAATAAGCATAATATCTTAACTGCAGAATGCCAGAGGCGAGCAATGCTATTCACGCAAGGCTTTTGGAACATTATTTCACTGTGCTGCCTATGCTGGCTCTTAAATACTCTTGGAGGTTGGTTTCAAAGCTCCAACTGATTTCAATCACCAAGCAAATGAAGAACTAACAGCCAAGGCCCCGAGAAGAGCAACAAATTTCATTCCTCAGAGCCTGTCAGTCACCAGAACCCAACTTGGCATCACACCACTGAGGGACACAAACAGAACCCCAAGTGGACTAACAACACAGAGGGGAAGGACAAGGGTGAAAATGAGGTGCTGAAGCGGTAATCCAAAGAAGAATGCCTTCAGTCAAACAGAAAAAGCAATGTATCAGTCCCATCACTTCTTACAGGCAATATTGCAGGACAGCAGAAATTCAAATCCAAAGAAATATGCAATTACGCTGCAGAACTGACTAATGTAAGAAGTTCTTCAGGCTACAGACTCAGCAGGAATCAAGACAATATTCGATATTACTCATTAATAGAAAAAAAGAATCACGTAAGAATACTAGAGGAGATATCAAACCCCCCAGCCTTAATGTCTCAGGAAGCATGAGGCACAATCCAGTCCCAGAGACAGGACACAAGACTGTACAGGTCTGACTGGTCCAACCTGAGCAATTGGTGGCATGAGGTTTCCAAGAGAGATTTGAATATAGTGAGAAGTTTCATGACAGGCAAGACCAGAAGGAGCATTCCATGGTCAAGGGACAAACACTCCAAACATACTTTCCACACCAATTTCTAGCACCTCTCCCCTACCTCCAGAAAATGGGTAACATTACTTGAAGAGAAAAAAAAAAGTCATAACCCAGCATACCTGTCAAAAAAAACCCCAAACAGTGGTTAAATGTCTCACTGGTACAAATTATAACTTCCTCCAAATCAATGCCAATTTGCCACTGTAAAGTAAGCAAGTGAACCAAGCTGTATCTTGGTGTGGTCAGATTATGGTAGGTGCTGTCCCTGCACTCCTCAAGCACTTTGCAATTCAAACCCGTTGACGTGAACAGAAAGTCTCCTATTGACTTCCCTTGCACCTGAATCAACCTCTACATCTCCACCTCTGATGGAAGGGGACAGGGGGCAAATCCTTCTCCCCTTCCTACATGAGCCACTTGGTTCACATTAACTATAAAAGCCACACAAGGCTACAAAGGACTGATTCATAGGGAAAGGCAGAGAAGGAGGAATAGCAGTTCTCATGCAGCAAAGTCTTTATTAGGAGACTGGAGGCGAAGAGGTCTCGGGCCCGTCTGGAAGGCACCCAGACCTTGCAAGATCCGTCTGTGTCTCAGTATGATGTAACCAAACACACCCATATGCCAGCTGGTTTGTGTAAAGTCTCTCCTATTGCCCCCCGGCCATTCCTCCAGCCCCTGGTATGACACTTTCCCAGCCTGCTGAGCTCACTTCCCCTTGTAAGAAGGATTGTTGATGAAGTGGAGCAATGGTAACCACATGGGCTTCCTCACCCAAGTCATCTACTCCAGCAGGCTTGTGCTCAGGGGATGCAGGATTTCACACATCGCCTCGTAAGGACCCAGCAGTTCAGAAAAATAATACACACCCGGGATGGAGCGCACCTTACTGCCTGCATCATTTTGTTTCATTTTTTTTTTTTCATAAGATCTACGTAGTCAATTTTCCTTCTGTTTTCATTTGTTGACTCAGCTGCACTCACAGCCCGAGGCAGGGCCCTCATTCACATAGTTCAGTTGCTGGTAACAGCTGGGATTGCTGTGGGTCTGAGGGTCTTTGGTATATATGTTCTGGTTTAAACAGAGAAGAAAAATTCTCCCCGGACTGCAGGCCAAAAAACATCTCAGCCATGTAACATTGCCATGTTTGAGATTTGCATGTTTCCTCCATCCATCTGTCCTTTAAGGCATCAAAGGAGAGTCAGGAGCTGGTTGGTAGCCTAACCAGAGCTAGTAACGTGGAACTGGGGATCAGTTATTAGGGTTAAAGAACATTTTGTTACAAGTTAAAAAGATAACCTGCTGTCATCTGCCTGATCAATGACAAATCCTGAACGTTATTCTAACCATACCTTATTGTCACCTTGTATTTTTGAGGCCCACCCTCCCCCACAATAAAACTTGACTGATAGTTGCCTGAAGGTGTTGCATGAAGATATTCTCAGTATGGTCCTTAGTTGCAAACTATTCCCATCCTGATCCACTGGAGTGTCCATCACATTTCTAAGCTGCCTGCAACATCCTGGGAATTTTTACGGGATGGACCACTAGTCTAGATTATATTCAGCAAAGTCATTGTCACAGCCTTAATTTAAGAAGGGCTGCAAATTCCAGGCATATTTTCTGCACCAAGATGTTCCTGCCAATCACCTCACAATGGAGCCGCTTGAGCAATAACTGTGCCTCAGTGACCAAAAATGGTAGGGGGGAAAATGATACCAGACATTCTGGTAGATATCTGAAATCCCCTCATTAAGTGTCTTCTCAGGGCCTGGTGAGATCCTCGACATCCAGAAGAAATTTTGGGAAATGACTTTGCAATGTGTACACCATTAATATATGGCTGGTGTAATTCTACCTGAGTCACTTCACGTGTGCAAAGAGCTCTACAGGTGGGATACACACAATTTAGCAGTACAGAATAACTATTTATTCGTTAATATCCTCAGGAGATTTCCAGGAGTTACATGCTACTAGGTTAAGCACACCCAGTGACTCTCTGCTGGCCAAGCAATCAGTCAGGTGGGGATGTGATAGCCTTCTTCAAATAGGCTGATTTTCAGAGTTGCTGTCTTCCATTTTTCCACATTTTTCCTTAGAGTTCTATAAGATTTCATGCCAACTGTATCCCTCTTGAATCATTGTCTCAACAGTTACACTCTCTTTTCCCTTTTCCTACCTTGCGTGCCTCTAGCTGACGGACTTTCTCACAGCTCAAAAACTATTTTCTCAGCAAAGCTGAGCCAAGGTTACACAGCTGTGCTGCACCAAACCAGGCCTTGGGTCTGAGAGTGCTGAAGTCCTGGGCTGTGGGTTACGTTGGGTCATCTTGGCAACCCAGGGTTCATTTTTCTGGCTTGCAAAGATCTCTGCTGACTCCCAAGACAGATATCTTGCATTGCCATTTGAACACTCAGTTTGAAGCGTGAACAGCCAGGACGAAGCCCCAAGAGCCACGCCAAGGCTAGGCTAAATACAGCAGCATGTGTGTGTGTCCTCCATCACGCGATGGACACCCTGCCGAAGACCCAGCCACCAGACCTGCAAGCAGTGCACGCACTGTACTGCACGGGATGGGTTACATCAGCATACACCATGTCCCACCACCACTCCCCACCACCACTGAAACATTCCCAAAAGGAAAAATAATCGTTATTTCCTCAAGGCTTTAATGCATTGAGTGAGGAAGGATGTGTCGTTACCATCAATGAATGGCAAGCACTGAAAACCCGTGAGGTCAGCAGCTGCGGCCTGAATGCATTTCTTTCCAGGAAAAGGGCAAAAAGAAAAGAGGGGCTGAGGTCTCAGTGCTCTGTCCTTCAAAACAACAGCTGGGAAGTTGCCCCCAGGAGTGCGAGATGAGCCTCACTACACCACGCAGGCCATAATTGCATCTGCATAGGAAATTACTTCTCCAGTTGAGGGCCAGGGGATACCCACCCCAGAACAGGATGGGCCTGAGCCGGGAACGAGCATCACATCTAGCCAAGTGGAAAGATCTAGACAAAGGATGAGAAGAGTGGATTCTAGGAAAACATTGATGGCAGTGAAATGAGTTTGGAAAAACTCAGAACCTCAACCTTCCTGTCAAAAAGGAGCTTTTGCCAAAAATATGTTGACTCTTTCCACACAAAGAGAATGAGCTTTTGCATAGCAAGCTAACACGTCTCAGCAAAATCTTCTACTGAGAAGCAGTTTTAATGGACGTTTCTCAGTCAGCCCTATCTAACCACTTAAAACATCTGACAGAACATATTATAAGAGCAGTGGTTGGATGAACTAACTTTCCTCCTTCTCTTCATGAGCACCAACGGAACCAGCACAAAATAAACTCCATCACCATTTCTCACTTGATCCCCTAGATTTGTCAAGCAATTAATTGCAAGCAGCAGTCATTGTGGTTTCAATCTTCATCATTTGTGAACTAGTCCATGAGGTTTTGTGAGCCAATCCATGACTTCATTACTCAAAGCTGCTCACCCCAGAGCTGGAATGAATCATTTTCATCCAATGGACCGTTCACTCCAGCGTGTTTGCTCTTCATTACCCGTGTGTGAAACTGCTCATAAAAGTTGCACAATATCATTCCTACTGCCTCAGTGGGAAACAAACTTTCTGAAGACAGAAGGGAGGAAACAATCCTTCTGTTCATGCAGAAGTACTCTTGTCCTTTCAGAGGACAAGAAGAAAGAACAGCCAACTCCCAAACAAGGCATACAAGTAGGAAAGCATTCTTACGGCTGCTTGAATGGCCACAGACAACTAGGAGGATCAGCCCTGGGCAAGACAACTGATGTCACTACTGGAAAAGAGAAATGCAGTCATGGACGTTGCCTTATGACAGTGAGAAATTCACCTAAAGACAACTAAAAGAATGTCTAAAGACCCCAGGGTATCCAATACGGAATATCAAGGTGAATGGACTCCAACACTACCATAAGAAAATGGCCCACAAATGCAGCTCCGTTTATCATTAACAATAGGTCATCATCCAAGATGCTTAATTATTAGACAGGGTGTTTAACCGAGCAAGTCTTTTGTATTTCCCTGCTGCAATCCAAACAGCATCCTTTGGGCTCCTCCCATTGCAAGGATTTCTGGGGCTCCTCGCGTACATACTATGCTTGTCATCAATGGCTATCTCCTACTGCATCTTCTGTCCTTAGGAAGTTTCATCTTTAGCAGCTTTCAGGTAGCAAGAGCTGCATCCCCAACCACCTAGAAGCATTCACGATTGAAAACTTGCCATTAAAGTGTCACTTTCAGGTCCTACAGCAGAGCTGGAGGGAAGCTGGGCCAGCGACTGGACTGTAACTCATGCGAACGATGAGTCATTTGAGATGAAACCAGCAGCCAATATTTGACAAATTAACCTTCTCAGAGAAAAGTAACTTTCTAATACACCTGCTCCAGATGAGAGTGTCAAGATTTAAATAGGCACCAGATTTGCATAATACCCTTAAGATAAGCAGCACTACGCCAAAGCCCTGCAATGCATGAAGGATTTATTTCGTGTCTTATATATTTCTGTATTCCAGAAGAGGCCATTCATCATTGTGCCAATACTTCAGAGATTTCACTGAAAGCTCCAACAGCTCTAGATTATCAGGGAATTATATATATTTTTTCCTCACTGAATAATCATTCCCAGAAGCCTGCTAGAAAAAAAAAAAAAAATCCCATTTTCATCACGTAGCCTAATGACACTGCAAGAGATGACATTCACTTCTAATGACTACCCAGTCAAAGACATTGAAACCTCTCTTTTTGACCAGTTGAATGGATCTGCTCATTACTGCTTAATTTGCAGCTCTGTTTAGACATGCACTCAACATCTTCGAGACAGATCTTCATCGATACCCTGCCTGCATAGGGCCCCCACAAAAGGAAAAAATTCCAAGAGTTATTCCACTACCACTGTAATGAGAGATTCTTCCTGACTCAGGGACCATAAGAATCAGTATCCCCAATTCTTGTGGCCCATACATTCAGCCTCCAACTCACAGTTCCTATCCACACTGCCAGTGGTACACGTACAACTTGTGTGACAAACCCCACACCAACACAGCCCCATCCTGGTAAACCCAGATTAATCCCTTCCTGAATGCAGGTCCCTGAAAACTCACTATTGCATTCCTTGGCACTTGAGCTGCCTAGCAGGGACAGAAACACGTCCGGCAGTTGGGAGACGGAGAGTAGCAATGGATTAACCCAAGTGTGACTACTTTGTTGGTCACTACATCAGAAAGCCAACACCAGCTCAAAGCTTGTGGACAGATGGGATATAAAGAGAGGCAGAAGCTTGTATCCCAGTGGTTTGAAGGCTGAACTTGCTTAAGCTCTTCCTGAGACAGCCAGGCTATAAAATTTCCCTGTTGACACCGATATACTGATCGATCAAGAAGCTACATGAAATTGGTCCCATCTGGAGAGAACTCTGCATGCACTATCTTACCTTCAGTATTCTGTGATGGCCTTTAAACCTCCAGACTCTGCTTTGATACACATGTGGTTTAGTTCAATCTGTTTTCCTTAAATAGAAGAGTGATTTTCAGGGTGCAAGGATCATGTCAGACAGTGATGTTCAGAGCAGGAAAACCTTTTGATAAGGGGAAGGAGGTTACTGTATATCAAAAAACCATCACTGCTGGAATCACTGGAAATTATTGCTCTGTTATTTGTTTGCTCTGAATCTTCTGCTGCCTCTGCAAAGAGGCCCTTAGAAAAAGCTATTAGAGAAACCATGCTTATAAAGGGATGCTGTAAAGCATCATGGACAGAAAGCACACATAAATCTCAATACTATGATCACTCTTACTTGCAGTATCTGTTAACACTTGAAAACACCTTTGAAGACTAGTAACTAAATACACACAGTCACTAAAAGGAGGATGCCAGCACAGGGAGTGGAATTACTTCAGGGACTTCCTTACTCTGCTCTTTTCAGCCTGAGTGCTAAAAACAACCTTGTTAGCATGGATCTTAGGACCTTGCTGCAAGATCACACGTCTGTCTGTGCCACCAACCCCACGACTTTGAGCCCAGTGGCTTGTTTCAGCCAGACACAACAGCAGCGTGGAGCTTTCACAAGCATCACATACATGAAGATACATGCTGAAATACCACATGAAATGGCCTGTAAGCATAAGCCAAATCAATCTTCATCAGGAGCCAAGGAATCCCAATGAAAGGCAAATAAGGGAAATACTTCCTGTAGTAGGCACCAGAGAACCCCATCCCAAGACCTGGCTCTGCAGAAAAGGAGCGTTCTGCTGCTCACAAACAGATTTTTTTTTTTCCCCTTCCTGCTTTTCCATATACTCACAAAGAGAGAACATGGCTAAACAGCTTTGTCCAGGGGGGCAATAGGACCCTCAGTCCAGATCCCTGTCTGCTTTGGTCAGTTATTCATCCCCAGCCGCCCTGGAGAGCTGCATTCCTCCCTCCCTCGGCGGCTAGAGCCAGCCCTGCACACCTTCATGGCACTGAGCATCAGAGAAGAAAAACGTCTGGTAAAGTCTGTTTGCTGAAGAACACGGTACCTAGGTTTGTCAAAACCATTCACGAATCTGAGTCAAATTCGGTGAGCTGTTTCCTCCCTCTCTCAAAACAGTAATCAAGGAACGGCACCACTTTGCACAGTCACCTTCCATGTGGAACCTGCCTGGTTTTGTCACGAGCTGAGATGCCTCTGAAAACACACAGAGACGAAGCAAATAGACCCAAACCAGAGCAGCCTACAGCCAGGCACGAGACAGACGCCAGCTCCGCAATCCCCCAGCCCCACACCCCAAGCTGGATGACTTCATCTCCTCTCACCGCACTCCCTGCTGCACAGATCCCAGCTGGGCTAGTTAGCAGGACAGCTGTGCGCTGGTTTACAGTAGGAAGACTCTTTGGTAGAGCAACGACTAGAAACGTAATCATTTTTTAAATGAAAACTGATCCAAACCTGACAGGGATGCCAGCACAGCCTGAGAATCCCAGAGGACAGGGCTTGCTTGGGAGAGTTATGGAATTTCCTGCTTCTGGACCAATTAAAAATAGTACAACATCATACCAATATATTCTGATGACAACGGGCCATATCACTCATCATTTTGCTTTTGGCTTGAAACTTGGAATTATAGATGAAATAATGGGAAGAAGAAACTTTTTTTTTTTTTTTGCACTTGCAAGGTTTTCTGAAAGACTCTTCAGGGAGATAGTGTTGTTCTTCCATCTGTATTCTTTCACCCATCCCATCTTTATAGACCCTCACCTGGCAAATTACATATGTTTCTGGAACATGTTCTCAGGAATTTGAGTAAAGGATATTATAGTTATAAACGAGAACATCCGCACTGCCTGGCAGACAGTGCATTCACTGTGTTCAAAGCAGAATAAGTCACAGACATTTCGAAAAGCCTCAGGAAAAAAAAGGAAAATTCAAGGGGGCATTGATCCATATCGATTAGGTATTTCACATTGTTAACATTTCTAGGCACCTTGTAATCTTTCATACATCGACAGCATCAGTAGCCTTGGGAGATAGGGAAAAACTCTGATCCCTACTGTTCTGATAGGGGAACCAAGAGATGAAGAACCTGGGCTCAAGACAAACCAAGATCTGGAATGGTGGCGTTCGAAACTCCCAATGGATACCTTCGCACTGGGCAAGGCTTCCTCTCTGAGTTGTATTGAAACTTAATGAGTACTAAATCTGTCATTGCCTCAGTTTGAGCTGGAAGAGGCGGTTCATGCTGACTAAGCTGCTGTTCCCCACCCATTCGATACTGAACGTTGCACACGGTTTCCAACTCCAACAACATTGTGGTTCCTACTGCTGTACTATCCAAGCAAGGACTCAGGTCCCATGTGTTTGGTACTGTATGTCCAATGTAACAAAAGTAAGGCTGCTCTTGCAATTAGGGAAGCAAAGAAAAATTTAAGCTTGAAGGGTCTCCTGAAGGTATCCAAAGCCCAAGCAGGGCTGTCTCCAAAGCCAGACTTGGTTGCTCAGAGCCCTGCCCAGTCAAGTACTGAAAACCTTCAAAAGACAAATTTCACAGCCTCAGAGACCCTGTTGCATTTCTGCATCACCCTCCACAAGCTGGACATCTTATTTAGCTTTACCATTAGGTTTTAAACCACTGGTAGCCAAACCCTCTAACACAGCAGGCTGCACAGTCTCCCTCCCATCCACAGCACAGTCGCCCCGTACTCACTCATTGACTGCAAGCATTCATAGAATCATAGAACAGTTTGGATTGGAAGGGACCTTAAAAGATCACCCAGTGCCACCCCCTGCCCTGGGCAGGGACACCTCCCACCAGCCCAGGTTGCTCCAAGCCCCGTCCAACCTAGCCTTGAACCCCTCCAGGGATGGGGCAGCCACAGCTTCTCTGGGCAACCTGGGCCAGGGGCTCACCACCCTCACAGCAAACAATTTCTTCCTCAGATCTCATCTAAATCTCCCCTCTTCCAGTTTGAAATCATTACCCCTTGTCCTATCGTTACACTCACTGATAAAGAGCCCCTCTTCACCTTTTCTGTAGGCCCCCTTTAAGTACTAAAAGACAGTTATGAGGTTGCACTGGAGCCTTCTCTCCTCCAGGCTGAACCACCCCAACTCCATCATCCTGTCCTCATAGCAGAGGTGCTCCAGCCCTCTGATCATCTGAGTGCCCTTTTCCTTCGGGGCTGACCAGCTCTCCTTCCCACCAGCTCCATCAACTCTCCCATACTACACACCAGGCCCACATCTAGCCTCACGAAGGGGGAAAAGGGATGATGCCCGTAGGAAAGGTAGCTAAGAACTAGCTGAGGACAGCCAACATCATTCATACAGTCCACTCCTTGCCTGCGTCCGAGAAGCCCTCAGGAAAGCAAGTGGCTGGGAACGGTCTCCAGGCCACATGAATTGTCCTGGCAGGCCAGATGCAGCTCATGAGCCAGATACTGGGCAGCCCAGCTTCAGACTATTAAACAGTGAAATCTCATCACCGTTTACGGCCCAATCCAGGCTCACACGCAAGCCCTGTATCCCAAGCTCCTGACCCAAAATGTAGGCAGCAGGTCTTTAAAATCTGGACCCCAGCCGAGAGCAAAAATTTCCATCTCTGGCCACCTTATTTCACTGGTGCTTTTGCATTTCTGATGTCAATATCATTTTAGGTAATAATATGTTTCAAGTCAATTCACTGTCTGGCCTTCATGCACATACAAAGTCTGACAGGCAAATAAAGAAAAGGAACATATATTTGATAGATTTAAAAGCTGTTTCCATTTGGATTTCCTTTTAATGGAAACATTCTGTTGGTCTTTGGTTTTGTGGAAGTTGGGGGGTGCTGGATTTTTTAAATAGAACATAATTCAGGGGCCAAATTTGACTTAATGGGGTCCTGTCAATCCCTTGAAATACTGCCTCGGAAAACTGCAATTAAAAAAGTGTTTCAAAACAATAGGACAGACACTAAAGTGGATAGGGGAGATTGTTGAAATGGTCTCCAGCTCATTGCCTGGCTTTTTGCGAATTCTGCATGATCTTTATATAAGCATGCTTTTAAAATGCAAAATAAAGTAAAAGAAAATGCAAAAGCTTCTTATGCAGATGTCATATGTTTCAGAAATAACCTGTAAGTAGTTGCCGTCCAAGACTCAAGAGCACCACTACCTACCTGGACTAGGAAGTTCAAACCCATGAGCACATGGCCACCAAAGCAACGCCAGACACACAACCAAGCGCTGACGGGCAAGTACAGGAATATGTTTTTGCACACACAATTCAACACTTCAAAGCAAGTCCATACTAACAGAGTAGCACGCTCATCCTGTCAGCGGCAATACAGCAAGCCACTGAGAAAAAAAAAATATCCCTAAGGAATACCAGTTCTACTGTCTAAGGGCTTAGAAAATATCAGTAACAGTGGAGAAATGGGTTTACAGATAGACAAAATTGCTGGATTCATTTCTCTGCAAGCATACAAGCACAATTCTTACTGAAAAACATTCTTTTGATTGATCTATGTGATTGCAAGTATCTGGTAGACAGCAAAACGCCAGTGGAGTTGTTTCCCTTTCCCTCCCCTTTGAATGACCGAGCTGAAGTTTTGCTGCTCCAGAGGACAGCAGAGCCAAAATCCTTCAGCAACAATCTGCCACGGAGAAACACTCAGGAACATCTCCTGCCACTCCGCTACACACACGCCTGACCGTCATGTTAGCAGCACATTGGACAAACACCTAAATTAGCAGCAACAAACTTCCCAGGAACCAAAGTCCAACAAATCAGTGCAAGGAAAGAGACTCCAACAAATTCCACCACTCAGGAGTATCTCCAAATCCATACTGAGTTTCATGTTATTCTTTGATTATACTGACATCTAAAGGACATCAAATTAACTGTGTTAAACCTCCTGGCCTGATTTTTTCCGCTTCTTTTCCCCTATCTGATCTCATCTCTAAAAATCAATGAACATTTGCTACATTGTTAAGAAAAATGGAAAACTAGTAATACATTAAAGATCTTTCCCTGGTTCAGTTTTTAAATAAAAGACAAAAAAAAAAATAAAAAGAAGTCTAAGTCTGTTGGTACACTTGCAGATGAAGGATCAAGAAGATCATATATGGTCTATCATACTTCAAAATAGTGGACCTGATCCTAGATTCACCTCTGGCTTACACCTTCAGCTTCTAAAAAGAAACTCCAGGTATTCAGCAACACAAGGAAGAATGAATCTGACCCATAAATCATAAATTTCAGCAGTAAATCTTCCTATTATAACAATTCCTGAAGTCTGAGCTCACACAGACAACTAGATCAGGATATTTCAAGAGGTCCAAAAGTGACATCTGTACGTTGTACCCTCAGGAGCCAAACCGTGATGGAGATCCCTCTGTGTTTACAAAACATTTCCACAAAGCTCCTGGAGCACCAGGTGAGGAGCCGAGCCGGGGACCCCATCCTGGTCAGAAACCAGTTGTCATGCTTGTGAAGACCCCGAACACAGATACAGCTCACCAGAAAACTTCAGAACAAACAGTCCAAACTGAAGTCTTAACACTAAACCTCCCTCCCTGTCACAGGTATAAAACACGCGCAATGCCCTGTGCACGCAGGGGTTTGCACGTGGATTTGCTACGAGCCGCGAATAGTTCCCCTGCGTAGAAAGAACTGAGCCCTGTCCCAAGCAGGCAATCACAGAGGGCAGACATGGTACAAGAGGGGACGGAGGTTTGTCTGCACAAGCTGAAATCCCATTTGACATCCAGGTGACAGTCCCTGGAGCACCCCGCCAGCTCTCCTGATGCCCTACTCAGCGCTACTAGCCTAAGGAGGAAAATATTAGGGAAACAAAGAGCATTTACCTAAACCAGCCATCACACAGGCAGGGATTAGCCACGCTTTATGCACATATCGCACATCCATCAGCTCAGAGCAGCAGCATCCCAAACCTGGATGGCTGAGCTGGAACACCCCAGAGCCTGTGATGGCTTTGAAGCAGCTCCACAACCAGCTGGAGCCACAACAACTTGTACTGGTGGGGCCAGGCACCAGCCCGCCGGAGAGGGAGGTAAGCGGATAAAGTCTCAGCCCAGTCTGGGTCAGCCCTCAGAAGCAAAAAAACCTGGAAAAATCATGCAAATCCCCAAGGACATTTCAAAAACAAAGGTAGGTCTCAAAAAGGGTTAAGCAGAGGGCAACAAACTTATTCACATATAATGTCTCCAAAGGGGGACATCCAAATGAAACAAGCCATTCACTCAGCCTTACCCCCCCGCCACTCCACCGAAGGAAAATGACCCCCCGAGTTTCCCTCTGCAGCCAAAGCAGAGCCCAGAGCTCAGACAAAGCCGTGCAGCCCGGGAGCCCCAGCCTCAGCCCACAAGTGCTTTGAACCTGTATTATTATTATTTATAATCCTGCACACGTGGACACAAAGAAGCCATCAGCTTCCCGGAGCCAGCCCCCTTGAGAGGATAAGCACCCCACACTCCAAGGGTAAACACCGGCTCTTGAGCCCCCACAAACCAGGCCGCCTTAAGCAGACTGGCACTGAATTAGCCACTAATCGGATTAGGATAAATTGCTTTAAACTGACATTCAGGAGTGAAAGGCCCTCACCGCCTCTCCAGGGCAGAGCCCAGGGCTTCGAGTGAACCTGACCCCTGCTGCCTCACTCACAAAGCATGAAGTTTTTGCCTTATTCCAGCCAGCAGTTTTATTATCTTAATCATGGATGAAACAACTGTATTTGGGGGCTGAGGAAGGGGACGGGTTGGGGTTAACCAGGCAGGACAAGGGATGCTGCTCTCGCAGGAAAAACAGTGTGGCGGGGGAAAATGCTCAGTCTCAAGGTGGCAGAAGGTGGAGGGGTCTGAGGACAGCCCAGGTGAGCAGCAGCGAGGATGCTGGAGGGGGCAGAGGAAGGCAGGGGCAGCAGCGCATGTGGTGGGACCTTGGAGATCTTCATCAACACCTGGCAGGAGAGCAGATGTCAGACCCTGCAAACCCAAGCAGAGATGCCCAAAGGACTCCACATCTTGCTGCCGGGCTGCCGGAACAGCTGCCTCAGCCCCCTTGAACTTCGCTTCACACACATATTATTTGAGAGCAAAACCAGCAAAGCCTGGTTTCCTACAGATCTGTTTTCCACTGTATATTCTCTGATGCTTATTAAAGCCTGAACACACATCGCATTTCCTCCGCGCAGCCGCATCTTTCCACTACCCCATCATCTGCTTTGGTCAGAGAGCCATGAGCCCAACAGCTCTGGGACCTCGCTCCCTCCCAGCAAATCTTGTTGCAATCGGCCTGCGGTTCAAAGGCTATTTTAGAGGGCCGCAAACAGATAGCGGCAGACTTGCAAACGCACAACTACATAACCTTTGTCTCGTTAGGGGAAAAAACAAAAAGAACAACAAAAGATGAAAGAAGAGAGCACAGCTGCTTTGTCCCCAGTTACACAAAAACCCAGCATCAGTCCAGCCACAATCCTGGAGAATTAAAGCTTCAATGCCGCAAAAATGTAGGTGGGTATTTAAGTCCACAGGTAGCTCCACCCCAAATCACCCCCAAAACCAGAGCAGAGAGGCTGCCACAGGACAGATACCTGTCCCTCCCCCAAACTATCCCCCAAATAGTTAAACAACCCAGTGACAAGCAAAACCAATGCATCCTTTTTATTTATAAATGCTGATCCTGCAGAGACCGTACCCTTCACAAAATCCAGAGGCCCGATCCTGAAGCAGTTCAGCCATTGGTAACCAGGCAAACCATTCAGTGAGGATCACCGGAATTTTTGCCAGAGTTCCACCTACAGGACTGGGCTCCAGCTGTTTTGACTTCCCTGGCAGACTGATGTCATTGGCACACTAAAACAAGGGCTTGAGTTGCTTTCCTCGCCCCGACCTCCCTTCGCAGAATTAGAAGGTTTATTTGTTCTAAGATAAAGTATGGTGACACATTAAAGATGCCCCAATTTTCCCTCTTAGATCAGCTTGACATCTGGTTCAAAAATGTTATGAAACACTCTCTGAACCTGCTGTGGAATTGGATATTATGATATTTCACCAAGACGTGGTTCGAGCGAACTTTCACCTCCAAGTGAAAATTTGAGTGTTGAAAGTGAAAACAGACCATTCAGAGCCTTTCACTGGGACAGACCTTTCAGTGACACTGGATGTAGGGAAATAATTGCAGATGGTATTGCTGTGGGGGAAATATCACCTGCCATGAAATCTCACCCTGAGCGAACATTCAGTTGTTATAAGATCATATCGTTGGGCGGCTTCGTGGTAACACATTCAGGCTGCAAACTTGAGCAAGGTCATTCCACAGGAAACCCGCACACAACAACAGGGTTTTGTTCATTGTGGTTAATGAGACTAGAATGGGGGCGGGGAGGGAAAGCAAGCCTATCAAAATATTTTTGCTATAGATAAAACAGCCTTTGATGGGAGGGATTGCTTTTTTCATAGCCATTTACATGAAGAAATTTCAGGTTTCCAATGGAGAAACAAAAGCCACAAAAATGTGACGTTCAGTGAAAATGAGAGGGGGCTTTTTAAAAGAAAAAAAAACTGAAAAACTTGGTATATAACTAATCAAAAAAGGAGAATGCTTGTCATCTTTGTTGAATTTTCTCACACTTAATGACCCAACAATTTCTATGTTCCTTGCAAAAATAGCTCGCTCCAAGCCCCTGGCTGACAGAGGATTTCTACCTCTTCTTCTGTGGAAAGGAATCCGGAAAGCATGTTTTATCCGTGTAGATGCTTTACAAAAGAAGAGTGATGTTTATGAAAACCACACAGGTCTGAGCTCTGCAACCTGCTGCCTTTGCAGACTTTATAGCACAGAAGAAATCTTCACATAACTGGAAGCCAAAGCCTCCTTCCCCTCGGGTAAGGAAGCAACCTGACATGGGAAAAATCAATATGGGGGAAAATTAGAACCAGGCCATCCCCTAAACCTTGCTTCTGCTACACGTGCATTTACAAGTCCTATTTTCATAACCCAAAAGAAATTGAAGCCACCTGCTTTCCAGGTGCTGGAGGCAGAAACCCAGAGACACAGTCACTTGTGAAAGACACCGAGTGGCATCCTCTGCCAGAACTCACCACCCTGGGACGTGGCACACGCTGCAGGGGCTGGAGCAGCTTCTCCTCCTGAGATGTGCCCACGGCTGGAAGAGCAGATAAGCCAACAGTTCTCAGCTGCATTGTCAAGAGTCACCCAGACATGCCTGGAGAGCATGAGGATGCTGGGGATATTTTGGTGGCCTGGAGAAAGAGCAGAGAAAACCTGTAGCCCACAGTGCAAAACAAAGGGTATCCTGGGGTTCATCCATGATCCAAGCCACTGCATGCAAACTCCAATTCGGACTGAGACAAGCACAACAGAAGCAAAGAGTCTGTTCGTGTCCTTGCTTCCATAACACTAAATCTTCCTTCAAGTTGCTTTTTAAATAAAAAAAAAAAAAATTCTTTTTTGAACAGCCTAACTGGTAATACCCCCCCAAAAATGAAATCCTTAAAAACCCTTTACAACCTGTTAACAGCTCAGAAACCAGCCTAAAATAATGTCTCCACAAACGCAGACGACTGTGCTTTTAATTAAGATTCACAACTTTTTTTTATTGAAGGCAGTGAACTATAATGAGTTCATTCATTCACAGGAGTCAGCTCAACCTGTGCTGCCTCCATCATCTAACCTCCCCGGGATAATAACGACACCGTTCACACCCCACTGCCTTCCGCCGCACAGCATCATGCAGCCCCGCAGCAAGGGGTGAAGCCCTGGATGGCCTCGTAGGAGCCAGCCGTGGAGCTAAGTGACACCGGGAAACGTTTTGTGACTTCAGCACCGTCCAGAAGTTTGAACCTCCGGGAAATCTTGCTCTGCATGGAAGTGTGAGAAATACCAAACTGCCCCCAAAGGGGTTGTAACATGGGATAACAAATCCTCCAACAGTCCCCGTCTGCGTCTTTGAAATGAGCAGGCACCCAGGGCACATCCCTTGGGGACAGCAGCACGCATGAAAACGATGGGAAAACTGAAAAAATGCCCCTCCCTCTCACTCACCCTCACTGGGGAGCCATTAAATACCTCTTGCTATTGCTTTTTTAATTTTGGGGTGCATTTAATGGCCACAGGAGACAGCTGGAAAAAGACACCTCCCTGACATCGCATCAGTCCTTGCTCCTCAGCTCCTCCACACCAACACCCTGCCCCTCTGAAGCCTGCCAGGATCCTCACGTGGCTCTGGGAGATACACCTTCAGATGAGTCCAGAAGCAGAGACAAACAATTGCTGACATGATACAGAAGCTAAACAAGAAGATGGAGAACAAAACTGTTAAAGTGGGACTTACACATGAACCTCCTAAACTGAGGATGGTCTCAGGTCCTCTGAACACGGTCTGCAAAGGTAACCTAGCAGTTAGTGAGACCGGAGGCTCCTCAGCCCCTCCGAGCCCTTTCCAGGACTAAAACAACATGATTAACTTCATGCACATTGACCTCTGCAGTCACATGTCACTGGCTTTACAGGGATGGGTATCTCTTTCTTAATGTAGTGTGGTTGTAGCCATACGGCCTAATGATACAAGGCAAGCAACAGAGCTTGCAGGCATGAAAGCCTGTCTGTTTGCCAGCTATGCCAGGTGGACAAACAAAGCATTATCTGTGCCTCCAGCCTGAGCTTGGCCTGACCCGTAACTCAGGAGTCTTCTTCCTGCTTACCTTCTTCCCTGTCTTCTCCCTATAGTAGCTGGAAAGTATCCTTGTACATAGTGATGTTCATACAGAAGGAAAGACTTTCAAATAAATAAAAAAAGATACTAGAGTCTTCTTCAGCCAAAAGAGAGTCTGTGTATGAAGTGTCCTCGCAAGCATTTACAGGAGCACATTTCATAGACAGCATCCTGATTAAGACTGAAAGCTTAAACACATGAGCAACAGAGCCTGAATTAGAACTTCCTAGGAAACACTAACAGTCCCAAAAATCCCCCAAGCTCACGTGAGAGTGGGATCTGCAATACCAAACAGGTTACAGCTGCATTTACGAATCAGAGCAACAGTCAGTCCGGTGGTAACCTACTGCTCCATCTCCAGTATTCACCAAGGTCAAATATTTTTGAAAGAGGCTAAAAAGGCTCCTGAAACGCTACCTGTGCGCCAGCAATCTGCACGCCTCTATTTCAAACCAAAGTGAAAGACAACTGCCAACCAGGGACACACAAAACAGAGGCAGATCCTAAGGGAGAGAGCTGCATGCAGGGACACGACAGCCTGTGTCATCCCAGCAGAGCTGGTGAGCCCTCTTCCTCAGAAAAGCCAGCACTGGGGCACCAGGATTATATTGCACTTTATCAGAACTAAACCACTTGGACAGAGAGGAGGAGAAAGGAAAAAACCTCAGTGCCTGAGCCTCCTGCAGGTGTGATTTGTGCCTAGGACGCCAAGCAAGAGGCACATGGCTTTGCTGTGTTACGTAGCCAAGGCAAACAAGACACAGCAAGGTCCAATTCTGGCCCCCTCAGGATTCATAAACTGGCCTCTGGGAGCTGTGGGGGGCACGTTAGTCCTAATTGTGTCTTGTTTAACTTGGCCCTTCAAACAGCAAAGCTTTTGCTGTCTTGGCTAGAGTCACCAATCTCACACCTTGGTGGGACTTACCTCTTTTCTGGGATTGGCAATTAAAAAAAAAAATCTCCAACGTTGATACACGTTAAATGTTTTTGATCAAAACCCACTTATTTTTTACAAGAAATGGGATGACGTGCTGAGATCCTCTGCCCCACGCATCAGGGAGAAGCGGACTCTACTTACAGAGGGCAAGATCCCCCCTTTCACGCTCCTTTATTTTCACCGATTGCTGTCACCTTTCTCTGGATTCTCCTCTCCTAAATAGCTGCAGAACAGAGGCTTTAGCTAAGCAGGGGTGATGTACGTCACTCTGGAAACACAGGTATAAACCCTAATAGCCTCATTCCTCACTGCAGCCGCTGATCCACAAAGTGAGCCAGGGAGAGCTGTTCTGAGGAAGAAGCACCCAACATCCACGCTGGGGCTAGTCCAGTCATTTCTTTGACCTGCAAGAAGTGAACAACCCGTATTTTTCCACACAGGCATAACCTTGTGCCAAACACACTCTGAAATGACAGGATCAGTCCCATGTTGAACCCAAGAGGATAAGCCCCAGAGAAGAACCCCTCTGCGTTTGCTTGCTCACCAACCATGTCAACAAGCCCAGGGATGCTGAAGTCTCAGGACCAGACAGCCTCCACAGCAGCCCAAAAGCTCTGTGAAAGTATGTGAAGCTCCCGGCACTGGGTATCTTCCAGATCAGCCTTTCCTTCTGCTTTCCCTCCACATTTCTTATTTTGGCCCAGTAGGGAACACAACTGCGTTTGCTCACGCAGAACTGGTCCAAGCTTGAGAAACAGAGGATGAGGTGTGATATTGTCAAACTTCCAAAAGCCTTGAGGGATTTGTTAGTTTGGTACAGAGAAAACAGAAAACTGAGGTGGAAAAGACAAACCAGGAGTTCAGTCCTTACCTCCCACAAACTTAATGTTAAACCCACAACATTCAAAGAGAAGTTCACTTCATGGCAACTTCTGTGCCAGGGCAGAATGGCTCTTGCTCGCCCATTTCCAGCTCTGCTCACTGTAGAAATGCCCCAAGGTGCTAGTGCCCTGCCCTGATGGGCTGGCTGCAGTGCTCACAAGCAGGCAGGGGTTAGGGATCTCTTCTCAGCGTAGCACTTCATCTGCATTTTAGTCTGGTACTGACAAGGTTAAAGCTGATTTGACAGCCTTGAGGTCCACTGCTCCCCTCCTCCCAGCCACTACGTGACTGTGCAAACTTATTCCCCCCTCACCTGCAGGTTACCCAACCAAATCACACCCCTCCGGCCCAGGGGAGCTCCTTCACCCACCCCTCTCCTCTTTCTGCAGGAGACAACCCTTCCACACTTCACCTTTGCAGTTCTACTTAACACCTGACTGTTTCAGGAGACAGAAATTGGGGATAAACCCTCCCTTTCATTCCTATAGCAAAACCTGCTTGGTTTCTGGTGTGCTGCGTGCAGAGGCAGTTCAAAAAGGCACTGTTTTCCCCTAAAATAAGAAATAAAAAAAAAAACACCACAAAACCCACCAGCTGCTTAGTGCATTGCAGGTTCCCATGTGATCGGCTCAAAACTTTCTCAGCCCTGCCAACTCTCAAGCATCTTCTTCTGGCATGCGTGTCTTGGATTACCATTTCACTAGGGAGTCCACTGCCTTTTTTCTACTTTCCACCTCCTTTTCTTATTTCTGTTCTGTATTTCCAGCACCTTTTGATCAGTTAGTACACTGAACACAAGAAATGGCAACTGGATAAATCACCAGCACACCTTGTCCAGTTACTCCCCCATTATAACCATGTCCAGATGCTTCACTGGAAGTTGCAAGAAAGCCCATTGGGGATAGTTATCAAATTTAAAACTTATCCTTTCCACTCCCCCTGTTACCAAGTTGTAGTATTATCTAATTTGGAATACACATAGCCCTCATCCCAAAATAGCAGGGAAGATGCAGAGCTGGACGTTTACATTTATCTACAGACTAGACATGACACAAAGCTAGGGTCAGAACACAAGAAAACTTGTGGCATGAGACTTGAAAACTTGGGCAAGTCCTTATCCACATAGTATAACCCTGTTCTTAATCTTTTCCACCATCCAGATTTCTCTGGACCTGCTCCCTTGGGAATTTTTTTTCTTTTTTGAAAGTTTGCAAGCAGAACTGTACATGGGATTCCCAGATCACATGGCCACGGTGTACCATGACATTAGTGCTTCCTTATCACTGCTGGTGCTAAAGATAAGGAAGCAGCCTCCATACTGCTTTTGCGATTATGTCAGCGTCTTGAAGGCACCTGTGATTGATCTACACAGACAGTTCCTTCACTTCTGTCACTGACAGCCAGTGAGCCTCCAATTTACAGCAAAAATTCCTGATCTTAAATTCATCACCTTGCACCTAAATGTCAAACCACTTGTATTGCTCCACTTCTCCAATCCTCCTCCTCCTCTGTTGATGCCTCTCAACAAGGCAATTTCAGAACGCACCTCCTCTCTGCAACAACTTCACAAATGGAAATATTTAACAAAATCAGCCATAAAACCCACTTTACAAGACTGCACCCCACAAAAATCTTTTGTCCTGACAGCTCTCCTATCAACCAAATCTATCATGTGTCCTTTAAGTTCCCTTTAGACCAACTTTAAAATCTTGCCTTAAGCCCTATACTCTATAGCTAAATAGTAATTTCCCATGTGGCACAATAACAAATGCTTGGACAATCATGGATAAGACACCTGCCTTTTTCTAGATAGAGAAAAGGTAGCGTAGCTTACGAAGGTGTCATATTTAACCAATCCAATGCATCTAAATCGAAGCTGCATCCCATCCCACTGTCTCTGTCCCTATGTCTTTAACAATCTTTCCTCCAAGATTCATTGCAAAGCTTTTCCTCCTATTCAGGTCAAACCCAAAGGTCTATAGTTACCCATTACCGCTAAGTCTTTTGTTACAGTCAGTATAAAAACCACAATTAAAGCTGGATTATGGTATGCTTATGCAGAACAATCTTAATCCACAAATGGTCCTGTGGAAGCCACATTTGGAGTCAGATCCTAGTTGGTGCAAATAAGAAAACTGGAATCAAGCCCAGAGGAGATTAATACAAGAGTACCTCACTAATTCACGCTAAAGGCGAGGAAACCACATTGAATATTTCAGACCAAAAGGAGTAAGACAAGTACAAATAAATGCATCACTAAATACTCTCCTTTTCAATTTCAATTTCAAGTAGCTATTTCTGAGAAAACATCATGGTGCACTGAAATGAGAGGAGCACGCTATATATAGCTAATGAAATCTTGCTAACATTAGACATGGCTACAGCATCTGTTACTAAATCTTTGCTGAGGAGTTTAGATAGACCACCAGGTTTCTGGAGAGCTTATAAGAAAAGCAATTTATTGAAGCGAAGCTTTGTCAGCTTCTATTGTACATAAATACAACATTAAATTGAGGCTTAATATTTACTGCTGTGTCATTTCAGCAGGCAATTATCATCAGTGCCTGAGGCCAGATCCTCACGTGATGTAAAATACTAGAGCACCACTGATCTCACTGACTGTCCTTAATACTCTTCAGAAAATTTTCAATCAAAGGAAATTATGCCCCAGGCACAGCTGCAAGGCTCAGACCTGCTCTCATGAACTCGATCTGCATCCACAGGATGGCCTGTTCAGGAAGATTTTCATCTTAAAAACACTTCAGCATCTTCTAGGCACTGAGCATCAACCGCAGAGACCTAGTCTGCAGGAGCACCTTGCTGCACATGCCCCATACACTCACTGCCCGTGACGTAAAGCAAAGCTTTGCAGGTGCAGCAGAAAACACCCTGCAGCAGGGCTGTAACTCTCTCTCACAAAAAAGCGTACCAGCTTTCCTCAAGCTGTGCATCCTTCAGGCCCAGCGCTCAGGGAAAACAGAGAAAGTCTGTTTGTGTTTCCCCGTGACCAGCGGGGATCTGCTGATTCAGGGCTATTGTCACTTTGCTCTCCACACTCCGCTGAGGACCTCCCTCAAATATTAACTTTGGCCTCTGTTCAAGACTAAGCCCCTGCCCACCCCAGGCAGGCTCATCCATTTACCTTGTTTGGGTTCATTTCCCATAGGAGTTTACCTCTCCAGCAGGCAAGGAGGGGAGGAAGATGTTTTGCCCTGAAGAGGACCTTTGCCAGCTTTGCACCATGCAGCGAGAGCCAGTCCCTGCACACAACAGGCTCTGCCCCGCTCCGACATCCAAGCACCCGGACACCTCTGCTGCACACCTCAACACACACACCCCTGCCCCAAATCCGTAAATCCATCTTGTGACATTAGGAGAGGATGAAGGAAGAGGAAAGTAAGGTGAGAGAAAACAGAGGTCCCCACGGACAGACGCTTTCTTGTCTCTGTAATGAGTAGCAAGTGCCTTTGAACAATGTATTCTCTTAAAAGGGATTGGACTACTGTACATCACCCTCTTCTTTCTCCACAAGGCAGGGGGGAATAGCAGTGTGAAGGGGGATGCAGATCACTGGCACAGCTCTCTGGAAGCATTCCCATTTGGCCTGCAAACCCCAGAAGTCACAAGGCCAGCAGGAGGGAGCCCACCTTGACATGATTAAGTTGGTGGCTCCAGGCTGAGCACGTTCAAGTGGCCTCCCTGCCAGGTGGGAACATTTGACACCATCCTGCTGCTTAAACCCACCACTGACCAAAATGAGCCATCATCCCTGCAAAGTGGGAGGAGAGCAGCCTCCTGCTCATGTGGCAGAAGTAAAACCTTTAGTGGCAAAGCTGGGGGAGGAAAAATTACTGGGACAGAGAAGACTGCTGGTCCTGCACACAAGGCTTTGGGACCTCTCCACCCTGCAGAGCCTGGGCAGCCCAGCCAGGCTATCTTGGGTCACAGGAGTCACACAGCAGCGCTGGTTAGGCAGCCCTGATGGGACATTACATTGCACAATACAGCAACATTGCTTCCAGCACCCCCAGCAGAGCCCCAGCCTGCTCCAGCGGATGCCCTGCTCATCCCAGGTCTCCAACACAGCCTCGCCCTCCCCCATGCAGGAACAGCATTAACACCTGGGGTGCTCGACATCAGCTGCAGTGTTCAGAGGACTCCCAACGCCTGATCAGCTTCTCAGTCCTCAGAGACCCCCAGCAACTATATTTCTGCCACAATAAAGCCCTCAAAGTTTCTAACAACAAACATAAGCAGGAGTGCCCAGGTCTGGAAGCCAAGCACAGGTCGGGCCAAAAGAACCTACAATGACTTTTCCTATAACGAATCTCCCCGAGAAAACCCCAAAGCCAGTAGTCTACTCTGTAGCTGTAGGGTTTCAACACCCATTGGAGTAAGTCAGCTACGGCCTTACTCCAAGTCTCTCACTACTGGTGCAAAGTCACCCCAAGAGGTCAGCCCAGGAGAGCAGCCAAGGCGCAGGGAGGAGCCCTCCCCAGCACTGCAGCAACAGGACAGACACTACATCATCCCAAGACACGATGCTCTGAGTTTAGATCCTTTTGAGGACAGAGAAGGAGTCTGTAAGATGACGTGGAGCAGAGCTGGAGACCTGGGGACTTAGCACTTCGGACTACCCCAGCACAAAGCAGCACAGGTGACTTCCCCACAGGAATCAGCCAGACCCTCCCACCACAAAAGGACTATCCTTCATGCAACTAAGAGCATAAGCTCAAACTGAGCACAGCATGCATTTCTGAGGCCACTTCTTGCCTTGCAAAGCCTTACACAAGAGAAGTAAGAGATCCCAGGCCACAGGTAGGTTGTTCCATCCACTCAGGCACAAAGCCAGCAACGGTATTCGCTTAATGTAGGAGGGCTGCAGCAAAATATCTACTCCCTGAAAATACCTTCTAGGTTCCTAACTATCTTTCATCATCATGGTGTTGAACAATAACAGTCAATAACTTCCTGGCATCTTGGAGAATATCCATCTGCACTTTGCTTTCTAGCGACTTATAAAATTTCTGCCTCGCAGGACCCCGTCCATTTCTTGTGCCGGTTCTCCCTTCAATTTCACACTTAATTAAGTCCCCGGATCAAGTCTCAGGATGGATTGCTCACTAGACCAGCAGCCAGAATTGATGTCATATCTAAATGATGGGTCCTGAGGAAAAAAAAAAAAAAAGCACACAGGAGCGATAACAAGAGAGAGGGAGGGAGAAGAGGGAAAGCTGCTTTTATTTCAGGGTTAAAAGCTTAATCTTCTACTAAAACGGTATCACATGAGAGGGAAAGAGTCTCTTATCCCTGTGATACTACTGACCCAGGCTTCATTTAGAAGCTGTAATATCATTCCAAGAGAAAATTACGTTGGGAAGTAACTTTTCTTCAGAGGCAATTAAAAGGAAACAAGACTCAGAGAGAAGACAGCAAGGGATGGAAAAGAGAGGCTGAACAGTGCTCGTTTGTGGAGAGGACGTGCTGAGCCTCTGATGAGGAACGCTGTATAACCAGACATCAGTAAGGGGAGAGCCTACAAGGGCTCAGTGTGATGAAGTGCTCAAAAGCTTGGGTGTTTCCTCTGAACTTCCTCCAAACTCCTTGATTTAGGCTGAATAGGGCTGCAAACCTCATGAGCTAAACCCTTCTCAGGAGATTTCTGGAAGTTCCTGTTCTTCTTGGAAGTATCACAAGAGGGCTTAGTTTTATTGCTGCTATTTAGCTTTTCAATTTCCAGCATGGTCAAACCCAGGAAGGCCAGAGGCAATGAAAAAGCAGAGCTAACAACATTTTTTGAGCATCATAAAAAGCTGAATTCAGGTTCACACTAATAGTGTTTCAGGTCAGTCTTATTCTGGGCTCTTCATAGTCAGAGAGGACTTAATCGTCTTCTTAAGAGCAATTCAGCCAAATAATAAGGCATCTTCTAACATATCTCAAAGACCCTGGTAGCTTCTTGATGGATAAGGAAGTGAGAGGACCATGTGGGTTTCTGAGGTCCCTTGTTGACTGTGAATACAAACTTATAGGTATGCAGTATCTCTCTGGGACAATTTGTTCAATAGAGGATGGCCTGATGTTAAAGTACTACAACGCCAACTGAAGAAGTTCCTCCATCAACAACTCACAAACCTCTCTCTACATTTCATTCATTTACTCAGCTCCCCCCAACATGCTGGATAACATAGATGGGATAACACATGCTAGGTGCTGCAAACACTAATCACCATCCGTTACACATCACCTGCTTTTTCATCCTTTGTGATGAAATCTGTATCTTTCTTCATCTATTGAAATATCACAACAGTGAATTTAGAGTCCTTTGGCATAAAAGGTTTGCTGGTTTGACACATAGCCAGAGCACATTCCTGGCCTCAAAGTAAGGCTACAGGCTCTGGTACGAGCCACCTGTCCAGAAAAGTGAAAAACTCTTATTCATTAAAAGTAATGAGATGGATTTAAGCTAGACACCTGCCCTAGAGCTATAAAGGGGCTTTCGGTTTGGTATTTCTGAATTAACAAGCAGAGAAAAAGAGGAGAGATTAGAAGCAGTTAGTGATAAATGCGGCCCTTCAAACAGGTTTTGGTATCAAGCCTCTGCAGCGGCATCTTTTCTCCCTGATCCTGTAGTATCTGTCCATCCTTAGCCACCCAGAGAGGTGGTATCTCAGCATACATGAAGGGTTAAGCCATGACCTTCTCAATGTGGCCACCAAGAGGTACACCTTCCATCCCATGAAAACCCTGGTGCCCAGAAATCTATCATTGCCAGAGCACAGCAAATTTCTAATACAAGAATGCTGTAGTGTTGCAGCTACCGAAATCCAAAAAAAAAAAAAAAAAAAAATCACAGTATCCAGGAGGGCTGGAAAAGGCTGTGAAAACTCACTCATAATTACTGTAGGAATTAAAGGTTTGTTTTCTTGGTTTTGAAGCAAATACAGCCACAAAGAGCATTTAACACCTAAAGCACACTTACAGAATCCACCGGTTCAATGCAAATTCTGTTGATTCCAGGGAATCTTATTCTGCTCTTCACTAAACTGAGGTGACAGATGCAATGGACTGAGGTGGCCAGAATGACACAGATGGTCAGAGTGACCCATGGACAGACTCCTTGCTCCCTTCTTTGTCCAACTGTCTCCATTCCAGCAGTTCCTACTTCCCATGGACAGGCACAGTCGGTTGGAGACGTGCAGGCTACATACAGATGATTATGAGAAAAAGGAAAGAGCTGTTTGTTTTCACTTGTACTAAGACCACCTGCCCAAAGAAGGTCCAGATCCCAGACATCAGCTGGCGCAATGGCCACGCTCCATCACCCAGCTCCTCTGCCACAGCCCAGGCTCCTGCAGAAGCTATGCACTAGAGCCGTTTTTATCATATGTCTAAAAAGCGTTCACAGAACCTTGGTATTTGTCTTTCTCAAAAATAGGGAAGCCTAGAAATACACCAAACAAAAAAAAAATCCACACAAATCTGTCCCCAAACTAGGAAAGATTAATATTCCTTGCAGATCCCATATGAAGACAACTGCTAGAAGCCCCCAGCACAGTTTAGACCCAGGGGACGATTCTAGCACCAAGCAAACCCCATCACAGTTATTACCCAGGAGAAATTATCTGATCCCAGCAACACGAGTTATTTACACAACAGCTGAAGAACACAATGAACTGCACACAGTCCCTGAGTTAACAACACAGCACCTTGCCTGGAAACCATGGATAAACCCAGGTAATAACTCACCACAAAAGCACTACAATTCTTTGCAAGAGGCTGGCGCATGGCCTCACATCACCACTCTGTCAGGGGCAAACAGGCATTGATTAGCGCCACCAAGGCCAGATCCCCCGAAGCTACAGCAAGAATTTGATGCTGCATGAGATTACCCTACAATATGCTGCACTTTAACTGCACTCACATATACAGGGAGCTGTGTACTTGTTATTATATTTGCTTGCCTGTTTCTAGAGGAAGGGGGAGGCTTCCCTGCAAGCCATCGCCTTTATCCTGACATTTGGCTTTTGTGAAAGCAATTTTGGATTGAACCTCAAACAATGATTCTCGTCGTTATGCTTGCTCTTTTGTCTCCTTGGACACGTCGGCAAATTCGCTTCAAGCGAAGGCATGAATTTAGCAGGGTATGAAGGGAGCAGTTAGTGCAGCGAGACAGCTGGAGATGGAAAGCATGCAGTGTGTCGCAGTTTTTAATTGTTTCTGCTGTCAGAAAACAACCCAAGTACAGTTGCTCATATTTCCTGCACATAAAATCCTAATCATTGCCTGCATGGGATCCATCCATTGGCAAAGCAAAGACTTTCCCAAATTCTGTATTAAATTGAAAGTAAGCATCCATAGGATTTTATCTTGTCCCACCTGCCTGCATGGAAGGCTTTCCCTTAGCCACTCTGTTCTTTGTTCCCATCCAGAATTCACACCTCACACACATCTGCCTTCAGAAAAGAAGCATTTCTAACATCCCAAATGAGCTTTTTTGGTTTTAGACTGTAACACTTTACACTGCCGTAGAAATTCTAACTAGGAGATAAGAATATCTACTTCACACTTACAGAGCACTCCACATTTTCAGTGTAAATTACTGCAAGGACACCTGCTTACTTCCTTGGGTACATACCTCTCTCTCTTCAGTATGAGCATGATTTAAGAGCATGCAAATAAGACTTTCCACTTTTTCTGAAAAAAATTGGACCCAATGCGGGCACCTAAATACTGTAGCGACAAGCTTCCCCCAGGTGTGGAAGAGATGGGCTCGAATCCCCTCTGGGGGAGAAATGTATAGAACAGACCTCCGTGAACACCACAGATGCTGGGTACGAAGGAAACATGGTTCAGAGCCACACAAAAGCAAGGGTGAATCTACAGGCTGGGAGCAAATCATTAGCACCTATTTTCAAAAGGCAGAACTGGGCTGGGAACCATACATAGGACCCATCTAACCACAGGGCTCAGTCCCACCCAGGGGACGCGAAGCATTGATTCCATATATCTGATATCTAATTCTTCTGGATCCAGGCAGCACTTGAAAGAAGCAGAAGTCCTAATGTGCAGCCCTTTGGCTGCAAAGCCCATATCTAAGGCTCGGCATGGCTTACTGTCTTACAGAGTCATTTCAGTACCAGGCTGCGCAGGAGGCTGTTGGGAAGCCAAGAGCAGAATATCAAAGCCCCCAACATACAACGGTGAAAACCTGCCCTAACACAAGCAAAACTCAGGCTGGAAGTGAGAGCTGAGCCGCGGGACTCCAGGGAGCTATTGCTGTTCAGCGCACTGGAACAGGAGCAGCACCACTACAGGCAGAAATCTCTGCTGAACTTAAACCCAAGCAGAAGATTACAGGGGTCACATTGGGTACATTATTCCAGTTGGTATTTTGAGAACTTAAAATCTGAGAAGAGCAAAGGATACACACAAAAATCAATCTCAGCCACAAGTCCAAGCATTTGAACTTATAACCGGCTTTTTTGTGTCCACAAATCAAACAGGGAGAAGTAAAATCTTTGAAGACTTTCACAAAAAAACATTATTATGGATCAAAAAAAAAAAAGATGTGGCTAGAATTGAACTTCTTGAACCTATGCTGATGCAAATGATGGGAGCAATATTTCAGTTTTCATGACTTTACATAGCCAGCCTGTCCTGGTTTGAGGTAAAACAGAACCAACTTTCTGTTCAGTAATTTTATTTCTTAGCTAGGCCTCTTCTAACTCTCTGAAATTAACAGCATGTTGTGTTTAAAGCGGTTCATTCGGAGTGATAAAACAGTTTGTGCCAAGGAATGGTACGCAGAGAGGCTCTTGCTTCTACTTATTGCTATAATAACCGAGGTCAGCTAATTCCATTATTTGCCCCGTTGGAGGGGCATACAGGGGTCCCATCTGGGAGGAGGAGCAGACAGGACAGGGGACCTGAAATTGACCACCAGGGGTATTCCATCCCATCTGCCCCATGTGCAGCATAAAAGCTGAGGGATCAAAGGGTCAGCTCTTTTCCTTCAATGGCCAACATCTGAGGAGGACCCTGCCTTTGATCCCAATCCGTGTGTTCCTGACTCCAACTCTGGAACCCGGTTCCCACCGTCACTGAGTCCAGCCTGGGACTTCCCCAGTGCCTGCCAGTGACATCATCCTGGGAGCTTAATACGGTTTTGTATATACTGTATCTATTTCATTATTTCCTTTATATTTTATTACTAATATTTCATTAAAGTAGTTTAGTTTCTTCTAAACTCATAAATCTCTATCTCTCCCCTCCTCCCCGTGCACGAGAGGCTGGGGGGAGAGCATCTGTCACCAGCCATTGGCCAATTTGGCCAAAACGATGACCCAGCCATTTCAGAGAACTGGTCCGTGTGAATGTACAAGGTGGCCCGTGAGCCCAAAGGAATGAAGAATCATGGAAGGGTTTGCAGAAGGACTCTCCTTAGGACAGACTGGGAAACAGCCATATCCTTCAGCTTCACAATTGAACAAAGCATGATCTCACCATAAGGCTAATGGACATTTACATTAGTGGTGTCCTCTCTCTCCAAACATTTGCTTCTGTTACTATATACGTCTGAATGCAAGAAACCCACTGTTATCTAAGCACTTGGCCACCATCTGCCAGGGGAGAGGGCAGTGCCGCACTCAGCAAGAGTCCCAGGAGTCACCTGAGGTCCAGAAAGCACCGGTGTCATGGGAGACTCCCTCCCCACACAAGACTCACAGCACTGCACAGGGACACACTCATCTGTCGCAATAATGACGAATCTACAGTGTCAAATCCTCTAATTTCTGGTGAGGCTCCTCATGTTCACCACTGAGAGTCCCCTTCGCTGCTGATGGCAATAAAGCTACCAAGGAAATCTATTCCATATTTCAAAATACATTCGCTTTGGTCAAGCTTTTTCCCCCAGCAAGAAAAGACAACATCCTGGGGTTTGTTCCAACACCTTGAGAGAAGTGATTTAACTCTCCGTATTTTCATGCTAATAGACTTTTTTTTTTCTGCTTCAAAAGTATTAATCTATTTAAAAGGTCACTTTCATTTAAAAAAGTTCTTCACGAAGGGTTTCAAGAGTGCCTTTGACACTGGATTACATCATGTTTCCTCTGACATCTGAGTCACAAAATGCTCAGAGCAGGATTTCCAAGGCTTCCCTTTATTTTCTGTTCCCATGAATTCTACTCCCACTGCGATCAATAGGATTATTGCCACAGGCTTCAACCGGAGAAGGGCTGGCAAATGCTGAACATGTTGGAAGGCCCTAACCTCAAAGTCAATATTTTCCAGTCAAGAAAATAGCACTTTGGTTATCAATAAATATGTCAGAAAAGAGGCCTGTTATGAAGAAAGCAGGCTAGTAAATGACCCCAAAAAGAAAAAAAAAAAATACTATAACGTAACATATTCCCTACAGCCTGTGGCAGTTCCCTGTGATGAATTTGAGCTGGTTTAAAGAGCCTGTTAAGTGAATCAAGAATTAAAGCAGTATTTCTGAATATCTAAGAAGGATGAAAGGGATGCCATAAGGCTGTCACAGTCTCCTGCTTATACCCAAAAGCAACCTCACTTCTGCCTATGTCTTTCCTGCTAGATGTTTCCCAAGCAACAATTAAACACCTTCACTCGTTCCATGCCTCTTCCAGACAAACTCCTCCAGAACTTTATTAACTTCATGGCTGGTCATCACTCCTACCATTTATGGCCCCTCCTGTAACGCAAACCTGGGGGGGACACAATTAAGAACTCCTCCTGATCCTCTTTACAATAGCTTTTGCACTCATTAAGTCTGTGCCTCCTGCAAATTAAAACACCAGAATTTCTTCTCTTTTATAGGTCATGTTTTCCCAGGTCTTTCTAAGAGCTCACCTGCAGACTCTTCTGGAGGACCAGGCCTTTCCTGAATTCCCACTCATCAACCCTTACTCGAAAAAACACTGTGATGTACCAAGCCAACCAACTCCTTACACCGGCATTTCCCTTGATTTTAAGGGATCAGCTCAATCTTTGAGGTAAAATCTCTGCGTGACCCCTCTCGCAGCAATCTCACTATTTTCTCCTTCAGTTTTGCCTACAGCTAGGACATCTACTCTTTGAACTGTTTCAAAGAAGATGGGTCCGTCTAGAGCAGCACCTGCAGTTTCATGATTTCATCTAAAATAGCAAGGACATTTCTGATGCAATTTGAACATTTCACATGATTGCATAAAACCTTTTGGTCAGCACAAAGGCAGCCAGGCCTGGAAACACGCAGTGGCAGCAGGATCCGTGCTCCTGCAGCTTAAAGCCCAGTGCTGTACGCTGTTACTTAAATGGAAGATTCTTTCAGAGCAGTATTAAGGTTTAGGACTTATAACTGAGGAGCTTTAATCCTTTCCAGTAGAGGCCAACGGTGCATGTAAGAGTATTAAACTTGGTATACGTTAAATCCTAAACATTTCCAAGTTGCAAGCAGAAATAGATCACAATCAAAGCCTGCAATTCAAATATGCTTACTTGAATGAGCTCAAAATCCAGGGTCTGATTTCAGCAGAACTCTTCTCCGTACATCGTGAGTTCCAGATCTGGACTGAAGATATTAAATAGCAGTCTCAGTCCTTATCTTTAGCCCATCTGAAGATCAAAGAGAATTGGAAACAAAAGCATTCCAAGGCACTGAAGTGATACATTTGTAATGAGTTTCTCCTTTTATTCCACACAGTCGGGATTTTTCGGAGGGAAGGAAAGAGATTTTGGCAGCCAGTTAAGAAGCAAGGATGGAAACACATTTTAATACTAATTTCTTTCCCTCCTCTCCCACTTTCTGCTCAACAAAACCACTGAACAGATCCATGAAATTACAGGATATACAAATCCTTTATCCACAGTTTGCAGTTGTTGACATGCAAGACCCTTAATATGTAAATAAATTGGGCCGGGCTTCTTTTTTTTTTCTTGTCAAAGCAGCATTGCTCAGCAGATAAACAGCAACAATGCAGCCTGTGTGATGGCCCAAATAATTAGTTCCTGCAACCAGGGCATCTTCTTGAAGCACCTCTTCAAGTCTAACTCTGATGGAGAGCAAGAGGGAAGGGGCTGCTGCTCAGCTGCAGGCAAGAAAGTGACATGGCTGAGAACAAAATTCAACTTCAAATCATCTGCCATTTTGAAAATGAAGTCCCTTGATCATGAATTAGTGTCAAGACAGATGAGGGATGAAGCAAGGAATGAATGAGCAAAAGAGAGCAGGGAGAGGGAGAGAGAGAAGGAGTGAGAGAAACAAGGAGATTCTCCAGAGGCTTACGAGAATCACACCAGTGAAGAGACTGCACACAAGCCATCTCCTTCTCAAAGTCTGCATTTTGCCGAAAAAATAAAAAGACCCTGATCCCTAGAAACGTTCCTGTCTGCTGGCTCCTAGAGATAAGGAAGCGATATTTCACAGTCTGACACTAATCATATTTGGGCATATTAAGTAAGGATGGTCCAGGGGCTTTCTTTGCAGCATGCATATTCCAAGTTCAAAGCGAGAGCTCGTTACTGTGCCTAAAAAATCCTCTTAACTCAGAAACACGAGACAAAGAAGGAAGAGAATAACGAAAGGGAGGGAGGTGTTTGGTGGGGGTGGGAAGTGTCATTATCTTTGTATTGTTCTCCCTACCCAGCCCCATCAGTGACGTCTGCTGCAATATTTTATGATGGAGGGGTGGGGGACAGAGTCCTTTTTTTCCCCCCTATCCATGAAAACAGACCAGAAGACTTGCTAAAACAATATTCCACGGCTGCGACTTACACATCCCAGACTTCGTTCCATCTAAAGGTACCAACATCCACTGCGGAGCCAGCTCCTGGGGCTAAATCCGTGGAATTATCCCCATCGGAGACCCAGCCCTGCTTACTCCTACAGCAGGAAATTGCTCACCTGGCTCTGCTACTCTCCCCAAGCAGAGGTCACTGTCTGCCTCTCCGCCCTTGGCTCCTCATTCCAGTCTGCTGCCCAAGGCAAAAAAAAAAAAAAAAAAAGCCTTCACTAAAGCTTGAAACAGGTGGCTCCCTTTACAGGGACCTGGAAGCCAAAGCACAGCTGAAAGCAGACTGGGATGGAGAGCCAACAGACATGGCCCAGTGTGGACCAGCACTCGGGTCCCTCCATAGCACAGCCCATCCCATGATCGACCAACCCTCAGCTTCTCCCCCAGGCTGCTTCACCCTGTTTCAGCTTCTGCTCACAGAGTATGAAGCCTACCAAAAAGAAAACACCTTTAACAACTCCAGTTATCAGATGAAGGCTTTATCAAACATAGCCCTCTCCAATATAACAGTCCTTACTAAGCTCAGCCCATCAGCTTGTGCTGGATCTCAGTGAGAGCCAAAGTGCTTGGCTCAGCCAGACCCCACCTGCAGGGCTCAGCAACTGATGGGCCAGGACACACCAAAGAGATGAAGTTTAAGCAAATGGTATATTAAAAAGGTGAATCAGTTTGGAGAAGAGCCAGGAAGCTCACTATGTCGAGTCTCAACATTATCCAGAATGAATGTTTCCACTCTTTTTGCCAAATTATATTTTTAGTTGGAGACTAACCTACTTTTAATGAAGAGGATGAAATAACCCCCGTATGAACTTCAATTTGTCCCACCAGTGACAATTCCCACATATTCAATTTTTCATTCTGCCATGCAAGCAAAAATAAAACCCAGACTGCTGCTTACAGCGTGAGGTGACGCTACTACAAGAAAAGGACTTGCCACAAGTCTTTCTCACACCTCCCAAGCTCTTCTGAACACCTCAAACTAAGTCCTGCAGACTGATCCAACTGTGGAATAGCTCTGCAAAACTTGGAGTGGCTCAAAGAACCTATTCATTTCACTGAGATGAAACAGCTACAATGGAGCTGTTTTAGGAGTGGCACAGTTGGTCCAGGATTCTTAAACGGTGGATTATTAAAGAGAAGAAAACTGATTAGGATTGAAGCTGAGCTAAAAATCCCACTGGTCTCTGGGGAGCTATACAAGAAAATGCTGAGAGGTGGAGGTGGATTTTTTTATTACAATTACTATCTTTGAAGCATTCACACGACACCACCTATCAGTGTCTGGATAGAAGCATCAGATTTTGCTTCCACATGTTAAACCTCAAGTAGGTTTCATCTGAACCACCACCTAGGAGCTGGTTCTGCTCAACAGGGCAGACTTGTGCTGCAGCCACCACCCCACTCCTAAATGAAAACCAACTTGGACATTAGCAACCGTACATCAGGATTTAACATATTGCCCGGTCAAGTCTAGGCTAATCCAGCAACACAACATTCTCCCCAGAGCCCACGCTGCTCTTTCTCATAAATCTAGGTGTGTAGTAAATCACTCTGTAAGGTACAATCTAAATTATTTTTTTTTTTTCCAATGGGAAAACAAATCTTATTATGTTGTACAGTGCCACTCACGCACCGACTGCTCTCAATCGAAAGGGTCAGCATTTCCCATGTCAGTTCACTCAATTGCAAAGACCTCAGGAACTGGAAATTTTCGGGCTAGAGATGACTTTGGTTTTATGTTTTCAATTCCCAGAGAAAACACCTTATGCCTTGCCATGCTCAAATAAAATCGTCTAAAGATCTATTCCTGTATAGAAGACATGCCCTCAGCTGACTACTGACCAGTCCAAAAGCTACAGGAACAACAAGGAGTATTACTAAACGTGATGGAGGACTTTGAAAAATTTTGGGGGACTGCAGTTAAGAGAAGACACCACCAATTTCACATGGCCACGTGTCAGAAGGCCACAAATGGCCTTGGTCTAACCCCACAGGGAAAAGACTACTCCTCTTTCCTTCCATTTACAATCCTACAACCTGAAATTTACTTCTTAACAAGGCAAACCTGGACAAAGCCATCCCTGTACGCTGAAGCTACACCAGCAGTACAGCCCGGCTCCTCTTCTCTTCCCTCTCGGTGCAGCAAGCACTGCAACCAACCTGCTGTGCCCTACGGTGTGCTGGGAGCATCTTCCCAGCTCCTTTACATTCTGCTCATCATCTAGAAAATCAGTTTTACTGAAACCCAGCCTTACAGCTACACGGAATGCAAGGAATGAGATTAAAAGGGATTATGTGTTTCTTGCAAGCAATGAGGCTTGATAGCTCAGACAGGCATCGCCTTAACATGTCCTCCACTTTGTTTGAGTAGTTATTACCCCCCAGCTCTTTGAGTACGAAGGTTTGTAGGGATGAGCCATATGCCATGCAATTAGGATTTCATTTCTGCTTATTGTTCACACAATTTGGAACGGTCTTTTGGATGTTTGCAGGTTGCTGACATTTATCTGTCTCTTCAGGCAAGACTGCATGATTAGGAGTAAACATCCTGGAGGAGGAAGGAAAGCCTTAGATCCAAGTGGAATGGATGCTGAATCCAAACTTCCCTCCAATTTAAGCAGGGAAAATTTTCAGAATTAGGTTATCCATTACTACAACACAGTTCCAGGCAAAGGCCATTCACAAGGTCCAGATGCCCTCAAAAATGGGACACAGGCTTTTGGTTCAGACTTTCTAGTCATTTCTGATTGAGTGTTCATCTGCATTGCAACAGGATCCATGTGGATAATAAATATAACCAGTTGTACCAAATAAAATGCATATATTTTATGAGATGTTACAGGAACAGGTCTTTTCCAGGGGGCTGTTCCAATGACTCTTACTTGAGCAGAGACCTGAGGAATCCACAGTCAGTCATTCCCTGACACACCACCAAGGTATCACAGAATCGCACACAGAATGGTTCAGTATCTGCATGACTGACTTCCCCACACCATCGAAAAACACCTGGAAGCATATACAAATACGGAAGCATATACAAATACACAAGCATCGAGCGGACCTGATCCCAGCACCGCTCCTCAACCAATCTTCACCTTATTCCAGAAGTGTAGCTGGAATGGATCTCTCTGCTCTCCAGCCTGGCGATCCAGCATCATCCCACCTTACTGCTGGAAACACCTCATTTTGCACTTCTGTCCTGGAGATACATGGCCACAATGTATGTTCTGGGATCCAAAACCAGAAGTGTTACTTTCAGAAACAATATTTGCAGCGGCAGAACCAGAAGCATCAGAAGCCTTGGCCACTTCAAACACTGCAGAATATCTGTGCACTCACAAGTACCCCACATCCCACCTTCTCCTGTTATCTCCACCACAGCAAGGCATCAAATCCAGCCAAAGCTTCCTTTTCTTCCCTTCAGCAGAGGAATGCTGGAAAGGCACAATCCTCGCGATGGATGGATTGACACAATCAGAAGTAATTTAATTCATGTTTAATCTGCAGCTAATGACCGCAGGTTCCCTCCAACTCTCAGTCCCCTTCCAATTTTTCACTGGTAAATTGCTATGGTTTGCCGTTGAAGCTCTTCACAGTAGATTAGTTAACATTATGTTTTTATTAAAGCCGAAGTTAATATCCTTATTCTCTGAAGGAGACCACTGGGGTTGTTGGAATTATTTTTTCCCCTTCAGTTTTTTCTAAGAGCGTTCTCTGCTGAGCTAGAAACACAGAGCTTGCAGACCCCCAGCTGAAAGCTTAAGGGAGCCCCAAACAGTTACCTCTTAAATGATTATTTACATTGGAATATAAAAATCACTCTGCTGGATCAGGCCAGCGGCCTGTCTACCCGGTATCCTGTCTCTGATGGTGGCCAGCTGCTCTAGAGCAGGGCTGGTCATAAGTTTTCTGTCAAAGCTTTACTGATAGATACACTTTTTTCATTATATTACATTCTTCTCAAAAAAAAAAAAAAAAAACCAGTGTGCTGCCTACCGAAAATGTTGACTTTGCAATCAAAAAAAACAGAGGTCTCTAACCTGAATGATTTTGTATTCAAGACATAAAGCTTCCCGTTTCCTGATCAAAGATAATTGGTTTCCAGTGAAGAGTTAGAATTTTAGGGGGGAAAGTAGTTATGTGAAATTACGTTCAAAACCGTCAACATTTTCCACTAAAATGTTCCCAGCTTACGAAATATTCCAAAAAAATCTCTTTATAAAAATATCTTCAGCTCTGATCTGAAGAAATCCTCAAGAATCACCAGGCAGAAAATTATGATACAAGTCATACACAGAAGTTCCTTCTAAACCCCACAAAGCAGATGGCTACAATACCCCAAAGAATGAGGGGGTTTGTGTATTATTGGCCCTTTCTAAGCTGACACAAAGTCATTCCAAGACAGCACGGGACCCAGCAGGGTGCTGTTGGCCACGCAACAGAAGGTGGGGATACCTGATGGAGATAGCCAAGGAGGGAGCCACAAAGCTCTCTGCCACAAGCCATCCCCCGGACAGGCAGTTCTGAACTAGCCTGTGACTACCAGGGGCTCAGAGTTACTGAGCTCTCACAAGCAGCTCCAGATGTCCATTCAGGTATAAAGCTCTGCGTCTTCCATGCCATTTTCAGAGCCTTCGCCCTGCTCCTTTCATGCTTTCCTTCCCTATTTCTGCTCATGGAAGCACTGATGCTTCTAAGTCCCCTGTTACATCCTGCTCTGTTCATCCCTGTGCCACAGACCAGTACTGAGAACCATCAAGAAGTAACTCAAACCAACAAACAGCTGTTTTGAAGCCATTCTACTCATGGAGAATTTCCGTCCCATGCCAAGAACTCCTCAAGAGCTCCCTCCCTGATCTCCACACACGACTTTTGTGAAGCCAGAATTAGAATCAAACTGTGCCAAATATCTGGTGTCCTTTACACTGATGTCAATCACGAAAATCTCCTATAGCATCGGCCACACTACTCTGAGGTGAACCCTGAGCCAACATGTAGCACGTCCAATCCACCCATCCCTCACAGCACCTCCTTCAGCTGCCGGAGTCCCTTTACCCTTGGTTAAATGTTACACAGACAAATGAATTGCCTCCAACAACTCGCTGCGTGAATTTAGCCCTCAGCCCATCCCTGGCAAGCACGAGGGGTGTCAGGACCACCTTTCCTGGGACACTGCACAGAGAAACATATTAACGAACAGTCTGAGCCCATTCAGGAAAAGCAGCAATTGGCAACACAGCTAGGAGGAAAGGAAAAAAAAAAAAAAGGATTCCCTTGGAGCGAAGAGCAGAGCCATTATCATCTAGGGAGATTTAGGAGACAGCTCTAAATCCCACAGGGATCATATATTCAAGTTCATCTCTTCAATCAGGAAAGCCAGAAATTGCCTTTTTATAAAAAAATTAATGCTGAACTGTCAAATAAGCATGAGATGAGGCTCAAAGAAAAAGCCTAATTTCTCCGGGCTTTCTGTGAAAGGAAGAGAAGCTGCCACAGCGCACCCGAACACTTGTGGGCAAGCTTCCTGCAGAGACATGGGGCTAACCCAGGGTGTGCAGGGACCGCGGCTGTTAAAGGTGGCAGGAAATCTCTTACCAAGATGGACTTCAACAAAGAAAATAGCTTTTTCAACTCTAAAGTTCATTTTCACAAAACTTCTTCCAGTTTAATCAAAACAGCTGGGGAGAGGGGGAATGGATCAGTTCTACAAATTCTCAAATGATTGTAGCGGGTTTTGTTCTTCTGGTCAGATACTCAAACTCCGTGAGACGATGAAACCTGAAAAATATTTGTTCAACCGTGAAAACTGCAGAAATTGCACAGAAAAGAGTACGGTGACAGGCTCAGATCTCATATCCCTTTGCACCTCCACAACCACAGCTACTGGGACAGGAGGGCTCTGCTTTGCAGCCCAGGCTGGCTGCAATTTCTTCTGGACTTGCTCTTGCCATCCAGAGCCATAAGCCCTATGCTGCAGTTGACGCACCACCCCACGGCCCAGACGCAGAGGTGACTCGCAGTCCAAGCCCCAGGCTGCCAGGGGACCACTAGGAATCGGTGAGTTATGCCAGCAGTACAGAGGTTTTCTAGCCCCGAGTCCACATAGGATGTGAATCAAAGCACCAGCCAAACCCCAGGATGTGCCGCTCTCCAATCTGACATCTTGTGCACCGTGTTTTTTAATTAACCTTGGAACAGCAAAGGGTCTTTTTTTTTTTTTTCCTTTTTGCCAAACACAGCCATATTTTACAGGGATGGTGACAAGCTAATTAACTTAATTCTTATGACACCTTTCTGAGATGAGGCTAGGGTTGGCTAGCTCTGCAATGCAGTGTTGGGCTAATTAAAAAATAATTACTACTTCACCAAGGACAAGAACAAGAAGTTAATTAAAAGAATGAGGTGTAGCCTTAATGAAACTCATCAGATTGTGTTCATTCAGATGTCCCACAGCCAAATTCCCCCCATTAGAATATAAATCCACGTTGTCTCATTCTTCACAAGTGTTTGCAAGTGGGCTCCCCTCTCCCCCTCCTCCCTTTCGCCTTCCCCTGGCAGAAGTGGTATGAATTATTTCAGGAGCAAAACAGTAAACTTGAGCTGAGATTTAACACGCCCTCAGGGGCTGAAGGATAAGATACGGATCTCCAAATACTATCTGGGATTATTTGCAGTATCTCAAACGCGATGAGTTGCACGGGCACTATACCATTTGTTTTCACCTGTGGATAATTAGGGAGCACAGGTGGTCCTCCACCAGCACAGCCAGGCAGAGCACATCTCCTTCCAGACACCATCCTGAAACACTGGGATAATGATGGAGAACAGGAGATCTCCTTGGAGAAAAGGAGATTTTACCTGAGTAAAACTGACCCACGGTCCAGATTCAGACCCCTTGCTACATTCCTGGACAAGCTGATACAGAAAACAAAACAAGCATTGGCTAGGGATGAAATCTTGCTCATGAACAGTTTGGTGTTTGGGATTGACTTAAGCCCTTCATAAGTTTAGGTCAAATGCCTCTAATGCTCCCACAAAGGGAAAAACCCGAAATTAAATTTCAAATTAAATTTCACTTCTAGATGCAGGACAGGTGCCCCAGAGTTGAACCATGCTAAGTTTTCCAGAGGTAACTTCATTCTTTAAGTATCTTTTTTTAAAGCAGAGTGTTTAGCCAGGAGTTGAATTAAAACACGTTTAGCAAGAATATTTATTTTTTTGATAAGGATAAAAAAAAACTAGGAATCAGATCAAAACAAAGACAGTTTTCCCTGTATTTTGGTGCCGTCATTAACACAAATATAAGTTTTGCAAATCACAAACCATACCCCCATTTACAGACAAAGGCACTGTCCCTACGTACGTGCCTGGTCTTAGACAGACAACGGCTCATCTCCCTTCTGGCATGCAAACCAGAGGCGCCCAGCACCCACCCCCAGTCCAGCTGAAGCCAGTGAAAGGTCCAAGGGATGCTGAGATTTCTTAGCACGCGGTGCATCCCCTCGGGGGATGACCGGTCACCGCGGGGAAGCTGTGATGATGCTAGTTCAGGAGCACGACTAGACTGAAGGTGCAGTCCACTATTAGCGTATCCAATTCGTAACAGTTCAATACATGTTAAACGCGATTGGACTGATAGTGCTGAACTGGGCATCACTCAGAATTTAAACCTAGACTGCACCTAGCCTCCCACCTCGGTGAGGAGCGTTAGAACGCAAGGGGGTTTATTTTCTGCCAAAACCGCTTTGCCCCTTTCACACAACAGTGAGTGATCCCAAGCACTGGCTAGATGCAGTGGAGCAGGTCTGCTCAAGCAATGTTTCAAGAGTTTGCTGGGCTTGAGAGAATTCAAAGTTTGGAAATGATGGGGGTATGACAATAATGTTCCTTGGCTGATCCCCAGGACAGCACAGAAGATGGCAGCACAAGTGTCCTCACACATGCCACTGCATCTGAAAGAGTATCCAAGGGGGGGAAAAAAAACCCACATAAGCAGCAGAGAAAAGTCAACATTTCCTCTGTCCCTGGTCATTACACACCAATTAACAGCAGTGGGACCAGCTGCACTCAGAACCCTGAGCACAGGATTCACTTGTGCGAAGCACAGTGCTTTCTCCAGGATGGATCCAGGAGTCCTCAGTAAAAGAGAGAACAAGACAAAGACACAACCAGACCGGCCACACTACTTAATGAGCTAGGAGGACCTTCAAAGCGTGCACTGACAAATGAGACACGAAACTGAGCAGACCAGCACATGAGGCATTGACATGAAACAAGCCGGTTCAGGTGACAACTCTCACTGCAAACCAGGAGAGAAACTTCATCTGCTGGTGAGATCCATTACTGGAGCATATTTAACTGCTAGAATTCGCACGGGAAGAAACAGGGAGAGGGGGAGAGGCAGGGAGGGAAAGGAGGGGTCCTTACACTGACAGCATCATCTTCCTGCACACAAGATACCGTGGCTGCAGTGGACACAAGCTGCCCTTACCCAGCCTATGCTTATTTCCCTTTTCAGGGTCCAGCTAGCACACCAAACGCCCAGCTCTCAGCCGAGAGCAGACAGCTCTGCCCAGAGTCAAGCAGGCATCTCCACCACTTTCAAACATCTGCAAGGCACACACGAGGACAAGAGGGAGATCAGATCTAACTTCCCCCCAAAGCCACTGAACAACAAGAACTGAGTAATCTCACTAATTTACATCTTTATGAAAGGGAATCTCTTCAGATTCAATAGATACTGTACCATCAGTGCTTGGTGTAGGCTTTCTGGACCTGCAATGGAAGTATTCCCCGTGGCAATCCTGCTTCTTGTCTGCCCATAGCTTTCCCTGAACAGTGAAATTTCATATTCAGGCCACTTGATTCTCATACAAACACTGTCTGTTTCTTACCATTTCCATATTCCAAAAAAATTTCTTCTCTCTCATCTAACACCCTTTGCTCCCTGGAAAGAAGCACAACTATAAAAGAAGCAGTTTTGCAGCTACACACATGCAGATGCCTGGACACGCATCCATAAGCTCTGACAGACATATATGCATGCGGCATGTGGACATGTGTTCGGATGCATGCAGCTATGCATGCCCTACACCAGGAGGTGGGTCTAAGTAACATCTTTTTGCTTTCAGCTTTGCCAGTCTGCTCCAAAGCAGGTCAGCTAAGTCCATTCTCTTCTTCAGGTCCCCCTCCGAGAAGGCTATTTGCTAGAGCAAACACTAATCTCTAACACCCGTTCATTTTGGACACTTGCTGATCATTTATATTTCTTTAAAAAGAGATTTCACTTCAATAGCTCCAGAAACGAAGGAAGATGAAACAAGTTTCCCAAGGTCATTCAGTCAGTGTCCTCCAAACTGCAGGGCTGCTGAAACCCAGTTTAAGGTTTCAAAGAGCCCAGACCCACAGGGATCCTAGACTTTTTGAGAGGTTCTTCCACAGATCTTTCCTCATTTCATGTGGTTTCTATCCAGCAGAGATTTACAGGCTCCAGCAGATTTACTGGAGTTATATTGGTACAAGCATGAGCAAAACTATTTGCATCCCTGTGCCACGACAGGCTCAGAGGACAGTGGATAGAGAATTAAGGACATGGGAAGACTCCTCCCCGCTCTCAAATGATTCACTCTCTGGCCTCTGCAAAGTACCTCTCCATGTCCCTAGTTAGGGTCTGTGAAACAGAGCCTACAGCATTTAATTTTTGAGATATCCAAGGAAAGGCTGCCCCAAAATACCACTATCAGCACAAGCAAAACACAGCAGGATGTGCAGCTTTGCCCTTCTATTGTCTTTGGTGTGAAGTTAAGAACTGCTCAAGCCTACAAATTCAACAGGTCACAACCAGAGCCTATTTGAAGTCATGGCTTCAGCTGAGGAACACGAAATTCAAGTGCACACCTCAGTACAGTTCAATAAATTAATATTTTGTTGCACTTCAAATGGGATGACGATGCAAGAAGTCAGCCAAAGCACCTTGGAAAAGCCCAGCGGTGATTACATGAGGGAGGGGAAAGGCTGCACAACCTTCAGTCTGCTTCAGCACTGGGTGGGAAAATCCCCAATTAAACCAGAAACACAGTACCCATAATCATCAGGGGAGAGAAAAAACAGCCAGGAATGCAAGTAGAGGAAATTGATTCTTGTTGCAATCAAGTGTCTTCCTTCCTCCACTTCCCTCCTCAAATATGATTTTTTTTTTAATTTTTTTTTTTTTTAAATTCAAATTCACTGCAGCTTGTAAAGTCTCTCAGCAGACCCAGCTCCCACAACCAGTTTTGTACTGTCCCATTTGGATTGAGGACAGCAGCAAGAAAAGTCAGTTCATAGAAGGCAAAGAAAGAAAGAAAGTTTGAAGTCCAACCCTTCATCCTAAAAAGGGGCATGAAAGCAATTCAACATCAGAACACCAGAGTCTAAGCATCAGCTGCTAGATGAAGATATTTCTACCCCATTTTGCTCTATGACAATACTAAGGGGAAAGCTGCTGTTGCTTTGGACAAGGTTTTTGTCTGCTCTTCCAGCGAGCAGGGAGCAGCAATGGCTCTACTCCCAGCAGAACAAGTCCTCTGCAGGTCCACTGCCAATCTGCTGCAGTTTGTCAGGTCCCAGATGGACCAGCTCTCCATTTTTTATTTTTTTTTTCCTTTCTGGCCATCCGTATGTATTTCTAGAAAGGGTGCAAGAAGGCCTGTGCTACACTCCTTCCTAATCCCAATCAGCCAGTGGTTGCTTCATGCTCTGAAGAGCAAGGGTTTGTGCCATTTATAACTGCTCAAGCTGGGAATACACTTATTAATACACTTATTATCCACCCAGACGTGAAAACTACCGAACCAGGACGCAGCCTGCCCAGTAGCCATGCAATCACCTGGGTACCAGGCAGGGTCAAGGTAAGCAGAGATTTAAGGGGTTAATCCCAAGGCAATGTCAAGGTAAATACAAGGGCATCAAATGAGGGAGTCAACTGAAATTATATTATAAATAAAAATAATAATCCTCAAATAAGCTGTTGCCAAAGAGGCTAAGCTTCTGCATCCAATTTGTATCACATTCAGACAAGTGATGTTACAAAGCTGTGTCCATATATTATACAATTACAGGAATCTGGCTTTCATTACGTGATTAAAGCACTCCTTGTTATGACACAGCCCATACTATCAACAGATGTTGGGCCAGCACATACCACAGTCCTCCGCGCTTTGGGTGCCAGGTTGCTTCTGCTAATAGAGGCCACACAAGGTCAGGGGGAAGCGCCTGCAGGGCCCCCGGCGTGTTGCTGATTGGGTTTAGCTTACACGAGGAACGGGACTCCTGCAAGACCCTTCCTCCCCAGCCCTTCCGAAATGTTGTCGGCAGGAGCAAAGCAAACATAAACCAGATGGTCAAGCGGGTATTCCCAGCAAGGAGAAGAACCCATTCGCATGGGATATGAATGAGAAGGAGCCCATATCACATAGGCTAGGCAATCTTTTCCATGTTTTCAGGATACCCTGTGCTCCACGGACACATCGCTGCTCTTTCAGTCACTGACCAAAGTCGGGGAAACTACACTGACACCCACAGAAATCTGTGGTTTTGTTAACAGCTACCCAGGGGAATAAAAGATTGTGATCAAAGCTTCGGTAATAGAAATAGGACCAAGCTTTGGAGCCCTACCTCAAATGTTGATTTTTCCTTACAAGAAAACAGGGTTCGACCAAAAGCAGCTAAAAGTGAAATCCAAATTGCCCTCAAAACTGTTTTCACATCAACATGTTCTGTTACACAATTTCACTTCTTTTTCCAGAAGTTCTTATTTAATATGTATTAAAAATGCCAAAAATATTAAGAGAATCAAAGCCTGATTTGTAAGTTACATGACAGGTGACATCTCAATATTGTTTAGATGGTTCAGATACAACTTGATATTTAATTTTAAATAGGCATTACAAATGAAAATGTATTTGTAAGCACTAATTTCCATTCAAGTAAAGAGTCATTTTTCAACAGTCTGAAAGCTCGTTTGGTTTTTCCCCCCACACACACACACTTCAAAACACTAATTGGGTATTATAGGTGAAGGCGAGGTTCAAAACCGAGCAGAGGCAGAGGTTGGGGTTACGCAAACTTGGAGACAGCCTGCGCTTCCTGCGGTATCACAACAATGCTACAGAACTCCCGGGAAGTTCATGCAATGGGAACCATTTGGCATCCTTGCACAGCAAGGAGCAGTAAAGGACATGCGTGGATTTATATATACGCTGGATGAGGCCCTAACAGATGCCATGACCTGGAGCCATAGCCATACCTCTGAATACCATATCAATCATCCTCATAGCCCCCTTTCTCCCCCCAGCATGCTTCAGGACTTCCAATCCCCCCTAGCTCTTCCCCACTTACAGTCCCTTTACATCTCCCTGGCCCATCCTGTTGCTCCACCAGCCCTTCAAATCCCCTCTCTACAGGGCTTTCTCCCTGCTACTCCACACCTCAGAGGCATCCCTGCAGGCTCCCACTAAACGCCAAGGCTTCTCTAAAGCAAAGACAAGTTTTTAAGCAGTCAGAGGAGCCAATTTACAAGTCATCATATCCTTCAGTTGTCATTTATGCCCCTCCCCAGCTGCTCCAGCAAACAGCCCTTGTTGGTTGTGTTTTATTTTTGTGGTGCTCATTTAGCAGCCGCATTCAGTATCTCTCCACAAAATTACACCCATTTAATTTCCCATGTGAATCTGTTGACTGCAGGAGTTCAAAACAGCAGCACTTCTATATAGTTCATGAGCACTTTATAACACATCTGTTGGGCACTGCTGGGAAACTTGCATCTGAACCACAGGCCCATAAGTCATCCAGAGAGTTCAGCTCATACAAAGAACTCACTAACTCACTTTTTTTTTTTTTTTTTGAAATCTGCCCTAAGGAGAAGGACTGGAGAAAAGGAACAGGATTCACCATTGCCAAAATGCCTCACGTGTTAACTGCCAGACAAAGTTAATCCAGAATCAAACAGAGCTCATTATATTTCTAATGCAATCCCCTGATGGGTTCCTTCCATTTGGGCCACAAGACAGCCCCAGCTCCTCACCACAGCACTGGGCCCAGATCCAACTCAGGTTTCCAACTCCCACTGAAATATTTGCATGATCCTGAGCTTTATTATTTTAGCTTAAGCTGCACAGACTGTACAATCAGCTGTACAAGTCCCATTCTCAAATCCTATTCACCAGCACCTGAAACTGGCTCCTGATCAAAACACAACTCAAACCCAGGTCCCACTTTTATACTGCCTTTCCCAGCAGACAGCCAATACTACCTTCTTTTATTTAATCCTTCTCCAATTCTAAGCTTAACCCAGGATTTCTTCACGTAAAAGAATTAAATAAGTATAAAACTCATACTAACTGAACAAGGATGTGCCTACCTCAAAACTGTTCAGGCACCCAGCCCTGAACATGAGCTTAGACAAGCCTGGCAACACTATCATGGAGTTTCCTCTGTTAAGACATACCTGCAGGATATACACTGAAAGAAAAGGGATTTTATTCATTTGTCCAAACAGTTATTGTCTCCAGGCCAACAAGCAAGCAGCATTTTGTAAGGATAGATTAGGTGGTATTTTTATACTGCAACTGAAAAGAATAAACTCAGTACTTTATTTACACATGACTGCTTTTAAAACACCTTTTTTTTTTTTTTCAAATAGGGATAAATATCTACAGACATAATATATTGTCCAGAGAGGGACAGAAATAGGTTAGCACACCACAATGTATGCTAAATGACAACCATCTCCCATGAAAGCGCATGTGATCGTATAAGAGATCAGCATTAACATAGATACGGAAAAGAACTGAGGATGTGTACTGTAAGAAAAGGGAGGGGGAAGAGCGTGTAAATAATTCATTTAACATCCAATCCATCCAAGACATTTAGAGGTGCACACCAGTTGACACGCTCCCTGCCAGAGCTCTTAATCCAAAAGCTGACTGACCAGCAAATTCCAGTTTTTGACCAGTTCTCAGTGCCCAGCCAGGCACCTGGAAAGGGGCCCGACGCTCAAAGGACGAGAGCTCAGTGCTTTGCAATAAACAGCCCCGTCTAAAATGTGTTGAACGAGGCATCAAAGCTGAGGCACACAACATCACTAATTGCTTCTGAAAATCTAAGCTTCAGTGCCTGCAAACACTTAAGCACATGTATAATAGAGTCCTCCTGTTGACTCTGTGGTTGGCCTTGCTCGCATACGCTGGGAAGTTGCTGCAAATGTACACGCCTGGGATGGGGGAGTGCTATTAATAACAGTAATATTGAGATCTTACATAGCCTGGGGGACATCGGAGCTAGATAATTATACAGGAAGGTGAGTCAGGAGAAAATAACCACCTCACTCTTTCACAAAGAGCAAATTTCACCCTGACACATACAGCATAGTGAAAAACAGAGGAAGTAAACAAGTCCTGAACGGATTATATATATCAGAAAAACTGCAGTCATTGAGGGCAGCTTTGGAAAAAAAAAAATCACTGCCCAGTGATCAAAATAAGCAAACTAAAGGTGAATAACATGAAACCCAAGCGAGAGCAGCACTAAGCCATCAGGTGCGCTCTGTGTACACCTTGCCCTGGTGCAATACCCTTTCAGCCAAAGCAGAAAGGGAACAGGCAGATTCAGAAACAACTCCTGGCTAACAGTGTGAATGATTTTAGTTCTGGCGAGATCATCACACGGTGAGAGATGACAAAAATCATGGTTCTGTCATTTCAAACTCCTACAGTTATGAAACAGCTTAAAAGCAGTAGACAGAATGATGCATAGCAAAGGTGAATCCTCTATCTTATTTGAATTTTCTCATTACACAAAAAACGGGCCTTCTAAAGCAACTGAGGAATGACACATCTACAAGAGCAGCTGTGAAACCAAATGCACCAGCTATCCCCACTGCTCAACCCCAGAACCACAGCCAGGGTTGGATCAGGGTTTAACAAATAAAATAGCAGGAAAAAAGCCCTTAGAATGTCCTCTCATGAGCAGGGCAGACGGACCAGACACAAGAAGGGCATTTCCCACCCTGCAACACCTTCACAAGAAAGAAACCATTTTAGCAAATGTTTGCAACCATTTTCACTGCCTCCTTGCAATAAGTGGGAGGCAAGTTTCCAACTGCCTTGAAGCTATCTGATTTGCCCCAAATTAAAGAAGACACCTAGAAACTGAGCAACAGCCCTGGGCAATAGCCACTGGATCACTTCCCCTCCCAATCTTAAAGCCCTCACAGGAAGAATGAAAACATCTGGAGGCGAGTATGTCCCTCCATAGCTCAGACCCTCGAAGGATGCTATGACAGAAGTATCCACCCTCATGGGCAGAAAAAGGTCACTAGGATTCCTCATGCCTTAGCTGAGGCACTTACCTTTAAACAACATCAAGGCTTTCTCTAAACAAATCAATAACAAGCTTTAATGTATCTTAGAATGGGGTGAACTGCCTTCTGGAGGAGACTCCTGTGTATCTCTCCATTAAAAAGGAAGTCTGCAGGACGAGGCAGCAATTTCTGCATGGCTAAGATCAGGTGCACTGAAGTCCTTCCTAAACGATGAAAGTTAGCAAAATTAAGTGTTCTCTGCAGACATGTTACTGCAAACATTCCTCCACTAACAACTCTTTTTGGTCTTTTCTCTACAGCATCTGGTTCTGGCCGCCACTAGCAGCAAAGTGCTAGACTCTGTGGAAATCAGATTTGACCAAGCATGGGAATTCCTGTGTACCAATAAGTCATCCTTTGATTCGTGGCATATTTCAGATTAAAGTTCCAAGGAGTTACAAGGGGAGAGGGAATTCTCCGTTTCAGTCCTGAGGACTGCACTGATTTATTATTTCTGGCACAACATAGCACATTGTTTGGTTGAGATTGGCTGTTAAAATCCATACTTAGAAATGTAATATTCCTCTGGAAATGTCCCATTCTCATTCTTTTTTTAAAATGGTATTTTTATTCAGGGGCAGGAATGGTAGAATTAGCCTAGTAATGACATTCTAAACCATTTCAGGTGGTAAACTCAGGTAGACTAATATTTTATTTCCATTTGGCCACTTAATTTCTTTAACCAAAACAGAGATGAGACCCTTGTGAGAATTCTGGCAGAATAATTAGAGATGGCTGTTACCTCTTCTGAATAAATGAAAGGCAAAAATGCCAAACGACTGGAGCATGGCTCACTCCTCAGCATCTTCTCACATTAGCACTGCTCAATAGCTAAATAAGGGTAGCTAAATAAGAGACTGGAGATATGAACTCCAGTATGTGAGTGAAACAGAGGTTCACAGCCATGGGCCCCTCCAGGGAACAGAGCAGCTCAGAGACATCCCTCCACTGGCTCCAGAGAGACCCTGGCAGATTACGCAGGTGTAGGGCCACCAAAAAGTGACTGCTGAAGCTGACAGACAGCAGAATGGTGTAAAACCGTAGTTTTCTGAGCTGCGTGCCATACCTGCATCCTGTTTGATCACCTGCAAGCGACACTCATTGCTGAGTTATTAATAACTCCTTGATTAAATTCACAGAGGCCAGATCTTCAGCTCATACTAACTGGTGTCACTTTACTGCAGTTAAGAGAGGGGATCAGGCTTGCCCTGGTGAGATCCAACCCCCCGCTTGCCAACAGCAACCACTGTCTGGGAAATCCAGGCAGGACTTGGCAGTACGGGTAAAAGGCCATGTTTAGGAATTGGCCTCCTTTCCTTTTGGGGGCATTTACCCTCTGTTACCCCAGAGTGACCAGAAGCCTCCATCCTCCCGCTGCAATGGAGCGAACACAGGGACAAGGACAAGCAGAGAGCAGCAACAGCCTGCTAAAAACCCGAGCTCGCTTTTTGCTTACCGAGCGTTACAGCTTCTATCAAAGTCTTTTCAGAAAGCAGAGAAGCGCATGTCCTGCAAAGAGCACTGGGAACAGGTCCCCACAGTGGGGACTCCCCACGCCCTAGGCTGTGCCACCCCTGGGGTTGGTGACAGCTCCGGGGGCCACGGTACTGCCACCAGGCTTCAGCCAGCACAAGCGTGAGCCTCTTCTGACACCTAGTGTCCAGAGAGCTCAGAGCCCGGGCAGCACCATCCAAACCACACCAGGCTGGGACACCTCCCTTGCACAGCACCCTGGCACCCAGTGACCCAGGCAAACGACACCACTTTAATTTGCTGTGTTTCAGGGAAGTGTCAGGTCCGCAGAGCCAACCTAAATACACACTTCAGACTACCCAAAACAGCCTCCATACAGAATCTGCTTGAAAATCACGACTCCACAGAAGTGAAGTTTGCTTATGATTTTAGCAGGGTGCAGGAACGCACCTTTTCCTTGTCACTCTTACAGGATTCTCTGGGTGTAAATACTTAATGGAAATGTTCCTGGAATCACATTACCATGAAAAAGTATGATCCCAGAAACATTTGCATGAGACAATAGTCTGTAGCTTTGCAGCATCCACATCCAGATGTTTCTGGTGAGAAAGAAATAGATGACCTGAGAATTAAACCCAGGCCCCTTGGCTCCCCTCCAGATGCTCTACCAGCTGCTCACACCAAGTCCCCTCTGGTCAATTACTTTACTTGATGCTTCTAATCAACAATATTATATATGTGATGCTATAAACTTTTGTATTTAATATTAGCTCATAACTCAGCATCCAAAACCAGATGTTTTTGGTGAGAAAGAAATTGATGACTTATCAGAGGACTGAACCCAGGCCCCTTGGCTCCCTTCCAGACAGTCTACCAGCTGAGCTGCAAAGCTAACCAGTTACCTCCTGCTCCCCCCACGCCGCTTCTTTTCATGAAAGGAAAAGGAAAAGGATTTCGCATCTCCCAGCGCAACATGCAGGAATATGTGAAAGATGTTTTTATAAACACTTTTTAAAGCAGTACAATGCAATGTTGCTTTGAGTCAGGAGAACACACTTTTTTCCCAGAGAAGGGCTTTGCAGACAAGCTCCTTCCTTTCCTAATACCAGTCCTCGATGAGGGCTCACGTACAACAGCACGCAGAAGCAGCATAATAGAGGGCTAATTTAAATCTGAACTTCTTCAGCTTCCCCATACTCTGTTGAAGACGATTATGAGACTCTCCCTGCAAGGCTGCCTTCAGGACAGCTCACTGGGTCATACGATGTAGCAAAACGCATATATTAAAGAACTTAAAATGGATTTCTACAGGGCTGAAAGGTGGAATGCAGTCATTTCTGATTTATGGCAATCTTATACGTTCCAACCACACAAAGCAGTTAAGCAAGCGCTTTACTTCAAACCCGTAGTACATGCATTGAGTTCACTGCAACTACTCATATGTTTGAAGTTAAGCACGTACTTAAGTGCCATCCTGTACAAGGCTGTACTTGGGGAACCCAGAGCAGTGCAGAGCAACGTTCTGCTGTCACTTAACTACTCAGGATGCTCTACCACAGCAATTACGTATTTATTTATAATAGGATAGAGCACCAATTCTATAAGTATGTATTCACACGGTTTTGCTCTTAAATTATAGCTATATAAGAAATGATGAAAAGCAACTTCCATGAAAACCCAAAGCCCACAGTCTTAAGAGCTTTGTTTAGGATAAGAGACAACATCCGCTACAGAGAGCATACAGATCTACAAATATTTGCCCAAAATTGTCAGAAACAACTGTTAAAATATTATTGCAACTGAAAGGAATCTGAAAGTAAAACCAGCACGCTATGAAAATCTATTAGAGACTGTTTTCCAAAGAGGCAATTCCACCTTCCCTAACCAATGAAGACAGTATGCCTTTTCCAAGGGGGAAGTACTTTTCTTAAGAAGAAAATATGACTGCAAACATGCAGAGAATTGCCAGTGGTGTTCAAAGAATTCAATAATTCTTGTTAATAAATTTGACTAGATTTTAAGACCAAGGTCTTGCTTTGACTTAATTATAACAAAGTTGTGATTTTGCAAAGTTCAGTAAGTTACAGTATTTATTTGCTAGGGCATCTCACCGTATCCAGAAAATGAAATTAGGCAAAAGCTTGGAGAGATCCTACAACTGCTGGAAAAACAAATCTCATCCTCAGTGAAACAGATTTCTAAATTTGGCTCCGGTCTACTCTGAAGACTCAGCATTATCTTGCCAACATTTTCACTATAATCAAAGCAGCTGAAAGCAAAGCTCAAATAAAACATTCTGACTAAACTGCAATGGCACAGATAACCTTCCATTCAAGAATCGATACCTGAAACAGTACAATTCCATCGAGTCATCTTTTACCAAAAATTTCACATCTCTCTGGTCAAATTACTTTCCCAGATCGTTTCAAGCTTTTTGGGAGGATATGTTATACCAAGGCTGCATAGCACGAAGAGCCGGAAAAGAGAATCTACATGGTGGGAGGTTACAAGGAAAAGGAGAAACAAAGATGGAAAAAAACAGGCTGAGAGAGCTTAAAGGGTAGAGAGGGTAGAGACAGACACAGGGGCAGGACCAGCAGGTCAGGGAGAAGTCCAGGGAGATCGCATGTCTGGAATCAACACGCTCCATCAGCTTCTGGAGTTGACCAGGCCACAGCACATGCAAGAGAAAAGCCGAGAGCTGCAGAGCATCACAAACATTTCATTTTCAATAGCTGGTACAAATCATGTCGGGCTTGACCCTGGTGCAGAAGCTGATGAAAGACAAGGGCAGTCAGTGTTTCCTTGGATGCTGTGCATTTAGCAGTATCGAGCCCACACAAGAGCACTTTCCAAGCTACTGAACTGAAACCCTGTGATAAGAACTTTGTTAATATATTTACCAAGACCAATACATTAGTGCCTGATGCACTGCTGGGGGCAAAAGCACTAACTACAACACTGTGGGAAGAAGAGGAAGGTACGTGGCACAGGCAGAACACAGAAAATGATGAGCGACAAGGATGGAGCCTGAAGGCACAGGGCTCCAGGCCCAGCCACACAGCACAAAGCACACATGGCCTCTGACGACACAACTCACTCATCTAGTCTTCTGCAGAGGAAGTAACATTTCAAAGCACTCAGTGTCTCAGCTCTCCTCCCACTTACTTCACCAATATTAGCTACCCAGCACATCTCACTGGCACAGGATGAATTTAAGTCAGTAGCCTTCAGCTAAGCACTGCAGTGCCTTGGAATTCCCTTGCACCTTTTAATGCCCAATGCAGCTGTTTCAAAGTATTGGTATGACTGATTCTGACAGATTCAACCTGTCCTAAGCAATACCAAGAATTACAACACCTTTCCAGAGTTTCCAACCTTTTGTTTTAACAGACACATTAAAAGACACAGATATATAATTATATATGCTTGAAAAGAGAATTACATCAATAGCACATTACAGAGTTTGTCCATCCTGGTTGATCGGCTACTGCAAAGGAGAGGAGGCTTTAAGACACTCGGCCCTCATTTGGTGGTCTGAGTGTTGCAATACCCATCACCTGTGGGTACCAGGACACACGTAACTGCAAGAAGCCCTCTGGGGTCCCTGAAACACCTACGCAGATCTACATGAGGAGCAACCAAACTGGTGGATTGTAAATGCTCTTTCTTCACTGGGTGCTCCTGCACATCTTTCCTCTCATTCGGCTGGCACAGCAACACACCATCCTGTACTCAGGCATCACCTTTCCTCTTCAGCCACTCTTGCCAAGAGGCAAGACAACCAAGGGGTGAGAACCTGCATCCTGCAACAGCCCAAAGACATGCAAGCCAACAGGACTCAGTACCATCCAGATTATGCTGTCTACTTCCAAGTCCCAAAAAAAAATAAAATCCAAGACCAAATGGCAAGAAACACTGCTCTTTCTTAAGATCAAACTTCAAGGTGCGTGGAGGAAGGGCTAATGAAGTGCAAAACAGAAACAAGCACAGTCATCAACAAGCTGGGAGAGAATGGTGTTTTCTATTTCCTAGTTAGGTGACTGCATTTTCAACACCAGCACAGGCTGCCTTTAATTAACCGTGATTGCACTGAGCCATAATTTGCAAGTTGTCAGTACCAGCACTCATTCAGAGAAAATCTACACTGCCACCAACCACCCACCCCGCCCCTTTTGCAAGCCAACCTTGACTCCCAGATCATCCAGGACTTCAGAAAGCAAATTCCAGGTCTTGAACCAGATCTGGAAGCAAAATGAGAACGTCTGGTTGTAAAAACTGAAGCTTTACAAGGGTTTGGCATTGTTTGGGTTTTTTTGCATAATAATCTGATACACAACATTTTGCAACAGTGTATGGATATTACTCATTTTCATCTTTTTCATAGATAGTAGATTTTAGAACACTAAACACACTCTAGAATACTTCCCTTAAAGCCTCCTCTCCTCCTCCCAGTCTGTTGTCTGCGGATACAGCACAGACCAAGTGATCAAATCTGCTTGTTGCTTCATTATTTTTTTTAATCATTCACAGACAGGACACTGTCCAGGAAAGAGCAGCTGGAATCACAGCTGCAAAGCTCTTACTAATGTGACACCACATAATCATACTTGATAGCAGAAGAGTTCTTTGGAGGAGGAAATCACTTCAGGAGATATGCAGTAACTGAGTGGGGCTCCACCAGCCTTCTGGCATTTGAGGATTTTTGTGCTTGGCAAGCTTTTGTTGAGAGCAAAATGCAAAGTCTTCTACCCACACAAATGCACTGAACTGACAGAGGTATTTTAAATAAAAACCAGAACAAAATACATACAGGTATAAACCTGGAAGGCAGACAGCAAGTCTTGAAAGAGCACACTTGCTGCTAGTCTGAGGTACTGCCCAGTCTCCAAAGGGGATTTACCCCTTTTCACCAGGAACCAAGCTGGCCCGCTCTTAGGTTTGTGTGCCAGCCACTTACACAGAAAACCCACCAAAACTGAGACAGGTTACTTTCATCCAGATCCACGCCCAAACCTTGCAGCCTGCATCGACAGCCTGCCTGTGTCCTCAAGGAAAACATGGAATTTGCACATGGCTTATTTACCCCAAACAGACACAATCTCTGTATTTACTTGCAACCGGCCTCCCTGAGACAGAAAAAAAAAACAACCACGAAAACCGGGCTCTTCGCAAACTTCATCTCTCAGGAAGGGGGAAAAGGAGGACAGCAGTACCTGGGTCTCAGACCAGGGCTTCGAGCAATCTTCAAAGCATTTTGCTAGAACTCCACCTCTGCAGTGTCTCAGACAGCTCCCAACTCTCCCCACCATTTTGGGAGGGGGGAGAGAACTGATCCCGCCCCTTCCTTTAAATCCTGCAGAGCCCTGTGCTGGTCAAGCAGCCCCTTAACCCTTTCCTGGCTGGTGGACAGCCCTGCCATCTCAGGGGTGCTCCCAAGGGGCAAGTAAAGGCAGATCCTCCATTACTGCAGTCTTTGGGGTATAGCTCAAACTCAGAGGTGCCATCTGTTGCAAGATGGGGGTTTAAGCTTTATGCTCCCCAAAGCTGAGGCTCGCTGTGGTTCTACATCATCCTGCCTCACTGTAGGAGAGGGAGGATTTTAATGAGCATATGTCTCAGGACCCCTCCCAGCCTAACATTTTGAACAATATCTACAAAAATGTGGGAAATTGCAAAACGGGGAGCCAAGGACAAAGTTAGGGCCCAGGCAGGCACATGTAGTTCATAGCATTACACACCTATGGAGCAACGAGAGTGACCCATGGAGCACCTGAACATCAGTCAGTGTGTGACACCCCACAGCTTGGGGACATAACAAGTGATACCTGTTGGGTGCAACAGAGCCAGAGGGTCACAGTGTCCCTGAACAGGAGATGGACAGACCCAGGGCATGTGACAAGGGGACAAACCAGCACTAAACTGGTGCCCAAACCCTACAACACTGAGGCAGGCCGTAGCCCCCCCAGGGAATCGCCACACCAGCTGCAGAGCGGTGGGAGCTTTCTGCAGCACTGGGGCCTTGGGGAAGGGAGACCCGGGGGTGTCCTATGGAGGGGAGGCAGACGGGAAACACACACATTTCATTTTGGCAGGATAAGACTTACCGTGTCTGCCTCTTTTAAGTGGTTTTGAAGTGCTCAAATAGGATGCTCATAAGACAGGCTGTCTGAAGAAGGCTGCTGTTCCCTCCCTGCGAGGACATGAGCCCAGCTCTCAGTAAGAGCACCTGGAATTTTACTGGGACACTGGCAGGACCGGGAGGTGCATCTGCAATCAGCTTGTTCACCTAATCCACAATCACAGCCACACTGCAGCTTAATACCTGACAACCAGAACAGAAGACAGCAGATTAATTACGACAAGATAAGAGGGATATGCTCCAACTCACTGTTCTCCAAGTCAAAAGAGCAAACATTGCTAAGATTACTGGCTTTGCTTATCAGGAGAACAAGGGAAACCGAGGTAAAAATTAATCTATGCAGGAATAAAACCCTCCTCCAGCAGCCTGTCCTGAAGACTGTATGTGGCATAGGAATGGAGGGAGTCAGAGAGAAGAGGAGGGAACTTGTGCAGTGCAAGCCCTGAAGAGGAGTTTGTTCCTGTTGTTCCAAAGGACTCTGGCTAGCACCATTCTTGCAAAACCATGGCCCCTTTTTCTGCTTACCCAGTGCCTGTGCTGAGTTAAGACTGTGTTTTAAAGTTATTCCACACTCCAGCAGGGATGATGTGGTCTTTCTCAGCAAAGGTTTGTATACAGCAAGCTGAAGCGTCTGTAAGAATGAGACGAGATGCCTATGAGAGATTGTTTCTTTTCTGTTATTGCTTCTTTCAACCTAGGCTAAGAAGCTGAAATACAAACAGAAAGCACAGAGCAAAGCATGAGCGGGTGGAGGAACAGAAGGAACACTGAAGCTCGTACAGCAAGCAGGTTAACGCATCTTTCTCCATGATCCTTTACCTCAGTGCACTGCTTAAAGGTACCTGGCTGCAAACTTCAGCTGATGTGTATGGCAAATGAGCACAGCAAGGCTGTCTTCTGTGGGTAAAGGGGGTAATGGAACTTGGCTGCTCATCGGGTGTCCCTTGTCAGCCTGTGCATCGGTGAGACAGCTCCCTGTGCTCTGCCACCACCGGCTTTTTCAACTTGTTTAAAAGCACATTTATTTCTTGGAAGCCTCTGAACATCAGATGGAACTAATTAAAACCAGGAGAGCTCAGGGGAGCTGGGAGGAAGAGGGAGACATGCAATTTGGTTTCCACTTCAAAGTGGTTTAGCAAAATAAAAGCACTCAGGCCCTCTAACGAAAGTGCATGCCCATAGGGAGGGGAGAGAAGGGGGCACTCAGTGCTCTCAAGTGCCCACTTTCCCCCCGCTTTTGCTCACCAAGCTCAAAGGAGCTGTGCTTGGATGCTGTGCCAGCTGATTAGTCTGGGCATCTGAGGTTAATTGCAGCAATTCCTCCTGTGCCCTCCTGTCAGTTTTGCAGAGCGGGTGGCACTGCACGGGGAGGAGGTGGCATCTGTGCTCGCAAGCGCCTTCAGACAAGACAGCAACCAGCGCTGAGGGGCTTCAGGGCGAGTGTGAGGAAACAGCTGCTGAGCTGCATGGCCGCTGCCACAGCCTGGCTGTTCCAGGGCAGAGGTCCTATGGGGCAGGCCTGTGCAGTCTCCCTTGTCCCAGCATGGAGGGAATCACCCTGCAGGCAACCCCAGCGCTCCACCGCAGCCTTCCACCACCCCTGTGGCACTGGGGACCCCACAAGTGTCCCCCCCATACCTCAGGGGTGCCAAGGCTCCCCGGGCCCTTGTTCCTGCACGGCCCCAGGGCCTCACAGCACCACCCACTGCCCAGCCCAACTCCTGCGCGACATGGCGTCCTGAGTCCCCCCATCCCCAAGATGCCTCAGGGGTGCCCTCACCCCACAGACACCCTGCCGCCAGGGCTGCCTGTGCTGAGGGGAGGCCGGCCCCAGGGTCAGGCCAGGCCCGGGGAGCCATGCAGCCCCAAACCCACCTGGTGGCCTGGCTTGGGGCCTCCCTGCTGCCCCGCCAGGGCCTCAGGTGTCCCCCACTGGGGCCTGGGGTGTCCCCTGCTGCTGGGGCTGGGCACTGGGCACGGCCCTCGACCCACCGGCCCCGCACCAGCCCCGGTGGCTTCCCTCACCCACTCGATGTTAAAACCTCTATGATTCTAACTCTGTAAATCATTTGGCTAAACAGTTCTTGACAAAACAACGGGATAGAAGGAATAAACGGACCTAAAACCAGGTACCAGAAACTTAAGTGGGCCAATCACCCAAGAAATTTGTCTATAACACATGAAACGTGCCCTTTAGGTGAACTTAACTAATTATAAAATGAAAACCACTCCTCTAGAAGTTAGGATATTCGTCTCCACTTGAAGACCCTCACCCACTGAGCCTGTGCAGTAAAATTAAGAGACACTGTATCTTTAATTGAAGACTAGGACATTTCACACCAATCAGCTCCAAGATAAGGAATTATAAGCAGGAGTAAAAAGTTGATAAACAATGAATATGTTAATTTACAGTGTATAAATGAATGACTGTTTCAATGCTGTGTGTGCTAGCTTTGCAGAAATACCCTCTAGCACCCATTTCTGCACAGAACTGCTAATAAAGAACTAATAGCTCGACTCTGTGTGTTATTGGCTCACACAATGGGTAAATGATCCCACGAGTTTTGGGACAACACACTCCCCAGCACTGCCCCCTGCATCTACTCCATTTGGGCCTTTTTTCATTCCTTTTTTTTTTTTTTTTTTTTTACAAAGCATTTTTCCCCTCTCCAAACCAACGTTTTAAACCCTGCATTAAAACAGGGTCTTGCACCACGCCGTGCTGGGCGGCAGCTGCGTGATCACCATCCACCACTGACAAGGACTAATGGTGCCTGCTGCCACCCCACGCCATGTCTGAGCTCCTTCCTCTCCCTCTCCCTTATTTATTCAGCCCTCATTTTCGCTGACAAGCATTCCGGCCTGGGTGACGGTTTATACAGCAGGAGCACTTGAACCCACACCTCATGTCGCACAGGTTGGCAGGGAGACAGGGCAGGTATTTGCCTGACACCCCCCCAGTTCAACCAGTGACCTGGGGTGACATGATGAATCCCACCACAGTCCCTCCAGCCAGCCCACGTCCTGTCCTCCTGCACCCCCTTTTGTTTGTTTTTCCCTCATTTTGCGTAGCTGGGGGAATGGAAGGGGAAGGAATCAATAAAAATTAATTCTGAAAATAAATAAGGAATGAATTGGCAGCTTGCAAGTGGCAATGGATAAAGTGCCCCATGATGGCCCCATGAAACATCTCTCCACACACCATTTATCACCAAGCCAGTATGTCTTAGCATCAAGCTTCATTTACTCAATATTAAAAGACATAAACCCGCCCTTGCAAATTTGGGAAGAAGAGTTTCAGCCACAATCAAGATTTTAATGCGCCTGATGCTAACATGCCTGTGCTGGGGTTTTTCTGTTGTTGGGGGTTTTGGGGGCTTTTGGCTGGGCTGAACGGTTAGGATGGGTCACTCGGGGGTTTAGTTAGGCTCCCTGGCACCTGACGTTAGCTGGCAAAACCTAAGGAGTTGTGGAGACCTGACCATCTCAGGCCTGGGAGACCAGGAGGGAGCAATTAGACTGGCTGCCGCATCCTCGTCAGCCTCAAGCTGCTGCAGCCCCCCTGGATGCACTTGCCCGCGGCTCGGGCTCGCTGTGGCTGTGCACTGCCAGCGCTGCCGTATGAAGGGAAGCTTTCTCCACCCCCTGCCTGCCACAGAGAGCTATTGTGAGCAACAAATTACAGCCCCGTCGGAGCCTCCTTGGCCGCAGCACAAGAAGGGAGGATGCTGGCCCTTGAGTAAAGCTGACTGGATTTTATTCAGTTGCTTTTCTTTTTAAAAAGTTTGTAATACACTGCCCAAGACATAGTGCAAGCTCTGTATGAGACATGAATAACATTCACTCATGTGACTGTTTGTACAACCGAGGGCATTACAGGTCAGGCTGAGAAGTGTTGTAAGAATGATGCAAGGCCCCCAGCCTAGGCAAGCAGGGAGCATGGCAAAGTAAGATAAAGAGGCATTCACCGGGCTGTGTGGGGTCCAACACACAGTAGCTGAAGGCCCAATAGGTCACCCTTTCAATGCACGTTCTTGGAGCTGCCCAAGGGAAACATGGCTCTTTTTGGGCTGCACAATATCAAACTCACCTTTGAGAGCCAGAGCGAGACCCCATCTGCCCAGTAGAGACAATGAGATAAGGAGAAGAAACCAAAAGAAATTGCGTGATACACATGGCAGGGGAAAACGCTAAACCTTCTGTCAAGCCGTAGCTAGCCATAGACCCGTCTTGTGCTTCATTGTATCCTCTCACATCTGCTGCCTCAATACGCACCTTCACAGCCTCCTTGCAGGGACCGGGCTCTGCTGCACCACGCCAGTCCATCTTCACAGCCTCCTGCTCGGCTCTCTAGGTCCTCAGCTGCTCATGGTCACCTCCTCGTTACCTCTTCCCCTGGCATCAAGCAGCCCAGGGAGAAAAGGCCACCGAAGACAGATACGAGATGGGTTTATTACAGCTTTCAACCAAGAGCCTACACCAGGTAGCAGTTCTTCTGCTTGTAACTCACAGTAAGCAGCGGAGCGAGAAGCAGCTTTTCCCTCCCTCCACTGAAGCACTTCAGTGCACGCATTTTGGAGGTAGCATTGTGGCAAATCAAAAGCCCAACAGCAATGCACGCAGCGCAGTGTAGGGGCTGGTTTCCCTTACTACTCATTCCCAAGAGCTACTGCTGCTGTTTGGCAATTGCACATACTCCCACTCTTGATTTTTTTCCCTCCCCAACCCAGTCCATCTGCCACCCCGCACACCCAGCCTGCCCCTCTACATCCAGCCCGCTGCTTCCCCTTCCCTCAGCATTTCTGCACGCAGCGGCGTTGTTCTGTAACCCAATCCACCCCAGCAAAAACAACTTGGCTTAGGGTAGTTCTTCTCCTTAATTTATGTAGGGTCAACCTCATAATTGTACCCCTCTTTTTATCCCTTCCTCCATATAAATCATGTAGGTGACATTTTAGCGGAACGCCAACAAATTGAGCATGATGTTCTTATCACCAGCTTAATAATTTAATTCAAAGGGGCTTTGCATCATTGCACACCAGGATCAAGAGGAAGTAAAATAAGGCCATCCGTGTACAGCAGAGCTCCTCCAAGCTGGGCCAGCATGTCACACAACCCTGCATTCCCGGGCTGTTTTTCTTTCATTAAAGTTTTATTTGGAGTCTGGGAAGAGCCAGCTGAGTGCCCCAGCAGAAGCAAAGGCTGTTCAGTCAAGAAATCGAGCTAGTGGGCTCTGCAGTGCTGGATGCTGATGAAATGTCTATGAAAGGCAAGAAAAAGGCATTTTTAAGCAATACCTGCAGCTCAGAAGAAGAGTAGCCCTTGCGCACAGGACCCAGGCTTTGCCCAGAACCTGGCCAGAGCTGTGCAGGTATCAAAGGTGATCAGCAGAGCAGGAGGGGGGAGTCAGATTGTGTCTGCAAGTCCCTGGGTCCTTCCTTCTCACACCAGGCAATACCCATCCAACCCAGAGCAATGCTTTACCTCCCGTTTGCAGGCACCTGGCCAACAGGAGGTCACCAAAAAAAAAAAAAAAACCCAGAAAAAAACACCACCACAAAAAATTGCAGGAGGTTTGTCTTCAGGAGGTGAAAACTGTCCATCTTTGATCTCAGGGTCTTCTCCCTGTGCTCAGCATTTGTGGTGAGAGACTGAGGAAAAAGAAGGAAGCTAAAACCAGGAGGAGTTTTGGAACGGAGACAAGCAGAGCCCCGTGTGAAGGCACACATGCAGCCACACGGTGCGGTCGTATCAGCACATCCCACCTCACGCGTGGCAGCATGCGTATCTGCAGATGTTTGCCCCCGGTACCAGACCCTACATGCCCCAGTCTGCCTCCCTGCCCGGGGTTTGTGCCAGCTCCCAGCCTGCCAGCAGAACCGTACCACTCGTTTCCATCCAAACAAGCCAGGCACAATCTATCACTGCTGGGGAAGAGGCAGGAGAGCAGCTCAGCAGCAGCAGAAAAGGCATGATAAAGAGATATGGCTCTCCCCAGCGTAGCTGCAGCTGGGAAAGGACAATATGTGTGTCTGTGCACGCTCCATGGGATGCATCCTGCTTTCCTTAGGCATTGTTGCTGGAGATGAAGTGACCCACAGATGGAGATGAGACAGGTTTGATTGATTACTTAGTGGGAGCAGGGCTATGAAAGTAGAAGCCCCACCAGCATGGCTGTCAGCAAAGCTGGATCTGCACATCTGCTGGGTAAAATGGTCTAATTAACAAAGATCATTTTTAAACAGCCCTCATAGCATCTAAAACACATCAAGAGCTGAAGGAAAGCAGCAAGCTGTCCAACTAACAGCCTTCACCAAACCCAGCCTGTGTTTGGGAGCTCCCGGCTCCCTCTCTATCCTCTACCTAACTGCAAGACATGGAGCCAAAGCCCTCCACCCTACAGCCCGGAGTCACTGGGGGGGTGTGATTTTCCAGCCTGCCCTGAAGGCACACATGCTCTGACATACCTTCATATCTCATACAGGAGCTAAGAGCAGGCAGGGAAGAGATCCTCTCTCAGGTCCAGGTATTCATAGTTGACATTTCATGAGCCAGACAGCCTCCTGGACAACAGCAGGTCAACCCACGGTGTGTGGGCCTGGAGAGCTGCTCAGCTGTGATCTGCAGACCACTGATGGTCCATGAACATCAGCTGGTCCACAAAACAAGTGCAGTTACAAAGCCACATACTTCCAGTTCTGTGCAATGGAAAGGGAGGATCTGCTCCTAGTGGTTTTCTGTGCCCAGGTAAAATGTTTGTAATTATAAAGAGTAAACCACGATTTAACAGAACAATGGAAACATATTTACCTAAGTGTTAAGTACTTTAGCACCCCATTTCCAACCCATTAATGGGGTTAGAAAGTAGATTTTTTTCTTTTTTTTTCTAAATCCTTTAAAAAGTTGAGAATTTCTGGGGTACTGCCTCGGGCAAAGATGTAGGTGAAAGAGGGGTAAGGATATGCCATAGAAAAAAAAATAACCAACAAAGAAATTCCTTCTTCCTGCTTTGGCATTTCCTACCTCTGACCTGGAGGGCTTGTGTTTCACAAAAACTTTGTCTATTGGTGTAAAGAAGACTTAACCTTTACTCCCAAAGTGCCGTTGTTGGTCATGTTAATGATTTCATCACCCAACTATTTCAGAACCATTTGTTCTAAAAGCTGTTTGAGGAATATAGTCAGGCCTCCATCAAAAGGAGAGCGTTAAACTGAATTTTTCAAAATGAAGAAAAGTTTCCATTGACTGGGTGTCCTGACCTGGAGATAGTTCTGCCTTTGCTTCCCTGCTGCCAGGTCAGGCAGCATCAGGCAATCACGTCCCCTCCCCACAGACATCTCTGCTGCAACCCCCAGGAGGTATTGCCCCACAGCAGGCCCCACACAGGCCCAGCTCCTCTGCCCAGACGTGCTGGGCTGGAGCTAGCTTGGGCATCCTCTGCCCACTCACCACACTGCAGTTTGATCAGCTGTAGACAGTTACTGTTCCACCTCTTTTTATTCTTTTTTTTTTTTTTTCTAATCATCTCAGCTGTGCATGTCTCCTACCACATGTTCCTGCATCTGCACAAAATGGTCCTGCTCCCAGCAAGTTCCTTCTGTACGTGCAAACTAAACCGAGCCAAGACACAGGCCTGAACGTGAACTTGCTATCTGTAGAATTTGATTGTTTACGGCGTTCCTGACCACAGGTTTTGACCCGTGCCAACCAGCACCCTCCCAAACTGTGCCTGGGCACGGAGCAGGGCAGAGCATGGGCCAGGAACTGTTCCCAGGCAGCAGTATGGGCACGGTTTTATTAGGAGCACAGACACAGCCAGCTGAGCCCCTGGGGTGGAAGAGTCCTAAAATCAGAGCGCTCACAGTCCACTGTGAATTTTGTATCTCTGGCGGCCCTCAGACAGGTTTTGCAATCGAGACTAAAAGGGGATGAAGGCCAGCACCTTCTTGGGTGGCTGCAGGAACTTGTTCTCAGCCTCTGAGCTCCTGCTGCTGCATTTGAGTCCTGCCAGTCCCCGGGTGTAACCACACACCTTGCCCATCTGGTCTTGCTGACATGTACCCATGTGCAAACTACATGGCAAGCGAGAGAGCGGCATGCATTACAAACGAGGTGAAAAAGAAACCAGAACCCACCACTGGATTCTTGTAGCCCTCTGCTAATTAGGTGAGACATGGTAAGACGAACCCCTGCTATCAGCCAAGCCAAGGGAATGTAAATATTTTCAGGTCTAGGTCACCAGATCCATTATTTACTGCTCTGCCATATGACTTAAGGTTTGACATAAGACTTGAGGGTTTTGGGAGTTTTGTTGTTGGTTGTTTTTTTTTTTCTTTTTGCGTTGAGCGTCCCTTGATTTCTTTCCAGTTAGGTAACTGCAAAAAGGGAGGGCTGCCTTCAATATCCCACACATGCAAAACAATGATGCTACTGTGAACTTTGCCCATTAATTCCAGTTTACTGGGTGACACAAGGTGTTGGGCGCTATGAGCCAGAAAGGAACACGAGGCAGTGCTCTCGGCCTCCTGTCCTGCAGCCGCCGGTGCCATGGCAGCCCTGTGTGGCCATGCATGGCGAGTTCTGCTCGCAGTGGGGGAGAAATACAACTGCAGCAGCAGGGACGTCTACTGCAAAACCAGGCAGCTCCCACCCAAAACTTGGCCACGGGAGCCACAAACTCTCAGTGTCTCTGTTTCGGCAGGAACCTTCAGTTTGCACATTTACACTGGACCCTGTCCACAGATTCCCATTCCCAATTCCTTTGCCAGAAAGTGGGAAAGGGAAATGTTTGGGTTTTTTTTTTATTTGAAGGGAATGTTTCCCATTCAAGGGGAAAAGCTGCATTCATCTACCCATATTGCGCAGCCTCCTGTCAGTCAGTATCCCTCTGCCGGGGTGATGTCTTTTCAAAGTTACTGATTAGATACAAGCATTTCAAAGGTTCATTTTCCCTCTGCCTGGTAATTTGGGTTTGCCCATTACATCCACCTTGGTGCAGGCATTTTCCATGGAGCAGCCTCCCCAGTTCCCCACTGCTGCCCATGGCTTCAGGCTTCCCCAAACTGCAAAGGAACTACGTATGGCTGAAGTCCTGCTCTCTGCTGTTCCCTCTGCTTGAGACCATCTCCAGGGATATAATGTAAATCATGTCTGGACCAGGAAGAAACAAGACAGTTCTAACTGGCATATTGCAGAGGTTGTCATGGTTTGGGCTGGAGTGGGCACATATCTGTAACCCAGGGTCTGCAGACTTCTAGCAGCTTTGTGCCATCATCCAGCTTGGCCTGGGATACTGTAGGTAAAGAAAAACAATGAAGGTTTCCCTCCTTTGGGCCAAGCTCTCAAAACACATCAACTGTTTTCCATTTGCACTGGCAATTTTTTTACTTTTCTTCCACAATGCAAAAATGTACATTTCAGTTTCTGACCGGGGAAGAGAAAAAGAAAAAAAAAAAAAAGAAAAAAAAAAAGGAAAGCAGACATTTCCTGTAGGACTTCCATTTCCAGAGATGTGGTTGGCCCTGGAAAAGAGCTTCAATTTAAATTTTCCCACTGGTGCTGCCCCTGACACACTCTGCTCCCCAGCTGCAGGAGCCAGAGGCTCCAGCTTGGCTCGGTGAGAGTGGATAGAGCTCTTCTGCCACCAGGGATAGGAAGGGAGGGAAGAAGGAGGCAGCAGCAGCCACGTGGAAGGGATGGAGTAGGAGACCAAAAAGGTCTTCTCTGAAACACCCTGTGAAACACCCTTGACGTTTTCCATGGGTAAGAATGGCAGATATTGTTTGGCTGCATTTGGTTTGTGTGGTTTCACAGCAGGAGTGGGGGTGCTGGGGTGCCCTGCCAGCGTCCCCATGCTCAGAGCAGCCCACATTGCTGGGGCTTTTGTGCTCAGAAAATACCCCAAATCTCCGAGGAAGATCCTCTCCAAATTCCCCTGCTGCTGGCAGCTCTCTACGGGTTCACTGGCTGAACAAGCAGGACTTGTTGCACCCCATCAATCTGCAAATCCAGATGGTGGTGTGCACTGTCGCCTGCTGCTGTCCTTGGCACACCAGGCGCATTTTAGGGTCATCTTAGCACTGTTCATACCAAACAACACAAGCACGCTGCTGAGATCACACTGGCTTCCCAGCAAAGCTCTTCTGATCTGGAGAAAAACTGACAGATGCCCTAAATTACACATGGTCCTTTGCAAACCCTCCGCGGGACCACGCAACCCACGGGCTCTGCACAGCTCTGCGCTGCTGCACCAGGATGGGCTGCCCTCGGCCACGGCTTCCCACTGGGTATCAAAGGGGTCACCCCAAACTGGAGACAGCTCAAAACAAGCTGCCACAAACACACAAAGCTGAGAGGGCACGGCAGGCAAAGGAGAAGAGATGGGGGAGTTTAATTTTATACAGTCTGTAAGAAAGCAGATTAAATAGGGAGTGTGATAATGCTATAAATACCTCCAGGGAAATACCATCAAAGGAGAAAGGGGGATTATTCAAATGATCTGGAAACGGTAAAACAAGGAGCGCTGGGGCCTGAAGCTACAAATGGAAATATTTCAGGCAAGGCATTAAGAAAAACTGTCTTAGAAGCGAGAGTGATTAGGTGCAGAAATTGGCTATTCCAGCAGCGAGTCAGGGCTTTATCAGAGGTATTTGAAGATGGCGTAAGCATGAGACGGGAGGAGATGTGGATGTGACCCACGTGAAGAAGAGGGGTCAGACCTAAAAAAGGCAGTTTGGAACCCCCTCACCCGGGATTCTCCCGTCTCCGATACCTCACCGTCAGCCCTGGCTGCATGGCCTCGGGGCAGAGCACCCGCTGCAAAGAGCTGCAGACACAAAGGCACCCACATGGACCAGGTCATCCCAAATGTACGCATTGGTGCATTCCCAGGCACTCACCTTCCTCTTTCCTTCCTATCTTCCAGCCTTTCTCCATTTATTTTTGCATTCATTTCCCTACCCTATGACCAAGGGAAACAAAGGCTGATGGAGCCATATGCTGACTTTTCTGATCCAGGATAAAATGCCATATAAAATATTCCAGCCAGTTCGCCACTGTGTAACTTGGCAGAGTAGCGTAAGTAGCTAATGAGTAAAGCTGAAGTTGGCTGTGTAATTAAAAGTGATATATTTTTATATATAAATGATGAGTTTTCCATCCCCAGAGCTGATAAATTTCTCAGGCTGAATTTCTCAAGCTAAGAGCCTTTTGTGGCCACTTTTTTTACACAGCACTATTTTTTTTTCTCTGTTCCCCTCCAAAAAAAATGACCCATTTTCCCATCTACTTAATGGGCTGTAAATACTTTTCTGCTAAGATGAAAAGTCCATTTGATTTGCATTAAATCTTCATCATTACGAGCTCTCGGCTGCAGCAAGGCCTGGATACTGACAATACCACATCTTTTTCTGGAAACCCCCCCTTAAAGATCCCAAGGGGGAAGGAAAAAAAAACAAAAAAGAAGTAGTCAAAGGGAGAAGGAGAACCCATGGCACTTCTTGGTACTGAGAAACAAATGCTGGCAAGGGGGTATTGCTAGTCCTGGGGTCTCCTTCAGAGCCTCAGTGTCTGGATTGCTGTCCTTTTGGCCCCTACATGGCATCCTAGGTAGTGGCATCTCCTTTGAGCAATATTCCACCCATATCAATCCCAGCTTAAGATCCCCTGAAAGACAAAAGAGGACAGAAGAAAGCTCATGGGCAGGTCTGGAGAGAGCAGTCCTGCCCAGCACCGAGGCTGTTGATCCGTCCTCGAACGCAGGAACGCGCCCACGGCCTCTTGAGCTGCCCTTTCAGCTTCATGCGCAGCTATCATCGCTTCCGCCTGGGATCCTGCTAGGGATTGACCTGCATCAGTGCTTAAAAGCTGCCCACTTTGCCTTTCTTCTCGGCAGATTACAGATGATTTAGTACGTTTTGCTGATTTTTGACAGTGATGAAGAGTAAGGCCTGGAGCCGGAGCACTCTCTGTGAAGCTGGCGCTGAGCTCAGCACATGGCTGCGCTCCAGCCAGAAACCCTGTTCCGACTGTCAGCTCTTCCCTTGCAGTTGTATTCAGATATTCTGTTCTTCTTTGCCTCTGCTCCTGCACAGGCAGGACATAAAGGCTCTACAACCTGTTAAATTATTGGCATACTGTAAACCAAGAGAGGCCACACTGCAGTTGTAAGTAACATGATCCCAATGAATAAGTAATCCATGTTATGAACAGGACCACAAGTGCTATTGCTTGATAAGGACAGTCTGTGATCACAGTACTGAGGAGCAGGCACAGGAGAAGACCAGCAGTGAAGCCTGACCTCCTGCAAACCAGAGCCCAGCGAGTTCCCTGACCCTTGTGCTGGAGAGGGCGATTCCACTGCTCCGCAGGGACCCACCAGCAGCAGCACCAGCTCTGGGGTCTCAGCACCTCAAAATCCATCACAAGGGTCCAAGAGGCTTCCACCCAGGACCTTTCAGGCTCAGTCTAGTGCTCAACAACAAAACAACATGAGAAGGGGGTGAGGTGGGCAGAGAAACCCTGTCCAGAAGCAGTTGATGCTTGCCCTGGACAGGGCTGACGGGTGAGTCCCTGGGCTGCCAGCACAGCATCCCCTCCCAGCCGTGGGCGCACGAATGCTCCCACCGAGGCTATTTGTTGTCTGGGCCATAAAAGACTTTCAATCAAGCTGGGACAGTAAATTCTAGTTTAAATTGAACAGCCCCATTTACTCACAATGAAGGCTGTTCACAACCGAAACCCTGTCTCGGACAAGTAGTGCTTCAGAGCACGGATTTGGCTTATAGCGTTTAATGCAGCTGTCTTCATAAAAGCTAATAAAATACAGTTGGATAATTAAAAGCTTTAATTAAAAATGCAAAGTCCAAATAGTTTCATATTAACAAGGAAACTTGTTTTGACATCTGAAATTGCTGCACTAGCTAAATTCCCATGTATTCTCTCCAGGCTATTTAGAGTTTGCTGCGTAGCTGGAAATGTCTCCTAACTCAGTCCAATCACCATGTGTTGCTGGGGACGTGCACCAAGAATTGATGCTGCTTGTTTTACAACTTCACTTTTAATTATCGCAGTCTGAGGCAGCAGTGGGCTTATTTGCATGCCAATGCCTGAACACAGCCTGGGGATGGAGCAGCTTGGCACTCCGGGGATAAAATATATAACTCCTGGGCATGGGCTGCCAAGCTGAAATGAGAGCTGAGCGGAGCCGCAGAGCCAGCTTTGGGTGGAGGTTTCTGCAGCTCTGTCCTTAGCCGTGGCACTGGGGTATGGGGCTATGCAGTGCCACCACTGTCACCTCCACCTGCGGTCGGGAGCACCCACCACACAGGTGCTGGGAAGTGGGATTTGGTGGGGCTGTGTTGAGGATGGAGGGGGAGCGGGACTGAACCTGGGTGCAGGAGTCGTTTTTGCAGCTGAACATGGGAGTTGGGTCGATGGCTAGTCCCACGTCTGCAACAGTGCAAGGTGAGCAAGTTTTGTGGCTGTTTCTTCTTGCTTTCCATGCCAGGGTGAATTGGAAGCACACCTCTCCTACATGAAATCTTATTTCCGGCAGGACAGGCGCAGGCATGGACGCAGCCAGGGATGTTCCAGGTGTGAGTGCAGTGTGCTGCCAGGAGAAAGGAAACTCCAGCCTGCAAAGACAGAAGCAAATCCCTGTCCCTGGGATTGCTGGAGGTTCACACATATCCTCATTTCAAAGCCCCCCAAGGCCACGCAGCCACTGCTTCAGCCACACTGTCCCCTTTGGACCCTCTAGAGCATCAGATCCTCTTCTGCCGGGGCTGATGCACGGGTGCGATTTACAGCCCCTTTGCTCTAGTTAGTGTCTTGGAGCAAAATACTCTTGTAAAGAGCACCGGTGAACTGGCAGTAAATCCATCAGTGCACCCTTAGGATTACAGATCCATAAGGCTTAAAACCAACAGGGACTGATTTAATTGTGTAATTTGGCATTTCTCATAACACAGAGCAAAGAGCCTCTCTAAGCACCAGCTGTTACATACCCATCACCAGAGCAACTTTCCTTTTAGCTACAACACATCCACTCATTTACTGGCCTTTGGCAGCGGAGAAGCCACCCTGGACCTGCTAAGGGGACCTGGTTGTTACTGCCCTCACTATGGAAATGAGCATCTCCCGTCCAGATGCCACTGTCCAGCTTCATCTCCGAGACACTGGGTCTTGTTGGACCATTTTATGAAACACTAACTCTTGACTTACTGAGTCATAAGAAAGCAGATTTCTTTTTCCATTTCACAAAATTTTTATAGAGGTTAAATGAGAGTAAACTTAAAACATTTGGATTTCAACAGCCAATGGCTGTGGTTTGGTGTTTTATTTGTCTTTTTCTCCCCAGGAAAACTTTAAAAAATTAAAATCTGGCTTCTGGCCAGCCCTTTGGTGAGCAGTAGAAGGACCACGTCTTCGTGCCTTTTCTTTTCCTCTACCCTACCTTACCACTTCCATTTTTGTTTTGTACAGAGAGCACAATGAACGTTTATCCATCCCAGCCGCAAGGCTGAAAGTACCTGGGGTAAAGGCAGAAACTTGGTACTAACGCCGCGCTTGGCCCAGTGCTGACCAAGCACCCCGATACCTGGATGCATCTCTCTGCTAGGTGACGGCTGGCAAATGATTTCTCCAACCCCTGCCTCAGTTTCCCCACCTGCAGAATGGAGCGATGATGGACTCGTCTCCTCTGCCAAGGGCTTTGTGAAAGCTTCTTTCTCTTTTTCTTCTGGCTCTGCTGACTTCTGGAGGGTGGAAACTTTCAGTTTCTCAGCAGTCCCTGCAGCTCGGCCCATCCTGCTGAAGAGCAACAACGCGTGCAGGGAATTTTCTGTGCTTCCCACCCATTTGTTCCCTGGCCCTGGGTGTGAGGGGGCTGGAAAGGTCACTTTGGGTCCCCGAGGGTCATTCTGCAGAGTGCACAGCTAAATTAGCCCACAATGGGACCCTCTTAGAGCCGTCCCCTCTGCTACCATTGGCCTCCGAAAGCAGTGGTGAAGCTGACAGGCGCCAAGGGTAAGGGGTGCGTGGGCAGGGTGCAGGGGTGCTGGGGCAGGTGGGACATCGCCCAACAGGAGAGCACCCCTCAGCCACCCACCTTTCACGTGGGACCTCTGGGGTCCCTGGGCAGTGAGCAAGGAGGACACAGCGGCAGGGCTGGGGGGTCGGGGGACAGGGAAGGGGAGACCGTGGGGGTGCCCCTGTCCTGTGGGTGCTGGGGGCTGCAGAGCCCCGTCCCTGCTACCGCCAGAGGAGGAGGGAGAGGAGGAGGGAGAGGAGGAGGGAGAGGAGGAGGGCGAGGAAGGCAGCGGCGCAGCAGCGGGCTGAGAGCACCCTCCTGCGGGATGCGGGCGGAGCTGCTGCTCCTCCACTCGGGAACGCGCTTTCCCTCCGGGCACGGAGCCTAATCACTGGCTCATCCTCCTGTTTTCACACGTGTGCAGCCTCTGCTGCTCCCTGCTCCCCACCAGCGCTTTCCACCCTCCTCCCAGTTACCTCTGGAGAAGGGCGGGAGGGGGGGGGGGTTGGCTGGTCCTGGGGGACACTGCATGGACTCTCCTGCTCAAAGCAATGCCTGCCACCAGCATCACTCACAGATCTTTGTTCTCAGTGCAGACCTGGGGGTGGGAGGACCAAGAGGGACCTTTCACTGCCCCAGTGCCACCCTGATCCTGAAGCCAGCTGAGAACTGAGCTACAGGCTGAGATCTTTTATCCAGGCGCAGGAGGGAAAATGGCAACGCAACCTTGGTCTGCCTGCCTTCTGTCTGCCTACATACGCTGTCTTGGTAAGACCAACATGTCAGGGCAGTGACACACCACCATCCTTGGCGGGGGAAAAAAAATAAAGAAAAGCCTTTAGCTCATACTAAACCGAATATGAATGGATATACTGCTGGGAACAATCTGCACTGACTCCTGAACAAGCAACTGCATGAACTCTCAAGCCCTGTCTACCACTAAAATACGGGATGCTCAGAACCATATTTGATTACAAGAGTCTTTATTGAAACATCTCTCTCTTCTTCATCCAGCTACCCGCAGCAATAGCATTGGCATCACACCATAACCTGAGCACTGGCCAATTCTTCTGACTCAGATGCTTTCAAGGGAGCAGCTCCCCAAAGGAAGGCAAGGAGGCTGGGGTCTTCTCAGCACCTTCCCCCAGTCACATTATCCTGGCAGTTTTCTTTCCTTAAAAGCCAAAAGTCGTGGTAGAGGGGCTCAACAAAATCATATCAAACTGGTGCATAAAGGTCGCCTCATCACAGGTGACCCTGTAAAAGGACAAGGTCCTGCTGGGGTAGTTTGGGTAGACCCCTATCCTACCAAAGACTTTGAGGGGCATCTCCACATCACTGGGCCATGCAGAAAACCCTTTCCCATTCCGCAGGGTGCTCCAGGAGAAGTTGTTCCTCAAGGTGCAGCTATTGCTTTCTGAACCTGCCTGGTCGATGCTTCTGTACGTCATGCCAAGGTAAATGTCAGCCCCAGATATCTCAACCTCAAAACAGCTAAAGTACAAACTCTTGTCAGACATCACCTGGTGTCTATGTCCAGTTCCTTCAGGATGATCTGGGTACAGCTGTTCCCATGGATCAGTGTTGGTCACTTTGTCATTGTTGCTGGCTCTGCATCACAGGCTGAAGGACACAGAAAAATAGAAAACAGTGGTTTTGAAACATAAGAGAAAATATTTTTACTGTGAAGGTGGCCAACCACTGGAAGAGGTTGCCCAGAGAGGTTTTGGAGTCTCCATCCTTGGAAATATTCAAACTCAACTGGACGTGGCCCTGGGCAGCCTGCCCCAGTTGACCCTTCTCTGAGCAGGGGGCTGGACTCAAAACCTCCAGGGGGCTCTGCCAGCCACAGCAATGCAGTGAAATGGTTTACAGGACCCATCCAGGGACATTCTCCATCCTGATTACCTAACATACGAGCTTTGTATTTAAAGTCTGCGCACAACCACAGCAGCGTTTTCTGTGACTGATGGAAGCTATAGTCATGCTAGGCTTCAGCCATGCACAATGGAAGTAATTAACAAGTGAAAAATCAAAGGCAAACTATGCAAGACACTCAAGAAAATTAATCTGAATTGATTTTTCAAGTGGATTAAGATAAGCCACATTAAACTTCTTTGTACTGTTTTTAGCAGAATTAAAATGACCATGACTCAGTTTAGTTCTTAAATGAATGAAAGTAAACTGAATTCCTTGTAAGAGTCTGCTACCAGGGAGTTTAATCCATAAACCTTTATTTAATTTGTATTTTCTTTCCTAAGTGTCCTTATGAGTCTAAGCCAGTCCCTGAGGCTCTCTCTGCTGTCAGTGGAAGGAGACAGACACCTCCAGAGCATCCTGCCCCACTGCTGAAGGAGGCGTGTGTCCGAGACAGGTGAGACGGATTTCACATCTCCAGAAATCTCCCCCTGAAAGGCAGGTCAGGATTAAAACCACCAAACCCAAGACTTTGTTTGGGGGGCAGAGATGTGAGGGTTGGGTGGTCCAATTGCAGGCACCATCATCTTGATCAAGCAGATCTCTTCAGCAATAAAAGGAAAGAAAGCAACGTTCGCTGCCCCACCACTAACCGTGGGCCGTGGTACTTGGGGCTCGCATGCCATGGGGACAGAGGCAATGGTCCCCAGCTGTGCAGGACCAGCTCCTGATGTTGTCCAGAGGATGAGGACCTGCCAGAGGTTTCACCCGAATGCAGAATTTTGTGAGCACATGCTCACAGTAGGGCCTGACTCCAGCTTCACGCTGGGCAACCCCCCATCAGCCTTTGGGACACAACCTGGGGCTGAGGGTGCTCTGCGCAGCACCCTGTGCTACCTCCAACCCACGACCACGTACAACGACAGGGGACAGAGACCAGAAAGGACTCCCTGACCCCGGGATCTGCAAGCAGTTCACGCAGAGCCGGACAAGAAGCGAGGGGCTGTGTGTCCCGCTGTGATCAGACACGCTCTCGTGCCGCCTAGAGGCATTCGAGCTGTTTTGCAGAGCTGCTTGACTGCCGTTTTTATGAGAAATGATTCCTGCCTGAAAACAGGAGAGAGGAGAGAACAGGTCAGCATCCCAAGTGCACTGCAGCACTGGTGCTTGAGCCCCCATCGCTGCTGACATTTGGGGTGCAAAGCGCTTTTCAAGATTGACCCCAGCTGGCACAAGCCCTTCTCGTCATCACTGCTGGCACCTGGCAGCTTTCCCTTTGCTGAGGGAACTGGGCTGATATGTATAAACTGGTGGGATTTATGAGGCTCGGCCACATTACCTTGTGTGGGTACAAACGCAGCCAGTTTATATATTGCTGCTCAGGAGATTTCTACAGGGGACTTAAAAGGAGCCGGGGTAGGGACACCGATAAGGCTCAGGCTTTCCACATACTAAATCATTATCAGCTGACTGCTACTGTTTATCATTTTAAAGAAAAACCAGGACAAAGCCAAAGGGGGGAGGCAGAAACCTCTGGTCTTTCTTGCCCTCTGCTCTAAGGTGATGTTGGAGTGAGACCCAGCATCCCTCCTGGTCTGGGGCATCCCTCCCCTCTCCCTTTGATCATCCCGCAACCTGCTAACGCCTCGTCACAACCTGCCACTAAAGCCAGGCAAGAAACAGTGCTGTCAACTCTGAAAACATCATGTAATCACCAGTGTTTTCCCATTCCTTGTCAACATGAAACCTGAAATTTTTCGCCAGAAGATAAAGCAGAGTTAGCTCCCGGCCTGACCCCAGTCTCAGGGGACTCACCAGGACGGTGAGTTGATGCATCTTGTCTCGAGCAAGATGAGCAGCGAGTTTGGTCTCTGTTGCTCACACTGCGAGTTCATGCCCTTTTTATCTGGCTGTTTCTCATTCTCTCCAGGTCTGACAAGAAAGTCCCTCCTGGATTTCAAACATGTTCTTGTGGGCAGTTTTATCAGGACCTCTGAAGAGTTCCAGTTTCAGCAAATCGAAAACATTCAAGAAGTTCCTGGCCTGCTGTGCTTGCTGTCACAGCAGCCAGTGTAACATTGCAAATCCAAAGCGATGATCTTATCACAGAGAGGGCGGTACAGTGGGCTCTAGCCTGCTTCACACGCAATTTTCTGAGCCTTTGCTTTTTCCACTTGATGATAGCACAGAGCTGTTTATAAGCAAGCACTTGCCCTCAGGTGCAGCTTTGCAAAAACAAGTACAAGCAGATATCAGTCTCCATGACCACCCACCTGATTCGAGACAGTTTGTTCTTCAGCCCGATGTAAACGCTGGGAAGAACATCCACCCCGGAGCTCTTCCTGACTTCACAGCACTCCTAGCCACAAAATAAACATAAGGATTCACCTGTTTCAGGCTGTGATACTGCACCTTGGAGGCATTTTGCAGGTGGGAAGGGCACGTTACGGTGGTCAGGGCAGGCACTGCTCTCCCGACTCCACGTCCCTCCAGCTACTGTAATGGGACACATCTGAAACTACCCTACTTTTAAGAAGAGACACTTGGTGTGAGCTGGCATCTTCTCCAGTTTGAGGTTATCCTCAATGAAGGCTCACTTGTGCTTTAAGTGGGTCTTTATCCTGTTCATAGCCACGCTCTCCTCCTCCAGAAAGGCCACTGCCTCCCGCTGGGCTGGCCCCACTGCCACCAGCAGCAGCCTAAACCCTCCCATGAGGCTTTCCACATCTGAGACAGACACCTATGGTGCAGACGTCACCTGTTGTACCGTCCTTCTTGTCGTCTCCTGCTGCCATTGGCCTCTCTCCACACCAGGGCACGTCTCCTGCAAACACTGGCACGTCCAATGCCTTTTCAGGAATGGAAAACTTACCAGCACGGAGGCAGCTGTGGCTGCAGTAGCTTTGAAACAAGGATCAAAAGTTTTATTAAACTTTCCATGCCCACACCGGCAATGACCACTTGTTTTGGAAGCAGAGCCCTCCTCCTCCCAAGGGGAGAAAGTAAATCCATAGAGAGAAAGGACAGAGTGTCGTTTTTCAAACCTCCCTCTTTCCCACTTACCTATCAAACTCGCTTTTAGGGTTACACCTAAAAATATTTACCCTTCGCTTACCCGGGCTGTTCACTCACGACCCAGTTTCTGGTTATAGAGTTAAGTGCTCTAACCCGTGGGTCGGCAGCGTGGTGTCCTCAGAGGGGCTGCATGAGAGCCTGGCGATGCTCCGGGCAGGCAAGGCAGGATGTCACCACCGCCACCTCCTCCTCCGCCGAGCAGCAGTCACAGTAAATCTCATCTTTTTTGCTCTCCTGAGCTCTGGCTGCATTCTCAGAGCTGTTCAAAACCAGCCTGCACAGGGCAAATCTGGGTGCACCATCCGCTTCACCTTCCCCACCGACGTTGTCCTCCAGGCCAGCGTTGTCCCCAGTGAAGGTGCTGCCCTCCAGCCCCAGGTTTGGGGGCAGTTCTCCTGGCACAAACATTTCCTAACCTCTCCCCAAAGCCTGGCAAGCGGTGCTGTAATCCTGGAGGCCAGGAAGGAAAAAGCAGAGCCACACCTGAGCTCCTCCAGCAATGCTGCGGCTTAACTCTGTCCTCGCCAGGGCAGGATGGCTCTGTGAGGAATCTCCCCGCTCGGCCCCATCTGCCCCCCCCAGGCCATCTCAGCCTTCCCAGTTCCACCTCCATCACTCTCTGTGTTTCTACTGGCAGCAGCTGCAGCGTTTTTCTCCTGTGTTAACCCCATACAGAAAGTAGGAAACATAAGATAGCTGAAAAGTACCAAAATAGGAAAACAATAACCGCCCTTCCCTGTTGCTTTTTGCTGACATGATGTTTGGCAAAAGTTCATTTTGGCAAAAGTTCAGTTTTCAAGCAGTTTTTAAGCAAAGTTCATTCCAGCTTTGCACAAAGTAATTTTACCAGTGTTAGTTTTCACCCGTTACCCAGAGCAGCGCTCGCGGATGGTCGAATGCCCTGATGTGCTCTTCCTCCAGCCAGCCCCGTGCCTGGGAACGGCCTCAGTCAGCAGAGTCTGAGGAAGAAGGTGAGATGTGGCTTAATAATTGCACTTAATGCTTTTTTTTTTTTAATTTTGTAAACCTGGGCTGAAAGCGAGAAGCGGATGGTTTCCACTGCAGAAATAAATGACGCCCCACTCAGAGGATGTTTCTCTGCATAAATTGTTGGGAACAAATCTCTCTCCTTTTTTTCAGAGCCAAGTCCTTCCGTCGCCCAGGGCGCCCCAACGAGATCCCACGCAGTGATGCTTTCTGTTTCCTATCCCATGCTCAAATCATCAACCCAGCCCAAGCAGGGACTTGCTGCCCAGCTGAATTTCTCCAGCAGTCATTTCTTCTCTCAGAAAGCCAAAGCCGAGCAAAACTGGTTCTTCTGCAAGCTCACGCAGCTAGGGAAGAGAGAAAAACATGCTGATAAGCATCTCTGATGGCTTTGGGATAAATTTATATCTGATCTTTTCCCTAAGACAAAGTATTTCAGTTATTTTCTCTCCTCGGCAATTGTACATTAAAATGAAAGTTAATGAGATGAGGATTAAACACCCTTAGGGTGGGGAAATAAACCTTGACTTCTGGCAAGATTTGAGAGGGTTTTTTTCACAAAATAAAGTCACGCAAACAGCCATGTAAATGGCTCAGCATGAAATTTCCCACAGCACTTTTTATGTTAAAGCAGATTTTACGTGCGAGGATGGAGGAGCACTTGCCCATCTCCATCCTATGATGTGGCACGACAGAGCCCTGAAGCCACCAGACATACCATAGCGGTGTTAGGAGGACTTACGGTGACTGGGCTGGAACGAGGGACCAGCACCCTCCTGCAGGGCAGGAGTGGGTGCCCCGGTGGGTGTCTATGTGCCCAGCCCCAGGGCACCACCACCTGTGGGTGCTGTGCTCCATGACAGCAACCGTAGGGACAAGACCAGGCAGGACACGGGGCAGGTCTGAGTCGTGGTCCCATCTGTCCTCGATGATACTTTGGGGTGTGCAGAGCTTCCCCACCTCATACTGCAGCAACAGCCTGAGTTTGGGTCATTTTGGGTGCTCAAGACCATCCCATGGGACGCTGGAGGGGTGATAAAGCGGTAACAGCCCTGCATGCCAAAAGCTGGGCTCCTGTCACGAGATAGGAGAAACAGGAGGAAATGAAAAAAATTAAACTATCAGGGAGGGAAGTGTACGGGGGCAATCCTAAGGTCAGCCAGTGTCACCTGTCACCAACAGACGTTACCTCTGTGCCCCCCAGGGAGCCTCCTCCAGCTCATGGGTTCAGTGCAGCATCGGGAGATGGAGCCACAATTACCAGCCCCGTGTCTGGGGTACCATCAGCACCCTGCAGCTCCCAACGCTCTTGTGCATCCAGGCAGACGGCAAGAATACTAGGCCAGGATAGAAGTTGACATTAGTAAGCATTATTCACCAGCAGAAATTAAAAATAACTTATTTTAACAGGAGAACTCGCTGATCTGAGATAACGGTTGGAGACCAGACCATAAGCTCTGACCAGAAGAAGAATAAGGGGGAGAGTGACAAACCCAGGGAGCCGCCGCTCTCCATTACCCGCTCTCCTCCCCATCCAGCACGGGTGCACAGCACCGAACCCCCTTGCAGAGCTGCCATCCCAGAGGTGGACCCTGAATGGAGGACACATCTCCATGATGATGCAGCAGCTCCTTATTTCCATTGGCACGTTCACCACCCATCAAAACAGGGTGCGTTGAGTGGGAGGCTTAGATAATAATCCACTTAAAATTCATTCTCCTGCTCCACTTAGCATTAATTTCCAGCAGGTCTACCTGAAAATACCAGTCAGCACCAGCCTGCAGAGTTCCCCCACCTTACTGGTGGTCGCCTGGGTCACTGAGGCTCCCACAGAACTGGGGGGAGATGCTGGTACCTGTTTGGCCACGAAGAGAGCAACAAACAGTCCCAATTTGTCCCATATCCAAATTTCCCAACCCAGTCAGTGCGCTGTGTTACAGGTTTTCGCACACTAGATGTCAGCAGAAGAATAAAAATAACGCAGAGAGGTGTCTGGTGCACCGGCCTGAACCTGGCAGCGGTTTCCACTGGGCCAGCAAAACTCACACTCGTGCAACCTGATGCTAATTTGCTGCAGCAACAACCAGACTGGGCGGAGGGTGGCAGGGAAAAGCCACCCCGAGGAGACCGGTGCCTCTGGGTGCACCTGCAGGAGTCCTGGCCAGGGCAAGGTACAAGCCCAGACTGACCCATCTGTGTCAGCAAAACCCTGAGGTACTCACAGACCAGCAAAACAGCTTTTATTTTGCACGTACGTTTTCAGTGGTGGGGGTTTGGTGGGGGGGTATGATGCTGGCCCAGGGCCCAGCTTCCCCAGTACATTTGATTTAACCGACCGGCACTGCTCCCCTGCTTCTCCTGCAGACACCCCTTTGGAGCCGGGATTGCGCAACATGGCCCACAGGTACGACCTGTCCCTTGCTCCACCAGCAGAACAACAAACTTCAGTATAAAACACCTTTCTGTATACCAGGAGAAACGGTCCCATGCTATCAGCTTTTCTATCTTTATAGCTGTAGCAATAAAACCAGACTGTAGCCCTTGCAGCCAAGGGGATCGAATCTGCGTGACGAGTGGCCCCAAGGCTTTTCTGCCCTGCCTGAGCTGGGGCGTTACCCTCTCCCAGCAGCTTTTACCCACTTTTTGGACAGGATTGAGAGATGAGAGGTTTGAGATCTGTGCTGACCTCTTGGTACAAAAGCAGGAGAACGGATCACCAAGCCCCGGGAAAACCCCTGCCCCTAAAATGTGCTCTCGCACCCCTACAGATTCAGCTGTGTGCATTCTTGCTCCCTTCTTCTTGACTTTGGGCCATATGCCTGATATGGGCAGTGAGAATCTTACCCTTCAACACCCTTGAAACCCTTGTGGGGTTCCTAAACCCAGAGGTGGGTTGCAGCCAAGGGGTCCCCTTCAAGTTCCGCTGGTGCTTTGAGACCCCCAATGCTTTGGGACATTCATAGTTTTCCTTCTAGACCACGCTCTTACCCATAGCAGCTGAACCGGCCAAAATGGCATTACACGTAGGGTAGAGGCAGCCTTTCAAAGACAGAGCACCCCAACATCAAATTTGCTCTCCTCCTTCGCCCCAAGCCACCTCCATCACTCTTGAAAACATGGGTCACTTCTCATCCCCAGATTCCTTCTCTCAGCTAATGCCCTGGAGATGGGTGGGCTCTTCGGGCTCTCCCACCGATACCTCTCCCAGGCAATCGGTCTCCCCTTTCCCAGGGTCTAGGATTTCAGACCCTCCCCATCCCAGCCTGAGGTGTCTCCCCGTGCACTGACCCTGCAGGACACAGTTCAAAGCCTCCAACAGGAAAAACAGGAAAAGCTGCCTCGGCTCTCTCCGTTGACATAGTTTCGGTCTAGTTCTTGGTGTCAAAGGAGGTATTCACCTCTGCCTCCACTCGTGGGCCCTACGCGCCGCCGCATCCCACTCGGCAGATGTAGGGAGGCCCCCAAGGGAGAACAACCACTGGCACATTCAGGGGTGGCCCTGTGTCAGGGAGCTTCTGGCAAGTGCCGTAAATCCCTGCTGGAGCATGTTTGAGGGTACCGCCACTCTGCCCCACTCCGGGAGGCAAACTCCATGTTTTAATTGGGAAAAACGCAGGGGGAAATATTTTTGCTCTCGTCCGTGACTCAGCGCACTCCAGGGAGGCACCGGAGCCCATTAAGCATCTCCCCACCGCCAAGGGAGCAGCAAGCAAACACCGCGAGGCTGCGGGGTGTGAGACGAAACCGTCTGCTGGGTTTACAGCCAGGAGATGGTGACTCAGCCCACGCAGGGCAGCAATATTTGGGAAGCATGGAGCCTCAGTGTCTGCAGCTCCGGGATGGCCTCCAGCTCCATCGCTTTGACGGGGCCACAGCAGCATGGGGAGCCCAGGCGCTTGGGCGCGTCCCTGGCGTGTAAATGGAGAGCATGGTCCCACCACCACCAGCTTTTGTCTCTGGTAAGGGATAAGGAGAAACCTAAATACAGGACCCTCCACTCTGCTCCATCCAGCAGGTGAGGCACCATGCTGCGGTTAGGCAGAAGTTTGGAAACTCCTCCTGCAAGAGGTCTGTCACCATCCAGAGCACCACGACCGCCCATGTCTCACCTCCTGGCTTCCTCACTGTCGGCAGTTACCACCTATTAATCACCCCCTGGCCCAGCCCCGGCCTCAGGCCAAAAGGTGGGGAGCAGATTTCCATGAGATAGAGGAGGCTGCGTTTCCTGCTGAGCAGGTTCGTGGCTCTGCTCATCCGCAGGTCATTAGCTTGTCCACCCAGGACAGAACAGGGCAGCACCCAGGGAGGGGACCCATTCTGTCTGTCATCCCTGGGTCATGTGGAAGGGTGACACGTTGGCCAAGTTGGGACCTGGAAGAAGGCACAGAGGGCACAGGTGCGAGCATCTCCATGAGCACAGAATCAGCATAGAATCCTGGCCAAGACTACGCCTCCTATGATGGTATCCCATTAAAAGGTGCTCCAGTGATGAGCCGCTGATGCTCTGAAGATCAGGAGCTGTGCCTCCCCCACCCAGGGGCACAGGGGATGAGTGACACCCCCCCAGGACACTGCCAGGCCACAAACCAAAGCCTCAGCCTCCACAGGCTGCACTAAACGCCTTAATAACACCCTCGCTGAGATCCCAACCCCACTTCCCTTCCCTCACCTACTTATTTCCTCCAGCTGCTTCCCATCTGATCTACATGAAGCAGCGCAGATCTGAGTGGCGTGGGGCTGGGTTGCGCGGATGAGCAGGGGGTACATGGGAGCGGGTGCGAGGCAGCCCATCTGCGGAGCAGGGCCGGCAGCGCTGCCTTTGAAGAACTTCACTCTGACTTTTGGCTTCTCAAAAACGCAACCACAGAAAAGAATTTTTCTCCCCAGGCCTCATCTGGCGGGGTCCTCGCTCTGAGGTCTCAGCTTCTATCATAAAAGCAAGAAATTCTCCAGATCTAACGCTGTAACTCCCAGGGGCAGATGTAGCATGAAGTGGGCGCATGCAAAGGCCCCCTCTGGCTCCATTTGCCACCACCCATCTCCCCAGATGGCACCAATCCCACCTCCTGAACACTGCAGCTGCTTTCCTGACTGCAGTTGCAGAAGATGCTCCAGCTCTCCCATGCCTTTTGCATCCTCCACCTCTTTCCCACATCTCCTTCCCACTCCTCACACTGCCGTTTGCTGGGTCCGTCACCAAATCCATCACCATCACACATGGATGGAGATTTCCTGTGGGTCACAGACATCCTATTGACGGCCTCACGCCCAGCCTCCCCGTCTCAGCACACGCTGTCCCAGCACTCAACAGCATCTGCCCTTCAGAAACCACTTCCGCAGAGCCTGGGACCTTCTGGCATTCCCCATACATCAGCACAGCCCAGCATGTCCTCAGTGTTTGCAGGTCAGTTGACCTGTCGGTGGCACCAGCTTCATGACCAGACTGTAACGATGCCCAAGTCACACCCAGACCAACAGACCTGTCCAAGGATGCTCTCAGCATCTGAGCATCCGAGGCAGCTGGTATTTTCCTCCCAGATGGGGGACAGCCAGCCCACCTAATGCCCTGGAGATACTTCCCCGGGGCTGGTGGGACACAGAGCCATGGCACACCTCCCGAGCCTAAGACAGGGCAATGCTACATAAATACACCGTGTTGGACCAACTCAAACACCCTCTCCAGATCAAAGCAGCTCTGAAGAAGCTGCGGACGGCAGCGACATGTTGGTCCCACTCTAGGATGACGTAGGGTGCTCAGGGGAGAGTCCTGCAGCCTCTTCCATCCCCCTGCTCTTCTCAGAGCTGCTGTCAAGGAGACACCGATGGTGCCTCCCTCTGACAGGGAGGCGAGGATCAGAGCACAATGCCAGACACGGAGAAACAGCCCTTTCCCCTTCCTCCCCCCGCCATGGGGCAATGCAGCAGCCGCTTCACGGCTTAATGCGAACCAGCTTTGGTAAATATAATGAAATCATAAAAAAAGGGGAAATCTTAGCACTCCTGCACCAAAAGCGCTGGAGACTCTCACGTGACTGTACTTTCCCCTCAGCTAAACTGACGGGAGCGGTGGATGGACCCCGATTCCCATGGGAACTCGTCCACTTGCTGTTTATCTTGAATGCAATAAAAATTATATTAAAAATAGACTGCAGAGTAGAAGCATCAGAAAAAAAAAAAATCAACACCTGATGCTGTTCCTCTCCGTTGTCTGAAATCCAATAGCTGAGCTCTGGGAACAGGCATGTCCGTGCGATTACAGCGCAGACACTCCCAGACCTTGACTCGAACAGGAGCTGACTCTAAATTATACTTCTAAAAGGCTGAAACGTTTCTGTTTGCACGTTTTGGTATTGAAGCCGCAGGTACGGCGCTGCCATCTCGCCCTGGGCCCACAGCCGCTTCGCTCCCTCCCCTGCTCATGCAATGGGAAGAAGAGACGAAGATACCAAAACCCACAAAGCATTAAGATATCGCAGCAAACAGCAGCCTCATAAAAACCTAAATGCTGCGGGAAAGACCAGCTTTGTAATACTCAAAGCTACATAAAAGAGGGAAAGCTGTCGTAAAACGCTGTTTGAACCCCAGTGCCAGGTGGACGGGGCATTGCCGCGGCTCTGGCCGTGCCCCCAGGGAAGGTTGAGCTGTGCAACGCAGGCGTGTTGCCAGACTGGCTCGATGAAGGAGAAGTTCTGAATTAAGACTGGAGGGGGAAAAAGCAGCAGGCTTGGAAATCGCTGCGAATCAAAGGTGGGGAGGGAGCGAGGTGCTAGTTCATCCTCGCACTGAGCCTCGGGGTTCAGGTCCGGACTTGGGCACTTTTGCCAGGCACCGTTTGGTCGGGCACGACCTTTGCTGTCGCAGAAGCAAAGTGGTTTTTTTCAGACATCATTCACTTTTACTCCTTTTTACAAGTTTTAGTAACACTCCCATAAACAGGTTTTTAATGCAATCCTTTTTCTCCGACACACTGCACGTTAAAGATTAGCAGAGGCATTTTATTGCAGGTAATAAAGAACCCTGATGTCAAATATTTTAACAAGCCGAGTGCTCCATGGGAAAAGCCCAAGGGGCTCCAAACGCATTTCTGCTCTGCTCTGTCAGGGAGAGGGGAGATTTCTGGGAAAATAACCTCAGATTTTATCTATTTTTTGGAAAAGAAGAACAAAACCACAGCAGCTCCAACCACATTGGCCATTCAGCATCGCAGAACTCGGGAGCAGTTACCTGCCACGCTTCCCAGCTGGGCATTTCCCGCGCTGTTTCCCCCAGAATCTTCATGGATTTGTTCAAGGGAGATGCTATCTTTTAAGAAAAGAGTGAATTTAGGTTTGTCTTTCGGGAGCTGCAGTTTATTGTCCCTAACGCATCCTCCCAGAGCTGCCTGCAGCCAAGCGGGAACAAGCAGCAGGGCGATGCTACAAGCAGGACCATGAGTTCACAAGGGGTTTTTCTTCCCCGGGCGATGCTACCGGGAGGAGGAGGTGGTGAAACCCATCAGCAGAACAGCACATCGTCACACCACCCTCGTAAAACACTGCAGAGAAAGTGCCACTCGCTAGGGCATGGGGGGACGTCAGCCCAATGACAGCCGTGGAAAAGAGCCTCTGCTACCGTTTGGTGGGAGCATTTGGGCTCTAATGGGGGACAGCTGGGGGAACTGGGGCTTGGCAGCCCTGCCCGCTGCTTTTCCCTGTGTTGCCCACTCATCTGCACGCCCAGGACCCCTAATGGATACCACATGGGGAGCAGCACTTGCACAGCATCCCCCAGCGGGCCCCCGCGTGGGAGGGGGAATGGAGCTCATCACGTCCGACTTGGCGGAGGAGAAAACGGTGCGGCCGCCATCCCAAAAGCGTTGGGGGACAGGCACGCCGCCCACGTGCGGGATTAGGTTTCCAGGCCTCAGCTGGCTTTCAGAGCGGGGCCGCAGCCTGAGAAAGCGGGAGGGGACACGCGCACACGAGAGCCGCCCACGCCGTCAGCAGAGCCGCTGCCAAAATTATTGCTGCCCACGGATTGAAGGGGAAGAGCCTCATGCCATTCCCCAGGACCCCAAACCTTTTTTCCCATTCCCATTCCCCTCTCTTTCCCCCTGACACCCCCATCCCTCCCGGCTGAGGCAGAGCCTTGTGCAGGGGCTCACCCACGCTGACCGGGAAGGATTTGCACCGCTGCACTGGCTCCTCGCACGGGCAGAGGAAGGAGATCTGCGGAGCAGGGTATGTGTTTGCGAGCGAGCGATGCTCCCACTGATATTGCCTGAGAAACCAGGCCAGCCCGGGGCTGCAGGATGGGGTCACAGAGACCCACAGAATCACGGAAAGGTTCAGGTTGGAAGGGACATTAAAGATCACCCAGTGCCACCCCCTGCCCTGGGCAGGGACACCTCCCACCAGCCCAGGTTGCTCCAAGCCCCGTCCAGCCTGGCCTTGAACCCCTGCAGGGATGGGGCAGCCACAGCTTCTCTGGGCAACCTGGGCCAGGGGCTCACCACCCTCACAGTGAAGAATTTCTTCCTCAGATCTCAACTAAATCTCCCCTCTTGCAGTTTAAAACTGTTACCCCTCATCCTATCGCTCCACTCCCTGGTAAAGAGTCCCTCCCCATCTCTCCTGTAGGCCCCCTTTAGGGACTGGAAAGGGCTCTAAGGTCTCCCCAGAGCCTTCTCCAGGCTGAACCCCCCCAGCTCTCTCAGCCTGTCCTCACAGCAGAGGGGCTCCAGCCCTCGGAGCATCTTCATGGCCTCCTCTGGACCTGCTCCAACAGGTCCATGTCCTTCCTGTGCTGGACGCAGTGCTCCAGGTGGGGTCTCACCAGAGCACAGCAGAGGGGCAGAACAACCTCCTTGACCTGCTGGCCACAAGCAGCTGCACGTGGACACCCCACCATAGAGCCAAGAGACCCTCCGTGCCCTCCCTCCTCCTTCAAGCCCCGCAGAAACGAACTGAGCTGTTTCTTCACTTTCCCATGACCGGATTCCCCTGAAAACAGCAGAAAATACATATGTTGACAGTAATTAATCTGACAAGAAGTCAGGAGACACTGATTAAACGTCTCGTATCACTGGGGATCACGGATAATTGTAACGATAGACTCCCTTACAAAATTGGCAGGCAGTCTCAGTGCGCATTTAGAAGAGATCAAGGGAGAGATAGCCACGTTCGCACCTTGGGATTCACCACAGTCTCACGGTGGTGATTCCCCACCACCGCTGGAGCACGCACAAACACGCACGCCCCCCGTGTTTGGTTTGCAGGGCTCCCCAACCTGCCGGGACGTGGGGCAGAGGTGCTGGACACCCTTCGGGCAGCCACCCCAGAGGAGCATGGGGACACGGGCACACTCCTGAGAAGAGGAAAGGCAATTTCAAAGGCTCTGAGCACTGGGCCCAGCTCTGGTCCCAGTGAGGTGGATGCTCAGAGTGGGACAGAGGAGTTTCTTGGCTACTGACCTCCTACGGCAGTTGTCCATGGGGCCCAGGTCCCTCTCCCCACCACTCTCAGGCTGTGCCCCTGAGGGTCTTCCCGCTCAGCGTGTGGGAGCACCTTCCGAAGGTCTCTGCAGGGTCATTTATCTCCTTCCAGACTAATTCAAGGACTTCCACTGATGCCATACATGCATATGTACATATGTGTGCATATATAAATATACAGTTTGTAAAAACGCAGCCCCAGCCCAGCGTTGCTGCAGCCGGGTCTATTTGGGAGTAAGTCAGCAGCCACCCGTTTCTCTGCCATCCAAGCCCTGCACCACAGATCTCTACAGGTGGCTCTGATCAAACTGATTTCTCCCGGCGCCTAAATGATAGTGAAAATGCTTGGCGGTCATATTATGTGACACCTTTTATTAAAAACCCAGCACCTGCTTCAAGCCAATCTGAGGGAGCTCATAAAAATCCCATGTTGTGATAGCGGAGCAACGCTTGCTGCTTTTCGTGTTGGTGCTCGATAGGGGATGCTCTGAAGGTGGACACTGAAGAGCTGGGCTGTTTGGCCACCTATTGAGAGCAGCACAGTCTTGGAAGTGGAAGAACCAGTGTCCTTGGAGAAGAGCAGACCATAGATGGTGAAGCGTTTGCGTGATGAATGCGAGCAGAATACAACAACCAACCCTCAAAAGAGCAGAAAATCAGAAAGCGTCAGGGAAAAGATTTTCCAGCAGCATGGAGGAGTTTAATTCTGGAAAGCCATCAAGAGCCAGGATGGGAAGGCAGAAATAGGACCTCAGTGCACTGTTGGAGCTCATTGAAAAGCCCAGGGAGCTTGGAGGGACCACAGCTGGAGCCCAGCACCATCACCGGACACCAGAAAGATCTTGCTCCACATCTCCAATGCAAAGTGCCCAAGACACCCGTCCTCGCAGCTTGAGGCCAGCGATTGGCTTCATACACAAGAGAAAGGTTGTCCTTGGGACATAACCCGCACCTTCCTGCAGGACCTCAGACCCTGACCTGTGCGACAGGCACGGTGACACCAACCTGCCTGACCAGATGGCCCTGCACTACAAAGGCTGTGGCTACTGGTGGGACATCTCATGTGTTGAAAAGGACCGGACAGGTCAGACAAGCAAAGCATCACTGTGCTCCTCGCCCGCCTGCACCCCTCTTTCTAATGTTTCTTTTTGCTGGGGCAAAGGCAGGATTCCCACCCCCTGTTTGAGCCTGCTCAGGTAACCCCAAGAGCTCTCTTCCACCTCCCAGCACCGCTCACCAGAACAGATCTCGCTGGTCATTGATAAACTCTTGCTAAACTTGTCAGAGGGAAAAAATGCCTTCCAGATGGGCCTGGAAAGTGAGGGCTTCAGGGTTTGAGTGGGTTTTTTGCATACACATGAAATTGTACAATAAATATAAACACTGCTGAGGACAGCACAGAACTGTCCTCAACCCTGTGCCCTGGTATCGGGGGTGGGCAATAGGGTGGTTTCAAGGATCCAGTATCATCCAGTCTCCCACTGGTGCTACAAAGGGCGGGTATTTTTTTCCTTGCAATAAAACTAGTGGCCAGATTTTTAATTGCCAGCAGATGGCAAGAGGAACAGTACATGAGCTTCCCACACAATATAACTTGTTGCATTAAAGTAATTACATCCAAACGAGTTTGCACTTAGCGATGGTCTCCCCAGCAGTCCAGTGCTTCCAGTTTGCCACCGCTTCTGGAAGCTCTGGGGTCTGTCTGCGCACATCAGCTACCCAGGACGGTGTCTCCATGTCCCGGGTGAGATTATGCACACACGGGACGTGAATGCCTCCGTCAGCTATCACACCTACAGCATAAATATCCTCTCCCCAAGATTCAAGCTAACAGAAAATCCTGAAAGAAAGACATGCTAGGGGACAGAATCCAGACTCTGGATCCACCTAATCTCAGCAAAGCACTCCAGCACATACTGAATTTCGGACGTGTCCCTAATGCTCCCTAAGCAGAGGGGGCTGCAGCACGTACCTCCATCTGTTGCTGAGTTTGCCTTCCACTGTTCACCGTATTTGATGGTTCGGGGTGTTCCCAGGTTCAGGAGGGGCTGTGATGCATGAGCCACCACCAGCAGCTACTGGAACAAAATCCAGGCTCAACTGCTCACCTGAGATTTAGAAGAAATTCTGCTTTTAGCTGCCAATATGACTTACTTTCTGATCATTTTTTCTGATAGCAGTAGATGTACGAAGTGGACCCTTAGTAACCCATCTGCAACCGCACATCATCCTTTCAGGATAATCCATGAAGACTTTGCAGCCAGTATCCATAATCCCACAACCCATCCCTGGGTCCTGCCATCACCCCTGCTTTGGCTGCGGCTTTAGGAGGACCCTCCTTTTTTCTCTTAAATATGAAAAGCTGCACTTGGGTCCGAGAGCAGAGGGGTTGTGCTTTAGCTGTGCAATCGTTAGGGTTTACCGAGGCTGAACAGGCCCTGGCAGCAAAAGCAGAGCCGTGTCTCTCAACAAACCAGCCCGGGCAGGGGGACGGCTACGGCTGGTTTGGCTTTTGGGATGGCTCCTTTCACCGCAGCTCTCCATTTCTCTTAATCAGCACAGGGATAAGCTGACCTCACTGCAAACGCAGTCAGTGGCATTTTGATTTCAGAATTGTTAAAGGCATCTGCCTTTAATTCAGCACTGACCGGGGCAACCTATCGACTCTCTTTGCTCAGAGCTGACGGGTTTTCTCTTCCTCTCAAGATCTGTGTCTGCAAAAGGCAGAAATTGCCCAGTCAATGCGTCTGAAAGGAAATTTTCAGGAGAAAGGGCTGAGCAGAGTTCGGAGGTGCCAGTGGGTCCTCTGTCCCCAGTGTCCCAGGCTGCCAGACGAGCACATCCGACTCCCCAGGACACGGGGAAACCCACTGCTGTCCAATCCGCAATTTCTCCCACCCACATCCCAAACACAGGATGAGCATCTGATCTGAAGCAGAAACAAATGAAAGAACTGCAGAGGGTTTTCTGAGCGTTACATTTGTACACCAGAATGTTTTTAGGGACTTCAATGCTGTTTTCTTTCGTAAACGTTTTATTAAAAAAAATCACAGTGAAAATTACCACGTCACTGAGAGCAAGCGGGAGATGAAATCCCTCCCCTTGAGCATGCATCGTCCCCTCTTTGATGATGCCCTTGGGGAACAAAGGGTACCCAGCCTTACTTTGCCTCCCCTGGCCCCTACGCAGTGCAGGGGACCACTGTCCCCCTTCAAGTGGGTGACCAGAGGAATGGTCTTCCTCGCACAACCTCCTCGTAATGTTCATGCCTAGGGACATGAGCTCCCTGAGTAGAAATTTAGACTTGTGCTACCAGCAGCTTCACCAGCATCGCAAGGAGCAAGAAAACACGGTGCCTGCTTGGGCGTGAAGATGGGAGAGCCCGCCTCGCCGGGGAGGAGAGGGGGCACCCAGGTCTGATGGCTGGTCATTACACCCCCCCATTTAAATCACAGGCTAATTTGTTCATGCTGTAGGATAATAATTGTAAAGACAATGTGACTTTAAAGCTGCCTAGAAGGCAGAGTAAACCTCCCCGCTAGGCCGGGCTTTCTGAGGCTTTATTGTCTTCTCTCTTTTTTTCTTCCCTGTTCTGGTGCTTTATGGCTTTGGGCATGGGCCAGGTCTCCTGTCTGCGTAGGGCTTTCTCTCCCTTGATGTTTTCTCTCCCCAAGTGCTGTGATGGAGAGACCAACCGAACTGAAAAATCAATTAAAACCAGAGGTCAGTGCTGTGCTCTGGGGAGCCAAGTCCTCTGAGGGAGGGCTGGGGTTCAGCCACCGCAGCCGAGAACCTGCACAACCTGATGGCTGCAACGCCCAGAGGCATCTCCAAGCCAATTTCTCTGCAGGGAGCACCTATGCGGCCTCTGCCCTTAATTCACCACCTTGACTCAACTCCTCTACCCACTGCCTACAATGGAGAGATCGTCCACCATTGTGTTTCCAGCCTGGCAGCAGCACACCCAGTGCACACGGTGTCACTGTCCCATTCCCACCTCTAGGAACGAGCTCCACCAGTAACGCACCCTCACAACATTGCTGCCATCAGTTTGTGTGGCTTTGACTATGGCCAGGGCAAACCAGGAGACCAGAAGCAGTACAAAACCAGTGCAGAAAAACCATCAGGACCCACCTGCCTTTGCCTTGCATCCAGCCACCGTCCCAGCTCGCTGGGGTTTTCTGCTCCCTTCACACAATGGCAAGAAAACAAGAGTGAACCAGCCTTACCCGGGAACACCACACATGCCTGTCAACCTCTCAGTGAGGCATGAGGGTTTTGCTGCTCCTGTTTTTTGGAAAAATGCACTGAGAAAGCAGAACGCTGAGAACTCGCCCAAGGACACGCAGAGTTCGCTACGGTCTGAGGCAGTGGAGCTGCCATCCTGCTCCCGGCCCTCCAGCAATACTTTCTCCTCTAAGACCCAGCATGGGATGGAGGAAAACAAACTCCAACACATCATTAGATACCCAACACCAATCTGAGCTGAGCACAAAGCCGCTTCCCTCTCTGCATATGGACTTCACAGGGTCTTGCAAAGGTCCGCCTCAAAATCAGAGTGAACCACTTCTCCGCGCAGCCAGATCCGCTCTTGGTCCCACCTTCCTGACCATGGCCAAGGGGGGATGGCAGAAGGATCACAGGGTCAGTGCGACTCAACTCTTTCCAACACAACCATCCACTAACTGCAGCCACATGAAATCTGCACAGAAAGCTCTTTTCCAGGCTGGCCAGCAGATGGGGATGGAAGAGCAGCCAAGGTCTGATCCACGGGCAACCGTGTCCCTCCAGCCTGGCTGTGTCCTGATGGCTGTCAGGGCTCAGGTGGCACAGGCTGCTGCACTGGCCATGCTCGGGGCAGGGCAGAGACAGGCACTGAGGCAGGGGCTGCATGACTTGGAAGCAGGGACAACACCTGAGAGCTTAAGCCCCCATCCCTAGGGCAGCAAGCGTAGGTGATAAACCCTAAAATAACTCCAACCAGATACCCTGGGGTCTGCCTGGCCCCTGATAGTCCAGGATGAGGAGACCTGTCCTCACCGTCTCTGCTGGGGAGCTGGATCACCAGCTGTCTGCTGGGGAGGCTGAAGGGGACCAGAGAGCAGGTCCAAGACCTCATCCTGCCTGCAGCACCGCTACCCAATGAAACTGTACAGCCAAGTGCAGCTCCTTATGGCAAAGAGAGCCCAAAGAGCCCACCACATGCCCTGGCTTGCCTGTACCTGCGTGCTGTAACCCCCCAGTGCACCCTCAGCCCCCACCTTCCAGATGTGCTCGTGTTCAAGCCAAGACACTGCATGGTGGGGGGCAGTAATTTGGAAACCCCAGAAACAGCCCAGAGACGCAGAGAAAACTCCCTCGGCTCAAACAGCTCTGCTGGGCTTAGCTCTGCCCCGCTGACGGGAGGCCGGCCATGCTGAATTCCCACCTTCGTCGCCTTCAGGATCTGCCCAGTGGATGAAGGTGGCCGCTGAGCGGGATGGGTAATAAGAAGTGACAGGAGACTTCCCAGCAAAGGGACATGTGGGTTTCCGCGGGGTGCTGGTGCCTTCCCACCCCAGCACAAGGCTTCCCCCACCGGGAACCGGGCAGCCGGCTCCGAGCAAACCCCGAAGCTGCCTGCTTTCATGCTCCAAAATAAAGAAACAGGAACAAACAATGAGCGACACTCAGTGCCCTGCCCCGAGCTTTGCTGTGTCAGGAGCCGTCATTATGTCGATGTGTAATTATGCCATTAATTACTGACCATAAAGCTCTAAAGAAAACAGACCTGAAATGAGTATAGCACTGGTGCAAAGTCCTAAGAGATAACTCTTTGGCTGCTAAGGTAATGTAGACCGAGCTGCATTTTCCAAACCAAAATTGAATTTGCAATTAGCTCTCCTTGTCGCCTAAGTCCGACAAAAGACCTTCCTGCATTTAATGCCGAGAAGGGATGTCTCTGAGCTGCCATCAAATGACAGAGGCTTACAAAAAGCCGACTGGAGCAGAGCGGAGGGACCAGAATCCCAAATGTCTCTTTGGGCTGAGTGAGGCTCTTGTTTGAGTTTGGATTTGCCGCACACTCAATGTACATCTCCGAGCAAGCCACTTAATCTGACCCTGGCCCAAAGTTTAGCTGTCTGTCAAATGTTAGAAAAGGGCTTTGTCTCCCTCACAAGGACTTGGAGGTTTAATTACCGGCTGTGCCAAGATGCCCTTAGGTGGAAGCTGCAATGCAAATGCAAAGTATCATTATTAGAGCTTAGCAAATAACTCAAATGTTTTTCTGCAGCAACTCCCTCGAAAAGAAATTAGATTCCTTTCTGGTGTGTTTGGGCGTCTTTCCAGGCTCTCTTGTTGTGACACTCACAAGTGAGTGAAGAATTAAGAACACGAAGGTAATTCACCAAAAGTCAATACCCATCTCCTAAACCTGAGCTTTCGCACGGAGCCTCGCTCCTCCACAGCCCTCGTCCGCACGCCCAAACCCGGCGCCGAGAAAGGCACGTGATGGGGTTGCACCCAGGCAGGGTGTCCCTTCGGCAGCCTACGGATGGATCCAGCCCATCCAAGCAGGCCAGGGTCCCTCAGGGGTGTGTGGACACCAGCCATGGCCTCCCCGCATCGGGTCCAACACGGATGCCCTGGGACGGCTCCCACCCCAAGCAGCCGCAAGGCCTTGCTGAGCAAGGTGGGCATCAAAGGTTAGAGAGATGAGGGAGAAGGGCTTCGCTAAAACCCCTTTCAGAGGAAGCCACACATCCCCATCAGCTCATGCTGTGCAAATCCCAATGATTTAAGCCATTTCACACTCGCCTCTGAAAAGTCTGGGACGAACATTTGCATCATAAATTCTTGGGGATGGCTATTCTCCGGGGTTGAGCGGTTGCCATAAAGCTCCCAGAGTTTATGAGGATCTGACAAAACCTCCTGGCTCCCGCTGTAACCACTCAGTCCCTTCCTCGGCACCACACGCCGGACGGCAGCTGCCCCAGCCCCGGCCAGGGACGTGCGGGAACATCCCTGCAGCCCTGAGCTCCCCAACGGTCTCCAGTGAGCGGGAACGGCACGGAGGAATATTTTCAATTAGCTTTACAGAAAACATTTGCCTGAAACTGGATGCTGTGTGAAACTCCTGAACTCTCCTTTTGTTTTCAGAGCGGGGAGAATTGGAAGAGCTCTTTATTTTTTTGCATCCGAGCACGTGTGGTTTGGGCGGCCGGAGCCCACGTGTGATTCAGAAGGCGGCAGCTCCCGTTGTGCACCGCGCCCCGGCTGCTCCGTGGGACCCGACCCAGGACATAAAAGCAGATCACCCGGCTGCCCATCCGCGCAGGAGCTCAGCCCACCCAGCCCTTGCACGTCATACGTGGGCCACCACAGTGATGCACGTCACCCTGTTGGGTGCTTGGTGCTGGGACACAGATGCAAAGCAAAAGGTGCAGCAGGAGGAGGGGGCTGGACCTAACAAATACCCAACACCTCCTGCGCCCTGACGCCGCCTTGTTACCCTGCGCTGCCCGGCAGCACCTCAAAGCCCAGATCCTTCCCCAGGGCTCTGAGGAACATGTCCTGGGTGCAGGTGAGTCAGATCACCCTGACAGCCCCGACCTTGTGGCAGCGTGTCCGGACAAGGACGCCCTGCCCTCAGCGCTCCCCAGCCACCGCAGCTCTCCCGCGCCTGGTTACCAACGAGCCCCATAACGCAATTTATTCCATCTAATTAACTTCTCCTTCCCTCTGCGGCCGATTTCTGCACCAAGTCAGGACTCCAGAGCTCCTCCAGCCCGCTGAGCTGGCAGCACAGGCTTTTGTTTGGGCACTCGCGTTCCCCTTTGCAGTGGGCAGCCCCATTTGCTTCAGTTCCCCCCAAAGGCGCCAGCAGCAGCGAGCTGCCCTGGCACCGAGAGCAGCGTTACCAAAACCAGCCAAAACTCAGCTCCTGTCCCACCGTGAACTCCTTTGAGGTTTTTTTTGTTTGTGGTGTTTTGGTTTTGTTTTTTTTTTTAAAAAAAAACACCAGCAATTAGGAAAACAGCAAGAGTGTTTATTCAATTTGTTTCTCCTCCTTTGGCTGGGCGTTTTCTCCCCAGGTGCCACCCTGCAAGGGTGCTTCAGTCTCCACACCGCGCTGCAGGCTCCGAAACGTTTGCAGCCCCTGTCGCAGAGCAGAAACGCTGTTGGGGAAAGATAAAGACAGGGGCTTTTTTTTTTTATCTGCAGCTGATGACGCTGGCTGCATCATTTGGGACTACTTGGGTGCAATTTTGCAGCAGTATTGAGTTTCCATCCTCTCGCTAAGGGCTCCACACACCACTTTTCTCTCTGGTGTTCCCAATGCGCGTCTGGTCCTCTGCCTGCAGATGTCCTGGTGCCTGTGTGGCCCACGCCTGCGCTCCCAGCTGAGCCACAGCCTCTACGAATCCCTCATGGCCTAGGCACGTGGTTTCGAAAATGATGTGTCTGCCACGCAGACTGTGATGATGTGAAAAAGTAAGAGCAGTTATAATTAAAGAAACCTGTTGCAAATTAGTTAACAGCACAAGCTCGCACCGAGGCCAAAGCTATTAACAGTCTGAAGCCGTTCAGCCAAGCCACGTTCAAGCCATGACAAGTCAAAAAAATAAAGTTAATAAAACATCCTTGAAATGAAACACAGGTCATGTACTCAATCTGCATATTTATAAAAGCCTAGCCTAATCCAGCCAAGCTTTCCAGAAAAAAAGATCTTGCTGGTCTTTGAACCTGCCCGTGCTTCCTCAGGGAATATCAGTTTACCTTCAGCGAAGTTAGATGGGATTAAAATTCACCTTAAAAGGAGCGAGGATCCGCAGTGGGGAGAGAAGTGACCACAAGCTGTCCCTGCGAAGCCGCACGCACTGACCACGCACAACCTGCGCCATGGGATGGCTTCAGGGCACCATCTCCACCTTTTCCAGGGCTGCCAGACTTTACGCCCCCGCAAACCTCCTGGCTGAGGTCTGGGCTATCGCAGCACCTGCCAATCCAGCACTGAAATCCACCATCAGATATTAGAAGCAGAGAGCCCCCCTGCACCCAGGACCCAGCTCAGTCTGCTCAAGTCCAGCCTAAACCTTCACGGCAGAACACGACACCTCCGGGCCACTCGTTTGCCCAGCACTGGATACCGAGGTTTCTGCAAAAATCCCATCTCTCACCTTAACTTCAGGGAGTCCCCGTCACACCAGCAACAGGGGAATGAGGATGAGGAGCATCCCTGGGCCTTCGCTCCAGGATCCGTGCTGCAGGGCGAGGGCAGCAGCCTCCTGGATCAGATTGTCCCCCACTGCTGCTAAAACCACGCTCACGCAATGCCACGAGGCTCCGTTTCCACAAAAAGCTGGGCACAGGCTGGGCTCGGGAAGGCAGCCCCCGAGGCGATGTGGCGTGTGCCTCTTCCCCTGAGGAGCCACACAGGCTGCGAAACCCCTCTGTGCCGGAGCACGTTGGTAGCTATAAACACTGCAAGTTGTCAAGTCTGGTGCGGCGGCGAGTGGAGGAGGTGGGTTTGAGGCTGATGTCCCTAGGAAAGCCCGGGTCCCCAAGGCTTGTGGGGCGAGGAAAGCGGTTGCCAGAGAGCGTGAGAACAAGCCACGGTTTTCCCTCCTGGCACCTTTGCTGTGGGAGCCACCCCCGGACGTTTGCCATTTTTGCGCAGGCCCCCTCCCAGCAAAGCGAGGGATTTGGCAGGGTGGGTGTGAAAGAGCGTGTCGCAGGCTGGGAGATTAACGGCTTCACCCGGGCTGAATTTTCACGGGGAGAAAAAAAAGTTTCTGAGTCATCAGAGCTTAGAAATATAAGATGCTCCTCTGCAATACCAGGGGCCGAGAGTTGCTCTGTGTGTTTGCAGATACAAATACTTGTGCAAATACAGGGAAACAACAGATATTATCCACACAAAATAAAATTGCCCAGGAAGTGGCTCCAGAGATTGCCATCTTGGCTACGGGGTAGTAGGAAAACATGGTTTCAGGCCAACAGGACCGGTGGTCTCAATATGTTGAGGTCAAGCAGGGGGAATAAAAGTGGAAGAACCATTAAGACAAAAAAATAATTGTTGTCTTGCGATAATTTGCAATGAGGGTCCTGCTTAAACGCTTTCCTCTTCTTTCTGAGCAGGGTCAGCAGAACCATTGCTGCAGAGCTCTATGAGAACCAAAGCTGTGGCACCAAGCCCTGGCCCAGCTCCCCAGTTTGGCCAGTGCACAGCCGATGTGACAGCACCGCCTGCTTGCCACCACCACCAGCCTGAGCAGCAGGCCCCGCTCTGACTGTCCTGTCTCGCGTTTCCTACGAGGGTCAGGTCACACACACCGGGTAATAACCAGCTTCTAGACAAGACCCCAAGGAACATCTCGCTCCAGCCATCTGAAAGCCTTTGCAGCCCTGCAGGTAAGGTCTGTTGCTCAGGCTCTGGCTCTCCTCCTGATTTTGACATCCCCCCCCCGCCATCATCCAGCATCCCTGTGAGTCAGTCCCCACATGTGTAATGACGAAAACAATCCTCCATCCCTCTGGCAAGTGCCTTTGTGCTCTGGAGACAGCGTGTTGCACGCTGTCACCGTGCAAATATGCACATTTCTTGCTCTCTTGGCTGCAGAGAGAACGTGAAGGTAGCAAGTACCACCGAGGCTCAGAAATCAGAAGGTAAATCCAAGGAGCGCATGTGTGCTTGCAGGCACAAGGGTATCCATGGGCTTCCTGAGGTTTTGCTCAGCGACACAGCAGCCCAGTCTAAATCTATGCTCTGCTTTCTGATCTTCCGCCCCCCCTCTCCCTCTTTCATTCTCCATTTGAATATAATAAAGTGTGAGCTTTAAACCCCCCATGTACACTCTCACCCACACCCATCCCTTGGTCCCTGCTCAGGTCCAGGGCTGGTGCATTGCAGAACAAACCATCACAGAATCACAGATTGGCCGGGGTTGGAAGGGCCCTCTGGAGATCACCCAGTCCAACCCCCTGCCAGAGCAGGGTCACCCAGAGCAGGTGGCACAGGAACGCCTCCAGGCGGGTTTGGAATGTCTCCAGAGACGGAGACTCCACCACCTCTCGGGGCAGCCTGTGCCAGGGCTCTGCCACCCTCACAGCAAAGAAGTTCCTCCTCGTGTTTAGGTGGAACTCCCTATGGTCAAGTTTGTGCCCATTACCTCTTGTCCTGTCCCCGGGCACCACTGGAAAGAGCCTGGCCCCATCCTCCTGACACCCCCCCTTTCAGTATTGATAAGCGTTGATAAGATCCCCCCTCAGGCGTCTTTTTTCCAGCCTGAAGAGACCCAAATCCCTCAGCCTTTCTTCACAAGAGAGGTGTTCCAGTCCCCTCATCCTCTTGGTAGCCCTTTGCTGTCCCCTCTCCAGCAGTTCCCTGTCCTTCTTGGCTTCAGCTCTACTCTCCAGGCAAAGAGGAGTAACGGGGCACTACAGAGAGGGACTCAGAATTCTCACCTCCCCAAACCTGGCCGGAGACAGTGGTGACCCAGAGCCAGGGAGGAGTTTGGGGTGGTGAAACCACCCATTGCAATGCCCACGGCACCAAGCGCCAGTGGCAAGCTGGCAGCGAGGGACCTGCCGGGCAGAGCCAGGCCCCAGCTGGGCCCTCGCCCAGCCACGAGAGCAGTGAGGGGACACTGCAGCCGCCTCCTCTTCCTCAGGGATGATGGCACGGGTACTCCTGTGCTTGGAGGGCACTGCAAGGGCAAGGAAAACCGGCTGCAGTTCATCCTTGCCGCCCAGCACACTGTGAGGATAAGCTCACACACACGTGGAGACTTCTGCACGCAAAACGGGACTAGAGTCCGAGTTTTATGGCCCCAGCAGTAGGCCAGAAGGAAAGCAGGGATTTGCCTACAGTTACACAACAAGTTCGTGGAGAGGAAACAAGCCCAATTTTTCCAAGTCCTTAATTAGCCTCCCACTAACGGGATGCGCAGCACTTCCTCCGCAAGCTGCGAAGATGCTCGGAGACGGGAGGTACCAGATCTCTCTCTCTCCAAGGACAGGGAAACGCTGGAGGAGATGAATGCCTCCCCCTGCTTTCCCACCTCTCCTCCCGGAGCACGGGGAGCCGTGGGCAGGGGGCTGCCCCACCACACCCCCAGGACCCCGCAAAGCCCCATCCTGAGTCACGGAGCGCTCCAGCCCCAGCACATTATATTGGGATGAATCACTCGCTGACCTCTGCCTTCCGCAGTGTTCGGTTTCTAATTTTATGGGCTGTATCAACGGGGTTATTGAATCCAGATGTCTGCAAAATGCAACTGCAGCACACAGAAACCCACAAGGAAAGGAGCTGGTGGCGAGGACCAAGGCATGTGGTTCATTTTTCATAAGCAAACCCTGGCTTAGGAGGGAGAAGGCAGCATCTCATCTGCCCTGGCTGCCAGGGGCTCAGCAGCAGCATGTGGGAGGCTGTGATCTCCCCAGGCCACTCACATTTCTCTGGATAACTGCTCCTGCCCTCTCTTTTTCTGAAAGCATCTTTCCCTCAAGGCAGCGGACGCACAGTTGCATCAGGCTGGGATGGGTCCCACCTGGGGGAGCTTTGGGAGATGCTGCAGAAACATGGGTCCTGTGCAGCCACGGTGGGGACGCAAGCACTGCCATGGGAAGAGCACCGGGCTGGGGCAGAGCTTTGGCTTTCCCAAACCCACCCCTCCAGCACCGATCAGTCATGGCACGAGACACAGCAGCGACACCTGACAGCCGTCTGTGCCGGGCATCTGGTTTGCATAAAGTGCAGCTGGCTCCGAAACAACAGGAGTGCATTTGTCCCGGCAAGGCAAGAAGAAAAAAAAGAGAAGAAAAAAAAAAGAAAAGAAAAAGAATATCCAGACCTTGCCTAAATTTCAAACAGAACCTGTGGAGTGACCCACCCGCAATGGGGCCGTCCCTCCCCGACAGGTAACCCATGGCATCGCCCGCGCCACATGGGTGATTCCTGAGCATTGACTCAACGCAGCATCAGAGGCCCCAGGGGATGGAAAGGATTTCTTAAACTTCCTTTTTTTTTTTTTTTTCCCCCCTTTAAAAGACCTGCCCACACCTTCCCTCCTCTACAGGTCTGACCTGAGTCTCTCCAAGCTGGGGATTCCCAAGACCTGCATGTGGATGCAGATCCCCTCCAAAGGGATACTGTCCCCGCTCCAAAGGGATACTATCTCCGCTCCAAAGGGATACTGTCCCCTCCATTGCCGACAGCTTTCTGCAGCAATGCAGCCCCGATACCCGGTGTGAGAACGGGCCTGGCTGTGTACAGGACCTAAGCTAACAGCAGCAGACCACGACACAAATAACCGCCCTTTCTGCTTAGCTCTGTCGTACGGTCACCCCAAACAAATCCTTCACTTCTAGCCTTTAGTTTACCTGACAGCTTGCAGTGACATATCTCCACCTTTACAAGAAACACAGACCTCCAGGTGGGATATTTCTGGTGGTGGCTTGCTTCATGTTAACTGAAAATAAAAAAAAAAAAACAAAACAAGACAAACAAAAAAAAAACCACCACCAAAAGAACCACCCTACTTTCTGCTTGCTAACCAAAAATTACTGCAAATCCTTGTCAGGAAATGAAAAGTTTGGCCATCTTGTCCACACCTTGGCCTCCAGTCCTCCTGAATGAGCCCCAGGAGAACATCTGCAGAGAGGCTAGCACTGGTCCCCCACGCCTCTGCACGGCTCACGAGAGGTGGAAGATACGCTGGTGCTTCATGCCGAGTTTCTCCTTGGTGGTGCTGGGGTGTATGCAGGGAATTTCTCTGCACCCCCCTTCTTTCCTACTGCTGCAGATGCTGCCATGCCCCATGCAGTACCCTCAAACCCAGCAGAGACCTGGCTGATAAAGGCCCTCTTTGCTCTCCCCCATTCCCTGCAGCTTCCACGTCTCGCTGCTCAGGACAGATGGAAGTTGTGCAGAGAAGGAGAGATCCAGGAACGCATGTGAGTTTTCTCATTTTCTACCTTGTCAGCCTTGGAAAAAGCGAAAAATAATATACAAAACAGAAGGAGATGGTAATAAAGAAGAAGTTGACCTCCGCGCTGGTATTCCAGCTCACACGGCTGCGCCTACGCTGAGTCGCTCCTGCCCTTGGCTGCTCCTGCCTCACCGTAAGGCTCCGCTGTCTGCAACCCAGAAAGGAGCCTTTTAGGGCAGTCAGTGAATCTGGGCTGATATTTCTCTTGTGCACAAGCCACGCACACGCGCCTTGAGAAAGCTCAAAAGACCTGCAGGGGATGAGTTTAACGTACGGATGTGTCGGTGCCAAGTTTCAGCCTAATGGGAATCACAACAGCTGACTTACAACACCCCTCCTTTAAAGCCAGGGTTTACAGGGAGGGAATCTCTGCCAGAACCAGAAACTATAGCAACTGCTGTAATAAAATAGCATTTCAGTGTAAAGCTATTTTTACAGCACATTGCCACGTTCGTGGTATGGCAGTTTCCAGTGTTTTTCAGATGTCTGCTGCCAGAAGATTTAGTTGGATTAGTTTCTTATTCGTTAAAGAGGTAAGGATCATATTGGGTTGTCAAATACACCCCTTTCCCCGCAATGGGAAAAATTATATCCTAAGAGGTGATTCACCAGGTATTGAATTCACGTAACACTTGATCTCGACTGACTAAAAGGCTAAGATTGCCTCAGGGCCCAGACCTGGTCGCATTGAAGTCAATATGGCTTTTGCAATCGGCTTTGGTGAAGCAGCTACGAGCCAACCCACGATCAGACTTGCCTGAAGCCTAGAAACCCATATTTCACACTACTCACATTATAAGCAGCAAAGGGTTATGATCTATAATAGATTAAGGTTTATCTCAGCTCAGCTGAAGCTGATGCAAATTTAGCCACTCATTTGAATGGGGTCAAAACTCCAATCAAAGTTGTTGGACTCAGTTTCTGGGTGGCACCATTTCTTCCTGTCCTTCCAGTCCAATGTTTGCCTCTTATGCAGCTCTTTGGTCTTTTCTGTCGTAGGAAAATTTATTTCAATATTAAGGAGGGTGGAAACGATGGTCCTTTGAGCAGAAGTCAAGTTTTACCAGCATCCAAAATTAAGATCCACTCAGATAAATTGATCCGGCTTCACCACTGACACCACAGGGTGGAAAAAAATTTTTTAAAAAATAAAATTCTATTTCAAAGAGATGCTGATATCAGATCCAATGCTACATTAAGCTACTTTTCAAAGAATTGTTCGTTCTTGCTAACTCAATGCAAGTGATGCCGGCACCTCCATGAAAACAAGAGACTGACAGGTCTAATTTGAAACCGGCCTGTTCCGGCTGGTAGCACCAGGACACCTCAAACAGGACCAGTAGCCTCCCCCGTATGTCAAGTCCCATGTCCTATACTTCATCTGTGGCTTTAATGATTGGAGACCCATCTGATTTACCCCAGTGTTGGGCCCAGTCTCTCTCTGCCAAGGTACCTTCTTAGTAATCCGCACCTTCTTCCAACAATTAGCTTTGATTTTTGTCATTTCATCAAAAAGTTTGGATTCCTACCGTGTTTTGCTGTTGCAGTCCAGGTCTCCCCAGCCCCATCTCCTCTCCTACCACCAGCAGTTTCCCTACACGCCACACTCTGCCGGTGGGGAGGTGTGCTCCATACCTACGCCACCAAAATCCACAGGCACCACCCAATGCCAGGATGGCTTAATCAGGGTTGAGGTTTCGCACAGACCTTGCAGTCTTTTCTCTTCAAAACCCGTATGAAGCTGTGGCCCACAGTGGAACTGTAGCTACTCCCATTTCCACTTCTGTTAGTACAACACGGGTGTAAAGTCAAATGAAATCAGAAGCGACCGTTCACAGGAAAGAAACTTGGTGCAAACTTTGTTTCCCAAGAAACATTGTCCACGTATGGGGCTTAAAGCGAGGGATGGGTCACACCAAGTACACACCGTGTAAAATAAAAGGACTTTGGTGCCCTGCTTGGTTTGGAGGGGCTCGTACCTCCAAACAAGCACACCTTGGGCAGCCTGAAGTGAACAAACCTCGTCGACACCCTTCTTATTATGTGGAAAATCCATATCCTGCTCAGCCTCTTAAATAAACCCATGTCTCGTTAGGCTGTAGGACTGGTGAGGGAGAGCTGCTCTTTTGCTGAGTGTTTACTGGAGTCTTTTCTGCATGACCCAGTTACACCGCTTACACAAATAGTGAAACTCTGTGCGTATCTGGGTAGGGAATGGCCCATGGTTACGAAGCATGTATTATTGGTGTAAGCTGTGCAGGAAGGTACGTTCATCTCAGCTCTCTGAGCCAGACCATCCCAGCCCTCACCTTGTTTACCCATGAAACGCGACTGGGAACCATTATACACCCACTCAGGACGGGCAGGGATGACAACACCAGGTGCAGAGCAATGGAGAAACAGGCGGGTCAACAGTCGGCCTCACTCCCTTGGGCGACGGTTCCTCATCCGATACCAGGAATTACAGTGAACAGCCCAAAGGGAAATGCCCAGTGCGGAAAAATATTTGAAGATCTCCAAATCTGGTCCTCTTGCCCCACCGGTGCTGGGAACCCATGGTGCAGTCGGACAACAATCTCCACAGCAACCGCACAGCTCATGGGCATCCACCACTCAAATTGCCTTTCCTCCCTGCGCTTTGCCATCACCCTCCCACTTCTCAGCACGAGCTGAGGATCAGACACTCACCAAGCACTGTCTCGTGACGGCAGCAAGGGTGACAGCACCATCGGCACCTTGGAGGATAGGAATAAAACCTGAAGGCACCTAGAATTAGAGGCAGCTTTCCAAAATGTCAGCCTTAACCCAAGCGTTGATTTGTCACTATGTAAAATGAGGGTAATAAAACTTGCTTGCTGCCCAGGGAGGGTATTTCAAGACTTGATTAGGCAATCTTTGGAGATCACTTCGAAGATGGAAAGTTTTATTGTGTTTAACTGGAACATGGCGTATCCATTGATCTGAAAGCTCTCTACACAAGGAGATTCGCTTCATTTGAAAACTGCATTCATACTTTGCAAAATGACCTGCCTGTACGTAAAGCTGCAAAGCGGATGTCTGGGGGCACATCTCCCGCTGGTGCAAAAAAAAAAAAAAAAAAAAAAAATCTGCTCTGACTGCGACAAACCTGTCCTGATTTGCACCAGCCAGGAATCTGGCTGTTTCACAAAAATTGAGCCTGTTCCTCTAAAATACTTAATAAGAGCAATCACCCAGGCATTGACCTGTCTTACAAGGGAGGAATCATTATTTTCATTATTTAACAGATTTGGAAGTGAGACAAGGAAAGAAATAGGGAATTACCCAAAGTCATGCTAAATGTTGGGTTTTTTTTACTGAAGTCTCTGGGGACATTAGCCACCTCAGCCATTAGCCTTCCCCTTGAGCCCGTCTTGTTGGCTAATGCCCAAAGCAACCCCACGGGTCAGTTTTTAGCAAGGGGAGAGCAGAACGTGACTAATGTTTACCCAAGGAATACAACTAGCTCTGAGGAAGCTGAAGGGGGAAATATGTTAACCACATAGAAAAGATAACAAGTAACACCTTCAATATTGACATACGAATTATACTGCCATACAAATAAGAAGAAAAAGCACAAAGATGTCCCTATGATGGCAAAGCAATACCTGTCACCTCCCTCTCAGTCATCACCTGTGGCTTTCCAATGGAGAACCTTTATGCATCTCACTGCTTATCTGGTTTTTGCCTGAGTTTTCCCCATTTTGCACATCCAGGAGCCCTGTCCTGTCCTGGCAGCAATGGCTCATGACAAAGCCCAGGTGAACCTCCATCCCCAGTCCAGGAAAAGCCCTCGCAGCCCAGGTCCCACAGCACTACCAGGATGCAGCTAAATCCATTCCAAGCCGATAGCACGGGGAGCCACGGAGCTGGAGAGGGAAAAAGTGCGCTGGCCCAAGCCCAGCCCGTCCCCCTCGGCCATGGCTCCTTGCCCTTCGCTTTCCCTGCCATGAATTGCTTCACAGCCACGCAAGAGGCCAAAGCAGCAAAGGCAGAGCTGGAATCGGCGTGTCCAACACCTGGGATCCGCAGGGGTGGGAGACCCTGCCAAGAATTGTTTTAACCTTCAATATTTCTGGCAGCAGAATATCAGTCAAATGGTTCCTACTGGTTTTTTGGGTTGTGTCACTCTGACACAAGCTGGTCCAGACCAAAAAGATCCCTGTGCTCAGAGAGAGCGGGGTTTGTTTTCCATGCTAATGGGCTTTCAGTAGCAGGGGGAAAGGATGCCTGAAATAATAATCCTTAATAAATGCAACATTCTCGAGGAGGAAAATCATGCTAGATATAGCTAATAATACACTGTACAGACGCAGAGTACATTTTTCTCCTCCAAACCGCCAGTCGGGCCAGCAGCGGGGGACTTTCCTCCTGCATCCCAAGTCCTCTCCGCAGAGCCAGGTGGAAACAGTTGTCCTGGGACTCATCCCTAAACCTGCAGCAGAAGAGGCAGGAGGGTATGAGACAGCCCCGTCACGCAGCACAGCAGTACCGCGGCCAGTAAGGGAGCTCTGGCTGCTCCCCGGGAGCAGAGCGAAAACCTGGTCCCCTCCAAATTCTTTTGGAAAGGAATTTTAGTATTCCAACTTTTCCATTTAACATCTTTTTTAAAAGCTGAAATTGGCATTTTTAGTGCAAGTTACTTGCTAAGATCATTTCTTCCTGAAAAAGTAGGAATCCAAATAAAAGATTTCAATTGATGTGAACTCCATTGTTTCCAGCTCTCCATAAACATTTAAAAAAAAAAAAAAGAGGAAATTGTGAGGTTTTGCACTAATTTGGAAAACCTTAGGGTAGCACCCAGCATTAGGCAGGGCAATACCAGCTGCGTGCCATTTCTTATGGCTTTCCATGCGTTTGTCACCGCAGGTGGAGCCAAGTCTCATGACCTGGCGTGTGTCCGTAGCAGAGGGCACCCGCGCCAGGAGCCAGCACAGCTCGGTGGCCTTGGGCAGCTCATTGCACCGCAGCAACTTGGCGATGTGTCTGGGCCCAGAAGCAGAACTACGCTGTCCCAGGGAAGTCAACGATGAACATCCCCAAACCCATCATACTCAGACGTGTCCACGTCCTCTTGCTGAGCCCGGAGCAGATTTTGAGCTCTTTAACAGGGAGATGGAAATCACACAATGGCAGAACCCAAGGCTTGCCAAAAGGAGATTTCCAAACCAGTCCTCATTTTCTCTCTCCTCTCTTTTCTCCCCTCTATTTCTGCGACTTTGGGTCAAGGTGAAAAACTAACAAGTGTTACAAAACATCCATTCCAACAACAGCAAGGATCATATTGACAAGTGTGCTGGGCATTTTTCCTCGATATAACCTTATTTATGACTAATTCAACTCAAGTTTTCCAAAGTTTTGTTCAGGAAGATGGAGAAGAAGGTGGGGGTGATTTTCCAGGTTGTTACATGAGTGGCATTCATCTTTAGAGGAAATTATTGCCCTCTCGGAGGATACTGGGAGCTGTACCTGGGTTAAGGAACTCTGTCTGGGCTGCCATGGGAGCAAGGGGCAGATGCTAACGCACTGAAATTGCTTTTTAAAATTACTTAAAAAAAAAAATCATGTGAAAGGCATCAAGAGTGGCTTTTTTCATCCCATTATTTGACTCCAGCTGCTGACCTTGGCTCTGGGAAAATAATTATTCTTGACTTCGAAGTGGGGAGGTTTTTTGCGCCAAAGGCAAATGTCTATAGATTTATACTATTTGGAAAAATCAAACGGCTGCAAGCCAAGCCATCCAGCTTATAAAACACAACCAGCCCTCCAGGGATAATTTAAAGCTGACCCTGCAGCACTGACATTCCAACCATAGATGACGGAAAACGTAACTTGCACCATTTTCTTATCTGCTGGATGCTCCCATCAGCGTGGGCTTCAGGGACAAAGACCAGCCAGAAGGAGACTGAAAGAAAAGGACAAAAAAGAGGAAAAAAGGCTCTAAAATAAGTTTGTGCTAATGAAGGCGAAAAGGCCTGGCAGGCCAGAAGGCAAACTTTGTCATCCACACAGCCAAGAGTTGCGAAGGCAGCCACAGTCCATGCTTTTTCCATTGTGCTCCGCCAAAATAACCCTCAGAATTCTCCCGGGATGAAACACAACCCACTCTCTGCTGCTCGGGCAATCCAGGCTTAGATCCTGCTTCTGACTAACAAAACTGTGACTGTGATGGCTTGTTCCTACATAATTAGGACTCATCTGCCAGCGATCAGTTTTGTCTCCAGTCCTCGAGCCTTTAAGCACAAGCTACCTGGCCAAGCCCCGTTAAATCCGCGAGACCTCCTATGGCCAGAGGTCCATCCAAACCAGGATGCAGCAGCACCTTGTCCCAGTGCCATCACAGGTATCACTGCTGTCAGTCACCCAGTTTGGCAAGACGTAAAAAGCCATTTACTGGGGAATAAGCTCTTGTGGAACAGAGAAGCTGGAGATTTGTCCATTTGTGCTCCTGGCAAGCAGGAACACCGCGTGGAGCGTAACCTGCTAGGAGGTGGACAGGGCTTTCCTGCGATAAGGGTTTAGGCTACCACAGCTGCAGTACGCTCTGCCTTACAACTCATTGCAACAGGTTTCTGCTCCAGTTCACCAGGATGTGGTGGCTTCTCTGCAAAAGAATAGGTACAAGGCTCATCCAGAGCAAACAGATGCAACAGTCTGACAGCAAAAAGGATATATGCCAAGGATTCAATAAAAATAGAATGATGATTTCTCCAACATTGAACTCTAAATAAGGGCATGGTGATGAGGCATCCAGACCGAGACATCTCAGCATTCAGCCAATCCCCTCTCCAAATTTGCACCACACATTCCTCTACCTGTCCGGAGAACCTGACCCATCACCTTTCAGAACTTTTTAAAATAAAAGAAACTTCACAAGACCAAATCCACAAACACAAGACCCACCTGCACCCATCCCTGTCCCTAAAATAACCAATTGCTGTTTGTGAGCCACTGTGCGTATATGTGTGTCTGTGTGTGTACACACAAGGGTGTGTATTCACAGCTCGGGGATGACAAATGCAATAAGGGATAAGTTTTAATTTCAAATCTCCAACTGGTTTTGGTCTCCAGACCCCAATAAAGCAGAGAGTGGCGTGCTTTAGCACTTCACAGCTGTAGACACTGGGGAGGAGTCACAAGCATCATCTTGCAGCACTTCAAGTTATGATTGTTAAATTACCCCATATGCTGTATGCAAAGTGCAAGCGGCTGAGATCACCTCTTTGCTAATCCCCCTCTTTTACCCACAAGTCCTCTGCAGATGTAAGAGCACGCTTAGGTTTCGCTGATCGCTCACAGTGGGAAATTTTGAGAGACTGAGCTTGTGACTCAAAGATTTTTGCCAAGTAAAATATTGGCCTGCAACGATGTCCTAACAATGCAAAGTAGTCGACACCATAAAATAAACAATTGCAGAGAGCATAGCAAAAGGGTATTTGGAACTGCCAAGGACCTTGCAGAGGTATTACTAAGCCAGACTGGAGTTAGCAAAAGCAGTTTTTATGACAAAAACAAGTGTCAGTCTTTCCAACACCCCAGCCGCCACATAGAAAGAGCATCTCTGCCTAGAACAGACCGCATTGCTGGCTTCTTTCTTCAAGTTTCATAACTTTTACAGTGTGCAGAAATAATAGAAAGAGTGAAAACACAATCAAGGCAGAGTACCCATTAAAGAGCGAGCGTACACATGGTCACACCCCCCCACACTTGGATATACAGCTACGGACAGAAATGGCAAAAGGAGAGCTAGAGGGTGCCGTGTTCTCTTAATATAATCACAAGAAAAGCACTGTAATTCCAAGCAGAAACTTTCTTTGCAAGAATCAGCTGGGCTCGATTAGTGGCGGCAGTATAGCTGCCTCCCCATCACACTGAGAACATCAGCAAAGTAGAGCGCAAAGAAGAAAAAAAAAATAAATAGAATCAAATACATCGTTGTTATTTGTCAACATAAGCAGAAAAGCCCTCACCAGTTAGGATTTCCAACATCTCCGCTGATTTCTGCTCTTTGCTGCTGCTATAAAGAGTGCTAAAACGTTCATAGGTACTAGTCAGCCAATATCAAGCACGTCTGTAAGTCTCCCTTCTGAGCAGAAGGGCATGATCAGCCTCAGAGCACGGCCCCCGTAACCGGGTGCTTGCTGTAATCACGATTTCCATGCAAGAAGTTATCTGCACTTTGTTTTCAGAGGCAGATCAGAATTAAGGTCCATCTAACAGCATCCCAACACCGTCAGATGCTTCAGAGCAGTGCGGGGATTTCGTGGCAGCTGGATGGTGGCAATATCTGCTCGTCATCTTGATCTAGTCTCAAGCTGAGCTTGCTGGTAGAGGTGGACTCTCCCTGCTCTTCCCCGCTCAGGGGTCCCCGTGGCCAGCCAGCACGGGGAGAGCTCTATTTTAGAAGCATCTTTGCAGCTTCTTATGACGCATCGAGCTCCCTGTTTTATTTGTTAGCACCATGGTACTTTCTGAGCTGCCAGAGCTTGCCTGTATCGGTGGCTGTGACACCAGTAATCTTTGCACAGGGCAGCTATCACTCACAGGTGGCATGTTAATACATGATCTGGAAGGTCTGCACTAAAAAAAACCTGCAAAAAACCTAAAATTAAACCCTGCACTAAAACACCTCCTTTCCAGAAAGCACCACTGTGGACTAGAACAGCTTGAGTGGGATTCACCTGTCCTTAACTGGGTGTCTACAACCGAGATGACCAAATCTAAAGAGGTCACCCTGAGCTCTGTTGAAGTCGGTGACAAGAAGCACCCACCTACCTTAGGGTGAGGAACCTCCTGGGGGGGGAGGTGACTCTATTTTTGCCTATTTATTCTGATTTCAAAGAGATGTTCTAGAAAATAGCTTAGCCTTCATTGTCTTGTAGACAGCTGCAGTTTGGCAAGACGAATCACGCCACTGATATCACATGAAACGTCCCTCTTTGGATCCTGTATTATTACAGCCTCTATGGACCCCCCCAGGGGAACGCGCAGCAGCGAGCACAGCAACGAACGTGAGGTTGGGCAGACGTCCCCGGGGCAGCAGGGTGCTGGCAGGCCACCTTAACCTCCCAAATACTCCCGTCACCTCCCGAGAGGGCTGCCCGGCGCACGGCTCCGCGTTCCCACGCCTTGTTTCAGCACATCTTCAACACCCTGCTCAGCAGAGCGCAGCCTGGACATGGTTTTAAAGGCCTTTCCTTGCCAAGTGAGGGATATTTCTGTGACCTTTCTCACCATTTCCTATAGCAATCTAATCCTAATTTAAACTGTCATGCCCTGCGGCTTCCCCATAAAACAAAAAACACCACACACAAATAAACAAACAAATAGACCAGATGAGTTTTTTTTCTATGAGCAGCAGAAATAACACAGGGTAGTTTCCTGGGGATTTCTGCGTTGTGGTTGGATTCTCTGGTGCACAATAAAGGCTGTGCCGTGATTGAAACTCCTTCTGTGGTTGGAGCATTTACAGCATGCCCCTGTGTGGATTCTCTGCTGTCTACTAAGGGTTGAGCTTCGATCTCAGTCTTCTCTTCATTGCAGCTATTAATAAAAATGCTTTTCTCTTTTGAGCTGCTTATTTCCACACATTTTTAGATTTAAAATCTTCAAGACCACTATCAAAATGTCATATTTTGCTGAAGCTGGCCCAGAGGTTCAAAAACTAGAATGCAGGAGTGAATACGGATGGGTAAACACACACGCACAAACACACATACATATAGCTCCATATGAGCACTACATCCTTTTCTCCTTAGGGAGCTAGAATTAAAATAAAATTAAAATACTATTTAGAACTTGAAATCCCGCCATGACAATCTACATAATTTCCTATTTTTAGCTAAGTTTTGGAAAGAAACAAGTCTTCTGTGATCACACACTCTGCAAGTCTCCACACCCCCAAAGAGGTTTGCATGCAGTTGTCCAGGATCAGCCACGTGCGAGACATGGGTGGAAGTCTTCAAGACAGAGTCCCTGTGTGTTTTTTTTGAAAATCAGCACCTGGGTAAAAGGAAGAGAGACCCTGGATCCTGGCAGACAGAGCTGGTCACCCTGCCCAGCCAACACATGCACACACGGGCTGACCAACAGCTCCATGCCCGCTGCTACAAAGGCGTTTCCACAGACTTTATAGCTGGAATTTAAGAGGGCAGGATCCACGAGAGGGGCCAGATTTCCAAAGGACACAGAACCCCAGGCTTGTGTTTTGGTGTAATCCCACAGGGACTTGTTCCTTCCTTTGGGCCAGGGGTCCGTACTTGCTCATTATAGAAATGTTGCGACACAAATTAATGTCCTTCTCTCTAGAGGTGGTAGATGCATGACTCCGTATCCTGGCCTGTTCTCTCTACAGTAAAAGCAGTTTGTCTTGCTTTCCTCACCAAAATGCATTTTGGCAGCCCTTGGGTATCTCTTTCATATTTGAAAGGCAGCCCAGTTTGTTTCATAGATTGATAATGCATCTGCTTCCCTTGCCTTGTTTGTCTGCTTGGTGTGCTGTGCAGAGAAATGGGTTGTTTTCAAAAAATAGAAACTACTTCTGTAAATCACTCATCATATCATTGTCATCAGCCATTTTCCAGAGACATCATCACATCAAACTCTACCTCCATTTCAGGCTCTGAACGGTAAGATAGCCCCATTTAGCAGACAGAGAGCTATAAAGGCATGTTAAGCACAGCACACAAAAATTAGAGAAAGGCATGTTTTTAAACTCTTTTAGCTCAACCACAGTCTTTAGAAGATATCCTGGCTGTCAGCAGCTCCTGGAACAACGTGAGAAAGCAACGGTTTGAACACCTGCCGTCTCTTCGTATTGATCCACGGTGCTGCTGAGCCAGGACAAAGTTGCAGACACCTTCAACCTCATCACACAGGTGAGCCAGCAATCAAACCATCGGATCAGGGCTCCCGCTATAGCCGCGCCGTAGGTATTGAAAGGTGTCTCCGTTATTGATAAAACGATGGAAGACCTCTGTAGGACCAACAACAGCCAGCACAGACAACACATGCTGGGTGACCCCCCAGCCTCCCAGCCCATCCTTTCAAAGCAGGTACGAAGTTAGGCGGTGCGTGTCCCCATGTTCCTTGCTTGCTGGACACAGGAGGGCGAAGGCCAAGCCTCCTTTCCCCTGCACTGCCAAGGCTGGGCTCCCCATGCACGTCGGCTTTAGAGTCGCAGCGACAGCACGCAAGCGGCAGGTGCTGAGCTGTTTGCTTTCACGGGCTCTGAAGTAATTGCTCTTTGCGCGTTTCAAGATGCTCGAAGTAAGCAAGAGTGTGACACATGAATCACATGCATGAAAGAAATAACTGAGGCTTAAGAGGGCCATGGCAAAAACAATTACAATCTTTCCCTTTCTGAGCTGAGCAGATGTTTAAAATTATGTCAGTGGCCTCCAAACCGTAAACATTTCTCAGGAAAATGTAGATGTGGTTTGCAAAAAAAGGAGATGTGTCCGATGTAAAGCAGAGGTCCTTGCTAAGCGAGCCCCCTTTGAGCACTGGGAATGTCAAACATGCTTGACCTCCAGATCAGCAAATAAGCACATTATAAACAATGTTATTAATGGTTCTGCTTTCACTACAAGGAGGAGTCTCCCTGTTTGTTTAACATACAGCAAGCTGGTTAGAGTGTACATAGTTTCATGGCCAAACCATATTAAAGCAATATTGGGAATTTGCTCCTATTGTTTCTAGCTCCACTGCTGCGATTCTGCGAGTGGTAGGCGGCAGGAGAGGAGAGACACTGCTACTCCCCGCGCCGTCAGGATCACTGTTGTCATTTCATGTTTAGATACTGATACTGTGCCTTGAATCGCCGAGTAATCACCACCCAACAGTTAAGATAGATGTGAGAGGTCATCAGCTCCTCTGTGAGAACAGACAACAGTCTCCAAGCGCAACACGAGCGGATGTCTCCATCCACTTGCAAAGTCTGCTTCGGACTCAGTCAGCCCAGAAAAAGCTGGTTTCGCCTTGGGTAGGAGTACAAGAAACAAACGAGGCACTCTACCAGGACCTGATTCTCTTCCCCATGTATTCCCCTGCACAAGCTGTATGCTACAGCCAGCGTAACTGTACTGCATTTCCAATAGAAACACCTCAGCGATCCTATAACCTTCCTGCGAGCAAAGATGAGACTAGGCAGCCGGTCTACACCCTAACTGCATCCCAAGGCACCAAATTTTGTCCAGCCTACGCCACTCAGATTCCCATTATGCACCACCTCCAACGCGACTGCCAGGTGTAGGTACCACCCCAGAAAACCATAGGGCACAGCAGCAAGTGGGATGGGAAATTTCAGCTCAGGGTATCGAGGCAGAGGTGTGCAGAGGCTAATATTACATAGAGTTGCCCAAATATTGGTTTCTAAGATCCTCCTTCACATCAGCCAACATTAGGCTGCAGGGAAGGCAACGGACATGTCTCCTAAAGAGCGTCTCGGAGAGCGGCAGAGTTGTTACAGGTTCCAGGCCACCAAGGAAATCCCTAAGAAAAGTCACACTGGTTTTAGCCATGCCCGACCCAGTCCACGTGCTGCGTTCCTGTAACTGAGTGCAGCTGGTGCTGATGGAAGCAGGGAAGGGCTGAGCCAGTTTTGCTGTGGTTCACGAGTCTGAATATTTCAAGGCTGATCCTCAAACCGCTAAACCTTCCCAAATGACCATGCCGCAATGGCCAAAGAGCTCGACTTAAGGAGTAAGGAATGCAGGCTCACATTGAAAATGCATTAGATCAAGGGTTAGCGCAAACCCAGAGAGAAAATGCAGAATGAAAGGAAACAGAGTTGTCCAACAGCCTTCCTACCTGCGCAAACAAGTAATGATGTCCCAAGCACAGAGAAAAAGAGCAGAGACCCACCCAAGGAGCAACTCAGCAGTAACTGAGGAAGGAAATGGAAGGATGGCCCCTGGGGATTAAATATTCCTACATCGAAAGCCTGCGCCTCGCAATGGCCTTTCCTGCATGACCTTGGGCAGGTCACAGAGGCAAAGCCAAAACTGGGATCCAGGGTGGCCCTGGGAGCCCGACACGCCCCACAGGGCAGACAGGTGGTGACGTCTTTGTGTCTCAGCTCTTTCCAATGACAAGGATAAGAAATCCCTTTCCTGTTTCACAGACACGTTGAGAAGATGCACACCAGCATCAACAAGGCTCTCGGGGACTGCGGTAAGGAGACCACACCGACAGCCGGGCTCTGACAGCAGCGCTCAAAGTCCATGACCATTTTGTTTTACACAGCTGACTGATTGTTTTTACCACTTAAGGACTCATCCAACAGCTAATGACATTCCTTCAGGTCAGTCTGATTTTCTGCATTGATAAATCCCTTCCCTCCACCCCCAAAACATCAGTTGCTCTCTCCCTTATTTTATGAGCACAGACAAAACCCGCAGCAGACTAAACACCTCCCTTGTCTTGGAGACTGTGCGGAGCAGTGGTTTGCCGTTAAGAACAAAACAAGCTGATAGCCCAGCAGCATCCAAGGAAATGAAAAGCAGATGAAGATACAGCCCCTATAAGCTCCAAAAACATCCAGAGAGGCACGGGAGAGGTGGCGGGGCATCGTCACAGTGAGAGGGGATGATGCTTAGGGACCCCCAGAGGCAAAGCCCACAACTGTGATTTATATTGAATGGGCACAGGATTTATATTGGGCTAAAACCTGATATCTCACTCCTTTGCCATTAGCAATAGCGTGCACTCGCAGAAAGCTCCTCTCCGCCTCTGGCTTCAGCCGCGTCACGGAGGAAATCGCAGGGACTAAGGAATGTGCACCAGGGAGAGCAAATAAACAGAGGTGTGCAAATCTGCTAAAAATAACCCTGGAATTGCAGCTCTTGGAGGGGAACACAGATACTCGGTTGTTCACCACCGTCTACCACAATTGAGGCCTTGTCTGAACAGGTGGGTGGCTTTCCTGGCAAATCCCACCTTAAAAAACAACACCACACAGAAAAATCCCTCCTCAATCATTCCTGCGGCCCCTCTGTTTTCATCTAGATTCTTGCCAGAGGTTGTCAAAACAAGAAAGAAAAATAAAGCTCCAACATGGCTTTTACTGTTTTCCCTGCTGCTTTCCAGGGCATTGATGTGTTGTTCCAGGCAGCCCAAAAACGCCAGTGGGATGGTGACAAGGGGCAAGGCTGGCAGGGGACGGCAACCAGCAGTGCCAGAAACATGGAGCAACCTGTTTGAGACTCCCATGTTGGAGGAAGAGGCCTCAAAGAGTCCGGTAAGAACTGGAAACAGGATTGAATTGTAGATCCCTGCGTGCTTGAGGTCTCCATACTGAGTAACACAGGCACCAGCCCCGGCAGCAGGGGACTGCGCGGGATGGAAAGCTCAGCAGAGGCACTGGAAAGACGTGGTTGTGTAAGACCAGTAAAATGCGTCTCTTGCCAAACATGGGGGATACAAATCAAACCCCCTGGTAAGAAACCCAAGCGCTCTGCTGGTTTTTTCAATTCCAGCCTTTAAACTAAGTACGGGTAAGTCTCCTAAAGTCAGGAGGGATCTGTGCGTGTTAAGAAATCCCTTGCATCAAAACGGCCTGGTGACGTCTTCTGTTTCTTTGACTTCTCCCTTAATTTAAATGTTCCAAACCCAGATAACCCCAAGTCTCTCAAAGCAGAATCTCAAAGAAAATATTTCTCTCGCTTCCCCCCCCCCCCCCCCCCCCCTTTTTCTTTTTGGCCATGCTTCTCGGAAGTCTCCTTTCATCTCGCTCGAGTCTGAAGTTTGCTGAAAGGCTCCTTAAAGGGTAAGTCTCCAGTGCCGAGTGTGTTTCCCAACATCAGAGAGCTCATGCAGCAGTCGGAGCACAATTGTTTCCGTCTTTCACTTTCCAGAGTGTAAATCCAAGCTTAGTCCCAGACTAGCTGATCTCCACTTGGTGCAGAAGATGGGCACAATGACCGCAGGCGTTATCTTCGCCCTGCTCCAAGCCCTTCACTGAAGGTGGAGGCAAGGTCGTCTCCTGCACTTTTACACCCTCATTTCTGGAGCAGACATGATGGAGGGCAGGGTCCCAGCTCCAACAGGAGCAGTGGAGCTCATTGGAAAGGAGGGCACAGCCAGCCCAGGACGTGGGGTACAACACAGAGCACGGCACCGGAGTCAGGGGGATGTGTGACGCCAGAGCTGTTCATCCCCCTAGGAACACAGCGTTGGTGCCTCCCCATCACTAGCGGGTGTCAAACACCATTCTGTGGGGCATTGCATGCAATGTCATACCCTGGCCCACAGGAACTGGTCAGAACGGCCCGCGCTGTCGGCAGAGACCAGGTAACCTGCCCCAGCTTGCTCACAGCTGCAGCCCACCGAACAGCCCAGGGTTAACACCGCAAGGTCTGGGGTCTCACGGGGCTGTGTTTCACCATAGCCCAGTGTCGGTTTGAAAGTAGTCGAGTGCTGCTGCTCCCGTGGTCTGGGAGCGGGAACAACACGCTGCAGCAAGCCCAGGAGCTCTTTGGCTCGCTGTGCTGGGGCACTGTGGGGGCTCCAGGCACCCAGGGACCAGTTAAGCAGAGCTGAGCAGTCTGGAGGAACATCAAGAGATTCCTCCACTTGGTCCTGAAGACAAAACCACTGCACCTAAGGACACTAAAAGAAAGAACAGACCACGCATACCCAACATGATGCCCCAGAGAGACTGCATCATGCTTTTTGATAGCCCAAACACACGCGCCCCAGCACAAGGCAGATTGGTGTCCACCCTCACAGCGCAGATGTGCCTAGTAAACTAGCCTGGCTCCCCCAGGCTCTCCCATTCTTGGCCGCCGATAGAGTAAAATGCAGCAGTATCAGCCCAGCTGCTTTCTGACTTGCTTTATGTAACCTCAGCTCGAGTGCCTGATAAAGATAATCTGCACTCGTGGCTTCCTCTGGGTCGCTGGGAATCCTACAGACCCCGATCAAAGGGCCCCTGAGCTGGGCTTCAGATCCGGCTGCTCCTCTGCTTCAGTGGTACCAGCAGCAGAACCAGTCTGGCCTGTGCCAGGCTGATACTGGCCATGAAAATAATCTTCAGACCACATAGACGCAGGAAAGTCTTTGAAGGGAATAAATAACTAACTTCACTCGCAGAGGCACATATTTGACCATATTACCTCATCTCCACTGCAAAATATCCAGCTCGCAGCTGGTCCTCCTGATTTCTTCCCCTTGCAAAACTGCATCCAGCTCCCCCTGAAGCTGATTTAATAGCCTTTAACCAGTGGTGTCGTGGGCCATTTGCTCCCTACTTTAGGTGAAGAAAGTGAGCCTGAAACTTTTTATGCACCACTCAATCGCTTTTTTCCTTACTCAAGACACCTGGCTGTAGCATTGTGATTTCATAAATGCCATAGAGTAATGCCTCTTTATAGCAATCAGAGCAGTATTTTTCTGCTTGCTTAGACTAGTTTTCAGTCTGGTTAAGCTCCAATGACTCCCAACAGTTACTTTTATTTGCAGTACTGCGTGCAAGGCAGCTCAGAAGCTGGCCTTATGCTAGTTACACAGTTTCCAGGCACTTGGCATCCACATTTCACAAAGTTATGGGTAGGAATGGTATTCAGAGAAGGCTTCTGAAATAAAAACCTAGGCAGTGAAGAGAGAGGATAAAATAACACATCTTTCAACTCAGCAGTTAGTGTCTGGCTTTTTAAGTTTTCCACCAATGCAGGAAATAACACGGGGAAGGTTCAAGGTAATGAGGATACAAGAGTCAGTCTTCCCTATCTTTTGTCAGAAACTGGTCCAAAATTTGCTGCTTTCATGCACACCACGGAGTGCCCTGGGAGAAAAACCCCCTCTCCCACTGCATGCCCTGCAAAGCGCTGCAGGAAGCCACCCTCCTAACGTCACCTGGCAGGAAACGGTCCCCCTTGGATGAGCGGGGATTGCTGTAATACAGCGTCACCCATCGAGAACAGACAAACTGTTGCCACCCTTGTCCTTGAGGAGTTTCTGTCCAGCACAGCTACAGCCCCATGCACCTCACAGCTAATTAAGGGCTGCCCATAGAAACCCCTAAAAACCTTTGGGTATTGGCAGAGGAAAACTGAGATTTGTCGTTTGGATCGCTCGCTCTTAACTGCACTGTGAAAAATAGACAGCATTAACGTAGGATTCAAATCTACTGCCAGGTACAGGGTTAGAGCTCTCAGGACTTCTTATATTCTCCAATAAATCCATCTATGGCCTCAACAATGCTGCAAGTTATATGTCAAACCAGATAGCCTCCTGCAGAGAGGTAATTCTGCATGTACACTGGGCAGGAGGTCAGACCTGTGCCACAGTCCCACTTGCAAAAAAAACCCCAACCTAGCTTAGTTTAAAATAAAATAAAAAAACAAACAAAAAACCCCACAAAAAAACCAAAAACCCAAGGCTTTTCATCTTAAGTAACAGAGTTGAAGTTCTTTTTATTTGCCTTCCGGTATTTAGGCTGCAGGGTGAGAAAGACTCATATTTTCCAGGTTTCCTCTATGACTCCAAAAGGCAAAACAATTTTCTCATGTAACTTTTTAAACCCGAACTCAGATTCCCCCTGAATCTGAGAGGGGAAGAGGGGGCGTTGAGGAAATCATTAACGTTGCCAGGGCTTCGATAAGGACGCGGAAGCAGACACGGCCGCCCTGGCATCACGGATGGGAGAAGCAAAGCAGACCAGTGACTAATACCACATCCAGCAAACACAGTCCAAAGCAACTCGGGTCAAGAGTGCTATGTTTTCCTCTTTCGTTTAAAAAGCAAGACAGGAAATGTATAAAAGCTGACAGGATCATTAGGGATTTTATAAATGCTACTTCCTGTGGTACAGAAAAAGGAAAGAAGAAAGGCACGGGGCCAAATTATGTGCTAGCGCAGAAGCGTGCGACTGCCACGCAAAGTAACGCGCTGCAAAACCGGTGGGTCTGCAGCCAGAATAAGGTGATCCAGGGTCTGTTCTGCAGTGAAAACAGGGGCAAAGCTTATAACCCGTGGCAGAGAGCCGGCGGCGAGGCCATGCTCACTGCCGGGGGAGGCTCCGGCACCTGCGCCTTTGACGAGTCAGCAGCCCTGGCCCCAACCTGAAACCCAGCGAGGCCCCAGGACGGGAGGGGAGGTTGGTTTTGTTTTATTTTCTCCAAGGCTTTCTCTCTATGAAAACATCACCTCCTACCAACATCAGACCGTCTTACCGAGCTGACAAAGTTAAATCATGAATTTGGCACTTTCCTTTGGTGTCCGCTGACCTGCTCCTGAGTCAGGCACTGGGAATTTGGGGGGAGAGGGGCTATCAGGGCAGCAGGCTCCTGTTTGTCTTGGAAAGCTGCACACAAGCCCAACTTGAAGCATCACTCGACACAGCCCACTCTTCGTTTTGCTTCCAGCCTCGGCGGCAGGCACGGAGGCCAGCACACCGATCCCTGCTCCGAAAGCCTCATGCCGTCAGTACCCATCTTCCAGCACGCTCAGAAAAACAAAGGGAAAAGGAAGGGGTGGCATATGGGTTTGTTTAAGAAGAAAGAAAAGAGCAAAGAAACAACAGTCGCCACAGGACAGCATAGCTTTACTAGCATGCTATGGGGCTGGAGGGGCTCCTGTTGGGCATGGGAAGAGACCACCAGCCATCCCAAGCCTCCCAGTTGAGCCAGATGTGGGAGATCCTTGTTTATCAAGCAAGTACTTCCCAACCAGGTTCAGCATTGTCAAGAGAAGGAGCTCCTGTGCACGCCAGCTGAAAAACTTCAGCAGGACTTCAGTGCTGGATGTCGAGTACCAACACACCAGCAGTGTCTCTGGGGGCTTTAGGAGTTTTGGACTAGAGCATCTCAATCCTACCTCGATCCCTTTGTAGGTGTAGCCAAGAGCAATTAAAGCAGAGAGAGTGGGCGAGGCGTGTGTAAATCAGGCTGAGTCACGGCCGATGGCCTGGGCGAGCTGTAGGGATGCACAGCACGCCGCCGGGGCCCTCGCACCCAGGTGTATTTGACGGCCGGTCAGGATGGATGGGGATGAGATTATGCCAGAGGAGCCACTGGCTGCGACCGACACAGCTTTGAAACAAACGCGGATAAATCCACCGTGCGCAGCGGAGCTGAAGCTCTCGGTGGAGTGTTTAGATTGTTCAGCAGCCAAAGCAAATACGTTTGCTCTGCAGGTTATAGAAGGCTGTTAAACCAGCCGTGCAACCAACTCCTCCAAGCCAAAAATGATCTTCTTTCTCTATACTGGAGCCTAATACCTACAGTCACCCTGTTACAGTTCACCAATTCTCCTGCTGCCTTTAAAGGATACACATTATAAATAAAAGGGTGAATACTTTAAGCAACAATACACTCCAGATTCGGACCAAAGGTTTTCTTTTTTCTTTTTTTTTTTTTTTTTTTTTTTTTTTTTAATAGTTGGCCTTTTTCTACTTATGATTGAGCTCAGTCTTGCCCAAAACAGAGGGGAGAACAGCAAGGATTCTCCCTCAAATCTCTGACACTGAAAAGAATTCTGATATATCACTACAGCAGAAGACAAGGGCTAGAATAAGGAGTAGAAGTGGTCTCTGGGTTTTATTTAGGGTATCGTCCTGCAAACACCTACTGCTCAGCAGTGCACTTGCTCCCTCAAGGAGTTCCTTTGGGACCTTGCCTCCTGAAGGCGGTGGGACTGACAGGGTCTGCACTGGCTGGCTTGAAGGGTGGTGGCAGAAAGCCACCGTGGGTTTGTTGCAGGAGGAAAGGGAGAGAAACCCCTGGGTGCCTTGTTCCTCTCTTTGCACAAGTAGTGGATCAGCTGCAGGTGGTGGTGACCACGGGCTGCCAGTGAATTAGATGCCAGGGATGCTCGGCAGAGGTGGCACATGGGAGAGCACATCCTTGAGGTGGCAGCCTAGTAAAGGCACTTGCTAGGCACCGGCTGGCTTGATACCAAGAGAGACTTGGAGGACTATTAATTACAGAGTACCTATCTCATGAGGTTTTTTTAATCTCCAGTGTACTTTGTGACTAATGAGTCATGTTTAACTTGTAGCACCAACCTCTGCCCTAACTCCATCAGCACTAAATTGCTGCTTTTGTTGCACTGAGCCCCAGTCCAGACCAGCGCTCCCTGGCCTAGGTGCCTCAGAAGATACGTCCCTGCTCCTCCTGTAACGCAATTTGCCCAAAACACACGAAGCAGCTCTGACAAACCCCGCATCTACCGCTCCAGAACGCCTGGTGTAGGAGGGAGTATTGTTTACGTGGACAAACAGCTCGTATGCCATACGCTGTTGCAATGCCCACCTATCTCATGGCGATCTTCACTTCTGTCAGCAAACAAGTCCTAAACACCACTTAGCATCCACACAGCGTCCTGCTTGCTGCCACAACGTCTTCTCACACAGCGCCTTACGCAACAACCAGACGATCTGGATTACTCACTGGCACATGGCTTTCTCAAGATTCATTGCTTATCGGCAATCAAAGAAGGATTTTTATGTTTGTCAAGACAACAGCACCTAATGTTACACCAGGCAGGCTTACGTTTGTCAGGGTTAGAAAGCCTTCAGCCTTCAAGACACAAACCAACATTTAAGGGATTAAGTAAAATCTTTCCCCTAAGCGGTTCCTCAGCACCTGCTGCTCAGAGATTTCCTTCCTCTTCCTTCAAAACGTGCAGCCAGTCAATGTAGGAGCGCAGTGACTGACGGCCATGGGACTGTGCACTGCCTTACTTGCATGCTTGGGGGAGCCAACCATTTAAACAACACCAAAAAAAAAACCCAACCAACCCAGAAAACAAAAAGCCAAACAAAAACCACTTTCATTTATTTTCCCCTTCACTGGCAGCATAAACTTACTGCCACTGCTCCACAACAGCACACTGTACACCCAAATTATTTTTGTGGTTGTTTATTTACTGAGATTATAGTCATGCCTCAAGGCCTCGCCTTTGATGTCTGAAACTTTGTGGGCAAAGTTTTCGGGGGGAAAATAATGACTTCCAGTATTCCCCATCCAGGCCTGTGACTTGCCCCAGGTCACACAGCCGGGCAGTGGCAGAGTGGGGACAACGCACCTCTGCACGGGGCAGTCCCAGGGCAACCTGCTGGCACCCCCCTTCCGATTCCAGTTGCACAGGCACTAAGGACCATGTCATCAGGGTGAAATCAATGATAAATTAAGCAGCTAAACCCCGCGTGGGATCTTGGCTCAAATCCATTCGGAAAAAAAAATTGGAAACAAAGTCAGCTTCGCTGCGAGTAAACCGTTTGCTCTGCAGCTCTAAGAAAGCATGTAAATGGGAAATCAAAATATCCCAACAAGAAACTCTACAGTCAACCCGAGGAAAGAGCACAGGAACAGTTGCACAGCGAAGGGCAGAGCTACCTACAGTTACTGAACCTATTTTCACATAGGATAAATAGGGTAGATTAACAGACGTAGCAGACTGAAATGTCTTCAGCAGGTACAAGAACCAAGTAGCAGCAAGATACACCAAAAACACGTATTACAGGTTAACGAACCCTCAGCTTAATAAGGCAGTAGGTCAGGAGAATATACGTGCAATTCGCCTCCAGGAAGGCCAGATGCTGAAACAGGAGACGCCTTTGCAAGCTCAAGGGAGCCCCCAAAGGACTCAACGGAGCCCACGTCTCTCCAGCTTAACAAGGTCCAGAGGCACGGCACGGCAATTTATAGAAGAGCAACTTTGACACAGGCTGCGGGGCAAGGAGGGAGATTTCACACCAATTAGGAAACGCTGTGAAGAGGAGCCTAGGCAGAGAGGGTAGAGTTTCAAAAAGCCATGCCATGCCAAGTCACTGATTGTATCTAATTGGAATATTTTAGGCAAATGAAAGCAGAAACGCCAGCAGGAATTTCGACACGTATAGTGAACGGAGAGAATATCCTATATTCCATCTGAAGGGGTAGCAACGGAAAGACAGCCAAGAGCAGTTTTCCAAAGGGAGAGCCAGACAAAATAATATATTAGACCCAGCTTTTGGCAGCAGGAGCTGGACTTGAAGGGTCTCAATACAGGCCCAGAGAATCTTTCACCTTTCCAAAGCTCCCAGTCCAATCTCCATTTAAGGCTGTCTAAAACTCAATGATCCAGCTGAATCCCCAGTTACAACGTGAAGACACCACATGATTTACCATGGAAAGATGCCAGCTTTGTTGTCAGAAGTCAAAAGCTGGGAAGAGACGGGCTGTGCTCAGGTTTAGGCTCGCAGAGTTTCACGTTGACTTTTTCTCAGTTCCCGCTTGTTGGGGTGGGATCAAAAACCAGAAAAAGTTTGGTCAACAGCTTACAGTTACGCCTGGTTTCTACTTAAAACCAAATGGCCTGCACCAAACTGATTCCAGATTTGCTCTGAGGACTTGCAGCCTTTAAGGCATCAGCCAGGGAATCTGCACGAAATTCAAACTTGAGCCTGAGTCTGGCAACGGAAACACAGCTCACAGCTTTCAGCGAAGCATCGTTAGCCTCCTTCGGCCTCACTCCATCCCCCATCCCAGTCCCTGTGCTGCCGGAAAACCCTGCCGCAAGCATGCTCCAGCACGGATATGGACAGACTGCCCTGCACAGCTTAAAAGCTACCCAAGACCCATGTACCATGGATTTCTTTCTGCTGACTTCTCTTTGGCATGTCCTACACAGAAACAAGCGGGGAAGCAATTTGAGAGCAGGGATGACGGCAGAGTCCAACTAGATCCCAGCAACTGCTGCACTGGCTGCTGGACCCTCGCAAGGCAAATAAACCCCCAGGAGCACCACCTCTGCAAACACACAATGTTCACAAGCACAAAGGGTACAGATGAAGCAAAGCATTTGGGAACAAAGAGCGGGCATTTTTCTGAAGCATCTTGGTGATGTAGGGAATGGAAATAAACAGCATGTTACACCACCCAAAAGCTATGCTGAATTTCTCCAAGGGCCGTCCCAGATCCAGCTTGGTTTTATGATATATTGCTTTTTAGGACTCACAGCCGCATTCCTGGAATAAGGCCCTCGAACCCTCTGAAGATATACCAGCACTATGACTATCCTAAGATCAAGAGTAAGTTATTTAACACATAGCAGAAGCGTGTGAATTGAAGGGGCAATGATAAGCTGCCTGCAAATAAACAAAATTATAATGTTCCTTTTTGAGACGCAAGTGCGAGCAGATTGCAGTGCTGGAGAGGACCCTGTCAGACCCTTGGACACAGCCCAGTTCAATGCAAGAAGTCAGAGCAAAGATGTCCAGTTGTTTATATTTGGGACACACAGAATGAGAAGATGGACTGAAAGCTTGCTTTTCCATGATCTAAAATCCCCAGGACAAATGTCCCCATCTTCCCAACAGGAATTTGAAGAGCCAGAGTGAGCTGCTGTGATTTCCTACTGGCTCCATTGGCACAAGGTTAGGGTTTTGGTGAAAGTGCCTTGGAGTGCTGCAGAAGAAATATTTAACTTTGGGGGCAAAGAAAGCCAAAGGCATTTGGTTTCTCCAGGACTTATCCCAGTAGGCTAACGTTTTCTCAATATTTGCCTGCCCAGTAGCTGAAATTATGATTCTTTTCTCTTATGCAAAGTCATAAAACAAAGGGTGACAGGCAACGGGTTGCACTCTCAGCTTCTGCAAGAAAACACGTTTGATACTTGCCCAAACATCAGACTTAAATAGACTTTTTCTGCATTTCTCATTAGATTTGTTCAATCCTTGCACAACTATGGAGTCCTGGTACTTTATTCTTTTTTAAGAAAACAGTGGGCTTTGTGTACAAATGGGTAGTTCCTAAAGGTATTCCCTCCGGTTTGTTAAGTTCGTTGTGGGTCTTGGGACCCCACAAAGGGAGAGCAGACTCCCTTCTGCCAGAGAGTTAATAACCAGCACGGAAAGCAGAGTTGCTGCTGACAGACATTGTTTCTATAACCTACAGACAGAGAGGGCAGAGGGGACGGGGGAGATCAATAGACCTGGAGTGTGTGTATAAGTCAGCGTGTCTCTGATCAGGTTTCCTCCAGGGGCTGGATCTCCATTTTTTTTTTCCTCCCTTACCAGAAAAAAAAAAATCTCCCGGTCTGAAAGAGTAAGTTAGGACATCGATCTCCAGCCATAACTGAAAAAAAGAAAAAGCATATTCGTCTCCCATTTACACTGGTGTGACACCAAGTGATTGGTTTACAGTGCTGCGACTGCAAGTACAGATTATCTTATCATTTTACATGTTTTCCACCCAGATTAATGAAGCTTTCATGCTCAGAGCATTTTGGTCAACACTTAGCATTCACATCCCATGTTTGAGTGCTTGTAAAAACATTTGTAAAACGATGAGTAGGGTTGTTATTTTTACAGCCAGGATTCCTAAAAAAATGAGTCATACACAGCAGCACTGCCCATTTCTTTGTCCCCTCCTCCCCAGCACTCCTCTCCCTTGAAGCTGTTGAATCTCATGGCCCATTTCAACCACATTTGATGAAGGAATAGACCTTAGAAGGATATGCGGACCCTACCAGTTCTGCAGTTTCCAGAGCCTCTCCAACACCCCAAATTGCAGCTAGGTCTTCTCGACCCTCACCGGCCCTCAGCCAGCTCAAGCAGGCATCCTCCTGGCTGCATTGCTCCAGCTCTGAACTGTGTCTTAACGCATTTCCATGCCTACGTATGGGTATTAAAGAAAACCTAGGAACCACCAGATCCAGTTTCTGCCATGGTTTGTCCAAGGCCTTCTCCTGCCTCTCAAACCGACCCAGCTGCTTTTCTTGCACAGACTGGAGAAAGAACACCCCAACACATGCTTTCTGGTGTAGCATCTTCAACTAATTCATGCTTATATCCCTTACCACTTTCACCCCATCCCCAAAAGCGAGCTTTTAAAACTCCTGCTCACATCTTTTCCTGAATCTTACCATTAACTTCTGGTCCCCAGCATGTTTTGCACATCAGCGAGGACTGTTTGTCTCACGGGTGGGCTGGTCCCCACAGCCTGCCCTTATCTCCCTGGCAGCCGAGCAGCTCAGCCATCACAGCACTGTTTGACAGAGAGAGTGTCAGGATCTGTGCACTGTAAAGGGCTCTTCCCCACCAGCAAAATGCTGTTATTCATGCAAGGCTTAAACACTGGACATACAGATGCCAGCCACAGACCCTCAGACCTGACATTTAACATCCCAAAGCCATTTATCACTCAGCACCCTCATCCTGGTTTAAAATCCCCAAGTCACAAGGCAAACAACTTAGCGGTTCATTTTTCTGTGCTTTTGTACGTTTCTGACTGCCTTTCTCCTTCCGTCTATTCAACTGCTTCAATTAGCTTCCCCAGTGATCCCAATCTCTGCCGCTCTCCTCAGTGCCACCATTGTGTACCCACAATACCTTTGGGCCTGCCCCATCCAAGCATGTCCATACTAGTTTCCCCATCAATTCCCCCACAATTTAATAGTGCCATCTGATTCACAGCTTTTATACGTTGCCCGATAGCGGAGACCCCAGCGAGCTGCTCTGGCTGCCTTAGCATTTCAAACAGCTTTACCCTGAACTGGTCATCTGAAAAGCGCTTATTTCTACAGAAAAGACGATGACATCAGCTGATGTGGGATAACCATGACAACCTCCCCACATCAGCAGGGCCACATGCTATTTGAAAAAGTTTAACTCTCAATAACTTTCCAGGCAGGACCTCCAGTTTTAATTGGCAGAGTGAGTGCATGCACGCCTTTGCACGCATTTTACCTGTGCTCCCACCAGCATTTTTATGCATTAAAGACCCCTAAGGTCTGAAGAAGGTAAAAGGAAATCTTTCCAAAACGGCATTTTGCATTCCTACCTGACACAGAGCTGACATGCAGATAAAGAGGATATCAGCCCCACAACCCGTCTTCAGTCTGTTTTCTAGCAGACTTGCAGCAGCATCCAGCAATTGACAGTTTTGCCTAAGAAACGCACTTTGGGATTTGACACATGACGGGACTTCATGAATCAGGCTCCTTGCCTTTAATCATCTGCTAAGAAAGCGGAGAACTGAAAGCATTTGAAGCTTGGATTTGGATCCAAAACCACAAAAATTCCATCTTCTAAATGCCGTCTTCCTACAGGAAGGGCTCCGTACCCGATAGGTTTTTTTCTTGCTCAAAGCGGGGTGGAAATATTTTTAAATAGTCTGGTGTGGAGAATCAAGAGGCAGCGTGCTGGATCTAGAGAGGTTAATTCTCCACTGCCACAGTTTTGAAGCCGGGTGCATTCTGGAAAGCCCCACACTTATTTTTCTACACTGTTGGTTTCCAACATATAAACCCTTTATTAAAATAAATAAGTGTAGGAGGATTAGCCTTCTGGATCCAGAATCTCTTACTCCCCAATTCTTCGTAACGGTGTATTTATAAAACACATGTGTCCCATTCTGGGGCAATTTAAAGTTTGCCTAGTACATAAATGCTTCATTAAAACAGCTGCTCACAATCTGTTAGTATAAATATTTTTCCACCCCTTTCTGATCATCATGAAAGGAGGCCAAGGCTAGAGCCATGGATCCAAACAGCCTGCGCGTTGGAGGTGTTCACAATTTACATTCACATGCATACTTCACATGCAGGCTTGAGCCTACTACCCATGGCTCCTTTCCAGGTGCTGGGAACGGCTATTCTGCACCACTTGGGTCCTTCCAGATGGAGACATGAGGGCAAAAGAGTATCCAGCTGAATTTGCAGGAGCCCTCCCGAGCATTTCTGTGCAGCAGGACTTCGCTGGGCGCAGTTACAGGACACTTTAGTCCAGCATCGACGTGTCTGCTGCCAAAAAGGGACAGTCCCTTCCCCACCACTTGTCCCTGCCCATCTGCTCCTGCTCCAGCCCTTGCACCAGCCCTACAGCAGGCTGGATCGCGATCTGATTCAGCCAGAAAAAAGTTTTCCCCCCCCCCATTCTCTTACCCCTGCTTCAAGTATTCTTACAAGTTAAAAAACTGCATTTGAGCAGAATAAAAAATACCCCAAACATGAAGGATTCGGCCCAGACCATGCAGCTCCAACCCTAATAAACACTCCCAGCCTGAAACCAGCAGGTCGAATACGAGGCACACACAATGAACATCTCATCACCTATAAACGACATCCTAATTTGAGATGAGCAGGCCCCAAGGGGTCTAGCCTGGAGCGGGGAAGTCTCCTCCTCCTAACACGTCCCTGCCAGCATTGAACAAAGAGTTGTTCACTGGCCCAAAAGATTTGTTTGACTTGGAAAAATTAATCATGCCCAGAAAGCCAGTCTCCTTGAGATCAGGAGGCTCAATTCCACCTTTCATTAAACCCCTGCCCTTCTGGAATAACTGCAACCAAGTCAGCAGGGTCACATCTGATTCATACTGCGACTAGGGATGAAACCTGAACTGCAGGCTCACATCATTAATCCTGTTATCTGGCTGCCTCCCTGCATCAATCCAGGGAGGAGGAAGCCTCTTTATCGCGGTTCTATGCCTCACGATGAAATAATTCAACTGGATTAAATCAGCTCTTTGGGTGCATCAATCATGCTATTGTCCCCAGAGCAGGAAGTTTCCTCCTCAGCCTTTAGCCACCTCTGCCCTGACCCATATTCCAAGGACTTCCCTGCACATTTCATTCATGCCTGTATTTTGCATTTACTTACACGAGCAGCTGTGTCCTGTGAGCAAGAGCAATAGAAAAAGCTAATAAACAATAAAGCCAATAACTCTAAGTCATATAGGGTCTAAGAGATGCAGACAGTGATGCCTGGAGAGATTTTTCAATAGAAGCACCTTATAACTTGCTAAAAATTTCTCCAAGTAGGCTGCCTTGGAGCTTTGAAACTACCACTGAGCACCTGCCTGAATTGAAGTCTCACCCAGGGACCCACATCTTCAAAAAGCATTGATTCCCAGTAACTCTGTAAGACTAGGCAATAGCAGACGCTGAATATCTCCGGGGCAGCATCGGAGCAAGGCACCAGTCAGATATAGCGTCCCTGTATACATATCTACACGGAAGATCAAGGAACCCCAAGGTGTACAAGCAGCAGGCAGGGCAACAGCAACTGTAGTCCTTTGCTAAAATCTCTGAAAACATTGGGTTCTCCAAAGGAGAAGCTTTTTCTCTTAAAACTGTTTCTTGCCACAGAGACGAGAGCAAAACCCACATCCTACTTTTCAACTCAGGTGATAACTATGAGAGATGGCAAAAAAAGCTGACAAATGAACAATTTTTCCTTCAACTTGTAACTTGTGGGGATGCTGCAAGGCTCGCAGGGTGAGTTTTGGGGCACCGGTGGTGCTGCTCATTCCACGGTGCAGCCCAAGGTGGGGGAAAAAGCACGGGAGCAGAAATTACCCTGGGATCCTTGCATCCAAAAACACTTGCGTTCTCTGAACAGGAAGTATCTCCTCCTTCACAAAATGAGTCCAGAGCTACCAAGGAGCCCCCTCTGCTCCTCACTAACCCCCATCTGAACTCACGTCAGGGAATTAATTGCTTCTGTTTAGCAGAGCAAAGAGGCAAAGGAACTCTGGGGGAGGGAAGCAAAAGCGATCAGAAAGGATCAGTTGTTGGGCTACACGGGATTTGGAATCCGGACACGTGAACTTTACAGCAACAAAATAGGCTTTCCATAGCATTATTTACTCTCCCGATACAGAGATAAACCATCGCTTCCTTGCATTACCCTCTTCCAAGTGAGAGCAGTGAGAAACATGACAAATAAGCATTCCCATTTAAATTCGTGTTCTTTTTTCCCCCCCTCCCCTCTCACAAACACACAGTTGCTTTGAGCCTCAGGTTAACAAAAACCACAAAACCCCACTTAGCCAAAACCACAACATTTTCCTTGATTTGGGGTCAAAACTGACAAGTTCTGCCTGTTTTCCTCCTGCAACCATCAATCTTCTCAGGTTCACTCTCAGAGCACCTCAGTTATACTGAAAAGTTCACAGACCTGGCACAAGTTTGGGATTTATTATTAAACCTGCCAGATTTCAGGTTTGATTTATGGCTCTTTCATACGGCCACGTTATCGAGTAGAGACAGGCCCTGCAGTGCATGCTGTGAGGCGTTCATAAAGCTATAAACTTTGAAGCCAAAAGGGACCACTTAGATCTGGTCTGACCCCCCCGTATAAATGCAGAGCGGCCTCCCCTCCAGCCACCCGCCAGGAGCAGGGCCGTAGCTTTTAACAATATTGTTGTATTTTCTGTTTCTGCCCCTCTTTGCTGTTTCTAGAGGCTGCTTGCAGCAGAAAGGACCCCGTGGAGCAAAGCAAGAGGGGAGGGACCCCTCACCGTGCCCTCAGTTCTCTTGTGGCTTGGCAGCTTTCTGCAGCGATGCTGAACATGCTGAGAAGAGCACAGGAAGGTGAAACTGTTCCTCTGACGAGGTTGTGAGTCACAGACCTTCTCCCCCAGTCAGAGCTATGCATTTCAGCTCTGTGCATTGCTCTGGGGCCCCCAACAGCAGAAGGACATGGACCTGTTGGAGCGGGGCCAGAGGAGGCCACAAAGATGCTGGGAGGGCTGGAGCCCCTCTGCTGTGAGGACAGGCTGAGAGAGCTGGGGGGGTTCAGCCTGGAGAAGAGAAGGCTCCGGGGAGACCTTCCAGCCCCTTCCAGTCCCTAAAGGGGCTCCAGGAAAGCTGGGGAGGGACTCTGCATCAGGGAGGGGAGCCATAGGACAAGGGGGAATGGTTTTAAACTGAAAGAGGGGAGATTTAGATGAGATCTGAGGAAGAAATTCTCGGCTGTGAGGGCGGTGAGCCCCTGGCCCAGGTTGCCCAGAGAAGCTGTGGCTGCCCCATCCCTGCAGGGGTTCAAGGCCAGGTTGGCCGGGGCTTGGAGCAACCTGGGCTGGTGGGAGGTGTCCCTGCCCAGGGCAGGGGGTGGCACTGGGTGGGCTTTAAGGTCCCTTCCAACCCAAACCATTCTACGATTACAGCACTGCTTTTTCCACTTCGGTTCAGAAGGATGACAGCCCTTTTGCATTTGGCCTCGTGCCTCTGCATTCAGCAATAAGCATCTTTCCTCCAGCTCCCCCAGGACACCCCTAAGGCACGGGGACAGGGCAGGATTCCTGCTGCATTACACCAGCTCCGCTACCTTTGGGCGCCTCCTTTCCGGCCCCAAAAGTCACAACTTCAAGCACTTCCCTGGGATTACAGAGGTAGGGAAGGGCTGTACGCACACAGCCCCGTCCTTGAAGACCTGTTTGCAGTCGCCCTACCACCACTCTGCTTGGCCTCAGCCCCATCCATGGGCCCCACCTTCAGCTCAAAGCCTCACCACACGTGTCCCTCCTCCTGCAGCCCCCAAGACCTCCCCACACACACAGAGTCACCCTAAAGCTGATTCCCCCAGCCTGGTAGTTCAGAAAGAGCTCTTCAAGGCAGGTTGAGAGGCAGCTGTGATACATTGGGATGGATCAAGCCCCACCAGCCACTGGCACTGGCTGCTGCTCGGTAGCAGGAACCCAGCACTGCTGCTGCCCTGTAGGGCTGGGGGCTGGAGAGCATCCCTAGGGTCTTCAGGAGACCTGAATTAGCAAGCACTCAGTTTTCTCCAGCAGAACTCCCTGCAAGCCTCAGGGTCTCTGTGAATAAGCCAAGCTGTGACCAGCCGTAGTCCACCAATGCACTCGCTACCCTAAACACAACCAGGACCTCAAAACTCCCTATTCCTTTGCACAATCTCCCAGAGAGACCTGGTCTGGCATTGAACATTATTTGAAACATCACAGCCATAGCATTTACTTATCACATACTGGCACTAGCACAGTCCTAAAGACCAGGAACTGCTGGAGCAAGGGGTGCCCAAAGGCTCCCAAGCCAGCTGTGCTGGATGCTGCAGAGGAAAGCAGAAAAAATAAAAATAAAAAAAACCCCTTAGGATTCCCGTCAATATGACCCAGAGCAGAAACTGGGACCAACTGACATTAACTCAGAAGGCAAACCTCCACTTATGGGAACTTCCAGAGGTCTTGGAGAGATTACAGCAAGTGTGGAGAGGAAATAGTAAAAGGCACGCACAGGAAACCCTGATGTTTTGTCGCTAAGCCATATGTCCAGCATCAAGCGGTTCATACTTTCTTCTTGGATTTGCAAGGTGACATTTATATCATCTTTATATATTTTATATAATAAATATAATTTATTTATTTTACATTTTAAACTCCAAAAACGTCAAAGGCAATCTGCAGAGACGACGGGCAATTTACTGCCGAGGTTTCGGGAGCGGTCCCCGGGGCCCCATTTGCAGTTATAACACATTTTATCTTCTGCGCAAGCAGGAAGGGGGGGTGTAGCAAGACGGAGAGACGGAAGTAAGCGCTGGCAGTGAATCAGATGATGTATATTAGGGAGATAATAAGCAGAGATTACACGCTTGGCAACTGTTTTGTGCTGTGCCCTCGGTTTACAAAGCTCAGCTTCCCCCGCCGGGATTACGTGCTGTCCCATAATGCCTCAGGTAGTTTAGTCTAAAAGCACATCCCGCCAGGAAGACCTGGTGCGGCCGAGCCGCCTCGTGCTCTCCCCTTTCAGTTTCGGTGAAACTCTCGTCTTCAGAAGAAGTTCAGCCGGCGAAGCACTTCAGTCCCAGCCCTTCACAGCTTCCGAGGGCTCCGAGTGCTGCGCATCCGGCACTCCAAGTGGGTGGTATGCCCAGCTGCCAAGTTTTCATGTTGAATAGTACCATTCCACTACTAGTTTTTTTTTTTTTTTAGTTTTCTTTTTTTTTTTTTTAAAACTCCCCCCCCCCCAAGGCAAACAGACAGCTGCATGGCAAACACCCGCAAGAGCTCAGTCGGAGACACCGTCTCACACCAGCGAGATCCCGGCCAGAGCGGCGGCAGCCTGCTCAGGTAGCGGGGTTGTGTCTCACACAGTACAAACCGTCCGTTTTGGACGGGACCTTAGCTAACCCACACCCTCGCTTTAAAATGCCTGGAAGCCCGGCAGAACACTGTTTCCGATTCAAAGTTGCTGACGCTAAGAAATACTTGATTTGACAGTGTTACTTAGTGAAAAAGCAAAAAATATGACCCATTCAAAGCTTTTCTACAGTTCCTCGTTCACTTGAATACAAGATGACCAAAGCTTTGTGAAGTTACCCAAGTGAGCTCCGAGTGTTGTATTTAATTTCTTAGTAGAGTGAATCTCAGCCATGGCTCCCTCCAAAACTTCAAAAGCTTCAAAGAAACAGCACTTGACTCTAAAAATGTTTGCTGTCTTACCACAGTGACTCACTATTTTTATTCCAGTAAATGGTCACAAACTTCTGTTTGTTTTTGCAGACTCTCTTTGTCTTCTCGCAAGCATCACTCTGCCCTTTTGCTTTGGCACTTGAAAGTTTTCTCGCAGCAGCCCACGGTGCCACGTCCTCCCTAGGTAACAGCTAAATTTGTCAGTGGTAACAGACCTGAGGTAAGTGCGGGACCAAGGAAAATATTGTCCCTCCTCTGCTGTGAGGTTTGTCCACCTGGGTTGCCTGCACTAGCATCTTAATTAAAGTCAGGTACAGCTGCAGGAGAAAGCCAATGAATCAGCAACTCCCCTACGCCACCAAACAACTCGAAGCACAGAGCAACAAGTGTGGGAGGAAAAAACCAAAACAATCATTTTCGGTAATGATTTTTTAGGTGGTGTGACCCCAGTTGCCCAAAAGAGGAAAGTAATCAACATCATCGTCTCCAGGAACCAAAGCTGCATCCCTCTAATATATATGCTAAACCTTCAGTAGGAGATGCCAAAACCAGGAGGTGAATTTCTTTGGCCAATGTTGGGAGGAAATATAATTAGAGAACTGGAATAGGCGCTTTTAGACCTAAATTTGGTAAAGCCACGAAAATGCTCAAGTATTCACTTCAGCATGTGCTGAAACACTTTGTTCAATAGTTCTAATTTAAACAGATACTGGGATAACGCTATTTATATATTGAAATCCGTCAGCTATTACTCATTTCTTTTTAGCTCTCTAGCTGCATGGCTTAATGAATGAGTTTTGTCCCAAATACATCCACATTCTCATCTGTTCTGTGCATTAATTCTCAAAAGGAGCTTCAGTAGAGGATTTCTTATCTATGCATTCATCAGTTCAAACTCCCTAGTGAGGTCATTTCCAAGTTTTTAATAAAAAGAGACTTTTGATTCTTGGGGTCATGTTGCAAATTATATCTTCACTAATCTAGCAGAGGTCAAAAAAGAAGTTGGAGTCAAAGAGCATCTCTGACTCCTCAGCACACGTGTGTCTCAAGGCTTTTAAAAATATACAGTCCTGCTGTTATAAATAGAGCATTCTTCTCTAAGGTCAAAAGCTTTCAAAGTCCAGGAAAACATTCCCGTATTTCTTTTTATAATTATTATATGTTTTTTCTCCTCGGAATAAGGGCGCATTAAACTGAGACAAGAAGGGCTTTTGGGGACAGCATTTCACCCTGGCTATTTTTACATTGTCGGAGGGTTAACGGGAACATCGGTGTCATTTCCTTTGTCAGACACTTCAACAGCACACCAAAACCAGCAGCTAGCTATTTACTCAAGAAAAGAATAAGAGCATGAAAGTCAAGAGAGAGAAGATGAACAGTTCTCCACTGAGCCCTTTTCAAGGACATAAACACAGGAAGGCACCGTGGTAGGGTAAATCCTGTGCTTGAGGCAGTGATCTTACACTAAAAGGTGCTCAGACACATTGGAAACAGCAATTGTCCCACACAGACAACGAGGCTCTTCCACATCTACAGGCACAGCCAGACTGAGCGCACAAAAGCAAAAGAGCAGTTCAGATTATGGGAAAGCACTCTTCAGAAGTACGCTGATTTTCTCAGATCCCCACGCAGTAAACGCATACTTTAAGGTAAACTTACGCTCAAGCTGTCCTTCAAAGAATGGGAAGCGTCACTAGTTTAAGCAGGGCACAAGCCTTTTTCCAAGGGCTTTGCTGAATCAGGGTGCTAGCTTGCAAGTTTGACTACGCTTTCCAGAACATGCAGCCCAACAGGACCATAGTCCTACTGCGAGGCCTTGGTTGCTATCAGTCTGCAAATAATCATGCAAGCCAGCAGCAGCCCACCCTCACCAGGTGTTACGCAGCTCACACGACTATTAAGTATCTGAGGATCTAACTACATGAAGACAAGCCAGACACCATGCGGAAAGAAAACCAAGAGGTCAGTCAATAGTTGAGATGTGACAAGACTAAGGAACCATTTCAAAATGTATTTCTTCACATAGCCAGCATTTATTCATTGTGTTCTCGGTTCTCCAGGTGCAACAGTCCCTCTTCCACCTCCAATACCTGGTGATTTCCTTGGGGATGGATGAAGAGAGCAACCTCAGTTAGCTCTCTAACTGGCCTTAACCTGGAGTCATCTTGTAGAGCAATTCATGCCTCTACATCCAGGATCTCTCCTTTCTCATCAGCTGAAACTTTGCATGGAGACAACGCCTGTGAATATGTCCCCAGGTTCTGGTTGGAGGGCTGTAGAATAAACAGGACAATGCATTTGCATGGCACATAAATCCAGGTTTTATAAAGGAAATTGAGTTCTTCCAGGGGTCATCAGACCTCCAAACAGAACCTGCAGTGTCCAGAAATTGTTTTAGCTCCTACTCTTGAGTAGTTAAGATGCAAAGCCTGGTTTGTTTTCAAACAAACCAGATCGCAGGGACCTGTCATGGGGTTGTTCATAGGGTTTGGCCATTAGATTGTCTTTGGGTTGAACCTAAAGTAAGGGAATACAAATCAGAAAAGATGCCATCTCCTTTTATCTTACTACCACTTCTGTGTCAGGCTAAGCTTGGCAATCACTGATAGGGAGGTGGTGAGATCTCTGAAATAAATAAAGCATGTGCATCCTTCCAAAAGAGGAGTAACAGGACATTGCAGGTTTGCTGAGGGGGCACATTACTGTGCTGACCTACTAGTTAACTTGGGGTCTATAAAAGTTGCTTTTGGAACAGCACAGGGAAAGCTTAAATGCTTTTAGGACCTCAGATTTTGAGGAGCTGCTCTACAAAGTGATAATGTACACGCTTTCTCCAAGCTCTTCTGTTCCTGTATTGATGCCAGGAGATTAAAAGGGTGTTGAGTGGTGCTGAGCCTCTTGAGGGGTCATTAACATCACGTGCGGTGCTAGAGTTATTTTCACTGGCTCAAACCATCCTCGCCTGCTGATGAGCAGGCAGGGGTCAGAGGAAGTTGCTGTGGTCATAGAAACACATCCCTCAGGGTCTATCTTTCCTCTCCTTTCTCTGGGACACCTTGGGGCTCTCGGCTGAACCCAAAGCTATTTTTCCAAAGCCCTGAGCAACATCTCTTCCCGGTTGCACTGCCCACCATCACGACTACTTTGGAACTGCAGTCGTAGCGCAGGGACTGCACTTGGGGAGCTATTCTAGCAGAGCCTTTGGCAATACCTATCACGTGTGAATTTTACCAGTCCCAAGACTAGTGTTCATTATTCATAAACACGCCACCTCCTTTTCACATCCTCAGACAACTTCCCCCTGAAAGCACTCTCAGCTTTACACAACCCCAGCAGCTCAGTTGTTCCACAAAAGTTAACACCCAAGGGCAATATGAATCTAACAACATGTGCAATAGGCAAATGTGGAAGTGAGGTGCTTTTCCCTACCCTTCTCCTCCACCAGTTCTGCCTTGGCCGATCCCTCCCATGTTAAGCTAACTCAGCTGGCAAGGAGAACGGCTCCTAGGCTTAGAGACAGCCCCTGCATTGGAAACAGTGGGATCCATCCCCACCATTACTTTTGCCGGAGGTAATTTCAGTGAAGTCTTTCCAAATTACATTCTCACACTAAGCACAGCAGCAATGGTAGGTATGCTACCACCGGTGCCACCATACACAGGAGAAAGATGAGGTGGCACCTGCCTGTTGAGAACCTCAGGAAGTAAAAGCCAGTGAGTTGTACCCTGGGGACAGCGGGGTCCATTCCTCCACCCTCCCCACAAACTTCACAGCCTTGACTCTTTCCAAGCCCCATTTGCCTTCTCTGGTAAGCACTGACAGCACCCATGTCAGCACCACGGCACCCTGCTCACAGGGACAGGTGAATAAAAGCTATTTAGTAGTTAATCTCTCCCTTGAGACTTCACCTTGACATATCTAGGGTGTTTTCTTTACCAAAGACTTCCAAAACCTTGCAGTCTCTCCCTGGATTTTATCTCCTTCCATAGCCTGACCTTTCTGCATGAGTGAGGCAGATGCAAAAAAAAAAAAGTCAACCTTTTCCCCCCTTTCTGAGCAGCGAGTCTGACAGGAGATCAAAGCGCACAGTAATTTAGCCCATGGAATAATAAAAGTCAATGAGAACAATGTGCTGCTGACAGAGAAGTTGTGCCATGCCGCAGCAGGGAAGGGAGACCCAGGCGAACCAAGAGCTATTCACTGGAGCTGAAGGGACCAGAGAGTAGGGGAAGAGGGAGCTCTTGTTTGTTTTAAGAAAGTTCTTATTTTTAAAGAGGGCCCGTGGATTAAACCACAAAACTAATATGAATATTTATGGGCCAAACTCATCAATCCCATACCCAAGAAAGTTTCCTACTGGCGTTAGTAGATACTTTGCCTTCCTTTAGGTAAGCAGCCCCTTGCCACCATGTCATTCTGCACTGTTGAGTGTGGTTGCCTTCACCACTGCATGGACACTTGGCCTTGCATTTGGAGCTGCTTCACCATTTTGTGCATCAGCTCCCTTTTCTGAGCTTCCCTCAGAAAGGGCTTATGTAGGTGGAAAAGCCTTTTGGAATCTAGAAATGGACAGCAAGAAGAAAACAGAGTGTGGACAGTGGAAGGTGACGGGTCCAAGTTGATGGTCCTTCCTCTGCTTCATCCTCCTGTTTGCCTAGGGAAACCTTGGTTCCTTCCAGACTGGGAACGGTTGGCCATCACTGGAAAAGCACCTGAGCAAGAACAGTTGCATAACCCCAAACCCCTCCCACCATCAAATAGGAAAGAAAAATCAAATTGTAGGACAGGGTCAAAAATAGCATCCCAGTTAGCAAAGATAACATCCCAGTCCCCACCTCCAGCAAAGGGCATCTTCTCGGCTGTACATGCTTAAATCCACATGAATTTCTCATCTCACAGAGGAGGGGAGGAAATGACAGCTCCAAAGCAAAGGGCTAATGCGTTAATGAGCTACCTCCAATACAGCACACGGAAAGGAAACAAAGTTTTCCTTGGCCCGTTGTGAATCCAGAGGAAGCCCTTCTGCATTCACCTTCCTCCTGCAACTTCTCCTACCATCACGCCAAGCACATGGGGAAAGGAGCAAGCAAGCAGAAATGCTGGAATGACAACCCCTGGCCAAAGGATGATAATTAGATCAAGTTCTCATCAGCACACATTCCTCACGGTCACAGAAACAGCTGGGGCCTTCAGAAAGCCAAGGCCACTCCGACAGCCGTCCCATTTGGCCAAAGCAAGTGGGGCCTGGTGTGACAGTTCACCGCTGCCACAAAGGCTAGCCAGTGGATTGAACGACCCCAGAGAGCCAACACATAACTACTTCATTTGCTCTGAGGAGGAACCCAGCCCCACTTCTGTCACTCTGACAGAAAGTTAGAAGCAGAACCACCCAAAAAAAAAAAAAAAACAAACTCCAAGTTTGGGTCTGACCTTATGATTTGGACAAAGTTCAAGCCCTCTCCTGTCCCTCCCTCGCAGGAGGAACAAAAGGTCCTCAACACAGCTTCAGAGGCTCCACCAGCACTCCCAGCAGCCACACCATGATCAGGGTTTGGTTCCTGGCATCCGCCGAGGCCTTTGGTCTTGGACTCAGCAGATGAAACAACCAGCCCAAAGCTGAACCAGCCAAACTCAAGCCAACCCTTTACTGAGGTTTGAAAACATCAAGCTAACATTTTCTTGCCATGTTTTATTTTAGCATTTTTGCACATCTCTGCATTTTGTTGGCTTTGGCACCTACCTGAAGCCATAATAACACAAGAGAAGCTGATCTCTTTATCCCTCCACTCCAGCAAAACCAAGGAGCAGTGGAAACCTCATACAAGTTGCTTCTAATTTTGTGAAGTTTCCAGATCTCAGTCCAGACCAAGAGCTTCTAATGAGTTTGGATAAACTCTGGATAATCCTCTAAACTTTCAAGCGCCTCAGGAAAACAGAGTCCAATACATTACCTGGGACCTTAAAAGGTGCCTCAGAGTTGGGTGCTCCTGGAACAGGGCAAGGATTAGAGATGCGATACCTTTGTATCCCCATGACTGCACCCCAGCCTTTCATTAAAGTTAAAATTAAAAAAAAAAAAAAGAAAGAAAGAAAAAAGAACAGACACACACTTTGTTACTAAACTGATGGGAAAGAGAGGTAACCCAAATTCTCTCATGATATACCAGCCTAAACCTGCAGGGGAGTTCACCGAGGCACACCAGAAGAGTCAGAACAGATTTATCAAGCAGGTTTAAAGAAGAGAAAGGATGAATGACAGCTCCTTTCTTGAAAGGGAAAGAAAAGAAACATTAACTCCTGGTGTCAAAATGCTGTAAAACTGGCTTTTGACTCAGCACAGCATAATGCTGTTTGTAAATGGGGTAATTGGTTTGTGTGAGGTCATTAAATTAAACATGCCTACACTTGTCCATCCCCTGGAGCACTGTCAGCTGCAAGAGAACACGATGCGTGTACAGCACAGGTGAAGGTAAAAAGATTCATGTTTCATGAAACTTGTTAATTGGGGCTAAAATATATTTAGCCCTTCACATACTTAAATTTATTCATAACCAATAGCTTGAAATTCCTATACACTTGTGGGGGCACATCATGCCCATCAGCTCCATCTTATTTCTTCAGAAGCGTAGAGCTCGGCAAGCACACACAGTTCCCTCCTGGTTAGAAGTACTTAACAGACCCAAATATCATCAGAGAGCAATACTGTACTGGAAATAAGAGACAAGCAGATGTTGGAAGGGTGGCAAAGGATAGAGCACGAAGCACGCAATGTGGTTCAAACACTTAGACACTGGGAGAACTGCTGGAATCCTTTCTGTTTATGTTTCCAGACGTCTCCATCAAGTAGGGGGCAATTAAACACTACAGCAATTGGGTGATAGAATGATTTATTTCTAAAGCACCCTCACAGCCTGAGGCTTCGGGAAGCACATGGAGACGTGAACTTTACTCCAAGGAGGAGAAAGAGAAGAGCACTACATGCAACCCCAGCTGAGGGCAGGGGAGGCGCAGAAGGAGGAGCGAGCAACAGGCCAGCGCTGAAAGGTGATGTAGATCTTTGTTTCACTGTCAGCTCAGGCTCTTTAATCTTTGCAGGGGTTGTTTATGAGTCCAGGGAGAAATGGGAGTGGTGCCAAAAAGCTTTAAAAAAAAATAAAATTAAAAATTACATATTCCAATACAAAGTGTGCCACTTGGAAAGCACAGCCCGGCACACAGAGAGGGAATCCCAGAGAACATGACCGCTGATGAGTAGACAAAAATCAAAGAGCCAAACAAAGATGGAAGAACTTGCCCAGATGACCACAGCAGGTCCAGGGCCGAGGTGAGAGGCGTTTTTCAGAACTTCTGTCCACTAAACAGCTGTCCTTCACAAGAAGTGACTGTTCCCTGGGTCCCCTGGCTTTTGAGAGAGAGGGGACCAAGGGGAAACTTGGTAACAGTGCTCAAGCATGAGAGAGCTGTGAAGAGAGACCAAGGAGGTATTCCAGAAGGGGATACCTTGCCCCTTGCCCAGTGGGGGCAAAGGCTGCAGCAAGGGAGATTGAGGATGGGCCTTAAGAAAGGCATTTCTACCACCAGGATGCTGAGGCTTGGAGGTCTGAGAACATGAATTACAAGGGACCTTTTGGCTTCAGGAGGAGCTAACTGGTATCTGGAAGTCTTTTCTGATCTTCCTTGTCCTGAACTCCTTCTCTGTAAAACCATGGAAGTGGGAAAATGACAGCAGCCTGTCCATCTTAAAGACACAGAGAACCAAAGGCATCTTGTCCTGCCCTGGAGGAGGTCAGGAGACAAGATCCACAAAGCCAAGGTCCATGGGAATTCAGCTTTGCATTCAGTCCTACTTCACAGTCCGTTTATTTTACATGTTTATTTAACATCTACATGAATCAAGGCAATATTATTTCATAAAAAATAGAAAACTTGGCTTCAGTTATTCAAACATTTGGACAAGGAAGGAAGAAAGCCCAGCTCAGGATTTGGCTGGTTTAAAGAATAAGAATATGAAGTTATTACCCTCTTGTCAGTGGTTCAAAACCAGCCCGGTTGGAGGAACTGAATGCGATTGCCATCTGGCAGTTGTTTGGGGAACCTCCCTAAAAGAAGTCATGGCCTCAGCTCAGATCCAAGTAGATAAGAGTACTTGCAAGGACAAGGAGCCATGCAGTGCCTTAAATTTTCCTGGAGAAAAAGGGAAACCATGCATCTTCTGGAAGTGTGAGGGTCCCAGCGTGAAGGTGCGTATACAGCTCTTGCGGTGCCCGTTTGTGACTAAAAGAAGTCAGACCCACACTGTGCCCGCCCCGACCCACCACGCTTTTACCTACCCAGCATTTCCCAAAACATCTAAGTGCCCAGAATAACAAACACCCAGAGCAAGGGCTGGCCAGGAAAATGCTGTTAAATGCTGGAGGATAATACCAACGGCACGAGGTCATAAACTGGAGCTGCCAAGTCCTTTAAAACAAGCTAGGGTTGTTGTTTCGCCCCCCTCCCCTGAGAATAACATTAAACACCAAGGCAGCTGCAGAAGCCTTATTTTTCTAGCAATTCCCAAGGCAGCTACCATCTCTTGCCTTTAAATCAGGGCTGGATGGGTTTTTGGAAGACACACTTTTGTCAAATGCAAGTTATTGGGTTCAACATGGGTTGAAATTCTCTGGCCTGTGTTGTACAGGAGGTCACAGCCTGGATGATTTAAAGTCTCTTTTGGTCTCGATATCTATGGAAAAAACTACGAAGCCTCCCATATCAGAAATGAAAAGAATAAACAGCAGCAAATAATAAAATTGTCAAATTCAGACAGCCTTTGCCCACAGAATAGCCGTGAGCAAAATGAAGGCTCTTTGGCTTTGCTCATTAATCACAAGGATTCGAATTCATTACTAAGGTCTTTTATCCTACTTTCCAAACGAAACAAGGTTTATGGAGTCACGCTGTACGCACATTTCATCACATCTAGCATTTGAGCCTGTTATCCCCTTTTGACAGGGACGAGAGATCAGAGATATTAACTTACTTTGAGCTTGGCAAATGACGGAAAGTGGGTAGAAGGAAAAGAGCTCGATTAATGTTCCCAGTGAAAGAAAGGCAGTAGCATAAAAACCAAAACTTTGCACACCAGAAAAATCTCCTGGGGCAGGGGAAAGAGGTTAGATGTGCCCCCACCATGGGGAGGGGAAAAGCTTCGATCAGGATTGTCGTACCCTGAGGAACCTACTCAGGCAACGTTTCTTACTAGTCTGGATTTTCTAGCATCAAAGGAGGACAGAGCTCACGCTGCAGCTTTAACGCAATTAATAAAACTTGAATGAGCCACCAGACACCAGTCAACGGTAAACTGAGCTCTAGCAGCTCCAGTACTCACAGAATTACTTTTATTTATGGTTAATAAGCCACAGCGTGGATGGCAGAGCTTCAGAGCGGCTCGCAAGCCTCCCCATCGCATGGCGTACAGTGCAGATACCACCGGGAGTACCGATGGGCTGGGGCCAGAGCCCGTGCAAGCCCCCTGTATATGCACTCCTAACGAGCAACAGAGCTGTCTGTAGGGCTTATATAGCCTCCATCAAGACAGAACTTAATTTAACTGTTTATTCTATCCATGTTCTGCTGGGGAAGGGGTGAGGGGAAAAAAAAAAAACCCCCCACACACAGTGCCATTTAGAGCTTCCCTCTTGTGGGTTATTGTTGTAGTTTTACTCTCGTTGCTCGGGCACCCCATGCAGAAGACAGAATGTAAAGAATTCCTGCAATGACCTCATCCTCCTGGCTGGCAGGCACCGCTCTCCCTGCGTCCTCGGGTGGAATTCAGCATGAATATGGCTTTTGCTTATGTCCTTGTATACGTGGCACCGGTGACATCAGCGTAGCTGTGGGAGCAGGGATTGCTCGCTAGCTGTGATTGCAGAAGCCCAAAAATGTAAAATGACCATTTATATGAGGTCGTGTGTAAGTTTCACTCTCATCCCTGTACCATTTAGCACTAAAACTTAAAATACCTGTTTTCATACAAAACCAGATATCGTTTTGTTGTAGTTTTATTGGTTTTAATCAGGGATGACACCACAGCACATAAAAATTATTTCTACATATCTAGATTCATCACAGCCCTGACTAGAAACCCCAATGACATCAAAGGATTAAATGCATCTTTCTGGCACGAATCCAGAGTTAAGCTAGGGAACCTGTAGGAAGGGCCTGTGTTTGGTTTTGACATGCAGATCACCCAGGTTAAACAGGTGTCAGCGGACGCAAGTTCACTCCAGGGCTTTGCTGTAGTTAGCACAGGACAAGCACATTTCAAGAACAGAAACAAAGACCTCTTAAAAAAACGAAAGAATTTAAAAAAAATATTAAAACTCAGGCCTGAGCTGCACCCCATGATACTCTACTGCACAGTGGAAGCTAAATTTGTTTTCCAGAGATAAACTTGCTCTGCATCCAAGATAAACTTAATATTTGAGCACCTCTGAAATCCCAATAATTTGGGGTGTTTATCCGAGTAGACATGGTTTAACACATCTGGCTGTGACTGCCAATCCTTCTCATTTTTGCAGGTTTGCTCCATCAATACATAACACTATTTGCTTTCATTTGGGCAAAATCCAGTTTCCTTCACACCAAATCATCTGGACCAGCTTACAAAAAACCCATTCTGGCCAGCTACTATGGAAAAACCTGAATTCACCTGGAACTAATGAATGAGTAAAATAAACTGTGAATGGGACAGTCAGTAATAACTATTTCCATGGAAAATCCAGTCTTTGAACAACCAGGTGCCAGAATCATCCCTTAATCCTCCTCCAGCCTGAATCACCCACTGCAACAGCACAGTCCTTTCTTATTACCAGGTTCTCCCTTGCTTATCCTGAGCCAAGTATTTTTTTCCCCCCCTCTCCTGATGTTCCTCTCATTTGGGCTCTCATTCGGGCTCTCATTCCTGCAACTGTAAAGGCTGGTAGGAGAATCATACCAATTGTATTCAGATGCTGGATGTGAGAAACCAAATATTTTTCCTCACTTGAGCTCCTCCATCTGCAGAGCTTTGCTGTGCCTAACGCTGCTCTACACAGCCCATGGGGCTGGCAGGTGCTGCCTGCTGAGGCCGGCACATTTTTCCTATAATTTGTTCCTTTACTAGGTCTCAGAACATATTTAAAAATCCAGCTGACATGACTAAATTATTGATTCCACATCAAGGTGTGGATTTATGGCTTGTTTTGAAAGCTGCAGAGTCTTATTTTAAGTGTGCCTCCATGCACTTATACCCACATAGAAAATTAAAAGCTTTGGAGGGGGGAATAATTAGAAGAAAAATCAATGGAAAATGAAAAGGACAGTTTTACTTTGGTTCTAGCACTGCTGAGAAACAATCCCTTCATGATTCTTATACAACAGATCGGGGTTATCATCCTCATCTTGCCTGGCATCTCAGGCACCGGAGAGCAGCGCGCCCATGCGGGATGCCCATTAGAGAGCCAAGATCACAGAACAAATTCTTGTCCACCAGTCCCTTGCCACTCTCACATGTGTCCTTGTTACTCCCAAGCAGATTAAATGCCAAACATCCACTTTGCAGACCCCCAGCCAGGGCCAAGGTCACCGTCTGGCTGGCACGCACCGGGGCTGTGCATGGGCAGGCCGCTGCAGTAGTCTGGGAACCAGGGCTTGGATTCAAATTAGAAAACAGCAAGAACCTTTCAAGCCAAGAACAACAATTCAGCTGGGAACGGTGCGATGCTTTACACTGAACAAACACGAGCTAATTTATCAGAGCGTTGACTCCAGCTCCCTTCCGAGATAGCGCTGGCGGCACCTCTGAGCAAAGGCAGACAGAAAGAGCAGAGGAGAGGGTAGGTAGGGCACAGAGGGGGAAATCCAACCAAAATAGCCTTTTCCAGTGAATTAGACTACACCAAAACAGAGAGGGGGAGAAATGCTTAGAGCTCGCTCTGAGCTCTGTCATTGACTGCAGACAGTGCACTTAACCCGACGGATCTAAGCACAAGACAGGCGCTAGAATAAAGCGAGCGCAAATAACCACATAGATAACACATAGACAGACACCCGCTGCCCTGCCCAGCTGCGCCAGGGTGCTGCACACACCTACCCTTTCCGAAAAGTGCAGCCCTACACAGTCATTTCAGCTTGCCGTAGGTCACTCCTATGTTTAGTTTTATCTTGTTTTCAGTTTGCCCCGGTGCCGTTGCCGTACACAAGCCGGCTCCGACGGAGTACACGTGCAAGTGAAGAAGGAAACGCAAACAGAGCCATCAGCAGTTTCCAGCGTCCCAGCCCCTGCCCTCTCCTAGCACCGGTCAGAGAGGCAGCGTGAGGCATCGGAAACCTTCAGAGATGGCCCATTTCTTGCAAAACTTCTGTTTTGCCAGCTCTAACATTCCTGTAAACATCAGGAAATTTGGGTACTTATCTAAACCACATCTTCAGGTGCATTGAGCGGCAATTTCAATGGGATTACAAGGCTGTCCGTTAATGACTGAGTGATTGAGGTGACTTGTCCTCACCAGGGCCATGCTCAGCTCCACACTGCCCGTGCCACCTTCTCTGGCACCGGTCCCTCTGGGCACCACAGGGACACGTCCCTTACTGCTGGGGTCATATTTGTGCTTAGTGAAAGCAGAATGTGATAAAAAGAATAAAACCTCTACTTATTCTTCCTACTTGGGAGTTTTTACTTCTTTAACAGCTCCTTTATTATTTCACCAAGTCGCCCGTATCCCTTTACAAGGAAATATATGTTGCCCCTTCATTTCCATGAGGGAGGCGGGGGAAGAAAGGACGCTGTTTTCTCTCCGCGGTATCAGTTTTCAGTGTGACACACAGTTCACTGCAAAAACCAAACAGCCCTAATGAGAGCGATTGTGCAGTCGCTGCACCCGGTGTCAGCTCCTCAGCTGCCGCCAGCAGCACCCAGCCCTCCACAGGGTCAGCGGGGACCAGGACACGTCCCCCTGGCCCTTGCAGCTCCCACCATCGCTCCCAGCAGGTCCTCCTCGCTGGGGAACGGTACATGGGAGCTCTGTGCAAACCCCACTGTGACTTGCTGCAGCCGAGCCGGGGTCACTGCACCCAGCGCTGTGGTTACACCACATCAAGGGGTGGAAAAGTGACGCCAAATGACTTTACACCCAGAGCTGCAGTGCACCAAGGACTCAGATAAAGCAATCTTCTAAATTTGGATGGTGTTTGGATGGTGGGGAGAGGCCTGGGGGATTTCATGAGGTGCCTCAGGCTGGGGTCAGCCCTTCCAGGGGCAGTTTGGGTGTCCCTACACTGAGGGGTCAACATGTCCTAAGGAATCTGTAAGAGCAGCAACCTCAAAGGACTCTTACCCACAGAGCTGGGCAACTCTACAGCCATTTGGAGCATCTCCTCTAATCCCTTTGATTGCAATAATTGCATCTGCATCGCACAGGCCTTGCTGGGCACTGGAGAACTTGCCCAAAGCACCGTGGTTCCCCTGCTTAATGGAGGTAGGGCCGAGCAGGCCCCTTCCCATGCTGGTGAAGGAGGATCCTGCTCCGAAGGGGCAAGCTGCAGGTTGCATTTGGTCCTGCCCATCAGCCCCCGGACCCCCCAGGCCCTGGCAGAGGACAGAGGTGCCCACCACCTCCCTTTCCCCTCCCAATTGGAGGGGTCAGGGTTCATCCCATCTGTTTGCTCACAGTTGCCTTTTCTCAGGCTGTGTTTTTCTTTTCACTTTTGACCAACAACCCCTGTTTTAATTAGACTCCGGCGCCATCACAATTATTTCCTTATACATCCTTGCCTTTTATCTGCCTATCAGAGAGCTGTCCATCAGATTTAGGATACCCCACAAAGCTGCTCCTCAGGCTTTGAGTGTCCCCATTGACTCAGGACAGGATCCCAGGCTGGGGAAACCGCCATCAGATCCTCATTCTTCACCCAGCTTTAATTTACTCCTGACACCAGGAGTCCCAAGCCTCTCCTCTTTACCTTCATTGTGGTCTCCAGCCACCGCAACAGCCCCGCTTGGCATCATGGGCTGAGGAGGAATGACTCCCAAGGAGCCGTTGCCATGGGTGCAGACGCTGGTCCCTCCGGGTTCCCATGGCGCCGGGCGAGACACGCACCGAGGTGATGAGAGGGAAGAATATGCACCCGCCAAGCTATTTGTAGCCCATCTAAGCATCTCGCAAGTTAAACAGTTTGCCTTTCTTCCCCCTGCTCCCATCACCCAGCAAGCTTGGGGGGCTCTCCCACCCACCAGGGCAGCGCTTGCGGTGCACAAAAGGCCAAATGATTGTCCCAACTGACTTGGAGACAAAAATAAAATTCACCACGGGTGCTCAAGCATGGCCGAGGGCAGAATTTGGCTCCAACAAGCTGCCTGTTGGCTGGTTTGCATTTTACAATTTTTGGCATGAAGTCCTCATCTTGGCCCTTGCTGCAGGCTGGGGTAGGGCGAGGGGCCGTGCCCCAGGGCTGGAGCACAGCAGGCTCCTCGGAAACCTGGAGTTTTTCGCCCCTGGGAAGCACGTAACACAAGATGGGTATTGCAGGGTGGACAGGAGGAGGGATGCCCTAGACCTTGGCTGCACGGCCACGGGGAGGACGTGGCAATGGAAACTCATTCCTCCAGCCAGGAGCAAGCACGTGTGGGACAACTCCCAAGTCACCCTCTCCCTTGCAGGCAGGCTCGAGTAGAAGAGGTCATTTGCCCAATCTGGGGTGGTTTTCACAGATGGTGAAGCTTCACCCAGCCCCTCTCCACAGCCTATAGAAAGGTTTCTGCTGGTCTGCCTTGGCTGTGCCTGCAGACCACCGGTCTCCCTGCCAGAGATGAGGCTTCATCAGCTGCCAGCACTCAAGTACTGTATCATTTAAAATTCCCTCTGATGTCCCATTTCACTGGTGATGTCAGCCAAAAAATATTTTAGCAGAGGGGGGAAAACGGCCCAGCACAAGCGTAGGGTGTGACCAAATCCGGAATAAACTTTGCCTACAAATTAAGCATCTTCCTTCTTTAAACCGATCCCCCTCCTTCTCCAGGCCTTCAAACATGTATCACCCCTCAGATCTGCCCACAAGCAGGGGAAGTCAGCGGCGAGCCAGTCAGCTGGACATGGTGGTGAGAGCAAGAGGAATTAGTCTCCGTAGCATATGAAAAGAATTAGGACTATTTAATCTCCTTTTCCCCTTATCAGTGGTCTCAAATGTCACTTTGAGAGGGAAACACAGTGGAAATTCCTGCAGATCTTTCCTACAATTAAGGAATTGACAAGGTTTTTCAGCTTTTTCTCTCTGCGTTTGAAAAATCACTACATAGAGGAAACAATCTTTGCGGAGCGTATAACTCACAATAGGCTGAAACATTATCTTAAACTATTCGTCTGCTTCCTGCTTAAGTAAACATATTAGGAATGCGTGTATATATTTCTGGGGCAGCTTAAAAATAAAAAGAAAAGAGGTATATAGTCTCTCCTGCTTTTGAGTAGCACGTTGTTTATGTTGTTATAAGCACAGATCATATTTATAGCTGAACACCGCGTGAAAGTGCAGGCAAGCTGGGAAACATTTGTTAGGTTTAACAATCTTTTATTTAACGGGTGCAGAAAAATGCATCCCTTTGGATTGATTCATGACATGAATTGTATAGAAACCTTCTTCCTCAAGAAAAGAAAAACCTCAAAAGGTCAATCTGACATTTCAGCTTTCTCAAACAACCAGCAAAGATGTTCACAGAGCAAAATCCCCAGCCCAACAAGCTGGATGGGGTTAGAGGAGGGAAAGGATAAACCACAGCTAGAGACACGTTTCAGGACAAAAAGCAGAGCCATTCACATCACCTGGGCTGGAAGGGACCCATCCCACTGCACAGTTCATGAAATGCATTGCACTCTTCAAAGCATCCCGAGGCAGGGGCTTTGCAGGCTGCAAGGAAGGGGCTGGCAAAGCCTTTTGGCTGCGTGGCATCTGCCCCATCCGACCAACAGGCCTAGCCCCCCTCTCGGGCTGGGCCACCCAGTCAAAACCAGAGGTGAGAAGAGCTTTTCTCAACTCCCAGTTGCCGGAGCTGGCTGCAGCAAGCGCCTGCTGTACAGAGCAAGCCCACATGGGCAGAGGAGCAGCTCCTCCTGCAAGCCCTCGGTCAGGGAGTCACGGGTTTTTACAGTTTGACACCTCTCGCCTTGCCAAGGGCGTTGCATCTTTGCACTGGTGCAGAATTAACTCAACCCTGGACCAGCCTTTTCCAAGCAGAGCAGCGACCCATCACAGGGCTCTGCAGATTGCGCTCAGCTTCCACCGCTCCTCCAGGGCAAAGCATGTGCACACACCTGTATGTGCTAGTGTTTGCTGCCACAGGGGTAAGGGCTGTCTGAGAACTGCTTTGTGGTCATAGAGAGGGAATAACATGCAGAGACACGCACCAGGGCACCCCCATGAAGCCTACTGCAGGGCCAAATGAGCCCAGGGGAGATGGTACAGCAGAGGCTCCCTGGGTGGCTCGTGCCCACCCCATGAGAAGACCATCCCTGCAGGCACAGGGAGCAGCCAGTGCCCCAGCCAAGGGCATCCCTCTGCCTGCAGTTTTTCCTGAGTACCCACCAGTCCCCACACAGACCACTTCCACTTAGGGGCTGAACACTGATCACTCATTAGGCATTGCCCAGGTCAACCTGAGACATTCCCCAGAAATTTCGCCATGCAGTTGGGTGCTTTGTGGAGGGAGCTCCCAAAGCCCAGGAGAGCAGACACCACCAGTCTTTCCCTTTAGAATCATTTAGGTTGGAAAAGACCCTTAGGATCATTGAGTCCAACCATCAACCTAACACTGGCAAGTCCACCACTAAACCATATCCCTAAGCACCACATCTACACATCTTTTAAATACCTCCAGCGATGGTGACTCAATCGCTTCCCTGGGCAGCCTGTTCCAAAACTTGACGGTTCCAAAACGCCTTCAGTGAAAAGATTTTTCTGAATAGCCAATCTAAACCTCCCCAGGAGCAACTTGAGGCTGTTTCCTGTCTTCCTATCGTTCATTACCTGGGAGAAGAGACTGACCCCCACCTCGCTACAACCTCCTTTCAGCCTCAAAAGACTTCTTCTCTGGACCCTTCACCAGCTTTGTTACCCTTCTTTGGGCAACCAAATCTGTATTGCAGGTGACTCAGGCCATCATTGGTTTTCCAAAAGGAACAGAGGGAACACACAAGTTTGGTACTTGCTAAAAATGCTTTAGAGACAGAAAAAGAGAGGATTTGCTTCCAGAGATTACCCAGGAGAACTACATAATATATCCCCTATCATTGTATAAAGGGAGCAAACACCCATCTCTGGCTTTTTCTCTCACAGTCATGGCTGTAGGTCTCCAAGCCCCTGAAGTTCACTTTGTGCCCCACGAGGGGCTTGGTGGTGCGAAGCACATGCAGACTAGCATTTCCACAGAGTCAGCAAAGAGAGGCGGCTGTCTCACAGAGCTGACTGCCCTCACCCACATGCTCCTCTCCAGCCCTAAACCAGGGGGAAGAGATGACTGTGGACCTTTATTTGCCGCTCCTGCCTCTTCCCATTACCCACAGCAGGGCTCTGGGGCAAGGAAAGGCAGAACAGCAAGAGCTGCTTCACACTGGCCGTATTCTAGAAAACCCTCATGTTTTTCAGTACTCGAGAAGTCACGAGTTAAAGCAGCAAATAAACAAAACAGAAAAACCAAAACAAAGGCTTCATCTCAGCTACATTGTCCTTATCTGCCTGGGTTTTCCTTTTTATCCCAGAGCTTCAGGGGAAACAAGCCCACAGGCAAAGCAGAGCTATTCCAAGGTGCCACAGCTTCACCCCCAGCATCGCTCTACCCCTCCCCACCCAGGCAGCTCTCACACAGATTAAACAACAGCTTTAAAAACCAACATCTTGCAAGAAGGCAGCCCCAGGGCTCCTGCCCCAGGCCTAGCAGCTCTCAAGCCAAGTAAACTTGATTGCTCCCGTTAAATTACTGCTATGCTATTTCTCCTCTGAAAAGTAGATCGGCTTCTCACCCCAGGCTGCGTACCCACCACCCTCCAAACCCCCACCACCCCTGCGTGACCCTGCCAGGTCCCCAACCAGACCCCCCCCCCCAGACACACAGCTCCCATGCACTTACCAGCAGCACCTCTCCACAGCAAGCAAGCAGGGGCAAGATTACAGATAGAGCGGCTTAATTCATTTAATAGGCCTGAAGGAGAGGCGTGGGCTCCCACCTCGTCCCCAGGTCCCACACCCCCCACCTGCCCTGCTCCTGCGAGGGAATGGCAGCACAGCCCGGAGCAGCAGCACCTGCTCGGTACATCGCAGGTGACCACAGAGCAACACTAACGTGGCAGGACCGCTGTGATAAACTTAGGCTGAAATTTTCTCCAGAAAGAGCTTGCTGGTCCTACTTACGGTTCATACCAGCTCAGCAAACTAAATAAACTCTTCCGGAAAAAGTCTTGGGTGACAGTTTAGCTGAAGAATTTCAGCTCTCACCCATTTGAACCAACTCAACAGCTGCAATGGCTTAAGGCACAAACACACACACCTGCTCTGGGCAACCACTCCACAATTTGGAGACAATTTGCTCCCAAAAGCAGAGGGAAGGCTGTGCTTGCCCCTTGGCTGCTCCTGCTGGGCACCACGGCACCAGCCGGCCTCCTGGCAGCCGGAGTTCCTGATGGAGAGGAGGAGAAGGAGTCAAGGGACAGAAATCCTGCTGGAGGAGTGGGATGAGATGGGTCCCTAAGGAAAGCAAAGGCTTGGGCATCTGCAATGAGGCCGTCTGTTAGGTGTCTTGGTCTATCTGGAATTGGCACCAAAGAAACCCAAGGCTCCACACCCCGACTGATACTACTGTTCTGGCGAAAGCTCCCAGGGTGGAGTTCACCCGAGTCATCAATTTTTACATTTGAGTTTGATGAGATAAAGAGCTAATGTGTGATTTGTGCCAGCCGAACCCAGAGCAGCAAGCTCTGTCCATCACCTTCTGGAAGGGCAAGGTTTATCTGCGCAGCGCAGCTGCCAATGAGCCATTAATTATGAATTGCATAAACCGAGTAAATCTCACAACAAATCTTCCTGGTGCTTGTCGAGTAACCTGCCCTGCAACTGGAAAAGGCCCCCAGGAGCGTTTGGGTCTTGCAGGGAGCCCGCCCCACCGTGTCCCTCTCTGCTGTGATGGGCAGCCCCTGTTTGCCAGGAGGACTGCAGACTGGCACCTCTGGAGGTTTGCACCGATGGGCCTCCTCTCCTTCCACCACCAGAAAACAAGACAACTTTCCCACCTTTACATTTAATAGCAAAGCCTCTGCCAGGCTTTACGGCTTGGCCATCCAGCCCCCGATGCAATCGTTGGCATAGCTCTGAGGAGGTGCCGGAGCTCTGTGTGCTCCTTACCGGGTGCTGGGGCAGCAGAAGCTTTACAAAATGCCACTCGCTGGCAGAGCTCAACCCACTGAGCTACAATGCGGTGGCGCTGGGGGAGACGTCTCCTTAGTGGGGATGCCACTGGGCAGGCTTGGGGGCTGGGGGCGGTACTGCGATCCGCTCCAAGTAGTTTGTTTTCCAAGAATCTAAGAAGCAGAATGAATGCTTTCAAATTCAGGCCTGCAGCCTTTCTACGAGGAGTTTTATTTACCCCTCACCAGACAGGGCGCAGAGAGCTCTCTGTGTTGGCCCCGCTCCCCGCTGTGTAGTTGGGGCATTTGCACGTGATGGTTGGAAACACTCCTTTAGTTCTTACAGCAACCAGGCTCACAGTGCAGGATCCGTTTGCTCATTGACTACTGTGTCTCCTAAGCCTTATTTTTGGTCCCCCTTTCCGCAGACTGGGAGTGAAGACACTTTTTCCACAGGAGACAACAGAGAAAGATCCCGAAGGGAGCTCATGGAGCACCATGTAATGTCACCGGGGAAATGTGGTCTGGATGAATTCTGCTGCCCACACAACAGTGTCCAGCCAAGGCCAAAGGTCTCAAGATAAAAATTGAAGGTTATACCAGAGACATGAGTGCCACCAAGCTCGGTGGAACAATCATGCGTTTGTCCTCAGGATGAAAGAGGGAATTCTGTTTGCGCTGTGGCAAAGCCTGGCAATCACAGTGGGGAGATTTAACGGGAGTTTAATCACCGATTTTAATGGGATTTGCTAGAGGTCCCACAGGGCATAGGAATCACAGAATCACAGAAACATTCAGGTTGGAAAAGACCCTTAGGATCATTGAGTCCAACCATAAACCTAACACTGCCAAGTCCACCACTAAACCACGCCCCTAAGAACGATGTCTACCCGCTTTTTAAATACCTCCAGGGATGATGACTCAAACGCTTCCCTGGGCAGCCTGTCCCAATGTTTGATAACCTGTTCAGTGGAGAAATTTTTCCTGATATCCAACCTAAACCTCCCCTGGCACAACTTGAGGCTGTTTCCTCTTGTCTTATCACTTGTTACTTGGGAGAAGAGACCGACCGCAGGTCCCGGTTGTCCTCTCTCTGGGTTATGGACTCGGGGAGCAGCTGCCTCGCTGTACAGCTCCCCATCCCCTGCAGCGCTACCGCCCTTCTGCAAGGGAAGCTCTCCCCAGTTTTCAGGGCTGAGTGATCGCTAAGGACAAGGATCTGCTCTGGGGCCAGGGGTGACAGGGGGCTCCTTGCACATGGGGAAGGCAAAGCACGTGTTTCCACACCCCTGCTTCCCTCAGACTGCAGGAAAGTGACATTGGAAAGGCCTGTGCACCCCAGAGGCTGCATCCAGGTTAGGGTAACACCAAGTCCTGTCCCGACTTGCTCCCCCTCTGTCAGGGCTGCAGAAAGAGCAAACTGCCCCGTGCGGCTCCTGCAGCCCCACCACAGCCACGGGACAGGAGGAACCAGCTCTGCAGCCCCGCTAACACCGTGCGAGAGCCCCATCAGACCCACGCTCCCGTTTGCACCCTCAGAGGAAAAAGCTGCTTGCTTAAAGCGGTGTGGTGGCCTCGTCCACGCTCTTCCTCCAGCCAGTGCCCCGTTTGTGCCGCTCTCACTGCAGGTCGGGGGAATGGCCACGGATTCCTCGGCCCCAAGGACTGCCGTTTGCCTCCCACGTTTCACTGCTTGGTGCCATGTCTCCATCAGCAAATTAACTTCACTTCAGAGCCACCATGTTTCAGAGTTAGAAAGGTAAAGTCATGTCCACTTCGGTTGCAAGGATTATTCAGGTATCGCTGTGAACTACCAGCTGTTACTCCATCCTAACCACTGCTCCAGGTCAGATAAAGCCCTCTTTATCTAACATCTATTGTCCAGCAGCAAATGCTTAGAGAAAGCCTGTATGAATCAAGTGAATCATGGAGCCCAACAGCACACTGGGGACTCATGGGCTGATGTTTGTAACAGTCACAGAAGGATCATCCACCAGGATCTCTCTTAACTCTCCGTGTGTAATCCAGCCGCACTCACACACCCTGCACGGCAACCCAACGTGAGACGAGGCAGGTTTAAACCGGCAATAACGTCCCTGCACGAGGGCGCATCAGCTTAATTAATGTTTGAAACCTGCTGCCAAGGAAGCGGTGCTGCTCTTTGCACCAAGCAGAGGTAGGGCCGATGCAGGTTGGGGTGCAGGGAGATGCCACACAGCCGTGGGGTCGCAGAATCGGCTTTGCTGGAGACACGGGGCAGGAGAGCGCTCCGTGCACGGCCAAAAGCGAAGCAAGGACTTCTTGTCAGAAGCACTTGCTGTAAGGTCAGCGTTTGTGAAAGCTGACAGCCTCAGAAACAGAAAACCAGAAGTCCTGTGAGCAGCCACGGGACAAGCATCAGCAAGAACCGTGCAGGGGAGAGCAGTGCTTGAAAAACACAGCAGAGTGGAAAAAACAGATTTTTCTGGAGCAGAGCACTAGGAACAGCGCGTTTGGCAGTTACAGCGAAAAAAAACCCCAGAGACATCAGCACTTCTGAGTCCCCAGCTCTGGGGAAGAAGGCAGGTTGGTGGCTGGAGTAAGGAGACCGACGCACCCGCGCCATGCTCCTCCGACACGGAGCAACCTCAGGCTCCCACCGCACTCTTCCCTGCCCCGTTGGGCAGCGGGGACCCTTCCCTGGTGTGCTGTGGGGATGGCGAGTCTTTGGGACAGCTTGAAAAAGCCTGTGAGGGGGAAGGTGGCTTGGAAATCAAAATGGCTATTGTTTTTCTCCATGAAAGATGAACAAATTTCATCATTAAAAGGTCAGCTCAGTCCACGTGAAGACCAGGCTATCGTAACCTCTGCTGCTTCTTTGAACAATTTTTCTCCTGAAGAAGGAGCCGCCAGGCCAGTTCAGAGGGACCTCTGCTTCTGAAGGTGGAAAATGCCTGGCATTGTGTCCAGCCTGTGTTTGAAGTGGGAGAAAAGCAACTTTGAATAAGCTTTTTATGGGCCCCATGGCTCTGCTTGACCATAATGTCAGCTTGTAATTAGCAACAGATACCACTTCTGTCACTTGTGATGTTATCATCAGCCGTCTTGCGTTTCAAAGTGAGGAGAGGCATGTAAATTATGGGCAATTTGGTCTCTGAAATGGGCTTTATGGGTTGCTTTTTTTTTTCTGTGGGGCGACTGGGAAGCCTGGAGTTCGTTACAGAGATAGCAGTTGAGCCGGCAGAGAAAAGCAATGTACATTACGGAGCTGCTCCAGCAGATGCCTGGAGGAAACACATATGTGCCGGCTCCCCGGTGAAGGCAGAACTGAGGGGTAGGTCTCGCTGTATGTTCTGAGGAAAGAGGAGAGCAGGTTTGGAGGCAGCCACCGTCCTGCGTCTGAGATGAGGAGGGCTCTGCAAAGCTTCATTCACTCACTGACGCTGGAGCTGGAAGGGGAAGGGGATGGATCGCTCCTGGGCAGCCAACGCAGCGTTGTTTCCTACCCAACATATGGCAAGTACTTTGGCTGACAAAGGGTTAGACAGCGCAAAAACAGCTGAGACAAGATTTTCCCCTTATTGATAGAAAGCCTTGCCTTCAACTAAAATACAATTTTCAGAGCAAAGGAGAGGCTTGTAATTCTCAAAACAGATTTGATTTTTTGTAAGAAAAACAAAACCCCCAAACTCACATCGTTTCCAGTTTTGACCGAAAGCAGTTTTAACTTCTGTTAAAAAAAAATAGAGCAAAATTTTTTGCCTTTTTTTTCGGGGCGGGGAGGGGGGAAGCCTATTTCTTGCAGCAAGCCCAGCAAGTTTCCCACATGCCCTGGCACTGCTCTGCAGCCTAACAGATCCCACTGAGTATTTGATTTCATCTATTGCTGTACGAATTATTGAGCGTCCTGTTTCTGCCTTGCTTTGGCCTCCTGCAGAAGGAGTCACACCGGAGCTACTCTTTGCGAGGGCTCTCCAGGAAATGGGCTACAGCAGAATTTGGCCCCACGTTGACTCTGTGGTGTCAAGTTCTCCCCTTTTATTCGCTGGAGGAATTCAAGCATCACTCTGCTGCTCCAATCTTTCTATCTACCACTGGCAAATAACACAGCCAAAAAGGTTATCTGCCTTCAAACAGAAATAGCTTATGTTTAGAAAAGAATTAAATTTTGTTCCCTTTAGAGTTGCAACCACATCCTCAAAGCTGTTAACCTGAAAGTGAACTTCAGATAATAAAACTCTAACCTCACCCCTTCAGAAGAGCCAGCAGTCAGCAGCTACCTTGTGTACTCTCCCGCTATCTGCCCCATCGATTGCTTGATAGCCTGGCTTGTTTTCTTTTTCAAGGGAAGACAGCTACTAAATCTACGCTCCCCATCCCTCTCCTTAGCACTCTTGGGCTTCTCCACAGCTGCAATGCTTTTCCATCGTCCCTGCTCTCAGTTAAATAAACATTATGACACATACTGATTGCTTTAACAAACTTTACTGTTCCACGTCCTCGGCAAAGCACGGTTATCTTTTTACAGGGAACATTCCTTTCCTGTTGCTATGCCTACTTCAGCGCCATCCAGCACGATAGCCAAGACTGCTGAACTAACTCGCGATTTCCAATGACTCCGGGTTTGCTCATCTTGAAATAGCTCAGGAGGGGTGTGGGGCCAGACCGCCAGCAGATGTGAGCCGTCAGAGCTCCTCTGCCTGCAGCCGAGCTCCCCCAGTTTATCCCAGTCCAGGACCCGCTGTCGGAGGGCGAGTCCTGTCTTCTGAAAATGCCCCGGAGCTAAAAATGTCTGGGTGGAGTGAGGTGGGCGAAGGAAAAAGGAAAAGAGGGGTATGGCTGCCAGCACGGCGGGGGAAGGTTGGTTTTATCCTCCCTGAAAGGCTGCGTTTGGAGTTCTGTAATTTGCAACTAAATTGCAGAATCCAGAAATATTTCTGGCAAATGGTATTTCACAACCATTCATCATCGTCGTGCACAATTTCCTTCACATGACACCCTATGTTTTAAAACTTGCAAAGAGAGGGGAAACTGCCATTTGTTTTGGCCAAGCCGAAATAGCCCCTGGCGCAGGGACTGGGGGCGCCGGGGCTGCTCCCGTCGATAAGGCGGGCGGCCAGCCCCGGCCAGGCAGCTGCGGGCACCTCCTGTTCCACGCACGACACATAACGGTTTCAAGAAATGAGTGTGCTTCGGTTTCCCCTAACCGGCTCGGTTTTGACATCTAGCACAGCGGTGCCTATGGTCCGTGGGGTTGCGCCATTCTGTTAACTACTGCAGGGCAACCTAGAGATTTTAATGACAAACTTCCATAAAGTCAGCGTTTTCACCTTTTTTCATGCTGTTTCCACTCCCCCTCGTGCAAACATTTGCCTCTCAATAAAGGATAGGTTGGCTCCTCAGATACCTCAATGCTCAAAGGTCTGGTTATTTCTATCTAGCGGAGACCCAGATGCAACAGCTCCGAAATATATCTAGTATGCTGGACAAGACGGGGAGAGGCCAGTGAAGCCGAAGAAGATTTCTGGCAGCTGATCGGTTGTAAAAGATAGCTCTTCCTCCAGGCATCAGCCCGAGTATTTTTGGATCCACCGGACATGTGTGTGCGCTGCCCTCGCAGCTCTCAGTTTGAATGCTCCTGCACCTTCCTGCACCACAAACCCAAACTGTTTCCTCCTTGTTCTAAGGATGTTAAGCGATGTACAGGATCTAATTAAGATTTCTTCTTTTTATCATTCTATTTAGGCTTTTTTATGACCTAGCCACAATACATAGTTGTGCATGGGGGGGGAAATACAAGGGTGTGAGCAGAGGAAAGGACTTGAAAGGAAGCAGATAAATCCCAGCCCAAGTCCCTCCTAGCCTGTATCCGGCAGCGAGCACATTGCCAGCCGTAGAAGGGATGGGGGCAGCCCCCTTTCCAGGCCAACACTCTCCCTCTTGTTGGGGGACTCTCCACCTTGTCCCCATCTCTCTCCCTCCCGCCAAGCTCTGCACCCAGAGCCACGTCTATTTCCTGGGTCCGGGAGCAGCAGGAGGAGGTATCCAGGGGGTCCTGCTGGGGATAAACTGGGGGGTCACCCCAGGATAAACCCAGCCCTTGGGAAAGAGATTTCTGTCCGTTCTCCTCCCAAATGGGGCTGTGCACGGTGGCTCCCCGGAGACCCTCCACCTACCCTGCCCCAAGAGATACAGCAACGGCAGCTGACTTCTTCCATAGCTGAACCCAGCAGTGCCAAGGGATGCGTCTGCTGGCAGAACACCAAGGACTCATCTCCGGCCACGGTAACACAGCCAGGGCAGCACTCAAAGCCTGCACAGCTCAGGAAGGAGGGAAACCGGAGAGCTGGATGGGCCCAAACCCAGATGGAGAGAGACAGCCGCGCGAATGGAGGAAATGATTCAGAATCTGGAAATGTGAACAGCACAGGCCGCGTGCGCTGGGTCTGGAATTGGCCTCTCTCGACACAGAGTGGCTGGGTTGTTGTTTTTTTTTGGGACTCAGACAGGGATTCTTGGAAGTGTGTCAGGAGCAGGCTGAGTGCGTGTGCCAGATCCACGTGGAGAAAACCTCCTGGTCTGGAACGTCAGTTGGGTGTTTTTGCTTTTTGCAGGTTGTACAAGCTGAAGTTCAAACGGCCACATTCCTTGCGGTCATTTGCTTTTATTAAAGGAATGATGTACACACATATTGCCAGCAAGCCCTACACCTAGGAGATGTGCTGTGGGTTCTAATAGGAAGAAAAACTGGCCTTCCGTGGAAAAAGCGTGTCTAAAGGCTTTTCTGGTCCATCAACAGGACAACTTCTTTGTAATTCCACTGCTCGTTCCCACTGAACTGCAAACAGGTCAAAGCCAGGAGCACTGGAAAGAGCTCTTTCCCTCTGTACCCTGCTACTGCGTGCTCTGCTGAGCTCCGGAGCGGCACAGTGCAGCCACTCCAGCCACCCCAGACCCCACAGGGTTCCCTCTGACAGACAGCCCTAGCCTCCCATGCCGGGCCCCCTTCACCACCATGTATTTAAGCTCACCTTAGCCTAACAAGGCTGCGCTGCTGGTCTTTCTTTTAGCTTTTCCAGCCCATTTCCTTGGCACAAGCTCTGGTTTCTGCCTCTCCATGGAAATGGGATTGCATGATCTAATTGTCCTAGCTTTTAGGTAAAACCCAACCTTTAAGACACCCCAGTGACTCCCACACCAGCTTGCCCAGTTTTCCAGTTTGACTGTTTGAGGCCAGCAGACCCTCCTTTTTGCTTTGGCTCCTTTTTGCCCCCATTAGGCAAAATGCTATATAAGCCATCTTGGCTGCTTTTGCAAAGGGTTCCCCCGACCACTCTCACCTCCACTGCCATCCCATCCCAGCCCCATCAGCTCCTTCGAGCCTTTGTTGACCCACCATCCCTACAAGCTCCTCATTTTCCTGAAGTCACCCCTTGTCCTGCTCATTCAACCTGCAAAGGTGGAACAAGTTCACCTTTCCCTGCTGCCTCTGGTGTGGCCTCTGCCCATTTACATCTCGGCTGGGTAACACAAGATCAAAGACAACAGCAAGGTCTGGGTCCCCAGATGCCTAGATAATCTCAAATGCTGCTGTGGGGATTGTGACAGTCACGGGAGAAGGAGAAGATCCAGGAACATCGGTCCCAGATATCATCATGTTTAATTTCACTTCATTAAATTTAAATGGGATTGCGTTACATCCTAGACAGTCTTTGAGAAATGCATTTATGGGGGGGTTGGTGGTGAGGTCCAACACTCGGACATTCCTGGATGCGTGGCATGGGGTGAGGCAATCAGGACCATAAATCAGTTCCTCACAGGACAACCAGATGAGATTTCTGAATTCACCCCTGAGCTGGCTCTGAATTTGATACCTGGGAAGGGCTAGATGTACCCGGCTGGCAAATTAATCTCTTCCAGACCAGCCTCAAACCTGGTCCTGGAGGTAAACACACCTCCCTGCCCCTGTGTCCTCTGGCCGTAGACTGGAAACACCACCTAAATTAGTGGGAAGGGAGTCTGCTTTCCTGTTTGTGCAAGAACTGACTTCTCTGAAGACTTGCCAGTGGTGGGGCTGGGTTTAAGAAGAATAAAATACTGTCAAGATGAAGGGGAGCATCAGTGAAGGTCAGTGAGTACTTTGGATTAAAATTTCTCCCCAGATTTATGTGAGGTTTGCATTGTCTAGCTTTCTTTCGTTGGGTGATCTCTTGCATTCCTGTGGCACAAGAAGCCAAATTCATTCTTGCTCTAAATCCATTTATTTCTCTCCTGAAATTAATTTTGCTCTTGCATTTCAAAGAGCGGTGATGGCAGAGCAGCTACTAAGCTCTGCGAGACACAAAGGAGTTGCGTCTGCTGCAACAGCACAACCATAAACACAGTTTATGCCCTCTGAGGGAGGGCTGTGGATGTTTTACCTTTGGCTTCCAGCAAGCCCAGCTTGCTTTGAGCCTCCCTCATAGATCTTTTCTTTCAGGGAAAATGGGAAAGAAAAATCAAAACCACATTTCCAAATGTACCTATTCCCTACCATCTTTTTAGGAAAAACCCATGGTGAATCCTTACACATCTCCCAACAATACGTGCAGAACGAGAATGGCTTAGGAAGAAGTGGAGAAAAAAAAAAATCAGCAAACTTACAGCAAGGTTGAGCAACAGATGAGATCCTGTGCCTGAAGAAATGACATTATGAATCTGGTGAGGAGAAGGAACAGGCTGTTTGTTGGCTTTTCTCTCTAGGAAGCAGCAGGCAGCCAGAAGTCTCCTGTAAATGAAAGTCCTGGAAGAGAGTAGCACGATCTGTCAAAGGGAAGAGCTGGTGCTAACCAACACCATCAACAACTGTTGACAGATGAACCTTCCCTAGACCGCTGGGTCTGGAGAATTTCTGAGGAGTGAACAACTTCTGTCCATTACTGAGACTCTTGCAAAATCCCTTTGAAATCCCAGCTCAGACTCAGCTATTCCAGAAACAATAGAATAACTTCAGAATAGCAAGCAAACATCTAAATAATCCCTCTTGATCCTGGGCCCAGCAAGGGGCTGGTGGCGGGATGCCGAGAACGCAGATGTGCGGAGGGTAGGTAGAAAGCATACTGTTCCAGCCCCTTCTGCAACCACCGCTCTCCTTGGATGATTCCTTTCCCCTTGGCCAACCCCAACACCAATGTTCCACTAGATCTGCTACAGCCTCAGGGCCAGGGTCACCACTCTGGTCCTTTCCCCTGCAGCAGCTGCTCTACCGGGTCTGGGTCAGGGAGCTGAACTGCTCTGCAGTCTTCAGATGGCTTCAGACATTGATGAAGAAAGTGGTTTCACTCCTGTTGAGCTGCAATGCTGGGAATGGAACTAAAGAACTCTTGCACGCCAACACCTGGAACTACAGACCAGAATCGTATGCCCTTTTGGGGTACCACATATGTGAGTGCTCCCCCCAGCCCATTCCAGATGCAGAAATCACTGCCCCCTCTAAAGCATCATCTTTCCTTTTTGTGTCATCACCCCTTCCCCAACATATGAAGTGTATTTCTATGATTTCCTATTTCTAATAATTTCCTACAATTTAACCCAGAACAGGTAAGGGAAAAATGGAACAAACCAGTTGGATCAGAAGTAGTGACTCCCAGAAGGTGGCCGTGGTGAGCAGGTGGGATGGGTTGGTCATAACTTCTTCTGCTGGAGCCAAGCAAGGGTATATGGACATGGACCAGTCGGAGAATTTGGCTTTGCATGGAAAGAAACTGCCCAGCAGGATGGCAGTGGCAGGTGTCACCTGTGCAGGATGTTCTTGGGCACAGCAAAAATCCCTGAGAGGATGAGAACATCCAGGGAACATCCAGGTCTTACTCTGGCCCACGTCCCCTTGCTCTGCAGAGGCAGGTGAAAACACCCCGGCGTTTCCACTGAGTCGAGCACCTCCACGTGCCACACGCCTCTGGTCATGCTCCGGAGGTACAGGCTGGATCCCAACAACATCTCAGGTCACACCAGGTGGGAAGGTGGCAAGGCCTGGGTCAGAAGCCTCAGGTGCACTGTGAGGCACGGGATCAAATAACAAATGCCTTCACCTACCTGCAAATGACAGGTACCCTCATATTTTTTTTTCCCTCCAGCCTTCAATCACTGCACCAGCAAATCCAGTAGCTGCTTGCTGTGGCCGCTCTGTGGTAAGAGGACACGTCCTGGGCAGCTGGAAGGACCATGGTGGGTTGTCATATCTGCAGTTCCTTCTCCTCCTTCTTCTCTAGTCCATGGCCACCCAAATGAGATTTTAAGGACTGACTTTCTAAGAGGAGAGGTTCATACCTCAAGCAGGAGGTACAGAGCATGTGAATGCCCATACCTTTTCTAAAATCGGTATGGATTTTGCTGGGAGGCTGCCCTCCTCATGAGCCCTCTGTTTTAAAAGATCTTTTACAACAAAGTCATCATTCAGTTATGTGGCATTTTTATAAGTAAAGAACTGCTGCTCAGAAATCAGCTCAAGTCCATCTGCAAAAGCCTGAAAAATGCCAAATTCATGATTCCAGGAGACCATTATGTCTCAGGGCTCCCACCACCTGATCCAGTAGCAGATCTGGACTCTTTTCCAGCAAATTATACTTAACTCTGGCCTCTTAGAGCCCCAGATTGCCTAGCTCTGAAGCAGCAAGTTTAATATCCCTTTCAGAACGTCATTAGCATTAACCGTTTTTACTGCATATTCTTGTTATTCATGTAAGCGGATCCCCCTTTGGGCCTTGCTCCAGGCAATCCCTTGGGCATTCGCTCAAGTGAACTCGGTGCACTCCAAGCCGCAGCAAAGGGCTGCTCCTGAATTCCCTGCACACGTGATGCTCCCTTAGCACGTACAGCTGGACCAGCGGGGACCCCTCAACGCGTCCTCGTGGTCACTGGGTACATGTTCCTGAGGCTCCTGAGCTGGAGGAGAACGAAACGGACACCGGCACCAACACGTAGGAGCCGAGCGTGGCCGTGATGACGCACACCCGCCGGGGCCAGCGGCTCAGCTCCCAGCATGTAGCAGAGCAGACCCAGGGCAGATCCCCCTGTCCTGACACGCTGCGGCTGCAGGAGAGCCCCTTCCAGCTCTGCTCCACCCATGCACGTCACGCTGGGAGAGAGAAACCTTCTCTGATATTTTGTTTGTTTGTTCGAAGGCAGCTTGCCAGCCTCTCCGTATCGCTTTGGGAGTGCAAAACAGCCCGATCTACATCTTGGGTTCACACCTAGTTTTTGAATGATATTTTGGGACCGAGCCAGATCCTTAATTTGGAAGGATATTACCTGGTGGCTCTGGACTGAGGATCAATGCTAATACATTGTTTCCTCTCATTAGGTTTTTTCCGTTTGTTTTGCATTAGAAGCAGACCTAAGACCTACACTGCTGATAGGAGAAAAGTCTTCTCCCAGGAAGAGCCTCTCGCTCTGATAAGGGCATTTTTCCTCATCTGCTGCGAATGTCATTGCCGCAACGTTCCCTTTTAGCGCTCCGGGCTGTAGCTCTGTGTCAGGCCAACAAAAATAATAAGTCCTAAAATGAAAACCTCCAGATGAGCTTGGCAGAAACAGCACGTCCATCACAAATGGAAATCACATTTGATACTCCACAATGGCAGGAAACTCACCTGGTTTTATTTATTCTCCGCACGGCTATGTGCTATTGGCACTCCTCCAGTGTATCTCTTTCGAGAGGGACTTTTTTTTTTTTTTCTTTTTAAACTCTCTGTTAGTGTCTGTCTTTTCTTATCTAAAGCACCCTGCATGTTTGATTTTCACTGAGGACCTTCGCTGACTTTTTTTGTTTGCCTGCTGTAAAAAAGTATAAGGGAACTCAGCAATTTATGCGTTTACAGCTCTGTTCCCACAACAAGGTGCTTAAAATACAGAAATTGGCTCAGGGTAATTGCTTGATATGAGAAAGATTATACAGGCAATGAACATCTGTATCACAGCTACGGTTGATGGCTCTGAGTGCTGTATCATGTGCCAGGAGTTCTCTGCCAAAAAAAATACTTAAAAAAAAAAATTTCCAACCCAACATATGCTTATATAAGACTTATCCAGTATGCAAAGAAGCTCATGAACAAAAAAAAAAAATAAAAAGAAAGAAAGAAAGGAAAGGAAAAAAGGCTGGAGTGTTGAAATAACACAGGAAATTATGCAACTGATACCTGAACCTGAGCATTGCAGATCCTATCCGGAAACCTCGCTATCTCACAAAGCTCTGGTAAAATAAAACAAGTTATCCTCCTTTTCGAAACTGAACTTGTTGATACAGAGTCAGATGGAGGTTTTGCACCAACACGGTCACTGCAGGCCAGAGCAGCTGCAACACGGGCCAAGTTTCGTGTCATCCCCAGCATCTGGGGAAGGTAAATCCCCCGCCTCGGCTGCACGGCACGGAAACCTCCAGGGCTCAGCACAGACCCCGGGGGCGCATGGACACCGGCTGCTCCTTTGCATGGGGTTGAATTGACTCTGCGGCTTTTAGCATGCGAGCTGTGTGGATAAAAGGGAATGGAGAAACAACTTTGGAATAAAATCACCTGTGAATTTTTGCCAGAAATTTAAGCTGGCCCAAAGAAAACTTTTTTTCTGAGATAAGTTCAAGAACTTTTCCCACCTTATTATTTCCATGTTCGTATTTGACATACAGAAGGGTTGCATCCCACCCCCTATATCCAGGAACCTCTGCTTTAGGGGCTGTGCAAGCCCCCCTCAACCTCTGCACGGGAGTTAACCCAGGACTCCCAGAAATTCTCTCGGGAACCTGAGGCAAAGCCACAGAGCCCATAACCCCCATCAGTTAACAGGTGAGGGTTACGTGAGCTGCAGTTCACTTCCCAGCACATGACGGGGGAGCAGAGTCGGGACTTGTCCGGGCACAGCACCTGGAGCTCAACATCACCGTTTCAGACTTGTAACGGGAGATCCCCTTCCCACCTCGCAAAAAACCAAAAAGTAAAAGTTCTCAGGCTCAGATGAGCTTACCTGTCCTTTTCCCTGTGTGCGAGGAGGGCTGCCAACCAGGGAAGATCTGGTTCAAAGTTTTGTTTTGGTAACAAGCTCATCTATCCCATGACTAACTACCCTTGCTAATGGCTTAAGTCAGCACTGGGGATCCAGACACCAACTGGCAGCTCCAGCAGGAGGAAGAGAGAAGGACCAGACATGCTGATCTTGCCAACCAGTCGCGCAGCAAGGGGAAGGGAAGGTAGAGGCAGGATGGGACCAGGACGATCTTCTTGCCCTGAGCAAAACACTCATACTTGTCTCCTGAAAGAAGATATCTGCCCGTGAAATGCTTTGACAGGAGAGTCCTCCCGTAACACGGTGCAAAGAAGCCTCATGGGCTTGGCCTGGAAAGGTTTGATTCCAAGTTCAGTGGGGCTGATGGGAGTTTTCACACTGGCTTCAATAAGTCAAAAGCTCAGCGTTTTCCTTGTTTAGCCTTTAGTAAGCAATACATTTAGGGGTACACACCCCCCCATCCTCACCCTGGTTTCGCCCCCTGACACTACCCACCTGACCCTTGGGTTATCCTCTCTCACTGGTACAAAACCACAACCCTCTTTCCTCCTGGCGGCACAGCTGTCTCCCCATCAGCCTTGGTGGTGAGCACATTCACAGAGCCTGGAGGGAAACTATCCTCCTCCCGGGCTGCAGAGCCCCAGAACTGCCTAAAAAACAAATCAAGAGTTTGAAGTCAGAGAGAGAAACACATCCCTTCTGCTGCCTTCCCAGGCCCAAATCCATAGCACCTCATAGACAGCCCCACTGCAGGATCTGGCCATGCCCTCTGGCCCGGTGGGACCTGAGCCCTGTGATCATGAAGGAGCCCTTTGTACCTTTGAAACGCCGTCAGCTTGTGAAACAAAGCTCCAACAGTCCCAAACTCCTTGATGCCCAAGAAAATGAGTGAGCAGAGGGGCTGGGAGAGTTCCCGAGCACGTCTCAGTGGGCAGAAGGAGGACTATCTAATCAGATGTGGATGGAGAACAAATAAAAAACAGCTGCTTTTCACCAGCTCTTCTCCCAACTGGAAAAAAAAAATGCATACACATACAAGAACAAGGGAAGAGGCACTGATGAGCTGTTATCTGAATTTATTGCCAGCATCTGACCCACAGTGGGGTCTATTCTTTTTTTTTTTTTTTTCTTCCTTTAATTTATGACCCAGTTTCTCATCGTGTCATGACATCACCCAGGGAGATAGATTTCATAAACATGCACGCACATCGCAATGGAAACAGGATAAAGCCCTAGGCCATCCCGGGCTCCGTGGAGCATCACCCCAGCAGCGCTCCCCAGGCACCCTCTCTTCCAAGAAATCACTTGGCGTGGCCGTGACAGAGCCACCCACCTCCCAAGTTTTACTGGGCTGCAGGCAGCTTGGAGGGGATTTTTACACCACACCAGTCTAAAAGCAGCGTTGCACCCTTGTGTCCTCCTGCCCCACCCTGACTACACTTTCCCTCCAAGGGAGCCAGACAGCTCCACACTCAGATGTGATTTATGCTGTTTTCTTTTGGCAGCAAAATATACCAAATCCTTCAGAGACTGGGTGGAACCAGAACTGCCTTCTCCATCACTCAATCCAGGCTCAGACCAGAGAAGCCAGTGGTCAGCCTATGCGTGACCGATGTGCTCCCGGTCCAGCCTCAGCCCACAACAACCAGCGCCCTCATGGCTGGCCCGGGAAGGAGCTCTTGGCTTTCCTACACCTAACACAGCCAAACTGATGGCAGATCTCTTGTTCCAAAGCACTGTTATTTGTTTGTCTGCCTGCAGCTTCCCTTGGGGAGAAATCAGGAACTACCCATCTTCATGGTGGAAACCTCAGCTGAAAGGTCAAGGCCAGATGAGCACGGGGCTTGAACTTCCCTCTGCTTTTGGAGGCGGAAAAGAAATGATCAGTACAGATGGTGGAATGACAGGAACAAGCATGTCAGCCCCCAAATGTACATGGGCCATTAGGAAACCCAAACAAGCAAACCAATTACAGCAATTGTTCTCAACACTTACATCGCCCTCTTCATCTTCACAGAGTATCCTTATACCACAACGTAAAGGAAGAAACTGAGGCTAAAGAGCTGGCTCATAGTAGCAGAAGATGCAGGGCAGGCAGGGGATTACAGCTCAGGTCTCGTGGGTGCTCCAGCTTCTCCTCATTCCCAGGAACCTCAAGCTGAGGCCTGTTGCATGGATGCAACCTCATTTCAGGACAACATGAGTCTCTTTAGAGCTCACAAAGTGCTTTTGGGTCATCAGGCTTTAAAAGAAGACCAACATTAAATAGTGAAAGTGAATGTGATTCTAAATCATCCTTTCGTAAGGTTTATGAAGAGCCCCAAATCTCAAACATCAGGTCTGGTGGTGTTACCTGCTACAGATACAATGCAGCCATCGCGTGCCCCCTCCATCACATGAAAGTCCTTAATAAAACCATCTAAAGAAGAGCTGACCAGACCACTGGGATTTAGACTGTTCTCTGAGATGTCCTCCTTGGGGCTTTTAGCTCTCACTTTATTTTCTCATGCTTAGGACAGAAGTCATCTTTACCAGACATTGTACTTGACTTCATCATTAAAATATACTGCCATCACAACTGGAACTTCCCCCATTTGTTAGCACTGGGTTTAAGTTCAAGTTGAACCCCCGACCTCCTGGCTCCACATTAAGATGCCTAGCAAGCCATTGCAGTTAAGGATGCTATGTAATGAGCCAAATCATCCTTCCTGCAACTCCAACACGGCCAATGGAGCTGGGCTAGAGGTTACTCTGCTTCAATGATTTTAGCAGTCTGTCGGAAACGCTTGTTTTATGTAATCCTTATATAAACAGTTGTGAGGAGGGTGGAAGGATATCAGGATTAAGAAGTCCTGTCCTCAAGGTAGAAAACTCTCTGTTTATGGATCCGCACACAAGCTGCGGAATCTCCCACCCAGAAGGTGACACACAACCCATGTCCAGGCAGAGACCAGGCACGGAAAACAAGTTAGGGAGAGAAGACTTCTAAGACTCTTCTTGCCATAGACTGAGAGCAAGCAGGCTCAGCCTCTTCCACCCAATCCTTTTATGAAATAGGATCAACTCATGCCTTCCTCCCATCAGATCAGCATCTAACCACCCAAGTGACCCCATCTCAGTATGCTGAAGATAAAGTCATTCCTTGCATGCAGACTGAAAAACCCAGACAGAGATCAGGTTATCACCAGGAGACCAGGGAAATGACTGACTGGTCTACGCGGATACCCACCTGTGCTTGCACTGGTCCACATTTCCTTCAGCACAAGCCTGAGGAGGGCTTGTCCTGGGGCTGGACACCAGCAGGGCCAGATGACCCCATAGGGCTGCTTGGGAATACAAGTCTTGATGTCTAGTTGCTTCATCCTTTTCTGTGCACCCAACCTAAAATCCACCTACCCAGCTCCAGATTGACGTTCTCAGAAACCCCCAGGCTCTCCACAGCGGATTTAACCCAGGAGCTCTGGGATAATCTCCCAGCGGAGAGGAAGCGGCTTCCCCCAGCCTGTTTACTGGTTAGGATAATTCTTCCTTTGACTGATGATCAAGAAGCTATTATGTACTGAGAGGGGAGCGATTTGTTCTGTAACGCTCATGGCATTGCTTCAGTGCTTGGCGATTCTGTCTCGTTATCACTGGTGAAGAATTTTACAGGCCACTGACAGACCTTCAAACGCAGCCATTGCTGTGTGGAAAATCCAATTTGCTTTGGAAGTCTCCTGACACAAGGCCTTGTCTTCATGGTCCCTTGGCAAACCATTTTCAGCACATGCACTAGTTCATGACCCTATGATTTAACGGACATCATTAAATTTTAGCAGAAGAATCCATCACTTTGAAGGAACCCCTAACAAGTGTGTGACCTAAAAGTGAGACCTAATATACTGGCATCTCCACACAAAGGGCTCCTTTTCTCTTAACATTTGGCTTATCGCCATGCCACTCCCAGGTCAAGTTCAGTAGTAAGCCCTCGTAGTCAATGCACCATTGAGCCGCTCCAGGAAAAGCAAATAGCATCAATGCGAAAAATGTAAATGTGCGTTTCTTTGCAGCATCCCCCGCTGCCAAACAGATAACAAGTTTATGTAGGCACAGAAAAAAATTCCTATTTGAATAATTATTGTTTGCTTATAAATTAACCCACAGAACTGTGCCACATGCCATAAAACAATTTTACATTACATGGGCTTAAACGGTAGGGCTCGTATAATAAACTCTATGTTGAGTCACCAAATTCCTCACATTCTTTGACTTCCCATTCTGTCTCAAATGTCAGATATCTCACTGGGGTAACACAAGCGGTAGCAAGGGCCGGGGGTTTGCGTGGGTTTTAATTGTAAAAGCAACATTCTCACAGAGAATGACAAGGTTCACAACCCCGCTCCGCAGCTTGGGGAGACCAGGGGAACTTCAAAGGCTTCTTGTCTCCTCACTGGGTGTTTTGGGGTTTAAGACCCCTCAGGCCTGGCTGAGGGTCTCGAAGCCGCACAGCACCCAAAACCCAGATCACCAAGACTCTGCAGGCTACTGCCTTTTCATGAAAAATCTGTATGAGAGTGGGGTGAGCATGGCAGCCAGCGTGGGGCAGCTCCTGCGTTTGGGCTGCTAAACCACCAAATCGTTGCAATAGCCTGATGGCTGCTCTCAACTCTGTTGTTCCAGTCCACAGCAAAGGCAGCATGAGTCTATCACTTGGAGATTGGTCAACAACATCTAGGCTTTATTTAGAACTTCAGTATTTAAAGATTTTAAGATCTTGTGGATTCTCCTCCTCCTCTGTATTCTGGTGCAGTGGAACCCAGACCTGTGCTTGGTTGTGTGGAGATCATTTGTGCTTTGTAGCTTTCTTTTGGTTGCTCCTCTACCTTCAGCTGAGCACCAGTGAGGATGACGCACCTTCTCCAGGCAGCCAAGAAAAATCTGTAGGCAATTTTGACATAACCTTTCTCCCAAAAATGCAAATGATGTTTAGACCTTGTCCATGTCCTTAAGCATGGATGCTCTGTGGAGACAGTCTGCTGGGAGCTCAGGAAAAGCCTGGGAGCCCAGAAACACCCTGCGATGTTCCAACATATGCGTGTGTGTGCCTGGATTAAGAGAGAAATTACCCAGAGCCAGCACAAAGAGCTGGATTTCCTTTCCCTCGTTCTGGAGCACAGGTTTTGCTTGTGTCTACCACGCTGATCCAGGGGTAAAGCAGAGCTCAAGGCCATGGCAGCGGACGTGCAGATTCGACCCTTGCAAGCAAAGTGAAAGCACACACAGTCCTGGACCAGCGGCCACAGCCCTGCTCCGCCCAGCTCCCCGCTCTGGAGGATGGCGTGCACCTGCGAGCCTTTTCATCTCAATGGCATGGCACCGTGCCTGCAGTTTTCCAATGCTGACAGAAAGAGGTTGAGGGTGAGAGGCAAGCTGGGTGGCTACGGCCGGATCCATTTCATCCCTCCCGGGACCTCTCTGGCACGAGCCCGCTGCACTCCCCCACGCCGTCTGTGCTTGAGCCCACCTGGCAGGAGCTGGGCCAAGGAGGGAAGGGATCTGGCGCCCTGCAGCCACTGAAAACTCAAAAAAGGTCATGGGGGTCTGGCCATCAAGATTCACCCTTTCTCTACCTCCTCTTGTATCCAAGCAGGGAGGGGAGGGAGGGCTGCGCTCCCCGGAGCCACTCCAGGGGACCCCCACCATGGTCCACCCCAATGGCAGGAGCATCCAGAGCCCAGCAAACCCTGTGCCCCACGCTGATCTAAACAAGCTGAGAAAAACCACAAATGAAGCACATGGATTTAGCATCTAAGGTCTCTTCCCAACTATGACCAACAGAAAACATCTGTAGGGGGAAGGAACTGCTCATTTACTATCTGAAATGTCAGTGAAACCCAAGAGAAAAGGAACCAAATGCAGCCTTTACCCAGGCCTCCTATAGCCCCCTGCAATAATCGAATATAGCTAATTTGTGCCGACTCCTTTTTGTGCTGACTCCAGGCACGGAACAGAAAGATCACAAAGGAAAACCAACCCCAGCCCCCAAGTCTTGTTTTTTTCCTCCTTAAAACTAGGATCTGAGGCTAACTAACCCCTCAGAGGAAAGCACGCAGCCAGAAGGGCAGGAGCTTTAAAAACTTAATCCTTTCAGGCAAATGCAAAATACTTGTGTTTCAGCTGGAGAATGAATCGGAGATGATTCCCAGTGATCCCTGATTTAATAACGGCAAGAGCTGGCTGCAGTGGATGCAGCTCTCTCCCCTCGCCCTACCTGCTGAATCCATCTCCAGTTTTTGAGGTTGATTTGGGGCTGGTTGGGGCAGCGGTAACTCAACCCTGAACAGCCTGCTCCCATCATCGACACGGAGCCACAGGGTCAACTGGAAACCAGAGAAAATCTGTTTAGTCATTTCTGAAGGCAAAGCAAACCGTGATGATATCACTTACTCGCGCAGACGCTCAGTCGGCAGTTTGCTGCCAAAGCACCTGGTCCTGCTACCTCAATAAAGCAATCAGAGACGCTTTGGTGAGCGGTAAGGGGGCCCCTTGCACTTTATTAACCAAAACCCTGAGTTTCTTTTTAGAAAACCCAGCGAAACTGATGTGCAGTGCTGCGGCTGCAAGTGGGACCGCATGAGGCTGGGCCAAGCCCCAGCGTGGTGGAGCTCAGCCCTGTTTCATCCCCACGGGATGTTCTGGGGAGCTGCTCACACCCATCCCAAGAGGAACACACCCCCCCCCACTGAATCTGCATCAAGGGCTTTCACAGTGGAAGAACGCCTTGTTCTCCATCCGACTCTCGTCAAGGCCAGTGAGCTCCCCCAGCTCTTGAGCCAGCGCCAGGGTGTCTCCCCCAGCACCAGGCAGCCTTCTGGAGCCATAACCATGCTGCAGTGGCAGCATCTGGGCACGGAGGGAAGACATGGCCCCCAGAAGCTCCCGTGGAGCCTTGGATGGCCACCAGTGGAGCAAGGAAGTCAGGAAACCTCATGCTATGAAAAGGTTGCATCCCATTGCCCTCCAGGGACCGCTGCCCCTTGACGGAGAAGCAACCCAAGCCCACAGTCCCAAGGGGACCTGGCATTCCAGCAAAAGAGCTTGTCTACCCCATTGTAGGCAAAGGCAGGGTGGGACAGTGTGGAACAGCGTTGTGGGGACAAAACGGACATGGCCAGAGCCAGCACTCGGCTGCCTGGGGAGCCCACCAGAAACAGTGTGATGCTCCGCTCTGTAAACCAAACAGCTCACGGCTTTTGCAACTCCTGAGCAGTGATGGGAAAGCTACCAGCACCAGGGAGCTGCCTGCCCACCCTCTCCCCGGGGGCTTTACTGACTGAGGAGGCAACAAAAAACCACCCTAAAGCAAAGCTGTCCTCTGCTTGAGCCGAGGGGCAGCAGCCAAGTGCCACCAGCGGAGCGTGCAACACGCACTCGCCATCAGCTCTTGTGCTTCAATTGCACCTGCAGGTACGAGCAGGGCTGAGGACCGCGGCACAGCACCCACGGGCCCAGCAGCACCGCTCTCAATAGCTTTTGCACCAAATAAACAGGATAAATGGAGGGGAAGGGAGGCTCAGGGAGAGGAAGAAACTTGTTCCCGAGTCACCAACAGCTAGAAACAGATTGCAGGTCTCCTCCTCCAGACCTGCTCTGCTGCCCTGCCTGGGAATGTTATTCTGTGACTGTATCACCTTCTCCCAACCTCTCCCCCCAGCGCTGTCTCACTCCCCTCCTCCTCCCCACTGCTGAAGTATTTCAGCAGCAAGCCCAGGGTTGGTGGTCCACTAAGAAATGCAAGCAGGGAGGCAACCCCTCTCCTGGGACCAGACTAGGTGGCCTTTTTTAAGTTCATGAGGAATTCAAGGCGGGGGGGGGGGGGGGGGGGGGGGGGGGGGGGAGAAAATAAAAAGAAGTAGAAAAAAAAAGAAATCCATGTCCCAATCTTTTTTTTTTTTTTCTACCAACTGCAATTGTTTCTGTTTCCTAATAAATCATGTAGGCCAGGGACGACCAATCTGCACAGCATTATTATTGTCTCAATACATTTGTTGAAAGAAAAATAACACTGCGGCTTTGCTGGAGCAGACAGGATCTGCTTTTCCAAAAGGTTTGTTGATATTAGCCCACAATCTTGTCGGGCTCCATGTATACTCTGGACTCAAAGAGCTTTGCTGCATTCCCATCTCTAAGATACGGAGAGTCACCAAACCCAAATATTACTCTGAGCAGCTGAGACCTCAAAAGGTCTTTCTTTATTTTCCTCCACACTCTGTTTCCCATTAACTCTTCAGCAGCATTTGTACGCGTTAAACTTAGAGCCCAGCGGCTGAACTCGGCTCCAGGCTGAACTATCTCACATCCATCTAAACAGCAGCAACAGTTTGGAACGCGCGTGATTTACTCCGAGAGATTTTCCACGGGACATGAGCAGGGCAAGACTCTCTTGCTCAGGGGCCAACCGAGGGCAGCCCAGGCTCTGTTTTGTGGATAAACACCAGACTTTGGTACACGCTGGCCAACCTATCGACAATTTCCTGCCATCATACTCCCCCAGACTGCGATTCTCAGCCTTCCCCAGCCCAGGCAGCACTAAGGAGCTGTGGGCTCTGCTCCCCACCAGCCTGGCCTTTTGCAGCTCCCCATAGCTACACGCAGCACCAGCACCATGGGGAAAACACGGACAGGCCGTACGCTTAAAGACCCAGGCTTTAACCGGACCCACATCGTATGTCGGACCAGAGCAGGGGCCACCAGCACCCCTGTGCTGGTCCTCAGTGTCCCTAAGAGAAGCAGCCGGTTGGATTAGGTGCAGAGAGCAACGCTTTCATGTCATGCTCCACTCGTGTCATCGCTTACCTCTGAATGAGTATCAGAAAGCCTGGATTTTTCTGACTTTTTTTTTCTTTCCATATCACAAACAAGGAGAGTTCTCCAGCATGTCCAGGAGGCTCCATCCAGGGTATATTCAAGGGCAGCCACAGCTCACACAGGGACAAGAACGTCCTCACCCCATCAGGAAGTGTCCGCAGTGCAAAGGCTGCCACAACACAGACCCTCTGGTGCTTTTCAATCGGGTTACTTGACCCACGGGGATCCCATAAGCAAAACTCAAATGCTTGAGTTGCGTTCACCCCCAAACCCAGCCTCGTCTGCCAAGAACTAAGTTGTCCTGCCAATCAGGGCAAACGAGGCAAAGGGAGTCCTGCAAGGCTTTGGGCCCAGGCAGGGCACATCAGCTCAGACGTTCACACCCATGACAGACTCATCCCAGTCTGCAGACACGGAAAGAAGGGAAACGCAGGGACACAGGAGCCGATAACAGAGAGTGCTGCCCTGCTCAGAGGTACAGCCTGAACGAGAGCTGCTGGTGCCCATCAGCTCTGCAAACTATGGCAGTCACTGACCATCTCTATGGCCCATAAACAACGCCGCAGCAGATAAAATTTGTCCCCTGATATTTCCAAAAGTCACATATTGTGATACCTGCGGCTTTGAGGGAAATGATAGTTTAATTGTGGATGCTAAGCTAAGGCTATACTAGTTTTGGAAGTTCAACAACAAGTACAGAAGGGGTTTTCCACCCAGCTTCACTTCTGCTGCCTCTGCAGCAGTTCCCCAAAATCAGGCTGCTCGCGCAGGGCTTGCTTAACACCATCGCCCAGTCCCTGCTCACAGAGGACCCTGTGTCACGAAGGGGGAAGCAAAGGGCGTGTGGTATCACAAGGGAGGTAAGGCAGCGAGCCAAAAAAAAGCCCTGCAAAGGTGAGCAGGCATGGCTGGCCTGAGCTCATCCCTTCTGAAGGTCTTCAGAAAGAGTGGGGAAAAAAAAAAGTCAAAGAAAGGCCAAGGATCAGCTTCAGGTTTAGCTACTTTAAAAGGTCTCTTAAACACAATTAATATCCATGAGAGATCCTTTCATCTCCAGGAGCCACTCCTGCAGTGTTTACACCCATGGCGTAAGGAGGCATTTGCACCCATGAGTCAGCACAAGGCACTTGGTCTCCTCTCAGAGCAAAGGGGCAAGTGAACTGGGCGGCCCAGCCAGGGACACATCCCCACTGCCCGTGGCCCTCCACCTCTGAAGTCACTCCGTGCTGGGGCCAGCCTGACCAGCTCAGGGCCTCCTTGTCCAAAACCCACCTCTCATCCCCAGCTCCCACCAGCATTCAGGGCTGGGATGTCCCTGTCGCCACCCCCCCCCCCCAAAAAAGTGACAAAAATTCAGCACTGTGTTACTAGCAAAAGGCAGACACAGATTAAAACATCCCTTGGAGGATTAAAGAAAACTGTTTCAGGGTAGCAGCATTTGGGGTGGATTTTGAAAGCTTTTTTTTCTTTTCTGCCCTGGGAAAGACACAACGTCTTTTTGCATTTGGGGCACAGTAACAGGCAAATAGGATCTCCCTGCACTAAGCAGACTAGGAACAACTTGAGGAAGAGTGGTAACACTGCGCAGTCAGAAGGAAAAAGCCCAAGGGCAAGGCAAGCTTGGCTCAGCTGCCCCAGCCATCGTTACACAGGGTAACGAAGCTGCTGCGGTAGCAGCTCAGCAGCAGCAGCCCGAGCCCTGTGAAACGATCTCGTGTCCATGCTGAAATCTGTCCCTGGGATGTGTCCGTGTCTGAATTTCATGATCCCATCAGCCGATGGTGCGCAGGCAAACAGTATACCAGCACGCTGTTGTTTCCATCCGACGTTCGGCTCCCGCACGAAGCCCTGACGTGTCTCCAAGAAACTCCGCGATCTGGATCATAATGAAAGATGTGTTTGTTTGCATCTCATTCGAGTCCTCGTTTGTCCTCTCTAAAAACCACAGTGTAATTCAGCTCTGGGGCAGGCTCCGGCATGGCGACAGCACAAGAGCAGCGTGGGGGTGCCCAAGACCTCTCCCTACACTGTTCCTTTAAAAAACACAACTCCGGGATGAGGCAACTGAACTGATTTTTTTTTATTATTATTGTTTTTTCCACTCCAGGCAAATAAAGCCTCTGCACAAACCAGTCTGACTCCAACTAGCTTTGGCACTTCCCAAAGGAACTGGAGAAACCGGTTGGTGATGGGGCAACCCCTCCACAACCACCACGGCCCTGGATGGGCACCTGCACCAGCAGAGGCGACAGTGGCACCCATGCTGCCTCATCCACCCCTTCCCCAGCTCTCTGGCCTTTTAATAAGGAATTTCAGCAGGTTTCCATGCAGGGCAATAGCACCCTCACCACTCTCTGCGGTACCAGGGCTCTCCTTCAAGCTTGGCCTAAAGTACTTCTCCCTCATTTCAAGTGGGATAAAACAGGTTTATCACAGAAGTGGTCAGGACCAAGCAGGATTCGGCCTCACAGCTATAGGCTCCCACCCAGATAAGAGCCCATGGGGCTGATGGAGGCATCAGGAAGCACCCATCAGCCTTTCAGGGCAACCTGGAGTTGGCAGCAAAGCTGCTGTGGGTCAGCATCCCTTTGGCTGGAGCAGGGTCCCACATCACCCCAGACTCCAGGCTAAGAAATTGCCTTCTTCCCAAAGTGGGTGTCTCTGGGAGCCACACAAGAGGCAGCAGCACCAAGGGGGTTCCCCATTTCCACATCCCCAACTTATTAACACCACAGGACAGGGGCCACAGAGCAGGAGAACTGGCTCTGTGCTCCCTGACACGCACGGCACACGCCACTGCCCAGGAGCATCGCTCTGCTGCGGGTCCAGGGGTGCGACCTGCTGCAACGGAGACGGAGCAGGGAGCCTCACCCAGCACCCCACGCACTGCTATTATGGGGAGATCCCTCCAGTAGATTAAACACAGAAGTAAATCCTTGTTACGTGCACAAGCTGTTCCACATATCCCAGCTCAGCACTTAAAACTCCATGGCCACTGGCTGCAGAGGGCAGAGCCAAAGCTCAGGCACCCCAGGTGCTGCAAGCCCAGCAGGAGACGAGACCTCCATGGTGTGTTTTTTTTAATCCAGAAGCTCATCGCTGCCTCACCCAGCCTCCTCCATAGTAGTTTTGCTCTGACATACGCATGAGTAATACCATGAAAAAACACCACAGTGAGACTCTGCCAGCCAGAGGAAGAGCCTTTGTGCCCTGATTCACCCCCGCAGTGGCAGGGACGCAGCAGCAAGAGCAGCGTTGCTGCAACACACATTTCTCCCCATAATTAGTCCAGGCTGGGCAGCACATGCTCCCCAGCAAGAGCACAAAACATACACCCAGAAGCAGCCTTGAAGCTTTTACTGAACTTCTTGGCCGTTGCCCCAAAACATCCAAGACACAACTCTCCCAAAACCAATTAAGCACTCACTCCTGCTGCAGCGCTATGGCCTCTGAGCCCCAGGAGATGCCCCCAGTTTTCAGAGAAGCCAGTAAAAGGCAAAGCTGCTGAGTCAGCACCCAGTGCTGGGGAGAAAGCCCTGAGTCAGCTCTGCTGCGAGCACAAGCCAACACTCCTCTCCTCTCCGCACCCCTGGCAGCCGCAGCCGGCACACAGGGAGCACATGGGTGAGGCTTTGCAGGCTGGAGACCTCAAACCCAGGAGCAGCCCATCACCATCCTCAGCTCAGGGCCAGTTAACTCCATGCAAGGACCAAAGAGTCGCAGCCACAGACCTTCCGGAAAGGCTCTCAGCAGCACACACTAGCACCAGCACAGAGCAAGGCCATGAAGGGGAGCTGTGCGCTGGGTTATATAGCACCCGTGTCCTCCAGCAGCCTCAGCTCAATGTGTTTCAGCTGGGGGAAAAAAGGCAAACACCATGAGACGGCCCCAGCTGACCCAGCCCCCTGCAGCCCCCACCCCTGCAGCAGTCGCTAGCGGTGCTGCCATTACTGTCATTACTGTCTGTCCTTCATGGCCAGCAACAGGCAGACTCAACCATCCAAGGAACCGCCTGTCTGTGCCTTCAAAGCCTCTCCTGCGAGCTGGGCCCCTTTGAGGCTTTGCGAGTCCCCGTGCATGCGAAGGCTGCTTGCCACAGCTTCCTCCAGATTATTACATTTGGATTATTATATTGTATTTGGAAGTTCTGCACCTCCTCCCCTGCAGGGAAGAGGGAGAGGAAGAAAATATGAGACATATTTCTTTAAACTAGGTGAGATGACTATTGAAAATCACACTTTCTTTTGTCTTTCTCTCGCCCCACTGCTCTCGCTTAGATCTCGCTGTGTATCTCCATGGATGCTGCTACCCCAGAGGGCCAAAAGGAATGTCTTCCCTCAGAAACTGCTGCTCGGCCTCAGCCGGGTGACACGATCCCCTGCCCTCATCGCAATCTGAGTGAGCAGACAGGTGCTGGCTGAAGAAACAACCACATACTGGTACCAGTGCATGCCACTGGCTGGCGCGCTCCCAGCCCACCATGGGCGTCTCCGTCACCCACGCTTGGCTCTGGCACGCAGCCCGGGAGGACCGCTGAGGAGGGACACAGGGGAGCAGTTGTACGCAGCCCTGTTCCACATTTTCTGCCCAGCTTTGGCCAGAGATTTCCAAATGCTGCCTGGGGCAAAATCAAGGCATTGGGGTGATGCTGAGATAGTTGGAAGTAACACCCCAAAATAAACTTCACAGGGCTGTTTTGTTTTCACTGCCTCTAAGCATCTCGCTGTTGGTAGGGCAGGAGGGAAGGGGAAGGAGGAGGAAGAGGAGGAGGAGGAAGAAGAAGAGGAGGAGGAGGAGGAAGAGTGCTCACAGTTGCTCATAGGGTCTGTCCCTCAATGACTCTCAGTGAAGCTCTAGGGTGAAGGAGAAAGGACTGTCTGGAGAAGGTGCCGCCTTTGCTCCAGCACCCGGACCGTCACACCTCATTCCTGCCAGGCAGAGTAAGGCATCACTAAAAGGAGGATCAAAGTCAGCCAGAGGAAGAGAGGGCTGGCCCCTGCGGCAGAAAGAGGAATCGCTTCTGTCAAGCTGGAAAGGAGACACTTGATTTCTCCTCCCTCGTGCCAGCAGCTCCCCTTCTTCAGGCCTGAATCTTGCTGCTGTCAAGACATTTCTGCACATTGTTTTGGCTCTGTATTGCTTCTAACCCCTCTCAGAGACTTGCATGTCTCCTTCTTGATATTTTTCTGTTTTATTTGACAACCAATTTGGTTTTCAATTTGGTATCTCCTGGAACACCTGGTCCCAGTACTGCTAACCTTATTTACCATTCAACCAGCCCCTCTGACAAGCATCACTAAGAGACTTTTCCAGTTCCAGGAATAAGTATCATCTAATTAAGTTTGTGATGAGCAGGAGAGCTCCTATCTCCCTCGGAGGTGTTGCACCACACCAGCTGGTCAGGCTCGGAGCTCATACAAGTCCCGTCATACTTCAAAGGCGAGGTACGCTGGAAACACCTGCTGCATTGCACCACGGCACGTCCCTGGTGCACAGCCGCCGCCCCAGGGGCCGAACACCCTTGGTCGCTCAGGGGAGCTTGATGCAAGAGCCACATCACCTCTCCCGCCCTCTGCCAGGGTGACTCACTTCAGATCACACCTTCCCCCCTCTCATTTCAAGCAGCTCAGGACCGAGCAGGTCCTCTCTCTACTGATGGAGATGCTGATGCTGGTGTTCAAGTTGCCAACAGCTTGGCTACTGGTTTGCTTGAGCGTGGCCAGTGTCCTCCCCCACAGCCCATACGTGTCCTTAGAGTAGGGAGAAGCTGTTGCTCGGAGGACCAGACCACGATGTGCCCCAACACGGTAGATAAATCAGGGCAGTCCCCTCCCTGTGGAGCACAGACTGAGCCGTGAGGATGAAAAGGTGCTTCTCCCTTATCAGAAAAGAGAGCAGCAGCAGGGTGATGCTAAAGCAACATCGGAATGTTGCTAAAGCAGCACGGAAGCTGGGATCACCAGCAGGAGTGGGACAGCAGAGCTGGGAGAAGGTGCAGTAACAGGAAAGACGACGATGAAAGGCTGCCTACAAACGTCTCTGATCTTACCAGCCGGTCGGCCTGAAGGTGGGATGGGACATCAGCCGGTGGGGTGGGCTGTGGGGCACGCACCTCCCTGCAGCGTGGCCGTGGCTCACATGCAAGAGGCAAAACGTCTCGGCATAGCTTGGGAGAAAAACAGCCTGTTCTTCCCGAATGGGAAGCAAGCAGGTGTTTTAATTAAGATCCTCTGCTCTGGCTGTAGGCAAACCACACACGGCCACCTCACTCCCCTCCGCGCTGGGCGCTGAGGTGGTGGTGTTTGGGGAAGCGATGATCCTGTCTCTCCACAGGATGAAAGAGGGCCAACTTTCCCCCAGGCAGGCAGCATCTGATAGACCTCAAACAGACCTGTGTAGACACCCACACGAGTTTCTCAACCTACTATTTGTCACCGCAGCAAGCTCTGCACGGCTCTAAGCTAGGAGGTGACTTCGTTCACCAGCGGCCTCGTTACTGATGCTTTATGGAAAAATCAGAGAAGTAGAGGGTTACCATGGAAAGTGTTTTCACTAACAACCCAAACCACAGGCTTGCCAGGGTTCAGATGCAAAAACACAGCAGATGCCTTGTGCCTATTTTTGGGTAGTGTTGCCCAACTGAAGGGGGCTCAAACGAAGGCAATTCAACTTCATTAGTTCTGCTTTCTTAGGAACAGATAAGTCAGCCTGTTGCTTTCAAGAGGAATTTAATTATGTTAATTAGGTATCAAGAGGAAGCCCTTCATCTTCAGATAGCTGCAAGAAAAGCAATGCTTTGCAAGCACCTGCTCCACCCCTGTGCCGGGTCACCTTCAGCCAAGATTTTTCATTAGGTGGCAACAAGCATGTCCTCACATAATGCTGCATCAATATGTCATTTGCTTCTCATTATAGAGTGGAGTCAGCACCTCTGAGCAAAGACAGTAATTTTTAATCCATCCTTTCTATCCCCGATGCTGCTGCCAGACAGGTCAACCTCTAATCATGTTTCAAAGACTTCAGGGTGAGTGTTTGGGAGCTGGATTTTAGGGCAGTGGGTGGAACCCCTGCATTAACATCCCTCTGTACAAAGTGCACGCACATCTAGCTATTGAGAGACGTGGCACCAGGCCCCGCGGCCAGCAGCGAGTCCTGCAATTACCGATGACTTGCTGGGGATGATGTCCATCAGCCAACCAGCGATGCTGCGGTGAGCAAGGCTCAAGACAGGGACATGGGCCCGGGGGAGGGGGCGGGTAGAAAGTGTTGCGAAGCAAGATCTTAAAGCCACTTTGATTAAAGAACTGGGTTCTGAGCGGAGTTATTGCTCATCCAGCCACTCCCTCCAACGCTCTGTAATTGTAGGTGTGCAAGCGCCATCAGCGTGATGGACACGTAGCAGCTACGGAGCCCTCCAGCACTGCATCTCAGCAGCTTGCTGTGGAGCTGAGGCAGAGCAAAAATCAGCAGGGCGGTATTTCCTCTCCTGCCAAGGGTTTCCAGGGAGCTCACAGGACACAGGCAGCTTCTCGGATTCAGCAGGGAGCCGGGCCAACACCGGTGGAGGTGGGGGAAGGCACAGCCCTGCTCCTCCTTGGGTAGGCAAACAAGACGCTGGAGTAAAGAAAGGCACCAGTTCAATGCTTGGCTCCAAGCATGGTTCAAAGGGTATTTTTTAATTTTTTAATTTAATTTTAAAAAGTCTACAAACTGCCATAAAAATCAAACTGCAGCCAAAGCTGGAACTGCAGGGCCAAAGCCTCCCTGACTGTTTGTATTTCGCTAGCACTGTCCTCACAAATACTGGCTGAACATTTAATTCAGCCTCTTCCCCTCGCTCCCGCTGCCTCACATAGGAAGAGGAGAGTGGGCAGGTTGGAGACAATTCCAGGAACATGTTGTTCTCCCCTCCTCATCCTGCCAGCAGCCTCTCTGTGCTGGAAAAACCTCATGAAACACAAGAAGAGAGGAGAGGTTAGGTACAGGGCTTCTGAAACGCCCCCTTAGATGTACTCGGGAGTTATCTCAGTGCTAAATCACAGGATCATTTTTAAAAGCCTACAAAAGGCAGGGCTGAGATCCCTGGAAGTAGAAGCAATGCCGCAGGAGAGGGCTTGGGGCAGGCTGAAGAGAAAGAGTGAACCATTTCCCCCCTTCCACCAGCCCTGGCCCATTTCTCTTAAAACTCAAAGTAGGACGAGGAGAACCTTGAACCGTACAGAATAGGACGCTGCGTTTGGGGCTTTGCTTACAGGAGGCTGGAAGGCAGCCAGGTCAAAGCAGCAGATAGACAGGTGCTAAATGGGGTTTAGATGTCTTTGCAGTAGTCTCAGTCTCCTGGAGTCTCTTAGGATCACCTTAGCGCAGACAAAAGAACTCCTCTTCCCCAGTAGGGCCACAGAATACATCTTGCTGGGAGAAGTCTACAGAAATAGCTTCAGAGGGGTTTCAGTCCCACCTCAGGCCAATATTTTGGTACAACCCTGTTTTTTACCCACAAGAAGTCTCATAGGAATCTCTGTCCCGCCTATCTCAGAACTTCCTGCATCCACCTGAGAAGACCATCCTCCCAGTGGCTCCACATGCCCTCCCTAAGCCTCAGAAACAATTACATGAATGAGATATGAGGGATGAGGCAAAAAGAGTCAACAAGTGGAAACTTTTTATTTAAAGAACCCGATGGCCTAAAATAAAAGTTGGGGCAGCAGAAAGCGCTGAAGAATAAACATGGGCAAGAGGTTCAACATCCTTGTGAAGGTACCATTAAGGTGACGTGTTGCAGGTTATGGCGAACGACGGAACTGAACAAGGGGGGAGCACTCCTGTACTTCCCATGGGACACCGTCTGCAGAAGTGGCCCACCCTCATTAAAGCACTTATTTTTCACAAGATGGCCTGGTCCTGGGCCCTGGGACCCGCAGGCAGGCACGAAGGTCTGCCTTGCGCCGACCTACCAGCCAGCACAATTAAAAGCTTGAAGCTAAACACGAAGGGGCAGCCCGCTCCTTGGAGCCGTTCCCAAAATAACCCCATAGGCATCAGAGACAAGAACTCTTAAAGCCTTGCCTGGACACGTGTCTAAAAGTCTCCAAAAATAGCTCCTGCTTCCCCTTTGAAAAACGCTGCGGTTCCCAATTCCTCACAGGAACTCTGTTTCTGCTCAGAGAAGCCACAAAATAAGCGAGCGGCCCAGAATTGATCTATGAGCACATCTGGACTAGCCAAGGTCAGCCTTACGGAGAAGAAAAAAAAAATAAAGATTTTAAACAGTATGTGTCAAATCCAGGGACCTTTATTTCTCTGGAATGGAAAGAATTTGCCAGCCTGGACAAAAAATTGCAGGCGGCGATTGTACATTCTTTCAAATAAAAAAAAAAGAACACACACACAAGAGTTTGGCTCCATAAATTTCTGTCATAAGAAACAACTTTGAATTGTACACCAAGCTTTTTACAAAGCATCAATGTTAAGATGGTTTACCGTGCTCTATCACATTCTCGGCCATTTATACAGAATACGCCTTACCAAATGCTACATCAGCTTAAGACATTTTTAAAAATTAGTATTAAAAAGATACAAAGGCATGTTGGCTTTCATTTGTGTTTTTTATTAAGACATGGGAGTTTTCTTTGTTTGTTTTCCTAAGGAAGTCACTAAAAAAATATAATAACTTAATTCGTAAGGACAAGATTGGTTAAAAATCCAGCCTTGCTTGCTTGGCAGCCTTCTGCGCTCGTACCTCTGTTGCTTCCATTAGTCTCACAGCTCGGCCGGCCGCAGACGCGTCCTGCGGGGTCTCAGCCTGCACTCCAGATCTCTCCATGCTCACAGTTACCATTTTTGTTCAGAGTTTTCACCGCGGCCAGGAAATATTCCCAGCCAAACGCTAAAAGCGATCTTCAGCCAAACAGGGGGTTTCAATCGGGGCCAATTTCGCATGGGTTTAGCCCTTTGTCTTTTGCCTCTTTGTACATCCTTTGGAAGTCTTTAAAACGAGGGGCACAGCCTAACCTGGCCTCCCCAAAGTGCATGCGTCCCGTGAAAAGGAAGTCTCCATCTCCTGGTTTCACCCCGCACTCCAGCAGGGTCTTTATTTGTCCTCGCCAGTTCCCACTCTCCCCCGTCAGCTGAAAGACTTTGCTCTTCTGCCTGTACAGTTTGTTGACACCAACGTGAATTATGGATTCTTGCTCTTCTGCCTCGTTCGTTACATCTTGAATGGAGCCTCTGATCACTGGAAACAGAAAAAGGACGTAAAGAAACAGAAAAAAGACCCAAAACCCCTCTGGAAGAACCAGGTCCAAACTCGGCCCCACACCACCAGGCAGTTCAAGGGGAACTGATTTCACTACAGCAGCCCCAGTTTTGGTCCTTTCTTCTTTTTGGAGTTAAGTTTCTATCAGTAACCTCCAGCATATATTTGTATTTGTTACAGTTCATATTTGTAATCTGTCCAGCAAAGGGGACCCACATATTAATTTAAACACAAAAATAATTACATCAGAAAAATAGCATCAATCGTGATGAGTTCTAACAAGAAGATACATGCTTGATGCTCCCTGACAATGTACCTTCTGTTCTTCAGCCATTACAGGTACCAGCTAATATTAATTTCCCCTTGAAAAAGGGAAGCACTGAAAATTATTGAAACTTTTGGTCTTTTCTCAACAGTCCATTTTAGGGCAACAAGTAAAGGCCTCTCCTAGATGCAGCCAAGTCTTTGAACTTCTACTTCCATTGTGGTTGTCGGGTCATTCTCTGTCCACCCTGGGGAAGTGCCAGCTGGGCACATGGTTTGGAGGTCCTTCACACCACGTCCTCCTCCCTCTCCCACGCACACAGCCCCTTCAGACCGCCTTTACTGCTGGCGGAAGCTGCCAAGCGTAAGTAGGTGTCCATCAGCATTTATGGATGTCACATTCAAGTGAGCCACCCGGGGGAGAAGGGAGGGGGGAAGCAACAACTCACCAAAATCACTAGTGCAGACAGCCAAGAGGACTTCTGTGTCACTACATGGTCGGCAGGGAGCTGCGGGGAAAGGGTCAGAGTTAGCAAAGGACTAGACAATAGTAAATAAATACACCAGTGTTTAAATTAACCAAAAACAGGACACGGACACACACACACGACATGGGGACAAGTGGTCCAAAGACCTGTCAGGCATCAATAATGCTACAAGAAACAGAGGCTAACCCTAGCCCCCATGAGATTTTTGTACTTGAGTAGGAATATGGACCTTTTTAACGCTCCTGTTGGGATGTATTATCTAGCAAACACCCCACACGCTCGCCGCGCTTATGCAAAATACGTTTTGATACCGGGTGCCTTTGCAGCGTGCTCTGCTGTAAATTCAAAGCTCTCAGAAAGGCTTTGAAGATCATGTGCCTTTTAAACTCTGATGGCAAAGCTTCTTTCTTACAATTTCTATCAAGTGCTGTCGGGCTATTTCACAAGCCATTTAGTCTATCACCACATCAAAGATCCAGGAGGTTACAGAGTGGGGGAGGCAAAGAAGGGAAGAATAAAAAACCCCAGCGCATGTGTTTGAGGGCGTCGAGGCAAAGCGGAAACTCGAGCCAGTATCTGTTAGAGCTCAAGCAGCACAAAGACCATTTCCTGTACTGCTGGAAACATTTGGATATCAGCACTAATCTAATCAATGCAAGAATGCGGCTCCTCTTTGTACTCACCCAGCTATTTCTGAGGAGAAGGTACTGTAGTTGCAGTACAGATGTTTCTATAATACCCTGTTGAGTTCAGGAATTTGCTTACTATCAGGGTCTGCCCTGCCCGGCGATGCTAATTAAGGCTGTCCACTGGTGGCCCAAGGATCAGAGCCCACGTCTTTCACTGGATGTCACCTCTTTCACTGGATGTCACCGTGAGGCGGCACTTGAACGTCAGTCAGAGAGATGAAAACCCATCAAGCGTGCTGCTCTGCCTGCATTACTACTACAGGCAAAGCCTACAGCAAAGCCGGGCTCGCGCGCCGGGGACCAGGCAAAGCGTTGGGAGCTACAGCTCATTTCACCAGGCAGCCCACCATCAAACCCCAAGCTGAAGCTCCCCCACTTCGCCCCACCCCAAAAAAATTTAGGTTTTTGAACCTCAACATCTGAAAGCACGTAGTTACCAGATTCCCAAATAGTCACACCCTTCCTCTCACCCCTGCCTGCTTCCCGGAGAAGTTTATCCATTGCACTAAGTAGTAGATTTAAACTAGTCTAAACAATGCCTAGCTGGTGCCTACGACGCTCGGCTATTAGCCTTCCTCTGTTAGATGGCACAAGCCATTCTTTTACGTAAGACACGGCAAATCTCTTATTTTTTCCAAGGTCCCAGAAAGGCAGTGATCCAGAAAGAAGGATTATTGAACCAAATCCACCAGATTTGCTCCAGTCAGATGATTAATACACAGTGTAACACGCTGTTTAATAGGATTAAAGAGAATGTAAAATGCACATTTCTGGCCAGGGATATTTGAAGGAATAATTCAAGAAGGTTGAAAAGCTACAAGAGAAGAGACAAGGAATAGGGAAAATAGTTTTGTGAAAGCATCTGGATCAATGGGGCATTTCTGTTTAGTTGAGCCTGAATGCCTCCAGGACCTTCAGAAACAAGTCAGCCTTTACCACCCTTCTTTCCCCCACATTCCACTTCAGTTCTCATTTTTGGAAAAGTTTGGAAACTTTAATATCATGAGAAATACAGAGCCAGCCAAAGCCAGGACGTAATTGGAGTACTATAACAAAGTCAGTCTAAAGATACTTTAATTTTTAGACTCAAGAGATTTTGATTAATGGCTAGACCAAACATCCAAGTTTCATCTGACAGAGAAAATTGTGTTAGTCACATCACACCCTACTACGGAGTTGTTTCATTCAAGGCACCTACCAAATTCATCCAGGGCAAAAGCCCCTTTTCTGCAGCCTCCCCCTGCCCAAGCCAGGACCTGAGTGAGATCAACCAAATGGAGGGAACCTGCAAACCTGCGCGAATCCTACAGCATTTTCACACAGACAGAAACTCTAAAACAAAGCACAGCTGATGGACATCCTCAAAATCCACAGCTGGATTTCAGACCCTGGATTTCAGATATTTTGTTCTGCAAAGATCTAATAATAAAAAGGCATCATGGCCTTTTTAAGTCTGAGTGAAAACAGTCTTGGTTTAGACCAGACATCTCTGTAGTTCGTCCAACCCCATCAGAAAACTGAAAAAACCCAAATGACTAAGCCATTTTTGTTCTCAAAAGGAGTGCAACACAAGCAACAGCATTAAAGATGAAAACCAAAATACTTTAAAAGTGGTTCCTTCCATTTACATAGACTGACACTGTAATAAATCAAATGAGCAAATCTCCACGTCTACACAGAACCAAATCATTTTAATTGCGGACTCTAGGCAAAATCCTGCATCCTTTTTAAATGCAAAAGGAAATTAAAAGAGCTCAGCATTGCTCACACTAGATCATTACTTAAAACCTACTTCAGATCCATGCTGACTCACAGCAGTTTGGTGGCATGCAGGCATATTTAACAGCCATTTACCACCACCCATCACTGCGATACCAGACATATGCAGAACAGAAATCCTCGTCTGTGGAACAGCTCCCACATCTGCATTCACAGGGTATCAAATATATCTTGCAAGTGGCAAAAACAAGGTATGCAAGCACAGATGGAAAGCGAGTCGTGAAGGATTACTGCCGAGGTAAATGGGCCATTAAAAAGCAAATAACATTCACTGGCTACCGCCAAAGCTTCGTTCCTATATAGTCTCACAAAAGAAACAAAATCCTTGGGAGGAGGCAATGCCTACACTTTCTTTTGAAGCACAGCCATTAAGGAATCTGTGTGTTTATGCCGCAAGTTAGTGATTTTAGCTGCAGTTCAGCACTCATTCACTCCGGAATTGGGCAGGTGTTTTCCTCCATCAGTAGGTCAAAATGACACACACGCCTCAAGGTAAAATGGGAAGCATCCTTATAACTAAAAAAAGAAAACCAAAAAAAAAAAAGCACTTCACTTACGCACAGCAGGTGAAGATGTTCATTTTCTGAGGAAACGGGCCCAGTTACTAAACAAGACGGCTGTGTTTGCCGGATGCCCGACCCCCTGGGGATGTCTCGAGGGCTGCCCAGGTTCTCGGGTCCACCAGCAAGTCTATGAACTTGCAACCACAACAATATCAACGTCAGCTGCTCTAATTCCTTTAAACTCGATAAGCCAAAGAGCCTTAATTCATACAGCAGCAGGGGAAGGGTGAAAAAAAAAAGAAGAGAGAAAAGCAACGTTTTATTGAAGCCCTCTAAAGCCCAGATGCCTATAACTCAACTCCACCGCCGGTGGCATAAAGCCTGCATTGTGCACGTCGACTGCCGACTCTCCTGGGAATGCCTTTGATGGATTTTGACAGTATCCTGACCTGAAGTAACCTGAGGCAGCCCTCTCCCTCCATCCCCCCAGTCCAGTGCCTCCAAAGGCTTCTCTATTCACCTCCCCGCAGAGGGAGATGTAATTACATCATTCCTCACAAGCCAGCAGTCATGTCCCAGCTGCTTTGAGCGATTTGCCCTCTGAACCTGATGTTACCGAGGAGGACGTGGCGATACTAACAATAGACTGCACTTGTTGGCCAACAGCTTTGTCAAACACAGCGCTGGTCCTCTCCGCGGGGAGGCAGAAACGCTCAGGAAGAGAGAGGGACGTGCCCTGAGGAGATGCCAGTAGTTCCAGAAGGCCCCCAGCTCAGCCAGCACCACGGAGTTGAGTTGTCTAGAAAGGGTCTCCTCCAATATTGGGGATGGATCTAAGTGCACCTTCAGTGCTGCAATTTAGCATGAGTCTCCTCTGCCTCGAGAGCTGTGGGTAGGTGTTGCCGTCCTCTCTCGGAACACACACACACACACACAACCCCAGTCCTTCCTCCTTTGGTTTGCGACATTTGCACGCAACCCTTCTCTCCTCCGAAAATAGGAGATGGGGGTTATTTGAAGGGCCATCGTCACGGTTTAGGATGACAGCTCCCTGCAGGACACATTTGAAGTGAGACGTACTGGCTCTGGCTGCAGGCGTCACAGAAACCACATGAATGGGCCTGATCTTCTTTTGAAACATTTGTATTTCAACAGCCACCCATGGGTCTGACTGACCTTACCTTACCCCCAAACCAGCTTCCAAACCAGAAGTGAGAAGTCTCCTCTGTCTGTCTTGAGTTTTCTCAACACGCTCCACAACCTCAGAGCGATCAAGAACACTAGATGAACCAGGCTGCAGGTCTCTACACCCTGAACCAAAGCTCCACTTACTGAGCCCAAAAGACCTGCTCCATCCACCCTACGTCTCTGCTGAACACACACCAGCGCTCCGGCAGCACACACAGGAAGAGAGACACCCTTTAAGCAGAAGTGAAAATGTTTAACACAAAGTAATTGCAGAAAACCGCTTTACCGAGGAATACCCTTTGGTTTTATTAAGAAGCTCGCGTACACGTGCGGTGTGGGAGAGGTGTGGATGGTGCAGGAGGAAAGCATAGAGCCGGTTTATCTGTGCTTCAGTTTCCGTGGCATGCATCACCCCCACGTCAGTATTTCTGAATAATCCTTTGAAGAGCAATCAGACCTTTTAAGTATCAAAAGCTACTGAGGAGGCCCAGGCAAGGTTGGAGCATTATTTTCTGTTAGTTCTAGGCTTAAAACTTTTGATGAAAACAAGTAGTCTTTTCTCTTGCACGCTCAGCGGAAGACATTCAAAAATGGGTCTTTCTTGCAGACCAGGTGGATTTAAGCTCAGCCAGCCCATACTGCAGCACCTCAGGGGGTGCAGTGTGGGGCCGGAGCAGACCCCTCTCCGGGATGAAAGGTCTCAGCCTGACATCAGCGTTAGTTCATATGGAAAAAAACCAAACACACCACCCACACCCTTCAAATTCTTGCTGGCAGCTTTGCAATTGTAACCGTACTGGAAAGGGCATCATAGGATGAGTCTCCTTCCTGGAAACACGGAGTACAGACTTCCGAGAGCAGGTTATAAAAATAGAGATGTGGTTTCTCCAATGATGGTGCATTTCTCAGTCATTTTTCTGAGTCCTAAGCAGAAATGACTATGTCTCAACTGATTACTGGATCCGTGATTTAGCTGGGAGACAAAAGAGTTTAAGGGCAAACATCATACATGCAAGAAAAAACAAATAAATCTTGCCCTGATCCTGCTTTAACCAATTAAAAAGTAGAATAATCCTTGTAATTATTTCTTCCTAAGTTTGCCTACGCTTCCTCTCTGAAGAGGCAACACTTCTGCCAGGAAACAAACCTCTCACAGCCCGTATCCCAAACCAAAAGACCTGCTACTTTGCAGTGGAGGTGGACAAGAATTTGACAAGCACTATGGTCTACCAGGCTTGGACAAGTCATCTCCTCTCTAGATATACCTTCAACTTTCCTCACCCCCTCAGAAAGCTCTTCCTGAGCAAGCCAAAATAACATTCAACCTCAAAACGCTCACAACCCCCACACTGAAACGCCGTCTAAACGACATTAACGCGTCTGCACGCCAGTGCATCTCAAATTTAAAATGAAGAAGCTAGCTGGGAGCTCAGGCCAGCAGAGCCGCATCCAGCACACCTGCATTTAACGTAATACCTGCGGCCGGGCAGAGAGGGGAAAACGCGGCCAGACGACACAGAGCATCTCCGCAGCTGGGCTGGAAGTTACTGACACCCAGTCACAACACACAGAGGAGCTCTCTCATCACTCCTTTGTTTTACAAGGTTTTCCTGTCTTTGGATGGGATAGGATTACAGGGCTTTCTGCAAGCGCTGCACTTTTTCCAGCACGTCAGTAGGAAAAAGCCAAGTCAGGGAGCAAACACCAGAGCTGGACTCGCGCTACTCCCAGCCCCTCGGCTCAATAAGCCTCGGACATGGGATCCAAAGGGATCGTGCTTCTTCGATGAATAGAAGGTGAATGCTACGAATAACATACTGAGAGAGTTTAGTGCTCTGCTGAAGGCGGAAGAATTCGGCCCCATATTTGCTAGTAAGTTAATCTGAGCCTGTGCTGAGCACAAAAGGCAGCTGCAAACAAGGATCACGAGCAAAGATACACAACTCAAAGACCCCCTCCTTCCACAGCCAAAACACAGCCAAGATTTGGTACAAGACAAGATGGTGATTCAGCAACTGGACCAAAATCGTGATGCTGCAATGGATGTTCTCCCCTGACTCCTTTACGTACTGCAGGGATATTGGTGATTCCATCTCTTCAGAAAAGAGAGCATCAACTCCAGTTCCTTGCCTTTGCTCGTTTCCAACATTCAATTTAACTTGCGCATATGTACAAGTTTCCAGAAGTAGCCTGGAAAATATAGACACTGGCCAAGAACAATTTAAACCTGCAAATAAGTTTAATGAAATGCAGACTTTCATATGCTGTGGCATGGATTGTGCCAAGAGAATTGAGTTAATACCACTTCCTTCCTGCGAAGGAAGAATAAAAAAAGCATATTGTAAACCTCACCATTAGAGATGTGATGACCTTTATGTTCTGAGAAACGTTAAGACAAGAGACCATAAACCAGAAATTTATCTTTTCACAGAAATGTCTTCCAAGAGGGTATTAAAGTCCTTAAGTACCAAAGATGACTATTTATGTAAACAGTGTGAGGAAGAGATTTGGTACTAGGAAAGCTCCGTTTGCAACAGCTTTCAAAATGAAACTTGGCTCAGCAGCTCCAGAGCACGTAAGGGTCCTCCGGGATTGCAGAGTCAACGCCTTTTCGCTGTTCCAAGATGCAGCACCCATTCTAACAAATGAGCTGAAAGGTCAGCTAGAAACACAAACAGCCATTTGTTTTTTTAAAAAAAAAAAATGGGGGGGTAGGGAGGGGAGAAAAAAACCCCACAAAGCAGTTTTTATTCAAGCAGCATTAGACACTATTGAACTCTACCTCCAGGTCCATGCATGAGTTGCATCAACCCAGGAGAAATCATGAGAAGTGTCATATCTTTGAGACACTTCTTTCTGTCCCACCTCCCCTGGGCTGCCTATTGCTCCATCGGGGAGCAATAACGCCTGTCCCAAACACTGTCTCCCTCCCTTCCCCGCCTCCCCTCCTGCCGTACATGGCTCGGCCTCCATCACTACCCCGACCCTCTCCAGCCTCTCCATCCCAGCCCTGGGCTTTGGGCTCCCACGGCGAGCCCCGCTGCTGGGGTGGGCAGCGACGTAATGGCAACAGGGCCAGTGCCAACCCCCAGCCGAGCTCCTACACTTACCCATTGCATCACCAGCACTGTAAAAATCCTGGGTTACAGTCAAGCCTGCAATGTGTCGTGTCCAAAAAGCCCTACTCAGCAGATGAGATTTTCAGTTAAATTCCTTCTGTCTGAATTGCAGTGGAAAAGAGAGAGCCCAGCAAGAAAGAAGTGTCTCCGCAACCGCACTAGCCCTCAATTCTGTGCAAGCAGCATTTGTAATCATCTGCCATTTCCTTGCGTCCTCTCTCCCCCTTCCTAACTGCAATTAAAGAGAAAAGCAGGCAGCAAAGTAGCCGCCGGGAATTTCTCCTGCCGTATGTGCACAAGACACCAATATAAAGCCATAAAAAATACATCTATTTGTTTATCTCACAGAAAATATCTCTCTCCTTCCTCAAACCTAGCGCTGCTGCCCAAGCGGGATCAGGAATGGGAAGCGCTGGGCAGGCGCGAGGATGGACGAATTGCTGGAAGACAGAGGTGCCTCCAGAGGGTTGAGGGGCTCCTCTGGGCTCGCAGCTGGGGCAGGACCTCTCTCCCGGCTGCCCCACGAGAGCCCACCATGGTGTAGCATCGCACCTCCAGGCTGCCCATCTACCGCCCAGCAGCACAGGACCACAGCAAATATTTCTACTGACTCAAAACCCACAAAGATTCAGGGTTTGGCTCATGCCCTCTAAAATTCACTCCGAAAACATTTCTTTTTTCTTCTAAAGAAAATGTCATTCCAAAGCCTTGTAAAAGCATGCGCTGATCAGATCTAGGAAAACATAGTTATAAAGAAAGTTTTGATGTTTTGTTGGGTTTTGTCTCTGATGGCGAACAAAGCACTTTGCTGAGATGTCACGCATGACACAAGGCAGAAAATGGAAAAGTAAGGTGTTTTTTACTCCCGTGCCCTGGGGAAGCTGTGCAGCCAGACGCGCGGCCCTGCTGCCGGAGCTTCCCTCTGCCCCGGCCAGGGCTATCTATGGGAGAGGCTGGAGCCAGCACCCAGTGCCAGGCTGGATTCCTGCCAGGAACACAAAGCCTTCCCTCCCTCCCCACCACCCTCCTCTTCGGCCCGGTCCATTAATGCCTCCTATGGAGCAGGGGAATAGAATTAAGTAACAAGTGGCTGGTTAAAGTTAAACCCTGAGAGTGGAGTAATGACAGATCAAAGATTAAGTGAGTTAGAAAAAAAAGAATAACAATAATAAAAAGAAGTAGCATATGTGCGCTCACATCCACACAGGTCCTTCTCCTTCCCGTTTCTAGAAATCAAATTCTTTTTGGTATGTGGGAGTGCTCTGAAGGAACAAGGCCAGTTTTCATTTTAAAACCACGTTTATTTGATCAGCCTGTTCTTGAGGTGGACTGTGGAAGGGCTACATCTCATGCCGTGAGATGTTCAGTGTTACGACATTGTTCAGTTAACCCCAAAAAAAGTTACTTAAGGTTTTCCATTTGTAACAGGTAAAGCTTTAAGATATATACAGCTTTTCTTCCTTAACAGCACACATTTCTTCGTCATATTAAGATCATTTGCTGGTTGTACATAAGCCTGGGCTTCTTCCTTTTTTTTTTTTGTGCCTTAAATTTCTCATATCCACTTATACATAGACAAAGTTGGTGTAAAGCTGCTAACAGTTCTGTTGGGGCAGAGGCGCGTCCTTTCCAAACAGGAACGATGCCGGGGAGTTCAGGCAATGGAGGGCCAGGCCAGGCTCCGTGCGCGTATCCCAGCACTATTGAGTTGGACACCGGGGTTTCCGCCTGTTGCGGGAGTCAATGCCCAAATCCCAAACAGGACTCAGAGCAGTGCAGAGAGATACCCGAGGGGGGACTCATACAACCCATACCAAAAAAATCCTTCCACAAATTTGAATCATCAGCCGAAGGTAATGCTGGATCAAAGCTGCGTGTCATACGGCAGCAGCTTTTTTGACCCAATATTAAACCTCCCAAGGGCAGATTCAGCACATCACAGCTTTGGGTCCAGGGTAGACTTCCAAGCACAGTGTATATTTTCTGCCTTCTACCACAGATTAAGGCGAAAGAGATTTTCCGTCCTGCAAATCAAGGCCTTAACACTGGAAAAATTTGGCCCATGTTTCAGTGAGTTTCTTATTCCTCAGGGAAGGTGGGAGGCGGGCAGAGGAATGCGGTTCCCCCGCCCTCCCATCCCTTCTTTAACTACAGCCTCAGGAATTAGCAAACTAAACAGTTTTGCAGAGCAAGCACAGAGCATTATTAAAGACTGCCAAGCAACTCCGTTGGATTGCAAATCTGTTTGTGGGACCATCTTCTGCGGTACATAAAGGTCAGAGCAAAGCAGAGCCCCAGCTGCCCGGACAATACACCTGACTGCTTATTGGTTTTGACTGCCCACTGAGTTGAGAAATAAGCTAACGGCATTCGTGGCCAGTCTAGCAAAAATAAGCTATTTTCTTACCCCCTCTCCCCTGCAGCTGTGTATTTATCATTGCAGCTCCATTGTCACCTCCTCTGCCCGCTGCAAAACCAACCACTGTCCTGGCAACATCAAAGGGCAAGCAGGGCCAGAGGAGACTGCTGTCAAACTCGTTTTCTTGGGGGAAGGAGAGATTAAATTAGGGCATCCCTCCAATTTTGGGTTGGGTTGTTTTGGTTTTTTTTAGGTGAACACTTCTCAGTTCGAAATTTTTCACCTTATTGAGGCTCAGACCCCCAAAACGTCACCCTCGCTCAATTATAGAACACGTAAGAGCGTGTGCATTCCCCAAGCATCAGAACTGCACTTTGAAATCATTTCACACAGGAAGAAACCCAAAAACTTTGCTCTCAAACTCTTCCCCCTCGGTCAATCATTTGCTGCAAACCCCACCACTTTAGGCACACGAATAACTGCAGCAGGTTTCTTGCTCCTCAAAATGAATCCTACTCCAGGCTCTGTTCTGCAGCGTCCGGCCGTAATCAATTCAATGTTAATCCAGGACCCCCAGTTCAGTGATGTGCCCTCGAAAACTAGCTTAAAATGTGCTTTTTCAAATACATATTGGGTTAGACAATGCTGTTTACTCTTTTGTAAAAAGTCACTTTATATCTAGTTTTGTATCAGCGTTTACTCTGGGAAAAGACATGAAAGTTACTACGGAAAATCTTCCTGCAAGGAGGGTGAGCAGACAAAAAACTATTCAGAAAATAACATGCACTAAAGCGGGAGTGTCTGAATCGTCCCTTACAAGGCCAATAATCGAAGTATATTTTGAACTGCATGTAAGGCTGCTTTCTGGTGGTTTTCTCTTAAAACTTGCTATGGATGGACCTTTTAGAGAGAGAAAAAGCATATAAAGCGGCAGCAAACCTTCAGCTGCAGCACAGAGCCTCCCTGCTGCCACCCAGGCCCCGTCAACCCCGTCTGACAGAACAGACCCCTGGGCTTCGCTGCACTGCTCGTTACGGATTTCACCCGTAAATCCTGCTGGGAGGGATCCTGTGGGATATCAACTCTGTTCTTCTGTGCAAACCAAACCGGACCACACCCAGATTTGCTCTCTTGCCCCCTAACACAGTTTAACCCAAGAAGCATGAGCTTATCCTGTGCAAAAAACTGGGGCCAGGGGGCGGTAGGGGGGGAAGACAAAACAAGCCATTTTTCTCATCTCATGGGGGGTTTTGGAAGACAGACCCCTGCCACCCCTGCAGCACACAGCGGTGCTGCCACCCCTGCCACCAAGTGTGGTGCCAACACCTCGGACGGTCACAGTGACTCAAGCAGAACTTGCACTAAGCATAAAGGTTGTGGGGACTTTCAATTTAAGTGTTCCAAGCGCCTCTTTCCATCACCTCTTCTGCAAACGGCGGTGACGAGCACAGCGGGGCCCGAGCGCCATTTCCACACTGTAAGCACCTTGGCAGAGAGCGGGGACACCAGCCGCAGCCTCCTGCTCTGGGACGAAACGCAGGGATGTTTCCCCTCCGACAAGTGAAAAATACACCAGCGCATCTGCTGCTTCAGGCTACAAAGCTTAGCAGCGCATCCAGCCTCCAAGAAAGAAAAATAAAATGGGATATTTGGGAACAGCCAGAGGAAAGCATGAGATCAGGAGCCTACGAGCTGCGATGGCAGCAGCGCTCTGGGAGAATGCCTGCAGAGATACGGCAGATTGGTGCCCCACCTCTGCCAAACCCAAACTGCATTAGAGATCTGAAGTTAAGAGGGGTGCTTCAAAAAGCCATTTGTTAGTAGAAACACTGGCATAGCCCAAATTCTTATGAGCTTTCTTTATTTCCAATCTGTTTTCTCAGGCTAGTGAATTAACAGCATACAGGAAATAGCTGAATACTGTTCCTAATTAGTTAACTGGATTTATCCAGTTTTGCCTTGTTTTTCAGACACCCACTTGAGCACCGTACCTCCTATCTGTTAATATTCTCAGCCAGGTACCCAGCATTAATAAAGAAAATGTATAAAACAGTTACTAGAACCTGCAGTAAGTGGGTAGATGCCATCAAGATAAAGGGACATTTTTGTTAAAGTTTGACTTCTTTGCTACACAAAAGCGGGTGGGTAATGAAAGGGCTTTCAATTTACCTCCTGAGCTCGAACAACCACATTACAGACAACCCCATGAGTGTGCAATGGGAAAAGCAAACTACACACCTTACATAAAGCTGCATCCAGAGCTTGGATACGACGCTCTTGAAATAGACTTTAGGTGACAAAATAAAGGTCTTTTGGTGGGAGGGGGGAAGAGGATTGATTTTCCTCTCCAAAACGTTTGGTCAAACCTACAGATTCTTGTTTCAGACTAGCTGAGCAGAAGCTGAAGAACTTAAAAAGCCAATGGCTCTCAAGGGACCTTCACGCTTTTCATAGGAATTGAATCCAAGCCGGTTGCTGCAGTGCAAGGCAGACCTAGACCAGGCACACACTCCACTACAGCTGAGAAGCTCATGTGGGTCATCACCTTCAGAAAACTTCTAGGAACTATATGGCCAAACAACACTTTTGCCAAAACCTCCATCTGCTTGCCAGTCTAGGCAGCAGAGCAGAGACCCAGAGCATTATCTTCCAGCACAAGCAGAACAGATTAGAATCAACAGAATTCAACAACTTAAACAAGTTCTGCTGCTTCTCAAATGGCCTTGGGCCAAAATGTCACCGTGCCACAGTTCTTCAGTTGGGCAAACACCAAGGCTTCAGAGCCTTACTGCAAGCACCGAGCTGAAGTTAATGGACCATCAGTGTGGATGGGAATTATATAGGGCTGCAATCCAAAACCTCATCTGAAATCAAAAGCTCTTTCAGTCGCCTATCACTTTGGGTATCAAGAGGAGAACGCACCCATCGAGATGTCTGAACTGTCAAGGTGACCCTTCTTAGGGACTACTCACAGGAAGCGGTGACAAGTGCCGTAGCACATGCTTGCCTTCCCTCCTCTTCCCAGCTTAAGAAACTACAAACCCCCAGAAACGTGCTTTTTTGCTGGTGACTATCACAGTAAAAACCATCCCACACCAAATTTCAGCCATTTGAATTAAAACCCATCAGTATACTACACATACTTCCCACAGTTAGGGAAGCTGTAAGAGAATGTAATACGGCAGACTCAGAGCCAAGAAAAGGGTTAAACCCCCAAAATCTGGAAAATTTTAAGGCTGCACTTGTCTCATTCAACCTCCCCGAGAAAAGGGAAAGGCCAATTCAGAACCTGTGTATGTTTTCTACCGAATTATTTGCTAGACTCTGATTAAGTGGGAAAGAATGACTGTAAACTAATAAAACTTGAGGTTTTCTAATTAAACCACAGGCACCCTGCCAAGCATTGCTGATTTGTTGGTGCACCCTGCAATGTCAGGACTCTGAGGACACAACAGGTCATTAAAGTATTAAACAGATGACTTACACTCTTTAATCAGAGCTGGGATGCCAGGTTAGGAAGAGAGAGTAAACTCGAGGGCAGAGTACAATAATTATCACCAGGAAACAAACACACCGTTTAGCAAAGTGGAGAGAAGTTGTTAGCGAGTAGTTATTGCACAAGGAAAGGGCTAGAGTCCTGAGCCCCACACCTGGGTCTTTTATGATTGTCATCTCCTCTACCCCGCAGTTGTAAGAAAATAATGCAGTATTTGTGATTTTTCGGTCCTTCGCCCTCAGACGAAGCGCTGCAGCATGAAGCAAGGCCAGGAAATGCGCAAGCCTCCCCTGCCCGGCTCTGCCAGCACACCTCAGCCCCATCTGCAGCAGCATCTCGCCGCTCCGTCACCTCTTCACACCTACTGCCAGCTCTGCCCAACTGCGTCAAACTGCAACGCAGAGATGAGCAGGCTCGGGTTTTTTCCAGTGTGCGACAGCCAAAAAACACACAAACGTAAGCCGTGTTTGTGACCAAGGGACAGAAGCATGCTTGGAGGGAAACGCAGAGCCTTAAATCCAGTTTTCAGCTCCTTTAAGGTCAGCACTTGCCGCTGGCTTGAGCCTCCTTCCGATGAAGAAGCCACCGGTGGTTTCAGGGAATTGATTGCAAACCTCCCCTCCAAACGAACAGCTCAGTAAAGCCCATTTCTTTGGAGGTTTCACGGAAAAACTAGAAGCAGCTCCAGAAGAAAGGAGGTCCACGAACTGCAAAGAGCCCCAAATATATTGCTCTATAGAAGCCCCACAAGGCAGCTATTTGGCAGTTTCCCCAGACATATAGATATTTATAGGAGAATAAAAGTGCTCATCTGACTGAGTAGTGGAAAGAGTCATGTATGGCATTTTCATCGTATTTTCACCCCCCGCCGCACCCTCCCCAGAGTCTGGGGATCCAAAAAAAGGCAAGAGAAATAATTTAAAATACAATAGAGATCCCTAGTTTGCCCGGAAGGCTCCGCTGATGAACTATTAAAAAGCTTCTTCTGTCCAAACAAGACACTTGGAGCGTGAAGCAGATAGCCTACCACATTGTTTTACAGGACAGCACTGAAATTCAACCAGTGTCTGTTACAGCTGAGAATACAGCAGGCACAGAAAAAGTGATTTAATATGCCTATCAAAGAGGAAGGCTGTAATTGGATTCAGTCCTCAGTTTGACTTCTGAAAGTCTCTGAAGAAAACCCCCATCAGCTTTAAAAATCTCCGAGATTTTATGTGGAATGAAGAGCACTTCGTTCTACAAACACAGCAGTTTGTGCCGGCTTGTGATGTTAAGGATGCCAGCAGCGAGTCCTCTTGATTTTAGCAAAGCTCGGCAGAAACCGTGTCTATGTGCAAACTAAAACCAGCAGTGATGAGCAGTATTTCTCACATCTTATTTTACCTACATGCAAAAGCAATTTCAACTTATTTTTGGAAAAAAAAAAAAAAGTATAGGACTTTTCTTGGTAAGTTTAAGCGACTTCTCGCTAGCCTGCCTGTGTCTCCATCCTCAGAGCCCGTCAAAGAAAGAAGCACTGAATCTGGGAACATTCTCCAAATAACTGATTAAACAATGTATTTAATGTCTTCTGCGATGGAATTTTACTACATAGCTAACATTCAGCACAGCATACTCATCTCTGCAGAAATGATCTTACTGGGAAAACAGCTCTGCGGCAGATGCCCCACTTCATCTGCAGCCCTTGTACAACACAGAAGCAGAGAAGCCTGCTTAAAATGCAGAACCCTCGATATTAAGCTGCAAGTTGCACACACGGCAAGAGTAAAGCAGGCAACTTCAATATCTGGATATTTGTGTTTATAGTTTTTTGTGTTTTAATGGCAAACACGCCATCTATCAGTTATTGGGGTTACTGCAGTAGCCCCCAGCCAGCTACCTTCGCGCTGAGCTCAGACCTGTTCATCTCAGCCCAGCTAAGATCTGTACAAAACAAAAACGCCACATCTGAATTGGCGTGCCAACATCGGAATGCTAGCAGGGAGGCGAGTAGGCGCGGACAGACAAACCTATGAATCCAGAGCCCTGTTGTGGGAGGGAGCCACGGGCGGGGAGAGGAGAGGACTCAACTTCTGCAGCCGCTTATCGCGAAGTGACGGGACGATGGATGCAGTGCCTGGAAGATCCAGCTGCAGTTTAATTAGCCACACCACCGCTTATCAAGTAGCATCCCAGGCAAAGCATATGGCATCACTACCGCAGAATCTAGACAGCCCACGTACGGCATCTTAGGCTTACTTTACATGGGGTTTTACTCAAATCGCCTCAAGAGTGCTGGGAGGACTCTTCTCCCCCGCTGCGGGGCTGCCTTCACTCCCTACCATTTCAAAAGAGCTACCATGGCCCCTCCACTTAAAATACCTAAACCTTGCAACCTCCCTAGTCATTTGGGACAAACTACCCGAGATCTGCTGTTCCGCAGGCTATTCTGGAACGCTCCCCTCCCTGGTTTTGGGGATAAAAGCTAGAGGCAATCCTGAATGGAGGAGATGCATGAACCAGATACTGCCTATCTAAAGCGAACTTCCCCTTCTCCCCTGTCATCCTCCACAAATGCTGGTTTTTCTTCTTCTCCAACTGTCTAATTGATTAGCATAATTAGGTTACACCTAGAGCTATTGTTCCCAAATGGTATTTAGCTTGGTATTTAGTATCAGACTTTGCAGGCTTGTGAGCTCTTTCAGAAAGTTTGTCCACTCCCCCTTCCTACAAGCTCTTCCTCGGCGTAAAATTCCTCCCTGCAAAACTTGCTTTTCATAATGGTTGGGAGAGAAGACAACACTGGCACTGTAAAAGCATTGTCATGGTGTTGAAGAGCGCTGGCATGGCACAGTAATGCTCAAGACAGTGTAGTAGACAGAGCGGAAGAAGGAACACACCATTTTCCTTGTTTTTTTAAAAAAAAAAAAGCAATAATTAGGTCAGCAAGTAGCAGTAGGTTCAGAGAGAGAGGAAAAAAAAAAGGAAAAGGAGTTCCTCCTTGTTTAAATGTTTATTATTCAAAACATGCAGCGGGGTCTTAAAAACTGAGTTAAAAAGTATTTAGAAAACTGTTACAGCAAGGTTTGGAAGCCCAGCTCACGCTGGAGTTCACTGGCGGGTAAAGCCAGCTCCTGTGACTCACCCCGCGCCTGCAAGGGGAGAATCGTTTACAGCGTAGCCTTTAACAAATCATTTGGAATTCAGCTTATGCTACCAGCTTCCAAAAAACAAAAACAACAACAATTTTTTAAAAAAAAATCAATTCTTCCGCAATAGCCTGTTTATAAAACATGTCCTTAAAAGCACATGAAATTCAGACCCAATCACTTTCCCACTCACTCACGCTGCCATCTGTTATGCATCCAATACAGTACGTGAAAATATGACCAATATCCCAGAACTCACCAGAAACTGTGTGCAAATCAGCTGCCATCCCCTTGTTCATCAGTTCGTACTGGAAGCCCGTAATCTTCCTGCTAATGTCCTGCTGAGGGGTGGCCTCAATAAACAGCCCCCCCTGATCATAGCCAAAGCAATAGACTTTACTGGGGCTGCGATCTCCATCTCGGACCAAGAGTTTCAGTTCTCCAGTTTTTTCCAAATAAATATTTGCTCCTGCAGAGTCCTTGAAGGGCTTTATGCAAACAGTCAAATGTTTGTAAGAGGCAGGTGAAGTATTGGGTCGCAGGTTGACTATGAGTGCTCCCGTGGGATACATCCACTCTATTGACCCTTCAGAACAGCGGAGGTAGACCTGTTCAACATCCTTCTTGTGAGACTCGTGAGTTAAGCCACTGAGGGAAGAAAGAAAGAGAAAGTTAGAGAAATGACAGAGCTAGCAATGTGACTGTCATAACCTCAAACCTTCAAAGACCCACATCAACAAACGCAGGAAATCTATGAGTGTCGAGTATTGGCCCATCCAGCTCAGCAGCAGTCTGAAATGCTTGTCTCTTGCAAGACTGCAACCTTAATATTACAGGACAGTTTTAAATCATTTCCCAAAAGAAGAAGTCAAACCACTAGTAATTGACTTCAAAATTAAGTAGGATATAAGCACATGATCAAAAGCAATTAAATTACTACAGCCTCAGTTACTGCCCATCAGCTGAGCTGTGGCAAATGACTTGGCGCATACTAAGTAGAACACGTATGCTTGGACTCCCTTCCTGGTGGCTTAAACCAGCACGTTCTCCAGCCTCGCGGATCGGACTCCACCTTTTGCCAAGCACTTTGTTCCCCTTCCAAGTCTATATTCCCAATGGATCTGAAACTGGGAGGGTTGCCAAGCTCACCCTGTGAACTGGAGCAAAGGGGTGCTCTGTGGGTGCTACTGATACCCTCTACCCCAGCTGGGCAGCCCGTATCTCCAAACTGGGAGGTAGGGAGAGGAGAGAAGACACTACACTCCCCACTCATAGATGGGGAGGCATTGATCTACCCTGCTTCCTTCGGTACGTGTACCATGTTCCCCCACTTCCCCCCAATATGAGGTTTAAGCTTAGCTTAGCCCAGCTCCGATGGGCTACAAGTAGACACACAGCAGTGGCTGTTCAGCAAAAAGGAGAACGCGTGGCCAGCCACTATTGCTAGGGCACAGGGCCACCGTCAGTCCTGTGTCCTCACCCAGCACCGTGGCAAAAAATTAACATCCCAACAGCCATTTTGAGGGTTCAGAGAGATGGGACAGGAGAGCAACGTGGGGATCCCAGGGCCAACTGCCAGGGAGAGGAGAGCAAACCATCGTGCTTAAGCAGGATGACTAGTAAATCCTCATGACTGGCTTGCCCACGGCCTAAACTGAGGACAGCTCTAAACAACCCTCGCTGCCTGTCACTGATGGACCAACTGGACCAACACCACAGGTTCTTGACTCAAAGCACTGATATGATACCGCATGCTGTAGGCACTCCAGATAAAGGAAAAAGTTGTGGGAAGCCTGGTTTATTGGTTACAGTATTGGGGCCATTAGGCAAAAATCCTTTGGTCCCAGTCCCTGTCCGGTCACAAACCTATTATGCGAGTATGAGCAAATCACTTCACCACCAAGCTTGTTTCTCCTCCTACGCTGCTTTGCGTACCTAGTTCCCAAACATAAGCATCTTTTATTCTGCGCCTGTAGAGCACCACCCAAAATGAGACCCTTCGACGCAGCTCACAGGTCCGCTTCGCAGCACTTTAGGGAAGCTTTACAACATTCCCGTTTGCAGGCAGATGAACCAAGACAGGGAAAAAAAATTTAAAAAGGATTAAGTGACTCGTCTAAGGTTACACAGGAAATCTGTGGTAAAGAACATATTTTAGTACAGTGCAAGTAATGACATCAAGGCTCTGGTTTCTCAACAGAAACCTCCAAATACACAGTTCCCCACCCCAAAGATATATTCAGGTGCTGAACAGGGTTTAAATTCGAGTCAGCATTTAGAAAGTAACAACAAGCCATGTGTAAAAGAAGGGAAAAAAACCACCCATATGGTTTGCATTTACTGTTGATGTGACTCATTATTGTGAGTGTCAGTGTGACCCATTTGATAGAGGTTACACGAGGAAGCTCAGAAAAAAAAAAGTCATATTTAATAACAATAGTGCCTGCAAACATGTGCTTTTGAATAATCTTGAAAGCCACATCAAGAACACAGATGAGGAGAAAAGAGGGACAAGTTTTTGACCTTTAGTCTCTTGCCCTCAAATTCGGTAGTACTTAACACATGCAGGAAACTTAACTTTCAATGGGATATTTCAAGTTGACTGTAAATCCACATCTGGTCCACAAAATCACTTTTCACCACAGCATGCGCATGATGCCACTCAACAGAAAACACAGAAGTCTGTTTATGTGCAAGCAGCGAATAAGTAAAATTAAAGAGTGTAAAGCTTACCCCTCAGCAAAGGGGCAAAAAAACTACCCTCACACGTCCCTTGTTCCTACTCAAGACATCAAAACAAGCTGCAAAGGTTTTGTAGGACTTAAATACTGGCAAATTCCACCCTGAAGCCTGAGTGCTTAAACAGAAGGAAGATACCAGGGGCAAAACTCTGAACTCATGCAGTGAAACTGCTGTTGCAAGTGATCCCAGGAACACCGAGGCAGTGAATTTCTGCCAGAGAAAAAAAGCCTTAGCATTCATTTTGTTCAAACGTTCATGCTGTTCAAACAAAAAACAGGGTGGATTCTGAAATTATCTTCTGAAAGCCAATTATATCCCACAGGCAAGAGTGATGCCATTAGACAGATACATCAAGCACAAGTACCTGTATGCATTAAGTCTTATAATAAAGGATGACTCAAAAGTTAAGCAGATTTCAAAATACATGCTCACATTACTTAACAGCAACCACCATCATCCAGTAAAACCTGTCGCTTTGCTTTCTGTCAAAATGACATGTCACCACATTGAGAGATTGTTTAATGTCGCGTTTAGTTCTCACTAGCCAGTCATCAGACACACCACATCCACAAAATAATGGAGGTCCGGGAGCCCTTTTTTTTTTTTTTTCCCCCAAGCTCATTTGAGTTTTGTTTTTTTAAGTATATGGCAAGGAGATAGGGCAGTTGTTTCATGGTTACAGTGATGGATGAGCCATCCGTCCTCCCTTTCAGATGTGTGCTGTTTATTGGGGCTTACTTCTACTGCAAGTACTTCCTCATACCGATCCATGAGGACATCCTGAATCACTGCATTTGTCTCCTCGCTCTTCTCCCTTTCTGTTTGCAGCCACCCCCTCTGTCTGCCCCAGAAGATCAGTTACGGTGTCGGTGCAGTAAGCTGTGATGCTGCAACATGCAACAGGTGTTATGGAAAGAAAAGGGGAGCAGGAGGAATATTCACACTATCTACTTTAGCTGTTTACTTTATTTATCCTGCTACAGAGCCTCTGAAGAGCCCTAGAAGTACCTATGTCCTCCCAGCAGCCCTCAGCGAACCCAGGGAACTGTCGCTCCTAACTTGGCTATCTAATTAAGGGTGACAAGCTAGAGAGCACTGAGACTTCCCCAGAGCATCCGCCAGTGCGGAGGGGAAGACCAAAGGACATTAAGCGGCCACATCAGAGCTGAATTCTTGCTTCTACAGTCAAAACCACCAGACTTGCATATTGCCAGCATGTCACTGTAGCACTTTTGCCCAAAGCATCAAGAGGTCATTGCAGCAGAAAAACCTGAAGTTACAGCAAGAATAACTGCCAGACACAGACCATAGTGAAGTTTCTGCTTTCTTCTGGACAAAACTTTCCTGGAAGCTCTCTGCCAAGCTATTTATTAAGATGCTGCTATGGCTTAAATTGCAGGTGTCAAGCTGTGCATTGCATCAGATTTCTCTAGAAGCATGAGGGGGGAATTCCTACAGGAATCCTAGTGAAGCTCTTCATACTACTCAGGGAAATAAGCTGGGCACCTCTTCACAAGCTAATGGGGAAAAAAAAATCATATTCAGAATATTCTACTTCTAAGATCATTGCTTTTAATATTAGCATGTACAAAAAGGTGAGAAAACACCTTCGGTTTTACTGTAGGACATCACTAGCCTCTCAAATCTGCCTAAACAACCTAGAACTTCTCCATGGGAAGAAAGATTACAGTTTGGCATCCAAGTTCACAGGTTTTTCAAAGTTAAGATAAAAAACATTACATGCCTTCAAAACGTTATATTCCACAGAAAAAGTCCTTTCTGACCCATATAGCTATTAGTATCCACACTGAAATATTTAATTAGATGGTATTTACTGGTACATCAAATTACCTTTCTTTTTAACTGCTAGTCTTTTAGGACAAAGCAGATGATATTTAACAGCCTTAGGACCGCCAGCATTTCTGACAGCCCCTGTTTGCTACCAGTAAGGCCAAAGCCATCCTGGTTTATTTATCCCCTCCCAAGACTCCTGTCCACCCGGACCCCAGGATTCTCTCACACAAGTGAAACCACCCAGACCGAACTGTGCGTGCAAGAAGGCAGCTCTTCCTTCCCTGGGCCTCCAACGGCATCATCACAAAGCTGTCACCACTTTGGCTCACCAGAGCAACAACAGGCAAGTGAGTCCAAGCTTGCATCACCAGTTCACCCCAAACTCAGTTACAGGAAATGATATTTCACTTCCCCCCACCCCCAAAGCATCACCCCCTTAGTTGATACTCAAGGCATTGCTTATTGCACCCCTGCTCAGGAGACACGGGTGGTCACTGCTTGCTCTAAGAAAACAGCACAAAAATAGGAACCAAGCAGAACAAGATTACAAAGTCATCGGTCTTTTAAAAAACATGCTGTGGCACCATGTGGTAAAGTCCAGTTACGTACATGCAGCTAGGATGCTTAGGGATGAAAGCAGGTACAGCTTTGGGGGGGAGGCTGGTAAAACAAAATGATACAATTAGGAGTTTGCCACAGAACTAATAGGTTTGGTCCCCATCAAACAGAATCACCTTCAAGTGTATGCACTGGGATTAACTGCACATCAATTGTCAAGAGTCAAAAAAGTTCAAAAAAAAAAAACCAAAACAAGCATCTGCATGTTTCAAACAGTAATAGATAAGAAATTATTAAGTTGAAAGCCAAGCTATCTGTTCCCGGTCTGAATTCTCCCTCCTCCAAAATACCCTACTGACACAAGCTGGCCAAACTTTTACTTTAAAGAAAGTCAGATCTGAGCAGAATATTAGAGTCAAAGCATTTTACTCTCCAAGTACAGAAAGCCTGACGCAGCAACACTTGCTTGGTAGCAGAGTCGCTTTTTTAAAACTAGGAACGGCGGAGGAGGTCACAGACCCAACCACACACGTTAAGCTTATTACAAGCAATTAAAGGAAAGATAATTTGGGAGATAAACACTTGAGAACTGGAGAGCTTTCACAACCAGCGCAATTAGCATAGATGAGGAGGGAGGCCGCTGCGCCAGCCCCGGCTCCCGGGGCTCATCCCCGCCACCAGCTCCGCGGGACGAGGTGCGGAAAACTTCCCGGGAGCGACGGCTGGGGCTGCGGCGCGGCCGAGCGCGGAGGGACGGACCGGGCACGGCGAGGCAGAGCCGGGCGGGCTGCCCAGCCCCAGCCCTGGGCAGGGCCGCCCCGGCTCTCCGCAGGTGCACCGCATCCCGGGGCCGGTCCCCGCCGGGGCGGAGAGAGACGGAGCTCGTTCCGCGGGCGCGGCCGCCTCCGCGGAGAAGATGGTCGCGGGGAGAAACTTCTCCGCTGCGGACATGGCACCGCCCTCCTCCTCCTCCCCAGCCCCCCGAGCCGGGCAGAGGGGAGCCCAGCCCGCCCCGGCCCCTCCATCCCTCCCCCGCTCCGGGGGCCGCTGCCCCGCGCCTCTCCGCGGCGAGCCCGGCGAGAGGGGCCGGCCCCCGGGGGGGGATGGAGGCAGGGCCCCGGCTCCCCGCCTTGGGCCGCCCCCCCTTCCCCGAGCCCCGTCCGGGCATCGCAGCGGGAGAGCTCTCCCTTTTGTTTTCGGCACCAACTTCTTCCCCCGACGGGGCGGGGATGGACGTGGCGGGGATGGACGTGGCAGCTCCCGCTTCCCCCCCATCTCCCTTCCCCCGGAGCCCGGCGGGGTCTCGCCTCACCTCCCCTTCCAGTTGCACAGGTCGCTGGAGTACTGAGCCGCGGCTCCGCCGCTCAGCAGCAGCCGCAGCCCCAGGAGCAGCGGCAGGAGCCCGGCGGCCGGGGGGCTCCGCATGGTCCTCCCCCCCGCGGTGCGGTGCGGTGCAGGCGGCGCGGAGCGATGGGCGCAGCGCCCGGGAGCTCGCCTACATGGTGGGGGAGCGGAGCGACTACCCCATGCCCGGCTCCGCGCCGCTCCGGCTCTGCCTCTGAAGTTTGCACCAGCTCGCTGCGGGCTCCCAGCTGAGGGGCGGGGAGCGGCCCTGCCTCCCCGGGCCGCCCGCCGAGAGCCGGCTCCTCCTTCCCCCCTTCCCTCCCTCCTTCCCTCCTCCGGCGGGGCCGGCACTTGCTGCGCCAGCAAAACGCGGCGCCGGACCGGGGACCGCCGCCGGCCCGGCCCCGCGGGCGGCCACCGCTGCGTCCCCGGACCCCCGCAGGTGTCCCGGCCTGCGGCGGTGCCCTCCTCCCGCCCCGTCTCGGGTGCTCTCCGCGCATCCCCCCTTCCCTGCGCGCCCCCGGCCGGCCCGGGGACAGCCAAGGGGCTCGTTTGGCCGGGAAAGTCACCGGGCACAGCACTGGGGCAGCGACCGTCCCCCTGTACTCGGCACCGGTGAGGCTGCACCTCGAGGGTTGTGTCCAGTTTTGGACCCCTCACTGCAAGACAGATATTGAGGTGCTGGAGCGTGTCCAGAGAAGGGCGACGGAGCTGGTGAGGGGTCTGGAGCACAGGTCTTGTGAAGAGCGGCTGAGGGAGCTGGGGGTGTTCAGTCTGGAGAAGAGGAGACTGAGGGGAGACCTTCTCGCTCTCTGCAGCTCCCTGAAAGGAGGGGGTAGCCAGGGGGGTCCGTCTCTTCTCCCAGGGAACAGGCGACGGGACAAGAGGAAACAACTTCAAGTTGCGCCAGGGGAGGTTTAGATTGGATATTAGGAAAAATTTCTTCATTGAAAGGGTTGTCAAGCATTGGAACAGGCTGCCCAGGGAAGTGGTGGAATCACCACCCCTGGAGGTATTTAAAAGATGTGTGGACGTGCTGCTGAGGGACATGGCGTAGTGGTGGTTTTGTCAGTGTTAGGTTGATGGTTGGAGTCAATGATCTTAAAGATCCCTTCCAACCTAGACGATTCTATGATTCTACATGGGGGACACCCACAGGTGACAGCACGGACCCGCTGCCTGGGCATGGTGGGGTGCCAGCAGTGCACTCCATGCAGCAGTTACTTTGCCCACAGCAGGATCATCTCATTTCCACCTGGGCACGGTTCCTGAATGGATGGAAGCTGATAATTTTGCTGGGACCTCCTTGTGTCTCCACTTACTAGGAAGCACTTGGGACTCGATCTTATTTGTAAAACTCTCCAACAATTAATGACCACTTTGGATAACTCCTTGTCTTGTTTAATGTCCCTGTTTATCCCATAGTTGACTTTGGATGCTTAACCCTTGGTGGCAGAGACCCTTCTGTGAAAACCCAGAGGCAAAAAAAATGCCTTTCAAGATGTGAGGAACTGCAGGAGGTGAATAGGCCCAACGCCCAAACTACCCAGCCAAAAATAAAGGGAGCAAAAACCCAAGATGTGGGGAGGGGGGAGGAGAGGATCCAGCTGCACACAGACAGTGCTCTGCTATGCCAGGAGCCACATATTTCTTTCAAAGAAGCAACAAGGGGGTCGAGATTGATCTTGCACATCCGCAGATAGGAGAGGGGTTAAAATATTTCCAGATCACTGGGTTTCTTAGTCTCCTGTTGTTCTTCCAAGTGTCTGTCACACAGCTTTGTTAAGGGCACTGCACAGATTTTTCTAGGTGAGAGTTCATGGATGAGTATTAAAACATTTACACCCTGTTCACAGTTTGGTGTGTAACACCTTGTGAAGTGCCCCGGTGCTGTCTGGGAGGATCCCATGGCTAAACCAGGATATTCCACTTGGGAGTGCTTCCTGCCTGCCTCTGCGCTGAGGATTAAATCCTTCGCAGTGTATCCCCTTCCATTTGTGGGTTTAGCTTTTCATGTCGTTTTTGTTTGGTAAATTACAGGTACTGTTCTGCTGATTATGAAGTATTAACATAATTACAGTAATTATGTCAAATGATGCAATGCATGTAAGCATGTAATTAGCATGCGGGGACAACACTGAGCAAAGTGATGACAACATGCAATAATGCAAAATGCCTTATTCTCCCGGTCATGTGCAGTGACACGGGCTTTAGAGCTCAGTGCCTTGATTATTTCTTTAGAAGGAGGTTTTGTTAGAATGTTTTGCTTCCTTCCCTCAGAGTGGAAAGAAAAGCACACAGAGAAAACACCGTATTGCTTTATTCCTGGGTGTGTTTATATGTGCAACCCTCTGCATGCCCCCCAACCTACTGTATCTGATTTCCTTTGCAATATTCTAACTCTCTGCGTTTGATAAAACAAACAAGTGCCCAGGCAGCTGCTCACGTTACACTTTGGAACTTTTGAAACTGCCTGAAAACTGGGAACTTTTAAGATACGGAACAGTCTGTGCTATTTTGCAGTGGCTACTACCTCTGGCTTTCATTCTCCCCTGTTTAACTCAGAAAAGGCAGAGCTTTTATTTCTGGGGACTGAGAGAAGTGATGGCAACATGGGGGCTTTGAAAGCCCCTCCCGTCCTCCGTGCCTTGGTGATGCTGATACAGTTCTTCATCCGACCCAAGCTGATGAGTGCTGATGAGTCTTACAAATGAGCAAAGCCCGGGGTCGTGGGTGCCGAGACAGCGTTCTGGCTGCAGAGCCAGGGTTCGTGGGTGCCGAGCCATGGCCAGGTTAAGCCTCCCCCAGTTCAAAAGTGAGGGGCAGAAGGAAGGAGATAGGGAACCTCTGCGGGGAAGGGGGCTGTTGGGTTTGCTCATTTGCATCTCAATCCCCACAATGCTCTTCCGGCTACTCACAGCTATTCCATAGTAGTGCTCTTGGCTGAGATCTGGGAACACGCTCAAAGGGTGAGGCAGCTTTTGGATGCACTGAGCTGTTTTCTGTTTGAGCTGTGAAAAGCAAACATCTTTTCAAGGGAGAACATTCTGAACAGTAATTTTTTTTTGCATTTACCATTCAGAAAGAGCAAAACTTCACTGAAATCTCGGAGGAAAATATTGTATAGTGTTGAAAGGAAACATAAATCCTCTGCAGCAAAGGGTTCACCACTACTCTGAAAAGAGAAGCCACGAAGTTACTACACTGGCCTAACGTGGCAGGACTGGAGATACAGGTTCTGGAAACAGCTTCTTAAACTCCAACACTTGAACCCCCGTAAAGCTCTGTCACATTCCTCAAGGAGCAACTCAAAGATGAGGATCTACACAGTCACTTCAGACACTTGATTCTAAATTCACTTCAAATATCTACTTGTGAGGGCTCCAAACCCAGGCCAAACAGCGGTGATTTTAAAAGACTCAGAGAACAGGCGGCTGCAGGAGGAGAACCTGTTGAAGGAGAGATGACTAATTTGCTTCAGTACTCAAATTTGCAGATCTGGATAAAACAAAAATCAAGCAGTGATTAGAGATGGGCTCAAGCTTAGATCTGGATTTACATTTTCTCCAAAGCATGGCTGCGTTTAGATCCCAGGTATTAGGGACCAAACCCTCCTACTAAGTTGGGACCCGGACGGAAGGCATAGCAGGGGCGCTTTCAGATGCAGGATTTTGGGTTAAACGCATCTCAGCTGAACATGCGAAGCTGGTTTAAACAGTGTGGCAGAGCTAATCTGCTGAAAGGTCTCACTCAGCATTGCTGTCCCAAAGGGAATATATATGGGAGAAGTGCAGGCTCCTGGAGAAGCCTTGCTGGTCACTACCCAGCCCCATGTGTTGGTTTCGCCATGTGTCCCCGTGTTTTGCAACTCCCAAGCAGCTCCCTCTCAGCTGATTTATTTTCACGCTACTCAGCTTGCAGGAGGTGAATCAGGTCCTGTGGTTACGGAGCAGACCCAACCGTAGTGCCTGGTGTGCAGCCCCTCGCCGGCTGCCAGGAAGGGAAATCTGAAACTGTAAAGGAGGAGGGGGAAGGAGGAGAAGGAGGGTATTCTCTGGAAAGGCAAAGCCATAGCTAAACAGCATGCAGGGCAAAGCAAGGAGGGAGAAGAGAGTGGTGTAAGAATTGAAACAAGCCACAGAGAGGACAATAGAAAATTAGTACAGGAGCAATATGAAATAAATAGAATTTGTAAGGTAAATCCAGCGAACAGACAGGAGCAAGAAGAATAACAGCACTGGGAGAGGTTCAGTGGCTGAATGGACAGTGGGAAATCTTTGTGTGTGGTGAGGGGAGACCGTGTTACTTGCTCTCATGAAATTAAAATTAGTAATGAAAATACACTCATCCATAATTGCACACTTCTGCTTAATCCTGCTTACTTCTGTTAGTGCTAATATCTGAGCATAGTTCCTATTACTCCTAAGTTGCTACTACTCACAGCTTGCTTTTCTTGTTTTAAATGGAAAAGTTTTGGCCTGTGTAATGTCACAGAAAATGACATGCATTTAAAGAAAAATAAGTAAATCTTTCCTAGAAGAAGCTAGTGTTAGGTCCATGCCTGAAATCAAGTTGTAGGAGAACAGGATTTCTGATGGAACAGTGTCAATTTAGAGATTGCATTTTAAAGAGCGAGGCAGCATGACAGAAGTGTTGAAATAGGGAGCAGGGGAGCGCAGGGAGCTGCCCCTCTCCCCTCGGACACACAGGCAGCTCCCAAACAAACAGCCACCCACTGACCTGGCAGCTCCCGCCGCACACAAGACCCCGCTGCCGCCTCGGGATGGGGCCGTCAGGATCCCAACCAGCGCCCACCCGAATCAATGGATTTCGCTGTAGGCACAGAAGTGAGACGTAGGTATTTTCAGAATCTTAATTGTCTGATAAACCAAAAAACTCTGTAAAAAAAAAAATATTTGGGCAAGTTAATTACAAGACATTACACCAAAATAAATAAAGAAATAAAGTGGAGGTGTCCAGACTTGTGATGTGGCCAAACCAGTCGCTGTACTTAAAATTACACCTATTGGCTCTCACTGCACGGGGGAATGTGGAAACAGGGATGCTACCTCTGAAGGCAATGAAGTTCATTTACCGTGAATACTTAGACATTTAAGGCAAATCATCAGTTTGGCCAATGTGTATGCTTTATTTTTTAAATTTCTACCCTGGCAAACAAATGTCCCTTTCTCCTCATGGGCATTATTTCCACCTCACGGATATGGAGCAGGGTGAGACACGGGACTAAGACAGGGCTTTCTGCGGGGAGGTCAGACGCGCTCTCCTCCCGTGTCCCCCGAGGCAACGCTGCGTGAAGCCCCTCTGCAAGACCAGGTAACTCAGCCCAGGTAAGAGCTGAATCACCTTCTGCAAGCGCCTGCCCTCTCCGCTGACTGCAGAGGGAGACTACACTCCTGGCTAGCTACTCTGAATTCCAGCACCTCAGCTAGCTGAAAATACATGCAGATCAGAGAGGCCGAGCAAGGTGTAACCTTGGCCAAGGAGACTAAAGTGGAGTAAGGATGAAATCTATGCTCTGTGATAGCGCTAAAACCATAGCTCTAGGATACCAAGGACCATTTTCCCGCAGCATACATCTTGTTTGTCATCAAGCCAAGGGCCACAGCCTGACGGTAGCAATGGTTCCTGTGCTTTTCTCTCACCATTTCCCCCCCTCCAAACACCTTAAACTGTTAAGCAACCCAGCCCATGCAGACAGGAATTTGTTTTAGTCTTTGCACATCAAACTGAAAAGCCAGGAAGGGAATGATGTCTGGACCCAAGCAGCCTATTGAGAGGATCAAAAAGGTAACACAAAGCACAAAAGATGGCTAAGAAACACAGATCATTTGCCATCCCACACAGCAAAGCTGTCTCAGGACCTGGGGACCCAGGCGGAGGATTTAGTGCCTAAGCCTAGAGACTCCTCTGGGTTGCAGGCATTAACTCATGCTTGCATGCCTGAGACCGGATAAAGCTGAAGTCAAAAACAAAAACCTCTAAAGTGGCCTCAGCATATTGTTGTTTTGGGGATAGTCCGGTGCATTTCATCCACAAGAATTAGTGTTTTCTTTTCATTTCACAATAACCTAGGTATTTAAAATGTCTGCCAAAAAGTACTCAGAAACCCAGCATTTAATCTGAGGACTTTTCAAGAGGACCAGTTGTTTATTTCTACCATCTAATGAACATTAATTTCCTGTTTTAGCAAATGTAATTTATGCCACTGGTGAAGCTGATATTTATCTTGCTGCATATCCTCTTGGCTGGCTTAGTTTTTCATTTTCTCCAGTTCCTCCAGCCTGCGTGCACTCTGCAACCTGTAGACTCAGCCCCTGCAATCAGTACGTTCTTCAAATGTATTCCAAAGTTTCCAGTACATGGTGGGAGAATCCGATAGCAGAGAACACAGGCCCGAATCCATTAGCAGCCACTTCTTATAATGAAAACAAAGCTAAAGAGAATATTTGTAAGCCTGATCTGAAAACAAGAATATATTTTCCTTTCTGCTTCAGAACTTAGACAAAAACTAATGCAAGTTACACTGAACAAATCCAGCCCTTGCCAGGATAAACAAACATTTGCAGTGTTGTTTGCTACATGAAATAAAGACACTGACATGCATTTTAATGCAACTCTCCTACAAATTGTGAAAAAAATAACTGTGCACTGTGTATTCGTTGCTAGGTTACTAGAAGGGAAGAGAATATTTTTGCAGACATGATGAACTAACAAGGTAAATAATTCAACTTAATCATTTGCAAATTTCACACTTAATTTTCAACAGCAGGTCTTTTCAGAGCCCAGATCAACCTCAGAGCTGATGACAATGATTTTTTAGAGCAGGGCTGACAAGCTCCTGTGGGCCAGATTTGGCCCATGGGGTAGTTTTTATATGCCAAACTTCAACCTCCTCCTCCCACACCCCGAATAAAACGTCCGTTTTACTAGAAAAAGGGCAGTGAGGTTTACCCAGTTGTTATTAACAGCACATGAATTTTCATTTCTTCTCTGAACTCACTCACTCACTGAGTGATGCCTTAGCAAATATGGCAGCATTAACAGAGAAAAAACCAAAAGAGCTCTCTGTACACATGCAATCTGTCTGCACAGTACTCCTATCAGCGAGTAGCACTAACTCTGATTAAAGCAGATCAGGGATTGTCTAACTAATCCATAAATTCCGACATTATTACATATTTGCTTAAGGAAAAACAATGGATCAGATCATGAAATCAGATCTGTGCTGCTCCACAAAGTAGGGTGCTTTGTGCTGCTTTGTGGCAGTACTTGCAGGGCAGATGTACCTGAAGGAAGGGTAAAGGGCCCTGCATCCCCATCTCCCTGTTAGCACCCAGCTCAGCAGCAAGAAAATGCCTCCAAAGAGACCTGAAGCTGAGAATCTTCCTATTTTGCAAAGTTTCCAGATGACAAACAATACATCTGCTGAAAGAGGTTCTGATTTCTTCTTTTTCTTTCCTTTGGTTCAAAGCATGTTTTGGCTATCGTGGCTTTATTAGGTCAGATTACACTCTCATTTATGTGCCAACAAATCTGACCACAGAAATGCTCCACTGATTAATTAGTGGACTAAGGAAGAGGCAAGTCAGGTTCTCTGTCAAAGTCTCTACTCAGTTCCTTGCATGATTTCTGAAAGTCATTTCTCTGTATTACGATGCAGAATTTAGTTGATGAGGAACTCTGAAAATCAATTGACACAAATTCATGGTGCTCTGCCAATTTCTTGTTGCGAGCGCAGTGGCAAAGACAAAACACCACGAAAGCTCAAAGGTATGGTAACGGGCCTTGTTGAGGCTAAAAGATCTTAATCTGAAATGTCCCAAGGACAGTGCCAAGCCATGAAATCTAATGAAAACTGATAAGTAATGACTAGCGAATTATAAAGTTTTCTTACTCAGAAACACCATGAAGCCAGCAGAAATTTCAATATTTTTAGAAGACACTGTAGTCACCCAGACTGTCTTTCTTTTAATGCTTTTGGGAGAAGTCCTTGAAGCAGTACGTAAGTATCAGATCTGAACTTTGCTATCCTGGTAATACATATGTCTGGGTATCTTCTGCTTTCTCAGACAGGATTCTGCCTGAAAATCCAATCAAATCCATTCAAGGGGAAAAAAACTAGTGTAAGACTGAAGGAAAGGGAATCCTCCCTACCGTTGATTTCACTAGACACTTGTGCTCCCATGAAGAACGGGAGCAGGTCTCTTGTTACGTATCAAACTTCATCATTCTTCTCTTCCTGAGTCCATGCTGACAAAACGGGGTTGGGCCTTACATGGACCCAAATGCTTGAACAGAAGCAAAGGTCTGTCAGTCTGTACTTCTTTCCCCTAACAGTGACCCATCTCACGCTAGCTAGCAAGTCTTCTAAGCAGAATTCTGGAGATCTCATTCATCATGTAGATCAGATGTTGTTTTTAAATTACCCTTCTTTTAGACAGCAAGAATGAGATTACTTTCTTCCGTACTGGAAGATTTATCTCTTACCAGTTTACAGTCATTTCCTTTTTTCTGTTTTATCCAGAAAGGATGGACCATTTCAAGGGGGAAAAAAAAAAAGTAGAACTAACCCAAATGGTTGATTATCTTTGTATCTCTAGTTCTATTTCATTTCATGCCTCCCTCACTTCACAGCACTATAACCTTTTTGAATTGCTCTCTGTGATATCCACTCCTTCACTGTTGACCATTGCTCACTTATTCATTGCTTGTTGGATCAGCTGGGCACTTGCACAATCAAGTCTTTGTTATGCTTTCAGACAGGCTGCAAGTCACAATATTGAAGCAGCACAAGCACTGTTTCCTCTGCTGGTATTCTTCTTCCCTGGCATTTAGGAAGACAGCATCCTAAACACATGAAAATGCATTTAAAGTAATTATGACAATAGTTCATACAACAGCTCTCATCTAACTGGCTACACAATGTCTTTTCCCCTGTAATTGTCATCAGAGAGTGGAATACGCAAAAGTCTGAAGAGTTTTTGCAAGTTGGTCAGCTGAGAAACAAGAATTTTCTTCTTTGAAAAATGTATCAGATCTCAGGTTTTATTTAATGAATCAGTAGATGATGGCTGGTGATACAGTTAGCGGGGATCCTAGAAGAGCTGCTCTCTCCGACCAATTAATTGGCCCAAACAAAATGGAATGTAGTTTTCTAACTAATAAGCACTGACAATAATGAAGAGCAACTGGAGGGACGGTGGGAAGATAAAGGAATGCACATACCAAGGGTCCACAACAGTATGAAATGTCAAAGTTCAAGTTTATATGCATAATAACCACAACTGGCACATGGGTTGTTGGGTACATAAATAATCTGAGAACCCAAGATGAGAACAACTAACAAATTGCAACTTTATACAGTTGGAGGTTTTAAAACAAAATGAAACTTCTCATATGCAAACACAGATAGCCCAGAATTAAAATACCTGCTTCTAGGCCAATGCTCTCAGTGCATCTGAACACCTATATATCCTTGAACTCTCCCTCAATAGGCAGAGTATCGGACATAGCACAAGAAGCAAAGTTAGCAAAATGCTATTTTTAGTTGATTTCACTTGAAGTCAAAATGAGGATCTTGGCTTCCCAGATGGTGAAATTAAATCTCTCTCTCTTGCAGCAGAAAAAAAGAAGTACCTTATTTGGGAAGGGAAAGTTAAGATAGAAGTTAAGTAGCTGGGTTGATTATGGAAAGAATAAGAGTATTCAGCAGAAGTAGACGAGTAAGGATTTTGTCACTGGGAGGGAGAAGCAGAGTCTTTTGTGTATGGTGGTTTATTGCAGGCTCTAATGGCATCAGGATGATGTTACCAGGGAGCCTCTACACAATGAAATAATTTACTGTCATCTCTTATATCCTGCTAGCACAACAATGTAGTCTCCCCATAGACCTACTCCTAAAACAGTTTTGATAGCCAAATTCTATCTGTAGTGCTATGTCACAGAAGATGTCATAACCTTACCTAAAAAAAACCCAAACCCACAGCTTGACACAATTGTCAGTTTATTCATAAAAAATTACTGTGAATCGATAATGTCCTTTGAAAGGAATATTATACAGCCACACTTGCTGAGGTCTAAAGACCTTCCTTTCCTTTCTCTCTCATGTGCCTGGTCCTGGCAGCCCCCACAGTCCCTAATGCTGCCTGGGGCCATGGCTTCTTCTCAGCTCCCCTGAAGCCAGGGAGGAGCAGCGGTGCTGTGCAGTCCCGAGAGCCTGGGGGTGTCATCACCTCCTGCTCCCCACAGCGGCCTACACGTCCTCCAGTTGGGCTCAGTGGCCCAACATGAGGGTATCCCCATCGTGAGTCTGGACTTGACGGATGGTCTCACGCTGGGGCTGTGCCTCCAGCCCTCCCGCAGCCCAGGAGCCCCATGCACTGTTGGGTAAGATAGTAACAAGCCATCCCAGATACCATTTGCACAGCTTGTTGCCTTCTTTCCTCGTAGAGCTGGAGGTCCCCAGGTTAGCAGCATATTTGTCAGGCTGTTCAAAGTCCTTCCTGGCCTTGAGAAGAGTTACATTCAGTAAAGAAAGTACATAAAAATAGAGCAAAGGCTTTTCACTGAAAGAACAGTTTCCTGTCTCTGTTCTGCTCACATCTGGTCAATTTTCTGACAAGAATTACATCTTTACTACTCTTTTACAACACACAGCCAATACAGCTGTAAGGGAGGGAGCTGCTCACTATACTAGCCTTTGTATTATCAGCAGTATTATTAACTTTAATGAAGCTGTAAAATCTGTTTTACTGAAGATGCGTGAGCCTGAAAGAACTTTGAATCTCATAACCCAGGGTGAGTCTGAAGAATTGGCATTTACAGGAAAATGGAAAAACAGTCTTTGCTTGAAAATTAAACAAAACTGAAATTGAATTAGTCCCAATAAACTGTACTTGAAGACGCACTTTTCAGAGTAGATTAGTTATCATTTTAAGAATGATATAAAAAGATGCAATAAGATACGATCTAACAAGATGTCTTTTATAGGGAAGTATAAAGATTTAAAGAACCTATTGAATTCTATTTTCAATGAAGATGTATTAAGTAAATGTTGCTGTATTCTCTAGAGATATACAATTCTGGTAATCTTTTCTTCAGAGGCCTTTGGCTAATTCATAATTCAAAATGTTGCTCATTTCCCTTCCTGTCTGTATGTCATATAAAGATGTGCATCCAATACATTGTCTTGTGGGTCTCTGTATATTATACACATCCCAGTTCCTGTTATGTATACATTCCTTTGTAGGGATATGATTTATTTCTTTAAGCACTTTCCCATCTTAAAATGTCAGATGCTTCCTGTACTTATATACAAAGAAGTTTAAGCTCCCAAAGGTACTGAAGTTCAACAAAATTCTGACTGTGGACAGTATGAATTTACCAGTGAATCTTTGGGAAATACACAATTCCACCTACTTTCCTCAGCTGCCTAGCATAACTTTATTTCATAAGTGCTTAACACTTCAGTCATCAAGAAGATCAAACAGAGGTATGGTTTTGAAAACCAAAGAACTTAAACTGAACTTTCTAAAGGTTTATTCTTCTTCAAGTAGAAGCTTTGATTCTCAAGGGTTATCACTTGTGGCACACAGGAACTTGTCAAGATTAGGAAAATGGGATTTCAAGGCTAACTTTTATCTATTTCCATTATCTGAATCTTGCTATCTTTTGTAAATAAGGTTTTTTTCCCCCAAAATAACTTACTTATAAAGCTTTTTGGGTAAGTAAGGAAACTACCATTATTGCTTTACGGGGTTTCAGATTGGTTACTTAATAACAAAACCAAACTGCGTTAACCGAGGTGGTTAGACCTTAATCAGTTGCCTATCACTGGATCCTCCAGCAGATTTCACCAGCTAAAAATTAAAGATGTTTCTTTTACTGTATTTTTAAAATATAGCATTATATAGAAACATTCCTTTCAGAAAAGATTCCCAAATAAAAGTCTAACTCTGCATAAGATTGCTCAGTTATTGAAGCCTTAGGCAAAGAAAAACCTGCACTGATCTTCTTCAACTCTGTGGAAGAACCGTGCCGCTCCCTTGCCACTGCCTTATCTTCTGCAGCCTTAGTCCATAAAAACACATTAAAAATAAAGGCATACTCAACAGCCTGAACTAGAGCAGCTAAGAGAATGGCCCAAGCAGAGGAGGGAAACTGCACAAAATTGCAGCGTGGCCCAGCAGACTGATGAGAGGACGTGAAAGGAAAACGCACAGGGAGCAGGATGACTGGTGATGGTCAAGAAGAGAATATGTTTGGAGGTGTGGACTGGTACTGAAATGAATTCGAGTGCTCCTGCAAAGGTACCTAAGTCTGGTACTCCTGCTAACAGAATATTTATGACATCTGCCAACTCATAAAAACAACCACAGGCTTCTTCAGATTGACTCATTTACAAAAAAGAAACAAGCAACAGCAACATCCTTTATAACGACAGATAAAGTCGCAAAGAGAGAAATGTATCACACAACAGATCTTCTCTATGGAGCAACAGCGTTTTTTCAGCGAGGTTATTCAAACTCAACATGGCTAAATTATAAGATGTTTTCTTCAGGGCAATTAGCCCTGCAATTTCAGCTGAGCATTTGAAGCCTTGAGTACACAGGGAACTTGGCCCAAATAACTCTTAGGTACTAGTCCCCACCAGTAATAAAGGCTCTGAAGGGCAAAGGAAGTCATTAGCAACACTTGTGCAACTCCCTTAACAGGGTGTACACATGTAACTAATTGGAAATCAGTAAACAATTCTGGTATTGAAGCACAAAGCAGATAATCTCACTCACACTACTTCAGTCATTTTCTTCTCATGTGGCTGACTAGAATAAAACTGCTAAAATACTGTTTCCCTCATGCAGAAAAAGATCTAGGGGATATAATAGATCACAAGCTGATTAGGAGTCAACAGTGTCAAGCCATTGTGAAAAAGGCAAACACTGCACTAAGCTGTGCAAACATGAGTATGGCTTGCAAGACATGGGAAGTAATCCTGCTCTGCCCAGCACCGCTACAGCCCCAGTGGGAACGCTGGCTCTGGCACGGGGTCTCGTTCTCCAGCCGAGATGCAAAGTGCCCGGAGACAGTCCATAAGAGAGCGACGAGAATTAACAGAGGCCTAAAGCACGGCTAGCGAGGAAGGACTGAATGAATCAAATGTGCATAACCTAAACAAGACAGTGGGATGGGGCAGGAAATGTAACAACAATCCGCAAATACATAAATCGCGGCTGTGTAGAGGAATGATTGTTTTCTGCGTGCCGGGTGGATTTGGGATGGAGTTTGCCTCTCAGGCAAAGCAAGGGTTAACATAGGCATTAGCAAGAAAGCAGCTGAGAAGGCACACAGCTGCAGGGGATAAAAACACTGGAGAGGGCTATCAGAGGACCCCTGAAGGAGGGGGCCGAGGGAGCCTCTCAGGGCAAAGAGACAGGCTTAAGGGATGTTGGGCTGCCTCCTTTAGAAGAGATTCTAGTCTTATCTTTGGTGGGTTACTGGCCTCTTCGTTTGTATTGACTCAGCCTGTTTGATTATGAAGTGGGTATCTTTTTTTAGGCCTGCAAAAGAGAAGGATGGGGTGCTAAGGTTTTATTTAAAAAAAAAAAAAAGCCCAGCTGAACTTTTCACATCTGGCCTAAAACATGGTCGAAGTGCTGAATCAATGAAAGGCAGGAGGATAACTTTGGCCTAAGGGAAAATATTTAAATTCCTGGTGCTAACAGAGGATTTAAACTGAGGAACTATACCTTGGGAGCTGAGGACTTGAGTCTGTAGACAAAGAGACAACAAGAAGCTTCTGTATCAAAGGGAAAAATTAGGCAATAGGCTCATGCTCAACAGCTCTAAAACTGGGGAGATGGCAGGTGTCAGGATCTTTTTGCTAGGGGGGAAAGATCTCAGCCTGCCAAATTGGAGGGGGCTTTGGAATCACAGCAAGGTCTAGGTTAGATTCTAAGAAATTCTTTCTAAGGGCAAAGAAAGCGAGGATTGCAATAAATTGGCTGAGGATGTTACAAAGCCCCTATTGCCAAGGAAGGCCTTTGAGAACAGGCTGGGAGGTATTTATCAGGAATGACAAAGTTGATCCCACCTCAGGACGGCAGGACTACTAGAGGAGCTTCTGAAGTCCCATTCTGCCCTATAGTACTGGAAAGAGAAATATTGCATCCCTCTCTTCTTGCCACTTAACTGTGACATTTCATGAAAATAACCCAGTGTTTTTGGAAGCTCAAAGCATTCTTTGAATAGAAGTGGTTTCAAAACTAGCTCTAAGCTGAATATTTACCTACTCTGTTGAACGATCCTTTCAACATGGCGTGTTCTGGAAGTATTTCAGTCCTGAAGCTTGTGAATTTAGTGACAAATGTGTTGGAATAAAACACTATAGTCACTCATTCTGTCTTTGCAATAAAGATACAACTAAACTGTCACCCGCGTGCTCCACAACACCAACGAACAGATTTGTATGTAAGGATACTCTTTTACCCCCCCAGTTACAGTTTGATCTCTTCAAAAAGAAACTAAACCCAAGACTGCTTGGCCTAAATAACCCTAGCGATACCCTACACAGGCAGTCTTTTTTTTATCTTTTTTTTTTTTAAACTCACAGTGAAATCAATTGAGATCTGGCCTCACAAGTCACTAGGTCTAAGTTGTCCATACTACATCTAGTCTGTGTCACTTTTGAAATGGCAGTTAAATGTAAAGAAAGCAAAACAACTTCCTAGATAGGATGCCTTTCCATCAAGATGGGGAGAAAATCTATTTGATAGCTAAAGGCTCCAAAATTTGCAAGTTTTAGGTTCACGGTAAGGATCCCCAAGAGGTTGTTTTATCAGAAATAAAGGCTAAAAACTGGCATGATGAGAAATGTCTTTGATTCTGTAATGCTTTTAGCTGTAAGAACTGCTTTGTGTGCTGTTTCCCACCACTCTGAAAAAAAATCTTTAAAGTAGAGCAATTGGAAGTACAACTAGGACAAAACCATTTTTGCTTGCTTCTAAATGAGTTTGTCATGCCAGTGTTAGGAGATCTCTTTCCATTCTGACCCACATGAAAGAGGAATAGGCACTGAAACAATGGGCTATATTTTGAAAACTATTTAGTTGCCCAAGAATGCAGAAATGCCTGCTAGATTTTCAAAAGCCAGTAGGTAACGACTCTCCCAGTGGAAGTGAGATCCCACTGAATAGTTTTTGCATGCTTGTGGGCCTTTAAAAGTCTGTCCAAAATCCCCCCCAAATGAAAATCACATTTTAAGGAGATGTTTGTATTTAATTACCCTGTGTGGTCAGCTATAGAATATAATTTCGAAAACATTTCTGGTGGTTTTGATTGGTTCCCTGTTTTCCTCGGGGAAGGAACTGTGGGCTTTGCTCTGCATTTTGTGGGCTTGTTTCACATAATGAGGCACCGGTCCCTGACTGGGACTTTTGTTTGGTGCAGCGCGAGTAAAGCAATACTCTGCTACACTTTCTTAGATAAAGCGAGGCATGCAGGCAACATAAAAGTGCTAGCAGCCTTCGTCGCCAGAAAAAAAAAAAAAGAAATGATCATATTTAGCAGTGCTGTTCGCAGAGAGATTAAACCCAGGCTGGATGGGGAGAAGCTGTGTAGATAATTTGAAATAGATTCCGAGGGTGAATTACTGCTTGGCTGTCTTCCTCACCTCCTCGGTTCTCAGATTTGTGTGCCAACAAACATTTTAAGATAACTCTGCACTGTTTGCTCCTTGAATTGTCTAGCTGTTTAACAGGCTCTTCAGATAAACAAGGGATAATCTCAGGATTTCATTCAACAAAGATCGCTTTGTGCAAATTTTAAAAATTCTGAATAGGTTGTTGTACAGGGCCTGGTCTTGCAATCGCTTTTAGTTGTGAATACTTTCACGGGAATAAGTAGTTGCACAATCATAGTTTCAGTAAGTAAATGATCAATAATGATATCATTAGCACCAACAAATAGTTTCCCATTTTTAAAGGTTATTAAAAGAGGCACTGGTAGCACTGAACAGACCAGTCTTGATCAAGAAAAGTGCTGACCAGAGAGATATAAGTAAAAAGTGTAATTAGAGAACAGGGGTGAAACTGCAGACACCATTTATTTAAGAAATTTGTGCCTCCACAGGCAGGACCTCCAGCCCCGCCCCGGCCTGACCAGCACACCCCGAGCCGGGGGGGCAGCGCCGGCGGTGACACCGCACAGGCCGCGAGGAGCAACGCTTTAAAACTTTAAAAAGCCACAGGGCAGCCTCCTTGAGCCGCCCACACGGCCTGCGGCTCGCCCTGGCCCTCTCTCCGGTCACACCGAGGGCGAAGCCGCCTCCCCGCCCTCCCTCTCCTCAGCGCCTCGCTGCTCGCCGCCCGCCCAGACTGTCGCGCAAGGCAGCGGCGCCGCTTCCGGCCTCTCTGGCCGCCTGCTCGATGGTTGTTCCTCCCGCCGGGGTCTCCCTGAGGGGAGAGCGGGCGGGAGAGGGCCGAGGCGCGGGGGGCGGCGGGCGGCCGCTCGGCCCCGCGGAGGGTAGCGGGGCAGTTCCTGTAGAGAAAAGCGGGGAGGGAGAGGGGCAGCACCCCGCGGCGGTGGGTGTGAGGTAGCCGCCTTCCCCCCACCCCCCTCCCTGGGCCGGGAGCCCCGACTCCCTCAGGGCGTTACGGGGAGAGCGGCCCCCCCTCCTCGGCCAGGGGCGGCCATGGCGGAGGCGGGGAGGGCCGGCGGCAGCCCCGCCGTTCAGGTGGTACGTGTGGGGCGGGAGTGCGGGCTGGGGCTCGGGCAGGGAGCGGGGCGGGTGGCTCGGGGGGAGGAGGAGGAGGAAGAGGCCGTGGAGCGAGGTCCCGCCTGTGTGGGAGCTTTGGGGGGGCTCGACGGAGGGAAGCAGCGAGGCTTTTCATGAGAGACTTTCTCCTTGTCTTTGGGCTGGTTGCCCTTAGAGAGGAGGCCAGGCATGTTTGGTTCCCTGTAGTTTGAAGAGATAGTTTTAAAATTTTCTTCCAGTACTTTATTGTTTTGTCAGTCCCGGTGTCTTTTTTTTTTCTTTTTTTTTTTTTATTTTTTAATTACTTTTTCTTTTACAAATTTACACACGTACAACCGGTGCAGTTTGGCAACGGTTTAGCTTTGGTGAGGCAAACATCTGAAAAGCACACACGTGCAGATCAATGAGCAAGTAAAAATGATGAACAGCTTCAACACAGTTTCGGCTCGTAGAGGCAGGTCAAAGTTTGTGGCCTGAAAACCTCTCTGGGTTTATTTAAAGTATCCCATATGTGAGATTTGACAAAACTAGTATGTTTCTGCCAACAGCCATGAGTTTCTGAATGGTTTGGAATAATGAGTCATATGAAAACTTCTTTTAAAAATAACGGTTTCCAACTTCTATAAAATCTTCAGCAGCGTTAAAATGATGTCTAAAATTTATTTTCCACCTTCAGATATGGAGGCAGGTGGGAGTCTGCTTGAACTGAAATTTGTGGAAACTGAAAATAAGTTTTCACTTTGGAGTTGTTTATTGTATATATTCTTTGTGGAGGATAATGGTGGTAATGCCGGAAACAAGAGATTCCTTGGATTTAAAACACTCAGTTACACAGTTTGATAATTTTTTTAAAAAAAAACCCTCACATTTCTCTACTTCTCTTCAATCTTGTGATTGATGTATTGTTTTTCAGTGGTCTAGCTGAAGGAGGGAGCTTTTTGGTTGAGTAGTACATTTGTAGAAGAAAGGGGATTGAACTACCTGTTAACCATTTCACATTCTGTCATTTTTGCCATACCTCAAAATTCTTTTTGCCGCAAAGCCAGGAATCATTATCTTCTGCTTAGTGATGGCAAAACTGCATTACTAAGAATACCTAAAATTGCTTCAGGTCTTATTCTAAGTGTGAAGTTCAGGGAAAAGCAGGTAGTGTCACAATGCTCAGATCCAAATCTGATTCATAGTTCTGTGTTTTAATTGTTGTACTTGGCTCGTAGGCCATGAAAATGCTCCTCTGTTGGATTCTACTATAAATCAGCCTCACCTAATGAAATTATAATTCTGACTCGGTTGTCACTCAAGTGATCTTGTGATGACAAAAGTACATTAGTTGTTTGCAATTTATGTCCCTGTGTTGTCTCAAAATTAACTTTGCAAGAGCTTCATGTGTATTTCTGTAGTTCACTATTATGGTAACAGTCTTCAAATGTATGAAAGGCTGCTGCAAAGAGAGCTAGAATAATAATCTGTGCTGGGATCAGGAAGTAGAGTTGGCATAAACTGCAGCAAAAGGGCTTCAGATGTTAGGAAAACTGTTCCAGGTCTCCCTTATGCCTGCTTTTAGAGATTGCTTTAGCAAGGTTGGTGTTTCTCTCCCTGGAGATTATGGTTTATCCGCAATGATTTAGCTGTAGTTGATCCTGTTTTGGGACAGAAGAAATAGTGTCTCATCAGGTTACTATCAGCTGGTTTTTTGACTGTGAATCTGCACCTGTAAGTGAAATAGTGCCCTGCTTCATGTTTTTCCCTCTTTAAATGAACCAAGGAGATAGAAGTATTCTGATAGAGTCACACGATGGCAAAGGCCAATTTGTGAATGCCTGGTTCAGGCCAAGTACCAACTGCAACTTTTAAGCCAGGCTACAAATGTAGAAATGAACTAGGGAGAAATGAAAGTTTAGCTCTGTGGTGGTTTTAATTTATCTTTGGCTTGAAAAAAAAAAGTAAACACAGAGAAACAGTAAACTGAATAAGAACGGTAGAACCTAAGGAATTTTTAGTATACAATGTTATCGGTTCTCTGGTATTTCAGTCATATTGCTGTGTACAGTTATTTGTATGTATTTGTTAATTTTTCAAGTTTTACACAGAAGTTTCATCAGCAATTCAGCTCTGTGCCTTATTTTGGCTCAGCACTGTTGTGATAGTTCTGTGGGAGTAGAACTTGCTCACAGTAATGTGTTTAGGAGCATGCTAATATATTACGAGTTATTATGTTGAGTTCAGAGTACTTAAGTGCCATGAGGTATTTATGGATTATTTTATATGTGCTGCCGTTAAAGTACTGTTTTTTTCTGTTTCCAGTTCAAATTAAGCAGAGAGGTCCAAACATAATCTCAATATTTTGCGCTGCCGTCCTGACTTAAAACAGGAGTTCATTATGAAAAAAAGCAGAGAAGTTCCAGTTTTACAGTTTTCAAGCCAGTGTCAATCTAGTTTCTGATGGCGTAGTCAAATTTTTACTGTGTTAGTTAGAAAACATATTGGAAAATCATTGGTGTTTCTGGATGTGCAAAACTGTAGCTAGTTTATATTTGAAGAATTGGAGAACCCCTTTCTTTCTGAATTAATATGTTAGATTGCTTACTGTGAATGTATTGGGTCATATTTTAATTGCCATCTAGACACAAAGGATATTAAATCCTAAGTAAATTGAATATATGGCTTTAGAATCTCAGATTTTTGCTTATTTTTTTTAGTCTCAAAGTACTAATCTGAGACAATGCTGAATTAATCTGTTTGTATGTTGCAGTTATTTGGTAATCAATTTCACATTTTCATTTCTCCTTATTTTACTTATTTATCTCTCCAAAATAAAAGTCAAAGACCTGCTTTGCTTAAAGTTTTAAGTATCTTTCCTCGTACTTCTTTTAAATACCCTTTTCCCCTATTACACCATCCTGCCAAAAATCAGGGTGTTCATTCATTTTAGACAAGTATAGTTTCTTTTATTTTGCTGTGAAATTATAAGTTTCTTATTTGTTAATCGTTGTATCATACATCTTATGTATGGTAATCTTATGTATGTAATACCTACATACATCATACTCTATAAAAAACCCAAAAATACAGTGCTCAGTGTCCACAAAATCTGCCTACGAATGTGTGTGTTTGCATGTATTCACACAATGTACATGTACTCACATGTCAGATTTTCACACACTCACAATAGGAACTAATCCTCTGTTTCTTCAAACTGTGTTTATGGTTACACCACGCGATAAGGAGTTTAAGTTCTGTTTCTAGGAACTTCTTAAAATGTCCCATGAGACTTTTTACAAGTTACTTAGGCTCTTTGCCTTAAGTTCCCCACCTATAAGCGATCTCAACAAGTATGGGTTTGGACTCTCCCTTTACAGACATAGCCAGTATATTAATGTGCTAATTTCTGAGGACTTGACATTCTGTGAATGGAATGTATTCTTTTTTGAGCTACTGAAGGAATTGGGGGGTGGCTTTTGGGGGGTAATTAGAACCCACTCAGTGGTGAGTAACTGAACAGAGAAATCCCTCATCTGTGATTTCTAACCAATTTAAAAATATTTCAGATAAGTTTTCATACTTTGCGTGTGTGTGGCTAAACTAATAGACACTATCATAGGAAAGCCTGGAATTGAAATGGTAGGCTGTGGAACTATGTCATATGTCATCTTCTAATGTGTTAATAGCAGTTTTAGATAAAATCATATTTAAAAACTTGGCTACAGCATCTCCAATTAGGTGGTAAGCTTAAAGAAAAAATTGATGAGTAAGATACATTAATGGAAGACAGAAGTAAAGAGTGTTGTAAGAAATGCAGGAATACTAGAAACAGGTCAGTGTGACGTTATAGATGGTTTGTTAGCATTTTTGTTCAGTAGTCTCTTTTGTTTCCTTGGAGAAGCAGAAAAAAACAAGACCTACCAAAAGCCATCTTGTAGAACTTAAAAAAAGAAGAAAAAGTTTGATAGGGAAGAAAGCAAGTCATATATTTATAATAAAAATAAAATATCTTTGCCTACTCTTATATTTTTAAGATGCATTTTTTGTGAAAGTTCGTTTCCGAAGGATCTGGCACTTCCCCTTTTTAATGAATATTCTTATACTGTAAGTAAACAAAAATAGTGCTTACTGACATACATTTGAATTTTTGTTTGTTTTTTTGTAGTCTGTCATTGTGCCAGTTCACAATAGTGAATGCTGGTTAGATGAATGCTTGAAGTCAGTTTGGGAACAAGATTTTAAAGAAACCATGGAGCTATCAGTTTTTAATGATGCCAGTAAGGTATGTTTCAGACCTTATTTAAAATACTATCCGAGTAAATACTGTCTCTGATAGGAATTTTTGTTTTGGACTGTGTTTGGTTCACCATACAAGTTGAAATAGCTGCATCTGTGTCATTATTTTTCTAGGATGGTTCAGCTGAAATAATTGAAAAATGGAAGAGCAAGTTGGAAGATGCTGGTGTTCCAGTAATCGTTGGTAGTAATGATTCATCCCAACCTCGAGGCGGTATGTGGCTTAATAGTGATTTTTTGAGAGTTAGGTTGTTATCATAGGCATCTTCTGTTTTTTAGTTTGAAAAGTGTCTTTGTAGCCACTTGCATTGCAATGGAAAAAAACACATTGTTTTCCAGGGCTCTCCATTCAAAAGCTCATTCCAATTTAGAGTTTGGCCCTGTTGGTTTTGTCTATGTAGAATTTGTTTATACATCCAGGAAAGAAGAACTTGGGTTAACGCTTGTGCTCTACTCTGCAAAAGAATTTTGTTTAATGGTAGTGTACACAATGTTGTTAGTGCTTACAATTTTCCTGTGGCTTTCTGATATCTGATTTATCTTCAGGAGATGGGCTTTAAGAAAAAAGAAATCCAAATTTTCTTACATAAAGATTTAAAAAGTAAACGTATATCTTCCAGTTTCGTAGAATAGACTCTGGAACAGAACAAAATACATTTTTGATATCCCTTTGATGATCAGTTTTGATGTGAGCTAAAAACTCTCACTAAACTCCTAATTATTTATACAAGGGCTTAAACAATAGAGTTACTGGGCTACCATATAGGTGTATGGTGTGACTCCCTATTGATTTACTTGCTAATATGAATTACATTTATCCACTGGAGGACGTAAGAAACAAATCTCTCTAACAGTTTTTATTTTGCTTGTTTTGGTTCTTTTATGTTTAAGTTTTTTTAGCAGACAAGCTTGCTAGAATATAAAATAGAAATAGAAGTGTATTGCTCTCTGAAGAAGCTGGTGTTGAATGGCATTGAAGTTGGAAGATCATGTCTGTGTTCTCAAGCAGAACAACAGGACAAAGCAAGCAGAACAGTGTGCTCACATTTTGTAGGGGAGCTGTATAACTTAATGTTGCTATCATCCTGAATTTTCTAACAATGAGTAGACAGGTAGGAATTGATACCAAACAGGTTCCAAATGTGTGTCTTTCAAGTTATCTCACTTAAAAGGCACAGTTTGGAAACACTGTAACACAAAATCTGGTCAGTTCCTGTTTTTTAACATAATGTTCTGTTTGTAACTGGAAAGAAACCTAGGCTTGTTACAGTCTCCTCAAAATGATCTTCTTAGGAAAAAGCCCAGTCCTGTTTCAGAAGGCTTAATTTTCATCCCCTTCCTGAAACATGCAAATAAATGGGAGTTTGTGCACTGAATTAATCTGCAACTTGGTATAGGCCCCTGGATTTATTTACTGTCATTTCTTTTGATTATAGCCTTCTTTAAAGCTGTTTTTTAAACAGTTGTCAGACCTAGCAATACTGAAGTAACACAGCATAACTGTTACTGTAAATATTTTTAGTACTTTAGTATCTCTAGCATGAACTGGTGTTGTTTTGACAGTGCAACTTGTAATATTAGTATTATTGAGCTGGTGATGACAAAAGACAGACAAGGCTGGTAAAGGGAATTTTTCTCTTTTGGGCAACTGATAAAGCTGGATTTAAGCAATGTCGAGAACTGCTTGTATTTCTGGAAATTTATCTGTCTTCTTTTCCCCCCCCTTTCAGAATTCTGAAGTTGGTTCACCTTTGCACTTTAGGAAACTGAAACTTAAACTAAGTTCAAGTTGTGAACTACAGGGAGTATATTGTGCCATTAGAGACATCTCCGATTAGTTTTTGGTTTAGGATGCATTTGTCAGTGTTGAGATAACTGAAACCTGAACAAATCTGTAATAAATTGGGGGTGGGGGATGCAGCTGTGAGTGTTGTTTTAAATAATAATATGAAATGCATAGTCTTTAAAAAAAAAAAAAAAAAAAAAACCAACCCAAAAAACACAACAACAAAAAAACCAAAACAAAACCAAACCCGAGCTTATTCATGTGGAAGTCACTCTCAGGTCACCATTAAAATGAGGACATCTTTTCTTCACAGTTGTTACATTTTAGGAGCAGGTTACTTGAAATCCATAGTATTTGTTTGCTTTCAGTGATTTACTTTTATTATGTTAAGGACTGGTTACAACTGTAAGGAGTCTTTCCTTTAAAAGAAGATGCTTTAGTACAGAAACAATGTACTAGTCAGGCTTCACATCTTCAACTATTTACACAAGATTAGGATTTATTTCTGATTCTTTTCTAACATGTAAAAGAAAGGGGGGGGGGAACCTAGAAAAAAAGAAAGGGTCACTTGCCTAAAAAAAGGAAACCTTTTTCTTTCCAAGAGTGAGGAATGTTAATATCTCACTGAGGCTTAAGTTTTTACGGCTGTAACCATGGTAACAGGCTCTTTTCACCAAGTAAGCAAGCCTTACAAAACTAAGAGACCTGGCACAAACATTTGATTTTGTTCAGTAGAGTAATATTAAAGAACATTTTTTACTCATGCCAAACATGTAGGATTTGTTGTGAAACAATTTTTAATATCTAGTTTCTTCTATGGGGAGTTATATCTTATTAATAATTTTTAAAACGTGTATTTTCTTCTCTCCCCTCTAAAAAAATAGCTGGTATATGAAAAGCTTCAGAATGATTTCCATCCTAATCTTAGAAAGAAGTATTTTCCAACTTTTTCCTCATACAAATATTAAATATTTCATTATTTTATTTAAAGTGTTTTATTTGAAAATGAGATCTGAAATATTTCAGAAAGTTCATAGAGTAATATAATTGTCATCTTGTAGTTGCCTTTGAGTCTCCTTCACTTTTCTACATTAGTGATTCCTAGTATTTCGTTATTTTCTAGTGAAGGTTGTTGAAATATAGGGGTATACTAATGAAAGCATTGAAATCTAATTACAGGTAGCTTTACAGCTGGTAATGATGTAGGAGAGTATTGATTTGATTGATGTTGGGCAAATTTTGTTCCATCGTGTTCTTTCACCTCTTGCTTTAGTTGGGACCTCCACAGTGTTAGGGTTTGTCTTGTTTGGCATGTCCAGACCTGCTAACTTGCATCCGTTGTTTCCCACTAAAACTGCCCATGCCAGGATTCAGCTCTGCTGTTGTGGTAGCTACTGACTTTGCCAGCTGCTTTTTTACTGCCAATAGGAAGGAGAATGAGAGTAACTATATATGTGAGATTAGATATTCATACGTGTGAAAAAGTAATATGTAAACATGCTGTAAGACAATAGGTCCAAGAAATCCATGATGAAGAGAAGTTAAGGTGAGAATTAAAATGCTCAAAATACATGAGAAAAGCATAACACAGTTATAAGGAAGAGCCTTTATTAGTAGTGTTCTGTTGGTAGTTGACATAATGTTCCTTTGAGGCAGTAAGAAACGCAGTCGTAAGTCTTTTTCTGTACTTGGACAACTCAGCAAAATAGCCAAGGAGCATGTGCCTTAAAACTAAGTGAACCTTTAAGCCCAGTTAAATTTGTTTCCTGGACAAACTTAAACCTGTATCACATAAAAAGAGTAGAGAATTAAAGTAGTCTGCTTTTTTCAAATGCAAAATCAGGAACTTTAGAGATAAAATTTTTTAAAATTATCCTGCCCCACTTGCTGGTGAGCTTTTCTGGCTTTACGTTTCCAGTTTTCTCATTAAAGAATAAAACCCCCACAGTATTGCGCATCTTCACATCATTTGGTTTGCATGTCAGGGCAATCTTGTGCTGGATTCCCTGACTTGGCTCCGTAAAGGCTTAAACAATGCTTAAATGTTACATATATGACAAAATGGAATTCATATAGCATTTTTCAGGATAACACTGGATATAGCATGGTCTTTTCTTATAATGCTGCCCAGGAGAAGAATTCAAAGACCAGAATGTTCTTAGGTAGACCTTGTCTACATGCAAAAATGATCCCAGATAAACACTCCTACCTTGATGATGTATGTCAGTGGTAGGCTGAGTTCATCTTATTGCTGGTTGCTGCAGTCCCATCCTTACCCTTGGCTGTGTATTCATGCTCCCCTGCCTTCTTTTTTGGCTCTGCCATTTGCTTGACCCTCCAGTATTGTCATCTGCTTCAGAAATTAAGCTGACAAAAAAGTTTTCTGCTGGTTCAGCTTCCTGAAATGACTTGGTAAAAGATTCAGCCAGTATCAGTGGGTCAGAAACAAAAAGACCCTAGATGTCATTGTTATCATTTGACTGAATTTATATTTCAGTGTGGTCTTCCATAGATGATATAACGTGTTACGGTATAAATAAGCCAGGTTTGTGCTCCTTGCACAGATATTCTTCTGCTTTGGCTCTGCATTACATGTGCTATTACATAAATGGTACATGAAGTTTTTGTATTTGCGTACTTTATATTTAAGAAGCATAATGGAACAGAACTTTTTTTTGAGTCCTTCTGAGGACCTGCTTCCCTGGTAGAAAGAACAAGTTGCCTAGCAATCTCTGGTTCTTTCTTTGCCTTTTTCTGATTTGTTACTATTTGTTATGACCTAAGAGATGAATATGTACATACAGCCAAGGGTCTTCAGCATCTGCTCATTGTAGGAGCATTGGACTAGACGACCGTTAAAGGTCCCTTCCAGCCCAAACCATTCTATGATCTGAGGTACTGGATGTGAAACCTAGGTAGCTGGGCTCTTCAAGATATGTATTACTTATTACGTCTTTGTGGAGGGCTAGCAAAAGTAGTCTAATTCTACTTGGTGGTAGAATTCTAACACATACAGCTCGCTTGGAGAAAACTGAAATAGGCATACCACTTAAATATTTACAAATTACCTCGTTTTAAATATGGAAAAATTGCATACTTTACCTGATACCGATTTTCATATTTAATTTCATCTGTTGCTGACTGTGGTTAGATTTAAAAAAAATCCAAAGGTAAAAATTACCACATAATTTTATCTTTATTTTCTCAACAGTTGGATTTGCTAAAAATCAAGCAGTAATTCAGAGCTCAGGCACCTATCTCTGCTTTCTGGATTCAGTAAGTTAATGCCTTTTGTCTAACTTAGTTTTGTCAATAAAATTATTTTGTTTTTAACGTAGCTGTTGGTTTGCCTTAAAGACAAGCTGTTTAAAGATGTTTGGGTGCCGAACGTGCTGGTTACTATTTATAGCTGTAAAGTTGTCTTCCAACCTGTAGAAAGCCTACAGCCTTACACCATTCTTTGATCCTATCGGATTTCACAAGCTATTGTGAGTAGGGTTGGGCATGGTTGGTATTTAGGTGTTTTCAGGATTTTTCTTTCCCACATTCTTCAGAAAATTATATTGATGAGAAACTAAGAGCTGATCTAATGGCTTTTTAATGCAAATTAGGAGAGGTCTCACCTTCCATCCTGATTTTTTTTTTTTCCTGTCCTTTGTTGGATACCTTCTGTGAACCCATTCAGCTCACTAACCCACAGATAACTATCTGACTTTATGCAGCTTAATATGCAGTGAAGGGTTTCACAAATGTGCATAGCTGATCTGAGGAATGGTGCCATGTGGCTAGGATCAGGCAAAAAGAGCAGGACCTTTAAGGCTCACTGATCTTATGTAATTTCACCTGAAGATTGATTCTTTCCTCTGAATTGGAACTGAACTATGATATAGTGTAGTACTAGGATGAACTGGCTGATGGAAATGTAGGTTAAGTGCTGGTACATTTCTTCTGACCCAAGGCAACATAGCAGAAATTTCCTGTCTTACCATTTAAGAAATTAAGTCTTGCAGGTGGCTTTCCTGGCCTTTATTCTTGCTTTTATTAAGTTATTACTGTATTTAGCAACACAGTGTGCCTTTTTAAATGAGTTTATTTGAATTTATCCTAGTTTCCCTTTAACAGTTTGTTGGTTTGGTTTAGGCTATTTGTTTGCTTTACGGAGTGTATTTCATGTAAATCTTTGTGTATAAGTTTATAGAGGGTGAAGCTTTGAAATGCAATATCTGATATATATGGGTATTTCAGAAAAAAAATTTGAACATCCATTGAATACACAGAACTCACAGTCACATATATAAATTAAGGTCAGTTTCTCAGACATCAAAAAATAACTATTTCATATCCAGCACTGAGTGTCAGTGTCTGTTTCATAAACAAATTATTTTGAGGAAGTGTGAGCACAAAACCTGCTGCTCTGTTTTTGATCACCAGACTCACCAGATTGTGAAAGAGTGTATGGACATGATAAATTATGCCAGATGTAATTGCAGTAATGCCAGTTTTGTTGAGATGAATGAACTTCGGGTCCAGTTCTTTTTGCATTACTTTAGGTAGACACAAACCCAAGTGTCATTTAATTTATATGAATGATTCCATGGATTTAACTCTCCTATACTGTGAGCCAGTGAGGCTGTCTACGTATCTAAAATTAAAAAAATAATTAGATCTTACTTATGATTTGCCAGGTTCAGGTATTCCAGGCTTGGGCAGATACCACATTGTATGGGGCATTCTAGGGAGTATGTAGGAGGAGTTACGTACTTGCTTATGTTGGCTGGAGCTGAGTGCATGTATGCATGAGTGAGAAATTAACCTACTATTCTCTTGTCCTGTGGAGCTTCATGTCTTCTGTCTCAAATCTGTATAGTGTTTCTTTTCAATCTGGACAGATCTAGTTGTTTGTAAATCGATAGCAGTAAACTAGAAAATTAAATTCTTTAAGTTAATTAACATTTTCATAGAGATGTCTTCAGAATTGTTAAATTGTTATATACCTTATGGTGTTTATATGGTATGCATCTTCATACTGCTGTGTTGTTTCCTTTTGCTGACAAGTTGTGCAGGATAAGAAAACATCAGGGAAACAAATTACATCTATTAAGGAATGTAACAGGTGATGATTTTGGATTTCTGCAATAGTATCATTAGCATAAGTTTATATTTAATCTAATTAAGACCTACTTGAAATGATCTGTGAATTTTATGACTTATGGTGTGGATAAGCTTGGAAAAAGCTACCAAGATTTTATTTTCTACACTTCTCTATTCCTGCTATTGAGCTAGATGCTTCAAAATGGAAGGCATTCTGAACTATCAGAAGCCTAATCTTGGTACCAAAGAAATATTAAATGATTGGCATTACTTAAACACATTTTCAACTGTCTCTCCTTGTGACTACCATTTTTTGCTGAAAACAGATCAGGGGAAATAAAATGAATGTGGAAACTGCTACAAGTCTAAAAATTGCTCAATATTTTGGCTGTAGTTAGTACATGTCGTGTGGTAATAGCTGAAACACAGATGTTGCCAGCTGTTTAACAACTCCGCTTCTACACGCCACCTACCTTCTTCATTTCAGTCACCAATCCAGTATCAAGCTCTCTAGGAAGGAATGTTGATATCAGCCTTTTGGAATGTGCTGCAGTAATGCCAGGGAATTGACCTTCAGAAGTGCAGCCATAATTTCAGGTTTGCTATAGGTGGATGTGGAGAGAAATGGAGCTGGGTCAGTAGTTTGTATACATTTCATATAGGTGGAGAAATGCATTGTGGTTCCTTGTGTATTCATTTCACTTATTTGAGTGAAATGAATGTACAAGCGTATTTGGGAGCATCTTTGGAAGTACTGGCTCCAGAGAGACTGTTTTGCTTGCCATTCCAGCTGGAGTCAAGCTGCTTGTGTTATGTCTCTCAACACAGATTTGTGAGGACAACAAATTGGGAAGAAATGTGGAAAAAAAGGTTACAGAGCTCAGAACTGTCAGAATTTGATCAGCCTATTCTAGTATGAAGTGGCAGCTGTTTGACTAATAGCTATTATGGAGTGTTTTTGCTCTGGTGGTTGTTACAGATTTCACCTCTAAGCTACTGAGGCATTTTTCCCACCAGGAAAACAAGTAGAAAAACTGAAGCTACTTAACAAATTGTTCATATTTAACATTTGTAGTCTCAGAAAATCTTGGTCATAATGACAATAGAATTAACTAATTATGCAAATACATTTCACTGTTAGCTTTACTCTTCCAACTGTCTGCAGTTATGACTTTATCTACCAGTTGCCTTTTATTGTAACCTTAGTTTTGCAGTTCTCTGGGGTGGTTACCATCTTTGTTATAATCATTTACCCAGTTGTAGCACAGCAAAACTCTTGCACTAAAAATTCCCTTTTCCGCTTTGAATGGCTATTTTCATTGACACCATTTGGTTTTATTTACCATTTTTCATTTGGTTTTATTCACCAAAAGCAAGGGTGGGCCACCAGAATCAGCATTCCCATGTTTGAATTGGCAGCTGCTGACCTGTGCCTTTCTGTTTGTGAGACTTGCTTGTATGATTTAAGTTGGGAATGTTAATTCTTAATTGCTGTGAAATTGCACGCTTTTCTTGAGTTTCAAGTTCAAAAACACTTCATTGAGGGGGTACTTATAAAGGTCTTGCAAGAAGGTGGTTGGACCTTAGCTAGCCAGTCTTGGTAGATGTTTCAGAGACTCCAGCCTTCGAGCTAGCTTTCAGTTATAAACATAGCTGCTTGTTCTTACAGTCTCCATAACTTGCTGGTTTTGGAAAGACCGATTTCTTGTTAGTTGCCATTATACGTTACTCTACAGGCACTAATAAAGTTTTAAAATATGGGGAAACATAATCCAGGAGTGCAGCAGGGGCTGGGATCTACCTGGCTGGGGAGCAGTTCTGTGGAAAGGGACCTGGGGGTCCTGGTGGACAAAAAGCTCTATATGAGTGAACAGTGTGCTGCTGTGGCAAAGCAGGCCAACAGGATGCTGGGTTGCACAAGGACATCACGAGGAGAGATGAAGAAGTCGTCATCCCACTCTACTCAGCGCTTGTCAGGCCATACCTGGAATACTGCGTTCAGGTTTGATCCCCGTTATGCAAAAAAAGATGGGGACAGGCTGGAGAGGGTCCTGGGAAGGGCCACCAAGATGATCCAAGGACTGGGAAGCCTGCCATAGGAGGAAAAGCTGAGAGACCTGGGTTTGTTCAGCCTTGAGAAAAGATGGCTTAGGGGAGAACCTTATCACTGTGCTACAAAGAAGATGGAGACTCCCTTTTTATGAGGAGTCATGTGGAAAAGACAGAGTGTAATGGGTAGAAGTTACTCCTGGGAGATTCCAATTGGACCCAAGAGGAAAATTTTTCCCAATGAGAACAATCAGCCACTGGAAGAATCTCCCCAGGGAAGTGGTGAATTCCCCAGCGTTGGACATTTTTAAGATTCAGCTGGACAGGGTGCTGGGCCATCTTGTCTAGAGCGTGCTTTTGCCAAGAAACATTGGACCAGATGATCCGTGAGGTCCCTTTCAGCCTGGGATTCTGTGATTCCTTTCTTTCAAATTAACATCTCTGTAGCTTAAGAAATGACGTAGTGATCAGACTTAATGTTTTGGCTTTCTGTTATTTTAACATACTATTCCTTGCTAATTTGATCCTCTGATTTAAAAACTGAAATAAGCTGTTACTCAAATAGGTAAGTGGGTGTAGTGATGAACTCCATTACCAGAAGCCTGTTCTGTCCAGAAGAGGTGTGTGAGTTTCTGAATCAGTAATGAGCACCAAAAAAATCAAATTATGAGTCCTTGAAGGTGTCATTCCTTTTATTGTTCTGTAAAGACATGCATGTATTAAAAAAAGATTAAATGCCTCTATCTGGAATGTGAAATGTTAATTTTCTGATTCATAAATGAAGAAAAGAAGTGTTGCTTCCCTTGCCTGCAAACGCTCGTGTACTTTTTATTTCAGTGATCTAATTGTGAGAAAGATCCAAGGTGATCTGCAGTAAGTACAGAAAAGCTAGATATGGAAAGGCAGATGTCTGAATTTGCTGAACAAATGCACCAAGGTGGGACCTGCTTTGGCAGCAAAAATTTCCTGATCAATTAAAAGTGATGCTCAATAAAAAGATTCCATAAAGAGATTGTAATTAGTTTTATATTGATGAAAGGTACTAGTCATTCAGGTGCATGATAACACCACGTATATCCTCCCATGTAGACATCTTTGTTGCCATGCTTAAGAAAGGTGCTTAATAAAGTCAGTTTCTTAAACTTTGAAGTGTTTTCTTTGTTGTGACCTTCCTTCTCAATTTAATTCAAAAGTAGAAACAGAAAAGTAGGATTTTTTCCCTATGATCTTGCAAGTACTGACAGATCATTAGGGTGTGTTCTGCTCAGGTGACGTGCATGTGGCCATTAGAGTGTAGGATTCTAATGTGTTTGATAGTGTAGGGCTTAAAAAAACCTGACATCTAGAAAATTGCCTAGGATCAGTGTTTTTGCTTTGGTGGTGCTGTTGACAGGCCAGTTTTTGGAGGTCCCAGGCCTTTTACTTCCCCGGTTCAAGGAGCTGAACTCAACAATAGCAACAAAAGACTTTCACTATAGTCTGAGCAGGTGCAGGATAAATGACTGACCACTTGATGGATTGAAAGACTTTGGAGATGCCATATTGTTTCTCAGTGAGTCAGACATTCCTCTGGGTGTTGCTACAGGTTGTATTTTTATGTGTAATAGCTGCAATGGAAAGAAGGTGCTATTACTGTGAGGATGGAGTGTGTCAGCTCTTTTTTGGGTTTGGTTTTTTTTTTTTTGAGCAGCCAAATATGAAGGAATTTGGAGAAGCATGTGATGCTCAGTTTGTAATGTGAGTTTAAGAAAGCACTTCAATACTGAGCTATAATTAGTATGTTGTTTTATGTGAACTTGCCCTTGGTTTTAAAAAGCAGATGTGTATTGTACATTGAGTTGTATGTTTTGTTTTACTTTCTGAAGTGCAAAACCCCCCACTTCTAAGGGAAAATGATGAAGTTATCACTGTGGAGTTCAGTGTGGTCCAGACGGCCTGGTTGAAGAGGCCAGCGAATGCTTGTCATTTGAATGTACCCAAAGTGATTTAAGAAACCCATACGGAAACAACAACAGCTTTGAGCAATATTCTTACGTTTAGTCTTTTGATTTAGTTTTCCTTCAGCTAAACATACGAGTAAAGTAAAGCAAAACAATTAGCTCAGTATAAATTGTGTGTGTTTTTTATAAAGAACGGTGCCTCTGGTTGGAAGGGGAACAACCCAGCCGATGGCTGTATAGCGTTTCTGATTTGGCAGCATCTGTGAGTGTGGAACTTGACAGGAGCAAGCCAGCTTTCTGCAGAAGGGATACATTTGATAGGAACACAAGCAGGCGGAGTGCCTGTCGGACTGAAAGGTGGTGGAGATCACAGCCCCCCACTGGCAGAAGCACATCTGGGCTTGTTTAGAAATCCCTGCTGGCATTTCATCTGAAATAAAGTCCTTTTCATTCTCCCATCTTTCAGCAAATTGTTTTCCTACTCAGAACGGACACTGCAGAACAGGAAGCATGTTTGTAATCAACAGAATTCCTATAAATTCTGGGTTGAGTGTCTAAAGTAGGTTTCTATTTATGTTGCTTTATTTCTTGCTGTTTACCTGTTTGTTTGGTCTTATTTGCATTGTGTGTATGCACATATTTAGATGACAGTAAACCCAGCTATTATCTGAGATGTTTCTTAATTTATCTACTAAGTTTGGTGAGTGGGGTCACATGAAAATAGATTTACTTACAGGTTCTTTTTTATTTAGCTATCCTATTGCAAGTGTATGCTTAGTGAAGGCATGCATTTATTTAGCATCTGTTCTTTTGTCCATTGTTTCAGTGGGGGAATCTCTCTTCATCCTGTCTGCCTTCTATCTGCTAGGAGACAACTGGTAGAGACTTCCATGTTAACAGGGAAAATTGAACTTCAGTGGAAACTTCTGTTTTTTAAAATTATACATTCAATGTAATTCACTGCTAGCCTTGTTATCTTCCCTGCCCGCGCCTAGGAGACAGAAACAAACTAAATATACTTCCCTTTTTTGATACAGCAGCTACATTCAGATACGTACTTTCTATTCTGATCTGACATGACATGAGTGAAAAATAATTTGGAGATTGTTTTTCTAATTACCGATGTTTTATTCTCAGTTTTAAAGCAAAAAAGGTGACCAAACTCTGTTGACTGTAAATCACAGTCTGGCAACATAGTTGCTGAATTCAATATCATAAACACAACAGTTTTGATAGAAAATTTATGATTACGTAATGTACAGCCAGATAAAATATTTTAACATTGTAGTTGTCTAATACTATAGTTGCTTAAACTCCATAAACTCTTACCAGTACAATGCATGGTTGGGCGTCTCACTCCTATCAATGGCCTATGAAGTTGAAAAAACTTCAGTATGCTCTTATTTTGGGGTACAGTCTCTTTGGTTTTACTCATTAGAAGTTCATTTGTTTTTTTAACACTGGCCTAGAGTACAACCACATTACTTAAGATTATTTCTGTATTGATATATTCTGTTTTTTCTGCTTTGTGGTTACCTGCCCAGTCATCAATAGCAAAGAATCTGTAAAGTGTTGAAGTTGGATTTTGCAGTTTGCTTGCTTTTAGAGTTACCCAACCTGAGTCTAAAAAGCTAAATGACTGATGTGACTCAGTTTTGTCTGGGGTGTGATTTGTAATTTGTGCTGCTCTTCTTCATTGCCTAATTGCTTTATTATTCTATTTGGGATTCTTTTTCTTTTTTCTTCCTTTCTTCTTCCATGAACCTGGACAGAACTATATAGCAATACATCGTATGTGTAAAATTGTTAATAAAAAAAAAGACAAAATTCTTTAAAAAAAAAAAAATAAATTTACAAGTCATTCAGGATCAGAGTTCATAGAGCTTTACAGCATTAGAGAACAAAGATGTATTAATAAAAAAAGGCATTTTGAAGTTTTTGTGGTTATAGTGTCCCCTCTTTAGCTGGATTTTGCAGAATACTGATGATCTTGGCGATAGCCTAAGACCCAAATCTGTAGACTTGTTAGTTTTGCCAATAGCATCAAAATGACATAGTGTTTTGTTAGGGGGAACTAGACCTTTCCTGTCAAGTTGTCTGCTTATAAAAACATGGCATTGACCTGTTTGGTGAATAGAATATTTGAATTTGGTTTGAATACTTTCCACGCTGATTTAACCTTTTTAAATCAAGTAGATTATTTTTCATTTTTGTGAATGTATGAGTTCTGTTAAATTTATCTCTGTTGCGCAGGATCATAAACAGTGGAATCTTTTTAGTGCAAGAGCATATGTTGTGTCTTATAAGAGATAATAGTAACATTGTTCAAAGCATTGCAATTCTGTGCTTTTTGATAGATTTCTTTTGCATTCTCATTTTTTTGGATTTAACAAGAAGACGCCTAAGAATCCTAAGTAACTCGTAAAGGAGTGAACAAAGCTCAGTTAAAATATATCTCCTATTGTTCCTATGAAAAATGGGTTTTAATTTACAAAAATCAGCTCTGTATTTGACATAAAGAAATGGGAAATAGGGTAAATGTTTTATTAGAACATTTGCTTGATACAGTACCTGAACTCTGGTTCAGGTACAATCAGCCTTATTGATAAAGTGGATTAGATGGTAAATAATGTCATTTTGGTTTTGAAGTAACTGGTGCACAGAGGTTAAGAAATCAGAAGGGTTTTTTTCAGTCTGTTGGCTTTGAAAATCAGTAACTCTTAAGCTTATAACTAAATATATCTTAAATACAAAATACAGAAAAATGCTTTTGACAATGTATTCCTTTCATCTTTTATAAACTTGCATATGATAAGGGTCAGTTTTATTATTCATTTGTTTTATCTTTAACCTTGAATTGTATTTAATAGTTGGATCTACTTCTAAAACTTTTTTCATCCATGTGTTGTTTTTGATAAAACTATAGCGTCACCTTTATATCAAAGTCATTCAACTCTAAGCTTTAGCTATTTAAGCACTAATATTTTTTTTTTGTTGCCATTGATTTGACTGAAAGTTTTAATGTGAAAGTCATTGGAAATTCAATATTTGGATTTTTTTACTTTAAGAATCTCTTTAGAGTGATTTTAATGTGAGGAACTGTTAAAAGAATGGATTTAGAACAGGAATTCAGGGCTCCTTTGAGTTATGTTTGCCTGATAAGGTAGGGTCATTTGGGAATATTCTGAGAAGAAATAGGCTGTGTTAGCTTTAACCAGCATCTAAGAATGACTGAACTAATCCTTTAAAGGGGAAGAAATATGGCACCAAAATGGAAAAGTATATAGGTAGAAACCTCAGGAGACTAAATTTAGGGAAGAAAATTTGTGCTACAGTTGGGCATTTTAACAGACTGTAAAACTGTAGTCTAGAAAGGATATAATTTTGAACAGAAATAATATAATTTGAAAAGAATATCTCCTATCTGTTCGAGGAAGGATAGCAAGGTTACTAACTCTTTACAAGGCAACCTGTCTTTTTGTATGTAAACAAAATTATTCCTTTATGCTACAGGTGAAAGAAGTACTAACATTAAATTTAAATCTAGGTAGTGTCATTTTATGAGTGCGGGTTTTTTCTTTTTGTTTCCTCTTTTTTTTTTTACCTTAGAATTTTATCATTTCACGAATACTAGTTTTTGTGCTCATGAAATATGACATACTGTTAGATCTAGAGATAGAAGGCTTTTCCTTATCACTGAAACAAGGTACAGCCAGACTACAAAGAACGTTTCATCATATTGCTAGAATGCCTCAAATCTCAGGCTTTTAATCAAGGTTGGTTCCTTGTCCCCACATACTGCCAGTACTGCTATTAGAGTTGTTAACGAGGTGGTGAATTTCTTTAGAAATGTAAAATGTGTGAGTGCCCATAAGATATATGTTGAGATCACAACACTGTTGTTACGTAGTAGTTTTGATCACTTCCAATTTAAATAGGGTTGAGTTTAATCCACTAAAAGTGTGAAGTCCCTTAATATTTGTTCCCTTTGTATTTCTGACTGCAAGCCAGTAAAATGATGTTAATTTAGCAGCATATTCTAATGCGTGCCTGAGTACTGTACTGTGATGCTTTTTATGTTCAGTAACAGTGTGCTATTTATTCCAGGATGATGTGATGATGCCACAGCGGGTTAGACTGCAGCACGAAGCTGCCATTCAACACCCAAACAGTGTGAGTACTTCTTTCTTGTGTGTATTTGTGTGTTTTTCTTTTACAGAGTGCCGGATACATCTTTAAAAGGATATGAAAATTTCACAGTAGGGCTGGTGGAGGCAAAGCAATAACCAGTGTATTCTTTTCCTTTATTTTTAATCCTTGCACTGAATAGTAGCTTTGATTGAACTTTTTCCATTTATTTTCTCTGTTCAGTAAACCAAATGGCATTATGACAATGATACTCTTTTTCAAATAAGTATACAGGTTTCACTAATGTATGTAATCTAAAGAAGAATGCCTTTCTTAATGTAGCCTAAGTAATGTGAAAAGCTGCAAAGGATGAGCTACAGGTATGGTGTATTTGTTTTTAATATTTAAGAAACTGTAAACTGTAAGGAATGTATGGGTTGTTACCGTTAATAAATTGGCCTACAGTTAAATGGATGTTTCTCCCCCTGCCTGCCTGCAAAAGAAAACATTCTTAATGCCATTCTTTATTCTTGTGAAAGAAACTCTCAAAAACATTCTGTAAGATACTTGTTTTATAATCTATATGATTTTGATTTTAAATAAATTTCTGTGATTAGGGCCAGTATCCTTTAGAGACAGTTTGTATATATGTTGTACTTCCCTGAAGATAATAAATAATTTGTTATGGCAATTACTTTATTTGTCAATGTTATCGACATAGATACTCCTTTATAAACTTGAAAACTGAGTTTGTATTCCTATCAATCAGTAATGCTTGGCAAAAATAGGCTTATTGTTTTCACATCTCTGACCTTTTCTCTACTGAGATTTATTTCAATGTGCAAGACGTTTCCCGCAGGTCTCAGAACAAAATAGACAGTTTTAGGATTATCACTCTCTGGGAATTAAACACCTTTTGAATTTTGCCTCTGAAACACACTTGCTTCAAAGTAGAGATTATTGCTGTCTTTCCAGCTGCAGAGTGTCTGCCAAGCAACCTGCTGCTTAGTGGTGGGATATGTACCTGCTCATCACACCACCTGTAGTAGGTCTCTTATGAAATATGATAATCCTTACAATGTAATTTATCAAATTATAGTTTTAGTAGTACCTGAGTAGCAGTTAAATCTAATTCACATTGTGAACCTAATAAAATGATCCATCGAAAGTTGGTTTTGTTCTGATACCAATCAGTTAATGTAATTCTGTAGTAAAATGCCAAAAAACCGGAGAGGCAAGTTGATCCAGTAAGCTTGTTTTATAGTAACCAGTGCTAAGAGCTGTCATATTTCTCACTTATATGCCTTCTATATCTGTGTATTAAGACTTTTTTAAAATTAGACTAATTTCAAATGAACAGATTGGAGTCTATTTAGAAAACACTTCAACTGTTTTGTTTATATTTTATTATACTTTAATGCCTAACAACATCCAGTATGAACTATTAAATGACAATCAAATAAGTAATGAGTGCCTGAGTAGACTGGAGGGCATTTCTTCATGATATAGTCTAAGCAACACAAACTTGTTCTTCAAATGCCCTAAACTAACTTAAACTTGTGGTCCTGTTTTAGTGTGGTACTACTGGCCTATCTGCAAAGCTTAACTTGAGCTTTGCGCTTCGCTAAATAAAACTAGCCAAAGTCAGCGTGACTTAGCATGGGAAATAAGGGTTTCCACCTCTCAGTTATCTGACATGTTAGTACCTAAAATCTTCAATTTAGGAAAGTGTAAAAATTTTCAGAAACAAATGGAGAGAAAGGCCTGAGATTTTAAACCTTAAGAAAAACGGTAGATGTGCGTGTGCTCCTCATAGGGCATAGAGATAGTACATCTGGCTGGAGCCTGCCTCATGCCAGCATTTTCTCTCGACTTTCTACTGAATTGGAGGGTTTCCTTGTACCTTTTTGGACAATGACCTTGGTTTTCTTTTTTTTTTTTTCCTTTTTTCTTTTCTATAAACTTCTTCTGGTTTTTAGTTTCTATTACCTCTTGCCTTGTGTTGCCTTTTATATATGAGGATTTTCCTTCTTGAACCCTACGACGGCAAAAATGAATCTGTGTTTTAATTTAATGGAACATGTTTTTCCATTTTACAGGTATAAAAATGTTTTTAATGCCTATGTGAAGTGTACATTCTGGGTTAATGTTACATTTTATGGAACTCTAATTCAGAGGCCTGAAAGGAGAAATGGGAACATCTGTTCCTGGTGAGCAAATGCATCTGTTTGGTCCAGAGCTCCCCAAAAGTTCTGACACAACTTGAGTTACTTTGAGAAAAGAAAAGTTGACCTTCTGGCCACAAATCTACTGACCAATGTCAGCCTGGACTGTTGTTCTTAAATGAATAATCTCTCTACTGTCCTCAGAATGATCATGCCATTCAATTTTCTGGCCTTGGAAGATGGTTCAGGATGTTTGAATAAAGTTCTGTTCTGTATTTGAAGTTCTTGCCCTAGCTTCAGTCAGTATGATAAACCAGAGTAGGTGGAGGATTTAAAAAAAAAAAAAAAAAAAAAAAAAAAAAAAAAAAAAAAAAAAGAAGCAGAAGCTTGAGAAATGCCTGTGAAGCAGTGAGCTTTTTTGGTTTGTTCCTGAAATTCTAATTTGCAGACTTGGACTTTCCACTGTTTTGCAATGTCTTCTGACCTGGATTTTTGACTTTATGTAGTTTCAGTGTATACTTTCCGAAATCTTGTTCCTAATCCTGGCTTTGCTGGTTGTAACTGAGAGCCAGAATTCCCAGTGGAGTCTAATATTGGAGGCTTCAGTTTACTGTTGTTACTATTATAGATTTACAGGTAAGAAAAGTCTCCAACTACTTAATTGTGCTTTAAAGAGCACGAGCAAATTCATCTCTACTATCTTAAGCTATTCTTATCTTGAAGACTTTTTTTAAAAGCCTTGTAAGATGGAACTGTTCATCAGTAACATTTAGAGTGGAGGATTTTGGATCTCAGAAGACAAATTACTATTTGTCATTATTATGATTTTATTATTATGATTATGTCATTATTATGATTTTATTAAATGCAGCTCTCTAGAACCGCTATCGTCCTGTCCTCTGGTGAATATTTTACATTATATCCAAGTCGTGTTGGCAGGGATTCTATAATTAGGACACTTTTAGAAGACACAAGTTTTTAAGACTTTACGTATTTATACTGCAAATTCTTTAGCTCTGCCAGCTCAATATGAATACCAACTTTTAGCAGTTTGAAGGGACATTGTACTGTCTATCGATAATATAATAGCTGCCAACCTTTTGGCACTGATTGTCCAGTGCACACGTGCACATATGCTGCATACAAACGTGCCTTCAAATTGCTTATGCTCTAATCAGATAAGAACGACTTTGTTACTAGAGAATGAACAACTGTTACTGAAGTTTCTCGCTTTAGCTTTCTGTTTATCCCTAGAGGCAGCATCTATCCCATTTCTCCAGAGTAAGCCAGGTGTTGCTTATTTACCAACCACAAATCATGTATACTTCATCGGCAGCTAATGAGTGGAAAGATTCAAGAACACATTTCCCTTAATTCTGAAAAAGGCAGGCCTTCATATCTTAATTTAGTTATACTTATGGATCTCCTCCAGAAGAACACCTTTGTGTACATACTAGTCTTCTGTTGAAGAAGGCTTTTGAGTTTGGAGTAGCCCAGGAAATGTGCAGTTTCAACATTGTTTCCCAATCCACACACTCAAAACCCTCTGACCTTCTCATCTGTCTTAGAGCCACGCTGAATGGTTTTGGACACCATTTTGTCTGCTGGGCATGGTGTTACTTTATTCTTCCCTTTCACTGTTGTTTAATTCAAGTATGTGTGTGCCCCCACAATATGACTGTGCACATGAACAGCATGTGGCTTCCAATTCTTACATCTTTCTTTCTGCAGAATTGCTTAGAAAATAGCTAAGCTCTTCCCCACTGTATCTTGCGTCTTCCCAATGGCTGGAATCAAAATGTGGGCAAAAGAAATAAAGAATGTTATTTCCCTTTGTTTTCACTGACTGAATAAGAGGAGAATCTGTACCAGTGTCTGAATGAACACCTTTCTTTTTGTCGTAAAATAACTAGCCTTTTTCTCAAAAATGTAGGATACCTGGGCATGTGAGAGAACAATGAGTATAAATATTTGCATTTCTTCAATGAGAAATTCTCACTGTTTTGCATCTCTAAAGCAAAATTTTGGCGTATTCTTTAGCTTGGATTTAGACCAAGAGCTGTAACGCCTAAGGCCATTTTAACCTATTGCATTATCTGAATGTGTTAACCAACTGACTACGTTCTGCATATCTTTGATGGTTAACGTGACTCTAAGACAGTTGGTTGGATTGGGTGAATTTGAACAGTGCGTGACACTGCCAGTTCACAGACCTGTTCGTCTGCCTCTGGGAAAGCTGTAAACAGATATTGTGCAATCAGCAAATGAATTGGAGAAATGAACAAATGACCGAGGTAGCAGAGCTTCATCCTTTCTTTAAGGCACAACTCTAGGCCAAAGCGTTGTATCTCCTTCCACCACCCCCACTGAAGCTCACAAACTAAAATTAGAAATTAAATCTTTTTTTCTTTTTAAATTTTCTCTTGGTCTGGACACATACATTTCTTGATTTTAAAAGTTTTAGTGTAATAGATGAGGTTTATGTATAGTTACTGTATGCTGTGCCATTCTGCTTGCCTAAACCTGTTACTCATTTCTATTACATCTTAGAAAGACTGGGGTTTTTTTCCCCCCCTCCCTCATTTTCCTTACCTATTGTTTATTGAGCACTGTTTGAACCCACTAGTTTGAACCATTTCACTTTTTCTTTTTTGTGACTAAAATGGTTAGATGATTCTTCTTCAAATTACCTAAAGAACAACAGTGCTTCAACTATTTTTATATTGGCAAGAGACAGGGGGTTTGTATGAGTTAATCCAAGAGAGCAGTATTGTGAGAATGGCTGAACAAATACTGGGTTTTGTTGTCTTCCGAGTGCAAAGAGATTAATAAACATTCTTACATCATCTGTCTGTGAGTTCCATATTTTAGATCTAGCTCTTGTCCTTGAAGGGAAGGAGGTAATCCTAGGTAGTCTGAGCCAATTTCCATATGCTGTCTTGCATATCAGAGCAGCTCTTTAAGTCAGTGTGTGCACTGATTGTTTTGTATACAAAAAAGAGCACTGCATGTAAATAGCATGTTCCAAGTGATTTGTTTCGTTGAGTAAAGACATTGTGTCCTCAACTAGTGGGGAAAAAACATCTAGAACAGTTTCCATCTCATCTCGGGTGTGCGATTGCACATGTAGAACCCCTGTGACAGAATTTCAGTGCAGCATCACCCACTACACTGGCTTGTACAACAGAAACTTTTCAGTGTAACCTTTTACTGAGCAGCTGTGCCATAATATATCGCGTTTGTGGGGTTTTTTTTGTTTCTGCTTATTATCACAAGTCTGGAATAAAGGCAGAAGATTGTTTTATCCACCTGTGCCAGGCCAGGCTGCTTCATGATGAAAGGGAGGATGGATAAAAAATAAAAATGGGAAGAAAAATAAGGAAGGAGGTCACCTTATATATTGGCAGTCAACAGTAGCAATTTGGGAATATTGTCAGTCCTCAGGGTGTAGTGATTTCACATTCCACATACCAATGGAGTTTGGTCACCTCTGAAAGATCTTAAAGCCTTTTGTTTGCTGTATCTTCTTATTACTCTACTGTTAGAGTACTCCTGAAAATAACAGATTACCTTTCAGACTACATGCTGTGCTTCCTCTCTGTACTTTTTCGTGGGAGTCAAAATTGTTATTATGCAGTTGGGTAATTACATTGCACTTAGACATGGATTTATTTTATCTAATGAACAAGGTAGCCTTGCTAGTATGGCTAGAGCTGGCAAAATTGAGATGATGCATGTCTCCTATACATATGTCTTGTTCTTAAAATAGTCTTTTGTTACGTAGTACTAATTGAAATTCAGAAACTTGTATGGGGGTTCGTATAATTGCACCTGGTACTTTTTTTTTTAAACTGGAAACCATGCAAAGGAACAGTTTATTAGATATCTTGCTGTTCTAGTGTAGTTGCCAGTCTTTAGTAAACTCATTAATAAGTGACCTGAAGTCTAAATGTGCTCATGAACTATTCAGTGTATTTGGATCACAGTATGATGTTACACAGTGAAAAAATCTGTGCTATACTAAGAGTATATCTTCGTGGGGGGCGTTAGCAGAGAGACGCTTGCTTCAGCTGAAAACTCTGTATCTGAGATTAGAGCAGTGCTGAACCCCACCTAATATTTCCTGCCTTACAACAGTATTAGCAGGGCTTCTATCTGCTCTCACAGCTGCTTTACAGCTTCTTGTCAGCCTGGAACACAGGCAGACTGAGGTTGTATCTGCCTGTAGAAGACCTACTCTCAGGAGCTTTTGAGATGCAACAAGGCCAAGTGCAGGGTCCTGCACCTGAGTGGGGGCAGCCCCCAGTATCAATACAGGCTGGGGGATGAAGGGATGGAGAGCAGCCCTGTTGAGGACTTGGGGGTACTGGTGGGTGAAAAGCTGTATATGAGCTGGCAATGTGTGCTCGCAACCCAGAAAGCCACCCGCATCCTGGGCTGCATCCCCAGCAGTGTGGCCAGCAGGGCGAGGGAGGTGATTCTGTCCCTCTGCTCCGCTCTGGTGAGACCCCACCTGGAGTACTGCATCCAGCTCTTGGGCCCCCAACATCAGAAGGACATGGACCTGTCGGAGCGGGTCTAGAGGAGGGCCACGAAGATGATCCGAGGGCTGGAGCCCCTCTACTGTGAGGACAGGCTGACAGAGTTGGAGTTGTTCAGCCTGGACAAGAGAAGGGTCTGGAGAGATCTTATAGTGGCCTTTCAGTACTTAAAGGGAATTACAAGAAAGATGGGGACAAACTTTTTAGCAGGGCCTGCTGCAATAGGACAAGGGGTAATGGTTTTAACTGAAAGAGGGTAGATTCAGGCTAGATGTAAGGAAGAAATTTTTAACAATGAGGGTGGTGAAACACTGGCCCAGGTTGCCCAGAGAGGTGGTAGATGTCCCATCCCTAGGAATATTCAAAGTCAGGTTGAACGGGGCTCAGAGCAGCCTGATCTAGTGGAAGATGTCCCTGCTCATGGCAGGGGGGTGGGACTAGATGGCCTTCAAAGGTCCCTTCCAACCCAAACAATTCTATGATCAAGTCTTGGTTGATCGAAGTAGTGTGATGCAATGAATGAGGACTTCATTCAGGAGTGAGAAGATGCAAATTTTCTTCCAGAGTGGCTTTGCCATTCCTCATCTACTGTTTTAAGGAATTGGTCAACAATGGTGTTCTGTAGTCTAAGCCTTTATTCCTGAGGGATTTTATTACCTTTTCTCTACTTAAATTAGACAGTGTTTTAGTCTGGACTGCAAAAAATAGGTAAGGAGTATCTTGTATGTAATTTTGCAGGTGTGAAGAGATAATAAGCATGTGTGAAGCTTTGCTAAACTGTCATTAAACATAACTACATAATATTGAACTATTAGCTGTCTGATGTGATAGAAAAGCCCCTCTACTTAAATTCTGTCCTTCCTGTGTGCAACAAGTTAACGGTTGTTGGTGATCTCATTCTGTGCCTGCTACCGAGGTTTTACCAATCTCCCTTTTATTGTTTTGTCTTCCAGTTGTTGCATATAGCTTAGCAAGAAATGCTTTTATTTTGGACATGAACTGGATTAAAATCTTCATCGTGTAGAACTTAAGTAATCTTTGTTTTGCCTTAGTTAATTTGCATCAGCTCTTCTTCTGTCTCCCTTGCTCAGCATGTTTGAGAGATCAGGGTGTGTGTTGCCCAGGCATGTCCTAGCAAGCAGTGCCTATAGAATTTAGCTTTAATATAAGCATTAATTCATAAAACAGCTATTAAAGAGAAATGAATTGGATACTGGCATGTCTTGAAGGATAGATGAATAGGTCAAACTTGTTTGGTTAACCCTGTTGATAGGAATTTGCTCCACTAAATGGACTAAGTAGATCTGAGGAGGCTCTGGTCCATCTTTGGTACGGACAGAGGGGAAAATGAGATTATTTCCCTGAGGAGATTACCTACAATTGTCGATTGTCCAAAATCAGTTTATTTTTGATGTAGGAGAAAAAAATGTCCAGAGAAATATTTTCATGGACTAGCATAACTATTCTCATTGGAACTTCAATACTTTATACTCCGTTCCCATATTCTGCACACTGTAAACAAACTACAAGTCTTTAACATTTTTCTTCAGCCTATGGAAAATGTAACTCTAAATTAAGGCTATCCAGTACAGATACTCAGGAAAAAAAATAAAATATATTTATAACTTCAGGAAACTGTCATTAGGGGGTTTGAAAAGTTATTTATAATATTTCAATAATCATCTTTTGGTATGGAGGGTAGAAATGAGAGCAGCAGTTGTGTGAAGGTTCTATTCTAAAGTGGTGACAGTGGAGTATGTTTAGGAGGAGAAAATATGATTCCTTTTCTTTTTCTGCACTGAAGAATATGAAAATTCTTTGTTTGACAATGAGAGTATTATTCTTACGATGGTTTTTACTAATTGGGCCTTTCCATGTGTATCACCCAGATCTGCTGGAATTCAGCTGTGTCTTTGCTTTTTATTAGGCAGCTTCCTTAAAGATTCTTTTAAATTTGGTATTTCTGAAAAACCACAGTGCGTTTTCAAAGTCACAGTGTCAGCTTAAGTCTGTTATACATTTAATCAAATATCCCAAATGAGAAACATCCCAATTTACACCACTTTGTAATTAAATTTGTATTTAATATGGCCTCCACATGCCAATAACCCCATCAAACGATTGTTATTACTAGAGTTTGATATTCATGAATGTCTGATTGTAATGTGGACTTTCAGCATATTTCATTTTTAAAACTACATCTGAAGTAATAAACGTTTGAAAAACAAGATCCCCTCCTCCTTGTGTTTAGGTATTTTGCTGTCCTGACAACTATTATTAATCCAGTCCTACTCTGTGGAGCTACAGACACAACAGAAATTAGCTTTAAAATAGAAATTATGCAAACATATTGTTCTTTTTGACGGTTCTTAAGCTTTATGCAAAGGACTGGCTGAGTTTACTTCATTTGCATCAAATTCGGATTATGTGCGTACTCATATTTATAAAGGTTGAGCCAGGATGTTGGTTTATCCCAGGATGGCAGATTTTGAATGAGGGCTTCTGAGGCCTGGGACTTTTTCCTACCTAAGCTAGTTATCAAAATACTGGGGCTTGCTCATTTGCCTTCAGAAATGACTTCTGAAACTCATTTAATGTGCTGTAGTGTCTACAGACTTGCTCTAGTATCTCTTCAGTGATACTTCCTTGAAGTTTTTCTAAAAATGTGATGTTCCTACTCCATGATTTCATATGCATGAAAACATCCTTTTTAAATGTAGGTGTGGTATGATGCTCAGCTGTGCTCATTCTGATTGCACCACCTTGACTTCTTGATTTTCACATAAATTCTCTACAGAAAATTCAGACTTCCTTGGGTTTTAATTACTCTCTTTTTTTTTATGTGCTGAAAATAAACATGTAACATCTTATTGTGGACTTTGGACTCAAACCAGTGCCAAGTAGAGGGTTTAACAGGTGTTCTTAAAAATGGATTGCCACAAGATAAGAACATCAGTGGAAATGGGTATTCATCTGACCTAAGGGATTCTCTGGGGAGTCAACACTATCAACATATTTTATAATTTTTAAAAAATGCCTTAAATACACTAGAGTGTTTTGTATCTTTACACCTAATGCAAATCGCATCATAGGTGCCCTGTGTTTTGTGGAACACTGTTTCCTCGGTTGGAAATGAGGGGGAGAGAAAATACATTTTACCACCTTCTTCCTCGAGTACATAATTTTGGAAAGATTTTAATCACATAAAACCATTCCTTCCATGTATTTTTCCCTTTTGATTACACAAAATGATGGTCACAAGATCCTTTTTACAGCCACTGGTATCTTCAATCATTTCATCTTTCTGCTGCATTAAAAAATAAAAGGCCCTGGACCTCTAGAAAAACACAATATAATTTAAATAAAATGTTTTAGTATTTTTAATAGTATAAATTTTAATTCTTGTTTTCAAAATCCAAAATGCTGATTGTTGGTATAAATATCTAGCCTGTTTAGCTGTTGCTGTACCCTATAAATTTCTTACTGATTAAAGCAGATGTTTTAGTTTTTGTGGTTATATATGGTTGAATCTTAGTTTTACAATCATGCTAGTTAACGTAATAAGGTTCTAGCTATTCTGAGTAAATTACAAATAAAGACTTGTGAAAGATTGTGTTAATCATGTTTTCTGTGAGAAGAGGGTGATCTGACAAGGTAGTGCTGAGTCACAGCTGTGCAATTAAAAAGTACGCTGCGAGCACTATTTCCCAGGTCTACTTGAAAAGAAGTCCTGGACTGTCTCAATCAATTGCTCTTTTCATGGTAGATTTCTACTTGGCGCTTCCAATAAAAGATACTAGGGACGCTGCTGATCCATACTTGTAACAGCTAGAGGTGCTGCACCAGTACCTAAAGCTCTGCTGATCTTTCAGACAAATATATATATATATGTGTATTTATAAAGAGGGAGGCTGTGCCTACCCAGGAAGAAAATGAAAACTTTCATAAAGTTTTTACAACTAAATAATATTTAAAATATTACATGGATGAAAACCAAAGAAATCAATACAGAGAGAAAAATTGTCACTCTCCTGTCAAGCTTTCCTTTGAATTTCAGGACATCTTTGCAGTGTCACATCAACTGAGGGGAGTGTGTGTGTGGAAATCAATACAACAAAAATAATAGAAGTAGAGTTTGGAGACAGCACAGGTGACGTCTACCTTTCGTTTATACATCAAGATGTAGGCATGATTAACAAAAAACTTTTCTTAAACATTCAGGATGAGGTAAATGTCTCCTAATAGCTTTTTTAGTTTAGGAAATGGCCCTCTGTGGGCACTCATAAACAGGCATGTTGGGGAGAAAGGCATTGTGCACGGGAGAGAAGGGCTTGTTATTTGAGTAGGCTTTCTTATAGAACATTATCTAGGATCAGATGTCATGATACTTCTAATTAAAGCTTCACTAAGTAGCTAATTACATTATCTTCTAGGAGGTTTACGTCATTTAGTCGTCATATTTCTAACATGAAACAACACTGCGCACTTTCTCTCAGTGTGTGGAAAGTTTTGTACTTAACCTTTGAAAGCTGCATTTCATTTAAGTTGAGGAAAGCAATTTATTTAGGACCAGAAAACTGTGGATTTCTGCTTGCTAAAAATACATATTTTTTCAATACCTGCTTCAATATCATTATTAGTTGGTTAATTAAAAAAACTTCATAAAACTAAGTTCCTTAAGAGAAGATATATTACATGAAGAAATCACGTGTATGTATGTAGTAGGTGCTAGGTGCCTACTACCTTATAGTTTATGCTTTTGCCTGTCTTTGTTAATTTCCTGTTTTTATAAAACTAGGATGGAAAAAATTGGTTAAAATTGGAGACCAACTAATTTTTCATCATCATTTCCTCTTTAGTACAACAGGAGGGTTCTGACCCATAGGCTTTCTCCTGAATAAGAAAGATTCTTTGTCCCAGGGGAAGCTGTAGTGATTTGAAAAAAAAAAAAAAAAAAGGCAACAAAAAAAAAAGCGCCACATCTGCAGAAACTCTGTTGTTTTTAATTACTGTCAGCTCATTTAATCTTTGCTTCCTCTCACCCGCTTCCTTTTCCATTTATATGTGCAAGGGAAAACAGAAAAACCTAAAATGATGAAAATAGGAAACATCTCTACCTGAATAATGCATTTAAAAACAAACGCTAGTGAAAAGTTGGAACAAGTTCTGGCATGTAAGAGAGTGGCTGATATTGCTGCTGGTTATAGAATGCTGATTTTTGAACATAAGAGATATTCAACTGAAATATTCTTGTATTTCAGTGGAACAATTTTGTAACTCACAGAACAGTGACTATGTGTGCCCGTAGTACAATTTTGTAACGTATGTGATAATCTTGCCTAGTTCCTCTGAACGTGATCGTACTTCTGAACTGTGTATTGATCAACAAGTAGTTGAATGTGCTCGTTAGACTTGTGTTTCGTACATCATGGCTAACCCAGCCTACTGTCACCAATTTGGAGCATTGGTTTCATGGAGAACTCCATTATCCTATTTTTATATTATTATTTGTACTGTTTTAATTGTAGCATAGTTATATTTGTATTATGGTGCTCAACTCCTGAAAATATTTTAAATATAGTGGCATAAAGTACATATCCGTGACTTTTATTCTGCTAATCTTATTTAGATACAATTAACTCCACTGCTGATCACGTGAAGTGGTAGAGCAGAAAGATTCAGGTGCCTAAGCATAGAGAAGCGATGATGTTTTGCCACCTCAAGCTGTCTGAGACCATCTGGACAGGACTGGCAGGTACCAGCGGCCTGGCCCTTCTGTGAAGTGGGAGCTGAAGGAAGGGCCACCAGGCCATAAGCTATGTGCTTCTATTTGGCCACTTCTCCCCACAAAGATCATTTAAAGTCGTTTATGTTTTTAAAAGTTACTTGTATGTTTTTTCAGCATATGCATTTGTTGGTAGTTAAGATAAAACCCTATCACTATTTTACGTTCTTAATATTCTTACACATTACTGTCTCTTGCTGCCATAAATTTAAAATTATTTTTTATTTCTCTCCCAAGAAGCCACCACTGAATGCAATTAAATAAATAGCTAAATAAGCTATAAGTTACATTTAATACATAAGTAAAGTAATTGTCTGTCTAGAAAGTGAATTACCTCATCTGATGTTGTAGCAGAAGGGATTCTCATGATTTTCTCTCTTGATTAGTCCGTGACGTGCTATAGTCCTTTGCTATGAGCCAAAGCATTTTTTTTGTTTACAGTTCATGTTACTGCTTCCTATACAATATTAATATTGCATTACAGCAACTTCCCAGTTGGAATATGAAGTGTATTGCATTTGTTGTATATATTACATAGTTTGATCTGGGTCCAGGTATATGCCAGTATATAGTTAGCATCTGTAACATAAAAATAAACTTGCCTAATTAGATCAAAAAGGTGAAGCTTGGGTGAACTCCATTTTTGCATAGAAATGGATACTCAAAATATTTAAGAAAGCATTTCTAGCATGGAGAGTTTCTTGTCATCTGAAAGTCTGAATGTGTGTGAAACAGGCCAGAAAAAATTTTATCAAAGATTTAAAAACTTATGAAAGAAGCAACAGTGAAAGACCTTTCACTTCCATTTAAAAGCTGTAAGGAAATTTTCAGTGAAGTGAATAGAAAAGCTGTGTGAGACCCAGAGGAAATGGGAAACAGTGTGCAGTTGCTTCTGATGCCACACCTTACACCGGGGAACTAGAGGAAGCCGTTTGTACTCTAAATAATCCAGAGTTTGATTGGATGAAAGAAGCTGCTTAAATGAGCTCTGCTTTACAGAAGTTGTGTCGAAGGCTCAGGTTGAGTTACTCTATGTTGGTGATGTTTATCTTGCAACCATGTAAGTCAAGGATCCCAGTCATGAGTCAGTCCTGCTGGGAGAGGAATGGTACAGCTGAGGAGCAGAAAGGTGTGGAGTCTCTTTGGCTGAGGATCTACAAATAAATTTGATTGCATAGCAACGATTTTAAGATTTGTCTGTAAAACGTATCTCTTAAGATGATGCTAAAAGCGGTCGTGAGTGGTATTGGTTCTGAAAGTGAAAAGAAAGCAGGAAGCCTGTGTGCTGTGCAAAAGAGTTTGCTGTTATGTTAGGGTAGAGGGAAGTGTGAACATTTCACTTCTTACAAAATGCTAACTTTGTTATGGCATTGTTTTTTCTGTTCTGGATTAACATCACTGCAATAACAGTAATTCCTAAATAACTTGTTTATTTGATGAGTATTTTTTTCCTAATTATGGTGTTTTCAATTCCCAAAGGCTCAAAGTATTTTAAGTATTGTAAGACCAGTACAGTAAGTGCAGAATCATTGTTACAAGCCAAAATTCAGAGAAGTCATTTGGAGCGTGCAATGGAATTATATATATGGCTACATGGATATAGGAGGAAATTTTGGCTAAGAATCTAAGTCAAACTCTAGAAATTACACAAAGTGATGCATGATACAGAAAAGAGCTGTCAGGATCCAATTTAATAACAGTTATTCTGTCTGCCTTCACCTCTCCTTGAGTGTATGTACAGATAATTGATCAAATCCGTTCAATTTTCTCTGGAAGCGTAAGGAGTTGAGATATGAACCAATTGTTTTTTGGACTTTGGGGAATTACAGTCCTTTAGCTGAGCACCTGGATTCAACTTTTTTTTTTTTTAGGTTGTTTAAACTATCAACAGCTTTTATGAAAATGGTAAGACTGGTCAGAAATTAATATAAAAATATGAAACTCTGTCCTCTGCTTCTCAGTAAAATTTCAAATTATATAGAAAGAGATGACTGCACTTACTACTTGGCTGTAATTGAAAACCAGGTTTTCAGAAAAACAAATTTTTATCTCTTGCCTCATGAAAGCTGTTTGTGATTCTGCATTTGTTCAGCTTAGGCTGTGACTATTTGAATAAAGAAACTAAGTTTCCATATTGTATTCTTACAGAATACCTTTTGAGAAAAAAGCGCTATGTAATTTTTCCATTCTGACATTCATGCCTAGATTTGTAAAGTGTCTTTGTAAGTTATGAAATCCTAGGCTATGCAAGAGAAGATAGTCTGACTTGGTTAATGAATACCAGCAAGAGTTCTGTAAATAGTTCCGTTCTAAAATAAAAATCATCCTCACAGAACAAAATCTATGTACATTTGATGCAGCTTCTGTGGAGTTCTTATGTCTGTGGACTGTCCCCTTTAAAAACTTATCTATGAACTCTTCTAATTGATATTAATTTTAAAAGAATTTTGGGTTAACCTTCTGAAAATGCCCTAGTATTACTTAGCTGTGATTCAGGAGAAAGTTAGGATAAGGATTGAAGTTGTCCATAGTAATTCATAGTTGTCACTGAGGAGAAATTTCATAGTTCAGAGACATTTTGTTTTGTAGGATAAGCAAATCGTGATTTCTTTTTTTTCATGTTTGTTATTTTGATTGTATTTAATCATATTCTAAATTGTGATGTTTCATTGCCAGCAGTCCCACAGCAAGATCTCTTCCTGGTGTTTTTATTCCCACATCAAAAGTATTCATAACTGCACGTGCAGAATTCTAGCCTGACTGCTTACATCTGTGTGGAGTTTACAGCTCTGTAAATAGAGATACCTGTAAGAGTTCGACTTGCTGTGCTCAGCATATACGGCTACATTCCTTATGAATGTGGACAGCTGCACTCCTGGGGTTCTCCTTGGCTTCTTCCTTGTCTAACCAGAGATTGGTAGAGCAAACAGTTTAGTGTTTGTATGAAATTGCACTAATATATGTCTGTGCAGTTACAGATAATATGAAATCCCTCTAATATTCTAGTTTTCAGGCATATTGAAAGCTGCTGTTCAGAATATTATAACTAATGTTTAGCCCATACAGCTACAGAACAGTATTAGAGAAGAAAATGCTGCTCGAATGGGTATATATAATACTTCAGTGAACAAATCAAAATGGGGTGTCTACATTGTTCTACCATGAACGAGACAAATCAGAATACAGATTATTTTTTTTTTCTCCTTATTTTATATGAATTTCAAGTAATGTGTGGTATTATAGTTCACGGCACTGTTGGTAGGATTGTCTGGTGTTATCCAAGTTCAAATTTCCATTTGCCAAACTTCGACTATTTAGGTTGAAATTTTGTATTCTAGATGTCTGCCTTTGGATGACTTTCCTTTGACAATTTCAACCACAGTGGTTCAAACATTCCCAAGACTGAAGCTATTGGGAAGACATTTCTCAATGTTAGTCTTCTAGAGACCTTTGAAAGTCTGTAACTATTTAACATTTGAGCAGAGCAACTGTGACATATTATATTATATTATATTATATTATATTATATTATATTATGAACATAGAAGGAGGCTAATAAGGAGTGTATAGATAATTCTTGGAGTTCCCATGTTTTGAATGCTTATTTTATGATTTTGTTACCATGTGGGTATACAGCAGTTTACACTATGTGATTTGTCTCATTTTGCTTTAGATTATTGGTTGCCAAGTCAGAAGAGAGCCACCGGAATCTACTGAACGGTATACTCGCTGGATCAATAATCTGACCGAAGAACAACTTCTTACACAGGTATTCTTGTTTCAGCTGTCACTGAAATTACAGCAGAAGAATTGAGCAAGAGTTTTATTTACATGGATTTTTTTTCAATCATTAGCAATTCTTGATAACTTCCTAAGGTTATCAGATTCTTAAAGGCTAGTCTTTTCAATAAGAGACAAGTTTATGGTGCATGTGATCATTGTGTAATGAAGACTTCACACTGAGTGAGAATGAAGCTTTCAACATCAGGTTCAGAGTGAGCCTTACATTTCTCACAGCTGCCTCTGGTTAAATGCATATGCTTTAGTGTTCTAATAATTAGTTTAGGGTTTCTTTTTTAAAAGGTGTATTTAAACACAAAAGAAAAAAAAAATCCTTCTTTAGAATTATTTCCCTTCCCCCCTAAGGTTAGGTACTGACTGCTTCTGTATCTGTTTAAGTTTTGCTAGAGATCGTTTTAAAATAGCACTTCTTCGAGCATTAAACATTATACATGTTTGTAAGTAAGATGCGTCTTGTGCAACTGAAGATGACAGTTTTGGCATAAAGAAAGGTTGTTTCGTTAGGCAGGCAGCCAATGCTGAAGTAAAAGAGACTTTGGCAAAAACAAGTTAAACTGTGGAGGAAATCAATCCAGCTTGTGGAGGAATGTGTGTACTGAGTATTATAAGAAATCTAATGGATGGTTAGCAGAAAACATCCCAGCAGGCATTAAGATGCAAGTATTTGGGGTCGGGTTTTGTGATGTTATGGTAGGGAGACATTTGCTTTTGATTTTCCTTGATTTAAGTGGCTGAAAAGATTAACATACCCTTGTTTGTTAGACTTCATTGTAAACTCTGTTGTGTTCCCCATTATCCTAACCCCCAAAGACGCACTTAGAGGCTCTGGCATGGTCATTGTAACACAAGAACTAATCTGTAGACCTTGTTTTAAAATCAGCAGTGGTATTATGGTTCCCTATAATTCACCAAGTGAAAGTAGTTACAGAAAAAGTTACCCATGGAATATTTGGATTTGCCTTTCGGTATGGCATTAGAAAAAAAAAAAAAGATTTAAGACAGTGAATTTATTGGACAGCCATATCTGAGTCACTGTGTTGTTGAAAAGAAGAGAAAGAAAAAGGTAAAAAAATGGTGCTACACAATCTGAAGTGTTTCATCTAAGTGGCCACTGGATGGGGTCTTTAATGAATTAAGCTGTAAATTAAAATAAATATCCTAATTCTGAGATTATTTAAGGGGGGTATGCAAAAAGAAAACTAATTTTAAGATGGGGATGTATGTCTTCTGGAAGAGATGATTTAATATAGTGGTTGTGATAGTAGGATGCAAATACAGTGACCTGGGAAATCTCTTGCAATCTTATGTGCCTACAAATACCTCTTAAAGCCTTAATCAAGCAGCATGTGCAATCCATTATTTTTACATATGATTTAGATTCACACATTTTACAAATAGATGAGGAATTTTGGAAGACATATTTGGTTTGGAACTAGAAGGCTCCATAGCAGAACTTGTGCTACTTGTCCATGAGTTTATTAACAAGATGAGATTTATAGAATCACACTAATAATGCATTCCTAAATATTTTTTTTTTAACTTGTTACCTGTTTTCTACCAAATTTAGTGCAGAAATAGGAGTTCCTCAAAGACACTAGGTTTCTGAAAATTCTGTGGAAGTATGAAGCTAGGAGAGATTGTGCTGCTCCAGCTGCCATTCATATGTGGTTGAGCACCACAGAATCCACTTGGACAGAGATTTTAGGTGCCCAATCATAAGACAAGCTTCAGCTGTGGCAGAAGCCTGTAGGAAGTTTGGTTTTTCTAACTGTGGTGCTAAAAGGACTGCTTGATTTCCAGAGCAGCGCATGTCAGCATAGGGCATCTCTCCTGCCTCGCTATCCATTCTTCGGATCAGAAATTCAGGTAGGGAGGTAATTATTTTGCTTTCCTGGACTTAAGAAAGTATGGGGAGGAGGAGGAGGAGGATGACTGGGGAGTAAGAACCATCTCAGCTGTTGTCTAATACTCAGGATAGGAATCAATTATGTAAGATTGGGCCGGATTTGTCCCACTCCCCTGCCCTCAATGCATCCTATATTTTATTTTGGATGTGCTTTTTTAAACTTTCTTCAGTAAATAAGGAAACTATAATGATGGGTCTTTGCTAATGGATTTGCAGAATCTCTGGGAGGAGTAGTCCTTTAGGGAATTCAGGAAAATTGGCTTTAATTTACAGCATATTGTCTCCAGCAGTTTCCTGTAGTGAAAGAATGTTCAGCTTTTTTTAGCTGTCTCTGTACTCAGTGCCCAGTGTTTTTTCCAGTTACTTCTGTTGCATTTCTGTATCATGCATATGCAAATTATTTGTGCTCTAAATTGGGAAACCAAGCAACCAATTAAAAAAAGTAATCCAATTGTCAAGATCATGTAATCCCCTATCGTAATATTCATGTTATGAATCAAATAATATCCTATAGCATTTGATTGCTTTACTAGACAGTGACTGAAGTCCAGTTTGAAAGAGGTGGGTGGTAGCAGATGTTTTGTTAGGTGGTTGGATGGCTTTATGCCTCGGTGCTGGCTGCTGGTTTTATATCACTTGAGTCAATACCAGATTTTTGGATCAAATGTCCATCCCCTGTCCTCATGCTGAGAAGATCATTCAATACAAAATGCTTCTAGCATTTCAACTTTTCTTTTCCCTTAGCTATGGCCTCTTGATGCTTACTCATCCATTAAATGTTTCTCTAAACAATTATACTGTAACATTCCAAAGATACTTTATGGTATGCGTGAAATTTCAGAATATATACCCCAGAGAGCGTGGTGAGAGTAAGAGAGTACAAAGAGAGCATAATAATGAGAAAACTACTTTTAAAAAGATTTAATATTTGCTTGTTTAAGGTTATCTCCTGCATAAATGATGAATGATTAAAATATACTATTATAGGTGTACTAATATAAGCCTTAAAATACCTGTATATGTGTTTTGGTAGACTTGATATCTCTCTGGCCAATAGTGAAAAAAAAAAAGGATAATTTAAACTGTTCAGTAAATGCAGAGCACAGTCACAGGTACAGGAAGAAAGTGAGCAAACAAATTAAGAGAACTGACTGTTATGATGTGGGAGTAAGTGGAAAAAATGTATATTAAAACTAATCCTCCAGGATATCCGAGTCTGAATTGCGTCTGAAATGTGATTGTAGTTTGATCATGTTAGCTCTTCTTGCACACTGGAAATTTTACTGTGCTGTATAAGTAAAAATGTCTGAATGATTTTAAGGTTGGATTAATTACACAAATATTTATACATGTAGTTTTTAAGGATTGTCGCTGACTGTAAGTAGCACAGCTGAGTTCATATCCATGTCATTAAATCACTGCTTTAGGTTACTTTAGTCTCACAGCCTGTGAAGTATTATATTCAGCCTGAAGCATAATTCCATCTGACCTGCCATTTTTTCTTCCCCAAAGACAAGAGACTTCTCTGCTTTCATATGGTTGTTAGAAAGCAGACTGCGAGCCTAGAGTGGTATGTGAGGAGACTCTTGCAAAAAGGAGCGGGCTCTGTGGTTGGTAAGACTGGACTGTCCCGATTTAGAAAAATAACAAGTCTGAACAAAACATGATGATTCTGCATGTCTGTTGTACACTGTAATGTGTCTGTATTGCTTCCTGATACAGACTGTACTTTGCAGATTATCTCAGAGCTCTTTGTGTTGGATAAATCTGGAAGTTTTCACAGGTGATTTGTAGTTGTACCAATTATCTCTCTGCACCACCTGATAGTAGAAGAATAATTAACATGTTAGAGTTTCGTAACATACACTTTTCTGTGCTGTTGCAGGTGCCTGTTAAATTTAGCTAACAGGTTTAAAAAGCTATGTTTATCTACTTACTAAGTCTTCCTATATTAGAGTTTAATTAATATTTGATAAAAGTTCATGCTACAAATCTGGATGGATTTGGAATCTATTTGGAATCATCTATTTGGAAATAGAACCAGCATTTTGGATGAGTCGAGCGTGTAGCTTGTTGAAGGACCTGATAAGACGGCTGGACCTTTTCCATAAATTTGATACACTCAATATTGCATTGTCATCATCACGTATCTCAATAGGCAGCTTCTTACTGGTAAAAAGCTGGTAGGAGTAGATTGCAGGTAGGATGAATTTTCCAGGTGGGCCACAGATTGAGTATCTCTGGCTCAGGGCATCTGTTTTGTCTACTCACAGAGCAAGTTCCAACTTCATAACTGCCAGGGTTGGTTGTTGGTGTGTCAGAAGTGAAATAATAATTGAGGTGGCAATCTGAAAGTGGATGTATGCAAGGCCTGTTGTCTGGTTGTATTAGTAAAGGCAAAATCTGGACAGAGGGTAAGTCTTTCTTGCTTAAGAATGGATGAACTAAACAAAGGGTGATTGATATTCCCCCTGCCCCTCTGTATCTTTGCCACTATTAACAGCTCGCTTGTGCTTGTTGTCATTCAATGAAAAGACACTCGATACTTTCCTGGGCTTTTTGTCACGGTTTCCTCTTCCTTCACCCACTTTATCTAAAAATGCATCGTTAATAGTGAAGTCCCGATGTTTTTCTACTGAGTGAAAGAACCAAAGTCACAAACTGGTTAATTACAGTAGATTTTACTCGTTTGTATGGGATTAAGTATATACCATGTAAGAAGAGAAACAATTGGCTGCTTCCTTTTGTGGTTGATCCTTTTTTCTCCTCTGGAGGAGAATGAAACAAAGTTTCACAAGCTAGTCAATATTTATCTTTCTGTTTGAAAATGCCTGTCAAAGGGGTTCATGGAGTTCTGGAAAGCTTAATGAGAATTGGCTTACCCACATCTGTGAACTCCAGGCACAATTAGAGCTTCCTAGTGGGGCTTTATGTGAAGGCATCTCAGGGTCAAATATTTTTGAACTTAAAACCAGGTTTGCGGTAGTTCAGAAACGTATACAGATTTTGTTTTGTGTGTTAGCAATTTCGCATGAGTTTAAAGGTGTACCATAGAGGAAAGAGTGTTAAATAAATTGGACTTTTCCTTTTCATGTTTTGTTTGATAATTTGCATGCTTAAACAAGGCTTGAATGTAGTTCATAGTAATATTTAAATGGAACAGAAACAATATAATATAGTATAAAAGCAACTTGGGAAGATGATAAGTTTGGCTTTATTCCAAAAAGTTTTTGATGAATGCAGTCTTACAGCATGATGGATACTTGTATGGCAGAAAAAGCATAATATGATTTTGATGGACATTGAAATTAAGCAGGTATAAAACAGTTTACTTCTGATTTGAGCTATGATTTGTTGTAGCTGATGATCTTTTCTTGTGTTTTAAGTCATCAGTCACACCAACATGGAATGCAACATGTTTGCATCTTAAAAAACATTTTTCTGAAGACATTTGATATTAAGAGATGGGCAGGTAATGCCAAGTGTAAAGGAAAACTATCGAGGATTAAATTTTCAGAAATGCATAATTTGTTTTCCAAACTATTACTGACATTTATGTCTCCTTAGTACTTTTGGAAATTACTTCAAAAAATAGGGCAAGAAGAAAAAATAAAATCCAGAGTTGGTCATTAATGTAGGACTGCAGTTAGGAACATGGATGGAACCAACTAATGACTTCCAGTTTCTGAATGCTCCGTTTATTCTTGTTTGATCTTCCATATTTATCCTGTGGCTATGCTGGCTTACAAATAATCAGCCTTTAAACTTCACTCAGGGCTTCTATTGCATTGCCTTTTATAGAGTAAGGAAACTTTACTTTTGTCTAACAGATGAGGGATAAAACACAGGTTTTATTTTAAAATGATAGGTGAGGTGTTGAAGAAGCTGTAACTTTTCTTTTTGCTTTCAAAACGAAAAGCCTACTCCAAATACAAGTTTCCAACTAATTTAGTGATGTTTATTTTTCAGTTGGTCCTCCATGTGCAAGAGCACAGAGCAGATACACCCTTAACTTCCTGTAATTTTCTTTCTTTGAATTTGAGAATCAAAGTGCTGATTCCACAAAAAAGGGAAATATTTTTACTGTGGCTTTTAGTGTAATAAAAATTACTGATTTCAAACATATTTTTACTGCAGTGCAGCTCCCTAATATAGCCTTATATGTAGGAAAAAGCATTGTCTTGTGCAACTGGGCACTGAATGGTTTTTCACTATTTAAAAATTGTGTATGAGCACGAGTTAAGTGCATATTATTTATTATTGGAAAATCACTTCCTTTTTTGGTCTCAGCTTTTAGTAATAAAAGTACTGGGCCAGATTTTCAGGAGAGCTGAGTATTTCCATAGTAATTGGTGCATCGGAGCGTGTGAGTGTGAAAGCATCATTTCCCATGTTGGATAGGAGGTCTAAAGGCCAGTTTGATCTATCACAGTCAAGATTTTGTTTCTTAATATTTTTTTATGCTGACCTCACCCTGCCACGTTTGACATTTGTCTCTACAGTAGTTCTTTTCTGATTTTTCAACTAGTTAAGGAAGCTGAATGATAAACTATTTATACTCACCATATCCTCTCATAAGTATTAACTATATATATATATATGTTATACTGTTAAGTTTGAGGCTTTTTTTCTTTCTTTGCTGGAAAGAAAACAGATTCTGGTCCAGTCTAACAGCTTTTGAGTATAAGATTAATTCGATTTTAATGTATTTTTTTCTTAGTGCAGGTGTGACAAACAGGGATATGGGAATTTTATTCTATTTGTACAGCCTTGGCCAAATGGACTGTGATTAGAAGTTCTTGAACTGAAGTTATGAAATTAAAAAAAAATAAAATAATAGTGAGCTTTTCAGAACGTTAGCTTGGGTCAACTGTAGCTGTGAGCAGTGCGTCCTTTTTCATAAAGACTAGATATTTGTCCATTCATTTATTGCAATTACGTGATCTGAAGGAAGATTAGCGTATCTGGTTCCTGTGGAAGCCGTGCTTGTGTATGCAGCTCGCGTTTTGAGAACTGGCCTGCTGACATGGAGAGGAGGTGGAGCAGGCATGTGCTCTGCGGTTAGGGGGGGACAGCCAAGCCCTGGCCCCAGCGGAAATCGGAGCGGTTGCAATGCATGGGGTGTACAACAAGGAAGGAAACGGTCTTGCATCTGGCTTCTAGTGTAACTGTTGGTCCTTTGCCACCTCTCTGGATGGGTTGGTTTCTATGATGTGGGTGGATTTAACCTTTTGCATCACTTGCAATGACTGCTCCCGCAGCGCAGGAAGAGGCAGCAGAGGAGAAATGTAAACCCAGCAGTTTTATACCCTGCATTTCATAAACATAATACCTTACTGAAATTGAAAATTCTGATGCTGCTGGTAATCAAAGTATGATGGCTTAGTAGTTGCTGCAAATTATAGTGATTTTTTTCAGAGCTACTGAAACAGAAAAAGCAAATGTCACCAGAGTTTTTTTTTATTAGAACAATTTGAATTATTTTCCAAGGTTTTCCATTCATTTATGCTCATGTACTTAGTGGTGAATTTACTGCAGTAAATATTAAGCATACATGTGAACATAAAAGATAGATAGGTGTTCAGAAAGTTTGTACAATAACAGGAATTATTATTTTCAGGTGTATAATTTCTTAGCATGCAGGAGGACTACTTTTATTTTGAATAATACTTTGCATACCCTAATAATGTCAGAATAAAATAAATACATTAATGAACATATTAATCTCAGGATTATGACAATTTTGTAAAGTGGTAAAGACAAATTAAGACAAGGTCTTGCTGTTTAAAGAATGGTTAAAATTTTACTTAAAATGCTGTTTTAATCTTTATCACTTTGGAGGGTTTAGTCTGCCACTGACGACAAATTAAGCGTGCTGTCTATAATTTCGCTTGTAGAAAGTTCGTTGTTTTATCTGTCTGATTTGGGATCTGATGCCAGAATATACTACTAAAAGCCCTTATGTGGGTTCACTTGTATAAAAGTGATTTGTATCAGCTTAGTTCATAGTTACATCTTAATTACCTTCAACTTTTATGCAAATATAGCCACATCTCTACTAGAGAGCTGCGCTGCTGTGATTATACTGAAATATGTTAAAGTGTCTGTAGCATAGCCACTTCTAACATGAAAATATTTATGCCTTGTGTCACCTGTTGGATTGATGCTATAGTGCAAGAGTTTTAAATAAATGTAATGCATTCCTAATATTTTTTTCATCTTCCTTGTACTCCCTATATGTAGGTCATCTACTGTATAAGTATATAACAAGTCAAAGTGGTTGACTGATGTAAGTTCAAATTCTAAGCAGTGACACTAAGATGCACATCTTTTCTTTTTTTTTTATTTGGTTTCCTGGGTTTTGGGTTTGGTTTTGTTATGTTTTTTAAATCACTGTCAGACTGCAGCATGTCATACAAATACTTTTAGCACAGCCAGCCTTCTTCACTAGGCTTGGTGTGCCTCATCTAATGTTCATGGTTTTTATTCTCTTCATCTGCAATTCCCTGCCCTTTGTAAGGGCAACAGAGCACCTTTGCAACAGAATTGTGAATTCTCTAGAGTGAAAGTCATGTCCATGTTCTTTCTTAAAAGCTAGTAAAATAGGGTTGAAGTTTGTGCTTAATATCACATAGTAGCGACACTTTTTTTTTATACACCTTAATTGAAATTTATTTTGAACATACATGTCATGCTTTTATTTGTCAGAAACCCATCTGTTTGTGTAATCTGGGGGGACTTTGGGACTGTATGGCCAGGTCTTATACTATATGTTTTCTTCTGTGTGTCCTAAAGTTTTTTGCTGTTTACCACTGCAAACTTTTGGAATTGGTCGTTACAGCTGTGACAGCGTTCAGCAGCTTTCACTTTCTCACTTCATTCTCAGTTTCATCTCTTCCCCCAAATAATTTTCTCTTTCCCTGATACTTCACAAAAGAGCCACAAGTTCACCGCATACTTAACTGCCCATTCATTTTGCAAGGAGCAAATTACTGAGTAGTTTCTAGTAAAGAAATTTAAATGTAACCACCTGTGAGTGGAGTAAAGTAGCAGATTAATAATCATCTTCATATTCAGGAGAAAACAGTACTGTATCCATGAAACATTCTATCTATTGAATCAAAGTCTCAGGGATAGGAGGTGAATTGGTCATCGGTTTGGCAATTGCATTTGAACGGGTTTTAATGTTTCTGAGAGAAACCAGACTCTATAATATAGCCTACAGACCTCCACCAAGCAGTGCTAAACTAAATGTGCTCACACACTTCGACATGCTTCATTTAGAGCGCTGCCAGGCCAGAAAGGTAGTACTGAACTCGAGCTAGCAAGAAGCAACCTTACTGTCACAGCATTTACATCTGGGAAATTGCAGGGAAATTCTCAGCTTTATTGTAATAGAAGAAAAAAAGAGAAATAAAGAAGTCATTGTGGTAGACCTGAATATGGCGTATGCTTCAGCAAGGCACTAAAAGGACTATTTTAAGCTTTATGCTTCTCTTTGTTCTTTTCCTTCTGTGTATTTCCTGGGTATATAAGCTAAAGGGGAAAGGATTTCTTTTCTTCTAGTTTTGTCCCATATGCAGCCAACAGTCTACCTATGCTATGCACAGGAGTCAGTCAAGAAAGCCTTGTCACGTTATGTCCCAGTCCTGGAAAACTGTCAGAGAATTATACTGGCAAGTACTCACTCCCCTTGTGATTTGTTCTTTAATTATTTCTGTTTCCGCTCTTCTGCTTTTACTGGTCACAAAGAGTAGCACCGCTAATGAGTGCTGCAGAGAGGCCAATGGCAATGCGTCTGTGCATCTCCCTTTTGCTTTACTTCTCTTCTTTTTGAGCAAGGCGTCGTGACAATCTAAAATTGTAGCGTGGCCATGTCTCCAGAGTTTTATCCATATATTTCATATTGGCACTCTTTTATAAAAATAAATAAATATATAAATAAGTCTGCGATTGTGAACTGAAAATAAATTGGAAACTGTCAAATGCTTGACAGTCTTAGAACCCCTGATGGCTCGCTTGAAAGAGGTGTAAAGTTGAGTTGTCGAGTAACAGCTCTGCTGTTCTGTCCTCAAATGTGTTTCTTCTTTTAACTGAAACTCAAGTCGTGTTGAATATGTCCGTTGGTATATCTGCATCCTCACTTCTTCAGGAGGGACATGTTTGAGTTGAGATTTGTTCTACTTGGCATGAATGAAGCAATCAGAGGAATCGCAGCTACCTCTCAGAGCCCACACCAGTGGAGCGTTGCCCCATTTACCCACAGTATTTGAAAATGATGTATTATCTCAACTGCCAACGCTTATTCAGCCACCTGATTTAGAAGGTAACAGCAACATTAGCTTTTCCTACTGTGAATTCCATTTTAATGGCACCTTTCAGAAGAATGTAAATCTTAACCTATGAGCAAAACAGACTCTTTCTTAATCTCAGTGTCAGATTACACATGTTTAAAAAGAAAAAAACAAAACCAACAACCTTTGGAGTCAGTAGGGGAGGTTTTTGGGTTTGTTTTTTTTTTTTTTGGTGTGTGTGTGTGTCATAAAATTATTCATAGATCTGCAGAGCAGATGTTGACAATTACAAAGAGAACAGAGGCCGGTCTGTGGTCAGCCAACGAGCTCCATTTCACGTGGGTAGATCAAGGCTCAAGGCAGCAGCTATTTCCTGTCAGCGCGCTGGGCGGCAGCGATAGCAGGGTTTGGTGGCTGTAGCCCAGTTAAATTATACAAAGTCACTTTTGTCAGGCCTTGGTTCTGTTGCTCAGCTGAAAGGATAATGGTACGAGAAGGCTCAGTGTTCTGCTTTGTAAGATCTGTGTCTATTGATACAAAATTGTGGGTTAAAAACTTTTTATGGGTTTTGTGTTTCTTTGCTAAATGTTTGCCGCCTCCTTGTAGAACAGCTGACCCTTTCATTTACTGCAGGAATTGCCAGCGTGTCATTTCACATTGTAACTGTTTTAGCTTGAACCATATTTAAAGCACAACCCCCCCAAAATTTTAATGTATCCTTATTCAAGAACTTAAATGGTAGCTATTTCCTGCAAATTTAAAATGATCAATTGTTACCCTTTACCTTCAGAGCGATTTTCTTTAAAATTCTTGTGGTTACAGGTGACCTGGGGCATCTCTGTTGGCAATGCTGCTTGGCATGCTAGAATAAACAGGCATTTCCCAGTAATTAAAAGAATTATTACTATAGCTCGCTTTATCTCAAACAGAACGGGGTTGTTGAAGTAATGATGATGCTGATACCACGTCCAAGATTTCCCATTTTCCTCTTTGTTGGTAGAGCTGTATAAATAACCACGTAGGAGTGAGGGGAAATAATAATTTTGATTTTCAAGTTCAACTTGTGTAGCTAGTGATGGAGGAAGCATCTGTTGCCCTTTTGGAGACCATGGGAAGAGGAGAATGAACAAAAATATAGCTTAGTGGAAGGAGAAGAAACTTTGTGGGCCCGGTTGCTATTGGGAATCAGAAAGGTGGTTTCTAGAATTGGAAACATAAAAAAAAATTCTGGTATTCTGCCATATTTTAAATTCGTTCTTTCATGACTTTTATAATAAAGCCATGGCCATGGAATGTGAGCACATTAATGTCAAGCACTGATGACTGGGTCTGTCACTTTGCTGTTTCGTACGATCAAAGATGCAACTGAACACAGAGCATTGATAAAGTGACAAAAGCAAAGCATAAAAATATTTCCTAAATGGCTGAAACAATACCTGTGGTAAATAAATGTTTTCTTATTCAGAAACAAGAAGTTATTTTCTGTCTGATTGAGGAGAACACACATTTCACTGTTTAGAGAGAAAAGCATCCCTGTGATAAGAATCTGCCATGTTCTGTGTGACTCAGATCTTAGGTTGCTCGTACTTTTTTTGTGATCAAGTAGGTAATGTGAATAATTTTAGAATAAAGAGGAAGGAAGAAATTACATGCCTCAGTAGCAAGCATGTTTTCTCTAATACTTTAGTTTCAAGTTCTGTATTGAGGATAGGTGAAGTCCAAAGTCTCCTTTTATAGTAGGATACCAGCTGCAAGCAGCTAGACATAGAACATGATTCAACTTTCTCTTTAGTGAAAATGACAATGTGGCAAACTGTTCTTGCTGTGGCAGGGCTTGTGCTAATTTGTTAGGCATAAAACATAAGCAATGCTAATACATATAAATTTTTAGTCTGAAAGAGGCCGGCACATCTGCTGTGTGAATGGAAGTGCTGTAGAGCCACGTGGCGGCAGCTCCGTCACAAACCTCCCCATCAGCACTACCTGGAGTGACATTCTTCGCCCTGTGAGGACAGGGCAATTATCTATTAGTCATGACAGGTTCCAGTCACTCTACTGGATAAATATAAAGATATCTGTGCCAGACCACATATTTAGAATGTGTCATGCTGAGGTCTTTACCTGCAAATTAACTGAAAACTGTCCACTGTTTCATATGGATAATGTATAGATAGCCAAATGTTAGGCCAAGTTAGATAACGTAGTATCTAAGAGGGGTAAATGTTTGAGGAATATGGAAATTAAGGCAGTATTTAGCTACAAATGTGTTGAAAATGGTAGCTGTTACTTTTTTTGTTATAGCATGAATTATGAGATTACAATATTATCTACTTTCTCTAGATCAATTTCTAAACTGTGCCATGTAAAATATTATGTTGATGAGCAATAGTAACGTGGGGCAGTGGGGATATGAACAAGGGGAAGCTGGAGGGGACCGGCTTTTGTTTTTCTGCTGACACCAGGAAACAAACCACTGGAGAGCGTAAAAGTCGGGACTGAGGTTTTTAATCCAGGCTACTGAATTCTTTTAACCAATAGAAATTTTTCGACTTGCACTTAACACATGTATTTGAGTGTCCCCGTTAAGCTGGGGTCACCTTTCTTTGAATCATATAATTGTGATTTGAAATCTCAGAATAGGAAACTAAACGCCATATTTTTTTCCCCTGACATCTCAGAATCTGTTGTAATTGATAAATTGAGCGACAGTGTTGATAAATGTTTTTTGCAATATAGATGGTGCATTTACAAGTATTAAAAATCCTGAATGGAGGCAAATGCTTAATAGTTACTTAGCTTCATTTGTGCCAGCCTGGAAGTCTTAAAATAAAGATTCGGGAAATAAATGTATTTGTATACAATGGTGAGAACATCAACAAAAGGAGTGCTAAGGTGCTAGGACTGCCGGTTATCGGTTTACATGATTAGGTTTAAAGTTTGTAGGAAGAGAATTTGTTTTTTAGGGCAGGGGGTCATCTGTTTTTTTCAGGAGGGACTGATATTGTTTATTTGGGAGGGGGGCATTGTTTGTGTTTTTAATATTGACTCAATGTTGTGTATTTCTCAGTCAAGTCAGAAGCTTTCCAAGGTTACAAGTAAAATTACGAGCTAAGTAGTTCTCTTATTTTGTGGGAGGTCAGACTAATGTTCCATCTTTGTGACAGTGGGACTGTTAATTGGTTTTTTTTGTGTAAGTTTTGATGAATAGCCTGAAGTGCAACCTTTTCTCAGTTTCCACCTTTTACCAGAGAGTTCTTTAAACACAAATAAGACATTTTACAAGGAAAGAAACTCTTTTTCTGAAACTATTACATATTTCTGATACTGTTTCACGTATTCTGAAGGTTGTTTGAATTTCCGTTAGGTATTTATTTGATGTATTTGGTTAATTTTGTAACTTTGGTGACTTTGGTGATAGTAGAAATGTTATCTGTCACCAACATCAGCAAACCAAAACTGTTTCTTAGTAATATTTTTACAGACTGTTTATAATGATAATAAAAATAACAGGTTTTGGTTTCTACATATCTTTTTATAACTTCTGTCAAACCTCTTTTTAAAGCAAAAAGATGTTGTTTGTACATTGTGTATGTGAAAACTCAACATCTGCTTCACTGACTATGCATAATTATGTGTGAGCAACAGGTAAAGAAAAGCAGCTTATCTACCTTCTGCAAAACCAGACCCTTATTCAGCATCAGTTCCCGTAATTGTCTTCTAAAACGTATTTTCATTACACCATCTGAATTGGAGATACTTTACCAAGGAATTATGGCACTGGTCCGCCAATAAACTATAATAATTATCATCTGAGAAAATCAGAATATTAACAAGAATGTGCTACAGGTAGGTAGTTCTTTGAGAGATGGAGCAATGTCATTTTATTAGAATCTGAGTTTTAAGAGAGTTGTACAGACAAGTCTGAAAACATAACCGAAGAATATTTAGTCATTATTTCAGCTTCCTGTAGCTCTGAAAGGTATGAACTACCTCATTAATCTTAGTGCCGAGCTTTGTGGGCGGAGGGAGGGTGGGGGAATCATTCTAACAATACTTGAAAAAATTCTTCCACTTCTGCTAAAAGCAAGGATGTTGTGGCCTTAGCCGTAATCATGAATAGGTTGCAGAATTGTCTTAACATGTTACATTGGGGAAATGTGTATTTCTACTGGCATGAAGTGGTGTTAAATATTTACCCTTGTTTCAAGGCTTCTAATTGGCAGGAATTTACGAATAATGAGAGCTCTAGCTTTTACGTGTGTCCAGATATAGCCTGTTTATGCAAATCGTGTGCCATCCTATAGCGTTTTTACACACGCAGCAACTGTTCTAAGTTTGTGTATCTTTTGACCAGAACTTTACCTTCATTGCTGTTCATTTCATTTGAAAATATTGCACTTGTGAAAAATGTTTGTTCTTAATGTTTTGGGGCCTTGTTACAGGGCTAGCGCATATTAATTTCAAATGCGGTCTTTATGGATGTGCTTGTATTATCATGAAAACATGATGCTTTCTTTTTTTTTTACTTTTAGAAGAGAAAATAGGTAAATGTCACTTTTAGATCTTATTTTTGTAATTTATCTCAAGAACTGCTACTTACGCTTTGCTGTTATTCCTTCCTGCTTTAGCAGGTTTGAAGCTTTTGAATCTGATCTTTTAAGCGGATATGTGTACATTTTTATGGAAATTTGTATGTCCACAGCTGCTAGAAAATGAGAGAGTATGTGGCAGTGAAAGATTACAGATTGCCAAATAAGCCTACCAAGCTGAGGGCTGGAAAAAATAGGAATTTCCAAGCAGACTAGAAGTTTATCAAAGAGGAAGAAAGCAAGCCAGTTTGAGTACTTTGCACAGCTGTTTCAAGTGAGATATTTCATCCATGTGATACTATAGAATAATACGATGCCAAAAGTAATACATAAACTTTTTTTTTTTAATTTTGCATCAGTGGCATACATAAAATTGGTTTTGTATAGTCAAAACTTCTGCATTTTAAAACAAAATAACCAAAAGTTTGGTTCATCTTGCACATCCAAAATACTGCAGCTAAATAACAGCTACATTTTCTGAATCATCCCGTAAACACGAGACTTCTCTGATCCATCAGTCAGAAGAACTGACACTTTCCTGCCTTTCTAACTGCAAGAAGGCTTTTTTTTATTTGCTAACAATGTATGTAATAAAAAATCTTACTTTGAATTGAAGGGTGATGCTTTTAGATTGTTTTACAAATTAAATAGCCATACTAGGTGCAAGTGTATTTTCTTAGGCATAGGTAAGCAGATGCTGCTCTCATATTACTGTGCCTGTAGGTCTCTAGTTCTTGATTTCCACCATCAGAAATGTGTAAGGAGCGTTCGGTAACACGCAGGATGCTCGTACTCCAGTGAACTGGACGCGAGTACTCCAGTTCATGTGTTTGGAGGTATCTAATGACAGAGAGGAATGCATTCACTAGGTAGAAGTGCAACAGATGCCAAACAGCTGTGAATCATCTGTATTCTGTTATGGAAGAAGTGAGAAACTTTAAGCCTCAACTGAAGAACGATTTTGTTTGTTTGTTTGTTTTAGCACGAAACTGACTGTTTTAACCCTTTCCACTCCCAATTGCATTTGTTTAGCTAGTCATCCTTAGATTAATAACTAATTCTTTCAGCTGCCAGTCCCTCTTTAAGCCCTTTAGATGATGTCTCATTAGAAGTCAGTAAAAACAAAGTGTCAATTTTAAAGTAGGATCCTGTTTTGTCCTTGTTAATGTCACTTGACATTAAGTGCCCATAAGTAGCTGACCTTCACACCTCCCAATATAAACAACTCAAGTAATATGCAGTGCTTTTGGATGTATAATGCCATTGGACTTTTAGTCCTTTGATACGCAGAGATATCCTGCTATTGTTCAGTCCTCTTCATTTTCTTGACATTCAGCCCTCTGCTGCTGCCTCTTTTTCTTTAAGATCTGCAGTCCATTCCCTCTGGTATTTTGCCTCCTCCAGCAGATGATTTCTTTTTATCCCCTGGGTTCATCCACTTTTTCTCTGCATCAACCACCCTCCCTGCCAAAATTCCCTGCTCCATTAATAAAGGCATAATTTGGAATACAGTTAGACAATAAAATGCCTCTTTTTCCTTAGCCTTTGATTGTTTTCGATCAGAAAAGATTAGTTGTAAACCTAAACACTTCTACCTTTCTCATCAAAGGTGAATGGCTTTCCCTCTCTCATCCTGACAGCTATTTTATGCAGTTGCAAGGTCCAGCAATCTTTTTGCCAAACTCAGCGTGTTGTTTCAAATCTAACGCGACAGTGCTTCTCCATGGACACCCAAAGCATTCTTAGGTGCTCGCTGTGAAACCCTCCAAGCGTATCACAATTTAATTGAATGGTTGGCTCCGTCCACCGGGCAGTGAGACTCTAGATGCCAGGAATGGGATAAGAAATGCTGATTTTGGTTGTTTGTTTTTCGGTTGGGTTGTTTGGTTTTTTGTTTGGGTTTTTTTCCAGAGAATCGGTAGAAAGGAAAGGATTGGGAAGCTTACTGAGGACTGTAGTTTTGAAAGTTGTCTTGAGAGATGTGGGAGGAAAGAATCTGAAACAAGAGAAGGGAGTTCAAGAAAAGGTAATTTGTATGCAAAAGACCGAGAGGAGAAGGCAAAATTCACAGTACTGGTTTGTCTACCTTGGAAAAAGAAATTGCCAAATCTTTTCCAGTCTCTTGGGGGTATGTTTGCCATTGCTTAGTGTGAATTTGGTGAACCATCAAAAGAGTTATATTAGCACTCAGAAACTGGTTGTAATGGTAAAAAATCATTGATCACAAATGCCAGTTATTGTTGGAACGAAATAACATACTGTGTGACTGTTTCTGGATTATCTTCCTGCCCTTGATTAACAAGTCTGACACTAAAACTGCTGTTGTATCCTTTGTGAACTGAAGCATGAAGATTCAGCGAGTGTGTTTGGGCATGAGCTGCTTACATGTTTGGATCAAAGGGACTGATGTATGGAAGACTCGCTGACTTACTGTCACTATGGTGTATGAAGGCGGCTTGGAATTCTGTATATGCAATGTTATGAAGTTATTATTGATGTTGAACAAAGGATTATTTATATTTTTTCTTTTTTAATCTGAACCAAAGCTTTGTGAGGTTTTGATGGCATTTTTTTATGAATGCAAACGTATTAAGATAAGGTTACTCAGTGTTTTGCCTACTTTTTAGGCTTTTCTTCCTTTAAGTTACAAATTAATGTTGTCTCTGTCCTTACTGCAGAATCAGTCTTTGATTAATATCATGGAAGACCTGGGGTTTTTTTGTTTGTGTTTTAAAGCAGGCATTCTAGTAGCTAATGTATTTGCACAAGGTGAGGTTATTATGCAGCTTAGAAGCCCATAAATTTAGGTTTTATTTGACATTCTTTGCTGACAGGGGAATATGATTCTATTTTGTATGTTAGACATTTTAGGAAGTGCTATCTTATTGCTTGCTAATTTATTCTTAATTTAAACAAGCAGTAGCGTATTTAAGGTAAGCATTTAAAGAGAGACATGCTTTTTTGCATCTTTTAGATCCACTACAGGATTTGGTATAAAGCAGTCCTTTTTGTACATCAAAATCAAAGAAAATGCATAATTCTAAACAGATGTAACAATTCTGTCAGTTGTTTGAGAGAATTTTGGAGAAGATGTTCCACAATTTAAGATGGTCATGATATGACAGCAGCTAAAAGTCCGTATTTCCCTGGTGGTATGCTATAAAATAATCAAAGCATCATTTTGACTTAATGGGATGAGGTCTTAAAAACCTGCAAAAAATCTAGTATTGTCTACATAGATGGAGAAAAACAAAGAGCTCTTGAGGCTGTGGTGCAAAGAAGCACATGCTATGTAAGTAATAAATTAGTAAGAGTACAACAAATTCAATATATAGCAGAGAACATTAAAAAAAAAAACCCACAAACAACTAATTTTGCTAGCAGAGCCAAGTGGTCCCATCACCTTATACTACTACAGAATTCCACTCTACTGTTCCTTTCCACCTTTTATGAAAACACACAATGCTGTGTTTTGGAGAAAACGACCTGTTCCACTTCACTCTGTTGGATGCCACGCTTAACAGAGGTTTTGGAAAGTTTTTCAGCAAGAAATGTATTTAAGCCAATGCATTTTTTTTTCTTGCAGGATAGAGGTCTCGTTTCATTTAAGTTAGTGTCTGTATTTCCACAGACTCTGGGGCACCCTGGCTTGCCACAGACATCGTCACAGGCCCTGAGAAGTTACCATTACACTTGTTTAAGGGGAGAAAAAAAAAAAAAAAAGAGAGAGAGGAAAAAAAGAAAAAGTTTATTATGATTTGTACAGAGCCAAGATACATTCTCTTGATTGCTTGTAGTCTTTAGAGAACCGTACACAGTTCAGGGTATTTCTGGGTCAGTGATTTTTCTGTTTTGGTGGCGGAGGTGTACAGACATATGCTCCAGTGCTTTTATATTGTGTTTCCTTCTGTCTCCTTACAAGCCTTTGAGAAAGAAGCTGAGGGATGTTTGGGTAGAAGGCCGGAACTTTTATGTGGAGTTGACATAGTTAGGGCACTGTAATAATGACTGTTGATAGACAACTCCCTGAAAAGGAAATGAAAATGATGTTTATAAAACAACACAACGTGTATTTCCAGAAGAATTAAGTGAGAGGCAGTGGGCAAGAAGATGAAGTAATCACAGGCAAACGTGCTTCTCTCTCTTTTTTTTTTTTTTTTTTTATTTTATCACTAGGCTTTTCTGTCATGTTTATTATCTTTAAGCAGTAATGGCAAAATTTGAAAATGGTTCTATTTTTCTGCCTTGGTGGGGAATTATGGGTGAATTCCAGTTTGTACTGTGAATGTTGTGTCTGGCACTCTGAAGGTTGGTTTAAAATGTGTCATTTTTAGCCATTTTATTGAAGCAGATTTTTTTTTTTTTTTTTTTTTGGTGAGAGCAGTTGTCACAGTATCCTGAGATACCTGTAGTGTTCTTGATCTCATCTTTTCTCCTTTGATGCCCTGCAAATTCTTTCCTCTATTTCTGGCTTTTCATTTTATTTTTCCTTAATTTTCTCATAAAAGACATTAAAAGGAGGGAGTAACGTGATCCATTTGTTAACAAGCTTGTTCCTCTTCATATGTCTAATGTTTGAGAGCACAGAAATTTTAATTTAAATAAAACTTACTGCCAGAAAGAGACTTAAAATTTAGGGAAAATATGACTGGAAGACCTGAAGTTGAATATATAAAGAGCCCATCAAATTTTTCAGACGTGACAGAATCAGATTGCAAGAGGTGATGAGAAAATAGCCACTGTGAACTAAGGCTGTCAGCTGCTGGGAGAGATTTTGTTATAGAAGAATAAGCCAGGAGGATATAAAGAAAAAGCAGAACTGAAAGTGCAGATATAGTAAAAGAAAAACTAAATTTACAATGAGTTGATAATCCCAATCAACATAAAATTTTGTAGGATGCAGTAAAACCTTTTTCACCAAGAGGAAGTTACACCTCATCACAAAAGAATAAGTGTCAGCCATGTAAATATGCCCAAAGAAAACCTCACTCTGCTCTAGGAAAGGTGACACAGATAATTTATATTGCTCTCAAACAATTTGATATGGCCAGCAGATGAAAAATGATAAATGGGTTCTGGTTTTTATTTAGAGAAGTAGAGGTATTGGGAAAGGTATAAAATCTTGAGTGTAAAAGCTGCATTTCATTTTTATGGTTTACAGTTTCTAAAAATGTATCACTATTTGATTGTTATGAGAATGGTATGATTTTATGCCTGGTACTTAAAAGTATCTGCCATATAATAGTTTTGTGAGCTATGGTACCAGGAAGGGCTAAATGCTGCTTGAAAGAGAACTAAACTCAGACCAGGTATTACTGAATTACAGCAGAATGGAAACATGACAAAGAACTTGAAACTGAGACTGCTAGCAACACAAAAGCTGTTTAATTAAAAAAGACCAAAACAACACAGCAAAAAACCCTAGACCACCCATCACTGAGTGATGTTAAAATGTGCAGAAATTGATATTGGGAATTGATGGCAAAATGGAAAAAAAACCAAACAAACAAAAAAACCCCAAAACCGAAAAAAACCCACAAACCAACAAACAAAAAGCCCCACCAAAACCCCCAGTCCTGTAGGATTTATGTATGTATTTTGTGTTCACAAAAGATCACAAATTAAAATCCACGTAGCCACCATACTCAACATATACAGTGGCAAAGCATAATGCAGAAGATTATTTTATATGGTCTCTTTGCCCCATGAAGAGAATATTAAAGAGGAGTAGAGCTGCAGAAGGCAAAGATTTACCTGCAGCGTTTTTCAGTGCAGGACAAGGCAAAAGGAGCAGGACTGTGACTTTCCAGGTTCAGAAACAGACCAGTCAGGGCTTAGCGGATCAGTGGTGCCAGTTGGAGTCAACTGAGCTGAGTGGAGTGGAAACTGAAACCCAGGAGATGCTTTGGAAATCTATAAGAAAAAGCAGGCCAGGAAGGCGGGTCTGTGGAAGGAGGCTGAGCTGCTTCAAAGTTTAACCCAATGAAGGTTGTTGGTGTTGCCACTGTCTCCACTGCACCAACGCGGAGTTCCCGTGACTGTTGCTGAACTGTTTCTGAGTATTAATAACACCTACAGAGGCACGTGGCAGAAGCATGTCCCCTGCTTGTTCACACTTTGTCTATATGTCCTAATGTTTGTTTATATTAAAAAGTAATTTCATTGACAAGAGCTAACACAGAACTGTCATTAACCATTGTTGAGGGTACTATTTAGGAATACAGTACCTATGCGCGTGCATTAAGGAGCGTTTACAGGGGTGAAACCAGTTTGGTTCTCTGTCTAGGCTGCTATGTGTTGTTTCTAACACACAAAACCTAAAGGCTCTTCAGCCTCTTTTTTTCTTTGCATAGACTGCAGCCTCATCTTTCTGAATATAGATAACAGTCCTCTTGCTGTCAGATACTGTCCTGTGCCCTTTTTTACAAGTCTTTTTCTCTGAATACACGGCATCTCCTTCTTTTCCTGTTATAATTAGTTTACTTATTTCTCAGCTGATCTTCCAATTGAACATAACTCTCCTGCTTTCAAAACAACCACTTTTTGTCCATGTTTCCAATATTGTTCAGCCCTTGTCCCATGTGTTGGATGGTGGTACAACGTTTTCAAATGCAACGGTATCCTACCTTGGGATTCTTGAAGAAGTTCAAGGGAGTGCAGTATCAATGGTGGATCTATTTGTGTTTCATGTAACTTGTCACTTCCTGATTGGTAACATACTGATGCAAAAGAATGCATAGATTTCAGCTATATCAAAGCAGTTATGAACCAAGAGCTTCATAATGTCAATCAGAACCCTTAGGATGGTTGTACAGAACAGCTCTGTTCTCCTACCTACGTACTTGGCTTCAAACCATCCTTCCGTGGCCTTTGTTCCTTTAAATTCCTGAATCAGTTTCCTTGAGTTCTGTGGGTCAGAAAGTAAATGGGCTTTCCTGAGTTCAGAGAGATCCAAGTTTCTTATTACATGTATAAATGAAATTTTAGACATCTTTCAACTACTTTGAGTAAAGTCTACTTGCATTTTTATCCTTTTAGAAAATAGCCTGAAAGAGGACATTTTGGCAGAGAAGGGTTTAAACCCAAAGGAATTTGTATCCTTATCTATAAGCATTTGATCAAGTTATTTGTCCTCTAGAACAAAATTCTTCTATGCAGATCATAATTCAAAATATAACCTAAATGAATAATTGGTTAAAATACAGCATTTTTTTTTTCTTTCAGTTCTTTCGTTCAGTGGGGTGGGGAACGATGCACTCGGGAGATGGACTCATAGCCTTTAGCAACACAAGAGAAGAATAGTGCTTACAATTCAATAGTTATATAAATATTCACCATGCATCTTTATATACTTGTTCTTTGGCTTTCTCATGTCAGATCCCTGCATTTCTGTGTCAAAGAAATGTTAGCAAACATCAGCTAAATTCTATTGTATGGTTGATTTATATTTCACATCATGGCCAAAGTAAAGAATGAACTGAAACCAGAATCCAGTGCCATCTAGACTTTGGATGTGGTTCTCAGATTGGAGATCTGGCCTGCCAAATAAAAAAAAAGAAATCTTGCAATAAATTAAAAACCACACTCTATAATTCACTAGCTATTGTGTGATTCTACAGAAGCTGGCTGGACACTCAGAGTGGGAAAAGCCAACAAGAATTTTTCCTTGTGAGATCTTTCCAAATGCTTCCTTCAGCTGCTGCTGTGACAATAAATAAGCGCAAGACAATTAAAAACAAGGATAAAATGATTAAGCCTAAATCTTTTAATTACAAGATGTATATAACCAGGTAAGCCTGTTCAGAAGAGAAGGATCATTAAAAAATCCTTTACTTTTTAGTAAAAGTGCTGTGTAATATGTATAATATGATCAGCTTTGAAAATAATGAAATGTAATCTCTTACTGAGAAATGTATGTGATAAATCTTCAGAAAATAGTGAGCCACTGCACATAGGAAGAGTACAGTCTGTGCTTTCAGGGCATTTCCCAAGATAAATTTACCTCATGAATAAGGCCTTTAGTTGTTAACTGTTGAAAGGAATCTAAAATAGAAGACACATAGGGTTTTCCAAGTTGAAAACTACATCAGGGCGTTCATTATTATGCACGCACGTAAGATCAGCTGCTCTATGGTTTAGTACTTGTATCAGCATTTTTTATATAGTAATGTTTATTCTTAAATCTGTCAGCTGCCTAAACTTGAGACAAATCTAAAGATGTGATGAATTTTAACACCAGAGGGAAGTGGTTCTTTTTTAGGGTTTTATTTTCTGGTAAAGTAAATGGTCTGCCCTATTCCACTACCTTCTCAGAAAAAAAAAAAAAAATAAAAGCCAGTATATGAACATGGTTAGGAGTACTAAATGTTGGCCACCTTTTGGCCACTAATTATGAAACAGATTGAGAATTTATTTCTAGTATTAACCTCAGACCAGTTACCGTACAGTGAATCATGAAGTGTGCGCAAGAATTTTATTTGAAGATGGTCTATTTTTTTCTGGCCAACAGAAAATAAATACTAGCAGTTGAAAAATGGTTAAGTGACTCATTTAGAGAGGGGGGAAAAAAAGTGCTAACGACTGCATGGCTTTCCTAACTTTGCAAAGAAGTGACTGAATTTAACTGTTTTTCTTTCTTACTTTATAAAGTAGCTGTTATTTCACTACTTTAGGCTCCAAGAATAAAAAAACAATGCATGTGGTATTTGAGTAAAGTACTTGTTTGTGTAATTGGGGAAAAAAAAATAAAATGTTTTCAGCTCATTGTAAAAAAAACCCCTATGTCTGGCACAAACTTTTAAAAAAATGCATTGTTTTCATTTAAAACTCATTATTATTCTCATCTCACAGCCCTGAATTGTTGATTTTTAATCTTCTTCTATTCAGCTGCTACTTCTTCAAGTATATTTTTCTAATAATTACTTGAGTTACAGCCAGGCAAGAGCTATTTGGACTGTTCTCTACCCACTAGTAAATTTAGATTCTCTGTGGATTCACAGGTTTGACCTGCACTGTGCTCATCGCTTAAATGCAATGTATTTACTCTTGGAAATGGGAACATACCCTCGCAATTGTAATACAAAAGGGCCTGACTTAAACTGTCACAGGACTGATCTCTAAAAATAGTGAAAACTTGATTAAAAAAGGATGCATATTTCTATGTAATAATTAACCATTTCTTATGTTCTCAATATGCTTTTTTTTTTGGTGGTTGTTTCAAGGACTTAACCATCATTAAAGATCAGGATTGTCAAGTCTGGATCATTGGTTTCCAAGAACATCAGGACAAACAAAAGCCTGTCATGATACCTTACCACTATTTAATGTTTTTTGTGAATGCAACAGACACGTAACCACCAATGAAGACCACATAAAAGTTTATATGTGCCACTCTCTATTTGCGTGGAAATGTTTGGATTATTTGCCTGAATTTAGAGTCACCGAATGTGAATAACAGTGTCTTACATAAGGCGATATAATGTAGGTGTTTGCAAAGGTATAAGAATAGGTTTGATGAATCTTGAAGCCCTGGAATAATTAAGAGTCTGGGAAGTCACCTCTGTAACATAACGTTAAGCAAAAGTTTATACAAGAAACATCACAACTCTGTCTTCAAAATTTCACTTCATTCTATGTCTAGCATCTAGAATTTCTGAGAACTTTCTTATTGCCACGTTAAGTGTCGTATAAACGCATCTGTCCGTTCTGTGAACCTTAAGCTACAATATAATGTAGTCTCTAAAATCAAAACTGCTTTCAAATACGCTTCTGAATATAGCTGAAACCAGAGCACAAAAATGGTTGGGTTTTTTACTAACTTTTTTAAGCTGGAACCGAGCTCCTTTAAAGGACTATTTCAGTAATGAGTTTATTTTGGCAGGTAAGCCAAGTCTGACAGCAAGGCCCGTTGGTAGAGAATCCTGGCGCATGCTCCCACACCGAGTGTGTCCATCGCTGTCCTGAGGGACTGGGGAGCTTTTCCTTTGCAACATCTGCAGAGGTGAGCTCTAACTGCCTGGTGACTTTCATTGGAGTGCGAGTTTGTCTGTTGCCATTGAAGAATATCTCACCCACCTCTGAGTCAGAAAAACCTGCTATTTGATTTTCCATCTGTGCAGTGTTTTCCCTCGTCTATTTTGATGCCTTTTCTGAAGGCCTTCTATTTTTATCCTTTAATCTGAGTATCATATTCTACATTCAGATTTGCATTCTTGATGCTTGTACTGTCTGGAAGATGGCCGAGAAAGAAGTCCTGCTGCAGTTGCTCTTGAATTTTGAATGATTCTCAGCTTCAAGATTCAAGCAAGAAACTAGAGCAAGAACCTTGCTCAAGCAAGAAACTAGAGCCAACCTAGCCATGGGATGAGCACTGGCAAACCGAATTCCAACCTTGTGAGCTTCAAAGGCATCTGCCATGGATTTACTCCAGGGAAGTCTGGTAAAGGAGTCTTTGCAGCTGAATATGCATCCCATTTCGTTGCCAGCCCAGAGACTCTGCTGAGTTTCAGGCTCTCCATGGAAATCAGTGCAAGCCTCTGTGGAAGACCTCCACATTGAAGGAAAAGTGTCTGAATTAGGAACAGATTAGATTTTTCATCCTTTAACGACTCCCATACCACTGCTGGTGGTGTCCAAGAGGGGAGTATTCTGTTCTTTCATTGCCCTCCCCGGTCTGCATAACAGGCTACATTCCTGCAGTTGGGTTTTGTGACTTCTTTAAACCAGCATTCATGATTGCAGCACTTCCAAATTTCTAGTTTCTGCAAAGCACGGTAGTCCTGTCTCCTTGTTTTTAGGAGAAATGAGCCTACGCTGAGATCCATAGCAAAATCAGGACTAGAATGAAGACTCCCACTTTGTTCACTTCGTTGATTTTATGTGTGGGATTAAAAGTGAGATATGATCAGTCTGATCTGGGCTGAAGTATTATCTAATTGCTAAATTAGCCCAACTATTTACTTACAGCACTAGTATCCAGCTGTACTTGGAAATCTGAAGTAAAAAATATGTGATCAGTAAGCCCTTTGCTGTTTACAGCTGGACAAAACGTGGCTTTGATGTACAGTATTTTTGCATGTTATTAAGTAGTAGTATTTGTAGAGAACTATGGAGAACTGCCCTTACTGTGGAAGTCTTCTCAGAAGTCCTGCTCACAGACAGCAGGTAATATTTAACGTTATCAGAAAGTAAGTGGCTGTTACCTCTACGTATACTACAAAGAAAATAGCATTGTTGTATCTCCAGGTCATTTTGTATTAGATTTGTTGTAGGTGTAAAAGTAAGAAAGGTGAAAGTGCAAAGATTTCTAGTTAATAGTGATACTGGAAGCAATAGACTGAAAACATTACAAATTATCTTTCAATTTTACACAATTGTAAAGCAAAGTTCTGGGCGTTCATTTCTGTCCTCTGTTAGTCTAAACAAAGCAGCAATGACATTTTTATTTTTTTAACAAAGCATCATCCAGCATAGTTTGTCTTACAGTAAATACCTATTTCATAGTAATATTTCATATCAATGTAGGTATTTCAATACCTAAATTGAATTCAGTAAAATCTTGGCCTCTGCATTTAAATGCACTTCACTCTATTTTTAAGCTGTGTTTCTTTGACATTGTAGTTTACAGAAGTTCTACCCCCTCTCTCTCTTTCTTCATGTTCCCACCCATTTCCTTGCTGGTACAAGGGTTTAACTGACTTCTTAATGAGCCAATTCAGCTCTTTACAAAGAAAAGAAAAAAAGTTTTCCTGTTTGTTTAATATACTGAACTACTTCATCGAGGTGTGGAGGAGCACCTGTGCTGGCACAATGGAGGGAGGAGGCAGGAGCCAAGGCAGCTGGTAACTTCGATTGGTATTGGGGTTGCAGCCTTCATAGCTGCAGAGCTTGACCCCCGAATGCTGCAGGGCACCTGACACCCTCTCTTGAACCATTTCTGGTGCTTGTCTGCTCCTGAATGAGCCAATTTATCTTGCTAGTCAGGTAGGAAATAAAGAGAGAAAAATAAGTTTTGGTTTTTTTTTTTTTTTTTGCTTGCTTAGCAAGCTGAATTGAGTTGCTGAGGGTTCAGCCAAACAGCCGGGCTGTAGCAAGGGCAGTAGTGGGGAATGTCTCCCAGGAGGGAAGGAGCAGCAGACCCTCTTCACAGTGGCCGTGGTGTGCAGTTCCCTCTTGCACAGCTTCACACCGATGGTGCAGCTCCACAACGCAGCAGAGCTGATCCCGTGGCTTACGGCCGCCGCACGGAGCAGCCAAGCTCCTCCCTCGCTCTTCCCCTCACTCGCTTTTTTTCTTGTTTGGTGGTAGCCTTTTTTGCCAGCTTAGCAAGCTGAACCCGTTTGTCATATTGCTGAAGGAGTGCCGAAAGCGATGCAAGGGAGGGGACGGATGTTTAAGGCCTGGCAGGGACGGTGGGCATGGGGAATATGGGGCCAACTCTGCCCCTTTGGGCTGTGGATCAGTTGAACTCATGGTGCAGCACTTTCAGCCAAAACGGAGGGTGGAAACAGTCTGACAGAAGTTACTTATTTATCCAAATTTTACTCCCCTTTGTCTTGCTGAGTAATCAAACTTAGCACCTCTTCATTGCCTTAATATGTTGTCTTCCTTTCTAATGGCACCGGTCCGGTCACTCTTGCCCTCCAACATTGTTTTCAGAAGAACTTAACGCTTGCCTTACATGTGCATCAAAAAAAGAATAAAACAAGTTTGTTCTTACAATTGCACTTGATCATTGCAGTTTATATGAAGTATTGTCTATGCACGTTATTTTTAAACAAAAATTCTGACGAAAATTTATTATTTTATTCATAGACTTACAAATACGACTTATGGAAAGTTCTGCTTTTCTTTTAGCATTGTATTACTGATGTGTGGGTGGGGCAGTGGGGTGAAGGGTAAGTTCAATGTTTGAAGTATTTTCAGATGAAGACTTAAAAGCCGTATTTATTAAAAAAAAATGTTTAAACCAAGATACATCCTGATTTAAAAAAAAAAAAAAAAAAAAAAGAAAACCTCTATGTTTCAGCTTCCTGTTTAAAAAGACAGTCTGGCAAAGCTGAAAGAGGGATTTAGCTGGGGAGGAGCATGGCTGGGGATGGTAACTTATCTAACGGGCTGTTTATACAGTAAAGTACCAGACAAAAAATTACTGGCAATTGTATATGTGTTTCAGAAGAACATAGGGGAATAGGTCTTGTATACCCAGTCTTGTATAGACAGTAACCGATAATGGTTTTTAATGTCTTTTTAAAATATCATAGATATTTTGTAGGTGAAGAAAGTCTGTTATGTTACAAAAATCTTATTTGTGCTTCTGCTTAGATAAAAGATTTTTGTGTAATGCCAGCTGTTTTTCTCTAGCTTTACTTTCATAATCACATTTCTATAAAGGCGTTCCAGGAAGATATCAGCATCTCTTTCATAAAGCAAGAAAAGCAGTACAATATACACACATAATCTTTGGGATCAGGGCAAACGTCTACTTGCAGTTTAAGCAGCAGGAGAATTGATTAGGTAGCAGTCATTTAATAAAGCTTTTGAACAATGGTGTGTGTCGATATCAGCCCTTTTTCAGATGTAGCTGGGGTACATTCAGTTGGCAGTTGTAACGCTCCCGAGTTTACAGTATTCTTGCTCTGTGAGCCAAACCTACAGGACGTTTGTCTCTTGCAAAAGTTCAAAGGGACTGTCCAGACAAATGTTTTCCCCTTTTTTTTCCTCTTTCAGTTTGAGCTGATCCTAGCTTGATCTTAGCTGTAACTCAGAAATTTTCCCATGGGTTTCATTTCTAGTTCTGCACATCTTTAACTAGCAAGCATAAAGAAAACACCTCTCAAATGACAGATATCATTATTAATTGCTAGCAAAGATTGCAGCTGACACAGAAGAAGTATATATTTTCTTGCAGAACAGAAATTGATCCTCTCCATGTTACCAAATTTTGCTAGATGTCACCTGTAGCCATTTAGGTCATCCATATATATTCTCTTAACATTAATCTACTCTCTTTATTTCCTACCAGTTCCTAACCCTTATGTGTACTTGATGTAGGAGAATTAAACTGCTCTTTGTTAAGGAATCAGTAATTATGTCTGGAAATTTTAGCAATTACTGTGAGTTCTCCCTAAATAAATTGCATTTTAGCTTTAGTTTTGTTAGGGAGTGTAGAACGTTGTGTGTTCAATGTGCTTTCCATTAGACTAGCATCTCTCGATTAAAACCAAAAGTCCGTGCTTTTGAGAAGCTGCTTGGGGAACTTGTAGAGCTAATGTGAGGTAAGTATTTGGAAAAAGTGAAATATTTCATGCAGTATAAACTTAGTCTCATCTAACAAAATGGATTTTTAGAAAATGGAAGTTGGGGATCAAACTCTTAATGAACTGAAACAATCCTTGCCGTCCCAGTCTATGGAATTTTAATTTGCCTGTTTAGAAAGCATAACGGTGGGTATAGAATACGTTTAAAAGCACTTTAAAATCACCAGGGCACCTAAGGAATTTGAGACACCTGTAGGCCTTGAATAATACTAATTGATATCTGTGAAGACTTTATGAAATCTGCACAAAAGATAGTATTTTGAGTGGCTTAAACCTTTATTTAGAATTCAATAGTGACAAGAAGTCGCCAAAGCCTCTCCTCCTTCCAGTCTCTCCCTTTAACCTCTGAATTACTGAACTGGATGGAAATGTATCAAACAATTAAATGTTGTTGTAAGCTTCAAAGGCTCTAACAAAAGTTAGAGCTGCACATCTAAGTTTCTTAGAGCTTTTCTAACTTTCTTAGAGCTCTTAAAAAATCAAAAGCAAAGTATATTTCTACGTATGCATGGTAGTACTGAGCCCACCGTCAAAATAAAAAAATAAAAACTGGCTGCAGCAGATGTGCTTTTGCACCTGCAAGCACTGGGTATTTTTCAGATCTTCATGTGTACGTATATACGTATGTATGCATCATTTGAGTTACACAACAAATATACGGAATGTCAGTGGGATTATAAAAGAAACAGGAAAATAAGTATTTATAATGTTCTCATTTGGATAGAATAGCGTGAAAGTTAGAAAAAACATAGCAGGAAGTTATGCGGTGTAGGTGATGATATTAAAGCCCTGACAAGAGAGAAGAATTTCAGTTAGCAACTTCTATTATAGAAGCTTTAAACATTGACGTTGTGTGTCATCTCAAACACTGATTATTGGTAAACAGCCTTTGGCATATTTTTGCAAAATAATGCAGTTTGCTCTTGTGTATGTGCTTTGTGTTTAGAGCAGAAGACAAAAATGAGTATGCCATGTGTGGTTCTTGTTTACTGTCCTTCTAACAGCATTAAATCCTTCTTATGATTATGTTGTGCAGGCAGCGGAATATCAGATTTACTAAGTGTATTTATTCCACTACAGAAACCTTGGGTTGTTCCAGTAAATTTATTTTCTCCTCAATTTTACATATTCCAGCTGTTGTTTCTGTGATTGTGGGTGTGTAGAATCCAAAGCAAGGTCTTAAGAATCTGGCAGTTGAGCTTTCTAACATCATCTTATGTCTCCCGTAAGAAGGAAGACGCGTCTTCCTTCGTGGTGTGTTCAGCATTGCAGTTGTTAATGTGCCATGGCTTGACTGGGAACGCTAGAATGGATGGCTGTATTGGCTTTCATTGGGCAGTGCAGGCAAGTTCTGTATGGATTTTAACATAGTAATACATCTTGTAAATACCCTTAGAAGTCTTGTTTGGCAATTCATTCATTAAATCCTTCAATATAGGGAATTTGGCCTTACGTACAATTTCCAGCAAAGCTCTCTTCCTACTGGATTCGTAGGCTTATTCTACTATCATCGCAGCTTGCAGTGCCTCATTCGGTAATCCTGTGTTAAAACCACTAATAACTTCTTGAAAATGTATTACTCTGCTCTATGCATGAAATTTTTAATTTCAGCTGACTCCTTCAGTTTTGTATTGGGTATGACAGTGGGGCCAAATCTGGTTTCCATTCAGTAGACTGTGTCAGAGAACTTGAACAGAATACTTCCTCACTTTTCAGGGTTCCCTCTTAAGGGAATTAAAGAGAAAATTAAGGATGGATTGAGGCAAGACCTGTGGCTCCAGGCAAGGAACTCGAGGATTCACTGTACGGGAATCCCAGGTCGAAGGACTTGCCTATCAGTACGACACCTATCAGAACATGTGGTAAAGTGCCATCGGTGGTCAGGGGGAGAAGCAGCTGTGTGAGCAGTGCTCTTGTACCTGAGATTGATTTAGGCTCTCTCCCAGGCTCGTGACCAGGGGGTCATGTCTCTGCCTACTGATTAAACTGGATGTAATAATGCTGACATTTCTGTCACAAGTTTAAAAGGTTGTCAGATGAAAACGGATCATGTTTTCAGCTGGTAATGGCTTGTATAGCTGCTCAGATGAACCCAAAATACCTGTGTCTTGGAAAGATAACTGAGCAGATGAGTGCACTGTTCAGTCTCATTGAATCTGCTCTATGTGTTTTGTTTGGTTGAACATGCCTTGAAAGAAGACAAAGAGTGGACTTATGCAGGCTCCCCCTTATTATTTCAAATAGTTTATCCGAATTTTCAGGTGGGTGAAGCTGATTATTTGTTGTTGACAGAAGGACTGTGTAGGGAACTTGTCCTAACAAGCAGTAATTGTGTGATTAGGAGAGTTTAATGAAGAAAAGGAATTCTAATTCATTCATAGTATTTGGTTTGTTGACAGTTAATGTCATTTTCATTGAATGAAATCTATCAGTGACACTTATATTTTCAAGCTATTTGGAAGTGCTGGTATTCTGAAGCTCTATTGTTTAACTTTGGTCTTAGATGTAAAACCTGCAGAAGTCAGAAAATAGTCTTCAAAAAAATGGCAAACTAGTTAAATTAATCCCTGTTCCAACGGTTACTCACGGTGTGTTTTTTACAGTGTGCTCTGTATTAATGGCTTAATACAGGCTTATAAATTCCAGATGTATTAATCTGGAATACTTTAAGTTTGAGAGTGATAAAGATTTATTTGACACTTTTGGTTAGGAATGGTGTTTAGATCAAACGCTGGTTTTCTGCCCTAATATTGCGTTTTGTGTTCATTGTGGATTTGCATCCAGACTTCCTAGTTGACTTCCAGGTGTATGGGAGGGGAAATGTCTGTGTGGGCATTTTTCATGTGTATTATTTTGAAACAAACACCTGAACTGATGTATAATTTTCCTAAGGGGTGAGGAGGATTTTCTAGTGTGATTTAGAGACATGTTATTTAGACATGTTAAAAAATGCCTCAAAATATCGGCAGCATCTGCTGATAGCAGAGTGTGTACATAATAGGAGAGTTTCTGCTGAAAAGAGGAGGTACGAGATCCTGGCTTTTGAAATGGCTGAACTCTTGCTATTGACTTCTTCAGGGGAGATGGATCTCAGTTGCAGTTCTTCCGATGAAAGCAGTGAAGTAAATGCCACTAGAGGATGATTCAAGAATACGACTTTGTCACCTTAGAAAATAGATTTCTATAAGTAAGCCTCCTAATTTTTCAGCCTGATTATTAGAAATAAAACTCCAGTGTGATGTCTGCTTTCCATCATTCTGATTGTTCTGCTAAGGAAAGTCAGTGCTCTCCGTCGGCAGTTTCCACGTGATTTTCAGAGGTTTGCAAAGCTCCAAGCGTAGAGGTCTGAAAAAGTATCTGCTCAAAGCAATAGCTGTAAAGATGCAAGTACCGCTGGCAGTGCAAGTGGATAAAACCTTTCCACACCTTAAATCCTGCTTGACTACATCGCTCAGTAGAAACGTAGAAGTTTCACAGCCTTTGCTGAGTAGAGGCTTAGCTCTCTGCTTACGTTTTGGAGCCTCCTTATTTTTCTAAAAATCACCCACTTTTTTTCTTTGTTTTGGTTGGTATTTTGAGTCTTCCTTCTCTTTTCTTTGCTTAGCGGCACTTCTGAAAGTCAGAAGGTTAGAAACTGGGCCTTTCCTCTCAGGGACAAGATAAGCTGCCTTACTACATACTGAAGTTTCAAGCCAAGGACTCACCAAGAAGGGGCGAAAAAGGAGTGACTGAGAGGAAAAAAAAAACCCGCCCAATTAAATGTAGACATGAACGTTTTGGAAATTCAGATACTTTTTAGTATGATTCGAGTGTAGATTTATATAAGCTGCGAATTAGTTTGCATTTGGAAAAGGGCATTTTTGAAAGTTCCGTAGTTACTGAATGAAACTTGACATCACTGGTTTATTTACGTTCATGGCTATAACAAATGTAATTTGTTTTATTAATACATTACTTTTTTCTGCTTTGGAGAGAACCATGCAGGGCCCCAGAAATCTTCTATTATTTCGGAAGGGAACGATACAAAATAATACTGGTAATACACAAGATTTCTCTCCCCAAAGAAGTTTCTAAGAGAAAAATTGAGATCACTTGAAGCTCAAAACTACTGAGGCAGGTATTCTAGATTTCGTAAGGAAAAAGCTAAAAGCTTACTAAGTTATGGATGTAACCATACAGATACAGATGTGGTTAATAGTCCAGTATCTTTACAATTTATATTTTTATAGCTGTTTGAGGCCATTCTTCCCATAGTCAAAAATAATCTTCTGATCCAGATAATGAAATTAGGAATATTTAATTTTCCTCTCTGCCTCCATATGGGTATGCATTTGATAAAATTAACTTAATGAGGCTTTTTGGCCTGGGTCTATTTTTTGGTCAGGCATATAAATTAACTGTCAAAATTGAGCATTTTCATTTTGACAGGAAATTATTTTTCTTATAGTGAAACATAATTTGCGATATAAATACGTGATGAATCGGGCATTGTAATGCAGATGACCCAATGGCCCTCTATGCTTTCTGAAGTTTGGAGTTGAATAATGGTTCATAAAAGTTCTTATTTAAAAAAAGGAGGGGCGAAAGGAGAACTGGGGAGAAATTCCCACAGCTCAAAATATTTCTACAGCTGCCTAACAAAGCAGCTTTAACTCTCTGTATAAAGCTTTCTCGAAGCAACTTGGTGGGTCTGGCATAAGTATCAACTTTGAACAAGATTTTAATTTCTAATCTCTTTTCCTGTCTCAATACTGAATTATGTTCCGAGTTTTCAGATCATGCTTGCCACAGTGTGACACAGGGAAGCTGCCAAAGGCTGCGGCCTCCAGTCCTTCCTCTGTATTGATTGCTGAGAGGCGGCTTCTGACCTGCCTGGAACTGCATTTGAACCGTTCGTGTCAGTGTTCCACAACAGAAGTAAAATGTTTGCCTTATTTCTTGAAGTGATACTCCATTAAGGTATTCTTAGACCTTGTTTTTTAGGCCCTGTTCTTGTATCACAAACTTTTGTCCTAGGATTGGAAATATACGGAGATTAATACAAGTGCTGCAAACAGAAGGCAGAGTTTTGGAACATGAGGTATATGCGCTTTTATCATGGCCTTTTTCTGTCCTCAGTGTATTCCTGAAGCATTTATTGCAAAATAAAAAAATAAGCACCTGTCTGACAGGCAGCGATACTGCTTGTAAGCGAAATTGCTTACTCGTGGGCACCAGATCTTTAGATTTAAACATCCTGTGGTGTCAGCTTGGAACAGAATTTCAACAATTCTGTCTCATTCCTGCAGGTGTATTGTTACACAAAGTCATGTACGTCTTTATGTTCAGACTGACGTTTCTAAAATGTGTCCGTTTTACTGTTGTATGTTTGTTACGTAATAAGGTTATATACGCAGAATAAGGTTAGCTTATGCATAAGATTATTTAACCAAATGCATGTTTGGTTTAGTAAGTCAGTCAGGTGGTTTCAAGGACAAAATTGAATTCTCTACTGCGGGAGACTTTTCTTGTGCAATGTTTAAAAAGACCGAAGGAACTGTACCCCGCGTGTCTAATGCAGTCACATAAGGCAAGTTTTTACGGGGAAACTCTCCAAATAATGAAAGTGAAAGTGCATCCAAAATATAAGCAGCTTTTGATTGTTTAAAGGAGACGTTTTTAGTAACTTTGTGAGTCGTGTTTTCTTTAAGGCTGTTGCGACTGTCTGAATTGTACCTGTGGTTATTTCTTCCACTTCATTCTGATTCCTAGCTGAGACTTCATTGACTTATTTCTGCAGTTCATTTGCTGACCTGATTTACTTTATCTATAATTTGTCTTCTAAAGGAAAAAGAGGTACCCACGTAAACAAGATTGTGGCTCTTGCTTCAGCTGTTATTGCCTGGCAGCTTTTTACAAAGCGTATATGATTAAACATGACTTATTAATGTAAGTCATTAGCATAACTCATAACATGAACGTTTACTTTCTTAGAAGTGCAAGACAAGAAGCAATAGGGGCCTTTTTCCCCATCAGGATTTACTATCCATCTTTTCTGTATACCGCTGAAGTCATGTGCAAGCATCAACTCTTGAAAAGAGCTGAAAAAAAGCATAAGTATTGGAAATGAATTATAAAATCTGTCAGCTTTTCTGTGTGTCTTTTTTCAAAGTATTAGATACTGATCGCTAGAAAAGCCTCGTTAATCTGCTGAGAGAGATCAAAAGGAAAAATAAGCTTCAGTTTAATTTAGTATTCCCGGAGATTTATGGATCCTGTGCTGCTCATTTGGCTTGTGTCTGTTTTTTAACCTGTAATTCTAGAATTTGGCAGGCTGTTTTCTCCATAGAGGTCTGCTTGCTGTCTGATGAAACAGAATTTGGGCAGCAATAAAGTAGATGGAGAAAGTACGAGTGCAATTTCCCTTTTTTAGTTTCTTTTCTGTACAAAATGATAAAAAAGGCACTCCCAGTAAAAGAAGTGTTAAATGAAAAAAGGGATATTTGAAGTCCACCTTAGACTGGGAGAACTCTGAAGTGTAATGTGTGTCGTCTGTGCAGAATTAATGTGCGTAGGGTTTATTTTTCTTCTGTGGAAGGGCTACTGGCTCAATTACGTGTGGGTGTGTTTTGAGTTTAAGGCTCTTGTTACAGAAGATCTTCTTCTTGGGGTAAGGGTCTGTGCTTTGGAGCACAGCATGCTCCGTGCACAGCTGGTCCGGGTGAAATAATTGACAGTTCTATAGCCCAATTGTTACATTACTGTTTCCTGGAAGAGACAGATTGGGTTCACCAGCTTAATCCTCGAACATGTGGTCTATATTCAAATATGAAATGAGGCGTAACTGTGAACAAGCTTTATGTTTGGTTGGATTTATTTTGGTAGATGCCAAGTATCTGTTCCATGCAAGTGCATCCCCTGGGTGCTCTTCATACATGGCTACTGTCACCCTTTCTATCAGCCCAGTATCTCAATTCCCCTGGTTAGGAATGTGGTGTGTACACATTGAAGGCTAAACCTTCAGCTTCAAGCAGATTGCACTGAGAGGCAATGGTTATGAAAAGACAAATAAAAACTGTTTGACTGTTTTCCTTACTCATCTGTTGTTTCTGCTTTCTGTGAATCACAAAATTTCAGAGAAAAAGTAAATGTTAATGGCAAAGAATTAACTTTTGATTAATGATTGAAATAATCTTCTCCATGTTCCATGTATCATACGAAATCTGTAAAAGAAATGTTTATGATATATTCTACGAGCCTCTACAGCTCTGCAAAGAGTGAGAAAATGTATTAAAATTAATTTACAGGTATCCATTTGATGTAGGGTGGTTTAGGATGGATTTAGGAAGCTCATCAATAAAACTGTGGAGATGAAATTAAAACCAAATCCACATGTTTTAGTCTGTAAATGCAGACATCTATAAAATAAATTGGTATATCATGTTCCTTTTGTTTTTCTGTAAGAAGACTTCACGTGAATTAGAGTCAACTGTGGTGTTGCGAGACGTGTTGGAGCATGTTGAAAGGTATTAGCTTTATACACCACATCACCTCTTTGGAGTCTGGGGTCTCGTGAGTTGTTTCTGTTATGGGATGAGCTGATGAAAGCAGCAGATATTTCTTGTCATAGTCTAGTTTCTTTACCCATGCAAAATCTGATTTTTTTTTTTTTTTTTTTTTTTGCTGAATAAAGCATAAAGGAAGCGAAAGTAAGCAATTTCTTTGCTCGCTGTTGCCAGCCTTATAGGTTTATCTACAAGTTCCTGCAGTCCGATCTGTCTGATCCGCAGCTTTTGGGTCCTGCCCGAGGGTCTTCCACAGGGTGCTTTTATTGCCATCTCCTTCCCCGACTCTGTTTCTCTCTTTCGTCCGCATACCACTTCAGTTACCTGTTCTATACTGAAACTTGAGTATAGTTTGGTTTTGCTGCATGCAGGTGACATACAGTAATTGTCACCTTGAGAGAGATTTTGGCAGTCCACACCTGAGCAGCGTCTGGGCATTTTTAGTGTGGAAGGTCTGTACAGGAGGCTGACAGCATATCTAGCAGCAGAGCTGAGTTATAATCTTCCGTTATCTTTGAATCTTTCTTTCGTAATTCGATTTGTGGTTATTTTTCTTTTCTTCCCAGAGGACACTGATGTTTTACCTTTTCAAACACTAAAAGAAAAATTTATATTCTGTTTCCTAGTGACGCTCTTTGATCAGAAGATTGTGTTAACAATTTCTTTTTTATTTTGAGACCAAGAGAGAAATGCCTAAGGGTGACATAAATCATCTATGAGTTCCAAGAGCCTTTCTTTTAAGTAAAGAATTTTCTCCTTACAGGGTTGAAACTTGTGATCTGTCATCAGATCTTGAGTTACTTATTTGAGATTTTAGCACCACGTCCTGTCTTTTGGTGAATTTAGGGGAAGCTATTTACTCCTCTTAACTGAGGGCTAAATATGTAGCCAAGCTTTTAATTTTTAGATAAACATTTAAAAACCTCGTGGTTTTGTTCACTGATACCAACTACTAACAAAGTAACTTCAAATATTTGCAAATATTCAGAAGCACAGTGTCTTAAGGAGATTGCTTGCTTTTATTGACAGATTTCCACCCCTGGCTGGGGTGGAATCAGCTTTCCCCACGGCAGCCGATGTAGCGCTGTGCTCTGTATCGGAGGCTGGAAGGGTATTGATAACACATCGCTGGGATGTTCCTACAGTATGATGTCATGCTCAGCACAAAAAGCTAAGACAAAGGGGGGAGGGGGGGCATTTGTTATTAAGGCATTTGTCTTCCAAAGCAGCCTCTACATATACTGAGTTGCCACTTCCCAGGAAGCCGCTGGACGTTGCCTGCTGATGCTAAGTCGAGAATAACTCTTTTGAACTGCCTTTATCTCGACCTACAAGTTTTTCACCTTATTTTCAGCCCCTGCGCTGCTGAGGAGGGGGGAGCACATGGCAGCCAACCGAGGCCAGCCCAGCACGCGAGGTCTGGATGCCTTGGGGTCACAGGACAGAGACCAGTGTGCTGCAGGACAATTTCTCTTGTTTAGCAAAAGCAGCAACAATGGCAAAGTAATATGCTGTAAAAAGCTCATACTTTGCTCCCACTGTTGAAAATGAATTACGGTACAGACCGCATAGTCGTGTATAATGCATTTCTGTGTTGCTGCAATTACTTTAAAGCTGCAGGGTTCACTTCCAGTCCAAGGGCTCATTTCAGAGCAGCGCAGCCGTGACTGGGTTGGCTGAAACTGGTTTTGAAACTGCACGCTCAGGGAGAGCTTCAAATGTACAGGGTAAAACTCCTTAGTTTTCTCTTGCATTAGAAAAAGCCTTGCTTTTCACATTTTTGTCAAGAGAATGGTTTATTTCAACTAAATGGAAATATTTACAATGTAAAGGACATTCCTGACAAGATTATGGTTTTTAATGTGGAATGGATTTTGGATTTTAACTTCTGTTGCTATTTTAAATATTGACATTGAAAATCACTGTTCTATTTGCAAAGCAGCTGCAATGGTAGGATATCTTCTCATTGCAGCTGGCTAAGGAGAAATTACGTTGAATTGAAGAATACCAATTACTTACCTTATTATTCTTAGTAAGTGAAGAGAAGAGATTACGTCTAGAACAATTTAGAATGACAAGACTATTGTGACAACAGGTGATAAGACTGAAAAAAATCAGTGAAACACTAAGACGCTTTCAAAACTATGCACAGTTTGATTTTAAACAAAAAGAACATTGACCCAGACCTCTTTATGTAAAGGGAAAGAATGAAATGCATGAAATACACTTAAAAAGCAAACCTTTGCATGTGTTCATCACTGAAAAAAATTAATTTGAATAAGTTGATTTGAATCACTGATAGCTATCCTTCTGATCTTTTGCGTAGCTCAAAAGGTAAACTAACCCCTCAACGTATATATCTTTTTATTTGAAATAAAAATTTGTTAAGTAATTCCATAGCATTATAGTTTCTATTAGTGTACTTCTGCCAAAAATACTTAGGTCGTAAGTACATTTTTTCTTTGAGCTGCAATGGACATTTTGTTATCAAAACATATAATTAGCTTTCTAAGATCTAGCAAAAGAAAGGATAAGGTTTGAATCATTTGTCATGGCATTGATCTTAAAAGTTTCCTTTTATTTCTTTATTTCAGTTTGCGTGAAGAGGTGATAGGTCTCACGTTGCAGCAGAAATGAGATAATCCAGGTCTGATAGTTGTCGTACAGCATACGCATTATGTTATTTTGAACTGTTTGACTGTTAAACTGAAAAATATTTAAACAGAATGCAGGGACCAGAACAGCTGTGACAGCATAGGAAGTTTCAAGTTTTCTCCTTTTTTTCTTTTATTCTTTTTCTCTTTTCTTGAAGACCTTGTTCTTTTCCGATCCTTTTCCTTCAAAAGAAAACTTGTTTATTTTGTGTTCCCTAAAGTAAAACTGGAAGACACACCCTTCCTTCATTTAATGAAAATTTCAAGTGTAAGGAGTATTTGAATTTGTGTGTGACATGAAAGGCAAACTGCTGTCTGCTGCCGGCCCATTGCAGTCCCACTGCGGGGCTGCTGTGGGAGCAGGCACTTCAGAGGAGACGATGGGGTGGGGTGGCCGGTGGGGCCCAGAGGAATTAGCAGGGCAAATGCTAAGGGAAGGGATGTGCAGAGATTTAACCAGACTGCTGGCTTGGGAGTTGGAAACTTTACAACTTGGAAATTGAGAATAAGCCCAGCCCGTCACAGAAATATCAAAAGTAGTATGATAAGGCTCAGTAAAACTTGTGCAGTCATCTTTTGGTGGTGATAGAATACAAGTGTCTGTTGTTTTGCCTCTGTAAAAGCAGGAGATTTTAAATTGCAGCTGTGCTTTAAAATATTTATACTTTCTGTATTGCTCTCTACAGCTACCTGGAAGAAGGGTGTAGCCAGGTGAGGGTCGGTCTCTTCTGCCAAGTAACAGGCGATGGGACAAGAGGAAGCGTCCTCTTGTTGCTTCAGAGGAGGTTTAGGATGGATATTAGGAAAAATTTCTTCACGGAAAGACTTATTGAATACTGGAACAGGCTGCCCAGAGAAGTGGTGGAGTCACCATCCCTGGAGGTATTTAAAAGCTGGGTAGACGTGGTGCTGAGGGACATGGTTTAGCGGTAACTTTGGCAGTGCTGGGTTAACAGTTGGACTTGGTGATCTTAAAGGTCCTTTCCAACCTAGACCATTCTATGGTTCTACGGAAAACTTTCAGGTACGCTCTTGATGTTCAAATGACCTGGTGTTTGAACAGGCCATTTCAGAAGGCCTCATAAATCAGGAGAACTGCCTTCTGTTCTGGGTATGTTGTCGCATTCGATGGTGATGAGTTTTATCCCAGGTCCAGGTAGTGATGAATTAATTTTGCTGCCTCATTGATGTGATTGGAAGCTGTGTGACCTGGCTTGGCACGGCACCGTGCCTGGACTAACATACCTCCCTTCCTGAGAGAGCTTATGTTCGCCTGCAAAGCATCTTGTAGATATGTCAGAAATGTACAATGGGTCAGAAGGTATAAACATTCTGTCCAGTTCTGCCCTGGATGCAGTAATTCTGCTGAAGTCAACGAAGGTAGTCTATATTTTCCCTGATATAAGTGGAAACAGAAACATCTTCCATTTAACTTAAAACGCTGTACAGTCGCTTCGTGTCATTTTTTAACCGTACATTTTGCAGATACTGTATATAAACCTGGATTATGTCTTTTCTAAGTGGCAGTTGGTATAAACATAGTATCATTGTATAGGATGAAACATGTGAGAAGTTCCCCTTGGAAATGAAGGGAAGAGGTTATTAGAAACAACCTAATTCAAATTAAAGTGCTTGAAGTATCACACTTGCTTCAGTGCTAAAAACTTGGCACACCTGGCGCAGGGAAGCGGCTAAAGCATGTGTAGGGATTAAAGCACTTCCCTCCTTTCCTCTGGTTCTTCTATTAAAGGCAGGGTTTCCTCAGCCTAGAGGATATTTTCGTTCCTTGTCCTCCATGGCAGCTGTACAGTACAAACAGCAGCAATAACATACAGCCCCATATTCTCTACTTCTTCTTAGAACTAAGTTTTCTCACATTTCAGTGAAGCAGGAAAATAAATTGAAATTTTAACTGAACAGGACATATTTTCATCTTCCATGAGCCTTAAAGAATTGGTATCTTCTCTTCATTTAAGGTCCCTTCCAACCCTAACAATTCTACGATTCTATGATTCATTTCATGAGCAAGCTGGAAGACTTGTCAGTCAGTATTTTTTTGCGTATTTAGAAACGATGTTGTGAGTTTGAAGGATTGAGTCCAGGGAGCTGCTGGTGGTGTTCCCTCTTTCTTCTTCGGCTGGTACCTGGGTGACCATCATTGCACTAACTCAGGCTGTATTTCATAGGGCCAGCACTGCTGGCCTTTTTCGCAGGGTGTTGGTTGAAGTATGCCAGAATAACAAGTCCTGAAGGTATTATACCTCATTAGTTTTATGGTCTTTTGTCAGTATTTGAAGGTTTTTTTGAAGGGGAAGAACATGTTTATTACCATGAAACTGGGTGCGTGGCTAAAATGCTTCAGCTGTTTTTGGAAGATAAAACTTGCAGTGCTTTCACTGAATTCGGACTAGAAAAGAAGACTTTTTCCTAGTAAGAGATGATGTGAGTAACCTTTGCAAGATAAATGTAGCTTTTATAGATGAATTGGTGTGTTTTTCAGGATCCGTTTTCTCTTTAAAAAGCTGCCTCTTTCTCCTCCTCCTTCTCCAAAGAACTTTGCTGGGGCAGAATAACACATGTGCATGTGTGAAAAATTGCTGTTCGTAAGTGTCTCAACCTAGCTAAATATTTAAACATATGTAGCTCGCCTGTGTATATGCTACTAAAGCAATGGTTTCCTGAATCAAGATTTAACAGATTATTACTGAGGTTATGCTGATTTTGGAACTTAGACTCTGTTGCTGCAATATGTGGGTCCTTCTGGTTCTGTCATTTATTTTTACACAGGATTTCCCTCTGAAGTGGTGCAGTTCTGAAAAGGGCAGAGATCCCTGCTTCCAAAAAGAGGTTATAGTGCTTATGTTGGATATTATTAACCCAAACACAGAGTCTAATTCCCCGAGCGTTAGATTTGCTGAGTTTCGTACGCAGTGCAGGGAAGGATGGAGGTGTTTCTGGATTCCCAGCAGCCAGAATTGCTTGTGCTGGCCAAGAGGAACTCGAACTCCATTTGTTCAGGGATACTGCAGGGCAGAGATGGCTTAATACTAGAAATGTGCTTTTTTGGGGTCTTGCAGAGGGACTCAGAGGTTCAGGTTTAGAAATCATATTAGAAGCTTCATTTCTCATGGGTTTCAGTGGCTGCCTACAGTCAAAATAGTAGTTAGAAGTCACAATGTTTTAAGGTAACAAATACGAAGAATAGTAAATATTTTATAAGAAATAAGTATTTTTGATATATGTATTGTGCTTAATACAAAGCTAAGTTAGATAAAGCCTCACTGGGAGATCTGATTAATGTTCTTACTCTTTTTAATTTTGTGTTATGCTGGCATTGTACTTGAGCTTCAAAGTTATAGTCGTTTGTCACCATGGGTTGTTTGTTGCAGCGAAACTCCTAATTTGCTCAGTTTGTAACACTGAACACTCCATCCGTGTCGGCAGAGAGATTTGCTGCTGTAGGAATGTCCAGATTGGTGTCTTCCCTCGCTATAGAAAACTTACTATTAGAAAAAAAAATATAGGGAAAGCTTTGCTGAAAGGTCCTCTTGGATTGCTGTGGTTGGTCTTATTTTTTACAAGTAGCATGTGCAAAGTTCTTGATATCAATTTCATGGAGTTTTGGGAAAATTATCAAAGATTTTACCTAAATTTTACAATGTAATGACAGGGAAATTGGAATTATTAAATATTTTTTTTAAATATGATATTTTTACAATATGTTGTTATTGTGCTTTTGTGTTTTCCACTGCGTTTTTCAGAATTTGTAATTCAGGGATTTGAAACCTTATTTAAATCTTAATCATTTTTAGTAGGATGTGTGTTACAAAAAAAGGTGGTTGAGTGACCCATGAAACTTCCAAAGATACAGATCACAAGAACTGCTTAATAGATCCTTCCCAGCTGCTCCTATAACTGCATTTGGTTTTCCGTAAAGCCGAAAGTGCTATTTTGTTTTCAAATTTTAAGTTACATTAAATACAGTTCTAGCATCTCTTTCCCCTACTGATTTTCAGCTATTTGACAGCGGAAAAATCAGCATTTTCTTTCCTGATTCAATTGGCTTCCTTAGATTAGTTATTAATTTTTTTCTTTGATATTATAGCAAGACCCTTTTTGCTGCCATGTTTCTATGATGCCATTACTATTTGCTAATGATATATGCTGAGTGCCAGATAGTACGTTTACTGTCTTTTTAGATGTGAATATTTCTGCAGGACAGGATAAGAAAAAGGTATTAAAAGAGAATGTAAAAAAATCTTTTTCATATGTGTAGCAGAATTGATTTTCTCTTAATTCTTTGAACACTTTAGCTGAATTTTGCTGATTATCAGATTCACGCAGCATGCTGAAGCAGTGTTTTAGAGATGATTTCTTATTACAGAAATTCATTTAATCAATTTGAGGATAATTATAATAGTCTGATTATAGAAATGCATGGATGCATGGAGGCTTAGGCAGATATTCACTCATTTAAAGGTGCTCATCTGAAGTAGTGAATTTGGAAGCCTTGTTCTCTAGGAGCTCCCCTGTATTCCTTTGAGATGGCAACAGAGATCTTTGATGAGTTGAGTTGCCCCATGGCAGAAATTCTCTATGGTGGAGAGGACCCTCGTTGCCTGGGCTACTTCGTTGTACATCTCTGACTTAGGATGCATCTGGGCCCTAATCCTTGCTCTTTGTTGTTGATTTGTATTGTTCTAATTGGAACAGAGCTGCCCTGAAGCTAATTCATACCAGCCTCCACTTGGAAGATCTTAAGCTATTTATTGCCTTCTTTCTTATCATTGAATTCTTGAGACTTTGAAAATATTTTAACACACTGGATAGATTGAAAGAGTGACTGTCTGAATAGTAACTAATTCGAACCAGTGACAGGGAATGCCAAGTTCAGACAGAACTTAAGGCAGGAATGAGTGTCAGGAGTGATGCATGCATCGAGCCCCATTTCAGAGATGTGGTATGACCTTCAAGCTACCCGTGCTGTGAGAGTTTTGGTTATAGAGCAAGCAGACACAAATAAAAGGAAATGTTGATCAGATTGTTGGCTGGGAGGCAGTGAAAGAACCTACAATATCAAATCCCACATATAAACCCATCAACAAGTTATTAGGGAGGCTGAAACGAGAGAATGCAGATAGGAGGGAAAAGCTTTGTAGTGCTCTCGGCTCTGTTTTATCTCAGACTTTTACAAATTAATGGGCACTTAAGTTTTATTTCTGTGTATTCTCAGGATTGGTTGAGGTCTTTCAGTTTTGTTTTCTGCGCTGTTGAAAAACAAACTCCTGTAACAGATCACTGGGTTCTTGACATGTATTAGGCCCCTTTTGTTATCAAAACTGTAATTGTGTGTAAAAACTTTTCCTGAGGTACTGGGTTGTTTTCTTTCCCCTCAGTTGCTATATATCATTATGAGAACGTGTATTGTGGGATGAAAGATTTGAAACGGAGTGCAAAAGGTTATTATTAGACCATTTATAGAAAAGCAAATTTCATTTTCCCCTCTGTGAAATATGTTGTGTTACTGTTTCTTGCGCTAGCAGAGAAATTTGTTTTTCTAAAATAATTAAATGACTGATTTTTATTTTCTGTCTTGCCTTTGTTCACAATTTTTAAGTGATGCAGAATGCAAATCAAACACTCTCAGGGCACCAGAACGCATTTGGTACTTTGATACCCCCCAAAGACTTGTGATATGATGGAAGACATGAGGGAGAGATTTAGGGTAAAGTTTGCTTTGATTTCCTAAAGAAAACATTCTACTATTGCAGTTGTTAATCAGATAATCAGAATCTGTAGTCTAAGATCTGACCTAATTTTTCTCTTTTTGCCTACTTTAAATGTTAAAAGCCTATGGGGGAAAAAACACAGAAAAATAAATACCACTTGTATTGAAACAAATACAGCAAGTTTGCATGAATATTTAATATTTCTCCTGTGGTTCTTTGGCATGTACATTAGCACACAGCTCAACTGTTGAAATTCAAAAATAATCTCCTTACCTACAATTCTATATTTTCTATATAATTCTATATTTGTTTAGAAGAGGCTTGTATGTCTTTCATTTAACTGAGGTTCGTATGTCCCCCCACTTCCAAGTTGCATTCAATTTTTTTTTACACGAACATCCATTTGAAAAGGAGAATCAGTGAGCACTAGTAGGTAGGATGTGTTACACTTTGGGGGAAACATAAACACTCAAAAATATTTCATGTTTCATTCTCAAAATACCTGCATTTTAAAATCTGCAGAAGTTGAGATTTTCCAGGAGGTTTATTCACGTACCAATTGAACATTAATTTTAGAAGGCGGTATGCGGAAAAGTTTCATGGGTTGCTTTTTATATGGATTTATTTTCCTCTTTACTAGCAAGTTGTGGAGACACAAACATCCGACTGCTTTGTTAATTGTGGACATAGCATCATCCACTTTAAAAGGCAGAATAGTCATCTTTTTTTTTGCTGCACACCATGTAGGGAGATGAAATTGGAGGAGAAGTCGTCAGGAAGATGGGTAGGAAAGGAAAAGATGAATGAAATGCTCGGCCAGGAGCAGCACAGACTTCCCCAGAGCTGGCACTGCTTACGCCTGAAGCAGGAGCTGTTCCTTGGAGGTGACAGTGCGAATCCAAAGGAAGGATTTTCCCGAGCGTTACAGGGCTAGCTGTGTATGTTGTTATCTATTAAATATTATTTAATAAGTTACAAACATACCTGATGTTTTTATAGACAGAAAGTGAATGATACTTACTTTCAAATAATCTTCTGACCACTACAGGTTTTATAACTCTTTGTAAGAGTCATGTCATTGAAAAAAAAGGACATTTGTGTCGTTTTTTGTTTTTCATAGATCTTTGAGATGAAAATGGCTTTGTAAATATATATTTTGTTGTAATAACTTAGAATATTTCAGTTACGTTACATTCATGTGGGTACTGTCTCAAAATCTTAAAAGGCCCATTCAGTCTTCGTGTTGCAAAAATGTTAATTGACATGTCCAAAAGCCAAATGCAAAGATCATTTTTAGGACTTAATACACGAGCATTGGTCAGTGTTGCTTCTTAGCAGATTTCTTGTTTGTTCTTATCACAATTTAGTATCTGCTAATATGACTTTAAGCAGATTGTTTTCTTTCTTTTGTGGTAAAAGCTCAGCATAAACAGCAAGCCAAGTAGACAACCTCTTGGTACAGAATGCTTCATTTTACTGGATGGAGTAATTCTTCCATTGTAAATACTTGACTCTTTAAATACTGGAAACTCTCCAAGAATTAGAGACTTGTTAAGGCATGGATGTTACAAAGAGCACTTTTAGCAGCTTACAGACAAGAAAAAAAGATGTAAGACATGCTAAAATCATACAGGCTATTCCCTTTGCATGCATCTATTCTTTTGGTTTCAGCAGTAGGTTAATTCATCGTCATTAGTAGATAAAAGCTCTGAAAAAGACTAGAAGAATGGCGCTTGCTATTGGGTTTTACTAGGAGCATTCAACTACGAAAAAGAGATATTCAGCAGCATAGTCAGCTCTCAATTATCCAGCACAATGAGGCTGGCATGGGCTAGCTCACATAAAGCAAAACCACAGCTAATTCAATACATATGTATTAGACTATAAACCCAAAGTTAATATATTTACCTTTAGAAAATTTGTAAACAGGTTTCCTTTCAGCAACAGATTTTTATGTTTTTTTAAAAAAGGTAATTAGAGTGCAGCTTGATCTAAGCAGTCTTTACCCTGCATTTCATTCTTTGTGTGCTCTGTTGTAGCCAGAGACGTCAGGAGGAGGTGATGCCACGTTAAATACACACGCTCTTACTCATTTCAGATGGTGGTTTCACATCCAACAGTGCAGAGACTTGGTATTAACATTTTATATGACGTAGGGAATACTATTTGTATAGAATTTTATGGTTTTGGTATAACAGTCTAATAGCTATAAAGAGGACTATCACGTTTTTCTTAAAGTGCCTGGTGAAAAGCACTAAGAAAGTAATAAGCAGTGAGGGACAAGGGAATTCCTTACAGCAGTTCAAACAAATTCAACTTTTTGTCTCCCGGCACTACTGCTCTCCCAGCTTTCTTCCTAGTACTGTCGTCTGCTTCCAATGTGAGAGCTGGAAGTGCTGGGATGTTGGGAAGTGGGGAGCAGGGATTTGTATGAGAAATTCATGTGTTGTGTCCCTCGAGATTTAGATAGCCTTTAGAAAGTACTGAAACATGCCATAAATGTTCTAGTGAAGAGTGTTTTCTTTTCAATCTGCATTAAAAGATAAAAAGCATATTATTTAACCCATATAACTAGGATTCTAATAACTTTGAATGCAGAATTATTTTTTTTTTAAATACATTTCTGTGTATTCCTGGCACTCCATAAATCATGTAATACTTTGTTATGTAGGTATTCTATACTATACTATTGGCTGGCTGCACCTTTGAATAGGCTTAAGACTTCTTACATGTATTTCAGAAAAGTTAACTGTTGATCATACAGTCACTGTGTAGGTAAGAACATTAAACATAAATTATTATTACTACAGCTTGTACACAGATTTGGTCATTGGACTGTATCGGTGTGAAAGATTGACCAAAGAGAGAGAGAGCGAGCACTTAACTTTTATTACCCCTTTTTTTAAAATTGTATTTTAATTTGAACTCAATAAAGTTTTCAGATGTTGAAAGGGATTGTACTGAGAGGTGTGAGAGAACATCTCTGCCGGGCAGTACTTCAGCTCTCCGGCTCCATACTGAACAGGGAACTAGCTGTATTAGCTACAGAAAATGAACAATATATAGGTCCCTTCAGACAGTGGTAGGAAACACTAGGTAGAAAAACAGAGCAACTGAGAAAGCATCATCTTACAGCAGCTCTCGTTGGTTCCATTCTTGCAGAAAGTCTGCGTTTCCTGCAAACCGTGAAACATCTCAGCCTTCAGTAAGGCTTCAAATGCTGAGGAAGTCATGGGGAGCCGTCGGTCATAGTTTTTCCAGGAGTGGGACTGGAATACCTTCTCGGAGCTGCTGAAATCTCTCTGCTTTCACTGGCATTACCAATTCTTAGGACTCTTGAATTCTTTTTGATTAGTTTTGTTGCTAAGTAGAGTTTGGGATTGTGGGGGTTTTGAAGTAATGCTGATTTTCAGTCAAGCCTGCACCAGAATTACGACATATATATCAACCTTTCGGCATGGAGAGTCGTGGCAAGTTTTATTTCTGAAATGTACTTTTTGCTGTGCCAGATCCCGGCTTCTTTAGAGCAGGGATTTTCAGCTAATGTCGAAGCATGCAGTGATTAGGTGATACGGGCAATTATTTATATAGGCATAGGAAAGGGCAAACCAGTTCAGTACAATATAAACTAACTGAATGTAATCCATACCAGATTGGGTGTTTAGGTTCCCTAAAGCTTCATAAAGTTTGTTGTAGTTCTTTTTTTTTTTTGTTTGGTTCGTTTTAAATCTTATTTGCCTAGTACGTTTTTGAAGTAGGATAAGGGATCTGTTCTTTTCTCCCCTACCTTCCATACCTCTTCTGTCACACAAATGCACACACCTCATCTTTAACATGAGGTCCTGGTACATTCACTGATGAATTAATGCACTAGTACCTTAACACGTAATTTTTTTCTAAGTGAGGAGTGATGTCCTTTAGCCTATGGTCTGCCTACAGCTCACAAAATCATTGTGGTCCTCTGCCGTGTGATTTTTTTTTTTTTCATTTTGTTTTCTTTCTCACCTTCTAACTTGTTAATGTATGACCCTCGATATTGGCAAAGTTTATTTATCATAACATAGGAGATTGTAATCCTTGATCTGTGTGGATATAGTTTTCGTAAATGCTATAGCATAAATAGAATTAAATGTGTAGTGTATTTTGGGGAATTAGCTTGTTACATTGGGAAGCAGTCTGGGCCCTTGATTAAATGTGTTGCTGTTGTGAGCTGCCTGGGTTTCCTCTCTCTGTTCTGCATGACACAATGTGATAAGGCTGTTTCACCATCTGCATGTATTCTTTTGGCACATTGCTGTTAGATTTCGATTTGCTGGTTCAGGAAATAGAACTTTCCTTGAAGAGTTACTATAAACACATGAATTCCTTTCTCGGTATTGGGACTTAAATTTCGTATTGAATGCTGACTTGATCTGAAGTGAGCATCAGTGGGGACCAGAATTACATGTGCTGTTGACAGCTTTGAAACACAACAAATGAAGGGCACTTTACCAACTCTTCATATTCTTTAATTTATTTTCAGAGAATCTCTGTAATAGTTGAATGTAATTTGATAGCCAAACAGTTAGCAAGAACAAACCAGAGTAAATCAGTTTCAATTACTTGCTACTTGATCCTTGGAATAAAACCAGATGACAATAAAAGTTCTAAATAATTTAATAAATACGGTGCTGGAATAGCAGCCTGTCTCTGTCACCTGGAAACTGATGGATTCCAACTTGGTTATGACAACACTGTGTTCTTCAGGAATTCTAAATCTGGACAGATTTATACCTTCATCTACAAGCTCTGTAGTTAGTTTTTAACAAGTGGGTTTCATTCAACTAGATTATATTGAGATAATCTTTACAGCATAGAGTGTAGTGTAATTAACGACAGCTATTATTGAGCATTAATGTTCCAGTACAGCTGTGTGTGAAAGGTTCACAGGTCCAAACTGCTTTCCAATATACTGAATTACCTCCTCGAGGAGGACTGAAAACCCATTGAGGTTCCAAGGTGATACAGGACGCTTGTTGGGCAGTGCTGGAGAACGTTTCCAAGGAAACTAAACATAGCAGTTACAGAGCTGCATCATCATTCAACTTCTGCTCTTGATTGATTTTCAGATGAAGGCTAGCATATCCTTTTTGTTTCTCTTGTTCCAGTCTGTGCAATCTAAAAGATTTATGGATAAAATCTTGACTGGCTATCTCACAAAGTGAGAAGTTGCGGTTTTTATCACGGAGTGAGCCAGTCTGACCATTTTTTAACACCTTGGCAAGTGTGTATGACAACAGCAGGCAAAAAAGAATTCCAGAGGAGGCTTTCCCATCTGGCTGAACCAAGCTGAAATCTAGAATTTCCGAACTGCAGAAGGTTGAGGTTAATATTTTTTTTCTCTTGCAGATGAAATTTCAAAAGCTCTTGAAAGGTAGCTTTCAAAAGTTTGGCAGATGCGGCAATGTTTCAATACAATAGTTAGGAGCGTAGCGTTTTTCCTGAGCCAGTTCTCCTCCCGTCGCTGTAAGTGTTCAGCCAGAGGGTGCAGTTTTATGTTACAGCTGGGCTGATTAACTGTGAGCAACGACCAAAAAGGGAGGTCTTGTTTTCTTCTCCAAAGCTTGTTCCTTCCCCCTCCAGTATGTCAGCAGTATTGCTAGTCTGACCCCACAGTGAACCGATAGAGAAAACTAAGGCTACAGAAAACTAACACTAAAAAAAAAACCAAAGAAAATAATAGCTTTCTTACTGGTGTAGTGCTCGGATCTAGCTGACCACGGTGTCAGGTGAGCGCCAGTGCTGTTATAAGTGACTGGGATGCAGAGCCCGAGGCAGGAGGAATGGGAGAGCTCTTAAATTAATATAGATGTACAGTAAATTTAGCCTTTGAGCATGCAGCTCCCCTGATCAGGTTAAAGAATATTTATGGATTATCTGTACTACTTGCTATTCCTCTCTGTGTTTGGTGCTCTGTTTTTGTACATCCTCCTTTGTGGTAACACTAGTGGTTTTGTGGTTAGTCGGATCAGGGAGCAAATCCGGCTGAAAACTAAGCTAACAAAAAAAAAGAATTTCATCTTCACAAATGTTACTGTTAGCATAGCAAGGGACAAGGTAGTGTGAATTTCTCCGTTGTGGCAGCAGCACAAATTTAAATTTCCTAAAGTTTATTTTGATGTCGCATTACAAGTATTCATATGGAAAAAGCTTTACCAATTTGTTAGCTCTTAGCTGGTGTGCTGTTCCAGGTTCAAGGATTTTCTTGAAGGATAAGACCCTTCAAGGTGTAGCAGGGTCAGATGACCCTGATGTGGCAATCCAGCCACCTCATCACCAGGCTGGGTTTTGTCTGTGTGATTCCCCTCCTGTGTGATTTAGGGAAGACATCAGTGTATGCAGTGTGTGATGATCTACTATATAATCATCATTATCTACGTTAACAGAAGAGACAGTTTGATGGTGGTTTTTTTTTTCTTTTCTCAGTGTTTCAAATTTTTTCTATTTGGTTTCACTTTAGATACATCAGTGGAACGCAGATTATCTAAAATATATGGGATTTATGCTCTCTGCACGTGAGCATGACTAATTACACTGAGCTACATCTTTAAGTGCATTTATGTTCTCTGATGAACCTGGCTGAGCTGAGGAAACAGCATTTTAGCCTCTCCAAATACATTTCACATATTCCAATAGGCTCAAGACTTTCTTTTGAAGATTTTTCTTTCATTCAGAAAGGGGATTCAATGCAGTGCATTCTAGCCTAGCTTTTCTCCCTACTGTTGTTTTCTTTTGGGATTACTGTTTGGTCATTGTTCGGTTCAGACCATACTCAATTGCCCTTGTAATTAGTGTGGAGCTAATAACCGTGTACTGACTAATCATGTCTGCTTTGGTTTTCTGGGATTGTTTTGACTCTTTCAGCTCCCACTGACTTTTAGGGGGGAGTTTTTGACATTTAGCACCTCTGAAGCCAGGGTGTTTCAGTTAAGAACAAGCTGCTAATGTGTTAACTCATAGCCATTAAGTGATAGGATTATTCTGACTAAATCTCACCGCCTAAAATTTAAGTGTCTATATTGTGATGAGTCACCCCAGGACCCCATTATGGCCAGTGAAGTTCTGTCATGATGTTCCTGGAGTTAGCCTGCAGTGTGTTTCACCCTGAGGTGGATGCCTGTGTTCGGTCAGGTGGTTCTTGCTATAAGAAAAGTGGGAGTAGATTACATGTGGAATTTTGTTTAAATTTCTAATCTAATTTGCTTGGAGAGCTGGTCAAAGTGTCTGTATAGAACCGAGTGTGTAAAATTTGGGCTTTAAATCTGTGTTTATCTGTGGAAATTGAAGTTGCCAGACATAAGAAGAGTTTGAAGAGCTCCATCCCAGGTTGAAATCAAGAGGAACACCTTTAAAATGTTAATACTTAGGTGCATGTGGTAAAATTCACATTCATACACCGATGCTTAAAAATTTCAACTATGCAGGCATATTACCGTTACCACTATAGCATGCTATGAAATCATCTGCTCACAAGATCAGCATTTTCATTCATGTTTGAAGCCTGGCAGTAATTGTGAGGTTTCTTTCTCCTGCCCTTGTAAACCGGGCTGGGCTCTGCATTTCCCGCGTCGTTCCTGGGAGCGGGCACAGGCTCCTGCCTGAACTTTGCACGTTCTGTTTGACAAGCTCAGTCTCTTGTTTGGCGAGATACTTCATCTTGTAATAAAAGAAAGAAGCAGTTTGCCTTCCGTGATGCAGATTCTAGTTTATTTCATAGTTGTGATTACAACAAGTTTGTTTAAAGCTGCAAAGAACAATTTGTATAGTTCTTCGCTGTCACTAGTCGAGAGGGTGAAATTAATAGTCACTCCGTTATCAGTCCCTAAAGCGTTTTCTTTACAACTACGTTTTAAGGTAGATGCCACTGGGTAGCAAATCTATAGTGCTCTGGTAACGTTTAAAATAAATCGCATCTTGCTTGTCCAAGCTTGATTAAGGTTTAAGTGTCTTTGGCAGAAATAAAAGATCAATGAAAGTTCCTCCTTAATGTATATATAAGAAATATAAAACGCACAGCAATTGTAGGGTTAAGTTTCTTCTCAATTCATTCACTTCAGTATCAACATCACCGTTATTAATAGAGGTGTCATTTCCAGTATACCTCTCTAAATTTGAAATAAAGTTTGAAGTACTCTGCATGTGTTGCAACTTTTGATACAGGAGAAGGTTATGGAATATGAAGCAGGATGTAGATGAATCTGTTGGGCTGTGACACCTCAAAGGTGCTGGTATACACCATATTTTAAACACTAAGCACATGCTCAATTTTAAGCGCTTGCCTTTCTCAGTGCTTAAAATTGCTGAAGGTTAAATATAGACAGGATTTGAGGTGAATGTGTAAGGTCTGCTTTGTTCCCCAACAGATGCTGATTTTAATGTTCTATTAATTAAGACTGGCTTTTTTCACCTTTTCCCTAGGTTTTTACCTCCCATGGACCTACTGTGATTATGCCAACTTGGTTCTGCTCTCGAGAATGGTTTTTTCACGTGGGAAAATTTGATGAGGGTGGAAAGGTGAGTACTATGGATGATATGGATGATACCTAGTCCGGGAACCATCTCTTTGTCTAACAGCCTCTGAAAGCCCTAAACTGGTTATTAAGAAACACTAGGCAAAGGGGTAAAGATAAAAACCGAGGTCTAAAAAAAATCTGGGTTGTACTGTGTACTTTTTTAAAAAACCAACCAAACAAACAAAAAAACCAAACCCAAAAAACCTAACAACAACAAAAAAAATCCCAAAACAACCAACCAACCAACAGTCGTTAACCAAGTGTGCTTGTTTTGGGGTACCTCTGGTGATTGAAGGACATAACTGAGATCGGCTTTATAGCTAAATCTAACACATTTGTTAGATAAGTCAGCGTAGCTAGAAAAATTAAGGGTTCAGACATTCAGGCTCCTCTTCGGTCCCTGAAATAGATGCAGCAGATCTGAAAGCTAACAAGAAGTCAGCTCGTGGTTTCATTCTGAACCATCTCTGAAAGGTAAGGTAGATTTGGTGAAAGAGATCAGAAGAAAGGTGCAGAAGGGCAAAGAGATGGTAGTACGTTCTCCTAAGGGGAAAGGTTTATATCCCTAAGATGAAGAAAGAAGGGAGGAGGGGAGGTCACAATGTGCCATAAAACTACCATCATTAAATCTCATTTATCCACTTATCTCACATCCACTTGTCACTCTTAGTTCTTGGGCTTGTCCTTGGAATGTATTAAGTAGCTTTTCCACAAGGATCGGGACTAAGAGGTTGCAAATTAAACGACTGTTATCTGAGAAGTGTTCCTCCACTGACAGTTAGGTGTTCTTTTGCTTTATAGATTTCCTGTATGAGTTAAATTTGGTTGCTTTAGGCTCATCAGCACGTTTATGGAATAAAATCCAGGGATGTCTATTGGAGGTATTTATTGTGGTAGGAGTAGAAGTATCTTGGCAAATAGACCTGATTCAGACACATTTGGATCCATTCTGTGTGTTTTGGACCTGAGGGGTTTTGCTTCCAGAGGTTTTGATGAGATTTTAGGGCTAGAATGGGTGGTTCTGAGTTTTTTTTGGAAAGCCTTCTTCATTTAATAGTACTCTTAAAAAAAAAATCTGCTAAGGCTATTTCCTATTTTATTATTTAAACTACAACAGATTATTATTATTATTCTTTTTATAGCGTCTAAATGGAGCCCTCCTGTGCCATGCAGTGTGTATATATACATACAGACTTGCACACACATGTGTATGTATGTATGAGGATATACAAATATTATGCTTTGGGCTGCCAAAAAAAATTATAATTTAAGGAGACGGCAGACAGAGAACAGAATTGTTTAGAGTGGTGAAAAGATTTGCCCTTAATTACACGGCGGGTGAGTGGAAGAGCTGGGAATGGTGCCTGGCTCCCAATACAATCTACATTCACTGACCCATGCTCTTTATTTCTTTTTTATTATTCTGCCTTATCGTTGTATTTTCATTCTTTGAAGAATGTTTGACCTAACTTCTTGAGCATTGTTGGTAAGCTCAAAAAAGAAAGCAACCTAAAACATAATAACAGCAATAGAACAGCAAGCCTAATGATAAAGTTCAAGAGGTTAAGTTAAACAGACTATTGTTCTGTGCTTTTTGCTTTTGCTTTTGTGTTTTTTTTTCTCTTTGTTCTGTTTTTTGGGGTTTTTTGGTTTTGCTTTATATATATAATTGTGTAGGGACTATGCCAGCGGTTATTCAGATGTAATACACCGCCAATCCTAATGATTTTTCAGCCTCAATGCATGATGTGTCCTCCTAGCTTTAAAAATTATCAGTGATAACTTAAACTTTTTGTTTGTGCCTGTTGTGAAGTGTCCAGCATGTCCAAACTCAAACTCTGGCTGATACAGAGGACCTTCAAAAAAAACACCCTATGGAGAAGGGTGACGACAGATCTGAACAAAATAATGAACATAAGCAATGAAGCCAAACCCTTTGTCCTTTGTGAGTTTAGAGGACACAAAATCAAATCCTAAATCCTTTAGCATTTAGCACTGTAAAGTATTTTGCGTTGATCTAACTCATTCATTTTCATTCTGAAAGAATTTCTTTTAGGCAAAGAAAGATGTTCTCTGTGTATCAATAGAGCTGTTATAAACTACTACTGAGTACTCTGTAGGATCTTACCCAGGTGTGCGTGTGTTCTGACCTGACCCATGATCTGACTATGGTAATTTGAGCACTTCCATCTCCATTTTTGGGATACTATTTAACAGTGCGACCTGTAAGTGTCATGTTGCTGCAAGTAAACACAGAAACAGGCCAACAGATCTCCACATTCTGCCTTCTCCATTTGCTGAACTGGTTTCATGCCAAAAAGCTGCATTTCTCATTTGGAATTAAATCCAAACACCTGTTCTTCATATTTCAGTGCTTAGAACAAATGCAAGATAATTCTTCCACGGAAGAAATTGTGTTTTGATTTTATGTTAATAGTATGAGTGGACTGATAGAATATAAATATATAAGCTATGATGTAATTTATTTTTTTTTTTTAATTACAGGCAAGTATGCATGTATCTCTCTGTCCATCCAGGCTTTACGTGAAACATTTTTTTAAATATTTTTTAAAAAATATTTTAGAAATAGATATTTCTTTCTGGTTACGATCTGCAGTTGTTGGAAATGTATTCCTTTTATGTGATCACTGTGGCAACGTCCAAGCAAAATCCGAAATAGTGTCTTCAGAAATGGTGGCGGAGAACCCGACAGGTTTGCTTTATGCTCTAATTAGCTACAATGGTAGAGGTGTTACTTATGTACCTTCTGATATATGATAACTAAAGCAGACGTACTTAAAAGTAGTTGATTTTAGCAAGCTCTAATGGTGTGCTGAGACCAAAGTAATACAATACAAACAGTCACAAGCTTACAAAGTAATATTTTAAAAAGTATCCACTGCTAGGAGGGGGAGTCCTGTGAACAGGATTTCAGACTTAATTTTTTAGGAAACTAAATGGAAATAATCTTCCCGTTATCCAACTGATTCAGATAAAGAGTGCAGTACTTCCTGAAAGAAGTGGCAGGACTTTTCTAAACCCTTCAGAACTCATGCTTGAAAATTACTATGTGACGTTATCCCTGTGACTGGTTTTGTTCCTATACTTTTTGGTGTCTTCTAATAGCATCACTGTTTAAGAGTCATAACTGTGTCCAGTTACGTCCAGATGAGGAAAAAATGTACGTGGTGTTGTATGATATGAAAAGCAAATTTTGAAGCTGTATCGTGTTAAAGTAGGGAACGTATAAAGTCACCTGCAGCGGTAGATGTGGTGTCTGTTACTTGCTAAGCAAAGTTACTGCTTCCCATGTGTGACAGTGCACTTCAATTTGCACACAAAACCGACATTTTGCAATTGTATCCGACTGACCTTGTGTGCTTTTACCAAATAGCAGATTTTGTTTGCTCTTAATGTCCAAACGGAGATCGCTGGGAAGGCACGTTATTTGTCTCTTTTGGCATGTTGTCCTTTGGTTCTAGTCACTTGTGTGCAATGGCTCTAAGCTAAAACAACTGGCTTGTTGCTTTCGGTAAATGCTCAAAGAAATGTTGAGATACAATAACTGTATAAATGAGCATTGCTGACCTGCAGGCTCCGCTCCATGCAAATATGGCATATTGCATAGTCTTGGCTTTACTCAAGCAGTATTATTCTTGACATTACAACTGTAATATGCCACACTTGTTTCTTTGTCTAGAGTTTTACCACAATTTGGTCCCAAATTTCCTCTCACCTCTGTATTTAACCTTCCTTTTTAAGTGGATGAAAACTAAAAATGGAGTGACAGCCTTAAAGTTCTGAACTAATCCCAAAGTGTAAACAGGGGGAAATGATTCTTAATGAGCCCCAGATGGAATAGCATATTATAAGCCACTGGCATTTCTGAATACAAACTGTGGCTCCAAATGAAGTGTCTGGAGCTCAGTTTTGATCTATTTTTGTGATAAAAGGTCACTAAAAACACATATTGAGGAGGTGTCAAAATATCCTTTGGTGCACAGGAGACTGTAGCACATGCTGCAAAGCTCTAAGATAATTTTGTAGGCTATTAGGCACTAAGTAATTCATTTTTTCATTTTTCTCTGCCAGAGCACACAAGTGTCATTCCCCCCAGAAAGGCAGGCAGTTACAATAACGCCTGAAAGGTAAAAGGCTCAGTAGGAATTTGTTTTTTGGGGGCATGAATGGTCAGTCATGTCTGTCAAATAACCTGTCGAGGTGCTCCGGCGAAAAATCTGGATAAAACACAGGCATTAATGTTTTTGGCTTGGTATAATTAAGGCTGAACAGGGATCAGTATTTGATCTAAAAAGGGAAAAAAAAAAAAAAAAGTGGTGGAGCTAACGTTTAATTGTACTTTATAAGCTATTTGAAAATTCACCTCGTACCCCACGTCTAATGACATTTTTTGCTAGTCTGTTATTAAATGTCATTTAGAATTTTCCACCTCCCTTCCATTTGACTTCCCCATCATCTTTGTTTAACTCAGTTTCTCCCTGCCAATGCCTTTGGATGAAAGCAGTCTTTTGGAGTTTCCTCTAACCTGTTATTTCCCAAACAGTGAAGTAAATGTTACAGGCTTCGGGTCTTACAGTCAAGGCAAAATGGTGCAAAGACATGATGTGGATGGGAGCCAAAGGGTGAAGAGCCAGATCTGCAGAGACTTAAGAATATCTTCAGTAATCCTGAAGAGAAGCTATGAATAGCTATTTAATATGGAGTTAGCTTGTGGTTAGTCTGCCTGCATACCTCCGGTGACTATCCTAAAGGAAGTTAAACCAAGGAGTGTTTTGAATTAACAATAATTTGTCCTTGAAATAAATAACTTCTATTAGAAGGTTCATTACAAAAGAAATACACAATTGACATTTAATACAAAACTTGTCTTCAGGGCAAGACCGAAGGTTGGATAATTCTTGATAAGTTATTTTAGTTGCTAATTTTTTTCACTTTTACATTTAAATTGGAGAAGAGCTGCAATTTCTTACTTAGTTTCAGCTTCCAGGGGCTTAGTGGCTGTTCCCCATTAGCAGCACACTTTGAACAGCATTTGTTGCTGAGTAAGAGAGTTTGATGCCGGGCGGAACAGCATTTGTTCCTGAGGCAGGAGTGTTTCCTTGAAAATAGGGTGTCTTTTGTGTTTGCCTCCATGCCACCAACCCCTCTGTATATGTGTTATTTCTGTAAGTCCAAGATTTATCTCAAGACTTTGAGGAAAGGTTGATAGGCAGCTGTTAGCGTACCTATTTAAAAAAAAAAAATTTACTTTGATTTTTTTTACTCAACATCTCTGCTTTGCTGCTAAATGACTCTGAGTTCAGAATTTTTCTTCCTGTTTAATCTTAGATATTGTAATATACACCATTTGATCTGCTTTTTATGCAACTGTAGCGTAATAGTAATACTAGAAATATTTTTCTTTTTTAATGGATGTTCTAAAATGTGTAGCATGAAATTACTTAGTTTATGAAATAGCAAGGAAACAAACTTTCCAAAGTCCTGTAAGAAACAGGTGAGTTTGGAATCAAAACTTCCTTCCTTTTTGAGTCATTCTTTCCTTTCACCAATTTTAGGCTCCTCTGAGGAATGAAAGCAATTTGGCTTATTCTGTCCAACAATTACCGTGATGTTGCTGTCTGGTTTGCAAAAAATGTACCAAGTTCTAGCCCGATTTTCCTTGATGGCTCTGATCAAGAGGAAGCGCCAGGCTTTCCCAAACATGAAGGCTTTTTTCATGTGTGAATAGATTTACTTCCCTTGTCTTGTTTGTCATCACTTTTTGTTGTAAATGAATGTATTCTTGATATATAAAACAATCGGTGTTAGATTTCCCAGTTTCACTAGTTCAACTGCTCTGAATCTGCCCTGGTTTTGCTCACAAGGACCTGCCACCGCTCCTGGAGAGCCTGTCAGCTGGAGGAGGACGGGGGAAGAGTACGTGTCGAAGGTGATTGAGACAAGGCTGAACAGAGGGAAAGGAGATGGATGAGGAAGTTGGGACAGATTGATTCTGACACGGAATCAGTCTCTCCTGTATTAGGTTTAGCAGCAAAAGGCAGCTCTTGTATTGTGTTTATGTCTGTAACAGCCTAATGGTAAGTTTTGCCCAAGTGACCAAAGACTTCTGTCACCCTGAATTTCTGCAGTAGTTACTGTTGGTCTTCCCAGGGCCACAGCATGATCTCTCACCTAGTTACGGCATTGGACAAAAAAAGGCCACTCATAAGTCCTCCAAAAATTGCTGATCAGTACCTTCATCCCTGCTGATGCTTTTCACCTTTGCTGATGGTGGAGCTGCAAAAATTGTAGCCAGAATTGCTTTTTGTAGTGGTAGGTGGCTTGTATCTACTTGCAGAATACGTATGTTGAGAATACTGTAGTTGGAGTAGTGTTTCCTGCACAGTGATCTGCTAGCAGTTATGGAGCCATAGAATAGTTTGGGTCGGAAGGGACCTTTAAAGGTCATCTAATCCATCCTCCCTGCAATGAGAGGGACGTCTTCAAGTGAGAAACAGAGGGCAATGAGAGGAAGACAAAAGAATCGTGGAATATTTAGTTTGGCCCCTGAGCAAGAAATTACTTTAGTTCAAGTTAGGTTCTGCTTGACATCCCATCGTGTATACAAACCCGATCCCCTCATCTGTAGAGCCAACCATCAGCACAGCAAGTGATACCTGCCCAAAATAGTGGGTAAACACGAATCTTCACCCGTTCAGCAGTCATATGTTGAAGTGAAGGATGTTTTGCGTATGGGTAGTGTGTGCTGGTTGGAGCCGAGCAGGTGCAGGCTGGGGTTTTGCCCCAGGATTGGAATCAGCAGCTGACGAGCACAGCCTCGGGTGAGGCAGGCCAGTGAGTTTATCCCTTAGTGCAGCAGAGCAGAGGGCTGGGGTTTACCGATAATGTTGGAAAACTCAATATGTAGTCCAGGAACATGTAAACTCTGCAATTTAACTGTAGTTATTAACGCTGAAAACTATTTATGTGGTAGCCTATTGCAGAAATGGTGTATTGTTAATTGATACTTTTAGCGATGAGTATTCATTTTCTGAAAATACGTTAAAATATCCCTTTAGTGGTTAAACAGCTTTCTCTTTGAAAGCTGCATTGTTTGACAAAGATTCCTGGTGTTTAAAATGTCATCTGGATCCAATAATATGTCTCAATTGGGAAGAAACTCTTATATTGCAACAAACGTACCCGCTGGAGAGCCATAGGAAGTCCCATCCCTGCAGGATCTGTTACACAGTCAGCATCTTTCCTCCCCTGGAAAACGCAGGGCAGCGCTGCTCCTCCGTGATGCCAGAGCCACTGCTGAGTCCCAGGCACCTGTGTCTGCCTGAAAAGAGCGTACTTCATTTCAAAGAATTTCTGCCCGTTAAAAGTAAAGCGAAAGAGCACGCCAGAACCAAACAGCATTTTGAAAGATGCTTTTACTCTTGCAGTAACTCTCTTTTGTAATATACAGATTAACAGTTATCTTGATTGATGTCGATGCTTATCCAAAAGAAAATGAATTGCAGATACGTATGTGATATAATCATATATGTGAATCAAAACGTGACTACTCCAGTAAGCTGATATGTGCTACAAAATGTGTGCCCTGCCTGACACAGCCTGATGCGGGACTGGGAAAGAGAAAAAGGTTTAAACTTTGCTGCAGACTCCCAGTGTTACCATTAAAGTGCAGAATAAGACACAGATAGAAACGGCTACAAGACAAATGGAAAGAATTTGAGTTTGTGTTTTTCTTGTATTTGTGATGCCTGTGGTTGCTGTCTGCTACTCCAGCTTCCCCCAGATTTCTTCTGTGGCTTTCAAAGTAGGTTCGTATAAATTGTATGAAGTTCATTAAAAGTTTTCTTACGCATCACAGCTCCTAAACTAGAAGTCAGACAAACGTCCACAAGGACAAACAATAGCTCCAGATGAGCTGCCCTCAGCAAGCGATCACATCAGAATCCATTTTATTCAGAATCTGGGAGCGTGGCCCGATTCAGTGTCTTAAATCAATGTATTATATAGTGCAGTGTGGAGCTGCGAAGTACAGCGCTTGGTTTGGTTCTGATTTCTCCCAAGATATGTATGTTCGGTTGAGTGGTTTGGATTTGTTTTCCAGGGTTCAAAGCTTTTTTGTCTGGTTTCTCCAGCTCACCCCCCCCAGCTGCTCCATCCAGCCCACGTCTGACATCAGCACTGGGTATGGTGGGTTTGAGAAACAGTCCCTGAGGAAAACACAGCGGGATTTTGTGTCCAGCACTTTAATTAGAGAATCTCCTTTTCTTAATTATGGAAGAAACCCAGAAGCTCTGGTAATGGGGAAAAAATTCAAATTTTTTGTTTCTTAAACTTGACTTCTTACTATATGATATTGCCTACAGAAATAAATGTATTTCAATATCTTTCCCTTCTTTTACTACTCCTTCTCAACTTTGTCATGTTATTTTTCGGCTTTTTCTGGATGCTCCGCTTAAATATTTTGTTTGGCCCACCTGGTTTTATATAGCAGAGATTTTTAGCCTGATAAAATCATCTGGCCTCCACTGGGTTGGAGGAAAGAAAAATCTGTATTGAAACAGATTTGAATGACCTTTTTAAACAGATTTTTAATGTTCTAGCCATATTGCAAGAACTTGCACCATTGGAAAATGTAAATAGATGCTGCTTTTTTACCTTCAGTACAGGGCTGTATCTTTACAGGTGGGTTTACGCTTCATATGTTATGGTGTGTAATGGAATACTGTCTGCCATAAGATCGCCCTTCTGAGACTGTGTCTCTGGCATGAAGATTTTCTGATTTTTAGATGAGAAATGTTGCATATGAGATCTCTAATATATCCTAGAGCCTGATAGATACACGGTCCAGGAGATTTTTTTCGTGCAGAGTTTCAGCAGTGCTGCTTGCAATCCCATTAAGAAAAATGTACCATGGAAATAAGCTGCAAGAAAAAACATTTTGTTTTCAGATGTTTCTCATTCTGAGGTTGTTTTTAATAAGGTCTCTTACTATGGGGCCTGATTCACCTTTCCCAAGTAGAGACCAGTATATGTATTTGGCAACCAAAGAAAGAACAATAATTCTAGTAAAATGAAAAAAACACTCTTCTGAAGTCACTGATCCCTTTCAGTAAACGATTTTGGTCACTTCAGGCTTCATGAACTGTTCAGCAGCTGGGTTTTTCTCTTCTGGGACTAACCTGTACCAAGCTTTATAGCCCTGTCAAAATGAGATGATGTTCATTTTTCCACCTCTGTCCTTGTGGTCAGCTGTACTTCATTTTTAAATAGCGCTGCTTGCTTTTGTAATAGCTTTATCTTTTCTACAGATACGTTTATTGAATGACCCCTTAGATAACTTCATGGACACATACAGAAACAATATGAACGAAATGATGTAAACCTTATTCATTTGGCAGAAAAATAAAATGTGTCTTCAGATGTAACTATGAATACCGGTCGGTTCCTGGTTTGAAATAACTGCTTCTCTTCCAGGGTGTTCCAGAAGATTTGTTGTTTTTTTATAAGCACATCCAGAAGGGCGGTGAAGTCTTTCGAGTAAACCATTGCCTCCTGCTGTACCGCTACCATCCACAGGCTGCAACTCATTCCGTCCTAGAGTAAGTTGCATTTTTTGGTAGAACTTAAAAATTAGATTAGTCTTAGATGATCAGCAGCAAAGATGCTTAATGTCTTCAAGACAACGCACAGCAAAATAATTACCCACTTGTGTTTAATTGTTCAAAAAAAAAAAAAAGGCTAAAAAGCAAGCATAACATAGTATGTTGGTAGTATCCTCTTTTGATGGTGGAAGGTTAGTTTTTTCTCTTTGTTCTTGCTATAATTTGCTTTTGAGTAACAGACGGTAATGCTGGAATTGAAATAATGAATTGAAATCTTTGGTTTGGACACTGTTGCCCATACACTGTGGATACACCTGTGTGAATGATTTTGTGAGGCAGGGATGGGCTGGGGGCATATCAACATTTCACAAACAGTCTAAGAAATTGTTTCGTCTTTGCAACTGCTTTTGAAATAATTTCCTAATAGGTCTTGTAAGAGGAGTGAAGCATTTGGGGGACTGCATTACAGTGGAGACTGTAACTGGTGTCGTGAGATCTCCTAATCTGCCTGAATAACCTCTCTGGTTATTTAAAGCATCGGAGTTTCTTACCCTCAGAGCAGATTGGGAATACTTCATACGATTGTGTATGTCATCTGCTGAACATGGCAGAAGCAAGCAGTGAAGCAGTAACTTCTTCAGTGCTTTGAACACGATTGCAAGAACGTTTTTGAAATATATCCTAGTGGTGAAATTTTATTGGGTTTTTTAATTAAGATTTTTAATATGTGGTTTTGATTCTCATATTTTTTTGCCATGTGAACCATAATCATAGACTCATAGTGTAAAAATTATTTTTTTTTAATTTTAAAGCTTAATTTCAAAAAGAACTGTGTCATTTTTTTAAAAAGTAAACAGAAACTTGTAATACCAACAAATACCTTCTTTTGAGAAAAATAATAAAAACTAAACCTTTCATCTGATAATGTGCTGCACTTACACAGATAATTTTCCTATTTTAAAAGATCTAAACCATCAAAATCAGATAAGGAGGTTTGAAAAATACCTGGGGATGATTAGGAGTAATTATCTCAGGTGGTTCTTTGTATGCTGTTGCCTACTGCTCTCACACTGCTGGTCTGCCCTTAAAGAAAATGTTAAATTCTCGATTGCCGGTTCCTCTACGTGCGCATTTTACCCATCAAAAGCATCCTTCCTCATCAGAAGTCCTGCAAGCTGAGCCAAAGTAGTTTCTTTCTCTATGGCATTGATATTAATGAAAAATTATGAGTTTTACTGTCCTTTAGGAGTCCCACACCAGAACCACAGTGGTAATTAAGTAAACGATTTTCTTACTGATTAATGATATATATACACTTTTCAGTCAGTCCTATTTGTATGGCCTTGTAGAACTGACTAGTAAACCTAAACATTTTTATGTGCATTTTGGTTGTATATCACTATATTATTGTATACTGTAAATACTATAGTATACTAGCATAAATATGCTAAATAGATAAAAAATGTTCATGGTTACTGTCACTATAGATCTTTATAAATAAATGTATATACGTATGCATATATATATAAAATCATTTAACCCTGAAACAGTCTTACAAGCAAATAGAAGATGTTATTTGGATTTTGCAAACAAATAAGAGGTAAATTATTTTCCTTTTTATTGGTGTTTAAATGTAAGGGTGGTTTTTTTTTCTTTTTAGCATGTGATCATTTTGGCAGTTAGTTACGAACTTTTCAGCCACACGTCATGGGATGCTAGAACTCTTGGAAGGCTGTTGCTTGTGTCTGTGGGAAAACATCTTATTCTTGGAAATGAGTTTGTTTTGAATTTACTGCAAGCTGTTGCTTATTCAGATCTACAAGCTTGTGTGGCACAAGCACCCTGAATTACAACATGCTGTGAGAATGTGGAAATACTGTAAGCTGTTTCAGATGTGCAGTTTGCATCTCCAAATTGGCGCCTTTCTTGTCTCATTGGAAGGAGTCAGGCTAGCCAGTCTTCCTGTTGGCGTTTTGCTGGGACTACTGGTAATAACATTGTGTGCGAACTTTCAAATCGGAGGTTGTGTAACATCTCTTCTTGTTGGCTTGATCCCCTGGTTGTTGAATGAGTCGTGAAGGGTTGGCCAGCGTTTGTTTCCAAAGACTGAGGTGTGCATTGAGCAAATAGAGATTATTGGACTCATCACAGAAGTTTACGTTTATAATTTAAATTGGGTCTTTCCTAATTTGCCTTTTGGGCACCCCACCTTGTTTAATGCGTGTTCTACCTTTCCTAGAGTCTCTTTTTTTTTTTTTTTTTTTTTTTTTTTGCCTTTCACCATTGGCCTCCATTGTCTTTGAATTTTCAGAGTTAGCCTAGACCTGGATTTGGAAGTAGTAACTCGCCAACCAGATCAATATCTTGTCTGAGATCAAAATGATGCTTGTAGGAAAGTTGATTTATTTTATTTTTTTTTTTTTTAACAGATTATGGCTAGTTTCAGTCTTAAAAAATAGAGCTGGTTAATGGGACTTGTTTATACAAAGGTGCGTGATTCAGTCTTTTCAGCAAGGAGAACAGTTGCTCGTAGCCTGTTGTGGGCTGATTTCAGTTTATACAAGTGTCTTTCATTACCATTCAGGGGAAGAAAATGCCTGATTTTGCATTTTCAGACTTCCTAAAATATCAATGTCACTTGCCAAGTAGTTTTATGTAGTTCTTTTTATTTAGTATGTATAATTGTAAACACTAATGATTTTTTAGGTCATTTCCTATGATTAGTATCCTTCTGGAACAAATATCTAGAGGTGAAAGTATCTGTGAAGCAGGAAACAAAATCTGATTTGCGTTCTCCCTTTCCCTGGGGGCATCAGGCTGCATTATTAAATGTTTTGGGTGTGTGACAGAATCTGAATGAAGTACAATGTCTATATTTAGATTTCATTAGGTGCATAAAGAAATATAAACCTTCTCATTGTAATTTCATCTAAAGTCTATGCTGGATACCTGCTAAATGTGAATGAGCACTACAATTTTTGAGAAACTTCTCTTCAGCCAGGAATTTACAACACAAAATCCCGTGTATTGTGTATCTCCTGGATCGAAATCATTTTATCTCACATTACAGCTTGTGTCCTAGGGCTGTGTGTACTTTGTGCTGCACAGCTACAGTACACGGGTTGGATACAGTATCAGAGCTGGCTTTATAGGGAGAAGCACTGTAGTAAGGAACTTTGGGATATAATAAAAACGTTGTAAAATTCATAGATTTTTATCTTGCCAAAGGGGAGAGAAAGGAACCATATATAAGACAACGTACCTCATTGCGAGATAAAAGTCAGCTTGGAACAAGATAAGCCATAAAGCATCATGCTTGTCTTTAGGAAGTGTTGCTGGTGAAGACAGGCAGTCAGGGCAGGTAGCTGATCTGTGCAGCAATTTACAAACTTTTGGTCAAAGTAAATTTAATATATGCAGAAAATAAGGTTTGTACCTTCTGTCTGAGATTCAGGCGATTCTCTTGTATGCAGAAAATGTGAAGTGTGCTGATAAGGCTTGCACTAATTTCATATGCTGTCTATTCAGAATGAGTATAATATTGTAAGAGCTTGTCCTGCAGAAATAACCAAAATTACGTAATCTATTGAAACCATCTGGTTTCAGGCACTGGAAGCTTCCAGTGTCGTCTAAGCGAAGGAGAAGAGGCATTTAGCCTGCCACGTGCATGTGGTTGCTTTAGAGGTACTGGGAGGCACGGGTCTGCTGTGGCTGGTGAGCGCTGGAATGCCGGCTGCGTCTCCTGCAGAAACATACGCACCCAAAAATAGGCAGGAGAGAGGAATAGCGTAACATATTCCTGTACGACTCAAATAAAGATGAGGTCAACTGCATTTTTATCTTCTATGCTTGCATTTGGCACTTCAATTAAACATGGAAACTAATGACCTCATTAGATTCTTGAAAAGTAAATGGCATTAACATTGATAGTCTCTGTCTTTCTTAATAAGCCTTTCATGAAAAATAGGCCACAATGCAAACCATGCCTCAGTTAATGACCCATGACCTGAAGATGAACTCAGACATTAATAGAACCTATTAACAGTGTAAATGTAATAACTCAGTGGGACGATATAGTCCAGCAATTAATAAGTTCACATGAAGTTCAACAGAACAACAACCACAAAAAAAATCAGTTTATTCACCAGTATGGTCAAGGTTCAAACGGGATTCATTTCTGAATTTCCTGTGGATTGCAAGGACCTTATATTTTGCGTGCAGAACTAGCCATAAAGGATCTGTTCTTTCAGCTCTCTCTGTGATTAAAAATTGCTCTGTTCTTCCATCTCTGGATTATCTATCAGGTGAGATTCACCTATAATATAGACCTCTCTTATCCTGCCATGAATAAAAAACCACTGGAAGAGGCCGAATAGCTCCTCTTCCTGTCTGGTGTTACCCGAGTAGCGTGCAGGACCAACCGACGTGGAAAAGGACAGATTTATAGATTTATAGTATTACTGTGGACGGTAATCGATGCCTAAAATTCCAGTACTGCTTAGGATATTGGGCTTGTATTTGTGCATTTCTCAAGTACTTGTACATCTGTCTTTGCTCTGTTGATTTACTTATGTAGCCTTGCTGGGGGAAGGAGGGGAAAGGCAGTCAAACAATATGGCGAGCTTTAACGGAGCTCAGACATTAAATCATATCGGTTTTATTGTCACATTATCTTTCATTTCAAAATAGGAGTGGAGCAGATGTTTCTTGACTCCTGTATTCAGTCAGTAGGTCACCACACATTTTAACAGAGCTCCATTGTTATGTTACTTGGGTGGATGGGATGGTAATAACTTCTTGGGGCTGAGGAACACGCTTGGTAGTCATTCTCACCCCCCGCATGAATACCCTCATTTCACTCCTGCAGAATTTTGGCTCCTCTTCATCCTTCCAGACTACATAACTGATGAGTATTGAGGGGCCACGGCAAGCGAGATCTTAGGAAAATTCTGTAAGCCTTGAGAACGATTTTCCAAGTAGAAAAATGTATACTTCTTACATTTCTTTTGTAAAGTCAGGAAGTGACAAGAAAATGAAAGAAATGGGAAAAATAATGCACCTCAAGAATTTGGGCCAAGGAGGAGTATTAGGATGTGGGAACAAATTTCTACAGTCAAAAGAACTTGTATCCCACCTTCTGGATGAGGAAAATCTTGTTAACTGAATACAGGCTAGGAAATGATACTAATGGCTACTGGGAAACGGCTTTTTAATCCTCTCTGACATGGGTGGGAAAAGCAGCCTGGATTTGGGGTGATGCAGAGTAATAATACCTCCTGGTTTTTGCGGGTGGCTATGAATATGTAATAATGCAAAATCTGAAAATAGCTGTGAGAATCATCTCTGAGTAGTGGTTTGTACAACTTCTAGATCGTTTCAGGCATTTTCTTTAATCGTCCTTTGCACGTTGCTACAGTTCCCGTCTGCTGCACCTGCACTGGCTCTTAAAGGGTGGGAAAATGGCGTTCCCTTATCCCTCGAGGCAGGAATCCCAGTTATCTATTCTGGAAACATCAAAAAATGTGGCAAATTAGGTGAACCGGAAACCTGAAGGGGATAACTGAAACGCTCTCTTTTGACACTGCGTAAGCTACCTTTTGCTTCAGCATGTGAGAGACGTTGTTTGTGCGGAGCACGTTTTCACAAAGATTAACTGTGTGGTTCTCGCTTTAACGCTCAGTCACAAATTCTCCCCTCAATTCTATGTTTGATGATCTCAGCTTGCACTGTTAAAAGAATTTCAGTGTTAAGACTGCAAAGTGTTTGATATAACTTAAAATTTTCATTAAAAAGGGCACACAGAATGTGGAGATGTGATTTTTATATTCTTTTCGGTGAGCGCTTTCATAAGAATGCCTCATAGTGATGCAAGCAAAAAAATCACAAGTGCTGGATATATTGGCTTCATTTTCAGAACCCAAAATATGCATTTAAGGAAGCTATTTATTGGTATTTAAATGAAGCTGTCTGACAATATTCATGTATTCGAACAGTGATCAAATTAATGTGGAGTTTAATGAGTTTCATATCCTTTTATTTATGAGTGAAATTCCCTTAAATACTTTCCACGCTTGCGTTTCTCAATATAATATTCATAGGTAAGATTTGGTCAGTAAATCTGCTTCAGTCTGAAATCTTTATGGGTGGTTACCAACAACGAGACTTGGCCTGCTTGAATTTGACCTGTACAGGGATTTCTGTGGGATATAGGCACCCCTCACCTAGACAGCAAGGTCATACTGTCTGGAAGCAACTGGTACTCAATGTACCTGGACATCTCCATGATGATCTGAAACGTTTTCTGTGTGCCTGGACGTAGAGTCTGGTCTTTGCCCTACAATTAGAAGTCAGTTGATAATTCTTTCTATGCCGTGTAAGGTTGTCTGGTTTTTTCCTTAGCTTTCTTAACTTTGCAAACTCAAGTGGAACAGAAACTTGCCTGTGTCACTCAAGTCAACAGAAGAGATTCTGAAGTACCTCTGGAATGTAAAACAGCGTTGTTATTCTTCTGAAGTCACATTTCAAAGTAAAATCAGTTTTAAGCCCTTTCCATTTATGTGCAAAGCAATAATCTTCCTTTTTAGAAGCTAGCAGAAGCTCTAAAATTTCCAGTAAAGTGATCCTGGAAAAATACTTGACCTCCGTATTTCTTTCCTTTAACTTTCCTTCTGGGAATATAGTATGCTCTAATGAACGTGGAAAAAGACAAGTGTCAAAAGATGCCAGCGGCAGCTCAAGCTTTGCAGCAGGAATGCAGCTTGTGGTCGCATTAGAAGAGATTTGCAATCAAATCCAAGAATTTTTTTTTTTTTTTTTTTTCTCCATTAGTTGAAGCGCTGGTGCATGGCCGTAGTCTTCAAAATGGTGCAGAAACTTTATATGGAGCAACTGTTCTTCTTGGGTACGTTTACTTGTGTGCGAAGTTCTTTCCAAGTTATCACACCACAATCAATGATGAAGTGCTAAGCAGCATTTGGCTCTGCTCAAAAATCGCACGCTGAAGCGAAGTGGGCTCTCTGGAGCTGGCTAATAATCCCAGCAAGAATCCATATGTCTTAGTGCTATGAGGGTTTCATGGGTTTCAAACCGTAACTCAGGGATGTGAGGGAAAAACACAAATAAAACCACAAAATTCCTATCATTAAAGTTTTAGAAAAGCTTGCTAACAAACTTTTGGGAACAAATTAGGTTACCTTTTAACCTCAATAACCTCAAATGTTATACTTTCTGCTCAGGAGGTACGCTTCATAAGAAGAACTTGGCTTTCTGACATCTGATATAAAATAGGAAAAATGTGAAAACTTTTCATAGGAGTCACGTGTTACTGAAATGCCAGATCATCAGACATCTCATACTGATCATCAAGGAAACTTGAATGTATTTTGATTTTTCTATAAAATCACAAGCTGCGCTGGCAGACCAGGAGTAACTTGCTATAGCTGCCCGACAATAACCTCATGAATCAGAAGCCTTATTTGACGCAGAAGAAATAGCATGTTCTCCGAGTATTTTGCTGTTTAAATTCCATACCAACTGGATATAGTCAGAAGAGTGTGGGGCTCAAAGTTGAACTGTGAAGAAAGTATATTAGTAGGAAAAAATGTGTGCTTCCCAAGACAAAGAAAACCATAGGCAGCTTTAGGATCTCGCAGGAAAATGAGTAGTTTTTTTCCATTAATGCTTTAAGGAATTTCAGCATCTGATTTCTTGGATCACAAGAGGTATTACAATTTGTAGAACAAGTTGTAACAATTGTTGTAAAGCGTATTGTGTTCTGTCATGATAAAGCAAATGGAAAAACCTGTTTGAAGAAGTGCTTTCAGAAAGGAGAGACGATTAGATGTTTATCAGAATTTTCTGTGAAAGAAATTTTCAACTCAAGGTGCTTGTTCAAGAGGTGTAGATTAGGGAGATTCATCTGTCAAGCCATCATTTGAGGAAATCAATTTATTGCATCGAGAAAACTCTTTATTAAGATACGTTCCTAGTTAATGAATATTAAATGAACCCTGGACACAAACCAGGTGTTCTTAACAGCAGGCAGTTTTGGTTAAACCATTGTAAATGCTGTAGTCTTAAATATTATGTTATGTGGTGGGAATTGCTGTTGTAAAAGCAATTGAAAGTGATAGGAAATGTGCTCACGCACACACACAAGTTGTAGCTGTCAAAGTGAATTAATTCATGCAGTTGGGATGAGTGGGCCATGAATTGAAATGCTTTCCTTGAAGTTGTCCCCTCTTTCCAAGAATATATCTTGAACTTATTGCAGATCTCATCCAGTCTTCAGATTTTAAAGATGTCAGGTGTTCCCTTGTCACTGTTTCCAAAGCCAAGTGGTTCATTCATTGGTATTAGTCTCACAGTTTTTTACCTCAACCACTTGGCTTAAATTATATTGTGGAACTTATTACAAATATGAAGACATAAAGGTGTAATTTCACACAGGCATCTGCCAGCTTTCTTTTCTTCTAAAGCATATTTTAAGAAGCTTTATGAAGCATATCACTTTAAAAAAAATTGCTCAACAAGGGCATCACCAGCAGAGATGACGAAGTCATTATCCCACTCTACTCAGCGCTTGTCAGGCCGCATCTGGAATTCTGTGTTCAGGTTGGGTCCCCGCTATCCAAAAAAGGTGTGGACAGGCTGGAGAGGGTCCTGGGAAGGGCCACCAAGATGATCCAAGGACTGGGAAGCCTGCCATAGGAGGAGAAGCTGAGAGACCTGGGTTTGTTCAGCCTTGAGAAAAGAAGGCTTAGGGGAGACCTTATCACCGTGTTCCAGTATTTAAAGGGTGGCTACAGAGAAGATGGAGACTCCCTTTTTACGAGGAGTCACATGGAAAAGACGAGGGGTCATGGGTACAAGTTACTCCTGGGAGATTCCAATTGGACCCAAGAGGAAAATTTTTCCCAATGAGAACAATCAGCCATTGGAAGAATCTCCCCAGGGAAGTGGTGAATTCCCCAACGTTGGACACTTACAGGGTTCAGCTGGACAGGGTGCTGGGCCATCTTGTCTAGAGCGTGCTTTTGCCAAGAAAGGTTGGACCAGATGATCCTTGAGGTCCCTTCCAACCTGGTGTTCTATTCTATGATTCTTTAAAATGAAATAACTTTTATTTGGTCTAAAGTGTGTGTGTGTCCACATTCACAAGCGTGAATGGTGTGTAACAGGCGGTAGTTTCAGTGTGGCGTGTGACTTTGCAGTTCAGCGACCGTTTGTTGCTGTACAGGTGTCCCCTGATCTAGAGCGTTGAAAACTGACTTGTTGAAGAGTTGAGCCGAATATGGACTTTCATTGTAGCATTGGGCTGTATGTTTGGGTTGATTGAGGTAGTGAATTTGTGAGATCTCAATGTGGCATTGACAAAGGAGAATGAATGCATGGCCAGATGGAACATGAAGAGGTCATCTTAGATTTAGGAGATAGTTCACCTGTATGCACTGCAGGGTTATATGGCGAGTATGGGTATGGGCGAACGGTGTATCAGTGGGCAGTTGCAGCTGTCGGTACTGAATTCGATGCCCATAGCCACTGTTTTTCATCTTCTTGTGATCTTCTACCAGGGTTCTTGAAAATAATAGTGGTTTAGCTACAGTTTCAAATCTATCCTAACGATTTTTGTCTGAGCTCTTCCACAGAATTCCTTTTTTCCAAGCAACAGTTTACATTTCCCTAGGAAATCTCTGTTATAATGTTTTCCTGTGATTTTTTGTATCATGTGTTGAATGAGTTTGGTCAGTTTTATGTGTATGTGTCTACATACATACACATATCGGTATATAATAATGCTAAAAGTTTTAGGTGTCAAAATCCACCCTTTTTCTAACTCTCCAGGGGAACCATCTGGAATCATCGAGTCAGGTTTCTTGAAGAAAGAGTCCTGAGCTCCTGGACATCATTCACCATTTGGAACGCTGGCAAGCAAGGCAAGAAGCTCTACAGAAGCTTGTCACCAGCTAATCGGAAAAAGGTGAGCTAGTAAGAGTTGGGTAACATCTGTACAAACCCGCTTTCTTCTCTTCCTGTGCCTCCTTGCTGCTTCGAACATAATGTAGCAAAGTTCTCGTAAGATATTGTGAACCCAGAGTACTCGTTGATGATTAATATAAACTGGGGGAATTCTTAATATTCTGCATAATGTATGTCTCTCTTAAAATGCCCATGTTCTTGCTTGCTGGTGACTGAGCATGGTACCAGGTTAGACACACTATATAACTGTTTATGGCCCACCACTGCGTAACTACCATTGTAGTAGGCCGGGACCCCAGGTGAGTAGAATAACTCTTTATTTGGATGGTAGAAAACTAAACTGCCTTGTGCAGGATTATTCGTACATGTATAATATTTGCCCAGTTCCTAAGTGGATGCTGGACCGGTCCCTGTCAGATGCTGAGCAGCCTGGTTTGTATTCTGAGGGGCAGTTGTACTGTAACTCCCTTTTGAAAAGCTGGATTGTTTAAAACCAGGGGTGGGCTGCGGGGTGAGCAGGCGAGTAGGGACTGTTGTACATGACTATCTAATTCAATTTGCAATCAATTGAAAATGTGGAGGTTACTTGTATTTGGCAATGGCAGATATTTCTCAGGAGAGATTTGTCCGAGGGTTTAAATACCTTACTTTTATAGCATTTTCTTCTGCGTAATAACTTTTTGTTAGATAAAGGCTTCAGGGCTAATGTCAGATGGCTGTTTCTTATAAAGAGCCACAGAACATTCATTTTATTACCAAATGTGTTTTCTTTTCTTAAAAATATGGATGGGAAGACAAAATGACAAATATATATATATATAAAAATCTGATTAATGTAGTGGCCCTCAGACCACACACATATAAAAAGAAAACAGAGGAAATTTGCATTCCCGTAGTCGAAATTACTGAATAGACATGGGAGACGCTCACACAGTAAACACACAACACAAGAATTGAACCTGAATTTGATACTCCAATGCCATCCCTCTTTTGTTGCCCTCCTGTGGCAGTGGGTGAACTGTAGGAATAAAGAAGATTAAATGCTGTGTGTCCCCAATCAGTTACTTCATTCTGAGAGGACGGAACCATCCATTAAATATGTTGCGTTGTCTCGGTCATGCAGTGCATTGTGTGCGTGTCTTTGGGGGGTTTATGAAAATGTTCTCTTTTATTAGTGTTTTGCGAAGCACTTTGTGAATTCCACTAACTTACTAGCAACCATTGCACTCTTCTGTCCACAAAATTATGAGAATTAGAAAATGAGTTCCAGGGGCAGAGATGGCAGCTGGTCTGGGAGTACTACTACGCAAGCAGGGATTTTTGACATGTTACAGAAAAAATAGACTTTGTTTTTGTAGCAGCGTCTCACCATCTTAGGTGTTGGATTTCTGGTTTTGTTTTGATTTTTAGCTTTTTTTGTGCCAAACCAAAATGGAGATTGAGATGAAGATAGAATACCTCTCTAGCTTTGGGTTGCGTTTGCCACCTACTTCTGTAGGTGACTCATTCAGGACTTCACATCCTGTTCAGCAAACACAATGAGATTTTGAAGACATCACTGCAGAGGCAATAAAAGGGGCAAGAGAAAAATAATATTGGTTTTTATTTGCCATTTTTCTGCCAAAGGACCAAGAGTTTACCTCTCCTTCAGTAAGACCGACCTTCATTCCCCAGTATGCCAGCACTGACAGCGTGGTTCTAATTAACTGGATCTTGCCGTTCTTTCCAGCTGACCTTTCTATAACGTTTGCTTTGGCAGCGTTGCAGGCCGTGATACTATTTTGCTTCTGTCAAGGTTACAGTTGCACATATTCCAATATGCTTTAGTTTGATATTGAAATATTGCATTGAGCATTAACCCATTAATTACAAGATACTATAGCAGACGCATTTAGCAAGCTCACAAGCCAGATGCAATTGCACATGCCAAGTATGACTCATTTTGCAAATGTACTGCAAAAAACTACTGCTAAAATGCAGTCGCAGTCTCATCCTTAATACCTGATATAGACTAATCAAACTTTATCCACTGTCTGACATGTTTTCTCAAGCGTATGCAAATGTTTCCTCAAAAACCAATGAGGATAAATAGCTTCAGAAAGTGACTTGTATCGTCTGAAGTGAGAGTAGAGGCCTGGCTTTTAGATAACACTAATTTCATCAGAAATTAGCTATCTGTGGGGCTTAAAGCACTAGTTTTATGGAGTTGTTCAGGCTCATTATGATTGCCATTGTAACCTCCTAGCTTTTCCAAAAGTGAGATCCCAAGTCCATCCATCTCAGGCAGAACTGAAGCTTAAATGATATCCCAATGTTTCATAGTAAGTCATTGGCAAAAGACTGTCGAAGTTAAACCATCTCACTTCTCCGAGTGCTAATCAAAGGATTATGCTGCTGGAGTTTCAGGAAATAAATTCATAAAATTTGCAGTAGGTAATTTGTGGCAGTTTTCATTTTATTCAAAATTAATAACAGTAAAAGCAGGCTAGTTAAACTCCGTGTTATACTTTTCCTCAAAAATCCTTCAGGTATTTTGTGAGTAATCTTCAACTCCTGCCAAAGACTCTAAAATCCCATATGAACAAAGGTTGTAAATAGTTGTTGCTTCGCCCTTTCCAGCCCTAAAAACAATAAAGTACTTTTCCTGTCTCACCCGTTAAAGAATACCTTAGTAAGATTTAAGCTTTCATATATTCTGTTAATTATGAGAACACTAGAGATTCAGTATCATTTTGAATCTACAAGTAGAATCTAGTGTTGTCTTGTAAATGGAGGCCCTGGCATATGAATTCATCAAGTATGTAAAATAGACACCTTTAAAATACAATTCCAAAAGCCCCTTAAGACGAAATATGATGTATTGCATCAATACAATTACCATTTTCTCCGCTGAAGGTCCAGTTGTGTAAAACCAATGTGATCTTAAAAGACGTAATACGCTTTGAAATGCAGGTAAAATTGACAAAATAAGCTGTTTAATTTAACTGAGCTCTATAATTTAACTGTCTGAAGTTAATTTCTGTTGTTTTTATACTTTAAGTCAGTTCAAACTCTTGAAAATTTCCCCCATGCTCTGTTTCACTGTTGCCGCATCCTTTTATTGAGATTGAGAATTTCCTTAGATGTCAGGAGACCGATCTCGGTTGGAGTGTGGAGTCACAGCGGGGTTGTTTTCTAAATTGGCACTAAGGACCTGTAGAAAACTGGGGACGCGTACTCCTCGAATAAATTATAACCCCCCGAAAACTCCTGTTACATACAGCCTGTATTATTTTGTAATTGTGGAAGAAAACCTAAACTCTACTAAATCTTCAGGAAGAGAATTAGTTTGAACTGTCAAGCTTAGGCCATTTAAGAAAATGACTTTTTTAAAAAAAGAATGTTTCTAGTATTTTTAGAACCTGATAAACAAAGCAGTTGTATTTCTTACACTGACTAGTTTTTTTTAGGATGTTTGGAAAGTATAAATGCGCTGCATGCCGAATAGCGTTGTTTCTTAGGAAACAATATTTTGGCAATTCCAGGAAGCAGCAGTCTGTGTGTGTTCATACTCACTGACAAATTATTACTTCAGCCTGTTTGGAAAACAGTCTGCATTGGAATTACGGCCATAGGAAAAGAGGACACCTAAGCAATAGTCTCTCTTTTCCTTCAGACATCTGTATGGTGAATATTAAAATAATGCTTTGTCTCCAAAGAGTTCAGGCAAAAATCCAAGGCTCGGTATTTTTGCTAAACAGCAACACAAGAAAAAAATTATTCAACTAGTAGGTTTTTTATGAATTAATTACCGGGATCTCAGTATTCTTAGGGAAATTCTGTTTCCTGGCTGTCCCCTTCTTGATTCACACAGTTGACAGTGGTTCAGTATTAGCATTTCTGCAAGAATGAAGTCGAACAGACCTTTTTTTGTTTAAAACACATCCGTCTTGTCTATAATTTGCAGCTGAAGATGGAAACCAAATGTTTTTGGGATGCTACATATGCCTGGAGGGTTTCTGAGCTGTCTTGTCTGCTCTTTTATTCTCTGTCAAACTTTAGCTAAAAGGAGAACTTCAGCATTAACATTTTGTGTCATTTCCGATGGCTGAAAATAGTGCTCGAGTAGCGAACAGAAAAGGAGGGGGAAAGGCCCAAATAAGCATCAGCTAATTAGCGGCATGGAAACAGCACTAGTACGGAGCCAGCCCATCAAGTTTCTCTATGACAACCCGATCTGCCAGTGGCAGACTTGAAAGCTTCAAGGAAGTATTTTGTACACCCTTTTCCCTAGCTCATTAACCATTTAAAATCATCTGTTCGTTTCTCTTCACCTTTTCCTAAGGGCAACATCACTAATCCACGTGCTTCAGCTGTGCTCCTTCAGCTCACTCAAAAAAGCGAGAAATGTTTAAGTTTTGTAGGATTTTATCTGTTCTAAATTATATGAATGGCAGTGTGAGAGACTGAAGTGGGGACATGCCAAAAGCAAAGAAACATAAATACAGGTAAGAATATTACACCCACCTTGACTGTGGAGCGAAAGATGGAATAACAGCGTGAAAGCGAGTTAAAAGAGAGCGTACAGAAGGAGGAGAGAGAGATGACGTTTGAAAGCTTCGGTTAAATCCAGGTATAAAGCCTCCTAAAATGACATCGGTAAGACAGAGGCTTCATTTTGGACTAAGCAAATACTTTATGCTGAAATATGGCAGGGAAATCTCCCTGCTGCTTCCATTGGGGAAGACGTGCTTTTGCCGGTCCGTTTTGTCAGGACGGAGGCAGGCACGCTTGAGAAGTTACTGGCGTGACTAATGTCGTTATCTGCTGGGGAGAAATGGGACACTTGCAGCTAGTTCCCACACTGTTACGTATAAAGGCAGTTGTGTGTTGTATGCAATGAGGGAAACTGTGGATGTACAATGTTTAGAAGCTTATTTTGCATGTTGGATTCTGGCATTAAAATTCTCTTGAGCAACTCTGTTATGTGTATGTGCAAAGACGGAAGATGCTGCTGTCTTCAATGGAATAGTGTCTTTAAATGGTGTCCTGAAATATGTGCGTGCAATTTAAAGGTACCCACAGCTTCTGTCATGGCTTTGACGCTTAAGAGGTGAAATAAAAGCAGCACCCCGATTCTGAAAATCCCTCGGATTCAGATTTGCTTGCTAGATTCATGGTTCTGCTCATGATGCTTATGCCCCTGCATGTCTCTTGTTCTGTTTGCCATTAACTGTATCTATTTAAACTTGCATTATAATGCATTCGGTTACTTTGTTTTGACATGAATGGCCAAAATTGATTTAACTTTTGTGGAGATGTATATTAACATGTTTCCGAGGCTTTATATGAGTTTGAATGAAAGAATTACAAATAGAAGAATCAACAGGGTCACTAGAAGTTTAAAATGGATGAAGGATTGCATGAGATGTGGAGAGAATGCAGTAGGAAAGATCTGCTCATAGAGGATTTTGTGGAGAGTTTGCAGGTTGTCTTCTGTAAAGACAAATTTTATGAGACCAATTGATGTAATGGGGGGGGGGGGAGGAGACAACGTGCAGGTGACCATTTATCGAAAGGGTCGTCCGTTTGTTCTAGGATGCTCTGTGAAGTTATTCACTCTCCCTTGTAAAACTTGCCCCTTGTACCCTTCCAGTGGGACCAGATCTTGAGAATTTGCTGTGATTATGTTTTGTTGCTTTCTGTAAATGACCATTACAGACCTAAAGCAGACCACAGGTGAAAATAAGATGAGGGAATAATATCCTATGAAGATCATTGACCATCAAAGGAGGTTATTAGGTTGACGAAATATTTCAGTTTTTCCATTAGGAAATGTGAGTGGAATGGGAAGGGTAAGGAAACATCCTCTGCAGCAGCCAGCAAGGCAGTAAACAAGTCAAGTATGAAACAAACTATTAATTGTGTAATAGCAGCGCAGCTCAAACTCTAGATAATTCCCGTTGCCCCCCGAGCCCACCGGTACTGGCTGGTGAGGTTGTACGTTTGGAGTGGGATGAATCTGCTGCCCATTCATCTCCTTTACCCAGGCAGGTCTGATAGTCCCAGCCCACGTGTCCTTCGCACAGCGGCTGTGTTTATTAAAAAGAACCAGCCAGAGAAGTGCTTTTATCTCCCTCAAACATGTCTTCCCCTAGCAGGGATTTTTTTTGAGTGAATATCTTATCTTTTGAGCCACATAAACTTTCTCTTATGAGGGAGAAAACTATTTCTCCTTTTTCCCTTACACCGTTGTTAATGTATGTTGCAATCCATATTTATAAAAATCAGTTACAGTAATTGTGTAGCTTGTATATAACAGATAACTAGCTGTGTCTTCCAATCTTCAGCTGAAATAGCAGTCGTCTTTCTTTGTTTTGCAATTGTGCAGATTTCCATACAAGTGATATTAAAAAAAAAAATAAGTAATCATTTCTATATTTTCTTCAAACTGAAGTGTGATCTGAGGACTCTGGAAGCTTCAATGGTGTCAAATCGCCAGGGGCACTGCAAAAGAGCCGTTCTGCTAGAAGGAGGGGAAAAAACCTACCTTGAGACTGTTTTATAGCTTTATAATTCATAGGTGCCTCCCTGGGAGACACGAGTTCATGGACGGATAGATGGTTTTCATAAAAGATACAAGAAAGAAGCCCATTAATGAAGGAAAATAAATAGGTAACTCTGGGTTTATCCTAATAGTATAAAGTGAATAACTCATTCAAGCCTGATGCCTTGAGTTCTCCTTATAGGATAAACAACTCTGCGTAAGTCCTGTATTTAGACTCCAGACATAGATTTTCTTTAATTGGAAAATAAATAGTGTGTGTCAGAAAAAGAGTTGACTTAACGTTTTGGCCACCCACATGGTGTACGGTCTGGCAGCAAAATTGCCCATTCAAGTCTGACCTGGTTTATAATACTGTAAATACCAGATTTAAGCTGGCTGAACCCATTGAAAATTGCACATGGAGGTACCTCAGTGGTAACGCAAAAAAGGCTTAGAGTCATTTCCATCTTCCAAGAGCAGTTTGTCACAGGGTGACCTGTGTTATCCCCCAGCGCCGTTACCAGGAGCGTCGTGTGCTGGGCCGTCACTCTGGCAAAGGCAGCGTGCAGAATTTTCTGGACACAATAGTACGAGTTACGGCACAGGACGAGAGGAAGCGTTACATTTATTGGTAATCTAGTGATACAAGAACTGTCTTTGGTTCTCTAGCGCCATTCATGTTCAGAAGAAATCTGCAGCGGTCGGGGGTTTCTGTTAACTGTATTACGACATGTGCAGGTGAACAGGGTGACAGGTCCAGCACAGACCTCCCAGCTGGATTCTCGGTGACTGACATTAAAGTGTAGGCAGAATTTCGCTTTACCTTGTGTCAAAAGTTTTGGTGTTTTTTGTTGGTTTTTAAAATCTATAGGCGTATAAGCAGCTGAAAAAATAGCTTTGATTATTGGAAGGTAAGGCAATGTATGTATTCCCAGAACTCTGTTGGGTTGACAGTGAAGACACATCCTGTGAAATTTTGTTCATAATGATCACAGCTTCTAGGACACTAAAACATCAGTGGTGGAACTGAGATTTGCAGAATATGGGAGAATTTACAGGTGGTTAACACAGAATGAAAATGATACAGCTGAGTAACCCCTCTTCGCACAGTGGCTTCTGCTTGCTTCCCTTCTTATATAGACATATTTATATACGTGTGTGTCTGTACACATATAAATAAGATGGGTAGAGGAAATCTTGGGGATACAGTTTACTGTGCTCAGTCCACACCATCTGATTATTTCAACCACAATAAAGCATTCCAGTGGTCGTGGGAACAGGGCCAGGGATGTAAAGTGGATGAACTTGTGTTTAAGAGAAAAAAGAAAGCCTAAGAAGGGTCCTGGTTCTTAGTCTTTGAAGGAGCTGTTTGGGTTTGCTGCTGCCTCACCCAGCCTGCACCAGCCACAAAGACCTCGTACAATGTCTAGGAACTTCCTAGTACTGCCCCGAATTCCCTCCTTTCTTTCCATTTCCATTATAACACCTCAAACAGGGGGAAGTGTCCTTAGTTCGATCCCGGCATCAGGATCCTCCAAAGCAAAAGCCTGGATCTGCAGGCCTGTAATTGTGGTTCCTTTACTCAAAGTGAAAATTTAATGTTTCCTTAATGTTCTGTTCGTATTTCTTTTGGTGCCTGTTTTCAAGCAACCTATTTCCCAGGTATGACTGTCGACCTCTAAGTGGTTCCAGGGACTGTCGCTGCCCACCCCACAGTTTATAAACTGTATTTTCCACGTTGACTTTGTACGGTGGTGGTGTTCGCCGTATTTGTAGTCCCTTGGTGGGCTTTTTTTGTATTCTCTTTCCATTGATGTTTAATGGAAGAACTGATATTATGGGATTTAAGGATTTGGAGAGAAAACTGTTCCATTGGATAGCAGAAATCTCTCCCGAGTATTTTTGATGTAGAAACACCTTCTATGTTGGAAGAGAGTGCAGCTCTCCCTGGCCATCGCCCTGCGACGCAGTTCTGTTCCCCTGCAGCTTTGCCCTCGGGCTGTAAAGGTGGCATGTGGGGAGTGAAATAGCAATAAAAAACGCAAAAGTGCAGTGTTATGACACCGGCGCTCTTGTGTCGGTGTTTTCCTCTGCCTCAACGGAGTGAGGTCACTTTAGGTAAAAGAAAAAAACCTCAATGGCCGGAGCAAAATGTGCGAGAGAGTTTTGTAGGCACGGAAAGCAAGCCAGCTTTTTGCAGCCTTCTCTAACTTAATAAATTAATAAGCAGCTGTTTGGCTTTTCAGATTTTCTTGGCAGTAAGTGTTGTTAATCAATTTTTAATGCAACAATTAAAAAGATTGGAAAACTGCTACCCAGCTTTCACCAGAACAATTGATTCCTGCAAGACCTTAACTCTCCTAACTGTTCTGCTTCAGCGTAAGAGTTCTGTGTAGAAAATATGAGTAGATCCAAGGGAAGTCACAGGAAAACATAGCTACGTATATCTTAAAAAGTCTTTCAAAATCTTAGTGCCAGCCTAATGGTTCAAAAATGAGGCCACTGTGTATTTTGGATTGCAGGCATTTCGTATGCCTGCATATTTGAGGAATGCAAATAAAAAACCATCCGAAATATTTGGCAACTAGGGCTGCAAATAATGTTTCCGTAACTACAGGAAGAATAACCCAAATGAAGCAGTAATTACATGTGTTCAAACACCATATCAGCTGAACTTTTCAGTTGAAAAGCACAAAGTCTAAAGCCATAGGAATTCCCAGACTTGGCGTGTTGAGGCCAGCGTTACCGGAGCATCCGAAGCGATGGTGCAGCACTGCTGTACTGGGGGTCTGGTGGCAGATGATGTGCTTGCGGTGGGCGGAAAGAGGCAGGTTTGGATTATAGATTCTTGGGTGTTTAGTGGAAGTGCCAAAATGAGGAGGCGAGTCGCTGATTTTAGGTTACGTGTGTCCCTGAGGATGAAGTTGATGTTTTCTCTTACGCAGGCAGTAGCTCAGATCACCCCTTCTCACGTTCTTAAAAACAATGTCCTCATAAGGCAACTGCAAAATTTGCCCGTCTCCTTAAGATGTACCCGGAAAGGATCTATTAAATTTTTAAGCTCCATAGGAGGACAAGGGTGCATTGTCCTGTTCCCGTGCCCATTCGCATGCCTGTGGCATTACTTACATGGATGCACTACAGGGGAATTATCTGCTGGTAGCAAGGAGTGGGGTTGAAATGCTCTGATGCTCTGCTTCTGTTTTGCCAGGTAACAGCATTTTGTGATGTTGATGAAAAGAAAATAACAAAAGGATTCTACACGTATGAAGAATCTGAGGTTAGTTAAAGTACTGTTGTGTTCTTCACTGTGATCTGGGAGTGTTCTGGGAAATGTGATGAAAGAATACATCACTGCTTTTAAATATTGTGTAGCAAGTCGTTCTGGTAAGGAGGCCGGGACAGCAGCGAGAGAGCTGGGGACTGGTCCTGGAGTGTGAACCATGGACCTCGCGCTGACTGAGGTCAGTGCAGAAAGACAAAAGCAGATACACCCTCTGAAAGGATTCTGGTGATGTGACAGAACATAGTCTTCACTGACAGTTTTTTCTCTTTAAGTGGGACTAAAATCTGGATCATGATGGATAAAAGTCAAATATCCATTAAAATAAATAAAGCTTCTGTGATTAATTGTAACCTCTCTGTATGTTATAGTTATACTGTATCTGAATAAAACTTTGCTAGGTTTCTTTGGAGCCTAAAATTGTAGGCAGCAACATTTTATTCCCTAGACAAGGAAGCATGATGTTTAGATGGCAGTAAACAAACCATATAGGAAAACAAATGTTGTCTTGTTGCTGTATTAATTTCATGACAGTAATTAGCTCAAGACCTGGAGTAAAGTTTCATCCGGATTCAGTCCCTACAACAGTTGGATCCAATCCTGTGAGCACGGTTGGACGTTGCAGCGTGGCCAGGCCGACGGCAGGGTGGTCTGACTGCGCTCCCCGCCGCTCCGTGTACCGTGGGTCCAGCAGCCTTGTGGTTAAAGGATGACTTGATTCGGTTAGCTGATCTGGCAGAAAAGGAACCCTCAAAATAAGAAGTTCTCCAGCAACTTACCTTGTGAATCAAATTACCCTGAGGTTGTGTGATCCCTCTATCTGATGGGAGCAGGGTGGAGGGAGGGGCACCTCCTCCCGTGCAGCTGGAGGGTAGACTAGTAAAATCAAATTCTGTACTGGGAAGCTAATGAGTGCTTTCAGCTGCAGGGAAACAATTGGAGTTCAGGATTTTGACCTAGAATACTGAGGACTCACTAACTAACTACCCGTGCAGTCATACTGTCAGCGTAATTGTTACAGATCCTGTGCGTTTGTCTTCCTAAGACATGCCCATCCTCGCGCGTCAGGCGTGAAGAAGATTGTACTGCAACTGGTTGTGAATCCTTAGAAAACTTTGCAGCTTGGATCCGTGGTGAAGTCCCAGTTGGGCATAAGCCATTTACTGGCTCCCGCTGAGCCGCAAAGATTCTCCTTTGTATCCCCATCGTCCCTGCTCTGGTGCTTCTCCGATGGCACAGTAAGCTGATGCAGCTCACCAAAGTGGCAGAAAGTTAACTTGCCAAAAAAAGAAAGAACATATTTTGTATGGGGTAGGCTATTAAAGCAGCATACCTTGCAATCGGATCAAAGAGGGAATTGTTTGGGAAAGGGCTAAAAGCAGAGCTTGGAGGTAAGGATGAAGCAGTGGAGGAGAGCAGCCAGCTCTTCATGCGGATCCGCTGTAATGTGGAACTCCCTTCAAGGAAACACAACGGTATTGAAAGATTATGGTAAGAAAACAAGGGGTACTTCAAACGACGGGCAAAATAACGAGCGGAAGCGTGTGACCGGCTGGACTATGTAGCATGAGGTCTCAAAATCATTTTTTCCCCCTTTTTGTGTTTAGTAGCTCCTAAAACTAAGGTAACGAGTAACCAGTGTGCCTCTCTGCTGAAGTCCACTGCTTTTTCCTGCAGGAGAGACCAAAACCAAAAATTCCTATCTGCCACTTCAGAGCTGCAACTCCGCCTTTCATTATCTGCGTGAAGCTGGTGAGTACCGCCCCCGGCCTCAGCTTTGTGTAAAGTCAGTGTTTGCTCCTCAGGAAGATGAATTTCTATTTACTGTAAGTAGCTTTTCCCAGAAGCTTTTCCTATGCAGTTGAAAGGCCTGTTTATCAAATCGATTGTGCAGAGTATTTCGGGGATTTAAACCAGCAGTATTAAGTACTATTCAGAGTAATAAAAGGTACAGCTTCTGCAAAGGAGCTTGGACCTTTACTTTCTTGCCCAACAACACTTTATACGCAAATGAGCGGATACCGTCAGCCTCGGGGCCTTGGTTATTCCTAATATTTTGCAGCCCTATGTGTGGCAAAGGCTTTGTTTTTTAAATCGGATCTTAAAAGTCATTTTGTTTGGCACTGCCAGTCCTGAAGCCTCTCTTGTGCTGTGGTAACTTTCTTATTTCAGCTAGTTTAATTGACCTAATAACATAACTAGGAGATAACAAAGTTATTTTGCTGTTAGATTTAAAACAGCAAAGCGCAGTGTATGGGATAATATTTAAAGCAAAGTAGCAAAGACATTCTAGTTGCAAACACTAGTAAAAAAGTCTCGAATGGTAACGAAAACCTGTAGCTCCGTAGAAACTCGTCCATGCTAACGCTGCGTGGATCTGTTCAAAGACCGATGAGCTGAATCTCATCTCAGCTGGTGCTTTTCACTGAGCACTCCCAACTTTACGATCGACTCTGAGATCATAACTGTGAGTTGTAAAACCAGACTGAAAGTACCTCAGGGCATTATCATGTACTGTTGGTTGATAAACTCTTGGATAAGCTAGTAATATTACAACTAATTTAATTTTTCATTCTACATACAATGGTGGGTGGAAGTCCCTAGACAAAACATCTGTGCAACCTGTTATGAAGCACAATTTGTGAAGCCTTTACAATGAGACTATTATACAACATCTTGCCGGAAAACTCTGGTCCATGACTTCAGTTGTCATTTCGGTTGTATTTTTCCGCTCATGGCCACTGAGCATTTTCTACTTGCTGATCACGGAACACTACAGGCCATAGTGTGGTTTAAGTAATATGCAGTATTTTCTTTGGAAATACAATTGGAGCTACTTGAAGCACTTTAAGAGTTTGTAAAGTTGCTTCTAAAATCTGTCTTTGAAGCAGCTCACTCTTTAGGAGAATTTAAGAAAGTCAGTAGCCATTCGCGTGGAGCCAAATCTGTGGAAACTGCAGGCCGGTGATCTCCGTGCCCCTCTCACTCCGTGACTGAATGGCGCGGTTGCTGTGGGGAGGGTCGGTCTTACAAATACTGACGGCAAAACCAGCCTGGAGCCGAGGTGGGTAAAGCTCAGTGCGCAGGAGGTCGGCAGCCTTACACTGGGAACACGAAAGAGTGGCCAGACAAGAGCGATGCTGATGATCAACTTGCGTAACAGAGAGAAAGTCCATAATGGAGTTTACCTTTCCACGGATTTTTAAACAGCCGGATAGCTGTTAATTATATGAACCTCACAGTACACCTCTGTCGTTATACCGTATTTTTTAATATTATGAAGGCAGAGGTTCACCGTTGTTAAAAAACCAAATTTATACTGAAGAACTGAAACCAGTTTTTTTTCTGTTAGTGGTGCCCAATACCCTGTTATCACCTGAGACACCACAGAAAAGGTAAGAAAGAAAGAAAACTCATAAATATATGTGTACAAAGCATAGGAAGTGTAAAACCCAGTGGAAAGAGGAAAGGAATCGGCGGCTCTTGGGAAGCAGCAGCGGTGCTCCGAGTCCCGCTCCAGAACCGAGTCTGCTGGACCCTCCTTTTCTCTTCCACTGCGTTTCGCAGCTGATTGTGTAGTTTTTAGCAGCCGCTTTCAGCCCCTGTTGTACTCGCTCTATTTTATTAGTGTTGGGAGCCTTCGCGGGGGCTGCCGGAACCCGTGAAGTCCCACTCTTGCTGCTTGTGGGGCTGTGGGGGGATGGAAATGGCCAGTTTTCAGTAGTAATTTTGTCATGTTGTCTTCTAGCAAAACAAAAGGAGCTGATAAATGTCTGTGGTTTAAACTATTCAGGTATGCTGTCTGCAGCAGCTTTCAAGCTTCTAGACCCGACCGCTAAAAGAAATGGTTTCTAAATGGGTTGCGAGGAGCCGAGTGTGTTGCTGTTGTGCAGGCCAAGCCCGAGGCAGAGGGGAGGTCTCGCTGGGTTTGCCTCCCTCTCTCTGCAGCCCACGGCTGACGGAAGGGCTGAAAACACTGCTTCCCCCCTGCTTTTCTTTAATCACCTTTTCTACATTTTTCTTCCAACATGCTTTTTGAAAGTGGGAGCAGAGGAAAAAGTAGCATAGGGAGTAAGTGTGTAGAATATTAAGATTGCATCAAATGAAAAATGTCTTTTTTGCGGTAGCTATTGCTGTCTCTCTGATGCACCCAGATTTATCGAATCAAAGTGTGCAGAAAATGTTGCTGTTACAAGTTCAAGTCCCAGGCTGATGTCATTTGCAGAGACATTAATTTCCTCTGCAGAAAGGGTGCTATCCCTGTGCGTACTCGGGGGGGGAACCAAAACTCCTGTGTTGGAGAGGTGACGAATAACCTGTATTTTCAACCAATTTAGGGCAAGTCGCTTTCCCCAGCACGGTGCGTCAGGTCTCGCAGCGAACAAACCCCCAACGCCCCCGTGAAGGCAGGGACGTCCCTTGGGCGGGCAGCGTCAGCGCCACGGCTACAGCCTGCGCCCCGTGCAGGGAGCTGGTGGAAGTAAGGCAGAATGAGCTGCCCATCCTCTTAGCTAATGTCTTAAAAGTCATTAACAAATTCCTAAACATCCCAGACTTCCAGATTTAGCTTTATGATTTACCAACGTAAGTTCATCCCCGCCCTTCTGAAGAATAAAGCGTGCTGGGGACGTGTTGTCTTTTGGCTGTTTGTGGTAGGGGATTATTTTTTGTTTTGGTATGGACAAAACCTGCCTGTTAATATGCAGCTCTGAGAGGGTAATTTTGACAATTATCTATGTTTATTAAGTGGGTTGTTCGCAAGAATCGACTCCGCTGGCCGTGGACTTGGAGCAGTGTTTTTGCTTATTTATTTTTTCAGGCAGTTGCTCCCATGCTAGCGCTGGCGTTACTTGGTTACCACATAAATTCATTTTTGAAAAAGCTGTCGCCCATGTGAGTGATCTTTGCATTTGAAAATGGCTTCAGGAGGGGCTGGAGCCGACATTGTGCTCCGTGTGTGTGTGAGGTTTTGCTGCGAGAAGGCGCCCGTGTGTCAGCCTCAGCCCGGCCCCATGGGGCCGCACTGGGGGTTTTTTCCCGCTTGGAGGTAAAAGCAAAACACTTAGAAATCACGAGTTGTGCCCTGTTTTGGCATGGATTCGAAGTGCTTCAAATGAAAGGGATTTTTATTTCTCTGTCTCAGTAATTAAACCAGTTCGATTGTATAAAGTTTTCAGTAAATGTAGTGGTGGACCAGCTATTGTCAACCCCGCCGTGTTCTGTCAGCCATCTTGTGCTCTGGGGGTGGAAGGTTTGGGTTTAACTCTCCTGCTTCATTTAGCATCGGGGCTCTTGTTTGTTTGTTTGTTTATTTTTAACCCTTCTTTAAAGCAGGTTGATTTTTCAGCAAGCTAAATGCAACTGTTTCATACCCTGTGTCCTGAGTGGGGAATCTCGGGTTTATGGACTCAGGAGCGGAGGCTGAAGGCCACAGTCAAGGCCTACGTGTCTGTGCTGAATTCCCTGCTGACGTGATGGACCAGTGACGGTTTGGGATCTTGAATGAATTGCAAAACTAGGACCCAGACCTTCAAACTGTTAAATGCCATCAAGTATTCTTGATTTCAGGAAGTAAACGTTAAAAAGTACTCAACATCTTTCACAATCGGGGCCTTATCGCTTAAAAAGCCGAGTGCCACGGGCCCTTTCCTGCCCTTCTCCGTTTAGTCCTTCGCTATTCTTACTTTTTTTATGGTTAGTAAACAGAGCTCAGTTGTGAATTTTATTGACCAGTTGTTACGGTTTTCGTTGGAAGCTCTGGATCAGATGATATCATGTTTGTACTTTTTGGGATCGCTAGTGAAAAGAGAAGAACGCGGCAGGTAGATGAGCCTCGTATAGGAGGAAGGGGAGTTGATCGGAGAGCGTGATGGTGTGGGCAGGAGGTGTGAGACCTACACGTGCAGCAGCACGCGTTCCCTTTCCTATAAATTCAGGCAGCAGAAACAACGCCGCGGTGTGGAGGAGACAGCTCAGCTCGTTCTGGTATTAGGCTCCCTGTTGCTGGAGAAGGCGCGTTCCTGGAATGGAGGGCTCCCACCCAACCCCCAGGTGCTCCGAGCGGGTTTATCAGCAGCCCCGTGTCTGGGTGCAGGGCGGCCTGGGAAGCTGGATGCACAGTCCTCCCTGTGAGACGGAAACCTTTGCTTCTGAGCTCAGGTTCATTAAAGAACCCAGAGCAGTTTTTTTGAATCCCGCTATTCTAGGCAAAGCCTAGCGTTCCACCTCCTTTCATTCCACAGTTTCACTCCGTTTTTGTCACTTTGTGTCCTGAACACTTGTGCGCTGTTGAATCTTCAGTATCGCTGCTCTGGGCCAACCAAAAGAACACTAGCAAGCTCTTCACCTACCTGCTATAGCATTGTGAGCTTTAAGTCGTTATTTTATTTGGTGACAGTCCTGAAGAGCAGCAGAATTAAGGACTCCAGGAAGACCACAGTAGAAGTGCTGAGAAATGCTGAAGTTGGCATGTTTTCTTAATGCCATGATGGCCTTGCAAGGTTACTCTTGGGGCAAACCTCCCCGTTCCTGGTCAGATAACGTAACTGGGGCTCCAAAGGAAACACCTTTAACTACGCAAAATATTTTAGTTGCCTGATGAAAGGTCTGTTTTATCAGACAAGCTAATCATTGTTCAAAATCTACAAAAATCACTCTTTTTTCCAACTGATTCTCTTGGTCTGTTCCCTGAAAACGCCTGTGTTAGAAGCCAAAGGGTGCAGAAGGAGAAGGAGTTGTTGAATGTCTGCGCTGCGCCACCCCCACCACCCCCCCCTTAATTTGAACACTAAATTTTCAACATACGTATAATTTCTGAATGGAAACGTTTCTGAGCCTTGGTTTATCTTTAGTTCTTCAACGGGACTTTCTTCTGTGGTCTAAAGAACCAAATCACCAAAACCTGTTACAACCTGAAATGAGTTTGGTTGATCTAACGCTCTTTCCCTTCCCTCGCAGGATTTGACAGGTGGAGTGTTTGAAACAAACCTGAACATGCTGAACTTGAAGGAAGGGAGGGATTATCACCACTTTAACTGAAGGCCAAGGTAAGGCAGTGATTCCGAAGCTGTGTTATCCTCTGGGTATCTGTGTGTAGGAAGACTGAAGTGTTCAGAGGTTTAGAATTTTTTTTTAGTAATTTGTGCTTCATTAAATTCATCTTTGTGCTGAGTAACTCCTTTCCAAGGGAGGTCCTAGTTACTGCCTGGATAATGCTGCTTGCTCACTTGTTTACCAAACTCAGTTTGATTGTTAAATTGTATTTCTAATGTAAATAACCATCAAATACAAGCCATAAGACTACATGGGGACTGCTACCATAGGGAAGCCCAAAAAATGCACCGACCGCAGCCTGGAGCCACGGGGTGTGTAAGGAGAGGTTTGTGTCAAACATCGCACGGGGCCTCCAGCATTCCCTGCCCCGTGCCCACGGCTGGGAGCAGCGGCTGCTGTCACCGAGGTGAAGCTCTGCAGAGCGCTGGCAGCCAGACGGACGGGTGGCACCCTCTGCTATGGGCCGGGTGAAAGTGCCGTTGTGTCTCTGCCATCATCTGGCAGCCAGGCGATTCGTATGTGCGGATGCTCACAACTTTCACTGGACCTTCTTGGGGTTTTTTTTTTGCGTAAGCAGGCTTTGCCAACGCAACTCCGCTTTTTCTTGCGGTTATACTTATAGGTGTAACTTCACAAACCCAAGATCTCTTGAGAATGTACCAGAAACTTCGATTCTAATGGCAGTGTAACGACACAGCTTGTGTGTTTGGAGTAATTCTTCTGCAGCAATGCCGCAGGGGCAAGGCGCTCTGTTGCGCAGTGTGAAATCGAGTCCCCTTTTTGTCATCGTCATCAATAACAGTGATCTACTCTGAATTTCATCTGCCAGTCCAGGCTGCCCGTATACTTAAGAAGTAGTGGCTAATATAATTTATTAGGTATCTTCTTAAAAAGGAGAACACTGTTCAGGTGAGGTGGTTGTAGTGCTGGAATCGAACGCCTGCAGTAGAAGACTGGTGCAGGCTGTAGCGGGCACTTCACAGGGAAACAGGCGTGGGTTTAGCTCCTCTGCCTGAATTCTACCTTCCTTTCAAATTTTCATAGGGGTGTGTGTACATACACGCTCGCGCAGAGCACCACTGGTCTACCTGAAGTGCTAGGATAGAGGGGTATTTAATTAGAACCATCAAATAACAGTGTAATTAGAATATCGTGTTGCCTGTGCGTTTCTCATCCCCATCACATCATTCTTACTAAAGGTAAATGTTATAGCTATTTCATTTTATAGGCAATAAGAAATGGTATAAATTGCTAGCAAGTACTGAGTACTGAGTCACCTCTCTATTCTTCAAGGAAAAAAAGTAAAGTTTCAGTCCTTAAAGGCAGTTTACCACAAAAACATTTGCTTGAATTTGTTACATAAAGAGCTATTAAGAGAGGCTTTGACTTTAGCTGAAGCGAAACCTGGATTTTTTTTTGTTCAGCTGTGACGTAAGAATGACAGCCTTCTCCACTGAGACGCTTTAGGAAGATTTCACTATCACTAAGCTTTGCTGTTTTGAACGCTGAAAAAACAATCCTTTTAAGAGACTAATGCAGCAACTCGGGTTTAATACTCCATGTGTGTACAGCAAGCAGCGGCTGAATGGCTCCCTTCGGAGCTGTATAAATCATTACATCAAAAAAAAGCCAGGTCAGTTGTGACACAAGTATGAAGAGGAACCGCCATCTTGTGGCTACAGATAATGACCTTAAAACCCCAAAACATAACGAATATTTGTTGCCTTCATATGGCGTATCTGCACGATGCTTTAAGACATAATCTCTGCCTCTTCTTTCATTGAACAGAGCACTTGGCAGCCTGTGCGGAGAATCCCGTTTGTCCGGATGCCGCAGCACAAACTCCTCCGGTCCCAGCGGCACCTGAACCGAGCGCTTGGGTCTCCCCCCAGCAGCCAGAGCCTGCGGCCTCCTTACGCCGAGCTCTGCCGGAGAGAGAACAAACGGATGTCACATGGAGTAGCACGTACCGCTATTTTAACAGCATCCCAATCATGTAATTAACTAAACAGACATACAAAGCTACAATATTTACAGTCCTTTTTAACACCTCAGTTTTTAACTACCGTTTAGGAAATTGGTTTTGTACAAGTTTTAAAGCAACGATAAGTGTTGATTTCATGTGAAATGAACTTCATTCACCTTTTCATAATGTTAGGCTTGGCTTGCTCTATTGTTTCTCCTCGGTTCTCAGGGTGCGTGAGCTCTCAAGGAAGAGCAGAGTGTCGCACGGTCCTGTGTGAGCACAAACTGGTTGCTGCTGGGGACACCTGGGCCACTGGGAAAAGTCCACGTTCAGTGAGTAGCACTCTCAGAGTGACTCCAGCAGTTCCCGGGGCAGGGGCAGGCTTCGCTTTTTGCTAAAAGTTACACTAACTATTTGCTTATGGTGAAAGAGGTGAAAAAGGTGAAGTTCCAAACTCAGCCACAGAAATTCCAGATTTCCCGTGATGTTATTTGTCACAATTCCATCTGAAATACCTGTATGGATATTGGCTATTCCTTACTCTTTTGTTTATATCAGAGACGGTTTTCTACTAATTTGTCAGGCTGCTGTCAGCCTCCAATAATTAAGGAGTTGAAATAAGTTTTTTTGAGATCAGTGAATTCATCTTGTAACAGCTTCCTTTTGAACACAACATCTCTACTGTTTGACTGGAAACCTTGAAACAGCAATGCTCAGGTCAGCTTTTGCTCTAAAAACAATGCCTTGGGCGGGCGAGGGCTTCAGGATCTTGTTTTCCAGAGTTACAGAAATGTTAGTCACAGGTTTCTTAAAATTGTACTAAGAGCAGAAATCTGTAGAGGTGTCTGGGTAAGAACAGGGAGCTGAGCAGAGGAAACTGCTGCGGGGACAGCAGCGGGTCGTTGAATTTCATTCATAGCTGTCTGAAGTATTAGTCTGCTGACCAATTTTTATATACTTTTTAAACTTTTTTAAGAAATAGATATTTTTTATGCATGTCGATGACAGCTCAAAACATAGGATCTACTTACGTTAGGAAGCGGGTTGAGTGTAAAGGATTATCAGAATATCCCACAGGAGGAAGTGGCGGAGCCCAAGGACTGAGATAAGGTAATACCACAAAGGGCCAGGCCAAGGAGCACTTACAGAGCCATTAGCCACGCTGGCCCTCAGGTGCTCGGCGGGAGGAAAGACTTCCAGACTTTCAGCCACAGAAGCTGCGGTTGTCAAAAAGGCTACCGCAATTCTGAAATGGAACTGTGCAGGGCAACCGCAGAATGCTTTCCCTCCTTCTAGTCATGCAAATACACTTAATGGTGTTCAGCTACTTCGACGAGAAAATGAAGGGAATGAAGATCCACTCTACTAAGAAAAACTTAGGAGAAAAGACTGCGCGGGGGATGTTTCTGAATTATAAAATAATCACAGAGGACAAAGCTTTCTAGAACTATGAAAGCAGAACAATACAAATTGCAAAGGCCAAGAATAAATTGATACCCCACTATTTTTAAGCTTAATCAGTTTAGGGAGTAGATGGTCTGCTGTGGATGCCTGGGGGACGTAGCCTTGGCTCATCAAGTGTTTTCACCTTGTCTTATATTACTCAAAGTAAAAATAATTTTTTTTTGTAAATTGTCAAGTTAACAAATGTTCTTGAAACAACAATAACTCGACCTCCTCATGTTTGCACAGAGAGGAAAGGAAGCTCTCAGAAACCCTCACCAAAGCAGAAAATTCTCTGAATATTTCTGAAATACTGAGCAGATGGGCAAACTCCAAACTAGCAGCATTAAAGTGAAATGGGACCTACATATGGATGTGTTGTCTGTCGTCTTACGAATGTATTAACTTTGAGATTATATTCTTCCTAGAATTCCGTGGCTTTCACAACCATGTTCTAATTTTGTTGCTGAAATTGACTGGGAGTTTTTATCCTTTTTCTTTCCCCAGAAAAGGCAGATGAACAGTTTTTGAAACATCTGTCCTGTATTATTTCATTCTTGCGTTTTTGTCCCAGGAAGATGTCACACTACAAGCCTGGAATGTTTTGAAGACCCGAGACTGGAAGGGCTTAAGACAACCGCCTTCAGCAAGTCCATATACTCTGTGGTGAGCTGGAGGCCATTCCTCCTGGGGCACGCTGATATATTCACGCCCCAGCGCGGAACGGCCTCTGTCGCACAGAAGCACACAGTGGATTTGGTGGAGCAATCGGTCATTGCTATGTTTCTTTAAAAACCCCCTCAGGAGCACATTTCCGTACTTTACCTTGGATACCAGCTGCGGTTTGGGCACTTTCATGAGATCACAGAGATAGTTGCGTTTTTCTCTTACCACCGGCAATTCCGCTTCCCTGCGTGAGGAAATATGGTCCAGTTAGTTCAAAAATTAAACCCTGAAGTTGGCCACATACATGCAACTTCTGTTAAGCCATCCATTCTATTGCTGTATTACGATGTATGTCTCTGTACTGTCATGTACATTTCAAATTGCAGAAGGTTTTGTTGTGTCACATTTTACCATTTCTGTACCATCTTAAGCCAGGTAAAGCATCAATACACAGCAGGTCTTCCACGAGTCACAGTTACTACTAAAATGTCTAAGACTATTCTTGTAGGTTTTTGTATTCCAAAAAAAATAACACTTATACAGGCCTTTTGACTACAAGTTCGCTAATTTGTTCTCTAAATGTATAGCTCCTTTTCATTTTAGAAAACATCACATCAAGAATTTAAGTCACTGGGTTTGAAAAACATTCTACCATCTAGAGAAGCTTTCTCCTGAAATAGAAGAGCCAGACCTAAAACTCGTGAGTCTTTTAAAAAGGTTTCTGAAATAGCACGACATCCATGAGGTAATTTCCTCAAGAACTGTCAGTTACAAGAAGCCCCAAAATGCCAAAAATCCACAGAGACAACATTCTTCTCGCTGTCGTACGAATCCCCGGCCGTCAGTGGCCCGCTGTGAGCCTGCCAGCGTCACTCGCCCGCTCAGGACCTTTACTTAAGTAAATGGGCTATTAAAAATGTAACTCTAATATATAAACAGAGTCCAAAACTACAGAGAAAAACCATAAAGGTCAAGTTAGAAATAACCTGAACTAACTTTTTTTTTTTCCCAGATACTTTGGACAATTTGTCACATTTAATACTGGAAATCTTCCTGTAGCTAAACAAAAGTTTTTATTTATAGCATAATTTGTTTAAACTCTGAATTACACAATTGTATGATAAACTCTCTGTAATTTCAACAAGGAACAAATATGCATATGCCAGTAATTACCATCCTCCCCAAATATTAATTCTCATTTGGCTTCCTGATGTTAATGCTTATTGTAATTCAGAATTTACTGTTTGTTTTAGCACTGAGAGCTTGAGAATAACAAGCAGCTCCCTCTGACACTCAGCACTGACTTCAAATATCTGCTTTTGTAAACAGTTCAAATCTAGCAAGATAAAACAATTAAGTTTTAAGTAAACGAGCTCTTCTTTAATCTCAGTGCAAGAGCCATATCGCAACGGGCAATTCAGAGCAAGCCCTGAACGAAGGCAGCCTGACCCAGTCACACCTTGGAAATGACAAGGTGAAAAGAGAATACGGAGCCTTCTCCAGGGGTTTTTAGGAGGTATTTTGCTTTGTTTTAGTGACCCGTTTATGAGTTAGAGCTGCCCGACCACTGCTTTTGCTGCAGCAATTTGGTGTGCACCCCGTCTAATTGTGGTACTGTAAACATCCCGCTGTGACAGCAGGCACAATCTCATCCTTCTCCAGTGTTTCTGTTAACAAATTCTTTCTGCGACTTCTGAGCAAGCCCGCTCTTAAATTCAGATTTCGTAAGCCAGCCGCGGCTCCCGCTAAACACCCCACTCAGCATCAGCGTCTCGTCCTGCGAGTGCCTTTAACAACAGGCAGAATTGGTGATAACCAGTTCTTGAAATCCGAGACCATTATTCTCATTTCGTACTGATAAATTCAGAAGAATAGCAGCAGCCACCCCTTACAATGACAAACTGTGTTTTCTTTTCCCAAATATAAAGTTATTTAAGCTCAAGCACAGAAATAAAATAGAAATTAACTAAAAGTTAAATAATGTAAGCATGCAGTCTGAAAATATGCAAACCTCAACCTTAAGGTGTAGTTGTTCTTAAACGTGTCTAGGTTAATTTTATTTCCAGGAAATGTCAATGAAGACAAAAAGCCATTTAATATAATGACTAAATAAAAAATATACATTTTTATATCTGTCTATTGTCATGTATTAACTCTGACTGCTGTGTGAGGCGGGTGTTGGGCCGGCAGACCCATGACCCAAGGGATTCCACTGTAAGAAGGAAAAAAGTTTAACACGGCAGCACAAGTAATAAACTAATTAGTACTTTAAAACTCCGTATTTTCTCAAACAGCTGAGGTATGCCGTCTTTATAAACTTTTCCAGGTGACCATAATGCGCAATGCTAAAATTTGCAGAAGAGGAAAAACCAGTGGCAAAATGCCGGGGAGCGTTCCCTGCCCCGTCACCTGCCAGGGGCTGCCGGAACCCGTCCCTGCTGCCCGCGAAGACACGCGGCTGCTCTGGAGAACGCTGAAGAGACCCAGTTCCCCCCGCGCTTGGGAAAAGCCCAGGTTACAGGTAACAGTAGGTAAAAAAAAGAATTATATAAAAGTAGTTGTTTAATTCACGCAATCATATGCTGGGGAAACGTCTAAACTGTTCCAATTCAAAATATTTGCTTGAATACAACGTTTGTATCATTTTGAGCAATTACATTTCATGGGAGATTTGAGCTGTTCCGCTAAGCCCGTTGTTTTCCAGCTTGCAGCGATCCTTCCTTTCCCAAAATCCTGCCAGTGCTTATAAATGCCAAGAAACTGTCTGTGCAGTTGAATTTTGACTGTTTGCACAGCCCAGTCTCTCTCTGCTTCATGGACCATCTCCAAGATCTCCTCCCTTCGTATGTTTTTAGAAAAATGCGGATATTTTTCTTTTTCTAGTGGTGATTTTATACATACCACTTCCAGTGGGACAATATACTAGATCGTTCTTTAGAACAGAAGAATTCTTTTCAGCAATGCTTAAGCAATAAATAGCTGAAACTACGATATCGGTTCTTACAGCTTCCTTGTCATCAGCTTCCAAAGGGATCGGCTTTTTTTTTTAACTTCAGCACTACAGAAATTATTTCCTCTCTTATTCCTGTCTGGCAACAAATTCACTTACCAGTTGGTGTCGCTGAGTATGGTCATAACCTCATCCAGAACGGCAGGATCAACCACGTCGCTGTAGGTTATCAACATTTCGTAAACTTGACTGGCTGTCGTTTTCCGGATCTGGGGGGAAGAGCAGAGGAACCATTAGGAAAGTACCTGGAGTCCTGTAGGGAAGAGCCCAGTGCCGTTACTGGTTCTCCACACATTTTATACTGGGCACTTTGTAATACTCCGAACCACGGCCCGTCCTGGCCTCTGATAGCCACGTGCTGCAGGAAGGGACTTCATTCCTGCACCTCGAGGAAATTGGCGCTACTCCTGTCAGTATATTGTCACTCAACTTTTGCAGGGTTTCAGACTAAGATCTGGCCCCTGCAGGGAACAAATTCAAATGTTGTTTGAGAACAGCCCAACTGGAGCATTTCTTCTCTGGAGCCAAAGCCTGGCTCTCACTTTGGTTGCTGTAGGCCCACAAAACAGAGAGGTTTCCCAGCCTGGAGACGGCAAGAGTCAGCAAAACTCTGTAAAAAAAACCTGTTGGGAGATAGATGGTGCTGTGAGTAACATTAGCTTTTTACACTCCAGCCTCCGGAAGCAGTTAATTTGCAAGTATTTTTCCTGGCGCAGTGTTTAGTAGTGATGTTGGGGGGTGTGTACAGAAAAAGCCAGCTAGGCTGGCTTCTGAGGCACAATGCCTAGAAACGTACTAAATGGAAGACGGCAAAATGGCAACAAAACCAAATTCCGTTTGTTTGGGTTTTCTTTTCAAGAAAGCCTGATGATAACCAAAGGAAGGCAAAGAAATTATAGGGTTATTTCTGGAGTAGTAGCGGCAAATTAAATTGACCCATCTGTAAAACCAAAATATATTTATTATGTAAAATACCAATAAAAGATGAAACTGAAATGGTCTCTTTAGTCCTTACATTGTGCCCCTCCTGCAAAGGATTCTTCACGTAGCAAGTACACGCGACAGGGAAGCAGTTGGAATAAAACTCTCAAGTCTCAAGCTGTGCTGAGTACCGTATGATTTTAACCTTATCAAAAAGTCATCAACGTTCGAATAAACAATGTTGGTTTGCACTGGCCAGACTCTGGGCTATTCAGTCTGTTCTCAAACCACTTGAAGACCTCATGGGTTTGCACGTTCTTTTTATGTGCCCCTGCGATTCCTGCTGCCAGCCTTTGCTTCCCCTGCGCCCCCCCCCCCCCGATGCCACTCCTCACGCATCAGAGGAACAGCCACAGACGTCCCCAGGGCCACCCCTGTACTCAACGCCAGCGCCACAGAGCTGTTGTACCTGTTGGGTTGTCACAGCAGCTCGAAGTCGGGGCTCCCAGGTCTTGTGCCCCAATTGCCCCTCTCTCAAAATCCTAAGTCAACAAAAATTCTAAAGGACTAAGCTAATGTTATCCCACACGTGACCGTCTCTTACACAGACTGAGTAATAACTCAGGGTTTGTGCCCCGCTCCAGTTAGTTATATGAAAAAGATAAACTTCCGATAAACTCTCCTGTGCTGCACAAGCTTTCGTCACACCTGACAAAAAGAACAAATAGATTTTTCTTGAACCAGAACTACTACCGTGTTGCCGCTATCAGCAATATTGCAAAAACTAACAGTGATTTATCTGATTGGAGCTTTCAAGCACTAAATGGTGCAGAGATCTTCACCCTGCTGAGTGCAGTGTAAAAGAAACAAACAACTTGGGCACTTAAAGTGCTTCTAATTTAAAAAAGTCGGGACAGAAGGTGGAAAAGCAGCATATATGGAGTAGCCCAGTATGCTGCACGCATCCAGTAGCCTGCTTCAGGTGGCAGCATTGCAGATAGCAGACCCTTGAGAAATAAAACCTATTATATACATGAATAGCTGTTAAAAAGAATCCTGCTTTAATGCACTTTTTAAGTTATTTTTTTTACTAGTGAAGTATTTTAAATAATACATTTGATAATACGCAGTATCTTCAATACTTACTACAGGAAATGGATGGCAAAGAAGGAGAAACAGCTGAAATAAAACTTTTTCTTTCATGTCTCCTTGAAATTGAATCAGGCCACAAAACCTAGAAAACATGAGAAAAAAAAACAGATCTTGTGTGATATTTGTGTTACAACCGCAAAAGTACAGTTTGAGGATCAGAATGGAGATGCGTAGCAGAAAAAAGGGCGGGAGGGGAAACTTCGCTGCCCCCAGGAAATCTCAGCTCTAAGTGCTGTGGGAAAGCAAACACGGAGGGCGAGTGCAGCGAAACGCTTCAGGGTTCCTGCGGTGCCACACTTCTGCGCCAAGCACAAATATAGATTTAAAGCGCCAAGGTCTGAATCCGAGTCAAGCTCCGGCCCAGCCCAGACCAGCTAAGGCAGGCTGGGCGCGTGTGATGCGCTTCACAGTGAGAGAAATTAGAAACACGGGCTACGGCTCAGCTTGGGCTTTCTTGCACTCTTAATAGATTGCCAATAAAGAAGTGAACTGAAAGTCAATAAAAGCATTGCTTGGCATCGTTATAGCTGAGTCATTTTGCCAAGTTTCTGCCACTGAACCGTTGCTGAGCTTTGCAATGCTTTGTCTCCGCGCCCGGCTCCGTCTTTCCGTTTCCCTCGCCGCTGCCTGAGCTGAGTCAGGGCTTTTACCCCAAAGCCAGACAGGAATGCTGCAGGTGCGTGTTTTCAGCTCTTTTTAGCACACAGAAGATCTAATCGATTATAGGTATTTTGCATTGGCACCGAGTCAAGCTCTCAACAAGCAAAAAGCAAATGATTCACCGCATCTTTAACAATATCGACATTTTAAAAGCAGTTAAATCTTTATCAGATCCTTCAGATGTTTTCACCCCAACCACCCAGAAATAAATGAAACTCACAACCTTTTGTTACGTGTATTTGTGTGCATTTTTCACATGGAATAGCCCTCGCTGTCCCATCAGCGTGTACTGTACTTTTATTTTCTTCACTTTTTATAAGCAGAGAAAAGATTATTTCATCAACTCACACTCCTATGCTGGAGCGAAGCTTCCGGATGTCCTTGGATCTTTTGATCTCCTCTTTACAAAGGGTGAGTAACTTCACTGAAAAGGGATGGCTGAAAATGGGAAAGAAAAACAGATAATAGATTTCAGCAGTATTTAAAATACCTCTAATGATTAGAAAGATGCCAAATTCAGATTCAAAGGAGAGGAAAGGTGTGATGCAGAGCAGTACGTGCTGCTTCTGCAACAGCAGACCCTGCCTTCGGTGGACCTTTGCTAAAGACACAGGGGAGTTTGGCCCCCATGTTACTGGGCTTTTTTTATTTTATTTTTTTTTTAAAAAAACAGGAAGAGATTAGTCTGAATTGTTGACATTGCTTCTACCTGTATGCTGAGGCAGGAACTTCATTTATCCAAAACTGACTGAGTATATGCCCGGTAACTGGCTAGCCATGGCTTGCGCCTGCAACACAGTGTGGTCCATCAGAAATACTACGGCAGGAATTAAAATATTCTACAGCCAAATAAAAATCATTTCGTCTATTTATCATGGTGGTGCCTTGGTCTTTCCTATGGCCTTCAACTAAACTTTACATAAAAGGGGATGAATGTTCTTCTTAAGTACTCCACCATTTCACAGCCCAAATTCCTTTAGTGATTCCAGACGACGTAATTAAACCCCGGGCTCACAGTCCTGTTAAGCGCAGGAGTCATGAAGCCATCTTTAAATATATTTAGCAAATTCTTTTCTTTTTCCACACAGTCTGGGAAAGGGAAACGTGATTCTCACCGCTCTTTCCCAGACACTCATACAAACACAAGTATTGTTAGTATATTCCAAGGATCTACTAAAGAGAAGTAAAGAGGGAATATTGCTTTTATTGCAGTACAAATTATTTAATCTTTTACTTGCTATACTCAAAGCTGAAGTGCCATAGATGCAAAAGAAACTATTTCATGTTTGCCTAGCAAGCACGATTCCTTCTGGACTGTGTATTTTGGAAACCTCACTCTATTGTGTATGTAAAGCAGAAAGCAAAAAATCCTAACATTTATTGTCTGCTACCCCGAGTCAAAGCTGTGGCTAAAAACGACTTGGAAAAGCTGCGTAGCGTAATCTGTTGGAAAACAGAACATTTAAGTCAAGAGGTTTATAGGAGTGACAAGATGTTTTGTTAAGTTAATGCACCTGGTTATATATAGTTTTCCCGACAAGAGTTAGTGTTTTTTAATTACTTGTAAAAAAATTCTTAACAATATGCTGGCATATATTGGCAAATATTAACTTGGTTAAAAAACCTGAACAACAAACCATGGAACCATTAAGCTAAAGAATGCTGGCTACAGCTGTCTCAATATCGTCCAGAAAACCACATTAAGAGAGTAAATAAAATTGCCAGGTTTTCAACGTTGACATTGAGGCTTCTTTCAGAGCTGACAGTGGCTTTCAGGAGCAAAGAGCCTGGGAGGGGCTGATTTAAAATACCTCCATCAGATGCTGAAAGAGGAAGTCCCTTGTCCCCGCTGGCTGCAGGAACCGCAGCCGTGTCGCCCCGTCTACGATCGGCAGGGAGAGCAGGCACGGAGGAGACACCTCAGGAGAGTGACAGACACTCCTGACTCCATCTGTGTGTGTGTCCGTGGGCATTGACTTGTCCCCGCCAATGATGAGGGATCAGAGCGTATCTGCTCTCTTACTATTAAGAGTTTTGTGTTTTTTCTTACCTTGGTGAAATTTCTCCTCCTCCCACCCCTGATTACACAAAGACATTGTGTGGACAACTAATGACAATACCTGCAATGCACGCCTGGCTGTCAGCACAGAACAGCAGCAATATAGCAAAGTAGGTGAGATTCAAATTGGTTGAACAACGTGGACGTCGCTGAGAAGTACAGCAACAGAGAGACCAATTGGAACAAGAGCATCTGGAATAAATTTAATACATGTAACCTCATGTGCAGCATTTTCTGTTTAAAACAGACGCACTTGCCTTTCTGTCACTTCCCAATTTCACATTTGTAATAACTAAACCTAACCTATGTGTGATCTCAAATGACTCAAATAGCTTGGCCTCTTTAAAGGAAATTGAGAAAATTCCTTCTCCTGTGTGGGCACGGCGCCAGCAGCAACAGAGTCGGCATCTGGGGAGAAGGAATCAGTCTAAAGTCTTTACATTATGTAAATTGGGCGCACGCCGTACTGCAAAAAGGTGCCGGCTTTTTCCTCCTAAAGGTGACCTGAGTTTCAACAGTTCACCTCACATCACCTGGGGTGGCCATGAAACCAGAGGACAGCCACTGCCGTGCTCTTTACTTTATGGTTTATTAAGCAATACCTGTTTAATTGCTTTAAAAAAAAAAAAAATCCACGGCAGCATGTAATACATAGAGATCATGACTCTGATATCAGTGGGGACACATACCATCTTAAATGCTGCACGACCACCAGAAGAATATTATACATATACAATTCACGAACCTTTCTGCTGAATGTGTAAAATATATACGCATAAGAAAGAGAAATGCCACTTTCACTTATTACTCCAGAAGGCAGTAGATCCTGAATTGCCATTCAAAGGCTGCTCTGCTCACGTGGTACCGAGTATGAGACTAACCTTACCGTGCCTTGGAGGGAGCTATCGACACAGCTGGGCTCAGCAGCCCGAGCAGCTCCGGGATCGCTCCCTCACCAGCCCAGCAGAACGACTCCTGCGGCTACCAGAGCTCCGGTGCCAGTTTTGCCAGTGCCTTCACTTCGCTCTCCTTTATTCTCCCTTTCCCTTGTCCCACTACCAGCAGGGAGCTGACAGTTACCACTATCTTTTAAGAGTAGCCGCCGGTGCGCTTAAAAAAGCCCAATATGCTCTGCTTTATTTATGACAGTGCTGTTTCAAGCATGTTGCCCTTTGCCTCCAGCAGTCTCTCTGATCAATTAACAGTCCCTACATTATTATGAACACAGCTCCAAAAATTCACACTGTACGCCGAGATGAAATCGTGAGGTTTCAGGCTGTGAGAAGAAATTACATTTCAAATGAAAACTCCAGGGCTGTGTGGGGTGGGAGGAAACGGCAGGTGAATGATGCTGCAGTTTCACCCACGCTTCAGGCCGGCGTACACCTGCGCTGCTGCCGAAAGGCATGGTTTGCCCCCACTTCCCTCCTTATTTTGGCAGAATTTGGGAGCACGCTGCAGAACAGATCGAGGAACTGCTGCAAGCTCAATTTTACTGGAGGAAGGGCATTTTTAACCTGGAACAGTCCTCTCATGCCACTTACCATGTAGCAACACAAACCATTCCTACCAGTTCAAGAGAGGGGGAAACTCTCACGCTGGAGTTTAAGGTTTATGGTTTGTGCCAGTTTAAAACGAGTAGGAAGTAACAGCCTGAAAAATGGGAGGCAGAGCTTTGCTTTTCATACTACGGATTCAAACCAAGCACAACAAAGAAAAGCTGCTTCTGAGCCTTTTGCTGAGCCCGGTGATACTGAAGTTGATTCATTCCCAGCCCCACTGGACAGGTATTTGCCCCACACGTCACCTCCCAGCTGGCAGCTTCAGCAGGGCCCTGGCAGAGGAACGACCCACGCTGACAAATGAATCTCACGTTAAACACCAACATTCACAATCCAATAATGGAGGAGAAACACCCAGTGCTCCCCTCGCCCTCCTGCACAGAGATCGCAAGACCAGCCGCACAGAGACCTTCCCAAAGGCTGAAATTCATCTACAGAAATGTCAAGCTGCGTGTTCTAAACTCTATGAGCTATATGGTGTAAAGAGGCAGGAAAATGCGCGGCGGGTTACGCCTCTGCAGGGCAGGAGTGACACCGTGTGGCAATTTGCTTCAACAGAAGCACTGAGCTCCTAACAAGTGTCAAACTAATCCATCCAACGGCTATTAATCCTGTTTAAATTAAGCAGTGTAGGATATTACCTGTTCTGGACTGCTAATGTTTTACTAGGAAAAAAAAAGGTCCACGATCTACTTGAAACTTAAAAATGCATTTGTAAATGCTTTTTTCTAACGTGGCTGTTGACTATTAAGGGGCTGGTGTAGGCACAATCCCAATGCCAGACACCCTATAGCCCAAGTTCCCTTGCTAAAACTCCACTCAGCCCAGCGTGGTAAAAAATGAGGGAAGGAGATGAAATGGCAGCCGAACACCCCAAGGAATGCTAATGCTTCATTCCCAGCTTCTCCAGAGTTTTTCATTTGCTACACGACAAGCAAGAAGTGCACAGCAGGACTGAAGCACCAGGGAAGTTGCTCACCAGCACTAAAACTGTTTTCTAAAAACAACCGTGCACCTCCCTCTTACTACAGGCACGTTTTATATAAAAGTATCTGAAACGGCATGCGGACACGGCCTTTTCATGGCCCCAAGCACAGCGTCTCAATACTCAGGGTCATTCTGCATTGTATTTCTATATTTTTACAGCATGGTTCTTTGGAAAGGGGGTAAGTGGTCCCACTCAGGAAAGCAGACCCAAAGCCACACTTGTCCATATTCTTCTATGAAAAAGGAGCAGGTGCCATCCAAGAGTGTGGGCAGACAGGCCTCGGAGCCTAGGATTTATCAATCCCTAACTATACCCAAACAACCTGTGCCAAAGTAAGAAAGCACAAACATTGCACTAAATATAATTTTGGGCTCACCCATGGGCCACGTTCAGGTGCTCTGCGCACGGGCTCTCCCGCGCAGCAGCACGGCAGGCTGGGGGGGCTCTCCCCAAACTGCACACACCGACTCCTTCATCCTCTCCTCTCAACCATAACGCACCTACATTACCAAAAATCTGCCACATGCAGGAACTAAACTGTCCCGTGGTGCAGGAGACACTGACTTTACCTGGGATTTCCAGCCATAACCGATCGTCTTCCCCAGCAGGGAAGACTGGAGCCCACGTGGAAGTCCCAGATCCCTGGCACGATTACCAAGCCAAGCAAGGAATACTCATTCCATCTGTGAGTATCTGACTCATTGTTAATTCCTATTCGCAAAGGGACTGCCAAACATGACTTAAGAGAGATTATCTAAATACGCACTTGAAAACAAGAGTAGACTCAATCAAAACTTTTAGAGTGATAAAAGCTTTTAAAATTTATATGCTGTGAGAGCAATTCTTGAATCAACAGATTCCAAACCCAGTATCGTGCTCACAGGATTCACGTTGCACAGTTCTACAAATATCTGTAGATGTGCCAAGATGCTGCCTGCGAGAGTTTGTGGAATATATTTTAATATTACTGAAATTAAAATCATTCTCTTCTGAAACATCTGCAAAAAAGCAGGATTTGACATTGGAGTATCTTACTCATGTTTATCCATTCCTGAACTAAATGCTTTCCAGAAGACTGAACTCAGTATGGAAAAGCTGGGACATGCCTTTTTTGTTCTTCTTATTAGAATCTTAATTAAGTTCTTTGGAGATACTCACGTTAACAAAAGCAGTGGGATTTTGGAAGTGATAGCTTGTAGGCACACCATTTTCCAGCATCCCAACAGGACAGTGCCATTGCTAAAGGCTGACAGTACAATGAGGAGTGCGCTGCAAAAAGCGCACATTTCGGGAGCTAGTAAAGGGGAGAAGCTACATGGATCTGATACTGGCCCAAGTCTGCCAGGTGAAAACAATGAACCAACAACCAACTTCTACAGTGATATAAGGAGTCGAAGATTTTATATCAAGACCCTTTCAAGGGTATCTGGTCCAGAATTTGTCACAGCTGCCACACTTCAGGAAAGTTAAACCAAAATATATTATACCCATATACACACACATTTGGAGTCCTGTGCACCCACATTCAGCAGCAGTCAGTGGGAGATTTAAGAGGCCTGATACACGGTGGAAAATAAACAAAAAAGACTTTCAACAACTTACTTCTCTTGCATGATAAATATATCAAAACAGCCATTTGCCAGCATTTGGTCCAGCATCGTCAGGAGAGGTACAGACACCCTGATGAAAGAAAATAAATTAACAATGTAGATACGCTTCTTGGCATACATATATATAATATTTTTAATTAGAAGCAAAGAAATAAACTTCCTATCTACCTACACATATTTAAATTAGAACTCTAATTTACACAGAGGAGGTTGCTCGGTAACTTCTGTGTTGGCTAAATCATCCTTGTTGGCTGCGAGGGGGACATTCCGTTACAGCCAACAGGAGAAAGAACTAATTAACAACACGCCTGGTTTAAACTTGCAGGGTCCTGACAACACAATTAACCGTAGTAGAAAATATTAATTTATTTTTTAGTATCTAAACAATGTATTCCACAAAATGTTATCAGAAGTTACGCTGCCTTCACACACCATGTCAGCTGGAATAACTACGGGCATGTTTTCTATTTTAACAGCTGAGAGAAGAAACAAAATAAAAATAAAATAAAATTGAAAATTCTATTAATAGTTGTGAGTTTTTTCCCCCTCTAGGGAATATTTTCTATTTTGCATATGTTTGATAAGTGAGGCTTAGAGAAATTAATCTCATTATGCAGAATGAGTCACCTTTAAAGAAAAATCTTCAAGAGAAAATTATACTTCAAGTATTTGTGAAAAAACATTCCCTAAACAAAATGCAGACTGGACTACAATGAAAAGTGCGCAGCAATATACAATCCCCAATACTGCATTATAAAAAAACCTGTTGCTTTTCACATTATGCCTGATATTAATCTATAGTAAACGCAAAATATTCAATGATCACTCCTTTGTTACACATTTTACCAAAGGTCTTGCTTTACCCAACAGCTGTATTAAAGCAAATCTACATGGGTCAGGCGTATTTCATCTGGGCGTATTAAAAAAGATGTGTAATACATCTGACTTCAAAGAGTCCCGCCGTTAAAGATAAAAAAGTGGAAGAAAAACATTACCGGTCATTCCGCAGGTTGTCCTCAAAGACCTTCAGCAACGTCTCACAGAAACCCTCCATGGCACTGGAATCATTCTGGATTTTCTTCATGTAGTCGAAGAGGCTCTGGGCAGAGTATCTGAGCTGCAACGGGAGGAACCTCGGGTGAAGGCCCAGGGAACAGACCCCGCAACACCCACTAGCAAGGGCTGCACCCGGGCACGCTCATCCCTCGCTTCCCAAGGTGTACACCTGCCCTGGGAACACGCTCTGCCAACGCCAGCTGGGTGTATAAATTCAGCAACAATATCTGACAGGAAGACGGCTATTTTACTTTCATTAATCCTTTTTCAAGAAAGCTGTTTCTTTTTTTTCCTTTTTAAGTTTTGCAATTGTAGGAAAAATAGACCACATTAAAGGTTCATTATTTTCTTTCTCTCAAAATAAAACATCCCCAAACCGCTATGATTATCCTGCTTTATTTCAAATAATAATAATGTTATGGCTCTGAAAGTTAAAGAGTACACAAGAAGTTCAAGAGGTAATATTTATTAAACAAGCTGATGTAATTGAAAAATGCAGGCAAGCTCTCGGGCACATGACGCAGGCCACACAAACCAACAGTAAACTCCGGTTAAGAATTAAAAACAACTCAGAAATAATGACTCTCGGTTTAACTTTATTATGCTAATCGGGCAGTTCAGAAGGATGGCAGAAGCAGGTTTCAGTGCGTACGTTCCGGGCTCAGCTGGAAGGCGTCCATGGGGGTCAGGCTGGCCGTTCAATGGCACAGGCTCCAGCCTTCACCCAACCGTGGTCCCGCTCTCCCGGAGCCACAGGATGGCTTCTCCAAGCCCGGCCCCGCTCAGGCTCCAGCCGGGAACGCTGGCGCTGCAGTGCAGGAGGGGAGAAGGCAGAGGCTCTGTGGGACCCCCCTGTCCTGTGGGATTGTGCCCCCACGCAGCTACCGGTACACCCCTGTGCGGGACAAGGGCTGCAACGGGCTGTGCAAACCTCGCTACCAATGCCGAGAGTCTTCATTTCTGGGACAAGTAGGAATTTGAGTTTCCAGGCTCATCTTTTAAAATATTAACTGACTTCCCTTGAGGATGAGAAGAAAAATGTGGGGTTTTTCGTTACAGAAACTACCTCAAAGAAAAATACCTCATCAAGGATGAACAGCCTTCCAGTATCTGAAGGGGGCCTACAAGAAAGGTGGAGAGGGACCTTTACAAGGGCATGTAGTGATAGAACAATGGGTAATGGCTTCCAGCTGGAAGAGGGAACATTTAGATGAGACCTGAGGAAGAAATTCTTTGCTGTGGGGGTGGTGAGCCCCTGGCCCAGGTTGCCCAGAGAAGCTGTGGCTGCCCCATCCCTGGAGGGGTTCAAGGCCAGGCTGGACGGGGCTTGGAGCAACCTGGGCTGGTGGGAGGTGTCCCTGCCCAGGGCAGGGGGTGCCACTGGGTGGGCTTTAAGGTCCCTTCCAACCCAAACCATTCTATGATTAAATGATTCTATAATCAGATTTTTGCATTTTCCTGACTCTGACGAGAAAGACTATCAGCCCTGCTGGGGCTCGGGTCAAGTCGCGTAGGGAAGGGGGTGGCGGTTAGGGGGTGTCCGCCTAATGAGAAAAGGGGTTACGGTGAAGGGGGCTGTGGGAAGGGTAGGTGGGGCAGATCAGTTGTGGAGCACAAACTTCTTTCAGTTTTGATCACTAGTGTCAAGAGGGGGCTGTAAGCAATCCGTAAGCCCGTTCGGTTAGAGGAGATTTTCTCTCTGAAGCTCATACAGAGAATTTTGATAGTTCGGGCAAAGGTGCAATCAGTTGCCTCAGTAGATTGACGCTTTTATCAAGAAAAGAACAAAATAATTAGGTCAGTATGAGAAGTGTAACAAGTGTCTTCCTGAAAGCAACATTTTATCTAATTTAATTTTTATATCAGCAACATTTATGGGTGCATCAGCACAGAAGAGCGAGAATCAGAATGCAGTCGTCTGCCCGCAACGCACCCCAATGGAAGGCAAGGCAGTAACAGCCGGGAGAGCCTGGACACCATCAGATGTACAGGCAATTGCTAAAGCCTCCAGTTTTCACATTTCAGCAGAGAAAGACCTACTCTCAGAGTCATAACGTTCCCCTAATGTGTGCAGAAGAAACCACGTTACGCTCAATAAATAACATTGGGTTCGGATCATTTCTAATCCTGACAAATTTACAGCACTGAAGTGGCAGTAGTCTATTTTCCCAGTAACTTCAGAAAAAATTGCATATCATTTAAATTTTATCACAAGTGAAACCACGTCTCCCTTGTTTTGCTTGCAACACTCCTTTTAATAAATCAAATCTTTGGAGGGCAGTAACTCTAAGACTAAAGTCAGCAACATTTTACAAAAAGTAAAAATACAGTAATCCACACTATTTGATTCTTTTAAAAAAAAGTGACAGAAATTATTCTTAAATGTATTTTGCTCTAGAATTGTCAACCAAAAAAAGTGGATTTGGGTCCTGTTCCTTCACCCCAAATATGCATCAATTTGCATACGATTTGTCATAGTAACCAGATGTTTTAGAACATCACCTTTGAACATCCCAACATTTGTAAGAATTAACGCAGTCGTTCACGGCCCAGTATTTTCTCCAAACGGTCCATACAGTCACAAAACTGGCACACCATGAGCCCGTTTTGAGGAAAGTAAAACAGAGATTGTATCATGTATTTGGCACATATATAATGTTAACATCCTTATGCCACCGACAGGCTTTAATTTTTGTCAGGTGCTTTAACATCCATATGCATTCATTGGATAGATTGGGAACTGGCTACTCCAGTTATTTTTCTTTTATTTTTTTAAGGTTTTACTTAAAATTTCTCTAACATTTTAAAATGTCCCTTTCAGTCTTTATGGGGGGAGCGGAATCACAGGACATTCTGTGCTGTAACAAAATTTTAAATGTAGTGTAGTAGAACAATCATGAAATTATATCAAAATTATATCCCGACCCCTGAAACTACAGGGTTTGCGAACTGGAGAAAGAACATCATTGTGTAGTTCCGATCTCCATACACTGAGAGGATTTTTTATGCAGCCATAAGAAACATGCATCATTGTGGGCCAGATATATAATTAGAAGATTCTTTTACACAGAGAAAGTGCCCTTTGAACCAAGGCGATGTTGCAGAATGCCAGATCCCAAAGGGAATGACATCTTCTGTTTTCCCAGATTACTTCAAATGCTTGAGTCACAATTCTTTCAGCAACCACGCTGCCACCAAGATGTTTCTGACATACCCCACACAGCTCATTTCAGAAAATCTCTTTAAAAAGCAAAACAAAGACCTACTCTTGCTAAATATACTGCAGAGCAATTTTAACTATGGAAAAATAGCCACTGACCACGGAATTACAATAGAGCCTTTCTCCTACTGATTCCCCGAGATGATTTAAAGACAAATCGACGTTTGAACTCAGACTGTCTTGCGGTATACAAGAATCTTCTAACTTTTATATTCACACGTGTACGTCTATATGTATTTTTTAAATGAGAGAGAGAAGAAAGGAGAGATCACAAGAGCACACACAGGTCACTACAAGAAGACATATTTGAACAATCTTCTCCCTTTATCCAAGATTTTAAAAATATCCTTCTTTCATATGGATTTAATAGGACTAGTTCTTAAAATTTTCTATTAATGTTTTAAATCAGTCCCCGGATATCCAGTAAAGAGCACTACAGGCTTTGATAAAATAGTCTGAAACACCAGTCATTATTAAGACACATAATTCTAAGGTATATATCACATTTTAAATATTAAATGTAATTCACCACACTCTAGAATCGCAAGCGTAAGGACCCTATACTTTGAGCCTCCCTTGCACTTCTGTCTGGCTCGGAAGAGAATTAGGTCATCTTCTTTCTAAAGCCAAAGCCCTCGAGAATATTTTAACCGGAACAAGCCTTTAGCGTTAAAGAAAAATGCAGGGTCACAGAAAGTTAACATTTCAAAATCATACTTTGAAAACAGTACAGAAGGTTTCCCTTAAATATACTGGCAGATGGCAACAAGGGAAGCGAGCGAGAAGTAACCGAACTGCTTACACTTTTCAAGACCAAGCAAAACCAGAACTTTTTAAAAAAAAGAAAAAAATATATTAAAATGTTGAATAAGAATTTTCCTCTGACCTCAGTCAGCAGTCAGAATGTCTGTTCCTCCACAACTTTCCTCCCTTTTTTTTATACTTATATGAATAATTTTGGTTTTGGTGGAGCCTCCTATAATTAAGTGTGTTTGACCAAAAGCTGAATTTCATGTGCATGTCTGCTATTAAAAAAAAAATCTGTTAGGAGTTATAGTGTCTATCCGGTAATTACTGTCACAAACCAATAAGCATATGTTTTCAAAGTTTTAAAATAGCAGTTGGTATATAATTAGATGCCATTTTAGAAACACTAAAATTTTCAAAATTGGTTTAAATACACAAGACTGCACAGACACCAGATTCTCAGCTACAGGAAACCCAGAGGCACAGGGACCTCTCCGGCTCAGAAGCGCAGAACCCACGGCACCAGGCAAACCATCATTTGGGGATATTCTGAACAGCTCGTGGTAAGACTGAGAAACAGAAGCTGTTCTCTCTCCACAAAAACTGCACTGCCCAACACATACCACTATTCTACCAGCTTTCTTAATTAGACACGGCAATCTTAATTAGAAACACTCTTAAACACTGTTGGGGTGCTGACTCATGACCTCCTCCTCCTCCTGTTGCAGGACACACGGCAATTTAAAGATTGGACTGACAGTCCAGAATATTCTGTTACTGGTCTGATATTTCTCTGCAGTGTCACGTTGAATCTCATACTGAAGCGCATCCTAACCCCAACAGTTGTTTTCGTATCTGTTACATCTTTTGCTACATGAAATAACAAAAAAGTTAGAAGCCAAATGTCTTGAAACCAGGATTCTGAAACTAGCAAGAAAAGATGTAATGGAAGGACAGAAGGATACACAAAAATTATAATACTGGCAGCATAACAGACTAGCAAAACCAGTGATAAAGACACTGTTCATGCACAGAAGAATGAAACAGAGATTGCAAAGGATTCCGACAGACATTTGAATGATGCTTCTTTGTAATGTAACTTTTGGTATGAGAAACATGCCAAAAATGAGAAACAAAGTGCCCTTACCCCTTGTTTCCTGCACGCTCAGTAAGTGAAGAAAATAATACTTTCAAAGATTAAAAATATAAAGCCAGGTTTATAAGTATGACTTGATTTCTTTTAAAAAAAATCTTGCATCTGAAATTCTCATAGAAAAAAACCCAACTATCTGCAATATCCATTGTGATTAAACACTTCAGTCAACAATTTTATCAGGTAAACGCATGCTCCTACAGGAATGCCACTCTGCTTTCTTACCGTTGTCTCTGTTAATCCTCCAACAGACACTGAGAGACCCAAAAGCACGTAGTACTGGTATGTTGGCAAACCCAGAAGCTGGGTGATTCGAGGGAAAGCTTCTGATGCAGCATTCCAGTTTAGAGTCTCTTTCTCTGACCTGGGGAAAAGGGAAGGAAAGAAATTATCCGATACATGTGCACCGTTTTTCTTCTCCACACATCCTTTCTCATGACAGCTACTCATCCTCAAGCAGCACATCAGTGAAGAAAGTCTCTGAATTACCTAAGCATCAAATTAATCATTGTTCTTTAAGCATCTGGGGAAAACATACATCAAAACTTCATCTGCTGCCGGTACAGGGAAGCAACTTTCTAGTCCTTGTTCTGATTCAAATAAGGGGTTTGACCCACAGGTTCCTTTCCACGTGCACCTTTCTCTACACCAAGAAAACAAGTTCTCTTTCTTGCGTTCCGTTCCCAGTTCTCTCCCACCAACAGCTGGTCAACAATGACAAAGTTATCCCAGGAAAGGCTGACACACACACACTGGCCCCCAGCACAGATCAATCGGCAGCCTAGCACACAGAGCACGTTTTGAGTTACAGGAGGTTGAGACTCTGCTGAACAAACACAATGGGGACAACAAAGTTGGATGTTCCTCATCCCGGTCAGGTGTTACAATCACCATTCAGGAATGAGTCACTCTCAGTCTTGCTTTAACTAGAAATTCCATCCTGGAAAACTACTGCAACTAGAGCTTGGGTAAAATAATACAATTGTTTTAAACAATTGTATTATTTACATTTGTATTTTTATATATATATATATATAGTAATATATATATAAATTTATATAGAATATATAAATAATACCATAAATAAAAAATTTATTAAATAATTAAAAAATATCATAATGATCAATCGATGTTTTCCAGTTGGGGAAAAAAATTCAGGAAGGGGGACTGCCGGTAAATTCCAGCTTTCACATTATAAAGAGAAAATGAGATTATAAACCAGCCATTTCATAAAGAGCAGGATTACCAAAACACAGCTCCCAGCAGTTCTGTTTTACCAATGGTCTCCCATCTACTTCTGACATGATCTCTACCATCTACCACCAAACTGGCCAATGGGTTCAGAAATTATTGGGGTTGATCCAGAGAAAGACTTACGTAGCATGACCATGTAAGACCGATCTCCTTAGGAAACTATGGTTTTAACAGGAACTCATACGATAAGTTCTTGTTTTGAATATTTTATATGTTTATGCATATTCATTGGACGCTTCAGTGAAATTCTGGAAAACAGCACCAAATATTCCTCCATACACGTATTAGGCGTTTGGGCACAGAAATGACGTCAGGCTGCTTGTGTTGATGTAACCATGCGCACGGATCTTTTACTTTCACTGGTTTAGGATACGTTTTTCAATACATTACCTTGGAAATATCCTCTCTAGCTCTTCTCGATGAGGTATGTGTGGAACTGGAGGACGGTCAAAATGTAAAAGAGTAAGGAACACAGATCCTGCATGAGCTCGAAATTTATCTATTTTTTCAGCCGACTGTTGAGCCAGCCAGCACATAATCTGTTTGCAGCTACAAAGAAGAAAATAATTACTCATATAATTTAATCAATAGAACATGTATTTAAATTTAAATTGTTTCAACGATTTCAAAAATATCCTGCTATGCAAGTATTCTGGCTTAACTCTTCGTAATGAATGTACAAGTGATTTAAGACATCAACCTTTGTCCTCCATAGATCAATCAAAAAACATCATGACAATAATATTACACAGTATTTGATAATCACATACCACATTTCATCCAAAAAGGTGCTTTACCATTTGGATGAACTGATACATTTCAGATGGAAATAGAGGAGGAACCTTGAGAAAAGCACATTTTCAAGTAGAAAACTGCACACATAGCAGAGGACAAGGTCTATCCCCAATCTTATATATCCCAAATTAATCCCTTCTTCAACTCTGGCTAGTTTTTAACACTATCCTATTTTGCCTATATTCATAACTGAGCTCTCAGCTACAACACTGTGTTCTACAAGGCCCTTTACACCTTCAGAAAGGACAACTAATGACAGGAAAACCAGCTAGAATTCCTTCAGTTACACCAAGACCCAGAATATTTAGAAAACGTGATCCAGCTGGCAGGAATCCTTTTCTAAGTTTTATATGAATAATCTTGTCTGCAACAGACCGACAGGAGGAAGCCCCTGGACAACGGGCTCTGGTTGAGTAGCGTATTCCTACAGAATCCAGTATTTTCTGTCAAAGTCTGGGGTTTTTTAAATTAAAAAAGAAATCACGTATCTATCCAGCTAACCATCGGGCATAGTCTGTCCATAAAGCAACACCATTATTTGGAAAGTTTTGCTGCAGCTCAAGCTGCAGCACAGTTGTTTTGGGTTTTGTTTTTTCCTATTAGGAGTACTGCATCATGAAATTAAAAATCAGAAGCTCAGTACCAATTATCTTTTTCTGTATTTCCTTACAAATAATTCTGCAAAGAAGACAGAAATGAATACAAACTCATCTCCGCATTTTATCACATTCCAAATTAACGATGCAATGCTCTGGATAAGTGGGCAAGTTTGCTTTCTATTTAAGTGAACAATACTGGCAAGCTCCACAGAGGCGGCAAGTATAGACCAAATCTCACAGATGCGCTGTATTTCAAAGGTGGGAAATAAACTAGTACCACCCAGATTATCTCAATAACGTTAATCTCTCTGAAAAACAGATACAATATTCTCAGCATCTGTATTCATCTCAGCATCCTCTCAAGCTTGATGCACTTCCACCAAAAATTCTGCGATACTCAATAAAGTAGTGTACAATATATAAGCAATGCTTTTCTTCTGTGGATTGGAATGTAGTTATAAGAGATAAGACAGAAAAATAGTACAAGTAGCGTACATGTTGGCATCAATTAACTCCGCTTCATTCTGAACCAGCAGAAGCGTCACTTCCATTAAACTTGTCATAGCAGCTTCACGTACCCTGTTGGAACAGACAAACATTCGAGTAGTTACATCAGTATTTTTTTAAATAAATACATCAGGAGTTAAGTTAGACACTGGCAAAAATTCAAAATAATGCAAGCGTTGACTGCTGAGAGCAGCCATCGTATTTTTGGGAAGAAGAGGAGCGTGTACAGCGGCACCCCAAGCCCCACTCGGTGAAGTGAAGCCCACACGGCACTGAGGGTACAACGACATCCTTGTTTCCAGACAAGCCTCCTGCCTCACCGTCTTATTTTTTATTCCAGCTAGATGTCGTCAGGTCTGTTCCTCATTTTAAGGTAGTTAACATTGATAATGATTAGTAATATTTAGTGTGCAAGTAGATGTATTTAAACCCAAGTGGTCTGTCTGCTTCAAGTCATCATCATCTAAAACGGCCAACCCACATTTTGACATTACTGTTAAAAGTGCCATATTCTTGTACATTTTCTTTTAAAAAAGAACTGTGACTCAGAATGGCTTAAATCTCTATGCTAAATAATAATCAGTTTTATGAAAAAGTTTAGCTAAAGTAACACTGAGTTGTGCTTGGAGTGCATCTTATCTATATGGTGAAGATTTTCTGCTTTCAAAACGTCTAAATATAACATCAGTACAAACAAACAAAAAAGAGATGAAGAGTGTAATTTCAATCACAAACCGATACACTTGTTTTAAACCACATGCCTTGGCAATACCTAAGTTGCTAAAAGTAGCTTCTTTATTAAGACGTGGCAGTACCGCGGCAGACCCTCAGTTGGTTACGTGATCCTGCAGAAGACCAGGACCAACACCTTCAGTATGGTAGTCGCTCAAGGTAACGTCATCCTTGCTCAGTAATAATTATTTTTTTTTTTAATCCAAATATTTGAAAAGGTATACCTGCCCACTGTGGAAAGACATACTCCTGCTTCTGATTTTCAAAACAAGCTAAAAATAGTTGCCTATGCAATCTAGAACTGGGTGGGACATTTGTTATAATGGTAAAAAAGGTAAATTACATCACTTTTTCCTAAGTAGTTTAATTCAAGTTTGGCAATCTTTCATCAAAGGATGTTTTCCTACTTTTTCATATAATATCTGACTATTAGATATTCATGTCTAACACCTGTAGACAGATTGGACAAGTCCCAGCAAACAGTCTGTCAAAAGAAACGTAAAGTTTGCATACGGAAAGTGAAGTTGCTTAAACTTTCCCACGATTCCACTAAACAAAGTAAAAAATTACACATCAAAGAAAAGGTCTCTCCGGAGCAGTGGCAATTCTCCCCGTATCTTTCCATCTTAGCCAATGCTTTAAAAGAAACAGAATGATAAAACTTTCATACATGAGAGGCCACAGAAGTATTTAGCAGCCAACAGTTTGCTATGAGAAAGGATTCCCCCTTCCCCCTTTAATTTACATGTTTCTTGACTTGTTTTTGGCTGGCATTGCCAAAGGAGCTTAAAAAGAATCTGGTGCTCAAAGCACATTTGAATGTTAATGGGTTTTGGGAATTTAATTTCCTCAGGATTTCTTTGAAAATTTCCACTTTGTAGAGCTTTGTTTTGTTTTCAATCAAGACATAGACAGAAGGATAAACAATAGGTACGGGGAACTTAAGTGAGAGCTCTCAGATGTGGAAGTTAACTTGAATGCTTAATTATACTTAGCCACGTTCTTACCTACCTCACTATCTTGCCTGACTTTGAAAGCAAAAAGCTTAGTATCTCTTCCCTTTCTCTGACTCCCCACTCTACACGGTTGCTTTTAATTTCTTTCAGCTACACCAGTGTCTCTGTTGTGGACATTCTCTGAGCAAGAGACCCCTTCACCTCCCTCTTGCTTCTCCTGGCTGCGGAAGGGGAAGGAAAGCTGAGCTCCTTCTTCCCTTGCGCAAGCTGGAATGACCTGCTCTTGATCCTGACTAGTTTGCATCCTTGTTTCCTCTTCTAAGTTGGAGATGTCAGGCATGCCTACTTTTCTCTGATTTCTTGTCCCATGTTATTATTTCCCTGTCATATAACAATTTTAAGAACCAGTACTGAAGGCTGAGGAGCTGGGTATCATTATACAAAACAAGAAAAATACAAACACACAAACACTAAGGCTGATAAAAGTAGTCTGGATTATTTGCCCTGCGTACTTTTCCAACACATTTGTAAATACTGCAGTGAAGCACCTAAAGAATCAAGGGTAGTCAATTAAAAAAGCGCACCAAACCCAATACTAACAGGGCGCAAATTATCTTTCTTCTATTTTGTGCCGCAGAACTTACACTTCACGTTCTGTTCAGGGACAGGGTGGTTATAACTAACCATTGCAGCCCACACTGGAACCGATGAGATCTCAGTGACTGATCATCACTCGGCAGAGCACATGCATTGACGTTTGACAGCGGTATAAACCACCCAATGACCACTGGCAGTGGAAAACTCTTGCATGATACACGTTGCACAAAAAAAGCACAATCACAACGTTTCTTCCTACATAAGATAATAGTTGGTTATAGGGTGTGTTACAGTAGCTCCCATTCCCCATGGTAATTACAAATGTACTTCACAGCACCTGTTCAAGCTATCTAATATCTCCTCTAAAGAGGAGAAAGCCACCGTAATTAACTTTTTTTAAAGCAAACTTGGGGCTACCAAATAGAATAATGACACTAAAGTGAAGAGTGAGGAGAACAGAATTCTGAAACAGAGATAACCAGAAATGTGAGCCTAAACAAAAAGTTCCCAAACTCACACAATGCATACTTGGCATCGTGCGTTACGATACCGGATCTGAGCAGGGCCCAGCACACTACGCGTGGCTGCTGAAGCTGAACACAGCCACTGCTCCACAACTGCACTGTTCCGCTCGCAGCGGGGAGGAGGGAACAAGCAAGTGACTGAGACTGTTTTGGCCACAGAAAGAAGTATGAGGAGCAAGGAGGAGTGCACGCCCTCCCCTGCGAGGTACAGCGTATCTCTCGCCCATTGTTGCCTTCCCAAGTCACCAATCACCATCACGGGTCACAACCATCGTCTGGGAGCTCTGCCAGCTCTGCTACAGCCACAAGAGTTGGAGTTTGGAGCCTGTCATGTCAGTAGTCCTCTATCCCTCCTCACCTCTAGAGTCTCAGCTGCCAGTTATAATATAGGAGATGCCACTCAATTAAATTAAAAGGAAATTACGTTTCATGTTCATATACTGCTATGGAAAACACCCTTCACAGAAGAGGATAGCAACTGAAAAAATGTCTTTTTAAAAGAGTTATTTCATACACACACTCTGCCAGGATATGACGGAAACTCAACACTAAAGCCCTTCATGTGACTCAGCACTGTTAGACAAGCGCTTCTTCAATAAGGTGGGAAAATAAGACATCGCTCCAACCAACAAAACTATTTCATACTAGTACTTTTTAGGCACTCCTCCCTTCCTGCCTGGAATGTAATAAATGCATAGCCAGATACTAGATCTGAACAATCAACAGGTTGTTAAATTTACAATCCTGAACACGCATCTCTGTGCCCTCAGATGCTTCATATAGTTGCCAGACAGGTCAAATATATATTACCATGTCATTACCATACCATACAAATGGCATTACCCATACTGTTCAACAGGGCTGCTACTTTCTGTATAGAATCATATCTAATAGCAACATATATCTGCATATTTTCAAATTAAAACTATGGATTGAGACAATAAAATTAAGAATTCTTTGTCAAAACCAGCATTTTACTCAAAATCAATTTCCACCAGCTAACAGACAATTAAAATTAATTTATCACATTCATTTACTTCGTTTATGGCTTCTGTATGCAAGGATTAAGTGTTACTGCTCTGCGCTTTCTACATTGCAGCAAAAGTGACATATATTTTAAATCCACAGATACTGGATTTATTCCTGAATTCTGATAATTTAATACTTTTTATTAACAAGTGCCATTTCAGGCTGGGCATATTTTTGCTCATAAATACACGCAGAAAAGTACCCTGACAAGAGAGCCTGTTATGTTTCCTTAGTACTCATTTGATCTCTAAGATCCATTTTTCACACGGTTTTCTCACTCTGTAACTACCTTTTGGAATTCTACAGGACGAAGCAAATAACACGCAATCTTCACTGCCGCTCTGTCTACCACATTCAACGACTGCAGGAATTTCCAATCACAAGTGATGTTACATCCCCAATTACAGCTTCTTTGGAAATTAAACACAAACCCAAAGAAGGACATAAGCCTTTATAGTGCTTTGGTTCATCAATGTAGAAATTGCCTTTTCAGAACACTGTTACTGAAGGAACACAGAACATTCAGCACTATGATCTACTGAATCTTCTTTACACAGTAAGGGAACTGTGAAGACCGAAGAACGTCACAAAAATACGACTGCTACAGACTTCATCTCATACCTATAGACCACACATTAGTAGATCTGTTCCTACAGACTTAAGATTTAATTATTCTTGTAATCTCATAGTTGGAATTGAAACCCTAAACTTATAAAAGAGCCAGTAATAGCACAGCACAATTTACAAACCTTTTATCCCTCTCAGCTGGAGTCCCTGGCCTCGACAATTTGTCACTAACACGTTATGCAACTGCTCCCTCTCCTGGCAAAAAATCCCCACAACAGGAACGTACAATAGGAGGAAGTAGTAAATATATTATTTCAAAGAACCAGAAGTAATGCTTTAAATCTCTGTACTTTTTGCAACTAAATACATTGCTGATATTCACTAAGAAAATATAACGTCATCCACAAAACCCGAATAAGGCTGAATTTCAGTTTAAAACGCAGGCAAGGGACAACCAAATTCTTGCCAGTCTTTCCTTTCCCTCTCTACCTCTCTTCCCCCAGCGTGTTTCTACCCACACTCAAATCTCCAAAAGTTTGGAGCTATCTATATTTCTAACAGGTTTTGAAAAGATATCAGTTTTTAATTAGACATCAAACATGACAGCTACTTTTAAGTCTCCGTTTGTAAAGCATCTTACCATCCTCCAACATCTCCTCGGCTGTCTGTGGTGTAGTCAGTCACCCCATTAAGAAGTGTCGCATAGATCTGAGAAACGTTATCTTTGCAGACATATTCGTCCTGGGGTCCGTCTCCCTTTACACCTACTGTCTGGCAAACCCTTTAAAAAGAGAAAAAAGGGAGGAAAAACCAAAACACTATCGAGAACTTTCAGATCATAGCTTTGTTCTGTTGCTTAATAAAACTCCCCAGACATACAATATTCTAAACACCTATAAGATCTGTTACAAATAGCACGAAGAATATTTCTGAGGCTACTGTGTTATATTCGACCCGAGGATCTCTGACGAGTGTTCGGGTTTAAAGGAACACTGGTGAGGCAAAACAACTCAACAGATAAGCAGACTGGTTTTATGTCTGTAATACTACAAAAAGGGACATGCTTAACGCACCTGGCAGTTTCCGAACCCTCCTTAAAATGAAATAAGCAAGAAGAGCAAGGGACTAATATAATGTGCATTGAATTTGATATTAAAAAAAACTTCTTTACATTGAAGGCATGCTTAACATGAGAAAGAGATATTATTCTTTTTTGCAATGTAACAGTTTAAGAGCGTACATACTGTGATACTATTAGCACTAACTGCACTGTGGCAAGTCAACACAGAAAATATCCCTTTAGCGAAAAAGCACAATTTCTTTAAACCAATTCCATCTTCTTATTAAGAAAGTGTAAAAAACATGTATTCTTCCTCCTCACTAAAGCTCACTAAAAAGTAGCCCATGAGAAAGGTGAACTTTAAAATATACTCTAGCTATTCAGTTAATTTAAAAAAACCCACACCACCATCCATGTTATACTCCATCCTCCGATGTGTGATAATCCTCTGAATCAAAGATATATTGAATAATGGAGACACACACAGTTCCACATTAAAAATGTGTACATCAGCGTAAGTGGTTTCAAGAACCATGTTGTAATAGAAAGCAGAAGGAACAGGAGAAAACTTCTTGAGAAAAAATTAAAACTAGACAAAAATAAAGATGTCTAACATACTTTGCAATTGCTATTAGGGCATCTCTTCTGGATTCTGCAAAGCTCACGTCTGCAGGGGAAATTAAGGTAACTTTTTTCAAACCTTCCAAAACCTGAAAAAATATAAAATTTGAGATATTTAAATCCAATGCATTATTTATGATAAATGTTAAATTTAGATGTCCTATTAAAATAAGCTCAATCACATATGAGAGAACCAAGCAGCCAAGAGCGTCTGGTTTCTCATCGTGACCTGTCAACGTGCCTCACTCTTCCCTTTGGACACAAGCTCCATAGCAAAGGGATCATTCAACCTCTGGCTTTTCCATTAACACTACTAAAGCAGGACTAAACTTTAATTATCGGAATCTATGGCAAGCTAAACTCACAAATATATGCTGGAGTTACTGTACCTTACAATCCAAACCCCTTTCACAAAGACCTTTAATTACGATCATTATTATTTATTTGATTACGATCATAGGTTTAATTCAAAATACTGTGTGCCCTCTTCTCATTACAATGATCATATTTTCTCACCTGTTGGAGCCTGCCCTTTAGCAGAAATCTTGGAAGGGCCCCAAGAGCTCGTGAAAAGCCACAACGAATCATTTCCTCTGTGTTTTGTAGTTCTGAAACGTACTGTGTCACCAGCTCATCTAGAAAAAATACAATTGCAGAGTGAAAAGCAGCTACCGCATCATTATCGTTACATGTTTGGCAAAAAAACCCCAAACAAACAGACAGGAAAGATCCCCCAAACAGAGCGGCTAGAAAACTTTATAATTCATTAAAGTAAAATACAGAATACCTTCAGTTTCCTACAGAAAAAAAGATAAAATTTCTAAGATGTTCACAGCTATATGAATGAATCCTTATTTTCTAAATACAAAGTCAGATTTTTAGACAGACTAATTCTAGCCATTCAGAGAAAGAAAAGACAAAGTTCTCAATTTTAAAAAGCTATAATTTTTTAAAACCCCAAAGAATACATCAAAGCACAAATTTCTAAGCAAACACACAGAAGAAAGTTCTCTTATATTTACAGGTCATCATTTTCCATAATTAGACAAGAATTGTGTGTTAGGAGAGAGATGACTCTGGATTTGTGAAAGTCAGTTACTCGACAGTTCTCCCAGAGAAGTCTTAACTGGACTCAGGGTTTAAACACACACACACACACACACACACACACACACACGCAGGGATCGTACCTAAGCAACGAGATCATTTCATATCACTTTCGATATAGAAACAAAAATAAAGTCAGGCTTTTTACAGCAGAAAGCTCAAAAAGAAGCAACCGCTTTGAAGCAGGGATGCTGCGCTCAGATTCTGCACATCGTTACGTGACAAAACAAGGCCCGTGGCTCTACAAACAGCCCCACAGAGAAAAGGAGCAAGAATAAACTGAACTGGGCACGGAAAAGGGAGGCACAATAATGAAGTGAAGTGATACAAAGAAGAAAATAAGGATGAATGAAAACGAGAAAAAAGAAAAAAGCCAGGAATCTATTTCTGCTGTAGTCTTTATCATAGACTTAACAGACAATACTTCCTTCAGCAGATTTTTCAGCTCCTATCTTAAACTCTTCTGTAAAATGCAGAGAAAACCAAGGTACTCCAAAAAAGCTTCTAAGAATGACCAAGATAGCTGCAATAGACACAGCTCTGGTTCAGAAAGGAGACAGGTGGTCTCACTAATCACTTCACTGCATATGCGCTTTTTAATCCTCAAAGAAACAGAACCAGAGATCCTTGGAAGATTACATAATTGTGCCATTGCTTACTGTCATCTAAGATTTAAATGATTGAGCAATATTTGCTAGAGGAAGAAAGAATAGTTACCACAAGAAACTACACATTAATCATAACTCATGGCTTTTTTTTTTTTTTTTTTTTTTTTTTTTTTTAAAATCCCCATGCAATCAGCAGGCCTCAACTAGCTCCTCACGTCAGGGAACTAGTTCCCTGTCCAGAGGTTAGCAATACCTTCATTTAAGCACATCTATTATTTAAAAGTTTCCAAACCACTGGAGTGTAAGATAGAGTCTTGAGGCCATAGGAAGATGCAATGCTTGCTTAGACAGCAAGATGATCTTAGACAGCAAGACTACGACAGCCTTCCCTTTGATTGATGTAAATTTGACATTTTAGCCAAATGACATAAAATAAAGACATGACAACTAGCAAACGAACAGCTCTTTATTTATAACTACTTAGTAATTATGCTAGTGAGGGTAATGCAAATGTTAATATTCTTCTAAGAGTCTTCAGCTTCATAAAACAACATGGCCTATGAAGTGTCTACAATATTAATTCAACACAACCCATCCTGAAAGAATATTAAAAGAGAAAGTCATCAAAACCAAACCAGAACACAGTAGGACAGAAAAAATAAAACAAAGAAACAGTGAAAATAGACAAAGGCAAAAGAAGTGATTCAATGAAACTGCAGCCTTATAGGGACAGATTCAGAATCTTTGGTTTGTGTTTTCACTTTATTCCATCAAGCCATAGTAGAACACTAGTTAAATTTTATGATAAACATATTTTTTTTTCCCTAATTCCCTTCATCATGTTTAGATCTGCTTTAACTGACTTATCTAAGCCCCTGCACTGTCACTGAGCGCGCTCTGCCCTGCAGATTCCACACGTCCATGCATACACAGACATTATGGGGAGGATTTCGAGTAGTGGATTTCAGTCACACAAACACACAGATTTTAATGGTCATGAAATATAGACTTTTTACTGGCACAGAGACAAAAATATACAAATTTTTTTTTTTCCTTTTAAAAGATGCTTGCATACATAGCGGCACTGTAGTTGCAATGTGTAGAAGAGGCTTTAGAGAAGTACAAGGCCAAATAAAAGTATAATCAAGGCAGAGCTGACTGGAGAATATTTAGAACAGAAAAGTTTCCAACTCTTCTATTCCCTAATCATACCAGAAAGTCTGATGACAAATTTTGCCTGTATCTACAAATCTGACTCTAATTATGTCCCTAGAAACCATCATGGCTACATCACCATGATTCCTTCATGCACAACCCAGAAGAAAAGTAACCCAGAATCCAGGAGGAAAAGTAAATAAATAAATAAAGCTTCAGAGGCATCTCAATGAGTGCAGCATGAAAACAAATGCAGGCATCTATCACATGTTCCTTCTGCATATCTTCTCTCCCTCTTGATTTTGACTGCTGGCTGAGTTTTCCAGTCCACTTTTACAGAAGCTTGAAACTTCATTCTTACATAAAATGTAACCCATTAATCTTTCAGGTCATTTTTAGCTGCCTTTGTTTGATTCAGCATTATCTCCTCCTGCTCAGTGTGTTGTGTTTTCATAAAACTTCACCTTTTCCTGAGGTCATTTTTTTAAACCTGCCTCAGTACCGTATCACATCGTCCCATGCCGCCCACAAAAAAATCAGCGCCAGCCTGCGTGAAGGAAAGGGCTATTTTTGGAATTATTTTTTTTTTTTTGACAAAAATATAGATATTTAGCAATATAGAAAAGATTTTAAAATCAAGACAGGCTGCTTTTATCTCCGGGGCATGGATTGCATGTTATTATCTAAGTGATAGGGATCAGGTTCATTCATTCACAGTTTATCAAAATATGATGTAAAAACATCTCACTTCATTAAAATTTAGGATTTGCGACAACCATGTATTCTTGTTTTACACTACAGAATAGAAAAGTAATAATCTGCTTTTCCTAATATTCATTATTATGCGACCTTGTATTCACCTCCAGTCTAAACCAAGCAAAACCTCCTGGACTTTCCATTGGTTTTATCATTCTTTCCTGAAGCATGTTAAGGTCCTTTAAAATTAGCGATGCTCCTCCCCATTCTACCCAATACCTCCAAAGTGCAAGTTAGGTCCAGCCCAATATTTTCTGCCTCTACTGTAAACATGAGTCATTACCCTGTAGAGCTGGATCAGCTTCTCCCTTTTCATTGATGTAATATTCATCACACAGCGCAGCCAGGGCAGAGACTGCAGACTCCTGTAACAAAGGCAAAACTGTGAACACAATTTATTTGCTAAAGTCATACTTTCCTTTTGAAAATCATTCTTTTCAGCTACTGATGTTTACTTTCTTTTTATTTCTATTTTATTTCCCCAGAAAGCTATTGAAACACAGAAAAACACATGGACTGAAGGTTAGCAACAAACCCCCTAAAATATCCAGTATCACAACCCTCGCATCTCAGTCTGAATTGATTTAGAAAAGGATCAAAGGTTCTGTATTAAACCTAAACCTCCTAATCTTTAGAGTGGTTTTGGTCACAAAACTAATACACAACTAAAACACAAAACTAATACAGGAAAACTAATAACACAAAACTAATACAGCAAAAGCATATAACATGTCTTCTCAGAAAATTCATGGCTGAATTATACTTTTCAGCTAATAATCCAATGCTGACCAGAATTATAATAAATTTGAGAGCGTACAAAAGCCATGCACTGGTTACTCTGTATTAACAGCAACAATACTCATTAATACCCATGTTCTCTGGGTACAAGAAATCTTGAATGATAACACAGGAATCCTGTACAGCCTGGTCATTCTGCCCCCAAAGACACCTCAGACTGTTCTCTATGCAAAACCAAGCACTTGAAAGACAACCAGTATTCACCTAAATATTATTCTAACTACCACTGACATTACAGCAGCAAAATAGACAGAATTATCTAAGTGTTGTAGATCATAGAACGGTTTGGGTTGGAAGAAACCTCTAAAGGTCGCCTAGTCCCACCCCCCTGCAATGAGCAGGGATGTCGTCAACTAGATCAGGTTGCTCAGATCCTTCATTTGCTAAAGAAAATGATTTTCACCTTAAACGTGTGAAGTTCCATTGGAAGAGTATACCGAATGTCAGAAAAAAAAAAAAGATTAATTTTCAATTAATTGCCCTTAAAGTTCTTTCTCTCTAAAATATATACAGAAATCGAGTGAGAATTGACATTTATTAAACATACTTTGCTCAACATTAATTAATGTCAACCAAACAAGTCAAAATTCTCTAAAGTCTATAATTAATTCTAAGCTTGGTTTAGAAGTTCCAGTTATGAGACATACAAACTCTTTGAATAAATTGCTAATGCCAAAAGAATATTCCAAGAATTCAAATTTCATCTTTTAATTTTCCTTAGTGATTTGGATACATTCTCGTCTACTCTGTCTTCCAAGGGAGACTTTAGAAGATGAGCTACTTGCAACGGCTTTTTATCTTATTTTTAAAAACTAACAAAATGAACACAATATGTTATATTCAGATTGCCTCTGTGATGGCTATAAGCTCTAACAGGGCAGACAATAATTGTCTTTATAATTTGGTAGAGCCTTTAAGAGCGTAAGACCAAACTGTCACGGTAACGCAAATAACTGGGGGTGTTAAGATTATGTACGTAAAATAGCACAAAACACATCTCTCAATGGATTTAATAACCAGAATTAGAGTAGCTCGAGAGCACGGTAAAAGGATTTGCAACAGAGCTAATGAACATTTAAGTGTGTGAAATTTAAGTCCTGAGTTAACTCCGGTTTATCACACCAGTGTTCTCACTGCTAACAAACACACCCTCAGGACATCAGGCCCGAGGACATCATTGAGGTTCTTTTTAATTCCCAGGAAAGTTCTATGAAACTACCAAAATGAACGTATCTTACACGTATTACAGGTACACTGAAACAGAAGCAAAGTATCATATCAACGTAACCATACAGCTGGCAGCATGTAGCTTCAAGCAACCATCAGCAACTACTCATTGCCGGCCCAGTGCCAATGGCTTTGTCCAAATCTACATACAAGAAGAACCCTTGTGACAGCTGTCCAAGTATTAATCAAAAAGGGCCCTCTGAATTTTGAGGAATTTAAGTTTTTTTTAAAAAAATAACCCTTTTTAGCAATCTAAGAAACAAACATTCAAGCACCGATTAGATTCCATGGAAAATAATCCACCCATGGAAAACAAAAATATTTCTAACTCTGTATTTAATGAAGACCACATGAAGGAGGAGGAACTATTGTACCTTTACATGCTGTCGTGCCGCACTTGAAACAAGAGGGAGACTTCTTAGACTGTCATTTATTAACCACTGCCAGCCACCTGAAATAGTAAGGAACATCATTGCTATGATTTACTTTTTTCTTGCTTTCTGAACTTCAACATTCTCTGTTCTCTTTTTTTACAAAAACCAACAATTATGCATATTGTTGTATTGCCTTGGTTTTCCAAAATAAACAAGGTTGTGATTCTCAATTATTATAGCTATTCTGGTTTGGTTTACAATGTACATAGTGCAAACACTGTGTCTAGTAATGCTGAAAACTTGACAGCCACAAAACAAATCTTCAAATAACATCACCACCTGCTGCAGTATTTGTGTATTTTTTTTATTTGTTAGGCCACTCAACCTTGCTGATCTTGCTTCTTTGAAAAACATCATTCATTAATACTTTAACTTAATGAATAACTACTAAGATAATGGAAGGTTATTTAAAATATAACATACCGATTATTGGATCTCCTCTAAATGGCATTTTTGATAGTGACAACTTTTCAATTAAAGTGCAGACTGTAAGAAAATAAATTTGACAACTAGATAAATAAAAAAAAATAAAGAGAAATTGCAGCAATTTTGAAGTACAACCACAGGAGGTTACATTAACGTTAATTTTAAATTGAAGAAAATTTGCAATTGAAAGACCAAAATACGTGAAATTAGGAACTGGAAGGAAATGACACTTGTGATCTTACATACAAAAAAGCTACTATGCGGTAACTGTTCTGTGGCGTTAGTCCCATTCCTCACCCAGACCCACTGTTTGGAGGTACGTTCTCACGCCCTGCCATGCAAGATGCATATGTACATATTGGCCACCTTTCTGTTCCCATACCAGCCTGTAAATGGCTACGTAGTATTGTTGATAGCAAAACAACTTGGACACGGGCAATACTACTGCCACTAAAAAACTATTCAAATATATAGGAAAGGTTTTCCTTCTTATTATTAGCAGTTTTTCAGACCTTCACAGAGCAGCACCTGCCCACTGCACAGAACTAGCAGCTCTAAAACTGGAAGCAGCTTTATTTCCTTTGATACTCACAATACTAGAAAATTTAATTTTATTAAGTCCTCATTATTTTAAATCTATAAACTTCAGTGAGTTCTAAGCTCAGAAACCCACCTTCAGAATAGTATTAAGTGTTTCAAGGCTGTTTTGGGGAATAGAGATTAACGCAGTAAACACTGCAGACTTTTACCATACAATAGATTGACTGCATCACCCAAATGAAAACTTAGCACTTAGGGAAAACAATCTTTCACCTCCTGGTGAACAGTTCAAATAAAACAGATGGGTGTACATCCGTCCTCACTATCTGACTGCTTTAGAGTTGGTGGAGAGGAGGGAGAGGACAGAACAAGCTACTATATAATGCCGTCTTTTTGTTTTCCTCTCCTCCCACAATTTAATCTTTGAATCTTACTCAGGGCTCTATACACAGTTCTTCTTCATATATAATCAACTTATGGGCTCCAAATCTGCTCTTGGATCCAGTTCTCACTATGGTAATGTCACACAATCAGGCTGCCTGTGCTCAAACTCCGCTCAATGTTGTATGTCAGCTTCTTTGTTCTAATATTTATTCACAGACAAGGTTAAGTACAATGTGACTAAACCCAAGTCTCTTGGGGTTCCTCCTTAGTTCTCTACGCTTCTTTTTGCTCTATTGTGGTTGAGACCATCATCGTCATTAGACATGCAGGCAATTTGTGGAATACTTTCAATTCTTCTCTTATTCCACCTACACAGCTGTATCATGCCGAAATACTGTCATTTGTTCTTCTCCAATACTATGAAATACTCAGCTGCTTAAAAGCTAAAACACATTAAAAAACCCTACCTATTCTTTCAGCCTGCATTATCATGTCAGGAGACTGCAAACTCATTCAAAGACTGCAGAAATCCCCTTGCCCCCTTCACCCCTTCTATTCCATCACCCTTCCATCTCGGTACCAGAACTCCTTTACCCCCCAAATTTGGATGGCTTCACATCTTCAAAGCCAGAATCTGCTCCATAGCACTCCCTCCATTCGACCCACGAGCAGGAAACTCAAGTTGGCATCATTTCCTTATCCGCCCAGGCCACCTGGACGGGTACTTTTTCCTGCAATGCCCTTCCTTTTCACAGTGGTTCTGTAAATAAAATCTTCAAAACCCACGTGAACAACACATCCTCTTTTCTGTGGTACCACCCTTTCCACAAACAGTTGTTTATAAGGTCTTTATTCTTCACCTTTGTGCCCATACATATTATGATAAAATAATTAGTTACACGATGACATCTGTCTTAATGGACAGATCACACCTCTTCTGGAGAGGAACCTGAGGAAATCAATGAAGCCAGCCAGCTCAACCCTGAAGAAAGTTCACTGTGTGCAACAACGGAAGGAGAGAATGAGTGACATGAATCCAAGAACTACCTCCAGCTCTTGCACAAACAGGGTTATTCACAGTTGTGCTGGCACCAAACGTTCTGGCGTACCTGCCTCTCGATTGGCCTCCAAACTTTGTATTTTTTTTAATTACTGTGCATACTTTATTTATGCATCCAACACAATATATGCAAAACAAACTGGAAAAAAAGTAAACAGAAGAATTCATTACTGCACATTTTCTGCTTTCCCACCACAGCAGTGACACTTACCAGCCGGTCTCATCAGTTCTCCGCCCAAACCCCTGCAAAGCAGAAACAAAACCTTCAGAGAATAACCTACTACAGGCAGTCGGAGCACATCGCCTAGCGAGGAAAAAAACCCCAAACCCACTTCAGAATGAAAGCAGATCACAAAATACCTGCAGTTTTGTATCTGACCAACTCTAAAATACTTTTTAAATCAACTGTTGTTGTGACTTCAGCATGATTTGTACGAACCCTTCCTGAATATTTAACAGTCTTCTTGCAAAAATGCGGTCCCAGTATTTCTTTTTCTAATGTGAATAATAAAAGACTGTCAAGTTCATTCTTTTCACTTGCTTCAGAAGCATCCCAAACCTGCGGGACCTGCCACAGGACTTTTCATTCACAGAGCCTCTACGAGCTTCTTTCACAACTGAAAACCAATTACACGTAATTCTTTAATAAAATCTTCATCTCTGGAACATTAAATAGAAACTCCATTTACCAGCTCCCATTTTCACAAATGTTAACTGGTTCATTTTCCTGGTGAAGTTTCTCTCCCTCCTCTCTCCACCCTCTCCCAGGTGACCTTGCATTCATCACCGCGAGTGAGAGGGTAAAAACTTCCAACACATCAGAAAATGGAGAGAAACAAACGGCTCAAGGTGCTTCAGACCCTCCTGAAGCAAAACATGAGCTACATGAGGACGGTCTCACCAGTTTATCCAGGCTCATCCAGCCCAGTCCTCCTGTCTGAACACTACCCTGGCCACTGAGGAGGAGAAACGCATTGGGAGGAGAAAGTCTGAACCAGAGATGAAGTGGGGAGAGGAAGAAGCACCCTGCAAACAGCATGGCCTGTTTCCCATTCTTCAGCTGCACATGTCTCGGGGCAGAGAGATGTCTCCTCACCCCGCTGAGCAATGTCTGCTGGTTCCGTGGATATCCCCAAGGTGCCACGAGTGCTGCTTGGGGTGTTACACACAGTGTCACCCTCCGTGGCTTAATTTTTCCATTTTCTGAACCTTTGACCCCTGCCCTTCCTTTGGATGTTTCCTCCCTCGACTCCTTATTCCTGTCTCCCTTCACTTCTGCTGGAATATTTCCTCCCTGAGGTGTGCCAAACCCTTAATCACCTGTTTGTATGGCCATGCTCTGGCAGAAACTGCCAGCAAGGGGGAGGAACAACAAAGGCTTTTTTGTTTATTTGCTTGGGTGTTTTTGTTTGTTTTTTTTTTTTTTTTTTTTAAACCTTTTCTTCCCTCCTCTCCTCCTCCCTCCCCACAATAAAATTAGTAGCTGCACTCAGAAGGCAAACTTAGCAACCCTAACAACTCTTGGAACTTTGTTCTCCAATTTATCCTTTTATATGAGCTTCAAAAGCCTAAACTTTTTAAACAAGTTTTTCCATTCCATACAAGTAGGTGCCTCCTGCAACACGCACTGGGTTTTTGACTGCTCAACATTTTCATTGGTTTTTCAGGTAATGCCGAGACGCCAACTCCACAATATTCTCATCAGCACTTCCTTTAATTGGGAAACTTTTGCTTTCGACAACCGACATATTAAGCTCAATGTAATAATCCACAGCCCAGTTCATCATCACAGGAAGCAAGCACAGATTCCACATCCCCATGCTGATAAGGTCTTTGTATTATCCACCCCACCTTCCTGCCATGCTGTCTGCTCTTCAGCTTCTAAAAAATTTAAATTAGAAAACAAAGAAGTGATGCAAGGAGTCGAGACAGCAGCAAAAATAGAAGAATGATGTGGCAAGGCTTGCTTCCTCTTCAATGTGTCTTTTCCCTTCATTTTGTCCTCACCCATTCCTTGCCTTTTGTCTGTTGTCTTACTGCAAATGAGTATAAAATAATGATCTTGTAAATTTGTTTGGTGTGCAACAGAGTCTGCTGATGCAAGGATTCAGATATGGCCTTCTGTTCAAACTACAAAGCAAGAACTGAGTCATAAAGGCTGCTCTTCTCCACTTCTTCCACTGCCAATAAGGAAGTCAGGCCACTTAAAGCTACTCTTATGGTAATAATTTGACAGCTATCCCTTCCTCTGGCATTACATCAACTCAATTTAATTTCAGAGTTTAGAGCTTCACTGAGGATTGTTGTCTCTGTGCAAGAATGAAGAATGGTGACAGTGATTTGCATGGTAAGATTTCCACGTAACGCAGAAACTGCAATCAAATCTATCTTTGAAGGCACTGCGATACCATGTGTTGCTCTCTGCAAAACTTTTGTTTACTTCTTGCCTAGACATCACACTATGTCCATCAATATATCTAAATTTTTTCCCCTTTCTGCAGCTCATACATATTTCAGTTTTAAGAACTGAGAATTCTATCATAATCCCAGATCTTCAGTTTGTCAAACATGATGTGCATCTTTCTATTAACTTTATCTCGCTCTACAGTATTTCACTAAATTAAAAAGATATGATCTACCTAATTCAGAGATTCTGAATTTTGCTGTACAGTCAGTATTCTTTTTTTCTTCCAAAGACACATCCAGAAGTTGCATCACATTATTAGATGTACCTGTCTCAAGGTTTTATTATTAATTCTGTTTGTAAATCGACTGATGCAGTGCCCACGTTCCATGAGCTCTTAAGCATTCTTTCCTCTGCGCAGTTCCACAGCAATGCTTCTCTCCTAGAAACATCTTAGCATGAGTCACAATTTATTTGTGGAAAATATAATCAAAATATATAGTCCCTTGCAGAACTGATGAATTAAGATTACTGACCAAAGAATGCTGGTATCTATTTTAAAATTACGTAGGCCTGAATCAGAACCAATGGCAGTGCTGTTCTCAGTGCGTACAGAAGTTCAAGGTACTTTTGTGGATAGTTTTTAAAATTATTTAAAACCTGCTTTTGTGAGAAGTTCAGAATTCATCTTACAGGTTATAAAAATATCAGTAACTGAAGCTGTTTAGAATTTAAAAACATCTCAATCTGAAGTTAAAACTACTGGAGTAACTGAAGAGATTTATTTCCAGGAAGCTAAGAATACTAATTCCCAGGAAGCTAAGCTATCGGTATTTTCAACTCTGTATGAATAGTAACCAATTATTTTCCATGGGAACTCTTTGTCCCAAATAGAGCTGAGGTAGCTTAAAAGGTCCAGGCTGTACACCTACTGGGCTTTGGAAGTACAACATGGCTTTCTCACAAGGTACACAGAGGAGGAAGAGAGACCTTTGAGCATCTGTGAATTTAATAAAGCTCTTATGGTCATCCCTTGCAGATGCCGAGAATAAACAACACTAAGCTTACAAACACTGATGTTTAGCTTACTGTAAATTCATATGCTGACTGCACACATTTTATATTGCATTCTAACACCAGAAGATTACAGCTGACATTCTGGCTCCACAGAAGTAAGAGTTTTGCCAGTGACTTCATTTAGTCAGAAAAGAATTTCACCTTATAACTCTTCAGAACATAGTATAGCACGATCTCCTAGAACCACCATGCTACTGGATACAAAAAATAATTTAAAACTTGTGATAACTGTTAAGATGAGCTTTGTTGCAAGGCTGGAATTATTTGCTGATTAAGTCAATATGCCTAAAAAAGCTCTTTTACGTAGATGACTGCCAAGAAATACATTTGCCCTGAAACCATCAAGATTAGTTGCAACCTTAAAGGTCTTTGAAATGAGCCGAGTGTCTCTTTTGCCTAGCACCTGTCAGCCCCTCCGGGTACCTTTGGAAAAGCTGAAACTCTGAACACGACAGCCCAACTTACACTGCCTACTATTCTAAGAACCCAGAATTGCTCATCTCACACAGCCGACCGCGTAATACGGGCACCAGCCTCTTCATGTGTTAGGAGAACGAGACGAGGGCAGAACTCAGCGCACAGCACATTGCAGGGACTGACTCACCCAGAGTGAGTCGCTAACGAACCCCACACACCCCGACATACCCAGCCCTGATGGGAACCCCGAAGGCCCAAGAAATAGAACATTTGCTGAAATACAGAAGTGCAGTGCAACCGCCTGGAAGAAGCCCAGCATATCTCTCTGCAGCACTTCCATATCCATCCCTAAATTATCTTGTTGCCCAACTCTGTGCATTAAGACCTACATTATCAAACACAGAACTGACTACAAGGAAGGAGGAAAAAAAATTCTGAACATCTATTCAGCTGAACAGTCAGTCAAGAAGCTTAAATTAGATAATGCATTTTTAAAGAATCTTAACAGAACTACTATTAAAAATACTTTTTTCTTGAGGACTTTTCATATTGAGAACTAGCACAAGGTCTTAGATGCATTACAGAAATATATGTGCTACAAAAAAAAGATACTAACCATGCTGGTTCGGTGGAAGCATAATATAAACTAGGCTGACCATTAACACCGTGTTTAATCTGGCAGACTAACTTCCTACCCCAAGTAAAACAGCTTAAGGCAACAGATGCCACAAGTTTCTGTCTTGGGTTTTTTATATATAAAAGCAAAGTTTAAAGCAAATGAAATATATCTCAATTTTTATAACTCTATAGCATAACCAATATAGCACAAAACAGGCACAACGGACCAATACTGTGTTTAAGTTGCATGGTTTGCATCTGACTTGCTGTAACTAGCGCCCATTTAATAGAGAAAGCCAGGCTGACTGCGCAATCCGCAGCTGGAAGTGCACATGCAAATGCTTACACCAACCAGCTCCTCAAGACAAACTTGTGCATCAAATGTGTCGGAATCAAGACTAATGGAAGGAAGTACACGCTGATGTGCCTGGACTTGCAGTCTCCTTTTTCGGCATACAATGCTAAACCCAGGAAAGGACTTGTACAGGAAGACAGAGGGATACTTGCATTTTAAAAAAAAATTGTTAATGCAGTAGAGGACAGGCTTTTCTACAATTAGCGTAAACAAATGTGACTGCTTCAATTATACTCAAAATTGAGAGACTGTGCAGTGTAAGTCAAGACTTGGTCTGCGTCTGAAGGTTAATTCATGGCTGTCATTCAAAACCAGGTTAAAGACATCACAAGAGCTGCTTAAACAAAGCAAGAGGGATAGTTAAATGAAGGTCTCCATTACAGCACTTTGGCTTTAAAATTTTTGACTTGAAATAGTTACGGATTCAATGGAATCCTAAGCATTAGACAACCAGACAACCAAGAAACTCAGGAACCAGCTTAAAATTTATAAATTACAACTTAAAAAAAAAAAAAAAAAAAAAAAATCACAGTTTTTTTACTCCCTTTTCTCACAGGCCAACACAACTTCTGAAAACAGCTCGATCCAAGTATTAAAAACCATCATTCGGGCCACAAAAAGACAGCTGTTTTGTTGCCAGAAGTGAAAGCAAAATATCTAATAAACGGTTAAGACATGTGGCCTAACACTTTTTGTTAATGCAGTTGAAAAACTAGAAACCCAAATAAAACACACAGGTTTTCAACATTCCTACAAGATGTTGTTACACCGAAAATTCCCAGTAGCAATTTCTCAAATGGAAATCTTTGGAATATTATGTGCAATAATTACTCACCGTGAAACAAGTTTGGCTTGTTCCACTAAATGCTTGCCCAGCAATACTCAAATTGCTGGTTTGTTTTTATAACCTAGTTTATTTTTCTTGTCCTATTTTAAAATATTTTATGCATACCGATATTTTAAAATATGGATTATAGTAGACATCTCTGTCTCAGCCTAAGTATTAGAGTAAACAGCAGTGAATCAATTTTGCGTGGAGTTGAATTAGAAGTCTTATCTAGAATGAAAACATTTCTGTAGGCATCTTATAAATACCATTAAGTGCAAGAAGTGCACATTATGACAAAAACAAATTACACCCAAGCTCCACCCTGACATTAAAGAATTTATGGGAGCCAAGGCAGCCACCCACAAAGACACTAACACAGAGTATCAGCATTAAAGCCACCCAGCAGTACAAGCTAACTTTGGAGTGGAAGTTTCACATCAGTAGGTACGACCCTCAAGAAGTGAATTTTAACATTTTTTCAGAAAGTTTCAGGATACAAAAGCTTACATAAAAATTCTTTAAATTGTAATTAATAATTACACAAAAACCTAGTTAAGGTTTACTATTTTCAGATATGTCATGTGAAAAGAAGTGAAGTAAACTGCCCAAAAGCTCAAAGGATTTGTGAGTTAAAGCAGAAAAAAACCCCTCATTCGCATATGCAATCATTAGGGCATACAAGTCATTAATTATGTTTTGATTTCCTTACATTTAGGAACAAACCCTGAAGTCACACACCAGTTTTATTTCACATTTACTTAACAGTTACTTAGGGAAACTCCCCCTTTATTTCCTGGAAGCTTCAATAAATAGGAAATGAAAAACAACTCAGTGAAAACTCGTTCAAATTTTCTTTGGCGCAAGAGTTGAAAAATTGTATTGAAGCTTTTGTAACAACTCCTGGCCTACTCATTACACAGGATGATGAAAGTAATTCTAGAGTTTAGATAAAAGTTCATTTTAAAAAAAGACAAAAATTGGACTCATTAACTTCTTAGTTAAAGGTCATTTCTATAGACTTATTTGAACCATACAAGTACTCCAGTACAGGTGAACAGTGGGGAAGAAACCCATTACACGCTGCTGAAGCCAGGGATTAGTGAGCATATTCTGTTTCACATTCTTTCCTTCCTTGAACTGCCTCTATCACAATATTGAGACCAGTACTCAACACTTTCCCATTCATCTACCGTGCCTGTGAGCCGCGCTCTCAAAACATCCCAACCACTATAAAAGGACATCAGCCTCCGGACCAGGCAGACAAAGCCAAAAGAACCGATGTGCTTTCCTTCTGCCGAACCGGGCCAGACTGGCAGGCTATGGCAGGCGGAACTAACCCCTACAAACCAAAAAAACCCCTAGGATCCTACTGGTTTCATTACTTCTGATTGATACTTTCCAATACGAAAAATAATTTTTTTGCATCCATTTTCTTACCTGTACAATTGTCGACTGCAAAGCTGGGGGGTGGAGGGAAAGCAACAAACATTAGTATTAGCAGAGTTTGTTCAATGTGTTTTCATTGTTCCTCCTTGCGTGCAATGTCTATATATTGTGAGCTACACAACACTTTGGATTATTTTTAAATTAAAATTCAAAGGAAAATGTCTTTTAAAAAACCTCTCTACATACCCATTTGAATTTTACATTCAAAGAAAATCAATTTAACACATTCATAAAGCATTCATTTTCTTAAATCCTAATCTTAGCTGCTCCCACACATATCCTGGAAGCTACTTTGGCTTTTTAAAATATATTTGCTTTCCACAGTTAGCTTTTTTAAAATGATGATATACTGCAGTGTCTGAAAACTGAAAATAACTTTGTTTGCTACTGATTAAACAGAAAAAACTAGAACAAAATTTCAAATGTGACTGAAAAATATTATCTCATTGTTAACATTACAGTAGGCTATCTTCAAGAATCAGAGATAAGCAAATTTCTCTGTAAAAAATAGATTTTTAGAAAGAAAACATTTACACCAACTTTGCAGGTTAATTTTAAGAACAGACAACAGCAGAAACTGGAAAGTTTCACAACAACCGAAGGCCACCGTAACAGCACAGATGCTGCTGATGAAGCTTTTGGGCATTTCAACATGAGAAAGTGGAACAAGGACAAAGATGCCCTTTCAACCTGTAGCAGCAGCTGTCACCTATGCACAAAATTAAGCAAGCACCTATGTCCTTTAAAGCACAAGGGGTGAATGGTGAAGCCTGACAGCTTTAGCACCTCGGAACTGGGACTACAGACGCTGCAGAAAACAAGTAGGAGCCTGAATGCTGCAGTATTGTCTGTTCCATAAGGTGAAGAAATAGGAGCCAAAAGTTAAAAAAAAAAAAAGTGGGATGACTTAAGGGACAAGTTAGGCAAAATTATCTCCATGGAATCATTTTAAATTGCTATGAGCAGGCCAAGACTTCATTTGTCGTAAGTAGAGGTAAAGACAATGCATCCACTGAAACACAGAATATGACTTTCAAGGTCTACAAACAGGTAAATTATGGATTCAAGGCGTGAGCAATGAAATCACAAGAAAGTGGGGAAGAAAGAATAGAATGGACAGAGAATGGGCTCACTCAGAGATGTCTCTTGAGCGTGGTCACATTAAGGCAAGAGCCATACATCAGTCTGTAAGAGCCATACCCCGCCCCGCAGTTGGGATGTACAGAAAGGGAGAAGAAACAGAAGGGGACAGAAAAGCACAGTGAATCCCCACGCAGCATTTCAGAATTGTAACCGACTGCGTCAGAGGAAGCGGCTCAGACGAGAAGCCGGCAGAACAGAGAGGGACCAAATACAAAATTATACTGGAGTAAGATCAAGGAGATCTAGCTATCAGACTGTCGCGCGTGCGTCCAAATGCGTATTTGTGAGATTGTTTACTTTTGGCAAGGGGAAGAGGAAGGGGGAGAACAGCTATCTTAATTGTAAATGTTTGTTTAAAAATAATACAACAGACCAGGTTAGAAGATACATTTATACTTGCTACAAACCTCTTGATGGATTTGCTTAAGTCCCTCCAATGATTTTTCATTGAAATAATATGTTACAGATCTGTAAAGGTATACAAAATTTTTAAGACTTGGTTTCCTAATCATGCTGTAAATAATTTTTCTTCCATGACTTCATTGTACTTTCAAACAGAAAAACAATTATTTGATTTCCAAATTATGCTCAACAGAAATATGCAGTATTTAATTTTAAATAGTTCAGCAAATACAATAACATAAGTTGTTTCCTTATCATGTAGCAAACTCAATCTTAAAGGACTATAAAAAATTAGCGTCACTTACTAAAAACTTAATCATCAGTAATACAACAATAGCCCTTCTCAGCTCAGCTGTATTTTTGGCCTCCAACACTTCTGTGATTTTTGCATCAATTTCTCGCACTTCCTACTACTAAAAATGCTCTTTCTCTCTAACTTTTCAACTTGCTTGAAAAGGGAACTCTTTAAGATAAACATGAATTCTTCTGATAGACACTACTGGCAAATAAAATTCCTATTTGTCGATTATTAAAGTGTAAAAAACAGTGCACACTTTTGATATCTATTATTTAACTTAATTTCAGTGTATTTAGCTTGTACAAACAATGACATTAAATTTGTCAGATTTCACCACTTCAGACATCAGAATGTTCTCAGAAGTAAAATAAAAAAGGTTAATCAGAGAGTCATTATCCAACTTTTAGAACAAAAATGACCCAGAAAGTCTGTACGTTTTTTTAAAATATATTTCTTCAGTGTACACATTATCTATGACTTCTGGAGAACTCTATTTTCAGTGAAGTTTGCACTCTGGAGTCTTATTTTCCACTACCTTGATCTTAAACAGCTGCTCATCCTAATTTAAGTCACACTAGTATAAAATTCTACTGCCAACGTAACTTCCAAATTCTAGATTTTGCAATAAGGATTTTTCAACCATTTTTCACAAGCGATTCTTGTGAAAGAAAGAAAAGGTAAATTACTCATTTCTTTAATCACAACATTAAAGCAAAGACATCTCCAAATATATTATCTTGGCTACATCACCTATATATAATACGTGTGTGTATACACACACATACACCCATATATATAAAAATATATACACACATATATATATATCTCTGTACCAGCACTCGGCAGCAACAATTAAATCAACAAATTATTTGAGGAGCTATTTCTCTAACACGGAAGACAAAAGACTGTCCACTCACCAGGAAGACAATACACTTATGGGGAGAGGGGGTTTAATCTAGATTTAAATGGTAACTTTGGACTCTCCAAGTAAGGCAGCAAATGATCTCACTTTCCTGATGATGAGTTTAGATTTAAGGTTATAACATCACTGAATAAAGTGTGAAGGCTTGGCACGACCGATCAAAACAAATAAAAATTCAATGGAAAAGAAGTGCAGTAAAATGGAGATTTCCATAATTATACTCAGGAAGTTTTCAATAGACCAGACATGAAAGGAAAATTTATAGTCGAGATAATCTTGCATTTATACCTATTATTCTCTTCTGCTAGTTTACACAGTGCATGGGTGATCTCAGCACAGGCAAGAATTGCCCCATGGCGTGTGTGCAGATCTGTGCCCACTGATAAAGGTAGAAGTCTTGGCAAAACTGAAAGAGATTAAATAATATTTTTTTTTTTTTAAAACAAAGCATAGTGACAGATCGCAGTTCTAAATGTAAACATGTCTGCCTAGAAATAACATGGGAAAACCATTTCTGGGTAGTCAGGCCAATACATCCTGGCCATTATATGAAAACCAAGTTTTAAAAATATAAGTAAATTCTGACACAGCATGCTAAAGCACACCAAGAAATTTTGTAGTCACAGCTAGCTCTCTGTTTGGAGTAAATACATTAATATACTTGCTGTTAGGCATTGGGCTAGCTGCGCAGTAAGGGAAAAAATGAGGCTTGTACTTCCATGGAATTTTACTTCCATGTAAACTGCCACCTTCCCAGCCTGCTCTAGGGAGCCAAGGTAAGATCTGTAAGTGCAGATTCCCCTGGGTGCCAGCTGCTCTCTTTCAGCCGGATGAAAAAGCAGCTGGTACATCCCCAGAATCTCGAGTGGTCCAAGCAAAGGATCTTCAATTCATGCTGAGAAACGTTTGATTACACACACAACAGTCAAAAAGGAATTCTGAAGATGTCAGACTGGACAAGACAAAACAGATCCCCCCACCCTTTACAACATCAAAGCTATATCAACAAAACAAAAGCTGGGAATTTGAGGGCTAGCTGCCTGAATTGTTGCAACAGAACTACACCCATTTATTCATCTCGGAATGTCGGAGCTGGTAGGGTCCAACATAGCCAGATCCCCAGACAAAGTCCAGTCCCCAGACAGAAAAAGATCTGGCAGTATTTTAGCATTTTTGCATAAAATCTGAAAACTGGTAAAGCTATTAGTGTCACTACACTGTATTAAGTTGCAGGGGAAATCTTAGTTTTTATTAAGTCATGGTGCCTGTTTAAGTCTTCTTAATACATGTTTGCTACATACACTAGACCACTTGATATGGCACGTTATGCAGAACTTATTTGTTACCTACCCACATTTGCCATGTGTTCAGGAGCCCGTGGAGTAAGGTTATGCAGAGCTTTGGTTGAAAGTTCTCGAATAACACTGAAGATGTAAAAAAGCAATTTTGAATTCTTTGGGGTTAGCAATTTAGCAGAAGTAATGTATTAAAAACAATAATGTCAGGAAGGGACTCCTGTCCCTGACCAAAATAAAGACCCCAGCAATAGTAAAAATTACAGTATTCTCTGTCCATCCTATGCTTTCCCCGCTCAAAAAACCCCAACAAAACCAACCAGTGGACCAAACAGACAGCCTACAGCTAGCTTTTAGCTTTATGAAAAGAACTTATTGCTGAAAGAGACAAAGAAAAATGTATGTGTGGATGGTAGAACCCGAGGGCTCATTCTATGCATTGGCAGGGACACTACAGTAAACTATTATTATTTCTCATGATGCAAACTATTATCAGTACTGATATAATCTCATTTGTTTTATATGTACACATTTTAATCTTTGTGAACACTGAATATGACTAAGCACCATCTCTATGCATGAAATCTACTTTAATTATGATAATTGTATGGTGATGGTGTTTACCCCTCACATACACTATATACCATATAAAACTGTTTTATTAATCTATTAACAGATTGAGGTCACGGCAAAAAGACAAAATTCATAAACATGTTTTAAGTGACAATATGCTAGGGAGGTATAGATGACGTCAGCTATTACTTGTCTGGTTTCCTTCGGTCAATTGCTATTGCAAACTCTAGCATAAGTAAAATTTACTAAAATAATCTAGGAAAGCATGATATGCAGAACAGTCAATTCCTGGATATTAATAATTAGACTTTGTGAACTTACCTATCCCAGTGGTTAATCTTCATGTTAACTAAATGATCAATCATTGGCTGCGTATACTCAGGAAAGCCAGCAATATACACACTGAAAAAGAAAAGTCCATACAGAGAGAGTATAGAATCCACATCTGCGTGCATTTTAACACAAGCTACTCCAAAGATTTAAATCCTCTAGTTTTAAAGCAACCAAAAAAAATTACTTAAACATGCCTTCTCCTAAATGAGATGCAGCTGAATGAAATAATGACGTAGGAAGTATTTTACAATTATTGAAAAAAAGCTAAATGACTTTGTAGAACTCTTTCAGATTCTCTATAAAAACTACTACACATATGAAAAGCTTGACAGCAACAAAAAGCAAATATAAACCTTCAATACCCGTGGTTACATTCTAGAAAACGTAAATGTGTATATTAACTTATATATTTTTTCAGATTGGAGAAATGTATTAATGATGTAATCCACAGCATACAGTAAAATTAAGTTAGAGAAATGTGCTACATCTTCATAAACAGAATGGTCCAAAACCGAATACGGGTTTTCAATTTGCCCTTTTCAAAAATCCAACAGACACAAAAAGTCAATTCTGACACAAAATTTTAATGCTGCAAAGTCAAGACCCGAGATGTAACACCAGAACTAACTACCCCAGGTAGCCTGCATAACTACCTAACTTTACAGCCAGACTCGCTTTCCAATCTTCAGAAGCATCAACTATTGATGCTAAGGCCAACAGAAGGGAAGTGAAATGTTTTTTCAGTACATGTGATGTATGTTTAATAATCTTGGAAAGCTAAATAATCAGCAGAACACGTTTATGTCAAAACTGCATGCACAAAGGGAGGAAATTAAGGACACATGGATTACCTTAATTTCACCCTTTCATATCATTTGAGTGATTAACTTTGCAACCATAATAGTGTTCCATTAATATATGTGTGTGTAATTAGAAGCAAAACAAAGACAAAATCCAAATACTGCTGCATGTTACTGTACTGATATCTATGAATTCATCAGAAGAGAAGGAATCCTGAAATCCACAGCACAGACCTCAGTCACTTGAGCCAACCCAGGAGAGAGAAGTACTACCTACTACTGCTGTGAGCCCTAGAGGGGGATTAGACACTGGGTTTAACTGGTTGCTGATGCCAGCAGAGAAATGAGAAAATTCATTACTCTCTTTCCTTTCCCTGTTCTGCAAGAACATACAATAATAGACACACTTCCCCTGCCATATTTGAGTTCTCTTCTCGTCTTTGTAGTTGCTTTTTGGGTGTTAGTTTCAGCACTCACCATTGTTTCAAACCATTTTAATTTAAACTTCCTTGCCCAGCAAAAAGCTGATCTCTTGGGCCATGTCAATAGCCCAATTCCTCTTTCAGTTTTAGTTTATAACTACCTTTAACTACAGCCCTCATCTTTTCTACCCTTCGGAGTATTTAATGCAAGTAGCCTTAGACACAAGTCTAGCTTTCCTGATAAAGTTGCTGGTAAGATTTTTGCATCCCGTTCTACTTAGATTAAGCAGTTTCTTCCTTAACTCTGCTTTTACCAAGGCCAGAACTCCTGGAACCACATCATCTCTTTACTCCCAGTTCATATAAAATGGGGTTCCTCTACCTTCCATCCTCAGAAAGAGATCATGGTATTTGAGCTGAAAAAGTTTCAAAAGGGCACCCAGCATGAAAAACCTGCATTAAAATATTTAGATTTTAAAGCATACAAGCAACTATTTATACACAACATCTATATCATATATATAAATATATATGATGCTGCCTCTCTACAAAAAAAGTACCATCATTTATTAACCAAACCCAAACTCAGCTGTAGAAACTGACACATCTTCTTTGAGCTTTTATTGCCCAAAGGAATCCGGCCGTGCCAACCTTCACAGCGGCACAGCTCCCTCTCACACAGCGGCACTACCCTGGCACACAAAGTGTCCCGGGACCGATTCATCTGGGTGGGGGACGGACAGCTAAAGATTCTAGATCCGCAAGATGAACCTCAAGCAGCTTTTTCCAGCTACATAAACAATTACACCACCTAAAGGCATAACGATCAGAAAGGGCCATTCTTCCTACCACATCATAACGATACCCGTTTTCTGTGCAGCCAAATAGATGCTTATGTACTTTTCTTTTGATGTTACTCAGACAAAAATAAGGAAATAATTAAGTATTGACCCAAATAATTACATCCTGCTTGAAGAGCAAAGTGGTAAAGATTTTTAAAAGTAATATAATGAATGAGATGACAAATACTTCACAAAGAAGAGTTCGATTAATAGCCCTTGATTAATAACTTAGTAATCGTGCTACTAACTGCCTAAGATCATTTATAAAGGATTTTAAAATTTATTCTTTCTGTTGCACAATTTAAAGAAAGGCACAAGAGTGGAAGAAAGAAATCAACAGTGAAAATATTTTTTTACTTGGAAGTAAGACTCCTATAAAAACCCTGGAAATCACAACAAAAGAAGTAATGAATGAGCATTTTTTAAAAAAATAACAGATTAACGATTCAGCTCTCCAAAAGTAAGGAGACCACAGCTAGTCTCCAAGCCAAGATTATCAAAGAGAGAAAATAAAAACTGCTTTGTCAATTTTGAATATTTTCAATTTTCCACTTGTACAATAAGCCGACGTTTCAAAAATCCCATTGACACTACACGGATCTAGAGCAGCATCGAATACCAGTCCCCCATCCCAGCTCAGTAGGCGGGAGCTCTGGGGAAGAGTGTAGGAGGAGGGTGTGGACCCCAGAAGGAAAAACAGTAGGTAAAAGGTGAAGATACGTACAGAGTGAAATGATTACGCACAAAAAGGACAATATGGAAGTGGACAGATTAATTAAAAAAAAAAAAACAAACAAAAAAAAACCAGTCAAGGAGAGGAAAGAGGATTCCAGTGCAAATTATCTTAAACTGCTCATTGGAAGTCACAAAGCTGGTGACAGAGCATAAACCATCATATACCTGTTTGCTATTTCTGTTCCCCAAGAATATAAACTCTTCAAGCCTTTCTAACCTGTTGGCTTCTGAGCAACATGCAACTCCACGGGGCAATTTATCTGCCCTATCTTAAAATGGTCTGAATCACCTTCTGTAGGTGCCGTCTCTTTGCCTTGGCTATGGAAAGGCCAGACACCCAGGCTAGACTGGCTGTCTTAGACAACTAAAGCTAGAACCCAGCCCTCAGTCTTTCTCATCTTCTCATGAGGAAGTGCAATCTTACGTTCATTTTAGTCATCCTATGCACCCAGCTTGCCTCTGAATTCCCCTGACTTCAGCTTTACTGTATTTTCAGATAGCTGACCAGAACAGATCGTAGTATTCCAAGACAAGCCACTGAGTTATAAGAGCACCACACCAGTTTCGGTATTTCCCATTACATTCTTTGCAGACTCCATACTGCAGTGATCAGTTTGTTTTTTTAAAAACAGTGCTGCATACTGTGGTTAGATTTTCACTGAGCTACCTATGGAAAACACAAGCACTCAAGTTAAAGGTCTATGCACATAACCACAGATTCAACAGCTTGTGCAAAGTATTTTTTTTAATGGGTTTTAGTTTATTTTTTTTTTTACCCGCACCAGAGTCTATCTGCCACCACAACAGCCTCTCCTTTTAGTACAAGTCTTCCAAATCCCCTCGTCTTTTCTAATCTTGACCAGCTTAGACAGTTTTGTGGCACCTGCAAATACTGCCTCTTGGCTGCTTCCTCGCGTAGACAAGGAAATCACGGTCCCATTTTCACCATGTCTTACACATAATAAGCAGTTTGATGCAGAAATAAGAAAAATAAAATTTTAATTTATTCAAAAACAACAGTAATAAACATAATGTTCAGTAAGGTGAAACAATCAGACAAATATTTCATTATGTAAAAGAGGTCCCTCATGTTTAGGAAAACTAATGCTTGCAAACTTACCTTATGGTCAGGTAACAGTTAACTCTGTTACCAACAGCAAAATAATCAGCTGCAGTTAGAATGTCTATGCCATGTGGAAAAGTGCCCTACAAACACCATAGGGAAAAGGGGGGAAAAAAAAGAAAATATTATTTAAAAATATAAAATACTTTCCAAATAGGCAACATTATTGAAAACACATAAAATATAAAATCAGGCACCAAGAAATGCATCACACGTAGAATACATGGGAGTTCAATCACTTCTATTTGTTTCTACTTACAAATATATTTTGTGACTTATTAATGAACTACAAAACTGCGGTTAGCTTGTTTTTAAAAAGAACACTCGTTCCCAGCAAAGCCTGAAACATTGAATCCTACAGAATCGTCACACTTCTGACATGACGGCTCAAAAAATTCTGGGTTTAGAAGAAAAATTATCTTTCTAAATATGCAGTTGCCACCTACAAATTTTATATATAATTTTTATATAAGCACTACAATCCAGATATTCAGAATTCTGATTGGCTGCGACTGATTAATATGACTAATAAACGCAGCACGGCTGTGTTTTGGAACGGAGGAGGCAGCAAAGCCTCCACAAGCCATAATTAAGTACAAATGGAAAACAGCCAACTGAAAGACACTATGCTCACTTACAAAAGGGACAATCATATGATATTTAAGCAATAAGGCTATGTGGAAGTACAGGTTCTGGATATGATACAGTTTTGTTTGTTTACAGCTCACTCATCCCTTCCACATTTGGATACAGCCATGCAAAAATAGTAGAAAATATCTCTAGATCTAAGCCTGAATAATTGAAGAAGTAGATACTGCAGGCAGCGGGAAGTTGTCAGCTACTGTGGAGGTCTCATTCTGGGACGCTTAATGCCAACAGTCCAAAAATCTAAGGGCTGGAATCTGACTGAACCAAGAAGGACAGACAGAACATTCACGGTTTATCCAAGAGACTACCTGCAAGCCCTAGTAACGGTGAAATGAATTTACTCTTCAAAAGCCTAATGAAACATTGATCAGGGGGAAAAAACGCACACACAAGAAATACCTCAGCATGATTTATAGCCAAACAAGACGGCACACAATTAAATATATAAGAATGCACACTGTACATAAGGAAAATCACAGCTAAGCAATTCCAATTCTAGCTCCTAGTTGGAGCTTGCTATTTATTACTTGGCTGTAAGCGTGCCAATTTGATGCCATCTCACCGAAGGTGACGGTGCCGCAGCACATGTCAGTGAGACAGCAAAATTCCTGAAACCAAGTTCAAGAGTACAGAGGTCATGGCCAAGGGGAGAGACAGACTTCATGGGAAAAGCTAACAGTTTCTATTCTGTCAAAACACTTAAAACTTACTTCTCCAATGTAAAAGTTTGTCTTACTAGAAGTATGTGGATTTCTCATGATTTAGGTTTAAAAAAATTCTTCAATTTTTTTCAACGTTTTCATGTAGATGAAGTGCGAGTTGCCATGGCTTCTTTTTCTGAGGCCCCAAAAGGCAGCTGTGGGGCCGAGGACAGGCCAAGCCGCAGAGGCGAGGCAGCAGGAACCAGGAAACGAGCCAGGTCAACTTTCTTCTCCACCTCTTTAGTATCGGTGTTGTCACTTCAGCTGGAGAATATGTTTTAGCTCCTTCCAATTCAGAGAAAGGGTGTCTCTTTCAACACGTTACATCCAGGTAAAGAACTACAGAGGGTGTATCCACCAATTAAGTAACCATTTTCCTAGGCAGTAAGGAATGGTTCCATAAGTAAAACTTCTGAACTTCTACAGGACCAGCTGGAGACTGACAGCATTCTTTATGCCCTGGAAACTTATTTCATGGCAAACTCCTCCTGAACGTGCCAACATATAAGCTAAAATTCTATCTAGAAATACACCAGTTATGGACACATTGCTTAATACCTGTAGCTCTAAAGGAGTAATATCCTGGCTCATAACTCACGGATCTTCAGGAATGCTATCAGGGAAAGCCAGACAGCATTTTAACAAAGATCCCTTACAAGAACAGCTTACTGATAACAAAATTTGCTTTAACCATGCTCATACGTCCCACTCTGTCACAAGAACCACTAAACCACTTCCCCCCATTCCCCGCCCCACCAAGTTCATCTATTCAGCTTTATTAGTTCCTGATGAGAAACCAGGAAATTTTGAACTCCAGGTCTTCACCCTACTTGCCTCTCCTCCAAGGCTGCAAATCAAAGTTGTTTGAGCATTTTAACTACTTAAACGTGAAGTTACAAAGGAACCTACCACAATACTACTTTTCAAAGCACTTAGGTCCCTCCAGAAGTAACAGATTTCTCAAAATATCTAGACGGTAGCATTACGGTACAACAGGCAAAACCAACTATTGAGTTGAAGACTCTTCAGCCTAGTTCACTGTTGTGTCACCAACCACAGCAAAGACTGTGCTGCACACTTCAGCTGTTCTACTGAAAACTAGGAAGTCAATGAAACAAAAGAATAACCAAAAAATTGCGCTTTTCCTGCTTTAAGAGTGTTGCACTTTACAAGGTGTATAATTGCCGTCATATATGCTGATTTTGCTTTTCAGAATGACTTAAAATTGCCAGGAAGATCATTTTCTTCCAAAACCAGAATACTAGAATAAAACTCACATCTCGGAAAAATATTCCACAAGAACCTGTTTGCTGATAATGAAAATAATTCTTTTGTGACATCCTTTTACTCAATTTCTCTGAAGCCACAGCGTCTATTTTTCATTTTAGGTACTACTGGTTTACAGTAAGTAACCTCCAAGGCAGTAATGAATGAAGATTGAGGGAAGTTACCATACCTGTCTCCCAACATTCTCCTGGAAGGCAGCCTAAGGAACAGAGAACAAACATACCAAAACGAGTTAGGTTTGCTTTTTGATAAACACCAGATGATGAATTCAAAACACACAACAATATAAATGACCCATGGCTTTTCTTTTTTAAATAAAGTAAGCTTTGTCAGTAGAACAAGCCCACAGGGCTTTTTTGTTTCTGCGTCTCTATGTTCTGGTGTTCTTAAAGCTGGATGTTGCATGACAGCAGTTTAAGAATGCAAGTTTATTAAACTAGTCACACCCACAAGAGTGCTTTTGAATAGTGACACAAGGCTTCGCACTGGAATTGAAAGTCAATACCGGCAGACAACAGAAATTGAGACAGCTCACTTTTGTCTGACTACCTCAACATCATTTGCTAATAGGAGGCAAAATTTGATTCTTTGTCAACGAAAACTTCAGACATATGGAGAATGCAATACTTATTTGAAAGATACACATCTGAAAACACGCTCAGACACTGAAGATGTAAAACCTGGTACATTTCTTGTGTTTTGCATTAAATAAACTCAAAATCTTGCAAAATGCAACCATAAAGTTAATCTCTCTACTTGTATGGTATACAGAATAAAACCTACTTAACTCTCTACTCCCTACTTGAATTTTCCCCCTCTCTCAAAAAAGCCAATTATTTTTTGTTCCTTAAAAGGATAAACAGTACTAAGTACTAATAAAAACTGCTGTAGATTTTAACTCTTTTTCAGAGAGAAGATATCATCATTATCTGGACCTTCTCTTAGGAAACGTCACTCTGTCTACAAACACAAATCTCCAGTGATGGAGAGCAGTTAACTGGTATTTAATATAAGGGGGGGTGGGGGTGGAGGAAGTCCCAATCTTCACTGAAAATGCCACAAGAACTTTGTCAGACAGAGCTTCTGTATTTCCTACATAAATACAGTACGCATGTGGTAATCCACCTGTAAAAACAAGAGGTTAAGTTAGCTCACCAAGGGATCATACTCCACATATGGAGCAAGCGCTCCCGGAGCAGAGGTGGAGCAAGCCCTAATGAAGCCCGAGTCTCTGAGTGCATTTCTGAGGTTACGGCTGGTTCGGATAATGACTGCAGTTCCTGTAGACTTGCCCGGGCTCGTTCAGCTCCTGCTTGCAGTGTATCCATCGCAGGACACGTAGCACAGGCTGACTCTAAACCATTCACCAGTCTTCTCGGCGGGTTTGGGAGCCCACCGTAGCCCACTCGCAGTGGCAGCCCCGCTGCCAGCAGTGGCCTCAAGCTAACCAGTTTAGGATTGCCTCCGGCAGAATGGCATAGGATCTGTGCAGCGCCGGCAGCGTAGATACACCCTTGGGCAACACATACAGCAGCCTTCCAGAACAGGAACATGAGCTGTAGCAATGCCCTTCGCTCGTTCGTTGTTTGCTGTAGCCCAGCTTCTGACACGGTTTTTTTCCCCTCCTTACCTCTGCGCCAACATACACCCCAGCCAGGATTTGCCAGAACATCGTTTCATGTCACCCTGCATCATTTATTTCTTGTTACTTACACATTAGCTTTAGATCCCCTTAGATGCTGTTGAGACCCTTTTACTCAGCACAGGGAGAGTTCAGCAAGGACTACGCTCTCAACTATCATATCCAGGGATTTAATAGTTTAATCACTGTATTACAATTTCTTTTAAAAACGTACTGCTCATACAAGCGCCTTAAAGATACAAAATCTGTAAAGCCTTTTTTTTTTCCCCCTTCCGTTTTTACAACAGAAACTTTGATATCCAAGCAACGTAAATGCAGTCTCAAACGAAGGAAATTTTTATTCTACCTACAATACATCCGTGGGCCCCGGACTGAAATATACTGTGGCAAAATCCTTGGGAAAAGATGTATAGGGGCCTATAGACAATGTTGCAGCAAAACAGTGAATGTACATAAAGATTTGACACTGTTTGTTTACTTAATGTAGGAATTTTAAAATTACACTGCTGTATTACCATTTCATTTTTTAACTTACTTTGAAGAACAATCATGAAGATCTAAACAATCCAGCAGCATGGCAAAAATACTTAGGATTCATCTGATGTATTCTAAACATCTAAATTGCGTTAATTTACACCTCATTGATTAGTTTATATATAAAAAACATACAATTTCAACCACTGCCTACAAGGATAGATATTAGTATTGCCTTACTATAAATATATTTTGATATATAAATGATTTATATCATTTATAAATGATTTTGATTTCGTTTCCTTGGAAATAGTCTGGTTCTGTACATTGCACAGAAAAAGTTACAAGAAAAACCACAATATTATTCTGCTAAAGCTTTGTGAGAGAAAGTAAAATAGAAATATGAAAATAATGAAACATACTGTTCATCCCACAAAAATGGAAAAAATACTAAAACATTCTCTAAGTCATGAGTTTTAAAACTATCAAGCAGTCAAGAGGAAAAAAAAACCTTCTCTAAGATGTCAGAGCTGAGTGGAGCCCAATCCAAGATCACATATTCATGTGATTATTCCTTATAATGATTATTCATGAAAGAGTTGCAAAAGTCAGCTCAGAATGCTTCTGGAGCTTCAAAAGAACAGCCTTGGTTTATTCTCTCTAACCTCAGGGTTCAAAATATCTCTCTATGCTACTTTGTTTTATTGGTGCTCTGCATTATAATATATTGCATATTGTAATAGATGGAAAATCTAGTAAAACATGTTGTTTATTTAAATAGGTATTTAACTGTAGTAATGACTGGAAATAATTAGGACTCCCAGGTATTTTTCTTCAAAATTGTAGTAATGCCCGGTAAACACAAAATATTTCTTTGCCTGCCTTTCTCAAATAAGAAAAAAGGCTTCAGTACTTTCACACCTAGCCATCAAAACAGCAATTCCAAATTCTGACCAGCTTTAAATTAGAATGTACTAATGAATTAATTAATTTGACTGGAGATAACTGAATTGCAGAACACTCGATAGCTTGGCTTAAAGTAGAAGAGGAAAGCGAGAAGAAAATGTACTGTATTTTGTATTCGTTTGACATACGGAAGCACAATCTGCACTGATCTTACGGCATTAGTAAATATACCTGGTTTAACACTGCATTTCATGGTCAGACTATTGGTTTATGTTCAAGCATAGAAACATAATGAAGATTACACATGACAATTCGATCAAGCCACTAAAAGTAAGCAGCACACTTACTCGTAGTGTATGCCACTCGTAGTGGCATTCATGTTAAAAAGAATTCTCCTCTTTATATATATTGCCACTGATTCCTAGGACAATTCCCATTGAGCAAATAAATAATTCACTTCTCACCATCTACACTCCTTAATGTTTTGCGCAGTTCTCAGGAAAGCAAAGCTACATCTGCTTTCCTGTAAGGATTTTATTTGAATAAAGTGACTTAAATTAGCCAAGGACAGTGAAGTTTCTAAACTTTAGGAGTTGAACTTTGGGGGCAAGGGGGCAAGTAGCATGGCTTGTATTCAATAGCTGTACAGCACGCGAAGAATGTGATATCCGTACTCAGTGATGTACAGCATCTTAGCTTCCCTGCTTGGGTCTTAACCTATTTAGACAAAGCGATTTGTGATACGATTACACAAGCAACTGACTCACTTCCCCAACAATTATGCTGCAGCTTCATTCAACAGCTTAAGCTCTCAAGCAGAGGTGTGGCTAGGAAAAATAAGGATGCTATCCAGGCATCCCTGAGAAATCCTTCTTATGTTAGAAATGCATTAGCTTTCAAAATTTCAGTCAAAAAATAAGACAGACCTGTTAATTAATTTGTATGTTGCAAAGACAGTCTTTTTTTTTTTTTTTTAATGCATTCAGAGTAAAGTTTATTCTTAGGAAATGAGACCTGGTTCTTTGACAGCCATTGTTTGGTCCTGTGTTTGAGTTAATACAGTTATAGGGTGTGGTTTTCCACATTTGCATAAAATAATCTGTTTCATCTGTTGAAATAGACAACTCATACTTCTTTTTCTTGCTTTTTTTTTAAGAAAGAAAGTTCAATACCTATAACACACTGACTTAAATTCTCAAAGATAAGATTTTGATTCTTTCTTCTTCTCAAATTCTATAACCTCTTCTCCATAGATTCCCTTCTCTTAAGAACAACCACACATACTTTTCAATTCTCAACAGCATAAATATTTTCTACAGAAAGATTCCAGTGATTTGGTGTCAGTCCTATTAACTACATAACGGTATCTGCCTAATGGATTTACTAATTTCTTTTAAAAATTCCCAGTCCTACGGAGTTTTGTACAATAACTGACAATATGTCTGAAGGAGAGAGATTATTCTAGAAATTTTCAACTTACCACAATTACAGAGTAACAGCTGATGAACAATTACAAAAGCATAACTTCACAAAACTTACCAGCTCGGTGACTTGAAACAGACACAGTGTTTGCATGTTATGAATGACCCTTTTGTCTTTGATATTGTGACTAGAAAATGCTAAATAGCTCTTTCTTATATACTTTATCTTATCCATCATGACAACAATACACCAGATTGTGAACTGCAGCCATAAATCAAGATGTGAATCTGTGGATTATATCATTTAAAACCTAAATTCACACCATACTTCTAAGGATTTAAAAAAGCACTTTTTTGCCCACCACACAAAATATTGCTTATATACTGCAGTTCTACATAGCTAAGTCTACAAATTATTAAATTAAATGAAAACAAGCAAAAAATAACAGAAACATATAAGCTAGAATGTGACAACTTACAGAAGCAGCTCTTCGGCAATTAACATCACGATCAAATACTGCAGCAATAACCAACGCACTGAGGAAATAAAATACTGAGTATTAGTACCAGAAAATATGAGAAGAAATGTGTGACACCATCATTTCAACATTTAGTCTTCTAAGCAGAACATGCAGCATTTCCTCTAAGGAGCTTATTATTTATAAATACAAGCCTAAACTAAAATTTGAGTTGAAACACCCTGTACTTCGTTTCTCTAGTTTGCTGTGGACTTCCCATAGCCTAAACAGACAACTGTCGTCCTACTGTATCAAAGCAATTTAAGGAGTATGCAAATACGTTTAACTGCATAGAAAGGTTTTCTATTTTAAATATAGCAGAAGTTTAAAACTTGGACATAACTATCATCTCTAATGTGAGACTCATACAGTGCAATTTTAAATTAAAACTTGGAAATACAGTTTCTCCATAGCCAAAGGCACAGCAAGCCTTATGTAAGGCTTAAGCAAAACTGAAAGTTAAGCAATGGAAACTTGCAGCTATCTCTACAAGAACTATCACATCCTGTAAGTAACAAATATCAGAAAACAATATGCAAATCCTCCTAAAAAATGACCTGCAATATAAATTGTAAAGCAGTGTTGTTTTGGTTTTTTTCAAAAGGTGACCTGTAGATACAGAGGCAGAGTAATATGAAACCATTTCTTTGTGCATGAAGTCTGGTGACGCTGCACAGGTTAACTCTGCCACCTCTCAAGAACTGCTTTTAAAAGATGTGCTACACAACAGAAGAGGGAGAATATATCCCAGGACACAAAGTCTACAGCTTTAGAAATCCACCTCCAGCATTCAATTAGCGTCAGTGACAAATAAACATCACTTCGGGAGAATCGTTTAAGCAGAAAATTATTCCTTTCAAACTCTGAAACTTTTCATTACATTCCTTATTGACTCCAGGCAAAACAGGAAATAAATACTGGCTGAAAAGTAAACCCACGATAGCTTTTCTTTACCATGAAGATACTAATTACACTGATAATATCAAACTTCCCTGGATAATGGCCATCAGTTTCCTCCAGTGAAGAATACCACGTTGTTAAAATTCCCTGAAATGCACAATCCATGTTGCCTCTGTAATTTCAGTTTACCTCCATTAAGGAAAACAAGAGTCAGAAAGCAAGAACGAAATGAAAATAAACCCCAATAAATTGCTTAAGACAGCTAATGCCTGCGTATTGATACTTGCAATAAGGTTGATACTTGCAAGGTTGTCCAAACGATAGCGATTGGAAGAGCAAGTGTTTAGGAAGCATTCCATTAGGAAGCAGCATACATGGCTAACTCTTGAAAAAGCGCTGGGTCAAACACATCATCTTCATACCACGTTTGCTAATTTTCTTCTCTGGCATACAGAGAAACTTTTAAAAGGACTTTTCATAAGTACCTAGTTTTAATGATATGAATAGCTCCAATAAATCTTTTCTAGAAGAGAACATTCAAAACTGAGGAAGTGGTTGAAAATCATCCTGGAAAGCAAAAAGAAACAAATTTCTGCCCGGCCTTTCTAATTATATGGACTATAAGATAAAACATTACTTTGTCAGTTACGCAATATTTCAATATTGTTCTCTTCTGAGGAAAAACAAACAAAATCCCAAAACTCCAAAACTCTTCATCGAGCCTGAAGTCTCAGAATTCAGAGTGCTGCCCTCACTGTGTCGCAGGTACCCTGACGTTAAGTGTTACAGGGTATTTCAGAAGAGCTGTGCTGGGTCAGACCAAAATCCTTCCCAGTCCTTGTCTCGTCTCCAACACTGGCTCAGAAGAGACACTTCGGGATGAGCGTAAGGACATACATACTAAACATTAACATACTGATCTGAAAGATTATGAAGTCTTTTCAAACTGGAAATGTCAGAAGACTGTCACTGGCCAATAAATACTGCTCTTTGAATTTCATATTTAGACTTAAAATGTGGTTTATTAAATATAATGGAAAACAGTTTCAGGTTATTATACACAAGAGTTTCTGGCCAATATTTCAGTTTATAACAAATTATACTTTTCTGTTTTTTCTTATTCTTCTGCTATCTTAAGACAAACTTGTATAAGTAAAACCAGCAAAACAACATCCTGTCTATGCGATGCCACCTGAGTTACTCAGTGCTGGAACTGAATACCATGGTTAAGAAAAACAAAATAAAAAACCCCAGGACTTTTGTCATTGCTCCTGTAGCCTCATTATATTCATAAATCATACTCTAGTCACTGCTGTTTTATATTAATCCTTTTAATAGAAGTATTTTAAGATTATCAAACTACACGAATGATTTTTTGAAGTTAATTCCTATTTGAAAATGCAGGCACAGTCTGCCGTACCACAGGGATTAGCAAGGAAAGCAACATGCCTAAGATGAAACATGTCTAAGGTGTCTTCACCTGTCTGCTTTGTCGTGGGAGTTTATGTGATACTCCACCAGGATTTCCTAACATAAAGAAACTGTTTATGTCAAACAAAGTGGAATTTTTTTTTAAGCTAGCTAAAGAATCATGCCTTGACTTGCCTGAAACGTACCACACCTGACTACTAACAGGTAGAGCAAAGAACGGCTTTGCATCTTGCAGTCTCTACGGAACACCTTTTCTAGTTCCTTGAGGAATATTTAGCCTGTATGCACGACAAGCAGTTAAGTATACAATAAACACAAACGGACTTTAAAAAACAAGCTGCAATTCTAGCAGTCAACTAGTTATTCTCCCTTTCTCCCCTCTTCTTTCCCCTCTCCCCCAAGTACTCCCTTAACTGGCTTCAGGAAACGTTAAAAGGACTCAAAAGTATGTTACCGGCTCACTTCCTTGGACCAACACTGATCTCATTACCTTCCCCCAACATGGCAGAGAGAATCAGAGCAGAGGCCAGCCAGGTGACAGACATCAGAACACAGAAATATCAGAAATATCTGGTGAGCCTCTCCTTATAAGCACCAGAGGTACCAGACAATAGATCTGAATTTCCTTTATCACCTGTAGCAGGTACTTCTAGTCTATACTAGTCCCAAGCAGCAACAAGCTTATCCTATTGCTAACCTCTGAGAATTTGCTCCTTTGAATTCAAACACACCACCCCGAAGCTGCAAGGGAAAAAACAACAAAAAAAAAACCCCTCTCAAACCTCTTGCCAATTTGGCACAAAACCAGTTTCCTTCCTGATCCCAAAAAAGGGAAAAGTCTAACTTGTGACAGGGCAGAAGACTCTCCTCCCTACTATACACGAGGGAAAGGAAGGCACAGTAATCATCACAAGTAGAACGGTTTTGAACAATCTAAGCAAGTTAAAAAAGGAGGCAACCTGAGTCTGTTGAGAGCTGCTGCTGCGAATAGCCCTTTTCACACCCCTCCCGTCATGCCGGTACCCCAGCTGGACTGGCTACCCAGTGAGATGGATAACGAAAACAAATTCAGGCTCAATTAATTCTTCTTTTGCTACATCTTTCTTTTTTTTTTTTTTTTTAAACCTGAGATGCTCCCCCATTCACTTTCTTACATGCAGCTGTGCTACACTCAACTGCAGGAGCAAGCAGAAGAGGCAGGTTCAGCCAGCACTACTCAGGGGAAAAATCCCTTCACACCAGTCCCGCATTTAATGCCTCCTGTTCATTTAGGCAGGGAAAAAGTCTGCAGAAAAGGAGAAATACAGCGACCATTCCAACACTTCCACACTGCATGCTTTCATAGTCCCTCTCACCCAGCTCATGCTCAGCTCTTACACTTTCTGCTAGCCACCCAACGTCCTACAATCTTCAGTGGGTTACTCCAATCCCAAAGTTCTGGGGTACAACGATGAAATGAAAGTAAACACACATGTAGAACAGAGCATGCAAATGCTGAGAATAGCAGTTAAAAATGCTGCTAGTAAAAGAAAAAAAAAGAGGCATATGATACTCCTGCAGGAAGTAACTTTACACAAGTGCAAGACACAGTACGCACACAACTCTCTTCTGAAGGCAATATTCAAGTACATAAAAGAAAAAAGCTATTCTCAATATTTCATCATGGTACAAGATGTAGCTTAAAGCAACGCTTCAGATTTCCCCAATTCTGCAGGACAATCTTGCCCTGGAGCAAGCTACATCATTCATCCATAGCCACACCTTCCTATTTTTTTTTTCCCCTTCCCTCTTCAAAACCAAGGCAGCACCGCAGGGAAGACAAAGCCACCTGCACTCCTCCACTCTGCGCACGGTCTGTCTTACTGTGCTGCTGAACGGGGGATAGCAATTACATCTTTCTAAATAACGATTCATTTATTGATTACCTACACCATCAAATGACAGATAAATGAAACTACATTCTGTGTATGCAACAGTTCCAAATAATTAAGATAGCCAGCGATAATTTAATCACTATAATTGTATAATAGAGTACAAGTATGTTTTCCTTTTTATTTTTTGTTTAGGTTTTAAACAAAACAGCTCCGCTTCTTAGTGTGCACCTGCTGCTTTACAGACAGTAACTTCCACACCCAAGGGGGCAAGAATCAAATTACCTGTATTTCCAAGTTATTAAATTATGTTTAACTTTCCTCATAGGTAAGCTTAAAAAGAGAGAATGCATGTAGAGACTGGGAGAGAAAAAAAATCTCTGTCGAGTAGTGCTTTTATAAAGATATGCTTGAGTAGCAACTTCAGTACACGCAAGTACTTCAAAATGTAGTAAGGTAATCCTGCAATAAAAGTGAAGTTTCATCTACTTTGCCAAGAATTTTCCTTTTGTGGTCCTGTAGTTTGAATAGATCAGGCAAGGTTTTAGAAACCAGTTTAACTAGACTTTAAAAAAATAAATAAGCAAATGTGAGTAAGTGTATCTTGTTGAAATATGGATAGGGAAAAAATACTGACATGTAAAAATAAGAGCAAGTACTAGTAGAAGTACTCTCGGGTGAGTATTTCTAGTAAGTGTTCTCTAACTTTTTTCTTAAAAGAAGAATGGTACGGTCAGGAAGGAAAAGGGCTGATCTACAACAATCTAAGCTTGTAACTTCAATATTCTGACATTTCATCACTTAACAGAACAATCATAAGAAAGCAGAGAAGAAACAGCTATCACTGAATACGGAGTTTCTTTTAAAACATTGTCACAAATTTTACTAAAAAAATATGAGTTAATGCAGTTTAAGGCGATTTTTCACTAGTCAAACGTGAAATACTTATCTCCCTTGACTACAGAAAACAATTAGTCTTTCTATTATATGCCGGTACAACTTTGCAAGCAAGAAAACGAAAAAAACAAAAAAACCAAAACCAAAACCCACCAGCAAATTACCCCTCTGCTTTAATTTGTAACTACTGTACCACAACCTGAATGGGTCACAAGGCAGGACCCAGTCAAAGTAGCGTAATTCTTCCATACTGTTGGTACCCCAGTGAGTTTCCTGCCAAAACACACTAACATGTGCCATGACGTGAGGCAGGAAGACATGAAGCAGCTCAACACCTCCCAGCTACCACCAGTGCGCTCACTCTACCACGACGACCTCCTTGCCTTTCCAGTCGGAGCGTAGCACCCAGCTACTCCTGCTCCAAGGGCAGCCCTACCTGCGCTCCCCCGCCAGTGAAACACCAGCGTCACAGACTGTGAATGAATGCTAAACCATTTGCAATTTCTAGCACCAAGACAAGCAAACATTCAGGATCACTCATTGCAATCACTCATTACATTTTTTTTTTAAGGAGGTAGTAGTTTTCCCTTCAGGTAAACAATTTCTTATTTTTCTATAAGAATCTAATAGTTTGTACTCTTATATAGGCAGATGTTTTTGCTGTGTAATTCAGCTCACAATGGATATTATGTACTTTGTTTCAAGATGCTGAGTTCTGCATTTTTTTAGGGTAGCAACAATTTGCTTGTGGCTAGAAGTATGACTCTTCTTTAAGTAAAACAGTGACACACCTAAGGCTAGATTTAAAAAAAAAAGCTGTCTGTAATTATCGGCTTGCTGACACAATAGGTGAAACTGTGTGTCATACTTTATTTGAATATTTTTTTTCACCGTTTCTCTTTGGAGTGGCAATCCTACCTTCAGCAGTTTATTATATGGCGAACATAACTACAAAGATTTTTAAGTAAAGCCTTAACAGAGTGTTAATACTTGCTAAAATACTGTGCAGCTTTGTTAGAAAACTAAGCATATACAAACCACAACACCTTACAACTGATCATAAGCAATTCTCAGCCCCCCCCCCGCCATCCACCTTCTGTTTCTTTCCACTCCATCAACTTATTCCAAACAATTGAAGTTGTCGTAGCTGGCACAGCCACACTGTTAATTGCTATTACTACCGTAAGTAGAAGATATCAATTATTTTCACTTGACATTTTCCTAAAAAGAAAAGAAGTATTTGTTTCTAGAACAGTCTGAGAGCTAAAAGACGGGAGCTTCTTCAGAAACACGACATCCTTCATACCTGTCCACAAGTTCCCACTAGCAGCTTTGTGACAGTAAAACAAAATACCACAAATCATGTAAAATTAAAATGGCGAGCTTGTACCTAATATATGGAAAACAACATTGCTTTGCACCATGGTAGGGTAAAAGGAATAAAAGAAATATATTACTCAAAGAATCATGAACAGAAGGAAAATTCTGATAAACAGAACAGATCAAAATTCTGCTAAATAAAAGGCTTATACACTCATACTTTGTCTTTTTTAAGTTTTACAACAAACAAGCTTGCCAGACCTTAGAAGAAACCTTAAATTTGTTCAACTAAGTCAGAGGAAGGAAGCAGAGGATTTATTTTCATAAGGTGTTGATCAAACCTACAAAAAGCACCAGTTTAATTCAAAACTTTAGTATTAGTATGGCTATACTCATCCTGAAGACTTCCTTGCCGCAAGTATTCCTGTAAACATAGCAGTAAATAACTGCCCAGCTGATAACAGCCTGTTAGACGCATTTGTTAACATTCTGTGCCTTCACTGCCACCCTCACCTGTGCTGGTTTGATTAAAAATCAGAATACAACCCAAGATGTAATCACATGATTATTTCACTATGCAAACACATATTTAGGTGCCTTTATGTTAAGAATTTCATACTGTACATAATGTACCATGTGCTCAGCTAGAAGGGAATTAAATATGACCCTTCAAAAGAAAATAATTCCTTAACAACTTACTATGGTAAACAGCGTTACTTCTAGCATGCTTAAACTAAAGAAGTCTTGTCCAGAGCACTGCATTCTCTTTCTGGAAGTCATAGAATCACAGAATGGTTTGGGTTGGAAGGGATCTTAAAGGTCACCCAGTTCCAACCCCCTGCCCTGGGCAGGGACACCTCCCACCAGCCCAGGTTGCTCCAAGCCCCGTCCAGCCTGGCCTTGAACCCCTCCAGGGATGGGGCAGCCACAGCTTCTCTGGGCAAAATATGCCAGTGTCTCACCACCCTCACAGTAAAGAATTTCTTCCTGGTACCTAGTCTAAATCTCGCCTCTTCTAGTTCAAAGCCATTACCCCTCATCCTATCACTACATGCCCTTGTGAAAGGTCCCTCTCCAGCCTTCTTGTAGGCCCCCTTCAGATACTGCAAAGCTGCTCTAAGGTCTCCCCGGAGCCTTCTCTTCTCCAGGCTGAACCCCCCCAGCTCTCTCAGCCTGTCCTCACAGCAGAGGGGCTCCAGCCCTCTGAGCATCTTCATGGCCTCCTCTGGACCTGCTCCAACAGATCCATGTCCTTCTGATGTTGGAGTCCCCAGAGCTGAAGGCAGCACTGCAGGTGAGGTCTCACCAGAGTGGAGTAGAGGGGCAGAATCCCCTCCCTCGCCCTGTTGGCCACACTGCTGGGGATGCAGCCCAGGAGCAGTAATCCAGAAACAGCGGATGGCATCATGTTCTAGCACAGCTTGGTGTGACAAAACTCTTCTACTTTAGTCTGTATTCTGTTGTAGATGAAACATGGTCAAAACAACATGAAACTGCTTTATCAGAGACACAAGGCTAAGATGTCTTAGAAATTCTGTCTGCTCGCTTCGGAGAAAAGACACGACAGCATAAAAAAAAGAAGAAAACCACCATCTGGCCTCAAGAAATTTGACAGCAGGTTCTCAGACAGAAAGATTTTATCAAGGTCTCAAAAAATCCCAGGAGCAAGTTCCACACAGATAAGAGACATTGTTATGTGACCCTGCAATAAAGGACGAGCATTGGAAAGTGAGGATACGAAGGATGAAGAACATCAGAGATCAGCAAGGGTATAGTACATTGGGATCAAGGAATAAAAATGGATATGTACAGCTTACAGACTGTCCCAAACACGTTTTAAGAAGAAAAAAGAAGTCAACGCATTCTCTGGGAAACCTGCTGAGTTAAGTAATCCTGTGTTTCCAAACAAGGCTGTTTGGATGAGATAAACACACATAGTGATTGAAACCATTCTGTCAGCAATCTGGAAGCAAGGCAGCCCCTAGAAATAGAACCAGATATCCAGGGCCACAAATCACCGTACAGTCCAAACTTTTTTTTTTTTCTTTAAAAAAGATAATACTAAATGACTACAGATCAAAACCCCTCCAATGGAGACAAAGATGCCTAAGTTGCTACTATCAATGGGTACATTAAAAGTCTGCCAAGGAACTGTTAGAAGCTACTTCTTTGTGTTTGCAGTGCAAATCACCCATTAAAGACACCTTGAAATGTCAGCCAGTGTGCTGCCAACAAAAAGACTAAATGCTGAAAAGAGAACCCCACAAGACAAGCAAATAGGAGGAAAAGCAAGGGAAGAAAGAAAAAAGAAAAATGTAAAACCAATTTGCATCTGCAGAAACATCCTCTGTATTAAGGGAAAAGCTGCACCAGGTTCTAGTCCACCATTGCAGTACGACAGATTTTGATGCGGGCATCCTTTGAAAGCAACTCCCCAATTTTAGAGTGGTTTGTTATTTCTGCCTCTAGCGCACAAACGTTCCAAATCTTTTTAAACTTCCCAAATCTGTTTCATTGAGCTAACCATAAAGCAAGTGATCAAGCAGACAACCCCCCTGCCACAAGCCTCCACCAATTTATCTGAATCTTCTTACAGTGAATTTCTTTGGTTTTCTTACGACAGATAAACAGAAGGAAATTAAGTCGTCACGCTTGATGAGGAAACATTTAGATGCATTTCCATCAAAAAAGTTAAACTCATCATACTACAACAGGAAGAAATTTTAGGCTTCAACATTTACATGGAAAGGCAACAGTATTCTTTGTCATCACCATCCCACCCACATTCACTTCTTTGTCTTTGTTTACGATATTCAGCAGATGTTAGCATGAATCAATGAACTTTACGAAAAATTATCATAGAGAAACAAAAATATCCATTCCTTGGCTAACAATATCCAGACATCAATGAATTTCATTCATGTTATATGGGACACACCAGCTATTTTTTAAGCATGAAGATATTTCCCCTAAATGGATGTATCACTTTTGGTCAAAATCTAATTTTGAATGTCTTAAAGAGAGACCATTACTCCTAGATTATTAACTCCTAGAAGACAGAGAATTAGACTACTAGATTGACTTCCAGCTCCTTCCTAACATTGAATAGATTTTAAAAATTAACTGTAAATAGCTCTGCTTCTTATTGCCACGACTTACCTTGAAATCTGATTAATAAATGGTATGAGTTCTGCAGGATCATAAGCACGAGCAAAGGCCCAGCACACATAGCACGCTGCATCTCTCACATTGGAACCCACGCTGCACGCCCCTCTCTTCTCGTCATATGTCAGCGCTTTCAAAATGACCGGAACAACTGTTAAATAAAAAAGTGCATAAAAGCAACAATTAGGACCACACAGTAAGCCAAAAAAAAAAAAAAAAATGCATAAGGGCTTCCAGTGATCATTGCAGAAAAGACACAGGGTGGAGTTGTGTTCTGAAAGAAAAAGAAACCATGGCTCTTAATGGGTGCTAATTTTGAAGTTTATTAGAAAGAATAGTTGTGTTTTTTAATACAGTATTTAGCTTCTTTGTCAGTAGCAGGTAATTTTTTTATTCCAATCACATGTAATTCAATGAGAATAAAGCAGGTGTTACATAAGAAGTAACACTGATATCATTTATTACTCAGTGACACACGTTCAGAAGTCAAAGTAATTTTAAAATGTAAAATTTTCAAGTGTCCACTTTTTAAAGTACAGGACTTTAAATGTTATCTAGAACAGCAGCATCTATCACTAGAATAAAAAATTTCTTAAGAAATTTTCTTAAGAAATACATCGTAACCACCATAAAATAAAACAATCAGCATTGATCTATTACCAGGCAACATTTATCACAGTAGAAGTCCTAATAAACAAATTCTTCTTAAATAACAATGCTTGTTAATTATCAATATATCAATCTTGAAAGGGACTTAAAAGTACAGGTTTTGCGTACTCTTAAATCAAAATCATATGTTCAGCATCATTTTTGCGTCAGGCAAGGCAGCAGTGATATTTTATTCCCCGTAGAGCTGTTATTCTGAGTGACTTCAATGCAGTGTTTTAAGCTTGAACCTATCAGCACTGCCAAACTGCACAGATGATAAAGACATAATATGTATAAAACTGCAATATAACCTAGAAATGCAAACGGGTAGGCTTTACTCTCATTTCTGCTGAGACATCCAAACCAACAGTAGCGGCTACATGCCTCTTCACCAGCACGGAATGATTTAATGCAAGACCAGAAGCCTTTGATGAAGAAAAACAGTATACCAAAAAAAAAAAAAAAAAGAAAAAGCCAATGTCTTTTTTTTTTCCTTCCTATCAGCCATGTTAATTATATCGATTTCACCAACATATCAGTGTTTGTTAGACAGTGAAGAAGTAAGATGGAGATACTTCTATCCTGAACAGCAATACGGAATCATGCACTGCGCTTCAGAGTGTACCCAAAATGCACATAAATTGGTTCTAATGCCCAAATTTGCAAAAGTTGTCTCATGAGGCTCAGTAGAGAGATTCAAGACAAAAGCAGCTGACAGCCATACTGGGAAGGTGCCTTTTATTTCTCTGTCACTCTTATTTGAGGACAGGGAAGAACATTAAAACACAGGACAACATTTAACAGGAACTAAACGATGCCCCAGACTATTAATGTCACACTTGATGCATCCAACTAGTCACAGGAATTGGAAAAAATCAGCAGCAGGAATACGCTGTGCTTCTGAATGGAAATAATATACTGTGTACTCCTGAAAATATTGTTTCTCCTTACTGACCTAGAAAATCCATCCTCGACTGTCAGTGGCAAGATCTCTTTAATGACATACGTACCCCAGAACAGAGCTTCATTCTGGGAGAAGACTGGCATTACCTGTGTTCATGAAACAAATCATGATCCAAAAATCCACTGTAGGATACCTGTCTCATCCCAGGCAGCTCTTTGAAATGCATGTACCAAGCATTGTTTCCTGATTTAATGGACAACCTGAGAAACGCCAAACTGAGTATGTTTTAGCCAATAAAGGCTGAAAAGCCAGAGATCTCAATGTAACATGTGTCTCTGAGGCAGATTTCATTGAGGGAGCCCCAGAGGAATTGTTGTTGCCCAGGGCGTAAGCCCAGGCTGAGCACTGGAACATGATCCCGCTGCAGTGGGACAGCAGGAGTACACAGCTCTTCTTTTATTTTACTTTTTAATCGTATTGGGAACAACAGCGAAAGCAGAGTAGGAAAACATAAGTAAAGGTAAATGAAGATCCCAGAATCTTATCACAAAGGCCTTGTAACACAGGTACTGTTATTATAAGTAAGTGACAAAAATAAGCTTGGGAAAACAAGTAGATTAAGAATTTCGCTTTCATGCTTTATATCCCCATCAAAACTACAGAAGTCAGTAAAGAATTTCTATAGATAGCAGAGTTTTCAAAAACATAAAGAGGACTTCTCTTACACAGTTCTGGCAATATACTGCCATAGTTTAAGAAATACTGTAGGCATGCAAGGCTCCCCGGAGGGATTTCTTTCCGTATCTGCAAATCCATATATATATGTCCCTGCCCAGGACAAGGGGTTGGAACTAGATGATCTTTAAGGTCCCTTCCAACTCTAACCTTTAAATGATTCTATAGATAATCTGAATATATCTCTCTCTTGATGGCATGTCTTTAATAAATGAATAATGCCTGTAGAAACAACGGCCTCTAGAAAAAAAAACCCAAACAATTTCTCTCTTGATTCTCCTTAGAAAATACTTGTCAAAAGGGGATCCTATTGAATAAGAAATGGGATCACTGAACTGTATTTCATTAGCAAACTGTGCCTGGATATACTTGAGTGGATATAATCACTAAATAAACTTTGATGTACAATTCACCACTGTATGACTGCTACCTTAAACAAAAAAATACGCAGAACAACTGCAGAAGGAAAGTGTTAAAATGGTATTTAAATTTATTTTAAGCTACTAAAGGAAATAAAGCAGTATTCAGAGGGATGGATAAGATGTGACTATTAGGAGCACAAGCACTACATGTGGAAAAAAGCAATTCCCATTCAGGGACAAAGATGGATGGGGATTTGGCCACTTCCCAGTTCCGAAAGAAACTGCAATAAAAATCTTTAAAAATGTTGACTAGCTCGTTTTGAAAAATGCTGCATCAACTGATGAAAAAAAATTGAATTAGCTGGTTCTACAGGAACACGAAAACAGAGCCAAAGGCAATTTTGCAAAGCTGCTGCAAATTTCCTTCAGCACAGGGTGATTTTACTCCGGCTGCTTTAGGCAGCTATGAGTGTGCTCCCATCTCTCTGCGCACTGAAGGAAATATGCAGTAAAGACACACGAGCAGCCCCTCATATTTGTGTTGTCTGTATAAAAGAAAAAAAACCACATTGTTTCAGTTAAGGGCATTAATTTCCCAAACAGTAGTGTCAATACCAAATAGCACCTGGTTTATCAGGGTCAGTCTAAGACAGAGATGATGCTGCCAGGGGTCTTTAACAGTAGAAACTAAGGAAACGCCAGGAAAAACAGCACTATTACCCCAAGCAGCTCAAGCTTTCCCCGTCATCTCACAGCAGGCCTTTGGACTTGCACCTCTTTGATGTCCTGCTCCTGCGCCTTTGCTGCTGCACAAGAAACAACAGGACTCCAAGTCCAGAGAGCAATGGGGGATAATACAAAGAAAAGATACAAAAGTGGACATTTAGAAGGTAGAAGGAACAGGGGAAAAAAAAAAAAAAAGTGAAGTATGCAGCAGTAAAGGCTAAGTAAGTATAAATACTACAACTATAACAAGGGAAATACTGATCTAAGGGTCATCTGTTAAAAGTTTTTGTGCTCTCACTGGTAGAATAGTTACTGGTGAACTGTGGACTATGGGAAATAGTTGAAAAGGGGGGTCCAGCATTACATTTCCTGTTGGTGTTTAAAAGTGATAAAAAACCCCAAAGAAATACTACCAAAAATTCCAGGTTTCACTTCATTCTTTACCCTAGAGTTCTTCAAACACGACGCAGGTTTCTTCTGCTGTGGCTTCCTGCAGCGTCAGAAGAGCCTGGCTGCAGGGAGTCATGAAGGAGCACGACAGGCAAAACCATCTGCAGTGTTTAGTTCACTGGAACTGAAACACCTTAGAAAAGACTTTCCTAATCCACAGTTTGACAAACTCCATGTTCACATTATCTCATGTACACTTTTCATCTTCAGTCTAACTCAAAATACCAAGTTAGATTTTATTTAACATTTTTCTCCCATTTAAACTGTTCACATTCATACCCTTCCAGAGTTTTCTCTGACACACAAAGCAGCAATGAAGTTCAAAGCCGTGTAGTTAGCTTCTGCATTTTGTACCTGTTATGCCATTTCAGTTCACCATTATAACCACCTCTCAAATACTCAGTGTGGTCACAGTGTTGTACTCTGCTGGCTCTACATTGTTTCAATTTTTCAGGCTTAAAATCACATCGCATTCATACCTAAAATCAATTCATGAGAAAAACACAAATAAAAAAAAACTTTAGAAAAAAAACTTCCAGAAGAAACTTCTTTTAGTTTAGAAGGGCAAAGACAAATGTATTTTTGAAATTATGAACGTGCCTTTTTATTTAAAAGTAGGGGGCTGGGAGATACAACAAGGAGAAAACATGAAGTGTTATTAATTTTAGAAGTTACCATTTCTTTTATAGATCTACATTAAAAACAGGGGATAAATAGTGTCCACTCTCTACCCAATTATTAAAACAATATCCACCTGTTTAGGTCTGCAAATACTCAAGAAAATACAGTCACCTTTACCTGTAGCCTAGAGGTATTAATAAGCACCTGCTACGCTCCACCCTGCCTTACCTAAGAGCAGCCCTGCAGGTTGCAACACAGCGCTTTGCTCAAGCCTTCTGAAAATAAAGAAACAACTTCTGGCTTCAAAGCATTACGAGCAACAGATTTATTTATTATTTTTTTTTCTTTCTTCTCATACTGGAGACGGGCTGCACAGATATTTTTGCTTTTTAAACACAGATTTTAAACAATCAGATGCTTAGCACCTTTCAGGTGATAGACACTAAACAACTAGTTAGGAAAAACTAATGGAAGACATTGTATACTGAAAGGTCACGTGTATGTAAATAAAAAAGGTCTCATACTATTCCTTTTAAAAAGTGCCTTTAAAAACACGCTTAACACAAACCTGGACTATAACACACGCCATCGGGAATCCTATGCTACTTTAACTTCAGATTGTCTTTTTTTTTTTTTTAAATGTATCGCAACGTTTATCATATAAAACATACAAATACAGCAATCAAACAAACAAACAAACAACAACAAAAACCTGTTCCTTAGCCTTAGGTCTTGTCTCCGCAAGAAAGTTGCAAAATTTCATGTCAACCATATTTCATTTAAAGCAGATTTTCACTGGATCTCAAGTTAATTAAGAATTGTCAAAATTCAGTTTAAAACTAAAACATGCTACTCCTGAAACAGTATAAGCTAGTTTTACCTCTTAAGTAAGTCTTACATTTTGATGCGGACCATGTATGCAGAGAAGCCTTCTCAAGTCATAAGGTAATATATTGCAAAACCTATTTTAGACTTATATAAGAAAAAAACGCTACCAAAAAATGGATGTCTGCTATTACTGAAGGAAGTGTTGCACACAACGTCACTTGCAGGAGCAGCTAAGAACCTTACGATTAATGAATTATGAAGCTTAAACACAGTTTTAAGTATCAATATAGAGAATAATAATTTTATTCTTCAAATTTTTCTTCAATTAAATGAACTCATTGCAGAAGCGTCCTTTGGTAGGTTCATCTTCTTTGTGAGCCTCAGGCATAAAAAAAAAAAAGTGTAAACAGCCGTATCTACAGTATGTCACCTTCCCCTGTGTTAAATAGCATGTCACGATCATTCATATGCTAAAAAACAACTCCGGCTTTTCAATGTAAAGAATGTCAGATTTGAGACCCCACGCTCTGACATGGCACTCTAACCTCTTTTAGAAAAAGAGGCAGGTCCTAATCGTAACTTCATTAGGGCTATTATACTAATATTTTCTATGTCAACACAGACGCAAACATAGATCATTTCAGGTTAGGCCCATTATCAGAAATAAACATTTGTTTAAAGTTCTGCCAAACATTTGTGATTTGTTCTCTTTTTCGATAGAAGCTGTCTACTTCAGAATTTACTCTTAAGGGACTATTTCATCCAGATGATAAATTCTCCAGCAAGGATCAGGAAATGCATGTGCTGCTTTGTCTGGCAAAAAATTCTCAAATGTTTCTGTGAAATGCTCTACCATTGCATCCTGTAGGGCAAGTGCCTAGGAACTGTCAACAGGTGGCCTCTCTTCTCTCCTTCCTGCGCCCAAGTTTGACCTAGTTAAGAGTTTACCAGGGAAGCAGGGAAGAGTATCACGACTGATGCGTGCTCAGAAGGTATGTGAGAATTTAACAGCTGAAGTCTCTTCAGCTGCCATAACTTTCTCACAATTCTTAACACTGACCCATGTATATAAGGCTATATATATGCATATCCACAAACCAAAGAAGCATTTTCTAACCCGTGACTATGAAGGGCTGTGTCTGTCTGGTTGCAATCTCAGTTCAGTCTCTCACTACGTAATGAATTAAGAGAGTCTTTAATTATATGATCACGTGATATTTTTTTCTACGGACCTATCTCAGTCAGCACACAGGAAAGACCTGCTCTAGCGATGAATCACAGCTGGGCAGCCAAGGAGATTGTTGTCTGCCTCGCTGCTGAGGGAGGAAAATATGTAATGCAAAGACTGGCTTTCAGGCAGAGAGAAGGGGTTGTTGGTTACGACGGATGTTGCCCTAAAGAACTGCATTCTAACTACATCTCTGCCAAAGACTTACTGTTTGATACTAGTCATATAACTTAAATACAGTATTTAAAAGAAATGGACGCTGGCTCTCATTTCCCAGGTATCTGCTTCAATAAACTAATGGCAGGTTTGCAGAAGTGCTACAACACTGAAATTAGTGTGAGGTTTTGAGCCTGGCAAGGGGCCGAGGAGGAAGCAGACAGATCTGGATTTTGGCCAGTCTATCTCAACAACACCATGTAATGCAGCCAGAAAAAATCCCAATCTTCAAGCACCCCTACCTGGCGACGCTGAGAGGCCTGCAGCTCACCTAAGACACAACTGATCTACCTTCTCTGCAACACAGAGCGCTGAGTATTTCGGGGACTCATCTGCCCACTCACACCTAAGGCCGTACTGGAGACCTTCACGCAGGTTTACAGCTGACAGAGCTCTTCCTTTAACTTAACCAGTAGCAAACTGCAGTGTAAGGACATGAAGAAACAGGCTTATGAAGGAATCCTACTAAGCAAACGAATTACTTACTCTGAAGGAGTATAAAAATTTTGTAAACTTACAACACTGCATGTCAGAAAAGAAAAATCACCAAAGAAACCTCAACCTTTAGGCTAAGGTTGTGCAATACTGAGATAAACCCTGCAGCGAAAAAGCCAGAGGCAATTCATTGTCATTTATTCCCTGCTTAGTATTTATACCATTTCCTAGTTGTGCTGGGGGAGGGACCCTTCCTGCTCCAGCTTCAGCTGTGGCATTTATTCTTGCTCATACCTGCTGGCTAGTGAAAAAACAAAAAAAATCCGCACTATTTATAATGCTTCCTTGCTAATTTGAAAACTATTATGATGACATACAGGTTACAACTTTTCAAAATACTATTTTCAGGACCACGCATCATTTTTAAAGTTCACCTGGGTGTTAGAGAAAAGAAATTCTTCTGTAACCAGCCTTTCAGGTTTGGGTGTTCTCTATTTTCTAAGAGTCCACCTAAGACAGGTAGATCTTTTTTTCATTTCTTCCTGTATCTACGATGAAAAGCACCTGGATTCTTGCCCAAAGCCTCACAATTAACTACCACTACAGAGTAACTAACACATTTCAGAAGCCTGACTTCCTGATGTGTCCTCCACCAAACACACTGGCAGCTGCAAATCAATATCAGGCAACTTATTCTGAAATATGAAAACACAGAAGGTAATTCTTAAAAACAGAGTATGGAAACCAGTTTGGGAAGTTACATAAAAGCCTACTAAAATCTTAGTCTAAGTTAAACCTCTTTCCAGAGCACACCTGAACGCAGTATTATTTTTACTAGTTTGTGGGGTTTTTTTCTTTTGATAAACAGCACAGTGAAACTGGCCAAGCAAAAATGCTCCTTTTTTCATTTGTGTGCAGTTTTTCAGACTTTGGGGGTTTTTTTAAGTATATCAAGCCATATAGAAATATGAGGAAGCACCATTCTCCGTACTTTTAGGTAAAATACATGGGAATCTGATGTCTTATCCATACTAGCAAATATGCAAGCATTCTCTGTATCAGGAACAGAGCAGTCTCTGTACTACCACAGAGCACATATCCACTCTAACCAAATTAATAAGATATTTGCAATAGAAGCTGAAGGAATTTTGAAATCGCAGACAGATAAGTCATACATACACAGATATTCCTTCAAAGCCAGGGCATCTGCTATTAAGATTAGCTACACCTATTTGAACCCTTGTGACAGCATGAGAGGCTTCATTTCATACAAACTTTTCACCAAGAATATACTTGACAACAGGACATTTTTAAAACAGAGAAAAAATGTCACCTGAAATAACCAGTGTTTCCTATTTAAACAATGTGCTTACCATTCAGCAGAAATAATACACAAAATATTTGCCTAAGCCAGGATCTTTTTGGATACTGATAGCATCGTGTCTGACCTCTTTGAAAAGGTAAAAAGCACACTGATTTTGTCACTGAATTCCAAGACATAACCTGCCAAGTCCCCTCTCAAATCTATTCCAGCCCCCTCACTAACAGTACTAAAGACTGCAGGCTTCAATGCTCCCTACTTCCTTTGTACACTTTTCTGGTTCTCTTTTTATTCTGGAGGAAATTTATAAACAGACAAAATAAAGCCTGGTTCTTCATGAGTTGGTTTTTTCCATTCTCTCTGTTGCCACCCTTTCTATTTATTCTGAGATTAAAAAAAATCAAATTCAAGATTTGGATCACTTGCATTGACCCATCAGTATCAGACTTCTGAATTAGCCATTATCTGTGTATCTCATCAGCATTATTGCCTTCTGTTTAAATATTGCTTTCATTGTTGCCACAGTTAAACAAGGAGAGAGGGATTGCTGAATTGTTTCAGCCTATTCACTGTGAATGGGTAAGGATATCTAAAAAGGCAGGCAGATCAAAAATAACGTCTTTCTGGCTGGACTCCTCCCAAAATAAGCAGCAATTCATTGCAAGTTTAACTACTCCAATCTTCTTTCCCTGACCTCCTTTCCTTACTCTTCAGAGACGCAACTATTTCCAACCTTAAACATGCCTGGTTTTATAGCAAAAATAGGATCACATAATGCACAACAAACAATAAAAAAAAAGAGCAAGTTATCTTTGACGGTGAAACATTAATAGTTCTACCCCTGATTTAATTTAAGAGACTTTCTCTGGCTTTAAGCAGAGAAAGTTTAGGCCCCCATCCATTTAGCAGATAGAGCTGCTACTGCTGGGTGCTCAGCAAGCCACCGAGGGAGTTTAACACCAGAACACTTTTAATCTCACCACTGACACATTAAGAACGCCTAGGAAGTTTCATATTCCTATATATGACACACTTTATAAGCTAGAAAGTTTATACTATGCTGTCATCAAGAGAAATTTTAATAACGTCCTTTCACAAGCAAACCAGAAATTCAAGTAAACTAGGATTCTCTTGTTTGTTTAGTATTTATCCCCACCCAATTAAATAAAAAAAACCTGTAAATAATAGTCTGAAGCCTACAAAACCACAAATACAGCACAAAACAAAAGATGTGAAATCATACTGAAACCACACTGAAATATAAGTTTTTGGTCCTAACATATGCTGTACAGTAAGAAACATTTCATTTCGGAGTGCTGCAGTTCCAAATGTAGAAATTCACACAAATACATCATCAGATCACAAGATTTTAAATGACTTCTGGCCATTTTGCTTAAAAAAAAAAAAAGTTTTCCCTGCATGCAAATTTAGCTGCATGATCCATTCTAAAAACAAGCGAAATTTTACAGCTAAACGGTAATATGTAGCTTTGAATTCAAAAACATAACAGACAAACTGCAGCTCGAGAACTGCAGTATTTGTAATTTTTTACTAGAATAAAATAAAACATCTGATTTCACTTGCTGGTTTATATTCCCCACTGTTAAAATTCATTTAAATAGTAGACAACATATAGTAATAATATCAGTCTTTATAAAATTTGAGATGTTTCAAAGAATAACTGAAAGCTAGACAATTTTGAGTCCGGGAGTATTCGGTATATGCCTCACCGCTCTCTTGGCGAGAGTGTGGCATCACAGCAGCACAACGCCAATTATCCTTCAAAGAAAAATGTGCGGGACTGACTTCATATATACTAGAAGTGCACGTGGCACAATTCGGGTCCTACTCATTGGTTCTGCAAGAAAAACTTCATCTAGGTGAGAGAACTGTCTCAGAATCTCCGGCGTAAGTCTTGAAATCAAAGCAGAAAAGGAAAAAACATTCTGCATGAAAAACACTTTAAAAATAATAATTTTTAAAAGGGAATTATAACCAGAGCATCAAGTAGAAACTGAAGAAAGGTAATTTTTACATCTCTGTTAGAATGACTGGCAATGAAAAGAATGATTATTAAACAAAAACCTCCTCTTATAAACAGTTCATAGTTTTGCCTACGGTCTCAATTTCTGATGTTACCTACTTCCCCCAAGATGTTTCACTGCCCAAGGGTGAAGATGGGAACCAGAAGGAAGATCATCCTAGTTCCAGGCCAAACACGAACACTACAGGCCACAATAAATATCTAAAAATGTGATCTGCAGTTGCTATTAACTGCTGAACTTTTATTCTTTTCCCATACAAATAATTTGCTCCAGTAATCATGAACAAGTGGCTCACAAACATCAGCAAGGTAATCTGCCCAGACATATCTCCAAGTCAGAGACTGGAATCGTTATGAAAAACAAAGGCACATTTCAAAGGTGTTATTCAAAAAGCATTAAGACTAATAACTATTCATATGGGATAGAAGAAAATAATTATGAGAATATTGTACAAGAACCATGTAATGTTTTGGGGCACAGTATGAGTTACAGCAATTATATTAAAATACATTTGCCCCCTTCTGGGAATGGGATGGAATAACCTGGTCCAAACATGCTAACACAGAGAGCAACATCTGTTGATAACTTCAGTTCGAGTGATCAAAGAAAGAAAAAAGGACTTGAACATTTAGCTCAAAGCCACCCATCTAGATTCATAACTAACATAAGATGACAAAGACAGAAGTGAATATTGCCAGTCACACAATTTTATGAGGTTTCCTTTGTATGGCAAGCTGAGCTTTGTGAGCTCCATGTCTATCAGTATGCAACTACCTGAGATTATTCACATTTACCCACGATCATTCTTTGTTCTTAGAATAACTAACTAGTTCACGAGTTTGTAAGGCATCTCTAGAAAAACATGGAAACACTGTTGATGACACCCCCAGTGGATGTTCTCTGAAAGCCGGTATCAGAGTTCTGACTGATAAGAGGTAAAGCGAAAATAGCAGAACAACTCAGTCACTAGGGCCGTTCTTTGCGTTAGAGCAGAAAGTTAAGAATTATCTGATCGCTGTAGGGGTTGATAACTGACCGGAGCAACACTTGGCACTCTTTCCTATGTCTAGGGAACAGAATTTTGAAGTGCAAGAGGAAAATAAAAATTAGGTAAACAGTGTATCAAGAATAGGTTAAGTTTATCACATTTGTATGTATGGTTTCTGGTAGGGACATTTTGTTTTCTGTTTAATGCTACAGCTGAGCCAAAAAATTCACATAAAAGCATGAAGAAGGAAGTTTGTAACATTTATAGAATGGCAGTTTCATGCTACAGAAATTAAACCTATGAAATTCAACTCCAGCTAAACAACACCTATTTGATACTGAATTTTGAACAGAACTTAGAACAAAAGAAGAATACACTAAAGAAGATAAAAAACTAAAGCTTCAGCCCTCCAGAGATACGAAAATAAAAACATTTTAAAAAAAGCAACTTGGGACAAAAATACCAATAAATCCAAATTTTACTATGTCAGTCCTGGTGCTCTTAATTAATCTGACTTGTGCTCAGGTAAACTGCAAAGGGTGCTCCCAACAGGTGACAGGAGTCAGTTTATCTAATACTCAGGATGCAAGTATAATGAGTTAACGACAGTAAGTGATGAAACAACATCACTGCAATCAAGATTTATCACTTCTAGAAGCGTACACAAACAGGAGCTCTCACCTTCCTTTTCTGGCGTCCGCCAATGTATCTTCTCCCTCAGATTTGGATTTTTAATATCATCCACACACCAAGAAAAGGAGCGTTTATATTAGCTGGTCTGTTGTTTTTTTATTTTTCCAGTTCTACTTTGTTCACAGCCGATTTCAGCTGACCTGACTATTAGAAGTAACTTCCAGGAAGCAGCTAGATTTAAAACATTATTTTCCTTGGGTCAAGGCAGCAACTGGACATCATGTCTCCCCTCCACATACCAGATCAGGGAAAGGGGATAGGGAGAATGGGGGGAAAAACATAAATCAAAGTTCAAATATTGACTGGCTCTCATCTCGTTTCAGTCACCTATATTAAAGGAGTCCTTCAATAGCTTCCTGTAGATGCCAGAAATTGCAACTTTCTTTCGAAACAAAAAATCTGATCTGACTTTATTCAAGGAAACCTACCTGCACCCCATCACATGCAAAAGAAGAAACCTGGTGGTACCTTCCTGCAACTACAAACAACATAAAATGATCCACATTTGCAGAAGAAAAATGAGGACAGTTATGTAGATTGATATGGCACACAAACTTATTGACATGGAAGAAAGGCTGTTCGCTACCGAGGGAGGACTACTGAATAACATCTGTTGAGAAAGCAAAGGACTTTTCTCCTTAGTCTTCTCAGAGATGTTTCTGACCGCAGATGTTACAAAATCTTTCTCTGCAGGTAGAATTTTCTTCAGCACATTTTACAACTAAATGAAAGAATGACGGACTACAAACACTATTCCATCTAAAACCAAAGGATTTACAAACAACTAGACAGTAATATGACATCTTTTTGCACTGCTAAAGCTGCATTATAGGCACATAATAATGAAAAAATAATGAAAAAAAAATGAAAACAAGAGCCACCTTTCTACCTTAAAATTAGGGATTGCATATATTCAGAAAAAATTTCCAGAAAACTCCACTGGCATAGGAAGGGGAAGGATGGTGATCTGCGTACCTAGATAGGAAAGTAGATGTCCGTAAGTCATTGCATCAAGATAAAGGCCACACCTTTAAAATTATTTTTAAGACACTGCTTTAGAGACTGATTTTGAAACAACTTTTACTCACTGCCTAAACGGGTTTTGTAGTGACAATTTCCTTAATAATTTCCATTCAAAAGACCATACTTTTGCCAAGTATAAAATTCATCATACGTCTACATTTAAAAGTTTCAATAATCTGCAACTGTCTTATCTATAGGGCAATGAGCAAAACAAGAGGATTATCACGTCCATTCCAGCTGAATTTAACAGTTACGAACAGAAATTTTAATGTCTCAATAACATTCGAATTAGTAGCCGAAACTGCCTTTGTTTTTACATTCAGTAACAGGAATATTTTTTAGAGAGAGCTAGAACGATTAAAAGATTTTCCTTTTAATAACCAGTATGCAAGAGGTTATTACTTCACTAAGCAACTCAACAATGTCACTAGATAACTGACAAATACAAGAATAAATTTGTCATTTATAAACTCTAACTAAAATGCAACTAAAAGCCAGTGCTAGTACTAATCAGTGGACGATTAGTTGACTTCCTCCTGCCACCATTGAGTTTCACAGCTCCTAAGCAAAAGTATAGATGTGATAATCAATTTCTTACTGAGGTGACTCCATTTACAGGATCTGTACATTTGACTGTTGATTATAGGCAAGCTTTGGCAGGTTCCTGTGGCAAGCAAGCTTGGAGTTAGTTCAGTCCCGCCTTCAGAAAGGAGACTCATGAAGGACAAAAAGATTTAAATAAAAATGGAGAGGGGGAGGAAAAAAAGCACGAATATTAAAGCTACAAAGGCATTAAATAAATAAAAAAAATAGCAGTCTCTAATAAAAGAGTAAAATTATTATTATTAAGCTTTGCTACCCCCTATGTACAGTCAATTCTGCTGCTCACAAGTCACTTCTACGAAAGTTAAATATATTAAAAGCTCAGTATATTGCCTAAGCCATTTTTGACCCCACACTGCAGACTGCTACCCAGAGGAAGAGACACTACAGTTTAGAGTAAAACTTGGTTGTTGGAGGGCACAAAAGTGAGGAGAGCTCACTTCGATAGCTTAGATGCTGAGGTAATGCTGAATGAAAGCAGTGGACGCAAACAAATGAATCGTAGCTTGGGGCTGGAGTAATATCAGGTGCATCTCTACACCCCGAGGGCTCAACTCCTACACTTCTTAAGTCCCTCCCCCTGAAACAACCTCCTGCAGTTTCACTTAGCGATCCAGCAGAGAACAGGTACTTCTCTCTCAGCAGTGACAGCTCCAGCTCACCAACAGCCATCACCTCCAAGGTTTCAGACAACTGTGTACTGGTAAGTACATTGCTTTAGAGCATTTTTATTTATTTTTTTTTTCAAATAAAGCATGTTCATATTAACATCTAAAAAGTAAATCCGAGGTGTTTGTTTCTCAGCTGTCTCAAAAGCCTGGGTTCCTCCTAGCAGGTGCATTTACTGCACCAGTTTAAGCTTTCAGCAGAAAGTTTCAACAGGAGAGGGAATTATTTCAGTTTGAGAGAAAAACTAACTCTTGCAAGTTTTTACAATAATTTCTCTTGTTGGTGAAGAGTGTTTTAAGCACCTTTTTCATAGAGGAAGTTAATGTACGATATTGAAGTATGACAAAAAGCTGTATTGCTTAAAATTGCTATGTTTAGTCTGCCAACTAACTATTCTTCATACAGTAGTGTCGGGTTAATCTGAAAAGCTTGTACGAAAATAAGGTACTCCAGTTTTAAGTTGTTATTTTTCACAGCTTCTGGGAATTTAGCACAGCAAATTGGATTGTTTTGAGTTATTCTCTCTCTAGTCAATTAAAGTGTATTAAGACATTGAATTATTAACTTAATATTTACAAAGATTTTCATTTCTTATCCACGCTGCCTAACCAGCTTATTTAATCTGTTCCTGTACTTCCTCTGACACGCACACACAGACGCACACGCTCACACACAGGCACAGTCCTCTTCGCTCCGCACCTTCCCCGCACGCTTCCTTCCCAGTCCTCGCCAACCCACTCCTCTCACCCATGTTTCCTCCTAATTAACAAACAGTTGCATTAAAATTTATCTTTCAGTTTAAAGGAACTGGAAGTTTAGAAGGGAGTGGTAGTTAATCACTGGAAAATCTCAGCTAGAATAAAACTCACAAATCTTGTTCTTGCAACACTCTAGGTAGGTGACAATGGCATGTCCTTGAATTATGCAATAATGCCACATCACAATATTTTAATTATAGCATGTCCTTCAAAATGTTCCACCCCAGTGAGTACTCCTGGCCAGCGAGATCAACATCACCAAAGGATACTGCAATAATAATGGAGTGTGCATGACAAACTGTTACGTAGCTTGCTAAAGCAGTGTCCTAAAAAGAAACATAATTACCATTCCTGCTTGTAATAAAAGACATTTTGAAATTTCCTCTTTGATCAACTGGGCATCTTAAACAATTCAGACTACTTAAAAACCTAAAAAACAACATGTACATATATATATGTACATATATATGTGTGGGTATGTGTGTGTATGAATACATATGTGTATATATGTGCGCATATACTTATACCCACGTACGTTTTTGTTTATATATTTATACACACACATATGCACACAACGTTAAATGATATTCTTGTTTTCTGAACTTGCTAATATGTCAAAGGCACGGAGGCAGCGACAACATACTTTAAAAAACAGAAGAAAACTGGCAGCTCCCAGTCTCAGGCTGGAAAGGGCTACAGATCAGAACGCTGTGAGGAGGTACACAATTGACAAGAAACAAACAAGCGGGACAACCTCAAGTTTAACCAATATTATCCAAATAACCTGTTTTCAACAAAAATATAAATAAATAATATGACTACATTTCAAAGCCAGAAAGAGAATATATAATAATGTAGAACTATCTGCATTTCTGAAATCGGGTATACAGGAAATAAATTCTCAATCTGAAAAAAAGTTACATGAAGATTATCATCCTGCTACTGAAGAATTTTTTCCCATTTTTAAATGATATCACAAGTTATGGCATTCAAATTTAAGGAAAAAGCAATTACTTATTTTGATTTTTCTTTCTAATACTAAATATTAATTTTGGTAGCACAAAACACACATTGTACAACTGTAATAACTAACATTATTTATATAGAGACAGTTTTAATTGGTCGCACCTATTTTAAACCATTAATGTCTTTTCCAGCTGTATGTGTGGGATCAAATAGTTTTAATTTTTTTTAATTATGAAATATGTACCTCTGCCAGATACTCTGGTGTTTTACTTCGAGCTTGGAGGAGAAATAATCCTTCTTGTCTGGGTTTAGGAATATTTTATTACTGGAATTTTTAAACCATGAGAAAAAAAGGGATTAAATAGTAAAAGAGAGAAACCGAACGTTCATCTGGCTGCCACTAGCCTAAGTTTACGAAAGGGTAAACACCCTTTAAAATAAGCTACTCGTTCTACACCTCTCAAGTCAGAGCAGCAGGTTCTGGGAGCGCTACTGTCTGCAGGCTGAGCATGCCATCAAAACAAATCTAAAATTAAAAAAAAAAAAAAAAAAAAAGCTGTTGTAATTCTCTCCTGCTGTACACATGGCAAAGAAGCTCCAGTGCTCTAAATTTCTAACATTAAAACTGCAACAATGCATTTTATCTTATTAAGAAATGATAGTTAACACTCTGTTAAACAGGAATAACTTGAATCAAAGTTAAATACCAAGTACAAAGTCGGGGTGGGGGGGAACAGGACACACAGGAATTTTCATTATTAAGCAGAGGAAAGCTAGCAGAACAAGAAAATCTAATTAACATCTCTTTATTATAAGTGCTGCACCTGAATGCAAATTGGGACTGCTATCATAAATGGTTCAACTAAGAATGCAATGGAGTTTTGACAACAATTTCTTTTTCTTCAAGAATAATTAGTACAAATATTTCCAAGAAGATATAAAGAACAACAGGTACAAACTGACTTGACCGAGTCCATTACAAACTGTCCACATTAGTTATACATCATTAGTCAAAAATAAACGCAACCAGCTCACTTAAGGCAGAAAAAAAAAAAAAAGAAAAAAAAAAAAAAAGACCAGTTCCCTATCTGGACATCCCCTCCTACGCCTCAGTTTTTATTTTTTTATTTTTTTTAAATGTAAAAGCATTATTCTTAATCTTTCAAAGGAATTCTGGCTATCATTATTTAACATATTTTTAAATACTATATGATTTTTCTTTAATTTATTGAACTACCATTTTAACTAGACTTCGATGACAAGACTTTAACATGCTGCTGTATAATTCAAGTTTTTCTTTCATTGTTACAGTTCCAGTATCAAACTCAAACAACCAAAAAAAGCTTTGCTAAAATCTGAAAAATAAAAAGCTACTTCTCTACACATTCCTGATTCTTTAGGCTATTGCGCATTTAAGCATTTGTTAATTTTAAGAAAAAGCTAGACTGTTTTTTCTACTTACAGAGCAGCTTTGCATTTTTCAGGGTGCCTTCAAAATTACTATTTTAACAAAATGAATACTTCTATGACATCAGAAACAACATTTAATACAATTTGCTAGAATTACTATACCTGATGAAACAAGCAGCAATTCTGTAGCTTTGCCTTCAGTTTTCGTAACGTGTTGCATGTCATTTTCTATTAAATAATCTCTGATTTAAGAAATGCAAAACATCTCTAACTAAAATCTCACAGCATGTAATTACCAGCAATTCTTTTCATAAACTTAGTATTTTAATACTACTAACTCAAACCTCTATGTAAAAAGCTTTTATTTTTTAAAAAAAAAAAGTATCAAGCTATCTAGTCACTCTTACAATTAGTATTCCTGTAGTTTCGGGTAACACAATAGATACAGTACGTGGTTTTGCAACAGTCATCATTTTGATAATGATGCTTATAGTTCATGATGAAATCATCAGTTTTTAGATCTCTGCCATAACACATCCTATAAAATCATGAGAACTTGACTCTGAGAGTTTCTCACGCCTTCAGAATCAGTGAACATAATGGAACAAGCTGATACAAGCCCTCCTGACTTATCTACTGAGCAAATCATTAGGCTGTACAAAGTATCCACAACCTTCGTTTTTCTGAAGAAAGGCAGATAGCTCATTCCCCTACAAATCAATTACTGTCAGACACTTTTTTTACTTGAATTAATACACTTGTGCGTCCGTGTTAACTATACGCAATGTGTAAGGTGCTACACAGCCAAAGAAGGTGAAACGTGTTTATCAAGCAGAAGATTCTATTAGTCAGATATTGCAGTACTCATTTCTCTTAATTGAATTAGGAAGAGGAAGAAAATTGGTGTGGTTTTATCCTTCGAGAGATTGGCCACTTTTGAGGTATCCATTGAGATTAGGGCTGTTAGGAAAGGCAGTGGCAGTTGAGAGAGGGGGTTGGTCAGTCCCTGAAAGAGCCAAGTCAGCTCCCCAAGTGCAACCAATCCCCTCTGCCCGCGCTGCGTTCCAGCAGGAAATTCCCTCCTCCCTCTCCCCAACCGGCCTGACCAGCTCGTCCCACATCCACTGGCTGCCAGGACCTGCCTCTCCTCGTCCTGCCCACCTCCACTTCTCTCGACAGCTCCACCTAGATTTCTGCTTTCATCTTCTGAATGAACGTTCCTTCAGTTTTCAAAGAAAGCTCCTCCAAGCCAGTAGCAGCAGACGCTGACTAGCACCGCTGAAAATTAGGCCACTTCTGTGACTGCATTTAGGGGCAGAAGGATGTCAAAGTTTAATGCGTGTCTATCTCAAGTCTGGCATCTGGCATTTTTGTTTTGTTTAAAAAAAAAAAAACAAACCCACAACACATCGTATGTAATATGACGGGAAATACAGTGAAAAGAATGTATCACTTTGTATTGAGTTCCAGTGTTCCACTACAGCTAATTTTAACCTTTGTGTTCCAGTTCCTGCACTCCCAGCTGCAGAAGTGTTGTTTTCCGGCACCCCCTCTTCCCTGAGACACCGCCGGACTTGGCTTCCTCGCCTCACCTGGGAAGGAGGATTCGAGAAACCTGAAAAACTGGAAACATCAAGAGGCTAAAACTGAGGAAAGCTAACCACAAGAAAGTTTTTATAAAGAATCATTACATTTAATTGTTTACAGCCGAAAAAAAAATGAGTCTCCTCAAAGAACGTAAACCAAAGAAGCCTCATTACATCCCCAGACCACCAGGAAAGCCATTTAAGTACAAGTGCTTTCAGTGCCCCTTTACTTGCAATGAGAAATCCCATCTTTTTAACCACATGAAGTACGGCCTCTGCAAAAACTCAATTACTTTAGTATCAGAGCAGGATCGCATTATCAAGTGTCCAAAGACCAGTTCCTTGGAGCCCAAACAGATCAATCAGCTTGAATCTACAGTCAAACCATCTTCTTCTAAATCTGTCACAAATGGACTGTCAAATCTCGATTCGAAGCCTCAATATCCTTTTGCAAAAGAAGATGCCAAGGAAAACGTTGAATTACAAAACCAGGCAACAAACGCAGCAATTCAAGGACAAAAACCTGCGATTCAGAAGGAATTAACCCCTGCCAGCACTACATCAGAAAGCACTATCAGCATGCAGCCCCTTTTGGACAGCATCGTAAGGCCCTCCGCTTTTGTTCCTGTAGGAGAACACAGAGATAGTAAAGGCCCAGAAACTAGTGAAGTATCTGAAATTATATCACTCTCTAACAAAAGTTCAGCTTTTCACACTAAGTCTGCGTTTCACGCACCGAGTCACCCGTGGAAAGCAGGTTCTCCTTTCCTCCCAGAGTTTCCGCATAAAGTTGCTCCCACAAAAGGCTTTGGTTCTATCTCACCTTACATGCAACCAATGATTCCTGAGTACTCACCCCATTTTTATGAGCACAGGCTGGCGATCTACACACCTTACCTGCTTCCAGGTAACTCAGAGTGTGAAAGCTCTGCTCTGTCAGTCTATGGCGCACAGGATCAAAGACACTTTCTTCCCCACCCTGGGCCACTTCCAAAACCCATCAATCCGTCAGCGTATGAACACTATCGATTGTTCCAGCAATATCATTCCACCCCTCCAATACCATACGGATTTTGTAGGCCAACTGATCCTCCATTTTACAGATTTTCACACGTAGCTGGTATTAACCGAGATCAAAATTCTCACCTAATGGAAGAAACTACCTTGCTGTATCCAGCTTCTCTAAGCCCATCCCAACAATACCCTCTAAGTTCACATAAAAAACAAGCAGATTATGAAAAAGAAATGACATTATTGCATGCCAAAAGTCATTCTAAAGATGATCAAAACGAAAGAGAGAATGCTAAAATGAGCCCTCTCGCAGGAAGCGCAGCAACAGGCTCCCCCGGCAGACCCAGCCCAACCAACTTCACTCAGACAAGCCACACGTGCGAAGGCTTATTTGACCTCTCTAACAAGTCCTCTTCCACATCGCTTGGCAAGTATGACCAGCCGGAAGAAAACGTCACAGCTTTCAGACCTGTGAGAAAAAGCACTGATCAACCAACTCTACTTCAGAGCGTGCAGACACAGCAAGATAGAGGAGATTCACCTACCAGGTAAAATAATAAAATCACTTTGCAAATTCTTGTCAGATTTACACACAAAGATAGATGGATACTTTTCACGTGATGCCCCTAAAATATATTTAAATTTACAGCATTGAGATAATTTGCGCTATATTAACTGTGCAAAACACAGTACAACCCACAGTTGCTATAGCGAGTAGATCAGTCATTCTCCTTGAACGTATCAGGTATTTTCAATGCCATTACTATGTGTGTGTCTGTATATTTCAGGAAATTACACGTATTACAGCGATGTGTACGGGGAAAGGGACTTGGGGGAGTTTAAGGAGAAACAACAAAGTTGTCAGACTTCTAGACAGATTTTTTCTCTTTTTCCTGCCCACTTCCTCAGCCCCAATTTAAAAGTGCAACTGATAGTGAATTCTCTTTTCTCCTCATTTCTTTCAGCATTAACGTCACTGATGAAGATTCACATACACAGAACGAATGCCAAAACAATGAAGGCTCACTGTCCAACACGGAAGAAGACACAGGGATCGTTCCCCTTAACCTTTCAAAAAAGGCTGACACAAACACAGGACCTATTCACGAGCACACCTACAAAACCACATCCAAAACAGAAAGTCAGAACTTCCTAGACTTGCAAGACATGCCTCTGAACCTCTCAGTAAAAGATTCCTGTAACACGGCAAGCCTGAAACCATCATTCCATAGTGCTTCTCACGATAATGGTGCTGCTACTTCTCCAAACACCGAAAATGAAACCTCCGGAGCAGATGCGTGTAACACCAAGAACCCTATTAACAGTGCCTGCGAGAAATCTTCTTTCACAGCTCACCGTAATGAAGCTCAAGACTTAAGAATAATCGACAGCTGTGATGAACAGAAACAAACAGCAGCCGTAGCTCTCTGCCAGCTAGCTGCATACAGCCCGAGCAAAGTGAGAATGGACAACGAAGGGCAGAGTCCTCAGGACAGTAATAGTTCGTGTACAGATGCCACTCTTAATTCTTCTGATACTCAGGATACTCAGTGCAATCAAAAAGTAAAAGGACAAAAAAGGACAAATCAAAAAGAATCAGCAAAATCACAGCAAGGCACTAAAAGAGTAAGGCCAAATGACTGTAGCAGAGTCTTCACTTTAAGGAAGAGAACAAGAGTATCTTAATACTTCACTTTCCAATGAGTTTCTGGTCACAGTTACCAGCACCATCCAAAAATTTCTACAAACCGTCTCTTACTGGGTTTGGTCCATGACAAGATACATTCAATTTCTCCCATGTAAATAGTGTGCATAATTTTATATTAATATTTTTAAGTAACTGAACTTTCCCTTGTATAAGCTCAGATTTTGATGAGTGAATTTTTGCATTCATTACTAAAGCCAAAGTACACGAGATGAATCTTTAAGGATTTTTGCATTTGTATTAATGTAAAATAACTTTTACAACTTCTTTTCTTAAAAGATGTTTAAGCTCTAGAAACAATATTGTTCAATACCATACTGTCATAGTCTTTTTCAGGCTTAATTTCATTTAATAGTTTTTTTTTTTTTGTCTTTTTTCTTTGAAAAACTTTTTATTTCACTGTGCAGTAGTTTAAATAAGCTTATGATTAAACCTGGCTATTTAGAATTTACTGTAAAAACTGTTTTGTGTATGAATGCACTTCACCATTACAAAATGACAGACCGAATTTTGTTACTCAGAGGCAGACACCAGTTTAAACAACTTGATCCAAACCTTGTATAAGCAAGCTTTTCTTATGTTTACCAAAACCAAGATTCAAGTCAAACCAAAGAAAGCCTGCACCAATTTAACAAATGCAATTTATGTTCACCTTTAATTGAACCATTATGAAAACAATACTGAAAATTGGAAAATCTAAACAATTTAGGTGCCTAATCCTCTGCGGTTCGACAGACACTGGGCAATCTTCAAACTCCAAGCCTAAAAGGTTATTTATATAATTTATTTCACCTGAGACAAACTCTCCTGGTGAAGGTCTTGTTCCAGTATATATGTATCACTAATAATCAGTTTCAGTGTGTTTCTACATACATCCTAAAATTATTTTCTGCTTCTATAACTTTGTATATAAACTTGCAATTTTTCAAATAAATCTGAGACCTGTATTTAAAATATATGGAAAGTCATTAATGAACATAAATACCTTCACTACATTATCTGTAACACATATTTTGAAGAAAAACTAGCAAAGAAATCACTAGCTAAATTTTCAGTTTACAAGTAGAGTTTGGCATGGAATACCAATCAACTCTAAAAAAGGAGCTTCCTTCAGTGAAGGAAGTTCATTATGCAGATTAATTCATCCCTACTTTAGCTCCCTATAACAAAGCTCAGAATTCCCTCTGCCTTAAAGCTGCTGAACAGCTTATCCAAACTTTTACAAAAGTTTAATAAGGCTGTTGCACTGTATACACACCTCACGTAAATTTGCACAGTATGCACTATCAGTCTCAGTAAAACAAACCCAGACTAAGTATTATTCGCTCAAAACTATGGGTATCCATTTCCCACTGATTCACTATTCAGATAAGAGACACCCCCATCTGCCTCAACATCACTAGGAGGTAGAAACCTATGTAAAAAAGCAGAGCTGCATTTAATGCAATGTACAGTTGCCAGAAATTTTTTTCTAGTATTTTAAGCTTTGGTGTTTTGAGCTAAGATCTTAGCCGGAGCATTCTAAGAAATTTACCATTAAACAGTAAATTACAGGGGTTAAGTTTCTGAGCTAAGAAACAAAAAAAGAGTAACAACATTGATCTTTAATTTACTCTCTCATAGAGAAAAGCTTTTCCTAGGTTATCAAAAGACAAGAATAATCAGTCTCAGTTTGAACAAAGGGAATATGGCAACAGAAAAACTCCAGTTAACGCACATGACAACAGCAAGGCAGTAAGAAAGCATGATGTTTCGAGTTGTATATCAGTACGTGATGACACAAGGAGAAAGAGCTTCTTTCTAGACCAAGTTTAAACCTTCAAGCTTAGGGACGTATGCTACCAAATCCATAATTTCCAAACATGAAATTACAGAGCCTAGTGTCGCTGCTGCTGGTTTTTAAGTTACATTAAGGTATTTGCCTCACTAATCTCTGGAAGCAGAAAGTTTCATAGTTTCCCTTATCCATAATTTAAAAAAAAAAAAAAAAAATCTCATGTATCTCTTTTGTTGTTAATTTGAATTTCTTTAAGTCAACAAGGAAAACCTTTCGGTGGTTTTCCATACAATTCAAGGATTTATTCTTCCCCATCTCTTTATAAATATTGTTCATAGAAAGAAGTTCCAGGGATGAAGCCTACCTCATCTCCATTCCTCAAATTAAATAAAAACTGGGCTGAAGGGAACCATGAAGGTTAACTACTCAAAAGCTCTCCACACCTCGATTAACTTGATTTCTGTCCTTCCTTACAGAAATCTTTCTAACTCAATGTCCATAAACAAATTATTCTAGGGCTCCAGTTCCTTTAGAATAAGAAAATCAGACCTAATGCTTATCTAACTATTCTCTTGCTGCAAATTATACCCATTACCCGTCATCGTCTTCTGGTCACTGAAAACAGTTGCCAAAAGTAAAAGAGGAGAATAAACTTTCAGCTTTGTCTTCTCTCAACCAAGTAACCTTAGCTCTTTCAGTCTTTCCCTGTCTGTCTCATTTTCTGTTCTTCTCATGATTCCTGCTGTTTTAGGCTAGCTTTCTTTATATACTATTTTAAGTGCGATGTCCTAAGATGAGTACCTTAAGTGGCATAATTTTACTATGAAGGTTTGACTCTGATGACGATATAACATGATTTGTCATTATCAGTTATAGTCTTCACTAGCTGCATCCCATTTTATGTCCAAGTCTTTCCAAATTCTATCCCTACAAATTCAGACTATTCTCTTTTACTCATCCTTCACAATATCATACATTTCTGCCTTCTGTATAACTCATTCTTGAGTATCAGGTAACCAAAGGAGTTGCAGTTTAGTCAATATAGTCTCTGATTAGGTTTCTTATCCATCCTCTTATTTAACGACTGTTGGAATGTTAGCACTGTGTTATTAAGAAACTTTCGATCCCTATAAAACCTTTTTTCCTTAGACCTTTATGCCTATCTCTTTCCCAGAAAGACCTCGCTGCCATGATTGTGTTCCCTTCTTCCCCTCCTCCCCGTCTTAGCTTTATATTCTTCCACCTCAGTAAAAGAATACATCTTATCCAATCTGACAAATTTAAAATTTGCATATAAACCTATGCCTAGTAAAATCACCTTCGCATGCAGCAATATATTTTCACTGCACCTCTGCAGAAAAAGAAGGGTGTGAAGGATACAACTACCATCCCCATTGTACATATACAAAAAACCTCAACCTAAAAAGTGAACAGAAATGCTTTCTCAGCACAGGCCAAATCACTGGCAGAGCTTGGATTCACTCATGTCTTTTGCAGTCCTATACAGTATCAAACTTGCATAAACTTCCAGTTTAGATAAAAAGAATTCTATTACATGATGCTATCCTGACTCCTTGATAGAGGCGTACAGTTTCAGTTTTGTTATAACTAAAATAGAGGCTTACCTTTGGATGATTTCCCATTCTTAAAGTTGGGGATTTTTTAACTGTTTCATTTTTATCATACAAGGGCAAAAGTAATTAGAAAAGGGAAACCAACTGAAGGCTAGCTGCACAAAAATTCTCCCACGCAGAACAGATACTATATTGGACATGAACTTTTTCCATGAAGACAGAATAATAAACTGTATTAAATACCATACTTCTAGAACAAGTCATAGAATAGAATCATAGAATCGCTGAGGTTGGAAGGGACCTTTAAGATCATCGAGTCCAACCTTTAACCTACCCTGACAAGAGCCACTTCTAAACCATGTCCCTCAGTGCCCCATCTACCTTTTTTTTAAACACCTCCAGGGATGGTGAATCCACCACCTTCCTGGGCAGCCTATTCCAATGTTTAATAACCCTTTCAGTGAAAAAATGTTTCCTAATATCCAATCTAAACCTCCCCTGACGTAACTTGAACTCGTTCCCTCTCGTCCTATCACTTGTCACCAGGGAGAAGAGGTCAGCCCCCATCTCTCTACAGCCTCCTTTCAGGTAGTTGTAGAGGGTGATGAGGTCTCCCCTCAGCCTCCTCTTCTCCAGGCTAAACAACCCCAGCTCCCTCAGTCGTTCTTCATAAGGTTTGTAAGTCAACAGATCTTCAGAATAGAAAAGATTTGGCAACTCAACTTACTAGTGTGAAACACCAGTTTTGAAACATTTTTGAAAATTAGTGTTCAACTTCTCTGATCAACACAGGAGTACCAAATGAGAACAAAAGAACCATCTAGCCCGAGATATTGCTGTAAAAGTGCCCAACAGTGGATGTGGACTACTGCATTATGCTTTTGTCATTTCAACTCTATAAACGATTGACCAAAATCACAAAACAGAGAACTACTACTTTCACATTAGTATCTCTGTACTTCAGTGGGTGTTGATACATAAAGAACACAAAAAGAAACAATTCCTCTGCCCTGTTATTTTTCTTTCCATCCTGATATTTCAAAAACCCTTTAAAAACTTCAACAATTCATTGTATAAAATATGGAAAATTGGCCTCTGAAATTTAATGAGAAACAAACAGCACAAGCTACTAGCTTTAAAGTGCAAGTTAGTCATCAATTATTTAATATATTCTATTTAAATAATGACACTGACACAATATAGAGACATACAGAATTAATTTTATACAACTGTACAAAGAAACAGGGGAGGGAGGAAGAAAGAAGAAAACCCCAAGAAACTAATTTAATTTTGGAAAGAAAAATTTATTAGGTATAAAAAAGGCACACCCAAGACAGTGCTTTTGACAGAAGTATCTTAAATATCCCCATAGGCGTATTTTTCCTCTAGAATTCAATACTACAGACATTATTCAGCACATTCGCATCAGCAAATTCCAGTCTATTGCCACACACTCAATCTCTAATACTATAAACTGTTAATTCATGAAGTTACTAACATTCAGCAGCTACAACTCACCATCTGAAATTCGGGAAGGGAGTAACAATCCTCTTCTGCCTAATTCAGCCAGAGCCAGGCATCCACCATGCCATGCATTGTCTGTTTCCTGGAAACTAATTTTAGAACAAAGACAAGTTTTGTTAAGACTAGCCTTCCCTTTTCAGCTTTCATTTTTCATGGTGAATTCCTAACATTTTAAAAGACACATAATCCAAACCAGCATGTGTTTATTGTGTTATTAATCCTGTTAGACTTCTAAAATATAAGAATGACAAGTTGAACATGTCTCTTTACCATTTTGTGCAACATAAGTACTGCTAGAAACATGACCAAATATGCAAAAAAACTCATTTATCAATATAAATGTAAACTCAATACAGAAGAGTACAATACCTGAAACTCATCCAGAAAAAGAAAACAACTTTCTAGTATACTGGCAGAAGATGCAGATTTACAGAACATACCCAAATACAGTCCTTAACTAGCATAGAAGGTTCAAGCCATAGTTTCCAATAAACACATTATACGAGCTTATGCAGTGAACAAACAGTGGTGTTTATTCACCTTTAAAAAACATAAAACAAAACAGAGTAACTTTTAGTGAACACAGCAAAAAATATCAAAAATGGTATGCAAATTTTGGTGGACTGGTAGATAAAGGAGTGAAAAGGGGAAAGGTTGCATGCAGCATGACTAAACATGCAAAAAGTTCATTTTATATTAAACTAGGAACAGGAATCTAAGAACAAAATGTTGAACAGACAGACTAGGTCATATCAAAGCTTCATGTCTGCCATTATCCTGTCTCTGACACGGACCAATAGCAGATGTTTGGCCAAAGACGAAGCATAAAGAATCATTCCCTTATTAGTCTCCTCCTAGCTTTGGCAATCAGCAGGACGGAGACTTCCCGAGCCAGAGGTTGCAGCCAGAAAGTCATATTTAACAACCCACGATGGGACTCTCTGCCATTAATTTCTATAATCCCTTTTTGAACTCCCTTTACACATTTGGCTTCCATAACATCCCGTGGCAATGACTTCCACAGTTTAATTATAATTGCGTGAAAATGTACTTCCTGATGCTTCCCAGTTCTCGCATTATGAGAAAGAGTGAATTGTAAACAATGACTCGCTTTCCCTCTTTCTTTCGTATTTATGATTTTATATATCTCCGTTATATCCCTCCACTTATTCTTTCTAGTTGGAAGCATCCCCATCAGTTAAATTACATTGCAGTGATTCAGTTTTGTTATCTCTTCCTTTCCTAATAATACCCAACGTCCCATTTGCCTTCCTTTTTCTGACAGCTGCTGAGCTCTTCACTGACATTTTGACAGAACTATCAGTAACTTCAAGATCTCTTTCCTGAGTAGTAACAACTGTTTTATAGCTAGCTGCATTCTTCCCTAAGTGCATTGGTTTGCATTCATTAGACATTATATTCCATATTTCATTTACTGTCTAGTTACTTAACTTAGGCTTATAAAACATTTTCTTTTCTGTCACCTTTAGTTTTCACTACATTAGCTAATTTTAAATCATCAATTCATTTCCTCACTCCATTGTTCTCCTTTTTTCTAGGATCCTTTATAAGTAACAGGGCTCATACAGACCCCTGCGGGACAGTGCTGATAATCTCACTGCACTGTGAAAAATCATCACTTATTTCTTCCCTGTGTCTTGCCTTTTAATCTATCTACATATAAGAAATCCTTTCTTCTTATCCCAAGATATATAACTTAAAGTGCCTCTGACGAGCAACTGAATTATTTTTATTTTGATCACTAAATATTTAGTGCAAAGAATACAGAAGAGATTCCCTTTGTCCTTGTCTACATTTGTTCCCAGGTGTTTCTGAAGAAAGCAGGTCACTCAATTACTAGTTGGATTACTCATCCCTATGACTTGAAAAACAAGGAAAGAAAACACCGCGAGTACAGGTCTTTGAAGCTCCAGGGATAATTGAGATCAGCAGCACCTCTTAAATTCATCACAGTAACGCGGTGGAAGTATCAGCTAAGTAGATACTTTCCTTGCAAGTTTTTCAGACTATCTTCTTTTTTCACGTGTTATCCTTTGAGCTGGTATTTTTAATTTGTACTCACAACCAATATGAGAAGATTTTCTAAAACTGAGTATATCCGACTGGCAATTTGAACATTAACAAGACTTTTTTGCCAATAAAGAAATTATTCTTTTTGTCATTAGCTTAGTCTAAAATGCTAGTTTAGACCTTGAAGTTCAAGTACTCAATGCAGACCCGATAAGCAACCTGATATTAAAAAAAGCATATGATACTTGCTTAATAATTCAATACTTTACATGCTCTACATACATGCGGAAACAAGACATCCAACATTAAAGCACATCAAAAGAACATCTTAGCAGCTATAAGTGATCAAACCAAAGTTTCAGCTAGCCCAAAAGCCTCTCTAACATGCCCGACAGTACGTCCCTTGGTATAGTCTAAGAACAAGCCGACTGCACCACTCTCCAGAACTCTTCCAAACTCTGGCAGATTGTGGACAAGTTTTCAGAAAAGAAAAATATTTTTTGTTCAGGCATATACTCTTAGCATCCACCGACATCCTACAGCAAGAAGTTTTTACAGTTTAACTATGTGCTGTGTGAATAACCACCACCTTTTCTTTATTTTAAACCTGCCACCTGCTACTTTATTTTGCTTCTAATAATATATAATCTAGAGGGAAATCATTTCCATTCATGATTTCATAAACCTCTATTATGGCCCATTTATTCCTCACTCTTCCTAGATGTTTTAGCCTCCCCTCACATGAAGATTCCTTCTTATCTCTGGTGATCCTCAGAACCCTTTTGAAAACCATTTCCAGTTCTACTACGTTTCTGAAGATGCACACAACACTCAAGACATGAGCATACCAGAAATTTTTAAAGCAGCAAGTTAATGAGCGTCTTCTATTTTTATTTCTCCAAAGTTCAACTTCAGTTCTTCCACATTACTTTAGAATGGGGTCAAGATGAAGGATTAGGAATAATTTCTTTATTGAACAGCCTTAGCACATCCATGCCTTAGAAGATTTTGAAATCTGGGAGAAAGGTAACAAAATTTACAGATTCTTAGACCTGTCTTCCTAACTGTTGTCCTCCCACTTCATAAGCGGACATGTTTCAGATGCATGCAAAATGTGAAATAAGATTTTTACCTAAAACAGTCCAACAGAGACCCAATCACGTCATCGGCTAATTCTTTTGGAAGTCTTCCAGTTATTCTACCAATTCTATAAAAGTTGAAAGAGAAAAAAAAACAAGCATACAGTGATTCATTAGTACTGCATTTGATGAGTAAGTCCAACAAAAAATTTAGTTACTGGAAATTTACAGTAAAATGACTGACTTCAAGATGACAATGCACTACGCTAACATCATTACCCTAAAACAACTATCTCAAACTTGAAGCAAAAGCTACACAGTAGCGAACTTAACACAGAAATACATTTTTTAAAGTGGAAGAGAAAAACATATTTTGAAGAAATGCTACTTTATACCCTTCAAGTCAAGTCTTATCCAGAATGTTTATTTCCAACCATATCCAAAATTTTCCTGAAGACCAGCCCAATTTCATATGCACCCAGAAAAAGACACAAACGTGGCTTTATACCATGAGCTGGGCTAAAGCCATTTGAAGTAACTGTGAATATTGACAATACACATAAATTATCAATCGTGGATTACATCAGACTGTATTTCTATGTTCTTTACTTTAATTAGTTTAGAGTAACCATAAGAAACCTACCCTTTTGCTGCAGACCACCTGACAATAGTGTCTTTGTCTTTCAGTCCAACCAACAATTGCTCTGCAGATAATTTTATTTAAACAAAACAGATTATTTTAATTTAACAACAGAAAGTCTTCTTTAAAATGTTCAAAATTCATCTTCCTCTTAACATAACTGTCCCCTAGTTTAAATAAAAATATTTGCATCCAGATTTCTTCTATTTGCTATACAAGTAAAACTTGAACTCAACGAAACAAGAAAGATGTCAAAATCATTTTCTAACAGAGAACTGGTTTGAAATTTTAAATACTCTGGAACATTCAAATATGGAGGTCGCAGTGCTTTTTTCAGTGGTTTATTAGATTATTCAGTTATAAAGGTCTTCTGATGCAATTTTTGCCTATTTATTTACAGCATATCCACCAGCAAACTAGCAGAGGACCTGCTGTATGACTACATACTAATAAAAAAAAAAAAAAAAAAGCTGTTCCTTTGCTACTACCGTACTACCACAGCTTAAAAATTTCAACCATAACTCTTCAGCTTTCATGTAACACGATTTTTTTGTTTTGTTTTTCATTACGCGTTTTAATTCATCCTTCCATCTGTGAAAGGTTCAAGATATCTCTTTCATATTACTGGATAAACTTGGTAAAATGTATTTCAGTAACTCCATCCCCCAATCCCACAACAAATGCTACAGTATTGAGTTTCTGCTTGAGATGCTAAAATGCAAATCATTTGACAAAAATATAGTATATTTTAACCAGCTGCATAGATTGAAATTTTATAGGCTTTCTAATTGTTCACATTAGCACAGATACCCATATGACCTCCTTAGCACTAAGCAGGCTGTTTCCCAATATATGTTTAATTCGCTGGCCTTACAATGATTTCTGTCCAGTTTTAACACACCTACAACATTTTCAATCTCTGCTGGAATGTCATATTCCTCTTCATCGTCAGCTTCATTAGCAGCAACTGTTATCATCTGATTCTGCACAACTGAACCAGGAGCTTGCAGATTGGCAGCCAGAGACCGACAGCCACGTTGGTATCTGCACAAGAAACAGACACAGTTTCTGATTTAATTCATTTTTCTGATTTAAGTTCCAACTGAAACAGGTACATACTGTCATAAAGCCTGCTTGTCAAGTTACTACTCCTCCCAGCGTACAGCTCTCCAGTTATTTAGTGGTTGCTTTAAAGGAAAGGGCAAAAGTATCCCATTCTCCTTCCTCCTGACCCAGTTGTCTGTTTTCCGAGGTGAGAAGAGATAGACTATTTAAATGGTTCCTTTTCATTATCTCTCCCTTTCCTGTTTCAGTATAACCTACTTTCCACTGCTGACAATAGAGAGAGGCAAAATTCCCATGCTCCAAACACCTCTCCAAAACCTTAAAAAAAAATTAATAAAATCAACTCATTAAAAATTGTTTTTTAAATGTTAAAGCTAGCTCAGTACTTTCTGCCCAAGCTGTACTCAGATATTTAGCCTGTGGTGTAGATACATTCTTACAAAAGATATTTTACATGCTAAACTGACTTTTGCCATTGGGCAAGGTACGCTCTCCACCTAAAAAGAATTTTCTATGCCTAAGGACGTTCTCAAAAGTTGGTAAAAGAAATACAATAAAAATAGTCACCAAGGGAGCCTGCAATTTTAAAATATCAGTGCGAGAAATCTAGAAAAGAGTTTGCCCTCTGGCAATAAGTAAAACCAGACACCAAAACCTGACTAATATGCAAAACGAAAGTGGGATTGCAAACCACTTTTCCCCTGTGAACTTTCTATCGAATCAGGGTAGAACTATGTAATGGAAAAAGTTATGTTCCCTCTTACAAAATTGTACTAAATCAACTTCAGTAACAAAGGTCACTGTCTTCCCATCTTTACCGAGTTATGCATTATATAGGAACAGGCTTCTGCTTGTGTAATGTGCAACATGAAAAGTCAAAAGATTTGGATTGTCACAGCACTAATTTACTATACCAAAATTGGAAAAAATTACAGGAAACTAAATACAGTGGAAGAAATCTACTTTTCCCAAACAGTACAAATGAAGAATGTGTTTATTCACAAATTACACAGGGATTTCTTTTAGGGAAGGGAAAGTTAGGAGGGCAGAGGGCCAGCAGTCAAATGTAAGGATTTAAGTATTTTTAAGTTTTCCGAGTGACTTTGGATTTTTTTTTTTAAAACTGTTTCAAGTTTAAACTAACCTCCATTTCGCTACCTTCGGTTTCACAAATGTCATTCCAAGTCGTTGAACAAGTTTCATCCCTAGCTTCCGAAGAACCATCTGATTACTTTCTGACAGCTTGCAGTTATCAAGACACTCAAGTACAGTAGCAGCTGTTAAAAGAAAATAAACACACTAGAAAAACTGTTTTTAAAAAATCTCAGTAAGAAAATTTTCTAAGCTTTTCAAAGTTCTTTGGAAGATTTAGATTCTTAAAGGTATTACTGAAATGGAAATGCCTTATTACCTACTTTGTAATAGCTTTGACACTGGTCAAATCCTTCACCTACCAAACAGGAAGGATTGCTTTAAGGATTAGTTTTGACTATGAAAATTATAATGAATCTAGATTCTGAGAGTATTTATGCCTCTAATTCTCACTGAAAGTAAGCCGTTCAAGTATCTTTCAGGGTCTAAGAATTTTCAGTAGTCTAACAGAACCAGGAGTCAGAAAACCTAACTCATTTACTCTGCAGGCAGTTTCTGCACACTAAGAAAGCGTTCCCTTTCTTCATTTATTATTTGCAGGCAGCACCAACTTAACTCCTCTGGCACAGAAATTTTTATGACGATGAATGTCCATAAACATTTAGACATGAGAAATACTGTGTATGTGTAAACAATCAGCAACAAAACCTTTCATTTGGGCACATCAAAGGTAACAAAGTTATTTGTCCAGCAAAGTAAAAAAACATAGACGAAAGGAGAAACTTGGATTAATGAGTATAAAGTTGCAGGAATCAAAATTTTCACAAGGAACACATTCCTGTGACAAATGAAACAGTCCTTTTGCACTTTCAGCCTGAAATAATTAATGATTGTTTTGAAGGCTGATCATTAGTTAATAAGAGACCAACAACTTGGGCTCCGAAGGACCTATCACTCTTGCTGTAAGCACTACAAATATGGAATTATACTGACAAAATACTCTGCAACCCTTTAACTCCAGTCTCATACCAGGGTTTTCAAAATACTAAGAGATCAAAGAAATAACAATTGTTTCAAAGTCTGAGAAATTGTAGGATGTGACTTAAAAATCTTCTCAGTTTTTAAAAAGGCTTATGATTTATCCTGACATACTAAAATTTTAATAAAATAATACACCCAGACAAAAAGGTAAAGCCAATAATGACTATTACTTCAATAGCCTTCCAGCAACCTGGAGGTTTTTGCAGCTGGAAAAGCTAGAGAGACTAATTGTTTAGAAGGAAAAGACTGTAGAAACGTCAATATTCACAGACAGAAAAAAAAAAAGAATATATAAATATAAGCCTCTTCCAAGTCCTGTCAACTCTTGAATCACTAAAATATCTAGAGACCCATGCAAACAGCTTCAGGACTAGTGCTTATTTTTAAATCAACTTCTATGTTGCAAAAGATTTCAAACAGTATCTTCCTTTGACATTTGTCTATTTTTTTCCTATTTGATCCTCGGATCTGTTATAACCTGTAATAATTAAAAATCTTTGTTATTTTTTGTCTCTCACATTTTCTTATCCCCAACAGTCTCTGACTGAATATTTGCTTCTTCGTTGTGAGAGTTCTCTCTTTTCTATGGTAAATCTATTCATTGGTGTGCCCCCAATTTTTCTCTTATTACCAACTCATAACTACTTAATATTCTTTTTATATGCTGAAGGGCAGAACATCTAATTTTACCATCAGGGTTACTGTTGTGAGCCAAACATCTTCTTTTCATAACAATTATGACTATTTTGTTGTACAATCGCATCTTTTAAATTACATAATTTTGTGTTACAGCATATTTTATCTAGTCTGTTTATTATTCTCCTTATCTGTCAGTCTTATTGCTCTTCGAGCTTCCACAGTGCTGTTTGCTATTTCTGAGTGATGACATTCCTCAATATTTTCTGTTTGCTCCTGACCAGCTGCACAGCACATCTGTCATTCCGTTCTGTTTGTCTTCACTATCTTACCTCCACCTTTACTCATATCTCAGGCATTTTGTAAGGAAGTGTCTGCACCTCAGACTTAGTAACTGGGATAACAAAACTGTTTTCAGCAGTAGATATACGAAGTTTCTTCTTGGAAGTTAAAGTAATTCCATTAAGTGAAGTCATAAGCGTAGTAAGTTTACATTATTGCTTGATTCCTGTGAATAGCACAAACCATATTGCTGGTGCACTGATAAGCTCCACAAAACTGACAAGGTCTTTTGTAGAGTTTTGTAATTAGCCATCATCTTTCCCTACCTCTCTTTACTGCTATCAATAAAAAACAAACTAGTATTTTTCAGTCAGTTCTGACTATATTCCAGATTTCACCATGAGATTAATCTAATTCCTACAAGCAGCCACACCGTTCAGAAACTTCTGTGCTCTCCTTTCAGGTACCTGTCTATCACTAATTGCATCCATTACAATCTCTTTTCACTAGAAGTTTTTTCTCATTTCAGCAATATCACTACATGATTCCAGATGGGTCCCATACACAGCAGGTTCTTTAGACTTGGGTTTTCAGAAATCATGTGCTTAGGTTAATACTTGAAGATCTTCTGCAAAATTTTCAGCAGTAATATGTATAAAACTAGTTTATTTTTACAAATATTTTCCACATCTTGTAGTTTATATGTTCTGTGTTCAGGTCCTGTATTATAGCAATGGCCAATGTGATCACCTGCCAAATTCTTTGATGAGCTGTTCCAACGTAACGTTCCCCAGTTGCGTCTGCTCCTCCCTCACTTTGTTATCTCTTCTTTTTTCCCCCCTCATTTTGCATGCTTTATAACTTCCCTGTTGATTTCACTCTTTACAGCACCATTTGTTATCAGTTTAATATTTCTTTCCTTTTTTTTATTGGAATGATTTTAAAAACAAAAATCAGGCTATTACAAACTTACCGTATGGCAAACAATCTTCTCTTTTGCCATGTTTAAATAACTGTGCCTACAATAAAAATATAGAAAAAAGACATGAGAATATAGAGATTCTAAAGCACAATATATCAAGCATGTAGTTCTAAAATTCCTTTTAATGTTCTTGCAATAATCTGTCATATTTCCTAATTTAATAGTATAAAAGGAAAAGAGTATCATATCAGGGTGCAGTTTTACTTTTTTTGTAAGTCAGTGCAAGTCAAGGATACTGTACCCCAGTCCTCCCCTCCTATCCATACAATCACACAGGCAGCCAACTCAGGGAACCAAGATAGCCAAAAAACACTCAAGAGAGAATAAAAAAGAAAAAAAGAAAAAAAAAAGACAGAAAAAAGAGCCACTAGTTTTCAGCCAGCTCAGCTCTCCGAACCATCCAGCTCAGTGCGCTTGGTCACACAAGCTCAATGCAGGTGCAACCACAGCACCTATTCTCTCAAACAGCTCACGTTGCTTTGAACCTCTAAAAAGTGAAACAGAATTTGCAGAACATGAATAAAGGCAGAAGAACCAGGAGTACTCTGTATCCTGTTTGGGACTTCCTGACACCAAATGTCTCCAAATGGAACAAGCCTTGCTTACGATGTAGACAACCCAGGACATAGTACTCATCAACACTGGTCACAGCTACGAAGCAGGACAGGAGGACACGTGTGAGTGAGCTTAGCTATTAGTAGCAACCACTCTCTGACAGACAGGACGCAGTACAGGTTAAGCTGCTGAGTATTTTACCCTATTCCTCCAAGAGCTTTTGAGAACTCCATGTTAAACTAGACAAAACTAGCTACAGAAATCCCTGACTGCAAGCCCTCTACAAGTATACCTCCAACAGGCAAACTTTAATTCCCGTGCCCAGGGATTTAAAGAAGCAAAGAGCTTCCAAAATAATTTTATATACAATTAAATATCCAAGTAAGATTAAATCCCAGCACTACAGTGAGACAAATGGACTATTAACACCTGACAAAAACATGTTACACATTTAAAGTTTCCTCCATTCACTTAGTATGCATCAAAGCTACTGTGTTCAGTCACTTATTTTTCCTTGCTTTGTCATTAACCAGAAGAAAAAAAAATCTTCCTCAATAAATACGCCTAGGAGTTAAACAAGAACAGACTTACCTTAAAAATATGTACTTTCTCACACATACCAAATACACACATGCCTCCCGTACTGCAGGTGTGGTTAAGAGCAACAAAGGCAATAAAAACACCTTCAGGCTATGTACCCATTCTATTTTGTTTTGTTACTAAATTGCATTTTAGGATCCTAAATTAGCACTTCTGATCAGCTCTACTACAAGCTCTACAAGGGAATTTGGTAATATATATTGAATTATTTAAGATTTTTGATGTTTTTACAAGTAACTAGGCAATTGCAAGGCATCCTTTGAAACCTACATTTACAAAGCAGAAATGCTACAGAACTACTTCAGGCTGACAAGAACAGCCAGTAGAAGTAACTACCAACTCAGAAGGTATAAATATAGCATAGCTTTTGTCAATATACCATATCAGTACAAAAACTGATATAAAATATCAGTTTATATAATATTTCCCACTAACATACCACAATACTCTGCACGTATTAAAAAGCCCAAAGAAAAGATGACAGAAAATCTGCAAATCTTCGGTATAATTAACAAATCCAGAGCACCCTAAAATTTTTCTGCCTCTTTGCTGAAACATGTAAAAACTCATATTTTCATCACTTTGTTCCAGTGTTCTGCTTTAAAAACCTATCAGTTGGTTTCTTCACAAGGTTAGCAAGTTTGCAGTGGATGCTGGGAGATACTGCAGCATTTCTGCAGCACCTTATCTGCACAATTACTTCTCCTTTCCGTATAAAAGCCCAGCTAAGAGCAAATACTGTTTTTAAGGCACGCACAGGCTGCCTCCAAATTATTAGGATTATATTCAAGCATATTCAAACAAAATACAGTATAATTCCTGAAGTAGTGATAATGTAAAGAAACAGCTTTTTTAATGTAGCCTTGGGAATGCTCCCACTTCTCAGAATACCGTCTGGGACCTCCTGCTAAAATGGAACATAATCCTCAAAACATCTACACGTTTTCAGTCTTAGGTAGTTCCTAAATTCTGGCACCTTTCTACAAGTTTCTCTGTGACTTTTCGCATCCTCAAGACCAACTTTGATTTCAGCTCTGATTCCTCGGGAAAAACATAACTAGAAGGTATCACCTCTAAGCAAGATGTGGGAAGAAATTTACACACACACAAGCAGGAAATGAGAAAACTCTTCAAATATTGTACAATAATTGTTTTTAATGTTTTTCTAAAGAAAGTAAGAAAACAGCCTCACACACCTATGAGTCAATTTAGAACAGTGAACTTGACAAATTCTGTTTCACAACCATTTCTATTATTTTCTGAACAAAAAAGTGAAACATACATTGTTTCCCTACAAGTTTCACTACATACTTAAACAACAAACTATTTTCATATCTAATTTTCAAGACAGAACATCTATTCTCAAACAAAATACTGCAAGAATTTATAATATACTTTCAGATGTCAAAAACATCATAGCAACTGCTGTAAATCAACCGAGATATGGATTAAGGGATTTTATCACTGCGAGTTTTTAGGGGATGTAAAAATTAACCAAAGAACAATGTAGCTACTGTGTTTAAATTAATCACTAAACTTAAAAAAATAGGACTTACGATTTACATGGGTTTTTTTCAACAGAATATGCTACCTACTGACTTTGGAATAAACACAGTTGAAAATGCCAAATGTTTGAAAGAAAAAAAAAAGTTCTGTGTTCACACCCTGATGTACATTGCAGGGCAGATACCGAAACACCAATAATCTGGTAGACTGCTGTAAGTGATTATTTCTCTGTATCAGAGAAAGGTTTAACAGCTATTTTTACAAAAAAATCCAATTTTTATAGAAGCAAATAGACGATAATACCAAACTGTTGAGAACTACTCTTTAGATATACAATATAGCAGGAAATCCAGCGGCGGGGCGGGGGGGACGGGTTCCGATTGTAAAAATGTCAAGAAAAGAAGTTTTCATTACTTCAAGAGTCAAAGCATGCAAAAGCATTCACAAGCCCAGATCTCCCAAACTTCTGAGCTTACTAGATATGTTTTCCAGGGAAAATAAAAGAGCACTTTAACCAATACTGACCTTTGGGGCAGGGTGGGTGGGGAGGGAAAGCGGTGTATTTTCTTCTGCCATGTGCTACAAACAGTCACGCACATAAGGCAAAGTTACTGCCTCAGAAAAATCCTGCAAACCTAGAGCTTACAGGGGTTATACTAAAATTAAAAGTACATGATGCATGAACAGAAAATGTTTTTAAAAAAAAACATGTAGAAAAATGGACAAATCAGCATTACGGTATTCAGCCTAAACTTCCTGCCTTGAAGGAAGAAAAATATCCAAGGCACACCATTTCAAAAAATCTGATACAAACAAAATAATTAATAAGCTTGGTTTGCCACCTGCATAGCCATTTTAATGTCAGCAGCTAACAATACTGAAAGTAAGAAGCCTGTCTATTGGAGTATCCAGGCAATCAAAGTTACGCCATGGTCTCTTCACTTTAATGAGGACATGCAGCATACACCAACTTACCCAACCTGTTGAACTGTTGAGAAGTATGTGACTCCCTCTCTTATAAATAATTAAGCCACCTACAAATTAGAGAAAATCAGTGGTGTGCAAGCAATGACGACTGTCAAGTCTGGTTTTGCTTTAGAAATAGCATGGTGCAAGGAAAACAAAACCTAGTTTCTTAGTAATCACAGAAGAAACACACCACACCTTCCAATTGTCTGCATAACCCACTTTGGGCCCGACCTTCATGAGCTGTATCAATCAGGATCATCTCCAGGACATGTTCCCCAAGCTATACAAATCACCATTAAGGGTGGCCTGGCTGTTTGGTAGCAAGTATATCTTCCTGCCAAGCAGGAGACACAAGTCTGAATCTACCCTCTGGTTGTAACCAACCAAGTCAAGGATTGAGAGGATAATTTCAGCCTCTATGGGAAGAGAAGAAAATGATATCTTTCATTACTCTGGAGCACCCCCTAGTAGTCACAAAACATCCAGGTCCAAGGAAAGCTATCAGCCATCCCTGCCTCCAGGCCAGATGCAGGGAGGTAAACAAGGTGAGGGAGGACATGCTGTCAGAACAGTAAGTTTGCTTGAAAATAGAGAATATTTAATAAATTGTACATGCAGCTAATGGTAAAATAGGTTAGTTGAAGCCCTTGTTCTTACTATATCTTCGACAAACAGCTCTTCTTCTGTAGGTCATGTATTTGTCAGGGTATTGATAATGTCATCATCAACAGGGTGATTAAGCTGACAAACATCAATACAGAGCCCAGTTTTCATAAGATCGTAGTTATGTATCAGTTCAGACTGATACTGAAAGTTCAGACTAACACATGCAGAGCTAACAGAATAGTTCCTTTCCAGCTTAACAAGACTACCCAAAAACACGTATTTGAAATATTCGGAAGAAAAGAAAAAATTAGCAGCTGGGGGTGGGAGGACAGCACTACATTCTAAAAAGAAAAGGAAAGTCTTATGATAACAGAACTTCTGAACTTTGAACTATCCACAGTGCTTCTGATGAGAAGGAAAAAAACTGGTATCAGACAGGCCACATTAGAATACTCTGTGCCACTGAAAAAGAGAGGAGACACAGTACCATCAGAAAGAGGTCAGCGCCCTTGGTATCTGCAGACTTAGGAATTTTTTTCTTCTCCTTATATCAACACTGCTTTTTCTACACCTTTAGCACCAAACCACTAAGCAACAACACCTTTTGAAAAAAATAACGCCAATAGACAATCCTAGCATTGCTTATTCTTTGAGAATGCCAAAAATATAGAGACTTGGGAAACATTCTATTTGGAAATATTCTATTTTTGTGCCTCTGGGTCTGAAAGAATAGAGTTAGAGAGTTCTTTCTTCCCTGGAGCAAAATTTACATAAGCATGTAGCTATTGCTAAATAACTTTTGCATTAGAGACAGCTCAGGGAAATGCCCTGTTCTTAAGACTCTCGAGTTTCATCAGATCACTGTGTAGGGCGTTTTATTTTTTTTAATTATTACTCACACTTGTATACTGAATCACTTATAAAACAAATAAGGTTTAATAAGTTTCAATGCCCAAGGCTACCTCAACATGATGACATCTCTGTCACGCAAGAACTGGGAGTGCTACACCCTGCAGCAATAACTAAAAAGCTGTTTGATATAATGGCAGGTTTAAAAGCAAACCTCCAGACCAAGAGAATTTAAAATGCAGATTCTTGAAACAGGTTAGAATTTTCCTTCAAGTAAACAAACGTTATAAAAAAATGTAGCAATTTCTTGTTAATCCAACATTTATAATCCTTCAAATATACAAAGTATCCAAGCACAAATGTGAATTTAATTCAATACCGCAATGTTAGTTTCAACAAAAGAGGGCAGTTTTAAAAACTGAATCTGAAGTACTGCAAGCAAAGGCTCCTGCTAGTGCACACCTGTTGTGAAATGATATATTACTGACGACAGGTGTAACGAAAAAAAAGAAAAAAGCATCAGTGGAATTAAAATGTGTAATGCAGGCTGCGTGTTTCAACAAGAATCATGAAACAGTAGTACTTGCTCTACACATAATGCTGAGTTAGATTAAACAGTAGCATACCTAATCACCAAGACTTAAGGCCACAAAGAGGCAGATCAAAGTGCAGCAACGTCGAACTACTCATTGCGTACCTAACTTGCAGTTTCAGTTCATTGAAATGCAAGAGTTTCATGTCTTTTTAAAACAGTTTTGCCATGCCAAAATCACTACAAACTATTTCCTAAATGTAGACCGTAAGGAGCATAATATCTCAATCCGACTGAAATCCACCCTGTTAGGGGCAGCCCTAAACTGATCCGATGGAGAAAGGCTTTTTATTCCCACCCCAGTGGGTTGCATTCCCAAAACCCACCTTTCTGTACTGACGGGAAACTGAAAAATGGTATTTTTTCTCCTGCTTTTTCAGAGAGAAATACCCAGGCAACTACAGTTTGACTCTTAAAGTAACAAATTGCTGGAGGAATCTAAGGGCAAAGAATTTTGAAGCTTGTTGACACAAGTTTTAGCTGTCCCTCATGAGGATGTGTTCTGCTTTACACTTAGCGATTACTTATTATGTTTCTGTACGGACTGCTACAATCTTGTATGTTTAAGAGAAAAGATTTACTTATTTTAAACACTGCTTCTATTTTCAGCTGGTATTTTCAGTTTAACAACATGCTATTGTTACAAGTGTGTTATAAAATTCTTAAACTCTTGAAATAAATATTTCCCACTCCAGTTAAGCATGTCTGCATACATATCATTCTGAAAACCTTTATTCCCTAATGATATAATTTATGCTTACGTTGTAGCAACTGAAATTAAAAATTGGAGACTGAATGCAAGAAAAGACTGTAAAAATTCAGTCTGCTCATACCTACCAACGGGAGCTATAAGCTGTAGGACACAAATAAAGCTGGCCTGATAAATACTTTCTCCTATTCCACAGAGGAGGAAAAAATCATATAAATGCAAGAAGGCAGGCTCCTGCTTCCGGGTATATTGTATCACATTCTAGTTTCGATTCTACTTGTTAAGTATTCACCTGTTTCGCTTACTATGCACTAATGAACAGGTGGATAGAGCCAAAGCCAAACTCAAAGGAATTATGACAAAACACTAATGTATTATACATCCTACAGGTCTCATCATGCACCTAGAATGGCAGTCAGTCTCCCTTTCCAGATCTGACAATGAAATGATGAAACATCATTCTGTCTTTTGAAACATGCTGCAATGCATACAAATAATGCTTCCTCCTGCTTAAGCAGCAAGTTCTAAGTTATTCTAAATATAGATCATTTCTTGTATCTTCTGATTTGGAAGAGCTGCTAGAGAAAAAAAAAAACCAACACAAAACACACACCACACACTGGTTCCAGAACCTTGCTTTGAAGTTTAGTAACACACTGGATACAAGTCCTCATAGCAATTATTCAAAAAGAGCTGCAAATTTATGCAAATTATAGAAACTCGTACAAACAGCAGCAAATCCTTAAACCTGTGCAAAGACTGTACAAGAGCATGTCATCAGACTTTGCTTGCGCTACCTCGAATTTGGTCAACAACAGAACCAAGAAGGAACAACTCCACCCCTCCAAACTCCCCCATTCCACCCAAATACATTCAGACATCAAAATTGGAACAGATACTAGAACTGTTATTTGAGTGTTTCAAAATGCACACTGACACTATTAAGGGTGTAAAACTACAAGAAAGCCTTTATAAAAACATACTCTTAGAATGTACAAGAGGAGTGCTATCATATAGTAGCGTTTCAAGTATTACGGAGATTTTTTCCATGCATAGTATATAAATTTTAAAACCCAGCTAAGAATTCAGCTCTGAGTCATGAACTATTGTTTATGACTTCATAAAACTGCAAACTTCACAAGGTAAGGAGCATTAAAGAAAAAACTTGTTCAGATTAGCAAGCAAAACCATATGAAAGAGTGCATTCTTTCACACCACTCAAGGACACTGTTGCACAGGTTTAGTATGCCTTATTAAAACTATTGAGAACAATATTTTCGCTGAAGAAGAATGGCTACAATTTTCAAGAATCATTTGGATTTTGGTTACCAGTTCTAAAAACTCTAGGAGAAACCACTACTATATCAGAAGCCAAATTGTTTCATTTTCTACAGTTCCAATTATTTAATTTATTTCAAAGGTTTTCTTCAAAGCAAAAAAACCCACCCAAACCAACCTAAGCTGAATTATGAAATGACTACTAATATACAATCAGATACTTAAAAACCATTTTTGAGAGTTATTTATCAGTATCTGTACCAGCAACTTCACTTGAATTTGGTGATGACAAGAATCCTTAAAGGAAACATAAATACATGGGAAATTACATCTTCAAAACTGTTGTGGAAGAAATTCTAGTTGTATATTATCTTATTCTTTTCTAAAAAACAGGAACCTCTCTGTGTATTTGTGTATTAAAAGTCTACCGTAGCGGTATTGTATGATCATAAATACAATTATCTCTATTTTAAAGGAAAAACAGTATTTACCAGAGCTTGGAGCATGCCATTCACAACAACAGTCCCCTCCATGGTCTGGAAGGAGGATTTAGATAACATGGAAAGTGTCCAGTCCAGGAAATCTGCCATCCTTTTTTGCCTGACGTCAGGGCGGACAATAAATCTGTCACAGAAAAAAACCCAAAACACTGCAGTTACTAACTTTATGGCTTTCAAAGAAAAATAATTTTTCCTGCTATCCAAACTGCCTGCAGTTCTTAAAAACAATTCTTCAATAGATATTTTCCTAAATCATTGAGGGTGGGAACACTCCAAACCATCGTATGTTCAGCCCTTCTGTTTCTGAGCAAAGCTCTGACACAGAATTTCATTTTCACTTCAAACCAACCTATAAATTTGGATTCTAGAAATTTCTCACCTTAATTGTAGAGCAACAAACTTTCCAAAGGTCCCACATAAAAATTATTTCCAACAGAATTACTGAAAAGCTGAAAAAAATATGAAGATTCTCTACCATTCTCACCAAGAACAGCTATTCTGCAAATCTGAAATTTGGTGCAGATCAACAATTCATCCATACTGCACTGTTATGAGCCAGGCCCATAAAGAGTAATCACCAGCGCTATACTTGTTTTTTCGGATATTTGAAAAGGTCAAACACCTGTTATTTAACACACTGGATGCATTTTTACTCATCTTAGAGCGGGCAAAAGAGGTTCATCGTGATTAAACTACTTCCATAAACCTATACTCAGTCATCATCAGTACCAGCCAAGCTAAAGTTAGGACACCTGCTTCAGTTATCTAATTTAGTATTCTTAGCACCTGAACATTAGAGTCCTTTTCCAGCAGAGATTCAGACTAAATTAAGAAACTTTGTTCTCAATGCAATCAAAGGAAAAACAAGGTACACGGCAAAGCCCACAAAGGACAATTCATAGCGCTTAAAGAAGGATGTATGCAGAGCCTGTATCTGGTTACTTTATACACCTACAAATTAAATGGGGAACTGCACCAAGAGCTAACTAACGGAGAATATTAAATACAGAGAACACAGGAAACAGCGAGCAAACATGTGATCACTTGAATTGTCTTCAAAGTCAGTATCTATTGTTCAGCAACAGAACAATGAGGATTTGGGGGAGGGGTTAGTTGGGGGGGTGGTTTGTTTAATAACAGAGCAGCAGGGACAAAGCCTTCTTTTGCACAATAGCGCAGGTAACAGAAGTAACCTGTAAAGCAGATGAACTGGTTCCTAGACCCTTTCTCAGCCCAAAGGAGTTTAAATCTTAATTTCTCAAAGGAGTGTCCTAACCACCAGACTAGAAGCAAGATAAGGATAAGCCTCATCTCCTCCTACTGCAACCAGGTCACTGAGCAGACAGAGAAGAGAATTTATAAAACGAACTTCAGCTCCTTTGCCCTATGAAAAGTAAATTACTTTGGAAAACAGGAAGTCTTGGATCCCAATGCTTCTAAAGTGTACTTGAAATTGTTATGAAGTTTATACTCCTTAGAGCAGGAACCAGAACCCAAACTTCCTCTTCCTCCTCAAGGAGCTTCCTCCTCAGCGTGTTACAGAGTTAGACTCCTGTATCTTATTTCTGTCCATCCTAGGACTTTTGTATTCCTGCCTACCTAACAGTCTTAACGTGAAGATGACGAAACACTGATCTCATCTCAGAATAACTATACCCATTCATTAAAGAACTGTTTTGGGATGTCAAAGCAATGAATTCAAGCGCATGAAGGCCTAAAGGACCTGGACCTGGGTCTTCTAATTCCTGGTGAAGTGTTTTAATCATTAGGCTATTTTGGAAATGGTGTTTTCAAAATAAACTAAATAATAAGTACACTAAAAAGTAATTTTGCTCCCATGACAGCCTTATACACCTTGATGCAGCTGGTACTAGAACGAGCTTAATGTACTCTATCACCTTATTTGTTACGAATATGTACTTTTAATAAATATTAATTCTGCCAATAAAATGGAGGTGAAGAGAACATAAGACAACTGCTAATAACATGCTTCCATAGTACCCTACATTAGGATGCAAGGCACTTGTGAAATCCTCCTGAAATCCAGGGTCGAGCACTGCATGAACGCAAAGTTTTGCTGAATGCAATGCTGTAATCAATCACATTACCATATATATGCTTCCACTAGTAATTTATTTTTACAGATACCCTGGAGTGCAAATTCAATTAGTATAATGTGATGAAAGAATCTTTTCAAATTACTGTCATCCTTACTTGAGAAGGCTTCAAAATATCCGATGTACCTTCAAGAGTCTATCACAGTCGGTCAATTTGGGATTTTTTCTGGGGTTTTAGGAAGTGAAGAAGATAAAGGGCACATTCGGGCAGATATGAATGCTCAAGAATAATTTACTCTTATGTCACAAATCCTCGAATCGGCTGCTTCTGTCAACTTGTGACAAGACAGATTACCAATGCACATACATAAAAATCCTAGAAAAGCAACTTCCAATTATCACTTCCAAAATGACTGCAAAAACTAATTAGCATAAGGAGACAAACCTACGTTCTGTCACATGGACATAATATGTAGCAGGCAAGATTACTTACAAAGGCTATTCAAATGATTCATCCATTCACTTAAATTTTGCCCTGAAATATTTCAGAGTAAATCAGAAAAGTACAGGACTAGTCACCAGAGAACTATAATTCTAGTTTCAACTCCTTCATGGATTTTCCACAAGACACTGTCAATTCTAAAACAAAAAAATGTTTGTTTTGTCATCAGGTTCAAAACTACAGCATTATACTGATTAAATAAAAACTTCTAAAGCATTGAGTCCCGTTACTGAAGTTCAGAATAAAGTTAAAGTAAGTACATGCACAGTTATTTCCCAAAAAGTCAGTTAGGATCTGCTCTACTAAATGTTATACTTAACAACTTTTTTGATACAATTAATCCCACAAATTTTGTGCCTCTTAATCCAGAAAAAACATTAACACAGATTTTATTGTTCATACTAGCTACCCACACCCACTATCTTCATTTCATCTTATTCACCCTACAGAGCCTCTGCTCCTATAGCTACACTGGCAAAACTACGTTGGCAGAGCCCCCTAGTGTAGATAGAGTATATACTAGTGTAAAGATTCTGGGGTTTTGCCTGCTTTAAAAAGAAAGAAAAAAGAAAAGAAAAAACAAACGACAAACTGAGATGACTAAAGCCCTCTTCTGCTGGAATGTATCAGAATATGTACTGCAATATATACTGGAAAAAAGATATGTGTGTACTAGCACAGTCTTAGTGATTTATTTTCATATGCATCACAAATGAAACCAGTCTCCACTAATGCACTAGGAGAAGAAAGGTGAGATACAGAAGTTCATTATTTCAAATTTATAAACAACCCTACCATCAGTATTACTAAGTAATGCAAAAAATCTCAGAACAACTGTGCCTCTGTCACAAATTGTTTGGTGTCTGAACACCAACTGCATAAAACAATGGCATTTAGAAAGTTCTATTATCCTACACCTGTTTCATTTGATGAATTGATTAACAACAATAAAGCTAAGAAGACAGAAGTATTGTTTTCTGAATGAGAGAATGAAGGAAGTGACAAGAGGGATATTAAGAAATTAAATTCTAGCATTACTATTTCCTTTTACATAAGTACTACTAGGAAACATCAAGCCAGTGATACTAGATACCAATTCTCTATTTATCATGCAACACACTGCAAAAAGCAGCAGCAACATAAAGTAACTGTATCTTTCTCTAACCCTGTAGAAAAACAAGTCCCTAGATGGCAATTTGAACAGGATCCTGTTAAGAGTGAAAATCTGTACCAGTTGCAATAGATACTGGTTCCTCTAGTAAGCAGAAGAAAACACAGCATTTCCAACAATAAACACACTACTGAATCTGAATTCAAGCAAGTTTAACGTCCCATATACAGCTGGCAACTTCCAGTCCTCCCAATGCCATCATTAGTAGCATGTCAGACTGAAAAATGACAGGAGAAATGGGAGCTAGCTTTTTTCCTTTCTGGCAAGAAGCACAAAAGAGACTTACTTTGAAACCAGTACAGCAGCTGCATCTCGAGCCTTATCACTGACAACCAAGTAACACTAAAGGTAAAAGAAAACTAACTGTAAAAGAATTCATACATGTAGATTTAATAACAACTATGCAACAACTTTGTACATGAATATACTACTTAATACTTATGATTACAAACATTATCATTACAGATATAATGTAATTATATTGGTTACAAACTAAGCTTAAGATTGTAAAAAATCAAATTTCCCATTTAACAAACCATATCTCAGACAACAAAGTCTCCCTTCTAGTGTCCTTCAAAGCAAGTTAACCTCTATTGAAACCTCAATTTACAGTCATATTTGTGCCGCTACATGCCTACAAGTGATAAGCCACTTAAATGCTGCAAGTGTTAAAAGCATAAGTCGTTCAGCTATTTGTGGGGAAGGGGTTGTTGTTTATTTTTATCTTACAGGGCTGACAAGTTAGCCAGTTCAGCTTATGCCTAGTGAAATTTTATCACCTTTGTGGAAAATTACTCACACAGTCATAGCTTCCAATGTTACTCATCCTGATCAAATGCTAATTTCCTATATACATCATCAAACATGGCTTTCAGAAAAAGCGAGCTCGTATTTTCAAATGCTAAAAACTATTAACATAATCAAATGCATGCATTCGTATCAGATGGTCAGCAAATAAGACAGTTTATTACTTCAGGGAAAACAAGTAAAAATCTCATCTGACAATAAAGCAGCAAAGAATATACTGAATATTCCAAAACTATGGAGAAATTCTTTACAGATTAGATACAGAAAATATGGGCTTAAGTAATATTCTGAAAGACAATAATATATTACATATTGAAAGATTAGGCTTAAGAAAAATATCACAGGTTTGGAAGTATCACAAGATGCGTTATACTTACTTTTGCAATTTTAAGTATGCGATCCATTGTTGGCATACGAGCATGCCCTTCCTCAGAAAAAATATTTCCATCAAAACGGGCCAGATCAAAAGGGATCAAGCATATCATGGAGAGCCATAATAAAAGCATGTAACGAGTTTCCCAAGTCTGGAAAAGAATGGTAAAACAAAATATGCACTCCATTCTCTGGAACATATTCCAACAAAGTGCCTGAAGCACAAACTGTCCACTAGCTCCAAGGAACTTTCAAAGTAAGATGATGAAGAGAAAACTCTGAACCTGAATGCTCTGAAACACCAAAGGAGACAGAACTACTAGAGATTCCAAACAGGAAAACTGTTAAACAAAATTAACAGACCCTCCCCTCTGAATGTGAAATCTACACAAGTTTGTCTCCTCACGAAAGGAAAACTGCATGTTGCCATTTTCCTGTTTTCTCTTTCCCTCAGCCCCCTTGTGCCTCCAGTCACAAACATGAGAGAAATACGTTCTTCTTCCTACTTTCTTCAGTATTGTTTTAATGGGTTTGCTGAAACAATCTGTTTTGAGACACAGACAAGAAGGAACTTTTACAAGGTTTAAAGCTGTACAACAGCAGCAAAGTGCTCACAACTGATAATGTTTATTAAAAAATCACTTTAATTTAAAGTAGCAATAAAATTGTCTGCATGTCTATGGGTTTTGTTACTTATAATAGATCATGATCTCTCTTAAAATTCATCTATCTTAATAAATATTCTGGAATTCTTATTTTTCCTTATTCAAAAACATAAGAATATGAACTACGGTATCTTGGAGCTGGACTCGATGATCCTTATCGGTCTCTTCCAACTCGAGATATTCTATGATTCAATGTTCTCAACCCATGCTTAAAAATTCTTTACTTAAATATTTTTTCAAATCAGCATTCTTGCCCAGAACGTTCCCAGCCAAATAAAACTTTAAATCAGGACACATAATGAAGCAGTGTTGCACTGTTTTTCAAACTGCAAACAGGTAGAAAAAAAATATGAAATTCTGTGTTATTTTTCCACACCCAGAAATACATTATCAGGAGGCAAAAATCCAAGCGATTCATGCCTCATGCCATAGGTGTGCAGTTTTCTCCAGTCTTCACCTCCCTCCTTTCAAAAGAAAATGAAAAAATAAAATCCCTCATAGATCTGAAGACAGATATTGGGGTTTGGGGAGGAATAAAATATTTTATGAAATTAAGCAAAGAAAATTAACTATCTTCTTAATTTCCTCATCAAAATAGAAGTTCTCATACCAACTTTGACAAAACCAAAAGGTTTAAAAACCAGCCTGTTTATATGAAGAAATAGGAATAAATACATAAAACCTAAAGTACTCTGTTTCCCATGATTTAACTTTCATGACTTCAAGCTAAATTAACATGACCACTAATGATATGCACAGCAGAAAGAGGATTTCTTAGTTACTCCTTTTAGAAATTCAATATCTTTCACTGCCTTTCTTATTACCATTGTTTCAATTAATTTGTTCCCTCATATGAGTGGTTAGATTTTACCTGCATCTCAACTACCATCGCTTCTAAATTCTTAGAACATAACCCATGAGAGAAAAACCCAAGACCTCTCCTTCAATCAGACATTTCTCTTCTGACAGGATGACTTTCATTCTAAATCCAGCTACTCAGTTAACACCTGACAGGGTGCATGACTGCTTTATACACTTTTTTCAAGATTTTTTTCTTATGTTGTTCATCAGCTTTTTCTGTAGGAGACATAAAAGTTAAGCAAAAAGTACAGCAAATTCTCACCTCAGAGTCTTTTGGATTCTGGTCTACAAGCATATCCAAAACAGGCTGTAGATCACCTACTTCATGAGGAAACAGTGGGAGGAAGAGTTTGTACCCTCTCACCTATAGCAGAAAGTTTCAAAATTTAGTAAGCTATCTGGCATAGTCAAGTACTGAGGAAAAAGAAAAGACCCTCTGAGGACCTTCTTGTATATGAACCTCATGTAGTAAGAACAGTAAGGATATGAAAGAAGCAAATGTCCATTTGCTTCTTTGGGTTGGACTAGATGACCTTTAAAGGTCCCTTCTAACCCAAACTATTCTACGAATTAACGTCTTAAATACCTTGAGATTTTTTGCGTTTTTACAAACTTATTAAGAATTAATGGAAAGATAATTCTTTAACTTTAAAACAAGGAACCTCTGGAGATTGTTTGGTCCAACTCTCCTGCTAAAGCACAGTCACCTACAGCAGGCTGCCCAGGACCATGTCCAGTAGGGTACTCAGTATCTCCAGGGATAGAGACTCCACAACCCCTCTGCGCAATCTATTCCAGTATTCAACCCTCGCAGTCAAAAAATGTTTTCTTATGCTCAGATGAAAATTCCACGATCCTTCTTCATCTTATTTTACTCTTCTTTTTAACATTATGACTCTTGTTTTATCACTAAGTATCTCAATGTCTGCGATTTTTTTTGCATTCAGACCCTGATTTTTACTACTCTGTATTGTTAAATAACATGAGCTATCATGAAAATCATCAAAAACAGAACTAACCTTTCACAGTACAGTTTGAAACCTTTCATTGCATTACTCAGACAATTATTTATTTATTTTACTTTTTTTTTAAATATTAAATTTTTTAAAGTTACTTAAATAACAAAGAAAATATTGGAAATTTACACATTTCAGTTACAGGATGTTAAATTTGGGATTTTTTTACCTTTGTAATGATGTAAAGAAATTTAAAAGCCAGGTGAACTAGTGGGGGAGGAGATCCATTGTCCCGTACTATATCCAACAATGAATTCATCATCCACTCTAATGAAATGAGAGAAAAAAAAGTTAGACTACATGCAGTTAGCTTACAGTTTCTCATACTTCTAATAATAAAGAGGGAGACAGTAGTCATATTATATAAGTAATATTATCCACAGCAATCTTGTTACGCAAATACGGACCTTCTAGTTTAACAGATTTTCAAGTATCTGCACAAAAAATATTTAAAGATGACATTCCTACCCAAGTGGCGATCCAGCAAGTGAGGTTGTTCCTGGTACTTGTCCATTATACCTGAAATGGAAAAGATACCTGTGATAAACTATTAAAATTAAAGGCTCTTGCAGGCATTAATTGTGAGCTACACCCCTGTTTCTAGACAGCTTTAGCTTAAGATTTCAGTATCCTTGAGCTAAGTGCCACCACTACCTGTAAGAGAGGACAAAAACTAAGAAAATTACAGAGAAGTAACTGTAAAAATACAGTCTGTCCACTTCAATAGTGCAATCATTTACCTACATTGTATCATAAACTCTCTTCCAGGAGTCTCTCAAATTACTATGGACAAATCTCACAGCGAGATGAAACAAGCAATCACTCGGTTTATTGCTGTTCTCCACTGCAGAGCTCTTTGTGGCTCTCCTTTCCTAAGCGCGACTTACCAGCACACCATTTCTGATGGGACTTTGCAAACAGAGAATATTGCAACAAACTAAGAACAACTTGCCACAGTTTTAAGAAACAAAAGCATTTCAATTTAAACCTAGAATCAACGAAAAGTAGATACAGAAGTGAAAGCCAGATTTCAGAAAAGATCATCGAGTGATCCAGTATTGCACTGGAGATTCCCTGGGTCATTTTAGATGTTTGGCCAGAAAATAGCTTTTTAATTGTAAAACTAAAAGTACTTTCTTAGCCTTTCCTTTTCCTGCATTTGTTTCTCCCTCAAACAGCTTTGCCTTCTCTATCCCTTTTCTCCGTTTGTCACATTAACACTTACATTTAAGACATAACTCAACTGCAACAGTGCTGCAGTTTACCAGTGGATGACACTGCACAACCACTTTCAAGACACCAGCCAGTCCAACAGTATCCTTGCAGCAACTTGTGAAATTCCACTGGGATACCACAGTGCTGTCTCCTATCAAGAAGGAAGCCTGAGCTCCTAGTCATCACTAACTTCCCATTGTAATTAATGATACCTTAAGCTGCGTACAAATAATCAGAACTAGTGAATACAAGAAATTCTATCAACACTGAAAGCAATAGCTCTCAGCAGAAGTGGAATTTAATGGCAAATTCCTTATCTTGCCAACTTGTTTTCCCAGATCACAGTCTAGCAATCTAAAATAAAACCCTAAATCTAAATGCTGAAGAGAATGAACTGAAAAAATGTCCTGCTAATGCTATTTCAAAAAAAATCTTCCTAAATTTTCCTACAAAAATTATAGTTGCAGATTAAACTATCTTCCAAACTTCTGCTTCTAACAGTTCACAAAAAAAATGAGCATCACGTTTTTGTGAATGCTTTGGAGACCTGCATTAAAATCTTCTGTAACTGATCATTACTGCGTTATCTGCGTACAGATTAAAGGTATCCCCTAAGCTTTGACACTATATCCCACAAATTTAGCCCGTTACCATATCGGGACATTTTGCCCAAGAAGGATCAAACGGTACCTTCTGACACTAAATATTATAACCAAATATTGAACGACATGTACAGCACCTATCAGTTTTAAGTATATTAACACAGAATTTACTGGGCAATGATATGCATGCAGAAAGTTCATAAATACAATTAAAATACACAGAGACAGTAATTTGATATGAAATACAGAGAGACACAGGAAGATGATTGGTTGGAGATGATGGCCTTTCAGACACTGAGATTTTTTTCAGTAATGGCTTTTCTATCCCGAAGGCTACCATTTCACCTGTGATACTGGACAACCAACACAAATGTGAATGTTTTTGCTACTTCTTTCTGAACAGTTATATGTTCATCATTAACCTCCTCAGATGCAACAGTCAGTTAAGTCGATCAAGTATAAATCTGCTGAGTAACTTCTGCAGGGTCAGATTTCCAAATTTTGGCGTTCTGCTTTTTGTCAAAAACACAGGCACCAGATCAATATTTTGACCGTAAGTTTTTGCAATTTCACCATTTTTTGCAAAAGTACTTGCAAAATGCTAGTTCACTTAATTTGATTAATAAATACACAAAACTTTGAATTAACTTTTGCAGACCACCTGGTCAGAGTATTGGATCCAATACACAGATGTGGATCATAACAGGCTAATTACATAGGACACTCCTACATGCATGTAATTATACCACTCCTACATTCAGCTGAGATCTAGAAGCAGAATAGCTTCCATTATGTGGCACAAAAGCTCAGCTACTAAGCCAGATCCAAGCTGCCTCCACTCAGAAACAATTATGTGATCTGTATGGAGTCAGCTACCCTTCATATTTCATATGAAATACATAAGTAAAAATATGAAATTACCACTTTAAAGCTCAAAATGTATGCATTTTTAACAACCAGTTAAGTACAAAAATGGCTTTATTTGACAGACACACAAACCTCAACTAAATTACTGTCTGCGTTTGAATAGGAAAATAGACTAAACACAGGTCAGAATTCAGATTTTTTTAAATCCAAGACTTGAGGTTTTATTTACAATAGTTAAATAACATGTAGTAATGGATGGAGTACATATCTGGAAAACAAAATGAGTAAAAAAATAAATCTAAACTACCTGTTGACAGAATTCCAGCATTACCACTAATCCAAAATTAGCGGTTGAGTCCTTTCTTGGCAATAAATTCTTTTAAGTGACATAAGAACACGCTCCCTTTGGATGATGTGCTTACCTATGAATTTTTCCATTGCCATTTCTCGAGCCACCAGATCCCCAAAGACTCCCTTCAGGCTACCGATAAGCCCCCGAACCTCCTGACTCTCTGTGAAACTCTCCAGGATATTTCTCGTCGTGATGACACCCGGCTCCTGACTCTTGCCATCCTCTGTCTCCGGCCCCGCTCCATCCCTCTCGTCCAAAGCCATGCCCGAGGCCGGCCGTCAGCGCTCCCTGTCACAGCTGGGCACAATAACAGCCGGTCAGTCAAAATATGCCTCCCGCTGGGAGAAGCGGAGGCGACCCCTCCCTCACGCGACACCGCCACTCCTCACAAACGGCCCGGCCCGCCGCCATGCGGCCCACCGCGCCCCTCCCCGCCAGGCGCCGCGGGGCGGAGGCCCGGCCCGGCCCTACCCTGTGTCCCCAGCCGTCCCACACAGCCGGTGGCTCTCGGAGGTGGCCGGCGACAGCAGCGGGGACGGCGAGCGAGGCCCTTACCCCGCTAGCAACTCTCGCGCACGGCGCCCTGGCAACCGCCGCCGCGCACCCCTCAGCCGCCCCGCGCGCACCCTCCCTCCTACGGGGCGCCGCGCGGGACCAAAGGCTGCAGAGACGGCCGCGCTCCCGCGCGCCGCCCCGCCCCTCCGTCGCGGGGCGGGCGGGCGGCTGAGGGGAAAGGCGGGCCGCTGAGGGGAAGGAAGGGAGGGTGGGTTATCTGCGACCTCATCCCTTTTTTACTCTACCCACGCCAAAACATTGAATTATACGGTTAATTGTCAACTCAGAAGTGATAAAAAATTCTGGAAACAAAGTCTAAACGCTGAAAACTACAGAAAAAAAGGGAAAGGAAGCAAGCGGGCAGACTCAATGGCTGCCCCCTCACAGCAGTTCCTATCCGTCACGCCAGATTGTTTTCCGTTGGCTTTTTTGGGAAGATATTTTGTCATGTTTGAGCCCAAGACATACCCTGTCTCCATCCACTCTTCCCACACACTCTCCCCTTCGCTACTGAATATTTTACCAGGTAACAGGACTACTTTTCCACTTTTTTCTTGACACAGCTCCAACAACAGAAAACTAAAGTCGGCATCTAAAGAAGACATTGACTAAGTCACCCATCACAGACTAAGTAGACATAGACTAAGTCCAATATGTAAAAAGTTACCTTTTTACTTATTAGAAAATAAACTTGAAGGATCAGACCAGCTGACAAACTAAAATGGGTGCTCGGGGTGAAATGAGCCACCTTTAGGGGTGCTCGATTCTCTCCATTGATTAAAAAGGAAATTGAGGGAGGCACTTGGGTCTGGTCAGGACATTAGGACAGGTAACTTCTCTTTGCTGGTATCCAGCAACTCCATCCGCACCCATATCTCTTATCTTCAAGCTCAAATTTGTTAACACAAACCACAATCACAAAATGCAGGTACTCCAAACACACAGGTTCTGCAAGGCAAGTATTTTATTTGAGAAGGAGAAATTTTAAGTTCACATGTACTTTCCAATGTAATGCATGTATTTTTGTTGACATTAATAAAACTAGTAAGCATGCACTTTGCTGTTTTCTTAGACCTGGATTTTCCAGCTATCACCTATGATTTCAACTGTATTCTAATTCTATTATTCCACTTTTCCGGTCTTATAATTGTATTAAGTGTTATAACCACACCGTTACAACTTCCCCTAATTGTAGCCCAAACTCAAAGGAAGTAAAAATTTTTATCTATTTGCATTATATTCATAGAGAATGAAATGCTTTTTTTTTTAAATAGCATAAATTACAACATCTAGCTTTAAAGTTTATGAAATCTTTATAGCACAGCCATTTAAAACTGAAAAAAAAGTCTAAACATATTTGAGCATTTTTTAATATAACATTTTAGGTATTAGTCATGACAACCTTCCAAAGCCTAAATACGTAAGTCATTCTTACTCAAGTTTTCTGATTCACGTAAGCATTTGCTGGACTGCACTTACATTTACTTCCTTTATCACTTTCTTCCATTAAAAAACCAGGGCTTTGTTAATGTACTGTAGCTCTCATTGCATGCCAACATCTTTGTTGCACGGTTTTTTCCCCAAATTCTCATTGCCTATGTTTTCTGTAAAAATAAAGCAGTTAGGAATATTAAAAAACATTATAAAGCCATTCAATTTGACACTGTTCCTTCAATCATCCAGCAGTGGCAGAACAGACTTGCTTGGCCTACTGTACATTATTTTATAAAATCAAAAATACATCAAGCACCAACCAACACAGCAGCAAGAGCTGCTTTCTTGTCATCAAAACACTAAACCTCCCTCCCACTTTTTGCTATCTTTTTTACAAAGTTATTTAAAGGTGTTACTATCATAGTATAACACACTAAAATTACAATATGTTATTATCAAACTTGTGTGGTAACAACCCACTTTCTGACCACAGTTAATTACCAAGGAACTACAGAAATATCTTTTTTACAAAATGCTGTGATAAATTAAATTACAGTAGTAAGAAAAAAAACCCAAAAGCATGTAAGTAAATTACATTAAATTAAAATAAATATTAGAAATGTTATTAATTATATATATGCTTGCCAAGTGCAGTCCAAAGGGCCTCATCTACTCTTTAAATCAAAAGGAGAATGTTTTCATTTTCAGATTCATAGAATCTGATTTAAGTTTTGGATCAGAACACTTAACACGGGAAAGGAAGGACGACAGAAAGATGGAAACAGACAAAAAACTAAAACAGAACAAAAAAGGGGAGACATAAGGAACCGCTTATTACTTCCAGCACTGCAATCCCCCAACAGTAGCTTTCAATACCGAACTGCCAATAAATCAGCAGCAGAAATGGCAAGATATAAACTGTGGAAATGCAGCAGCCAAGAAGTGAGACTGTGTATGGCGAGTAGGGTTAGGCTGTCATGCTACTTTTCCAACCTAGTGGAGTCTTCACAAACAAGGCAGTCTTTTCCTTCAGCAGGGTAGGAATCTGTGCTAGTAAACTAGTGTACAAGTTAAAAATTACACAATCACTCTTAACATTTAGTGAGGCTCACAAGTGTTCTAAGCCTTTTTTTACATATCAGGTGTCTTATCATCAACATTAATTCCTAGTTTGTGTTGCTCCTGATAAGCAGGGGCTGTTAATTACCAAGGGACTATGTCAGAATTTCTCAAACCTATCTGGTCACTTCAAAAGTTTTCTCATCATATTTAGGGTAGATCCCCTGTACCCTGTCCCAAAATGGTTCCAATGGTTTATATAATTGAAGAGCTGATACAATTTGTTTCGTTTCTCAAATCCTGGAGCTTTGGGTATTTTACTGTGATAGGCGGAGAAAAAACAGCTGCTAAATCCACCAAACATTCCTGCAATGGCCAGTTCAAATTCTGAATGGCCATAGAAGGAAGCAGGGTCAAATATAATTGGCCCAGAGTCGTCCTCGGCCACATTTCCAGCCCATAGGTCCCCGTGCAGGAGAGCAGGAACAATTTCTACATCACAGAACATTTCAGGAATCTTTATCTGAAAAAGCATAAACAAACACGTAACAATTAAAGACTTTTTAAGAAAATAGTAAATAAAGTACCATAGTATTATTATAAAACACGAAGCTAGTCAAATACTGCCTGTTTTCAGTCCTCATGCAGTGCTTTTGACATTGATGGCTACAAGCATAAACCTAAACTGTTAGCCAGTAGTAAACATTCTTCATTGTTCGTGACAGATCTCAGCAAGTCATTTAATTCACAGTCTAGTATAAATATCTAGTATTAATGCATCATTCCTAGACACGGATAGTATTGGCTGTCACAAGAAATAAAACATAAGTTTCATTTAAATTAAAAGGTTTCAGTGGCAAAAAGGACAGCAGTAAACATCTGTACCAATTAACCAGAATTGAGGAACAAATTTGTGATGTCAAGCGTGCAGAAGAATACTTTCCTGGCTGTTTGCTAAGTGCTGCGTGGAGTGTGACCTGAACCACGGTCTCGGCTGGGAGACTGGACCAATTGAAAAAACCAAAATCTGCCTGGTCAGCAGAATCTTACCTATTTTGTAACGCCAATTTCTTAGATAGGATTTCCCATCTTACTACTAGCTGTATTCTAAGAAATAAATGTCAGTGCTGAATTACAGGTTTGTTTTCACTATTAGAAAACTGAAACATTAATTATTTTCAGCTGACAATGTTGTTGGATCAGCTGTTTATTAAAAGCTACATAAATCTCTTATAGAACACCTTTAATATTCCACCGATACATATTTTCTAACATTCTAAAAAACAGATTTAAGACGTGGTTCATACTTTTAGCTGTGACCAAAGTTCTCTGGCTTCTCTGTCTCCATAATCTTTTTCAATCAAATCCAATTGAGCTTGGAGTCGGTGACGAATAAAGAAGGAAGGCCAATCACTCTGCCATTCATTCACCTAGGAAATATGACACAGAGGTTTGTAATAAACAATTTTAACATATACATAGTCAGTATTAATAATACATAGATATCAAGTTAAAGTGCTCGATGCTCACACAATGGCCTAGGCAACGTTAGTATGACCTATGCACAATGTTATTAGACATTTTGTTGATTGTTCTTTTGGGAGTGATGCTCTCTTCCATGTTTAGGTGGGGCTGTCTTTAACATGAGATACAAGTTGAGGTTCTGGCTATTTTAATTCATTCAAATTTTCATAATGTATTTTAAAGGAAGAGTTTCTGGTGAGATCATTTCAGTTGTTCCATATTATATTCCAAAATCTTTCTGGTAATTCATTTCTAATTTGGTGAAAAGTTGTACTTAGCAAAGGGTTTGAGATATTGAAAGTTCATTCAATTAAATAGTAGAATGAAATTCTACCATGTGCAGAGCCAGCAAGTGACTGATTTATCTCCGAGAGCACTTTCCAACGTCTTATGTCATGCGTTACATGATGAGGCCCTCTAAAAGCAGTGGATTTTGCCATTTGAGATCCATATACTAAGGGCTTAGAGAAAACAAAAGCAAGACATGGTATGTGAAGGGATATTTATTTTATTAAGTATCACCAAGCTAAAGAATCACCACATCATTTCAAATTCTTCAACCCACTGTGTCTGCTTGCTGTATGCATTGTATCTATCGAGCCACACACATCGAATAGCCATCGTATTCCCTTCACTGTCAGGTCAGAATGAAACAGTGAAAGCAAAACTGTGATCATTAAGCTGAAGGCAAATGAAAAAAGCTTTTGTATAAGGAGTTCCTAGAGCTACATGTGTACATGTCAGCCTTCACAGACATGGAACATACCTGTGGTATATAACCACAGCAAGTGGCTGTATGGAATCCAAACTTATCCACGTACTGAGACTCAGAGTGACCTGCTCCTTTACCTAAAAAACAAAATAATTATTGTGAGTTTTGAGATCCTTACATAGCAAAGTTTGCAAACACAGAAATAAATTTCAGAGAACAGGCATACAAAATAGTTTTAAGCAATAAGTTACACTTATTTCATGGTCACAGCCCTCTCTAAAGATGGAAAGAACTCTCTTAGACTTGAAAACATTGAATGGAAATTAAGGTGCAATTAGTCACATTCAGTGACTTTTCTTTGAATAAAAGACATTCAGGAACAGGGTCCAGATCACTGATTCTGTTTCGACTGTTTTGACACTTGAACATGTTGTCATTAAATATGACTTATTTTTGATTCACAGATTATTTGTGACCTGCAATATTGCACCACAGCCAAATGAATGATTTCATTTTTGGTTTAGTACATGATATCGATACTCTACCAATTGTGTTTCCCTCCTTTCTCAATTTCTCTCCAAGTTTCTGGTTATAAAGATGAAGATCTGCTATCTGCTCTCCAAGCTTTGAAGAATATCTGGAGGATCAAAACACAAAAGGAAACTGAAATAAGACAAGTGAACAAAATATTACAGGGAAAAAAAAAAATCTCAAATATGACCAATTATATTTTTGTCAAATATAGAACCTTAATTAACTTCATAAGTACATAACAGGGAGCAAATGATTAGACAACAACTCTGCAGAAACAGGTTGTAACAGTTAATAAAATGAACATAAGCCAATGCTCTTACAAGAACGGTAAACGGAACACAAGGTTATAAAAACAGGAGCATAGAGTGCAGGAGGATAAAGTAATCCCTCTTATCAGCTCCACGTTAATAAGCAGAGAACAGAACATGATATCTACTTTTGTGCCTCATATTTCGAGATCAGTTGAACAGCAATAAGAATAGTAAGTCTAAAAAGAAGCCATAAGCAAGGTTTAAGTTGAGGTTGCTTAATGCAGATGGACAAGTGAAAAACAGTTAAAACATCGCAGAGATATCTGAACAGGAGCTGCAAGGAAGGAAACTCATTTATTCTCCATGCCCAGAATGGGTAGAAAATAATAGGCTTAGAATTGCAACCAAGAGGACTGAGGTTAGATATTAGAAAGTCTTTCCTAGGAACAGTGGGATGGATTGGAACGGAGTGTTTGGGGAGGCTGTGGAATTGTCATTATTCTCCCAATAAAAATAGATAGGTTGGACAAACAACTGCCAGAAGAGCCAGAGGCATTACTATGTTCCCGTAGAGGCCTGGAACGACACAAATAACTCCTGAAATCCTACGTTCAGGAGCCTATGACTCCTGAATTCCATGTTCAGATTGGTTGACGGACAAAATGGAGCTTCGTATTATCTGGTCATTTAGTTCTTCCTCACCCTAGTGTCTTTGAACTTGTTGACTGGCTTCAATCATACTTGAAGATTATATTTAGAGAACAGAGGTTTCAAAGACATAAGAAGCCTATGAAGTTTAAAGAAATTTAAAGACAACTGATAGGTGGGGAAAAGAAACTCAAATGAAAAATCCCATGAGGGAAAAACACAGGCTAAACTCAGCCATTATCACATTCACTTTAGTAGCATCTCAGCACGTGTGAACCAGCACACAAAGCTTGACACGACCAATAGCATGCCATTTCTATTGCAGGTAGGTGGTCAGGGAAGAGCAAAGTATGGGGAAGGAGTGTATACACACACAAATACATATCTAGATATGTATATATATTTTTAATATATGCACATATACACACACAAACACAGATCTTGACAAATATAAGCTCTAGCTCTGAGAGAACACAGAGGATCTTCGCTAAGAAAATATGCCCCATAACATAGTAAAAAGAGAGAGAGATGTACAGACATACTTGTTGAGGTGCTTCATCTTTAGGTACTCCATGACAAACATTGCTCCTCCTCCAGGTAGGTCAATTATTTTAATAGGCTGAGGGACTCTCACAATATTGGTTTTCTGAATAGCTTCCAAACTTGCCATTTCCCCTTCAAACATTTTTCTAGCCTGTCAGGGAATAAGAATATCCTTGGGCTAAACTATGGATGTCTGCAACAAGTACTTTGGAAAAAATAGCCTTGTTTACAAAGGTACAAGGAGTTAATTCATCTTGATAAAAGAATGTAGGTGCAGGAAGGTTTCAGTCCACACAGGGAGACTTGAATACCTTAATTCTAACTTGTTTTTTTCCCAAATTCATTCCAGGGTAGTAGGATACGTCACATTTCACCATGATTTCCAGCTGCTATGGAGATACCAAACTACTCAGACATAACAGTATCTCTGAGGATAATACCCATAAATGGGTATTTCAAAACCACAGATGACCACTACTAAACGAAGTAAATGATTGAATCCTTAAACTGGTTCTCCTTTCCATGGAGGTCAATGGCCACCAGACAGAGACGACAGTACAAATATTAAGCCTGTACTCCACATTTCTGAAGTCAAGATGCTGTTCTTCACAGCAGTTTTAGGATGTTTTTGATATTGACAAAGCAAATTTCTGATGCACTGTGGTGTTACAAAACACAATTGAGCATTCATTTAGTAATAGAAAAGTCAAGAGCTTGACCTGAAAAATTGCAAGAATCTTACTGCTAGAAATACAAAAAGCAATGGGGAAGTTTGAAACCTCTGCAGCTTTAAAAAGAATGCATGAATTTTAGCACTGGCACCCTGTTTGCTCCCTCACTATTCTGTCCTCTCAACTGAAACATGAAAAGAAATGCAGTGAATGCAAATTTAGCTTTAGGCTTTTCCAAACTCTAAGTATTACAATAACAGCTCTGTGCTTAGCCTCCATTTTACATACTGCAATGCCAATTCCTGTTGTTGAGGGTTATCACATTGCATTACACTTCATTTTGCATTAACCAAACCTGCTGCATTAATACTTGATATAATATAGACTACAGCTTTTAAAAGAAAACTGAAATAATTAAAAGTCAGACTGAAAATGCAGAACTCTAGGTTATTAACAATCAGGTGCTTTTAAAATAAAAAGCTCTCTACGTGCAATAATATTAGTAGTTAAATATTTGCTAGCATTAACCTGAGGTTTGTGGTTGATTTTAACAAATACTCGTCCACTGTCTGTTTCATAACCTTGGCCTTGGCTAATGTATCCTCCTCCCGAGCTTCCAAATGCCTTCAGAACGGAAGTTTTCAGTTCTGTTTTCAGGATTTTTTCCATGGTAATTTCCAGGCTGCTGCAGCTGCTTTCTGCTAAATCCACTGCAAAACAAGATTAAAGGTTTGGGTCCTTCTTTCACTGTCACTCTGCTATGAGGTAGAAAGGGCCACCCACCAAATTAAAAAAAAAAAAAATAGCAGCCAAAAATAAAAAGCAAATCCAGAGATAATGTTTCAAAATGCTTTGTTTCCCATGGGCTTTTATAGCTATATATGAAAAGTAAAAATCTTTGTAAATATTTGCTAGAATAAAATGGAGAGGTGCGCCCTGGGTCCTCTCTCAACTGTGCTGAGAGCTGCTGGTATTTGTAGTTTGGACCCGTTTTTCTTTTTTAAGCTGTGTGAGCGCATTGGTAGGTCATTTTTAAACCAATCCACTAGAGGGAGTCTAAACGCAACAATACAAATTGCGCACTTGTATTGCGGTTATTTAAGGTGCAAAAAACAAAGTTGCAGCCTGTAAGGATTCAGTTAAATCACGCGGCTGACCATAAATCAGCCACCAGAAATATGTGGAAAGGTTGGTGGGTTTTTTCTCTGCTTGTAGTTGCTTTGTGTGGACTGGAGTTCTGTTGTCACAGAGATCTTTAGAACACTTTCCCTTCTTGGGACATAATTCAATCTCTTGTGTGAGACAGTCAAAAGACTTCCATTGCCCGGAAGTGCCCTCAAGTCAGTGAGATAGTGACGTGCTCAGGGCTGGACATCATCAAGTGAAAATTCATAGTAAAGGCATCAAGGTGGTAATAAAGACATTTGGGATACTGTTCTATATGCTTCTCCGGATTTAATGTCGTCTTTAGGACATTATTTCACCTTTTTACATCCTTTCACAATCTGTAACACACAGAAAGAAGATCCCTTGGGTACTGCTGAATTCAATCACTTCATACTTGCAAAGTGCACTGACACCCTCAGGTATAAGGTGTTAAACCTTTAAAACATGTTATCATAACCCAGACCCTACAGTATTTGGTTTAATAACATCTGTATAAAGATAACATATTCGGTTAGGTGGCTATGACCAACTCCTAGCACGTTACAATCTGTGGAAAAGGCTGCAGTTCTTGTTCTCAATTGGAACAGCAATGGCTATCATCTCCCCAGGGAACTTTTGGATTCCCTCGTCACTGCTGCACTGTGCTTTCATGCATTTATCTCTCTTTTCACTATTATTTGTTTGTGTTGATTCATATATTTGGTTTTGACAGAAAAAGGAATGATTACTGAACAAATACTGGCTTCACTTAGGTAGGCTTTTCACTACATTCACAAATGCTTCCAGCCCTACATGGAGTGAAAAATATTGGTATAGTACAAGTTATTTCTCAAACAAGTAATTTCTCAGAACATAGCTCCTTATGGTATACAGAGCAGCCGGAACACAGCAGACCTCAAGGGGACAAATTGGCTAAGGAGGAACTTTGTAACAGCCAGATTTATTTGAGCAGGACATTGCTTACAGAGTAGGAGCACAAGCTGAAAAAGTGCAATTCATGGCCTGAAATCAGAAACAGTGATTCAAATACAGAATAGTATTCAAGAACGGCAAGAAGCCACACTTGAGGTTACATATCTTGCTTGGACATTTACATTATATGTCTAAAGTAACCAATGACTGCTTTGGCAATCCTTCTACAAAGTCCAGCCGTAATATTTTGTAACTGTCACATCACTGATATACTAACTGTAATAAAGATTCTTCACAAAATAGAGATACAGAAAGTAACACTGGGGAGAGGTAGAGAAGAGTCAGAGAAGAGTAGGAGTCTCAAGTAGTTTTTCCATACACTCATGGAGCATTTGTGCCTAGGAAGTGGGCCACAGCTGCTAAAGCAAACAACTATGCCTGGACCAAAGACAGCTTAAAGCATGAGTGCTCAGCATGTACATTAAATCACAATAAACCAGTTCACATGCACTGAAAGCAACTTGATTATTGCTGTAGTTCTTGGACAGTTTGAGACAGTTAGTTAATATGACTCATGTGACTGATTTATAGATAGTGAAAATGCCAAGCAATTTGAGTTTCAGGATATATGAAGCCCTAAAAAGTATCCTACTATTAAAACAATGGTCTCCAACTGCTGAAAGGAGTAAACTGTACCCTGGGTTGCAATGGAGCACCTGGGGAAAGGAATAGAGTTTTTTGGCAACAAGATAAACGACAATGACCAGGGACCCTTATTTCTGCAACTGAAAGATACCCTAATTCATTTTTCTATTTACCTGTTAAGGAGACAAAAAAAAGAGGGGGGGAAAAAAAACCAAACAAAAATCCAAACCAACACAACCCAAAACCACAAAACAAACAAGAATGGATCTTCATCCACAATATTACTACTGAACCCAAATTTTCGCAGTCTAGTATGCCATGGACATGCCTCCTACAGTTTCCAGTGAAAATGCCAATAGTACTGACCGTAAGACTTTTTTCAGCATTCTGACATTCTGTTTTATTTTTTGTTGAACAGGAAACAGGACTGTGTTAATCCAAATATATTGCATCACTTATATAGTAGCCAAGAGATAGGAAATCCTTCTGTTTGCTTCCACAATGGCTCGATATTTAACTAGTAATGCACAGGTGAAAGGCCTGGTTTCCTAACATTTTGTTCATGTTCTTTCCCGTCAAGCAACTTCAAACAATTCATTTCAAACACTGGAAGTAAAGGAACTCAAAAGCATCCCAGGTGGGCTCGAAGGAACAGAGTGCTTGAGAATACCCCAGTCAATGAAAGCTCCTACAAGGAACAATTCAGCACCATGGCCAGATCCCAAAGGAAAACACGAATTGCATCGGAGGCGAGAAGAGGGTGAGGAATCACAAAGGACTATTTCTGTGAGTGTTGTCGGGCTCCTGGTTTGAGACCTATCTTCAGAGTTATGCTTATAGTGGAGTTTGTTTCGTTTCCCAGTTCTTTTCTTGTTTTGCTCGCAACTGCTTATAATATGTTTGTTTTCAAAGACTCTCCAGAAGACATGCATACCAATGAGAAAAAGATTGTTTAATTCTCCTTTGGGAATATCTAAAGAATCATAGGAAACAAAGAAGCTATATAGAACAGTGAAAGCCACTAGCAAGAAAAGAATTCCATCATAAAAACCTCCATTCCTTTGACAACAGTTAGTTTCTCAGTAAAGAGCTATCCAAGGACAAATAATTCAGAGCTCCTTTAATGCTATAGATCTGATCTTCAGTATAAGTGCACAGGCTGTAGCTCTTTAGACAATATCAACCATGCTTTGGGAGATTTCAGTGAATTCTTGGAGATTTCATTGAAAAATGTGTTGAAAAGCAATTGAATATTATCTTACAAAGAAAAACAATACAACTATTGTGATTCTGGTGCAGCTTAGTTACCAGAAATATATTTTCACCTTAAATCTTTTGTCACAAACAGTGCCTACAGTACAAGCTGATTATATACCACTTCCCACCCACTTTTACTTCTGCAAGAACAGTCCAGCATCAGTTAACATCACCAGATCTATTTTGGAACAACAGTGAAGACAAGAAGTAGGAAGAAAAATAGTACTAGAGTGCAACATTCCTCTTTGCAGGCAGCTTTTGCAGATGGCAGCAGTCCACGAGACTGAAAACAAAGTCACACTTAAATGTAGGTTACACAGGAACTATAAGCAATTCAGCAGAAATGCAGGTTCTTGCAGAGAGGTTCAAAACGGATTTATTTTCACAATAAGGACAGCCAAGCCGCGAAACAGGTAGCCCAGAGAGGTTGTGAAGCCTCCATCTTAGAGATTTTCAATACCAAAGACCCAAGTAACACGACCTGTCCTAGCTTATCCTGCTTTAAGCAGGAGATTGAACTGAGTGACCTCCTGAGATCTCTCACAACCTGAATTTTCCTATGATCCTAACAACTGAGGCCAGATTTCCAAGCTTCCCTTCTCCTAACTCCTCTTCAAGGCAGAAGCTGGTGTTGTTAAGAGTTATGCACAATCATATCCACTAATTAATTCCTTAAGGAATTAATTTCAAAATTTATCTTAAATTAAGAAAAAATATATAAAGAGATCTGGTTTTAAAAGTATTAAAAATAAATGCCTTGAGATGCTTTAGTCTACTAATGCCACGCACGCATTGTGATCCATCTTGAGAAAAGACTTAGAAACATCATGAGAGGACATTACAATTTTTTATAATATACAAATACACATACACTGTATATTTAAGAAAAATTCAGTGGTTCTTTTACCCTTCTTCCTTGTCCAAACAGAAATGGAAAGTCGGCAAAATTATGGTACAGAACCAGGAAATACAGAATGAGAGCATGGGTACAAGGAAACACGCTTAACAGATTTACAATGTACAGAGGAAGCCAAGAGGGAGGAATATATGAGAAGGAAAAAACAGGACACATTAGCTTTAAACTATGAGAGAAAGAGATGAAGAATAACAAAGGCATGCCTAGAACACATAATGCAACAAAATGATCAGAGGAGAATTCTAAGAGCAGTGCCGAACTGTACAACACGTAAGAAAAAAAAAATTTACCTTATAGAATTGCAGCAATTTCTTCTTAAGGGTCCACTAGCAGCCTGCCTTCAGAAGATTTCATCCCTTTCTCCATCCTCTGATTCAACTGCTGTCTATAAGAACTCAAAACCAAGGGATCCATGGTACAGTAGAGCTTGCTGTTACATTCCATTTGTATTCCTCTCTACAACCCTTCCATTTCTAATTGTAGGACAAAATAGCTTTGAAAAAGTGAGCATATACCTTAAATCAAATCTCTAAATACAGTTGTTTCTGTTTACATAATCTGCATACAACACAATTTTCTTTCAATCACAAAAATATCTTGATTCAGTTCTATTAGGAAAAGGTGATCTTTGAAGACTTACCATTTATCACTCAAGTCTATGACTGACAGAAAATCCACCTTCATATCACTTTTCATCTTCTAATGCTAAAAAATACTTAGGTATTTTAGCAAAACAAACATGTTGATTTATTGAAGTTTTGTAAACAGAATGACGTTGTTAAGTAACTTCTAATTTTATTATGAAGCCACATGGAAATACACAGTTAAGGGATCTAACCAGAGTGAAAGCTGGCTAAAATTCCACAGCATCAGCTGCGCTAAGCAGTGTTAAGTGTGTGTGAATGGAATAAGAGTATGTGCACAGACGTAACATTTCATCAACAACATCCAAACAGCTGGTACAATACATAAAGTTTGAATGCATAGATAGGACCTCAAATGATATCGTAACCAAACAACACGTAAATTTTCTTCATTGACACACTGCTCCAGATTAAAATCCATGACTACGTTCCCATCAACACCTCTGATGACCATAATTCTCTAACGAACTAGATACCTTTAACAAGTTAGAGCAAGTAGCTCCCCAAGAACGGACGCAAGCTGTAAGGTTTTAATTCAGAAAACAGAGACAACAATAATCAACTGGGAAACTTTTTATTTAAGCAACAAGGTAAAAGTAAAAGCTATTCTACCAAGCAAGGCTTTAAAACTTTTTGTAGCAAAAGTTAGACAGCCAGTGAGAAGAGTAGTAGAATTAAGGAAAGTTATATCAAATGATAGTCTTCTCTAAACTTGCTTCCAATTTGTATAAATAACTGCAAAACCAGCAACTAAAAAAACCTCTGTAATCTGTCAATATCCAATGAAAAACATTTTTAATTAATTAAAGTCATTGCCAAACATTCAAAATGCTTGTTAGGAATCATGCACCCCTCTCACCTACCCGGTATGCTTGCACTGAAATATCATTACCAGCCTACATCAAGAAGAGTACAATGTTAGTATTACCATCTCGCAGGTACAAGAAATAGCTAGTCTGCAAAGCTATCCTTGAAGAACTTCTGACAATGGTGTAGAGCTGCTGTTCTGCGAGTTACATTTTATTTTCCTTTGGTTTCATGTCTCTTATCCCAAGACCTACAAAGTGCACTTAGTGGGGACTGAAGAAAAATGTTAGCTTATGGCACCTGTAGTGTAAATTACAGAAAATTTATGTGAAGCCTGTATCACAACCAGATGGCATTAACCTGTAGGCAATGACAAGAGTCAAAAAGTAGTACATCTTCTGCCTGTATGAGTGAGAGAGTACATCTTCACAGGACGTGTACCTGAACAGGTCTTTAAGAATGCACACTACTGGACAAAAGCATAATCCAAAAAAGAAGAGAGCTAGTTCTGCTAAAACCAAAATTGCTGTAGATAAGAAACCACTGACCAGCAAGCAGAGAACAGCCTACAAGAATGCCATGAGGCACCAAAATGCACATGCCAGAAAAAATTATAAGCCATTTTCAAACAGCTTTGTAACTAACAGAACAGGAAGCAGTCTCCATCCAATAGAATCACACTAGCATAATGAATAGCAATCATTTTTCACAGTTCCCATTACATAGTTTTCTTGTTGACCTTCAAAATATTTTGTTAACATTGTTCTCATGCACATAACTGGACATGAAGAGCTGAAAGAGTCTGAGCAATCTATCACAAAGGTGGGGGGGAACATTAAAAAGTAATGATCAACTTTTTCAGCCATCTCCTCAGTAACTGAGAAAAGCAATTCTCCATTTCACAAACGCGTCTCTAATGTTTTCCATTAAGGTGCAAATGTAAACCCTGGTATTTTTCCACTCTGACGAACAACTGGTCCCTAAGAAAGTACTTTTTCCAAATAATTTAGACTTGAGTGCTTGACCTGTATTAACTTGCCTGGTCTCAAGCATACAATGGTTTCTTGACACCGACAGATCTTTTGTGCAACTGCATAAACTCATTAGCTATTTCCCTCATAAAGGTATTCCCAACTATCCTAAAAAGGGATGACTATGTTATATTGGTATTCAGCAGGAATCACTGATTCTAGGTCTTTAGCTGTGCAACGAGGTCAAGGGTCTAATAGCTTTTTTTAACATTACTACTCCTGCAGTTGCACCGCCAAGTATGGGGTTTTCCAAGCAACATAGGAAGTATTCTGCTTAAGCAGAGAGTCACTTTATAAGATTTCTCATAATGTTTAGAGAAGACCCTCTGTACCCTGTACCAAAATGGTTCCAATGGTTCATGTAATGAAAAAGCTGATAAAGCTTTAGGCGTTTCTCAAACCCTGCAGCTTTGGGAATTTTACTGTGGTAAGCAGAGTAAAAAGAACTGCTGAAGCCACCAAACATCCCAGCTATTGCAAGCTCGTACTCTGAATGGCCGTAGAAAGAAGCCGGATCGAAGATAATTGGACCAGAATCATCCTCAGCTACATTTCCTCCCCAGAGATCTCCATGCAGGAGAGCAGGAACAATTTCTATGTCACAGAACAAACTGGGTATCTTCAGCTGCAGGGGAAAAAAAGCAAGACACATTAAGTACTACATTTTAATGTGAATGATTAGAGTTTTATCTGCATACATCCAGAGCATGAATTGAAACTTCTTAAAAGTCTGTTAAAAAAAAAAAAAAACAAACAAACTTGGAAGTGGCATAGGACCTAGTCAACAGAAATGCTGAGAAAATCAAAAGGATTTCTATTTTTCATAAAAGCCAGCAGCTGAAGAATAATCGTCCAAATGTTTTTTAGCACTAAGAAAATAAAAAATTTAAAATAGCATTCGGTGCTGCGATATTGACCAGCTTTAACAATAACAACAACCCCGACCACACACTTCATCATTAGAAGGCTCAGGAATCTCTCACCAACCTTGAAGAGATTTCTAGAAAGTAACTAATAAATATATAACTAATACTATAGTCACTTAATCAGATGCAAACCTTAAATGAGTAGGTAATGTGCAGAACAGTACTGCTTACATACATTTCTCATCATGAGCGTGTTGGAGGGAATGAGAAGTGTGAACGTAATCTAGTATTTCCCAAACAGTAAGGCAAAGTGCTCTTTGGCACGCATTCACCTTGGAATATTAGCATAGGGTGATGTGGCAAAAGCCATTATATCTTAAAATAAAAGGCATTTTAATCCCTAAAAGATGGAATCTCTTACCAACAGAACCAACAAACAGGAACTTTGGTTTATGAAAAGAAAGTCTAACCAACTGATATTTAGCTATCACCATAATGAGAGTTGAGAGAACTTCTCCTACCTGAAGTTGTGCCCAAAGTTCTCTTGCTTCCCTGTCTCCTGAATTCTTTTCGATCATGTCCATCTGCGGCTGGATTCTTTGCTTGGCAAAGAAAGTCACCCAGTCATTCTGCCAGTCATTCACCTGGAGGAACAGGGTTGTAGATGTCAGTTCTACATGACGCAAAAGACCAATTTTCTTCTTTTTTAAATAAAGCTTTGGAGGATTATACAGCCTTTGTGCTGACACCATCCAGGACAGTAAATGCTACCATTTAATAGACCGTTATCTTAAAACATTAAATTAGGGGAATAAATAATTTTCTCAAAGTGATAAAACCCAAGAAATTGAAGAGCTATAAGCGTCCAATGCAGCTGTAAGCGCTGTCCAAAGCACTACTTTCCTTAGCAGGCTGAACAATGTTTTTTCTTTTTATGACTCCACAGAAATAAATGAATTTCCATTATGATAATTTTGGCCCTTTGTGTCACTGAAGGGAAAGTAAGATAAACTTAAAATTCTATCGGTCTGATGAAGGACAACCTACCTGTGGAAGATAGCCACAGCAGGTAACTGTATGAAAGCCAAATTGATCCACAAACTGGACTTCCATTTGCCCTTGACCTTTACCTTTCAAACCAAAGACAAAAATCCAATACTAATGACAAGATTCTAGGTATCTACAATGCAAATGGACCTTAAAAACTATGCAAGGGTACAACGCTGCTTCTACTAAGAATAAAAAAATTGCATCTTAATACTCTTTTTCTTACAATGGTTGGGTTTTAAGCTTAAAGCCTGATGGAAAGCAGCTATATTATAATCTTCATAATCATATTTTGAGGTAGCGTATCTCCTCTGATACCATGTCCTTGCAGAAACTGTTGTTTGGGATACCAAGGGTCCCAAATTGAATAAACGTTTTGCTTACATAGATCCAAATAGAGCAACCAAAAGCAAAAGGACAATCCCCTGCTGGGTGTTTCATCCAAATCTATTTTCATAGTATCTTTAGTGGAAGAAGACGAACTTATCCTGAAATAACAAAAGCTATTTTAACTATTTTGTAGATTATTATTAACTAGGTTAAATTTGCAAACAGCTGTGTACTGTACCAACTGTGCTTTCTTCTTTCTTCAGCTTCTCTCCAAGTTGCTGGTTATGAAGGTGGAGATCAGCCAGTTGTGTTCCAAGCTTTGCTGAATGTCTAAGAAACAAAAGTATTCTTAGCAACACTGACACATGAATTAATCCCGTTCTTGATATTCCAGGAATTACTTGAAAAGATTTATTAAGCAAATAAAATAAGTTCTGCATCTCTAACAAAGTACATTTTCAAAATATTCCACTTATAAACACCTCCTCTTCTAATAAAGATTATGTATTAACATAGAACAAAATGTACTTACATGGTTGTTTCTGACAACACTATTAAAAGTGAAAGTGAGAAGCGATCATAAATTCAGTAACAATGAGAAACTATCAATTCTAATTTGTGCAATATCACCTCTATATGGACTTTCAGTAAGATATCTGTAAGAAAACTATGCACAACGTGTTATGCTGCCTTTTTTTTTTTGCAAAGTGTCTTTGGGAAGTAGAGCCAAACAAGACTCATCCTCCTCTTTATATTTGTCTCCAGCTTCTCTCTAAAAGGCCTAGAAGATGAAAGTCAGGTGGGCCTTATTTATTTACCTTGCAATAATTATGAACAACTCTTACAGCCAGTTGCTCCCCTGTTAACAAAAGTACATTCCTTTTCCTGTCTTTGACCTATCACATCTTTCCCTGTTCTCAAGACACTGTCATTTAAGGCAGTTATTTCTTCATTTTGTTCCTGTTAACACAGATTGTAGCTATCCCCTGAAATTTCCATGACAAAAGTTGCATTTGCACACTTTCATCTCAATCAGCTGAAACATGACAGGATTTCTGCTCTTTCTCTTGGAGTTCACTGAGGGCTCTTCGTGAATTAGAAATTCTGCAGACAAGTAGGATGAGGGATATGACTTCAAGCTGGCTGCAGAAGTTCCGAGATTGGGATGAGAAATTGGCCATGCCCACTTCCCTAATGGAATCAGACAGAAATATTCATCATATTTTAATTTACTCAAGTGTTTGCCACAGAGAAGGGCCAAAAGTTTGAAACTATCAAAATCAAGGTGAGAGCTTGAAACCAGGATTCATTTATTTGGGGAAGTGCCTCTGCATACTCCTAACAAGCAATATTAAACACTGGTTCTTATATCATGGGCAAGTACACAAAACAGGTGATCATGTAGGTCCCTTTCCTTACTGTAAAGAAACACCTTACTGTAAAAATCACCAATTACCCACAAAAATCTGAGACAAACCCAAAACTAAAGAAAAATCACACTTACTTCTTGACATATGACCTATTTGCTAGGTGAAGCATTATGAAGTATTTTATACAGTTCTCTGCTGTATAGATTCACAAATAGAACTTGACTTGATTTAAAAAAACAAGTTTCCCCTCTAAAAACAAGTGACTTAATCATCATAATCACAATTTCTGGTTAAAGGATGCAAGGGTAATACTGTGTTTTACCTGTTTAAGCCTCTCATTTCCAAATGTTCCATCACAAACAGTGTAGTGCCCCCAGGCAGGTCTATAACTTTGATGGGTTTAGGCACTTTTATCGTCTGTGTTTTCAAGATGGCTTCCAAACTTGCCATTTCTCCCTCAAACATTCTTCTGGCCTGCCAAATGTTAAAGGAAAGCATTAGTCTCTATGAACACCAGTCAGAGGTAAGCAAAGCTCTTTCAGAAAACCAATCAAGGCAGCATATGCTAAATAGAAAGCTTGGAGCAAGTGGTTACTGCACGTACAAGACACAAATAGATCCACACCACCAGGTTCAACAGTAATTTTGCAACTACAGAAATTTCATTTCATAAACCGACTCCATGGAAGTGATTTAGGTTCTAGCATTCTCTGTAATCATAAAAATATCTTAGAAAGTCTGTTTACAATTGAAGGAGTGCAAACTGCTTATATATAAAATGTAAGCAATATTTTATTAATAGATTATGCAGCAAATGTCTAGAAAGCTATGGGCAACATACATCATCAGTTGAGAGACTAGAAGAACGGTGCTGACATTCATAGTCTTCATGCCTTTTCTGACACAGTCTGCTTGGTAATATAGCCAATATTGTCTAATTTGCAGTCACAGAATCATTTTCCCTGGCCTATTTCTTTTGCCTCATGGGAAAAAAAAAAAAACAACCAAAACCACTACCAATGATAGCAGCCAAATGCCCTTTACTGCACTTGCGTGCAGAAGCCCTTAGAACCCAAGCCACTACCAACTACATTTGCTTTGAAGACATTCTGAATTTAGGAACTATTTCTGCAACTGTTATCCACACCGAGTAAAATCTATTCTCTTTAGTTGGTCCACTGATACCAGTGACACTAGTCACATGAAGAAATGCTGCTCTAGAAGAGGAAGGCAGAGGCTGCAGAAAAAGGGTATGTGGGAAATCTACAGTATCTGCTAAAAGCAAAAGAAAGGAAATACAATGAATAAAATAAAACCAGACCACTAGCCCTTCAGTACTGACACATGAAACACAGTCAAAGGACAATATGCAACATTGACTAAAAATTCCAAAGCCTACAGGGGATCAAGAATGAAGAACTGCTGAGCCACAAGTTAGCTTTGTTCAGAGGAAATCAGTAAATACTGTATCTCTGTCTAAAGCATGACAGTAGGTTAAAGTCAGCTGTTGTTTTTTAATAGAGTAAAAAAAAAAAAAAAAAGTGTTTTCTAAAGAAGTTTGTTTTTCTAAAGAAACTGCTGATATACACCCACAGCCCAGCATTATAATACAGCTTGGCAAAGTTTGCTTTAATCAGCACTCAGAATCCATGCACAGGCAAAAGCATAGAAAATTAAATGATTACCAAATAGAAAATCTATCCAGATCTTTTTTTCCAGGCCCTATCTTGTAGCTAGCTGGATTGTATACCTAAATACACAATACACAGAGGCCTAAGTGTAAGGGCTATATTGCTATTATTTCAAACTATTCTCAGTCTAATGTAAAGCAGGAAAACCCTTCCATATTCTCCCATGTTATCACCTCAGTGCATCCGTCCAGCTCCCTGGTACGATCAGAAAGCATAGACAAATTTGGAACAGATATAGTTGCACACATGCTTTCAAAAACATTTGTTTGCTGTTAAAGGCAAATACAAGTTCTGACTTCTGTTCTTCCAGCAAAGGTATTCATTTGACAGACACAAGTTTAGAGTCCCTTTAAAGTAAATTCCACCTGATCTCTGCTTTTGCAAATAAGGCTGCCGTACTTATGGCAAGGTATGTTGCAGATATCTACCTTCTCCAGCAGCTAGTACCACATATTGAAAGGACAGAGAAGGAAATCTTGAACAACAATTGTGGAAAAACATCATTTATTGAGAAAAGCTCTTTCTTACGTGCAGGGAATTACTGGCTTTGTTAAACAAAGAAAGATGCATGCCTTGGGTAGATAATTTTATACCTTCAGAGTTCCTCCAGACACTTTCACAGCTTATGCAGCCACAGCGGTATGACCGTTACCCCAGCCACAACTGACAACAGCATGCCATCGTACTGCATGCCCTGGCAAATTACGCTGATACCGCAACAGCATCCCACCAGAAACGCTGCTTCCCATCCCAGGGCCTACCCCCACCGGGCGCCCCCGCCACAAACCAGGCCCCAGACCCGCAGCGGCCGCCCGCCAGACCCTCACAGAGCAGAAGCCGCCAAAAGAAGCCGGCCTCTCACCCCGGCAGCAGGCCGCGCCCCTGACACCAGCCGACCTAGTTTCACCGACGGAGGCCAGCCAGCAAACCTCCCTTCACCAAGAAGAAGCCGGGGCCGGCCGAGCCCAGCCCGCCGCCCATCTCCTCAGCGCGGCCGCCCTCACAGCTGCCTCCCGCCCCGCCGCCGGGCCCGCCGCACGCACCCCACCCTCGACCCCTGCCCGCCCACACCTCCGCCTTGGAGTTGCTCTTCACGTACACCCGGCCGCGGTCCGTGTCGTAGCTCTGGCCCTGGCTGATGCAGCCGCCCCCCGAGTGCCCCGTCGGCCGCAGCACCGCGGTGCCCAGCTCCCGCCTCAGCGCGTCCTCCATGCTGCCTGCCGGGCCCCGCGCCGCACTGCGCCTGCGCGGCGAGCCTGCGCCTGCGCGGCGCCGCTAACGGCCAGCGGGCAGGCGGGGCCGGCAAAATGGCGGCGGCGGGTGAGGTGGAGAGGTTGGCCAGTGGCCCGGGCGATAGGGACCGGCCAAGAGGGAGGGCTTGGTTGCAGGCGCTGGGGAGGGATACGGAAGGACCCGCTTCTTTCCGGCGGGGGGAGGGAGAAGGGCTAAATGGCTTCTCAGAGTCAGGCGGAGAGGAGCGGGGTCGCGGGCTGCCGCGGCCGGGCCTCAGCGCCTTGGGGCAGCAAAGCGACCGCACCTGGGAGAGTCCCTCGGCCCAGTGGGGTTGGGCAGGATGCTAAATCGTGCCAGCCAAAATCCCAGCGCTCCTGGGACGTGTTTTGTACTGCAGAGAGCCTATAAATATGCTTTTGTTTGAACTCGTTTCCCTTGGGCGTTTCGTGACTTCTTTCCTGCTGTAGATGCAGAGGATGCACATGTCAAGGAAAAGATGTTGCAGTAGGGCAATATGTGTAACAAAGGCAATGGATAGTAATTTTTAAATATTTGGATTTAATGTGCTTTCTGGGCATTATAAAGGTACATGCTGACATTCATTCTGTTCTTCAACAATAACAAGAACAGCTTGCTGTTACTGGACACAGGCCGACGTAGGTCTGAAGTAAATTAATGTATTGTTTCCCATTAGAATTTGCCACTTATTTAGTGAGTAATTCTTATTTAAAATACACATTTCTGAGAGTAGAAGCTGGAAAAGTTCCCACTGATCTTTTATTTGTTTCTTTGTTAGTGCAAGATTTTGTACTTTTATTTTCTACTATTTCCTTAAAAGTCTGTAGTCTCCATGGTTACAATCACTAATTCATCTTTTGGTATTCCTGACTACCTCCCTATTCACTATATTGATTTCTCTTGCTAGGGGTTTTTAGAGTATTATTGTGTTGCCTGAGCAATTTAGACACCTATGGATATACATTTGTTTCTATATAGTAGTTTATGCAAATAGCAATTAAGGTTAATATAGAGTTATTGATGTATACTTTCAAATTTTAAACTGGATTTTGATTTAGAAATTTTCTTTTGAGGGTTTACTGCAGGAGAATTACAGCTCAGAGTCCTCTAAAAGTTCCCGTGGAGCAGCAAAATAGCAAGTGGTGAAAGGACTTAAGTTCATTATTTCCAGAAGTCTTTCCTTTTCAAGAGCTGCTGTACAGCTTTCATCTTTCTTTCTTTTTTTTTTTTTTAATCTGAACTTTGTTCATGTAGAAGCTGATATTTTGAATTTGGCAGGATTTCTGGATCCCCAGCAGTCCCGGCAGACTTACCTTAAATATTTTTGCTAAGCTTCTATGTTTCTGGCTGTTTCTAGAGAGCCTGGACAAATCATCAATGTGCTGTTCACACCAAATCCAAAACTTGTGCAATCTATTAGACATATGAGATGTGCTGCATAATCCTTGTGTGTGTGCACCATGTCTTTACTCTCTTGGAAAGCACTTGATGGATGAACATAGTTGGGAGCCAATGAGCTACACAGTTTGTGCACAAGAAATTTGACATCTCTTATTTGTCAGATTTAGTGCGTGTACCAAGACACACTATTCATGTGTCAGATTTGTATCAGAATCGGTGCATTTTAGAAGCACACGTTCATTATCAGTTTCAAAAATCCTGAACTGACACGTTATAGCTGCAGCTTGGGCTTTTAGCCACTCCAGGTATGTCATGAGCATGCTAAATCTTGCTTGCAGAAGGTTGGTTGGATGGTTTGTGTTATCTTGTGTAAATCAGAGCAGGGATTTCGCGTAACTGTTGGCTGTAGAGGGCGTTACAGTTTGTGGATGTGACAGTGATAGCCTGAAACCCAAGAACCTGTGGCTTATTCAGAACCAGGGATAAATTAGTACTACAGGAGTATGGAAACACAAATAAGAATATGTTTTTGTGTGGTGGAATCTGTTTTCTGACACAAATTGCCTCTTTTGACTCTTTGTGTAAAATTAGCCTTAAACCCATGTTGGATTCAGATGTCTGCAATGGTTGATGAAGAATGATTGAGATTATGCTGAGGGAGACTTTAAATCTCCATTTGGATTCTAGGAATCGGCAGCAGGTGCTGTGGAAAATAATGCTGTGAGTTTTCTTTGAACCTTCCTCCTTATTCAGAGAGCAAAGGAGTAATGTCCATTCTGAGATCAAGGAGACTTGTTTTCTTGTTTTGTAGTTTTTAAAGAACTATGAGAATAGGAAGAATTAAAAACCTGCATTTTTATTAAATGACACTTCTGCAACTCTTGGAAAATTCCTGTTGTGTCTGATTTTTTAAATTTTATTTATCGCTTTTTTTGAAAAAGCAATTAGAAACCAATCAGAATTTGTTAATTAGATTTAATGGAGTTAAAATAGAATGAAATTTGTGGTTCAGTCTTCAAATACTGAGTCATAGTAGAATATTCCATACTGTCAGTAAAGAAGTTTGTCATGCAGCACTAAAGAACAGCATAGTGAATGTTGTAGGAGTAGAGAGCAATTGCCCTTTATTCTCTAGAATTTAATTGAATTGTACTTTCTGGTTGCATCCGATCAGATAGGATGTAACAGAAGTTTGGCCAAAATTGTAATGTCAAGCTCATTAATTACATGGTGGACATAATCTGAAGAAGGAACTGTCAGCTTGCTTTCCAAATGAGAGGTTAAATATTCTGGAAGAAACTCGGCAAGACCCACAAGACATCGCATTCCTAAAGACGCTACAGAGCATCTGTTTGCGGGAGGCACAGGCTCCCAACTCCTGCAGACATTGGAGCTTGGTGAGAGCCAGGATTTGGGAGTTGCTTCTTCGCAGATGCCCTTTTCAGTGCACGTTCCAGCTCCAAGCCCTCCCAAAGCCTGCTGCATGGCATCTTAGACTCTGTGCCACAGATTACTGGTCCCTATTTGAAATAAACTACTCCGTCAGGCCCCAAGTGTACTTAGAAGACTACAAAAAAAAGCTTACCCATGCACTGAAGCTGTTCATGCAGTGCAGGTCTTGCCTGCTGTGTGAAGGCAGCGTATACGACAAAAGGCCATGTGGCAGTGTGGGTTGACTTAGCAATAATCCTTTCTTCCCTGCCTCCTCTCTTTTCCCCCATGTATCATTTATTCCTATTAGAGTATTTTAAAAAGGCTGCAGTATGGTATTCAAACCAGCCTTTTCCTCTGCCCTGTTGGGGTTCACCAGCAATATTTATCTTGGTTTGATGCATGCTGGCTTGCCTGCAAGATCCACAGTGGTTAACTTTCTGTTTAAAATAGTGTTTCTTTCTGTGGAGGAGAAGACAACTGGCAAGCTGGGCTGCAAATTATTTGGTGAGTCATCAGTTAATATACACATCCTGAATAAAAAAGCACTGCAGCTGCTAATTTCTGTTTACTGCTTGACAGTATGTACAAGAAGAGAAAAGGTAATTGGTATGTGTAGCCTTTTATTGGTTGGTTTATATATATATAAATAGAAAATATGCATTAGGGCTTTTCAAGCTCCAAGCCCCTATTTGTGTGACCATACGAGAAATGTGCCGTGGGCTCTTTGTCTTTTTTCCTCTCCCACATCCATGGACAGGCTGAGAGGGTGGATCAGGAAGGATGTAGGACTTTCCATTACGGAAAGAGATGATTTGTAAGACAGTCATTGCGATTTGGTGTTAGTGCTTGTTTTTCTCTCTATTTCTTTAAACAAAATTCGCTCTAAGAGACACAAATAGGTTTTTTGAAAAATTCCTCGGGTCAGCTATATGAGCAGATAAATGGAAATGGAATGAGGAGTTTCATTATCAAAATAACAGGCTAAGATAGACCTTAGGAGCAGAATTTGGTCATTATTCTGATTATGTAGAGACACTGGGATAGGAGTCGCTGATGTGTCTGTTCATGTGCAGATTTGGTGCCTTCATAGATTAGTTTTCAGCAGTTTCTGAAGTGACTTGGCTTTATCTTCTCTTTTTGATTGCCAGATTGTCAATGGGTTTTGTTGTTCACTAATTTCTGCCCATCAACAAGAAGTTTGAGGAGAAAGTTCAGGGGTTTGGATCATTTTAATAGTAATGAATAAGAAATTGTGCTCTTTGTGAGGGTAAAGAACTGGTGGGTTTTCCATAAATATAGCTGTTTGTGAGTCTTTTTTTTATTTTTATTCTGGATCAAGAGAAAATTATTATTATTTGCAGTTCTGACTTTTGTATAGCCTAGTTCTGTATGGCACAGTAAAAGAGCAATATACATGCCATTATTTCTCCTTTCAGCTGCCCCTAACCAGGTTATATTAGTGCTTGAAAGTGAGTTAACAAATGCATTTTCTTTTGTATTATTAAGACAGGTGATGGGTTAAAGATTTGTGGGCGTATTCTAGCTCCTAATTCCTGTATAAAGTATAACCATGAGCTGCCCTCAAAATAAACCTGGGCTTGGCACAGATTTATGTTCTAAACATGATTACACGTAAATGTCAGATAAGTGGAAATATTCAGGAAAGTGGAAACATTCCAGAACTCTGCTATTTATGGCATCAAAACAGACGTTTGAAAAGCATTAGTTCTTCATTTTCAACAACTGAAAAACTCTTCATATTTTTTAGTTTAAAAATAAGGGCAAATGACCCTTAATTGCCAAGTTCATTGTTATGAAAATGCTTGGGTTTTTTCTCCACTCTTTCTTCGTGAACTTTGGTAAAAATCAAACATATAAAATTTCAGTAAAGCAAGATATAATGATTAGTTTGTAGTTCAGCATTTTTCTTGGAGCATCTCAAAGCTCTCCACTGAAATTTGTGGTTAAAATCCCATGACGCTCCTTTGTACTAGATGCAGCAAATAACTTTGATAGGTCTGGAAACCTGAGGCAGAAAGAATTCGAGTAAGTTTGCCAAGTTCATAAAGGAAGACTGTGTTAGAATTGGGACTGGAGCGCTGGTTTCCTGATGCCCAGGGCTGTGCTCCAGCTGTCTAGAAGTTGCTTCCACAGGAAAAATACAGATGACTACTACGACTGCATTTAGCCTATCTCAAATTAAACACTGAAATAGAAGTTCTGACAGATGACGCATCTGCAAGAAGAGCACGTCTCTCTCTTTCCATATGTAGGCCTTCTACAGGAAAACACTGGAGCCTGAAAAGCTGTGGTCTATTGCTGCAAAGTTATTATCCCACCTCCAACAGGACTTTGATTCCATAAAGTGATGACTGGATTATAAAGAGGTGCAATTATTGGATGTGTGAGTATGCCAAAGGGAAAATTGCCTGTCTGACACTGGGAATGTGGTGCTTGGGTGATGGTGAATGCTACAGGACACTTTGTATTCTTCGGTTTGCACTGGATTAAAATTACTGAGCAATGATACAATGATACTCATGAGTTCACATTTTTGCAATCCTGAAATAAAAATAAGCATGTTAAGACTTTTTTTTTTTTTTAAGAGAACAGTAAATTGACATTGCATCATATCCATACAAACAGACTTCATGAGCTAAGGACTTTGTTGTTTTTCTTTTGAGTAGAAATATAAGGTATAGATACATCTCTTTCATTTTGGGGGTTATGTTTGGCTGCAGATAATGCAGAGTAAGTCCTGTGTGTATGCTGGATTTATTTCTTCTGAATTAGATGTGCTTTGGGCAAAGTGTGGGTGAGGTGGGGTCCTTTCATGAAGTTGTAATTTTTATGTGGAGTGATACTTTGTGCATACAGTGCTATTTTTGATGTTTGTTTCTGTCTGTCTTTGTACAAATGTATTTTTTTACCAGTTTGACACTACTAGATTTTCTCTTCAAATTTGGGAATTACTCAGGGTTAACAAGATTTTCTTAAAGAATTTTTTTTAAAAATTATATTTCCTGGCAGATGTGCTACAAGCAAAGGACAAGGAGGTCATAAAAGGGCCTAGTGCAGAGCTTAGACAGTAAACATACGTGTTAGGGTAAGATTTAAGAAATGAGATTTTCCTGTAAGTCTTTGTCCAGTCACTTGCAGTTTTCATCACTGGCTCAACACCCGGGGTTAGAGGTGATGCACCTGCTGCTAGAAACCTGCTGAATTTGTTTTAACGGCACATGAAGAGTGAGCATTTAATCCAGAGATGACCCCTTTCCCTCCATTCCCTCCGTACCGCATTTTAGCGTACGTTTGGCAGTACTGGTGAGGGTGGGCACGTGGGTGGATTGCGGGGCCAGGAGGGAATCTGACATCTCCTCCAAGGCTCATCCCCATTCCGTACAAATACACAGCAATAGCTGAGTGTGGGTAGTGAGAGGACAAAGCCAGCCAACACTGCTGTGGGTACGATGAAAAAAGAACGTGCCTTTTCTGGCTATGAATATCCTAAAAGCCAGACTAAGGTGTGCGTGTGTGTGATTCTGTGAGGGTGATTGACTTCCCATGCCGGTAGCTATGGCTGAGACTCCCCTTTGGCCAGGCGGTGATGCGGTTGGGGCTGGTGCAAAGTCCAGAGACGTTCCTTGTCCAGAAGCTGCTGTTACTTCACGCAGGCCTCACCCCGCCGTTTCTCCAGGGCCCTTTGCCTGCCGGCGTGCGCTGGAGGAGCCCGCCGCGGTGGTGGCTGCAGGGCTCGGTTCCCGTCGGAGGGGCTGAGGCTCGAACCCGTGGTCTCGCTACTCCGCGCCAGGCAAATCGCTCCGCTCCAGCGGGGCGGGGCGACCAAGTGCGATTGATGGGGGAAAGAGCCAATGGCCGCCTTAGAACCCCCTAGCAACTGAGCCGCTGTGTTCCGCTGGGAACACGAGGAAGGGGGCGGTCGAGCTTTGCTTTCACCCAATGGAAGCCGAGGGAGGCGGGTCTAGCGCTGTTCGGTGCACCAATAGGCGAAGCTGAGGGGGGCTACAGCTCCCCCGACGAGGCGGGGGGAGGCGGGGCTACCATTCCGCCGCGCCAATGAATGCTGAGGAGGGCGGGGGCGGGAACGAACCGCCCAATGGTGGGGCTCGGGGGCGGGGCTCGGCGTCCTGTCAGAGGGCCGCAGCGGCGGGCTGGCTGAGCGGCGGCAGGTGGAGGAGCGGGACGGAGACCTCACGGCCGCCCTGCTGCTCCTTCGCCTCCCCGGGCAGCGCCGAGCGGTCGTCGCCGTTCTGTCTCGACACCACGCGCCGTCCCTCCCCGCTGCCGCCGCCGTTTCCCGCAGGAGGGGCGCCCCGGGAGCCTCCCCGCTCCGGCCGCGGCGGGGGATGGCGTGGCGGGCGCTGCCCCCGCTGCCGTGACGGGACCGCGCCGCCGCCGCCGGCCGCCTCCCCCCCGCCAGCCCTGGGCATGCCGCTGCCTGCCCGCCCCGCCGTCTGCCGCGCTGCCCCGGCCCCCCCGGGCCCCGGGATGGGCCGCGGGAGCTGATCCGTCGGGGAGGCCGGGGGGAGCGCCGGGGAGGATGAGCCAGGTGGGAAGCCCGATGAAAGCCTACGATTTCCTGCTGAAATTCCTGCTGGTGGGGGACAGCGACGTGGGGAAGGGGGAGATCCTGGCCAGCCTGCAGGACGGGGCCACCGAGTCGCCCTACGGCTACAACATGGGTAAGCTGTCCCCCCTCTCGGGGGGTCTCTGCCCCCGGATCCCCTCGCCTCGCCCCGCCCGGCCCTGCACAACCGCCCGCTCGGGGTCCGCACCCACCGCGGGGCCACGGCCCTGCAGGAGGCAAAGGCCACGGGCGGCGCGGCGACTGTTCGGGCTGGGGAGTGAGCACAGCCAGAGCGATGGAGGAAACCAGCCGCTTCTGCGGGTCCCTGCGGGTTACGGAGCTTCCAGGTAGTGCCAGAGGAGAAAAGGGCGCAGGCAAAGACGTGCTGAATGGTGTTTTGCTGTATGTAGTTTTCAGAAAGGAGATGGAATTGTTGTCGGGGTTTAAAATCCCAGGCAGGTGATCTCATGTGCAAAACTATTTTTGAAGCTCAAGTTTAAGAGAAATGTTTTAATACACAAAATATATTGATCAAGATGATAGGGTTGTGATAGGATTTATCGTCCTAAGCAGTTGTTTCTCTGTTGTCATCACTGAGTGAAGTAAAATACTAATGAGTGAAAATACTAATAAAAATGTTTTCTAGTAAAGGATCTTTGTTAAACAGCAAAGGTGCTTGCTGTGAAACTGCCTTCACTGAAAGAGCAGAAAAGGAGATTTTTATTTTTTTTCCTCCCTCTTTTTCACTGTCATGTTCTTAATATCAGAAGAGTAGCCCTTTAAGATCAAGGTTCATGTTTGTAGTATGTTCTTTCACTTAAGCTTTTTAAAGGGCAAGACTGAAGAGCCTCATCCATGCCAGATATGTTTTGCCTGCAGAATAAGGAGTTGTGAACGTCACAGACCGTTAAAACTAATCTAATGTCTCAGAGAAAAGGGTATTTCTAGTTTCGATCTCTCACATTCTCCTCTTCTCACTCCCCTAATCTTGTTTGCCTAGAACATACTCTAGTTTCACTTTTTTTCTCTTATGCAAATCTATCATCAACATATTAAAAAGCAAATTGTCTTGTCAAGTTACCCATTGCTTTAATTTACTGCCAGTCTGTGACTAGTTAATTCACTGGAAGGGTTTACATTGACTTCAGATCTGTTTGTTATTATGTGGGTTCATAGTACTGATTCATGGCGAAGAACTGGAGCGAGGGAGGAGAGTTCTCTGTACCATTGCTTATGAGTCAGACGGTACCTTGAAGGCATCAATGTACATTTTCAGATGTTTGCTTAATAGTTTTGCTAAATCACTCCTTGGGGTGTTGCAGCGTGTTTACGCTTCCTGCTCTTCAGATGGTTGAAGAAAAGGGACAGAAGGCTTGGGGACGGTGTGCCCAGCCTGGCTCTGTTCGGTACGCACAACCTAGTCTGATGCCAAAGGAGCGCTTTAGCCTGCAACGTAACTGAGAGAGAATGTTTGACCAGCTCCTGAGCTCCTCAGTCTTACTTCAGGCTTTTGCCTGTAAACCTTGTGATGCTGGTGGTTTTGCTCTTAAAAAAATATTTAAATTGCGTGGCCAACACTATAACTCTGTGAATAGATTTCTTGACAGCCAAGAAATACAAATATTCTGTCTGAATTATTCTGCAAGTACTTAACATGCAGCTTGGAAATTCTTCGTCGCTACTAACTTCAAAATGTATACATACAGGGCTGTAAGTTTTATGTGCTATTTCATGGACTGTAGTCTCTTCACCAGGATATTTATCAAGCTGAACTATACAAGGTTAGGTAAATAAAGTAATTCAGGGCCTCACAAACTCTGTTGTGCAAAGCTTACTGTTTCACAGAGACTGAAAGGAGTTCTTAGCCCTGAGAAGATGAGTGTGTCTGAAGAGAGGGATACGAGTTACAAAGGGAGGGCCGATACAACAGATGACATGGTAGTAAAATGCAAAAGGAATATAATCTGATTTTTAATTTTATGCAATTCATAATGATGAATTTATGTACATACCGAGCCTCAGTGTTTATGCGATCATAGTATGCTGTCTAGTCTCACTTAAGGAAGGATTTTAACCGTGAAAGTTCATAAAAAATATTTCCTTGCTCTTCAATTTATAATGTTCTTGAATGCACTGAACTTGAAATACTTTTGAGCACTGCACATAAGCTGCCCAGTTTCTTTGGTGGTCTGTATCCAATATCCCTTCTCTGCCTGTATCTCTTCAGCCTTTCCCACATCATTTGAGCATGGGTGCGTAGGATGCAGCTGTGAGGAATCTGTGCAGGCTCATGGACTATGAAAACATAGATGCAAAGAGAGAGATAGAGCTAAACATCCTGTTGGTATCATGACTCATTTTCTAATTTAACTTGATTTAAAAGCTCGATAAATGCTGGCTTCTTCACCATTTTCAAGTCCTCTGTTAACTGCTAGGATCTACCACTTTCATAACGCCAGCTAGGTCTCTGAAATGGAAAGAGAAAGTCTAGTGGAATGATAGATTCTGTCAAAATGTGCCACATGTGTAAGCTTTGAAATGACAAAACTTTGTGGAGCTTGATGAAAGGGAATGGCTTTGAGACTGCAATGGAAGAGGAGATAAATGATGTGGTAACAGACAAGAGCAACTGAGGAGAGTGGAGGAGCACTGAAGGGCCTTGAACATGAGAACAAACAAGTTAATCTGATGAAGCATAGGAATTTGGGCAGTTGTTTGAATTTGTATATGCAAGAGAGACAGAATTTGACATTTATTGCAACAGGAAAGAGGTTACTCCTGCTGCTGAAATTTAGTAAATCAAAGGTGGAAATATGGATGTTGAGAAGTCTGGAATAACAAGCTACAAAGGGTGATCACGATGAAGGACAGATGAGGCCTTGAATAAGACCAGCTGTTCAGAGAACTTACCACTTCTGTGGATAAAATGGAACGATGACCCTGCAGTTACGGGGCTGGGTTTCAGAAAGGACAGCAGTAAATCAGGGTTGAGGAAGAAAAGTTAGAATTTAGCTTTGGTATGGGGATCTTTCTTGTACTAAACAACAGGAGGTATCACTGAGGTGCACTGCAGTGCTCTAAGAAGTAGAGACAGATTATTTATAAAGGAAGTATAAGGAAGGACAAGGTGTTGAACAGAGTGTGACCCCTCCTTTGGGAAGAAGGAGAATCTAAACGAACGCCATGGGGTATTAGGAGAGGTGGAAGAAAGGCTGAGTGAGGATGAACTCATCAGCAAAGAAGGATCAAGGGGCTTTTGGTTGGTTGTTGTCTTCAGCAGCCTCAAAGACAGTTAAGCAGCAAGAAGAGTGAAGGTAAAATAAAACATAGAGTTGACTAGGACAATGTGTGGGGTTAGGGTTTTCGGGGGGTTTGGGTGGGGTATTTCTAGCCATCAGACTCCTGAAGGCTTTATGTGCAGCTATGTAACTATCTCATCTCAACTTCATGGGCTCAAACTTTAATTGTATAAACACAAATTAATTTTTCACAGGCACTTTTTTAACTATTCAAAAATAATGTGCCATCTTTCTCATTCCCAGGAAAATACGGCAGTCATATGTCTTACTATTTTTTGTCAGTACACAAAAATGATATGAAATCTGGAGATGGGAAGGAAAGCCAGCATTGTGTCATCAGTCAAATCCCTGCAAGCTGCTGCTGGTCCACAAGCCATAGTTTGAAAGTATTTGGCATAGTTCAGCTATTAAGAAGGAGTAAAATCTCTTTGTCCCTGAATTTTTCTTAATGACCAACAGGCTCTGGGTTGGAAAGGAGAAGGGAAGGAGCTTCATTAACATAACAAAGTAAGGACTGCTTTGGAAGATTCATCAAGAACATGATTCATAGAGATAATTTAGAAAGCAGTTATCCTGGAGATGGGCAGGTAGGCAGTAAGGTTAGTTGTCTGGGTAACCTGCCTTTATAGTTCTCCCACATCTTGCTCAAAACTGAAATTACAATAGATTGGATGCACTTGATCTCTAACCTGGTAAGAAAAACAGCATAAAAATTATCTTGGAGACAGCTGCAGAAACTTTGCTTTTAAGCATTGTTCATTTCTCATCAGAATAAATTCAGAGGAAATAATTGCTTCTAGGCTAGAACATAATACCGGAGATGTGCTGTCACTAGGTCGACAAATATTTTGATGTTTTGCACTAATAGATTATTATTCAGCTGGATTCTGGTTCTGCTTTCATACTGACATATGCTTGCGGTGGGATTGCTTGACACAGGGACTGAAAGGAATGATTGTTCCAACCCGTGTACTCCTACTCTTTTTCTTGCAGGAACATCAGGTTTAGACAAATTGTCTCTCTCACCTAGCAACCTTTTCATATGCTCTTAAGTTATTATCACAGTTGTTTGCCTTCCCATAAATTCTGCCTGTCCTTAGATTGAGAACTTCACTGGGGTATTGGTTGGCTTATCTGAATGCTTGAAAAGATCCTCGTGTGTCACAGTTGTGGGTGTTAATAAATGGTTGTCTTGATTGCTAACACAGGCCTTGAGCTTGTGTTCCCCAGCCCCAGACAGAGCTTGTGGGGACAGCCAGGTTACCCTTAGACAGGGAGCATTTAGACTGGGATAGTTTTTAGCTGCTTGCATCCCAGCAGACAAAGTTCATGGTGGCTCTTCCTCATAAATCAACACCCCCATCAAAGCCATCCTTTGGTGTAAAGCTGGTGTATAGAGGAGGGAATGGGCCCTAACTGAAATAAGGAAATATTGTTAACGTGAGAAATTAAAAGACTTAGATTTGTGAGCTGATTGTGGTTTCCTACCCTCATGCCCAACACGACCAAATACAGAACTAATAGAGGTAAAAGTCTTACTACAAAGATCTGATGTTCAGTTTCTCAGTTCTCTCTTCATGAAACCGTGTTTTTGAAAATGTTACCTGGCTGAAAGGAAGGGGAAATAAAACTGTTTTGTTTTCCTACCAGTACAATAATGAAGAGGATGGGTTGCTTATCACTGATATATTTTAAAGCTATTACATTTGCCTAAACACAACATGATCTAAAGATTGCAACAGGCACTAATGGCAACATCATTAAACTTCTGTATTTCTTTGGACATAGTACCAGCTTTTCGGGACAATCTTCAGTCCATTCTATTAGGATTTCTCCAGCAGAACAGTTATTTAAAGTTGCTGAGCACCGGTGACTATGAGTAAATAAACGCCTTTTTGAGGTTAATTATGCTTGCCTATAAATAGACTAGACTTTATCTCACAGCACAAGGAGAGCAAAAATTGATGGCTTTTAGCTGTCGTGAAGTAACTTTTCCTAAAAGGTTGAACAGGCGTGAATTTTTTCCCCCTTTGAATTTTGTTAAAATTCAGTTGTACAGCCATTGATCTCAGTTTAAAAGGATTTAAACTGCATTCTTATACAAGGAAAAGCAGGTGAGGTTTGATTTCATACGCCAAGTTTAATTGCGTAGAAGACAAGTAGTGTCTTATCTCATTACTGTAGGTTTCTGTGGCACTGGTGGAAAGTAATAGTTGCTTCAAATAGGGCATCTAACCTATTTTGGGATGAGTCTGTAAAGCAGTAATAGATCCCGCTCTAAATATGTTTGTTATGACTGCCCCTTTAATGTGCTATCTTACAAGAGCTGTGCTTACTGCTGAAAGACAACATTAACTTTAAATTGTATTATATACTACATATTATATACTCTCTCCTTATGCATACATATTGGAGGGGGAAAAAAAATCAAAACTGTGTGCACATGCACATATTCAAACCGGGTATTTGTGTACCTTGTTCTTTTCCAATAACTGGCCTTTATGTTTCTTAGCAAGGCCTATTCAACAACTACAGAAGACCAAACAAAGAAAACATCTAAATTCTGGTCAAGCGTATTCTTGTACAGATTCAGAATGAAGAAGCCTTGAAATCTTAATGTCACGAGAATGTTTTTCAGATTCCTGCCTAAAACCAACCCCTGCACACACTTGTCTGAATTTGATATCTGCTGTTGCTACAAGTAATACTTGAGATTGTTGTGGCAAAAGGGGCTATAGCAATAGCTTACTTTCTTCTTTGTCTTTCTCATGCACATGCATTCAGTAGCACTAGGTGCTGCCTGCCTCAGTTTCTCTTGGGCTAATGGTGTCTTTCAAACACGCCTATTTTTTTCATAGATACAGTGGAGTGGGAAAGTGACTGTAAAAACAAAATTACTGCCCGGCTCACAGACAGGTGTGCAACATGAAAGACAAAGACCAGGCTATTTTGAAAAGTGGTCAGACTTCAAGATAATTGAGTCCTTTTAAGCTGCTTTGGCCTAACCAAAATTGTATTTGCCTGTGCCAGGATTAAATTTTATCCATCATGTTGGTTAAATTACATTTACATATTGTTGTAAATTTGTTTTTATTCTGGGAGCTAAACAAGAATGGAAAATGTGATTAAGAGTAGAAATTGGCTGAGTTTAATAGTTTTATTTGTATCCCATTTTATTCAGCTCCTCTGGATTTTGTTTAATATGAGACTGAGAATATGAAACTAATGCAATATTTACACAAAATGCTCAACATGGGCTAGTGTTTGTCATGCTAGTTTTATTTAAGGATCATCTCGAATGTAATAACCAAATATGTTTGGTTTGAGCTTGCTATGCTTTTTTATCCACGTCTAGATCTGTTGATATAGTGGAATACATCTGTACAAATAATTATTCCTTTCTTTTATACCTTGACGTATTGTACTATGGAAGTATGAACTGAGCAAGATAAGTAGTCAAATACTCCAGTTAGAGCTGCGCGTTCATAAGTAAGTGAAGCTGTTACAGATCAAACACTGATTTATCAACATATACTGTATATTTAACGTCCAGTCTTTCAGAAAGTTGAGATAAAATAATCTGTCAACATTGCCTGTAATTTAGTACCTACTCAGGGCAAAGTCCACAAAAAGATTGGTGCTCACAACAGCTGTTTATGTATCTAAATTGTCATTCAAGTCTATGGAAAGTCAGACAGCTAATTACTACAAAGTTAGGATGTCATTTCTGCCCAGGAACGGTGGGGGTTTAAAGGTCCGGAAACTAACTTTGCCCACATCTTTACAGCAGTCTGTGGCATCTAAGAGAGTAACCTCATTCAGTGGGATGGGATAAGCGGAAAAGAGAAATTATCATCAATAACGAGCTGTGCCCAGTGACAGTGTGGTGAAGAACAGCCGCCTTAAGGCTTTAATGTAGTACATACCTGCTTTTGGTATAATTACATTCTTGTTTGATATGTTAATTAGACTGTTACTGTGACTGCATATTGGTAAGAGTAATGATTGTGCTGTGCTCAGCTGAGACATACTGAATCTGATCAGTGATTCTTCACAGGAGGCGTGGGGTTTTTGAACCCTAAAGAATATAAATCTCTAAGGAAGCAGAACATGTTCTGGTTCGTATAATGTTCAGACTGGCTGAACCAAATCTCTGGCCTGTGCTCAAGGCAAGGTGAGAATCCTTTCTAGGACAGAAAAGTAACTCTTCTGCACCTGGGGGAAGGACGGGCAGGACCTAGCAGTGAAAACACCCTGACATGCACACAAAACCATTTCTGGCAAGTCAGTAACTTTTTTACTGTTTTGCAGGTGTATAAACAGTGAAGATTAAGTATTTTGGAATGACATTTGTTGTCAGAAGCAGGGAAAGCTATTTGTTGTTCATGAGATATAGTCTTGTGCTAAACTGGAAGCCAGTAGAAAAGTTTTGCTGTTCTTTTGTTGCGTGGGATTTGCCACTGAAGGGCGGTGCTATGAAAGCACCGTCTGAAGCCAGCAAGGAGTGTCAGAAGGTGGAGGTGAGTAAGCAATAGCTGGTGAGCATGAGGAAGTCAGAAGAGCCAAGTCTGTTACTCCAGAGTTATCTTGGATATTAAAATTATTTGTGCAACATCGGAATTCAAAGTAGAAACTGGTAGGTTAATATGCAGAGGTGGAGTAACTATGATGAGAATTTCTGGAATGGAGATTTCCATGCATTTTAAAAAGTAACTGACTTCCAAGTTAAGAACATAAGAAGTGTCATCTCGAACTCATTTAGCCTAGCACTCTGTTAAAAATGGTAAGAGAGAGCCTATTTAGGAGGAACATGCAAATCTGGCTGCTTTCTGAGCTCTGCTTCCCTCATGCGCCTGCCAGCCTTCCTAATCCAGTCTCTGGAGATTTAGAATTCTTTACAGCTACTTCATTTATGAAAATGGATAACCTGTATGGTCTTTTTTAATTAAAAGTTATAGTTGCAACTTTCTATGGCTTTTCTGTAATTTATCTAAAGAAACCATTTTGCTATGTATTTCTTTTCTCTTATGCTAGGGTAAGTGGGATTCCGTGACCTCCTTTGAAACATTGAGTACTGATTAGTGGAGACACACGTCTGGACTGCAGTGAGCCCTCCAAAAAATGCAGCTTTAAAATGAGATGTTGACTGATGCAAAATCAAACTATTTAGAGTTTCCCCCAATAAATTATTTCTGGGTCTCGGCTTCATGTTCATGTAACATAAACTCCCAATGCCATAAATATCTGTTTTAATTATATTTGTTATAATAGTGCATGTTCTTTAAGGGTACTTCAGTACGCACAACTCTGGAGAAACGTGTGTTGTAAAAATACTTTAATTCTTGGATCAGAAGAAAATAACTGGAACTTTTTAATAAATAGGTTATCCTTAATACATGGCTAGTTAAAGTCCCATGCGTGTGCAGATCTAAGTGTAGAAGAGATGGAACATATGACAACATTGAAGTGAGCTGCAGTCCGAGGGACACATTTGCACTAGATGAATTGCAGCTGATCTTTCACGCTTTCAAATGCAATCCAATCACTTGTATTTAATAACCATAATTTGTTTACTATGTGGTGTGTTCCAGGCTTATGATTCAGACCTTACCTCTTTATTTTTCCCCAGTTTTTATATTAGGTATGTTGAGCACATCTTAGCAGTCAGTAACTCACTGTTGTGCTCCTGCCATCGCTCTCATTTTTCCTCTGGGCTACGGCTTCATGCAGAGCCCTGCCCTGACACCGCCGACATGTGTTGCCTTGTAATCCCACATCAGCCGAGCTGAAAGAGCAAAGAATGCTTATGTACCCTGAAAGAATATATTGAGGGAACAGTCAGAAGTGTATTTGAGGATTGTATGTGTAATTTGCCAATTTTCTTAGAGAATGAGCCATTATAGATGTTTGGATGAAACAAGAAACTATGTAAAAACCCCCAGTTTAATTAAAAGAAAGAAAAAGGGGGATAGGAGTATTTTAGTCCACAGGTTTCAAATCAAAATAATTCATCCCTTCAAAATTTTAGGGACAATGATGTGTTAATGTATCTCCTGTGCCTTTATACTTTGTTTGCAAGCTGACTTTATGCAGTGCCTTAAAATGGGATATTTAAGTGCATGAAATGTGAAACTGCCAGCTGGAAACCCCAGAAGAGACCCAGCAGGTCTGGCAGCCTTTTTCATACTCTCTCAAGACTAGACTGAGGAAAAGAGGCTCAAGTAGCTGATGGATGCAATGGAACGACTGAGTCAGTGCATGGAGAGTCTTGTGGTGTAAAATTTTTAACGTGGATTTCTGGATACATATATTTCTTTTCTAACTGTTTTAGCAATCCCTATACACAGAGCATGATCTCAGTCACTCAGGGCTCTGTTCTTCTAATCTTTCTGTATGTTTCCTTCGGTAAATATGCTAAGTGAAGTTTGTGTAAAGCACAACCTTGACTTTTCAAACCACTTCTGAATTAGTAGATTGTGGTTTAACTTGAACACATACTTTATCAAACAGAAGCATGACAAATGGAATTTTAAATCTCTAACCTCTAAATCATAACCTCTAAACTTTTAAATTTATTTTCTTTTTCAGTTCAGACAAGAAACGCCGTTCCTTTTAGAATTATGTTAGTTTTGGAGCAAGAAGATTCTAGAATCTAAGAATACATGTGGTGTAATTTTTTTTTTTCCACATAAATTCTAGGTATTGTCCCCAAACAGGAGTTTAATCTGGTACTGTTTGAGAACTAGAATTTTATGGTAAGACTCACTTATCAATCTACGTTGTATTTGTCTTCAACATCTGCAAGACAGGCTAGTTCAATGGCGAAGACTACATGAAAAGTAATTACCTAGTTTTTGAGTGAAGAAAAGTCTGTAGTTCTAACAACTTAAACGAAGTTTGGCCGCAGACTCATGAGCCACCTCTCTGGAGAAGAGACCTTTGGGCAGGTGACCTAAGAGCAGCCTCCTGGTACCCATGAGGAGGTCATCAAGAGGACAGAGTGAGGTGGGAGGGTAAGAGACAACTGGTGTAAGCTGAAACAAGAGAGATTCAGAATGGGTAAAAGGAAAAACTTTTTTGCCATGGAGACAGTTAAGCTGTGGAACAGGTTGCCCAGAGAGGTTAGGCAGTCTCCAGACCTCATATCTGATCCTGTTTTGAGCAGGAGGTTGATCTAGATGACCTTCTGAGACTGCTCCAACCTGAAATTTCCCTTGACCCTTCCCTTCACCTGAAAGCAGTTTATTTTAATTTCTTGAAAAACTGAAACCAACTAAATGATGACTGGAATAAGAGCTTTGTAGCAGTAATGTATAGTCTGTCTTTCTCTTTTAAATCCTAACCAAGACTGTTTGCTAGCATTTTGTGTTAATTTTTTGTCCTGGAAAAGCAGTACAGTTACAACTTTGGCAGCTCTTCTGCTGGAATAGTGAGGAGGAGGAGAGGGGAGAAGTGGAAGCATAATCCAAGCCAGACTTAATTGCCTTCATTTTTCTAATGGAAGTATATGTCCTGAAGATATCTCATGACTTGGGAATTCCTTGAGTTAATGGTAACATGATCTATAAAGCCCATTTTACTGCAGCATGCATTTCACTTGGAATTCACAATTTAACTTAAGAAGTGCAGTTGGTCTGCTGTTGCTGGCTTTGGAGGTTAGTTTGAAGGCTCCTCCTCTTCGAGTGTCTGTGCTCTGGGAACGATGGCTGTATGTTTTCTGGATGATAGCTCTTAAGCCACAGCAATTTTTCAATAATGAATTTTGCTCTCTGGCATCTTTAAAGCATAATTATTGCACTTACACCTACTTGTTGTGAATTCCCACTTTGATCTCCAGTTCATCATAATGACAGAATTCATTACATGTTCAGCTCAAAGAATTATTTTTCAAGTAATCTTTTTTCCTCTTTTAACAAGCCGTGCTTTGTGGTGTGCAAGAAAATACCTGCGCTTTTTCTTTTTTTCTTTTATTACACTTGTTAACAAATACTGCTGTGACTTCTGGGAGTAGCGACGGCATCCTGGAGTAGGTTTCTTGGATATTTTTTTTTTTGTTTGTAAACTTTGATTATATTTTGCCATTTATCATAAGTATTACTTACAATTTCATAATATGCAGGAATATGCTTACGAAACAATTCGGATTTTTCTAACTGTTATGATATATTGATATGCTTAACTGAAAGTGGTTGTTTAATTCTTTAGAATTATTTATTTGAGACTTGATTTAAAGCCTAGGGACGATTTGGAGAGGTTTGCAACTGTTCTCAGTGAGCTTTTAGGCCTATAGCTCAGAATAACGGTGGCTGGATGTTCCTGCAATTCTTCTCATGCCAAGAATTTTTGAACTGGTTTACTGCTAATGAAGTGTCAAGACATAAAAGGTCATTGTTCTCTTTTGGAAAATACTGTAAAATGTGAAATATTGCATCTGTTTTTAATATTTTATGGTAGGTTTGAAGCTATTCTCCCTTCCAGAGTCTGGACATATTTCAAGCCTAGTGTTTAAGATATAAGTAAGGGCAAGTTCTGCATGGCTGTCTCCCATTTCTTTCTTGGTTTGTAGAATTTTAAAAGATTTGTAACCTGCCTTCTGGTCTTTTCCTCATGCACCAGGATGGTTTCACCCCCACTGTTAAGCTTTGTGATGAAGAATCTTATACCACAAATATATCGAAAAGCACTGAAAATACTGGACAATCAACTGTTACATAAAACTTATTCCACTTTTTTGGGGTCAGTTGTCTTAGCCTGGTCAACTATGGATATGCAGAGCACCCCATCATAGCTGGTGCCTGGGACGCAGGTGTATCTCAAAGATGAAACAAAGAATGATGCTGGAAATTTTCATTTAATTGCAAGGAGTGTAGAGGTGGGATTGTGAATGAGAGGCTGCCCTTGAGAGCTGATGCTCTTTGAAAATAATGAAACCAAGATTTTTAGGAAGATAGGATGCTTGTTAACAACACGCCTGGCATATGCAAAGGAACTCTTCCTGCAATCCAGCTCTTACAGGAATTGATGTACAGCAGCAGTGAGAAGATGATATCGTAGAAGGTTTTTTTTTGGTTTTGCCCCTCATACTTAAAATAGAGGTTAATTTCTAAATCAAATTCACTGGTGCTAGGTTACGATTATCTTGACTTGGATATTAAATGGACTAAAAGTTGAGGGTAATTCTTTTTAGAAAGTGCAAATATGAAGTAGAAAAGAGCTGTTTTAAAATACTGTTGCTGTTTTATAACAATGACTATAAACTGGGGACTTCTTAACATTTTTTTATGTTGAGTTCTGTTGCAAAGAATTTGGAGAGGCAGGCAGGGAAATCATAAAGCTAATGTTTGCTGTCTTCTGCCAAGAGTGTGTTCCTTTCCCAGCGTAGGGAACTGAGTGATCCACATTCACTCTTAAATCATAATCTGATGTTATTGGCTTTAAGTATTAAAAAAACCCTTTGGCTAATAATTGCTACCAGTCAATAACAATCCTATCTCAATCCATCTCCAGAGCTGTCAGTAGTTTTGGGGACCTTGTCTTTTAACGTGAGTTTTCTATTCAGAAGCGAGAGCAGTTGGATCTAGATGCAGGAGAACATGGACCTGCGAGGCACCGGGGTGTTCTGGGATCACTGATCAACCCGGGTCCTTGTTTCACTTGATTCTTTCACATCCACGGAAAAAAGGGTCGCGGAAAAAAAAACATCTCACTTAAAAGATTGCTGGGACTGATATATTAATCTCTTCCCAATTTATTTCAAATTTATTAATAAAATGTGCTGAAATAAAGGAAGAACTTTTTTTTTGGTCAGTAATGCTAATAATAACATTCCCTTTTCCTGCAGGGCTACTATTTATAAACCATAACATGTTTATATTTAGCAGCTTTCATCTGAGGATGTTAGCTGCAACTTGTAGTAAACATTTGAGTTGAGCAGTTACCGTGTGCCTGCCATGGCCTTCTCTTTTGGAGTGGAAGAAAGGAAATGCTGAAGTGCATCGTTCCTGCTTCTTCCTGACCTGGAGGAGGGGGATGGTTCTGTTTTTTCTTGTAAAATAAATTTCAAAGTCCTTAGATTGTAAAGAGGCTTTTTTATTGTTGACAAGTAAATGGTAAGACAGAGGAGAATGAAATATGACCTCGGTATCTTTATATCCTTTCCCCCTAATGTGAATGGAAATGGATCGTTCTCTACTTTTGGTTAAAAGTTGTTTATTAGCTGATGTCAAATAGTTTTTCTTTTCTCTCCAAACAGTTGTCTGCCTTGAATGTTTAGCTTTTATTTAGCCATCTTAGCAGAAGTACTGCAAGCTAAGGCATGATTAAAAAACCCATGTACTTAACAAGTTGTTTGCATGTTCTTTTTGGGGAGGGTGTCAATTTAATATGCAAAGTAGTGGCTTGTTTACTTACTAATGCTGGTAGTAAGAGGATGAACAGAAACTTATTCAGTTACCGCTTCTGTAAATTAGCGGCCTGACTAATTAATTTTTGGGGGCTTATATAGATTTTGGCATTTCAGATGTTAATTTTGTTTTCAGATTAGTGCTGGAGTTATGCCATAAAGTTGTGTCAAACTTCGTACTCCCGTACCGTTTGCTTTGGTTTTAAGGACAACAGTCTGGAGTAGAGCCAACTAGAAGTGCTCCCAGATCTTCAGATTTTAACCTGGTGCCCTAATAATTTTGTAACTGTGAAAAGCTTCTGTGTAATTGTTAAAGAGCACTTTCATATTATTTTTTTTAAGGGTAGATTTCTTCTAAGCTTAATTCCTTTAAACATTTAAAGGAAAACAGGTGTACTGAAGGATAGATTGGGATATTGGCATGTGTCTGTGACCATAAACACAGCTAAATATAAAGCTGAGCTTTCTGATGTAAATAGTTTCTTTTTAAAAATGGGAAAATTGTCACATCATTGAAATGAGGGAATTATTTGAGACTGTAATTGTGGTTTATGGCTTGATTAATGAGGTGAAGTATACAGTCTAGATCTAAAATTTTAGTGTCTCTATTTCAATCTGAATAGGCAATCTGCTTTTCAAACAGATGGCTTTTATTGCGGTAATTAAGTGTGATGGAAAAGACTGGAATTTGGAAAGTGATGATTATTCTGGAATGGCGAGCAGAAGGCAAATATGACTGTCACATAACCTGACCTTTGTGCTAACGTATCAAAAGATACAGTTCAATCTTATGGCAAAGAGTTTATATCTTTGCAGCGTGATGTTGAAAACATGGGGCTTAGTGTTTAAAGCTTAGTTGAATTTTGAATCAAAACCATGCTGTGGATGCATTTGCTGTGAACAACAAATGAATGGAGTTGGAAGTTGTGTCACTGGTCAGATATACTTGAAACAGTTACAAATGTGTTCTGAAGACACACATTAGACCTTAATTTTAACATGTACATGAAAAGCTAAACAGCTGAGGAAGCTTAAAGTGGGAAGCGATAGGACCATTGAATTCTCATCATGCCTCTGAGAAAATGGTTTTAAGCACTCTCAGAAAGATAAAACTGTGTTTTTGAAGTGCAGTCAGCAGTCTTTGAACCTGAATGATGCTTTCAGTGGACTTCATTAAGTACAGGCCCAGAATCCCACTGAAAATATATATTTATTTGTAGACACTTAATTATTGGCATAGAAACAGGCGGTGGGAAAGAGACATTGATGAATGTCTGAGATAACTATTATTGAATGGTTAATTTGGACAAACTGATGGAGCGAATGACTGGTGGAGAAGGTGTTTAACGTTGAAATCTCTCGAAGGCAGCAGGCCATGGAGGCAGGGAGTTAGAATGGTTTTATTATTATTATTAATTTTGAAGTAGTTAGATTCTGTTTTAATTAAATGTGAAAGCTGCTAATCTACATCAATTATCTACAAGGAACAACATGCCTTAAACTTTAAAGAATGGACACATCAAGAAGAATACATAAAAACAATGAAACCAGTTTTTGTAGTACTTACGAGCTGAAATATAACAGAGCACCAGGTTCAAAGATGAAGAGTCATGTATTCTGTACTTTCTCAGTATAAAAAGGGTTGGTTTTAGGAGTATTCTAAGACAAATGTGCCACTGACTAAAATCTTAACAGTGCTGAATTGGTAAAGCACAGCTCTAAAGAATCTAGTCTTAAAGTTATTGGGTCTTTTCCCCCAGGTTTTCTTTCTCCCCTCTCCTATAACTTAGCAAAGTTGAAACACAGATCCAAAGCAAATGCAGAAGCTCCAAACCATTAAAATATTAACATCCAATTCCTGTGAAAAATCTTAAGGGACAAATCTGGATTTTACTCTTTGTCATATTATCACGATATGACCAATGGTCTGTAGTCCATTGCTTCAAATTTTGTTCAAGTGAGTCAGTGTGTTTTTCACTGCTGAAAGCTAAATGGCTAGCTGTTAGTCACACTGTAGATCACTGAATCCTAATTATTAAACCAAAGATAAAAGAGTTTTGGCATAAATAATGTTTCCTTTGGCGGAACACAAAATGAGCAACTTAAATGACTGAAGGATTCTGCCCTAAAGAGACCCATCACAAAACCCAGAAACCTTGATACACTACTATAAGCTTCAAGAGAAGCAGAAAGTCACAGGAAGCCTTAAAATAATCGGCGCTGACACGAATGCAGTGTGCTTAGTGAAGCATAAGTGATAGTGTGGTAATGGCCGCAAAGCATCCATGCGGAGAGGATGGCTTCCTATCTGCTGCAGTTGTTACCAAACAGCTGAATGCTTTTTTGGGAATCTTACTACATTCCTGGCTTCAATAATATTTCTTTCAGTTTTCTATCTGCTAATTTTGTGTTTGAGAAGAACAAAATCTATTACAAATCAATTACATTTAAACAATCCAAACCCTTCAGCAAGGGCAGTGGCTTGTTTCAGGTTCTTTAATTTCAATTTGTGGCTTTGGGTAAATATTTTTTATAAAAAACATCCATGTGAAAGTAGTAAGCACGAGGTTTTTCTGGTTCACTTCAAAGTTGAATTTTTTTTATTTAGCAGCCTTTTTCTTCCCTTGTATAGAGATACATTTTAGTTGTGTATCCAAACAAAGCTATTCTGTCTTACTAAATGAGTGAATAATGTTCTGGAAGGACATTTGATTTCTACAACAGCACAACCCACATCTGTTGGTCTCATTGTTATGGTTTCACACTGTTCCTGATGATTCATGGCAAAAGGCTTTTTGTTTTGATTCTTAATCAGTGGCAAATGCTAATTGCAGACATGTTCAGGTTATATTATCAACTGCTTCTATCTCTATGACAGCTGAAGAATAGGGAAGTTTCTGAATTCATCTCTTCGTCAAAAACCTTTTGAGAAACCTGTAAGATGCTTTCATAAACAGCAGCTGGTAATAGTATATTTTTCAGGCCTGTCTTCTGTCATTTAAAAAAAAAGATGTAATATTTTGCATTATGTGTGTGGCTGAACATGAGCGATTTGCAGTAGTTTATGGTCTGTGGTGCAAAGCGCAGTGCCAGGTTTATTCAGCTGTGTATCCTCTAGCTATGCAATACTAATTTTCTATGCGTGGTATGTCTTTTAACAGAATGATGGATGTCCGTTCACTGTGTGGGATGTCTCAGTGTTTGCTAAACATGGTCTGTGCCTCTTCATTAACTGTAGATAAACTAGCGGAGGTATTTCACCCTGCGGGAAATATCAGTGGTAGCATAGGTTGCTGGAATGACTTATATAGTGTTACACAGAGTTTGCTCTGCATGTTTTATGGTTTTGAGAATTTCTGAAATGATGAAACTTGTTCTTTCAGTGCACAAACAATTTCAATGTCCTAGTCTGTTCTGTGTCCCATGACTTTGTCTTCGGGTTTGATGTTATTATTATTATTTATTTGAACTTGTGGTTTGTAGATTTGACTATTTCCTAATACAGCTGGAGAACTGGAACGCTTTGGCTGATAAATGAAAATAAGTCTCCCAAAACTGGTGGTAATATGTTGGAGGGGTTTTTTTTGTGTGTGTTTCCAAATGTACAGATAAGAGCCTGAACTAAAGGCAGAAGATGTTTCAATTCACACTTCTGCAGTGAGCTAGAAGCTTGAAATGCCTGTTATTGCTGTCCCTGGCCTTTCAGGTCAGTGCTTATCTGGGAACTGTGAAGTTAGCATGGCACTGGACCAGTCTCTGACTTGAGTTGGAATCATCAGAAGAATTTAGCTCCCTCTCTTTGCTGCCAGACTAGGAGGAGCTGTGTCAAGAGATTTTTTCCTAATATACAGGATGTGTACAGTAGGATGTATTCATCACCTACAAAAGCATGAGTAGCAAACCTGTTTGTTGATGTGACTCAAGTGAACTATCCTGCAGGCAACAGAAATGAAGTGGCATCTTTAAAATACATTTCCTAATAATGTGTGACTTACCATCGCAGTGCCTCTGTCTCCCTGATCTTCTTACTTGCCTGGTTTTCACATCCCAGCAAGATTGCTTCTTAAGCTTGCTTTCTGTCATCTTGCTGGTCATTGCTAGCTCTTTCCACACCAGGATCTTGGGAACAGGCAGTTCCTCTTGGCTTCTCATTCTTAAGAAATGCCCTGGCTCTTGGAACTGCAGTACCCTTTCCATCAGGGCCATGGCAAGGTGACTTATTGCTCCTCTGTGGGTCTCGGCTTTCAAACTGGGCAGCTGCTTGGCAGCTGCTACTGCTCCTAGAAATGACATAAACCACATAACAAGTCAAATCAATTAATAGATAAAGTATTTTTAATTAATAGTACTTCAGTGCAATTATCCTTCAAAATTTGTTCATTTTAAATCTCTTTACCTTACACAGTTTAAAGCTGGTTTAACTCTACTGATATCGACAAATACAATACAGAAGTATAATTGATTTGCTAATATTGCTATGAAAGTTTTTGAATACTACCTATTTAATCTATGAATGTAAATGTTGGCATGCAAGAAGCCAGGAAATAGGAGAAGTGAAGTTATTTGTAGTAGAGATAAAGAACTTGTTTCACTGTATGCCTTTGTATCTAAGTTACAATTGGTATTCTACGAAAAGGAATAAATACTATTGTGTTGTGTAAGAAAGGCATTCAGTCTCCCAGTGTCTGTTCTGCAGGAGAAATTGGTGATAGCTGTGTACAAATGAGTTGCCTTGAGACTAAAACCTGGAGGTAGCTGCAGGGGGTAATGGTGCACTGATCTCTGGGCAAGAAATTATCCTGATTTGTAACTAGGAGAACATTTCCCGGGGTAGCGCATCCATACCTTGTTTCAGAGAGCAGTGTCTTGCGGTTATAACTTAGGGAGTTCAAGTTTCTGGGGTTTTTTTGTAAAATGGGGTCAAATTTTGTTTGTCTCAGGATCTTACATGTGACACGTGCTATTTGAGTGGTTTAGTGTGGTGCAAATTTTAGAAGAAGCAGAAATGAAGCATCTCTTTTCTTTGCCCATGGCTACAGGGGGAGCTGACTCGGCTGACAACTGGTACCTTGCAATAACTTCTGTTGGGTGATTTAACATCTGTTCTTTATTCCAGACCAACTCTTACAAACTCCTTTCCTTCTGGAGAAGGAGACGAGTGAGGCTGCCTTTTTTGTGTCTGCTTATTTATGCCAGAGGGTTTTAAACCTATTTTTTGTTTACAAAAATGGAGGTAACTCACTATCAGCGACTGCTTTAGGGACCTCTTCATGTCAACTGGTAGCAGCACTTAGCAATACTCCACTGGAGGAGCAACAGGAAATCCATTTTGTTAACTCACTGACAGAACATGTTTTTGGGCAAAGAGAGCAAATCTCCTGCATGGTGGTTGTCTCCCCAGAGTTGTGCCTGCAGCTGAGACGGATTTGTGTTTGTTGTTTATGTGCCATGCTATGCTATACCTTTTCTTTGAGAGGGCAATATAGGTAATACACTGTCTTACTAAACTTTCAAACTTCTCTTTCCCCTTTAAATACAAGAAGAATAAAAAATCTTATTGGTAAGCATTTGTTATGTTTATTAATACAAACACTGATACATAGTGCTTAGAGATATGGTTTAGTGATGGGTTTTGTCAGAGTTAGGTTGATGGTTGGACTAGGTGATCTAAAAGGTCCCTTCCAACCTAGGCAATTCCGTGGTTCTGTAGATTAACTTTTTTATGCTGGGCTTGATGATGTTAAAGGTCCCTTCCAACTTAGACAATTCTATGATTCTATGTTGATGCCACCCATAATAATGAATCTCACACTTACGGAATGATCTTCAGCACTGTCATCCCTATTCCCCTGATAAAGATGTGCTGAAATCCTATGTAGTAATTAGGGCGCTCTTCTGTATGCATTTGTTTTTCCATGTCAATGTGTTTTTCTCAAACCCTTGTTTTGCTTATGCTCTGAAAATAAAGCATATCTCTCTTTTTCAAAGTACAAGTCTCATTACATTCGAGTACGTGTTTCAGAGCTAGTTTCCATGCTTTTTAAACTTCATTTGGAGGACTCTATGAATAAATGTTCAATTCAGGAAGTTAACTATGGCCCAGCAAAGAAAACATGAGAAAAACGCATTTACCAGCAAAACTGTGTTGCTTGGCTGCACAGTGTGAATACTGAATACACACTCTTTAAATAACATTTAATAAAATAAAAGCCTTAATGTTTATAATTACACAATTTGTGGATGCAGTACTGAAGCACAGTGTTCAAAGCCATTGACCCTGGCATGGTGGTGGATAGTTTCAGGGGTCAGCTGCAGCTACACAACTGCTTCTGATTAGTTTTACCTAATCCAATTGAAACCAACACATCCGTTTTGCCCAAGAAAACAATAGTGCTAGCTAGATTTGAGCTTACTTTTGCATAGTTTAATCGCTTCCTGGGGCATGTCAAGTTAGCAGTAAAAAAAAAAAGTTATGTAGCACTGAAGGCTGTTTGCAAAGACTACAAAATGTATAATAAAGATGTGAATGAAGCTATATATGTGTTTGTGTATACATGTGTAAGTATATATACGTATTTACAATAGATACTTCCCTTAAACACTGCAGTACTTCTTTAGGTCACCTAAAAGAGATGCTATGGCTCAACCACAAGGCCTGGGCTTGGTATGGGAAGGAATAAATGGAACCTGCCTGTGTTGTGCTGGACACTAATGCATAGGTCTGCTGGGCAGAGGCGGCTGCTATCAGTGGGAGTGGGAAAGGCTGGAAGACAAGAGGCAAACCACTTCTGGCACCATCTGCTGCTTTTATATGAGGGGGACACGTGTATCTGATGTAAGCGCTGGCTATGAGTCAGAGATAAGGAAGGAAGAAATGATAGAGGCAGTAAAGCCAGGGAATAGAGAAAGAGAACAGCATTTAGTCTGCAACATATGTATGAGAGAAAAGGCAAAAACCTAGTTCTACCTTCTTCTGTTGAAGAGATAAAATTCTTTAAGCATATATATTGTCGTGCTAATGAATAAAACAGACCATTTATCAATGTGAAGGGAGCCTGAGACATCTGCTCTGAAGGGACCAAGCTTAAGGAATATGAAAGGTCTTTGTAACTTTATATGAACAAGTTGTTCATATCCACATGCACTTCAGAGTACTAATGACAAATACCTTAAGGTCAGCTCCTTTGTAACTGTCTGCGTGTATATTGTACACCTGCCAGCTGCTCTAAGATTTGCATGGCTCTTCCCCACAGGTATAGATTATAAGACTACAACAATTCTTCTGGATGGCCGACGAATCAAGCTGCAGCTCTGGTAAGTGTGTGCCTCACCTTTCCTCATCATTTATATTTCAAAGACACAAAAACGCAACTCTTCAGGGCAGGAGTTCTCCCCTTATGCTTCAGAAACATTTAGTCACCTGAGAAGCGTGAGCCAGGCAGTTAGGCCTTGTCGTGGGTCATGCTTTCTCTTTACCTCCATTTTGCATCTATTTCATGTAAAATGAGGGTCCCTGCAGTTTCCTTATGTAAGAGATGCAGAACAAATGCAGAAGAAAGGCACAAAAGATTACAAGTGCCTTCAAGATAGATTCAAAGTGCCTTCAAAGATTATAAAATATACTGGTAATGAGAACCATGAAGGTAACTTAGAAAGAATACAGTGACTGTAATAGCAACATCCCTGTGCTCAATTTATTAGTAGTAGTGGTTGACTAAATAACCACAGTATTATAAAAAAAAAAGAAAGAAGAAAACGCTCATGTAATTTAGTCTGCATTCTGATGTGATTTGATCTTTACAAAAACATGTTGAGAACAAATAAAATTATTTCACAGCAAAAGTTTTTCCTGTAGGGACAAATATTTGGTGCTTTTGTGTTAAGGCTGTTTGAAGATGGCTATCCTCTGGTTCATTTAGAAGTATTCGGCAAGTGATACAAATTGAAAAATGCAGCAACATTACTGCCTCTTAAATGCATTGTTTTCCTCTTTCCCTAAAGTCATGGCATAAAAGAGGGAGAAGTAAGGTCAGTGCAGGCCAAGAAAGAGATGGAGTCTGATTTTTGTGGAACCGTAATCTAGGTAAATCAGAGACGGGTTCTAGGAACAAGCAGTGTTCACATAGAATGGAGAACTGAAGGTGAAAATGAATTACTATTTCCTCCTAGAAAAAGACATTCCTGTGCCCTTTCCATCTTTGAAATTAATTTTTGTGGTTTTTCTTTGAAAGTATTTGAGTTAAATGCCTGTGTGTCAAAGCTAAGTAATTTTTAATTTATTCGTCGCTACTGTTTTTTGCCTTTGATTTTCTAAATAATGTTTCAAATGCTAAATGCAATGATGGATAATAGTACTCTGCCATATGGTATCTTCATTACTTGATATTTTGTTTACCTACTTTCTTTTTCTTCTTCTGTCTTCCACTTTATATAGCTTAGCAAAAATACCACGTTAAGCTTATCTGAGAAGCAGCCAGAAAGGAGATGTTTTAATTCTTTTTGTGAAGGGCAGGGATGTTCTTTGGATTCCTTAAAATAACAGATTGGAAGTGTTTCTACAGTTGACCATATACGGAAATATGTGCCTTGCATTTGAAGATTACAGATCTACTTCAAAAAGTCTTTATGGAATTTTGTTTCCTATCATGTTTGGAAGCAAAATCAAATTTATAGTGAAGAACGCTTTATGCAGTGATTTTTTTTCTTTTTTTTTTTTTTAATTTTTTTGTGTGTATGCTTTTCTAAAAATCTGTGCTGTCTATGACTGCAGGGATGCCTTCATCATACTAGACTCATGATGAGCTATTGCTGCTGTAAGCAAGAATTTACTGGTTTTCCATTGGTTTCCTTGGTGATAGCTATTGTTTCCTCCCACTTTTCCTGTGAAAACAGCATCTTTCTTCAAGCTGACCTAAAAGGAAAGTCTAGTGGCATACGTACACTTGAGCAATAGCCTTTGTTCTCCAAGGGCATAACAAGAGTAAAGTTTGAAGTTCTTGTCCTCTTTCCCTGAGAAATCTGAGAAATGTAGAGGAAAGGGCAGATGCCAGTGGGAGAAAACTGCTGAGATGGAGAAGAGCTCTGGTGCATTAGTGCCTGCTGCTGCATGACTAATGGTAGAAGAGCTGATACTGGTCAGAACAGATGAGTTAATCTAGCTGAACTCTTAACACAGGAGACCACCAAATATATATGTAATTTATTTTGTTTAGGGATACATCAGGACAAGGGAGATTCTGCACCATATTTCGGTCTTATTCAAGAGGCGCTCAGGTAAGCAAAGTACAACTTTCTCAGTGATGTGTAATGGTTGTTGGATGGATGAAAGCAGAGTTAGCAAACCATCGTGAGGGCTTCTGTAGCTCACATGTGGATCACATGCAGATTCAGTAGCAGTCTGAAGAGAACATGAAACATGGGAAATAACAAGGGGCAAGATTTTCTTTTGGGGAGGGGAAATACATAAGACGGAAGTTGAATCAGGGTAAAATACAGTGATGAGATAGATATATATAGATATATATATATATACACATATACACACACTTATGCCTTCTTATAACTTCAGCGTGTTACCTTACTTTAGCGTGTTACCTTACTTTGATCATGTGAAAACTACGCTAAAACTACTTTGTAAAACTGTGTGCCAAGTAAGAGACACTGATAACATAGAACTGTCAAGAGTAATGTGAAAAAAACATAGTCTAAAAGGTGATGAAACGTAACACCTTGTAAGGAAATTACCTTAAAAAAAAAACCAGACACACAAAGTCACTATAGCTTCAGAATTTAAAGTATTGCCATAGTTCATGACGCTTATTAGTTCTGATGAGTTCCATCTGTTATGTTCCAGAAATGCACAGAGCACTGAATCTTCAAGCTACCAAAAATATTTATTTGCTATGACTTGTGATGTGTCTATGATCAACCAAACTTGTCCACTATAAAAAGAAACATTTACCAATACATTAGACCATGAAACTACACAGAGAGATGGGGCTTTGTTTCACAGAATGCTGAGGTTCTGCTCCATTAAGTTGCTCAGCGTCTTACAAGATTATTTCAGAATTGGAAAGTTTACAGATAGTATTCTCTGTGTTATGCCTCTGTTAAACCTCAATTTTAATATTTCTTTTTTTTAATACAGGGAGTGATACTAGTGTATGATATTACAAATCGTTGGTCGTTTGATGGCATCGATCGATGGATAAAAGAAATAGATGAGGTAAGGTACAATTCCAGAGTGTCACTTGTCTGTAACAGATGACTAAGACCAACTGCTTTTATGGTATTTTCTACTGTTTTTACCGGCATTTGCAGGCAGTGCTTACTACAAAGTTATCCAAGATGCCAAGCTTACAATTTTCTTTCTATGTTTATAATTCTAGAAAGTTGGAAACATATCAGCTAACATGTCTGATTTCTTTAAAGGTGTTGATGGAAAACATATGGAGGGCAGAGATTTCATACTGTAGTCCCACTCTTGCTTAGATTTGTCACATCATCTGCGCAAGCCTGTCTTCTCTGAGGAAGGGATGTTTTTAGATCAGAGCATCATAGAGTAATTTAAGCTGGAAGGGACTTCTAGAGATCATCTGGATCAAACAACCACTTAGTCTTTAAATCCTGAAAAAGCTTTTGTTTGTTTTAATTGATACAAAGGGAAAATGGAAGCCAAACTATTAAATTTTTTATTGCTTCTCTTTGCTCAGCATGCTCCTGGTGTACCAAAAATCCTGGTTGGAAATCGCCTTCACTTAGCCTTCAAGCGCCAAGTGTCTACTGAACAAGCACAAGCCTATGCTGAGAGGCTGGGCATGACTTTTTTTGAAGTCAGTCCGCTCTGCAATTTCAATATTACGGAGTCCTTTACCGAGCTAGCAAGAATAGTACTGATGAGACATGGAATGGACAGGCTCTGGAGGCCGAACAAGGGTAAGCAATGTACACTGAAAATATCTAAATTTAGTCCTAGCTAAGGTTTACGGTTCATTAGTATAAAATAATTTTCAGAAACTTTAACCCTGATGCAAAAACATCAAAAAAAGAAGGACCGGGAATCCTGTACAACTTGCTTTCTAAACAGAAAATACATATCTGTAGGCATAACCTGCTGTTCCTGCTTTTGTAGGGAATAACGTCTTTCCTAGAACTTACACACTCAGTCATCTAAGCATTAAGACGTAAATAGGAAACTGAAGCAGCAGATTTTTTTGGATATGTGGGAAAAGGTGTGGGAGGAGAAATGGGAATTCATCCTGGCAGTACAGAGTGCGTGCGGAGTGCTGGGTGTGCTGCTACCATGTGGCTGACAAAAGCACGTGATTATAATGTGAATTTTATGTCTGTTTTTAAGTACTGAGTCTGCAAGACCTGTGTTGCCGTGCCATAGTTTCCTGTACCCCTGTGCATCTTGTTGACAAGCTCCCTCTCCCCGTTGCCTTAAGAAGCCATCTCAAATCTTTCTCCATGGCAAATGGCCTTAATGCCAGGATGATGCATGGACGCTCCTACTCCCTCACATCCAGCAACATCAATAAAAGGAACAGCTTAAAGAAAGCAAAAATCATCCGGCCACCGCAGAGCCCACCAAAAAACTGTACAAGAAACAGCTGTAAAATTTCTTAAGCTCTTTGTGGGAAAAGGAACCTGGATGGAATCCCCGCGTGTGAAGTGTTGAACACAAGGACTCCTTGTCTAATGGCTGAGCACACTCTATGTATGTATCACAATACAGAGACAAAAATAAGAAAATTAAGTGTTATTTAGAGCTTGCTCACTCCAGTAATGCTGCTTCGGAATGAATGATGTGTGTTCAGTGCAACTGAAAGGATGTGACACTTTGGTGTTGGATTTTCATACTGCATTTTATTTTCTAACGTGCATGAGGCCATTGTTTTTACTAGTAGTTGTGTTTTCATGTAGGGGATAATTATCATTCTACTCAGTTCTTAATTCCATGAAATCTGGAAAGTGACTTACTGTGTAATTGTATAAAATCCTGTCTTTTTGCAAACTCTTCAAAAATATAAAAATGAGTCATCGGTTTGCATATTCAGGCGGACGTTTTTAAATGCAATGTATTGTATACATTGTTAAATCCTGCAAACAGTGTGACAAATTCCAGTAATACTGCAATTGTGTATTTGCATTTTTTGTAAAGCTTCCTTGAGAACTCTGAAGCACTAACTTAACTAAGCTAAAAATGTATATATAATTATTATGCACATACACAACAAGGTTTTGTCCCATTAGTGTATGTAATAGATTTGATAAAGTTTTTGGTATGTTATTTAATACTTTGGGGAATTAATTTGTGGTTTAAATACTTATTTTTCTGTAAAAAAAATATATAAAAATATTACATTTTATACCACTCCCTAAGAAAGTTCTAGGAGGAGAATGCCAAAGACACTGTGGTAAAAGGAACATGACTTAAAGAGCTGCTTTATAAGGAAAGAACACTATTTAAAAAAAAAATAAATGTTTCTGGAAAAGAAATCCTATTATGCTTTCTTTAACTGGGGGAGGTTGTCTTTAGCTTCCTTTAGAAGAATTTGAAGAACAACATACCTGAACTTAGACACCAGGAAAGTGAAGTCATCCTAAAAGCATCACGTAATGCTTTTGATACAACCTCTATCTCCAAGATTGTTAACTGAAATATGGAAAAATAATAGACATCAAGTCTTCCTTCTGTTTGTGAAGGAATTGTGTGACTTGTTCTCCTGAGCAAGGACAGGCTTTTGAGTTGATGGTGTAGCTTCATCCCCGTTTATTCTAGGTGTCCTCACTGCTGTGAGATACCATCAAGTTATGTATCTGTAATATTCCTTCTGGATCAGCAGAGATGTCCACAGCCTCTGTAGGTGAGGAGGGGAAATTCAAGCCGGTAAAATGCCAAAGTTATGCCAGGACCCGGACCAGTCAATGTATCACTACTTAAAGAAAAATGCAGCCAGGCACAAGTCTCATAGTTGAAGACTAAATGGGAAAACAAAGTTCGGCGGCAGGAACTCCTGTCGGATGGCTCCCCGGTGATGAGCAGGCTCCACCTGCTGGGTCGTCTGTGCAGAGCGAGCTGCAGAGAAACGCTGTCGGCATCGGGGTGAAGCTGTCGGACTACAGAAATGGCATCTCCACGGCTTAAGAAACTGTACACGGCAGCTACAGCTACAAGGGGTTAAACCTGAATCCAAGACATGCGTACTTCAGGAGTGGTCTGGTTACATTTGACTAGCAGCTGTGTGCAGTGTGAAGAGGTCTCTTCCACGCACATTGCTATACTATTTTAAGTTTCTTCTGAATTAGTCTTGGCCTCTTCAATCACCAGCTCATCAGTTTGTTTCCATTCTGTATGTGCTATGCAGTAAGCATGCCTAGCTGGAAAGAGCATTAATATGGACATGTGCGTCCTCAAAGTCAGATTCTCTATTCCCCTGCCGGCCAGTATAAAGACAAGGTAAGGAGAGGCTGGAGCAGTGCTCCTTCCCTCTGCTAACACCTGTAGCCACTCCATGCAGAGTGAGTAAAGCCTGAGCCTGTAGTTGGAAAGAAGATGACTTAAAAAAAGCAAAGAAGGGCTTGTTATTTCATGTGCCAAGTCTCTTGAGTGCCCGAGGAGACCAAATCTTGTAAAGATGCAATGTAATTATTTCTTTCTTCTTTTTATATATATATAGGAGTGCACAAAGAATAAGGTACCGTTGGTCACTGCAGGTAGCTCCAGGACTGTAATGAGCCATTGTAAACTGAAAAGCCATATAATTTCCAAACAGAAGTCTGCACTAGAGACAAGCAGGTCACAAATCTGAAATACAATACGAAGCCATTGGTGTGGAAGGCACAGAGCAAGGAAAGGAAACGAGTGCTCACAAAGGACAGGGAACAGCTGGCATTTGTGTGAGCACGCACACAGCGTGGACTTCCAGCTAATCACACAGTCATGAAATAATTCCAGTTGGAAGAGGCCTCAGCAGGTCCCTCATTTTCCTTAAAGTAAATTCACTGTTGATCTCAGATCAGGTTGCTCAGGGCCTTGGGTATTCAAAACTTCCAAGGTTTCAAGTTGGGGTTTTTTCTCTGTGGTGGTGGCGTTTGGGTTGGGTTTTTTTGTCAAGTTACGGTATCCCGGATTTCAGCATCTTCTAAATGTATTTTCTCTGTTTTTGCTGGTCTGATGCTCAGTACGCCCTTGCTGTGAGGGCTTTCACCCAATGCCCCGTCCCGCGCCAGACTCTGGGTTCGATCCCGGCAGCCCCCTGTCAGGCGGGGGATCCCCGCGGGCGCGCCCAGCCCGGGCAGGGTCGGAGGCGGGCAGCGACAGGCCTGTCCTCCTCAGGCGCCCGCAGCCTGTGCCCGTGCCCGCGCCACCCTCGGGCCATATACTCCTCCAGCCAGCCCCGCGAAAACCCCTCGTCCTCAGACACGCACCGAGCTGCCGCCGATCCTCCTCCTCTTCCTCCTCCTGCCCAGCGGCAACACACCCCCACCACCGGCTCCGCTCCCTCCCTCACAGCCGGCCGCGCGCGCGCCATTCCCGCCCGCCCGCGGGGGCGTGGCGTGGCGCCGCTCGATTGCTCGGCGCTTCTCCCGCTGGCGGGTGGATGTGCTCGGCGCTCGGCGGCGCTGCCTGGCAGGGTCGGAAGCAGCCGCCGGCCTGTCCGCCGCGGCGCGGCCCGGTTCGGTTCGGCCCGGGCGGGCTCCGGCGGCGGGGCTGAGGCGGGCGGGCGCGCGCCGCCATGGTTTAAAGGGCGGCGGGCGGAGGCGAACGCGAACGGGCAGGAGCCATGAACCTGCTCCCGGCCAACCCGCACGGCAACGGGCTGCTCTATGCCGGCTTCAACCAGGACCACGGTGAGGTGGCGGGGCCGGGCCGGGCCGGGGTGCGGGGGGAGCGCGCCTCCGTGAGGGGAGCGGGCGGGGCGCGGGGCCGGCCGGCGGCGGGTCCCCTCTCCGTAGGGCCCGGTCCTTGGCAGCCGGTCTGTAGCAGTCAGGAGCCCGGCGGAGGTCGCCGCCCGGGGCCGGTGAGGGGAGTGCGGCCCCCGCCCTGGATCTGGGCCCGCCGCCGCGCCCGGCAGCGGTGAGTAACCGGGGGGCGGCCTCGGCGGCGGCCCGGAGCCGCGATCCCGGAGCTGCGATCCCGGCCTCGGGGGCGGCGGGCAGGCGGGGTCCCTTCCTGTCTGTGTGTCCCCTGCTCGCCCCCGCTGCGGCTGACAGGATCCCCGCCGTCTGGTGGCTGTAGCTGCCGCGGTTACATCGTCCCAGCCGGGAGGCTTTTCGCAGGGGGGTGAATTCACCGTCCTCTTGTCGTAGCTGGGGTGCGCGGGTACCGGCCGCCTTGGAGAGGATCGGCCGCGGGGAGCGGGGGGAGAGCAGAGGAACAGCCGTGTTTAACGTGCACCTTCAAATACATCTGCCGCTTGGATGGCGCTTCGGTACTTGCCGCAAGTTGCGCCGCTTCAAATTGGGCGGCCTGCCTCGTGTGAGGCTGCCTTAAATCCTGTGCTCAAAGGGGGGTGCTTTTGAAACCGCCTTACTGAAAAGGTAACTCGCAAAATGTCACTTTGTTAGTGTAACTAAGTACTTTGCATTCAAAATTAGGGGTGTAGCTTTTTTTTGCCCGATTTGTATTTTTAAAATTATGATTAAAACTACTAATCGTATTGGCAGACATCTAAGTACAGGTACGTGGACCACTGAAAAGCTTCAGAGCTGGCTGCTTGGTTTGGTTTTTTTCTCTGTGTTAGAAAGGGGAAGCCCTTTTCTAGCAAGGGGGTGCATATGCCTCGTCGTGCTTTTGCAATATAAAAATAGCCCCAGTCTTATGCGTAAGTGTCATTTTTGTGGAACAAGGAGTAGAAGGTCATAATTTTGTAATGTCCTTTTGTCTTAACAAATAATACTCTTGCCTAAGACAGTCTTGCAACTTCTGTCACTGCAGACTGCAGTTCATGTACCTGTTGCTGATGCTGTTGAAGTCGTGTGTAAACACAAATTATTCTGTTGATTCTAGTCTAACATTTCTGATGATGTTTTGTCAGTAGTATTTCAAGCTGTTAATGAAGCAACCTTCTTGGTAGCTCTCTTCATGCTATCCTGTTGGCTTGAAAACAACAGAATAATCTGTTTTTCAGCAACTCTGCACTTGTCTTCATCTTGCATTTGCAACAGAGATGGAAAAAGAGATTTGTGCGGATGTGCTTCATTTCCCATCTGCAGGGGTCTGTAATGAAGCAGTAACGTTTGATGCTTGGCCTGTGACAGGGCTGGGTTATAGAAAGAACTGCGTAAGAAGCTAAGTTTCTCTTTTACTGCACAATGCCTTTAGAACATCCTTTTAGTACATAGAACTTGTTCTTTGTTGCAAAGGCTTCCTTAAATTCTGTAGCAGTAAATGCAACATAAACACTTTTTTGAATAATGTCATATCCCGAGTATGTTAATGGATTTGTTTCGGGAATCTTAAACTGAGCAGCTTATTCCTAACAGTATTCCAGTCCCGCCCTACCCAGCCTGGCAAGACGACTGAATAACAACAAAAACCTTGAACAAAACCCGTATTTGGCTTTCATTTGCAGGCTCCTGGAGCTTTTCCTGCTTAGGCGTGACGACCTTTGAACCGTAGGTAGCATGCAACTTTTCCAAAAGGCCCTAAACTTGTAAAGTGTTAAAGGAAAGGTAATTCTTTGTCTGCTCAAAGAAGAGTAGACAAGAGGAAAAGCTCACTTCTTCCTTCTTGCTTCTCCCAAAAATAGAAATATGAGTCACTTGAGTGCTGAAGCTTAGTAGTGTGGGTGTCTGCATATATTGTCACAATAACCTAATTTCTTAGTAATTTAAGACTAGCCGATCCCGTAATGATGGGAAGATGGGAGGAATGATCTAATAAGCCTCTCCCAGTCGTAACTTCCATGACCGACAAGTGATAAAGTAAGCATCTGCAGTATTTCTGAAATGGGCTTCCCTTACTCTGTTTTGAGTGATACTCAATTTTTATATTGGGTGCCTTTGCCACTTTTTGTTTTTAAATTAAAAAATAAAGAAACAATATAACCCCCCAAAATGTAAGGGTCATATTGCAAGTTGTTCTCCATTGTTTTAAAACAGAATACTCTGACTTTAGGTTCTTAATTTCAAGCTGGTATGCTCCTGATTTCAGGCACTTTTCTAATGCTTTCAGAAGGATGTGGAAGTGCTTTACAGAAATGAACAGACAAAACATCATCATAAATTACCATACCCGAAAGTATATGTGTAAATTACTGACAAGTTTCTCTTTCGTCACTGTTGTAGTCTAAAGCTAGTTTGAAAACTGAGGTGTGGACTTGTTTTGGTGTTGAAACACTTGGCTTATTCATCTGATCTCCTTTAGTGGACTGAAATGTTTCACTATAGGTCCCCGTAAATGGTATCAGGATTCTGTGCTCCCTTACAGCTTTAGACAAAATTTGCTGTGGCGAGGAAGACTGATGTGCTAGGAATTGCGCCTGCCATGGTCACTTCCCCAGACTTCTCTATTGCAATTTCTGGATCTTGGGCCCCAAAGCCTGCAGACTACTTTATGTCAGCATGTCCCCTTCAGCTTGTGGTATCTTCCAGGACAGTCATTCATTTAACCCTTCCTTTGTTTGTTTTTCTAAAACCAAAAGAAAAAACTCACTGTGGCCTCACTGAGACTGTTGGCAAATAGTACTTTTACTGTAGGAAGAAGCACAACTGTGGGTTAGGGTAATAATTCTGTAATAATTAATTTACTAAAAAAACCATAGATAGATCTGAGTTGTCTTCTGTCAGCGGCTCTTTGACAGCACGTCTGTCCCTTCTCAAAATGCGATGTGAACCTCCCGTGGAAGGAAGCGAAGGAAGCGTGCCTGTCACTGTTGCAGCTCCCGGCTCTGGCAGCCCTTCCCCAGCTCTCTCCTACACAAGAGCTTCCAAGCTGTAGCTGAACTGTCCAACTTGTGATCCCACTGGTAAACGCTGGGATCAGATGGGAAACACTGGGCTCCAAAGCTGTTCCTGTAATCTGGAATTGAACGAGTAGCAGTAATCTTCCTCTATGGTTTTCTCTTGTTTGGCTCCGGGGTTGCTGTGACTCAGAACTTCGTATCTCTCAGTAATGAGGTATGGGGAATATAGCTGTTACTCACGTTCCCCCAGTTCTGGTGTATTGTCTCCAGTTTAAAGTATAGATATTCCCGAGACATTAAAAGCAGCCCACATCTTAGTCACGAGGTCAGTCCTGCGGAAGAGCTGTAGTGATGCTACAGGAAATGTAATGTCTGTGTCTTATTGCATTAGGAGTGCTCTGTTTGGGTGGTGCTGATATTAACACAAGTAAAACTTCACAGTGCTCTCTTACTGTAGAACAGTTTCAGCATCCCTCTCCATCTCTCCTGGAATTCCAATATTGTGTTAGAAAACAGTCGCTGGAAAAATAATTGTATAGATAACACACTGCAGCTACCAGAAACAGATTAGTTCTCATCCTGTATGGTCTTATTTTATATAGAGAGAAATGTTTCCATTGTAATTTGCTTTCTAATTATCCCGATAAAGTATACTGCACAAGGTCACAGCTTATTAGTGCTGTCATTTCAACACAGTGCATTCTTACGTAGTCAACTGACAGAGCAAACTAGAGAGTGATGCACTGAGATGGGAGGAGGTAAAATGAATATAGTTAATTTAAAAGCATCTATTTCAATATGTCTATTAATCTTTCTATAAGTACTATATTCTTGTTAACCATTCTCTGTCTGTGTTTCCATATGTAAACAAGTACTTTTTGCATTTAATTTGTTACAAAATCTTGGACAGGGTGAAGCTGAGCCTGCGAGTCTTTTGGGTTGGGGGAGTAGGGTTTTGTGTGTGGTGTTTTCTTCACCGTTAACTAACTGGTTGTACTGTCGGAACAGCCCAGTATATTGGGGCTGTGACTCTGCTCTTCGTGAGTATATGTAAAATAAGTGGGTTAATTTGTTTCCTTTTTACATTTGAGGGTGCAGAGATGAGTCTTGTATACTCGTTTTTCCTTTGTATGTGTGAGTTCAGTGAATAGGAACCCTGAGGATGCTGCCAAACATACGCAGCCCCCCTCATAAGATACTGGTCTGTAAAGCAGAGGATGTGTGTGATGCCTTTTTTCTTGTTGTTTTTGCTGTTGGGTTTTGTCAGTTGAGGGGTTTGTGTTTGGCTGTTGTGTTTTGGCTTGGTTGTCTTTTTTTGGTCTGTTGTTAGTTGGGTTTTTTTGTCGTGTTTTGTTTTGTTGTTTTTTTTTTTTTTTTTTTTTTTTAAATGGTCCTACTTAAAATGGAACTCTTGAAGTATTAAAAAGGAATCTCAAATTGGCTGCATTATTTTTCCCAAATTATGGAGTTTTTAAACTAACACTGCTGTCAAGATCAAGTTTATTATAAGTTTTTGTATTGTTATGTGAGAATAGTGATTTTGTTCTGGGTTATAACAAACAAATAAAATTGTATTGTTTGTTCTGACATCTTAACTTGCATCAAGATATGAGCCATGGAAGACTTGTATTGAATGTTGCTCGCTTGCTTTTCAGGGAACATATGCCTTTTTTTAATTGAGCTTATATTAAGCTAATAGTACAAAAACCACACAGCCAGCTCGCCCCGTGTGTAGTGGGGACCAGTGCTGGTGGTTGGTGAACCGTTAATGCCAGGAATGCCTGAAACGCCTGAGACACTCTCTTGCAGTCTGAGCCTTTCTGCCGCAGTCTGAGCCACCGCTCCCCAGTGAAACATTCTGGTCTCGTGGGGAGGAAATCCTGGGTCACCTGGCTGTGGGGAAATGGTTTGGAGACCCGATGTTTAGGGCGAAGACTTCCTTCCCCCCCTCACCCTGTGATTTTGGGGTATTCAGTTTGGGGAAGGGGTGCATTTAGACACAGCTCCTCATTTTTTATTTGGTGGGTTCAAATCGTTGCAGTCCCTGCAGTGCATAAGAATAAAACCACCAGACTAATTTGAATATCTTTGTTCCAGTACCTTGAAGATGTTAACTGGGTTATAGTGCATATAAATTGTGTAGCAGCTAATCTTCTGTCAGTCTGCCTCTAGTGACGGTAGCTGCTTCTTAATGACTTGTAATTGCTCTAACTTCACACTGGCGTTTCTTAGTATTAACAACTGCATTCACTCATTAGTGAGTAAAACAGCAGGACAGGATACTGGTGGTTTGATGGATTCCACTAAAAAGGCACATGCATAATTCTGTACATAAAAGTAACTAAAATAATTTTCCAGAGTATTTTAATCTGGCTTCTACTCATTCGCTAGTTTAGACTTAAGCTATTGGCACGTAATTATTGGCATCTGGCAGCGGTAGGCTCTTGTTAGAGTATTTGTAAAAACTGTGTTTGAGAAGCTCTCTGCTGTGGAAGTACGAACAATGGATCATGCTTCATATAGTCGTAGTCACGGTGTAAAGTTGGATCTAATAAGAAAAGAGGGGTTTGCTTCGTAATGCCTCTTGGACCATAGAAGTTAAAATGCAGGTTTCCTTCCCTCTGTAGCGCATGGCATAGGATACAGACGGGTTGGGAATTGCTCTCCTTTCCTTCTATTGTTTTCTCACCTGTCTAGAAAGAATACTGAGAACTTTTCACTTCCAATAGGGGCCAGGGTAGAGGACAACTTCTCCAAACAGTTTTCACTTGCAATCACTAACAAAGCCTGCAAGTGGTTTTCAGCTTGAGTTTAACAATGCAGTTACTGAGTAATGCTCTCTTAACCCTCTGGCTCTCGCTCAGTTCTGGAGCGTATCTCACAATTACTATATATGTGTATATATATGTGCTTTTTACTACAGGATGCTTTGCATGTGGAATGGAAAATGGATTCCGAGTTTATAATGCAGATCCACTCAAAGAAAAAGAGAAACAAGGTAAAATGCTTACTTATTATACCATGCTAGTTCTGTGTTGGAAGCTCAGCCTCCTCGGTTTTTTTCTGTAAGATTCTTGCTTAGCTTTCACCATTCCATCACTGGAGGGCTTTGAATAAAGCCTCAGAAAAGGAAGTCCATGCTGGTCCCAAAGGGACTCTCACTTATGCCTCTGCCTTGTCAGATCTTTATATGCTATTAATTTGCATAAAGCTGGCTGATGATGAATTTGCCTCACCTTCTTGCAGAGGCTGAATTGTGTTGGCAGCTGCTGATGTTTGTAGTCCTGAATAGGAGCTAAGTTGCCTGGTTATTCACAAGTGGGAGAAGAATTGCTCGCTGCAGTGGTATTATGTATCAGCAAGAGAAGTTGTTCTGTTCTTGTGCAGTAATCTGGATGATCTAGTGTAGCAATAGAACTGCTGCCTTTTTGCTGGAGACCTGGACACAACATTTCTTGTACTTGCTTAGAGTATTGCTTGCGAGAGTACTGTGAGCTCAGACCTCTAATACTCTAAATTTTATATTCTCTGTGTGCTTAAAAAATTGGGGAGGATCTTAAGACGTTAAACCTAGTATCATATCTTAACAGAAATGACTAGGTGAGCTATATTAACAGGTAGTGGGGCTTTTTATCAGAAAGCAAACATAACTGAGTCAAAATAAGGGAAAGTGAAACCTAGCCATGCGATTCTAACCCTTAAATATAGGAAGAACGCTGCCATGCTAAACAGGTTTCCCAGCACATCCAGTCTGTGGTGATAGAAATGATTTAATAAGAAGAAAAATGTATTTAAAGCAATTCCTATGAAACCAGAAACTAGGCATGCTTTCACTTTCTAGTGCTGTAAGAGATTTCAGTCACTGTTCACGTGGCCAAAGCCGACAAACTATTTTCTATTCTTAGTACTAAATTCTTCCATAAGTCTCCATTGAGACTAGCACACTATGATAGTGTGCTAAAAGGATCAGAATTCAGGTTGAAGTCCTGTTGAGTTCCTTGTCAAAACTCTCCCTGCCAGTAGGTCCGGACGTACTTCCAGAGATGTTTCTTATCAGTCAGATTGCCTTTCCCCTGTGGATTTGAGAGGTCAGGCTGTACTGGCTGCAGAGGCACACAGAGAAATCTTGTTCATCTTTTGTGTATGTTTAAACCTACCTGAGATAACCTCAGTTGGAGCTTGTCTGTCTGATTGATTTCTGTAACCCAGTATGAAACCAAGTCTTAACTCTTAGGCCCTGGCTTGTCTGTCCTACATCCAGGAGTTCGTGGAGTTCCCCGTCTGAGCATCACCTGTCAGAACTGCAAAGATAATGGTTAAAGTGTCTGTTCTAACATAGATTCAGAACACACTCCACATTCTTAAATTGTCTCAGGTTATCATTTGTAAATATTTTAAGACTTTTTGTCATGGTGATAATACCTCTTCATATCAAAATGCGCTGTCGTGCTTGAAATGCTTTAATGGACTTAAGAGGAGGACCTGGTGCGGAAGGGGGGAGTGTCCAAATATAATTGTTCAGGAAGGAACCACGTCAGTCAGAAGTGTTATTGAAGAAACCACAAGGACTTGTATGAAATCCAAGGCTCTCCTGCTCCAGTGTGAATACCTTTCCAGGCATCTACCTTCAGCGTTGCGTAGTCAAGTCCCAACATAAATTCCTCATCCAGACATACTGCAGTGCTTCTTCCTGTCTAACTGCATCTCCCTCGTCCTATCCTTCAGTCCACGTCTCTCCATTGCAGGGCTTGGTCCCAGCTCCTCGGCTGTTTTTGCTGTTTTCTCCCATCCCTGTTTCTGACAGCAGGTCTCTCTTGAGTCCTTGTGAAATTGCAGCTTTCCCTCTAGCTTTGAGATGGTTTACTAGCTACGTCCACCTTTCCCATCGCAGCCTGCCAGCGTGGGGGGGTGTTGGACAGTCTTAGAAGGAGAAGCTTGTTTTTAACTCTGCTCATTAACCTTGAAAGCCACAGTTACAGCCTCTGCTCCTGACAGTTCAGTGCCCTCTCCCCAGTGGAAAGCCAAGCATCCCTCTAAACAAAGGGAGTGTAAACAAAGCCAAGCCCCCACTCAAATGTCATCAAATAGAAAAAATCTTTTATTATAAAATCCCCTTGTTGATATTTTGTTCCTCCACTTGCACCATAAGCACAGCATCTTATTCTACTTCTTCTACAGTTGAGATTCTTAAAAAGAAAAAAGATCTGATCCTAATCTTAAACAAGCACAAAAAAAATCAATCAAATGGCGGGAAAAAAAAACCAACACAAACCCCTTACTCTTAGAAGATTTTCTGTGTTTTAAGGTCAGCCAGGGCAGGAAGATATGATTCTTCTCAGGTGTCTGAGAAGTGCTGGATAAGGTGAGCTTTTCTTGTAACAGTGGTAAAAATGAGATGGCATTTTAATGGATTCTGACGCTTTTAAATAAAATATATTTGTCTTTCAGAATTTCTAGAAGGTGGTGTTGGCCACGTCGAAATGTTGTTTCGTTGCAACTATTTAGCATTAGTGGGTGGAGGAAAAAAACCGAAGTACCCACCTAACAAAGGTGAGTCTTGAGGAACAAACCTTGTAAGTGTTTGCCTTGGTGTCTGTGTGAAAGTGCCCAAAGAGCTCCCAAACCAACTGCCTTGAGCTGGGGTTGGGCGTTCTGAAGGTTGGCTCTGTGTGTGCGTGAAGGGGATGTGGCAGCAGGTTTAAGTAAACGTGGTGAAATGCATTGCGCTGCTGCTGTGGCAGTGTCACCAGGCAGCTCCCTGCAGTGACCAGTCTCTGAGACCTAGTGACAAAGCCTGTACTCCCCACAGGCAGCTTTGCAGAGACTCTATGGCTCAGCAACCTGCGGGGGAGAAGGTCCCTGGCTGGCAAGCTTTGTATGAAAATACGCTACTTGTGTTTTGGCCGCTGCTTTATTTCTATTCAGTCCTCAGAGCAAAACAAAAAAGTTGACTGTCTTTAGAAAAATGTATTTTTATTGTCAGCTTTTGCAGTCAGAGTTTACGAGCCCCTACCCGCAGGGGTCATAGCGTAAAGCCTGGGTTGCTATGTAGTAGCTAAATACCTTCTGGTGAGCAGGATGCCAGTCTGTAACCGCATAGCTACTGGATGCTCCTCTTTATTAGCCTTCTCGGAAACTAGAAGTTGTTATAATGGAGATAATGTGGATCTTTGGATATGCCTTGATGATCTAACGCAATCTCTGCACTGCTGTAGTAATGATCTGGGACGACCTGAAGAAGAAGACTGTCATCGAGATAGAGTTTTCTACAGAAGTCAAAGCAGTTAAGCTGCGACGAGACAGGTAGGTACAACAAACGTGTTCCAAATGCGCGGCTTGGCTTTGGACGCTGTTCTTATTCATTTCCAGCTGTTTGTAGAAAGGAAAAAGATCCTGCTTTAACACCTAGATAAACACCACCAGCAAGTAAAGGTACGTCAGGCTTTTGGGGGCGAGCATTAGGTGTTAGCAGATCACAGCTCAGGTATACTGGTATCTGACACCTTGGTGAAAAGCCTGTAAGACTTTCTGGCCCCCTAATGCAGGGCAGTGTTCTCCTGGCTACTGCTTTTTCTAGGTATGGAGGAGCGTGAAGGGAATTCAAGTGGATCTCTAGAGCAAGAGCATCTATTAGTCAGCCGGAGTCTGTGTATGTGTGGGCGGAGGGGTTCTGCTGTCACAGCTTTGGATAAAAGTGCTTTGCAGGCTCAGAGTTGTATATTTGTTTTGCAAGGCTGGGAGTCTGTCCGGGGGAGAGGGCAAAAGAATATAGCCATTAAATCAGTTGAAAGCCTTTGCAGATCTGAACTGATATGTATGTCCCTGTTTTCCCCAAGTCATAGGAACTTCTTGTCTGTTTCAGAATTGTGGTAGTCTTGGACTCGATGATTAAAGTTTTCACATTCACACACAATCCCCACCAGTTGCACGTCTTTGAAACCTGCTACAACCCTAAAGGTGAGTTGAATGTGCGGGCTGGGGAACGGGAGCAAGTTTATTCTGGTCTTGACATGCTATTTATCTTTAGCTGCCAGAATCAGTTTTGTTTAGTAAATCATTAAACAGTTTACATACTGCACTATAGTCATGCCCTTTGGAGATGCTTTTGTGTTTATAAAATGGTTATTAAAATTTATTAATACTTGGCACAAAAAAGCCTTTTCATGTACTCCTGTTATAGATTTGATTTCTATAAGGGCTATATGCTTTCTTCTGTAAAGAACCTGTAAACTTGACGTATTTTGTGCTGAAATCTTAATTACAAACTCTATTGAAGTGCATCATTCCTCATTTCTAATAGAGCTAGAACTGGCTAGCAAACTATTCTCTACGGTGTCAAAAAGAGCCCAATTAGCAAACTGATACTGTTCTTTTTAAATAGCAAGGTAGAGCTTTGTCTTTTGTTGAAACAAGAAGATATCCTGAACCAAGCCACGTAGTAGTGCCACCAAGTGTACTGTCTGGTGCAGTGATGCCAGCGCGAGGCTCCAGGTAGGCATGGGAGGGACTGAAGGACAGTTACAGGAACGACGGAGCCAAACTCTTCTTGATAGTCCCAGACAGAAGAACAAAGGGTGTTGGCCGCGCTTGATATCTAGGGAGGATCAGCTTGTACTTCAGGAAGATGTTTTCACCACGGGGAGGTTCCTCAGCCTCGGGGTCCCCATCTTGGGAGGTTCTGAAGCCTGTTACAAGTGAATGCGGACCTGGTGGCTGCGTTCAGGGCAGCCCAGCCCAGCTGCACGTTCGGTGTGCTGACTTACCCACAGGCTGCTGGGCTTACGGCGGTAGAAGTATGCTGTTCCTTGTGACACCCACCCGTTGCTCTGCCAGCTGCAGGTTGAGTTTGCAGGAATTTACTTGGTATCCGCAGAACACCTGGGAGAGCTGTGATTTACTGTAAATGGTCTGCAAAAAGTTACGAAGAAAAAAAAGTGCAAGTGCCATAAGAACCAAGTTCAAACATGAATTAATAATAATCAGTTTTACTGATGGAGAAGAAACTAAACTATCTCCCATTATAAACTCTTAGCTTTTTTGAGCTGCTAAGGAGACTTTTTTTTTTTTTTTTTTAAAATAGCTTTGCTGTAACAGACTGATGGAGCTGATCTCTGAAAACATCCAGATTTTGGATAACCACAACTAGATTTCTTTGAAATAAAGTGATGACAGAAAGTTAAAATTATGCTACTCCCTTACTTCTCTGTGCTCTGCACCTATGGATGGATCGTGTTTTGGGATACCACAATAGCCATTAAAATGAAATTCTGATTTACTACGTGTATGTTTGTTTATTCTTAAATTACTGATATCTTAGAAGCTTATGTTTGAGAACTTTATTAGATTATGGGAACTGCACAGTTATTCTCTTACTGTTGTTTTTTTTTCTTTCTGTCTTTTAGGTCTTTGTGTCCTTTGTCCAAATAGTAATAATTCTCTTCTTGCATTTCCTGGAACACATACTGGGCATGTGCAGATAGTGGATCTCGCTAATACAGAAAAGCCTCCTGTCGACATACCGGCTCATGAAGGAGTCTTGAGCTGTATAGCTTTAAACCTGCAGGGAACAAGAATTGCGACAGCATCAGAAAAAGTAAGAATAATCTCCTCCTACCTCTGACTTACTATGCGTTCTAGTGTAGGAACTCCCTCTAAAATTGGAAGTCACATCCCTTTGTAGGAAAGATGCAGAAATAACTAACTGGGAAATTTGTCATTGAAATAGGCATTCGCAGTCTTTCCTCCCTGCTTCTTTGGGATACCCAAACACCAATCCAAATTCAGTGTTTGTGTTTTAGCTGACTGTAGCAGTCACTCTTCAGTGACATTTGAATGAGATCTGGCCCAAGCAATTCACGTGTTTCATATGTTTTTCAATAAATACTATTCATTTTAAAAATGGGGGGGGGCTTATTTGCATTCTTTCACCTTTATTATTTTCTGCTTAAATTGACTTTAAAAACACTGGCTAAAGAAATACTTGCGAACAGGTCTGTCATACTGGAGGAGCTGGTTCTGCTCTGGCTTAACTCCTGTTACAGACCAGGAGGGAGGTGCACCGCCTCCATTCTTCTCATACACGCACTGCAGATGGTTTCCTGCAGAATGTAAATGATAAAATGATTCTCGGACTAATTACCAAATTCTGTGCAGTTGCATATTACATAGGGCTAAAGAATGCAATACAGTGACAAAAACCTGCATAGTACAAACCCCTTTGGGCTGGGCTGATGCAGAGATGTAGAAAGAATGCGGAGCATGTCCCAGACCTGCCTTCTCCCGGGGACCTTCGGGGAAGGCTGCTAGGGAGCTTCATCGCCCAAAGGAGGTTCCACTGGCCCCAGCACTGTGAGGTAGATGGGTACGAAGCAAGTTGAATACTCGCTACCTTCTTCCACTCAACTGAAACGAGGTTCTCGAGGACAAGCTAAATTAATCCAACTGGTCTCTGTTTAGAAGAGTTTCGACTGCACAGCCTATAGCTCAAAAAGCTGAAAAAAGAAAACGCAGCCATAGTCTCTCTTAGCTAAGCTTAATTACTGTATGTCTTCTAAAGAAAGCTCTTAAAACTGCCAGCTCCATTGCTAAATAGCATAATAATCTGCTAAATTTGTACTGAGACATTCCTTTCTTTGTGTAGAGACAAGGTTCAAGCAGCACTGTCAGACAGAAATCGGGGTAGCGACAAGCTGCCATAGTGAGCGTACAGCTCAAGCTCATGTCTTGAATCAAAACTAAGCTGACACCCAAATCTTTCTCTGCTGGGCTCTCTTCTTTACTGGTGCGCGACTGGAGAGCTGCATTCGCTAACCAGGTGTATAACGCAAGTTGAAGGTGACAATGTGACAATGTGTACCCACTCTTCATCAGATGAAAGTACTACTGATCGCTTTATTTGGGACACACTGACTTGTTTTACGTCGCTGGTGTCAGGCTTGATTTAGTCTAAACGAAGTACAGTTTTCTAATGCAGTATTCTGCCTGTAACCTGACTCATCTGTGGCGTCTCTCAGATTTGGATCAATACAGATAATGAGCATGCGATAGGTAACTAATTCTTCTAGATTACTTCAACTGAACTAATTGCAAGGCAAGACCATCACAGCCTAATTATACTTTAATGAAAAAAAAAAATAAAAATTGCACAGTACCAATCAAAACCGAGTACTGACTGGGTGCAAGGAAGAAATGACTTGCAGAACCTGGGCACAGGAGGCTGTACACAAGTGTGCTCTAATGTTCGCAAAGCAATGCCAGGGCTGCACCAGTGCTTTAGAACATAACTTGGATGACACTTACTTAATTGAGTAGTTAAGTAACACGACTGTATACTAAAGCATTATAGCATTGTGGGGGCGCGGAAATCGATATTCTTCCCAAATCATTAAGAGAGGTTCTCTCAAATCTACTGAAATGAAAACCCCGATTGTGTATGTAGGGGCATGCTGGGCAGATAGAATTTTAGGATGCGCTCACAGGTGTAAAGAGTGTTCTGCCTTTCCTAATATAATGCTTGATTCCTTTTCAAGGGGACCCTCATAAGAATATTTGATACTTCATCAGGGCATTTAATCCAGGAGCTACGAAGAGGATCACAGGCAGCCAATATATACTGGTATGTTTAACTACTTTTGCTTTGTCTTCTGGTGGGTAGCGTTGTGCTGAGGCAGCCTGGTAAAGGGCACCCGAGTCATCTTCAAACAGCAAAGCAGCGTTAGGCTGCCACGGGCACAAGGCAGAACTCTCTGAGCAGCTGGAGGTCCCAGGGCTGCACTGGGCCTGCTCGGTGCTGGCGAGGAGAGGGCAGCAGCCGCCAGCTGTGTGAGCCTGGCACAGATTTACAGGGCTTGGGGCAAAAACATGTATATTGATAAGCCTGCTTCTCTGCAGAGAACAAAGGGTAGCTGGGGGGATACTTCAACTTCACACTGAACTACAGGGAATGCAATGATGCAGTCTAACACTTCCCTGAGAGACAGGATAAGTACCCAGGGGCGAGTGGAGTGTTTATTGCAACACAGCGCCGCTCTGCATGAGAGCGCCCAAGGCAGAGGTTTGACTAATCCACTGCTGGAAGCATTATCCCAGGAGAGGGGAAGGTTCCATTCTGCTGGTGGTGGTGCATGTTTTATCCAGTACCTGTCTACTCCTCGCAGCAGAGGTCGTGCACTTTGTTCTGGCAGAATGGCCCACACGGATGGTGTGCAGGTCAGGGCAATCTGCTGCATGGCTGGTCCTGATAAACCAGGTCCTCGCCCCCCAAGGGGCTGTTCATCCTGTCAGTAAAGCTGAGCTGGAGGGGACTCAGCTGCTCCAGGTGAGGAGCTGTTAACGCCTCGCCTGGCAGCTGCTCTAGGCAACTGCAGGAGGAGAATCACGTACACTGGAAGCTGTGGCTGTGTTCCAGTAGATACTACAACTCTGTGTTCTCTACAGTATTAACTTCAATCAGGATGCTTCCCTAATCTGCGTATCCAGCGACCACGGCACAGTCCATATTTTTGCTGCAGAAGACCCTAAAAGAAATAAGCAGTCAAGGTAGGGTTTGAGCCTTTCTGAAGCCTTTGGGGGGGCTAAGGGGTGTGGTGTGCCCTCCTAATAGTTTAAAACACCGGTCTTGTCAAGCAGTAGCTAATACCTGCACTACTGGAGGTAGTAATATTAATCTGCTGTGCTTGAGAGAAGTTGCACATTTAGGACTAACAGCAGCTGCCAAGTTTCTGCTGTCCCTTGTGGGGCTGTACAGTTCCAGCAGAAGGTTAGGGTGGGATTATTTAGTGGCTATGCCTTAGCATGAACATATGTTGTAGATGCTTCACATAAAGCAATCTCTACTAAAAAAATCAACCCTTTAGGCAGTTTTTGCAGTCACTTTTGAAGTCAGAAAGGTGGTTGTAGGGTACTTAGTAAAAGAAAATAAAAAGCCAATCAAAAATAGCAGTTAGCGTGAACCCTGCGACTTGTTCAAACACGCCAGAAGTTCTAAATCAGCTCTAGTTAACACCTTACTAAGCTGGTTTTTTCTCTCTCTTTCAGTTTGGCCTCTGCCAGCTTTCTCCCCAAATACTTCAGTTCCAAATGGAGTTTTTCCAAATTTCAGGTTCCCTCAGGCTCTCCGTGCATTTGTGCCTTTGGAACAGAGCCAAACGCTGTCATAGGTAGGTACTGGAGGCTTCCCCAGGTTCTGTCTGGAGGACCAGGTTTTGACCTACGCTGGCTCCGAGCTGAAGGGAGTGCTGAGATGGGACGTTGCCTGTCCCTGTCCGCTGAGAAGAGCAGCTCTCACTGCTCGGCACTGTGAGGGAGTGAGAGCCAGCAGTGCCCCGGGGGGGTGCAGTGCTGGGCTGACTGGCACTGCATGAGGACTGGCTTCCCGCAGGTTCCTCCAGAGCAACTCTGTGTGTTCCATTGGCTTGGAGGGTCAGTTTAAGGTATAGCTGAAGGAACGGGACTGTACCTCTGGAACAGCTGAACGTAACATGACTTTGTTTCTGTTTCAGCAATATGTGCGGATGGCAGCTACTACAAGTTCTTATTCAACCAAAAAGGGGAATGCTCAAGGGATGTCTATGCTCAGTTTCTAGAAATGACAGACGACAAGCTTTGACTGAGTTGAGGGAGTGCATGGGTCAAAGTACTGCCTCGGCTATTCCACATCTTTGGAAGGACAGTATATGAATGTCCAATACTGATCAAGAAGTTTAGCAGACCTCACTGAGAAGCCTGGCCCAACATGATCAGAAGCAGCTCTGCAGTAGTGGACTACGTATGTTTATTCTCATTTCTGCAAGTATTCATCATTAAAATCTCTTTGGGTTACTGTCATCAACTCAAGTTTTCAAGATGTGGCTTTCAACAAGCTTGTGCCTATTGGGTTTCTCTTAATCTAAACTGTGAAATGACTTTAGATGAAACACGAGTGCCTGCCACACTAAACGATCTGCAGGGGGCTGTACAAATGTACAACTAGCCTTAGAAAAAGGGATGTGAAAACGGAAGACTTTAGGCATTGCTTTACTTCCACTGAATGGCTGGGAGTGGGGGAAATACTGTGGGTCATGCCAATAAAACTCCACGGGCTTGGCTAGGAGCAGGAGTGCTGCCTTCTCCCCTCCCCTGAGCACATCTTGGAGCAACAGAGGAGAGGAGATGACAAGCGCGTAGCTGTACACTGTAGCTTGAACCATGCTCATCCTCTGAGCTGGTGCAGGGGCTCGGGTGGTGGTAGTCCTGTGGCCACAGGCTGCAGCTCACATACACGTACTGACGGTGGTTGAGCGATCAGCACTAATTGTCAGAGGTGCCAAACTGTACATAGTAGCTGAAGGCACATTTAGGCACTAGCTGACCCAACTGACCTCTCCTTGGTGCGTGGCGCAGGCAGCCGGGGCACACAGAGCTCCTGTATTTGTAGAGGCGATTCCTTCTGCAACGAAACAGTGATTCCAGGTTTAAAAACCACCCTTGGTACCGGTGTGACAGCTGTACCGAGCGCTTCCAGAACTGCTCTGCTTCAACTGGAGGACTGGACAGGCCACTTCCACAGCCAGTACAATAAAGGAGCAAGGTGGCATGAAGTACAGATCTCTGCAATGGCTTTAAACTTGCAAACTTTTCTTTCTTTTTTATTTGAGATGTTGCATACTAATTCCTGGTGGCCTAGGGACAGTTAGGTTAAACTAAACCGACTGACTTGTAAATTCTGTCCCAAAATTGTTATATGGCAATTAATATTTTCTGCTAAACTAAGGCACAAGATACTAAAACTAGAAACTGAAATAGACACAAGCTCTCCGTTCATAGCACTAACTACCTGGGGGAGGGAAGTCTTGCTCTTCTGAAATTTAATTTCACAGATGCTTCAAATCTGACATGCCCGTTCACTCTAAGATTTAGCTGCAAACTCTCTAAATTTGACAAGTTTCTTTTAGTGTCACATTAACATACTAAGGACTAACTTCTACGCAGATTTTGATGTCAAGGTTGCATGTTGCTTTTATGTGTATTTAATCACAGAAATTGTTTTGCACACTTATTTGTACTATGTTATTTCTTTTAAATAAAAGTGACTAATTTTGCTGTATTCACTGATGATCACCGCCAAAGTTCCTATTGCCATAGGTTTTGGGAAATAACTGTTTAACTGAGGAAGCGGTGGTTGTTGAAGGACAGAAATTGAATGACGCTGCCCCTGCCATGCAAACACAGGACAGCAAGAACGCAAGTTACGGCCGGGGACATGTGGGTTGGTATTTATACCAAAACAAGTACAACTTCCAGTGCAAACCAACCAGGTCTTGTTCAGCTCTGCTCGCCACTGCTGCTGTTCTGAAGCTTCTTACCTTTTACCAGCTGTGTCGGTTGACTGAGGCAGTGGAAACCACCATCTCCCCAGCGAAGTGCGTGCGCAGGAAAGCATTAGAAACCGTTCTCCAAGCATGATTTAAATCCTCTCTCTGGGGCAGCTGTAAGCTGTTTATGATCCAGTCAGCTGCGCTCACTTTAAATAGCAAAGAAACTACTTTAACTAAAACATTAAGCCTTCTGCACAGTGTTTTGAAGGTTTTACATATCTTAATCTGCTAAAGCACCCTCCCTGCCCTGTCCTCCCATTAAAGTCATCCTATAGTTGACCAGGGATACTAGAGCATATTGCTTGGTTGATTGAAATTCTACTGAACTTGTAAAACTTCCCCTAAACATCTGTTCTATTGTGACAAAAAGAATGAAAATCACACTTAACTACACATGCAGACAACAGTGCTGTACTAACGATGGTATCCATTAATACATACCTAAATGTATTTAATCTCAAATTCCTTCTTCTTGTACTACTTGCAAATCTTATCTTTAAGTATATAGGCTATTTTACAGGGATCAAAAATTAGGTAAAGGAATGTGTCTTCCCAGCTGGTGTTGGCTCCAGGTTGCTCTGCCATACTCCATCACATCACTTTCTGCTGTACTGCATCATGCGGGTAATTTTAATGCAAACTTTGCATTACGTGGGATAGTGGATAAACGTACCTCAACAATGGAACAGAACAGTATTTTAGTTAGTCACTTTTTTGGAAAATAAATAGTATTTTAAGTATTCGATAGACCGCATATCCACCATGTTGATTTATTTATGATACTGCATGGCTGCAGCGCCCAGGTATACAGCAGTAATGCTCACCCACCTTTTCGGCCTCTCACAAAGGCCCGGTCTTCCTGGGCAGGATGTTAAAGAAGTGCTTTCCTCAGAGAGGAGCTCGCACTCAACAGAAGGCAAGGTTTAAAAGGCCTGAATAAGCAACCAGTCGCCTTTCGAACAAAGTCCTGCTCTACAGGAGGCTGCAGAGTAAAAGGGGGGCAAGGCAAGCTGTCAGAAGTCTACTTTATGTGTCAAAAGAGGATTAAATCGATTTTAAAATGTCAAGTTATTAGCTTAAGATGAGTATTATAGTCCAGAGGTCCAATAGCATTTATTCCTTTAAGTACAGTTGTCTTAACTCCTAGCTAGAAACACGTGGCTTTGGGAGACAGCCCTGCTCGGCAGAGCGCATCGCTGACTGGAAGGGACACAGGCCAGCGGTGCAGACTGCATTAATCTGTGATGAAATGACGATTCCTGAAAAACAATGTATTTCCACCAGCACCAGCTACTTAACTATATGGATTATTAATTTATTTTGTATTTAAAAATATCTAAACACCTTCTCTCCCCCTATTTTGCTGTCTCTTTCCACAGCAGCTGTGTCACAGTTCAAAATCCTGAAAGGAAAACTAAAAGATTAGCCAGTGCAATAAATTCAATGGTAATTCCAGGTGTTTGCCAGGAGGAGCCACGCAATACGAGTATTTCTTTCAGAACCTTTAAGTATGCACATTAAAGTAGAAAACACAAGAATAATCAGTAAAGTTAGAAAAGCGAGACACGCGACTAGTTTTTACATATGTCAGCCAACAGGGCTGTGGCAGACAGCGCGGACTGAAATACAAAGGCTACGGAATAATGTGCGCTTCAGAAAGACAGTCTTGTTCTGGAGTCACGCACCAGTGAATCTACCTCTGTCTTATTTAGCCATTTCCATGCATCCATTTTACTGCTTTTTTTTTTCCTCTTCTTCCCCAAAGGTTGTATTTTTTTTAAACAAGCCAATGACTCTGTTCAGTCTGGTCTGTAAGAGATCCTGTGGAATTTCTCACAATAGTCCATTCTTTCTGTTAGAGGAATAGGTTGTGCTCTTTCAGCCTTTCACAGTAGTTTCGTAGCCCTCCTTTGATTTCTCCCCAGCTCTTGGAAGTATTGACATGAAAACCAGACCCAGCATTCTAGTAATTTTTTCTAGTGCTATAGACAAAACCATTTCTCCAGCTCTGATGAGAAACAAAAAGAACGTAACTAACATATAAAAAGATCAGAAACCAACCCACCATTAATGAAAATTATTCCAGAAAGTGCACAGCTCATTAAACTTATTACAAAAAATAATAATCTCTCTGTTAGTATGGCACTCTGTGCTAAATCAATACAGTTGTGGCCAATGTTTTTTTAAAGCCAAATCAGTGAACTAATGCAAATCCCTGGCTACATGCCTGAAATCAGCCCCAAATGCCAACACAACTTCTAGAAGAATGAGACTCTCTGATACAAAAAATAATTCTTAATTCAAAGTCTGGCTTGATTAATAGTTAGGAAAGAAAACAAGCAGAAGCAGGAGTAAAGCTTGTTTTCACCTGCCAGCCCACAAATAAGATCAAGAACAACCTGATGGTTAAAAGCAACCTGTGCACTTACTAACTTCAGACATTCCCGTTATAAACTTTGTCAGACACACTGTAGGATTGTTAGTGAGAATGTTAAACTATGTAGTTAAGAGACATGTATAGAAAGGGGTCAATCAGGTTAGTAGAAAGCAGCACTCAATTTAGTATAAATGAGATACATATATATAAAAAAAAGAAAAAATATATTTAGATAAATATCTATCACCCACACAGATAGATATATATATAAAATCACACGCTATATAGAATCACAACCTGTATTAATGACTACCAACCCCTCAAAATTACCTTTTGGGGGAAAATTAAATCAAGATATGAAACACAGATCGCTGAAACTTCAAGTTCCACTTTTGAATTTAAGTAATTCTAAAAACCAGCATTTTAAAATAAACCTGTATTGTAACAACCATGCAAGTAAAGGCAAAGGCTTCCCAGTTTTGCCTCCTGTACAGCAATCTGTACTGTCAAGTGGTTTATGAAGCAGAAGTGCTTTTGTATCTTTTGGAATTAGCACAGTACAGGTATTCACCTAAATTGGCTCAATTAAAAATGGCATCATAAAGACCGCTACTATTGTGGTAAATACGTCGTAACGTGGGCAGGGGGAAGCAGCAGCTCAGAACTGAGACTAAGCACACTGATCAAAAAGAATTAGACTTTCACACCACTCCATCCACAGTCCCCTCTGTTCTGAAGACTCGGTGTCACTTCCTGGACCATGCCATACCCCTACGGCTGCTGCTACAGCGGCCAGCACGGAGGCAGGACTGTTCTGTCCAAAGGTAAGAATATCCCACCACCCCAGAGACCGTGCTGCTGCCTTCCCAAACCTTCCGGGACACGGGGCCGCTGCCACACGCAGCTGCATCAAAAACAAAGCTGGCGTAAGGACAGGGAGAGGGATCTCATGCAAGGAGGACAGAACACGCTGGCAGTGGAGATGAACGCTTCCGTCACTGGACGCAAATGCACGCTTAGGTCTTCCGTATGTTAGAATTCTGGGTCTTTTTCGAAGTAATTTTAAAGTTTACACAAAAGCTGCCTCTTAACAGAAAGAACACTGAACAGGCAGCCCAGAAGGAGCACAAAAGGAAATAATACCGTGCATCATAAAACACAAAAGGTAACGGGAAAGGTTCCATCAGTTCCTAAAGAGAGGTCAAATCTCTAGGTACATGAATCACCGGAAGACATTTTCCATTTGCAGAAGAAAGATCACATTGATCATGGGCGTCCAGGATGATCGGCACCTAGGGCCAATTTAAGAAAGGTCACGAGCATCACCTCGGACGCAGCAGCGTGACAGGAGTCCCGTTCAGCCTCTGCCATCATGCAGTAACCGTCACTGTATTAATAGCGGGAGGCACAGAAATACATGGACAAACCAGGGAACAGTTCTGGCTGAAACAACCCAACGACTCGCTTCAGTAAGGTCTGACACATAAGACAGAGGAGTCTCCACTAGTCAAAAGCAGTGGAGATTATCCCACACGAGCATTCTTCGGCATCACTAAAAGCATGGATAAGCATATGTAATTTTTATGTAAGACCATTAGCAGTTTTCTCACATCACACGGCTTTTTCAAAGGGTTTATCCATCTGAACGAAGGCGCGTTCTTGTGCCAAATTCCACATGCGTCAAAAAGTGTAAAACACCACCACGTTACAGCATCGGGACCCAGCCACATTCTCATCTCCCCCTCTGCCCAGGAGGGCATCACGTACAGATTCCCTACCGTTAACTCATCACCTTGGCTTCTTTGGTCTGATACTGTTTCCTGCGGCACTGCCAACATAAATCGGATTAATCACCCCAATATATACATAAATATTTCAAACACACTTGTTGAGTAATTTCAACTTAGTTAATTTGCTGAATAAAATTTAATTTTATTTAAAAAATCTTATACACTATTATTCACCTAGCCCTAGTTGTGAACAGATTCTCACTTCTGAAAATAAACCACATTCTAGTCAATTCATTCAACACCAAATTAAATTACTAGTACTGGATTTTTTTCTTAAAAAAAGTATGTTAAAACTTTACTTTTTTATTTTTAAAACCTCTAAAGAAAATGTTGCAATTTTACAGAAATGTTTCTTTTCAGGTTATGCTTTTTTTTAAATGCCTGTTATAAATTCAGCTTGTGTAGAGTTTTTTTCGTAGTTTTTTAATATGTATTATCTGCAGAGACATTGTAACAGTTCCATTTTGTGGATGAACACAAAACTTGTACAGATTTCTCGTATTTGGTCTTTAGGTAAATAGTTCCCAAAAGCTGCCTAAATAAACCACTCCAAACTGTTCAGTCCACCATGAAAATACAGTTTTTCCTTTCGTAGCGGGAAAGGAAATATAAATAATGCATCATTATTACAGAAAATGACAAAAAATCAGATTCAAATTAAGCCAACTATCTAGCTTTCACTCACCTTACTGCATGAGGAAATAAGACGTTATGTGAATTAAAGACTGAACAGCAGCCTTACGTTTAAATTTAATTTTGAAATGTAAAGTGGAATCTATTACCACAATTAAAGTGAGAAATTACCAATACATTTTAAAATGTTCAACTGCAGAACACACACTTAAAAAAAATATTATAATAATAATATGGTAGCCACTGTTAGAAAACCACAACAGCTACTCTTAATGGAGACCCCAAAAGGTCAGTGTATGACATCAAAAGTGTTACGGAGAAACTGGTCAGATTAATTTCTACTGATGGGTGCTTAAGCTTAAAAATATCGAATATACCTCTGACAAGATAGTTTTACTCTCTTTTTAAAAGGACTTGTGATAAAGAATTTCATCTTTCTAAATGAAGAACAGTCTGTTATCTTAAACATACACAATATTAAGCGAGACTCTTGTTTTACTTTAGACTGGAAAAATATGCCAGGGACAGTCAAAGTCAACACAAAGTAACAAACAGCAAAAGGTAGCAGAAAGAGAAACAGATAAGTGCAGCTCTGGTCAAATTCATAGCAGTTCTTTAGGTCAGTTAACGGCTCATTTACATTGTAATTTCTAATCAGTTACATGCAAGCCCAAAGAAGCATTTGATCACTACACATGGTAATAAAATTTGATTAAATTTATCAGGCAACTGCTAAAATATGAAAATTTGCAGATGTAATAAAGTAGCTTTATCTGAACTTTAACAGGACAGACAAAAGTAAATCATTCCATTGGTTAAAAAAACCCTACATTCAGTTTTTTACCAAACAAAATTTCACATGAAAAGTATTGTGTGATTCCAAAGTTTCCGGAGTAGAAATGGAGTGATTTGAAATGTCAAAGACCCCATTATTTTTGCAAAGAAATGAAAATACACCTCAAAAATTTCTAATTCCACATGTGAACAACAAAATACTGCATATCTACCAACAACTGCATCGGGTAGGTCATTATGAAAGGCTAGCTGCCAAGATGTAGGAAATGGCTCCTTGCCTCTGTTCCCTTTAAGGAATATACAATCGTTTGAAACCAGTTCACACTAAGCGCTTATCATGCTGCCGTTACACTGAGATACTCAGTCCTTAAAATAATCTGATAAAGATTTTTTTAAAGCTGCAGCCCTCCCCAACACTGTATTTCTCAGTGTACACAGTTCAGTAGGGGGCAGGGAGGAGCGGGGGTCACAGCCTCTGGAACAAGATGTTTTGCAGTTTGACTTTAAATTACCAAGTTTTAAGGCCACCTGTGTTGTTTTTTTTTTTCAGTGCTGAAAGTTGAAGTCTGATCACAGGGCCCCTTTCCCCACTGCGTGAGAACATGTTCCAACATTTTAGGTGTTATATTTAAGTGTCTCCTTTTGGCACCATGGAGTTTATTTTTTTAAAAAAAAAAAAAAAGAAAACTCCCCTAAGTTTCTAGTTCTGGCTGCCTTTATCACTCACTGCCACAGACGGGGTGTCCACGTTAACAGCTATGACTATGCTCTCTCCATCTTCCGTTTTGATACGTTTGAGTTCCTGCTGTTCTGACTGGTCTCCGTTCTGCCGCTTTGTTGGAAGAGATGCCGATGCAGATGCATGGGTTGCTAACATATGCAAAGGACTTGCAGCAGCTGTAAAAAGATAATAAAAACTTCAGAACCCCAATCCTTGTGGAAACAGACGATACCGAAATCAAAACTTGCATTTTCATTAAAATGATGAAGTCGTTTATCAGTTCTATGTGGGGTATTAGCAATCCCAGTTGAGATTCAGGCACAAATGTTCACTCTTTGTACAAACCTGAAGGACATTTTCCCAAATCACTCAACATTTATGCAGATTTGGACAAAGGTGAAAAAACTGGAAGTATCTCCATTTTGTCTATGGGAACCTGAAGACTGAGGATTAAATGACTGAAAGCCAATCTACGCCATAATTTGTGACAAAACTGGGAAGCGAATTCAAAGTCCCCTTTCAGTAGGATCTGGCCATGTCTATGGATCACTGAAGGACATGCTACTTGGCCTGGACGGAGAGCACCACCATGTCATATTCATCTGCAGACATAAGTTACTTAAGAAAAGCTACACAATTCACACAGCCATGAGATGCAGACAACTCAAACAGCAATTCCTCTTCGACAAATAATGAGGCATTTACCCACAGCATACGGAAAAGACAATGCTTTAACCAGTAGTAGTATTAAGAAATAACGCACTGGACTAGATTCAAGTGCACAACTGAATTAGATCAACAGAAATGTATATAGTTCAACATCCTACACAAGATTTTAATCTTTCTCATTCCATGGAAGAGATAGTACAAGTCACCATTAATGGGCAAATACAGTCCTTTAAACCTTCTGAGACATCCAAGGTTTCCTTCCCTCTACTTGTTAGCAGTCCCCTTCTCAGTACTGACACTGACTTTATTAAACCAAATTCAAATGTCTTTGGAAATAATGCAAAATACTAATTATTTATTTACTTGTTCCATCGTGTTTCATGAAAATTTATCTAAATATTATCAAATCACTTGCTCTTTTACACACAAGCTCCCTTTCTTCAGCACCACTGATTGGCTGACATTACTGTATTACCTGCTAGTGGAGTTTAAACATGAAGTCTATCTTATTTGCTAAACTTGTTATATTCGTTCTTAACAAGCTGTCCTAGAGAATACCTGGAATATCACCTCTGCATGTACCCAAACTGTTCTTGTACTTAGTGTTTACTGGTAGAACAAATACTTCAGAAGATATTTACCTGATGCAAAAAGCTCTGCTGCAACTGTAAAATAATTTGTCCTTGGATCTCAACAGTCCTTCAGCTTCTATTAGAAAAGCTATTCTTTGTACAATTTCTGAATAGACGCCATACAGTTAGTTCTGAATAAAATGCTTTACTGAAAATTTATTGTTGCTTAAATAAAAACAAGAAGTTTACCCTTGATTTTCAAACGTGCATTAAGACTATTACTGCATTATTCACTCTGGGGTCTCTGTAGTAGAAAGAGACTTGCTGGCTGCAGCCACAACCAATACGTGGAAGTATGAAACACAAAAAAGAACAACGATGTTTGAAATCTACACTGAAAGTTGAAATAAAGACTATCTAGTTATGTAATTTTATTCTGCAATAAGAGGCTTGAATTTATTTTGGACTTCACAGCTTTCAGTTAGACTGACAGGTAGTAAAAAGCACTGACAAACTGTTTTGCTGAGAATAAGATCTGAAAGCACCTTCTACTACAAATAGAACATGTCAGAAGAACGGTAGTTGCTCTGGATTTCTTAGCTTTCAGATTGCACAAATCTTCTTTCTCCAAAGACAAACACACACAGAGAAATGTGTGTGTAAATACAGATGTATGCATGTGAACACAGACATATGTAGATGTACGTGTGTGAATGCAGACATATTTGCAGACATGTACAAACACATCTGTACTTCTGGAGACCTATTTCCCCCTTCAGATGCTTTGTCTGAGAATTGTTTCTTGCTGGTTTAGGAGTTACTGTAACTGAGAGACCAGGACCCGGAATACACTTCACTTGCTGTTCAAAATGTGAACATCTCATAAGGTATTTAAGCCCAGGAATCTCAGAGCAAAAACTCCCATCACTGCAAGCGCACCCCTATCACACAGAGTGAAACAGTGAGAAGCACCACAATTCTACTCCTACATTCAGACACATTTCTTAAATACCCCTAGCAGCCATTAGGTTTCCCTACCAAGGAAAACATGTTGAAACGAGATGAGCTTTCAGAGTCCAGGAAAAAGACAAAAAGAATTATTTCTTACTTTTAAAAATAACTTTTCAGTATATTTCACATGACTCTCGTCTCAATTCATACGTCCCCTTCTGCCAAAAAAAGTGCATGTGAAGTCTGACAGCGATTGCTTTTCCTTTACTTAAGCTGGAAATGAAGTGGAAGCAGACAGAACACTGACCTATAAATGTCAGTGATGGATGGAGAGTAAAAAGGAAACAAAGCATATATTGCACTCCATTAGAAAGACTTCGGAAAAGAAATGCAGGTAATAAATTGATATAAGATAGCCTAAAACTATTTCCGTAAATATATTTTATGACAAAAAAAGCTACTTCAGTATCAGATAACATCTCAAAGTGAAACTGTTAAAACAAGCTGTATGCACCTGCAAAGCAAACCAAAACCGAACAGTCTGTAAACAAGTGTGAATATATGAAAATTATGAAGAAGTACGGCTACCCACTCAGACTGCTGAGTCTGAGAGGGGAAAGATGGTATTCAGACAAGAATAATCTCAAAATCTTACAGAATTTTTGTTAGGTACAGGTTCAATAAAAACAGAATAAAAAGTAACAGTTCAAAAAGCCAACCCACAAGCAACTTCCGTCTTGTTTTCCTGTTGGTTGGTTCTTTACAAATCATGTGGGGAGCAGTTACCGTTTTAATGGCACTGTTCTACAGGAACTTCTTTTAAAACTTGTTTATATCCTGGGTTTAATGAGGAGGGAGGATGGGTTGTCACCACTAAGTACATCCCTATAATGACCACAAAGAGAATAGATAGCTGTTCAGGTAATCATCAATTAAGAGAAACACTGGTTCTTTCCAACAGGGAGGGAACAATCCCTTACAAGACTGTAATCTAAGTTTTTTGTCAACTTAGTTTTCAGTATAACTCCAAGAGACATGAGACCAGAATTCAAGAATTCAGCACCAGTCACATTGAGTTTTTAACACGTACAAAGCAACAAAATACTATGACATAATACGTACCAGCATTGCCCTGTCCTTGTATCGCAGTGGTGATAGGTACTATGTGCGTTCCGTTCTGCGTTACAGTTTTTATTGGTAGCTGGTGTTGACCTAGAGGTGCCTGTTGCACTATAGTAACTGTCTGTAAGGGTGTGGTCTGAGATGTCTGAATGATACGACTAGCAGCTCCTATTGTAGCATGACTAATAGCAGGTATAGGCTCCACTTTAACTGAAAAACAGAAGATAAAACATTGTTAAAAACAAGAAAGTATTAAAGAACCATTTTTTTACTCAATCAGCCCTCAGTGAAAAAGTATATTGTTTTTATTACTAGGTCCAACTTATGGTGATGCAAAAATCTTCAGTTTTAGCCAACCATGTCAAGCGTTCATCTGGAAGTAAGTTTCAAATAATAATCCTTCTGTATAGAAGAGCTAGCAAAACAACTAACCCCACAGGTTCTCACCTTTTACTTCCTTGTGGTCTCCATTCTCTTGAGGTTCTACCTTGGGCTGGGTTACCATCGCAGCTTGCGTGACTACTGCCTGTCCAGCTACAGTGTAAGTGTTTGCTGGTGCTAATCCAGTCACATTTGTGACAGACACAGCTGGTATCTGGTGGACAACATGAACTGTCTGAACTACAGGCTGCTGGGATGTCGATGTTGTCACAGGAGTTGCAACAGTGTAGGTGACGGGTTTAATAGTTTGTGGTAGCTGCCGTTGTACAGTAATTAAAACTGGTTGGCTAGATAGAGGTGATCCTACCAAGAAAGAGAGAAAAATCAGTCTGCCAATTTTAATTATTTCTTTTAAGACAGCCATCCTTTTAACACTAAAGCCTCAGAGAATTAACAACCTCCTTCACCAATACTTGAATTATCCAAAAGATAAAACCGGACAATGAAGATTATGACACACGGCTATTCCAAGCCACATACTCAAGGTAAGTGCTACATTAGCTCAGTAAGACCCATACACCATTTGGGCACCAGCCACTCCTGCCTTCTCCCAAATGCAGCTATTCTACCAAAGCTATGTTTAGTACTCATTTAGTAGAACTCCTTTCCATAGATGGGAACATACAAGTGCTTCAGGCATTGTGTGTTGCGTGTCTGCATTGGCAAAACCCTCAGCTTCCTAAGCTGGGGAAAGCCTGGTGCCTCTGCTTCAGGCCACGCTTGCCTTCGCCACAGAATGGTCACTGGCACTTCCGCAGTACCAGAATATCACCAAGAAAAGAGATGGCAAAAGTATATAAGCTAAAGTAATTAAACAAATACATCCTTATCACATCATGCTTTATGCTCTTTTTTAAATAGGAAAATGCTTATCGCGCAAATTTATTCTTTCTCTCTTTATCCTTTCAATTCTTTTTATGCCTACTTTTGAAAGGATGACATGATCACAGATGCGTGCAAGACCTCTGCTTATTTCTGTAACCCACGTAAACTAGTTTTTGAGTTTTTTTCTAAACCAGAAAGAATACAGTTTGAAAGAAAAAGACAACTGTTACAAGACAATACAGTCCTATACAAGACAGAAGCACAATCCCTGCTTAGTAACAAAGTGGAACAGCACACAGATGACAGTCCTTACGCATGCAAACAGAATTTACCCGGCACATTTACACGTTTATCCAAGATTTGCTGTCCACGTTAACAGGTTAAATGTTTACCTTTTTTTTTTAGCGTACCCGTGAAGTCTTGGTAGTATTTATATATTATCCCTCTCCCCCTCCAACCCCCAAATGCTGATTTCAGGATTCCTCACCTGGGGCACTCTGTGCAAATCGCGCTTCTTGTATTACCGCTAGTTTGGGCTGGATAGCACTAGGCTCAGGTTCCATTGGGACTGGAGATCCTTCCCTGGACAGACTCTCGGGGGTCTGGACTCCACTGGAGTGTGCAGACAACACTCCAGAGTGATTAGGAGAAGCTGGGGCACTTCTGTATTTAAAAATGAAAGCAGCAGCTGATGTGGTTTAACTTCTGAACTGTGAAAGACAGTGACCTTCCTCTAAAGAGGCCATTAACACACACTGGCCACAGGAGGGCACCTCTGCCTTCTGGCAAATACAGTTACAACCCAAAGCAGCTGATGATCTTTTACAACGCTTCTGTTAAACAGCGACAAAATTTAAAAGCAAATTTCAGGTACAGTTAATGGATAAGTAGTGGCTGGATGCCTTCTTAGAGAGACTCTCTAAACAATCTGTGAAACATGAACGTTTCTTCTGGTGGAGAAGAATGATGAGCAAATCTCAGTCTACAACGCAAGTAATAAAAGATCTGCACCAGCAGAAAGGCCATAACTTTACAGAGGGAATAATTTAAACCCATGCATTTCTCCATCATGAATTCTGCTTGAACATTATCAGACTAAATACACAATTGTCATCTCTAAGTTCAAAAAAAGGGTAGCTGGTATTTGATAATTTTCTTTGCAGTTTTAAAATGCAGTAGATGGCAGTTAGAAATTAAAATTATAATTCTGTAAAAAAAACCCCAAAGGTATGGCAAGGCTTGCTTACATTAACCATCTGATAGTTACTCAAACCGAGTCAGTTCTTTAACACTAAAAACAAGCAGTAAAAACAAGCCTAGTGTATGGGGCAGCCTCCTAGTAAATCATACAGAATTCAAATACTGAGTCTGGATGAAATTAAATTACTAAACTTGTGACTGTATCCAAAACTATCAAGTCTGTATTAGCCTGAAGATTAAACAACAGCCATAGTCTTTTTGATCATCTGTTTTTCCTTACCTAGAAGAGAGTGGTCCCAGAGGGGTTCTAAAGCAAGGTACTCCCCTAGGCCGCCTTTTCCTAAAAGCCTGCTCTATTAATTTGCTTTCAGAGGCAGGGTCTATCCTCCAGAATGAGCCTTTGCCTGGTTCTTCCTGGGAACGTGGTACTTTGATGAAATAACGATTCAGAGAGAGATTGTGACGTATTGAATTCTATGGAACATAAAAAAATATGTAGAATTCATATAACTTTTCCAAGTCAGAATGTGGCCTACTGCAGCAGTTCGTGCTATAGGAGACTCGGGGTTCAGCTCTTTAATTCCTTAATTCAACAGAACTCAGAGCACTACAAAGGCAGTGCCATAAACCTGAAAGGACTCTGGCATTTTTCAAATCTTTCCCAACAATTAAAAAACCCAAGTATACTACTGCGGCAATAACGGAAATCTCGTTTAATTCTCTAATGAGAAACATGGTGATTGCAACATACTGTTAGAACACTACAAACACTTGTGCATAATGCAGTGTTAAAAAAAAAAAAAATTACCAGTCTTCATACACCACCCTTCCCCAGGTGTCAAAGAAAATGTCAGTTCATTCTAGGAGGGCCAGTAAAATACAGCATATACTGATTCTGATCTTATATGATAATCCTGTTACTGTTCCACAATACAGAAAGAGCAGGTTAAATTACACAAGTTCCAAATGCAGCTAGATTGTTGGGAGTTCACCCACAGTCCAGTCTGTCTCAACAAAGGATCCAAGGGTTTAGCGTGTCTAGAAAAACAACAAATGGCAGTAGGTCCTAAAACAGCCCTTCAGCAAGATCTTCATTACTGCACTCTAGTTCACACATTACTTTATCCTCAACTTTGATGTAACACACACAACTCTTCAATCAGAGAGATGTAGAAAAATGCTAACACCCTGAAGAGGCTGTATCTATCCCTGGCTTTGTAGATTTTTTTTTTTTTTTTGTCTGAAGAGATATAAAGCCAAAATCTCTCTAAATATTGTCACTGATCAAGAAGAAAATAAAGATAAGCATACATGCTGAAATACTTGTGGAGTAAACAGGGGAAAAAATGGAGAAAAAGCTTTACGTTAACAAAAGCTCTTCAAAATTTGCAAAAATAAAATGCAAATCCTGCTCAAATGTCTGAGTTCATGACCTTGATGGCAACTTTGGAAAATTTAAAGCAATGATAACCATGTACGGTTTCTAAAATGCAAGCTGATGAAACCAGAAATGGTTTTCCCTGCCAAAAATTGAAACAGAACTAGAAGGATGCCAAGAACATGTTTATAAATTGTATTTATTTCTCCATATGCTAGAATAAAAGAGTAGATCCAAAAGTACCTGCTAAAATAAGTTTATGAAGAGGAGACTTCAAGTCCCCAACAAAATGAGACCTTTATATAATAAAGGATATAAATACCTCAATACTACTTATTAAGGTATAAGATTTGGATACTATACACATGTAGATACTCTATGTTTTGAATAATATGCAAATATATAGCCTCAAATATTATTTAAAACATCTATTATATAAATCATCCTAACTGTAATCTAATACCTGATGGATAAAAGCTAGCAAAGCTATTCACACATGATGTACATTGTTAAGTGTTAGAGCAGTGCTTTATATGGCTACTGAGTGAACAGCATCTAATTTTCAGCTTTTCCAATTGTTTTTATGAATAGGTGCTAATTAATTATTCCAGAACATATATGTCTGCTGTGTCTACCACCTTGGTTTTGTGAAGTATTATACATCTAAATACATACACTGTTCTAAGGCAGAATTCTTTAACCATGCTTTACAATGTACGCGCATGTTTGGTTCCATGATACTTACATAAAGCAGCACTATACACACAGATATTTGAGGTATTTCAGAATGGGGAGCAAAAAGCACATTAACATTTTATAAACAGAATCTTGTTGCTAAAACATATCTGTTAGTACGACTGCAGCCAGGATTCTGCATTGCTTATGTGTGAAACAGAAACAACATTCTTAAAGAGACTTCCTAGCCGCAACAACAGCTAAGTCCTTTACTAGCCAAACCATTAGCAAAACGCCAGGAACAGTTACATTCCCCACTAACCTTGGAATTCCTCTAAGAGTGATTCAACTTTCCTATAGGCCCTATGACAAATAAGTATGCGATTAATATTTAAAATCTATTCCTCTACTGAGAAGGCATGTATTCTTTAGTATTCGACTTGGACAGCAAGTAGAGTATTAACACTTCCTCGCTTTTCCCCTCCCCCAGTCTCTCCAAATTTTACTTCCCTGAAAATAACTTCAGAGCATGCCTCTGCGGCAGATCATGGCTGTACTAAGCAGCACCACAGTGAAATGGATACTCCATGATCGACAGTGCAGACTGAATGTTATATGGGCAAACTGGCCAGTCCTGCTAATTGTGCTCTTCTGTCCTTTGCTGAAGCTAAAAACAGCAGCAAAGGCATTGAACCTTTATGCGTATCTGGAAAGACTGTGCCAGACTGATTCATACTCGGTTAGTCATCCTGGCAAATGCCGAGGTTGGTCTCTTTAAAAATGAAAAGAAAGCAGAAATTAATTCTACAGAATTGACGGGTTTGGTCTAACTCAGTACAAAAAAAAAAAAAAAGCTAAATTCACAAATAGATTATGTTGCATCAATAAAAAAAGGGCACATAATAGTGCAAGATAACAACAGAAAACACACGCTTGTTCCTTCACTGTATTGCATGGTCAAGATCACTGTTTTCAAATAAAACTGAACTTGTAACATTTAATATCTTAATTTTATCTCAAGATAACAATACGGATGTTTACACAATTATAAGTTACAGAACCCAATTACAATCCTAGATAGCATATATATATTTAACTCCACAATGCCAACTGTACTTTCCTTCCCAAAAAGGGAAGGAAAGTGTCACTGTAAGTGTTGCTCCCAGAGGTTTAGAGAATACCATTCAATGAATAAAGCAGTGTTTCAAATACATTATTATGTAAATTGCCTACTTTGTTGCAGAACTTACAACCAGGAAAAAGACAACACACTCATTTGACAAATTCTATTTATGAAGGGCTGTTAGGCTCACCAATTGCCTTCTTATGACCATTTATAGCTGCCAGTATTACTCACAACTAAAATAAAACATTCCAGAAATCAAATTTACCTGCCAGCCCTTGTCTGCTGTCCTGTAGTATGGATAATTTTTAGTTATGTGCGTATAAATTCCATTTAGTGTAAGCTGCTTATCAGGTGCCATTGTAATTGCTTGTACTATTAACTGTGCATAGGAATAAGGTGGCTTAGAGTCATCCTGTACAAGAAAAGAAAAAGTTTGCATCAATAAACTTTAAAGATATATATATACACCACTTTCTACATTAAAAGTTACAAAACACAATTAAATTAAGGCACTTTTGGACGACCAAAATCTTGAGGCAGAAAAGAAACTAAAGACAATTTTGTTCTTCCAATTAGCAGATTCTAAGTTAACATTAAAAATTTGGAGAAACATACAAAGGTAAAGCATTTTCAATGGCCTATAAACAGATACATAACTGAAAATACATACAGACCCTCCCTCAAAGGGAAGACAGGTAAATAAATAAATAAATCTCACATCTTGTCACAAAACCCTATAAACTGTTTTTAAAGTCTGTAATGTTAAATTATGACTTAGTGCTTATACCTTAGCAAACAAAATCTCAGAAGTCTTACATTCACTTTCATGTAATTTATGAGATTGATTTCAAGCAATGTTTACCTTTGGGCTATCTCCACCCGATGCTTCCTTGTCATTTTCTGACTGTGAATTGTCAGCCATTAAATGTAGGTCAGATGGTATTACACGACTCATTTTGTACCCTGAAGAGCCTGCACCACGGGGGCTAGATGGGCAGGAATTTGCAGCACTGTAGAGCATAAAAAGAAGATCCTACTATTTTGTTATACAGTATATCACCACATTATGTCTAATCAAAAAGCTCTTATTGCAGAAAAGCCCACTACCAGAGCTTCTAGACTACAGTTAAGGGTCTGTCAGTATTTCCATTATAAACTCCATCTTCCAAGCCTTCCTAACTCATCCATGGGAATTAAAATCACTGCAGGAAGAAACCTGTCAAACGAAGCTCAAGCTTTCCTCCTCAAAGGAAAAAGGATTAACTGATTTATTAGGTTATATTGTATTTGTCTAAGACTTGTCAACAGAAAAGTCCACTTGAACTAAATAAGCAACCACAAATTTTAAGACACTCATCTGAAACAAGAAACACATCTTGCATGAAATTTCTGCCATATGCTTGTATTCAGTCTGCTCAAAAAAAGATCATCTCCCCTGCACAGTATTTTTGCGCGTTTGAGAAAATACACTAAGTGGTGAGGAAAAAAAGTTTTGATTCTCATTTAGATCTAATCCAACCTTATTTTAAGTGTTTACAGGTATGTGCACATACACACACACACGCGCACGTACAAAAATCCTAAACTTATCCATAAATGGGATGCTCCAACACAGATTCATCCAATTTAACGCAGTATTACGCCAACAGAGCAGATAACACTATTACAAACCAAAAAATAGCGCCAAACGAAAGAAGGGGCTATTGATACCTCACATTTTACTATCCATCACAGAAAAACAAAGATAAAATTGTATCTAAGTCCACTGTAACATCTTTCTAACGGCTGTCCCTCTGCCTTGCACAGTCCACAGGAACCACAGCTGCACAAAGGCAGTTTTCTTCTGTAATTTCCATTTAGCCAACAGAGAAGAGACAATCAGTCTGTTCACTTCTCCCCCCCAAAAATTTTGGTAGATGTCTAAAAGGACACGTATTTCTCAGCAATTCATACTGTAACTGATTTCAACACAGTCCTCAGAAATACAAAAAAAGTTAACTAAAAATTAGAATGACAAAGCCTGCTAAGCCCCCAGAACCAGCCTTCTCTCCAACGGCAGTCCTTAACCTAACTTGAACTTATGGTTCAAAACAAAGCTAGAGAATGTTATTTAGATTCATATAATAAAGCTTTAGTGAATTCACATCTACCAAGTTTTGTCTGTCTGCGTGGCCTCTCAAGTTTTTTTGCTACCTCCCTTTTTATGTACAGAAGAAAGCAGGCAACGTAGATTGGGCAATACATATAAAAAAATGTTCTTCAAGTTTCGCATCACAAGAAATCCACCAACAATTTGCTACTATGATATATTATACAAGGGAGATTGGATTTTTCAAGCATTGTATGGAAGAATCCTTGATTAGAGACAAAACGTGTATACTAACTAATTTTTTTAAATATAGGTCATTGCTGTTCTATGTTTTCACATATCAACTGACAACATCCCTCTACTGTGCTCACTTTAGCATATATTGACAAAGCGACACATATGGTATAATCAAAGCAAGTTTACAAGTCTTCTACAAAACAGGATGATTTGAAGAGAAACTGTCAAGCTTTGCTCTCAAAATAGACTCAGAACTGTCGTCCTTTTTTTTTTTTTTTGTAATAAACTATACTCAACAGGTGCATGAAAGCCCTGAAGAGAATTACAAAATTCATAGTGAGGCAAAGACTGTGGTGATATATGTGATATTATCTGAAATATTTATGAGCTGCTCTGTCATTTCTTGGGCAAGATATGTTTTCCCTGAATTTTAATAAGAAAGCAAACCTGTTATACAGTCAAGTCTAGATCTCTTTTCTCTCTACTTCCACCATTTATACAGATCTCATTAAACACTACAATATTGAGATCAAGATCTTGGCAAGCATGAAAGAAGTCAATTATCCTTACATTCAAATTTCATTAACAAGATCTACATTTTTGAAAATCAAGCATTAACAGTCCTTCACTCAATTGGGGTGGGGGGGTGGGAAACTTTCAAAAGCATGTATGTGACTTTGAAACACAACTTCCAGGGCCTTCAAATAAAATTTTTGCTCCTGAACTTTCTACGAATTTTAAAAATTGTATCTAAACTAATTTTACCAGTTTGTGAGGACAACTTGCGTATGTTTGATTGAGTTCGGTCCCAAATACCAAGTCAGACAACGGCTACAATCGCCAAATTAAGCAGCACAGCAAGTAAAGAACACAGATTAACCTCCCCTGCAGAAAACTTCTCTACGCTGAACTCCTCATCTTACACTAGATTTTTAGTAAAACATCTGTTTACTTCCAGCAATGACTAATCAATAATAGATCTTCTGGAGTAAGAGATCACTCTATTTGCCACACTAATGATACCTAAAAATCATGCTTTCTGATGATAAACTTCAGGGCAATAGTGACCATCAGAATGTTTAAAAACGGTAAAATTTAGACTTATCTCATTTAAAGTGTTGCCATAAGCATGCAAGAGTAAAAAGCAATCTAAATAATCTGGGATGCAAGAAAAAGGCTCCTTTGCTGTTCGGAGAATGCCAGGCTCCTGAGCAAATTGTTACACATTTAACATATTAAATTCGAATATGAAAGGCTGTTCATGCAACTACCTTATTAGTTAGCAGAATGGTGGTTTTCTCCAAGGCAGGTTACGCTTAGCTTCAACTAAGCTTTTACCACAAAAGCAAAATACTTAAAATTAATTAGAACATTGTCTGAAGTCTGTAACCATCCATTGCCCTATACCCAATCTGCAATGTTTAAATACCTGATAGTTCCTGTGGGAGAAGGGAGCGGGCTGATCAGGTGAGCCATGTTGTCTGGAATGTTTATTGTTAAGGGAGAGATCTGGGGTTGCACAGGCTTCACTGGGGACTCCGGGGCCTCCTGTTTTTCTCTCTTTTCATTGGACAGAGCTGTGAATGTTATCTTGATGTTTGTGCTGGGAAACCTGAAAGTACAGCTGAAAAGTAAAAAACAAATATATAAGCCACCTGTTTACAGAACGTAAGACCTGCTGTGTAACTTGCATGTATCACAACCCTATTTAAAAAATCAAAAGGTACGGTATCTTATGTAATTACCTACAACCATCTTCATTTTACAGATTATATGGAAAGATCGATGTGGCCAGAAAAAGATCCCCAAGTAAGCAATTCTGAAATTTGGAAAGAAATATAAGCAAATGCAATTCTTTGTAACAAGGGCAGTTTATGTGTTGTCTCTAAATTTCTTAAGGTTAATCCCGATCTTGCAACTATCCCTAAAAGAAGTACTATTTTGAATACAAAAGACGATTATTTTATGATGCCAAAGAACAGCTTTGGCAAATGAAGTAGGTCCATGATGTCAAAATTAATCAGGGGCATAAATGTTGGCCAATTTGAGGTCTACCCAGTTTCAGAGTCTAACTAAAAGATTTGGTTTCTTTTCTCTTAAAATAATTATTAAATTAAACACATACCAATCCTAATTCTCATAATTTACAGAGTACATTGCTGTTGTAGTACTACATTCAAATATTTTCTTTCAGAGTTGAATTTAAGAGCCAATTTCAATAAGCTGCCGATTTTCATATACTACCAAAGATTGCATGCCCAAATTTAAAGACTAACAATAAATTAACAATATGCAATTGTTTAAAAATTTGGAAAATAAAATACAATTAATGCACCTTAGAATATTTCCCCTTCTACGTCTCTGTATACAGCATTTAGAAGTTAACCCCATTAAACAGAACAGGCTATTTATAACTTCTTAGTAAACAAATAGATTGAGCAAACAAGAAACTTATAGGTGCTTTTGTTGAGAGAAAATTAAAAATACAGTTCAAATAACTTCACTATCTCCTCTTTCTTAAGCGGTTAGACTACTCTCTGCACTAAACCCACAATTACATTTACACACCTCTGCCAGATGATGAAAAGGACTTCCCAATGAGATAATACCCAGAAACAAACCTTAGAAAATGTTGAGGGGTTTTAAGCGATTCTAGGTAGATCTAGTTTTATAAAGAAAGGAAACAATAGCCTGCTGGAACAGGCCTAAGAAACGCAGCCATGAATGCAAGATACAGACTGTAAACAAAAGCGATAATTTCTCTGGAAAAATATATTAAACATAAAAATGATGTAAGAATTGGAAAGAACACTCGCTGTGGAGTAGCCTTAAAAACACTCACTCTCATGTGTTTTGGTTTTCATTTCTTAAAATTAATCTAAGAATGTTTATAGAATAAAGGCAGCATTTGATTTTCACTACGATTCTTGCCGCATGCACCGCAGTGATTCTTTTTTTCCTACAATACACACCCCAAGGATCAGGAAAAAGCGAAAGCATCGACAATGACCTTCCTTTTCTCTCAGTCTTACTTCTCAGTATGGACCGTGTCCGAATTTAACAGACGACCTATTTCTGAAACATGCTCAATGTACTAAATTAGGAACAGAATCTATGCCAAAAAACTGCACATGCATTTCAGCAAGAAAGTTAAATGGACCAGTTTCTGGGTTGGGTTTTTTTGGTTTGTTTTGCATTTTTTTTGTTTCGTTGTTTTTTGGTTTGTTTTCTTTTTTTTCTTAATATCTTCAGTAACAACTCATTTATTTGCTTTTCCCAGTAGAAAGTATTTTTTGCTTATATTGTTTTAGCAACAATTGAAAGAGGTCTGAGCTGTTTTGCTAATAAAAATGTTTTCTAAACATTTCAGTTAATCAGCAATAATGACAACGCTGCTCCTCTAGTGTATGCAAAGAGGACAGCCAAAGGCATCCTTTTTGCTAAAGATTAAATAAAAATCCCTGTGAGAAAGTAAACAACAATACCTGTTTGACATAGAGACAGGTTTACAATTTAGTCACCTGTTCTATATATTTTATGAGACTATTCGTACCTGCAAGTTTAACTTAATGCTTTTCAGACCAAACTTATTTCAATTTAAGAAAAACATGGTAACAACCAGACATAGCTTTAGTTGCTCATTCACTGGTTGGATGTCTTATTGCCCAGTAAAAAAACCGAACCCGTACATAATAATGGGAAACCAGAGTCCTACAATGCTGGGGTGGGGTAAGGATGGGCAGAATGCAGATCTTCACAACTTGGACACAAGTACCAGAAATACGGAAACACATAAAACATATACTCAACAGTTCCTCCAATATTCCATGTAAATATTCATACTAAAACATCTCCCTTCTTACACTACTGCAGTACCTTAATGCATTATCTCCCCCGTAGGCATCTTTCACAAAAAAAAGGTAAGGGCAGCTTACTCAGATAAGACTAAAGCACAGATTTCAAAGCACAGCGGAGATGTGGTGCTCTCAAATGTTGATCGAGTTTGGAAAAAAAAAACAAAACAAAACAAAACAAAAACCAGCCACAAAATCAGGAGCTCTGAATATTCAGTGGTACTATATAGGTTATAAATACACCAAAAAACAACCCTGGAACTTATAGTCAGGAACTATATTAACGCCTAGAAGTGTTACTGTTACATTTTACAATATTCACGTGCTGATGCTGAAAGGATGGTGTTATCAAGGAATACACAATATACTTACAAATCACATCTAGTTAGAACTTGCAAACACCTGAATATTATCAAAAGATCACATCTGTCAATTGATTCATATTTGTAAACAGAGGTTTTTTTAATAGAAGTGTATTTTTTATAGCTGGAATTCAGCCAAAAAGCAGAATAAAGAGTGTACATTAAACAACAGATCTTCTGAATAAATGGCATTAACACAAGTGTATTACATTTACTTCCAAAATCAAAGTAAGAAACATGTTCTACTTTGATCAGAATCAAGTTGGTTTAGGCATATTCTTTAGTTATACAATGAACTAAAACAAAAACCCCAGCACACCCAGAGGGAGAGACCTGATCAAACATTTAGTCTATAGCAAGCTGAATTTGATTTTACTCACTGTTTAAAGTGTTTACAATAGCTTCGTGATGTGCTACCACAGGACAGTTGCTATAGAAGAAACTCCTCTATACGACCCACTTAAAGGAAAGAGTAGTTTTGCAAGCTGTCACTCTACTTCATTGACTCAACTAAGATTCTTCCTTTATAGGATGATGCCATTCGGAGTAGGAAATCAGACAGAGCCACCAAGATTGATTCAACAGATACAATTAAAAAAAAGTTTAGACAACATGCATGTTTAAACAGCTACATGCTGAAAAGTGTATTAGGTATGTAAGCAATAAAAACAAATAGCACTATTTAGCTGGTGTGCTGGCATTGTATCTTATGTATTTCAAACAACCATTTACAGGATCCACACTTAAATAATTTTGTACGCTTACTGATTATGACCAGTACTTGTGTTTGCCTTGCACAGAGCATTACAAAGAAGGGCAGCATGCAATCTAGGAAACTGCAGCAGAGGTGTCAAAACTAAAATGCAAATCGTGATCCTAATTACTCTTTTTTTTAAAAAGTTCATTCTGGGTTGACTACTGGAAAACAGACAAGCATCATCAGATCATTTCAAACTATTCCCTAGAAAACTCCTACTATCTCTACAGCTCCCAGCAAAACGGAGAGGTGCTGACCTAGGCACTACGTCTGAAGAGTTTAGCAACTTTGCAGGGTGCCAGAAAAGTGTCTTGTGGGAAAACGTGTGGGAAAACATGGGAAAACGTTGGAAAAAGTCTAGTTTTGTCACATCTGTATTTCTAATATTTTCTCACTTCCCCTTAGTGGTTCTGTCTGTACTGCAGGGAAAAGCTAATCATAAATTTGTAATTCTGCCTATATGAAAATACCATCTGATTGAAAATGAGGAATTCTGTCCTATCTCCATCTGGGGATCCAAAACATAGAAGTAGGAATTCTGTTTCCTCTCTATATATAAACCTTGCTACGAAACTCACTGCCTCAGTATCCTTCAAATTAGTCCGTTTTAATTGTCTTTTAAGAACTGGAACAGATACTGGACAGAAGCTTCCATCATACTGTTATATCAGCACCTCCAGGTTCTACATTCAAATAGATTATAGGGGTTCGGCACTAATAACCCCCTGAGTCATGGTACTTACAACTGTACAGTTCAATTATTTTTCATTGACTATGACACCGAACACCAGTTAACTTAAGGATCTTTCTGTATTTTAAACAGATCTAAAAGAATAAAAAAAGTGAGAGTTTTCAAACCCTTGTTGATTCACTGAGAGCCAAGGAGAGCTCCAACTTGCACCATTAAAAAGGTAAGACCCGCAAAAAAGAACGCAGTCAGCATCTGGGAGATTGCATTTGTTGATTTTTGACTTCAAATACTTTAAAAACACAAGCATGGGCAACAGTGTAACTCACCTCAAAGAGAAACTGAGGTAATTAACAACATCTGGACCACTAAAGAGACTTTTTTCAATTTAGGTTTTCTCTGACAGTACAGCAGGCTAAGATGATGCTACTTTTACTTCCTTCTCCCCTATTTTGATCAGTGAACTAACAAAAAAAACCATGGAAATCACCATACTTCTAAATATGCCCTCCTTTCCATAGAAGGGAGATTTAAAACTAATCCTTCTTCTAATTCCTCTTACCTACCTACTTATGACTCACCCCCCAACTGCTCTTTTCCCATCACTTCAGTAAAAATGATCCTCACGGCCAATTTATTTATTTATACTTCTGGTAGAAGACATGCAGGCTTGGAAGCTTAAGTCACCAGTAAGATACTACAGTGCACATGTCCAGGCCCACTTCTGATTCAATTATATTTTAAAAGTCAAGCAAAAATTGTTTTTTTTACATCATTCAACTAGAACCAGAGAAACTGAGTTTGGAAGGGACTTCTGCAGGTCTCTAGCCCAATTCTGCTGCTCAAAGCAGGGCTAACTTCCAAGTTAGACCAGGTTGCTCAGGGCCTTGTCTAATCAAATTTTGAAGCCTTCCAAGGACAGAATTGGCCAATTCAGTCCTGTAATTAGCCACTTAACAGTGAAGGGGTTTTCTCATTTTTCCAGGTATAATTTCTTAGTTGCAACTTGATACAGATGCTCATCCTCAAACTGTGAGCCTCTCAGCACAGCCTGGCTCCATCTTTTCCATAAACACTCTTTAGGCAGGGGAAGACTGCAAATTATCCACCTTTGGGCTTCCCCAGGCAAAAAAAAAAAGTAAAATAAAATAAAATTGAGGTCTTTTAGCCTCTCCTCATATGCCATATGTGCCAGTTCCCTAAGCATCTCAGCAGCTCCTCCCTCCCCTCTCCTGTTTGTCACCAGTTTTGTTTGTATGTGGGGCCCAAAACCAGACGTGAGTACGAAGCCAGCCTCCATCATCACAAGGGTGCCCTGCTGAAACACATACACCACCCTCTCCTCCAGGATCCCCCAGTCACAGCTGGCCTTTACCCACCCCAGATGCAGGATTTTACATTTCTCTTTGCTCAACTTCACAAGGTTCCTGGCAGTCCATTTCTCCAGTTTGTCAGTGTCCCTCTCGATGACAGCCCTGCCCTCCAGCATATTAACCATTCCCCACCCCCAATCCGGCATTATCTGCAACCCGCTCCGGGTACTCTCTGTCCCATATCCCAGGTCACTGACAAACAGCAGCACTGACCCTAGTTCTACAAGGTCAGAAAGCCACACAAGGCTGCTTCTGCACTGTTCTACGTCACATCTGTAAATGAAATTTAAGACCAGCATGTCAAAACTGGGCAGCATTCAAACGCCCACAGGAACACAGCATTTGGAAATTACAATTTGTATCACTTCCTGCTTGTGGGTAAATTTCAGTATGAAAGAACAAGGACCACAATTTCACCTTTTCTCCATTTGCTGCTTCATTTATTATTGATTTCATCACAATGGATATTAGGAAATATAAATTAAAACTAGACATAGCTATTGTTTTTTAACTGATTTTTAAATAAATAAGACTTAAAAGATGAGTCTTTACAAAAACAACTAGAAATCCCATGGAGGTAAAAAAAAAAAGCTCAAAAAGCTGAAGTACAATTATATATAATTTCAGCCTTTGTGAAATCCATGGATTTTGCCTTTATGTCCTGAGAGAAAAGGTGCATCTCTGAAGAGCTGAGCTCAGTTCCTCCGCGGATCAAACCGACACACACAAAACACCAGGGAACCTGTAAGAAGAGATGCAACTCCATGTCTTAGAGATACCTGAAAGAAGTAACTTCTGTTAACTTGGAGAAAAGCATCAATTCCTGTACCAAGGAGGAAGGAGCTGCTTCACTCAGCCTACCCTTTTCCAAAAGAAACATAATTACTTCTTCTAACTTCCTCATCTTCTGAATTTTATACCAAAACGCTTCTGATTGTTCAACACCAAGAGCAGGCATACTAAATTATTCACATCCAGAATTTACTTTTAAGACTTTGGGCTGTGTTTAATTGAACTGGAAGTCAATACTGAGTCCATTTCCAGAATAGAATCATCATCTTTAGACCTAAACAGAATCAACAAAAGCAGAACTTATTAAACAGACAAATTGAACTGAGCGGCTTCAAAGCAGAATCAGAATTTTAAGATAATCTTAAAGTACCCAACAGTTAAAAATCTGGGTTTCCAAACTAATAATGAAAGTAGATATATAAATCCATCCAAACATTCACAATATCAAACAACCACCTGAAAACTCCCAGCACTAAATAATTACTAATAAAGTATAGGTTATTAGAAAAAAAATTACACATTTTTTTGTAGTAAGCTTCTCCTTGACTCTTTAAACACACTGATTAGAGATCTGTCTTACAAAGTCTTTTCTAGGATTACATTAAAAAGTGCTGCTGTAAAACTTACCCATAATAAGAAAAATGCTAGTAATATCGGAAATTTTATAATGAATACACTGAAAAAGGGTGATCCAGTATATCATAATACTTATCAGATTATAATTATTTTCTTACTGTCAAAAACAGAGAGAACTTTATTCATAGGCAATTTTTTATACAGCTGCTTGTTTAGGTACATGAGGTATAACCTTATGCTCCTATCAGAAATTTTAGCTTCAACATTACATTTGTAAAACTTTCTACATTGTTGGTAATAGACAAAAGGAGTATCCATTTTTCTCTATCAGCTTTTAGGGAAAAAAAAAAAAAGTGAAAAAAAATTTACTTTAAAATTTATGTTAAAGAAACATAAAGCCCAACTCCCCTACCAGCTTTTTAAAAAAGTTGTTAATGCTTTCTGCTTGCAGTTGACCACACCCTGTGCAGCAATGTGAGAAACTACCCCAGCAGGAACACGGCATCACTTCTCACATGTACACATACACGTTCTGTTACGATGGATTCCTCCTCCTCCCTGCCTCCACGGTTTTAAACTAAGTCTTGATTTGGCCAATTTACCATAAATTTACATTCAATTATGTCTGGCCGTTACTAGTCAGGACACTTCTAGAGGTTACCCAAAAAGCAACTGCCCTTTAAAAAGTGGCAGCTTTTTCCTCTGGGGAGCTAATCGTGACCTCATGCGTGTTCCCCTTAATTCTCTGTATCCTTTGCAATTGATTCCTCTTGACCAAAGATCAATAGTTGCAAAGCATGTCCTCTACAAACAGAAAATGTGAGGGCTCTACAGCAAGCTCAAGCTCAATACCATAAGGAACAAAACACCCTAAGATTTTTAAACCAGCAATTAAGACTTTTTATTCTGAGTGCTGGGCATGCTTCTCACAAGTATCTGTGTGTTTTTTCAGGTGTGCCATCACTGCCTACACAGTGACATAAAGCAGTATGAAAAAACACCCTAAAGAAAAAGATCACTGATCTATCTTTACACTCAGCTTAAGATTCAAAAGCGAAGACCTATGCATCATTACAAGTAATGACATATTGCTGTAGCCTCATGTTAATTCAAGTTGGCCATCAAAACACTTCTACCAAATTCTAAGCAAAATAGGATGTAGCTGTAAACTAATGGCTTCACCATAGGAAACCTGGGTTACATACTTTCCCACTCGTGTTTTAGCAAGTGCCCAAGAAGTATGTAAAGCTGCTGGTATTCATTACAGGAATGGTGCTAACCCACTTCCAGAAGGATCTGGAACAAGCCTGTCTGCGTCAAAAAATAATCCTATGACAACACAGTATTGATGACGACAACAGGAACATTCCTGAATTACTCACAGCAAATACAAACTGACTAATAAACATGTTCTTGTTTGAAATGGCATTCAGTTCTTCTTTCCGACTTAGAAAGCTAACTTCATAAGAAACAATGCATTTTTAACCCAACGTTCACAACAATTTCTCTACGGGCATTTAAGAGTTGAGACTGAAAAAGATGAATAGAAAAAGTTCTATTAAACAACTTAAAGCTGATCTCACTCCTCCCCTGCATTATTATGCTACAGAAACAAGCATCAACAAAAGTGCTAATGCAAATTTTCAAAGCTTCTTGTTTTAGCAGTCAAACATTTCATTTTCTTTATTTACCAACCACACAAACATTGGTATTGACCAGCAGCAAAAACATTTAGATTACCCTACAGTTGTGGAAATGTGCTACAGTTAATTAAAAATACATATCTCAAAATCACAAATTCCCACTGCATTCTCCTCTTTTCTTAAAGGGTGAAATATTTAAACCAGCAAGAAGGAAAAAAAAAATAATCTAAAGAAATTCAATACAGTAGTCCTGCACAGGCTGCAGGAACTGAGAAAGAAATTGGCCTGCAGGCAAGAATGTAGGCAGCAGTTACTGTAGAAACCAAGCTCTTCGTTGCTTTTCTCTAAGCAGAAGAAAGACACAAAAGAGCTGGAAAACAGCGATCGATGGGAAGCAGCTTATAAAGCTGCTTGTCACATCTGCTGCAGGAAAACCAGACACTAATTCATTAAAACTGCTCATGTAATGCCTCTGGAATTTGAGGCTCCCCAGCCTGTGAATACAAAAGAAACTCCGCCTATGGAAACACTGCATTTTCGGGTATTTAGCATCTATGTACACAAAAGCCCTATGCAGAGTCAGGTTGTGTGGTCTCTATGCCTAAATTTCGTTTTAAACTATAAAAACAAATTAAAATTTGTCCAAAAGATGGTGTACCTCTATCTTTGCCAAATTTCAAATTGCTATTTCAAGTCCCAACATAGCATACATAACTCTATAATACAATAGTTTCCTGTTTAAAAAGCAGAAACAAAACACTTGCAACAGTAAAGTAAAAATCAATCATCATTTCTTCTTCCTTCCAGATAACTGCATTTAACAGTGGTTTCTTATTATTAAATATGCAAGCTGAAACTTTCACCATGACAGTAAATACCATTCCAAAACTTTTCATAAAGAATACAATTTACAATCATATCTGAGCTGAAGCAGACAAACCAAACCCACTCTATCCTTTATTACCACGTTAGCTAGTTACAGAGGTTCCTGCCATTTCACCCTCAGTTGTAGGGTATTCACAGGGATGCAAAAGTTCATATGGAAACACTGAAGTTATAATAACGTTATTCAGTGCGAAATAAAAAGCTATCAGCAAACCACACAAAACTGCTTAGAGCCACACATACAGCACTTGGCATTTTACTATTCCTTACAATTAAAACAGTAACAGGCGGAAGTACAGTGAACAAGTGCTGTCATGATGTGTTTTGACGCAAGCATAATCGTAAAAAGGCACTTATGACTCACACGTAACTTTAGTAACAGAAGACTTCACTTATTACCTCATCAGAGACCTGCATTCTATTACAAAATTATGCCAGAACTCCCTAGTCATTACCAAAAGAAGAGTTACCCACAGAGGCAAGGCTGCCCAGAAAAAAAGAGTATTCCTGAATCAAGGAAGCAAAGTTTATTTTAAGATGGGCTTTTCAAGACAGAACTTTGCTTCCAAGAGCAGAACAGTCCTTTATTTCACACAGAAATTGATGACTAACTCAGGCCATTGAAAAGTGACAAAAACTGCTTCCTACCAACTCTAATTTTGAATAGACAGCAGTGTTTAATTTCCCCCTTAAATCTGCCTGTCTAGTTAAAGAACAGACTTTTTTCAGACTCCTCTCAAAAAGCTATGGGCATAAATTACATTTCACAATTACCTACCTAAAGATGTTTGATGGTCAAGGGCCATTCTATGCTTGATTCACTTCGGTGATACTGCTGGGCTGGGTATCTCAACGGAAATCAAGATTTTTGAGAGAGATCGGGTTTTTTAACCAACTGTACTCTGCAGAACGTTTGTCCAAATCAATTTTCAATTTTTCTTCTATTTACAAATTCCTAGAACTTCTAGTGAGGGTGCAGACCCTCTAGAAATTTTATATGCATGAACTGTTCCACAGCGTACACAAACTTACTTTCCTTAATCACTTGTGTGCGCACTCAAGAACCAATCAAGACTGCAAAGAGTCTGAAAGCTGCAAATTAAAGAAACTATTTCATCTACAACAAACACATTGTTATTGGAAAATATTCCTCAAGAAGCACTCCTCCTGAGCTATTCTTCTAAGATCATGCCAAGTTCTCAAATTGTGGGCTGTTGCAAGGGGCAGCAGGAAAGTGCAGAAGGATAAAAACAAATAAAAATAACAGACATGATTGAACAAGTCAGATAGTCATGCAAGTGGAAATCTGTCCAAGAATAAAATAGCAGACTAAATAAAAGTCTTCATCAGAATATATGTTAACCATTGTCACTGTACTGATAAAGGAACAACAGCATAGGCAAGGAAAGGGTATAGCATGCAATCGTGACGCATGCGATTAATTTCTCCAAGCGTAAACCTATACCTGTGTTAGTCATCTGTCTCTATAGTGAGCGAAAATTAACAGACACTTAATGGTGTACATCCCATAGAAGGGAAAAGCCTAAACTGGTTTGAGGAAATCAGGTTAGGGATGCCTATTTTTCATTGAATTTAAAGGCAGTCTATGCGTAGACACACACACACACTGTAACTCACTCACAACTGCCCCTAATATTAAGCAAGATGAAACCCACTCAGAGCTAGTGAAGTAGCGGAAAATAGAAGCCAAGACTCCTGAAGCATAGGTACCAACCAGGCTCTTTGCAATAAAAGCTTGATTCTAGGGATGTTTTACTGGGATACGGCAACGGAACAGCTCAGCACTACCAAACGGGGCAGGCTCTTCCCTGCCTCTTGCACCAGTTCTGTTCCCAGCCACGATTAATCTTCTTACCTGCTCCCAGGAGCTGCTCGTATCTCGAGATAATTTAGGAACCCAGCAGAAAACTACTCTAGCTGAAATGTAGTTGTTTGGTGATGTTTTAGTAAGTTTAAGTCATCTCACAGTCTAATGTCTCTTCAAAAAGGTGAAGTAAAACCATCATGACACCTTAATTTAAAAGCTGTATTGTACTTACTACATAAACCCCTGTTTTCTTATGCAATTGTTCTAACAATTTTCTTTCAAAGGTTGAAATTTGAACTAACACAGAAAATTAAGCTTCCAGAAGTTACTAATCCTGAAAGGGAGTGCATAACTCCATTTGAAAACAAAAAAAGCATGTTCAATGCTTTTCAACAGAATAAAGTTTGGTTAACTTGGGACCTTTTAGCTTGACCAAGAAAGTCAGTATTTCGACTGCAGATACTCTTAACAGAATTGATTATGACCACTTAAGTCAAGCATTCCTCACAAAATTTCTACAACTCTAAAGATGTGCATGTACTAGACACTACGCTAGGAACAAAACTTGTTGGAGTAATGGCAATTATGTATCATGTATTAGTAACTAAAGCATTTATATATTTATATATAAATACATATATACACGCTATATTTATATACATATATATATATTTATATATGGTATATATGTTCCCATATATTCTACTTTCAAGGTCTCAACTATAATTGAATAAACATACTGTTCTGTATTTCTGTAACACCTTTCATTAGAAAACACTGAAATAGCGAAGGCACATCAGCAGAACACATTAGAGCCAGTGTTCTTTGCACTCCTAGACACAGGAAAGTTGAGGGATAGTAGCATTTGTGCAGGAACAGTGTATGTAAGAAAGCCTGGAGCATTAGCAAGAACAGAACCAACAGTCCTCAAAAACAGGGAGAGAGGAGGCAAGGTGGAAAGGGAGAGAACCAGGGTGTTTGCACTGCAGACAAAGTAAGCCACTTCAAAACCCAAGGAATCAATTTTAAAAGGCAAGGCATAGCTCTTGATAAGAAGTGCTAGAAAATAGCACTGAAATTTCATCATCCCCCCTGCCTCCGCCCATGAAGTATTATCCCCATTTTTAAAAACAGATTAAACAGATTTGTGACTTGGCCAAGTCGTTTTGGCAAGCGTGCAACAGAGCTGGGAACACAACATATTTTTCCCCAACACCCAATCTTTGTTTAAACCACTGGATCATCCCTTAAGTCTTCTCTCTCCTACAATCACTTCAAGAGGCAGAACACCAGGTGAAACTGTAACTCCTGTGAAGCCTACATGGTAAAAAGCAAAACATGCACGTGTATCTTAAGCAATGTATCACGTCCTCCCAAACAGAGCTAAAGGAATTTTCATTTCACCAGTCCTTTACTACTACACAGCGAAAACCACACATTAAATGCATACAGTCTAATTAAAATCTATACAGCACATACTGAACAATTTGAAGATGTCAAGCTACACAAACCTCATCTCCTATGTATCTATGAGAAGCAGGATTTTTTTTTCCAATATCAAACAGAAAAATATTAAAACAGTATTTCAAGTAATTTAAGAAACAAAAATAAAGCAGAAAAAGCTAATATTTATATTATAAATATTGAAAAATACCTATGGGAAAAGGACTCTTCATTTGCTTTGTTTTAGTAATAAAGACTAGCTCCTCATTCAAGATGACAAATAGTTGTCAATGTACTAAAACTGTTACTCATTCATGCCTGTTACTTGTACCACTGCAGAACATCCTACACATGTTCCAGCAACACACAGCTGGAGGTGCTGAAAAGTAAGAGTACGTCCTACCTGCCTGCAATATTGAAGGACTTACTTTAATCTTGTTTATCTATGTTATATCTGCTATTTTTAATTAATCGTACTCCTACATTGCCCCATACCATTGTAATGAAATTGCAAAAGCTTTCACTGGCCAAGAAAAACCAGATTACTAATTCTTTTTTGCAATAACTGAACTGTTTTAGAGAGGGAAATATATGGCAAGTAGTAGCTTCCCTTTTCATTTCTGGTCCCATTTAAATAAAGAGCACTACTGTACACTGTTCCACTTGGTTTTACTTTAACTGCATTCCTACAGACAGGTGGCAGAGTTCACAATAACTGGATCGATCCCATACAACAAAGAATACTCTGGGAGGGTAACAACAAAAAGCATATAGTTTGGTTGTGTAAACCAAACCCTACCTGAGGTTTTCTGATACTAAAACAACCATGCCTTGAGAGGGGTTTCTTTTGGTTTAGCTTCAAGTTCCAGAACTTTTTTTATTATTATTCTGTAATTTAGCTTTTCCAGACTATTAAATTTTCTAAAAACAAAATATCAAAATGGAAAAAAACTGGTCCTGATACACAATGCACTATTTCACTATACATCGCCCTGCTTTAAACTCTGGTCCTTCTTCGAGATATGTTAGAGCCAAACCAACTTCGTAGGTAGTAACTGACACGATATTAGCTAAAATCTTCCAGAATAAAAATTAATGTTGAGTCCAGTCTTCTCTTCTTCTTGGGCAACCAAACTGATATAGTTAAGTTTGTAAAATGCTTTGAAGTGTTGAAGAAAATCAAGCTGCAATCAACTCCAAAGAGGTTCTTATAGAGCTACACTTAGGAACATTCTGCTGAAATCTGCAAAGCTTTCCTAGAGAGAGATATATACATAAAAAAATAAAAACATTGTGTCTTACTTTCATCCTCCTGAAAAAGCAATTGTTCAAGTAAGGCTTCCCCAGCTCATCAACTTAAAACATTCTTCCCTGAATGGGGCTGTCAAAACTGTCATATAAAAAATCTTCCAAACTATCAATCAAAAACTCCACACCTTCCTTTCCCCACATATCTATCTGCTGGACTTTCCCTGTATCAGAAGATCATTTGCTGTTAGTATTTAATTTCTGTCATGCACAAATGTTGACTGCTACAAAATAATAAATTTCTGTAGTGAAATTCAAATGTAGGATTGTATATTTATGAACAATTTCATCAGTGATGTGATTTCTTCAAAATTCCACTGCAGAATCCACTTGTATAGCAAAGCTGAAGATGCAAATGAGTTCCATGCATATGCTACTGCAAAAAAAAAAAAACCAAAAAACTGCAAACTCTAATTTTCACAGTACTTAAATTAACGTGTTTCCACTTAGACATGAAAACTAACCAATATCTGAAAGATTCAGATTTTCAGAAAGATATACTATGTTGAAATGAAATGTTAATCCCTAGCTACAGAAAATGTAAAGCATTATACTATACTTGCTTCAATAAAGACAAAAAAAACCTTTTATCCTGAGAATGTATTTTTTTTAAATCTGTATGTTAGTAGAGGAAGCACCATAAAAAATGTGGCATCTACCATTATATCCAAGGTGGCCCCAAACTTAAAGTTACCATAAATTCAGAAGTAGCAACAAATACTACCACATATTTGAAAGCCATTTCCCTCATTTTTAATTCATACATCAAATTATTTTATGATCTTAGAAACACTATCTGGAAAAGTAAATGACTAATATTTCTGATTTTAAATTCTATTTGGGAAAAAAAAAAACCAAACAACAAAGCAAAAATGGACAAGAGGAAAAAGATTAAAATATGAAGATCTAAGAGAAATTTTAACAATTCTGGAGGGCATGACCATGGCCTTACCCTGTACTCTAAACACACTTTTCCCGCATATAGAGAAAAACGTACAGGCTTTAAGTCAGAAAAGCTAAAACCTAAGATAACAGACATCTTAGATGATTAAAATTAATCTGTATAAAACCACGTTTTTTAACATCCTTCCCCAAAAAAGAAACCAAGATTTTTTCCCTCCACATATTACAAGTTTTTCATTAAATGTTAACTTTAATGCACAAGTTTGTTATGGTTTTTAGAAAGAGTCAAAAAGATTCACTAGATATTTTTAAACTATCACTCCTTTAATGATCATCAGGAATCACATCAGGAAGACTTCAAGAGCACTAATTAGTTCAGTTACAAAATTATTTCTTACAATCAGTTTTGCTCTCTCTCCTGAGAAAACAACAGTCAGTTTATATGAAAGTGTCACAAGAATCAGTGACTTCTCCCTTAAGTACGGTAAATGTAATGAGAAATGAGACAGGACACGATCACCTGATGCAGAAAGCTTGAAAGGCAATATGAAACCCTTAAACTCTTCATCACCATTCAAAAAACACAACACAAAGGTTAAGACAGGCTACCAGAAACTAGTTATCAAATACCTGTGTTTGAAGATATTTCTGTGGTGAAGTGCAAAATGAGGACCATCAATCATACGAACATTTTGGAAACTACTAAAAGCACAGTTTTGTTGCTTTTCCAGTCCAACTTCATTGTCCACTGTGGTCACCGTTTTTTTTTTTTCTTCTTCTTCTTCTGAGGTATGCGGATAGCATCTTTGACTATGAACTTACACTCCTCACAGAAGCAGTGTCCAGAAACATTAGATAGCTGTTTTGCCCATGGAGTAGGAGGCCAGAGACTTGTTGGCTAAGTGTAGGGCTTGTTAGGTGCCTCAATAAGCTGATTCAACTCACTAATGCAGCACCAACTAACCCAGCAAAACAAAATTTTTAAGAGGAAAATAGTATTCTCTGGGGTTAGTGAGAGAACCGGCTAACACGGGACCCTGTGGTGCCAGAGCCAGTGTAAGGGGGTGGCTGGACCCATGGGGCCAGGATCAGGAATTAGAAAGAATGACCAAGACCTTTCAAGAGCAGAGAACCTTTACATTGATTCAAATGCTGATAAAACTGCCATGTAAGAAACTGTGAAGACACTTTATCAATCTCAATAATTTCTTCCCATCTGCTAATGGAAAAAACTGCACTTCTGACTTGACAGAAAACTAATCCTGAGCCTGCCTCTCTCCTTCTATTCCAATGGATTGTTTTTCAGGCCTACCAGTAAACTAATCTGACTTGAGCACACAATGTGAACACCAAAGCTAACACACGCAACAGAACAGGACAGTTCTTTCAGCTCTAACTCCCAATTAGCTTGTTTTAACTAACCTTGAAACCAAAGGGTCAGTTACAGTTTATCTTCATGGCCTGAATCTTATATACAGGTATGCTTAAAACAACAAGATGGAAGTGCTGTTCATATTTTAATAAAACTATACTACTGTATAAATCTAATGTGAAGATTAAAAAAAAAATCCCTTAAAAAATGAGAAAGATACTTTCAATTACTGCAAATGCTTGAAAAATGAAGTTTACTAATATACTTAACATGAGAAGCAAAAGCCTTCTGTAACAGTGTATCCTTTAACTCAAAGCACTCTCAGGAAAAAACAGAATTTAAGAGAATAATCTATATAAAGAAGTATGCAGTGTTAAACACTTTACCTGCTATGCACATAACTAATTATCAGACAATGCATTCTGAAAAGCTCACCAAGTCTAATTAATTTTGTGTCAAGCCTGACCCCATCAGAGAAGTAATACTCCCTAAAACGCATCTTTGCGGTGCATTTTATAACAATATATTTGTATGTACACTAATGTTTTATTGACTGTTGCTCCACAGTACTTCCTAAACTACCAGTCTGGGTCAGGGCTCACTTAAACGTTCTGTACCAGAATCCACAGCACAAAGTTGCTGCAACGGAAGAGTCACAAGCAGTCCATGAACTTGAGCTGTGATCAAAACGGTTTTAAAGATCAGAACAGGCCCACGGAGTGTATCCTTAACACCATTTATCTAACCAAGGATGACAAGGGATGAGAAAAAAAAACCCTGCCATTCCACAGATGTTAAAAATAATGGTAAAAAAAAATTACACAAAAAAGAGATACCGCAGCTAACTAATGAATATAGAGCAAGTCCCAAAAGATTTAAGTATAAGGTCATTTCATGTCTCACTTTCAAGTTGAATTCAGACTCGTCTCCACAGTTTCTATGACATACCAAGGACCGCATCCTGAAAGAACTAGCACAAAATAGCGGGGGGGGGGGGGGTAAACACAGCAGAAAATTTTAGAAATACAGAATCAATAGCAACAGCAGAAAAGAAGGGGGGGGAAAAAAGAAACAAAAGGCTCAGTGCTTGACACTGACGGGGGGAAAAAACTCTCAAAAATAAACAGCTTGGAACACAAACTAAATAATTCATTGCCTATGCTGAAGAGGGGGCATGTGCTGGTCATATGTTCAGCGTATGTTATTGGCACCATTCACCAGCATGTTCCATGTTGTAATAGCTTAAACATTTAAATTTGAAATGCGCTGCCTTCAGGGACGACATGATCTGGGCAGCCCTGACGAAACACACACCACTTAAAATGAATACATGCTAATTTTGGCTTGCAGGTTATTTCTCCATACTCCAAACAATGCTTTGCTTGGCACTAACTCATTTGAAGAGCTTATATTAAATATAACCAGTGGTACTGTGAAGCAACTTTTAAAACCAGTAGACTCAGTTTATGTAAGATTATATACAATTATTATTCTGTCTGTGACTCTTAGAGGCAACTTTCTGCTTGGATCTATGCTACAGATTCTATGTGCATGCTTTTAAACTTCAGAACAGCAACACTCTCTGAAGTCGTGCACAATTTTACACATTCACAGTCTCAAACACAGCAATATATAACACGATACAGCCCTCTGCCCAGATGACAATTAAATGCAATGGTGTAGTTTAAAGACTCCAAAACATAGTGGAAAAAAACGAATTCAGTTGGAGTACACACATGTAACTTCAAATACCTGCTTTCTGTAACAGCCAGCTCTGCCTCCCCACTCTACAGTCATTTCCATTTCTGTGGAAGTTATACCAAGAAAGCTGCTTCCAGTGCTGACACACAGATCGCTTGAGAAAGGATCACCACCTCACTACTGTATGCTAATTTCTGACCGTATCAACCCCTTCTGCTTTCAAACCAGTGGCTACGATTAGATCTATTTACTTCCTTTAAAATATCCATCCTGTAGTATTTTAATTTTAAATCCCCTAGAGCGCTTTCTCTGTCCTTTGTATTTTTGTATTACCTGTACAAGTCAAATCCTGTCTCCATTTAGAACATCTTTAAGAGGGTTATTCTAATGACTTGAAGATGGTGTGAACCATCACAATACAAGTATCTAAGGCCCTTTCAGATTTAAAAATAAAAGTCTCCTTCACTCAGTGAAGAACTTTATCAGACCAACTTCTTGCTCTCTCTGTATCAAATGCTGTCAAGTATGTTCTCAGTCAGCAAATCATTTACCACAAAATGTCCCTATAAAAACACAGGGCAGTCACATATATTCTCTTCTTTAGTTCTCTGGGGGAAAGTTTGAAAAAGCAGCTACCACAAAGGCAAAACAGTCCTAAGCAGGACAAAATTGCATTAGTGCAACACATCCAGTAACCAACACTTCCTTAATCGGAGCCCAGGGATCTCCAAGTTGAAATGCAATGTCACTGCAACAGGCACCCAACCCCCCTGGTACTTACCTATATTTATCTGAAAGTAATTAACCCTAAACTACTCAGACCTTCAAGATAAGAAATTTAACTGGAAGAACCGGAAAACCACCTAACCCTCTAATATCAAATGTTGTTACAAAACGAAAAAGTTGTAGACACAATAGTTTACCCTGCAGATACGGCACGTAAACACATTTAGGTACAAGAATGGAATCAGAGTAAGTATTATGAAAATTACCAAGAAATACATCCTGCCTTCTCAAGTCTCCCTAAACAAAAAGAGACTTGGGCAATACATTTCCACATTGCCATCTCCCATGTTCATTTCCACAACTGCAGGGTTGTTTTTTTTCTTAATTTCAAAAACTGTAGAAAAGCCTGATTTTTACAACCAACATTTCTGATTAAACTACCGAATTTGATTCCTCAGAAACACTTTCCTCAGTCTATTCTCCCTGTCCACTATCCTGTTATTTCTCCAAGTAGCCAAAACTCACACTCTCTCACATTATGGTTATTTTCTATTCTATATAACCATGCTTTTAAGCTTTTCAGATGAAGTTCAATTATTTTATGGCACACTTCTCAGCTACACAACCCCTAACACAAAGAAAAGGCATACACAAACATGAGTAATGTTCTCTTCAGCTACTACTAAGCCAAAATAACTTTAAAACACTAACCCCACACTTAACACTTTTGTAGTATTTTATTTTATCCTTCTGATTGAGGGCTGAATTATTCATACATTCACATGCTTTTTTTTTTCTTTTTTTTTTGCATGGTTTGCATGCTTCTTTTCTTTAAAAGCTTAAAAACACCCATTTTGCTGATAACCTTAGATAATAGTGAATAACCTCACATACAAATCTTGAGTACTTACTAGCCCACAGCAGGCCAAACTTATTTATAGCTAAGTAGCAAGCTGGGGTTAGTGATCTCTTCCAGGCTCAACAATCTTCCAACCTCAGAATAACCACACCATAAAACAAGCAGGGTTATTCCACTACTGACAGAAAAGTAAACATTTGTGTACTAGGGTGTGCTTGCAGATGATTGCTCTGGCTGCCTGTGCTGCAGCAGACAGTAAAAGCTATTCACAACAGGCCAAAATTCATGAAGGAAACTTAAAATCTTGATCATAAATCGCTTTCAAAATTTAACTGCATTTTTAAAACAGAGACAGGTGGAAGGATTTGAATTTTTCTCCCAGCTGTGACGGAGGTTTCCCACTGCATCTTTGGACAAGTTTCTTTAACATTTAGTTAGTGCCAAATTTTTCTATCTGAAACAGGTAATATTCCTTATATCCTATGATGCAGTTAAGGGAAAATTACTGTATGAGAAAACAGCAGCACCTTAGCCCACAGAAAAATCTTCAAAACAGAGAAGAGCTGAGAAAAATTTTTTAAAACTTCAAAGAGAATTCTGGCAGAATCTCTGTTATAATGAAGAAAGTTTTGTTACAGAAAGCCTGGACATTCATAGAATTGGATATTCAAGGAAAGACGACAAGTAAAAATGAAATGCTTCCAGAAAAGCCTGTTTTATTGCCAGTTTGCTGCTCACTGTTACCTCCATCTCACTCCATTCCTCTGCTTAACCACTCACAAGAACTTGCACAGTTCAATCCGCTCACAAGAACTTCTGAAGTCACTACATGATTCTGCTCTAACAGCAGCACTGCTCGGAGGCCAGCAGTCCTTCAGGAGGAAAGAAAAAAAGAGAAGGGATGCAGCTAGTCGAGAGCTAAGTAATGAAGCAGGCAAGGAATGATACAGCTTTGTACCATTCACTGCAGAAGGTTATTTTGTCTTGCCAGGGGTTCACAAGGCATTTGAGCACTGTTAAACGGCTCTGGAATTTGCTGATAATACAGACTAGTTGCATTTCTCAGCTTTATGGACAGACCAGTACCAGGAAAAGGTTTTAAAAACAAAGGCTTGAATTTCAATTCAAGAGGATAAACAAACAACTGAAGTTTTACTGTGGTTTTTACCTATTGCGTCTCTTTCCTGTCTTGCTAAATGTGCCTGTCATCTGAACATTTCAACTGACATACACACTGTGGTTTCCAGGCCCAAAATGTTTATAGTGATTATCAATATCTAGAAAGCTGAATGAATAATACCATAATCAACCATAAACTGTGGAGCCCACCCTAAACTCAGATTTCAGCACTGCATTCATTTCAGAACACACATTCATAGCAGAGGGTAACCACCTCAAACTACTGCATTTATTCTTCAACTCAGTGATGTAGCTACAAAAGTGCTGCCAGGAAAAAGGCTGTACTCTAACTCTTGATAGTATCATTGGAAGTAGGACTGCATGAGGATGAATTTCATCATTCTATGAGAATCTTATTACCCAATCTAGTAATTTTAATAAAGTTACTTAAGAATAGATTGCACACTCTTCAAAGTAATGTTTTCATATCATTTGAAGAGCGTAACAGTTCATTATTTGGCTTGCAGCCCCTAATGCTACTAAAAAGCAAGTACGTTTAGCAAAATGAAAAGGCAGAAAGAACTAAAGCCATCAACCCCCTTTACCTGAAAAAAGCACATCCTGGGTCAGATCTACACACACGCACGAAAGCGCTTCAGTTGGTTACCCCAAAACAAGAGTATCAGCCAATAACCAAGTAAGACAGATCAAACAGAATACCAAGTAGAAATCTTATCTGAACCTAACCCAGCCACACCCAGAATATTCACATGTGTAAGGAAAGGAAATAACTTGCTTCCTTTAACACATCTTTGCTCAATACGTTATTTAATGCTTACATCTGTGGAAGTTATAAACAGGATTTTGATTGATGATAATTTATATAATTTACTCCTACTAACTTTTGTCAGCATCCAAGTCCACTGAATACCACACTGGAAATGAAGAACACTTTTTGTTATAATCCGTTCCTCCTCCAAATGATTGTTTTTCTTAAATGTTTCACCTGATCCCCTCTGAAGTCTCAGACTGACAGTGAGAAATCAGTTAAATCAGAACAGGGCGCAAATGCACAGCTACTTGCAAGCCTGCTACAGTTTTGGAAGGCTGGATCAACTAAACTTATTTATTGACTACTAGCACATTTGCCTTAAATAGCACTCTGGTTTTACTATCCTGCATAAAGAAGGAGCAGAAAAAGCTCTCTCTCAAATGACAACTTTTTTTTCGTTTGAGACGTTTCTGCATCCTATCAAGCAGAGACCCTCAAAAGACAATGTAAGTAATCCAAATCATCTACCTGCATAGTCAGCTTCAGCAGATTTATGTACTTCCTAAAAAAATACTACGGATATATGCAGCCCCTGCAACAAAGGATATGTAAAAAACAGAAAGGTTTTTACTATTTTCTTCAAAATTTTTCTTTCAGGTAGATGATAGAATGCTGCACAAACTCCAGTCAGTCACCTGTCTTACAGGTAGAGAAGTCTGCTTTCTGAGATAAAAGGGCGTGGGGGCGGGGGGGGGGAGACTACAAACAAAAACAATACATAAAATTTTTAAAAAGGGACATCTACTTCCACTATATCCTTAATGTTCCATCTTCCCTAAATCTTGCAACTTCCCCAGTCTACAATATACTAAAACCACCAACTGGACTAATGACCTATGGAGCAGGAGACACAATGACTTCGCATATGGAATGAAGACCATACATTAATGCTGTCCTCTGCTATGAGATGATCCACAGCCAAGGAACTTGTATCCCTTTTTCTCTGGTGGTTTTCTCTATGTATTCACATTTATGCAGAGATTTAAAAAAAGGGCCAGAAAGCACATATTATCCAAAGGCATGACACAACTGAGTCATCTCAGCATCCAGTCTACTTCGACTAATTTTTTTTTATTTTTTAACTTAAATACTTAGCATACCCCTTTATCAAAAAAAGCATGCTGTCTCAAGAACCTTTAGGATTTAAACATTTTTATATTAAATTGTAAGTGCTTTTTTTAATACACCAAAACTATCTTTGGTTCTCCCCTTCTACTGTTTTGAATCTTTTTTTTTCCTTTCTATTTTTATTTCATAGAGCATAACGGCTCTTATAACTGCAATTCCTTAATGTAGGATTCCACAAGACACAGCAAGCTGAGTGCTGCTGAAAGTCTGTGCAGGCCCCCCACATACTTCATTCCAGCTCCACTGCTTGCCAGACCTCTCTGTAAGCCACTTCAATGCAACAGAAAACCACCCAAAAATAGCAAAAAAAGCAGACATCAGCGGCTTACAGAACATCTGATGAGCTTCAAGGCCAGCACAACCTGCAGTTTGGAGCACTGCATAAAACAAGACCTTCCCCTCCCATGCTCCATTTCAGCTGCAGTGGAACACCAGATGAGCTCAGATGCTCATGAAAGCACAGCCTATGTTTTTAAAAAGTGAGACCCCAGATTCTTCTGAATCACATTTCCCAAATTAAATATCAAAGTCAGAGCCTCCTTACATTCTGTAAGGATAACAATTGTATTACTTCTCAGTCTCAGCTCTTAAACTTGAGATGATCTTTAACTTTTTCCAATCTTTTTTTCAAGCCTCCCAGTGAACCCTTTCATTTCTCCTCACGTAACAACTACAAACCCCGTAACAGCCTGTCCATACCCTAAAGCAAAACACACTGGCGTATGTCCTCATCTTTCCCATACAGAAACCGAATTCTCCTCTTCCATTCTTCTAATCTGTACATGGCATAATGCTAAAATCATCCTCTCTACCATTATTCTTACAGTTTCTTTGATTGCTTAAATAATCAACTTGCTGTGGTTTAAATTTGAAGTTATCCCCAGAAAGAATTTTGCATGAGTACATTCATCCTTCTCTTATCTAAGCCTTACTCTTTTTAATCTTAAAGTCTCTGCCTGCCCTTGCAGCTACGCAGGCCGCCTTCACCTATCTAGAAAGACCAGAAGAAAGCAGTATCACCTAAGGAGGGAAATTTAAGAGTCTGCTTCCATAATTTACACTTTCCAGCTACTTTCCTTGTGTGTTTACTGCACTGATATTGTAACCAACAAGCCCACCTACTACTAAAGTATATAAACTGTGCGTATATGCCTTGTCTGCTCAAATTATATTCTGCCTAGAACACACCAAATATGTTTCTAGGACAATACAAAGTGATAAATCAAATTTTTCATGTACTCCCAGTCTTTAAAAAAAGGAAAAAAATAAACAACAAAGCCAAAAAAAAGTCCCCAGATAATCATGCGTTGTATCTTCATAAAAAAAAAAAAAAAAAATATCAGACTTTTACCTTACATGTAGTAAAACAATGTATCGTACACTGTGCTAAGACACTAACATTTCAGGTACTTTTTTCTGATGGAATTGATGCTTCAAAGGAAGATAAACTATTTTTTCCCAGTTGTGACAGGAAAAAAAGGAAGAAAACAAAAAAAAAAAAGGAAAAGGGTAAGCAACTTATCCGCTCCCATTCTGCAATATGTTAGTAAAAACCAGAATTTAAAAGCAACTTCTATCAACACATTAGTTCATCCGTATCATCTCTGAACCAAAACCACACATTCATCTGCATTTAAGTGATTTAGAAAACCTGGATTTAATTTCAGTACAAGGTGTAAACAATTTCTATTACATGCTAATTTGACTTTTTATCAACACGAGAACTAAGAGTCTTATACCTCATGAGCTATATCTAAGACTTACTTGCAGAACAAGAATTTTTGAAGAATCACTGTATATTATATGAAAATTATCTTTCAAACTTTACGGTGTACTGCAATATGAAGAGTAAGATGATAATGAACAAAATAATCAAAATCATTTGCATGCAAGAACACTTCTGGCAAGCGTAAATAAACCAATGCCCAACTAGATGTCAGATGCTCTAGAAGCAATTTTAATTAAAAACCAAGCCAAGTACTGACTCCTTATTAATGCACACAATAAAAAAGTCTCTTGCTGTAACCCAATGAGAGATTATTAAAAAAGGACTTGCAGAGGAAGTAAAGGCTGAACAGCTAAGAAACTTCACCTACTTGTACCTATTCTAGCCCTAAGCTATGAAATTTCATCCAAACATACCTACACTGCATCTAGTCACCAGGTCTGACTACATCAAGATTTATTTTTTTCTTTAAAGCACTTTTTCCAAGAAGGTATCTATTTTTGATCAGCAGAAGATGGTGAAATAGAGATACAACCATTCTTCTTAGTAAGCTGTTCCAACACTGCTAAAAATACGTGCTCAGTTCAAACCTTGAGAGTTTAACTTACAGCCTTCGGGTTTTTATACCTGTGAGTGATCCATTAGCAAGCTTTTCAGTACTCCAGTTCATCCCCATAAAAGTGTATATACACCAACCCAGCCATCCTGGACTACTTTTTGGTAAGACAAACATACTGAACTCCTTACGTCCCTCACTATTTGGGATTTCCTCCAGCCTTCAACTCTTTTTAGCAAACATCCCCATAAACCCTTGCAGTTTTGTGAGATTCTTTAACACAAATTTTGATTCCAGAACCACATAAAGCTCCAGCACCTCTCTACTCCTTGACACAGCTCCCCTATTTCCACAATCATCACATCACTGTGCTTTGACACATCACCTCAGTACAGGCATCCAATCATTTCTCTACAGTCATGACTTTCAAATGCACTCTACTACTACTTTTCAGAACAGTTTCCTACCCTGCAGATCCGGCCTGCATAGCTTTTGAGATGCTTCTGCGTTTTTTGTTTTATTTTTAAATAGATTGACCAAGTCCATTTTTTTGTCCTTATTATTTGTGAGGACAATATTTACCAGCTATGATGTCATCTGTAAATACTTATCAGCACCTGTATTTACTTCAGACCACCACCACTGGTATCAAGTAGCAATACCAAGTAGTGATTAAGTAGTTTTTTCACGATGTAGCGCTAAGGTGCACATTATGCTAACCAGACTGTGCATTCCCAAAATTCTTCTGTTGGAAATACAGATAATTTTTTTTTCAATATGGGGTTGAAGTTACACGAAGGATTTTATAGTTAGAACTTCTCCATCCCTGGACATACCCAGAATTCCAACGGACAAAGTCCTGAGCAGCCTGATCTAAAAGTCACTTTGTTTGCAGCAGGAGTTTGGCTAGAGGTCCCTTCCATAATTCTTAAAGTAAAACCTTAAATTAACACTGAATTAAAATTAATTCCAAACAACTTTATACTAACTTTGCAATGCTTCATAAAGCTAAGATAATAACATGTCTCTGGCTTTTTTATTTTACAGCTCTGATTCTACAAATGCCCAACTCCATATGCATCTTTATCCACATGAGCTGTCTTGCTGAAGTCAACAGGAATGTTTAGTTTAGCACGGACATAACTGTTTGTCAATCTGCTCATGTTTTTCATTTTATTTGGTGCACATGGACAAACAAAAAGGTGATGTGTTCAAATAAATATTCATTAAGACATTCTGAAATTTTGAATAACGAAAATTTCACTCCCACAAATACTCAACTGTACAGCATACATGAAGATGATGCTTTGTAAAAGTTTACGATTCGCAGTACTAATGAGGACAGAACAGCACAGAAGCCCATGCAGTAGCTGCAGCAGAATCATGCAAACAAATGCAAAGAAACAGACTCCAATCATGTACAGACCTTCTTTAGCCCTATAAAAAAAAGATGTATTAGAAAATTACAAAGATTTGCACTAGCTCTTCAAGTAACTTACTAAAGCCTCAGCACCCTACAGTGATAAAACAGTAGTTATGAAATCTTAACTGAAGAATGTAACGTTTATTTTCTATGCCATCCAATGTGGAATAGCTGCAGAATAAACACGGTTCCTCCCCTCCGACTGCTTTATCTAGGTCAAAAAACTCCTTAAAGGCAGGAAGTCTCAGGAAACAAATGTCACTACACATCAACTTTTTATCATGAAAACAAGCAAGACAGTAGATAAAACCACCACCTTCCCAATATTTCAGTAGGAAGTTCCATGAAAGACAACAGCTTATTAGTAAACACAGGACTGCTGTGAAAACTCCTTAAAGGCTGCAAAAGAGATGGCCTCCACTAACACATGACAAACTTGTAATTTTCTTTGTAATTTTTTTTAGCGTTTTTACATAATTTTACATAAGTTAAAGTGACTTGTGAGGTCTTGAAGGCACTGCTGAATTTACTGAAAAATACAGCGAGTGAGATGCACAATCACGTTATTTTGAATAGCTTAGGCATGACTGTGAAAAAATCTTTTGCTTTGTGCATGATAATTATACATGCTCAAAAAAAAACCCCAACAAACAAATCCCAAAACAAAACCAACAGCAGAACTCTTCCACAGCAGAATTATTCTCTAAAACACATCTACCTTCATGAAGGACTAATATTAACAGGACAATGTCATTTCCTAATTATAAGGAAATTAATCATACACATTTATTTTGAAGAGCAAGGGTGAAAGATTAACTTATTTCTTTATTAACTTATCCAATAGCAAAAGTCGTCTCTTCCTACTCAAACATAGTGCATTTCACGACCAAAGATCAGTATTGTATTTTCATTTAAACAGTGCAAAGCAAAGAATAGTTGAGTTACATATCTCTTACCTCATTATTATAATTGAAGGTAAGAATCTCAAAACTCTTACCACTAGAGATTCTTGGAACAGACAGTTTTAACACTGACTTTGCACCTTTAAACCACAACAACAGTAATCTTGCTTCTGTTATAGAACTGGAACGTAACAGATGACAAAGAAATCACCGATTTTTAAGATGATTTCCCAGTTTATAGGATTTCATATAACTATAGAAAGAATGTATTACTAACTACAGATGTAAGAACATTTGTAAGATCAGTAAAACTGTAGAATTGGGTAATGAAGTTTCATATACATATCAACCATACCAACAGAAAAAGCAGGGCAAGTGCAAATTAATTCAAATATAAATTGTTCAAAATGTTCAAGCTTTACCTCAACTATCTGACTGGTGTATGACAATTTGTAATGCTGTTTCAGTAGCAAAAATTAAAAAGAAAAAAAAAAAAATCACTCATAAGGTGTGTGCAATTGAGAGGGAAATACAAAAAAAATGAGATGACAGAAACAACTGTAACACAAATTATGACTATAGAAACTTTACACTCATCTCTCTTATTTTCATTTCAAATAATATGTGCTCTACCTTCTTACTCCCACGTTCCTTTTCAATCAGATCTGCTTACATGAGACACTACTGCTACTGAGCTTGACATTTGCAAATCCTACTTTAAAGTAGCCAAAAAAACACCTATAAACACAACCGAATTAACCTTATTAGTCATTACAGCATGGGGCATGGTGTCTGCTAAAGAAAGTAAATAAAAGTTTCTGGAGCCTGATTCATAAGTCAAGGCCAAGTCCAACATTTCTTAGTTTTATGCTTAGAGATAATTTGTAAGTAAATCATAGTTTTAATACAACCAGTATGGAACTCCAAAATACTCCTCTGAATACAAATCAATCACAAGGTCTCAAAAACATTTCAGCCAGCTGTCTTCCTTAAGAGCAACTGTATCTACCAAAAGCGTTGTCAAGAAAGGGAAAAAGCAGGTGCCAATCTGGACTGAGGTATTAATCTATACTTACAAATATATTCCTTGAAAAAAGTGTGTTTGATTTCTTCAAGTATCTAACACTTATATTCATAAAGAAAATCTTTAAGACATAAACCATAAGCTATAAACAAGCAAAGAACATTCTTCCTGAGCTAGGCAAGTAACATTACCTAAGGAGATGTTATGATCCATTCACCCCAACTGTTAAGCCAAACCTCAGTTGTTTCCAGTGAGAAATTTTCATTGAGCACGCATGCAGCCACAGCTCTAACTCATCCAGCAATCACAACTTTGCATGTAATTTAAGTAACTGCAATAAGAGGATAGAAAGAAGTGAACTGATACATCAGACATTCTCTACAATCTGTTGTGCTATTTCCTGCTCAGGTAATGCCGAACACAATAAACTTTTCCAAGGAATTTACTTAGTGAACAGACATACTCGATCCTTGCTCAGAATCTAATGGCTTTCAATGGCAGAAAAACATCTACTACTTAAAAGGCAATAATGACCCCACTTTGTAGATCCATACCACAAGACCAAACTAAAAATATTGATTCAGCCCTCTGTATACTAGGAGGAGAAGCATGAGAACAACAAAGAAATTTTTAGTTTGCAGCCATATAGTCTTGACTTCGGATTAGTTAGTAGATGTTAAGCATAACATATTCGACATGGTTTACCGTAAGAGCTCCCATACTTAGTAATGTAAAGAAGTCTGCAAAATAAATGGCAGAATGGGAGAATTATTTACTGCCTCTTATTATAAAAGAGCTAACTTAAGTTGCATCAAATGAAATTACTACGTGTCAAGTTCAAAAAACTCAGCAAAAAGGGATATTTTTCCCAGCGCGGGCTCCAATTATGTTGCAGAACTCACTGCCCAAGGATGCTGTAGATACAAGAAGTTCACGGGGATTTAAAAAAAACTTGTTTTTTAAAAAAGAGAGAAAAAATGCAAACAGTAAATGGCTTTAACGCAAAAAGATATCAACTCTGACTTTGGCATACAAAAGAAAAAACAAGGGAAACGCAACCATTTGCCTTTACCCATTTTTATGCTCCTCCCTAGGCACCTGCTACTGACTACTCTTGGGGGCAGGTAATGGATGAGATGCATCTTTGCTCTGTCTCAGAAATGCTGTTTTTATGTTAATGGTATCTTGTTTATGATTCACAAATCAGTATATGGTTTTGTCAAAATGAACAAGACATTGTCTTGAAGCAGTCAAGCCCGAGATGTCAGGATCTTTATGAATTCAAAACGCTAGTAGACAACAAACATCCAAGAAACCCAGAAGTAGTAATAAAACAAAAAAAACTTATTCAGAGATAAGTTGTACCCAGAAGTCAGTCTGCTTTTTCCAGCTGCATCAATTACATCTGTCTGGAATCCTGCCTCTCCAAAAGCTGCCTACAAGAGCTCTGTCAACAACTGCTGCCCTGCCCAGCGCAAAAGGTATTTTTCAAGCCAAGTACCTCAAAAGTCAAATATTAATGTTATTGTTTACCTAGCAATATATCCCATCAATGCTTTCACTGAAGTTGGGGGAAATCTGACAAGCATCAAATGCAACCAATTAAAGAACAAGAACTTTATGAACTGGAGAGTGATAGTCCACACATCTTAAAGGCGGCTGTAAAAGACTAATTGAACTGCTTTGATTTGTGTGTATTTAACAGGAGACTCTAAAACCTCTTTCATCCCAGTGTGCTATGACATTAACAGGAGAGTTACTTACTGGACATGAACAAAAAAATTGCTATTTTCCCCCCAGCCCCTATTTTATTCATCTAACAAGATGACAGCTGGTTTGTATATACACAAGTACGTATGTGAGTCTGTCAAGAATTGGAAAAACAAAAACACACTTCCCACTGCTACTACCTCCTGCTTGATAACTTAAACATTTGAATTGTGAGTGAGGCTTCCAGGGAAGCATTAAAAATAGCAACCAGAACAGTTATCTTAATGCACAGTAATTCCATGTTTCATGGCATGTATACCTGTAGAAAGAAAGATGCCTTTATTACAGATAAAGTATACTCTAACATTAGTAACTTAATTTCCCCAGATCTTAAAAACATGTGTTCTCCAGGAGACTACAAAGTTGTATTTCTGTTTTTCCCTTCCAAAACCAGGAAGTTCAATAACCTTATTAATGCAATCATATTTAAACACTGTGCTGAAATAAAGAAAAAAAAAAAAAGGCCAAGGACCCCGGAACTACATACAATTAATTACCAACAATTAAATAAGACATTTCAAGTCTGTAACAATATTTTGCTTGGAGTCATCTGTAAGTCACTATTAATTAGACAAAACAGAGATGGACCCTCCATTCTTGGCTTCCAAGATCACTTCAAAACAAACAGAAGGAACAGGCCATCCTGATTTTTTTAAACTTCACCTGCCATGAAAATTTCACATGATTGTGCAGTCATAGGCAAAGCATATTACTGGCAACATAGTAGGCTTAAACAACAACAACAAAAATAGATCTAGAGATTACTTGAGCTGGAGGTTAGCAATCATCAATCTTGAACTCACACCAAAATTACTTTATTTCCAATAATGTTTCAATGGTTAATTGATGTTTACATTATGCTGAAATAACTAAGGTTTGATTCTTAAAATCCAGGAGATCATCTTCAGTGTGACCAGTTAAATCTACAATGAAACTCAAGAACACTGCTACAAACAATATTAGTCATCAGTAATTCACAGTAATGACTTGCTATAAGCAGATAACGTCTGCTTTGAATTTGCCTGAAGACTCCTGTGTATAAGGAAAAAAAGAAAAAAAGAAAAAAAAAGCTCTGCAAATAATGAAACTATTTCCCTATAAAACTCCAATAAGACTTTCCTTTTATAAAAAGATTATTTTTTTAAAAAAAAGCAATAAAGCAGAATTTGATCTTAATCACTAATCTATGACCCTGTAGATTTTGCCTGCCCTTCAAGATAAAACTCATCCCTACGCCTGTTGACTAAAGAAACCCCAGTTCGCCCAGTGTACACACTGCTCCATTGTTTCTAGCCAGGACTGAAGGTATGCCGCCCTTTATTTACAAGGCTTGATGGAGATCACACCTACATTTTGTAACCAGGAGATAACTACTTCAACCAGCTTACAGATCTTGAAACTGAAGGCTACTAGTGTGCAGTCTAAGAAATGCTGTGATCACTAAACACAGGCAGTTTCAAGCAAATGCTAGTTTCTGTAACACCACCCACATACGCTCACAAAGAAATTTTAACTGCACAGAAGTTTTCATCATTGTTCAATAAAAAAGTGGCACACAAAAAATCCTTCAGATTTTCTTCGGTACTTTTCCTGAAGTCTTAAGCATTTAACTGAATGCTACTGACTAAATTACTCGAACTAGTTCTAGACTGTTTGCAATCAACATATAAAATGCACAATGACTTGCTTGCAATTAGCGTATTATACCAGACTCTTTACAAAGAAAAAAGTATTTGATCTATATTTCATAAATGCGTTAGATTAAAATATAGATTAACCACACGCCAAATGATTATTAATATTAAAAAGCAGAAAGCAAAAATAGAAGCTACAGTTAAAGGTCAAACAAGTCATCCAACTGTATTCATGATTATACAACTCCACACATACTGGCACTGTTAAACCCTTTCAGAATGAGCATTTCCTAGAAAGCAGAAAGGTAAGACAATTTGATTTTCACAGAGGAACCAGGCAGGGAAACTAACATTAATATGTCAAAGTGGAAAATACACATCATCAATGTCCTAAACACACTTTAAAAACCTGTAAGGCCACTAAGACTGTGTCATTAATGGCACATGTTTTATAAAGCTAAAACACTCATAACCTTTTGGACATTTCTTAGTCAAGACAGCTAAAATACTCTAAACTAAAACGCCTTCACTTTTCCTACATGCGACTCCTCAAAACACAAAGACTACTTATTTACAGTTTGACATATCCTTAATCATATTAGGTAGGCCTTACGTACTGCCCTAGAAAATTATTTTGCGAAGACAGTTAATGTTTGGTAATGGTAAAGGAATGTATTATTATTTACAAACTCTTAATACATTTGTTGTCAAGTAAGTAAATACATTTTAAAACACTAAGACTAGCAGAAGTATTTCACGTGGATGATTCTGTTTACCCATACAAATAAACGTTACAATTAGCCAAAGAGGCAAGAAAATCAGGCACAAAATCAGAAGGCAATCACATGCACAAAACAACCCCCTACACTCTCCAAAAGCATCAAGGGTGTTACAAGATTTACTTGGCACTGATCTTAAATTCAGAAATCCCAGATATGTGGATAACCACTTGACTGGTTTCCTTTGAAGCACGTAAACAATACTCAAGGGTGTATCCAATTCTATTTGTTAATTACAATACCTCCAAGCAGTGCTGCTGACGGATTTGCTCCCAAACTCACAACAGATACTGCTACGTGTGAGACACAGCACAGGAGCGGGGTGACCATTTGTCAACCAGCAGCCCCGGCGCCGCCGGGGTCTCACGCTTCCCACCTGTACCACCGGCTGCCGGAGGGGCTGGAGTGGGAGGTGGATGTGCCGGCGGGGCCCGAGCCACTGGAGGAAGGACACATCCGAGGGCAGCAAGCAGAGGCGCCGGTGCCCGGGAGAAGGGCTGCCGGGGAAGGAGGCCTCAGGCACCGCTCGCGTGTGTCGCCAGGATGGGGTCGGTTCCCCGCCTGTCACACACCATGTGCCGGCCAAACGGCAACGGGGACAACCGGCGCGGATGAGCAATGGCACCATCCCCGCCGCGGCAGCCAGTCCTCCCGGGGAGGACGGGGCAGCCCGGCGCGGCGAGGCGCCGGCGGGTGGGCCCGGGCCCGGGCCCGGCCCGGCGGGCCCCGATGTGACGGGGGAGGACAGCAGGCCCAGCCCCCGCTTTACTCACACTCGGGGCAGCTGCAGCGGCGGCGCCCCCCGCCTCTGGAACACGCCGTCCACGAAGACGCCGTTCTTGCCGAGGCAGCGCAGGTAGAAGTCCCCTCCTCCGCCGCCGCCGGCGGCAGCTGCGGGGTCCGCCTGAGGCGGAGGCGGTGGCCCGTCCGCGCCGGCCGGTGGCGGCGGCGGAGGAGCGGCGGTGAAGATCTCCAGGTGGCGCCGGGAGATGAAGCTGGAGTGGCCCATGCTCACGTCCACCGAGCCCTGCGACGAGTTGCGGCCGATGGTCACCGAGCGCTTCTTCATGAGGTACTCGAACTCCCGGCCCTCCAGCCGCGCCACGGCCGCCGCCGCCGCCGCCGCCGCCGCCATCTTAGCGAGCGAGGGAGCGGGCCGCCCTCCGCTGCGCCCCTCCGCCCGCACCGGCCCCGCAGCCGCAGCCGCCGCCAGACACAGGCAGGGAAGGGGACGCCGCTCAACCCAACCTGACGCAGTCCACCGCCGGCTGATGGACGGCGGCGCCGGGCCAATGCGCGGCCCGCACGCCCATGGGGCTATGGCGGCGCGGCCAATGGCGAGCGGCGCCGAGGCCAGCGCCGCGCAGCACGTTCGACTGTCGGGGCCCGAGAACACGGGAAAGGCCCGGAAAACACGGAGCAGAGCCGCGCGCGGCGGAGCGGAGCGGCCCTCGTGCCCCCGGCGGCGGGAGAAGGGCTGCGCCGGGCCCCGGCAGAGCGGCGGGGAGGAAGGCAGGGCAGGGCAGCACGGAGCTGCCCGCTCAGCCCAGCGGGGCTGGCCGGCCTGCCATCTTCCTCCCCACACCGCCTTGCTCCCGCAGGGCCGGGGCGGCGGCGGGGCTCCGGGCACCTGCGGGAGAGGCCGGGCGGCTGCCGCCCGCTCCCGCTGGCACCCCCGGGAGGAGGCCGCCGGCACCCACCGCAGCCCACGGACACCTGTTTTTCGCCCGGCGGAGAGTGCCACAGGGGAGAGAGGGGGGAATTATTAAGGATAAAATAAACACAAGAACCCAAACGTTGCTAGAGAGTGGGCTGCCACCTGCAAGGTAGTTTGTAACTCCTCAAATTTAGCCTCAAAAGACAGCATACACATACAATGACAAAAGACACATCATACACATCTGATGGCTTTTTAAGGGTTATGTTAAACTAGAGGTAACGCCCCATCTTGACGTGAAACAAGTACAGTGCTCTAAATTTAAAAGTTTCAGGTAAGTCAGGCCGTGTACTTGTGCACGCACCTCGCTCGGCTCAGTCCTAGTTTTCTCATAGGAACTAGGGCACAAAAGAGTAAAAGCAAGCAATCTCGCAGAACAAAACCCAACTGCTGCTGCAGCCTGGCACTGCTGCCCAAGGGTCACAGCACACGGGAGAGAAAGTGGCACAGGTGGGACATGTCAGAGGCAGGGGATAAACGGGTCAAGAACGCACAGCAGTGGCTCTGACTTTAAAATACTACAGGTTACCGAAAAGACAACATTAATTGTGCTCTGTTTGTCAAACAGCATCTGCAATGAGAATGTTCCACCTGAGCAAAATCTTCTAGAAGTGTTTGCGTGCTCCTCTCTACCCGCGACAGGGAGCAGGCACTCTGTCAGAATTGAGGAGTAAACAATTAAGAAAACACTCCTGGCTATAAACTGTGAAGAGGATGCTAAAACATATTTATGCCTATATACAAATATAAACATTGCAAACACTTCATTGTAACAGCCCAGATAGCCGTACTGTATTTTCAAGCATTTTTCATTTAGAAAGGGTTTTTTGTTGTTTAATTGAGTTTTGGGTTTGTTTTTTTTTTACTGTATTGAAGTTCACTACTATTTATTAATCCAGAAGACATTTAAGTACTTTCTTCAGTGGCGTACACATGCTCTGCAGGAACTGAAAATAATCTTTAAAAACATTTTTATGCTCTGGACAAAAACAATCAACTCGCTAACAAACACATAATAGTAAATTTGAAATTCAAACATCTGTTTTGAGTCAACAGATTTTTAACTGTAGAAATATTTTGTGTGTTTAGGAACAGAACACGGTGCCTGCTACCTGCAAAGTTACAGCAAACCTTATTTTTACCCTTGTGATTGTATCAGCACTTGTTATAAGCAGAAACAACATAATTCCATACTGTCTGTAAGTCCATTTATACATACGCATGTCAGATGCAGTAAAATATAGCAACAATTTAGAGCTTTGGTTTCTTTTACAGAAAACTTTAGTTAAATCTTGCCCACACTTTGGTATTTAGAATCAGACTTTCTTTTATACCAACATATGTTTGGCACAGAAAATGTGGAGCATCAGAGAGCCAGTTACGACTCCCTGATTCTCAGCTTTTTTTTTTTTTATCTCTTGGCTCTGCTGCGACTATGGAAATGTTGTGCCTGCTTGGCTAACAATCGGTTAGGGATCCTGAGGGGTATGCTGGCTGAAAATTACCAATGGATTTCCATCTCCTAACACACCCCCACAGAGAGACAGAAAACAGGCAGCTTGGGAGAGCAGCCAGGTGGATTCCCATCAGGCCAGCAGTACTTTCCACCACTCTTACGGTTGCTCAGTTTGCAAAAGCTAAAGGCATTAATGCCACTTTAACGTTTTCCGTTATGTGGATCATAACTTTGTTAATTTGCATTAATTTATTAATAACATCCAGTACGAAATTCACAAAGCTAATACACCTTCCTGTTCTTTTCATAATGGCACAGCATAGAGAACACAGCTATTGACATAGAATGCTGGGCCAAGTTTTCTAATATACACTGAAACCACTTTTCAAGCATCCAACGATCTGTATGTTACTCTATAAGAAGTGACTGAACACCAGCAGAAAGTCTGTTTACTTACTTTGTATTACCAACACTGTAGAACAGCAAATCCCATTGTCAGAAGCTATATTCATTTTAGGAGGGCAGCTGAGATCTTTCTGCCCATGTTTCTCTAAATTGGTGCAGATTTAGTCACTTTCTTTGTGACCATAGAAAACTGCACAGTTACAGGTCATTCCAACCTGCCCACTTGCAGTTCTGTTCTCTCTTGTATAGAGCACGAAACAGAGCAGCTAGACGCGGTGGAACGACTCATGCTTACACAGAATTCTCCAGTGCTGTTCTGGGTGTCTGGGTTCCCCAGAAATCCACTCCTTGAACATAACCTGGTCCTGATGTTGGAGCTGCCTAGCAGATACGTACTATTCCACACTTTTTTTTTTTCCCCTGCCAATTGAGGGTAAGCACAAGACATTCTTTTCCTCTGTCTGCTTTGGGTCCACCTTAACCATTCAGGACAGAACTAGGGCTACAAGTTACTGACCAAAATTCAATCTTCTGTGGCACCGAGTTACTGCAATTGCCACTGATGCTAAACAAGGTCTCAAAGCACTCAGTGTAATTCCACACTTCTGGTGCTTTGAGCTAAGTAGCCCTATGTTACTCAGTCTACATCAAATTACACAGCAGCACTTGACTGCATCACAGAAATTAAGACTCAGCAGACTTTATCTGCATCATCTAAACTTAAAACAATCTAAATTTAATATAAATGTCAAAGTACTACGCAAGGTCTAATCCATTAATACCATTTTATTTGACCAAACATCCCTTAAATGACTTCATATTTTTAGATGTGTTCTTTTTTTCTTGAAGCTCATGCTATAGCAACACAAGGGCGTTCCTTTACAGTCTGCTTGTACTTGTAAACTGTCATATAATCAAGCTTGCTTTCTTCAGTTTTCTTATTACATATATATGTGCTCTATACTGAGGGCTACGAAGTGGTGAAGCAGCCTTCTCAAGATGAACATTTTCACAGTTCCAAAAGCATGGAATACTACCGGAGGAACTTGATGAACGATCAAGTAGATTAAATGACCCTAATTACTTACTTTGACACAACCAGCATTAAACAGCTTTTAAAAGCCATTAGGAGTTATCAATAATTTTTTAATTACAGCCAGTGTCACAAGCTTTCAGTAAGATTTGATTTTTGTTAAACAAAATCCTACAAAGTTGATTCGCAAAGTCACTTCTCAGTAACATTCATATGCGATTTAACAAGACAAGCACTACAAATACCAAAACCTGCACAACCAAGTGAAGAAAGATTTCACATATTGATATCCCGCACCTGACAAGTGCACGTTTTTTGCTATTTACTAGGTGAGAAGCCCCCTGAAAGCGGTAACAACTTCCTCCATTGCAGCCTCAAAACCACTGCCATGTACAACCACATTTTACACACGGTAATCCCGATAACCATACTGGAGCTCTTTACATGCTTAAATTTAATGGTGTGTGTAAAACTTAGTAGGACTCGTACTGCGATTTAGTAATCTTCCTTACAAATGCATTTTGGTCAAGGGGAAACTGTTAAAAAAGCATGTAATTTCTGCAAAATACTAAAAATAGTGAACGGTCAGGATGGTGTGAAGCTCCCTACTTACATACCCAGAGAATTCCTGAGCTGACTTTAAAAATTACAGGAGAAAATAGTTATACCTCAAAAGTTACTTTTATAGGGTTGTTTTGTTTTTTTTTTTGTTAAGGATCTCTTTAAGTAATGAAGAATGGAAAGAGTAATACTCATAAAAATGCCTAAAACATCCCAGATTAACAGGCTTTTTTTGGAGGGGGAACAGGGAGGATGGCAAAAAAAGCCTTTAACCTCGACCAGTCGCTTGTTAGCCTACTACTGACCTCGGAGAGAAAGCAAATCACTGCCGTACAAGTCAAAAACCAGTCATTTTACCGGGAGGAGCGGGACAGGAGAAGGCCGCCCCCCGCCTGACAGGAACCCCTCGCTCCCCTCAGCCCGCCGCGCGCTTCCCGCCCTTCTACCCAGCCTGCCCCGCGCCCCCAACGGCTGATGGCGGCGGCGGGTTAAGGGCGGCAGAGGGCGGCGGGCTCTGCGGGGTGCCGCCGATCGAGCCGCCCGGGGATGCGGGCGGAGCCCAGCTCCGCTTTGCCGGTGACAAGTGTTTGTAAACACAGCGGGGCCGTGGGCGGCGTCGGGAGCGCGGCCCCGGTGTCTCCTGTGAGGAAAAAAGCACCAGCGCAAAGCTGAGGTAAAAGCATGAAGCAGCTCTAAATCCGACACCACAGAAGGGTTTTTAAAAGCCGCCACGGCATTACTCAACTTAAGTAAAAATGCGAAACGCCCATTACTTTGCAGTTTGGCCTTGTGTGATGTATCATCTCTCCTAAATAAGTAGATAATTAATCTTCATGCTTCTATTTTGTGTTTAAAATTGGACCTGATCATTCAAAAGCATTTTTCATGTTTTGTTAATCACTTTGAAACAACAAGAGTTCTACCACTATGAAGTCATGAAGCATAATTGGAGAAACTGAAATTTCCCAGTTGCAACACTTAACTGTATTTAATGTTGATCATGAGTTACTGCTATAAGTTACAACCCCATTTAAGCACAATTCTACCATATGATTTTTCTTCAAGTTTATAGAATCACAGAATGGTTTGGGTTGGAAGGGACCTTAAAGATCACCCAGTTCCACCCCCCCTGCCCTGGGCAGGGACACCTCCCACTAGACCATGCTGCCCTGTCCAACTTGGCCTTGAATTGACTTGAATTCACTTGAAAAGTTAATTTGCCATTTTCTTTGCCACTGTATGTTCATCCTATCTCTTTGCTTGATCAACGGATGTATAACAACTGTTTTAAGTAAACACTGACAAGTACCTGTTAAAACATACTGAGACCTAACTGACTTTTCCATTTTTGCTGTCAGAATAGGTCAGTCCTGCAACATCACTGTGGGAAGCATCTTTGTGGCTTTTTAATTCTTCGAGAGCTCAGATTGTATAGAATATTTTCTACGCATACACAGCTGTACGTATTTGAATAACATGAGGTAGCCTTCCACAAAAACTAAGGCTTGCACTTGCCTTTAGAGGAACAGCCTCACTAGAACACATCAAGTCTATTCACCACGACAGAATTTTTACTCTTCCTTAATTTTGAGCTGAATTCTTTTTCAGTCTCATTTTAGCACTCCCATGTCACGTAACTTATGAGATGGTATCATAAACAAACTAAACCTTGCAAAAAACCAAAAAAAAGCAGATTAAGCTGCCAACGTCCATTTTATCTGGAAAAGATGTTTCAGGCATCTGAAGGTTGTAACTGCAGCGCTACCACTATTGTACATGGCAGGTGCAAGTTCTACAAAAACAGTAATAGAAGTCGTACTTCGGTTGGCAGAAAATAGCAGACAAGTGGGAGTGGGGAGTGTAAGACAGGATAGGCAAATGAGAAAATGATTTACATTAATCAAAACCAGACAGGAATTACAGAAATGTGACTAAGTTAAATGAAAGAGATAACCAAAGGCAAATTAAACCCAAGTGTAAAGTAATAAGCATCAATAAGAAAAACATACTTTAAAATACTCTTTTCATGACTGAGCATTCTTATTGAGATTCGTCATTTCAGGAGGAGGGGAATGAAGCTTTTATCAAAACCGGTCTGGTTTTTGTTTTTTAAAATCAATGCCATTCTCTCAGCCAACAGAAAGCCAAAAAGAAAAGAACAGTGAAAAAGAGAGACATATTTTTCTTTGTGTCTGTCTTCTCTGAAATACTTCTTACTCTGTCCAAAAGGATAACTACAGAACTAAGCAAAGTTCAGAGAAGAGTTTCTGAGATGATGAGGTATGAAAACACTATTACACAAAGGTTAAGGAATTGCAATTGTTTTCAGTAGAGACAAATGTTATTGAAATAATATAAGAAGGCACAAGCACAGTGAGAACAACATCATGTTCCATAAACAGATATTTCTATCTCTAAGAAAGAAAAGTGTCTGAATTCAAAACACAAAGAAAGATCCTGTAAGGAATATGATGATAGCAGCAGTATTTTTTATATCCATACAAAGTATTTAACATTATTATTATTTTTAATTGCATAGCCAAAGCCTGAACAACTTAAAATAGTAAGTTTTCCATCACTATTAGAATGTATTAAAATACAAGGACCACCTCTTTTCTCCATTTATACAAAACCTAGCAAGAATTGGTCTTGCTGCAATTGCATTTATAACAGTGGCATAAGATGGAGCTGCTTGCAAATCTCTTTTTCCTGAGCACAGAAACAAGATGCTGAAGTACGTACGCCTTGGGACTAGCCCAATAGATTTTCTTATGTTCCTAATAAATCTCAAAATATTCAGAACGGTGGTTGTATTTAATGTCTTTTTCAGTGAAACTTATGTAAGTTTGCACCTAATCTTCAAAACATAAGTAATTTAAAGATTCGATAGATGGGAGAGAAAGTCACACTATGAACTTTTGGGGAGAGGAACACTTGAAAAGTTTCTTCTTGTAAACCAATTTCTTCGTGGACAGCCAGAGAAAGAAAACAGATCTACGGAAATCCGGATGTGGTGGAATTAACTGATTATTTTCTCCCAAACTGGATGATGATAAAACTGAAAGACTACAGAAGAGATCTGAACAACAAAAAGCACTTTAAAATAATTTAGAAAAAAATGTAAACAAATGCTGTGCTGGACAGATTATGTTTGAGTCCCTTGCAAATCATGAAGTGTTCAAGCAACCTCCAAAAGAGGGGGGGAGAACTACAAGCATTTCTGACAGGACATACAGGAGTCTTCAAGATTCACGAGATCTTAACATGCCTGGCAATACATGAAGGGTAGCACAGACTGGTCTGAAAAAAAAGTTGTCCAAATATCAAAAAAAACCCCACCAAAACCCAATTTACATCTACTACAAAGAGAAATGAATGTTGAGGCAGAAAGATGTCACTTCTAAATTTTCACCTGGGTCATGTACAGTAACCACTGTAAAGGTCAGTCCCTCAGGGAAGAACAGAGCAACACATGAGGAAAATGGTTCCCTTCCGCGGATATTCAGAATACCAACACAGAGTCACTGAAATATCAAGATCAGGAGCAGAAAAATGAAGATGATTCTTAGCAGTCAGAAAGCCCACTACAGAAGGTGTGTAAGAGAGCAGCCAGCCAGCAAATCTGTAATCAAAAAGCCACTGATGCTCAGAGATAGTAATTGCTGACAGATGTCCAACAGACAGAGGAATAAATCTCTCCTCTGAGGACTCAAGTTCTTCAAAGCTCACATCCTACTCTACCTCAATTTATTTTGCTAATTGAATTACTCTGCGGTTAATTTGAGATGAGACTCTTCTATTTGCATTTCATTCTCAGAAAAGGAATGATGCGACATTCCAACCAGCAAATAAACAACCCCCCTTGTGACTAGGATCTGAAGTTTCTTACCGATATTCTTGAGTGACATTTATTACACAGCATTTTGTAAGCCAGCCCTGTTGCCAAGAGGAACTTCATTGCTTATTACTAAATAACTGAGTAAGATGCAAAGATGGGTCAAGGAAAAATGAACACGTTGCTCAGAAAAAAACTGAAAAAAGTTTTCTCAGGAGAAGTCGTGGAAAGCTAACACGAACAGAAGCATTTATATACATGTAATATATAGATACACACACATAAAAAATGAAGCTTTTCTGAGGATGGACAACAGCACTAGAGAAAAAAAAAGCAAGACGCATCAACTGCATAGCATAGCATAAACCATAGCATCAGCTGTGACACTTTCTGGTCTTATCATAAGCTGTTTATGCAACCTGAAACTTGCTGAGTAGAAAAGCTTTGCAGTTTACTACTGAAAATACAAAATGCTAATATAGCAACCGTAAAACCTAATCATGGGGAAAAAAACCTAGCCATTTTCTAACAGGATCCTAAGATATAAACAAAACTAAAAACTGGGAGTAGAAGTTGAGTTGAAATATTAGTAGGCTGCAGCTAAAGTATACGCATTTCCCTTTCTCCCACACGCACAAACTTACAATTCAAATCAGTCAACTTTCACACACCACCATTAACTTTTCTAATTCAAAATATTTTTGCAAAACACTTCTCCCCATAAGGATATTAATTTTAGAACATGTCTATAAATAGAGCTGCTACACAAATCCTACACTGCAGACTGCTTTCACTTCCTTGTGGTTGGTCAGTGCTGGTAGATAACTTGAAAAGTTCAATTAATATAAAACCAGCAACACAATGGTTTAATTAGTGTGTTGGCAGGCTTCATGGATTCAACTTTCTACCAATCAGTTTCAAGTGTCTATTTGTATTTTCTCCCATCACATCCCTAATGGCACTATTCATTCAAAATGCCTTTATTTTGCTTAATAAAGCTTTTTTTTTTCTCCCCAGAAAACACTTAGTAAGAAGCCATTTGCAGGAATCAAACTGATTATTGATGTAAGCACAATTATGCAAACTGACCTGTGACAAGTAACTCAATGCATTTACTTTGTCCTATACAGAGATCTCCAGTAATGATTTTATTTGTAAGTTTGGGATCAGTGATGGTCTTCCTGTCTGACTGACCTTTGGGTGGGGTTTTTTGTGTGTTTTACTTCCTCTAGCTTTTAATAGAAACAATCAATATAAATGCATATTTTTTAATTTCAAAGGGGGGAACTTTGGCCCACTCTCAGGTTGGACAAGCTTTGAAGGCAGCGTTATGAATTTAGTTTGTGTTAGTATGAGAACACCTGTCAGTACTGCATTTGGTAACATCCTACCTCAGAGGCTTTTTAAGTCTCTTATTCTAATCGTCCCTGTACAAGCAAAGCGCGTTTCTGTAATGTCACATGATGTTATACATTCTTATTCTTTCATTTCTCCTCTATTTTGATTAAACAAAAAACCAAATAAATACAGGTAAGAACATGCTTCCTGTAGTTAACACCAGCAACAGTCTTCCAGTTATTTCTACAGATACCTTTTTTCATTCATAGATTTTCAACTTTTTCTGAAAAATCAGACATCTGTGAATCTGTCCGCCTTACCACAAACCTAAAAACGTACGTGTAGCTGAAAGTCATACTCCATTGTTTTTCTTCCTTTGTAAGAAAAGACTGAAAGGCTATTATTTCCCATATAAGAGTTTCAGTAATTCCCAAGGCAGGGTTTTAGTACACAAAATGGGGAGAAAAAAACCACACCACAATACAGATGCATACAGTGTACTACTATTCATCACCCAGAAACCGTGATGGAATAAAACAAGATGAGAATGGAGGTATGCAGGAGACAAGAAAGAATCCCTGGACATCCAAAACAGGAACACATTTGTATCTAATGATCTCCACACACACCCCCCCCCCTCCAATTCCCAATACAGAACTTTAAATAGAAAACTGACCCTCTTTGAGAACTCACGGTTTCACTACACCATTAACTGCATCAACACTACATTGCTTTCTGGAATCTACCTTTGCCATTTTACACAACAAAAAAAAAAGATCTGATATCAGGAAGTAATCAGAATTTGAAATAAGTGAATTTAAAACGTCTACTAAGTATCCTCACAAACTCCACACCACCACCCCCCCCCGCCCCATGCCAGTTTGTTTTGGGTTTTGGTTTTATATTTTTTTAAGAATGGGATGAGGCAAAGTGGGCAAATGAAGAAAACAGTTCTTAAAAACAGCATTCTGGAAGCCCATAATTTTAAGTTAAACCCTTAATATTCTATTTCTAATGCTCAATAGGTTTTTAATTTGTCACTGAAAGTAGGTATTATTTGCCTAAAATCCCAGAATAATTTCACGTAATAGTTTAAGTAACTGGATCAGTGTTTTCCTCAATACATTTATGAACGACTACAAGGTTAAAAGGTATTTTGTGTCACAGATAAATATTTAGCCAACAGTTCACTAGCAAGCTCACAATGGTATTGTCATTTCCTGTGCTTGCCCCTAGTTCCCGTCCCCACAGCACCGCCCGTTGCGCCAGCAGATGTTTGTATGACTAAGCAACAAACCAGATTAAGGAAATGACAGGAATGAAGAAAAATGACAACACCATTTTGAGGGTGAGTTTTTGTAGCCAGAGGAGTTCCTGTACCCAGCTGACCAGAGGGACTCGCAGAGTGTGTGCTCTCAGGGGGACAGGCTGTGGTGAGACCAGAATAAACGCCCAGAAGAGCAGCTGCCCGAGCCCCGCTGCTGAAACGCGAGCCCTGGCCTCCCCTCGCAAACACCCCGCAGACTCCCCGGTGTTCCTGTTACCCTGAATAGATAGCCTGGCAATAAGCAGTCTCGGTATAAAAAGCTGACAGGAACACTATGCACACTCACTAGAGCATTTCTAGACTTTGATTAGGGGTCGTCTTCTGGCTATGGCTTTTGGAAGCTATCTTAAAAAGATAAAAAATACCTTATCCCTGTAGGTATGTATGTTTGCACCAAATTCATCTATCTTGAAATAAAGTTATGCAAATCTTTATCTTATGACCAGACTTTAAAAAAAAAAAATGCTGATTTAGGACTACTTTAGATATAGGTAGACAACAGATACAACTAATTACAAGAACAGTTATGTTTTTTACACGTACATAAAAACACACCTGCTGCTACCTCCACGGCTGTCTGTATATCCAAGTTCACAACAAAAGTGCAATCTATTGAGGCATTTGTGCTCAAATGTTCTCCAAGCTCATAGTTGTGAGACCTCACTAACATACTGAATCGGGATGTTAGAAGACAAGAATCATTTTCACCTTTGAGAATCATCTACTGCAACCTGTACTTTCATCTGTCTTTCTGGATAAGAAAAGGAAGGACAAGTCATTGGGATATATTAAATATATTGGGATATATTAAATATGTTGCACTCTATTATTATCCATGAGTAGTTTTTCATCATCTATTACAGAAGACCTTCTCCACTCCGGTTTAGTTCCAGACCCCAAACTTAACCCATCACTTCAGCTGGCAAGGTTCCTCCTATTTGAAGATTTCGCAGATATCCCGAGGATATTTTACTACTGAGGGTTGAGATAAAGAACAGGAAAACACACTAACATCAGAAAGGTACAACAGCCTATCAAGAAAAACAATTACTTCTTTAGTTAGCTTTAAAATATCTAAAAACCATTTTTCTGTCAAGAGATACACATACGCAGTTTTTGCCTATTAAAAGCCAGAGAACCAATGTAGCTGAAATCAAGCTTGACTTTTTAAGTGGCATTGTATCTCCATAGGAGATACCTTGATTTTTCAATGTCTTTACCTACTCCATATTCAGAGCCTATTCAGCAAAGTTTTTTCACTAATATAAACGCAAGCTGATTACAAACACCAAACATAATAATAATCATATAAGAAAGAATACTTAACACGTTATCTGTGGTCATTTCACTTCAGACTACATGCTCTCTTAAAGCCAGAGAAAGTAGGGTCTTTGTGATACATCTTAAAACGTTCTCCACCTGCACATTTAGCACAAAACTATTAAAATCAGTAATTGGCTGTAGTTGTATAATTTAGGTGTCCACATAAACATATTTTAAGCATCCCCATACTGTCAGGTCACATACCTTAAAAACTGTGAATCAGGACTTTGACTACCACAATAACAGTAAATAAAGAAAAATGGGAAACAGTAATGCAAGATGGATCTTACATTCTGGGTCCTGTGTTCTATTAAACATTTCAAAATTCTACAAAATACTTGGAGATTATCAAAACTCAGCTCGCCAAGGCCCGAGTAACCTGATCCAAACCCAACATCAGCCCTGCTTGGAGCAGAAGGATGGATGAGATGACCTTCAGAGGTCACTTCCAATCCATGTTACTTTATGGTTTTATAAAATAAAACGGAGAGTGGGAGTGTGTTTGTATACACATACATACACTCAAACACACCTGCCCTCTTTCATTCAAGCTGCCCTAGCCAGTCTATAGATAAACCTACACTGAATACTGCATGTGAAGCAAGATTACCAACATCACTGAGTGGTAGATGGATTTTGATACCTTAAATACACACCAGTTTTACATTTATACATAAGAAGTACAGAAGAAAGTATTGCTTTATGACCTAAGTGAGGTGGCAAAGACGTAAAACTTCTCACCAGCTCTATCTGATCTCACAAGTATCCAGTTTATCTGCTGAATCCTCAGCTTCATGAAAACACAGTCCTCACTACCCAGATCTTTGACTCCTGTAGCGGTGAGGAATCTCTCTGGAATTACAAAGGGATGAAGTATTAATTGCTTCTGCTGAGACATCAGAAGAGAGAGGAAGTAGGTTTGTCCTGAGACAGGTAACCACCCAAACCACAAAAAACGTTCAGGTTCACCATTCCTCTCTAACCCACATTTAATTTACACATCTCAAACTGAAACTCCACTACTCCTACCTTCAGAATTCCTCCTTTGATGCATTTTCCCTTCTGACATCCACTGCTCAGTATTTTCAGCAGTGACTCATGAGAATGTGCTGAGCATGACACGGTGTTGAAACTCCTTCAGGATGCCTTGAGTTAGAAGCCCAAAGGACATGTCACTAACAGACACAGGACATAAACATTTCTTGAAAAAGTAATGACAAGTATCAACACACTTATGATAGTATTTCATACTATTAAATCTTTTTTACAGGCAAGCAATCATGCCTTATAGAAGTTACATTTGGAACTCACTCCTATTTTAACACAAGATAAAAAAGAGGAAAGAGAAGCAACTTGAACAAGATGATCTACTAAGCCTGAAGAATTCAGAATAAAACCAGATTCCTCCATCCTTGTTACATTCTTAAATAATGTGTATAGGTACAGCATTCAGCTGCCTCCTGACCTTTTGACTGTATGACCAAGCCTTACAGACAGGCATTCCGAATAAGAAAAGAGCTGAAGAATTAAACAGCCATTCTAAATGACTAGAAAATAGGGTGTTGAAGCACTATTACTTTCTGGAGTAACATACGCCAGTCTGTCTCACCTCAGCTCCACTCCACTCTCCTCCTCCCCAAGTGGTGTAGGTGACAATCTACAAAACTATTTTTTTCACAAAGAAAGCTACAAGAGCTGGGTGGGGGTTTTTTGGGTTTTTTTTTGTTTTTTTTTTTTTGTTTTTTTTTTTTTTTTAAAAACAAGTGTTGTAGGTTTTTTACTACACAAGCAAGTCACAATATAGAACAAATCACCTTTCCTGAACAAAACATATTAAGTTTTCATGTAATACTAAGTTAATTGAACTAAGAGCACAATTGTAATTATTGTGGTTTTAGAAAATTACTTCTTGTAAAGGTAAAATAATGGACTAGGAAGTTTCCATTAGTAGTATGAAAACTGCTGCATTGTAACTTAAGTTCTTTAGATAATGGTTTGAAATGTACGTTCCAACAGAGAACCCGTTCTTATTTGGGTTTCCCAGTTTACATACTTAAACACTCACATTTCAAAAGATTTGACAGAACCACAGTCCTAGGGACACCAACCGGGACAGTAAAGCCACATTACAAGCACAAAATGAGAAAAAAAAAAAAATTTCAGTGTTTTTACTGTTTACCTTTCACTACAAACCCATATAGAAAATTATTCTCCTTTTCACATTACTTAGGTCAGAACCTATACTCAGTATTGCCAAGAACCCAACTGGATATTTTGCTTAAAGCAATTCTTCTAAGTGTATATTCTTAATGTAACATTGGAACAACAGTGTAAACAATTTTTATAGATTGAGTGCTGACATTTGAACATATTCAAGTTCAGCAATTCCCATAGACCCATGGGTGCAGAAACACTTACTCAGCTGTTTTGACAAAAGCATAGCCCTTGCTCTTGTCACATTCTTGGCAGAAGCAAGAACTTTGTTTCAGAATCATCACCATTCACTATTCTGCAAAATTTACTGGAAAATACTAATGATAATATTCTACTCTACAGAAGTCAGATATTCAAAAGCACATGTTGATGTAAGAACCCAAAAATATACCATCCATGCATATTATAACATTACAAAAGGACATTTTAAAAAGTCTACTTTTCTCTTGAAAAGTCTAATGGGAGGCTTTGGGGGAAGCACATTAGTATGGGCTGAATCATACTATATTCAAGTACTATGCACCAGAATAATCATTCTAGCAGTAATTTCATGTAGTGAGCACACCTTAAAATATCATGCATTTGCAGTATCAGTTTACTTCCACAAGAATAAGTCATTAAATAAATATTTTTAGTGTGCTTTTATAAAGGCACAAGAATGAGGCTGAACAGACTGACGAGATGGTGCTCAAATGCCACAGAAGGGCAGAGCTCCTCACTGCAATAAGCTGCTCCAGTTGCAGATTCTTCTGCTGATCGTGTAGACTTTGGAGGAAAGTGTAACTGATTATACTAAAGGCAGAGTCTTCTTCCCTTTTCAGTGTGATGACATTGACAACAGAAAATCCGAGAGCACTGAAGGACACTTCAGTGAGAACTGCTGTCACTAGTCGTACTTTTTCTGTGAGCCAAACTGAGTCATTTCCATGAACGACTGCTTGGCAGTCAAAGAAAAATCTGAAAGCTACAGAGCAAAGAGAGAACACAGACATGGGAAGTGGTGTTTCCATTTTGAGACAGCGTCAACAAATGATCTTCGACAATTAAAAAAAAGCAGCTACCTGTGCAACACTTGGCAAAAGAGATATTGTTAATACGATAATGTTGAATTTTTATACTTCGAAAGCAACAAAAGAATATTTAGGAGAAGCAGGTTCTTATAGCAGGTGAAGTGAAGCAGCTCATTAAAAAAACTGAGTGTTGAGTGTAATGACCTAATTAGGGGAATTCCTCTATAGAGAGAGGCTGTTCTAATGTAAGTTGGTGGGAAAACCCAGCTGGCTTGAATACTGTAAGATCAAGACCTAAACACTTATGAAAGTGTATAGTTAAAGGAAAAAAAAAAAAAAATCAGAAGACTGGGAGTTTCTGTCCTTCTGACAAACATATATTGAATACAACCATACTAATTTCACAGTTTCTCAGTTAAAAACTTTCCAGGATTACTCATACTTAGTAACTACAAAACAAATTCAGAACTGCCAACGCTATTCTGTTGAACTTCAGTTACTGAAACTACTCCACACTTATTTCATCTTTGTTAAGAAAAGAAAAAATTAAGAGGCATCATTAATCAGCTTAAGTAGTATCAAAAGCCAAAACAAGAGATCACATTATCCAGTAATGAAAATACATTTAGATAAACGACGTAATATCTGATCTCGATTACTCATTTTTTAGAAGGCACTAACACAACACGCTATGTAGTCCAGTATTTTTACCCATCGTTTTTAAGTGCATCATTAACCTGCAAGAATACCTTCCGGTATGTGGGATATGTTAAGTTTGTTTCCTAAGAAAAAGCATTCCCAGAAAGGCAATCAGGATGGAAGCATGCTTGATGCTGCAACTGCTATTAGAATGTTGTTTTTATTTTAGCCTTTTGAGTTTTAAACAAAATGTGAGGAACTCCTTCATTAAGGCAACCTACAGAAAGTTAATAAATTCTGAATAAGCTTGAACAATACCTTTTAGCATTTTGGCTTGTTGTTTCTTGTTGCCCTTCCGAGAACTACATACAGACTCTCACAGTGAAATAATCCGCTCCACGCACTTTATTAATGTTAACATAACACAACAAAACTTTAGGTAATTAAGTTTAATGTGCTGTTCAACAAGTAACATGATTTCATACAACTTACAGTAGTTCTTTATAGTTCACAATACTCTCACAGCAAAATCAAAAGGGAACAAAACCTGCCCCAGTACTGTTATGCAAGAGCTTGATTTTCTTCTTGCTGGTCACCCTGAAAAGTAACACAATGGTAACAGTTACCATGTGACATTTAAATATCTCAATATGAAATATGTTTGCCTTGTTTCACACAGTATGTCTAGGCAAGTACATTCCCCTAATATAACCTTTTAACTTTGAAATAATGGAAAATATTACAATAACTCCATTGTGCTTTTGTATGTGTAATACATATAATCAGACCAACATCTTCTGCTTTTATGATGCATATACATAGGTTTCCACTATAGTGAAATACAGATCAACATTTAGCGTTACAATAAAGTAAATTATTTAATTAAGTGTCTTAGACTAAGCACTCAGTTTTCTGTAAGGAAAAGCAGTGTTACACATTCACTTTCAAGTTACATCAGTGAAGTAACCACAGATTGTGGTTTGTCAGGGGGTGGTGGTGGCATGTGTGTGGTTTTTTTTTTTAATTAAAAACAAACTGTGAATGCTGAAGATCAAAACCAATACATGCAGAGTCTTTTAGTTCAATTAATAATTATTTTATACTTTGGCCAGACTTAGTTGGAATGCAGACTATTCAAAACAAAGCATTGAAAATCAATTTGTTGGTAGAGCACAGGAAGCCGTCCTATGACGCAGGTTATTTCCCCCCCACCTCCCTTTTTCTTTTAAATGGAATTTAAGTTTTATTTTCCTGCTTCTCAAGAAACTCCTCAGCTGTTCACACTAGTGTCATGGTAAGTCTTCAGCGTTTACAGTTTGCTGGATGTTTCCTCAAGATTATTTTCTTCCCAAGTTAGGGAATTACACTTTACAACTGCCTTGACTGGACAGCAATTGTACAACTTTTCAGACAGTAGACTAGTTAAGATAAAGAGAGGTTCTGCAATACAGACTCTTGCAAGATCCCATGACTGTGAGAAAAATTACATCGCAAAAATTGTTATAAAAGGAGTTGCTACTCATTTTAGGAGAGGCTGAAGCTGAAGCCTACCTTCAAAGTAGGGGCTTCCCAACTAATCCTTTACTACTGACTGACACCAACTCATCTGACAAGTTTCAGTTTTCCTCACCAAACTGCTGTGACACTTTCAAGTATTTATTGTGTATTTGTATTCTGTTTCATTTCTTAGTGAACCAAGGCAAAAAGACACATTCCGTAACCAAATCCCAGGAAAGTCAGTTCTATCAGGAGAATCTGTCCCATTGATAAAGGTCCAGCTAAGGGAGTTTTTGAATCACCATCACTCAGAATAATGCAGAAGTAAAAGAATCCCAAATCCCCTAAAGCCTTCTCAAAAGGCCCTATTCAACTACTTCGACTCATCATTCTTCAATTTTAATGTCAGAGTAAGTAAGAAACATTAAAGAAAAAACAATAAATTGTTTATTATCTGCTTTGACAGTTTTGCACTTGTTACACGTAACCCAGAAAAATAATTTGAATCAAGCTTGGTTAGTATTCTAAATGTTAAAGTTGGAAGTTAATAACAGAAACATTAGAGAAGAACTGAAGGTATTCAGGAACCTAACTGGACATGGCTCAGTAACACTTCCCTTTGGCTATGCCCTGCTAATAATACTTCAAATAAGATTTCCATACATTCTTCTCTTCCTGTGTTATTTCAACATTCCAACTCTTCACAAAAGCCAGAGTTCAAAAACTCCATGCCATTTCACCTGGTAGGAATCTTGAAATCCCTGCGACTTGACTCCCTCACTGTTTCTCCACCTCCTCTGAAAGCTAACACCATCAGGCAAGGCTCCATAAACAACACAGAAACCACACATTAACACTTAAATTCACCTGCTTCATCAATGGTGTTCTTGCTCCGTTATCTTTGAGATTTGCAGTTCCTCAACGGTTAGTGTTTAGCCAACCTAAAACTAGACTAGATAGCAGAAGGCCTAGAGTACAACAGCTGCTTTATAACTAGTAATTCAGAAGTTGTTAATAAAGCCCCTTCAACGAGACCTTGTTCTTTTCCTGGCCTTTCATGTACTGGCCCCAGTACATGAAAAGATGTACTCCGTCAGGCCCAAAACAATAACAGCGATGGGAAAATATAACACCCAGATGCCTGGAAAGCAGGAAATACCTGCCTTCATCTCCACCCTTCAATAGGAAGTGCAGTACCACACCTTTAAAAAACAAGAATTAAAATAAAAGTATACATTAACATAACCACTGTTCCTTTCCAAAGGAAAACCACTATCTTCTACAACAGTTAAGAATTTTGCCCACACATCTAAAACACTGAATCAATAATTCGAGCTTAGTCTTACTTTTAAGACCCAAAGTTCAGCTACCAACATGACTGTGGGCAAATCACTCGAGCACTGTATGGATATCCCACAGCTAGTAAGAATCTCTCTATAACATCATCACTCTACCACGCTGCTGTACTGTGGTGTTCAAACACTGAAACACAAAACAATTATTTTCCTCACAGAGAGGTCATACAACTACTCCTGGTAAGTAAATATTCCCTAGAATAACGCAGTATGCCCTAGGAAGTCCGTCCCATGAAAGCCTTCTAGCTTTTTAATCTCTATTCTAATACAACTGTCGTTTCTTAGCTTTATACAATTACCACTGCATACATGCCTGGTCATTTGTCCAGCCTCTTCACATAGATATCGTGAGACTATAGCAAAGCATCATATACCTTACCTTTTAGGGAAGCAGAAAGTTTCTCTCATACCAAACAACTTTTCACAGTATTTCTCACATCTCAGAGGCTGAAATAAGCAATCTATTAAGAACAAATCCTCTGTCTCACCTGTATCAAGTCAGTCCCAGGAGTTCACTTATTGTTGCACTCCAAACTAAATTATATTGCCAGAAAAAAAATGCTATTTTGAAGAATGTACTTGTATTTGTCAGCTTCATCAGCACTGGTATTTATTTTCTCCTGACCTAGCTTCCAAGAATTCTTCTGTGCCACAGAATTGCTTTCAGAACCCCAACTTGTTCACCTACTAAAATCAAAAGTAAGAAGAATTAGGAAAGTCACAAGCAAATACACAGTGAAAAACAAGATTCAGACAAACATGCTACACACATTACATACTTCACCGTATTAGCGAGGGGTTTGGACACACCATGCAATGCCAATGCAATGTCCTAGCTTCTCAGTGGCCCCCTGCACACATTAAAAGATACATTTTTTTAAAGGTCAGATAACTAAGACATGGACAAAATTACAATTATTCAGTAACACTGATGTGGATAATTGAAACCTAAATAAAGAGTAATGGACAAGCATACCTATTTGAGGCTCCTCTGATCTCAACTGTGAATGCCTCAGTTACTGATGACACTGCAGTAAAAGAAATCAGCAGTCGACTGATGGTGTAGTTGCCTCGTTGAGCGCGGCACTATTTTTAGATAGGTTAACACGTCACTTTGTATGTAATATCACTCAGTCAACAATGAAACATTTTTCTTTTGAGAAAGGTTAAAGCACATGCAATTGCACTTGGCTGGAGACTGTACTACTGTAAAAATCTAACTGCTTACTAAAGTGACTGGGATATGTGTAAAGTACTGGCTATTTTCTTGTTCCACTATGAATCTTGTACACAATTAAGGATGGCAGTCACTGAACAAGCAAGTTTGCTGTGTGTACTCCTAAGAGTCTTGCAACTTTTCCAAAATCTCTCTCAGATTCTTGCCTCAGAAGGACTGGACCAACCAGTATGTACCAAGATGTTTTTAGATAATGAATGAGAGCATGAATGATGTGAGTTTCTAATACACAAAATTAAAAGTGATAATCAAAATCAATGCAAAATATTTTCAAATGCAAAACAGGAAAAAAAAAAACATAGTATCACTAACGTGTCATCTGTCTCTGTTGACAAGCAGCCATGCGGCATCTCTCTCTCTTCTTTCACAGTTACAATTCTCACATCTCCGAGCGCAGAACAAGCAGATTCTTTAGACAACTGGTCATCATTGTCATACCTGCAAATTCAACCCAAATTGTTAATTGAAACATTTTCTCTGCAAAAAACTTTTGTTTCTATTTCATCTGGACTAGTATTATGTGCTCAGTGATACAAATAACAAAACAAATACATAAGCTGTTCTACAAAGGCTATCAAATAATCTTCCATTTTAATAAAATTAGCTGTATGCTTTCCCCTTACTTATAAAAGGTCTGCCCCACTTCCTTGAAATGTCAGCTACAGTCTTTTAAAGTACTATCAAGAAAAACATTTCATCCACCCTTCACATAAAAAGAGAGCTACTAACGTTCCGTCAGCTGCTATTAAAGAAGTGCTGCCTGACAACACTTGCTCCTCTTTCACAGTAAGTCTTCTCACGCCCTGGGGAAGGGAACGGATTGGAGCTTTTGACAATGGGTCATAGCTGTCATACCTAGAAAGAAAATACACAGTTGGTATTAATGCTATGAATTATTTACTTGGCATTAGTAAACAGGGGAGCATTGTGACAGTCTACTCACAAGTCCAGTAAAAACCCTGCCACTTCTGCATCATTTCTGAAATCCAGCTTTTCTTTAAGTGTCAACCAGCGGTCAATATGACTCCCCACATAAATCCTCGTTTTCCCCCTTCTCCTATCAAGGCTTTGTTTTCTCTTTTTCTTTTCCAGAAAAGACAAGACAGGCGGCCTTCCACATCTCTTTGCCGGCAGCGACATTGTAAGCCTAGGAGTAACGAGCAGACTGTTTAGTGAGACGCGGCTCGGAGCAGCGGGCTGCACCTCAGCGCTCGGAATCATCACGGCGATGAGAACCCAAACCGCTAGAGATGAGAGCGGCTCCCGCCCGCTCCCGGCCCCGCGCCCGAAGGAAGGCCCGGCGGCACCTGCCCCCCGCCCCGCCGGGGGCTCGGCCCGCTCCCGCCCCGTCTCTCCACGGAGGCGGCTGGGGACGCGCGCGCTTCCAGGCAGGCCCCGCCGCCTTCCGCCCCTTGCCCCCGGGGAGGCCGCTGAGGTCGGCCACTCACCGGCCCCGCCGCACCGGCAGCGACGAGGGGGGAAAATAAACACGGGGCACGTGACCGGCGCGCGCTGATGACGCAGCAGCGACAGCGGCACCGGAGCTGACGGCGTCACAGCTTAGTCCCGCCCCGCGCGAGGAACGGCCTCCTTTAGTATTGCGTCACGCTGACGTCGGCAAGGCGCGCTCCGTGATGGTCCCGCACCGGTTCTGAGGAAAGCGGCTCAAAGCCTGTTTGAAGTGTTAGACCACGCAATTCACTACAGCCGGAAGGGAGCGTGAGGTAACACCTGCTGCTGCGGGTCACGGGAGCCGCGGGGAAGCAGGTAACGCCAACGCACTTTTTAAATATTCATTTAACAACAAACTCCAGTAAATGTGCTACGAACAATAAAACCACACTGGTCTTCCAGCCAACAATTCCCAGCATGAATTGCCAAAATACGATATTACAATTTTACCTTCTGAAAGGCCGTGGATTTGGAGACAAAACCAGAGTCTTCCTCTGCAGAGCAGAAAACGTTGGAAATCTGGATTTCCTGTTGGAAGGGAAATACTAAATCAGTAACACAAGGAAAAATTTGGAACATAAGTTTGGAATCTGTGTATTCTAATAATGACACTGCACACAGCATGCGTTCTGCCAGTTTCTTAGCACTTCCACACACTTCTGCTTACATAAACTGCATTTTTAAATAAATGACTAAAAAGACCAAGGTCACTAGCAAAATTCATGGATAATTTTATCTAAACAACAAGAGCTACAATCATACCTGCCAATTTTTTTTTTTTATTATTTCTACTGCCAATTTTGGTAGACTCACAGGAACGAGTCAAACAAGTTCAAGAACTAGTAGATGACTGGAGACTTACCGAAATATTTATTTGCATTTGCCGAATCAGCTGAATGACCGAAACAAAATCTTTTGTTTGGTTTTTGTCCAACATTTACATAGCTTGAAAATAAAGAACTGAAGAAAAAAGGCCACCATGCCCTGAAATACATTTCACTGTCTTTTATCATTTACAACAACAGTATGTGAACAGATTTTCATGACACATTTTAGTGTGTGAATTAATAGAGAAGTAAGTTCTAAAAGAATTTCATAATTAAACGTTCTCTCAAAATAGCACAAATTCTTAGTGATACATGTACATAAAGGTAATTCCTTGTATTTTACTGTTTTCATTTAAATATGAGATAATTCCTCCTCTATCACCATTATTTCTGTAAAATATACACATGGTCATACTGTTTCCAAGTAAATATGACTATTTATGGGGCTTTTCATACTTAGCTTCTTCTGACTGCCTTCACAAATATAGTTATCGTCTGTCTAAGTAGATAAACATTCCAAATACTGGAACTGTGTTAACCACTAAAAGCTGTTGTGTGCTTATAAATTTCTGTTTATCTTGAAATCACGAAGCTGCTGGGAGAAGCAAGGAGGTACTAACAATGTTTACTTCCACCAAGTCATTTTGAAACAAAAGGAAGTATGCCCCGACTCACCTTTTATGCTAAGTTAGTAAGTTAAGCAAGCTACTGCTGTTATGCTTGTAAAGTTAAAAATAGCATTTAAAAGTAAAGGTGCATGCCTGCGTTCTCAATAATGAATAAATAGATTAAAAAAAAACCCAAAGCTTTTTAAGTTAATGTATCTTGCCATATTTGTGGTTTTTTTCTGTTCTTCTCATTAAGGAAGCCTGCTGGTCAGTATTAATTTCTCCTACTTCAGCTGACTCTGGCTGTGTGAGAGACAGCATGGGAATGCTTTTAATCCCATCAATATTTCCATTAACGCTGATTTTACCACTTGGATGTGCATGTCAGTAAGGTTAATATTTTGCCCCTGAACTGTTTCACCCAAGTCCTTTAATAAACATGCATTCTCAGTACAATGAAGTGTATGTTAAAAAGCAGCAGCAGCAGCTGCCACTTAGGAATGAAATTTCAAAGCCGATACCCCAGGCTCAGCAAAGGTTAAGCATTCCACAGCAATGCAAAGAAATGTATCTGAAGGCACCAGGTGCAGCATGCTGCCTCCTCCTGAACCGCAAGTGCGGTCACACAGGAAAGAATTTAAGAGGTTTATATAGTTCATAGCAGTCTCTCCGCTACATTAGTTAAACTCAGTCACTCCTCTTATCATCAGCTTCTCACTGAAAATCCTGGCTATACTGTCACCTTCCTGCTGATAAATATTTTACTGTGCTTTATTAGTTTCCAGAGCAAACTTCTGCTCTTTGAGCCCCTGCATATTTAGCTTCCAAATGTAAGCACAGCAGTAATGTACCTTAAAACCTTATGAAGCCCACTGGCTCCTGAAGCATGTAATTTTCAATATAAAATGCCCTATTTTGCTATAAGAGTAATCAGTAAACCCAGCAATATGTTAAAATACCCCATTTATTTCATGTTTTATATATATATTTGTGAGACAGAATTGAAAAACTGCTCCCTTGGAAATGCAAATACAGACTTCTTCATATAGTAAGTAATTTATATAGAATAAAAATCATGCAGAGACCAAGTTTATCTAGCTAAGTATCCCATTTCCAGAATGCATGGGGATGCTTGATCTGGTATATTCTCCCAGTTTCCAGTTATCAGTGAATTAAAGACTTTGAAAACAAGAAGGTGGATCCAAACCATTACGTTAAGCAGGCATGGAAAGACATGTGCTCCATGAACTGAATCCCTTTTAGATCCCACTTAATATTTTGGGTTTTATAATATCATACTACAGTGATTCTTTACTTTACTTTTTGAGCCAGTTTTTACAAAAATGTTATTCCTAGACAAAAATTGATTTATGACCCTAGCACAAAGTCATGTATTTCGATGTTCCAGTGCAATACTGATACCCCTTTAAAAAATAGAGCACAGCAGTGACATTAATTAGCCCCCCCACAAAGACCAAGTCTCTCATCATCAAGAGCTTTAACCAGTCTGTTTCCCTTCTAACCTGAAACAGAATCAGTGGCAACTATATAAAAAGAAAACTAAGAATAAGATGGAAAAGCACAAGATTTATCACTACACAATTCATTCCACAAGACTCTTTGCTTGTGTTAAAATCCTTAATGCTCTCATAACAACACAATTTATTAAGAACAGGATACAAAAGATAGATTGACACAAAGGTTTAAGGTGTAGACTTTCAGAAAGCATGTTCATTTTCAAAAATGACTTCTCAGTCATTTGGGCCTTCATGATACAAAACAGGAACTAGTATATTCTAAGTATATTTAAGAAAAATTAGCTGTACAGAAGTCTAGCAAGACCTGCATTCTCACTGCATCTTGATCTGTGTGAACAAGCTAATACAAAAGTAGAATTTCTTACGTTTATCAATCACTGCTGAAGATGATTCATCACATCTCAGTTCTTTCACACGAGCTTCACATCTTCAGTCTTTCATCAAAGTTGTCATATCTGCAAAAAATTAACAATATTTTTTATATTAAAAAGCAACTAAATGATGCTGCATAGCACCTAACACAATAAAAACTTTCATGCAGAAAACTTGAAGTAAAAAAAAAGTTTGAAGGAACAGTCAAACAAGTGAGGAATAATGGTTTAAGGTTATGGTGACAATGTTTAAGATAGAGTGTACTGAGATAATGAAACCTAGCAGGAGTCTCAAGGAAGGACGGAAGAAGGTTGGAAGTTACAGACATATATCACACAGATCATTGAAAAGTGTCACATGCATCCTTGAGAACCAGTATCATTTTCACCCTAATTAGCCAAGTCCCCCAAATTTGTGCACTGAAGTTGAACTGTCTCATTATAATCTCATTACAATGTGAAAACCACACCTCCTAGCTAGAAAAAGCCCCCTATCCAAATAAGCCTCTTGCTTTCTGAACATCACAGTGAATTTAAAAGGAGCTGTTTTAAGTTGAGGCAAGAAAGAAGCTAGCCAATGGCTAGCCGGGAGGTGAATATTAGATACAGCTGTTGCATTTAACTGTATAAATACCAACCACGATTTTAGCTGGGTGTGCTAGTTTTGTGGAGTTACCACCCATCTCCATGCAGACATGAAGTAAACAACTATCTCAACTCTGTGTGTTGATAGGTTTCTTGCACACTGGGTAAAGAACCCAGAACTGGAACAACACAAGCAGAGTAATCAAACCAATAAGGTAGCACATTTTCACTACAGCAAAACACTATCTCTAACAATAATTTGCTTCATGTTTCCTATTTTTACTTTCTCCCCCTCACCATCTGCTTCTGTTCTGCTTTTTCTTCCAAAAAGCATCCATCCACCTCATTTAGCTTCACTCACCCCATCACAGAATTCAGATTGAATAGAAACAAAATTCCTAATGCCAAAACCAAAAAAGCACTGCCTATTCGTAAAAGGCCTTTTAAAAATAATTCATTTTTCTTACAGTAATTTTCTGTCTTTAAGATAAATAGCCCATGGATTCAATGCTTTGCTACACACATCTTTAAACAAGGGAAGTTGAGGTATTGGGCCATCGGTACCTTTGGATTGTACCTCTGCCTTCAGTGCTGCCATTTTTGCCAAATCCTCCCGTTCTAACAGTTTAGCAAGCAGCTAAAGCTTTTTGCTGTTTTTACAACAGTTCTAACTAAATGTAAAAGTACTATTTACTGCACCAACACAATATTTCCACCTCTTTATGCTGTCACACCGCTAGTTTGATGGAGCAGGATCCCACTTCTGTCAACACGTGAGCAGAGATTACTTGGTTAACTACACCGCAATACCACTTCTGGTTAAAAAATTCAAGACAGTGAGAGGGCTTGCTTTGCTTAAGAAGACCCGCACAAAAATAAAAACATTTGGGGGCAAAAATCCTGACAGGGATGCGCAACAGGGCCTGAGGAGGCCGCAGCTCCGCCTGTGGAGCTCCCCCAGACCCACGGGGCGGCAGCCTCCCACCGACACCCGCTGCCCACACCCCGGCGAGTCAGGAGCGGGAGAGCCGAGCCCCGGCGCGGGCCGACACCGCCTCAGCACCCAGCCTCGGGCTGGCGCTTCCCGCCCTCATGGGGCCGGGCCGCCCCCGCCACGTGACACGGGAGTAGGCGCAGCGCTGATGACGCCACAGAGCCGCTCCTCCCGCCCCTGCCTGAGGCGGGAAGGGCCGCGCGCCTGACAGCACCGAGGCGGTGGCGGGCGCGCGGACGCGGGTCTCGGGGCGGCCCCGGCCCAGCCGGCGCTCCTTCAGGGCCGAGACTCCGGGGTCCGTCCCGCAAACGTCCAGATTCACTCAGTGAGGCAGATGGAATTGGAACTAGGTGATCTTTAAGGTCCCTTCTAACCTAAACCGTTTTATGGGAAGAGGCCTGCAATTATTTACAAACAGAATGAGAAGTAAAACAGCACGTGTGCATAGTTGAGGCGGAGAGTGACACGGATTTTCTCAGTGACAGCATGAGCTGAGTCAGCGCTGAATCCAGCACGGACTGTGATGGTAGGAGTGGGGAACAGAGAGAGAGAAGGCTCTTTGCAACATGTGGCATCCAGCGAGCAGGAGAGGCTTTTCAGTGCCAGGACCCACACTGTGCCGTGTCCAGAGAAAAGAATGAGAGAGAATGGAACATGGGAAACAAAACTTGATAAAATACAAAAAGGTAGTGGCCAGTGGCATCAATGTCCTTTGAGTCCTGAGGCAAGTCCTTGGAGGGCCAAAAAGCTCATGAGAGACTTTCTAATTTTCTGAGTGATTTGTCTGCAGCAACCATAGTAAATTTGTGAAGTAGTATTGCAGTTGGTGCAGGGGCTAAAGAAAGCTTGTGGAGCAAGCTGTGTGTTTAGCCCTGAGCCTGAGGAGCTCGGCACGAGGAGGAGCCCCACACAGCGCAGGGAGGATGTGGAGTCAGGTAAGGTGCCCTCACAGGAGTACCTGGGCTGCAGTCCCTGTCCTTCCAGGTCAGTGGGCACAGGGCAGGAGGATTGAAAGGAAGGAGACACGAACCAGAGCAGTCCCTACCATGCTGACTGTACTCTGCGGGGGGCGTTGGAGGGTTAAAGGGTGGGAAAAAACTATGGAACTGCTCTGCGGGGGGTGTTGGAGAGCTAAAAGGCGGTGAAAAATATGGAACGCTTCACGAATTTGCGTGTCATCCTTGCGCAGGGGCCATGCTAATCTTCTCTGTATCGTTCCAATTTTAGTATATGTGCTGCCGAAGCGAGCACGAATGCTAGTGCTTGTCCTGGACTATTTATAACCCCAGAATCTGAGTCCCTGGCGGACAGGGTGACCCCGGTGTCCGGGGAGCCGCGGCGGTGGGTTTGCGCAGGGGCCGTACCGCGGTATCCCGCGTCCCTGCTGCCCCGGCGGGGCGGGGGGCGGTCGGCGGGGGGGGGCGCAGCCAGCGGAGACTGTGACCCCACTGCATGCAAATACGCGCAAAGCACTCTGGGGACGGTGAGCAGGGGCGGCAGGGCGGCTCGGGTAGGGCTAAGGCTGGGCGGGACCACTTTTTTTCTTTAAGCAGCAGAGTGGCGCAGCGGAAGCGTGCTGGGCCCATAACCCAGAGGTCGATGGATCGAAACCATCCTCTGCTAGCACAATGTTTATTTTCTGCTGGTTGCGTGTTTATGGGTGCTCATTTGGTTGGTGTTGTGAATACTTATTTTTCCCAAACCGTGCTGGCAACGTGTAGTGTAGCGGGTGCAAGTGAAGGAAGCACAAGACACCCCGTGGTATGATGACAACAACATTTTCTTCTAGTGTGATTTGGTGATTTCACAGAATCACAGAATAGTAGGGTTGTAAGGGACATTTAAAGGCCATCTAGTGCGACCCAACTGCAATGAGCAGGGACATCTTCCACCAGATCAGGTTGCTCAGACCCCTGTCCAAACTGACCTGGAATGTTTCCAGGGATGGAGCATCCACAGCTTCTCTGAGCAACCTGGGCCAGTGTCTTATCACCCTCATCATAACAAATTTCTTCCTTACATCTAGTCTGAATCTCGCCTCTTTTAGTTTTAAACTCAGTGTCTCACCACCCTCACAGGAAAGAATTTCTTCCTGAGATTTCATCTAAATCTCTCCTCTTCCAGTTTAAAACCGTTCCCCCTTGTCCTATGGCTCCCCTCCCTGATCCAGAGTCCCTCCCCAGCTTTCCTGGAGCCCCTTTAGGGACTGGAAGGGGCTCTGAGGTCTCCCCGGAGCCTTCTCTTCTCCAGGCTGAACCCTCCCAACTCTCTCAGCCTGTCCTCACAGCAGAGGGGCTCCAGCCCTCCCAGCATCTTTGTGGCCTCCTCTGGACCCGCTCCAACAGATCCATGCCTTTAATTATGCATAAAAAGCTCCTTGCATATGTTTGTGGTTTTTCGATGTTTTGCCTGTTTAATTATTACCTATGCACTGGTCAAGTAATGCCAAGAGAGGAAAAAAACCTGTCAAACTAAAACAACAGTTGTGACAATGGCCCCTGCTTCTTCTCAAATATAGCAGGCAAATGCCCAGCCCAAAATGCATGAAAACAAAACGAGTATACAAATATGAAGTAAAAGTCAGTGCACATTGTATTGAAAGTCTATATTGAAGCTTTAAGTCGCATGATCTGAGAAATGTTAAAGTACCTCTAAATGTGCATTATTTTCAGTGCTGTAAAATGTTGTGATAAAGGAAGAATGGAATTCGTGCATAGAATTTATACATGCAGAATACATAGCAGAGAAGTCAATCAAAGAGTGTATTTATGAACTCGCAGAAAGAATAGTTTTGTTTTTTTTCGTGTAAGATGCGGTCAATAGGAGCGGTTCGGGGGGTCATTTTCAGCGGTTCCATGGTGTAATGGTTAGCACTCTGGACTCTGAATCCAGCGATCCGAGTTCAAATCTCGGTGGAACCTAAAGCTTTTTGTGCAGGGGGAGATGCTTTTACTGGCAATTGATCATGGAAAATGAGTTTAAGGGAAGCTGTGTTTTTCATGGGCTTTTGGATTGCCATAACCTACTGACGTGCCGTGCTACCTGAAAAACGTATTTAAAGTCAAAGACACAGAAAGCATAGAATTATGCTAATTGTTTGTGTTTTATCCGAAAAATTTCAGACATGCCATAGTATACTGAAATATAAGTAATTTATTTCTACACTGAATGACCTGTGTGGAAACATAATTCTGAATTACGCATCAGAAAAGCACGATGCAGCCCGCTCAACTCAGGTGCACATGTGAGGACTCGGTTTATGTGCCTGAAAGATGTTCTCCTGCTGTTTGTATTCGCTTTCTGATGTTGCATCTTATTGTCATACCACCAATATTATTATTATTATCATAATCGTCATTATACCACGAAGATAATTAATGTTGCAGAAAGGCAGAATAAATACGAATCTTTAGGTTGCATTAAGCTCTCGGCCAGCCATCTAAGATGCTCAGGAAGCACAGCAAGGATTTTCCCAAGGAGGTTTGTTTGCTATAGATTTATTCTCCGGCCTCGCGGAAGCGAGTGCCACCACGCGGTTCTATGGTGTAATGGTTAGCACTCTGGACTTTGAATCCAGCGATCCGAGTTCAAATCTCGGTAGAACCTGAAGTTCGGCCTTCACTTTTTCGCCGGGCCTGCGCTGGCTGTAGAAGGCACGCACTTCTGCACCGACAGCATCAATTATAAACCGTCCCAGGGACAAACTGCGAGGTGACAGCGCAGCACAGCAGGGTACAGACCAAAATGGGGGTAAAGCTCCAGGAGCTGAACGCCAAAGGCTTTTTCCTTGACCTGGACTACGTATCACATTATTCCCGATTTTCTTAAATTGAATGAATAGCTATACATTTGACAAAAAGATCAAAGATGATTACTTTAATTTTTAAATAGTTGGTACTACAATTTAATTTGGTCTTTCGTGACACTTTACCATTGTTTTATATCATCTACCTTAAGTCTTTTTTGAGTGGGAAAAAAAAAGTCATTCACACTGAGGAGAATCTGATTTTCAGTAGATTAATGTGCAAAATTTGGACATTAGTTTTCAGGTTTGCCCAACTATTCACTTGGAAGACAGGGACAGAAATGGAATTGTTTCACAGTGGGTATAATCTCACAGATTGAACTCTGCACAATTTAAACGTCTGCTTTGCTGACACAAATCCTCATTATTTAATTTACATTTCAAGAATAGCTAAGGACATACTAACATCTCGGCACCCCTCCTCAAAACCTGTCCTTACTAGTCATTTGTTTACACAACAACGTCTCTGTTCTATGCCTTTCCCTTAACTGTCTTTTTAAGTATCAGGCTACACACAAACACGTATCTTTACTGTTTCTTGTGCACCAGTGTTTTAAATAACTGTATATAGCAAACTTCAGCATAACTAGTTGACTTCTATAGATTGGCTTCATGCAGCAACACCATCCTTCACAGGTTAAGAGAGCCTTAAAGCCACTAGATACTTGTCTGCCTTGCAACAATTCAATATATTATTTTACAATCCAAGAGAGCAAATTACCATTTCCTACTGCTATCCAGCAACATTTCCTTCCATTTATCACAGTTTGAAGTGTAGCTGGAATCCAGAATACTCACGAATAACTGATAGAGTATTAGTTACAGACTTACTAGGTATTCATGCTAAATTCAGCAAACATCTATGTTAAAACAAAGGTATACCTAAAGAGCTAAGCTTTTATATGGAATGAGACAGAATCAATACATAATTCAGTATCAAGATTTATTTAGGACAATTCATGGTCATGCTCCATTTGAATACAAAGCACCAAAATTTTGGTAACTGAACATTGTCCAAATATAATCCAGTTGAGACTGTGGCATACAGATATATCCATTATTCTAAGTGATGGCATAGCCCATGTCTGCCCATGTTCATTAACTATAGTGGACAAACACAAGGTGCTGTGGCTGAGGCAAACTTACTGGAGAAGGCATAGCAAAAATACTTCACAACACGTATCCCTTGTTGTAGCAGCCTCAGAATAAAGTACTGGAACCCAAGGCATCAAGCACTTGATGTGCTCAAGCCAATAATACCCTAAGGCCATTTCCAAATTAATTTAACGCTTCCAATTACTTTCCTGCAATCCCTCCAATTTAGTCTTTTCTAAAAATCATCTAGAGACAAGATTGTCTCGGCACAATATTCAACGGAGAAGTAAAGCACTATGGCTGTGACCACACAAGGAACTTTCCCACTGCTGAAAAGGCAGTAGCAGTGAAAATTATTCGTTGCCAAAATCCTATCAGGGAACTAAACAATGCTGTAGTTTCAGAAAGCGCGGCTAGAAACACACATTGTCTACAATGACAGACTTCCCAACTGCAGATTTGATAGCCAGAATCAAATCTTAAGCAAGTATTTCACTATATATGAAGTTGCAACAAGGTTTTCTGATATATGTTAAAATTTTAGTGAAAGAAGGTAGAGGGGGAAAGACTTATTACAGTTAAGGGAAAAAAAAACTTTTTTTTTTTTTTCACTAAGCTGGCACTTTAAAAAAAAGGGCTTTAAAAACTTAAAATCAGTTTTACTCCAAAAAGTCTCATAAAACAAAAACTGACCAAAAAAAGACAAGCATCCGTCACTGTAAGTCACTAGTTATAATACATACATTCCACCTAAGCTGCTAAAAACTGCCCAGTTAGATGCCTGCCTTGTCTTTAAAAACAGACTACTGCAGTAGACAAATACTCTAATAGATTTTTTACATTCCTACTATCTCAATATAGGTTAAAACACTTTAGTAGATAGAAGAAATGGTGGTTCAACTGAAAAAAAAAGTTTATTTTATGCACTGAGTCACCCATGTCCCTTGTAGTGGGAGCGCACCGCAGTGTATTGTAGACAGATTTATTTCATCTACTGGCCTGTTCCCAGGGTTCCCACCAGCACGGGAAGAGTGAGGCTCTCCAGTGACCAGGCAAGCATAACGGCAAAAGAGAACATGTACAGCAATGCCACCTACACAAGATGAGTATTTTTCAAGTCATACAAACAGTTCAAGGGTATCATTTCAGAATAGCAAGGCAGCTCTTGTGTAGTTTAGTGAAGATTTCATCAGAAAAGCAAACAACTCTTCTTGTACCATTTCATCTAGTATATGCACATAAAAAAATAAGCATACTATACAAAGGACTGAAGCAATATAATTTAAACATGCCATCAAGCTATAAACCATATATACATAGAAACATACGTCTATACAAACAGAACAAGACCACTTTATTACAAGGTAATTCTGCTGAAGTTTTTGGAGAAGATCATGACAGATGAAGAAAAAAATCAGACTAAAGGAGCTGGATGTTGCTTCTAGAAGTAATTTCATGCAACACCACCATCTTTCTTTAGCAGACATTTATTAGTTTCAGCTATACATACGTCTTCCCACGATTTCTGGACTCCCTTCCTGTACAGAGGTAGATTTCTGTAGATGTTCTGATATTGCACCAAGTAAGTATGTTTTTATTACAACAAGGAACGACTTACAAAGGCTAATTGGTGGGTATAATCTCGCTGTGTGCATTCAGGTAGCACAGTAATCAAATTCATTTGCACTTGAAAGAAAACATCCCTCAAAGTGAAAGTGTTTTGTTATTTAGGTGGAGGTCCAACTGAAAGCTGCAATTCTATTAACAGCTTCCCATTAAGAGAACTATCTCTTGTCATCAGGGTAACATATTTAACTCTGTCTCTCTCCTTCTGAGCCTCTGTTGTTCAGCCAATGCAAGAACTTGCATTGCTTTCACCGATGCCTTTATCCCATCCACTGTGTTCAAGCTAAACGCGGATTTCAAACATACACAGGTTTTCGCAGTATTAGATCTTACTCACACAAGCAGCTGTAATATTAAGAAATTTACAAGGAGATTCATTCAAACACTGCCTGAAATGATTAAAAAAGCCCATCCGCTCTTTCAGACTGGAAAAGGAAACCTTAAACTTTGCTAGCTTCAAACAGCCACTAATCGTGAACAAATTTGATGTTACTAAGAAAATCTGAAGAAGTTTGGCAGTAGTTTGATTTTTTTTGTGTGTCCATCACATTCTTGAATAACCCTCTGACAACTCATGAAATTGCAGAAAAGTGGTATTTGCATGCAAGCTTTAAGATGTCTGTTAAATGAAACCTCTAAAGCATATTTAAAAATAAGTGCATCAAATTCATGATGCCAATATATAGTAACTCTGATGGGCTCAGAAGCATTGCTAAGTATTTTTTTCAGAGGCACTCCATGAAAGTTATTTTTACAGAAGTCTGTCAACAAGGAGATAAATTAAAAAAACCCCAATCTGTTATTCTGTGTACCGAACTACTAAAGTGCTGTTAAGTCTGGCTCAGCAAATCTAGCAAAGTTGTAGCGTGCATGTGCTCACCTGACAGTGCACGTGCACGTTTCACTCTCATAAAGCCAGACACAGAAAGCAGCACCACTCTTCCTAGCTGCAAGTTTCTAAAAAAACTTACAAGGAAAGAAAAGTTCTCTTTTTGTATCAGCCAACGTATTTGGAACTATTTTTAATGACAGATTGCATTATAACCATTTAGCATTAGTTTCCCAAGATCAGTTTATATGAAGCATCCTGTTCCTTACAAAATACTGCATCAGTAAGGAACAGTAGCTCTAGTTTGGAACCGAATAGTTTTTGTTAAAATCTGGATAGAAGGCATACTTAAATTCATTACACTTTTCCATATATACACTCGTGCCTGTAAAGGGTTTTTTTTGTTAACGAGGCAAATAAATCTCAAGTTACTTCAAAACAACTGCAACAACATTGAAATTCATCATGACTGTTTTCCTATGATGAAAGGGTTTGCATATCTAGGAGTAGGAGTAAAATAATCTCGCCTTCTTGGGGAAGCCCATTTTGTAGCTTTGTAGGGAGTAGCTTCATCAGGAAATACACCCCCTGCACCTGGCAGAAAGTGCTTATGTACCTTGCAAGATCACATTTTTGAATAAAGAAATCCATTATACACAGGAGATTACACACAGTAAAAGTTAAAGGACAATGGCAGGAACCAGGGCTTTCGGAGACTTCTCTTTCTGTTTTCAAAAAGCAATGGTTCTTCACAAGTAATAATCCACGATTAGGAAGCGTCTCATTCGTACACTTGGCTAGTGCATAGCATCTGCGATTGCATAGAATGTTTCCAGTGCTGAATCTGTAACTAACCTAAGCAAATCTTTTGCAAGTTTGATTTATTACCATTTGATATCCAGATTGCTTGCTGTTTGATTTACTGCGCTGTATTTGGTGTGCAAAGTTTCCTGGACCTTCTTAGAGTCCATGCCTTCCAGCCAGTCCTGGTACATCTGTTGTACGTGCATGTTGGTTTCTGGAAGTCTAACAGGTATTGCAGCATACACTTCTTCCATCTGGTTAAGCAGTGCTTTGTCCGGTTTTCCATCTTCAGTTTGTGCCTGACCTTTTCCATTTAGGCACCCTTAGGGTGGGGGTGGGTGGGGTGGGGGGTGGAGAAAAAAGCCACAGGGATGATGAAGATTTGATATGAAGAAAAAGATTATATTAGCTTGGAATTTTTTTTCATACTTCTCTAAAGAAAAAACGTCTGTTTATATAAACTACCCACCCCAAGCTGCTATTTGTATTTACTTAAAGTGACTCAAACATCAACAACATCTTAATGTAAGTGAGGTTTCTGTATCAACAACCTTTCTCTGCCTTCTTCATGGTTTTATGATCTTAATTATGTTCCTTGTCTTTTCTTGCCCTTGACAACACCATTTCAGAGTATTTCCTCTGAGGTTTGACATAATTGCAAGAGCCATGCTGTCACTTATTTATAGGTCAGAAAAGAACAAGAAACATTGTGGTTAATTTTAGAAAACCCAATCAATTTCTGAGCCAACCCCACACATGTAATTGGTGTTCTGGACCATTCACTAAATAGTACGCATTTTAGATTATTACGAAGAGAATTAAGAGGGAATGAAATTACATGCCTCTCCGTAAGAAAACCTTCCTTTGAGATTCAAGATATGCATGCGGAACGACTGTGGATCCACAATTATTCTTACCTCCTGGGCAGGCAAGGACTTCTACGAAATGGTACAAAAACTTTCCTTTTTTCAACTTCAGAACCATGTTTTGGATATTTCTAAAGCCATACGCTGCTGCAAAACGCAGCACTGTCTCACCATCCTTTTCAAGAGTAACTTCTTGAAAGTCCTTGTTCCTATAAAGATAACAGAGAACATTTTAAACCCCTGCATTACCAAAGGGATGATCCAACTGTGTCAGTTTGTGTTCAGATGCTCCAAAGAGAACAGAACAAGGATAACAGTGAGATTAAGGTGAACTCTTCCAATTTCTAAAACAAGTTAAGCAGAAGTTGGGGTGGCATTTTCAGAATACAATTATACTTATTTTTTAAGGGCAGGTAAGTTACCAATAAAAACTGAAGTTTTCAAGAGCTACTTTACAGCCACAAATTTACAGGTTTATAATATGTAATTGCGTATCAGCAAATGAACCAGGTTAGCAATAACTGCATTAGGGTTCACTCTAGTGCAAACTACCCCATCCTACATAACAAGGATATAAAACTCTAGCTTACTTTAATGCTTTGTAGGTGATTTCTTTGACATCCACACCAAAAAGCTCCTTCGCAGCATGTTTAAAGATGTGCTCCAAGTAACCATCGGATCTCTTCCCGTCATGCCTTACTACATCTCCCTCCTTTATTTCATCAAACCTTAGGAAAAACCAGAAAGAGAGATCAACTCCAAAATTTCATTCCTTCACTTAAGTAGTATGTTTTTCCCGTTCTCTCTCTCTCCCCCCCTCAAAAACGTTTTATAGCAGTGATTGAGAACATAGTAAGATTTTTATATATTACATCTTAAAAAAAATTAAACTGTTTAGTAAGATGCAGGAAAAAATAAAATAAAAATATAAAAGGATGTAGGGCTTTCCATTTTCAGAAACCTCAAGCAACAGTAGTTTATAAGAATGCACATTCAGCACAGCCTAAACGCTTGGTTAACAGCCATTCACACCGCTCAGGAGACATTTTGGGGAAAAAAAAAAAAATCATTTTTAGACCCCGAGAATGTAAAAGAGAAGTTCTAAGCCTCCGCTCACAAACACTTGTGCTCCAGGAACTGTTTGTGAGTCTAGAACACTGTACCACTAAAATACAACCGAATCAGTGCAGTTGCAACCAGGCTAGAACACTCTACCTTTAATGTAAAATGCTATAGTTCAGGAAAGAAAGTCAGTGAAATCATATCCCGTGGGCATAGCATTCACCTGGAGGTTGACCTGTGCCTCAGTTAAAAACAGAGTACTGACAGGCACGAGTGGCTGTAGCATAAACCGTACTGGGCTGCGTCCCGCTGATGGCCGAAGACTGCAGCTCTCCAGGCTCGTGTTCCTTTCCGGCAAAGCAGAAATTGATAGGGGTGTGGTGTAATGCTGATTTCAGGAAGAGATATTAATCTTCGTATCAGCCAATGGACAGATTATGTCCTTTGCTTTTACATGTAGAAGCCTCTCTAGATGTAGTCTTATTACCTTCTTCCCAGAACCTCCAGACATGGCCTTTCCTGGCCTACATTGCTAGCTCTTGCCTGAGCAGCAGCCTGGGCACAGCACTCAACCACAAAACCAAAGTGAAAATTACCACAGCAAACACCTTACTAAAAACCAAATGCTGAAGTTGTACTAATGACAGAGAAGTATTTTAATCACTAAAGAGCTGCAGTTTATAAATTCAGTATGTCTGTCCCTCTATGCCACGCCATTGCATTTACTTAATAAGTACTGCAACTTTTTTTATAACCTTGGATGATCTTGCTTCATGATGCGCCTCCTAATTTTAGCCAGCTATTTGTTAGCATTCTCCAGCTACAAAAGTGAGTTGAGAACTCAAACACAAGTTACTTTGTTCACACCACTTTTTTAATACTGAGTACTTCACCACAAATCGCTTCTGTGCTAGAACTTGTTTTGAGAAGTTACGTAAATTTCTCTACAAAATCTACTTTTAAGACCCCAGAAGAGCAAAAACTGTCATCAGGTCTCACAACTTGAACTGGTATTATCAGATTAGTCCTTTGAAAATCTAACATTATTTTCCAATATAAATTCATCCAATAAAACAGGTATATTCTGAGTAAGAGCTTGTTCTTTCATTGGACAGCCTGATTTAGAAATAAATGGCCATCCCTAAGTGATGATGTCCTTAAGAACCTGATTTACGTAATTCTCATTATGTGAGGCAATCATTGGTAGAAGTAATCATAGGAGCTACACTACAAAACCAGCTCTGAAACTGTACCACTGTACCACTTACCTTTCTCCAGCCTAGGCAAGGTCCAAGCAGGACACCAAGCCAAGTGAAAAGCAATTTTAGAAAATTTCCAGAAGAGCTTTCCGTTTTGTGCAAGAAGGCACGTTCATTGCTCCACTACCACCACTTTGTAAAGATACCAAGTAACATCTGTCACACTTGAGCAAAGATCCGTGAGCAGCGAGACCAGCCTTTGTAACTAAGCCTGAGAATTAAAACAACATGCATGCTGCTTTCTGAGCAGCCAGACAGCGAGTAAACAAAATCTCTTCGATGCTTTGTGTGATTTTCATCTAAAGCATGTTTCAACTTTAATCTTGAAAAACTAACTGGTGTCTTCAGTATGAAAAAAAATAAATTACCATTTCCTGAAAGGCTGCTACTTCTACCAATTTTACATTAACATATTAGGGGAAGTGGAAATTTACTGTCAAGATGCTGCTCTGAATGAGGGAAGCACAGAACAGATGGTCAAGCCCATGATTGCATCCCAGCATCTTTGTGCGAGGCCAGACAGTTGGAGGGGGGCAGATGAGACTGTTCAGCTTTACATGAGCTCCAGCCCAGGAGAGCTCTGAATGGGGTCAGCACCCTGACACACTCACTAGCAAGTCGTGAACTTGATATAGTCAAATCTATAATTACTGCATTAAGATATAAATAAGGAGCTACACAAAGCTTCAAAAATCATAAACTTTAAAGGAGTCACTAGGTAGAGGTCATTACCTCCAATTATCTGCTTTGTATCGAGACAGTATATAGAGTTTTATATTATCTGTTTCATATTACTTTTATATATAGCAACAAACACCTAAGAGAATACTTTCAGGTTTTTTTGGCCACTGTATAAAGGATGAGGCTTTAGTATACTCAGGCTTTGATGCAGGCTTTTTTTCTTTAAAAAGAAAAAAACACTCTTTTGAGGAGTTTTACATTTATGTTGAATATACTCAAAGGTGTTATCGTTTATCATCAAAATAAGGAAGCAATCCACAACAAAACTACTTACAAACTATCTACAGCTACTTCAGTCACATCTTTCATAGACACATTTTTCTGTTCCATTATTTGGACAATTTCACCTGTAGGAAAACATATGACATTTTACTTTCAACACAAAGCAAAATGCACATGCTGTGCCTCTGTTAGAGAGATCAATATCCCAACACATGTGCTTACAGTCACACTCTCCAATTCTTACTAGAGTCAGTTCCCTCCACTGACCAAGACACTTCCAGCCCTGAAGAAAAGGGCCTTCAGCTCACTCCAAATTTTGCATAGTGCTATCCTTAGCTTTTCTGTTAGGTAAAGTTTGGAAGACATTTCTACACCGTAGGGGAAAAAGGAGGATACGTAGTTTGGACATTAAGCCTAAAGACAAGAGCCACACCAGAAACCACTGGTGCTATGCCTTTGGGATGTTACGAATAATCCCAGTGGAAATGAAATAATGACCACAGACAAACAAGACAGTGATTTTTAATAGATTTGCATAACTCTTACCTTTCTCAAGAGGCTGACAAAAACCAATACCTGAACCTCGTTTTCAGGTGAGCATCAACTTGGAAGGGAAGTATTTTTCGCTTTGACTTCCCCATACAATACCTATACTACCAGTAGCACAAAAACCTGTACTTCATTTTAAAGCAGAAAAAAGCCAACCTTACAATTAAAGCATAGTTGAAAAAAAAGGAAAGTCTGACATAAAGGCTATTCTAACAACAGTGATCCACTTATATCTTTATAAATAGTAAGTTTAAAGAAGATTTAACCTGATGTCAGAACACAATCAACTTCTTGCGAATTATACAAGGCAGTGTAGAAGTCTTCCCGCAAGGCTTCCAGTTTTTTGTCATAACAAGGCGCCACAATTACATGGAAGATTTTATCAGGAGACAAGTTCTGTGGAATGTAAGAGAGAACTTCATGAAGAGCAAAAGACAGCTTGAAGGACAACAGGGATGAAAACAGCATCATAAACCCTATGCAGGTAATACTAGTAATCAATCCCTAACAATTAAGTTGAAAGGCTGCTGCACACAGATGAAGTGACTTGCCAGAAGTCACAAAGCATCAGCAACAAACATCCAAAGTCAGACTTCTGGATGAAACTTCAACTTATTCCTTCAGATCACATTTTCTGCAGCTTTTGATCGCCTTAGAAAGTGAATTCAAGTCAGGTCTTCGGAATTCAGCTTTTCAGCCATCAGTCATTTACTTTCATCCACAGCAAGTCCATCAATATTTCTGTATCTATGTCGACATAGCAGTAGTTCTCTATATAACGTGGATGCAGTTAAATTTAAGTATGGTACGTAAAAAGAACTGTGACTTTTTCAACATACAAAATTGGGAAGATACAAAGGTTAGTTTCTAGGACACAACGCTTTTACTGATCCCAGACAATGGGGCAATTTCTACATTATTCTCCTCCACTCCTGTTTTGGCTGTGCTATAGAACGACACAGGCAGCATTTAACAAGACTCTCTTTAGCTACCCTGGATTTAATTTTATCCATAAATACCTAAATCCATGTAGCACTGGGAGCACAAGAATTGCTGCCAGCTCACACCGCACTGCATGAAATGAAGTTCTTTGTACATTCTTCTTATCATGGGCACTTGTGTAGCAACTGAGCACCATTTATTCTTCAAGTAAAGGACAAACAATTCAGGGAGATGCTTTATCACTTTATAATACACTAAGATCCGTATTTCAGTATTGAAACCTACTAGCCCATCTTTTTAAAAGAGTATAGTGGTAAAAATAAATCAAACCTGCTGCCTGGCAAAGTAGCCTTTCACCAGGGAGCCCATGATCTGCTGTGGAGACTTTGCAGTGCAAATGTGAGAGGTCACAAGATTGGTAAGTACCCTTTCAGCATACCGGATCCAACCTAGAATGACAGAAATCGCACTTATACGGTGAAGTGGCACATAAGCATGGTAAAGTGGCAGCAGTTATAGAACAACTTTTAAAAATGAAGACACCTTCACAGTAGGACATTTCTCCATAGGAAGCCCCACCTTGGAAACTGCAGGAAACCTCAAGGCTCTGTTAATAATGTTTTACAGTTGGCTATCAATAATTGACTGTGTCATCAATTCTAGACCTAGAAGCCACTGTGAACTTCATGACCTATTACAGCCTTTCTAACACATAGATTTAACACAGTAGAAAGACCAGGACCCCAGCTAACAAAGAGTAAGTTGACTTTCTACACCTCAGCCCTTGGATCACCAGATACTACAACAAATGTGCTCTGTTCAGCTGCTTAACTGTAACCTTCTGTTTCCTGAGATTTAGTACCTGTGCCCCCAGCTTGCCTCCTCTAGAACAGGAGTCACATGAAAGCATTATCACAAGATGCACATGGATTAAGCCTGGAAAAAAATGGCTTCTTTTACTATTGTTAGAGTAGCCACACCTTCTTCAGACACACCCCCACACTCAACCACACACAGAGCAATCAACTGAAATCTCTCTGTATTCAACATTCTTAGTTACTCAAGAGTCACCCTCCCTTTCACCAGACTCCTTCAGCACCTCAGCTATGACAAGCTATGTATGTTCACACCACCCCCAATACCCACAGCCCTTCTATTATTCCCCACCTTCCAGGGCAGGAACTGACAAATGAACAGATTAAGATATTCAGGGGGTGCAATTCTTTCTTAGGCACGGTTAACTCCTACAGAAAACAGCCCAGAGTCTTTCACAGCAAGGATTCTGAACTTTTTGCTTCATCTACGTGAACTGTGAACCCAAATCATGCAGAAGTGTTAGGGACAGCCTTCTAGGGAAGCGTGCTACCTTTGGTGCTAAGAAATAGTGAAAGATATTGCACTGAAGCATTTTATCTTCAGACTAAAAAGACATAAAAGAGAAAAACTGCTGTGAAGTACATGCTGCCCAGGAAAGGTAAAACCTGTAGGTTAATGCTTAAGCTTGAAATGAACACAGATGTATAAACACCTGGTAATGTTTAAGTCAGAACACTGCCACACAGGCCAACAACAGCACAAAACTGGATCCAAGCCATGTTCAGATCGTTTGTCTCTATATGGCACAGAAGTCGTTTTCCCAGTAATAAAGTTTTACTGATGAAAATGAAAAAGTATTAGGGAAACATGAGGATCCTCCAGCTATTTAAATATTCACAATTCTTGTTAAAGTACAGGCTTCAAGATTAACAGATACTGGTCTCCACAGAAAATCTCAAAAACATACATAATCCTCAACAAGCTTTCATTTCTGTTGTAGAAAAAGCGAGGGACTATAGATTTACATGTCAGAGCTGGGCTGAATTACTAGACTCTGAATAGGAAGTTTGTTTAATGTCCAACCTCAACTAGGATTTTAAGTCCAAGATATTACCTGCAGCCAAGGACTTAATTTATTGGTGCTTGGTACAAAGGCCGTATTAGCATACTCTGCGTGATATGTATATCCTATTTCTTAAATGGCTTTAGTCTCAAGTGATGTCAAAATAGAACAAAAACTGCTTCAAACAAAACAAGGGCAATTTTTAAAAACATTCTGCCTTGTACATTAGCAGCATTTCTGGAAGGTCCTTCCCTTAAACTGCAACTGTGATTACCATTAATCACCACAGCACTCCTGCCATGAGGGCAGTTTCAGAATTGGAACGATGTAGGTATTGTAGTCACGAACTGTAAGGAAATTTCACTAAATCTCAAGAGATGTCTGGCAGGTATTGCCCAAAGCAATTTCTTAAATTGTTTCTTTCCTTGCAGTAGGCAGAACAAGCGTCTCGTAGTTCCAGCTCCACAACGACCACTAGTCACTGTTTAATTATCTAAGCAGCCTTAGTGAATGAGCAACATGGGGCATTTATCTGCACGTCACATATGTGCTGGCTGCTTCTGCCTACTCACTGACAGGGATGAATTCCAGCGCCACAGTTACAGGAAGCCAAAGATACCCAGTTCTTATATCAATGAACGTCCGTACCCAACTACACCCTGCATAAATTCATTCAGATTCTTGGCCGTTTGCTCGCTTGTGTTAGCATCAAAGGACAACAACCCCTACAAATCACTGTATAAATTCTTACAGATGTACTTCAAAATGTTATTTTTAGTAGCTTATCGTGAGTAGATCACAAAGATGCATGCTATGAATGGCTATGCATTAGTACGAAGTGCAGAAAAACTAAGAAAACTTTCACTACTATAAAACCCCATTCCTGTAAAAGGGAATTACTTTAGTTGACCAGGACAGAGGCGTTTGAATCCTCAATAGTTATGCTCTTCCTACTAAAGCTGTAAGCTGCTGACCTGTTCTAGCAGTTCACCGAGGCTGGCAAGGCATGAAAAATGTTGGCCGGTTCCCAGAGCAAGTGCTTCGTGTTGCTTACCAGTTCAGTAAATTAAGGAACAGAACCGATTACTTATGAGATACTACATATACAATCGGTAGTTACACGGTTGGACTTTCAACAGGAAACAAACTCCCCCTAAATTACCTCACTTTCTTTTAAGAGAGCAGCAGGAGAAGGTAAGAAGAATTAAGACTGAGACAATAAACTGCCCTTTTATCAGGTTCTGGGACTATACAGGCTACGCTCTTTTGCTCGTGGTAGATTTTACACCACACACCACTCCTGCAGAGGGTGATATTTTTAGGCAAAGTTACACTCAAAGATAAGTAAGAGCAAAGCGGTTATACTTGAGTTCATGTTGACCTTGTATCGACAGAGCTATATAAAAAAAAAAAATTTGGTGATAAACACACCCAGTAAACAACATTTCTGGGACAAATTTATGTCATCTAGGGGTAGAGAGGAAGGAGAATGAGGAACAGAAAATGCACTCAGACAGTTAATGTCAGGAAACACAGCAAACAATGTTACTTTAAAAACGACTGATCATGATTTTTTTTCCCCTGTAATTGCTGTCAATGGGAATGAAATACCATATGCTTTCAGAATGGGTTTACAGTGATGTTTCAGTTCAGTTTTCCAGAAATGAAAAGCACCCGTGATTCTGCTAACACCTGTACCACAGCAGACAGCTAACACCATAGCTAGCACTGAAAACACAATCTTTTGTAGAACAGACAAGGAAAAGAAAAGTACTCCATTAACTATTTAAAAATATTTCCCATGGGAGCAGCAGATAATCTGAGTTCTGATTCAAGATGAAGAAAATTAACATGATCTCAGAAAAAGTTCTAGAAGAAATCCTGAGGTTTTGAATTTTCAATAAACCACAAACAAGACAAAGCCAAGTAATAGGGGGTTGTTTCAACTTCAGAGGTTTTACATAAAAAAAAAGCAACATACAGTATGTCTGCTCCTGAAGATAGGAGGCAACACCAAGATACCAGTAAGGATGGGGCGGGGGGGAAGAGACTTTTCCTCTTATATGTAGTTCCTAAAGCGTAACCCAGATACCTCTACTACAGAATACACAGAACAAACAGAAGTACAATTAAAACAACAGTATTTAAACTTTAAATCAATGACAACAGCAGATTCTGAGGATCGCTAAATACAACTCTAACTCACTCTCTTGTCACTATAATGTTTCTTTCAAGAATGCAATCCACTTAAGTTATTTCAAAGCTAGAAAGAAATATTTTTGTATTTTTATTAGGCTTTTGAAAAGCAACACCATGAGCTTTAGGGTGAAGTTGAGGGGGATATTAAGCAAAGGAGTTACTTTTGCCTCCTTTTTGATACTTCTTTCTTAGGAATGTGACTTATCATACTTAAGCTGAAATGACAGTATGCTAACAAATGGAAAAAGTAAACAATGACTGAACATTCTACATCTTTCCAGTTGTGATAAGTGCAGGTTCTGTTCATAAAAGAGCATCAGGTGCAAAATTCTCAGAAACAAGACATTTAGTGAGTCAAGTCTGCGACACTTCAAGTGAGAATTATTTTGCAAGTGTTAGATATAACCATCTCACAGTCATTAAGAGTAATGCCACTTGCTACTTTCCCCTAGGCTTAAGCGGCAAAACTTTGCTTAAGATAACAGTGGCTGTGGTTTAATTGTATCAGCGAGCAAAGTTCCTTAAAGATTCTTTTCAATAGGGAAACACCACCTTAAACTCTGCAGTCTGGATGCACAAGCAGCAGCCCCAGCTCCTCAATTCCACTTATGATTAATTTCTCCTAAGGTCTTACACAATGCGCTAAAACCCTCAGTGCTTCTGTACCATAGCTTCATTATCCAGAGACTCCTATGTGATATATGCTTATTTTATAGAAGTGACAGGAAATACAACTGACTAATAAATACCACATATAATCGCTAGCACAGGAAATCATCAGTTCAGGTTCTTTGGATTATCAGAAGTTAGGGACTACAGCAAGGGGTTTTTTTGGTGGGTTTTTTTTTTTTTTGAAGAGCAACAATAGAATTTACAGCCCTCACCTTTTACAGAGCTCCAAACAACTGTAAGATGCAGATCGGGAATTTACTGATTTACTGCAACCTTTGTATCTGGCTGGGTAATGCCCTACACTGAATTAGCATGTGCCTTATCCAGCATGACTACACCCGTTCTTTGTCTGCATGGTTCACATTTACAGCTGTGGCACCTCACTTGCATATGAGAAAGCTGCTGATGCTTGTTGGAAAGAAATTCTGCTCTCCCAACAGCCCACGAAAAACAAGCCCATCTAGCAATGCACCAAGGACGATCAGTGCTACTGGTAACAAGTACTGTGTGCAATATTTGGTATCTCCCAAAAGCAAAGCTAAAATGCTGTAAGTTACGTAAGGCTCCCAGATGAAACCACCCCTTCCTTAGTTCCCTGGTAGTTCCAATGAGACTAGGCTGAAGTGCTGAAGGTTGGAGAAACCAGTTCTCACCAGGGCAAGCAGAGGCAAACATTGGTAAGGCATGCTCCTCCTGGTTCCTCCGTTGATACCGCTGCACAAATTCCCTCTGGCTCTCCAGGATACTGAAGTCAGCAGCTATAGTGGTGTCAAATACATAATGCACCCCTATGAAAAAAAAAAACCAGTAAGGAAAAGTGAATTACTAGAACACTTTACATCTCACAGGCTTCTTCCCAAGTTCCAGGTCTACAAAAAGTCTTCTGGGGTTAACGGGTATATTCCTTCCCCTCTCCAAATTTTCACGAACAGTAGAGTCAAGAATAAAAGCCATATATTGAAAAGCTATCTTCTATGTCCTGAATTTAAAAGGACCACCAGCTTGCTAATGCTGACTAGCAACACTTCAAATAGTTGTCTGCCTCTTTACAAGAAGCTTCCCATTCAGCACATACTGGCTTTTTATTTAATGGAGTGGGATGTCACAGCTCCTGGGCTATATGCAGTGACTCTTGAAAAGGAGCATTCTTTTCCAGACATGCTGAAGTCACATATCGTTATCCACAGGAAATATATCAGCTAAGAGGCATATGTTCCACTGCTGAAGTTGTCTGCCAAGGTACACGAGCCTATCACCAACGCAGCAGAGACCTTTTGTCTGCCTATTTAGCGACATACTCCCCCTTGGCCTACGTAATGGCGAGCACGTCCCTGCAGCAAGTGAAGCATAGATAATGAACGCATTCTAAGAAAACTAGGGCCCACCAGAACTTAGCGTTCCTTTTAGATGAAGAAAATATACTGTGTACTGAGATGCACAAAACCTATGAGAAATGAAAAAATATATACATATATTAGAGAGGAAAGAGTATAAACTTTTTTATTTTAGGTTTATTCCTCTCCTTTTCTGTCTTCCCTCAAGTACATAAAAAACCCCAAACCTATAGGCAAAGTGGGCTTTTTGTTTGTTTTTTAAATAAAACTTTGTATATATAGCATCAAGAACACAGGAAATACAGCTTTAACATGAAACAGACAGGTACAACAGTTCTTGCATGTCATTTCAAGTTGCAGAAAAAACAGAACTGTCAATCTTCTAGAGATATAGTGTGTCAAACGGACTGGAAAGCATTTAGGATAACAACGCCCTCCTCTCTCAAGTTACAAAACAAGGGGAAATCATCTTGAAGCTCATGACCAAACCCTCCTTGGTTTCTTGGTAGCAAAGGTTTTTAATACAGCTCTGTAACGCCTTTCTGTTCTGTGACCTTTACTACCAAGAGGATAATGCCGCCATTTCTGCAACCGGTGTGTGTCATACTGGTGCACTGTCATTAATATCACTGAGCACACGTTTCAAACTCTAAACTAGATTGTGCAATGGCACTTTATGACTGCCTAACAAAGAATTCTGCTGAGGAAGCAAAATCCTAAAATAATCTCCCCTTTCTGCTCCACCATCATAACAAACCCAAACTTACCGAGACTTTTGAGGAAACCACAGAGTCTCTTGGCTGCATCATTCACAGAGAGATTGAATTTAGCAGCAAAATAAGGCAATGACTGAGGGCATATAGACACTACCAACACTTTGTGTTTTGAGGTATCACATTTCTGGTAAACAAAACAAAAACAAAAGAAACAAGGTATGTTATTACAACAGGATAAGGCTCCCTACTTTCCCTCCCTTTTCGACTCCTGGAATTATTCCTCAGTGTCCTATGCTTCAGTAGGCCGTATCATTAGAATCCCTATGAAAAAACTAGCAAGCTTCCCAAGGGCAGGACAGGATGTTCCTCTGATCCTGGCAGTCTTCAAGGCTAATCATCTGGTGATGTTTCTGTTCTATACTCATGGAAATCCGTCCCTCCTAGGACAATTGTGTGGCTAGTCTCCTAATGGCACAAGGAAACTTAAGAGACATTCAGCACCTATGACATTCTAGCAAATATGAAAAAAGCTGTATGTTTAAATATTAATAAGTAAACTAATGTTTACAGGAGCATGTGCATTTGAAGTTACAAATCTAACCCAGCAAATTACAGATCTGATCCTTTGTTAAGGCTCCTGTGTCTCTATCATTAAAGCTGTTGAGGGAAACTGGTAAGATCGGACCCACAACAAACCCATGTTGGTTGCACTGAAGAACCCTTTGGAAATACCCACGATGGTGTGCAACTGTAAAGCTCTCATTACTGTGACATTTATTTGAAGATGAATCTTGTGTTTTAGTTGGGATGTTTTTCACACCAGTGGAACCCCTGGAAGACGAACCAGGACTATCGTACAGACAAGTCTCACCCTCAAAACATCAGGGACCACAGTTTACATGGACCATACTTACACACCCTAAATGCCATATAATGGCCCTTCAAGCCTGCAAAGCATCTCCCTTGCTCACTGTCGTCCCGAGGTCCAACTTGCTTACGTCGGACCCCCAACTTTCTGATCAAGGCACCTGGCTGCCTCCCTATTATAGACTTCAGGCTCTCTCTTAATAGGACCTGCGCAACCCAAAAGATTTTTTTTTCCTCCTTTTCTTCTCTTTTTCTCACGTATGATAACATTATACTATATGGAGAGTTAAAGTAGTTGTAAGAAAACTGAATCACTATGTAATGAATCCTCTTGTGTATGACACTTATGTACAGATTAAGAAAAAACATCAATTCTAGTAGCTTTTGCATGCTAAACAAGAACACAGAAGTCTGGAGCAGAACTAAAATAATTAAATCGCTACCAAGATCTAATAATCTGAGCACCGTACATAGCAACTAGCTTCCAGGAAATCCAGATCTCAGCAGAAAATAAGACAGGAGTAGAACACTTCTTGCTAAGAATTTGTACAAAAAAATTCTGTCGCAAATACAGTCAGCTCAAATATATATTAAAAACAATTCTACTTTCAAAAACTTGCCTTGAAAACTTTATATTATGTGGACATATTGTCACCAGGAGCACCCAGAACAGTCCCAGTAACAAAGGTATGAGTATAAACACTGAACCACAGACTAATTTGTTATTACAGCAATGAGGTAGTTACATTTTCAAAAAAATATTACTTCTGCAGGTGCAGTAACTTTCCTCTAGAATTTAGGTTAAGTGCCATGATCTTGCATCTCTACTGCAAAATTATTTTAAGTACTTCAGTGTTCATCTTGCCTGAAGTTTTCACTTCCTCTTTGGACAAAGTATATCCTGGCAAATCTTCACAGTATCTGCCTTGGGAAGCCAAGCTGCTTAGTGATTCTGTAATTTCCTCCTCCTCACAGAAAACAGTGTGTTATTGTTTGTGTCACTTTACCTTATTAAGGTTAAGAATACGAAAGAGCTCCTTCTGATTCTGTTGGAAAACTCTGGCTCCTTCTTCTGATGTCATACAATTGTCACAAGCTAGGCAGTCGCTAAGGAGTGTTTTAGCATTAGCCAATGTATGAAACTCATCTTTCTGGGGGGGGGAAAAGAAAGGTAAACGAGTATTTAATAATGATCGACCAATTTTCAAGACCTCTGCAATGACCCAGCTGAAGGCAAACATGCTGTCACTGTTTCATTTAAAACAAGCCAATCCATGACACTTGCATAACATCCACGATTATTTAGAAGTAATCAAAATAATTTGTTCCATCCTTCTTCATGGCTCTGCTCCTATTATTACCATGAAACTGCAAAATGTTTAAGTGTAAACATAGAACTAAACTTAGCCCTCTAGCTCATGCAGAACGGTTCGGGTTGGAAGGGACCTTAAAGATCACCTAGTTCCAACCCCCTGCTTTTGCCACGTTCTAGTAACAGCCCCCAGCAACCCACCAAGCAACTGAGAAAACTTTTACTTGAACTATTAAACGTCTTTAATAGCCAGATGCCTCTGTAACCACAAGATGGCTTTTTACCATGAGGTAAACCAAACAGGATGCAGTGCCACAATTACACTGACCATATACTGTAAGATCAAGAGTTTTGTGCTTATGATACCACTGGCAGCTGCTCTGTGGGAAGAAGGAATACTTGGACAGAAGCTCAATATAACCAGGCTACTTGCAAAAAACCTATACAAAAATCCCTCAATTAAAACCCCACCCTCAGGGAAACAGTTAGGTGTTGAAGAACAGTAGCTGATCTGTCTAATATAAAAAAATAAGACATTTTGTGCACTTTTGCTGTCAATCCCCTTCTTTTTTCCTTACCAGCCCTGTCTCTGTTTTGAAGGCCTGATGTAAGATTTCTGACACTAAAAAAAAATATACTTTTTTAGAACTTTAATTTCTGTTTTGCATTTGCATAGTAAGGGGGGGTTATTTAATCTTTTTTAAAGATTCTTGATTCACACGCTGTAAGATGCCTTGAAGCATTCATAATTACTTACAACTGCTTGTCGATTAGCGTAATATTTAGTACTTGAGAGTTCTCTACTTAGAATGTCCTTTGGGATACACAACAAAAAAAGACAACAAATAAAGAATATATTACAGTTTTTAGAAGGAATGTTACCTCTTCAAAACCATCATTTGAACTCAATGGATCAACAGACGTACTTTGCGTATCATCATTTTTCTGTTTTTTACTGCATTCCTGAAACAAAGCATAAAATATATGTATTACACTAAATACATTCACCGTTGAATAAGAACATCGTTGCAGAACTGTTTGTATCATCAGAAGCTAACACAGCTCTTTTACAGTTTTTGGCAGCGTTAAATCGACATCCTTACACACAACGCCTTGTTTTCAAAGGACGGGAAAATAATTCCTCAGAAATTCACTTGCTTCATCAGTTTTACAGTTCTGAGAGGTTTTTTGTTAATGCCCAGGGGAAGATTACACAAAACGCAGCAGAACCCGTGCGTTCAGGTCGCGACCGGGACGATACTGTCCCGAGCGGGGGGCTCCATGGCGACACCGTCCCGACGATAGGGCTGCCCGGGGCGCTGCCGCGGCCGGCCCGGCATGAGGGAGTCCTGTCGGCTCCGGCCGCCGGGCAGGCCGCTGACCTTGGAGCCGGCAGCCGCAAACCGGGACGGGGTGGTCAAACACCGCGCTCCGCCGCCCGAGGCCCCATCCCCGCCGCACTCACCTTTTTGGTGCAATTCTCGCACTTCATTTGCGGTCCCGCCGGCGCGGCCCGGCCCTGGCGCGGCCACCGAGCGCTGCTCGCCGCCGGGGCTGCGGGACAGGAGCAAAGCGGGGCGGGCAGGTGAGCCCCCCGCGGACAACCGCCAGCCCACCCTCTCTCCCTCCCGTCCCCGCCGCCCTTTGTTGCCGTGCCCGCCTCCCGCCCCTCTTATCGCCCCCGCCGCCAGTACGGCCCCTGGGGCGGGGGCGGCCCCGCCGCGCCCCTCACGTGCTCCGCAATTTACTAGCCTGTAATTAACCGACAAGCGCCGCCGTCCCTACCCCGCGGGCCCCCATCGCCCCGGCCCGTTACGTGGAGCTGGGGGTTGGGGGGGAGGCACCGAGCGCCGTCCCGGGCAGAGCGGGGCTCGCCACCGACACAGGGGTGACGGGAGAGCGGCCACGAACTGCAGCTCACCGGCTCCACGGGGGAGGGGGAACCAGCCCAAACCGGGGGACGGAGAGCCGCACACCCTACCTCGCCGCCGCGGTGAGTGGCGTCCCCGGCAGGCGGAGGCGGGCAGTCGCCGAGCTGGCCGCAGCGGCGGGCGGGGCGGGCCGCGCCGCGCCCACCGCCGCCTCCCCGCCGGCAGGTCCCCGGCTGGGCCCGACGCCGCCTCCCCGCCCCCCGCCCGGCGGCGCTCGCTGCGGACCTGCGCCTCGGCACGTAGCCGCCGCCGGCAGCGCGCCGCCGCGGAGCCACCCCACGGCGGGGAACCCCCCTCCTCCACGGCCCCTGAATCGCCGGTAGGAAAACGGGGAGCGGGCGGGTGTGACCCCCAGGCACCGCCCCGGCCCCCGGTGGTGATGCACGGCGGGTCCGGGCTTGGCCTCCCTGCAGAGGAGGGGAATAACGCCACGGACGGCAGCTCTGTGCGGCGTTCGCCAAAGGTTTGAGGCTGCTCTCTAGCTTCTTCGCATATTTTTTAAAACATACTCTGCAGTTAAGAGCATATAAAGATATTTTCCCCTGATTTTTGTTTTCTCTCAGTCCCTTTTAAATAAAATAACACCATGGAAGTTACTAAATACAGTATCGTTACCATTTTATTTAACCAATATGCCGTGATTTCCCATTTCTGTAACAAAATCCAAGTTATCAGTGATGCCGTTCCCAGGCAGGTATAAATCCTTATGTTCAGCGCTATTAAACATACACATCAGCCTTCCACAACATCACAGGCCCCAAATTATCAAGATGCTTACGATTTATGTCAGAGCAGCTGTCTTTCTAAACCTCGGGTTATAACATTTAAACAGAAAGATTTAGTCCACATTTTGATCACTCGTTTAACCCGCCCCCCATCCATTTGAACAGACACATAGAAGCGCACACCTACAGCTGCACAGAGAAGTTTTTCAAGTAGAAAATGACATTTTAGAAATTAAAACACAGAACTTCCAGCAGAGATGCAGTTTCCTGTCTAAAGTGCAACTTCCCTTTATCTAGTGCAGTGGGTAAATCCCCTCCTGTCACGGGCAAGGTCTAACACTCTAATCCAGAGACAAGGTTTTTTCCAGCACAAATGGCAGCGCTGTACAGGAACCAGAGACAGTCACAGCTGCAGAAGTTGGTTGCCCAAGGACATAACTCTAAATGCTGCTTTCACTGCAACTCTCCGTAACAGACATCACAGTCCAGAGAGGCAAATGTTTGTGGATTTGGCTGTTAAAGATTTCACAATCAAATTAATTAGTGTTTTAAAGATAACCTCAGAGCAGAATGTAAAAATAATTTTTTTTTTAATTTACAGACAGGTGAGTTATCATTGAGGTCAAGAAAACCAGGAATTCCTTAGCTTTACCATAATGAAAGCAAACAGAAACACTTTCTTACTGCCCATTTAAAGAAAAATAAGCTGATACTGCTTTACATATACCCTGGAAAAATATCACTAATCCTGGCTTGAGGTAAAAAAAAAAATGTAATAGCTTTGGTAATAATTTTCTGTGCTTCTGCTATCTTCATTCAAAATGCTTTCACATTTCACATTTGTACATTAATGCAAGTTTTTTTAAAGACACTACAATCACTCTAGAGCAATCCCTGTGCAACGTGAGAATCCAGGTTTCCTACAGAATAGCTGGAATGCAGCATTAGCTGACATCTTGTAGCCTGCTCCCTTGGATGAATATTTTCATGCTAAAAAAACTGTGCAATCTCGCAACATATTCCACAAGGATACAATAGGCATAGTTGCATTGAGAAATACAGCAATAGCACAGATGACAGTTCTAAATTAGGAATGTGTTGAGATTTGCACTTAAAGGCACCGCAAAAATCCTTCTGTTTCACACTTTGATGATTATGCTTACATTTATTATCTAAACTTGATATAGTGACTCTTCAAAAGACATGACAGTTTTGGATATTTCTGTAACTCTGCACAGATCATATTTAAAATATTTTGGTTTCCCTCATATTTCTTTACATTCACAATGAAAAACAGATAACTAAGTGAAAATTGAAACACTTGCAGAAACACTGAAACATTGAGGACATCTTAGGTACACAAGTTAAGTATACCTACTTCATCCTCTGCTTTAGGAATACCTGGACTGAATTAATTTCAATTTAAGAATTCAAACAAAAAAAGAGCAAAAACTTGTACAAACTGAAGAGCGTGCAAAGAATCAATGTTTCAATGCATGGTATAAGATTATACTTGTGTAATCATTAGTTAATTAGATGTCCCATTTATTTTTTTGCCAAGAGCAATTTCTGCTCTCCATTAGCTATTTATGCCATTTTCCCACAGTGCATCAGATCAATCACCATCAGCACCGGTGCCTGACAACCTGAGAAAAGAAAGCACCATCCTGTTTTAATCTGCCCCTGGGGAGGTAACAGTACCTTTGCAAAGGCTATTTCCAAAAAAACCCACAAAATAACAGCTTTGCTATGTCAACAGTAGGTAGTACTTATAAAGCGTTACTTGCTTTTATGGCCTCTCTTGATGTATTTGGCCTCCGTTGCTACATTTAACATTTATACCTGCACCTAAGGCATTTACACCAAGAATGAAATAGAAAACTAAGTATTTCTCTATGAAAACAGTATGCTGCAAACAACTTCAGCAAGCTTTAAAGGTTATGCATTGGTCCGGCAAGATATTGCAGGCTGTAAACACCTCCTCAAGTCAGTGACAGCATATGCCACTCAACAGCTGTCAGAATTAGGCAATAAATCTTAGTTACAGCTGGTAAACATGTATTCCATGAAATTAGTTCTCCCCGGGCTTCATACACACTGTTCCCATAGAGGTCAGTGGGGCACCACACAGAGCTCAATGGGATGATCTCATTCTTAACAGGGACCACAGCTAATTCAGCCCTGCCCAAAACAACACCGCTTTGGTGACGGTTGCCAACCAACTGCTTAAAATCAAGCACACTAGGAATTTCATCCTGGCATGCTAATAAGATCACATGCTTACTGCACAGCTGAAATTTTAAGTTTAAGACCTCAGGGGGAAAAAAAAAAGTACAAGGAGCTAGAAAAGAGTATTTATGAAAATGGTCTGAAATTAGGAAAAAGGAGCAGAAATATAGGTAGTGTCAAACTAATGTAAAATAAAGGCCAGTTCTGTTATATCTGCATGTTCTTGGTTTTAGATCAATGACGAAAAAGTTACAGGTGTATTTACTATACAATGCCTTACAGAAATCTATTTTTATATTATCAAGCAAAAAGTCTACAAATAGTCAATTACATATTTCTGAATGTTTCTTCTGGCAAATAGTTTGTGTTTCTGCAACAACATGTTTTGGAATTCATGCTGTTCTTTAAATCCAAGATCAGGCTTTTAAAGTGTATTTCTTCTTCCTTTTTTCAATTGGTAGGCATAACGACACTTACCTACTTCAAAGCGGTGGTGTAAAATCCCCAGATAATTGCAGGAAAAGGGTTATAAGAACCATTGATCAATACCAGAAGCTTCCAAGGATCTTTGCCATATTCCAGTTTGGACAAATGCTTGACTTTGCGTGCATGTATTTCCCATAGCTGAAATAATTTCTCTCTAATTTCATAATTAAATTGTCATATCAGGTTATCCTACTGTGGTCTTTGCAGAACTGGAGAACTATACAGTTGCTAATATTTTTGCAAATAGTAACAAGAATAAAACAGAGTGATATGCTGTATGGTTTATATTGAGCAGAGGTTCTTATTTCTTTCTACTCTAGACACAAGAAATCTTTTGTCTTGTATCACTCAAAATGGCTTAACACTTGGTTTCCAGAGAAACTGGTTGCTTATAAAAGCTGACTGACCAACTGCTTATACATAAATTTCTTCGCAGAAGACTCAGTCAGCTGCTTGTTTGGGTTGAGAACACGTGATGCTTATTACTTCCCATTTCTCATCCAAATCCAGCAGCTGGTACCTCATGACTCACAACCATGCCAATTCATTCTTGCAGTTCCTCATGGCCTTTTCTCATTAAGATAGTTATGGAAATTACACATCAGTTTGTATTTTCTACTACTTAAGTCCATACCATGGAGTGTGAGTTTTTTTCCCCTATCTTCAGATAGTTCACTTTGGGCTATTATGAAAAACACTGATCAAAAACTCCGTTACTATTCACCAACAATGATGTTCAGGAGCAGCTGAACAAACTTCTACTATGGCCTTGAGCAAACACTCTGGAATATCTGGGTTCACATTAGGAAAAAAAAACAAAAATTGAGTATGTCATTCAGGAAGGACCCTATTCCTGTGCAACTGAGAGAGGACCAAATATTATTTATAGATGAAGTTATGCATTGGCTTACATAAAGGGAATTTAAGCAGTTAAGCTAAACTACAGATGTCCACATTTTACCCATTTTGTCCCAAAGATGACATGAGTAGTTGCTCTAATGGATTGAACGGGAACAGCTTTGACATGTGAATGATGTTTAACTGAGCTACAAACACAAAGGTCTTTTAAAACGTAACCTATGGTCCACAACAGGAAAATCATTATTTCAAGTGAATGAGAACCTTTCCTCCCCAACCAACAAGTTTTCCAAACCCAAGCCATCAGTTGACATACAATTCACAGAAAGTCACATCAATGTTAAACCTGTAAGATTATCACTGTTATTTCTGCTTTGTAATTCCCCCCCCGGTTTTTGAACAACGGCATTAGTTCTTTTTCAGGATTCTGTTAACAAACAGTTACCCCAAAATGCATTGCATTCAATTGAAATAGAGTGAAATAAGAAACTCATGTGTATATGTGTTTATTTATGGGTATGTATCCCTGTGAATAACTAATACATGTAAGCAGAGAGCTGTCCCCTTTGTTTGAAGTTGCCTATTCTTCCACAAAACTTGTGATAAAACTAATATCAAATAGCAACACTAACGCAATTTACTACTATTTAAAAAAAAATAAAAAAAAAAAATCCTGACAGCAACCCCCCCCCCCCCCCCAGAAGTATCAAAAGTCCTATTTGGAATAACTTTTACGATACAGTTAAAGCATACAACCTAAGGAAACGCCGACACTCTTACTTAGGCAGCATCCACAGGCCTGTCCACCATCTTGAATGGGGGCAGCGCGCCGCCATCTTGGGTGAGGCTCTTCCTGTCCCACTCCCACATAAAGCCGCGGGAGGCGGGGCGGATTATTTACCCGCCTCTCTGCCCTCACTCAAAATGGCCGTCGGCGCATCCGCTCCTCCTTCAGCTAGGCGTCGCGCCGGCGCGCTCCAGTGGCCGCTCCGCTCTAGGGCTGCGGGAAGCGGAGGTGCGGGGCCGTTCTATCCCACTCACAGCGCGCCCGGGTAGGTACTGGGGCAGGCTTGAAGGCGTGCTGGTCTGTCCCGGGGTGGGCTGAGGCGTAGGCCGTAGGCGGGTCTGTCCGCGGAAGGGGTGGTGGGGACCTAGCGCTGTGGAGAGCCGCGCCGTCCTTCAGGGAGCCGCCGGCGGCCCCTCCCGGGCTGCCTGTGCTCGGGAGCGCCTGAGGAGCCGTTGTGTCGGCCGGGGGCCGTTGCCCCGTCGGCCTGTTGAGGGCCGCTGGCGCCGAGACCCTGCTCACCCTGCGGGTTGTTCGGCGTTGGGCAGTAGCTGTAGCCCCGTCCCCTGGTGGCGGGACGCGCGGTGAGGGGAGAGCGGTTGGTGCTGGGGTCTCCTGGGGGAGGCGGGTGCTGGGAGCGGGGGGAAGTACAGGAAGCTCAGCCCAGGGCACGGCCCTAGCTCGATCGACGGTTGCAGTGAAGCTTTTAGGGTGCTTGTTTGAGGGTAGCTCACCCTCAGTGCAGAGCTTGGAGGAAGTATATGAGTGTTTATTTCGGTGCTGAATAATAGAATCACAGAATGGTTCGGGTCAGAAGGGACCTTAAAGATCACCAAGTCCCACCCGCTGCCCTGGGGAGGGACGCTGGACCAAGTTGCTCAAAGCCTCATCCAGCCTGGCCTTGGTTTAATGTAAAACTCAACAAATTCAAGCAAAATTAGCAGCCCAAAGATACCCCTCTCTCTCTGTAATCGTAAAATTGTCATAGTAAAACCTTTGTGTTCACATAAAGGCACATTTATGACCGACTTTATCAAGTGTAAATTTAAGAAGCTGCTTTGGTGCTTTTTATTCCCTGAGGCACCTATCTCGCAAGCAGCTGTCATTGATTTTGAGTGTCCAACATTAAGCTGACACTGGCATTTGCATGATTGGAGTTCACTGAATAAATATGGTATGTGAATATTGAAGTTCATGTTAATGGATTGAACGGGCATGTATGCAAATTGTGTTTTAAGTAGGATGTGCTGTTTGTGAAATAAGGACAGGTTTCTGCAGTCGTCTTTATGTATTTGAGGACTTGTTGATATTTTTTAGGTTGCAGGCAGGAGAAGGCTTTGTATGTGCTGAAATACTTTCTGGTATATTGAGAGCAAGTCACAGGAGTCATATGAAAATTAAAATTTGATGCTTGACATCCGGAGGAGATGGAGCATGCCTTATGCACAAGTGGTTTTGTTGCTTGGTTTCAGATTCTCTCAGATGTGTGGCTAAGAGATTAAAACCAAAGTCATATGTACTCTTTATTTAACTGAAAAGACTTGTCTAAATCTGCTTTATTAAATGGGGAAAAAAAAAAATAATCCCCTGGAGGTCTATATCTAAACTAGCCAGTCAGTGCAGAATTGCAGGAGTGTCAGGTAGTATCTAAGAACAACGAGATGACTTAAGGACTAAAAATTGCATACTTTTCTTCTGTAATAACCTGGATGTGCTTGGGCCTGCTCTCTAGGTGTTTTTCGTGGTTATTCAAAAACCCATTGAATGTTGGCATTCTTCTGGAAGCCTGTTATCATGGGCAGCCAACAACAGCTTAATGCCAGCCTCCTACAAGCTGGTTCAGTGGGCAGAAGAGTTGGCTATTGAATCATTAAAGTGCCAAGTCAATAGAAGGGGTTGGTGTTCATTGTTTTCACTTTAGTGCTCAAGCAGTTCCCAGAATGCTTCCCAGGCATTTTGCTTCATCACACTGATCAGAAAAGTTCCTTTTTAGAAATACCTTTTGAGGAAGTCCACTTAAACCCTGTATCTTAAGTCGTATGAAGACTGTAACACAAAAGAGCAAAACAGTAGATATTCTTGATTATGCCCTGCTAACACTATGACGCAATGCTTAGTGCATGCTTTCATTTCCCATTTACTTTTACTGTATTTATGTGCATCTCTACCAATTGGTGCAAGAGAACCAGTAAGCAGCCTGTCCCTTTCTCTAGTGACAATTCTGAGAGGTCAGCTGGGTCCTCTTATGTTTCTGGCATCTTGTACAAATTGGTCTTTATGCTTGTGCTGAGTGTGTTAGGGTAGGACTGAGTTTTCCAGTGGAGCTCGCAATCATGCCAGAATTGCGAGCTACAGCACAAACAATTTTGTGCTGTAAGTAGTAAGAACTTGCTGAAAATGCTGGCTGGGATTGCCCAGCTCTTACTGTTTTTAATTAGTACCTGTCGTTTTAATCTCTACTGTTACTTTCTGACTAGGCTGAAGGTCCAGTCTTATTGGTGAGAGACAAACAGACTTGTTGGAAGGTCCTGGTTTTGTTCTTGAGTTGTCTTGAAAGATGAGGATGCTGTATATGGCATTATGTGACAGTGGCACTGCTAGGCAGAGGCTGTAACCCTTGCTGGTCTGCCTTCAGAGATGAGAGGCCCAAGGTCTGTGTTGCAGAAGGCTGTGCTGTCCTGCCTCACCTGCCAGGCTGGCCCCTCACGGCAGCCTTTGCAGTTAGCAGGAAAAATGCTGTCAAAGAACTTCCCATTGCTCTTGCTGTTCTATTTGTTTTAAGTGTGCATGAATTAGCAACAACATTGTTCTGGGTTCTTGTTTTTCACATTTTCTTCTGGAATCTTGGTGTGATAGAAAGGAAGAGGCTTTTATTCCCAAAATGAGAAGTTGTTGTTGTGCAAGTCTCTGCATGGCAGTTTTTCTTTGCAGTTTTTTTAAGTGTGCATATTGCTTTTCCTGTGAAAAAAGACTATCTTCTTACCCTGAACATCTTTTGTAGTCTAGATTAAGACTTGATACGTCCTGACGAATGCTAAGAAGGGAGAGTGTTGGAGTCAGCAATGATTTTAAATTCTTAATTATCTTCTTTTTTTTTTGTTATTGAGGTTTCATGAGTCAGACTGGGCTGTTGACAGTTTCTTCCGAAGATGTACATGCTGGTTGAAAACCGCACAAGTTCCTATCTTCATCTGAAGAGGTCACCTGGCATCCGATCCTGGTCTCTCTTTGTTGGTAAGACTGTAATATTCCTCAGTTTATTTCAGAGCTTGTTTTAAAGGAAGGGGGTCACAGAATAAATTCCTGAAAGAGCCTCTGAGATGCCTGTCTTTAGGCATTTTTATTTGAAGAAGAGGAATCATCATGCCTTGAAAGTCTCCTTTAGCGTAGCCGCTCAGTCAGTCTGAAGTCTCCTCCTCAGTGTGGCAGTTTTGCTGTGAGACTGGTAACTTTTCAGTCTGTCATCTGCAGCGCCTCAGAGGCTCATGGACAGAATTTTAAGGGAGTCCTGGAAGATGAAGAAAAGAAAGCTTATTATAATGCTATATAGCAATATAAATGTGAAGCTTCTGAAGGGGATGCATACTTATGTTGAAAAAAATACAGGCTTTCAGAAATGGAAAAATCTTCAGTAGAGCGGTGCTGGGGTTAGATCTTGTGTGTGGTTGACAGTGAACTCTTAACGGTACTGTGTGTATGAAATAGGAAGTCATACAGGATGTTCTGAAGGGCATCTTTTTTTAAACTCTACTGAATATGCGGGAAAAAAACATAGGGAGTGGTACTACTTAGGACCACACTGAGAGCATTGGTGGGGAAAACGTGGCATATCCTGCTTTCCAGCTGAGTAGATCCCATTGCAGTATCACCACAACGTTGTCATTGCGTTCAGTGATGCCGTCTTGTCACACTCTCATCGAGACAAGATCTTTGCAGTTGCAGCACCACTCTGGGGCAAGAGGCACTCTTCCACTGCTGCTTCCTCAACAGGAGGACACAACTTTATTGCAGAAGTGTTCTCCTGGCTCCACAGAGCACTTAGAGGGGAAAAATAACTGTTGTAGTGTTTATGTTAGCATGCTCAAAGTTGTATTGCACTCAAGAGGAAGTATGGTGTAATGGTTATGTTGAGAGTCCCTCTGAAGTTCTGTTCCTGATTCTGTCATGACCTTTTATTTCAGATCTCAGCTCCTGTGCTCTTGAGTGTCTTTGCAGAATGGGAGGGTTTTTATACTGAGTTCAGAGAAAAATAACTGACTCTCTTATACAGTGATCAATGTTGTAATCACATTTGTCCCTTTTTTGAAAAGTGATGAACTTGTGAATATTCATATGTTTTTCATCAAGGAATTTTAGATGGTTTGAGCTACTTGTTTATCTTAATTCTCTCCCCTTTCATCCTAGGAATAGCCTCCATAGGTTTGGCTGCCGCTTATTATAGTGCAGGTAATGGCCTATCTTTTTTTTTTTAGGAATTGTTTATTTCCCGTTGATCTGTTTTTCATGCTGATGACTCCTCTCTGCAGCTTCTGTCTGGCCTTAAGGGTAGCTGATAGGTACCTATCAGCTTTGTGGTGTGAATATTAAAATCCAATAATAATTGTTGCCTGTGTATGACTTACTGTGCTTTAATGCTCTATTTCTTACTCAGCCTCCCTTTCCATTTGCAAGAGTATTTTTAATAATGATATTTAGTACTCTCTGGTATTTTGTACTTTCAGAGTGTTTTATAAATGTGATTAGCTGGTCCTCACGGCTCTCCTGGGAAGACAGATAATGATTATTTGCCACCAAAATGAAATGATTACCTTGCCTTTGATGGAAGTGCTCTATTTCTCTGGAAACTGTTAAATCATCACTGGCAGAGATTACTCATGAAAACACCTTTAGGGAACAGACAGCTACTGCTGCTTCCTTCCCCCCTGCAATAGAGTGCATGGAACCAAATGTCAGGTGTCCTTCCATCTGTGGAATTTGTCCTGCAGGCTGTGATTCTCTTGCTGCGTCCTATTAACATCAAATTTTAAAATTAATAGTGTGTAGGAGTATACTACCAATATAATCAATGTATTTTTACTTCAAGAGCAAAGTCCAGTGAAAGCTGCTTGAGACGCCAGCTATATCAGCCTTTTTTTTCTTAAGATATTGCAACAAAGTTTTCTGAAACAATACTTATCACAGTTCTATTCTGCTTTCAGTAAAAGTCTGAGTAAGCAAATTGATTAGGCTGCTATATGTTAACATTTCCAGGACATAAAATGCAAATATTTGTTTGTCAAGAGGGCTGACTGCTTCCTTTTATGAAGAAACATGTTTGCTTCAATGAATTTCCATTGTCCCTTACCTTTGTCCTCTGCAGCAGAAATATATGATAGTTGGGAGCAGGTTGAGAGTTTTGTGGATGCCTTTTAAGATGCCTGTGCTTTTAGGGAAGAGAAAGGTGTGTAGTGATGTTACAACCTTGCCAATAATACATATGGTTATAATTCTGCACAGTTTGGAGCCCAGTGTAGATGGAGTCTTTGAAAAATATGTGAAGATTTTCTGTATTTTTATCCTGGGAGAGCGCTGTAAAATAGCTTGCTTTACAACTAAAGGCAAAAATGTTGCATCAGAGAAACCTTTTTTCTTTTGCTGTCTTTCAAGGGAGCATGTTGCTTTTAAAGCTAACTGAATACTAAAGAAGGCAAAAACCACTCTGAATTTGTGCATTTTTTTTTGCATTGTTCAGACAGCTTGGCATGGAAGCTCTTCTATATGGCCGGGTGTTTCTTTGTGGCAGCGCAGAATCTGGAGCAGTGGGAGGTAAGACGCTGAACTCAGGGAAATGAGGTCGTGCAAGTTTGGGACCAGTTGTCAGATGCTGATTCCAGCAGCCCTGTGCCTTTGCTCAGTCCAAACAGATGAGTTATGCTTTTGGTTTTGAGGAAACCCTTTGGGGTTGCTGTACTAGGACTAGAATTAGGGCAGTAATTCTTTCACTACGCAAGTGTGAAAATGTGATGTGAAATACAAGAGTGTTCTTTAAGGGGAGATTTGCCCTAAACTATTTTGTGGCCTTTTGTTCCTCTTGTATAAAAAAGGGAGAAAGAATGTCACATTCAGCTGCTGCAGTGTGATTTGTACTTACTGTGCCAGTTAATGACAAAACGGGGTAGCTCTAACCTTTCAGGCTGCTCAGCTGTTTTCCACTGGGAAAAGAGTGGTGCGTTTGGAGCTGGTTTATAATCTTGTGGATGCTGATTTGTTGGGAGTTGGACTGAGACCAATAACCCGCTATATAGGCTTGTCACCTTACTCACCTAAGTTGTTATTGGAATAAGCAACCCACACATATGAGACAGCTTCTTTTCATCGATAGGGATATTTTAAATCTAGTGTCAGCCTGGCCCGTGTAGTTCCAACACTGGAACTTTGGTGGTGTTAGTTACTGTGTTAGTGAAAAGTGTAGCTAGAATTTATGTTCACTCTATGCTTATACTGTAGGCCAAATGTGTACATCAAAAGTGAAAATTAAAGGAGCTCCAAGTTAGTGTTCACATCTGACTCCAGGCAAGTTTTTTCCTATGTAAGGAATGTGGCAAGGTGGGCAATGAAACCAGCTTTGACTTCCTTCTAGAAGTAATGTGGGAGTTCTGGAAAAGTCTCTATTAAAGCCAGGAGCAAGATTGTGATTTTCACAGTCTAGTAATAGCGGAACGTCTCTAAAATAGCTGTATTTTTCTGTGTTACTGTGTTTTCCTTTGTAACTATTTTTATTTTACTTTGAAGCATAGCTACTGATGGTGTTTTTAAGAAAATCTTGATTTTTTTTTTGTTTTTCAATTTTACAGGAAGCTGTATTTGATAAGAACAAGGGAACAGTCTGCCTAAAAACGTTCAATCTTTACAAAAAAATACTGACCTTCTCAAAAGGAGGCAATGAACAAGGTGAGAAAGCAGTATCTGTGGTAGCAAATGTGGTGAGCAGACAGAAGAAAAGCATACGTGCCCATTTAATAAGCTTCTCTGGAGTTCTGTACTCAAATTAGTCACATCTGTTTCCAGATCACTTTTGTTCCCAAGCAGCAGATGTAATTTACCTCTCAGGACCCAACTGCTTTTTCAGGTTAGGGTGCTGAATGCATCTTGTTAGTTATTTTAATCCAGAGTAATTAGGTTTACACATTGCTTTCCATTATAGTCTTAGCCATTCCTTTGGGATGTTAACATGCAGGTTTGTATTTCCCTTGGCTAGCCTGCTTTGCAGGTGGGACTGGTGAAAAACTTAAACTTTTTGGATTCAGGAGTTGAGACTTCTATATTCTAATCTGGTTTTGGTAGCAGGCGAATCTTTAGATATCATGTGCAAGCAAGCATGTTATATCTTGCAGATATATAATATGTATTTAAGCCAGCATATTCAGTAGGCTCATCTTAATGCAGCATCTCATTTCTTCGGAGCTTCCTGTGGGAGTAACAAAAGTTGAGGTATAATGTGTGACTTGGCTGAGTCACTGTGAGACAGGAGCTTTATTGCAAACTAAAGTAGGATCCTTTTCAATGGCAGATGTTTTTTATTCTACTTGCTAGTCTAAATCAAACCAACTCTCAATATGCTTAGACCACTGACAAAATTTGGAATGTCCTTAAGTTGAATTGGTTTTTTAAACAGTCCATTTTGGAGATGGAAGATAAGAGATGTGGAGAGAAGGCTGTTTAATATTTCTGAACTTTTCTGTAGGGTATGTTTATATGTTGGGGAGCTGAGCATGTCTCTTCCCGAGAGGTTATTTGGTAATATCTGTTTCAAGTACTGTTAATGTGGGGACCCAGAGATCTGCAGATGTTCAAACAGTTAAATCTTTCAGTATTTGTTCAGTCTCAGTAAACTTAACACACTTACTTGCTCTGTACAGAAAAATAGTTAAAACTGTCATTAAAGTGGGAAACATAAGTAATAAACTAGTGGTCCCCAATTTCTGGGGGCAGTGTTTCTTGTTCGTTAGGGCCTATACCAGCTAGTGTGTGCTGTAGTCCCTCCTTGTTTGTTCAATGTGAATCGCTCAGGTATTTGCTATTGCAGGACTGCCCCGGTTGTATGGGATCAGAGCAAGAGTACGGAGTCTCAGCAGAGCTGAGAGTTTACTGTAATGCTAATAGATTACTTTGTTTTCCACATCTGTTTACAGTAGTGGCTCTACTGAATGAGATCCGAGATGTGAACGTGGAAGAGGAGACTGTGCGATATTTTGGGAAGGGTTACCTGGTTGTGCTGCGATTTGCCACTGGATTTTCACACCCACTGACTCAGAGTGCAGTGCTGGGCTGTAGAAGGTGCAGTGTGGACTTTTTTTTTAATTAGAATGTGTAAGGTGGGAAATACCAATCATGTTGATCAGTAATTGTCAGGTATTGACTCAGATCCATTTTCATACTTGCTGATATGACTTTGTGTTACTCAGTTTAACTTTTTAAAATCCTTTAATGCTTTCAGTTGCAGACATTTGGATAACACCATCTCTCATCAGGAGACTGATCATATTTAGATTTCTAAGAACCCTTTAGTGTTGCAAGTCTGCTGTAGTTACCTTCACTAGCTCAGCTGTGCAAAGGCAGAGGGGATTAATTCTATTTTGCAAACATTCAGTGTATTTATCAGTTAACAGGATTTATTTTAAGCATCGATAATCAGAAATCTTGCAGTAGGGACTGTGGGGAAAAGGATTGACTGGTTGCGATGTGGAAGTAATGGCTTGGCGTGCCTTCACAAGTGGGATGCTGTCAGTCATACTCTATTCCATATGTTGACTGGCCCTTCATGCAGTTATTCTCAAGAATCAATGTCCTGTCCTTGTCAACCCCACAGTTCCACTAACCCTTACGTTGTTTCTTCTTTTCCACAGTGATGTGGAAGCAATTGCCAAACTCATTACTAGTTTTCTGGAACTGGACAGAGTAGAGAGCCAACAAGATCTCTCTCAGAGCAGCGAAACAGAGGCTAGTGATGCAGATGAACCACAGGATAAATATTAATAGTCGTCATGAGCTGAAGAAAGCAGAGGCGTTCAAACATCTGGAAAATACACTGATCGTTCTTCAGAAAAAGAAATCCTCACAATCTTGACCTGGGCATTTCTCTACATGTGCATGTGTAATGGGAGGAATTTGTCCTAGGGCACCTTTTTTAGTGATAAACTGCTTCAAGATCCACGCTCCTGGTATTGCCATTGTAGGGTCCAAAGCAAATTCTGGTTTATTTGTTCCTTTGCCTCAGTTCCTGCATGTGGACACTGCTGGCTTTTGAACTTTGTCAGCTCATCCAACTTGTCTAGGAATAGTTATTTATTAATGAATGGGTTTGAAATCACTTATTGCTTTGCCATTAATGAAGTGGCGATACAGATGTAAACATCTGCTGCAGGTACAGTATACAAATGCAGAAGAGTTGAATTTGTAATGCATAACACAATGCTTTGAGGTTTTTCTTGAGATGTTATAAATGACTGAGTATATTGTGAAATTGGTTTTAAGCAGCTTAATATATGCAATTAGGTGATGCGGGATAGTGGCACTTTTACATTCTCTACTACTGACTCGCCACTAAGATACCAGTGGAAATTAAAGTTGCAGTTACTGTCTTGGAATTAGAAACACCAGGCTGATCAACTTGTTACACTGTCTTACTTCTCTTGTGCTTGCCAAGGAGCCATAAACAGTAAACAAAAACTGATCATGTTGATGATTCAACATCTTTGGGGTGTTCTAGCTTAATTCTATTCTGCTTAACTTCTAAGCATAGACTACCCCAAGATAAAAGAACCTATTTCTAGACCTCAACATTTACTATTTTAACTGTGTATTTAGAAAGGAAGGAAAGACCATCTGTTACTTTAGGTAGGGAGAAAACTGATGTCAAACAATGTGGCAGCCTACATTTGTTTAGTATTTCCTCACTTGAAATGGTACCAAAGTGCTAAATAATTTTTAAGATAGCTGGGATAGATCCAATGTTTGACTTGCATCCACGTTTTACTCCAGGGGTGTGTAGTATCCTCTGTTTTGACAAACGGTTTCACAAATGGTTGAAATATGAATTTTCCAAGATATTTTTTGAAGTAAAAGCTACCTCCATTAGCCAACGTGTTCTGTCTAGAAACTAAAACTTCATCGTGCCTGTATCAACTTGTCAGTACAAGAAAAAACTTTTAAAGAGATGAAAATGCCTTCAACATGCTAAAACTGCTTGTCTTAAAGTTCACTAGGTTTTATTTAGGAGTTATATGGTCTTAAGACCTGAATTAGAAAATATTTAAGCTGTTACTTCTAGGAGATCTGAAGGGGGTACAAAGTAACTGTGTTCCCCTTTCACGTTTGGCCAGCAGCAAATGTCTTCTGGCAGCAGCTTCTTCGGGACTTAACCTGTATTCTTGTTTCAAAGCGCTCTACCTCTACAGAAGAGAAAGCTCTGAAAAGATTTCAGCAGAAGTTGTGTCCTGTTGTGTGTTGTGTTACGGCTGTATCGGAAACTAAGTATGTGCTTATCTCACCCAAGAACGGGTTGTACTGAGATTTCTCCTCCAGCCACTTAGACCCAGTATGGGAACCGTGAGACAAAGTGCTCTTACTGTCGCTTTGAAAGGGTCATTGGACTGTCGCAGGGAGGTAGCTGTTGATGCAGCTTGACTGCAGCACAGAAGTGGGTCTATTTCTGTTAAATAAGAAAGAAACTTGTAATCACATCAGGTGTCAAAGCAGACCTCTGCTGATAGAGCTGCTTGTGAAGCCCTCTGAGTTGGGGGGGCTAATCATGTGGCTTTCAATCTCCATCCCACCATCACTGGAATTGGGAAGCTGCTGTGTACAAATGTGGGAAAATGAGATTGCAGGCAATTAGCTAAATTCGGCCTTTATTCTGAAGCACAGCTGTAAGCTAAGAATAATATCAATCCTGCTTAAAAAAAAATAATATTGCAGGGTGTAACACTTCGTAGAGTTCTTCATTTAAATCCACTGTAATATGTACCCTGGGTGACACTCATTTTAGAGAGAGGAGAACGAGATTGGGAATTTGGAGAACTCTTCTTCCCCCCAGCACTGTGTAAAATGAGAATGTCAGGTGTTGTGAGGACTTCCAGTAAGAAATACGGGAAGAGTATTTAATGGGACAACGTAAGCAAAAGAGCTCAGCCTGCAGGTACCCGCTGCTTTGTAGCAAGGTTCTTCAGAGGGAGCCCATGGTACGGACGCGCATTGCACTTACATTCTGAGCCTGCGGATTTGGCCATGGAGGAAACAGACAAAACTACCTGTGCGCAATCTTGGCTGCACTGGATTTCTTTTGTATTTCTATGAGAGCTAACATTCTGTGGAAGATACTACCATGCTGTGTTTTTTTCCAGTTAAAAATCAGCTTTAGAAAGGTACGACTGTGGATCTAACCCTGCACTGCATCATGTGCCCTGCTTCTGCTGAGCTCTTCTGTGCCTCTAGCTTGCTCTACATCCTTCACGTTAGAAATGTGTGTGCGTATGGACTATGCAATATTATACAAAGCCCAAAGCAATATGAGGAAAATTCAGAATCCCTAGAAGGGGGAATAACCTATAGTAAGATATAACATAGCTTAAAATACATTCTGTGGAGTAAGTTGTGTTTTGAGTTGATGTCAGATGATCATCTCTTTAGAGATGTTCTATAGTGTTGCCCTATAGACAGGTAGTGGGGAGAGGGATGGCTGCTGGCATGTGCTGTGTGTCTGGGAGGAATATTTGGACTCCTCGGCCTTTCCTGTGGAACTGCTGGTGCACTCCTCTCTTGTGCTGTTTCCATTTTGCCTCTTGTGGCTCTGTCACGGTACAAACCAGTACAGTTCCAAACGGGAGCTGGAGTTCCCTGGACTGAGCTGATGCGAAGGCTGAGTGAGTAAATTCTTCAAGTTTGGTAGGTCCCGGCTGCGTGCTGTGTGTCTGACACTGCTGGCTGATCAAACAACCCGGGAGTCAGTAAATTCCTGTGCAGCGTGTCCTGGCCACAGGCCGAGTGCCGGGTGCTGCTGGCTGGCCCGTACAACCAGGAGCTCACGGTGGTTCTGACCCACAGTGCGGGCGAAGGCTGGCACAGCCTGGCGCCCGCAGGCCTCACGGGAATGTGTATCACAGGCTGATGTGTATTTCTCTTGATCTAGGTTTTGAGCTTCCCATCTTCAAAAACTGTTTGTCTTTTGTACTTGAAGACGTATCCAGATTTTCATGTTTTGCAGTAACTGTGTGCATGGAAAATTAAATTTGCAAATTGCTGTTAACATGGATTTGGTTACGTCAGAGTCTGCAGACTCCTCAGTGATGCGATGCAGCTTGAAGGAACGGCTGGGAACAGGAGGTGCCAACTGGGGACAGGTTCTGTTCTTCCCTCTTCCACTAGTCCTTTCTCTCAGCCTCTTGCTGCATTTTACCATTTTGTTGAGGGCTTTTTTGGATGGTTTTCCTCACTTCTCCTGGGCCTAGCATATGGAAAGGCCCAGTAAATGTAGCCTTGTCTGCCTGATGCAGTGTGGCTTGTACTAAAAGCAATGATGTGAAAAACTAGTTTTGGTTAGGAAATGAGACGCTCCTAGAAGAGTAGTACAGATGTATTTGTTAAGGTTTTTGCATCTCAGGCTGTCTGGTACTTTGAGACTAGACAGTTGTAGTTTGACTTACAAATTACTTGAAAACCTGCATAAAAGATCTTTAAGTTTGATCACCCGCCTGCTCCATAAAGCCAACACTTTCTGTTATCTCCCTTAATCTAAGTGTATGTTAAACGCCGTTTGGCAGATGCTTCAGCTTAAACCCCAGTAGCGTGTTCGCCGTTACCTGCATGTCTGTGGTTAGGTGGGATCACGGCCTCGGCTCTCACACTGCGCTGCAGCTGTACAAAGGGAGGAAGCTGCATTATCTAAGCCATAATCTAATATTCTGCTGGCTCACAAAATGAGGTATTCCAGTAACTAGGATCAACTGTACAAGTCTCAAAGAAAATGGAAGTATTTATACTATATAGGTGGGATGTGACTCTTGTACTGTATTTATGAAGTTACACAGATACCAAAAGCTAAGCTGGCTTACATAGAGTGCGCTAGTTCTGACACTGCAGTAGATTGCTGAGAGGCAAAAATACTTCTGAAAATGTTTAGAAATTGCTTTTCTACTTGAAAATTGCAAGTAGAATTTCAGCAAGGGCTTGTTTATTGTCTTTTTTTTTAAAAAAAAAAAGTCCATTGATAAAATGAACTTTGATAACTTGTTTTTGTGTCACTGTAGTCTTTTATATTGTTTTTAATTAAAAAGTTTTAAAATATTAATGGCTGTCTAAATTACTGCTTGGCACAGAGCTACTGAAGGAGTTAATGGGGGGGAGGACAGAGTAGATGAAGCCCAAATACTTAGCTCATTACTGACCCTGCTTTCACTTTTACAGCAGTCCAGCTCTCGGTTTCATATAAGCCGATATCCAACTCTCCACTGGGGAATATATTTGCAATTTTGCCCCTTTAAACCAAACCAACTGCCACATGCAAAACAACCAACCAACCAAAGTTACCACAACATTTTGAGTATCAAAGGATTTATTAAAGTAAAATAAATTAAGATCTTGTTTAGTTCAAGGTATGTGAATTTTGTCACTAAAGTGTACATAGCAATTGATTCTTTTTTTAGATAAAAACCTGCATGTGGACCTAACTCCTGTAGCTCTCATTAAACAAGTTAAAATTTGTCTTATGCTGCACTACTTGTACTTTCTGTATTTACACCTGTTCTCTTTATAATAGATTGTTCCAAGAAAATATTGGTACTTGTGCTTCCGAAATAAGGCTTTTAAGAAAGCAATAAATGAAGCAAACAAGTAAAGAACGTTTTTATTAGTCATGGCAAAGTAGTGTACTTCACCAGACTGGAATGATTTTCCATTGTGATTATCTTAACGCTCCAGTTAAGTCCACAAAATATATTGCTATGCATTATTAAAAGTTCATCATTAAAGCAGAATAAACCATCACTTTTTCCTCATATTCAGTAGACTTCAGTCGTGCTTCAGATGTGGACAGACCTGTGGTCTCAGGCAGGGTTTGCAGAGCAAAGTAGATGCCATGAAGTGACTTGGGATGGGGCTTCTCTGTGGGTGTGAAACTGGGCTTGGCTTGGGTGGTGCTTTGGGGAACGGCCGAGCAGCCCCATGCGCTGAGGCAGTTTTCCCTCAAAGTCCAGGTCTCCCCTTCACTGTTGGTAACAAGCCCCTTTTCTGGAGCTCCCTCGCTCTGTGCTGTCACTGTCCGAGTCTGCTGCACCCCAGGGAGCATCCAGGCAGCAGGTCCTTGCTCCGACTTCGGCCAAAAGCCGGATGGCGATTTCCTGATCGGAAGCTAATCAAAGTGTGATTTAGGCCCAATGGCTTTATGCATTTCAAAATTGCAAAGGGAGGACACGCTGGCTACTGACTAGAGTAGAACTTGTGGAACTTCTCCAGGTCACCATAATTTAAGAAAGTCTATTACTACAAACACTTGATTTGGAAGAAACTGTTTTTTTCTCCTGCCTTGTAATACAGCTGAGCTCTGACTCACTCCTGTGCTGTTACGCACAGGGAGTAAATCTGACTTACAGGGCAGGTGATTTAAGGCTCAGCAACGTGTTAAGACAGGAAAATTAAAACAGAGTTGAAGCCTACTACACTAATAAATTCCTTTATGCCTTCAGGTCACTTTTCTTTAATCACAGTTCTTGATTCAACTCTCAAGATGACAAACTCTTGCTACATGCCTAGTTGCAGATTTCCAGTAGCCACGTTTTCCCACGGAATAAGACAGAGGAGTTGAAACGCCCCTAATTTTGTGCTTTTATTGCTTTATCTAAATCATCCACCACTTGCTGCAGCTTCTGGAGGCTGGGGTGGACGTTCTCCTCCATCCACTCCTCCACAGTGCAGTCGTGGAAAACTTGCTGCATGGCTGCCTGGAGGTCTTGCACCATGGCGTTCCACTTGGAGAGGAGACTGCGCAGAAGGAAGAAACAATCACATCTGCAGCTCTGCTCTGCCTCGAGGGAGGACACCTTACTGCGCTTTTTAAAGTGAGTACGGGCCTTAAAATGTCTTTACAGGAAAAGAAGCATCTATTACAAAAGCTCAAAGGACTTGGTTTTGTGCAGATGGCAAAAGGTTGATGCTGTTTGTGTTTAAGTACCATGAATCTTGGCACTTTTCTTGTGCATTGACTTTTAAAGTACTGAAATGTGAGCTCAGAAAACCACTATAAACATTTTAAGCGTAACTGAAACCCACGGTGAGACTTGTTGGGAATTTAATTCTGGTTTTTAATCAGGAAGAGTGGATGCAGTTGGATATTCACCTTATCACAGCAAAAAAATGTATAAATTGGCCATTTATTGTGAATTAGCATGAATCTGAAAAGCACAAAGAGATCAAGGGAGCAGGGGAAAGGGGACAGGTTTTATTCCAAGCCCTGCCTGGCCCACGGGCAGCTCCTACGTGAGGCCAACGCCTCTGCAGAGGCAGCAGCTCTGTATTGGAGTGACGCCGTGTACAAGGGAGAGCTTTTCCGAGACCAATTTTGTCCTTGTACTCAAAGAACTTGCTCAACAGAAGGCAAAGATAAACACGTTCTTCTGTTTAAAACCACATTATAAATAGTTTGTATTGCTTCAGAATTAATTATAGAAAGAGGCAAGGACTCAAAACTATATGTACTTGAGCACCCAAAATACGACAGACTGTATTTCCTCTATAGTGCAAAATAAGTGGTGTTACCTTACTGCATCCGGCTGGAAGTGGTGCATTATTATAGGATGAATAATCTTCCTTTTTCTGTGGTAGGGGCTGAACCAGCCTGTGACGTATCTGAAAACGGGTGTTAGTACGAGCACTGCGTGAAACAGCAGTGAAATACGTGTTTGTAAGCTGACAGGGCGGCGATAGGGCGTTAGCTGAACTGCCCAGAGACGATGCTTAAGGAAAAAGTAAATTTAACTCTTCTAAATTGAACATATCTTCGGAACTAGCTTGTAAAAGGCTGTCCCTGGCAGAGGAGAATAGCTGATCATCTGTTGCAATGTAAATTTCATTTCAAGCTCCTTTTTTTGTAACCGCGCCTTTTAAAAAAAAAAATCATTTTAACTTTAAATAACGGTTAAGATTTAATTCGGCAAGGAACTTGATTCTTGAAATAAGGCAGCACATAGTGTTTAGGAATTTTGCTGAAACACTATACATTTGCATCTAAGCATTACGTTCTGCTGAGGCGCCAGTGTATCGGGATGCGATGCCTGAAATGCAGAGCTTGATGTTTCGGTGACTACTCACCTTGAGGGAATTCCATGAACGAATGCCCCATTTGGAGATGACAGAGCCCCCACACCCCTGCAGACAGCCCCAGAATCAACGTAAGCCGCCTCTCACCTGTTCCTCTCTAGAAGTTCATCCACTGATGACTTGAGGTAGAAACTAACTTGCGTCACAAGCGTAAGGATATCGCTCCCAGGAAAGGTGCCCAGGCTCGTGCTGTCCAAAGAGGATCCGTTACTGTCTGAACTTACCACACAACAAGAAGCATCCGAATCCCACAGCTGGAATTTTACCTCATGAAAGTTTCAGTTTCCAGGTTGGACATTCCCAGGAGCTTTTCCACATTTTCTTTAGTCTTTTCAGAATAGCCACCTAGAAGACAGTGGAAATAAGTAAAAGGAACCTAAATAACCAAAAACGTTCATTGAAGTGTTTTTTTCTGGAGTACTCAGCATTGGCTCAGTAGTTCTCCTTGGATGAAGATTTTTTAAAAGGTAAAATGGAAATAGAGCAAGGAAAAAAACTTGAGAGTGGGAGGAGTACGTTGTCTTTCACACAACTGTCTTGTGCTAGGGAAAGCACTTCCTAGCTACGGGCTTGCCATTCAGCGTGCTGAATATTTTTAGTGCCGTAGTTAAGAACAAGTAGGTTGTGGGGGTTTTATTTTGAAACTAAGAAACGCAGAAAGACAAAAATAAAAATTCTATTGGCAACTGCCTGTAAAGAAACCAGAAACTAAAGGAAGTATTTCACCAGACTGTGCTACCTAGACCAATTATAAGAAAATTGATTAGTTAAAACTAATTGTTTACATGTAAATGAGATCTAAATCTTGTATCGCAAACGTGAAAGATGTATAATTTATTGTTCATAATTCAGACCACAATCAGAGAGTCACACCACCTCAAAATATAAGAAGCCTGTGCCAACCTTAGGGCAAGGTCACTTCCCTCTTGTGCTAGGCATTAGCTGAGAGAGAATAAGGTTGTCATTGTACCGTTCTCCAGTGCCTGCAGACACACAGCCAGGGACGGAATTGCCACAGGGAGAAGCTCACACAAAACAGAGAAGTGATCATACCTAAATAAGAACATATTCATTAATTAGACATTTTACTGATAGAACATGCTAAACAAGTGGGAAGTTTTAATACTTCAATCACTAAAATTCAAAGACTTCTAGAAATATCAGTTTCTGTCTCAGAGAAGGGACCTTCTATCTCTGAAACACTATTCCTGTTTTAGGAATAAGAACAGATACAAAGCAAATTACTTCCACAAGCCAAATTAGGGTCAGAAATTGGAATTCAGTTCTCTGGTGTTCCCTTAGACCTCCTGACTGCTGCATAAAAACCTTTTATTTCTTCACCACATTAACAAGTTCTTCTCTCTTATGCAACATCATTCTATTTGAATTCACTTTAGACATTCAGATGTACACCATCCATTAACTACGCTGTCTACAAGCAGCTCAAGGTGGCACAAAGTACATTCAACCCTTCAAACCCAATCTGCTGCTGTTGGCATCTGCCAAAACAATTGCTCCGGCTGATTAACGCCACGGCAGCCGACTGGAACTCTGAAATCGCCCTCCACAGTCAGTGCGTGAGGCGCAGCAGTAGCCGACAAGGAGGACTGCAGGGCTGCAAAGTTCCCTTCTGAATCCCCAGCCACCTTGTACCTCTCGGGGAGTTTTTGGGGTGGAAGTTTGCTTCCACGTGATCCTCGGAACCATTTAAAAAGATGTTCCTTACCTTTGCCAGCCGGTCAGGGCGATACCTTCAAGGACATCAGTGGGGCTATTGCTTGCCACCTTCAGCCACTGAAGATGGTTTTTTAAGTGGTGTCCAATAAGCGTTAGAGACTGATTCACTCCCGTAGCTCCTTTAAAAGCACTAGCAAACCACACCTTGGAGAAGCCACATCTACGATACTTCTCTATGAGATGCACTGCAATAAGACACAAAAGAACACTTACAGGACAAGTTTGTCTCCATTTTCAGCCTTGACTGTAACGCTCCAATTAACAGGAACCCGGGTCCAGTTACAACAGGCTGAGCCTTGTCTCGTCAAGTTTTGAGCATCAGCAAGGAGAGGAGATTTGACATGCTCTCTGAGCAACCCGTCTCGGTGGCTGCCCTCCTATTTTCATGTGCCCAGTTACTATATTCCATTCCCTTGAATTGCTAAATTACTGTGGGCGTGCAACAAGCATGCACAACATCTGACAACTGATTCTTCTTTCAACAAAGAAATAACTTGTATGCATGTTAGATGCGCAACTGGAGCCCTTAGGAGTTCTTCCTTTGAATCCTATAAATGTCTGAAGCCTTGAAGCTTCTTTTGCAGAGCTGTTCAACAGGGAGCTACCTGCTCCCACTGGTTTTAATGCAAGGAGAGTTAATGTAACAGTGCTTGTGAAAAACCTCTCAGCCTCCCATCAGTGATTCCATAGCCCGTTTGAAAAGAATTAAGCAGCAGACAATGCAAGTGCTTCACAGGAGAAGCATAAATAGAAAAAGAAGATAAATAATAGCAACTGTTCTGTGAAATCAAACAAGGACTATGTTTATTCTACTAAAGCAATAAAAAGCAATTTAACAAAAATAGAATTTTTTGGTGTCCAACTAAGTATGTTTTAATCATACTATTTTGGCTATTTCGCTTAACAGGTACCAGAGCTCTTTGCTTCTTATAAGCAGCTCAGCAGGGAAGTACAAACCTTTGCCCTCCACGTCCAGGTCTGCTGCATAGTCCCAGATCATCGGCTGCACAAGCTGCGGGACCCCAGACTCTGAAAGGAACAGAGTTCTTCTAAGTAATGGAAAACAGGCAGTTAAAAGTCAGAATTAAGTACATACTATTGGTGCAGTAGCACGTGACTAGAACTATGGCTTGTCACTAGAATTCTTCATTTACAGATGAAGTGCCCCTGGGCATTTTCAGCCTGGCCAGGGCTTTGAACACACGTGTTCACACGCCAGTGGCCACGAAGTCCTTAGACATCTTGAAACCACTAATGTGGATCAACAGTGACACTTAATCGGAGAACCCACCCACCCCAAGCCCATCTCATTCTTAGTCCCTTGAATCTATCTGTACACCTGCTGGGTTGAACTGGCGGAGCTGCAAACTGTACGCCCAAGATTTCAGCTAAATTCAAAGAAAATATTCAAGCTTTAAGTTAGAGATTGTCTCAGCTGTGATTGCACAGAACTTAGCTTTTCAAGATGCCTTTGAAGTACAAATAAAGATATAGGTTTAGCTTCAGTTCCCTTTATAACTAGTTTTAACAGGATCCCATTTTAATTTGTTTAGTCTGTTATTGCCTGTGGCAGTAGAGTGCACTTAGCTAGACGCTGTGCTGCTCTTGCGGAAACTGCATGTGTCCCATCTGTATTTTTTGGCACGATTTCCTACCATTAAAACCACGAATAGGTCAGTCACTGCTGGAGGAGCTACACAGCTCTTCATGGTCTTGTCTACATCAGTTTAGAGCAGACACATAAGGTAGCTCTGAAAATGCTGGAACTCTGTCTGTGCTGGGACTTAGTCAAATTTTTGCAGTGGTTTCATATTTTTCAACAAACAAGACTCGTGACGTCAAGGTCTTGGTGATACCCCACAATTCAGTATCAGAGCTCCTCATGATGTGCCCTATCATCACATACACTGTCAAAGATGCTCACAGGGTCACAGCTTCTCCGTGGGAGCCTGCACCGCTGGAACCAGATGCTGCACAGAGCAAGAACTAACATTAGAAGGTGGTGAGAGGCACAGAAATTTAGACTGAGACCACAAATGCTAATAGTTGGGGTTTTTTTAATGTGTAAAGAAAGTAGAATTGATGGCAACCACTGCACGATGACTGTTTTGTTTGTCGCTGTGTATTACCAGATGGAAAACCAAAGTCTATGTGTTGAGACTTGCCCAGAGTCATACAGAAAGTCTGTGCCACAGCCAAGGACTAAACGTCTCTACTGTCACGTCAAATGGATCATATCTCAACTATTCTCAGATTTGTTGTTTTCATTATTTTCAGCTGCCAAAAAATGTGTTTTAACCGGTTGTGTAAACTTTTTTGTATGCTACAAAATACGACTCACCCCCTCATTGATCACACACCTGCCAGTGTTTCCTCACTTATCCCTCTCAGCATATCATCCCACACGATGGGCGTCACGCTGGGGTACGATGAGGCCACACAACTTGCAACTGCTTTTATGTGGGATAAGCACAGCTTCTCCGGAGTGTTGTCTTGTTGCTGCAGCCACTGCTTTGACTCCTCTCCTTCGCCGAGGTAGTAGACCTGAAATGTCAAGCAAATAATCCTGACTTCTTGTTTAGGAATAGGGGGAACGAGTTGGACCCAGTATCATGAAATCATACAATATTCAAAACCTATTGCACAGATGTGACACGCTGAGCGGACGTATTTAAAAGCATCTCTTGGTGCTGAAGACACTGCAAGCATTTCTACCAGTCTGCAGGAGACTGTGGCCAGGAATAAATGCATCACGTAAGGGAATTTTCCTACAGAAACTACAATTAATAATTAATGCTTGCTGTATTTGTCTTTGCAAGGTTTGTCCTTGGAAATAGCTCTCACCAGATTTGCTCAGTTCAAATCTAGCAACTCAGAAAGTCCTGAATTACATAAAATGAAGTTCCCGACTTGGAGGAGATCATTTGTACCTGAATATAGAAGTGACTTGGGGGCATGTCCAAGAGTGGCCTCGGCATACTTGGTCCTATACAGAGTGGACCTGGGCCTGTTAAGCTGGATATGCATTTAGAACTCTTTGCTGCTTTAGAGCAGGTTTTATCTAAGACACATTTAGTCTACATAAATAGTATTTTGCTTTATAAAAGCTTGCAGATCCCTATCTAACCTTGCTATTAGTTCCCACACAACAGGATACAAATTACTAAACTAACATCTGTGCAGTTAAGGTGATCACAAAGAATTTTAGGCATTTGCGTGACATAGGGATGGCTATAGAAACTCAAGGTTCTCCTCCTGAAGGAGATGAACTACCAAGAGATAAAACCCAACACTTGCCACCACAAAAGGGCTTACTTTGAATAAGTTGGCCAGAACAATGAGCCAACATCTTACATCCAAACTCACATGATTCTTAATGAATGCCTCCAATTGATATCTCACTTTAAACACTCATTTGACCTAAACCCAAATGCTGAGTTAGCATTAAGAAACTGCTTTCAATACTTTCAATATTACACTCACATCAACAGAAATGACATTCTGTGCTACTAGAATAATTTATTGTCAAAAAGACTTTTCTACACTGGCTTGCGTTGGTGTTTTCTGTCCCTCAAATCCTACCAAGCGTGGCCTGGATACCACTGAAATGCAGATGCCTCGGCCCTTACCATCATTCCTCAACAGAAAAAACCTCCTGGCTCAAGAGAAGTCCCACCTCATCACATCCGATGTGAAACCATTTCAAGTCTTTGTGCAGTGCCATGACTTGGTCAATCATGGCTTTGACCAGGGCCAACGACTCCTCCTTGTGCGGGTTGAGGGCATTGGGAAACACCTTCACCTCCCGGAGATGAGCGAACTCTTTGTGCTTCAGCACGAACTGCAAGAGAAAGGAGAGCTCGGGGAACAACCGCAAACTGAAGGCGACAGCAGTGTCCTCTTGTGTCACCAGGGCTCTGCCAAGAGTTGTTCTGCCAAAACCTGGCTGTTGTCTGTGTGTGAGCACGGGGGGCTGCACAAGGCCTCTCGCTGGGGCTGTGGGGGGGTGGTACGGCTAGGAGGGGCACAGATGCTGCTTCACAGCGCTGCACGGGTCTCTGACCACGAAGCACCTCACGAAGTGAGGGAAACGGAGCACTCAGTGCAGTATCATCCTGCTGTCCAGACCGTGGGGAGCTGGATAATGGGGGCACCGGGAGTTATGACAGAAATTTCCCAGCAAATCCCCCCCCCCTCACCCCCCCAGCGCTCCCAGGCGTCGAAGGCACGCTGCTGCCCGCCCGCTGCTCACCTCCATGTGCCCGAAGGTCTGCACCAGCGGCACCACCTCCAGCCCCTGCGCCCGGGCCTGGCTCAGCACCGCCCTCACCTCCCCGGGGCTGCGGGGAAGAGCGAGACCTCAGGGCCCGGCCCGGCCCGGCGGATCCCCCCAGGCCCCCCCACGGCCGGTACCTGTAGGCGTGCGGGGCCCGCAGCGGCCCCAGCGGCCCCGCGTAAGGGAAGGTGTCCTCGTACTCCAGCAGCAGCCCGCTGGCGCCCAAGGCGCGGAGCAGCGGCAGTACCTGAGGGGCGGGACGGGAGACGGGCGGTGGGGCCGGACCGGGGAGGGCCGGAGAGCCCCCGCCGCTCCCTCACACTCCCTCACGTCCCCTCACACCCCCTCACCTCCGCCAGGTAGGCGGCGCGGGGAGGGGCGCCCTTCAGGTCCAGGTGTACCAAGCGCCGCCGCGGCCCGCCCGTCGTCATGTCTGCCGCCATGTTCGCTGCATGCCGTCGCTCTGGCCTCGATTGCTCACGACTGCGCCCACCAAGGCCGGCCGCCGCACCGCCGGTCCGCCTCGATTGCTTTGGCCTGCCGCCGCCGCCGCGGTACCCCGGTATAAAGCACTCGTCCGCGTCCCTCTGTACTGGCTCTTGTGTCCGAGGGTTGTCCCTCCGTCCCAGTGAGGCCCCGCTGCTGCTTCCGCCTCGGGTCTGTGATGGATTGGCCTTGCCTGTTTGTCTGACGCGTCTGTGCTCGGCGGCCGACTGCTTTCGCCTGGCAGGCGGGAGAGGCGGGCCGAGCGCATCGCTCCGTGTCGGCGGGCGCGATGGCTGCACAGCGGCGGGCGGCGCCGCGCGGCCCCGAGGGCGGCGGGACGGCGGCGGGGCCGGGCCGCGGGGGCCGCCGCCACGGCAGGTACCGGCCGGGGCTGGGGGCAGCGGCCGGGGGCGGCAGCAGGCACCCCCCGCCGGCAGTGGTGGCCGCTGTCCCTGGGGGTGGCCGTGCCCGGGCCCGGCGGGCTGAGGGAGCGGCCTGCGGGAGCTCCTGCGGGAAGGCGGCCTGTAACGCCCGGGCGTGAAAGAGGAACAAATGTTGCGTGTATTTGTAAATACGTGCGTGTATATTCAAAAGGAGCGGCCAGTTGTACGGGTGCTGGCCCATGACCGGGTCCCCCTGGTATCAGGTGGGGTGAAGCCGCTCCTCGGTGGCTGGGGGGTGGTGAAGTCGTTTGCTTACCTGGGGCTGTCGCTCTGCTCCCTCCCTAGTGCCAAGAAGAGCAAAGGCCAGCAAGAGTCGTGGTGGAGGTGGCTGAAGGCAGCGTTGCTCCTCTCCTCTGCTGCTGTCGGTGGCCTCCTGAGCTGGAGCTACCTGAGCACTGAGGATGGGGTCACGGAGGTGCTGGCTCATCACAGGGACAGCCTGCAGGACAAGTTCATTGAGGTCCCCTGCTCTGAGGACTATGACAGCCACAAAAGATTTGAAGGTATTTGGGTAGGACTGCCTGAAGTGGGGTGAAGTAGTCTTCAGGGGACCATAGCGGGCTGACTGCTGTCTGAGTCTGTTAAACCACATTTGTATTGCAAAACTCCTGTGTTTCTAACACCTGGTCCCTGGGTGCATTGTTTAAATCCCCAAATGTTCATGCCTCTTGGGCCAGCCCAGGAGTTGTTGCATCTGAGAGCTTTTTATGTCATTCCTACATAATCTTCTTCTGAAGCTGCTTTGCCTAGGCTGTATGAAATAAACCTTTTGCTAAATCCGTTTCTAGTGTCTTCTCATATTCTGTTGATTCCTGTAATAGGCTTGTGGGTGAGTTTGTTACTGGTAAACACCATGCAGGGTGTGGAACAGAACTGATTTAGGATATTGTCTGTACTGCTAGCATATGGTAATGGCACAAATACCAGATTCTGATATGCTTGTTTTGAGGGTGGGTGTATGCTGGCAGCTTTTGATTCTGCCTGCAGAGTACTTCTCTGTCTTTATGTCTTTCAGCTGAGCCTGTTTTCTGCCAAATTGGTATTTGTTTCACCTGGCACTTATTTCTTTGGAGTGTTGATGTTGGATCCTCTAGAGAAAGAGTGGTGAAGAGTAGTGAGATTAACTTGCAGTTTGCATGGCTGAACTATGCTGCTGTCCTCTTTCAGGTTTGCAAAGTGTATCTTGATGAGCATTTTGAGGTGGTACTGCTGCCAGAAAGCACCTCTGCTCTTGCTTTTTGTCAGCGTACCTGTATGTCTAGCTGTGTGTTGGCTGATAAGCTATTGTATCGAAAAAAATATTTCTGAGTTAGCTTTTAGCCAAATCAGTTGTCTTATGTTGTTCATTACGTGGCTGACAAAACACTTGCTGACACAAAGCTGGAGGCTGGAAGAAGCTGCTTGGAGCTGAGGAAGAACAAAGATGGTCAAGGGGCTGGAGAACCTGCCCTGTGAGGAAAGACTGGAGGAGTCTGGTCCCTTTCTCCTGGAGAAGAGAGGGCTCAGAGGGGACCACATCACAGTATTCCAGTACTTAAAGGGCAGCCACAAAGAGGCTCCTTCACAAGGAGCCACATGGAGAAAGATGGGGCAGTGGGTACAAGTTGCACTGGGCAAGGTTCGTCTTGATAGAAGATAAAATTTTTTTACAGAGAGAACAACCTCCCTGGGGATGTGGTAGCGTCCCTATGACTGGAGACTTTCAAGATGTGATTGAACATGATGCTAGATAATCTCATCCAAGCCCTGTAAGAGGCTGAATCAGATGATCTTTCGAGGTCCCTTCCAACCTGGGCTGTTCTATGACTTTATGATTTCTAACTTTCTTCCAGTGCCAATTTTGGTAGAAAGTGTTCATCAAACTGCAGCCTGGGTGTGGTGCCATAAAGATGTGGAGGTAATTTCCCCTGTCCTGTTCAGGTGGCTGGTCCTGGTTCTGTTGGTCAAAAGGTGTGTGGTCAGGCAGCTGTTCCCCAGTGCTGCTACTGAAGTATCCTTTTTAGAAGATGCATCCCAAGTGTTATTGAGGACGAGAAAATGCTGTCAGGAACCTACCAGCAAGAAATCTTCCTCAGTAGGGTTTTTTTGGCTGAACGCATAAAAGCACGTGCTTTAACTTTTCATAGTTACTATAAGGAGAAACTGCTTCTGCCTTTATTTGCATAGTGCCAAGGCCAGAGAAAACTGCGCAGCCAGTGTTGCCCCAGATTTGGTAGTTGTGGCTAAGGCTAAAACTAAGGCTAAAACTGCATTCTGCTACTAGAGCTTTTGCTTTTCAAAAGAAATCCCCCAAACCAACAGAACCTTATTTTTCCCTTCCCTGGTTTGCAAGAGGAATTTTCTGAGCTGTGGACTTGTGGTCTGGGCAATTCCATCAGTTATTCTTTCCGTCATAAGGAAGGCAGGAACTTCAAGGAAGTGCCTGTGAAGAGGAATGAATGTGTTATCTAATCTCGTGATGCTGTGGGGAGCAAGCTCTGCAAATGCAAACTGCAGTGTGAAGTATGACCTCTCTCGGCTTTATATGAGGATGGTTGGCACAGCTGGCATCAACCCAGGAGGAGCAAAGGGGAGTCACGTTCTGTGAGTTTGTGTTCTGCTGTTCTAATAGGATGTTTGCTTGCTCCTGTTTCTTAACTTATGCCATTGATTTTGGTTTTTAGCAGATGTTTTCACATGTGTTTCCCTGTACTATGCTTTCAGAAAGAGATCAGTGGTATGAGAAATGTGTGAACATCTGTTTTAAAAGGTTAATTGAAACCGTGCTGTGATACTGAACTTCGCTCTTGATTTTTTACCTCTTGTCTCCGGCTCGGTGCCCACAAGAGGGTGGTGGTGAGCTGCTGAGCCTTGCTGGCCCCTCAAAGCTGAGCTCCTCGCTCCATGCGGGTGTTACCCATAGCTTAGTGAGGCAGTAAACGTGGATTAGGGTTCTCTGCCAAACCGGATTCAGCTCCGAAGCTTTAGTCACTTTGTTTGAAATAGCTTTCTGTCACTCAATAGCTCTTCGTCTTCTGTCTTTACTCTGGCTTGACATCCGCAGGTGCTGGCTCTGTGTCCGAAGGAGGCACATTCCTGTCATCACTAGGTGTCTGATGTTCAGCTGTAAAGTTTCCACAGCTAAGATGAGCTTTTTATTTATGCACCTGTCCTTGCTTCCAACTGAATTAGTGCAACCGAGCTTCTAGTTTGCTTCAAATGATAGGATAGTTGGTGTCAGAGCAGTGGTTTTATTTCCATAGCACTGCCTGCCAGTAAATATGCTTCGCACAGAAATATAATGTGTTATTTTTCGGAGGCCAAGCACTTGTTATATTTGCAGAAGATAGGGTGTTCTGTGAGCACAGTCTCATCTGTGTTCTGAACTCTGTGGCCAGATCTTGACTATTTCTACTGTCTGGAGACATGGTTAACTACTTTACAACTACTGTGGCTACTGGTGTGTCTGATGAAACTCCTGCCCAGTCTCTTATGTGTGTTGACATACTGTGTCAGTTCATGAAGCATCCATGCTCACTGCCCAGGAGACAGCTTTAGGATGCTTTTCCAGAGACTGGATCGGTGAATGTGGAAAGCAGAAAAGTCTGTGAGCAGTGGAGGAAAAGGTCTAGCACCTAGACTGCTGGTGTGGTTATAGGAATAGCATACAATAAATCCTTGCCTCCTCTTGTCCTGCTTTCAGATGGATTGCATTAGGGGAGCATCATGATGGGGCTTTTTTTCTCAAGTGAATCATCCTGGTCTTGGCAGTGTGTTGTTCTTGGCCAAGTACCACTTTGAGTGGAAGACAAAGCTGCAGTTTAGGCACTTACCATCTGTTTTCTGTGTACTGAACAGGAGCACTGGGGCTGTGGGGGCCATAGTGTTTTTCCATGTTTTGGTATGTTCCTCCTTTACCTTGGTTGAAAAAATACAACTCTTGGATCCAAAGCCAAGTGCCTTATCTAATAAGTGAATGATTTTGTGTCTGTTAGGCACAAATTTGTGGAAGCTACTGGGTACTTAATATTACTGAATTTCTCCTGAGTGCAGATTCTCTGAGTTTGCTTTTAGTACTTCAGTACTTCCATGTTCCATGGTGTCTTAGACAAAGATGATGCATTTCTTAATGCTAAAATTGTTTTCAAACAAAGAGACTGTTCTCATTTTTCCTTAGCATTCATCCAGTGTTTGTGCCTTACTGTTGGTACCTGCCTGACTTTATGCTGGACTATCTTTTTCTTGTTTTTCTACTCAGTTTGGAAAAGCTGCTGCAGTTGCCTTCAGAACGCCTCCTGCTTCCAGTACTGTCTTTGCCAGCTCTTTGTCAGAGACCCTAGACACATAACTGTAGTTCTGACAAATCTGAACTCTCCAGTACCAACGTTTCCAAAAGGTTAAGATCTGTGCTGTTGTTTGTGGCTGGAAATAGCGAGAACCAGTCTTTTCTGGAATCAGAAGTCTTTGCTAGTGTCCTTTTTGCAGAATGTCGTACAAGAAAATTCTGTTTAGACCCGTTTGTCCCGGAGTATTGAAATATTCCATTGAATTTATACTTTCCTACCTGTTCTCTCCTTGAACGCCAGCTTTCCCTCATGTCTAAGACAATTTTATTTGCCATTCAAGCATTAGAGACCTTTTCAATGGCAGAAGGAAAGTCATTCCCCTTTTCCTGTCTCTATTAGCCAAGAGAACTTTCTTGTTTTTCTGTGTTCAGCTTTCTCCAGACCCCTTAAAATCTCACTTTTTCTATCAGCCTGTTACCTCAGCCTTTTTTAATCCTATTTTTAACAGGACTATAAAAAAAGTGTACTGCCAGTATGCAAACTTGTGCTTTGTAACATTGTTTGCGTCTTTATACCCAAGAGAACATTGGGTACAGTGTGGAGTTTATGTTACATGATTTGTGACCGATGATTATTGTTCTGCAAATTGTTGAGTGGATCTTACAGGTACTAACAAAATGTTTGCTAAAGTTTTTTCAGCTCTGGGAACCCAAATTGGTCCCTCTTTGGCTGTTTTTTTTATATGCATCTGAGTTTAGAATTGGGTGCTGGAAGCTGTTATTGCCTCAGCCATCTGTCTCGCTCTTTGGGTGAGTATTTGTTGGCCTGGAGGCAGAGATGTCTCATCAATTGTCGATGGGCTTCTGAGATGCTCTTCAGCCTGGCATTCAGCAGTGAATAACTGATTTTAATCTGCCGCTGCTGAACATATGATGGAGCCTTTAAGACATAGCAATATAAAATGTATACTTTTTTGTTAGGGCAGACAAGAAATAGTTTGCAGTGTTTGCTGGCTACTACTTGTTGCTTTTCAGAACCGCTAGGTCATAGGCTCCAGAGGAACAGGGCATTTCCAATGCTTGCGTGTTTATTGCAAGATCTGCAGCGTTTAACTTGCAAATTGTCGGTTCCTGGAACCGAGACTGAAAAATGCAAGAACTTCCACAAAAACTTTGCCTAGCCTTTCTGGTTGCAGAGGGGAATATTTACAGTGTGTCTGAAACATGGCACAGAAGCTCCCCCTCTCTCCGCTCCCTCCCAGATTTGTAATTTAGAACAATTTTCTGCCTGTAAAGCCCTTGTTGTTTTGAATTCTGTACCTTTGGAGCTGGTACTTTATTGTGAAGTGTTGTTCTTTAATATGCAAAGCAACTTTGGGCTGCTGCCAGAATTTGTAATTTTTATGGTGCTTTTTTTTAATATCAAGCCACTATGGTTTCTGATGAATGGTATGTTTTGATTCTACTTGTTTCTTTTGCCTGCAGGGTCAAGAAGAGAAAAGTGAGGTGTGGGAGCAGTGGTTCTGGTTCATTCTTGTCACTGGGTTCTGTGCTGGCACTGATAAATGAATGCTTAAGAATGTAATCTCTAGCGCTGTTTTGGACTGCTATTTTCCTAGGTCATCTTCAAATAGCTCAGTGTGCGCTCCCTGGAATCTGAATCTTGAGCCAGCTTGAGTGAATTGTTGCTGGGTAGTCAGAAAACACAATGACTTATCGGGGTTATAATCCAGTTGGTTTCCTGACCTTTATCTGTGTTTAAAGTCTGCTTGGTGTGGGTGCCTTTGACTTCAATTTAAGCATACATCAAACAAGGAACTCCTCTTCCCAAGCAAGGAAACTGTGTGTGTAATTCCGTATATTGTCAGTACTCAGCCCATTCACCCACACATCTCTCATTGCTTCTCTCTTCTTGAAACAGTGGTATAATTGGAGCTGTGTCAGGATATATCCAGTAAGATGGAGTGGAAATTCCTCCAAATCATCAGTGCTTGCTGTGGCAAAATTTCTTTCTGTCAGTCTGTGGTCGTTGTTATCATTAGTTGCTTTTGATCAGAGCTTTTGACTTGCATGGGTGAATTGATTGATTTCTTTCCAGGAGTTTTTCACCCCCTCTCTTATGTTCTAATGAGCAAATAATCCTTGAAGAGGAGCTCAGTTCAGCAACAGTAAGTGTATTGGCAGATGTCAGAAAATACACTCATCCCAACTCTTCTGTGGCTTTACATCTATATATGGAGCTTCCCCATTAAGTGCCGGCTGTGACAACCCAAGGTCTCTGGTGGCTCAGAATTGATCTTCTTGCCTAAAGACTTTTGTGGTCCAGACTTCTGATTTTACAAGAACTTTCATATATTCATCACCTGGAACTCTTACTGCTGGCTTTTTCCCATGAGCCTTTAAAATTGAATGTTGGATTTCTGAGTGGTGAATTTTAAGAGACTTTTTTTATTATGTATGTCTAAGCTGTGTGCTTCAAGACAATTTTGTGCAATGTCTCATATTAAAAAGCTGCCCTTCAAGGTATATTTGTATAGACACCCCATACAGAATGTTATTTGTTTCCTTTTGACTTGTGTTTGGGGGAAAGAAGGTTGAGCGAGTCTGAAATAAGATGCTTTTATTCTCCTGGCAGTATGGTCGGAATGTTCAAATTCATTGCTTTTTTTTGTTACCATTGCTTTTCCCAGTGACTTCCAGTGGACAAATACATTGGTTCTTAGTGCTTGACTACAGGAATCTGTTAATAACCTGCATGATTTAGGGTTGAACACTGAAAGATAAGTTAAAATCAGTTCTTTGTGTTAATACGTGAACTAGCATGTATTGATACTACATAAAGATCCTATACCTATTCAGGAGCCCTTGTTATTAGTAGTATCTTCTTCAGGGCTTGAACTATTTGTGTTCTAGCCATTTCTTCCAGTTTTTTCTTTTGTCAAGTAGTGATCTCGCCCCTGTCTGAGTGACGTTCTCTCTTTTCTGTTATTAGCATGGTGGTGCTCTGTTACGTCCACTGCAGTCTGCATCCAAGTATGTCTTGTCTCCTGCAGCTCACTTTTTCTCCAGGACAATTGAGTTTCTTTATCCTGTTAAGACTCTGTGGTTTTGGGGCGGAACTCTTTTCATGTTGTGTATTGTACTGAGGAGTGGTCCGGACTGGACCTTTGTCTGAGTTGAAGACTTACTTGGACTGTAATAGAGAACACTTTGTATATGGACACATGATATTAAGGGGGTTTAGTTGCTAGAGATCCTGGCTGATTTTGGAACTGCCAGCCTGAGATGGAAGGATCCATGTGGCACTGTTGAGCTTTCCAGTTCTTGCCTTGCCTGTTTGGAGGCTAGAATAGAGTGCAAGATTAAATCATTTTAGATCATCCTCCTTTTAAAGTCCTGTTATATGAACAGGAACTTTTGTTTTCTCTACTGGCCCTGGGCAGAAGGGAAAAATCACTGGGTCTATCTGTCTTGCTGCATGTGCACTGAGATACACGTGTGTCTGACAGCACCTAGCTAAAAAAGGCAGTCTTCTCTAGCTTGAAGTGGCAGAAGTGCAAAGGAACATCAGTAAGTGAATTGTAATCCCAGAATTTGTTACAAACTTAAGGTTTCTAAGAATTATTTTCAGATCAACAGGAAAAGTAGCTTGTTCTTAAAGGCACAGGACTGCTGTGCATTCTGCCTAACCTCAGCACTGGAGGCTCTGGGATGTGTGTGACAGCCGCATCTCCAGTGGCTGTGCTGCTGTGGGCATTAGGATTCATTCCTTTCAGATCATCCGCATTCTGTTGGATTGCGTGATGGACATAGGAGGAGATAACTTGTCAGCTTAGTTGGTGTAATTCCCCTGAATTATACCAACCAGCCATAGCAGGGAAAGTGATGCAGCTTAGATGAGTCCTGGGGACTTGAGTCTGTGCGGAGGCAACAGTGACGCTGGCTGGTTAGTCTTTCCTCTGATAACTGCAGTGCAGAACACATCAAAATGGAGGTGTCACTTTCTTGTAGTTTAGGTGCTCTAAAAAGATTGCCAATATCCCTTCTGAATGTTGTGAATCTGAAAGGGGAGTAGGAGAATATTAATAGAGACTTGTTTTGAACTTTGTTTGAAAGATGATCGCTTCTTTTTTTCTCTTTCTCTGTATGTTCCAGGGTGCACTCCTAGAAGGTGTGGAAGAGGTGTGACCGACACAGTAATCACAAGGGAAGAAGCTGAAAGAATCCGTAGGTAATTGTCTTTTAGCTCTTAACTTTTACAAGCGCTTACTTTAATGACAGTGCGCTAGTGTCTAAGGTGTAGCACAAAGCTCATTAGCTGAAGGAGGATGGGTTAAACTGGTTAAAACGCTAAACTTTTTTGAAGCTATTTTGCATTTTTTGCTGTAGTGGAGGCAGGTCTCTTTCATACAGAGCCTGCCTAGCTCTGTGGGGCATGAGTGTTGTAGAGAAAACAAGGAAAATAATAAGTTTTAAAGGATTTTCACTTGGCCCTCTGTTCCACTTGGCCTTTAAAAACAGAACAAAACAACATAAGCCTCCTTTCAGCTGAGTCTTTCTGGGTAATTATGAGCTAGTGCTGACCCTGTTGTTCTCTATAAACATTAAGTGGTGAGTTTTAATCAAATAGTAGGGGACACTGCCAAATTATGCAGTTAAAGTTATCAGCCTCTTTGAGTGTGATTTGCACTTGATAATCATATAAGTGGGGAATATCACTGTAATGCTCAAAGCGATAGGCAAAGGACAAGTGCTTTGTTCACTAGTCGGGCTGGCCACTCTGATTTCAAATTCAGTCGGGCTCCTGATTTTGGTAGATCATTTCTGCGTTGGACAAGTTTATTTTTACTTCCCCTAAGAAACATGATCTGTTGTTTGGGTTTTTTAATGTTTAATCTTGACCAGAATGTATTCGAAAGACAATGTTTTTGGGAGGTTTATGGAAGGGGGGCTCCAAGCTCTGAAGCGTTCTGCAACATAGATGCTTTGATTTTATGATAGGCTGCAAGATTTGGTCTCAAATAAATGGCAGCTTCTATTAACTCAATCAGGTTATATCTGATGCATCAAATACCACTTACTGAAGAGTTACAAGTTGTAAATAATGACATTAAAGGACAAAGTAATCAGACTTCAGTTCTCATTGAGGTTATTGTTTTGCCTGCAGAATAGCAGAGAGGGGACTGTCCTTGGGAGGATCTGATGGAGGGGTGAGCAGTGTCCTGTTACTTCTTACATTCTTTTACTGCCAAGGCAAGATTATAAATGCATTTTTGGGGCTTGAGGAGAGGAGACGGAGAATTTTTCTTTCCATTCAGACTTGGAAAAAAAAAATTGTTTGGAAGGTTATTTTATCTTCTATTACTACTTCTGCTAGCAGTGTAATTTGTGACTTCTACAATACAGTTGACATTTCCTGTTATTCAATTTAGTTATTTCTAGCGCCTCTCTTGAACTGATTTTTGTCTTCTCCATCTGGAAACAGTTACTATAGCAGAACTGTTCAAGTTTCGCTTCTGAAACTAAATCAGTGGTTCACAGCATCACGTAAACGTTGGTCTGGTGTAGTGACAAAAAATGACACGTAAGTCTTAAGTAGACTTTTGAATAATATTCATTAAACAAAAACAAGCCCGCTTCTTTAACGAGCACGTTTGTTTTAATTTCTTTCCCACTTCTTTGTTCTCAGGATGTTTTTGTGTATGAACAGAAACTGTTTCTTGAGTATTTGTAAACACAATCGCTTTTTTAGGCATCTGCTGAATTAGGACATACATTAGCGGAAAAGGAGAAAGGTTTCAATGGAAAAAAAAAAAATAAGACTTTATTGTCCTTATGCTTGGTGAGGAAGGCCTGCAAAAAATATAACCTGAGAAATTTGAGCAGTGCTGACCATCTGAAACAATATATTTAAAAGATTTAGCATGTTCTGTCAGAGTCCCTTGGCTTTTTTTCAGTTCTGTGGTTGCATAATCTGCCATTTTGCCTAGATTACTCTGCCTCTCGGGAGCTCCGGCTTAACTCCTGTCACTCATGCTATCGAGTGGGTTTCCTATCCTGTTCTTTTAGGACCTATATGTGATTTTTTTTATTTATTTCTTAGACTTCCACAAAGAGGGGATTAGAAGGGCAGTGTATAACACAGACAGCTTCATGGATTTCAACTGCAGAAAGCTAATGTCCAGCTGGGGGTCAGGGAACTGGGGAAACTGAGGCAGAGAAAGCTTGGAAGAGACGTGAGGGGAGGTAAACTTGCTGCCCAATGCACAGAGCTGGGCAGAGGTCCTGCGCTGGCTTACTGGACAACAAGCCAGAATATCAGACAAATATAAATCCATCCATCATTTTGGAAACATCACTGTGAGGTTTTTTTAAAGTGGGGGTGTTAGTGGGGAGATGACTGTATGGCTGCAATAAAGTAAGTGTGTTAAGGAATCTGATGTCCCTTGAGAGGTCTGGGCTCTCATCCAAGCCTTCTCACATTTCTCATAATCTGTAAACGTGAAAAAGTTATTGCGTGCTGTTACCCCTTAGGGAAAGCTGCAAGAAGAAAAGTTGTGTATTTTTGCATTGAGGCCTTATCCAAAATAGTGGATAAACACTGAAAGAAGCTAAAAACAAGAGCTGACCAGTGTTTCTGGGAGATCGCGTTTAGGAGAAGCCTTTAAATACAGTCTCTTTACTTAGATTCTTTTATGCCTGTTCCCCGTTTTCTTCTTTCTTTTTCGATGTGCGTGCTTGTATTCCCTGTGTTGTGGAGTGAACTTTTTCCCAATAGTGCTATCTTGGCTCTCAGATATCATTAAATACTGATGGATGTGTGCTGATGAAGTACAGATGAAACTGTCTTTCTTCATTTGAGCCTTTTATCTTCTCAAATCTCTTATGTGCATAGCATACAAAATGTTCCAAGTCTTACTTCATCTACCTACTCTGCCTGTCTGCCTCTCAAGCTTCAAGCCTGTTGGGTTAGGTCTGGCTTGTTGCTTTAAATTTCTTAGGCTTTAGAGTGTTTGGATAATTCTGTCCAATTATATCTGTTATTCTAAGACTACTTTTTTCCTTAAAAATTCCTTAAATAACTCCTTGTTTCTGTTTAATTCTTTCTTTAGCCACTTTGATCTCTCTACTGTTCCAAATAAAACTTCTTCAGATTTCTACTGGGGTACAGACTGCATTTTCATTCTCTGATTTCTTCTTAGCCCCTTTTTAAGCAACATCTGGTATTTTTTTTCCTGTTATATTTTTGAACACGCAGAAGTGGATTTGTGTCTGTGTGTTTGGATATAATTTATTAAAGACCTAAACTTGCAGTTTGTGACTGTAAATTCTCTCCCCCCTTTGTTTGCTGCCTTTTCTGCTTCCCTGGAGCACTGAAGTATAGCAATAAACCTTGTTTCCCTTTCCATCCTTTTGTGTTGAGAAAGTCCTGGCAAACATCTGAATTATTGAAGTCTCCCAGGAGTCATGCCCCAGTTGTCATGCTGAGCTTGCTTTCTTATTTTTCTTTGTAATTTTTCCTGGGTTTATTTTTATTTACACACACATAGAGTGAGGCTAGAAGAGGCCATCGTAATATTCTACTTTAACTTTGAACAGAATCCAAACAGGAGCATCTTCTCCACCGGTATCCTGCTTTCCTTTGTATGTCTCTGTGAAATAGTTTCACATTCTGTGATGAGGAACAGAGTATAAATCACATTAGTTCTCTTGATGTTTGCCTCAGCTTAAGGTTTTTTCCTCTGTATAAAGATAATGACCTTTCCCTTTCTCCCCTACCTAATATTTTCTTGCACGCTGCCGCTGCTGGCGTTCCCACTTTAGTCATGACTCACTCATTCACGTCTTTGTAGGTGCTGCCGTCATAACATCTCTTCAGTGTAAATGATATCAGGTCTATTGGTGTTTATTTAGAAGCCCCAGAAAAGCACTCCCTTGGTGCAGCCAGCCAGCTGTAGTCTGTCTCCTGGGTGGTGGCGGAATTGCCAGGAGTAGCTGCCCAGAGCTCCCTCTTGCAGGGGGAAAATTAAATTTCTGAATCTCTGGGAGACTCAAACAACCTGTGTAACTGTGATGCCACCAAAGGGTTTCTGTTGTGGGCCCGCTGAGCTGTGCGCAGAACAGTGGTTCTGCAGACCGCATCCCTCCTCATTCTGCTTTCAGCCCTCCCAACCCAACTCTGCCGTCCTCAAACCGCTGTCGGCTCTGCCTTTCCAGGGGGAAGAGAAAGCCTCTGCCTAATACTTGTCCTGTGGTTATACCTCCACAACAGGCTGCACGGTTTTCTTCCTTCCTAATTAGCCTCCTGATAGCCCTTAGGAAACACGTGCTTGTGAGAGTGAAAGACATGCTTGGCAGCGGCCTTTCAGCTTGCCCACCGCGGTGTGTTGGTGTGGGTAACTGGACTTAACTCCACAGGAGCTGGCTGTGGCTAGTCTGAATTTAGTGTGAACTTGTACTGGACTCCAGAGCCAAATAGTGCATTTAATTTCCACAGTAATAATCTCTGCCTCCTGCAATCTGAATGATGCATAAATTAGATTGGTTACCCTTGTGTCTCATAATTACTCAGTGTAACTTTTAAGAGGCATTACCCTAAGAATGTAACCCTTGTCTGTCTGCTCTCAAGATTCAGGTAGGGAAGGGTATTTCCAGGTGGGATTGTTTCGAGGGTCCGTAAGACTGCCTGCAGTGATGGCCAGTTTGATGCTGCCTGGGAGTTGGTGACCATGTAGAACCTCCATTGCTCTTCCCTCTTAGCTCGAGTGTGTGAGCGTTCCCCCAGGAGGAATGGGGATGGTTCTGAGTGCTGCCAGCTCCTCTATAGACAAATAGAAGTAAGGGTTTTTTTGCATTTTTTTTTTTCTTTTGGGCGGTGTGCTGTTTCCTTTACAAGTATCACTTAAAACTTTTCAAGGGGTGGAGGAATTGCTGTAGAAGTAAATGCATATTTAATGGTTGGGAGTCCTTTTTAGTGAGGATCAAAGGCAGGGCCTTCTGCTTTGTAAGATGGGGAAAACCATCCTTTTACCACAGGCTGAGAAACGGTGGTTATTTGCATGTTCTCTTTGAAACATTTTAGCAGTGAGAGGGTGGAGAATGTGGGACTGGCAAGGTTGAAGGTCCAAAAGAACATGTACTTTTTTTTTAAAGGCAGTTCAATTTCCTTTCCATAGAGTTCTGTAAACAAGGATATTGTGGCAGTTCTGTTAAGCACTGTCTCGGAAACAGGTGTGTGGGTATGCGTGATTGCAGTGTTCCTGCCATCTGTAGATAAACCTTGTAGAGCTTTCAGCCTGGGAACGCTGGCCTGGCTTGCAGGCTGACGCTTCATCAGATAGCTGAACGTGAAGTAACGGTGTTGACACAGGCTTCCACCAAGGTATTTGTCTCAGTGTAGGAAATGATGCTGAAAATGCGTAATGTTCTGAAGTGGCAGTGGCCAAAATAAATGTGTTTCAGTTTCTCTCCAAGGTAGCTGTTAAACAAATAGCTCTGTGCTCATGCGTAATCAAGTCCCTGTCGATGTTTGGCACTCAGTTGTTTCCCCCTGTCTGAAACAACCCTGAAAAATATTATTTTTTTGTCAGATTCCCTTTTCAGTTGTCTTCATCTGGCCTTTCTAGGCTTTGTATTGTAGCTGTTATCTTTTCAGCTATGAGTATCTATAGTTCTTGGGGGTGTCTCTTATTGATTCATTTGGTCACTTTGGATCTTCCCAACTGTAATCATCTGGTGCTTGAAGAATAAGAAGAAATGTGTATGTTTGGAGAAGTCAAATGTATTTGAAAGGCAATTTTAAAAAAAAATCATCTTTTTAGACATGTCCTGCTACTTCTCCTTATAATCTGCTTCAGTGTGACCACAAGCATATTTTTGAAGCTACACAGGAGCAGTTTTATACTTCTAGCCGTAGCTTAGATTATGGTACAGAACCAAAACCAATTAATGAAAATATTTTGCTTCTGAAGCTTGAGTAAAGCTTATTACGAGAGCTGCTCTTGCATGAAGTGTGAGATTACCTGTTTCCCGAACAGTCCTCTGGAGCTTTTGGGGAACTTCAATGGGAAGGGGAGGTCTGAAAAGCTCATGCTATGTCCACTTGAATAGCTTGTTACTTTATGTATTTTTAAAGCGTTGTTCAAGGGTCATTAAAATGATTTGTGTGTTATTAAAAGAAGGCTGACGTTATTCCTTTTAAAATGAGATTTTAGTGGAGTTCTCATTTAGCTCTGAAGCTCAGAGCAACTGAGCCTGCAGCAATTTTCTTTTGCTGAGAGATGGTCATGGGTGTCCTCCTCCAAATTGACCCAGAGGAGGAGGAAGAAGGGTGCTTTGGGACCAGGGTGGAGGTGCAGCCGTGTCCCCAGCCTGGCATTGCAGCTCTGACGTGGCCAGGCACTGATGAGTTCTGCAGCTCATTCCCTACCCGGTCTGCCTCTGGGTAAAGACAGAAAGTGGCTTCTAACGGTGCTGTTCCAACCATGCCCAGGAATTCTTCTTGCTGGTAAGATGGAAGTTATCGTTCTTTCCAGGCAGCTCACCTAGTGGTATTATTGTTGTTTGGATTTTGTTAGAATAATGTGAATGGTATGTGGTGCTTCAAGAAATGCTAAATTCCAAGATGAGTGCTTTTGCCTGGATATTGTATATCAAAGGTGTCATTACTTTGGTGCTGGTCAGGTTAATTAACTGTTTGCTACGTGATAGTTCTGTGTATAAAAAAAAAAATATTACTAAGCAGTCATATTTTTAAATACCGTTTAACTGATGCAAAACAAACGTGTATTTTGTGGACAGCGATTGAGATACAAAAGTGTACTTTATTCAATTTAGAGAAATAATTTAGAGTAGTGCTCTGTCCTGGCAAATCTGAATACTAATCTCTTTAGCTTGGTCTGGAGCTCAGCAGAAGTGTTTGGCCTGAATTGGATGAAGTGGATTGAATTGTCATATGTAAAAACTCTTTACTCTTTGGTTTTCTTTTACAGCGGTTTAGAAATTGGGGAGAAGAAAGTTTGGCTTTAGTAAGCCTTAGAATTAGAATTGTTCTTTTAAACAGACTTTTATGGCCGTATTAAATATGAGAAGTACACAGGAACTCACGGTGAAGGAGAAGTTTTAATAACAAATGTTGGGCAAGATAAATATTAGTGCTGCTATTTGAGCGCTTCACAAATATTGGAAAATTAGTCATCTTTGTGTGGGAGGGAAATGCCTTCAAGAAGGGATCCAGGTACACGGTGTCTTACTCCCAGCCCATGGAGGAAGACTCTGGCAAATCTCTGTGTCAGACTTGAATCTTGGGAATAGCAGTCCTGTGCTTTCTTCATATTGCTTTAATCTTTTGTGCATCCATACAGCAAACTGGGGGAGGTCTGTAGTTGAAAGTAAGCGTTACTATTGTGAACCCAAATGCTAGAAACTAATATTTTTACTTGGTAGGCTGGGGAAAGTGAGAGCCAACTTGGGACAGTTATTAAAGGTCATAGCTAAATAACGATAAAACCTTTTCATGCTCTCTTTCCTACTTTTTTTTGTTTCTTTTTGCAGGCATCAATTCTGGACTTGCACTCTGGAGCTCTGTCACTGGGGAAGCATTTTGTTAATCTGTACAGGTAAAACGGGAGGGTGGCTTGCTGCCTCTCTTGTTATCCTACACTTCAGGGCTCATTGCCTCTTCAGATTCCTCAAGCCCAGTGGGCTGGAGTTAGTAATGACAAACTGGAGGAGTTGGTTAGATTCACCAGTTTCCATGACCAGTTAAAAAAAACTTCTGTGGCGTGAAAACTGATCTTTTGTTGAACTGGGCTCTTTGAAAGCTACCATTACCTTTATTTTCAGAGTTCTTCTTGCATCAGTAAATAATAGTATTTTTTTCATGGTTATAATGTAGTTTGTCAGCGGTGGAAAAAATCAAATAGTCTGAACTCTTAAAAACTTGAATCCATGTGCTTATTTCATGGTGTGGGAGGGGACTCTTCGTGCCTGGGGAATTCCATTATCAGTTGCTGCATCTTGATCCTTTAATCTTTTTAACATTTAATCTTTGAGCAATGCTTTGGAAACATCACGCTCAAAAACGTTTGTAGGATTTCTTTTGTATTGTGTTTTCATTTATTGATTGTGGGTGCAGCACAGATGACTGTCTGATTCAGCAATTCCTCTTTTAGACTGTTGTTTAATTTTTCAGGTACTTTGGGGACAAAATTCAAGACATCTTCACAGAAGAGGATTTTGCATTATATCGGTAAAGATTTTCAGTAATTGCTGACTGAACCACAAAACATAACTTTATGGGGTTTTTTTCGTAGAGTGCAGGTTGGGAGGGAATTATGCTTTGGATTCAGACATACAATTGAATTTGCAGCTCAAAATAGTGATCTCTGTGAGAATGAAGATGCCTTGAGGAAAATAAGTAAAAGGACCTTTTGGTGGCTACCTGATAAATAACATTTGTTGCTTTGAACTTAGCTGCATTGCCAATGTCAGGACAGTGTTGATGGTGTAAGCATAACCAGAGTGATGGTAGCAGCACACATGTTATCCAAGAGATGTTGTACTAGACGGTAACGACAATCCTATACTATTACTGCATTAGGAACTTGGTGGTTTTTTGGGTGAACTGCAGCAAAGCATTAAAAATGCTAAAGCAGGAAGTGGAAGGACTTCAAATTACTAATGTTCTGGCTGGAGAAGCAGAGCATACTTTCCCCTTAAGAACTCAGAATATGAAATAGTGCTATAATGTAATAGCTTTGGCATCTGATCCTTTGAGCTTTCCTGGAGACCTGCTCATATACTTAACGAAGACAACAAATGTAATGAGTTCCATGTGTCTGTGAAGGTGTGTGGCCAAAGTTTAGGAACAAGCATTCTTTGTTGACTAGACACAATAAATCTTTAGTTATACATTTCAGTTGCTTTCTCATAATTTAAAATGTACCTGCCTTGAGCATTTTAACTCTTTTTGCCTTTTTTTCTTGCTTTTGTGAAGGAATATGACCTCCCTCTAGTGGTGGAAGTAATATTAAGTAGCCAAATATGTTTATTTTATTAGTGTAGTAACTTTATTTGTCTTTAAATATCAACCACTTTGAAGCTTATTTCTATTCAATAACCATTTTTAGATACTGTTGTCTTTATAGATTAACTTCTTTAAAACGCGTTTACTTCTGCCCCCAAAATCACAAAAAATGAGACACTTCCTTGATTATTTTTGAACTTTGACTATATAAAGAAAATACATGGTTTCTGCCTCACCAAAATAGCAGAGAATACTTTGAAAATAGTCTTTGTTTTGCCTAACATTCTGTAGAAGATTAAAGAATCTGTAGAAGTGTGTGTGTAGGGAGTGTATTGCCAAAGAATATTTGTTTCACATGAAAACAAACATTCAGATTTTCACTAATTTTTATGGATTTCTCATCCTTACACTGTAAGATGAGACAGCTGCTAGGCAATATCAATATTCCTTTGGTATTTCAGGCCAATATAGGGAATGTTTTAGTCTGCTGGATATGAATCTCATACAAAATATATTATTAAGTGCTTTAACATGGACTGTATGTCCTTAATGAATGATTTTATGCTATTCTTGGGAGCATTTATCTTCATTACTTTCACTTACCTACCAGGATCAGTTTAAAAATACACTCTGGAGAGAAATAACTAAATGTAATTCATGTCTAAGTATTACTGATTGCAATAATAACAAATCCGAGTAGGCATTCTGAGCCAGGAGGCTGGTTTCTAAACTGTCTCTGTCAAAATTATGTTGCTTCAGAATCAATTACGGTTTGTAGTCTGATGCTTTAACCACCATCTGCTAGGCATATTACAGCAATTCCTCTTGTTTCACATAATAGAAGTGTCTTTATCCAGAAGAAAGACCTTTAAATCTGGAGGCTTGGTTTAAGGGTTGTGACTTCAGTGGCAAATGGCACTATCAAAGATTTATTCCAAGAGTTTTACAACTTATAAAGATAGAGGCATAGAAAGAGCAGAGGAAGAGCTGATAGTTTGCTTTCTCCCTTCATTTATTCTGCATGTGTGATTTCTGTTAAAACTTCCTGGCTGCAGGAGACTGTTGCTTTGTCTGCTTCTGCCGCCTTTGGTGCTTTTCTCCGGAACAGTGCAGAGATGCTGACGAGGGGGCTGGAGAAGTTGTGTGGTTTTGCAAAGCTTTGAGCGTTCCTGTCACCATACTTGAATCACACTTTGCAAGTGACTTCTAACAGTGCATTTTTTTTTTTTTGCTGGTTTGGCAGAGCTTGTATCTTATAGAAACTTTTCTGTGGCACTTTTAGTTCTCTTACTCAGTCCTTTATGCTGCCGCTGATCCATTAAGCTGGCAACTTCACAAGTTAGCGAACATCCTTTCTCTTAAGTTGTATCTTCCTTAGACTTGTAGCTACTTCATTGGCTTTTTTTTTCTTCCTCATCACCCTAACTCCAAAACAGACTTCAGTATCTGCTTTTATAGGTGATGATATGACCTTTTCAGGGAGTTCTCCTCTGCCTTTCCCTGAGTCTGGCCTGTGCACTTTGAACCGAGTCACTGGATAATATGAAATATACAGTGGCTGCTACTGATGGGTTCTGGGAGGGATCCATTTGTCACTTACACTGTTGACTTGGGTGCTGTACTCATATATTTATTGCTGTAGCAGAGCTCTGTTTAGGACATCTGCTCAGAGCCAGCGTACGCCCTAAGCGGCATGAGTGATAGAATAGTTGCTGTGTTTATGAAAATGAATGCTTATATTCTCCAGTGTGAAGAAGTACTTCCTGGCTTGCTATAGTATGCCAGAGCTCTCCTGACAGTTTTTGATATATGAGGGACATGGAGGAAAAAGTATGAAGAATGAGTGGGTCAGGATCAAGAAGGGAGGGGATGCTCCTGCCTCAGCCTCCTGATTCTGCTGGGTGCGTATCGGAAGTGGCTGAGGGAACACTGTGGCTTTTACTGTACCAGATCCAAGGTAGCCAGAGTTCCTGGGCTCATTCATTCCTTCCTTGATAGCACCTTCTAAGCTGAAATGTGCCTTATCTTGTCACATGATTTACACGTGAAGTACAACATGTTTGTCCTTAAATAATTTACCAATAGACTGCATAGGCTGCATCTGGAATAGCAGGTAAGCGAAAGAAAAACGTGCAGTCGTGGTATTGGTAACTGTTGAAATGGCCAAGTCAATGGAAAGCAGGCTGTACAGAAGAGTGGTTGGTTTTTTTTTTTTGTAGGCTAAAAAGTGACTTTATGCTAGTTTTGAAAACAGCTAAGTGCGGTATTTGGCACATGCTGGGCACAGAATGAGCTGGAGTACACAGACGCATGTGTTCAGATACGTGCTTTGTAGGATTCTAAGGAACACGCTGGTCTCTAAAAGAAGTCATGCCTCTGCTCGTACTGCAAGGTAAACATGTCATGCCTATGTGTAGTGTTTAATTTGCTGTCGCGAAGAGGGACACAAGACATCTTACGGAGCTCGAAGCAGAGTTCGTGTTTGCACTAACAAGTTCGTCAACCTGTTGGTGACTCCTGCAAGCGGTAAATGTGACCGTGTGGAACGAAGGGCACCCAAGATCATTGCGAAGAACCCTGCAAAACATACTTTCTGCAGCACACAGTTATCTTTGCCTTTGGTGCCAAACTTGTAAATGGATGTTTTTTACACGTTCTTATGGCAGCTACAAGCCAAGATCTCCTTGTCGTTAGTCAAAGTACTGCAATGCAATATTTTCTAATAAGATCAGTATTCTGCACCTTAATTCTCCACCACCCCTTACATTAAGCATTAAATTCTTTTATACTTCGTGTGGCTTTCTCAAACTTATTTTGAACGGCAGCCACTTACCTATGACAAAGTCAGAAGTCCTGGTTGTTATTCACATGCACTGAGAAACAAGTCTTCCCTTGCATATTTTACATTTTCTTCTCTAGGTTATAGTGCCTACATAGTTGACTTGACTGATGTCACATTATTAGAAAGTAGGTATTAAACACCATGTATGTGTAGAAATAATGTGTGTGCTGACTCAACTAGCAATTTCATGGAGTTTCCGGAGCTTTTGAGCAGTATGGTACATACTTAAGTAAGAAAAAGCATTTAGGCACTTAAAGGTAACGCTCTTTGGAGCTTGTTTTCAGCAAATCTCTGCCATATGGGTTATTCATTCAAACATCAGTGGAAATCTGCAGTTTATTCATGACTGGTGTGCCTTTTTTAGTTTAGTTATAATTGGGTTATTTATTGCACTGCATTACAGTGTAATAAATGTTGTGCATATTTGTAGGCACAGTTTTTCCAGTTTAATAGTTTGTATTAAATATAAACTGCTTGGGCATTTGTTGGAGGTGTATCGGATGGCACTTTGTGTGTCAGGATAGTATTTCATGCTGAAAAATTTAAGAGCATCCACAGGATGTGAAGAAATAAGGAGGCTGAGATGGCCTGTCACTCTTTGCTCTATCGTATGTTACATAGGTTTCTGTTCTACCTCTTATTCAAGCCTGAACTTTGGGCATACCCAATTTACAGCAATGTAGATGACATGTATTTTTTGTTGTGTGTACAATAGGAAAGAAAAAAAATCCAGGATTGAATATTTCCATTCTGTCCCTACCATTTCCCTTTAGAAAGGCCATCCTGTGAAGGGCTTTTCTTAAGGACAAAGCTTGTGGGAAAGGGGTCTTGTTTCTAGTGACCAGTATATGAGTTTGGGTTACTTTGCTTGTTTTTTCCATGTTAGATGTGGAGTTCATTGAAATTAATAAATGACTTCCTACTGACTTCAGCATGTGCTGGATTAGGCCCTAAAAAAATAATCTGGTTGTTCATCAGCTCTCACAAATATGTTTGAGAGCACTGAAGGCAAGCTAGAAGATTAAGTGTCTTCTCCCCCTGAGACTTAACTTTTTTCTGACTTTGCAGCCTTGCACATCAAAGGAAAAAAACTTTTGCTTCGTTACTTTCAACTTTTTATTACAGACAAGTTAACCTCTCTTGCTCATTGAGCTCCGGTGTGAATAGTCAGTATTCTTTTGCCTGTTGATCCCTTTCTTGGAGGAAAAGGCTGTTGCTATAAGCTTGCTGTGCTGCCATGGTGTGTCTGTGTTATGTGTTAGCACAGCTCTAAGTGCAAAGGGGAAACACCTGTTTTTTGAAGCCTAGTCCAAGAAGTTACAATCAGTGGGACTCTTTGATAGCTTACCATTTGTTTTCTTGAATGGCAAATTATGTGCGTAAAACTCATGTTAGTCTGCTATATATGCCATGATTGTCTTAAGTTTGAGTGATGCTGTGATATGGAGGATGACAGCTCATAGGGAAGCAGGAGCACACGAGTCAATTGAAGAAACGCAAGGTTGGCACCTCATGCGCTTGAAGCTACTGTGAGTAAAAGTTATACTTAAAGCCAATAGGACACAGGGAAGCAAGAGGCCAGCGGTATGTTTACATACCCAAAACCCAGCTACCTCGGTCAGCTGAAGGCAACTGCTTGCATGAGACCAGGGTAGCACCTAAAGTCATGCTTTTAGACCTCAACTGCTTCATTACTCTGTCTTCCATTACTTTCCCTGCCTACTTGATTTATAAACAGGAAAAAACAAACTTGTCTTATGAAAGATATGCTTATTTTCTCTTGGCAGCATACTTAAACTGAGTTTATTTTCCTCTTCTTCTGATAACCCATTGGCCGGTCCAAACCAGTAGACTTCTGGCTGCTGTTGTTGTCTTTCGGGAAGAGTTGAGTAGCTTTGCTTCTTACTTGGTTTGCAAAACATGTGGTCTTGCCCAAAGCCATTGCATGTAAGTCTCGAAGAGGAGTGAAGCTTTAACGGAGCCTTATAAACACCAGACATCCAGGCTTAATAGAAAGCTTTTAAAAGTGGAAAAGGAATCAGGCAGAAAGAGGAAGCGGTGCTGCTTAGAGAGCAATACAACTACTGGAGATTTAAAGTTATGTCAAGACTGTGGCCCAAGTACTCCAGAGTAGATCTGTTCCAGCTGGCTGGTGTGAGTGGTTGCCCGGTCTCAGAGCCAGGGAATATGCTGCTTTAGTATTTGTGGGTTAGGCTATTAATTCTTGTGTTGGGTTGTTCAAAGTGCCAGCTGCCCTCAATTCATCATGAAGTGAAATGAGTAATTACATTTAATGCTTTTTGGGAAACATAAGGCAGCCTCTGTTGAAATCCTGTCTCTTGGAAAGAAAAAAGACAGAGATCAGGCTCCCACTGGCATGAGGAAGGACCTGTAGATCCTTTCCTGAGGTCAGTTGTACAGACTCTCCCACTGTGTAGCTCTCAACTTGAAACCTCGGTTCATGCAGCCATGTAAACACCTGAAGAGCTCACCTCTAACTTGGTTTAATGGTTTTGATACTTCACATGTGAAATAGTTTGGTTTGACTCCTAAAGCTTAGAGCCCTAGAAATGTAAAGTGAGACAGGTTAAAAATCAAATCTGTATGTGTTTTTTTTTTTTAAATATTTGTGAGGGACAAGATGTGAACAGAATGACTATTTAGGACTTTTTTAGTACTTGTGGAAATAGCTTTTTTTAAGAGGTGACTTTCACAACCTAACACTGTAGGTTTGGCTTTAGTTCTATCACTTTTGCTTAGTCACTGTTTAAGTTCCCTAGAGAAATACTTGGGAAAAACTTTTTTTGACAATTATGCTGAAGTTCAGTACTACCCGGTGGAGAAATGTCTGATGCAGAAAAGATGCAAAACTACTAATGTTATTCTATGCACAACTTCAGAAGTGTGCTTACTCAGAGTATCTCATTTGTGGGCTGCTTTTGAAGCACCTGGCACAGAAGAAAAGGAAAGCTAATGCAATAGCTAAGAATGTGTTAAAATTGGGAGAAAACAGTATAAAGATTTTAAGAAGCATAGAGGACTACATTTTAAAAAAAAAACCACCAATGTTTTAGTTTCCTCTCATTGTGTTATTGCATTCTTTGCTGTCTTTTAAATTCCCTCAAAGTTAAATACTAGCCGTATGTGTTTACTGGTGGATTTGCCAGTGGTATTCCTCATTAATCACAAATTTTTTTCTCTTTAAAAGTGCTGTTGACTGAACTAGGGCTGGCAGTTCTCGATAGCCCTGTATGCAGCAATATTTGTCCTGAAAGATGTATGTTGCTACATAAGCAGTTCTGTATAGTAACACATATGTCATTACTAGACTTCTACTTTAATTATCTTAAAAATAAAAATCCTGTTCTTCCTGTATCCCAAGAAACACAGGAATAGCCCAGATAGGAATAGTTTGGTTAAATGTTTTAAAAATAGTTGGGAAGGTCATCTTGCATTCATTTTTAAGGAAAACCTGGTTGTGATACCAATATGTATGTTGACAGAGAACCCTGAGTTTCATGGTACCAGGGACTTCATTGGTTAGTTAAAATTAGTGTAAAAATAGTTGAAGGCTCTTCAGAGGCAACCCTTTTTGAAAATACAACTTTCTAGTTACTGGCTTTGGATTAAAAATACATATGTGAAAGAGTTTTTAATCTTTTCAGTAGTTAATAAACAGTGAGATATGCATGGAGTTTTTCAGGAAAACAGACTGCTTAACAAAGAAATTTTAAAATCTAGGCCACAGGAGACAGATAGTTTACTGTTCTTGATATTCTGAGACTTAAAAAAAGGCAAAACAACAAACACCAACCCAAAACACTGGGGTTTTTTGTTTGTTTTTTTTTTATGTAGTAGATCTGCTGTATTAAGGCAAAATAAGAGAGAGAGTATGGGTATATGTTCCCCAGGATTTATCATCTGAGGACGAAGCCGAGCTCTAAAGAAGTGATAATGGTGAATGAAGGAGAATACAGAAGCAGCAGGAGAGGGGTGTCACGTAGCATGTTGTGTTCTTTGCAGCGATGTGAGACAGAGAATTCAACAGAGGATTGCTCAGGCATTTGGTATCAGCTCTGCTTCCATGTACCTGACTAAGCCAACGTTCTTCTCGAGAATAAACAACACAGAAGCCAAGACAACACACGATGAATACTGGCACCCACACGTTGACAAGGTAAGTAGGAGGCTGAGATGGGATGCAAATGTTTCCTGTTATTATTAGATTGTTTGGAAGTCATTTTACATTAATCAGTCAAACATGTTTGAAAACTGGTGCTTGTAAAAATCCTTTGGAGGATAAAGCTAATGGAAGGGTAAGTGAGTTTTAGAAACATAGGCCATTACATTCCTTTTTATCTTATTTTCTCTACTTTAGTTCTACTAGAATTAATAAATTGCATGAACGACTACTCGGGAATCTTTTTTGTCAGAAACATTAATTAAATTGACCTGCACCTACAAAGTGTTTCCATTTCATCAAACCTACGTTTCCAGTTAGGGTATCACTTTCAGCTAGGTCTAGCGGGAGCTATTTCAAGTGGTCTGTTAGTTGATCTGCGCCTCTTGATAAATGCTTAACACTTATATTTTGTTCATATGTGAATTGAGGCACTTCTACTGCATGTTCTTCAATGGGGATGTGCAACCCTCTTTCAATAATTGGATGGTTTTTTGTTTTTAGAATGGAAGTATTGCAACTTTCTTTTAACTGCACAGTCTTCTACCTGTAGGCTCGTAGCTTAATACTTCGCATTTCTCAATGGACTTAAACTCAATGCCAATCCCAAATCATTTATTTCTGAATTTAACTGAGTTCAAAGGTTCCACGCAGTGTAGCAGAATCAAATAGGAAAAAACCTAAACAAAACCACCTAAACAATCAAAAAAAACCCCTCACCAGAATACCCACATTTCATGTCTTCAGGATTTAAAAATCAGAGTCACTCTAGAGTCATGGATCAACCAAGATGGAGCCAAAACTTATCCCATCAAAATCTAAGTTACGCCTCAGTGCTAGAGTCTGTATGTGGGCAGTGTACTTTTGAAGTTTATGACCTGAATCATCTAGATCAAAAATCGGAGAAATATTCCTTGCTTTGAAAATATTTCCTGGAAAAAGTCAGTCTGAGAGAAGAACAATGTCTGCTGTTGCTCGTAACATTAGTGTAAGGTCCTGTGCCCTTTCGTGTCATGTAGGCAGAAGCCACTTACATTTAGAAAATGTGGTGACAGTGGTAACTGATACAGCCACTCTTTGAAAGAAGAAAGTAATGCAGGGTGTAATTTGCAGTCCTAAAGATGAGAGCAGCTTTTGGATGCTTCTTGTTTAAAAAGCTGCGATGTAACCGTTGAATAGGAGTGGACCTAGAACCAGAGAACTAGTTTTGAGATACAGTTTCTTTTGACTAAGTGCTGGTGGGAACTGGTTGTAGGGAGCAAATTGTGCTGGGGGGGTTCATAAGAATTCCATCACGCATTGCCCTCCTTTCCAAGAGATGCCAAATAAACTAGGGATTCTGTCTGTGTACAGTGCAGTAAATTCATACGTTCCTCATAGTGTTTCCACTCTGTCAGAGAACTGAATTTGACTGCCACAAGAGAAAAGAAAGCAGTAAATTTCAGTAGCTGATGGCTATTTTCTCCACTTTTTTTACTTCAGCCCAAAAAAGCGTATTTTAGAATGTTAGACTGGGATTTATTCCTATAATGAGATTTGTGTCTGCACAAGCATTAGGCTTGCCAATATTCCCTTTACTATTTCGTGCATGCATTTTGCATTGGTAAATGAATAAGGCGCTGGATAACCTTACGGTTAAGTGTTTCTACCTGAATTTCTCCTTTAATGTACAAGTTATTTTGTCATTCAGAAGCAGATCTGTTTCCATGAAGATAATTTATTTCCTTTGTAGAAGCTGCTTCTCTGTTATGGCATCCTGACACTGCCTGTACATGATGGACAGCAGGCTAGACATTTTGCTGGTTTTATCTATCTGTTTTGTCCACACTTTGTTTATCTCGCAGGCTGTCTGCTCAGGGACCACATACATCAACTGATTGGCCTTGGCTTTTTCTAACCCACCCCCACCTTCAAAAACAAAACAAACACAAAATGTGGGCTCTTAAACTTGCTATGTGTAACCTAAACCTTAATAGTTTCTATACTGAATAATTGAGTAGTCTGATTTATGACAGCAGTGAAGAGATAATTATTCCACTTGGGGCAGTTACCAAACACCATGTTTGTAATCGCGTAGAACTTGGCCCCCCAAAATATGAAGATGTGACATGCTAAATTTCAAGGTATTTTTTGAGAGAAGTATTGTTTAGAGCACACCGGGAGTTAAAACTGTAGCTTATCCTGTTTATTTTATGTAAGTAGCTTGACCATTTTTCATTTCTATAGTGGCTGACTTCTGCAGTGAGTTGCCAGTACAGGTAAAGCGAAAGCATTCAAACCATGGCAGTGCTCTGTGTCTGCGCCTTAAACTTATATTTCAGGTTTGAATGTATTTTAGTGTGGTTATTAGCATTCTTGTTCAAGAATGTTCTTGCAGTAAGGATTGCATGTGAGTGTGCCAAAGTTGGGCTGCTGTCTGTGCTGTCGTGACAGCAACATTGCATGCTGAGCTGGGAGCCCTGTGTGGATCAATTCCCTTTCATTTTTTGGGGGGGACCACAAGGGAACAGAACTTCCTCGGTCCTCAGCCATAGAGAAGGGGCTTTGTGGGTGCTGTGGAATCCAGACCTAGAGCAGACTTGTAAGTGCTTCTTGAGCTCATGGTTTGGGGGTCCATTTCTCACTCTTTGGTCTTCACATGGAGCAAATGCTGTTGCCAGCGCAGAGGGTGTTGGAGAGAGATGGACAAGGCACTATGAGCTGGGATCATTCGTGTGGAAACTGCTCCAGCTCAGTGGCTCATCCCTTATCTAGGATAAAGGACTTCAACTATTGCCAGATAATACAGTTACTTCTTGGGTTTAAATGCTAGTTGTTTGTGTTGCCTGGTTGAAAATTGAGAGTTTGGATGAGGCTAATGATGCTTTAAATAGGGTCTGGTAGAGATACATCCTTGATCCCGTTCACTTCATGTCCATCATGAAAGTCCAAATTACATCATCACGCATCAATGCTACTGGACGCTGTCTGCCTTCATGTCTGTACATCACTCACTCGAACTGGCATCAAGGGGTTAATTTGAACGCTTTCCTTGCTGCACAAACAAGCCTCTAATGCCTCTCTTCTCAAACTTGTGTTTGTGTCAAAAAGTCTGGTATCTTTTTCCCCTTCAGTGCAATTGGAACGGAGCTATCTGGGGATGCAGCGTTCACGTACGTGTTTGCCAGATCATGGCTTAGAGAAAACGTTACAGTATGTGTGGAATATATCTACATTTAATTTTAGCCTACTGTAGGTGTACATCGTGTATATCTGTATCTATATTGCTATGTGTTTAGAAGGAGGTAAAAAAGTATTTATAGTTAATCGGGCTGTGCAGGAGACAGAATTCAAGTAGAAGGTCAGTAGGTCAGAAAATACTTTGGAGAAGGCTAAATAAGATAGAAGTTGTCTTCTTCACAGGTTGTCTTCAGGGCAGTCAGCCTGCCTCCTATTTTAATTTCTCCAACAAACTAAGTTTCACTTACCACTTCCAGACTTTCCAGTTGAAAGCAAGGGAAAAAAATGCGTTGCTATTGATCTGAGGTAGGAAATACTTTTCAGATTAGGGAAGTATGTGGCCTCCAAAATAAGTGTGAATACTAGGGAGCTGAAGAAAAATCAGTAAAACTGAGCATGTTAAAAAAAACTTGCCAGTTTGTTGGATGCTTTTGCGTTGTATCATTATTTATGCTTTCCCTTTGGGATAGGACAAACCACTTCACGTATTTCTGCATAATAACTGAACAGTGAAGGTTGTTCCTAGAAGACTTCAGAATTTTTTCCCCCTTTACTCTTTCCAAAAGAAAGGTAAAAATCAAGCCTTTGAAAAATGAATCTGACACGTTCTTTATTTCAAAGTCTGACACTGTTGGTTCAAAGTTATAGGCTTCTTGAAGCACACAAATGTCACTCTTGCCTTTTTCCCTGTATTGCAGAGTCTATTGCAGTTATATTTTTTTCAATCTGGATGTCCTTGGTTTGGAATATTTTAACTGCATAATAGAGTAGCACAGATCTGTTGTGTTTCCCTGAGGCTTAGTTTTTTTTCCCGAAAACGTATTTGGGTTTTATTACATAGGAATGGAAACCCTGAAATCACCCAAATGACTCATTTAATCTTGTTGAATTTATAAGCATCTAAATCAAACGGAGTGTTGGCTTAAGATATGGAGTTTCATCTTGCATGGAATTTGTTTGGAACTGAGCCTTTCAAATGTCTGATTTATAATGGAATGGCTGTTGCATGCTCAACTCTGACAGCGGTATAGTCTTATAATGTTCTCTAATAGAAGTGATGCAGGACTTGAAGATTTCTGCAGTCCCCTGCCTGGGCGAGGATCCTGTCATACTTCACAGAATTGTCAGGCTCTGCCATAAGGTCAATTTTGGTTTGTTTTCCTTGGATTTCTTACATCAGAGCTGTTCCAGGACTTCAGTGCAAATTTTCTTGAAAATTTTTTTTAGCCTAAACTTGTTCATGATCAGTTTATAGCTATTTTTTTTCCCCCTCTCCTCCCATTCCCATGTATTTATGGGTAGCAATACCCTTTCAGCCTTTCTTTAAGCTGAAGAAGCCAAACCTTCAAGTCTCCTTCCCTGCCATACGTTCTCCATCTCCCTAACCCTCCTGGCAGCCTCTCTCCGCTGCCTCCGAGGCCATTGCCGATACCGGCTGCTCTCTGGTCAAGCTGACTTCTCACTCTACTTTTTCTACCCCTTGTAGTGTTAGACATATAATGAAATACCTCAAAAGGCCTTACTTCTGCCTTAGGACTGCATTGTCTTTGAAATACGAGGAAGTTTATTCTTTTCTGCTCAAACCTGTTACCTTGGCTCACCTACAGCCCCTTGTAATTGAGAGACATGCTATTGATGTCTTACATTGTCTGCTAAATATATACGACCAATATATGGAACACTGGAAGCTGCTATCAAGGCTATTTTTGTGATTATCTGCACAGAGATAGGTACAGGCTTACAGGAAAACAGCAGTTTTGACTCTTATTTCTGCAAGATACCATGTTAGACCTTTGCTGATTGGAAAGCGAATATATGTTTGTATCTTCTTCTGCAATGGAAAGCAGAGGATGCTGTCCTACATATCTTTCTTAGTAACTGCAGGCCTATTGTATGTTCTGCAGTTGTTTAATTGCATACAAACATGTGTCACTCAAAAACCCATGGGTGCCATACTGCAAAATGTCGCTGGCTCATTCTGACAATTAGTTGTATTTATAATAGCCTTTAAAAAAAGCATCATATAAATATCATTATAAGCATCTACCATTAAATATTAGCCATGTTTTTGACTTATTTGGGTAAAGGGTGCTCAAAAAGAGCATGCTAACTTTATGAAGTACCAGGCTGAATAGAAATGCCTGTATATTTTGAATCAATTGTTCATAAGGAGCTCTAGAAACTTGATTTGCTGCAGTGTGCCTGCATGGCTTATTGCCTGGGTTTAATGACAGCTTTTTTTCACATGGTCTGAACTTCTGGTTCAATTATTAGCCCTGCTGGTATTGGAAATCATTACCAGAGTAACAAATACATTTGATATACACAGGGGACTTCTAGCATTATGAATAGCTGAGTATAACTTAATGCCTTCTTTCCATAGCATTGTGTTTCTCAGGCCTGGCTGCCTTCTGAGAGTTGGTAATGAACAAGAACAGAAAAGCCATTTTCCGTAGCATACTTGGTTCCTCAAATTAATCATCTGTAGAAATCAGATGTGTTTGGTTAGGCTAAAATGGTTTGTAGTCAATCCTGACAGTTCAGAGTTGGTAAAACCTCCTTGGGGAGGATGGGGAGCGCACTGATGGAGCAAAGATTGCTGCACTCAGAGAAACATGTCTAATGCGTTTGACTTTCAAGTATGAGTTGAACCAACTTCTTCACTATGCTGATGCCTTTGCTGCCCCAAAGACTTCCTTAAACTTGGCTGGAAGTTTTACTCCCAAATCAATGAAGGTGGAAATAGCTTTGCCAGGCTGATCAGAGGGCTGTAGAATGGCTGTTTTGAGGTGCTGCGGTACCACGTGCTCATTAATTCCCACTTATTGCCTTGTATTGCTACTAAGGGTTGGGTACCCTGCTAAGGGTTGGGTAAATATGAGGAGAAGGGGATCACCAAAACATTTCTTTCATTCTTGTGATTTGAGCTGTGTAGTGCAGTATATCACCAGACTTGGCTTTTTTCCTTTAAGCCCTTTTGGTCAAAATAATAAAATGAGGAAGAACGAAAATGTCTTCCTATTCCATCTGCTGCTATGTTCTCTTAGTCATTGCCCTTACAGAATAATATGTACAACTGCTGTTGAGCCAAAACTTAACTGGCACTAATGAATGTAACTTAGAACAAAATTGAAAATATTTAGAAAACTTTGAAGTTTGGGAGTAGCACCTACCTCTAACAGTCACCAGGTCAGTCAAAACACTCTGCAATATATTTATACAGTACTACTGTGCTGCGCATTTCACTGTTTGGCAGTGTAAGGCAGAACTCGATCGAGTTGTGATATACTGTAAAGAAACTGGACAATACAGCTATTGATTTTAAGTATATTTTTAGTCGTTGGTGACATGTAGATATGAAAAGGAAATATTTTCAGAATCAGCTAAACTCAGTGTTGAATATTTAGATAGCTTCACTCTGAGCAGTAATATATAGTATATCTTTTCTCCATCTTCAACATATGTATCAGGCAAAAAGAGTACTTTAAAAGGAAGGAAAATCACCTTGTTATACTTAAAAACAGGGTGTTTGGTCTGTAGGCTGAGAAGAAGCAGAGACTTTTTCAAAGTCACATTTGAAGGTTTTTAAACAAAACTTTTATGGAAAGAAGTTCCCCCAACAAAGGCGTGTTTACTTGGAAGGTCTGATTCAGTGGTACCATGAAGCTCCTGTGTGGTAGTTGGTGAAAGAGTAAAAGGTGAGGTTTCCAAAAACCTATAACCAGGATGAGATAATGGGCGGCAATAATTAGTCAAAGGCTGGTTTTGGGTGTCGTTAACCTTATGGTGAAATTTTATCTTGAAATAGGATAAATAGATCCGCGCCCTTCTGTATGTTTGATATAATGCAGAAGTGTAACTTCTGATGCTCTGTTGGGTTTCGCTAGCTGTTTAGTAGACACAAGGTGACAGAAATCAATAGGAGCACTTCTTTAATTATGGAAACTGTAATAATAAACTTAACGTGCTAGTCTTGTATGTAGGGTGTGTGTGAATAGAATAGACTAGTAAACATACATCCTTTCTAGAAAAGAGTGTGCTCAACTTTGAGATGCCTTTATTAAATATATGAGATCTGGAACATTAGAAAAACCCATCAGGTCCATCTGCTTAATTATTTGTGCTCTGCAGAGATGAGAGGAGAAATTGGTAATTTTTGGTGATGTTGTCTTATTCCTAGGTGACGTATGGCTCTTTTGACTATACTTCACTGCTCTATCTCTCGGACTACACTGAAGATTTTGGTGGTGGACGGTTTGTGTTTATGGACACAGGTTCCAACAAGACGATAGAGCCTCGTGCAGGTAAGAGTCTTGGTTTGGCTGCTTTGAGACCAGCCAAACTGTGCCATTTATTAACTGGGTGGGCTGGCAGATGTAGTGGGACTTTGTTTTGTGTCAGTAGTAACTGTGGAATAACGTAGCATTTTGTCTTTAGATTGATTACATAGAAAGTAAAGATTAAAAAAGGTTAAAATGGGGCCACAGTTTGAAATATCTGGAGTTAAGCCACACAAAGTGACTTCCTTGAAAGCTGTAGGGTTTAGAACTGCAATCCAGTTATGACAGCTTAGCAGGTCCCTACGTCTCAAGAGCAAAGATAACTGTGTGACTGCAGCAAATCCCAAATAAAGCAATTTACTTTAGACTGTCTAGCCGGAAACTCCTTTGCTGTTCAAGTTGGGCCTTAATACCCTGTAACGGTAGTGGGCTGGGTGTGAAGATGATTGATTACCACAGCCCTGCCAACCTGCAGTAACATGATGAACCACAGTAACTTGGTTATAAGTCCACACCTGCTTTCAGTGGATCTGACAGGGATGAGCATTCTGATGGCTGTCAGTTATACTTTAAAAAACATAATAAGTCCTTTCCTTACGGCTGGTTTAAGATTTTTCGAATGTGGATCATTTTAAACTGGAATTATTTTGGGGCAATATGCTTAGGAAGAAAGAGCTCAGCTTCAACTCATCTGTCTGGCAGGTGCGTACTGAGCTTACAGCAGTGTAACCTTTTGTAATGCAAGACCAGTCACGCTTCCGCAGGAAAAAAATAATCAAGGACAACTTTGTATTCCTACTGTGTTCCATCTCTTCCAAGAGAGAAAGATGGAAATGTACTCATTTAAAGACAGGATCAGTAATTGTCTGCTGACAGGCGTAACCCCAAGCAGAACTGCCTTTGGAGTACTGCTGCCTGCAAATGGGAGATGAGTGTGGAGTTTTTAGACTTACGGATCATAGCGATCCACTCACCAGCATTGATAAACTCTGAGATTATCCGCATTCTGGGTTTGGTATCAAGAATTTTGTGCTTGATTATTTTTGGCTTTTGTGGTTGGAAATAAACCCTAAACTGGAAGTATCATCTTTAGCAAAATGCTGCCAACAGTATTTTGAAAGGGACCACACTAAACAATTCCCTTTCCAGGTGCAATTCTAAGAATAATATGTTTTTATAGCTGTAGAAATCATCGTTGAATTCTAGGTGGCTGGGAGGACAGTTGTCTCCTTGCACACTACGGGGGCACTCGGTCCAATTGCTGTATTCAGTGTGCCCCTGACTTAATTTTGAAAAGTCTGCAACTGTGAAATTGCTTACGTTCAGCCCCATCCGATTAATTTTCAGGCTCTGCTGCAAGGTATTTGCTCTTTGTCGTTCTTGGGGAGGAAGGGGGTGCAGATAAAGTACAGAAAAACTTTTACCAGCACCTGCTTTTGGCCCTTCCCTTTCACGGGTGGTTGCAGTGACAGTGAGCGTGCCACAGAGCTGGCTCAACACACCTTCTAAACCAACCGTGCAAAGCTTGTAGGGAATGGCCTGTTTTGAAAGATCAAATGTGCTACATGTACACAACAGAAAACTTAAGTTTAATGCAAGTTACACCTTCATAACACACTCCTCTGTCTAAACACAGTTCTCAGGGATCCCATGGTTGTGTCAGTACCTGCGGTGCGATCTGAATAACTGCTGATGTCCTGGGAGACAAGGAGAAAAGCCTTAGAGGGGAAGCACAACATAAAGGCTGTTTTCCTCTGGCTGATAAAATGCAGCTTGTGAACAAGGGAATGACTCCAGGGTGTTTTCTGTTGCTGGTACAAGTTGATATATTTTTCATGTACAGAATGTTCCTTTGCAGTGTTGTTTTCTTCGTGGTGTGGGGTTTTTTTATGCTGCTTCTGAACCCTTGTGCTTCACTTGTCACTCCAGCCCACTTTTAAAACCATGCATTGATAAGCTTTTCTCCTTTTCATGTAGGAGATTCAGGCTTTTTTTTGAGATGACTGTTGTAATTGCTGGTTCAGTTTTAGTGCATGACAGCTAACTTAGCTTCTCCATATTGCTAATGCCATTTCATTTCCAAAACCTGGCACTTCTTTGTTGTCTCAAAGTTAGTCTGCATTTTGGGAACCTGGTACCGTGTGCCAAAATGAGCATGTTCCTTTTTCTGTAAGCAGTAATTTGTTAAAGGGTCAGGCTTTACAGTAGGGAACAGAAAGGCATTGTTACTGATGCAGCAGAGCAGAAAAGCAGTAATTTGAAATACAAAAAAAAAAAGACAATTAAAAAGAAAACATTGGGATTTCCTAGGTTTGGGAGTGCTGCGTAGGCAAGTCCCGCTGCTGCTTCAAATGCTTCCATAGCACTTAGCGCTTAAGGATCAGTCTTAACCAGACAGTTGGGGACAGGGAAAACTATTTTGTTAGAAGTGGAGCCTAATTTTAAAACGCATCACTTCTCTAAAATGTATCTCTGGTGGATTGTATAAAAAGTCTGCAAGTCCCAATTCTCACGTATATGAGTGAAAATCTCAATATAATTTGTAGCATGGGCTATAAAATTGTCTAGTTCAGTTATTAACAAATGTCTCTATCTTTAAGAAGGAGTTAACCTAAAGGCTAAGAGAATTTTTTCTTTAGTGGACGTGAACAAGTCACCACTGTGGTGCCAGTTCACATGTACAGACCTTTGTCTAATCCTCAACCAAATGTGGCATTAAGGAACACACTTTTCTTGTGTCCTGATGGGCTTCAGAAGTATCTATGTGTCTTTTGAGTTAAGTCCGGACCTCTGTCTGCAGCAAGACACTCACTGTACCATGAGTAAGAGAATCCTTAATGCCAAGTAAAATACTACTTTGAAAAGAAAACTTTTTTTTTCTGGACAAAGAAACAGTTCTGAAGTTGTATCTGTTGCTTTTAAATGTCTAAGTGAATTTTATTTCCAAAGTGTTATATTAGCATTTTCTTCTGTCCTTTACACCACGGGTAGCTCTGTTCAAGTGGCAAAATGTTTAGAATGAGGTCCTTCAAAACGAAACCCACGGCCCTTTCCACATAAAACTTACCTTTACCTGCCTGAGACATTGTTTAATAACCTTCGATAGATATAGGGGGGTTAAGAATAAATGGCAGACATCAAGGCATTCCTTATTCAGTGATAAAATTGGTATGCTTTCTGCTGCTACTAAATTTGCCAGTATGAATTGTATTTAAAACGTCATAATTTTGGAGAGTCTTGTGTGAATTTGGGGACTGGCAATGTTAGACAGGTCACAGACTTCACTCACTTTTTGATACAGGGTAGATGAAACCCTGCAGCTGGAATGAAATCTCAGTACAAGTTGTGTGTTCCCTATTTGCATGTGCATTTTAAGGTCAGCTTTCCTGCACTTATTTTCAACTCACAAAGGTGTTTGTTCTCCATACAAGTTGTTTATTATATAAGGGTAGAAGGAAAGGTCACAATCACTTCTTCTGTCTGTCTGTGGTAGCAAATAATTTATGGTGCAAAATTAATTCTGTGCATTGGAGAGTGAAATGTGACTCTTCCTTGAATATCAAACTTTGCATATTTTCATAGCTGTCAGAAGTGTGTGATTCTGAAAGTGTAAAAATACTTGAGATGAAGGTATGAGCTATTTGGGAACTTGGGTTATCCTTCATTTAGAATGGAAAAAAGTCTATGCTCAAAGCCTGAGCCATTAGTTTTTCTGCTGGGGTAAGGAAAAGCATACATTTAAGAATGCACAAATAGCCCTCTCATAGTGCAGGACTGGGTTTCAGGGTGTCTGTGTGTACGTTCACGGAGATAAGTGTAGTTTTATTGCAGTGGTTAGATATCACATGCCTGTCAGATCCTGTAATCATGAGAATAATTGCAGTACTTTAAATGGTGGGAATTTGTCATATCTTTATTTTATTGTGGTCTTTAAAAAAAAAAATCAGTTTGGAGGAACTGAATACTAAAGGGTGAGGGAGTGCAGGGGAGTGACACAAAGTGCAATGACATGAAAAGTAATACTTCCAGATTCAGAAGTCCTACAACACCATTAACACACGGTGTGAGAAATGTGTTTAAAGGCATATATTTAGTAATCCCTCTTGTATCATGGCACAGGGGATTTTTTTTTTCCCCACCTAGAGTATAGGTAGCCTGATTTTTCTCTACATCCGATCTGCGTCATCCAGATCCGGTCTAGATCGTGATAATTGAACATTCCTAGGTTTAGTTTTGCTCCAGTCAGTAAAACTAGAGCACATCGTGACGTTAAATCAAACTGAAAGTTGAGAATGATTAAAAAAAAAAAAATCCACAGAAGGAGCTTTTGGTCCTAGAGAAAAATAAATGGAGCTGGCATTAGCAGCTGCAGTCATAACGAGCTATGTGAAGTTTGCAGGTTGTAGGAGAGCAATTCTTACTGATTTGCAACACTAATCACAAATTGTGCCTGGGACTGGGAAGATGATTGCAAAGAGAAGTGGTAGAAAAAGGAGGACTTGTTGCAATTGTGACAAAAACACGCAGAAAATAGCTCAATAGCTCCTCATTTCTTTGTAGAACTCTGAAGGTTTTCTTTTGCTTTGTGTTTTGTCTTCTGTGGAAAGACAACTGTCTTCCAGACTCTGGTTTTGTATTCCAGTGGTGCTTGATGGTAGGTTTATGATGGTGTTAAATGAAATAATCTTTTAACTGGGCCCATAAAACAATGGGTACCTGGGAGGTGCAGGTCAGACCTGCATGTCACACGCTGCTTATATGAACTTCTTCATACAAAATACACTGTTTTGTTGAGGGCATCTGTTACTGAGGGCGGTAAGGGTGACTTTACACTGCCTGGACCGTTGAAAGGACTGAGGAGTGTCGGGGGAGCTAAACGGATGTCTTGTGTTACAGTTCCACAGAGCATTGGCAATACTGAGAACTGGCCTCTAAGGCTTTTTTCCCTGGTGTAAAATACTTAGTTATAAATGAACACATGTAGCATGCACCTTATCTGTTTTTCATTGCTTGCTGCACAGGACTTTGTTTTATGTAAAGCTTATGCAAGCCAATATTTCACAAATTTGATTTGATACTGCTAGACAAATATGCAGCAAAGTTGAAGGCATAAAGAGGGAGCAGAGGAAAATCAGTTTCAGCCAGTTGCTTGATGAAATTCAGGCGATGTAACAGATAAAGTAAAACAAAATACCAAATTAACTGCTGGTTCAGCTGTGTTACGCTGTATAGTTCGGTAATGATGCTTCAGTTCCTGGTTCCTAAGCTTTGTGAGTGTTAATGTCACACACCGTAGGTGCTATCATGAAATCTTCTTGTTTAAAGGCCACTTTTTGAATAAGCAATGAGCAGCAGAAGTTACCCTTGTGTTTATGCTTCAGTGACTTACTAAATGTAAGGATGACTTATTCCTCTATTGAAAGTCCAAAACCTAGGATTCTGGCATCTGTGTGATTTGACTCTATTAAATATGACACACTTAGCAAGGCCAAGAAAAGTAAAATAGATGATCCAGAGGTGTTTCATGTGATTGGAATTGCAATGCTTTGTTCTTAAAGGCCTCTCTTGGTGACAACTTTTGGTAGGAGTCAGACTTGGAAACCTCCTGCAGGTGCGCAGAGTGCCCTGGTGTGGGAGAGCGGGGCCGGCAGTATCAGCTGGGGGAGGCTGAGAGCAGAGGGGAGACCTGGAAGGCAGAGCAGAGGTGATGTCCCTGCCTTCTCTTGGCTGCAGGGAGAAGAAATGGAGCCAAAAGGCCTCAGTGAGACTCTAACTGTGATTTGGGGAGAGACCTCTAAATACTTCGCTAGGTTGTCACACCTTTGAACATAATGTACAGAGCAGAAACTCCTTTTATTTTCAACAACCAACTGCGCTGATAGGAGAGAAGCAGGCAGGGATTCTGTTGAAGTCGTCTAAAAATGCTCATGTAATTTTAGTAGGAAATAATTAAGTTCACTTCTTTTCTTTTAGAAACTGTAATTTGGAACTTTTCAGTCCAGGTGCTTCTGAATTTAAAATAGCAGCAAGTACTTTTAAAAGGATTGATAACACTTCTACAAATGACAAGCTGGCTGGGGGAGAATTTGCTGTGTGCATCAGTGATTGTTATTTATAACAGCAAGTAATTTCTATGTCTAGTAAATAAATTTGGGACAAACTTGTAACTAGGCTTCATTAGATCCCCATTGCAGGCTTGGGGTGTTTTTAGGCCCCAGGCTTCTTTATGCTTCTGTGCTTGGCATACATGTAGCAAAATTCTTCATCGAAGCTTGTGCCCTCTCTTCACCCCAGATGAGCGCCCTTGTCATTCCAGGTTACTTTTGTGGGGTTTAAGTAAGGACTTGCTTAAAGCTCTCCCCATTCAACGTTTATTTATAAGTAATTGAATAAGTATATATGTTAAATAAGTTTTATTGTGCAATTATAGAAAATAGTATTATCCAGTTACTTGCCTAATGATATGGTGTTTTTTTCTTGGACACTTTACATTACGATTAATTGCTAATTCAGCCTCAACAGATGACAAGGATGAGAACAGAAATGTATTTGTGCAGTTTCCCCAGCAGTGCTTCTGTCTTGGTGTCACTCAGCAGATGAGATGCAGTTTTTCCTTCTTTACCGACCGACATTTACAACTGATAAATGTTAAGCAGACAGTCAAAGCTGTCAGTGCATAAGATGAAAGATGCTGAATAGATCTGTAGTGCCAAATAAACCATTCCTGCTTCCTTTTTAATCAGGCAGATGAGTTGCTTCATTTCCTTCTGAGCAGCAGCTCGGTCTTCCCAGTGCCCCCATCCAGCTGCCGTGGATGATGGAGGTGAGACCTCTTATGGTCCCCCAGCCCTGCTTTGTGTCCCTTCCCTGTCCTGGCACCAGGCGGGGGCAGCCCCTGCCCTTCCCTGGTCTCCAGGCGCAGTTTAAGCAGACCAGGAAGGGCAGCAAGGGGATGGTTATTGTTCCCTTGCATGATTGAGTGTTGGTTGAGGCAATTAACATGTAACTTGCGGTTTCTCCTTGATGTTCTCATGACCCAAGATGTTTACGAGGAAACTTGGGAGCGAATTAAACTGGAAGGGCCAGAAGGATGCTGCCAAGAAAGCAGAAGGGGTAGTCTCATGTGAAGGATGGGAGTGTGAAGGGGCTTGGAATCCAGTGGCAAAACAGGCGAGCTGCAAGCACAAAGTGATTGCCAAAGATGATATTAATGTGAATGGCCTGTCCCATGAGTAATCAGAACAACTGAGGTTGGAGGGGACCTCTGGAGGTCATCTACTCCATGCCCCCTGCCCAGAAATCAAGCACAGGAGACATGAGGGTAGCAAAATATGCGTGTCTGAGACAGACCTGGGAAACGTCAGTATCTGAATGCTGCACTCGTATGTGCTAATGATATGACCCTGAGCAACCTGATAGAACTCAAAGTTGGATATAATTTAACAGTTGGCCTTGATTTGAGAAAGGTTGAAAGAGACCTTGGGATGTCATCTGGTCCAGTTCCCTAAGTTATGCAATTAATTTATAATATTAGAGATGTAATAATCTTGTAGTATTTTTTCTTACAAGCATTGTGGTATGTTAATATTTTGTATGGATCTCAAAATCCTTTCATATATTCCCTCCATTGTGTTATAATTTCATCTGGCATGCCTTGCTACTTTTTCTCTTGCCAGAATAAGGACAACAGAGGATATTTTTTTTTTTACAATACTTGTAAAACACAACGTGTGTTAACTACAAAGTATTGCAATGGTGCTTACTAATTAATTTTCGCAGTAACCTTTTTAGAAGAGGTCAGTACTAGCTTCATTTTGGAGACAAGGAAACAAATGGGAGAGTGGTTTTGTTGAAGTCACAGTTATGTGTCGAGGGCATAGTTGTTATTGAAAGTTGTTCCCTTTGTATATTCCTCCCGTGTATACTGGGGTTAGGTAGCAAATCGTAGGCAGCTTGTTTATGGAAGTGCAACTGGATGTTAAAATTCAACATGGATAAAATCTCCTGGGAGCAAACCTTATGGAAATACTGACGACTTACTGCGACGCACAGCTGAATGCATAATTCTCTCACCTGTATGCTGCTTCTTCCAGTGCTTATATTTTGTGAGTACACCTAAAAAGAATTCATTGCTAAAGGGGCAATTATGGATGTGATTAAAACCTAGGAAAGCAAAAGCAGGGAAAACCAAAAGCTCATGGTTAATACAGGGGTTTTGTTTGAGTAATTAAATGGGACATAATTGCTGCAAATTGAAATATCTGTTGTTTTTGCTGCTTGTTAGAGTATTATTCCTGAAAATAATGGTGTTGCTTCATCTAAATTAGGATCATATGAAATTCATAGCAGTGGAGCTTGTGAGTGGCACTTGCATGTCTTCAGAAATAATGATTCCTATGGATCAGTGCAAAAACTGACTCTCAAAAAATCAGGACAATAAGTGGTTACCTCTAATAGGACTAAGGTCTTGCTCCCTGTGAGAGGAGTTGAGACCTCTCCTGTTTTTCACATCACAAGCCTTTCTCAGCCTGACAGCGTTTAAGAGCTTGACTTGTGTCAGCGCCACGGAAGACCGGGCGCAGTTTGGATGGATGCTGTGGTGCTGAGCTTGTTAGCAGTTCTTGTCCTGAATCAGTGTGAGAGAGTGGTGTATTTAAATGAGTTTGCACCTGACTTCTCCATGTTGTTACTTCTTTCATCCCCAATATAATTTATCCTTTGCTTACTCTTAAGTCTTAAAAACTTGTGTGGATGCTTAAGGGCTGCAGAAAGAAGGGACTGAGAAGCAGCTCCACCTGTGGCTGAAACTCATGACTAATCTTCATACAGAAGCAGAGCTGGAGGTGTATCTGTGAACTGGGAAGGGGACCGACCGCATCACAGGAACACTTCCTGCAGTCTGCAAGGAACAGCAGCTCAGCAGCTGAGCTTTTATTGGACCAAACTCCATCTTGAAATGCACTTTCTAGCACTTAATGCTGCAAAGTAGAGCAAGCGTGGAAAGTAGAGAAAGCAAGCTGTCGATTGAGGTATTGTTGTCAAACAGAGATGAAAGGCAAGGATTGATTACTTCTGTTCCTGTAGAGATATGCAGGCAAGCTAATCATTTAGAAACAGGCTCCTGCAGCTCTGAGGTCACTGCAAATCTTTCCAATTCTTTGGTGTTTTGCTCTTCTAATAAGAAAGGTCAGAACAAGTGCATTTGTGTGGGAGGAACTTCCTCTAGTCCATTGTAGCACTCTTCCGTGGGGACTAGGCTGGAGTACAGCTCACTCCTCGATTACTAGGCAGCCTGATGGAAATCTTGAAGCCACTTGGGAACAACTATAAAGAAATGTTAAGTGTTTGTGGGCAGAAAAGAGGAAAGAGCATGGATAGAAGTACCCACAAAATGTATTTTTATCTAACATGGGGGCTGTATGTCCAAGTGTTAAAAGCACTAAATGCTCTGGTGTGCTGCAGTAATTGCTGTGGTGTGCTCTGCCCGATGGACTTCTTGTGGAATGGAAGGTGGAGGTGAGAAGGAGATGATAAACAGTAGATGTGAGAAGGCAGGCTATGGTTCCTTGTAACTTACGGATCTGAAACTCTTCCTTGAGGCAGAGGTACTGCTCAAAGCATCGTGGAACTAAAGAAGCAGTGGGGGTTTTAGCATCTTGCAGTGACTGGGGAAAATGAGTCAAATGTTCCCAGTCAAGATGAAATACTCTTCAGACTATGGATTTATCTCAGTGGCAAAACTCAAATCCTTTGTGTTTTACCCTTGGCATCACTTCTAGCCCCAGGACACCTCCATTCCAATTTTCATCCTTCAGAACATAGCTCAGACTGGCCTCTTTCCGAAAGCTTCGAAGCAGCAGCCTCAAATCAGGAGATGATGCCTTTGCTGTTTCTTCCTCTCTTAAAAATTCGTCCCTTGAGGACCAGGGATTAAACACTTTCTCTTTTTCTGGTTAGAAAATATACTATAAAAATATATTGGATGGTAGCTTGTGATCTCAAAAAAGCTTACACTTTTAACAGTAAGTGTTCATAAATCAAACTGAAATTATGTGCCAGGAGGTAGTAGTCAAGGTTTCCTTAGTGGAGCAGAAAAGCATGTTGGAAAGAAATCTGTGCAGGCAGGTCAGAGGAGGGGAAAAGAAAATGGAAAAGACTGATTTGAGGCTGCTGTTAAATAACGAAAGAAAAGGACAAAGGAAATGGGATTAGAATTTTACACACTTTCTCCTGAGCCTTTGTCACTCAAAAATGTTTCATCAGGAGATGGTAAGTAACTCTTAAAAAAAAAAAAAAAGGTTCGCTTTAAAAAATTTGAATGTGATCTCACAGCTAAAACCAGACCTATATTGCATATGACCCTACTAACTTGCTAATGTGGTTAACAGCTTGGAATTTTGAGGTTTAAAATCTTAACTCAAAATTGATCAAAACAACCAGCTAGAACAAGGACAGGTTATAACCTGGGAGTAGGTCGACAATTTCTTAAGGAACTTGCTTAGTCCTGACCTGCTTCCTTTCTTGTAGTGATTTAACTTTTGAAGTGGTTTCCATGTACTGTGTATTGAAGCAAGATTATGAAGGGTCCAGTCTTGGTGTGCTTGAAAGTCCTACAAGTCATCCTATCTGGTAATGGTACAGCGGGATTTTAACTGGTGTCTTTCCCCAGGAGTCTCCAGATAATGATATGTCCAAATATTCCTTGAAGGTTTTGTCAGACGGGATGGGAGGTAACATTCTTTACCCTCTATTTTAGACATTTATACTATTAAAAAGAGTGTACCATGGGGAGAGTGTGCTTTTCCTTCAAAATTTTGCAGTGGAAGTTAGTTTAAAAGAAATTGTTTCCAAGTGAGGAAGAAGTATCTTCGAGTCACTGAGCAAGCCTGCAGTCAGTTTTCAGAGACCCCAATTGACACACATGGGACCAGACGCACAAGGAGCTATAAGATACCTTATATGTGAAGACATATTTATTAAAGAAAGAAATTAAAAGACATTCTGTATAGCCAAAAAAATCCAGTTTAACTGGCTTAAACAATACACTGAAACTTCTCTAACTCTGAATTACTACTACTTCTAATAAGAGATCAAACAAAAAATGCCTGAAAATCAGTTTAAGGCAAAGCTTTGGGTGAGTAAATAAGGGACCGATAATAAAGTACTTGAATGATGTTGAAATAAGATTTAAAAGAAAAAAAGAAAACCACAACAAAAAACCAACAAACACTCATGACAATGGGACTCTGTACGAAATCCTTGAGGGCAGCGCTGTTCATTGCAACACTCGCAGGATAGGACACTGCCTTCATTTAGTCTTTCATCCAGGAAAGCAGCACACCAAGGTGTAAGTGAACTATGCATATGAATGAATCTACTTATGTGTATATATATAGCACTACCAATTACCGATGTGCAGCCACAGGCAGAGAAGAGTATGATATGACTTTTGCTTGGCAGTTATGAGAGACTATGTCAACTATAAGAGATTAAATGTGAACTGCAACTGAAGGTGCAAGGGGGACAGAGGCTGCTCAGATGGACCTCAGAGATCAGGGGCTAAACTCAGCTCCATGAGGCCAGTCCAGTTTTGTTCAAATGCTCCCGTATGCAAGCAAAAGAACTTCTGGATCTTTTGGATCACTTTTAGAAGAGAAAACCAGCTACGTGTCTGGTGCCTCTTTCTGCAGTGGAGATCATGTAATACCTGGAATAGTTTATCTTGTTGTTGTGCAAATTTTAAGTAGGCACCTAAGTGTTTGATTTTTGCCTGATTGTGAATGAGTCCCAGGCAGAGTTAGATTGTCAATAGGAGTTTCCTATGATAAGCTTTTTAACAAACTTTAATCTAATTTGAACAGGGAGAGGGAAGCCCGAGTAGGAAAACCATATGCTATTGGGCTAAACCAGCTGTGCATATGAGTGTGACGGGCTTTCCCAGGAGAACTTGAGCAGTCCTACAGAGTTGCGTCAGTTCTGAGTTACTTGCTAAACGTCAAACTTTGACGTTCTCAGAAAATGTCAAAGCGTAGAGGGCTCCATTCTGCTGTTTCATCAAGTGGGATGCTAATGTACCTCCGCTGTCATCAAAGTAACTGCATTTCACCTTCATGCCACTTCAGGCCTGGAGAACCAGGTGGGGTGGTGGTCAATGCTTGGAGGGGATGAAGCACAGAAGCGAGCACTTGCATCTATAAAAGAATTTCCAAGCCAATGCATTCATGGAGTGGCTCTTTCTAACAAAAATTAATTTGTATATGTCTGATATGTACCTTTCTAACCAGGCTGAACAGTGAGTGATCAGACTGCACAAAAAGCTTTAGCAAATACTTAGTACAATGCTGATAAGCTGCCACAGCTGCTCGTAAACCTGCTGAGCATTTCTTTCACTGAAGACTTTTTGCCACCTTGGTAGTACTTCCTCCTCCTTTGGTCTAAAATTAGAGCCCAGACTAGAAGGGGAGCAGGGAGGAAATCAATACGCTTTGCTGACGGCCACTAGAGTTTCTTTTTTTAATTGAGGCGACTAAGAACTGGCCTCAGATGTTCTCTGCGTCCTCCTGCCTTTTATAAACTATGAGATATGGTGGAATTATGTCTCCAGTTCTGTAGCACAAAGGATTAATGTATGTTTTAAACAGTACATAAAGCTGTTGGAGTGCAGCATAAGCTCATAACAGTTTGTCTTTGCGATGACCTATGGGCTCTCAGGTAGGTGGGGAACAGTCAAACTGAGACAACAGCAAAACTGTGGAGAGAGCTGATAGCAGAGTGCCAAACTCCACGTCACTGATTAAATACTCTTGTCTTTGCAGGCCGGGTTTCCTTTTTCACCTCTGGATCGGAGAACCTTCATCGGGTGGAAAAGGTTCACTGGGGCACTCGCTATGCCATCACCATCTCCTTCACTTGCAACCCAGACCATGGCATTGGGGATCCAGTCTTGACGTAATTCCTCCAGGGATGGAATACGAGGTCAAATTGAATGAGAGAAGCCCTGCAAGAGGAGAGGAAAAAGGGAGAGAACATCTCTTGTAACCTCACATTCAATTACAATTTCCCAGCTGTATTAATATATTATAACACACTTTGTTTTCACATGCCCTTTCCCATAAATGTTGCAAACGGTGCCTTAAAGACCATCTTGAATTTGGTGTATTCTGAAAATGGTTTGCCTTTGTGTCCTAAAGGGATAGGCTACAAAGAAAAGTTCCAGAGTGGGCTCTCTTTTTTTTTTTTAATTATGTTTTTAAATTCTTCAGTTTAAAAGATACAAACAATATTTTGGACAATGTCTTGATATGACTCCCCATGCTGCTGCTGCCCGTTTATTTAGTCTCTTCAGTTACAGGATGAGAGTTATTCTTTTGAACGTATCTACTGTTCAGAGGCGTGTGTTCTCCTTAGCGTGGGCGTTAGTGGGCAATACACCTGTGGTTTGACTGCTGGGACTTACTTGAATTTTTCTTTTTTTTATTGAATTACTACAGATGTTTTCTGCTACAACTGGGGACTAGTTAATACAAAGTCAGAAATACAATTCCCTGGTTGGCCAGAAAGCCTGTTGCTTTTGGGTTACAGATGCTTTGTGCTAGGGAATGGCACTGCATTAGATCCCGTTGATCAAAACGCAGCATTCCCAACTTGCCTCGTTTTCTTTGGGTCTTAATGAATATGATCCATCTCTTGGTTGGAAGCCTGGTGTGTCTGGGTTATTACGAGCTCTTTATGGAGATGGCTTGGTGATGTAACCCTGTATGTTAAGTAAATATTAAAAAAGAGCTGGGTGGAGGTAATGGGTCCTTGCTCTGGGTTCATCGATACCTAATTGCCAGGAAGGGCAGTGGGGTTTGGGAGGGGCACAGCTGAGGAAAAAGCTACTTTTGTTGTGTTTTTTCCGTAGGCCAGTTCTGGCTTCCTTAGTCTCAATCCCGTAAGCCCTGGCTGGCTGCGTGGAAGGCTGGGTGACAAAACCACACGGACCCCTGGACTGTGGGGTCTGAGGGAAGCTGGTGTCCACCTACGCTTTAAATTGATATGGTCTGAAGCTGGAGCTTGATTGTAAAACACTTGAAAACATCTGTTTACTGGGCCGAAATGTAATCTTAAGACCAAGTCGAAGGAAGCTTGGTTTTTCTTGTTATTGTTGACACAACTACAGATCTTCTGTTGTGAAATACTGTGTTTTATCTTGTCCAAAGCAATGTTTTATCTGTTTCAGAAAGTCTCTCAGTAGCTCTTTTTGGACTTCTCTCTTTCAGTTTAGTATGAAGATGTTTTTTCTATTAACTAGGACCATTAATCTGTGGTGTTGTTCCTTGAATAATAAATTGCAAGGACTTCAGAGAAGAGGGGATGATTGCACTGCAGTACAGAAAATAACAAACTAATGTGTAATCTTGCCAACCACCTTGCTTTCTTATTACAAGCAAAGACTTTGTGGGTCAGCAAGGTGATAAGTAAATGGTAGGAAACCTGATTTTTTTCCTCAATCAAATTCTGAAGCAAACATGTTGATTTGTTTTATTGATAGTCTATATAATTTCTGTGAAACACTTTGAAAATCTGGAAATGTGCTTTTTTTTTTAATCTATCCTTTTATGGAAATAATAAGTATTGAGGGGATTACACTGAAGCTCAATATAAAGAGGAATGATGACAGGATTCTTGAACTCATTCAGTTGTGAGTGTTCTCCTTTGGCACATCAGCAAGATTAGTCTTCTGTAATTTCATTTCTTTGTTCTCAAACCTGAAAAAGGCTTCCTTTTCTGTGCTAACAAGGAAGAATTGTTAAAATGGCTGGATGCTAGGAAAAAAATAATAAAGTCAGTTGGGTTCCATATCTAAATATTTGCCTCAAAGCCTGTTCATTCCAAGAAGTTTGCATTACACCCGAGTTGTAAGTCTGTGAGAACACAGACCAAGACCGTCAGCAACTGCTTCACTGGCTTAAAACTCGTTTCCCATTCCCTTGAGATTTAAATGTAGGGCCTTTTCCACAAAAGTACCTGGTAGCAGTGAAATCTAAATATGAATGGACTGGTGTGGGTTTGGGTTGGGGTTCTCCAGCTTGAGGTCCTAGGCTCCAAAATTCTTAACTTCACTGCAAGTCCTGTCGCCACTCTGCAGCACGGGCTTATAAATGGCTTTGCCACCTTTAAAAGTGTTTGTTAGTCACTTCTGTTATGCAGGCTTTGAGTTGCACTAAATGAAACTGGCATGTTCGGAGCTGCCCTCTATAAAATACTGCTTAACAAGATCGTGCTAGACCGTGGGGGAAATCTCAGCTCATCTCCCCCCAGATTTTCATCCTTTGACGATCCCGTGTATTGCAATATCTCCTGAACGCGGAGCGTCTGTCATGCTATGGACTGTCATTCAGAAATAAAATCAAGTTGGTATTTGTCTTTTGGAGTGTTTAAGCTTCAGTAATGTGTTCAATATGATCACCAAACCTGTCAGATATAATTTGTGGAAAAACACATGCGCTGTACCTGGTAAAATTCATCTTTTGAAAGAAGTACAATAATTCGCTATATTCTGTTTCAGTACCAACCAGGATTTCTCTATTTGAAGCTTCAATATCTGGACTACTAAAAGCAATATCTAGATCTATGAAGAAATTAAATTGCAAATGAGGAAATACAGTGCAATCTAAAAGATTCTGAACGTAGCCTCCAGCAGGAAAACAGTAATTGCAGAAGGGCTGATGTTCCTGGGGCCAAGTGGAATTTGCAGAATTCACTGATGATTAGAAATAAACTTGGCTTAATTTATTTTAGTCCACTTAAATACCCTGAATAACTTTTTATTAATGGTATCTCTCCCCAGTTCTGGACAGATAATTCTGAATTGGAAATAACTTCAATTTCTGTCTGTCCTCTTTCAGGTTCAGCCTGTCTGTTGCTACTGGGAAATGCAGGGCTGTTTCCCAGAACTCCAATTACGCCGAGGACAGGATTTGTTCTGTTAAACTAGCATAAATCTGACAACAAGCTGCTGCAGACAAGTGCTTTTAATTGAACACATGGTGACAGCCGAATTTGCCTTGATGTTTCCCAGTCGTGTGAGAACCTTTGTAAAGAGCGCTCATGGTTCAAACGAAGTCAAGAAAGGTCAGTATATGTTCAGCGTGAACTGGGGCCAAGTCCTGAAGTTAAATTTACAGCCTTGTACCTGAAAGCATACTTGTTACAAGTATCTGGGAATGTTGATTTGTATTTTGAAAGCAAAAAATATTTATAAGGAAAGGTAAAGCCTCCTTGTGTGAAAAGGCCCAGGGTGAAATAGAAAACATGGCAGGAGAGCAAGCCAGAGTCTGAATCCCTGCAAAGGGACTGACTGAAGCTTCCTGAGGACTTCTGTGAACTTGTACTATGTTTTAAGCTATCTTTCCATTCAAAGGTTTTGGGGAATATCAGGAACTTTTGTAAAACTAACGGGTATGTGATGAGATTCGGTTTTTAGTGTAAACCTAGCTTTCAGTCCTGTACCATGCATTTTATTTTCATTTTTTATCCCCTATGACATGATTCTAGAAGGACTGAGTCGACTTCTTGGCATTTCTCGTGTATAACATTTTCATTGCGTAAGCAGTTGTGGAATCACTGTGTTTTTTAATTCCCCATAAATCAACTGAAGGTTTTGGAAAGGTACGTTTTATGCTGAGATTTTCCTGAATACGTATTGTCCACCTGAAATATTCTGAGCTCCACCTAATGAATTTCAAGTCCAGAAATGTTTATAAGGACACTCTGTTTACAAAAAGATTTTAATTTGGACTGCTAGCAGAAACTTAGCTTCATGTCTTATTTATTTTTATTTATAAGGTCAGCATCTCAGCAGGGTACTCTTCAAGGCTATAGTACATAATGATGTGCACATTATAATAGAAGCGTAGCTGAAATAGCATTGGTAATGACTATGCTGTCAAGAAAATCTGGGTTTGTTTCTTCTTCCACTGCAATTCTTAATACATTTGAATTTTCTCCTTTATAGCTTTCCTTTCCCCAGTAAATAAAGATGACTTTGTTTTTAATATGGAGTTCCTCACATTCCTTCTACATCCAGCTATCCTTACACAGTGTTTACACGTGAAATGGATCTCTCCAACACGCTCACGTGTACCTTTGTGCGATAGTTTTGTCTTGTCTAAATTCTAGGAATAAAACCAGGAAATGTTGCTGGAGGGCTCTTTGAGGGGAAAAATAAAAAATACAACCAGCCAGCCTCTTCCTCTTCCCTCACCCAAGAAAAAAAAAATAAAAATCTCAACTCCTGTCTCTCCTTTTTGAGTCTCCTGTGCGGAATCCAAGCGAGCATTCCAAGAGCAGCAGAAGAGTTATTTCCCTTCTGAACCGCAGATGGCTCTGGCATGTGTTGATGGCCTCAGCCTCATTCAGAAAGGCAGTCTTCTCGGGAAGTGCGGCTCAGACGGCCATTGTAAAGTGGTGGGCGATTCTCCGGTGAGCGTCTACTGCTCCTTGTAAAACACCATGAAGAACAACAGCACGCTCTGCCTTATCTCTGTCCTTGTAAACCTTCTTAGGAAGCTGAAAGCTGATTTTACGTCACGTTTGCTGAGACCTGCCAGTCAGCTCTCTTCTAATGATCATCAATTTATCCCTAAAGTACCTGAGTAGACATTTTTTTATCTTCCATGTGAGTGTTGGTGACTCGTACTAAAGCTTTTCAGGTAAGTCTGTCCAAAGAAAATAACTGTCCTGTTTCCAAACTGCACATCTTGCTTTGATTGCGTCCACCATCTCCCCTCAAATCACTTATTTCTTCTCTCAGTTGTGTCCCAGCCTACTTATGCTTTTACCTGTAGCATAATATTGAGTAGGGTACATAAGCTCAGTCTGTTATTTATTCACAGACTGGCTCGTTAGAACTGAAAAGGAGCTAGCTTTTTCCTATAATCCTTTTAGGCCGTGTGGTGTATTAAAAAAGAATTTCTAACAGTGGTGGAAATGTCAAGCATTGCTCAATTTTTGAGATTTTTCAGCGTTCATTTTTTCCAAAAGCTCCCTTATTTTTCTTCCATTACAGGCGTTATTCATACTTGAAACAACACCCTTTATTTCAGAGATACTTATTTCCATCTTGCCTGTTTTCCTGTATAGCTGAAATAATGACAAGATATAGGGATCAGCGTTGTCTGCTGTTGAGAATTCTTATCGTTCATGATAGCTTGTGGACAGCGAGTACTGAATTTGGAAACAGATACTAGAGAAACTGCTGGGGTTTTTTTCTCTCTCTGTGCTTTGCCAGTGACTGTTTTGCACTATGGAACTGCTGGTAGAGCTGCTCCTTTGTGAACTCTCATTGACTGCAGGGGATGCTACGCGTGCAGATCCGACCGCAGGATCACAAGAAATGCCTCGCTTGGATAGTTGTCCTTGCGAAATCAATAAAGCAGCCTGGAAGTATTATCTCCTTTATTTTTGTAACCTTTAGATGCATCCAAACAAAGCAAAAAACCTCAAAGTACCTAGGTTTACTGCCGGATAATCCCGAGGCTGTCTAAGGACTCTGGACTGGTTGAATCAATGAGCTGCCAGGTGAGATATATTATTAATAAAGAATTTCACTGAGACCTTCACGCGAGACTTCACGCTGAAGACTCAGTGGTGTAGAAGTACAGAAGGAGAGTGTGCCTGAAACCATGGTGACTTTTTTGAAGGAAATATTTTATTTATAGAGAGAAGCTGAGATTTATGGAGCGTTCCTGTTACTTGTTTCTGGAAATTTCTTGTAAGAGGCCTCCAGTGTTCAAAAAGCTAATTTTAGAAATGGATACCCTTGCTATTCTTATGTTAACAACCAAAAAAAAGCCAACTAGGTTTTTGAGGCATGAATTTTCTGGACAGATATCTTAAGAGTTTGTCTCCTCCTCATTGCTCAGTTTATGCAATTATGTTAAGTTGTTTATGTAGAAGCCTGGACGATTTGCTGCTGACTCCACAGAAAAAAACCTTGATGTTTTATTTTGAGACTGCTCTTCACTGCCAGGTTAATGTCTCTGGGTGGCTTCACACCTTGGAGATGACCTCCTCACCATATTAACTTCCCAGCCAGACCGTTAAATCCGGGGGGAATAAATGGAGCAGTTCTGCATGTCTTGGATCTGGGTGGTAGTTTCTTCCATTCCCTCTAGCAGGCAAATGTTTTTATTTCTGATTTATGTTACTGAAGATACATGTTCTGGGTGTCCTCTCTGCATATTAAGGCTTTAAATGTGATTCACTGAATAACCCTGTAAAAAGAAGGTCACGTTTCACCAGGTGATTCAAAACCTGAAACGCCGCCACTGCTGTGAAACCAGACAAACTCTAAGCCCATTTAGCCCTCGCGCTTCTCAACACAGAAGTGAGAAAAGTGATCTTGCACTTGGACTATTTGTACTTTACTATGACAGTTGTGTGGCCATAAATGTGTTTTTTCTCATTTGTCTCTTTATTTTAAAGGGAGACAGAAATTACTTAGGCAGGTATTCCTTTCCACAGGGAGGAGTATGATCAAAATAAACTGTCGTTTACTAGTATGAAAAAAGAAATACAACAGAAGGGGTAAGTTAAATTTAAGATGGTGTTAGGCAGAGAGCAGCTACAGGAGATTTCTCCCACACTGAAACATCCGTATCAATGTTGAACTGATGTTTTCCCCCCTCCCTTCACCTGCTTTATTCTTTCATTAGAAGATCAGACAAAGAACTGGGAACTGGGAGCTCCCAGGCAGCAACGCTCTTGCTGTTAAAACCCTTCACAAAACTTTGAACTTTCTTCCTCGATACCATTTACTTCAGCTATTTATCCTGCCCACGTTCTGTTTGAACTAATAGTCAAGGTTGAGTATGCTCAAAAAGTTAAGTCATGCTGCATCCGTCTATTTAAAAAATAGCAAATTAAGCTTTCTTCTGTGTGTACCTTGTGTATTAGCTCGGCCTTTTTTAGATGATGGTGTCCTCCACGTATAGCATCTATCTATTGTACCTTTTCTGGCACTAGACAGAATTTAAACTTGTAAATAAGAAACAATCCAATAAGAAATTAAGACTGAATTCATAAATATAGAGACGTATGCAGAAATCTTCCCCTTGGTGAAAAAAAAAAAAGAAAAGGTTTGAAAACTGTGGGGTTTTTTGAACCATAAGAAAGGTCAAAGTCTTACTCATTTTGTAATCCTTTAGTTGAGGTGTAGGAGATACGCACCTGCTCCTCAGTACTCTCCACTCAGGTTCTACTCTGCTGTTTCATGCTTGCACCGTATCTCGAAATCTAGTCCCTCCCTGCTCACTTTCTAGTTATACACACACTCTGGAGATCTTTGTCCGTTCAGACCACGTGCAGGCTGGAAGAATCTCATCTCTCCGCCTCAGCAGAGGCACAGAATAAATGCACGTGGGTTTCTCAGGAAGGCTGATCTCCTCTCCCAGAGCGCCCAGCTGAGAGCACCCAGCTCGGGAGGTGAGGAAGGCACTCGCTCACGTCGCACTTATTAGTGCCAGGAGCCTCGGAGTCTTCCATCTTCACAGCTGCCTTTGAGCCTTGGTGTTTTCACCTCAACAACTGGAGACTTCTTGACTTTGTTTTCTAAATGCTTGTAGCATTTCCAGCTGGTTTGTGAGTCAGTGAATTCCAGCATGCTGCAAAAATTATCACTTTCAATACCAGTTAAGCACGTTCCGACTCTGTACCTCAGACTTTTATTTAGGCTTTGGCGCCGGCCATTAAAACTTGTCCTCTTCCGAATAATTCTCCTTAAATTAAATACTTCAGCCATAAAGCATGCACAGGCGGGCAGTAATCAAAAGCCTTTCCATAGCTGAATTGTACAGGGAGATGCTCTTGAGATGTTCAGGTCTAAATTAATTATTCTGTCCTCTGGTCAGGGCAGCTTTGTGACTCGGTGAAGGTGTTTGAGAGCTGTAATAGCGCTGTAACTGTGTGTGCACTTAGAATGGCTTACGTATTAAAGTTACAAACATGGCAAGGGGCGCAAGGAACAGGAATAGCCTCTTATTAGACCATTTGACAGAACTGAAAAAAAACCCAAACAACACAAGAGAAAGCCTTAAAGCCTTGTTTTTAACAAATGAAATGGAGTGAATGAGCACGTGGATCAATTAACTTCAAAAATAAATGTCATTGTCTGCCTCTCCCCTGCCCATCAGGGGTTATTGAACTTGTTTCTTTCCTCCTAGCTGTGGAGGACGCGCGGGGGATGGACCTGCGGCAGGGGAGAAGACTCGGTTGGTTGTTAACCTGCCTCCTAAGGCTGCGGCCTCCACTTGCTCTGGACACCCACAGCCGCTGCCGAAGCGCTGGGCGGCTTCCCCGGGGTACGGAGAAGACAGAGGTGGGGACAGGACTAGGATATTGCAAAATCGTCTTAAATGGATAAGATTGTAGTTGTCTAAGAGCGACGGCGTGCTCGCTGAACACGTTCCAAGTAGTACAGCCACACCAGACTCCATCACTTAGGAGACAAGGGTTTCCCAGTCGTGTCCAAGGCCCTGAAAGGTGAGGACAGCATGTGTGCATCTGAGCCAGCTTTGCTCATGGAGCACGCCAGTGGTTCGGGGTCGTATCAGTGCGACAAGTAAAACTGGTCTCTAAATTAGCTGCCTTGCAATCGAGAAATGTTATTTGGTTGGGAAGAATGCAGGTGTGGAAAGAATGCTTGACTTAATGAGCTTATCTAATCTTAGTCTCCTTCAAAAGTACTAGCCCGACCACTAATATTGAAGTTCTTTTCAGAGATAATAGCCAAGAATGCGTCCTAACCACATGAGGATTTACCATTCCTAAACAGCTAAAAAGCTGAAACTAATGTGAAATATGAAAACTCCATAAAACCGTGTATATTGCAACTAAAATCATAGAATCACAGAATGGTTTAGGTTGGAAGGGACCTTAAAGATCATCTAGTTCCAACCCCCCTGGCCCTGGGCTGAGACCTCTGTGTTTGGGCACAGGCTTAAACCAGCCCTTGGCAGGAATGTTTACGAGTGACTCAGATTACTAGTCCTCTGCGTTTCTGCAAAAGAAGTTTAAGGTTTTTATTATGGTACCTGAGTTAACTGTGGACATTTTCTAGTCGTAATCCTCCTCAGGGACTGCTCCGGTTCATGCCTGACAGCAGGGGCAGGTTTCTGCTGGGGCAGAGCCACCAGCCCACAGGCACCTCCCGCTACCCCGGGGCAGCTCCCCAGCAGCGAGGGTGTCAGCTCCGCGCCACCTTCCCCCTTCCAGGAGACAGTTACTCTAAACAGCGGAGATGGTGTTTATCCTCGGGGGCCAGGACTCCCTCAATTTGTCCGGTTTATGTTGGGAAGAAGCAGTAAAACTGCCGCTTTCAAGAATTCTGACTGCACACGCTCCCACGTAGGAAGCCAAGAAAGCCCTCGTGTGCCTCGGCCCCGCAGAAGGCGGGCGGTAGAGACCACCCCAGGAGGAGGTTCAGGGTATGGTGAGGGCTGGATGGGGCGCTCTGGCTGTCAAGTCCAAAATGCAGTCAGCAGCTGGGACGGGGAGGACACATCTGCCAGCTCCGGAGACTCTAAGGAGGGGGTGGCGGCAGAAAAGGCTCTGCGGGGGAATGGGAGATAATATTTGGGCTCTTTTGTGGGACCCAGCAAGACACTGCAGGCGATGGGAAGGATGAGACCTGCTGCTGAAGAGGTGCTGAGAAGGAGCAGCTGCTAAATCCGGGTAACAGCGAGTGCTGACCAGCAAGGTCCAACATCCCAAATGGCACTTGATGGGGACTGATATTATGTGGTTACACGTGATGGGGAAAGGTAAAACTGACTGATGGCCCAGGGACTTCAGCGGAGTGTGGGAACCCTTCACAAGAAGAGACTGAAATAGTTTTTTAGAGAGATTTCACGTAGTATCAAGAGTTGAGATCATTTTGCAGCACTTCTCCAGCCGTCCTTTGCTGATAGAACTCCGTAGTTTTGACTTTTTGTAGCTTCTTGGGTACCGTTAAGGAAAGGAGGCTTGACAGGAGAGGCAGAAAATCCATGCTGCCCTGGTGTGCTGCAGAAGGATGCTTTGGCAGGGATGCTTAGCAGGAAGAAAAGCTCCTGACAGCATTGCTGTCACCCTCTTCCCAGCACAGTACCGCCAAAATCCAGCAGAAAGCTTAGGGGAACGGAATCGGCGTGTGGCTGCCTCAGTGACACAAATCCACAGAAACCTCGGAGATGCCCAGCAGGAAGGGCCAGAAAGCGCAAAGGCAAGACTGAACAGTTGAAACAAACTTTTTTTTTTAAATTTAAAGCTCCCCTGAAACCTGATAAACTAATTTGCAGAAATGTTTTGCGTAAAGCCTTAAAGAAGGACATTTCAAGAAGAACAGTTAGAAAAACTTCAATTAAGGAACCACTTTGCCTGGTTTTAGGTAGCTATTTTATTGATGTACTGTTTAATTGTTTTCCTAAAGTAGATGTCTCAGCCTTATTAATTTAGAAGAAATTACTAATTGAAGAGAAAAAAACTAATTCTAGCCCATATGTTAACTTGAGACTTTTTCCTCGGAGCAGGGAGAGAATATCCCGTAACACTTCTCTACTCGCAATCACAGATCTCTTGAAGAGCTGCCTTATGCCTTGCCCTCTTGTTAAAGGAAAAAATGAAAAGAATATTTAAAAACTACTAGATCCCACCAGGAGCTTCCTCATCTCCTCAGCAGCCCAGACTCAGAGTGGACGAGCTCCACTAATTTGGAGCAGTTTGGCTAAATATTCAATTAAGGACGCAGCGGAGCACTCGACTAGTTATCGTTCCAGATCACTTGTTCTGCCTGTTTGAGAGTTACAGCCCCCGGCAGGTTTGCATTCCATTTCGTTCAACAATTTTGTAACCACGGGTAACTGCAGAAGCGACGTGGCTTCGTGCTGCTGCAAGGGGGCTGTCAAGGTTGTCAGGTTTTAAAATCAACCCGCTTTGACAGCTCTTCTGTTTTGCAGAATTTACCTTGCAGAGTTTGCTCTAAAAAGCCTATTAAAAATTATTTTCCCTTTTTTTTTTTTTTTTTTTTTTTCCCCAGCATTTAAACTAAAATCAACATACAAGAAGTTCATGGATGCCTTTGTAAAAGACCGGTATGTCTCCAGACGTACAAGATCTGGCTTATTGTACTGCCTTCTCCCTAGCAGAAAAAGTAAGTTTACTTTGTCCTGAAGCATAGTGTGAAGCAGGAGGGTCAGTACAGACTCTTCCTCCTCGTTGTTTTTGTGCGTGCTACGGGCAGGACTGGAGGAGCCGCTAGCTCTTGGAGGCTCTAAACATTTTTCACTTTGGAAGTGCAAAGGGGATAAATCTGCCTGTGGTCAGCGAGGGTTTCAAGGCTTTGCTTTTTTCTCCTTTCGAGACATTGGGGCTTGATTTCCACGCTGGGAGGAGGGGACCCGTCTCACCAGCACGTGCCAGTGACAGCCACGTCCCACGGGCGTATCTGCGGTGGTAGTTACACCCGGCTGATGCTGTGCGTGAAGAGTATCGTGCGTTACATTAATCTAGATCAAGGATAAAAGCCCAAAGCAAAATGATTCTTTAAAATCTGTTCACTAATTGTTTATAATTAAGTTGTACTCATCTTGAGTCAAATGCTACTTCCCAAATAGTTCTTCCGTCAAAACTCGCCTCAGAAGTCCTCAAATAAAATCCTTTCAGTTACAAGCCTGCCTGAATTCTCACGCAGATACTTGATGTTCTTGGTGCAACAGTAAAGACATGACAATAAGCTGTATGTGCTTTTTTCTTTGTCCTGAGCACTGCCTTGCGGGCTCCCCAGAGCCCCTGGAAGTTAGTCCAGGCTCCAGAAAGCATCCTCTGGGTGATAAACTTGCTTCCTAAGCCCTAAATGATCAAAAACCTCAAACAGAAGAAACCTGTCCCCAGCAACTGTGTTAAATCAGCAGCACCGGAAAATGCCAAGGGCTCGAAAGCTGTTCAGCTCGCACCTGCTGGGCTCTGTTAAATGCTCATACTTTGCTGGCCGGTCTGTAATGTCACTTTTTTTCATCAGATGAGAATTTGTGCCTGAGGGCTTACAGATGAGCTGTGTCTAATTAAACATCTCACTGGAGTCTGGTGGCAGCTTCAGAGAGATCTTAATGCCCATGAAGCCGCCTGTCGCAGCTAGCAGGGAACAAGGACCAAAGCCGTGGCACCTCCAGGTGAGGAGCCAGTGCCACCGCGGTGACTGAAGCCGAAGACTGGAGAGAAAGCGTTCCTGCTTCCCCCGGAAGGTAAATAACGTGGGTACGCAAAGGTTTCCAAATCCAGGGAAGGTGAGTACTGTTTTGGAAGGCAAAATTTAGCAGTCATTAAACGAGCTCTTAATTAACCAAACATTCCCCCTGCTTGCCTTTCCAAATTATTCAATAACTGAACAATTGTAACGCGCTCAGCAAGTAATTAGTATCCATCCCAGGCACTGCCCTCGCCAACTGCAGCCTCCGAAACCACCAGCTGTTACTGTGCCGGGAAATGCAGTCCATGAATCAAATAATTGAAAACCGAACAGGGGAAAAAAGCCCCGCAGGTTCAGAGGCCATGTATGGAAAACTGCTCCCCACGCTGCGTCCGTAAGGGTGTAGTCCCTTCCAGGCTGAAGATCCACCATAAAAAGTTAGTGGTGCGGATCGAAGCTGCAGGAATGTGTTTTCATGGGTGCTCTGGCAAAGATGTAAAGGTTCCTGATGGTTATCCTGCCTCACAAGGCTTTACAAAACCTCCCCCCGGATGAATGTGCATCTCGAGAGAGGGAAGCCGCTGCCTCACGCACTGACCAGGAAGGAGAAAACTGAAGGTAAAGCCCAAATCCTCCGAGAACACAAGCCTTAACGGTATTTCTAGTTGCGGCGGGGTACACGACGTTGGATTGTGAATCCAGCCATTTACTGGTCTGAGCAATATTTTAAGCAAGAACAAGCTCAAGTGCATCGAAGCTTTTCACCCGTGTCCTGATTTTTAAAACAGATTTGAAGATGATGCTTCACAGGCACTTCTTTTCACGGCCCATCAGCTGTATTGGTTTAGCTGCCTGGGGGTGGACAGTGAATCGGATCAGGACAAGAAATAATTATTTTTGGCTGGATTGGAAAAAAATCCACCAACCAACCCTATAAAGTAAAACGGCTTAATCCTTTAAAACCATAAGGCTGCAAAACCAGATGTACCAGTCTAAATGAGGGGAGAGAGAAGGCTGAAGCTGGAGCAACAGTAAAGGAAAAGCTTGTCAAATGATACTCCTAGCTATATAAACATAACTCCTCTAACGTAGTTGAAGGATTTGCTTATAGCAAACACACTTGCGGGAACATGCCCGCTCTCTGATTAGGTCGTGCAAATCAATAGAGACTTCTGCCTTCTCTGCGGGCAACCTGACACAGCAGACTTGAAATTCAAGAGGTGTAAAATTTCCCCAAAGCCTTGAAACTCTCTCTCTGGGCTGTTACAGAGTCCGACGGGTGGTGGTTTCAGCTTTGGAGCAAAGCGAGGTGGAAGCAGAGACCCTGGGAGAGGCTGCAGCTTGTTGCTGAGAAGGAAACGTAACCCAAAGAAAGGACAGAACATGCGGAGACAGAAGAAAAATAAAATGGTAACATTAAAGTAAGAATGCCAAAGACAGCAACATGCTAAAAACAAGCACATATTTCTACTGAACAAATAACCTAAACAGTCACGTTTGATCCATGATGTTTCTGTTAAAGCTCTCTTCGACGTGGGCAGGAGACTCCGTCTATGGAGAATGACGGGAAGGCGCAGTCGTTAAGGCAGGTCCCGGGATGAAGTCTGTAATTACAGACAGACCCTCCACAGACAGCCTGAAACACATGCCTCGGAGCTCCACAAGATAAACATTTACTCAAGAATGTGACAGAAGACAAAAATGCTTATTAAGATGCTGCTTTGATGCTTTTTTTCAAGATCTAAGCTAACGTGCTCGTGCCAGCGAGCTCCTCTCTTTCTTTCCCGGCCCTGACACTCCTGAAGGGCAGAGATGCCCTGTCCCGTTGCCTGCTCTGGTCCGTAGCCCTCACCCCGTGCTGTGAGTGGGGCCGGCAGCCCCCGTTCCGCCTTCGCCTGCGAGCACCGTAGCGGCGCGAGAGCAGAGGAGGGTTCGCGGGGAAGTCAAGCTGGGACTTGGCTGCGTCTCGACTGGAGGCGTCCGGCTGTCGGACCGAATGCTGGTTCTGCACTGAGATCCTGACGGGAGGCGAGATTTCGAGGAACCGCCAGTGGCGGGGCACGTGCTCTCCTCTGGAGCCCCTTGGGGTGCCCGACTCTTCCCCGTCCCCTTCTCACACCAGGTGCGAAGGCTTATTATTAGAGGTAGCGTGGAGCTGATGTAGTATTGCCTTCCTAGGCCTCCTCTCAGCCTAAAGCCATTTCTCTGTGCTCACGTTAAGATTAATGAGTAAATCAGTGTGACACGGTCACTATTTCCCTTTTGCATTTTGCAGGGAGCATAGTTTCTTGTCCCCACGCCCAAGGCCATTCTTGTCCCTCCGGGGCTGGGAACACGAGGACTCGAGTCAGGGGGGACACAAACAGTTTCCCGAGGCCATGAAGTTATAAAGTTTTTTCTTGTCTTTTATTTGACTAAACCCAAGACTTCTTACAGCTTTTTTCTTCTGAATAACAGAGATAGATACTGAATACCCAGGGCACACAGTGCCTGGCAGAGAAAATATTCACAGATATGCATGGAGGTAAAAGACCAAGCGATGCTCCAACTCTGTCCCCATCCCTCCACTGTGGTCCCCCCCATTTGAACCAGCTCTGAAAGCAGCTTCTCCCCAAACACTGGGCACCCTCGGCTGTGGAGCTTCACTTGCTCATCCTGCCTAAGAGAAGCTGCTGCAAAGATAGAGGCGGCCCTTTGAAGTTTGCGAGATGTTTGCCATAATAAACTCGCCTTCCTATTAAAACAAACAAACAAATGAAAACAGCCAAGCAAAGTTACCGGGCTGCTGTTTCCTCTGCTTCTGTTGTTGGGAATTACTCGTGCTGTGCCTCAGGCAGGCGGAGGTTCCTCGGCAGATTTAATCATTCTAAAAAGATGCCAACGACAAAATGACAGGGAAGCTCTGCTGTGTTTAGCAATCGGTGACGAGTGTTGGGATAATTCCTTCTATTCAGCCTCCTCTGCACCAAGATCCTGCCATTGGAGCAGGCTGCGGCACGGGCTCTGCCGGGGAGGGATGCTCTGCCTTCACCCCCACTGACCCCAGCCCGAAACGCGGGGAACAAGAGGCTCCCAGGAAGCAAAGAAGAAAGATTTTGCTTCTCTACCATATCTCCTGCTATCATTTCCCCCCCGAGGAGGGGCTTTAGAGCGGGTATTGATGCACTGAAATGATGATGCTTTTATCAGGAGACTCATTTCAGCCGTGTTCCCAGCGAAGGCAGCCCAGCACAGCTGTGGGCTACATGATCATATTTGCCAACCCACTGCCGTTAATCAAAACCAGAGTTGTTCTTCTGGCACACAAACATCTCTGTTCGACCACTAACAGCTAACCTGAACCGCAAGTTATCCCTACGAGGAGAGCTTTTCCCTTCTGCAGGTAGCACCTCTCATCCAAGGCTCTCAAAACATTTCACACACATCAGCGATGTCTTAAAACACTTGTGCAGACGATGGAAATGGCATCGCTGTTTTTCAGGCAGTTAATGACCAGCAGCACAAGAATACGCGTCTCCCCCGAGGTCACAGTGCAAGTCAGCAGCGATTTCGTACGAGAAGCCAGGACTTCTGAGCTTCCCCCATTTCAGATCATCTCTTTCTGCGTCTCCAATGGCGAGTGCTGCCTCGATAGGCATCTCCAACATCGAAATCCTTGTAAATCTCTTCTGGATTTTATTAGCTATCTTGCTTTAAGCCTGCCTGGGTTACTTATCAACAGCACTAGTGCTTTTGGGATGAATGGCAGGGAGTCCCCACCAGCAGGTGATGTGAAGGAAGATAAATACACACACTTGAGTGGGATCAGATAACGGCTGCCACCGCCAGGCACGGGGCAGGCGGGTGCTGCTGCAGCCTCCCCGTCTCGTCCGTGTCTCATCCTGCTACTGCTCCTTCATCTGAACACCGCCCAGGGGCTGAAACCTGCTTTCAAAATGCGGTGGCTAGAGGTAATCAAGGCTCTATCTGATTTTATAATAATGCCATTTCTGTGAGATATTCCCTTCTACAGTGTAAAATGAAAGGAAAAAAAAAAAACCTGTTATAACGAAAAAGCAGAAACTCAATTTAAATCAGAGGGATTACTGGGATTTTGAGTGGTGCGGTGCTGGGAGCTGGCTGCCAGCCCCTGCTCCCCAGAGGGAGGATGCTGCGGGAGCTCAGCTTCTCTGGTGGGACCTGCGTGTCCCTGAAGGTTTAGGTGTCCTCCCTCGACATGCGCCTTCAAGAGTGCCGCTGTCTCTCCCCTTTCAGTATTACTCCATTGCACTTAATTTACCTTCTCCATCCTTCCAGATTTTTGAAAGAGAAGTTGAACGTAGCCTGAGAAGTAATTGCTATGTAACGCCTTTTCCTGGGAGGCTTCTTGCAAGAGCCAGTCTTGTGCTTCTCAAATGTCAAGCTGATATTTCAAAAACATAAAAGGCGTGAAAGCGTTGTGCGTTTGATGGATGTCCCACCAAAGGGTGAGGTTTGCGGGAGCCCATGTATGAAGCGGTAACTGTCTCCAAAAGGCTGTGTTTATGGACACACCACATTTAGCTTCAGGAATCTCCCTTGCTTTGTTTGGATGAAATCATGTTTGGTTTTAGTTAAGAATTCAGGAGCTGAATTCAAGATCCTGACAGGAATGCACTAGGAAAGGGTAACGACATCTCAGAGAGACACTGGCCTAAACAAGCTGAAACAAACTTAGATTTTACTTCTCCAGCATTAGCACCGCGTTGGTTTTAGAACTGTACCCTCTGCCAAACACGGCTACTAGTGCTGGGTCGTTTGATTTTGCACAAGTTTATTTACTACTTTCCCTACAGGTATCTTGATGGAGGGGTTTGGGTGGGATCTTCCGCAATACTGAAGTTCAGCCTCCTCTAATAAATTCAATGAATGCTTCTTAACTCTGCACCTTTTTTCCCACTGTGGAAACGTTCCTAGTGTTCACAAAAATGTTTCATTTAAATTAAAATTATAAATGGAGGGAGCAAGAAAAGTAGAGCCTAAATGCCAGAAGAATTCTTCAGGATTCATTTCTCCCTTTCCTCTTTTAATTGTCCCTTTCTTGGGTGGGGAAAAAAAGGAAAATGTTGCAGCAATTTTGCTGACACCGTGCTACCCCGACACCTTGCTACCAACCGACACATCCATTCTCTCTGCTGTGTTTTAAATACATTCCCAAACAAGGGCAAAAATCTCGTATAACAATAATAGCAATTACTTTAAAGGGTACATATATCCCATGAAGCTGCTGCTACAATTTTGAAGACAAAGCAATGTATTTCTTATAAGCCACAGCAATTAACTCTCCAATTGCCCAGAAAAACTTGAAACTAACAGTAACAACCAATATTATAAGGCAAAAAACCCCAGCGGGGCTAAACTGTCCTTAGTCACCGGCTCCGGGTGTTTCCGTGGGTGCTGGCAGTGAGGATGCTGCGCAAAGTGATGGGAATAAAGTTACTCGGGGTTCGTCACAGAGAGAGGGAGAGGAAAGTTAGCACTTTTAAGTAGGATTTCTCTTCACAACAGACTTTTCCCCTTCATATGTTGTAGCAACGTTATACTTTAAAGACATTAAACGCTGTTACATAGTTTGGTTGTGCCCCAGTTACATCCAACCGCTCTGTTTAAAAGCTTAAACTAAAAAGCCAATTTTCCTCCTCAGATGGAAGATTGCTGCTGCCACCAGAGGGACTCAGAAATACGACGGGAAGAGCTGAGCGTTCCCGGAGCGGTCAAACTTCCCGGCGAAGACTTTTTGGGGCTGCCTGGAGGATTTTCTCAGGCGCTGCGTTATCTGCTCCCATGGCTCGAGGGCTGGGCTCGGATGTGAGGTTTACGCACTTTCTCCTCTCGTCGTGCTGATGGGGAACAGGTCACGAACTCAGGCATCCCGCCTGTTCTCCGTGCTTAACGCAAGCCGTGCCGTTTGTGCCGCCCAAGGTACAAAGTGCTCATAAAATCACCTTATTTCACTGGCTTCCCTGGTATTCAATCACACGCTGAGCACCAAACACGACTGCTAAAATAGGAGCTAAAATGTTAATGATTTGCCCGTGCTCATGGTTAAATTGTAATGTGGGGTTTTCAAGCGTTTATTGCAAATTTGGTTTTACAAAGTGAGGAGAAAGATGATCAAAAATGTGTGATTGAATGTAAAGGCTTCAAAAATTCAGTAAGGTTCAAATGGATTCTCCTGTGTCTGGGGAAAACCACCATTCTCACTTGTCCCACAAAAAAACAGTGTTTTCTCCTTTCAAGTGAAAGCAGAAAAATTGCCATTGCTGCAGCAGCCGCTACCTTAGATTAAAGGAAGGGAAGAGCACTCAGGATGAAACTGCGTTTCTTTCACAGTCTGGGTTGTTTGTGGGTTTGGGTTTTCTTTGGTCATAAAACCTAAACCCTAAGGAGTGTTGGAAAAGATTTTCTAGTGATTAAACTATTTTCTTTCTGGTAAAGCATGGCTGGAGTTTTGCAGTGACAACCGCTGCCCCAATAACAAAACGCTGTTGCCTTCCCTAAAATAGCCATTTCCCATTTTGCTGAAGGACTACCTGTGTCACTGAATCAGCAAAATATCATTTATAATAAAAAAAACCACATTAAAACCCCCGGGATTACAATGATTTGGGTGTGATAAATGATCCCAGGGCAGACATTGATTGCTTTCTTGGAATGCAGGAGAATAGCAAAAGTAAAATTGTTTTCACGGAAATCACCAGATTTTGCTCGGTTACAGCCCAACTGACTTTCCTGTTGTTATTTCAGCCCTGGCCTGAGACGCTTCAGATTTACCATAAGTGACAAGATACGTAGAGTTTGCAAAGTCCCATCATCTGGATTCTGGTTTTGCGTCTATCTCAATTTTCAGACGCTTTGGCAGCCTCTGGTTGTGGCGGAAAGGTATGGGTTTCATCTCATTATTTTGGGTAGTCCTGACTCATCCCTTCCAGTGTCGAGGACAGGTAATACCTCTCCCTCGCGTAGAAAATAGCCCAAGCTGCTCTACCGCAGTTTTGCGTGGCCTGTACGCAGGGAGATGTGGTTATGAATGCTGGATCCTACCAAAGCCAACCCAACACCCTCCCTGGAATACGCTGGGTCCGCCGCAGGCAAAGTTTATGGGTTAACTTAAAGGTTGTGTCAGCCCCGGACAGGACTCTGTGCTATGGACAGGCAGCAGCAATCCCCTTCCAAAGCCAACTACCAGATTAATTTGGTTTTGTTGTTAAAGGAAGATCCATGGAGACTGTCTCCTCATTTCCAAGCCATGAGGACACCCAGAAGAGCCAAGGCTTGCCCAGTTGCAGACACCAGGAACTCAGTTAAAACATCTGCTCTTGCGGGATGTTTATGAAGTGGGTCAAACCTACTGACTTTTGGCAGTTTAACTGGTCTGATGGGACAATAAGAGGGATGTTGTTTATGTAATTACTCTTTTAAATTGAGCTCTGGTCCCCAGGAGTGCAAGTGGCGGCTGAGGAGCCGTGTTTGCGAAGCTGTGCACCATGTCGTGCTGAGGAGCCGTCACTCATCACACACAGCAGCATCTTCCGATTGCTGGCCAGTTTTGCGTGTTAAATGGGCACTCCTCTGCCCCAACGACATGCTTGGTGGGTGTCATCAAATTCACTGGTTCCCTCGTTAACCTTGTGTGGGTTTCTCAGAGCCTGATGGCAGAGAGGAGCAGCACTGGGATGGCACCGGGCTGAAGCACATACTGGTTGAAAAACCTGTTGAGTGACACATATCCAATATTTTGCCTTTCATCTGGATGCTCCTCCATCAACCCTTTGATGTTGAATGCTCTGATGATGTGGCACAGAAAGCACATCCCCTACGCGCCGCTTGTGACGCTGAGCAGAGCAGCAGAATCCCTTCTGGGGACTGATGGGACGTCTTGGGAAGCGTACCCCAAATCAAACCCTTCTGTTTGCTTATCCCGCATTAGGTTAGAGCATAGATCTCATCTGCTCTGCATTTTCATCCCTTTTTTTCTAGGCGTGACTCCTCGTCAGCTTCCCTTTCTTATTAATAACTATGTTTTTAGACTGTTTGGCCTTCGATGTTTTAATGTGGGTTTTTTTAAAGCAGAAAGAGTATTCCCTATAACTCTTTTTGATACCTCTACAGCTCTTCCATCATCTGCTTCTCCTTTCACACCTGTCAATAGGTATACGTAATCATCCATCCTATAGCAGCCTTGTAGCACCGTGGTGGGTAAGTGGCTTTCCAAGGACCTTCTCCTCAGGCCAGGCAATGGAAATCAAGACACATCAGTACGGTGTCAGGTCAAGATCCAAATCAAGGTGGGTTTTTCTTTCTATAGCCATAAGGAAATAATATTTTGTTTTCTCTCAGAGGTGGGCAAATGGCACGTGCATCACCTGGAAGGGACGCAGCCATGCTGGGCTCTGCCAGCGTGTCTGTCTGGCCGCAGGGTGATGCCCCCCGAGAGCAGGATGGTGGAGCAGCCCTCGCAGATGACGCACGTACTGCTGCCTTCCCACACCGCCTTTTGAGTTCAGGCTTATCTTTGTTATTCTTACAGGGGAGTGACTTCCAGCCTCGGAAATGGGAAGCATAGGGAAAGTAACAATGACTTCAGAATGAATAATTAAAAAGTGAATTAGTTCCTGAAAATTGTTCCTAAAAACTGTCGAAGCCCGCTCTCCCTGCCAATTCCCAACGTGAACTGTGGGTTAGTCCCCCTGTTTCCTAAGGAAATGGGCACCCTTAGGTCTATTTATGCTATTTATAGGTCTAGTTATACTGCCCAGCTCGGCACAATACGCAATACTGGAACATGACGAAGTGCTCGCCAGTGTTTCGAAGGCATTCCTGTGGTTAAAAGCAATACAAGCGATTCTAAGGCGTCACTTACTTTCCCCTCCCTGAACAGCATCCCAACAACTGCATCTATAAGAAGAACGCCTGACTGCCGGCACGGGAACACGCTTCCCTGGTCTCCATCCAACACGTGCCCTGAAGAGTTTGTTTTCCTGCTGCTGCGCCCTGTGCTCTGCTCCCAACCCTTGGCTGCGGTGTCCGCGCTGCGTGTCTCCGCCGTAGCACAAACGTATGCTAAAGTTTGGCGCGTGACAGCAAAGGATCACCCAAGGACACAGGACCCCAGTGACACTGCGGGGCCGGAGCGGGACGCCTCTCGAGCGGATTGGGTCAGGGCATGCCATAAGAAAGTGGAAATGACTGTTCCTTAAGCAACTGCCTGCTGTTTCAAAGTCCCTGGGCATCGCGAGCTGCTGGCAATAGTTTATGCACCTCGTACCATGCTTTACTCATCCCCGGAGTCTGTCCCAGAGCAGGAAAGAGGAATATTGAACCCAGCTTCATCCCCACATACGTGAGCTCTCCAGGGAACAGCTGGGTACGGCAGCTGTAAATACCCCGGTAAACACACCCCCCCTGAGCTGGGTGAAGAGACCATGCCAGGGGAAACCTGGTGACGGTCCACTTTTTAATGGGCATTTATTTTATAAATTGAGGTCTTACAATTGTTTAGATGCTTACAGGCATCCCTAGCATCTGTGGTGAAGGTTTGCTATGAGACGCTAAGTGGGAAGAAAACGAACAAATACATGGAGGCAAAAAGCTTTTGATGAAATGTCATGAATAAATTTGTCCCTTTTATGGTAAGTCTCATGATACAGGACTCAGTCATTTTTCTTAGAGCCTCAGGTCTTTGAGTGATAGGATCATAAGATATTTTTCTTTCTTTCCCAGGTAAATTTTCAGTTTTTCAAGCCCTCTTGAGAAAGGGACCAACTTAAAAAAAAAATAAATCAGTGGCAAATTCAAATCACCTTAGGTAGAAACCTTAAAAAATTACAAGGGTTTTTTTTAGGTAATCCTGTGGTTTCTGACAGCTTACCTTGTGGTTTGTGAATGCTTGGAGTTCAAAGTGCTGCTGCAATGAATTTTAAAATAGAGACTTTAAGCTTGATGGAACTGTAGTGCACGATAATGTAACAGGAAATAGGAAAAGGGGCTTAAAGGTCTCTTTACACACTCTAGAAACAGACAATATAAAGGGGAAACCCGAGGCTTGCAGCTAAATTAAGCAATACCAGGACAATTTCAGACTTTTGTGGATCTGACCCAGCTGTAGCCTGAGGACAGCACTGAGAAACCACACAGGAGAAACGGTGCAGAGCTGGAGCTGGGCAAAACTCAGCAAACTGTGAAAAGAATTTGCGGCGGAACTGAAGAAAGCGTCCACCTCGTCTTCTGCACCCAAAACCCAGAAGAATTTGTCCTGGCTGGCTGCTGGCTCCCAGCAGAACCCCCCTGACAGCCCGAAGCCAGACAGAAATTCAACTGCATCTCACAGGACTTGGGTTTAGGCAACTTCTTGCCCCTAACTACATAGTGACCACCAGAAAGGAGTTTTGAGGACCCTGCAAGGCTAAGGAGTCCCAAAGCCCTACCTTGGCCAGGTGCTCTGCTGGTCCCGGTGTCTCCGGAGCGCCTCCTCTCCCTCACTTGTCCTTCAGCGTGGCCATGCCCAGTGCCTCCGAGCTGTAGTCGTACTGGTTGCTGGAGGACATGGACCGTCCCCAGGAGCACTGCAGGTTGGAGCCCCTCTTGCGAAAGGAGGATGTGAACCTGTAGAAGTTGCGGTGCCTGTTGCGCAGGTACTCCCGGTAGTTTTTGGTGAGCAAGGTGTAGAGGAAGGGGTTGATGCAGCTGTTGCTGTAGGTCAGGCAGGTCACCAGGTAGTTAATGCACTTTTGGGTTTGGGTGGTGAGCTGCAGGGAGCTGCTGTAGAGTCGCACCAGCTGCCAGATCCAAAATGGCAGGAAGCAGGCCCAGAAGACCAGCACAATGCTGAAAATCATGATGAGGACCTTCTGCCGGGGGGATCTCTTGCTCTTCTCCTTGTGGGGGGGGTTCCTCTGGGATTCCAGGTAGGTCCTGGCCAGGCGCGTGTAGAGGAAGCCAATGATGATTCCCGGGGCCATGATGCTGGTGCTGAAGAGCACCGTCAGGTAGGTCCGGTAGGCGTCCACGCTCCAGGTGGGCGCACACATCCTCTTCACCTTGCCCTCTGCCTTGCCCCCCTCAGTCAAGGTGACCATCAGCATCATGGGCAGAGTAAGGAGCAGCGAGACCGACCAAACGGCCCCCGCCGTGACCTTCCGGTAGCCGTGCGACCGCTTCAGGGTGTCCAGGGGCCGGGTGACGGCCAGGTAGCGCTCGGTGCACATGAGGGTGAGGGTGAAGATGCTGGCGTGCATGGTGAGCAGGTCCAGGCTGAGCAGGATGCGGCACCCCAGGTCCCCGAAGTACCAGTCCTGGGCCAGGTAGGTGCAGACGATGAAGGGGATGGTGGAGAGGTAGAGGAGGTCGGCCAGGGCCAGGCTGACGATGGAGCTGTACATGGGGGCGGCGCAGCGCGCCGAGTGGCACATCACCACCAGCGTGTAGACGTTGCCCGCCACCCCGGCCACGTACATCACCGACAGCACCGTCCCGAAGGCCGAGGGGATGAGCAGCGGGCCGCCCCCGGGGGGACCCCCGCCGCCGCCGCCCCCCGCCGCCGCCGAGGCGTTGCCCCCCCCCGCCGCCGCCGTCCCGTTGGGCTCCATGGGCGGCGGCGGCGGCCCCGCAACCTCGCACCGGCCCCGCAGCTCCCGGCCCCGCCGGCGGCCGCTCCGCCCCCCGCGGGAGGCAGGGCGGTGCCCTCGGGGGAAGGGCCGCCGCCGCCCCCCGCCCCGCCGGGGCTCCCCCCTCCGCCGCCTCCGGAGGGAGAGCGGGGACCCCCCGAGCCGGTGCGGGGCCGGCGGGGCGGAGCGGGGCGGGCAGGTGCCGTCCCGGAGGAGGCGGTTCCGTGCGGGGCCCCCGCGGCAGCTCCGGAGACGGGGCGGAGGGGTCCGGAGCGGGGAGGGGGGACACCCCGGTGGGAAGAGGAGGACACCCCGCTGGGGGCCCGGCGGGGACGGGCTTCCCGAGCTGGAGGCAAACGGATCGGGGGGGGGAACCCGGCGGGGACGAGCTCCCCGAGCTGGGGATAAACGGACCGGGGGGGACGCGGTCCCCGAGCTGGGGACAAACTTGAAGCTCTCCGTGCCCAATGCCACCCCCCCGCCCCCTGCCCGCCCCCACCCCCACCCCCCCCCCGCCCCGGGAAGCAGAAGCCGGCAGGCAGATGTAGGCGCTGGGAGCTTCCTAAAAAGTTTTCCCGGCCACTCTGCCGTCCTTTGGCTTTTCCCTTCGGCGATGGGAACTCGGTGCTTTGCTTCATCAGTCGAAGAAATCTCGGTGGGCAACCAGGAGAACTGGAGATAGCCCGGGTGTCTGAGGGAGACAGCAGTAGTGTTTCAGATACACCCGGAGACAGGCTTAGGTGGAGCTGGATACAAACCTGGCACTGAAATAGCCTCTTTTCTTCCTGGAAATAGCTTGTATTTTGAATTTTGCTCTGAATAGCACAGCAATGCTATGGTCAGATCTAAATTTGAGCTTTAGTGATGGCTGATGCACCTGAAGAGGGTGAAGTACAGCGTTCGATGAATGAGGTTTAGAGGCAACTTTTCCAAACAGATAAGAAATCTGGGGACAGTTGCAAAATCAATGAGAGCCTTACGTTTCAATCTTACTTTAGAGAAAGCAGAGATTAGGGCAATCCATAGTGAAAGGACAGCTTTCCAGGGGTATGAGTGCTGTATTTCCTCAGCTCCCATTGATTTCCAATAGGAATTAACTGGCTTTTATGCCTTCAAACATTTCTGCTTATACCAGAGTGCTGAAATGACTGCTATGTGTTTATTTGCTGGTTTTAATCCTTCCTCAAAGTGCTTTTGTGCAAACTGTCATCTCATTCCCTGTGGCATGCTGCAAAGTGGTGAAACTCTTGTTGACTCGTAGGAGCAGGATTCAGCCCTATAAAAACATTGTATTGAATACTCGGTTGTAATTAGCGGCAAAATTAACACACGTAAGTGTAACTCTGCTTTCCTATTCATACTGCTCATGAATTTACGTGTCTCTCTACAAAACTCTCCAAATGCTTAAAGCTACATTCAATAAAGTAGCTGGTTCGAACATGATTTGAATGCTGGTGAGGGAGGAGAATCTAAATTGAATTATTGTCAGGCGGGGGTTTGCTTTATCGGATTCAGCTATTGCACCGCAAACTTTAGATCCAGGCGCTGAGATGGAGATTTGTTTTTTTTTTTTTTTGGAAGTTGGGGCTGCGTCCCATGCCAGCGCCCTCGGCAGCCCTGCATTCCTCTGCGGCAGCTGGGCCCGGCAGCTGGGAATGCGGGCGGATGCTTTACCGGGGCCAAATCCTGCCTGCATGGCAGGCAGGGGGATTGACTGCCACAGACCCCGAGTAAGATCCGGGCTTGGCATAAATAGATCGTCTCTGAGAATTAGGTTGCACGCAACTTTTGCAGAGAGAGTCCCGTCTCCTCTTTGAAGCTTTTTGAAGCTTTTCTCTGTGCTGTTTTGTTTTTTGGCCAGGACAAAAGGGAATAGAATAGATATTTTGTTGTCTGGCCATGTTACCTGATTTGTTTTGGGTGATCACACGAGATGGTAGAGATAAGCAGAGCGGTGCTTCTTCTAAACAAAGAACTTAATTTCAACCTCCCTTTTTTCCTTCCAGTAGAAGGATATTGAATTGAGCAGCACGAAGCATTAGTGGGTCTGCGGGACGCTTGTTTTCTTAAACACGTAGGATACTCACATGTAGCCATGGGAACTTACTCCCGGTAAACTCTTAAAAAATAGTTTGCTGCCTGAAGTTGTTCTGCAGCAGAGCGAAGCCTGTTCTCTGAGCAAGCAGCGCTTCTCCCCTCCCCTGCTCTGCCCTCGCAGCGCACCCAGTCCTTTCTGCAGGCCCGCGAGAACCGGCGTAGCACCCGATGCCTGGTGGAATTGGGTCTGGAGCGTACAACAACCGTCATCGATCAGAATTAGAAAGGGGACCACGCAGGAGGCTTGGAATACTGATGTTTTCTGTTTGTCTGTGTACAGAAGATACACATTTTTCAGCAGTGTGGGTGACAAGCTACCAGAAGAAGTGGTGGATTTTCCATTTCTCCAGATGCCTAAGTAAAGACTGCAAGTGCCTTTCTGGAAGACGCATTTTAATCAAATAGAAATGTGGAGCTTGGTGCAGACTCACTGTCAGAATAAGTCCTCAGGGACACACTGCACACAAAGCCAAGCCATCAAGGAGCAAATTGTCTTTTATGAACCTCAAAATCTGTTAATCTCCATGCGGTTTTCCTTGGAATATCTAAAAAGTGCTGATATGAAAACGATTAATAATGTATTTCGTGTGCAAAATTTACCCTCTGGAGGCATTTGTGCTAATGCACAAAACCACACCCAGCCGTCTTAAAATATAGCTCCATTTTGCATTTTATTGTCTGTTTTTGAATAGGAATTTTTTTCAGGTGCTCGGTGCCTAGTTTTTGAATTTCCTAACAAAATTGTCTGCTCATTAAGAAGTAGATAATAGCAGCCTAGATGATGAGGGCTGCTTGAGTAGCCATGTCCAATGTCTTTTTTTATAAACGCCCTGGTTTACTGGGTGAATAGCCGGTGTTCCTTTGTTTGGGTATGATGGTCAGAGCGTAGATGTGGGCAGCTGAAAGCTGTAGTCTTGGCGAATTGAAAGGCATCTCTCATTGCTCCGTTCAGCTGTGACAGGCTTCAAAACTAAGTGCTGGCCGGGCAAGAGGGAGGCAGCGAGTGTTTGGAAGCAGAGGCTCCCTGTTAGGGACCGTCACCGTAAGCTCTTGTTCTCCTGAAGCGCCTTCTGGGTGGAATTTTAGAGCCGAGAGTGAATTTTGCAGTTCAGGGTAGGGAACGTGTGAAATGCCGCCTTTGCCCCCTTCTCGGCATCCGTCAGCTCTGAGTGCACCGATGCTGTGGTGCACAGATCCAGCCTTTGGGTGGGATTGCTTTTAGTTGGGCTAATTCTGGCCAGGCGAGCACCCCTGTTTCTTCTGAGGTTCTTGTGCCCTGTCACCACACGGCCACTGCCCTTCCCGTCAGATTCCTACTCAGCAGGAAGTGAAAAGGCTTAACCGATCACTTGGCAAAGCATCAGGAAAGTATTTAGCTTTGGCCAAGTTCAGAGAGGTCTTGATACAGCATCCACGTGAGAAAGGCAGAGACTGAGCCGGCTCCGGAGAAGCCCAAGGGTGAGGTTTGTTAGATCCCAAACACGTGCTGTCAGATGAGATCCATACATTCATTTCTTAATCCTGAATTTGGAGGCTCAAAGTTATCATCTGTTAGTTTAGAGCCTGTAAATGGAATGTAATGTTGTAGTGGAAGTGGATGACAAGGAGGTATCGAAAGCAACTGCAGCATAATATCCCATGGGATGCCCAGAGATGGATTTGGCTGCATTGCTTAACTCAATAGTGTTCACCACGCAGAACCTTTTCTCAAGTTACTAACACGCTAATACATAATCTCTGCAGCTCGGCAATTGAATCTCATTGGAACAATGTTTACGCTCTGCAATAATATGTACAGGTCTTCATCTGTCTTTGAAATTGTTTCTGAACCAGATCCGTCACTCAGGTGCAAAGGATTATTTAAAACCATGGGCCGTGCACAGCATCACCCACTGAGCTCAGCGGAGTCACTCCCGATCTGCAAAGCTATAAGCAAAAGCCAACTTCATCCACCGCTTCTGAAAGCTTGTCATTAACACTTAGGTTTACATCTGTCTTATACAGTTGAACATGCCCTTAAATTTAAATTTACAGGTATAATTTAATTATAGAGTTCTTTCTCCCCACTCAGGTGTTTAAGAGGCCAATGTCCTAGCGCTGGAGGAGTCACTGGAGAGAACCTGCACCCTCTCCAAGATCTCTGAAGAAGGCTACGTCACAGGTTTCAGACAGCGTTATTTCAGCAATGTCACTGAGTGGGGTTTTTAAAAGCCCTCCCAGACATAAGGGACATAGGAGGGACTTGCCCTTGTACCTCTCAACCACAGCGCTCCTGAGCAAGTGTGTCACGCTCTCTTCCCTGCTGCCACCTGTGAAGAGTCGAGTCACTGGCAGTGGACGGTCTGAGATGCCGCATGGATTTGCCCCCACGGAGAATCTGGCCGGTGGGGCTGGCTACCCGAGGAGACACGCTGCAGGCTTCCTACAGCAAGGCACAGCCAGGCTTGCTGAGTCCAAGTTCATATAACTGCAAGCAACCACCTAATAAATTTGAGTCCAGAAAATCTGCTCCTCACCTCTCGTACATCCAAAGCCATCAAAGCTTCTGCAGAATGCTGCAATAAGCCCGAGATCGTCAGTGCTGAAGATCATGCCTGGCAGAGACTACAGCGGGCCACGAGAAAAGGCGGGAGATCAAAGGCTTTGTCCTTGGTTTTTGCAGGAGAGGAAGAGTGTAAATTGCATGCTATTATAGGGACTTCGAGCAGTAAGGGCTCTGGCAGGATTTTTAGGATCTTCTTGTGTTAGAGCATTTGAGAAGAGATCATTTTACAACGGAAAAAATACACGTTAATAACCCCAACTAATTTCCTGTGGAAACTCAAACCACCATTACCCTTAGATTTGAACTTTTTCTCCCCCACCTTAAAGACAGAATTGCACACTGAAAAAAAAATTTAATAAAAATCATCCTTCTTCACCAGGCATGCGAGTACAAAGGAGACAGTACTGGCTCCTGGAGGGTTTTTTTTTTGTTGTTATTATACAACACAGGATCTGCACTGCGGTGACGGTGCCAAACAGCTGGCAGAGATGTGACCCGAAGAGCACGGGGCGTGGCCAGGGCCAGCAGCAGGTTTGATTTGGCTACCTGAGTTACCTTTTCTGTTGCTGAAGAAGCTCTGGAAGTTGCATGCTCCGTGCAGTGCTGCTCTTGGTGTTTGGTTTGTTTTCGTCCAAGGTAGGAAGGCTTTTAGTCACATCAAGTACCCCATTCTACTGAGGGAAAAATTACAGCGTTTGTATCTGCGAATTTCTCCCCCAAAGAATGATAGAATGTGTTGGGTTGGAAGGGACCTCTCAAGGCCATCTAGTCCAACCCCCTGCAGTCAGCGGGGACATCTTCAACTGGATCAGGTTGCTCAGAGCCTCATCCAGCCTGGCCTTGGATGTCTCCAGGGATGGGGCCTCCACCACCTCTCTGGGCAACCTGGGCCAGTGTCTCACCACCCTCAGTGGAAAGAACTTCTTCCTGATGTCTCATCTAAACCCGCCCTGCTCTAGTTTAAACCATTGCCCCTCGTCCTGTCGCTACATGCCCTCGCAAACAGCCCCTCCCCAGCTTTCCTGGAGCCCCTTCAGGGACTGGAAGGGGCTCTAAGGTCTCCCCGGAGCCTTCTCTTCTCCAGGCTGAACCCCCCCAACTCTCTCAGCCTGTCCTCACAGCAGAGGGGCTCCAGCCCTTGGATCATCTCCAGGGGGCTCCGGAGCTGGACACAGTGCTCCAGGTGGGGTCTCACCAGAGTAAAGGAGGAGAATCCCCTCTCTGGATCTGCTGGCCATGCTTCTTTTGATGCAGCCAAGGATGCAATGAAGGATCAGCTCTTTCTACAAAAAGAGATATTTTCTATAAAAAAATGCAAAGAAGGATCAGCTCTTTCTACAGTCTAAACTCCACTCGGAGTATGCAAAACCTTCGGCTTGCCTTCATCACCACAACTCAGCCTCTTGTGAATAAAGGGCTTCAGATACTGGAAGCTCTCTTCTATTTCCTGGCTTCTGCAATTTTTCCCTGCCCACACAGAGAAATTACCTTCAGGTGAACGGTCTGCGTTTCAGGAGAGCGGCCGCAGGAGGAGCTGATGGGGAGCAGGCGGCTGCTGTGGGGATGGCGACCCTGCACGGCTGAGAGGGAAACTCCTGCTTGCTTTTGGAGGAATGGTTAATAGGAAAACGGATGTTTTTTCATCTTGGTTTCATAAGAATTATATAAAAACTCTTGACAGATGTGAGAAAAGGGTGGAAGCCCGAGGAATCTCCTTTCGCCAGAGAAACAATTCCCAGTCAAGCTTCCTGCTTAGTGTCCGGGTCAGAGCTCACTTGAGTCAGCGGGAGCTTTTCCCTGGATTTCAGTGGGTTTTGGAGGAAGCTGGCGATTAAACACCAAACAGGAACTTCTATCCCCTCCTCTGAACAGAGGTTCAGACCAGAGCTGGGTCCAGCTTTGGGGATGTTTGAACTGAGCGGTGAGTCTGCCTTGGAGGCTGGCAGCACAGCATCCTTTTCAGGATGGATTATTTAAACCTCTTCCAGCAGTAACTGCACTCGGAGCATCGCACGGCAGCACCCCGAGCTCCCTTTGACTCCTGGCACAGCTCTCGGGGTGAGGGTGATGGCTGTGTGAGTGACTCAAACCCACTCGCCTCCGCTTACTCATTTCTCTCCTCATTATCTGCCTCCTCCTATAGATTTCTTCCTCCCAAGCTCCTCGGAGGGATGCTCCGTGCAGGGGGGTGTTATGCAGGAAAGGAGACCACGAGCAGCCTGGCAGCACCAGCCTCTTGTCGCTGCCAGTTTTATCTGTAAGCTGAGTTTTGCCTCCAGATCTTAGTGCTTCTGGGGAAGCTGAGAACTATTTGTTACTTTTTTTTTATTCTAATGTTTCTCTGGCTTAATTATTTGAGGGTACGTGTCAGAGTCTGTCACTGTCAGATGTTGCTGCTGAAAGGGGATTTCAGCCAGTGAAAACTCCAGCTGGGTGGGGTCTTACATAGGCTTTAGTGAGAGCAATGAAGTCGCTTTGTTCTGATTTTTCCATTGCCTTTGGATCAGACTTTGTCTCTCTTTAGATCTGCGTTAAACTTGATTTTTAAAAGCCTTGACCAAACAGAGCAGAGGATTTACTCCGTGTGCTCTACTTCCAGTCCTGAAATGATCTTCAAAACCGCATCGCCCCAGTTGTTTTCCCACCCAGTGCTGTGCTGCCGGAGCTCCCGTGGGACTGGGAGCCGGCCGGGCTCCCCGGGCAGAGGGACCGTGCCCGAGAAGCTGCAGGATGCCATGGCCGTGTGCCACCAGCTGCTGCCAGCTCCTCGGTCACGCCGCGCCGGAGAGGTTTGGTCCCCAGGGACTGTCTCCTGCATGTCACCGTGCCGGCTGGAGGATGCTGAGGATAAGCAGAAGCACCGGAGAGGAACAGTGATAAAGGAACCAGGGGGATCTGTTTGTTTGTTTACAAACAGAGGGGGTTGGACCCATTTTTTTTAATTTCATGGCAACTTGTAGACAATCAGAAAATCAGTGTTCAGAAACTCAAAGGCTTAAGAACAATCACTAGGAGCACAGCTTTTTCCCTGCAGGCTGCAGATAGCCAGGTACATTTACAATTCTTTACTAATCAGCCTGGAACTGGACCAGCATATTTATGTAAAAACACTAATACTTTTATTACTGAAGACAGCCCAGAGCTCAGGCCCCTACAGTTTGTCTAGAAAATGGAATATTTAATTTTCCCCCAGTAATAGTATGTTTTTCTTGTCTCCTGGCAGTTTGCACAAAAGCTCTGAAGTACGTGACATATGGCAAAGAGAACATCAAAATCTGCTGTGCCGTATGATCAGCTCACATTGCAGTGGGCATGTTCCCGGCTCCACAAAGCTTCACAGCCATAAAACTATTTCTTCCTTCCTGATGGGAATTCGTGCCTTTGCTTTAACTGTCTGCAATAATTCATAGGCATTTGCTCTCAAAACATGCAATGTTAATGCTTCCTTTAAATATGAAATGTACCTAGGATGGGTACAGGGGGGGTTGCTGGTCCTGGGCACTGGGATTGTCTAGGTGTCTCCAGAAGAGACACTTTATTGATGTGCGCTTCCCCGGGCGGTGGGTTTGATGCGAAGAACGTATCTCCAAGGCTGAGTCAGTATTTGCAGAGTCAATGCATTCCTGCAGCCATGCCAAAATAGGGTGAAACCTCTTTTTCCCCATTTGGGTGAGTGGTACGGCACGAATGCGGGACCCATAAAGAGCTCTCCTACCTTCCGTCATCCTTCCTGCGGTAAATTTGCTACTGCTTATGATGGTCAGGCATTTATTTGGTAATGACTGTTGGGACGACTCTGGCAGTGACGATAGAGAGATGTGTGGCTGCATTGAACAAGCACAATCAAATGGTTCTTTTGAGCGATAACTGACGGAAGCCACTTCAGTAACCTCTAGAAGATAAAGAGCGAGGCATGACAAAAAGAGAGACCAGACGATCCAAGTGCAATTGTTTATAAACCAAAGGCTTTATGATTCTCCGTGAGTGATCAGCAAAGCTTCGAGTAAAAACTGCTTCTATTAAAATTTAACATTTAAAAAAGAGGGGATTTATCTTCAGCAGGCTTTTCCTGCGCTGGGCTCAGCGGGAGAAATGAAAGATAAACATGTCACAGGCAGAGTCCGGGGAGGGAAAGCCTGGTCAGCGCAGCTGAATAGCTTCGGGCTTTTTGTTCCTGTCGGTGGGAAGCGGAGAGATCCGGATAAAGGGCTGCGGGAGCATCGCTCGGGGAGAGGAAGCTCCGCGTGGGGAGTCACTGAACTTGGAGAAGATGCCACATCTCGGGGTCGTTTTTGTCAGACTGACAAATGCAGCCTTTTCGCCCCCGTTAGCTGCAGCTGTAGGATGCTCTGGGGTGCACTGAGGCCAGTGGCTCCCGTCCCCTCTTCCTCCCACCGAGCTGCAAGCTCCCACCTAACAGCGGGGAGGTTGAAAGGACATTGTATGTCTTTGGCCTGAGATACAGAAATCTGTTTTTCTAGGCTTCTGATTAGAGACACAGAGAGTGTATTCATGTTCTTGCGAGGTGTACCTGGACTTGGAAGCAGGATTGTTGTTTAGTCCTGTACAGCGTTGCAGGAGAGTTCCCATACCCTGAGCTACAGGTAGAAGTAGAAATATCTCTAAGTTGGCAAAAATGGGGCCAGAAACATGTGCGTGTGAGGTGTGTGACTTCGGAAAGAATGGATGGGAGGTGGTGTTGGAGTAAAGAATTGGACCTGATGGTTTTTCTTCACAGCCACGAATTAGGGGGTGGATTTTTTTGCTGAATGCAGAAAGGGGGCTGGGATTTCTCTGCCTTCCTCAGAGCTCAGAGGGAGGACGTGCAGTTTTACCTATCAGCACCAGCGGAGATTTGGCTGCCGAAAAAGAGTCTTACATTGTACCCCTTACGGCTTGGATGAGGGATAGGTAGAAGATAGGTATTCTCTGCCGGGGAAATAATCAACTTTCTCTTTCAGGGTCCACGTTGGTGAGCTGTGGGCTGGAGCATCTTCCCTAAGTGGGAGGAAATAGAAGAAGACGTGGTGGTGTTCACTTCCCAAAGAGCTCTCTTCCCCCCTACCCCTTCCTAGCCCATTCAGGAACATCTCCCTGGTGGTAGCAGGGAGTGGAAAGACATTGGGAGAGTATCTGACAGAACCACTGGGATTCGGGGTGGGTATTAGAGACTTTTCTTAGATACTGGTAAAATGACGAATGCAAGCACTGAGTGTTATTACTTGATTCACCTAGTCTTTGTGCTGCCAGTGGCCCCAGGGTTGTTCTCTGCGCTGCCTCTTTGAATTAGCACACCACCAAAGGGAAGGAGACTATATGAGCATTTGTCTCCCGGAGAAGTGCTGAGATGTTGGCTCACGTTTGGCAGTTGTCCTGGCACATCGCTTGAAGGGGCCACCTCTGCTGAGCCCTTGAAGTGTCACAGCACTGCTACTCAGCTGAGATTCAAACACGCGTCTCCAGAACCTCACTCATCAACTGGGCATTTGAAAGAGGCAGCTGCCTTACAAATAGTATAACAAAGGCCTATCTTAGCGAAAGGAAGAGCCTTTTCCAGCCGCTGTGATGATCCTCAGACAGGCAATTTCATTGCTCCTAGAACGTGTGCCAATGTAAAGGTCTTTCCAAGCTGTCTAATGTGCTTTTAAAAGGCTATATTTTGTTTTTTTTAAAGGACTTAGACATGTAGGATCATACATTTGATTGAAAATCACTGGGATTTAGGTACTGAAACAATTTTGGGGGTCCGAGCTGTAAAACAGACGCCGAGTGCAACCCTCCAATGTCCCTGTGCAGCTCCCAGCGCCTTGTTCAGTGCTCAGGCTCATTAGACAACCTCCACATGGGTGGAGGTTTATGTATGTATTGCAGACAGCGGTTGAAAAAGGAGGTGCCGATGACAGGGCAGGAAAGGGGTTGAACATTATTGTAGTCATCTTGTCAGCAACAAGTCCTGACCTTTCATAATTCCCTTTGCTCAGGCTGTGAAACCCCTTGTTATTGGCTGTCAAAGCCACATCTGCTGCTGGGATCCCATGTCTTAGTTTCCCATTGCTGTTATGAGGCCCCAGAGGGGAGGGAGCAGAATGGCAAACCCCCTAAGGAAGCGTTTGAGCCAGGTGGGATGGATGGTCCGACCGGCCCCGGGCTGCAGGTACTCGCCTGGATACCGCCAACCGGAGCGCTTGGATGAGGAACCCCACCTTGGATCCTCACGGGATCAGCTTGAGGTACGGCACCGACCAAGCCCTTAGCAGTCTGGTGTGGTCTTGTGTGGCCTTGCACGTGCCAGCCAGCAGGAACAAAAATGCCTGTGGGGCTGTGTAACTGGGTTTGAGAAGGGCGGTGGCACATAAATTTTGCACTTGAGCAGTAGAAAGCCTAAAAATTCTTGGGTTAGACCCAAGCCCATTTTGAAAAGAGAATTGAAGCACTTTTTAAATGTTACTCTGTATGTGTTACGTGCGATTTTTCTCTGGCAAGGGAAGCTGTCTGCACTGCATTATGGATTAGGCTCTTGAAAGCATAACTAGTTATGTAATTATTAGAATTATATTTGCATTCACAACTAGGATGTCTATAACTGGTATGGTAATGCATGCTAATTAAATACCAATTAATCATTTTAAAAAATGAGGTTTGAATCTATACAGCCATCACAGATGTAGTAAATACTCATTGCTTATGAAGAATAAATCAGGTGTGTTTTAATATGCAACTCTAGTCCTATATAAACACATAGTGCCAATTATTTAGAACAGATTTAATGCGTTTCTTATTCACATTACACAGCTCCTGCTGACTGAGTGACAGTCATTATGATGTATTTGACTGCCTTTTACATTATTGCGCATTAATGCTTCCAGCTGTTCACACTGGGCTGGTTCGTGTTTCAACCATCAGAAAATGTGAAAATTCACTAAGTGTTACCCTGCAAGGTAGAGGGGTTTACTCATGCTTAATCCAGCCAGGCAATCCAGATAGGCTGCTGAAAAGCAGTCGTCCGTCTTTGTATAGTTTGAAGATGTTTGAAGCTTTACGGCTCTGGCAGGATATCTTACATCGCTTTATCTGCAGGCTTCAGAAACTCTGCGGAAGAAAATCAAAGTCCACATGGAGCTGAGAGCATTTGATGCGTCTGATTTAAGAAACATTCAAAGTTTCTGCTGCCAGAGCGAGAAGCAGGCTTTCGTGCACTCTGACTCTGGTATAAGTTTCTGCTGCAAGTTTAGAGTTGTGTTATGGGCCTGGGGGGGACAAGTCCAAGCCAAATTAGCTGAACATGCTGGCGGCTGCCAATGGTGAACGGATAATGAGCAAACGGAAAGGCTTGTAGGGCGCAGCCAAGCGGGACACTGAAGTGAAGGTGTCCCTGGTCACCCTCACAGCAGCGGCTGTGCTCGCTGGGGACAGCACGCGTGTCCTCCTCTGCCTGAGGACGCCTGGGGTGGCAGAGGGCAGCAGCATGTCGGAGTTGTGGAAGCGAAGAAGCAGAGAGGGGCGTAGCTACAGGTGGAGGTGAGATGGTTGAGGTGGCTCCATACTTCCCACCAGATCTGGGGTTTGGCTTGTGGGGATCTTTTCCAGGCTTTTGCCAGGCTAGGTGTTTGCTTTTGATTATGTTTTGCCTTGGAAGCCGTTTCCTCCATGAAGAAATGGACTAATTAAAGAGTTTGGTCCGTGCAGGGTTTGGCCAGGACACACTGCGGTGCAGGAGGCGCATCCCTGTTTCTGCGCCCACTTGTACTGTGCTCCACTGCACCGGCCACCTCTCTCATACACGCCAGGAAGGTTCTGCCTGCGTCCGGGCTGGGCAGGATTAGGGCTGAGACACCTGACCAGGGATTTCCCCAAATCACCCCACTTCACTCCCCGGGAGCGTCTGTGGTGTCAGGCTCTTGGTGCTCCTCTGCCATCCCCAACAGAAAGGAGGGCGAAGCCAGCTGAGGTGCTGGGGACCAGGGCACAAGGAGGCAGAGCAGGAGGGATGAGGGAGGTGATTAAGAACTGGCATGCTGTGCAGTTAGGAATGGGGTAACAAGGTCTGGAGTAGCATTAGTGCCTATCCCAACAGCTCCTGAAAAGGGTCTGCAGCTCCTGAGGCATGTTCACCCCCAGTGTCCGGCTCCTAATCAGGATTCCCGAATCCCTGCCTTTGACACTTGTCCATAAACAGCTGCAAAGCCCTCTGGAGAGGAGCCTCCCCGTTCCCCTTGGCTGGCCAATGCGGGCAAGGATGGCAGCTGATGACTGCTGTCAGGGATGCAGTTCACCCTGGGCTCCCTGGGCTCCAACCACCACTTCCCTGGCTTGGGATGGCAGGGGCTGGGTCCTGCAGACACGGGGTCCCTGGGGTGGATTGCCGAAGTATTCTCCCCTCCATTTTTTCTTTTCTTTCTTTTTAAAGTTAAGAAATAATGTTGCAAAAATCTGTTTTACAGAAATTCTATGAGTTCCCAAGTCAAAAGGTAGGCAGTGACAGAATTAAGGGTTTTCCTGCAGCCTCTGTTGTGTATATGGACATTTCTTCAATACTTCTTTCACGTAGTTTCAGCAGTTACTAAGTCCTGATGCATTTGCTCTTGCTAGAAATGTCCCCAAACTCCATACAACTGAGAACCGGCCTGAAACTTATTCGGAACATGTACATTCATGCTTTGTAAAACTATCACCTTTTTAAAGTGCCTGTAACTTCCCCAGTTACTTGTTGCACTGTGTACGGGTTCCAGCATCAGGATAGTGCGAGTTTTACTTCCTACTCTTCCGCTTACTTTGTTTATCCTCACTGATTTTTCAGGGACTTCACCTTTAATTTCTGAGGCTGGTGATACCTTAAATGGATGATTTCAACTCCTTTGCTTTCATTCAGAAACCAATCAACCTAAATCATCTTCACTGGTAAGTAACGAAACTAAGTTCAAGCACTTCGCAAAGCGTTTTCCTAAGGTGCTGGTCTGAGCTCAAGCCGTGCTGCATTTATAGGACAATTTAGGTCTGAGGCTCACTTGAGACTTCATCAACAAGGTAAGAGAGTGCTAGTAATTTTTCAAGTCAAGACATTTGTTTGGCAGAATGGCTCTGTGCTTCCTTTAAAGTTACTGCGTCTCTCTTTTTTTCCTAATAACTAGCAATATGAAGGCTAGATATTGAGCTTTCTGTTATTTTCTCTCCTGATCATGTTATTTCTCAACAGAGAAATACAAATTTGCTATTCCAAACAGCAAGATTTATTGCTGTATATCATCAACAAAAACCGCCATTTTACTAAAATTTCAATTTAGGTAGCCCCGAACAAAACCCAGTCTGGCTGGTAGATTCAGGAGCAGCAACAAGTATAATGTTCACCGAAGTAATACAAGTGTAAAAATGATAGGGGCGTTAAAACGGTTGATTCCTGTAGAAGCCAAACATAATTCTATGTCCTCGGTGGGTTTTTGGCTTAGCGATGTGAGGCTGCTGTTTGCGTTCTGCCAGGCTCAGAAAATGTAGTGAAGATGTAGTAAGGGAGTTCTATTTTTATATGTGTCAAGCCATCAGGTCTCCTCTCTCCTATTGAAGCCTAACTCTGGCGTGTGCCTGTATCGGGTTCTGCCAGCTCATAACACCTATTAATCACTGCAAATCACTTTAAGGCAGTCTCTGTGTGGATATATCATCAGAATTGATGTGGAGCCTTTAACCTTTGCATCCCTTGTTCATTTGTGAACCCAGCTGATGTTAACCCTGAGTTAATTACTGTCCCATGGCTCTCAGGTGCAAGCCGTTGGGGGATCTCAAACCGATTCGCGGAGAACAACCAAGCATGGTATAAAGCCACCAAAGCCAAAGCTAATGGAGCTGGCCTGGGATTGAATTCATCCTGGAGAACAAACTTGAAGCAAATTTGTGAGTATGGGGAGTGTACTTATGCTGTTTCTTCTCAAAAGATAAATGGATGATTTTAAGTGTCATCACAGACTCCTCTCGTTAGGCTAAATTCCCTTGAGAGTGCTCTTCTGTTCAGAAGAACATCATGTGGAATAGAAAGTGCTCAGCCACAAAGCAAGCTATAGAAAAGTTAATGATTTTAAGGCAAGGTTAGATATAAGCACTGATAATATTACACGTTGTGTTATTCCATTTTTTGTGGCAAAGCACATCTGTTTCTTTCATTTCAATGAAAATTTTGTCTCATAAAAGAGCTCTGAGTTTGGGAGCGGCGTGTTTGACTGTACTGTTCTGCTGGACGTTTTAAAGGCCTGCAGCCTGGTACTAGCACGTAGGTATTTAAGCTTTTGTCTTCTAGCTTTGTTTGAGGAATAATGAGCAACTTCACTGATTCCTAGGTGGAATTAACAGGCACTTCTGACAAGTTTAAAAACAAACAAACAAATCCCTTTTGGAGATCTGGGTTCAAAATGCCTCCCACTGCCTTTTTAGTTGCTGTGTCTCAATGAAGGTGAGGATAACTTGGACAAGAGAGGAGCAGGTTGTTAAAGCAGTCTCCAGGTCTGATGAGCTGAGGCGAGGGGAAAAATAAAAAAAGAGAAGAAACCCCGTATTAATTCTGTCCAGCAGTTCCTTTCATAGGGATTTTTTTATGTGCAGTTTGTATTGAGGGAACTGAGGCAGAAGGAGGACACAAGACTTTGTCACAGTTGTAAAGAAACCCAAGATTGGCCGGGTGGTCCACCTCTAAGTGCGGCTCCTGTCACTCCATCTGAAATGAGTCCTGTGCTGAGCATTTTTCATGCTGCCCATTGAGAGGAGTTATTGCAGGAGAGGTCGTTCCATCAACAGGTCTCTGCCACTTGTTCGAGACTCCCCACAAAAGATGGTGCGGTGGAGCTGTGGCGTTGGGTGATGGATGAGCTGGGGCTGCTCCGGTGTCAGTGGCTTTATCCGGAGTAGGGGGCACCGTGAGCAGGAAGGAAGAGTTTGCCGAGAATAAATTCGACACAGTGGAACAAAGTGTTCCCCTTAAATGTGTTCTACAGCCAGAATAGCGGCCGCGTTTCTGCCAAGTCAGGGGCCTGCTGCAGGAACAGTTTGGCGAGGGGAAAAATATAGCCAAATTCGTGCTAAGCAGCCTGATAGTGGGTGGCTGGATTATGCAATCTTACTGGTATTCCAAATTCATTATCTCTTGCAAGATGTCTCTGAATGAAATGGAATGGTAGAGCAGATAATTCTTTTTTAAATTTTGTTTTCTTCCCCTCCACCCCCTTACAAAGCTGTGCATTTAAACACCTCCATTCAAATTCTTGAAACTTGAGAAATAAGACCGGGAGGACGGAGCTTGTAATGAAACCCTCATCTGGAACCTGAGGGCAGGGATAGAAAATGAGCTATTGCAATGTCAGAAATTCTTGGATTTGTTGAAACTTGGTACTGGAAGGGATGAGCCAGAAAGGAATCCTAAGAAGAGGAAAAATACACTATCCTTTCACTTCAGCGTGCTCTTCTGTAAGTGTAGTCATTTCTGGGAGAAGTGTCAAGATTTACAGCTATTCTCACCACTGCCATGTGGGATGAATGAGCTCTCATGAATGGAAGAATCATCATGATGTAGAAATCGGTGTGGTTTTGCCTTGGAAAGAGTGATCATAATTCAACAGTTGTGCTCGACTGCTTCTACTGTTTCGCTGTGTACAAACAAGAACAGTCTTCTAATTGCCTGGTTTGCAAATTAAGGAAATCTGGCTGATTTATTCTCATTGGGAGTATCTCTGACCTCACAAGGTTGAATTTTAATATTAGTTAAGGTGAATTTAAGAATATATCTGTCTTGTCTCTCTTCCAGCCTTATTCTAGGAACAAGGGAGGACTGATCTTGGGTTACAGATGCCACAAAGATGTCAGAGCTGAGAGACAAAGGTTGTTGCGTGTGATGCTCTCTCTTGTTGACTTAGCCAGTAGGTTCTGGGGCCTGTGAGAGGTGACAAACAAAGGCAGCCCATGGAGATGTCTTGCATTCTGGTGCTTTTCAAAGTACATCCCTACTTTGAAGCAGACTGTTCCCATGAACAATCTTAGAAATGCAGTCTAGAGTGGAGGCAAAGGCTCGACTCTTCATTAACCAAGCTCAATAATGATATCCAGCATAAAGGAACCCTCAAAGAAATAAGTAAGAAACTGCAGCCCAGGTCTGGATATTTTCCATATTGCTCCCCCTGAGCATTAAGGTGTCTATGTGGACTAAAGGCTGGTATTGGTGCACTTTGCCCCCTCGCCTTTCATTTTGGGCTTTAAAACCATCTTGAAATTACTCTCCCAACTTGCACAAGTGAATGAGTGTTAACAGCTGGGGGAATGTGTGTGTTACCACTATTACGACAGTTTTGATGTGAAACAGTCCTACACAGAGTAAGAGAAACCACTTTTGGCTCCGAACCTTTGCCGTTCTGAAGCCGGTTCCTTCTGGCGGCTGTTGCCAGCAGAGGGGAGCCTTCCCGAGTTTTGATCCTCTGACTTTGTAGATTTGGACCAAATGCTTCCACCTTCTGTACTTCTCAGAGCAGTCCCTAAACAAAAGCACGCTTGCTATAAAATCCCAGTGCCACTTTGGCGATGCAAGTAGAGTTTTCCATTTTCCTTCTCTGGATTTTGTTCCCTTTCACCTTTTAAGTTTCTTCCCTTTCCCCCCGGGGAGTGCTTGTGTTCTCAGATTAAAAACAGAAAGTCGTTCAGTTTTCCATGAAGTTTAATTTATTAAAAATATAGCTTTAGTATCCTTTTAAATGGTATTTTCCATATAAAAATATTTATTTTACTAAAACCACATCTTTCTGATGGAAAAATGTCTGGGCATTAAAAAAAGTCAACCACCGACTAGTAGCTTCAGTATATAAGTGTTCCTGTGGTACAACTATGATTTTTATGGAGTAAAGCAATTATAGATAAATGGTCAATTTCTTCATTTTAACTAAAGTTAATTAACTATAAGATTATTTTTTTAGCTAAGGTAAGAAAGTTTCATGCACTAGAGCCTTACTGTGACCTTCCGAATCCTGGAAATGTTGATGGTTAAACTGTAGAACATGAGTGTTTTCAATTTTTTTTTTTTATTGATGCAATGGAAGCTAGGTAAAAGCTTGATAAGGTTTTATGACAAACTGCCCCTAGACAGCTAAGCTGTAGTTTGTAGTTGCTTGTTATTAGATAGTGCAGCTCTGTGGTGGTCTGAATTGAAGAATTTCAGACCTTAGGTCAAAGGAGCTCATCTTTCCGTCGCTGCAGGTTTCCAGAGCACTGGCTGCAAATCGGCATTAAAAAGCCTGTGCTCTGACTCTAGCCTCTTGGGTTGTGATGTCCTTCAACACTCAAAATCCTTTGAGAAAGAATTTTGTTTTAGAAGGAAAAAAGAGATCACTTTGAAGTTACTTTTTCTTGTTTTGTGCTGAAGACAAGAGTGGGAGATGCGTTGTTAGGGGGGGTACAAAGTCTCACCTCTCTTGAAGTCCGTGCTGAAGACCAAATCCAGTCTGAGCTGATAGCAGACTGTTTTTATTACAGGGCTAGCAGTGCTTTAACCTCCCTCTCATGGAAGAGCATTTTGAAATTGCCCCTCGTGTATTATATTAGGCTATTAAATCCCATAGTTCTCTCCGACAAGGCCCCTTCTTTCAGGGGTCTCTTAGCAAGAGCCAGACAACCCAGTAAAAGCCAAAATATCATTGGAAAAGAAGGATTAGAAAGTAAAATGATAGCCATAAGTCTTAACGAAACACCTCTTCTCTTTTGGTGGTCTGGATACAGCTTGCTTCATCCAGCACTACCTGTGTCTTCCTTCACCTCCTCGGAATCACCACAACATCCTTTCTCAAATTACGGGTGTCTCTTGGTCTCTCACGTGCCTGGCTCCTTACAACACTACTGTGGATACGGAGGGGTACCCGCTTCCTCTTTTGCTCCTAGTCTTTTCCCCTTTACAGCTATTGCTAAACACAAATGATGTATTTACGTGGTGCGATGCTCAGTGACCAGCAAGGAGCGTGTTCCTATACGAGTGCAGATCTGCTCCGTTTGTCTGTCAAACCCTGGGGTGACCGTGATGCGCGGGGTGGTGGTGGGATCTTTCAGAAGATGGGAAAGGATTCTGGAGCTCATTTGGTGGCAGCACATGTAATGACATTTAAGTGCTGCGTCCTTTGTATTTTTAAACAGCAGAACAGGTGAATAAACCAACACAGCGCAGCCGATTGTGAAATAACTGGGTTGTTCAATATACGTAAAAAAGCGTCGTCCATATTATTGCTCCTCAGACCCAATGGCTGGTCTCTGGCAGCTTTGCAATCCCAGCAAAACAAGTACGAGTCCGCAGCTTGCAGACCTTTCAAAGTGGTGTTATTCTCTCTCTGTGCACTCTGTTAAGTAACTGAGGGAGAAAGTGGGTTTAATTAGACTGCATACAGACCTCCAGTGAAATAGATTTTGACTGTTGAAAATCAATGGGTAGAATCAATCGGCAGTAAAGATAAAGTCTTTTACTGATTAAATATCACTTCATCCTTCTTTGAGGCCAAAATGTTTACCTCTTTAACTGCTTGAACTCTTAGAGAGACTTCCAGGGGCAAAGAAAAAAGGGTGAAGAAAATCTTCATTTTCTTGGCATTTGAAGGGGTAATCCTATCTCTTGTCTCTGCAGTGTGCATTCTGATTGAAAAGGTCTGCTTTCCAGATTTGTATAGATCATTAGGAAGAACATTAACTGATGGTTTTGGTTTTTTTTTTGTGTGCTTTCTGGGTTGCTGGAGTGATGTTTCCAAGTGGCTATAGGCAAAGAGGAGTTGTGGCTTGCAAGGCAGTGTGAAAAGTCCTTCATCTCAATGTGCTGCCTTTTGATATACGGGCACAATATATTTCCTCTTCCACAGTGACGTGACTTGTTTTGCAGAAACACACTGGGAGAGAAAAAACAGGAGGTTTTCTCCCAGGGCCATGCCACCAAAGACCAGACTAGAGCTTGAAGCGTGGTTACAAAGGTATCAGCCTGTCTTTAAGCTGTTGTCCTCGCACCACCATACAATTCGGAGACCTTGTCGCAAACAAGGACTGCAAAGTGTTGCATGATGTACAAAGCTAGAACTGAAGAGCCTTTTTTGCACAGATGTTTCATTCCCTCCTGTAACCCATACCTAGCAATTTAAAAGCAAGAAAAGCCTCCTAGCAGCACCAAGAGGGAGACATCTGCCTTAGCCCACCAGAAAGCTTTCCTGGGGGGCTGGTTACAAACTTCAGACTTCTAGGTGGTGCAAAAAAGCTTCATGCCAACCCATTTTTATTTTCAGCCCGTGAGGAGTCTCCCAGAACTCAAGGTGGATATCAAGCCAGATTCTGTCCCGCTGTGCTGGTGATGCTGGAGAAAGGGCGATTCCAGCTGATGCAACCCACCGTGCAGCAGCCACTGGTGAGCGAAAGCTGGTCCTGACCCCATCTCCTTGCAGAGGGCACCCGACTGCCAGGGGAAACGCAGCAGGCAATATCTGGAAGTATAAAAGCAACTTGAGCATCTCACTTAACGTGGAGACCTGGTCCCTGCTTTCCTTTCATCAGGAGGTGATCTTGTCCGCCCTGACCTTCTCTCCGCTCTCTGTCTGGGCTAATTAGCCCAGGCTTTGAGCTATCAGGCCTTTAGGTTGGTGATGTTAGCATGTAATTCCTAGTCATTTAGCCGATTGTTTTAAAAATTAACCTTTAGCCCGGTGAGCTTCTCTTATGGAGAAAGGGTGTCGATTCCGGATCAGTTGCCATCGCTGCAAGTTAGTTCTACTGGGCTGATGAATTTGGGGCATTTTTTTTTCTGTTGCCATTAAAATACAGGACCTACAGTACACTGCTGCACCAGTGGCAGCAGCATGTAAATAAACATGTTGATGCAGCAGCTTTGCAAGCATCCCAATAGTCTTCTGTATTTGTGTTTCCTCTGCCTGTCGTATATCTTAAAAAGAGAACAATAAAATGGAATTTGTAAAATCACCATTTTGGATTTTAGCTTACCTCTCGGCGTGATAAAACGAAGAACTTAGCTCAGGGATATCACATTGTTTGTGGCTCTTGAAAGCGGAGAATCCGGACTGTTTATTTAATTGAAATATAAGCTTACGACACTTCACGTGTTACGTTGGTAGACAAGTTGTGGGCTTGGAACCAGGCCGCGTGTTTGCACTACCAGGAAATTAAAACTGCCAACTACAGGCTGATCCTATGTGTGGTGAGTCAAACTGTGATGACAATAGAAGCCGTGTTTCAGAAACAAAATGTTAGCACTGATTATGTTTTTCCCTGTCAGCAAAAGAGGGTGCCAGTTGCTGAGAAACGTGATCTGTTTTCGGTTATAGCTCCTTGTGATTTTTTTTTTAAAGAAACGTGATGCACATGTTCATGGATAAAAGCCCACGTAAATTATTTTAAAGGTCTGCAGAGAGCTCTGAGCTATTGCTGCACAGTGGAGCACACAAATAGACGAACTGGTACCCTATGGCTCCAGGGAGACCTTAGAGCCCCTTCCAGTCCCTGAAGGGGCTCCAGGAAAGCTGGGGAGGGGCTGTTTGCGAGGGCATGCAGCGACAGGACGAGGGGCAATGGTTTAAACTAGAGCAGGGCAGGTTTAGATGAGACATTAGGCAGAAGTTCTTTCCACTGAGGGTGGTGAGACACTGGCCCAGGTTGCCCAGAGAGGTGGTGGAGGCCCCATCCCTGGAGACATTCAAGGCCAGGCTGGATGAGGCTCTGAGCAACCTGATCCAGTTGAAGATGTCCCCGCTGACTGCAGGGGGGTTGGACTAGATGGCCTTGAGAGGTCCCTTCCAACCCAATGCATTCTGTGTGGTTACCGCCACTGATGCATCTGAAAGTGTCATGATCTTTAATTTGCTTAAAATTATTAGTTTTTTTAAGTTCTCTGTCCTTGACATCTGTGTGCAGCTGTGTGTGTGCTGTGCTTGTAATTTAAACAGATACTTCGGAAATGGATGTTAGGTGTTAACTTTCTAGACATCGGTGTGAAGAAATGTTACATGATCATCAAAGTGGGGAATTTCTTTGGGGAGGAGGTTGTATTGTGATGGAACAGGAATACTTCTCTTTAATCTTTTCACTTTAGCAGTTATTACAGTAATTGGGGAAAACCAATAAAGAATTGCTTAATTTATCATCATCCCTTCTTCTCTTTTTATCATTGTGGAGCAATGAGAGGAACTGCCAGGGAAAGGTCACTGCCAGCAGTGCATCTATAGCAACCTGCGAAGATGGGATTCTCTCTGGCTGTATTTATCGAGGGCAGGAAGGGTTCAAGATGGATATGCTGATGGTGGGGTTGCTCTGGTAGGAAATCTTGAAGGGGAGGTGAAAAACAAAAAAAAGTCATGCCAGGAGTGTGCTAACTTTACTAGGGGAAAAGTTTGTTGGCGTAAGTATGTCTGTCAGGAGTTGGAAGAGCGGAGGTCTCGGTACCCGCTGAAGGTTAGCAAACCCTCCCTCTGCCTGTGGCTGCAGAGGCAAAAATAATTTTGTGAGCCTGACAGATTTTATTTGGCAGCCTGGTATAAGTCATCACTACTGCCATATGCTGCCTCTGCAGGAACAGAGATTGCTGTATATTTAAAGCAGCAGTAGGAAAGCTTTTCTAATGCAGATGAGGCTAAAAATGAAATTTCAGGCTTTGGGCTGGATTGGGCCGGGTCCTTGGCTCTCCTGGGGACATAAGGTGGGCTTGGGGCAAAGTGGCACCCCTATGGAGATGGTGGTTGTTTATGATCCCTCCCTAGTCCTTCACTGGGATGTGCTATAGAGCAACTTTCCTCAGCATGAAATTCACTGTAGGAATAACTCAAATGACACATGTGATTCTCGCTATTAATTTATTTAAAGTACTGCTTATTGTAGTGGGAATACTACAATCATAACAAGCATAATACACCAATACGCTGATAAATCTCTTAAATCCAGTTCTCCCTCTGACCTAATGGATCATTTTTGATGGACATGTTCTTTTTTAACAGCTGAAAGAATCAAAATGACCTCTTGTGTTCCCATTCCAGGCAGCGAGATTCCTGGGAAATGTGTTAAACTGTCTCATTACTGATCAGCTGAGGAGGGCGAATGAAGAGAAAAATTATACTGCAGCATCTGATTTTTTAATAAGTGGAGGAGTAGATTTAACAGTCTTGTTCTTGTGAGAAAATCTTACTCAGTTAACTTTTAATTCACACTTCAGACTTGCGTGGATTATTCTTTTCACTGTGCAGCAGCTTTAAATATGGTGACAGGATCCGTAAAGGAAGAAAGTTTGTTATATGCCACTGCTTGTCTGTGTGCATCAATGCCAAAATGTAAAAAAGAAACAAACAATAAATAAATTCTCTAGAGATTTTTGCATTCTTCTTTCTTGGTGACAATTTGATCTTGAAAATCTGATTGAAAATGGTCTCGAACTGTTTTCTTTCAGGAAATGCTTGCTCAGAAAAATCCAAGTGTTTTGCAGGAGCACAGACTTCCATTTTTCAGAGTATATTTTCCGAGGAATTAGTTTAGACAATGTCCTTTTGGTCTGATGTGCTAGCAGGAAGTAATGATATTAAGATATCTTAAGTTTGAAGACCAAAATTTCGAACTAAAATTCTCTTTATGGAAAGTTAAAATATTGTAAGAAATTGTAGCCTTATTTTTGTCTTTTTTTGTCTTTTTGTTTTTTTTTCCTTTTACCAGTTCAGGAGAATGAATAGAAGTTGACTAAGCCTTAAAGTTTGTATTTTGGCTAGTCCAGATTTCAAGGGGTGTCATCAGATGTGCAGCACTGATGTTTAGAAAGTCCTCTTTTTAATAGGCATTTCAATTTAATCATCAGAAACTTAAGGCATATAGTGAGGATTGTGAAATGGGGAAAGTCAGCTCTTTTCATTAACTACACCATTAGCTACACCATTAGACACGTGGGTGTCCGTGTTGCAGTTTGAGGAGCTTCAATAGGATACCATTAAGACAAGATTGTCTGGCCAGAGGAAGGAACTTAAATTACCAAAGCCAATAAGCACATATTTTGCTGAAACTCTGCTTTTCTGAGTGCTTTGAGATTTGTGCAAAGAGCCTGTGGAGTTTGCGCTGGGCCAGCTTTGGTTTTTGTACCTGAAAATACTGTGTTTGCCTTCATCTACTGCAGCGTGCAGAGCTGCCCGTTCCCTCACCCCTCCCTTCCTGTGGGGAGCAGGATCTGTGCCTTAGGTTCTTTTTATTTTCTCTCTTTTTTTTTTTTTTAATTAATCTGCTTTTCTCTCGTCAGCTAGTTTTGGACTGCTGTTTGGGGAACGAAATGTATTTTAAAAAATTACTCTGTTGTGGAGGAATCTCGCAGGGAAGCCAGCAGGAGTCACCCAGCTCAGCGCTTCACTCCTGCCTTAAAATTCACTCTGGAACTGGAGGAAAAGCACTCCATCCCTTTTGCTGTGCAGAATGCCATTGTGTGCGGTGTGCTGTTGTGGTGCGAATGCTTTTTCCCTAGGAAACTTCACTAGAGAAACAAGCATAATTCAGCCTGGTTTAGGGTAGGACAAACCAAGCAGGAGCTTGGGAATAACATCTGCCCAAGCACATCCAGTGCCCTGCAGTCCCTTTGCACATTCCTCATCTAGTAAGACATCAGTTTTTGCAGAAACTCCTGATTTCCCCTTAACTCCCCCTGTTGCTACAGACGCACACGTATCACGGATGCTGTATAAATCTTCATCTAGTCATAATAAATCAGGCAACAAACTCCCACGTTTCCCTGGCGCCTGAGCTGCTTTTAGTATAATCTTTGTTCCTGTGATTTTTAAGTAACAAAATATCTTACTAGAGGGCATGACGAGGTATCAGTCTCTCTCTCTCTTTTTTTTTTTTTTTTCTTTTAAGTTTGAAGATGATCAAACATAGTCTGTGTTTCACTGTTGCTGACAGTCCCGCTATAACTACAACCTTAAATTTACAGCTGGGATGGAGGGGGAAGACTTGCTCGTAAGGAGTGGTGTGGAATAGAGATGTGTGTATTCTGGAAGAAGTTTGGGAATCCTCATTCCTTAAAAAAAATAATAAATAAATAAATAAATAAAATTCCTCTGGCAGCAGATGCTCCCAGGCTGCTGGCAAAGGCAGGAGGCAGCACACCCAGGACAGATTACTCGTTATCACAGTTGCCACTTTCTCTCTCTGTGAAGCTATCCAGATTTGCAGCCCAGAAGGAAGAGAACCAGAATGTAGAATATTGATGTGTTCTGATCATTAATTGTGCTTCTCCTCCTTGAAATGACACGTCCTCAGAACTGCCAGGAAAAATGGCACACTATAGCCTTTTTTCATAAGAAAATGAACCCCTTATGATCACCTGCTCTGGGCACGTCAGCCTTTCTGACAGCTCCTCCTGTAAATTTTGAGCGCCTTGGCCAATTTAAGCTAAAGTGAACAAAAATTTCAGAAGCGCAGGGTTTGTAAAAACAGACAGCAGTTGAGGAAAACCCAATTAGAGGACCCGTGGAGGGGAAGAATGTGTGAGTCCAGGATTTTACTAGGCTTGCAGGAATCTACAAAGGATGGGGGTGTTATGAATCCCCCAGCTGTGGAGAAACTTCGGTAGGAGTTTGTTGGAGCAGAAGGCACAAAGCAGGATCTGGCACAAGGCAGGGACTTGCTCCCCTTTGGCTGCTTTGGTGTGTGATGAGGAGGACCCTGACGCGGCAGCTGCAGCATAATTCTGTATAAACGCTCTCAGATACGACTCACAGGTCCATTGCAAATGAGGATTTATAGCTTTAGGCTACATTGGAAATACTTGTTTAATCTAATAGTATAGATGGATTATTTTCCAAACAATACTTCTATTTTTTCTTAGTCTTTTCTCCTGAATTTAGGACTGCGTTTCTTCCTTAGCCCTTCACTCATGCTGTTCCCAGTGCCTGTCCGGCTCAGTAATTGCATTTCTTCCCATGCCATTGCTTGAATCTTCTGTGTCAGCCTGAATCCAAGCTCCAGTAGTCTGAAATCAGAGGTGTAAGTGCGTACAAGTGTTTAAAGACTTGCTCTAGCTCCTGATGATATTCAAAAACATTTGCCCGCATGCATTCCTACAACTCATAGGATGTGTGTTTTAGCTATGCACAGGAGAGCTTGGCAGCTTTTTCTCTGTCTGTGATTATGTGAGCTGATTTGAGCTGTGTTATCTCTAGCTGTAGTCTTCAGTTCTTGCCCTGACTCTTGTGTGAGAGGAAAGAAAAAATCACTAACATGAAACAAATGAAGAATGAAAACTGGGAGATCTCATATTAATGAAGTTCCTGCTGCTCCTGGATTTACTGCTGTGGGATCTTGAGGAAATCGCATCAAGCTGATAATGATGTCCTTCTATGCATCTTCAAGATTAAGAGAGAAAAAAATCACTGCACACAGTGATCATCAGAAAGGGGGAGATGTGGACACGGGTGGTGTTGGCTCCTTGCTGGCATTTGGCCACATTGTGCTGGAGAAGACCATTCCCCAGCTTAATTACACAATTGTGAGTAGAAAGTATTTCTGCATCTTTATTTAAAACCTGCTGCCTCATAGTTTCATTTCATGTTCTCTAGTTCATGAATTTCAGGAATGATGAATAGTTGGTCAAGGAAGTGGTTTGTGGAAAACCATTTATCCCACTGACGTGAAGTTATCCTATCTCTGTCCTTCACCTGTCGCCTTTAAAATGTGAGAGCACACAGTCCTTAATGGAAGAAGTGCTGCTTAGCATCTTTTTAGCACAGAAATGAGTGCAGGTTCAGTTGATACTGGATATCTGACCACCAGCCTGCTCCCTGACAGTAATTTTCAGATTTGGGTGGCTTTAGCCTTCTGTCAGGCTGCAGGAAAGATTTGTCTCTCTTATCACCAACACAGCATCTTCTTCCCTCCAGGCGCTGGGTGGGATGCGAGGGCAGCAGCAGCAGGAGGTGGCTTCCTGGCACTTCTGCTCAGTGCTATGTAATGGGATTTTTTCACTCTGTTTCCTTTGCGTGCTGCTCTTTAGGGAGTATTCTGCCCTCCTGCAGCCATGCAGGTTTGTGAGATGCGGCGAGGGGTTATCTCTTCTCAGATGCTGCGTTCGCATTCCATAGAAACCATACTAGTCTTCTCTTACTGCATTTGCAAAATAACCACAAGCCATAAGAAACATGAATCCTATTCAAAATAGGACAGCGGTGATTAATAAAGTTCATGCTGGTGCTGGTTCACAAGCAAGGAGCTCAATTTGCTCCGCTTTTGAAGTCCAGCGAAATCTCTGTGGTCTCCAGTGAAAAAATGGGAATGTTGAAATAATGTTGTGACCTCAAGTCGTTGATTTTTCTAATTGAGAACTTAATCAAAGAAAAATGAGAAAGCTTCAATTCACTTCTCACTCGCAACAAATTAGGACGCTAGCTGCCAGAAAAATGTTCTAATGATTGTATCGTGTTGGTCCTCTTAAAAGAGGCAAGTGCTTTAAATGGAATTATGATAATGATGTGATCATTGTCTGGGCTGGCTTAATGAGTTTAGTGGCTGTTGCGATATTAAATACTTTGCACTTAAGAAAAATACCTCCTGTTCTATTCCAAAAAGATCAGAAAAAGCTGGTAGAGCTTTTGCTATTGTGCTGGATATGTCACATGTAGTTCTATACGCTGCCAAAATAACTGCTAGTTTGGACACTGCAGTCCTCTGTGGATTTGGCAGCTTTGGTGCTTCAACATAAACACAAGAATAGGCTCTTGGAGGCCGTGCTCTGAACTGATTAATAAATTATATGGAAATTTGACCTATCAGAGAGGGTGGGAAAGTGGTCGGAGTGTGCATTATACGCATGTATGTCTATAAAAAAATAAAAGTGAGTTGAGAGCGTCAGGAAAGAGAGGGTTCTGTGTCAGTCTTGAATAATTTATCTGGGCTTTGGGGGGTGTTTCAAAGAGGAAAACAAGGTGCAATGGGTAGGGAGGAAGCAAGGAGGCTCCATATGAGACCCCATCCCTGGTCTGGTTCTGTTAAGCCATCTCCAGTTGCTCTGTTAGACAGCAGAGATGGTCCAAGGACACTTCCACCAGCGGTGCCAGTTTGCCTCCTCTTGGCAGTGCTGCCCTGGGCATTGAGAGCTCTGGGAATAGCTGTCTGTGTCTCGGCTGGTGTCCTGCGTAGGTCAGGGAAAGGCAAATGGCAGGTGGTGATGGAGAATGCTTTCATGGCTTCACTGGAGAGCTCTTCTTGACCAGTCCCAGTCCAACTGAGCATCACAGGATCTGCTGAAAATGCCAGGCAAGGGTCAGAAAACAGGGGCGTGCAAAAAAGTCCGGTTGTAATGGAGTTTCTTGTTTGAGAACAAAATAATTATGTAACTCGGGGTGTGGAAAGACTCTTTTTGCCTTGAATACTTTTTAAACTAAAATTGTGAGGTCTCTCAGTTACATGGATCATTACTACCTTTGGGGCTCAAGTACGTGATATCCTGCAGAATGAGGTGTCTCCTGTTGTACCCTGTTCTCAATGGGAGTGTTCAGTTCATGCGCTTGATTTCTAGGGACTTCAGCACCAATTTCCCTTCAAAAGTGCATAATGTAAATGCTTTCACCCTCTGTTGTTTCAGTGTAAAGGAACCAAATCAGGACTGAGAAGGGCATCTTTGGGAATTAACGTTTTTTGTACCGGAAATCTAAAATGATTTTCCAGGCTGTTGAAATTTAATTAGTTTTACTGCTTAATAACGATGCTTTGTATCTTCTGTTAATCCGTAACAAAAATGAATTCAAACATCCATGAATTCTGGTGGGATATGTGAGTAAATAAGAGCTACTTACAGTTTCTGGGTATGGTGAGAGAAGCAATCATTTTGCCCTCATCACTGGAAAATTATCCACAGTCTCTGAAAATTTTGAATTAGAGAAAAATCTTTAAGAGACTTCCCTAGGGTATTAAAGATATTTGGAGTATTAATACAGTAATGTGCTTCATGCTGTGGTTTGCATGAAAAAGACATTAAAGGGTTAAGGAGTATGCAAGAAGTCAAAGATATGCAATAGATCATAACTGGGTTTGGAGAGTCCCACGAGGCGAGTGACAGCGGTCTGATTCACAGCATGCGTCTGTCTAGACACGCACGCTTTTCTTCACGCCAGAAAAAAATGTCAGGTTTCATCCATACCTGGGTAGAAATCCAGACATAAAACCTGTAACTACTTTGCAGAGTTTTGGCACGAAGGATTTGTGGCCATGTTCAGGTATTTATTCTTATTCTAATGTATATGCTTGGAAATATGGCAGGAGACGTAGAAAATACATACTTATTTGTTATGTGGAGGAAATGTTCTGCTTTTTTCATTTAGTCAATTAGGACGTTGTTTGTAAGTACAAGATGTTTGTTCTAGACAAACTGATATATGAAGTTGAGCTGGGGCTGCATTTTCCAGGAACAAACAGTCCCGTGGAATGCGTACTCGCTGTTTGGAGCTGGGAGAAATGTCAAATGCAAGTAGATTTTGTAAAATCTTTCCAGTTTCTCAGTGTGAATATCAATGATGGGGGTTCGTTTTTTCATGATAAACTCATTCAGCTATTAAATTACTGGAAAGAAATCCACCACTTCAACAAAGATGCCTGAATGAGTCATGTGCATTTATAAATATAAAGGATGTCATTATGATTGGTTTCTGACCCTAAAAAAAAGAAAACGGCCACTTCACAATTTCCCTGTGGTTTTCATTTAAAAACACACACCACTTTTTTACCATAATAAATAAATAGCACTGGCATTAAAATTCTGCACATGCAACTCTGAACCTCTGTTGTTTGTCTTGGTATAAAACTCTACATTAACTTTTTTTGTGGGCCTTTTAGTGTATTAGAGGTACCGAGAGGCATGTGTGTGTGTGTATGTGTATATATATGGCTGAACATGGTAGTCTCTATGAGTTGACTGTGCTTATACTTATGTAGGGCAATATCATACACAGTACTTTTTGTTTTCGCCTGTACTTAAAACTGTAATAGCTAAACCCTGTGTAGCTCCTGAAATTATTTAGAGGCCTAATAGAAATACACCTATAAACCCATCTTATTGGGAAGACATCAGGGAAGAAAAAAAAATAATAAATGGATGGCTTCGGCAGTGCTGGTATAATAAATCCCCGAGGCTGGGAGAGAAATCCTGGGTTTTTTTTGCTGGGTTCTTCTCCAGTGGCTGAAAATTAAGCCTCCTGTCATATGATGGGTTAAGGAAGGTCCACCTGGCTTGTATCTGGTACATTCCTGCTCACCCAGACAGGCTGCAGGTTTCCTTCTTCAGATTCAGAATTCCAATTCAAATCCTCTAACCTCCAACTGTGGAGGCATATCCTAAAGCCTCAGGTGCTCTAGTAGCTCATTTTTGGGCTCTCTATCCAGGACATGATTAAAAAAATCCTGACTCACTCTCCTCTCTCCCATCAGCTTTTTGAAAGTCAGTTTTAAATGCTGCTTTTTGAAACTCTCCAGAGGGATGCAAAAAAGAATGCGTAATCGGTATGAATAGAACAACCTCTTCCAAAGGAAAGCAGCTTGGAAAAATGTGCTTTTCAGAGTAGCAAAGGGATGATTCTTGACAATTTCAATCTCGAGTGACTCCTGGTGAGTTCCTTGGCTTGGGTAACATGGGAGGCCAAAGCAGATGAGCGCAGCAGCCCCTCGTCCTGTATAGTCGGTGAAGGCAGAAGCAGTTTTGGCCCTGTTACATGACGTTTATAAAGTGTGACGCTACGTCATCTGCTGCTGATCTTGCCTGGAGGGAATTCAAGGGTGAGGTGTCCTGGCTTGAGTGAGACTGATTTGTTTTGGTATTGGATGAATACCAAATAATTTTTCATCACAACATTTAACCCTTGGAGATCCTTCCCCAAATGACTGATGTAGGTTTGTAAACACAGAGTTGGTCTGGGCTTGCTGCTGCCACGTAGGCGCCGCTGAACCCGGCTCTTGGACAGTCAAGCTGGGCGAGGGAGGGGATTCTGCTCCTCTGCCCCACTCGGGGGAGACCCCCCGGCAGTGCTGCCTCCAGCTCTGGGGCCTCAACACAGGAGAGATGGATCTGTTGGAGCGGGGCCAGAGGAGGCCACGGAGATGCTGCGAGGGCTGGAGCCCCTCTGCTGTGAGGACAGGCTGAGAGAGCTGGGGGGGTTCAGCCTGGAGGAGAGAAGGCTCTGGCTCCACAGAGACCTTATTGTGGCCTTTCAGTCTTATAGGGGGCTTAAAAGAAAGATGGGGACAGACTTTTTAGCAGGGCCTGTTGTGATAGGACAGGGAGTAATGGCTTTGAACTAAAAGAGGGCAGATTCAGACTATATAGAAGGAAGAAATTTTTTACAGTGAGGGTAGTGAGACACTGCCCCAGGTTGCCCAGAGAGGTGGGAAGATGCCCCATCCCTGGAAACATTCCAGGCCAGGTTTGATGGGGCTCTGAGCAACCTGATCTAGATGAATATGTCCCTGCTTATGGCAGGGGGTTGGACTAGATGCCTTTTAAAGGTCCCTTCCAACCCAAAGCATTCTGTGAAGCTTCCTCGCTTATATCCTCTTATTAGCTGTGCTTATTCACCTATCTCACAAAATCATGGAGGTGGGTAGATGTATTCTGACTCCAAAGGGCCAATGTTTCTATTTCGTATTTTTTTTTTCCTTTCTATTCTTGGCATGTGATAGCAAGTTGGACAAATTGCTTACAAACCTCTAGACCCTCCCTAGGATTTGTGGGATCCCTGCGCTAAGCCTTTCTAGGTCTTGGAGCAGCTAATGGCATGTTTCCATGCACCCCTGAGCACCACTGACTGTTCTAGCTGTGGTGCACGTAAGATTCCAGCCTCTTCTGTTAAAGCACTTAAAACGGAAGCTTTCATAGTATCCATTTTGATTTGCTGTCCATAGACTAATGTTCGGGATGATTTGGGAACTCACAGAAAATAAGTAGCAGGTTTTTTTGTCACGTAACTTTGAGATGTGCTGCCCAAATACGATACCTGAGCTAGTTCCAAGTCCACTGAAATGAACACAGACATTTTTTGCTTTGGTGTTAGGAAACCAGGGGTTGGTTCCTCTGGCTACATATTAGTAATTACGAGAATAATCATGTGTGGCTGTAATGACTCCTATGCTTAATTTTCATCCTGGTTAAAGGCAGAAGGAATTCATCAAAGCAACAATGGAAATGGTTTGGTCCCAGATATGGAGTTATGTTCTTGCATGTAAAATGTTGGCTGATAGAGCAGATGAAATGCAGGTCACTTCGGGGGGGCCTCTAGCCATTGTGTGTCTAAAAGAAAATGTATTTACGATATAACTTACGTTCACCTCAGATTTTATTTCAGGTGTGTTTGGGAGAAGGTTTCTTTGTTATTTTGAGGGCCATCATCTGCATGAAAATCACATACTTCTAGGAACATCTGCGCCTTCACATATATATCTGTGTCTGTAAACGGCAGAAAGCAAGGACAGGTGCAGTGCGGTTCTCCTGGGTGCGGGAGGATGCTTTACCCGTAACAGCCGCCATTTGCACTGGAAAGAGAAAACGCGTCCCCGGTGCGCGCTAGCCGCGGCGGGGCAGGCCCAGCTCCGCGCGCAGGCAGAGGCGCGGGCAGCCGGCGGCAGCGGCCGGGGGTTGTCCTGGGGAGGGGTCGCACCTGTGGGGGGCGCGGGCAGGTCAGGTGACCCAAGCCGACCAATGGGGTGTTCCGTCCCAGCTGCCACGCGCTGCGTAAAGCTGAGGGAGCGAAGCCTCAGCCCGCCTCTGCGGTGGCTGGGCTTCTCCAGGGGCTCGCTCTCTTCGGTGGGTGGCGTCTGAGGGAGACCCTGTCTGCTCATCTGCCTCTGATCCCAACCAGTGAGATCCAAAATCCGGTCCTGTCCGTCACTGAGTCCAGTCTGGAACGTCCCCAGTGCCTGCCCGTGAGATCTTCCTGGGAACTTGGTACGGTTTTATATATATATAGAGCACCTGTTTCATTATTTCCTTTTTATTTTATTATTAATATTTCATTAAAGTACTTTAGTTTTTTCTAAACTCGTCATTATCTCTCTTCCTCCTCCTATTGGAGCAAGAGGAAGGCTGTGCTGCCATCCAGAGAGACCTGGACAGGCTGGAGAGTTGGGTGGAGAGGGATCTTATGAAATTCAACGAGGGCAAGTGTAGGGTGCTGCGTCTGGGGAGGAATAACCCCCTGCACCAGGACAGGTTGGGGGTGACCTGCTGGAGAGCAGCTCTGTGGAAAGAGACCTGGGAGTCCTGGTGGACAATAGGATGACCATGAGCCAGCAATGGGCCCTTATGGCCAAGAAGGCCAATGGCATCCTGGGGGGCATCAAGAAGAGTGTGGCCAGCAGGTGGAGGGAGGTCATCCTCCCCCTCTGCTCTGCCCTGGGGAGGCCACATCTGGAGCACTGTGTCCAGTGCTGGGCTCCCCGGTTCCAGAAGGACAGGGAACTGCTGGAGAGGGGACAGCAAAGGGCTACCAAGATGGTGAGGGGACTGGAACACCTCTCTTATGAAGAAAGGCTCAGGGATTTGGGTCTCTTCAGGCTGGAAAAAAGACGCCTGAGGGGGGATCTTATCAACGCTTATCAATACTGAAAGGGTGGGTGTCAGGAGGATGGGGCCAGGCTCTTTTCAGTGGTGCCCAGGGACAGGACAAGGGGTAACGGGCACAAACTTGACCATAGGGAGTTCCACCTAAACACGAGGAGGAACTTCTTTGCTGTGAGGGTGGCAGAGCCCTGGCACAGGCTGCCCTGAGAGGTGGGGGAGTCTCCATCTCTGGAGACATCCCAAACCCGCCTGGAGGCGTTCCTGTGCCACCTGCTCTGGGTGACCCTGCTCTGGCAGGGGGTGGGACTGGGTGATCTCCAGAGGTCCCTTCCAACCCTACCATTCTGTGAAGTGCGGGGGAGATGCATGAGGCAGAGCCGGTACCCCTTGCCCATCCCTTGCTGCCTGGTGGTCAAGACAAGGGCTGCAGGTCTGTGTTATTTTTGTAACATATCTCTATATAGCATGAGATGTGGGATGTAGAGAGAAAACTGGGTGGAAAGACTGAACAGCTGCAGAGACCAAATACCCTAAAGGCTGATGCCACTGATGTTAAAACTGAGGTTCTCTGATGGTTAAGGAGCTACAGCTGCCCTAATCATGTAAGTCACTTTTACTAGGGTACATTTCATGTGATGTGAATTCATTTCAAAGCACGTTTCCAAATTCAGTCCATCGTGAACACTAAAAAGACTTTGTGGGATGTCTTGGTCAGATCATAGAATCATAGAATGGTTTGGGTTGGAAGGGACCTTAAAGATCACCCAGTTCCAACCCCCCTGCCCTGGGCAGGGACACCTCCCACCAGCCCAGGTTGCTCCAAGCCCCGTCCAGCCTGGCCTTGAACCCCTCCAGGGATGGGGCAGCCACAGCTTCTCTGGGCAGCCTGGGCCAGGGGCTCACCACCCTCAGAATGAAAATTATTTTCCTGCTGTCTAATCTAAATCTACCCTCCTTCAGTTTAAAACTGTTACCCTTCATCCTATCACTACAGTCCCTGATCAAAAGTCCCTCCCCAGCTTTCCTGTAGGCCCCCTTTAGGTACTGGAAGGGGCTCTAATGTCCCAGATGCTCTGGGAGCGAGTGGTGATGTACCAGCAGCCTGGAGCAGTTTGCCTGAGAGGTGCTGTGGGTTTCAGCAGCCCGAGGTGCTGCACCAGCTCTGCTGTGTGCTTTCTGCTTGTCTGAATAAATGAAATGACAAAACATCACGGGCAGTGAGGGGTTGTCACATGGCTGCATGGCTGGCCCAACAGCAGGTGCTGGATTGCTGTTGTTTTCAGCTCTTAATATTGTTTAACAAAATAAACTTCATATATGTGACAAAGGTGGTGAACAGGAACATGATGCTTTATTTCTTTTTAATTTTGATAAAGCAATGAAGCCACATGCCAACATGGCATGAAATTACATTTTGATTTTTTTAAAAATAAAATGCGTTAGTAAAATAGCATGCATTTAGTGCTATGCTAAAATCTCAGGAAATCTTGAAGGTAGTGAAGGGTGAGTGTGTAAATATGAAGTGCTCCATAGCCTGGAAGTTTATGAGGCATTGAAGCAGCACCTGGAGCCCTTTGGTGCTGTATAAGGTGTTGCATGAGCACATCGTCTTATGGCTTCACTTGTGGATATAAATTCCCTCCAGGCTGATAACAGGACCATGCCTCAGCCTAGAAATGTCTGCTATTTGTTTATGTTACAGGTTTGGGGGCAGCGAGAAAGCTTAGCCCTGTTTAACTCTTCCTGTGCTTAATGGTTGCTCCATAGCAAAAGTTGCTGTTGTATTGGCCATGAAGCTGGGTTGATGTTTGCTTCCCTGCTGAGCCTTTACTCAAATTGTATTTCCAGCCTCAAATTGCTGCAATCCCACTAAGGGTTTTTCTACAAACTGTAAAAAAAAAAATCTGGCACAAAGTTCGTACGATTTGGCGAGGACATCCAGGAATGATCAGTGTAGGGTGGGACCTGACAGAATCGTGGGGATGCAGCCAGTGTCTCTGTGGCAGCTGGCACTGATGGTGACTTTGGGTCAGCCTGGACCGTGTTGTCAGCATCTGCTCGGCCTCACTGCCCTAGAGAAATAATCATCCGGGCAGTTGCTACAGCTGGAACCATTTGTGTGAACAGCTTTTTGCCTTGAATGGGCTTAAAACAGTTTAATCCACATGATCCCGAGGAAAAAAGTAAAGCGATACTTTATGGAGCTTCCTCTGTGGTTCTAGTACAGGCGTGACAGCAGCCTTGGACGGTTCAGAAATGTCTTGAAACAATGTTCGTATCAAGCCAGTTTGCATATTCTGGCACGCTCTCTGGTGATGGAGCAAGCGAAGCTGAGTGATGCCTGAGAGATGAGTCACTTGTTTGTCAGAGTCTCAGGTCTTCTGACTCCTTGGTGACACTGGCTGGCAGGACATCACCGATGTGCCTTAAGGTGCTTCGGGCAACTAGTATTGGGGGTTGGCGTAAGCTCACAGTGCTCTGCAATGCTGATTTACATTGTGTTTACAATTAGAATTGTGTTTACACTGCAAAACAAAGAACTTATAATACTTAGTGTCTTGTCTGTGTATATGACATATACATAGGCTGAGAGAGTTGGGGGTGTTCAGCCTGGAGAAGAGAAGGCTCTGGGGAGACCTTAGAGCCCCTTCCAGTACCTGAAGGGGGCTTACGGGAAGGATGGGGAGGGACTCTATCAGGGAGTGTAATGATGGGACAAAGGGTAATGGTTTCAAACTGAAGGAGGATAGATTTAGATTGGATATTAGGAAGAAATTCTTTACTGTGAGGGTGGTGAGCCCCTGGCCCAGGTTGCCCAGGGAGGTTGTGGCTGCCCCATCCCTAGAGGTGTTCAGGGCCAGGCTGGATGAGGCTTTGAGCAGCCTGGTCTGGTGGGAGGTGTCCCTGCCCAGGGCAGGGGTTGGAACTAGATGATCTTTAACGTCCCTTCCAACCCGAACCACTCTGATATATATATATATATATATTTTATTTTAAATGTCTACATTGCTTCGTATTTGCACTGAAGAAGAAAGACTGGAGAACAGATGATTGCCTGTGGGAGAAGAAGTTGGTGAAGTTTCTTTTTACCTGTGGGCGTGCTCTAGACCTCAGATGGCTTGCATGTCCTGCCTAGATGTGGTGTGACCCACTGTGAGGGCCATCTCCAGCCCATCTTTGTCCCACTTTTCCTTCCCAGTACCTCCCTGCGGGGAGGCAGCATGTGGCGCTTACTCACCTAAACTAGGGCTGTTGACACTTTCTGATGGAATGCTGGATTTCTTATTTTTAAAAATAATCCATATCCCCAACCCTTCTAGCTTTTTCTCAGATAACTGGGAGCAACCTGTTCTTGTCCAAACATGAACTTTTGTAGAGTTTGTCTGGAAAGTGCCTATTTTCAGTGCTTTATTTCTGAAAGTAACTGTGGCTATGGGAACCAGAGAAATAAGAGGGTTTTTTTTAATCTACAGTGATCCATCTTTTTCTGTTGAAATTATTCATATCAAAAGGATACTTCTTGCATACAATGTGAATGTTTAGGAGTTAGAGCTTGGATAAATACTTGCCCAGTTCTCTGTCTCAGCAGGGATGACTTTGAGAGGTGTGTTCATTGTCTTGGTATTATTATTGCACAGGGAAATACACTGAGGTCTGACATAAAACTCTCACCCGGTAAAGTTTAAATGCTTACTATGTCAATGTCTGCGTCAGTGTGACTGTTCAGATAACTTCCACTGAAAATGAGGGCAGAAAAAAGGCACTTTTGGACTTGATTCATCTCATTCTGAATAGGTCTGATGAAGACGTGTGTACTGCAGTTCTTTAAAGCTAGCATAGAATTGAATGTCATGCAGGGTAACCGAACAATACAAATCTCTCTTTTATTCCTCTTCATTCCCTGTATTTCAGTTTTCCTAGTCACCTGTCAGTTATTTGGTGTCCTTGGATGATGCAGGGTTGGGTGTGGAGCACTAAAGTGTCTGCAAGGAGTTGATGCAATTCCTGATGCTGTTAGTGGTTTGCTGCGTTTTGGACAAATTCTTTGCTGTGCCTCAGTCTTTCTGCTCTAAAAAGATTATAATGTTTACCACCATTGTGAAGTGCTTTGATTTCTAGCGGTACAATGCTAGGTATAACTTCTTTTTATTATGCTGTTGCACAGTATGCCTTTCTTACCTCTTCAGCCCCTGTAGTTCCTATTTTGAGGATCTCTCTGTTTTATGCTTGTCTTTTATTTTCGCTTTGATGCAATGCAAGGTCCCAGGGTGCAATTTTCAAACAGAATTCAGAAGGGAGGGGGATAAATTGATATATTTTCAGGAAATAAATTTGGCCTCTGAAAGATGGGGTGGGAAAGGAGAGAATTTGCACTCATGTCCTGGTTGCACAACTCCACGGGGTGCCTGGGCTCTGGAGAGCTCTGTTGTGCGTCAGGGCTGGTGGGGGAAGAGATTGGGAAATTTGGGAGCATTCCTGCTTCTCTTGTTCAGAAAGCTACCCTTTTTTGGTTGTCATCACCTGGCCAAGGTGTAGGACCCCCAAGACCTGGCAGTATGGGTCTGTCATTACAAGCCATGGTGGAGGTACCTGCCCTGGGAGCCTTCAAGTATGGGCTGCAATGGGAGTAGTTTATGGGATACCTGCACAAGAGCCTTCCGAGCTTGAGCCAACCACTTGCTGGGTTATCTAAGCTAAAAAAGGCCTGAGAAACAAGTTTAACCTCTGACAGACCTTCAGTTGCTTTCCAACAACCTCCCAGGTCTCAGTAAGTAAATACCATAAGCGCTAATTTTTCCAGTAATGTGCACATGTCATTACCATTAATATTAATAGCAGCTATTATTTGCTAAATAGACTTCTTGGTTAACTGTGTGTTTATTGTAGGTTGTTTGAATGAAGTTGAAGTGTGATCACTGTTACGTAGCAGCTGCAGGCTTGAGGATGGGGGAAAGAGAAGAAATAATTAGTTGGCAGGTAGCCTGTAATTCCTGGATAGCATGGTCTTGCTATGCAATTAAATGCTTAGCACTTGCCGTGTAAATAAAGTGACCTGCTTGGCTAATGCGTCCTGCGTAACTGAGGCAGTAGGCTTAGTGCAGTGTGTTTCCATCGGCAGATCTCTGTAAAAAGCTCGGTTGCTTACTGAGCTTAATTCCTGATGGGCATAAATCCTGTGCAAATCTTACTAGGGAAGCCAAGTACTGTGGGCAAAAGTCACACTTTGGGTCACTTTGCTGGCTTTCCCAGTTGATTAATCTGGCAGGGATTTATGTTAATGTGTTGGAGCTTTGCAAAATTGAGTTCTCTTATTTTGGCAGCTGGAGTCATTCTGAGTTGTAATTTAAATGTCTGTTTAATAATTGGATTTTTTTTTTTGTCAGTGAATCTGATTAATATTTTATGAGAGGTAGAATCTCCTATTTCTCTTGTGCTTCTTTACACCGGAGCATTTTAATTTACTTTTCCATTGTTAGAACGGTAAATGAGGAGGAAGGGTAAGGATTAAGGATGCTATTTTCTAGGCTGCTATTCATCTTAAAAGAGATGGAGCTAATTATAAAACACCTTTAGCTCCAGGAAAGGCCCAATGGCTGCGAGGGTGTCCAATCTGCTTGTCAGTACTGAACTGTGTTACTTTATTCTGAGTATGTGCAACCTAGATGAGACTTCAACCTTGGCCATTAATGCCTCTAAAATTATGTCCTTAAGTGTTTTTGAGTGTTTTGTGACTGTTGCCATGGGCTAGATGGCACCTCGGCCATCCCTGCAGGGTGACCAGAGGGTGCTTCATTTCAGGGAGCCCCTGTGCTGGTTGAGTTCCCCTCCAAATTATGTTGATATACTACATGATGCTGGGGAAGTTGCTTAAATGATGGCTTTCCCAAATGGTTTTCAGTAATATTTTGAGTACTCTGTTTGATATTCTGGTGTCTTATTTGCTGATGTTCCCCTAGTAGTAGTCCGTGGTGGACATTCACACATACTCAGCACAGCCAGGTTGGTCCCTGAACCTGTTGTAGGCCATGGAGAGACACAGGCATCGCCAGGGGTGCGTTCAGCATGCCTCAGTCATGTTCAGGGGATGCAGTTCTGAGCATAAAAAATTCAGAGCACTCAAAGGCTGATCTTTATAATAAAGTTAGTATCATAATGTATACATGCTGGGAGCCAAACCTGAATTCTTGCATTTCCTGTCTTTTGAATGCTTGACTTGGCAGCTGTAATAATGTTTAATAATAAGGTATATCTTATTGATGCTCTTACTGGAATGGTGGAAAACACAGTTATGCCACAATGATAACAGAAAAAAGCAAAACCCAGTGTAACGTTTCAATGAGTTCCCTTTGCAAATAAATAGGATGGAAAGCCTTTTCCTTTGTGCTGCGTTAATATTCTAGTCCAAAGTGAAGCAAGCAATCTTAAATGGGTAGAATTGTTATTGTTAGAAGGAGTAAAATACATGGTTTAAGATTCTGTCAGCATATGCGTGCACTTAAAATTACGCGTGCTTTACATTGTAAAATAATTTGAAAGAATAATTCCTGGTTTTGTGCATCTGCCTAAGATAAAGTCCAGAATCGATATATTAAAAAAAAAAAGTGTCAGACTGTTTCCTGAAAAATAAGCACATCACTTTAGGGAAGAGGAGAATTACTATAAGAAACAAATTCTAGGAAATACCTAATGTTACAATGGCTGAAGTATGATATATAATTGCTTGTTTTTCTTTCAGCACAGGAATGCTATAAATCAAATGTTTAATTCATTGATAGGGTAGTATTGTGTCTAGGTCAAAACTGAAAGACCTGAAACACTGTACCAGTGTGATTGGTATTGCTGGAGAGAGGTATAGGGATCCTTCAAACCTTCTGATTTAAATGCTGTTTGGGAATGGACTCAAATTATTCATCGCTTATTTGTCCACGCACAATAGCGTTTTCTTTTGATCCTCTTTCAGTTGTCCATCACGCTCCAACTTATCAGAACTGAAGCACAGATAAAAATTCTGTTGTGTCAAGAAATGAACCAGACAAAGCTCCAGAGAGAGACTTTCAAGCTGTACTTTACACAGTTGTCTTGCATCCATCCTCGGAGGTGGGAGAGGACAACAGAACAAAAGTTTTACATTATAAATGGCTAACTTGTCAGCTTATGGTTTAGATTTGTATGTTAGCAGGGTGATTTGCTTTGACTACATGTTCTCTGAATGTGCCTGTTTAATAACTTGATCTAGAGCTGCCTTTGCCTCCTCTGGTCTGCTTTTTTTATAGCCTGGGTGTGGATTGATGGAAAATATTTCCCAGGTCACTGCACAAATGGGGAAAAAAGATTATGGTTTTCTTTCACCTTTTTCTTAAGCCTTTCCTTCCGTGATCTTTCTGTATAATTTGAGACGGTGTCTTAGTATCCTAAAACTCATGGAAGACATTTGCTGTGTGTAGTATATAATGAATATTAACTGTTGGGTGCTGGAGCATGAGTATAGACTGCAGGGAATCCTCCTGGCCACTAAGTGTCATTGTTAACTCAGGAGAAATGGGGTGATGAGAAAAACCTTTAATTGGGGAAGAGGGGGAGATGAATCTGTGTGGACAGCTTGGGAGGGCATTGCCACGGCTGAAATGGTGTGCTGAATGTCAAGGTTTGTCTTACTAAAAAGTGCTGCATGATTGCAAACATCCTGGAGGTTAGACGTGGTACAAACTTGCAAAATATGCTACCATGTCTCTATGGGAGAATGGACTCCTTGGCTGAGTTGAGTTTAATACTTTGAGTTTCTGGGATCCTCTCATCTGGGCATCTAAGATCACTCCATGTTACCTCTGCTTATCTCCCACTCAACCCAGGTCACAGGCCACTGAGTTTTCTGCAGAACTGCTGGCACTTCTGACATCTCTCTGGGCCTTCTTCCTTGAGGCTTGTGCCCACTGAAGACGTCTCCGTTGTGTGGGGTGAGAACCAGCACTTTTCTACCCTGGTCTGTTGTATTCCCGTGTAGGGCTCCAGCTGGTGCAATGGGTGAGGGAGGAGGCCTGGTGCCTCTTCCAGCTCACAGAGCCTTGAAATGCAATAGTCTAGAAGATAGTCATCACCATCGGAGGCAAAATTATTTCCGTAGAAGGAAAAATACTTTAAGAGAAATAGTTAAAATAGTGGTTTGTGCAGCTGTTTTCAAATAGCCAGTGAGTTTTATTACCTGTAAGTATTGCCACTTTTCCTTATGGCCATGTGTCTTATATGAGCAGAGTGCAATTTCCTCATATCTAAACAGTAATACTCTTACTGAATGTATTGTGTTATTCATAGGGTTGATTTGGAACCTTGAAATTCCCATGCCCTACTATGGACTATTTCCTATGCAGGGTGAACTCACCTTCATCATCGTCAATGCTGGAACTAAGACAGGGACTCTGGTTTCAGGAGTTTGGGCTTAAACTGTGCCCTGCATTAGCCTTCATGTTAATAACATTGACTTCAGTGATGGCAAGAGGAAAGGATGTGGCTGGAAGGAATGAGCATGGGGTTGGGAGAAGGAAACTCACAGGTAGGAAGGAATGTGATTGCTGGGTTGCCAAATGAGTAAGTGCTACTTTAACTCTTCTGAAAACTATCTTATTCTTATGTCTCCATGCTACCTCTCAAAGAGCAGTTGCTCCAACTCTGGAAAAAACATGGTCCTTCCTCTGCAGACTGGCAAATCTGTCCTAAAGCCCCTATATTATTGGAAATAAGATACTGGTGTTTTACCGACAAAGCAGGAGAGGAAACCCTCTCCAGCTGCCTTCACTTCACTAGGATTTAACAGCAAGATTGCTATTGCCTAGTAGTTACGTTGCCATGAAAACACTACCTTTCTGGCCTTAAAACCTACTTAAGCTAGGCGGCTTAGGCTGGAGCAGGGCAGCCAGGAGGAATTCCACAGTCTGCCCGTGTCTCGCTGTCTCGGTGAGTGGAGACTGCCGGCGTGGAGGGAGAGGCTGGTGCTTTGCCAGAAACCACCTCCTTCCTTTGCTCTTTTCCTTCTGTAGCCCCATAGCTGTGGTTTAGCTCCTCGCGGTCCCAAAGCCGTGGTGGTTCTCTCCTATTTGAGTTAAATCACCTTTTTTTTTTTTTTTTTTTTCCTGGCGGGTACTGGTTCAAGCAGTGGAAGAACTTTTCTGCGCCAAGTTTGAGGCCGTTGTTTTCATTCTCGTGCTGTGGGGCTTCTGTGATTTCTGGGGGTCTCTGATGCAGAGTCTTCAGTGCTCTCAAGTGCTAGAGGAGCAGCTGGAAGGTTTTCTGCCCAAATGGCTTTGCTATAAATGTGTGGTTTTTTTTTTTTGTTTGTTTTTGCTCAAAGGCACTTTTCTGCTGTGGCTGAAGATGTAATTCAGTTCTACTTTGATTTGTGACCATTCAGAGCCCTCTGGGAATTCAGGCATATTTTTGCTCCACTCTCTGAATAGTGCCCTGCCCACTCAGTTCAGAGCTGCTTATCTCCAGTGTCTCTGGTGCAGCAGTAGTCAATACCAGCTGCGAAGAGACCTTATCTGTCCTGGGCAAGGGGTAGCGTTAGCATTGCCCCAGCATGTCCACACAGCTGCTGGGGAAAGCACCACATGGAGATGAAGTGGAATGGGCATTAGGACAGGAAAGGAAGATAATGTTGAAAAAATATAGAAGTGATGTGTTTTCCCTTTCTTGTTAATGCATCTTTTTATGCATAGCCAATTAAAGCCCTTAATTGCTACCTCTGTCTGTGTCCACACCAGCTATTGATCTTATCCTACTAGTGTCTGCTGACCTGTAAGGTGACTGCATTCAGAAAAAAAAATCAAATAGAGCTACCTGGAAAGAGTAAATGTAAATGTCATAAAATTACAACATCTGCCCCAAAATCAGCATCACTTCCCGGTTTCAATGTCTTGTTTCCTATGAAAATAATTCTAAAATGTCCACCTTCCCTAGAAACTTCTGTTTTGAAACAAAACCCCCTTGCTCTGTAGCAGCTATATGCTGGAGTGCTTTTAAGGAATTAAATGTTCTTTGGTCCTTTGTGTTTTCCCTGAATTTTGGGGGTGGTGAGGGGGGATGGTGTTATTTACTTTTAAAAGGCTTCCCTGTCTTTCAGTGTTGCTTTGGTGTAATACATCTGTCAAAAGTAGCAACAGTCCTATAATAAGAATGATCCTCTCTATGCAATGTCTACTTTTGGACAGGTACTTTATTAAGAAGGACATGAGCGGGGGAGGCCCAGAGTCCTCAGCTGGGTGAGGTGTGATTGAGCCTTTCCTCGGACTCTTGGCTGACAAACCGCAGTGATATAATGTGAGTGTTTCTGGAAGAACAGCGACAGCGGGTGCCCTCCCATTTTTAACTTTGCAGCAGCATCATTTTGCCCCCCATGTGCCCTCATGGGGCTTGAAGCTCCTGGGAGATGAGAGGTATCTTGCACACTGCGTTGCTTCTTGTTCGGTTTGTTTCCTGACTGATGGTTAGCACAGAGCTTTTTAAATAGAGTTTGTTTCAACATGCAAAAATGCAAAGTGCCACAATTCATCTGACATAAGGCAGTTGGGCCAGTTTATGACTTAGTTGTACTTTGAAACAAACTGCTGGTTCCTCAGTGAAATTCTTCTTGCATTAGAGAAGCCTGAAAAAAAGGCTGTAAAATGTGCTTTGGGGTGAGGAGACGTTATCTGTTGATCATTTCTATGGGGTATGTATCACTAATCTTTAACTTTTCTCATTCTTTTCCCAAAATACTCCAAATAGCCTGATGTCAGTGTATCTAATCTGGGGGACAATTATTTGCTCTGCTGCTTTACTCCCTGCCCCAGAAGGGATTAGGGAGGGTTTCCATGGGATCTTCCATTCCTGTGTATGGGCAGGACCATCCTCAAAACTGCGGCAGCAAGAATCAGGGATCACTTTTGCAGCCACTGAAATCAGCCATGCTTGATTCTAGGAAAGGTGCCTGTGGACCAGGTGTAAAAGGTCACTTATGTTAGGTAAGACCAAATTTGTCATCATCTCCCAATGTCTTCCAGAGCTGCTGCTGGTTAGTAAGGTTGTCTCCAGTGCGTAGTCACCAATGTACTGGATTGTAAAGGTTAGACAAAGGCTGTCACTCAGCTGTTACTTCTAAACAGAAGTGCATTTCTTAGTGGTAAAAAAAAAAAGGCATTAAATGAGAATACTGAAATTACTATGCTTAATTAAAAGTTTAGGCTGATGCATAACATTTTGAGGTGATGACATTAATCAGTTAACTTTAAAGAGGGGCTTGATGCATCTTCTCTGTTTTTATTTGGATTCAAGTCTGTCCTGATTCACAACAAAACCCACAGAAAACCCCAAGGTAAATACATTCTGCCTAATGAAATGAATTATGTCACAACTTCAGATTTGGCACTTTGCTCTTTCTTTATGTAATAGTGTTTGGGTGACCTTTGTGTTCGTGAGGCTGAAGGGGGCTCACAGCAGTGACTAAGACTTGGCAAGACAAGGACCTGCTCTGCCAACTTTTTTCCCCAGCAGTTCTGCCAGAGACCTGTGGAGAAGCTGCTTTTGCAGACTGCTCTCCTTGGCCTGTGCCAGTGATTATTTGTGGTCTGCGAGTGACCACCTGAGCCACAGGGTGTTGCCTTGGACCAAAACTCTTGATTTTTTTTCTTTGCTTGCTTCTAAAAGCCTTGGGCTTAACACTTCCAGTGCGAAGGTTTACGTGGCAATGTGTTATATTTGCATATATTTCCATCTTTCACAAGCCTTTTTGCAAACAGAAATTGTAATTTGTACGCCTGTTACAAAGGCCAGCAGATGATGAGTGTGACCAAAGGGAGTGCTTGCAGACCCTGCCGTAGCAAAGGTGAGGTCCTGTGCGCCAGCGCGGTGATTTCGGGAGGTACATTGGCATCACCCCAAGCTGGGAAGGAGACTAAAACAGTGGCAAAAAGGGGCTCTTCTCTTTTCCACACCAATATTTCTGAAATCCCACTTCAGCCTCAAAAAATACGCCTTTTTAAAATAATTACATGCTTCTAAACTCTGTCATATTTAGCCTCATAGTAAGTGTTGCATATTTCCGGATGGTTTCCCTATTCGAGAAGTCAGAGGTGTGTGTTTTTGGTTTTTTGTTTTTTTTCCCCCTCTCCATTTTATGTTTGGGGAGCAAGGTGGTGAAGTGACTTAGCCAAAGCCTGAGCAGAAGTCACCACTGCACCAGGTACCAAAACCACGTCTGCATTCCTGGCTTGCGCCATTCCCCTCGTGGTATCAGCCATCTCCAGCAGCCATGTATACGCTCACGCTGTCTTCAGTGTGTTTATTTTTGCACATATATCTGGCCACAGCTCACATTTATTGCTATTTCACATCCAGCTGCTGTTTTGGGCATCTTGACCTGGGTGTCCCCAGAATAAATCTCCTGTGGGAGGCGATAGCCCCAGTGCTGTGGTTTAACCCCGGCTGGCAACTAGGACCACGCAGCTGCTTGCTTGCTCTCCCCAGTTGGGATGGGGGAGAGAACTGGGAGAGTAAAAGTGAGGAAAATGCTGTGGGCTGAGATGAAGACAGTTTAATAGGTAGAGCAAAAGCCGTGTGAAAGGAATTCATTCACTGCTGCCCATCACAGGCAGGTGTTCAGACATCCCCAGGAAAGCAGGCCTCCATCATGCATAACAGTGACTTGGGAAGACAAATGCCATCACTCTCAATGTGCCCCCCCCCCCTTTCCTCCTTCTTCCCCAGTTTTATATACTGGGCGTGACACCATATGGCATGGAATATCCCTTGGGCCAGTTGGGCTCAGCTCTCCTGGCTGTGTCTCCTCCAACATTTTGTGCACTCCCAGCCTACTCGCTGGTGGGGTGGTGTGAGGAGCAGAAAAGGCCTTGAGCGCTTAGCATCAACCCAAAAAATTAGTGTGCCACCGACACTATTCTCATCCTAAAGCCAAAACACAGCACTACACCAGCTATTATCACGAAAGTCAACCCCATCTCAGCCAAAACCATGACACCCAAGCATCAGGGGCTTAAGGCAGCAGGTGCCAATTTGGCATCAGGTCTTGGACGTTGACCCTCTCTTATTTAGCAGTACAGGTCTGAAGGCTGCAGCTCCCTCTAACCCTTGCTGCCGCAGTGTTTTCGGAGGGGCAGCCCACGGGAGGTGCAGGGGAGCAGGTTGCTTGGCAGCGGAGGGCTCTCTGGCGCTTGTTCCTTGGCTCCGGTGATGTTACGTCTATCAGCCTTACACCCACACACAATGCTCTGGATGGGGGCTGCGATGCACCCAAATTAAACAAATGATGCAAATGGAGAGTGACCTGCAGTTTGCCTGAGTACGGCTGCCCTGGTGGTGAAGGGAATCGGGATGCCAGGTCCATTGGCTGCTTTCCTGTCTCATTTTTAAAGCAAATGAGACAACATGGGGAAAATTATATTTGTCTGGGGTTTTCCACAGAAAAAACTAAATAAAATAAATGTGTGCTTGCTGGCAGTTCCCACTCCTGCCATCAAACCCCTGTGTTTATCCTGTTGTCTGCTGCTCCCACGTCAAAATATTTATATTTTGTGAGATAAAGGCATCTTTACTTCTAATGTAGAGCTTAAGTACTCTTCACTTTGACTCAGAAAGATCCTCTATTGTTGGTGAAACTTTGTTTCTGTGCCATGCTCTCTGGGAAGCAGGCAGTTAATTGAATAGTGTGTTAGGCGGGATGCAGCCCTGCACGCCAGCACCACCGGCAGCTTTCAGCTGGGCTCGGAGCCTCCTCCATGGGCTCCCACCGCATCCCCATGGCATGGCAGGGGTGGCTGCTCTCTGCTTATGTCCCTCTGGCTCAGCCCACTGGAGGAACTGTAATCACCTTTAGTTATTCCCAGGACAGAGGGAGTTACTTGCTCCTGCTCTTATCTGCATTTACACAGCATCCCCTGGGCAGGACCTTGAGCTCTCTAGCCCCAGTCCTGCGGATGGGTCCCCAGCGAGGAGCATGGTATAATACAGTTTCCTAATACTGAAGAGAGGGTGATAACAGTCCTTATTAAGTGTGTGACCTGGAAAAGTGCTTGTAAGACTAACCCGAATAATCAGACTGTGCTACCTGCAAACTGTTTGCTGTCTCAAACAGCATAAGGATGTAACTTCATTACTAGATGTCATTTGCTCTGGTCAAGGACAGAACAGTATTCAATTAGTATAGCATTTCACTCTGAAGCAGTAGTATTTCTTTAATGAACAAAAATTCAGAAAAGTTGAAGAAAAGTGTGGGTTTTTTGTTCGTTTGTGTTTAATTGGCTGACTGTTTCTGCTTTCCACTGGAAGGGCTTTCACCATCATGGCTTTGAGCTGTCCTCTACTCTCCCCTTTGCCTCCAATCAGTTGGGAATTTTTTCGTTAAGTCGGACCCTTTCTCTGGGTAAGGCTGTGCTCTTGAACTCAAAAGTAATACAAAACCCAGCCAGGGTTGAGCTTAGCAGGAGAGCTAAAGATTCCAGTGTGCTGCAATAATGCTGGCACCTGTATGCCCGAGTCACTTGATAACCTGCTGAAAGCATGAATTCTCCTCACCAGTCCCCTTCCTTAGCCAGGACTTCCCAGATGCAGAACAATGAAGTCCACAGGGAATCGTGTGGCAGGTGCCGCATGGCGGAAAACGGGCAACGCTTGCTTCAAAATGGACCTTTAGTGTTGTGGGAAGGCATAAGACATTCATCCCATTAGCTTAATCCGTCCTTGAGGAACTGAGTTGGTGATGGATGTTGTTTATGACACATCCACATACATGGAATCATGGTAGGACCAGAGACCTTGCCCCCCTTGGCTTCCCTTTGCCGTCAGGAGTTAAATCCATTTCCCACACGATACTTATGATTGCTTGCAACACAAATTGAGGACAACGCTACTCGCCTCCTAAGCTTTCCTGCTAGGTCTTATCTCTGAGTTAGAGGTCAATGACCATCTTCATCTGCTAGCTTTCCTGCTTACACTGCTGACAGACTACTGATGGTCTCTACTTATAATGGCTCCAAGCTCATAGCTGGCCATTAGGACGGGCCGCAGCACCACTTGGTGCGTGGAATGCATTCCTCGTGGCGTATTGCCATGGTGCTGCTTGCTGAGAACTTTGTTATGTTTCTCAGAAAAATGCATCCTGTTCCCATGCGGAACTTACAAGCTGTCAGGGCTTGAATAGCTCGAGGCCTCCAATTTGCTTAGAAGAGATAGTTATTAAAACATACAACAGTAATTGCAAGAGGAAATAGGAAGGTTTATGACAACCTGTTGGAGAGAATAATTACTCTGAGTTTGGGGACGGTAAAGGATGAAAACATGAATTGAAGAAAACAATGAGACAGACTTTTGTTGCCTGTAAATTTGCTTTGAAGTTGAAGGAGCTATTCTACACTCAGAATTTGCCTTGCTATACTTCATTTTTGATATATTTTTTTAAAAATTATTTTAAAATACAGTCCGCTGCCAAGGACTGGATGTCTTTGGGTGATAGTCTAGTTTGTTAGTTGTAGTGCATTCCAGGCCTGAAATCAGTCTTTGCAGGACTTCAGGTGCTGGAGCCTCCAGCTGTGCTTTGAATAGTGAACCAAAAAGAAAAAGCAGCTCTGATGGTTCAAATTGGCTTCCTTTATTCTCTTTTTACAGGCTTAAATCTTCATGATTTAAAGTCCTTTAAGGGGACTAGTGTCACTTTATTACTTGAGTGGCTTATGGGTAATAAAAAGCTTAAGAGTCTAAAACGGCATATCTCCTTATAAAGTGCTTTAATGTGTTTTTTAAAAGCTTTGCAAAATTCTACTAATGAACTTACTAGTGGCAAGCAGTCAGAATGGTAAAGGGCAACCAGATGTCTTTCAAATTTGGGCTGCTCCCTGTCCACAAGTGTTTTGCAGTGCAGCTTTCAAGGGGCTGGAGAAAGGAGCAGGAGCATCCACCATGGATTTCATACCATATCAGGCTTCTCCATGTGGAAATGGATCCTGCTGCAGCTTCTGGGCACAGACCAGGTAAAACTGTGGATCTTTCAGTTATCTCAGTAAGAGAAACAAGGGCAGGTTATCAGGGAGCTGCTGCGTGAGTCTGAGTGACAAAGTGGGGAAGAATAAGAAAATGCAAGTTTGGGAGTGGTGCCTGTCAACATGAGACAGGAGCAAGGAAGGAGAGGTTAAAAGCTCCAAGTGATCCCACCAGCCCTTAAACAGAGTAGAAGAGTAAAATAAAATGAATAAATTCAAAAGAATTACTGAAGTCCTATCCCTCTGGTCAGAGAACAGAAACAGGCAGAGGAAACACAGAAAATATTGTTTTCATGCATGAAAAAATAAGAGGTGTAGCAGAGCAGAAGATCTTCACTTGTTAGAGGGTGTCTTACCTAGTTATGGAGAGACAATTTTTCTAAGAGTAGGAAATAGCTCCAAATACTCTACAAAAAATAAGAGACAAAAATTTTAGGAGAGATACATCCCTTTAAGGCCTCTTCTCTTACGGATATCAACAAACTTTCTAAATGCAGAAAATCATATTTAGCTTTGTTTCAGAAATGAAGGAAACTGAGGCGTGGAGCCCCTTGCTGGGAGTCTCTGTGCCCAAAGTCCTGGGTGCTACAGGACACAGTCTTCTGTCTGCGTCTCTGCTCACTGGCAAACGGGCAGCCTCGCAGCTTTACCCACCGGTCACGTTCCTGTGGGGCCACCTGCCATCTAAACCCCTTCTTTTACTCTCCCCTGCTCCTGGGCAGAAGCAATCAGGTGCCCAAAGGCTCCTGTTGCAACCTCTCAGGAAAAACCTTTAATTTATGACCTTGAATTTATGTGCTCTCTATTTATGGGAAGCCTTTTTGGGAAGGAGTTAATGATCTTAATGTCTATGAATCACACAGCTTGGTCAGAAATGCCACTCAGAGAGGTGTCTGAAGAACATTTAGATATTCCTTAAATAATCCTGGGGATATTTTTTTTTCCCCTCCTGGCCTCTGTAAAGAGCACAGCCTGCATCCATGTAACTAATGAAATTTTCCTGCTGATTGGACCCTAAACAATTACTGCATCTTCTGATTCCTAATTGCTGGGCTGTTAAGAACAGAAGAGGGTCTATTAGGAGACAGGGACCCAACTGTGAGCGTCACAGGTGATGTCAGCTAATGCCCTCTCAAGTGTGCACCGGCAGCTCAACTCGCATATGCCTAATTAATCACAGTGTGAGGCACCTGCAGCATTGGGCTGGTGTTAATCAGGCCAGGCTGGGGACCAGCACGCTGCCCTGGGCTGCACATGCTGGTGGGAAGGATTTCTCAGCTGCAGAGGGGCGGATGCTCATCTATTTATTAGCAGCAAGTTCATCAATCTACTCTCCCTTCCTCTGTTTCCTGGTGCAGATTAACTAAGAGACAAAAGGTTGCTTCTGACAGCTTTCTGGGCGGTTATTGTGGCCAAAAAAAGTCTCTGTGACAGTGTTTTATTCTTCCAGAATAAATGATGTGGTGCTTTCTCTTCTCGTAACAACAAAACAAAGCGCCGCCAGCAGCCTGGTGTTTCTGAGGAGCCCTGCAATAATGAGTGGGGAAATGAAGCCCAGGTCTTGTGAGCAATTTTGTGCATTAAATAACTAGAACAGCAAGATATCGAGACTATTAGGACGAATGCACATTTCTCATTGGTAAGAGGATCTGGAATAAAAATAGAGAATTGTTACTTTTGCTATGTTTAGATACTGATGAGCAAACACCACCACCTACCCCCTGCCCAAAGACAGGCCATGTTTGAATCCCCAGCTCAGCTGGTTTTGAGGAGGGAGCATGAGGAGGAGAAGCTCAGCTCACTTCATAGAGCTGTGGTTCACCCCAGGGCTCTGCTGAGCAGCTCGCCCATGCGTCTCTCCCAGCCCTTCCCTGGTTCTTCAGGTCCTCTTGAAGCCTCTCCCCAGGTACTGTTCCTCCTCCTGGGTCTGTGGGTCTCCTCGGTTTTGCTCCTGTAGCAATAAAATGTGGTGTGAAGGGCATAAAGAACTGAGCAGAGAGAAATGAGGCTGTTGGGTATTTGCCTTTGGTCTGTAGTACACTAAGTCTGTTGGCATTCAAGATATGCTTTGAAGATCCTATTTTCTCCATATTCTGCAGGGAGAAGGATAAGTATGTGGAGGTTGGGCGATATTTCTTATGAGATTTATAGTGTGATATTAAGTCACTCTGTCTATCATAATTTTGTTTAATAAATATATATATATTTCTGGTGGCACAGATATAGTCCTGTGCTGCTAGATATTGGAATAAGAGTGATGGGAGCCATCTGAGCATGTTGGGAAGGAAGTCTGGGGGTGACTTGATATGAATCTGTTGGTTGGATTTCACATGGTCTGCAAGCTGTTTTGAATGCGGGGACTTCCATGAATGGAATAGCTCATTCATTCCAGAAGAGCTTGCAAATTTTTACAAAGCTGGTTAATATTGGAGTTTCTGGCATTGTCAGTGTATTCCTTCTTGTGCATTGATGCTTAATTTGCAATGGAGCTTTTTTCAGAGTTCTTTTTTCATGTATGTTGTAATATTTTTCTAAACCTTCCATTCTTAAACTAACATTAGGGTGTGGAGGACACATTTTGTTTTTTCTTTTCATTCCTGTGTTAATGTTCTGTTGCATGGCTCTCTCCTGCATATTTCATTAAAAAAAAAGGCCAACCACTGAACTACTTTCTTCCAGCTGAGATTCATTGCTGCAAAATGAATCCGGTTTACTCCCAGAATCAAGTTTCCTTATTCCCTTCCCCTGATGATGGTAGTTTACAGATGTATTAAGTCCCAGCCTGTGCACTGAGGCTTTGCACAGTACAGGTGGCTCTCAGCTGGATTTCAGAGATCACCTGGCTCCACAAAGCTCGAGTGCCCAAGGGGTCTTGTTGATGTGTACTGAAAGAGTCTTGTTGACTTGAATGGGATGAGGCGTTTCCTCTGGAGATGCTCTGGAAAGAAAGTCGCTGGGATTGGAAAACAAATGGTGATTTTTTTGTCGTTTGTTGCTTTATTGGTTTCCTGTTGTCAAATATTTCGATTTCCTTTATTTCTCTAAAGGCTCAGTTCTGGCGTTAATGAAGCTGTGGATAAGGTGCGTTATCTAATCAGGCTAGAGCTCGTGTTCCCAGAAGGTGCATCTAATCCATTAAGCCTTTCAGCTATTTAAGCACTTCATTTTCCTTTTCAAACCTCCTCCTTAGCTCTGCCAGGTAGCTTTGTTTGTTCTCCTGTCAGGTTAGGTCTTCACTCTCTCTTCCTTCTCTTTCTGGATTTCCTCCAATTTGTCAATGCATACTTTTTTTTTTTTTCCTCCTTTATCTTTAAATATGACTTTAATCTACACTCTCTGGAGACTCCCTGCTGGGAGAACAAGAAAAAAGCATTTGAAGTGTTATATCATTCGTTACTGAGGTTGAATTGTCTGCTAATTAGAGAACAGGATTATTGTATGGCAACTGGGGAATAACCATAAAGGTGGTGGCTTTTTCTTTCCCCCCTTATTCTGCAGCAGCAGCTGATTTAATTGACATATGGTTCTTCCTCTTATGTCCCACCATGTGCAGATCTCTGTGCACCCCTTCAATGCTGGAGGACCTCTGTTGGCCAATCAAAGTACTTTCATAATAACATGAGGGGTATTTAAATATAATCATATTGCGGTTATGCAATTCCTTATGCTGAAGTATAATCCATCTTCTCTGGCTGGAATGCATGTGCTTTTTGTCCGGCTTCAGCTGTTCGAATGCTCTCTCTGTGCTCCATGATCAAATGTTAATAGGACAAAACACGGGAAATGCAAATCACATGGAAAAGGAATTAGGCATGAGATGATGATGAAAGATTGTTCTGATTTTGAGTGTGTGTTCGTATAAAGTGACTCCAACTTCTGTGGAACAGGACTGGGTGTGTATTTGAAAATGTCTGACAGAGAGGACATTTAGGATATATTACAGAAAGGTGTTGGTAGTAATTTATTTACTTTACAGAAGTAGCTCTTCTGTGCTAAAGGACTGGTGCCAGCAGCAGCCTGTGGTTGCCTCTCCAAATTTGCCTATGGGAGGAGGGAAAGCGAGGAGAGAGACTGATTTGAAAAGAAAGTCCTTTGGTTTTATTGATAGGGAACCAAGATCCATCTGACAGCGAGGGCTTGTGAAGACTTGAGAATGTGTCATGTATTTTTAACGTTATCAGCTTCTCCTGCATAAGTAGGGAGCTTTTTTGCTGTTGGTATTCCCTACGGGATGAGATGGCAAAGAGCAATTACAAACGGGAATCTTTTTAGCAAAGAGCTGTTAGGAAGTAAATGTCTGTGCCTTTGAGCTTTGGGAAAATCTATGGCAGTATCTTGTCCACAGCATGGGGCTGTCCTCCAAAGTGCTTGCTTGTCTCATCAGGCACTGGGAAAAGGTCCCTGCAAGAGCCAGCTCTTATCTCCCTCTGATGCTTTAACCTTCCGCTTCTCAGCAGGTTTTGGGGTGGGAGGTCTCTGGCAGCTTTAAGGGTGAAGGCTTTTTCAGGACTCCTGGTAAAAATAGTTCCTCAACTCCAACTCTTGCAGGGCTGTTAATCTTCCATATATACTTTAGACAGTCATAAATACATTTCTTGGTAGTGTTATGGGCTTGTTACCACAAATCAAATTCTCAATTAAATGTACTGATCTAATACTCAGCCTAGAAATTTCCAGAGGAAATACATATATGTCCACAGATGTGTGTATGGACACACATATATACAATTTCTGCTTTTATATTGTTGGAACACCCTAAATGTACTTTAGTTTCAGTAACCAAATTCAAGACATAAGGGTTATCAATTACGCTGTGAGAGAAGCAGTAGTTTTCCAGATTGAAGGTCCCTCTGTGATTATGAATGCTTCTCTTGCACCTGCTTTCTACTGATAAGGCATAGGAGTAATAAATTCTTCTAAGATTGCTTTTTCCTCCCCCAGGTAGTCATGTAGCTGAAAGACCGCAAGCTTCCATCAGTAATGCCACCTATTGGGACATATATAGTGAGCAGCAATAAGGAAGAGGGATGGGGAAAATTGGGGCAGAATGATGATTTTAAAAAACCCAACCCAATCTTTCTGCAGAAATGGTCAGATAAATTAGAGAAATATGTTCCTTTCAGCAGTATAAGCTTCAAAAGCTACATAACTCTGTATAAGAGGGAATCCAGGCCTGTAGACTGCTTTCCCCTTGCAGGTGTGAAGACCAGATGGTGTGTGACCATCAACACATGCTGCTCCAAACACATTTGGAAACTGTTTTTTTTTCCTTTTTTTTTCTTTTTTTTTTTTTTTTTCCCCCCTGGAGGTCTGGGTTTTGTCCTGTGCCGCTCTGCAGCGTTTCCCTTAACTTCTGTGTCTGATAGAGGGTGTGAGCCACCTCCAAAGGTCGAAAAGTACCTTTTGGTTTTACAAATGTTCAATTTGTGTAGGCATTTCTGCAAACATGTCTGTTCATTTGGTTGTTTGGCTTCTTGGGACGACTTTAAGAGCGGCTGTTTTACCATAGCGTTTTTGTGGTCTGTGCCTGACCTCTCTCTCTTGTTCCATTGAAAAGACAGTAGAAAGGCAGGTTAATGGGGGTGCTTTCCTTCTACAGGTTTTTATAACAGCTGTCTTATACAGAAAGCCTGTAATAATGAATGGAAAATTATTGATGACTACAATAGGATAATTAATCTGGCCAGGCTTTAAAGGAATTTTTACTGGAGAATAAGCTACACCCACAGACCCGTTTTCTTTGTTCTTTGTATTTTATTCAGCTGTCAGTTTGTTTTCTCTTTCTAGTCTACAAGGTGCTTTTGGTAAAAGACCGGACTTGCAGAGATGAAAAATTCTCCGTTCTTCAAAGTCTGAAAGTGCAAAGTATTATTGCAAAACTCTTTGAAATGAATTTCTACCGAATAGAAAGACCTGTTGAAAAAGAATTTCATAAGGCGGCAAAAGATAGCGGCAACTGACAATGACGATGATGGAAGAGCAGCTCTGTGAATGGTATACTTATTCATGGTATAGCATCAAACTGTGTCAGATCAAAGAGTAATGTTTTGGAGAAAAAAAATGATCTTGTTAGTAATTCAGCTAAAATACTTGCTTAGGAGGCTTCCGGTCAATTGCTTAGATGACACACATTCTAATTTTCTGCTGACAGTAAGTACTGCTGAAGTGATGCAGAATAGTAAGTACCAGCATCAGAGCAGCTACTGCCCTCAAACACTGCGTGTGGGGGTGAGGTGGAGTTGAGTAAGTTGCCTCTCCAAAGAGGGGTTGGAGAATGAAGCAGTTCTTTCTGTGTCCCTTGAGCTCTGTGACTCTGACCCAACCAGGAGCAGTTATGGAGCAGCATTAATAGTACCAGGCACAGGATTATCTTGGGAGAGCTTAACAGCTATAAATTATTGAGTATGTTGGTTACTTGGTTATATAGGGAATGATTTCACATCTGCAACGTGGCCTCAAGTATTTGAGGAGTTTTGGACCTGACTATAACAGGGAGAGAAGCCTGTAGAATTATAAAAATGCTCTGGACCTTGTTATAGCTTCTTCTGCCTCTTGTATGTGCTGCACAATCATACTTACCCAGGAGAGCAGATGGTCTGGGGGGAGTCTAAACCTTTTACTGGCTTGTCAGTATGGCTTACCCCTAGCAGAAGAGCAGGTGAGATTGTAGCACTCACTGATTGCGGCAGCCTGTAGCACAACACCCAGTTCTCCTGGGCCCAGCCTGATAGTACAGATAAATAAATGCTCAGTCTGTAATGAGGACCACAAAGATGACTTGAGGGCTGGAGCACCTATGCTATTAGGACAAGCTGAGAGAGTTGGGGTTCATTCAGCCTGGAGAAGAGAAGGCTCCAGGGAGGCCTTAGAGCCCATTCCAGTATCTGAAGGTGGCTTACAAGAAAGCTGGAGAAGGACTTTTTACCAGGCATGTAGTGATAGGACAAGGGGTAATGGCTTCAAACTGGAAGAGGGAAGATTTAGATTAGATATCAGGAAGAAATTTTTCACTCTGAGGGTGGTGAGCCGCTGGCCCAGGCTGCCCAGAGAAGCTGTGGCTGCCCCATCCCTGGAGGGGTTCAAGGCCAGGCTGGACGGGGCTTGGAGCAACCTGGGCTGGTGGGAGGTGTCCCTGCCCAGGGCAAGGGGTTGGAACCAGATGATCTTTAAGGTCCCTTCCAACCTAAACCATTCTATGATCTTGGCAGAGTGTGCTACCCATGGTCTGGAAACACCCCAAGTGCCCTGATGGCACCGTGCATCCGTTGCATCGTCTGTGTGCAGCACTGCTCCAGGTGAGCTTTCAGTCTTTGCATCGGCCGTTCCTGCTCGTCCTGCCCAGCGTGCAAAGAGGCTCCTGCCCGCGCCTGATGGCTTGCGAGCACCACAGCTGCTGTGGGCCAAGGAACCTGGTCTTGTAAGAGGCTTTTTGAGTAACTTTTCACCACGGCTTGGCAAATGTTTCTGAGGATGACACAATGAAAACGAAGTTGATTAAAACATGAGATGCAGAGATTCATTTTTCTAGCTGCTCACAGTCTTTTGTTTTTCTGCTTTATTGCTGGTTGGAAAATGATCTTTTATTTAATTTTTCTTCCTCCCTCCTCACCCTTTTTCTGGCAGGAAGTGTTGACTTCTTCCAAAAACCACAATGAGAAACCACAGTTTTTCAACCAAGTGCAGGCATCTTTGTGAAAGGGGGAAAAAAAAAATAATAATTGACTGGATTCAAATCCAGCTTCCTAGCAAAAGGAAGTTTTGCTAAAAAATGCGGGTAGCCTTATTTTCATTGAAATAGATGAAAGTTCTTATATTGAGCTAAAGCCTGGTGTCTAACTCTGGACAAAACTCTCTGAATGTGATAGAAATTTTGACTAAATAAGGGCAGTGACGTTTGGGCTGTGTTAGGCTCCTTGTTCTGAGACTGCTTTTTAGCACGCAGCTCTAACATTCGTTGTCACCTGCCAAAATTTTTCAGGTAAAGTATTCCTTTTTCCCCCTGAAATTATGAAAGGCAACTACTTCCTCTCACTAAACACTGATTTAGGTGTGTTTTGTTTATAGCTAGGTTTAGACAGAATGGAAGTTTGTGCTGTTTTGCTGCTTCTCATCTTGTCTCCTGTTTCTAACTTGCAGTTTGTCTCCTTGTCCCAATGCCCAGTCTGTGTGTCCATCGATAGAAGATGGTGTTTCTCTCCATTTTAAAGTTCATGTATCTAGTACACGTGAGACCTTCTTATGTTCTTTCCTGAAACCTTGTGCAGCTTGGGAAAACGTGGAAACACACAAGCTTGCAAAGCCTCTAGGTTGTTCTTGTCCCATTACTGATTAGTTGTGATGAAGACACAAAATCTTTGTTCAGGTCAGTGGTTTCAATGGGAGCGGAAGCAATAGTAATGCAGCAGAAATCACAGTTAATGACTGTTTAATAACTGAAAGGTAGGGCTTGATTTCTGCCTTTGGGTTCTGAGAAGTAATGAGGAATATATCGTCTTGAAAGTTGCCCTGGGGCCTGGGAGCTTTGATCCTGGGGGAGGGCAATGGGAGCATTCGGCTGTGCCCAAATGCTGTTGGAAAATCCACAAGACAAATGCAGCCATTTCACGCGCCATTTCCCGATTTTTATGCTTTTTCTCATTTCTGCCTGATTAAGGTTTTCTACAAAATGTGAAAATTGCTGTTGATTTTCCCCAGTTGGAGCTGGTAAATCACTTACTTGAAACTGGACTGACTGTGTTGCAAAATGTTTTGAGCCATTTATCTTTTAATGAGTTGCTATGATCCTTATCTTATTTCAGTCACCCTGGCTTAGTAAAACGTCCACCCTGTTGTGGGACTCTAGGAATTCCCTGTTCATCTCTGATACAGCCTTTTGGCTGTTCCTGAAAAGTGAATGTGTCCCTCAAGATGTTGCTTGAGAGATCAGTCCTGAAGCTTTCAATGCCAACTGAGGGGCTTGGATTCCATTTGTGTTATGGTATCACCTCTTATGGGCCAGGATGACGTTGTACCAAGTAACTTGGATTAGAAAAGGAGGGAATGAGAGGTTAACAGTACCCAGTTCTCAGCTTAATAGATGTGCAGGTGTCTCTGCAATGTAATTTCTGAAGTTTCAGGGGCATTAATGTAGTACATATTGGAGCAAGCAGGGTGGAAACACAATATTCAGATGGTTGCACTTCTGGGATTTGCACATGCTGGAGAATTTTGCTCCTGAAGCAAAGGTGGCTCCTGCCACCAGGAGCACGGGCTATTGGATTCCCTTCCCTTGTCGTAAGACTGAGCAGGCAAGAGGTGTGGGGTTTCCTGAGCTCATCCTTGCTTGTGTCAATCTCTGCTTCCCACTCATGGTTGGTTAGGGGGAACTGTCTGTCCTTCCTCCCCATCCTGCAATTCAGAAAGATATCAATATGAGCCAGCTCCTCTTTGATGGGACTGTCAATGCCTCAAGCTCCCTGGAGGGCCACAACACTGCAGTTGCTCCAGAGAGTCTTTCTCAAGAGCTCTGGAGTCTGGAAACAATGTCACTGTGCTGCCATGGTGTCAGATGGCCTCGTCTGGCTTCTTCTATGCATCTCTTTTATCATAGCTTCCAGCAATGCATTTGGTTCACAACATCTTTCAGATAGCGTTGATTTCAGATGAATGTTTCTTATTTCAGATCTTCTCTCCATTTCTATGTCATAAGGAAACCTATTTTTTTTCACTTATGAGATTATGTAGCATACATTTGTTGGAGGGTAATTTCACTAATTCTCGTTGGGTACGCTGACAGCACAATTATCATCTCACTCGACAGCTGTTCCCTTGAATTTTAAACATCCAAAACACATCCAAGGGCATTGGAGTAATTTGGTGGTATTACTGTCTGTTGCTAAGAAGTGTTTAGCTTTTTGGGAAGAGAAAGTGTATTTCTGCAATCCCAGATAAGACATACCAAAATGTGTAGGTGCCAGCTATCTGACAAGAAGGGATTTGGAAAATAGTATCAGATTTGAGAACGAAAACTACTTGCGGAGGCAGCAATTATGATCAAACACTTGAGCAAAGGAGATAAAACAGAAAATAAGAAATCTAATCTCATTTGGTGAAATGTGGCAGCCTTTGACCAAGTTTTCTGACAGAGTGAATGGGAGAGGCAGCTGCCTGTGATGTTTGCTTTGACTTTCCTTCTGGCGTGTGTTGTTCATTTCAAGTATGATGTGGGAAAAGGAGCTGAAGCGTAACTTGGTTTTGCTGGCAATCATGTGAATGTTCCCAGTGATGCTGGTGCATGTTAGACTTGCACCCCTGGAGCAAATCTTTCAAATACAAACGGCAACGTGAATGAGGAGAATGTCAGTTGGATGTTCTTCATCAGTAAATGAAACCTGATTTTTGACCACCTGAACTCAAACATGGTATCTTGGAGATAACTGGTGTTTGGCCATATGCATTCATGGAATGCGGCTGACCGGAGGCAGATGACGAGGCATCTCCAAAGAGTTGTTTCTCTGCCATCCATCAGTTCTTTTCTCCTCACTCTTGCTAGGATTCTGCTTAGTTTGTTCAGCTTAAAAGAGGAAAAATGGTCAAAATTTTCAGAAGGAGTCACGGATACAAATCCCATCAAGTTTTACTCATTTGAGTGTCCCTGAGATAGGATACATTGAGAACCCTGAACCTCTGATAGTTTTTACAAGTCAAACTACTTAAATAGATCGTGTGAGTACTTAACAAGTCCTGAGAATCATTAAGCAGGTATGAAAACCTTGATGCCTTATGGTGAATTGTGCTTTCTGCATTTTTAATGCAGAAAGTGTTAATCTCTCCTCCCTGTGGGCCAAGATGCTGTGCCAGACCTTTGGGGAAGAAAAGTTTGGGACCTCTTCTTCACTGCATGACGTGCTCAGAATGGACCCGAGGATCTTTTTTTCTGATGGCTGTAGCATCTTCTGTATTAACTGGTGACACAGTAAACCAGGAAATAAACATTAATGAGATAACTTCATTTAACACGCTGCTGAGGTCTGCCTCTTCTGTTGCCTTGGTGACAGCACAGCTATTATCTGGCAGGGAAGTGAACGGGCCGTATAGAATTTGTCTGAAAAGCGCCCTTGAGTTTCTGTTCTGCACCTTTCAAGCAACTTGTATCACTTCTGTTTTAGGAACAGAGTAGTGGTTCTCTGTGTCCTTCCTGCATCAGAAACAGAGATATGCTTGCCAATAAATAGATTTTCTTTTCTATTTATATTTGACAAAAAGCTGAGGTCAGAAAGCCAGGTTTTATGATATCCTCACAGTAGAAGAGATGGTTTAAGATGGCGAGACATTTTTAATGGCACTAGTTTCAGATGGGTGCTTGGGGCAGAGCTCTCCGTGATGCCGAGCATCTGTACTTAAAACGAGAGTGACCCTGAGCAGACTGGGTGGGATCCTGCAGTTCTGCCTGGGACGTGTTCAGCAACTGCAGTAATTAACATTTGTGCAGTGAAAATTCTGGTTATTCTCTGTGTTGCTGTGTGAGGGATCACTCCGTACAGTCACAGACTTTGCCTTTTTTACACATTCTGTTGAGCACTTCTGCAGAAAGCGCTGCTGGACAGCCTAAGTGTTCAAGGACTAGACAGGATTAATTCATCTGAGCTTTCTAACCAGTAGTCACCAATTTGTCGACAGTGTCCCATCATTACCTAAAATTAATGTAATTTGTTCCTCATTCCTATTGCCAAGGAATGAACCTGTGTCCTGATCAGCCCTTCTGATTGATTGTTGCTTATTTGATTTTTCCCCCATTCCTGCTAAAGTGAAGCTGCTAAGACCCAGCACCTTCCTTCTTGGCTGATTTAATGACATTTCTTTTGCTCTCAGGTTTTTGCCCCAGCTTCACCTTTTGTTCCCCAGTACATCTGCAAAGTTTTCCCAGGTCTGCTCTCGTCGACATTTTTGTCCTCTCCAGTAGATGTTTCCATTTCCCCCCTGTGCTCCATCTTCCTCCCAGCAGCATCTGTCTGCTGCCTCTGCAGCACTAGGTAAGAATAGTTTCCTAATGGATGCACACTAATATCTTTGCCTTTGGAACACAATCTTTTTTGTAATATTATTAACTATGGTGATTGTCGAGGCCTGTGTTTGCTGTTGTACATGTTGTACTTATTGTGCTTTCAGCCTGTGCAATCAGTGGGATATGGAAGGGATTCTTTGGCACCTTCATGTAGTGATTAGTATTTGTATAGCACTTTGAAAGCTTAAAATGCTGTAAGAGGGATAAGTAGTATTATTAATAACGACATCCTCCACTATACAGAATGGAGTTTATGCGTATTCATGGTGATAATCCCCAGTCTTCTCTCTTCCAAAGGCTGTTATCTTTGTGATCTACTTCTAGCTTATCTTCCTTGCACCTGTCAGAGCACTTTTCAAACAGCTTTTCTTCCTCCTCTGATTAAAGGCACACCAAAAAAAAAAAAAGAGAAAAAGCTTCCTCTTAACTCAGAATTCAGCCTTCAGGTTTCAGTGACTGTGCCCAGGTGTGATGGTCACTAAACCATGTTTGGGGACTTTGATCTTATCAGTTTTCTACTAATCTCTCTGATTATCTATTGCTGGTCTAAGATCTGCCATTCATTAAAATCCATTTGGCTTTCAGCAGCATCTGGGGTTTGATCTTCCCAGAGGAGTGCTTTCCTGTGTCCAGGTAATGTTTCATCTGTGCTTTTTACAAATTAATTTATTTTTATGTAGCATCTTCTCGGAAGATCAGCTTTGTGGCTGAGGAGGAAATTAATAGAGACATGGAGAACGTCTGAATATGTTGTTCTCTAAATGGCTGAAGCAGAGTTAATGCAAAGTTTTCCCCTTCCTTTTTCAAGTTGAAAAAGCTAGGTGAATTTTGTGTGTGTGCTCCTCAGCTGTACATTTCTAAAGCGGTGGGTCACTGCTGGGGCTTGGTGCAGGGGGAGATCCAAAGTTCTCAGAGGAACTTGTGTGCTTGGGTTTGACCAGCCTGACTTGGCCAGGTCTTTCTAGCTGGGATGGCTCTGTGTTTTGATCTCCTATTTCTGCACTGGTAAAACTCTTCTAATGGTTTCCCACACTCTGGGAGCTCCATCCCTGAGCCAGCCTTCTGCCAAGCACCCTGACCTGCCTTGGACTTAGAAGAAAAGTGCTTAATCCTTTCGTGAGCACCTCCAGAGCTCTGCTTTTCTGGGTGGTCTGACACAGAAACCTTCGGGATGAGGCGAGAGGTTATTTTTAATAACATGCCAAGACACCTCTTTGTTACTGCTCTTAATCTCACCATAAAGTGGTGATACCGGCCTTACAGATCTCAATCCAGATCTTCTCTGAATTTAGTTAAAACTGCCTTTGAAACATTTGGCTTGGGTGACAGCAGTGAGGCTGGCATCAGCCATTCTGTCTCTTCCAGGCTGAACAGTGTTCATGGTAGTGTGCCTTCCTTATGTACTTCATGCTTGAATTTTGGGGAGGTCAAGGCAGGATGTCCAGAAGAGATGAGTTTTGATGGAGTCAGAGGAGTCGAATGTTTGCCAAGTGACCGTTGTTCTCTTCTGGCAGGACCCTTTTCTGCACAAAAATAGATGTGTGCTCAGTGGCACGTTGGCATCATCAGCCTTCGGAGAGTGGGCTTTAAATCTGAGAGGAGCCAGCAGCTCTGCTCATTGCCAGCCGACTGACCTTGGATATTTTTGCAAAACCCTCTCAGGTTTCCAGTGCTGGTAGCAAAATTTTGGTGTAATTGCAACCTTTCTGCTGCTTTACCAGGGGATGAAAAGATAATGATATTTCTTCAGGAAAAGGAGGCACAAACCAAATAATTTGGGTAGCATGGCATCTATATAGAGCTTTTCAACGTGAATTAGAGGAAGGGTTAATTCAGAGACAGCTGTGCTGCTGAGGAGCTTTTAAAGGAGTTTTTTTTGCTGAGCTCTTAAGTGCGCTCTCTGGGGATAATGGAAGGAAAGGAGCTGAAGATAGAAAACAGTGAGCCAAGACTGAATCCCCAGAGAAAGGCCTGTGCAAGTGCTCTCAAGTGATGCTTTGCAAGGTTGGTTGTTTTTTTTTCCCTCTGCGACTAGAACAGATTTTGAAGTTGTGAGTCAAAACTTGAAAGTGTACTTCAGCTTTGTTGGCTTTTAAAAGCAATAGCTAGGGCATTTAGGCTATGGAGGTGTCTTTACAACAATTTTGGCTGTATTTCTCAGCTCATGTGGCAGGAGAAGCAAGGCAGAGCAGGGACCAGGCTCAATGCAGAGCGGAAATTAAATGGCTGAGGCTCCCTCCTCCAACCTGGGTCACCCTGTGAACCAGACCACCAACTTCATAGGGCAGAGAGTCCTGAGCACATACCCTGGTAAGCAGAAGGGAAAGAAAAGGTGAATATTATTAGGGAAAAGTTATTTTTACTACCAGTAAGATATATCTTCTGCTAGGTTAGAGAGTAAGAGAGGGAAAAGGGGCTGGTACTTGGGAACTGCAGCCTTTAAAAGAGGCTGGAGTCCCAGGTGTATGGTGGAGGCAGAGAACTTACCGTGCCCATCATACAGGAAGATGCAGGAGAACAGGGGTGCACTGCGTCTTTTCCTCTGTCTGGGAAGTGGTGGTAAGTTATTCCAACCATGTGAAACTCTGCACAAGTGATTAGCCGAGTTCTGTGCCTCCCTTCCATTCTGGCTGATGTCCTAGGGTGCAGGTGCCTTGCCTGGATACCTACTGCCAGTGCTCTGAAAAGCAGAAAGGCCTTTCCCTTCCTACACACATGAGATTGTTTTGGTATGTCGTGTCCTTTTTGACCAGTTTCTCTTAGAACTTCCGGCCATCAGTACAGTAAGGGCCACAGAAACATGCAAATAACTTAGTGGAGTGTGCCAAAGGGGAGAATTTGGCCTTTAGAGGAAATTCATTTTTTATTTTTAGAAATATGTATTGACCAAAATCAAATTATCAAACCCCTGCCAATAAAAAAAAAATCAACAAAATTGGGTTGATGCTTCTCTTTCAATTACCTGCAGCATGTTCAGAGACTTGAGTGTAAACAGCAATTCAAAGCTGCCAACTGCATAGAGGCTTTAATTAGCTCTAATGATAATTGCAGAGCATGCGTTGCCATTTTAGGCAACAATTACCCAGCTTAGGTGGGGAATATTGTGTGGGTGAAAAGTGGTGGGGGAAAAAGCCTGGTATCTGAATATATATACTCGTTGCTATCTCTTAGACTTTGTTAGACACTGAAGCACTGAAAAACACATGGTCCTCGCTGCATGTGCTCCTCCTGCCATGCAAGCTCAGGAGAAATGGAGCCTGGTTTAGCATTTGGTTTCACTCTGAAAAAGCAGAACTGATGTCTTTGTTTACCTTTTCAGCACTTCAAGAATCTTTCTGAATGGGGACAAAAAGATTGAGTTTTTCTTCCCCAGAAGTATACATACTTTGAAAACACCTGAGACTAGAATGGACATACGGTGTTGTAAGAAATCTGGGCTATTTCAAAGGAGCCTACGTTAAATAAGGTTGGCACCCATGGGATTTAGGCTCCAAGCTTCCTTCAGCTGTCTTGAAAATCCCAGCCTAAATGTAGCGGGTTTTGAGAGCACAAATAGCCTCGTTCTGTGAACGTTCTTAGTCAGACTTATCTTTATTAATTTTGGAAGTTTTCTTGGGTGCAAGTGGGACATATCCTTAGCGAACAAACATAATTCAACTGACAACCTTAGTAGTTTTCCTTAAATGTACCTTCTTCCTGCTCCTTTCCTATGACTCCATCAGAATTGAAACTACTGAAGACTTGTGGTAAGTTAATCTCGCCCTAGAAATGGAGTCCCAACTCCTTGGGGTTCCTGTTATTGTCTGTTGCTGTAGGGAAGTTATCTCACAAGTCACCTGCTTGGAAGCATCACTTCGTAAAAAGTGAGCATTTAATTTTTATTTCAAGAAGTTGGAAACTAACTCAGTGGAAAAACTTGCTCAGCATTCATTTTTGTTTGTGGCTTTTTCTTTCACTGGACTTGTCTGATGGATTTTCTTTCAGAATGTTCTTATTTTTGTAATAAGGACTGTGAAATGATCACTAAATGTTGCATTCTATATTTATCAACAATCTAAAGCATAAAAAAAGTGGATGAAAAGCTGGACTTCTTTACTGTTGACTAGAAGAGGCTGAAAAAGAACTAGTGTCATGAAGACACAAAAGAACCTCCCTTACAGAGAGAGTTGTGGATGTGAAGCTGTATACATAGACATTTTGAAAATGAAGCTAATGGCCTAATTTCAAAAGTCAAAACAACACAGCCACAATGTTTCTGTTTTTCTGCTTCCTGCTGTTAGAAAACATATCAGATGGGCAAAATATTTTAGAAATAAAAGTAAATTTTAGCAGATGCTTTCCTCCAGAGGATCAAAATGGATAGTTGTATTGATTGTTTATAAACCTGAAGCTGTTCCTTGCTTGGAAAGGATGAAAAGAAACAGAGAGATGATAATCTTTAAAGAACATACTAGAGATTCTGAATTTGGTCAAAACTTTTCCTAAATCTGAAGAGACCATGAGGTAATTTAATAAATCTTTTCATATCTACGCTGTGTCCTGATCTTAGGTGGAATAAGCTTGATACAAGCTAAGGGGATGATTGCTTCTTTAATTCACACCTCCCTTATTAGTTTAGCGTTATTCCTTCACCCGCAGGGCTCTTGCAGAGGTGACTTCTAGTTCAACTGGCAGTATCCATCACTTGATCTGATAACCTTTTGGGACTTCCCAATGGGTCATTACTAGTAACTTGGGTGTGAAATGAGGGAGAATAGAGAAAATTCTGAACCAATTACTATGCTACTGTAGCAATAGTAATTTTTGTCATTTTGAGTTCAAAAGGAGTTAAGGACCCTTTTGGACACAGATTGCAGTTGCTGGGTGCCATTATAAATATATTTCTTGGTGACTATTTCACGCTGAGGCTATCTGGAGCGTTCAGGCTGATAAAAGGTTGGTGAGTCCTGCTTTGCATCAACTCCAATCAGGCACCAATTCTACAATAAAAGGCCTGGAAATGCTTATGAAAGCACTATACCACTGCATGATATGTGCTTGCTGAGTATGTACGTGTGCTTGTGTGCATTGTCCATTTAAAGGAAAAAAAGAAAACCATTTAAAGCTGTGCTTTGTCCTCAGTCAATTATGAATTCTCCAACAGTGCTTATTTTCCTAGAATTTTGGGGAACCACTCTTGACTCTTGCCATGACATAAAACCATATCTATTCATGAAGAAGAAGGTCATACCTGGAAGATAGAACTAGCTTATAAGTTCTGCTGGTGATGCTGACAGAGAACAGTGCTCTAAGTAGTGCACTTTAAAGTAGCACAGGGAGGTGAGCGTTTCCCAAGGTTATAATAAATGTGGGAACTTTGCAATTATTCCTAGCTATTGTATGATAATCAGAAGTGCAGACTTGCAAACGACTGTGCTACTGCTGTGCTACAGCTATTTTTTCTCTCTCCGGTTCTGCCAGGAAAAGACCATTAATTAAATCTTCAATGCTCCAGCAACCCGCCACTCCATTCTCAAAAGTTGTATTTTCTTCTTTTCTTCTTTTCTTCTTTGTTCATCTCCCAGAATTCATTCATTTTCAAGACTGTGTATTTTGCACCTTAGAGTAGTGAGAGTGTGACGCTTGTAGGTCCCCATAGACCTTGGGGTCTGGGTAACCCTAGGGGACTGCAGAAACAGTCTAGTGCCTAGGTCTAGCGGTACCCTGGTCACCAGTGCTATGAACAGCCCTAAATTTAACTTCAGATCCTGATCTTGAATCTCTATTCCAGTACATATTAACACCCCTTTCTTGTAGTCCTAGCATGAAGGCTGAACATGATCAAATTAGAAAAAACCAATGTGCTCCCCATCCAAGAGGACTGGGATCCAGTCAGCAATCAAGTCCATTTTTCCTTCTTTCTTTCTATCCAGATCTGCAGGTGTTTGTTTCAATAATGTTTCCTTCTTGAGGTCTAATTGATTCTGCCATTGCAATTTTTAAAATTTATTTTTTAAAAAAAAAAATGAACCTCCTGGGTTCAAACTCTGCCTCTTGGAGAGTTTCAGTGTTGCTGCTATTGCAGTCTATGTCCTGGTTTCTGCTGTTTTTTCACTTCTCTTTGAGCAGAGAAGCTTTTGCAGTCCTCATTTGACTTCTCTGGCTCCATTTCCCTCCCCAGGTCTGTGTCTCCACAGCCCTAGGCATGTGATTGACTATCAGGGGTATCTACTGATGTGCAGGAGCCTCACATGGAGACAATTTCTTTGCCATGCTGGGTTGTTACGCATTTGGCTTGGAGGCATAATGGTGGCGGCAGGAAGACTTTCTCTGCTAGTCGTCTTTTCTGGCTGGGCTTGTGTAACCTCTCAAATGATTCTGATGTTGACTTGTCTCCAGTGACAATAGTGATCCTGTTCTGGAAGGGGATTCAGGCAGAACATATTTTTCATTTCCTGTTGCTCATCATTTTTTGGCGGTGCAATGAGTCCTCTTTGGCTTATGAGAATCTGTGTCTTGCAATCTGTGGTGTGTCATGCTCAGTTTGCCTCTTTGCCCTCATAGTGGGAAAACTAGATGGGTGGCAGCACAATGAATGTCACAGCACAAGGTCCTGTATTTGTGCTAGAAAAATATATAGACCGTCAAAGAAGTGAAGGGTAACGGTCTGGATGGGAGTTGATCAGAGTGACTTTATTGGTAGCTGTTGATGAGCATAGAGGAGGATGTTTGTGAGACCCCTATATAAACTCTCATAAATTAGGCTGCCATAATATAACTTGTCTTGTCACTTCTTGTGCTAATCGTGAAGTATGGGGACAGTCAAAGCTAGAGGTGACAGCGGTACTATGGACAATTTTATTAAGATATATGTGGAAAGGGGAACAAGAAGTCTGCAGTGAGCAGAGGGTAGGTGCTGGAACATGGGCTGTTCTGCTGCACTGCCCCTGCTCAGCCGTCCTTGCTCACAGCTCTGCTGTATGGCATTACCCGACGTGTCCTTGCTTACAGGTCTTTGAGGGTGTTAAATTGATGCTTCTGTCAGAGCCTGGCAACAGGTTAACCAAAGCCATCATATTACTCAGACTGGCTGTTGCTTGAGCTCGTCTAAACTGCTGTTTATGGTGCACAATGGACTCCCAAGCGTAAGCTATTGATTGCTTTCACAATAAGTGGCTACGGAAAAGTCTCGCATCACTGCTCTGCAAGAAGGTTGTGTGATGCTAATTGCTCTGACTCAAGGGCAAAGCAAACTTTAATTTATAAATTCATTATTGTACTGTAGCTATGGCCTTTATTGGCTTCTCACAGGTAATTGTATTGCTGGAAACTCCTCTCATCAGGAACAAAATTATTTATAAGATTTAATAGCAACCCATTTTAAAGAAATGGGGATTGTTGTCAAAACCAGTGGAGCAAAAACTCTGCACACATTGGTAAGTGGAATAAATCATGCAAACGCCAAAAATACTAATCTACTGTCACAGTGTCCTGTAACAGCAATAACAGATGCAGCTATGGGTCCAGAGGGAAATAGATCAGATGCATACCTGGAAATAGGAAATAGTATCTTTTTGGCAGAAGCTTCCTAGCCCTATTGTGAGCAGAGACCCATCCCCATTTAGAGAATCTACCTGCAGATGTTCCAGGCATGCAAGCTTCATCCTTCTTTGCTACTTCTCTGGTTGGAGCTTGGACCACTGTAAACGTTTCTGTACTGGAACACCTGGAGACCTCAATAATGTGATGACTGTATCGGAACAATTGAGCAGCCTGGATTGCCATTGCAAAGTGCAATCGCACAGTTACGCTGCCATAGCCGTCCAGCCAAGTTATTTGGAGTTTTAAATAGGATGCAATTGAGCTACCTGGGCTATGCCGATACAGAAATAATAATTGCAAAGAGTTTCTGGTTCAGAGAGAGAAATACAGATTTATTTATTTTTTCCTCCTTTAAAGACTTCAGCTGCCCTTATTTATAAGATTTTAGGAATGTTTATGTCAGTACTCGTGCTCTAGTTGTGCACAGTGCCACAGTTCCTTTACAGCTGGCTTGAGGAACCAAGACACATGTCCTGCTGAAAATTTTGTCTGACATAATTTCTGAAAGAACTACACTTTCAAATGGAAAGCACTTTCATATCTTTTTGACTAGCATTCATTTTATGATTATATTGTGTGAAAGTTGCATCTAGGGTCCCTAATTAGGATTTAGGATCTCATTAGTCAAGCTGATCTAATGACAGTGAGATATCTGATAATGATGAGGCAGTGGAAAGGAAGCATTTCTTGTTAAAAAGCTCAATTATGCTTTCCAAATGGTGAACAAACATTAATCAATAAGTCCTCCTTGGGTCTCCTTTGAGGAAAATAACTATGGGTTAAGAGCTGGGTGTTACTGTTTGGCCATTTCTTTCTGTGAGCACCAGAACTAACAGGTTGGCATTACAGCTGCTCTTGTACACGGTGTGCAGCACCTGGAGCTTTTGCTGTCGTACTTGTGGAGAGGCTTTAGATAGAAATCTTACATAGAAATCTTTACACAAAAATATTACAAGCAAAAAAATCCAGGAAGCCCATCATGGTTAACAGCTTCTGTGTCCTGGAGACTGTCAGCCTTATTGGAGAAGTTTTTAGGGTTTTGGATAACACCTTGTGGGAGATGCAGTGGGAGGAAGCTGAGGCTCTGAGGCTCTTCAGCGAGGGGAGGAGAGCACATGTGGGAGAATTTCCTTCTTGTTGGTTGGGTTGAAGAATGGAGTCTTACAGGAAAACGATGGGGAAATGGATTTGGGAGAAACGAGGTGCGCTGTTAGCCTCTGTCAAGTGTAATCTGCAGCAGGAAATCAGCAGTGAGCTTGCTAACTGAGTGCCAAGTGAGGATGGATCTGGGCGAGGGCTGTGAATTCACTGCTAATTCTTGTGCTCGTTTTCCTTTTGAGGGCAGGGTGAGAGCCGACTGTGCTCCTATGTCCATGCTGGTCACATCCCTTTTTGGCGGAGTGATTTTATTTTCCTCTCTTGTGAATATTCTTAAAAGATGCAACCTGAGGTGAGGGAGGAGAGTTTGTTTTCCCAGGGAGCCGCTGCCTATCCTTTCTGCCAAAGGTCTGTTGTGGTACTTCCATGAAGTGCTGCATCTTCTCCCACCCACTGGACCTGAACTGCTGTCCGAGCATCACTTTATCCCAGCTGGGGGGTGAGCAACAGCCCTGGCAAGGGAAGGTACCAGGTCGGATCTGCCCTGAGAGACAAAGTAGACAGACCTGGGGAAAGTGCTGAGAAAATGTGCTCTTCTTGTCCCAGGAATAAGCAACTGTATGACAACCCATAAAAACAGCGATTTCAGGCAAAGGGCACAGTTGTCCCAAGGGTCTGGGGGATGTGAACTCCAAGCTATGGATTGAATCTAATATCTCTCAGTATGTGGGAAATGGAGAATTGGCTTAAATGTTCCTCTCCTGGAGGAATTTAGAGCCACTCAGGATCTTTGGAAATTCCCATCTAGGACTAGGCTGAACTCCAAGAATCACAGATTGAGCATATTTTGGTTAGAAAACAAACAAATTGCAGATGATGCAAGCTCCCTTTAATAGTGGTTGTAATGTCCTGTAGTGGCCTATGGCCCCTTTCGGAACAGAGTTCCAAAATCTCAATCTTGGCTCATCCCTTTCTCGCTTTGAACTGTGAAGATGCGCTCTTTGCCCTTTAAACTAAGATCCGACTTGGTCTGCAACACATATATTGGTTACCTGGGGAAAAGCTGGCTATTCCTAACTTTTTCACAGCCATTAATAAATCTGCCTTTCCAAACAAACAGAAGCAAATTTCCTTTCCTTCTCTAATGAATCCCTGGAGGGAAGTGCAGATTCTGCATGTAAATGTGCTTTGCTCAGATTGCTTGTTTTTAAGTGGTGTTTTTTTTCTCCCTCTCTTACTGCTCGGTGCAGCAGCACAAACGCTTTGCCTGCTTCCCAGTCTGGAATTTTCTGCAGCGAGTCTCTCTCTGTGTGAAGTTTCCAGCAGAGCACAGGGTGCCCCCAGGCATTTAAAAGCCGAGCAAATAGCACAGTTAAAAGCAGTCGGCAAGAGTCTGAACAGAGACGAGCTCTGTGCCCTGGTTGTCTGAGGTTCACAGCTATAAAAAGTCTTGCCATCGGCTTTCACTGTACAAGGAATGGACATATCTGCTCCCACTGAGGTCACTCATCCATGCTCAGCTTCATTCAGCCCATCTCATTCTCCTCTTGCAGGTGTCTCTGGGGTGTTAAGGTGGTGGCAAACCACATGGGGCCTTCAGACATCTCCTTGCCCCTTATGGGAAGCAGCACTTGCTGGTGGGTCAGCTTGCTGAGGAAGATTGTGAGGAGCATCTTGTGTGGTGGCTTGAGCCATTTCTGATGTGGGTGTGTTTGAGATGTGGGGAGAGGATTCTTCTGTCGGCCCATTGCTCAGGTGGCCCTTGCAAGAGGTCCAGGCGTGACACTGTCCTTTCTCTGCCTGCACCCCCTCACCTACAGTGAAACCCAGGGATGAAGAAGGGCTCATGGAGAGGGTCTCCGTGTTTGTGGGCAGCATTGGTGAGACTGGGGTAAATCACTAGGAAACTGTAAGATCTTTTGTTTGTTTGTTTTCAGAAATAGCTGCGTGTCTTTAGACTTGCTTGTTTTGTGGCTACGTTCTACTCTGTTTTTGTGGACTCTTGAGATCAGTGGAATGAGATTGGGAAAGGACTGACGATACTACTCTGTGGGAGGAATATAGAGTTTGAGCCTTATGTGGTTTTATATGTAACTCCTCTAATTTACGCCATCGCTTTCTACTGCTTACTAAATGTGGTTTTCAAACTGGAGGCTTTTAGGTGATTCATGATCTTTCAAAAAAACCAAACCCAAACCAACCTAACAAACCCTGGAACGTGTTTAGTCAAATTTTATGAACAGTCTAGAGTTTGTTCTTTCTGGGAACAGTAAGGTATTGGAGGTGAAATTATGTGGGAAAGAGCAATGAAGAGCTCATGCTGCAAGCTGATTTAAGCCCGTTGCTTAAATGTGAATGCCCATCAGTGGTCACTCAAGTGAACCATGAAGCTCTTCCCAGGATCAGCTTTGGGTTGATGTTAGGTGTTCGCTGTCACCACCTCTTGTGAAAATTCATACATTCGCTACTGGAGGCTTGGGTCTGAGGATGGAACAAACAGATATTGCTTGATGTTTTTAAAAAGTCACCGGGGACATACTCTTGTCCTGGCTAAACTGATAACCTTCCAGGGGAGATCTACTGACCTCGCTACAGTTCCTTCACAGTTCCATTTTAAAATACATATGATAAATATTTAACTAAATGGTGACATTTTTAAGGCAAGTTGCTCTGGGGTTTTATGATAAAATCACACGTTCTGTCACAGATCCAGAAATCATTTGCTATGCACTTAAGGGCTAAGTTCTCTCAAAGTAGGTAGCAGTTTTATCATTAGATAAATCAGTCTTGTATGATGATATATGCTCTTATAAGACACTAATCAGAGGATTGGCTGTAAAATTACAAGCCAGAAATACTAGCCATGTTTTTTTCTCTTGCTTGCAGTAGTTAGTAAACACTTAATGAGAGAGCTACAGCATGTGAGATGCTGAGCAGTGGCCAGGTATTTGTTGGGTACCTTGTGCTTGCACACCCAGCGCACTGTTACCCACCCTGAGGAGCAAACTCAGCGGTAATATGTACTGTTAACTCCGGGACGGTGATTCAAGTCACCTCCAGTAATCTGTCAAGGTACTGAGATCTGGACCTGATGTTGGCATCTGCCCTCTTCAGTAATTTGGACAGCTGCATCCTCAAAAATATATTGACCAATATATTTTAGGCTGTTGGATCCCAGGCTCTGATCTTTTGTTACAGGAGTGAGTTATTTCTTTCACTTGTGTCCAAGGGAAATGCTGAATTTTCTAGCTTTCATTTATGCCATTAATGAGGTACAATTTTTTACTAATAGGTGCTAACAGGCGCTTGATCACACAAATTAACATCTTTAAGGTCTAATACATATAATTGACAAATAATTCAGTTTTTGAAAGTGACGAAGGGAGGGAAGCAGAAACACCATGTCCCCTTACATTTCTAAAGTGTTCTTCCGGAGGGAGAGCGCAGCAGCCCAGGAATGGTTATGCTCTCCCTGCCCTGAGCCTCTGAGAGGTTTGAAACTGGACCCACATCTGGCCCAGATTTGCAATGGGGGGAAGCAAAAGCCCAGCTGTGCATAGTCCCAGACTCCGGAAGATATCCGACTATAGCCAAGTCATGTTTCTTGACAAATCTTTCTGAAATGCAGCAATACTTTCTGGGTTCAGACTTCTTTTTGTTATGTTTCTTTGGAAGTCCGTCCTCTACTTGAGGATGGAAACCCCTGGAGACAACTTGGCAATATCTTCATTTTGTTAAATGTTGAAGAGTCATTCTTTAGTGTAAAAATTGATGATTATTGCCAAGGAATCCCAGAAAATTTGCACAACTTTATGAGAAACATCCTGTTTTCTTGAGTTCAACAGCTTCTGTATGACCAAGCCCTCATAGATGCCCTGCTACTTCATTAACATGGTATGAATCATTCCAGCAGTAATTTCCCCATGCCATATGGTTCCCTAATGCACTGGCCCTGATAATGTGCCGACAAACAGCAGGTGCCACTGGATGGAAAGTGAGAGATTTGCAAAGCTTTCCTCCCACCAGCTGGACATACGCACTTTTGGGTCATTAAATGGCTTTTGCCGGGTGGTTTTCTGAACTGCAAAATGGTTCAGATGGGAGTTTGTGGTACCATCTGGGGTAAGAGATGAGCAGGGTTTGGTTTCTTTCATTTGAGTTTGCTTTGCTTAGAAATAATTGGGGATTGCAGTGGCAATTCAGACTATACAGAAATGCAACTCTTCAGTGTTTACAGATAGTGGTCCCTCACTGGGGGACTGCCACCACTTGGGGTGAGTTGTTTCGGAAAAAGTAGCATCTCGTTTGTAATCCGCTATAACAGAGTCAAAGGTTCTGAAGTGCCTCAGCCTGACTCCTACATTCCTACTGTCTGGCCTAGGTTAGTAAATGCTGAAGATACGTTCCAGTTTTACAAAAACAACACAACCAGCCCGCTTGAGAGATGAAGATTGTTCCAGCTGAGGTATAAGCTTTCAAAATGCTGGAGTTCATGTGGGTATGGAAAACATTCAGCCATCGTTGGCGCTTAGCTGCTCAAAATTGCCCAAAGGTGCACACAGAGGAAGGAAATACATGTTGCTTACATGTGTGCATGTAAGCCCGGTCGCGAGAAGGAAAGTGAGAGTTCAATCTGTTGATAATATTTGGTGAATGTCTCTTGACTATATCTAACCCCAGAATATCATGATGATTGGCATATCAGACTGAGAGATAAGCATGCATGGGAAGGTGGGCTGGTGATGAGGCTGGAGTTTTATTAGTTTCTTTCTTTAAATTAAATGATGTTGGGCTGTATGTAAGCTACTTTTATGATAATTAACGCCTATAGCTTGTTTGGCTAACTAAAGTTATTCAGTGTCCTTTCTGTCCAAACAGAGGAGGACTGTTGTGTCTGATAACAGCTGTGGCTGAGCTGCAGCGGCTTGTTTCCCTCTTAGTCGTTTACAGTGCTCATCCGTCAGCCTTACTAAGGCGAAGTTAAAGAATGGAGTTTATAAGCCATTTAATTCAAAAAGAGTCAGGAAGTGCATTAATGAGCCTATCATAATGGATGCTTTTATAATGCAGACAAAGCATGGTTTAATATTAATCATGAGAGGAAAGAAATCAAAGGCCACATATCAACAGTTTTGATTGTACAAATAAAAAGTCTTCTAAGAAAGCCTCTGTGAGCTCTATAGCACATGAGCCTGCAGGGAGGGCTGGGGAGGACGTGTTTTGTCCCAGGCTGGCACCTTGTGAAGGCGTTTGTCTTGGTGGAGAAAAGCTTGGGACACATCTACAGATAAGGAAGAAAATCTGTGGAATTTAGTGGCTTTGGTTTACATGAGAAACTGGTTGCTCAGAGTTTCTTGATTTGAAAGAGTGTCTGAGACCAGTAGTTAAAAGATGTAGAGGGATGTGTGGACAACATTTTTATTATTCATAGTAGGCAAGAATAGAAGGAAGATGATGTTTCTTTTTGGTCACTCAAATCCTTCCTGGTTGTTTTAAGAGCCATGAGATTAAAAATTTATTGGATAATGTCGCTGTCAACATTTACGCATTGTGGAAATGTTGGGTTTGATATAGGAAGTGGCAGCTGTGCTACACAACTGTTTCTCCTGTGTGGAAAAACTGCAGCTATTTGTCAGTGATGCTGCTAGAAATTTATTACTCATGGAAGGAATTGTCTGTTAGGAATGGGCCCAAATAACTGGGATAACTGGAAGAGGAGAGAGCTCTAGGAGCTACTGGAAAAAGTATCCTTAGATGGGCAGAAGTGTTGACGCTATCTTAAATTGATTGAAATATGGAATCTGTAATTGCAAGGAAACCCATTTTTATTTTTTTTCTCTCTGTTTTTCTGGATGATAGTTTTCCCATATTATGAGATATCGCCACCTCTGCTGGAGCGTGTATCCTCAGCTCTCCAAATAAGCACTACAGTCCAGGTTTGGGATACCGGAAAAGCATTGACTGGGCAGGGGAGACAATATTGTTGCACCTCATTGGCATTTAAGAAATCACAGACAACTGTTGCAGGAAACCTGAGCTTGCCAGGTACGTGCTGTAACCTCATGTAACATTGGCTGATCTCAGCGTGTTTGAGATGCCGCCCACTCCTCTTGCCTCTCTCTGTGCTCCAAAGGAGTTCAGATAATGGGGGGGGAAGCCCTGCAGCAGACCGCTTTCTCTGAATCGAGGATGTATTGTACAAGCTGAAATTCTCCACTCAAGGCTTATTTTTCATGGCCAAGTAGATATTCCTGTATGTGTATATACACACACACAAAATGTGAATCTCCCTCTCTTGCTACTTGACTTTGAGCCTTCTGTTCTTTGAGCTGTTTTCACTTGTCATCCAGCTTTTACATACGCAGCAATTCAGTGCATTCCTGTCAGGACATGTGGCACCATCTCACTTTTTGTGTGATGCTGTTAATATATAGCTGGGGGAAAAAAAAAATCACGTAATAAAAGACCTTGGACTTGAGCAGCAAGTCAGTGTTGCAGTGTTCCCTGCAGCAAAAAGCAGGGAAGTGTTTTATATGGTGCTTAGAGCCTGCAGCGCCCAGGGATGTTAAATTATAATGTCAAGTGTTTTATGTGTTGTGCTGTGGTGTTTTTTGTTGTTGTTTTGGGGTTTTCTTGTTTGTGGGTTTTTTCATGATAATTCTAAGGTGGGCGTCATTGGCAGAAAGGCAAGTCCTGGCCTGAGCTAGACGTTCCCCCAGCAGAGCCTAGCCTTCTGCACAGCCTCCTCTGCATTAGAGCCATGAACAGAAATAATGGAAGAACAGGAGATTGCTGCTGAGGTTTGGGTCTATTTCCAGAAAAGATCTTTGGCATCAGGCATTTCATCCGAGAGCTTGAGGTTGCTGGTCTGTGATGAGTTTAATAACTCACTTCTGCAATTTAACTTAACTCAGTCTTATCTCCAACTTCTGCTGTGGGCTTTTGCCCATTCATAACTGGTTACGTCAAAATTCAATATTCTAAGCTGAACTGCCATAAAATCCTGTGTGCAGAGAGTTGGGCCAGTTTGACCACAGAATCACAGAATCTTAGTGGTTGGAAGGGACCTCTGAGATCATCGAGTCCAACCACAAAAACAAAAAAACCAACCAACCAAACAAAAAACAAACAAACAAAAAAACCCAAAAAAACCCCAAAACACACACCAACACCCACCTACTAAACTCCACACCCACAACCCCACACACAACACCCCACCACAAACAATAATCTTGGGCACTAGAGCATGCCCTGAAGAGCCATGTCTACACGTTTCTTAAATACCTCCAGGGATGGTGACTCCACCACCTCCCTGGGCAGGCCGTTCCAGTGCCTGAACACTCTTGCAGTAAAGTAATTCTTCCTAATGAGAAGACTGACATCATGTCACATCTCCATATGTACTTTATGGAGATCTTCGTATGGACATCTCCATGTGTGCATAAAGAACAGTGTGTCTCCAGGTTGCCCGCACGTGGTCTCTGTCCTGTTGTCCTCGGCAGTGGGAGGTGACACTTTGGCCCGGCTCCCAGACCTTTCGCAAACCCTCCCAGGGCAGGAGGGCTGCTGGCATCTCTAGATCTGTTTCTGCAGTCCTTGCCTGTCACCAACTCGATTGTCTGTCTCCAGCTTACTTATTGTCCTTTGTAATTGGCTTTTTGCTAATTTGTTTGGTTATCTCTTGGAATATAATAAATGAGAAAGATGAAGGTGACTTGGCATAATTATTCTCTGGTGGGTTAATGTGGCCCTCCAACAAGCACAGAGTGATTATAAACATTAAGTCCAATTAGGAACATGGATAATGGTTCTGGGGAGAGATACACTTTATATTTTCTGAGCTGTGATGGATTGCCTCCCTTGCAGAGCTCAGTGCGTTTAGCTTTTCTGTATTTGTGCGCCTCCTTGGAGGGAAAAATGCCCATAAATACTGGGAGACGTCCCCCGTACTGCAATAAAAAGGGTGTGTTTTGACTTCTTTGACCACTAGCCCTGTGGATTGCAATAGGATCCTCCATGAGGGAGGGGGAGGAATATATCTCAACCTCTAGGGAAGTGGAATAGAAAAAATAAAATAAAAAGTATGAGGAATAGAGAATTTTGCAAGGCCAAAAAAAGCAAAGGCATAATGATGATGGGCTCTGGAGGGGATGTGTAACAAGCAGCTGATTCACAAGTGCTGGAGGCTGAAACTTACTCCGGAGCGACTGAGGTCAGTCTAGGAGATGAAGGAGAAGGCAGCGTGGGCTTTGGCTGGGGAGATTTTGGAAAAGGCACAGTACGTGAAGAAGAGGGTCAGAATTGTCTTTTAAATGCTAATGTCGTGTTACAGGCTTTATTAGACACCTAGACTGCGGGAATCGCATGGGATCTGAGCCATACAATCTATATGGATTTACCAGGGAGCTCTAGAGCAAGGACGCTGGGGAGTCACCAGGGAAGACACACCGCGCACAGAGGAGAGGGCAGAAGGTGGCTCCAGCTGTGTTCCTGTGGTAGCAGATCGGTGTGCTTTGCTTTATAGTCTAGTTATTGTAGCATTAAATAGCAAACTTCTTAATGCAGCATGCAGAAGACTGCACTTCTCAGACTTTGAAAATCTGCAAGTCACTTTGCCTCTTTTTGTTTTATTGGCCCCAGCCATAAAATCCTGCTGACTGCTATGTATTGCTGGCTTACAAATTGCTTGGATGTCTGTAGGCAAAAAACACAAGACAGGAATAGACTGAAAAATCTCCTCTGTACTTTATTTGCAGTGCTTACCGAGAAATGGGCAAAGAAAGTGATTATGTACTTCAGGTGATGGAGCCTGTTATTGGTGCGAAAGATTCACTGCAAGACATAAAATATTGCAAAAAGTATAAATCTAAGTACCATGTGAGTCTCTGATGTAAATGAGACAGAAAGGGCAGGAATGGGAAATACACAGTGTCATATTCTGATAGTTTCGCACAAAGCAGATGCTGCCAACAGTAAGTGAGGCAAGAGAGAGCTGTAATATGGCAACTGATTTCCCTCCCCGGGTATTTGCTACCAAGAAAAAATACTCTTTTCTGTGCCAGGCTGACCATGCTGAGGACATGGCTTCAGTGGCTTGGTTAAATACTCCCCTGCATAGTTAGTTGGTGTAATTTGTGCAGCAAGGAGTGATAAAGTGCTGTGAGCCGTGATGAGTCTGGCTCAAGGTCACGAACATAAAATTTGCTAAGTAAACTGTTAACGGTATGTGTGAAGAGGGGTCCCAAGTTGGGCTTTGGCAGGTGAACCAACAGGCAGTGGGTCGTTTGGGCAGGGAAAATGCCAGGCTCTTAAATCGTCTGCTAGAAATACACTCATGGGGCAAGAACTCTTGCAAAAATAAGCCTGGGCTCCAAAGAAAATGACTGCGTGGTCCGTGCGCCTAAAGCAAAGGCTGAGGCTGGGATTTGCCTGCCAGCTGCCTGCGGGGAGGAGGCATGAGGCAAGGTGGAGGGTTCGTGCCAAAGCCCTCTGCTTTTCTTGGGAGGGGTGGACACGCTGGCTGTGTTGATGCAAAGAAGGGGCTGAATCCTGAGTAGGAAAGAGAAGGAGGAGAGGGCTCGTAGGTGTAGAGAAGCTGGTGCGGACAGGCTGTGGCCCGTAATCTAGGCAGGAGGTGAGCTGCCAAACGCAGCTCCAAGGTGGCTGAGCATTGTAAGGTTGTGCTGCTCTAAGACCACCCCTCTGTGACACGGTTTCAGAGGTCGAAGATGTACAAAGATGAAATATGTCCCCAGGGTAGTTGAGGAAGGGGGACCAAGCTCTCAACTTTCGTGCTGAGAAAAATTTAATAGCAGTGTAAGTCTCTGTGGTCAGGGCTTTTCTGTCTGCTGTGGGATTGACTTGGAGCAGTGATGCAGGAAGCTATTGCAGAGCAGAAACAGCCTAGTTAAATCTGTGCTACAAATTGGAGCAAAGCAGACACCTGAATAGGCACTTCAAGACAAAGGAAGAGCAAGGCAAGGAGCAGAAAGCAGAAAAGGTAGAAAGCAACAAGTAGGTAGAAGATGGGGATTAAAGCAAAATGCCCAAAATGTTTCTTATCAGGGTCTGTCCCTGTAAGGTATCTTTGCTTAACTTGCTCACTGCAACTCTACTGGTACTCTCAATCTGAAAGAATCCACCTGAAATCGCCAAACCGCTTTGTTGCACTCAGCCCACTCTCCTCCTGGACCCCTAGAAGGGTTTCGGGAACTGGCCAGCTTTGCCGTGAGTTGTCTCTGATTCATATTTAACCAGAACTTGGACAGAAGACAGTGGGTCTGAGCCCAAACCCCTAGCACTCAATTGAAGATTATAGTTCAGAAGGCTGTGCTTAATCAGAGCTTGGGTACAGGTGGCTATATTTTTTTTTTTCCAGTCTCCGGCCTAATTATCTTTTATTAGTTGTCTTTGGTCTCAGTGCCCTGTACCTAACTTGTTCTGCAGGAACGCAAATACAGTTTAACTTGGCTTGAGCTCTCCTCTCCCCCTGAAATGTTTTGGGTTAAGGCAAATCACTCCCGTTTTCCTTTTAATTTCCTGCATTACTTCACAGCTCTGATGCCCTGATTGACGCCTGCGCTGCTGTGTCTATCCACGGGAATGGCACGTGGCAGCTAAAACTGCTCTGCCTGTGTCCTGGCTGTGGAAGCAGGGTGTCCCATGGCAGAGGGAAGCTCTGGGTCTGCACAGGCTCCTCCAGCAGCATTGCCCTCTGTGCCGCCGGGTAGCGCCTGGGCTGTTTCATGGGGTGTCTACAAACTAACAGTCTGAAATGAAGATCCCTGGCTGTGTCCTGGTTTTGGATCCTTCTGTGGTACAGGAGAGGAAGGAAGCTTTTATACCCTGGAGAAAACCTATTCACTAATTTCAGATGCGATTTGTCGTCCAACGTGATAAATATTCTATGGGATTTATACTGTAATCACAGAGCTGAGAAGATACCTGGGATCTGGTCCAATGCCATGTTCTATCTTTGCATGCTATCTCCACGTTGTCTGGGAACGCTCGCTCCAGCAGCTATTTTGAGAGAGCTGGAGAGAGGCTGCAGCTGCCAGTGCCCGGGGCTGAGTAGTGCAGTGCCCAGCCTTGCCGGCTGCTGCTTCCCCGGCTCCTCCAGCCTGTCTCGCATCACGGCTGGTTAGAGAGAAGGTTTAATTTGAGCTAATTTTGTACTGTCTGGGTTTCTGGTTATGTCATGAGTTATGACACCACTCATCCCCCACTCTTCAAAGTGCCACCAAAGTATTTTTTATCCTTTCATATTCTTCACCTGACAAGTCCGAAACTGCTATTTATTGTTTTTAGTGCACACCACTTCCCAGGCTGGTTTGGTGCCTTGGATCTTGGTGAGGTGGCATCAAGTCACAGAATAGCAACTGTGTTCACAGTAACCAAAATAAAAGTGACACAGGCTCTTAATCAAGAGAAGTCAATTGGGGTCAGAGAAGTGTTGCCAGTCATTCTGCATAAGCAAGATATGAGGTTTAAGCCTTGCTGCTAAACAAGATTAAATGCGCCTGTGGCCTCTTCCGCCACGGGAATTCTGACATTCCTGTGTGAAAATGCCCAATGTTTTTCTCTCACCTTAACCTTGTGAAGTGTGGCAGCCAAAGTCATCGGCTGGAAAGTGCTTAGTTCATTTTATCCAGGGTCCAAACACACACGGCAGCCTGGACTTATCCCATGTAGTTTCAGCATCTGAAACTCCTGCTTCGTACCTAGCCAAGGAAGGGAGAGACAAGCACTTCCAGAGGATACGTCAGTCACCCTAGGATTTAATTTTCCCTTGGTCAGCCCTGGCTTTCTTGAGGTGAATCCCAGTGGCCGTGGTCCAAAGCTATGTGTCATAGCTTGGATCTTGGAGCCGTGCAGGATGAACGCAGACTTACCGTGGTGCTCAGCAGCCCCTGCCCAGCACACAGGTGGAAACCAGAACCGAGGTGTATTAGCTGGAAGAGTAGATTAAGATATTTTAGCTGGTCTAGAACTGGAGCTTCAGCCTGGGCTATCCCGTCCCTTAAGGCAGAAATTCAAGAGGAAAAATATTGAAAGAAATGAGAAAGAATATATGGATTTTTTAAAATGTTATATATCGTTGTCTCATGCAGTCAGAAATGTGCGTGTCGTGCACATCCACCCAATTGAAGGTGAACGCTCTGTAGGGTCTTTGGGATTGCAAGTTGGTATTTGAAAGCGGGCAGTTGTGTCTGCCTAAAAATGTGCTTTTGTGGCAAAATCCCAACAGCATTCCTGCAGTGATATGGGCCTGGGCTGTGTGCGAGAGCGTGGCTGTGTGTAAAACACGTAGGAGAATTAAGTGCTTTGCTTGATGATGTTACAGAGAAGTGTCAAAGGCACAGAGCTGGTAGGAAATGCTGTTGGTTTTTACATGGAGGAGAGGGAAAAAGATGTCAGTGGGAAACAAACATCAGTGCACATTACTGACTCAGCTGTAGAGCTCGTGGGACAATACCGTTATCTTAAAAAATAAAATAAAAAATATGTATGTTTTAGACAAGCTCTACTGAGCGATGGCTGCAGAGGTCTGTTCCTTCGGTGCAGGAGGAGACTGGTTTTTCCATCACTGCTTTTTTGGGGTAGCAAGGAAAGAGGAGGCTGGCTGTAATGCAGAACGGTTTAGGGAAAACACCAAAGGCAACAAAACCTTCCAAGCCTACATCTTGTGGAGTCACAGTGATATAACACTGCTTTGGGCTGCAGGGACTGTCAGAAGTATGTGGGTCGCATGGCCAAAACTGTCATGTTTTGTCCTAGAGGGGTATATTGCAATGTGGTGCTTAGAGCTATTGGGACCAGGGTAGAAGTTCACTGGAAATGTCTTTATACCTCTCTCCAGTGCTACTAAAGCATCACGGATCAGCATGTGTTTTTGAGCAGAGCTCTTTTGAATCTCTCCCTCTCCCCTCCTCCAGTGTTTCCCTTAGCACTTCTGCTACTGATCACAGCTATATCTTGTTTGACCAAGTCATTCCTTGTCTGCTTGCTTTAGCTCCCTTCGCTCAGCCAAGTCGTAAATCTGGATTTGCAGATGATACTGTTCCCAGGGAAGCAGACAGGGAAAGTGCAGACAGGGGGTTATGACTTCCCTGAGGGATGCGGTTGAGAGGAATAATTGCCCTATCAAATGGAATAGATGCAAAGCAGTAGTCTGAAAATAATGGACAAGCGAACTGATTTGGAAGGAAATCACCCCTGGTTTAAGTACTGTCTTCATGGGAAAGCCTTTTAATCTCTGCATTTTCCCCCTCTGAGGTGTTGGGCTGCTTTTGGGATTTGAATCATGTCAGCTGTTTCATTTTCATCATTTGTATTGTTTGTTTGGTTTTTTCTTTTCTTTCTTTTTTTTTTTTTTTTTTCCTGAGATCTTTTTCTTTTACCAAGTTGTTTGTGAGACTGGATTACTGACAGTGATTCCCCAGGGGCTGTCCCCACCTGGGAGCTGAGTGGCTGCGCAAACAGGTCAGAAACCCCACGGAGCCAGTGCAATGGCTCACAGAAGACAAAAGCAAGCAGCATGAATTTCTCAGGCATCATCTGGGTTTGGCTTGTTGGGGGTCAGGGGCCCTATGAGGTGGGTTGAGGTTGGTGAGGAGCAGCCTTTAGGGGTCAGTGGGGTGGCATTGCTATTTCCAACTGCTGCAACCCCCTCTGGGGTTATCCCTGGTGTTTGTTTTGGGCAAAGGCTGGGTAAGGGAGCTCTGGAGGGGAAATAAGAGAGTTGGATTGCAGTAAGAGGCTCTTTGCATGCTTTTTAACGAATCTTGAAAAACCTTCCAACGCAGCTTATTGCCGGATAATAATTCGATGTTGCATTTGGCTCTTCATTTGTGTGCATGAATGTATCGTCTTCCATAGTGGAGGATCTCTAAGCATGGGGAGTATCTTGATCAGTCATTACAAGGGAGCACAGGAGAGCTTTATCTCTTGCCCTGACACAATGTCCTTTGCCACCACAAGCAAGTCGAAGTCCTGTGCTTCCCCCATGGGCACACAGCAGGTCCCCTTCTCCTCCTCCCCCATGAGGAATTCTCTCAGGGCAGCCACTGCCACCATCTCAGTCTCATTGGGCAGTGCCTGAACACAACAACGCCTTGTGACTCTATTGTTGTACAAATGCCCATAATAAATGCTTTTATGCACATTATTGGACTCTTATCATCCATTTGGGATAGATAAACTGTAGATCAGTGAGACTGTCTTAGCTAAGAGCATGTATTGAGCATGCAGCAAAGCCATGATTAGCATGGACCTGTTCTGCTGGGTAGCCCTGTGCTGTAACTACTGACCTTCCACTCCAGGAATAAAATAGCTGGAGTAAGAGGATGGTTAAGTCTGCTTGACGAATCCTTCAAAATCTTTGGGCTTGATGCTATTTACCAAAAGGATCTTTTGACACTTTTTGCAGCTGTAGAAACATTTATGCGCTGCCCGGGGGCTGTGCTGTCAGCAGCAGAGCAGTCTGAGTCTATGAAATGAAATCTGGCAGCAACTTTAAAGCCTGTTTAGCATTCAAGATTGCAGGGGACAGCCATCGCAAACAGCCTCTGAGCTGGTGTCTCAAAGGAGCAGAGAGCAGAGTCCCAGATCTCTCTTTTGGGGAGTGGACCTTGAATCTTTCGTCCTTGCATGTGGTGGGCATGTGCTAAAGGAATCTATCCCACAGCTTGGTGAAGAATGTGGTAGGTGTAATGTATAGACGAGATCTACCACAGACGTAAACAAATGCATCTCCTTTAGCTCCACTTGCACTGAGTGATGTCTTTGTCCCTTTTCCTTTATTTAAAGGTGAATCGTGATTCATGGTCCTCAAGCAGCAACCTGCGCTCTGATGTGGCTGCAGGGATTCCTTCCATTGCCCCTCCACAGTAGGTGAAAGTCTCTTACCTGGAAAAGCCCTGCAAACCCTGTTTTTTCTTAAACCCTAGAGCTTCAGAAATGTTGGAGATATGAAATTGTTATGCTTCAGCAGCTGAGAAGTTGAAGGAGTCTCTGGGTATATGCAAAAAGCAATCAATGCAAATTCAGAAATATAGGTTGGCAAACTCTTAGAGTTGCAGATCAAACCCATTACCGGAGGCTTGTTTATTAGCAATCGTATTTTGATAATTGTTATCATCATGTATTAAAGCCTTTGGTTAATTCCAATCCCCTCCCCCCCCCCCCAAATTAGGAACACTTGGTGCATTAAGGTCTGTTCTAGTGGCAAACAACAGCTGTACAGAATTTAGATGGAAAATGGGTCAATGTTAGGCAAAGCACTTGGGTAGGCTTGGAGCCCTGTGGGGAGAGGAGATTCAGCAACCCTTCGTACTCTCTGTCAGCCACTGCAAGCTACCCACTGCTCATCTCACCTGGATTTCAAGCAGGAAAAACTTTCCTGGTACAAACAACTGGTTCCAAACTGGGGAATGTAAATGGTCTCTGACGTTCCAGTAAGGGGCCTGCAAATCTGCCTGGTGCTTACAGCACGTAGTAATCTGTGACAAGTTCCGAGAGCAGCTTTCAGGTCAAAAGTATTTGAGAAATCATTGCTCTCCATGTTTATATAAGAGACACAAACAATTCAGTACTATGGGTGAGGATGGGACTAATCCAGAGTGCAATATCTAGTGCCTTTCATGACTTACGGTATCTTTGCAAACCCATGGGAGCAATTACTTTTGCTCAAAGATTTATATCATGAGTTTTGCTGCATTGTAGTGAATTATCCATGAGCAGTTTAAAGTCTGATGACGCTTCTATATCATTTAAAGTAGTTCTGACACTTGGATATGATTTAAAGTAGTTCACAAAATAATTTCTGGTTTGTAAATTGGAATGAACAGGGTAGGAGCACATATGCAAGACCTGAGCTTGGATCCCCGTTGGTTAGCGTTGCCTGGCATTGCAGAGACAGCCTGCTCTTCGTGCAGTTTGGGGTGTGACCAGTTCAAACTTCTCACAGCAAAAAGTCTTCTAGAGCAGCTTTAAAATGAATGTCGGAAGATCCTTAGCTGATATGCGAATAAAGGAGTTATCTCTCCTAGAAAAGACTATTTTTTCCTGCTGAAGAATTGAAACTTGTTTTGCTGCTTAGAACAGTCACATCTCCAAAACCTGCATGTGTTATTTGGCAATTGCTGTCCAAATCTGATAACCTTGGCAGTCTGTCACTTTGAAATGCTCTGTTTTATAAGATGGCGTTTGCAGAGTTGCTGTTGAAATCCCATCCGAAGGAAGGAACAGTCTCATCATTCCACTGCCCAATAAAACATATCAATGAAAGGAGGAAAACAGCTGGCAGCCTGAGTTGAAATCTGCTTACGGCCAGGCTCCTCAGCCCCTCTTCCCTGCCTCCTAAGAAGCTTTTCAAAGTATGAGGGATTTTGAATGGGGTTAGCTGGGAACTGGGAACATGATCTTTGGATCTGCCTCTTGAACCCTTTCATGGCAACTCTGTCCCAGCTGGTGGGGACATCCATCTGATGACGATGGTGGCTGTGGAAGCTGCAGTGAGTTATATCTGGAGCTGTAGGACCAGAGCATCAGCAGAGTCTGCATATTCAGCAGCCTCGGCTAAGAATGGCCTTTACTGCCTCTTCTGCAGCGTTGGGGTCCTTGGAGAGCCCCTGGAAGAGGAGAGCGGAATGGTGTCACGCTGCAGAAAGCTAGTGTGTGTTTCTGAGCAGTTTGTCTCTGGGCTTGTTTGTGGCTCTCCTGCTCTTCACAGCCAGTATCTGCTCTGCTGAGAGCTGGGGCGAGATTCACCCCATCTAATCCAGCCGTGTAAAGCCAGATTGGCACATAAATGGGACAGCTGGGGTACTCCAGAGCCAGAGACCTCGCTGGCTTGTGGTTTACTCTCCTGTTCGGTCCCTTGTGCTGGTTTTGCAACCCCAGAATGAAAACCAGCCCCATAAAGTCCCCCATTGCTTGGTGCAAGTGTTCACAGTGATGGAGAACCTTTCATGGTGGAGTGTAGGGGAAGATTTCACCAGCAGTCCAAAACCTGGTATTGGCCATAGGAGAAACTATTGGTAAAGAAATTCTCCAGGCACCTTCTGCTTGTGTTACTCTTGCCTGCTGCATCCCACTGCTCTGACTGTGGCTGCTCAAAGTCAGCATCAGTGGAAATACTGACGCCATTGTGTCCGCCTGCCACTGCTCTGTGGCTTTTTATCTCCTCTCGGCTGTTACTGAGGTTTAAGAACTTGGTTTGTTTAGTCCCTGAGTCTGCCCTCAGCTGTGACGATGTCAAGGATTTTTCTGCAGTTTGTAAAATTGCCCATTCATATAAATGCATCTGAATCATTTCCATGGGAACAGGGCGCTCAGCTTGCTCCGCACTGGGAAATATGTTTTGCATTTATGAATAAATATGAAACCTTGCTACCTTGAAGAGCCTGGGCTGGAAGAGGAGCAACTGCTGGCTAAGAAATAGTGTGAGGGGCAAGTGCGAGACCTGTGTCAGTGCAGCCAGCAGAAAGGCCAATGCTTGGGCGAGAAGATGCTCAGACCTGAGCTCAGTGTGAGCCCTTGGGGGTAGCACGCTTGGAGCAGGACTCCTGACGATTTGGTCTTTTCATTTTCTGACCACGTCAAAGGTCTTATTGTCACCACAGTGTTAACTGATGTGATCTGTGGCAAGAGGCTGGTCTTCCATGTTGAGGGCACGAGGATCTGAGATGAAGGTTTTTCAATTATTTGGCAATTCATGAAAGCAGGCTGTGGCTGAAGGGAGAACGTGCTTTTGCAGCAGGTCGGGAGACAGAGAGGAAAAAGGGCACACTGTCCTTTTAGTATGGAGCGAGGCAGGTGAGGACCTTCCCTTGGAACTGGAGCGCATCCTGGTGATAGGAGCAATTTTAAAAGTATTTTGCTTAAGCTTTACATTGGAGAGAATTAAGCATAGCAGTGAATCCTTCAGGGTGGATAGTGTCCATAGGAGGTTACAGGAGCGCATAAATTTGGGTGTCTTTGTCCACTTACCAGCCAACTAGCTCCTGGTCCTCTTTGCAGCCAACTGCATCTGTGACCTGGGTTAGGTGCAACTGCTTGGGTAGCCTTGTTGTGAAGATAAGCTGAGAGGTTAATTTTGTCAACTCATTTTTGCTCACAAGTGTTTAACCGTAATCTTAATGAAGTACAAAGCAGCCAATAAGAATGGAATTAACCTTGGGTTGGGGTTTGGTTTTTTTTTTTTTGGTTGGTTTGGTTGAGTTTTTTGTGGGTTTGTTTTTTTTTTTTTTTTGGTTAAACTGAAGGTTAGTATGTCCCAGAGACTTAGCTCAGTTAAGACTGACAGGAGCCGTGCCTATGTAGAGCTCTGCAGTGGGAGTTTAATATACAGTTTAGCTGTGATCTTTAGAGTCCCCTTGGGATTAGTGGAATTAGAAAGATAGCTGTAAATATGGATTAAAAGTAAATGTATGGGACCGACTCTATTCCTGCTGTATCTCTGGGGTCTTGATGGAGACACGCCGGGGATTAGCTTTCCCTTTCTAGTTTATTTCTGCACTCTCAGAGGATGGGTTTGAGAAACCGCTTCAGAGTTGTCAGATTGACTGGAATTCTCACACCTTTTCACTCTCACTTCTTGTGGTTTTATCTTCCTAGCAGATGACTCACTCTTACAGTTAGAAGTTTCGGTAGCTGCAGGGCACCCTGTTCTGTGTGTCGGGGAGAGTTGTAACCCCTCCATGGCAGGGCTGCAGCCGCCTCAGAAAAATGCCTTGAGAATATTGATCACCGGGCACAGGACCTTTATTTTATGGTAACTTCTTAGGGATTTGTCTTCCTTGTGTTGTTAACTATGTCCTCTGCCTCCTTCTCTGACTGTCTCATGTTTTCTCCATTTGAATCTTGCTCTTCTTCTCCCTTGACTCAAAATCATTTTTGTGCCGTAGCTCTGTCTCAGCCTCACCGCTTGCCCTACACTGGGTCTGTCTGAGCCCGCGCCAAACAGAACCCACGGTGCTTGATAACATCTGAGACAAAGCAGCTCCCCCCACCCCTGGTTCTCACAATCGGATGTATGGGGAGTGATATTTTTCTGGCTTTACTAATTCCAGAGAGTGTTAAACTCAGAGATGAGGAGTAAAAACAGAGCTGGGGAATAAAGCACATGCTAGTACATTTGTTACCTAGCATCCATGTTAAAACAGGAGAACTGGTTGAATACTGTAACTGTTTTTAATGAAATCTCTGGTTCTCCAAAGGGGATGCTCGTTTAAGCAGGAGCGAGGTGTAGAGGAGTACGCTGTGGTGCGTTTAAGCAGCAGAGGCCAGCAGAGGGATCCCCCGGTCTGCTGCTTTCCTCCTTTGGCTTCTTGTTGCTTTGTTGAGAAATTCCAGGTGTGACAGGAGTAAAAATGCAAAGCGATGGGGCAGCATCCGTTGTCTGCTCATCCGGGCTGTTGGAAGCAGTCTGCAGAGGATGCTCCATGTCTGTCCTAACCACCTCTCCCTTGTTGCTCGGTGTGTTTGTGCTTCCTGATCGTTTCTGGCGGGTCGAGCTGGGATTGATTTACCAGAAGGAGGGAGAGGCTCTCAAAGTCAGAGTGTCTGTATCCTTGATGCCGTTAGAGCTGGTGTGGTGCCCACATGCCACGGATACCGTGCAAGTATGGAGAGTGAGGATCATTTCAGGAAAACGGAATCTTATTTTCCACCTCTTCTCAACACAGAAGAATTACAGTAACATGAGTCCTTCTGAGTGACAGCATAGCCCTCTTATGCGCTTGTGGGCTGGGTACCAAGTTCCTGCTCTGGAGCTGTGTAAAGGCTGGAAATAGCGGGTGAAGGCACGAGCTGTTCCCTCAGCTCTCCGTCTGCATCACAATTTTTGCAAAGGTCAGCGCCGTGGTACCAACCCAATTCCCATTCTCTCAGCTGTGATCGGTGCTGATGGCGCAGGGGGTGAAGCAGCACTGATGCTCCCCGGAGCCGCCGGCTCGCTTCCTGGCGGGGTTGACTCACTGGCGTTATTTGAAGCTGGATCCTGCTGTTTTCCTTTGAATCGTCTTTCAGACGAGAACTTAGTCATGCTTGTCCATGGTGACAGAGCGCCGGAGCGCGCCACATGCCGTGCAGCGGTGGGGTCATGCTGGCACAGGTGGTGACAAATGTGTACCGCCTCTGTACCATGTGTCGCACTCAGGTGTTGGCTGTCCTGTCGTGTGCCATCCTTGGTGTGCTGCACTTTTACATGCACAAGGGTTGAGGGTTTGCTTTGATGTAAGGGATGCCTTGAGACCAGTTGAAGGTCACCACTCGGTGACGTTTGACCCCCAGTAGGAGGAGGTCTCCACTGTGCTCCTCAGTGCCACATGCCCTTGAGTCCTGACCCCGCACCTCCTCAGTCCTCTGCCTTCCTTGCCCTAGGAGATGGCTGTTGGCTCAGAGGTGCTGAATCTTTAATCCCAGGGTGCTATTTTTCACCAATTTTCATAATTTTCTCCCTCTTTCTTTTCTTCTGTGTTTTCTGCTGCTGTCCCTTGTCCCCACATGAGGAGAGATCTGGGCAGCAGTTGCCCAAGCCCATGCTGCTGAAGTCATCTCCAGCTGCACGCAGCCTTGCATTTGCCCTCTTAGCCTTTGAGAGGTAACAACTCGGAGTCCTTTATGTCACTTACACCCTTTTCAAGACAGCCATCTCGGACAGAGTTTCATAAAATGGCTCCACAAATCCTCATTGTTATTAACCAAACGCTGTTTTCCTTTTGCAGCAGCATGGCTGTTTCAGTAATGGCATGCAAAAAACCCCTGAAATTTCTCTTGAAAAGCCATCATCAAACAGTCTGTCTCGCCGTGACATCCTGAAGACCACAGGCTGCTGAACATTTGATGCATTTTGGCACCCTAACTAGTTTGTGGCCATTTTTTGGTGTGTTATTTAAGATGCGTTTTGGCATTGTGACTAGTTTGTGGCTGTTTTTCTGTGTGTTATTTGAACTTGCATGAAAACGCATGTGATCTGTTACCAGCAAAGCCCAGAGACAGACCAATGGCACAATTTATTATCTCCTAGAACTAGAAAACAGCTTCTGTCTCTGTAAGGGCTTATCTCCCATCCAGTATCTTTAATTCTTCCGTCTAATAATAATTAAATGTTCCTTTGAGAGCATCTTTTCTTTTATTGTAAAACTTGTGGGTTTTAAGCCTGGAGGATAGTTTAATGCTTAAAGCAAAAGCTGCACAGCTCCAAGAGCAGCAGGTCTGTGTTATTCAGAAGAGGTAATATTTAAACATTAGGGCAAGTCTTCAGGGTTCTCTCGAATAGAGACGTATATGTTTGGAAGCAGAGAATTACCTAGCCATCAAAAACATCTTTTTACCTTATATAGATGAATTAAAAAATAGTCTGGGCCATCAGTACATTAGGAAGCATTTAAGATCTTGTAGGACCAACTAAAACGCATGTAACTACACATATTAAACGATTCAACATGGGTCTTTGCAGCATCTTCTTCAGATTTCAGAACAGCTGAGGTTTTACTGTTTCAGTTTTCTTCTGTAGCTACGCGGAGGCTTTGAGCCACTTTATCAATGACTGTTGCAGCAATCGGCTCTTGGTAGCTTGAGAAAAAAATATGCCACAGTGGAATTTCTTAGCTGTTTTTAAAACTGCAGGCCAAATTTTCAAAGGCAAATGCATTTGTGCTTGCTGAACAGGGCAAAGGCAGGTGGGTCGGGATGCAGCCCTGGGAGGGATGCTTTATGGCGGGCCAGGGTGTGGCCCTGCTGCTGTATTTTGGGGGAATTTGGGTTATTTTGCCCTGCTCTGCTGGTGAAGTGCTTTCCTGACTGTAGGAATGTTGCTGTTGAGCAATGCAGAGCTGCTGCTGGGATGAATAATTCATAGAGTAATCAGCTGTGGCAGAGACTTTCAACACTCAATCAGACTTTTTTTTTTTTTTTTTTAATTCAGGCTATTGCTGACCTAATTTGTCTAGAGGATGAACTTAGCTGATCTGGACAGACAGGGATTGATTTAATATTAGAAACTCCAGGGAATGATGTGATAATGAAATATTAAACCCTTTTACCACCTGATGCTTCTTCCCTTCCCAGCGCGGGTGCGCCCTGTGCTAGCTGTCCCCGCTGGCCCTCTGGCACCGGCTGGAACACGTGGCTCGGTACCTGGAGCCTTGGACCAGGGAGTTGGGGCTTTGGATCGCGTTTCTTCAGCTTTGCCACTGCCCTGTTGAGAGGATTTGGAAAAGTTGCTTCACTTTTCTGTGCCGATGCCACCGGCCGCTGTGGATTGCTTTGCCGGGTGGAAAAGGCAACAGCAAAGGTTTCGCTCCGCAAGAGCATGCGGAGACCTCTGCAGTGAGGTTCTGCTCATCTGCTGCGGTTGTGGAGATGTCTTCAGTGTCAGGAGTGTAACGTGGCTCTCGTGAGAAAATATTTATGGTGGTTTTATTATTCTTTGTGCTGCCGCTGGTGTTTTCAGTTGTTTGGATTTGTTTTCTTCCCCTGGTAGACTGGAATATGGCAAAGCACATCCTGTTTTTGGAGCCGGAGGATGGCTCTGAGGAATGAGTATCATGTCAAAGGTGACCAAGAAAACCTGTGGCATGGGACGAGAAGCCCCGTCCCATGACAGCCAGGAGAGTCTCACTCTTTCTGATTATTTTCTACATTTCCTTCAGCGTACCAGGCACCGTATGATTAACAATTGTAATATCAGAGTCATATTTAATTTAACTCCTAAGTTGCTTCTGAATAAAACTACCTTTTATAAGACATAAAAGAAGACAATGTGTATGACTGAAGGGGCTGCTGGACCTTTTTGTACTCCAGACAGAGTCCTGAGCCCATGAAAGCATCAGCAAGTGCCACCAACGAGTACGGCACAGTTCCTTTGGCTTCCTGGAGCAATGTCAAGCTTTACCCTTGTTTGTGGTGGGGTGTTGGCCTGGCTGCCAACATAAATAAAATAACATACGCATGTTATTTTGAAGAAATTAGAAGAAGCAGAATTACTGAAAAAACTATTTTTTTTTCATACAATTGCAGCAAGGGTTGAGATAAAATCCCCTGTAGCTGGTAGTGTGATGTTTGCTAAGTACGCTGGTTATTTTTTGATCTCAAATGTTAGTGCTTTTACTGACTGACTGTATCGGTTTGCTCTGGCGGTTTCTCTACATGACTTTCAGCCAGTATTGATACTGCCTTTAACCACTGCTGGTATATGTTCTTATTTTGTACTTTAGCTGAAGGTACTGTGTGTTTTCTTGCCTACTGCAGATCTCTGCTCCGGCATATTCTCTTACCTCCTGCCATCGCTTAGGAGTCTGCGCTGGATGTAGGAATAGCTTCACTCAACATCCCCTCAAAGCAAAGTGATTTGTGCATGTCCTGCAGGTCACAGAGACTGCTCCTCAAAGCTCACAGTGGGTAGCGTAAGCTTTATAGACAGACAAAACTTTTGCAGGCTGGCACCGGTGTTTTTCCAGACCCTGCTGGACTCTGAGCGCAGCCCTCCAGCAGCAGCCTCCTCGTGCTTCCCATTGACCCATTCTGCGGGATGGTGCTCAGCAAACTCGGCTCTTCCGCCTCAACCCGTTAGGTATTCCACAATGTGAGATAAGGCCCACAGGAGAACAAGTAAAGATTTTAGTTAGTAAGATTAAAGCACAAACAACTTGATGCTTTGACTGTAAACCATGAAACAAACGATTACAAGTACAATTACAGTCCTAGGTGATTGGGGTTTTTTTAGTTGTTTTGGTATGTCCTCTCCAATTTAAGGCCTTGCCGAGCTGCGCTGTGGGCTGGAGGGGGTTTCGGATGCTGCTTACCCTTGGAATAGTGCCTGGGGGCCAAGGGATTTTTTTTCTTTGGTGCAGTGGAGTAAAGGAGAATGGATTTCTCCTTTCCTGCCACTAGTGTCTTTAAATTGCTTCTGCCTTGCTTTGGCTGAGATGGCTCAATATGTGTTCCTGGGCTTTTACTAGAATAACAGGCAATTTTTGCATCATACAGCAGGGAAAAAAAAAGAGGTTAATCATGAATGGCTTCCATGAAGTTTGTGAAAGGCTATGCATTAATTACCAGTGCTCTGTGGAGAGTGCCCAGGGCACCTTTTGGTACATTATTAACACAGTCAACAAGGAGCTTTGCCTGGATATGTCTGTAAGAGCAAACATATCCATCCCAGAGCTTACACTAGGAACCTGTGTGCTACTGTCTCCCAAATCAGGCAAGAATTGGCGTAAAAACTGTGATGGTGTGTGATGAAGAGTTTGCCTCAGTTGGGGACATGAGGGATGGCTGTTCTGGTTGTCTCAGGGGAGGTGCAGAAGGGCAGACCAGTTGGAGATGACACGGGAAGCTCAGTTAGCCTGCTTTGAGCAGATGGCTGACAGAGAGCATCCACTGGCCTGGGGGAGCAGAGATGGGATGGTGAAAAGCAGGAATAGGATGTTCAGCCCCACTGAGCTCGGGAACAGAACTCTCTGAGCTGTGTACATTACTAGGACTTCTTCCTGGAAGTATGATCCCACATGAAGTTATTTTTACAATGGGAACAATGTGCAAAGGGTCACAGGACATTATGTCCGCCCTGGTTAAGCCACTCTTGATCTAATGATAGCAGTCATTGGACTCCTCCTGAAATCATCATCATCGTCATCACAGAGGAATTCCTCACCCCAGGCTAACCTTAGCAGACCTTGCAGGGACAAGCAAAACTTAAGTGCTGGGTGAAACCTCTCATCTTGCTACAGTACTTACTGTATCCTTATGGTGTTACCCGAACTATGACATCTGGCTGTCCTGGAGGGACACCAGGGGCTGGGATAGAAGGTCTGGCTGCTCTGGCTTAACAAGGTCCTACCTGCACAGCGAGACCAGCCATCTGTCTGGAGCTGTCACCCAGCAAGATGAGAGACGGGAGAGTCCCACGCTGTCCTGGACAGGGACCCTCTCATGTGGGCAGTGATGAGGAGTTACAGCCCTGGGTCACGTTGTGCCAGTTCTCCTCCATGGAGTGGTCCATGGCATAGGGGCACGGTGGGCGACGAGTAGGTGTGGTAAACTCTTGAGCCACCTCATCCGTTTAATGAACTTGTTTGAGAGTCCTTTTCCAGTTAGAAACCAGAACTAAGGTGAGAGGTAAAATTTGACTCATGCCATCTCTCATCCTCGGGAGAGGAGGAGGAAGACAAATAAGTGTGAGAAGATGCCTTGAGCTTTCATTTAAAGTGACTTTGATTGTTCCATTGAGCTGACATCCCACACTCTGATGCATTTCTACACTTGCGCATTTGAGTCACGTCATGGTAGTTAATCAAAACTACTTCTAGTACTACTGCTGATAAAATCTAGGAGAAGCCATAAGGCTGCTCAGTTTGCAATGCAAAATGTTACTGAGCTCAGCTGTTATGACCTGTGCTGTAGTTCTGCTTTATTTTTGTGCTTCTTGCTGCTCAGTGCAACTCAGCTGGCAATTGTACAAGTACACCCCGAATCATAAGAATTTCACATCAGCGTCTTTACAGACAAGCAGGCTGGCTGGATTCTTGGTGGGGAGGGGTGGAGGATCTGCTGAGGGTGAGCCTGAACCATGAGTTTGAAGGTCCACGTAGGGCTCCCTGAGGAGCTTGTGCTCGCCCTGGGTTGCACATCTGGATTGACTCTGGAACCTCTGCGACTTCAAGTGTCTCAGCGTTGCATCGCAGCCTGCTCTGCACAGCTCTTCACGCTTGCTTTGGGTTCACCATGAATAGTCGTGTCACTGCGTGTTTTGTGTTGATGGTAAATGAGGTCTCTGTATCAGCTGTGGGTTCTGGGGGAAAGGGTAGGCTTGGCTTTATTCCCTTCAGAGAAATTCTTGGTATTTCTTGTAATTCCCAAATCTCTGTGTGTGGCCTAGGTCCTACTTAGCTTTAAGTTGTGTTTTTTAGGGCACTAGCCACACTAGCCAAACTTCCTGAAACCAAACAGCAACTTTTTCCCTTGGCTTTCAGCAATGCTGCTACTGTCACATCTCCTGTTTCAACACCCTTATCTCATCCCCTGCACCTTCACATCGCAATTCCCAGCTGAGGACAGTCTGAAGACCAGTGGAGTCTGGGGAGAGAAACACTGAGTACAGGCTCAAAGACACCATCGCATTTTGTAATTCCTCCTTCTTACTAAAAAGATTTGGGGATACTTTCAGAGCTACAGCCACTCTGAAGGTCTGTTTTGTAGTATGTAGGTGAGCAATTCTGCTCTACAGAAGATCTCAAGTCTGTCCACAGCTTAATACAAGACTTTATTTTTCATGCAAGTGTTACAGGCTGGGCTATGGAGGTGGTTTCAGTGCTCTGGGGCTTTATTTCCATGTAGGCTGATATAAGTTAATTCCAGCAGCATCCTGGGAGTGGTACCTGATGTCTTTTGGAGCAACCATAGCCCAGATAAGACACTGCAGAGTCTAAATGTGGGAGTCCCTGTATGTGTCAGGCAGTTCCTGTAGGTGTTCCTTAGGTTTCTGGAGGGCACGCATGAGGCTGGTGACAGATTTGTCTACCAGACTTTGGCTGCTGACATTATCTGCCACTTGCTGCACCAATTATTATTATTTTTTTAAAGCTTTTAGGCACGAGAGCCTTGTGAATTGAACTGTATGTTGTACAGAAATGTCATGATTTCTTCTGTACCTTCTTATCTTTGTTATAGATCTCTGCCTAGATCAATACAATTATTTACATAGAGGAGATCAAGCTGTTATTGCAATTTTCTTCAAAGACCTGTGAGCAACTCCTGTGATCTTCTGGTCAGTTTCTAGCTGAAATCCATGTTTGGTCGTATCATTGAAGTCCCTTTTAGTGGGTTACCAACTCCAGCTCAGCTGGAGGCAATTATTATCTGATATGTACTCTGAGTAGAACATAATTATACTTGTCACTAAGTGGCACTGTGTAAATTACTCTTTAATTGCTACACATCAAATCAGCAGCTACCCGGTCATTTTTCTGTGAAGATAAAGAGTTCCAGTATTAGCTTCGTCACTCTGGCATCTGCCTTCACCCAATTTCTCATTTGTTCTCTTTAGTGCTTAAAATGTAATTTTATGTGATGAAACCTTTTTAATGTATTTGGCATTTGTCCTGTAAACCCTCTGTTGCCCTTAAATATGATGATAGAGAGTTTAATGTTAAAAACACAGGCAGTAACATAGAAGATAGGTCCTTCAAGTACTCCTGTCAAGATAATTATCGCATATCATCTGAGGCCAAAGGCTCTTTTCTGGCTGGTAAGTTGATAAAACAGGGGCCATCACAGGGGCTGAGGAATGCAGCCCTTTATCATGATTTAGTCAGGCTATGCTTTTTTTTTTTTCCCCCCTTAGTATAGCATAGATAACTGGCATAGATAACATGGCATTTGAACATTATTAATGTGGAGGCACTTTAGCCCTCTTCATCCTTGTTAAGTTAGGAGTGAGCAGAGGGGAGGAAAAATCTGATCGCCGTGGTGCAAAGCTGTTTATCTTATCTGGGAACATCTGGAGGCCAGGCCTTGGACCAGACTGCTTTGTTTGGCTGCCTTCCCGTGCGCTGGAGGTGTTTGGGTGGGTGGACACATCCCCTGCTTGTTCCTGCCACTGAGGCTGGGGCGGGTGCGCTCGTGGTCCATGCAGTGCCCTGCTCCCGGGGAGCCAGCCCCAAACACACGCTGCAGCAGTACCTCTGGGCGTTTCTCACCCAAAATAGTCTTTTATCCTTTCCCCCTCAATGTTTGGCAGCTCGAGAAGCCATTTCAAGAGACTCAGTTGTATGGAACTGGGGCAAAATCCAGATGTGGAGCGGAAATGTGAGGGGAGTGTGTTGTAGAATCATAGAATGGTTTGGGTTGGAAGGGACCTTAAAGATCACCCAGTGCCACCCCCTGCCCTGGGCAGGGACACCTCCCACCAGCCCAGGTTGCTCCAAGCCCCGTCCAGCCTGGCCTTGAACCCCTCCAGGGATGGGGCAGCCACAGCTTCTCTGGGCAACCTGGGCCAGGGGCTCACCACCCTCAGCGTGAAATATTTCTTTCTAACGTCTAATCTAAATCTCCCCTCTTCCAGTTTGAAGCCATTACCCCTCCTCCTATCACAATGTGCCCTTGTAAAAAGTCCCTCCCCAGCTTTCCTGCAGGCTGCTTTAGGTACTGGAAAGGCCTCTAAGGTCTCCCCGGAGCCTTCTCTTCTCCAGGCTGAACCCCCCCAGCTCTCTCAGCCTGTCCTCACAGCAGAGGGGCTCCAGCCCTTGCAGCATCTTCATGGCCTCCTCTGGACCTGCTCCAACAGATCCATGTCCTTCTTGTGCTGTGGACTCCAGACCTGGAGGCAGTACTCCATGGGGGTCTTCCCAGAGCAGAGCAGAGGGGCGGCATCCCTGCCCTCACCCCCCTGGCCCCACTGCTTTTGATGCAGCCCAGGATACAGTTGGCTTTCTGGGCCGCAGTTCTTCTGTACATTACAGAAAGAGGGTTTTTTTGTCTGAAACAGGGCTCTGTCCACCCCTCTTTTGCGGCACAAAGCAGACAGGCCTGGTCAGTGTGTGGACGGCTGCTGGAATGAGGTGTTGGCTTGTTTTTTAATGCTTCTGCCCCTCTTTCTATTGCTGACACCAGATACCCTTTGGCAAAGAGGCTCCAAGGAGCAGCCAGGGCTTGCAGCCAGCCTGCCCCGGATTTACATTCCAGGGCTGTAATTTCTAAAGCAGTTTATGCCATGAAGTGTGGACAGAGTGTTCAGAATAACAGAAGGAACGTTTCCAGTTAGAGAAAAACCTCAGCGGTGTGCTTACGTGAAGCATTTTCAGTCTCCAGCCTCAGGGAGCGAGTCCTGCAGCCGGAGCAAACTTTCCTACCCAGGGAAGCTGCTGTTGCCCTGGCCCGGACTTAAATTCAAAGCATATGTAGCTATACGATATAATCAATGTATAAGTGCAGTTAAAAGCTAGCATTTCAAACTCCTTGCAGTCTGCGAGCCTCCCATTGCAGGGTTTTGATTTGGGTCCACTCTGGTGGTGCTTTCTCCAGGGATTTGCCGTTTTACTGAGGAACTGCTGTGTCAGGAAGACTCAGATGGCCTCTTTAGTTTTCTTTTTTTTTCTTTTTCATTACCTTGTTTCTTTTATCCTGCCCTTGTCTTTGGTACGAGGCCTTCTCAGGATGTATGCGCTGAGGCAGGGGTTGAGGGCAGGTGGTAAATCTGTGGGCGATGGGGAGCAGGAGCGTTAGCTTTGAGCTAAGCCAGAAGTCTGGCCTGGGACAGGCTTAGGTATCACAAGATGGTATGAGAAACTAGTCCTGGGTTTCTCTTTGTCTTGTCATGTTTATGAGCTAATCTGTGGAAACTTTTATTTATTTATTTATGGAAAGATGAGGTTTTCCAAGAGTCCAGGGATTTCAGGAACCAGACTTTAAAAAAAAAAAAAACAAAACCAAAAAAACCCAAAAAACCCCAAAACAACCAAACACTACATCTCAGACATGGTAGAAAACTGTGGGAGTTGGTGGCACCATGGCCTGTTGTAAACCTGATAGGGCAATGACAGATTTGCTTTTAAAAGTGCTTGATTTACATCTCTGTGGATTCATTATTTCTGCCCTGTGTATGCACTAAATAACATAGATGGACTTTGACATTTATTTTCCATATGTTTGATTCACTGAAATCTCAGTTGGGGTGCTATTTAAATGATAAATTTAACGTTATACAACACTGGGGAAATTCAGGGCTGTGGCTAGGACTCTTGTGGTTTATAGCTGTAGACGTTTACTTTAGACACCCTACCCCTAAATGAGACCTCAACACACTCTCTATAATACAGTCAAGCCATGAAAATTGTTGCAGACTAACCGCGTAAATGCGCACCGTTAATGAGAAGTCTTGGCAAACTTGGTGCCTTCGATAATGAGCTGCTTCTATCTGCCCTATGGAAATAAAATAAAATGTGGTCACGGCTTTCCAGCTCTGATGTCTTTTTTTTTCTGTGCACCAGGGTGATCTGTGGCTCTTCCTTCCCCCAGTCTCTGCCTCTGCCAAGGGAGGGGTTGCTTTATTCTCACCTAACCAAACATTGAAGCTGGTCACTTTATTTACCCCGTGGGTGTGACGATACAGTCTCCATCCAAAGACGATGCTACATTTTTCTTCTGTTGACTCCTCTGTGCCGAGAGCTCCAGGATAGCAGTGAACCTCCTGGAACTGTAAGAGACATAAATCTCTATAATTACATAAAACAATTTTCTCAGAGTACCCTTTGAAAGGTTTCTCCCTGTCATCAGTGACAAGTACAAATCTGTGAGCTCCCTCAGACTGGTGCCTTTCAAAACCTGCCACGCTTTCCCTTCAGACTGCTGCCAGGGACTTACTGACGAGGCAAAAACTGATTAAACACGCACTTCTGTAACCTACAGCTGGCAAAATTTGTCTTTAAGCTCCGCCTGGGAGCTCTGCGGGCCTTTTGGTGGCTGGTTGCATGAGCCTAGATTTTACTCAAGGTAAGTTTTGTTTCCCCAGAAGAAAACTCACAATTTCCTTCCATTCAGGCTTTCTAAATTAGACGTGGATGCAAGGAGTATAATTACTGTGGGATGGCTGCCACAGAGGCTGGGTGCCATTTTTTGGTAAATATTTGTCAAATTAAATGTTGCATTTGCTTCTGCTGTTTTTTGTGACCTTCTTTGTGGTCAAATCCCCAAATACTTGAGCTAATGCGTTTGCTGGCAGGAATGCCTTTGGGAAAAGCTACCGTGAGTTATTATTTGCAGGAAGCAAATGTGTCAGTTTGCAAGTGTGAAAATGTTCATCAGAAATCCAGGTCTTTGAGTGTGTTTCATCCAGTGTGGGACCAGTAGCAATCCCATCTGACACTGGTGTCCAGTCCAAACTGAGTGACAAAAATCAGAGTGTACTTTGAAGAAATATCTGCTTGAAATTAATCCAGTTGAGAAAATGACAACTGGGACTTTCGTAAATCATGAAAGGAAAAGAAGGAAAATACGCGGGATAAATTACTGCTTTTGCTTCACTCTGAGCTATGGCCCCCTTGCACTCGCTGATTATAGTTATTTTGCAGTACTTTGATGCTCCCACATCTCTTCTGGTGCAAAAGAGCCCTATCGCAGGCTGGACAATTGGGTTCAAGATCCAGTTAACAGCATCACGGCAGATGCTTTTCCAGTCTGTTTTATTGTGGCAAATGAGGACTGTCTCCATTGCATGAATTCTTGGAACTTGTCACTTCTAATACACCGTTAATACATCAGTTGCCCAGAGCATGAAGGTGACTGCTATCTCTGTAGTGGTGCCAGTGAATCGTTCCCATGTCTGTCCTTTATTTCTTTCCCATAGTCATTAACTGAGGGGCAAAAAGTGTTATGGGGCAAATACATTACGCTGGTGGTTTAATGAGTTTGTTGACTTCTGTTTCATAGTGCAGGTGAACTTACTTAGAGAAGATCGTGAGAGGGACAAGCGTGTCTGGTGGCTTTAGTGCTTCAGCATAAGGTACAGTTTCTTTCTTCTTTCCAAGGGAAGTTAATCCCGCAGGCAGCCAGCTAAGTCTGTGGTGAGAAACACTGGTGATGATTTCTCTTTACGTTTTGATCACCTCAAAAGTTACTCATTCCTGTGCAACCATTTGATCTGTTTCAACTGGGAGTAGCAAAGGAAAAGCTGATCTTTAAGAAATGCTGGATAAAACAATATAGGTGCTACTCGTTGGTTGTATTTACGTACTATAGCTTGGGGTGTGTGTGTGTGTCTCTGCCTGCCGATTGTGTTTAAAGCTGGTATGAGATGCTTATGCTGGGTGCAGTAGCAGAAGTACTAGCACAGCCATATTGTACAGTAGCATCTTTCTCCTGCTCATCTGATGCTTCAGGCTGCATCTGTTGGTGTCTCAGCTCTTCCTGCTGTTGTTAATGCTGAGCAGTGTTTGCTTTCCAAGCCCTTCGCACACATGAAGCAAGGCAGAAGGAATTACTTTAGGATGACCAGATGTCTGGGTTTGGCTGGGGTAGTCACAGAATATGGGTCCCTGTTTTGCTGCCAAAGATTTCTCCAGGATACACTCATTCATGATTCTGGTCTTGGCCACGGGTTTTTCCGCATTCCCTTTTCAGATTAGGGCTTTATCAATTTACCTATTCCCCACCTGTGGCACTAGACTGGAAAACCAGTGACACGTGCTGTTAGAAAACCTGGTACGAGGGGTGTGCTTGTTGAATATCCCGTGCCAGGTTGCACACTCGGTACAGAGCCCTTTGTTCCAGGTTTAATTTGCTACATCATCTTAATGATGGGGAAGCTGAGCTGGCCAGGTTTAGGATGGGATTCACTGCTGCACCTAGATCCATTTTAATGCCTCTGCACTGCCTCAATGCTTGAGCCTAAACCAGTGGTCAGAACATTGGTTTGCACCTCGTGATGTTTTAAGGCTGTTGGGATGCCGGAGCTCTTTGCTGGGTGGTGGCATTGCATCCTGCACTGGCTGCTGGGGGGGCCAGAGACGAGTGCGCGTGCTGGAGTGGGAGAAGTGGAGGTGGAGGAAAGGCAGGGAAAGGAAATGCAGGCAGCAAAGCCTCCCTTTTCTTCTGTTCGTGTTGGACGGGCAGGGGTTGGTTGGCCTCAGCGGCGTGTTCAGCCCCTCGAAGCTCTTGGCCAGCCGAGGGACTTTGCTTAGGTTCCCTCAGGGCTTTCAGGCTGCAGCAAAAAAAGACCTGTGTGAGCAGCAGGAGCACTGCAGCTTTCGTTTGCTTGTGGTGCAGCTTTAATTACTTTCCCAGAGTGTCCCCCAGCAGTGCATGCAGGCAAGCAGTGCTGGGCTCTGGAGAAGACCCATCCCACCACTTGCTGGGTGGATAAAAGACAGTTGTGCTTGCTGGTTGGGTAGGAGGGATGGGGGGAATCGCCTCTCCCCAGCCTGGAGGCAGAAGGCTTCTTTCTGATCTTGAATGATTGCCTTCAAACTTATTTGTATATTCTTGAATTTGGGTCAGGCTCTGGTTTTCATTTTTCAAACACAAAGACACTGTATTTCTTAGAAATGCACCCAAGTAGTCTGGACTGTGCTGCTTTTTCTATTCTAGAGTTTGAATTTTTCTTAAATGAATATGAAATGACAACATGTATTATGCACCAAAATAATAATTTAAAAAAAAAAAAAAAAAAGATATTGCATCAGGGAGCAGTGAGTGAGCAAACAAAGGTGCAGGTACATAGAGAGACCTCCCAGACCAACAGAGGAGACAGTACTGAGAGGAAAGCTGAAGCAACTGGGAGCTCGTTCCTCTGAACAGCTCTGCTTTGTCACTCAGAACCAAGCATTCCTCTGTAAATTTGCCAAATCACCTAGGACTTGATTCAAAGAGTCCCTCTGGCTTCAAAATGGGCTTAGGATCACACCAGAAACCTGGTGATTCTCAGTCTACCATGCGAGTAGACTGTGCTTTTTGACTACTACTGTGACAATTTCTAGAAAGCTGCCTGTACAGACAACAATGATGCCCAAGCAAGAAGCCTTGTTAGACAACTGATGGTAGTAAAAATGATGGGTTTTTTATTTATTTTTTTTATTAATGTTTATCTTAGCATCTGGAAAGAGAGAATTTCTGAATGCGAAGTCTGTCAAGTAAATAATTAGCTGTAAGTTTTTTGAGCCTCTTTTACGGGATGGTGCAGAAGCAGGAGGTGATTCAGATGTCTCTTGCCTGCTGTCAGCACAGGTTGTGTTTTACCTGCTGAGAATAACATGGATGATACACCAGTAAAGCTGTGGAATAACAGGAGTAGAAGTGCTCTTACTTATCCTGTAGGATATTTTCTCCCAGCATCCCCAGCCCTGTCAGTGGTCCCACTTCATCCAGAAAGTATGTGTATTCTCTTTGAGGTGAAGGAGCTAATTAAAACCAGCTCTGGCGGTGGAGAAGAGCGATGCCAGCCCCTGCAGCACGCCATCCTGCTGGCATCTGAAGTGCTGGCAGTGGTTTGTGCGAGTGCAGCGTGGTGCCTCTGCGCTTACCCAGGGCGAGCAGCTCTCCCCACCACTGCTCCCCACTGCGTTGAGGGTCCTCCTGCTGGAAACCAGCCCTTCCCGCGGCCGGAGCACGGGGGTTCTCTCTGCTGAGACAGCTCTTGCCCAGCTGCACTGGTCATTGCTCAGGCTGGGGTTGGGGCACGTTGCTGGAGGAGGGTGCAGGACAGATCATAGAATGGTTCAGGTTGGAAGGCACCTTAAAGATCATCTAGTTCCAACCCCCTGCCCTGGGCAGGGACACCTCCCACCAGACCAGGCTGCTCAGATGCAATCAGGTCCCTGCTGCCCAAGGGGAGCCTGGCTGCATCCCCAATCTCTGCAGCATATCCCTAATTCTGCTGGGGTGAGGTTTGACATATAGAAGATAAGAAGGGGACAGCATCTCCTAGTGTCACTTGCGTGTGCCTTTGTCCTTCCTGCTAAGCCTGTAGCATATCCCTGCCCTTTACTTGTGAAATCAGACTTGCTCAGCACCTCGCTGCCAGTGGACCATGTCCCTGCAGAAGGAGTAAGAAGGGAGTCTGGGTGAGCCCAACTCTCTGCAGAGACACAAGGGGGTCCTGCTCAGTGTTATGCCATAAAGTCCTGCCCCTTGATTCAGGTCATGTCCTCGGGAGGGGGGATTTTCACATTTGAGCCAGTAAAGACGATCTTTAAATTTCCATAAAGCGATTGAACACCAAAAGTCCAGGATGCTTCAACCTATCCTGTCCCTGCAGTGTGAGATACAAACCAGAGTTTGTTCCACTTGTCGAGCACGTAGAGACCAGAATTCCTGAGTGCAAATTGTGATGGAGTGCTTTGGATACACGATGCTTCTGGGAGTAAATGATACCAAGCCACTAAATTCTTTCAAATATCTGTTCAGTGTGACATCAGTGCTGGCATTAGGGTGTCTGTGTGCTGTTTCTCTGACCGCTGTCTGCTTTTTCACTCTGCTTTTTGCAGTCCAAAAGCCACTAGTGTTGTTGCTGATTGGAATAAAACAAAATGCGGAGTCCCATCGGAGACTTAAGATCATTTAGGGGGAAAAAAAAATAGAAAGAAAACAAAACCCTGGAATAAATTTCACTGCTTGTGGGAGGTGAGACCAAGAGCCCTCTCCAGGGTGGGAGCTGTGTGAGTATGGGTTTCTCCCAGTCTTTGCTGCTGGGCCAAGCCCTCCTCCTCCTCACACTCTGCAGGGATTTCAGTCCATGCTCTGTCTTGGATGGAGAGAGAAATTAAAAAGGCTGGTGACTTCATAAGGTGGAAAAGTGTCCATTAGTGAGAAAGTGAAAACCACCAAACCCTTCTGAAGAAGCCCACAGTGAATGTCAAGGTAACGTTTCCATAAAACGTGACATTCCAGGATGACTCCTAGCTAAAAAATCAGTGATAATCCTATTTCTCTAGGGAAGGATTCAGATTCCTTTCTCGCCTAATGTATACAGTTTTGGTTTCTAGACATCCGTCTACTTAATCTGTTCTCATTGCTGTAGTAGCACCAACAGCCAAAGCGTTTGATATCTGTCTCTTGACACTGTGCCTTGAAATGGTAATTTGTTCCTCAGGCCTTAAAAAAGGCGGGACCTGGCTGCTTTCCTCATCCCAATGTCCTGGGGCCAGCCTGTCCTGCTGGCAGGAGAAAGGACTTTGTCCCCCGTAGTTCTAGCCCGGTGCTGCTGGTGGATATCTGAGCCCGATGCAACAGTCCAGCTCCGTGGGAAGGTTGTTCTCAAATTGCTTACAGGGATTTGACTGATTGGTGGCAGTTTTGAAGGTTACTCTTCATGTAAATGCATCTGCCCAAGGAAACAGAAAACAACCCCCTTCCTTTTGCTAGGGGCCACGCTGAAAAAAACTGGAGTTATTTTATAGATTGTAAAATTAGGCGTTGATTTACAGCAGTTCTTGAACGGCTACAGTTTGCTCCTCTCATTCTGGATGAGCTTCCACATCTTAAGCATGTGGGTGGTGAATCTTGTGCAGTTAAATACTTTGGTCTGATGAGGAGAGGGCTGGGAATTAGGGAGACAAGTGAACGTGTGTGAGACTGCAAAAAAAGGAGCACGCTTTTGAGGATGGACCCAGCATTTTTGCTCAAACTGCAGCGCTGAGGAAGAGGGAGGGCAAGGGAGGAGCTGGGTGTATAATTGGATAAATGGCTCTCCGTGTTTTCAAAGTGCTTTGAGGGTGAATGAAAATCTTCAGAGATGCGTTTTGCACCCAGCATGGCTGTGAGATAAAGCACGTATTTCTGTTGTGCCTGTGTGAGCAGAATAGGCACCACCAGTCCTGCCAGCTGTGAACGTGCTATTATCCAAGTAGCTTCAGATACAACATCGTTATCTAAGAATTAATTTTAAAGAGCTTATTTTAAAGCTTTCCCACCCGTGCACACCTGCTGTTTCTTTATAGTAGCTTCTTTAATTTCTGATGTATTGAATGCCATGGGGATTGTCACAGAAAACACTAGTAGTCAAGAGGGGGAGGAAGAAAAAATATTGCTCCCTTTGTATGCTGTCTCCTGCTTTCCTTGTCTATATCTCTGCCAAAATGGGCAGCATTCATTTCACACCCAAGCGAGCCGGGGCTCTGTGAGATGTAACTGTGCGCTGCAAAAAGTGGGCAAGAACTTGAGACAGCAGGAATGCATGATCCAACGGGGCTGATCCAAAGCCTGCTAAGGTCAGCGGGATGCTCTTCCCTGTTTGCAGTGGTTTTTGAGCTGGTCCCATATTTGTTGTGCTTCAAATAATAGTGATTTGCTGTAGGGCCCCGGTGCATTGAGCCGCAGGGTTATATCAAGCCCTTTTATGGTGGCGTGGTCCAGCAAGGTACAATTTCCTGTAGGATAACCACATACTGTACAATGCCAATTATACTGATTTTCTGTTGCTGTCAGGTACTGACTAATAGTATTCAGGCTCTGCTAGTTATAAAGGGTGCACGCTGTTCTTGCAATATTTGACTTCAGAACCAGCCAAATTTTCTGTAACTCCTATATACAAAATTATGAATCAAATTGAAGGTTCAAACGTGTTGATGTTGTGACTCCTGAGTGATGCAGATCTATCCCAGAGCTGTGTGTGGAGAGTCCCCATTAGGTCTAGCCCCTGCTGAGAGGCAAGTCCTTCCCAGGATGGAGAAGAGGCATGCGGTGCACTTACAACATGGGCTGTAGCATGGACATTGAGGTCACCTGCTCGAGGCTGGGATGGGGTCTCACCCTGTACCTCTGGCTGTTAATAGACTGAGCTTCTGGGCCATGTTGGTTCTGGGCAGCCTTCACATCCATTTGTACGATCTTGTAAGTATAAGTGTAGCAAAGTGCTTGTGGGTGATGCTTTTCTCACCCTATCCATGCAGAGTCAGGCCTTTGTTCCTTGCATGCTCTGTACCCAGCATCAAACTGGGTTTGCCAGTTGTAACAATTCTTCTGACATATCGCTGCGGTTGAGGTTTTTCCAATGTAATGGATGCAGAGAACATAGAAATTCACTGTAGCCCAATATAGCTTTCTGTTACAGGAATGATGAGGGACAAATTGTTCCTTCCTGTGGGGGTTTTAGGTGCTGTTATTACAAGGCTCTTTTATTCCCCTGGCTTTGCTAAGCTGGTTTGGCACTTTGCAGCAGGAGATGCTTAGAGGCTGTGGGGTGATGCTAAGCAGATGTGATGTAGATCTCTGGGAAAGTCTGGGAAAATTCCTTGGATGAAAATCAGTGCAAGTGGCTCTTGATTGTCTCACTGTGACCCTTTACCCAAAGCGTACGCTTGCTTTTTCCAGGACTGAAAGACAGCTCTGTTATCTTTGCTGCTGATCCATCAGGAATGTTCACAAAGCTGCCTCAGAGCGGGTTGGGAGGAATGTGATGCTTTTGCTCGTGTGCACAGCCATATGCCTGCACTGAACGCCGCGCTCCTCTGCCTCTGCCGTGCACAAAAGGACTACACAGGTCACTCTACTACCACTACAAGGTCACTCTTCCAAATGCTTTCACGCTGACATGACCATGTGCATGTGCCCACTGATATGCATCCTCTCTCCTACGTGGTTATTTTGCTGTCCATAGGCAATTTTTGGTTCCCCCATCAGTGGGCATTGGCAAGCCCCTTCCACCCTCTGCCATGCAGGCTCTGCACAGCCCTGAGAGAGAACTACAAATTCAGTACATAAAAAAATAAAATGGAGACAGGGAAATCTCCACAAGAGTGCCGCCTTGGATGGTGCCAGAGCAATCCTGTTGTGCATCCCCCGCCAAACTTCAGTCTAAGGATACATCTGCCATTTAACTCAGCTTGGGTATATTTTTCTTTCATTTAAAAGAGCGTCCTTATAAACATCACTTCAGCTCGGGGGAGACATGCCAAGGATAACTCGGTGTTGTCCTGCCTCTGTGTGAGCGGCAGGCAGCATGCAGAGCGGTGTTCGTGTTTCAGCTTGCCTCCCAGGAGGACAGGCTTTTCCTTAACCTCACCCAGGTCCTGCAGCAAGGAGATGCTAAATCTCCTGGGGCTGAAGCTTTCTTACTCCGTGCCAGGTAGATGGCTTTGGCTCAGGGTGGCCCTGGGCAGAGCTCTTGGGTCCCCCTGCTCATACCCCAACGTGACTTACTCCCTTCCCCAACGAACCTGGCAGATCCTCCCTCTCCTTGAAAATTATTTAGCTCAGAAATAAAGAAAACGTAGAACTATGTCTTAGGTTATGCTAAAGCGAAGGTCCAAGTATACAGTGTACTGTTGTTTCATGCATTGATCTCAAAGGACTTCAGTGAGGAAAGTGAATATTGTGAGCTTTTCTTTATCGACAGGGCCGTGGTGGTACTTGTTCAAGGTCCAGACCTAGGACAGGAGCTCATCTTCCTGCAGGAGAGGCAGACAGGACACCCTGACGCACTGTTCCTCCTGTTTGGAGCTGAGCAGTTTGAGACCTGTGGTATTCTGGAGGAGTTTGCTAACCCCCAGGAGGCAGGTATCCACAGTCCTTCTCCATCCCTTCCTGGCAGACTGTTACCCAAAGCTGCAAAAGCACTTTCCTCCACGCACACCGTCTCCTCTCGCTGTCTCGCATCTCTGCCGGGAGGTTTGCTCTGGTCTGGTGTTCCCAGCTCCTCCCCACAGCCCCGCTTCTGCGGTTTGCTGAGCTACGGCAGGGAGTAACACGTACAGGCACTCGGAGGCTTGTGTGAGAAGCCCCGTGAAAGGCAGTTTCTACAGTTTCTAAACCCTTCAAAGCTAATTTTCAGGTGTAGTTGGTAGGCTCGGAGTGGCTATGGGCAGCTGCGGTGGGTGTTAGTGCAGCGCTGGGTAGTGCCGTGGATACTTCATTCTCTCAAAGCTGCAAATTCAGCTTGCCTCTCTTAAGGAGAAAGAACGGCGTTTAACTAATACCAGGGTCATCTGACGTTAGGCTGCTTTCCTTAGCCAAGATATGCAAAGTGATAGCTGATCCGTTTGGGCAGCATTTTTCCGTGTCAGTGATGGATTTACCTGACCACTCAGAGAAGCTCCAAATATGCCAGTGCAGCTTTTCCATAAGTGTATATCCAGAGATGTCCGTTCTTTTTGCAGTGGGGCAGAAAGGCTGCTTTATTATTCATTGGGGGAAAAGAAAGGATATTTATCACAATGACTCTGGAGGCAGCTGTATAACCTGGCTTGGGCAGGGCAGAGCTGTCCCCTGGAGCTGCTAGCGAGCAGCATCAGGTCTTCTCCAGCTGCAGAGACATCTCCTGCCGCTTCCTGGCTCCGGAGCACAAATGATCTGTGCTCTCTGTGTATGGACATCTGACACCATGGCATCGGCTTTGTACAGGATTAAAACCTCCTCTGTAGTAAATACCTTTGCTTTTAAAGTTAGCAGCTGAAATTTGTTGTTTGTGTCAGAGCTGCTTTTGAAGTCATCGGTCACCTCTGTGGCCCTACTGTATTGAACATCCACTCAGGCTTTGCAAGAGGTACTCAGTGTCCTGGGGAATTTATATCCTAAATAGGCAAGAGGGACAAAGGTTGGGGGAAAGAAAAGGCAAGTTAGCGATGAGAATCTTAAACACAGAATAATTAATTGGCTGGCCTAAGTTCACATGAAAGTCTGTGTTGGAGCCAGTTTAACTGAAATTTCTTCAATTTCGGCCAAGTGTCTTCAGCATGTCCCCGTTGCTCTCCTCTGTTCTGTGGGGACATGTTGGTTTTCCTGGTGTGGGGAGGGTACAGAAACCACCTCCTGTCCCTGGGAAGGGTATTTTGTTGCTCAGGGGTGGGGATATAGGCTGGGCTTCTGCTTTTCACCACCAAAGCTTTGAGGAGGTTTTTCTTACCTCCAAGGAAAAAGTCTAAAGCAGGTATCTGTGATTCTTAAAACATCCAAGATAATCCTCAAGCACTCCAAACCCAGGTATCAAAGCTTCTCTTTTCAGTCAAGGTTATTAATAGTCTAGTGTTCCTGTAGAACGGGAGAAAGATAACTTTTAGGTCTCTGGTGGCTGAGTACAGCTACTCCATGCATTACAGTCAAACTTTAACCTGGACAGGGAGTCTCAGGGTGTGTGGTGGTGCAGTCCCCCCACCCCTTTTTAGGCCTCTTGGTACTTGGCATGCTTTCCTCCCCGCCTGGGCCACAGAATAACACAGTGGACCAGAACGATACGTAATGGTCTAACATGAAAGAAAGGAAAATTGGAGAGCAATGGACTAGAACACTATGGCAACCCCTTAGTGTACCTGGCCCCCATGGCTCCTACCGTTTGAAAATAATAACTATAATCGATCACTCCTGACAATATATGGATCGTGGCCACAGAGTGGGGGGTGTACCAGGGCCTCAAGACCTAACAAGTTCTGGGCTTGTGTAAGCAATGGAAAGTACCAGAATATTCAATTGTCTGAGCTGGGACAGAGTAGAAAAGTACCTGATGAAAGTCAATTATCTTGGATCCTATAAGTAGTGATTCTTTTAAAGACCCTTTGAGCTCTTCTGGATCACAGTGGGCTGTGGCCAGTATCTCCTCTGTGCTGGGATGCCGCTCCGAGTGACACCTCAAGGATTAGAAGGCCAGGGCGAGTCAACCCCTCTTGAGTCTCCATTATTGCCCATTGAGGAATGCTGATGCATTGTGAGCATTTACTCTAAACTTGGGAAAAGGGAAATTTTAACTATAGGCTACTCTGTCTTTCATCCACCTCTCTGCTTATATGTTTATGATATACACATTAGCTTTATGGATGTAGATGTTCTTCCATTTGTCCGTGCACACGTAGGAGTTAAAAGGGGTACCCGCCGACTTGTTAAGAGTCATGCGATACTAACGGATCTCTGATCTCAGTGGTTATACGCTGCAGGGTGTGTGTGCATGTGTGTGTGCTTATATGCTTTGCTTGTAGGTATATGCATTAGTTTGAGATCTGTGCTTTTGTTCATATGTATACGTATTGATTTGGGGTACCTTATAGTAAGTTACTGGGAATCTTGTCATCTTCAAATCTGTAATTAAGTCGCCGTTCAATTATTTTGTTAAATCACCTTGTAAATCTTTAAACCAGTTAATGATTGAGTGCTGCTAAAGTTCGACCTCTTGATCTACCTCAAATAATTAATAAATTTTGAATCACTGCTAAATCATAACCATGTCAAGTATTTCCACCCAGAACAGGGTGGCAGCTTGCGTGGATGGGATGGAGCCCTCCCAGCTGGGCACGGGCATACCCTTTACCTCCCAGCCCAACCTCCCTGGGGCAAGGGCAACCATAAAGAGCAACTACAGCAGGGTCGTCATGAACACGGGGTGTCCAGAATCCCATGGCTGATCCTGCTGCACGGTGCTTTGGTGCTGGTTGTTTTCTCTTAGAGATTATTTAGGTTTTAGCTCCGTCTATTGATCAGGGGTAGCATAAATGAAAGCTCCTCTCTTGCTGTGGTGCAGAAGTGTGGTAGCATTAAGTGTTTGCTTCAGGGTATGTTAAGTCACAGGTTGGCCCAAAGACAGATCTTTTCAGACATAAGTTTCAAATCAAGGAAGAATTTTTAGACAGCAGAAAACAAATCAAGCCCCAGCAGCTTACAAAGATGTTGTCTTCTTTAATTAGCTAAACTTAATTGTAATTAACTCACCAGCTAGTGCTGCTTAATGAGGGATTGCTAAAAGGGAAACTGCTCTTGCTATTTTTGGTCCATCAAGAAAAGCTGGGGACACGATGATGTTTTAATGAAGCCAGATGGCCAAAGCTGCTGTACTGAAATCCAGCCATGAAGGAAAAGGCTGGAACAGCACAGGAAGGTTCAGCACAGGCTGCCCTTAAAGAGAGGAAACGTACCATTTTCTGATGCTCCAAGGAATGGAAAGCTTTGGAAATTCCACCTTATGTAATATTGTTTTGTACTCTTTCTAGCGTGACTTGGGGTAGACCTTGCATTTGAATACTGCAAGTCCTAGTAAGTGGATTACTTTATCATTCACAAGATCATTTGCTATCTTGACTGTTATTAATGTGGACAGCTGAAATTCACCTTTAGTGGAGTCAAAGGGTAAAAAATGTTTGGAGTGGTTTTTTTGGTTTTTTGGTTTGTTTTTTTTTGGTTTTTTTTTTTTTTATGGTAAATTGGTACTGCATTGACTCAAGTGAAAGTCAGCCTATTTTAGATTTAGAGACTTGGGCCTGTAGTTTTTCCTTGGTAAGTTCAGTTTGCATGAAATTAGAGATTCATAACCTCAGTTGAAAACACAGGATAGGCAGACTTTGTGCAAACTTAAACACGTATTTCTTCCAGAGATCTCAGCCTGAACCGCAATATATCTTGTGTCAGTCCTGGGCTCCCTGTGTGGTTTGGCCCATAACCTTCATAGTCAGACCTTCTTTTCCACGGGCTACTTGCACGTTTCAGCCAACACCAGACGGGACCCACCTGCTGCTCCACTCCTGCACGACCCCTCTCCAGGTTTTCCTAACTGTTGCCAAACTATCTGACTACTTTGGCGATACACAAGACAAGGATGAAATCCACAAAATTCTTTTCCTCCCTTGACTTCAGTGGAGCCACTTCTCTCATTTGAAGGCAGGTCCAGCACCTCCAAAGTAGCCTGGCTGGACTGCTCTCCTGGGACACCTCTGGTCCCCAGAGCGGTTGTCCTGCGAGGGTGGCTGTGTCTGCAGCTATGGGAGCTGCTGGGGCTGGTGGCACACTGTGTCCTGCTGCCATAGCCTGGTTGTCCTTGTCACTGAGCTTTCTCCAGTCCCTGTTCCTGGACACGGAACAGAAATTTGCCTCTGAGGATAACAGAGAATACTAGTGACTCACCAACTCACATGGACATTTTGTATGCAGCAATTCTGTTTGTAAAGTGCTTGCAGTTAATGAATTAATTATGTTACACTCTCCATTGAGCAGTAAACCATAAACTAAACAAGTAATCAGCAGGAGGCTGGCGAGGTGCGCTTCCGTTAGTGTTTTGAATAAACACAAACACAGGAAAAGCCAGAGGGCACCATTGCTGCCCACGTGTGCTCAGATGTGTGCACCAGATTCAGTGGCTGGAAGCAGCCAAGATTTTTTAGAAAAGAAAACTTTGGAAAGGGTAGTTGATACATTGGATCCCGAAGTCTGTGGGTAGCTGCTACTGCTGTGCTATGGAAGAAATCTCCCCCCTTTTTAGAATTTTATTTTATTTTTGAGTCATAGCAATTAAGAGTTAGTAATCTTTGTCATAATATTCGATCCTCATGTCCATAGGGCTCAAAGAACTACCTTACTGATGCTCATGCTTCATTACTGGCATTTGCCTGCCTTTCCCACAAGGAGTAATTTATATTGAGGATCTGTCCGTCGGTGGGTGTCCCACTTGGGCTGCCTTTGGCATATCTGAAAAGGCAGGTCTTGGATGTTTTGTGGCTGGAACTGCAGTTGGTGCCAATGAATTAACTCTGTTGAGGGAGTTGCAGGACGTCTGTGTAAAACGGGTGATGCCTGAATCAGCCAGGACAGTAGTTACAGTCAGAGCTGCTGTGACAAATCCTGCCTGGTCCTGTGTCAGTGGACAAGTGAAAGAACCGCTCTATCATTGAGGCAGGTTCTTTCACTGATTTTTTTATATATTTACTCTTACTATGTTGTTTTATCCTCTTCCTGGACAGCTTTAAACTAGAACAGCATCTGCTTGACATGTAATTAAATCTAATGACAGTTAAAATTATGCATGCTTGAGTGTTTTGGTCTTTGAAACTAAATTTGTGATATTTGTGCTTTCGCTTGTGGCAAAAACATGAGCTTTCCTCGCAGACAGATGGCTTTCCAGGTGATAAACATTTGGGAGGACTGGATTTAGCAGCAAGCTGTCAGTGTGCATATAAAACTCTGACTTTTTTGACTGGGGGACTCCTTGATCTCAAACTGTGTTGATGAGATGTTTTTTCCTGGGAAAGCAGAATAAAACCGAGCTAAACTTTCTCTTAAAATGTTTACGGCACCGATGGCATTTGACCAACTACTGCAGATTGGCCTCAAAGCTGCCTGGGGAGACTTGCACCCACATGTTGGATTTGTGTCCTTTTTCCTGTAGCATTTGGACCTGCAGCATTTTTGGTTGAGAGCTGCTGGAAGTGTGCACTAAGTGAAGTGAAGTAGCTTTCGTCAGAGCGTGTCTGATGTTGTACCTAAGTAACAAGGGAGGTGATAAACTGAGGAAAATATCTCAATTTTAAACCAGAAATGGCTGGATGGGGTTGAACCAGTTTTGCTCTTGGTGCCTTTCTACAGAACTGGCATGTTTGCTTCTTGCATTGCAGCTGAGCATGAAGCCGGTGACTTATTATAGCTCCGAGGTCTCTTTCCTGAGTAATAAAAATTAGTGAAGGGTCCATCACTGTAAAATGAATATTATTTTTCCTCGTATGCATTTCTTTGTTGATATCCACAATGGATTTATCTGCTGCTTGACACTCCCTCAACAATGTGAGATATTTTTTCTGCAATGTTTGCAGTTAGCTTTCAGTTTTACTACACTGAAAAAACGGGAATCAGCAACAAATTGCCTGCTTTTGCTCTGCCTCTCCTTTTCCAGCCCACTTTCAAATATGCCTCTCTATTCCTGCAGCATAATTTGTTCTCTGCTGTTACACTCCCTCCTTGACTCTCTTGATTCCGCCACATTTCTGATGTGCCTAAATCAGTACCCTTAATTGCAAATCAGGTGTACCAGGGTGTAAGCAGGACTTACAGTGGAGATATTGAATTTAGAGATGCAAAAGTGACAAGAATCGTTTAGAACTGACACATTTTTTCCCAGGATATGATAGCTCATGCAGTAAATAGATGTCATGGATCCCCATGCAGAGATGGCCTGGGTCCAGCTGTGCATAAGGCGATATTCAGTGTGCCAGGGTGCCAATTTAAAGCAAAGCTGGCCCAATACGTGAGAGGGTCTGATGCTTTTCTTCCAAAGGATTCTGCAGTCTTGCACCGGAGACAGCTGGAGTTTGATCTGGGAAAGCAGTAAAAGCTGAGTGAGGGTCTCAGGATTTGATCATGCATTTTGAGAAGAAAAAGAAGAAGAAAAAAAGGCCAGTCTGAGTGTGTGCTGCTGTAGCAGCTCCTCTGGGTGCTGGGGGGAGCACGGGGGGAGGCTCAGGTACAGCCATTTCAGTGGTGACAGCCCAGTGTGGCAGTGACAGCAGATGCAAGTGGGACAGCACTGGCAAGAGGAATGTTTTTTTCTAGGCAGCTCTGCCAAGGTGCAGATTTGCTCTCCGAGATCTGTTCAACCTTTGGCCTCTCCCTTTAATACCCTCAAAAAACCACTGAAATTAGAAGTTTCCTAGCAAGCAGCCCAGGGAAATGAAAGGAGATCACCTGCCGATCTGGAAATCCAACCTTTCCCAACCTGGCCATGTCCTGAGATAGTGACCAAGAGCTAAAGAGCTCTTTATATCCCTGCTAATCACCCAGCTGGTCCTTGCCCATCTTGCAGGCGTAAGTGAAACAAAACAGGAAAGCTGGGAAGGGACTCTGGATCAGGGAGGGGAGCCATAGGATGAGAGGAAATGGTTTTAAACTGAAAGAGAGTAAATTTAGATTAGATATTAGGAAGAAATTCTTTGCTGTGAGGCTGGTGAGCCCCTGGCCCAGGTTGCCCAGAGAAGCTGTGGCTGCCCCATCCCTGGAGGGGTTCAAGGCCAGGCTGGACGGGGCTTGGAGCAACCTGGTCTGGTGGGAGGTGTCCCTGCCCAGGGCAGGGGGTGGCACTGGGTGATCTTTAAGGTCCCTTTTAACCCGAACCATTCTACAATTCTATGATTCTATGTTGATTTATTGCCCAGACTCCCTCCTGGGAGCGTGTGCCAAGGGTTTTCTGTCTGGTTAGAGGTAGGCTGAAGAATTGCTGGCCTCGTTATCTCCCAGGGATCAAGATGGGACACCCACACAGGTTAAAAGGGTGGCCCAAAGCAGCCTTGTCTTGTGCCCTTGCAGTCACCAGGCGGACACGGATGGTCGATCAGCTTAAATCAGGCTCCACCAGCGGGCGAGAAGGAAGGTTTGTGCCTATGATTGCTGTGACTCTGTGAGTGGGAACTGGGCAGAGGGTGGGTGCTGGACCGCTCCCCATCGCAGGTGCCCACCCCCTCCAGGCAGGTTTTGGCCGGAGGGATGCACAGCGCGGTGAGCAGCTGCTCTCTGCTTTCCTGCTTGAACTGCAGGGACTTTTTGTAAGAGTCCTGTGGTTTCGACAAAATGCAAAGAGGATTTTTAAAATGATGCGTAAGCAAACTTATGAATTAAACTTCACCTTCAAGTGAGAAATTGTGTTGTCTTGCCTCCTAAAGGCTGAAATGAGACAATTCAGTGTTTGGAAAAAGGAAAGGAAAAAAAAAAAAAAAGGAATTTCCAGAAGGATTCTTAAATTTCTGGGTGGATTTGCAGATAGTTTGGGTAAACACAAACGTCATCCTTTTCTGGCAAAGTCACTATCCAACTGAAAACATTGCCTGGCCCCAGCTGTAGTTTGCTGCCTGTTTCAGCCACCAGAGTGGGTACCCGGCCTTTCCTAGCTGGTAGGAGCACCACAGGGCCCGGCGTCTCTGTCCTGGCCCTTTTTGGACACCCTGCCGTGGTGTATTTACTACTATGCTTTCTTTGAGTCTTGAGGCATTGCCAAATGCTCCCTGGCTTAAATTAGCAAAAAATTGGGGTTTTGACTTCTGCTACCTGGAGTTCAGCTGGTGAAATGCGCTCTGTGGGGCACTGAATGCGCTGGAGATGGGGGATTTAACACTTCAGGATGATGAGAGAGCTCCTCCCACAGAGGAGAAAGAGCTAGCAAGTAGGGTGCAGGTGTAGGGGCATGGTTTGGGGTATGCAAGCACATGGCCACATGTACACACACATCCCTTTCACATTGATTTTCAATTTTGTTTATGCAAAGATCAGCTCTTGGATCTTTGTCTGCTGATAGGTTTCCACGAGGAGGAATAAATAGGGTGCAATAATTATTTTATAACTATCGTTGACCAAGCAATTAATCTATGTCTTGGAGGCAGTTCCTTCTTCGGACCTCACGGGCTGCTCTGGCTCCCCCATTTATATTCAGCAGGCTCTTGTGGTTGAGTTGCTGTTTGGTTTGAGGAAGAGGACAACTGTCTAATGTTTGGGATCCGAGTGTGGCTGACGCCCCGTGAATTTAGTTGGGGATGCAGAGCTGGGACACGCGTGGCTTGTGAACTGCTCAGAGTCCTGCTTTTACCTATAGACTTGGAATAATATTTCCTTATTGTGGCCTGTGCTGAGTGATGATGGATACAAGCGTTTGAAGGAGCAAAAAAACCCCCAGCCTCGGGTGGAAATCAAAATGCTTCAACGAAACATCTCATCAGTCAAAGATCACCCAGTATTGACAGAAACGTCACCTGCAATCCTTCCCTGACTTTTGAGTGTCTTCTTTTCTCTTGGCTTTGTTGTGCTGATTTGACAAACATGTTTGCAAGCCCCTGCTGAGAGCACAGCACAAGCTTCAAAGGAGAAATGAGACTGCTGCAGCCCGGGCTGAGGCTGTGTGTCCTCCCAAGGAGGCAGGAACCCCCGCGCTGAGCCCAGCTCAGCTCCTGGCGCACGGCAGGACCTCTGGCATGGCCTCACTGCTCATGCTGCTGTCAGGGTGCTTGTTGCACCTACAGAGCCAGGCAGGCTTCTCGGAAATCTTTTCTGTGAGGTGTGTTGGTGGTGATGGGCTTGGAGGAGTTAATCAGAGCAGTCCTGCTGGGGACAAAGGGGTTCAGCTGAGTAACTCTGGGGACAGATATGCTCCTGAGTTTGGTAACTCTTCTGTACTGTCCTCATTGGTGTGTAAAGCCTGGATGAGTTGAGATTTGCAAACCGTCCTCTCATTTTGACTGTCTGATTTTAGAAAAGATGGACTGTGCTTTCTAAAGGCTCAACCTACAGTAGCTTTCCTTCACAATGGTGGGGACTGCTCATGCTGAGCTTGTCTGGCTGTTTCTGAGCAAGGAGAAGTTAAAATCGCAATTTCCAAAAGAAGGAGGCCAAAGTTTACATTCTGACATTCAGAATGTAATGTCTTAAAATTCAGGCGTTTACATAAATGCCTGACTATACAAGTGGAAAATGGGTTCATGAATATAGCAAGCCTTTTCACCTCCCATCCATGGGCTCCCTCTTCCTTACGGTGGGGTGAAGGATGCTTTGCTCTCTCTAATGGGCTTTGACTAGCGTGTCTCCAGCCTGAGGAAGATCTGAAAACTAACATGTAGTGTCAATGTAGGGAATAGCCAAATATAATGGTATTTCTGCCCATCTGAAATCAGGAAGGGGCTAATCCTGAAGCGGGACATGCTGGTCAGGGTACTGCACTGCGAGCAGGGTGCAGGGAATGCTCCTCGACCCGCAGTACCACTGCGGATGGTGTGAGCGGGGGCGGCTGGGGACACAGAGTGAGAGTCTTCCAGTTTCTGCAGCAGTTCAACGTTCAAACTCTGTGCAGGAGAGTCGTCTTGCATGATACGTGCAATCTTCCCCATACATAACAAACTTTAAGCCCATGCATGAAAAAGGTAATTTCTTTTCCAAGCGTATCACCCAGGGAGGCTGGAAGCAGAGCTTTCACTGTCCCCGTGAGCAATGACCATTTAAATGCCTTGAAGGGCAATAGGTGGTTAAAAACCTAAATTCAGGTCCTGGATAAGCAAAGGGACTTCACTGCGAAATGATGTAACACACTGCAGTTCTGAATTTACTTCTAAGGATTAATTTGTTTCTAATTCTGTAACTTGGTTAGAGTTGTGTTGGCATTGCATCGTTGTATCCTTGCTAATGAGGTAACGGGGCTAATGCAAGCAGAGGACTCCTGCGCGGATGTTGGCAGCGTCCCAGAGAAGGTACTTTCAGAGTCATTGGAGAAGCGCCAGACATCACAGAGGATATATTTATACTAATGATGCTTTATCATCAGTGAAAGCCAGGACAGGCAAAGTGTTCTTGGTGTAGGTGGGACTACATTCACTTTTTGTCGCAGTAAAGCAAAATCATCTCCTGTGAACAGGACAAGTGATCTCACTAATGAGGAACTTTTGCTTTTGTAATTGAGACTATTAAGGACTTCAGATAGCACAGCTTTGCCCATCGGAGATCGCATCTCCCCGCCCCCTCCTCTCCCTCTGTCCTTTCCTCTTAGACTTGGTAGCGCAGGTCTGGTCCCTCAGGCTGGCTGTTGCAGTTTGTTGATGGATGCCCTGAGAATAACAACATCAGAGTTCCTGATTCCTCCTTGGAGGAGGGCAGAAACACTTCTCCAGGGCAGATGATGCTCCCCCACGTGGGTGCTCATATGTTTGGGGTCAGCACATTAGGGGATGCTGAGTGTTCCCTGGCTGTGGCACTGTCACGGGAAGCCCATCTCGTTAACGTGAACTGTGGTGTAACTCTGCTACAGACACCTGTGTGAATGGAGAATCAAGCCCAGTGCACGCCTGCGAGTAAAGAATAGACATGAATACAACCAAAACCAGGACAAACACCCCTGGATATGCCTCATACAAGTTGTCCAGTCCTACCCCAAATTCAAACTGGATTGCAAGTCACAAACATCAGCTGCTTTGTCTTTATTTCACTGTTTTCAGTCCTTATACAACTACAATTTTAGCATTACTGCTAAAGAAAAGAAAGAGCAAACTACAGCCATTCACGGGATAACATAATTTTAAACTCTGTGAGACAGCTGATAAGATTAAAAACCATGGCGCTATTTATAGGCTGTCGTTATTGATGGCTACTTGAGGAGACATACACTATAAAATAGAAAGATAAAAAGCAAAAGGCTATTTAGATAGATGTGCAGCCGAATGTTGCTAGCATCAAATCAGTGGCACATAAGAAAATGAGAACGGACATATGGCACAGCCTCTGGACTAAATGTGTGCACGTTATGGATCTGCTAAGGCTTTGCCTTTACAATGTACACTTTAAATCAAAGCAACATTGAAGTCAATATTGATTGCTCTCGGAGATGTATTTTACCTTCAGGCACTGCTGTTTCCCAAAGGAGCGTGAGCAAGAACGTATGTCTCTGTGCAGTGCTGACTGCTCGTGGACAGGGATCGCCCTGAAATCCTCTGAAACCGATTCCTCCTTTGGAAGTACCCACTGCTGCTGCTAAGGGACCGCTGTCTGTTCTTCAGGTACTCCCGGTAGTTTTTGGTGAGCAGGGTGTAGAGGAAAGGGTTGATACAGCTGTTGCTATAGGTCAGACAGGTTGTCAGATAATTAATGTTCTTCATCACCTTGGGAGATAAAGGGAAGGATTCATAATACTGGAAGAGGAGCTGCCATATCCAGAAAGGCAAGAAGCAAGCCCAGAACACCAGCACTATTGTGAAGATTAAATAGAGCACCTTTTGATTCGGCAGCCGCTTGGTCTGCTTGAAGGATGCTGTTTGCGACACCCAGTAAATCTTAGCTAATCGGATGTAAAGGTAGCCAATGATTACCCCCGGGCCCACAATGCTGGTACCGAAGAGGATGGTGAGATAGACTTTGTAGGACAGCTTGCTCCAAGTGGGCAGGCAGATGCTTTTGTTGTCCCTTTGCACCAGCTGGATCATGATGAGCATGGGGAGAGTGAGCAGCAGCGATACCAGCCAGATGACAACAGCAATGGCCTTTCGGTAACTCTTGGACCTCTTCACTGTGTCCAGGGGCTTCAGCACAGCAAAGTAGCGCTCTGTGCTCATGACTGTGAGGGTGAAGATGCTGGCGTGCATGGTGAGGAAGTCCAGACTGAACAGGATGCGGCAGCCAATGTCCCCAAAGTACCATTTCTGAATGAAGTAGGTCCCAACAATGAAGGGGATGGTTAGAAGGTAGAGCAGGTCTGCCAGGGCAAGGTTGATGATGTAAATATACATGGAGGCAGATGACCGCAAATAATGGCACATCACCAGCAAGGTGTAGACGTTGCCTGTCACCCCGATCACGCACATGAGGGAGAGGATCGTCCCGATGGTGCAGATGGCGATCATGTCCTCCATGGAACTGGAGGCTGGCATGCCGTCTCCGGTGGCATTGATGGAGGCGTTGGGTCTGATTCTGAACAGGCTGCCCTCACTTGTGTCTGTCACCATGTAGGGGGTTGCAGAAAAATGGCTCTCCAGTTCGTCGGTTAGGGACATCCTCCTGGCCTTTTAACGCCAGAGGCTTTGTTCATGCCACAGGGGTCTGAAGATCTGTTCTTTCTGCTCTGAGAAATGCCTCTGCTGGGAGATGGTGAACCATTTCTTAGCGGGGTCTCATCCAAGGAAGATCTGCATTCTCCACTAGAGGAAAGACATCAGAAACCAACATATTAGAAATCTGACAGAGCAACACAAATTATTATTGAGAAGTTACCTGTCCCTGAGTATGTATCTGCACTGTCTGCATGTACCAAAGGTCTTCTGCACAGAGGCCACTCATGTGTAGGATTCATGCTATCATTACAAGAGCACAGCTTTGAGGAATGACATGTTTTAGTGCGTCCGTGGAAGAAACAAAAGAGTTTGTGTGGATTACTGGAACCACTTGCTGCAAATCCTTGTAGTTAGTTTGGGGTTAGGGATAAAAGCATCCTTCCTAAATTCATAACCACAACTTGCAGACCTGTCAGCACGATTGCTTAAACCTCTTTGCTAAGCTCTTAACTCTGAAGGAGTAAAAGACCCCAAAAAAGTGAAAACAAACTTTGTGTTTACCACTTGCAGACCAATTGTCATCTATTTTGTGTACGTGATAACACTCAAAGTCCTGTCCAAGCATTTCTGCGTTTTTTTCACGGAGCAACTTTCCTTGAATGAGAAGCTCCGGCTATGTCCTCACTGCAGTTTCAAATTGTAGTTGAGTGATGGAGAAAAAAAGGCATTTTCTATCTATAGAGCAAGTTGTAGGTTGCACTGCGGGTTTTATATGTCTGTAAAATCAGGTTTTTTCGTGCTGTCTGTCAAGAGCAATCCCACAGATTTTCACCTGTCCGTGGATAGATACATTTCAGACAGACCTGTCTGTGAACCTGTCCAGGCAGCCTTATGCAGCGAGGTGTGAGATTGCTCTGCGGCGTGTTAGGCAGGTAGTCACTCTTTGTACGTGGGAGCTTTTGGTGAGCCCAAGCTCAATGCTGTACAAATCATGACCCTGTTGCTTTGAATTTATACCAGCTCTGGGTGTCGGCAAAGGGAGATCAAACCTACCTGAGAGAAACACTGAAGAGGCAGATAAAATTCCCAAATGTTAAGGCATACCAAAAGCCTGTGCCAACCGAAAGGTCAGTGCACACAGAAGTGCGTTCACGCTGTGTATTTTGTGGAACTCAAACCGTCTCTTTGTTTGGAAAACGTTGTGAGAGGGGGTGCTGGGCTCAGCAGGCAGAGACTTCCCTCTGCCTCGTTCCACTGGGCAGGTTGTTTTATCCTGGGAATTTGCTAAGTTTTGCAGGTTTTCCCAGTGAGTTCAGCGTCCCTTTACCTCCACACCAGCTGTGACTCCTTTGCCCTTTTCCTCCCACTTACTCCTTGGCAGCAGGATTACAGCCCCAGGCCCTCCTCCCGCTGCCCTTGTGTCAAAGACCCTGGCAGCGACCTCCGTAGCACTAGAGGGTGGACAGTGTTCATCCTCTTCGTGACTTGCCCTCATCTTCTCTTCCTCCCATTACCACCTGCTGTGGGTGATCGGTGCTATGGAGATGTCATGCAAAAAATCCGCATAAAAGAACGCAATCCAGTGCAGAGGGAGACTTCTCCTCGCCTAACAACTGGGATAGGAGTGCAAAAAAAGAAGAGAAAATACACAGAGCCCATCTGCCATCCAAGCCCCTTAGGTACAGGCATCCGAGGGGGAGAGATGAAGCGTGGTCCTGCAGTGGTCAGTGCTCCTTTGGGATGTCATTCCTTCGGGCTGGTCTGCAGCAGCTTCACCAGCATCTCGGACCATTTCTTGGACCTTGCAAACCCAAATCCCAAATCTGCCTCCTCGCTCCCCTGCTGTGCTGTGCGGTCCTGTCCAGGCACCGGCTTGCTCCCTCATCTTCTGCTTTATCGATGTTCACATACGAGCTGTGCTGGCAGCAAAAGTGTCACACGTGAAGGAGATGCGGGTGCTCGGGGAGCTCTGCCTGCTCCTCTGCCGCACGAGTGCTGGCACATTGGTTGGAAATGAATGGCTCTGCATGGGATGCTCCAGCTAAGCCCAGAGATGGTCACACACGCAGCTAGCAAGCTCAGTTGGATTTGCGATAGCTCATTTTCAGGAGCATGTTTCCATGCCCCAGGTGCTGTTTTCTTGCAGCTGCCTCACTTTGTGTTCCGGGCACTTGTAGCAGGTCTGTGCCTCTGCGCGTCCGTGCGGTTCCCTGGCGTGACAGCTCCTGCTGGGGACTGCTCAGCACACCGTGACTGCCTGCTCTGCTCCTCTGCCACCCAACCTGCCTTTGGCTTCATTCATAAAATTGCTACAGCACTAATTCAATTCGGACGCTTCACCTGTCTCCAGACAGAGCCCACAGCTAGGCAAGTCCTCACTCCTAGAGGAGGAAAATTATGCAAACTGGGGAAACCTTGCATAATTTTAAAGTGACTGTCATTGCTGCACTCGTACAGAAATACACACACTCACGCATATGCACAGACACACATACAATAGAGAGCTTGTTATTCCAAGCAGCTGTTCAAGCATCTTACGGTCTAAGCAATTTTCTCAGCCAATCCTGCCTTTCCCTCTGCATTATCATCACACAGGAGTACCATGCACATTCATCAGTAGCTACAGACATAAATGAATTCCTCCTGCTCAAACCTTGCTTTTAAATCCAGCAGATGACGTTTCCTACAAGAAATAAAATAAAAAGGAATCTGGTAGTATTAAAGCTGAAACTTAAAAAAGGAGAAAAAAAGAAAACCAGAGAATCCTCCTTCCTGGGCAGACAGCGAGAGATCCCTGTGCTCCGTCGCATCTGGAAAGGCAGCGGCAGGAAGGGAGCGTGCTACCTAGCCAAGTATGTTTGAAATCTGTGCGCTCTTAATACTCTCATTCTCCTCCCTTCACTCACGCCTGCTATTTCTGTTACTCAGTGACGTTAGGCATAGCGTGGTTTTGACTGCAGCCAGCAAAGAGCCTTTTTAAAGCAGCAGCATTTTGATAGCCATGGCTTGTTTAGCTGGCTCCCCCCGCCTGGCCGTGAGCCACTGGGGATGGGAGATGTCACGGCTGTTTTCATCCCAGGACCAGTGATAGGAAAAGCCATCCCAGCCCTCTTTACATCGCACTGGAGAGCTCAAATGCCTAACGTCGCCTGAGCAAAAGCATTGTGTCAGGGGAGAGTGGTTGGGCCAGGGAGGGTTAAATTCCTGCGGGAGGGTCGGCTGCCCAGGGAAACGGCAGAGCTCCTCGATTCTGAGATCAATTCCAAAGTGAAGCCAAAGTTTATTTGGGTTGGAGGGTGTATTAACAGACGAATCTGTGTGGTGGTATCATGCACCACGGCATCTGAGATATTTCAGGCTGGCGGTAACAAAATGTTATCCAGGTTGTTTGGGGTTCGGCTGGTTGCCTTTCCCCAGCCATACTCAAGGAGGGTAAAGAAGGAGTGAGATCAACCAGGCACCTAGAAAAAAAGCGTGTGAGGAAAGGGCTGGCGCTGGGAAATGCCGAAGCTAAATTCAGGATTATTTTGTTAGCAGTTGAATACTGTGCTGGTTGCTTGCACACGATGGGATTGCTCTTCCTCCCGTTCCCCTGCTTTAGCTATGTGGACTGCAGGGAATTGCTCCTGATTTATGCCAGTGGGAAGTGAGGAGCACCCACCTCTCCCTGGGTGTCTCCTGCTGGACATGGGTGTGTGGGAGGTGCCTGTCTGGCCCGTTGCTTGCTTCACTGGTTTGCATCTGGGCAGCCATAGCAATTAGGTGATGCTTCCCAGCATGGAGCTCCTGGGAGGTGGCAGTACCTGGCACTTCCCGGCTCATCCCTCCTGCATCACTGTTACTAACTGAGAGCCGTTTCCTCCTCTAACTCGTTCCATGGTTACTTATATCATTTCTCCTCTGTTCTCATCTGTGCTTTCAGATGCATCTTGTGCCTAAGGTCTTGCCTTCCTGCAGTGTGAGCCCAATTTCCCTCGAGCTGCACAGTGTGACTGCGGTGGCACCTCCAAGACTTGGTGGGCACCAGCTGTGTCTGTCCCTGCAACGGGGCAGCTGATGTGCAAAGCAGGGTCCCTCTTACGTATGAGCTTTTGAGTGTGGTGAGGACTTGGGCAAATCCTCATGTGGAGACTTATTTTTTGCAATGAAAATAGATTTTTACGTTAGCAGCTCTAACCAGGGCTGGCTGAGCTCTAAAACCTCAGCCCAAACACCCTCAAATGTATGAGGTGTTTTGCTCTAAAGGTTTTTTTTTTTTTTCTAAGTCTGTATTTTGTGTCTGGCCCCTAGAAATCTTTGGAAAGGTGTGGGCTGGAAGCTGCTTCTCACACTCCAGCGAGTGGCGGTGGTCCCTTGGTGAATACTGAAGGTGAAGCCCTTGGCAAAATGCTTTGTTTGCGGGTGATCCACTGGGTCACTCGTGTGACAGTCTCCTCTTCCCATACAGAGCAGGGACAACCTGCTGCTGTCCTTGAATCCCCTGCTGCTGTCTGCGTGCAGCTCAAAGGGCACATTGGCAGAAGCCCAGTGCGGATGCAGTGATGCTGACTGGGGAGGTGGGTGCCTCTGCTGGGCATGGCTCGGCCATGCTGCTTCAGTCTCCAGCGCTTGGTAGGCGTGTGCAGGTCTCTCTCCAGGTGCCTACACTGGAACTGTCGCGCTCTGTCACTCCTCTGTCACTGAGGTGGCAGTTGGGTTGGTATCGGCCCATGCCAGGGAAAGGAAGGAGGAATGGGATGGGGGAAGGTTTCTAGGCAACCCATCACTTTTCCTGGAGCTCTTGATCCCAACCTGGTACTGCCTTTTTTGGTGCTTAAGCCTTTTGAAAAACGTTATACCAGTGTGTTTGTTTATCAGGAAATCTCAGTGCCCACAGGGCTGCCATGGGGGGAAGTTGGACAGGTCTGTGTCCTGCTGGAGTCGTTAGAGGAGGTGTTTGGAGAGGCGTTCAAGAGCAGCATGGACAGTGTCAGATTCACGGCCCTGGCTCAGAGGGTTGATTGTGGCTATAGTTTTGCTCCTTCTGTTCTCCTGATTTTCCCCATCAGTAAAACAGAGATCATTGAGCTCACTTGTCTCCCGGTGCCCTGAGTTTCAGGGTTTTTCACATTTGTCAGATGCTATTAGAGCTATAGACAGGAGTTCCAGCCCACACGATTTGCAACAGGACTAGGAACTGCACAGTCAATAACGGCTGAAGGTAGGAGCCCTCTGAGATATGAAGCAGGTCTGTTTAATCATTCAAACAACATCCACTGCTACAAGGCGTGGGTTCTGCATAGGAGCCTTCTAAAGTTACTGCAAAGGTAATAACCACTGTTACTCTGTGAAATGCAGGGCAAAAAAGACTCCTTCTCCCCTTTGATATCAGGATTTATGACAGTGCTAAGTGAATTTGAGTGTGTTTGGCTACCGATTACAACGTCAACTGAACCAGTCAAATCTTTTGTGTCTCTTGAGCTGGGCTGTGTGCCCCATTGACTGTCTGCTGTCTCCCCCGGTCTGTGCAGGGCCTCTTCAGCATGTTCCACTTTTCCTGGGGCAGTTTTGAGACCAGGTTTGCCAGCAGCCATGGGCTTCTTTCTGCTCCGAGCTGGAAGTGTAAGTTTGTCTATGTATCGTATTTTAAAAATGTAATAAAGTGCTGCTCCCTCTGTGTAGGGAAGAGCGTGCACAAGTATAGCCAAAACTGATAAAAGAATCTCATGAATGTGTCTGCATTCTTTGTCTGGGTCAGGTCTAGAAACAAGTGCAAGCTCAGGGTAAGATGTGATTCCCATTTGCCTAACTTGATTTACTCGGTATTAATAAAGGTATTACCCCTTTAATACCCACGATGGAGCATACATGTCTCCACTGCAAATGTTATCATGGTCACACAGAAATTCAAATTAGTTTATGTGAAGCTGGCCTGATTTTGGGATCAGCCCAAAGGAGACGAAGAATTTGCAGCATCGTGCTGAACCCGGGTCCTCCAGGCAGCCGGGAGCACAGGCAAATGGCAGCATCTCCTGAGAAGGAGCATTGGTGAGGTGGTGGTGACTTGCTGTGCAGGGCATGGCAGTCCCCCGGTCACCTCTTGTTCCTAGGAAACTCGCATTTAAATCCTTCCGTTCCAGCACTCATGGTCTGGGACACATGCAAATGCGATATCCAAATTCCCAGTTGGTCCCCAACTACTGTTTTCACTCTTCCTGCTATCTGTCCCCGCCAGTGAAAGAGCCACCCAAACTCGGCCGACGCATTTGGAGACATCACAGAGCTTTTTTGGCATTTTTGTCTCCTTTCTTCCTGTTTTTTTGCAATATGAAACTTCAGTTGTCCTTTCTGAGTCGGTATGGCTTTGCTCTTGGCTGCTTTGTGTGAAAGTGAGACTCCGGGGGCTGAAATCACCAGCTTATTTTCCCTCATCCAGGATCGCTCACACAGATACCGGGTTTATAGCTGCTCTGTTCGCGGAGAGTGTTCATCCCTCCCTGAGCTCTCTACTAGCCCAGGAGGATTTATGTGTAGCTATCAGCTTTTCCCCTGCACAGGGGTAAATTGCATGGACAGTTTGAGGAGTGGTGTTGAGAGGGGACTGAGATGCTGTCCCGGGTTCTTAGCTACCATGTCTGGTGTTTCTGGCCCAAATAGTGTCACTGTCCGAGGCAGGGGAAGCAACCCAGATGTTCCCTATGGGTGCTCTGGAGTTTGGGTGAGAAAGGGCAGAGGGCTCAAGTTATGACTCCCTGGGATTTGCAGGTAACACCTGCACTATCTCCAGCCCTGGAGCATGGTTACGGCTGGTCCTGAAGAGGTGGAAGGAGCAGAAGAGGCCAGAGCTTCTCCCAGCTTTCCTCTTGGGATTGCTCTTATGTCTCTAATGAACTCGGTTGCTCCTCTCGCTCCCGAATTCCTCCTTGCTGTTATAGGGATCCCTTCAAGATCACACAGATCACCTCTGTTCTTACACAAGCAAGTGGTGGGGCATAATGGGCTAAACTTCTCTCCCAGGCTGCTGTGGTCAGGGGCTGGTCTCCACAACGCGAGTTTTCCCTTTGAGGCTCAGGCCCCTGCGTTCCCAATAAGGTGTGTGTGATGGGGACTCATATCATGCCCATCAGGGCTGAGGTGAATTGGAACAAGTGAGGTCCCTTTGTGTGGTGGTTGGGGGGCAGGAGTGCAGAGGGCAGCAAGGCTGAGCTGCCTCAATGTTCCCCAAAGTGCTGCACAGCTGGGAGGATGGGGGTCTGTGGTCTGCTGCCCTCGTGCAGGGTACACAGTCAGCTCAGGGGGCTTTTTCCCTGGTTACTATCTTCTGCCCTGATTGTCCTGTCCCACTAGGTCACATATACTTTACAGACAAACCATATTAGGAGGAGATGTTATTCCATCTCTGCGGCTGATCTGACTCCAGCCCCGAGCTCTGGACAGCAGACAGGATGGCATTCGTTTTCCTGTGTGACATGCATGAGTGAGATCACTTGGCCTCTGTTTTGGCAGCCCTCGACATTTGCAGACCAGTCCGAGTCTCTGCGAGGCATCCCGGCACCTGCCTTGGGGCCGGGAGTGCTCCCACGGCTGCGCCAGGGACCCAAGGTAGCGGACATTCAGATTTAACATCCGGTGTTTGACATGTGAATGGGGGCGATTTCTCCATGCTGAAGGATTCATCTGTTTGGGGCTAGCACCAAGCTCGGACAGGCACTGCTGGTCTCTCTTGGGGAATGGAGCTGGGGCTCCTTCATGGCTGCTCAGGATCGGGGGTGCTCCCAAAGGAGGGACCATCACTGCCTCCTGCGTGGATCCTCCTGCTCAGTCCCTGGGGTGCAGGCTGTTCTTCAGGAGGAGGTCTGATGCCTACACAGCCTGCAGAGCATCCAAACCCTGCCTCCTGTCCCAGCCCCCTGGTAGGGTGGCAGCATTCTGGTGGCTGAACATCCCATGCACTCACCAGGCAGGCAGAATTTGTCCCTTGTCCAATCTGCAAGGCACGTTGTGGGGCTGTTAAATAGAGATGACAGTGATTCTGCGTCACAGCTAGATCCCACTGTGCTCTGCAAAGGTGGGAGGGGAGCCTCAGCTGCCAGGTGTGGCCCAGATCACCTTGATGGTGGGTGACAAGGGGGAGTTACAGCCGCCTTAATTCTTTCTCTTCCTGCCCTCCAGAAAATCTACATTTGCATCCTAAATAACTTTGCAATTAAAAAAATGGTCACTATGTCTGTGCCTTCATTCATCCGTCCGTCCGTCCTGTTATGTGATTGTCCTTGGGGGATGCGATGAGTTGGCCATCTCATGTAGATTCATCCCCTCTCCTGCTCCAGGGTTGCTGGTGTTAAGTGACCAAGTACTTCGCTAAACTTTCTTGAGCGTTTGCGATGGGTTAGGCGGAGGCTGGATTTGTCTCAGACTGTCAGTGCTCATTCCGGATTTGTATTTCTTTGCAAACAGCTTAAATCACCCTCAGGTTACGGTCAGGCTCTGGTGGGGTGAGTTTGTTACTGGAGCTGTGTTTGTACAGCAGCTATCACTGTGCAGCTCCTGCTGCTGGTGATCTTTCTATACCTGGAACTAGGTGGCCGTGTGTGTCCATCAGACTAAATGAAGTGGTTCGGCTTAGCTGTTGCTTCCCATATGCAGGGACTGGGTATTCATTGGAAAATGAGTGTGCCAGTGTATCCCTGCTGGTGTGTGTGCGTTTCATTGCTGTCTGTTGTACCAACACGCTCACCTTGTTTGTGGGCTGGTTAGTCTGGTTGGAGGCTGGACTGAACCCTGTTTAGTCCCTGATTTTGATAAATTAAAGGAGATCCTTACTGCACAGCAGCTGGGTGCCTGTTTGAGGCTGGGAGACGGGACCGCAGCGCACTGCAGCCCGTACAGATGACTTGTGCTCAGGTGGACTCGGGAAGGGCTCCCTCAGGCACAGCCCTCTGCGTGGCTTCTGTCTGAAATAAAATGCAGAGAGCAACATTAACACACTAATATGGGCCCTTTTTACCAATGCAGAAGTCAAGGTGCTCAGTGTTACCACATCAAACTGGGACTCAGCCAAACAGCACATCTGTGCGTAAAAGTTTCTGCCAAGAGGGAGGCAGAGCAGCGGCTACGCTTCTTGGTGCTTTGCGTGCAAAAAAAAAGGTTCTAATGTGCTCATTTTTGAGCTGTATCTAATGCCAAAGGGCCTGCGTACAAACGCAAACAAGAACTTAAATACGTTGATTTACAATGTATTTCGGCTTTGCAAGTCAGTTTTGCCAAATCCATTTACCCCTCAGCATCTGGAAAAGCCAAAGCATCCAGGCCCTGCCGAGGAGAAGTTTTCCTCTCCTCTTTTCTGCTGCTGCATCAGGAGTTGTTCTTTGGGGTACAGAGAACTGCGGAGGACAGAGATAAGGATGCTGGAAACCGCTGCTAATGAGCATGTGTTTTATACAAGTACAGCAAATCTTGATTAGCGATGAGTGCGTTTATATCTGACATCAGTGATTAATACAGATGCTCATGGATTTGTCCCAGTCGAACATGTCCCTGGCCAGGCCCTGTTGTGTGCAGCGGGAGAGGTGGGTCCTGCCTGTGGTGGCCTGTGTTAGCCCTGAGCTTGTCCTAGCCTCGGTTGGGTTTCAGAGAGGTTTTAGCAGTGCTAAAGCTATTTCGGCAGTGCTTAAAGCTGGGTGCTGCTAATTTAAATAAGCTGGTGACTTTGCTGGCAGTCTTTTGTGCTACATAGTGCAGCCAACGTGTCATTTGCACAGCTGCCTTGTTAAAACTAAATCAGGCCATCCTGCAGGATCCTCCGTGACTTTGTGATGACGGTTGTCGTCTCCTCCTCCAGCCCCCCCAGTCTGCACAGCCCCATTTACCTTTTTGTTAGCAAGGTCTGAGATGTGCTATTTGAGCTTCTTTATCCTTTGACCTCCCCACCTCCCTTTCAATTCCTGGAAGAGCTGCAGGGGGTTTGATTACTTGGGGGAAGGCAGACTGGGGTAGGCAGAAGAGGTCATTGCTTCCCTCCAAATGCTGAGAAGAGCTTCCCTCTTACAAATGCCTTTTGGGAGAACCTCTTCAGCACAGCAGAGGATTTGGCCTGGGTAATATCTCATATTTTCCTTCATGCTAATTATAATCTGATTTTGACAATCTTTTTGACAATCTTTTGAGAGTGACTGGGGCAGGGGAACACAGAAAAATGCTCCTGAGTTCTCTTTATTGCAAAGCACTCAAGATTAACAAACAAAAAAATCGCAGCAGAGTTCTCCTGGAAATCCTCCAAATGATCATCAGAAGAACCATGGGGAGTACAGCCAAACTGAGAGAAACACCTTCCACAGGCCAAAACCTGATCTAGACTAGAGACAAAAGTTTCCTTGCTGTTATTTGCTAGTATGTATATCCTGTGCAGCACCTCCATGCTCTGGTGTGCCTGGCTGTGCTGACCACACTGCTGCTTTGCAGTTTTGCTCAATGTCCTCAGTCATCTTCTCTTCTCCAGCTGCCCTGTTCTCTGCTGGGAGGCTGTTCTCTATTTCTCAGCCTGGTTCCTCATAGCTGGGAATGAGAGGATTTAGGGAAGTGGTTTTGGGGTCAGAAGACTTGTAGGGAAAAAACAGGCTCCCGCCATTTCCAGCTAAAGCTCCTGTTGCTGATCCCAGGTGTTTTCCCAGCATGGAGAGCAGCACACGTCCTCGGTTCTCGCTGCCTCTGCCTGGCAGCAAAGATTTCTGCTGGAGCTTTCAAAACCCTCTTGTAAGATACACAAGATGAAGCGTGAAAGGTTGTCTGGCAGCATGTAAAGAGCAGCAAATGTTATTGCACAGAGCTTATACCAGTGTGGACTCTGTGGTGGCATTTGCAATCCTGCACACATGGGGGTAGAGCTGGAAGGACGTGGGGATGGTGGCAGTCCCTGACAGCCGGTGCTGCGAAGGGTTACCTCTCTGAAGCTGCAGATGCTAATTCAAATTCCCCTTAAAAAACGTGCTTTTCTGTAATAAATTATACTCCTACATAATGCATTTTCTTGCTTACTCTGACGAGCAACTTCTGTTCTCACTGGTGATAGCTCAGTGCTGAGTTCTAGTGCCTGTCTTCACATTGCTGTGAAGACAGTAAAGGAGACAGTAAAATCCCTTTTTTTCTCCCTTGTGTCAGTGTCACCAAACTCTGAGCCAGAGTCCTTGCGATGCTGGTTCAGCCCCACTGGGGCTGCTGCCCTCCTTCTACTATGCACCCTGTGTCTTTTCAGGGCTTCTCTTGACCAGAAGCATCCAGTCCCTCACAGCAGCGTGCTGGCAGAGCAGAAGTTTGGAGGTCACCAAGCAGGGGCAGAGGCTTTGCTCCCCTCCGTAAGCCATCTCTGGTTATGGCATGGGCTGTACAGCTCAGATGCTCCAGGGTACGGGCAGCCTCAGCCAAAACAGCAGCCTGGCACAAGGGTTTTTGACCCTGTGGTTCAGTCTGTGGCGTGTGGGGCCATCACAGTGGATGGAGATGTGCCCTGCCATCCAGTGATGGTGGCAGTGGTGGCACTGGGTACCACTCTGCGGTTAGAGGGGGCTGCAGGACAGGCTGGGTCACCCACTGACTGGGTGATTAGAGTGAGGTAAACTCTTACTTCTCAAAATCCATCAGTGGAGCATCTGTCCTCAGGTATGTTGAGTTTTGTGCATTTACCTCCCATGCCCCGTGCGCTGCTGTGAGGTCCCTGTCGAGGCAGGTGGGAACAACTGCGTGCAGGGTACTTGAGAGAGAAAGACTTTGAGCTAATAGCACTGCCAGAAATGACAGGTGTTACTTGAAAGACTCTAAAGCATGTGCCAGTTTTTAAATAAAGCGTTTTGCCCTCCACGGGTTGCTTCCTGTGATGAGGAGAAGGTAGCAGATGCGTCACCTGTGCCGGTGAGACCTCTCTGCAGGGAACTCTGCGTCACCAGGAGAAGGTCTGAGCAGCAGCGATGGATGCTGCAGAGCACAGGGGTGATGGCTGAGTGCTGTTCCTTCCTCTGTTGGCTTTTTGATACAGGAACTGGCTGGAGGATGTTGGGTCAAGCAGGCAGTGGACATGATGCTTCATGCTGAGCAGGGGCCTGTTCCCCTTGGGGAGCGGTTGCTTCCCTTCTTTCATTTCATTTCTCGGAGGATGCAGTGGTCCCCTGCCGCTGTCCCCACCATTGCTTGCTCCTGCGTTTTATAAACCCTACCTGAGAAGGATGCAGCATCGGCATTTTATGTCAGAAGGAAATTCTCCTGGAAAAAACTTTAATATAGAAAAAGGGTCTTAATTCCCTGGTTGAAAGCAGTAGGAAGGCTGAGCAGGCGCCTGGTTTCACAGTTGGAGAGCATGTTTTATTGTTTCAGAATACTTTTCTCTGGCTTGACTTGGTCCAAAGTAACACTTTGCTTAATGGAGGCTTTCTAGTAGCCGAGTGTGGCACCACTCAACAAGAAGGGGCTGCACGCAGCAAACAGTGGGGACTGAGGATGGGGTTGGGATTGCTCGGAGCTGCTCCCCAGCACTGATCCTGAGAGGGGATGGTCTGCGACAGGGTGTGCAGGGAATCATAGAATTGTTAGAATTGGAAGGGACCTTAAAGAACGTCTAGTTCCAACCCCCTGCCCTGGGCAGGGACACCTCCCACCAGCCCAGGTTGCTCCAAGCCCCGTCCAGCCTGGCCTTGAACCCCTCCAGGGATGGGGCAGCCACGGCTTCGCTGGGCAACCTGGGCCAGAGGCTCACCACCCTCAGAGTAAAGAATTTCTTCCTAATATCTAATCTAAATCTCCCCTCTTTCAGTTTTAAACTGTTCCCCCTCATCTTACCGCTCCCCTCCCTGGTCCAGAGTCCCTCCCCCTCTCTCCTGGAGCCTCTTTAGGGACTGGAAGGGGCTCTAAGGTCTCCCCGGAGCCTTCTCTTCTCCAGGCTGAACCCCCCCAGCTCTCTCAGCCTGTCCTCACAGCAGAGGGGCTCCAGCCCTTGCAGCACCTCCGTGGCCTCCTCTGGCCCCGCTCCAACAGGTCTATGTCCTTCTTGTGCCGCGGACTCCAGAGCTGGACACAGTACTCCAGGTGGGAAGCCCACAGTGGGAAGGTAAACTGCCCATTTGCAGCCTGAGCAATGCCTTTCTGCCCCTGTCAGACTGACCAGGCCGATGTAACTCAATTTATTGTGTGTTTGCATCATTTTGGTGGCAGAGACTGCGTGCGTGCAGGCTCGCCCTGCCCCAGCTCTGCTGCTCCCCCCCCGCCTCCCCGCCTGCGCTCGACCGCGCTGAGCCACTCTGACAGCGCCCGCCGGCACCATTAGATCATTTTCCTTTTATTCCTGGAGTACTTGGTACTCTTCAAAACTACTCTCACCTCGCCTAAACTCTGCATGTAGACGCAGCATCTTTCCCGGATCGGCCTCACCGCAAAATATTTTATTTCATCTCTGCAGCTTGCCCAGCAGTCGCTGAGCCCAGCCGCGCCATATCACAGCAAAGCTGATAGCAGCCAATGCAAAAAAAACCCACCATGAAGCTGCACCATGAAATGCCCTGGTGGCTTCAGAACATTTTTGTTGTACCATTGCTGCACATTTGGAGGTCTTGTAAAATCTTTATGTTTGAAAGAGACTGTTCCCAGCGGGCTGGGGAGCTGCCTTTGAAGTGTGTCATGGCCTTTAGATGCTGCGTGCGGCTGGAGAGTGGGGGTTTTTTTCAGGTTTTGGAAGTGGTGTCAAAGCCACAGCTGTTTTCATGGAGAGTTAAAGGGAGCAGCATCCCTTGCGCATCCCTTGCTTTCCAGACTGTAAATGCCAAAATGTACAAACACCTGCATCAGTGAAAAAAACCACCCAAATTATAAGAAAACTCACTCAATGCAGAAATCAGTAGTCTGTTGAAGTAGCTTTTCTTCTGTGTCTCCAGCACATCACCTCTCGATTCCCATCAGGGTGATGTGGGATGTGGTTTTTGGCTTCACGACTGAGCTGTCGTTGCTGGGGGTGGCTGTTACAGCTGCACCTGCGCTGCCTCCTGTTTCATCCTCCTCTTTGGGATTTTGCCTCTGTCTGTAGCATCCTGGGGTGGTACAAATGCAGAGATTAGCAGGGAAACGAAGGGCTTCACTTCACATGCTTATGTATCCTAGCTGTGCTTGAAACCATTTGTATTTCACTGTGAAGGCTGCTCCATGTGTGAAGGGGGAGAGAAGATTGCCTCCAACGTGGATGCTCGGAGCTGCAGACGGGTTTCCCACACACCTTCTGGGCTCTGTGCACCGCAGGCTGGTCCACGGTGCCTGCCTGGGGACCAGATCAGCGCCTTGCCCATCCCCGCTAGCCAAACCCCACAATTTCTTGTTAACCCACAGCCTGGTTGCCAGCACAGTTTGCATGTCCTTAGCAGACTATTTTGAATAAAATGGTTCTCTAGGCTAGAACATTGAAGGTCAGGAATACAGAGAGGCTCGTGGGGCCAGGGATGGCAGGATGCTTTTAAGCAGTTACCGCTTTGCAAGTTATCTGTGTCCAACACAAATGAGATATTGGGCAGCTGCTGCACAGGATGAGTGGTTGTTGCCCATCGTCGTTGTGAGCCTTTAAACACCTCGAGTGTTAACTGCAAGCAAAACAGTCAAGGATCTTAGTGACTTTAAGCTACTTTTGCCAGCCTGCGTTAGTCCCGCATGACTCACTGCAATTAGGCAGCCCACAACTTCTTGCGAAGAGGCTCTTGCTGACCTGTGCTTGACCCTGTCTGAGTCCCAGTCCCCTTGGGACACTACCCAAGGACTCTGTGCCACTGCAGCATCAGGCCTCACAGCATAGCAAGAGCTCCTTATTTCTCGGATGCGTGCAGAAAGCAATGGGAGCTGACGGCACTTCACTTGATCAAAAGGCAGGGACATCTTGCCTTTGCCACCCGTGCCAGGTGGCAGCTCTTGGCAGCACCATCAAGCCTTTTCCTTTCAAACTCATTCACCTTTCACTCCCTTTTCACATTTACCTTTTACTTCCTTCTCAGGAGCAGCTCCTTGCAGCTGCCTCAGGCATGCCTCTGCCTCTGCAGCGTCACAGCCGTGCCCGGGGCACGCAGTGCGGGGACCCACTCGACTGCTTTGATTGCCTGAAATTAATTACATTGCAAAGGGCCGTCATGATCTTTGTAAATGTAGAGGAACATTTGCTGCCAGAGCCCCGTCACGCAAGCAGACCTAGCTGTGAGTCTAAGGTATTCTTGGGATCAAGGAGCAAACAACTTTAATTTTTCAGTCAGACTTCATCTTTATTCTCCAGAATCACTTTGCAACAGCAGCAAACTCTGTCATTTTCCTCTTCACTCCTTTTTTCCAGCTCACTTACGATGGCACTGGAAGGTGCCCCAGGGTGGGCAGAGTCACCAGGTGACACTGCCCACTCTGAAAATTGACTATTTACTCCCACACTTTGTTTCTTATCTTTTAACCAATTATTTATTTGTATGCTGACCTTTGCTCTTGTCTCATGGAAGATTAGTTGTTGAAGGACCTTGCTGAATGCTTTCTGATAATCCAAGCAAACCGCAGTAATTATATTTCCCTTTCTTGTGCCCTCATGGGCTCCTTCAGAGAGGCAGTCTGCTCCCAAGGCAGAACTTCTCTTTTGAAAACCTGTGCCGCCTCTTCCCCAATATGCTTATGCATGTGCCTGTTCACTCTTTTCTTTATTCCAGTTTCTCCTAATTCGGCGTGTTTACTCCTCCGTAATCCCCCAGCTCATCACTGAAACCTTTTTGGAAGACTGGCATAGAATCACAGAATGTGTTGGGTTGGAAGGGACCTCTCAAGGCCATCTAGTCCAACCCCCTGCAGTCAGCAGGGACATCTTCAACTGGATCAGGTTGCTCAGAGCCTCATCCAGCCTGGCCTTGAATGTCTCCAGGGATGGGGCCTCCACCCCCTCTCTGGGCAACCTGGGCCAGTGTCCCACCACCCTCAGTGCAAAGAACTTCTCCCTAATGTCTGATCTAAACCCGCCCTGCTCTAGTTTAAACCATTGCCCCTCGTCCTATCGCATCACATTAACCACTTTCTAGTTATCCGCTACAAAGAGAGCTTTAAGCAAGAAGTAATGTGTCGCAATTAATGCTGAAGCTGTTTCATCCCTGGGCTTTTTTATAGCTTTTGGGTGAAACCAGTTCTAAATCCAGCATCCTTGAAATAAGTTCATACAGGAGGGGAGATCATAGTCTGGTGTATTTATTTTACTTAATTGATAGCCTGGCCTTTAACTCGCTGCATAAAATGAAATCCGTGTTTTAAGACATGCAGTGTGTTACACTGATTTAAGAATACTTGCGCTGGGAATGTTGCTTTTAAAAATTCACTTGAAAATATCAAATCTGGACTGCTGACCAGGTCCTTTCAGAAGGGATAAAGGAGCTGTTAAACGTACCAGCAAGCATTCTTTGACATCCGCAGCTGTTAATACATAACCCCTAGTGTTACCTGGGGGGCTTTAGAAAGAAAAGGAACAATGAACAGGAAGAAAAATAATAATAATCTTTCTACTGTATTCTTTCCTTCCAGGACTGGTTGTGCCCAGGTTGCTGTTCCAGGCTGCTGGTTTGCAGCTCTTTGTTTGCTTTATGTGATCATAAATATTGTCAGGAATCTGAGTGTTTCTTTTACACATTCTTCTTAAAAGCATTTTCTGTAAATTTTGCACACACAAATCTGGAAAATAAATCGCTGCGGTGGCTGTTAATGCACATTGGCTGTGTTTAAGCACCATGAGTGGCTAACGCCTGTCAGCTGTAGGGAGAGGTGGGCTGCAGATATCTGTTTCAGCTGTGTTTAGGGGGTTGAACCATGGAGGAATGGGTAAGTCCAGGTTTGGGGGTGGCTGTGGCTTGAGGAGCTGCTGCAGCCTTGTAGGTCCAGGAGGGCTGAGAGGCAGCAGGAGCTGTAAAAAGAGGAGCATAAACACACAAAAGCTGTAAGTTTTGTTATTCCTAATGAAAGGTCTTGCTGTGTTTTGTGTTTGTCCCCAGTCGCAGTTGGGCAAGGGGGTAGCAGAAGTGGCCGAAGAGCCTTATCCTTGTAACAAATTAAAATTGGGATCGATGCTTGAACTACTTGTGGGGTACGGGCACTAATGTTGTAAAATCTGTTCTCCTACTTCATTTCTGCTGCCGCAGAGATGGAGGTGTGGAAGTAGGAGCTGCGATGTAAGGAATGCACGAGGGACCTGGATGTTCCTCTCCAGCCTTCCTCGTGTTCCAGAGAGAGTTAAGTCCCAAATCTGTTTGCACTGTTATTCTACTGCTACCCACCTTGCGCTTTGCTTAAATTTGAAACTGTAATGGCTAACACCTTTGGATTTTATCAGCTGTCTTAAGCCTTCCTGTAAGAGAAATTGCTTTCCTTTCCTTCCCCACCCCCCTTGTGATTGCCAGTCTCTCACACACGTCTGTTCTGACTGAGTGGTTGTCCTTGCTGGGATGACTGGTGGATGGGAAACCACGGGCTGGAAAGAAAACCATTGCATTGCTTTCTCCCCATGTGAAAGTGAGGGAGAGGGCCCTGCCATACCTACCTGGCAGCTGCTTTCCCACGAGACGGGATGTCCTCAAAGAAACCGGTTTGCTGTGTCCCCATTGTGTGTATGCACTCCTGGGCTGTTTGGTGATGAAGGGGCAGGCAGCTCTAGGGTGTAAGCCGGGAAGGTAGGGCAACTGGAGTGGAGAGGAATGAAGTGAAATGTCCTTGACTCCTTCTGAACCCTCAGAAACGGAGTCTGAGCTGTGGCAAAGGGGAAGGGTCTTCACGTTTGCTCAGACCTAAGAGCATCCAGTGCCCCCCCAGGGTGGCAGACCTGACCCTGCTCTCTTGTTTAGCAGCATCCAGCTAGTAGGATACTGCTGGCATCTGGAGGCAGGTGTCTGCTGCCAGGTCCAATCTGGTCCTTCAGCGTGTCCCTATGCTGGGAAATCCTTTCTTTACCTGTCTGCAGGTCAGCCCTCTGTTTCCTCTCAGGGCCCCAGTTGTGCACAAAGAAGCAATCTTTGGTTTTTTGTTTTTGTTTTTTTTTTTCCTTCTTCCTTGTGCAATCCCTACCTGTTTTCAAGTGATTACACAGTGGCACGTACAGTCTTCTGAATGCTTAAGCGCTTCAGCTCTTTCGCTCTTGGGTCATCCTTCTGCCTTGGATTTTCTGCATTTGTAACTTCTGCTCATTGCTATTTTCTCATTTTTTTTCTTCCCGGGGTAAATTAAAGTTGACCCCATAGCTTGTGTCTTTATACATCTCGTGTGAAAATGCAACCCTCCATCTCCTGCTGCCATGGCTCAGGCTCTGATAAAGCAGATCAAAATGCAGGTGACTGTGGTTTTGTCAGGGGTGCCTGAGTACTGAGATTTGAAGCTGGCACGCTGTTCATGCACTCGGTCTGACAGCAAACCTGCTGAGACGCTGTGCCTCTGCTGACTCAGCTTCCTCCACGTCCGGGAGATGCGAAGTTGGGAAAGACTCCTGTTACTTTTGCTGCGGGTGGCTGTATCGTTTTCGTCTTTATAACAATCTCTAAGTGGACAGTGTTTAAGTTAGTGGTGCTCCCTCTTCTTGGCTGCAGGTCCATGATACCAAACAGTGGAGCCCACTCAGCTGCAGTTCGTTACTAAGCAGAGTGGGTGAAAGAGCTTGGTGAAAAACCATGCCCTCCTAAACTAGAGCTAATTCTCTCCCCTCCTTCCCAGCCAGAGGAGGCTGGAACAAGAGACGTGCGCAGACTTGTGTCTCCTTCCCGCAAGAGTATCCGATGTGAATAGTTTTGCCAAAGCCAAAGGAACAAGTAAACTTGCAGAAACCCTGTTATTGGAGCGTTTCCCGAGAGCTGCACTAGCTGTTCCCTGGAGCTGTAACTCACAGCTAAACAACACAGAGCTTTGACATCAGGATAATTTTTCAAGAGTATATAAGGCGGGAGGGGGAAAAAGGAAAGGGGGCTTCTCCCATTCTAACCGGAGCTCTCTCAAAATTGGTAGTATGTTGTCCAAAAATATCCCAGTTCTCACTGGTCAGCATTTCACGACAAAACTTCTTGTCAGGACATCTGACAAGCTTTGCTGTGATTTCTGCTGGCGTGTGCCGGCACCTGGGAGACAGCATTTCTCAAACACTTCCATCTGCATCGCTCATTCCTCTCATGTGCCAGATCCCACCTCCCCTGTTTATCTCTTGTCTTGCACAACCCTTGCATTGTGCCAGACTCCTTCATCTCTCTCTGTCACTGCTCCGTTCTTCTCTGGCTGCATCCACGCTCCCTTTGCTCCAGGTGGGCAAACCCCAAATGTGCTGGTGTGGGTGGGAGTCCAGTAACTGGGCAGCACAGATGGCTTCTGGTCCTCGGTGGCCTCTCCTGTGTGTGCATCTTTGATGAGCTTGCTTTACTTTTTATGGGCTGTTTTGAGACTTGACCTTGCTAAGGACTGCTGTTCCCAACTCTGTGCCGATCTAATGGTCCTTGTGCCTGTGACAACTTCAGTAGCAACAAAAATCTGGTGACTTGGTAGGTGTCAAGAAGGACCCAGTGGCTTGTAGGAGAGTGTGGTAAAAGCTGAGAGTGCAGGGGAACGGTGAAGTTATAGAGTGAGGAACAAGAGGGGAAGGAGAAAATATGGGAAGTTCTTCTTTGGACTGCTGCAGTTCAGAGAGTTGCTCAAATGTCTGCTGTCTGCTCTAAAGGTTACTAAAAGTCCACCCAGACCTTGGTGAAACCTTGAAACGGTACTGCTCATGTAGCTGAGTGTAATATACTGGGTAGACATAGGCTTAGTCTGTGGCAACCTTGGAGCCTGGCGTTAGGGTTATGTGCATGCCTAGACCCACCTTGTGCTTCTAGCTTGAGGGTCAACGGGAGGAGAAAAGATGCTTATCTGAACCAGTTAGACCAGATAGTGTGTCTGTCCTGGGCTGTTCCTGGTGGCGGATGGAAGGGAAACTTCATGTTGTTTCTCACGGAAGTGTCTGTCGGCTGTGCCCTGCCTGTTGGTGTGGCACCGTTTCACGGTGAGCAGCAAGAGAAAGCTCTGAGCAAATTGATGTGTCTGGCTCTGTGCTGAGCTCCAGTCCCCAAAGCAGGACAAGCGCACCAGTGCTGTGTGGTGCCAATGCTAATTAGCCCTATGGCTCATTACAACTAGTTAATTTGGGTGCAGGTCTGCACTGATGTGATTAAGCTGCTTCTGGCCTCCAAGCAGGCTCATGTGCTCTGCGTGGCATCGCAGTGATTTTTGTGGGGCTACAGAGCATCGATCAGGGAGAGGTTTTTGGGCTTTATGTAAAGAAATGAGAAGGAAACCACAGGAGGGAGGAGATTGAAAGGAAAGGAGCCCCTGGGAGCAATCACCCAGGGCGAGGAGCTGTTGGATTTGATGTTACGTGTGCGATTTGTGTGGGGTGATGAGATGGCATTGAAGCAGAAGGGAGCAGGGTGAACCTCTCCCTGCACTGCCCTGGGGCTGCTCGGCAGCCTGTGCTGTGCTGCTGCAATGGGCGGGCTTCCCGCAGGGGAAAAAATAGACAAACCGAACAATGCGATACTTTAGCGATAACAGCTTGTGAACCATAAATTAGGAGATGGCCTGCCCCTTTGACCCACGGTTCAGTCTCGCTCGACTCCGATGCTCGCCCAGCTGTGGGAAGCATGATCTGCCCAGATCCTCCGGCCACCTCTCCTTTGGCCATGTCGTGGCAGTGGCTGGGCTGTGCCGGCATCTCGCATAACCTTCTCATGTTGCTCAGGTTAATGAGCCCAGGTCTCAGCTGTGTGTGCACGGAATAACAGGACAACCACAGGCTAATTCTTCGCAGACAGCTCTGTTGCATTATTTATAGGTATGAAGTAATATACTGTCCACGAGGGGAACATATGGGCGCTTGGCTGTCAGCATGTGGTGCAACTTTTCTGTTTGTCTTGCAGCAGCCTGTACGCAGGTATCTTTCTTTTTCCTCCTCCTTTTTCCAGTAAAGTTGGCTAAAAGATGCCAAAAGATAATGAGCGAAAACTGTAGCTAGTAAAGCTTTGACTTCGGAAAGACAAGCATCTGTCCCACTGGCACTGACTTACCAACTCACAGCTATCAACCCTGCTATCGATTTTACCTCTTAGTCTGAAATCCTTCGTGTAGTTACACTTAAATCCCTTAAGCAGAGCAGTCCCCACGTCTCTCACATGTCCTCTTGCCATACTCCCTTCCTACAGATGATGTAAAGATGAGACAATTGCCCTGGTCAAATGCTGCGTTCCAGCTCCGAGATTCACAGCTTGCAGCCCTCCTGCCAAGTTAATCATCAATCTATATACCTCCTCCAAAATCTCAACCTTTTCTAAAGCCCCTTAATAAAACAGATGAGAAATGTCAGAGTAAAGAGGCTTTTTTAATTGAAAAATGTGGTTCCACTGATATTTTTCCATGGCAAAGATTCACGGAGACAAGAATTTCTTAAAGCTTTTCTTCCTATTGCTTCATCTGAAGCAAAAGGGTATTTGGATTCAGCAAAATACTGTGTTTCTATTGAAAAGAAACGTTCAATTTCAACCTTTCTCATCCAGGACTCTTTAATTTCCATTTTCCAGTTCATGAGAGATCTCAGCAGTCCAGCTTTCCATTCTAGTTTGGGGTAGAAGTTAATTTCAAATGTCTTAACTTTTATGAGGAAAATCATCACTTAGCCCCAGTTAAAACCAGGAACAAAATAATCTTAGTTATCTGCTTTCTCCTCTCATCAGTTAAAACTGAGGAGTGTGTGTAAGCATTTCCCCAATCTTTAGGGCCAGGGAAAAGAGCCTGGCCCTAAAGAAAATCAGCGTCTACAAGAAAATTCGTGTTCTTCCTTCTGACCTGTGCAGTGTAGCGATGCTTTAATTTCACTCAGCACCAGCTTCTGCCTCGCGCTTCCCAGCGTGAATTGTATTGGTGAGCCTGGTGGTTTTCTCAGCATTAGCTCTAACCAGGAGAACGCTCCTATAAAGATAAATTCGTTTATTTAATAACTTTAATTGTATTTTTATGTGTGTAGAGTCAAGTACAAATGCTATCAAATATTGCTTTCCTCTTCCCCCTGTGCCTGGAGCCTGACTGATTGATTGTACTTGAAATGCTGGAGTCCCGAGCTGCGCCTTTGGATGCGGGAGATGTCTGGCACAAGTTTGGGAGTAAATCAATGTACGGGCAGCCTTTTTGTCCAGAAAGCGGTCAGGCAGTGCTGTGGAGACCCCGCTGCTCAGTAACCTCTGGTAGTGTCTGTGGTGGGCTTCACAGAAGCTGTTTTAATGGATATGGAGGTTGTGGCTGCAGATTACAGGATCACAAACTGGCAGGAGTTGGCAGGGACCTCTGGAGATCATCTCCTCCATCCTCCTGCCAGAGCAGGGTCACCCAGAGCAGGTGGCACAGGAACGTGTCCAGGTGGGTTTGGAATGTCTCCAGAGATGGAGACTCCACCACCTCTCTGGGCAGCCTGTGCCAGGGCTCTGCCACCCTCACAGCAAAGTTCCTCCTCATGTTTACGTGGAACTTCCTATGGTCAAGTTTGTGCCCGTTACCCCTTGTCCTGTCCCTGGGCACCACTGAAAAGAGCCTGGCCCCATCCTCCTGACACCCGCCCTTTAAGTATTTATAAGCGTTGATAAGATCTCCCCTCATACGAGAGGTGTTCCAGTCCCCTCACCATCTTGGTAGCCCTTTGCTGTACCCTCTCCAGCAGGGTACAGGTATCGTCTGTTGATGGAGTGAGGGAACGGAGCAGTGAACTCTGGAACTGGAGGGATGCGGGTGGGATGCCCTTCCCATGGCTCCCCCCATGCTCATACCTTGCAGCACTGGGGGCAGCAGGACTGCCGTCAGATCCCTGGTCAGACCTGAGGAGGAGGAAATCATCGTTCAGGACTGCTCCTGACCAAATGGAGGCACCTCTGTGGAAGGAGCACGGATTTTTTTTTGCACCTCCTTGTATTTTGAGGACTGTGTCGTGTATCTCAGTCCTGCTGGACAAAGCCCCCAGACGCCTGGCAGGGTGGGATGGGAGGGAAGCAGCTAATACGTCTGAGGCTGTTCCCCCTGGCTTTACCGGAGGGCAGTGTGATGGGATTAAAATAGCTGTAGCCTGCGGTCAGAGCCTTTCTATGGCAGCAGCGACAGCAATCCAGTCCCCAGTCTCAAATTCAGATCTGCAGGCATGCTCCCTTTTCCCGTAAGGAATTCGCTCTCTCCCAATTCCCACAGCCAGTTTCCAGTGTGTAGGGCACTCAGTCCCCTGAGGCATCGTGTGTCCCAGTAAAGCAGAAAGCTGTGAGGGCCTCACTTGGGGGAACAGCTCCCCAAATCCAGCTGCTCCTGCCCACATCCGAGTCCCTGTGTTCCGTGTAGCTGTTGGGCTGGTGTGTGATGGCGATGGAGCAGGCGCTCTGCCCTCTCCTCTGACCTGGGATGTGTCCCGTCCACCTGCTTTTCTCTTTGGAGCACGGATGAGACTGTGATTGAGCAAGGTTTTGGCTGGGTCCCATAGGGAATGTGTCTCGGCATTGACCGCCATCCAAGGGAATGCAGACAGATCACACAAGTTTGTGTCCTGCAGGCTCCTCCCGGCAGAGAAAGAAGGAAGAAAATAGGATTAAAAAGAAATTTCCCTCCTATATTTCTAGTTTCAGCTAATCAACGTTTGTTGGAACCTGCTGGAGCTCAGAGCAGCAATTTATGAAGAATTGTTGTCTCAACAAAAGTTTTAAGCTCTCTGGGTTGCTCAGCTCGCCCAAATGTACCTCCCCTCTCTCCTTTGTGTTAATGTCTTGAAAACTGCAGCTGTGCGAGGCAGCAAAGACTTTTCTGTCCTTCTGGTAGCCAGCTCCGAGCCCGCACTCGTGCTCTGAGGGTGAATCCGTTCGTGTTTCCCATGTGAAGGTGTTGGCAGTGCGTGGCCGGGGGCTGGGGAAGGTGGGAGAGCTGAGGGGCCGCGGTCGTGCAGGCCAGCTGCCGGCAGCTCCCTCCATAGCAGCCCTGGGATCTGCGTGAAGGCTGTTCTTGGGTGTCAGCGGGGATGGCAATATCAGAGGACAGTCCGTTATATGCCACTAAGTGATGTGCATCGTCTTTGCCTCGTAGCAAGCAGTTCAGAACTCAGATTCCATGATTTCTCTTCATAGTCTTTCAAAATGGGAGTCAACACTTGTTTCATCAGTCCTGACAGCAGCACCTCATGGTGTTTCTCATGTGGTACCTCTTCGTCTTCCAGTCTCTCCTGGCATGTTCCTTACAGATATATCGGCTTTGGTACCAGCTGCTGGGATTTGATTTAGTTGCTGTAATGGGGATGGCTGGGGAAGGGGAAGAGGAGGATGGGGTTTGCCTTAATGTAGGTTTCGGTTGTCTTTTTTTTTTTTTTTTTTTTAAATTTTTTTTCTCCTGATGCTGGGTCTGGCAGAGTGAGCAGTAGCTGGGGAGAGGTTCAGCATCATGCAGGGCAGCCGTTCCTGCCGCAGGATGCCGGGCTGGCTCAGGAGCCAGGCACAGGTGAGGATGCTCGGACTCCCTGCTTTCCAACCTCACGGTTTGTCCAGATGCACAGCGAGGAGAGGAGGATTACTGCAAAGCCAGCCCTCATCCCTCCTGACTGCAGAATCGGGATGGGAAATGGCAATCTCTGAAGCCTGAACTGTCTCTGACTGAAACCTTCTTGGGTGAAGGACCTGGCGGTGTTCCCTGTTCTGCCTCTTCTGGGGCGAGCCCTTGAAGATGGGATGCCTCTCTTATTTTGAGAAGATAAAGATTTTGAATATTATGCTGGGGATTTAGCTGCAGGCTGCAGCTGGGTCTTAAATGTTTTGGGGAATAAGAGCTGACTTTATTTCAAGCGAGAATCAGAATCTGGGATTTGAGCAGGTGCAGGACGGGTGAAGTGTGGCCATCTCCCCAGAGGGGATTAGGGAAGCTTTGGGCTTATTCCGCCTAGCAGAGCAGAGACTGGGAGGAGGGCTGGGAGCTGCCTGTGTGTGTTGCAGGGAGGTGTAGGGGAGGTAAATTAAAAGGTGCTTAAATTGAAAGGCTGTGTTAGTTCATAAATGGGTGAGCAGGTGACAGTTTGGGGGTGGTGGGGGCATTCCCACCTGCCCAAGCAGCTGCTCAGGGGAGGTTGTAGGGATGCAGCCTGAGCCGCTCTCAGCACTGAGGTTGGTGTGTGGCGTGATGTTTGCACTGTGGCAGTCCCCCTAAAGTCCTGCTCAGTGGGGGATGGCCTTGATCTCCCCTGAGTGCGTGGGCTTTATCTTGGTCAGCGGCTGTGCAGCATCCTCTGGCCTCTGGCAGGTCCCTAGAGGTGAGTGCGAAGTGCAGCATCCCGGCTCGCAGGCAGCCTCCACGGGTCAGCGCCGGGCTTAACCCCAGCAAGAGTTTGCTCAGGGGCTGTGAAATCCTTATCTCCGCAGGCAGGAGCTGTGCTGTAGTGCTTCAGTCCATGAGTAACTCTCGGAGAAAATACCGTCTCTTCCTATCGCAGATCACACACATGTTTTAGGCCAGTGACTAATTCTTGCTCTGAAGAACCATATGGCTGCACACCGTATGGGTGCTGTGTGGTTTGTAGCCTCCGTCCTGTATCACGTCGTGCATCGCTCCCCAGCCCTGTACTGGCATCCCAAGTCGGCGGCAGCAGACCCAGAGGTCTCCCTGCACTGGGTGTGACTTCCATGGAGAACGGAGCATCGCAGCCATTCTCATATCTCCAAAACACAGAGTTTGGAAAGCTCTCCCCGTCTGGAGCTCATTTCTGGCTGTGTGAATCTTGGCATGTTTAACCGAGTAATTCCCTTCATAGGCTGGGAAACCTTAATCCAAGGGGGCAGAGGAGTGTAGTAAGGGGTGGAGCGTGGGTTTTTTGTGTGATGATTTTTTTTTTGTGTGTGTGTTTTTTTTTCTCTTTTTTTAAGGCTTTTGTGTGTTATCAGCACATGCCCAGCAGTGGTACTTGCTGGGGCAGCTATAATTTTCTCGCTGCTTCCAGTGTAAACCTGCCTGGCATCTCAATGCTTCCATTGACTGCTGCCTCTGAAGCATGCGAGGCAGCAGCTGTGAGGCATCCCATGGCTTTCGGGGAAGATGGGGAGCTGTGAGATGTCTCACCTCCCGGTTTTCCAGGATGGTTTTTGATTTCCACCCTGCCTGGTGGATAAAGCAAGATGAGGGAGCAGCTTCTTGCTGGCATGAGATGCACAAATTAATGCTGCTCCTTGTTCAGCATCCAAGGGCTGGAAGGAGGGTGTCCCTTTTGGCTTGCTACCCCAGATAACTGATCTTCCCAGTCTCTTTTCTGACCATTTGGGGTCAAAGCAGGTCTCATCCCATGGGTCCCACGTGATTGCAGCTGAGGCGCAGGGCAGAAGCTGATGAGGATGGTGTTTGTGAACAGTCACCTCGCTGCCACCACTGGCACGGAGCTGATGGGGGCAAGAACCAGTGGCCTCATCCAGCCCCGCTCACACAGAGCTGGAAGTGAGGGGAAACTTCAGAGCAAGCAAGGAAAGGGGAGACAAAGCTTTTGGCAGGAGGAAGAGGTTTTCGGGGAGTGTTTAAACAAATATCCATATTGATATTTAGATGCAGCTTGTTCAACCCTTGTTCTTGTCTAGCATGTGTCTCCTTGCATCTCTTGTATTAAGCTGTGCTAATTTCCTAAACTGGTCCTGTATGTAAAAAGAAGAAAAGAGGGTGGAAAGAAAAAGGAAAATCACAACCCCAAAACCCACGAAAAACCCAATCAAACAAAAAATGCTGCCCCCCCAGCCCTACAGCCACACTATTTTTCCTATTCTGTTATTAAACAAAGTCTTAAGATTTTACTTAAAAGGGCAGAAGGTGGCAGAACAGGCAGGAAGGCTCACTAGAAGTCTCAGTTTGCTATAGCGCATGGTTCAAAGTGCAGTGAGAAATTATCCTTTAGCTCAGTGGACCTTTTGTTCAGGCCTGTGGCTCAATCAAATTCTTTATTCATCTCTGGCACCTCTTCCAAAGTCAGGATTATACACTTTTTTTTTTCTTTTCTTTTCTTCCCCCCCCCCCTTTGGTAGATCTGTCTCAGTTTTAAAAAGTCTTGCCAGCATTTTATAGCCACTTTCACTTTGGAAGACAGCGAACTCAAAGCAGCAGACCGAAAGCACTAGGATATTAATTTCCCTATTTCCATGCAACTGTGTGTTGGTTGTCAGCAGCCTCCAGAAACGTAACCCAGGCTGTGATTCTCCTAATGCCTCTGAGTGTCAGGATGCAAAGACACCCTGGTGCCGGCCCCAAATCATCACCCAGCCTTGCACCTGCAGGCAGCGGCACACAGCCATCCCGGGAACAGGCTGGGGTACCTTTTCTTATTCAGTGTGTGTGGAAGAAAGCAAAAGATCCCCCGCGGGGCTGTTTCTTACAGTTGCCCTCGGGAGGTTGTACTGTGGGCCAGCCCTTTGTGACTTTGACTAGCAAAAGGTTGTAAGAAGGAATTAGAATTGCTCTCCTAGCTTTTGGAGGACTTTTAATTTATTTTTGCTTTATTTTTTTTTTTTCTAATGCTTTGCAATGGCTGTTGCCCACCAAAGTTGGTAGTACCTCCGTGATGGAAATGCGTGTGTGGCTGTGGTAGGAGCAAGGTCGGCAGGAGATGGCCAGAGGGACCGAGCCGGGTTTGGCGCTGGGGGGTGCGAGGGCTGCAGGGGGAGAGCGAGGCTGTCCCTGCCTCCCGTGCATCCATCTGCCGGGGGATGTGCTGTGCTTGTAGGCAGGGGATTTGTGTGTCACAGTTTATACTGCATCTTATCTACCTGCTCAAAGCAGCTGGCCTCTGAAGCTGAGGCACTTAATCTCTCTCAATCTCTGTGTGAATACAGACTGAATCACAGGTAAGCAACTCTTTCCCCTGGGTAACTTGAAGGTACCTCAACAGCGACTCTGGATGCTAGAACACCACTGTCAGTCCTGGTCTGAAATGCATTCTGAGATATCCCTAAATAAGCAGAGATGAAGACGACTGATTTGATTAATGCCTCTGCCAATTTTGGTTTAGTCCAGCCAGCAGCCCTACCTTGCCTGACCTCAATTTCAGTGCTTCTGATATCAATGGCGCTCTGTTACTCTAACCCTGCCTCTCTTGCAGTCTCTTCTATTAAATAATCCAGCATCAGGGGGTGGGGGGAAAAAAAAGCTTTAAAATGGAATCTTTTTTTTAATACACTTTTTTTTTAAACACTTGTTCATGAGGGTCTGTTTTTTCTCTCTTGCAATGGAGGGCAATTTGTGTGGCCCTGTGCAGTGGTGAAACAGAGCCTCAGGTTCCGCATTTCCCACACAACATTGCCAATGTTTCTATCTGCTAAAATAGGTTTGACTCGACTGATGAAAATTTCGTAACTGGTGTTGGAGCATGAGCTGACGATGGCAGGGGAGTAATCCATAATCAGATCCTCAGGGATTAGTTCCACATTCAGGGTGTGTGCGCTCTTTTTATCACCATTATTATTTTTTTTTATTTTTATGAACACTCTTCTTACTGTGTCGGCAGAGAGAGCGAGAGGCTGACGTTGTGGATGAGGCACCGAGTCGAGACTCGGGAGGTCTGTTTTCAGCTCCCAGCTCTGTTCATCCTTTTGTGCATGGCCCTGCACAAGCCGTATTGGAAGGGATTCAGCTCCTTTGAATTAACTATGCAAAAACTACAGGTCTAGTTGGAGCCAGTACTTCAGTCTTCATCTGTGAGCTGATGCAGAGATAGAGGAGAGCTTAACTCCTAACTGGGGAACCAGCAAGCAATATGTTTTAAAAACCTCAAGGCAGCTGAGCGTGCCATGGGAACGATGGGACTTGCATCTTCCTGGGAAGAGGATCGCCCTGGCTCCGGGGTGGCGATTCGTACCTCAACCCAGACGTAGCTCTTTCCATATCTACAGTCCCGCAAAAGCTCTGCCCCCGACTCTTTGACCCATATGGTTGATAACTGCTTGAGGGATGGCTGCCTTGTCTGACAGAGTCACTTGGGAACAGAGTGGGTGCTATAAAGGGGTTTAAGTTGAGAGATTCAATACGAAAGCTGCACCAATAAATAAAATCCAGTGAAAAAATCAAGTGGTGACCTTCCCAGCAAGAAGAAATCCAGTCTGCTCAGTGAATAATCTTTACAGGTTTGCATTTCCTTTTCTCAGGAAAGGTGAGGGCTACTTAGATTCCTCCTCCCTGGCACAAGTCCTTGGCTGTAGACTGGGCGTATGCAGGAACCTCTTGGGTACAGAAGACTTGGAGTCTTCCCCCATCTGAGGAGAAATCCCCACGGCAGCACTGCTTATCCCAGGAGGGAGGGAGGAGCGGACTGGGATGTTCTCTCTGCAGCTGTCCCTGTGATGAAAGGACAAGACCTTTCAGCCAAAGGTTGCAGCAAGCCAAATGGGCTGTGAATCTTCCCAAGAGCTGCCAAAGGAAAAGGGAAAAAAAAAAAAAGTCTAGATTGTATGAAGAGGCTGTCTGAGGCTCTTCCTGTATCTGGCAGTTCCTGGAGGAAGGACCTGGGTCTCTGCCAGGGTCTGAGTCATCTCCCTATCTGAGCGGTGGTGGCATCCCCTTTGGGATGCACTCTGCTCTTGGATGACTCCCCCATGAGATGGATAGACTGGAGTCCTCTGCTGGCAGGAATCTTGGGACTGTTAACAACCATATCTGCCATGTGGACCCGAGATGGCCAGGGCCAAGAACAGAAAGCAGGAGGAGGCACTCTCTGTTATGTGGAGACAATAATGTTGATGGGAACTGGAAATAGGGTGTCTCTTCTTAGAAACTAATAAGCCTACAAAAAAATCTCTCGTCTTCTTACTCACTGCTGAGCAACTAGATCTTTCCCCTGCATAGGGCTGTTCCTCAAACCCAACGCCCTGTTTCCCTTTGGTTCCTCTGGTACTGCAGGAGCACGATGGCTCATCGCAGAGGGATGTCCCGATGGAGGCATATTTGGCCTCGTTCCTTGTGGGGAGCACTACAAGATGAGTGCGTTTGCCCCTGCTGCTGTGTTAATGACGCACTGGGCTGTGGGGACAGGTCTGCTGGCATCACTGGTGACTTGGCATCCCACTGAGTCACAGCATTAGTATTCCAGAGTGAATTAACATGTAAGTAGGAGTGTGTGCACCAGCAAGGAGAGAGCCATTCAGTAGCAATATTGTAAAACAAGTGGTCACATCAGCAGGTGCTGTAAGCATGACTTTCACATTCTGGGAACTGCTTAAGAATGTCTATATGCCTGAAGGAAAAGTCTGCTGGGGAATAAAAATACAAAAATATTTGCAAGACCTCTGGGTCTTCTACTGTGAAGTACAGTAATCCTTATCTGGGTTGGTTAATGGCCATAATGATTATATGAGTGAGTGCAATTTATTACAGTAGTTTTAATGTAAAAGTAAATTGTATTTATGATGGAGGCTGCTGTACTTGTCTGGAGAAGATAAAGATGCTTGAAACGTTTTTGAGGACCACTCAATATTTAGGGTGCTTGAAACATTCCTTCTCCCTTACAGGTATTTCTAAGAAGTTGTGTACAGTTCGGTGTTTCTGTGTATATAAAATCCTTTGGTGGTTTCATGCCTGTGATGACTCGTGTTTGAGTCATCAACCTGGGCAGATGCTTAAGTTTTGAGGAGAGATCAAATACATTCTTGTCTTTTGTAGAAACCCTGGTGGTCAGCAACAAAGTATTCAATCTTGAGAGCATGAGATGTGTTACGCTTTTGGATTCATGACTCTGTCCTCTGAGAAACCCATCCCATTTTATCCCGATCTTGTCAATGTCCGTCCTTATTCATTGTAATCTCTCTTAAAACAAATCTTTCAAACATTTTATGGTTAAGAAAAGGAGCTGGTCTCCACAGATTGACCTATTTCTTCCAAAGCCTCAGTTTTGGTCCCGAGGAAACATGCTGCTGATAAACAATTGCCTGTCACCAACCAGACATGGGCAGAGCAGTTGTGAGCTGCAGACGCCTCTTCATCGGCTGTGATTTTGATTTGTGTAACTTTGGAACAGCTGTCACCTGCATTTAGGTCCTTCGCGTTGTTCGTGTCCCTGCTGGTGTATTAACGGAGCTGGCCCACCACTCTTTTCATGGATACAGCCATGAAAGCGTAGGGACTGGTTTGAGCTCGGACACGGCACAGAAAGGATACGTGACTAAAGAGAGATGATGGCCGTCTGCGAGGGCCAAATCAGGGGAAGTCTGCTGGAAGGTCTTACCCCGGTGATTGGACACAGTCAAACTAAAACCATGAAGAAAATGGGAACAGGTTCTGGGAAGTGGGCATTGTTGTTCCGCCTGCACTTGCTGATCTCATGACTCTTCGCTTATGTTTACTTGCGAAGGACTGAAGTTGTGCTTTTTATTTTTTATTTTTGTTTTAAAAATCTTTCTTCAAGGTAGTAATTGCCTTGTTTCTTGCAGAAGACTTGCAGATTAATGTTTACAAAGTCATAATGCAAGGCAGTGATTTTGATCTCTTGTGATTTATGTGCCAAATTCTTTTTTCTTTTTTTTTTTTTTCCCCCCTTTTGCATGATTTGGTACAGACACAGTGATGCTACACTACAAAGAATTGCAAACACAGGTGCCTCCCCTGCATCTCAGGGTGATGGCAGGGTTAATGTTGCATCTTCTGTCTGTGCTTCTTCCAGCATCGCCAGCTTTGCTCCCTGGCCATTGTGTCCCTGTTTTTTGTGGCATTGGGATTGAACATAATCAGACCTCTGGTTTCTGAGGTGATGTGGGGAGAAGCTTTTGGCGCTTCCAGAGCAAGGAAATTAAGGGAGTTAATTTTGTTTGGTGGTGGGAGGAGAGACAGTACAGCAAGGCAAATGTTCTGAATCAATCCTCTTTGCTGAAGGACATATAACCTGTATGAGGAAAAAGCCCTATAATGAAATTTCTAAATCAAATTGAGCGTAACTGCAGTGCCAGTTTCTAGGCTGATTTCTCCTGGCTTCCTCTGCCTACTGGTGAAGCCTGGACGACTCTTCTTCCTCTTCCGCACTGTTCACAACATGTGCAGTTGTGCATCTTGCTTTTACCCTGTTGCTGCAGAAGAAGTTGGGGCTGTAATGGGGTGGCTGAGGACCAAACTGGGGTCAGGCTTGCCATTCTGCACCAGGCACTGCGGGTCTGCTTGCTGCTGAGCTTTTCTGCTAGCCAAACGCCATTAACTGCTTTGAGTCTTGGAGCAGCACTGGCCTGGTCCTCCCGATGGGCCTTGGCAGGTCCCTCCTCGTCGTATTGACCTTGTCTTGCCTTGGCATAGAAGAACAGCGAGTTCTTTCACCGGCGTTGCTACGTGCTGCACCCAGCAGAGCAGCTATGCGCGGGCACGAAGGCTGCCTTTTTGGTCAACTCATCAGGAATTCACTATGACTTTGAAGTGCTGCGTTTGGGAATCAGCAGCATGGATTGCTCCGTTCCTTCCTGGTTCAAAGCAGTCACGGCTGGTGCCTCCAGACAGGGCCCATGGCCTGCTGCGGTGACAGCTACTGTAAAACTTCTTTGCTTGGAAGGTCTTTGCCGGAGCCTGTCCAGGAGGATTTAGAGGAAAGGCAAAGTCAATCTGCCAAACTCCGGTGTCCCATGGGATGAGTTTTCCTTCTGGCATATTTAATAGGGAGATTATTGTTGGCAATGGTTTTCCTTATTTCATTTGCTTTGAAAAATCAGTGCTTGTAGCAGGGTACATCTCCCTGTCCCGTGCCCGCCCACGCTTAGGCATTGTTCGGAGATGGTGACACAGCCTAATTCTTTTTTTTAATCTGTCTGCGTGGTTGTCAAAAGCCTCTTGAAACAGGGAAAGTGGCAGCATTTTATCTCATGTGGAACAGTCCCTGCTTCGCTTGTTGCCTTTTCTCCCCTTTAATTTACCTCTGTAAATCAGGAATATTCCTTTGCACTTACTTGAGGTCAGACTGCATAATTTGATGATAATGTTAGGCTCAAAAATACTTGAAGTTGGAAAAGTTTCAACGAAAGAGTTGTGGTATATGGGGCAATCAGCCTAAGGCTATGTTTTCCCCCCCATACAGTCAGCAAAAGTAGTCCAACATCAGGAGTGCTTGTATGATAGGATACGCTTTCGTTAGTAATGTAAAACAAAACACCACTGATCATCTTGGCTTCTGTGGTGTTCTTTGAAAGGTCGCCAGGCTTCTATAACACGAGTTTAAATTTCTTCGTTAACAGATGAGAATTTTGAATCTGCTTCTGCCACAGCTTCTTTAGTGACCTAGGGCAAAAAAGTTATTTAAACTAATCTGGTATCAGCCTCTGTGCAGCCAGCGGGAGTTTGGGCTGGGTGGGAAGTTCCCTGGGGCCGCCCCGCGGGAGGACATCTCCCCAGGGAGGGGAGGGAGGAGAAGGCTTTTGGAGCTGATTGTATTTGTGCTGAGCTAGAAAATGATACTGAGCTGCTTTTAGTGCATTGAAGTTGTACGGCTTCTCCAGAAGCCAAGTAGTGTACTGTGGTCTTAAACGTAGTCTTCAGGGACCTCACTTAATAATTGCTTAACACGCGCTATCCTCGTAATGAGGTCGGGAGTTACAATTGTGAACAAACACATTAGTCATGTATTTTGCTGATGAAAGGGAGCAGAGGCTGCAGTAAATGCTGGGGGAGGCTGCCAAGGTCAAGAAACCTCTCTGTGAAGCCCCCAGCCAGGATCCTCGCGGTCAAGCCCGGCTCCGTTGGGAGCTGGAGATGCTCATGGCAAGTTTTGCTGGAAAGGCTCTGTGGTCCCAACGGCCAGCAGTGCTACCGCAGAAATGAGTGGCATTTTCCCTGGCTGAGCCAGACAGCTGTTTTATTGAGACAAGCTTTAGTTTTATGTTACATCCCTGCTCTCAGACTGTGGATTTTCTACCTGTGACTGCCAAAATGTCAGTCTTTGAGCGGAACAGGAGAAGTGAGGAAAATGGCTCAAGCTTTAAAAACTAAAGCAGCAAATACAGAATCCCATTCAGCCCGGCTCAGGAGCTGTTTACCTTTGAAGCCAGTGGGGAAAACATTAAGAAAGCACAACAAGACAACAAAACAAACGCACAAACAAAACAAACAGTTTTGTCCCCAGCAATAATCTGACCACAAAAAGGGAATTCTGTGGTTCAAAGTGTGACTGCTCAGGCCGGGGAGGTGCAGATAAAGCCAAAGCTGGTCAGAACAGTGCGACTCATGTTTCCTCTAACGGCTGCTTCTAATTTCACCTCCTGTTTTCCCTGGAAAGCAGAGAGAGTCTTGTTTCTTTTGGATATAATGGGTTCGGGGGATGCCAAAACGTTTTTCATTTCATAGTTTTGGATGGTGTTTAACTGTGCGAGCAGCGCTGTCGCTCGGTGGGAGAGGCTTCACCATCACTGTCGGTGACCAAAGCGTGCGGGGCTGGATGCGCTTTGGCAGCATTTTTGGCTCTGCCGTTGACTTGCTGCCTGTGGGGGACTTGTGCATTGGGAAGAAATCTTGGATCAGGAGTGAGCTGTGGAGCTGGAGCAAGACCTGGGATATTTGAGCACTGGGGTGATGTGGACCAAACCCAAACTGTCACGGGCTGTGGTTTCCCTGATGTTAGTGTGCTCCTCATGGAGTGTGGGCTCATGGGTGTATTCCTCCTGAACCATGATGAGTTATGCTCTACTGAGCCAAAAGCCTGCTGGTTTAAAGGTAACCCCTCGAAACTGTCATACCAGGCAAGTTCTCTGCATTTTAGGACCGTGGTGTTTGGAGGTGGTTCTGTGGTTTTCTGTATCGTCAAAGTTGTAGTCTCTCTCACCCACCTGGTCTGTCCTACCGGCATCTCCGCAGGTCACTGGATGGGGACTGCAGGAATAAGAAGCATGAGGCAAACTCTGTATCCAAAGGATCCGGAAGGCTTCTTTGACCTGTCCTTTGCAGGAAGGAGGATGTTGGAGATGGAGGTGAGGCCTGTGAGCCAGATGCCCCTGTTGCCCTTGCTGGAGAGCAGAGCCCCTGGGGAAGCGGGGGTGGTGGTGGTGTTCAGCAGAGGTGGAAGCTCTTCCCTGAAGCCCGTTGATTTGGAAGCATGCTGCTGTTTTAAAGTTGCTGTTTCCTGTGGAAATAGCCCTCCTGCCTCCTGAGCTGCCAAAGGAGTGATTGCATTACTCTGAACCTCTGCTGTAGCCAGTGGTTAAATGTGGATAAAATGATCTGGTTCCCCCCTTGGCCTTCTCGTACTCGCTGTACGATGAGCAAAGTGGAGCAAGAGTGGCTTTAGCTGACTGTGTGCTCTGCGACTGCTGTCAGCAACTTGTACTGAGACATCTGCTACAGCAGGGGCTTTAAACAAACATGGGTGGTACTGTGAGAAGCCTGACAAATCTGTGCTTCTGAGGTTTTGCTGTATTGACGCTGGCATAAAAATGAAAGCTAAACACACAAAAAAAGATGTATCTGGAATTCTTAAATAGCTTGTTTGCAGTCCAGTTAGCTGGAGCTTTGTGGAAATTGGGTTGTGCGGCAGAAAGCTGTGAGATGAAGTACTGTGGTTTTAGGATTGCGTTGCAGAAAGTCTTTAAGCAGATGAAGCTGCTTCGATGGTGCCTTTCCAGAGGAGAGAGGTTCTCCAGTACCCAGCAGAGCACGCAGCCCTTCTCCCCTCTTCATGCTGGTCACCGCAATCCTGCTTATTAACACTGATCTGGCAGGTACACCACAACTTTCTTAGCACCTTTCTATCCCCAAAGTAGCAGTTTTGGGGGGATGCCGCAATGCATTGCGTAGCTAGGACTTCGGTATGCCCAACTGGGACCAAAATGGATGCAGTCTCTGGACTGAGCATCTGCTTTGGAATTAAAGCGTGATTTTGCCTGGCTCGAGTCATACGTGTAACGCTTGCTGTGGTTAACGGCTTGGGGATACCTGTATTTCAGTAGCATGTAGGGTCCCTGGCTGTGGCCAGGATCCCAGTTAGAAGGCCCTGTGGCGAGATGAAATGAGAGATAATACTTCATTTGAGGCCATGTGGGATTTGCTGTGATTGAGACTGCTTGAGCAGAGTGTTTTGAGGGAGCGAATCACTTGGGAAAGGCTTCTGGGAAGAGATGAAACCAGGCAGATGTAATGCCAAACTCCTGGAAGATGGCACGAGTATGATGGCATCTCATTTAAGGACATCTGTGAAATAGCATCTGTCTGCATGCTCTGTCATCTGTTTGGTGTGCTTCTTGAGCAAAAACTGGTACTTTGGAAAACTGACCAAAAATGAATGTCAGGATGCCCCCTTTTTTTTTTTTTTTTTTTAAAAATGAAGTAGTCTCCCCCCACTATATGCACAGGGGTGAAAATGTGGCTGGGCTCTATTAAACATTGCAGCTGGTTCCTGAGAAACCTGTGAAAAAGATTCATGAAGCCATGGGAATCTTAGAAACCACAAACCACTTAGTGACTAGCTAATAAACTGTGCAGCAAAACTCAATTTTTTCCTTTTTTTTTTATTAAGGCAGCCTATGCTTGTAAGAAGGAGAACTGTCCCTTCCAAAATTCATGGTTCTTAAAAAATCTTTGTTTTCATGAACTGTGGGTGTTTTTCATAAGGTGTGTGAATATTTCGCCTCGACTCCTCAGCACGTTGGTGGTGGGCGCTCCCCCTGCGTGCCCTCTGGTTCACCCACCTGCAGATGTCTCCTCTCTGGGTGCTGCCCACTCAAAGGGGAACAACCGTTTCTACTGGAGGAGCTCCTTTAACATCTCTAATGTGCTGTCACACTCAACATGCTGCACAGGTTTTTAATTACCTCGTGATTAGCAGTCCAGAAAATCCCATCAAACCAATTCAATAATGTGCACCTGACTGAAGGCTGCTCCAGGGGTTCTTCAGTGCCAAGGTTGTTCTCCAGGGGTTCTTCAGTGCCAAGCTCCATCGGTCCCCCCAGGCTGAGGATTTTCCCTGCCTGGGCAGCTCCCACCAAAGGGAAGAGAAGCCTTTCGGGGTTTTGCTCCATGCTCCTCGCTTGGCTGAGGAAGAAATGCAAATTGCTACACGTGTCAGGTTTTATAGATGGTTTACTTGTTTCACTGGTTTCAGTTGTTGAATGCGTTTGCGTCCCCTTTGGCCATGTTAATATTCCATTTAAGGCTGAACTCTTGGGCTAGTGGGGGACAAGCGGTGTGGAAAGGAGAAACCTGCTGTTTTTCACAGCCACCCTGTCACTGTTCTCCCTTGGGAGAGGGTTAGTAAGAAGAAAGCTTCACTGCTCCAGTTCGTATGACTGCAAGCCCAGGGAAAACAAGGGTTTGGTGTCTCGGCAGAGCCATGCAATAATTCAGGGGTCAGAAAAGCCATGGTATGTGCCTTTTAGGGCCTGAACCCAGAGATGGGGGAGCGCTTACAGGGGAAATTATTATTGCTGCTGCTACTAACATCTTTACTAAATACATACAAAGCAATTAACGTTAGAGTTGAAAAATAATGAAGTAGATAAATCATTCACAGGGTGCCTGCAAAATAAAGGGCGGGGGTGGGGAGTGCCTGTGTAAAACTCTGTCAACTGTGACCGCTCTTTCAACCCAGCTGCAAGAGTTTGGCTGGCTCAGCACTTAATATTTGAAACATCCTTTCAACCCGGGTGAGATGAGTCATTGCACTTGACACTAGGTACCACTTCCCATACAAGCTCTGGAGGAGCACGACAGGCTCCTTCCTGCTGGAGACCAAACTGGCCTGAACCAGAGCCTCCAGGTTGGTATTCAGTGCTCCCATGTTCCAGTGCCCCCGTGTTACAGCCTTAAAGCATGCTGTCCTCCGTGTATTCACCTCCTCAGAACTGCATCCACAGGAATGGGCCCAGGGAGAAGCAATGCCAGATAAAATGGGGAAATATCAGGAAGTTTAACTGCTGGTTTAAAAGTTCCTCTCTTCGCCGTGTTACCTACCCGATCAGAGCAGGGACCTGAAGTTTGGGTGATTCTTGTAAACACGCTGACTTTAAAAACATCTCAAGGGTGACCGTGGCAGTGTGAGGGGACCATGGGGGTGTCCCTGCTGTAGTGGTCTTTGGGCAAGGGAAAAGCAGAGTTTGGACCTGATGACCCGCCTTTGCAGACCCGTCACTCCATTTCTGATATATCCTCCAGAACAAATCTGCATGTTTCCCAGTAACGTGGGCAAGAGCTGTGAGGTTACTTCCTCACGTGGGATGTCAGAAGGGCTCATATGGGCCTTACCGAGGCAGGACTGTGGGCTGGGGCTGGACCCAGTGCCGTGTTTGGGGTCATTCCTCAAGGTTTTCTTCACTCGCTTCTGCTCCTAGTGCCGCAGCAGACCCCAGGAGTAAGGGGCGTGTGATGGGCACAAAGGGGAGGTGGAGGTCCCCAAGGAGCCCTGGGGGAGGCTGAGCACAGTGGTGAGCCCTACTCAGGGGGTCTGGGGGTCCCCCTGCTCCCCCCTGGTGAGCTCGGGGGTCCCTGCCAGCCCCCAGCCCTGGGGCTCGCTGTCTCGGTGCTGCTCTCTGGTGAAGCAGGGTGGCCATCAAGTGGCTGGTGCTGGGACTGGCACAGGAGCCTTTTCTGTCCCCAGCTGCTCCAGGAGAGGATGCGAAATCCCAGTCCTGTTCCAGAAGGAGCGGCAGAAGTGTCAGGCCAGCTAAGGACTATTTCCATTCCAGTCGCTGGGTCAAACTCAGTAGCTGAGCGTTGGTCTGTTTGTTCTCTCCTGCGCTTGCCCAGGAAAGCTGCTGCTTCTGGTGTAAAGCAAAGGGAGCACAATCCCTGACCAGCCTGGTCTGGTTAGATCAGTTTTGTTGGAGTGGAGCTGGTGTGGACCTGCTGAGTGGATCTGCTCAAATAATTGATTAATAACTGCATATATAAAATATATATTTATATATGTGTTTGTATCTGCTTGGTTCCCTTTAGCTCCTTTGAATGCCCTGTCCTGTACCCTATGCTGGGATCCGTGGCTTGGTGTCCTGTTTGGGGCCAGCCCCAGCATGCAGAGGTGCATCCAGGGCCTGGTGACAACCAGGAGGAGGTTAGGGGACCCAACGTGTGCCCATCTCTGGGAATCCCCGCTCTGGCAAGGATGCTGACTGATGTGGGCACAGCTGAAGCGACTGCAGGCTGAGGTTGTGCCACATCTCCCTTTGGGTCACAGCAGTGACCTGATCAGTGAATCTTGAGGATCTCCCGTGTTTGCCTGCAAAAGGGGTTTTAATTTTGATGAAATTTTAGATGAAGTTGAGCCGTGCCCACCGTCCTCTGCAACAGGAGGTGAATGACTTGTGTAAAGCTCTTATGCTGAACAGGTTTATTCTCCTGATACTTTCACTAGAACTGTTAGCGCCATTAATGCTTTTCCCCCTGCTTTTCCCTTTCCTTTCCTTTCCCAAGCAGAACAGGAATAAAGCTTCAGAAGAGTTTAGGGCCCTTCCTAAAGCCATTGTGCTTCCAGCAGCAGCCCGTAAGTGTGCTGCCAGTGGATTTGGCGCAGATGCTGGGTTGCTTCATGGAGCAGACTGACAGCTCGCTGCCACAGGCAACAAATATGCTTTGTTTATGCGTGACACTAAAAACACCAAGCACCTACACGTCTTGTTTTCATCCTCCAGTTCTTTTTGCGCCACAGGTTGAGGGGGGTGGAAGGCACAAAGTTGCTGAGCAAGTTTCTGACTGGAGGTGGGATTGCGTGGGCCCAGGGATGCTGTGACGCAGCCTCCTGCAAGGGCCGCGCTGCCCCCAGCTGGGCTCAGAAGGGGCACGTAACCCTCTGGGCTCCCTGAAACCAGTCAGCGAATGCTTCATGGGAATGCAAGGCTGGGGGCCGGGGGAAACGTTGCAAACCAGCACTTGGAGGAAGGAAATCCCCTCTGTGCCATCCCTGCTAAGGGTCAGGAGTCCCAGTTGAGTGATGTTTCTGCTCTGTGCATGGCACGGCCTTTATCAGATGCTGAGCGCTAAAGCGGGGGTAGACACATTGCAGGGATGGTGGGGGGGCTGTGGGGTGGAAGAAGAGCCAAGGGGAGAGCATTCGGGTGGTTTAGTGGCATATTCCTGTCACTGAAGAGAAGCTTGGTGTTAGTCTGGTTGTTAGAATTGGTTTCTCGTTTGAGGTTCAGAGGATGTTGTTCCTTCCTACCGCTTCTGTTTTGTTTTAAATAAGTTGCAGTGGTTTCAGGTTTACTAAGATTAGAAGTAACTTTGGTCAGTCCTTTGTTTCTGTATTTGTGCAGTTCTGAAGATAACGTGATCCTGTGCCAGGACTGGGACCACTACTGTGACGCAGAAACTAGGTAGGAGCTCTCTCCCAGACACCTGTGTGCAAGTGCCACTTCATCAAAATCCTTTTTCACGTTTCTAACCCTTTTTTGGCCGGGGGGGGGGGGGGGGGGGGGGGGGAAGTATAAAGAAATTAATCTCTGGAAAGTATATTTTTGGAAAAGAAATAAAAAAGCATTTTGTATTCTAGGTGGCTTCATCTATAAATGCTCTTACCTATTACCCAGTGCTGCTTCAAAACCTTTCTACAGTAGAAACTGCAGAAAAAGTCAGTACCTACAATAGCACCTGGGTTGGAGTAGATGAAAACAAGAAGAGTGAGAGTCCCTGCCCTTGTCCGGGAGCGGGAGGTGGAAAGAGCTCATGGAGAGCCAAGGAAGAGGTAAGGGCAGCTCCACCTGGGAAATAAGCTTTTCAGTAGCCAGTTTGGATGTGGCACGTTGCCGTGGTTGCTATATATGTTTTTCAGGGCGGTGCGTATCTTAAATATTTAACACGGAAAGTGTAAGTCCATTATCTAGATGTTTGAGAACCAGCCTGGCACAACCCCTCGAGTTTTTCGGCAAGATGACTTGAAGTTGTTTGGCAGCAATACCAGTGCTGCTGGAATAAATGGCTTGTGGCTTGGGAGATGCTGCCTGGCTTTAGGAAGGAGCTGGATGGGGTCGGCATGGGCTGGAGCAGCACGGATGCCCTGAGGGTGCAGAAAAGAAAAAATGGAGTTGGGAGTGTTTGGAAGTGAGTTGCTACCAATGGCTGAAGTCTAAAGTCACAGCTCTGCTCCTGCTCTGCCTGAATTAGGTGTTTGAACCTCGTGCAGATGCATATTGTGGTTCTGAGCAGAAATACCCTGGGTTCTGGGCTATCTTTACAAAAAGGCTAGAAACACTCCCGGCTGGAGGGCCTTGGTCACCAGCTGCGATGTCTCAGAGGGGAGAGGTTTGATCACCCCTTTCAGCAGTCCTTCAGCTAACTGGTTTCCCAGCTTTTGAGCTTTTGCTGCTTCTATTTCATTTAAAAAACTTTGGGCGTGATAAAAGCATTGTGAGGGGCATTTGCTCACTGGGAAGGAGAACACAAGCTTTGCGTTTCCTTTCTCCTAATCAATTTACAGGCTATTTCTGTGAACGTCAGGCATTGTACAGACACCCTAGGCTCTTGTGGAAAGTTAATGTGGTTTTTTTATGAATTATATTATTTTACTCTGTAGGAAACAGACATTGACCTATTTAATTTTGCTGTAGGTGAAAGAAAAAAATAAATCATCCAAGGAAAGAGTAAGAGCTAAATGTAATCCCTGCTTGTTTCTCTGCTAGGTGGTGGTATCTGCTCTACCTTTCCTTTTCCTTCATTCACCTGATGTTATCGGATCATCGGGGCAAATCTGACTCGTGTCTGACTCCTGTGGTCTGGCTGGGGATGAGGGTACCCAAATGCTGCAGCCAGCCATAGGCACCTGCAAAGTCTGCTGGACCCCCCTGAGAGGAGTATCTGCTCCACAGTAGCGCTAATGAAGGGCATAGTTTCCTAGCAGGGTGAGAAACACCGAGCTATAGGCTGCAGTGTTTGTGCTCTGAAGGCAGATGGTTCTACTTGTGAGAAATGTTGTAATACGTAAACTTACTTTCTTGCCAGCCCCTGGGGGCCTACATGTCCTCTATACGCAAAAGAGTGTGTGACTAAGTGATCTGTGTGAGATAGCAGAGTACCAGGCATGGATCTGCAGGGCAGGGGGGTGCCCAGCAGCTCTGCTGCCACCCTGGTGGAGCTCCTGTCCTATCTGTGCCCACTGTGACCACAGCGCTGTGCCACTTGCCAGCCGATGGACGCCAGCTCCTGTCCCATCTGTGCCCACTGTGACCACAGGGCCGTGCCACTTGCCAGCCTATGCACGCCTGGCAGGGGCTATGTACAGCTGTGTGCTAAGTTTGTGCCACTTCTTTTTTTTTTTTAATTATTTTTTTTTTCGATGAGAAGAGACCAGATTTTAATCTTAAAAAACAAACAAAAAACACAAAAAACCCCTCCAACAAAAAACCCCAAACAAACAAAAACCCAAACCCCAAACAAAACAAATTTAGCCTGATCACTTTGCCTCTAGGCTTTTCCAGGCTCATACTGTTACAACCAGGGACTGAGATTCTAATAAATCGATAAATGTTTAACTATAACTCGTTGTGAAGAATAAACATTGAAGAATACCACACCCTGCAAGAGACTGGAGGGACCAATAACAAGCTTGCAAAAAAACCAGAGGAGTTGCTCAAACCAGCCATAGTGGTGAAAGAGCCTGACAAACAGAATGACCGTCCAAGTTAAAGACATTATCCGGAGAGAACAACCAAGAGTTCACTCCTGTGCGACCACCGGCCATCACTAGGAACCACCTAAACCCTCCCATGAAGCCCCTAACAGACTTAATGCGTGTGCGCCAAGGTGATGTGGATATCGAAATGTGTTCTGGAAATGTAGGGAATATGGAAATGAGTGCTGGGAAATGTAGTGACCATGCATATTCTGTACGGAAATAAGTCTCTGTGAATCTTGCATTTGGTGGACATGTTAGGTAGAGAGATCCGCCGTGTCCCCGGTGCCGAATAAAAGAATGCCTGCTTCTTAAGACTACATTGGTGTTAAGAAGGTCGTTCCCAATTTTGGTGACAACAGGAAAACAGCAACTAGTGAACAATAGTAGAAATAATCCTGCAACACAGTCGTTCTCAAATGAGCACCCATCCACTGGGCTTTTCTGGGACCTTCCTTCTGCAGCCCATGTTTCATCTGTTGTCCCTGTTTCCATCTTTTCGAGTTCTATTTTATCTTTTTGGAGCATGAGCTAATATGCACACAGATGTGGATAAACTGTGGGTTTTATTATTTTGTTCTGTATTTCCTTCCTAAAAATCCCTGATGTTCTGTTTCACTTTATAACAGCAGGTAGCACTGAGCTACGATTCTGGCATACGTACCGTGATCCTGGTGTCTCTGTCTTGAAGGGCTGATAGTTAATTGGGAGCTCGCTGCTGTGATGGTCAGATACTTTGTCATTTGCTTCCTCCCTTTGGTTCCCTTAAGGCAAAACTCTTCCCTCTTGTGGCTTCACACACGATCTGGATAATGTATCTCTCGCCATATTAATAGAGGAAAAAACCCAACCCATTAAAGACTGTTGTAGATCTATGTCTAATTTTAGAGTAGGAATGCAAATTTGAAAGGTTTCCATTTGTCCTGCGATTCCGTTTGGAAGGTCCCTACTTGAGGAATAACAAAGCTGTGAGTTGCCAGGCTCATACTGCCTGAACTCAGGGTTTTTATCCTAAACTCGGACCTCTTCTGTGTTGCACAATTGACAAGGCTTCGGCTAAAAAACACTAGCAAGAGTGACAGCAATGGGGAAAACAAGGTGTGTGTCAATAAGTGGTGCCCTGAGGGAGGAAAAGTTGCCTTATGAAAGAACATCTCTGTGGAGGGGAAGGTTCAGAAGGGTGAAAGTCAACATTGGAGGAACTGGTGTGAGCCCTTAGAGAGCCCAGTTATGGCAAATGGAGTAGGAAAAAACCTCATCTGTGCCCCTGGCAAGAGGCAGACTTTGGTATGAAAAAGATAAATAGGTCGAAGTCGTCATTGTGTTGGGTAGGAAAGAGAAGTTATGATCAAATGAGGAAGCCTCTGATTGTAAACCAAAAAATCTACAAATACTATGTTATGTGGCTGTTGATTTTACAAAAGAGGTCTGTCGTAAGCTACTAAACCACCAGGACATTGCATTGTGCTTCCCACCACCCAGGGCATAGACATGTGAAGAGCTAAAGCCCAGGCCTCTTGTGTATCTTGGCCTCGGAGTCAGGCGGTGGCTCCTCTGGGGTGCAGCCCTGCTGCTTCTGCTCCATGATCCTCTTTACCTTGTGCCAGTGGGCTCTGGACGATGGAACCATGAGCAGGGCAGGCTCCCGCAGAGCAAAGGGATCCTGTGGGAGCCCCGCTACCGAGCATTAGCCTGGATTCTGCATCTTCCTTCTCTTTGGATACCAGAAAGACATCCCACAGCAAGTAGTGGTTTAGTGCCCTTGCTGAGAAAATGGAAACTGTGGGACTGGTACTTTGGGTGCAGTAGCTACGAGGTTTTGCCTGTAGCTAGCCCCCAAGTGAGGGAGGGGGTGACTTACCTGGTGGCTACTCCAGTGTCGGACAAAGCTCATCTTACTGAAAAATAGATGTCTTCCTGCAGGTTTTACACTTCGACTCAGCCTGAAGTAGTTTGCACTCTCAAATGTCTCATTCTCAGACAGATTATGTCAATAAAAATCTTGTTCAAATATTCCCTCTGAATGCTGAGAAAAACTCGACAATCTCTGCCTGAATTTGATTGTTTTTCCAAATGAAACACATCCGTTATGCAGCTCCTGCATATGATGCTCCAGCCAGATTCAAACTACAGTCAAACAAGTCATGGGGAATGAAATATCATTTTACTGAATTGCACACATCCAGTTTTAATTGCAGAGAGAATAGTTTTGTCCATGTTGTATACATAATCAAATTCTTCTCAGATTTAATCATTTCCTTCTACCATGGGAAAGTCAGAGGTGATTTCCCTTCATGGCAGATGTATATTGACTGGCACACGTATGCACCAGAGCTTGGGAGCCTGGGCTAAAAACAGAAAGTCAAAATGCCTTTTTTACAATCCCTTGGACTGCAGTTAATCAAGGCAAAAGGATGTTTTTTGAGAAGGAAATGTTATGTAGGGATTTTTAGTGTCTCTGAGGGAAGACTCTCTTGACAGCATAAACCAGCTGCTGTTGGCCAGGAAACGTGTTCCGTGTATCGTTTCCTCCCTTATAAGCAATGTCCTTATCATTTTAGCAATAAAATAAACTACAGTAGCTTTCCTTTCATCTGTGCAATAATGTTGTTCAAACATAAACATTGATCTTCTGTGTAAGAAACATAAGTATTACTAAATGGCACGTGACAAAGCTGATGATGTGAGGCATCTTCATCCCATTGTTTTGAAACAAGATGGGAGAAGCAGAATCCTTAAATCTTACACAAATTTTGATTTAGATGACAAATTTTAGATGTAGAAGTATCTGACCATCACAGCAGCGAGCTCCCAATTAACCATCAGCCCTCCTTACAAAAGGCGATGATGTTTCCAGTAATTTTACTGAGAAGTTTATGGTTAAATAGGCAATGGATTCACCTTACTGGGTGGAAGACGGCATTGTGGAAGCTCCTTGAGGTCCATCTGGGCAGTGGTACATTTGGACCACATGGCATGTGTTAGCTGGGAACCCACCTCACTTTAGACGTTCTCCAGTATACCTGGTCCAAGAGGCGGAGGTGGCCACGTAGTTACCTCACATAGGCTGCCTGGCGTTTGTGGGTACAGTCCTATGTCTGTCAGCAGCGTTCGAATAATTAACTAAGCTGTTTTGGGTTGGGGAATGACTTGCTGGTGGCAGCTCTGCAAGAATTGGGTGTTGTGAGAGATCCCAAACAGAACATGACTGTGATAAATTGAGGGGTTACTCCAGGCAGTGGGACCTCAGCTGTAGCACAGTGTCCTGTTTCATGAGCTCTGTTTGAGAAAGAACTCCATGTTCCCCTCCATCTAAGTCATGGCTTGCTGCACTGGTGGGGCTTGTTGGCAGGGGGATGGTGGCTGAGCACCGGCCATCTGTTAACGCTTTGTAGAAATAATGTCTCAAGACCTAACTGTTCAGGGAGCTATCATCCGCATCAGATAAATAGCATGGTTTTTTTTCTATAGATGAGAAAAGATGACACTACCTAAGGCTGAAGGTTATCTAGAAAGGAGGAAGTTTGTGAAGCAAATAAATCTGGGGTCATGCTTAACTTGTGAAGGTGGAAGAATGGGTCCCCTCCCTTCCTGGTGTGGCCTGCAATAGCCAGAAGGTGTGTTGGAATGATGGCTACTTTTGAAATGATATTTCTTGTTGGGCAATTTGTGGTTCATGAACCACGTCGTCAGCCATGTTGGGCCTCTTCCCTTCACTGCATCTCTCCGTGGGAAGATCTCTTTGTGGTGCAGCCTTGGTAGAGAAGGCGAGTGTGATTCTTCTCTGAGGAGTTAAAAAATGCGGAGGAAATCATAAGACTTGGAGATCTGATAGGTGGTTAAGCTGGAAAACAGCTCTACAGAGAGCTCTTTGCTTGGGACATAGCTGTAAGAGAGGTTCTCCTGTTGGCACAGCTCTCTCGCTTTTGAAACATAGGCAATCTTCTGTTGAGATTCCCATCTCTCTGCCTGATGGCACTGAGATCTGCTCTGATGCTTCAGAAATAGTGCTGGCATCTGCATATAGCCATTGCAAGATCCCTTTGCACTGTGAGCTGAAGTTGCTCTACAGCTGGAAGGGAGACCCCAAAGCCAGCTTGGCCCAGGTGGGAGAGCAGGGGGTGAGCACAGCCCAGAGCAGACCAGAGAGGGAAACACAGTGCTGCAAAGGGATTTTCTTCTTAGTTTTTCTGCCTTGCCTGAAGCAGTGGACCAACAAGCCTTGCTGCAGACAGTGTCTGTGGGGGGACTGTATTGGAGAGGATGTGCAAGTCCCTTGCAGTGTCAGGAGTGTTCCCCACCTGATTCCCCATCTGCAACAGCCACCAAGGGGCTTGGGCTGCAGTGGGATTAACAGTTTCTATCTCCTCAGTGTGCAGTAAATATAATAAAGTCGCAGGCTCGTGATTAAACATCCCTTTTAGAGAGAAGGAAATAGGGTTAAAATCTCCAGGTTCCTGGTACTAGTGTAGTCTGTTTAGTAGGGGAGCGTAAAACAGGCCCAACGGTGTCAAAAGTTCAGATGTCTGTATCATTAAACCTATGTATATTTATCCTTTGGAACATAGATAAGAAAAGGGAAACATAACTGGTTCTCCATGTCTTGCTGGACGCAGTGATGATATCTCAGAGAATCGTGAGAGTTCCTTTCATTACTGGACTCCAGTGTGACACAGGAAGTAACAGAAGTGGCACAAAATCCCCTGTCTTTTGTGCGAGGGCTGAAATAATTTCCTCTGAAAGTGAAATCCACATCACAAATAACCCCCCTTCTTATAAATGGCCAAATTAAGAGCAGTGCTGGCAGTTGCAAAGTATGGGTCATACAAGGAAGCCTTCCAGAGGATATAGCCTGCCCCAGATGGCTGTTGCTGGTGGTTCTTGAGGAAGAGGTCTTCTGTCCAGGGACCTCTGGAGAGATATCTGGGGGCAGATCAAGACACCAGGAGGCAACAGCCCCTCTCAAACCCAGTTCCACCCCCCCCGCCCCTCAAAGTGGCTGTACTGCAATGGCCAGGTCTTAATCCCTCGTCAGAGCTGGTGGATCCAGAAGTCATGGCTTGTTCATAGGAGGGTCTTTTGTCTTACTCACCTCCTGTGTTTTGCCATGTACTCTTCACTGTTAGGAGTTTAATTTCTTTTCCCTCTACACTGACCTGTCTGTGTCTACATTTCTCTGGTTTTGCCTAGAAGAGTAGATGGTAGCGTGGGTACAGTCTATCCAGCTTTATGAGATCTTGCAGGCTTCTCCTTTGCTGTCCATGATTTGCCTTCTACTGCCCCTGCTTAATTTTGAAGCCTTGAATTCCCACTGCTGTGTTTGGTTGGTGCTGCTGAGCAACATGCTTGGCTTTTTCCTCGCACACAGTACCTGTGGACTACCTACAAGAAGGTAGGTGTCTAAAAACTCTCAGGGTCTTATGTTGAATTGTGTTACGAGAAATCATTTAGCTTCTTATTTTCATACTGAGTTCTGGAGTTGTGGCTTGTGAGCTGTTGCCCAAGCTGGCCTAAGGAGATGAGTAGTGCTGGACTGGGTCTGAAACTCGGGGACAAAAGGCATTAAACTCTGTACGTGGTCTTGGGATAGTTTCTCTGGCTTTGCTCTTTGAGGACCAAATCTGCTCCCCAAAGCAGCTTGTACCAGATGTATCAGGGAAAGGTTTTGCCTGCAACGTTTGTCTCCTTTTGGATTTTGTTATTCTCTGTGCAATATCTAGAGTTAAACTCCTCAGAAGGCATACGAGCTTCTCCAAGATGCTAAGGAATGTGTCATTGCCTTTTAAGTATTCAGTTATGTTCTTCGCTTTAGAGCAATAATGCAACTGTTTGTGTAAGTAGACTTGTTTTGCAATTCCATCATTTTGGTTTTGAGGCAGAAATATCCAAAGCTGCAGAACCTGCGTTCTGTTGATGCAGACATAAATGTGAACAAGTTCCTTGGTTTCTAGACAAAAGGTGGCCGAGCAGGCTGTGAAGTACCTGCCAAGCATGCAGACCCAGGAGCAAGTTGTGGCACTTAGTAATTATCTTGGGGGCAACTTTCTTGAGCTCCCTTCTGAAGCCCAGAGGTGTCTGTGCTTCTACAGAGAGTAAAGCGGAATACGGGAAGGGTAGGTTGCTCCAGATCATGTTGTGTGACCATCTAGGAGCTGGGATGTGCTGTTCGGTGGTCTCGGCTTTTAAGCTTGCAGGCTTGTCATGTAGTGCATATTTGCTTATGGAAGTATGCTCACATTTTGAGCCTACAAATGTTCCATGCCACCAACCCCCCACTATCCAATAAATGTTCCCAACAGAATTTATAGCTGGTTATTTTCACCCTCTGTTTTGGCCAAAGAAAACAAAACGAAAACACGCAGTCAGGGCTGGGGTTGCCAAGCCTGGAGTGGAGAAGAGTTGCTGCTGCAGTTCATCCTCCCAGATGTGCTCTTTGTCTGCTGGAAAATAGATGGGGAAAGCTTGAGGGTAGCAAAGAGCTGATTTTGCTATACTTGAGCATTGCCTCTTGTGAAAGGGAAATTCTGTCCTGCTGCTCCAGGCAGTGCTGTATTTGCTTGGCCTGTGGCAGGGCAGGCTGATGTGCACACAAGCAGTGGTTTTTTAGCTGGCAGAAAGTGAATGAATCCTGTTGTGCTGGGGTTGAAAGGATTGCACCACTACTGTCTCAGACCTGCAATCTATTGGGGAGATGTGGTCCCCCATGGATATCAGATGATGTGGTTTAAAAAAAAATAATCTGAATTTGGGGTATTGGTCATTAGGAGCTGCTTTCTCCTGTGGTTCTCATACTGTATAAGCCCCTGTTTTGGGAAACTGAAGTAATTTGCTTTTTCCTTAATGAGAGTCCCTTTCTCCCCACAGACTGCTTGTGACTTCTGCTGGAAATGATTTCAGTTATGGTCCAAAATGCATGAGTCCAACTTTCCCAGAGAACGAAAAATGATCTCTCAGCGGCTTGTGTATGCCATCCACCACGTCAGCAGTTCCTATGAGCTGGTGTAGCTCGTGGCAGTGATACGCTTGTATTTAGATGCCTGCTTGTGTTAGCTGGGATTCAACTTTATTTTGGCTGCATGTTGTGGGGCAATTGTAAAGCAAAGAGAACAACACATAGGCTAAATTAAACCTTGCCTGTACGGTTAGAATACAATAAAAAGAGCATAGAATGGTTTGGGTTGGAAGAGACCTTAAAGCTCACCCAGTGCCACCCCCTGCCCTGGGCAGGGACACCTCCCACCAGCCCAGGTTGCTCCAAGCCCCGTCCAGCCTGGCCTTGAACCCCTCCAGGGATGGGGCAGCCACAGCTTCCCTCCCCTCCCTTCATTGAGATGAAGGAGGATGGGACTGGTGGCAAATATTTTTCGTGGCGACTTTTCAAAGAAGTGCTCAAATAAGGTTGTTGAGTCATCATAGGCTACAAGAAAAAAAGCAGAGATTAAATTTTCCTCTTGACAGGTGACTAAAGGGCGGGCTCATGGAAGTCATGCATTTGTGAGCAGGAGCAAGACCAGGCATGGAAATAACGTCATTAGATTGAGTGGGCAGGGGTGCAGCCTCCGGGCTCGCGAGGGGCCAAGATGCTCACAGCTTCCCCAGCGATACCCGATGGTAGTCTTGGGTATGAGGAGGAGCCCACCTTCCCTGCACCCAGGTGCTGTGGCTACAACGCAGCCTGCAAATCTCTGCATCCATTACCTTGAAAATAAAGTTGAGCGTTAGCTAAGTGCTCGTGTTGCAACAGAGAGCAAACGCTGAGAAAAAAATGACCTGGGCGGAGGCAGAGGGAGAGAAAATTTAGTGGTTTTTTTTCTGGAATGCTCCTTGTGGCAGCAAGTCAGAGTTGGACAAGGTGAGCTGCAACCCCTGTGGCACGTGGTGCTCTGTTATCAGCAGCGCGATGACATCCCGCTGCCTGGCAGCATGGCCACAAGACAGACGCGTTGTCGCTTGCATCTTGGCCTTGGACTGTGGGTGTTCGTGATTTCCATTGCAAGGGCAAAGTGCTGGGGCTGGCGTGTGCGCGTTTGGCCAATGTGCCGCTGGTCACTGGCCGGGCAGGCAGGCTGTCCTGTCTACCCGCGAGTCCGTCTGAATGCACTGCAAAAAACCAGGATGGCTCTTTTGGTCTGCGGTACATAAATCCCGATGGACTTGCTGGCTATGGGACAGATCTGCAAGCAGGTGGTGCTTATCTTGAACGGCACTAAGTCCCCTCTAAATATACTTATGTTTTAGGATAAGATGGTCAGGGAAATGCCCATTTTCCTTAAAATTATTTTGAAGGAAGTTGTGTGTCTCTGTTTACAGGCTGCTTGGAGGATATAGTTTTAAAAGTGGGATTAGCTAATGCAAGCAAAGTGTATAATTTTGTTGTTACTAATGCAGTCAGAGCGCTGGCAGTCAAAGCATTTAATAGAAAATCAGTATTTCAGCTGCGGGAGGTGTTTTACAGCCCGCTGTATCTCTCCATATGCCACCAGGGTTTTTAAGATGTTAAACTAAGGCTTTCTCGGGGGGAGAGGGAAAATAATCCATTAAAAATTAAAATTTGTGTCAGCAGTAAGGTACATATATGAGCATCATATACCAAAATGTTACTCTAAAGGAAACCTTAGGCAAGGATTAGACGTTCATATACAGTCAGACACCCCGGGTGCTGTGTCTGGCAGGCAGTGGGAATCCCTGGCTGGAGGGAGCTGGGGGAGGCTCTGTGCTTTATGGATTGATGGGGTGCTGCTGCCTGCCCTCAAGTATTTGCAATTTTTGAGCATCCACCAGCAGATCCACCCCCACCTGCCCTCTTTGTCATGCTCCACAAAATATTTGGTGTCTGAGTGAAGCAATCTTTTGCCCTGAAGGGAGGGGGGGGAAAGAAAGAAAATAGAAGAGCCTGAGCCAAAGCATGTAGGAATTTTGGAAAGAAGGCTGCAGCCTTGACTAGAGTAGGCTTGGGGGGGAGTAGATGTAAGAATGTCCTGAAGAGAGATGTTAATTCAACTTTTTGCACGTGGTTATTACATAGGGTCTCAAGCAGGGCCAGCACAGCGTGCCTGCCAGAAAAACACAGGGGAATTGGTTGTTTTGGTTTGTTTTTATTTTTTTTAAAGGGAATGGCTCGAATTTAATGCCCTGAGCCTGGAACGTGAGGGTGTAATGGCAGACAAATGACCCAGCGTTGGAGTATTTTTCTAATACAGAAGTCCTGAACTCTTGACTGTAAGAACAAACCAAATCATCCCCGGAGTCACCTGCGGGGCAGCGGTGGTTTTGCAGCACTGTGATTAAACTGCTCATTGATGTGCGATGTCTTCTAGATAAAACCCTGAAATGGTGTCTCCCTAAGCTCATGGTCCACCTCTCGAACGTCGAGGGCTCAGCCTGCAGTGCTGAGGGAAAGCCGAGGACATAAATCCTTCCCAGAAACGCTGCTTTCTTTAGCGCGCAGTTTGTAAACACAACTTGTAAACACGATCAACTTACCTGGACCTTTTTGTCTGTCAGTCATGGGACGAAAATAAGGACAAAGTGCAAACGAAAACCATCCTGAGTGAGAGAGTGGACTGTGGACTGGGAGGAGGCATTGCTCTTCTGGGAAGCTTGTAGCAGCGGGGAGCTGGGACTGCTGTCTGTAACCAGCTGCGGACCACGCGCGGTGATGGTCAGGGTCCAGAAATGTCATTGCGTATGCCAAAAAGAATGGCCAGGTCAAGGAAAAGAGCTTTATGGCTCTATGACACTATCTAGGTTCACGGGGGAGAGGGAAAGGTGTGGGGTCAGCCGCTCTCCAGGTCACTTACCCGTTGTAACCTTGTGCTGTGCTTGCTGAGAGTTTAAAAGAACTTCAATAGTTTTATTTGCCTCCTTGCCACACCAAAAAAAAACCCAAAAAAACAGAGAGAAGGCAAGCAGCAGATTTTATCCTCATCTGTGTACCCTGCGCTTATAGGCCCTGAAGTTTTCCTTTGCGTGGTGCCGGAGGCAGCAGAGTTCACCACAGAATTGCTCCTTTGACTGGCATGCCAAACTGCAGCTTGCCACCACCATGTAAGATATAATACGGATTGTAAAAAAAACAAAAACAAAACCAAAAAACCCCAAACAAACAATACTTCAAACCAAACAAACACCACAAAACCACCCCCCTCCCCAATCACCTGAATCTGCTGGTGAAACTGGAGCCCGTTCCCATCTGAGAATGGGCAGATCTCAAAAGTGTCCTCAGGAATGAGCTTTCCTCAGCTCCCAGGGAAGGGGAAAGGCTGGTAAGGAGAGAAGTGAGCAGCTGCAGGGAGATGCAGCAGATGAGGAGGAAAGGTGCTGTGTTGGAGTGTTGAGGATGCTTTGGCATGTGCTAGTCCTCAAAACTTGCTGTACCCAGGGAAGGGTCCAGGCGGGAGCAGCTGCATTGCTGGGCTGGTCTCAGCAGGAAGGTACGTTGAAATATGGGACGCGGTGCCTTCTAAGCTGGTAAAAAATGGAGTGCAGTGTAGTGGTTTTGCTTTCCTCTGCTTCCCAGCAGTTAGAGGATCCCCGTGAAAGCCAAAAGAACAGCTCTTTTGAGAAAAGAAAAAATGTAGGAAGGTGGAAGATGCACTAACTTCTGCTCATTTCCTAAACGCCTGGATTCATTGAGGAAAGGCTAGGAACTAGGACGTGGCTGTAGATGTTTAAGCTCCCCCATTTATGCACGTTGGTGGCTGCAGGCACCTTTCCTGGTTATGTGTGAGGCTTTGCCTTGCAGCAGCAGTGGCTGCCCTGGGGGGAAGCTGAGATCTTCTCTTGTGTTTGTGCCAGGACTCATAATGGCACATATGGAAAGCGGGCTGATGGGGCACGCAGAAACCGTGAACAGCTTGATAGAACTGCTAATGCGAAGGTCATATTTGCCATAGGGCAGGAACATAAACCTCAGAGTTCACTCTGTAGCTAAAGGAAGGGAGACACAAGGAGGGAGCCCATCCGTTAACACCCTTTTGTCTCAGAGGGAATGAGCTGGTTTTTTTCAGAATCTAAAAGCAAACTGATGCATGGACCATGGATGAGCAGGGAACAGTATCTTATTTATTAACTTGGACAAAGTCTTCCTCTTCAGGCCGTTTCTCTCTCTGCAGGGTGGGGACCCAGGTGTGTTCAAACTCCCCAGCGCTGCCTTCAAAAACTTAGAAATCTCTTTTCTGAAAGTAACAGCTGGTGCTTGTAAACTGCCGTGGGGACCTTTGCCCCATGGGAAGGGCTTGTTGCTGGAGCTTTATCAGCAAGGATTAATATTACAAGATCTTTTTTTAAATGTTGCCTTGATTCATCTTTTCAGTTCTGATTCCACGATAATTACAGATCTGTGCTCCAAAAGGGCAAACCTGAACTTCAGTAAACACCAAATGTTATCCTTCAATCTGGCAGATGAGTCTGGAGAAGCGTGTCAACTCCTGCTTCAGGAACACTAATGTTCCTTTCATCTATTTTCTCTTCTTTTTAGTCTGTGAAAAGCTGTGCTTTTTGGTGTTCCTGAAAATCTGTACTGAAGGAAGAGTAACTTGTGTGCTTTGGCTGATGATCTCGGACATATGATTTTTCAGGGAGTATGTCCTGTTTAACAGTGAAGAAAAAAGAATAGTTAGGGTCCCACAGTTAGGGAGAAATCAAAGTAATCACGGACCAAATCCTGGATTTTAGTTGTAGTTTCTCTTTTATAGTTCTCGGTCTCTGTTATTAAAGGGAAAATTATAACAGCTAACTTTGGTATTACACAATAATAATTCTGTTCAGTTCTTTCGGTTTCCTTTCACAGAAGACTTTGGATCCTGTTGTAGTTTATTTATTTGCTGTGGACAAACTGTCTATAGCAATGTTGGGTTTGAGTGTGTCTGTAAAGCTGGAAATGTTTTGAATCTCTGCTCCCTGTTATTCTGATCTCTGAGATGCTGTTGGGTATCAGTTGTGCTATAGTTGTGTCCCCAGTCAAAACCAGAGCCCTGAGGCACTCAGGGTGTACGGATGCTCGGAAAAGGATGGTGTTTCTCCCGAAAAGCCAACAAACTGCTTCTAGATTAATGGTCTACAGCTGCAGATATGGTTCCTGTTTGGCACACCAGGAGAGCTCAGTGCTGTTCAAGGAAATGACCTGCCTTTTAGAGGAAGGTTGGGCTGCAGGCTTTGGGACATTGCCACAAACACTGGAGTCATAGAATCATAGAATTCAATGGGTGTTGGGTTGGAAGGGGCCTTTAAAGATCATCTAGTCAGCAGGGACTAGATCAGTCTAGTCAGCAGGGACATCTTTAACGTTTATTTCTTGCAAGAGAAGAGCTTGGTTGCACCCCATCCAGGAATTTTCCAAATGCTGGTACTGTACAGTACAAACAAGACTCATGGAAGTCTTGGAAGAGCTGCTTTATTCAGACTTGCTCTCTCCCCAGATATGGCAGGATTACTGCTTCAACCTCGGTCAGCCAACGTCTGCAGCTCTAAACGGGTCGACAGCGAAACAAAGCAGAGGCACAAGCAGCACGTGAGCTTGGCGCGTAGGGAGAGCACCTCTTATGCAGACTTCAAAATAACTCTCCCGTCACTTTTCTTAAAATGAACAAACGAAACAATCGTAACAGAAACTGCCTGATCCTGGGGAAGGCCAAGAAGGTGATTGCACCATTCTGCAGTGAATCTGCATGCTAGTAAGAGCAGCTGCTGCTAAGTGATTGTGTTGAAGGAAGTTTGGTAGTATGACGATGAAGCTCTCCTGACTCATCCAGTGCCCTGCAGTCTTCTGGAGTGGGAGGCATCACACCATGTCCATGCTTGTTCATAGCACCTTGCATCATAAGTCGTAAAGCTGGTAAAATGCTTGTGTCCTGGCAGCGGGGTCCTGCTCAACTGGTACGCAGCTTCTCTGCGTGGCCCACCAGCCCTGGCTAGCCTGGCAACTAACGAGGCTGAGGATTTATATGGCATCCAGACCATAACTGGCACGGGGGGATCCCTGTGCTGTGCTACCCCACGCAGCAGAGAGGAGTAGAGGAGGCTCACCTCTACGGTTGCAGCATGCATCTCTGTTACTGACCATGGCCTCAAAGTCAAAGCAGTAAAGGATCAAAATTATGGCTGCAATCCATCTATCTGTGGGGTGAAGAAGATAATCTGTCCTCATTCTTGCCCTTGGTCTGTCTGCTGTTTCCAGGGTGGTGCACTTGAGGTAGGGGCTGTTTCACGGGGTATCTCCAGGTATGGATACTGTGGAAGCACTGAACAGTGCAGCATCTCTGGGATATGGAATTGTGTTGTTCCTTAACAGGGTTCGAGCCCGATGCACAGCAGCCAGTAACTACGCACGGGGCCGTATTCACTTCTGTGCAGAAGAGGGTGCAAAATTTGCAAAGCCAGCACTCCCACACAAGGCACAACCAAATTTTATACATTTATACATCGGGAAAAAAGTTCATTGATTAATTACCTATTGTTCAAGACATCACGTAACTACAAACTACAGTGCATGTGCTAATTAATTCCAGCTCATTATGCAAAGGTGGTCTAACATTAGCATATAAGATCTCCTCCCAGGGGTGTGATTTTTACCGTGCTAATTAGGCTTAGCTTAGTTTAGGTTGTGAGAGACGGGTAAAATTGGCACTCCCTCCCTTCTAATCTATCTTCTATTGTTCTGTCTGCTTTCCAATTTTGTAGGTAAATGCTCTGTCTGTTTTCTATTATCGTTAATTGTTCTGTGACCCCCACATCCATCCATCTTCCCATGTACTTGTTCATCCGTGAGCACACTCCATCACTCACTCCATCCATCCATCCATCCATCCATCCATCCATCCATCCATCCATCCATCCATCCACAGACTTATCCACCCGTATGACCACAACTGGAGGGGTGGAAATTGCTAATACGGTGATATGGAAACCTTGGGAAAACGCACCTTGGGAAAAGGCACCTTGTGAATCTTTGTCTACTGGGTGAAGAATCAAGCACTCGGATGCAGCTTTGAGCAACCTGGTCTAGTGGAGGTGTCCCTGCCCATGGCAGGGGGGTTGGAAGTGGATGATCTTTAAGGTCACTTCAAACTTTAACCATTTTATGATTTTTATATTCCTTTTCAAAGCAGTGGACTCAAATCAAGGATGAATTCTGACCTTATAATAAAGGTTTTAAAGATTCCATATATTAACTAAAATAAATAGCTGTCTGAAGTTCACCATGTGGTTCTTAGACTAACCACAAAAGCTCCTTCTGCTAGCAGTATTTTGGATAGTTTCATTGGTTTCTGTTGCAGTAAGTCACCAGTGCCAAGAGATAAGAGACTGCTGTCTTTCGTAGTAGCATCCTTTACCATTCTTCTGAACAAAGCTTACTGTGTATACTCAATTTTGTAAGGCAACTTTGACGGAAAAAACTTCACCTTTCCTGGTGTTCACAGCCGTATATGGTGCCTGACTGGTGAATTCCTTGGCAATAAAGATCACTTTTATGACACTAGAATGGTTGTCATAAACAATTATCGTTCTCATTTTTATGTTTCGGCCATAAATTACTTCACATGCTATTTTCCTAACGTAGCAGATTAGCAGGGGATTCCCTCGCAAACATAAATGTGTGGGTTTTGTAGGTAAGTGAGATTTGGAAACCAAAACCAGTGACAAAACAATCCAAGACCAATGATATAATGGGAAAATAACTGTTAATGCTGACATTTGGAATATAGCCCTGGGCCTTATTATTACTCTCTCAATTTCCTGGAACATGAAATAAGATATATAAAAAAACACGTAATAGTTCTCTGAAGCAAAAAGGGATAGAAGCCCAAACCACTACTTGTAGTCATGCATATGCCTTAGAAAAACTACGGGTTCTCCTGTGTTTGTAGTATGTGATTTTTCACCTCATGTTTTCTGGTTCATTTCTCAGGTTGAGTGTCTGGGTGAAGTTCTGGCTCAAGTTAATGTTAACGTTCTGGGCTGGTATTTCTGGATTAAAGAGTTTTTATGGTGTCAGGGTGGATCAAAGGACAAGATTCCTTGGCCGTAGGAGAAAGTTCATGTTGGATGTTATCTCTCTTGGAAGTCAAAATGAAGCCCCCTTCAGGAGTAAAGTTTCTAGGATTATTGCAGTATAAATAGAGTTGAATAAGGACACTGATAGTAGCGACATCAGTAAACCAGAATAAAACTGTCCTTCATCCATCAAGTTAGTTGTCTGTAAGTTGGTTGGGCTTTGAGGCTAAAAATGTGCAAGGAACTTGAAAATTTTGCCTTAAACAGAAATTGGTGCATATGCAGGAGTAGGCTGCTGGTCAGCTGTTAGAGGTACTCCAGAGGTTTTACAAATAGTTTAGCAGATAAATTCTCTCATCTGGAGAAAAGAAGGCTCCGAGGAGACCTTGCAGAGGCCTACAAGAAAGCTGGGGAGGGACTTTTCAGGATGTCGGGTGATGGTAGGACTAGAGGGAATGGATTAAAACTAGAGATGGGTCGATTCAGCCTGGACGTTAGGAAGAAGTTCTTCACCAGGAGGGTGGTGAGACACTGGAACAGGTTGCCCAGAGAGGTGGTGGAAGCCCCATCCCTGGAAGTTTTTAAGGCCAGGCTGGACGGGGCTCTGAGCAACCTGATCTAGAGGGAGGTGTCCCTGCCCATGGCAGGGGGTTTGGAACTAGATGATCTTTAAGGTCCCTTCCAACCTGAACCATTCTATGATTCTATAGCATATTGTTTGTCATCTTTTTTCCAGGTCTCTTGTCTTGTGTTACATGACAAGGGGGTTCTACAGCCCACAAAGAGAAATAAATTCCTAAAGCATATTTCTGAGTGAGTCAGAGAAGGGGAAAGTCCTCACTGAAGACATAAATTAATACTATTTTTTTTCTATTAATCGGGTACTTAATTTAGAGTCAAAGGATGCAGTGCAGGCTCTATCTACATAAACTAAAATAAACTTCTCAAAACAGTTCTTGGATACTGAAGTTCTTTGTCTGTTCTTGGAAATTTTAGCGTAGGCAGCATACGTTTCCCCCGTATTTCTGTTCCATGCTTGTAGAAAGCAGGCATTTGAGGAATTGGGTATCGCTCATAGGCAAAACTGAAAATGAAAGCCCACGCGAAAACGGGGCCAGGGGAACTCAATGCTGTGGCCCTTAAGAAAAGGCTAATCTGAAGCACCTCTTGTGTGGCTGGGTATCAGCTAATTTTCGTACTTGGAAACTAACTTTTTCTGTGAAAAATGAATCAAAGCAAAAGAAAAATGAAAATCGAGTCAGATTCTCAGAATATTGATACCTTTTGCACTGACAGCTTGCACTAGAACTTCAGCACAGCTGCTATTTGGACAGGCTGAGTTTGAGTTTAGTCCTGTTGTCAATTTCTCAAACCATTCAATCCTCCAGAGATCCAAAAAACCCCAGTATGCGTCTTTGCTATGTGCCTTGGCTACAACTTGTTCCCTTGTGTTATTTGTGTCACACATTAAAACAGTGCCGGCCAACTATTTTTCTCAGTGGCCTGTTTGTCAAAGATGGGGCGGTTGGAAGTAATGGTTGGAATGGTTGCAAAACCATTGCTGTTTCCCTGAAAAATAAAATAAAATAATAATAAAAAAAACCTTTGATGTGGAGCCAAAGGGCTGAGAAAGCTCTGAAGTCCTCTCCCCCCGCCCAGCACTGGTGCATGCACTGGTCTTCCAGTTTCCATAAGGTCTTATTTGAGACGGGCAGAGGACTGCAGGAGAGCACAGGGCTGCAAACTTGTTCCTGAGGCGTAAGGGGATTCAGCTCAGAAGTAGGGAGCTGTGATGCATTTCTCTTTCCCTTGTTTCTGGCTGTTCTTTGAGACCAATTGCAACCTGGAAACAGGATCAACAGCTGATACGCCAGAGAAAGAGGGTGGGTATGGATTGATGGAGGGGCAAAAAGGGAGGTTGTCTCCTGATGGAGATGCTGCGGTATGTGGGTCTGACATGTGTGGCAATAGCAGCAGCTCAAAGGTATGTCCCTGTTATAGCTCACCCTGTCCTCGGGTAGAGGTGTTGAGTCAGCAAGGTCTTAGGAGGCGTTTTCCCCCGTATCTGCATGTCAGAGTATATCTCATGCCATGCACTCAGGGAAAATGTCACACACAGGGCTTCTTTTAGTTTCTTTATTAACTGATGGACTTGAAGGCTGCCTTATCAGACACATATTTCTTCTGTAATGGCAAGTTACTTTTCAATGAGGAATTTCAGGTAGTTGCAGCTGGCAGGGAAAGGTGCAATGTGTGATGGGTCAGCTCGGCGTGAGCTGCCAGCCGCGGCCAGTGTGTGTTAGAGATGTCTGCTGCCAGGGCTCTTGAGAGAGCTATCACCATGGCCCATAATAGTGAAGGTGCCCCTCGTTTAGGGGGAAGTGTCCCTGCCCGGGGCAGGAGGGTTGGAACTAGATGATCTTCAAGGTCCCTTCCAACCTAAACCATTTTGTGATTCCATGATACTATGTGCACGTGTAACCCGACCCATGGTAACTTCTGGAGCCTTTCCCTTATAGAAGTGTTCTGACCCTGGATTGAGCAGAGAAGATGCTTAGCCCCGTTTTGGACGGGCTCACACCATCTCTCTGCCAGCCATGCCAGAAGCACTGGGGTGCAGAGCAGCCCCTGCCATCACCTTGCAGCGAGCCTTGCTCCAGACCCTTCCCTGCTATGGGTCTCGCTTGCTCTGAAACTATTTTGACAGGAAGCATTTCTGAGAAAGTATAGAAATAAAAGCCCTTCTCTGCATTCCAGACTTAGAAAAAACAAAGAAGTAATGGTTTGATTGTTAGTTATGAAAACGGACTTAAAAACCATTTCCTCTTTCTGTCCTGGTCTATTTATATGGGTGTTGGGAACAAAGAGACAAGAACTCTCTCTGCAGCTACTTCTTCTTGGATTATTGCAAAGTTATCTACTTGGATTTTTGCAAAGCTTTTGACACTGTTTCCCACAGCATTCTCCTGGAGAAACTGGCTGCTCATGGCCTGGACAGGTGTACTCTTCGCTGGGTAAAAAACTGGCTGGATGGCCATGCCCAGAGAGTGGTGGTAAATGGAGTTAAATCCAGTTGGTGTCCAGTCACAAGTGGTGTCCCCCAGGGTTCGGTGCTGGGGCCGGTTCTCTTTAATATCTTTATCAATGATCTGGATGAAGGGATCGAATGCACCCTCAGTAAGTTCGCAGATGACACTAAACTGGGCGGGCGTGTTGGTGTGCTTGAGGGTAGGTTGGCTCTGCAGAGGGATCTGGACAGGCTGGACCGATGGGCTGAGACCAATGGTATGAGGTTCAACAAGGCCAAGTGCCGGGTCCTGCACTTGGGTCACAACAACCCCATGCAGCGCTACAGGATTGGGGCAGAGTGGCTTGAAAGCAGCTCGACAGAAAAGGACTTGGGAGTGTTGGTGGACAGCCGGCTGAATATGAGCCAGCAGTGTGCCCAGGTGGCCAAGAAGGCCAACGGCATCCTAGCCTGTATGAGGAATAGTGTGGTGAGCCGGACTAGGGAAGTGGTCATCCCCCTGTACTCGGCACTGGTGAGGCCCCACCTCGAGTACTGCGTTCAGTTTTGGGCCCCTCGCTACAAGAGGGACATTGAGGTGTTGGAGCGTGTCCAGAGAAGGGCTACAAAGCTGGTGAGGGGTCTGGAGGACAAACCTTACGAAGAACGACTGAGGGAGCTGGGGTTGTTTAGCCTGGAGAAGAGGAGGCTGAGGGGAGACCTTATCACCCTCTACAACTACCTGAAAGGAGGTTGTAGAGAGATGGGGGCTGACCTCTTCTCCCTGGTGACAAGTGATAGGACGAGGGGAAACGGGTTCAAGTTACGTCAGGGGAGGTTTAGATTAGATATTAGGAAACATTTTTTCACTGAAAGGGTTATTAAACATTGGAATAGGCTGCCCAGGGAGGTGGTGGATTCACCATCCCTGGAGGTGTTTAAAAAAAGGGTAGATGGGGCACTTAGGGACATGGTTTAGAAGTGGCTTTTGTCAGGGTAGGCTAAAGGTTGGACTCGATGATCTTAAAGGTCCCTTCCAACCTCAGCAATTCTATGATTCTATGATTCTTCGTGGCAGGTTGCACAGTGAGATTTTGGTCTGTGTCCTGACCGCTCCCTGGTTTTGACATGAGGCTCCCCACTTTTTTTTATCTACTCAGTGATGCTCTTTACCCTTCAGGATGGTGCCACTCTCTTGTCTCAGCCACCTACACTGACCCAAACTGATTTGCCACAGGCAAAATCCCAGCTTCCAGGACAAGCCATATGACAGCACATGGGTATTTTTTGTGCGTTAAAAGCTCTTCTTTGGTACTGGCTGCGCATCCTAAAGTATATAATTTCATCAGTTCATCACTTTTATAGCCCTGCAAATCTCTGCCCTGCCACTTTCATTTCTAGTGGCCCCATCCAGCTCTGCCATGCAGGGCAGGGTGGATGGCAGCCCTCCTAAAGACTGTCACAGCAGCTTATTTTGAGCTGCTTATGGATGATTAGCACTGCTGCGCAGGAGCCAGAGGCTCAGACTGGTGAGGCAGGTGAAAGGGAACATGGAAAGGAAATCTTGCAGCTGCCGTGACGCTGCTGCTTTGAGGATGCTCTTGTGTAGCATCTGTGCTGAGCCCCAGTCAACTGGGACCTTCCTTTGCTTTTCCCTGAGCCTGATTTCTGGAGGATGTGCTCCCAGCTGCAGCCTCCAAGCAGACAGTGGGGGGGCAGAGAATGTTCCCTTTCCTGGGAACAGGGTATTGCCTACAGATGGCTTCCAGCATTGCAAAACCCCCTGAAGCCCACAAATAGGAAGACAGGCTGTTTGGCTGGCTGTTGCTGGCTTCAGATGGTGGGTTTTTTTTGATCCTGTTTTCTTTTTGGTATGTGTGAATTTGGCAGTCTGGACTATTTGCGAATAGCGCAAACATTTGTTTTTAGCATAAGCTTGCTGTGAAGTCACTGCTGAACAGTATGCTGAGAACCAGCGTAGCAGACTGGAATGAAAAATTTGCAGTCATGGGACCTACCGAGAGAGTGGCTGTTTCAGCTTGTGTTGCACTCCTGGAAACCAATGCATACACCTCTTGACTTGCTGCTATCAGTATTAAACTTTGCCTCCAGTGATCTAGAAGCCTTGTATGCATGCTGGAGGTGATCCTTTCAGGCCAGCGTGGGTCCTACGTGAAAGAAGGGGACAAGAGAAATGAAATTAGGAAGGCTCTGTTCAAAGAAGCCTCCCACCAGCCCTATTAGCCCCTGCAGAGAAGATGAACTGAAGCACAGCAGACCACAGAGGGTGTGAAATACTGCAGAACAGGTCCTTGAAGCCTTCATTCTATGGTCAGAATTAATAAATAACATTTCCTCTATTAAAGAATGAATGTAAAAGTGGCCCATTGAAAAATGAATACGTGCAGCATTAATCTCCAAGTGCTTTGAGGGCACTGAGCGTTATTTTACCTGAGTTGCAAAAGGTCTGGGAATTAGAAAGGTTTCTTTGATTTACTGGGGGCTGTGCAAACACTCTGCCCAACCCTCTGTTCCCGACTGCCCCTGCCGGCTTACGTGATGGGCACAAATCCAGGCAAAGAGCAGAAGTGCTGCTGAAACATGCATGTTTTGGCGGGGTGTCCTTCAACACTGATCCCTGCCGGGGAATAAACTGAGCTCAGCTCCGTGCTGGAGGCTCTGGGACTCTGTGCATCGGCAATTAGTAGCAGACCCAGGAGCAGATCTCGGATCCAGTCCATTCACATCACTGTCGCAGTATGTGGAAAGACAGATTTGCTCCCCAGGTCCCCATAAGCAGGTTCCTGGGAGGTTTTCTGGGGGTGTGATTTTTTTTCTATACTTTCCAGCTGCAGAGTCCCATGCAGCAGCGTGGACTTACCTCGTTCGCATCGCTGAGTGACACCACTGCCCTGTGGCCCATAGCAAGCGAAACTGAAAATGAAAATCCAGTTACTTTTTAAAGAAGGGGGAAGCCGGTGATGAACCTTTTACTCTGGGATCTAAGTGGCTTCTGCATCTCCTGTGCAGGGCTGTGGAAGAGGAGCTGAGTGACCCAGGAGCTGGAAAGGCTGCTCAGGCGCATGGAGAAGGGGAGAGGCACGGATGCAAACAACTTTGGAGGTACTCACCCTGTTTTCTTCTTTAAGGGGTCCTGTCTTACAGCCAGCCTTTTCTCTTGCAAATTGTTGCCGTTTCCTCTTTTTGAGTAGGCTTTAAGAAACAGGCACTGAAACAGTCTGCGGTGAAAAGGGAAACGATTAATGTGTTTCACATTTTCTCCATAAGGAAGAATATCTATTACTCATGTGCATGATCTTGCTAAATAACTAACACCGCTTTTCACAGCCCTGACTGCCAACTCATACAGTTCTGCGCTGCTTTCACATTGCTCGAGTGAATGCGAAAACCCAGCAGCTTTGTTAAGTTGTGCAATTTATGTGTGAGTGACCACAGAAGTAATAGAATAAGTTTGTTAGACATATTCATCTTCATATAATTCCCAAATAAATTTTCCCACACACAATTAACATGATTTTTTTTTTTCCTCCTAGCTCCTTAGCATGTTTTGCTTATATCCCCTTTTCCAAAATTGCCATCCTGTCTGTCATATTTGCAAATAAAGGATAATTTGCCAGGAGGGTTGCAGTAGAAATCTTTGCCGCTCTCTTCCTTTCCCATGAGACGCTCTCACTCAAGCTGGAGCTGATTGTGCCTTGTTTTCCCTCTGGCTACTGCTCCGCTCCCCAAAGGGACCTGTGGGCGCCCTGGTGGCTCTGCGTGCAGAAAAAACAAAACTGAGAACCAAACCAGAAAGTGTCAGTCAGTAAGGATGTTGCTTTTAAAAGAAAAGAAATTAAACTAGTGAAACAGTTCATGCTGCTTGCCTTAAGGGGCTGCAAGCAGAAAATAAAATGTTATTAGTGTATTCTAATGGTGACTGTGGAAATTATTTTTAAGAGCAGTTGCTGGGGAGCCCTGTACTTTACTCTCAGAATTTTTGCAGAGATTTTTTGTCTCAAGCACAGAGTCCTGCTGATTGCTTTCGGTATTGGCTTATTGGAGCTGTGTAAACAAACTGCACACATAGACTCACTCTGTTTTATCTCTTCCCGTGGTATTTGTTTTGTGGGGGTTTTTTTAATTGCAAAGTCTTGTTGAGAGCAGTTTTCAGCAGATCAACAAGGTGGAACCAGTACTGAAAGTAATACACAAATTAGCTCATCTGTGAATTCTGCTCCTTTTCTGGGAAGGAACTTAGAGTAGAAAATAGAATCTGTAGGATCTTCTGAGTTCTTTGGGTTTTAATTTGTTGCTTCCTTACTTCCTTATAGAATTATTTTCTTCAGACTGTTTGAAACTTAAATCCTCTCCATGGGATACTTTTGGGTACCAAATAAATATTTTCTGGTCCTCTCTCCAAGTTAAAAGCTAAAGACACAGAATATTCTGGTCAGACACCTGCATTTTCTCACTCCGGCACAAGTTAAACCAGCTCATCACCTTTCCAGTGTGCATCCTCCCACCTACCCACCTCTGCCACTGCCACAGCTCACCTGAGGCTGCCACTTCAGTGGGGACCCCACGGCCTGGGGGTCTACAGCTTTATAAGCACGTTAGTATATGGCTTGTATGGTCGGCCAGGCCGTGGGCTGGAGGAGAGAGACGGGGCAGGGGAATGCAGTGTGTGCAGTTGGGGAATAGCACTGGATCTCACGGCTCCGTCACTGCACTTGAGGGTGGCTTGGAGAGCGACCCGGGGGCAGCAGTCCTGCTCCGCAGCTCCTCGGCCGGGCCTTTGGGTGACCCCCATCCTGCGCTGTCACCGCGGGGTCCCCACTGAAGTGGCAGCCTCAGGTGAGCTGTGGCGGTGGCAGAGGTGGGTAGGTGGGAGGATGCACACTGGAAAGGTGATGAGCTGGTTTAACTTGTGCCGGAGTGAGAAAATGCAGGTGTCTGAACAGAATATTCTGTGTCTTTAGCTTTTAACTTGGAGAGAGGACCTTTCCTCGGGTAGAAATGATGTTATTGTGTTAATAACCAACTGACTTTTTTTGGCAAACGTTGGAGTTGTTTATCGAGTTGTGTTTGCTATGAAGTTTCGGGAGACAGAAAAGCTGGAGAGTTTTGGGTAGTGATTTTTATGCAAATAGATCTTTTCTAAAACAAAACCAAAGACCTTGTTAGGGCTCTACAACTTTCTGGTTAAATCCACTTCCTCCTGCCAGGGAGGTCAGGTTGGCTTGTTCATGGGGTCAGGTCTTACCTGGGGAAAAGCTGGTCAGCAGGGTGTGTTGGTGAAGGAACTCCAGCTCCTCGTGGTTGTTATTGCCTGGAAAAGAGAGGCAAACAGGCAAAAAACCTGATGAAAAATCTTTTCTATCCCAAGAGCATGTTTCATTTTAGATTTGAGTGTTTTATTGTTAAAATAAGTTTAAAACTGATGGCAGGAAGTGGCCAAGACAGCTGAAGACGCTCAGAAACCAGCCAAAAAAGAGGATTTTAAGACCGACCAGTGGGAGGGGGCAGAGATTCGGTGGACAGTGTTCTGGCTTTTGAAAATGAAGAGAAGAGGGGCAGTGGGAAGGAATGTCACCAGAGAGAAGAGGAAGGGAGATGTCCTCTGAGCACAATGAGAGGAGGGGCAAGGATGAGGCAAGAAGATCACAAAAGAGAAGAGAAGACAGAAGGAACAAGGACAGAAGGTGCAGACCTCGGTCTGAAAACTACTGGGGAAAAAAATCACTTATTGTCTCTGGGCAAATAACTCAGCCAGGTGTGCTGCAGCTGGTGAGGACTGCATCAGGCTGGTGCTCCGAGGAGGACAAGGAGGTATAATAATCTGGAGGTATTTAAAAGATGTGTAGATGTGGTACTTAAGGACATAGTACAGTGGTGGACTTGGCAGTGCTAGGTTAACAGTTGGACTCGATGTTCTTTTAGGGTCTTTTCCAACCTAAATGGTTCTGTGGTTCAGTGGTTGACGATAGTCCTTTGGCTTTCTCCTCGCCTGCAGGGGACAGGGGACATTGTTAACTGGTGCTTTGCACAGCAGGAAACAGGATGAAGTCAGTAATGAGTGAACTGTTTTTGAAAAAAAAAAAACCCACCCAAAATCAAAAAGACAGGAGTTATTTTTAGAGGTATGGGAAGAGGATGAGAAAAGATGCTGCGCTCGTTTGATGCTCTGAGTGTTGTTAATCCTCGGTGGGGCAAGAAGCAATTCTTGCAAGATTGTATAGGTGAGAAGGAGCCCCCTGCGTAAAATGGAAGAATTGGTCCCTCGTGTGGTGTGAAGTGGAAGTGGATGGATCACACCTTTGTGGGGGCGGATAGAGCAGCGCCAGGACCTCGGCTTGGTCCAGCATCTCCTGGGCTTGGGCCCTGCCTGGGGGTGTCGAGAGCTTTGGGGCACTGCGGGGGGGGGGGGGCCAGATTGTATTCCCCAGGAAATTCTGCAGATGGTCTCAAAGATTGCCTTGGGCGCCTGTCGGAAAAGGCTTGGTGTGTAGGTTTTGTGTTCCTCCTGTCTCATCAGTTTCTGGGAAGTGGGATGGGACTTTCTGCAGCTCTACACTGACACAGATAACGAGAGTTAAGCAATCATTAACTTCTGCTTAAAAGAAAAGAATTAATGCATAATTAGGAATTAATGCATAATTCATTTCGAAACTTCCTTGAGGTACTTCTCAGGTAGTGACATACCAAAAAAAAGTTGTTTTAATGAAAGCTGCTAATGAAAAGCTCCTAGAAGCAAAGCAGTTTGTGTTTTCCAGAGCTAGGCTAGGGAGGAAAGTTAAGTGAATTTTCCAGATTGTTTTTCTTTCTTCTTTGGAAAGTGAAACTTGTGTTTTACTAAAGCGTATTTCACAAATTCATCACAGTTTTCTTGAAATGATTGAGGATGAATTTGTGACTGAATCCAAGGCATTTTTTGGAAAGAAATACTAAGTGTTTGTTTGTTTGTGTATTTAATTTGAACAGATGTTTCCTATCAGGTCATCCAAATTAAAAATAAGTTTTAATTTGACAATAAATATTTCATCTTAGGTCAAGCAAAACACTCATTCAGCACAGAACATCCTCCATGTCTAATTTTTTGTGTGTTTTGGAAGTGGCAGCAAGTCAAGATGTTATTTGTTGCATGAACAAGTGAAAGATGTGTGCAGGGCCACTGTCTTGAGGAGCGTGGAGGACCTGGACGTGGAGCCTCCTGCCCAGCAGGCTCAGGAGGGATTTCTCTTTCCCTGCAGAAAGACCATGTGTCTTCTCCTGCTGTGACTGACCCAGAGATGGAAAAGGGTATGAGTTTGGCATTTGCAAAAGCCAGAGTGCTGTAGCAGCTGAGCAGCATGAGTGTTTCTTTGCCTGTATTCCAGCTATCTTGGCAAGAAGAAGCTTTACAGCAGTTGGCCTGGAAGTTGTTTTGTTTGGGTTTTTTTGTTTGTTGTTTTTTTGAGTGGAGAAAGATAATAAGAATGAGATAATGGATGCTAAACACTGAGTTTAATGTTCAAACAGGGAGATGACTGAGGGAGGAGCCTGGTGAGCCTGCTCGGGGATCGTGGAGGATCTAGGAGAGCATCCAGCACTGTTGGAGCTGAGCACACGCAGCAGCCTGATGGACTCTCCCCGCTTCAAGACATTATGGTTCCTGCTTCTGACCATCGCAGCTCTCCGTCCAAGTGAGTCTCCTTGTTTGATCTCATTGCTTTTCACTGCACGCTAGTAGCTAAAAAATTTTAAACTGTTATCAGAAAACTCAGTGGTGTCCAGTTAAAACTAAGACCACAAAATCCACTAAGGTGAGAAAAGGAATTAAGAAGGTGAAGGTTGATTTATTTGACCTGTCACAATCACCTAACTTGGGAAGGGCAACTTTTTGGATCTGTCTGAAATCAGATGAGGTGAGCGCTCCCTCAAAGGACTGGCTCTTTACCAGGGCGGTCTGAATGAGTCAGCTCTCAGCACCCAGCCCCAGCATACTCCGGTGCTTCAGCCAGGCTGCTGGTGAGTGTTGGCTTGGCTGTAGACCTGTTGCCTGCTGGAACACTGAACTGCATCAGGGAGACTCTGGATCTAGCTGGGTGTAGTCTGGCAGCTCCGCTGTGAACTTCATTTGTCCTGGGATCTGGGTGTCTGCTGGAGATACACCTGATAGCATTATGCCAAGGAGTTTGGAAGGCAAAAAAATAAGAACAGGTGATTCATCTGAGTCTGTCTGGGCAGAGAACCTCTTAGATCAACAAGAGAAATGTCTTTCAACTCACTTCCCAAGCTGCCAGCTTCCTAGTTAAAACCCCAGTGGCAGCAATGGGGGAATTATGTTGTATTTCTACCCAAAAAATTAATTTGGGGGACTGGGCCCTGTACCATGTAAAAATTGCCCATTGGCAGACAATGTCTCCTAAGCCATGGCTAGGTTTGTCTACCAAACCTATTCTCTAACACTAAAAGTCTTGGGAGAAAACCGGTAGAAAATAATTTGTCTTTGTTTTCTCATGTAGATACTGCCATGCCCAGTGGCAACCCTGCTGAGACGACACAAGACTCTTCCTCTGGCAACACAAGTGTGACAGTCTACCATTGTGAAGACTGTGAGATCGAGGCATGTGAACCAAGCAATTATGAAGGCTTTGCAATAATTGCTAAAACACAAAATGAGAAATTTTCAAATAAAGCAATTCAGTTGAGGATATATGAAACAAGCATCAGTATGTGCTTTCAGCAAGAAAATACTTCTTATAAAGGAATTTATGCCATCTTCTGGGAGAACGATCGCGGACTAGGAGACTCATGTGGCATTGTGAATTCTGGAGGTATGCTCTACTGCGTATGAACACATGGAAAACACATTTCCGGTTATGAAACCGAACTGTTATATATTTGGGCAAACAGCGAGGCTAATGAGTAAACTAATTTGTCAAAATTAGTTTCTTTTGTGAAAAAGTCATTAAGTCATTAATAATTTAAATTCTCTCAGGTCAAACTGCTTAAAATTATAGTAGTAGAGATTTAGATAAACTCATGTGACCCTGATTTATAAAGATTTTTTTTTATTGGCAACAGCAATTCTCAAGGTCCAAATCTGTGCGAGTTTGCAATATATGAATCCCATCTACTTCAGGCAGTACACACTGAAATCTGGGTCTAGTCTAAAGAGCCATTCTGTATTGCTCTTCTGTACAATTCAGTAAATAACCAGGCGGTATCCTTCCATGAACCTGTCAAATTCAGCAATAAAAATGCCTGTCAGTACATGTATCAAATGGCTTCAAGAAGGCAAAACTTCGTGGTGAGTCAGGTTGCATGGGTGTAATTTAGTTGAACTCCATCCAAGTCAATGACATTTCACCAGTCAACATGTGACTGAATATATATTTGGCTTTGCCCTCCTGGCCATAGATAATTCTCTGAAAGTGGCTTTCATCACCTCTCTTGTTTGGCTTAGACCATCCTTTTAATCTTATTGCTGACAGAAGAAAACAAGAAAAAAATCATAGAATCATGGAATGGTTTGGGTTGGAAGGGACCTTAAAGATCACCCAGTGCCAGCCCCTGCCCTGGGCAGGGACACCTCCCACCAGACCAGGTTGCTCCAAGCCCCGTCCAGCCTGGCCTTGAACCCCTCCAGGGATGGGGCAGCCACAGCTTCTCTGGGCAACCTGGGCCAGGGGCTCACCACCCTCACAGCAAAGAATTTCTTCCCAATATCCAATCTAAATCTCCCCTCTTTCAGTTTAAAACTGTTACGCCTCATCCTATCGCCCTACTCCCTGATCCAGAGTCCCTCCCCAGCTTTCCTGTAGGTCCCCTTCAGGTACTAGAAGGGGCTCTAAGGTCTCCCTGGAGCCTTCTCTTCTCCAGGTTGAACAAGTCTCTCAGCCTGTCCTCACAGCAGAGGTGCTCCAGTCCTCTGATTTTCTTCGTGGCCTCCTCTGGACTCGCTCCAACAGATCCGTATCCTTCTTATGTTGGGGGCCCAATTCTCAACCTTCATATACTTTTGTTCAGCCTAACAGTTCCTTGTGTATTTAATTTCTGATCAGTGTAAACCGTTTCTCTCCTGGATTTATGCTTACCATTGCAAAATATCTACATGCTGTTGCCACTGTGTGAAGCTTGCGTGACACTAAAACATCCAGAGTGACAACTGGAAATTGCTGTAGACATAGAAGCCTTGTATCCCTTGGGAGGGTAACTGGTGGATGTGCTGAGTGTGGAATGTGTAGGTAGGAAGGAGTTTTCAATATAATGGCCTGTACATTTCCCACCTCTTAGAAGAGGAATGAGTTAGATAACGCCACAGTGGCATGCGGGCTGGGCAGGAGAACCACTTTGCGACCTCTGAGATTTATACAGCTGCTTGTTCCTCTTCTTTGGTTCCTGTGGGTAAATGGAAGATGCAAAATTTTGTCATGATTATTATTTGTGTAGAATTTAAATGCGAAAAGGTAATGATAAGCTTTTTACAAATGTTTTGGTTTTCTTAATTACCTGTGAAAACTTTTTCGCCTTCCTCAAATTTGAAGATTTCCATTATTGGTTCATAGAGCGGTTCATCAGCTTTAGTGAGAAGAAAATCTAAATGATGACTGGTTGCTTTGGACAGTTCGTGAATTAAATATGATTGTAGCAATCTCCAATTTTTTGTGGTACATGAAGGATCCGCTTTTTTAACATATTAACCTCTTTAACCCTTGATTGAAGCTCTTACAAATGATCCATATTTATATTAAAATTTCTCTTCCCTTTTAGCTTCCTCAGCAAGTGTGAGTGGTAGCATCACTAAAATTTGCTGTACAGCACAGATAAACTTCATAATGTCCAGAAGTTCCCTGGAGTGCTACCTGAGTGAGAAAACTGGAAAATCAACAGCTGACATCCCTGATGAGGGAAATCTAGGTTAGTCTCTTCCCGTGTTTGTTTGGCCTTTGCTTTGCGAGTGTTTTGCCCAGACATCTTGATGTGGCTGGAGTTTGACATGGAGGGGGGTGGATGTACTGTACATTCACACCTTGGACCCACACATGCTGTAGCCATCCAAACTCGGGGATTTTCCCCTAGCCAGTGTCACTTCCCACTCCTGGAAATGTATACTTGTAGGTATAAGTTTCTGTAACCATAGCTGTGTAGCTCTAGGTGCGGGGACGCTGGGGGAATGCGGTACGTGATGGGCGTGCAACAAGTTTCCAAGAATTCCACTCACCAGTACATAATAAATGAGGCTTTACCTCCAGACTAAGAGGACAGTTGTCACACAAACTTATTTTTCTGTCCAAATTTCTTTCACTGTAGAAATCCCTGTTGTCTTCCTTAGCTTATGGACAAAACAGGGTGTCTTTACTTGGGGCAAGTAAACTCTGTTTATCCTTTTCTGGGGGGAGTCCTTGGTAGAGCTATGGCCTTTTGCATTTTCCTGTGTTGTTTGGGTTTTCTTTGTTTGGGGATTTTTCTTTGGTAAATTTTGAATGTGCGCTGGATGATTCTATTATTTCACTTCCAAATTAAACAAGTATTAAAATACCCTTTCTAGATATTTATATGTTTAAATTCCTGTGCATTGAGGTCTTTAAGAAATGGTCAAAATGGATTTCCTTAGTGGCCTTTGAACCTGTCGTTAAGGATGGGCTTTGCACCTCTTGTTTTTGGTTATTTCAGATGAGAGAGAAGTTCAAAGGTATTTGTTGTGGTGGGGAGTCAAGAATTTGCTTCGAATGTTGATAGAGTCATTCTTTTGTTACAGGTATCTTCCTTAAGAGATCCTAAGCTAGAGGCTATTCGTTCTCTCATTCACCAGTTCTTCTCTCATTATGAGCTTTTGTGGCCTCCATTGCAGAAGCACCAGTTCTTCCTAGCTGGTGCTTATGAGGCAAGCTCATTTCTTGGCAAACGTCCTTTGATTCACTTGAACTCTATTTTCTTCTACTTTCCAGATGATCCTCAACTTTCAGTTGATGAAAAGAGTAGCATTGGCATCATCACCACAATACTGATTCTTGGGGCTTGTGGAGCAGTACTGGCAACGTATTGTGTTCGACAGAACCGAAATGGCCAAGGTACATTCTGACAAAATGTGATGTTTCCTATGGGTAACATGCCTTGCAAACGGCGCTGGTAGTGGAAAAAGCATACAGGGTTTTCTTTCTGGATCCTATTTCCATAATATTGTTTATGAAGTTGCTAAGTGATATTCACAGTGAAGGGGAGGCTGGGCTGACAGCTGGTATGAACTCCACCTCTGCATTTAGTGCCATGGCATAGTCCCCAGTCGGCTGACTTTATTATGAAAACTAAGCCCAGAATACATTTCCTGGCTGGTACAGTAATACAGACAAGCGATTGCATCACTCAGCCCTACCTCGGTGGGATCCAGTGCCTTGGAGCAGTCTTGGACTGCAACGTTTCTGGGCAGCTTCCTCTGCAGAGACATGTCACAGCTCAGGAGACCACTGGACATCCAGACGTGGGCTGACAGGTCCTTTGGGTGAGTGGCTCCCACTCACAGCTCTGCCCACTAAAGAGCCAATTTTAATTTAAGACAGAATATTCTCCGTGATACATCCAAGGGAAGAGTTTGGTTTGTAAACTAATATGCATGGAAAGGGCTGGGATAGGCTCTAAGGAGTAAATAGGGAGTCATGTGAATAAAATCTTCTGGAAACACCTGCCTTCCTCGGAATCGCACTCTGCTCTTCCCTCCTCCATCATGACACAGAGACTGTGGCATTCTTGAAGTGAGATAATACGAAACCACCTCTTACTTCTGAAACAGTTGTGCTGCAACAGAGTATAGAACTTGGGATGCAACTGTGCTGTCATATGGCAAAGCATCACACCTGCCACATGGGGTGGGATTTGTGGACAAAACACAAGGCCTGTGGATCTGTTTGAGATGGATACCAATGAGTTGCTCAGGAATTTCAGACAAATATAAATTAGGAAAAAAACAACTGCAAGTCTGTTACTTTTCAGTCTTCTAAGTAAATCCTTGCTAATGCTGCTACTTTTTTTGCTATTGTTTTCCTAGGACGTATCATAGTGATCCACCAGTTTTTTAATAGTAAGATTTTACTTTTTGGGGTTTAATTCTGGTAAATGCTGAAATCGCATTACTACAATGGCAGGAGGGTGTTCAGTGAAGAACTAGATGTGTTTACTAGGACCGTGTTCAGTGGATGCCCGTTTCCTCCCTGCATCAAGTCTGAGTCAATAGATTTTAGCCCCTACATGACTTTGCAGTGGTTCTAGTACTCGTGTGTGGATCATTTACGCATTTCTACAGACGCCCCTTGATCCCCCCCTATATCCTGTAGCCAACTTGGCTCCAGGGTTTATGGGACCTCGTGTAAGGCCAGAAGCTGAGAGATGTCCTCTCAGTTACTGAACTAGTCCATCCTTTAGAAACAAATGTTGCTTGTTTCCATCTAGAAGTTTAAGAATTAGATTTCTAAGTCTGAATTTGGTTAACTTATTGGTTAGAAGTTAAAGTTCAAGATTTTTATCCTGTGCTCTCTGTCTAGAGAAAGGAGAGAAATAGCTGTCTTGAAGGTGATTCATCTCGCCTTAAAATGGTTTTAAGATGAAACAGATGAATAACCCTGTGAAGGTGCCTATTTCTCTCTGGTAACTCTAAAGGAAGCCAATGGGAACTAGCTGAGATGTTTGCACATCTACAGTTAGAGAAAACGCAAGGCTATCTGTGAAAAACGAGAGTTGCACAAGTGCTTGCAAAACCCACTGAAGATAACACAACTCTCATTTCACTGCAGTTGTTATGTTAAGACATATTGATATATTGATGTGATAGGTAAAAATTTGACCGCTAGTGGCTCTCCTGAGGTCCTGCCCTGTGGTGTAACGCTCGGTGATGTTTCAGGCCTGTCCTAGAGCCCCTCTAAGGCAAAGGCTGATGGGCCACAGCAACGGGGCAGCGTTTCAGCAGAGATGCCATGAACTCGCTGTACAAAGAAGCTGCAGTTCTTTCACCTTTCAGAGCAAGGAGTGGGACATCAGTAGCAATTGGAACAAGGTAGCTGCCCTGAGGACTTTACACTTCAGATTTCTGAGCTTAAATACAGGCAATTGGGTTATATCAGTGAAATCAACTTGTGCCTTTGGTGGTCTCACAGATCTTTTTCCTTCAATTCTGCAGCTGATAGAAAAAACAAACTGCTTCTTGACATGAAAAACTTCACATCTATTTGGAAAAGATCTACAAATGGGAAAACCATGCCTCTATTCCAGCAGCATACTCCTCAATAATGACATACAGCATTCATCTGAATTTCTTCAGCTCATTTTATACGACACCTCATGGTAGTTTTCACAAACGTACCTTCACCACATCTACGCATTCACTGAGGACTGTGATTGCCACAGTCGTCCAGCTCCAGGCCTTCACAAGCAACACGAGAAGATCCCTGGATCTCCTGTCCTCTCCTGGTGCTCGGCTGAGGACAGCAGTCATCGCAAGACGTGCAGCTGGCTCAGCAGCACGAGTTTAAGCCAGCTGAATTCTCTCAGTGGTTTTCATGACTGAAACTATCAGTTCATCTGAAATTCTTGAGAGAACTGTATCTGTGCTCAGGAGGGATCTGTGAACCCTGAGGCAGATGTTCTCTGCATGTCTTCTATTTTGTAATGCGATAGCACGCCTATGAGTCTTTATTTTTTTAACTCCGAGGTAGTCTCTAGATCGAAAAAAGCATTTGGTACAGGTGATTGGTTTGTTGACTTAGAGGGCTTTGGCATTTTGAATAGGTGTTTGATTTTGCCAGCCACATGCAGGGTGAGGACATCTCCTGTGTGTGCTCGTTCCTGGGCAAGGGTGGATGTGAGGGCTATATCCAGCTCCCTCAGAAATGGCATTGGGTCATGGAGGCCATAGCCCCCTCCCAGCCTGAACAGAAGTATGATATCAACCTCCCTGACAAATTAGGTCATAATACTGGCGATTTTATTGTACGATACTTTCAACAGTAATGCCAGTGGACAGGAACCTATCAGAAAAGACTGCAGTATTTCTGCATCTGAAGACAGGTTTGGGTATCCTGCATGCAGACAGCGTGCGATGAAATTCTGCACTTCAGGGATCCCCATTTGGTAGTTCACTGGCAGTATGTCATCTTCAAATGATTTATCATCCACGCTTGATTTGAATAAATCCTCAAAAGTTTGCATTAGACCTAATCTAGTATCAGGCTTTTGAGCAAAAGTCACCAGCAGCACAATTGGAAAAGCAGATCCCTGAAGCACTATGGGTATGTAGTGAATCATTTTGACATGGTTTAATTACCCATAGACCAGCTGAAACTTCCAGCAGGAAATCTCAAAGGGTGTAGGATGACATGTGACTCTTGAAATTTGCTACAATCACATCTAAAGGGAAAGTTCATCATGAAAGACATCAAAAAAAATGTTATTAATTAGTTTTAGAAATACAGAAAAACCTCTGTGCTTAAATTGTGTTCTTTTTTGGCACAGGAGACTAGTGCTGTTATGTGTTGGGATTTTTCTCCGCTCCCCAGTCGGGGCTTTACACTCATGCTGATCTAAGATACCCTTTTAACTCCACGCTCAGCTTATTTGTTGGATTTTGTCTTTTCAATTTTAATGTGGTGGAATGCAGTCAAAACTTCATGAAGAGATGGCAATCCCTGGCTATTCAAAGGCTTTTGCGTATTTACTGAGTATGTTATTTTGGCTGATCCAGTTGGGAAATCTGTTATATCGTGATGAATGTTATAATATGTTTATTCAATAAGCTAAAGCTAAGGGTATCTGTAAAGAGTCCAGACTGCTCAAGGATATAGAGAAGAAGGAAAAACACTTCTCTTTATACAGCACTTCAGCACAATTGCAGTTCCTGTTTTTTCCCAGAACAGGACTGCTGTAAGCTTTCGACAGAGTACAGCTGTGTCCAAAAGGAGTGAGGAAGAGGTTTGTTTGGGATAAAAGCCATAATTTTTGGAGGAAATAACGTATCTGCTGCTGTAGCCTGGGAAAAGGCCACTCATGTCGGGTATGGACCTTTCACTTTATGACCCCACTGCAGCTAGTTCCCCTCTGCTGTACGTTGTCGCTGTGGGTGCCGTTGAGGAAGTGCCAAGTGCTCCGGCTTACACAATCGAGCCGTATACTGTGCTTCTGGAGATTTCCAGTGGTGTATGCATTATTTTCCTCTATCTAGAAAAATATTGCCTTAAAATTGCAGGCCATGGCAGTTCTTTTGTGTGGTCTTTTAATGAGAAAAATAAATGTGTCTATGTGTTGAAAAATCTATATGTGTGTATATATATGGTGTTCAAATTGAAGGCTGACACTGGGTGGTTTTGGTGTAAACTCAGATTTTGAGTCCTTTGTAAAAAAGACAAAGTGATATTTGAGAACTCACGTTGTATTAACTTCAGGGATTCAGGTTTAATGATGCGCAGGTTTAATTTCTACTCTTTGACACCAGTTGGGGACAGAGAGCTGGACACGTTTTGAGAAGAAAGGTTATATTTGGACACCTCTACCCAGTGACAGTGGCTTAGCAAAATTAGTCACGAGATGCAAGCCTTGTGATCTTTACAGCTCACTGAAGCACACTTTGTTTTTCGTGTCTTTTTTTCTGCTGTGGTGTTCCGCGGCATCACTACCAACTGTTTCACTTTGCCACTCCTGAGTTGTGTTGTGCTGGTAGACGCCAATCATCCCACAGCCCAGGAAAAACTCTTATAAAGAGCTTTAAAGATCTACACTGTTTGTTCTAAGCAACTGCATTGTGTTCTTTTGCAATAGAAAAATATAGGCAAATATTAAGAGGTCTGACTCACCAAATGCCATAATTTGATAGCTGTAACTTCAATGATTTAAATTGTTTTTGTTACTATAATCATCATAATAAAACATCAACTTAAAAACTGGCTGTTCATTGGTAACCCTGTGTTGATCGTATTGTTATTTGCTATCTTAATCTCCTTTACAAAGTATCGCCATCGTGATTCCCAAACTCATAATCCAGTATTATTGTCAATTCACTTAAATATTGCAAAAGCAAAGACAGGGAGTCTCCTGACAGATGTCTGCTGGCATCTGCTTTTGTATCCAGTAGTGTGCCTTTGTAGGGCTAAATGAAAGGCCATTTCACAGCCTTCCTGAACTCTCTTTTTCCAATAATTGATGAAATTTCTAAGCTTTCGAGCATTCCAGAAACTCTTTGGAAACAGCCCCTTTCCCTATGTATTCACACGGAGAGCAGTGCCTGCAAGAAGAGCTTTTCATCATATCAGGGAGGGAGCAGGAGGTACCTGTGAATTGCGGCTGAGATTTCCTTTTGCTGGCGGCTGGCAGCTCTTGTGTGCTACAGACACACAGAACGTATTGTTAAATGTGAAGCCAGGAGGCACGGGGGAGGTACGTACCATGCTGTTGCTTGGAAATGATGCGCATTGTCATTGCCAAGATGCAGCTCAAACCTGCAGTTTTGTTAGCAGGCTTTGTATAATAAATTAAGCTTTACCTAAAGTAGTGGAGCACCTCTCATCCACTTGCTCCTTACAAAGCCAAGACTTCTGTATTTGCAGCCACCAGCCGGGCAGCCTGCTAAGTCCATGGGAACATTGACAGACTGAACTGATACCAAGCCGTCTACATTTCCAGTAAGGCCACAACAGGGAGATAATTGCCTGACTTTGGCACTGTGGAGAGCAACTTTGAGCCTAGTTTTTCTCAGTTGACTGAAAAGGGAAGGTAGGTGCTCGCCATTGATACTCTTTCTAATTCTGCCCTCAGGGTTGGGGTTGTTCAGTGGTAGGAAACCGTGGGCGTTGTAAGTGTGAAGTCAAAACCAAGATACACCTCTTGAGAGAAATCTCTCAGCCCCCTCTCTGTCACATTCTTTGTGATACTAAGGCAAAAGAGACAAGTTGCTCAAGTCTTTTAGTAGACAACTGATGTAGCTGTAAGAAAACAGGCCAACTTGTAGCATACAACCCTTTCTTCACGTCTTTAACTCATCGAGAACAACTAAAAAAGACCTTTGAAAATGCGGTGGATATCACATCTCCCAGCTGCATCCCTCTTTCTTCTGCTTCTCCCGTGCTTCCCTGGCCAGAACGGTACGTACAACATAGATGCATTTACATTTCACAAGTTCCAGTGTTTTCTTTGTCTTTTTCCCACCTTAGACTATTGTTTCAAACAGATTCCTGTCAAATTCACCATTAGCAAAACCAGGTGGAACTTTGAAAAACATTCTCTGAAATTATAGAATTTAGAATTTGTAGTTTTTAGAAAAATAAAAAAATAATTGTTGTGATCAGAACTTTTCCATATAGGAATTGCTCTCTGTAGAAAGAGTGGAAGTTGTTTTCCCAGTAGTTCAGCAAGAACTGCATCCGTATCCTTAAGGCTGACAGGGGGAGCCCACTACTGGATAGAAATGAATATTGATATTTACTAGGGACGTAATTATTGAAGGTGCAATAAAACCTTACTAGAAGTGTCCATTGCTAAATAGTGTTGTAGCTAGCGAGAGTACAAGCTGGAGGCACACTTGGGGAAAACGGTGTGAATCTTTGAGGAAAACTAGCTGAGGAAAAAGATTTCTCCAAACAGTCAGCCCTTTTCCCCCCATGACCACTGACAATAACCGGAAAGGCTGGTGACTTGAGAAAAACATTTTATCCATAAATCAGTATGTCTAAAAGGAAGGTATGTCATACCAGGAAGGTTCTGGTAAGTGTATTTATTTTGAGTGTTTTTACCATTCTTTAGTTAGTGGTTGTTGAGGAGTCAATGCTGATTTCCGCAAATATAATTTAGTTCTTGAACTTCGACGCTGATCTTTTGGAGAAAACAATTGATGGGCTGAGGCTGCTTCTCATTAGCTGCTTGGGCTCTTAGATCACATAAGTACAGGTCAGCTTAGAATTAGGCTGATGGAACTGAATTTCCTGGGCTTTCCTTCCCTGCTTGTTAAGGCTGAGTGCTCTGCGCTTCTCCAGCCTCCTCCATCACCCCATTTCTCTTCTGCTTTGGAAGGTAACTGCTGACAGCTCTTGGGTTACCTTAATTCCTTCTCTAAGTGCTGTAGAAGGAATGCCCTTGTTGTCTGGTCACGTTGGATTGACCTACTGTGTCTAAATTCCCGTGATTTGTCCTTTCTGTGTTTGACTTGTGTGTTCGTTCCCTTATTAAAATAAATTGTTTTAAGTATGTAGGTACCCTTAATTTGCTTGTCAACACTGAATAATTCTACCCTTTCTATATTATGTTTGTCCTAGATATGCAATACTCTATATTTTATTTTTCTTCCCTGCTTGTAATGTTGTAATGTAATTTCTTTCAGATGTTTCCCATTTGATCCCTCTGTTCCTTGGTATTCATGGCATAAGTACTTACTATTCAGTTTCTTTTGATATTGAGGTCATTAGAGAACTCAAAGGGTCTCATTATATATTTTTATACTTTTGTTTCTTGGTTATAGGCTGGAGTTATTCCTTCTGCAGTTCTCTTCCTAAGAGGCTACACTATCCAGTTTCCTGACGTTGCTAAAGCCTCCTTTCTAAAATAAAAAAAAAAAAAAGGAAAGAAAATGTGTAATTTTCTTCCATTCTCTGCCATTTTTTGATACCTTTGAATTCCAGATTTAGATCCTCAACCAGCTCCAATTATTGGACTGAGTTCGATGAAGCTTCTATTTTGAAAACTAATAGGATTATACTGGGAATCTACAGAGCAGACTAAATTTTTTGCATGAGTGACAGTAACCACTGTTTTTGCCAAGGCCTTTTAAGCTTTGGGGAGTCGTCAAGTTGCACAAGTCAATAGGCGTGAAAGGCACTACAGGTTTCAGGACAGCCAAGAGATGATATATCCAGGATAGCAAGACTACGGTCTAGTCTTACAGAGCGGTTCTGTTGACGGAGGAGTTTTTGAAAACTACTTTGATGTTACTAGATCAAGAACAACTCTGAGATTATAATTTCAATTGCATTTCTTATTTTTAGGTGGAGAAAATGAACAGTCAACAGACATTATCAGTGTTTCGGAAGGAGACTCCATCAGCATAACTTGCTCAGGTTCAGAAAATACATTGGGAATGTACTTGAGAACTAGCATACGGGAGGTCAATGTGTTTTTTTTTTCCAAGACCAGTTCTTCATTTATAAACGATGCATTCACTAATCGCATCGAGTATTCAAAAGAAGGAAGGAATCTCAGGATAACTCTGCGCAATTTACAGGAATCTGATTCCAATATCTACCTATGCACTAACTACGTTTCAAGCAATGGCAGTCACAAAAAGCTGAATGGGAAGACAACCATATTAGTGGTGAAAGGTATTGCAATTCCACCTTTTATGTCATGAATTAATAAATACAGATATATATTTTAACTCAAAGATTGGAAGAAAGCATAATGGGAGGGAGAGTCTGACAGAACTTTACCCGTATCTGCTCAGGTAGTGTACTGAATTGAAGGAAAGTGTGGGTCTGTTCCCTGAAAAGATGAAGAAAACACATTAGGTAAAACAGCACCAGGAAACCCCCTAGAACATCAATTCATGACTAATTTAATCCTAACTACGGGTTTTCACATGAGTCAGAGGTTGCTGCACCAGTTTGGAAACAGCAAAGACCCATAGCTCTTTCCAAAACAGTCAGTCAGATCGTCTTGAATAACTAGCAAAGCAATGAGCCCCTTTTTTTGGTAGCGTTTTTTGCAAATCTCTTTTGTTTTTACTATTTCATCTTAAATGACAAATTGATAATAGTTGGGAAGCTGGTGCTAGGCAGGGTTTGCAAGTTGGGCATCAGTGGGTAAAGGGATGTGAGTTTTTTCTCTTAATAAACAGTTGATGAATGGCACAAGTTCTGCTTTTGACAGTAATTTCTGGTTAGGGGAAGAATCTTTCTGTCTTCTTGGGGTTTTTTTGTTTGTTTTTGTTCGGGTTTTTTTCTTGGTAGAAGAGGGTTGAGTCCACAATAATCTTTGGCAGCTTATTCTTCTATGTACCTACCATTCTGATGACACCATCTAAAAACATCTTTAAAACATCTTTACCAAAAATTACAGAGTTTTCTTCCTTTCCCATCCCCAAGGCATGCAAAACCTAATTAATTGCTGGATGAGCAATAGTCCGTGATATCTATGACGACTTATCTCGTCCTTCCTTAGGCTTCTCTTTTCAAACTAGTTGGCTGTTTTCTTAAATGGATTCCATCTTGTTGATTCGGTTCTGTTTCTCCAAATTATTTTATTAAATAACTTTGTACCTCTCTCTGATTCTGATCCTCTTCTCTAAAATGCTTGCAACATTCCCAGAATTGTCTTTTGTACAAATGTGATAAGTTATGTCTTTATTCCCGCATCCCCGTTAATGATAATGTCAAAAGGAACAGGGAATGTCCTCAGAGGTACTCAGTGAAATGTCTTCACAGCTGGACAGCAAGTCATTAATAACTGCTTTTTGAAGTCTATTTTCAACACTGATGGCACCCGTATTGTATGATTTCATCCAGACCAGTAGTCCCCAGATGTTTCTATGGCTTAATCTCTTCCTTTCTTAATTGAGAAAGCAGGGAACAATCCATGTGTCAAGGGCACGCTGATGAAGCTGTATTCCCTTAGCAGAGTTCAGTGTATGCATTTTTTAGGTAGGTGGAGGCTCTTTACAACCAGCTAAACGTGCTCAGTCAGTCCTACTGTCAGATCCTGGGGCAGGAGAACATGCCAGACATGTATCTTTCTTCTCAAGGCATGCATAAAGGTAGCCTTTAAAAAAAACAAACAACTTTATCTCAATTTCTGTGGTCTGTTCTTTCTGTCTTTGACTTCCGTATTTGCTCCCTAGTGAAAATGCAGTGCGTTAAGTATGTAGTAGCCATTAATGTCTCTTGTTTTTAGGAAAAAACAGTGGAGTTGTTGAGCAGTCACCACTCTATGTCAATCCGCAGCAAGGCCAGTCTGTCAGCATTACCTGTGCGTGGAGGAGCTCAGATGAAGGGATCTACTTGCTCAAGACTCACGTGCAACCTGAAAGAGTGCTGTATGTTTCAAGTCAGAATAATTCAACTATTTTTCCTGCTTTTGCTAATCGCTTGGAGTATTCAAAGGAAGAAAAGAAAATAGTGATAACTCTACACAACCTATGGAAGAACGACAGTGATATATATGTATGTGCTGGGGTGTTGAAAAATTCCTCTTCCCTCTCAGTGAATAGCAATGGCACCATGATGCTGGTTAAAGGTACGATCCTTTTGCTTGTTTAACCATAACTAACTACAGGCATGTTGTAATACAAAAGGTGGACTGCAAGCTTGCAGAACTTCAGTCGGGACAGATAAAGCACTAATCCGCAGCTAGGCTTCTTTCGGTAGCTAGGAAAGTTTGGAGCGTGTGCTCTGACTCCTCTGCACCCTGTTGTACTAGGACACCGAAACAGGCACTATGTTTTTACCTGCCTTGTGCAACCAGAGGGAATAATGAAAGAGAAAGCTTGCTATAATCCTGCATCTTAAAAAAAAAAAAAAGGTCAAAAAAAGGTCACAATCAGGCAACAAACACTTCAGTGTGTCTGTGAATGATCTATCCATTTTAGGAAATGAATCAGTATTCTTAGCGTTGGTTCTTTGACCTTAATGTGACATCTTTAAGAAGCTGTTCCCTATAGCAAGTCTTTGTGTTTAAAAATACATCACACTAGGGAGTGCAGAACAAGTCTCCGGGCGTTTACTTAAAGTGTCACAGACAATAGCAGAGATGATCTCACACACCCTTATTACACACTGAGCACACTGTGAGTATGTGTTCCAAAGACAGGGTTTTTTCTTCTTCTGTAGGATGGTGTCGCAACCATTTGCTCAGATGCAGACAAAACCAGCAGCATAGTGCTTGATTTTGATCTTACTGGTGCAATTTAACCCTGTGCATTGGGCTTTGATGAGATCTTTGGTGAATTAAAATAACGTTTACATAAGCCCTAAGAGTTGCAAAGGATCTAGTCTGCAAAAAAGACTGTGGTGTCATTCTATGCCGCTAGCCATAACTGCTGCAGCAACTCAGTAGCGTGAGGTGGGGAAAACGACAGCTGCACATCAAAGCAGCAGGGTGATTACCACATATTGTGTTATTCAGATATGGATTAATTGAGGTTTTAGAGAACTGTAACCCTTTCCACTAGCACTACTCTGCTCAGCGTATATACTCCAGATCGTAGTAGCCTCTTACTTCTGTCCGTACTGCTTGCCAACCTGGCCGTTAGATAATTCCCATACACTCCTGGCCGAGCCCTCGGTATTGCTGTAATACTGCAGTAAACCATTTTCTGTTTCTGTTATGAGCGTGTGGTCCTACTTCTGATCAGTGGCATGGAAGCTACCGCCTTCGTAGAGTGCTCCTCACTGACCCGCCACATGCCACCTGCAGTCATCACCAGCCTCCAAAAGTGCAGAGGGAACGCCAGTGAGAATACCAAGGGGATGACAAATGTGGCTGTGTAGCAGGCTGTTGATATCTGATTTCTTGCTGACCAGGAAATATTTTTTTTCATAGTAAAAATAGAATTCTACCTCTTCATATTTATAATAATAATATAATTTCAGATGCAGAAATGGTGCAGGTATACTGCGGTAATAATTCCTGGGGCATCTATGGTCTTATCATCGTGGTAGCGTTCCTGTTTTCTGCGCTGGTGTGCTGCGCCTTGTACCGTGTCGATGTAAGTATGCTGTTACCATGCCACAGCAAACCTGAATCCGGGTCTCATGATATGATTTTTAAATAGTGACTGAGTCAAGCAAGCATTCGATAAACCTAAGGAATCATGGCTTTCTATGGTCTCCTTTTTGCACTTGTTTAATGTCTGCTAGCTGTAAACTCTTGGCAGTGAAGACTTCTTTACAGAAACTTAAGAGTTTCTGTAACTCTTAGTAAATGAGATATTGTTTGCTTTTTGAAAGCAATCCTCAAGTGAGCCTCACAGTCAACAACAGAGCCATGCGTTGTATGTATTTCCCTGAACAACGCACCTCACTATTGTTTTGCTGCCTTTTTTTTTTTTTGTCAATTGTAAATGGGACTGTATATACCAATATTGTAATAGATGTAAGAGAACGTTTTGGGGGACACAAGGACAGCAAAAACTCATAAAAGCCTTTTCAAGCTCTGTTCTGAACGACTCTTTGCTTTGTTTTGCAGGTAAAGAAATATTGCCAGAAAAAAACCCCAAATGCAGTATATGAAGATATGTCCTACAGTTCTAGACGTAGCACCTTGGTCAGAACCAACACTTACTCCATGGACAAGTAAGCTTCTGCCAGCTGAGACTGTGCGTGGATCGACCATTCCTTTATGGGTCTCTCTGACAGCTGCCTCAGCAACCTCATGGAGTAGCTGAACTGAAAATGCTATCATAGAATCATAGAATGTGTTGGGTTGGAAGGGACCTCTCAAGGCCATCTAGTCCAACCCCCCTGCAGTCAGCAGGGACATCTTCAACTGGATCAGGTTGCTCAGAGCCTCATCCAGCCTGGCCTTGAGTGTCTCCAGGGATGGGGCCTCCACCCCCTCTCTGGGCAACCTGGGCCAGTGTCCCACCACCCTCAGTGTAAAGAACTTCTCCCTAATCTAAACCTACCTTCTTCAGTGGAAAGAAAAACCTGCCTCCTTTCCAAAGCTGCTTCTGCTTTTTTGATCACTTGTAAAATTATTTTTTTTTTTGATATACAGAAAATGTAGAGAAATGCAGGTACCCTGCACACGTTTGCAGTGTAGTGCGGAAAGCAGTATTTTTAGACTATACATTATCTGGATGCAACATATGGGCTCATTTCTTTGCTTGATCAATAACCCTTTCAGGGAGGGTGGGATAGATGGAGAGGTCTCGTTCTGAGCTTTGGTAAGTGCTCAGGAAGACCGTAACAGGCCTGCTTAATAATATGCAATGGATCCACATATGCATGGATTACAGTTCTTGTATGAATCCTTGTGAGTCTGCCCAAGAGCTCAGGTAGCTAAAACTACACAAGAGTTACTGCAAAAAATGATCTCTTCTGAACAGAATTCAGAAACTTTGCAGCAGAGAACATTACAAGTGAAGTGCTGAATATGTGTGGGTTTACCTATTCAAAGATCATAACCATCCCACAAAAATGCAATCAAGTCTAGATTCTAAATTACTGCCTTTGTTAGAAATACTGGCATGACTGGTGTGGGTCTTGACGTGATTGACATTCAAAATGACTAGACTTGGGGCATGATGGCTTTTTGGGACAGCGAAAATATTTGTGTTGTGCCGGTGTTGTCTCGAACTCCAGCTGTCCTAGAACTACGCAGCAGAATGCGTTTCTCCAGGTCAATGACTCGACACTGTACAATACAAAGTGAAATAATCCGGATAAAGCCAACGCCTGCATTCCAGTCTGGGCATGCATGAGTCTGACCCCAAATCACTCTTAACAAGGGAATTTACCAAAAAACTCACATCAGTGAAGTTGAAATTAAATTTGGTTTTAGAAGAAATGTCTTAGAAGATTTAGAAGATTTAGAAAATGTCTTAGAAGAGGTTGCCACGATGAGCTTAGCTCTTCTCTAGCTAAGGAAGGGGTTACGCTTCTTCCAGGATTGTTTTGGTTTTGCAGAGCTGGGTCCACTGTGGAAAGTCAACAATCTTGCATGCCCAGAGGGATATCAAATTGTCCTGTTATGAGGCAGAATTGACGAGGTTGGGTTGTGGTTTCTGGGGACAGGCTGAGACTAGAATTTTTCTTTATTGATGCATTTGTTTAGTTTTTGAGGGATTTGGGCCAGTAAGCCATTGATGAGAGCACGTAGCTGGAGCAGAACCGGGCACGGGGCGTCCTTCCTTTCTGGAGGTGAGCGCTGCCGAGATCTCAGCTTGCCGAGCCAAGCCTGCCGCTCAGGAGAGGCCGTTTCCCTTCAACTGCCACTTGTGAAATGCTGCGCACCAGACCCAAGGGAGAAATCTGCTCCCCTGGGTGGCCGGCGGAGGGCTGGGTTTGCCTTCCAACCAGAGAGGTGTATGTCGATTGCAGACCCTGCTATTGTCACAGAGCTGTACCTGAATAAAACTGCTTGTGATCGGGGCTTTGTACAGTTGCTTGATATTTTCATACATGTATTAAACGCTATTTCATATATCCTCCAAATACATGCTAGTTACTGAATGGACTCTTTCTTTTAGTGGTTTGTGGTTTTTTTGAGTGATTCAAAGGCTTCTTGCAAAAGGCAGTATAACTTGCTCCCAGTGGCACCTCAATAGACAACATCATAACTATTCTTCACTTTATTTACATAATCTACATGTAGGGTTTTTTTTTTCTTTTTGAAACTAATCCCTGAAGAAGACCCCAAAGAACACTTCAGACGATTTATAGTCATGCAATCCTTTCATAGTGGCTAAGGTAAAATTCCTGAAGAGCTAAAAATGTCAAATGGAGAGGGGTAAGAAATAGATGGCACTGGGGAAGCTTGACCCATCCTTTGAACAGCACCTTGCACCCAGTGGCAGGGACTGAGGGCCACAGGGTTTGCTAAATCTGGAGCAGGAGATGCCACCTCACCACTGTTGCCCATGTCTAATGTCCCCACGAGCACGGCCCCAGCGAGGTCCCACATCCCCTCACAGGGGTCCCACTGATAAAGGAGAAGCTGCTGCCCGAGCACTCACACGCCATTCATGGTGTCACACACACACGCTTACTCCCGGGCGCGCTTCCTCCTTCTTCAGCCTCAACCCTAGGTTTCCCGCAGCAGAGTCTCAGGCATCGGATTTCATAAAATAATTAATTTGATTGGAAGGTACAGCAGCAAGAACAGCCCGGCCTGGGTGCCTCCAAATAGAGGGACCCCGAGCAAAGAAATCCCTGGGCAATTATACCCTTGTGATCCACACACCCGCCCCCATGCGCCCTTCACGCTGTCCATGTGTCTTTTAGTCCAATGGTGATTTTTGGAGGGGGACTTTTAACATTTTATTGGATTTTTTTTCTGTGTCCAGGCAGGCAGGCACTTATCATGTTGATGTGTAGTTTTAGCCGAGGGTTGGAGCCTCCATATCTTCTGGTTTGCACTCCTTCTGCACCTGCCCTTGTTGGCAGAACGTGAGGAACCGAAGAGTCCCGCGCGTGAGAGAAACACCACCAAAACCATCAGCATCATACCTACCACTTTCCCATGCTAAAAGACTAAACAGCACTGTACTATCTGCTAGGAAAATTACTACGAAAAATAACTCTATTGTGGCCTAAAGGCTTCAGTCAGTCTAGCTACTCATGCTAAGTAAAGCTAGGCAAACAGCACAGATCATGCCTTAAGTAGTTTATTCTAATTAAAACTTACTTATTTACGCTAAACAACTAATATCCCTCCACACCACATCCCCTCTCTGCACGCCCTGGGCGAACTGGGCCCATGTCCCCAGGCCGCTCGCAGCAGCCCCCGTTGCTGTGGTAACGGGGGGCCCTGTGGTGCCCATGGCGTGGGCAGGCCGCAGGCTGGGCACCCGGGGAGCACTGCCGGCCCCGCTGCCCCCCTCGCTGCCTGGGGCTCGTCCCCAGCAGGTCCCCAGAGCCGGGACGATGCTGTCTGTGTTGGGGTCAGGTGGGCGGCCGTGACTCAGAGACAGAGACAGAGACTCTGGAGCAGAGCAGCCCCTGAGGGCTGGTGAAGACTTTGCAGCCCCTTGTTAAGAGAGGAGGCCTCAGCACCCTCCTGCCTGCCCCAAAGCTGCTCCCAGAGGACTGTCAGGGTCCTCCAAGGGCTGCTTTTGTGGAGGAACATCTTTCCTCACAGGATGAAAGAGGGATACCCTCCCACTAAAGCCTGCATGGTGCCTGAAGGCCTGTGGCTGTGCTGAGCCACTGCAGGAGGGGCTGTCAGGAGCAGCCCGCTGCGATGTTGTCACCAGAGTGTCCCCTCCTGCTGGGGCAGACCCTGGCGTGAAGCTACGGCCATGCATGTCCCTGTCTGGGCAAGGCAGCGCTGGCCCTTGGCCAAGTGCAGGGCCGGCAGCGAGAGCAAGTACGTCGTGTCTAAATGTCCCCCACAGCATTTAGACCATTTCTGTGTTGGTCCATGGACAAGCCCAGCGCAGGGGCGGATGTAGAGGTGGAGAAGATGATGTAACAAATTTGATACCCATCTCGCAGCTGAAGTGCCCATAATCAATCACTATTTGTCGCATTTTCATCTTTGAAAAAAGGTGCGGGTTTAGTGGAAAAGGGCACTATTCCCAGAGAGACAACGTATGGAGGTTCGAGATGAGCAAACTGGCATCTGTCATCAGCTTTCTGTCGCAATACTACCGTGCGAACATGACCACAATTATGAAAAAAACAAAACAAGCTGTGAAAGGAAGCAATAGTGGAGGTGGTTTTTTTGGCTTGGTGTAAATAAATTAAAAAAAAAAAGTAAAACCTAGCTGAGGACAATGACATATAGTGAGACATTTTTTGAGTTGTACCTGTGTGGAGGGGTAGAGAATCAACCCCACAATTAACCCCAGCAGTGGTGAATGAACTGCTAGAAGAGAACGGCTGGGGAAATTAGCTCAAGCGTGTCAGAAGACAGATTGGGTATTCGGCTGTTCAAGAGGGTCGGGGAGGTCCTAGATGCAGTGTGGTCTCAGAGCTTCCCTGGCAGGCAGGCAAACTGAATTTTTCATCTCCAGAGTTGAAGATGGAATTACTCTGGGCTTATCCTCTGTTTGCTGTATTGCTGTCTCCTGTCCTTGCACTGGGGAGGGACGTGATTTTCAAGGAGAGGCGGGAAGCCCAGTGTAAGGGTGTGAGACTGGGCCAGGACCCACAGCAGTGCGAATGGTATCAGGGCATTAGCGAGATCCCCTTCCCCATTTCAAGGGCTAAATGACAGAAATACTGCCGCTGGGAGCAAAGCAGCCTCGGGTCGGGGAGCAGAACTGCAGCTCTAGTACCAGCGTTTGTTGAACAGGGATGGAGAAAGCTGAGGAAGCTGAGCAAGGACAGTATGTCAGCAGAGAAAACACGACGCACAAGGTACAAGCCGTGTCAGAAGTGACTCAGGGTGCTAGGTCCATATGGAGTGGCCTGGGCTGAGCTCTCAGGAAGGGGGGTGCTCATCACAAATAATTTTTGATTATTTGCAAAACTGGAGAGACCAGCAAGCACATATAGATTACCGCTGATGGAGCCCATAGACTCAGTAAAATTTAACTGAGGAAAGCATTTTAACCCTTTAAATAAGGCGCGTCTGACAAGTACGTGCTTGGACTCAGATGCCGAGGAGATTGATAAGCCGAGTTGAGCCACAAAATATTTTCCAGGAGGACCATATACACAATAGAAGTAGGTTCTCCTCTTGTTGTGGCTTCTGATATATTGTAGGACGCTGGATTATTTCCAGTGACTATCCTGCAAGCAAATGTTTATGTGCGTCTAGCATTTTTAAATGCTATGTGACATTTTAAAGCCTACATTGGTAGAGTTGCCTGGAGTTAGTTTCTTCCACCCATCTGTCACTGGTTGCTGCTTGTGATCGTTTCTATCCAATAACTCATGTATGAGACTTTCTGTTATTATTTGGAGGATATGACCAAAATATGTCCAGCACTACTGGTTCTGGTGAAGTCAAGCTACTGATTGGTGATTTCTCAAGGTCCCTGTGTTAGTGAAAAAAATATTTCCACTCATGGCATACAATCTTGTGTAAGCACTTGTTTTTCAAGGCATTTAGTTTCTTTTTTGAATGTTTTGTAACACTCAACTTGCAATCATGTAATAGCAGTCAGCTTACAGTCAAGTTGAAAACATGCCGGTTTTTTCTGGTAGTTCACAGACTTGGTTTTCACACAGTTTAGAGCTCTGAAGTGCTGAAAATGCCTTCCTGGTGCCATTTTTTTTTTATCTAGCATCTTTGGTTAATACGCTTCTGCTCTAGGTAATGAGTTCTGCTGCTGCTGGGTTTTTTTGAATGCTTTGGTAATGACTGGGTACTGGCTATGGGCACCTTGCAAAAAATCTTCCAATTTCCACTTGAAATCTCAACAGGTTTTAACTTATTTGTTGGTAAATCACTGATAGTATATTACTGATCTTAACTCTCTCACATAGCCAGAGCATCCTACCTTGTCCACAATATCCTCACATGCAGAGGAGTGGCTTAATATTAAGAGATTACAATTTTTTGATTCAAGAAAGGGAAATAAAGCACTATATTGCTCAGAGTGAATAAAACGCTTTTCCCTAACATTAAAATTTTACAGCGTTTTCATCATCTGTCTTGTACAAGTAGATTATCTGTCCAGCTCGAGGACAAGAGGGGACTCCACTATGCATAAATAAACTGACAGTGGGGCTGAATGAAGTCTCTGGGTGGTGCTAATTCCTTCCTGTGCAATTACTTCACAAAACCAATTATATTGCTTTTGGGTGGTATTTGACTGCAGCAACTGCCTGGTGTATTTCTGAAACTCTCCCCAGAGAACACGTCCATGTCCCCAGACAAGATATCCACTTGTGGTATTAGAAATGGTCTGCTATGCTCTCATGCTTCTGATTATAATGAGAACAATATCTAAACATTACAGATGCCAAACGGAAGATGCTCCCTCGTTCTTTCTGTGAATTGGTAACAGAAATTAGTAAGTCTCTGGGAAAGCCTTTGAGTTCATTTCTCTTAGCAGTTCGTGCCACCCTGAGGCATTTTGTCCATCTCCTCTTAACACAGCGGGAAACTACATGTTTGTCTCTTCAAGGAATCTGGCTGAGCTCTGGGGTTCAGGAGCCACTATTGCATCCACAAACCCGTTAAGATATGGAGGGCTAAATTATGCAGCCCTTTCTCATGCAAGCAGTAAAAGAAGTTGTAAACGCGTACTCTGGGGCTACTTGTACAATTAATGCTTTATCAACGGGAGTAATCATTTCATCCTCAGATGGCAGAATTTATTACTCTGCTCCAATACGACAGAAAAAAAGAGAGCTTTGTTTTTTGGGGTCCTCTATCTCTACACATATTGCCTCTTATACAAGCCTTCTGAGAAACCACAAAGACTGGTTTACTGCTCATGGTTTGCACCTGCATTATACTATTTAATCAGAGACATAATTGAGAGCAAGCTTGCGGGTGAATGACATTTAAGGTATAGGGCTACATTCTCATCTGGTTTCTAAGGGTCGATGGTGGGATGACATTTTGCCCAAATGTCCGTGACTTCTGAGAAATAAGCTTATTTATGTAACACCCCTGTGGATTTCTCTGCTGCTCTCATTCTCCTGCCCTATAATGCTTGTGGTGCAAGCTTTTGTAGAGTCTCCTAAAAGTGATGGCAGACAGTGGCTACACTCTAACAGCTTTTGGACTCAAAATGCTTTCTTGCAAAAAAGAAAACCCAGCTCAAGGTTTCAAAAAAGCCACTAAGAAGAAACTGTGCATGTATGTGTGTCCATACTGCAGGTGAAGAAACTACAGTTCCTAAATGACTGTCAAGGCTAAAATTAAGAACAGGCCTTCCTCAGAGAGCTGTGTGCTCCTCCCTCGCAGAGGCTGTTTTGGAAATAAAGTTGTTGTGTACAGAAATACATAATTTTACTTCTCTCTTAGCCAAAACAGGAAATCGAGGAGAGCTTCTAGGAGGCGTTCAGCTCACAGAGAAACTCAAACGAACAGTCTGAACTGAGGTTTTGCAGCTTTTAGACTTGTTGAGAATTAGGTGAACCTGGAGGAATCCATCCTTGAAAGGATGGATAATCTGTTGTCCTCCTGGTTCTTTTGTTGATAAATCTCACCGTTATGATCGTGGCAAGTTAGCAAATAATCTCAGTGCACTTGGCTGGAGGCAGAGATGAGCTGTTCTTTCAATGCTGGTTATTCAACGGCAAGCTCTAACGCTCGGACCTGAGGGCAGCACTTTTGTGGAACAAACAGAGAGGCAGAGATAATAATTATGAAAATAATAACATGCTTTCTTCAGCTAGCTTCTCTTAGGCTGCTGTCATGCCTCGAGAAAAAAATTGTGGTCTTTGTGGTAAAGATACAGCAGTCCGGCTGCTGCAGGGATGCCTGAGGTGTTATGTTTCTATCTGCTGCTCAGCACTGCTACAGAGGGGGCTGCGCTGCAATCTGGTTTATTACCATCCTGAGAGATGGACGCGAGATAACGTTCTGGCAGAAGATCGTGGTTCCTGTGTGCGAGGGGGGGCTGTCGCGCTGCTTCTGCAGAGCTGAAAAATTCAGCTCACTGACCACAGCCTCGCTAGTCCTTCTCTGAACCACCAGCAGGTGACCTGGCCTGCGGTCCCTCGCTGTCACTCTGTATTAGAGCGGGCTGTGGCCATTGGGTTAGTCAGTGGAAACAGTTTCTTGCTGGCCCAAGGCTAGCCTGCATCGACAATGGTCTCCTTGTGGTTTACTAACAAGCGTATATCAAGCACAGGGTTCAGATGATAATGAAGAACTGCGTGTACACGTGAACTTGTCTCGCAGGCTCACCACAGCCGTGTTCAGCTCTGGTAGTTCCTGCAATCTGGGCAGAGCTGCAGTCTGCTGGTGATAGCCAGCATTGGAAGAGGACTTGATCTGCTCAGGGCATTATGCATTCACTAATTAACTCAGTCTGCCGCTTTTTCCATTTTAAAGAATGGAGGCAACTGGAACAAGGTCACACAGCAAGTCAGAGGCCGAGTCATGCAGCAAAGCAGCTTCACTCCCAAAACCCACCAAGACGTCCTTCTTATTTCTGTTCTGTTATATGGAATGAAGTAGAGGAGGGTAATGGGACAAACTGGTTCCGCTGTGAGCTGGCATCACTTTCATTGCTTCAAAGTTAAAGGTTTTGATTTTTAATCTTTGATCTCATCTACTTCCTAGCACAAAGGCCTAAGAGAAAGCACCTTCAGATTGTACAGCATGCCTGCTTTTTTTTTTTTTTTTGCAGCAGAACTTTTGGCATCTGCCAGTGGGTACGTGGATGGTCTCTGTAGCTGATGACTGTAACATCTCTGTCACCAAAACATATTATCAGGCGGTGATGTTGCTCTGTCAGTCACAAATGATATGATTTGAGATCTTCTCTTTTGGTCTGGTTTATTTATCTCAGATAGCACCTCTGACATTACAGTGGAGATCTGGCATCTGATATTTGTGATCACTTACATATCCTGTCGAGCGAAAGAGCCTTTCAGCTCACGCGCTGCATCATCTTATTTGGGCATTTCTGCGTTATACCCATCCATCTCACCTCTGTGTATGGTTAGTTCAAGTATCAGCAGCAGTCTGGCTCTTGCAGCCCTAACTTCCTTCTGGGCTCAGACACTCCGCCCGCAGCTGGACCACTTCCAATAAACGACCGTGCTCAAGGCTTGCCTGCATATCTCAGGCAAGGCACTGCAGGGTATCTCGGTGTTGCAGCATGGCATTCACCTACGCGTATCACTTTGCAGTGCTCAACTACTGATGCAGCAGCGCTGCCTTTCGCAAGCCCTGGCATTTGTATAGATCCTGAATAAATCCACTGGCGGCTGGGATGCGCTCCCAGCTCTGTCGCTATCAGTGCCTGAGCTCGCTACGTTAAAGCCATGTGTCTCAATGCTGCGTAGATGCAGCCTGCGCAAGCTCCCTGTCTGACAGCGACAAAGTGCAGAGAGGGAACCACCACAGTCTGGACTATTAACAACGAAGCTGCTTAAGAGGCAGAGACTAAACAAGAATTTTTGTGGTGGTTTTGGTTTTGTTTTTTTTTTTTGGTGTGTGCTTTTTAATTTGATTTAAGAAGAGCTACTTCAGTAATGGAAAACTGATTGCTGGATGGGAAAAATCATGCTCTTACATAGGTTGCTATCTGCCTGCTAGATTCAAAGACGTTCAACAATTATGTTTGGGTTATAGGAAAAGTAGGAATATTCATTGCAGTACCGGGTACTTGCAGGTACAAGCCCAAGACTCAATAGATCAATAATGTGAGGCAGAAAATGTTGTCTAATACTCAGTTCATTTAAAAGCTGTGTAATTCCGCAGCTACACTTGTGCATTGATCTGCTGTGCTTTCTGCCTGCCAGCCCTGGAATTCTCTTGACCATAGACTGTACCAGTCACTCTGAGCACTCACATGTGGCGGTCATGGTCTGCTATTAAATTCTGCCAGCTGTTAGGTGGCCCAGGTGGTTCATCATCCCAAGGTTCATGCTAACACGCTCGTATGAGGGAGGTTTTTGGAATGCTCCTCAGACCAAGTCATATATGGACCAACTTGGAGGTTATATTTCTATCTGCTTGGACACATCCTTTGCTGTTGAAGTAACCTTTTCATAGTAAATTTTAAGTGTGGTCAGCTATCCGTATATTCCTCTTTAAGCAACTCTAATTTACTAGCATCCTGCATCCTGGGTATAGAGGCCATTTCAGATCAGCAGCAGGGCAGGAAACTAATTCCCCAATTAATGTTCCTTGCAGTTTAAATGAGCAGGCAATAAAGTGCAGCTGAGGCTTCTTTAGGTGCGTGGGGTTCACAATATAAAACAGAGGAGCAGAAGGGGAGGAGACCGGTTTGTTTGAGCTATCAGCTGGGGTTTTCAGGTAGGTGCTGTGTTATTCTTGTTAGTTCTAAAGGTGTGTTGTGAAAAGCTTTTGCTGCTCCTGTGCTACCTTTACTTCTTTGGTTTTGTATGGCTTTCTAGTAATTGTAGATCCCACAACTTGAGGTTGGCAATACTGATAGGCAATAGCCAGCTTGTTTCCTTGGGGCAGGCTGTGGTGGTTATGGGGTTGAACTGGATTAGAAGGGGGTATCCCAGCAGAAGCCTGGTCTCAGAAAAGTATCCCAGCTCTGTGTGCTAACCTGCTGTGCTAAAGGTGTGAAATGTGAGCTCCTGTGGGCAGGTATAAAACTAACTTTTGAAGCTGAATTAATTGTGATAATTGTTAGTGCAAAGACGTCCTGGAAAGAGTGAGAGAAATTTGTAGCTGCAGTCCCTGATGTTTTTGGAAAAGGCAGGGAGTGAAGGTGCCATTTTTCTCTAGGGGAGGTGTACCCTAGTAGTGCTGGTTGGAAGAAGGTGCTGTACTTTCTAGTTGTCTCCAGCAAACTCAGCATCCAGCGTGGCTCTGAGCATTGTGCTTTCTCTGGAAGTGGTCTCAACCAAGCTAGCAAGCGAATGAGATGGCTTTATAACTTTTTTGCAGCTCTGCTATGTCTTAGATGCTGTTTTAGATGCAACAGCTTGTATCTTGCATATCAGCTGTCATCCCCTCCCTGATGCAACACCGTCTCTCTGACTGTCCTTTGTCTAACAAGTGTCCAAATTAGCCCCTAAGATAACTTCACCCTTTTCAACCGTGCTGCAAGCCTGTGATCAAAAAGGTAGGCACATGCAGTGGCTGAGCAAAGAGACTGTGTTGAGAATTTTTCCATAATGTTTGTGTTGGCAATGTATTTAGTTTGTAATGGCAACAAGTTGTAAGGGTTGGGAGCCGCATTTTTTTTATTCTTTTGTTGGTCTTTCCCTCTCTACTTTTTTGTCTGTTACTCGTTTCCTTTATGATAAAACAGGGCATGTCTTCAAGAACCACAAGAACAACAAGTATTAGCTCTCAGGTGTTTCAATTTACTACAACAAATTGCAGTTAAAGCTATCTTTAACACTATCAAAAAGCCTGGCCAGTTGAGGAGAAAGGAGGAGAGGGTTGTTACTATGAGATTTTTTACAGCTGGAGGAAAAGAAAATACCAGAGGCTATGAGAAGGAAATCCATACTTAATACTCTGTGGTCTCAAGTGATTTTACTTTTTGTTGCTTTTTTTCATACCTGTGAAAGCACTTTTAAAAGACTTTAAATGGTGGCTATTATAGTAGGAGTTGGTATCAATACTTAACAGGAAAACCCTTGATCACATATTGGTGTTTCATGGTGTAATAGTATAAAGGTTTTTTATTAGTATCTTGGCTTGAGACACCACTTGCTACCCCTCTGGGCATCCCCATTAATGAGGGAGAGAACCCTTGGCCTTGTTAAAAATATGTCCTTTTAAGAGAATGGAAAAAGACATAGAATATTTCTGAAGTATGGGAAGAGGCATCTTGAAGGATGCTAAAGCAGAAGTAAAAAAAGCTCAGAGCTGATAGAAATATAGGGCTAGAAAGGACTCTGAGAGGTCATCTGGTCAGTGCCTCTACTACAAAACATAATGAGCTGTATTTGGCCTGGACCATCCCAGGAGCTCAGTGCCTGCCCAGCCTGTTCCTGAAGGCTCCTGCTGATGGCATAATCTATAAAGCCTGTGCTAGGATTTAATTTCCTCGTAAGTTGTCTGACCTGATACTGAGCTGTACTCAAAATACAGCATGTACCTAGGAGCGCCAGGCAAAAGAAGCTACTCTGTTCTTTGAGTAATATCAGTGGAAGGGTTTGGCCCAGAACAGGCCACCTTGAAGGTATTGCTGCCTGAGGAGAGAGACTCCTAACAAATCTTGTGTAGAGCTGGTAGCAACACAAAAGAGTTATTATGAGAGGGATGCTACTGATGTGCAATACGCGCTTCCTAAGAAAACATAATTCCTAAAGCAGTTTAACACAGAGCAGGTAGATGCATGATGTGGAGGGGCCTGATGAGCACACAGGGTCGAGGGACAGTCTGATTCACCTGCTGGTGAATGTTACTGTGAGAAGAAAGATGTGCTTCATGGCTGGGCAATGAAAACAGACGCTGACAGTTGTGCTCTTGCATGTCAATGGCAGTGTCTAAATCCCTAGAGCTTTCTGCATGTACGCATGTGGGTGTGAAGGCGTGCTCTCTACCTTCCATCCTGAGCCTATTTCTATCAAATATTCATCAGAGGAAGATTTTCATCTGTACATTTTGCATTATTCAAGCTTAGAAGTATTTCAGTGACTTTCATGTTGCCTACAGGATTTAGATACCAGGGATAAAACAGAAGCCTCTTTAATTTTCTACATTTAGGAATTCTGCTTTATTAAAATTCTTTTGAAGATTAGTCTTAATGATAGATCTTTAAGTTGGAGTCTTCCTCCCAGGAAAAATAAGCTTGTGACTGAAAACAAATGAGCCCACTCCAGAGAAATCTCTGCAATTTGACCATCAGCCATGGATGGATAATGTAGGGAGCTGTGTTTCTTTTCAACATTTGCCTTCCCCCCAAAGGGCCTGCATTTAACCCCAGTGTGTAACAGATAGCTGCTGCTTCAACATAGTCTTCCAGGATAAAAATATGAGTATTCTCCTTTGAGTAATCCTTTCTGAGACACTGTGACAAGACAGACAACATTGAGCCAGTTCAGAGTGAGTTTTAAACTGTTAGTATTCGGTTCCTGTTTTCACATCAAAATTTTGGTTTGAGATGTTACAGTACCTGATTTCTCGGAGGTTGCAAAGCACCTGACTGGCTGCTTAGAGGGAACAAGGATGCTTCCTATCCTCTGAAAAGCTGCCATAAAACTTGGGTTTAGGGGCAGACAACGGATGGCCCCAAACTTACTGAGAACATGATTGATAATATTATTTTTGGCACTTTATAAAGGGGACTACAGAGTTCCTGAAGAGGTTAACTCACCTGTCATACTTGATTACTCATTAGCAACCAAACCATGATGTTTGACACAAAGAGACACAGTTGCAGCATCTGTATATGCAAGCAGCTCAGGCTGCTACCTCTGTCCTGCTCTCCTTTGTGGCACAGAGAACAAGAGGCACCACTGTGGTCAGAACAGTATTTTTAGGTGAGTGATGTACAGACTTGGTCACCGCTTCCTCCGTACTCAGTCTGGTTACACCATGTTATACTAGGGCTGCCAGCGCCTTGTTGCCTAAAATATGAGATGAGAGAAGCAGCCTCTGTCCGGAATGCAGCCTGGGCAGGTTGGTTCCAGAGGACACAAATGGGCTTTGCCTGGCATTGGGGAGGGTGCTTGACATCCTCCTTCTCAGATGTTTTTTGCAAATGTTCACCCCTTCTGGCTTCTGGGGGGTGGGGAAAAATGAAACACCTAATTCTCTAATAGGAACCAGATGGATAATTAAATTGTGTTATTTTCAAAGATCACTTGCTATGAGGAATCCCACCTGGGAAAGGCAGGCAGACTGGCTTTGCAGACTGCTCTGAGGAGCTCTTGGATTTTTTCCTTAGTTCTTAGCAAAAATTTTTCAAAGTTCATCTGCTTGTGTTGGAGTGCTGGGATTGTATCCCACTGGTTTTACATTAGCAAATCTTACTTTCCTTTGGCAAATACATTAAAAAGATATGAGCTAGGCAAGTGCTTTTAATGCTGCATAGTTAGAGCAAGTTGAATGTTTTGATTGGAGGAAAAAGAAAACTAGTAGAGCAATGTTTATTTTAAACCACAAGCCAAAGACAGCAGCTTAGTAGACAAACTTACAAATCTTCAAATCTTGCAGACAAGCACTGGAGAGGCAAAGAGCTGCTGAGCTTCAGCAGCTGACATGAAATCACTCCTTATAATGTGCCCACCCTGTGTGTGTGTTTGTCTGGGAGCTGGTATTGTGGATATGGAGGAGAAGTTTGTCCAGACTCTCTCCTTTCTGTTTGCTATAACTGTTTATGTGGTAGCTTTTCTGGTACGTGGATCTCAGCAAGGAAGAGGAGTTAAATTCTCATAGTTGGAGGAAAACAAACAAATCTTGGGCACACTGTGGAGGTCTTAATTTTTGAGCAACATGTCAAGTTGCTGTACTGAGGGCTGAAACTAACCTCAAGACACCTGATGTGGTGATGCCCAAAAGTTGCTAAAGATTCTGCATGCAAAAGGCGTCCTGCAAGGGAAAAGTTACAAAAGCTCCTTGCTTTTGTGTCTCTTGATTTATGCTAACTAGAGGTGGGGCACAGCACACAGCTGCTTCTTAGACCGTAAGCCAATTAGTAACTAGAAATAGTTTGGCCTAGAATGTTTTGTCAACCCCAAGAAATGGCTTAGGAACTACAGAGTCCAAAAAACATGGTTAAACCACTGATATAATAAAAATACTTTGCATGAGCCTTATCTTGCTGACCTTCAGTTGTCTACAATGGAGATGTGTCCATCTGAAGCTGCTTTTAGTGTCTGCAGAAGCAGCAGGATGCTTGCAGCAAAAGATTCCGAGGAGCTGGCTGTGTCCTACATAAGAAAACACAGCAGCCCCTGCTACAGTCTGTCCCTCTCCATGGATTATGACAGACACACAATCCGTTCAGGTGTAGACATCCATGCTGCAGATAACAATGGTTTGGACTGGTGGATCCCAGCCCATGCAGTGGAGCTGGGAGCATCCCAGCAACACTGGTGTGTTGGGGAGAGGTGTGAAAACAATGAAGCAGCTTCCAGTGGTTTCATTCCTATTAGGGCTTTCATGAAAGGACTTCAGTATGCTTTACACCGAGATTGGAAGAGACTGTTGTTAATTAAATAATTAGCTGTTTAAAATGTATTTATTAGGGCTTAGCAGCCAGGCCACAGATATGCATCAATTACAGAGCCACGATATCTGCAATAAACGTTTTTCACCCCATAATCAAATATGGCTTAATTAGGCGATGCTGGGAGAACAGTCGTAATAAATAGAGTGGGTAAGACTTGCCTTTATAATTGAGATTTAATCAGCGAACTCTTGTATGTTCATTGAATAATTGATTATTCTACACATTTATCAAGGATTAAAAACTCAGTGGTAGATATGCAAATCCCCTTGTATTAACTACATCTGAAATTCTCAAAAATCATTTAATGCATATTAACATTCTGATTAAATCTAAATGACGTACACATCGTGGATCTCACTTCTGCAGTAGGCTATTTTACTGCTATTTATCACATTTTTCCCCCAAGCTAAACTGCTTGTGTGTTTGTTGCTTTGTAAGTAGTTGTAGGAGATGGACAGAAATAGGCCAAGGGGAAGTGAAATGGAGGTGGCATCTTCTGCGTTCCTGGAATGAGCAAACCATCCTGGGGGGAGAGCAGGGACAGCAGGAAATATTTTTGCACTGGCTGCTAGTGAGCAGACTAAACCCAACGAAGCAGCCAAACACATCGGAAGATGTGGTAACTCTCCCTGAAGAGTTACTATCATGCTTAGTGCTATGTGTGACAGAACACGCATGTAGAAATGTCCATGGACAACAGGAACATAAAAAACCCCAAAGCAAAAAATGAAACCCACATTGCAGAAGCCTTAGCGATCGTGTGAGATGTGGATGAACAGTGCCCGTGTTATCTAAGAACTGGCACAAGGTGTGTCCCGCTGGCTGGTAGCGGTTGATGCTGGAGAGACACTGCCCCCTGCAAAGCCCATGAGAACAGCCCCGGGCCTGTGGTGGGGGATAAACCTGTTTTGAGAAAAATGTTCATCTCACTCGAGTCGTGCTTGTGGGACAGCCCTTTTGCTAAGGGTTAAGGATGGAGTAAGAACGTGAAGGAACCTGAAGTTGTGGTTAGTGATGACAGCTCGTGTCTGAAGCGGGAGTTGAGTGGCAGATTAACATCCCAATTAAAAGTGAAAGCACAATTTAAACCAAGAATGGGTTGCAGGACTGCACCTTGGCAAATCCCCCTGTGCATTTGTGTCTTGTGCAGCTCATGTCCTGTCACGCGCTGTGCTGGGAGCCCAGAAAGCAGCTCAGGTCCTGGGAGGCAAAGCACAGAAATGGTGCAGGTGGGAGATGCACCAAGTTAATAGATTTTGGTAACAGTTTAACTGTTAGTAGCACAGCACTAGGAACTACAGAGCTATTAGTATTTAATTCCTCTGCACTGATCCTTCCCTGCGCTCGTGATTCATGCTGGGCAGCCTGATGGCAGGAGCAAGTGTCAACCCTGAAGACCCCTGCTAGTATACAAGGTTAATCACTTTCCATGTTGTTTGACTCGTGTTTTTTTTTTTGGAATCAGTGCTTTTCCCCTTTTACAACTTGTGGACTCCTAAACGTTTTCAAGTGGGGCTGAGACTCTTGATTAGTGGTTTTTATAACAGGTGACAGTAGTGTACATTCCTTCACGATCTCTTGCAGATGCTCTGGAGGGCAGGTCTCCTACGGCTCCCTTCTAAGCACCTTCTCTACAGCCTGAAGACCGCTTCTCTAAATTCAAGAATAACAAACCAAACAGCCACTGTGCAGCTTTTGCTATGTGGATGGCTTTTTTTTTGTTTTTACACTTTTAGAAGCATTTCTTGCTAGCTTCAACTTGGACACAAGAGGGTGATATTTCCTCAGGAATTTGTCTACCGGTATGTTGTAGGGTGACAGGCTTATAGGGAGATGTGCTCTAGAGAGAGAATAACCAGGTTTTGTTTCCTTCTAACCTGGTGGGGTTAGTCTTGCTCCTGCTTGACCCTGATTCAGTGCTAGAGGTTGCTCTCGAGTGGGGTGGACACTAGGACAGGCTGCCTCTGAGCTACTGCTCATTTCTGAGCAGACCTTCAGCCTGGGAAACCGCAGAACCGTTTAATCTGACCAACAGCAATTACTCCAGAGCTTCCTCACATGACCAAAACCCTTGTGAAGGCCCCTTCCTTTATGTATTTTCAGAGGTGAAAGCTGTTTCCATGTCTCTGTTGGGTCCTGGTCATTTCCACAGTGTATATTCCTTTCCCCTTTGGTGCACAAATGCCTGAATTCCCATTGCTGACTGTGCCACCTTTAAAGGCTTGTCAAGGACAGAGCAAAAGAAACTGTTTCTGCCCCAGGCAGGGATTATGATTCCTGGTAGTGTATGGAGCAGTGTTGAGAGAAGAGCTATCTTCAGGATAAGCACATCCTGTTCCTGCACATCAGATCTTGCTTTCCCCAAGCCAGTCTCACTTGCAGTCTGCTGGTTCCAGGGGTGTAAATCTTAGGGGTCAGGGGACAGCGATGGCTCTGCTGCTGAGTTCCAGCCCATTTGTATCTCCAACTTGGAAAGGAGACACAGGTCAATGTAAACAGCCCCTGAATCACCACTGCTTGGGAAGTGACTTATGCTCAGCTTTGGAGGTGTTTGTGCCACAAAGTACCCAGGAAGTGAATGCCAAACACTCCTGCTCCACCACCACCCTGGGCTGCTGTCTTGTCACCTCTCCCTGCCTGCTTTCAAGCCTTGTTGCACATCTACTCTGTGCTGGGTCACTGCAGGTGATTCTTCAACACTGTTGGTCTGCTTTGGTCTAACAAGTTTAGCGCTGTGCTTAGATTGCCCCGGAGCAGAATAAAAGTCTTTTCAAAAGAATTGCCAGATGTTCAGTTACAGACAAGCTTTGGCTCCTTTATAGGTGAACAAATGAAAAGGGCTGGGTTCCTTAGGAGAAGGTGCCTGATATCAGTGACAGCCATTTGCCTCCAACTATCTTCTGTCCAATGATATACCCCAACCCAATCTTTCTTTATCAGCTAAAGGCAGTGAAGGAGCCTGAGTTGAAAATGTAATTTTGCTGGGTGTCTTTTTTTGCCATTTTAAGGACTATGTGGCGACTCTACCGTGTTTCAGAATCTATGCTGTGACTGTGTCTTGTTCAGGGCATTCATTTTGGAGGACAGCAAATAGGACTGCTGAGGGACACTGGTGTGCCTGTGGCATTGGTCCTGTCCAGGAACAAGGTTAACGTTAACTCTCACCCACTCTGTACGCTCTGTCAGTACAGACAGACGTGGATTTGGGATTGTCTCCTTGAGTTGCGATTGGGCTCCTCTGACTCACAGTGGTGTCCTGGACCAGGCAGTCTCTCAACCTCTGGCAGCAGCAGCATGATGAGTCAAATCTCTGAAACTCCGGGCTTTTACAGAGTGTTGGATGCCTCACTGGATATGTAATCCGGGCTCTTGGAACCCGCATGAGACAATGCAAAGCAAATTACTGCAGACTAAATATATGGTCAGGACGTGTTGGAAGTTGGCAGTGTAGCTGGCTGGGGTAGCCAGGGAGGGAGGAGAGAAGTGGTCAGCTTTCTCTCCATGTTGAACTGGATAATGCTTGGAGTCCTTTAAAAGACTTTAACATGGTCTTGAAAGGGAAGAACTGGAGGAGGTTCAGCTACAGAAAGCTGGATGAAGGCTGAAGGGTCCAATGTGCCTGGGAATTGTGAGAAGGGATCAGCAGGCGGCTTTGAGAGAGAGGATGAATTTGGGAGCAGATAATCTTTCACAGCAGTTCAGAGCAGGGTTTGGCACCTCCCTGTGAGTTGGGAGAGATGGACTTTCTGCTGTGATCTGTTCCGCGATCCACAGCTCCTTTTTGATCCTCTGTGTGAGTTATGCTACCTGTTGGCAGCGGTTTCTCTGAGGCACCATTTTCATTCTTCTTAAAAGAACACAACGAAAATATCTGTTGTTTTGCCTGTTTTACTGTAACTAATTGCGAATGTTATTACAGGGGAAAGAATGCTATAAAACTGAATTAGAGCTTTGTGCTTTAATTGACTTATTTTTGTATTTCACCTGGTTTGCTCAGTGAAATTAGAATGGACTTTGCTTGCTTTTTCTGTTCAGAGTCATTTTCTGGCCCTTTGCCCAGACCAGAAGAGCCCCAAGCTCTCCAGTACTGTGAATGCTGATTAGAAGCGGGGCCAAACTCTACTATAAACCACTCTGCTTTGAATAAGGAGACAGCTGTAATGATGACTGACCTCTACTTGTATTCTCATACAAACTGTAAAGTCAACCTGATGGTGCTTGAAAATCTTAGTCTTTTGTGACAGGGTAGTGCTTTTTATTCTGAGTTGTGATTAAAAAGGGGAATTAAGAATTCTTGTGAGTGTTGTGAAGGCAAATACCCACCGGAACATCTTGGTTCTGCAACATTTAAGAGGAGCATGACATGTCCTGTGGGGTCTAAAGGTTGTAATGGCCTCTTCGGCTGAGCATCCTGCCTGTGGGCAGTGCACCAGCAAAACAGCTGCGCCATGAGTCACACTGATTGTACTTGTCTTTTTCCTGTTAAGTGAAGAAAGAGTGTTTCAGCTCAGAGCTTGTTCATGAAAGAAACCTGTGTTTGATCACCTTTGTCCTCCCCCTGCAGGTAGAGTTATGTCAATAGATCTTGTTTTAGGGCTTCAAAGGTAACACGCAGCTTTTTGGAGTGTTGCTCAGGCTGCCTAATAAAATCCCCTGTAAAGATCACTTTGCATGCTAGGTGTTCATCCATCCTGGGAAAATGCATGGGGGACTCCCCACCCACTCAAATCCAGACTGTACAGAGTCACAGCAACTCCTCTGAGAAGCACTTCATAGGAGGAGAGAGTTGGCAGGTCAGTCACCCTCTACCTGGTGCAGCAAGGACATGAAAACAGCTGTGTATGCTCGACAGACAAATATTAGTGATAGGCTTAAGATACCATTGGCAGCTGGTATAAATCACCTCTTCTAATGGCACTAGAGCTGTGCAGGTCTCTCTCCTGAGCCTCAAGTTCTGTGTTTATTTGAAAAGTTCCCCAAGGTGACCCTGCTCTGGCTCTGCTGCCAGCTGACTGAGACTTGTTTCTCAGGAGACTATGCTATGTCAAAATCACAGCCACGTACACTTCCTCCTGCTGGAGTTTGAGGGCACTGTCACCTCCTGTGCCATCAGCTCCTCTGAAGCCTTCCCTGTGCCTTTGTGGAGATGCGGATGGGACACGGGGCACAGAGGAACTTGTGTGCTGGTTAACTGCTAATGAAATGGGGCTTGTACTGTGCTGGGAGGCATGTGGCTCAGCAAACAGGCAACCCGGCATAGGCTGGGTCCAGTGTGCTGTAGGTAAGTTGGTAAAAGCACGGAGATTGCAATGTTCCTTGTGTCACAGCTTTCACTAGGCTATCAGTTGGTTTATCTATAGCTCTGTGTATCTGCTTGCTGGAACGCATCGAGTAACTAGTCATAAATGATAGTCTTTGCTGTTGTTGGCATTTCTGGTGTTGAAATGTTACACTACTGCTATTATTTTGCACATGTTGATGCATGTTTGCATATACATAGTTCGGTCTCCATCATACACAAGTTAAATTTCTGAAGGAGGGACACCTCCTGTGTGTAAATATACAGTGTGCTTAAAATGAATGTGTTTTTACAAGGTTATTTCCTTTTCATAAGTGAACAGGACCATACTTGCAGACATAAATAATTTTATACCTTACTTTCTTGCTTGCAATCTCCCCAAGTAGGACAGAAAAATGGGTATCAGGTGTTATCTCCCTAAATGGCTAAAGGGGCAAAAAGAAGGCTTCAAAACCACTAAAAATATAATTCTCTGTTCCTACAACTTACAAAATTTAATTTTGCCTAATGAGAAAGGGCACAGCCATGGGACTGCGTACCCAGAGGACAATTCAGAGCTGGAAAAAGCCAAAGAGTTTTCCCGGAATAAAAGACAATGTGAAATCTGCAGTTCCTAACTGGCCATATAAAGCTGCTAAATAACGAGATTCCCCCTTGCCCTTGGTGTGTCTAGGTACTGTACTACCATAAAGCAATTCCAGCTTCAGACAACAGTTTGGGATATATAATAGGTAGCTTACTAATTTCTTTGCTGTTTCAGTTGGCAGTGATGGATCAAATCAGGAAAACCAGGAGGGCAGGAGGAAGGGGATTAAGATCTTAGACTCACCGGTTCCCCCTTGGGTTTTGTTCCCATGGGCAAGTGCTGATGAACATTCCCCATTTTGTTTCTTCACTGATTAAACTAAGAAATGAAACCAAAGGACACAGGAGAAAAGGGTTAAAGGATTAGGAGATGGTCTTTGAACTGCCATGTGGTAAGGTAATGAGGCATGAATTATTAAAATGATTTCAATTATAACTGGCAGCCACATGCACCGCTTTTGCATTGGCTTTCGTCGTCTCTGTAAAAAGACAGGTTTGCAAGTGCTCATGGTTTCTTGGAAGAGATATGCTCTTCCAGAAATGTTAGTTGTACAAACAGTGTAATTTGTCATTGGCCCAGCTGCTTTGGTGGTTAGATAAGTTGAAGTGTCAAGGAAATGGGCATGGCTCAGCAGCAGGACAAACATGCTGCTTGAAAGCCTATAGGGGTAGGTTACTGCCATATTGCTGAAAGGACATGGGTGTTAGTGGCCTCTAATACTTGTATGGGAGGACTGGTCGTCATAATTATAAAAAAAAATACTTTGGCTCTAATGGAAGAAGCACTGTGTTTATAATGTATTCTTTTGCTTCTGCATAGCTTGAAAGTAGTGGCTGACGAGTTACTCTGTTGAGAGATTTGTAGACAGCGAATCAGACTCATTTATGCGCGATCTCTGTAAAGATATAGGCATCACGCTGCTAGCTGACTTTCCCGTGTTTCTTTGTGATCTAAATGCCTACAGAAATGGAAATGTTATCAGGAATAGCTCCATCTGGTGACTGCTAAAAAGCTTGCACAAAAGCCTATATTTCAGGGTAGAATGAATAACCTTACGTTTGACTCCTTGGGAAAACTCCTGTGGCCACAAAGCCCAGCCTGTGCAAGTAACACTGCCACAGCAGGTGGCTGCTGAGATGTTCTGGTGAGACCAGAATTTGGTGAATGTTTCAAAAAGAATGATTTAGTTCACGTGCTTATTTAAGGTGCGGGTTTTTGCTATTCATGAACTGGGGGGAGGAGAGGGGAAGGAAGTAGAACTGAATCCATTTGGGCTCAGGTCAGTGAGTAAATACTGAAATGCGAGGTATCCTGAAGCTGCATCTCTGAGCAGTTTAGTCACTGTTCCTTTCTGCAACTTTTCTCCACACCAAGACAGTGTTCATCCTCAGAATTCAGATGTACTCCATTCAGAAAGGTGATGGTTAAAGGCTATTGCCGGCTGAATGCATCTCTAGTTACTTGCTGTACTTTTTATCTTAACAGGGAAAGAAAAGTGAAGGCAAAAAAGTAATATTTGTAGTTGACTTCAATAGACACAGCATGACCTCATTGGAAAAGGAACACAGTGCAATACTGGCTGCAAAGTTGAATAATCAAAGCTCTTACCCCTTTGCGGACAGTGACCGCGGTGTCTAGCAGGGATGGTGTTCGTGCATCCATCTGCCAGGGAGTGTCTGATCTACGGGCCAGCCACGAGAGGGCAAGGCAGTAACAAAAACCTGAGCGAAAATTAATCCGTCAGGCAGGGAAACAATTGCATGAAGGCGGCTGCTGTGCCAGACTGCCGAGCCTGGGAGGAGAGCGGGGCCGGGGCCAGGCTGGGAGCTCGCTGGGCCGGCCATGAATGAGAAACCTCTGCGGGGTCTGGCTGCTGCCATTGTTCGCAGTCACGGCAGGCAGCGCTCAGCCCTGCTCCGCTCGGAAATATGAGTTATTAAAACGTAACAACAGCAGGAAGGCTTTTGCACTAGGGCTTATACAATATCCCTTTTATAGTTCCTGGTTTTTCCTTCTCCTTGGAGCAGAGCTGTTTTCCTTTGGCCACGGGTGAGATGAGGGTTTGTTCCTGCCGCGACCCTGCCAGCAGGTCACCACTTCTCCGGCTACTCCGCAGAGTTTCCCCTCACAGCCTGCGTGGAAATGGAGGCCAGATACCCCCTGGGGTTGCTGGATGACAACCGACTTTTTCCGATTTGTTCAGCGCAGCCCCAGAGGCGCGGGGGGATGAGGAGGGAGAAAACATTCCTTGCTGCTACATTCACATAGTTCCTGGCACCAGCCAGCTCAGCAAGCTCCTCCTGAAACCGCTCCAGACTCTGAAATCATTTCTATTAGGAAACCATTCATGCTCTAGCTAGAGCCCTAGCTGACTCTTTAAAGCCCCAAAAAACACTGTCAGCAGTCAGGAGCCTCTGATGCTGCCTGGCTTGTTTTGGCAGGGCTGAGGGTCTGGGCTGCAAAGAGACCCGAGTCCTCTGGTGTTCTCGGGCAGTAGTTTCCCAATGCAATTTTGCACTTCCTGCCAGTTTGTACAGAACTGGAATCAAACTCCAGCTCTATTTTCTTAGCTGCCCTTAATGCTATCCTTGTCCTTTTCTCAGTAAGAAGGCAATTTTGCACAGCACAACTGTATTTACTTGCTTTATCGCCGGTGCTGCCGTTACAGGAACTGTCTGTAAAGCGTGAGAGTCCACGCTAAAAAATTGCCAGAGTTTGTAAAGCTTATGATATTTTCAAGAAATGCGTAAGGTGAAAATACATACCCAGGCTCTGAGGTGCTTCCCCAGCAGCGAGACTGGGACCGTCCCTTGTGGGGACTTGGAGGATCTGGGCAGCGCAAGCCTCTTGCCTAACCATGGCTGTGATACGTGCTCTCCCTCCCAAGCCTGTTTTTAAGTTCCTCTCTGAGGTGGGTACGTTAGCCCAGTCATGCTGTTACCTGCTGAACTGCAGCAGGCTTGTTTCAGTGTTTAAATTACCTCTTTGCTTGTCTCGCACAAGTGATGATTCATTTTGATTGATCAGCTTTGAGCTGGGCGTGAAGGCAGCCCTGGCTGCTTCATTACTGGCACTGCTGAGCTTTGGATGAAGCTGATTTTTACCTTTTAAAGCCACAGCCTGTTGCAGCTCCCCTGCCTCTTAGATTTGCTCCTTTTGCTCTCAATGGGGAAAATCCCCTGGGCCTTTTTGGAGCTTTCCAAAGGTATTTGTGCCCAACTAATTTGGAAATCTTGGACTTCTAGGCTTGCTCACATATGAGTTGTTTGGAATTGAATGTACTGGGTTTGAGAGGTTGGGCTGTCCACTGCCCTAAGTCTTGTGCGGGTATTTTAGTTGCTGATAGTTGATGGCAAAATCATCCTTTTAAATTCTGGAGTAAATCATATAAATGGAAGATAAAGAACAATGAGAAACGCAGCTGTGCCAGTGTAAGAAAGCAAAAAATAACAGTGGAATAATGTCCTTAATAAGTGAGGCAGAGACCTGAGTGATGGCTAATGCTGGGTGACAGTATATCACAGATCAACCTGCATCAGTTTCCAGGAATACTGCGAGTTATATGGATAATAACAGTCCAGGGCTATAACTCCTAGATCTGGGTTAAATCAGCTGCTTTCTATAGGTCTTTTGTGTCTGTTTCCCCACCTGTAAAGTTGGATAATAGTAATTTCCTCCCAGAAGGGCTGCCAGTGCTGGCTAGAAGCTGTGCTGTGTTAGAGCATTAAGGAAATGGTGGCTATTATTAATTGCTCCTCATATTTTTTCAACATTCTGCATAAAAAAATTTTGTTTGTTTTGGTTTTTAAAACTTGGAATTGACGGCTGGACCAAATTATAGCTGGAAGCTGAGAGGTATAAGAGAAGGCATCCAAAACGCTGCTCAGTTTGGCCTGTATAGGACAGAACTGCTGAGGCTGCATCACTTGTGGCTCTTGAGCCCAGTGCCAGCATACAGAATTCCCTCCTTGCAGCTTTTCCATTTCGCATGCCAAGTATCCAGCTCTTCAGTCTGTTATAAATCTTCCCTAATTCTGTAATTGCTTTGGTAGTGATTATAGGCAGACTCTTGTTGATCCTTCTGTGGTTTTCCTTTATCCACGTTTTCTGAGGGCTCTTTTATTGTTAATTTCTTTTTTTCCCCAGTTCCTTGCTCCCCTTTTCCAGTTCTAACAGGCCCCGTGGCTCCAGTCCAGTGTCTTCCCTGCAAGCGATAGGCAGAGCCCCCTCTGCATCTGGGTCTGCCTTCCATTGAGAGCTGTCAGGGGGAAGGGGCACGTTCTGCCTCTTAGGTGCTTGCAAATACGGGAAGCAAACATGTAAATTCATGCATTTAAGAATATGCTCTGAATCACGCTTGCAAGACTAGGAGTTGCATTCAGGGCTGGATTTAGAAATCGTGGCAGGCAGACGGTTAAGCAGAGCTGATAGCATGACTGTGCTGTTCCCTAAGCACCCGTGGATGTCTCTAAACACAAGCAGTTATGACAGCAACGCAACAGTCATGCCTGGCCGTTTGCTTGGCACATGCTCAAGTCTGCAGCCAGATTGGTTGCTACTGGTGAGGAGGGGTCAGAGTAGGGGGTGTGAGGTCCCTCTCCTCTGCGGCAGCTCAGGCCCATGCTTTCTGTGCCTCCCTCCAGTGCAGCACGACCAGTAAGCCTGGGTTTTCAGCACTCCAGCACTCTGCCTCTCTTCCATGTTTCCTCCTTCCCCAGGGATGTATGTTCAGTTCTCTAAACCGCACTTGTGAAAAGACACCTGATAATCCAGCTTGACCAAGGGCAGGCACTGGAGTAAACCCCTGCCCTGGGTTATGTATGATGCTTGGATTTAAAAAAAAAAACCAAACAGTGATATTCTCACTTGGGGGCAAGGGACATCCAGATCTCTTCTGTACAACTTTGGAAGGACACGGCTAGGGAAGCCTGCTGCCGCAAGCCTTGTGGGGCGAGGAAAGCGGTTGCCAGAGAGCATGAGAACAAGCCACAGTTTTCCCTCCTGGCACCTTTGCTGTGGGAGCAATCCATGGATGTTTGTGATTTTTGCGCCTGTGCCATGGGAAGTGGAGGAGGTGGGTTTGAGGCTGATGTGATGTCCTGGTTTGAGGTAAAACAGAACCACTTTTCTGTTTTGTAAATTTACTTTTAAGCTGGGCCTCTTCTAACTGACTAAACTCTGAAATTAACAGCACAGTGTTCAGAATCTCTTCACTCTGAGTGAGAAGACCTGATTATACCAACAAATGGTACACAGAGGGGCTCTTGCTTATTCTTATTGCTATAACAGCCGAGGTCAGCAACTTCATTATTTGCCCTGTTAGAGGGTCAGAAGTGGAAAAGCATAGAGGGGTCCCACCTGTAGGGAGGAGCGGACAGGACAGGTGACCCAAACCTGACCAACAGGGTATTCCATCCCGTCTGCATCATGCTCAGTATAAAAGCTAAGGGATCAAAAGGTCAACTCTCTTCCTTCAGTGGACGACCTCTGAAGACGACCCTGTCTGTTCATCTGCTTTTGATCCCAATCCAAGCATTCCTGACTACAGATCCGGAATCCAGCTCCTGTCTGTCACTGACTCCAGTCTAGGACTTTCCCTGTGCCTGCTGGTGATGTGATCGTCACCCTGGGAGCTGGATAGGGTTTTGTATATATTGTATACTTTTTTATTTTTTATTATTATTTATAATTTCATTATTTATTAATATTTTCATTAAAGTAGTTTAGTTCTTCTTTCTAAACTTGTAGATCTCCTTCTGTCTTCCTCACCTCTCTTGGGAGAGGGGGAAGGGCCGTCTGTCATTCTGATCACCAATCCAGCCAAACCCATGACACTGATGCAAAGCCATGGTTGTTGCCTCATTCCTGTAGTTTCAACTAAAACTCAGACCATAAAAGCCATAAAACAGGGTTGTATGTTTGTGAAAAATGGGTTAAGCTTTGAGGCATTTGAGAGTTTGACTTTGACCTGTTTTTGTTTTTCAGACTTGCAGCTAGTTTCAGAAGTGCTCAGCTGGCATTTTCTGAAAGCAGCCCAAGGATTTTACAATAATTAAGGAGGGGAGGTATTCATGTGGGTCAGCTCATGAAGCACCTTGAAGAGTTTTGCTTTCAGAGACTGGGGCTATTCAAAATGGAAAACACTTGTGACCTTTCATTCAGACTTCCCTTACATTCAGGGATTTTCCTTCTATTGAATGGGCATTGACTACTGCTTTTAATTTTTATTTTATTGTCTGTTAATACACCTTCAACTTTAATTTCAGGTTGAAGTATGCCCTTCCCTAACCATGGGAGAGGCTGCTCTACGAAAATGGCCATCTGATGTACCTTGTGGTTGAGCAGATGTTATCTTGTCTGGTAATGAAATTCTGCCTTGAGTAATTGGACATTCTTCCTGGTTCCTCATAATTAAGGCAGAAGAAGAGAACAAAACCTGCTGATTTGATAGGAGTAATTGCTCCATTAAGTTATTTGCTTCCCCAGCGTAACCATCAGCCCAAAGAAGAGAACAGCATGACTATCAGACCATATATGACGATACTGTAATGCTGTGGGTCTTTGGTACTTCATTGTCAGATGGAATCACAGGGGAAGGAGTTAGGAGAAACACTGCTAAATTATTTACCTCTTAACCATATGCATTTAAGACCACAGAGGGAGTCCGGCTGTTGCTAGCTGTGCTGTGTCCTAACCAAGTGATTCAGTCCCTGGAAAACCAGAGGGCGAATGTATGAGGCTTTAGATCAGCACAGCTGCCTTGCCTCCTGTATCCGAGCGTTGTGAATTGATGCCGAGAGGCTGAACATCTGTGGTGCCCTACTGTGGAGCAGGGAAAGGGGAGTGCTGCATTAAATCCTGGCCACCGGCAAGAAAAACGTGGCTCAGAACTGGAGTATGGCAAACCTTAGCTACAGTGATGGTTTATGTGTCTGCTGTTCTTTGTGTTTAGTTTTCCTGGCTTTGGCAGGCAGGTTTGCACACGCATTGGAGCACACAAGGACTCATTGGTGAGCACGCTGCCCCCGGTGACAGCGGGGGCAGGTAAACGGGCCTCCTTCACTTGTTCAGTTACACGGGTTTAACTGAGACCTCAGCCATAATTTCAAGTAAGAGATTTGCCATCCATGTGGACCAGAGCTCCTCTTACGCACATCTGACTGCCCCATCTCTACGATTCAGTGGTTTTGTTGTTCACGAGCAACAGGTCAACCCAAATGCGTTTCATAAACCTCTCCTTCCTTATTTCCTCATTGCAAGCTTGAGAGCCAGGCTGCTGCGTCGGAGCAGCTGCAGGGTTTATATGTGACTACTGCTGAAGTCTGGGCTTGGAGGGTCCTTGGATGTGAATTCTGCTGCATTATCCCCAACTGCTAGAGGAAACAGTTCCAGGTCACTGCCAATCAGTCCTCCAGACCTCTGCGTGCTGTTCTCTGCAAAGCCTGTATTATCCAGGAATGCTATCAGAACTTTGATCATCAAACTGATTTCTATCTTGCTTTCCAAGATCCGGGCAGGTATGTTTTTATAAGGCAGACTCCACTGAGCTCAGAGCTGGCAGACCCAATCTTCCTGCAGCTGTAACGTTAGGTAGTAACAAGTTAGACAGCCTTGAGTTTTAATCCCAGTTTGGGCAACTGTTTCTCAGAATCATTAATAAAAATGCAATTTTACTCTTTTTTTTTTTTGTAACTAAATGAGGATAATGAACTTAAGTAACCAGGGCATTGTAAGGATTAACTAAATGAGGCACAACCAACGCATTGTGTGAGCAAGCAAGCACTCCGTTAAGGCTGCAGGGGAAAGGGAGAGCAACCAGAGGTGCCATAATATTTTAATTTCCTCGAGAAGGTGGCGGAAAGCAGGGAAGATCCTGCACGTGTCCAGCACTGGCTGATTGACCCTTGTCCTTTCCCACAAGCATCTTGCTGCCCTGGGCACCAGCAGCAGGAATTGTGCACCACAAAGAGCAGGGTGCTGAACTTTGCCTTGAGCCGGGCTGCCGGCAGTCAGCCCATCGGCACGGAGCCCTTGCACTTACCTACAGTGGGCTGATGGAACCACCTGCCCTTTTCTGCTGACTTAGTGCATCCGAGTTGTTGTTGGACTTACCAAAGTCCACAGCGCAAGTCAGGTCCTGCTGCATGTGCAGCTGCATCAAAAGCTGCCCTTTGTGCCTGCCAGGGAGATCGCAGGCTCTAGGCAGTGAGGGTGGCCCTTCCTTGGCCAAAAACCACAAGGTCTCATCTTCTGTGGGGTTTCCTTCCCCTCTTACTACTTTTCCCTTGAATCCAGGTACTCTCCGAGCTGAGTTTTGCAGGACTTTCACTGTGATCTCTCTGGCCAGGGTGCAGTGCCACTGCTCACCTCGTGCCTCCCTGCCCTGGGCAGGATGGGTTGCTGGTGCAGAGCAGGGGGGAAGACTTTGCATCCTCTCTCCAGCCTAGCAGCTGTAAAAGAGCAATTGATTGGGGAAAAGGAGCTTGGAGGATCGTATATAAAACAAACCAAGCTGGAGAGGGAGATGTGGGTGGTTTACAGTACTGACACCTGAGTTTCTACCTCTAAATCAGTCAGAGATACTGTTCCCCAAAGAGGAGGCTCGGGCCTACTCTGCTGCTCACTGGCAGGTCTTTGAAGCATAAATTCCTGCTTATCCTTGTTGCTGGTCACCTGGGGAGCTCTGCTCTCTGCCATAACAGTGATTTTTTTTTTTTTTTTTTTTTTTTTTGCCTACCGGGCAATGTCTTTGAGCCCCAGGGCAGCACTGAGTAACACACAGCCTCCCCACACCTCTCCCTGGGAAAACTCAGCCTTCCTCCCCTTTTGCAAGACAAGAGACTTGGTCTGAGAGGTTGAATGAGTCAGTAGGAGAGATGCAATTACACAGCTCGGCATACCCTAATGTCTAACTTCGTGCTGGTCCATGAGAGTGTAGGGATGTTTTCTCTGGAGGTTCATCCTTTCCTTATTTCCATGCTTCCCTCCTCACTGCAGTAAGCATCCCTTGGTGCTGTTGCCTCCCCCAGTCTCTCCCTCAGCTTGATCCTTTCCTGGGCCTCTGGCTCCCTGCCCCAGCCCACCGTATGGAGCTGGCGGTGCTTGTCTCTCTCGCTCCTCTGATGGCTGTATTATGTTTAGTTTTGGAGATTGCGTATCTCGTGCAGGACCCCCACATGCTGGGGAACGTGCTGGAGGATGCTGCTGGGGGAGAGACAACACATACCACCAGCAGAAAATGCCTATCATGCCTGCCATGAAACTGCATGTGCTGCAGAGTAAGCCATGATGGACCAGGGCTGAGCCCACCACAGCTGGGGCAGGCTTGGCAGCTGCTGCAGGAGGTGCAGCATCTGCAACCTTGGTAGGTTCAGGTGCTGCTGGGCTCAGAGGAGCTGGCCCATGCTTCACCCCACATAAGATCACTGCTATGCGCGTAGAGTTGGGCATTATGAGATGGAGACAAGTGAGGTTGACATCGTCTCTCAGAAAAGAGACCAGCTCTGCGCTCTGCCAGCACTGTGCTGGTGTTGGAGTGCCGGGGTGGGATGTCCAGGGCTGGTGTGGGACGGGTGCGTACGCCGGGTCAGGTCTGAGCTGTTTTGGCAGGGCTGGGTGCATGAGGCTGACACTGTGCCTGCCTGTGCCGTGGCTGGGCTGAGCCAGCAGCCTGAATCCCTCACTTTCAGGAACAATAAATTCCCTCACTAATCTTACGAAAGAAGGGGCGGGGGGGAAGGCGAGCTATAAATGACTTACCTATTTGAAGCCTGTGGGCTCTGCATTGCATTAAACATTAACCTGTTCTTCTGAGCCAAGCGACTGATTCTCTTGGTAATTCTGAGGCCGGGCAGCCAAAGAAAAGGATTCTTTGTCAGACAGTATTTCAGAGAGGGGGGGGGAAAAAAAGATCCCTTCAGCCATTTTCTGTCTCATCGTGTTTGTTTGGCCCTGCGGTAGAAAGCCTGCTCCACAATTTGCTGTTTGTATTTGTGCAGTCGAGCTGATCAGATGGCTGTACCCCAGCCACGGCTCTGAAAACGCTGCTCACCAGCAGCCCCGCAAAGACGCAGGCACACTTTGCACACGTAATCACGCACATATGTGGAGCCATATGCTTAATTGCACACATGTGCACATGTAATCACACACTTAATCAGGCACATGTGCACATATACCCACATGCAAGAACAGCAAGTTGTCTTTTGATCTTCTGTAAAGCGTATCCCTGTGAGTATTGAGTATTTAAAGTAGTCGTGCCCATCAGAGAGGTGCAGGCGAGAGCAGAGCAGGGGATTAGTGTCCAGGGGTGGGTTCTGCTCCTGGCTTTGCCCTTACCTGGTGTATGAGGTGGGGCAAGTCACTGTGCTATTGTTTCTCCTCCATAAATGTGACTAATGATTTCAAAAGCACCTGTGGGAAGAGTAATGTATTGTTACTGTGGGCTTAGATGCGTGTTTACTTAAGCAACAAAGCTGTGGTGGTTCAGAAGTTTTCTTGATGACGGAGTGTTTTTGGTAACATCTCTCTGCTGGAGACCACAGCGTAGCAGTAATGCAACGTAGTCGTGCAGCAGAGGGTAGAGCTGTTGCTGCTACAAACCTGGGAGCGTGCGAGTGCTCCTGAGCTGTTTCAGTGCAAAGTCTGGCTGCTTAGCGCTGAATCCCCCAGCGCTTTCAGCTAGCTCTTCAAATTTGGCACTAAATGCCGGAGAGGCTCAGACAAGCCTTTTTAAAACATCTGTTGCAGAGGTGATAATCTATGGCTGAGAAATGGTAACAAATGCTGATGGGACCGTATCATCTTAATCCAGCTCATCTGCCCTCTTCCTCTGTCCCTGTGCAATGCCAGGGTTAGGGCTGGTTTTTTGTTTGGTTTTTTTTCCTACTGTGGAAAAATCTACAACCAACCAGAAAGCCCTTTCTGCTGAAATTGTGCCTTTGCGCTGGTGGAAGTTTCTCCTGTGGATGGGACTTGTGCTGTGCATGGGTGACTCACCTGAGCAGGCTGTGGAAATCTTCTCGGCCACCAGCCCGGTCCTTCCTCCGGCACTTCACGCTCCTGCATTTCACCGTGCCTTTAGTCATGGCTAATCTCAACTTGCTCTTTCTTCCTGTCTGTGTTCATAATGCCCCCAGCTTATTGCATTTGCGTAACTAATTGTCCAATGTGTGTTTCACAAGGGAGTCATCAGGAGCATGTCTGCTTCCCTGGCAGACCCACGTGCTGAGGCACATAAGGAATAGCGAAATGGAGCCTCCTCTTTCCCAGTAACCTGGGGGAGGTGCCGGATCCCAGTGCTCTGGGGAGCTGGTTATGGGGTAGGTGGCTCTGTACCCACCCCAAGCAGCGAGTAACCGCTCGCACGTAGCTCTCCCCGTGTCGTAAATCTGCACGAGCTATTTTGCTCAGCTTACAGCCTTGAATGAATCCTTTGCTTGTGGGTTTGAAGAGGAAAAGTGTTTACACCGCGGGCTGCCGATGGGCCAGTAATGCACTTTGAACTAGAAACTGCCTGACTTGAGAGTGGGGCTGACCTGAGCTGCTCCTCCAGCAAAGAGCTGAATCAAATCTGTGGGGTGCACCAGGCTGGAGGCGTGAAATTCCCTCCCTTCCCTTTGCTGCACCGGCGAAATACACTGGGATTTCCAGGGCTGGGAGTTGGCAGGAGTAATCACCGGGAACCATTTGTTTTCCCAGAGGGTAACGTGGAGCCGGCGGGGAGGCTGAGCCCTGCTCTACCCCTGCCAGCGCCAGGAGAGTTGGAACAGCCCGTAACTGTGTGTGAGATTAGGAAAGGTGTGTGCTAATTAACGGGAGTGCTGGGCTGCCCCTCGGCTGGAGCTGCACGCGTGGATGCGGTGGCGGAGCGCGCGTCCCCTCCCCGTCCCTGCCTGCGCCAACAAAAGGATCACACCCGCGGCACGGCACCCCAGGGACCCAACGCCTTGCCGGCCCCGCTCCCGCTCATGTCACAGCTCGAAGAGACGGCATGAAGAAATCCTCATATTCAGGTGAGCCTCTTGCCTCTCCCCCTTTCTGTCTGTACTGGGAAAAGAAAAAAAAAAGTTTAAAAAACCCTCAAAGCACAACTTGCGTAAGCCCTTCTCCATCCAAGTGTCTCTGTAGCAGAGTGAGTAGCTGGTTTACTTTGTATAAATAAACTGTTGATCAGTGGAAAAGGCTTAAAAAGCAAAACAAATCCAAGGAGGCAGCTTGTTCCAGGCAAAACTCGGTGTTGGTGGCACAGAGCTCGTTATTCAGGAGGCACCTGCGCCAGCGTGGGCTGAGCTCCAGTGCTGAGCGGCTGCTTGAAATTAAAACAGGACAGTGGCATTGTTTGTGACACCAGCTGCCTCTGGGGCTGGAGGGGTTTCCAAATCGGGGGTGGACGAGCTGGGATCCCCTAATGCTGTGGGACTCTCCTCTCCCTGCTCCCCACACCGGCTTTCCCGGTCGTGCCCTGCAGGGTGAGGGCTCTGTGCCCACTGCTCTCGCAGGCTCCTTCCTCCACAGCTAACGTGGGAGCAAGCGACCGTGACTGATAGAATTTCTCTGAGCCGTCTGTGAAATCCTGCCGGCAGTCCCAAGAAGTGGCTGGCACACGATGGAGCGGACATATCTCCTACAAAAGTTCCGTTGCTCGGGTGTCTCTGGCAGCTCCTGCGCGTGCAGGACTTTGCTCCACAGCTGATTTGTGCTCGCTCCAGCTACCAGCCTGTGACCCCCCTGCTCTGTAAACCCAGTTCTGCCCTGCTTCTCCCTGGCCGCTGCAGGGACGCGGTGTCACCGTGCTGGCCAACTCCTGACATCCTGAGTCATGGGTCTGGCCACTCCGCGGGGATGTTTGGGGCAGCTGCCATGCTGCGAGTCACTCCAGCCACGTCACGGCCAGCCGGACTCTGCCTGAGCTCACAAGCCACAGGAGCTGGGGGTTTGTTTTCACTCGGAAAATTCCCTGTGTGATGCTGCTGCCGTTTATTGTTAAAATTAATTAGTAATGTTTCTCTCTTACATATTTCTGTTCCCTCATTAGTGTTGCTAAATGGACTGATGGGAGGTTTTATTAGGGCTTGTATGCCGGGAACCTGAGAAAGCCTAAGCGTGATTATTAGCGTGTTGTAATGGATTAAGGTGGGTATTAATGGCTGTGCATTGTGTGTAAGGAAACCTGTTATTTGTAGAAGCCTCCTGAGGTGTGGATGGTGGCTAAAGCAGCCCTGGAGAGACAGAAGTGGGGCAAAAAGAGGTCTGGAGATGGCAGACTATGTGTGACCTGATATTACGACTTCTTGCAGATGAGGCCACGTGGTCCTTAATTGCTTTGCTTGCTTTGGGTTGATTGTGCCGGAGTGAAGCTGTGGCACTGCAAACCCCCCGGTGTGACTGACGTCTGGTCAGTGTTCCAACACGCCTTCGCTTGGTGTTGTGACTGAGGTCAGCGGACATCTGGTTGGTACCTTTAATTCGAAAGGGACTGCAGTTGTACTTTGGAAACCGTTTGCCTCGAGATTTCCCTTTGGGACAGGGCGGTTTTTTAAGGAAAAGGAATAGAAGAATTACGGTAGCTGGGATACACTGTGGTGAAGCAACAGGAGAATTCACTATGACCACCACCAAGCTCGCAAAAAGCCCCGGCAGCTCTTGTGAGCAGCTCTGGTTTGTGTGCTGTGCAAAGGCTCCGCTTTCGATGTAGCAGCTCCTGGCCGGGCTGTGCTGGGGCCTTGCCTCTGGCTGATTCATCGGGCAGAAAGGCACTCCATGAATCACCCACCGCCTTTTGGAGAGCTGCCACCTCTGCGCAGGGCAGAGCCAGCCCTCCTTGTCCCGTAAATCCTGCGCATTTTACAAATCAGGGGAATGGCGATGGGGACTTGCTTTGGGGAATTTCACTGGAAATCCAGATTACTTCTCCAAGACATGAGTAAGATGTACGGAGTGCTGCAGAGCCTCTGAGCTCTCTACTGCCAGAGAAACTGGAGAGGTGACAAAGTGACTTCTCGGCTGCAAAGACTGCACTTCCCAAGCATGTTGCTGGCAATCCCTGGCAGGCTGGAAATGCAGTGCCTGGCTGGGAATCTCCCAAAAACGATGACAAAAGGAAACAATAAGCATCTTCTAAACACATTTTGAGGTTAGGGAGCATCCTTCGCTGGCCTTGTTTGCTCCTCTCCAGTATATTCTGGATCTGTTCTGTGGACTGGGTCCCTCTGGACCCAGCTGGAGGATCTCACTTGGCTTCACGAGGCTGAAGCTGCAGCTCCATCCTCCTCTGCAAACGCCGCAATGCTGCTGTAAGTTCTCTCCCGTTAGCAGGCTGCTCCCTACCCTGGGCTGGATTTACCTTTTTGAAAGTATTTCAGGGGGAATCAGTACCCATGTGCTATGACTCTTGAGCACGTGCCATGTAGGTGTGGTTGGGATAGAGTTTGCTTTTGGATGCTTTACTTCTTACCAGCAGAGAGAGGCTCAGACCTTTGTGCCGTAGCCGTGGGCGCGTGCGGCTCAGCCCGGTAGCGTTTTTTTCCCTGGAACTTCCCGGCAGCAGCCGTAGGAGGAAGGGAGAGGGTGAAAAGGGGATTTTACACACCAAGTGAAAAATGAGCAATAATTGCTATTGAAGTCAGCTTTAAAATGTTTGTTTTACGGATGTCTATTTCAGATGCTTAAGGAAAGGAGAGTTTTGGGGTGTTTTTTTTCTAAGATGTTTTACTTGTCCTGAATACTATTTTTTTAAGGATTTTTTGATTCTCATTTTCCATTACTCAAGCATAATTGAATTGCCAATGCAGCAATAGACAGGATTTGTGATAAAACACATGAGTTATAGGTATTTTAAAGGATGGTGCAAACGGTTTTGGCCATGGATGGTTTGCAATTTCAGGTTTATGTAAGAGGTTGGCATGCACGGAAATAAGGATTGCCCTAATTACAGTACCTCCCGAATTATCCGCAGTGGTTGTGTGAGCCACCCTTACCTAAACCGTGGACTCCTAATTTCTTGCTTAGGCGTGTAGAGAGAAATAACTCCTCATATATGAGCTCAGGCTATAGGAACAAATGCAGGAGTAACAGAGAACTGAGAACTAGCATTAGGATTTGGGAACAATTTTTTTGCCATATCGTGACTTGCAAAATGATTCCCTATAAAACATGGGCAATAGAATATAAATCCAGTTGGAGTTGTTGGTATTATCTAGATTGGGAAGCTGTGGGGAAAGAGCTCTGTCCTCTGCTGGGTTGGTTTATAGTGTCCCAGGACCCCTCCTGCCCCAGACCCATTGTGTTTCCTTGGTGCCGACACCACACGACGTCCTGTGGATGCTGACCACCCACAGCTCCGGTCCAAGGCAGCAGCAGTTAGAGGTGGTAGGGTGGGGGGCAAGTTGGGCTTGTACCCCACCAACAGGCTGCCTGTTTGTGCTCTGGTACATGCAAGAACAGCAAGTGAGCTCTCGGTGGGGATGAGCGAGAGCTGTGGTGTGCGGCTGTGATAGCACGGGGATATGCACTGCAGCAAGTGCTCCTCTGGCAGCAATGAAGGAGTTTGTTGAAGCGCTGGTAGACTTGGTCCCACCTAAACACACCCCAAGGGCTGTGGCTGGCCAGGCACTGCCTGGTCTGGGGGCCTCGGCACATCTCTAGCTGCAGATGTCTTCTGAGATGGTCTGGAAAAACTGAGACTGAATCTTTCTCAGGCTGATACAGTGTGAGAGAGGCCCAGTGCGATGCCCTCAATGGCTTTTAACCTGTCATAAAAGCTGCTGGGTGGAGCAGAGATGACCCGGTGTTTGCAGAGCCCCATTGTTCTCTCCTGAACCAGACCTGTCTCCTGTCAGCTAACTGGCATTGTGTTTGTCTAAGCCATGGAAAAAGGAACAGCGTTGTTCAGATTGATTTTTATTTTTTTTTTTAGCTCACGGGACAAAGTGCAGTATCAAGGGAAAAAATATTGCTTGGATCCAACAAAAACATTAATTTAATTTTAGATTGTCATTTTGAATGTAGGTTTGAAATGGTTTGTTTTGAAATATATAAAAGTAAAAAAGCCATTTTTTTTCAGCTCAAACTCACAGCTAGCTCTTACTCCCCCAATTCTGCACTGCTGGGCCAAGATGTCATTAAAAAAAATAAATGATTGTACTGAGGATTTGTAATCAACCACAAAAAGCTGGATCCTCAAGTCTGTTGCTGTTCAAACCTATTGCTCAAAACCTGAATTCAGTGCAAGCAATGCCTCCACCAGCTCAGATGAATGAAACGTTCCACTTCCACCTGCTCTCTGAGCGAAACAGCCCTGTCTGTGCCTGGTGTGCCAAAGCACGTCCGTGGTGTCTCTGTTGCAAGGAATAGTTTAGCTGGTGAGGATCAAGAGCAACGCGCTTGACAGTTTTGCAGTAACAAACTGGTTAATGAAGAGGCCCAGCAGCCACTGGCACGGCTGCGTAGGGCTGGTGCAGTAAGTAAATGCGTCAGCCTTCAGGAAGGCTTCTGCGGAATAGCAGGAGCAGAAAAAATGCTGGGGTTTCTGTTTCATCCTGTGTCCTCACTGCTTGGTGGGACAGAGCTACCACCGGAGCCGCAGCTGGTGGAGCAGCTCCCAGCGTGCTGGCGATTGGGCTGGTGTTTGTGCCTCTGCTTTTATTAGAGGCAGAAGTTCCTGTGCTGGGTTTTTGTGTTGTTTACAGTTGTCTCCTATCTCTCACCTTGCTCAGAGGATGCCATTTTGGCTCTTTTGCTGCCACCCATCCCTGCCTTTGCACTCTTCCAACTCTCTGTGCTGGAGCAGAGTAGTGAAGCCTGGGTCTGGGCTTCTTTCCTTTCCCTTCGGCAGCAGAGCTGAAGCATTTGTAAAGTCGGTGTGAGAGTGGGGGATGCGAAAGGAAAAGGGTGAGGAGAGAGTTTTGGAGCCCAGGAGCAGAGGGAAGAAGAGGAACGGTGATGCTGGCAGTGCCATCATGGAGTGACCTGCTCCAGGAACACTGGTCCCTCGCCTGAGGCTGTGGAAGTTTTGCACGATGTGGTTTTGTGTTGGCATTGTGATACCTTGTGTTACTGAAGTAGCAGGAAGGGAAATAACAAGGACTACAAAATGAACTTCTTCCTTGATAATCCAAGAATAGCAGGAGGCTGGTGCACAAAGGGCTTGGCGTCGTCTTTTCAGGATGCTGAAAGCTCTGCAGTCCGGCTTGGCCAGCTGCGTGGGTGATCTGCATCATCGGATCCATGTGAAAGCTGGTTGATACCAAATGTCCATGGTCCCTGTCCTCCTTTAAAACCCCAAAGAAAAGAGCGAACAAACATGATGCGGTCCCTGCATGGCAAACACTTGTGCGCTGTTTTGGACAACTGCATCTCTAACTAGTCCATGCCTCACACGCACTTTCCAAAGTGGTCAGCAGCCACCATGCCCTCTCACATTCACGCATTCCGCCTGGTGGGTTTTCTTCCCAACCTCCTTAATTTATTTTTTTACCACTCCATCCATCACATCACACTGTTCCCTGCTCCATCCCAGCCCGAGTCACTTCCCCATCACTGCATGCGCGGTTGGATGTGTTTGATGTTCCCACTGGCTCCTGCCAGCTGTTGTTTGAGCTATAGCAATGTTTAGAGGTGCCCATAGGGAATGGGTACTGCTGCCCTGAGTGCTGTGGGGATGCAGGGTAAAAATATACGTCCTTCCCTCCCCATGCCTCCAAATTTGTCAATGACTGGTGTATGATGGGTGGCAGAAGCAAAGGCCATGTGAGCAGGGCAGTGTTGCAGCCCGTGCTCCCAAGCCAATGGCATAGCTGAGAGGCAGCGTTGCCCAGGTCTGCACTGTGTGTTTAACAGCTGAAAACCTTTAACAAGTCTTCTGATGACTTTTAAAATGAGAAAAAGCGTATGCTTTAGAAAAATCAGACTTCTAGTGTGCCTGCCTTCTCTTGTGGTGGTAAAGCCTGTAATTTTGCTAGAGCACTACAAATTGTCGGAGTCTCTGTTGGACAAAAGCACCTTGATCCTCGGACGGACTGTTCTGAGCTGCCTTCAGGGCCTCGCAGGCCGTTTCTGGGGCTTAGCAGATATGAGGAGTTGTTGATGGCAACTGGCATTGGTCCTGGCAAACTTAGCTCTGTGCTGCTTTGCTGCAAAAAATGAGGTGGGACCGTGGGATGTTCAATCAAAAAGCATGACTGTTATATTTTACTTGTGTGCTGACAGAATATATTGCCATAACTGTCAACGTACTCCGTTGTCACATATTTCTGATGGCTCGTGATGATTGATGGAATCTTCTTACGAAAAAATTCTCCTGTAGCAGCCCCACGCTGTGCTGGGGTGGCAGGATCAGCGTGATGGGTTTGGTTGGGTGTTCCGCTGTTGCCAGATCTGGCTGGTGTGTGCAGGCAGTGGCAGAGCTTTGCTTCAGGTAGCAAAACATCCTGACATCTGTTAGGAAATAGTTTGGAGAAGCAAGGGAATCCAGCCTGTGGAGAAAGCCAAAAAAAAAACCGCAACACGCAGACATATGCAGAAAATAACAAAAAGCCGTGTGGGGCCCAACGGAGTGATTAACTGCTTCCCCAAAACACTGATCACCTTCCCATGCCCACCTGGGGTGAGCATGGAGAAGTGGTGCCATGTGGAAGGGGGAGATGTTGCTGCAGAGGATAACTCACTGCTTGCAGCGAAAGCCCTCCCAAAACCAGCGCTGCTGGTTACCAGACAGCGAGTGGGGCTTTGTGTGCGAGGCAAACCTGTCCCCTCTTACACGAGAGATGTCTTGGGTTTTGCAGCATAAGGTGGGGTCCAAATCCAGGGTGAACTTTGTGGAAGAGGAGAGGACTCTGTATCATAGCAATCTGTGAAGGTTTAACCTGTCAGGCCCGTGAAGTCTCTGCTTGCTTTTTGTAAGCTCCCTGGTGCCATGCAGGAGAGGGTGGGATCCACCTGTCCCCAGGGGTGATGCTGACTGGCCACATCAGTGTGCTTAACACCACACCAGTGAGTTTCCCTTCCTGACCAGTGCCAGTATCCTTGGGAAGAGCAGCCGTGCTGCATCTCTCATTCCCTACAGGAATTGCAGGCTGCCAGCGGTGGTGCGGTGGCAGAGAGGCAGCGCAGTCACTGGTGAGTCAGCCTGTTCCCACACTGGCCTGCAATGACTCCCCAGTGTCAAGGACGGCTCAAAGCACCCTTTAAAGGGTTTATGCTTAAAAGGGGAGAGATCACTGCTGCCTGGGGAGCTGCTCCCTTCTGTGTAACTCATCATTCAGGTGATAGTGCAGGTTTGCAAAGGCTTTTCCTGCAGCTGCTGTGAGATGGGGCACCCCTCTATTGCCTAAAAGGGAATCCCAGTTTTGGGCTTGTAAGGCAACTTCCACTGCCAGGTGTGCTAAACAGCCTCTCACAGGGCTCGGTGGGATGCAGTTATCTGTAGAGCAGAGGCTGGCACCAGTGTGGGATGGCACCAGGAGGATGGGAAAGGAAAACTTCTGTCCAGTGCCACTATATTTGCCAAAACAGCTGGCTGTGCTGGGCAGAACGGGGCTCGTTGTGAAGTTTCTCACTCAAGCTTTAACATTGATCATTGTGCTTCAGACTGCTGTAGTGCAATATAAGTTACCTCCATGACCTGAATTTTTAATTTCAGTGAGGGCAGGTTGGAGTCTGCCTGGAGCATGTAACTGTCCCCTCCACTTCCCTCAAACGCCACGCTGCCTTCAGTGCTCCCAGTTTGAGCAGATGGAAGTTAAACTGGAGGGACGATTGCAAGCTGGAACTAGCAGCAAAAGGAGTTTTTTCTTTTTCTTTTTTCCTTTGTCCATGCCAGATGAGTATTATTTACAGGAAACACTTTGTGCAGCTCTGAGATTTGTTTAGAGAAGGAGTGTAGGGGGAGGAGACAGCTAAAGGCATAATGGAAATAAAAAAGGTCACAGTAATGCTCAAGAAAGTCCATAATTTCCTGGTGTGGGAGTATGGCTATTCTGGGGACCGAGGGAACAACGGAGCTTGGGCTCTGGTTCCCAGGAGGGGAGAGCGCTTGCCAAGGGATGACCTGCAAGAGGAGCCAGCTCCCTCTGGGAAGAGCCCAGCACCCAGTAGCTTTCCCCAAGGTCTTGTGGGGCTGAACCCAAAGCAGCTGCTGGGGACACAGAGGGTCCCTGACACTCAGTCGTTCCCTCAGCTCATCCAGAAACATGTCCCTTTGCAGGATGCGACGGTGATGCCAGAGAGCGCACGTACTTGGGGAGGAGGTTGGAGTCCTGATCCTCAAGAGCAGCCCCTGGGTGCAAGTTTGCTTTGGTTTTGATGTTATCAAGGGAAATGGGGGTTGCCTATAGCTTTGTATCACGGACAGAGTAAACAAAGGAAAGGAGGACAAGATGCCCTCAGCAATTGCTGCTGAGAGCTGCTGCTGAATGACTCAGTGGCTGAGTTGTAAGTGCCTGGACATGTACAAATAAAAGTTGCTGAGACAAATAACAGATCTTGGTGCGTTACAAGTCAGGACAAAGGACTTGCACGTGATAGACCATGGGAGGTGGCAGGGGGTTGTTCAGGTGAGTTTAAGGTTGATGAAAAGCTGTGAGTTAAGGAGGCTGGAGGCTTTGGTTTGCCTGCAGGAAAGGTATGGCTCTGGGCTGCAGAAGTGTCGCCCACAGGGTCAGATGGTGGGTTGCTCTCAGCCTGCCCAGGTCTGTGACCGGGGGGGTGTCAGCTACTGGCATTCTACAACCGCTTTCTTCTCCTAATATTCAGTTTCCATCTTCCATCCAATGTAACTTTCAATTAATTTTTTTTAGAATCATAGGGTTGGAAGGGACCTCTGGAGATCATCTCCTCCAACCCCTCTGCCAGAGCAGGGTCCCCAGAGCAGGTGGCACCGTAACACATCCAGGCGGGTTTGGAATGTCTCCAGAGATGGAGACTCCACCACCTCTCGGGGCAGCCTGGGCCAGGGCTCTGCCACCCTCACAGCAAAGAAGTTCCTCCTCGTGTTGAGATGGAACTCCCTATGGTCAAGTTTGTGCCCGTTACCCCTTGTCCTGTCCCTGGGCACCACTGAAAAGAGCCTGGCCCCATCCTCCTGACACCCCCCCTTTCAGTATTGATAAGCATTGATAAGATCCCCCCTCAGGCATCTTTTTTCCAGACTGAAGGGACCCAAATCCCTCAGCCTTTCTTCACAAGAGAGGTGTTCCAGTCCCCTCATCCTCTTGGTAGCCCTTTGGTGTCCCCTCTCCAGCAGTTCCCTGTCCCTCTTGAACCGGGGAGCCCAGCACTGGACCCAGCACTCCAGATGTGGCCTCCCCAGGGCAGAGTAGTGGGTGAGGATGACCCCCCTCCACCTGCTGGCCACGCTCTTCTTGATGCACCCCCAGGATGCCATTGGCCTTCTTGGCCACAAGGGCCCATTGCTGGCCCATGGTCATCCTGTTGTCCACCAGGACTCCCAGGTCTCTTTTCACAGAGCTGCTCTCCAGCAGGTCACCCCCAACCTGTCCTGGTGCAGAGGGCTATTCCTCCCCAGACACAGCACCCTACACTTGCCCTTATTGAATTTCATAAGGTTTCTCTCCACCCAGCTCTCCAACCTATCCAGGTCTCTGGACAGGTGAGAATTTAAGTGAAATTTAATTTAAATTAAAAGTAATATATATTTAAATCAGTAGGAAAGAGGATGAAAAAGAATTCATTGCCTGTGTAGAATTCAATTTGGAGCACTGAAAGTTGATGATGTTGCCATCCCAATCCTGAAATGCTGTAATCCTCCTTGTCCTCTGATTTGCTCTGGGGAAGGTTTCTGACCTTGCCGATTTTCAGTGTTCTAGTGATAAAAGGAGTCACGTGTACTATATTGCTTTTATCTAAAGTCAATTGCTAGAAGCACCAGGAAATCCTTAAAATTAGACCTTTATTATGTGCTCTTGCAACCCTGCCTGCTGCATGAAGGGTTTTTTTCGCCTTTGGTGTCCTGCATTCGTGTGTTTAAGAGAGCATGTTTTACCAATATTGGGCACAATACTGAGAAATGTGAGTCTGAGTTGTGTCCAAGCTGTACCAAACCCACCACATCCTACCATGGAATTTCTAATGTCTGTTTTTTAACATTTGTTTTAGTAGATAGGTTATGACTCTTAGAACTGTTAAATGCTTACTCAACTGACTTATGCAGCCTGAAGGACTAACGTTACTGTAGCTAATTGCCCTTTGACGTTAATTGTCATTCAACTACATCTGCATCTGTAAACGCTTTCCCAAATTGCTGCACTGACAAGTGAGATGCTTCAGTTGGCGAGTCCCACATCTGAGCATGGAAAGGCTGTTGGTGCTGTGGGATGTCGTGGCTTGGGTGGTCTCTCCCGTCCTGCTTGGCAGCTGCAGCGCAAGGCTCTGATTTATTTCCTGGAGTGGGGTTTTGTCAGATAAACCTCCCAACAGTGATGTGAAGTAATCTGACAGCTGATTTCTGCAGTTAATGTTGGGAAGGATGAGCTCAGCCTTGGAGTTGGATCTGTCTGTGGAGGTTTCAAATGTGCCTCCACTGCTCTTCTCCATTTGCTCCTTCATGGACCAGCTGCTCTCTAGGAAATTGGCATTGGGCATCAATGTTTTAAAATATATGTCAGGCTTTTTGGGCAGTGTGTATGTGGTGGGGAGAGGGGAGGAGGATGTCTGTGGCTGAAGGGGTTTTGGTTGTGTGTTGTTTTTTCTATCTTTGGCTCTGCTAAGTTTTTAAGCATCGTGGGAAAAGAAAGAACCCTATGCTTGAGCTGTGGTGGAGAAGGAATAGTAAAAGGTTGTTTCATAATATGTGTCTGGATTAATGTTCGGATCTTACTGAGCCTTTTATGTCCTTTCGGGCATGAATATAGGTACGAGAGCCCCTGGGAATGGATATAAGCCAGAAAAACCTCCTATGTCAATGTACTGGGTGCTTATTGTTGCAGGCGTCTGTTAGACCCTTTTATAGACTGCTCCTGTTCCTCGGCGGACAGTTTGTGGGCTACAAATAGACTGTGACTGTACATGGAGAGTAGGCTGCTCAGATACCCTGCCGATGAGTTGTGGCTTTTCTCCTTCTTCCCTGCCGCCCCCTCTCCGCTGACTGTGCGCTGCCAGGGCTGCCCGAGGAGGCACCAGGGCAGCTGCTTTGCCTGGGACTGTTCCATGCTCTCCTGCTTTCCGTCTGGAGATGACCTTATTTGAATTTCTAGGAGAGTATGGAGCTTGCCAGGGTGGGTTTGTTTGTGTTTCTCTCTAAGCAAACACCTGGCTGTCACGTGGAGCTGGAGCAGGTGGCAAGCAGCACCTTGTCCTATTCCAAGGTACTCAAAGTTTCAAGGCAAAATCATGGCTTATTAACACAGCCTGGAGGACCTCCTGTTAACCCTGTTGAGGGGAGGATGTCTGGGTGTTTCCCTGAGGCGCTGCGGCTCCCTCTGTGCTCTTAGGGCTGTGGGGAAAGGGCTGGCTGCAGTAGCCACCTGTGCAGATCTGATGGGAGCAGTCTGCTTGCCGCAAGGCTGGCCACACGTGGTCAGGTTTTCTTCATGTAGGTGGTCTGTCCTGGCTTCTTACACAGGGGGGACTCCAGATAGACAAGCTGGTGTAGTGCAAACAAACTCTTAAAGCGGAGCCTCTCTCCCTAACACCTGGTTGTCTTTTCACATGGAGGATCCAGTGCGCAGTGTTAGAGATTTGTAAAGGGAATGGTCTAATTCTATCTTCCACAAGGTGAACTTCTCCTCCCGAGGCCGAGCCTGGATGCTGTCGGGAACCTCATTTACAGAGCTCTGACAGTCTGCCTTCCGCACCTCAATTTGCAGTCAGCTCCATCCCATCTTCCTGCAAGCACCTGCCTGGAGTACTTGTCACCCTGAGCTATTTCTGCAGTTGATGATGGTAAAATCTGGGGATTCAGCCCACGTAGGATATGAATCTTTTGTAGGAACCTCCTGTACCCACTGACTCGAGGGAGTCTAGTGTATAGATTAGGCCTTTGCACTGGTCCTTACTGAATCAGGTTGCATCCTACTTGGGTTTTCTGACTGTTGCCCATTTCCAGTGTATCAGGATTAGTTTAAATTCTAGTATTCTCTAACATACTGGTGTTTCATCCCCACTTGGGATCATCTTCATTTTTTATAACCTTTCTGATGGGAAATTTCTGAATGATGTATCTTTAGGTCAAAATACAGCCGGGACACCAGGCTTTGGATTAAAAACTGTCTTGGCATAGTCCCTCGGAACATCCTGGAACCATCCAAGCCCTGTTATCTGTAGATTATGGGCAAAATAAAGCTATAAACCAAGTAGAGACCTCTGCTCTGGGGGGCTTAACACCCTCCTCTGCTTTTCAAATCATGTAATCATAATCTTTGCAAGATTAAGTGCTGTGTCAGCTGTGTGTTTGGGTATGTTGGGTTTTTTTAATTTCACTTTCTTATGGAATAAACCGATGGTGACAGATGCCCAGCAGTGCTGGAGGTCAGTGCTTTGTTTATGCAGAGGAAACTTATGGTGTGAGTGGTGGCAATTCCCTCTGGAGAGGGATGTGGCTGTTTCTCACCTTCTCCTGGAGCATGGGGCTACGTGGCAGGGGCCTCGCTCTGCGCTGGTACCACCAGGGCAGAGCCCTCCAGAGGGGCTTCGGGCTTCTCCAGGGGATTTGCTTTGTGAATAAACATCACCTTTTCTCCTGTGCTCCCAAAGTCTTCTCAAGCATCCATGGAAAATTCTCTGTGAAAGACATATGCTTATGTCCACTTTATTGCTGAGGAAACTGAGCTGCAGAGAAACAAGCTGCTTCATTTGGTTTCCGTGGCCAGGATGGGGTGTAATCAGATATCCTGACTCCTGCTGCTTGTCTAATGACTGTGCAGATAACCAAAGTGCTTCCTATTCCTGTAAGTGCCTTCAGTCTTTGAGACATTGATCTTTAAGCTTGGAGAGAGCTGAGAATCCTGTATTACAGAGGACTGAAGCTCAGATAAAAACAAGGTAGAATTTGATTTTGCTTAAGCTGGGCCACCTAAAAGCAGCCATCTGAATCGGAGCTGGTCCCTGCAGCTTCTCTCCAGCCGGGGGCTGTTGGGTGAATCACCCTATCTGCCATCTCAGGACAGAGGTGACTCACTGGCTGCAGTGCCCGTCTCATCTGCTGACCATGGAGGGCGTCTGGGGCTCTTTCAAAGGCATTTCATGTGAAATGCTCAAGCAGGTGCTGCCCTGAGGCTTGTAGGGATCTGTGGCAGAGCAGAGTCAAATCTAGGCCTTAGGATGATAACCAGAGGTGTCCAAATTAGTGAGCATCCTTCCTTCACAGGTGCTAAAGCATGTGGCCACCAGTTTGCAGAGAGCAGCAGTGCAGCAAGGGACTGCCCGGGGTACCGGCAGTTTTCAGAAGAAGTGGCAGCATCCCTCTGTGCAGCTGGGGCTGCTTCTCCTGAGCTGCTCAGGACAGAGCTGTTTGAGGAAAAGGCACACTGAGGACAGGCACTATTACAGATCTGATGTCTCAGAAATGGTAAATGCAGTAAATGCATTTTGGTCTGTACCAGTGAACATTCTTCTCTGACTCTAAACCCCTTCACAAAGAGGTGCTTTTGTGGAGAGGAAGAGGGGTGCCAGCAGGAAGCTTGCTGAGACAACACAGAAACATTTTCTACCCGTGATCTCAGCCACTGGAGATAAGGTTGGAATTTTGACACAGCCCCCACCCCCCCCCCAGCCCAGAGCATCCTCCCTTGGCCCCTTGTTGATCCCGCAGCTCTGGACAGGGGAGGGAGGTTCCTGCCTGGGTGATGCTCCTGCAGGGGAACCAAAGGGTTGGGGCAGATTTGGGCTAGAGGGACGCAGCAGTGTCATGGATCCCCCTCTGAAGAAGAGGTCTTGGAGTCCTCTGACTGTGAAGGATGCTATTCACAAAAGGTCAGCTTTCTAATAAACTCTGACAGTGGTTTAGGGGTCATCAGAAGTGATCTGAGCCTCCAGACAGAGAAAAACCTTTTGGGTTTGGCAGGCTGTGGCAGGTTGCACACAGCGTGGTTCATTACGTGTGGCATATGGTGGAAGTCCATAAGCTTCACCACGTGGGGAATTCTCTCTCATGCTGCTGCTTAGCACAGAGCAAGGTCTCAGTGGTGCTGGGATTTGGCATGTGAGGGGTTAGGTTACTCAATAGTTGCAGGCTGAACTTTCCAAGGAAAATCCACGCCAGCAGGAAAATCCACAAAGCAGATCTCAGTCCTGTGCATACATGTGTATTTGTTACAGAAATAGCAGCGCTTGCCTTTTTTGTTGTGAGGATTTTCATAGTGGAGGCTGAACACTTGTCTCGTTGGGGTGAGTGACTCGAGGGAGAGTTCTGGGTTGGGGCTGGACCTCCGCTGCCCGGCTCTGTGCCCCCGAGTGTGCCGTGTTCCACGTACAATGCTGCCTTTCAGCCAGACCTACAGAATAGGCTTTGTGTCTGCTTGTGTGAGCCCTCTTTTAAGAGAGAAAAGCTTCCTTAGAGGCTGCAGGCAGTGCTCTGTGCTTTGAAACGGTTTCCACCTGTGCCAGGAGTGATTTCACTCTGCCTTTTGCCAGGGCTGAGCTTTTTGGTGGTGCCAGGTGCTTTGCCTTTCCCTTGCTGGCAGCTGCAGAAACCCATTAGAGGAACGAGTTGCACTGGGACTGTGGCGTACCTGGGGAGAAGAGCATGTGTTGTGGAGTTAGTATCAAGTAGCTGTGGTTTCTACAGCTGGGGCTTATTTAGATGAACCTATTCTTAATTTCCGTGCTGCCCCTCTGTTGGAGGTGACTGGTGGAGAGCATGGCTTGGCAGCGAGGTAGGTGTTGGGTCTAGAATTATTTTGTCCCATTCAAAGATTTAAAATGACAAGCCGATAAGATATTGGCACTTATATATTAATTCTACATCTTGGTTTTAAATTAATTTAGTGTTTTTATGCTGGTTGCCTTACTGTTTTTATGTACGGGGGCAGGACATGACATTCTGGGGCTCAGCAGGGGCAATGGGTACTTCTGAGAGCTAGTCCTCCTTTAAATGCTGCATGCGCGAGAGACTGGGGAGCTCACAGGAAATTTAATCTCCGTGTTAATTGCTGACCACTCACAGATACAGCTTTAAGCAGCTCGTGTAGCTGACTTTGGGATTGTGGTTGGTCTTTTTGTGGGTGTCTGACTTGGAGATGGAAGAGAGAACTGTAAGGGCAGCATCGGTGGTTTTAAGATGCATTTAGGCCCTCTCAAGATAGAGATGGAGTTGTACTACGCTTCGTAAAGGCACTTTTGCAAACTCTAGTGTAAGCTGATCTGCAACATTAGGCACTCAAATACGTCCTAAAAATTGGCTGAAGTTCTCTTCTGTTCCAATTACCCTGCTACAGCCACTATTAAATATAATTGTAAGATACAGGGAAAAACATTCAAAGAATGTTACTAGCTTATGAAACTGGATTGCCTTGGCTACTTCTGGGGCAGAATTAGTAGGAGAAAACCCTCAATTGCATGGGTCTAGGGCTTCATCGTAGTCTTAAATTGTAACTTCTTCTTTCCTGATGTTTAAGGACAGCGGACATTGTCTCAGTAATCTATAGATAGTACCCAAATCATTCTTTACAGTACAGCTCAAATTTAAGAACATCAAATAATACACCCCTCCTGCTCCTATAAGCAGGGGAAGTGCTTGACACCTCATTTTACAGGCAGAAAAAAGGATATGTGGAGGAGGAAAGTTATGTGCGGTGAGAGCTGTGACGGAGTCAGAGGGGTCCCTGACTCTTCTGTCTGCAGGTGGCTTTGCCTCTGCAGCTGAGCTGGTCCTCCCTGGCCACCCCACCTCAGCATCTTCCTAGGGCAGGTTAGCCTCGAATGAGCAGAGATCGAGATGCGACTGGACTTGGGGTTAAAGGCAAATGTAAGAATGTGGATGTTTGGTGTCCCGAGGTGCAGCTGTGATTCTGAGCTTAAGTTTCTTGTGCAGGGCTGCTAAGGAGCTGGTTTCTGAACTGCAGCTTGGATCTAGGGATTTCTGACTTCCAGGTGATTCTGCGTAATATCAGAGGATTGCAGGGCTCCTTCCAAAGTGATACAGACTCATAGTGTGAACACATGACTGCAAAGTGTGTGTTCTGGCTGCTGCTACACTAGGGATGCTCAGGTGAAAGGGCTTCAGGTGCTGTTTGTAGCCCAAACTACGTTTGTGTGGATGTTTGATGCAGAGAGAAAAGTGACCGCCATCTGCTTGAGCTGAATGCTTCTCTAACATTACCTGTTCCCAAACAAATGGCCAGGCAGTTTGTGGGTTTTCATTCTGTGAATCTGAGTTTCTGGCTAGGGAGGGAATGGGCTTTAGCAACTGTGGTCCCTTGGCTGCTTCTTTGCCGGTCCCTGGTTCCTTCACCTAGATGTCAGATGGCTGCAGTGGAGCATCTTGTGTGCTGTGTGGAAGAAAAGGGCACTTTGTCATGAGACTGGAGTGAGACTTGGACTTGTGTGTGTGCGCACCCGAGTGAAATCCCTGGCTGAGGTTTTTTTCTCCTTTGCAGTGTCTTCAGAGCCAGCCACTGGTCTCACAGCCAAAGACTGCCCCTTTTCTCCTCCAGCTGTGGATGAGGAATTGCTCGCTAAGGCTGGGGAGTCCAAGGTGGCCGGGTCTGCTCTGGGTGTCCTGTTTGCTATAGACACTGGCATGCCTCCGCCACGCAGCCTGGTGGGTCACCCAGGCTTAGGAGAACCCTTAACCTCTGCCCTTTGTCGTCGGCAGCCCTTTGGTTGGTGAGCTGCTGCCTCTTTGTTCTCGGCTTTTCTCCTCTATATACACCCCCATCCCTCTCTGGGAAAAATCAACATTTGCCTTTCAGAGCCTGGCAAACAGAAGGGGTCTGTATTACATCCTGATGGCAGCCCCAGGCTTGCAGGGCTCTGATAATAAATCCAGGGATGTTTGTTGCGGGGGGACCCTCTGAAACACAAGTTTTGCTGTTCTGTGTGTCTGAAACGAGCAGGGAAGCCGCGAGTGGTCACTGAGCAAATCCCGTGGCTGAAAAATAAAATTTGGATTGCATTGAGGTTATAAGATTGATTTAAAATCTTAGTAAGGATGATTTTTTTTTTCCCAAAGTAACACATTGCTGCTTAGTGTGCTAAAGCTGTGCAGGGTGTCAGAGTGCAGCGGAGAGCCAGATGCTGGGAAGTTTGCACCAGGAGTTCTCCGCTATGGTCAGAGCCAGGGCGTTATGGGCCTGTGGGGAGGAGAGCCGTGGGGTGGCTTGAGAGTATTTGATCCATATGGAAATACCACATTGCAGTTCTAAAATTCCTTTCCCTTCCTTCAAAGCTGATAGTGGTTTTCTCCAACTAATCCATGGCCGTTGCCAGATGAACCTGAGGAAGTTAGGTGCACTCGTGAGTCTGGGTGCTGTAAATGTTTGAGGGGTTCTTGGAAGGTGAAGGATGAGCAGAGATCGCTTGTTTTGTTCTGTTTGCATAGTGCTCTGCATGCTAAACCTTATCCCTTGTCCATTCAGGCTCCTGGGGACTCTTGTGCTATTAATGTTGATCATTAACTAACACGCTTCTATCTCTTGTGGCAGCTGGTTAATGTAAGAGCTTGATCATTGCTGCCTTTGAGCAAGGCTGCAGCTTGGACGAGTTCAGACGCTTTTCCTCCTTCCCATCTCTGCTGGGATGCTGCAGATTCTGCAGAAACAAATGGGACCAGATCCAAGCTGCTCTCACGATGGCTTTGTGAGCTCTGTGACCTTCTTTGCGAAACACCCTCACATAGTGAAAATGCCGTGAGGACACTGTTTGGTGTAGTTCTAGGGTTCCAGTTCTCTCGCGGATTTCAGAAGCTAAGGAGTGTGAGCAAATGAGGAGTGTGCCGAGAACAGGGTAAATTTAGAGGGACAAGAACTATTTGGAAATCTGGTTAGCTTCAACAGTGAACTGGAAATTATTTTAGACTTGACAGCAGTTACAGGTCCGTTCCCAATCAGTATAGCTTCACAAGAACAGTTTTCTGTCCCTTTATAAATCCTTCTCCCTTTCCTCCTGCTGCTAAGTAAAAGAACCACATAAACCAGCAAATCTGACAGTACGTACAAAAGACCCATTTTTCCAGTCCCTTCCAATTTCTGTGGATACTTGCATTATAAATATGCATTTATACAAGTCATCTGATGTGTCAGTGTGGTGACGTGGCATCCCCTCTGCTGCCCAGCCGGATTACTGAAACGCTCTAACCAGAAGGATCACAGATGATGACTAACATGCTTTTTTGCATGAAAAACCGCTTGTGCTAATTTTTTTGTGTGCTTTCATGATTGTCCAGCATATCTCCGAATGACTATCAGCTGTGAGGTATTTGTGGGCAGTAAAGAACAGATGATCACAAAGAGTGGTGGAAATGATCTTGTTATTTCTATCAAGTGACTATCTGAGGATTGAGTTTGCTCACCTCAAAACAAACGTGCGGGGAAGAGGCATGGTCTCTGTGCTGTTTGAAGGCCATTTTAACTATTGAGCAACTTGCCAAAGAACTTGGGGTCACTCCAAGGTTCTAATCTTGATACTGAGATTGAACGTCTCTGAAAAGCCAAGACTCGTTTCAGGCACAAGCTTGAAATGTGTGGGTTTTGCAGGTCAGTCAAGGCACCTTTCTGGCCTGGAGCTCTATGTTGATTTTTTTGAGAATTACTGCGGTTTAATTTGAGTTAAAAACTTGAATCAGTGCCTGAACTTGAGCCAAGGTTAGGATGCTGGGTCCCATGTCATCTTCTACCACCATGTGCAGGACTGGTCCTTCTATTTAACTTGGCCCTCTGCTGTGGCCAGGAGCTCTGGGCAGGCCACTGCTGGGCTTGGGGAAGCCTTTCTAGCATTGGAAAAATTGAGGCCTAATTCTTGCTGCCTCTTATCACTAGCACAAGCTTTTGGAGCATTTTTTTAGTGTTAGAATGTGTTTGGCACCTGCTAGAAGTATAACATTGTGGTAGGTATATATGCATCTTGCTAATGCCAGTTTTCCTGTGGGTTTTCTTGGGGGTTATCTGTAATCCAGCCTTGGGCTGGGTTCTTTTGATGTGTGAACTCATGGCTCCGCTTGTATTAACGGTGCTGTGCTGATTAGCGGTGTCATCTGGCCCCGGCTTGATGGTATCCAGCTCCCATGTAAGAGAAACAGCTGTATGGTCCACGCATAGCCTTCGACCTAGACACATACAGCTTGCTGGTGCACCCATGTGGTGGGAGCCGTGTTGGAGACGGTAGTGGTCTGCTCCCGAGTCTGTAATCGCTGCCCCTTGGGAACAGCATCCCTCCATTCCCTCAGCATCCCTCCATCCCAGTGAAAGCTCGATTTGCTGCCAGAGATATTTGATCCAGAATGAAACCATGCGCATGGGTTGAAGGGTTTTTTTTCTAGCTGTGCTCAGCTTCTTTGGAAAGAGTCTGTATTACACAGAATCTGGAAAAATGTCTTTTATTCTTCAGTGCGTGTTTCTGATTAGTGCTGGAAATGAATGTGAATTTTTTCCTTTTTTTTAAAACATATTCCTTTTGAGGTTAATGTTGCAAGTGGATTTCAAGTTAATGGAAGTGAAGTTGTAATTGTGTGGTTCATTGGACTCGAGCTTGAAGTAATAGAGATACTTCTTCCTTTGCTACTCTGCAAACAGATGCATCTCCCTTGCAGTCCTTGGCTCCTCCAGAGCCTCGCTGTCCCCAGTGACACCCACAGCTCCATGTGCAGGGCTCTCCCTCCAAAGGTGATGTCCTTTGTCAGCATTGAAACTTTGCGGTTCAGTCTCCAGCAGCTGGTCTGGTATGTTGGAAAAGTCACGGACGTGGTGGTTGTGTGATGTGGACCAAACCATGTGTGGGTTACCCTCCCTCTGTTAACAGCTCCAGGCCTCATTGCTGATGGCATTTTCTCCAGCCATTTTATCTAAGGAGCTTTTAGAGCTTGTCTATGTGGAGCAGGATGAAATAAAGCTATTGGTGAAGGCAATTCTTTTGCCTTCTTGTTAGTACCTGTGAAGTAGATAAAATGAGATAGGTTTCACACTCTGTATGGTCCTAAGAGTGTTGTGATGGATGTGCACGTCCTAAAAGGGAGTGGAAAACTCCGTCCCAGCAGTCTGTGCTGGTACCTGTGCCAGCTCTGCATCCGCTGCAGGGTGAATGAAGTGACATCCTTGCTGTCATCTTATTTCCTCCTTAGCTGATGGCAGGATGGCCTGAGGAGATAGCAAAGGGCAGGATGGGTTGGAGGAGGTAGGGCTGGGTGCTTCTGCAGTGCACAGGCTGCTGCAGATCCTGCCCTGGAGGGAGACAACTCTCAAACGCTGGTGTTGTGTAGGTGCTGGAGACACCTCTGAAGTGGTGTTCTCCTGGGGGGTGGGGGGGCTGTCTCCCATCACCCCAGTGCCAATGTTGGTGGAGTCTAGGCGTGGCTCCATGACCTGGCACAGGCCTGTATGGCCCAGGAGACAGCTCTTGGAAGGCAGGAGTGTGGAAATATCCATAGGAGGAAACTGGTCTTGGATGGAGACGTGTCTCCAGTGCTATCTGGACACCCTGCTGCATTCATGCTGGGTGAAGAAGGAAACTGAATTCTCTGATTTTGGACCCACTAGTAAATACATTTAACAGAAGCCAGGGTCACGCTGGCTGCCCAGATGAGCTGGTGCTGCTTTGCTGACTCCAGCACAGTGTGGGATGTCTCCTGCTGGTTTTGGCCTGTCCCTTTCCAACACAACCTTTATTTGGTTTGTGTTCTTTTGTTTGTTTGTTTTTTGTTTTTTCTGGACTGTGTAGAGAGAGCAAGTTCCTGGGTTACATCCTCCATTGTTTGTCTTCACCCTGTGGTTTCTCTTGATAATGGAAATTGCTCACTTGGTCTTTTGATTTTTACATGGTATGAGTGTAGAGGCAAGGATCACTCACTGTGAGGAGAAAATAAATCTCAAGTGGCTTGTCTTGTTACTATTACATGCATGCATAAAAAGTTCGGGGTGTATCATGCAAAAACTCTGATGTGTTTTGGAGAACGTACATGTTGACTATATCGGAGGTGAACATCTCGGGCAGTTCCCTTGTTAGCTCTAGGTTCAGATTCAGCAAAGTCAGCTGGAAAAGTCATGCCGTAGCAAGGACAGTTTCTCCAGAGAGGCTGGATTCAGGCTCCCTGCTGCCCTGCCCCACGTCTGCATCAGGGCAAGTGTCTATAAAATGCTCCCGTTCCAGTACTGGAACACTTTACAGCCATGGTGTGTTACATCAGCAGCTGCAAGAAGCACAAAATAGTAGAACATTTGGCCCGATATTGTCTGGAGGGAGTGATTTAAACGTGAGCCTGGCTGGGATCTCGCTTGCACTGCCACAACCCTCCTGGAGTGATTTGTGGCTTCAGCAGTTGCGAAGGAGACCCCGGTGAAGCCCGGTGTCCTTTGGTGCTGCGGCCTTTTTGCTCTGCCATATGGTCCCAGCCTGGGGATCTGGAGGGAATTAGTTGTTGATTATAAAATGTGAAAAAATATTGCTCGGCCAGTGAGCCAAGGTGAAGCTAAGCTCTGCGAATGTCATAACTTCGTCCTGCTGCCGCACATCCGCTGGGTTGGATGAACTGTTCTTGGATTGACCGATTTTAACTGTCGGACTCTTCCAATTTTTGAAGTCGTTCTGCCAGGGATGTGGGGAAGCATTCCTGATTTTTAGCTAAATAAAGCATATTTCATTCTGTTTCTTAGTCCAGTGCGCTACAAGAAACTTATAACGTAGCTGGAGGGCATTTGAACTGCGTTAAGAGGGAAGACTCACAGACGCTGTGTCTGGGGTGGAAACCTTTTGATTCTCATTTCAGAGCCCCAACCCGGGCTCAGCCTGCTGCTTCCATGCTATAAATAGAGGTAACCCCAGAACGCGCTCAGCACGCCGATGCTCTCCGGTCCTGCCCACATCGCCGGCTTCCTGGCACTGTGTTCAGAGCAGCATATTTTTAGCTGTTGCTTTCTCTCTCTCTCTCTTTTTTTTTTTTTTACAGATCTTCTCTTCTGCCTTGCCAGGCTGCCAGCTTTCCCTGCTGTTTATCTGCTTTCCAGGACTGTCTGGATCCTCCCTCGGTGGAGAGGCAGTGGGGGTATCATGGATAACAAGCTTGGCTTGGACTCCGTAGCGCTCCCTCCTCTTTCCAGATTTTCTGTTAAGGTGTTGGACAGCCTGTATGAACTTCTTGTTTGCTCTTTTATTTTCCCTTCTGTTGAAAAGGGATTAACAGCATTATTATGTATTATTAATGTTGTTAAGAGGGGTTGAAGCAACAGCTGTCAGAAAAACTTCCTTCTAATGCCGTCTCCGCTACAGAGCACATCAATTCAGCTTGTCCACCTTTGGGTTTACCTCTTTAAAAAGGGTGTGAATAGCAATTACAGATCCTCGGAGAAAACCTTCGAGGCAGGGCAGATAAGCAAATTCTGAGAAATGTTTGCCTAAAAGGTTGGGGCTGAGGCAGGGCATGGATGCTCTGACAGCTGCACTGCGTTGGATGCTCCCTGTCCTATGTGTGTTTTTCCACTGGAGTCGTTGCTAAAGGGAATAAAGCCTATTTCCTATGTGCGATCCTGTCCAAGCTTGTAAGCTCCTCGCTCCGCTTCCGTCCTGCTTTGCCACAGACTGAATGAAGCCTTTGAACATAAAAGGATGTATTTAACTACCTCAGCATGGCTGCATATCTGCATTCTTCAGCGTGCCACCCGTAAGGGGAGTTTTTCCGATGCTTTTTGAGCAATTATGAAAGCCAGATTTCAACACCGCACCTCGCCTGCACGCAGACAAAGCAGAGGTGTTCGTTCTCTGCAAGGAGCCGAGCCAGGGCTCGAGTGCTCCTCCAGTGTGTCTGAAGAAGTGCTATTTAAAATTCTGTTGAGCCCAGGAAATATGGCTCTTCATTCTTGGTAGTGTTCAAAGAAGCGGTAGACACTAAGGGCGAGGAAATAATTAAGAAAAAAAAAACAAAAAACAAACAAACAAAAAAAACCAAACAAAAAACCCCACAACAAAACCAGGAACTTGGTTTAATAGAAAAAAATAAGTTTGAAATTTATAATGCTGGTTATAGTGCATAAGCTCCTAGAAACTTCATCCCTTCTCTCGCAGTTGGTAATGGAAACTGCAGGCCGAGTGGTGTGTGAGCAGCACGGTCTGCCCTGTTGCAGAGCAGATAAAGCTCCTGGAGACAGGCTGGGTGTCCACGCGTGCGGGTGGACGTCCCGGCTCTATTTTTGGCACCTTGGGCTGGTGGTGCTCTTTGTGGGGCTGAGCTGAGCTGGGGATGGCTCCGGGTGGGGACGGCTGGGGGCTCTCCCTGTGCCACCGCGGTCGGGCAGCACCGCCGTTTCCCTGGGACCGGCCCTGTGGTTCAGCCACGTAACTTTGTAAGCACAGAGGCTTTTTATATTAGAAAAGGAAAGGGAGAGAGAAAATGCACACACATATGCATATATATAAGCAGGGGTTTCTGAGCGTGAGACACTTTTTCCACGTTGAGTTGCCAGGCAGCTCTTTTCCCTTCCCTTCCTCCATCCCAGGGCTCATTGGTATGAAAGCTTTCCTGCCTTTTATATATGTACTTATTTATTTTTTTTTATATGATGCACTCTTCCAGCTGCTGTGGTTTGTGAAGTTATGGCTGTATTACAAATCACAGTTTAGGGATGTTCTGCAGCTTAAATTGGTGCTGTTTGAATCCCTTTACTTCTTGTACAACAGATCTGGTAGATGGTGAGAAAATAGTTTAAATAATATAACTAAACAACATCACCCCAAAAATCTGTAAGTTTCTTACCCGTTTGCAGAGTAGAAATGTTGATTCAAAACATTGGTCTGCTCAGATGGGGTTTGTATTGCACTGAGGAATCTCTGTGGCTCCATTCTGGAGCTTGACAGCTCCAGCATCTGGTGTCTGAGATGGTGGGCACCATCCTGGAGCTGGTGTTCCTCTAGCAGGACCCACCAGAGACTGAGGAGCTGACAGACCTTCTGGGAGTCCCTGTATTGGGCAATCATAGCTTATGGGGAAGTTTCAGAATAGCGTTGCGGGATCACAGAATGGCTGGGGCAGGAAGGGACCTCTGGAGATCATCTCCTCCATCCCCCTGCCAGAGCAGGGTCACCCAGAGCAGGTGGCACAGGAACGCCTCCGGGCAGGTTTGGGATGTCTCCAGAGACAGAGACTCCCCCACCTCTCTGGGCAGCCTGGGCCAGGGCTCTGCCACCCTCACAGCAAAGAAGTTCCTCCTCGTGTTGAGATGGAACTCCCTATGGTCAAGTTTGTGCCCGTTACCCCTTGTCCTGTCCTTGGGCACCACTGAAAAGAGCCTGGCCCCATCCTCCTGACACCCACCCTTTTTAGGTATTGATAAGCGTTGATAAGATCCCCCCTCAGGCGTCTTTTTTCCAGACTGAAGAGACCCAAATCCCTCAGCCTTTCTTCACAAGAGAGGTGTTCCAGTCCCCTCATCCTCTTGGTAGCCCTTTGCTGTCCCCCATGAGGTGGGTCACTGCATTTACTGTGTCCACTTTTATTGAGCTAAGAAAAGAGAAACTGAGGCACTACTCGATGTATGGTTTCTGCGTAAGGCTAGGTTTTAACCCAAGGCTTGTTAAGGGGAGTTCTGGTTCTTGCTGAGTTGTTCAGCGTATCTGGGAAATGAGTGTTGTGGCAATCACCACTTCACAAATCAGCAGCTGGGACAGCAGGGAAATAAAAGGAGTTGCTGATGGATTAGAAATGTTACCTGGAGTCTGGGAGGCAGGCAGGCATTGGGGAGTTACCGATCCCTTTCTGAAGTGGGTATGGGAATGGAGGAGACAGGTGTGTCTGGGTTTTGCCTTTCAAAGCAATGTATGATGTAGGGTAGGTTAAGATGTTCGCATACCTTTCTCCAGCACAGTACGTATGAATTAACCATGTGCTACCCCACTGAGTGCGATGAACACTTTTTTTTTCTTAAAAAGATGGAGCAGAATTAGTCCAACATCTGGATCGCTGTGTTCTGGCTTAGCATCTGCCTAGAACACGTGATGTACCTTCTGTTTCAGCCTGTCTAACCCCATGATGGCATTCTCCTGTAGGATATGTTCCCAGGGTGCTGGGTGCCATCTGGCCGGGGAGTAGTCGCCCCTCGCTTTCCTGCGATGCTGAACGTGGGAGCTACTGCTGTCCTCGGGGCTGAGCTGGCCGGAGAGGCCAAGCACCTCTGGGAAGTGGTTTCTTTGCAGGAGCCTCTTTGAGCTCTCTGCCAGTGCAGGGCATGTGCCGATCCTTAAATTCCTGTGCTTTCCTCTCTCGGCAAGGAAACCTGTCTCTGGAAGTGCTACGCTTGTTTCTCGGATAAAATATCGTGGAGCAAGAGGTGAAGGTGCATGTCCCACTTAGTGACTTCAGAAGTTCTCTCTGCTTTTTCTGGAAATGCTAAATACATTAATAAATAGATTAATGTGTTTGAATAATAATAATATTTGACATCTTCAGGGGAAGGTGGAGGTCTCTTTTCAGGTGTGTTTCTGTTTGAAATAACAGATACCATTCCTTCAATCACCGAGATGACTGTGCATAGCAGACTCCCAACGGAAAATGTGCCTCACCAGATATAGAGTCATAGCAGGGAGACTGCTCTACATACACCATGTTTGCATGAACCCCCTCAGTTCAGTCAAAACTTTTTTCTTGCTTTAGGAATCACCCGGACCTCCAGCGGGAGACTTCGGAGACTCAGTGACCAGACGAGTCCAAGTAAGTTGCATGAATTTCTCTTTGAAACTTCCTCATCCAATTTAAAAAAAAAAAAAAAAAAAAAAAATTAAAAAGAGAGAATGCAAGAGGTAACCCTCAGAAGTCACATCTCCTGCCTGCTGTCCAGTGGCCGTGGTTGGGAAGGCAAAGCTGGCTGCTAATAATTGCAGAGCTCTTTATGCTGCAGAGAGAGAGCAGTATATATATAAAAAGAGAACAGTATATATATTTAAAAAATAGGAAAAGAGAGAGCAATATAAAATAAAATATTAATTACTGAATAGCGGATCCAGAGAGAATAATTGCAAAGCCCCATCTCAATTGAAGGGGTCTAACACAGCGCAACAGACAGCAGGAATGGCCCGAGGTTGAAATACAGCTTTAGTAATTAGTGGCTCTTTCCATACTCTCCTTAGCTATTATTTTTTTATTGGATGTGGAGATTTATGGATTATATGTGCTTGTGACTAAATTTACGCTCCTAATTGCAGCTTAATGTTGCTGAAGCTGTTTCTGATTCCAAAGGAAGCAGGTGGGGAGGGTTTTGTTGTTTTGGTTTTTTTTTTCTCCTTGAAAAAGGTGTTTTCCAGCCTCAGGAAAGCAGTAGCAGAAGTTTTGGTGCTTGGGAGTGCCCGAGCCTGTTGTGCTCCGCTTGCGTGTGCGTGACACCGGTTGGGACTGCCTGGGGACAGAGACGCATCCCTGGTGCTTACCTGCATTATCCCCTGGGAATAGGAAATTTCAGTCTTGTCGTCTGAAATACCCAAAAAGAAGATGAGACAGCTCATTTCTGGGCTTTTCCTTTTGCTGACTACCTGCCCCGATGGACCTGTGCTGCTCCAAAGGTCCAAACCCCCACGGGAAGCATCTTTCTCCAGAATTGGGGTCTCTTGTACATCACGGATGTTCATCTTAGCAGGTGCAATTGAAATCTTCCTTCAAGTTTTCTTCTGAGATGTGACCTCTCCTTGGCGTTGCCTCCTTGCTCGCTCTGGGATGCTGCAGTTGTCTCTGTTGCAATCAGCCTGTCCCCCCGAGAACCCCACTCGCCCCAACACCCTGCTCTGGCCACGCTTGGTTCAGGGCTTTTGTCCGCCTTGTCCCCTTGGTCTCTCTGTCACTCACAGTTGCTCCCTCCAGGCTCGATTTGCTATTTCAATTCATCTTTTCAGCCCTCGTATCCTGTCTCAGCTCCCAGATGTACTTATCAAAACAGACGTTTTCAGCTTTTCCCTCTGTGTGGGTGGGAGGAGAAAGCCACCCTCGGGATGCCTTCCTGGAGCGGTGACTTCAGCGTTCTGCTGTATCAAGGCATCAGCACATGTGGAATAGGGATTAGTCACAGATGTCCGGTTAAGCGTGCACTTAAATGCCCTGGGAGCTGTGACACTGCTTGCCTGGCCCTCGTCAAATGCCAGTGATAAGCACAGGGACAGATATTAATGTTACGGCACAGACAAGGGTGACAGGGGACGTGGCATGCCGTGATGCTGCCCTGCTGCTGGGACACTTTGCATCTGGAGCTTCACAGCCGTGCACTGTCACCGTCTCCAACCCTAATGTTGCGATGTATCGGTGGGAGGATGTAAATATGGTCAGAGCGGGCCACTGCACCCCAAACTAACATCTAATGGCGGGAAAAATGTGTTGAGTCGCAGTATTGGTCTGGGTGCTAAAGCTTCACAGCAGCGATCGTTCGGTCCGGAAGAACTGAGCTGTGTTTTAAAGCTGATGCTTCAAAACTTGGCTACCAGCGCAGAAGGTGGTAGTTTTGAACTGAAGTGCATGTTTGTCTTCTGGATGTGCAAAAACAAGGTTGCAGTCTCAGCCCTGGTACCACATGTTTTCATATATATGTGTCCGAGGACAGAAATGGGAATTGGTACAGTTCCAAAGGTAACTGGAGTGTAGAGAATCTAAATTGAAAGACACAGCGCATTTGTTCAAGCTTGTTTTCTTAGACTCTAATTATATACTTTTCCACTTTTCTGGTGAGAGACCTTTTAAATGCTCATTTTTTTTTTTCAAGTTAAAATCAAATGAGCAGCTCAGTGCCCCAGTTTACATTGCAGTAAATATTTATGACTCCATATAACAGCAGCTCAGTTTCCCCTTGTTTCGGGTCCAAATTTTCCCCTCTGCACATCTGGCCTTGAACCCAGAAGCTTTTGTTCCTGTAAAAGATAAATTGGGGTTGGGATGGCTGAGCAGCGGTTGTAAGTGAAGCATCACAGAAAGGGCTTGCTTCGGGCTCTTTGCCACCCTAAACAAGGAAAGGGATGACGTGCATTTCCATAGCCACAGCTCTTGGGATCTAGACAGCTGCACAGTCATCTGGACACCATGTATTGCCTTGGGGCATGCGATGATGGTAGGAACCTGGAGATCTGATGTTGACCTCTTTTGGAAACCTTATTCTAGGACTCCTGTCAGTTTTTCTTGTACCTTTGCAGGTGGTTGTGTGGCATTGGTATGCAGCGTTGCGCAGTGAGGGCACTTTAGGATGGGAAGAATAAGCTTCTTGGAGGAACCCATTTCCCCACAGGATTATAGGGGACCGTAATTTCTTTAGGTATGTGAATCCTATGCTTTGGCTCAGTTTGTTTTAATTTAGCTGCAAAAGTGGAGTTAATATCATGTGTACCTGAGGAATGCCCTGGGAAGGGGGAGATGCCAGGTTAAGACAGCGTTCAAGTGTCTCATGGTTGTAACGGGGCTCTGCCTATATGAAGAGATGCCACAATGATTGGTACAGAAACAACTTCTGATGTCCAGCACCCTGGAGGTGCTGAGCTGAACCGGACCAGGGCCCGTTCAGTGGAAGACGCGTGGAGCTGGGCTCACCGCTGGCTCCGTCTTCCCACAGTATTGCTAGTTGTATGGTCCTCACCCCTGCAGCTCAGCAACGGGCCAGCTCAGGGCTGGACAACAGCACCGTCCTGGGGCGCAGCCTGATGGCGGGAGCTGGGAGGGCCTCAGCTCGAGGACTGGAAGGACAAGGAAGATGTCTGGGGCTTGGCACCGTCCCCCGTCCATTAGAACATGGGACCCTGCCCATAAGGTTGAGTTTGGGGATTGGTTTGGAGGCTCTGCTCAACAGGCAGAGGGAGAGGAGCGGGGTGGGAAGACGACCTTTACAAAAGGCTCCATCAGAGCTCAGAATTGCGGCCCCTAAAATGCCACTGTCACTTGATGTGGGTAGCTCAGGGCAATATTTTTGCAGAGTTAAGAACTGCTTGTCAGGGAAGTTACTCCCACTTCATTTTCCTGCAACCGTACCTGATGTATTTGAAAGAGAGAAATATGTGCTGACATTTGTCATCCGGAGCAGCGATGTGTTCCCGAGCCGGCCAGAAAACAGCCCCAGAGCAGTTGGAGTGGAAGAAATCGGCATCGTATTCCTCTTGGGCAGCCAGCTGTGCTCTGTACTTTGATTTGTTTCCAGGCTACAATTTGGTTTTTGCTAGGAGGAAGGAACTTCCCTGGCGGGGGTAATGCAGGAGGGTCCAGAAAAAAATGTAGAGCTTACTGATTTATCTAAAACAGCTTGTTTTTAATGTGTAGGTAAATGCAGGGAGGAGGATGCCTTCCAGCTGCGGCGCAGCAGAACTGCAGCTGCACCGGTGCTGTTTGTGGGTCAGGTGCTTTGTTCATGAGTGGTCCCAAAGGGGTGAGAGGGGAGCAGGTGCCTCCACTTTCCTGTTTCGGCCTTTGTGTGGCTGCAGGGCTGCCTGGAGCCGGCCCGAGCGGAGCAGGGGCAAGCTGCCAGGGCCAGCTGCAGTCCAGGGCAGGCACAGCTTTTCCATCCAAAAAAGACAGGGTGCTTAGCGGCCCCACTTCTGCATCATCAGCAGTTGGCTGAGGGTCAACCACAACTTGTCTCGGCGCTTTTTGGAAGCGTAGGGCGTAATTTAGAGAGGCATGAAGCTCAAGGCCAGCTCTCTGGGTTGCTTTAGAAAGGGGCACTCACTGATGTCATGAAACCTTCATCCAGGCAGTCCATCTCTTAAGGTCTAAATACTTCTCTTGGGTATAAAGCGGAGGGACTCCTGAGCCAGTTGTGTTTGTTGTTTGTACCAGCTTGAGCCCCTTGTCCACTCCTTAGGTTGACGGCAGTAGATAGAGGGGCCAGAAGGCACAGTGGGTGGACAAGCGTGGGCTGGAGATGCAGGAGGAGTGAGGTGGTTGGAAGATGTTGGTTGTGGTGTGACCTTGTGAGCTTTTGCTCAGCGCATGAGCTCTAGGGACCCCACAGACCACGACGGCCCTGCGCTGCCATGCTGCCCAGGGCACCCAGGAGGTCTCTGCAGGAGCTGGTAGCTGGGATTAATGAAAGTGGAGAGAATATATTCTTACATGAAAACTTCAACAAGACGTGCACAGATAGTTCTTGTCTTATGTTGCTTTTCACTGGTTAAGCCTTGCATTTTCCCTTTAATAGTTATTGATGATGTCATTGCTGGGGGGAAACAGGGCAGCTGAGGTCAAAGCAGTGCTTTTTGCATCGCCTATGAATCTCGAGATCCTTCCCCGTGGCACTGAAATGGAAAGATGTATGGCTGGGCGCGTGGAAGAGCTGAACACACATAGCTGTGGGCATAGCTTAAATGGGTGTCATCACTTCAACATCTAATTTCAGCAGGGTTCGCTAATTTAGGATGCTCCAAATTCACGCAGTGAGTTAAAGGTAGGTATGACAACAATCTTGCTGTTTCCACCTCTTGATTTAGGACCTTGCCCTGAGGACCATCTCCTCTATTTATGCCCGGAATTTGTAAGAGAGCAACTTTAGAAATTGGTTTATGTGAGGCTGGAAGTTAACCAGAATAGCGGAAATAAAAGACATGTCAAAAGCCAGGGGCTCCCTAGTCGAGCGTACATGATTACTGTTATGTAAGCTAATTCAGAGAGCTATAAAAACCATTAGGTTTTTGAGGTCTTTTTCCCCAGGGAGATGCTGCCAGAACTGTCACACATCTCCCACAGCTCGGGCACGGGTATCCCCATCACACAGCACAGCCCTCTACGTGTAATCGGGGTATTGGAGCAAACTGAGTTTGGGAACCTCTCCCAAAACCTTGGTCCAGACCTTCAGGTTGTCCTAACATTTACTGCATCCTTTTTTCAGTTTCCCATTGCCATGCTGGGATCCAGGCTGTGAGTGCAACCCTTGTCTGGCTGGGAGCTGTGGGGATGCACAACATCACTTTGCAGTGTGACGTTTTTAGCCAGGACTGTGCCTTTCACCTTGGTGGAGCAGCACAGGGGTTAACTGGTTAACTGGAGCCTTGTGGTTGCAGCCTCATGGCTTTGGATGTGTCCCTAGATGAGGTCATATGAATTCCTTTGGGCAGCCTCTATTCCCCTTTGTTTTAAGCACTGCACTGGTCACCCCAGCTGCACGGATCCCCGTGCCAAAGAGTGTCCCTGTGCACATGCACCGCTTGCTCTCCTTGGGCTCCCTAGTGACAAACCCTTGCTTGACACGTGTCCTCTTGGTCTTTCTCATCATGAGGGCGAAGTAGCGAAGGTGAAGCTCGGTCGCCAGCCAGCCTGGAGGCTCCCTCCTGCAGCAGCACGGCTCTGCGGGAAAACCCAACTCCAGGCAACAAGAAGTTGAGCGAGGTGGCTGCTCTTGATTCAGGTGCCCGATTTCCTGCACAGACACACAAGGATGGGCCTTGCGTAACGCAGACACGTGGGCTCCAAACTGCCGGGCAGAGCCCTGTGGGGCTCCCACGTGCTGCAAGCAGAGATTTGCATTACTTCCAGTGAATGAGGGAGTGTAGGCGCTTGTGTGCACAGCTAAGAACTTAAGGAGTAGTGACAGGTGCCGTGGGCCTGTTTGCTATTGAAGTGATGCGCTGAGCACTGGCGTGTCATTCTGTTCCCTTACAATACCTGTGATTCATCTCCAGTCTTACGTAGGCTCCCTTTTAGTCCCAAAAGGCTACTGGACATCACAAGGGAGTAGGTAGGTATCTTGATGCTTTCTTTGTACAGCACCTGGTGCTATGGCCTCTGGGGTGAAGAAACCAGAGACGGTGAATTATAAATCAGTGGCTCAGGAATCACCACGGATTTAATGCTCTGTAATATTTGCAGGCTTTAGTGGCAGGCTGCGCTTTTTAGATAATCATCTTCCTCACTGGAGTGTGATATGGGTTTGTTGATGAGGTCCGCAGGGTTCCCCCGAGGAAAGGAGATGTAGAGGTGCAGAGTGCAACTCCTCCGGGACAGGAGCAGTAGTCTTTGAATGAGGTTATTTATCGCCTTGGGACCACACATCTCTGGAATAAGTGTCTAATGCTCTTTCAGAGGAACCTCACGTCAGCTGCAGCGGAGAGGAGGTGGGAGAGCAGGGAAGGGGAATGGTAGTGGAATATGGTTTTATCTCATTGTGAAGGATGGAGGGGAAAAAAAATCCCAAACCAGTCCTCTATAGGAGAGTACAGTGCCCTGGGAGAGTGAAATATGTTTGTTATCACCTCTGCCAGACACAGTCCATGTCCTGCGAGGGGCCTGGCTGCGCTGGGATGTGGCTGACCCAAGGTGCCGTGGAGGAGCTGATGGCGCAGGCGAGGAGGAGCCCTCCTGGGGTTGGGGAGTGAAAGGACAGGCTTCCAGCTAAGGTGGCGACGGGCACTGGAGGAGTGGGACAGCTATGGAAACGTGTGCGTGTGGGGTGTGGTGTCTGGCACCCATCTCCTTGGGAACAGGGGAAAAACAAAGCAGGGGAGGGAAGGAGGGCTGGTGTGTCTTGGCCTGGGCTGTATGTGCTGGTTCACCCAGTGCTGGTTACCTAAGCTGCTGCGTGTGGTCACATTTCTCTCGGTTGAGTACATGTGTCTCTCCATGGTGTTTATTTTCTTCATCTTTTTGTTGCTGAAATGTCAGTTTGCAAATTGCTCTCGGGCATGTTGGCAGACCAGCTCGCGGCTGCTCAACTTTCCCTCTTCGCCTCCAAGCTTGGTGTCCCTCATCACGTGGGCAGAGGCAAATTCCCGAGCCCTGGCTGCCCACCACAGGCATCCTCTGAGCCTCCGAGGCCGGCGCATCCGGAGGTGGCTAGTGTTTACCAAAACCCCTAATTGTACCTTAGGCAGAGAGCACCGATTTACTCCTCGCTATATTTAGCTTGTGTCTGGGACTGCAAAGGGACAGGAGCGCAGCCTTTCATGCCTTTTTTTGCAGAGAGTTGACTCACTTGTAAGGCAGCTCTGCAGATGGGTTGGTGGATAAAGCACTGTAGATGTTCAGGGCTGACCTGTGAAGTACGAAGTCCTCCCTGCTGAAATTTTGGGACCCATGAAAGCAATGAATGAGGTCCAAGAAAAGCACCAGTAGCAAGAGGCACTCCTGATTGACTCAGTGGAGCAGTCAGTCCCTCCTTGGTTTAAATATTTTGTAGTTTGATTTCTGATCAAAAGCATGTGATGATGCCCAGAGAGGTATCAGGCCTGGATGATTCTGCTGCTAGATGAAAACAGGGTTGTCTACCTAATTCTGGAGTGTTTTTTCTCCTCCAGAGGATTGGCCCTCCTTCAGCAATGCGGACTTAAGGCAAGGTAAGCCACTGGTGGCGTGCTCCGGCAGCATCACAGCAAGGCAGCATCTCCCTGTGGTGTTGCAGTATGCTCACACATTGAAATCCATGTGGAGAGAGAGTCCCTTGCCTGTGCCTTCCCCATATTTTGAAAATCCCTCTGTTTAGGGATTCACCTAAAGAAAGTGAAACAAATATCTCAGCAGGTCTGTCCCCGTGTGAGGTCTCCCCTCCAGAGGAGCTGTTTCAACAGACGGGAGCAGAGTGTCGCTTCTTACAAGCCTTTGCTTCCCGTGTGTAAAATGCTTAGGAATTGTGCAGCTTTTCAACCGAGCCGTTTTCTGCTGTGGCGCCGGTGATGTGCAGGACGCTGGCCTCGCTGTGCTGCGGCTGTGCTGGCTCCAGGGCTCCCTGGGGCAAGCTCTTCTGAGGGTGGCGGAGGGGAGCTGTGTGTAATGCAACCCGTGCCCTGCCCTATTAAATAAAGCCAGAAAAGAGAAGGGCAGCCGAAAGGTGTTTGCAGAGCTTGGTGCAATCTGCCGTGTTGTAGTGAGGTGGAGCTTGGTCTCTTCTTCCAAGGAACAGGCAATGGGACAAGAGGAAATGGCCTCACGTTGCGCCAGGGGAGGTTTAGGATGGATATTAGGAAAAACTTCTTCACTGAAAAGGGTTGTCGAACACTGGAACAGGCTGCCCGGGGAAGTGGAGGAGTCGCCATCCCTGGAGGTATTTAAAAGCTGGGTAGACGTGGTGCTGAGGGACATGGTTTAGTGGTAACTTGGCAGTGTTGGGTTAACAGTTGGACTTGATGATCTTAAAGGTCCCTTCCAACCTAGATGATTCTGTGATTCCTTTAATCTGTGTGCTTGCGAGACCCCGGTGGTAACTCTCTTGAAGGCTTTTCTCCTTGATGGCTCATTCTGCCGGGTAGGAGGTGTTGCAGTGACCTGCCGGGGAGGCAGGAGGGTGCAGAGCACGTGGCTGGTCTTCAAAAGAAGAGCAAATAACAGTAGTACCATCAGGAATGCTGCTTTCCCCCAGCAACTGCTTGGTGGGGAATGACCGCAGACATTCAGGTATGGAGGAACACCCCATTTGGGGGTCTCAGGCAGTGAGTTGGAGAAGAGTGAGTGGTGAGAGGGCAAGACTGATGGTGGGGAGGAGTCCAGGAAGGAAAACATAAGGGGAGGATCGTGGAAGAGTTAACATTTATCTGAGACTCCCTGTGCTCTCCCGGGAGGGTGTGCGTCCAGTCCTCCTGCCTCGCCTTTTGCTCTGCACTGCCAGCTGCTATTAATACTTCAGCACATGAGTGTTAAAGCGCGAGCAGAAAGCCCAGGGAGGATATGCAAGGGATTTCCAGCAGTTCGAGGCTTTCAGGCAGAGAAGTTGAGAGCCAGCATGGAGAAGGCGGCCTCACAGGGGCTCTCCTTAAAGATACGTCCTTCCACGGGAGGGGATGGAACAGAGGGAGACTCGTGTAGGCATCATCTCAAGGGGCTGCATGGGTTCGGGGCCGGAGGGGAGATGCCCTGCTGCTGTTCTAGCAACCCCCTGCTGCAATGGTCATACGTGCTTCTGGGTGGCGATGAGCTCTGTGTCCTGGGTATGGGCTTTGGCAAAGCAGTAACTTGGAAGGATCTGTGTCGAACAAGTATGGGTTTTCATAAGAAATAATCAGGGATGGTCAAAATAGTGCTTGGCAGCAAATGTGGAGCAGCCAAGAGCTGCGGTCCGGGGCAGGGCAGCTTCATGTCTGCCCAGCTGGGAGAGGGGAAAGGGGGAGCAGGGAGGCAATGAAAAAATAACTGGAGAAGAGCAGGGCGGCATCATTCAGAGGATAAGTAACTCCCTTGGAAAGAGGGGTATCTCCTTGGTTGTTTGCTTTTGGGTTGCTTTTTTTTTTTTACAAATGAAAAGGAGGATTTTAGCCAGTGTTTTCTTTCTTCCCCATCCTCAAGGCTTATATAAATGTAAATGAAAGGTTCTTGGAGCACACATTCAGCGGAGGCTCAGATACTGTCGTCTGCTGGCTGGGTCCAGCCTAGGGGCAAATGGCAGAGCGAGAATATAATGGAGTAACACTTGATTGCACTGTTTGAGTTTGAACCTGTAGTTCCTCATGTGGAAAATGCTTCGCTGAACATAATTTGATTTAAGTACGCTCTGCTCTGCCGCACTGTCCTCGCCCTCTGTACTCTCCTCCCAGCTCGCTAGCACTGCAGGTAGCTGAGCTTGTGAAAGAACCCAGTTGAATCCCCATTTTTTCCTGCCTTTCCAGGCCCTGGATGTCTTTGGCTGCTCTGGCTGCTTCCCAGCACCTTTGTCAACGTGGTTTGAACCTCCGATCCCTGCAGGGACTTGCAGCCTTCATCCTTTCCAGCTCTCTCAGCAGCAATGCTGGGGTTATAAGGTGATACGTGGCTGTTTTGCTAAAAGCCTGGTGGCTGGCTGGGACCATGGGAACCAGGTAGAAAAGAACAGAACTCTTCTGTTGGATGAAATGCCACAGGAACACAGTCACAGCATAAACCTGGAGAGGCAGACAAGGAATTGCAAATAGGATCTACCCAAATAGCTGCAGGCATCTGCTGCTGCCGTGGCTGGTGATGGTGTCGATAGTCCTGAATCCCCTCCTGGCTGCACACCGGTGTCCCAGTGTGTGGCATGTCCACGCTCAGGGGTGACCTTGTGCTCTCTCCACGGCACCTTCCCTGTGTGTCTGCATATTGGTGCACAGCAAGCAGCTTATTGCTTAGCAAAGGGTTTGGGCGTTGCTGGGCTAGCCTAGGGAAGGTGTGAGAGAGATAAAATTCAAACTGAGCCTGGAGCAGGGTTTGGTTGACTTTTCTTTTTTTGTGATTTCCTTCCTAGCTTTCTCCGCACCTGGCAGTGCTTTCCTGCTGGCTGCCACCCCTGGTAATGTTTAAACCCACGAGGTGGGGTGAGGGAAAGCGTGTGCACCCCGGTGCCAGCCTTGGCAGGCGCGGGGCAGCGGAGCAAGGCTCCTGGGCTCCTGCTTTGTTTCAGCTTCTTGTTTGCGAATGGAAATTGGGTTTACATAGCAGTTTCCTAAAAGCTGCTCCTGCTTCTTCCCTCTCTCCCTAGCTCTGCCAAAAGGCAACCCTGGGGGACCTTGAACCCTGAGAAAACAACCTCAACGAGGGGAGAGTCTTCTCTGTCCCCTTCCCAAACCCTGGATGTGCTTGACTTCCCCCCAGCCTTTTTTAAAAAAATGCGCTTTATTTTATCTTTCTCTATATAGACTTGTACAGTGCACAGACCACTAAATACCCATTTAAACAGGCACATGGCCAGCTTCTCAAAAACCAAGGAGAGTGGGGGACCCCCAGCCCTGTAACGTGCAGGTTGCTGGAACTGCACCTTCGAAGGGAGCAAACGCCAATGGGCCTCCTGGGCACGGTGTGGCCGAGCACCCACACCTCAAACCCGGACACCCCAGTGCCCCCGCTACCTGCGGCAGTGGCAGGAGCGCTTTGCGAGCACTGCTTCGTATGGAGACATGTGATTATGGAGATAAATCCATTAAAATTTGCTTGGGGACTTGAAGTTTGAATGAGAGCATCGACCTGGAGCTTTTATGAATATAAAGTTTAATTGCGTTAATCATTATTTGGATGCGCTTCCCCGAGTGCCTTGTGGTGATATGCCCTGTGAGAAATTATGCCTTTGCCTTGTGCCTCCTAATCACCTGGGTCTTGATGGGTTAAAGTTTACCAACATGTGTGCTGCCCCCATCCCTTCTTCCTTTCCATTCACCTTCTTCCTTTCTTGATACTTCCCCTGAGCCTTTCCCTTCCTCTCCAGCGTAAGGAGCTGGGCAATGAAGGCTGCTCGGTGGAGGCAGTGGGCTGGATTTTGTGCTGCGTGAGGCTGTGTGGCTCCCCTGGGTCCTCGCTTTGTGTTTGGCACCTTCGCGGTCTCGGGCAGGAAACACGGTTTTGGTCTGTGCCTGGGAAAACATTGCTTATTGTCCCCTCTGATGCCTTAGGCACTGGCAGCAGGATCATGCAGAGCTTTAATAGGGAATAGAGAATGAACAGGAATTTGGGAAGGAATCTGAACCTCCCTGCCCAGGGAATAGCCCTCTGGGGATTAGAGAGAAACTTCCCTAATGGATGGACCGTCCTGGGGCTGCCTCCCACCAGCTCTCTGCTATTTATTGTGCAGTGGGGGGTCCTGGCCTGACCCCACCGCTTGCTGTTAGCTGTGTTCCTCCCTCTGGTTTGGTGACAGTGACACTGCATCAGCTGCTGCATGGGGAAACGCATGAGTTTGCTGGGATTTTTCATACTGAAAAGCAGTGCAAGGTAGGTCCAGACTATCCAAAGGTCCCAGCAGCACCTGGACTCTTTCCTTGGAAGTTTGTTCATCCAGCCAGGAAGCAATTTGCCCTTCTGCCTGTGCTATGGGGGAAGGTGCCAGGCTCTGTCGCAGCTATCATAATTGTGATTTTTTTTTTTCCATGTGAACTGTGAGCATTTTGGGGTAAAAAGTGTCACGTGTGAGGTGCTGAGCACAAGAGGGTCCCACCATTGTGCCTGGCTCACGTAGCAGCCGTGCCATCCCCGCTGGCGTCTGCCATCCCGGCCTCTGGGCTGCGGGAGGGCTGGCTTGTTTGCCAGCTCTGGGGATGGAGGCTGTGCCCTCGCATCTGGCTGGGTGACTCAGGCTCCGCGCTATCAATAGGAATCGGCGGCGGATGACACAGGGGGTCGAGTGGGGCAGTTTGGGCGGCGCTGTGCCCGCGGGCAGCACGGGCACCGTCTCGGCGGAGGTGCTAACGCGGCGTCCCCGCTGCCTGCGCTGGCCACTGGCCAAGTGGAAGTTTCCAAGCAGGGCCAGCCCATTGCTGCAGCCGTTCATCCCTCCATCCCGGCCAGGGAGGGGAGGATCTGGCGACGGGCTCCGCAGGACTGCTCCCATCCCGCTGCATCCCTGTGCCCTGCCTGGGCATCGCGGGGAAGGAAAACTGCTCTCCGGTCCCACCTCTGCTCCTCCGTGAGACCAAGGAGAAGACCAAGGGCTTCTGCACGGGGCAGAGACTTTCACTGTTGCTTTTGGGCTGGCTGCAGAAATCCTCCCCTTATCGCCGCTCTGCAGAGGGGAAGAAGGCGAAGCGGGGGCTCAGTGCCAGGGCCGGCGGCAAAGCTCTCTGGCGGGTCGCACGGGGCGAGTAAACGTGTGCGGAGCTCAGGTCCTGCCTGGTAGCAGCAGCAGCCCATGATGCTGTGCTGGGAATGAAGTCAGCCTTCATCAGCCGAATAGTTTATGCATGAATCGGAACTTCAGACCTGGCAGGGTGGGGGAATGCGCAGGATCTGCGCTCTTTTAAAATGCTGGAGCCAAGGAAGGAGGAGGGGATAGAGGAAATAGCAGGAAAATAAGAGTGGGGAAGCGAGGATTGATTTGAGAAGCTGGATGAGTTGTTCACCCTGTTATTGCGAGGAGCCAAGTTCCTTAAGCATCTCCTGGTGGATATTAAGAGGGAGCTGTGGAGGCTGGAGCGTTCCCCTGGACACTCGCATGCTGTAGCTTTAAGACTCTTTAACAGAGGACTCGGGATTTCCAGTTTTCCTGCGCCTGGTGGAGTATTCCAGGGAGTTACGAGATTTTTCGGGTCATGCACCCCCTTTTCCTTTTTTCTTCCTCCTTTCTCTTCCTCTCTTACTCTTCCTTTTCTTTTCAAAGAGACAAAGCTACTTCAGTTTGGAGCACAAACATATGATCAGCACATGGAAATGTGGTAATTTGGATGCATTCATGATTGCAACAGATTGAAGAAATTAGACCAGACAAAGAGCTTTTTTTGGAAGAGGAGGAGGAGGAGGCAAGGCAAGGAGGGAGGGAGAGTGGGGGAAAGAAGGGGACGCCACCGAAAAAAGGGACGGCCGTGACACGCGGATGCTAAATATATCCTGTAGTAATGGAGAAGGACCGGATTTCAGGTAGGCTATTGATCTTTTAATATGTTATATTTTGCTTCTGCCCTCTTACCTTTCCAGCAGCTTCTGCACTTTAAGAAGAGAAACTGCCATGCTCCGGGTGGATTTCAGCCGATTCCTTTATTTATTTATTTTTTTTACAATGCTTCCTTTCTGCATTTCTTTCTCCTTTTTTTTTTTTTTTTCCATCCTCCTGAGCCCTCTAGACAGAAGGTGGTTCCAGCAGAAGCCGTGTGTCTGTAGGGGGGAGCGAGGGGGGAAAAAGAAACTGCTTTCTAGGTCTGGATCTCATTTGAGTCTCTCTCTTCCCCCCCGCCTCTGCTCCCATGTGCCGCTCGGCGCGGGGGGATGAATGCTGAGCCTGTTAGCTCAGAGCTGCGAGCCGGGAAGAGGGAGGAAAATAGCCGAGCTCTTGGCATGGAGACGCATTTCTGCTCTGAAGGTTGGCTCCTGAGTGTGTGTGTGTGTTGTGGTTGAGCTTTCTCTGCGTGCCAAAGTATCTTCCCCTGGCTTTTGCCCTCCCATCCTGCCTGCCTGCGTGTCCCATGGCCGTTCCTTGCTCAATGCTGGAGCTGGTGGCCGGCGACCTGGCGCGTGCTTCACCTTGCCGGCCATGTGTTGGGGGTGTTTGGGTGGGGGGAGGATGGAGGGCAGTTTGCGGAGGAATGAATAACCCCCTTTAATCCCCAGCTTCCCTGCAAATCCTGGCTAATGGTGCTTGTCCGAATGGTTCCGAAAGTTGCTCCCGGGTATGTTGAGCTGTTGGGGAGCGATGTTGCAGCGATCTGCTTCTGGGGTGGCCGTGACTGTAACCGTTTGCAAGGAGAGGGGACTGTCAGCGTGGTGTCACCCATGAGGCTTGGTCTCTGCGTGTGTGAGCAGGATGGCCAGGATCAGAGAAGTGCCTGTGCCAAAATTGGCAGACCTGGCGCGCTGCAGCCCAATGGTGGGTCTCTCCCGCCTGGCATGGTACGGTGCAGCTTGCCCTGCTCCGGCACAGCAGCCCTGGGAGGCATGAGGCCTCTTCTCCTGGGCGTTCCCAGCTGGCTGCTGGGCATAGGCGCTGGGAGGGAAACCGCAGGGATGAGAGGAAACGCTCAAGCCAGGGTGGAGCGAAACTGTGGCCAGAGAAAGCTGCTCCTATGGTTGGCCTGTACCAGACCCACAGGGCCCCATCCAGGGATGTGCTGAGAGCACCCAGTGCCCCTGGACAAGGACATACCTGCAGGAGCATCCTCTGTTCCCTGCCGCCTCTGGAGAGTGTGGATGCCACCTTCTCATCCCTCTTTCCATTACTCTTGGTCGTGCTTTCTCCTCTGCTTTAAGCCACTTCAAAGCATTCCTGAGAGCTGCCCATAACTCGGAGCCTGGTGGGTGTTTCAGCAGCGCAGGGCTTTGGTCTGGGTAGCTTCTGCCACTGCGTGTGGGGACATCGGGGAGAGGAGGAGGTGGCAGGGACGGTTTGGTCCCACCATGGTGTGGCCTTTCCCATCTCCTGTTACATCCTCGGTGTCTCAGTGGGTCCCCTCCCCACATGCAGAGGTGGCGGGCGGCTCTGCAAAGGGTCACTGGTGGGAAAGGGAACTCCCCGGTGATGTGATCTGGGGCTCTTTGTTCCTGAAGAGCATCAAAGGTGGGTTTCTCTCAGCCTTTCAGCTGCACATCGTGTTCAGCTGTGGCGAGGAGCGCAGAGCCCTTGTGCCTGGGCTGGCTGTTGCCCACTCCCAGGGCGTGCAGCACCCGGGGACCCTGTGGGCAGGAAGAACCCAGGCGAGTGTCTTTGTGCCAAGATGCAAGAGCTCTTGCTAACCGCCGGGAGCACGGTTGCAAATCCCCAATGTCTGAGTGCGTACGTGTTTCACTGACCTCTGCTGGAACTGGCTTTTCTGTGGGTGGTTCAGATGGGGCCGAGCCGTGGCAGGGAGGCAGGCAGGGCACACGGCTGTGCTCGGTGGCCTGGGGCAGGCGTAACCAACCATAGCGTGTGCCTTAACCTAAGGCGGTTGTGCCCAGGGGCTTGGTGTGGGATGCTGAACATGGCCACTCTGCCCTTGAACAAGCATGAGTGGGTTGTGTGTTGCGTGGCTGCCCAGAGCTGTGCCGGCCATCTCAGCAGCGTGTCTGATACGTACTTCCACTGTGAAATATGGGATGGGATGGGGGAACAGATGGCAGAAGGGCTGGTCTTGGGTCTTCTCCGCAGGTCCCTGCTTGCAGGGGTCAGTGCAGGCAGGGAGAGCTGCTCGGTGGGGCAGCAACAGAGGGAATGCAAAACCCGTGTGTGGGGACAAAGGAAAACCGTGCTCAAGATTTGGGGCATAAAAGTGACAATATCACCAGGTCACGCTGTGGGGTCCCAGGTCCATGGCGCAGCACAGATTCACAGGGTGAGCTGCTCGGCTCACGCTGGCCGTGGACTCTGGCACCACTGTGGTGGTGGGGGAGAGGAGCAGGGAGCAGAGCTGAGCCTGCCCCGAGCTCTCCCCTGCCGCAGCCACACAGGCAGCGCTCCCGGCACGGGCAGTGGGAGAGCCGGGGCTCTGGCTTTAGTGACTAACCGAAAGATGACTCAGATGAAAGCAGATCCGTGCAGCGCTGGGGGCCACGTCCCAGTCACTCTTCTGGCCCTGAACATGCTTTTAATTAATACTCTGCTGTGGGTGGGAATGGCTGACTCCTGAGCTGAGTGTGTGGCTGCCGGACAGGGTGAGGGCACCCCAGGGCGGGTGGGAATTGGGTCTGGCCTCTTCTTTGAGGGCTTCTTTCCCACAGCTGCTGGAGCTCGGCATGTCCCATGGGGTCCCTTCTGCCCAGGGAGAGCTCAGGCTTTCTTGCACAGAGTGGTGTCCCCGATCCAGATCCCATCCCTGCGGATGACAAGAACCTTGTGTTTTGGGGGAAGGCATCGAAGGTGCGAGGTGATGCTGTAGCTCCGTGCCTGGTTTACTGCCTGCTCCGGGGCACCGAGGGTCTTCCTCAGTCTCTGTAACAAGGTACCAGTCTCGGCTGGTGCCTTTAGGTGCTGGTGTAAGAAACAGTCCCGTATAACCTGCTAGTCCCTTTTAATCTGGTTAAACCATCTCTCACGCATTTCTGCAGGCTAATACTGCATGAAAAGCCTTAGCTCTAAATGAGTTTGTTCCCAGGCATCCCTCTGCAATGGTTTTGGGGCCGGGCAGCCGTGCTCTGGGGTGCTGCGTTCCTCACATCTGCCCCTTCTCTCTGCCTTGCCAGATTGCTTTGGTGGCAGTGGCCTGGAGATGGCTCTCCTGTCTTTCCCTAGCAGATGGCTCTTTTGACTAGTCTAGATCTTGCCACAAAGCCTTAATTGTTAATGTCACAGGGCCCCTTACCTCTTCTCATTGAAATGTCTGGGCCCACAGCACCCCGAGTGGCGGGGTTTTGGTCACTGTCACGATGCGGGGACAGGATGGGTGCAACCGTGGGAAAGGAGGTCTGATCTCCCAGGTAGATTATGAATGTCACCTTTAAAATTGCACTGTGAAAGCTCCTTTTAAGAGTTAACAAATGATGAGTAGGTGATTGTAACACCTGACTGCAACGAGTGGCATGTGTTAGTTGGTGCCCAGCAGCTGGGAGTGCTGTAGGTGCTGGCAAGCAACCTGCCGAGCTCCAGCAGGAAGGATGAGCTGTTTGTTAACCCATTGCCGATCGTTCTTAATCTTTCGGTTATGCATATATCCACCGTGGCTGTGTCTGAGTGTGCACGTTCGTACAGAGTTTGACGGGGTTTTATACATCATACTGTGCACCTAAATGATTTGAGCAGTGAGGAAACAGCCCCTGTTCGCAGCGTGCGGCTTCGGGAGGCTGAGCAGGCAGCAGCGCTCAGAGGAAGTGCATCGAGGCAGAGCATCTTCAGTGGTCCTCAGAGCCACCTGGGGAGCACTACGTGCCTGGACTGAGCGGTAGGAAAGGGGATTTAGGGACCTTTTATGGGAATGCTGGAGGTGTGAAGGGTTTTTGGGAGAGAATGTACTTGTTTCTTCTTTTTTTTTCTTTTTTAAATAGAAGTAAATCTTTAAAATGCATGTAGCAGGGCAGAGGGGTGGGGTTGCTTTGAATCACTTTAGGTATCTTTTGTGTCTCATGTTTCTTGGTGTCCCTATTATTCCTAGGAAATGACAGATAAAAGCCTGACCTGTTTCTTTTTAGGGGCCTTCTCACAGCTATGCATCTTCTTTTACCAAATGTTTTCCTTTTTCCTCTGGCTTCCAGCACGTCACAAATGTGGGACACCAGCTCGGGCATTTACAGTCTGGGTCGTTCTACCTCCTGCTAGATGCCACCGTGTTCATCCAGCCCTGGCACCCGGGGCACCTTCCTGTCCGTCCTGCCTTTGCTGGCGGCTGTTGGTCTGTCCTTAGCCCTCCATTCTGCTGTCAGTGTCCCACTGCTCCTGTCCCCCCCTGCTGCTGACCCCCACAGTGTGTAATGCCCTGTCCCCCGAGGCCACGGGCTTGTGCGCTAAGCACTGTAAAAACTACCTGCAGCTTTTTTCACCCGAGTTTCTTGTTCAAGCATTTACCTTCATCCTAGATATTGTGTAGTAACCTGTTGTGACTGTGGGTTTTGGCTTGCTTAGTAGTAAGCCTATGCAGGCCCTATCTCTGGGCAGGGTTTGGGTTTCGTGAGGCTGCGGAGGTGCCTGTGCAGAGGTTTGTGTTCGCAGTGTGCTCTGTGCTGCTCCCAGACCGCCCTTGGCTGCCTGCTGCTGCCTGGCCCGCGGATGTGTTCCCGCAGTTGCCTGAGGCATGTCAAGGTATGAAGCGTTATCCGTTTCCTGATGTCTGCTCTTAAATCTGCTGGAATTTCTGCTCATCTCCATTAAATACAATCCCGTTGCGGGGCACAACTCATCTCTCGCCTGACAGCCCAGGTAACGTTTCTCGATATCGCTCTGTTGAACTTGGCTGACCCCAGGGCAGGAGCTGCTTTGCTGCCTGCCCTCCTGCTCCGTGCTCTTTGCTGGATGGCTCGGAGCCTCCCAGCAGAGCGATTCCCATGCTGCTGGGGTGAAGGAGGACATTTCTCATGCTAGTCAGGGCTCTTCCAAGGTCCAGCATACCATAATGCTGAGTAGGAGCAAGTACGTAGTTAGGGAAGTATGTCTGGGTCAACACATGTCTTCTGTTGCCTTAATGATCTCAGAAGCACAATATCTCTGGCCCGTTGGCTTCTCCACGCAGTACTTCCAGCTGTAACTAATGGACAGAATGATTTGTTGGAGAGCAGTAAAGCTTTGTGCTGCGAGCGCTGTAGTCGGGCTCAGGGCTCTGTGGCCTGACCCAGGCCTCGTACGGGCAGTGGGGAAGGTCCTGATGGGCAATGAGTCCCATTTTAGGGACAGTATGATACCTGAGAAGATTTAGGTGGAATTTCTTGCTCTGCCCAAAATTTTGTGTAAATCCGTGGGAAAAGACATTTGTGCTCCCATTATCCTTTGATTTTGGGTGAGGATTTGGTGTTTGGGTCTCTGCGCTGAAGCCCTCTGTAGGTAAAGGGGGGATCACAGCAGTGCCTGCGGGTGGGAGCTCAGAAATGCAGCTGGAAACTCAAAGTTATTCTGACGCTGCAGCAAAGGGAGTCGTGAGTCTCCAAAATGGGTGCGTGCGTGGGAAATGATGCTGTTCCACCTGGACTACGAGCGCCTGGTGGTTACTCTGAACAGCTGGTGGAGACAGCATCCTTTACGTACGTGCTTAAGCCGTGTCCATGCACAACGTCCCCTTTACACTGAGTGTGTTGGGCTATGCCCGCTGCTGCTTCCCGATGGCTTCTGTTTGCAAGAGCAGTTTCCTTCCTGAGCACCAATTGAAAATTATTTTTCCCATGGTCGTCTCTGAGTGGGGTATGGCACCTCCTCTGCCTCTCCTCTAGCGCTTTGGGATGCTGCTGTTATATTTATTAGTCCTGTGCTAGCAGCCGGGTACCACATCCCTGGCACGGGAAGACGGTGATCCCTTGCTGCTGTTTGAGTGGCAGGTGAAGTGAAATCGCCCTTCAGTGCAACATTCAGAAGAGCGATGGCATGCCAGTGCCAAGAGCGTTGTTAGAGATTTATAAGTAGCTCTGTTTTGTGGCTCGAGAGAGAATGGGCATGATTTTACAGGTGAATAAAATGTTTTACAAGCAATGGTCATGCAATAAAACCTGAAAGTGCATTTTTTTTTTTTTTGTAGAATCATAGAACAGCCCAGGTTGGAAGGGACCTTGAAAGATCCCCCTGGTCCAGCCTTTTGTGGGAAAGGGAGCCTGGATGTGAGATCATCTAGCACCATGTCCAACCACATCTTGAAAACCTCCAGTGATGGGGACTCTACCGTGTCCCTGGGGAGGTTGTTCCAGTGATTGATTGTTCTCACTGAAAAAAAAAAAAAAAGCCAAACCAAAAAAACCCAAAACCAACAACAACAAACAAACAAACAAAATCTGTCTTGTATCAAAATGAAGATTTTCACTTTTTTTTTTCCTTGGCCTGATCCATGTTCATGCAAAGTTGGTGTCACACAAACAAGTCTGTATTAATTTGGTGATTACGTCATTACTTATAAACTAAAGTAGTCGTTCTTGGAGCAAATTCTGGATTCCAGTGAAACCAATTCGAGGAGTGATAAGCGTGATTCCTTGGATGCAGAATTTGTGGGGGAGGCTGCCATTAGCTCTGCAACATCTCCAGCTTGCAACGTTGACCACAAACTGGCAGGAAGGTTGTGGCTTGAGGCTGTGGAAGTAAGGATTTGTTTGCGTTTCACTCCTGGCTGTCTGATCTGGAAAATTAAACCATATCATCAAGACAACCAAGTTTGATCTTTGGAGCAGAGAAATACTCACATTTTGGTTCTTTTGTGTCTGAAATGTTGATTCCTCAAAATCCTGTTGGGTTTGGAGAAGTGGGGTCAGGGCATAGAGGTGCGAGCACCCTCTGGTGTGGCTGTTAATGAAGGTATTGGTCTGTATGTTCAGAAAGGACCCTCTCCCTGCCTTTCCCCCCTGCTGAGCTCTCCCTCCGTGTCTCCCCAGCCTGGGGCAGCATCTGTATATGCCTGCGGCACCCCCCTTGCTGGCAGCCCACCCTCTGCCAGCTGGCACTGCCTGCCTGTAGTGCTCTCTCCTTCCCTTCCCTATGAGTGCGGGACGTCCTTTTTTATTAGTTTCAGATGCTTTTTCTTTCCAGGGCTGTGTGCTTCAAGTTCTTAGTCATGGTGCTGGAGAAGGGACTTTGGTGAGGTAGGCAAGACCTTGCTGATGAGGAGGCAGACTGACATGGGGGGGTTTGGGGGCCAGGGACATGAGCTCTGTAGGTGCTGGGTGTTTTCTGAGCACCTGGTCCTTTGCAGTGATGGGAAACACCAGGCCAGATTGAAGGGGTTCACAGTGGCTGAGCATCTCAGATGAAGCCAGAGCCTTTGTCAAGGGCAATATGTGTTTGAGTCCACCCGGGGGGGTTTCGGGGGACAAATGGAAAGAGTTAAAATCCTGAATGCTTGGCAGGGATGCTTGCTTTGAGAGCTGGAAGGGGGCTCCTGGGGAGTCAGTGGAGTGAAACTGCAGGTTGGGAAACCTGGATCAGGACTCGGACCCAGGCTTTGAGCCTAGGACCAGTTTCTGCTTTGCCATCGGACGGGTGAGAGCAGCTGTATTGGGCAGAGGTGCACAGCACGGTGGGTGAGGCTGCTTTCAGTGCCTGGGTCTGGGACTCTGTCCCTGTGCCACTGACTTGTGTGACCTCCAGCAAGTCACTGCCTCCCTGTGTTTAGCTGTCCCCAAGATGTTCACTTGGACTTTGAGGTTTGGGCAGGTCCCTATTTGAGCTTGGTCTGTGTGAGGGTCTGTATCTTGGCACCTTGAGAAGCACCTGGTGCTGGACAGTCCATGAGCTGTTGTACCAGCTGGTCCCTGGCTCTCCCCAGTCCATAAGGGAAGAGTTTCAAGATCATCTCGTCTAAGCAGTGGTGGAAATACGGAGCATCATGCTGCCAGCACCCTGCTGCCTGGCCTGGTGGCTTGGGAGGCTTGTCCCAGACTGTGGCGGCGCTTTTTCCTGCCCAGGAGCGTTTTGTGTGAAACGCTCTGTTGCTGATGTTGCTGTGACAGTGCTGTAGGGACCCCAGCTCTGGTCAGAGTTTTTGGGTGATGACTGCTGGCTGTACTTGGAGACCAGGTCCTGATGACTTGTACAGAGACAGAGTGAATTGCCTGGGGCTGCGCAAGTGATCAGTGTCAGATCTCCCACTTCCCACTCCAGAGACCTGTTTCCTTGACTACGCTGCCTGGAAAGGAGAGAGAAGAGGCTATTTTAACTGCTTCAGCTGGCCTTTGCAAACCTATACCCTGTGAAGAGCCCTCCAGAACTTCCTTGCTGCTTTTTTAGCACATATGTGGAGGCCATACCTGAGTAAGAATCATCTTGTTTGACTTTACTAACCACCTGTGTGTTTCTAAGGAGGAGTTACCCGCTTGGGCCGGATGACTGAGGTCCCTGGACCCTTTGCAAGACCCCAGAGGGGGTCACCCTGCATTTCAAGTAAGGTTATCAGCAGCTGTATCCCAGCAATCTCTATCGCTGGTTTCCAGTGTGCTAAGGGCGGTGTCGCCATCCCCAGAGGCTTCAGTCTTGCATCTCTTTGACTCACGAGTCTCACTCCCAGTGACTCATCCCTATCCCCAGGGGTGCCTCGGGGCTGGGAACGGGTTTCCCGTGGGGCAGGCAGGGATGACCCAGGGATGACCGTGGGACCCCAGGCACCGGGCAAGGATGCTCAGCCTCGGGAAGCGGCGATGTTGGGAAGCACACCGCGCTCCTTGCTGCGGGACTGAGGAGGGGATGGTCCTCCGGTGCCCGGCCCGGGCGGGGGATGCTCTGGGTGCTGCATCTTTCCCTGCCGAACCCCAGCTCCGGGGGGGTGGCGGCGGCCGGGCCGGTGCCCGTTAGGTGGCGGTGTCCGCCTCCCCGCCGGCTGTCGGGGCGGAGCGGAGCGTCGGAGCGGGGGCTGCCGGGCTGCCCCTGCCCCCGCCGTGGCGTTGCTCATCCCCTGCCCCGGCCGGTCCCCCGGGAGCTCCCTGCGCCGCCGGCTCGGATGTCACCTCCCAGAGCAGGAGCGGGGCTGTGGTGATGCTCGCCTGTAAAAAGGCAAATAACTGCTAAGGGTTACAGCAGAGAATAGTAAATTCTGATGCGTGTAGCTATGGAGGGATTTTATTCCGTGAAAATAAATAGATATTTCTCACCGTGCTGCTAAAAGCATCTGGCTGCCCCTGCCCTAAACAGACCAGCTTTATGGCACAGCTCTTATTTACCGATGGGTCAGGATTTAAGCTGCGCCGGGAGGGAATGACCTCCTGGCAATTACAAGCTGGGCTGTTGGAGTCCTTTTCCTGCTCTTCCACTAAATCGCCCTGCATCCTTGCGTAAATCATTTAACACGTGTGCTCTAACTTCCTATATGGAAAATGAGGTAGATACTTTCCGCTTCTCATAGGCACTTCAGGAACCTCTGCTAGACAGCTGTGGGGGATTTGTCATGATAAAGCTGGGAATTTGACCCTTTTGAGTTGCCGGCACCCCTGTGCAGGGCAGGGATGGGGCTCCCTGTGGGGTGGAGGCGATGGCTGGTGCTAATCTGAGATGTGGGGCTGGGGAGTAGCTGAATATCAGGCTGGAGGCATGAATTGTTCTCGCTGGATCCATCTCTGCTGGGGAGCACAGGCTAAACAGCAAGAACATGGGATTTGTTCCTGGGCTGTGATGTCCGTCCCTGGGTCACCACAGGCACGGCAAGTGCAGGCAGAGCTTCCTCGGGAGGGACTCTGGTGCTGAGGGGTGCAAAATTACCTGTCAGTGCCATGTTCACAGCTACAGCACCACCAAACACCAGCTTACATGTCTCCTGCTCCACAATAGCTTCAAGCGCTGTCAGACTCTTATCCGTTCACCTGGGAGATGGAAGGGACATAAACCCATTTGTCTTTCTGTGCTGTCTACTGCTGGTGAACTTCAGCTGAAGTCTTTAAACATTGCCCTCTCTCTCCCAGAAGATGGCCTTCTCCTGGTATGAGCCTGGCATGTCCCCCTGAGTCCCCTCCCCTGAAGCATTTAGCAGGTTTGCTTTCTTGCTTTACTTCTCCCCTGTGGCTTCTCTCGGCTCCATGAGGTCAATGGGAGTCGGAGCAACAAGGCTGGAGCTGCCACTCCAGAAACATTGACCAGGAGGCCTCATGCTTAAGTGTTCATGGATTTGTCAGGATAGAGGCAAAATAGGCCACCTTGAGAGCAAATGAACCAGTGGGCCAGGAAGCAGAAGGTGTTCAGCACCTAAAATACTTACCATTTCTTTCCTCTCTTGCATTCCAAAGGGTTCAAGTGGAGAACTGGTCAAACCCAACTTTAGCTGCCTAAGAAGGGCTGGTTGACATCTGTATTGACAGCTGCTCTCCAGGGAAGGGGGCCCTGTTGGCAACTGCCACGTTGGTGAGCAGTTTGTCGGTTGTGCTTTGGGGTGGTTGTTGGGTTGGTTTTTTTTTTTTTTCCAGAAAACACGAAAAATTCCCAGTGGGTGGAGAGGGAAAGTGAACTATGGAAACTGTGTGTCTCGTGCTCTCGGTTGAAACACACCCTGGGGAAGGCACATCCTCCATAAGAGGAACAGCAGTATTGGCCACGAACCAGGAAACCCTCCCCTCCCCGCTGCCCTGTGCAGCAAGAGCTGAGTGCCGGAGGCAGCAGTTCCATCCAGAGGGGCTGGTCCTGGTTCCTCTTCTCATACCTCTTCACCCCTTGGGACACCCACCGGAGTTGCTTGTTTAAGTGCAGATGATGCTCCAGGGTTCTCTCCCCTTCGCTCATGTTTCTTTCTTTCTTTCTTCCCCCCCCCGCCCCCAGCAGACAGGTGTTACTGGTAGTGCTGGGCTCCGTACTCGGGCTGGTCACTGGTTGTGCTGTGAGAACATGGGGAATGTGGCTGGATTTCGAGTCATGTCCTCAGCGTCGGCTGAGATGTGTGGTTTGGATGCCTGCCCGAGCCTTGCTCCAAAATGATACGGCAAGAGGTGTGTCACGGCATTGGTCTTCGTTTGGCTCACACACGTGTACTGAAGCTGGGTTGTTAAAACTGGCCTTTTATCTCATAATTGATCCCCAAATTGGGGATCTCTGACGTTCTCTACTCGCTTCTGTTGCTGCTCCACAGCCCCCTCGCTGTCTCCAGGCCACTGGGAGAGGGGGCCCTTTGTCTGCAGCTGGTGAGGAAACAATCTTGCTCTGTACAAAGGCAAGAAGGGGACAGCCAGCGGCGCAGGGGACAGGGGGCGGAGGGAGGGGACGTTCCACAGCAGGCGATACAGAGGTGGTTCCGTCGTAGAGGCTTGAAGGGCTGCAAGGCAGCTGCCTGGATGGGAGCGCTGCAGACCTGGGGGAAGAAAGGAGAGTATTTTGGAGAAAAGGACGTGGGAGGCAGAGGGAGGGGTGTCGGGAGGGCTTTGCAGCGGGAGGAGTGGGGAAGCAGGCTGAGCTCTCCCTTTCTTGGCTCGACGCCTTCCTCCCCCTCCTCTCGCTGCGTGCGGCGTTTCCTCTCGCAGGCCAGCAGAGACCCGGACCCCGCTCCGTCTCTGGTAAAGCTCAGGCTTGTCTGCTCGCCCAGGCTTTGCTCGTCTGCCAGACCCCGTGCAAAGCAAGAGGAGGTTTGTTTTGCTGCTGGGTACCCGCAGAGCCACGCAGATCCTCTGTGAATCTAAACAATTTTTCTGCGTTGAAAGAGTTCATCATACAGCACTAAGTAGCCGTCAAAACTGAGCAACTTAACTCTTTTTCTTTGATAAACTCCCTCTTGCACAAAGATGCACGTTCTCTGGTGGCCGCCAGCGCCCTGTTTCTGGCCGGAGCCCCTGTGTGCCCTGGCAGTAGCGAGCATTGCACAACATAAATCATGGGAAATCCGGTTCTGTGTCCGACCTACTGTTCAAAGGCACCTTGGTTGCGCTCAGGACATTCTGATGACAGATTTTTCCCATGAAATAAAAAGCACTCACTGTTGACAAACAAATGGATCCGAAGTGTTAGATTTACTGTCAAATTTCACTGCTGCTAGCTTAAAATCTGGAGGGCGTAGCGGGGTAAAACCAAGGGTAGCTTTAGGGGGCAGAAGTTGTCTGAACTTTAACAGAAGTTCACGTTGTGTTTGGAGTTGAAATTCAAGTTGCTGCTGCTCCCACCTACGATACCTGCATCCCTTCAGGAGCCGATGCACGGTGCCGCGCGGCTGGGAAGGACCGGCAGAAGCAGGGCTGGTCCCTGATTGCCTCCGGCCATCTGGGAGAAGCCATTTGAGCTAATTGAACTGTCTTTCCCACTTCCTTCTCCGTTTAAACAGTAAATAGTAATTGTGTTAAACCACGTAGGACAGCGGTGTCTGTGGCAATATGTGTGAGGATGACTAAGATGGTGCACGAGGCTTGGAGGCATCGCCTCCATCCAAAGCCTGTGTGTACCTCTGCTGGTTCCCCCTCTGCCTGTCCCGCGGTCCCCAGCTCCCAGCGACTGTCACACGTGTCCCTCCGATCCCTTTACGTCTGGGCTCCCAGGTCTCTGACTTGCCTCTTGGATGGTTTAAGGCTTTTTCTTGTCTTTAAGGAAGCAAATTAATGTCAAGGGCTGCTGATATCTGTAAAGCTGCTCTCTGAGACTGACTGTTGCTCACAAGTGAGTACGAGATTTTTTTATATTTTTTTTAAGCAGATATGTCAGATCTATCATCAAAATAACCCATCAAAAATATCCACTTCATAGCCCTCTCATTTGTATTGTATCGACTTACACAATAAAGCCAGGCTGGTTCTCAGCCCTTTTCCTGGCTTGGAAAAGGAATTGCTTTAAAAACAAACAACGAACCTGGTGTTTTCCAGCAGAGATGCAGCATTTGCTCTGCGGGGAGCTGGTCTCTCTCAGGAAGCGCTGGAAGCGGCCGTTTGGATTTAATACCTTGCTCATCAGCTGTATCTGTGAACAGGAACATCTTACGTTGCAAGGACTTTGCTGTTTTTCCATTAAATAGGAAGTTGCCCTTTTAGTTTTAAGAGTTAAGGGCAGATACTGGACTCACGTGGGCTGTCAGAGCTCCACTGACTCCAGCAGCTGAAAGCATATTCCCTCGCCATCCTGCTGTGCTTGGCGTTTTCCTAGGGTTATATAAACATCCCTCTTTTCTAGATGGGGCCGGGACGTGCGATCTTCAACTTGCTGATGGTCCCGTGCAAGATGCAGAGCTGCACCAGAAGCTTCGGCAGCCCCGTGACATCGGGGAGGGATGGGAGCCACCTCGGGCAGGGAAAAGCCGTGGGGATCCCGCTGCGGGGTGTGTGCTGGGGCTGCGGGTCAGCCCAGCGCCTGCCGCTGCTGAAGAAGTTGTTGGGAGCTGATTCAGACACAGCAAGAGGCTTGAGGCAGCGGGGCTGGGCTACCTGCACAGCAAAGGTCATCCTCGGGAGTTCTAACTTGCTTGTGTAGCTCCACCTTGAAGTCTCTCGCCTCCTTGTGCCTTCCGAAACCCCTGTTGCAGATGCGACTTTCCATCGGTTCGGGATGCTGCAGCAGCTGGACCTGCACACCCGCAGCACCCCAAACAGGTTTTTCTCTCTAGGAAGGCGTAGGAGCTGAGGTTTATCTCCGTGCCGGCAGGAGAAGGGGGATGCCACACCTCTGGGAGCTTCTGGGGGCTGGGTGGAGCGGGAAAGTGCAGAAGGACGATATTGGCTTTGAGGAGCTGCATTTCATGGGTTTGCCTTGAATCCAGGGCACTTTGGGATTTCCAGGGGCCCCGGGGAAGGGGAGTGGCAATAAATCTGGGTCATAAATAACAGCCCCTTGCCCTTCTAGTGATTTTTGACGCTCTGTGCTTTTTTGACAACAAATGCAGCAACAGGCTCTAATCCACGAGGGCTTTTCTTGGCTCTCAAGCTGAGAAAGTGCTTGTTCCAAGCGGGTTTGGCTGCAAGGAGCCTCCAGCTCTGGGTGTGAAGGTCAGAGGGGAAAGGAAGCAAAAGCACAGATAACGCCTTGTGGGGCGCTCTCATTGCCAGGCTGGGAGACTTTTGTTGTCCTCAAAATTGAGCTCTGGGAAGACCCGAGGGGTGATGCTGTGGCTGCTCCTGTGGGACCTTCCAGTGCTGCAGCTCCAGGAGAGCTGCACAGGTCCCTCAGGAGAAGCACCTAAGGGAAATGCAGACCAAGTATGTCCTGTAAATCCTGAACAGGTCTGACCGCTGGGGCTGGAAATTTGTCCTTGGGTGTCTGGTGTGGGCTGGGGGGAGATAGATATCCGCTCTCTCTTTGGATGCAGCCGAAAGATAGAGTTATCATCGTGTAAAAGATCAGGAATGGTAATAAGATTCAAAGAGGTCCTTGTCTTTGGGATGGGAAACTTTTCAGGAAGCCCCAGACGGTATGGGACAGCTAGAACTGCGTCTGGCTTAGGGTGTTTCTCCCTGGAAGATGCCCGGTTCATCCGCTGTTAAGCATCTTTCTGCTGCGTAAGGTAACAAACTGACCGCTGTGTCCCTTCCACCTCCCAGGCAAAGCCCGGGCTGTGCCCTGCTGTGTAGGTGCCGTGGCAGGTTCCGGTTGCGCTTTCCTTATAAGACGAGGTTTTCATTTCACTCGATTCTTTTGTCAGCCTTCCTCGAGTTTTGCCAGCTCTTCTCTTTATTAGCTAGAAGATTGCTAGACGTAGAAGGAAAACACTGCATTGAAAATGCCTTTTTAATGCCTAATTTAGGAAAATAAAGAGAACTGTTTGATAGAGCCACTCTGCCTCTGAGTAGCACGTATCGCTAGGGGTGTGCGGAGGGGAGACCGCCTGGTTCTCGGGGTGGGGATGGGTCGTCTTCGTGTTCTCAAGTCCGCAGATGCTCAACATATCTGGCATGCGAGAGCCGGGCTGAACTATTTGCCTTCTTTAGCGACTGGAGGCAATCCAGCCTGCCAGTTCCTGCAAGCTCATCCTGTGGTTTGGTGGATAATACTGATCCTTGTTCGACTCCCACGCTTTTGTGCCTCACAAGCGGGTAGGGAAGAGTTTGCAGACCTTGTACTGCGCAGGGATCCCGGATCATCGCTGTGGAAGGCAGCATGAATATTCATCATGCTGCAGAGTGCTTGCTCCATAGTTTTAATAAGATGTTTATTGTTTCACAGGAATGACCATGAAAATCATGGCAGGTTGTAGCTGGTCAGCATGTGTAAACGATGGAGGGTGGTAGCAATACCTGAGGAGGAAGGGTTGTTTCTTTGAACTCAGTGAAGTGTCTTCACGAGTGCACTTACGGGAGTTTGGCTTCTGCTGACGTTGTCTCCTTCTGTGCCAGGACGAGTGCGTGGTGTCTGTTCTTGTGCAGTTGTGAAGCTGACTGTAGTCAACACATGGTTGACTGAGCTCGGGGACCGGGAGCTACACAAACCTGCCGTTTCTCAAGCAATCAGCAAAGCTGCTGAGCGATGCGAATTGAAATGACATCCAAGTCAAGACCCATCAGCTAGAGATGAGCCTGGAGGCTTTGTTCTGGGGCTGCACCAACGTGACCAAAGGCAAATCCAAGTGTCCCAAACCAAATACTGTCCTCAGCAGACCGAGGACGACCTGATGCCGTTGCTGGTGTGTTCATATCACAGTTAATGAGCAGCTTGGCGTGGTTGGTGAGGCTGTTCCTCGTCCACAGAGCAGAGGTGGGACAGCCCCTCTCCGAGAGGTGCAGAGGGGACGTGGTGTGCAGGAGGGTCCCTGTGAGCAAGAGGTGACGTTGGCTTTCAGTGCCAGGGTGTCCCCCAGCCTCTTCTGCCCGGAGAGACAGCGGGGCTCAGATGTGTCCCCTGGATAGGGCGGAGAAATGGATCGTCATGTCCCAGAGTTTGTTTCAGATGGGCCTCATCAAAGCTGCGAAACACTGAAGCTTTTAGCCACGGCTGACGTGAGGGTGCTGTGTCTGCGCAGCACCGCTGACCTCCGTCTGTGTATTAAACTGGTGAAGGCGTTTAATGAGGACAGGACGGAGGTTTCGCCGAAGAGCAGGACAGCACAGAACAGAGCGGAATTTGCGAGCGAGCCCTGCAATTCTGCCTGCGCTCCCGCCTCACCTAAATACGTGGATACGTAGAAGATAGATGAGGTGAGCAGATTTTTAGTACGAATGTGGCTGGCAGCAGACACAGATCATGGATTAAACATGTGCGTTGCAAGAAAGGGGCTTTCTTGAGGCAGACAGAGGGGCCTGCTGTTGCCGTGCAGCCCTATTCATCCCCAGCCCTGATGCTAACATCATTATCAACGTGTTTATATGAAGCTTGGCTGCAAAATGGCTCATCATCCGCGAGTTTTTTTTCAAGCAAGTCTGTAGCTTTACTAAATACTCCTTTTATTGTGCTGCCAGGGGCTCTCCCAGCGGCCAGTAAAGGAGGTGGCCTGTTTGGCCACAGCGATATCTGGACCGGAGGTTCAATTCCCCTGTGTCTTAAATCTGTCTGCAGGCTGGCAAGTGACCAAGTGGGCACCTCTTTCTCCAAGTAATTGACTGCTTATGTGCAGATCAGCCTCTCGCTGCTTCCACGACGCCTGGCTCACCGGAGTTGCAGGAGAGCGTGTCTGCTGTTGTGCTCGCAAACCTCGGCGAGTGCCTGTGCTGGGCAGGGGATGGTGAGGATGGGGACAGCCCAGCCCTGCTTCTGCATTGGGTCATCATCCGTGGCTCCGAGCGAGCACCCAGAGCTGCTCTGGGCCGGTAGCACTTCTCAGCAGTGTATGAAATAGCTGACTGTCCTCCAGCTGGCAGGAGGGTTACCAGCAAAGCGTTGTGGAGAAGACTTGTTTGGAAACCACCTACAGAAGTGGAGCCGGAGCTGCAGATGAGATGTCCCTGGCAGGGGATGTGCAGACCTGTGGCTGGAGTGCTGGAGCTGGTGGCAATGGTGCGCATCTGCAGAGAGATTAAAGGTCCGTCTTCTCCTGTGAGGGTGCTGCTGAACCACCAAGGTCCTGTTTGTGCAGATGAGCTGCTCCCCAAGGGCCTGGGCACCGGATTGAGGCAGCAGAGCAGTTTTATTTGACTCTTGGGAACATCACCTGGTCATTAAACCAACCAAACTGGGGGTACTGTGGTGCAGGGGGATATTTCTGGAGGCAGGGGGAGAAGGAAGGTACGGAAAGACCTTTTCTTTTGGTCTGGCCATTTATTCCCTTGTGTTAACATAAGCACGCTGTGTTGGTCTGCCCCGTGGTTACTTGTCTTGGGAATAACAGTATCTCTTGAGCTTAGAGAGGCTGCCAGTCCCTGCTGAACGAGAAAGGCTGATGCTTAGTGCACGCAGCTCTTTCCTCCTGTCATTCCTTTATAAGGAAAAACGTTTCAGATTTTGTTTCTACCTTATTTTAACTTCTCCTAAACAAGGGCAGTTTAATTCTGTTGGTGGAACATCGAGTCCAACGCTTCCTGACCCGGTGTGGTTGTTACAGGCGCTCGCACGGCAAATTAAGATGAAGTATTAACAAAAAGCGAGCACGGTGAGGCTGAGCTCACCGAAGAGCGTGCAAGGTGGGGTGGCGAGTGGACACAGCCTGCCTGGAGTCTGGAGATGGCAGGAGCGATAACGGCAAGCGAGCACCAGATGAACTTCTCTTTGTGGCGTGGCTTGGTGCGATGGAGGTGGCCGCATCTCATCAGAAGGGGAATTTGGTCTGTTCCCCTTTCCCTGCTGGGCTTGGCCGCAGGAGTTACGTGTGTAAACAGAGGATGGGTTGCGTGCAGGTGGAGATAACCCAGCCCCGTCTGTCACTGGGAGGGAACAGACCCAGATCTGCTCGTTCAGGACATTTGGACTCCGCAGTCCTCCTTTAAAGCCCAAAGTCGCAGAGCTAATCCTGCAGCAAGATGCTTTGTACAACTGCCCAGGAACGGGCCGTGTCCCACAGCCGATGGCAACCCAGATGCTGCTGAAGCATCTCTGGGTTTCGCCCTATTCCAGGACCCCCAAACTCAGCCCACCGCCAGCGTTTCACTGTCTGTGCTTGTCAGGGGGGGATTGCCAGGGGAGAGTTTCTCTCCCCCTCGTCCTGCTCGCTGTAAATCTCCTCCTCTCCCTCCTGGCTTGGTGCCGTCTCTCTCTGGCTGGTGCTCTGCCCCCAGCGTGTTCGTGGGCCCCTTTCCCATTTAGGGCAAATGCTGGACGGCCCCTGCTTTTGGCCTGCTTGCAACACGTCTCCCAACTGACTTAGTTTTTTTTTTTTTTTTTTTTTAAATTTTGGATTCTCTTTTGTTTCTGGAGGCTGAAATCGGCTGCATCTCCCAGCCGCATGGGCTGGCTGCGGCTCGTGCCGAGAGATGGCTCTTGGAAAGCTGCGCTGGGGCAGGGGGGGATGGGGGGAAGCCCAAGTGGTGTCCTGCCCTGGATGAGGCTTGGTGTTGACGGTCTCTTCGAGAAGACAGGGTGAGCCTGAGGGTGGTGGTGACAGCATCAGGTCACTCCTGCGGTAATGATTTAATCTCAGCAGAAACAAGTGCCCTGCGGCGGGGAGCCTGCAGGCACAGGGCTGTGCACGGCGAGAGCTGGGACAGGCAGAAGTGGTTGAGCACGTGAAAGGGGGTGTCGAAGGAAATTCCCCTTAAAGCTTGCATGCTGAATCAGGGGTTTGGGTTTTTTTTGATCCAGTTTTTTAAATCAACTGTACAACTTCTGCATCTCTGGAAGCAGCTGAGGCTGTGATTGCTCCCCACCACATCTCAGATACCCAGGGGTGCTAAGGCTGGTGCGCTGGGAGCTGATGGGTGGCCTGGTTAGAGGGGGCTTTGCGGTCCCCTTTGCCCTGCCCTGTTTTTCCAGCAGGAGAGGCAGCCGGAGTCCGAGCACCGGGGCTGCCTCCCGTATTTGGGATATATCCCTTGAACACACAGCTCGGGGTTCCTTTAGCGCTGCCCGGCACGGCTCGGCCACGCTGGGATCTGGTTAGTGGGGAATGATCTTGGCTGTGTCTTTTGTGTAAGCCTGAAAGAGGCGTAGTGAATTTTTCAAGAGGGCAGTTTAATGAGATGTAAAACCCAAGGCAGACCCTGCCCTCGCTGAATGCAGCTCATCCCTCCTCGGGTCCAGGCTGGCCCATCTCTTTCCCATTGGCACTCCCCGAGCCCAGGAGTTTAACAGCACCGATCTTGCCTAATTTTATGTATGAGCCTGTGTCGGAGCTGCCAATCTCTCCCGGGCAGCGGCAGTGCAGGCGGTGGAGCCGTGGGCATGGTCTCCTGGCCAGACCATCACAGGGTGGTGCTGGGGCACCCAAATTCCCACCCGCACAGAGACAGGAGCGTACGGCCCGTGGATTTCGGCAGCAATGCCTGTGGACCTTTCCCATCCCTGCGTGGTGGAGCTGGAGCAAAGGGGACGTCCTGCATGGACACCAACCGCCGCACCTTGGCATCGCCACCGGAGGTTTCACTGGCATTTACCAAAGCCTTTAAAAGGAAGGGAAAACTGTGTTCCTTCTGCCTCTCCTTCCTTTCTGCCTGTCCCTGTGTCCTTCTCCCACTGTCCGTGAGCTCCCATGCTGTGTCTGTGTTGGCCGGAGGAAGCCGAGTGGGTGTGGGGCTGCGGCTCCATCTGGGAATTGTTCTTATCAAACTGGTTTATGTCAAAAAAGGAATAATAATAATAAAACCTTTGATGGTAAGCAGGGAGAGCGGGAGGTACAGCTGCTCCCGAGGCCTGACCTGCAGCTCGCAGCACTTCCTGAGCCTTTACACGGAGTTTCAGGGTCCTTGTGCTGCGGCAGATTTTGTTGCGTGCCTGAAATATCTCAGAGGAGCAGGGAGAAATAACCGGGGGCTGGCGCAGGGAATGCGAGCTGCTGGAAGGGGCTCGCTGAGAAGCAGGGGAGAAGTATAAGAAAAGCAAAGTTTCCTGCCATGAGCTGGTATATTTATGACTGGAAAGTTTTGGGTTGAAAAGGTCGTGAGCAGGCGGCTGAGAGAGCAGCAGAGGCAGTGGCTGTAAAAGCCGCTTTCCCGGCTCACGTCCCGCTCTGCAGCAGGGATGGGAGGGTCCCGCGGGGCTCCGGTGGCCCCGTGTGATGGCAGAGGGATGCTGAGCACCGCGGGGATGAAGGATGGTACCCAAGGCAGCCGGGGTGTGCGTGGGGGTGTGGGATGTAGTGGGATTTGCACCCGTGGGGGTGGGCTCAGCATGGGGAGCGGGGGCCGTGCCCTGCCTCCTCCCCTTGTTGTGCGGGGATGGAGTTCCCAGCCCTGCCTCGGACACCACGTGAAAATGAGACGTGCACATCTGGAAGTGGAGTGCATGCGCGTAGCGCTGCCAGTTTGTTTATTCCTGCAAATTCTCCCTCTAATGAGGGCCTGCTGGGAAGTTTGCAAGGAATGGAAATGGCTTCTTTCCAAGGGGGTTCGTTGTTCTGGCTGACCCTCGCCTCCCTGTTATCCCCCTGCAACCGCCACAGCATGCAGGCGATGGAAATGGGGGGGGAGGTCTTCCCTACCCTCGAGCTCAAGGCACCGCAGTTTCTTCTGGAGTCGGAGGCACCCTCAGCCGCACGGGACGGCTTTGCAATGGAAACGTGCTGTGCCACGTGTGTGTTAAACGCATTAGAGGATGAGCAAGGTTCCTGAAGCCTCTCGTTTCTGTTAAAACACGTGTGCTGTCACGCAATGCTGGGGTTTGTGCCTGTTTTGGTCTTAGTATTAAAATACAGTAATTAATAATGAATATTTTTAAAATAATTAAAGTAATTAAGTCGGTTTTCTGCTTGGAATCCCAAACTGCACCTCCCAGTTTCTTAGGAAAGTCTGACCTGAAATTAAATAAGAAGAAAAAAAGAGCATGAGACTGAGTTTGTTTTAACCGTGTGAGGTTGGGGTAGATGCAGTTCCTGATCCTCTTTCCATTTCCTTCCCCTGCGAGTGTCCCCTGCCGTTTAATCACCACCAGGGAGTTGTGCTTCCCTTCCCTTCCCCGGCACGAGAGCTGCCAGCCCGCTCCCCCGGTGCAGTGCGGTCCCCCCCTGCCCTCCCAGGAGCACCAGGGCGCCTGGACGGGTGCTTGGCTGGGGCTGGGGCGATGCTCTTGGCCCGGGCTTGGGATGGCGTTTCCCTTTTCCAGGCTCTTGGCACACACAATAGCCGGAATCGCCCCCTCGGCGTGAAACGCATCAAGCTGGGCTCCGGCATGAGGTCGGTGGGGCCCGCAGTGAGCTCGTCCCGTGCGTGCAGATCAGCGGGTAAATGCGCAAATTGGTTGTTGGAGCTGACAAGGTTCGGAGTGCGCGGGAGGGTGTTCGTGCAGGGCAGAGCTCTGCCCTCCCAGCCCAGCCCCGCGCTGCTGGATCCAAGCATGGTGGGTGCTAACCCAGAGCATCCTTCCTGCTGGCAGGCAGTGGGACTGGGTGGCTGGTTTGAATCCCACCTTAGCCCTGGTGGAAACCTACGGTGGCTTCATCTGTCCCCATGGAGGCAGGGGAGGTGTTGGGCACCATCAAGAACTTGCCCACGTGAGGCGCAGGAAAGTCTTGGCTCTGTTTTCCGATAAGCAGGGTGAGAGGATGGATGTTGGTCCTCCACTTGCCCTGCTCAGCGTAGCCACGTGTTATGTGTTCCCTTGCCCTGTGCAAGACCAAGCCAGTACCTCCTCCGCACCGTGACTTAGCAGAGTTAAACCTAAGAGGAAGTTAAGCCTTGATCTTCATAGCTGTCTCCCTGCTGGAGGTGGGGAGAGGAGGCTGCAGGGACCTTGTGTCTGTGGTTGTTCCTCCACCTGCCCAGCTCCCATGGGGCCTCTCAGCTCCGGGGTTGTCCCAGAACACCAAGTTTGCCATTTCCCCTGTTTGTGCAGTGAATATCTGAGAAGCTGTAGGCTTGGGGGACCACCTCCTTCCCTATGTCACACCGTACTTCCTACGAGCAGCTGTGCCCCACCTTGAAACCTGTTTGGCTTTTTGCCCCCTTGATTTCACAGCAGTCCCTTTATATCTCCCGTCACTAATTGTTAAAAACTGCTTCCCTTTTCCAGCTCTTACTGACCTGTTTTTATCATAACCACGTTTGGGTTTGAATTGGTGGTTTTTTGGTTGTTCCCGTGGCAACGGTGATCTTTGCCCGCAGCAGCTCTCCCCTGTGGTGTATCTGTGTGTGATGCTTCTAGCAGTCCCGTCCCCTCCCCACCTTCCTTTCTGCTCGCTTTTACTGATGCTGGGTAGCCAGGGTGGCTCAAGATGGAGCACTAGTGATTTCTGCTTTGCTGCTGAGAGTGTCTCATTTGCTACGTTTTAGGAGCGTGCTTACTTTAATGGCATGGCATTGGTGGCTCACGGTCATGCTAGGACCAACCGGTGCAGCGAGGTCCCTCCCGCTGATGCACTTTTCATGAGGAAAGACTTTATTAAAAGCCCTTTAGGTTCTCACCTTCCGTCGTTCTTCCAGATTTCATCCAGTCTTCAGAGTTATCCGACCCTTTCTGTGCAGTACCCCGGCTCTGCGTTTGAAATGAGCCGTGTAGCCCTGCGGCACTAAGGGATGACATCTGGCCACGTTTCCTTTATCAAGAAAATCAGTTAATTATCCAGAAATCTCAAATCAGCAAAGCGATTTTGAATTATTTACGCTTTTCCCATGATCTTAGTTTCCTTGCAAAGGAAGGGAAGTGTGACTAGCACTGAACTGTGGCCGTCCTCGCTGTATTTCCTACTCCTTCGGAAGCAGGAAGAGCCTGAAGTCTTGGGAAAGAGCCCTTTTTTCATGACAATTCCTGCGTAATCAGCAGGGCTGGATTCATGCCGTCATCTACACGAAAGCATGGGCGGAGGTGATGGGAACTGCGTCTCTGGTTTTCCTTCCAGAGCCCTATCCCTGTCCCCACTAACACTGGCACTTCCCAAGGAGCTGGGGCTGGATTCGGCACAGGTCACCGCCGCAGCCGGGTCTGGTCTTACTACTTGCCAGTTCCCTATTTCCGAGTGATGGCTGTTACGTGCCTCAGTTTCCCCACCTGTAATTTGGAGATCATTGTGCTTCTTCCTGGTGGATTTAGAAACAGAAGTGGTTTTTGGGCAGAAGCCCAAGAATTCAGAGGGTGCAGGGAGCAGAGGAGAGGAAGGGAAGGTAATTGCAACGGCCTCTTTTTTTTTTTTTTGGCTTAGAAAGAAGAGATGTGACTCACCATTCCTTTGCTTCAAAATCTGCCACGTCTGGGTCATTATACATCTGTTTCTGCCTGTTACCCTGCACTGGTGCTGCCCATCTGCCAACAGCTGATGGAGGGTGCAGCCAGCGCTGCCCTGTGCTTCGGCTTGAAGCGATGCCGTGGGGGTGCGGGACCACCGCAGGTGTCGGGGATTGGTGTCGCATGGTGCCTTCACCCACACACTCCACCTACCCGGAAAGGCTGGGAAGGATATTTCATGTGTGATTGGCAGCAAGAAAAGTTATTTGGACTCTCAATAGAAATATTAGGTGGTTAATAATAATATTTAGCTGCTCCTACATAGTACTTTTGGTCAGTAAGTCTCAAAGCATTTTATAGAAGAGGCCAGACTCAATACAGAGTTTTGTTTTCTAATTAAAATAGGAGGAGGAAAGGGAAGATGCTGTGGATGAATTACCTGCTTTTTGCGTAGGAGATAATTTAAGATTCTGGTAGCCACAATGACTCATGCCACCTAGTCTAACCGAGCCTGACGCTCATGACTGCAGCAGATCGTGAGACTGATACGAGCTGCGCAGGTTCAGAAAAACCTTGACTTGTGGGAGGAAGAAAATCTGCCTGAAAAACTGCATTCTTAGCAGCTTGCAAGGAAACTGTACGGTGCTGTTTACAATGCGTCTGGATAGGAAAGTCCCTTTTCTGCCTTAGCCTGTCTTGATAAGGGATCTTCTAGCACTGATACCTACCATCTCCTTGGGGTTTTTTCTCTTATGTTTTTTTTTTTTTTTTTTCCCCCCCCCTCTCCTTGAAGGGATTTTCTAGATCTGCTCTGCACGGTGGTTCCTCTACACCTATGTCAGGGCAGTGACTGGCACTGGCTGCTTCTGGAGGAGGTTGTTCTGTGATCTGGAGAAGTGCTCGAGGTACATCACTGCCTGGAGGGCAGGAGAGCCCAGAGATAAGGTACCCAGGGGACAAGAGTCAAGCTTTCTTGCCTCTGCCAGTTGTCGTGGTGTCAAGCTAGTTCTAGCTTGGTAGCTGTAACTAAGTGCTCAGCAGATTTTACAGACTGCGTTTTTGGGGGCAGGAAATCACTTCTAGGCCAACAAAACAACCTTGCAGGAAGTTTATTGCTCATCTGAAGAGCAGAGTGATGGTGAAGGAAAAAGGGCTGGGCAGTCAGTGCCCTCGGTGGCCTGGGCTAGTAAGGAAACAAGAAATATTTCCACTGTAATGTAATACAACAAGGAAAGTCGTTTGCTTAAACCCCTCCTGCAGCTGGTGGTTTTGCAGAACAGGGATTGTGTCTTGGACAGCAGTTGCTGTGTTCAAGTATCTTGAAGGTCTCAGCTGACCAAGAGCTTGAGGTGAGTCCTCTGACACAATAAAAAGTTAGTGAGACCCTTGGTTGTGTAAGCAAGGGGAGCAGCAAGCAAGAGAAGAGATGTGATCTGCTCTCCTCCTTTTGAAAAGCGAGTTCTCTTTCTTCATTAAAATAAAAATTCAATGGCAAACACTTGTGAGATGTTGGGAGAAAGGAGCAGGAAAGCCAGATAAATGACTAAGGGACTGCAGAAAATACCTGACGCAAAAGACGGGAGGAGCAGAGCCTGATTAGTTTATCAAAGGGAACGCAGGTGACGTGATCAGTGTGGGAGATCTTTCATCAGGAGAAGGCTCAGGATCATAAATCTCCTCGATCTACCAGACGAGGGCAAAGCAGGGCCTGTGCCTGAGCTGCCTTTGGACGAGCAGAACGACAAGGGCATGTGCTGTGCTCCGGGGAGCCCCAGAAAGAAATTCCAGGGGAGGCGGTGGATTCTCCATCCCTCTGGCTGGGTGCTCAGCTCCCCAGGTTTGCCTGCCTTTCTCCACACACAAGCTTTTGGGTTCAGGAAATGGTGTTTAGTTGTTAGGTAGAGACTGGACAAGCGGATGATTGTTTTTCTTTTTTGGGTCTTACGCTCTTGTGAAGCCATGCCTCTGACTGTGGCTAAATCAGATAAAGGTGCAAGAAAGTCTCCAGGAGAGAGAAAGATGGAGGAAAGCTTGCTCCTCCTCTACGAGCAGGCGCTTGGGTTATGTGCTGTGGGTGAGTTGTTTACATACCTTCCTGCTTTAAATACTTACTATTAGAGCTCTGGATATTCTTGTTATTCTTTAGTTGCTGTACTTTTCCATCTTCCTTTCCCCCTCTCAAGTGCCTTAGGTGCACATGGGTGCAATATTAACCAGCTGGTTTTAATGAAAACGAACTCCTACTTACAGTCCGGATATTTTATTTCACACTTCTTGGGGCTCTCCTCTAGGCCAGTTGATTTGCTGAACCTTTATTAGCTCCAGGATGATAACATGGTCTTTGCTTAGGAAACGCAGAGTGACCCAGGGAACCAAACCAAACCGCCTCAAACTCTACTGCTGAAGAGCTTTGAGCTTCTTCAGCAGCTTCATGAGACCGGCAGACGTCATCGTGATGCTCACTGCTTACAGTCCATCAAACGATAGGGTTTTTTCTAGTGGTTCACTACTTCTTGCCTCCGGTTGACCTCAAAAATAGAGTCCCCATCACAGTGCCACACCGATGCCCATGTGACCTAGCTCAGAGAGTGCAAGGGTTTGCAAGGGGGGGAAGACTCTGAACGTCAAAAATGCGTGCAGTCCTTCCTCAGATTGACCCTATTGCTTTTTTTAATCTTATTTTTACCATATTGATTTTGAGTTTGTCTTGCTCGGTCCCTTTCCCCCCCTCCCCTCCCCTTTAAATCCATTCTACAACCTTGCAATGAGAGCGTACCGGAGTGGTGAGCTTGAACAGCCTTTGGAAAAGGCTAATCTAGGTTCTGATCCTCCAGGAAGGGAGTTACCGACAGTTTTTAACACAGTAGCTTTCTTCTCGCTCAGTAACTAAAGTTAATTATTGACAGCTACATTTTTACCTGCTTGCAATGGATTGCGGATGTGACCTGCATAGGAGCACTTGAGAAGAGAGAAATAAACCCATTTCGTTTCGAAAATAGATGCCAGCAGTGCGGGTCAGCCAGCATGTGGTGCTGTGCAGTGTGGCAGTCGCCACCGCTCCCTGCAGAGCGTGTGGGGACGGCAGGGACCCGACACCCGGGGACTCAGGTCCACGTTTGTTCCTGTTCTCCTCGATGGCACCGGGAACAGGGAATGGCGTTCAGGGAGGCGTGCAAGGTAGCTTTACGGACGGCGTAGTGCGGGGGGAGGCACTGACATTTCCATATTGCGATCGCCCAGAGGTGCAAAGCCCGTTCCTCTCTGCACTGCTGTGGTATGCTGGTTTCTGGTATCGCTCGGAGGGCAAGCGCTGAGCGCTGCTGTCTGTGAAAAGGGAGGAAAACCACTGTATCTACCTCAAAATACCATACTTCTACTCTAAAGGTGTGTTCTCAAGACTAAGCAGTTCTTATGTTTTAAAGTAATGCCTTTCCTTGGATTAAAACCACAAGCTACTAACACTGTGGAAAACCTGGAACTTCGGTCTGGGAAAGCGGTGCTGTTGGTTTCATTTTCTTGTTCGTGTACACTCTTGGGGAGTCTGTGGTAATTGCAGACTTTGGAAGTGTAAAATTAAAAGTGTGACATAAGTGATGAAGCATGCACTTTCCGCAGTAATAGACGGTAACAGTACTACCGTTTTGCATAATTTTTCTTTATGGTTCGCCCAAAGTGGACTAAAACCCCAGCCCATTAATTCTCCATTTCCTGTTGATGTGCCTGGACACATTTCAGTGTGGGTATCATCGCTTTTAAGTGATGCTGCTAAAACAGAGGGCGGGGAGGATAAAAAAAGAGGGTCAGGAGGGCAGGATCTGAATCAACATGGCAAGGGAGAAACATCAGATAAGGAGCAGAGAGATGCACAGTCCCAGAGGGTGGGAGAGGTGGAGGGAAGGCGGCAGTGCCAGGGAAGGGTCTTGGTGTCGATGGCTGGAGGTGGCACTTGTCTTGCTGGGCAGAGAGGAGAGGAGCGACCTGTGGCAGTGTGGGGCTCAGCACCAGCCGTGCCCAGATCCACGCTGGGGTTTATGGCAGGTTTTGCAGCCTCGGTGGTGTTTTTCCAGGGCCGGCTGCAGAAGTGGCTTGGATTTGTCAGCGACGGGTTAGCGCTGCTCTGGTTTGATTTTGAGAAAGTAGAAAAATAGAGGAGGGTGGAGGGAGTTGCGCTTTTCCAAACAAGGGCAAAATGGAAAAGCAAAGGGGTTATCGGTGTTTGAGAGCATCGTTGGCGTGACCCACGTCTCCCGGCTGGTGCCGTCCCTTCGTCGGGCATCCCTGGGTGCGAGATGTAGGAGACACCGGGCGTGGGTTTCAGGCTGTGGGGCGGGATGCGGGACAAACCTGGCCCTGCACGATGCTGTTTGCCCCGGGGGCGGGTACCGCGGGTGCCTCTTCCACCCCTCCCGGGGCGGTGCGGGGGGGGGAGGGCGGCGTGACGGGCGTGGGGAGCAGCCAGTGGGCGGCGAGGGGGGCCGGGCCGGGCTGGGCTGGGCCGGGCCGGGCCGGGCCGGGCGGCATGGCAGGCTGCCCGCCGGGGCGGGGGGCGGCCGCAGCCGCTCGCCCTCCGCCATTCATTCGGGGCTGCAGGAGGCGGCGGCGGCGGCGGCTCGGCGCACCCGCCCGCAGAGTCGGGGGGCCATGGCCGACCCGGCCGTCAACGCCCACCTGGAGGGCATCATCTCCGACTTCGAAGGTGGGTGGTGGTGAGGCGGCGGGGGGGGGAGGACGACGCTGCTTTTTGGGTTAAACTGCGGAAAAAGTTGCCGCTGGGCTGGGCAGTGCGGAGCCGCCCGCCTCCCCCCCCCCCTCCGGCAAGCACCGCGCCGGGTGGGGGGTCGCGGTGGAACGGGGCTGATCATCCCGCGCCCCCATCCCGGGGGCCGGTTGCCCCCCGCCTTTCTCCGCCGCTTCCCAGGGGTCCCCGCCGCGGGTGGCAGCCCCCGGGTGGGCAGGGCTGGAAGGGGAGCGGGGTGGCTGGGGGTGGCCGGTGGCCAGCCCCCATCCCCCGGCAGCCGGCGGGTGTCGGTGCCGCCGCCGGGCTGCGGTGTCTTTTGTTCGGAGCAGCGTTACGTCCGGCTGTTATCCGCTAAGGCAGGATCTTACGGGATGTTTTGCCTTTCCTGAGTTGGTTTATGTAGATTTTTAGCTGAAAAAAAAAAAAAAAAAAAACCAAACCCACGCCTGACGCGACTAAAAGTTTATGAAACCCCAGGCACTGGCCCTTCTGTCGACTCCCAGATTTTGGATGCAAACGCAGCCCTGGAGTAGCTGGGAGGGGGGGATAACGAACCCAAGTTTCAAATATGTCCATAGTGGGAGCTGCCTGCCCTAGAAAGCGTTGCAGTTGTCCCATGGCAGAGCTCCAATTGCCCGATGGCGTTGCCTCGCTCTCCGATGGAGTATCTCCTTGCAGTCCCCTTGGCGTGCGGACGGGGATGCCTTCTCCCCGGGTGTCTGTGGCTCTTGCCCAGCATGTTGGCTTTTTCAGGCAAGAAAATAAGCCAGCGGAGAAGCGTGCTGCTGCCAGATGGGTAGGGGAGTTAAAGACAGGCAGAAGAGGGGTGTGTGTGGGGGGGTTCGTCTGAAGCAGGCGTTGAGAGATCGGCTCAGGGGAGCTCATCTTCCTGAGAGGAGTTTTGGAAGAGCAGCTCCGTCCCTACGCACTCTTGCATCCTGGCAGCGATCCAAACTGAGCTTTCAGTGCAGCGGTTTCTAGAAAAAAAAAAAACAACAACCCACAAACAAACCAACAAAAAAACCCAACCGAGAAATAGTGGAGATCTGGGGGCCGGGGTGGAAGTTTATCCGGGGGCCGTGCGTGTATAGCTATAGGCTGGGACGATTTCACCGCCTCCTGGTGAATCCAGCCTTGCCTTGGGAAGGAGCGCGGTGGTGTTTTTCCTGCTGGGTAGCTGAGGAAGCTGAGAGCGCAAGGGTTCTTCTTCCAGGTCAGGCAGGAAACGGGTGGCAGAGCTGGGGACGCTGCAGCCCTCGTCCTAAGGTTTAGCCACGTTCTCTTTTTTCCAGCCCTTGGGCTTTCTTCAGCTAAAGTTGGGGGTGGATGGCTTAGCAGGAGGCTGAGGGAAGTCACGTCCCGTAGGAAGATTGGGACTAATGAGAGTTGGGACGCAGACAGTGACACGAAGACACCATCAGTTTGGCACTCGGGGTTCAACAGCGCCTTTGTGACTGTCCTTTGGGGACCCTTGAGCTGCCCCACCGCAGGGCTCCCGAGCGCTGATGTAATTACAGCCTTTCCTCTCGGCTGCCCCAATTGCATTTAAATCTCTGAAGAATGAGTAATTCCCTACTTGGGTATGATAAAGGCTCTGCTGTGAGCCCCGGGGCTGCTTGTTCGGGCTGTGTGTGCTCCTTGGTGGCACTGAGCCGCTCCGCACTGCGATTTTTTTTTTTGGTTTTTTTCAGTCCATGGAGAGCTTTATAGTTGTGCTTGCGCAGAGGGAGAGGCTGGGGAAAGCTCTCCGCATCTGCAGCCAAAAGGTCTGGCCTTGCCCTTGAGCAGGGATCCGGGCTACTGTTTCACAATTTAATTAGTTTTCTGGGTTGCATAGCAGCTTCCCAAGAACAAGGCAATTAATTCCTAGCCTGTAGGGCAGGAGATGCAGTGTTGGTGTCTGCTGGGTGGGTATCTCAGCCCCGGGCAGCCCGTAGCCAAGCAGGAAAGATCAGCCAAAAATACCACGGAGCAGAAACACCAGATCACCCAGCAGCCAGAGCCCTCTTTGTTCTTGCCGGTCACACGCTGCCTGCCCTCTCGAGTCACCCTGCCTGTTCCTGCCTGCTTTCCTCGCAGCATCCCTCCCTGCTGTAGGACCAACAGGTTTCTTGTACCCGCTGGGTTGCAGAGGGCAGGGAGTTGCAGAGTGGCTGTGGGCCGCCGGCGTGGGAGCTGCCAGCCTCCATCAGCCCGAGGAGGATACACGGGCCCTTTGGGAGGGGGAAGAAGTACAACGTACCCAATTCCAGTTTAGTTTCCAAGTCAAAGCAATGTGGGAGAAGGAAATATGGCACAGCAGAGCGCGTTCTTGCTTACGCCCCATGATGCGATGGGGATGGCTGCATCCAGGCAGCAGTGCCTGTGCCCACCTCGCGCCGAGCCAGCAGGTCCCGCGGGGAGGGCACTGATCCTGCTTATTTGACTGGCAAGAGCTTCCTCATCTGTAATGGGGGAGGGCATTCTTAGGTCTGTGGTTTGCCAGGATTTATAGAGCATAGTAGTTCTGCTCCTGGGTTTATAGATTTTGGCAGGTTTTCAGAAGTGTGGCTGGTTCGGCCGTGGTTGTGGCAGTGCTTCCCAAGCTCGGAGGGGGCTGTGGGTCACTCAGCTCCCCGGAGTCTCAGACACGGAGCCCTGAGCGGTGGGAAAGGGAACCTATAGCAGTAAATCAACCCAGGTGGTGGGGTGCTGGTGCGGCACGTTAACGTTGTGCAAACCCCAAACCATCCTGATCCTGTTCGGGTTGGGTGATATGAGAGCATTGGTGTCCACGATGTTCGACTGCAGAGGGGCAGATGCTCCTGCTCGCGGCTTTGGTTGGTTGTGATGATGCCCAGAGATAACTCCGCAACTTGGTACTCATCCTCCTGCTAAGGATTTACGGCACTGTGCACACATGGTAGTAAGAGAGGACAGATCTACTCCGGCTCCTCTCCCCGGTGGGATGTGGCTGCTGCTGAGCAGAGTCCCGGGGGTAACCGAGGCACATTTTCGCTGGCAGTCGCTGATGGTGAGCTGGCAGCGGCGACGCTGAGCACTCCTCGCCTGTGCCAGTGCTGTCAGTCAACACCAGATTCATTTCCTCCTAATGTTGAGACACAAAATGTCAGAGCCGGGTGCAAGCTGCCAGTGATGGTGGATGCCGAGTGGGGCTGTAAGTGTGTGGAGCAGCAGGGGGGTGCCGAGGGGTTCAGTGTGGTGTCCTGGGGGGACACAGGCTTGCAGCTTCGCTCTGACAGAAACCACGAGACAGCCTTCGTTGATGGTCTTTAATCCCTGATTTCCCCGTTCCCCATAGCTCAGCTCCCTCGGGGAACGCGGGGTGGGTGAGCCTTGGCGGTGCTGCGGTCGGGCTGGTCGTGCGCCGCGCGGAGCTGGGCACTGAGGGCAGGGACCCTCCATCCCTGCCAGGACACATCGATGCTGATAGGAAGGTTTCTCTGGGTTTTTATTGTTTTTTTTGTTCTTCCCCTCTATTGGACACCTTCCCCCGGCAAAAGCCCCCAGAGAGCTCTTATCTCCCGATGGCTGTGACTCAGGCTTTTACCCTGATTGCTTTTATGAGGTTGCTGGACGGAGCTCAGCAGTCCTGGGGCTCCTGGAACTTACGTGCCCCCACATACCCCACGCGGTATTTCTAGTATTTCAGCCAAAGACTTTGTCTCGGTGAGGGTACTGAGTTGTGCTAAGTTATGTTGTGGTTTTAGGGGTCATTAAAGACAAAAAAACCCATCAGCCAGGTAGTTTTCTGGAGGGGGCCGCGTTAGAAAGTGGGCTTTTCTATGCGTATGAATCTCATGGGCTTGTCCTTAAAATTTACTTGAGCAAATGCCCGGGATGTCTGTGGGACACGTGGCCGTGGCGCGTCCCCCGGGGCGCTCGGGGCTGGCGTGCCTGCTGCCGTGGGGAGCAGCTGCCGCCCGCGTGCTGCGGATGCTGGGACTCAACCCTGCTGCTAATATTAGCAGGAACGCGCCAGAGGGATGGTCGCAGTGTTATGTGGGTGAGGTGGCTTCAATCCAATGTGAGAAGCCTCAGAGAGGGGATGTGCTTTGTGTTTGTGTGAAGCATCTCGCTTGGATTCGGGGTCTCTCCTGCCATGGGCTCCGGGATGAGTGCTCTCCTGGGCTTACACGCACGGGACGGGGCTGGAAGTCTGGGTCTGTGACTAACGGTCCCACGTGTACGAAGGTTCAATGCCTGGAAAAGGAAACGCAAAAAAGATCTTTCACGTTATATCTGGGCTCATCTCAACCCTAGGAGCGAAGCAAAGCTCCTGAACGTCAATTGTTGGATTTCCTGGGCTGTTCCAAGAAGTTATACTGTGACTAGGCTCTTCTGGTACGCTTTGTCACCAGCCCAGCGTGGGTGGAGCCAATGCTGCTCTTCCAGCTGATGGACGTAGCGCGCTGCTCCGGGGTAGCTGGTCACCTCGGATATCCTCAAAGACAAGCTTTACAGGCACTTCGGAGAGTTTTCTTTCTTTTCCGTTCTTTCTATCTCTGTTTCTGAACCTGAGACAAAAGGATGGGGTGGATGGGAGTTTTCTGCCAAATCAGCTGCGGTGGGAGAGGTGGGAGCCAGGGGAAGGTGCTTGTGCGAAGGCAGGGGTTGTGTCTTCCCTAGCAGAAGTTGTATCTTCTCCAGCAGAACTGTCCTTTTATGCGTAGAGTGGAAAAATTGCATCTGCCTGGTTTCAGTAGTGGAGACCTGCAGTTGTGTATTGTTTTTTGTTTTGTTTTTTTGTTTGTTTTTTTTTCTTCCTCCATGTATATTTAGTTCCTTGGGAATAAAAAGGTTGTGAGGGAGCGGGAAAGGGAAGAACAGGACGTGGATCTCTCCGTCCATGTGAGCTGTGCTCTGGGGATAGCCTCTGGTCCTGGTTAGGATGTAGGATCATCCAAAGGTCGTTGTTTATAGTCATTTTATGCAAGGAGGGCTGGGCTGCGTGTCCCTGGGGACGGGCAACCACTGCAGCATGGAGCAGAGTGTCCTTGGCTCTGTGTCAGCGTGGAGGGTTTCCAGTGTTGGCTGGTACAGGTCAGCTCTTGCTGCCCATTTGAGATCCATCTTGGGCAAAGTGAGCACGGTGTTGCGCTAATCCTAAGGAAACGTTTCAAAAGTGGCTGGATGGGAAGGGATAGGGAGAAGATGAGTCTTTACACCAGGGCCAGGGCAGCTACTTTGGCTGTGCAAGCGTACTGCTGGTGCCTGGAGGTAAGTCAAAGTTTTGGAGCACGTGCACCATACTGGCTCTTCCGAGTACTCACCAGTCTCTGAGATCTTGGTAGCATCTGTTCTTTAGTAAGAAGCTCACCTAAAATATAATCATTCTCCAGCTTTACTCTTTGCTCTTCACCTGTTCATGGCTTATGGCAGTGGGGTGTGTAGGAAGTATCTCTAGAACGTGTTGAGTCATGCCTAATGCATTGGAGTGACCGTGTCTACATCTCTTGGCCAATGCATGCCAGCAAACCTGCTGCTAAGTGAGAGTCCTGGCACCGCCGGGTGTCCTGTGGCCGCACTATCTGGGTGCTGGTTTATTTTCTATTTTGCAGCCCTTCCTTGCAGGGAGCTGCTCAGCCTGTTTTCCCAGGAGCCAGGACCCAGACAGCAGCCGCAAAAGCCTGGACTGGGACTTGTCATAAATCCAAAGACAATAGTGGAGACTTCAGAGCCCATAATCACTCCAGATATTCATGTTTCTAGTTCTGATACTTGATATTTAAGGCAATGTCTTTCTGCAGGACCATTATGCAGGCACTTTCCCTCTCCTAACCTCCCTCCCTCCCTCCTGCTGCAGTGAGCTCTGGCACCTTCTTGGTCTTTAGAGGTGGAACATGGAAGTAACAAGCCAAGTGACCCTAAATCCTGGTTAAGCTTGTTTGAAGCCTCTGAAATGAGTCGATGGGTCTGAGTCTGGTTCCTGATGGGGATGTGCCCATCCTGGGGGGATCGGGGTCCATCAGGGGAACTCTTCATGGGACAGGGGTGTGCTGTCACGCCCTTCAGCACGGAGCTAGGGTTGTGTCCTGGCCACCTCTCGTTTCATACCTGCAGGATATTATTTGGTCTTGGCACTTCTCTGCTTTACTTATGGAGGCATCAGCAGTTTGCACCCACTGCTGTGCGGGTGCAGGAGAGCCCTTCTCGCTCCTGTCCCTGATGCTCAAACGGGGCCGGTGAGGAGTAGCCCTTGGGAGACGAAAGGGTTTATTCTTACCTTCAGCTTATTCTGAAAAGTGGCCCTGAGATTAATGAGAGCTCTTATCTCCCGATGGCTGTGACTCAGGCTTTTACCCTGATTGCTTTTGTGAGGTTGCTGGACGGAGCTCAGCGGTCCTGGGGCTCCTGGGGACACCTTCAGAGTGGTGACCCGGGTGGAGGGTCCGTCCAAGCTGGCTCTTGGCTGGTTTGCATGCTGAAAGGTGAGACATCATGGGTGCCAGGGCTGTCCGTCCCTCTGCATCCTCCCAGCGCTGCAGCAGATGCCCTGTTGCTGGCACCCAAGTTAGGGCAAGTTGGGGTGGGGTACCAGCCTGTTGCCTGGGTGTAGGCACTGCCGATGTCCTGTGGATTTGCAGGGCAGGGGACACCATGACCACATCAGTCTGTGCCGCCATCTTCCCTCAGTAGAGGTGGCAGTTTGAGTAGGCATCACAAAATTGTACGGCCCCTTGCTCCTGGTGGGTTGGGTGCTCTCCCGCTTGTCCCAACCCAGGGGGTCACGGCAGGGGTCAGTGGTGAGGACGTCTGAACACAGCATCATGCTGGCACTGGTCTGCTGGACTGGTTTGGGAGGGAAGGAGCGCTGTGAGGAACTGGGGTTGGAACTTCAGTCTTTCTTTCATCTGGTTATTGGAAGCGCAAATATAGGGAAATGTGAAAAGGATGGATTTTTTTTTTTTTTTTTTAAAGCATGTTTAGTTTGCCAGGGAGGAGGAAGAAGCAGCGGTCTGCTCTCTGCCAGCCGTCAGGGCGTTTGGACAAGTGCTCGCGTTGCGGTGCCGGGTGTCCCCTCCAACAGAGATGCCAGAGCTGGCTGCAGTGGCACCGGCAATCAGCGGGTGGCACAGGCAGCGCTGTGGGCCTGAATGGCTCCTGGCCCCCTCCTTCAGCCACTCTTACTAATTTACCCCTTTCTGTAGCTTTTTAACCAGCATCTTGCAACACCACCCATCAGAGCATCTCCTCAAACTGAGACTTAATCACTTAATGATTTAATCACTTAGTCCCCGAATCACCGAGGCTGGTGGCCCACCTGAGCCACTCTCGAGGTGCCCTGTGTGGGTGCTGGGAGTCGTGACGCGTGGGGATGGTGTATGGGTGCTTGTGGCTTCCTACACCCCCTTTGGAGATGCCGCGTTTGCTCTTCACCCTTTCCAGCTCTGGCACCCACCAAGCCAGCCCCGAGGCTGACAGCACAGGGCGATCCAGGGTCTGTGAGACCATCTGCATCATACTTTTGCCTTCTGGGTGATAATTTGAAGGCATTTTAGAAATATTAGCGAACCAAATCAAATCTGTAAGTCCCCTGGGAGGCGCAGAGAAGATTTATTTCTCTCCTTCCTCCTCCCCTTGTGAAAGGAAACTGGAGCACAGACTGAAGGCAAAAGCTACAGAGAGCCAGTAATGCAATCTGCTGGGCTGGATACCCTGTATTTTATGTAATTTTCTGTACAAGTATGAAATTAATATAAGGGATGTAAAATATACTGGTCTGATCTGGAAGCATTTTGCTGAGGGTCAATGGTTATATAAACCAAAGTGTAATGGAGTATCAAAGCTAAAACCTTTCTAGAACTGCATTATAGGGACTGGAAAGCTGGGATTTTGGAATTAATCTGAGTGTGGATTTTATTTTTTCTATTCTTAGTCCCAACTTTGCTTTTGCCTGTTCATTTCTTGTAAATGAGGGTTTGCCGTGTCACTCTCAGTCTTTCTTTGTAGCGTACTGCGTGTCAGTGAAAAGCTGCTTGAGAAGCTTCAGAGTCCAGAACTTGCGTTTATCCCCAAATTTCCTCCATAACTCAGCTCTCGGTACCGTTGGCGCAGTTCAGGAAGGCACTGCCTGTTGACAGCACGTTGCCAGCGTTACCGTCTACACGCGATTTGCGTCAGACCGTGAAACCTGTTGCAGCTTTTCTTGAATGCTGTTTGTAAAGTTGGAAAAAGGATTTATTTGTGTATAAATCATTCGTAGCCTAACCCAGAATAGTGTGAGAGTCCTGCGACAACAGCAGATTGTTGTTATATTTGTATATATGTATTTATATGTATGTATTGCAACAAGTTTGGTTTATTGGTAAAAGGAAGGTGTGAAACCTCCTGGCGCAAGCACAGAGAGGGGATCCAGCAACCCCGACTTCTCTTCTCTCTTACACTGGATGACTGGTAGCTTTGGGAAATGTGCTTTTAGAGTTTCCTGCCATCATTTCTCCAGGTGTAAGAGGGGATCTGAATTTCTTGGGCTGTTTTGAAGCTGTTAGTGCGCTCGCAAAGCCCTGCCAACGTGTGTAGCATCACTTGCTGCCCGCCCTGCCAGTGAATTTCCCATCTCAGCCCCACGTTTTTGACCCCCACGGAGGGGCTTGATGCACTTGGCAGCACCTTCTTGTTGGGGATGGGATAGAGATGTCCTGCTCTGGCCCTGCAACAAGGGTGCAGCTCCCTTCCCCTCCTGCTGCAGGAGCTTTTGGTTAAATATACAGTGTATATACGCCCTATAGATACATGAAGAACATCCAGCTTGTCCCTATAACTGAGCCTTTGGTTCACTAAAATGCATCCACCTCTATTACGGATGGTGGCAGCTATTCAGCGGCATCACGGATGGTGGGTTTGGATAAGCCAAACCCAGGTGGCCCCGCGGTAACATGGGCGAACACGCTCTTTGCATTTGAGTTGGGCCAGAAAACCGCCATGAGCATCCTGCTGCCTGGTGACAGGGGTCTGGGAAGCTTTAAGGGCCGTGAGCGGTTAATGCTGCGTTGGGTTTCCAAGAGCTCCTTGAAAGATGAGACCTGCAGCCTCCCCCTCTTTCCTCCCCGGGAACAGGAGGTGACCATCTGGTAGCAGTTTAGAGAAAGTCAGCGCTCTCAAACGGTACCATTGTATCGTGTGAAATAACGGGGCGCCTGGCTGCCCTACTCCCATAAGGCTCTTATGTGTCGAAAAACCCAAGAAAAGCTTTCCCTGCTTAAGCAAGCAAGCAACCGTAACCCCTGGGTTACAGAAACCACTTGAGGGGCAGAGGATGTTTAATGGGAAGCAGTTGGGCGCTGCGGCCGCCGCGGAGCCCGAGGCTCCGGTTGCGAAGCGGGTCCCGGAGGAGCCAGCATCCCTCGCTGTTTATTTTGGTCTCCTCCCCAGCTCCATGCATAGAGGTTTCCTTGTATAAAGCATCCCCTTGACTGTTACTTGGGGTATTCTGTTTAAAAAGGGAAGAAAGAAGGAGCAGATGTTCCCTCGTTGACCCACCGTGGGTCCCATGGGGTGCCAGGAGCAGGATGAGATGCAGTGTAACCCCGGTGATTCCCACCGGCAGACGTGGAGCCCTTGGGCAGGAGCCAGAGCCCTTCATGGCATCTGGGTGCCCTTGGCCTGGCTGGGACCCCCAGGGAGGGACTCATCTTCTGGGAGAGGAGCGTGTAGAACCGAGGCCCCAGCCGTGCCACTTGCTCGTGACTTCTCCGGAAAAATCTTGGCTGTCGTATGAGCTACTGGGGTTTGAACCAGACCTCTGCCCCTTCCTCCCAATCTGCAAGATCCCTAAAGAGCAGCTTTAACTGGTGGCGTGTGACCTGCTTGTGCCTGGCCGTGGGGTGACCGGGAGGACGCAGTGGCCACGCCGAGCAGACATCCCCAGCGCCGCAGCACAAGATAGAAGGACGCATAAATATTTTGCTACTTTTCAGGCCCTGTGCTTGCTTGGGGAGCGTTCGAGCTGGGGATGAAGACATGCATTTCTTGCCCCAAAGCGCCTGGCTGGCAGGGACCACGTTTGGGTCAAGACTGTGGGTTTTTAGGAGCTGCTGCCATTGCGCAGAGTGGGCAGAGCTGCCTGCAGCAGGTCCGTCTCGCAAAGCCCACGCCTTCCCTGTCTGCCAGGATTCATAGTGGTGTTTTTTCAAAGCTGGCCTTGCCTGGCTGGCCCTGCGGAGCGGAGCTGCGGCTTGGGGATGCTGAGCCAAACCCAGCTGCCTCGAGAGCTTTGCAAAGGTCTGGTCCCCAAAGTGACACCCCAGCAAGCGGTTCCCAGGCCAGGGACGATGGTTGCAGGCAGAGGCTGGCAGGGGTGGGGGTTGCATCCAAAAGGAAGCACTTGGAAATCTTGTTTGAGGGGATCTGGGGCTTTCCCTGCTGTGGGAGGGGAGCTGCTGCCTTCGGTGATGGCAGATTGAGCTGGAGCTGCCTGAATTGGTTTGGAATCGGTTAAAAGGAAGCGCATGTCGGCGGTAACACCGGTTTGTGCTCACACCCCTGGCAGAGGCACCTCCAGAGGAAGAGGAGGAAGGGCGATGCTCGGCACCTCCGCCTCTTTCCCTGCCAGCTGTATCCGACACCGGCCAGCAGATCGGATGCTGCTGGTGGGGCTGGGGAAGCCCTGCTAGGGCCGAAAAATCCCCTGGAAAGTACAGTGGGGATAACCTGCAGCATGGCCATCCCAGACCCTGCTCAGGACAGGGATACCTTGGTCCAGGGTGTCAGGGCCATGTGGATCCAGAGCCCCACGGGGACCTGGAGTGTTACCCGTGAGTGCTGGCGTTGGGACCCCGGCGTGGCGCGGTGGGCACGGGATGTGGGGCCCCGCGACGCTGCCCTGCCTTCGGCTCCTGTTGTTGTAAGGAATACGCCAGCTTCCCCGCAGGAAGCCGGGAGGAGGGTCATCTGGAGCAGAGGCTGTTTACTTTCCTTTCTTGGCTCTGGGCAGGAGAGGCTATTTTTAAGCTTTTTCTCTTTTTTTGTTTTGCTTCCTGAGGTCCTTTTCTCTTCTCTGTGCAAGGAGCGATAGAGGCGATACAGAGCAGGGGAGCTGAGGGCCAGCGTCACTGGAGGTGGCATCCCTGAGGACTGTGCTCATGGCAGCGGGTCTCAAAAGTGGCGACACAAACCCTGTGGGTCACAGTCCCTCACTTTCTTGTTCATGGGATGTTTGACCTTCTCCAGGCCACACTGGACTCAGGGTAGTGGCCAAAAGTGCCGGCAGGACAAGCTGGGTACCAAAATCCCCATGCAACCAGAGGCACGAGATGGAAATCCCATCCCGCAGAGAGCCCCGGGTGGGAAAGCTCTTGGGTTGTCCCCAGGCAAATTGGTGACACCATTGGGGAGGGAATGCCTCTGGGACCTGGGAGTCCTCATGATTTTGCTGTCAGAAACTGTGCTGAGCCATTTCCAACCCTCCCTTGGGGTGAGGGTTCCTTGCACAGCCCCTCGTTACCCCTTACTGCCTGTCGGGGCCACAATGCTGGCACGGGAGGCATCATTTTGGATGGCTTGTGTCTCCTGTGGCTGTAAATCGTGGGTTTGCAGCTCTTCCTTAGGTTTTTTTGAACCCCTTTTTGTCTGGGCTTTGACCTTTTTATCCTTTTTGCAGTGGGGCCCAGAAAGACCTGGAGAAAAGCCACGTACGGGTGTTGTATTCAGTCCAGCCCTGCAATAAGCGCAGGGGGTGGCTGTGGTCCAGAAGGACCACGCTGGTGGTGTTGGGCAGGTTTATCCCCGGCTTGGGGCACTTGGAGAGGTTTTAGGTCAAAAGATAGGGCCATGCAGAGCAGCTCCAGTATTGCCATCGAGTGAGCCACCGCCCGGTCACTGATGCCACCGTTGCTTTTGGCAGTAGCAAGCGGCAGAGGGACTCAAAGGAGCTGAGATGGTGGAAGTGGTTCATGCAATGAACCCTGGAGGTCAGGGGGCTGTTTGAATCCAAAGCTCGTTATGGGGTCAGGAAGAAATCCCCAGGTTTTCAGAAATTTTCAGGGGGATGTTCATTAAGGAAAGATGCTCGCCAGCGTTTCCTTTGCTATCGGGTTCCTTGAGAGCATTTACTTTCAACCTCTTCCTCCAGACACATCTGTCATGAGGTTATTAGGCTGTTTTGTTGAAGGGAATAAAATGAGGCTGAGCTGGCTGGAGGAGTGACGAGCAGGTTTAAAAGCTTGACGTGGGCAAAATCGAGATCCCATCCATCAGGGAGCGCCTGGCCTGGCCGTGTCCTCCGCTGCTCTCCCCTGCCCGCCTTTGCTCGAGGCTGGGGGAAAGGCTCCCCATTTGGTCATCCCTTTGTTTTCCTGTAAAATGCAAACTGGTGCATTGTTTTAAACATGGGATTTGGGGGAAAAAATAGCTAAAATATTACTTTCTGAATTAAGGGTGTGATGGGGAAGGAAAACAATAGAAAAGTCTGTGCTGGAGAGTGTGAGCTCCAGCTCAGTTTTTGGTGGCCTGAGAGTTATGGACATGTCGGAACAGCTCTCAAGAGCGGGTTGGTTTTTTTTTTGAATGAATTGTTCTGGGGGTGCTGAGAACTGAGACTTAGACACAGAGCAGGAGATGTGCTGAGCACAGAGCACGGGGCAGAGATTCCCGCAGGGAGCATCGCGCCTCTGCAGGCCAGTGGTGGCGTGGCTGAGAGGGCTCCGTGGGATGCAGATAACAGCAGGTAAAATGGGGGGGAAAAAAATCTTTATCTTTCCTTACTGCCTCCTGCCCTCCTCCTACCAATGTCTGAATATTTTTGGGATGCAGGACAGACCATTTCATCACTAAGTGCCCTTCATGAGGCCCTTCCTGCGTTTTACATGGTGGATGTTACGTGTTGTATTTGGGCGCTTTCCTCTCTTCACAGCCGTAACGCGGTCGTGGTGCCGTTTTCCATCAGGTTAATGCTGAGGGTGGATCGTCCTGTGCCGTCCCTCCCTGCCCACGCCAGCCGGGACCCCCTCCCCGGGAGCCCGTCCCAGGCACCTGTCGCTTCCCGGCAGTTCCCCTGCCGGGGTCTGAACCACAGCTGGGAGATGTGGGTACGTGTCTGTGCCCGTGTCTGTTCCCATGTCTGTCTGTCCCTGCCATGGAGGGGCTCTTGAGAGGGGTCGCTAATACAGAGCATCCTGGGGAGGGTCCGGTCCCAGCCCCTGCAATGCCCATTCTGGCTGCTTTTGGAGCCTGGTGTTGATATTTAACAGTTTCTGGGTTTTCCCCCCAAAAAGGGAAAGCAGCCCAAAGCTTGTATCCTAACACTTCAACCCCTGTGTGCGTCCTTGTTGCGTGGCTTGTCCGACATGCGAGCTCCAACTCTGAGGGTCTTGCTTCCTTCACCATCTCCTTTGGGACCCCTTGGAGCTGCTTCCATGGGATGGAGCCACCGCTGTCCCCAGGATGGCAGTAGCCACGTCTGCTGCCTGCCCTGGCCGGAGCGAGGGGCGGTGATTGTCAGCACCTGCGTTTGCAATGTGCTGGTGGAGCAGAGCCGGGGCGGCTGCCACGTGGACAGCCCCCTGTCCCGCCGGCTGGAGCTAGCCTAACCAGGTGGCTTCTCTCGGCAAATGGATGTGTCTGAGGGGTGAAGGGTCCCCAGGTCCCCAGATGCCCTGGTCCTGCACTGCCAAGGGGTTGGAGCGGCCCCATGGAGCAGAGGAGGTGCATCCCACATGGTGGCTCTTCTCCAGCTGCACCCCAGGGGTGGCCAGGGCTGGGTGGACATCCCGGGACGAGGGAAGGCTCTGCTCCAGTCTCTCCCTCCAGCTCCTGGTGTCCTGTCTGATCTCGAGCCCAGGTTTTTAAAGGCTAAATCTCACTCATCTTATCCTGTCGATGTGAAGGATGGCGGTCTCGTTACTGATGCTTGTGCTGGTCGTTAGCAGCATGGCTGTCATCACGCTGAGGCTGTCACCACGCTGGCTCAGCCTCGCTTCGTGGGGGCTGCTTTGGGACCCCAGGGCTGTGCCTCATCCTGCCCAGACCCTGTGCCTGCCTGGGCGCTGGGGGGCAGGGGGTGTATGGGCAGCCCATGGCATTTAGATGGGATCCGACAGTGGTTCTCTGTGTTTCCCCCACCCTTCCCGTGAAGTCCAGCCCTTTGTTTCCCCCTGGCTGGCTCCTGCGTGGAGCGGGGGGTCTCCTGGGCTTAAGGGCATCTGCTTCTTTCAAGAGGCCTGGCTGGAGTGGGGTGGGAAGTGCTGCGTGGGGGACACGGAGATGTCCAGGTGTGAGCCAGGACATGGTCAGGCAGCTACTGGCCCTTGACTGTGTGGCTGGGATGGGAGCATCACTCCACGGATGGAGGCTTCCTTTGGTGATGCTTTGTGCCCCCAAGCTGAGGGTCTGACACCAGCGTCCACCAGGTTTCCTTAGACACGCTCTTGGCTTTGGGGGTTTCATTCTTATGTAGCTCTGTGTGCTGAGGGGCACCCGCGTGATGGGCAGAGCCGAAGGATGGGCACCCCTCTGCGTGCTGTCCTGCTGCGCGGGGTGACCTGCGCGTCCGCTCCACTGCGGCTGAGAGCGCGGGGCTGGATCCTGCGCGGGGCTGGCGTTGGGGCTCGGCGAAGGCAGGACTCCTGCCTCTTCAAGCGTAAATGGGATGTTGCATCCGTCTCTCTTTGCCTCCTTACTTCCCTGTTGGTAAAATGGGGATGCTGCTGCTGCTTAGATTTTAGGATGTCCCTCCCAGTTGGCTCCTTCCTTGCATCAGAGTCCCATGTCAGGGTTTTCAGAGCACTTCGGTCTTTGGCTCGGGTGATCTCGAGGTTTAGTTTTTAAGGATATGAGCTTCAGTGGCTGCCACCCTTGGTTTTGTTGATGCATTTATATGGCTTTGGTGCTCTCCTGGGATTGTTTTCCCGTTCCCAACTTGGATTTTGCTGGCAGCCCTCACCGGGAAGCCTGTGTTTATCTGCGCATCCTTCGGATGTGAGAGGGAAAGGGAGGTGTTGGGAGTTGGATGGCTGAATGGCTGGCTGCCCCAAGTCCTGTGCCGTGCTCTGCTCTGCCGTGCCGCCATGGGGCCCTCTGCTCCCCTCTGAGCACGTGTGGGGCACGGGTGGGATGGAGGGCAGCGTGGGGGTGGTTTCTGCTCTGGGGTTGAATTTTCTGGCCCTTCTTCCACCTTTGTTACTGGGTTTGTAACTTGCCAGAAGAGGCAGAGCCTGGTCCTCAGCCCCCACCTGCATTAAATGGGGTTATGAACCCTCAGGTGGAAGAGCAGGAGCGGGGTTATGGGCCTCAGGCAGCGTCTGTAAGTGTCTCTTGAGATGCTCAGGTGGATGGTAACTAAATTCTGAACTCCTTTTTGTGTTTTTTAGCTCTGAAAAGATCTTTTGAGGTCGAGGAGGTAGATCAGTCTTCAAATTCCTCCACCCCACAAAGACGGACCCCGAACACTCTCCTCAGGTCCACCGTGTCCAGCTCCACACAGAAGTTTCAGGAACTCGGCGCCAGGAATTCGGAGCCATCCGCCCGACATGCGGACCCTGCAAGCCAAAGATCACCCAAGCCCGCTCTGAGGAGAGTGGAGCTCTCTGGACCCAAACTGCCCGAGCCGGTGTCCAGAAGAACAGAAATCTCCATTGACATCTCATCCAAGCAGGTGGAGAACTCCACCTCAGGGTTGTCGAGGTTTGGCCTCAAAAGAGCAGATGTGCTGGGGTACAAACCCCCTGAGCCCACCCCAAGGAGGACTGAGATCACCCTCGGCAAGCCCCAGGAGCCGGGTCTCCGTAGGGTGGAGGCGCCACCATCAAAGATCCCCGAGATGCCCCAGCGAAGAGCTGAGACGGCCAATGCTCCTGTGCCCGACACGGCTACCAAGCGCGTGGAAATTCAGGTAGCGAAGGCTGCCGAGGTCCCAGCCCCACCGGCACGGCAGGCGGAGAGCTCAGAGCCTCCCCTGGCCCCCCAGCCTCCCCAGGCAGAGCCAAAGCCACAGCCGGCGCTGATGGAGAGCCCACCAAAGAGAGAAGAAGGTGAGTAGAGCTCCAGGGAGCTGCTTGGGTGAAACGTTGGCTGATGTCTTTGTCCCTTGGTGCGGGGATGCCGAGCGTTGTGTGCTGCTCTTTCGGCTCCGGTGGTGATGCCTTTTGAGGCAGGTCTTGGGTCTGTGTCTACATACGTGGCTGTTATCCTTGGGTTTATCCTGGCTGAAAGAGCTGTCAGTTTGAGTAAAAAACGCTATCGAGCCTATAAGGAAATTAAAAAGATAATGCCAAAAGCCTGGGTGCTTGCAGAAAATGACACTTGTGCTAGCTCAGGCCGCGCGTGTGGACCCACCCGCCTGTGCAGCATCTAGAGAAGCCTCTGAGGTGCTGGAGAGGCGGTGGCTGTGGAAGCGTTGCTGCGATGGCTTGTTGTTTAGTGTTGTTGCTAATGGTTGTGGAGCAGAAACCGCCTCTTCATTAGCAGGAGTCAGGGGTTTTTTGGCCATGGAGCCAAAGTCTAATAACGTCATGGACCAGAGCCACTATTAAACTGGAGCCCTGGCTTATATTAGCTCTATCTTGTTTTCAATTAATCCCATATTAAAGCCAGTTTCCCTCCCCCGCTAGCCATCATTTATTCTCCCTGATGTTTTGGAGATATTTTTTTCCCCCGCTCTTCTGGCCTGTTAATTATTTTTCCCTTCCCCATCACCCACGAGCTCTCCCCTGCAAGGGGTGCAGCGGTCAGTTGGAGGGCACCACCTCCCCATCCCACCCTCCGCCTCTCCCCGGTGGTTCTGGGATGGTGTGCGGTGGCCGAGCCAGGACCTGGGAGGTCCATACCTGGCCCTGAAGCTGGACCACGTGCCCTTGTCTCGCCCCACCGTGGGATGGTCCCCTGTTCCATCTCCTCTCCCTGGCCACAGGGCAGTAGTGGGGTCTGTGGACAGGCTGGCTTTCGGTGCGTGCACATGATCTAAAATCAAATCAGGAGTCAGTGGTGGAGCTGATACCAAACCCATGAGACTTGAGTGGGTTTCTCTTGCTGTACACATGTATGGCTTTGGTGTGGCTTTTCCGAGTTGGGTTTTAAAGAGTGGACAAACACCTCCAGCTTGTAGCAGGTTGGTCCATCTCCAGCTGGGCACGGCTGAGCTCTAAGACCCATCCCAGTGATGGGGTCAGCCCGGGCCTCCCAGCTGTCCCCAGCCGCCGTGTGCGTGGTGCCCAGGAGGCCCATCATCTCCCGTGGGTGGGTGTTCGGCCTCGTCCTGCTGGGTTTGGGCTGCTCTGAGCTTCCCAAGCTCAGAGCCACAGATGGTTGGGCACTTTAAGAGCAGAAGTTCATCTAAGCTGCTGAATCCCCCAGCTGCCTGGGAGGGAGAGGGAGGGCTCTTTGCATCAAAAAGGGCTCCAGAAGCACAGGACAGCTGCTGGGGATGAGTTTTACCCAAGAGCCCAGCTGTCTGGGGTCTGCCTTGGAGGGCAAGCCAGCCCTCGGTACTGGTACAAAAGGAGCTTTCAGCCCAACTGCCTCCAAGAAGAGCCAGGAGACAAAGTAGAAGGGGTAGGGAGGGCTCTGGGTCCTTCTCCCTCCATGTCAGCACAGGCGTACAGCCCAGAGTCCCCTTCCCGGTTGTCTCCAACCTCCTCTGTCACTGTCACTCGAGGTTGCCCTGGGCTACTCTCATGAAGAACCCATTTCAGGGCGCTCCTCCCTGTGGTCCACAACAGCCACCCTGGGGTGATGCTGGACGGGTGGATGGCATCTCTCCTTGTCACCGGCATAAGCCTGTGGAGAAGTTTTGGGGAGGCTGCACAGGCACGCTCAGGGAGCCCTGTGGGTGGGTGCAGGCACGTTGCCGACACTTGCCAGCTCCACTGCAGCACTGGCCCCACCACAACCCCCCGGGTGGAAACGTTGGCTCCCTGATGCCTGCAGCAGAGATAACATGCGGCGTGAAGTCCTGCTCCCTCTCGCTGCTCCCAGGGTTTGGGGCACCCAAGAGATACTCTTGTGGAACGGGCCACCCCTCGATCCCCTGGCTCGATGGCTCCCCAGTGCAAACAGCTTGAGCAGGGGATGCAGGCAGCTGCCTCCAGCTGCCCCCAGCCTTGTGCTGGGACTTGCCTTCCCCCAGCTGCTGGGCTCAGCTGCCTTCCCATTAACCCCTCGTCCCGCTGCCAAAGGTATGCAGGAGAGCGTGTTGTGCAGGAAGAGGCCGGTTGGAGGAGAAGGGCAATCGCCAAGAGCTCGGCAGTTCAGAGCAAACCACAAAGGAAAGGAGTAATTATAGTGCTGAACTTTATTAGGACGACGCGGCTGGTGGCATGGGCTGAGCCTGCTCCGGAGCTGTGGTTCTCAAGGTGGGAGGAGGTCAGGAGGTGTCTTCGTGGGACAGAAGAGCAAGAAATATTCCTCCCCATCCCTGTTCTCCCTGTCTGAATCCTTCTCACGCTCTCCTGCACTCCTTGGGGAGCACTGGCTGCGGTTTTGATGTTGAGTCGGGCCATTGGTGATAGGGAGGTGCACATCACGGGTGCGATGCAGCACTGCACCAGTGTCCTGGGCAAAGCTCGACTTCGTGTCCCCAAGGTGGCTGGTGCTCCCCAGCTGGGACAAGAAGATGTGGTGGGACAACCAGGCAAAGTGGATTGCTATAGTCGGAGTTGTCCAGAGAAATCTGAGCAGGGCTGTGCAGTGGGTGTAGGCAAGGGGAGAATATACAAAGGGCAGAAAGAGGCCCAAGGACTTAAAAATAAACATTAAAAAAAAAAAAGGTGAGGGGAAGTGCTGTTTCTGAACTCGCAGCTTCGGACGCTGCAGGAGTCTGACTTCGCTGTGTAGGACTTATCAAATCTTAATATCCAAATATGACCACCCGTGGGTGGTGATAACCCCTCCCGAGCTCCGGCTGTGGGCAGCGGTTTGCTCCAGCACTGGAGTTGCTGGTCCAGGCTGGAGCTGGTGGCCGTGGCCATTCCCCCCTTGTGCCAGTGGGGCAGGTCTGAGCAGGGCATGCGGTGCCCATGCCAGCATGGCCGGAGCTGGATCCTCCCAGTAGCACTGTGCTGCGGAGCCAGCGTGGCGGGAGGGGGCTGAGGTGGGTGGCTGTGCCCCCGGCTGATGTCCCACCACCTTTGCCTGGCACCTGGGTCCTGCTTCAGTGCCCCTTGCTGGTGTTGCAGCCGGTGGGGTGCTGGCTTTCTCAGCCCCCATCTCCTCCTGCTTCTGACACTCTTCTTCCTCCCTGGCTTGTTCAGGAGCAACAGCTTTGTCTGGGATGTCCCCCCCCCGGCCCTGGGCAGGGTGGCAGCCCTACCAGTCTCCATTCCACTGCGGCTGAGCGAGGCTGCCTGGGCGAGGACAGGGGAATCGTAGGAGCAGCAATACTCCATCCAGAGACATCTGCTGGCCCTTGGCAAAGGAGGGATATTAAGGGCTTCTCCCCAGCTGGATGCGGGATGGGTGAATCCCTGGGGAGAACGGCATCAAGTCCATCGTGGCTAATCCTGCTGCATCCTCCTGCCTCAGCATCCCCTTCCACTGGTGCCCCCCGTTGCCGATGCTGGTGTTGTGCACGTGTGGTTGAACGTCCTGTTCCTGTGGTGTTCTTCATGCCTTGCAACCCGGTGGTGGTCGGGGCTGGGAGGAAAGACATTGTTGGTCCAAGAAAAAGTTAATGTTTTCCACTTCAGTTTAATACTTCGTCTCTGCTCCCCCCAAACCTGAACTGGTTTGTATTTGGGGCGAGGGCTCCGTTCTGGGATCTCAGGTGATGGATTAGAAGCAATCCCAGATGCGAAGTGAAAGCTGGTTTAGTCTGATGATCCTTTTTGTCTCCGCACAAGCTGCTGTGGTCATGTTGCCCGTGGCCCCGTGGCCGGCATGCTGCCAGCAGGGCCGGTTCTGCACCGCAGCTCTGCTGCCAGCTCCTGCCCTCGCTTCATTTTCCTGCTCTTGGCAACCGGTAGGACCACGGTTCTCCTCCCCAGTGGTCCTCTCTTGCAAGGATGCTCTAGAGCTTGCTTAGGTAAATCAAGGCAGATACAATGAATAATGGGAACGCTCACGTAAAACAAGGACTCCACCTTCCTCTGCAGCAGCCGTGTCCTACCACGGAGATGTGCAAAACCATCTGAACCATCGCTGAGCTTTCAGCTTTTTTGGAGCCTTTGTCCCATCACTGCCTGATGGGACAGGCACACAGGGCACCAGGCACCTCATAAAAAGCAGCAGGGTCCCCCCCTCCTATTTTGCTGCAGAACAAGCAGAATGGCATCAGGAGAGTGAAGCAATTCAACTTCTTCATTCTTTTTTCCAGCCTTGGGCCCCTGTGGAAAGTCTTTTCTTTAGAACTTGCTGTTTTAGAGGCTCCCGTAGAGTTGAGCTAAAATTAAAAAAATTAAAAAATACCAAAAAAAAAAAAAGAAAACTTTGAGATCCACTGGGCTCCTTGCAAAGGCTGTATCTGAAAACCAGGAACATGTTGCTTTGTGCTGGGGAAGCTGCGGTGGGGGCTGCAGCCTGGTGTCCCCCCCCAGCCAGCCTGAAGCCTCCATCCTGCCGTGGACACCAGGGTTGGAGAAGCAAAGCCACCCGAGCCTTGGGGGTGACTTTTCTTCTGTGCTGTCCTGCAAGGAGGACGCCGAGCACGGGGCCGGGCTGCCTTGCTGGAGCTGGGGGTTAGAGAGATCTGGATGAGGATTAACACGGCGACGCTCCCCGCGATGAAGAGGCCAGGGCTGAGCGGAGACGCAGTGAGTAATCATTTCCAGCTCCCCGAGCTGCGCTGCCATTTGACTGTGCAAAGAGATTAAAGCTGTAGGGAAACATTTCCTTAAAACCAGCTGACGTATTTGGGCTAGATTACGGGTAGTCTTATTTTTTTGTTGTTGTTATTATTTTTAATGGGAAAGCGCCTACAGCCTGAGATACCAAATGGAGGGGCTGAGTGGGAAGCGCAGAGTCCCGGTCCATGCAGTCGGGTGCCAAAAATGAGATAATTTGGAAAAATGGAAACCTGCAGCGCCAGTGACTTGGAACGAAGGAGCGGGAGCATGAGCAGAGGAGACGATCGTGTCCCATCGTGGAGACGCTGCCTGATCCGGGAAGCCACGTGCGTGGCCTCCTGCCTGCCTGGGGAGGAAAAAAGGTGCTTTCTGCTTTCTCCCTCCCACCATATGCGCCTTTAGGGGTGTATTTTGGGCACTGAGGGTGTCAGGAAGGAGGCCTGGTGATGTAGATGTGATGGTACTTCTGCTGCACATCTTTGCCCCCCAGGAAAGTTGTTCTCAAACTGATTATATCGTGTTCAGCTCTGGTCACGTTGGTGTTCATGTGTCCCCTTCTTTGCGTCTGCGTGGGCACAGTTTATCTGGATGCCATCACTGTCACCACGCAGGGTACATCCCGGGCAGCGAGCCTGCTCACCCCCAGGTTCCATCACAGGCAACCAGACCCCCCAGGCACAATCACACAGAGAATTCCTAATTCCTTTGCTCCGTTGGAAGTCCCTGGGGGCCCATAGGAAAAGCAGTGATCTCCCCAGCGGAGATTCATTATGCGAAGGAATAGTTTCCCATAGGAAACGTTACAGTTCCCACTTCCCTTCCCTGCCCTGTGTCGTTTGAGACCAGGAGAGGGCAAACCCGTGGATGCTGAGCTGCGGAGCCCTCTCGGTGCTGGGCTGGACGACCTGGCGGGTCTCTTCCATTGCTAGGTTGGGTTGTGCATCAATGTCGTTGCTTCCTGAACCTTGCAGGAAGCATCTGAGGCTGAACATGTCTCTGTAGAGGTCAAAGCCTCCAGTTCCAGGCAGAAGAAGGTGGCCAACGGCACGGCCCCTGGAGTGTGGGCTCTCTGCAGGCTGGTGGGGTCTGTGCTGGCTGTGTGGGGGTGGGAGCCCTGTGCGGCTGCGGGACCCTCCTGGCTCCACACCTCCGCGCGTGCCAACCGGGGCAGAGAGGTGCCTTTGCTGTGCCGAGGAAAAAAAAATCCTGCCTGCTGTTGGATTTGTGTACGTATAAGTGACACGGGAAGGCGATGGGAGATGCAGCCCTGGCTGAGGGTGGTGTGTACGAACCAGACCCAAGGGTTTCTCTGTTTATCTTGCGGTACCTGCGCGTCTGGAGCCCATGGCAGTCGTGCTGGGGAACACGCTCCCCGCCCATCAGCTCCTTTGGCATCGTCAAGCTTTCTCACATTTAGGTTAATCATCCTACAGGCTGATAAGGCAAATAAAATCTGTTATCTTGACCAAGATAAAACAAAAGAGTTTGCTTTGATCTCCTGCAGTCAGGCCTGGCCACTCGTTTTGTGACATGTCTGCTGGGGGAGGGAAACGATGGCAGTGGTGATGAACCTTCTGTAGTTAAGAAATAATTTTCTTCCATACTATTTCTAGACCTCTGTCCCTGCCTGAGCTGTTTCTGTTGGCCAGTAGTCGAAGGGACACCATAGGCTGGGTGCGGTGCCAACTCTATAAACTGTGTAAGAGGACTTGAGGAACTGAATTGAGATTATAGAGAGATAACTTTGTTTTGAGAAGATCAAACGCTGTTGTGAGCAAAAGAGAGAACTTGACAGCAAGCCAGTTGTGTTCTTTACTCCTCCCGCAAACAAACAGGCACACAGATGCTTTTGTATTGTCCAAGATGCTGCGACGAAGCTGAAGTGAATGTGGCTATAAATGGAAGAAGCAGCTGGTCTTGGATTGCAGCCTGTGCTCAGACTTCTTTGGGCCCAATTTTTCTTACATCTGTTACAGGTTTTAGAGGAGGGACTTGGGGAGACGGCTGCTTTCCTTCAAGTTAGTTGAATGTGGGCCATTCATTTCATTGGTCTTCTCAGTGGGTCTCTGCGTAGAAGTTCCCTGGATTTCTGTAGGGTCATATGCAGAAATATTTCACTCTCTCGAATTGTTTTGTTTTGTCTTGGCGTGAAGATAGTACCGGACGTATCGAGAGACAAAGCTGGACCGAAGGGTCTGGTCCAGAACATTTTGCAAGCAGCAAAACTTTGCAGATGTTTACGCATTTATGAAAAGCAAATAATTTTAACAAGGCATTTAAGGTTGCTGTGCCAGCTCAGGAGTGACAGCATGAGGACTTTCGATTGCTTGGCTCCTCCTTGGCTGGTATTGTCTGCAGTTTCTGTTGTGTGGAAGCAGTGGGTTGGTTTTTGCATAGCAAAGGCAATTTGCGCAACAGGGGTGAAGAATGACTGAAGTGAAGCATCTTTCAACACCTTGAAGTTCAAAGATTGTTGATGCTCTAGCAAATATGAGCATAACCTTGGATCTATGTTTAGCTTTTCAACCCAAGAGACGGTATCTAGGTTATGTCTGAGTTGGGTGGTCTTACCAGCCCCTGGGTGTTCTCTGAATACTGGGTCTGCAGAGGCTCTCCGTGGTGCAGCTCTAGCATGGCCCTGGCTAGTGTTTCCAAGGGGTCCAAAAATATTTGATGGGAGCTGAGCACCTACCTCCTTTTGTCTCTGTGTGAATTCAGCCTTTGTCTGTCTGTGAGCAGGGAATGCTCCCAATGGATCCCTTGCACATGGCTTCATCCATATGCATTTTACTTGACTTAACCGTCTGGAGGTCTCCCTTAGGCTGGTGTGAATTGTGTCCTCAAAGTGTTTATTTTTCTCTGCTAAATGTAGAGAGCTTGCGCAGTCAGTTCGGCTGGAGATGCCTCCATTTGGGCAAGACAAATTTTGCCCTCCTACATTATTTCCAGAGTCAAAGGGATGGAGGTGAAAAGGGATGTGGCAGCAGGACAGAGCTGTGCAAGCCACCAATCCCTTGTTATCAGTAGTGCTTGACAGCCCCCCAGCAAACCTGGTCCCCTTGTGTCAGGTTGTTCTGCAGACAAGTCGCTGTGGACAATCATTTACTTAAGTGCATGGATCAGACTGTCTTTGATGCTTATCGATAGTACTTTAACTTTTTATGATGGCTCCATCTTCTCCTCTCTCTTCCTCTCTTGCTGTGCATGGAGTGGGACAGACATTCCTTCCCGCTCTCAAAGAGAAGCTCAGTTTGGGGAGATCTCAGGGAAAGAAGATTAGATGGGAATCCAAAAGAGTACGGTGCCTAGGAGGAGACGGCAGTGATAAAAGTTAATGATACATAAGCTCTTGAAAGGAACTTTGTCAGTTACAACTGTATGCTAGCTCCCAAGTCTTAAATGGCAGGGAATTGTTTGCAACTCCGGCATGAATGCACCCGGGGCATGTTCCATGTGTGACGGGTAGATCTGGAGGGCCATCGCAGGTATTGCCCTACCCAGCTTGGGCTGGAGCCCCTGCCTGTGTTTGCTTCCCCTGCACCTTGTGACTCTGGATGGGAATTTTTATTTACTCTGTTATTTGCTCTGATCTGGGGCGCCTGTGCTGCTTTCTACCGATGCACCAAGGTGGTGGTGTCCTCTGAACCCTTCTCTGCAGTGCTGGTACATGGAAATACAGGATGAGTCCTTGGTTACAGTCTCTGGAGCTACGAATGCACAGGTTCATGCTGTTAGGGCGTAGAGGTTGCTGTCCTCCATCGCATGCGTGACATACTTGGGACCTTCACTGGCAACTCACTCCCATCTATAATGGAAATAAGCTCAGGGACCGAGAGCCAGAAAAACGCGGAGAAGATGACAAAAGGTTGGATGGCAGGAGAACCTGGTCAGGATCCTGCCTTTGCTGTTCACTTGCTCATTGTCATGGATGGATCCCTCTACCCACTCCAGTTTCTGGTGAACGTGGCAAGATGCCTCGGGTTTGGTCCCTGCATTGAGTCCTTTCTGCTTTAAGGTTCAGCTGGTGGTAAGGTCGCAGATGGGGTCGTGCAGGATGGCAGAAGCTGCTCTGCCCAGCTTACTGGAGTGGCTCTACATTGAGAGAGGTCCTCAGCTGTCCAGGAGGAGAGGGAGGGTATCAAATGGTTTCTGTATCAAAACCTTCTCCAGCCTAGAAGAAAGCTCTTCAGTCTCCTTTCTCCTAAATTTGAAAAACCCGTAGCTTGGAGGAGAAAAAAGGATTTGGAAGGCAAACTCTGGATGTGTGGGGAGCAGATGTGGGGATGGATGCTGCCTCCTGATTTATGAGTGATGGAGACTGCTGACACTGAGGGAGGTGGAGCAGGCACTGGTGAGGTGTTTGGATGCTCTTTGCCACATGTCCTCCTTGCCTGCTTCCATCTTGTGCAGATAGGAAGGAGAATGGAGATTACCTTGGAGTTGTCCAGATTTGTCCTGGGAAAAAGAAGTAGATCTGAGCAGCTTTTCTGATAAAACATAATTGTTTAGACAAACTCTGGCTGAACTCGCTTCCTCCTGCAGCCCAACGCACAGATAAAGGGGGTGGAAGTGGGAGGCCAAGTTCACAGGCTGCTGAGGCCCTCCCTGGGGTCACGCCACCCCCAAGAATCCCCTGTCCACCCATTTGGGTGGCCTTGGAGAAGACGAGAGGACCCAGTTGAGTGCTGAGGATGGTGCCCAGGCTTTAGGTGGTTCAGCGCTCTGAAATGTGGAGGAGACCGTGGTAACGCAGCACATCGGTGCTGGGAGCAGGGAGATGCGGGTGGTCCTGGAGGGCAGCATTAGATCCATCATGGCTCATCTGCAGAGGATGGACCTTGGTTGCGTGTTGCTCTGTGGGATGTGGGAGGTGAATTTGCTTCAGCCGTGCTCTCTCCAAACCTGGTGGTCCTGGGCACAGGGTGGCTGGGCAGAGCTGTGCCCTAGAGAGATTCCTGTTTGGACTGGGAACGATGAGACAAGCAGGACTTGGGTGGGATGTGGCCACAGGAGAGGTGTTGTCATGCCCTGTGTGGTTCCTACTGAGGTTTCCAGGAGTCAGATATTGTGGAGTCAGATGAAATCTGAGATCCTGCCATAATGCTGATGTTCCTCCCACCATCCCTCGGGGAAACGGTCCTCCTTGCCCTGCTTTGTGTAGTAAATAAACGTTTATTTACAGCCCAGGAATGTATGCCCTGAGGTTGAGAGGTGAAGGGCTCCTGTGCGGCCCTGAAGGAGCTCTGGGGTTTCCTCTCTGCTTTGTGGCTTCGGTTCCTGGGCAGAAAAGTCTCGCAAAGGAGGAGCTCGGTGAAGCAGAGGCCTGTGCATGGGCCCTGGGGCTTGGCTTTGTTTCCCTCTAGCAAGGCCACGTGTCCGTGCACGTCACCTGCAGAAGAAGAGCTGGGAGGAGGTCGCCAGTGCTCACGTGTGACACATGGAGTGGAGCAGCCAGGAACAGCAGCAGGCCATGGGCTGCCCTCTGTCTGCCTTCCCCCTCGGCCACCATCATCCAGCATGTCCCCAGAGCCCGTGGTTGTCCTGGGGGATTTGTTTTCTTTTCTTGTGTTGGGACTGAAGCTAGTCCAAATGACACCAGCAGCAGCGTACCCTGCTCGTCCTTCCCAAGGGCTCTCCATCACCATCTGGCGCCTCCCTGCTGCCCCCTCCCCGGTGATGCCTGGGCACCTCTCTGAAGCTCAGACAGTGCAGTAAAACCAGCTCCTTATTTTAATCCCCGTTTGGTTAGCGAGGAAAGCAGTCAGCAACACCGGGTTATGAAGAAGAGCAGAGGAGGAAGAAGCAAGAGGAGAGCCTGGCTCTGCTTCCCTCATGGCCCCATGGCTCCTTCTCCTCCGTGAAGCCGTTGCAGTAGCAGAGGGGATCCCTGGGCTTGTGCCATCAGCTCTGTCTGTCTGTAGCTTCAGAGCAAGCAAAAGGGAGAGCGTTACCTCCCTCCTCTTCCTTACTGCTCCTGCTTGGTAAAGACTCCATCCAAACGTCATCAGTCTTGGTCCTGCTCTGCCCAAAATCACCTGGGCAGTGTGGCCAGGGTCCTCCCCTCTGGAAGAGGGTCTCTCCGGGATGCTGCACCAGGCTGGACCCTTCCTCTGCATGCACGACCTCGGGCAGAGGGAGAAAGGATGGGGCTGAGCGGTGACTGCTCCCTGGTGAGGGTGACATGGGGATGGGGCTGAGCTCCACTGACCCGGGTCTGCCGGGGTTCCAGCTCTGCATGGCCTGAAATTGCTCTGCGGAGCTTCAGGGAGCAAGCGTTTGGCTTCTCCTGCACTCGGAGGAGCGGGAAGGGTCTCTTTGGAGTTATTTCAGCCCATTTGTGGGACAGATGGTCTATGGGATGGTCGTTTGAAGACTGAGCAAACCAAAGCCATCATTTGGGCTCCACTGAGAGAGCAAAGCTGGGAAAACCTCAGACGACAGGCTGCAGGGACAAGGGGGGACATGGCTGTGGCTTTCTGCTGGGAAACAGTGCTGCCTGCCTTGGGGGGGGGGGGCGGGCGCAGAGAACATTGTTGTGAGTTTCTGCTTTTCCTGCTCATTTTTAGATGCACTAAATTAATTTTTCTCTTTTTTTTTTATTGCCTGCGGCAATATTTATTTTGCTGCTCTGCAGCAGCGGGGACGGGATGGGTTTCGCAAACTGCCTTTTCCCTCGACAAGCCCCTCCTTTGATTTCGCACTTCCAGCTGCCAGGCTTGGTTTTAAAACAGCTTGCACCGAGGCTGAAAATATTGGAAGGGCAGAGCAATGCCTTGCAGGAAACGGCTTAAGCTTCCTGCTCCCAAGATGGTGTGAGTGTTAAAACAGAACCGGAGAAATATTAGACGTCCTACATCCGGCACGGCAGAGGAGGGCGACCCTGGGGTGATGTGATGGAAAGCCCGTGCTCCCCCCCCCCTCCCTGCCAGGATCCCCACACCCCTGCCTTTCTAGGGGGAAAAAATGGGCAAATTGTTTCCTGCCCCACTGGGCTTTGCTGTGTTTTGGGTTTGTGGGAAGCGTGTGGGGAGAGCTGGTCAAAGGTGGGGGGCGACGTGTCAGGGTGAGTGAATTCCCAGCAGAAAATGAGAGTCGGGAAAGCGCTGGTTTGGATGAAATGGGCGCTACTAGTTTATCTGCCACCCTCCAGCCCGAAGTGAAAGGCGAAAGCCTAAAATAAGGTGATCAGGATCTGAGTCAGTCCCGTTTGTCTGGGGCCGGAGAGGGACCTTCCGCGTTTGTCAGCGGAAACCACGTTGAGTTATTGGCTTAATCAGAAGCAACTTAAGTTTTCCAGCCTGGATAATTTCCCTCTTTGTGCTGGCTGAGCACCATCTACCTGGCCAGGCAGGGAATAGCAGCTGGCTGTTGGTCCAGGACGGAGATGCACAAGGGTAGAAGAGAAATGAGAGTATTTGTGTGCAGGCAGGGAGGAGGGGAGGGCAGCGGTTCTGCTGGTGGTGGTCCTCGCTGGAGCTCTCCGATGGGTGTCGCATCTTTGGATGTGATTCAGCTTGTTGGGGATTACTGTCCCATTATGGAAAGCTTCTCCAAACCCTTGGAGCATGGAGGTTTAGATATTTTTATTCAAAGTGTTATTAGTCGGCTCAAAAATACCTATGCCACGTGGCTGCAGCTGAGGGTTGAGGTGGGAGCTGCAGGCAGAGCAAGCGGAATACGGTTCAGGGCTTTTCTCTGCGGCACCTTGGGCTGGTCTGAGCTCGTGCACACTGGCTTCCTCCCGAGAATCATAAAATTGCTCATAACAGAAGGAAAATTAGACCTCTTAAGCCTGTGCCGGGACCTGAGTCACTTTGGGAGGTGGTGTTCCAGCTCCAGGAGCAGAAAGCGGAGCGTGTGGGTGTCCTCTCGGGTGGGTTCCCCGTGAATGGAGCATTATGCTGTGCTCCCAACCTCCTCCACCCTGGCTTTCCTCCTTCACCCCTTCTTTTCCTGCACCATTTCACCTGGGGCAGTGGGAGCTGCCCCAGGAGCGAGGATGGGGAGGGGGTAAGTCCCATCCTCAGCGAGCCGCGCGACGCAGGGTGCTGCTGCTCACCTTTCACCGCGGCACATAACCCCACCGAACCCAGAGCCACGCAGCCCTTGGGGCCAGGGATTTGGCCAGGCACACACTGTTTGTTTTCCCAGGTTTTTTTCCACAGGGCGCTTTTCCCCGGGAAAGCTTTGGCCGGCAAACTTGGGGGAGGGAAAGATGAGGCTGAGTTAAATCCCCAAAGTAGTTCCAGCTGGCTGAAAGCTGTGTGTGCAGCCCTGTGATACATCAGTGGTGCCCACTGCTCTTGCACAACGTGCTGGGGCTGGTTAGAGCTCGGGGGGGTGTGAGCCAGCCCTGGCCCCAGCATTGCTTTGTTTGGGCAGGACTATGGGAGGCAGGAGCAGAGGGACGGGCTGCAGGACCCAAGGGGCAGATGCTGTGGCTGTTTTGGGGCAAAAATACAGTTATTTGCCTCGGAGCCGTCCCCATTTGCTTATGCGGCTGCAATGCGGTGCAGGGACCAGGAGAGTGGTTGCACAGAATGGATGGGGGGGGAATGAAAAGGCTTTGCTGTCCCAAATGGTGCTAGGTAGAAGCTTGACCCACTCGCCCCGTCCCGGAGCAAAACCTCACGGATGGAGCTGGTGAAGCAGTTGCCCACACAGCATCCCCAGGTCCACAGGGCTCCTGGAGCCCTCGGGGAGGGTGGATGGGGATTGGGAATTCATTGGAAAAGGAAAACATCCTTCCACAGAAGTGTCCTGGAGCCCTTCAGGCGGTTCAGCATCCCCGGCTTCTGCTGAGCAGCTGTGGTGAAAATGTGGGTCTGCAGGAAGGAGCGAATGCCGCTGTGTAAATCGCCGTGCGGTTGATTTATTTTTCTTCTTCATGTTGGCTGACCCCCGGCGTCCCCCTCCCAGTGACTGCGGGCCGGCGCGTCCCCGCGCAGGATGTGCCCTCCTTCCCACGGCTCCCGCAGGGGGACACAGAGCCCCGGGGCCGCAGCAGTGGGAGAGGCACGGGAAGGTTTGGGAAGAGGTTGGGAAACGGCTCATTGAAAGGCTCTGAGGGCAGCGCTCGTCTCGCCGGACCGCAGGTCCGTAGGGAGGCCAAAGTTGATCGCTCAGTTTGTCTGAAATCTGAAATGAATGGGCAATTTGAGGCCCAAGGAGGGAGTTTTAGCAAGTTTCTGTGAGACCTTGTGATCCTGCCTTGCCCAGATGTTGTGGGTGGGATGGGACGGGGAGGGCAGGGTCATCCATCCCGCATTGGGCAGAGTGGGGCTGTGCTGGACCTGCCACGGCCCCCGAGGGCTAAACCCAGCACCCAGCCATTGCCCTCACCTTTGCAAAGACCAAGAGATCTTGGCCTGGCCAAGCTGTCAGAAGTTGGTGCTCCTCGGTCCTCAAACAGAAAACCTGCCAGATGAAAAGAGTAGAAACAGATATTTTCATGCCTTGACTTTGCATTCCTGTTTCTCCTGCCTTAGGCTTTACTTATTTCCTGGTCCTGACAACCTAGGGGCCTGTTAAAATGGTTATTTTAAGGACGCTTTCCAGAAGCCCCGGGGTCTGTGTGCTGGGGCTCTCGGAAGAGTCTGGTGGGACGTGGCTGCTGGTCCCAGTTCACCAGCACACGGGGCGAAGGAGGGGTGCTGAGCTGTGGGGTTTTAGACTCTTGTGGTAGATAAAGCAATACCTGGTGCGTAACCTCTCTCCTACTCACAGGGAACCCTGGCTGGATCCGAGGTGCTTCATGCGTCGTTTGGGTGGAGGTCTTGCCAGCAAATGAGTTACCAGGGCTGTAAAAGACCACAGGAGCATTGTGATGGCTTCTTCTTCCAGCCCTTCTCTACAATGGGGTTGTTTCCTAAAATTCCCTTCCCTCATGTGATGGAGATGATTTATAATGGAGGTTGGAGGAACGTGAGTTGTTCCGTGTCCTGGCAGGACGTGGCTTTCCTTGGGCAGAAGGCTTTGCCTTGGTGAGGTTGGAGGCACGTCTGGTTTCCCCTTTGCTCTTTGTCTGAAAAATAAGCTTGCACTCCTTACTTGAGTGATCCCAAACTCTGGGTCTGGGGTCTGTTCTTGGAACCTTCAGTGATGCTTTTCTTCCAGGACCAAAAATGTGACTGATGGTTGGTGCCCCAAGAGCACTCCCGGTGCTCCAGGGACATGGGGTGACCTGGCCCCCCGGGTACATGCTGAGGTCGGCAGCTCTCTCTGCTCTCACCTACGAGAGGGTGCAGAAACAAGCACCATATCCTGCAGAACTGAAAACCTCAAACCTAACGTGGCCCGTGACCTTTAAGAGGCTGCGAGCGAAGCCACTGCCGTTATCTGCAGATCGCAGCCTGGGGAGGAGGCGGCTCTGAGCGGAGCTTGGGTTGCTGTGGGGCTGCTCTGGTTTCATGGGGTGATGGGGCTCAGCTCGGCAGCCACTTTTTGCTGGCTGTGTTGGGACAAGGATTTGGGAAGCTGGTGGGAACCATGGCACCCGGTGCATCGGAGCTAGGGACACGTGTTGCTGTGGGTCAGCGGGTGCTGCCTCCCCTCCTCGGCTACTCGTGGGGGACCCTGGGGGACCTGCAGCATCGCCTAGCCATGTTCTCTAGTCCTTGTAGGAAATGGGGACAAGGCTGGGGTGTCTCTTGGTGTCATGCAGGTTTGTGTCCAGGGGAGTTGCTCTGAATATGTCCCATGGAAGGATCTCCTTCTTTTGGATCAGAAAGCATGACCTGCTGTTACGACATTAGGTCTGTGGGGGCTGTAAAGCTAGGGATTAGGTCTAACAGAGCCAAACAGGAACAAGCGAACCCCAAAATCAAAACACAGCCCAAGCGTGCGTGGTAGGTCTGAAGAGATGTTTCTTTTACTCACGCCCCAAGCCAAGTTCTGCTTTCTTAGAGGTGACTGTCTCCCCAGCAGCTCCTGTGATGTCTCCTGATGATCCATTGAGAACTTACTCAGTAGCAACGACTAATTTGGGTGTCTCCACTACCCCCAGCCAGTGCAACGATCTGCCTTCCTGGCCTCCGTCACGCGTATGTGGACACCGTGCTCTTGGTCCTGAGCGCTGGTCTCAGTCTGCGTATACATAATGCTGGTAGGGTGGAATGGTGATGGTGAGACCTCGGTGCAGGTGCTGAGTGCGTCATTCCCCACTTGGTACGATTGTGGTGCAGGTCTGCCCCTGAACATCTCTAGTATCGGTGCTTCTCTCTATATATTGAAATCTCTGGGGGAAGTGTTACAGCTTAATTAAATTTAGTGCCTAAATACCTTTTAGGATGTATGTCTTGGCTCTTCCATGTCTCTGAACACAGTACTGCCCCATCACCCTGGTGCTGGAAGAGCATCAAACCCCAAGATATGCCCTGTCATGGGGTGCGGGATGACGGGAGTAGCTGGAGCGAGGGAGGCAGGGGCTGGATGCCACGCTGGGGCCCTGGGACCTCTGGTGGAGTTAAGTGGCATTATTAGTCTTTAGAGAGCCTCGGGGCCTCTCTTGGTGTTGGGGTGGTGCTGGATGAAGACGCCCAGCACGAGCGTTTTGGACCTGGGGTAGAAGCTTGCATTGCAGGTCCAACACCATCGGTGGCTGCACCCAAAACCCAGCTGTCCTTTGGCAGAGCTTGGCTTGCCACGGCTTGCCCAAGTCCTGCTGCTGCCGGGAACACGCCGGGGCCAGGCCAGCGTTGCGTCCCCCTCACTGTGTGCATGTGGGCAGGGACAGAAATAGCGGAGACTTTTCCAGGAGAGGACCGTACCTCTCCCCAGCTGCTTGTGCGTGGACTGTGGGCCATCACGCGCTTGTTCCCCTGGCCTGCTGCTTTCTAACGCCTCTAGCTATAAAAGGACGGGCTTGGAAATGTTGATGTGACTTTTTACACGTCATGATGAAGCCCATCACAGGCAGACCTCACGTTACACCTCAACATGGCCAACTTGGTAGCTAATTTGCTGTAGACACCTTTTGTAATCAGTAGGAAGAGAAGTGTTTCTCCAAACAGCAGGTCCAGGTCTGCCACCCCACCTTTCCTCTCTCTCTCTCTCTCTCTCTCCAGCAATTAGGCAGCTTGAATCCATCCAGCCTCTCATCCAAACTCCTCCTTGAGCTACAGGATGTCCTGTGAGATTACTGAGCGCTTGAATGAGGGGTTTTCTTAGCTTGGCGGAGGCTGAGCAGACCCCAGAGGGCTCCCGTGCCGGGGGAAGAGCCCGTTGCCAAGTCGTAGGAGGAATTCCCACGTTCCCGTTCCTTCCTGCTGGCTGCCAAACGCTCGTCCTGTCTGCGAAAACTGATGTATTTGGTTGGATTTAACCTTTGCTCAAAGAAGTGAATAACAGAGATCTTTTACTTTTGGTTTCTGGGTGTAAATTCACGATTCAGCGATGGTTTTGTATGCACAACACGATTCTGCGGTGGGAAAAGCTGGAGGAGAGACAGAGAGAGACTTCACTTGGGTGAAGTCCTTTGTAGCAGGGACTTTCCGGGAGCCTGCAGGGAGATTACCCGTCCTTCCTGCTCTCACCAACCCCCCAGACCAGGCTTTAGGTGTCAGCCAGACCTTACCGTGTCAGTAGAAATGAAAAGGCAGCCTCGTGGGATTTCTCAAGCCTGCGATGGCTGCGGGTCCTGCCCGGACACACGGACACGCACACGCTCCCACGCTTTCCCTGCTGGCAGCGTGTCCCGCGCCAGCAGCGGGGAGCGATGGAGTTTCAGGGAGGGGAAACGCTCTTTTTCGTTGTTTCTTTTTCGCGCCTGTGTCAGAAGGCACAACTAGCACTGTGTTTTTTCTGCTCTGGACCCTCTTTTCACTCTGGTTTGTCTCGTGTGGTATGAGCCCTGGTGACACCAGTGCTAGTGATTACCACCAGTCACGTAATCAGCAGCACCCAGTGCTGTCAAAGCGATGTGTGACCCACAGCCTGTGTGGTTAAGTATTAAGTATGGGGATGAGGTGGTTTGGGGAACCTGAGAATGACCCAAACTTCAGTTCCAAGCTCCCTGACCCAGGCAAAGAAAAGAGAAAACCGTCAGGTGCTGGGGCTGCCTGAATCCATTTTTGGAGGACGTCAGCCACGGCACAAATGTGGGATCAACAGCAAGGGTGCAGAGAAGAGAGAGAAACCCATGGTGAGGTTTCTGGGCTTCTCGTTGTTCTGCCATGCTGAAGATGCCCCAGCAAATTCCCTCCTGATTTGGACCTCGGTATTTGCCGGTTCAGCCTCTCACAGAGCCATGGTTGCTGGGTACAAAGCCACTTGGCCACCAAATGCTGCTCCGTGGCCACTCGGTGCAGCGAGGTGCTCGCCCTCCTCAAGCAAGCGTTGAGTTGTGTCACACTGGAGACGGACAGGCCACCGGTCCCAGCTCCCCTCGCCGTGAGCAGATGCCCCCTGTCCCCTTGCACCCAGGAAAGGGCCAGGAGAAGTCGCCCTGATGGAGGCCAGCTGTACGGCAGGGCGGTGCGTGGCCTCCAAAAAGCTGGAATGATCCTGCCTCCAACGTGATAGGATTTGGTTCTAATTAAATGGACGCTTGTGGAGGTGACCCTGGGAAGCTCCTCCCAGCGGGCAGCCCGCAGGGGTGGGGAGAAGCTGCTGATGGAGTGAGGCGCTTCGTCTGGGGGGGTTTGCTTTGGAGTGGGCTTGGAGTGGGACCCTGGGAAAGCAGCACAGAGAGGTCGAACCTTACGAGTGTTTGCTGTTCCTCTGCCAGCAATTCCCTCCTGGAGCTGGAGCTCCAGGGGAGCAGCAGAGGCAGGGGCAAAACTGAAAGCTTTTTTGCTATGGACGCATGGAAATCGGAGGCTTGTGACCTACCGAAGAACAGAAATTGGTGTAATTGCCCCCAAAATGACAAGCTGTTGATTATAAGAAGCGCAGCCCATGGCATCGCAGCCAGCCCAGGGGTTATGACCGGTGCCATAACCCCACAGGCTTTTTTTTTTTGTCTTTTTTTTTTTTTGACATATCTGTGTAAATCTCCGCTTTCCCATTAGCGCCTGCCCTCAGCACTCCCTGAAAATTGCCCAAAAAATTCCATCTTGGTGCAATTTAGGATGCGCTCCAGCCTGCCCCGAGAACATCTGGTATCTGTGCATCGGGTGATATTAATCACAGCACGAACGCGGCCAAGTGTTAAACGGCAGAGCCCTCCCACCTCCCCCCCCCCCACCCCCAGCAAATGAAGGTTGTTTCAATGTTCCAGCAATAAAATTAACCTAGCAGCCCGGGCAGGCGGTGATCTGGCAGGAACAACTGCTGTGTGGGATGAAGGGATGAAGAATGCTCTTAAATGGGCCAAGAAACCATGTGGTCCTATGACTTTTTGAAATCCCTGCGGTGTTTGAAGCTATTTTCTAGTCCTCCTCGTCTTCGGAATCCACGGCCGTTCCTGCTGCGTCTGCAACTCTCCCCCGGTATTCTGAGAGCTGAGGCTGTTGTTGTTTTGGGTGTAAATGCTGCTCCCTGTTTCCAGGAAGGTAAACACCCCTCCCTCGCCCTGCTTTGCTGTAGAGATATCAAAGTGCTCCGCCAAGGGGGAGAGTTGCTGTTTCTGTTTTGCAGATGGAGGAACGGAGTTACGGGGGCTGCTGAGAAACCCATGAGAATCTGCTCGCTCGGAGGGTGTTTGTGTTTTTGCTCCAGGTCACTTAGTGGCTTCCTTTCAAGTTGGGCAACGAGCAGGGCTGGCACGGGGAGTATTTTCATTCCCCTTTTCCTCGGGTGACCGCACGGCAGACAGCGGGCAAACCCCCATCAGCACCGTGCTATTCACGTCGCCCCCAAAGGAGAGCTCAGATTTGCCCCGAGCTCCCCAGTTTGTGGCTGAGTTTGAATGAAAAAAAAAAAAAAAATCAACAAAAAAAAGGCAGAAAAAAAAAATCAAAACTATGTCTCGAGTGCATTTGGCGCCTTAACCACCGAGGCTGCCGCGCTTTCAAGGGAGGCAGCCCCAGCGCTGCTGCATGGGAGGGACGGGAGGGGGGATAACTCTTGTGTGGTGCCTTTGATGTTGGAGGCTTTTACCCGCGTTACCCGGGGAGAAACTCGAGTGCTTTTCATGTCTGGTGGTGAGGGAAGGCGGAGAGCCAGGAGGGGTTTGCTTTGCGAGACCTTTACGAAGGGAATTGAGCAGAACTTTGCAGAAGTTGGGGGGAGACTCGCTGGGGCGGCAGCTGAAGTAGGTGCTGAAGCATCCTTGGCTCTTGCGGACGCCGGGCAGCGTGTGTTGTCCTCCTCGTAATCCTGGGCTGAGTAAGTCTCTCTGCCTGAGCTTTCCCTGGCCTCGGGGAAGAAAAAGCGGTGGCAAGGGCTGTGCTGGGGTCTCCAGAGGGAAGCCGTGGAGCAGGCAAGCTGGAGGCTGGCCATGCGATGAGTGCAAGGGAGGTTGAAGGGTAAGAAGGGGAAAAATGGAGTCGTGACTTAGCAAGGGGAAAATACCAGGGGCATGATGCAGGCATTGGTGCAGGGAAACGCTTTGTCAGGGCCTGTGCTAAGGGAGGAGGCAGAGCCGGCTGTGCCGCCCGCTCGGGTTCACCGAGGGATGGGGATGTGCCGGGCTGCGTCTTGGGGCTGGAGCAGGCGGGGAGCGGGAGAGGGGAGTCACAGTGGCCAGTGCTGGGTCCTGGGGGTGAAGTGAGGCAGCAGCAACCCTGGTGTGATCCAGGCAATGGGGGGTCCGTGGGGTGTCAGCTCCCAGCGGGCTGGGACCCTGCTGCAGGCAAACTGCCCTCGCTCAACTCCCATAGCCCCGTGGGGAAAAGGGACCCTGGTTGCTGGCGATGGCTGGGCAAGGGTCCACACTGAATTTGGGAGCCCTGCCCCAGCCGGAGGGGACAGGTGTGGTTGGCGGCACCTGTGCAGGCAGTGGGAAGGGGCTGCTGCAGCCTGGCCTGCCGGGCAGACGTGTGGCTGTGTCGGCTTTGCTGAAGATGCTCTTGCGTTACTTCCCCTGGGAAACACATTTCTGTAGCATCGTGGGGAGCGTGTCTGGTGACATAATGGAGGGCTGACAGCCCGTGGTTGTCTCTCTCCTTGGTTTCTGCTCTGGAAGTTGGTTGTGAACTGATGGGCAAGGATCCTCCTGGTGTTTGATGGCCCCTTGTCCTGATGAGCACTGGGGATGCCCATTGGGCATCCTTGGGGGTGCTGGTGGGTGGTGCAGGGCTCCAGGCCAACGAGGCAGTGGGGGAACCCTCCTCTCGCTGACCCTTTTCTGTAGCTCTCAGTGCCCATGTGGGAAATGGTCCCCAAAAGCATCCTCCTGCTCTCCCCTCCTCCCACCCATCCTGCCCCAGCGCACACTCAGCCCTCCCAAACCTGAGCTGCAGCCTGTCCCCAGGGCACATGGGCGATGCACCTGAAGCCCTGGGGACACCCCCACCCCCCCAAAAAAAAAAAAAAAAAAAAAGCAGGAGGCTGAGGATGCCCAGCTGCCTGCCAGGGGAGGGCTGATCCCTTCCAGGGAGGGGACATGTTCGGGCTCTTGCCTCCGGGACCCCCCAGCCCCGTGGGGGGGGCGGCGGCCGCTCCTCGCTGTCCCCAGCAAGGCGGCGGGTGCCCAGGAGGAGCGGGACTCGCCTCCCCCCGCCCCGACAGCGTCTCTTTTTTTTTCTTTTTTTTTTTTTTTTTTTTTTTTTTTCTCCCCGGCTTTTCTCTTTAATTGGCTCTTTTGAACCAGCCCCGTCCAACCCCCTCCCTCCCCCCGCCGCCTCCGGCCCCGCGCGGGAGCTGCGGCCGCCCGGGTGAGTGCGGGGGGACCCCGGGGCTGGGGGGGGTCCCGGGGTGGGGGGGGGGGGGCGGGGGCGGGAGGGGGAGAAGCGGCGGCCGGTAGGGCAGCGGCTGGGGGCTCCGGAGGAGGCGGGCTCTCGGCGGGGCCGGGGCCGGCAGCCGGGTCCCGCCGCGCTCCGCTCTGCCGTGGGTGTGCGGGGACACCGCGGTCCCCTCGGGCAGTTCGGTTCCGGGCCGTGTCGGAGCATCGTAGCGGTGCGAACCAATGCAGGCCGGCAGTGGGAAACTTGATTTCCCCCCCCCCACCCCCGCTCCTTTATTTTTTATCTTTTTTTGGGTTTTTTTTGGTTTTTTTTTTTTTTTTAATTTTAGTGGCACCTCCTGATTCTTCTCTCGTCACTCATGACGGCTGTTTGCACAGCAATCGTGGAGGATTGAGAATGCGGGTGTTTAAGTGACACAGTGGGAACCCTCAGGACGTGCTCAGTGCGTGGTTTTTCTCGTATGCCTCAGTCCGGCAGAGGCTGGGGGTCCCGGGCAGGGGCACCCCTGGCCGTGTGCAGTGTGCGTGCCAAAATCCCTCTTTTTCCTTCGTATCCTGATGATCTGCTGTCACCCGGCACCTTTGCACCCCTCGGAGGTAGACAGGGAGGGAGGTTTCCCCTGCTGGTCCTGCCTGCGGGCAGCCTCTGCGCGGGAAAGGCTTCGTGCCAGAGGATTTCGTCCCATGCTTTTTATATCCATCCCTGGTGTGACCACACTTCATTCAGGGAAGAAGCATCCGGGATGGATCTGAGCTGACGTATTCAGGGCCGTGACTATCTCCTGCTCTGTGAGGGCAGATAGAGGCCAGGGGAGCAGCTGGGCTCCAATGGGGCTGATATTGTTGCCTAATACCGTGGCTTTCAGCGATACACTGGGCTGTCTATATAGGGTTTCTATGAGGTTTTGTAGTTTAGGGCCAGAGGGCACTGACAGAGCCTTGTGTCTGCCCTTCCATAAATCACAGGTCACTCCATCTCACTCCCAAACCCCTCTTTGGAGCATCCAGCCCTCTGTGAGCTGAGCAGCCGCGTGTCCTGCACAGCTTTCAAGGGTGGACTTGCACGAACGCAGGGACCAGAGGAACACAGGAACATCCAACTGTAGCACCAGGCAAGTTTGGGGTTAAATATCACTTGTGTGAAGTAAGTTGCTTAATTCTATTGAATTCCGGGCGCCCTGGATGCTGGGTGCGGCAGATGGAGCAGGCCAGTAGTGCAGCTCTAGGGTGGGAAGAGATGTTACCCCGCTGGTGGAGACGTGCTGGCTGAGGGTCCTGGGCTCCCCGGCACTAACGAGCGTTGGTTTGATTGAATTCCCCTGCGAGATAATGTGGGCCTGGGCCGGGTGATGGGAGATTTGCATGTGCAGGCAACGCTCGATCGAGCTTTGGTTTTGAGATGAGTAGCAGCTCAGGCACCACTCTGTGAAAAAAAAAAAAAAACTAGCAAGAATTGCGATTACATGCGAACCTCTAAGTGCCATTGCCCTGTCCGGGTGTGATTCCAGATTGCAGGATACAGCATCCAGGAGGGGTACAGCCATCCAGGGTGTGTGCCCTGCTTACAGCCCTGCTGTAAGGGCATCCTGAGTGCAGATAAGGATGTGTCGGGGTAGAAAAAATACATTTTGGAGTACCTGGAGGACTGCGATAGCCCTGGGAGCTGTGACCCCTCCATGCTTTTGTAGTTGCAGTCCGTGATTTTCCGTGTTGAGAGTGAAATACCTGTGTGGCTGCGGGGCTCGTGGGTAACTCGATGGTGGTGGGTTGAATGTGTTTGACCTCACAGCCGTTAAGCACGTATATCCTCACTAGTATGTGCTAGCCGTAGCTCGAGGTATGCAGATGCGGTGGGGTCTAATGGCTCGGTGGCTAATAATCTGGCAGTGGCAGTTCCTGGACGCCTCTCCATGGGGAATCCAGACTTCCCCTCTCTGAGCACAGTGGAATTTTTATAGCCTGTGGTTTTAAATGCTGTGATTTCTGTATGGTTGTGATGCCGCATCCAGCCCTATCAAGGCTACGCTGGGGCTGGGCGAAACCTGTGCTGGAGATGTTGGTCCTTGGATAATGTGTCCGAGCTTCACTCCGGTACGAGGGAAAGGGAAGGACGGGTCTCCTGGGGGTACGCCTGCTGGTGCTGTGGCTCTGTGTCTGAACACAACTATATTTCGTTTATCTCTAAAACTTGGTAGGTGCTTTGTGGAGAAGTGTACAGTAAAGCTAGCTCGTTTGTTAAAAAATAATAACAAAAACTGGCCTGAAAGAGTTAATGTTGCACATACAGCTCAGTGGCGTCCTAGAAGTGCCTGTCCAAAAATCCCATGAGAAGTGGGCATGTGGAATTTCAAGGTAACAGGAGAGCATGGGGCCGTGGCGGTGGGAAGGAGCCATGGCAGAGGGGCCAGGCTGGTGAACCCCTTTTGCTCTAGGGGTGTAGTTGTCGGGGACACAGCACCATGGGACCTGTGCCCGGGTGTCAGCTGGGAGATGAAGGCAAAGACTATTTGTCCGCATCCGTAGCGGGTGTGAGCACCGTCTGCTTCCCAGCAGCATCCCTGGCTTTGCTCCCTGAGGTTCCTGTCCTGGTTGCAGAAAGAGGCAGAGCTCTGCCATTAACACCCTGAAATTCTCTGCCTCATGCCAGCTCACCCTCATCATCCCGAAACGTGGTCCCCAAAATGCCGGGCAGTGTTGGGATCCCTCGTGGGTCCCTTCCCATACGCCCTAATTGCCATTGCATTAGGCCGAGCATCACCCGGTGGGAATTTGGCAGTGATGCTTTCTCCGGTTGCTGCTAAATCACACGAGAACTAGTGATGAAGTCTGGTTGCTCTGGGGTTGCTTTGGGGCCATCAGACCTCGCCAGGCTGAGATGGCTGCATCCCCCCGTGTCCCGCTGCAGTGACGCCGCCTGGGTCCAGCCACCTCCACCCGGCTCTCCCTTCTCACCAACTTGTGGAAAAGTGATTTCTCTTGCAGTTTTCTGGCCCTCTCCCAAACTGGGTTAACACTTGCTGCGGATGCAAAACTTGCTGGAGGGGCCTGGCCAAGCCGGGCTGTAAAAGCCACATTTTCTTTGGGAATCGGATTAAGGCCCCTTCTTCTGCGCTGGGCGGACGCTGGTGACATGAAGTCTCTCTTTGTCCTGGATGGTATTTCTGGCTCAGCTGCAGCGGGTTAACCCTTTCTCATCCCACACAGTGCTGGTGATGAATGGCCCTTTGCTAAGCAACGGGGACCTTTTGCTTGGTGGCTCTGGGTGGAAGGGGTGGCACTGCGGGCTGTGTCCTCCCCCTGCAAAGCCGGGGACTGAAATGGCAAAGCTTTGGTGCTTGGGTAGGGGACGGTGTTGGCATGTGTGTGGGACAGGGACCTGCCCTAACGCTGCTTTCTGCTGCTGCCTTTCTTTTTCTTTATATCTCTTTATTCCCCCAGATAAACTGGTGGAAGGGGAGATGCGCCCCAGTCCTGCACTGGGACCAGAGCCCTCTCCGTGCTGGGACGGCTCCAGGCTGCCTAGGTGGCACAGACAGACATGAGTGGGACAGGGAGGGGACAAAAGTCACAGTCATCGAGTGCAGAGGCTGGGCCAGCTGGCGAGAGCGGGAGGGCTGCCTGTGTGCTCCTTGGAGAGCAGTTACGGTGTTGTGGTGCTCCCCGGGGCGATGGTGCCCAGCTGGGCGCTGGCAGGGGCTGGGGCAGGAGCATCCTTTTGTCCGGAGAGCTGGAGGACTTAATTCCCAGGCTGCAGCAGGGCGGTTGCGGGCAGAAAGCGCCTGTTCAGCTCCAGGGAAGCCCTTGGCTCTCTTGCCCAGGGTCTGAGGAGGCGGCTTGGTTTGGTACTTGGTGTTTGGCTCTTATCTGCCGTGTCCGAGCAGAAATGAAGGCGATCTCATGGCCGTGCCCTGGGGACTGGTGGCTGTCAGCATCTCATGCCCACGCTCAGGCCTTGGGTCCATTTTGCCTTTTTTCCTCCACTGTGCCGTGTTACTGCATCGCCTTGGATTCGTCCGCATTGCGCTCAGCCTCAGCTTGGCTTATTTATTTATGCAAAAGCCAAACGGCAGCAGGGACCATCCCTTTCTGGTGGCCTGGCAGAGCTGGCAGGGGTGCTCAGCGGCGGCTCCCTGCAGCATGGATCTGTGCTGTTATCAGGGTGGCTCCTGATAAGAGCAGAGCAGGGATTTCCCTATGGGGGGTCCTGGACCATGTCAGCGTCCCCAGGCGGAGCTCGCCAGGCCTCCTGGCAGCAGTGGGCCTGCAGACCATGACTCTGAATTCTCCCCGTGCCCCTCTGCTCTGCTGAGTGTTAGGATGCGATCGCCCCAAGGCTGATGGACGGGTGCCGCCATCTCCCAGATCTGACCCCAGGAGCAGATGGGGATCGAGTGGGACTCGCTCACGCGCCAAGAGCTGTGGGGAAGCAACGCTCTTCCCTCCCACCCGTCCTCCTCCTCCCCCTCGTCCTCCTGACCTTTCCCCATCAAAATACAAAGCACTATTCTTCCTAGAAAAGCACCTCCATCAGAGGAGACAGCTGGCCTACAAGCAGCTTGCTGGGGACGGGTTGCTATTAATTAAGCTGCAGGAGACAGCCCGGCAGCTTGGCGGCTTGAATGGAGCTGGAGCAAAGGAGTTTCCCTTCTTTTCAAGGTTAGGGTGCCCTAAATTCTTTCTTCTTTACCTCCAAAGGGAATTTATAGGTTTAAAAGGGGAAGCACACAAAGGATGGAGAAACGCCCTTTACGGGCAGCTTGCACAGACGTGCATCCATGGCGCTGCTGGTGATGGGCCTGGGTGTGCGCAGGGTCTGCAGGGACCCTTAGGACACCCCAGCACCCACGTTGCAGCTTGGTCATAGCGGGTGGATACCATGACCCCCGGGGATGTCACTGCCTGGGAAATGCTGGAGCGTCGCCCCATCTAGGTGCCTGAGCATCACCCCATCTCAGGAGGAAATGCCACTTTGGGGCAAAATAGAGTTTAAACTACTTGAACGAGTTTGCTTGAGCTGTGGGGTGACCCGAATTTTTCACTCCATACCATTCCCCCCTTGCAAAGGTCATATATTTTACCAAACTTATCCTCATCCCCTGCTGCCGAGTCCGCTTTGACCATGGTGAGAGAAACAGGCAGCGGCGAGAAGTGCTGGACCCCGGCGAGGTGCCCCTTGGCGTGTGAGACCCGCAGAGGGTCCGTCTGCCCCCCCACTTTCCGCAGGGCAGGATGTGGGGGTTTGGTGGAGCAGGACTCCGAGATGCCGGCGGCGTGATGTGCGGAAGGGTTTTGCTTTACCCTTTTTGAGGGTAATTTGTCCTTCGTGATAGTCTGGGGGGGGTGTCTGGAGTAGGTCATGCCCTTGTGGAGGAGGGACGAGGGATGGCTCCTAAAGAAAAGGCAGTGGCCGAAGGAGTGAAGTGCTGGAGGAAGCCTCCGGCGGGGCCGTGCTGTGCCATCTGCGGAGCTCTCACGGTGACTCCGAGCCGCAGCGTTTTGGTGCCAGGGCAGACCGGTCCCCGCTGAGCAAAACCTGTGCTCAGAGCTGCGGCAGGGTGGGGGGGAGTTGCCTGGAAGGTGCTGTGTGCGCTTCATGTCCGTGCAAACCAGCACACCAGTGGCCAAAGCCCTGCAAGGGTGGGGGGTGTTGGGAAGAATGGAGGTTTTTTTCTTGCTTTTTCCAAATATTTGTGATCCCGGAGTAGCTTCCTAGCAAAGCCCATTCCCTTCTGGAAAATGATGGATTACTCAAGCACAGTGAGGAGCCTCCTGCCTTCCCCGCTCAAGGGAGCAGACACTGCAGATCCTCTGCAGAAGAAATGCGCCGGAGGAAGGGAGTCTGCTGCTGGGGCACTGCTGGGATGTGACACTGGGAAGGGAGGCACGGCCTCCCTGGGGAGTGGGACGTGATGCTGGGAAGTGAGGCACAGCCTCCCCAGGGAGTGGGTGACTCACGCCAAGGACATGGTGCCAGCTGCGTGCGCTGGCTGATGGCAGCCTGTGAAATAATTCCTTCCTTCCTTCCTTCCTCCTCTCCTGGAGAACGGGAAGGGACTGGAGGTGTCTGGGTGGAGGAGCGCTTGGCTTTTGGTGCAGTGGGCACAGTCCTGGCGCTGTGCGCAACACGGGTTCCACAAAACAGCCACGGTTTGATGATGCTGGCATGCTCCGCTGCCTGCTGCTGGCCAGGGCACAGAGGGGTTGATGGTGGTCGCTCCCTGTGCTGGCTCAGGACGTCCCTGCTCCGTGTGATGGAGCCTGCAGGGCCCCGAGATGTTCCCGGCAGCGCCTGCACCCCGTGGTACCTGCTGCTCCACTGCTGTCTCAGTCACGGGAGATTTAAGCCACAAAATAACTCCTTTTATGAGGGAACCGATGTGATACCTGCAGAGATGTCTGATATGGGCTGCTCAGATAAGCTGCTTAATGCTGAAAACCAGGTAGCTTGAAAGAAATAAACACGGCATCATCTATCGACTTGACAGTCCAGTACAGCCAGAAGGGAGGGAATATCGTTGTCCTGCAGGTCTTACCACGACAGACCTTCCGGAGAGTTACCCTGCACGTTCAGAAGGGACCACGGTGGCCATGGTGGCTACCTGCCAGAGCCCTTCCCGGCTGCTGACACCTGCAGCCAGGCTCTTAGGAAAGTGCTGGGGTTTGTTTTAGGTGTTCCTGGTAAGGAGACATCCTTTCTGCTCCTGCCAAAAGTGACGGTGTCTCTTTCAGTGTTTGAAAAATTAAATTTTGGTCCTGTGCTCTCCAAGCCGACGTCCTTTTCTCGGTCATGCTGCCTTCCACTGAGCTCGCTGGTGCTTTACCAAGGTCTCTGGATGTGCTTTTCCTTCTCCTATTGATCCGAGATTATAAATATAGCTGGCAGGATTTCCAGCTATCCGTCGAAGTCACTGGGGACTTGCTGGTGGTCAGCATTGCTGCACTGTTAAAACAAGAAAAATAATTTACTAAGCCCTAACGCTGCACTTTTAACTGGGGATTGGTGCAGTACAAATTAGAAATGTCCCGTCAGTGTTCCTGCGAGAAAAGACATCCTGCTCGTGCTCCCCGTATTCAAGGGATTTGAAGTTTTCTTAGAGTTGGGCAGCTTGGGGTGAAAGATTTCTGTTGGCAGCCCTGCAGGTCTCCCTCGCAGGCTGGCTAGTCCTGGTGGAGCTGTCTTCGTTTGCAGATGCCGGTTATTCCTCAGAGCTGTGGTTGGAGCTGGAGCATGTGTTGGCCAAGAGCAGAGCATTGCCTGGTGCTGGGGACGGCCGCGGTGCTGGAGCAGGGCTGGCATGGCCGGGGGACAGCCCCGCTGGCGGGCAGTTTTCTGGTGCAAGGTAGAAGACCATGGATGGTGGGGATTTTCCCCCAAACTCAGGTACTACGGAAACCATCGCTGGTGATCTGCTCCTCCCGCTGCCTCCCAGCCTTTCTTGAGCAGCGATGCTGGACCAGCCGTGGACCACCACCTCCACTGAGCCCTACCAGCCCAGTGCTAACGCCGGGGCTCGTCCCCACCGCCCTGTGCAGTGCGGCTGTGACATGGGGACCTGCTTTCATCTGCAAAGGTCTCAGGTAAAGTAGTACAGATAGAACTGCGTAAGGCAGGCAGGAACCTTATTATTTTGGATTAGTTGTGAGCCCAAAAACTGGATCTGTAGTTAGTTCAAGTCACTAGGTATGACTTAGAACAGGAAGAATCCCTTGCTAGAATTGCCCCTAACTCTGATTATAACTTTTTTTAAAGAGAAAAACAATGACTTCGTGATTTTAAAACTCTGAAATGGGGGATTTGGATCCAGTTCTTGGCTCGGTTTTAAGTTTTCTGCCTGACCCTGGGCAAGTCACTTAATCCTTCTCCTGTTCATTTGCACTGTAGGGGTAAGGAAACGTGCAGGAATAAGTGAGGAAGAGTTTCAGGAATAGGGAGCTTCTCCTGTAATAACAACTCCCGGAGGTGGCTGTTTGTCCCTCTGCGAGTGGCTCCTCTGTGCAAACAGCCCCAAAGCCACCCGACAGCCTTCACAAGGACAAGCACGGGTAGCAGAGCCCAATGTACTTATTTGCTTTGAGGCCAAGGATGCCACTTCAGTGTCCTTCTGAGCTGCCCGCTCCCCCACCTCAGGTTCTTTCTGGGAAGGATGAGATAGGAGTTGAAACAAAACATTTTCTATGAATTAATCTGAAAAACAGCTCACAAGCCGCGTGGGCTCCCATCCTGCTTCAGTGAGCAGGGGGGGAACTTTTCTATGGCTGCTTTTTTTCAGCTCATGAGCAAGACCAAAACACATCTGTGGTTTCAACGTGTTAAAATAACACCACGGAAGGAGGTGTTGGTTCGCGTGGCCGAGCACCTTGTGTTCACCCCTCTGCTGCCGGTCTTGGTTTGGGCAAGCGAACCCTGTGCTGGGCGCTTAACGCCCGCACAGTGTTATGGATGTGGTTCGTTTAGTGGCAGGGACACGGAGGGTGGATCGCATCCGCAAAGCCCACGTGCACCTGAGATCCCTCCCTTATTCCCCGTGGAAGCGCAGCACCTGAGCGAGCACGGAGGAGCTTTGCAGGGCCGGGCTGAGCTGCTTTCCACCTCTGCTCCCTTTTTTCCAGCTAACGCAAGACCGGAGTGACTTGCAAACAGACCCAGCTGCTTCTCAGGCAAGCCCAGTTTGGCATCTAGCATCGGATTTTCCTGGAGATTAGGGAGATTAAAACGCTAATGCCCATTGATAGGGGTTAAAGCTTTGTTAAGTCATAAAAAGTGGTGTAATCCAGCAGAAAGCACCGCGCAGCTGCAGTGTAAGCAGATTGAGGCTGGGTTTCCTGCCTGGGTGGAAGTTTCTCAGAAATTGGTTATTTGTGGCACTGGCTGAAGCGGGGGGACGCGAGACTCGGCCCCCCCCGAGCACCCATCGTTTCCAGGGCAGCCCACGCCAGCCTTTCCGGGCGTAGCGGGCAGAGGATGCTGGCAGGCCAGCGTGCCGTGGTGGCACTGGGTGGAGGAAGAGCCGCTGCTGCCGGTGCTCCGGAAGGGGAGAAGAAAGGTGACAGCCAGACGAGAGCCATGGGTGATAAGGAAGGGTGGCCTGCGGTTGGGGTGTCATGGGTGGCAGGGTTTGCCTCTGGAGCAGGAGTTTGACAGCGGTGTCCGGTGATGCTGATAACAGGTTAAAAAGGATGGGCAAGTACTAGCCCTTGGCTTGTGTGCTGTGCATGGGAAATGGAGTCCTGTGGGTATTGAGGACTGCAAATGTGCAAATCCTTCTTAACCCTTTTGTCGTCTCTGGGAATGCAGATCTTCTGAGAACCGCAGGGAGCTGACGGGGAAAAAATATCCTGAGATCACAGGATAGGTCAAAGTAACATGTCAGACCCGGAGGTCCGAAGGAGGCAAGGCTGGCTTTGCATCTTGGGCGTGATGGGAGAGAGAGCCCCTTCTGCTCCTGGCCCTGCAGCTGGGCTCTCTGCGCCTGCTGCCCTGGGCTTCCCACTGCCCAGCAGCACCCAGGGGGCTTCGACCCACGCCAACACCCACCGGGACCCCACGCTGCCGATGGGAGCAGGGCTGATGGTGCAGCCCACCCGCTTGGCCCCCCGCACATCGCTGTGTCCCTGCTGGGGCCCTTCTTTCCGCTGGTGGGAGAGCGGTGGTGGTGAAGCTCTGGTAATCAAGATGGAAGGCAGGAAGGGCTTGTGGACATGGATAATATGTTTATTCAGCTTAATTGATGTGATTTTAAAAAGCAGGCAGGCTGCTGGGTGGTGGCTGGGATGTGAGGTGCTGCCCAGGGGGGTCTTTAAAGAGCTGCAGAGCAAAGTGAGCCCGAAGTGAGCAAAATCAGCAGCGTTAACACCCACCGGAGATGGGTTTTGGTCTCTGCTGGGGGAATTTCAGGCTACTTGAAAGCAAAAGGCAAGTTTCAGCGCTGGCGAGTGCCAAAAGGGGTGGGATGGGGCCATGCCCCTTCATCCCTGGAGCAGTGGGATGGACGGCGGGATCTGCTGGTGGGAGTGGGATGGGGACGCTGAGTTTGTCCCAACCTCGCTCTTTTCTCGTGGAAATGCCCAGCACCGATCCCCTCCCTGCGTGGGCACCGCGGGTGGGGGGACGTGCTGCTTCTCATGGCCCCCAAACCCCTTCCCCCTCTTAACCTGGACGAGCCCCCCGCCAGGTCCGGAACTGGCTCGTAGCGGCCGGGGGATGGAAACCGCCCTGGGGCGAAACAAACTTCCCGGGAAGAGGCTCCATCCCCCCGGGCCGGGCTGGAGGCGGAGGAGGCAGGGTGATGGGGGAGGAGGAGGAGGAGGAAGGGCGGTGGGGGCGGAGGCGGAGGGCAGCGCGGGAGGAGGCGGGGAGCCGCCGGCTGCCGGAGCCGCCGCCGCCGCGGGTGAGTCGCCGGTGCCCGGGGGCGGGGGCTCCGCGGAGGTCGGGGGGCGAGTGGGTGATGAGGCGGGGGGGGTGGGGGGGATTGCTTTTTGGGGGGGGGTGAATTATTCCAGGGGAGGGGCTGAAGGCGTGAGGGAGGCCCGCCGGTTCCCACGGAGGACCCCGGGCAGCCGGGCGCGGCGTGGGGGTGCCGGGACAGGGGTACCCGGGGAGGAGGGGGGGGGAGCTCGTCCCGCAGCCCCCCCCCCAGCTCGGCCCCTCTCGCCCCTGCGCCCCACAAGCGGGGCCGTTGTTCGGCGGCCGCCTGGCCGCGATGCCGGCATTGTCCGGGGATGAATAGCGGCTGTGTCCGGGGGCGGGGGGGGGGGGTACCTCCTGCGGGGTCCCGGCCGCCCCGCTGCTGCTGCTGCGGCCCCCCCATCAACGGGCTCTGGGTGGGGGGGTGTCTGGGGCACAGCTGCCCTTCGGAGAAAAAAAAAAAAAAAACGAAAACAAAAAAAAAACACAACACAAAAAACCAACCCCCAAAAAAAAGAAACGAAAAAAGAATCCAAAAAACCCCCAAACAAACCCAACCCCCCAAAAAAAAAACAAAACAAAGGAAAAAACCAAAAAAAAATCCCGAAAAAAAAAATAATAATAAAACCAAACAAACAAGAAAAAAAAGCCCCAGGGAGTAAATCCCTCCTCGTTCTCCTGTACCTCAGGGTGATGGCAGCCCTGATGCCGCTGGCTTGCCTTTTTATTTTATTTTATTTTATTTTATTTGTTGTTGCTGTAGCTGCAGAAGTGGGTAACTCGGTCAGGCGTGGGTGGCTCTGGGCACACAGAGCCACACCAGGTGCCTGTGCCCAGGTGCCCCACGTGGCTCCTGCGGCCCTTTTTGGGCCAGCCAAGTTTGCGCTGCCTGCCTCTTTGTTTTCCAAGCCCGGAGCTCCGCAGAGGAGCGGTGGCAGGGGTGAGAGGTGCTTTCTCTTGCCAGGGGCTGGGAAGGGTCTCCACATCCCTCCTGCGCTGAACACCATCGCCCGGGGTGGACAAGGGGTTGGGAGGGAGTCCCCTCCCCAGACCCACGGGTGAATCAGCTTTGTGTGGGTCCTCGGACCCCCCTGGGTGATGGAGCGGCTTTTCCTGGTGTTGGTGTGCGGGAGAGTTCCCTTGCCATGGGGTTGCCCCCAGCGAGGCAGGGCTGGTCTCTTGGGGCCAGCTCTCGGGGCTCAGTGGCCAGAGACCTCCGTGTGCCCGAGTCTCAGAGCTCGGTTTGCAAGACCGGAGCAGGCAAGATTTGGGGTTGTTTATGATCATCTCCTTCCTTTTAAACTTCTCCGGGCAAACAAAACAGCGTAACAGCTCCTTGCAGGTCTCTGTGAGTGGTTTAGAGCTGCTGCCTCATGTGGTTGGAGAAATGAGGATGTATGGCTGCCGACCGCGCCGCAAGGGCTGGCACGTGTCGGGGCCAGGGTAGGTGGTGGTCGGCCTCATGCTGTACCTGGGGCACGCCGAGGTGGTGCAGGGACTTGCATCTGAGCTCACAGATGGCACTTTGTGAGCGCTTGAGAATGTGTCCAGGCAAAGCTGGCACCACGGTTTGACCTTTGGGTTGAGCTGCATCCCGGCCCAGAAATGCCTGTGGCAGCCGGAGGGTTAAGCTGGGAAGGGAAGCAGCGATGGGGAGCTCTGGAGCATCCATCTCTTGTAAATGAAAGAACTGCAGAGGGGTGACTGCGGAGGATGGAGGGGTGACTGCAGAGGACGTTTCCGGAGCGGGGAGGGGGAAGCGCTCAGTGAGCGAGGACGGAAGCGCAGGCGGCGAGCGAGGATGGCTGGAGCTGGGCGGTGCGTGCCCGTGGCTCGCTGCTGTGGCCCTGCCTGGTCACCTAACGAAGGTGGTGATTCGCTGCAGAGCAGGAATCGCTGTTCCTTTTTTGATCTCTGAAAATGGATTTGTCCTCCTCACATGAATAAAAGGCCTCGTACCTGGAGCATCTCACATGCTCAAGAGGTACCCGGCCACCTATCCGACAGGCGGATTTGGTCTAATGAAGTGTAGTTAAGCATCCTCTGCTATTTCTAGGTCGTGTCTGTTGGCACCTGGGTGGAAATGCAAGCTGAGAAGGAAACGTTACCAGGTGGTAGGAGGGTCCGGGCTGACGGCCAGCCTGAAACCATAGCCTGGTGCCCAGGGATGCGAGGGACAGGCTCCAGCTTGGGGCTGGCTGTGCCAGCTGTGCTCAGGTGACTGCAATCAAATAATAGAAACGTCCCTTAGTTGCAGTTTGGTGCTGCAGGGTCTGTGGGGGTGGCAGCTCTGCCCCTCCGAGATGCTGGCTGCCCCCCCAGTTTTGGACTGAGCTGTGCCTCGCATTCCCTGGTACCCACGCATCCCTGTGGGACCAGCATGGGTCCGGTGTTTGGCACTGGGGATCCCGCAGTGGCTCTGACCAGGCAGCTGAAGAGAGCGGCGGTGCCTGGGCCACGCTGGGTTTGCATCCAGCCCCGGCTTTGCCGCCTCCCTCCCAACTCCTCCTGTCCCCTCGGAAGGGAAAGCTGTGGCTTTGCCACCTCTTCCGTGGGTTGGATCCGTTTCCATAGCTTGTGGTCACCGGGTCGGTGTGCAAAGGGGAGAGGCCGCGGTCCCGGCCGGCTGCAGTTAAGCAGGAACTATAAATTCACTCTTTGGTCCTAAAAGCGTGTCTGTTACACCCTACAGGCACAATTTTTTAAGATTGCTGCTCCCCAAAATTGAAAGGTTAGATGGTCCACGCTGCTCCCTCAAACACACCTGTGGATGCTCAGCTGCCTGGGAACCAGTTGTGTTTTCACACCCTGATGTACCGCTGTTGGCGTCTGTGAATCTTCTCCCTGTGTTGGCGTGAACCCATCGAACAAGTCTGGCAGCCCACGGTGTTTCCAGTCTCTGCTGTGTGGAGGGAAGGGGAGTTATCCCCGCTGTCCTGGTTGTGTCTGGGTGCTTGTAGATTTGCAGGACCGGCTGCAGAATCACCAAAAGGTGGCAAATGCTCGGTGCTTCCTGCAGCCGAGGGATGTTTCTTTGGTTTACCCAGTGTTAGCATTTCTCCAGTGATTGCGCCTGCGTCCGTATAGAGCGTGCGGATAGATTGAACCTGGCAGCGGGCGGCTGGAAGGATGCGATGGGTGGCAGTGGCAGAGGTGCAGCCTCCTGCCCTCTCAGCGGCTCCGTGCAGCCGCTGAGCACCAGATCCACGACCGGCAACTGCTCCAGGATCAGCTCTGCCCTCCCGGACCACCAGCACCCCACTCCCCGTGCATCGCTGGAGCAGAGCACAGAGCTGCTGGGTCTGGCCGGGTGCAGGGATACACGAGACATTCCCAGTTCACCCTCCGTAAGAGTTATTCTCTTACAGATCCCTTTCCCAAATCCTCGAGGAGGACTGCCAGCCCTGGGGTCCGGGGTTTCGGGGTTCCAGCCTGCGTTTGTATCCCCTGCCCGCAGCCGCGTGGCATCAGCGTGGCATTCCTAAGCCCTCCGTTTGCCGGCAGCCCCTCGCCAGCAGCGTTTCGCAAAGCCCATCCCACAGCCGCCCACGCATGGCGTCCAGCTGGCAGGAGGAGCGGGGGGCTCCCCGGGGGGGCTCCCTGGGGCTCCCCCCCTCCCTCATGGGGTGCCTTTCATCTGCTGCTTTGCAGATGTTGGGTTTGGCTCATGTCTGACATGCAACAATTACAGCGCAAAAGCCTGGAGTTTTTGGCAAAATCCCTTTTGGAGCAGCTGTCCTGAGTCAGCCTGGCGCCCGGGCCGGAGCCCTGGGGCTGTCCCCGCTCCGTGCAGTGCTGCCCTGATGGGCTTGACATCTCCGTGCCGGCGTGGAGAGGGGTTTCCCTGGCAGAGGAGGTCTAAATATGGCACAAGCACGTGCAACCGCGTGTTTCATGTTTATCCAAGAACAGGCGAGCCGGAGGGAGCTGCAGGCTCTGGGCTCTCTGCCCCCATCGGCAAAGCCAGCAGCCAGGATGCTTCCCCAGCTCCCTCCCCCCGGGGGGGACAGGCAGCCCTGGTAGCGTGGCACTGGTGAAGGGATGGTGCGTGAGGGCTGATCCTGCTCTTGCCGGGGACTCGGTGACAATCGGGGATTTCTGACACGATCGGGTGTTTATTAACCCGTCCCTCTGGAAGGGGCAGCTCGGCGATGCTGGCACCAAGATCACCTCAGGTTTGGCACCGTCCCTGGGTCACACAAGTGCAGGATCTGCCCGTGGCATGTCCCCGTCAGCCACCGCTTCTGCTCCAATTTATTTCTAGGATCTTTCTATTTTAGACAAGTGTCTGCCAGGAGTGCTCCTGGGCACCGCAGCCCCCTGTCCCTGTGCCTGAAATGGTCCTGTGGCTCGGCCGCATCCTGCCTCTGCTGGCATGGACCCCTTGGAGCCAAGTGATGCTCGAGTCCTTGCTAAGAAAAGACCAGCTCAGTGCTGGGAAGCTAAAAAGAAAAGTGAAGGTCTGAGTTGCAGCATTTCTCTCGGGAGTACGCTGGTGCTATCGGGGCGTTTGTGTCTTTGCATCCCTGCTGTCCTGCAGACCCTCCTAGTTGCAGTATCTTCATTTTTATTTTATTTTTCCCCAAACAGGAGCCAGGTGCTGGAAGAAAATGTCCTTTTAAATCACTTTTTTTCCCCCCAACAGACGAGCCGAAGCAGCGTGGGCCGCGCTGCCAGCTGTGCTGCTCGAGCGCATCCCAGGTGGCAGCGCGCCTGCGCGCTCGGCGGTGACAAACCGCCGCCTGCCATCGCCCCGCGCTTCCTCCGGCTTTTGTCTTGCTGGGGGCTGGGGAGGCCTGAGCTCTCCTTCTCACATTCAAGGCAACGTGGCGAGGCAGCACGTCACCTCTGCTCCCTGTGCCGGGGACAGCTTTGCCGACACGTCCCCCTGCCCAGGGAGGGGGGCAGCCCCTTCGGCATGCTGCAGGTAGCTCGTTAGCGGAGCTTGATAAGACGAGCAGCAGCCCGGAGGTGCTGGAGATGCTCCTGGTCTTTATTGCATGCAGAGGGTGGCTTTCTGCTCTGTTTGTTTAATTTCTTAATTTCTCTGAGCACTTTGTTGGGCCTTATCTACAACAATTTCCCAGGCTGATGCCCCGTCCCGCGGCGCCAGCGCGCGTGGGGCTTTCTCCCGCGCATGCAAGCGGTGCCTGCAGGAGTTAAAGCCGTTGCCTGACCCAGCGCTGCTGCCGGTGACAGCATATTTTCCACGTGGTTTAGTCTTTTTTTTCTTTTTTCTTTTTTTTTTTTAGTGGTATGTAGGGATTTTTTCCACTCTTGGCCTTGTCGTTTTGGAACGGGGCTAATTTGGGATTTGCGGCGAGACCTTTGGCACGCTGGGGCTTTGCAAGGGGCGGCGTGGCAGCGCGTTGCCAGCTGCGCGAGAGCCTGGGTCCGAGCGTGCCCAGGAGCAGCGTGTTGTTTCCCTGCGTGGCAGCTCCGGCGCGCTTGCTCCCTAACAGCTCTGTGTGTGAGTAACGCTGGTCTGCACAGCCCGGGGTGGAGGGTTGGAAAAAAATATTCAAAAGTGACCCAGCAGTGTTTGTGATCAGTTCTGGCTTTGCTTTTTATGATTTTTCTATATTTTTTCCTGCTTGGCCTATATTTGAGCGCCTGGAAGCGCGCTGTGCTCGCAGGAAGCGAGCGATTCCACCTTGCAGACCCCAGCAGGGTCCCATCCCACGCTGCTCCCGCGGCTCCTGCCCTGTTGCCGAGGGATGAGGGATGATGGGCTGGTGTTTGGAGGAGCCCCTTTGGACCAGCCACGCTCCTACAGACAAATCCCTTCGGAGGGAGGGGGAGAAAACCAGGCAGCACCTCATCAAAGGCCAGAAATAACAGTGGGGTGAGGAGATGAGCTGCGAGCTTGAAAGAATGAGGTTGAGGACTTTGCAGTAAGTCCTTTGCAAATAATAATAATATTTTTGAATTAATAATAATCAACTAAATAATAAATAAGCTTTGCAGAAGGCTTAACAAAAATAAAATGGTTGCTGAGGCTGGTGGCTGCAGGGACCTGGGCATCGATCAGCAGCAGCCCGGGGTGGGGAGGGCTCTCCGGGGTGTGTTTTCCTAAAACCTGCCTCTCCGTGCATGCCTTAGAGGAGCTTTCCCTGCGTGGCTGGTCCCTCCAGGAGCTTGCAAGGACCAGGCTGAGCCTTGAGTATGCTCTGCCTTGGGGATACTTGCTGTATCGGCTGCAGGCGATGCGGAGCAGCTGGGGCTGGGTGGGAGTAGGTTGCGTCGCCCGCCGGCGCGTTGGGACAGTTTGTCCTTCCCGGCAGCTGATATTCCTGCCTGGTCCCCGGGGCAGTGGATGGTTCCCCGATTTTTGTCATAAAGGTGTTAAATCAGGCAGTAGGCGTATGTCTGCTTCCCCTGAAGTGCTTTGCTAACCTGGAGCCGATTGAAGGGGAGACGAGCGCCCTGTCTCTGCAGGAAGCCAAAGGGTTTGGGTTCGGCAGAATTAGCGCGGGACCATGAAAGTTTCGGCAGAATTAGTGCGGGACCATGAAAGTTTCGTGGCAGCGCGGGTGTTGTCTGGCGTGACCCGTTTTGATGCAGACGCATTGGGTTTTTGGTTTTTTCCGTGAGAAGTCAGCTGGGGCCAGCAGCCTCTGGAGCTTGGGGAGAGCACGTGTCGGTAGACACCGAGGACTTTTCTGTGTCTGCAGAGCCATCCAGTTCCCCGAAACGTGGCCACGAGGCATTCCCACCAGCAATCTGCATAGCGCTGTAATTACAGTGGGACGGAAGAGCGGGCAGGCTGGGTACAGCCGCGAGCCTTTAATGGCAGCGCCTGGGCACAGGGCCGTGTTGCTAAAAGCCCTCGTCACTTGCTAAATAAACGCCTGGACTCGTGCCGAGGGCTTTCTCGGCGCTGGGTCCCGCTCCGTGGGGGCGGATCGGCTGCTCATGGGACCTGGTGTGCTGCTCCCCCCGTAGCAGCATCCCTTTGCTGTGCTCAGCTGCGGTGGGCTTGCCGATGCCGGCAGGGATCAAGGTGAATCCAGTAAGAAGGGGAATCCCCAATTTGCTGTAATTACAGGCAAAGGAAGATCCCACATGTCTCCTCTCTCTCAGCCTCCTGGTTCCCTGAATCCCCGCGTGCTGGTGTTAGTAGTGGAGACGCGGCACCTATTTTATTCCTGCTTCAGATGCAACAGGCGGCTTCTTTCATTCCCTGCCAGGAGCAGCATCCCGGCGCTGCCTGCCGCCCCTGACCACCCTCTCTTTGCCTCCACAGGTCCAGAGGCAGTTCCCAGCCACGCACCCGGAATGACGGACGCTTCACGGGATGCCGGCCCCAAGCAGCCGGCGCCGACGCGGCCGGAGAAACCAGCTGCAGACTTTGGCTACGTGGGGATAGATGCCATCCTGGAGCAGATGAGACGGAAAGCCATGAAGCAGGGGTTCGAGTTCAACATCATGGTCGTGGGTGAGTTCTTTTCCTTGCACCAGCTGCCCGCAACGTGCTCAGCGAGTCGTTTTTGTTCTTCTGCGATGATGTTTGTCCTCTCTGGAGCCTCCTCAGGAGCTGCAGCTTGGGTTCAGCACAGGGGTCTTTGCCTTAGGGGTCAGCAAACCCCGCTCCCGAGGAGCTGGCTTGAATTCAGCTGTTGTTAAAGCTGGCGATGGGATGCGGCCCATGGTCTCATGCATCTTCCCCACGTCTCGGGGTGCGTTACCCACAGTCACGTCCCCAAGGGGAGCGCCCCGAGGGGTGCCGGGACTCACCGGAGCCTTGCAGAGAGCTCCTTTGCCTGCTCTCCTGCGAGCCCTGCGCTGGGTTAAGCAGTCAGGGAGCACGTTAGGGCTCAAGGGCTTGCACCAGAGCCCCAGTCTTTGCTGGCATTTCTAGCAATTTGGCTAAAATTCCTTCTTGTGAGTTTTCTTGTATTTAAGAGATTGTGCTGCGTAGCTCAGACAGCAGATGCCACCGCGGTACAAGTACCAGGGAAGAAATGCCACGTGTGATTTACTGGTGGGAATGAAGACCAGCAAGAGGGTTTGCATAGCTGGGTTGTTCGGTTTGAATGCATCTGCTACCAGTGGCACCTCTGGGGACCTGCAGTGTGGCACAGGGGCACATGAGAGTGTCCCAAAGGGTGTCCACATGCAGGGAGGGCGGGCTGGAAGGTTGCGTGTCCAAATCCTGCTGCCTGCAAGCTCCTCTTTGTTAGCTTTCTGAGGCTGCAGGGTGGATGGGATGAAAGAGCTTTAGTTCAGCTGGAGGCCACTGGCTGCATCGCTGCTGCGCTCCTGCAGCCCTGGGCTCCCACTGCACCAGCCCCAAATGCTGGGTATACTGGAGAGCTGGGCAGGCACCATGGGAGGCCGTGCAAGGGGAAAAAGGGAAAAGAAATGAGCCTTTTCTACATTTTTCCAGCTATCGGTGTCTGACTTGGTCCTGCGGAGCCCCTCGTGTGAGCTGGGCTGGGCGGTCAGCAGCTCTCCCTGCCGGGATCCCCCAGGGGAGGTGGCGTGTTGGTGGGAGGTGGTGGCGTGGTGGGAGGTGGTGGTGGGAGGTGGTGGCATGGTGGGAGGTGATGGGGTCTCGCCATCCCGCTTCCTCCTGCGAGGAGTTGCGTAGGGCTGCGGGTTTGTACAGGGATGCCCATGGGGTAAGACCCCTCCACAGCCCTGGGGGGCTTCTTGGGATTACAGGAGGGCCTGATCCAGAGTTTGCTGATTCAGTAAAAGATATTAGGGTGCTGTAGCTTCCCAGCGAGCTCTGCTGATGCTCTGCCTTTCCCATTTTGATATTTTCATACACAAATTGATCTATGGGGAGGGCTCCCCAGGCTGGGAGACCCCTGCAGACCCTGTCGCTGCAAAACCAGTTCTTGCAAGATTTTTTAACAAGGCCAGCTCTTTGCTCCCAGCGGAGCAGCACTCCCGGGACAGAGGGATTCCGGCACTGATCCTGAAAGTCCGCAAGTGAGATTGCATGAGCTGAGCCCCCGTTTCCCTGCCAGAAGAGGCACCCGTCCCTCTGCAAGCAGGCTGTGCCGCGGCAGCACCTCGGCTTTCTGCTTTGCAGATGCGGAGGGATGTTGAAAGAAAGGGCCCGGCTTTGCCTTGGCAGCGCTGTGTGTGGTATGAAAGCCCGTGCTTGCAGCGCGGCTGGAAAACATTGTTCTTCCCTTGGCAGGCTCTGGGCTGACTGTTTACAGGCTGGGGAATTCGTGGCAGCATAAACAAGTCGAGCTCTGGCCCTCCCAGAAGACGCGGGGAGGGATGCGGGAGGAGCAGCGCCTCGGGGGGTGCCCCGCGGGGAGGGGATGCTCTGCTGAGGCTGGGAGGCAGCAGCCAGCCCTCCTCCTGCTGCGGCTCTCCAGGGAACGGTCAGGCTTCCAGGGATTGCTTTGGGTCCTTTATTCCCGTCCATTTATTTGTCCTTGCATTGAAATCATTGCAAGGCCTGTTTTACAGGTGGGAGATGCCAAGAGGGAGGTGTCTTCTGCAGGGGAGGTGGGGATGGAGAGCCACGGCCAGCATGGGGTCACCGTGCCCACGCTGTGTCCTTGTGATGGGGCTTTTTGAAAATCCTCTTCCCTGTGTATCAGCATCCCTGTTCGAAAGGGTTTTGCCAGCTAACCAAGGCTCTGTGAGGAGGCTTTGGGATGACGTCAGGTTACCCCTGTGTTGTCTAAGGTGGAGGTGAGAAAAAAGGTCTTCGATTAAAAAAATCCCAAAGCACATCTTTTGTGTTCAGTTTTTGGTGCAGAGCAGCTGGGAGCAGAGGAGAGCTGGCCGGGCACAGTGAAGATCAGCTGCTCTTTCCCCCCCTGATTTCAGCTCAGGGAAAGGCGCTGGGCTGCAGTCCGGGGAGGTGGGAGCGGGCCCACGCTGCGCTCGGCCAGCACGTCCCCGGGGTGCAGCCCCATCCTTTGCTCGGCGAGGCCAGCCTGCAGCTGCGGTTTGGAGAGGCACATCTCATCCATGGCTGACGACGGTTCTCGCCTCTGGTCCCTTTCCAGGCACTGCGGCTCCGGCAGGTTGGACAGGCATGGACACAGAGGGCGACTGCCAGGAGCTGTAGCAGCGTGTCGCACCGCTTCCCCCCTCTCCCCACGTGCTCCATTTAAGGATGGAGTGGTGCAACAAGAGCTTTGCTTTGGTTCACTGCATCCACAGCTCCAGACCAGTTTGTGCTTGGCCCTGTGTGTTTGCAAGGCAGCAGAGGACCAGGAGCACCAGCCCCCAGCCTGGTCCGTGTGTTTCTTCTACAGCCCAGCTGTGATAGTGGCTGGTGAAGAGGGTTTTCCTGTGCTGGATTGCAGCATGCCATCGGTAGCGTTGCGAGCTCAGCTCCAAATTGCTGTTGGGTCAGGGAGCGGGCTGGCCAGGAGGTGATGCCCAGTGCCGATGTACTGGTTGACCCTACTGTTGGCTTAGCATTGGGTGCCTTTGGCAGCCTGGATGGGTCGGGGTGCTGGAGGAGGTAAGTGAAATCCTTGCTAGCTTCATGCTGAGATGCTCGGCGGTGCCAGGGACGTGCCAGCAGTGGTGCCGTGATAACTGGCTGCAACGTGGCTTGGCAGAACGGGGCCCAAGGGACCCCTGTGGTGTGTGTAGGAGCTCTGCAGTGATTGCAGGGGGCACAGGACATCTGTTCTAAAGCTAAGTGCGTGCACCCTGGGTTTAGAGGAGTTTCTCTGTTTTCTTTGCTTTGGAAAAATTCTTCTCTGAGCTCACGGGACAACTGGTTTGGAGAGTTGAGAGCTGCTGGTGTCCTTTTCTGTATGGATTGACCTCAGCTTCGGGATATAAAGCATAAAAAAGCTTCTCTGTAAGAGATGGTTTTTTTCTGAAGTTGTGGAATCTGATGTGCTTACTGGGACGTTGTTTGTGGGACTGGCCTGGACCTGCCTAAAAGGGTCCTTGCAGCCAGCTGGTCCGATTGCAAAAGCAAATCCATCCGGGAAGCAGCAGTGGATGCTGCAGGGATGAGGTTTGGAAGGCTGTTGCTGCTGTTAATCCTGTCCAGCTTAGGGCTTGCCAAGCGGCTCCTAAGTCTTCCCTGTGGAGCTGGACAGGGGAGGTTGCAGGAGGGTAAAGGCACAGATGTGTCAGGATGCTTCTTCCTGGGGTTTCCTGGTCCCCGTGCCCTTCTTCAGGGCTGCTGAGGGTCACTGCAGCCCTTAGAACATCCCCAACGGTGTCTGCCTGTCCTCGGGGTTGCTGTGATTTCAGCTGGGTGCAAGGAACCAGCTCTTGCCCTGCTCTCTCCCAGCAAGCCGGCTGCTTTGGAGCTAGGGAAGGTTCTTGCTGCCCACAGCATCCTCCTGCCCAGGGTGGATTTGAGCTCCTGGAGCCGAGGAGGCTGCAGGGGAGCAGCTCTGACCTCCCTCCCGCGGACCCGGTGCAGGCTGAGTCCATGAGCATCCCCATTCTCTGGCCTCTGAAAAAATAGCCCGGAAATGAGTGAGTGCTGACTGTGGTTTATCCTGCTCTTTTCCAGGTCAGAGTGGCTTGGGGAAATCCACGTTAATCAACACCCTCTTCAAATCCAAAATCAGCCGGAAATCTGTACAGCCGACTTCTGAAGAGCGGATCCCCAAGACCATTGAAATCAAATCCATCACTCATGGTGAGGCTCTGCAGATCCCACCTGGTGCTGTGGCTTTTGCTCTTGCTCTGCCTTGCGTCTCCAGGGGCTCGCAGGGGTTGTGGGCCTCCGTTAAACCTCCACTCCCTTCTCTCTGAAATGGCTTTGACCATCCGGAGATGCTTACAGGGCTGAGAAAACATCTATTTTCTCTTTATCCACCAGCATTGAATTAACTGTGATGGAAGGGAACGCTTGAGGTGGCCATGAGGGTTAGCATTTCAGGGCAGATGTGGTGCTGCGTCCCTTTGGGAGGGCTGATTTGTGCCTGTGAGAAGCTGGGAAGGTGGGTTTCTCCCCTGGGGACAGTCTCCAGCTGATTTTGGGAGGGCAGGCTTGGCCAGAGCTCCCGTCGACATTTGCCTCATGCACCGGCCTTCTTCTCCGTTTCAGAGATTGAAGAGAAGGGGGTTCGCATGAAGCTGACAGTCATCGACACCCCGGGCTTTGGAGACCACATCAACAACGAGAACTGGTGAGCTGGGGACCGGTGCGGAGGGAAGGCGGCCCAGCCCTCGGGCATCCTCACCCGGTGCTGGTGCCGAGGGCCGTATCTGGTCCTGTGCCACCCACGCTCCGTGGGGAGCCGGGGAGAGGGCTGTTGTGGGTGGCAGTGTGGTGCCATGCTCCCCGGGGCTGGTCACGGACCCTGCGAGAGCCCACAAACGTCCTGCTGTTCCAGGCATGAGACAAGCTTTGTTTGTGGCTGGGAGCAGCTGTGTGCCGGCATGGCCGGTCCCCGGACCTCGCTCATGTGGCTCTGAAGGGTGAGCCCTGCCAGGAGTCCCTGGGACAGTGGCTGGCTGTGCGGGATGGCCCCCCCGGGCCGGGGCAGGGCTGACCTGGCCGGCTGGTGGCAAGTGCCTTCTCCTTTGTCACGACGGGATGCGAAGAGCTGAGGGACTGCCCTGCTCAGCAGCCAGGTGTTTGAGTGTGGTTTGGGTTGGTTGGTTTGTTTTATGGGATTCTGTAAGATGCTGAGCATCCCCGGCTCGGCGGGCTCTGCTTCACACAGTCAGGCCAGGTGGGAGGGTCAGGGTGGTCCAGATCCCTCAGGCAAACCCAGAGTCCCGCGTTCCTCCCTCTCTGCAGCTGGCAGCCCATCATGAAGTTCATCAACGACCAGTACGAGAAGTACCTGCAGGAGGAAATCAACATTAACCGGAAGAAGCGGATCCCCGACACGCGGGTGCATTGCTGTATATACTTCATCCCAGCCACCGGCCACTCGTACGTAACCTGCCACCCGCCCTCACACCCCTGGGCCTTCCCCCTCCTGCCTTCGGTCTTGGGCAGCTCAGCCGCCAGGGTTGTCCTTGGGATTGCCCCATGCTTCTTGGGGACTTGAGGAGCTTGAGGACAGTGTGAAGCTGTCCTTCCTAGGGCTGTAGGAACTGGAGACCTCGCAATAATGCAGCAGAGCTGCTGTACTCCCAAGGAACGTGGCGTTTCCTCTTCCGTGGGGCCATCAAAGCCTCCCTGAGCTCTGGTTAGCTGCTCGCTTTGCTTTGGTCACCTTGCTTGCTTGACCGAGGATGGACACCAGTCACTGAGCTCTCAGATGGGACGGAAAGGCTGCCTTTGAGAACAGGGCATTAATTTTCTTTGCTGTGCCCCTGCCTTTGTAAGGGGAGAAGCCGGTTTTCCTCACGCTACCGAGGGAGCAAACACCCTCACCCTTTAAGGGTATTTTGTGGGTTGTTTGACTAGTCTGCAGGTGGGCTGCAGTTTGTTTAGTGCCGAGCTCTCCTGGCTCTGGCACTTCTCAAGCGACAGCATCAAAGGCCCAGATCTTGCTCTATTTTTTTTTTTTTTTCTTCTTTTTTTTCCTGAGGCACATAGCGCGCAGTGAAAATCTGGGGCGCTTGAAGTGTCTTGAAAAATGTGACTTAAAGTATCACAACATGAAACGAGACCTAAGTTTCCTTTTGATTTGTGTCAATTCCTTCCACTTCTGGCTCTGTCTGCGTGGGGATTTTTTTGGGGGGATCTGTTTTCAAAAGTAAACTTGAGCCGCCAGCGCTGTATTAATGTCAGCCTTTTCCTCTTCCCCAAGTAGAGATTTATTCCAATAGAAAAGACTTTGTTTTGCTTCTGTCAGTGGGTAGACCAAAAATGCATCCTGCGCTGGAATAAAATGACTGCATGAGCCAGTTATGCTCTTCTTGTGTAACCGGCTGTCGATGGGGAGCAGAGGGGGCCGACGAAACGTTTATGGTTTAATACGATAAAGCAGAAAACGTTTCAAAGGGAGATGACGTTTTTAGGCCAGTCTAGCGTGTTGGTCCCGCTTATCTCCCCCCCGATCTCCAGACCCTGCCGTGGCAGGTTGGGTGTTGCAGTGTTTGCTGGGCCTCCAGCTTTTTCTCATCGCTTTGGGTGTTTAACCCTTAAAAGCTCATCCAGGGCTTGGATCCTGCAGATACTTGACCAGCGTGGAGGCTGTAAGTTTTGGGTGGTGGCAGCTGCCCTCCCCAGGCCGTGCGGGCGATGGCGTGGAGCCCCCTCCCCGTGTCCCCCACCGGAGCCTCTTCCAGCCGAGCGCTCTGGTTTCTCTCACCCGCCGGCTAACAGCAGTTGCGTGGAAGTTCAGCTGCTTTTTTTCTTTCTCTCCAATGAACATGTGTTTCCAATATCCGAGGGAGCCCAGCGGTTGGAGGCCGTTGTTGCTGAGCCCGGCGCTGATCCTCCTTCCCCGTAGCCTGATAGCCCGGCTGGGGCCAGCGCTCACTCCCCGGCTGTGGCTTGTGGGGGCTGCACTTCCCTTGCCCCGGTGTGAGAGCCATGCGTCCCCTCCTGCCACGGGATAGAGATAAGCCGAGGAATGAGTGAAGGGGGGACAAAACCCACTGGGAGGGAGAAATTGGTGGGAAATTTTCCTTCTCCAAGAGCTTGAGCAGGCATTGGGTTTCCTTTCTGCTCCCTAGTGAAGCCCAAATTACGTCTCTCATCATCACGGATGGGCTTTCCCAACGCTGCCCGTGGTCCGTGGACACGAACGGACGACGTGGCCACCTCTCCTGAGGGCTGGAGCTGCTGCGGCAGCGCTGGTAGCAGAGGTTCCTGCTCATTTTGGAGGACAATAGTTTGGGAGGCCATGTCATGGGGTTGTCACACGATGTTAAGTGCAGGTTTGTGCCCCTGCTGAGGCAGGTGGTCCGTGGTCCCATGTGGAAGGGTATGGGGAGGGCATCAAGGTTGCTGCTTCGGTGCTTCTGGCTTCACTGGGAGGTGATGGGGGGCACGGCTGGCATGGGCAGTGGCTCGTAGTGCTGCAGGGACTTGCCCTAGGGACAACCACTGCGGAGGACCCCACTGTGCCCACATGGTGCCATCCGTGCGCTCCCTGTGCTGCTTGCCATCCCGGGATGCTTGGTGCCATCCGTCCCGGGTTAGGACTTGCACGGGGCTTGTTTGCGTTGCTCTCACCGTGGGACACAACCAAAGCAGCGGTGAGTCGTGTCCGTCTGTCCCACCACGCTCGCATGGTCAGGCACGGCAGAGGACTCAGCACCCCTCCCCTGGCACAGGCAGGGGCTTCCCGGGGCTGAGCCTGCCGGGTCACCGCGGGAGAGCTTGCTTTTTTCTTAAGTAAAAAGGGAAAAAGAGGGGATAAAAAGCAAAGTTAAGAAAGCACACAGATTCAGAGGCTCGAGCGGAGGGTTGCTCGTCTCCATTTCAGTCTCACCCTCCTGTCTGGGCAGCTCAAGTGTTAATCAACGGATTAATTCAGGTTTCTGCTGCTGTCTCCCTTTGCAGGGAATTTGGGGCAGGCTTTGCAACCTATCTAGTTTGCACACACCCTGTCTTTCTTGTAACACTCCCGTAAAACCATGTTTGCAAAGGCTAAGTAATGTGCTGGCAGGGGCTTTTGGCTGCAGCCGCGCAAGCCCTGCTCGTTGCCACCCAATAAATATCTCCGCTCTGACCCCTCTGAAGCACCGCTCGGCTCCGAAACGGAGCTCTCAAACACCGCCCGGCCTCGGCAGCCCTTTTCTGTGTGTACCAGAGCTATTGGCAGGCGGAACGCCACCCACTGCCGCTTTCCCCACTGGCTGCCCCTCTCGGGTCCCTGGAGCAGGCTGGTGGGTTCTGGTGGTGGGGCTGGGCGGCTGCTGGGCGCTCGCTGGTATTTGCTTAACGCACGGTTCGAATTCTTGCCGCTAGTTTGATCTGGGGCACGACCAAAAGGAAATAACTTTGCAGCTCACCATGAATTTTGATTCCTAGAATGGCATTTCAAGGGAACCAGCAGGAATGAGCCTCTGCTTGCATCCTGTCCGTGCACGGTGGCTGCGGGCAATGCAGAAATGACGTGTGGCCGGCCTCGATAACATGTGTCAGCCACCATAATGTGTCCCCAAGCCGTGATAACGTGTACCCGGCTGCTCTGTTTTCCCCATTCCCGTAGCAAGAGGGGACGGGGGAGCAACCAGCGCTGGCTGGGGTGGGCTGGAGCCTTTCTTGCAGCTCCTGCTCCATCCCACTCCCTTTAGAGCTCGTCCACCCGCTCCCAGCAAAGCCCAAAGTGTGTATGTGTCTAGTTGCAAGTTTATAATATCAGGGACCCTTTGGGGAAGGGGAAGAAAAGAGATGCTTTTTGTTCTTGAGCTCTACCTTCTCTTTTGTGATCTGCTTGGAGCAGATTGCATGCACACGGAATGCAGCAACTCGCTTTCTCCTGCTGTTTTGTGTATTTGTAGATAAAAGGGTTTCGCGGCTAATCCTCGCCAGGTGCTGACATCGATGTTTTGTGCAGGTGAACCAAGTTCAGATACTCATCAGCGGCCACAGCGCTGTTCCTGTGGCTTTTCCTGGGTTGGTGGTGGCTAAACACCAAAACTGGTCCCTGCAGACGCCAGCAGAAGCCCCTGCTGTCCTGGGCTGTGCCTCACAGCAGGAGTTTAAGAGGAATTAGGTCTGGGCTTGCTCCATCGTGACCTTGTCTGTGTCTGCCTGGGTCTGCACAGGGCTAATAGTGCAAATCAAGCTTGTGATCACCTTAAGCCAGTTATTCTCCTTTGGTGTCTTCACACGAACGTGACGTCTAGTGACAGGTCTTGTTCTTAGTGAAAAGAATCTCTTTTAAGTACTCTAGGGATTTTTGAGGCCACCCAGCGGGAATTGGTAGAATATCTAGAAACTTTCAAAATACTCTACAAACATACAGTTGGGTCTCCTGGGGGACCCCTTGGTTCCCTCCCTGTGCGGGGAGGTGCCCATGGGAGGTGACCTCCGTGGATGAAGCACTTGCAGAAGCCCATCGGAGCAGAAAGTCGTGTCAAAGGTACCTTGAGCTTTTCTGGCTTTGGGTGCAGAGCATTGTGGGACACGCTCACTGCGCCTGCGTGGGTGCTGGTGGCCACGGGCAGAGATGTGGGCTGGCTCTGGCTCTGCCTCCTGCTCTCGGGCTCACCTCCGGCATCCTCTGGGTATTGGTGAGGGCTCGGTAACAGGGTTCTTGCGTATCAGTCGAGCTGAAACTCAAATGTTTGGCTGATTGTGAATTCCTCTGCATCAGCTACATATGCATCCCGGTCTTCACTCTGAAAGAAAAGCTGATGAAAGAGGCAGGAACACAGTCTCAGTAGGGAAGAGGCTTTTAGAGGGGAAAAATTGTTTGAAAAATAGCAGAGAGAGAGGAGGGGAAAGAAGTCTGCTGGGAAAGGAGCATAACTGCATTACTTCCTTGGAGGTCTGGGAAGTACATTATGCAGAGCTCCAAACAATGTTTGCCAGCAGCAAGTCTGCTTAGATGTGTCCATGGGGGTTTCCTTGTGTTTTTTTCTTTTTTTTTTTTTTTTTTTTTTAATTGCCAAACTCTTTGTTTCCTGGGGCCCAGGGTGATCTATGACTCCTGAGTTTGTGTTAGGAACTCGTTTGTCCACACGCTAATGATGTGCTCTGGGCTATGTGTGTGGGGAGAAGGTCCACCTGGCATGGTCCAGCCCAATCCCTTGGAGAGGAGTGGGTTTGACCATGAGAGGGCTCGGCTGGGTCACCAGTGCTGGCTGCGCCGGAGCAGCCTCAAGCTGCTGTTTTTGGATCAGCCAGAGCTGAGCGGGTCTCTCCGCGGTTGGACATCCCTCCCTTGGTGCTGGAACTGGGCAGGGGTGGCCTCATGGGATGGGGACGCTGTCTTGGTGACTGCCAAGGAGCAGGATCAGCCCCTTCCCCTTTGCAATCCTGTGTCTCTTGTTGGGTTTGCAGGAGCCGTACTGGGTCTGCGGGAGTCTCTGAGCCCTTTGTAGAGCCCAAGAAGACCATGGTGGGGTTTGGCTTGAGGTGTTGGCAGTAGGTGCTCTCTTGGCCATGTTCTCCCTGAGTGCTCTGCTCTGCTCCATGTTCCCCCACGCAGGGCTCCTGCTGGGTGCCTCATCACACCTGACCATTTTAGGTCACTGTCCCATTTATTTTGGTTTCTTCCCTGTTGCCACGGGCCCCTGGTTTGTGGCACAGGGCTGGTTTGCCCTTGGGGAGGTCTCGTTCTTGGCCCCTGGAGCCTATGGCTTCTCCGAAAGGTGACTTCGCCTCTCTCTGTCCCAGTTTCACCAAAGATGAGTTGGGTTGTGTCCTGCTGGCACATGCCACCACCAGAGGTCATGCGGATGTATGAATGGCAGAGGTGTCCCTTTGCTTCTGGGGCCCAGTTGACCTTCCTGCCCCTTCCCTGTGTGCTTTCAGCAAGGGCTCATTTCAAACCGGCTCCTTAGTGCATGAGCACCCCAAAGGTGTTCCTGTACCCTGGTCTCCCCTGGGATCTCCAGGTTTCCTTTTTCAAGGCAACATCTTCTCAACTGTCCTGCATGGACATGTGTCCCCATCACCTCCAGTGCCATCGAGGGGGACCTGCAGCAAGTGGAGGTGTTCCAAGGAGGGCTTTCCTGTAGCTGGTTTGGGAACGCCCAGAGGTAAAAACACCTTCAGGGAGGACGGAGGAGGGAGGGAGGGTCATGGCCAGGCGTCCTCATCGCTGTCTGCAGCTGGACTGCAGCCCTCGGTCGCGGAGCAGCGTGGCACCGGAGGTCACCTCGTGCTGTCAGCGGGAGTGTTTAGCAGGGAGGGATTTCCTGAGGGGCTGATGGTTGGGCTTATGCAATCTCTGCAGCTTTCTTCTGCTGAGACTTTCGTCATAGAGATTTTTCTGACGTTTTTGCCCTCTGGGCCAAGCAGCATCTCTTCTGTGCCGTGTGAGCCCCGGGAGAATTAGCAGAGCCTTTTTTAATCCCAGCTGATGGGTGCGAGATGTGGTCCTGGCTCGTGCACGACATCGGGCTGGTGCTCGGCGCAGGAGGGAGCGTGAGCAGGAATAGTCACTCGTGAGCGTTTCACATCACGCTGTCCCTGGCTGGCGGGTGGCAGCGGGTGACAGCTTGGACGGGACTGCAGGAGGTTTCATACTGTGGTCTCTTCCCGGCTTGATTTGTACACCACGGGCGGGCTGGCCCCACATCCAGCATCACGCGTGCTCTCATCTGGCTTTGCCAAGGACGCACGTAGCTTTGGGCAAGTTCCCGCAGTCCTCTGTGGCCCAGCATCTGTGCAGAGATAAAAAACCTCTCCCACTACACGGAGCTTTGCCGGGGTTCACAGGCAATAACGGGGCGCTTTGAGAGGGCAATGTTTTAAGACTTTGTCTGCAAACCTCCTCTGAGACGGACGCTTGCTGTCGTGCTTTTAAGAAAATGTCTTTATTTGTCCTATTTGAAAGGAAGCGATTCCCCCTCTGCATCTAGTCATTGAATGCCCCCTCTCTGCCGGGGGATTGCAGCAGCCCCACGCCTCACTAGTGGTGCGCGAATCCCTCGATAGGATGAGGGGTAAGATAGGACGAGGGGTAATGCCTTCGAACTAAAAGAAGGGAGATTTAGATTAGACATTAGGAAGAACATTTTCGCTGTGGGGGTGGTGAGCCCCTGGCCCAGGTTGCCCGGAGAAGCTGTGGCTGCCCCATCCCTGGAGGGGTTCAAGGCCAGGCTGGACGGGGCTTGGAGCAACCTGGGCTGGTGGGAGGTGTCCCTGCCCAGGGCAGGGGGTGGCACTGGGTGATCTTTAAGGTCCCTTCCAACCCAAACCATTCCACAATTCTATGATCCCCTTTTTTCTGCTGTATTTTTCAGGCTCCGGCCACTAGACATCGAGTTCATGAAACGCCTGAGCAAAGTGGTCAACATTGTCCCCGTGATTGCAAAAGCCGACACGTTAACGCTGGAGGAGAGGGACTACTTCAAACAAAGGGTAAGGGGCTGGTGGCTCTTATCTGGGCTCCCATCTCTTGTTCCCCATCCCCTCCTGCCCCTTTCTCCCCCCCGGCAGGGCTGGGAAGGCGAGCGCCTGGCCGGGAGCCCGGCGCATTCCTCCGGCTGCAGCTCTGAGCGATCCCACGTGGCCGGAGGGAAAGGCTTGCGCTCCAAGCAGTTCCTTGTGTTTCTCTTGGATCTTTGTCAGTGTAGGATAAGTTTCAAGCTCTAAGTCTCCGGGCCTTTTTCTCCTGCCTCCTTTATTATTGTTGTTATTTTCAGGCTGGTTTCTGTTCTTTTGGGAGGTAGACGGTGCTGCACGTAGAGGCTGGAAAAGCCATTCTGTGCAGCATCATGCACTGATATAGGAACCAGGCAAAAAAAAAAATGTGTGGGCTTGCTGAGCTCAGCTGGGCAAGATTTATGGAGGAAGCAAGGCATGAAATTCCCTTGGTCAGGGAGCCGAGGAGGGGCTGTCTGAATCCACAGCAAGGCATGGGCTTTCCTCCATGCATGCAAGCCTGGTGCTGCTGCGAGGTGGAGATGCCCCGCTTTGGGGTTCGGTAAGGGGCTATAAATCTGTTTGTGTAGCTGATGGACGTGGCTAGAGGCGCGGTGGCCTCAGCATCCCCTGCAGAAGTTAGCAAGCCACCGAGCTCCTTGGCCCATGAGGCTGAATTGCAGGGAAGTGAAGGGAATTGAAAAGGGGTCTTGCCAGAAGGGCAGTTTTAGGGGCCACCTCTGATAGGGATGTGACATGCAGTTGGGTATGGAGAGCACGGCACATTGGCCAGGGGTTGCTTGATGCCTCTGTGCAGAAGAGTGTGAGCCACCCTGTCCCACGCCGGTGTCTTCCCAGTTCTCGATGGGCGGGATCAGGCACTGAAATATCCAGTCTGGTTTGGGGGCCGAGTCCAATCTCTGCAAGCAGTTCCCTTTAGCAGTGAGCTAGAGGATGGCTGGAAAAAACAGGTTGCCCAGAAAAGATGTGGCTGCCCCATCCCTGGAGGGGTTCAAGGCCAGGCTGGACGGGGCTTGGAGCAACCTGGGCTGGTGGGAGGTGTCCCTGCCTAGGGCAGGGGGTGGAATGAGATGATCTTTAAGGTCCCTTCCAACCCAAACCATTCTGTGATTCTATGAAATGGAGCCGAGAGGTAATCCAGGCTGGGCTTAGTTGGCGCGTCGGCCTGTTTTTATGGAGATCTGCGAGGAGCTGGTGCGGGAGGATGGGGGTGTGAGTCCTCAGCGCTCCATCTTCTCTCTGCAGCGGCTTTTGCTGACTGCTGGCTCCGTTGAGAGGTTACGAGTGCTCATATCTGGGTGTCTGTGGCTAGCTGGCTAGTTCTGGGACTACAAAGTCAGTCTGGGACCTAGAATGTCATCTGGGCACTCTCGGCTGCTGATACCATCCTTGGGGAGACCTCCTGGCTCGCCCGCTCTGCACCGGCTCGGCGCGGGATGAGCTTGCCCTTTCTCTAATTACATTCCTGATTGTAACCAGACCCCCAAAATCCTTCCAGATGGAGGGAGAACACGTAGCCATGCGGTGTGTTTGCAATGTCCCTTCTGCAAGGGGCTCACCCTCCCTACGCTCACGGCTCTGGATCCGCTGATGCAAACGAGAGGGCAGGTAATTAGTGCAGGTGGGCACAGGCCGGCACCCTTTGCTCCAGCCCGCCTGCCTGCGTGCTGCCAAAAAACGGAGCCCCATCTGCATCTGGGGGTGTAGCTGGTTGGGAGAGGCGATAGGTTTGGGGTTTGGATCGGGGTGGGCAGGCGATGGAGAAGCACCAGCCTGGCTGCCGGCTGCCTAGCTTGATGCCAGCGCTGCACTAGGCTTGTGGAACGGGCTCTGAGGCCCTGCGGAGTTGGCTTTGTTGTGTTGTGCCCCTAAAAATAGTGTGCTGGGGGGTGGGAGGCCGGCTGGGGGGTTTCTTTGGGTTGGATCCACTTCCTTCGCCAGCCTGAAACGTGGGGCTGACGCGGAGTTCATTGCCATAGGAAGGATGGGAGCGGGGACACAGGCTGTGTTTGGGTTTGCAGCTTTGTTGGAGAAGGCTGATCCTCCGTGCTCCCCGTGAGCTGAGCCTCCACCCAGGAGGCAGACTTCGGCATCTCTTCCCCTTGCACAGAGGCAGTGTCCTTAGAGGCTGCTCTTCCAAGCTGTCTATGTCCGTGTCCCCTTGGATCAGGCGCTGCTGTGACTCCTTTTCCAAGGAGCATAAGCAGACACCAGAAAGCAACTTCTTCACTTGGGGTTACGTGCCTGGCAGCTGCATTCCCCGTTGCCTGGTGCAGCTTGTATTGTCTCAGTGTCTTTTTCGATCCCAGAGCAACGCCCAGCTCGTGTAACTTCATCTCCCTCTCAGCCTGAACCGTGGCTCGGCACCAGGTTCTCGCAGAGATTCCAGGGCAAGCGTTTGGTAGGTGTGTAGCAGTTAAACACAGGTCTCTGTCCCCAAGGAGGGCAGTGTTTAGGATGGAGAGGGAAGATGTTGCTGCTGGGTGCTGCTCACAAGAGCCCCTTGGGTCGGCTGGGAGCTGCCGCCATGCTGGGAGTGCAGCTGCTCTGCCTGTGTCTTCTCCACATGTTCTTCTGCTCTTCTCTCCTAGATAATGGCCGATCTGCTCGCCAATGGGATCGACGTGTATCCTCAGAAGGAGTTTGATGAAGACTCTGAAGATCGGCTAGTGAATGAAAAATTCAGGGTTAGTGCGTGATGTTGCGGGTTGGGTGTGCTTGGATGGGCCCTGCACCTCTGGATGGTGGTGATGGCCTGGGCAGCCTCTGGCAAAGGGCCTCTATTTTCTTTCCAAAGCTGCTGTGCCTCTGTCCAAGGCGTCTGCCCACGTCCTGGGGCCGGCCCCGAACCAAGGATCCTGCCAGAGCTGAGAGCAGGGATAGAAAGAGGGTGAGGAAGGTACCTGGGGAAGGTGTCCTCTCCCGTCCGTGCTGCTGCTCCTTCCCCCAGCCCCGTTCCTCAAAGGTGCCCTTGGCCGATAGCGGGCAGGGAGGTCCTGTGGCCCCTTGTCCTGCCCCAGGGGCAGGGAGGGCCAGTGTCTGCCCATCCCTGGCGAGGGCAGCAGCCTTCCCAGCACCTGGAGGGAATTTGCCCATAGGCTGTTCTGCTTTCCTGGCTGTCAATTCCTTGCTATGGGAAGTACCTAACAGGTTTTTGGCTCAAAAGAGTGAATTGGGCAAATTCAAGGAAGAAAAATGTCTTTTAGGGCCTCTTAAGTACAAAGACACCACCTTGGTTTGGGAAATGACTGAGCCACAGGTTGCCAGATGCTGGTGGAGATTCCTATCCTGACACCTTTGCCTTGGCTGTGCACTGGTGCCTGCCAATAAGGTGCTGGGCTAGAGTGGTTTTGGACTGGTTTTGGACTGGTTTTAGACTGGGCATGTGTGCGAGAGATACTGCTGCCCGCGTCCTGGGCTGCCTGTGGTCCCTGGCAGGCAATACTGGTCAGGAGCATCAGGGACAGACCAGCTCATCCCATGAAACTCCTTCCTGAAAACAGCTTGATGTAGGACTTTTCTCGCCAGCTTGGTTTCCTGATCGGTTTTCAGGAGGAAAACGTGACCTTTTTTTTTTTTTTTTCTTTCCTCAGGAAATGATCCCATTTGCAGTGGTGGGCAGTGACCAGGAGTACCAGGTTAATGGAAGAAGAATCCTTGGAAGGAAGACCAAGTGGGGCACCATTGAAGGTACCTTGTCCTTGTTTCCCTGCCTCCTGAGCCCACCTCCCTGCCCCGACAGAAGGTGGTGAGGTCCAAAACCAGCAGTAGAAGTCAAGGTGTATATAGTGCTTCCCTGCCTCTCCAAATAAAATCACTTTCCTGTTTTGGACTAAAACCACCTTGGCCGATACTCCTACACCGAATTCCTGGGCCTTTGTGCAGCTCAGGAAGCTGCTGAGTGCCGGAGGGGACACTTCTGGGTGTCTTGTCATCCTGCCTGGCCTGGCTTCTGCTGGTTGCATAGTGAAACGCCTAATGGCTGGATTTGAGGGCAGTGCTGACGTCTCTGTGTCTTGAGCCCAGATTAGAGCCTTTCCCCGGCATCCGCAGGTCTTTGCACCCTCCACCATGCACTTGGCTGGTGACCGTGTGGGATCTCTTCCTTCTTCTATCTTTGTCCCGTCAGCATCTTCCTTTTCTGTCCCCCATTTTAAGTCATGGCTTAAAGGTTGGATGAAGGCTCTTGACTCCAGTGCATCTACACGTTTCCCTGTCCCTGACAGCCAACTGGCATGTCTCCAGTGCCACCACCCCTCTTCTCTTCCTCCCCTTCATTTCATAGGTTTCTCTCATTTATGACTCTTTTTAATAGGAATCCTGTGTTGAGGGATGGCTTAACACAGATGCCAGGAATAGCAGCGTATTTTAAAGCTCTGCTGCCCTCTTGTGCTCCGTCCTTGGAAGTTCTGAGTTTAATGGGACTCATTAAACCCCTCACCTTCTGCATGTGGCATCTGCCTTCAGGATGGGGAGAACCCAGGACTCAGCCATGGCCTGTTTGGGTGGAAAAAACATAAGAAATGGAGTTGATCCTCTAAATTGAAATGCCTAGTAAACCGCGAGCTGTCAGACTAACTGTGGTGGATCAACACCCCTTGATTTTTCTCTCTTGCGAGCACTCTTGCTTGCCCCCAGCCCTGTTCAGACAGCAGTAGCCTTTGTCAGCAAGAGATCGTGTCCTGGGGCAGCACCGGCAGCCCGGGCAGCAGTCTCTGATGTGCAGGATGCTCATGGTGAAGCTATAGATGAAGCTTTGGTGGAGCTGTGCCCGGCACTCGTTGCAAAGCTCACCCTGTCCCTTTTGCTGCCTTGTACGGGGCCCACTGAAGCTTGCATTGGTCCAAAGTGGGGGGTCACTGTGGGAGATGCTGCTGGGAGCTCCCTCGTTTGGTGGGAGATGGTGGGAAGGGACTGGGAGTGCTCAGTCAGCCAGTTGGTTGTGCTGAGCTGGGGCAGATACCGGGGTAAATCACAGCAAAGAGGACTCTTGAGTCCTGCACCCACCGCCTCTGGGGATAAGTCCTCCTCTCAGCCCTCCACATGCTAGTGAAGCCCTGTAGAGTCCTCCTTACCCCAAGTGGTTGCTGTACTCCTGCCAGGGGTGCACGCTGATGGGTTTCTCTCTTTTCCTGCCAGTGGAGAACACGACACACTGTGAGTTCGCCTACCTGCGGGACCTCCTCATCAGGTCAGTAGGACTGTGCCCTGCCCCTGTAGCCTTCGGTCACCAGGTGGCATCCAAAGAAAGGCGAGAGCCCAGCCCAGCTTGAAGCAGCTGCTGCTTTGCTCTGCTCGTCCATCCATCCATCCATCCATGCAATGGGACATGGATTCAGAGGGATTTTCTCAGCTGCGGTGCTGAGTTGAGGGAGGAGAGGAGCAATGGATGGGTCAGGACAGACCCCAAGCTTGCCAGCAGTGCATGGTGTGGCTCCAGGTCACCTGAAAGCATCTGGGAAGCCCTTTGGCCTTAGTCATCCTTCGACAGCCCTGGGTCCTACTTCCAGTCATGAAACATCACTCTCAGGATGGTGCCGTTGGGTCTGGGCAGTTGCCGGTCCCTCTTGAAAGAGGTGGCCCTGCTGCAGGGGAATGGGGGGCTGAGCCCCCATGGCTCGCTGGAGGGGACATTGGGCTCCTCCTAAATTCGTCTGCAAGATAAACTCTGCACACCCGAGCTGTTGCTGGCAGATCGCTCTGTGGGGCTTCAAAACCTTGCCCCAGGGACCTGCAGGACCAGGGTCTTCCCGAATGGGTGTTACGCAGCAAAGGTTCCCAGGTGCCAGAGCATGGACTGTTGGTACCAGTGAAGGCTTCTGGTCTTGGCTGCCCATAATTGCCTTTGCTTCCATCCCATGCCCTAGAGATACCATTAACCAGTAAAACGGGAGGGGAAATGTGGTCTGGAGGGGGTGTTTGAAAGCAGAGGCTGGGGGGTGCAAGGGGTGGGGGTGGCGGAGGCTGGGCTGTCCGAACCTTCGCCCAGCGAGGTGCGATTGCTCCCGTCTCCCTTTCCCGCAGGACGCACATGCAGAACATAAAGGATATTACCAGCAACATCCACTTCGAAGCCTACAGGGTCAAGAGGCTGAACGAGGGCCAGAGCTCGCTCTCCAACGGCGTGGCCGACAAAGAGCTGGTGGCTAACGAAATGTAACCGTCTCGCTCCGTAGCCAGGACCTTGCTCGCTCACGCTCGCTATTTCTGCCCTCTTCCCCCTTTATTTTTATATAAATCCTCTGCCACTGTCCCTCTTCCCACCCCCCAACCCCTTGCCAATGTTAACTGACCAAATAACCAGACGCCGTCTCTGTCGTGCAGAGCGGGGCGACCGCTCATCCCCCCCCACACCCTGTTTTGTGACCTGAGTTTTCTTCTCAGCCCCCGGGTCCAGCGTCCCTGGGCTGGGGACCGTCCCCCCCCCCACCCCCACGGAGGTCGGGCTCTCGCTGGCCCCCAGCGCTGGCCCGACAGCCGAGCTCGGGGGAGCAGATCGGTGGGGCCGGCGGGGTTGGGGTGTCCCCGGGAGCCCTGCCTGCCCCTCCGTGCAGAGGCTCTTCTCCGTCCGATGAAGGCAAGGGTTTCTCCAGGTGAATGTAGCCTTCGGAAGCAAGGTACGGTGGTATGAAGAGAGCGAGATGGTGCCATCCTTGTCTCCTGCCGCCTCCTCCGAGCCCTCCGCAGCCCTCCGGCACCCGCCAGCCCCCAACCCAGCCCCTCTACCCTGCCTACATGCAATAAACTGGGAGTGTTTAGGTGTCACCTCGCCTGTCACCGACCCCCGGCCAGGCAGAGCGACCTGCTTTGGGAGAAGTGCCTTTTCAGACTGTTACCTTGCAATAGCGGGGGAGAGGGAGAGGGAGGGCTTTGCCTTGTCTGTCTTTGCGGGCTGCAAAGGGCCTGCGACACGTTGTAGAGACTCCTTTTCCCTCTCCCTTGGACCAGAGAAGTGGCGATGTCCTGGGAACACGTGTATATTTATTTTTCATACAGTTGGGTGGGGTTTTTTTCCGCTGAAGGCTCGGAGTATGTTTGTCCGAAGGGGGCTGAGAATGGAACGTCTCTGCAAAGCGGTGGTGGGAGGCGGAGGGTTGTCCTGTCCGACCCTTGTGATTCTCGGGCTTTTCCCTACGTCAGAGGAGGCTGTTGGGTATTTTTTAATTTTTTAATTTTTTTTTTTTTAATTAATTTTTGGATCCCCTGTGTGACGTGTGTACGTGTAGCACGCTCCTCTGTTTCGCTGGTCCTTGCGCGAGGGGACGGCGCCTGTGCGGACCGAGCCCTGCAGCTGTGGGGAGGGCTGGGGTGGCATTTGCGGGTGCCGTGACCCGTGGCCCCCCTTGCTCTGCCCCCTCCCCCATGCCTCCTCTTTCAATGAGTCTCCAGGAAATAAGACCCTGCGGGGGGGTCGGTTAAATAACGCCATGCCAATGCCGTGCCAGAGGAGCGGCTGGTCCTGGAGCAGAGCTCTGCAGTCCCGTCCCCCGCCACCTCCAGCTCCGCTTGCCTTTGTTGTCCACTCCGTCACTCTCCGTGTCCTCTCTAAGGGATAAAACTTTCCGCAAATCACCCTATTTTGGGGCGGGGGGTGTCACATACTAAAATGGCAGCATGTCCCGTCCTCTAGCGCTGGAAGGCACCTGCAGAGCCCACCCCGTGGTCTCCATGGGGGGCAAAGCCACCTTCTCCAGCGCAGGTGACCGGGAGGCTGGAGGAGGTTGATCTCATCTTGGTGGGGATGCCCGGATGACGTTGCTCAGCGGAGGCTTTGCAGGGGGTCCCCACACATGTCTGTCCCCCGCCCCCAGCAGCCAAAGGGGGGGGCGGCATCGCGAGGAGAATCTGCTCTCCCCTTAGCTCATATTTCCCCCCCCAACAACAGCACAACAGAGTTGTTGAGGAAGAACAACTATCTACTTGCTGACTTGCTATGTTGTAGCAAAAACAAAACCCCCCCAAAAAAGTGTATTAACTGAAAATATATATATAATTCAAGCGTTAAAAAAAGACTACAGAAGGGGAGAAAAATCTCTTGTGTGAGGCACTTCTGCAAATGTCATCTTAAACTTTATTTTTTTTCCCCCTCTAGTCGATATTCAAGCTGGGCCAAGCAAGACACGCCGCTTTCTCCTTTGTAACCTGATTTATTTTTTTTGGAAGGAAAAAAAAAAAAAAAGAAAATAATACAATAAAAAAAACCCTTCGTCCTGATCTATTAAAATGGCCTTTTGGGGGTTATAAGCATTATGACAAATTTAGTCCATTTTTGTATAAATAATAGTGTTTAATATGTATTTCCCAAAATAAATGTTTCGAATGCAAATAGAAGGAGGCCTGTTTGGAAATGTCTGTTCCCAGCCCCGGTGTCATCGTTTCTGCATGGACCCCACGGGGCTGCGGGTGATGGCAGAGTCCAGCTCCGGGGCTGCTGTGCTCTGCTCGCTTTGGGGTGAAGGTTTGATTTATTCCTAACCCCCTTGGCTCTTCCTACGGTGGACATCTGCCCCAGGTACTCTGAAAGATGCTGGAGCTGCTGGTGCTGAGCGCCCTGGGGACCGAGTGCCCTGGAGACCGAGCCAGCATGCATATCCCAAGGGACGCAGGTGATTTCCCTCCATCGGCTTCCATGGGGAAGCTGTTTCCACTGCAGTTGCTGGTATTTTTATCAAGAACTGGGTTGCTCCTAGTTCAAGGCCAGACAGCAGCTTGCATGTCACGCGAGCATGGCTTTGGCTTTGCAGGCAGATGGTCTTCAAAACCTTTTGCAACTGCGGGGGCACCCTTGGGATACTCTTGGAATTTGGCTTCACTTTGAGGACTCATCTTCCTGAAAACTACATTTTTCTCTAGTGTCACAGACAAGACACCATCCAGTCTGGTGTTTTAATCTGTATCTTGCACGTCTATTATATTTTTCCCCCCAAGCCAAGTTGAACCCCAAAGCTGCCTGGACACAGTCCTGGGCAACTGGCTGTAGGTGGCCCTGCTTGAGCAGGGGGTTGGAGCAGGTGGCCTCCAGAGGTCCTGTCCAACCTCAACCCCACTGGGATTCAGTGGTTCTGGAACTGGAACAAACCCAACAGGACAGAAGTCAGGTTGGGTTGGGTTTCTCCGGGCGTGTAGAGCAGGGGACAGGCTTGTGTACATTTTTCTTCTGTTTTTTCTGCTGGCACCTAGGTTTCAGAGCAGTGAATCAGCTCATCTCGTACAGCATCCAGTGAGGTGTGCGGTAAAGTTTGTGGACGGGCCACCTTTGCCGCAGTGCAATCCCTAGCAATACCCTTGGGTTTTGATGCTATAGTGCGTTTTCACGGTTGCTTTAGCTCAGACACTCCTCACCCCCACAGCTCTTCTCTACCAAATGAGTCTATGGTGGAGAAGCAGCAAGGTCAAGGTGTTCTCAGTACTGTAACCGGAGCAAGGCTCGGAGCAAAATCTCTTAGCGAGGGAAAAAATCAACATGTAGTTGTAATAATTACAAACATGGGCCATGGGCTTTGCTCCTGGACAAATCTGCAGCAGCGTTTCCCTGTACGGTGGGGTTTTTTCTGCTGGTGTCTGGGGTTTTTGCAGCTTTCCTCAATGCCGCATCTGACCGTGCCTGTGGAGGGAGATGGGACAGAGGACGGTGCGGGGCTCTCCAGGCAGATGTTCTCCTGGTGACAGATTGAGAAACAGCTTGTGGCTGGGGCGAGGGGAAGGCAGGCCAAATTCCCGAGCTCAGCAAGAAGGGGGGCTTTTGTTTAGCCCAGAGGAGGAGCTCGGCGGGTCGGAGGTCCCTTCACGGGAATGGCGCAGGGAATGGCTTCCAGATGTTAGGAAGCTCCGGAGAGGTGGGGCTGGTGAAGGGGGAGCAGCAATGCCAGATGCTGTGATGGAGCAGGGGGTTGTGTGGTGCTATAGGCAAATCCCGGCTGGGGGAAGGGTTTGCTATTGCAAAACCCCCCATCGTCTCCCCAGAGCCTTGGCTGAAGGGCAGGGACATCCCGGGAGCGGGTGGATGGGGAGGGTTTGGGCGGCGGAGGAGGCAGACAAGGGGCTGCTTCCCCTGCCCGAGCTGTCTGGAAGGGAAATTTGCCTAATGATGCTGTAGCTGACAGAAAGGGCCTTGCACTAATGGCTTATTGAGTGGCCTCACTTTAACAAATGAGGGAAATGAAGATGAGTGAGAGTTTAATTACAGATCGGAGCAGGGCTTTCCGCAGTGACGACCGGTGCTCGCTCCCCTTCTCCTGGCTGCGGGAGGGAGAGGAGGATCCCCCGGCACGGCCGGGCTCTCGGGGTGCCCGGTGGCATGGGTGGCCCTGGGGGAGACGGCTGTTTGGCCAGGCTGGGCTGCAGGTGGGTCCCGCTTCCACCGGACCAGCCCGAGACAGAGAGCATCACCATCCAAAGAGGATGACTATAAATAATAAGAATAAAAGGGAGTATAAATAATTAAAGCAGCTCATCGTGAGTAGTTCCTGAAACGTCTGCCTGATTTAAAAACTAATTACTTGGAGGGTAATCACCACCAGAAGTGCACGCATTTACCCACAATGCTGCTCTTCCCTCCTCTTCCTTTCGCTCGCCCTCCCCTGATTGCTATCCCGGCCATTGGCACCCAGACTTATCATTCATCCGCAGCACACAATAAACGGTGTTGTACTTGTCCATCTCCCTGATTAATAACGTCATTGGAGACCTGTTCAGGGAGGAATAAATTCTCCCCGGGTAGGAAGCCAGGTGCCGGCAGGAAGGAAAACGGCGGCTGCCTGGTACCCGCAGAGCCTGAGCCCTCGGAGCTGGGAGCCCCAGAGGGCCACCCCCTGCTCCAGGAGCATCCCTTCAGCTGGGATGGTCCCTTTGGATGAGCCGCTGCTGCCCAAAAAGCAGGACACCGCTGAGTCACCATAAACCTGGGGTACCCAAGGGGGATGTGTCGTCACCTGCTCGGTATGAGCTGCTGTTAGGAGACTTTTCCATGTCATCACTCTCGCACACCGGCCCATAGTGCTCATCAAAACCTGAATGAGGTGACGTGGGACCTGTCCTCACGGGAAACATCTCCGTTTGATGTGCGAGCCGGGCTGCAGCAGGCACAGCCAGAGCTGGCGATCTCAGGCTTTAATTACTGGGAAGCTGCTGCACTGCAGTTGGGAGCCTGGGGTTTTTTGATCATCTTCGCGGCGGCTCCAGCAGAAAGGAGGGTTTGTCCCTCCGTCTCCACCCTTGTGCCACCTCCTCGTGCCGCCTCCGTCAGCCCCAGCCTGCCAGCTCCTCCTCAAAACCACAGCACAAACTTTCCTTCCGTGCCCAGAGCAGGTCAAAGTTTGTCCCTCTTTCCGACAGTTCGGTTTGTATTTGTTTGGCTGAGCTTGTGTCTGATCCTATACAAATTAATAAGTAATCCTCACCATCAGCCTGATTTAGGAGCAGCATTGCACTGCATTGCTTCATTTAGGAAAACAGAATAATTTATTCCTAACTTATGGGATTCAGGAGACTTCCACCCTGCAGCCCACGATATATTCTCATTAACGTTACCCAGCTAAGCTAAAAACTGCAATTTCATAAGTCATGCTTCCTTCAAAGGCACATTACCAGCTTCCTGGGGACTCCAAAAGTTTACTGAAGCTTAAAGACATACCTCATAGCATGCAGTAATGTACCAAAGTCCCTCTTCTTATTACTACTGAAACCATCTTTTCTGCAAGTTTCCCTTGAGCTATTCCCATCACAAATAACCCTGCGAGGACGGCACAGCGTGCCCGGCCCTGCCTGGGGGCTGGCGGCGATGGGCATCCCAACCAAACCCTTACAAACAGCAGCACGACACAACATCTCGGACGTTATAATCAACCCCGCGCTAACGAACCGATACGCCAAGCTAGAGCCTCTTAGTCGACGGGGTTCCCAGCAGCAAAACTTCTTGCATGTGTGTGCGATGCAACGGAGATTGGAGCGCGTGATGTTGTGCGAAAGAAGAACAGTGTCAAGTGACTCTTTACGAAGAAGGTAAATAGAAGGAAATACGTAGTTGGAAAACAGAAGCAGGGCAATTGCTGTGTAAAGGAGTTTGTAGCTTGGCCCTTGGGGCTCAGCCTGGCTGCTGCGTGCTGCGCTCTTGGGCAAATAGCCCCGGGGCTCCCATGCGGCTGCGGCTGGTCCTGTGCGGCCACAAGCGCTGGCTGTGCGGGCTGCGAGAAGGAGCCGAGGCTCACAAAGATTTTGTGGGGGATATACGGGTCCAATGGGGTGGACCCCGCTGTTCCCAAGGCAAGTGGCCCCCAGCACACCGTCCCCAGCAGCCCATGGCAAGAAGCCGGTGCTCGGTGCCCACCTCGCTTCCCTGCAGGAAAAGCAGATGCGTTTTTTCACAGGCTGCCCTGCAGAAACCTCCTTCCTCCTGCAGGTCCTTCACCCCCGGGACACCTCAGGCTCAGTCAGGCTGTGGGATGGTGGACCAGCTTTTTGGGGGGCTTTTTCAGCATTGACAGCAGATGGGAATCATTGATCCGCCGGAGCTCAGAGCGGCAGCAGTAAGACCCGATTCCAAGAAGAGTCAGGCCCAGAGGAAGACTGATAGCTTTTGTCCTTTACCCTCCCCTCTGGGGCTTCTCTGAAAACCACATAAGCCAAAGTGTTTCTTTTTTTGTAGTTTTTTTTAAGTGCTGGGGACCACCCGCAGTGATGGTGTGGGACGGAGGGGCTGGGATACGGGGAGATGGATGGCTGCGTGCGAGCTCCTTGTCACAAAGAATCGTCAAGACCCAGGGCTTCGCGGTTATTTTAATCTGCACATCATTTTTAAAGGTGGCTTGTTGGGAGTTGGGGTTTTTTTTCGTAAGTCACAGCTGAAAGCTCTTGTTGGCAAAGTTTACAGACACCCCACCCCCCCCCCCTTTTTTTTTAAGGGAAAAAATTGTAGCCTTTTAAGAACTATATCCTGAAATATCTTTATAGAGCACAATGACAGGGAAGCAGACGGAACCTTATTCCCTTTGTGTACATCCACACCATACCACATTAGCCCTAGGCTTAAATTGCCGGGGGAGCAGAGGAGTGTTCCGTGAGAGCTGCCGCCAGCGATCCCTCTTCCCTGCCCTTCTCCTCTCCTGCCACCCGCCTCAGAAGAAAGTCAAGATTAAAATCATATTCCTAAAGCAAAATTACACATTGGAGACTCCACAGCCCTCCCGGGAAGATCGGGGCATTCCTCTATAAATATCTGTCTCGATATGTTTAATTTGCAGATGAAATTAAGCCTGGGAAGAAAGGGAAGGCTGTCTTTTCATGTGTGGGCTGTCCAGCTTTGCCTTGAATATCAAAGTGAAACGAGTTACAAAGCACCGACTCTCCGGGATTATCTAAGAAACCTTGTAGGTCCCAAGTGACGGCGGTTACGGGATCAAAAGGTGTGGTACTTATGCAGAAAGCCGGAAAAAGCCAGCGTGGTTCTTAGATCAGCCCCAAAGTGCCAAATCTCGGGTCAGTTTGCCGAGTTCAGAGATTTCCAAGGAAACAAGGAGGCAGGTGAGGAACCAGGAGATGCTGGGCTTTTGCGTGGATTTTGGATTAAATATTAACTGGCTGCCATGGGTTACGAGGATAAACATTTTCATTAATCATGTATGTGCTCATTATCGTGGTGAGAATAGACTGATTTTGGGCTGCAAGAGCGTTTTGACACTAAGCTCCCATTTTCTGCTCATAGCTTTCTATAAACCATCCTTTTTACGCTTTCGCTCTTTGGAAAACTTTTTCCCACAAGCAGCTTTATTGGTTTCAACATTTTATTGGTTCGGCTTCCAAAACACCAGCTGAAAAGATTTAGCATGAGGATGAAGGGACAGGAGAAAATGCACCTCCAGCCAACTAATCCAGGGAAAGAGGAATGGGGCGATGTTTCTGGGATGGTCCATGGGGGTGGGAGGCTCATCTTGGGTGGGAAAACAGAGGGATCTGCTGCCAGGTGCCAGCGGGAACCCGTGCAGAGGTTCAGCGTGGTGCGGTAGCACAGCCCCGGAGCACTGGGGAATTCGGAATGGGATTTTCCTGCAAAGTACTTCACGAGGCACAACTGCGGGCCCGATTTACCTGCACAAATGAGAAGCAGTGCAGCACAGTGCAATAGGCCTGCATCGCAATTACAGCCTGTTGACATTTTTCATATTAAAAAACACTTAGCTGAAAAAGGCCTTTTTCATCATCCCTTTCATTAAAAATTGGAATTTTTCCTTCTTCCCTCCAATTCTATTGAACTTTTGAATCACCATAACTTTTTTCAGCTCTCCTTCCCTTCTGTTTTTAGCTGCTCCTTTCAATTATTTGGTGCTCTCCTTTTTATTCCAGTAATATTTTTTTTACAGACTTGAATAGAAGGAAGAGGGAAGATAGATTAAAATTTATACTAGAACAGAAAGTGGATGTATGGCCGAGAGTCTAAAACCCTATCATTAGCAATATTTAATAAGGAACAAAATTATTGAGCAAGCTGAGATGTCTGCAAATGACTTCTGCAACTCCCCAAAATGGAAGGGAGCTGATCTAGAGGAGAAAGCCAGCTGATGGATGAAGACATGAAGCATTTGGAAGGACGTTGAAGGAGCAGCTCTAATGACCATCTGTCACGCTGTAAAGATTTATGGATGTTGAGCATAGCTGGCTCCGAGGGACCCGTCCATGGGTGAAGGTAAGACCAGGGGTGGCACCTTGGTGGTGCCTTCTGTGCCCAAAGAGAAACCCCTCTCCTGCTGGTACCCGCCGTGTCCCTCTGTGCTCCTTCCCCTGGGACTGGCTGCGCTGGTTTTCTCCACGGGCACATTGCAGAAGGAGGCACCAAACCCTTTTTCAGGCCTGTGGAGGAAAAGAGGTGGAGCGGGTGCTTGATATTTCCTTTTCTGAGCACTTCTGCAGTCCGGTGTGGAGGAGGAGAGGACAGATTTGAGGTCCTGCCGGCAGCCGTAGCTGGGACACTTCCCACTGGTTTGGTTTTGCCACCTAACCCTACCTCAATTTGCCAGCTGTGTTATTTTTAGCAGAGCACGCCACACTCCTAGTGCTTCTTGCTACAGGAAAAAGCTGATTTAGACAAGTTTTTTTTTTGCTATTGTCAGCCAGGCCAGCATGCTAGACCATAAATGTCAGCTTTGGAGTATGTGCAACGTGGACTTTTGTAGGCCAACGAAGCGAGTGCTGCTGCATTGCCATAAAGCTCGCTGGGCTGGGCGAGGTTTGCCGGCGAGACAGAGCACGGAAAGAACGGTTGTGCTATGGGAAAGGTGCCCCGGGACTCCTCCCGTGAGCCCCCTGTGCTCGCAGGGCCACTGGGATGCTTCCCAGCTCCCGCTGGGCACCGAGGCACCTTTGGGTGCTGCAGGAAGCACCTGCATCCCATTGCCATGGTGCAAGGACTGGGGAACTGGAGGTGGCCTGACGAGCGGTTGCACAGTTGTCTCCCCTCCTGGTGCAAAATGAGCTTAATTGAAGAGCTGTAAGTGCTATCAGCTGCTGGTGCAGGTGCTCTGCTCCTAAACTCTCCGGAGGGCTTAAAAGCAGCGCTGTTTGTCATTAGGAGTGGTGGGGCTGGGAAGCACTGCTCCAAGCCGGGACGTGTGGGGCTGGGCTGACCCAGAGCTCCCGAGGTGGCTCTGTCCTGCTGGCAACCTCTGCGAGAGCTGGAGCTGCCGTGTGTGAAGAAGTAGGTTCAGAGATTTTTTTTTTTTTCTTTTAATTCTGCTTTAAATATAAATGTGGTGTTCTGCACTGTGGGCCAGCGTTCTCCAAGAGCCCAGGGCTGCTCGGGCACTTTGCTGCGTGTGCTTTGCCTCCAGCAGGAGTGAAGTGGGGTTTGAGCGTTCGGTTTTGGTTATGCCAAGTGGGGTATTTGGGGGGGGGGGTGGGGGGGAAGGGGCAGTAGGTGTTTGTTTTAAATCTCCAGCGGAATATTTCTTATCTGCAACCTGAGCTCAGGCCAAGGGTTGGCTCCAGAGCAGAAGCAGAGGACGAGGAGACGTAGGTGGAAGATGGGGCTCTGAGCCCTGGCTGGAGAGACACAGTTTAGGCCTCTGCAGCTTTCGGGGCACCGTGGGGTGCCAAAGCTGAGGGCTCCGAGTTTGATACCAATTTAGCTTTGCAGGCAGCATGCTGATTCTCACTGTGCTGCTTTATAGCTTGGCAGAGACTGGATTAATTGGTGGGTCTCATCCCTGCTAGACCAGGGTGTGTGCACGTGGTAGACAGGGCCCTTTAGCAGCAGAGCCTACACAGCTACGCTTTTATTTAAGGACAGCTTATCTGTATGTATTTCTTTATTTTTCCTTCTTGCGTTAAAACGTCTGTGTAAAACCTGGTGCAGAGGGATGGGAGCGTGTGCCTCTCGGTCCCTGTGAGCCGTGATCCCTTAATGCTGGAGCACTTTCTCAGGCATGTTGGTGGGAACAGAAGCTGGTCCCAAGTCTGGCCTGTGCGTGGTGTGAGCCCCTTCCCTTTTGTTTGGGGTTGTGGCCCCTCATTTCTCTGTGTCCTGCACCACCTCGGTCAAAGCTACGTAGTGGCCAGACCTTTTCCCACGGAGCAGAGGGAAGGTGGTAACTGAGGTTGCACCACGGTTGGGGGCTGCAGACCTGCAGAGACGACTGGTTGCCTCAGACACGGGACTGGGCTGGACAATGCTGTATTATAGTTAAAAGTATTGTATCGAAAAGATGTGCTTGGACAGCTCTTGTACCTCTGGCCTTACCTGGGACACGTATGGTCGCTGCTTGGGGGCAAAACATGCAGTTGCTTAATGCTGCTGCCTGTGCCAGCAGGACAGAGTGGGTCATCACCCCCGCTTCAGGGTTCCCACGTTTCCCATCGGTTACTGGGACTGGAGCTGTGACAGCCCGTCGATAGGGTCATTGCTAGGTATGTCCAGGGTCCAACTGCCTGCAATGCAAAGGGTTGTGTTTAAATGCAGCCAGTTCAGTGGAGCCAAGCTGAGGTGGATGAGAGATAGGGCTGATGGGCTGGAGCAGTGCCTGGGCACTGTGCAGCTCAGCACCCACCACCGCTCCTCTTTAAAGAAAAACATGTTTGAGCTTACAATACAAGTGCTGCGTTGGTGCTGCTAAAGGCCCACCAGTCTCCGCAGAGAGCTTTGAACACGGATGTGGTGGAGCAGCGATGGTCTCCGTGTCCCCGGTGCAGGTAGGGGAGGTGGTGTCTTCCCCCAGGTGGCTGACCCCAAGCAACTCTCTGGGAGGATGAGCACACACCCATCCCCTTGACTCCTTTCCTCGTGAGGAGTGATCAAAGCGTGGCAGTTCGATTTCATAACCTGAGTAAACGCTCAAAAACCAGAATCACTCCCTAAATATTGCGGGGAAGGTATTTCGAGCCTTGGCCGTTTCACCTGGGAAACGGTCTCTTCTGATTCAGCTTGTTCAAGTCATCTTAACAGTTCTTCGTGAGGGGAAAAAAAAAACCCTTCTGTATCCTGAAGGCGAGTATATTTGGGCGAAGCAATAAGAGACTTTAAGAGGTTTGGAGGTTACAGCGGGAAATAGCAGTTATTCCCAATAAGCAGTGTTAAATGAAGTGCTGCTGACAGTAGCCTGAGGCAGGTTCAAGAGTTTCAAGATTTGCAACTCAGAGATTAACCAAAATAGATGTCTTATTACAGGCAAGTTTGTATCTAAATCATTTAAAGTGTCTTTAGATGCTGTAATGTTTTTCCTCCTAAGTGCTCGTAGTATATCTGCAGCTTCCTCCTGGCTTTCGGGAACGAGCAATGAAAGGGCCCTTGATCTCGATGTGTTTAAGACCCTCCGATGAAGGAACAAGGACCCACTGGATCGTCAGGTTCTCGTTTGATGGGAAGCTGCTTTAGCAGAGCTCCTTTTTTTCACATGGAGGAGAGATCCTGGCCCGAGTCCTCCCTCCTGTTCCCTGTTGGATGCTCCACTGTGTGGCCAGCTGACGGCAGAGAGGATGCGCCCAGCAGTGGGTTTTGCCAAAGCTCTGGGTGTAAAATGCCTCTGAAATAGTAGCAGCATGGTCCTGAGTCGGAACAACCTGAGCCTTAATCTGTAAAGGCCACAGGATGCTCAGGAGAATAAATGATGTGCTTAGAGATGTAAATGAGAATGACCATCTCCTGGCACAGGTGAACACAAAACACCTTTGTCTCCTGGGTAGTGCCATCCATGCCAAGCCCAGAGTCCAGCTGCTGCCATCAATTCCCTGTCATCCTGCTGGACTTCTCCCGTGCATGGGTCACCCACCAAACCCTGTTTTGAGTTTTTTCTTCTCTGCTGAACTGATGCTGGAAGGAAAATCAGTGTAGGGCTGGCAGCACAGGGTTACTGAAGCAAATGATCTGCCATCAACAGGGACAGTCGCTGGCACTATGTCTTGGCTGCAACCTGGAAAAGGTAGACTTAAGTTTGATGGGTGAGGAATCAACGTGTCCAAGGGAAATTATCTGCCAAAGAGGGGCAAAGTCCACGTGCTCAAAAGGAAAGGAGGGGAAGAGGGCAGGGATGTTTAGAGGGAGGTGGTCTAAACCTGGGGAGCAGCCTGGAGTGCTGACACTGAGCCAGGAAAATGGGCATTTGTTATTTGGGTGAGATTTCGGTGCTCCTTGTGCTTGCTCAAGTCGGGAGTGGTTGATTTCTGAACTCTCCAAAGTTGGGATGTCAGTTTGCTTTGGCAATTGGATATCCCTGTGGCGACAAGCTGGCCATCCAGGGTGCTTGCAGGACCGGAGCCCTGGAGAGGGATGGGCTTTTCCCAATGGGGCACTTAGAGGCATCAGCAGTTGTGCCGGGGATGTTGTGTGGGTGGATCAAAAGGTCTGTGAGAGGAAGGTGTAGATCTCGACCAAAGGAATACACCAGCAGAGGTGAAACCAGATAAATGACTGGAGATCCAACGAGATTTCCAACTACGAGGGTTCCACATGCTGAAACCAGGCTGGAGCCAGCTGGCGAGGGCCCAGCAGGGGCTGGGTACACGCTGTCTCACGGGGAGTCACTAAGGCTCAGGTTTACCCTTGGGCAGATGGTGTGAAACACCTGAAATCCCCTGGGGCCTGGGAAATCAGTCCTTCTGTACGATGCCAACTTGAGCCATGCTCAAAGTGTGAAATATTACTCTTTCTCTTTTTCCTTGGCTGTTTCTACGTTCTAAAGAATGAATGGCACTTCTGTGTCATTCAATAAACCTGAGATGGCAAGTTTTTCTCCGTGTGAACAAGGAAAAATGTCTCCAAGTGTGTCTTTGCAATGTTACACTTTTTTTTTTTTAAAAAAAAAAGGGAAGAAATGTCCCTTTAAGGAATTGGGTCTTCATGGTGACCTGATGACAGTGCAGTGTCACGTGTCTAGCAAACATGTAAGATGTCATTTCAAAGCAACATAAGGCAAATGAAAGTTAAATTTTATTTTCCGTCTCACCTGTTGAGCGAGCTGGTGGCAGTAACTCGCTGCGTATGGACAGAGTGAGGGGACAGAGTGTGGCCTCACATCCCCTCCAGCTCTAATGGCTTTACCAGGGGTTGCCAATGAATGTTGCAAATGTCAGGTATGAGTTATAGCACCTCTGTGAGCTGAGGAAGGGTTGTTTCTTCTTGTTGTTTGTTAAGTGGGGGAACCGCATCTCAGAGAGGCTCTGAGCTACTATCAGCAGGCAGTTTTCCCTTTCAATAACATGGAGGGGCATTGGATGTTGTGTGTGTCAGGGCTCTTCCATGGTGCTTGCAATGGATATTGGCGTGATAGCTATCCCACGACCACTCTTTTAAATGTAACGGGAGGTGCTGTGTAAGAGAGGATGAAGGAAATAATGCTGAAATGCGTCACGTGCGCTCTGCTTTTTGCGGGACTCAGCACAGTTTGAAGGACCAGGTTGCTCCAGGCTTTCATTTCCTGCAGTGAAAGTGCAGACTCCAACTGTTAACGGCAACAGATGGAAACCCAGCTTTCCTGGAGGCTTCTAAGGGTATACCCCAACTGCCATAATCATGGAGGGCCCGTGAGCCGGGGGCTCCCTGAGCTTTCACTGTCCGAGTCCCCCCCTTCCCACACTGAGGTCCGGCACCCTTCTCTGTACTCTTGCCCTACTTGTGGAGCTGGGGGTTTAAATGCACTGAATAGCCGGAATAATCCAGTCCTTGAGGCAAACAGGGAGTCCTCCTGCCTTGTCCTGTTGCAGCAGTCAGGTCTGTGCCGTGCAGGGGGATGAACCCAAGGTAAAGCTGAGATTGGATCAGGCTTTTGATTTCACCTGGCCCTGAACGTGTTCTGCATCATCGTTGATGCTGCTACATTTATCAGGAGTCTTGTGACACCTGGTGTTTCCATTTCTCCTGGAGTCTGGTGCTCTGACAGCATCCCTTGTTCCCAAGTGAGCCTCTCTGGCCCTTGAAGAAGCAGAGAGGCACTTCAGCAAGTGAAGCTCAGGGCCCTAAAATACTTGCTTTCTGTGCATACAAGCTTATCATAGCAAAACATTATGAAATTAGCTGTAAAATTAACTATTTGGAAAGCCTGTTTTATTTTTTTGATTGCTTGGAACAGAAGGACAGACCCAGCACTGCCCCACGGAGACCGTTCAGTGCTGCCGGCGGTGCCCCTAGTTTGTGTGTGCTGGAAGCATCGAAGCTGTTGCCCAAGGAGAGGCAGGGACACAGGGGCTGGTCCTGGGTGACTCCATGGCAGCAAACCCCTCTGGGTGCTGTGGTGCCCCCCGCCCCAGGCAGGTGGGATGTCTGGCTGCACAGCAAGGAGAACAAAACTGGGTGTGCAGAGCCACGCTCGGCCGGCTGGACGTGTGCTGCCGGTGCCGTTGTTGACTTTCTCCAACGGGAGCCTCAAGGATTTAAATCATGGTCTGTTGAGAGAGGGGCAGCCTGGGGAAAGCCAGGTCTTGGTCTCTCTGAAATGTTTTGTGAAGTCTGTGTCTTGCTGGATTTTGGCAAGAGAGACCTTGATTTAGCACGAGGTTTTAAAAGTGGTAAATGTGAAACATCTGCTACAGTTGTAAGCAAGCCAGAAACAGGGGGGCAAGGCCTGTGGGTGTTTTGCTTACAGACCTTGGCAAGAGGGAGGCTTTCCTTTTTTAATTTTAATTGGCACCAGGAAGATCTTTGAGACCTTGGAATCCCAAGCACCAGTCAGGAGAGCTGGGTGGGACTGAAAGGTGCCTCTGCACCTCTATGAGAGCCTGACAGTGATGTGAAGTCAGGGAAGGGGCAAATGAAACTGTGGAGCTTTGAGAGGTATGTGGGAGGAGCTGGTGGAAAAGGAGAAGGGGAGACTTCTACACATCCTTGCCTAGACTTGTAAAGGCCTAAAAATACCCAAATCCCTACAGCCCGCTGGTTTCAGGGGGTGCGTGGGAAACAGGGCTCGGTGTGGTTCCTTGGATGGAGCACCTTGATGCATCTCCTGTCCGCATGTGCTGCCCAGGGCAACTTGTGGTGCTGGACCACCCTGGAACTGGCACCTCATGAGGGCAATCCACCTGATTGCACTTGGGGTGAGATTAATCACTCCTGCAAGGGCTGGGTTTCTCACCTGAGAGAACAACCAGCTGAGGGTAACTCCTGCAGACCTCGGTGTCCCACTCCAATGCCCACAGTAGAGCAGGAAAGTCCCTCCTATAATATCTGCTGGAGACCTGACCCAGATAGAAAGCCTGAGAGAGGGACTTGTCCGGTCCAGGCTCTCCTTCCTGGCCATCGGCATCAAACTCTTTGGAGGAAGATGTAAGAAACCACGTACGATCTGCCTGGAGGGGAGGCTTGTCCCCGGTCAGGAAACAGCAGGTTTTATCCTTTGCATTAAATGGGCATTCAAATAATTCAACAGTGGATGTTCTCCTCCTTCGTGTACCGATGGAGTTGTTTTTTGTGGCTCTAATGCTCTCATGACCTCAATAGTGTCTTCTGTGAGTGAATTTCTCAGGTTAATTATGCATTAAGTTTACATAAGACTTTTCCTTTTTTAATCAGTTCTAAACCTGCTGCTTTTGGATATGCTGAATGCACTGACACTCGGGTGCTGTCGGGGGGGCCTACGGGAGTACCGTACCCACCTCCCTGCCCTGCCAGCTCTTTTGTACCCTCTGGTATGTCTCCTTTATTTGTCACCTTGCTATATAAGCACTCCTGAGGCTTCTGGCTTTATTTTTTCCTGTACCGGCTTATCTGATGTGCACTACGGTAACATAACAGCAGGAAGGAAGGTGTTTGCTGGTGTGATTGAGATATGTTGTAGTTGGCTTGCTCTCCTTCTCTCTGGGCTGGAGAATTGCGTGTGTGTGCTCTGGGAGAACCTGCTGGGGAGCTGCTAGGAGCAGCTAAAAAAAAAAAAAAAAAGAAAAATCAGCCTCAATCTTCCCCGTGTGGCCTGGGTGAGAGTAAGAAAACAGGAGGAAAAGTGCCTTGCACCTGGTGGCATTTCTCTTTCTTTTGGAGGCCTCTCTATTTCTCTTCTTTTCCTCTTTGGTTTTTATTAGCAATCTCTTTTGAGCTGGGTGAGCTTTCCTTCTCTGAAGTCGAAGACCTTGAAAGTAAGGGTTATGATAAGATTGCATAGAAGCAAGTTGGATAACGTGGTTCTTTCTTCAAGGCAAGCGTTTCTGTTTGCAAAGTAACTTGGCTGTCTTGTGTATTTTGGATTTAGGCATCCTGGTGTATAAGCCAAAGCTAACAGATATTAATTAGTTGGAGGACTGGAACTGTAATGAGGACAGTCACTCACATAGGTTGGCATTTTTATTTTAAATGCAAGTAATTAAAGGAAAAAAAAAAAGTGTGTTGAAAAGGTCAATGTTAAAAGATGTTATATAAATAACACACCCCGGGTGAGAGTTGGAGAGGAAGCGGAGGGGAAGAATCGCAGCCAGGTTGCTGGTGCAGCGGCTGCTGTGACGCCTGGCTACGGAGGGATTATCCCTGCAGCTGGAAAAAGGAGTAAAGGAGAAGTGTTGTTTTAAAATCATGGCAGAGGAGAGGACCGTGAGTAGGAAGAGCTTTGCCAGCATATTTAGAAATGCAGAGGGGAGTCGTGTCTTGGGAGGATCCCAAAAAGCCGGTCCAAGAGGCAGTGATGTAGGACGAGAGGAAACGGGTTCAAGTTATGTCGGGGAGGTTTAGATTGGATATTAGGAAACATTTTTTCACTGAAAGGGTTATTAAACATTGGAATAGGCTGCCCAGGGAGGTGGTGGATTCACCATCCCTGGAGGTGTTTATAAAAAGGGTAGATGGGGCATTTAGGGACATGGTTTAGAAGTGGCTTTTGTCAGGGTAGGTTAAAGGTTGGACTTGATGATCTTAAAGGTCCCTTCCAACCTCAGCGATTCTATGATTCTATGACTCGAGTCTGCGATGTAGACTCTGGCTCGGAGAAATAGCACAAGATCCTAAGCGTGCAGCCTACTGTTTGAAGGGCACCCCATAAAACATCTCCCACCCCCCGACCCCACTGAGCTCCTTCAGGAGGTTGTGTGGAGGAGAAGCTCTGAGAGAAGCCTGTTTGGCTAGGTTGAATGCTGGCATGGGGTAACCTGGGAGGCAGGGATGCTTGGAGACCAAGGACCAAAACCAGGGATGAATCTATGGAGTGGCTTGGAGTAGAGCCATACCTTTGGGTTGTGATCCCAGGAGCATGTGTGTGTGATGGGAGAAGGAAGAAAACAGTCAGCTCCTGGATTTGAGATATCTGGCAAGGTTATGCTAGAGATGCTCAGATGTCTCTGCAGCAGGGAGTGATGTTACCTGTCCTGTTAGCCCAGGGAAGTCCCAGTGGAGTCTCCAGTCAATTTTTCTCTCACCCTGCTGTTGGTGAAACCAAGCTGTGGTTATCTCGGGGTGTCTGTCTCCAGCCTCGAGAAAGAAAATTGACCCTGGAAATGGCAGCCTGCCCATGGGAGGGGGAAGTCGTGCAGTGAGCTGCGGTGCTGAGCGCTTGCCATTGCGTGTGGGCTCTGCAGCCCACAGCTCACCTGTGCCCTGCTGCTGCCGGCAAGCCAGGCTTGGCAAAATGGGTGTCCCGTGGGGGTCCTGTGGTCAGGGTCTGGCCAGCCTGGGCTGCTGAGAACCCACCCAAAATTCCTCTCGGAGCAAGCTGAGCTACAGCAGGCGTTTGCGTGATGGGGGCTGCAGCTTTTACGTGATGTGCCAGCCCCATGGGGAGGCTGGATGTGCCGAATAGCACTGGGTACCACAGTCATTTATGGGGTTTTAACCATTTGTTTCCCTTCTTCAAGATGCAGCTGTCTGTAACGATGGCCAAGTCCTTTTCTCTGGGTGTTGTAGGGCGAGGACTGTGGGTGGGGAATACAAATCAAAGCTAAACAACGTGCTTTGCCGTCTCTTTTTTGTTTAAGAAGCTTAATATATTAGCTAATCATGTGTGTAAACAATCTCAATATGCAAACCGAAAAGTAGCATCCCCCCTGGTGCCAGCTGCTTTGAGCTTCCCCGTTAACCTCTCCAGAGCAAAAAAAAAAACCTTCCCGAACAGCCATTTCGGAGTGTGCAAAATTGATTTCGTATTCGGCCTCCGCGATGGAAGAAGATGGCGGTGCGGAGCCACGGGTGCCTCTTCCGCTCCCTCATCATTTTTTTTTATTTATTTTGAGACATCCTCTTCCCCTGTGCGTCTCGGTGATGGAGGACGGGTGGCTCCAGCACTGGGTGCCAGCGGGTTGGTGTCGCCACCTGGGCACGCAGGTCCCTCCCGGTGCCTTCTGGTGAGCAAAAACAATAAGAAACAAATTTACAGTGGCCACTCCTTGGGTGATTTCCACAGCGCAAAGACCCCCTGCTTTCCACCCCCTTCATGTGCATCTTCTCTTAATTAATTAATACTGCATTCATCACTGCTTAATTCCTGTTTCCGTAGCACCCGAAGAGGGGGGCTGCTGGCAAAGGCGGGTGCCGAGACAGTCTAGATCCGCTGTCTTAGTGGAGGCGCTTAATTAGCCCCTGTGACAATATGGGATCGTTTCCCACAGCCCTGTATCGGGGGGTTTCAAACTGGCTTCTCGTGCCTGGCAAGAGCAGCCCCGTGTCCCCGTGCTGGTCCCCGTGCGGCTGGGTTGTGTGTGCTGGCGAGGAACAGTGATCTGCTGCGACAGCTGCCCCAATTTAAAAAAAAAACAAAAAACAAAAAAACCCCCCACAAACTGGCCTTTTTTTGAGCTTGGCGAGGGAAAGGAGGCAGAGCAACTGGGTTCGGTCTGTCTTGGTGCTGGGGCAGGCTGGATCCTGGGGCTAAACCCTCTTGGGCTGTAAATGGTCCAGTACGCCCGCCCCTTCATTCGCAGCTGTTGCTATCAGTGTTGCAGGGCTCCTGGTCTCCTTTTCTTTTAGTTTTTTACCTTAAACGCAACCTGTTGGCACTTGTGGTGCCTCCTCTGCTGAAATCCCCTGTGCGGCAGGCCTGGTGGGGACGGTGGCAGGAGAGCCAGGCAGGGCGGCCACGCAGTGCTGCGGGGGCGAAACGGCAAATAAAGCAGCGAACATTAACTGCCGCCGTGCTTTTAGGAGGAAAATACAACTTCTTGAGGAGTGTCTGGAAAGAAAGGCAATGTGCTTGTCAGCATCGTTTTGTGGCACGCGTCGGAGTTTAGATGGGTGCCTTTGTGGGTTTTTTTAAGGTTATGTCCCCATCTTTGACCTCTTCTCCCCTCTGCAAAAACCCCAAGGAGAAGGACGCCCCATGTGCCCACACAGCCCGTTTCTCAGTGGGGTGGTGACCACGGGTACATGTGGGCTAGATGTACACTCGTACCCGTGCAGACGCCATCTCCCCGGACACCATCTTTGAGATAAGATGGAGACGCCCCGCGCGTGTATGAGGAGAGGAGGGAAGATGGAGGGGGAACAAAAGCAGCAGATCCACCGCGGCGTCGGGCTCCTTGCCAAGAGTGGCTGCGGCACACAGCCGCGGTCGGGGTGGTGGGGTGTGTGTGTGTGACCCCCTCCTCGAAGCCGACATGGCTGGCGATGCTCTCTCCTGCCGGCGGGCCGGGGCGTGAAGGCGGCTCTCGCCCGGGATGCGGGATGCCGTCTCACCCGCGCCCTTCCCACCGCTAGACGGGACCGTGGCATCGGCGCTCCAGCAGCCCGACGCGCGCCTGGCCCGCGTGACTCGCATACGCAATGCAGCCATGCTTAACGAGCGTGAGTAATTATGCCAGGCGGAGGGTTGGGGTGTGTGTGTGGGGGGGGCGGTCTGGGTTGGGTGTGTAGGGTTTTCTTTCTTGATTTATTTATTTATTTATTTTCTTTTTAATTTCCATCTCTCTTCTCTTTCCCCCCCAGCCCCCCACCCCTTTTCTCACCCTGCCCAGCCCACAGCATTGAAACTTGGCCACCTCCTTGGCGGTGGCTTCGGGAGGGCCGGGGACGCGGGGGTCAGTTGGCACAGCAACTGCTGTTCGGGGACAAAAGGAGGCTTTTTCTTTTTTTTTCTTTTTTTTTTTTTTTTTTGCAGCGACAGTAGCAGCTGCCAGCCAGAATAGCAAATCCGCGCGGCTTGGCACCACTCCAGCTTCCTTGAGGGTTGCAGAGGGATGGTATGTTGGAGGGTAAGACTAGCTAATTAATCTTCCGGCAGGGAACAATGTAATATCAGACAATTACAAAGACAGAATGAAATTACTATAGTGGGAAGGCTGGCATACGAATTTCTCAAAGGGTCCGTCCCTCAGCCCGCTGCCGTGTTACTTTATATGCGGGGGAAGAGCACCAACTGTACATGCGCTTTTCTGTTGTGTGGGGTTGGGGTTGGTGGTGTGGGTTGGTTTTTTTTTTTTGTATGAATTGAATTATGTGTTTGGAGGAGGGGCGGGGGGGGATGGGATGTGGGCTCCATCGCAGGATCAGCTTTTTGAGGAGCAAAAGGGAGAAAGAAGAGTTGTTCCAAGCAGAGATGTTCCCCGTCAACCAGCTATGCCGAGAGGGCAGACCCGGTGTGTTGCTGATGCTACGGGCTCACAGGGTCGGGGATATTTTTCCTGGTTGCTTTTGGTGATTGTACTGTGGTGCCTGTTGGCTACGGCTTTTTGGGAGGAGGATCTGGGTAAAAGGGGAGTGATTTCCTTCAGCCTTTCTGCATGGAGAAGCCCTCAAAGAGCTTTGGAGCTGCTGAAAGTTATTGGGGAAACACATCTACCAGCTCAGCGGTGGTAATTGCCAATAATTAGCTGTAATCACTGCTACCTACAGTCGGGACGCTGTGATGAATAGGGCAGTGCAAGCGGCATGGTGTGGGCTCCCTGTCTGTTTATTTGCAGTGGGGAAAGGAATTAGGAAAGTCTCGTTTATCCTGGAGCACAGGAAAGCATCGGTGGGGGATCAGCCTGCGCAGAATTAGCATAGGAAACCCCTCCTCCCTTCTCCTCCTCCTCCTCACCAGGCATTAGGGATAAGCTAATGACTCTCCTCCCTCCACATCTCCCTCCCAGGATGGAACTTAATGCGGTAGGATCTCTAGAAGTGTCATTAAAAAAAAAACCCAAAACAACATGAAAACAGTATCAGCCAAATTCTCTGTGCGATGGTGCGTGTGTGCGTCTGCGCGTGAGGCCCGTGGGGACGCGGCCGGGAGCTGCTTCGAGCCGGGAGAGGATTTGGAGCAACTCCAGCTCGGTTGCTCTTTATCTTAAGGAATCTGAGTAGGTTTTTTGTTTGATGCCTACGTAGATCAGATGGTGCAGAGATGTTTAAAAACCAACTGCAAGCCCTTCCTGCCTGCCTTGGCTGCTATGCTGGACCTCCAGTTGTCATTGAAGCTGTTGTAAAACTTAGGATTAATAAGTGTGGGGTTTTTTTTTAAGGGGATAGCAATGCCAAGTGTTGGGCTGGGAGGCTGGGGCCCCTTTTCCAAGCTGCAGATTAGGAGAAGATGCATAGAGCCTGGGTCTTGTCCAGTGCCCTGAAAAGCGTCCTGGTGGGTGCCCATCCCATGGATATTTGCCTGAATTATTTCTCAGGGCTGGCTAGATATCAGAGAAGTTTCCCATTGGGTTTTGTTAGGGATGAAGATCCCATCCCAGGATCTCATCAGAAGTGCATTGGTGTGGTGCATATTGATGTGTATCGCGCCTTATCTGGCTGCACGTGTGAGCTCTGCCCCAGCCCAGGTTCCCTGTGTCAGCTCCAAAGCCGCCTGCTGAAGCTTGAGAGACCAAAAAATTCCCTCTGGGGCTGAAAGAGATGGATCCCCAAAGCCAGGCCTCTGGTCTCGCCATCTGCTGTACCCACCCTGTGTTTGCTCTGAGGGTCCCACAGCACTAGGGTACACAGCAGGCGTTCCTTCCCTGGATGTAGAAAGTGTCCCCTCCCTCCAGAGGAGGCTGAGCTCAGCCCAGCTGTCCCCTCGGTTCCTGTCCTTGTCCACCAACCTGCAGCCAAGCGACCTCTGGGGCCAGAGGTTTTGGGGGAAACTTTCAAGTTCAGGTGGCTTGTGTGCCTGCAGGAAAAGGTTCTCGGAGATCTCCTACCCAGGTAGCAATGGCTCTAGTTATGGATGCTGATGAGCAAAAGAGGATGAAGAAACAAATTAACCCAATCATTTAATAAACAGTGATTCCCTTGGACTCAAGCTTGAGTATTGGTTCTAATTAGAAATGATGAAGTTCAGTCCCTGTTCTGGACTACGTCTGAAGTCCTGCAAAGGATGGACTTTCCCAGTTCAGGTCTCCTGTTCAGGCCCAGTGCTGCTTTTGATTCCCTATGAGTCAGTCCTGACCCCGCAGTGCTGCTCCTGCATGGAAGGGGAAGAGACAATCCGAATCGTTTCATATTTGATAATTGACACCAGAGATCTTTCTGTAGATTAATGAGTGCATCTTCTTGACTATACTTCAAAGTTTATACTTTATGAATCTTTTATGGAGTTATCTTTACACTGGGGAAAAAAAAAGTAGTAATGAAATTTTACCTTTTAGAACCATATGATAAAAAAACCAGAACCCCCAAAATTTCAGTCAGTTGACTCAAGGAAAGTCACCCACTGGGTCCTGCTCGTATTCACATGGTGGGGCTGCATTTGCTCATGAAGGTGGCTACATCCAAACATGTGTGCTTGCTAAAGGGCTGATCGTGGTCTGGGCACCCTTTCACCTGAAGATGACTCTTGACGCTGCTGAAATCCTCTCCTTGCAACGGGGGTTGCTTCTCCTTGAGTCCTGCTAAGCCTCTCCAAGTCAACCTCTGGAGTTAGGAAATTTAATTTGTAATAAATCTGCATTACAGGACAAGTAAATCTGCTTCAGTAGCTATAAAAATTAATTCCTTATCCTAAACATTATTATATAGCTTTCAAAATGAATTTGCTGTGGTTGGTAGCCTAGTATGTGCCATTATTGGTAATTAGTGTAACAAAATAACATTGCTGTAATATTTCCTGTCTACCCCTCCCCCAGTTGGGAGCCATTTCCTATTAGAGAATCAGAATTGCAAATGCAATGCTTGTGTGCAAACCACTCGCTTTGATTTTTTTCATATTTGGTGTGTGTTGGAAGTCGATCTGTTCCTTTCTGTGTCTCAGATTGTGGTTTTTTTCCTGGGAGCTTTTGCTTCTGACAAAGCTTTGCTGTGGCACAGGGCACCATTAGAGCCTGGTGCTGGAGTGTGCTGGGGGCTACCTGGAGGTGCCCGATGCTCCTGGATCTCCTTTGAGGTTTATCTTGTGTACAGATGCTACGGAGGTGGTTCACCATCTCCCAGGATCCGACCTTTGTGCCACGTCTTGCTGACAACATGGATCTCCATGGGTTTTATCATACCCCTGTTGTCTTCATCCAGAAGCTTGACTTGTCCTAGAAGATGTGGTAGATGTGCCCGTGGAGGGGCTTGGGCAGCTCCAGGTCTGCCAAGAGATAGGGGGAAGCAGAGGCTCCCTTTTCTGAAGGAGAAAATAAATCGCTGGAGCAGCGATTTCTGGGCAAGCGAAGGTGTACATAGCAGAAAGATACACGCACATGTAAGAATGAAAGGACCTGGAAAACTTTCTTTAGGTTTTTGCAACTGGACAAAGCAAGTTTCTGCGCCCTGCTCTGTTGGCTTGACTAAGAAACCTAAACGAGGGATGGAGATACAGGAGTAGCAAGTCAGAATTAGGTTATACGTTTCCACCACTGTGTGTGAGACGGAAGGGCACCATCGGGCAGCTTTGGTCCACAGCCCCCTCTTCAACTTGTCCAATGCCACCCTGCATTGGGCAGCTCCGCCTGCGTGGCCAAGAGTTATCGAACCCCCTGGTGCTCATCCCAAGTGTCCTGGCATAGTGTCTCAGGAAGACCCATACCAAACACTTCAACGATGCTGACCAAAACCACTACTGGTGTTTTATTTGTGGAGTTTCCCATTGGATTATTTTTTTCACTATTATAAGTCTCTTTTTTTTTTTTTTTGTTTCTCCTGAATTTGCAGCCTTCAGTGTTGCCTTTTGAAATATTCCTCTGCAGCTATGAAGGTTAGAAACTTGATTCTTAGGGAATGAAAGTCCAGATTCTCCTGTAACTTTCCAACTGTGGGACTTCCATATGAAATACCCAATTTAAAACTTAACAGTTTGGTAACAAGAACCCAGTACCGGAGAAGCGGGAAGCCGGGGGGAGGCCTGATTTTTCATGCTGTCCCCAGCATGGAGTTATTTCTTGAGTTTTGATGACATGACAGCTTCAGAAGTCTGGATATATGCCCTGGACTCAGTCACCCCGTATATCACAGAGCTGAAAAATGCAGAAAGTAAGCAGTAAAACCAAGTGGGAGATAGCTTTGCCACCCTGGAAAATATTCAAGATTTAGATACAGTAATAATAATAATAATATCAGTACCGTTCTTGGCCTGGATGAGGATGGTAAATCATAATTCCAAATTCCAGGAAGTTAAAATTGAACAGGCTGTGCCAGCTGAAACCTTTGATTTGGTCCAAGTTGGTTTTGGTAGCTGAGCCTGGGGTTTTGTGTTTCGGTTGGAGTTGTACAAATGCAATTATCTGAAGCTGGAGGGTACAAATCCACTCCAAGCTGAGGGAGGAAAAGAAATTGCATGTTGGAAGGTGATACAATCATGACTTCAGGACTTTCTCCAACTTCCCCCCCCCCCTTAGGTCAAAGGATATTGAAGAGATTCAAAACAGGATTTTGCTAGGAATGCACAGATGTATTTTTTTTCCCCAGTAGAAAACCCCACACTGAGATCAGCGGGGCCACTGCAGCACTTTGAAGCCTCCGTCCCCATCGCTCTTGAGGGATGAGAGCAGTGCTTTGGGCATCGTTGGTACTGGCCAGAAAAACCAGGATATCTTCTTTTTAGTTTCCTTATTGAAATGTCTATGTCTCAGGAGTTTGTCTGGAATTAAACATTTTTAAGCCCTTTGACCAATTCCTCCTGTCCCCTTGCTGTTGAAAAGTGACTTTTCTGTGATGCCAAACGCACCTTTCTAACTTGAAGTTTTTTGGTTGGTGGTTTTTTGTTTTTTTTTTTTTTTTATTTGCTGGCCTTCTCATGTCACTGGCAGCCAGGTTTGCTGCAGTCTTTGTGCATAGACTTCAAAATGCTCAGCTTTTTCATCAAAGTGAAAGCACGTGTTTTTCTACATATGCATATTTCTGCGTTTCTCCTCAGTTCTCTTCCTCCCAAACCTCTGCCTCGCCACTGCTGTGCTGATCGCTCAGCTCTTTCAAAGGACCCCATCAAACTTATTTCGGTTTCATTCTTGGTATGAGCCCGGTATTTCTACATTTTTCAACGAACCATATAATTCGGGAGGAGAAAACAAAATCTGTAGCAAGCTGGTATGGTGAATGAATCCTTACTGAAACTAGGCAAAAATCTGATCTCCTGTTTGCATGGAAAAGTCTGCAATTCTTGATTTCTCAAATGAAACCCGTCTCAAAGATAAGAAAAAAAAAATCTGAAAAAGTGTTTTGGGTCAAATTAAATATTTAATTTCAATAAAATCAAAATATTTCAAACATATTTCTTCATTTAATATTTTATGAGATAAGGCTAAAATTAAACATGAAGTTGTTTCTCAGTGGGGAAAAACAGAGGTTGTTTTGTGTTTGTTTTTTTTTTTTTAAAGAAAAAAGTAAACCCAACTGATAAAAGGACCTTTTTTTTTTCTTTTTTTTTTTCTTTTCACAGAATTTCTGTATAATGTTGTGTCGCAGCAGCCTTTTTGGAGAGATGGTGCATCTCTGGGTATCAGATCTCCTGATGCTCCAGGGACAAAGATGAGCTCTTGCTGCTGCAAGTGTAGTTTGGAGAAATAGGTCCTCTATATGATCTCTTTTTTTTTTTTCTGGTATAGTCATGCTGTAATAGATCTTGGTAGACGGGTAAAACAGAGGTGTGACAATCACTGTGGCATCTCCTGGCGTCTGTGTGAAGGACCTGAGGTTGTACTTGGCTCTTCGAAGTTTTCACTTGCTGCCTGGGCAGTTGAGTACAGCTCGCTTTAGGAGCAGGGACGTGAGCGGCAAGAAACCTCCCGGTTTGTCTGATCTTCAATTGTGCAAGTGTTTTTCTTTATTCTCTTTGTGTGTACAAAAAAAAAGAGATATTTATGAGCTCTGAACCACAAGGCAAGGTTAGGACATAACATCAGAATTTGTGTATGCTTCCAAGGGAAAGCTCTACTGCCTGGTTTGGGTTTATAGATGCACAGATTTATTTGCTTGAATATTTAAAATGAAGAGGTTGCACATTATTGTCACTATTTTGTAGACTGCTTCCTAAAATCACGTTCATTTGCAGCACGCCTTCTGATCTCTTGTCTAGACTTTTCCTGTGGCAACTAAAAGGTTTGGCTTTTTGGAGAAATAATAATGGGGCGACACAAGGAAATGCAGGACAAGCACAACGCAGATCAGTTCTCTTTAATGTGGGTCACTTACGCGTGTGCTTGTCTGGTGGTATTTCTCCTCTGATGTTTGGCATACGTGCTATTTATCTCTTTTCTTTGACCCTAAATCACTGTGTCTGCAGCAAGCTTCCATGCCTGCTAGGAGATTTGTGGAGGGGGAAAGCATCTATGCTTAACCTTTTGTTTGCTACATCAGATTTCTGACAATATAAATAGTTTGCTTGTCATCGGCAAGACTGTTGCACCGGCAGGAATAATCCTGTTTCTATCGGTTATGTATCTTCAAGCTTTTCTTGCCGCTTTCGCTTGCAGTTGCTAAAAGGAGCGCAGATCTCCCAGAGAGTCGGGAAGGACGGGAGTCCACGCGATTGCAAAGCTGAGTCTAATTGCAACAGGCACATGTGAACGAGGATGAAAACAAAAGTTATTGGGTATCCTTGGCTTGTGAGCACTCCAGCTTCTGCTGCGCTGGTGCTAATAGCACTGGAAAACTCAGATTTGGAGGCGGGGGGGCGGGGAAAAGTCAGGTTGAACTTCTGTGTCCGTTTAGTCTAATCACAACTTCAGACAGGAGCCTTGGCGCGATGCTGCCTTCGCTCCCCACGTGCGAGGGACCAAAACGAGCGAGTGCCCCCCTCTGCTCAACAGCAAGGCGGGAGCTACCCAAGGGATGCCATTTCCCGGCTTTTTTTGCTGACGCGGAGCATCGCGCCGCCACCTCGGGGAGTTGCAGAGCCGGCAGCAGCAGGAGGGCAGGAGCAATACCAACAATTTACTATCCTGTTGCAAGGATGCTGCAACGAGGCCCGTAAACGGCCACATAAAGGGAATCCGGGTGGGAGCTGGGAATACACTGACAAACACAATTCTCCCTTAATTTAATAGAACGGTCCATTCAGCAGAGAATATATTGTAGAGCGCTCTCAGGTTGGATGGCCTCCTATTGTGTCTGGCCTTTGAAGTGCTGATTAGCTGGGCTGGGAACACGCTGATAAAAAGTTAATTTCTATTTGCTGTTGCTTTGTAATTGGATGAACACGAAAGCAATTAAATATTAAAACATACAAACAAATAACGAAGTCACTGTAATTAGCCAAAGTTTGATCACTGTCATATTTATTTAGGAGGAGATGATACATCTCAGCAGGTGACATTTTAAATACCCTTGGCTGCTTTGGTGTTGTCTTCAGAGAATGCTGAATAATGTACGGAGGATTTAATTAAACCCCATTGTAAATCAGCTGTGATGACAGGGAAGTGACAGCCACATGTTGAAAAGAGAATTAGGCCGCAGCAAGAGAGATTAATTAACTATTTTCTACAGAGTTCAACCTAGGCATTGCACGGGGAGTTTGTCCGAGGAGGACTTGATTTTTAAGTTGTTCCACCCAAGGCTGGAGCCTGGTGGGGAGGAGGATGGTCTGCACCCAGGGACGTCGCAGACCTGTGAAGGGGTGGCTGCAATGGTTTGTACATCTTGAGAGAGGGAAACTGAGGCACAGGGTGCTGCGGCGGTGGGTGCTGCTCTCACATCCCAGCGCGTCTGCAACCCCAGGGTGCCAGCGGCTCCCTTGGTGCAGAAAAGATCCTCTGTGGTGAAATCGCAGGAATCCAGACAAATCCCAAAAAGCTTCTCTGAGCCTTGAAGCAGGAGGGGAGGGGAAGCTCCTGGATTTTTTCTCAGCTTTGACTGTATCAGAAAACCCCGAAGTCCGTCAACCAGAGTTATCCGAGCTCCCTGGTCAATGCTTTTGCAGGATGCGCTTGCTTCAGGTCCGTTTGCCACTGACCAAACCCAGTCACTAAGGGTTAACCAAACTGCTGTCGGTCTCCAGAATCCAGTTTGGTGGAGTTCTTTGTTAGTGTTTTTCAAGGGCACCTTTACCATTGGAACCTTTGGCATCTTCCTGCTGTTCTGTAGACATGCTTCAGCTGGCTGCACGTGGTGGTAAAAGCTTCCTGTGCCCAGGAAAGCGTGAGAGAAGGGTGTCAATGTACTCGAGAAGGGACAGTGCTGGGAGATGAGCCGCTTGGGTGGGAAGCGCAGGTGGGGAGCTCTGGGGAGACCTTACAGCAGCCTTCCAGTACCTAAAGGGGGCCTACAGGAAGGATGGGGAGGGACTCTTGATCAGCGAATGTAATGATAGGATGAGGGGGAATGGTTTCAAACTGAAAGAGGAGAGATTTAGATTGGATACCAGGAAGAAACTCTTTCCTGTGAGTGTGGTGAGGCACTGGAAGAGGTTGCCCAGAGAAGCTGTGGCTGCCCCATCCCTGGAGGGGTTCAAGGCCAGGCTGGACGGGGCTTGGAGCAACCTGGGCTGGTGGGAGGTGTCCCTGCCCAGGGCAGGGGGGTTGGAACTAGATGATCTTTAAGGTCCCTTCCAACCTAAACCATTCTTTTCTATGATTCGATTCTATCGAAGGAGCCTTCAAAACCCTCTGTGACTCTGCTGAGGAGAAGGGTCAGGAAAATGGAGAAAGCGGCGTGAGGTAGAAATGACAGGGAGCAGAGGGACGAGGGAATGAGAGGAACTGAAATGGCATGGAGGGGATTAAAAAAAAAAAAAAAGGAACAGTATGTGTGGTTAATCAGCAGCTTTCACATTTGAAGATTATCAGGCCTGTTGTGTAATACTCTTAACTAATTTGGCCATTTCTAAAAGCACTGTTGCCTTCTGGGGGGGGGGGGGCTGTAGGGAGAGGAGGTGGTTCAGTTCTCATGCAAGGCCAGACATGATTCCTGGCCAGGCCTGGGAAAGCGTTTCATCTAGAGCACCTACAAGGAGCTGCTTAGGGATAGATCCAGCACCAGTTCCTACTAGACCACACCAGGCTTTTCTTCCTCTCCGAATGAGAGACGGTATTTCCAGTGTTATGTGAGACAAGACACATTCCCAGCTGCGAGGGAAGGGTTTTGTCCACGTTTAAACACTCAAGAAGAAAAAAAAAAAAAAAACCAAGTCTAAATGTAATGAAACAGGAGGAAGTTGGGCTGAAAAACCTCAAATCAGCAAATTAGACTCAAAACCCGCAGACAGTCGCCGTGCTGGGTTTTACTACTGCTGTGCTTCGCGTTGGGGATGCGGTTAAGAGCCTTGCAGACTCGAGATGGACGTGTAAAAAAAAGAAATGGGCTGGGCGGTGGGGCTAACGGGGGCTGAGCGGAGAGAGCCTTGCGAGGGGAACATGCCCCGTGTATCCCGCGTTATGCCTTTTGGGAAGGCGCAGGGTGATTAGGTCTTTTATTGAACTGTCCCGTGCGTCTCCTCCAGCAGGGCCATCGCTGATGGGCAGGGACGCGGGGCGAGGATGAACCTGGATGGCTCGGTGGGGACAAGTTGGCACAGAAGAGGCGCTGGTCCTTCCCAAACAGGTAAGATGCTGCCTCACCTGGGATCGCAATGAAGGGGGGAAGGTTTCGCTGCTGGAGATGATGATTTGCACATATGACTTTGCATTTCAAAGCCTCCTTCTCCCCCCTCTCTCTTACCAGTTAAAACTGGGAGTAATTGTACACATTGCAGGAAAAAATTCATTTTATTCCCAGAGGTGTAAATTAATTGATTCAGCTCAGGAAAAAGACCTGGGCACTGTTACAGCCAGCTCCCTGAAGGCATCTCCTCGGTGCACGGGTCTGATCAAAAATGCAAATAAGGTCTTAGGAGGAGTAAGGGATGGGAAAGGATGGAAAGTAATAAGGAAATGTAATATTGTCATGATGCAAATGAGTCATGCTTCCTTCTCTGAACACAACACAAAATAATGATTTCTGCTGCCCAAAATGGTCTTGCAATTCTGCTGGGTGTGCAGAGCAGAATGAAAATAGTGATCAGGGGCTGGAAAATCCCCCTGTCAGGGCAGAATGAATGGCCGGCTTTGCAGAGCACGGGGCTGACGTGATGCACCAGCCCCGGAGGAGGGGAACTGAAGCCTGACCTCTACCGAGAAGGCTGTGGTGACACGAAGCATCTCACTCTGAGCTCCTCGCTCAAAGGCGGTTGCTGACTGCGAGCTCTTCCTTTCCTGGGTGGCTGTGGAGACTCCAGCCTGGTGTCAGGGCTGCGCGGGGAGCAGTAGGTGTCAGGAAGGGATTTACCCGTTCCCCTGTGCTCATCTGTGACTCGCTGGTTGAGTTTTGGGTCTCTTTCCCTTCTTCTGAAGCTTCAGAAAGAGCTGCTGTGACAGATGGACCACACTGGGGCATGTCCTGGCACTGCTCTCTTGGGCTGGGGTTGGTGTAACCACTCCCAGGGGCTGAGTTGTGCTGCACAATGGATTTGGGGGTGGGAGGGTGTTTTTTTTCCCCCCATGCCATTTGGGCAGGGAATATGGATGGGGACTTTGCTGTCTTCCATGGTGCTGTATTTATGGGCTCCTCTGAATCAACAGGGAAATGATTCATTGGTGGCAGGACCCCAATGCTCTCACTCTCCTCTCCTTTGGCATGTTTTTGCCGTGGCTTCTGGTCTTCTACTATGAGTCTTCAGCTTGCCAGAGATGTGTGAGGAAGTGTTTTGTGGTGGGTTGTGTTACGAGCAAGAGATGGTCTTTGTTGTGGTCCGTAGTTCGTATGTCACTTTAGCTGCCCCAAACTGAAGCGGTTATTTAGGCTACCTCTGCAGGCCGTGGTGAGAGACGACCATCTCGGAGGGAAGCGGCACTCCCGGGGGGGAGTGTCTCCCTGTAGCTAGTAAGGCAGCCTGGGTGGCTGCAGCAGACTCACTAGCTAAGTTGTGGAGAAACTTCATCTCAGTTGAAGCCCAGTGCTGCTGGGTTCCCAGCTGCTGTGGCAGATGGGGCTGGGCACAACTGGGAAAGCTGTGGGCTCGTAGCTGAGTGTGGAGGCTGTCGGAGCGATGCCCTCATCGCTGGAAGCTTTGACTTGCAAAGCTCTGAGAACTGGGTCCTTTTTGCATCTCAAATCGAGGACCCAACCACACGGTACCCTTCTGATTTTAATTTAGCTGTGCCTCAGTTCCCCAGCTGCACAAGAATAATTCCACTCTTCCTCGCAGGGCTGCTGTAAGGCAAATTAATGTTTGCAAACCACTCAGATACTATGATAATAAATGCTGTGAAAGCCCAGGAGAAAATTAATAGCTCATTATTTAGACCAGGACTTCAATAGCATGCCATACGCAGGACACAGGGCTACATATTGAATGATGAGGATAAAGAAAAATATTGAATAGCTGCTCATTAAGAGAGCACTATCCATCTGGTGTATGAAAGGGGGCTTTTTCCTGCAGAAGAGGTGGTCCATGATGATATTATTACAACGTGTGTTGCGATGCATCTATGCAATGGGACTGGGCCGGGGTTATCTGTGCTGTCCGGATTCTGGCATTTTTCAAGTGCTTGACTGCAACCTGGCTGCTCTTTTAACACTGGGGTTGGCTTTTAATATGTAGCAAAGAGATAAAAATGCCAGTAGATGGCACTCAAGAATATGGAGCATCATTCCCGGGTGCGTGAGGCCAATAAAATATGTTGTTGTGTACCACAAATGGCTTCTTCTGCGCAGCTCTTTATAACGGCTCTTTTTTCTACCTTTTTCTGGCCTGGAAGTTTGGTGCATAGAGCAAAGAAAAAAAACAAGCGTGTGAAGCAGCAGACGTTGTTAGGTGGTCTGTGTGTTCTCTGATCTCAATTTTGGTTCTGCCCTTTGGGTTTAAATTACTTAACAGGCTAGAAATCCTGGGCTGTGCTCTCCTCAGCTGACCCTTTTTTATGCTTTGCTTACAGCTTGTCTGTAAAATGAGATGAGAACTTAATTTGAAAGCCGAAGTTAATTGACCTAAATAAACTAAGAGCCTTCTGTTGGCTTTATGGTAAAAAAAAAAAAAAAAAAAAAACCAAAAAACAAACCAAACCCTGCATAACCCTAGCTCTCTTCCTCAAAGGTGCTACAGAGCAGAATGGTTTTCCTGGTGCATTTTCAAGCTGCTGCTGTTTACTAACAGTTAATTGTGGCGTAGTATTGCCTAGAGAGCCCTGTGATCAGAAAGCTGTTGTGCTCAGCGCTGATGTGCAGAGACGGGGAGGCGGCACCAACCTGGAGCTGCTTGGTTTGACTAGGAAAGATGGGCCAGGGTAGCGGATGGAAATGGGGCGAGGGTCTGGCTGCAGCCCCCCTGGGCTATGTAGAAAGCAAACCCTAGAGCTGCAGGGAGGTCTCTTCACGTCTGCTTTGATGCTTGAGTTGACCACAGAGCAGAGCCCTTTGCAGCCAGATTTCCTCGCTCAGCGTGTGGTGTTGCAGGATTGACAAAAGGCAGTTTTGAGCCGGGCTGTCGCAGGAGTGAGGGATGCCTCGTCTGGAGGAGACCCATCACAAGCTGGGGCAGGTGTTGGAAGAGCATCTCCTTTTGCAGCCTAAGCCTGAGCTTTAAGATCTGTGATAACCTTTCTGGTCTGTGACTTCATCTCCCTGCTGGGAATGCAGCCTCAGCTTGTTGCCTCCTCTGCTCTCCCCTGCCCCGGGTACTGCCTGGCTCTCCCACGACGTCTCGCCAGCATGCTGTCTGAGCTCCGCTTTAAGAACATCAGTCCTCGTGTGGCTACGCAACTCTAATTACTTTGGGCCCGCAGATGCTCTTGTGCCAGTTTAGCTTGATTCAGTACTACCCGTAGTAGCTGAAACCAGAACAGGGAGGACTCTGTCTATACCCGTATCGGTGCAGTGATTTAAAATGCTTTTTGGCTGCATTCATGCCGTTTTTCTGATCTGGACAAGTCCCAACGCTAGGCTGAAGGATGCTCTTCCAGGAAATAGAGAGAAGAGGATGAGAAGACAAAAGGCACAGCGTTAGCCTCCAGCTCAGCTCCTCAGAAAGCGTGGGCTGCGGAGCTGGGCTCTGGGCACCGGACGGGGATGGGAGACCTTGGTTTCACCTCTGAATCCACTGGAAACCCATCATATGAGCTTGGTCAGACGGGGGTTAGCCACTTCCCTCCTCTGTGCTGCCATTCTCCTCTTGTGAAATAGTTTTGGCAATAGCCTCTTTCCTTTGTGAAGGTTATTGCAGCTCTGTGAATGACATTTCCCTATTTTACACATGCTTCAGGTGATATATTACAGTGCTGGGGGGGGGGGGGAGGCACTCAGAAGGAGAGAATAAAATGAGCTCACGGATTTAGAGTCAAAACACAGACATGTTTGGGTATGACAGTCCAGAAACATGCTTGTTTTCAGTAAAACCTCTCCTCTTTCGACAATTTGCAGGAGCGGGGGGTGGGAGGGGGCAGCTGCCGGGCTGCTGCCTGCGGCTCTGCCGGTGGGAGCCCTCTTGTGGCAAACGCTGAACATAGAATCATAGAGTGTGTTGGGTTGGAAGGGACCTCTCAAGGCCATCTAGTCCAACCCCCCTGCAGTCAGCGGGGACATCTTCAACTGGATCAGGTTGCTCAGAGCCTCATCCAGCCTGGCCTTGAATGTCTCCAGGGATGGGGCCTCCACCCCCTCTCTGGGCAACCTGGGCCAGGGTCTCACCACCCTCAGTGGAAAGAACTTCTGCCTAATGTCTGATCTAACCCTGCCCTGCTCTAGTTTAAACCATTGCCCCTCGTCCTGTCGCTACATGCCCTTGCAAACATGCCTGAGATGGTGACGGTGTGGTGGCTCGGCTGTGGGGTCAGAATGGAGAAACCGATTTTTTTAAAAAAAAATTATATCTATAGAAGTATAGATGTGCGTCCAGGAATAACCAATTCATGGGTGATTTGCTGTTTCAAAAGCCTTCCTTTAGTGCAGTGCAATAGCAGCAAATGACACTTCTTCATTAGGGGAAGTCACATACTGTTGAAGAATTGCCAACGTGCTTCTCGGCTAGGTGGGAGAAGGGAATCATGGAGTCTCCCAAGTCGGAAGGAACCCACGAGGAACATTGAGTGTAACTCCTGGCTCCGTGCAGGGCAACCTAAAAGTTAAACCATACTTGTTGTTTAGGAGCACTGTACAAGTTCTGCTTGAACACTGACAGACCTGGGGCCTTGTTCCTGGGGGAGCTTGTTCCAGTGCTTGGCCCACCCTCTCAGTGAAGAGCTTTTTCATTGTAGCCAATATAAACTTCCCCTGACACAGCTTGAAGTCATTCTCTTGTGTCCTGTCACTGGACACGGGAGACTAAGGTCGGCATCTCCCTCTCTACACCCCCCTCATGAGGAAGTTGTAGACAGCAATGAGGTCATTCCACAGTCTCTTCTCTAAGCTGAACAAGCCAAGTATCCTCAGCAGTTCCTCATAAGTCATGCCCTCTAGTCCTTTCACCGTCTTTGTTGACTTCCTTTGGACACATTCAAATATTTTTACATCCTCCTTATATTGTGGAGCCCAAAACTGCACATAGTACTTGAGGTGAAGCCACACCAATGCTGAGTATAGTGGGACAATCACTTCTTTCCATCGGTTAGCTATATTGTGCTTAATGCACCCCAGGGTACAGTTGCTCCCATAGTGAGCTTCCCATCAACCAAAATGCCAGGTCCCTTTCTGCAGGGCTGCGGTCCAGCCTCTTGTCCCTCAATCTATATGTACATCCAGGATAACGCAGTCCCAGGTGCAGAATCTGGCACTTGTTAAGTTTTGTACTGCAGGTGATTTTCCAGAGCTCTTCTCTATCAAGTTCTCTCTGTAAGGTCTCTCTTCTATTGAGAGAATCAACTGCTCCTCCTAATTTAGTGTAGCTGGCAAGCTTACCTAGTGCATTCAGCTCCTGTGACCAGGTTATTGATAAAAACACTGAAGAGCATGGATTCTAAAATTGTGCTTTGGAGAACGCAACTATTGACTGTTGAACCAGCCAGATGTTACCCCATTTACTATACCTCTTTGAACCTGACCCTTCAGCCAGTTGTACTGTGTACATGTCTAGCTGTATGCTGGACACTTTGTCCAGAAGGTTACTGTGAGAGACAGTATCAAAAGCTTTGCTAAAATCCAAAAACCCCACACCTACTACCTTCCCTTTGTCCACTAGGTGGGTAATCTTGTTATAAAAGGATATAAAGGTATAAGGCATGACTGTCCTTCATGAGCAGATGTTGACTTTGTCCGATGACTGCATTGTCTTTCCGGTGTTTTTCAATAACTCCTAGAATAATCTTCTCCATAATTTCACCAGGCACCGAAGTGAGACTGACAGGCATATAATTACCAGGATGGTCATTCTTACCTTTCTTGAAAACTGGAATAACATTTGCTAACTTCCAGTTGACTGAGACCTCTCCAGCTTCCCAAGATTGTTGATAAATAACTGTGAGAGGGCTCACAATAATATCTGCCAACTCTTTCAGTACCCTGGGATGAATCTCATCAAGCCCCGTCATCTTATGTGCATTCACTTGCAGCAGTAAATCCCGTACAAGTTCAAAGTCAGTTGGGACCTTATCACTCCCCCCAAGTCACGACCCTCCAACCTGGGGCTCCAGGCATCCCAGGGCCCACCATTGGTGTGAAAGATAGAGGTGAAGGAGGAATTAAACATCCCTGCTTTATCTTCATCCCTGTTTGTGACCAACCCTGTCAAGTAGTGGACCAATGGTTGGGGTTTGGAGAGAAAGCAAGCGCAGAGCCTCGGCGTGAGAGGGCTTGTGAGGGTGCATTAACCTAACCTGCCAGGGAGGTCACCTCGTCCTCCAGTCTGCTCAAAAAGCTGGGCCAGGGCCGGTACCTGTTGCTAAAGGAAGATGTCCCTGCAACGGTAATTGAAATAATTACAGCTCACTGTTAACGGAGGGGAAATCGCTGGCCGGGGAACGTCGCATGAGCTAACAGTAGAAAACAGATGTTCCCCACTACATTTACTCTCTAAGTGAAAGTACAACAGATGCAAAACAGCATTAAAATGGTAGCAAGGCTGTAAATACAGCTTCTAATTACTGCGCCAGGTAATGTCAATCGCAACAATCCACGTTTCTCCCAAGGATGCTCTGCAAGCAGGCGGGATGTATAAAGTCTTTTAAAAGATGTATTTCATGGTTTTTTTCCTCACCCTTTAAGGCAACATATATAATCATGCTGACTTAGGGTAGCGGGGGGGGAGCGTCACAGCCTTTCTGCCTGGCGTATCTTTGGTACATGGTGCTGAGAATAACCAAGGAGATGGGAACAGAGCATCAAACGCAGAGATTTGGGGATGGGGAGAGGTGGGTGGAGGAAGCTGCCTAGTATGGGAGTAGATTAAGCAGGAAGGAGCAGAAATGAAGAGCTGAAGAGACAGTGTGAGTGACGGGGAGAGAAAATAGCACCGAGCAGGTTGGTCCCAGCTGACTCCTAAGAAGTTACAGCATTTGCCATGGAGAGGAGGGATTTGGGATTCTCTGGGCTCTGGCAGTGCCTGAGTCACCTCGGTGGTGCTGTAGTAAAGCGTAGTGGTCGGAAATGTTCCCCCCTGGTTCTCTGCTAACCACTCTGTTCATCAGTCTGATTTGGGGTTTGTAACCCTGTCAACCACAGAAGCAGCTCAGCATCTCTTGCACCTTAATAGCGCTGGCAGTTTGCCTTCCACATTCGGGGGGGGGGGGAGTTCCTCCTCTGCAATTTGGGGCGTGCAGGTCTGAAAGACGTTGGTTTGCACTTCATTTCTTTTTCCTAAAACAAGAATCGCTCTTTTTTCCAGAGGTGATTTGTTTCGGAGGGAGTGGGAAAGACACTTTGTGTCAGGATGGTGTCATTGTTAAGGTGGAAAGGCCCTTTCAAAGAGCCTATCGCAGCTTTTCCTAAAGCTGGGGGCGTTGTGACCGCCCAGGCCCTTGTGAGCCATAGTGCTTCCAGATTCCCTCTTGGCTCTGGGATCTGCCTTCTTTCTTGGAGCCACAGCTGTTGGGTGCTTTACAGTTCCAGATTTGCCCTTTCCTGAGGCTGGGTGTTAGCTGTTAGGTATTTGGCGTTAGCATCATCCTGCTGGGACTTGGGGCTTGTGGAGGGGCCCGAGCCGTGGAGCCAAGCTCAGGCAGAGCTTGGTGTGGAAGCCGGCAAGGCCATGGGGTACCCTGGAAAGGAGAGACGTACGTTAGCACCAACACACCAGCGTCTGCACTAACAGCGTTCCTGGACTGAGCGATCACTCTTCTAACAGAGAGCTGACTGGTGAGAGAGCATTGCTTTAATAGGTTGGGCATCTTTCATGGAAACATATGGATTATAAAGAGATATTTGGAGCCTGAATATATCATGAAAGAGAGAGAGAAAAATGTATTTTCTCCTTCTCCTTCCCATAAGTGCTCCTCCAGCTTCCTTGCTCTATCTGCTATTGGTGGCTGCTGGGAATAACGTGTAGGCACTGAAGTGAGAACCTTCAGGATAGTCATATATTACACGGGAGTGTGAAGATCGGTGCCTGCCTAGAGTTTATTTCAGATGTTACTGTGTATTACCGATATTTCCAAAGCTGATGCTCAGCTTCACTTCATGCTCCAGAGCCCACTTGACCACTTACTGGCCCACAGCCCTTTGTGCAAGGCTGGAGAGGCAGAAAGTGGTGGCTGACCCTTCAGGGTGTGCAGGGAAGGACATTTGCCTTTTGGAAGGGTCAGGGGACACCCAGCCTGTGCCTGGCTGGGACACGCCGTGGGGCACAGGGATGGCGAGGAGAAGGGATGTCTTTGCTGCACACACGTAGTGCGAGAGCGGTAATACAGTCGCAAAACAGAAAATCCCCCCCTCTCTCCTCCCAATCAAATTAGGAGCAGAGAGCAGCAGAAAGTGCATTAACTAATCAACCTGTGATTTCAAATTGATTATTGCAAATTGCCAACCATAACAATTCTCCTAATGGCGGTGATTTAAAAATAAAAAATAACAAAACTCGGGCCTCCCTTAGGCCCTGCGCTAACCCGGCCTTGCTGGGGGGCGAGGGCTGTTTGTACATCATGGCCCTCGCGCAGGGCTCTCGCCGTGGCTCGGGAGCCTTGGATCAGCCCCGAATCCGGGCGGTGTGGGAGCAGGTGTTTGGTTTGCTGGTGGTTCTGCCCCCATCCACCGTGGCCTGGCACGGTGAGGCCGGCAGTGGCGGGCGGCCTTGCTGATGGCAGGCGTTCCTGGTGGCTGGGTGCGGGCAGCAGCCCTGAGCACCTTCCCAGCAGTTTCCCTGGCAACCAAGTCATCCTGCCAGCAGCCTGCGGTGTCAGAAAATAAAACAAGATGATACCGCAGCTCCTCCAAAAAAAAAAAAACCCAAAACATCCAAAGAAGCCCCCCTCTACACCCTGACTCCTCCATTCCCCCACCCCAAACTGTCGGCCCCCTTCTTCCCGGCTTCTTCCCCAAACAACTGGCCCCCTTCTTCCCCCCCTGTGTCTTTTGCAGGCTGTCTAGCCATGCCCTTGTACAGGGAGGAGCAGAAAGCACTGTACTTTGAAGACCGCCAGTTGGTTCAGGCGGATGCTGGAGGGCTGGGAAGCTGGAAAATGGCTCCTGCATGAGCTGGGAGCATGGCCCTGGCTGGATGTTGGGCAGGTTCCTCCATGTTTCCTCCCTGGCCAACCAGGCAGTTTGGCTCAGTGTGTTGGAAGCGCCATGGGGCAAGGAGTTTGAAGGCACCTGAACTGCCTCAGATCCTGATTTTGGCACAGATAACTACTACAGCAATGTTCCCTTACTGCCACAATATGGCCTAAGTGTCCATCTCTTCTTGGGCTGATCACTTTCCTGTTATCATGGTCATCCTTATGGAAACTTTATGCTGCCTTCAGTGGACCTGAGATCTTCTCATGAAAGGGCTTCACTGAAGGCCGATTCACTGATGGAGAGCATGTGAGCTCTGTGTTTCATGCAGTTACATGGTCATCTTTTGTGGTGGACTGATTAGGAGCACCTCCCTAGAAGGCGTATGAGATGGGTACGTGTATTAATGGTCCACCTGTGGTTTTTGTGAAATTAACCCTGCTTGCTGCCCATAACAGTAGGTCCCAACTCTTTTGGAGGCAATGAGTTGATCTTGTTGGACAAATTAGTAGCTCGCCTTCCCGCTTTGCCTCTCTACTTCTTTCCAGCTCTTGCCTGAGCGAAGTATTTTACTCCAAGAGTGCTGATACAAAATCCAGAGCAGGTATTTTCCACCCTGTATTTCTCTCCTTCTTTGAGCAATGCAAAGACAAGCAGGAATATTTTTTGGATCCATGCGATGGGTCATCAGGAGGACTTCTGGATACAACTGAACATATGCAGGGACTAGAAATCTTAGTGGGATAGAGAGCTCTATAGTAGAGTCTGTTGTTCCTAATAACACCTTCAGGGCTGGATGTGTGCGTGTGTGGACACTTGCAGAGATGCTTTTTACAGGTGAAACCAGATAGTGTTGGGGAGTCTTGTTTCTTGGGCCAGACTGTCCTTTTTATGATTTATTTTTTTTTGTCTATTAATACAAAGCATCTGTCTGCAGACCTGTTAGTCGGGTGACTTTGACCACCTCTCTGTTCCTTTTCTGAACTTCTTGGACAAATCCTGCAGATTTTACAAGGTATCTTCCTCATGTACCTACTCCCTTAGTGAAGCAAGACAAGGCTTTCCTTATTGTTATAAATAGCCCATCTCACTACTGCTTCATGTTGTATAAAACCTAACTTCCAATTGTTATAAGGGTTTCCTCCAAGGCAGTTTGCCTCCCAAACTTAGCGTTAAATTTGCCAGAACAAAAACCTCATAGCTTTTCCTTTCCATGGGAGGTGTAGGGTGAAACCGAAGGTCTACTCAATTGCACGTGTTGAGCAAACCATGTGTTTGTCAAATTTCTTTCTCTGTCTAAAGCAGCTTTGCTTTGATACCTGCTTCTTCCAGTGCTTAGATCAAATTCACTCAACTGATAGAGTGTGGTTGGGAACAGGGGTCCTAGTTTCATTTGCTACTGATGCCTCTGTTTATATGTAATTGGTTTTATTAATCCAGGAGCTCGTAATCACGGGTACTTGTGCCCATGTTGCCTGATACTCATGCTAACCCATTGGGGTTGAACTTAATCACCTTCTTTTTTGATTACCATAAACATTTGATAACCTAGCCGTTCCCGGCAGTTGGAGAGGTCTTATCGCTATTCTCAAGGGAGTTTGTTCCTCTGGCTCAGGAACATGTATCTAATGACAAGAACGTAATTTCTATGGAGAGGCTTATCCTGTTGGTACAGGACAATTCTTGGGACTATAGAGTTACCAGGTAGTAGGTACCATTGTTTGTCTCTGTGCAAGCAAAATATTTCTAAGATGGCTTAACCATTGCTGCTGTCCTCATCTGCTTATGCTGAGGGGCCCTTGGAGAGCCCCATCCTCTCCTTTCCTTGGGTCTGTTAGTGTTCGTAGAGGCCTGGAGATCCCCCTGTCTTGTTGCTTTCTTCAACCAGCAAGGGAGAATGGCATCTCCCAAGGGAAGGCAAATGAACTGGTTTGCTAACCCGCTTCTAGTTATACATGTCCAGCTTCCAATTCTTAGTTTGGAAAGACTAGATGGTTCTTCCAGTCATGTCCCAGCAAAGGCTGTCACTTGTCACACGGCTCATGAACTATGTCCTGCTCTCTGCCCAGGGCTAGTGCATGCCGCCTCCTCGAGCTCTTTCCCCTTGTAAATGAATGTGCAATAGGGCAGATTCGTGGGGAGCAGTCACTCCTGGGAGAAAGTCTAATGGGGTGTCTAATGGGGTCATCGCCACTTGCTTTTCCTCTTTCTTACATTCTTTTTCTTTGATGGCTGTAGAAAGAATGAAAAAAAAAAGAAAGAAAGAAAAGAGAAAAGATGTGATGGAAAATCTGAAATAATAAATACAAATTTCTCTGAGTGAATTGGACAGTATAGAAAATATTTAGGAAAAAATCAAGAGAGTGGTTTATTCTGAATACAGAAAACAAAACCCAGCTTCTTCATATTGTATGTGTTACTTTTTCTGTTTTTTTCTGCTCTCTCCATTAAAACCTCAATAATATACCGGAGTCTATTAGAGGTTTTCAAGATGAAACCAAGTTTGGTCATTATCACTAAATGGCCCTTTGGTGGGCTGTATAAAAAGAGTGAATGGTCTCACTGCGGTTCTTAGTGGAAACATGCCCAAATTGCAAACCCCAGATTTCTGCTGGCCTTACATCAGGACTAACAGATGCTGCGGAGAATGACGGTGAGTTTCTGACCCTCCTGCTGGCCCGTGCTAACACCCCGTTTTCAGGACTAGTTCTGCCCCAGGCACCGAGGAGGCAGCAGCTCTGGAATCCTTTCCTGGTGCAATTCTTCCAATTTTAGTTCTGGAGATCCTCAGGGGACTCTGCACCACTGCTACTTTTGCTGCTCCCGCAGAGCTCTCCTGGGAGCCGGAGCCCAGCAGCTTTCATCTGCACTTAAGTCAGACTATTACTATATTTTTTTTTAAACCTGCACGTCTCTGCCATGAATACAGAAAGGCTGATAAATACAGCGTTTCTGGCAGTCTTTTGTCTCTTGTGCCTCTGTTAGGATTCTCTCACCCGTGAACTACTTCAAGTGCTAAACCTTCCCTTCAAGCTGGGTGCAGCCAGTGGGACTCCCACGTGGTGGTGGTGGGAAACCTACGGTGAAACCTTGGTGATCCTTAACTGTGCTCCACAGCAGCGTGATGCAAAGTCCCTGTATCCGTCTGTTGATCGAGGAGACCCCAAAGAGGTGTAGAGGACTGACTGACTCTTGGAGAGAGGCTTTATAATGTTGTACGAGACTGATCGCTCTGTCACTTTGCTTATTAAGAAGCTGGGGGAGACAAATTTAGACCCAAGAATGAGGTTTGCTCTATGGGATAGCAGCAAAGCCAACTCTGTCTCTTGGAAATGAACAACAAAGGCAGCAAAAGAAGATATTTGCTGGGATCTGGCAGTTTATACTGTCATTTTCCTTGGTTTATTGCCAAACAGATACAGTCTGCACTTGGGGAAAACAAGGGGATGAGTCAGTCTTCTCCGCTCAGGTTGTTATAGGCACTTCTTGCAGGCTCTAATTTAGACGCTGCTTAGTGGATTTGAGCTCTCGGTTCCACAATGTCCTACTGGTCATGAAAGGACAGGCCTTTGGCCATCTTCACTCAGCCAAGGCAAGTCCGGTCCCTTAGAGGCTTAGTGGAGATGGGAAATGAAATACTCCCTCAGCCAGCCTCTGGGAGAACTGTCCATCTTTGAGTCAAAGGCAGCCAAATTCCCCCTGTGAGAGTCCTTTGCTTTCAAAAGGGATTTGGCATTGGGTCAGTAATGGAGGAATGTCATGTATGGGGGAGGCTCGTGCCACGCTTCGCTTCTTGTGCAAGGAGCACAGGGGGATGAGGATGCACGAGGGTGGGTTCTGCAGGTCTGTTTGCTGGCCCTGCTACAGTTCACGGTACCATGGCTCAGCCATCCAGCATCTCAGGCGGGTTTGGTTTTGCAAACCTCTGGGGGCTCTGCAATGCAGTGATCCCAAAGCGTTCCAAAGGGATAGCCAGCTCTGCCCAGGGCTTCTCTGCAGCGTTGCAGTATATTGCTTTCCCTTTTAGGAAAAACATCAAGAGGGGTAAAATCCAGGAGGGATTTCTCAGGGACTTTTGTGCAAGCCAATAAGCCAGCAAGGCTGATGAAGAAACGCAACCTCCCGGCTGAGTCACGCTCTATTCAGGTCATGTTGGATACAGCCGTTGCTTTTCCGAATTGTCACCCTGATGGGATCTAGAGAGGTCAGTGGCCACGTTTTTGTGGAGGAGGATGCTGCCCAGGCCCTATACTAACAGCGTCTTTGGTGTTGTAGCTGATTCTTTTCTTGCTGTCTAAAAAGGAATAACAATTTATTTTTATTTTTTTTTTAATACTGCCTCTGTTACTTCACATCAGGGGGTTACCATTAAAATGTATAACATGGACCTGTTAGGATGTTGGTTGCCTGCACCACCTGAGCCTGTTTGAATCCTTATGAAAAGCTCCCTGAATAAATATCCTTGTAAATTTGAGGAGCGTGAGTGGTTCTGCATGCTCGCTGCAGATGGGTGTGCTCGGACTAACGGCTCTCCCTGTCTGCAGAAGTACTGCTCTGTGGTGAACAAGGGAGTCAAACCCGAGGCTCGGTCTGTGCGGAAATTTTCCAGCCTTTTTCATATATTGCTCATAAAGTTTCGGTGAATACATTGTGATCCAGAGAGCTGTTATTCTCCATATCACGCAGTAAGCCACTGTAAGGAGAACAAAGTTCCTGACTGGCCAACCTGCTTAGAAAATGTACCCATTTCTTTTGAGATTAGTGTGCTTTCTCTCAACTTTTCTTTTTCATATATAGAATTGTAGTTGTTTGCGGATGGAAATAGGAAGTTATCTCATACAGTGTATGATTTTCAAAAAAAAAAAAAAGGGGAAGAAAAAAAAAAAGTTGCATTTCTCTGTTCCCAGCAGAGAACTTTATCTTGCATATTGAATTGCAAATAGCAATTCCAGCGGAGTTACAAAAAATAATTTTCTGAGCTTAGTTTCTGTTAAAAACCAGGTCTGAATGCAAGTTGTTGTTTTAATTAACTAGGTGGTTTGTAATCAATTCTACCCTGGCAGGGATGAAAGTGGCTAGTTCAGTGCCATAATTGTGAAAATACTAGCAGGAAAACGTCTCTATACCCAGACAAAAGAATTCTCCTCAAACAAACACTCATGTCCAAAGCTAATTTGAATGCTAAACCCAAAAGATATTAAGAGGTTTTTTGATGTTTTACTCTTGTTTGGATACTTGTGCTGTTTGACTCTGTAACTACCTGTTTGTTATTTGGCTGAATTAAGCACCACTGCATTCGTTAGCATATACAAGGGCTTAGTAATACAATCGGGCACTAATGCATTCATTTTCTACTTGACTGCTCATTCATTGAGATGTTAGTACATAGGAAGAATATGATCAGGGTGACTGTGGGATGAACTAATCAATCCATAATGAATAATCTGAAAATACAGATGTCTGAGGGAGATGTCCCCAGCACAGACGGAATTCAGCAGAAGCGGAGGAGAACAGCGGGGGGAGACCCCGCCGAGGTGGGCTGTTCAGCCCTCAGCTGAGATGCCACCACCTCATTTCCCCAAAAACAAAGCCTTAGGCAGAGCTTACCCAGGAGCCCGTTCAAAAGCTGGAGGTTGGGTACGTCTGGAGCAGCCTTCCACTGCCCGCAAAACCCAGCGACCTCCGCTGAAGCTGCAGAGATCTTTCTTTGTGAGGGCTGAGTGCTGGTAGGGGCGAGCTGCCAGGGTTTCCTCAATGACAACTGCTCCTTTCTCTTTCCCTTTCCTCATCCCAGCCCCTGCCAGGAATTTGTCATCTGGTGGCGTGTTGGGTTTCGTTTTTTTTGTTTTGTTTTTTTTTTTTTCTGGTTCTGAGCAGCTTGTTCTCACTGGTTTTGCTGTAACTTCTCTCTTGGGAGTTAATTATTACAGATAGCTCTGCGTCATCTTTCTGGCTCCAAATAAAGAAGCTGAGCAGAGGCACAGACCCATGGCTGGGATCCATTTTAAGCCAGGGCAGGCTTCAGAGGTGCTTAAAAATGCTCGTAGGGCCACCGGAGCGGGTGCAGGTGTGCTTACAGCTGTCTGCAAGGGCGAGAGCAGCGGTTTTGAAAGCCACTATTTTTACTGCATTAGCAACTCTCGTCCAACTGTCTGAAAATGCAATAACAACCGAGCGCTGCCCCTTTATTGCCGCTTTTCAGTAGAAGTCATGGAGACCTGAAAGGGCGCAGTAATTTCCTGAAGGCTACTTGCGCGTGCGCTACACCTGATTAAGGAGTCCCTACGTTTGTCCCTTGCAGTGCCCCTGAATCCCGGCTGCTTCTTGTAGGAGCCTCCTGCCCTTTCAGCAATCTTTATTGTAAGCTTGGACAAATCGGACAAATTGTTGAAAGCAATCTTTATTGTAAGTTTGGACAAATTATTTGCATGCAGATTTTCATCCCTCTGCTTTGCAAACCTTAGACGTCCCCTCCACACTTAGACTTACTAATACCGCCGGTGTACGTTTTCTTACCCTTGGATTAGGAAATGCTCCTTTTCTTTTCCTTTCAGCACTTTCTGGGTTCCTACATCCAAGAATGTCACCTGGGGTATTCTGACCTGAAAGTAGATATGACTGGAACCGTTTCCCTTCTTGAGGCTTGGCATGTCCTGGATTTCTTGGGTACAACCCAAGCCTGCTGCCTTACAGACAACTCCCATTTCTTACAAACAGGAGTGCTGCATCCCAGTCTTTTGGTTCAGTCCCAGAGAAGGGATATGGCAGGACACGACCCTTCTGCCTTTGTTTCAAAATAAAATAAGATTCAGTCTGGGAATGGGTCTTTTGATGTCCCGGAGCAGTTCAGTGATCCTGTCGTGTGGAATGATTCCTGCTGGCAGAGATCACTCTGAACGATGGTGAGGTGATTAACGTGTCGTTGTGATTAACCCCAAAGTGATGTGCGCGTGTGCTGTGTGATGAGCACTGAGGTCTGCCCTGCGCGTTTCTCTCCGTGTTATTCCTGTAGCGGTATATACACGGCAGTCCTGCTTTGCTTTCCTCGAGGGCTGTGTTGCGTGATGGGATTATTCACTTTGGAAGTGAGGGTGGGCTCCTATATGGTGCTTCATTCACACGAAACCAAAAGATTTGCAAGTAAATTCCAAGACAGCAGAAATCGGAGCAGATGCTCGATGGGCCTGCATCTGTCCTGCGGAGTGGAGGCTGCGCGGTCAGGAGAGCCAAGGGCTCGAGAGAGGAGAGTTGAGAGAGATTTAGTAAAGACAGGGAAAGTTCAGCCTGAGCCGCGTGTGTGTCTGTGCGTGCCCGTGCGCCTGCACGTCTCCCTGTGTGGGATTTTTCTTGCCTGTTCTTTCACCGCCCGGCGTTCTTTATTGTCTCTCGCAGGTAGATCACTCGTTGCTATAAATTTTCTTATCTCTGGTGCTTTTCCAATTATGGATAACAACAGGAAAGCAGTCATTGGTTTCTAAAAGGTCATCAAGATATAGGGCCCGATTGGGAAGGGGATGACTTATGGAGTTAGCTTGTGTAAATCTGGGGAAGTTTTATGCACAAGTCAGGCACAAAATGTAAGTGAGATTCATAAAAAACAGAGATTTACACTGGCTTCAGTTAGTGGAAATCAAAATGGTTATGAAAATTTCCCCTTCTCTCTATGCCTGAATATGCAGAGAATAAGCTTTCAATGTGTTTTTCAAGTGTTGGGGAAGGGCTGTCCTGCCAGCCCCGGCCGATGGACCGCTGCCTCTCCAGAGGATGCTCAGGGTGCAAAGCAGTGGTAAATACCAGCTTTTTCCGGAACTTGCCTTGCCGATCATCTAGAGGTGACTCCTCCATGCATGAGAGGGCAATTCGGTCTCGTCTGAGTGTTGGCAGCGTCCGGTGAAGGTGATGGCTGGCACAGAGCTGCTTGTCAGGCAACATCAGGATTAACGCCACCTTCTCTCTTTGCACCCACAGAGTCACTGCAGATCTGTGGGGCTTCAGTCACTGCATCTCTGTCAGGTTTGCGTGGGGACGGGAGCCTGCCCAGGTCACGGCTGGAGACACCTGGTTTGACATGACCTGCTGTTGGCCGTGTCTGCTGCCAGCGTTGGAAAAGAGCGAAGGCTGAAAGCCCTGGAGGCTGTGAGCAGAGGAGACACTTTGCTCCCGAGCTGTGGTACAGGCAGCAGTTACATCCCAAAAATTTGCCTGCCTTACCCGTGTGCTGAAAGTGTCCTTCAGCCTCTAGTACAGCCATCGCAGCTGGCAGTGACATAAGGTGACAGCGTGTTTCTCATTGGTCTAGCAATGGCTCTTGTGCACATACAGCAATGTCATAGTGCAAGGCCTGGCTCCGTCTTGAGTGGTGCAGCTCATGAGAAGAAGAGTGGAAAATGTCCCTCCCATTTTATGTCCTGGCCTGTCCCACAGCATCCCTGGCCATGGGGTTCCCCTTCTGCTTCCCTGTGCTGCTGACATACCCCTTCTTGGTTTTTCCTCTGGTTGCGTCGATCCAAAGGAGGCCAAAATATTGACACTGTCATGGAAGATCACATGCATATAGTGGGTTTCCAAGCTGTAAAATTATGTGGCTTGTGCAAAATGCAATGAGTAACAAGCAACAGTTCAAGGGAGAGGAACTGCTGAAAAACTTGTCCATTTTATGTACTTAGCTGAGGCACGAAAGTTATGAGCCTCATCAGCTCAGCTACTGGATCGTCAGAGGGGAGAGAAGAAGGCCTGTCCAAGGACAGGCCATCATGTCTGGAGACCTGGATGTCCATCTGAAGGTGTTTCTTGCTTTGTTTTCCATGGAGAGATCCCTGGGTGACTGTGGTCCCACTAATGCCAAGTTACACGTGAGGAGCTCAGGCTGTGAGGGTGAGGTGGTGGGTTGAGGGTGTCAGCACCGCAGAGAATCGCTAGAGCAGGGCATGGGCACGCAAAGCCTTCCTGCAAGGCTTTGAGGTCTGCAAGACAGGCCAAGTTCAACCATAGCATGTGAGATAAAGACAAGGCAGAAAAGCTGGCTTGCATGGCAGGGCTGTTTTCCAGACACACAGTTGCCCTCTTTTGAAGAAAAATGTCATGTAGATACAATTTCCAATGCAAATGGACGTGGCAAATGGCCGTGAGCACAGCAAGTAGCCAGAGACGTAGGTAGTTCTGACCATGCTGCCTCCCTGCACCCACACGTGATGTACAATGCAGCAGATCTGCCCTCTAAACTTGCTTTGAAACACAACGATTCAGAGTCGGTACAGAGGTGTCTGGCAGCAAAAAAGGTGTTGGGACCTGCCATGAGCTACTTAACCTTCTGACTAATGCACGGAGCCACTTCTGTCACAGCTGTCTGAACAATACATTTGCCAATTAAGTTAATTCAATCAAATCCCTTGTATCCAGCAGAAATGGCAGAGCAAATCCAGGTGAGGGAGAGAGAACAGAGCCAAAATTCCCCTCTATGTCACACAAAAGAAGAACAAAGGGTGTGCGTGTACGCGCATGTGTGTGTATAAATATTTATGAATAATTGCACCGCGGAGCCACAGCATAATTGACGGTGCGAAAGCCGGTTCCTGGGATGTGTCCTCCCCACCTGAGAAGTGATGGAATGACTTGGGGAAGGGGCAGATGCTGCGTAAGGGCTTCAATCCCACTTCACTTTTTCAAGTGCAAAAAGGATGCGTTCAAGGTGCGTTGGCCTCGGGGAGGCTCCACTCACCCTGCTCCTTACTATCCAGAGAGATGCCAGTGCCCATCTCCAGCTTGGAGGTCAGAGGGGTGGTCATGAACAGGGTTGTCCATCAGTGCTCCTGGTTTCCTCAATCTTGCAGTGTTAAAGCTTCATCAGTGGATTTCTACCCTTCCCCATATCTCCCACCTGGGCATGGCTTTTGTTTCCAGCTGTTTCCACTGACAATTAATTAAAACACCTAATTTGTAATGTGGTAAACTGCTTTGATTTCTCTTTCCCACTGTGCTTGGTTTCATTAATGCAGGACTTGTTCAAGCTCTCCAGAAATTGTGCCTCAGCATAAAGGTGCCATTTCTTGACATCAGTGTAAGTTTTCCCCACCTACCGAAAACTGTTGCGTGAGCAGGCTGTTGTGACAAAAGTGAGTGTTGTAGCAAGAAAACAAATACTACTTGCCCAATGAACAATGTCTCCTTCACCCAGACAGCAAAGTCTAGGAAGCCACGTGCTTTGGACAAGGTCTGTGATGCCACTTTTGTGTTACAGTCCATCTCATTGCAGCACAACCCAACCCTTGGGCAATGGGCAGGTTCAGCCATTCATCACGTGAAATGCAGAATATTTTGGACCATTGTTGTGTTACAAAAAAGGGAGCGTTACCTCGGAGGGTCAAAGGGGTTTTATCTGTACCTTATGAAGCATCCTCTACGTTTTCTTCCCCATGAGTTGTTTTTTGTGTTTGCATTTCCTTAAACAAATTTGAACTAAGCGTGCGTGTTGTTTTTCCTTAAAGAGTAATTTTTGGTTGCACTGTTACCTTTTTATGGTAAATGTTGGTCCTTTTAGCTAATGCCTACATCCCATCTGCGCTGGGGACCCGCTCCATGGAATGGAATTGCTAAATCTTCTCTTATTTCTGCTCTATTCCTAAGTGTGCTTTTACAACAGAAGGACTGACACAACTTGCCTGTGATCACGCTGGCTTGGGCAGGAGCATGGCTTTTCATTTTGGTTTCCTCCATGGCCTGGGAGATTGCAGCTCCTCCAGCTGCTGTATAACAGCTTTTTCACTTCAAATGTTGTGGCTGGAAATAACGTAGGTAGCGTAAGAGAGCGCTGCCTGTCAGTAACCACTCCCCACTGACTTTAGCTGTCCCTGTGTTGTCATCGGCCCTGGCACGGAGTTTTCTGGAAGCACCAGGCTTTGCAGGGGGAGCTGGGGTTGATGCAGAGCATTGCCAGAAAGGACGGCATCACACAAGGGTTGTAGCTGCGTGTGGGATTCTGGTTCCTGTACCAGCTCTCAGCTTTTCTGTGACCCTACTGCTGTCCTGATGTAATCTAATAGGGAAGGGGGGAATGCTTTAATGTTTGCTTGAGAGCAGTATGTGGGGTGTAGCGGAAGATGTCGGAGAGTGGTTAAAAAAAACCAGCATCTGCTTTATGGACAGTGACTGCAGGGCTCTCCTACCCGTGGAGAGGCTCACCAGGTACCTCCAGACGTGCCCGTAAAATACTTTGTGTTTTAAGGCTGGACATGAGCACTACAGGGAAGGTGGAGGGTAGAGCCCAGGTGGCCTAGCACAGGTTTCAACGGCCACTGAACAGATTCAGTTGCCAAAGGAGTCCCACATGGAATGATGAAGGTCTATGGTAAGACCAGAAAGTGCAGAATATCAGAGCTGTGCTTGTTCCAGAGGGAACGTTCAATGCGTTCCCTGTAGCCACTCCTTTGGAAGCAGGATACGGCCATCAGCTGCTGTGACGGGGCAGGGAAAAGCCAAACGAGACTTTTCTTCCTTGACCTGTTCAACCTCGCTGGGGTGGCCCAAGGTCTGCCTAAATGAGGATGTGATACAGCCCGGCAGCAGGAAAGGTCAATCAATCAGGGGGCTGCCCGTTGCTGGCGCAACGGTGATTAAATTGGGCTTTGCCAGGTTATGTTGCAATTTGGCATGCTGCCCATCTGTCTTGCCATGTTAAATATATCCAGGTCATGGTCAAATCCAGGAGATCCCAGCTCATGTGAATTATCCTCCTTATCCCCCAGTCTCATAAGAGCGCTCATGGTTGCCGCATCCCCTCTCCGACACAGGGGCTTATATAGCATCTGGGCCTGGCAGTAGCTTTCCCCTCCAGGGACAAGGAGGAGGGAGAGAAAAATTATCAGTTCATTATTTTTTTTTTTTGCCTTTTTCCCCCCTTCTTTTTGGCCTTCTTGGCAGGACAAAGAATGGCAACCGAGCGAATGTGCCGCTTTCCAGATTGACACCGAGTGAATACAGCCACTCGTAATCACTGCCTACGAGCATTTATCACTTCCAGAGATTATAACGTGGGGAGCAGGTGTCTGACCTGCAATGACAAAAACATGGAGTGGTGGTAGGAAGGAAGGAAATAGATAAGATGTCATTTTTCAGCACAATTTTTCTCTCTTTAATGTTCCCCTAGATTATGGGAAACAATCATGGGATGGGGAACACCGATGTTTTATGGTGTCAGTAGGGTTTCGGGTTTTAGGTAAAAAAAAAAAAAAAAAAAAAAAAGTGATGTTGGATCCAGTATATTATGGGGTATTTATAGGACACACTAAGTGAGGGGTTTTTAAATTTATTTACTTGAGTCAAGAAAGATAAATGGGATTCTGTATCCAAGTACTTGTATCCAAAGGAAATTAAAAGAAACACAGTCCTCTTGAACTTGGCCTCCACTAAGGGCAGAAAAATGACACAGCAATGACCCTTCTTAGATTAAAGAACTGCTCATGCCTCAAAGGAGATGGTAGAAATTAGTTCGTAAAAATCTTTCCTTCTCATATTACACATTTTTTGCTTCTCCTCATCTCTATTTTTTTCCTACTACAAGAGCCACCAAAAAGTAAAAAGAAACAAAAATCCACCAACTTTGCTGTGGTATCTTCTACCGCTACTTCTAAACACACTCTTCTGTGTGACCCATGAATGCTGCTTTAATTCTTGAATGTATTTCAAGATAGAAAATGGTTTTAACTTTCCTGATCTGCAGTTTTGGGTTTAAAACGTCATCTCTCATTTTAATAATAGTAATAATAATCCTATTCTGAACTGCTTTCAAGTTTTCCATCTGAAGAGCCGGCACGTCCTACATGTTTAGGCATCACAACATCCTAGGACCAATGAGTGCAAACTGACAGAATCCAGATCCAGTTGATTGCACAAATCCCAGCTGCTTGTATTTGAAACCTTGTTTTAGATCCATTATTGCAATGTACCCATAGAAAAGAAGGAACTGAGAGGCAACGGTGTCTTGCAGGTCACACATTGAATATAATCAGATCAAGCAGCAACCCCCCCAGTATCTTCAGGGTCTTGGGCAGGAAGAGCTGGTTGAGGTCAGCCTGGCGGTTGCGATCTCTGGCTATGAGAAGTGCTCGCTGGAGATGCTGAAGAGACGACAACCTCCATGTTGTCTCCAGGTGCATATGCGTTAGATCAGGACTCTTGGGGAGAATGTTGGTGGTGCTGTTGCTGTTGTTGAGCACTAAGAGGACAGCTTCTGCAAGGAGCGATTTCCTCCCTCTGTGGCTGATTTGGTTGGTTGTGATTGATTAGTGCTAACTCACCCAAGAGACGATGTGGAGCCAGCGGCTGCAAAACTCATATGATGGGTCTCTCTTCTCTTTGTTAAATGGGAATAAATCAAATTTTCCTCCACTGCAAATTTCCGAGCAGTGAGGTCTCTGGGCACCTATTACACATCTTGTGTCTTGCTCTTCCCCCGGCAGCTGCAGTGTCTGAGGTCTGTACCGAGATCCCTGTTACGGAATGACGCCATCCTTGTCAGCATCCTTTCCTTGTGAAGGAATAGCCTGCGTGGGATGCCACGGGGAAGGCAGTTTGCACCCAAGAGGGAGGAAGGAAAGGACAGTGTCCCAAAGAGACAGGCACCACAAGCTTGCCCTGGGCCACACGCAGGGGTGTAGAAGAAGAATTCACTTTTAGCAATGGAGAGGGGAGGAAGGGGACAGAAAGGAGAGGTGAATCTGGGGGAGAAACCCTGGACTGCAGCAATACGCAGGGGTTGTCTCCGCTTTCACCCGGAGATGTTCTCTCTCCCGTAAGCAGGAGCACCCTGTGTCCATTAGCAAGTCCTCATCGGACTTTGGTACCACAAGACCACAAGGTGATCTCAGCAGAGTCAGATCAGCCTCCAAAGCAGATCTCCATATCCTTGAAAGTCAACCCATCAGAAATGACATGGGGGGAAGAGGAACTTAAAAGCACACCTCTTTTTGTCCTTGCTGGGATGTTCTTTGATGGAAGTGCTAGAGCAGGGAGGCTAAACAAAAATAAGGATGAAATTTTGGAGATGGTGGTAATGAAATGAAGGGGTTTGCTTGTGTCTATCTATAACAACCTTCTGGCTAGTAATCTGAACAGAAATAATAATTTGAAAGGGTAGATAATTAAATTAAACAGGCAACCAAACTGGAGGAATAAGACTTTTGATGAAGAAGGGCAGCTGGGGAAAAAGTAGAGGAGGTGGCACGGAAAAGCAACACATCTCTTTAAATTGTCAGTCTCTCAGGGCAAGGTTGCTGGAGACATAATGAGTGTCCTACTGAATTATCTCCCACTTTTATTGTCTGTTGCTACCACGGAAAGATGGGGAGGTGGGGAAACTAACTTTTTTTTCTTTTTTTTTTTTTTTTTTGAATTTGGACAGACTTAAAGAAGTGGCATCAAATTTGAAGGGCACCCAATCAATCTGTTGTCCTAGCTGCATGAAATTGTATTTCCCTGCCACTTCATATCTTATTTGCAGCAGCTGGGCTGTAAGTCATTGGTGATAACATTCTTTATTATGCAGCCGTGTTTATGAACTGTGCCTGGAAAGAGATGATAGAAATATGCAGCAATATGCAAAGGGGGGGATGCTGGGGGGAGGGGGAATAAATGCTAGTTGCTAGGGCAACCGTGGGGCTATTTTGGGCATCAAATTTTGCAGATGATGAAAAGCATTTTCATGTGATGGTTGGTCTCTCTGGGAAGAGAAGGGGAGAGAGGGCACACAATAAACCAGGAAGATAATATTCAAGAAGGCAGGCATTTAATTTTTTCACATATAAATACATATATAGTTTCAGCTGTACTGAAAATGTATTAAAACCAAAGGAGCCAATAGCTCTTAGTCAAGGGGAAGGAGAGATGTTTTAAATAACTAAATAGGAAATGGTGGCATGTTAGTAATTTGGGAGGCTTTCCTACATCGCTTGGCACGGTCTAAATCTAGCCGGTGCTCCCAGAAAGCACTGCATGAGTTGTGCTGGTGTCTCCAGTTACCCCCGCCCGCACCCAGTCCATCCCACCATAGGCAACTCACAGCCCTTTCCCCCAAAGGCTGTCTCCGTCTCTATCTCAGCAGCAATTGAGCCAATTAATTCACAACCCCTACTGTCACAGGTTAAAAAAACCCAAGTTATCAAAGACTGCTCTTGACTCTCACAAGGATCAAATGATACCTGTACTTGATACCCATTAAAATGCTGAGATTCAGGAAAAATGGGAATTGCTTTCAGGCAGTTGCCCTCCGCCAGAGATCTCCAGCCTTGGAGGGTCTGAGCTGCTCCCACCATGCTGACGTGGGGGCTATGGAGGGGTGGGCTGGGTATCTCCCCCACGCACACAGTCTGGGGCGGAGGGGGGAGATCCCACGGGGGACCTTCAGGACTGAGGTTCAGGCGTGGGAGATGGATGGTCTGAACACTTGGTGTTCGTGCCTTGGCAATGCTTTGAGCTGACAGTAGCACTGAAGAGCGGTCAGGGCCAAGGCAGCACAAATTTCCCATTTTTGGCCTGTAACAGAGTGATACCAGAGAGAAAAGGTCACAGGTGGGGGTGAGAGGGGTGAAATCACCTACATTTGCCCCAGCTGGGACCAGGGTGGGGCCTCCTCTGCCGGTCTTGGGTGGGAATGGAAAGGGCGGCCCCAGTTGGGTTTGGCACCTTCACCTGTGGAGCTCTGGCCAGAGCAGAAAGGACAGGAGGAGAGGAGGCAGGAACTGCGGCACTCAGGGAAGGTGGAGCAGGGTAAGGGCTTGTCCTCATCTCTCGCCTTCTGACTTTCTTTAGCGTAAAGTTTGCTCATGCTCTAGACTAACTCTGTTGCAGCGATGCTCTTCTTAATTTGATTTTACTGGAATTGCTGCGAATGAGAACAAGCGTACGAGTGTTGTTTGCAGCCCCTGGATGATCACTGTTGCTCGAGCCATTCTTAAAATCCTTGGGACTCTAAATATATTGGCACATTAAGCCGGTTAAAATGAACTGCGCGTGTTTTCAGCAAGAAATCTATTCCAAATGCAATATAATGTGACTCTCTTATTGCTCTAAAGTTGTGTTTTTAATTAAGTAGTTATCAGTGGCAGCGAGATTCTTCTTGAATAATTAAATCAAGGTAGTTTAGTGAGTAATTGTAAAGCGAATTGCTGAGACCATCAGGCTGCTGTTAAGACAGTCTGTTTTCTTTCAGAAAATTAATCCAAGTGACGCGTGTTGCTAAGAAAGTGGTAGAACGTTGTGCTGGGTAATGGGCATTTGTCTTGGCGTGCTTTGTGTCTCGGAGCTGCATCGTCCTCGTTCTGCCTCCCCATCCTTCAGTTGTCTTCTCCAGAAACAAATGCTGATGGCTTTTCCACTTTGCGTGTTCCCTTTCCCTTAATCTGCTGCCCTGGGTAGTTCATCACAGGAGGCTGAAAAGGGTGATAATTTAGTTACTAAAGAACATAAGCACGGACCTGATTTTACCAATTCTCCTGTGTGTGAAACAGGACTTTTTGGTCTGGATTTCCCAGCTTTTGGCCAAAGCAGAGTTGAGCCAGCTCCGTCTTTTACACCCTGGCATCTAATTGAGGGTTTTTGCTGCTTGTGTGTGTTAATCTGGTATTTGGAGTGTCTCACTTGGCATGTAGCAATTCTCTCGCTGTTAGGTATTCTGAATATAAACAGCCAGCAGACACCTTCCATCGTATTAAACTTTATTTGCCAGGAGATCAAGGGGAAATCCTCTGCATCACCCCTGGATGTGTGCGGGTGCCTCTTGCCGCGGTCTGTACGGACTTGCCTACAAAAGAGATGTCCATCCACACGCTCAGTGAAGGAAAAAATGTGCGCACTGTAGAAACAATATTTTTTGACAGATTTGTTATTTTTGAAAGCCTGCCTCGTGTTCTCTTAGTAGCTTTGCTTGCTCTGCCTGAGCAAACTCTATCCAGCAAATATGAGCATTACACAAATTTTGAGGAAGCCAAGCTGACTCTGGAGCAGCTTGTTGATATTTTCAAAGGCAAAATGAAGAATTAAGCGAGGAGAGCCTGGCCACCCTCCTGACATTATCCTCAGGCATCAGCAATCACACAATAATTTACCAGCTGATGTTTTGTTAGGGCGTTTATTCTGTAACTGCAAAGTCCACGAGGACTGATGGGGATACTGATATCTTGTGGATTTACTTCTATGAAGTGGGATTTTTTCTAAAGGGCCTCAATAATTTAGGAGTTCAGCCTTATTGAAAAGCATTCGGGTACCTGTGGAAATCCCATTCATGACTCTCCGTTATGCTTTACGAGCCTGCAGCCCTCAACGGGGACGTTATTTCATGCTCTAGGTAACAATGTAAAACTCTGTGGTTTTTAGCGCCATACTGGCTTTTCACCGGGAGAACAATTTGCAGAGATATTGTTGCTATAGCAGACTCAATTCCCCGTGCCTTTTCTGGAGCCTTCCCGCTGCCACCTTTGGTTTTTCCTCAAAGCTTCAAGGTTTTTCTAGCAGAGATGGGGCGACTTTTCTGCAGCTCCGGGCTCTGCTCTCGAGTCGGCCGTTACCTGCCGGGGGTCTTCAGACAAAACAGCTCTTTCTGTCTGTGTTTGCATCCCTCTAAAATAGATTTATTGGCACCAACAGGGGCAGCGGATAGGGCGAGGGGGAAGCTTTTGGGGCGGTAGAGGCTGCAGAACTGCAGAGCGTCCTTAGCCGTTATCAGCTGCTCAAGTTTTGGTGAAACGTCAGATTTTAAAAGTTTGTAGAAAAATTGTGCCGTCCTTGCTTTAGGAGGTGACAGAGATCTCAAACTTTTCTGTCTTTTTTTTTTTTTTTTTAAGAGAAAGTTTAGACAGGAAAAGAAATATTTTTTTTTTTTAAGGCTTTTTCTGTGTGTTTCCAACCACTTTGTCCCCCAAGAATGGGTTGTCTGTCTTTTGCCGTATACCTGTACCAGTGCTGAGAAACTGGAAACTTTCATTTCTTAATTTCTGGTCCCTGCTGTACTTGAGCTACCAGAAATGCTGAGCACAAAGTTGAAGCTGTCCTTCTGTGTGCTGTGTAGTGTAAATACTGTTAGAACAAACATGGGTATAAAATTTGTGAATAATACAATTTTTTTTCTTTATTTTTTTTTCCAGGACATGGAGGGCTGTGAATTTAATACCAAAGACAATCAAGATCTTGGTGACAGGCAGAAGGTCAGTCACTTAGCTTTTTTTTTTAATCCGAAACTAAATCATGCGTCTTAATGCTGATTGTGGTGATGACTGCACCCTGGTTGGAAAAAAAAATCAGTCCTTCTCGTTGCTGAGATGAGCTATGACAGAGGGAGCCAGGCTGGGGTGATGTTTTGACGGTGGTCCCAGATGTGACACCCAGGCTCAACTTTGCTTGAACTCGGGTTCGGGGTCATACCCTGTTATTGGCTTTTTGTGTAGCTGTTTGGTTTGATGTTTGCTTCTGAGAGGGCAAATCTTGCCTGTACACCTGAAGTTCTTCCGCACTTACCACATCTCCTTTGATAATACACGTATTCCTCCTTTTCTCTTGTAAGGGAGCAAGGAAGCGGTGTTTTATGGACACTCTGTGTGGTCTGCGGATTCTGTCTGGAGTAGGACAAGTATTTAAAAAACAAACAAAATCCTCATGCAAATATTTGTTTAAATGTTACGGTTTTACTGTTTATATTCCATTGGCATGTAGAATGGGGAAAGATGCATTTTAATCCAAACAGTGACAAAGGTGATGGCTTTGCCATCCAACACTTCAACATAACAACTCTATTTCATTTTTTTTTTCCTCAGAAGGGCCTTATTTATAACAGAGGAGTGTAAATGAGAATAAGAAAGAAAATGCGTCTTCGTGTGCCAGTTTCTATCACCTCGCTTCCAAATTTAGGTTGCTGATTTTAATCAGCTCTGCTTCCCTAGAAGGCCCTTTAGCTGTTCTGTCGAAGTGTGTTTCTACACACGCATTTGTGTTTGACCAGCCTTCGATTAAAATGGGCAGCCTACCAGGGTCTTTCATACCATCACTGGGGGGGACATTAGGCTTTTTTCAGAATTTTGTGCGTGTGTATGTACATTCTTGATATACTTATAAAATATGAATTATATATGTATATTACTTAAACATGTATTTTGCAGTAACGTAAATGGCAGTCCCAAACCTGTCAGCTCTCCTTCCTGGCTATTTGGTTCCTGCTCTGGGCTAGAACGGCGTGGTTACCCCTTACCGAACGCTTTTAGTGGTTGGTACCAAAGCCCACAGGAGTCCATGGAAGTGTGGATAAGATATTTTTATTTGATGATAGATGAAGTAGAAAAATCAAACAAAATATCTGAAGGCTGTCCCTAGGCAATAGCAGCATATCCAGAGCATCTGGTATTCCCTACAGCAACAAGGTGTTTCAAAAGAAAATGTGGTGAACGTCAGAAATCATTACTGAAGTAAGGACTGCCCCAGCAGCTCCAGGATTTTGGTTTAAAAAAAAAAAAAAAAAGAAAAAGGCGTTTTTGCTCAGACAACGTTTCATTCACTCCAGTGACCCCACTGCAGCCAGCAGTCTCCACTGGGTAGGTGACCTCTCTCTGCCATTCGTTGACCTTGCTATCGTGGATCGAGACAAACCCCCTGGTTCGTCAGTGCTGCAAGCCAGAAAGGATGGTTTAATGGTTATTAGTGTAGGTTTTGTGTATGGAAGGAGCTGATGTGAGTCAGTGCTGCCAAAGGACTGTTTTCTTAAAGGCCTTGGAAAGAGAAGTTGTTTAGTAAAGCTCTTGCGTCTGTCCTGCACGTGTCAACCTTCTCAATAAGAGTTGCTGAGTTTATCTGCAATGTGTGGTATTTCCATGGGCAGGTGTGGACCGAGTTGGCTGCTCCAAGTAGAAAAATAGCATTACACCTAAGAGAAGCTTTAGAAGACAAGCATTGCTTTAGGCTCCACCTCTCCATCTCATCAGCATGAAGGAAACTACAAATCCCAGGGGTGAAATCAGGGGGTGCCTGCTCTGGGAAGGGAGGGCAGCCGTTTGAAGCAGGACACAGCCCTGTGAACTGAGCAAGCACCAGCTTTATGCCCTTGGGGATACTCAAACCTAACGGATATTGCAACATGTGCTTGATTTTTACTAAGACTTAGATGCATAGGGCTGGAAGGAGCCTTGAGTGTTGCCATAGCTCCCCTTGCTGCTCTGGTGATGGACCAGCTGTGCCTTTCCCTATAATTTCAGTTCCTAATGCCTCATCCAGGTTCAAGGGGACAGAAGCTTTTGCCTCTTCATTTTGAGCGTGAAACGCTGGCTGAGCTATCGGCCTCCCGTCGGGGTGAAGGAGGTAACCTTCCTCCTGATGGCGTCCTCATGAATAATTCCTTCGCTCGCCCACTTGATTTCAGGTTTCCCAAAATAACTGACACTTCTCACACTGAGAGCGAGCAATCCTGGGGAAAATAAAATACATCAAACAGCTACACCACCTTGAGAGAGCCCTGAGTGAGTTGGTGATTAAAAAAAAAAAAAAAAAAACACCCTCAGAACAGGTTCTGTAGGAAATTATGAGAGTTGATGGGGGAAACACCATAATCTCTCCGTCCTCCCGTTTGCAGTGAATATCTGCCTCAGTTGTTTCTTTTGGGATGTGGCTGGCTTCTGCCTGTGAATCTGCATTCGTGGGAGCTGGCGTCCCTGGGAAGACGGGGAGGGACGATATGGGCGATTCTCACAGCGCGGCTTGATCTGCCGTCGGGATCCGTCCCGCCTGCCTGAGCAGCCTTTCCCCTTCAGAGAATTCAGAATTTCCTTTCCGAGTGTGACTCCCCTCTTCAGATGTGCTGTACAATGTCTCTCCACTGGATACCCACTGAATGCCTAATTTTTAACCACTCTGTCTGTCAAATCCACAAAAGCTGTTACTGGAGGTGTTTGCATAAAAGCTCTACTATAGGTATCTGAGAGCAGCTGGCGATGCTCTAGACAGTATCCAGCAGTGCTGATCGAGGCAGGACGCTTTAGTCTCCCTGGCTTAATGGCTATGTGCATTTTCTTAATGTACCCTCCCCCTCAATTGCCTCCTAAATTAGCATGCAGGATGTGTCCAGCCTTGGAAAGAAAAGAAGTTTGGAACCTCTTCGATTCAGACAAGGCAGGTTGTGATATTATGGGAAATAAAATGCAAATCTGAGATGGAGAGATCAGAGGAGACCTGGGGCTCAGCCTTGGGCTCTGGCTGGGCTCATGGGCAAGACCATGGCTTTGCTTCATCCAACCCTACTCAGCACCGTGAGCCCAGTCTGGGCTCAGCCTTGTCTTTGGCACAAGGGGAAGTGTGTTCACAGTGGTTTTGTCTTGTTTGCGCCCCCCAGTAACAGTCCTCAGAGGTGGTTTAACCAGCTGGGCAATGCTAGTGTGGACCAGGACCCCTGTCGTACCCCAGTGCTGGAGAAAAGGAGTGCGCTTACTGATGCTTACTCCAGAGGAGGCCACAAAGATGGTCCAAGGGCTGGAGCCCCTCTCCTATGAGGACAGGCTGAGAGAATCGGGGTTGTTCAGCCTGGAGAAGAGAAGGCTCTGGGGAGACCTTAGAGCCCCTTCCAGTCCCTGAAGGGGGCCTACAGGAAAGCTGGGGAGAGACTGTTTGCAAGGGCATGTAGCGACAGGACGAGGGGCAATGGTTTAAACTAGAGCAGGGCAGGTTTAGATCAGACATTAGGAAGAAGTTCTTTGCACTGAGGGTGGTGAGACACTGGCCCAGGTTGCCCAGAGAGGTGGTGGAGGCCCCATCCCTGGAGACATTCAAGGCCAGGCTGGATGAGGCTCTGAGCAACCTGATCCAGTTGAAGATGTCCCTGCTGACTGCAGGGGGGTTGGACTAGATGGCCTTGAGAGGTCCCTTCCAACCCAACACATTCTATGGTTCTGTGTGCATTTGGGTTAGAGCTGGACGCAGCACTTTGGAGTTTGAAACATCAAACTTCTGGGTTGACTTTGCGTGGGTGATAAAATCACTAGCAATAGATGGCCACTGCCTGCTAAAGGCTTTCAGGTGCCTGCTGTAAGACATGACCCACTCTGCGTGAATGAGGCTCCCTGAGAGACCTGACCACGGCTGAAGTCCTTCATGTATGGATTAAAGCAGACCGAGAGAATCCAGTGTCCCAAGGAACCGGTTCCCCTTTGAGGGAGAGGCAGCGACATTGTTGTGAAGAGAAGAGTCAGTGTGTGCTGCTCCAGTCTCCACTGGGCATCCCTGGTAGTTGTGGTGTTTCCCAATTATGTGAGCGTTTCAGATGCTTGATGACTTCTCCATCAAACTTCTCCGCGTGGTTTAATGGCCACGCTATAGAGGTGTAGCACTTGTGGCATTTTGTGATATTTTTTCTTCTCAATGTCCTCCTTTTTTTTTTCTGTCCTTCACTTCTCCTGTTGTACTTTTAAATCTGGAATCAGTTTGGCTTTAGGTTGAGGACAATCCTTAACAAGCAAGAGCAGAAATCACGTAGGAGAGGGTGCGTCAGGCAAGAGAGCCCCAACCTGCTGCTGATCTCGTTAGCCCATGCTCTGCCTTGCTCCTCGGTCTGCTGTGCTTTCTTGGGATGCTCACCAGTGATGCGTGTGCAACTGCTCTTGCAGAATTCATGCTTGAAATCACAGGTATTTAGAGGTGTTTGTGCCCTCAGGAGCTGGGGTCGTGGGGCAGGAGCTGTGTTTCCCTGGGAATGCAAGCGTGCCCATCCTTTCATACACCGCGTCTTCTTGTTTTGGTGGCAACCTCTGGTGTCACTGGAAACTTCAAGATGAGGTGGGATAATGATAATAACAGCGGAAAAACGCTAAAGGATGATTTGCTTTAATGAGTACAGATGCACAGGGAAGCAGGTACTGTTTTGCTACTGTGGCTCACTGAAAGCTAACCACATAACTAGATGTTAGTGCTTGCAGGGCTCGTGGTGCGCTCGGAGGTGCAAATAACAGATTCCAAAGTTGATATAATCAAAGAAAAAAAGAAGATTGGATGTTAGAGGTTAAGTTGTTGTAAATTAAAGCAGCTCTGCTGAGCTCATTGCAGTTGTTCTGGGTTTTTGCAAATGTAAGCGAGGGAAGTTGGCGCTCTCTTCCCGGCTGACGATTGGCTGGAAAACGCTGTTTTCTGGTATGTGAGTAAAAGCGAGTGGGGCAACTTAGTCTTCATACTACAGAATATTTCCTGTTGGAGTCTTTCTATGCGTACTGAAAGCCAAACAGACCTGTTGTCCTCTTACAAGCTGCAAATTACACAGGCAAATGTAATTACCCATTCTCTTTGTTATTAGTGTGCAGCTAGGAAGCTTCAAGCAATCGTCCCTTTCTTGGTATTTCAAAGCTTACTCGCAAGATGCATCCTTGATATTGAACACAATGAGATGTCCTTTTTTTTTTTTTAAATTCAATTAAACATTTGCCTACTGTGACTCTTTATTCACTGCAAATTGTCTCTGTAAATAATCTTCATCAAAAGTCAGAACCAATCCCCATTAGTTGTTTAGATTAATTAATGAGTCCCCCTGGAGCCACCCAAATGAATTCAATTTAAACGTCAACAACTTGGCTATGGAGTTTCCCAGGTTGGCATTAAGACAATATTAAACCTGCAATAAGTCACATTTAAAATGTTAATTCAAAGAAGCTCTCCATTTAGAGCATTTAATTAAATCCTTAAATAAACTGCATGGGCTCAATACCAGATGGTTCTGCATTTTCATTGCAGCAGAGAGCCTTGAAGTCATTGAGGGAAGTAATATTGGAGGCATGGTGAAGATAACCAGGATATATAGTGTAATAAAATCTAATCTTGTTTCCAGCAGGGAGATTCAGTGTATGTACACAACCTAGGCTAAAATTGTAAGTTAATTACATTAACCCCAGTGTACTCTGGTATCTGAGCAGCCAGAGATGAAATTAGTCTTTTTCCTATCATAAGATTCTTTTCAACTTCACTATATTAATTTTTAGCCAAATACTTACTCATAAGGAAAATTGAAGTTAATGTAACCAAAGACAAAGTAATGCAGTCTTAATATTCTGAAGGGATTACGGAGGGCCGTGAAAATACACTTTGCAAATGTCACTCACTTTGAATGGATTTGTGGTGGGAAGGTGGGGGGAAAAAGAATTACGGCTGTGATCCGCACCATGCTGGGGTTTAATAAAAGTCGCGATTTAAGAAATTTGGGCCTTAGGAGAAAAAGGGGGGGAAAAAAAAAAAGAAAAAGACCTCTGTCTGAAGGTCCATTTCCTTGATAAGACGTGGTGAGTTGCCTCCTCTGCCAGACGGCAGAGGTACGAGGTCTTTGAAATCAAGCTGAAATGCTGGAAGATGCTTTGGGTTAGGATACTTCATTCAAATATATATTTGTTTTGGGATGGGGGGTTGGTCCTTGTTGAAAGAAATATCCTTTGTACAATACCTGTTTGCCTAGTAAAGGTTCTTGCAGCGAGTAAAGACAAAAAGACCCTTTACCTTCAATAAAATCGCAAACTTGCATTAGGAAGATAAGGTGGGGTGTTTTTTTTTTTTATGTTTGTTTACTTTTTTCTTTAGAAGTTGAATCTGTGACCAGAGTCCTTGGGTACAAATGTCCTGATGCTGCTGGTTCAAAAGTTTCTGTCTTGCCTCCCAAAATGTGGTGTTTTCCCCGTGCCTTGGGTGCCTCCTCCCCGGGTCCCTGACGGTGCCTCCTCCTCGAGCAGCTCGCCATCGTGGCGAGCAGCAGATCGACACGCCGGCTCTCGACTCAAGAACTGAAATTCACTACAAGAAAATTTAGTTCGTTCCCTCCCTGCGAGCTATAAAACAGGGATGTTATTAATGCGGCTCAGCGAAGGGAATAACTTTTTCTCTTAATATTCAAGAAAGCGTAATTCAATTTCCAAAAATATGGGTTCCTTCTGTTGGGTAATAAAACACATCAGGGAGGAGAAATTACTTTGCTGTCGTGGCAGGGCAGATTTGCACTCTTTGGGCTTTGCTGGAATGCCTGGGGGGGCCCGGGTAGAGGACTTGAGCCACATCGACAGTGCAAATTTTGCTTGTTTGATTGCACGAAGGAATGGAGTTGGCGAGGAGCGATCTGAGCCTCTTGGTGCTACTTGCCCCGTGCTGGGGTTGAAAGGACCCAAGAGGGTGGCTTTTCTTTGGAGAGGCTTTATAACTCTCACTCTCCATCCTCTCCTCGCCCCGTCCCGCGGTGCTGGGGTTGACTTGGCCGTGTGCCCCCGTTCCTTTCCTGTTGTCACAGCTCTGAGCGATGCCACCAGCGCCTGGGCTCCGCGCCACCAGGATGTGGTCACCCCCGTGAAGCGGCTCCTTCCTGGGGGGCCCTGCAGCGAGCGACTCGTGGTGCACCCTGGGGGATGGAAACACCAAAGCTTTGTTGCTTTGGTAATCGCAAGCTCCTCAGGTGCCCCGAAACTGGAGGAAGGGCTGTAACAACCCCACTGGTGAGGCTCCTCGTGGTTTGAGCCGCTTCACCGGAGGAGCTGACTGCACTGAAATTAGCCATGAGAAATTATTTTACATAAAGATAGCAAGAAAACTCAAAACTTTCTCCTCCATCATTGCCTGTCTCCTTCTCCTCCATCCAGGGAATCTGAAGCCATTTGGTGACCTCAAAACAGCTGGGGGCTGGTGGATAATGCAGCCCGGTACCGGTGCTTCCAGACCTCCAGCCTTTGGGGAGCAGCAGCCCCTCTGCTGCGTCAGGTCGCACCCAGCTCCCTCCCCGCAGGGTGCTCTGAAGAGGCTCAGAGCAGGGACAGGGGCTGGCTGGGGCAGTTTGGGACTGAACTGGGCCAAGCGCCGCTATAACCACGGCTCTTTTACCCACGTGTGTAGGAGTTTCAAGATGAGCTTGTAAAACTTTCCATCTCTTGTTTGCTTAGAGAAGCCTCAACTGAAACCCTCTGGGAATCCCCCAAATCTTGACCCAGGTGAAAAATAACTCCAGTTTAAACAACCCCCAGACGGGCAATTTCAGACTCATTAAAACTGTAAGTTTCTGATTGCAGTTCTCCGTCGGTCCCTGTGCTGGCAACAGGGGGCTGGCAGCACGTATCGTGTCTGGAGTTGGCTTTGAAGTGATCTATGGGATTAGCTTTCCTCTTGTGAATCTTATTAACTGGGAGATGTTCTCCACCAAGGAAGACGTTAGAAAGCACTGGTGAATTTTACCTGTTCTCTTGTCTTTGCAGATTTTTTATTTATTTTTTATTTATTTTTTTATTTTTTTATTTTTTTATTTTTTTATTTTTTTATTTTTTTATTTTTTTATTTTTTTATTTTTTTATTTTTTTATTTTTTTATTTTTTTATTTTTTTATTTTTTTATTTTTTTATTTTTTTATTTTTTTATTTTTTTATTTTTTTATTTTTTTATTTTTTTATTTTTTTATTTTTTTATTTTTTTATTTTTTTATTTTTTTATTTTTTTATTTTTTTATTTTTTTATTTTTTTATTTTTTATTTTTTTATTTTTTTATTTTTTATTTTTTTATTTTTTATTTTTTATTTTTTTATTTTTTTTATTTTTTTTATTTGAGGGTCACTGCTTGATCGTGTGCGTGCTCAAGAGGGTTTGAAGCACTCAGGTGCTGGGACGTGCCCTGAAGGGCCTTCAGGGATGATGGATTGGAAGGAGAAGAGGGCATGGGATTTACTTGGTTGTAGGGAGCTGGATTCAGGAGTTGGCGTCTTGGTCGTTGGGACACAGTCTGGTTTTACTTATGGCTTAATGAAGATTCATTTAGTGGAAGTGTTAGGCAGTTCTCCGCGTACGAAAGACAAAACCTTGCTTGTCTCTGCCCGGTGCCTCTGGCACTGGTGGGCACCCTTGCCTTCGTGCTTGCTCTGTGCTGGGCTCTGCTGGTTTGCTGCTAGTTGCTTTATGTCCTGTGGCTGGTGCTCTGCTCTCCGGGGCTTGATTAAGTTAGCTGATGCTATGGGGATACAAAACCAATGAAGAGGAAAAAAAAAAAAAATAACCCCAGAATGACGATTCCATTCCCAAGTAAGCTGTTTCCCCGGCAACGTGAAGTTCTTGCGATGCGACTGCTCTTGGATTGTCCTTCTCTGCCCTGAAATGCCCCCCCCCCCCAAGCTGCTGAGGCAGCAAATGCTGCCCAGAGGCAATGGGAACCACCACTGTTGGTACAGCCCTGGACTGGGAAGCAAAAGGACAAGTTAACACTGGTGCAGCTGTTGGTGGATTTACCTTTTTTTTAATCACTTTTCCTTTTATGAGTCCAGCTCTGCCCAGTTTCCTGCCAGATCTGTCATTTTTGAGCCTCCTCTCTTCCAGATCTCTGCCACGGGACGCATGTGTGAACGTGTGGCAAAATGTTGTGCCAGCAAGTTGGAAGAGGTACCACAAATGCCATTCATTGTGCTGGCTGAAGTCCTAAAGAGCTGGCAAGCTCTGCATTTCCTAACACCATTTTTAAGTGTCAAAGCTGTATAAAAGCTTATCCAGCAACGGAGTCTCGATGGCACGGCTCCGACTAACAAGCTATCGTGCATTTAGCGATGCCTTTTACAGCTCTGCTTGACCTACGTGTCAGCAGTCCCCTTCCCTCGCCGCACGCGGCTGCGGCCGCAGCGAGCTGGGTCTTAACCATGGAGCCACCTCGGGCTTCGGGGAAGTTTTTGGAACCGCATCTAGCTGGCATTTACCTGCAATTTTCTCTGTTCGACTCCAGCAATTACGTTTGTCCTTTCCTCTGCTGCTCTCTGCTTACCCTCGGTTCTGCTGCTCCCCTTGCTATATGAAGTGGTAGGTTAGATTATATTTAAAGCCTCTTTTATTTCTCCAGGGCTTGCTGGGCAAGGATTTATGAGCGTCTTAATTCCACAGTACTCGGAGCAGGGGAGTGCTTGCTCGCTTCTTGGTGGCCGAAATAACTCCTGTTATTTGGATGTGTTCTTAGCCTTCCCAGTTGGTGTTTTTGATATTATATTTGTATTCTTTTTTAAAAAAGTCAATTAATCATGCAACAAGAGCAACGATGTGCACAGAACATAGTACCCGAATTACCAAATACAGAGATCCCAGATTGAATCAGAATCATTTTGGTTGGAAAAAACCTTTAAGATAATCAAGTCCAACCGTTAACCCAGCACTGCCAAGTTACCACCAAACCATGTCCCTCAGCACCATGCCTACTCAGCTTTTAAATCCCTCCAGGGATGGTGACTCCACCACTGCCCTGGGCAGCCTGTTCCAATGTTTGGTAACCCATTCAGTGAAGAAAGTTTTCCTAATATCTATTCTAAATCTCCCCCGGTGCAACTTGAGGCTGTTTCCTCTTGTCCCATTGCCTGTTCCTTGGGAGAAGAGACCGACCCCCCTGGCTACCCCCTCCTTTCAGGGAGCTGCAGAGAGCGAGAAGGTCTCCCCTCAGCCTCCTCTTCTCCAGGCTGAACACCCCCAGCTCCCTCAGCCGCTCCTCACCAGACTTGTGCTCCAGACCCCTCACCAGCTCCGTTGAACACCTAAAGCCACAGATTCACTCTGTCCTGCTCCCTCACCTCCAAACAGCATTTAGGGTGAAAATACGCTTTTAAAATATAACTGTGGCTCTGGCATCAAGACTGTGCTGGCCAAAGGGTAGGGACGCACCGGCACGGTAAATTCAGTCACCAAGCAAATCTGTGCCTCTGCCGGCCACCCAGCTTACCTGCCACTGCATTGCAGTGGGACTTCCCAGGGTTTGCTCCTGCTTTTCCTCATTTCTTAAATAAAGCTCCCTGATGTCAGTGATTAAGGACTGCTATGGGTCTGTAATAGCCGCGTGTGACTTCCTTTTTCGTGTAGGTGAACCTCAAAGTCATTTCAAACGAAGTAAAAGAGGTAGCAGATCTTGCCTGTTAAATACTCCGCCGCCCCGTGGTGTCTACGCTATTATGAGCAGGTGGGGGTTTTGCAAGCGCTTTGCTGGCTCAGTTCTTTTCTTGGTGAAGTCAGTGGCAAACCTCTGCTTGCCTTCAAGGGTAACAATAAGCCGCTGCTGTGTCTAGCTGAAAATCCCACCCGTTGTGGGTAAAGTCAGGATGTCTTGCTGGTGTGTTGTGGCTGTTGCCTAAACAAAACACATCCTGAAGTACTGAAAAGAAAAAAAAAAAAGTAAATAAATATTTTAGCAAAGATGTTTTTGTTGCTTTGACTTTTTTTTTCCCCTCCCATTCCAGCTGCATTCTTCTAAAAGGAAGTAGCAGGGAAATGGTGGAGAGATTGATATTCAGCTAATTTTTCCCCTGAGTAGTTACTGGAGTGGTCGCAAGGTGCGGTTTTGTTCATCCCATTCGAAAAGAGGTCCCAGAGCTCACGGAGAGAGCGCTGCGGGGTTGTCCAAAGGCAAATAGAGGAGTGGAAAGAATAATTTGTGTGGGGTTTGGGGGTGGTGTTGGATCGCTTTATATTCTGCGCGCTCGGTTTCAAATGAGATGTAAACCCAAGATTCTCCTCACCTGTGGTCATTAAATGTCTTACGACATTTTTCATAAGACCAGGGGATCTTAGTGAAATCCCAACTCGATTAATTATATACTGCTTCCCCAAAGTTCTTCCCGCGGTTGCGAGGAGATGCGGCATCCTTCCCTCCTTTCTGTGTTGTCAATTAGAGTGCAGGCTTGTTAGCTGGTTTATTATCTGTTTCCTTTTTAAAGAGGCTCAGAGGTGGTTTTGTCAGTGCTGAATGAAGTGTACGGTAAATAGTTTGTATACTGGAATATTGTGCTTAGGAAAGACTTTAGGAGATCTGTAGATGAAAATTTCTGTTTGTGTGTTTCTGTGCGCTTTTTTTTTTTTTCTTCCCCTTAATGAGGGCAAGCGTAGCGAATATATCAAAGGTATCAACCACCAAGCACCTGAGTCCACCTGTGGCTGGAAAAACAGCCTAGGAACTCATCTCTGAGACGTGACTGACTTGTCAGCTTTCTTTTTGTCCTCCTGTGCTTGCATCTTCCCTTATCTGCGCGCGGCGGCAGGTAACACCTGGCTCCCAGGAACAGCAAATCTCAAAGGGTTTTGCTCAGCATGGTGGAAATGGCAAACGGGGCCTGCAGCAACGACAAAGCCCTCCTGTTGTAGTCTAAAGGTTCCCACGCAACGTTGCTGGGGCTCTCCAAAAAGTTTAGCCAGCAGTTTCATTAAAAAAAAAAAAATCATTATTTTTTTTCATTCATGAATTTAAAAGTAAAACTTGCAATTATTGCTATCGCAGTTCCGCGATGGATGTGGACTGCCCTGTCCTAGGCACTGAGCAAATGCCGTTCCTTGCTCTTTAAATGGGAGCACTGGGGTCTTCATCTTGGGGCCAGTGCCAGCTGTCCCTGTGGGATCTTGCTTTTTTTTGGGACTCAGCAACAAGGACTGGCAAATGGTGAACGCAACGCAGTGAATGCCAGTTCTGGGCAGTGGCCTTCCCTCCAAAACCACTCTTTAAATACAAGTCCCATGAAGAAGGACAAAGATCTGTGGGCATGGGTCCAGAGGATGCCACAAAGATGATCCAAGGGCTGGAGCCCCTCTGCTGTGAGGACAGGCTGAGAGAGCTGGGGGGGTTCAGCCTGGGGAAGAGAAGGCTCCAGGGAGACCTTAGAGCCCCTTCCAGTCCCTAAAGGGGCTCCAGAAAAGCTGGGGAGGGACTCTGGATCAGGGAGTGTGGTGAAAAGACAAGGGGTAATGGCTTCAAACTGGAAGAGGGGAGATTTACATGAGATCTGAGGAAGAAATTCTTTGCTGTGAGGGCGGTGAGCCCCTGGCCCAGGTTGCCCAGAGAAGCTGTGGCTGCCCCATCCCTGGAGGGGTTCAAGGCCAGGCTGGACGGGGCTTGGAGCAACCTGGGCTGGTGGGAGGTGTCCCTGCCCAGGGCAGGGGCTGGCACTGGGTGGGCTTTAAGGTCGTCCGACTCTAACCATTCTATGATTCTGTGAAACGCACGGATCTCTGGCTGTCTTCTCTTGTTGCCATCAAGTGCCTGTGTGCTCGCACACATTCCCCCAGAGGAAATAATTTTTTCTGGGTCTTTCTGCTGCATCTGTCTCCACCTCTCTCATGCTGGGCTTGCTGCTTTTGCTTCGTGAGCCAAAATAGAAGTGAGGTTATTAGCTTCTTGAAAGGGAGAAAACATCTCAGAGTGCTTTGTTACGTGAACAATAAGTGCTCCTGCCCACAGGCATCAGTGCAAGTGGTGAACAAGCTAGTTAATTATATTGAAATCAATGCTATTGGCTTAGATTTAAAGCTCAGCTCTCCTTGCGTTGACTCTGTTCAGGCTCTTATGGCCTGTGCCCTGCCAGACCTCGTGCCAAAGGCAGGGGCTGCTGGGCTGCCCCGCAAGCCACCGCTGCGGTGGAGGTTGGCGTTTGCCCTCCTGGAGCCCTGGCTGGCCCAGGGAAGATCCGCAGCTCCAGATGTGGGTTTCAAATGGTACCCTTTGCCCCAGCCTTTCTCCCAAAGGCTGGGGCACGGGGGCTTGGGGCAACCTTAGGAGTTAAGATGTTGCGGGGAGGCTTTCGCAGCCCTGCTACGAGCAGGTAGGCAATGGCGGGGCTGACCTGCACCCGTGCGCCGTTGGGGTCCCGGCGCTGACCTGCTCATCCCAGTGACACTGGGAAGGGAAGACTTCTTGACACATTTGTGGGATGTCAAGCACAGCTCGGTTCTGGTAGCTTCTCCCACCTTTGACTAATTGCTGACCTGACATCTTTCTGGTAGTGACCTTGTTTCAGCTAGTAATTCAAATATCTTTCAGTGTCAGAAATAATAAGTGCCACAGTGAGATGAACAAGCAGAGCTTAAGTTGAGCACAGATTAATGGGGTTTTAATATTCCTAATTTAATCACTCCTTTCTGTCTGAATGTGTGCAACATGATGTAGCAGCTAATTATTTTTTTAACCATGATGAGGATCTTTCCTAATCATTTTTATATTTAACATGAATGAAGGGAGGGCAGTGATTAATGAGGGAATAAATCTTACGAAACAGAAGCAAGCACATGATCAGTTAAAAATACAGCTGTCTGATTTATTTTTTTTTTCCCCCCTCCCTTTCCCTGTACCGCAAATACTTAACCAGCTGCACCTTCTCAGCTCGATAGCGAGCTGTCTTCAGCCCTAAAGAAAGACCTGAAACTTTGCTTATCCCTCTGGTGGTTCTGTCGGCATCTCTCCGCGTGATCATCTTTGTGATGAATGCAGAATTATTTTTTCCTTTTTAAAAAAAAAAAAAAAAAAAAAATTGCCCCACTAGATACGTTAATGGTTGGATAGATGTCTTTTCAAATATTTGTTCCTGACAGGGTGTTTGGAATTGCAGATGAGAAGCAAACCAGCTCTCAGCATCTGTCTGTTGCTACTGTACGTTTCCATTGTGTGAAGCAGAGACAAAGCCAGGCAATTCAAAGCTTAAGTGGATGCTCTTGAGATCCTTTTTTTTTTTTTTCCTCCCCCCCCGCTCCTTTTCCCACATTTGGCTGCTTCTCTTCTCTCCAAATTCTATTTTTTCCTCCATCCCTCAACCCCCATGTGCTGGTTTTGGGAGTCTGTCTTCTTCCTGCAATTTCTCCCCTCCTTCCCCCTCAAGTCCCTTTGTGCATCCTTGCGGACCGGTAATTTTAGGGGTTTTGCCAAGCTCTTGGGCAGCAGGATAGCTCCGGGTTGAAGGTTATGACGATCAGAGGTGTGGTATGGGGCTTTTTCCCACCATAGCTCGGTGGTTTGTCATTAGTGCCAGTCGATCGCGTGACTCCGATGTGCACAGTCTGCACTCGTGGTGTGTTGTTGCAGGGTTGTTGTGTGTGCCGCCTGTTTTGGAGAGGTTTATTTGGGCTGGGCACCGTGTGTGCTGCAGCGAAGCCCTTGCTCAGCCAGGCAGGGGTGGCTCACTGCAAACTCAGCCTCCTGCTGAGGATCTGGGGTTTCCTCATGCAAAGCTGTAGCTGTGAACCCAACGGTGCCCCTCTGTTAATTATGGCCGAGCATAAGCTGTAGTATAATCCAAAAAAGATGTGGGTATTTTGCTGGGATGTTTTGATTTTGGGAGTTTTGGGGGTTTTGCTTGAGTGGGGAGACTCTGCGCAAATGCTCCATTCAGCCGCGGAGACGATTCGATGGGTTTCTCAGCAGCGCGAGGTCATTTTGGATGCGTCTCTTCTCACCTGCTAACAAGCAGAATTTTAATAACCGATCAAGATGAGCTGTGCCCGAGCAGTGCTGGCAGCTACCCTCTAACCTTGGTGTCTTCTGCAGATTGTAAAATTGATCTAATTGGCTAAAAAAGAAAGATAGGCTTAAGTACAACTTCTGTGGCTAAACACCTTGTCATTCCTTGCTTGTTGACTAAAGAGCACCAAGCTGAGGGAACCAGCGTGTCAGGCACCGAGGACACGTACCAATGGCTTGATGGATGCTTGGGAAGGTTGGGATCCCATCGCGCAGCTCTCGAGTCCTGAAGGGCCGTGGGCTAACGCAGTGTGGAGACACGGGCAGAGGGATGGGAGAACGTAAGGAAAGAAGAGAGTCTAGCGGCCAGTTCCTAAAATTATTTGGGGTTTTGGTGGTTTCTTTTTTCTGGCAAGGCAACTTAATTAAAATTTTGCTCTTGCAGATCAGATCTAGTTCTTGTAGCATAAACATTATTCAATCAAAAGGAAAGCGGAGGGAAGATGGTTGTTTGCTGATGGAAGATAGGTAACGCACGTCAGGAGCAGATGGTGGCTGGCAAGATGCTGTTTACAAGAGCCCATAGCTAGCAGCAAAGATCCCTTCCCTTGTTAAGGGAAGGGAGAGACTCAAATCAGGGGCAAAATAGTTTCCAAATAGGTTCTTTTCTAAGAGGGTTTTTTTCATGAGGCTTCCTCAGCTATGTTCTGCAGCATCGCAAATGGCAGTGGCATAATTGCATTTGTCTTCCAAACTGCCTTTCCTTGAGGGCAAGCTCCACTTTGGCCTTGATTCGATTGTGTACTTTTAATCTGGAAGAAAAGCTAATGCATAAGTATTCATTACAAAATTGCGTTTTATATGGCCGCCGTCCCCTCTTATAATTACAGGTTCCAGCTGAATGTCATTTCTTTTCTCTATACTTCCAGCTCCCTTACAGCATAGGCGTCTCGTACTCCTGAAGCTTCTCCGTGTTCATGTAATAAATAAATAATCACACCTTTTCTGCTGTCAAAGCTGAAAGCATGCACAGCTGTTTGCCACAAGATACACTGGGACTGCAAGGTACAACATTCCTTAATTAGACTGACCTGAGGTTGTTGGGGTTTTTTTTCTTTTTCTTTTTTTTTTTTTTTTAAAGCAGCTTCATTAGCTCAGGAACTTAATTGCAAATGACTAGACAAGCTCTGCTCTTGGTTACTGGGAAAGGTTAGAGTATTTCTCACTGGGGATTAGATCCTGGGAGGCATTTTGCAGCTTGATTTTTTTGTAGGGAAGGTTTTAGGTGTGCTCAGAGCATCTTAGCGCTAGGCTCAGAATTAGCAAAATAATTAGAAGTTCAAAGCAGAGAGGGGGGCTGGGTTGAAGCCCAGCCAACATTTTTGATCTTACAAATCGGCACGGAGTTGGGAGAAACAGGACACGGAAAGGGAGCTCTGAAAGCAGAATTTGGGGAAGACAGGTTTCCGCGCTGCCGTGTTACAGGATGGGGAGCACCTGAGCATCTGGCTGGGTTGTAGGACCAGCTGCCAGTGGAATTCCGCCATCTCTGCTGGCCGTCTCCCTCCCATAGAGGGGAATTGCATTTCCCCCCAGCCCTCATGCCAGCACAGCTCTCTATACTAGTGTGGTCCCAAACCAGGGGCTACAGCTGACCTACCTGATGGCCAAAAGTCATGGTGGCCTCTGTCACTTGGTCTGTGTCACAGAACTAATCTGTTGGTAACATCCCTGGTGTGATATCGCTATTATTAGCATTGTTAACGCAGGACCTTTGCAGCCTCTGTGCTTTTTGGGGTTGTCTTTCTTGCCCTTGTGAAGAAGTCATCTTGAAACAGGACTTTGCAAGGGAAGGGAGGACTTGGGGAATCCCTGTGAAAGGTATGCATGGGCTTACGGGGTGTAAGCAGGCGAGACAGGTACCTGCTGTTGAGGGCTCCTGAGGGTCTGAACATTTTGCAAGAGGGTTACTTGGTGCTGAGCAATTAGGTGTCCCTGCCCAGGGCCGGGGGGTTGGAACTAGATGATCTTTAAGGTCCCTTCCAACCTAAACCATTCCATGATTCTATCAATATGTCCCATCTTTTCGTGCTCAGTACCCAGTACTGATATGGAAGCGGTTCGAAGACCTGTATTCAAGTGGATTTTCTAGGTGATAGTTTTTCCTACAATACTTTCCCTGCATACAGCAAGGTTTGAATGTCTGCTGACCTTCGGTGCCCCTTCCTATCGACATGCTGCTGTTGGCATTCGTATGTGAAAGTGGTGATGGCGTCTGCCGGGTGGAGCTTTCTGCTGGTACAATGAGGCAGCAGTTGGGAGACTTCAGGTCTCACCACATGTAAACGTGTGCTGGGAATGATGGAGTGAATGCAGCAAAAGCACAGGCTTCCCTTGCACTGCCCAGCTCCGCGTTGATTTGCCTTGGCTCGAGGCAGCAGCCAGCCTCCCCTAGGGTCACCCCATGGGACAGACGGTGCAGCGGCTGTTCCCACTGCTCCCTGCCCTCTGCAGGAGCTGCCAACACGATACCTGCTGAGATGAAGGATGTTATGGTTATCTTAAGGCAGTTGCAATGCAACCAAGGTCTTCATCTCCCTCTGCAAAACTGAGCACAAAACCGAAGACAAGTTTGAATCTGTATCAACCAGAGAGGTATCCGTGCTCTTTGTCTGAAGGCAAGAGGATCTGTGACCTTATTTCTTCCTTCCCTTCGTCCTTTGGCCCCTGGACTGTAAGAAGTCCGAGTAATTCATGTCTCTTATTAGTCTGTGCTGGGGAAAAGAGGGTTTTGAGATGCTTCTGTGACACCCAAGTTCTGCCGCGCAACAAATATCCTCGCAAGGCTTTGTCGTATATAACCCACTTGAAGCGAGAGCATTCAGGTAAGGAAATGAAGGGCTGCAGGGCTCAGCTGTGCAAGAGGAAAATAATTAGGGCATGTTTATCTCATGCTCAAACCTACAGAGGTGAAAAGCAAGGGACGGGAAGACTGGTTCAGAGGGAGCTGGGGGTGGGGAGGTCGGGAAGGAAAGGACCTGACATGGGAGTGAATTAAACCTCTCCAAAAGACTCGTAGCACTGTGGTAAATCCCCTCTCCCTCCCTCCCTGTTCCTGCTCTAATGGAGGATGATCTCTGCCTTGCTGGCTTTTCCTTTCAAGGTCTAGGGACCTGTTGTTTCCAAAAGGTTAAAGCCCTGGAGCTACTGAGGGAAGGGTACACTCTTTAAAACGTGCCAGGGGAAGAACATCTAGATTTCTAGGGGTTTCAAGTTTGCTAGCATAAAAGGGGGAAAATATCTTCAAAAAGTGAAATAAGCCTTTGGTTTGTTTTGTTTGGGTTTTTTTGGTGTTTTTTTTGTTGTTTTTATTTCCCAACACAGCTGAGTTCTGACTCAGATGAGACTCCTAGTTCCACCTGAGTTTGATATTTTTCTTTAGACCCTCCCTCCCCACTATAGAGACCTGAGTGTACACGCGACTACAGCCAGCGTAAAGCCACTCTGTGGAGCTGGGGTTTCTCCTATCGCTGTCCTGTCCCGGGATCAGGCGATGGAGACTACATCAGAGCAAAGAAGGTTGAGCAACGCCATGGGGAGCTCCCTTACTTTTTCTCTCCACCGACCCAAAGAGCCACGTGGAGCTCCCAGCAGTTCTTGCAGACTTGCTCGAATCAAAACGCTTGTCACATCCTTCAGTTGCTCCGTGCTGTTTGCTCTCAAGCTGCCTGTTCTTTCTGGGCTTCAGACCTGGCTTTCACGGTTTGCGCAGGCACACATCAGAGCAAATACAGCCCTTGCCAGTCTGCAGGTCTGGTTCAGTGACAGAACCCGGGAGAGAATATTTTCATCCCAGGCTTTGCCACAAATCTCCTGAAGCCTCGAAGAGTCTGTGGCTTCTCTCTCTCTCTCTTTTGCCTTGCCTTTGCCTCTTAGGGCTTTCACGTTCTCCTTGCCATCCCAACACGTGCTTGTGCAGCCCGTTCCTCTGGCTCCTGGCAGCTCTGCTCTTCAGCTGGTCCCTGGTTTTGCGGAGGGCTGCAGGAGGGACCCTGTGCGCAGGGTGAGGGTGCTGGCTCCCCAGGGCAGGAGAATTGCTGCTGGGTGGGCACTGGGCTGTCACCTCTGTGATTTCTGGGGGCCAGGGGAAGGTCTGCGCCGATGGTTTGACAAACACCTTCCAGGAGCCTGCCCAGCCCAGACGGGTTTTCACAGGCAGCCCTGGGCGAAAAGCTAGAAACTGATGCTGCAATGGTTGTGTGGTTGGAAATGTGGTTACTCCCATCTTTGGATAACAGTGACAAGGTGAAGAGGAAGGTGGGATGGGATTTTTACTTAGAAGGATCGTACCCCAGCTCTAGAGACTTTTGCTTTATCTCCTCCCTGGGAAATGCAGATTTCCGTGCACAGCTCTGAGGTTCTGCTGCCTCCCGTGCAACAAAGGCAGAACCGGGTGCCTCTTCATTTGCACAGCTCACCTTTTTTTTTGGCCAAAAAGATAATCTGTTTAATCCTACCATATCCTCCATGAGACGCAGCTTCCTACATCGGCTCTGTGCCCCTGAGGGTAAAGAATTATTCAAGGCATCGAGCCTGACCTGGATTTTGTGTGATGTGATCGCATCCAGAGCATGGAAATCCATGCGATCAAATGGCAAATCTCTGAGCCTTGGCAGATATGCCTCCTGCTCTGCAAAAGCATGTTGCCATGGCTACATCTCGGTGTGAGCATCTCTCTCCTTATCCCGATGCCGTTTCTTCTGCCAGGGTCGCTGCCTGCGCTCAGAAGCCCACCCTGTCGTGGGTGATGCTGGGCTGGGGCTCCGCATGAGCACAGAGGCAGCGGGGACCAAACAAGCTCCTCGTCTGATTTAGAGATGGGTGGATTGTTGCCAGCGACTCCTTAAATGGAAAAAGTGAACCCAGCAAAGAGCTTGAAATACCTGTCAGAAATGCCACCTCTCTTTATGACTTGGGGACGGAGAAAGTGGAAAGCAAAGGGGAGCTGAGAGCTGGGAAACCCGGGCTCCAGCTCTGCCCTTCCTGACAGGCGGCGATTCGAGCATCTCAGTGCTGCGGTCCCCCACGTCAAAGGGGTGACAGTTACCTGCCACCTAAAGGTAGCTCGTGATTTATAGATGAAAGTCGCTGCGACTACGTTTTAGGCTGATTTACGCTTGTTCTGAGAGCAGCTCCTCCATCACGCAACAGTAGTTGTGGTTTTGTGCCACAAAAAAAAAAAAAAAAAAGCTTGATCAGTTTACAGGCTATAAAGCAGAAAGAGAGGAAAGCTCCTGAAGTAGTGCTGTGTGTTTTGGGGGGATGTTACTACTGGGGTGCCTAAATTCCCTGACTGAGCATGAAAATCTTACATGAGGCCATGGGACCCATACCATGTGTGTTGGGACTGAAAAGCCCAGGGTTGTTCTTGGCTGTGAATAATGAGAGTCCCCAGTGCTGGGCTGGGAGGAGGGTGTGGGGCTCCCGCTGCTCTGCTGTAAGGCAACTGGAAGCAAACCTCAGCATCCTCACAGGATGTTTATAGTGCGAAGTTGGTCCCTGTTTAGTTCCAGGGCTTGTATTTTTCCCAGCCATCCCCGCTGAACCTGTGTTATCTTGCTGGGGACATTCAGTGGGAATGAGACAAGTAGGTTTGCTGGCCAAAGGAATCAAGCATAGAGGAAAAATCCGGTTGTCCCAGACCAAACCCTACTAGCCCCATTTTGAGCTGTCTCTCATGTAGGTAAGGTATGTGCGATCACTAGTCTGTATCCAGCTTAACAACGCCTGGATCCTTCTGGCATATCTTCAGTGCAATGAGTCCAGACCTCATTGTCCCCAGTCAATGGAGAAGGGGAGGCGTTGCCAGAAGGTGAAACGTGTTAAATGGGCTCAGCTGCCCGGTCCTGTGCCACACGTACCTCATCCATGCTGGATGCCACCGACTGACAACATTTTGTAAGACAACGGCTGGCAGCGCTGGGGAAAGCTGATGGCTTGTGCCCTGCACAGGCTGGTGCCTGCCAAGCCCCTAATGTGTTTCCTGCTCGTGCTGGTACTGCAGCAGCAGGGAAATGCTCTGGATGAGGAATCTGTGTGCCCCAAGCAGCTGCTTCGTGCATTAACTTTATCCCCCAGGAAGATGTCTGTAACACTGGCCTTGCAGAGTCTGGAGAGCAAGGGGATGCTCCTCTCCCCTTTTTGCTTCGCTCTCGGTATGGGAGTGATGATGGAGGCTGCAGGGAAGATGCAGTGGTCCCGTCTCCTCTGCCAGCCTCTCCCTTACCTTGGTGTGTGTAACGAGAGAGGTCTTTCAGGGCTGGGGATGAAAGTTCCCCAGCATCAAGGGCCAAAGACATACAGGAGAGAAGTTAGGGCGCTTGGGAGGAATCTGTTTTCCCCCACTCCCCAGATTTCTGGAGATTCTCCCGAAGGGAGATTGAAAGCATGTGTGTTTTTTTTCCTCTTCTGGTTTTAATTGTGTATTCTAATATGAAGCTGCAATATAGGCGCTTATTAAAGTAGCCTTCTACTGCCAGAGTCGCTGTGTTTGATAGAAACCCCAGAAAATCCCCTGAGCCGCAACGTGGGAATCCAATTCTTTTCAGTTGATGAGACTGTAAACACATTTCCTTGGATTTGCAAGAACCATAGCAAGAGTTTCAATCATATGAATAAAGCAAAAGAATATCTGATGGGGAATATTCCTGCTTTGCATATTCAAAACTTGCAGCCTTATTCTTAGGCAGCATCTTTTCAAAGGAATGGACCATAAAGAAGCAAAGAAGCATTGCCCAGGGGATTTAGGCAAAGATCCTCCAAAATTAGCACGGTGGGGGGTATTCTCTCTGTCAAATTTAAATCGCCCAAGTCTGATACCTAAATTTGGAGCCCAGGTGCCTGCTGTGGCCGGCAGTGTCTCTACAGACAGCTCTTGCTCCCAGTTCAGTGCCCAGTGACCCTAAGGAACTTAGAAATTTAGTCTAGAGGAGCTTTAAGTTGGGGTGAATGTCCTGCCCCGGGAGCGTCTGTCCAGTGCCAGGCTGTTGTTGGTGACATCGAAGACAACCGTGCCATTTGTCTTCAGTTGAGCTGAACCCCCAAATTCTAGTATTTTCCATTTAACTGGAACTGGGTGCATTTCCTTCCCATGCAAATTTAGCCTGGTTGCTTCAGTAGGAAGAGAGCGCTATAAATATAGAGATAATCTGACCACGGCGTGTGCTATATTGAATGAGAAATTCCATAATACCAGATACCCGATCCTCTTTTTTTTTTTTTTTTTACCTCTTTGTACCTTAAAAACAATTGGCAGCAACCAATTCTAAAAATGAATCCTGTTTTGGTGAGAAGGTTCTTACATTTCCGAGTTAATTTTCCTGTCTCTTGTGTTTAAGTTTCTTTACCAGCTGGCCTACAGATTCCCTGTGTGACTGGGTGAAAAATGTGGCTTGTTGTACTTCTCTTCTCCGTGCCCTTTGGGGACGCTTTTTAAAACCAAAAGAACTGTTTTACAAATTTTTAAAGATTTTCTTGGTCAAGGCATGTCCCGAAAGTGAAGCTCTTGTCTCAATTTTTAGAACTTTATGCAAACAAATACCAATTCAACTTTTAATTTATCTGCCTATTGAAATCTACATGCGATTTGCCAAAAAGACACAATATTTCCGTTTTCAGTGCTGTTGGTAAGTTTTGATAAGGGGTATATTTATTCCATGGAGACAATGAGATTGAGGAGCAGAGAACAGCATGAGAAAGTCTTGCTGCTGGTGTGATAACTCCTTTCCAGATGAAGCCGGTCTTATATCTCAGTTTGGCACTGAAATGATGACTTCAAGGACTGTTGGTATCTCTTCCCCAGCCCTTTGGTGTACAAACTCGTTAATGTGCAAGAAATTGTTCATATGCAAATAGGCAGATGATAAGCAGCCGGCTGGCCCTGCGTTGATCCCCTGGCATTTTGGCTTCTTCCCACTTCCACCAGCTCTGCCCGTGCCACTCTTCTGGAATCCGCTTGATCGGAGCATCTGACAAAGCCTTAAATGGAAGATAGTAGCATTTCTGATCTCATTTTCCAGTATTTCAGCTGTGCCATAATCTATTTACCACACAATTTGTGTCACTTTGATAAGCGGCTGCTTCAAGACTGCATTTATTAAAATCAAGAGCAGGGAGAGCTTTCAAGTCTCTCAAGTGTTGTAATAAATGTTTGAAATTAGTCATTACAGTGTTTGCCATGGTTCATATCATAGACTCTATCTAAATGACAAATGATCACAGCCTGGACATGCACTTTTTTTTTTTTTGGTGGTGCGTTGGCAGCGGGATGGAGATGACGTTGGGTTAGCCCAGCCCGAAACAGCAGAAGTCAGAGCCAGGATGGGACGGGAGGAGCGGAGAAGGAGGAAGGTTTCAGTGGGAAGACTTATCAGAGTCTCAGGGCGATGGCTTTGAGCAGCGAACTGCTGGCTCAGCTCTTACTTTCCTGGCTAAAAATGAAATAAATCTGAAAAACACCCAAAAGCCCAAAGAAGCAGCCATGTACTTTTTGCAACGCTGAGGAATTGGTTGTTTTGTGCAAAGTTTGGCTCTTCCCCCATCAAACAGCTCCAGTATGGGAAATTCACTTTGCTGCTTTGTTAGAAAGGACTTCTTAATGCCTGCCTGCCTGGCCATGGCTTTGTGCTGATGTGGTCGTTTAAGAAGGAAAAAAAAAAATATAAACAAACCAAAAATCAAACAAAAACCCCCTTTGCTAAATGTAGTTATATGTATGTGTATGTATATATTCACACATATATACACATAGACGTATTAAACACATACAGCATAGAAAAGAGACAATTATTAAGACAAATATTCTGTCTCAATTCATTTTGTTCTTCATTTTCCCATCAGGAACGTAATAGCTAAATTTATAGTGTTGAGTCTGGGCTATAAATTCCATTATTTTCAGTGACTATATCAATTACATCCCTTGAAAGGGGACCCCAAGGCAAGGGGAGAAAATTGGAGACAAAAATCGTCAGAAGGGAGGATGCAGGAAGTGGAGGGGAAAAGCATCCCCTTCCCTTTTTTCCTTGTTGCTCATTACCAATAACCAGCACCTTATCCCGGCGTGAAAGTCTGCTTAGTTTCCTGGGGATCCAGCTGGCATCCAAGCCCAGCACACGGTGCAGCTCAGATCGCAAGTGTGTCACTGCGGAAATAATCGCGGTCCTACACACACGCACGCAGGTGCTGACTCAAAAGGGGAGCAGGAAATGGTCTTGTCTGCGTATAAAAGGTACTTATTTTGAGAAAACTCAATTATTGCAAAAGAAAACAATGCACCTGTTTGCAAAGAAACCGAAATGAGTAAACTACTCGCCTCCTGTCCTTGAGCTCAAAGTGATTTATTATTTCTTTTAAAGGATTTTTGCACTGGGGCAAGCTCGAAAAAGGGAAAGCACAGTATCGAAGAGTGGTGCGCTGAGATGAGAAGTTGTTTCTCTGGCAATTCCTATGACTTTTTTTAAGGGTTTTACAATTTTTTCCTTCTCTCTTAGTGCAAATGATTGAATCATGTTGGCTGTGGGAGGCCGAGTGCTCTTAGTTTGTATGGTCGGGGCTGCTGAGAATGCGTTACTTACTATGGGGTTGGGTTTTTTCAGTGCCTCTCACCGTGTTGCGGAGATGCTCTGTGAAAGGCAGATCAGATACCAAGGGAACGCTAAAGCAGGAGCCTGTCGTCATTAATATGAAGGAAAAGGAGCCCATGCCAGGTGTTGAAGACGTGGATGATGCTGCACATCCAAAATAGTTGAAAACTTTGTCCCAGGTGTATGCCAAACTCCTTAATGTTTCAGAAAAAAAAAATGTTGTTGATATTTCCAAATGGCAGAGGCTGCTGGGCTTCCCTGTATCTGCACAGGAGACCTGCGTAGAGTCCATTTGCATAATTATTTTTGTTCCCTTTAGCACTGGAGTTGTATTTATCTCCATGCCCATCTAATAGCATGCGGTGTTGTACCTTAGCTTGCACAGCTCTTCTTCCTCACCCAAAGGTTCACACCCTCAGTACGTTTATCAGCACTTTCTTCTGTCCTCAGCCTTTGCTTTAATTGGCTGCAAAACTTTACATTGGTTTAATCTCCCCTTGTAGGATGGCTCTTCTTCTCCCCCCAGGCACCTTTGTAGCCTTTGCCTCTTCTAGTTGCAGGTTGATGTGACTTTCTTGGATGCAAGTGATAAGAGCTGCCAGATGTCCCTGCCTCTACTGGAAATGCCATGCCTGATGCCTCCAGGCATCATATTGGTCTTCCAAGTGGTGAAATTCCCAGTTAGCAGCAGAAATTCTTGTTTATTCCCTAGTGCATCATCTCTGTGTCTGGTCTTGACCCTGGGAGAGGGGAGGACAAGCGACAGGAGGAGAGGGAGACTGTCCCTCAGAGATATAAGGCTCGTGAAAGGGTAGCACAGTCTTGAGCTGGGAAGGTGCAGGCAGTAAGGGGAAGGACTGGAGTTTTCTGCTGAGAAGCCTTAGAATCATAGAATCATCTGGGTTGGAAGAGACCTTTAAGATGATTGAGTCCAACCGTTAGCCTGATACTGCCAAGTCCACCACTAAACCATGTCCCTCAGCACCACGTCTACCCGTCTTTTAAATTCTTTCAGGGATGGAAACATGAGGAGGAACTTCTTTCCTTTGAGGGTGTCACAGCCCTGGCACAGGCTGCCCAGAGAGGTGGTGGAGTCTCCGTCTCTGGAGACATTCCAAACCCGCCTGGAGGCGTTCCTGTGCCACCTGCTCTGGGTGACCCTGCTCTGGCAGGGGGTTGGACTAGATGATCTTCAGAGGTCCCTTCCAACCTTATGATTCTATGATGGTGATTCCACTGCTTCCCTGGGCTTCCCTGTTCCAATGTTTGGTAACCCTTTCTGTGAAGAAATTTTTCCTAATATCCATCCTAAACCTTTCCTGGTGCAACTTGAGGCTGTTCCCTCTTGTCTTATCACTTGTTACTTGGGAGAAGAGACCAACAGCCCCCCTCACTACACCCTCCTTTCAGGGAGTTGTAGAAGGTCTCCCCTCAGCCTCCTTTTCTCCAGGCTGAACACCCCCAGCTCCCTCAGCCGCTCTTCACAAGACTTCTGCTCCAGACCCCTCACCAGCTCTGTTGCCCTTCTCTGGACCCGCTCCAGCACCTCAATGTCCCTCCTGTAGCGAGGGGCCCAAAACCGAACACAGCACTCGAGGTGGGGCCTCACCAGTGCCGAGGACAGGGCAACGATCACTGTGCTAGTCCTGCTGGCCACACTATTTCTGACATGAGCCAGGATGCCACCGGCCTTCTTGGTCACTGGGGCATGCTGCCTGGGCACACAGCCAGCTCTGACCCTGGACCTGAGCTCACCTTGACTGACCTGTGTTGCTTCCAGCTCTCTGCTGCCCTGACACCTCTTTGCCCCTCCTTGGTATGTATTTGTTTTTCTTATGCCATGGTCAATACCCCTAAAAACATTGAATAAGGTGAGTTATTGGGTATCTCCATCTTTCTTCCTCCTTTCTTCCTCTCTTTCCTTCTTCCCAGTGCTGTGCCCTTCAGCTTCTGTTGAGACTTTCACCCATGTCACAGCTTCTACTAAATCCTGTCTTCTCAAGCTTAGCTAATGACAAATGCTCTATGGAAATCTGTATGAGACCTGCTGCATCTCATTTGCCTAGAAAATCTTTCAAGGAAAGACAGCAGGTTGTGCTTCTTAAGACGAGATGGAGGGGGTCGCGGTATGTTGTCCTTGTGATAAATATTGAACGTAATGAAGATTGCTGATGGACAGCATTGCGTACTGGAGTCCTTTGTTTCCTCCAGTACAAGACGGATGGTGGTATCCAGTATTTCCTCCATGTTTCTGTCTTGCAGAATTGTCCACCCTGTCGTTCAGCCCTCTGCTCCTGAGCAGAAGCTGCCAATTTGTGCCAATAACAATGTCACACCTCCCCCATTCCTACTTTGAGAGAGTTGGTCTTGTAATATTTTTTTTATATATTAGTTTATAATTAAAGGGTATTGTATTGAGAGCATTAAGATATGACCTGCCTTACCTCCTTCCATAAATACTTCTTTTTTTTCTCCTACTTGCTGGGAAGGCTTTAAAAACATCCTCTTGGAAATTCATGCAGATGATATTTAGACATGCAGATATGCACTCCTGTTTTGCATGAATGTTTGACCTTGGGCAGAGCTGTTCAATGCAGGATGGATGTGTTGTGGCTGCATTTAATCATCTGAAGCAGAGATGAAGCCTTGAAAAACCACATAGACCCAATTCCCAATTCCCAGCCTCTGGATGGTAATGAACTTCTGAGAAATAGCTAATCAATAAATTGAACAAAAGACTCAGGCAGCTAAACCACTTTGTCAGGGCCTTAATTACAATTGCAGAAATAAATCGGGAGGGGGGTGGCGGTTGGGAGCCTTTGCCAGACAAAACTAACCCTTTACTCTCACGAGCGAACCCTTTACAAACCGAGCAGCCTGTGTTTGTGGGAACGCCGTGTCTTTGTGCACGTGTTCATGGGGATCTCTAGGTGGGCAAATGACCCAAAACGGGCTGCTGCCTCATGCCACAGCATGATGGTTTGGGCTGTCCCTGTCCTCTGAAGCTACTGGAGGAGCTGGAGTGAGATTGTACTTAGCGGGAAGGAGATTTGGGATCTTTCCACGGGGAAGCTATGAGGATGATCCAAAGCAGCGGGCCATGCCAGGGCAAGCTGGGCTATTTAACTTGGGGAGAACGCTGAAGACTGAGGACCAGATGCAGCCAGCAGGATAAGGACGGACATCTGAGGACAGATACAAGAGATGGGAGCCAGGCCAGTAGCCCGTCTTACCCTCACATCCCTCCAGCGGGTTTCCCAGTAGTCCCAGCCCTTGCCAGCAGCAGCAGTGATGGAGCCGGGGAAGCCAGCGTGGAGGCTGTCGGCTAAACCCTCAGAGGCTTGCTTGTTCTTGGCGCAATTATAGCAGCAGGCATTTCACGTGCATGTCTCCTGGCAGCGCGTGCTGGAAAACAAAGGGATGTATCCTTGGGGATTGTCTTGTAGACGTGGTTTTGCCTTAAGAAATATTACAGAATAACAAGGTGTCCAGGTTGACACGAGCGTGCTGAGCCTGGGTGGCGTGCAAGAGGGTGGATGTGTGTGGCAGAGGCTAGAAGGGCACGTGGCAATGAGGGAAAACAGATTTTGAGGTGCTTTGGGCTTTATGAGGGGGGCCCCTGTGGTCCAGGCACTATGCTGCCGAATCAATTGTCCTTTGAGGATCCAGAGAAGGGGTCACGCCTTAAAGGAGCGTGTCCTTGGGTGCGTAAAGTATTTAAAATTGGACAGAACAGACCGTTTCATCGGACAGATTTAAACCCCGGGTAAGGTGCAAGAGCTGGGTCGTGTCCTGTGTGAGCTGCTCCTCACCCTTGCAGGGGAAGTTGGTTGGTAACAGGCTCACTGCCCTCCTCCTCGCTTTCCACAGCCCTTGGGGTTAGCAGAAAAGAGGTTTCTTTTTTCCCTTCATGGAAATCCCTGGTAAGACAAGATGGACTCTTTTGAATGGCTGTTCGTTGCGGATGGGTGGCCGCAGCTGCTGTGATCCTCAGGGCTAAATGAAACTTGTCCACCTTCTCCCGGAGGGCAACCACGGGGAGCAAGCGCTCAGAGAGCGTGCCGGGACCAGGACCATGGGGCCCCATTTCTCTGTTGTGGGCACCGAAGAGGGGATCTACATCAAAGAGCATCCCCTGAAACCCAGAGCCCAGGCGCAGCGGCTGGCGGGGTGTCTTGGGGGGACGCAGGACTGGGATCGTGGCTGTGCCGTGTGGCACCCACACCCGTACGAGCCTGGGAGCAGCTGGTTTGAGTGATGGCTGGCAGTAGCGTGGGCTGCAGGTATTGTACATCCAGGATGCAGTTACCCTCCAAAGCAGCGTAAGGACAGTCCATTTTCCAGTCGTTAACAGGCACCTACGGCAGTGAGAAATCCGGCTGGGTATGACCGCTCCCGAATTTGTAAGAGGTCTGTATGGCTGGGGGAAATGTGAATTAATGATCGTCTCAGAACCCTCCCCCCAAACTTTAACCTCACAGCCTGCAAGAGAACAAACCACAGGTGCCATAAACTCCATAGCAGCCAGAGGACATCTCGTGTTGTCAACCTCCAACACGTTTTAGTGCTTTGCTGGCTCGGGGCCTGGCTGAAGGAGCAGTTAGCACCCCTGCTTCCCTGCCAGCCTGGCTTCTCTTCCCTGCCTTTCTCACGGAGCCGGGGAATTGCTCTGTAATGAGGCAGCAGTTCGCTGCTGATGACATGAAACTACTGGGAATAAGATAGCTTTCTGTGAGCCGCTCTGCCTTTGTGCCCAGGTTCTTCTCGAAGCAGCAGATAAATCTCCATCTCAGCACAGCGGCAGCGCTCGCGGAGCAGTCCCCGGGACATGAGTGAGTTGCTGCTGTCGGCACTGTGTTTACTGCACAGATAAAATATTTACAGCTCCATCTTTGGTGTGAGATGTGACTCTTCCAGTCCTCACGAAGGTCACTGGAAAGTCAGTAAAATTTATTGATGGTTTATAGCACTTTTGTGCCGGAAAGCAAGGTTACAGTATTATATACCTACACACGGCAGGCAGGGAGGACTAGAGAGAGGAAGGAGAGCAGCCCAGTGTACAGCCTTGGCTTGGTCCCCCAAACCTGTGTGTTATTTTTAATTAAATGATAAGCTCCAAATAGCAGAGCATGTGCAGGGCTGCTAACAGGCTGCAGCCCAGAGTCTCAGTAAAACGTTTGCTGTGCTGATGCTTTTTCCTTCAGAGGGAGCTGGGGGGTTGTTTTGTGTTTATGACTGTGTGCGCACTGGTGTTTGTGTAGGGAAGTCATACTCTGCCGTGGAAGGAGCGGAGATGCCATGCCTGCCTCTCGCTTCTCCCTAATTGTGATTTCCGTCAATAGCCTGGAATTAAGATTGCATTGTACCAGGCGTGGTAGGAATATTTAGCATGAAGGTGGCTTCTGCCTTGGAGAATTGTGAGTCCTCTGGACACGTAGGGACCTTTCCCAGCAGGGCTGAGAGCAGCTGGGAGAGTCTTGAGGTCTCTGGTGTCTCTGCAGCCTGCTGTGGGGAGGGTGGCCTGTGCTCAGCCCCCTCTGAAACACCCTCTCTTCAGGCATCTTGCTGGTCCTGCATACCAGAAACTCTCTGCTGCTTTATTCTTAGAATCATAGAATTTTTTAGGTTGGAAGGGACCTTAAAGATCATCTGGTTCCAACCCCCTGCACTGGGCAGGGACACCTCCCACCAGCCCAGGTTGCACCAAGCCCCATCCAGCCTGGCCTTGAACCCCTCCAGGGATGGGGCAGCCACAGCTTCTCTGGGCAACCTGGGACAGGATCTCACCACCCTCAGAGTGAAACATTTCTTCCTGGTATCCAATCTAAATCTCCCCTCTTCCAGTTTGAAGCCATTACCTCTCGTCCTATCGCTACATGCCCTTGTAAAAAGTCCCTGCCCATCTTTCCTGTAGGCCACCTTCAGATACTGGAAGGGGCTCTAAGGTCTCCCCGGAGCCTTCTCTTCTCCAGGCTGAACCCCCCCAGCTCTCTCAGCCTGTCCTCACAGCAGAGGGGCTCCAGCCCTCGCAGCATCTTTGTGGCCTCCTTTGGCCCTGCTCCAACAGGTCCGTGTCTTTCTTGTGCTGAGGACTCCAAAGCTGGAAGCAGTACTTCAGTACTATTTCTTTTGCTCTGAAAAGACGGGAGCAGATGGATGGACATTTATGACTCCCTCTCTATGGACCTGCACATGCAAAGGGCAATGAGATCTCAAGGTGGCTTTTGGAAACTTTCTGTCAGGCGTGATTTCCAGGAGCCCATGAAGATGACTTGGCAGCACATGCAAGATCTAACACCAGTTTCAGATGTCACACACCAGCCCACAGAAAATGGGTTTAGCGTGTGTGTCTGCAGCGATGGAGAGCTCGGATTAGCTTTGCACTCATTGCATTTCCATTCGGCGTCTCCTGTCCACCCGTCCGTGAGCAAGGCAAAACGCTCCGTGTGCTTTTCCATTCAAATAAACAGAGAAGGACCAACGACGCTTGTTGTCAAAAGCTATGTGTGGGAGCGGGCGCGCAGTTCCAAAACTCTACCAAGACAGAACAGCTCCCTTGTTTTTTTTCAAAATGATTGGCATTTCAGTGAGCCCCAGTAAAAACACAGTATTTGGAGCTCTTGGTACCTCTTCTCATCAGGTTGTTTGAGACATCAGCAGCGAGCAGAGGAGAATTCCTTGAATTGCGGGAACAAACTCAGGTGTGGCTGAAATAGAGCAGGTGTTGGCCAGGCGAGGGGGTGGGTCAGGGCAGAGCAGCTGACAAGAGCAACAGACGTGGAAACTTGCCTTTTTCTAAGCAAAACATGCTGTGTCCTAGTGCAAAGTCTCCAAATGCTCCAGTAATTCGGTTGCGTGGCCGTGGCTCCGGACCATGCCGCAGTCTTTCTCCTTTGAGGACTATGAAGTGTTTATTTTTGAACCACGGCTTTTCATTTAACAAGGAAGGCTGGAAGTCAGATAAATGAGAAATACGGGAAGAAGCTGGGAATTAAGTGCTGCCTGTTTCTATCAGCTCCTGGTCCTGTTTAAAGCCTGATAATAGAAAGGCTTCTCTGTGATCTTATTACTAAGAGGGTTTGAGTCTGAGCATGTCATAAAACCCAACCAGCTTGGCAGTTAATAACACCCATGTGTACAGTAACGCGCCATAGGAAAGTTAAGACTGGCCATGAGTTCCCACTGGGACGCGAGCGTCTTACTGCAAATTCCCTCTGTCTGTTTTTTTTTGGTTTTTTTTTTTTTTCTGACCTCACCCTACAGAATGATCTGTTTGAAACCGAAGGCGTCTGTCTGATCTGCTACCAGGGAAAGGAAATCTTGAGAACATTTGACAAAGAACGCAGAGTTGAAATTAAATATCGTAATGATATAAAACAGTAAGCAGATCTGCTTGACAGCCTTGACAGCTATTTGTTATAGAAAACAGCGTTTATGATGTCAGTCCTATAAGGGAATGTGTTTGAATTAAAATAATTACAGCAGATAGTACAACAAAGACTCCCTGTAGTCAATCATCCTTCACAAATACACTGTACAAAATCTTCCCAATGAGCGAAGGAAGCGTAGGGACTGGAGCCTGGCAAATAAATACCAATAGGAAGCTGCACTGCAAACTCAAGCGGCTGCTTCCAGTCATGAAATTTCCTTCTCTTTTCAATCCTAGGTGAGACAAATGAGGATTTTTAATATTATTTTTTTATATATATATATATGTATTTCTCCCTTCTAGTAGCTGTAGGTGACAGCTACCTACTTCCGGATAGGGAATTGAAAATCTTTCTGGAAGGGATGCAGAGACTCTTTCAGGTTTGGAGTTGTTTCTTAGGTTCCTCTTCTCTGCATGTCCACTGTCGTTGCCTGGATCCGTATTTTCAAGGGGATCACATTGGTGAGCTCTCTGCTGAAAAAAAACGCTGCTAAACATCTCGTCCTTAGTATCTGCACGCTGCATTCACCAGCGTGTTGTGGGCAGGGCTGGTGAGAGCAAGCTGTCATTAAGATTGTCTAACAGCTCCGTATTTTGAACGTAAAATCTTGGGCTGCAGTTTTACAAGCTCTAATTCAGCTCTTATCAGGTCTACAGATTTGTTCTAGTCTTGAGCAAAATGGTTCAAGGACTTTTCAGGAGACTCAGGGGAAACAAAATCTTTGCTCTACCCATTAAAACAAACAAACAAACAAAAAGGCAGAATACTGTGGTGTCCAATGTCTCTGGAAAACTCATGTCTGTCCGCATCGCAGAGCGGAGCCCCAAGCCTTGCCAAGAGAAGGGTGACCCTTCTGCTGGGGATGCGCCTCTTCTTCTCCCGTAAGAAACCCACTTGCAATTGCAGCTTTTCATAGCGTAAAAATAATGTATTTTGCAAACTTAACGGAGAAATACTAGCAGGTGAAATCAGTGGAGATTTTGTCCTTGCCAAGCATGCTTGAGCTTTGCGTCGTATTTTTAAGTCCGTTTTGGGGTGCTCTGAGTGATAGGGAATGTGTACATGCTCCTGAAAGTAATGCCTCGGTGCCTCTTTTGCAGATCGTTTGAGCCTAGTTTTATTCAAAACCCGCTATTTTTCCCCTTCTAACTTCTGGTTTAGGTTGCGTGTGAATTGCTTAGCAAGTGGTATAAAATGAGGCAGCGGAGGAACTTTTTTTTTTTTTTTTCCCCTGAGAATTTCAAGTGTTTTGCAGGTTTGCAACATTGGCCCGTTTGTCAGCACTTTGGAGCTCTTGCATAAAAGCAATTACTGGCATTTCTTTCTCTCCTCCTTTCTTTTGTTAGTTCTCGGTCAGCCCTTCCCACCAGCGTATTCATTGCAAATATGTGCTCTTGGCCGCCCAGCTGGTGTTTTCACAGGTGTGTTACGCCGGAGCGCAGATTTGAAGAGAAAAAAATCCAGCAGAGTCCCAATGAAAGGAGCAGAGATAACATTGCAGGGTTTTCCTTCTGCATTCCACGCCGTTTCCATTCTTCCCAAGAAATGCTGCCCCTACCTCTCTTGTCTCTGCCTGTCGTGTGCAAAATGTTCTCTTTATGGCTTAATCCTGCTATGGAGGTTTGACAAATGAAGAGAGACACCCTCCACTCCCCCACCCCCTCCCCCGCCACCCCCCCACCCACCCCCAAAAAAAAAAACCCAAACCCAAAAAAACCCAATTGGTAGCCTTGTTTTCTCTGACTGCTTTAATGTAAAGAGGGAGGGCTTAGCTTTGTCTCAGTATTGCTCTGTGCTGCACAGGAACCTGAGATACAGGTGAAGTCCTTCCATGTGTTGGGTTGGAGTCTAAGAGACACAGGTGAAGTCCTCCCATGTGTTGGGTTGGAGTCTAAGAGACAAAGGTGAAGTCCTCCCATGTGTTGGGTTGGAGTCTAAGAGACAAAGGTGAAGTCCTCCCATGTGTTGGGTTGGAGTCTAAGAGACACAGGTGAAGTCCTCCCATGTGTTGGGTTGGAGTCTAAGAGACAAAGGTGAAGTCCTCCCATGTGTTGGGTTGGAGTCTAAGAGATACAGGTGAAGTCACTCCATGTGTTGGGTTGGAGCCTAAGGGACAGTCTGTCTTCGCTGACTAAAACAGTGTGTTGTGCCTGGGTGTTACGGTGGGTTGAACTCTTGAGCCTCAGCATCTCTGGACAGAGGCAACGGGTATTATTTCTGGCCACGGGCTAAGAACATGCCTGGAAAAGTGATTCTGGAGGTCACTGCAGCCATCTGTACATGCCCTGTGTCTGGAGGTGCTGGTCCCAGCAAAGCAGAGTGCTCCTGTCCTTGTCTGCTCCACCAGCAACCTAAAAGATTCCTAGAGCAGGGGTTGCATCAGGGTGACCCAAGCCACCAGTAAATTCCTGCAGTGTGAATTTGCCCGTTTGTATTGTTCTTCTGGCCTCGGCAGCCTCCTGTGGCAGCCTTTTCCAAAACTTATTACCTGCTGAGAGCCGAGATGTTTCTTTAATCAAAATGAGGGAGCCTGTCCCTCTTTCAGCCCAGAATTTGCATGTGTGACACCTGCAGTGAGGGAGTTTAATCCCCTGGAAGCTGTGAAGGCAGGAAATCTGCATACCATCTCGGCTATGCAATAACCAGCAAACAGCTCAGTAACTGAGAAAGCTATTCCGCCTGGCTTTACATTTCTTGGCTCCAAATAGTTTCAGTGAAACCCTTGATGCTATTTGAACACTGGGTGGGTTGAGATTTTTTTTATTTTTTTTTTCTTGGTGCGTAGTTTAATTACAGCGAGGCTGTGCACTGACTCTCCATTAATAATACAGTGAATTTCAGCAGCAGATTAAATTTCTCTAAAGTAGTAAATTGCAGGGGAAAGTGGAGGAAAGTCATGGTCGAGGAAAATAAGTACATTATAGGTCCTTTATTAGATAGAAGCCCATGGCATCAGGCAGACGGGTTCTTACAAACACACACATATGAGAAAAACAGGGACTGCATCAATCAGCTTATCAAAATCACTTAAAAGAAATGGGCTTCTGCTGAATGTGTGGAGTGCAATAAAACATCAGTGTAACGCTGGGCGTATATTAACTGGCACAGAAAGATTATGACATGTCCATTACTGAGCTTCCTCTTCCTGCTGGCTGCAGAGAGGTCCAGATTCCTGCATAATGTGTCCCTCAACCTCCCCCCCCCCCCAAATTTATTTTATTACCCTTGTTACGAGCAGGCACGCTATAAAATGACATTAGAGGCAGAGCAGCCACATGAGAGATGCTGAGTCTGCCCTGAACATCAAATGTACTTCATAAGGGCTATGTAAATAGCCCGCTAATCTAGTGCCATCTGAGAACACAAAAGAAATGAAAAGTGGGTGAAAGCCCTGCGCAAGCACTTCTCCTTCCCGCTGCTCCCCTTCCCGCAGCGCCTTCCCCCTCCAGCACCTTCAAGGGGCCAGTCCTGCTGTGCCACTGGACCCCCGTGCTGGGTTAGCCTTGGCTTGGCCAACGTTTAGTAGTTGGGCAGGTAAGAAGGGACACGATGGCAACCTCTAGCATGGGCAGGTGAAGGTTTTCCTCCTCGGCCACGGGGTCTCAGTGCATTAAAACTGATGTTAAAGCAGCGCGGCGCGACCTGTGTCCACACAGGGCCAGGAGGTGACAGAGGAGCTGAGGTGCCCAGGGATGGAAGAGCAGCTCAGGCTCTAAGCTCCGCCTCGTCACCCCGGTTTTACCTGGGGGTACCAGTGCTTCATGTACGAATAATACAGACTTTAAAATAACTTTAGCCATTTATGCAGATACTGAAACGGAGAACAGTTTGCCCCACTGCGGCTAAATGGGCTGTGCCAGTGGGGATATGGGGGGACACAGCTCCAGAGGGCTTTGGATGGGCAGGTGCACACATGCTGGGTAGGTAGACACTAAGAGGGTGTTTGTGTGTGTGTATATATAATTTTTTTTATATATATATATACACACACACACGTATATGGCACCAGAAGATTGTTTTAAAAGCCACTTCGTGGCCCCAGCAACTGCTCTTAAAATCAAATGAGAGATGAAGGAATTTTTCAACCCAAACCATAAGAGACCCTGGGGGGGGACACAGGATTATGGACACTTATAACTAATGCAAAATAAACAAGGCAAAATTATATGTAATTACTCCTAAAGTCATTTGCTTGTTTCAGTAATTGACCTGTGCATTCTTTAATCTTTAATGCTCCTTTAAAATTCAGCCTCAGGGACTCATAACATTTATTGACGTTTGTCATGGTTAAGGCTCTGGAGGAACTGGGCTTTATTAGAAGTCTTCAAAGAAATATCAATTTAGGGATAAGCAGCATTAATATTTTGTACACAACGTCATCTGCTTAGAAAGCTTTACTAGCTTTCTTTATATCTTATAAAAAGCAAGCAATGGCAAAACAGGGCAGTGCTGGGAGTGGCTCAGTAAAGAACCTGCTGCTGCTGCTTTAGCGAATTTTATTAAGAAAAATATGAGGCTGTGCTTAAAAAATAAATAAATAAAAAGGTTGGCGCAGGAGACACTGATGTGTCTGTTCATGGTGGCAAGAGAGATTTGACCTGGGCTGGGTGGAGAGGGCATCCATCAGCAGTGCAACTGGGGGAACTATTCTCTCTGCCACAGACTTGCTGTGTGACCTTGTCACGCGTCACCAGCCCGCGCTGGCGTTCTCCTTCTGCAGGAACGCTGTTCCCCTTTTCCTAGCAGTGGGGGTGAAGCTCATAAGCCAGCTTCAAATGTTGCGGATCCCCCAGCTCAGAGGCACTGCACGCGGCTGAGCGCCCACCAGAGTTTGGGGGGAATTTTTTTTGTTGTTTCCCACTCAAGTTTTGCCGTTGGGGGACTTTGTGCAAAAAACCCCAACCAACCGGGGAGCACAAGCACCGTGCGGCCTGACCGTTCGTACGGCTGTTACCCTTTCAGAAACCTGTTCGCTTTGGCATTCATAACCTGGCAAAGGTATATATGTTGGGAGAGTGAAATTCCTTGCATATGAAAAGTTGGGAGGATATTGCAAATAGCTCTGAAACGTTGCGCCGTTGCTCGTTATGCAGACGCCGGCCTTCCCAGGCATCGGAGACCTGCTTTGTCAGATAATGGCTTGGGGGAGAAGCAGCCAGTTCATCCCCAAACCCCATGTGGTGCTGCCTGCATGAGCTGGTACCATTCCGGTGTTGAGTGCCCGCATGGATTAACGGTGTGCCCGCAGCTCGTCGTAGTGCGCTTTCTGCTGGGAGAAGCTGGGTTGTGCTGGAAAGTTTAGTGGTGAGAGGCATCTTCTACTTTGTCCTCACAGCAGTGGGATCCAAGGTAGCTTGAACATCAAGAGGAGGGGGTTTCACAGCAATCATGGCCTGAATAGGGATGGTTTCTGTCTTAGTTGTCACGAGTAATGACAGGGAGGCGAGAGGTCAGGGTGCTTGTGGGGGTCGTACTTGGCTCCGTCTTCATGAAGCATCAGCTTTGCTGGTCGGTACAGCTGGACCATCCCAGGTGGGACCTGTAAAACCCATCTCTTGCCCAAGCACCGGGACCAAGAGCCCCATTGCTACCGCAAGATGAGGGGTTGCTTCAATGCTGGGCTGTCCAAGGGGAGACGGAAGGGAAGGAGGAGACGGAAGGTGTACACCGTAGATGTGTAGTGCTGGGGCTTTACTGTAATAGCAAATACCTCTTGCTGGAGGGTCTGTATCCAGAAAGAGCTTCGTCTGAGCCTGTCCTTTTTCTCTCTTGGTCCTTGGCACTCTGCTAGAGAGGAAGTTGCACCACTTGGCTTCTTGCAACCTTTTCTTCCTCCTCTTTTTCCTGCAGTGTGAGGGATCTAGTTCACAGATGAATGCGCCTTACAGCAGTCTGTTAGTTCTTAGCAGCAGCTGGTATTTGCGCTTCCCTGACTGGACAAGGGAGACACGGGACCTTTTCCAAGCAGCCACTTGGACTATTTTCCCCAGAAGCATATTTTGCCTTCTGCCCAGGGTTCCCGTGGATGCTCCTCAGAGGGCTGTGCTCTTGCAGAGGGCTGTATTCAGATGCCAGCTCTGGGGGTACACCGATGTCCCACCTTCCTAAGGCTCCCCCCGTAGGCAAAGGCTCTTATTAAAAGGTTGTTTTGTCATCCAGCGTTGGGTTGAGCTTTCCTTCAGCTTCTGCGCAAAGGACCATTTCTCCTGTTCCTTCCTTGGCTGAGTCAGGCCACTCAGTATTTTGAGCTTCTTGTTGATTTGCCTTTTCCTCTTCCGCAGTCCCTTGGGTTCATTTCGTATTGAACCAGTGAAATCGCTATGGGGCCAACTGGAAACCGCTCTTACACTGAAAATGGGGCTCAATAAAGGGCGTCTGAGGAATTTGTCCTGCTTTTCTTTCAAGGTAAAAGAAAACAAGTATTTTTGTTAAAGAAACGAGTGCTTTAACGAGTGGTATGGCTATGGAGCTGTTAGAGTAAAGGGCGTGTATTTAAATAGTAGGGTCAGATTGGAAACCCTTGTGACTGAGTAGTCATTTTCAGAAACACTCGGGTTGCTGCCAGCAAGCCTCCTCGTGGGTGTAAGGTTTGGGGACATCAGCAGTGTTCTTAGGGAGCTTAAAACGTCGGCCTTCTACAGCTATCCACGCCTCTCCACCTGGCGTGCCAGCAGATAAGCTGCTATCAGCTGATGGTTTTGAAGTGAGGTATGCTTTTTGCCTTTAATGGAGACGGCTTTGCCCTGCCGGTGCCTCGGCGATGCCGTTGCTGTGCCAGAGCAAGGTTTCCAGCAGAGTGGCGGAGTTGAGCTGCCTCTCGCATTAAGCACCAGAGATTTCATTAAATGGCAGAGGAGGGAGCTTGTGTAGAGGGGAGGTTCACCCCAGAGACATTACAGATTGTCTCATGCTATTTAAGTGGGCTAAAATTAGAGGGAAAGAATCTGCAGCTAATTGGACTTGTGCATTAATCATAGTCTGCTGCTGGAGTACTTCACCCATTAGAATGTGTTAATTTGGTAATTACAAGGTGGGGGGGAGGTCTCTCTTTGTAATCCAAAGCCCTTCTTCATGCTTATTGCACATATCAGACACAGGTACAGTGAGAGGTTGGAGGCAGGATTACGGGGCCGGTGATGGGGGGGGGAGTGGATCGAGCTGCCTATTACCACCTCCTACCACACATGTGAACACGCCGTCTCCCCGGCTCCAGACACCTATAATTAAACTAGGTTAGATATTGAGAGCAGAAGGTCTTTCATTTTCAGTTAACAGGTAATTAATTGTATCTCAGTTTCCATTGTAACTTTCCCCCCCTCTCTTGTTATGAGGAATAACGCAAATATTCAGTGCTCTCCTGCGCTTGGGAAAGGAGGAATTTCTCCTTGCTCTTCTTTTTCTGAGGTAACTCAAGTATGGGGCATCTCATGGTGGACCCTGGAGAACTGCTTCTGTCCCCAACTGCAGGTCTCAATTTGCAGGCATCGCTCCTGCAGCCCAGATGAAATAATTTCCTTCCCTGTGCCCATTCGCTGGGTTGCCTTGCTGTTAACTGCGGTCTTGCTGCTGCCAGCCATCCTCCTGGCAGGTTTTACTGGATTCAGAGCTGCTTCGTAAACCGGGGCAGATGGGAAAATAGAGAAGAGAATTAACAAGATGGGAAACGGGCAGAAAGCTCAGGCTGGAAAATGTAAGAGGCTAAATACTGAGACAGCCAGCGCAAAATATGGATTTTCAGAGGGGTGTAAAACACTAATGAGTAAAAACACTGAGATGTATGTGCTCTAATGAGAAGCAAATCAGACTGAAGCTTGCAAAGCAACACTGCCTCCAGCGCCTTCCTTTAGCAGGAGGCTCCGTTCCCCGCTCTCCCCTTAGAGATGCTCATTGAGGAAAAGCCCCTTCTTCACATGAGATCTCATTTTTTCCCCTCTCCCTGTTTATTTGCTGGTTTACCTGCAGGGGTAACAACCTTTCAGGGTGGACAATGTCCCCTCCGTCTTGAACCTGGGCAGGTTAATTTTTGCTGGAAGGACCCTGCCTTGCCGACAGAGCCCTGGACGAACTTCACCGCCGTTCCCAGCCTATTTCCTCACAATTGCAGCCGCTTCGTAATCTTTGCAAAGGTCGCACCCGCCCGCTATCACTTGAGCTGTGATATATTTGTGGACAGTCCCGGCACTCGCAGGCAGCCCTCACAAACACCGACCTGAAACACTGACCTCCACCAACCACATCATTTTCCACTTGGGCACCTCCAGATTGGTTCTCTGGATCTGCAGAACCAGAAGGCTAGTTTTGACTCCATCGCAATAATTTGCTGTCTCATTAGCGCTAACTCCTTAAAGGGGCACCTTTAGTGTTAGGAAGCCTAAAAATGTGACCTATATCCCCCTTCTCTCTTCTATCTCCTTGCATATTCCCTCTCGTTAATCTGTGTACACTCTCATCCCTCCACACACCCCAAAAGATGAACAGTCTTGTGAGCAAAATAAAAAACCTGCCCCAAAACGCATCCAAATGCTCTGTCACAGACAAATAAAAACCTTTCAGAATATATTTGATTTACTAATGAAGAAATTGGTGGTAGAGGAACATGAAGGTGAGCTCAGGCACCTTCTGAGGTCTGCCGGCTATTTGGTGTCACAGGTTGGGACCACTGAAGAGCATCTTCTCCAGCCGCGTGAAATCCTTCACAATAAACCAGCAGCGGGTACCGAGGATGGGAAGTGTGTTTGTACAATAGATTTTGACTTTAAACATGTAGAGAGTTGCAACAAACAATAAGAAAAGCAAAGGTGGTTAAAATAGCTCAGTCTTTCTAAAAAGTGATTTACCTTTTCTGGAGCTCGTTAAGCCAACGCTGGAAGTTAGAACTGTGAGAAGGATCCTTTTAGTACTATAAAGTGTATGTGGGCTACAGACTGTACCCATTGGAATAAAGTGATTACCACCCTCGTTAAGTGGATAAAGACCATTCACTGACTTCTATTTTGGGGATGACTAATGTGAAACCTTGTTCAACAAAATGGATGATTAAGGGATAATTTTGTTGGAACAAATTTATAATGTGCAGTGACTTGGTGTGAAAGACACTTCCTCTGCGCAAGCCACTTTGCACATCCCAGCTCTGCTTCTGCATTTAATTAGCATCACCGCATCCATCCTGGTAGGAGTCGGTCCTCACCAGGCCTTGAAGTCGCTTGTTGGCAGGTGATAATCAAGTGCTCTTAACTATGTGATGCTGGCTGTGGTCTTTGGCAGAAGTGACAGTCAGTTTCAAAGCTGCCGTGAAAAAAGTTTGTCTTTCATGGTGACAAAGTCAAACTCAGCTAAATTCCAAGCCATCACCTTGCTCTTGCTGAAGCTGTGACTTTCTGTTTCACTAGTAAAGGAGCTATTTCCGAATCTAGCTCTATTCTTTCATTTACTGTCACAGAGTCACTGAAAACTTTCTCTTTTTTTTTTTTTTTTTTTTTCAAAATTCCTCAGAAGCCTTCAATTCTGAGAAATTGTTTTCAAATTTGAAAATTAAATTTTGGAATTCTGAATATTCGTTTTGATTGCCTTATGCTTTTATTATGTATCTCCATGTCTCTTTATTTCAAGACACGTCAAGCTGGCAGCTGTCTGTTACAGAAGGCATCATTTTTTACAGAAGACAATAGGTTGCTTTGATAAGTATTTAGTAGGTGCCATTGCTTGGAAAAATAGTAAATTAAGAAGTAGCATTTCGCCTACCATTTTGGTAGGTTAACCCTAGTCACAATAGACAAACTAGTTATCATAAATAAGAGAATGACTACGTCGCATTGATGTTCTTGAACAGAAGGCTTCCTTTCATGGCAAATTTGTCAATAATATTTTTCACTGATTTTTTTCCTTAGAAAACCTCCCTATTTTCGCTCGTCCTGTAAGCCTGGAGGCAGTCTGGGATGCGGGTGAGCTCGTGGGGCACAGCAGAGCTGATCTCCAGAGCCTGTGTCTTGGAGGCTGGTGGTTGCTGCAGAGTTGTTTGTTGGGCTGTAGAGTTTTGTTGACATACCAGAACTGTTTATTTGAGGCAAAAAGGATGCTGCGATTCCACAGATGAGGTTACGCTGTGGGTCACGCTCTGAACCCAGAGCTGTTACAAACCCAGCTGTGTGGGCTTTAGCTCAGGTGTTTCTCCAGATCAGTTCCTGGCCTCAGCTCAACTGGTGGGACACACGGGCAGCCGTGTCGGCCGCGGTCATTGCTTGTGCCTTGAGCAAACAAATCCATAATGCGCTGTGGCCTGGGGGCTCTGCATTTCTCACAGTTTGCCATCTAGCCCTCTTATCAAATGGAGGTGATACGGTTGCATGGGTTGTTTGCCATGATTTTATGGACAACCCATGAACCACGGGTTAGAAAACTCTTCTGTGATGTCTTGGACTTGGTCATATTGTACTAGCTCTATGTGAAAGTGGCAGGTTTACCCTTGGCAACAAGTGGACATCTCCACTGGGCAGGTGTTAGGGAAGCTGCATCCTTCTATGAGCTCTGTCAGCACCCTCATCACAGAGTCACAGAATGGCTGGGGTTGGAAGGGACCTCTGGAGATCATCTCCTCCAACCCCCTGCCAGAGCAAGGTCACCCAGAGCAGGTGGCACAGGAACGCATCCAGGCGGGTTTGGAATGTCTCCAGAGATGGAGACTCCACATCTCTCTGGGCAGCCTGTGCCAGGCCTGTGACACCCTCAAAGGAAAGAAGTTCCTCCTCATGTTTAGGTGGAACTTCCTATGTTCCAGTTTGTGCCCCTTACCTCTTGTCCTGCCATTGGGCACCACTGAAAAAAGACTGCCCTCGTCAGCATTTGCTCTTGTGGTTTGCCTTGTGGCCCAGCAGCCCAAGTCCTGTTGCCCAGGGACGGAGATAGTCCACATGGATTAAATGGGATGGCAGCACCGGGACAAGAGGGAATTGCTCTCTTTGCACGGACGTCTCACTAGCTCAGCTGCTCCCTCCCACGCTTTGGCAGTAGAGACACTGGATGACTCCAGCTCCTTCTGTATTCTCCTTATTGCAAGACATCGGTGCTGGTTTTGGGGACTTTTTTCCTTCCCCAGCATGCCCTGGCATGGGCAAGGGGAAGGTGCGGTGTTGTAGCCAAGGTTGCCATGCAGGACTCTGCCTGCCCCTGCAGAACAGCTCCAGGATTAACCCTGCCCTGTCTATGGGGAAGGCCGAGATGCCAGAGAGGGTGCTGGCTGAGCTGGGGAAATATTTGGTGGTGTCATTTTCTGGGAGGTCAAAGATTTGAACAAATGCAAACAAAATGCCTTTTTTTTTCACATTGGTGTCCACAAGTTCTCAGCACAGAGGCTTAACTTAAATAGGTGTCTTGGGTTGAGCTTACAGCAATACCAGGATTGTGGTTGCATTAAAAAAGAAAACCCACTGTGACACTAAGAAATAGTAATAACTGCTCAAGAAGTGTTTTGTGTGTTTGGGTTGTGGTTTGTGTTTTTTTTTTTTTCCTCCACCTAATTTTTATTTAAATTCCATATTAAAAAAAAATGCATTTCTGCATGTTTTTTAATTCAGACACCCAGCCGAGCTGACACACGTGTATGTGTGTGCATTTAGGTTTGGGTGTATGTGCTTTGGAGTGAGCTATTGCTGTCTTTAGAGAAATGGCATTGGAAACCTGTTATGTTTTCAGCATTTTATGCAAACACATTGTCTTGCGCGGAATAGTATGTCCTAGAGCATAAATCTTCGGGAAGGCAGCGCCTTCGTGGCTTCTTCCAATGCATGCTGATGCCAGGCTATTAGTCTGCGCCATTTGCATCTCCGAAAGCTTTCTCTGGGAGGACACTGGTGTTCAGCTGGTGATGTTGGTTTTTTAGCTACTCAGTGCTGGTGAACATACTCAGAGGGAGCAGAGGGATGTGCAATTGGACTGGATTTGAAGGCTGTGGGCTTTGTATTTGCATGGCGGTTTTCCGGGAGCGGATCAGGCGGTTCCCACATAAGCACCCTTAGGTCTTTAGGAGGCGGGTAGGTATAGGACCAGATCTTCGGTAAGCGTGGAGCACAAACCTGTGCCGGTTGGCCCCACTTGGTCTATTACCTCGATTTTTTTGATAGCTGAAATGAAGCAGAAAGACATGATTTGCTCCAAGTGCCGCGGAAGGGAGCGCTGGCACTGGAAATGCGCCTCCGAGTCCTGATTCTTCCTTCGTTCCTTTAATTGTGTCCCTCGAAAGCAGAGTCCTCTAGCGCTAAAGGAAGATGATGGCAAACTGCCTTGTTAACCTATTTTAAGTAAATCTGTATTGAGTTTCCTGCTGTGCCTAAGAGCAGGAAGTCCCAGTAGAGTTTTATATTTTATCCCTGCACTAGCTTTCTCTGGACTTTAATTCCCCACTTCCTTTCTCTCCTACCCCAAAAGAAATGCAAATTTAATTTCACAGGAAATAAGGATATACTTGAATAAGACGAATTTTTTTTTTTGCCAATATCTCAGTGTCTCTCGCTGGTTAGTATCTAATTTTGAAGGATCTAACATTTTGCCTTTCTTAAAACAAATTCTTTGCATACAGCAGCCTCCCACAGGCTCCTTTAGCGCAGACAGGCAAAGCATTTTAGCAGGGGAAAGAATTTTGTATAGAAGAAAAGAGCAGCTCAGGCCACCTGTATGGTATTAGTAGGAGATGAGGGAAAAGATATTGCTGATTTTTATTAATAATTAATTTAATTTTCTATAGCCCTCTTATAAAAGTTCCTCAACAAATTTGCCGAGTGTATAATATATGTACCACTGAACTGTAGCTATTTCTGGAGTACTTCATCTGTTCCACTGTAGACACAGTGATGGCGTTTAATAGTTTAGGTCAGTAAGTCATTATGAAAGCCTCCACTGAAATAATACTCTTGAAATAATAATATTGGGTATGGACTGTATTGTTAAAGGTTGGGTTTTTTTGCTTTTCTTCTTCATTGTGATTTCCTACTTTCTGTTCAGATATGACATCTGGGTTGTAGCGATAGCCATTGGACCTACAGGGAAAATTGAGTGCACCTCTAACTTTCTCTAGAGGGGATTTAGCATGAGAAAATAATAAATGAGATATAGCAATGGTCTGCTAAAAAGTGCTCCAGTCCATGTGTCCTTACCAAATAAAAATATCCGGCTAGATCATTATGGGAGATTTTTATGGCTCATTGCAGACTTTGGCGTAGGCACAGGAGCACTGGCCATGTTCCTCAGATGAATGTCAGAGAAATGGTAGTTATTTACGAGCTGTTCATTGACCTCGATTGTACGCCTTATCTGAAATACCCGACTTGGAGGAACACAAGCCTCCTTACCCCAACCCAGCTCCCATTTGAGATTGCCGATGCCGGGGAAGCTTTCCGCTGGGCCGATGCCGGGGCTTTCCGCTTGGGAAGCCGGTGCCTGAACTCAGCCATCGAGCGTGGCTCAGCCTGGCCCTGCTCAGCCAAGCCCCATCCTGCCCCTCAGCCCCATCCTTACCCTTAGGCTTGCATTAAATTGCTTTGCGAATCCAGGACCTGCATTACCCACCACCGTCCTGTAGCGATGCTTGGTTTAATTTTTATTTTTAGCTTTTACTCACTAAACCTCCACTCTGGCTCGTCCCAGGGAATCTGGCAAAGCTCCCCACCGGTGATGTGGCTGGCAGAAGGGTCTGGGCAGCAGGGCAGGGTTGGGAAATAAAGTCTGATAGGCGAGAGCAGCAGCCCAGGGTGATGGGAGTGTGGCTAGGCAACAGCATGGGGAGCGGAGGAATGATCTCTCTTTGTCAGACAGCCGAGCTGTTAGAGGTTATGAGATTCTTTTATTGCACTAATTTGCAGTGCGATGTGCTGACATTCTCTCCCTGTTGCACAGAGAATATATAAATTATGCCTGCAGGACGATTAACTGTTTGTCCAGGCTAATTGTCAGTATTAAATCTTGCTCAGTCACAGTTTTAAAGCTTAATTTAAACTCTCTATCTTTAAGGAATCTGCACTCCCACTCCCGCTCCCACCACGGGGAAAAAAATAATAAAGATTTAATGGTTTAAGTCAGTTCCCTTTGTAAGAGCTAAAGTTATAATTGGGTGTGTGGATAGTGGAAGCATCTGCACATGATGAGCCTGTGGAGTTTTCCTTTTGCTTTGGCCGATAATGTTCATTTCAAATCCCATTGTCTTTGCTACCCTGTATTAATTTCTGAATTATGTATTATTATTCTGAGACCCCGGAGCCACAGCTATTCCCCACATCTATTACTGCATAAATCTTTGCTGTGTGCTTAAAACAGCAATGATTCATCCTGAAAGACGGAGAGGAACACAAGCGCTAATGAAAAATCCCCCTCCCCATGAAAGGGGCAAAAAGCAGATGCGCAGACCTTGGAGGGCGGCTGGGGGGCGGAGGGCAGGCAGACCTGGCTGCAGCAACAGGCGGGAGAGGGATGGAGCCCACACGGGTTTGCACGCTCCATCCTCGCACGCCGTGGGTCCGGGGATGCTGCGGCAGCGGAGACGATCCTGGCTGTGCGGATGCTGCTCTGGGCAGGAGAAACTGCCGCTCTCGTGGCCGAGCCTGTGCTGAGGGACAGCCCTCTGCGTGGAGACCGTCCTCGTGGTGTCACAGGAGATGACGATCACTGGTCACGCTGGCGCAGACTTTCCATTTTCCATTACTTGTGTTTCCTTCTATTAGCATTGTTAATTTATTCCCCTGTAAAGAGAGACAGATGTATGCAGTTGGCTCATCTCCTCCTAAAATTTGCAGGAGCAGTGCTGTGAGGTGCCTGGTTCTCATCTCTGCTTGTCCCCAGATTTGGTTTTCTGAACCTCTTTGCCAGCAGCATAGCTTTAGTTGATGGTTGCCCTGTCCTTGTTGGGGCCAAAAGCACTGGCAGTATGCCGTCGCTGCACTTAAGCGCTCCTTGGTACCCTAATTAGCTGCTTGTGGTGCAGTTCCAGCAAACAAAAGGGTGGCATCACACCTTGGCTTTAAAGTACCTACTTGCATGTTTCCTTGCCTTGGCTCAGCTTGCTGTCACCATTATCTGCCAAGAGCGTGGCAGTGACCCCTCGGCTCGGGGACACCATCTCCCACTGGGGAGAGGTGGCTCAGAGTGACCCATCGGGACACGTGTCACCTTGGTACCACGGTACCACGGCCGTCACTGCTGGCTTGGTGAGCAGCACTGAGGATGTGCTGACCTGCCCTGGCTTGTGCCAGCGCTGAAGAAAGGTGCACCAGGAGGGATGACAGAGAGATTTTCTGTCTTGCTGTGGTTATAAGGCACGCGGTGCCATTGGAGAACTGGGGCTTAAGACTTGAGCCCTTCTGGGCTTTACTTGACCTCTTGCAAGACTTTAACGGGACTTTGCTTTCTAGGGAAGAAGCACAGGAGTGAAAGCGCTCCCCGCGTTGTTAATCTCTGCTGAAGGGTTTGTTAATCTACCGCAGGCCAAAGCCGAGTGTGTTCTCGCTGGGTGAAAGGGGTTGAGTTTTTTTGACCTGGGGCAGGCGGTAATTGAAGAGCAGGCGGCTCTGGGTAGAAATGAGCCCAGTGACGTAACCAGCCTGGTCCCTCTGTTCCGGGAAAATTACAGCAATGATAGCCAGGAGGGAGAGGCTCTTGCACCGAACAGCCCATATATCACAGCCTGCTTTTAATTTAGGGAGAACGTTAGTAGCAGAGGATGAAGGTTGATCCAGCAGCTGGTTTGGAGGCTGACGCCTTGCACAGCTCATCACCCCAGTGTTGCACTGCGGGATGGGGATGAGAGGTGGGAGCACCGAGTGGGACACCAGCACCACCTCTGCGCTCCTCCCAGTGCTGGGGTGGCAGAGCAGGTTTGGGACATCCTACAGGTGTGGTCCAGGGGACCATGGGGGCTTTGGCTGGAGAGTGGGGAAAGGTGAGGGGGGTGGAAACCTGCAGGAGACCTGGGAGCTGAGGAGAAAATGCTGCTGCGCTAATCCCGCTCCTTTTGACATCTCGTGGAGAAAAAAAAGGGCTCGTGCTGTTCTCTTGCTCTATTAGAGCTCCCTTTAATAGTGATAGCTTTTTCTCACTTTTTTTCTGAAACCTGCAAAATTAGGGTGAGCCAAAGGTGGGGGGAGGAGGGGGGAGCAAGTTAGTCTGGGGGAGAAATGCCTCAGAAACACAGAAGCCTACAGGTGGGAGAGGAGAAATAGCAGATTAGAAAGCACGAGGGACGATAATTAGCCAGCTCGGCTGCGTGATGGCAAAGCATTGCCAATGTGACGAGAGAACGTGAAACCTTGGCCTGGTTTGCCGAGAGAGGGAAGCGAAGGAGGCTTTGCAGAGATGTGAACGGTGTGATGCAGCCGGTGTCTCCTCTCTGCCACTGCCCCGCCACCCGGCAGAGCTCTGCTGGGACCAGAGGCACAAGGGCTTGCTGTCTGTCCCCGGGGACGGGCAGGACACGAATTGGAGGATTCATGAGTTTGGGAGCTTGGGGTGATATTATTAACTTATTGTATATATTTTGATATTAATAGTAATGCTAATAATAATAATAATTCGCTTTACCACATCTGTAACGTTAGAGCAGCCCCATTTACTTCCATCTTCCAGGTCTGCCCTCCCCCATATACGAGTATTTAGATGTTCAAGGGATTATTTTGGGCAAACCACCTCTGTTATTGCAAAGGGGAGACAGGCACATGTTTTGCAGGTGAATTTGAGCATCCCGTTGTAAATTTGAGCATTTCTGTTAAACCAGCAAAATGGGAAGTCCCATATGTGAGAGGCTCTGGGGTCTCCGGATAGCACAAGCCTGCGGCTGCCGAGAGCAGGACCAAGGCTCCTTGTGAGGAGCAGATCTTGACAATAAGAGCTTTCTGCCTAATCCCAGCACCCAGTAGCCGGTTTATGCCTCAAAACAGGTTATTCTTATTTCTGGCTTTCATCCCAGTGGTCATCAAAGTGAATATTCCCCCTCTCCATCGAAAATGTCTCCCTCCCTTTTTTGTGACTCCCGTCTTGTGTCAGCCAGGTTGGACGGTTCAGGTGTAAAAAATACGAGATGGGGCAGCAGCAATGGCAGGGCTTTGAGTCTGTCTGAAATCCCTGATTGCCTCCGCAGGTTTGTGTAATGAGGGAGAGTAAACACGGGGAAGGCAATCCCATGCTCCTGCCGGCTCGTGATTCTGGGTACTGTTCCCGTAGTCTCTCTTATTTCTCGCGCCTCTGATGGGGGAGAGGAGAAGTCAGGGTTTGGCTCTAGCTATGATTTATTTGTAAGCTGGCAGTAATATAAAGTACTTAAAACCAGGAAAGCACCATGGGGGGAGGAAACAAAAAAATATATAAATACCTCTCCTAGGAGAAGAACAAAGGAGAGGGGCTGAAATACCTGGGATCGGCAGCCCGTGCCGGGGAGAGCGCGCAGGGGGAGGGCTGCTCCGGTTAGGCTGGGAAGATGCTGTCTTTAGCATATGCTCTGCATATTTTACTGCCAGAGAAGATGTGGCGATGATTTAATATGCAAAGGTAGATATGGCATTGATATGCATCCACACTGCATAACATGTGCATACATATTTCAAAGGTGGTACAAGAAAGTGCATCGCTGAAGGCAAGCATTTATCAGGCTTGCGGTCAGACGTTTGAGACCTTCACAGCCTTAGGAGATCCTGCAGGAGGAGAAAGAATAACACGTCTTGATTATTAGTAGTAGTGTTTTAAATACAAAATTGCCGAGATGCTGGGGAGCAGGGAGAGCAGCGAGCGCTTAAGACACGTTGAGTGATGTGATGGAGGAGCAGCTGCGCGGGTAAACAAAGGCTGAGGAGGGCGAGATGGAGCGAGGCACCCGAAAGAGGAAATCATTCACCTGCGGCCCGTGCTTTCCTCTCTTTAGCGCGTTTGTGCTCAAGCCCCAGCAAATGAGACGAGCCTGTCTGACAGCTCTGCTGCCGGGGTGGGTTTGTGTTGTGTTTTATTCTGGGAACGGAGCTCAGCTGCGCAGGAAGAGGGAGGTTTGACACACACGAGTGAAGGGGGACACTGCCCTGCCACCCACACCGCTCACCTGGGGCCGCCCGCCTACTTCCATCAGTTATATATCTATATATATATACATATATGTTTGCTTATATTTCTCCCCTCTTTGAAGACCGGCTGAGAGAGTTGGGGTTGTTCAGCCTGGAGAAGAGAAGGCTCCGGGGAGACCTTAGAGCCCCTTCCAGTGTCTGAAGGGGCTCCAGGAAAGCTGGGGAGGGGCTGTTTGCAAGGGCATGTAGCGACAGGACGAGGGGCAATGGTTTAAACTAGAGCAGGGCAGGGTTAGATCAGACATTAGGAAGAAGTTCTTTGCACTGAGGGTGGTGAGACACTGGCCCAGGTTGCCCAGAGAGGGGGTGGAGGCCCCATCCCTGGAGACACTCAAGGCCAGGCTGGATGAGGCTCTGAGCAACCTGATCCAGTTGAAGATGTCCCTGCTGACTGCAGGGGGTTGGACTAGATGGCCTTGAGAGGTCCCTTCCAGCCCAACACATTCTGTGATTCTACGATATTTCTCCCCTCTTTGGGGATGAGCAGGCCGCGGGCACTGGGCCCACCCAGGGCAGAGCCCCACGAAACGCTGCGCCAATCTAAAAACCAGGCCCAGCACCTTCCTGCTGAAAGATCAAAGCCAGAAAACACCTGGTGGTTAGGAGTGTGTTGAATGTCACGCTGTGGTGTGCCCTGGGTGCTGCTGGTGTGTGTGTCTGTCCCCCCCCCCATATCCTGGCACGGGTCCTGGGGCAGCAGCGGGAGCGGGCAGGGAGCCCGTCGGCGGGGGGGGGCTGCAGGATGCTGTGCAGATGAAAGCGCAGACGGTTTGTGTTTGTTTTGCTTAGTGACAGCTCTAGATCTTAATGTTTGATCACAGCAGGCAGGGAGGTCCTGCAGGGATTTCAAAAGATGCTCCGTGCCCGTGCACCGACACGCGTTTTCTTTACGTGCAGTCAGCGCATCTCGCCTGCCTCGCTGGGAAAAAAAAAACCAAAAAACAAAAAACGAGTTTGGGCTTCATGCAAATCTGGCTGGGTGCAAGCAGGAGACACATCTCGCTGCTGATAGGGATCTGCCTTGTTCTGCTGCGTCTCTGACGCCTGCAGACACGTTTGCGCTCCTGTTCTGTGCCAGCATGGGTGCACCAGGCCCTGCGGTCCCCACCGTGGGACACAGGTGACAGCCACCCTCTGCCAGCGCACCCAGGTCCTGCTTGCGTGTCCCTTTTAGGGAGCTCTCACGCTATCTTAGCACCATCCCACTCCTTCCGTCTCTGCCCGGCTCGCGTTGCCAGCGCAGGTTTGCACTTGTCCTTGTTCCTGATGCCCTTAGGTCCTTCTGGAGCAGGAGGTGGGATGAGATGGAGCCATGGAGCTGGCTGCTGGGAGCACACGAGGTTTCTGAGCGATGACGAGGTGGCTCGCTGTGCCTGCTGCAGCCCGCTGCCCCCGCTCCCAGCCCGGCCGAGCGGAGCAGCCCAGACCCCATGGGGATGGGCTCATCTGCTGAAGCAAAACCGGGTCGGTGGTTTCTTGGAGAGCGTTTTTTTTGTAGTTCGGCTTTTTGCGAGTTCAGGGTCCTGCCTCCTCTTAGCACCTTGAAATTGCCGGAGGGGGACGGGGCAGGGTTTGGTGGTGGTGGCCCAGGATGGCGGGTGCCATGGCCGTGGCGCTGGCTGGCCCCCAGGGAGGAGAGTGTGGCCGGCAGCGAGGTGTGAAGAATAGAGAGGGCTAATGACAGCGGGCAGCACTCCCACCGCCCTGGAAGCTACTGTAACTCGATCGCACTTTAATTATCTGGAATTATAGCGCTGCTCTCACCCTTTTTATGTTACGGTGGAAGAAATCAGGACATACATTAATTATCTAATCCGTATGTAAAGTGTCACATATAATTTTCCCAGAGCAAAAGGTTCTAGCTTTAAGACCTGCATCGTCTCTTAATAACCATGTGTGAGGGAAGAAAATAATATCCAGATATATGATTATTACAGTGGTTGTCGGTCAGTGTTGCTCCTTTCCCTTCTTTTGGGGCAGTGGCTCTGTCAGAGCGCCTTACACGGGGGCATTTGCAGGGTGACCTTTAAATATCCACAGCCCGTGACCCGGCCGGGCTGCAGCACGCTGGGAGTGCAGAGCCCGTGCCTGTTGATGCTATTGCAGAAGCACAGTTTGAATCAGAAAGACCTTCGGGTCCCTTAGGTGGTGGGGTTTTTACGTTTTTTTTCTCGGCTGCGTGTGGAAAAGAGGGGAAGACCCCGCAGCTTCCCCTTGACTAAGACACATGGCAGCTGAAGGAGTCGATTAAGAAAATCAGTATTGCATTTATTAGCCTCCATCTATGATGCATAGTGTTATGCTAATATGCATGAATTAATTACTGTTATTAATTCAATTGAATTAGCTTGATATTACTGATGTGTGCGGTGAAGATTTGTTGAGAGGGAGTGAGAGCTGCTTTTAAAAGGTGGTGCGGGGGGGGGCTGGATGGATGGGAAGGGGAAGGGGGAGGCCGGGCTCGGCAGCAGCACATCTGTCTGCACCACCTGATGCAGCCCATGCGCTCCCAGACCTGTTTGTCTCACATCTCCTGCCCCTCCCTCCCTGTGGTCTGATCGTGACTTCATCCCGTTCCGCAATTAGTGGTGCAAAACAGGAAACAATTCCCTTTGCCTTTTTTTGGGCTCCTTTGGGCTTTCGCCGACAGTTCTCCCCGCCGACTTTGTTGCAAATGTCCTCAGCTCCTCCGGAAGGTCTGCGGGGAGCGAGGGGTAAAGCCCGATCGCAAATAACGGCGGGGAAACATCGCAGGGCCCCTGCGTGCGCTCAGAACGGTGCGACAAACAGTCTGTAAACCAATATGCAGCATTTGCATAAATTGTTAGGGGGAAAATTGAACTCAGCGTGAGAAAGCTGCAGCTTTGCAGGCTGCTCGCGAGCAGAAGCGAAACTCATCGTGTGAATTATTTGGTAGAGATTTGCTCTCCGATTGTGGCACAGAAGCTGCTTGTGTTGTTGAAGAAAAGGGCCCTCAACGTATGATAAGAAAATAAAGTCCCAGATGCTGTTTCGGTTGTAAAGCCCAGACGGTGCCAGCAGCGCTGGGACCTGGAGCGATGGGGGATGTCCCCAGAGGCCGCGGACATGCTGGAGGCAAGGGGACTTCCAGCCAGCCCAGGTGATGGGTTAGAGCTGTGCAAAAAGCCTCCCGCAATGCCTGCTCTCTAAAGCGATGCTGTAAGCCCTAAGACTAATTAAAGAAAGGTAATTTAAAAAAGCTAGCGCCAGTCCTGCGCACACCCTGGTGCCCAGCGCGGGCCCCTCGGGGAGGGAGCAGAGCCCGTGCATCCTTGAGCTGGCGGGGCCGTGTCATGTTTCTAAAATGACTGTAATTGGTATTCCACAAGACAAACTACAGGACCCACAAAGGCCATCACTCCGCCAGATCATTCAATCATGTTGAAGACCAAACTTGCAATTGCTCTTAATGGAAATGCAGAGCCCAGGAGTTTTTCCGTTAGGAAGGGAGAACCTGGAGTTTTCGGTGACCTCTTTTGGGTAGCGGAGTAGCAGCTAATTGCAGCTCATAGAGTTGACAGATGTCCCTGCTTCATGCAGCAAATCGGTCACATCTCTTGATAAATATGAGACCTTCTGCTGTTATATATGAGTCCCATGCTTTAACCATGCTCCTAATTCATTTCATTTCGGTTTTCCAATAGGTTGGTGATATTTTACTGAAATCCACCCCCACCCCCCTTCCCCGGTGTGGAAGTGTTTTGCCTCCATTATTTACTGTATCTTGTTCCCTATTTTAGCCACCCATCAGCCACTGACAGTCTTTATTAGGTCCTTTGCCCATGGCTCAGGAAGGACAGCAGACCAATTTCGTCCTGAGGGCGACTCCCTAAAGCGGAGAGCTGCTGCCTCTTGCTTCTCTCTGCCCTTCCTGGGGCCGCAGGGTCACCTTGGACCAGGGCAGCCTTTTCTTCCACTCCCACCCCATGCCTGGTCCTGCTCCTGCCCACAAAGCGTCCTCCACTTGGGGTTCGGTGGCTACTGGTTACCCCTTCACCGTTCCTGCATCTGTCACCAGGTCCCTGCCCCATGGCTGGGTTTGGTCCAGCCTTGGCAGGATGTAGGGATGCATCTCTCCGGCATGGCTCATTTTCCTTCTTCTCACCCTGCAGAGGGGCCTGGGCCAACCTAGGGAAGGGAATATCTCCAGTCCTGCTCCATGACAGTAGATGGAAACCTTTATGTCAGTGCTGTGATCTCTGATTTATCATAATCATCTTGAGCTCGCCCTTGGTCGCTGGTCAAGGGGGGTACTTGCCCTGTCCACCTTATGTGACTTTTCCTTGCCCAGTACAACTCTACCAGCCCAGCAGAGGGGCAAAACTCTTGCAGTTAGCACTTGTCCCTGCTACCCTTTTGCCGACTGCTTTTCTTTCTTTTTTTTTTTCTTTAAATATAACTTTTTAAAATAAAAAAAAGAATTGAAATAAATAGTAGGCAGCAGCAGGACAGGCTGGGATGGGGCAGAGCTCTGCAGTTTGCACAAGCAGAAGCTGCACAAGCAGAAGTCTTGTCCTCCAGAGATGTTCCTCAGCCCTCGAGGGGGGGGCACTGCCGAGATGCTCTTAAAAACCTTCCAAGCAGCGAGTCCCACAGCTCCCCCCCCGCAGATGGGACTTAACCAGAGCCACCAGACAGAAAGGGGTTTCCTTTATACGTACGTGTGCGTGCACGTGAAGGTGCATTAATTATACATTTATTAAATGTATTTATTATTCCGCAAGATATTAAAGTATTTTATGTTTATTAATTATACAATTAATATATACAGGTGAAATGACACTAAGTATATTATATATATTCAATATATAGGTGAAAATATGTACTGTATATCTGTTTTTATTCCTTTAAGTCCTTTCTGCAAATTAAGCTGATGGCTTTGTGATGCCCCTAAGGACACGGGAAACAATTGCCTGCTAGCTTCATTATAGCAGCCGGGATTATCCTGTCCCCTCTCAGCCTCTTGCAGACCAAAACCCGGCTCCTTCAGCCTTTCTTTGCCAGGTGGGTCATGTTTGCTACAGCTCTTGCTTGTCCACCCTAGGGAGGTCCCTGTCCCTGTGGGGCACTGGTGGCACCGGTGTCCTCAGACAGCCGCTCTCCATCGGTGGCTTCTCACCAAGCAGCTCCAGGAGGAGGATGCTGCCTCCTTTGCTGGGGGACAGCAGGGACATCACTACCCTGTGCCAAAACCAGCTGTGATGAGGCCCCAAGCCAGACCCCCCCACCCCTGGGCACGGAGGACGCTCGTGTGCAGCAAGTGGCTCTTGGACCTGCCTCTGTGGCTTCCGTGTGGGTCAGAAGCTCTGACCTAAACCCAACACAGCCCGTAACAGAGGTAGGGTGCATAACAACAAGTGCATTTTTCCCCTTTTTGGGGGGGAGGTATGTTTTTGGTTTGGATTTCTTGATTTGGGGGTTTTTTTAGATCTAACTGATGTAGGGGGAAAAAGCGAAGGGTTGAGGCACATAAGCTGCTCCTCCAGCCTGAAATATTTTACTCTAGGGGGGCAGTTTCTCTCTAATAGCTCCTTTTTGGGGGACTCCAGGAACTGCTTTTAATCCTAAAGGCAGGCTTCGTATCCGCAGTTCCCCACTGCTACCACAGCACCTGAGATAAGGAGCTCAGCTCCGTGTACACTGAGTTCCTCAGCAGGTCCAAGGAGGTCCGTAGGGGAATTTTAGCTGTGCCTTGTCCAAAATAGTTACAGACCAGCTCAGCTCCCCAAAGCATGTTGCAGAGAGCCAGATCGTGTGCCCGCTCCTGGATGTATTCCTGCCCCTGCCCTCCATGCAGAGCTGGGCATAAATGAGGCCCTCGATACCTCATGGTAATTAATAGTGGTTTTCACTGGGTTTTTTTCTCCTCTCTTTTTTACACCTTTCCTTTGTTCTTCTGCCGTGTGACACCTAAGAGACTTGTAAGGCTCCACTCTCTTTCACCTGGATTTGCTCTGCCCTTTCTGGCGGAGAGGAGGGATTGGAGTGTATTAACTTAATTGGCAAATGTATTGTTCAGAGAGCTGTGCTGGAGATGGCTGCCTGTGGTAGCCATCAGGTTAAGCAGCTCCCAGAAGCTTCTCGGTATCTCCCCGCCAGTTCAGGATCACCCAGCTTTGAAGTGGTCTTGAGGGGTACTGCACCGGTAGGCTTGGAGAAAAGGTGCTTAGGGAAAAATGGGAATAAAGGAAAAAACAAGGAGTCAAGGGAGCGACACGTTTGAGATGCGTGGGAAAACTCCATGTGTAGCACAGGGGATTTGGATGGGACGTTGCAGAGCCGGCCACCGCATTCCTGTTGGTGTTATCAGCCGTCCAAATCCAATAAATAAGTTCTTAAATCTCAACTTATTGCTATTTTATGCTTAGAAAACCTGAGCTGAAATGGCCTTTTGTAGCCCAGGTCCCTTCTGTTCACTTGACGCTCTGTGCACACTGCGGTGAGGTTGGATTACAGGGCTGGCTGGTCCCAAAGATGGCAATAGAGATGAAGAATCCTGTGTTTGGGCATGGACCTAGCAACTTGAGAGGTTACCTCAGGTGATTATTTTGATGGCAGCGATCCAGCAAAATGGTAGCTTTATCCACTGAAGGCTTTCGCTGGAGCCACAGCAGCCCCGGGGTCGGGTATGGAAATGGGATGTTGCAGGAGTCCCCCCTGGATGCAGAAGTAGAAGTTGGTGTGAATTTTACAGCTGTGATGGAGGCAGAAATGCCTCGTCTCTGGTGCCTTGGCGATGTAAGAGGCTTAAGTGCACGGGGTGGTATTGGCACTTCTTGGTAGGGAAGCAGATTTCCAGCAGACAGGGAGCTGTGACAAGAAAAATAGCTAAATCTCTCCGACTGTATTGATGGCCTCCCAGAGAAACACTGTCAATCCAAAAATGAACCGTCCCCTTCAGTCAAACGTGTCTTTAATGAAAAATATATACCCACAGACTTTCTTTCAGCCTGTATTATTAATGTGACCTTTACTCAACTGCTTCCCTCTCCTTTTGATTTCTGTGAATAAACGTAATTAGGAAGGTGTGCGTTTCACACGCTGCCGCCGTGTTGCAGCAAGGGGCTCCGACGCTGAGGAGGCGAAGGAGATGGTTCCCAATTAACTCCTTCAGTAATGCAAAGGCAATGGCAAGCGGAGGCTTAGCCTGGGTTTAAAAATGCCCTTGAGGAGGTGGAAAGGGTCTGGCGACGGGGGGGTGCAAGGAGGCATTCGCTGCTGGACACGGAGCTGGGAGGAGGCAGAGCTTCGTGGCGCTGGGATGCTTCGAAGTAGAGGAAAGCATGACTAAGGCTAAAAGCTTTTGCCCAGAAATAGTTTGTTTTCAACACTGCGAAGAGAAGTTAGCTGGCTCGGGTAAGGAGGAGGAAAGTGATTTTTTTTTTTTTTTTTTTTTTTTTGCGTTAGAAACACGCAGTTCTGAATTGCTCGGTTCAAGTGCTCGCAGCCAAACGTGCTGCTGGAAACAAAACCATGCCTTGTCTGAAAAGCTGTCGCAGCCTGAAAATGAATGTCTTAAAATCAGGATGGAGGGAGAGTTTGAAACAGCCAGAGTCTGAATCCTGCCAGTAGTGAGCCTGGCTTTAAATAAAACCAGTATTTAAATTAAAAAAAAACCAAAACAGCCACCCTTCAAGGCAGCATCTTTTCCATGTTTTACTGGTCCCAGGACAGTTTCCACAGCCCAGAGGGGCGCGTGGGCAGCCAGGGCACAGCTCTCCCTGGCACACATTGAAAGCTGCTCTTACCGTGCCCTTAAACCCCTTTTTTTTTCCTACCGCGGTGCCAAGAACACGCGTTTCCTCGATGCGCAGAGAAATGCTCGCTCTTTCTAGCTCTGCTGAAGCCACTTAAAATCTGTTTTCGGAGCCTCTCGTTTCGTTCCTTGCTGCACAGTGCTCGGCTCTGGCGTGTCTTTGGTGGCAATAATTCAATATTTCTCCATCACTTTGTGTCTGAGGGCCTTGAAATAGGCTGAAAATAAGGACTCGGTGAAGATCCCACCACAGTGCAGCTTCAAGCTGCGAGTCCCGGGTGTGCTTACAGCATTGGGCTAAGGGAGGGAGAAGCGGTGTGTAGTGACAGCGTATGGGTTTGATAAGGACTCTGCTAAAAACAAAGCAGGAATTTATGGTACTTTGGAAAAGTTCAGACAACTCGCAAAAAAATGAGTGTTTGCGTACCTTTTGGACAGCAAGCATCCGTGGCCGTTTGTAGGAGAAAATTCTCACTTAGATGTGAGTGAATCAGTGGGGGAGGTCACTCTGAGCTGAGGGCACCTCCTCTCCTCTTGTTTTGGTTTCAACTTCTGTCCTGGGACTAATTTGTCCGTAATCTTTCCCTCTCCTTTGCGCTATTTTCCTCCAGAAAAAAAAAAACAAACCTTGCAGCTGAGTAGGAGGAATCAGGCCCGTCGCAAGCTGCTTCGCTGGAGCTGGGTCACATCCAGCCGTCTCTGAGGTCCTTCTGCATGAACATACCCAAAATATTTTGGAAAAGGCTCCTGGAATTTGGCAGGAGCTGGCTTTTGTGGAAGAGCCTTGGCTTTTGCTAGTCCAAGTTGGAAGCCTTTGGAAAAATCACAATTCACATGACTTGCTTGAAGTCCCTTGGCCAAACTTTTCTCTGACGGACACTCATTATGTGCTGCTTTTTTTTTTTTTTTTTTTTTTTTTTTTTTTTTTTTTGACTGGAGTTGCTGGGCTCTGATTTGGGGATGAAGCTGGCAGGACGTGTCCCTCGAGCACGTGCGCTGTTGTCTGATGCTACTACATAGCTGGAAAAAAACCCAAGTATCCTCATCCCAAATCCCTGATGCTTTTCTCTCCTAAGTCTTTGTTCTCTTTCTGTAAAAATAAGGGCTATGGTGTTAATACTGCCCGTTGTGGCATATGATAAATTCATTCATGTTTCTGAAGCACCAAGTAGTGTAGTTGTGGTGCTGTGGGCAGGCCTGTGAAAAATGAGTAATTCCGTCTTCAAAGCAGGGTTGGTTCGTGTGAAGGCCTGAGCTTGCCCGTTAACAATGAGGGGAAAACAAAATACTGAAGAGCTACTCATTAAATGAGCATCCTCCCTCTGCACAGCGCCAGGGCTGGGGTGGGCTGCGTGTCCCCGGAGTAAAACATAACCCGTATCGCAAGGCAGCCAGCCCCAGAATACCTAAAAATCTCATTTCTGAATGCTTGCATTCACACCCCTATATTTATCTTGTTCCTTGCAACACCTAAGGGTAAAAATTGCAAATAAAACAGGCAGTTGGTGATAGTTTTTAACATTTGGGTGCATTTGCTTGGGCTGCATGGAGCTGGTTTTTTGCAGGCTCCCGAGCGATGGGAAATTGCTGGCAGAAGTGAATTTTTCAGCCCGGTAGAAGTGGGTTTTTCAGCCCGGCAGAAGCGAACTCGCAGGATCAGCTCCTGGGAGCATCGGGGCTGCCCGCGCTCCTGCCCCGGCGCGGCAGCACGGCTCGGAATGGCAGCGTGTGTCACTCGTCCCCGGGGAGGAGAAGGGGGAAAGGAGAGTCGGGAAGAGATTGGGTTACGATACAGCACGGCCAAACGCTGCTGAGAAACGCCGGGAACCTGGCGGCTGTGGATGAATAGCCCACAACCAGAAAAAAAGGGGCTTGTTGGGGGGAAATCATTGCGTGCATTTATTACTACAAAGTATTTGCTCTGCTTTAGCAGGCGTGTGTGCGTGGGGATGTGTGTGCGTGGGGGGGGTTTACACTGAAACCGTCACACAGGCCACAACTGAGTTGTATTTTCGAGTCCTTTGGTGTAACTCATTAGGGTATTTTTCTTGCCTTCTAGATCTAATCGCAGCCGGCAATGCAGGTTGAAGCATTTCAAGTGGGTTTTTTTTTTGTTGTTTTTTTTTTTTTTTCTTTCGTCGTCTTATCCGGCTGCCCTTTTACTGTTGTTATTGAACGCCGGGGCTCGTGTTGATTTGCATGCCATTTTGCTTTTGATCTCCATGGCAACCGCTACCAAATGGCCTGAGAATAATAGAGGTGCTTTTTGGAGCTGTAAGCAGGCTCTGTGCAGAGCGCTGACGCCAGAGGTTTGCACCAAAATAAATAAATAACAATAAAAAAAAAAAAGAAAATGAAGACGGCTATTGTGGCAAGGAGCCTCACGAGCGGGGCAACGCGGTCCCCTCTCCCTGTCCCTCTCTGGTCGTTCCATGTGACAGATGGTTTTGACAGCCACTTAAAAGAAATAAATACCGGGGGAGAAGGATGTAGGGAGGGATGAAGCGGCTCGGCGGCGGCTCCTGGCGCAAGGCTGGCAGATGAGGCTGTTGTTTGGGACCGAATCAGTGTGCATATTGTAGGCAAGAGGGACGCTGGAAAAAAGGTTGTCCGTGCCTTTCAAATAGTTTATGGCCATGCCGGGCAGCCCCCGAGCCCACCGGCCCCTCTGGGGATGCTCAGTCCTCGCCTGGCTCCCTCCCGGTGGCAGCAGCAGAAGTTTGGGATCGCTTCAGTGCTCTCCTGTTCTGGAATATTTTCTCCTTCTTCAACTTGTTTTAGCAACTGACAGAGTTTGTCGGTGAGATCAGGATCTCGCTGGGCTGGGAAATGGGGCATCAAGCTGTGCCGCCTTGAGGAAAGCCTTTATTTTCTCTCCTCCGTTAGACCTTCAGCCCGCCGTGCGGGTGGGCAGGTCGGGGACGGCCCATGGGAGAGGGCAGCCTCCGGCTCTGCCACCACGCTCGCCCAGCGCCGCAGCCCCGGCCCACGCTCGCTCCTGACCCTGGAATGTCAGCAGTAATAAAATCCTCCTCCTTATAGACCTGACCTAACGCTTGTCAGCGAGGCACAACTGCTGGGTGTTGGTGTGTGAGGTCCTGTCTTGGTTTCACCCACATTTTAAGGACGCTCATCGGAGCGCTCTCCCCTGTCACGCCTCCTTTCCAACCCTGTTAGCGTTCAGAGGTAGTGTCGCGTCGTGGCACGGGAGGATTTGTACCCATTTCTTCAGGTTCTTGGGCAGGAGCCAGCACCAACAAACCTCAGGGCAGAAACTCGGCAAGGAGCAGGAAATGAGGGAGCTGTTGGGCTTCGGGGCTGCGTTAGATCACTCCAAAGCACGGCTTAAATTCAGGTCTGCAATTTCCTCCCTGCCACCTCCTCCGCCGTAAGCCCCGTTACCTGCTGCAGCCTCTTCGTCAAAACCGGAGCCGGGCTCGTTTTCCGAGCGAGGGGCGAATGGATGGACGTAGGGAGGGGTAAGAACAGATGCAAGGATTGACATGACAAAAGTTGGAGATTGTTTTGCTCAAAACCTGCTCCAACCTCCTTTTCTTGCTGCTGTCAAGCAGCTTGTGTGAAGAGCAGAGCCCTGGCTGCTGCCGACAGAGGAGCTGCTGGAGGAGCCTGGCTGGAGGATGCTGGAGGAGAAACAGCCCCTGGAGCAGCTTCCAGCTCCTGCAAGGTGACTTCCAGCCTCTCTGGGGTGCTGCTGGGATTTGGCACGGCAGAAGGTGGCCGAGGTCCATTTCCATCAAAGGCAGTGAATCGCACAGCCGGGTGCCAGCCAAGGTGGCACGTCCCCGCGGCAGGAGCACGGGAGCTGCAGGGTGGCCCGGGAGCTGCTGTGCCAGCCATCCCCCCTGCTCCTCCCTCCTCAATTAACACAGCCACCATAACTTTGTTATCCTGGGCATGAAATAAGGCTAATGAATCATGTCGCACTTTGAAGCCACGTTAGATCAGGAATTTGACACGAGCCTTTACATCTCTGTCACCCTGCCCCCTCCGCTCCCCCCAAACCCAGGCAGGCCATCTCGCTGTTTACCTGTCAGTCAGCAGAGGAATTTGCATGTTAGTTAAGCTGTTAGCATGAGTAATTACTGAGTGGGTCAGTGACTCCTCCCAGCCAAGCCGGTCTGAAATGCTTTGCCTAGCGAGCGACGTCTCTATCGCTGGAGGACTGGCAGCTCGCAGTTGGGGAAATGAATGCAAAAGATGACTCAGGGCTAATTGCACGCTTTCACTATCGCTCGGGTGTACGCTGCGGGCGTCATTAGAAAACAGATTGGTCCCTCAAAGCGTGGACGGAAAGCTGGAAGATCAGTGTGTTTGGGACAGGGGTGGAGGGAGAGGGCGAAGGGGAGCCTCGCCCCTTGGCAGCGGGGTGACCCGCAGCCGTGAGCTGCAGGGAGTGAGGTGGGACATCTGCAAAGAGAGGCAACAGTCTGCCTCCAAGCTTTTGTTTTCCACCAGCAATGATCAGGAGAAATCAAGTGGCTCTTTGCCACCTTCTCCAGTAGGAAGGGCCGTCCCTGCCTGAGCAGGGACCTGCAGATGTCATGGTGTCTGTAGAGCTCACCTGCAATGGCTTATTTCCTGAATCTTTCTTAGCATTTACCGTCCCCCAGACTATCTTGCCACCTTTAGCACATCACTCTTCTTCGTATCTCTGTAAGAAAGAGGGTGCTGTTCGCAGAGAGAGTGGGTGACACACCACAACATCAGTTGACATCACGGAGGTGGACGTCACGGGAGAGGAGTTGGGTGGGTGACCCTGCTCAGCCGTGATGGAACTGCTGGAAGATATTTTTTTTTCCAAACACCTGTGTGTCATTGCACCAGTGAAACCCCAGAAGAGTCTGTGACCTATTCTCAAGCATCTCACTCCATGCCAAGGTGCATCTGATTGTCAGCTGTTTGAAATTGTAGATTTGCCCCGGAGAACATCAACCCCCATCTCCCCGGAGTTCGTATTAGCAGAGCGAGCAGGGAAACTTTGGTTCCTGACACTGTCTCCTGCTGCCGATGCGCAGAGGAGGCATCTCAGCAGCAGAATTAATTCTCAGGTCATCCCGGGATCAAAAGGAATGATAAAAGCTAATTGGGGAGGAAACTGCCCCGGGGACTGGGAGTGGGAGAACAGCAGGTGGGACTCCAGAAGTGGAAATCTTGTGTGGAAGCTTCCCACTGCGGGAGATTTTGTGTAAGTTCATGCTGGGGCTGGGCCGGAGCAGGACCGTGGGCAACAGAGCTGTAAGAGCCGCATCCCGCAGCCGCGCATAGGGTCTAGCACCGGCTGGAGGAGTTGTGCGCAAACACCAGCAATAAGTCACAGGGAAAAATTTGTTTCCCTTATTTTCGAGTTTGCGTTGTTTTGGCATAGTCAAAAAAACTTGTTGGGTTTTGGGTTTCTGTTGGTTTTTGGCTGTTTTTCTTTTTTTCAGAAATATCCCTTTGAGTTTTTAGTGAAAATAGTGTGCAAAAAAAGTATGAAACAGAACATCATTTTAGAAACTCGTGACACTTCGTGATTGTTAACTTCACAGAGAGCCACTGAATATTTTTTTAATATATATTTGTACCAGGGCAGTGCACCGAGCAACCTCTGAGTTATCACGATACGGCCTAAAACTAGCTATTTTACTAATGTTATTGTTTTATTTATGGGATACTGGTGTTTAGTACTACTTGAAATATCTGCGTCTCTAGGTCAGGCTTTCTCAGCTGTGCTACACCGAGTTTGGTCTGTTCTTTCATTCCACTGAATTTTCATGTTTTCTTTCCCCTGCAAGTTTTCATTACGTCATAAATGGGAATTGCTATGAATTAGATAATGTTTTAATCAGGGCTGAGTAACAGACGATCTGGCGGATTTAAAAATAAAAATACTACAGGGTTTGAAGTCTTATGTTGTAATATGTCATTAAAACATACCGCTTGCTGCCACTATTTAAATGCTAAGCGATAATGCAGAATTGTAGTAGAAGAATGGTAAAATATATCTTTAAAAATGTCGCCTCAAAAGTTGAACTTTTTGAAATTTTTGTTAAACTAAGGATTTTTCAGAGGGAATGATTGGTAGGATTTATTTTTTTCAAATATTGATTCCAATTCAGTTTGGAATTGGGTTCAGATTCCATTTTTCTTTCCAAACGTCAGCACTCGGTGTAAACCACAAACCCGGTGTTTTGACCGGCTTTGGTGTTGACTGTACTGACCAGAAGCCCATGCAGCGAAGTCCATCCCTTTCACAATTCGCGGTGGCTACAGAATAAATCTTTTTAAGGTAATGTTTGTTCTGAGCATAAATCGCAGTTGTTTGGAATGCTTAAACTTTCAAAAGGACCTGCTCTAAAAGCCCAATTTTTAAACAATTGGATCGTGAGTGTAATATGAATGTAGTTAAGATGATAAATGCAGCTAATTTTCTCCCTCTATTAGCCCCTTTCACATGCTACTTACAAATGCCAGTCAAACTCGGCAATCCTTTCATTTTATTATGCAGTGACGAGGCGGTTGGATTAAAAATACATGATGGCATTTTCTAACTTGGATTTATAAGTACCACTACCGTATCTAATTTTGGGCTGACATTTGCTAGGCGCAGGGGGAAGCGTGGTTTGTTGGTGCGCGCCGGGGGAGAGCCGCCTTCTCCTCCCGGGGGCCACCGCAGCGTCTCCCTGCGGGACCCCGCCTGAGTCGCTTCATCTCCCCAGTGCGGCGGTGGGGACGGGACGAGGCCTCTCTAATCGCTGCCCGCGGAGCAATTAAAGCCGCTTCTGCATGAGGTGCAGCACGTTGTTGTTGTGGGGCTTGTTCCGCCGTTCCCTGGTCTCGCGGTGAATCCGGCTCAGCTGTTACCCTGATATTGCAAAAAAGCTTAATTTCTTGGGCTTCCTCTCCAATATGTGTTTTCAACCTTATCTGAGGACAGTAGTTCCAATCTGCTCATCTAATCTCCAAGGCCATCTCTCTTGGCCAACCCTTCCAGCTGGAGATGTTTCCCTCGTTGATCCGAAGTGGTACAGAATGTTGTATGGGTTGTACGTATGAGGCTGTATCCAGCCTTGCTGGTGGCCACAGCAGATCTCGCCCTCCCCAAGAGCTCCATCCTTCACCCATCTCTTCTTCGTCAACCTGAAGCTGTATTTCTCCAGGGTCTGTCTTGGCGTAGCATCATCCAGATGCCGAATGCTAACAGAAGACCAGCTGTGGGAGGATTTCTGGTGTGTTGGTCTGCTTTTTCTTTTTTGTCTTCCTCTCCATCTTGCCTTCCCCTTATTAATATTATTTTTATTATTATTATTGTTGTTGTTATTATTAGTAGTATTATTTATTATTATCTCCATGCAAGCGAGGCACTTGCTATTCTGGGTTCATCCAATTATAGTTAGGTCTGTGACTCGGGTCCCAGAGGTGAAACGCCCTGTGTCCAAGCCAGCAGCTCTCCAGATCAGCTATTGTTTCTTTAAACGAAAGGGACACTAAAGTCCAATTATTGCAATAGAATGGGCTGCTTCTTTAAACTGAAGAATTTGACTCAGCTCAAGGGATATTTGTGATTGCCTCTGGCTTCCCTGGAGCTAAAAAATTATATGCTTTCCCTCTTCACTAAATTAAAACATAGTTGGATTGGTAGTGGGACTGAAGGAAGTCCCTGCCTGAAACCCCAAGTGTCAGCCTGCTTTGCAAACTGTAAGCTAGTAATTGGTTTGGAAATACTGAGCGAATCGGTAAAAAGGCTTCTGAGCGATTTGTGCTGGATAATACAGACTGCGTGGAACAGCAGGGTTTGGTTTCCTTGCAAGATTTTGCGGCGTTAAGTTGTTAATTTCAGATTTTGATACGTAAACACAATTAACATTTGTACTCTGTAAACACTAGATATAATTCTGTTTCAATTGCACCTTATCCTCATTTAAGTTCTCATTAAGCAATTCCTTTGTTTCTCAAATGTCGAACTCGAGCCGTGGGTCTGCCGTTCTCTCCTCTCGCAACCTCCAAAACACCTCTTGGTGGCATCTAGACTGGGACAGGGCAAGACTCAAAAGGAGGGTCAATGTCATAGCCGAAAGGAGCTGCAGTGCTCATGGTAGGGTGATCACACCCAGGAAGCCCGTCCTGCATCTGCAAAGAGCTGGTGGTGGTGGGAACCCAGCTGGTCTCTGTCAGCAGCTGATGGTGAGCATCCACGGTCCTACGAACCTGCTGTTACCATTTCCATGTGCAGAACGATGAGGATATGGTTCTTTGAGGTTCTTTGTTAATCTATTTAAAACAAACAAAACCACCTTTATGAAAATGTTTGATTCCTGGCATACTGGTAGAGCTTGAGCCCCAGACTCCTGCTTGCAGCCAAGGGCAGGGGCATTTAGAAAAGGAGCAAGTTATCTGTGTGACCCCCCTCTGGTTGGGCCTGTATGGAACCAGGGCCAAAATGAAGGCTGCTCTCCTGCAAGTGGTGTTGATGGAGCCTTGTCTTTCTGGGAGTGAGTGTCTGGTGTGTGGTCACTGAAGTATATACGCAAAAATCATAATCCTACTGACGAACCAAAGTCACGGGGCCTATGTTTTGGGAATATGGTAAGGGACTGTAGGAAGTGTGTTATCAGAAATGATGCTAAGCAATGCTTTGGGAGTCGCCTTTGAGAAAGGTGTAGTTGAGCCGTCGCAGTCTATCTGAGCAAAAACCTGCCCATCCTCCAGAAAGCTCTAGGGCACCTTTCCCTCTGCTCGGGGCTCTCGCTTGGCTTAAGTCACGGGCACGTTTCATCCATGTCAGGCCAAGGAATGGGGGTTGGGTCTCAGAGCTGTACAATGAAATTGAAGTCTCAGAAGCTGTTTTAGATGCCTTCAGAAGCATGAAGGAAAACTCTAAATCCTGGTCTGCGAGACCTTGCACAGGAACGTTTCCACATGGAGTCTGAAACTTTTGCAGAGAGGGTTAAATGGCACCATTCATCTTAGCTGAAAAACCTGTTTCTCTGGAGAGGTTCTTCCCTACTTCAGCCCAGCTTTGAACACTATCTCACCATGGTCTAGCTCAGGTGGCACCATCAGATGATTTGAGGAACAGAAGAGACGGATTGACTTTCCCCCTAGTGCTGATGGTCTCTGCCTCATCCCCCAACTGGGAGAGTCCCCCAAAGAGCAGAGGAAGATGCTCCAGGCAGGGCCAACACACTGGTTTGCAAATCCACCGGAGAGCAGGCATGGAGAGCTGCACCGGCCGCGGTGCCGTGTCCTGCAAACACCCGTCTGCTCCAGGGCGCCCAGCGCCGCGCCGAGCCTCTGGCTCATTGTACCGTTTACTGAGGTTATAACATAATAGCTATGCAAAATAGTGTCTCCTTTTCTCCTTTTTTTTTTTTTTTTTCCTTTCGTAAGTGAGAGTAAGTCTTCTAAGCCAAGGTTAACAATATATATTTATGAGTTGTAGCCAGCTGCTTCTATGTTTGCACATGTGTTTGTTAATGAAGAGTAACCTAAGGGTCAGGTTATTATGTAAATAACCATTGTCAAGGGTAAAGGTGAAGAACCCAGTAATGAGTTGTGTCTCTCTCACAAGCCACTAATGAATATTGGATATTGCCATTTGCAGGGCTTTTTACCCTCATTTTATCAGGGGGTGAGGGGCAGGGGTGGCAAGAGAGGAAAGAGAAAGAAGTAAATTTGTAATTAAGCTGAGACAAGTTCTTTTTTCCCCTCTCCCCAAATCAGCTGAAGCGAGTTATTTCTTCTGTAGGAATTGCACATATATATATATATATATATGTATATATTTGCACATATATATAGATATAAAACTGGCCTGGCCTGTGTTTGGGCAAAAATCGCCTTCCATCGCCAGCTCCAGGCTGCATCATTTCTTTTGAGCCTCTGCAGCTCTCACTTTAGAGGATGCCCACAAATCAACAGTCTGCATCTTTGCAGATAATACTTAACTGAGGCAAAGCCAGCAAGCCACCGAACAGACTTTCCATTAGGAAGGTTAACAGCAAACCTGCCTGCACAGGATTACTGACAGAGTGTGAACAGAAGGTGCAGTCTCATTGCATATGCTTTTAATATCATGCCACAGCCAGGGAAGCCTTTGGCTCGCAGACACCTGACACCCGGCGCTGTTGTTAGGGTAAGAGTGCAAATAGGAGCGGAGAGTCTTTCTCACTTCCCTGCGAAAGCGCAGATGCCAAGGTAGCACAACACTGATTTTATTATCCGCTGTGCAGGGTACGTCCGAACGGACTCGCTCTGGGAAGTTAATAAGAGCCTTGCCCAAAACCAATGTACCCCTGCAAGCCTCTGTTCCCCAAATTTTAAATTATAGGTGATTGCTCCCCGCCTCTAACACATTGAGTCAAGGGATTTGATCTGCATGCTCTGGGATAGGGATTATCTTTACTCTATGGCTTGTGGGTAGCCTGAGAAGGGTCCCCCCTGCCCACAGCCGCACGCAGTGTGATTGCCATTGCATCCCGAGCGCATCCCTGCCCTTGGAGAGAGGGACTGGGTGAGTCGCTGCCCTTGGGGAGGGACTAGGCACATCCCTGAGCTTGTACAGGGACCGGGCACATCCCTGCCCTTGGAGAGGGGGGACAGGGCACATCCCTGCCCTTGGAGAGAGGGACGGAGCACATCCCTGCCCTTGCAGAGGTGTTCAGAGGCACCGGGCATGTCGCTGCCCTTGCGGAGAGGGACCAGGGTGCCCAAAGCCAGAGGCACCCAGCAGGTTTGTACATTGTATGCCCAGCTCCCACTGACCCCGCTGGGACCTGGGAGCCCAGGCTGTTTAGCTGGGCAAATCCTAGTGGGTTCCTCTCTGTCTTCCAGGCATCCTTTGACTTGCAACTACTTGTGTAAACCTGGCCCTTAGAAACCCCTGGCCCAGGGAAGGATGAGTAGTGTTGTGTCCATAATTCAGGCACGGATACATCCCATGGTGCCTTATAGCGCTGTTTGTGATGAATGTCAGCGAGGCAGAACCCCAGGGGGGAATCTGTCAAAAAATAAACAGTAAAAATAATAATAATAAGATGCAATGGTCAATAATTACCCGCTAGACAACGACAGCATTTGTTTTTAAATGAAGCTTTGCTCACCCTCCTTAAATGTCAAAGCCAGGAGTCGGCGGTAATGGGGGGGGGGGGCGCTGGGGGGAACAGAGGAGCCCCAAGTTGCACGGTGAGATCCATAAACGGCTGGAGGTGCCAGCGGAGGAGGCTGCGACGTCTGCACGAGCCTCATTTGGTGGTTTGAGTAATGTCATGTTGCCACTAGGGTGTCTCTGCAAACAAGATATTGCATCTCCAAAGAGTTCCTCACACAAATAAAAAGCTAAATAGAAATGATGGGCTGACTAGCTGAGCCTGTGCTTTTTACTTTTATGATTGAGAAATAGTTGTTGAAATTGTCAATAAAAATAAATAAAATTAAGTTTCCCTAGTTAGGTGAGGAAAGGCGAGCCTACCTTTCTTTGCTGACAGGCTTTTTTGTTCTGTGTTGGCTTTTATATATGTGAAAAAAACACCATTGAGAGCTTCCAGGGAGCTGCACTGGGGCGGTTATAGCCATTTTTACATCCTTTATATGGGCTTAAATCCATTTACAGATGTGCTGTAGACAGAGAGACATTTTTTACAAGTAATTGTCATGTATACAAGGGTCCTTATGTGTCACAAAAAGATCTCACTTAAGAGAAATAAATGTGCTTTTCATCTTTTGTTGGCAGGAGCAGTGGTGGTTGGGAAGAGGGTAATTGGTGATCTTTTCCAGTCTGATAACCAGGACAAATAGGGGGGAAGCAGAGAGTGGCTGTGGCGTTGCTCTCCTCCCCACTTCTCTCCTGATGGAGCGCAGTTCGAAGGCACTTCTCTGGCTTGGCTTTCAATCTGAGCAATAGATAGGATAAATCCCATCAGCTGAACCCCAGGGGTAGGTTAGAGGAGAGCCGCGCTGCCCTGGGTGACCTCGGCGATGCTCAGCGGCTCTTCTCCAGCATAACCGCAGCTCTCGCCCGCGATGGGGATCGCTGACATCGCCTTTACCCCTTCGGCAGCTCATCGGGACGTCTCCGCTTGTTCTGAGGCCATGTTAGATGGGATGGAGATACAGAGGTCTGCCTCTTTATTGCCTTTATTTGTAGGTTAGAATTTCCCTTTTGTAATAAGTCCCATGTGGGGTTTTTTTTTTGAAGGTTATTGCACTTCTCAGGAGCTGAGATTTAAAAGACTCCCCAGAGGCAGATGGAGCTTTGATAACATTATGCATCACCTGTACCCCAACCTCTTGGAGAGCCTGGGAGGCTGCAGACACCTCCCGCGGGGGCCACTCGTGTTGGGAAGGTGCTGGTGCTCCCAAGTGGAGGTGTGATGAGCATGCCTGATTTTGCACGAGGCATTTCACAATATCTGCGTGCCTCCCCTGGGGACGCTATTCCGTGATGTTGCTCCAGAGGAAGAAGTCAATAACGCAGCCGGGCTGTGTGCAGGAAGCACTGGTGAGCTCTCAGCAACCGGCTAGGCTAAGGAAATAACAGATGTAAGCAGCCTTCACAGATGGAGGGTTAAAGCAGGCCACAACTCAGGCCCCAGAGCGAAAGGCAGGTCTTTCATTTCATAGATTTACTTACAAATAGTTTTTCAGGCAATAGAAGTCAAAGCAGGAGTGGGACCGGGGACCCGAGGCTGCGAAACGCAAGATGTTTAAAATGATACTGAATGCCCATCTACAACACAAGCTTCTTTTTTAGAGTTTATGATTTCTATTTAACAAAAGCTTTATGCCAGTAGGTGCTTCACGGCACACGTGTGGGCTTGGAGGTGTGCGTAGGTTTGAGATGTAGGATGGAGCATGGCCTTGAAATCAGGGACAGGTGAACAGGGAAGCTGGCTTGATAAATAATGGATGAATCACGCTTGGTTTTGCTGATGATGTAGTGACCTTTTGGGAGGCAAGAAACAAAGAAACAGCAAATGACCAGCAATACTGATGAACAGGCTAAGTGAACTGGACACATCATTAACACCAGCATACCAAAATAATTACATGCAACTGGGAGTCACGCGGTCAGCAAAAACAGAAATAAGGAAACGGTTCTGTGTAAATTTGAGCTTTCCATCTCTCAGCAGGTAGGAGGGTTTCAGGGCGATGTGGTTTTTGGGGGTGGTTGGTGCAACTGAACTTTGGCACGACTCGCTGTCGAGCGTTTGACGTTTGCACCAGGGCAGAGATATGGCACATGGGCCTGCAGAGGTCCCGTAGACCAAACTGATTTGACAAGACGAGGTATTGTAGAGAAGCCCTCGTAGAGCAGGAGTTATCCTATACTGAAGGGAGAAAGTGCCAACACCCAGGAGAGGCCAAAAATCCCAAAGTGCTATGTGGCTGGATAACACACATTGTAAGAAGGGCATTCGTTTTTTTTGTTGTCGTCTTTGTAAAGACAACAGGTCGACCCCAGAGTAGCCACCTCCGTATTTCAGGCAGGCTTGTAAGTGGTTCTGGGAAGACAGTAAAGCTAGAATTTGTGAATGGCCAAATATTTGGCTGAACCAAGAGTCTGCTGGCTTTTCTCTGTTGGAGAACATTATTGTGAATGGGGATCTGTTGGCAAGAAAGTGGGGAGGGACGCTGCTTTTCACATGCTCATCTGTTCTCACATGAGAACAAGAGTATTCATTATTGGTTATTCATTATTCTCCCATCTAATAAACTTTCTGCCATTCAGGCAGTGAGCGGAAACAGCAACGTGCTGCCTTGTGTAGCCCATCACGCATCCGGAGTTACAGATAATGAATAGGCGAATCAAACACGTTTCCCAAAAACTCCGTCTGAAAATTATTCAAACCAGCAAATGTTCCTGAATAGCAAATACATCTGCAGAAATTAAGCTTGGTTACAGTGGACTTACAAACACAAGGAAGACGTGAATTAGCAATGAATGATTGAAGTGGCGTTGCTTGGCAGTTTCAGTTAAGCAGAAATAATGATAATTTTCACTTTGTTTAGCACCTTCCATCTGAAGGTCTCCAAACGCTTTACAAACTCAATTAATTAGTTGTGGGAAGACCCCTCCCCTGCTAATTTTGGCAGTGCAAGCACCCGTTTAATGCTGAAGCTTAGAGTGAATTTCATATATTTGCACACAGCAAAGCCCTGCCAGAGCTGCGGCACAGCCCAGCTCTCCTCCCTCCCCAGCCCTCCCAGACCCGATTTCTTCCCTGTTGTTTGAACCGACCTAAAACTTCCCAATAATTTAAAAATTATATTCAGTACGCACCTATTAGCGCCGCATTAAGCCTACCAAAAAATCAGTGCAAAAATCTTTAGTATTTGTGCTAAATGGGCAAAACTGAAAGGGAAAATGTGGCAACTTTTAAAAAGCGAACTGTTTTGCATGAAAACAGCACTAATGTCAGGTTGTTTTGTTGTGTTTTGTTTTTTTTTTTTTTTTCTTTTTGAGCTTTCCAAATTAAAAAGAAGTCAAGCATTTAATATGTTTGGTTGAAAAAGCCCAGAAATTTGCTGTGGAAAATCTGCTTAGATTTCTTCTGAGTCTTCTGTGTATTTAACAGCTGTGCTTTAAAAGCAAAACACAACAGCAGAATTAGCGCATGTTGCTGGGCTCCGCTCTCTGATCTGAACAAAACCCGTGGTTTGCGTTACACCTGATCCCCGCCATACCTGACGCCGCTCCTCTACGGAAGCAAAGAGCATCTACCTGCCGGGGAGGGGGCTGTTGCGACGCTGCCTGCATTTGAGTCGGGATGTTTGAACAACCAGCACTGGCCGCGTTGCAAGAAGAGTTAATCCACTGCCATCTGTCTTTATTATGCTTCTATTGTTGGACACCACAGCCTGGAAATCCAGCAATGAAACCCAGTTGTTCCTTGCCATTCATCATAGTTATTGCTGGAGTTGTGTAATGAAGAGGGGAAGTGCTGTTTATTGCTCTCCCCTCTTTAGAAACTATCCTTAGGGGTAGTTATGGATGGTTATTGGATTGAAGCGCAGGACGCTGGGAGGTCCTCCCTTCTCTCAGTTTATGTGTTGAACCATGAGGTTTAATGGGGTTTTATGTCTACTTTTGCTTTGAGCCTGGTTTGCTGCCTGCTTTTGTTCTCAGTGGCATGAAGTTTGGCTCCCTCATTTCTGGCATGAAGGTGACTTGAAGCAGGGCAAGGCTATTAATGTGGCAAAAAGGCAGTAGGTGCGTGCCCGCCGGGGCAGACGCGGCTCTGCCACACGTAAAAGCAGCCAGCGCGGACCCGCAGGCAGAGTTTAGGCATCGGCATGGTCAGGAAAGGAACTCTCTGAACCTTTGAAAATAGCTAATCAGAAATATAAGTGCTTTAGGGTTACAGCTCTTATCTCCAGTGATTTCTGGAGGCTGAAAAGTCAGAGCGGACACCAGCTGTGCGGGTGAGGGATGGGGGGGGGACCAGGGAACGGTGCGGGCGGTGCAAGACCCAAACGCAGTTCTTACTGGGCAGTGCAACATGTCCCACTGGGGGTCACAAGGATGATAATTTGGAGGCATTCAAATAAATCTGTAATGAGGCCCTTCCATAAGTTGGATAGTCAGCATGGTTGCTATGCAGCAGACTTGAGATTTCTGAGGATTTGGGGTGAAATACTGCAGCCTCTGGCTTTTATGAGGCAGTTCCTAGATTAGTGGCTGATTGATCCAGTTGAGATCATGTATTAAAGGACCTGAGCTTCCATTCCAAACTCAAAATAACCTTATGCAAAGTTTAAACAATGACTAGCTCTTGTTTTTTAATAATTTAAACTGGTTCTTGCAGTTACTCTCAGAAACACAGGAGAGGGGTGGGTACGCTGAACCTCAGAAAGGCACCGCTTCCCCCAGCCGCTTGACTATTTTCATGCACCGACGCAGTGTCACTGGATGCCCGTGACAGACCTTTGGTGGTGCAAGGAGGGTATCGCCCGCCCAGGCGGCTGCTCCCTCGAGATAACAAAAGCAGTGGACTTCAGGGAAGTTTGCAGAGCCCCAGAGCTGATGGACCAAACCGGAATGAAAATAGGGTTCTGTGCAAGAAGTAACACGTTGGGGAGATGCCTGGTGTGCAGATGGATAGCCAGCTCGAGGGAATCAGCAGCAATTTATTTGTGCCAGCAATGAGGGAAGGGTGTAAGGATCCTCTGGGGTGATAAGCTATGGAGGGAAAGAGCTGCCTATCCCGGTATGGCATCCCATACGCTGGCAGCGCTTCTGGCATGATATGTAATGGGTATGAGACAAGCTTCAAGGGCTAAAGGCATGGAAGGAGTTAGAGATCTCAGTTGTGTTTCCAGATAACGTATAGCCTGTGCCTGTCAAAGCTACTGCTGATAAGGGGATTCTGCAGAAAGTAATTAAAACTCAAGCCCCTGGTATTTACTTAAAGGGGAAACTCTTGGGACTTGATGAGATTTTGTTGAAATGGACCAGGAAGCTGATTCTTTACGTGCTACAGAAAAGCTCAGAGAATTAAATCGAAAAAGAGAGGCCGAGCAAGTTTCACACTGCCCTCACACAATCAGTAATGCTGCAGAAGCTGTTGAGGTCTCTGTTACATGCTGAAAATGCAAGATGAGTCAAGCAAAAAACCCTCCTGGTGACACAGGAAAAATTTGTTCCTAGAGAAAAGTGTAGACCCGTGTACATTGACTTGGAAAGAAACCTGGGCTGTTATTTTGGACTCCGGTTCTCTTTTTCCCTGAGGTAGCTACACCGGAAGACAGATAGATCTAAACAGACAGCTTTGCATATGAAGTACATTTTTGCTAGACGCTGGTTGTCTGAGAAACTAATTTGTGACAATAGACTATAGTTTAGTAGGCAGTATCCTAAACAGTTTGCAGTGAAGTGTGGGTTCAGCAATATAACCCTACTGCCTGTTAAGTCTCATTGGGGGGGTGGTGGAAAATTATGCCCAAGCAATAGAGTACTTATTGATGGGGTTTGCAGACTCCTAGCCTGATATATTGCTGGCTCTTTCAATTATGGAACGGCACCAATGAAGCATGGATTGTTATCTGCTGACATCTTGTAGAGCAGAAAAATGAAAAGCAGGAATTCCTATGTCAGAGTCACTTGAGACACGGAGAAGTATAAAGAAACAGATGAGGCAAAACAAAACAAACCAAACGAAAAAAAGAGCGTGGCTTAGGTCCCAAAAGCTGCCATCACTTTATAGTTTTCCATAGAGTCCCAGCACTGGGAAACAACAGTTTTAAAGAGAAAGTGGTGTCACATGAAGTTTCCCACAGTCGCATGGGTTTTGGCCCCTCTGGCGGGCTTGGGAAGAGTGTTTGGTGATGCTGTCGCCAGATCCCAGGTGGGAAGAGGAGAAGTCAATGGTGCGGACAGCCAGAAGAAGTGGCCTCTGGGCTGCTCCCTGACAGTCCTAACACTTGTGGTAGCACAAAGCCAAGCAACAGCTCGGCCAATGTCAAAAGCTCAAGTGTTACATGAGTGATTTCTTCTCGAGCGCTTCTGCCGTTGAATTTTGGAACGGAAGATGATGTTGGAATCTGAGCTTCCGAAGCAATGGGTGGCCACGATGCTTAGGATATAGCAGCATAATCTCGTTTGGCTGCAGGCACAGAAGAAAAAAGCCCTTTGCGAGAGCTCTTTAAGCATTTAGAAGTTGCTGAACTTCCTGGGAAAGGCTCTTGTTTGAAGGACAGTGCCTGTAGGAAGGTGAGACATCACAGATCCAGTTTGATTCCAAGCTGGGGAATTTTCCATTTTATTCCTGTAGCACCCTAACACTTCACACTTCACAATTTCATTCTAAACATCATCTCCCAGGAAAAAGTCCCAAGTGAATGGTCATCCTAATAAGGCCCCGGTCATGGAGGAGTTTAGGTGCATATTCATCTTCAAGCCCACAATAATCCTTTCAAACTTATGAGACAAGTTGTGCTTCAGGGTGTAGCAAGACTCAGGCCTAGACGGCCTTTCTTTTGAGTCAGTCTTCCAGTTTACTATGAAATTAAAGAAATCTTATGGGATTTTTTTTTTTTTTAGGAGATACCCAGGCAATTGGAGAATTATTTTAATATAAGCTATATAATTAATGTAATTTCAGAAAGTTTATTTGAAAGAAGCCACCGGACTACAGCTTCCCTTCGCCTTAATTAATAGTAAAATATATCGTTGCATGTACAGGCACAACTGTTCTTGATACTTGCAAGAAACATCCCTGTGTGGCAGTGCTAGAGACAGCAGCTCTACCCTGATGCCTTCTAGACAAAAGAAGCTGGGTTTTTTGCTAAGACAATGGTCCAAACTACCCTTTTCAGGAGAAAATCATGGCATAATCAGCTACAGATATAGGAAGGAAAAGGCAGTGGTTTTTGTAAGACAGCAGGGATGCGGTCTCTGGGCCCTGCGACCTACTTTGCCACCGGGTAACTGTTCCTCCATCATTCTGCTGTTTGATCTCACCTCTCCTCGGCTTATTCATCTGGAAGATTCACTTAATTATATTAGTCAACTTCACGGAGGTGTCTTGAAGCTTAATTAAGGTCTGGAAAGCCCGTCAAGAGCCGCTGGCAGAATGCACTGAAGAAGTGGTTGATATGAGACGTGGAGCTGGGGCAGGAAAATATGGCATGATGGGTTTGGGCATATAGTGTAGAATAGAACAGAATGGAGCTATAGAGTCTGTGACTGTCACGGACTGTGTTTTCAGGTTATGCCAGGAACTCTTGGGAAATCCCAGGCGTGCTGATGAGTTACCAGCATAAACACTCATTTTCCTGTTTTATGGTATCTAAGTGTGTGTTACCCTTATTTCTTTTCCATATAGCTAATTTTGAGAGGCGACTGCATACACCAACGCTGTGCGTGGAAATGTAACAAACACAGCATCAGTTTTGCGCTGACTCTTAGCAAAATCGGCCGATGCGTGAAAGTTGGTCGGGGTACCTGTGGCCGGTTGCTGTCAGCTCTCATTTCGCCCTCGGGAGGATTTTCGCCTGACGCACCCCAAGGGGTGAATTGACATTCATCGCTCCTCCAGGGGAAGAAACATATGGAGGCTCCACTGGGACAAACTCCGTGATTGGAATTGCCAATCAGTGCGTGTCTGAGCCTCAGCTGGGAAAACCTCACTGCTAACAAGCCTTCATGCTCCCCCAGTTCTCGTTGCAATCTGTCAGCTGCTAAGTACGGTTTCAGCAGCGCTCGAGCCGGTGAGCAACCTACGGCACAGCTTATTACGCAGAGGCGGTAGCCTCTTGCATATTTTAGGTGCCGGCAGATTCTATTATCAAGACCTACTAGGTCTTCCCTATCACTTGGTAAAATTGGATGGCCTTAAAAATGAAATATTTAGTTGGAAAGTAAAAGAGAACGCTTTCTGCTTAGTTTGAGGAAAATTTCTGAGAGTGTTGCATTTGGGGCTTTCAAATACTTCACTCTCTTTGTAAGCTCTGAATTTTGTCTGTTTGTTTACGCTCCTTTTGCTGGGAAATGGCGTGCTATTGTTTCCTTATAGTTTCCGCGGAGCTTGAAATTGCTGGCTATGCAGGAGGAAATTAGTTTGTAATTAAAGCCAAGTTAATAACGATTCCCATGGAGCCTACTTGGTCCTCTTGCTTGGAGCAAGGCGCCGTGCCTTTGTGGTTGCTGTGAGGGTGGTCAGGCTCGGCTGCCCGGCCGGCAGGGAGGTGTCGGAGGGATGGTTATCACGCTGCGGTAACCGCTCAGCATACGTGCAGGCAGGGCTTAATGTCTTTCAAGCCCTCGTGCCCCACCAATTAGAGAGGATGGCATTACATTGAAACAAGACGGCGAGGAACAGAGCAGTTTTCAACCTGCAGCCAGCAGATTATTTTTGAGAGGGGCAGAAAAGGTAACCGAGCAAAGAAAGCTTCGGGCTTAAACTTGCCATACGTGAGTCTGTGCCTTTACCAGGGATCACTTTTTTTAAGGGGACGTTACAATTGGAAAATGCTTGGAAACTCATTCATTGCAATGTGCTGCCCTGTTGGTGTGGACCGAGTTTGTGTGCCACTGATGTCTGCCGCCGTGGCGGGGACCAAGGGGCTGCGGTCCCCGCGGTGTGGGTGTTGGATCTGCTGAACAGTGTGCGGAGCGTTGCGTCTTGCACTGCTCTGTCTCTGAGACTCGGTATGGCCCCGTGTCCAGACATCCGTGTGCACCACGGTACCTGGAGGAGCCCGTTCGCGGGGTACACCGTACCCTGCATCCCTGTGGCGGTTCCATTCTGTGTCCCACCGGATCGGAAAGAGCTGAGCTGCCTCGACTGTGGCAGGAGGGAGTTAGCCAGGGCCTGCCTCTGAGATTCTGGGCTTCATAGTCCAAAAGGGAAGATGGTGAGGAAGCGATGGAAGGTGATGATTGCCTGAGACCATATGCTGCATTGCCTAAGTCAGAAATTAAATTCAAGATCTCGGCTCCTCCCACCATCCCTGGACGTATTTAAAAGACGTGTAGATGTGGTGCTGAGAGACATGGTTTAGTGGTAACTTGGCGGTGCTCAGTTAATGGTTGGACTTGATGATCTTGAAGGTCTCTTCCAACCAAAACGATTTTACGACTCTCTGATTCTATAGTGTCCAAGGCGCAGGCTGTCTGTGTGCAGTCAGACTCCTTGGCTGGTTGACTGCCGTTTGAAGGAATACGGGTGGGATGTGTTTTGGTTTTGTATAGTTGGAGACACCCTGAGCACTTGCTAAAGGGGGTCCCTGGAGTTTCCAGTGTGACTTGCTCGTATTTTTGAGACAGATTTTAATTCCCCTTTTACACTTAAAGGTTTTAGTTCTGTCAGATGCTGAGGATGAAGTCATGAGGCGAGCTGGAAAGTTTTCTGGATGTTTTGACTGAGCACCTTTTTTCTCAAGGAAACAAGCCTTAGAGAGTCATACTTCTCGTGCACGTTTGCCTGTTTCTCTTACAAACTCCAAAATCTCTTGGTCATTTTCTAGGCACTGAGGTGGTGGATGTCAAATATATGAATTCCCTGTGTAGGGATGAGCAGCAAACTGCCTTCCCGGTGTGCAGATACCATGGGCACTGTTTAATGGGAGGGAGGAAGGGGTGCATTTGGCTGCTCTGAGCTCTGGACTGCAATAAAAAAAAAGTTAAACATCTCAACAGAAATCCCACTTTCACGAGTGACCTCAGCGCTTGGCCAGAATCACATGGGGCTTAGTTCCAGCTCTGATGTAAGCATTTAATCTCGTCCTGGAATCGGCGTATATTAGGCACATGAAGTAGCATTACACACTTGCATGCTTTTGCATATCTGGGCCTGAAAGCCCGTGTCTAAGTAGTATTTAGTTTCCTGAGTGTCTAAGTCACTTTTTGAGAATGGGATGTGGGCTAGATTCAAGTGGGCTTAGAAATCTGAATATAAATGATGATACTGAAGGCTTTCGCCCAGCTCCTGCCGTACCCTAAAGGCACCCAGCTCCATAGGTATCTCTTCTTTTTGTCTTAAAGCTTCCCAGAGCTGCTGGCCCAGCAGTGCTGATAGGCTGGGTGTTACCAGGAGCAAAGTGTGCCCCCACTAGCACCTTGAGCATGGGGATGTCCATACCAGGTGTGAAGATACTGCTTTTCCTTTCCCATAGAATCATGAAATGACTGGGGTTGGGAGGCCGTCTTGTCACCTCTGCTCTTTTCCTTTTGACCCGGTGTAGCTTGTGTTCTTCATTTGGAGGAAGGGAGCGTTTGCCCACCCCAGAAGAGCTTGCAGCCAGCCTACGGAGGTGGGTGTGACCCACCCTTGAGCTGGATCTCTGCCTTGGTGAGCCCTCGAAGCATTGAAAGAGACTCTGGGCTGGGTTGCAAAAAAAACCAAAACAAACGGTGAACCCTGCTCTGTTCTGTAGAAGGAAAGGCACAGGGCTCTCTCACCACCATCTATTCCCTTTAACAGCCCTTTTGCCATACCTGGAGGATTGTCTGCCACAATGGGGAGGAAAGACCAAAGACAGAAATGAAAACTTAGGAAATTCCTCAAATGCTTAAAATAAACTCCTTGACACAAAAAAAAAAAAAAAAGTGACTCTCCTTTCGAAAGGTTGCAATTATGCTGGGTAAGATCCATCTCACCTGGCCTGTGAGACGGCACCCGGATCTCGACATCTGCACCGAGCACTCAGACCTCATTTACCATCAATGGAAAGAAATGGGCACCTCCAGCAGGCAATTGCTCTCATCTTGAGGTGGCTGCCTAAAATAGGTCAGACAAATCACTCCAATTTCTCTCCACTTATGCATTTAAGAGACTAACTCGAGTATAGACACTTGCCTTGTGGACCTCTGACACCAGGTGAGATGAATCCCTCCTGAAGTGACAACAAATCCCGGCCTCTCAAAGCAAGGAAGGGAATGACTGGGGAGGTCCCAAATCCTACGCTGGCAGGGTGATGAGTCAACGTGTACACAAAAATGAATATTTCACCAGAATGCCTCAACCTTCGCTCTTACTACTTGGAGGATTTGGGAACATTTGAAGGGGTGATTAGGATTAATCCAGTTACTGGAGTAAGTCACTTTCAGAGCCTTAGCTGTAAAACAATATTAGTTATCAGCATCCTCCTGCGATGATGTGGTGTTCTGTGAGTTCTGAAAAAGGAGATTTTCCTCTGAAACAGCCTCTTCACACTTTCCCTGAGTGAAGTATTTTGCTACTCAGATTTGTGATTTAATAATCATAAATAATAGAGCCCTTAGTGCTATATTTTTAAATGACTGAATGGTGAGAATCTACTTTAAGAAATTGTATGAATGCCTATCACTTGTGTGCATACAAATGTATTCAATTAGCACTCAAATCTTGAGTTATCTCCTGATGGAAGGCAAAACCTTTTGAATTCAGTCCCATGCAAGAAATACTGTGTCATTTAACTCACAAAAGGATGCCATGCACTTAACAGATAATGACTGAAGAGGATTTTGCTGTATTGCCTGCTCAGCTGCTTGTGAGGACAAAGAAAATAATTCCCCTTTTAGGATCCTACGGGGTAATGAGGAAACCCTCTCTGCACTGATCTCAAATAACACTGAGTAGGGGAAAGGAAAGAGCCCGATGGGCTAAACTGGCTGCGATTTCATTGTCATGGTCTCCCATGTACTTTCCATGTTTTGTCTGTGATGCTAAGCCAGTGGCTAACCTGTCTCTGAACCTGCCACCAGCACACGGAGATTACTCACCCTGGATACTGCACTTCAGCAAATGCAGAATTAGCCCTGGCTAAGTAATCTTGTTAGCGTGATTCAGTGTTAAATGGATCTCGATTAAATGGGCCTTTATATTGTCCCAGCTGGAGATGATAAGCCTCCACAAGGAAATGGCAGGAGACCGAAGGAAATTGCTTTATTTCAGACTGGGACGTTTAACCCCATAAAACACTTTCTGCTCCCCCTCTGCCTTTACTTCTGCTCCCTTGCATGGCACCATTTACTTTTGCCCTTGGTGGCCGTGGGGGACAGGAGGGACCCAGGGCAAGGGCTGGAGCATCTCTCCGTGCCACCTGTTCGCCAGGACAAGAGCTGGGTGATGGCAGATGCCTGTGAAAGAGCAGGATGGCTCTGATGGCCAAGGTGGTGGTTGGGTGGTGGGCTCCCTCTGTGGTTCTTTTATGAGACTAATAACTCCTTCGTTAGGACAGTGGGGTTTTTTCAAACTCTCAATCCAGGTGTTAGTGCTGGGCTGTCCGAGCATCCAAGGGTCAGCGCAACTAGTGCCACCGATAGTTTATTAACGCCAAACACCACCGGGGGACAATCTGCAGTCTCATCTTAGAAATAGATTGCTTAAATGCGCCACTGGGACTTCTTGGGAATGGCTTGGGGTTTATCTGTGCGAGATAGAAATCAGCGCGGCGTGTTGGTGTATCAGAACCTGACACTTCATTTCTCCTCGCTATTAGATTTGTCAGCGCGCGCGGGCTGGGTAAGAGGGAAAAGGCATTAAAACTTCAAATGCCAAGACGAACTATGGGGCACTGGTGTGACAGGGATGGAGAGCTGGGACTCCCCAGTACCAGGGTTTCTTCCTCTGCAGTGCGAACCGACTTTGCCCTCCGAGGGCTCCTGTTAGTCAGAAGCAAGAACTAAGCGGGTGCGATGCTGTGTTGCAGGTGAAAGTGGGCAAGATTCGAGAGGGGAAAAAAAAAATAATCAGTTAAAGCACCTCATCTGCGGCCCCTGCTAATGGTTATTGTTAGTAAAAGGCTTCCTGGGACAGACAACAAGGTGGGCATCACGCTGCCTGTCTCACCCCCACATCAGCACGTGCTCTCCTCCTGCCTCTGCTCTCCTCCTGCTCTGTATTATCTAATACATTTTCTCTATGCATGTCTGATGCGACTTCAAAATACGGATTATCTCCACGGAGTCAGAGACCCTAACAGGACACACAGGAAATCTCTGCTCCGTAGCAAGTCAGATGGTCTGATATCTTTTTTCCAGACCTTTGACAGAAATATGGTAAACATGCAATTACTTGAATTTTTCCATAAATTTTGCATTTGAGGTGGATTTACATGCTTGTGATATTTTCCAGACGTGAATCCCAGCCCTGCAAAAGCAGCTGGTTTGAGAATGGCTGCAGACGGGCAAGAAATGATATAATCTATTAGAGATTTCCTTCATTATCCCTCTAATCAAGGCTTCTATCAGTCTCCTTTGATGCGCTGCTGGAAAAAAAGATCTTCAAGTAAACTGATGCTGGAGATAATTAATTAACTTGCCATCCTCCTGCCTTACAGACAGCGACAGTGTAAGAAAGAAGAAGTGTCCTTTGCAATTACTGGTCTGTGGTTTTCCATTCTAGTGCTGACAGCTTGTAGGACATGAAGTGGAAAAGCATTTTACCAAACTTTCAGGCTTTGACCATCAATTCCTTCACTTGAGAATATTTTCTCCTGCTTGTATTTCTCGTGCTGTTGGATAACACTCTTGATGGTGAAAAATGGATATAATACTTGAACAGTTATAGTTGTATGTAGTCTAGCCTGGTAATATTATCTTCCTTATGCTTTCCTTACAGCAAATGCCCTCACCTCTGCTGTCCTCAGATTATTATACATGAAATCCACTTTTATTAGGGTAGAATAGAAAATTGAGAGTAAGAACTGGGTCAGTGGAGTAATATTGATGATGCAGGCTGCTAGAGGCATTCCCCAAAATTTTTCATAGAGGCTTGGCAGTAGATGAGGGGAACAATTTCTGTGCTGGGAACCCAGCTTTTTCATACGAAATTCTTTTTCCAAATATCTGTGCAGTCCCAGGTCCTGTAAAGTCGCGGTTTCCCTTTCTAATGATTTAAAAGCTAAGACTTAAATTTCTCCATCATCTCAGACCAAAGCTGGGGTAGCAGGAGGAGCTTTGCAGTCCAGTTTACCAACCTCAGACAACTTCTCCTTTTACGAAGTGTGTCCTTTTGGCTTAGGATTTCCTGTGTTTCTGGCTCTTTGAGTCCTTGAAATAACATTTCTAATTCTGAGCTAGCCTATCTCTTCTTAAATTTTCCATTTTTGGTGCTGCTTGAGCAGCTAGACGGGAGAGAGCACGGCTGAGCGGGCAGACTGACAGAGCTTTAAACACGGTGCCACTCGACACCACTCAGAGCGGATCCAAAACACCATCAGCAAAACACTGACAACAACCCCTTTTCCAAAGGCAATTTCCCCAGAAATATCAAGAGTGGGGCAGCTGAGGGGAAAAGCACGTAATAAAGGCAAGACTGAGTTTAGAAAGTCTTCTAGCAAAATCAGGGACTTAACTCATTGTCAGTAGCCAGCGGCGGCTACGGGCAGAGTGGATTTATGGCAAGGCAAAACTTCTTTAATTTGATTCTGGTTCGGTCACCAGAGGCTGGTATGTAAATCAATTAATACTTGTAGGAGTCACTAAAGACTGAAAAAGCCAGGGGTAGTATTTCTAAAGTGGCAGAATCTTGTACTTTTCTTTCTGGAAACAGGCTTTCCTGTGTAAACCCTTACAAAAAAGGAAGCCCAAGAAGTGCCAACGTGCACCAGAGCGTATTGCTCGCTCGTTGTTTTTAATACATCTCCTCCTCTTCTGTGTGCTGGTGGGACTGCAGGCTCCTGGGGAGGTAGCACACTGCTGCAGACAGTACATCGCGTCGAATGGTATCATAGCGCTTCACTTCCAACGCTGAGGGATCTTCTCTTGTCCTCTGGAGTGGATGAAAAACTTTAACTTATGGACGTGTCTTCCCACTGCTTCATCTGCATTTTTTCAACGTTATTACTAAATTAATGCTTTTGTGAATTGTTTGTTGGCTCTAGTTGGTTCCTGGTGAGGTCAGGGGCGAGAGTGAACACCCCAAAAGGCGAGCGGTGCTGGCAGGCTTTCAAGGACCCACGACACCTCGTGTAGGGTTATCTCTGGGTGGAAAAAGTGTAGTTCCTGGAAACTACACTGCCGGGGGAGGCAACCCGGTGGGATGTTCAAAACCCTGCTCCCACCAAATCCTCACCAACATTTACTCTTTTTGAAAACAGCTCTGCCAAGGTCAAGGAACGAATCAATACGGGAATAAATATATGAAGACTATTTTTGAGTTATTTGCTTACCTAGACGGCTTTCTTATCATCTACCCATGTTTTTAGAGCAGTTATGGTGGGTGCTGTTGCAGAACGCACTCAGTAGCTGTCTATGATCAGCAGCCGAGTCGTCAGCTCTCAGCAGTTGAAGGTTGTGGTGGTTTGCTCCTTGGAAGGTCCTCTTCCATGGCACATCGGGTATCAGGTCCCCAGTGCTGCTGCTCTGGGAACGGGGACCAAAGGGGACAGATGCCTTTTGGTAAAAGTGGTCACCTTTAGAAGGTTAGAAAACCTCCCTCTTCTTGACTGCCTTTCTGGGGAAATAGGGGATGTTTTCATCTTCAAGGCATCTGCTTGCAACATTTAACAGTCTGAAATTGCCAGTTATAAAAGGAACTCTCTTGCAAACTATAAATCCTTGTCTTGGCCTATAAGTACTGGAAAGCTCCTAATGAATGTCCTTTCTCACACACTCCTTGTACACAGAACTCTTAAAAAAAAAAAAAAATCTGCTAATTAATTTTAAGCCTCTTTGTGGCAAAGCCTAAGAACTGGATTTACCAAGAGACCAGGGGGTCCATCTGGTGCAAAAAGCTCGCTCCCATGCCAAGGTATTTGTTTCATGGAGGGTTTCGGACCTAGAAATTTCCAATTGGCAGCAGTGTCAGTTGTACTGGCGGATTTCTTAATGTGTTGAGGGAATGGTGAAAAGGGCCCTCAGCCAGAAGCTGGAATGGCTTCCTGGATTGCTCCCATGCGTGGAACACATGCACCATGGCTTCTTCCCACAGGATTGTTCCAAATAATGGGGTCAAATCTGATGGTAGTGCTAGGCTTTAGAAGTGGGGCAAATAAAGCATCGTGGGAGCCCAGTGAAGCTTTTGCAAGTTTTATTGTCCAGGTTCCCTCAAAACTCCTTTAAATAAAGACAGTTAGATGCAGCATCGTTTCATATCAGCATAAACTCTACTAAGCAGGTCTGCATTGCACAGGCGTCCTCTAGAAGTCTCTGTAAAGTGGAGAAGGTACAAGCAGGGTCCCAACATCTCTGCCCTTCCCCAGCCAAACCAGGTTTGGCAGGGAAATGCAGAAGCTTGGTAATGAAACTCATAGTTTTTACACCGCAACAAATTCGGACATCGGAACTTTGTGGTGACAGAGGATACAGATGCGGGTCACTCTGCTCCGAAAGTGAAGGCACTTGTTTTTCAAACTGAGGAAAATTCAGCCAAGCAAAATAGCGTTTACAGCACACAGCTGCGAGGCTGGTCCGGGGCAGAGTGCAGTGGCACGCACGTGTGCTTTTTGCGCCTCCTCTTCTGCAAAAACTGTTCTGTGTCTTTCATCATCTTGGTCACCTTTCCTCACACGGTTTCTAATTCTGATGTATCTTTTTCAAGGAGCGCGTTGTATCCATGTTAATGCAAATTTACTTGAATTCTCCAAAAGATTTGGATTGACTTTGGGTTGGAGAGAGGCAGGGAAAGCAACAGCGCCTACTCCTTTTATCTTAATCTGTTCCTCTGTCCTAATTAGCAATACACTTGCTCACAGAGAGGGAAGAGTTTGACGGATGGAAAAAATAAAATGAACTGAGTAGAGAGAATTATGCAAGTTTTTAATTGTGTATCACATGCAATGATGATAATGGATGTAAACACAAAATGCATCTTTTTTTCTCCCAATATAGGAGCGTCCCATCCTTTCTAACCGAACCGCTGTTTGACAAGCATTTTTTCGTTGTTTTTTTTTCTGTCTTTCAGCAAAGGATAAACCATCAGATAAGCCTTTACCAGAAAACAGCCTTTGAAGGAGTCAAGAACAGGTAGGGATTTTGCTTTGGACGATATCCGTGAAAAATATTTGTTTGTATGTTTGCTGATGAGCTGTGCGACCATGCAGGACCAGGCCGGGGGAGCAGCTTGCACGCACATGTGTGTGGGTCATACCCGAGTGACCACCTGTAACCAGCTCAGCACCGTGCTGCCCACCTGGCGTACTCAGCGGTGGTGAGACCGGGACGGTGTGTGGCCTCCAGTGCTGGTCAAGAGACAGGAGAGCTGGAGATATAAATGGAGTCAAAGCGAGATACTGAGTTTTCCCATTCTTCCCCTTTTTTGCATTCTTTTAATGAACATATTGGACAGGGAAATATGCTTCATCCCATACTTGTGTGTATAAAAAAATAATGCAGGTGTGAACGATGTCCAAGTGGAGAGCAGTGACGAGAGGGGTTCCTCAGGGGTTGGTATTGGGATGGGTGCTATTTAACCTCTTTGTTGGCAACACGGATGTTGGGATTGAGTGCACCCTCAGCAATTTTGCTGATGACATCAAGCTGTGTGACACAGTCGACACACTGGAAGGATGGGATGCCATCCAGAGGGACCTGGACAGGCTGGAGAGGTGGGCCCGTGCCAACCTCATGAAGTTCAACATGGCCAAGTGCAAGGTCCTGCACCTGGGTTGAGGTAATCCCAGCACAAATCCAGGCTGGGCGGAGAAAGGGTTGAGAGCAGCCCTGAGGAGAAGGACTTGGGGGTGTTGGTTGATAAGAAGCTCAACGTGAGCCGGCGATGTTTGAATTTTTAATTCCTCTCCTGCTATGTTTCCTTGGTTATTGGTCAAGTCCAGCTTTATCTCAAAGCTCAGACCAGTGAGACACATCTTGTGGCTGATTGCATCTGATGGGGGAGAAAGGGGCTTTTACTGGAATCTTGCTTTTAATCTTTGTGTACGAATTAGGACAAATTAGGACAGTGTGGGCCATGCAGCTGGTCATGGCTTGACCACAATGTGATGCTGAGCCCCACGCTAAGTAGTGCCAAGTGGAGAGAAAGGGCCTGATGGCTCTGCTGGCAAACCGAACCCATGTGAACTGAGGACAACTCATGGGAGAAGCTATGTCAGTTCAGAGTGGACACGGAAAGGGGCTAAAAAGACCAGAGTCATTGGTTGCCTGGGTTTCAGAGCTGGTTGGAACTTCACTGCCTGAGCTTTTCTTTCTGAAACAAAGTTATGAGCCAAAAAGCAGTCACATACTGAGCTTAATTAATGCAGAGGTTAACTTGCTCTACCCATACTCCAAGTCATCTGGCAATGATGCAAACGTGCTTTGGGCAATGCTGAGCTAATCAGCTGGTTGAAAGATGGAGTATTTTAGCTCCAGTTAGGTGCCAGGTTATCATATCCTCATTTCTTCAGGATGTGGGGAAAGCAAGCACGCGTCTGCCTGCAGAGTGCTGGGCAAGCAGTCCTGGGGTGACGGGCCGGGGATCGGCGGCTCTGCAGAGCAAACCAGGCTGCAGATCCACCTTGGGGAATGCAGCTGGAGAGCAACAAGTTGCCCCCTTCCCTCAGCATCATGAGCTCTGTCCCTCTGGGTTTTGAGTCAGAAATCTTGCTGTGCTGGGTTGGATTGCTGTGTTGGGAGTTTCATGTCCTACTAAAGACACGGTCCTGTGTTTCATTAGCTGGAGGCTCGCTCGGTAACGTGCTGTCAGCACGGGCTGAAGTCGTGTTCTTGTCAGCGAGACGTACGGACGGGTGCCAGTCCCTGGCTGAAGAGCAGACCAGTGCTGACGTGTTTGCATTTCCACGTGCGTGCCATTGCTTGGCAGATTTCGTGGTAGGTGCAGTTGTAGTCACTTGATATAACTGAAAGGAAATCCACGTTCCTTTTTCTTAATATAAGCCCAGGGGCTTTGTGCTCCTGTTGGTTACTGGAGCGATACTGGGCCTGCCAGAGCTGACATGTGCACGTGGGGACCGTGCAGACCTTTCTGAGGGGCTGGGTGGCACAAGGGCACTTGCACAGACGGTGTCACTTTGGGGCATGTTTTAGAGCGTGCATTTAAGTATTGTTACCGGGGGAGACTTGGCAACAGGTCATTTGAGGGCAGCCGGCCGTGCGGATAGCCAGATTGCCTGGGCTGTCTTTAAAGGGTTTATCCCGAGAGGCAGCTGTCCTGTTTGAAATCCAGCCAACAGCCAGGTAGGATCCCACATTGCCCTGCCGTACCCAGGCGCTCACCGGACCCGACCCTGCTGAAATGGTTGCATCGGCTATCGGGGATGTCGCTGGGTTCCGGACGGGCTGGTGTCCCCCCACCTCCTCCCCATCCAGGCAGGAGCCAGGAGCAGGGGGCGAATCTCCAGATTTCCTTCCAGGAGGGCAGCGCTGAGCTCTCGAGAGCTCTTCCTCCTGTAACAGATTAGAATATGCTGAACTATGAAGACTTGTCTTAATTAATGCTTTAAATAAGGTTACAGCTAGAGCTGGGGAAATAATCAATAGTGAATCATCTACTCGGCGAATTCAGCTCTTTTCCGCGGGTGACTTATCTGTAAACAGCTTGCAGTTTTCTCCATTCATTCATTATTTAGAATTATTTCCCAAATAATTCCTTCGAATTGCTTTTGGTCTGCGGCTTGTTTGCAAGCAACGTGTTGAGAGCATCTGATACTCGCTAGTCAAGCTGTGATCATTAGTTTTCGGTGGGACGAGCAGGTTCTGTGGCCTCGTGCTGGGTCCCTGAGTGGAACAGCCCAGCTCTTCCCATCCTCTTTAATGAATTCCGAATAGCTTTGGGCGAATGTCCCCCGCACCTCGCGCAGCATCCATCCCCGCTCGCCGCCAACCACCTCGTTAGTTAAGACTCATCAGGGTGTAAGGGCTGCAGCACGGATTCAGACTCCGTCTCCTCTGGGTTTTTCCTGAACCAGCCCGCATTTGCTCTATGGCTTTATCAGCCGCAGGAGCTCCAAGATAAGTCTTAGTGGCCGCCGGTGTTTTCACAGTAATGAGCCTGCTTGGGCCAACAGTGGCAAAAACGCCAGAGGCCGTCTGGCACCCCGTTCAACCCAGCTTTGCCCTTACAGCCCCAGTTCAACCTTGCTGGTGTCCAGGTGCGCAGCGGACTTGTCTCCGCAGCCAGAGCCCAACCCTCATTTCCACGTGTCGCTGTGTCCAAAGTGGCCGCGGCCCTGGAAGAAAATCACCAGCAATCCCAGGGCTCTCGCCATGTCCCCGGCTAGCAACATGCCTTCCCCTGTTATCATCACCGCGCCGTCGCAGCTCCAACAAGGCTGTGGCAGCTTTGACGATTAAAAGGGTTTCTACTTGATAAGAACTGGAGTGAAACTCATTTCAGGTAGCAGCCAAACAGCTGCTGGATGGTACGCAGTTTCATTTACTGCTGACACGAACTGGATTGTTTTAAGCAGAGGACGTAAATAGGCTCTGACATAAATCAAAGAAAACACCAGCTGCGGGTCAGCCGCACTCTGGGGATTCGCTTCTGTGTATCTGCCAAGAGACCAGACAGGAGGAGCCTGCTGCTCTCCTACATCACTCGGGCTTCTCTGGGCTGCAGGAGGGAGGATTGCCCTGTGCTGGGGGATTTTGACAGGTCCTTCCAGCTTCCAGCACAGTTATAGCCCCCCATAAGGCAGATCTTAGGATGCGGCTGCAAAAGCCAAGCGCTGGCAATGGGACCGAGGTATCTCCTGGCAGCGTGGTGCTGGGAAGCAGCCGGTGCTGGCACAGGAGCCCAGCCCTCTTCTCTGGGAGTGAATGGGAGCCTTGGTAACTGAATCGAGGGGAACTTGTCACCTCTTGCCCTATGGGATGTATCTGTCCCTGTCCCCGGAGTTGTGGTTGCTGGGAAGGGTCCTTCATCCCTCCACGGTGAAGCCACCACTCACCCCTTCCCACCGCCATGACCAGTGGTTTGCTGGGGGCGGGCATCACCTCTGCCGCGGACGGCGACGTGGAGAATTTGGGGAGGTATCAGGGGTTTTCACTGTATAGAGTGGCATAGCTCAGAGGTAGAGAGAGATCACTCCAGATATCTTTTCTCTGGAAGGAAGACAGGAGGAGAAAGGAATGCTGCCTAAAAATTAACAAATCCTGACCTCGGCCGAAAGATGAGCCCAGCACAAAAAGCCACCAAGTCCCCGCAGCCAGCCACGGTGTCCCAGGGCTGCACACCCCCCCTGCCTCGCTGCCTCGGTCCCTTCACGACTGACACACAGAGGCAAAACAGAAGCATCCCCCTTGGCCTGCCTCTTCCCTGCTCCGAGTCCCCGCGGCAGCCGTGCCCCACCACCCCGGTGCTGTAGGAGCAGGGGAAGAGGGCTGGGTTGGGGGTGTTGTTTTTTTTGTTTTGTTTTTTTTTTTTTCTTCCTCTCCTTAAGTCAAAATCAATGATGATGACAGAGTTATAAGGTGAGCGATGGGAAAGAAGAAGAAAGCACCCGGTGTCAAATTTGATGCAGGAGGCGGTTAGAGGAACCTATTACTAGTTCTGTTGCCTTAGGGTATGTTGGTGGGTACATGGGAGAGTGTAATGTCAGCGAAACGGGAGAGCAGTCTCTTTCCCCTTGAACCCGTATCATTAATGTGGAAGGCATACATTGTCAGCTATTAGTCTGGAGGGGAGGGAGAATAGCAGGCGAGATGTCTTAGTTTGGAAATGGAGTCTGACTCATCATCGTCTGGTGTGTGAAGGATGGAGGGTTATTGTAAGTGGTGTTGTTGTTGCTGTGATTATTATGAGTATTATAGCATTTGGGAGAAGATGGGGCTCTGAGGGCTCTGCTGCCTGTCACTGCAGCTTTTGATGAGCAAAGACTGAAAAGCTCGGTGTGGTGAACGCTCGGGGTGATTTCAGCCTGATTCCAAAGCGCGATGGTGGCGTCAATGGCAGGGGTGCTCTGTGTGACCGGGGACGGAGCAGCTCCGTGTCCCCACCCAGCAGTAACACCGGGCGCTGCCGAGGGGACACGGGTTGTTGTGGGAGAGACTTTGCAAGAGAAATTAAATAAAAATTTAACAAACTGGCCTCGATTATGCCTACTGCTGCTGTAATCACTGGTGGACAATGAGGAATTGTACCCTGTGACACAGGGAAGATCTGCAGGCGCAGATTTGGGGTCTGATCTGAAGTTTGCATGACTCCCTCCCTGGAGATGATGCCGAGGAGGGTGTCAGTCCGTCTGCTTTGCCCCTCCGCAGCAGCTTTTCTCCGAAGTCGCCAAATATTTTGTGCAACCTCAGATGAACCCGTTTTCAAAAAGGCCAACGACGGTGGTTGCTGCGGACGCGGCTAGCACGTCACCCTCCCGCACCTCGGCTCCCCGGCTCCGACTTACCCGCTTGATACAGTTTCCCTCATTTAGGAAATGTAAATAATTCCTTGGGCTCCGTTAATCCCAAGATTACACGGGTAATTCCTGTTTGCATTAATGGGAGGATCTCTCTCAAATTCTCTGCATGTGAATGAGCATCACAGGGGCTCGCACACCGAGCCCAGCGCAGACGCCTCCCCTCCTCCCCTGCCGGCTGCGCGCAGCGGAGGATCTGAAAGGAAACACAAAATTAGATCTTTTGCCTCGGGATGATCATTTTTTTTGGAGGCGCATCGCAAATGATGTCTATTATTAACTCCGGCCGTTAGTCCCTTCCTCCCCTGTCTGGCTTTGCCATTGCGACTTTCAGAGTCATCTCGCAGGTGCGGCTGCAGGAGCGTGGGGAGATGGAGAACGTTGGCGCTGCTCCACGAGGTGTGAGAAAAATAGGGTTACGAGCAAGTTAGGCGAGTCCATCCCCTCTGTGCCTTCACACACTGAAGCGGTGTGTACAGACGCCCCAGAATCCCAGATTTTGGATTCCTGGGATGCCCATCTGGGGATGCTGCATTACCCCAAGCCTTTTGTTCCCACACCCTGTCTGGACAGGAGAAGTCAAGCTTAAAAGTGGCTGTGGCTCCAAGAAACCAGGGGAAAGAAGCCGGGGTCACCCGGCAGCGAGAAAGGCAGAGAGCGGACTCAGCTGGCTGCATCGCGCCTCCTTGCTGCTGTTCATGACCGAATCTCCCACTGCTGCTCGCAGGGGAAAATAATTAATTAAGCCAATTAATGAAGATAAATTGGAGTAGCGGCTTTGGAAAAATACCATCGGTCAACAGCAAGCGGTTCCCTGGAGCGGGCCGCGGAGGCAGCGGTCTCCCAGCAGGGCTGCGGTGGCACTGGGCCTTCTCCCGCCAGCGGTGGCCGCGTGGCACCGCTCGCCTGCCCTCGCCACGGCCTCGCCGAGGTGCCACGGTCACCCCTGCCATCGGCTTTCACCCGCAGTTGTGGCCAGGAGCCCTAGGGAGGGATGCTGTTTTAGGAGCTGGGCGTGTTTAAGGTAATAACAAAATAAAAGAAAAAGGAGGAAAAAAAAAAAACATCCCAAAAAACTGCCAGACATCAGTCAGTGCTCGGCACTGAGTCAGGCCAGGGGATGCTGCCGGGGCCACGTCAGAGCTCCAGCCTCGGGGGCTGTCACTCAGCTCCTTCATTAGGAGGGAAAAAAAGTGCTCGGGAGCCTTGGCTTCCCACGGTGATTTTTATTTCAAAGCTCTTGCAAATGAGGGTAAAGCGAGTACGAGGTTCACTTTTGCATGTGGGTTGCTGAATGAAAAAAAAAAAAAAAGAAAAAGAGAAAATAATAATCTTAGTTTTGGCAATGATTTGGTAGTTGTAAAGAGAGGGAATCCAGTTGGGGATGGGGGGATCTGGGGTTGTTCCTGGGGTTGGGGTGAGAGGAGGTTGAAAAAGCCAGAAAATCCTTTATTTTGCTGTGAAATGTGTGCGCCGTTGGTATTGGCTTAAAAAAAAAAAAAGGCAGTTAGCTGAGCAGCAAGATTGCTTTTCTTGTATTATTCCAAAAACATAGGGCTGATATTTATTTCATTAGAGTAAACCTTTTTGTAGCTGGTAAATGAATTCCAGGAAGTGAAAGGAACCCCAGGATCAGGGACTTTACTTCATTTGGGATTGTGTGCAGCTAATATTCTGGTTAAATAAATACATTTTACTAATTGGATTACTCAGACAGTGTAATATACTGCTGGATTTCCAACACGATGCTAATAAATTGTGTGAAGAACTTAATCATGTTAGCTTCCAAAAAGCTTGTAAGAGATGAAATTAAAAAATAAGTAGAAGTTGACATCTATTGCATTTCACAGTGTCTTCATTTTCCTCATCCTTCTTAGAGTTCTCCTTACCGGAGCGTGGCTGATGTGGATTTTTTTAATTTTTTTTTTTTTTTTTAATCTGCCTGTGGTTAGGAGAGGACACAGCGTTAGAGTAGGTCCCGTGGGATGGTGGCACCCGGCTTGTGTTTGTCTCCTGATTCGTGTCAAGGTAGAGGGAGCGAGACCTTAAAGTCGTCTTCTGGAGGCAAAGGTGCTGCGGTTAATTTTCTTGGATGCACGCAGAGGGCAATGAGGCTGGCGAGGCGACGGAGCACCCGATGCTCCCCAAAGTTGGAAAGGCTGATGCTGAGGATGCGGAGCGAGCCCGTGGTGGGGTCTGGCACCAGGGGGGCAGGGTGCAGGGTGGCTGCTTCACCCGGCACGTCCCACAGGTCGGTGCGGTCGGTAGGAGCCCCGCTCGGCGCTGGGGAGGTGTTAATGGGGTGTGCTGAGCATCCGAGTTCCTCCGCATCAGCAAAATGATGGAGCACGCAACGCTGCCACCATAATTCATCATTACTGAAACACCGCTACTCAATTCACCTGCGTGTTTCCACCAGAAAGAGAAAATGGAAGAAATCCTTTTCTTTCCTTTTTTTTTTTTTCCCCCTTCTTTGATAGAAATATACAGCGAGAGAGTGAATGGCTCTTCCTCTCCAAGAATCGGTGACAAATGGGCTGTTAAAAACAGATAACTTGTAGCCCCATCAATAGAATAACACCATGGGTTATATAGAGAGCTCAAGATGTATTATTTAAGCTGCAGCCAGCTGTCAATAGGGTCTGCTCTTTACTGAGAAATAAATGCCAGGCAAAGGGAGTTTTGTGGCTTGAGCCAAAGGGCCAGGGAGCCGGCTAATTGATGAAGCCTGCTCTGAGCCTCCAGCGAGGAGGACAGCCCGCTTGCTGCTCACACAGGTCAAAGGCAGTGCTCTAACGCCCACGGTGTTATCTTGGGGTAAGGATGCTCGCTCGCTCCCCCCTCGAGTTATACCCCTGCTTCTTCCCCGAGGGGTTCCCTCTGCTGTGTACAGACCGGTGTGGGACAAGGTTTGCCGCGATACCAGTTCACGCGGGCTCGATACCAGCACCTCCATAGACTCATAGAACCGTAGGGTCACCTAGGTTGGAAGAGACCTTCCAGATCGAGTCCAACCATCAACCTAACTCTGACAAAAAAACATAACTAAACCATCTCTCTAAGCACTATGTCTACCCGTCTTTTAAATATCTCTGGGGATGGTGACTCCACCACTTCCCTGGGCGGCCTGTTCCAATGTTTAAAACCCTTTCAGTGTAAAACTTTTTTCCTAATATCCAGTCCAAACCTCCCCAGGCACAACTTGAGGCCATTTCCTCTTGTCCTATTGCCTGTGACTTGGCGGAAGAGACCGACCCCCACCTTTCTACAACCGAGGATGGAAATAATTGTGCGTGTGTTTGCCTTTGCAAATAGCTCATCCAAATGATGCTCCAGCACCAGGAGCTAAGGGGTTAAAGCACCCCTTCCCTTGCTCACAAGATGCCTGTTTGGATGCCCCTAAATTTTTCGGATGTATTTGATGCGTCAAATGGTGATAATTGTTGTATCAAAGGGGCACGTGGGGGAATAATTTGCCTTTCTGAAGCGCTGCGAGATCTTCAGATGAAACGCTGGGCTGCTGTGATTGGCACTAAAAGGAAGGAATTGCCAATTCTTATTACAGAGCCGGTTCCCCAGGAAGGTTTAGACGTGTGTCTTGGCGCTCGCGTTTTGGTAACCAGAAATCGTGGCCCCCCCTTCCCTCCCCGAGCCCCTCTGGTTTTTAGCGTGATGCACATGTAAGCGAAGGCGGGCTCTGAACGGGTGATTTCCACGGAGACGACATTCTCACGCGAAGGCAGGAGCCAGCTCGTTTCCATCTGTGTTTCGCAGAGTCAAATCCAAAACCCCCAGGTCAAGCAAAGTGCCTGGGAGCCGCAGGGACTCCAAAAAAACAAATCCAAAAGCGCAAAATCCAGCCTGGCACCCCCAGTCGATGCTTGTGCACATCGAGCCCCCGGCTGAGCAGCACCTTGGCTGTACAACTCTGTGCACAGAGCAACAAAATCTCTGCACCGCTGTGCCCCCCCTCTCCCCCTCCCATTTATATCTCCTCCTGATCAAAGTTTCCTTTTTTTTTTTTTTTTTTAATTCCCCATTTGTAAGAAGTATTGTCTGCATGAAGCCTCACCCTGCATTTATTTATATTTTCGCCCACAGCGGGATTTAAAAACAACAAACCAGCCCCTGAAACGGCAGCAGCTTCCCCATAACCTGAACCTCATTGAAATACTAATAACTGGGTTTTGATGCAGCTTTGTGGGTATTAATGCAAATGTTTTTCTGACTCTCCAGGTTTAATAGCAACAGCTTATACAACTCTAATTAGCATAACAAAATTCAGTGATGAGGAGTAAAATGCTTGTCTTGTTTGATGTTTCCTGGTAATTAGCAAGAATAATGATTTATGCAGCGTTCCTGGTTCTCGGCTCACAAAAGATGGCAGAGAGCACTCTCAGCAGTTAACTCTGGTCTTGTGGGGAAGACGCAGCTGATGGAAAATCCATGTGCCTGCGTGTGCCCTGAGTCGCAGAGGCGCTCGAGCGGTGCCTGCGGTACTGTGCATCCGAGGACGGATGGAGTCCGAGGGCCGGGGAAGTTTCCCTGCGCGCGCTCGCTCGCGTGTGCCGGTCCACGCAGGGTTGTACGATAAGGTGCGGGCACACGTGCTCGCGCCGAGCCCTCAATGCCTGCCCTGCCTTTGGGATAGGGATAGGCAGCGAACGTTGCGGGGTCAAGGCATGGCTTTTGGTTTAGAGATCGGATCTGTGTCTCTTCAAGTTGCTAAATTTTCCCTTGTGCGTGCAACTGGGCAGATTTCCTTCTCTTATTGCAAATATTGGAGACAGGGAGCCCCTGAAGCACCTCTGCTGCTGCGGAGGGAAGGAGGTTTCTCCCCTGCCGTGCCCTCTCGGTGCCAGCACTCGCCTGGCGAGGAGGCGAAGCTGCTGCTGCGCAGCCCACGTTTGCTCATCCTGGCAGCAGCATGCGGCGTTCATCCCCAAAGAAACCTTTTCTCCCTGCCTTCAGCTGGCTCTTTGACCCGAGGCTTTGTAAAACACAGCGACACGACTTGCGCGCTCTGCTTTGGGCCAGGAGGAGTTAAAAGGTCAAAAGAAAAGAGGCAGTTGCTGGCATGGCAGGCACCGGCATTTCCCAGGTTGCAGCCCTGTCTGCTCCGCCTGTGTTTGCAGACCCGGGGCTCTGGATCGCTTTTAATATTTCTCCCCGACTATGAACCCTTTTCCTTGGCTCCATGGGGAACAGCAGGCTCTGCCTGGCTTCCTTCATCCCTCCCCTTGACTTGCGTAAGAGGGGAAGGATTAAAAGCTGCTGCTGCCTTTGCCACCGAGGGGCAGCCCCAGTGGTACCCACAGTGCTCCATCACCTGCCGCGGGAGAGATGGTGGGCACAGTCCGTGCCAAGTACCTCTGGGGAATGCTCTCGGTGGTCCCTCTCCTTGCCCGTGCCATTAAATGTGTTAGGAATTATGGTCTTCCCACCAAGCTGGGCACACGAAGCCCTTGTATTGGCCACAGACTGCTATCTTTGTCTCCTGCTAGCTCCTGCCCAATCCCCCGGCACCATCCTCTCCTTACAAAAGCTTTCATTGTATTAACAGCCATAAAGTAAACCATCCAGGGCAGTAAATTTTGAACGAATAAAAAAGAAACCCTCCCTTTATGCGGTATGTAGTTGACTTTATGGAGGGCAGTGCTGAAGGCACTTATTGAGATAAACATTCCGGCTGAGTTTTTAAAAGGACTAAATAATGTTGGCCATTTGTGGGTAGGTAAGACGACAAAATTAGGAGAGAAGTTAAACTACCTGCTACTGAGCATCAGATGAGTGTCTGTGGCAATCTGGAAGCGATCTCTGCCTGTGCACGCAGCTCCCTGCGCAGGGCCTTGGCCAGCGCAGCAGAGAGGGGAGCTGCCGTGTTTCTTAAGTACCAGAGCTTGGATGCCGCAGCAGACATGTCGGTAGCCTGATCCAATACAGCAAATCCTTTGTTTCCTCGCTAAGAAAGCTAATTTTGCGAAGCAAAAGGCTGAATGATGTATAATCTGTGAGTGCCTCTGGTCTGTGGCGCTCCTGGGAGAGAGAAATTGTCATCTGAGGGATAGGACAGATGCAACCAGGGCTGCTCCGTTGTATTTCCTCCTTCCCTCCGCCCTCCCAGTGTTTCTGAAATGGCTCCTACCATGAGACACCCCGAGACAAGATGTGTTCATTCATATTAATAACATTGGAGTATTTGCATGGGTAAGGTGGCTCAGAGAGAGGCATTCATGATGAGAAGAATAATTTGGTCCAGCCAGTCTTTGCAAACCACTCTGGGGAAAAGCTTCCCCACCTCGGCTGCGGTGGGAAGCTTTCGCTGTGCTGTTCGCGTAAGGAAGCACAAGCCGATCTGACAAGCTGCAAACGCCGGTGTGGAAATGTCCCCTCCGTCCCCTGGGCACGGGCAGCTCCTCCCTGCCCATCGCTGCTTCCCGGGGCGGCTCACCCCGGCGGCAGTGAGAGGGGCTGACCCCCCGCCGGCTGCCAGGGACCTGCGGGGCCCTTGGGGAGACCCGGGGCCACGCTTTTCCAAGCGTTGGAAATATCACTGGGTGGCAATCGCTCCCCCCGTGGTGGTTACCCCCCCAAACCCGGGGCCACGATGCCCTGTGCTGGGATGCTCCAGCCCCGTCTCGCAAGGCTCCCCGCTCCCGGCAAGGCACTGAGCTCCCATCTCCTCCCATAGGGTTTTCCAGTGTCTCTCGCAGAGGAAATTCCTCCAGAGTGAGATCATGCCCTCCTCTCCAAGGGAGGTCGGATCTGCTGAGCCGGGAGCAAGCGATGCGGGAGAGATCCCGCCTGCAGCCCCTGAACTCCCACTCACCCCACTCCTGCAGGTTGGGATAGCGTCCCCGTGCTTTTTCCTGCTGATACCTATTTGTTAGCAAAGATTCAGCAGGCGGAGCTGGCTAACTGTACTGCTGCTTATCCTGTCTTAGTGGTTGCTCTGGCATTTTTTCGTGCGTGCGCCCTGCTGAAGGAAAACAGCGTCCTTCGGTGAGCACAGCCCCTTGTCCCCAGCCCCTGCTCCAGGTGAGCCATCGCGGAGCAGAGTTCTGACCCGATGCAAGGAGCCGTACTCTGCATCTTGCCACACAAATGTTTGTTTCATGCAGGGGGTTTTATTTGCTGTAGAAAGAATTAAGTTTTGATACGGTGCCTTTAAGATCTTGTGCTTGGCTTGCTAGGGCAGAGTGTAACCCTGAGCTGCAGCTAGACCCGAGGTTAACCAGGAGAGCTCAGTACCAGCAGGAGAAGGACCCTGAGAGGCAGATGGCCAGAGCATGGTGTGGCCAAACGGTGAAAACTCGTGCAAACATGGGTAAATATGTGACTGCATGTTGAAAAAATTCCTCGTCATCATGTGTCAGCCAGCAGACAATGGCACAGTTCAGTGCCGCTTTCTGCAGGGTTCCCAAAGGGTCACAGAATCCGCTGCAAAATATATTGTGAACCTCGTTGCTCCTCCGAACTTCAGCCCAAGCTTCCAGCATCTGTAAGGCAGGGTTGTAACCTGGCTCGTAGCGCCGGTGTTTGTGGGTTTCTGCGAGTCTGGAGGACTATGCAAGTTGTGGAGGCAACTAGAAAAGGTTATGGTGAGCCACGTGGGCTTCAGAAGGTGTGTGGGGCCTGCGTTGGTGGCACAGGTCGGACTGAGTTTTGATCTGAAATGACTCACCCGGTGCTCGGAGCAGCTCTCTCTTTCATGCCTTTGGAAAGGATTTGTGTGCTCTAAAATACAGCGCTCAAAAAAGTAAACGTCTAGTCTGCGGACTCATCTGAGCATTTCTCTGCAGATGGCAGCTGGTCAACCAGCTATCGACATCTTACTGCTAAAGACTAAAGCAGAGCCGAGCCCCACTGGTGGATATCGACCCACTGGTGGGACCTGCCTGTGGCCGGAGGGTGCCAAAGGACCTCCTCGAGGAGCCTTTCAAGAAGGGATTTACAGGGAACTGGGTTTCCAGCCCGGTTGCAGGAAGGAGCCTGGCATCAGCTCCGGCATGAGGTCACAGCTGGAGACAAGGTGGAGGGAGGAGAGCCCGGAGCGGGTGCCGCCGTGAAACATTTCCATCCCTTTCTGCTTCGAAAGGCGTGCAGGCTTCCCGGAGCCCGCGTGTGCGTGGATGCGAGTGATATAAATGTAAAATTGGCCGTCTCAGGTTCTGAAGAGCGCAGTTTGCAGCTGGAGATGGATCACCAATCTTCCAGGGAATTGTGCTCTACAAGGTTAAGCATGTTTGCAGAAGAAATATGGATAATGCTCTTATCATGTATGACCTTTACTATATGTGTAACATTGTCAGTGACAAAAATGCCATTTTTTAAATGGTTTTCACACTATGGTATCCAGCCATTAATCATGATGTATGTGAGTGACTCTATATTGTTTCTCTGAAATTGCAGCATTAGATTACTTTCCATCCCGGCTGCTCACATGAATTGTACCCCCTGTTACCATGAGCAAGGTTCCTATTTTCCATGCCTAATGTCATTCGGGCCCTACGTTTACCCAGAGGACGAGAGAGAAACTTCCAAGGCACAAAGGCTGCAGCTCTCCTCTCCTTCCTCAGCAGACAATTTGTGCATATGTGCGTATAAATGGTGCACTTACTTTAAGATGTCTCTCTAATCCAGGAGTTGATAAATGACTCTCTCAGACGCCTCTGCTGATGTTGCATTTTTAATGGAGACAAGCTGTAGCTTTGGCTCTCGTCTGTGTATCCCTGCTCCTGCCATCTCCGCTCTTCCTGGGCTAATGTTTCGTCTTGCCGGGTATAATTTGGGAGTTTTTACTTCCAAAGTGTATTTTGATTTACAGGAGGTAAAAAGCAGTTGGCAGTTTGGTGTTTACTCTTTCGCGGGCTTTTTTTTTTTTTTTTTTTTTTTTTTTAATGCAGTGAGCTTTCAGGTGTGAGTGCTGTTTCCCGCAATACATAACTCATTTTTATCCTCCCTGTCTGAAGAAAGATGCCACCCAAAAGGGATGGCGAACAAACCCCCTGGCATTGCTCGAGCTTGAGCTCAAGTGCTTGAGCTATGGTTTTGGGGTCACTGTGTGAGCTGAGGTCTAGCTGCTCACTACATGGTGGCACGTAACACCTGCCAGTACAGGACGTGTGCGGAGACCAAAGGGAAAACAGAGCTCGCAGGGAGCGACTAAATACGTAGCCATTATTTGTAGCCCTGAGCGTTTCTGCCGTTCCCCCGTTTATTGTTGGCATTAAAGCACCCGTTGGAGATCTGGGCTGGTTTGAGCGAAGTCAAAGCTGTGGGTATCCCGTTCCCAGCCCTGTGCCCAGCCTCTGGAGCTGGCGTGTGTGCCTGGTGCCCGCTCTAAACACACACACGCACTGTGCAGGGCACTGCCAGCACCACCAGAGCAAGGACCAGTGGTCGTGCTGCTGACAGTTGGGAGGCGGCATCACGGGACACAGAAACGTGGCTTTGGAGGTGTCCCTTGTCTCTCAGTTAGAAAGGAGTTCATGTTCTCCATGGTGTCACCATGGGCTTGTCGGGAGCTGGTCTCTCTTCGCTGCTGGAGCGTGGGTGAATTAAATGAGTCAAAACGAAGACTTTCTGATGGGAATAATGTGGACGTGCTCCATGCGCGCAGAGCTGTGGGTATCCATGGGGAAAGAGGAGATTCCCAGTGTTTCACGTCTCCAAATGTAACTCATTTAGATCTAATCTTGCTCGTTCTCATCAGCATCAAACAGGAGCAAGGCCAGTGAGATCACTGAGCTCCGCGGGTCAAGTCGAGGAGCAGAGAATGAGTCTGTTGGGATGAAAATTATTTCAGAGTAACAAAAAAGGTCTGTGTTTTTGTAGCCTGATGCAGATTTTGAGGAAGAACTCACAGGCCTTTGCATCCTTGGGTGAACCACAGGTACTTCTGTCTCTGGGCTGGAATACCTCTCCCTTTCTCCTACTTTTGTGCTCTTTGCTTCAGAGATTTTCCCTCTCTCACTACGTGCAGATGTCGTGCCCAGTACAGTAGGGACTGGTTTCCTTTACATCACTTCCACAGGGATCCATAATCTCTTTATTCTGCCTTCTTACACGACTCTTCGATGCTGCAGGGAGGCAACAGGTCCCCAGGCGCAGGACACTGGACCTTCCCCTATGAGCAGCCTGTCCCCACCAGTTCGACCCCTCCTTCTGTCCCCACCGACCCGCGCAGGCTTTGCTGCTGTCCCCAGAAATCCCTGTCACTTATTGATGACTTTCTGGTACCAAACTGAGTCCTTGTGGCCGTAATAACCCTTGCTCAACGGGATTTATGGGCTGTGCGCTCTCACCTGTGTCTCAGGACGTGCGTGGCCCGGTTTTGGTCATGGCTGAGTGCTGCAACCCCAGGGGTGAAACTGGGAAAGGTGACAGCCAGGCTCGGTCTGCAACGGGGACTTACTTGTCTGCAACGGGGACTTACTTGTCTGCAACTGGGACTTGGTCTGCAACTGGGACTTACTGGTCTGCAACTGGGACTTGGTCTGCAACTGGGACTTACTGGTCTGCAACGGGGACTTACTTGTCTGCAACTGGGACTTGGTCTGCAACTGGGACTTACTGGTCTGCAACTGGGACTTGGTCTGCAACTGGGACTTACTTGTCTGCAACTGGGACTTGGTCTGCAACTGGGACTTACTGGTCTGCAACTGGGACTTGGTCTGCAACTGGGACTGGTCTGCAACTGGGACTTACATGTCTGCAACTGGGGCTTGGTCTGCAACTGGGACGGCCCCGCAGCGCTGCCGTGCCCGAGCCCTGCTCACCAGCCGCCCCTGCAACGGCACGGGAACATCTCCAGATGAAAGAATTGCATGTGTGGGGGGAGCAAATGCAAAACAAATTGCACACGCACGTGAGGAGATCAGGCGCGTCTCTTGTCTCTTTGTCTCTATTTCAATGTGTGCTTTTGTTTCAAACTCTTGCTTTTCTAACGAGTTTCTCGGTGCCACGTGCACTGAACTTTGAGACTGATAATGCTGCAAGAGCTTCCCATGTGTTGGTACCGTCTAAAGGAGTAATGTGCCTTTTTGCCTGCCTATCTCAAACCCATCGTAGGCTCATCCTGGACCTTGTTTTCTCAATTTACTCTGACTTGCTGGTTCGCTTCCCTCATTGTTTTACCTTAATAATAAATCCCGGAGAACAGTTTGGGATCTCGACACTCGTGCCCGATCTGGCTGAGTAGGGTGCAAAGGAAATTTTGGGGAGATGGACCTCCTCCCTGCCTCCCTCTCTGGCAGGGTTGATGGTGGAGGCATTACTCCATGTTCCACACCACGCAGTGAGTCAAACTCTGCTAAGTAACTAAATAAAGATGTAATTTTAATGATGATTAAATTGAAGCACCTCATTAATTTCATGTGAGAGGTGGGGAAGTACACGGCAGCTCTTTCCCTAAATTCATTGTTTGTCTGGCCGCGAGACGTCCCCTCTCAACGTCTGGTTGAGTCTAATTTAAGTATGTAAATTTAATGGTTCAGTAAGTAAAATTGCCTTTATTGTTTGGAATGGTTTGCACAGTAATTTACGAGCTAGCAAGGCTCATTTGATAGGAGTGTATGATGGAGTAGGTGACTACAGTGAAGGACATGTTTATCTTAAGGATACAGGGGAAGAACGCAGATACGTAGCATCCGTAATCAGGGACCTTGGGATAACAGTGCTGCCGGGAGCCTCAGGCAGGAGCAAGGTCCCCAGGACAAAGGAGCCCTGAGAGCTCGGTCCTCGGGCACACCGAGGCATGGCACGGGATGGCATCCCTCGCCCTGCGTGGTTCTGTCACTGGAGACCATGCCAGAAGGGAGAGGTGACAGTGCGCCAGCTCGGCTGGGGCGGCCGCTCTGTGCAGCAGCAGTGTCACCCCGATGCGCCAGAGAGGTATTTTTATCATCAAAACCAAAGAACAAGAGACCTCGCAGACCGCACGAGCAGCAAGGAAATGTTTTCAGCTGCGTTTGAGGGTTTTTTTTTTTTCCCCTGTGGTACTGGCTGGAAAGCCTTTTGCTGGGATGGGCGGTGGGCTCGGGCAGTCCCTGTTAGGCAATGAAAGGATTGCTCTGCGTTTGGGGATGGTTTGGTGGTTTCGTTCCCCAGCAGCACGAGGAGCCCAGGTCTCACCTGAGGCTGGGTTCATGGGGATGCCAGGCTGAGGTGCGGGTGGTCCCGGTGACCTCTCTTCGCCATCCTGCCACTGCTGTGCCTCCCTGTCCCTCTTCAAGGGTCCCTCACGCTGTAACCACCTTGTTATTATAGCGTTTTGTATTGAAAACAGCTTGTGCTGAGGAGTTTGAAGTGCTTTCCAACTGTAATCGAACCTCACTGCACACTTGGCGTGCCGGGAAGCGGTTATCACTCGTACCGTGTAGGCTGGGACGGGAGGTCGCGGGGCTCTGCCCAGGGTCACCCGGCTGGGCTGGGACAGGGCTGGGACGAGGTCCAGGACAGCCACCCCTCCAGCCCTCCTGACAGCATCCCTGCTGCCCGACGCTGCTTCCCAAAGCTGTCGTTGGAACAGACAAATGAAGGTAGCAAGCTCGAGCTTGCATTATAGCCTGGCTTCCAGAAAATCTGTGTAAGGTGTGTTGCAGTCATAGAAAAACAAACAGAAAATGGAAGTGTTACAGTGAGCAACTGCTCTTTACAAGGAGATGTGGTGATACAGGCATAGGTGGGAAAGCTTAGTCCTTAGAAAGGACGAGGACTCAGCGTTCAGTTGTGGAGTGCCCCTTGTCATCATTATAGACATACCCCAGAAAAACTTTCCATTATTTTTTTTGTTTTAATTTTGCCCATCTGCCCGTCCCCCTGCGTCAAGCTGGACAGATGTGTGTACACCAGACGCTGCCGAGGGTTTCCTTCTCCCGCAGCCTGGGCGCAGAGCGGGAGCGGGCACCGGGAGCAGAGCTTGCCGGGCACCCAAGCCCTGGGGCAGACGTTGGGGTTTGCACCCCTCTGGCTCACCTCTGTGTCCCGCCGACAGCTGCTGCATATGGAGGAAAATCACCACATTTTTCTCCGGCTTTTGCAGCCCACGGTGGTGTCTTTGCCCATGGCAGGTAGCTGGGGAGATACGGCAGCATGCGCTGCAGCTTCTGGTTGCTACAGCTGGTGGGAGCAGGGCCATGCTTTCAAGAGCCGTTCAACTTAAGTGTTTGAATCAGTGGTAAGAAATTTAAGATATAGAAGGAGTATTTACGGCCCTGCTTTTATTTCAAGGGTGAGAAGCAAGAGGGCGAACACCACCTTGACGTGCTTCGACCCTTCATGTGCCTTACGGGTGGCCCAGAGTACAAAAAGATCACCACCACGAAAGCTTTCCGGGTTGGAGACATCCTTGCTGCTCTGCCTGTACCCTATCTGTCTTTGCTTGGGCACGGCTCCTGCAGCTGCCAAGATATATTTAACCCTGTGGCTGCTGCATCGCAATGAGAGACCATTAGCGAGCCCAGCAGCCGTTACATCCCCCTGCGCTGAGAATGCAGCCATTTATTTTGCTAAGTAGACAGTGTGTAGTGAAGAGTGTGATGAGAAAGGAGGGAGGGCTGGGCGATGTGGAAAAAGGGATAATTAAAAAAATGAAAGGAAATCTACCCAATTGCACGGGCTGGTTTTGGGGGTTGTATTCCTCAGGCTGTGTTGGGGATCTCCGGGTCTTCTCTGCAGCGTGTCCTGCTGCTGGGTTGGGTGAGGGAATGAGGGGGCAGCTTCAGCCAAAGAGGTGGGAAGCTCCTTTTCTCCCGCTCTCTCTTCCCATGTTAGTCTGGCGCTGACTGCGGTGGTGATCGGAAAGGAAATGTCGGACCTTTTTTCATGGTCTCCGTCCGCTGAAGTCAGCTGGTGCTTTGCTCTCAGAGGCTTTGAAAAATGAGTTTTGGGGGTCGGTGCTTCCCGTTCTCCTTCACCTAGTGACCGTCCACCCAAACCCCTCAGCCTGAGCTGTGCTGCTGCGAGGACTTTCCTCTGCTGAAATGAGTATCCGGCTGAACCGCGATACTTGTTTATTGTTGTGGTTTCCCCTCATTTTGTTTTCTTTCTGAGCCTCCAGTATGAGAAGTCACACACCTGGGTTTTAAATGGCTGTTTGTTCTTTGCGGTTAGCTCCTGGGTTGCTCTCTGAGGCCTTGCAGACCCCTGCTCCAGGCAGGGACCCTGCCCGCTCGTGCCCTGTGGGAAAGGGCTTTTCATGCAGTGAAAACAGAGGAAAAAGGGTAATATTGGTGTGGGGAAAGTAACGTGTGCGCTTTGCAGCATTAGGGACAGAAACGTGCCACCAACACAGAAATCGGCCAAGTTTATTCCTAACTGACTTAATTGTTCCAGCACTCGATGATGGGCAAAGAGGGAGCGTGGGGAAACCCAGCCAGGTCACCAGGACTCAGATATCCCCAGGGCGGTGGAGGGATTTGATGCTCCGGCTCGGATTGAGCTTTTTTGCATCAGCCTCGCGGTTCTGCTTACAGCGGGGCTCCCCGCCAGGCACTCGCGCGCGTCCGCAGCCTTTTGTCTCCAGCTCTGGCTGCAGTGACGGGCAACTGCCCCTTCCTCTGCCTGCGACCCACCCAAACGCGGGCAACGGGGGATGCTCAGGACGAAGAAGAAACGCAGGCGCCGAGGACGGCATACAGAGCCGCTACCAAGGGCCTTGAGACCAATTAGACCATATTAATTACCTTTTGAGCTAGCCTGCTGCTTTTTGAAATTCCAGCATCATCCCCACCACGGACACCTTTTAGATCCTCCAAAGCGCCAGATCTGCGGCGTACCCCGGGCAGGCTGAGATCTCCCGAGTCGCCCAGGCTCAATGATGGCTTTCAGCACAGCTCCTCACCTCTGATCCTAAGGCCCAAACGCCACAGCCCTGACCTGTTCGAGTCTTGCTCAAATTGAGGATGGCAACCCAAAAGGGGAAAAAAAAAAAAAACAAAAAAAACAAGGAAAAGAAAAAAAGGGAACGGGAAACTTCGCGTGACGTGGAGAAAAGTTCTCGTGTCCATGTGAAGGGCTTTACTCTGCCCTCACTTGTGTAATTTATCGATTTAGAGGTTAGTAAAATTGCACAGTCTGCAAGGAGAGGCAAATTGGTGCGTCACGAAGCTTTACAAAAGATCTGTCCTAGCCGTGATAGGAGAAAGAATGAACTGCCAGCCACGGACAAAGCTGTTCAGTGCTAAAAAAATGATAATGTCAGTTTTGGCTTTACCTAAAACTTATATTTTACGCAATGAAATGAGGGAGATTTCTGCCCAAGTCTTGAAATGGTGGTAAATATTTCCAGGTTCTTCATCTTAGCTTTGTGATACGGGGGAGTTATGGACGTAGTCGGGGATTAATCTTTTGTGGAGGCGGTTGTTGTTATTTATATTGCGGTATTGGGGTGCTGAGTGGGCTGGGAGTTCAGTTGGTTTCGATGGAGAAGATATAAAAATTTCATGACGGAAAACAGATATGCAAAGCAACAACAAATTATCTGTCTGCGTTGCGCTGCTTTTTCCTGGGCAAAACACAAATAAAGAAAGTGCATAAATGATAACGAACTAAAATGTCAATAATTGAAGATCTGAGTCGCGTGGGTAGGGAAACTTTTATACTAATCATCCAAGTTTCAGTCTTGCCGCGTCTCTTTCAGGAACAGAGCGGCTTTAGCTATTTGAGTCGTTTCTTGATCATGCAAACATCCATTGAAATAAATTCATTTTTCTTCCGTGCTTTTCAGCTCTTTTCCATAGCCCTGGGATGTGACTGTCTTTATATTAATAGGAACTGCTGCCTGACAACCATTAAATGTGCATTTAAGCCTTTTGCATACCCTGAACATGCTATAGCTGTTCCATGTCATGACTGCTGACGAGCGGGGTCGGGACCTTTCCTCAGTAGATATTGCTGAGCCTATTAGGCTCTAACGGGGTTAGAACAATTGATATTTACAGCCCTGCTGCGGCCAGCCTGATTTTAGCAGCACAAGGGGTCCGATGTTGGGGCAAGTCGCTGGCTGAGGAAGGTGTTTGTCTCCGTTCCCGAAGGGAGGTGGAATTAGAGGGAGAAGGTTGTTGGACGGATGGGGAGATGCAGGGCAGGGATCACCCCCTGCTGAACGCAGCCCATGCCCTGCCTGATGGAGGGGTTTGGTGGTGGTGGTGTGATTATAACACAACCTGGGAGTTTTGGTTGATGAACGCTTTTGGGTAAGGCACAGAAAAAGGTCAGAAACCCAGCGTACGCAGAAGTAGGTTGCCTAAAGCCAGTGGTTTGGAGTTGCCGTGCTGGGCTGCTCGTGCCGTGCAGGTTATTCCCCAGGGGTGGAATCCCTGAGGCTCCCCAGAAGCTGGGGCTTTGCACATCCAGGTGCCATGGTAAAGACCTGGGGTGACGCTTGGGAAGCAGATTAGTTGGAAGTCCATTACTTGAATTCATGGGGCTTGTTTTTTCCCTTTGGCTTCAGACAGAAGTAGAAACCAGCACAGATCCTGACCTGGTTGCCTAAGAGAAAACATAAAAATAACCCGCCAGCATGAGAAGGGACAGCACAGGAGAACTGCACCCCTATGACAGTCCCTGGAGCAGTCCCAGCTCCAGCAGAGATGCTCCTGCTCCTCGTTTGGACTGCTCCTTATGGAGTGATTATTTCAGCCTACAGAAGCCTGTTGTTGCAATTAAACACTCAGAAAGAGTGGAAAACAGAAGGCAACAAAGTGAATAGTGAATAAGTGTTCAAGGCCAGGCTGGACGGGGCTTGGAGCAACCTGGTCCGGTGGGAGGTGTCCCTGCCCATGGCAGGGGGGCTGGAACTAGATGATCTTTAAGGTCCCTTCCAACCCGAACCATTCTGTGCTTCTGTGTGATTCTGTGAATAGCCACAGTGAGTATTATGAAATGACCTTCTGCTCTGAAATCGTTTTGGGCCCAGAAGACAAGGCAGAGAAGGGAGATGACAGACTTTGCTTGGAGCTGGGACTTTGCAGGACAGGAGGGACAGCTCTGCAAAACAGGATCCAGACAGGTTTTGGCGTTAGGATGTGCCGGCTCGGGCACTTCTGGTCCATTTTTGGGTTTTGGCGTTAGGATGTGCCGCTTTGGGCACTTCTGGTCCGTGGCTCACGTCTGTTGCTTTTCCCATTTGTAGAGATGACTTAGGGGAAGGGATGAGGAAAAAGAAGAAGGGACTGGTATTTTCTTTCACCTAGGGGTGTCACAGGGCTTTGCAGAGATGGCCAAGTACTGTTTGATAAAGGGAGGGCTTGTGAGTGGAACGGGTTAAGTGACCAGCAGGGCAAGGTGTTTGTGAGCTTAGGAAAGAGAAAGCAGAGCTCCTGAGCCCCAGGCTTCCCCATCCGTGCAACTAAACAACAAACAAAATAGAGAAGAAAACTGAATTAAACTCCTTCTCTCAGCTAACTGCAGGTGACCACTTTCCCAAGGTGGTTGTTCTCCTCTTTATTCCACTCGCTTTAGCATTCACGGTGCACAAGCAGCCGGCTGGCTCCCTCCCGGCAGGATATAAAATGTCAGTCAAGACAAGGAAAGTCCGAATCCCCCATGTCACAGCGTGACAAGGAGGCCTGGGTGGTGGTGAAGTGAAGAGAGTAAAGGCTGATTTAGCACTCTTCATGTTAAAAAGGCTTTGAACGGGCAAGTAGGTGTCAGCGCAAGGTGACTGAGCAACAACCCCGGGCGTCCTTAGGGTGCGCTTGCCGCTGCAGCAGGAGCTGTTTGTGTGCAAATCGTCTGCTGGAAGTGCCAGCCATCCGACGAAGTGACTGGTGTCGCGGATACTTGGGGTTTTTTCCCTTGTATTTTTCAAAACAGATGTGTTTTGGAGTTGTTGGCAAGGTGGAGATGGGAAGTCGCATTAAGAAAAAGCACCCAAACCGTGGGAGAAGCTGCCTGAGGCAGATGGACGTGCCGTGGTTCGTGGCCCAGACGCCACTGATGATGCCGCAGGGATGGGTTTGTCCCTGCAGAGGGGACCCCCATTCCAGTATCACCCTCCTTCCAGCCGCCCGTTGCTCTTTCGGCTGGCGGTGCAGCACCGTCCCGCATCCCCATGCCCGGCAGCAGGGTGGGGGCACAGCCCCGGGGCACCCACCACCCGTTCGCAGCCCCTTCCCCACCCCAGGCATCCAGGACTGGGCAGCGCTGCCAGCCCCGAGCCCCTGGCGCCACCTGCTTTTGTCTCGCTGGCAGCAGGCAGGACAACTCATTTTAATTAATATTAATACTGCGCTGGCGACTCTTTCCCCACCGTTTCAGCAGAGGACTTCTCCTTCAGCATCGATCCGCCCTGTGCCCACCAAGGGGTTGAGGATCAATAGGCGCAACACGGGCACAGCTCGCCTGCCGCCTTTTATTCCTTCCTCCCTCTTATTTATTTGTTAGTTAATCTGATTTATATTTTTCCAGCTGCTTTCATCTACCGCAGGGCAATCTGATCTGTCTGGGATGCGGGGGTGGGATGTCAGTCGGCTGGTTGGCCATGAGAACGGGCTCTGTCTGGCAAAATTGCCCGCGAAACAGCGCAATCCTCCATCCGACAGCCCGCGTCTGTGCTGAAAATTGTCATCCCGATGCTGGGACGATGCTGGCAGACACCCCCCCACCCCACCCAGCCCGCCATTGCGCTCCCCTCCGCCGCCGCGCTCCCCCCGCCGCACGCCTCCTCTGCTCGCAGCATCTCTCCCCTCCGCATCCGCTATAATTGACATTTTCCATCTGACAGGTTCTGTTTTCCCTTCCCGCAGTTGCTAAGGAAACCGGAGAGAGGGCCCGGGAGCCATTAGCTGCCGTCATCGCCTGCCCGTCCGCAGAAATGTCACTTCTGCTAACGAACACTGGAGGGGGGGAAAAAAAAAAAAGTTAAAACCCGAACAAAATGCAGTGCCAAGCTGCTGTCGAGTTAAAGAATGGGGAATGGTGTAACAGCCCCCGGTCTCACCGCCCCGTGCAAAGGTGGCGCATCCCCATCCCGATGCACGGCTCAGCATCCTTTGCCTGGTCCACCTATGCCTGGTCCAGCCCCTGCAAAACCGGGGGGCGAGGGTTTGTCCTGGCCGGGCACTGGTGCCCACGGGCTGTCCCCAGCCCTGGAGAAAGGTAGAGGGGTGGCCATGGGGGTTTCTGGACCCCCAAAAGGGGGTGTCAGGGCCCCAGCTGCTCTCCTGCGGTGTGCGGAAGCTGGGACTGCAGGTGCACGAACAGCCTCCCTGGGGCCGCTTGCTGCCCTGCTCCTGCTGCCCTGTTGGGATTTTAAATTCTCCTGAAGAGCTTTGTTATTAAAAAGTAGACGGTCACCCTTCGCTGCCCCCCCACGTGATGCCGGGGAGATGGGCTGCAACAGCCCTTACAGCAGCTCCCTGTTGGATTAAGTTTACAAAAAACAAACATCCGTTGACCAAACTGCCGTGGTTCTGCGTCATGCCGTGTGCAGGTTGCCGTGTCGTGTGGAAGTTCAGACTTTGCTCCCGTCTTCATAAATTCCTGTGGTGTTCCTTCTGCTTCTCTTCAGAAACTTTTCCTCCCCATTGATGTTTCTTCATTCCTTTCCCCTCTTATTTAGAGAAATGCCAATATTCCACTAATTGGAAAATCAGATACAACGCGATCCAGCGGCTCGTTGGAAATCCCACATGTGGTGGGGCTGGGGAGAAAGCTAAAAATTCCTGCCATCCCATTTTGGAACTTTTTCTATGCTACTGTAATTCTTAACTTCTTCATCAAGAGACCATACCGGAGGAGACCCGGGCTCCTCAGAGGCACCGCCAGCCCCACACACACCCCAGGCTGTCCTCCACACCCTGCTCCAAAGGAAGACACGGCAGTACGGATCTGCTCGCTCCTTCTCTGTTCTGTCAAGTCTGCGTGACCAATGCGATTACTGTAGATACAACGATAATTTATTTCTTTTGCTTGTGGAAGCGCTCGCACGCAGCAAAACCTTCAGGGACTTTTTCGCTTTATTATTTGACATAACTCAGTGCATGCTCACCAAATAACGTTTTCAAATATTCGTCGCAATCAGGTCTGGGTTTGGTGGGACTGTGCTATGTTAAAGCTGGGACCAAGAACTGTATCTTGGCCAAATCTTAAGTTTTAAGAAAAACTTGAACTACTTGGAAGTTCAGGTGATCTTGGAGAAGTTTGCATTTCTGGTCTCTGGTGAGTTACTGTTTGATTTTCATGCTGGGCTTTGTCTTTCCTGCTCATGGTCCTTGGAAGGGCAGAGAAATGCAAGCTCAGGGCGATGAAGGCACCAGACCTGTCCCTCTTCCCTTCTGAAGACCCGTCAGTAATGCCAAGGGAAGGGTTTCAGCCCTGCGTTTCCCTTCACAAATGTATGGCAATACAAAATCACAAGCCTGAGCTTTTCATAGGATCTCTTCTGCCACAGATTTGCCCACTCCTGGCAGCCAGCCGAAGGTTAATTTGGCTGGCTGAAGGCAGCAATCCAGAGCTAAAGGTGGTGGTGAGAAGCAGCTAGAGATGGTGATGAGCATCCTGCAGTTTCTTGTCTCCGCTACCCAAACCAGCCTCTCCCGCGCGTCTGGGTGCTTCTTGTCACAGATGCAAGATGCAAGAAACAAAAGACTCGCGTGGCTTCCTTAGGACGGGCACAGGAGACCAGCAAGGCTTTGTGGCATTGGAGGGGACAGGAAGGTGCGTTGGGGAGTTTTCTCCATCTTTTGCCACCACGAGACACCTCCTTCCCCCAAGCACAAGGTGTGTCAGCGGGGGTGATGCGCCCTCCCGTCCAGCCCCGTGCTGGTTTGGGGACCATGAAGCCCCCGCGGCTACCGGTACTGTCACCGCCTTGCTAGGAGTTACCTCTGGGGAGTGTTTCCCTGACTTTCGAGCAAGAAATGGCCCCGTAAAATGAAATAAAACACTTCCCTGAGCAAGTGAGGCAGGTCCCGGGCGGCTGTGGGTCTGGCGGGGCGATGTGCAGGAGAAAGAGGAGGGAGGAAGACTGCTGAGCTCCGTCTACCTGGCTGACGAAAGGGGAGGGGGACCCCGGAGACTCATTGACCAGTGTTTGGGCTGTTTGGTCTTCTGATTTTATTTTTTTTTTTTTTTTTATTTTGCGGAGAGCGAGCAAGCCCCAAGGAGAGACCTGATTGTATAGAGCTTTATTGGCGTCTCCTGCCTGCGTCTCCTGCCTGCTTTACGGTGTTCTCCCTTACCTCTGCGGGTAAATGTTGGCTCTTTAGTGGCAATGACTGCATCTATTATGCAAGGCTGAGGAAGTGGTGAAATAACAGCATGAGAAATGTGCTCGAATGAGTATTCAAATGCGAACATAAGGAGTGCAGGCAGTGGAGCACCGAGTCCTGAGGGACTGAGGGACGTGGGAGCTTTGCTTCGACTTTTATTTCTTTAAAAAGAAAACCTTAACCCTCCCACCCCCTGGGTATTATTTTCAAATTAATTACTCTCATTACATTAATTGTGTGAGTGCCTGTTCCGTTTTTCCCCCCTTTCGGTGGGTTAGGCTTAGAACAGGGCTGCTAAAAATATAAAACCTAGGAATCACACGGCAACAATTAATCCAGAAAAAGGAATACTATTGCTGCACGCACTGTCCTTGTTTAACAGATAATAAATAACAATTAATAAATGATCCTGTGTTGGAGCACGCCCTCCCCCCAGATGTAATGCTGATAAATTTCTCCCTCGCTTGGGGGTTAGGGAACGCCGGCTGTTTAAAGGCAAACTACAAATCTAAAATGAAAATTGAGTTCTGCCTTGTCATATGGCTCAAATGCCCTCCCGTCTAGGCTGGGGTGGGCATGCATCGCAGCCGTGATGTATGTTTTAATTTACCTAGTATATGTTATTAGATTATAAGCCCCTTAGGGCAGGGATCTCATGTTTTATACCTCTAAAGCACCGCACACACCTATTGAACTATATAAATACCTTTTACAAAATGAATTTGTCCTCCTGCTGTGAAATCCTGCCGTGCCTCCTGGTTTGCATAAATATCCTAGGACACATCGGTCTGCGGCGATTTTGACACGGGGGCTCCTGTGGAATTTCTGGTGGTGCCGATGTCCCAAACGCTGTGACAAATCTGACTGTGCCAGGGAGGGGAGGAAGGTCCAATAGATTTTGAATTGGGTTGGGCTGGGGTTTTTTTCCCCCCCAAAACTGTAGTCTTTTCTAGTGTGCTTTACAGGGGAGATGCTGAAAGCCTAGTGACCTGGGACATTCAGTGAGTATTTCATCTCTTGGCTCCGTTTCTACCTTAGTGCTGTGTTTCCCAGGGCTGCCCAGGATCACACCGGGTTCTCCTCCCACTGGTGTTTTCTCCTCGTTTTCCCCTCCCTCTGAAATGTCACCAGCAACGGGTGACCTAGCCCACTGGTTTTTCACTTCTCCCGTGTTTTCCTTTTTTTTTTTTTTTTAATCTTACCCCGCTGCTTAGATTTCTGCTTTAACGCTAAAGCACCCCTCTCGCGCTCTTGGGGCTGTAGCGCAGCATCTTTTCACTGAGGCTCTTCAAAGCGCCGAAGGGAGCGATGCGCCAGGGCTCAGTGAAACGCGGTGGGAGATGGGCCCACCTTCAGCTATTCCGGCCTGAATTCTGGGAGCAGTAAAACGAGCGTGCAGACTCCCGCCAATCCACATGGGCTGTTGTGTGGGCTGGACTCAATCCCCGACTCGATCCTTAGCCCCAAGTACGCTGTCAATGAACTCCTCTGCCAAACTCACGGCTTCTGCTGAAGTTACAAAATATCTTAATGAAAAATAGCCGGAGTGCAGGCGCTTGAGAATGTACTGTATCTTGTAAGTTGATTTTAATTAAGCTTTTGGGTTTTTACATTAATATGCATCTCTGTTCTGGTCTAAGCTATTGGAGTTTCTTTTTTTTTATCCATTTATATGGAATTATTAAGAGGAATGGGCAGATAGATGCACGTCTCTACACTTTCTTCTCTGGTCACTGCCAAACACAGGCTTTGTGTCCCTAGTGTAGAAGTGCTAACTCAAAAAAGTTCTTTAGTTTGTTTTAAGTTCAAAATATTCATCATTAAAGCAGGGGAATCTGGAGTTAATCCCTGGCTTGAGTGGAGGTGCTTGCTATTTACACTTGTTTAAATGTCATAAAAGTTACCAAGTGCTCATAGCTCCATGCTCCCAGCAAACCAGCATGACAAGAGGTGACTGATTGCCCTAACTACTCAAAGACTATGTAGAATTTCCCACTGTGTGAGAAAGGCAGAACAAAAGGTGAGTCAAGAGCTAAACAGGAGCAGGTGGTAAAATATTTTTGCTTGCCCTGCTTCTGCAGATACGGCTCACGTGGCTGTGATATTCCGGGAGGACTCACCTTCCTAGAGCAATATTCCCACCTGCTTTCCATGGGTGGATCTCAGAGGAAAGATAACTTCGGGGTTCCCCGTAGCAGTGGGGTTGAACACAACCCTACTCATCTCCAGGCCTCAGCAGAAATGTCTGCTGTCTCAGAAATGCTTCTCCAGGTGCATCCTCAAATCCTGGGGAGCTTATGAACTAGAGGGGAGACCTCCAGCTTCTGCGGTGGAATTGCATAGTTAAATAATCCTTGGCATATTTTGATTTTTGCGGTAGTGTTTATTGTGTAAACTCTAGGCTGCTCTTAATGTCCTGGCTGCGCTCTGAAAGGGAGCAAGGGGCGAAGCAGCACCTCGTTCATTGCATCGGCCCAGGCTTGAATAAGCTGTTGAGTTTTCTGGAGCTCACAGCAGAGCGGGTGAGATGAAAATCTGCCAGGTGACACCGCCATCCTGTAGGAAATCAGTCACAGGGGCTGTTCTCTACTTTCTCACCACTTCTGCACGGGGAGGACGTGGACCGGGGTGCATGCGAGGCCAGTGTACGATGGCATGAGAGCGAACCAGCGTGTCCAGCTTCCCCCAGGGCTTGGTGTGGGTTTATATGGCCGACTCATGATATCCCTGCACTCACTCATAGTCTGGTGTGAGACCAGCATCCCTGTTGCTAATATTGAAGAAAAAGTGTTTCCTTTGGTACTCGTGAAGGACACAGCTGAGCAGAGCGCTGCATGATACCCCACAGCTGCCGCCTTCGGTTCGGTCCCACGTAAATCGCCGTGTTCCAGCTGGCCACGGTGCCTCTGGACAACACAACGCGTGTGCCACGGGATGTCACCAGAGCTGCTCCGGGTGGGGATGCTGGGTGGGGGACGGCTGGCTGGGCCAGCTCCACGTGGTGGCCCCAGCTGCGTCACTGCTTGGCCCTTTGCGTTGCGTGAACCGGGCAGAAAATGATTAATTAGTTTTTGCTTGGCTCAAGCTCACGGCTCAATCTGTGGGTGCCTTGGAAAGCTGTGGACAGACCTGGCCTGAAACCAGGGAGCCTGGAGAAAAATTGGAAAGATGGAGAAACACAAAATGTGATTCAGTGAAACAAAGGAACAACACTTCCCAACTTCAGGTTGTTACAAAGGTTCATTTGGGATTTGGTTTGGCGGGGAGCGATGGCGAACCAGCTCCTCTCCAGCTTCAGGCCGTGGGCAGATGTCCCCTCCTGGGTCCTGCTGTCCCCACAGGGGCTGTAGCACTGCAGATGTTGGGGGTTCCCATGCATGCAGGTCTCATGGTGGGAAAGGTCTTTGGAGGGTGCATTTCTGGCCCAGTGATTTCCCAAAAGCCACGCGTAGCGGTGCCAGCCCTCCCCAGCTCACTCCTGTCTCAGGCACGTTGCACGTGTGTGACCATTTCCAAATGATTTGCACGTGTTGGCAGTTGCCTGGAGAGAGATTTTTCTCCTCTTTCCTGTGCTGGTGTTTTGCTTCATTCACGTGCATCTCAGCTGCTTCTCCCAGGAAGGAAACATCAGAAGGGATTTATGCCTCAAACATAAACGGGAAACGGGCCAGGGCTGCAGCAGAGACCCCTTTGGCGGTGGGGTGCTCCCCCAAGGCATCGGCCACCGTGTGGGGCTGACACTTTGCACATCACCAGTGTCTGGGCTTTGCTAAGTGTCTGCTGAGACCTCCACACTGTCCAAGGCGAGGAAAGTGTGAGTCCCGTGTGACTGGGCTGAGGCCAGAGGTATTGGGTTGCCCAGAGAAGCTGTGGCTGCCCCATCCCTGGAGGGGTTCAAGGCCAGGCTGGACGGGGCTTGGAGCAACCTGGGCTGGTGGGAGGTGTCCCTGCCCAGGGCAGGGGCATTGGAACTAGATGGTCTTTAAGGTCCCTTCCAACCCAAACCATTCTGTGAGTCCATGATCTGCGATTGCTGATCACCCCTCATCCTTGTGCAGCCCCTGGCCTCCTCCTGCCCCTGCTCTCTGTCCAGGTTCCTGGGGCCCTCCCTGGTCCTCTCCAATGCCACACCGCCTCCTGGTCTTTCTGGGTTTTGCTCTGGGAGACGGGGAGACAGCCACCCAGATCCCTCAGGAGAGCAGTTTCCCGTTATCAGGTTGATCATTCGCTGTCTTTTTGGGGCACCATTTGGAACTAGTAGCATCAGCGCAGGGAAGCGGTCTGAGAAAGCCCTCTCCTCTCTCTGGCATGCTGGCCAGCTGTTTACCTGGAGAGTCCCTGGCCACGAGCTTGGGCTCCAGGTGTCTCCCACCCTAGACCCGACGTGAGGTCTCTTCTGTGAGCAGCGTGTACACAGCAGCCATCGGCTCCATCTAGACTATGTCTAAGCTGCTTCCTGCCTGCAAAGCAGGGTGCAGCGCTGCAGGGATGGGCAACACAATCCCAAGCACCCCGAGCTGCCTTCGTTCTCCATGGACTGGACGTGAGACTGTGGCTTTGCTCTGTCCCTTTAAAGGGCTCCTCTAGTTGCCTTCCACCTCCTCTGCAGGCGCGTTGGAGGCCAGGTCTTCGTTTTATGGAGCAAGAAAGCACTGAAATTCAGCTGTTTCACACAGTGAAAGGAAGACACGGAAAGGAGGGGTCGTGTTCCTGTCCCCCACGCACCACCCTGTCCCTCTGGCTCTGCAGGGAGGTGCTGCGCGGCAAAGGCTCCCGCTGCCTGCAGGGCTGGCACGGGGGGGTGGCAGGGCCACCTCGGTCCCTACGCAGCAGAGATTTGGGGTCAGGCTGGCAGCCAGGGTCTGTAGGGGCGGTCCGTCGGTATTACTGCACCCACATCACCCACACGGCTGTTGCAAACCCGGGTGCTGGTTTTCCGCCCACGGGGACAGGCGCAGCCGCTGCAGCGGGAGCTGCTCCCAGGGACACGGGGCTGCGGGACACCCCGGTGCACGGCGACTCCTCGTCCTGGGGAGGGACACAGACCAGCTGGTGTCACGCCTGGCCGTCGACAGGCGCCGGCGACATCTCCATGACTTGCTCTCTGTTCTTTTTCGCCGCTTTGACGCCATGCTGAGGCTGGTCTTAAGGGAGATGCCTGTTAGCTCGCGGGGCGAGCTGGGGTGGAAGCTGCAGGATTTGTGTGCCGCTCCCCTGCTTTGCGAGAGGAGAAGCTGGGGAAGGGCGGGCGCCTACGCCCCTGCGCAGCTCTTTGTGCTTGCCTGCAAAGATTTGGAGAGGGTGCCCAAAAGGCAGGAAGGTTGTTTTTCGGTTGTTTGGTTTTGGGTTTTTTTTTGTTGTTTTGGTTTGGTTTGGTTTGTTTTCTGGGGAGTTGCTGTTTAATTCGGTGGCGCGGGTGTCGAGCGGGGGATTGCAGCGTCTCTGAGCATGAGCGTCCGCGGTGGCATTGTTCCCGCAGCCCTGGCTGCGCGCTCGCTCGCTCGCAAGCCTGCTGCAGGCTGCTGTGCTAAAAATAGGCTGCGAACATCATTCCTCTGCCACCATCCAATCCGTGGCACGGCGCAGGGACGCGCGCCCCGCTCGCCGTCAGCTGCCTCTTCCCTCCAGCTCAAAAGGCTGTTGACAACTCCGGACAGACCGGAGAGGGGGGGATGGTTTCCCTTCTGGGAGAAAACAAGAGCTCCTCGTTAGGAGTCAGGGCGTTCGACCACGCGGGGCCACGCAGCGGTGACTCACCCTGAGCCTGATCCCATTTTGCTGCCCCAAAATGCTGCCCCGGCTGCTTGTGTTGGAAAAGCAACAGGGAAGGCGATGGTGAAGGGTGAGATCATTTCCAGTGGTGTAGCCAGAAGTCTTATCTGTAGCGTCAGCGCAGATTTGGTTATGAACAAGTAGGGCGAGGTTTGCTGCTCTCGGCTGCAGGACAGCCAATTTTCCCAACACGCTGCTGCGAGCCGGAGTCTCCTAAACCCTGTCCCCTTTTCCAGCAGCATAACTGGGAGGCAAGGTTTTGGAAATACTAGCCAGGGGGGGCTTTAATTTGGCAGTATTCTTCTAGCACGTGCTGTTAAGCATCACCGAGTTGCAGATCATTTGCAGCAGCAAAGGGCAAAATCCCTTTTTTCTTCCAAAAGGATTTGATTCAAAACTGTTATTCCTTTTCCTCTACCATAATTGTTCTGTCAATAGCGCTTTACAGAATATTTACAAGATATAGTAAATGCCATAAAGTACCTATAATCTTAGACAAATACAATATACAAGTCATTGCTTCAGATGCAAGAACGTTTGCTAGAAATGTAAATCAAACCTTTGCTGAGCCTCAGAACATGGAAGATAATATTTAGGTTTTATTAGGTTTCATTTCTATACCTTCTGCACTTTCCAAGGTTGGGTTAAGAGTAGACATGCCAAAAATCCTAAGGGGGAACCTGTGATTACAAGATTCACAGCCTGTTTCTACAGGCTGATGAAGCCTGGATAGGTCTGACAGCTGCTGCCTCCACTTCCAAACTTACGGCTGCGTCTCCCATCCTTGGAGCACTGGGAGCTTTATCCGTTGTTCATAGCAGGGCGATGCTGTAGTGGTTCACTTTGCAAGGCAGACCCGGTAGGCTTTTCCTCTTCTTGGTGAAGTTAGGAAAGGGCCACCTACCTTTGCTTTTCCAGCGGCTGGGGTGGTGCTGCTTGCTTGCCTGGAAAACCGGGCACGACTGGGAGCCTGTTCTGGCAGGCTCAGTGGATGCACAGCTCTGGTCCCTCTCCCTGATTATGTGTGTCATTTCCATAAACCCCAATGGAAGTCTGGGAATCAGCACCCCAGAAACGCTTGTCAAAACCAGCCGAAGCCAAAAGAGGTCAAAGGATCCCAGAAGACTTGGTGGAGGTACACAGAAAAGTGCCTTTCCATGGGCCTCTTGGTTTTCTAAGCCTTAAATCTATGCTAAGATTTCTCAGGAAACAAAGTGGGAAGGACAAACCCACGGGAACTCACCCTGACCCCCCTCCAGCCAGGAATTACAGTACGTTTTAAAAGCAAATAAAGGCAAAGCTGTTCATTTCTGCTAACCCCATGCTCCGTGTCCCATATCTCGCTGCAGCTGCAAGGGCTCTCTGCCTGGATTCTGCCTAGATTTGGTATTTGAAGTCTTCCAGATGTCCAGACGCAGCTCCGAGCCGGAGCCCCGTCCCTGCAGCCCTCGGTGCGAGGATCACGCTCCTGGCCCGGCTGTGAAACAGCCACAGTATCGCAACCCGGACAGATCTGTTTGGGGATGAAGGGACAGAGTACCTCAGGAAAGCTCCTGGGCTGACACTGCCAAATTTGGATATTTTGCAACTCCCACGAGGAGCAGAGCAGAGATATTTAGGTTCATGGTCAGTGCCTTGAGCTGCAATGTGGCTCCTCCACCCCTCTTCCCAGGAAATCTGTTCCTGCAAAGCCACATCCACATTCAGCCGGGCTCTGACCCATCCAGATGCCCCCTTGCTCCCTCGCTGGCTTTCCCAGCAGTTTTTCCTGGAGCAAGGAGGATCCTGTCCAACTCCATCTTGGGTGCTTTTGAAGAATCAATGCAGGAAACCCAGTCACCCCAGTTCCGCCCCAACCCCTGCTGTTCCCCAACAGATCCCTTTTCCTAAACCTCCTTCACCATGAGGACCCTCTCCTCTTTCAAATACAGGAAAGGATTATTCTTTTACCCATTCCCAGGACTTTTTCCTGCCATGCCTGGGGGCCTTCCTCCCAGCAGCCTGCATTGCCACCATGGATGCCCTCCGTCCTCACCCTCAGTGCCCTGGGATGGCTCCCTGGGAGCAACAGGCTCTGCCGAGCCCCAACCCCGTGTTTAATTTCCCTCCAAGACAGAAGTTCTAAGTAAAATAACATTATCTCATTGCATTACATCTCCCCATGCCAGGGGCTCTGCGGCTTTTTGTAATGTCAGAGCAAGAGCCAGGGAAGGGCTCAGTGCTGAGAGGGGAACAATAGGTGTTTTAAAAAAATCACCATTCCTTTTGTATTAGCTGCATACTTTAAAAGGATCGCTCTTACCCTTTTAAAACACTATCTAAGTTTCTTGCTGGGCAATTAACATTCCCCAAATGACAGTCGCTGGGAGTTGTATCTGTGGAAATGGATGCTGGTGGAAAGACATATTATACTAAAAGGTTGGTTTGGTTGTTTTTTAAAGGGAGGATGTTTTCTATTAATTATCTTTTATATACTCAAACACTGACTCCCATTACTCTTCCAAGTCAGGGACAGTGAGAGATGTGTCAAGGGCTGGGGAACAACACACAAGCGGTAAGATTAATTGACACTTAGAAATCAGATTGTGATGAATAGATCTCAGCCTCCCAAGGAGATCCATCTTCTTTAGGGTGCATTTAGGGCTCAGGCTGCCTTTAATATATGCAATGAAGCATCTTTACCTTGCATATGATACTGCTGCTAACCCCATGGCATGACATCCTCGCCGCGTATGGCTGGCTGGTGATAGGATATTTTACAGTCCACCGGTTAGTGGTTTCTTGCCTTTTTAGGCATTTTTTTAAAGTGCTAACGCGCAGTGTACATGGATCCAGTGGCCAGCAGCCTAAGGGCTTCTGAACCTCCGGAGGGGCCAAAGTTTTTCTCGTTTCTTTCCTACTCTTCAACGCAGATACATTTCATTTCAAGTGTAAGAGACGTTGTCACCCTCAGGCAAACTGCCCCCTCCCCAAACTCCTTTTTAATCAGGCGATTTTCTGATGGTCTACCTCTCAGTTCAGCGTTCAAAGCACCACAGATGCTACTGGGGAAGTGATTACAATTTCATTAGCTGTATGAGGCAGGCAGGAGGAAAAGCGATGCAGGAGGGGTTTGATTCGGCATTGAGAAGAAGGACGCAGGGTTTGCCTATCAAGGAGACGGGAAAACAGACGCCCTGAACTGCAGAGCCACATTTAAAAGGGCAATGCAAATAGGGGAGCCTGCAGGAAAAAAACCCCAGTGGGAGCCAGGTACGGTGCACACCGGAGTGACCTGCCCTGGCGTCTGCAGCCACTTGCCAAGGCAGCGGCTGTGGGTTCATCCTCAGGGTTATCCCCAGCCCTTCCTGACGGTGAAGCTGGGGAGAAAGGGGGAGGGAAATCTTACTGGTGGCATCCGCCTTTCTCCACAGGGTCACTGCAGCCCTTGCTGCAACACAGCAGCTTCTCCCATCCTTTACCTGTCTGCCTTCAGCTCTGCTCCACATACCAGTGACTTATTCCACTGTGTGCTTCCCTGGGAGAGCAGAGGCAAGGCAGAGGCGAGGTGGAGGTGAGGTTCCTCCTGGCACTTGGGATCCGCTGGGAGGGAGACCATGCGTAGCTCTGCCAGCCCAGTCCTTGCAGGGTGAACAGCAGGGAGGCAGCATGTGCCTCGGTAGCTTTAAAGCACTTTGGTTTTGAGCAATTTTTAGCTGTTTGTGTGGGTATTTCCAAGTGGGTGAAGATGACTTGATTTTCCTTGGTCCTTGCTGTAGTATCGTCCCTGCCCTCCGAGGGATGCGCTTGCATCCCTTCCTGCCTCGCAGAGGGGACGAGGGTGGTGGGGACAGCAGAAACCTGAGTGATGTACCTTAGAGACAACGTGATGGCTTTGAGAGACAGAGGGCAGGACATTTCGAGGAGCAAGGACAGAGGAGGCTGGAAACAGCAACCCCTCAGCACTCACTGTGCAAAAACCAGGGGGGTCTCCTCCACATGCAGGGCTTGCTGAAAGGGGATGCTGCATCCCCAGCGTATATTTTCTTTTTTAATAATGCTATGCTTTAAAAATCCAGCGGTGACAAGGAGGGAGGAGAAGAGGATAGAGCATTGCAGCATTAACACTGCTCTTCCGCTCGTAATAACATGCTGGTACTTTTAGGAGTATCTCGGAGCTTAAGGGGTGAAAGGTGAAGTTATCTTTCAAGAACAGCACTAACACTACGGAGCTACTTAATGCAAGCTGGGAATAATACAGGGCCGCGAGTTTAACCGGACAATGTTGTACTGGGTTGGTTTCATCCCGCCTGCGCTGGATTGTGGTGTTTTCCCATTGAGTCAGGGGTTTAGTCTTTTTTTTTTTTTTCCCCCTCCCCCTTCCTTTTTCCCCTTCTCTCCCTCCCCCCACTCTCCGCTTAGACCCAATTAGCAGCGGGGGGGGGGGGGGGGCTGCTTTGCTCATGCAGGGATGGCTCTTTCTGCTGCCAGGATCAGTGCTGGGCTGCTCCTGCACCCTGCAGCGGTCCTGGAGTTCCAGTGCCCTTCTGCCAGTCCCTGGAGTGCCGGCGGGAATGCACGGAGCACGGTGTTCCCTCCCCATGTGTGTGCGCATCCATGTCCATGCCCGCGTGCGAAACCTCCTCTGCCAGCAAGCTGTGCTCTGCGCAGGAGAGCAGAGGCGATTGCCTCCGCGAGGGCTTTTGTACGAGGGGAAACTCTGCAAATCCTTCTGTATTTATCACTTTTCCCTTGCTTAGTTCGGCAGGGTGCAAGGAATACCTTTAGCCCTGCACTGTGTGGGTCTCCTCCTCTCTGGAGGCTGGTGGCTGTGAGCAGACTCCTCCAAAGGTGTCTGGAGATGCTGCTCTGGGCAGGTTGCTGGGATTTTGCTCTTCTCCCTGTCTCTGGAGGATTCATCTGCATCATCCATCGCTGCCTCGGCAGACTGAGCAGATGCTTTTGTAACCAGCTTTGCATTTTCCAAGGCTGGCGCAAGTCAAAATCTTGGGAATGTTTCCATCTCCCTGCCTAGGACATGGGAACAAGCAGCGGAGAAGCCCAACAACGCTGCCTCCCTCCAGCAATACTCCTTCTCTCATTTTATTTTGGACCCGGGGCAGTGCAGGGCAGGTTGTAGGAAGTACCATGCTGTGCCGCAGCCTGGATGGAGTGGGTGTTTGTTAAGACAGATGGGGCTTTCCATGGAAAAGAAGGGCCCTGTTTTCAAACTCAGGGCCGTATTTAAACCTGCAGGCTCCGGGCAGTGGAAAACAAGCTGCCCCTTGAGCCACAGCTTGCCACAGGCATTGAAATTTCCTTGGCTGGTGCCAGAGCCTGGCAAGGCAGACTGGTCAGGGCTGCCACTATGGGAGAGGTGAGAGCTGGTGGGGAGCGTCAGCACGTCATGAGAGCACGAGCAAGGATTCACATCAGACCTTTACACTTGTTCTACCCTAGAAAATACTAGCGATCGTATTTCCATAGCCTTTTCTGTGTTATTTTCAATTCGGCTCCTAAAGAAGTGTGGTTTAGGTGATTGCACTCCTTGTACTTGGCTGAGGCTGGTCATCAAGCCTAACCTCCTAACTTTGCAGCTCAGTGCTTTGCTTCACTGGCATGTGATTGAAGGAGTAAAATCTCAGTGATTTGAACTACACGTTTCATAAAAGTTGGTGGGCAGGTAAAGGAAAGAGACTTAATAGTAAAAGACCCCACTGAGAAGGGCTGCGGCGTGGGTTCTGGCGGTGTGAAACATCAGAGGATCCACCTGGGAAAAGAGATCTTAAATGCAGGCAGAAAATACAGTCACGTTATGAAACATTAGGCACCAAAGAATCTGTTCCTGACTAAGGTTTCTCTAAGTGCAGTGTCTGATGTCTGTAACGGGATGCTCTCAGAAGCTTTTCCCATGGTCAGGACATTCACATCTGTCTCCCTTCTGGATTCTTTAGTGTCTGCTAAGGGGCTGAACCCCCAATCTGCCTTGGGTAAAATGCCAGGCAATGCGACATGATGCACAGCAAATCAGGCTTCATTACTCCTCCGGTTGGCAGAATTACTTCCCTGTGCCGGTGGGATAATGTATGTTCAGCAAGTGGCTGCCACTTTGGTCCCCATCTTGGCCAGTCTTCTCCAAGCATAGCCCTCTGCCATCCAGATGTGACCCGAGACACGGGGTGAGACAGTCCCGGGACTGCTGGAGGAGCTGTAAAGCCAACAGTGCTGAGAGCAAAAGAAGCTGGAACGATTTTTAATGTCCTGGAGCAGCAAGGAAGGTGTCGGCTGATTTATTGCTCAGCAGTTGGGCTTTGTATGCTTTGAAACCACCTCCTTCCCCCTTATTCCATTGGTTTCTTCAAAAGAGAACTAGACCAAACACTGGGAAGGTACCAAGCTGCCACGGTCCCAGAGTGTCGGCAGCGTCAGTGGGTTGAGTTTTACTGGAAAGCTGGATTTTTTTTCTTCTTCAGACTTTCTGTGCTAGAAAGCCAGGGTAGCCAGACAAATATTTGCTCCCTGACTCCCTCTTTCCTCTTCGCTGTGCAGCAGGGATCGTGTGGCTTCGGTTTCAGTGTATTTTGGGAATGTGCCTTTCCCATTGGCACCCTGCAGCAGCATCCCGAAGCTGAGAGGGGGTGAACAGCCGAGCCGCCCTCTCGCATGGAACTAAATGCAAAGTGCTGGAGGGGGAACGGCTGCGGTCGGCTGGAAAGGTCCCCTGGAGCAGCCAGGCTGCAGCGGCAGGATATTGCTCCCAGGTGGAAGAAGTAATGAAGGAAAATATCATGGGGTTTTAAAGATTTGAGCTTCCAAATTGCCCGCTCGCTGCGAGAGGAGCATTCCTGTCGCTTGCAGCCTGGATCTGGTCCCCAGGCAGGGGGTGAGTTATAGTATTGGTGCTATAACCCGGCTTTCCACCTGCACACATGGCAGGCACGCAGCAGAACTGCCCATTGTCGTCTTCTGCTCTTGCCCGAGTTATATATATTCCCTTCCTGCCCAATGCCAGGAGCTATTTTTGCAGTGAGAGTTAAGGGGTTGGGTACGTGGCATCTGCTGGAATCTGTTTGGGGTGAAACTGCCCTGAAGGAAGGACAAAACCCCCGTGGCATCAGTGTCCATTGGGCAAGGATGTCCACCGTGGCCTCCTGTGGTGGCCTGCTTGTCCCCTGGGGTCAGCATGGAAATATTATCCCCGTTCCTCACCAAATTGTCTCTGCTGGCATCAGGGTGATTAGCCAGAGGCTCCCGGTCAGACCTATTTTGCCCTTGGCTGCTTGTGCCTTGGGATTTTCAAAAGCCCCAGGGCTAGACCTCCCTTTGGGCTGTGGTATCTTCTGGGTGCAATCCATACCGTGCACAGAGGAGCGTGTTTGGGAAAAGGCCCTGGCTGCTGCTGCTCTCGGGCGATGCTGCAAGCGCAGCGGGCCGCCTCGCGTCCTCGGGCACTCTGCGGGGTGGGCGGCTTTGGCAAGGAGGAGGAAGAGACTTCGGCTCTTGTGCCTGAAGATGCTGAGAGATATCAGATCTCCTCGCACAGCTGCGGTTTGTATAATCCCTCTGATGCTTCCTCCTACCTGCAGCTCCTTCCCACTGGCTTTTAATGAGCGAAGGCGACAGTAAACTTACATAATGAAGGGCAAAGTCTAATTGAAGCTTGATCTTTACTTTGCAAGGCTGTTTTGTGGCTGCGAACCCCATGCCAGGCTACGCCTTGCTCTGCCTCATCTGCCCGTCCTTGCAGATGAGATGCTGCCTCAGGAGGGCCCGTGGCAGCGCTGAGCAGCTTAAGGCAGATTAGGATCTTAATTCTTCAGAGAATGATCTTCTGATCTCCTTCCCTCCCTGCCAGTCAGCAGCAGCTCCGCAGCCCCGCATCTCGGCTCTCCGCCTCTGAGTGGAGATGACAGCTGAGACGCGCTGGCAGGGGCGCCGAGAAATCCACGGTTTGAGATGCACATGAGGAATGAGAAGAAGTCGTCCCAAAATCTGAAGGTCCTCGGGCAGCACGTGGCGTTGCTGACCCACAGCTGGGACTCGGAGGTGGAGGAGAGTGCGCCTTTGCCATCCCAGCGGGAGGGAGCCTGGCTGAGTTACCCCCTTCCACCAGCCGGGTGATTAACCATCCCGCTCCTCCTATTTTTGGAGGTGCCTTGCATATTCAGGACGAGCAGAAAGATCAGGCCTTGAGCTGAGAAAGGAGCTGCTGGGAATGCAGGTGAGGGCTGGGAGTCCCACCTGTGTGCTCCGGCGCTGGCTGGTGGCACCTGAACCCTGTGGAGCTCAAAGGAGCAAAACTGCTGCATATGGAATTAGCAAAATGGCAGATATCAGGGAGACAGGGGAGTGCAAATCAATGAAAAGGATTTTGATAGGAAAAGGTATCTAGAAGAAGTCGTAATGAGTAAATGCAGCACTAAATGCTCTGTAGGAAGACCACCGCGCGTGGCTGGGATGCTGCCGTTTATCTCCTGGGTGTGCTGGCTGGCTGTGGTCAGTAGCTCTCCACAGCACGTTCTGCGTCTTCTCATCTCATTTTGCAGATGTCAAGCCCTGCCTGTAAAGAGCCTGATTTTAACATCTTGTGTCTGTGCAGGAATGAGGGGAAAATGGCACAGGCAGTCACACTAAACAGGTAACACATTTCAATTGAGGTTTTTATGCCGAGCTCATCGCAAGTGCGGATGAACCTGGCATGAAAGCCCTGCTCTCCCTGGCCTATGAACAGTGATTTGGATGTGGGCAGCAGGATCCATCTCAGATTTTTCCCTCTTATTTCTGAGCTGCAGACCAGCATACTGGTATCTACATAATCCTGTGGACCCTGGGAGGTTTGGGGTTGAGAGGGCAGAGGGCTGTGATGGTATTTAAAGCTGCCCCCGGAGGATGTGGCCATCATTCTTGTGTCCTGGCAGCTTGCTGGGTCCTCGCCGTGAACCCAAAGCAAAATAAATAGGCTGCTTACCCCATCCTTCTCCTGCCTGGCTCACAACTTTTGATTTTGTCATAAAGCTGCTTGACTTGATTGAGAGCGCCATAATAATGATACTTACTGAGGAGGTTTCATCCAGCCATCTGAAATTGAGGTCCAACGATCCCCATTAATGAGCCTTTTATTGCGCCCATCTGGCCGCTGCAGGAGCGGGGCTGCAGCACGTTCCCACTGCTGCCGGCACATCGGTGGCACATCCCTGCTCCTCGCTTACCCCAGCGCGGCTCTGCAGGGCCTTAGACACCAAAAAACTCCGAAGGTCGAGGTCTGCACGACCTGGGCAGACGCCTCGGTCTCCCTTTGTGGAGCTGCTCGCAGGAGGCAGAGCTGCGAGGTGGAAATTACTCCCAGAAGTCAGCCAGGGAGGGATGCTGTGGGTGCTACTGCCATTTGCACTAGATGGATTTATAACTGCGTTTTTTAAAGAAAGCGGAAAAAAAAAATATCTTGTGGCTCTTGGTAACTTGCAGTCATCCTCACTCTACTCACAAGCTGGCAGAGCCTTCGGCAGCAGCACGGCTGAGGTTTAATTTGAATTTGGAGGCTACTTTGCGGGATTTTTGAGACCCGTATAAATCTCTGTTTTGTAAACTACCCAGGGCTTTTATGTATCACCGCTGCTCGTCCTCTCAACTCCCCAGGGCCTGCATGCAAGGAAAAGTATGTCCTGCTCAGCAAATTTGTATTTATTCCTTTAATCCTCCTCTGCCACGGTGGGGTGGCATCTCAGTGCGCGTCACCTCGCTGGGGACACGGGTGCCACCCTGGTGCCATCCCATGCACCCAAAATACGAGTGCGAGGAGGATGGGGAGCAGAGGGGCGGGTGATGCCGTGGGCCGGCGGGGGGGGACGGCTGTCGGCAGTCGAGCTAATAGACTTGTGAGTGCTGCTGAGATAAAAGAGCCAACAAAGGCAGAGGAAGGAAAGCAAGGGGAGGCAGGAATGGCTTTTCTTTGCTGCACGTGTTGTTTGACTGGAGGCCGAGGGAGGCGGAGGAGGTGGTTTGTGTTCCCCCGCAGCACTGGGGTGCAGTGGGACGGGGGCTGCCAGGCCCCTGTTCATCCGTGGCAGCTCCGGCGAACCCTGGACTGAATTTTGCGTTTCTCCTGGCAGCTCCTGGCCCAGCCCGGCCCGATGAGCGGTGTGGCACGTCCGTCTTGTGGGCTATTTTCTGAGCTCATCCCTGTGGCACTGGAGAGTTCCCATGGTATCTGGGCGAGGGAACAGCTTTTACGCTTTCACTATCCTTGGAATTTTGTTGATTATGAGTCATTTGCAAAAATGCCCCAAACATGCTTGTTCTGTGAGTGGTTTTCCGAGAGCAGCCGGCTCCTCAGGCACTGCCACCCCCCCCAGCTCCCTTCTTTGTTTCTCCTGTGGCTGCTGGGCCTAAACCAGAGCTGGGTGAAGCCACGGAGAGGCTTCTTGTCCACAGGGTTTGAATCAGCCCCTTTGCAAAGAGAGCTGTGGGCCCCATCGAGACATCACGGTTGCCAGAGTGGCAATCGCTGCGGTCTTGCACAGGGTCAGGCTTTATTTTTGCCTCCTCTGGTTGCGTTCGTGTCTCTTTCCCCACCCCGTCCTTGGGGGTTTGCGGGGTAAACCCGAACTCACACCTTTTAGCATCGGGGTTCTCCCATAGCCCGGGATGCAGGCGGCAGGGAGGACACCACGGAGCAGAGGGTAACACAGAGCCTGTCTAGAGATTTCACCTGCTGCTACACACGAAAGCCTTCCAACTCCCCACCTAACGCAGGACACACCGACTATAATGTGCAGCATCTCTCAGATGACCACGCTTCTGGCTGGCATCGTAGCTCAGACGTGCAGTGTACCTGCCACCGTGACAGCCTGACGGCCATGTGGCATTATAATAGGATTTGCTCCATGTCTATAAACTGTTATCCTAAATATCATCCCAAATCCTTTGATGCCCCGTGACAACCTGTCTCTTTAAATCTTTTCCCCCCCCTTGAATAAAGCGGCGTGCTCTCAAATCATCAGGAATTCCACGTATCCACCATATAATTGGATTATATTTTATATGTCTCCTAAAATAATGATATAGTTACATCTTATTCTAACAATGAAGTGACTCAGAACAGAGCAGAGACTCACCGTGGCGGCATTATAAATAATGCTGCCAAGCTGGTTGGGATTATCAGCAAAAGAACTTGTTAGCCTCTTGGAGAGCAGATGCTTAATTAGAGCTGGGTGACACAGATGGGTGCCTAATAAGGGGAAAACACACGTCTTGGTCTTCAAAAAGAGCTGGGAGCAGTTGGTATGGCTTTTACCACCTTATACTCAACTATTTGCCCAATGACGTCTCCCCTACCCTCCAGTTAGGAGCCCTAGGTCCAATTCCATCGTCATCTTTGATGATGAATATTAGTTAGATATTGGGTGAGATGAATGTCAAGCTGAGGTCAGGTTCAGATGCTGGGTTTTGTCTTTCCAGAGGCCTGTTAATGCTTTGGGAATCGCCTTCCCAAAGGCCACGTGCAAGGGGTTACGGTTGGGGCATGGCAGAGTTGAAGAAAAGGGATCCCTGTGGGAATGGGAAGTGAACACATTTGCAGACTAAATGCGAAGTGCGCTTTCTGTGATCTGGTTTGGTTTTTACTGTAGAGAATGGCTACAAGAAGCAAAGCTGTAATCTTGCCAAAATTTGAGGTGCTTAGGGACAGAATTGGGGTGTTTAAATGATGGTGGGAGATAGGACTTGTGATGTTTCGGGTACATAATCCATATCTCTGCCTCTTTGTGTTCCATTCGGGTCTCTAGTGTCAGATTACCTGCAGAGGATGGAAGAAGTTTCTAATATTTAATCTTGGGGCCACAAATGGTTGCATGTCCCTTATCGAGGCATCCTCTATATGCGGCCTGGTCTGCAGAAGCTCACGATACTCCTGTATCTCCATGATACTCCATCATGCTCCATCCTCAGTGGGATGGTGGTTGCTCTGCATTTCCAAGACCCAAGATCCTTTTCTACTCGGATGCCTCCAATTGGAGGTTGCTGAAATGCAAGGTTTAGCTATGGAAATGTGGTTCAATAGCACCTTCCTGGCACGTTCTGGGGATCCTGATGTTTCAGCCATCCAGCACGTCGAATGCTTTCCCCTATCCCTGCTCGTGCAGAAGCTCGCAATGGCTTTGTGTGTCTGTTTGCACTGAGCAAACCTCCTAAATTAGATGTCTTATATAAATGGCATGAACAAATAACTACAGAGAGAGCCCCTCTTCCATGCCATCGATCCTGGTTTATGTCAGGAAGCAGCGGATGGGTGAAGCAGACAAATGAAGACTGGTGGGATGAGAGGTGTGAAGTGACAAGGGAATGACAAAGTGTTTTGCAGGAGCAGCCGGGCACTGGCCCAGCCGTGCTGGAGGAGAGCAGAGGTAGCTCTGTCCCAGCCCAAATAGCTCAGTTTCACCCCATTTTGGTTGGGACCTTCTTAAACCAACACATTACTCCTTTATCGCATTCTGCTTTGTTTAGAAATAGAGTAAAACTTACTTCTTCTATAGATGCACACCCTACTAAAATAAATGCTACCTGCAGTGGAAGGGGGGTAAATTTGTGCTTAAATCCTTCCAAAAGGTTTGCATAATCTAGAGCATATAGTGTCAGCATTTTGGAAAATGTTAGCCTGGGTCTTCCTGCCTTTTATGGAATAACCTGACAATCCTGATTACCTGTGCAAGCGTCTAAATTTCACTCAGGCCTTGATTGAGAGGCAAGGAGTGACTTTTGGCTGTCTGGCGAGCAATCTGGAAATAAAGAAATAAAATGGTCAAAGCGCTTTTATCTGTATGCGTTTCAAAACTAGGCCTTTTGGAATCACACACACACAAAAAAAATCAAAACATGTTTTCAGGAGTTTGTAGTACAAATTACCCTATTAAAAAGTACCCTGCTTATAAAAAAGAAAAAACCAGGGAAGGGAAGAAGTGAGGAAAGTATTCAGCAGTGAGTGATCTTCACGGAATACATTTTCTCTGGGCCATTGTAACTGCTGGAACTTATCAAAAGAAATAGTTATTTTGACCGTAAATGTAGCGGGTGGCATGATTTTCTTGGCATTTATTTGGCTTTAAGATGAACAAATTTTTCCTTTGGAAAAAAAGAAAAAAACCAACAACAAAACCACAACAAACCAGAAAGGTAGATAATTAGTGTGCAGTAGTTGATGGGTAATTTCAAAGTAAATGAGCAGAGCTCATACCTTCATTCCGAATGGTATTTCTGAATGTATTTTCCCTTTTTGAAAATGAGTTTTCCTGCCTAATTCTCACTTCGGTGACACATTGCTCGTAGTGAATCCCGCAGCTGATACCTGACTGTCTTTCTGGGTGCTCCTGTGTAGGGTTATTTTGCAGAACAAAGCGCTCGTTAGCTGCTAACCCGACTAAGAGGGGATGCTCGTTTTGCCCAGATGCCGATGCTTCACCCGCTCCGCCTGCCTTTTGCTGCTGTAATCCCTTGAGTAAGGTGGCTTTCCTTACCAAAACGTTAATATAAAAGTGTTGCTTAGTAAATCCCTAGTTGCTTTGCAAAGCTAGATTCGGCAGATGAGTTTTGTTTCCCGTGGTTAATGCAGGACATGGAGGAAATTCACTTTTTATCTCCCTGGCAAGCCCCATGATCTTATAGGCTTTAGGTCTGGAAAGACTGGTTTCTTTGATGGCCTTCGGATGAGGGTTGTTTTGCATCTGTATTCAGACCCATCTGGTTCTTTGGCAAGCGCCAGAAGATGGGGGTTTTATATTCATTGTCCAACTGAAGACCTGTGCTCTGGAGCTGATAGCTCGGGTCCTTCTCAACTACAGGCCCCCAACTAAGGACTGAGTCCACCCATTGTTATGGGCTTGCATGGCATTGGGAACACAATGGCCCAACTGGGCCTCTTTACCCTGCAAGCTACATGCTGAAACTGCCCTTTGGGCTTTTGAAAAGCCTCTCTATCTTCAAACAACCTGATTTCCTCTGCCCCATCCTCCCTCCCCCCATGGCACCCTCAAGGACAAGCAGGCGGAAAATGGGTCATCAACTCCAGCACAGCCCAAGGGCTGGTAGCCTTTATGCTGTTGACTTTTCAGTGTATAAATAGCAGAACAATTGAGTTCGAGTTATTTTTATCCATCGCCCTTAACATTACAAGAGAGAGCCTGTGAGAACAATAGGGTCTGGTCTCATTGGAGAAGTGGAGATTTCAGCAGCTCTCCCCAGGCTGACCCTGCTCGGATGGGCTCCTTGGCTCTTTGCGTCAGGGTTGTGATGGGAAAAGGGGGACTTTGGGGCATCTGTACCAGGCAGTGCTGTGTCATGAAAGCTGTAATTGGCATTACAATGCCTCCCAAGGTGGTACTGCTGGGCAGTAAAAAGAAGATTGCCTTTTGCATGGTAACGATTAAATCTTTGCTTTTTATGGTTTTGTTCCTGGATATCTTGGGTGGAGAAAGAGTGAGATCTCTGTAGCAAATGCCGAATGCTCTGGCAAATAAGCCCTACCTATTTCCTATGCTTGCTGGCAGTCGTGAGTGCTTAAAATCATAGATTTTTCTTATCAGCCAAACCTCAAATCGTGCAAATATTATCACCGCGACACAGGCGACCTGCCTGAGCTGCGTCCATCAGAAATGAATCTGGAGTGCCAGGTCCAGGGAGTCGCCCATGTAGGACCCCCACCCCGAGCACGCTGCTCAAATCTGATTTCCCTGACCCACGCCTCGCTCTGCTGGAGAACAACACCCGCACCAGCTCCAGTCCCTCCAGCCGGGAACCTCTCCTGGGAAAGGGGACAGACAAGCTGCCTTTGAAGGACACAGCCAGGGCCATCCACCCTTTCTGTAATCATTCCGGGGGCAGCTTTCTTGCTTGGGATGAAAGACCCTGAGGTGTTTGGGTTCCAGCTTGCTTGAGAGCCTGACACCCACCTCGTGGAAACGCCCTATTAGGTTGTTTCAATTCACCTGTTTTTTCATAGAATTACACTGAGCTCAGTGAAATCTCGTTTAAAAACAGTTGGCAAAGCTTCTCTGTGAAGGGAGGAGGGAACAACATTTGTTCTGACGTTCTTAGCCCACACCGATTTTTTCTCTTTATAGTCAAGTCTTAAATATTTTATAGACGTGTTTAAAAAGCTTACAAATAAAAGGGTTTTAATTGGAAATACTTATTGCTTCAGTTTTATATTTTGGTTTACACACAAAATTGCAACTTCGGGTTTTGTCTCAATTTGAGCATTTTTGGTGGCATAGAAAAATCCCTTCCTGACCAGCTCCACGGGCTGGTTTGGGCTGGGAGCGGGCTGGGTCTCCTCCTCCTCCTCACGCTGAGCCACTCGAGGAGCTCAGCTGGTGCTGCTGGGTTACTCCTGCTTTTCTTGGAATAAATAAGAGAAAAATCAGGCCTTTGGTATCCAAAAGAAAATAAAAACCCACAGAACCTCCCTGGGCTATTAAAAATGTCAAGTGTCTGTTGACTCCTAAAGCATTTCCTCGCTATCAGAGAATGCTGGGGCTACTGGGATGGGATCCTTTAAGCCGTGGAATCCCGTGGGCAGGAATCCTGCAGCTGGGGCTGATGTCGCATCCACACTGTGCCGTGAGTCGGTTGCCATCATCTTGTCCCCTCTGCCGTGCGCTTTGTCCTCTACAAGCTCAGAGATGAGCCCCTGCTGCTTTCACGGCTTGGGGGGAGCTGGGGAGCAGCGCCTGGTCCAACACCAGTGGAAAGGCAGGTGTTTTGGTGTGGTCTCTGTCTCAGCCTCCTTAGAGGCTCCCGCAGCCTGTGAGCAGCAAATCCAAGAGTTACACGCGAGATCTTGTATCAGGAGGCTGTAAAACATGAGCTGGGCTTTCTCATGCCGTGAAACTGCACTTTCCCAGAAGATCGTCCTCTTTACAGTTGTCTTGATGTTGCAATAGCATCTGTGCCAACCAGATTTCTGCTTATGCTTTCAAGGACATTTTAATTTTTATCGTCTCTGGGATCCACTGCCAGAACTTCTGCTAATGTTTTTGATTGCCAGATGAGCATCGCCCCGTGCTTTCATTGCTCTCCGAAAATAACATCTTAAACCATATTATGCTGAAGCGGCTCTTCAATGGCTTCTCGAATGCCACCGAGCCAGTCTTCTCTGAAGCAATTTGGTGATGACATGCAGCCTGGGCGCCTCTGGTGTGCGTGCTGTCGTGCCCAAAGAGCTGTCCTGGCAGGGTGGATCCCAGCTCCTGGGCTGCTGACGGGGGCAAGATCCACCTCGATAGAGGAGTCTTCCCTGATGTGAAGCGTTTGGCGCCGTGAAGTGCTTGGCTGTGTACCTACAAGGGTGAGAGGGGTGTTACCAAGTCCTGTATCTACGCGGTCATGGGCATTTCTAAGTATCATCCTACATGGATTGCTTTGCTGGGGGATGAACTTGAACTTGGCTCTTCGTGGCCCCCATGTTGGCACTCTTACCTAGTTGCTGGTTTCAGGCATCCCAAACGGAGTGACAGAGGTGATACAGCTTTCCAAGCTGACATTATCCTCTCAGGTCTTGCAACCGCAATGGCTGGGTCTCCACGGACCAGAGCAAACGCTGGGGAAGCAGCACGTTTCTACTGGTACAGGTGGGAGGCCCACAGCAGGGGGATCCCTGGCACTGCGGTTGCCCCAGGACACCTTCCCTATGGGGCTGGGTGCCCAGGAGGACCGCCCATACGTCCCTTCTCCCTCCCGATCCAGTCTGCAACTTCCCTTTTAACAGACTGCCTCGTTCAGGAACATTATTACAAGCGTTTGCACAGACCTTAGGTTAACTTGCAAGGAGTGTCCTGGCAGAGCAGAGGTCTGGAGAGATGCAAAGTTAACGTATAATCAAACCGACAAGATCAAGTGAACTGCATACGCTTTTCCCTTGCATCCTTCTCTGCAGTAGTTCTGAGATTTAATTACCAGCTCTAAAGCGCTTCAACATTTTCAGGTGGAAACTACTACATAGAGGAAGGGGGAGTACAAAAGCAGCCTACGTAATTAAGTGCTGCTTGTTTAATTTAATTTTCTCCTTCATTTGATCCTCTCCTAGAATCTTGAAAGTAACCGTCTCTAATACCAGCTGGGTCCTTTTACACTGGCGTTACATTCGCGTGATGATCCTAACGGCAGCAGGAAACAATAACGTAGGGAGATGTGTCTGAGGGTGTCGGTGACAGCCGCGTCTGTGCTAGGATGGGTGCTGGTGGCCGTATGCCGGGATGGTGTAATGGTGACGATACTCGCTCTGGTTTCGAAGGGACATTTGCCTCGCGAGGGATGCGGCCTCTTAGCGGCAAAACTGGGCTTTCGGAAGGTATCAGGAATTTCACCTCCCAGTGCACCAAGAGGGTTTGCCAAGAAAATACGATAAAGAATTTGCATTTGGTAATCCAGATGAGAGCTGTAAAGAGAAAATACAAATGGGTTAAGCTGTAAATTACTGCTGTTCCTCATTTCCCCCTCTCCCTATTCCCTTGGAAATTAGCCAGTTGCTCTCTGGAATCACTAATTCTTACAAGCTGCCCGTGCCCGTCTAGCATCAGAAAGACAAGGAGGTTTACTTACGGTTTGTTTCTCTGTTTAACTGTCCTTCCTTTCCAAATATCTTTAAATGAAAAACGTTAATGAAAATTTCAAGAGACGTCAGGATTCCTTGTGCGACACCTCTTTAACAGCCCCAAACCCACCTGTACAGAAATAAAAAGTGAGTGTTATGGATCGGGCTGCCGCGATTATTTGTCAGCAACCGTCACGGTACAAGAGCAGGGAGCTGGGGTGATGCCTGGGTTCTTACAGACCTCCTCTCGGTAGCGCTTCTGAAACAGCGAATTAGGACACCAAGTAACTTACCTGGGCCCTCTCTGGTCCTCTCCAGAGGGGAGCTGTGCACTCTGGCAGCGGTAGGGAGTTTCTTTTTCGTTCGGGGGAGTTTTATATGACTTGGGTTTTGTGTTTTCAATCCTATATCCTGAAGCGGAGGTGTCATTTTGAAATAAAATGCGCGTGCTGCTGCCTTGAGTAGACGTACCTGCAAGTTGGGTTTTGCCAATCCAAAGTCAGGGAGATGGCCAGGAACAGGGGTGGTGCCTGAGAGACCGTGGAAGGATGGAAACGGTCCGAATATTTGTCAGTCCCATTTTTGCGCCTCTCTGGGTATGGTGATTTTTGACGGGAAGAGAACTGGAAGTAACCAAGTACCAGGAAAGCATCTCTTCCCGTTTCCCACATTTAAAACGCCAGAACTCGGATGAGAGAGGCGGTTCTGGAGGGATCTCCCTGGGTGTGAATCCTTCGAGGCTTCCTATCTCATCCCTCTTAGGGGTAGAGAGATTTGAATACATGAAAGTTATCACATATTGGTTTCTCAGGGGTATGAGACCATTAGAGTTGAATGCAGAGAATTAGTATTAATTAAGAGTAATAAGGGAGAAGAATGGGCTGAAGAAAGGCAGGGAACCGGTTGGATTTCCTGCTGACTGTATGTAACACGACTTCGGCAGCTCCGGCGTAGGTCTTGCACCCGAATCACATCTCAGCGGTGGCTCATCTGACGAACACCAGGGTCATCGCGTCTGCCCTGGGTCAGACCTGCCGAAGGTGAAGCCAACCAGGCTCCCTCCATCCGTTTGGCGTGTTGTGGTTAAATACTTGCTTCCCCACGGTGATAATGGATGCGTCACTATTAAATAAGATTAAGCAACAGTTTCTGTCACGCAGCACGGTTATTGGTTCAGATTCAGGGGTATTGGAAATCACTGGGATGCTTTGGCTTCAGGTTTTGGGTTGGATCGTGCGCGTGGGGATGAGTTTCAAAATGTCCTTCATCCTCACCCATCCTGTTGTCCCCAAGGCAGGTTTCAAGCTGGGGGTCCTGACGCCGAATGCTGTGGGGAGGGGGAGACACGGGCTCAGGGCTTCCCCAGCACTGCGCGGGGGGCTGGAGAAAGGCTGCCCGGCAGAGATAGGGAAGCTTGTTCTTTTGGGCTCTACTCCCTGCAGCTTAATGTCATGTTTTGCTGATCACAAAAAGCCTCGGAGGAGAGACTTGCAGGGCTGCAAACATTCCCCATCGGATGGCTCAGCATTGCATAGGGCCAAACGTATTAGCGCAGCTACAGAGAGGCGCGTCGTGTCCCTGTGGTCATTTCCGAGAGGACGGAAAGTGATTCTGACGGTGGGTTTTTCCTCCTTTCCTCCTCTCTTTCCCCTCTTTTTCTTTCCTTTTTTTCTTTCTTCCCCCCCCCCCCCTCCGCCTTTTGCAGCAAAACGCAGCGATCTGGGAATGTGTCCATATGGAATTGAAATGTGCCTGGGGTTGGTTGGAGGGAGGGGGAACGGGTCCTGCTGGAAGCCCGAACCCGCACTGGCACCTCCGGGCTGGCACAGCCCCTCTCTGCCACCCCCATCCTCCCAGGAGCTGAGGAGCCGAACGCTTTTTTCCCCCCTTCCCATTTCCCTGTATTTATTTGTGCATTTTTCGTTTTAAAAAAAGAAAAGCTGAGATCCCCAGGATGAGAAAATGGCTCTCCTCTCCTTTTTTCCTCCTTCTCCCTTTCCCGACTCGCCGAGCCAGCTGGGGCAATGCCACAATTCAAGGCGTCTCGAGACAGAATCCAGCTCGCTGCCTTGTGATCTGCATGTCAAGGTGAAACTGCAATAAGATAATAATGTCAGTATCCCCAGAAGGCAGGCGGTAAAAGATACTAATTGCATTTCACTGAAGGCTTCAGAAACGCTCAGCAGCTGGAAAGCTGAGGAGAATTTTGATGCTATTCTTATAAGGGAAGATTTTTTTATTTTTTTTTTCTCCCCCTTACACTGTTTGTAAATCTATTACAGAACATGGGGAGTGGAAGCGGGGGAAGGGAATGTATAAAACCAGTTAAAGGCTTAATGTTTCCCATTATATTTTGTGAGCTGTAGGTGGTCTAGAGCTTATAAAAATGTAGCACATTCCCTTGTAATCAACCATAATAATTTATTATTATTATTTATTATGATTTGCTGTTATTTTGCACATACAAAGGCCCCTGCCAAGGCACTGAGAGCTCTGCACAAATAGTTAACATTTATTATAGCAGTAGTAATGTTTAAAAATATTAACTAAATAAAATAAAAATACCAGCTCTAAAGAGCTGAGGACAGCTTTGTTATTGGAAAATAAATGCAGGAAGGCAAATATCTTGCAGAATGGCTGATAGTGATTTGAATAGAAAAGTGCCTGGTGAGGGGGGAAACATATTTTCAACTCCTGGAAAAATGCAAAGGGCTTGGTTTGGAGATGTGCCCCCAGTTCTGCACCCAGGGTTTCGCCCAGCACAAATGGGGACCCCCTCGGTGGCCAGAATAACGCCCGGTAGTGTGGGCACGCGTCTGCTGGCCGTGCTTGGGCTCAGGGATGCGTTACCTGGTTGCATGGAAGGACTCTCCTTGGAGAGTGGATTTCTTTAGCCCCAGAGGGTTGTGATCCATTCCCGGCCGTCTGCACCGCTCTGCTTTATTGCTGTGCTGGTCTTCTCCAGGGAAGCTGGAGCCCAAGTCCAGGGTCCCCGGCCAGTGTTTCCCAACCTCCTTCCCATCCTTTGCCTTTGTTCTATCTCAAATCTTTGTTCTGTCTCAAATCTTTTATCCCAAGGAGGAAGGAAAAGTCTTCAGCCTCCACTTTGCGGCAGGGCATTGCCAGTGGGTCAGCAGTGGGGCAATATTACTGCCCCTCCTGCAGCCTGGGCTGAAGGGGAGGTTACGGGAACGTTGGGTGAAGGGCAGGATGCTGCTGTGGGTGAGGAACCATCTGAGAGCTCACAGGAGAAAAAATTATGCTGAAGTTTTAACAGCGGGATGCGATAGGGATGTGTATGGGACCTGGTACCGCACAGTGTATTTGTTCTGGGGAGGGGGCGCAGGAAAGGTGAACAGATGAACAGCAAAACTTGCAAGAGCCTGAGATACCTTTGGGTTAGGCTAGCAAAGAGGTGGAACGCCTCGCAAAGGTTTTCCCCTGGCAAAGCTGAAGGGCTGAGCAGTGTGCTGGTGAGAGGCTAAAAAGCAAAGTGTGCTGCCCACGGGAAGGAGCCCTGGGAGCACGCTGAGGTCTAAATTAGCCGTAACCATTTGGGAAGAGGAGAGCAGCGTCAACAGAGACATCCGCGTGCAAATCTCTGCTCTCCTTTACAGCTGCTCCCAGATAAGCGAAGAAAATTTGAGGAAGAATGGGATTAAAAATATTGCTGAGAGTATTATAATGCCAGCACATAAATCAGTGCTGTGGTCTTGCCTGGAATAGTGTGTTCGTTTCTAGTCAATCTGTCTCAAAAAGATACAGCGGGAATAGAAGGGGTCAAGAGATAGGCAACAAAAATTATTGGAGACACTGAAAGACTTCCAGATGAGGGGAGACTGAGGGATGAGGGAGAACATTTATTTTGAAGATGGGATAAATATGAGGGGATATGATCCATGCACATAAAAAAGGAGGTAGTAAATGGCACGGGAAAGGTAAATCAGGCGCTGGTAGTCACCCTCTCTTGTGAGACGGAAACCAGGGAGCACCTGATGGGACTGAACGGCGGCGAGTAGAACATTGTCCACAGGACATATATTTTCCATGCTGTTAACTGCTGGGAGTACCCGGCAGCACCGGGGCGAGCGGGTGGTTAACGGGACTCAGGGAGGCCTGAAAGGGGACGTGGGTACCCAGAGCATCGCTGGGAGCGTGGGGGATGCAAGCACCTCATCCCGTCTGCCTCGTTATTCTGGCACCCCAGAGCCGTAGCTGCATTAAGGGGGGGGTCACAAAGTCATCCCCCCTCGCCAGGGCACCTCCGCCTTGCTGGGGCGAGAGGCACCTCCCTGGTGGTGCTGGTGCTACTGTGGGTGCTGCAGAAGAGCTTGGTGGGGCTGGAGGAGGTGGTCTGTGTTAGTGGCGGTGGGGACACGGTGGGACAGGCGTGCGTGTACCCTGCGGTGCTGCATCTCCGTGTGTGGAGCCCCTTGGCACTGGGGTGGCCACCACGCCAGCTGGTGGGTGATGTGGCTGTGAAACCCATCAGGACAGTCTCTGCTTGAGGATGAGGAGGGACGGAGGCTCGGCGCTGGCGCTACGGCAGGTGTCTGCAGGCTGCCAATGAGGGGTGCGAAGCAGGAGGGTTAATGGTGCTGGTGGAGCACGTCACTGTGGTTATCTGATCTCCTCTTAGTCCTGACAGCTCTGCCCAGGTCCCTTCCGGGGCTGCCCTGGGGACGCGCTGGTGTGACTCAGCCGCACGCCCACGCTCCCACCCCACCCCAGTGCTGTGGAGGTTCAAAGGCCGGGCGTAAACTGGGCTGAATCAAAACGCTTGGCGTAAACTGGGCTGAATCAAAACGCTTGGCATAAACCGGTCTGAATCAAAACGCTTGGCTGTGGTGGTTCTTTGCTGTGCTGGGGATTATGACGTTTGGTCTAAATCTGCACCATCAGATAAGGCTGGGCTCCTGCCCAGGCGTGCAGGCGGAGCCCAAAGGAGTCAGCAGGATGCTGAGCGAGCGTAACGCTCCCGGGTACCCTGTGCCTCTGCAGGGTTAGGCCCAGCTCGTGGAACTGGAGTGGCTGAGCTAGGGCACAACGATATGTTACATGCGCTATATCCACACGGTACAAACTCCTGATGTGTTGGCTCAATGCGGGACCTGCGGAATCATTCCTCAGGGGCCATCAGAGCCCTGTCCTGCAGCCCCCTGAGCAAGGTGACCCCATGTGACACACGGGGATTTTTTTCTCCTTTCATCATCTCCCCAGGGGCAAAAGTGTGTGCAGTGGCGTGTTTTGTTTTGGTAGGGGTTAGTTTTTTTTAAAAAAACCCAACATGTTTCAAATACGCTGGTTGCTATGTGTTTGTGTCAGAGAAAGCCGGGTCGGGGGTGAGTGCCGAGCAGCCGGAGCAGAAGTGGTGGGTTCTGCAGCGAGTCTCGGTTTCTGGTTTGCTCTCGGTTTGGCCTCCCCCGAGTTGTTTCCCACGCAGATGAGCTCTGTTTTCAGTGCGAGGAGTTCTGTTCCAGAGGAAAAAAATTATCAAATGTGGCGGCCTGGGTAGTCTTTGAGCTTTCTTCCTGGGAGGCCTGAGTCAATAGGGGCCACAACTGGGTTAATCTTGTACGCAATGGCAGTGTGGGAAGCAGAGATGTAGAGAGGATGGGACTGATGGAGGTACGTGGAGATGCAGGACCGTGCTCTCCGGAGCTCTAAAGCTTGTGTGCGCACCTATATCATGGTGCTGTACAGCAAAGGAGATGTGGCAAAGTAACTGCAGTGATGTCAGGGTGTGAACCAAGGGGGAGAACGTCCAAACCTGGGGCCAACAGGAGAATCTGCCAAAGGGTGATGCTCCTTGAGAACAAGTTTCAGCAGAGACCCTAGAGCAGTCCAGTGCCCTGAACGGGGTGGGACCTTCAGTTCTTTGTAAATCTCTCACGCTCAGAACTAAAAATACTTTCCTCTGTCTTGCTGGAGGTCAGTTCACGCATTCTTCATCCCCAGCTCATAGAAACACAGAAGCGTTTGGGTGGCAGCAGTGCGATCCCATGGGAAGGCTGCCTGTCTCTGCATTTTGTGCACAACCTGATGCTGTCTGAGAAGCTCCTCCAGGGCTGTGTGTAGCCGTGGAAGGGATGAGGCAAGGATCTGGCTGACCAGCGAGGTGTCTCGCCATGGCAGTTGTGTTCCCAGAGCTGCATACTCAGGTGTCTGATAAATGACATTTCATAAAACAACATGTAAAGATAGTGAAAACCTGCTAAACCTCTGGGACTCAGGTTTTCAAGGTAGAGTAGTGCAGTAGAGACCCTTTGGTCCATGCAAAAAAAAAAAAAAAAAATGCTCCTGAGAGGATTCCCATACAGAATTATTTTACAGAAGGCATCTGCACTAAGAACACTCTTTGTAGACTCATTCCAGCTCGGGGTAATGCCCCCTTTTGATTCCTTAATATGCATCCATCTGCCCTGATTTAGCAGCTTGGCCATTAGGGGTGAGATAGTTATTCCAGGCTGCCTTTTCCTCAGTGGGAGGAACAGGGCAATTCATCCCAATCTGAGACAAACCACAACGATTACTCTGGAGGGATTCCTATTTTTCTTGACTTTAAAGGGAGCTTTCAAGTCTAGGTTGAAATTAAGCATCTAACTTTTAAAGCTCATGACATGAATCTCGCCCTGAAGGTAAACACCATTTAGGTGCTTACCCAGCGTGTAGGTCACTCTAAAATCCCTGCAGGAAAATAGCCGTTAGAGAATCCGGCATTGCATTCACTTCGGCAGGGGAAATCATGGCCATCAGAAGCTGTTAGCCAGGCTATCAAGGATGTTTCTTGTGTAAGCATCCAGGGTCCCATTGGCTGTGTCTTATTTGACCAAGCATGACCAGAAAGTGCTTTGTACCCATGTTGTGCTTGTCCAAGGAGCAGCCTCAGACCAGGCTGTCCATATATCCCATCTGCATCTGAGTGTCAGCCCTGGAGACATATCCAGGAAAACCCCACACCTTGGACTTCGGTTACAGCTGATCATAGAGTCACAGAATAGAATGGTTTGGGTTGGAAGGGACCTTAAAGCCCACCCAGTGCCACCCCCTGCCCTGGGCAGGGACACCTCCCACCAGCCCAGGTTGCTCCAAGCCCCGTCCAGCCTGGCCTTGAACCCCTCCAGGGATGGGGCAGCCACAGCTTCTCTGGGCAACCTGGGCCAGGGGCTCACCACCCTCAGAATGAAAAATTCCTTCCTAATATCCAAACTAAATCTCCCCTCTTTCAGTTTGGAACTGTTCCCCCTCATCCTATGGCTCCCCTCCCTGATCCAGAGTCCCTCCCCATCTCTCCTGTAGGCCCCCTTTAGGGACTGGGAGGGGCTCTAAGGTCTCCCCGGAGCCTTCTCTTCTCCAGGTTGAACCCCCCAGCTCTCTCAGCCTGTCCTCACAGCAGAGGGGCTCCAGCCCTGATGACATGCATGGTCAAATTTTCAAAGGTATTTATTTGCCTAAAGTTTCAAAAGGCCATTCATTGTCTCAGATTTGGAAGAATTTGCAGAAGTACCTCATCGCTCTGACTCTGGAGCCTAACTTAGCTAAGGACATTGGGATTTTGTGTAGGAACCCACGTACAGCTTTAGGTACCTTTGGGAATTTTCTGCTGAACATCAAGCCATTGTTCTAGTGAAAGCGTTACAGTTTGGTTTAACAGTAGAGGGTCTTCAGTGGTCTGAATTACAGCAAATTTACTTACAGTTTTCATTATTGGGAAGTTCAGAAGAAGGAATTATCCCACCAGGGAGTGCTGTTTAATTTCTGAGGAACCATTTTCTTGTCCTGATATAAATTTGATTGTAATGACAGGCAATTGTGGCAATAGTATAACAATGATAAACCATTGTGGAAATAGCAGTATTTTCAGTGCAACTTTATGAAAATCCTTCAGAATGTAAACTAAATTAAACCAGAAAGCCAGATAATATGGGCTTAGTTTTTATGCCATGTTTGGTTCGCTTTTTACTCAATAAAGACTAAGATGAAAGAGGAGAGGCGCCAACCTCAGTATTTGGCTTCATCCTTCTGCTTCATTAAGGTCATTATAATCTGCTTTGAGGTTGTATAGAGATCTTAAAATGTCATAAATTGCCTCTTTTTATGTACAGTGGGTCCAGAACTGGGCAAGAAAGGGTTGATGTGGGCTGGGTACATTGAGAGTTCACAAATGTGAGCCTCGCCTGTGTCATTTGCTCCACAAAAGTTGTAGTACTGTCATGTTAGACCCCAAAAAACACATACTTTTTTGAATCTAGAGCCCTTGGAGCCCTGGTTTTCATCATCCTTTTGCTCTAGAAGGGATCAGGTTCTTTATATCTGATTTGGATCTCATGTATCCCAAGGTGTGGGCCACAGACATCAGCACATTTTAGTGAGACCGAGTGAATACTCCACCTGACCCCTTCTTTTGCCTAGGGCTTTGCAGCATCATTTCCACCCGCTGATCCCCTTGCCGTGCTCTGAGAACATTGCTATCGTCTTCATTTAAATTTCACACTGGTCTAAATGTCCAAGGCTAAGTTCTGGCATGCAGAATCGAACGGAAATTCACATTTTTAAATTAGCAGCCGGTGGAAATGAATGAATGGCTCTTCCCTAGGGAGATGTTCTGGATCGGCTCCGTACGACAGTCCTGCAAACTGGGCTGCTGCTGATAATACCACAGCTTTTGCTGGGGCCTCTGCAGCACACGGAAGCTGGAGGTCGCGGCAGCAGCTCGGCTTTACCAGGGCGGGAGGAATAAGCTCAACGTCTCATTCCCCCGGGAGTGCGGCACGCTGATGTTTGCTGTCAGTCCAAATCTCGTCTCCGAAGGGAACAATGCAAAAGCCAAACCTCTCTCCGACTCTCACCCCTTGATTTCTCTTTTGCAGTGGGCTATGCCCATTTCCCAGGTTCAGAAAATACAGCCTTGAAAGGGTGTGTTGAACAGCACGGCCCCAGCTCCGCGCCTCGGACCCGCTCCCGTGCTGGTGTGGGCACAGGCACACAAAATACTGCACCTGGATAATTACTTGAGTAGAGGTTCCTCCCCCCCGCGCTCTGCTTAACACGGCTATTTCGGTGGCAGCTCGCCAAGCCGGAAAAGCAGATCAGCAAAGGGAAGCACATACATTTATGTACGGACTTTGTCAGCCCGTGCAGGTAGCTGGCGAGGTCCCGTCTGCCAACGCTGCGCTCTGTTGTGTTCACGTCACTGTTCTTGGTAGGATGCCATGCCTTAGGGACGCAGCCCCATTGCCTCTCAAGTGTGCTATGCATCCTCCGGGGCAGCCCGGTAAAACAAGAATGTCAAGGAGAGACAGTGCAGATCACACAAGTGGGAAATCTCCGTTAGAGATTTTTTGGGGCTCTTCCTTAGAAAGGCAAACTGGGAAAACATGAATTTTTGGAGAGGGGATGGGGTATCCAAGGCATGAGAAATTGTCGGGGAACTATCTGATGAACCCATTTGATGGGATTAAATAAAAAGTGAAAAATAAATGCTTTTCTCTATGTTTCTTTGTCACTATTGCTAAAATATTGAAGTTTAAACAAGGAGGCTTTTAATGGAGGGTTGTCTCACAGGGTGTATTGTATTCACTGGAGTTTGCTCTCTCCTTGGCTAATTATATATATTTATCCATCTTATTGAAAGCTTCTCCAGGGCAAAGAGATGCTGGTTTATTTCTTTATTTAATAAAGGAAACGCGTAGCGGAGAGAGATCTGTTAAATATCAAGGTGGTTCAGGCTCTGATACTCCGGCTCCTCGTAGGGGGCTGGAAGGGGACGTTGCAGAGGGGTCGATGGGAGAAAGGAGCTCCCACCTCCACGTGGCACGGCTGCAGGCGCAGGCAGGAGGTGGGGAATCCCAGGGCAGGAGATCTTGTGAGCGGTTTGGGCTGAGACCATCTTGAGGAACTTGTGGCCATCCTCCATATCCTTAGGATCCATTGAAGAGTCAAGTCCAGCCCCGCTGGATCTGTGCCAGGTGATCGCTCTGTAGCTGTTACGTCCCCTCTCCTTGATCCTCCCAACTTCTCTTCTTGTGTTCAGGTTTCATTAAACATCTCCTCTCCCCCTATTCCTGTGTCATGTCTCAGCACCTGCAGCATCTTCGGGCAAAGGGCTCCACAGCGCAACTGCCAGAAGGAGCTGGTTCTGCATAGAATCGTAGAATCATGATTCTCTGAGTAATGCGTGTTTCTACGCATGCGTAATCATGGTTCTGTGCAGAACCAGCTCCTTCTGCTGCTTCTGCACATGGCATCCACAAGCTCCATTTGAAATCCCTCAGTAGGGGAAGAGACCATGGGCAGTCTCTCTCCAGGCGAAGTCTCTCCTTACTCACAGGCTCTCCACCCTCCCCAGGTGATGCCTGCCCAGGCTCGCAGGGGTTATCCCTAGCGATGTGGCTGTCCATGCCCAACAAGGGACAGAAAGGTGGACCTGTGGCTTGAGGAGGAGAGCACATCATCCAGCAAACGTTGGTCTGGAGAGCACGCAGCCGCCTTGTGCGCTCTGCTGTGTTCACTCAGATGGCACGAGGAGCCGAGGCACAGGAGCAGATGTGACATGTGGGGCCAGTGGAGGTATTTCGGGGCCGTGGGAGGCTGTGCTTGTCCTCACAGCCCTGCCCTGGGGGATCTCGGGGCACACAAAGCACCAGATCGCACCCAGCAGCAGCCTCAGCTCCTTTCTCCTGTCCATAACGGCATCTCAGACAATAACCTGCTGTACTAAATGGGCAGTCTTCTAATTAGTGCCTATTTTAATCACGGAAAAGTTGTAATGCTGGGAGAAAAATCCCGCTCCTGTATAGCCAGGGACCGGCCTGGGCAGGAAAGCATCTGCGTGACATGGTCACAGCAGCCGTGTCGTTATGGCCTGCCAGGGAGCAGTGCTCGTTTTCCTGCCAGCCAGGGTTCTTTCTCCGCTTGCGACCATCAAACTCCTGAATCCCTGGAAATGGCACGAATACGGGGGGGTCATTTTCTTCCTTATCAATTTTGTTTTGCAGCTTGGTGAAAAATGTGAGATCTTCATTTGGGGCTGCTGCTAGACAGCTATGTGCTGGCTCCTTTGACTTATTTATATCCTAAGGACGCTGCTTTATTTATTTCTTTTTTTGCTTGGCTATCCAGTCGAGCGCCGTATGTTTTCTTCTGCGGGGAGGGGAGCTCTCAGGTGCAGGTTCTGCAGCTTTGGGTTGTCACTTACTGTCACTTAGGTCACTTTTTGAGTGAAAGGGGATGTGGTCTTCACAGCTGGAGCATTTATTTGGGAATAACTGCCTTGGATCAGCTAAAGGGTTGCGTTGCTCTTTGGATTCGTGTTCTGGATTTGCCACGCCCACTGTGACGTCACAGCTGGCGTTATGAGCACACAGGGGTGACACCGTATGGGCTGATGACCGCTGGGGCTCCCGTCTTGCACACCATCATCTATTCCCCCTCTCCGCTCCCTCCTTGTCGTCTCAGCCAGCCACCCTTAAGGGGTGCTTTGTCTGTACGCATCCCCGTCGTCATCTCATGTGAGAAGCAGGCGAGCGAAGCGTTGCAAGGCGAGAAAGCTGGATTTTAGTGGGGGAGCGTACAGGAAGTAAATAAAATTTTGGCAGTTGCTTCTGTGTAGAAGCTGACATAGACTCCCAGGTTACGGCACCTGGAGCTGGGCTCCTCTATCCAAATTTAGACAGCTTCAGCTGAGCTATTCATCCAGATTCCCCGTGTAGCTGATCGGCAGCGCTAGTGCACGATTCATCTCATCCTGAGGTGCATGTCAGAAAATAGGTCAGATGGATTGTGCTTTAAAAGTGCTCATTTTCCTAACGGCGGTTGTGCTGACGAGCACAGATGTAGATCCTTCTGTACGTCTGGAGTAGGGGGAGGCAGAACCCACCCTTGGAAACCAGCAGCGTTGGCACGTGGAAAAGGATGCTGATATAATTCCTGCTGTTTCCCCAAGGCAGCGTCAGTCTCCCACACCCAAAGCCCCAGGCTTTGTGGGGCTGGGGGTCCGTAACAAGCCCCGTCCAGGGGCCAGTCCTCTCCCCACGCTGGGTAAAGAAAATCGGCAACAGGGCATCGCCAGCTCACTGAGCTCAGGTTATGGCTCCTGCTGCCTCTCTTGCCTCCTGGATGAGCAAACTATTTTTTCAACGTCTTTCAGAGGAATATAACTAGGAGCTAAAAATATCCCTTTGGGCCCTGCTCTCCCCCTGCCAAGACATGGGCTTGCTGCAGGGGTGGTGCTGGGGGGCTCGGGACTGTACCTGCCGCGTGGCAGCTCCCTGAAGAGAGACGGGAGATCCCCCCAGGTCTCTCTTAGGGGGGATTGCAGCATTAAATCGCAGCCCTCCGTGGTCCCTGCCCAGCAGTCGGAGGTGGAAGGGGGAAGGGCAGTGCGTGCGGTGCACTCTGCTTAGGGAACGTACTTATTTTTAATGATAATATTTAGAAATTAGATTGCCATCTGATTAAGGCAGGACCTAGCCCTTTCTGTGCAGCAGCTATCATATTGTTGGCCATACAGGGTAATAAATAACACCGAGAGATGATGATAATGCCGGAGATTGAGCGTAGGATGTCAGAGGAGGGATGCAGCATTTTCAATAGGCGTCCTTCCTGCCAGTGACCCTATTGAGGTGGTGTTTGTGTGCTCTGGGCAGATGTCCCGAAGCTGCTGCATGATGTACCGGGGCCAAGTGTTGGTCATCAGCGGGTCCAGCAAGACCCGGTGGCAGCCACCACGTCCCTGCGCTACCGGTGCCCTGCGGGGGGAAGTTCACACCCAGGAAAACATGACAAAAAATAATATTCCACTCCGATGTCCAAAAAACTGGTGCCAAGCGGTCCGTGGTGCATGGCTGTGGGGGTAAATGAGGCTGCCGCCCCCGGTCAGAAGCAGAAGTCCTCGCTCCAGGGCACAGGAGAAGCACGAACCCACCGCCTGAGCAGAGCCTGCGTAATGTCTGCGGCTGTTTTCAAACTGCAGCCAAATTTCGGATGTGCTCCCTTCCTCCTGCCCCGAGACGGGTGCAAATAAGCTTGCAAATAAATCCGTACATCTAAACTGGTGTGTGCACACAGTAACACCCCTGCGCACACGCGCCACTCACGGCCCGAGCCTTTGGCTGCTGGAGATGCTTACAGCCAAGCTGTAAAAGAGCTAAAAAGACAGGAATTTGGGGAGACAGGGAAAAGAGGGAGGGCACGGCAGCCTGATGGAAACCCCGACAGCACCTTAACCCTGTCAGCACGGGCTGGCATCGCCCTAACGGGCCGCTGCCTTGATGGGAAGCGGCAAGCGGAGCTGCTGCTTTTCACAGCGCTGGATTATGGAAGGGGCAGGCAGCTGAAGGCGACGGGCTATTGTCTGAAAGATGAAATTTATTACAGGGCACCATACAAAGCCTAAATTAGGCTATCCAGGAAAAGGGGGGGTGGGGGGAAAGCCCTTGGTGTGTGTTATATGTATGCAGAGCTTGTCATATCGAGTAATGTAGTGCAATAAGGCTGAACCAGGCAGTAATGGGCTGCGGGGCTGCTTTTCTGCTTCTCTCTCGGTGGTTTTGGTGGTGGTGGTGTGGCACTGAATGGGGTTCTTTAAACAGATGCTTGAGGAGTCGCACTCCAGCGACCGGCAATTAAAAGAAAAAGAAAAAAAAAAGGAAAGAGGAAGGAAGGGAAAGAAAAAAAAAAGAGAGGAAAAAAATGTTAAAAGCACAAGATTGGCAGAAATCATTTTTCAAAAGAAAAGAGCTTGGGGGTGGGGACGAGCTGGGAGAAGACTGTCAGGCTGTGGAAAAGTTTAATAAATTCCATGTCACTCTAAAGACCGTCGTGTGCAGAGTTGCCCAAGGCCAATAAAACCCGATAAACCTCTGATAGGCTGGCTCCGCTGCACTGGCACACGTTATTGCTTTGATACCTTACACAAAAATAGGGTGCTTTTTTGTTGTTTTTGATATGGTAAGAGGCCTTGCAGCGTGCTGTTCTTTATAAGATATATATATATATAAAATCCATGATAAAAACACCAAAGGATTTAAGTGTGTAGCTGTCATCAGTTACTATTTAACTGAGCGAAACATGTTAAAAGCAGCAACAATACAATATAGCAGGGAACGCATGAAAGCTCAGGCAATCTTCCTCCCACATTTAAGAGAAAGTGCTTTTTAAAACCATAATCTTGGTAGGGTTTGTGGGGAGGGGGAGAGGGGAAGATGGAGAAAGCGGGGAGAAGCATCTCTTGTTTTTGTTTAACTTCAGCGAGTCATTTGCCTGATGTGGCAAACCTTGGGAGTATTTGCTTAATTTTTCTCCCAGGAATGGCTCGGCTGAGCTAACGTGTTTTGGGCTGTGAGCTGCCTGGTTCTCACTGTAGAATGGGGGGGGTCTCACGGGCCAGCACCAACCAGCTTGGGGAGCAGCAGCCATCTCTCATGCTCATACCCTTGGGTGATTCAGCTGAGCTCTCCGAGCCTTTATTTCCCTCCCTGGCCCTTTTTGTGGAAGCACGGGTATGGTTTTCAGGGCACATTGCATAGCGCATCCTTCCCAGTGCAAGCGTGGGGTTAATGCATTTAAAAGGACCTTGGCCATTGGAGCAATGGGAAATTTGGTGGTTTCTCCTTGTTAGGTATTTAAACTGGAAGAGGGTAGACTTAGGTTAGACATTAGGAAGAAATTCTTTGCTGTGGGGGTGGTGAGCCCCTGGCCCAGGTTGCCCAGAGAAGCTGTGGCTGCCCCATCCCTGGAGGGGTTCAAGGCCAGTCTGGACGGGGCTTGGAGCAACCTGGGCTGGTGGGAGGTGTCCCTGCCCAGGGCAGGGGGTGGCACTGGGTGGGCTTTAAGGTCCCTTCCAACCCAAACCATTCCATGATCATGCCAGTGTTTTCATCAGTTTTAGGTCTCTGCCTGTGATCCCTGTGGACCAGTATTGAAAGGACCTGTGAATTTCCACTAAAAGTGGGGTGAAGCTGCTGCTGCTCCTGGCAGGCAGTGCAGACACCCCGCTCCTGCCCAGGGGCTGGCAGTGGGTCCCAGGCTGGCCTGGAGCTGAGCCCCATTGCCTTGATGTTCCTATCAGCTCTGGCAAAACTCAAGGATACGGGGTGGGCAGGGAACACAACCTGGACAGGCAGCGTGGGGCCGTGGTGGTGGCGAAGTACCAGTTTTCCAAGACCTTTTTCTTGCCTTGGAGAAGAGGTGGGTGGCAGGAGCTGGGGAGCTGCCAGGTCCCCGTGGTCCCGCTGGTGCTGCCGGGCAGCGCAGGCAGCCCTGAGCTCTGCGGGGACTCCCTTCCTCTATTTATTACCCAGTTTCTCCATTTGTTGTGCTGGTATTTACAGGTCACGATTGAAGCGTGCTCAGGGATGACCAGGTTTATAGCGGGTTTTTTATAGTTGTCTCTCTGAAGAGCTGAAAGTCGAAATCATCAGCTGGAAAAAGTCCATGAGGCTGCAGAGAGCTGGGACTGGCCGGACTGGGGACGGGGCTCCCCATGTTTGAATTTCCACGTAACTTTTCCACACCTTCACCTCTTGGGCAAGCTGGAGTTTTCCAGGTTTGGGTGACTGTACGAAGCTGAATAGTTGGAATATTTGGGCAAGATGAGTTTGGCTGGCTGCAACAGCCTGGCCTTGCTGAAGGCAGTGTAAGAAACTCTTTTTTTCTTGTTGTTATGTGAGAAGTAGTTGCAGGGTGCTGTTTCCAAAAAGATGAAATTTGGCCTGGGAAATTGTTGAGAAATGCTCGTCGTTCAAATGGGGTTTGATTCGGTGGCGGTAAGAAACCTTGATAATCACATCCTTAGCATGGCCAATATATTTTTTCATCTAAACTGCCAGCTGTTTTCTGCTCCCCTCCCTCCAGACGCATGTTTCATAGGGGAAAGCACAACTCCAGAAAAATCCTTCTCTTCCCTCTGTGCTAGTTGTAGTTGGCAGGAGGACACTTACTTCCAGGGTTTGCAAAACACACAAAAATACAGGCTCACTAAATGAGGGGGGGGTTCGCTTATTTTTCCCCTCTGACAAGTATTGATTTTCTTTCTGAAGTGTCTTTGGAGCAAAAGTTACACAGTTTGAAATTTAACTCCAACAAATTGGAAGATTCAGGTTGAATCTCCCTTTCTGCTGGGTAACTTTGGGTGAGTCGCCCAACCTCTTGCTTTCTCCCTGCCCAAACAAAGCCAGGACTTTTCCTTTTCTTTCACCACTCCCTGCTTTTGCCTATTAAAATACAAAACCCTGTGGCTCTGGAAGAAGCAGCCCTGGGTGGTTCCTCTCTCTTATGTGCATTTACTGTGTCTGTCTGTGGGAGGACAGGCCAGGAGTATCCTGATAGCCTTTTACAGAGGGGAAAAAAATGTGGCTTTATCCAACATGTTGCTTCTGGACAGATAAATAGTGATTCCCTGGCAAAATTCCTGCTTGCATAAAGCTTTGCCTCGTCTCTCCTCTGGCTTTACTTTGGGAGGCCACAGCTCAGCTCAGTGCAAGGAGGATACGCTTATAGAGATACCTGCAGAAGGGAAAGGTAAAGAAAAGAGGCTGCAAATGTTTAATGTTGTCCACATATCAGCAGCCTTCACTCTGTTCATCATAATCCCATTTTCTGCCTCAGACGTGTCATTACTGCCCACCGGATTTGGGGAGATAGCGGCAGGAAATGAGCTGGAAAAACATCAGACAGTTTGGGTCTTTTTTTAAAAGTCATTAACACCTTTAAGATATTTAATGAACTGCAGGCAGCTCTCAGAGTGGAGAAGGATAAATTCACTGCGGGTATGACAGTGAAGGGAGGCTCCGCAGAAAGGCAAGAGGAAAGCGCTGGGTTTCATTTGGACTGGGCTGGAGGGCAAGGAGAGCTGAGGGCAAACCCTGTCCGCATGCCAAAGAGAAGAGGGGAAATAAAAAAGGCAGAAGTGTGGGGTTCTCTCTCCCCAGGGGCCCCCATGGGCAAACAGAAGTGTGAAGGGGTGCTCCCATATGTGCTCCCCTACCCCAGCAACACTGCAGTGCTTGCAAAGATGTTGCCTCGATGGAGGTACACCATCGCTTGCCCATTGTTCACTCCGCGGAGGCACACCATCACCCGCCCATCGTTCACTCCATGGAGGCACACCATCACCTGCCCATCGTTCACTCCGTGGAGGCACACCATCACTTGCCCATCATTCACTCCATGGAGGCACAGCATCACCTGCCCATCGTTCACTCCATGGAGGCACACCATCACCTGCCCATCGTTCACTCCGTGGAGGCACACCATCACCTGCCCATCATTCACTCCATGGAGGCACACCGTCCCCTGCCCATCATTCACTCCATGGAGGCACACCATCACTTGCCCATCGTTCACTGCATGGAGGCACACCGTCCCCTGCCCATCGTTCAGGCTCCACTGAGCCCATCCGCATTTGCTACCTGTAGTCTTCTGAAGCAGCCTGGAAAAGGGAGGTGAAGCCAAGGTGTTAGCCCAAGCTGAGCCCAATTCCTAACTGCCCAAGCTGCTCCAAAGTGGCAGCTATAAAACGCAACACATCTTAGCCATCGTTAGGTTGGGGCAACGCATCCCAGAATGGTCCCTGCTGCAGATTTATGCCAGTCAAGTCTCAGGCACTTTGGTTTGCTCGTGCACAGCAGCCACCAGCTACAGCCCATGGAGCAGCCCATACCCCTGGGAGCTGCACACAGGCTTCTGCCACTGCCCTCTCCTGTGCTGGCTGCAACCTTATCTGATTTTGATAAAGCATTGTTCTTTTTATGTACTTGCTGTACTCTCCGCACACCTATGAGCGGATCTAATTTGCAGCGCATCTCTCAGGTGGGAAGAGGTATTTATCCTTCTGACAGGCAGAGGGGGGCCGAGCAACTTGTCCAAAGCACCGAGCGAGTCTGCAAATTAGCAGGGACCCAACCCAGACCTGAACTGGTGCCCCAGCTCCTGGCACACACAGCCTGCCTGCTGGCAGCCGCCGGAGACACGAGGTGGAAAGGAGAGCAATTTGTTTTGCAGGTTGCTTATTTGTAAGGACAGGCTTTATATATTTATTTTTTTTTCAGTGCTTTATAATTTAAAATTGCCTGGACTGTCCTGTCTGACATTGTCAAGGTTCCCACGGGTGGCAGTGGTGAGAAGCTGGGATGAAACGGTGGCCCTTGGGGTGGCGCAGACTGGCGAGAAGCCGCACTGCTGCCGGGGGCTTTGCTGGTGGCTGAGTGCTGGCCGCCGTCGGAAACCCTGGGCTCCCTTCCAGGCCGAGGAGGGCTTATAGGATTTAGCAGGCATAAGCTTCGGTGCCGCTTCCCTGCTCTCTTGACCCTTTCCACCTCGACCTCATCAGCCTGGTGCAAACTTGTCACCTCCCCAAGTTCTCCCGTTCACCCGTTCACTGCATCTCCTGTCCCATCCCAGTCACTGCCCTTTGGGCATCTCAGCCCAGTTCCTCTTTTCCCTGACCTTCCTCCCTTTCCCCCCTGACCCTGCCAGTCTCAGTCCTCCCCTCCCCGGCTCATTCCTCTAACCCCAACTCTTCATCAAGGCAGTAGCTGGAGCACAGGGATGGCAGCCCTGCTTCTTGCCCTGGCTTTGTGCAGCTTCTCACCGGGACAGTGAAAAGCACGTGTCTGATCTAAGGCCTTAGCCGCTGCTCTCTGAATTTCAAGATCCTCCTCCAAAGCATGAAAAATTGTCCAAAAATTTCCTACAGACACATTTCTCCTCATTTCCCCTCAAGAAATGGCTGGACTGCAGGGGTTGGTGGGACAGTTCAGCAAGGCCCACACTTGCTGCAGAAAGTTTCAACCCAAACAATTAAATCCCTAAAGGAATTTCCGAAAGCGCCTAAGCAGGTTACATGCCTAATTCTTAGAGCCCAATGGGACTTGGACATCTAATCTTCTTAGCTGCTTTTGAAAATCTTTGCCAGGTGCCTGTTTGCATGTTTAGGTGCTCTAAAACCTTTGCAAGTCTGAGCTGTAGAGTGTGGTCAGTTTGGGTCAGAGCAGAATTGCAGCAAATCCCATCTGGAGACAGTTATTTGGGCTTAAATCTGAGGCGGGCACCCAGCGTGGTCCCCAGCCCTGCTAAGGGATGCCATATGTCATTCGTCATTAGACCGTTTTGTATTATTCTACTTTTTGCAGACTTCTCATGGAGAAGGCAGAAAGGCAGGGCGTTCCCGTATCTGCCCCTGCCCAGAAGAGCATCAGCTCTGTTAGATGCCACAAGAAGCGACTTGACTGTCAAAAGCACTTGCTGTGCTGTGCTTTTTTGGCAAATTTGCCCCATAACGACCATTGCTTTTTGGGACCAGAGCTCTAAATCACGAAGAGCAAAGGCAAAGCCTCCAAGTAGGAGCATTGTGTTGTTGAAACATGAAGAGAGCAGATCTTTGTGTAACAGCAACGCGTCTGTCCTTGCAGTGTGGTTCAAAATCAAAAACTGCCCGTGTAGTTGTCGTGCAAAGCACTGAGCTCCTGGCCAGTGCCACTGATGGAAGGAGAAACGCGGACTTTTTGGTGCTTTGGAAAATCAGGCCACAGGTTTTGAGATTGAAATAGAGACCTATGTGAAAGTCTTGGCTGTAGGCCACCAAGGACAATCCGGAACAGTCATTGCCACCCGAGCGGAGGCAGGTGCTCCAGGTGAGAGCGTGAAGAGCCAGCGCACTCAGCAGTGCCGTGTCCCAGCTCCTAAGCCACTTGGAACCTGACCTTCTTCAGGAGAGCCGTGGCAGAGCATTGCAGCCCAGGGATGCCCATGCAGCCACATCTACCAGCCCCCAAGCCCCAAGGACCTTCCTCCGCTGGGACTCTGACACCCCCCGTCCATTATCTAACCCTACCCCACCCCCAGAAAGTGACCCCATTTTCTGAGAAATTATTTCCAGTGCAATAATTGCAGCTGGAAATTAGACCCCAGTCTTCAAAGAGCGGGCTCTGAAGTGCACATTAGCTGTCTGCCGGGATGAGCCATCTCGCCAGTCCCTGCTCGTCTCCTGCCTGAAATTATGTTTGACTACAGGGCATGAAATGTTATTCATCCTTCCCCATCTCCCTCCCATCCGTTTCTATTCAGATTCAGCACCGAGCGGTAGCAGCAGCAGGTATATGAAAAAGATTTTCAGGTGTTCATGTGTCTTTTCTTTCTTTTTTTTTTTTTCTCCCCCGGTTCCCCTTTTATACATGAGAAAGCAGCATGAAAGGCAAAGCAAATGAGAATGGGAAAGAAAGTGTTGGATTTAAAGCAATCTGTTAACACGGGGGAGTTTATTATCTGCTAACATGGGGCCGCGGCGTGTCAACCGGCACGGGGTGAATGGCAGAAAGAGCCGCCTCTCCCCATGGCCATGGTCAAGGCTGGCGTGGAAAGGGTGGTGCCGAGGCAGCTGATGGGCACGAGGTTAATTCTCATTTCACTCCCTGGCAGTAGCAATTTCACGGATCTCGTCATCTGTGGACAGTTGCAGAAAGGGGAGATCAGAAATGACAAATATCTACATTACCTTCAGAGATTAAAATGCCACCAAATGTTCTTTTAATATGAAACCGCCGGTGGTTCTGGGATTTGGTTTGTGTAAGAGACCTTTTTTCTGGATTGGGTTATTCATTGTTTTTCATTGTTTGTTTTTTGGTTTTTTTTTTTTAAAGAACAAAACACACAGAGGAGAACGTAAAGAAATGCAGAGGTAGCTGGAATTTGGAGGCTACCATGAAAAGCAGAGCAGATATCTTGGTTGGTCATCTCCTGTTTGCATGGATAATTGATAATCATCTATTTTTCCCACCAGTCAAAAACAGAATAAGTTTTAAATAGGACCGGCTCTTGCCGTTTCCTTGTCAGTGTTATCTCATTAGGATCAATACTTTTCTTTGCTTTTCTATAAGCCTGGGAAAATCAGGGGGATGGATTTCCTCTAACAGGATAAAACCCTTGCAAAGGACTTTGGAGAGGTGAGATAAGAAATTAACATTAAGAAACGCGATCACTATCGTATGCAGAGGCTTTGCTTCTGAAACCCATCTGAAACTTGTTTTCTAGCACATTTACATTTTGAACAAGCTCCGGCTCTTGTTGATTTGATAGCCGTGGGCTGTAAAAACACCCGGGGAGTTTTGCTTTGCTGTGAATTGCCCGTCCCTGCACATGGGAAATTCGGTGTGGCACAGACCTTGCAGCTCCAATGGGACCAGCTGGAGCTGCGGGAAGAGGGGCGGGAGGGCACGGGGGACGTGCAGATGTTGCTGCTTGTGCTCCTGCTCACATCAAATTAAACCTGAGCCGTGCAAGGCTTTTATTTCATTTTTCCCTGCTGGGGAGCACAGCAGCATCTGTGCACATCGGTGGAAGAGCCATCCCCTCTCCCGTGTGACACGAGGGCAGTTTGGGATGTTTTTGCTTGTGTCATTTCTTTGCCCACCACGTCCTTGCTCCTCCATAGCTGCCACCCACATCTGCTGTTGTTTGTGGGAGAGGACAGGGGAGCGAGGGAGCCGGTGCGGGGTCTGGACCGAGCCCTGGGGCACTGAGCATGGGCAGAGGAGGAAGGTGAGGAAGAGGTGCCTGGCATGGTGTGCATCCCCTCGCTGCCCTCCCCGGCGCTGGCTGTCCGGGCTCTCTTGTAGCTCCCCGGCGTGTGCTGGTGTTCACTGCTGGAGGCTGGGACACACCATAAATCAAAACCTTCCTCTGCCCTTTGATTAATGTCCAAGGAGGTGTGAGGTGGCAGCGCTGGTGTCCTCAGCGTGGGAGGGGGTGGCAGGGACGAATCCAGAGCGGCTAGCACAATTAGCATTTGTGGAGCAGCACCAGTATGGAGCAGGGGGGCATTTAAATGTATGAGAAACTGGAGGTTGTCCCTTCCCCATCCCTTCCCCATCCCGGAGGTGGTACAGCAGCTCCCTGGCTCTCAGGCGCAGCATCATGCGGATTGGGAGGGTGCTGGAAGCAACTGGGACTTTGGAGGTGTCCTGACCAAGGAAAATCTAAGGCATTTAAAGAGGAAAGATGGGGCGACTCTCCAGGAGTTTAAGGAGAATCCTCCTGGTTTGGCTGGAGAGAAACCAGGAGACTGAAAATTTACTGGGAGGGTGATAGATGCTGGCTGATGAGGGGTGGGAGCTGACAGCTCAGTAGCAAATGAGACATGACAGAAAGGTGGGAGATAATTTAACAGGCTTGGCCTGATATTGTCCTTCATAGTCATGGCTTGATTTTCTCTTGCTTTAGATTTGTCAGATCTGATTTTACACAGAAGATGAGGTTGGGGGGGTACGGTCTGTACTGCACGTACTGCAGAGAGGTGCCTGTGCAGCCTCCTGTTGCTCTTCCAAGCTGCAAACATGCAAGAAGTATTTCGTTTTAAAAGACTGGAAGCATAATAGTGTTGCTGAAAAGACCTCTCCTTCATCAGTTGCCTTCTTGCGAGCTGTTGTGCTATTTTTGCTCCAAATTTCAAATCAAATCCCCCTCCCAAGGCAGAAACCAAGAGCAGGAACTGTCAGGAATTGAAAACTGAGATTTATAACAAAAGCCTTTGACTCCTGGTGTTCGCCTCTAAGCAACAGGCTGCAACCCCCCCTGAGGCTTGGCAGCTCCTCCCGGCTGCAGGAGATGTTTGTGGTGGAGTAAGGGGGAGGTTTGGGGGCTTTGATGTTTTTCTTGAGTCTCTCTCATGAGCAGCTGCATCTCCATGGCGTGGTCCTGCACCCCGGCGCAGCCAGGCTTGTGTATCAGGTGCTGGGGGGGGGTCTTGAGGTTGAGGCATAAATCCGTGCCCTGGAAGCTGCTGGGTACCAACCTTTCCAGCTGGGGGGGATGCCATGAGCTCCCCTCCACCATAGCAAAGCTCTCATCATCCCTCTGGGTGCCAGGGCAGGTGGGTCCTGAGCCACAGTCGTGCCTGTCCACAAGGACCTCCCGGACCTTGCTGGGTGAAGGGTGGTCCCTAAAGGCAGGTGCAGCCCCGCAGCCCCCATGGTCACGGCAGGTTGGGTGCCCCTCTTCCAGCTCTACCTACAAATTAGTAATAATAATAAAAATTTAATAAAACTTATAAAAGCTGAGCTGCTTTTATTTTTTAACCAAAGTGGCTGCATAAAATGATTTCTTAAGCCCTTTGCCTATGGCAAACGGCTTAGAAGAACATAAAAGTCAACATCTTACTTTTCCTCCCTAACTACCCCAGCCGTTTTTATGGCTACTGCCTGGCGTAGCTCCTTAGCCACAGGTCCTTGCAGCTTTTGAGGCTGAAATTTCCCCAGAGAGTGGGCAGGGGGTGCGTACAGCCTCCATACAGCCAAAAGGCAGAGCGCTGCAGGCAGCCAGGCCTTCTCAGGAAAGGGCTGCGGCTGCTGGGAGAGGTTATAATTGCAATTTCTCTGCAGGTATTTGCTTTAGTTTCTTCAGGCCAGGCTCTCCTGAGCCCCAGCTGGGAAACCAAGCCAGTGCCCAGGGCATGGCACGGGACGGGCAGGCGCTGCAGGTTGGGCACTGACCTGCAGGAGCTCTGATGTGGCCCAGGCGTCTCCACAGCAATTTAAAAATCATTCCTAAAATCCCAGCCTCCTGGACTGAGCCAGATGGGGATTAGAAGGGGTTTGCCACAAAGGAAAAAAACCAAACCAACCCAAAGCATGTTCTAGGAGCGAATTCAGCGATGGCAGAAGCTGCTAATTGCGGGGAGGTGGTGAGCCCTCCACGAGAGCTTGTTCCCCACTGTGGATGTGAGTGGGGATCTCAGCAGCGCCGTCCCTCCTGGTGTAAATCCCACCCTGTCTTTCCCAAGCTACGGATGGGGCTGAGCCTCCACCCCCAGCTTGTCTCTGGAGCAGGAGCTGCGCTGGCGGGGGCACCGCGTGGTCGGGGCAGGGTCGCAGAGGAACCTCTTCCCAGTGCAGGATGTCAGTGCGACGCACAAAATGCTGTATCAGGGAAAAACTACTGCACCACTTTAACTCGATCTTGATTACACCTCGGTGGCGGATGCTCTGTCTATGGTTAACGCCGCACAGACAGAACCGCGGCATGTTTGGTGAAAGCTCATGCGCCAATTAATATCGCTGCTCCCATAGAGCAGACAGAGCTGGAGGGAGGGCGGGATGGACAGCACAAGCTATACCCAGCCAGAGCCGAAACCCATGGCGGAAAACGCCAGGTTCGCTGTCCCTGGATTTGCGTTCAGCCTTGCTCACCTAACGCAGGGAGGGGATGCTGAGACTCGATGTTTTTCCCCAGGTGCCTCTTCCTGGGGCGATCTCAGGGAAAGGAGCTCTGCGGGAGTGGCTCAGCAGGGCTGGACATCACCGGCCAGCCCTGGCCGTGCTGCGTCCCCGCTGTGGCAGCCCCAGTGCCTCTTAGTTTATTAACAACCTGGTCCAAGTTAAATGTTAATTGTCCATTTCTCAGTGATGCCCACTTAAACAGGCTGGGCAGGCTGCCCGAGGATCTAGCACACGAGAAAGGTGAGATCTTTGCTTAAAAGGACATTGCCCAGTGATTTTTCACAACTCTTTGAACAGTTTTGCTGATTCTTTTATTTTTAATTGGTTCCCCTTGGAAAACTCGCGCTGAAGTCTGTGTCTTTTCATCATTTTGTGCCGCCGCTGATGCCAGCGGTGTGCTCGGCAGCGTACGAGGCATGCGAGGAGTTGAGTCACCTCAAAAATCCTGCCCATAAACCAGGTCAGCCTTTGACAAAAACGTTTTAGCCAGCGGTGGGGCTGGTTCTGGCATCCTATTGCGATACCAATGGGGATGGTCATGGGGAGGTTTGATTTGTCCTCTTGAAGAGCACCGTGGAAAGGTTTTCCTTAGCCTGAGCAGCATCCCTCGCTGCCGGCGGAGGTGGTGTGGGGTCATGGGGGGTCTGCAGCCATTTCCCTGGACCAAAACCTGACTTGAAATGCCCACGCAGGTCTGCTGTGCAGTGGGGAAGAGTAAAGCAAAAATCTGCCAGCCTTTGGGTGCTGAGGTTAGATGAGGATGGACCTGCCCTGCCGCAGGTGCTGAGGTTTGGGTGCCAGGGCTGGGATGGCAGCAGCGGGCATGGGACCCGCAGCACCTTCCTCCCATGACCCCCAGGCCAAGGAAAGCCCATGAGCAGCATTTTGGGGATTGCGTCCTTGGGACTTCTGTTAGCCAGCCAAATCCCTGCGGGGCACGAGTCTGGGCTCCGTGCTAGATCCGGCCCGTGTTCCAGCAGGGCTGGACGTCCCCTGCAGGCACCATCCTCGCATAGATGGGGTGAGACCGGGCTGCCCGCCAGCCTGCTCCTGCCTCCCATCACAATGCCCCCGGTCTGGGACACGCCACCATCCCCACCAACCTTATTTGTGGCGGCAGGGCCACAGTTTGCAGCCAGGGAAGGGGTTATTTTGGCAAGCAATAGCCCTTTCAAAAGCAAATGACTGCCACCCCAGTGTCCTCTGCACAAACACTTCTCCGCTGCGCTCTGCCCTTCACAGCCCATATATTACACTGGGTTTGATTACTTTTCAAGCCATAGACCCTTGGCAAGGAAAAACATTCTCCTAAAAGACTAAATTATGCCCTTCTTCCCACCAGGGCCCACAGCAAGCACAAGCAGCTCCTTTCTAGCATTTCCATGACCTCAGGAGGTGGTTAGAGAAAAGCAGTGCTAATCACAGCGACACCTCCAAAGGAAACCTCAGTCTGGCTCAGATCGGCTCGGGAAAACAGCTTACCTTTGGCTTCTCATAGCCATGATCCCCAGCCTGGGATTTCTAGGCAAAGGATGGACCGTTCTCAGGCACCGCGAGGAAAGGCGGGGTGTGCTGCCTGTCCCCTGCCACGCAGGAGGGTCACCCATGAGAGCAGCAGGAGCCCAGCACAAAAGGAGAGAGGGAGAACAGATACGGGGGGATAGAAATCTGATTTATTCTTTTTTTAAAATTATTTTGGGAAAAAAATGATGTGCAAAATGCCCTATATCTTTCACTTGTAGTCGGGCGAGTGCAGGGTGGGTACGTTTGGATTAGTAGTGATATTTTCATTACAGGAGTAGGTGCAAAAAGGCATCACCCACCCACCAATGTGTTCGCTGTCACCTTTTTCTAAAACGCACCCGTGAGAGCTGTGGAGCCTGTCTCAGCATCGCTTTGGCCATCCCCTTCCGCTCGTGGCTTCCCCTTTGCTCCTACGGCTCCTCCTCTCGTGTCACCTCCAACCCTTTGCTCTCACAGCCCTTCCCTTGGGCCGGACGGGTTCCCTGGGGGGGACAGGGACCTTCACCAAGCCCACCCTCTCCTCCACTTGGACACGAGTGCTGTCGCCACCTTTGGAAACTCTTTTATGCTCCTTGTTTCTCAAAATAATTTATTTTGTGGCATTTTGGATGTTGCAAAAGGAGGCTTTTTTGGGGGGGAAGTTGCACATGCTGCTCATCATGGGGCGTGTTTTGATGGGTTGCAGCATTCCGGCCCCGTCCTTGTGTCCATGCTGAGCCACGGAAGGCTGCTCGGCAGCTCGGGAATTACACCAGGGTCAAGCCCAGGGGCTCAGTGCCTGCTGCTGCAACAGGGGCAGGATCTGGAGAGGTGGCAGTGGGGTCTTCTCCCCACCAGCACCTCCAGCACCTCTCTGCAGCAGGTCCACAGCAAGGGAGGGTGCTGGTCCCCACGGGCATCGCCCTGGGTGCCTGCAGGATCACAGCTGGCAGCTTCGAGCCAGGAACAGCCGAAGAAAGGCAGCAAACAAACCGAAATCCTTTGCACGGTTGAGTGCCTCCACTTCCTTCCTCGCTCTGCGGGTTGTGCTTCTCTCCCCAGCCCCCTTCTTAGTTAAACTCAAAAGGGACAATGAGACCTGTTGGTTTTTGAGCTGTTGTGCCTATAAACCCTCCGCTTTGCTCCGGGCAGGAGCTGACGGGTGTCCCAGTAGCTCTGCAGCTGGCTGGGGAGGGAGCCTGGAGCCAGAAAAGTCTCCGTCCCCCTTCACCTCCCCCAGGTAGGCTGCCTGCCTGCCTCCATTTTGCCTGCCGTCGTAGACGCGCTTTTAACTAGTCTTTAAAGATAATAAAAGGACTTACAAAGCTTAATATGAGTCAAAGTGTTTTCAAGACATGTCAGCTGCCACACGTTTCTATTTGAATAGGAAAAGGTTTGGGTTTTTTTTCCATCTGTAGAGCACAAAACCACACTGCTGTGTTAATTCATGAAAATGCCATGGAAAGTGGCAGTGAGAAGTAAAAAGGGAAGAATGACCAGGTCAGCTCCACTGCCAAGGATGAGTGAAGCGCTGAAAGGCTGAGCAGAAAACCTGGTGTTTGAAGAGATTTGGTGCCTGATTTAAAGCCTTCCTTCGCTCTGTAGCTCCCGTGCTATTGTATTGCACCCGATGCTCACTTGAACAGAGGCACGGCCTCTGCCTCCGCCTTCCCGCCAGGCCGTTTTGTGCCTTGCATGGGAAAAAAATATGCAAAAAAAAAAAAAAAAATTATTTTTTTTAAGTGACATTTTGCTTTAATAGCCTTTATCTCCTGTCCCTGTGCAACAAATCTCCTTGTGTCCAGCTCTGACCTGCCCTCAGGACCCTCCAGCCCCAGGGTGTTTCCCACTGGAGAGCCCAGACTGCGGTGCTCCCTCCAGCACGAGCCACGGGTTTGCCTTTACATGTATAAAAGGGCTTTACCTCTCCATCCAGGGACGCTCCTCCAGGCAAGAAAACCCCCTTCCCCTTGGCAGGAGAGGACCTGTGTCCCCACAGGCCGAGTGCCGCAGTGTTTCCGCACAGGCGCTGCGCTGGGAGCCCGCAGCCCCGGCGGCTGTTTGCACAGCGCGAATCTATTAGCTGAGTTACTGCCGTAATTTCCTAATGGGATGGGGAACGCTCAGGAAATGATAGAACTGTATAATTAAACCAAGTCTATCTGAGGATCTTCCATTACGGCATGGTAATTTCTGGATCTTGACATCCTTCTTTCCCTTTTTTAGAAGTCGGAGAGAAGGGAGATGTGAGCGTGGTACTTTTCTCTTGAAGCCTCAGGTAGCGCACCTTCATGGTCATAAATCCCTGCATATTTATGATCCAGGGCAGTTAACCTTGCAAATCAGATTACACAGATGATTATATGCCTTGCCTTTACCTGGTTGGCAGGAAGGAGAGCTGCTAGGGAAGAGGCGCATATTCCAGCAGTGGAATACATTGTGTATGGGAATTTAGCAGCATCTTTCCGAATAAATGGAGAGCTCTCCTTTGGGACTCACTGGTTTTTATTGCATAAGCTATTAAAACTCTATGAGAGCAGCAGGGTTCAGGGCAGCAGGTTTTGTCTATTTGCAGAGGGTAGTTAACCTGGTTATTTAGAGTCCAGCTGTAGATATTCCTCCATAATCTTGACCTGCAGAGTCAAAGCACAGCAGCTTGCAAATTCTTCTTCATTGCTCCACTTCCAAGATTTGCTGTTCTCTGGCCGTTGCTCAGGGACCTGTTCATGAAACCCCCCGTGGGTCTGCCAATACCCGGTGTGATAAAATGCTGCGAGACCCAGCAAAATGCAGAAGCAGATATGCAGTATTTCCACTTAAGCAGGAAGGAACCGAGATTTTAAAGTCAAAGCCAGGCAGCCCAGGTTTTGCTCAAGAAAAGGCCACGCTGGAAGATGCCAGGAGGCTGACAATAGCTGAAGTGCACAAATGGAGATCACAGAATCACAGACTGGCCGGGGTTGGAAGGGACCTCTGGAGATCATCTCCTCCAAGCCCCCTGCCAGAGCAGGGTCCCCAGAGCAGGTGGCACAGGAACGCATCCAGGTGGGTTTGGAATGTCTCCAGAGACGGAGACTCCACCACCTCTCTGGGCAGCCTGTGCCAGGGCTCTGCCACCCTCACAGCAAAGAAGTTCCTCCTCATGTTTACGTGGAACTTCCTATGGTCAAGTTTGTGCCCCTTGTCCTGTCCCCGGGCACCACTGAAAAGAGCCTGGCCCCATCCTCCTGACACCCACCCTTTTTACGTATTGATAAGCGTTGATAAGATCCCCCCTCAGTCGTCTTTTTTTCCAGACTGAAGGGACCCAAATCCTTCAGCCTTTCTTCATAAAAGAGGTGTTCCAGTCCCCGATGTCTCTTTTAGGGTTACCCTGGGCACATGCCCTTTGGTGATTGACGCCTGACAATGCGAAGCTCCTCTTCGCCGGGGCTTGTTTTCTACAATGTGGTCTTTCACTCTCAGCAAGGCACGCTCGGGGTCTGCGCTGACTTTGCCCATCCAGGCGACTTAGAATAAAGCAGTGGTCACAAAGCACTGAAGAAAATGAATCTGCATTGATAAAAACCCCACCCCTGTGCCTGGTCTGCAGAGTTGGCCTGATCTCCAAACCCCGGCATTCCAACAGTCTCATCCTCGCAGGGATTATCAGCTTTTCTTAGATCCTTTTCTGATTTACAACATCATTGTTGGGACAAGGTAAACAGTTGCTTAATTCAAACGGGTATTTTATGACAAGCAGGGAGCTGAGCTGCAAAATTTGGACTCCTATGAAAGTAAAACATCTACAGAGTTGGGCTGAATTTGGTTCAAGGCCCCCAGGGTTATAATAGGACTAGAAGAATGGTAGATTTGCATTCCCCTTCTTTTCTTTCAATCAAGTCTTTCCTCATTTTGATGCAAATAAGTGAGCCGGGACAGTGCAGCCGCTGGAGTGCGGCTTGCTGAGGTCTGTGCATCTCGCTGTCAGCTGTCGGCGTCTTTCATTATCCCATAGCTCTTCCACCAGCATCCCAGATCCTTTCTTCTTGAAAACTTTGTCTTTCCTTACACTAATTAAAGTGGCACTGCTCTAGCATCAGCACCGCTTGGTGGTACCAGACTTGCAGCGCTCGCGTGAAAGGGGAAAGCTGCAGCATCCTTTTTGAGGACATATTGGGTACACTGGCAATTTGGGGCTAATTTCTCCCGCTTCACTTTGTGGTTTCAGACAGGTGGAAACACAAGTGGAAATGCAGTACCTGGTCTCTGCCTTAAGAGGCAGACATACAGAGCAACTGCCCCATGGTTAGGTATGCAAAAGTGAATCTGGTCTTCACTACAGCCTAATAACATTGGCTAAGGGTGGTAGATAAGAAATTTCCATGTATAGCCTTTACTTGTCAGTTCTGGGAAAGAATAGATATTGATGCCTGGGATTTCCTGGGCAGAGGCTGCAACCTGCCAGATTTTACGATGGAGACAATCCAGCTGACAGGAATTGGTTTAAGTCCAACAAAGGAGTTCCTCTAGGGACTTAAGAGCCATTGGGATGTGGATCTTCAGAGATAATGTAAGGAAAGATCTTGAAATGAAGAATTCTGGTGTCCGGCCAGCTCAGGGTTTCCCTGCAGCTTGTGCCAGGGGCCAGAGCTGGGGGTGTGTTGTTGCCAGGACACTCGCAGAAGAGCACCTTCTCCATGCTCAGGTGCCTATGGTCGGGTTCAGGCTGCACTGATCCATCTGCTGCTGGTTTCTTAGAGATGTGCTGTGGACTCTGTAAGAAAAAAGTCTGGATTTCTGTGCCTGTCCGTGGTTACTATGAAAAGATAACTGCAAGTGCTTACGGTCTTGGAGCAAAATCTTCTCCTCCTTGTATACCTTAAAATTTTGCTCATGCTGAGGAAGTAATGAGTGAAATCGCTGTTGCGACCTGCCCCCTCCATCAGGAGTATCTATTGCATGGACTTTATTACAGTGCCCGATAGAAACAAGGTTAGGGAGAGTGGTCAAGAGGTGATGTGCTACTTTATTTATAAAAGCCCATAGAAGGGTCCTGGGAAGCGTAGACCTGATCTGCAATTGCTCAAAGGACAGAAGAGAGGTAAAAATGAGCAAATCAGCTATGAAAATTATACCCTTGCCTTTCCACTTAGGAAAACATTATCTGTTCACCCTGGTAGAGGTCCAGATAATGATAAATGGGTACTAATGGAAAAGAGTAAGTAGATCTGCCAGTCATCGTTACGCCTGCATCATGGGTGTTGGGTTATGGGTTGAATCTTTACGCTCTTCGTCACTTGTAGAAAAAAAAAATGAGAGGGGCATATCTGGGCATGCATGAGTCCCCCTGAAGAGTCATTTGAGCAAAGGCCACCTCTCCTTCCCAGAGAGCCCCTGACACCGTGGCGCGAGGCTGCAGTGTGGATACAGCTCACCTAGCTGCAATTAAACTTTTTAATAAAGTAAAAGCTTGTAACCAGCAGTGCGGAAACAGTGTCTTTGGCCTTTGCTCTCACCGTGGTATATGTGTCTTCGCTTTGCAATACAACCTTGTTTGGGTTTCGCTTCCCCTTCTTAGCATGCCTACAGCGATTAGGTTTACCCCAGTATGACAGTGCACAAGGTGCTTTTTCCCCCCACCTTTTTGCAAATTATTCTATTTTAATGCCTCATTTTTTTCTGGAGAAATTCTCAACATCAAAACAAACCTGGTATGTGGGTAAGGGAGTGACGAAGAGTGAGTTCCCTCATGCTGACCCTTACTGTGAGCCGAAGCAGGGCTGGAATGGAAAAATGCCTGAATTTTGGTACAGTTTTGATCCAAATCTGCATCTCATTCTGGCTGGGATTAGCCAAACCAGTCCCTCCCATCTTCTTGAAAAAAAGCAGAGCAGTTTCCTTTCTCCTTTCTCCTTCACTAAACATGCAAAACCCATTCTTTTAACAATTAGTCTCGAACACATTCATGCTCTTCCTATCTATTATTGCTTACCTTAGTAATCTTATTCTATTGTATGGCGCTTCTTATATCGGGCGTTAATATATTTCTCAAAGGTAATCTTTAAATACCCAGGCTGGTTTTGGAAAGAGGAAGATATCGTTGGTCTTTTCTAAATCATTTGTTTTGAGGGAGTCTTGGAGGAAGGGTTATATGTATTTATTATGAAAATGCAATAGCACTTTAATGAGAAAATACTGCATTAAATATATATCTCGTGTATTTATTTCTGAGAAAATTCATATTGTTCAATCTTTGGGTGAAAGCCAAGCACTTGTAATAGTTACCTGACACGATGTGGCCCCGTGACAGAAAGTCTAATGAAGACTTTCTTGATAGGAATGTAATTGTAAAGAAAAAAAATGATTAAAAAATTGGTTCCAGTGCTCTGCGATCCAAGAGTTCATTTGTTTCCTCATTCATGCACTAAACAAGTCCCTAATTAATCTTGAACCTTGGAGAAAGGAGACTAGATTGGCATCTTCTGAATACGAACGTACTTCTCATTTTGGAAAGTTTGAAGAGGCTCTTAAGCATTCTCTTTTAATGGTATTTTTGCAAGGGTTTAAAGTGGCTTCATTAGCCTGCCAAAGCCGCTAATTGCATTACCATATTTTTAAACTTCGGAGGTTCAGGTTTTTTTCCAAAAAAAAAAAAAAAATTAGATTAATTTGCTGATTTAAAGTGACTGGAGTGTTCAGTGACTGTCACCGTCCTCAACTGGAGCTGGCGCGGCACCGCGGGTGCTCCTGGGGCTGGAGCCGGCAGTGACACCACCCTGTGTCCCTCTGTCCCTCTGTGTCCTGCGCAATGGGAGCAGCGCAGTCTCTCTGCCCCAGCCCCGGCTGCGCTGATGGAAACCTGCCTGAACCTTATTCCTGCGACCCCAGCGCCTGAGCCGGGCAGAAATAAACACCTGTGCAGGGGCAAACCTGCCCCTGTGCTACATCTGCTGCTGGGACCATTTGGGTTAGAAAATCAGAAGCAGCAAATCCCTCCCAACATCACCTTTATAATAAAGTGCTGGTTGCATTTTGAGCAGCTCTTCTCCATCACCGGGGGGGACCTTTAGCCAAGCAACCCCGGTTCTGGGGGGGCTGCAGCCCATGCCTGGGGGTTCGCTGGGTGCTCACCCTGCAGCCGCCCTTGCAAAAACACTGGGTGTCCAGTGGGAAAAACCCCTTTTGTAATCCCAGGCCTTTTGAAGGAAAAGTGGAGGTGCTGATTAACTCCGGCTCCGCCGCTCCTCTGTGCTGTGAAGTGTGAAAGGGATCAAGTCAAAGCCTGGGATGGAAAGTGCCAGCCAAGTTCAAAGTGTGGCTGTGTTAGTCCAGCTGTTCTTATTACAGTAAATAGATGTCTGAACTTTAATGAGGTCACTTCCTTGAATCTTGCTTGTGTGCGGCCCCAGGTGGCTTATGTAAGGTAATATGAATAATACGAACAAGATAAGATAAGGCTGTTAGCCCCAAACAATATTATCAGCCTGTGATTTTAGCTGCCTACCTACTCCATCCTGACAGCGAGGGATAAAAGAAAACCTAAAACTCCAGCCTTGGAGACTTATAAAAGCCGTGTTAAAACCCGTACGAGAGCTCCAAGAAGAAATATTATCCTGGCTGAGGGAAGGGGGTGGAGGAGAATCAAGGGCACCAAGAAGAAAATACAGCTCACGGTTGAGGGAGCTGGGTTTTTTTTTTTCTTTCCTTTGCAAATGTGTTCTTGCTCGTTTCATTGTGAGCACCGCGATATATTATCAGCTTTCAGGGAAGTGAAGAGTCGTCGGGGTTTCATTAGTTATGTTTATGCCAATAGAAATAAATCTTGGCAGTCATCAGAACAGGTTTGTTCATACTCCCATCCCCGTCTAGGGAATTTCACTGCCCACATCCCTGTTGTGCCGGTGGAGCAGATACAGTTTGAGATATACTTTGGCGTTATTGATTTGAAGGCTTCTTCATTACTTCTCCAGCACTGCAGATCAATAGCTGTGCCTAGAGCAGCATAATAGATTTTTTTAAAAAATCAATTAAACAGCATATTGTTAACAGAGCCTAGTGCGAAATTCTGTTGCATTTTGATATGTGTGGTTTAAACTTTGCTGCATTTACCTGCCGGCCTGTATGCCGCACTAAGGGATGGAAGTCTTTGTTTCAGTGTCTGAGCTCTGTGATATTCACGCTTAACCTCCAAAGGAGGAGGAACGACTCAAGATTAGAAACAAGAACCACCCAGCTTTTCTCCTTTGAAACCGATATTCATCACTGCAGCTATGCTAGAAAGTGAAATAATGTTTGTGGTCTTAGCTCAATCCCCAGTGGACAATAATTCAGTTAAAATATACCAAAATCTGTCATGCTTTTTCCTTGCTCCATGTCTCTGAATGCAAGGAGATGAGCTCCTTTTAAATTAGCTTTCATGCTCGAAGGGTTTCCTTGTGCGTGCAGAGCCCGATCCCGTCCCCGCGGAGCCTGGTGGCAAATTCCCTATTGGTTTTGGTGGCCCCGGTGGGGTCAGGCAGCAGCATGGCTGGAGGGCAGCCCCGGGGCTGGGAAAGGCCACCCGCAGCCACTCCTGTCCCCAGGTCCTGTAGGACACTTGGTGGTGTCCTGGCCCTGGAGCTGGCAGGGCAGCTTCGGCTGCTGTGAAGCTTCTGTCAGATTTTTGCAGCGGTGCAAGGGGTATAATAGAGGAAGGTAAATCCTTATGGCAAGGAAAACACTTCTTTTTCAAAAGCTTTTTCCCAGTGAAAGGACATAATGAAGGATCCTGGTGATGTTCTACATGGTGACACTCACTGAGACCCTTCTTCAGTCCCCCAGATGGGGCCACTTCAGATCATCTTACAGGAAGCTAAAACTGCCTTTCCCCACCTTTGTTCTTCCTTCTCCCTCCTTCCAGCCTTCTCCAGCTCAACACTGGCCTCTCTGGGCTGTCTCTCAGCCACCGGCCGCTCTCACACAGTTTCTTCCGAAGCCATGGGTTGAATTATTTCTTTGAGATATTTGCATGTCAAATGCCACGGGCGGGTATTTTCAGAACCTGCGTTGTCAGGTGCCAGCGCAGCAGCTGCAGCCACGCTGGGTTTGTTTGGTCGGAGACCCTTTTTGCTTTGCAAAGTGCAAATATTTGTGGACATGATTACCAACGCACTTAGACCCGATTCTGGAGGCTGCCAAGTTGTGAGGATTTCGCATCGATCCGAACTAGGTCTGGGTGTTGTGGACTCAACACACCAAAGGCTGACGGCAGAGGTGCGGATCCACCTCCCCATGTCGGGGTGGCCTCAGTGCATCGCCAAGCCATGCTTCGGCCCCCTTCACAGAGAGAAGCTCGCCCGGAGGATGATTTGGAGGAGCCAGCCATCTCTGTATCGCTGCTAGAGGAGCAGCTAGTTGGCCAGGGAGGAAGCTGAGAGAGGCTAAAAACTGACGAAGCCAATTCCTAAGATGTCTGCAGCTGGGAAGTCTGGGAACCTCCTGGTTTTCTTCTTTCTCTCATCCATGTGTGTTGGGGATGTGAGAACTGCTTCCAGAAAGCCATTGCTTCCCTCTGTTCACCTGCTTTTATGCTTTAACATCTCAGGCAATCCAAAGAGTTGGCCTTTTATTAAAAAAACATTGTTTAAACCTGGAAGTGGGAGAAGGAGGGAGGCAGAGCCCGGCGTTGCTGAGCACATGGACTGGAGCCCACCCAGCCCCGCCGTATCCCCGACAGCTCAAGCTTAAAGCCAAGCGGGATGTTTTCTGTGTGGGTAAAGATTGGGGAAGAGGCAAAAAAATCAGCAGGGAGGCGGCAGCGGTGGGCTCCGGGCCGCAGGGAGGGCCTGGCTCTGGGCCGCCAGCCGCGGGTGGGCTCTGCCGGGGGAGCAGGCCAGGGCGGCGGCGCTCGTGCTCCATTCGTTCATTTTTCATGCCTCATTTTCAGGCCCGCCTGATTTATGAACCTTATTGTTCCTTCCCCTTGGTTTAAATTTATCTCCTGAAAACAAAGACGGAGTTTGGAGTAGACCCTCCCTTCCCTTGAGACGGAGGAGCCTGAGTGGGTTTAAGGCCACCGGCTTTAGTGAGGGCACAAGCGGTGTCCCGGGGACCCGAGAGTCCCTCGGGTGAGCAGCTGCCACCAAAAGTGACGACCCCACTGCCCCAGGTCCCGTCTGGACCCTGGCAAAAGCTAAGCCAGCAGAAAGCTGCCGTTTGCCAGCAGCTAGGTTTCCCTGGGAATTACCAGAGCTGAAATTTGGAGTGGGCTGGGAAATCAGGGGAGGAAAGGAGAGGTGAGATGGGAGGAACACAGAGAGAAGGCGAGCAGCTGGATATCGTGGGGATGGGATGGGATGGGATGGGATGGGATGGGATGGGATGGGATGGGATGGGATGGGATGGGATGGGATGGGATGGGATGGGATGGGATGGGATGGGATGGGATGGGATGGGATGGGAGGTCTCCTGCCTCGGCTCCGATGCCGGTCCCGCTGTCCCATGACCAACAGCCTCCAGACGGTCCCACCACACTCACTAACCCTGCGGGGACCAGCACAGGGGCAGCTCTTCCCTCCCATGGCCATTCCTAGTTCATGGCAATTCCTAGTTGACAGCGGCAGCACACCTTGATGTCCTGCACTGACACAGCTCCTCTGGAATCACCCCTTCTCCCTGCAGATTGGGAATAGGCACAAATCACCCACCTTTAGCTCTTGTGTATTCCTCATAGACAACCGGGGAGCAAAGTCATGAGCAGAAGTGCTCTGATTTAGAGGGAAAAAACAGCCTGTGGGGCCTGGGATGGGGCTTGTGGGGCTTGTGGTCTGCTATGGTGGCGTCTCTGAAGCTGAGTTTTCCCCTAGAAATCAGGCATGTGGCCTTCGCCCAGGGCAGTTTGGATAACTCAAGACTGGCTGGGTTTTGCCTTTTTCATGCTGCAGGACTGAGACAAGTCTCTGGGCCTTCCAAGGTCATCATGATGGGGCTTTGAGCAACCTGGTCTGGTGGGAGGTGTCCCTGCCCAGGGCAGGGCGTGGAACTGGATGATCTTTAAGGTCCCTTCCAACCCAAACCATTCTATGATTCTATGATCCCACAGTAACCTTCTCCACTGCGAGCCCCAAAGAGGTAAATGCTGGGGGGCTGGGCAGAAGGTCCCATCCAGAGCACCCCATGCCACCTGCAGACACGGAGCCAAGCAGGTTTTTTCCCATCCCAAACCCACATCTACCTGGCCAAGGGCTGTTGAGAGGGTGGCTGGCTCTGTTCCCACGGGTGGCTCTGCCCTGGCACAGGTCCCAGCGTGCCCGTGCATCTTCTGCCGGCCAGCGCTGACCTTCTCATGGTGTCAGCCGTGCCAGCGCGATGAATAATTACTCAGAGTGTGAAGAAGAGACTTTGTTATTAGGAAGCCTCCCCCCGCCCCAAGTTATTTTTCAGCTAATTTTTCCCCCGTTCTTAATTTGCGCCTCGCTCCTCGGAGCCGTTTCAGATCTGTCAAGCGCTCTCCGTGAAATGCTTGTTTTTGTTTGACTAACACGTTCTGGGGGAGGGGGACGTGCGGTGCTTTGGAAGAGCGGGTCTGTTTGCTTTGGTGATAGCAGTGATATTTGGGAGAGACAGATGGAAGGCACTTTTTATTTTCTGCAGACACTTCATGATCCAAGCTGCTCATATTGTATAAGAGAGGCCAGATGCCTTGTTAATTCATAGACATGTTTACAGCATGGAGCTTCTAATAGGTGAATATGAATACTAAATAGTGATTAGTGCTTGTCTGACAGACGTCTCCCTCCTGACTGAAATTGGATCTAAGTTTGACCTTTGGTGATGGAGGAAGGTATTCTGGTATATAATAAGCTGCTTTTTTTTTTTTTTCAATAGATCTTCTCTGCATGTAAAAAGACAAATCCTTTTCCTTCCCGTTGAAGGATGTATTTGCCCTAAAGACACACCAGCCTGCCAAGGCGGGCTGTGCTTCCCCGTCCCTGTGCTGCTGCAGGAACAGAGGGGAAAACACCCGGCTGGGCATCGGGAAACTGCATGTTAAGCACCAAGTGTGTGGCTGATGGTGACTTAAAGCCCATGGGAAGGATGGCATTTGGGCTTTCTGGAGAGGCAGTGAGGAGCATTGCAGCATTCCCCCTGAACCGATGGGCTTTTCTGGGGTACTCTGGGCTGGACAAGAGCCAGTGCAACGCATGGCTGTCTGAGCATCCCGGGCAGGGGACAAGGGCTGGTGCCTTGGGGTCCTGACACCAAACCCGACACAGGATGAAAGGATTACAGATGGGGAAGGGAAGGGCAATAAGGAGAGAAAAAAAATAGCAAAGTGACTTAATTTAAGAATAATCCCCAGCACTGCTGGTGAAAAGGTCCAACCAGCTCTTTAAGAGGATGGACCACAGTGCCAGGACCCTGTTCCTCCCATCCATGGGGCTTTGCACTGCCTCCCTGTAGGCCCCAGAGCTATCCTGTACATGACAAAGCCCGTCTAGGAGCAGCATTTAATGGACATTTAATTGTCCTTGATGGGCTATAACCCCTGGTAAGCAGAAGGGAGCCAGCACCCTGGGAGGGGAGCCCTGCTCAGGCGGGTGGCCGGGCTGGTCCGGAGGTGGCAGAGATGGGTGGGTGGTTTGTGGAAGTGAAAGGCAGGAAAGCAGAAGCAGGTCTCAAAAGTAGAATTTTATTTTTTTTTTTTTGTAAATTGCTCTTTAAAGATAAGCAAGCACAGAGCTCTCATCTTTTCTTAAGGAACCATTCCCATTTTGGGAATGACAGGCTGCCTTTGGGAGATTTGCAAAGATGAGGGAGACTTGCAAGGGGATGGCTGGCTGCCAGCCACATCCCCGCATGCTGGGGCTGTGCTGCTTCTCCCTGGGGACTTCCTCGGTGGCACTGTGCCTGCGGGACCTGGGAAACAGAGCAGGGCACCCTCACAACCCCGGGGAGTGCCTTGGGTGACCTGCCCAGCCACAGAGGGTCTGAGGCACGCCAGGACCATCCCCTTGATCACGCTGCATCCCCTTGATCACACCGTCTCTCTTACAGCTCTAGGCATTTCCCAGTCTCCTCTGGTCGGGAGAGTTTGTGATGCTCAGAGACCCAGCGGGGCTTCGGGAAGAAGTGAGGATGCTGAGGGAAAGCCAGATGTGCCATAGTCCCTCTTCCAGCCTTTTCGGCTGCACTAAACAGCCAGGGAGAGGGTCAGTCCCGCATCAGGGGCTGGGCACATCCAGACGGAGAGATGGCCCCAAGGCAGCGGGTAAGCGGAGGCAGCCGAGCAGGCAGCCGAAGCACGGACAGAGGGAAGAGGGGGGCCAGGCCCTCCATTCCCAGCCTGGGTCCCCGCAGGCACAAGGCAGTGGTGGTTATAATGTCTCTGCATTACGAGAGCATCCTTTTTGTACATGCAAAACCATCTAATGCCCATCCAAGGCACATTTAAAGCTCCTTTAGGGCCGAGGGACAGCGTATGCAGGAACTGACCCATTAAGCTGAGCGGAGGTGTACCTGAGGTAAGGGAGTTGGAGCCCAGCCTGGCGCCCACCATCCTCCGACCCCTTCCCGGCACACAGCAGTTCCCAGTTGAGGATGCTCATGGTTTTCCAGGCGCCTCACCTGGGAGGTCACCCAGTTCCCACCAGCTGTGTAGGAGAGCGGAGGGTCTGACTTGGAGCCCGACAGAGCTACGGGTTCCCCCGGAGATGCAAACCCAGCCTGATGCTCCTGATCACTGCGGGGTGCAGAGTTTGGCTTCACTTGTTTTTATCCCTTTCCTTTTCACTTCATCCCTAAAATTACTTGTTAAGTTTATTCCCCAATTAGACTAGGATCAGATAAAACGGTTGGTTTTGGGGTTTGTTTTTTTTTCTTTTAAAGGCTTGCTCTTGCTGTGAATTTATTGGGTATTGCTGACTGCAGAGGAAATCTCGTGGTTTTCTCTTTCCCTGCTCATTGTTCAGATGTGAAGGTGCAGAGGATGCCTCAACCTTTGAGTGAGCTCAGCTCTCACACAAGGCAAAGAGAGAGAGCGCAACTGGCTGAGCAAAACCAGCCCAGGACTCTCATTTCTGATCTCAGCCTCCCCTCTGCTCGGACGGGAAGCTGAAGCAGGAATGCAGTTTTGGCAAAGAACCTCGAAAAGTAAATTGCTTGCTCTGTGGACCGAAAAACACACTCTTTCTCCTCTAACCGCTGCCTCTCTGCAGGGAAACAAGCCGATAAATGACCACGAAAAGAGAGCTGGCCTGGAGAGCTGAGCAAAGCGAAAAGGCGGTGGCTGATGGGGGGTGACGCTGCAGGTTGGGGGGCAGATGCTGCAGCCTTGCTGCCCCCCTGGGACCAGCCTCTGCCTGGGAGAGGAGGAGAAAAGGGTTTTGCTGCATAAAACATCGTTAAGGACTTTGCTTTAGGTACCAGCTGAGTGCACTTTGGCAGCTGTAAATCAAATGATGTGTATATATTATGTATGTATGCCTGTATGGATATACATAGAACATACATAATCCTGTTGCAGGTTCTTGAGAGGCAGGCTCTGCCTCCTTCCAGCTGGAAGAGTGCAAGCCCACAACACCTTGCCACTGGTGTCAGTGCTTATCCTGGGACCGGACTTTCCGGGATGTTTGCTGGGTTGGCACACGCAGATGCCCGGGGTAACGCCTGCCTACTCCCACCACCGCGGGCTGCTTTTGGTCCAGCCTGCGAGCCCTTTCCAAAATGATGGTCTGGCAAATTCTGGCACCAGATCCCACGTGTGCACTGGGCTGGGTGGGACGAGGGGGCTGTGGCTCCCGCGGCAGCGATGTCGGGGGGGTTGGAGGTTTCCCAGCGATGCCCTGGCAGAGCAGAAGGGCAGAGCTGGTTTCGGTGGGAGAGGTCAGCTCTCGCTAAAGCTGTTTCTAACCTCTAGCGCGGCTTTTGCACGTGCTCTTTGCTGATTGCATGGTGACGCTGCCATGGCTTGCAGTAGTGCCCTGCTCTGTGCTTGTGTGTATTTAAAACCCCCCAGCTCAGCGGGCAAGGGAAATGTCCTCTTTTTTACTAAAGCACAAAGTGACTCCTCCGTTCTGCGTCTGTAACATTTACGCGGGGGCCCCGGCTGCCGTGCTGGGCTCCGGCTCTCAACTTTGCCAAAAAAACACTGGTTTTTGGAGCAGGGATTTTGGCTCGGACCCATCTTGAGTAATATTGTTTCTCTTGCTTTTGAAACCAGAATGCCTCGCGCTTGGTGGTGATGTCAGGTACTCGGGGATTATAATTGCTGTGTAACCCGGCAGCCTGGAGAGAGATGTCTCAGGAGGGGCAGCCCTAGGGGAAGGAAAGTTAGTTCTTTATGAAATGCAGATGTTTTTAAATAGCTCTAATTAACTGGACTGGATGCGTTGCAGATCTAAAAGCTAAATCGGCTGTTGTTTTTCAATGTTTGCTGTGTACTTCAAGGGTCACTCCATTCTGGAGTGCCTGATTTCAGTCCCGTCCGTGCTGTCCCCAGCATCACCCTCATGCTTTGGGTTCAGATCTTGTCGTGGGGCTTTTGGGTTCAGATCTTGTTGTGGGGCTTTTTCTTCCCCATCCAAAAGCCGAGGATCACCTCCCAGGGCTGTGTCCCTGGGCTCCATCCCTCGGCACGGCACAGGCTGGAAACCGGCCTCGGGAGGATGCGGAGAATGAGGCGAGACGGGCAGCGTGGAAAAGTAAAACAAAACCCCCCCAGCGCTCGCAGCTGAATGGGAGCGAGCTCTCCAACCCCGAGTTATGAATTTTGTCAATGAAATTAGCCAACAATGTTTGGGAAAGAATAAAAATAAAGCAGTGAGGGCTCAGAGAAAAACTAGCAGAGCCCCCGGAGTGAATGGGGGCTTTGTTCGGGCTCCCGTCCCTTCAATAGGCAGCCTGAAACCCTGTGAGTCACTGCGCGCTGCTGGCCAGGCGTGGGGCCTCCCGTAATGGGCCAGCGGAAAAATCCGCCTTGCTCCCATTTGACAGGCTAACCAGCGAAAGAATAAAGTTAATTTACTGTTAAAGTTAATTTGTTGGGTAAGAGAAGGAAAGGAGAAGCATGTAATAATAAACGCCATGGCAGAGAGGCTGGTCTGTGGGAAGGGGTGTCTGAGGTGAGGACTGTCCCCCTCCCCGCTAATTACTGGGTTCGTTATAGCCGCGGGTCTCGCAGCGCAGCTGGGCAGCGTCAGGCACAGCCCGGGCACCCCTGGAATAGCCTCTGCAGGGAGAAACCGCCTTTACGTGGGAAATTCCTGGCACTGCAGCAGTGTGATGCCGGCGCTGGGGATGCAGGGATGCATGTGAGCCGCGTCTGCGGCGGTGCCTTCGCGGAACAGCACCGAGCCACGTGTCGGAGTTATGGATATGTTAGTGTGGGCTGGCTCTGCAGCCTGGCTCCTGTTTCTGCAGCTGAACTGCCGGCAGGTAGCCCACCTTTGGTTGGAATGGGTGTGTTTTGTGGGCTGTGCCAGGGCCGTGCCAAGTGGCACATTCCCGGGATGTGAGTTCGTCCCCGGCCACACACTCAAACCTGCCGGGAATTGTGAATTGCTCCCTGTGCCCTGCAGCTCACGATACGCGCACCCGTTAGGTTACCGCCAGGGGGAACAGGTACCATTTTGTGCAAAATTTCTTTTGTGGGTAACGCAGGCTTTTTAACGCACAGACACCCCGGGCGTGTTTTTGTGGGAGTAGCTGCTGTTTCCAAACAAAGGGCTCCTTTCTTCCCAGCAAACAGAGGTAGGTGGTGTGAGCTGAATGCAACCTGCCTCCAGCCTTTGTTCTGCGGTACCTAACACACCCCGGCACTCGGTGCTTGGCATCGTGCAAATATACAGCGGGGAAAAAAGATGGTCCATCCCCAGCGGGGCTCGGTGGAGCTGCCCCAGCTCTGTCCCACCATCCCTGGCCTTTCCCGCGGCCGGGGATGCCCCAGACGAGGGTGATGGTTGTGCCGGGTGAAGGATTCCCTGCCTGGCACCGACCTGGCATGCCGGGAGCCATGCAAGAGCCTGTCCCCCTCCGTCCCAGCCCTCGGGCACGCTGCCATGCTGCCGTGGTTTCAGACAGGCATGGCTTGTCTTGGGAGGCTGCTGCCAAGCAGGGGAAATTAGGGCATTTCTGAGTCTATCGGGCTCTCTGCAGGGTGGGGAACGTGGCAGCGGAGCCGCTCAGCCCCTCCAAGGGGGACCCGAACCCATGCAGGGGTCCAGCTTCTGCAGGGGCTTTCCTGTGCTCCAGCGAGCAGATGTTTGTTCGGTCACATCACCTTCCTTGCCACATAAACTTGTGTCTAACGAAGCAGAGAGGCACCGAGATCATTTCTGGATCACACGTCGTTTGGGAGAAAATTTTAATAATTTCATACAATATTTTAAAATCTGGGTTAAGCCCAGGAACGGCACAGCAGAGGAAACCGCTGGGCAGCCAACAAAGCTGTACCATCTCCCCTTCCTAGCTTCGAGAGGCCATGTTGTGACCAAAGTAATCCTCCTTTCTGCTCACATCACCTTTCCGGATTTATCATTTTAATGTTCTCTGGGCCACCAAGCCCCACAGCTGTAAATTAATTTTTAAAGTAATACAGGTTTTAAAACTTCCATCTGCTTTAATGAGCTTGGGGGAATCCTGTTGTATTAAAAAACATGCATGCAATTATTTTTCCATCTTGGGTTTCGCCAGTTCCCAGCACCGCTCTGCGATGACATCTTCTTCCCCTCTCAAAAGTGTTTTCTTGTGATAATGTGGCATCGTATCCTGATGGTGTGTGTTTTGCCGCACGTGGGCAAGGCTAGAGAGGACTTCTCTAAGGACGAAGCAGTATCATTAGCAGGTCCCTCGGTGGCTTCCCAGTCACCTTTCCATTAATCCAGTTCTGCATCACAGAATTACGAAGCGGCTAATGAACAGCTCCGGCGCCGGGAGCCTGGAGGTACCGTATTAACCGGACGTCTCTTTGAACTGCATGATTTCTGGTGGGAAAACTTCATGGAAAAAACGAGATTGTGTTTGTTTTCACAGCCTTCTGCATCTGTTTTTAAATATTTGCTCACAGTAGTTCTGGGGGGTTTTTTTCTTTTTTTTTTTTTTTATTAGCAATTAGCCTAATAAGCCACCTTTTCATTGCTTCGCATGTAGATTAACCACTTCAGAGAGTATAAAATAAACATTTTGCGATGCATGTGTGTATCTTCTGGAAAAGATGAGTAACCTGCTTCCACTGAGACGAAGTCCTCCTAATGTCAGGGTTTTGCTCTAATTGTTAGCACCCGAGATTTTTTTTTCCCTTTTATTTCCCTTAAGACAACTTCTTACAGGAGCCGTTAACCTGAATTTTTAACACAATTAATTCTTATTTAGCCAGTACATTCAAAATGATGTTCTTTATAAGTAACAAATAAATAGCCTGGGAATGTGCAACTTCCATGTAGTACCTGAGCATGTAGAAGATTCACCTCTGCTGAGATCAGGCAGAGTTGAGCAACCCGGACAGATTTCAGCTGTCGTGTTAAAAATGAGTCTCTAAGGGACAGTCCTTCCTTGCAGCCCGTGGATGAGCTGGGTCTTTTGGAGGGACAGGAGACGTAGCAGCCGAAAAGAGCACAGATATCCCCAAATCACTGTGCTGTGTTGCCTGCCCCTACCGCCTGATGGAAATCACGGTTAATAGCAAAATCACAGTGACTAAAATATTGCCGATGCTGGTGATGTCCTGGGAGGACACCAGCCACACGGGTGACATCAGCTTGATTTTTCTGAGCTTTCAGGTAACTTCTGAGTAAGTTATTCCAGAACCAGTGGGATAAATTAAGCCTTTCCTCCAAATCTGAGATAAGCCCCTATCTCTTGCCTGCACCCACATCTCCCTGGGTGAGCGCGGGCCGGGCCGGGGCCACATCTCCCTGGCTGGCTGTCAGTGGAACCAGGAGCACAGCCAACCATTCAGCCCCTCGCTGGGGACCCCCACCCCCCTCTAGTCTTTTTTCCCCCCTACACGCAAAATTTGCAGGAACTTAACACCTTCTTGACTTCTCTGTCGTGCGGTAAATGTTGTTTTCCCAAATGAGCGGGCGACAATGGGAAGAAACTGGCAGCATGACTGCACGAGCTCCAGTTCTTTGGCAAATCGGGTTAAAACCGAGCGAGTTGTTTATGTCCATCCCTTGCCATCGCAGTATTGCCACCCCTGCGAGGGCACCCCTCTGCTCCCGACGCAGAGGATGCAGCACTCTACAACTTCACGTTGAATTTTGCTGTTCGACTTCAGCTACCTGGCGCTCGATTCAAAGGCATCGAGCACAAGCGAAACCCTCAAACTCCAGCCAAAAAATCAGGCCCTGGGCGAGCGACGCTGAGTGTCCGAAGTGACCCAAGGCAGCGGGGAACAGGGGCTGCCTCTTGCTCCACGCCGAGCCCCCGGGGATGTGCCGGCTCCCGGCTGGCCCGGGCATGGCCCCAGCTCTAATAAGATCAGTCCTGCAGCGTGTTTCCTGAGCAGCAGGAACAATGAGCCTCTGTCCCACATGCCGCCGCCGCAGCCAGAACAAGAACCAGACCGAAAAAAAAAAAAATAGAGAGGGGGAAAAAAAAAATTAAAAAAAAGAAGGGAGGGGAGGAAAAAGATCTTCATCTTTCAGCAGAGCTGCACTCGTATTCACCTCCCGCGTTAGCAAAGCTGAAATGCTCAGTGCCTACGCCCGCAGACGGAGGATAAGTTATCAGGGCTGGTGAAGGACAATGTGGGGTTTTTTCCAGCACAAAGCCTTAACCACCCCCCTCCAGGGACCCCTTGGCCTCCTCTCGTGCCCGCATTTCCAGAGCCGGTGACAAATTCCACATCACCACAAAGGAATTTCCTTTCCCTTGCAGAGATAAGGGACCTCGCCGGGTGCAGCAGGGCGGTCACCCCTCCCCGGCTGGCATCTCCCCTTACCCGGCTGGCATCTCCTCCCCGGCTGGCATCTCCCCTTCCCCAGCTGCCATCTCCTTCCTGGCCGGCATCTCCCCCTCCCTGGGGGGCATCTCCTGCCAGAGGGACTTGCCCTGCTGCCCCAGGGACAGGTAACGGCCTCCTCCCATTAGCAAATGAGGTCAGTGGTCCACACGTGGGGGATAAGTAACTGGAGATCAATAAGTGGTTGGACACCAGACTGTCTTAAAATCCCATTTTGCTGTTGTTTAAGGCTGTCATGTAGATGACAGACACAGGTTCTTGGGGAATTTGATGTTTCTCACACCCTGGTGGCCAGGGCAAGCCAAAGGTTTGGCTCCCTGACTCTGCCTCCAGGCTGGCTCCCCAAAAACACTCCGGGATCCTGCCCACAGCACAGCCAAGGGGCTTCAATGAAGCACTGATGACCTTAGAATCATAGAATCACAGAATGTGTTGGGTTGGAAGGAACCTTTAAAGGCCATCTAATCCAACCCCCCTGCAGTCAGCAGGGACATCTTCAACTAGATCAGACCTTGGACCAGCCGGGCTGCGTTGGCCCCACCGCTTGTGGATTTGGCTTTGGAGAGGTTTTTTAGGAGACAAGCTCTCCTAAAAACTCCTTCAAGTGTGGCAGGAATCGTGTTTTTCCCCTGCTGCCTTTTTGCCTACAGCTTTCCCCCGGGCCAAGCGATTAGTTCGTGTGACTCAGTAGCTTTGATGGAGCAATGCTGATTTACACCAGTTGATGAGCTGCTCTGATTTTCTTATAGAAAATCACTGTTAGGCTGTTACACTTAACCTGTACTAAACTGTGCATGAATGATTTATTGTGTACTTCTCATGCAAATGACATTAATAGACTCTGTCATACATAGGAGAAGATGCTAGAAAATTACTAAAAGCTGCTACACTTAAAAACGTTTCAGAAGAAAATAATGTCTTATATTGTATTACCTGAGAAATACATCTGACTCTCCCCTTGAAGGCACGTACATGAGAGAACAGTGGGAAGGCTGCGTTGCGTTGCATTGTGCATGAAGCACCTTGAGGCTTTAACAGAAAAGCTACAAGAAGGATTTTAAAGGAATATATATCGATAACCAGAGCTGCATTACGGGGAAGGGGAGAAGTGTTTTCCTCACGTACCGCATTCAACCCGACTCATGATCCGGGAGCGTTTGATGACTTCAGGATCAGGCTGCAGAGAAGAAACAAACCAAAAGCAGTCCTGTCTAATTAACTGAACATATTTACATGTGTAAAACTCTCCTGTAGTCCTCGTAATGACTAATGCATAATTATGCACAGACAAATCCCCACAGTAAACACAAATATTTTTGTTTGTGATTATTTATCTCAGGAGAGCTTAGCAATTTGTCAGGGCTTTGCTGAGCGGCTCAGCTGAGCCGAGCGAGGAGTGGGCAGTGGGCGACCGCTCGGGGTCACCCCAGGAGCCATTGCAGCCATGCAGCCACAGAGGAGGGCAGCTTTTGGCTCACAGACCATTTTTGCATCGAAAAAAATGGAGATTTGGGTCAAAACAATGTATTTTGCAAGTTTATTCCGATTTCACAGAAATACCATGGTTTCTCACAAGTTTAGAGAACATTCCCAACCTCTTCATGCTACAACCCTCTCTCTTATGTGCTGCCTCCCCCAGACTGCCGGGATGGGAACGGGCCCGTGTGTACTCATCGTGCCGAGATGTGACGGTACCAGGTGATGTTTGTGCACTAAGAAAAGCCATTTCCCTGTGGCTCCTTCCTCTGCCCGTGTTCAGTTATCTGAATTGCACAGCAGGTAACTGCACCGTTATCTGAACTGGCATCCTCAAGGATGCGGCAACCTCCGGCACCTTGTGGAGGGGATGTCTGTAGAGGGAAGGGATGTCCTCCAGTGGCCAGACCACTTGGTCCCTACTCTAAGAGAGGGCCAGCATGGACACAGCAGGTTCCTGTAGGGAAATATTGTATTCTCACAGTGCCTGCAGGAGAAGAGATGAAAAAACACATGGAAAAAAAAATTAATCCTCGTAGGCAATTTGGAATGAAGATTTTAGCTGGGATGGAGGGAGTCTATTGGCATGTCGGTCCATGCACCACACGCGCCAGGGAGCCAGCGGAGCCCTGAACAGAGCAGAAAGCAAGAGCACTTGCAGGGTATGAAAATGTAGTTTTAAAGTCTTCCCACTGGCCTCAGCGGATGCCAGATTCTCTTTCATACTTTGACTTTGGCTTTTGTTGTCCTCTGGTTTGCCCCAGGGCGTTTCGCAGCTCAGCTGCAGGGATGGACAAATCTCGCCTAGGCACACGCCGACCGACGCGTGTTTGACATCAGGTCTGATGTCCCCTGGTTTCAGTGGGGCATCTGTATCGGAAAATCCGTAGTGCTTTGCTCTTACACAGCACGGGATGGTGGTCTGGAGAGATGTGGGGGAAGGAAAGCAGGAGGCAGCATTCCCAAGCCAACACGGCGTCTCTTTGCGGGCAGGTACAGGCAGGGATGAGCGTGTTTGCCCGGTGCCCTGAGCTGGCTGGACATGTGGGAGCTCTGATCCATCACCTGGACAGTCCCACTGGTGTCACGTCTCCTCCCTGACTGTGCCATCACCCTGCCTGGGAGTGGTGTGGGCATCTCACCCCGCACCGATGCCTGTTCAGCACAAAGAGTCTTCCCGAACCTCTCAGGAGTCACCAGGCTCTCGGTCTGCTCTCGAGTCCTCTGCGCCATGTCATCTTAATCCATGGAGCCATGCAACCCCTAGTGACAAATTCATCACTGAGTCAATGGCTTTCCTCCTAAAATCCTCTTCAGGGAACAATTCTCCTATGTCTGATACGGTGACTAATTGATAACTTTCTTTAAGGGGACTGCACGATAACTTTCTTTGAAGCAGTATATTATGATCAGTGGGTTTTCCAAGGAGCGTGCTGCTCTCTTAATTCTCACCTTCATTATTTTAATACCTCTGTAAAATGGATTTCTAATGGATCTATATTGCCATAAAACTTTAGGGATGGTGGGTGGGTGTCAATAAATTCTTTGCAATCCGAGCCACTCCGCCAGCGGGTGGGGAGCAGAGTGAGAGGCTCTGAGGAGAAGCCAGGTCTTGACTCAGGACTGTGGCTTCCAGCGGCGTGACCTTCCCTGATTTGACCCCGTCCTGCTGTCTCTGAACACCTTGCAAAACTTCATTAAGCAACATGACTAGTATCTGTCACAAGCAATTCGTTCTCTCCCACCTCCTCACCCCAGGGATAAATCATATCAGCTCTGTCAAGAATACAGAAGCCGCCCTAGGTACAATCCAGCCCCAAGTGTTGATACCTGGTACGTCTGTGCGGAATAATAGTCATCACATCAGAGCTTTTTCACCCAAAGATCCCAAGGCAGGCAGTAAATGTACATTATACTGGCATCAACCCCCTTCAAAACGTTCTCTGCTACCAAGGGGATGGAAGGCAGCAGCCGCTATCCCCACTTAATCAAAGAAAGAAAGAAGTGGATGTTATGGGCCTCTGAAAATATGCGGTGACTTTAGAGAGGTCAAATTTGCCCAGGACGCTGGGAAAAACTCTTTTACCGTTGCATCCATTACCTGGTCTCACGAAAACCGCTCGAGAATCTTATTTTTGTCTCACCTGGGTTCTTGGGCTACGACAACTCATTTTTACCTTGGACATCGAAGCAGAGGGCCCAGCAATTGCTTAGAAACAAGCTGCAGCCGTAGGCGTTTGCCAGGCTGCCATCCTTTGCCCTGAGGAGCTCCTAGGATCGGCATGTGCTGGAGGGAGGGTGATCCCTGCGCTTCCCAGCGCGCGGGGTACAAAGGAGTCCCCTCCCAGGCGTGTAAGGGATCCATGTCCGACGCGTTGGCTTGTTTCAGTGCTAGAATTTGAGGTCAGATATGTCATTTATAGTGTCCTGCTGCAAAACCCCACTGAAGGCTGCTGTTTGTGTCAGGAAATGCTGTTTGGCTGCCACCGGCATTGCAGGGGCGGTGAGGGGACAGTGTCTGGCCTGAGGACTTGGTTTTCTTTTTTTCCTTAAGTATTTCCAAGTCCTTTAACCACTGTTTTGATAGCTGGTGGGGTGCTAGAAGATATTCTGCTCCCTGCCACTTGTTTCAGAAGAATTTTCACCCCTTGGGTTTTTCATCCTGGTGCAGCTGTTTGAGCTATCCATGTCAAAAAAGGTCAGACTGGTATATACAGCAAATTAACCTTTTCGTGGACTGCCTCCAACTCTGCTTTATTTCCATCGGGATAAGAGACTTGCAAATAGGTAGGAAAATCAAAAGCGTCTTGAGCGCGCCAGGAAAACAGCTCCAGTGCTTTCCGTGTGTGAGGCTCTGTGTGGGATGACGATAAAAATCGAAAAATCTGAAGGAGACTCTGAAAATCCTTTTTTTGAAAGGCTTTCTCAGCAAAGAAGCGCTGGCACCTTTTTCCCAGTTCACTGAAAGGTTGGGTAATCGGGCTTTTTTTCCCCTTTCTGCTGCAGGATTTTTATTACAGACACTTGGCTTGGCGTCCCCCCCGTCAGCCTGCCAGTGCCAGATGCAACAACTTCAGTATTTTACTGGGGCTTTGCACACTCGGTGGTGGGTTTTCTGAAACATCTGCAGCTGTGTCTGGATGAGGAGCGCACTCTGTGCCAGCAGAACAGGCGGTGACTTCCCTCGCCTTGTTCCAGCCCCCTTGTACCAATAAATGTTGTCCACGAAGGTAAAAACCTGAGCAAGAGAAACCTATTTTTGGAAACACTTTGACTATCAGGAGCATGATGCACCTCTGCAGGTTTTTCCAGCCTCTAGAATGAACTTGGGGTGCTGCGTTCACCCGTTACAACCTCTAAAATGTTGCTGATTCTCCCCCTGAGTAAGCTATAGGGTAAGCTGTAGGGTGAGCTATAGGGCCAAGTCCTGGGCTCTGCCCCCTCTGTTCAGGGTAGATTATGTATTTAATGTTAGGCAAGTATTGATAATAAGCAGAACATGTTATGGCAGCTGTGTGTGCTGTGGCAAGGAGGGTAGAGAGTCATGCGCTTCTTGCTTGCTTTTTGGCCTCGGGACACTTGTGTTCTTGTTTATACAATAGCTCTGCTCAGAGAGCAAGAATAAAAAATACCTTGTTTTCCCCCGCGCCAGATTGCTGTTTAGCATCGTGCTACATCTCTCTCGTGGGAAATACAGGTTCGAGACTCTCAGGTGGGGGAGGGAATTGAATCCAGATGTTACGTTTTCTGGGCAAGTGTCTGAAGTAATGGGTTATTACACGAAAAAAAGGGGAACCAGCTCATCCAACCCAGGGGTAATAGATGGGCTCTCAGGCTCCCGTGATGCTGCTTGCCACAGTGGGCTCGCTGATGTTAAATGTCTGTGCCAGAGATGGGGAGGAACTCGGGGTACCAGTTCAGGAGTCCCTTCAGCTTCTGGGCCAGTGCCACAGAGAAGGCATTTCGTAGCTGGATACAACCACCTTGGGGCTGGTTGTCTCAAGTGGGGGCATGTTCCCACCAAGTGGGCAAAGAACAGTTATTCTTTTTGCATGAAAATGCGGGGAGAGAAACATAAGTTAATTAAAATGAGTTTTTCCATAAAAGGAATGACCTGTAAGTTCATTTAAGCATTCACCCTAAGGATGCAGTTGTTGGTAGGGTGGCCAGGAGGGATGTTTGTGTCCTTCAGAGGGAGGGGACTAAACACAAGTGTCTTGCACGTCCCCAACTCCTTTGGAAATTTGGCCAAGAGCCCGTTGTGTCCTGGAACCTGCCCTCCCAGTGCGGCCATACATAAACCCCTGCCCCTGGGCATCAGCTCAGACACAGGAGGGCTTTCGAGGTGTAGCTTCACCTTGTCTGGGCTTTAGGACATCCTCTTCAGCCTCAGAGACCGGCCTCTCCTCCAAGGCATGAGGTTGCATTTATCATCAAAGCATGGCTAGTGCTGGTGTCCGGCTTTGAGCCAAATTTTGTGTGTGCTTGTTACTGCTTGGTGAGAAGTGCTCGTGGACTGGTTTGAGCCGCTTTTGCACTTGGTTGGATCACAGAAAAATAAGCAAGAGGTGTAAAGTCTGCAGTGGAGGAACGCTTTGCGTGAAGACCTCTGCTCAGCTTCGCTTTGTCCCTCTCAGCAAAGAAAACACCCTATCTGCGTGGTTCCTCGCACTCGGGTCCATCCATCCGACATGTCCAGCCCCCTGTGAACATTTTGGTCGCAGCCCTTTCCCCAAGACACGGGCGTAGGAGGAAATTTGAGGTTTAGGAGGCGGCAGTGCAAGCGCAGGAATTCCTCCTCCTCTGCCAGCAACGAACCGCTGGCATCGTATGTCCCTTTCCCTTCCCTTCACACTCCATCACATCTGTTCTTACTCATGTGTGACCAAAAAAAGGCCACCTGAGCGCTGGGGGGAAGGAGAGAGTTCAAAGGCAGCAGCGGATGCCTGAAGAGATGGCTCCCACGCCAGAGCAGCTCCGAAAAATAAACCTCGAGGAGAAGCCTGTGCCCAGCCATGGTCCTGTGATGGTGGCTTGGCTCAGGACAAGGGAGCTGTTAGGGGGACAGATGGACCGTACGTGGTGACAGCGGTCACCAGCCCCTGCAACGCTGCAGCCCATGGCACCGGGGCTGCAAACGCCCCCAGGGCGCGCAGAGGGCAAAACCCGGGAGGGAGACCAGTTCAGGGGAAAAAAATCAAATTTGCTTTGGATAAAGCCCTGCGTTTCGTGGTAAAAGAGCTCAGGTTTACCAGAATGCGTTTTTACCCGTCACTGATAGCATTTTCGAAGACGGGTATCAAACACAAGGGGCTCTCTGTGTCTGTGCGGCTGAGGTTACATCCTGCTTTTTGTGGTAATTTCGCCAGGGCCAAGAAAACGTATTAGTACACAAATCACTTGCAGTTTTATTCCATTTTGACATTTCAGGGTCTCCAGCAACTTGGCATCACCCTGCGGAGCCCGCCATTCTTGGAAATATTTGTGTGTTAAAAGTGTGTTTTGAATTACAAATATTTGTGCGTTCACAAAAAAACCCCGTAATTTCGGGCCCCGTTTGACCAGGAATGGTTCCTTTGTGCGATGGCCAGGCAGAGCTATCGGTGGAGGGCAGCCTCCGGCCGGGTGGATGGTGAGGATGAGGATGCTCGTCCCCATACGCAGGCGAAAAAGGCACGCTTGGCTTTTATCTGTTCGACTTCTTTGGGGGTTGGTGGCTTTTAGCAGAAGAGCAAAATCTCTTTCGAAAGCGGCAGTGTGGCAACCTCCCGCTGCTCTGGGGAGGTCTTTGTGGGAAGGAGTCTATAGGTGCTGACCTACATTTAAGGAAGAGGAGGGAGATGGGGAGCTGCCGGCTCCGGTGCTGCTCTCGGGGTTGCACGAGCCAAGGAGCACAAGGGCATCTTCGCTCTACTCCAGCTCTGCCACCGTCGTGGTGGCTGGATTCACTCCTGGAAAAAGGTGCCAGACGGACACTCAAAACATAGCAGGGAAAAAAAAAAAAAAGCCTTGTTCATAATAATTTTTCCCTTTCTTTGTGCTGATGAAGTACAAATGGGGCATTGAAATCCGATTTTTATAACATTTCGCGTATATGTAGATCATGGTCTGACCTGGAGAAGACACTTTGTTCTGACTACAACGATCTGATTTTTTTTTTTTTTTTTGGGTCTTCTGTTGGATATATTCTGTTGGATTCTGGCACAATATGGGCTCCCTCCAGTGGTCAAGGAACTCGGGGCTCCTGCTGGCGCTTGCCCAGTTGCCGGAGCGGGCAGGGTGGCTTTGGTTCACAAATCTGAATAAAAATCAGACTAGGACTGTATTTTTTTTTTTTCTTATTTTCCCCCATCTCCCACTGTTTGTGCGTGTGTGAGTCTCATCCCACTCGCAATAGTAAACGCCCTGCTCTGGAACCCACACTCAATTAATATTTAAGTGGAACGGCCTGCGCAAATAAAGATTGGGGCTTTAGATTTCCTCGCAGTTACCGAAACGTTGGCTGCGGAAGGAGGAGAGGAAGCGGGAGAGGAGCGAGAGCCGGAGAGGATCTGCTGAAAGACCCAGACGCAACAATTTTTAGCAAAAAAAAAAAAAAAAAAAAAAAAAAGACTCATTTTTGCATTCCGCTCTTCCCGTGGTACTCGGGAGAGTAGATCCCGGCTTTCTCCTCAAACCTGCGCACGATTAATGTGGTTATTGTTGGGGGGGGGGGGGGGGGGGGGCGGTGGCGAGCCAGTCCCCCTGAAACGTGACGTTCCCCCCTCCCCTCGCCCAGGCACACGATCCCCAGCCGTTCCCTGCTTTGGAAAATGTAAAATATTGGAATTATTTTTGGTAGGCACCTTGGCAAGGGATGTGCAGCCCTCCCTGCCCCCGATGGCTGGCCGGGGGGCGGGGGGGGGGGGGTGTTCAGCCTGGCCCCGGGGGGGCTCGCAGAGCGCGTTGAAGGGCTGGGCCATGCCTGTAGGTACAGGTATAGTCTGTCACAAGTGTATGTATCCATAGGGGTGTATATATCCATGGGGGGGGGGGGTACTGGGGGTGCTTCTGATGGGATGTGGGCCCAGGGGGTGCAGCAGGACCCTGTTTCACCCCCCCCTACCCGCCCCCGCCACGCTGGGGTTTGTGCAGCCTGGGGCTTTTTTGCACGGGGGGGTGAATGCACCGACACTGGTTTGCGCGGGGGGGGGGTGTGTGGTGTGAATGCATCGACCATCGACGGCCGTTTGCACGGGGGGGTGTGTGAATGCACAGTCGTTTGCACGGGGGGGGGTGTGAATGCACAGTCGTTTGCACGGGGGGAGGGATGGTTAAAACACAGACACTCATTTGCAAGGGGGGGGGGGTGGTGGTGAAGAAGCGCCACTCAATGCGCCGACAGCCCTTCGCGGTGGGGGGGGTGAAGCCCCTCTGCACCCCTTTGCGGGGGGGAGGTGGTCGCTCTCCCGTCTCCCCCCCGCCTCCCCCGCGGGGCGTGTGAACGCACCGACACTCATTTGCACGGGGGGGGGGGGTGTGTGTGTGGTGAATGCACCGACATCCGTTTGCACGGGGGGGTGTTTTAAATGCACCGTCCCTCATTTGCACGGGGTGTGTGTGTGAAGTCCCTCTGCACCCCTTTGCGGGGGGGGGGGATGGCCGCTCTCCCGCCGCCCCCCCCCCGCGGGGCGTGTGAATGCACCGACACTCATTTGCGGGGGGGAAGGAGGCGTGTGAAGCACCTACACCAGCTTGCACGGGGCGGTGCGAAGCCCCTCTGTACCCTTTGGTTGGGGGGGGGTGGCCGCTCTCCCGGCCCCCCCGCGGGCTGTGTGAATGCACCGGCACCCGTTTGCGCGGGGAGGGGGGGGTGAACGCACCGACATTCATTTGCGAGGGGGGGTGGATGTGGGCGCACCGACACCCGTTTGCGCGGGGGGGTGAACCCCTCTGCACCCCTTTGCTGGGGGGGGGGAGCTGCTCTCCCGCCGCCCCCCCCCCCACAGCGCGCGCCGCCGCGGCGGGGGGGAGGGGGCGTGGCCAGCGAGCGCGCGGCCTCGCCGCTCTTTGGCTCCGGCCGCCGCGCTCATTTGCATGTGGCGGGGGCTCCCCTGTCACGTGGCCGCGCGCGGGCTGGAGGGGCGGAGGCGGAGGAGGAGGAGGGGGGGGGCAGACTTCCTGTTTGAGGTCAGCGCGGGGAGGGGAGGGGAGGGGGGAGCGCGCGGCGAAGCCTCCCCGCGGTCTCGCGCTGCCTGGCGGGGCTCTTGTCAGTTAGCAACAAAATGGCCGCGGCGGCAGCAGCTCTGCTCCCGAGGACGGCGGCGGCGGCCTCCCTGGCGGTGGCGGTAGCGGCAGCGGCGGCGGCGGCGGCGCGGAGGAGCGGGGGAGCGGCCCGGCAGCACTGAAACTGAAGCCTGCCTGCGAGCGGACGAGGCGAGAGCGAGCGGGAGAGACGACGAGAGGCGCTGCGGGCCCCCCCCCTCACCCCTTCCCCCTCAGCCCGGCTGACTGAGCGACTCTGCCCCAGGCGCGGCTGCTGCAGCCCTCCCTTGGGGAGACGCTGCCGCCTCGGCCTCCGGCCTCCTCCCGCCTCCCCACCGGGGTCCCTGCCCCACGGCAAGGGGCTCCGCTGCCGCAGCCTCGCCCCCCCCTCCCCGGCCCGGAGAGCCTGCCGGATCCCTCCGGAGGAAAGGGAGAGAGCCCGCGGGATCACTCTCCTCCTGCCCCCGGATCCCCCGGGCGAGCGAGGCAGACGAGACTGTTGGGTTTCCCCCGCTCCCCCCGTCGCCTCCCACCCCACACCCTCCGTGAAAGACTTTGCTGGATCCTCCTCCTCGGGTCCCCTCCCCGCGCTCGCTCCTTCCTGCCAGAGCGGCTGCTGGATCCTCCTCCTCCCGCCCCAGAGACGGCCGGATCGCGCCGCCGGGGTCCCTGCCAGAGAGACGCGGATCCTCCTCCCCCGAGAGACTGCTGCGGGTCCGCCGCCCCTCCTCGGAGCGCCCCGAGACCCGGCGGGATCCTCCTCCTGCCCGGAGCCCCATGTGAGACTCCGCATCCCCCCGTGGCTCCGTGGTTTGGTGGTGTTTTGTTTTATTTTTCTTTTTTTTTTTTTAAAGGGGGGGATCCATCTTAAAAACTATTTGCTGGGTCCCAGTTTCTCTTTTTAATTTGCACTTTTAAAAACAACAAAAACAAACCCTCAGATGCTCCTCCATGTGGACTGAGAACCCATCAAGACACACACACGAGAACTCATCCCGATCAACTCCAAATCCTGGCTTTCGTGGGTTTTGCTGCAACACATAAAAACAAGCTTGTATTTAAGACACACTCGTGCAAAAATCTAGCTGGGGACCGTAAGGTGTATTTTGTCTTGGTTTCTTGGTCTTGGTTTTTTTTTTTTTTTGCTTCACTGGAAATCAAAAGCTTGTTTTGGAATTGGACCTGCTTTTGCTGCACTTCTCTGGGCTGGATAACACTGAAGCTCTTTGCTTTTCTACTTGGATAGTGTTTTCCTGTTGATCTGTTGGTTTTTTTCTTCTCCTGTGTGGCAGACTTTTTTTTTTGAGGGGGGTAAACAAACGACAACAACAACAAAAAAAACCTTAATTTTTTTTGGCCGTGTGAGATTTTTTTCGTATTCACATTCGTGAAATTACGGGTACACTTACAAAAAAAAAAAGAAGCATTAAAATAAGAAAGGAACACGTCAGAAAGACCCCTACACGGTAGACAAAATACTCACTTGTTTCCTTACAGCAAGACTGAATCGAAAGCTGCCAAAGAGCCCCATAAAGAAAAGACTAAAAGGTAAGAAGGGGTGATAACCTCCCTTAATCTGGGCATGGTAGAAGTTAGCAGTGGAAGAGACTTGCTAAGCCAATGCATACCTCCTTTTCTCACAAGTCTAAACCGGATTTTTAATTATTTTTTTTTCCACTGCTTGTTAGTCAGTGAATCAAGTAACACCACGGAACACTTCAAAATCCATTTATGTTTATCAGATATCGTTTTTTTTTTTTTGCTTTAAAGAACTTGCGGAAATTTTTTTTTTTACACGCTAGAATTAATTCGGTATTTTTCTGAATTTCTGAACTGAGAACATTTTCTCAGTTCAAATAGCAGTTGTGGGCAAAATAGCGAACAGAAGTGCCATTTGTTGACCGCTTGTGTTGCAGACATGACCGTGTGCACTTGCTTTATAAATTACACGTGTGAAAATTATTGCAGGGCGTGTTGGAAATGATCCCAAGTCTGGAAAATGAGTGGTTTGGGGATGGTCAGCAGTGCTGAGCAGATGAGGCTCCAGCTTTGTCCTTCGTGGCTGCTTTTCTGTTAAAAGTTAAGGTCTCGAGATCCGTTTTTTTTCTTTCTTTCCCCCACCCCGTAATGAGATTATGGGGAACTACTGTAATTTTCTCCTGAGTATTCAGAGAGAGATCTTCGTCTAAACCTGAAATGTCGTCCGGTGGGAGAGAGAATATTGAACAGAATTTATAGTTTTAACTGCAAGGCTGAGGGGGAAGAAAATGGGGAGGGTTCAGTTGTTAACCTGAGAAATCCTGAAGCACTGGAAGTTTATTAATTGTTTGAATCTTTTGTTTGTATCACAAGTTTGTGTCAAAGGTTAATCTTCTTAATATGTAATTAGTTGAAGGTCCAATTATGGGATTTATTGAACGCAATTGTGTTTTTTTTCTCCCTCTTTTTCCATTAAATATAATACTGCTAGTCATACTTTGTGGCTGCTTTATTTTCTGCTAAAACTTGAGTGCATCTGTGGGAAGATACTTGTTCAATTAATACGATAGCCAGTTTAAATTTAGAAATAATCTATAGTACGTCATACCATGTCTGTTGCATATTTTTCCTCTCCTATGCATATGTATGCATCTGACGATTTACGCTAATTTATATACTGAGATTTACTCTGGACATCAGACCAGTTAAGGTAATTAAAAAGCCAATAAATCCCGCTGTTAGTGGGCTGCTTGATGATGCAGAGCTTTAAATCAGGTGGATGTTGGCGGTGCTCTGTGGACCTGAGGACAATGCGAGTGTGGAGGAGCAGGAGAACATCTGCACTCGCTGCTCTGGGGTATTGCTTCGGAAGAAAGTCACGTCCTTTAAATCCTGCCCTTATTACATACGGCGGGTGGGTTTTTTTGGATTGACCTACGACTGACAATTAAAATGTAGTTTCCTATGGGGTATTACTTTTTATCGCTTGAAGAAAGTAGTGGAAAGGTACACACAGATTCTCACTGCTTCCCCCGTATGTTTTCCAAGGAAGTAGTGGGTGACTTGCGGTGGGTGCAGCCTGTGCTTAGCAAATCACATCGTTTTCCATAATTGCGGTTCTTCAAATTCAGAAAGCCCTGGGATATCTCTCTGGCGACTTCAGTGTGTTATTTGCGAACTCAAAATGGTGCTGAGGAACCTGCCCCCGGATGCACTGTTGTTTCTGCTCCGGCTTCTGGAACGATTTCCAGAACGTTAAAGCATCAATGTCGGGCTTGTGTACAACTGGTGAGAAAAACGCCTGTAGCCTGTGGGAGGCTTGTTCGTTAATTTGTAGGACTAATAGCGCTTTTTGGGGTGAGATTACAGAGGCTGCGTTATGCACGGGCATTTGTTAACCTTGCTGCTTCTGGGACTGTGACTTACTGAGTCTATGAAGAAAGCTGTAGTAGATCAGATTAATTTGCACGTTTTTTAGTGGACATGACTGTTGAAGGGGACTAGCAGTAGTGTAATAATGCCTTGCGTTGCTTTGTCCTTATCTTCAAAGGAGGATGTATCTTTCCTGAGTGGAAGTGGCCTGCCTGGCCCTGGGTTGTGCCGTGAAACAGGTCTGGGTTCAGCCCTGGGGACAGGGGCTGCCATCGGGAAAACTGCTGGAGCCTCTGGAGCAGCGCTGGGCTCAGGCCAAGAGCCATGTGTCTTAATAGGGGCTGTATTTTAGGCATTTTTGCGTACTTTTGGCTAAACACTTTGTTTCTAGTAATGAAAAAAAACAGGGCAGACTAAACTGTTTAGAGCTCCTCCGCCTTGCAGTATAAAATACTTAGGATTTATTAATGTTTCTATTCTCTACGTGTGGATTCTCGTATTGACAAATTTAAGTATTGGTATGCATCAGGCTAAAAGCTGGCTTGAAGTGAGTAGTGTATTATATATACACTGTTGGTTTATGTGTGCTGTTACATCTGTTACAGTACATGGATTATTTTGTAATTAGGCTGTCATGGATGCAGGGCATCAGTCCCACTTCCTAGGAATGGACTTGTGGGGAGCCTTGCTCTGTGCTGTTCCTGTGCTAGTCCAGGCTGTCATGGAATTTACTCTGGGATACTGCCCTGGGCCTTGAGATTCGGTGTTAAGAAGCACTTGGTGACTTCAGGGTTCACCCTCTTGATCTGGGATCTTTGCATCTTTCAAAATCTGCCTTCTATCACCTGTGAATAGGACGAGGTTTACCTCATCTGCTATTGCAAAGCCTGCTGAGGCTTAGTGGGATGGATGAAAAATCCACCTCTCTAGGTTTTAAATTTCTTTTATTCTGGAGTTCGTCTTCCCTATCAAAATAACAAGCTATGCTTTTGATGACTTTTGTGATCTTTCGCTGATGCTTAAGGGAAGGAAAGTAATTCTGTTCTTTTTTGTTTGAAGGAGCTTTTTGAGACTTGGAAAAATAATAGGGTGAAATTTCCTTAATATGAGGCATAACATAATTGGGGATAAGAGTAATTTTAACCTGAAGATTCTTTGTTGAAGTTCTCAAAGCTCCCAAGTTTCATACCTTGCCCAGCTGGAGTAACAATAAAGCAGGGTCAAGTTAAAGGTTTTGTCAAGCAGGGGCTATAATATAATCTTTGTGTCTCTTGAAGCAAACTGTTGCTGAATGGCAACCTTATAGAAAGTATAGCTTTAAATTAGGCTAGAAATAAAACCTCTTATTTTTCTGTTTTTCATTCACTTCATTCAGAAAGGCCAGTAAATTTTATTCGTGTAAGGGATTTACTGCCTGCTGTTAACTCAAAATGACCGACGTTTTTACAGTCCGTTCGGATGCTGTATGTGATGTAGACACCTTTTCTCTTTCGTGTTAAGTTTGTTATTAAAAGCCTAATAGCGGCGTTTACTTTCAGTTTTAACTGTTAAGACTTAACCAAGACTGGCGTATGTGGGAACGGGTAATATGTTAACTTAGCAGCTGGCCTTGCCGAGATAAACATGCGCTTTTCCAAATGCTGTCATCTGGCCCCTTTCCAAAACAAGCTGAAGGAGGAGGTCAGGGGTGGAGCCATCCTTTGCTTTAGTAAAAAGAGGCTTTCATTTGGAAAGAATTGCTAGATAGTATTGACTATAAGAATGGCAGATTTAAAAATAAAACGGCCAAACCTTTCCCAAGTAAACAAAATAGTCTGTGTTGATTACTTGTATCTCAGTGCCTGTTACTGTGCTGCTTCTCTTTGGAGGTATAGCAAAATAAATGTAGAATGCATATTGCTTCTTTTTAAAAAAATCAGTGCTTTATATAAGACTTTGAATGGGAGAACTGATGAAGAATTTATCATCTTTGGTTACAGTAGAGATGTGCAACACAAAGGTGCTATTGTTTTAATTGTTTAAAATTCAGATTACAAGATAATGGTAATACCATTAGAAGGTTTCCCTTTGGCCTAGAAGCTGCAGGTAGGAGCCTGTGGATCCCTTAGTATTAAAGATGAATGATAAGGAAACCTCTTAAATGCCTGTGATGCTGCAGTCTAGCCAATTTAGGATCACCTGATGCCTTCTAGTGATAATGGCTTGAGGTTTTCAGCTGTATTATGAAGATATCAGCCAGGGCAAATAGTATTTAGGAGTATACTTTATTGAATGGGGAGATGATCTAGAAGTGACAGTAAATTGCATTACGAAATGATCTATGCGCTCTGCTCAGTCTCTTCACTGGTAAATGCTAGTGGTAAAATGACAGATGGTTGTTCTTAATGTATGAAAGCAGAGGAATCAAGGTATTACTTGATCTTCCTTTAGGAATCTGAGCTATTTAGGAAAATGGTCTACCAAAAGTACGGCTTAGTTTTATATCTTAATTACCAGACATAGCTGTACTTATGCTTGTTTTATCATTACTTAATCTTGATTAACTTCACTGTGGATTCTCGCACACAGTTACAACTGTTTTCTGGAAGTTCATTTGTCCAGCTTCCTACCTCATCACTAATATGTTTTAAAATCTCATGTACAAGATAAAAATGTCTGAATTTGATTGTAATAACAAACTGTCCGGTTTTGCGTAGAGTAGTTACAGTGCTCTTTAAGATTGTAGCACTTGAGGCAAATGTAGCAGTACTTTAAAATATGCATCTGATTCTTTTGTCTTTTTTTTTAAAAATGTAACATCTCTCTCTCCATCCCAATATAAAGGCTTCTTTCACTGACGACATCTGTAAAACGACTAGCTGTTCTTAAGTCTCATGGTTCAGGGTACCACGCATCAAAATCTGAGTTAGTTTTGGTCTTAGCCCTGGGTGTGAATCACCACTGTAATTTTTCAATGTTGAGGTCTTGAATGTAGTTGTAATTCAAGCTCATAAAATATTAGAAGCTTTGACGGTAGTGAGGTTTGCTTTCTGGAGCTCTTCCCCGTGGGTTTGCAGCCAAGGATGGCTTGAGAGTGAGAACAGTTATCTGTGCTGCAGCAGTGATGTTTTATGGCTGGGTGCCCAGATTGTCTAGCTTTGCACACAGCTTTATAGTTTGCCTTTGAGGGCTATGGAGGTGGAAGTCATTTGTAATAAACAGCTATCTGCAGCTTGCTTTTTCTGTGTTTTGAAATGTACATCCATTTAAAAAATTGCAAGCTAGATGCACATTTACTTAGATTTCAATCGGGAAATTCTGTGTTTTAGAGAAATGTTTGCAATTGCTTATTGCATTGTATTCAAAATAGCTAATATTTATCCCCCGGCTGTTTGGGCTTTTTTAGCTGTAAGCTCTGAATTGATAGAGTGTGAGATTTCTTTATTTTATTTTTTTTATCTGGGAGAAAAATTGACTTGTCAAATCGATTGGCATCCTTTGTGGTAATTAAGCCCCAGAGAAAAATATGGTTTTAGGCCTCAAAATAGTTATCATGCAACTACCAGCTATAGGCTCATTTAGGAAAAGATAACACCCACCCCCCTTCCACCGCAAGCAGAAAAAAACACCGTGGGCTATGAAGTGTTTAGTGTCTGCCCATGGGCGTTTTCCTGAGGCAGATCCATTCTTTTTTTTAATCTTCTTTTTTTCTTTTTCCCTCCTAGCATCTTGTTAATGGAGTCTATGCATGTTTTCCCATGATGGCTTTCTGTAGGGATAGTGGGGAGTGCCTTTGTTATGATGTTGGTCAAGAACAATCTCCTGGAATGGCAAATCTGTTTTTTCTTAGATGAGCTGTTTTCCTTCCTATTCCTCTTTTCTCTTCCTGTGTTCTGTCTGTGCGTTGCCTGCTTGAAGTTGACAGTTTTCTCTCCGGTACTGTATTTGCAATACTTCCCGATGAGAAGTGGAAGAGCTTTTTGTTTTGTTTGAGGGATATAGAGTCCTCGGAGTGGCTTGGATACCGTTCTGGGTGGTCAGGCTGTACACATATCGATTGTTAGTTCAAACTGACTTCTGCCAAGTCTATTTTAAGCTCAGACAGATATCTGCGTTGAGTCAGTTTGCTTTTCAGCTGTACTCGGATAGTCTTGGACTCTCAGGTCTTTTAGTTCTTCAGAATTCCGAAATGATTTCATGGCTGATGCTAACGTCATTGGTGCTTACAATAGAGATGCTTGTTTTTAAACAGTAGCTGTTAACTGGTAAGCAAAAGAGCATCAGCCCAGTGCTTTAACACAAACCATTCTAGAAAAAAGAAACAGTTGAATGAGAATGAAAAAACAAAAAACAAAACCAACCAAACAAAAAAAACCCCAACTGTAGAGATGCATAATGTGCTGACTGCCATTTTACCATCTTTTCCTACAAGGTCATTAATAAAAGACCACAGAAGGTCGTCTTTGGCATTGCTTGTAAGGTTTTTGCTTGAACTCAAAGTATGTTCACAATAGCATTGAAGATGATATTTCATATGAAATGTGAAGTTAAAAACTCGAGTAGCCCTGCAAACGTATGCTGATGGAGTGTATGTAAATCAAGTGGGACTCTTTACACAGTGTATTACCAAAGCCAGTCTAAAGTAGGATTGCTCATTATCCCTCTGCTAACATTGTTCTTCCTGTAGGTTTCAGCTTCGCTCTTCTCTCCGTGTTTTTAATCAATTGCACAAACTGACTTAGTACAGGAGAATTGCTTCCAATGTTTGTGTTGTCTGAATTTTTTTCCACATTTTCAGCTTTGAACTGGATGCTCCAGTTGAAAGTTTGTCTCTTACTGCTTGGCTTGTGTAACAAAAGATGTTAAATCTCTGCAAATCTAATCATTCTTGTCTCTTTATGGTGTTATGGCTGTAATGCTGTAAATGTGCAGTATTGTGCCTCGTTTTGTGATGCTGCAAAAATTGCTGTTAGTTAAAAATAACCTATTGGCATAACAGTGCTGGTCACATCTGTTCTTAACATACCTCTTCATTTTCCTGCTTATGAAACTATTTGATTTCTCTTTGTGTAACATTAGCTGATATAAACTATGAAGAGGTATATGTTAATCTTTTTAAGCCTTTTAAAAATATGGAAAATGCATCATCTTCTGATATGGAAGGCGAAGAGCCTGGTGGTGGCAATTTAAATACTATTTCATATTTTCTAGTATGATCATCATAAAATATAGCTGTCTGATCCAGGTGTGGAACTAAATTAGGTCTGTCACAGTAATAGAATTGCTGCTATTGAGGAGGAGAGTCTCTGTAAAAATAGCACTGTTTCAGGTGAAATATGTTATTACATGGGACTTACTGGAGCTTGGTGAATGTGTGATTTTTACTATTTCTATTCTTCTAATCAAACTTTTAGAAATCCTTCACTTTTGAAAAGAACGATCCAAGTTAAGTCTCCTTGAGCACCAGCAGTGTTCTGTAGTGATGTCAGTCTATACGGTGTTGCCACACTTACGTGTAATAATTGAATTGGTTGTGTTATCGGATGGATGCTTACATAACGATTTGCTTAAAGACCCTCAAATTGAATTTTTTCTTGCATTTGTGAAGATGAAATGTTCTTCACAAATTTCTAGGTGGAATATTACAGTGACAACAAACCCTTATGCTTTTGAAGCTAATAACCCAGACTGATAGATATTATGTGCTTTTTCTGGATGATATTGCAACACTGATAGCCCAGCTGCATTGAAATTGTGATCCCCCTCGTTCCTGTCCCTCTATTGACATCCAGACAAGATCTGATCTTTCTGGAATTTTGTCTGCATCTACTGATCGGATAACATACTTGGAGACGTTTTGGATATATTTCTGAGAATATTTGCTCCCAGCGGCATTTCATGGACTAACTGAAGGCATAAAATAGTTAATACTAAGATCATAATTGACCATAAATTGATTTCCAAAGTGGTATTTACTGCAACTGGTTGTCTTTCTGTCCCGCAAGATCATTTATGGCTATTTCCTTTCCTCATCTCTCCTCCCCCTATGGGGATGCTATTCATTTACTAAGTTGAAAAATGGATGGTGGCCCATTCTTCCGATGGTGGCTCTGATATTCTAATTTATTATTGGAAGGAATTGACGTCAAGATGCTTTTACTATGGAAAGTGAAGTGGGGGAACAGAGGACTTTGAAACTTGATGTCAGCAATGCAGAGTTAATCTTTTAAACTCTGGTAGATTTGTGGAGGGAGAGGTGCTGGCTTGGGCCTTTCTGTTTCCGTAATTTTGGATGATAGAATTAAAGTCTTCCTGAATTTTGTGGATTCTGTTTCCAGCTGAAGCATGGGTACAGAGCAATGTAAGGGTTTATCTCGCTTGAGTTATGCTGCTATATTGATTTTCAAAACAGCATTGCAGCTGAAGATGCAATGGAACAAAAACTAAATTGCTTCAAAATGTATTATCTTTAAGTTGAATGAAATGATCATGGTGGGCAGTGTTTTGATTTTTGTAGTTAAACACTAAAAAAATATAAAAAGTGCACAAAACAATTAAGTAGATCTTCTTAATTTGTGTGCAAATTTTCACATATTTGCAGTGCACAACTTTTAGTACAGTTTATTAGTCTATAGTATGTTTTGTCTTCCTTGACTCAGATCAAATTTGGTGTTAACCTCCTGCAGAGAATTCCAGGACCCCTGACATTTTATTGTGACTCTTGATTAGCTCACCAGGGTTCCTGCTAAGAATTCTTCTTTCATTCATTTGATAAATTGAATTCCCTATTCACAGTGCCTTTAAATAGAATGGTATTTGGAAAACTTGAAGACAACAACTTGAATGTTCAGTGAGCTCACCCAGCAAATTTAAAAATGCATAAGGAAATTATGGGTTTGTGTATTCTGAAACCTTTTAAAAGAATAAATATTTTGCAAAAACATAAGTTTCCGTCTTCATATTCCCTTGAAATTTTTTAAATTTCTGGTTCCTACAGCAGGGAGTTCTATTGACATCTGTTTTCCCTTTTTCATCTTATCTTGCCTTGTTATGTCAGGAGCCATGTGTTCACCTAACTTAAGTCTGTATCTGGGAGCAGGTATAATAAGGTGGTATATGCCCATATAGTGAAACTAGAGCTTTTCAATGCAGCATGTGTGCAGTGTGGAGAGCTTCTTGTTCTTTACACTCAGCATACCCTCGCCTGGCTTTTGTGCACCTCATAGATCCCTTATGCCATTTGTACTGTGTATGCCCTTACTCCTGGTGGTGATGCCGGCAGGGCTTGTACTCTGGAGTACTGTTCTTAGCTTTACAGCATGGGGAATGGTGTCAGTATTTTTTTTCTAATTCTAGATCTTGAGACACAGGGAGGATTCCCTGTGAGGCCACTAACCTTTTACTCCACCATCCACGTCTGTCTCCATGAGCCTCTCGAGTTGGGGCTGCAGCAGTGTCCTGCACCCCCTCACTGCTTGTGCATCTGAGCTGAGACCTGGAGACCCTGGTAGGGAGATGGCAGAGGCCCATTCGCTGTCTAGGATGCCATCTTCATAAGGGCTGGTTTCGGCAGCCTTCTGCCACTCATCTGTGAAACAACTTTAATATCATAGGAAAACTCAGGCTGGAAGGGAGCTCAGGAGGTCATCTTGGATATGCAGGTCTGTATTTAAGTTGTGACGTGCATGTCTGGTAACATGTCCGCTGCTGCTCACTGAGCTGCTGGCACGTGTTGGTGTTATTCTTAGACTTGTCTGGTACAGTTTCCCTGGCTGTGGGTAGGAGCGAGGGAAGTGCATGTGCGTTTTTCTACTGTGCCTGTGGCAGGAACTCTACCTAAAGGAGAGGATTTCTTCCAGACCTCACCTTCCTGAGCCTTTTTAATCACACTGGAGCCACTTGTGAATCTGGCAATGAACGTGTGTAGTTATGCCTGCTGTAAGCTGGGTGTCTTTTGTTGAAGATGTGTTGGCCCCACCTTTTCCCCAGAATAAGCCCAAGAACAGCACCAGAAACATAATTGTCTTCAGCATAAATTCTGCTGCCTACTTTTTGATCCTGTAGGCTGTTTCATCTAGCTTGACCTGTGTGAGAGCACCAGCCTGGTCTTCAGCTCCTGCAGTAAGCTATTTGAGTATGCTTTCACCTGCTTATAACAGAGTGATTGGGCTCAGAAATAATCAAGTGCTGGCATGTGACTGTGATAGAAGGGGGGAAAGGAAGACTAGGGGTGTTGGAAATCCCTACAGGGAAAATGGCACATCCTTTTAGTTACACAAACTTGCCTTTTTTTTTTTTTTTTTAAACCAAGAAACATAAAGGTTTAGCTGTGCTTTGTTGAAGGGTGTGGAGGGATGCTACATGGAAATGGTGTTGCTGGCTGTGTCCTCCAGCTCGTGTTGTCCCTTCTGACCCTGTTACTGGCAGACAGGTGACGATGCACTGACCGGCTCCTCCAGCCTCTGTCCCTGGGAGTGGTCAGCTCTGGGAGCCCAGGGGCTGTGCTGCCTGGCAAAACATCCTGTAGAGCTGTTGCTCCTGTTCCTGTTTCCTGGCCTCCTGCTTTGCAATATCCCTATGCAGCTGCCCCAGGAAGCAGCGCTCCTCTGACATGCTCTTCAAGTACGGCTTTGAGCCAGAAACCTGTCCATAGGTTCGTTCTGCCTCTAGGTCAGTTAACTGGTGATATTTAGTTGAACAATTTGTCAGTGTGGGGCTTTTCGTCTGTTGGCACAGGGCTCTGGTCTAAAATATTTTCAGAAACCAAAATAGCAAATGTAGTATCTGGGGAGAGACAAACATGCTGCACTCTTGCTGAGATACTGGATTCCTAAGCTGTTTTCCTGTATGTATTATGTCCCGGGAAGACTGGGGAAGAGCTCTGGACCAGATGCTACATCTACTGCTGGTAAATATCATCAGGCTTGGGAGGGAGGCAGCGCTGTGAGTGCAAATCTAGTTATCTGCACTGTTCACAGTCTGTAGCTTAATTTTCCAAGAGAGGAGTCGGTCTGTGTTTGCTTGGAGAGAGATGTTGTTCATAGCATGTTTCTTGCTGTTTATAGCCTGCTTTGAGTGGTGAATGTAATGCAAGCTTTTTTTGGGGTGTGTTTTTGGGTTTTTTTGTTTGGTTTTTTTTTTTCCTTGGTCCTTGCATAGCCTGTGTGGTGCACATGATGGGATACTTGAGGTCTGCTGGGATGTTGTCAGCAGACTGAGGAGGCAAATTCTGATGTGGTTTGTGCCTGAAATGTAAACAAGAGTGAGGTTTTGTGTACAGTGTTCTAGCCCATGCCCAGTTTTTCCTACTAACTACTTAAGTTGTCCCAGAGTTGAGCTTTTATATACATAAATAAGCCTGCACTGTGGAGAGCAACACCTTCACAGAAGAGGTGGCGTACTTGCGTTGGCAGCAGCTTCACACCCTATAGGATCATCTGCAGTAGCGTGTTGATTTGGACTGAGAGTTTGATGTTTAAGCAGGCCTTCTGATTGTCCTCACCTGCTGTGCTTTGATTGTCATCATGGAATGGTCTTGGAGTGCCACAGTTGGATTCCTTTTAAATAAAACTTCACTGGATGATGCGCTCCAAGGGTGCAGTTAATGCTTTCCTGCTGCAAGTCAGCGTTCGGTACATGGGAGCAGACTGGAGCTAGTCTCAAGTAATAAAGTAACTTGAAACGGGGATAGTGTGGCTACCAAGTCCTCTGCACCAACAGTTCTGCTCTGCAACTCCATTTACATTAGTCTGTGCTACGTAGTAATGAAGATGTAGTGTACATCTCATGAAACATTCCCGTTTGGACTCCAGTACTCTCATTAGTATGCTGTCTGTCTCTGTGAACAATCCAGGAGAAACTGAACAAAAGGAAGTCTGTAGATGAAAAACCCTACAAACATTTACTAGGACTTGGACAGTGTTCAAATATGGGTGTGTCAAACTTCTGATATCTGACCTGCCACTTAGAGTGAATCTGCATCCTTAGTTTATAAAGGCTTTTTCTTCTCTGGGATTTTCCCCCACTTCTACTGAATGGTGATCAAGTAGTAGAAGGTAAAACAAGGCCAGATCAGTGTCCTTTTTAAAAATATCTTGAATTGAACAATATAGACTATCTAGTCTGCTTTATTTTTCTTCTTACCTAGTTTACTTCAGTGGTTGTTCACCTTACGTGTACATAAAGTAGTTATGCACACAATAAGTTAACACTGGGTGAACTGAAAACTTCCAGTGAGAGCCTAGGTCCTACAGTAAAGAGCAGCCGGCACTCTCCTCGAGGGCCTGCCAATAATTTATTGCTCTTTAACCAATAATCCAAAAAGACGTGTTGGAAACACCACGCACTACTGCTGGAGATGCAGCCTTGAGACAGCATGTGTGACACAGGTGCTCTTTTTTCTTCCGATCATTGAATTTCAGTTTTACATACTAAGAACGGGATTATTAATTTAGTCTCTTGAGCAACCTAAAATCTCTCTGCAGTTTCTGTGAGATATTTTAATTGAATATGTTGCTTTTCATACCCTGTTCTCAACTAATGCTGTGGTGTTCTTGGGTGTCTTGAAATGGCAGCTACATTCTGCTCCTGCACAAATTTCAGTTGTGAATGAAGTTGTCTGTGTATGTCTTGCACCTTAGTCAGGTGTGCCGTGGCTTAAAGAAAGCCTGGAAGGGAGTACATAGGGATCCAGTTTAATCCCTCACGGTTACAGGCAGCAGCGGAGAAGGCTCCACAGAGCATAATAGTAGTACCTACCAGTATTCTGTAATAAATCAAATAAATAAAAATAAATAAAAACACACAAAGAAGGCTTCAGTGAAAGGAAGCATCAAGGGCAGTATTAGTGCTCTGTTTCTGTGCAGGAACTTAGGAGGTCAGTTTTGTGTTGCGTGCTTCAAGATAAGTTGACCAGATACTGGGAGCATCAAAGTACCAGGCCCACAATTGTTAGCATGGATGATATTTTGCTATTTCAGAGGAAGGGAGGAATTCCCTGTTAAGGCAAATAATGTATTAAGTAGTGACAGGTGGAGGACAGGGGCATCATTTGACAGCAAGAAACCCCAGAGCATGGGACTAATAAATTATAAATTGAGGTCAAACAAAACCACTCATCAAACTTCATTTATGACTCCTTGTAGGAAAAAAGCTTGCACCCGCACTTTCAAACTACAGGGTTTAGTTTCAAGCTGTGTGATCACACCTATACATGTAACTTGTCCATAAACTTATCTTGTCGTCAGTGGTGTGGCTGAGGGCTTTTCCCCCATTAATTCCCTTGAAAGGATATTGTAGGGTTTTACTTGGTGAATGGGTAGAGGCCTCCTGTTTCCAGTCTAATTGTCTTTGTGCCCAGGAGTTGGTGTGGCCTTTTATCAGTATTGCTTCTTAATAACAACAGTTCTTCCTTTCTTCAGGTGTTTTTCCTCTTATCTTCCCCAAACGTATGTTTATAAACCATTTTTTTTGGTTGTTGTGAAATGCTACAGTGTGGAATATTTTTCATTATGCCTAATTCAAATCTCCTTTGTTGCAATTAAATTCAGTGCTACTTGCCATAGCTAAAGTAGAAAGATTTTACTCTGTTCTTCTCTACCTCTGTCTTTAACACCTATTTCAATAAAGGGGTTGCCATTTCTGTAGATTTGGTGAATCCAAGTCTGAAGTTTTTTCCAAGGGCCCATGCTTTTTTGATCTCTGATCCTTCTTGTTGCTGTTTTCTGGACTCTTCAGTTGATCTGTATCTCTGTTGCTTTGGATAGTCCCAAACTGGACACAGTACAGCAGCTGATGGGTTTCTGACCATTTGTGACCATTGTTGCTTTGCCTTTGGATTGAGATCCTATTTAACACCTGTTTTTTTTTTTTCTTTTCCTCCCTGAAACTGGTGTTTAGCCATGCTGTATTGATAACATATGATTGCTTCCTGCCAGACGTGGTACCCTGCACTCTTTCTCACTGAATTGCACTCTAATGTTTTTGTACATCTCGAGTTTATCAGGTTGTTCTGTTTGCAGCCCCATGACTTGACATATTCTGGAAACTTAGTAAGTGCACGCATTTTTCCAGCAGCAAAGCGGTTAATAAAGATTTTGCTGCTGGACATGTGGCATACTGCAACAAAAATCCATTGGTTCTCTGCCTCGTCGGAAGGGGAAATGCTGAGGTTACTTGTTTTGTGAGTATTTTATTGTAATTTCATTCAGTTTATGTTCCCTACCTGGTTCTTAGGAGAAAAAAAATACAGCAACCATATTCTTATAAACTCAACTTTGTATGTTGCTTGAAAGGCAATAAATTACTTGCGTTGCCTCCCTTTTGTCCTTTTCAAAAATACTTGCAAGTATGCCATAGGAAAAAAAATCAGACTTTCCCACCCCCCAAAAAATCCTTGTTTGTTTTACTGATGTTTTTATCTCTTCCCCTTTTAAGTTATATGCACAATCTTTGCCACTTGCTAGTTTTCTGGAGTGCCATCCATCTTCTGCCAATTCTTTAAGGTAATCTGGAATGACTTAGGCACAGTTGTTCTTGTGGTAAATTACATCAGGCCCAGCCAGTGGAAAAACATCCAATTTCTCTAGGGACTGTTTAAGCTGTTCTTACTTTTGCTGGCCTGATTTCCTATTTGGAGTGGTAGAAAAATGTTTAGTTCAGTCTCTTTTTTCTTTTTTTTTTTTTTTGTTTTTCCCCTGCCAGTTCATGGAAGTTTTCCTCAGAAGTTGGGTCGTTCCTTCTTCCCAGATTTGGGGAAAAGGCACTTGAGGTTCTTGCTTGGAGAGCTGCATTCACCAGCCACTTTGGGTGCAGAAGCCAGAGTGGAACACTGGGGTGGTGGTGGCGGCGGCAGAGATCCTGGGACAGGGACAGCTTGGTTGTTGGCTCTTTGCTGCTCCTGCCACCAGCTTGAAGCAAAGCCTCCCTGCATAGGGGACAGCACTGCGAAATCCCCCCGTGAAGCTGTCGTCATCTGCGGCCTCAGCACCCGTTCAGATGGTTGTTGGCCATCTGTTCCCAGCTGACCTCTTTAGTGAAGGCTAAAAGCAGAAAGAAAAGTACTGTCACTTTAGCCCTTGTAGGGTCAGCTGTCAATAGTCCCCCTTTCCCACTGACTATCAAAACTAATGTTTCCTCTTGCTTTTTAATGAAGCACTTAAATGTTGATTTATTATTACTTTTTATATGCGCAATGCTAATTCTTGTTGGCCTTACTCATTTTTGTCCCCCATGTGTTTGTGCTGTTTTTTTTTTCATATTCCTTCTTATTTATTTTGACCTAGTTTCTGTGCTGCTTTCTTTTTTGAGGTGATTGGAGAGCTTGTAATTAGGGACCAGCTTGACTCTTCTTGATTAATGACTGAGCCTAGATATCAAGGGGAAAAAGCTGGCACTTTTTAAAGTCACACCAGCTCCTTGCCTTCAGTGGTATTTACTCTAGAAAGGTCAAAGAGAGCTGGGCCAGATAAGGATGAAGCAGGAAACAAAATTGGCAATAGGTAGATGTGGAGTTTTAGTTTATCTGTTCTAGCAGTGATGAAAACGAGGATTGCTAATGATACAGTGACCTCTTGCTTTATGTGGTATTCCTCTCATACCTTAGAGTATCTGCATTCTTGTTTAGATTCTTGGTGATTTCCAAGAAAGAATGCCTGGCTCTTCCTATGTGACAGTATTTTTTGTTTATCCTGAATTAATTGAAAACAGCCTTTCCAGGATTCACTGCTCTTTATTTTGTTTGGGTTTTTTCATTCCATTCCATTTCCAGCCTTCAAGTTGCTTTCTGCTTTCACGATCTCAGACGCTTCTTTCTTATTATTTAGGATCAGATCTTGAAGAAATTTCTAAATAGTAATTTTTTTTTCATTTCTATTTGAAACTGTATGATGCTAGATTTTGAGAACTTGGTAGATGGTTACTTCGTGTTCCATGCCTATGCTGTCCAGACCCTCTGCTTTCACCTGTAATGATGCATTGCTCTGTTAGTTCCTTCTGGAAAGCCTGCTCAGGATGCTTTAGTAGCCTGCCTTTGGGGGATTATTTGTCAGTTCTAGTTAAAACATTTCTCCCCGCCCACCCCCCCGTCATCACTGTGAGGAAAAACACGTGTGTTCAGAAGTGCATGATGCCCTGTTGTATGGTGGGGGAAGTCAAACCCAGAGCAATGCTTAAGCAATTCTATGCAATTTGTGGGATTTCAGTCAGTAACAGCAACTTTCACAGCCATCAGGGGAGATTTTTCCAGCATAAAGTAGGATGTGAATTTAAGGTACAAGAAGTATTTGAAAATTAAGGTATGGGAGCTATTTTCTCATTGGGCTAAACCAAACAAAGAAATCCACAGATCAAGACTAAGGATGCTATTCTGAAGAGGTATTCCAGGCAGTTTTCTTATGTAAATAAATGCACCTTCAGTGTCTTAAATATATGCAAGCAAAATTCATTAGGCTGCTAGGATTGGAGTTGTGTCTCCTGGAGGGATAAGAGAGACAGGTCTCTGTCTAGTCCTCAGCTATTGCAGGAACTTCTGAACCATAAAGCACTGTATGGGTAATAACCTTGCATGCAATAACACAAATAGACTCTGCTTGAAGTTTGTTTAAAAATGCAATATTCCCGAAAGGCGCATTGCAAAATCCTGTTAGCATGTCACATCAATGCTAATTCAAAATACCAGCTGTGGCTTCAGATGTGAAAGTAATCCACAAGTCTCATACCGAGTAGAAAACTGAAGTTCTTGCTTAGCTTAAAAAATAAAATCAGCCTAGATTTCTTAATTTTTTAAAGGGATTAGTAAGCCTTTCTGCAACAGGCATTGACAAAACATAGCTGTATTTCTCAAGTTGTTCTGACCATGACCTGCATTTTGTTTTGCTCTCCTGTTCAGAGAGAGCTCTTAAGCATGTGTACTTTAGAGATAACCTTGGTTTAGGTTTGGATTTAATAAACTAATTGCAATCTGTAAAAATAACACTTGATGCTACAGAAAAACTCTTTGCCCTCTGCTCATAAAAATCCCCCATGATTCTGATACATCAGATCCATGTATATGAAAAAGGCAAACTCCTTAAGTATATTTTAAGACGCTTCTGGTTTAAATCATATGAGCTTTGTATTCATAAATTTTTTAGCATGTTTCCTGTAATAAAGATTAAATTGTTGCTCAGGAAGTAAAACTGCAACACATGCCTCTGACAACGTAATCAAACTTTATATAGCAGTGTTTTTATTGTTTTCCTTTTGTTTTGCTCTTAGATGACTAATTTCTGCCTAGAAGTGACAGCAAGAGTTGCCATCTGAGAGGCCACTTGTAGCTTTATTTCTATTTTAAGCCTATTTAAAGCATATGTATTCAGAAGTGTCATTATGTAAATCAGTTTTGAAAATTGAACTGCATTAAAAATTATAGTATCGTTTTCTGAGTTAATCTGAGGCTATTTTAATCTCAGAAATGAAATAAAAAACAGGTTTCCGCTAAGTGGCACTTCTACCTCTTGTGTTGTAATTGATATGATAATATGGTAATAAAATACATTGTATTTTTAATGGAGCAAAATGTTTGCTCTTCTTTGATTTGGAAAACCCTCTGACATGGTGTATTACCTGTGTGAGGGAGGGGATAGCATCTAACAGTGCTCAGGAAATGTCAAAACAGAACCAGCTTTAGAGGACAGAAAGGCTGGAAGTTCATAGTGGAGTCCAGTTTAAGTAATGAGATTTTAGCAGTGATGAAAGGAACTTGGTATTAAAAAAAAAAAAAAAAGGCCTAAAAAGAAAGTTGGGAAGTATGTACCTTCGTAGTTTAAAGAAAACTCTGCAAATTAAGTGAAATAGTGGTGGTGTGTTTTGGTTGGGTTCTTTTTTTTTTTTTTTTTTTTAAATACTGCACTGACTTATTAAAAAGGATATAAATGTAATTGTGGTGTTCTGGAATTATTGTTATGTCGTGGGTTTTCTTAAGTACTAGCAGGAGGAAACCAAAAAGTTCTCATTTTTCACTGACTTGTTTGATTCACCCGCTGTAAAAAAACTAAAAAGGCTAGAACTTCCCTTGGCAATAGCCTGGGAGTTTGGGAGAGTTCACTTAAGATACGGGCTTTGTGGAGTCTGATGTGACTTGGGTAGGGAGCACTAAAAACGGAGGGACTGGATGTTGTTACTTTGTAGTTACTGAAATCCTGGGGACTTCAGTTCTCCGGAGCTAAAGGGAATAAAGTCAAATCTATTATGGTTTGAATTCAAGTTTCTTTTGGCAAAGTCAGTCATCACTTTTTGCCAAGTCCTAGAACAATCCATTTAAAAGTACAGTTTTAAGTACCCTTTTCTTAAGTGCAATGTTAAGTATGTGATGCATATACCTGCCTGCAACTCTTGAGAGTAAATGTTTTTCAAACACTGATTTAAAATACAATATTTGAAAGGTGGCTATTTGAAATTGGCCTAAAGTTGAGCAGCCATGCAGGTGATGAATTTTTGGTCATGACAGAAAGTGTTTCAGTATTTAAAATACAGATATCTAATGCCACTTTAGATGTTCTGACCTCCAGTTGTGCACCAAGCACTTCCAGATGTGCCTGACCTCCAGACTCTGGGTCTTGCCATATCTGTCACTTCTGTAAATAGTTTGAGTGCTATAAAGTCTCTAAAAGGGCACCTATGTTTAGACCTCTAAATTGCTTACTGTAATGTTTAATGTTTATCGTTTTGGGTAACACAAGGAAAGGGGAGCTGCTTTTGGTTTAGTTGGGAGCACTGTGCGGGCTCTCTGTAAGCATTAAAGCATCTTCAGAGGCCAGAGTCAGTATTTTCAGGCAAGTGAAAAAGCCAAAAACCAGAACACACTTCAACAGCCGAAATTGCAAAAAATTGACTGTGACGTTCCTTCTTTATAAAAAAGGGAATCTTTTAAGAATGTGAAATTGTTAAAATAAAAGAAACAGTTAAAAGGCAAAATGTTTCCTGGAGAGTGTTTGAAGACCAGATATGCACAGTCTGAAGAGTATCTGTTTCCCCTTTGGATAAAAAGCAGCCCTGCCCCACGCCTCTTGTGATAAAACAGTTGAGCAGAGTGTGTTATAACTAAAAGGACCTTTCTTAACAACAACAAAAAATCCAAACAAAAAAAGGGGGGAAGGGGGCTGTAGGCTTTGGCAAGTTAAATGTAAAACAATAAGAAGTTAGGCTAAAAGTGATCTCGATGAATAATTGGAAGACGTCAAACCTAATAATAGTAATAATGGTTTCAGCCCATCAGAAACTGAGTATTCTCAGAAGAAGTGTGAGGCTGATAAATGATCAGGACCTAAAGAGCTGTCAAGGAAGATAAAATAGTTAAAGAGTAAATGAATTATTTGCATTGGTATTTATTTGGGTGGGTGTTGAGGGGGTTCATTGTTATAACCATTTATTACAGTGATAGACAAAGCATAAATGGTCAGGTTTCAAATAGGTTTTCTTCTTGATTTGGGACACCTTAGGTTAAATTTTAACCAAGACGCTACTGGAACACTCTTATATTGATGCAGATTTTTCAGCTAGAATTTATAGGGTGAACACAAAATGCAATGATTTGGATTTATCCTGTCCTTAGTTTACAACTCCTTGAGAACAAAATTTGCACATATGAGAAATTAATACAGTATGTGTTTGATTAAAAAAAGTTGGAAAATAATGTACTTGCTTATGATCTTTAAGGTATGTTGTGAATCATAGCTCTTGAAAGCCAGCAGAACTTGCATTAGTTACCTGGGTTTTGTTCTTTTTTTTTTTAGTTTTAAACTTTTTTTCCATAGAACATGCTAGTATTAAGTAGTAGTTTTGAGTGATGGTGGAAAGAGATTCTAAATAAAATGTATTGTCTCTGAATTTTCATTGCCTACTATTGTGATTGGTTTCAATTTTGAAACAGCTTTTAAAAATGCTTTTATTGCAGCTTTAGAAGCAGCCTTTTTTTAGATGTGAGATGTAGAAAGTTAAATAAATAAATATGAATTATTTACCTTCCTAGATAAACTTCATCTTATTGAAAAGCTCTTCCCAATCTTTATTCTTATCAGGGAGAAAGAACAAGAAACACAAGAAGAGGAACATTTGATGGAAGAAAAGAAAAAGAAAAAGCAGGAAGAAAAGAAAAAGAAGGAAGGTGCTCAGAAAAAGGTTTGTTTGTGTTATTGTTTTAAATTATGTATTCACTTGTACATGTAACGTACAGATACCGATTCTGCAGCCTTCAGTTCTGTGAATAATTCTGACGCAAATGAGCAGTGCTGTCGACTCTGAGGCTGTGGTCAGAAAATCTCTGCAAAAGCAGTTGTGACAGTTCGTTAGCACTCCCCAAGCTGCTTACCATCCCCTGATGTTGAGTTGCTGCTCCCACAGCTGCATCACGTGAATCTTCCTCATCAACGTCAATGCAAAGTTAACTGGATTAGTCTCAACTCATACTGAAGTGACTGTGGATTCCGAGGTCATTGCGCATTTTCTGTGGTGTGCATTCTCCTGCCTCGTTTTCTGGATAATGTAGTTAGTTTTAATTTTAAATGACCCTTAGGATGCGGGTAGGAATTGTTCACTGTCTTTTCCAGTATAAAAATTAGGCATCATTAAAAAAAAAAAGTGAGTAGATTCCAAACCAAAAAAAAAGTCTTCACAAAATGTGCAGTTAATCTGTGTAAGCTAATAGTAGGTATGGAATCAAAGGGATACTGGACAAATTAAAAAAAGTTAATTCTGTTTAGTGTTGAAAAATTCATAAACGTACTGGTTGGTTCAGGAAGCCTCTGAACCTCAAGTGAGGGAAGGCTGGGTGGGTAGGTGGGGTGCCGTCAAACTGCTTGCCATGGTTTATACTGTCTCTTTGGCATCTGCTTTTGGCTTCAGTCAGACAAGGGTACCCATTCTTACATTCCTAATACTGGAGTCAACCTAACATTCTCTAATCCTTGAAACTAATGCCTGATCTATGTAAGCAGTTTCTGTAAAAAGTTAAGCCTGCAGCCCTATAATTGCTAGATATCATTTTGAATATTGACAAGTAGATGATTTGTTTTGTTCTTTTCTTCTTTCAGGCTGCTGAACAAAAAACCAAAGGTAAATTCACATTTATTTATGAACCATTAAATGCTTTAAGTTTCTTTTAAAAAATGCGCTTGTACTTATTATTCTTTTTGTCTTTTTAATGGGGTGAGTGTATCTTACTAGGATAGTTCTGTTCTTAAAGTTTTGTTGGAGGAGAGGACTATATGTTGGGATTCTCAGCATAAGCTTTTTCGTCGCTTATCTTGCTGGGTATCGTATAGCACCTTTTTGACAAGAATATACGGATTAAATTTGTGTGAAATATAACACAACATATGTCATCTTTTTTGTCTGATGTCAAGACAGATGTAATTTTCCATTTATTTGTTAGTAGTTATCTATCTATTTCAAAGACAAGTAATTGCCACCGAAAAGGGTAAATCGGAGGGATTTACCCTGCATGCACGAATCAGCTCAAATTAGTGAGTAAAGTCAATTCAATGAAAGTATGAGAAAGCTATTTCCCCTGCTGCCACCACTGCCTTTTTATTCTTTCCATGTGTGTTTTCTGCTTGATAAATGAATTGAATTGGTTTGCAGCATGCTCCAGAAAGCAGCGGAGGTAAGAGAGGCATTCTCCTCTCTGGGGCAGTGAACTCCGAGGTGCCCTAAGAGAAGTGCTAATGAAGCTACAGCCTTAAAAATGGTGAGGGAGAGAGTCGGGACAATGCCTCTCTTCTGCACCTGGTGGCTTACACTTATTTTATTTAGTCTGTCCTTTGATTTACATGGCACCACACAGAACTCTGGGCTACGGAACAGTTCTGAATATGCACTGTTATTTATTGCTGGGTAATTAGGTGACAGACAGGCAAGTTGAGCTTCCCAGATTCCCAAAGACTGGGAATTAGAGAAGAGCCAAGCCTAACATATGGGGTTGACAAAACAACTTATGTTTCAAATGCTTTTTATGTATTTATACAGCAGAAATTAGGTATTGCTTTAGTAATACTGAATTCAGAAAAATGAGGTCTAACTACTTGAAGAAACTAACAAATAACTTATTGAGACTCTGTCCTTTCCAAACTTTTCTTATGTAGAAAGTATGAAATCAGAAAATTTTAATCTGAATTCTCTTGCATCTTACCTGTAAGATCTCAGGTAGTTTGTAAAGTGGATTTTGCTTTCAGGAGAAGGTAGCAGAAGTAGCTAAGCCCCTTGAAATCAAGTACATGAAAAAATTTGGAATTAAGGTACAACATAGTGCTTAGAGAGATGGTTTAGTGATGGTTTTTGTCAGAGTTAGGTTCACGGTTGGACTGGATGATCTGAAAGGTCCCTTCCAACCTAGGCGATTTGATGATTTTCATGATTGAAGGCAACGCAGGAGTTATCATTGAATTTAGTTAGTTTACTTCATATCTGGGGCACAGCAATTAAATTCATTGTAAAGACAGGATGATGCAGTAAAATTGCAGCAGGTACTGCATGCCAGTGTGGGGGATGTATTAAATCGAAGACTAAGACTAGGCTGGAACTGAACCTTTTGCAGAATGTTACGATATCCATGTTTTGGTAGGTAAGATCTTTGTAAATGTGACTTACTGTAGTTGCTTGTGGTAACTTAGGGGAAAAAAAAAACAAACCTTCTTTCATTTTATATATGTGTCATTCAGTTCTGTGGCTGGGTTGCTATAGCAATGAGAGATGCTTGCACCGTTTGGGTCATACTGGAGGAAAATAAATTATATAACTGGAGATGGGATGTGGAAGGATTTTCAGTTTTTGTGTTTTTGTTTCTGTTTCAGTTTTTCAGTTTCTTTTTTTCAGCTGATTGGAGACAATATGTTTATACTGTTATGCTCTCAGCTGTATTTTTGAAGGAAAAGGCACTTTCTTGAAGTAGCTAGGATGGGACGAATGGTAGGAGGAAAGATTAGCCCTTTTGGTTGGATTATTCTGTACTAGAAACCTATGCTGTGATCAAGATGCTTTTCAATGTTTTAAATTAATATTAAGTTTTTCATTTATTTCTTTAGCACAATGGAAAATGTGGAGGTACTGTTCTATCTAGTAATTTACTCGTATGCTTTGTATGTGTAGTTATAATTTGCTGTAAGATGATACTGGCTGTTGCATGTTCAGTTGCTGGTGAGGCCTCAGGAAAGAGAAACTCGTAAGGAGGAAAGAGGTTTCCTGTGGGTGTGTGTGTATGGCATGTTGTCAGTTAAATATTGCTCTGAGGCCTCGGAGGGAGCTGAATGTTTCCATTTGTGATGTGGAGCACAAACCTCTTCCAAAATAAACATGCATTTCCACCAATAGAGGAAAGGTATGTGGCTGCTTCTGGAGTTACTGGTCCAGGGCTAGGAAGTGCTCCCTTACACAGCTCTTGCGTCCCTTTAAAAAACTTAAATTATTTTTTTCTGTTTAAACAAGGATCCAACTCTTTAAGTCTTCTCTATGTAGCAGCATCTTCAGTTTCTGATTTTTTTTTTCTGCAACGTTGTTTGCCGGAGTATTTTTGTTAGGCTGAATCTTCTATAAATACCCTGTTGGCAACAATTCCAGGGAATGTGTGAAAGGAAAAAAGATTGAAGAGCTGATAAGTAGCTGAAATGTTTCTCAATTACTTGAAAACAAATGAAAGTAGTCTTCCTGTTCAGCTGGAGAGGAGCGAGGCAGAACTAGATGAGGTGGGAAATGAACATGTTTTTATTGCGTGCTGTGCATTGTGCATCCGTGTTACTGTTCTTTTATGGTAATTTTTTTGAGAACAAGACTATTGAGCACAGCCTATTAGTGTTTATTTTAAATGTGTAAACTCTTGGCAGTTTATATGCACTTGATAAAGAAACTTTGTGTATAAAGGCTTTCGTAATGAAAACATTCAGCTGTAACTACCAGTAAGAGTTTTGTACTGTATGGTAAATAGTCACTAGTATGGTACATGGCTGCTACTTAATAACTACAGGGGAATTTTAAGAGAGTAATGCTTGTGATAAATACCATGAGGTCAGTGCATTTTGCTGCCTGCTTTTCTTCCAGCCGTCTTGCTGCAGGTTTAGTCAGCACACAGGGGATCAATTCCTTGACTGCTTTACTCCCATCCCAGCTGAATGCTATGCACTTTGTCTAAAATGAAGTTAAAGTGCTGGTATAAAATAGCTTAAGTGGGTTTGTTACTCAAACATCCGCTGCAGTAACTCAAAGGCAAAGTATCTATCCAATTCTCCAGCATTATCTGCAGTGAAGGTAAGTGTTAAATCTGCAAGCATAGAAGTAAGAAGAGTTAAGTATGTACCATTTTTAGTCTAACATAAAAATTATTTTGGTAAATACTTGATTAGAAATGTTAGTCTGGAAAATACTTTTTTCCCTTTACTCTGAAGCAGAAATGGCCAGTCTCTGCCTCTTTGAACATCATGATCCATGTAGATCTGTCTTTAGCGTGTTCATGGCACAGGACCAGGAAGAGGGATGTGGGCATTCCAAGGGGGAAATGGGAACTTCAGCTCACTGCTTATGGGAGGCACGAGGGTTGCGGAAGCTGGAATGGCTGCGATAATCCTGGGACTCATCAGCCCGTCCAGCACCGCCCATCCTCTGTTAAAGTGGTATGATGGACTCTGAGCTGAGCATCATTCCCTTCTGCTTGTGGTCTGTTTCTGGAGCTTTCCCATCCCCCACGCTGTCTGTGCCGTGTGTCTTGGGACTGTTTTGCCATATGATGATTTTAATATGCAACTTGCAGAGTCAGGAAGGCTGTCTGCAGACTGAGAGGTTATTCTGCCAAGGTGGATGCTTTAATAATACATTTGATTTTGGGGGACTTAAAAGAATAGAAAGCATTTAACGTTATGTGGTTGCTTGATAAACCATTTGTGTCGCAAATGTTGGCATGCTTTCTTCAGATTCTTTTTAAAATTTGTACAGCATTTTTTATACTACAAGCAGTACTGTATATTTTATCTGGAGGAAAATGGTCAACTGTATTATAAATGGCGTTAAAAGGAAAAAACAGTGGATGAAAAGATCTCAGATCCCGTCCCCTGCTCTGGTATTTCTATTTGGATGACAGAGGTAGTGGCATACCTGTCTTCAAAGCCAGGTATTTGCATTTCCAAATCAAGCAATGTAGCTTGTTCCATAGTTTTAAATTGATTTTTTACTTACCCTGCCCAAATGGGCTGTTAAAATGTTCTCTGCTTGTACTTGTTTGCATGTGAAGTATCTTTGTGTAACCTATACTCAATTCTGCTCATACAGAAATGCAGTTTTATGTACGTTGATAATGTGCTCTTTCTGGCTGTGGTAGATGTTACTGATGTTTAATGGCAGCTCCATAGGAAATAAGGAAAACTAAACTTTTTAGAGAATCTCATTAGTACTTTAAGAATAATTATGAGAGTGTGTAACAAAAGCGGTCTTCAAAAAAAAAAAAAGTTTTGCGTTTTTCTAGTTTGTGTTATATTATTGTAGGAACCAGCAGAGGATTTTTGCATAAGATCAGGAAATGTGTTTCAGCCTACAAATCAGGTATGATTTACAACAGACTTACAACCTCTGACTCATTTGAGTATTTATAGCTTATGCTTGAATATCTGCCTCTGCCATCTTGTTAGTTAAGTGCTGTGTTTGTACCGAACTGCCGAACATTGTAGTGACAAAATGCGCCATAAATCATCATTGCAGAAGGAGGGGGAGCACTGTAATAAGTTCTTCAATTAGATCTTAATACGCAGTCATTTGATAACCTAATGATAACCTATTGCCATGTGTTAAGGCTTTATAACACAAAAACGTTTTCTTTTTGATAAACGTTATCATGGTGTTGTTTTGCTATTATATGTATCTTTAAACAAACATGAATTTGTTCTTATAACTGATGGAGGTACTGCTTCTCTGATAGAGAAGTAATTATGATTTTACAGTCTACAAAGGATAATTTGTAGAGTCCCTGCCATAATACTGGGTGGAAAGGAGTAGAAAATACAAAAAGATTAGAGCAGACAGGAGGAGAAATTTGCATATTCAAGGAGACAGAGCAAGAAGGATGAGCTGGGAGGCTTGGAGAAAAACAGTGTTTGGAGTACAGAAAAACCTTTGGTTCCTTGCTTATTGTTTCAGGTGGGATGGCAGCGATGAGCCATCTTGAGTTTCTGGTGGCAGTAGTTCAGTGCTATTTAATACGCTTTTTGCTCTCACAAGTGTAAGCGACCATATGAGTATATTACTTCAAATCAGCGTTGCCCTTGTGAAGTGAAGGAGAAAAATGTCAAGTAACAAGCAAGTGTATGGATGATCTTTACTAAACTACAAGCTATATTTGGCTTTGAGCTCTTTCTGTGTTGGTCTGGCTGGTTTGGTAGTCAAAGGTGTCCAACTAGAGATTAGTCGTGGCATTGAGAATTGGTGTCTTTTTGCAGGAGAGAGGGTTTGTCAAGGCTGGACACCCTGGGCCCTGCAACCAAGGATTGACAGTTCTGAAGGTTTACATCTTCTGTAGCTCTTGTGAAGCAGTGAATTCAAATAATAAGCGTGCTTTCAAATAAGCACTCTTTTCAGACAATGAGACACCAAAGCAATTAGTACAGGTCTTTGGCAAAAACATTTTATCTCTCAAAGAAAAACAAACACAAAAGCTCCAGGGTTATTTGAAAATAAAAAAGAAACCATGAGATACATTCTTCCTAATGTGCTCCTGTCCTGAGCTGGATTTACAGCTGCCCCCCTGAGAAATGCAGAGCGCCTCAACATCTTTGCTTAGAGTTGCTTCTTCATTTTACTGCTCAAGAAAGCACCTCCAGTCCCATTCAGTGGTTGCAGATTCCTCGCTTGCAGTAGAAAAGTAGGTAAGAGCTCAAGTCAGAGATCTTTGATATTCTTAGAACTCCTCAGAGGTAGTTTTTATTCTCTTTAGAGATAGTCTCTTGTAGTTTGCCATCATGCATATTTAGGCATATGCTTATAATAGAAATACAGGCAGAATACTGCTCTAGTCTTCCACGTGGTTTGCCTTTTCTTGGTTTCCTCAATTAGGGAATCATCTGAGCTTATCAGATTGAGGACGGTAACAGCCTGACCTGTATATATTTAGTTTTAAAACTGGGTGAAAATGGGAGCTTTCAAACACTAGGCACAGTTGATTGAAAGTATTTTTCAAATGCTCTGAATGTTGTAAGGGTCGATACCCTGTTTGAAGGCAGTAGGACTATGTGCTTTCATCAGATTTCTCTTTACATTGTCCATTGTCGAATAAATTTCAAGCCTGGGACATTATCTCTACAAGAGTACTCTGTGAAGAGAGAATAAGAACAAATGAGATAACACCACTTTGGCTTTTCTCATCTAGACCTAATTGTCAGGGTGCCCTTGGTGGTAATGGCTCTCAGATAAATCCCTGGCTTGCTTTCTGAAAAACAAAACAACTGCCAATACAGTTGTTGATAACTGTATATTCTAGAATATAAATTTTAACACAGCTACACAATGATAATAGTGGTAGTTATGATCAAACGGCATGCTGTTTTACGGTTATTTATCTGCCCACAGTGTGTGCTTTCATACTCAGCAATAGACTGCTTTTTCAGTAATGGGCATTGCCTAATGCGGTATGTTTAAGCATGTAGACTGTGAAATGGTCAAACCGCTACACTTTCTGGCATCACAACAGTTCAGACAGTAGCGTGTATTCTGTTCTTCTATCAATCTACTTGTCAAATAACTATTTTCCAGTTATAAATAGAATGCTGTCTGATACTTGTTGTCCGTCAGAGCATATATGCCCAAGTACTAGAGGCCAGATGCGTTTTTCCATTTTAGCGTGCCACCACTGTTCTGTATCTACTGGTGATAACAGACGGGGAACACCAACCCTGCATCTCTGAGCTTTCTTACCCACCCAGCAGGGACTGAGATTTGTGTTCTTGCAAGTGGCTTTATAGCACAGCTCACCTGTTCTATCATTGTGGTCCTCCCTGACTTTCTGAAAGTCTGTCATCTGTTTTTACCCTTCCTTTAAAGAAATATTCACGTGAAGGCAGTTTCTTGTCTGCCTTGAGGACTGTCTCACTTAGATCAGTTCTCTCATAGGAAACTGTTGGCTGCTGTGGTGCCTTCATGAAAACCTCAGCTTTGATTTACCTCCAGTGTGCTGACCACTTTCCATTATTAGATTATCATCTTACTACCTGGAGGAGGCTTGTATCACATATAAATACGGTATCTATAAGATCTGCAAACCGTAAGCTTGAAGAGAGGTTCGTCAGGAAGTGTATTATCCCAGTTTGTACTGATTGTTTTGAGATACGTGCCAGTTTTCTAATGTTTCTTGATCCCTTCCTTGGGAAGGGTGAAACCAGCTTTGAACTGGAACATTAGTACACGCTTTTGGGGTAGTTACTCTACAAATGCTGAAGAGAGTTATCTTGGGGAAAAAAAAAGGAAATGAAAATGTGTTTTGATTCTTTTATACCGTGTGTGATGCCTTTGGCCTGAGGGACCTTGTGTTCTCCTGTTGACTATCTGGTGTTGACATTCCTCTACTCTGAGAACCTAGGCTGCCTCCTGACTTCCCTGTGTTTTGCTAGATTATTTTCATGTTTTTCTTGAGTTGTTAAAAGGTGGTAGCCCATACTTTGCAAATCCTACAGGACTACTTAAAATGTCTATTCAACCAGCTCACACTCCGGTAAATGCTCTGAAGCATTCTGGTCAGGTTTGCATCGTGTATCCCATCATTCAGGTTATTCCTGAACTGGTTTAGGCAGCGTAGTGTGCATTAGCATCCTTAGAGGTGGTTACTCATGAGGTTGATTGTAGGTCCAAGATCACCAAGAGAGGAGATGATTTTCTTCTTAAGCATCCAGCCCTAGCTTTGTGGCATGGCAGCCATGGCTCATACTAAGCACTCTTGTGGGACCTGCGTTTAATAGCACCACTAAATGCTTTGGACACTCCTCAGCTGCCCTGAGCATGTCAGCAATTGTTATTACTGTTTGCCCAAGGGGAACATCTGAACTTGAGGCATGATTCAGGCTCTTGATTGCTTCTTCCCATGTTAACAGAAGTAGTTCCCCTCTGTCTTACTGTAGAGTTTCCTGAAGATCTGTCCTCCTGTTTTCAGGATGCTCTTGAAGTTTCTGGCATAATTTCCGATTCGGCTGCTTCTGTCGTCTTTTTTTTTTTCAGCCATCTTTATGGAGCTGCACCTTTCACCTTTCTAAGGCCAGGCAGGGTCTCATGAACTTTTGTTTTGAAGCATGTGAATTACTAAACTCCAGAACTGATGAGTCCTCAACTCCATTATAAATTCAAACGTCACACTCAAGTCTTAGAATCATAGGACTAGATATATCCCTTTAGATGAGCAAGAAGGGATTGTCTTACCCACCTCCCCATTGTCAGACAGGCCCAACAGATGTTCTTGAAAGATGTTTTGACTGTTGCTGGAAAGTAAGTCATCTTTGCACTCAGCCTGAACAGACTTTCCTATAACTTAAGCCCATTCTTTCCTGGCTGATTTGCCCAGTATGTGGAGAGCGGATCTTTCCCCTGCTCTGCGGGAGCCTTTTCGTGTATCCTCTTCTTTACTTAACAGCCCATTAAATTTTTCCTTGTGCTAGTGTTTTCAAGCTGTTTTTCAAACTGTAATAATTTATGTTTCTCTTCTTTGGAGGTCCTTCCAGTGAGTCCAGAATTATTTTTTAAATGCAGTGTCGGTAATTGGAGGATTATTAAGTAACCTTTGAGTTAACCTGTGCAACTATAACCTTACTACTGCTGTTTACTTGTAAAATCTAAGGCTTATTTTTTATGCCTTTCAGGCTCACTCCATTGTACAGCTCTAATCCAAGCTGTTCCATAGCAGTGCTGCTGATTCTTCTCGTTCAGTTATCTGTCCCTGAACTCAGCCTGCTTTAAGAAGCTCCTAGATTTCGGATGCCCTTTCCTCTAATTCTGTAAGGATCTTCAATTGATAATGTGGAGTTTCTTCTTGCAACTCTCTCCGGCTTTCCTTTTTGATGGCTGTTTTCTCTCTGCAGGTAGTCCTCTGAAGTATACATTTAAATGTATTATATGCTTTAATTTCCCAACAGTTTCTGCTGCAGTTATTTAGGCCTGAATGACAAATGATGAGAAAACTTCCTGACTGTGCTGGAGGTGATAGGCTGCCTGGCTGCATTTTCAGTTCTTTTCTGATGTATGCGTGGGGGAGGCCATTCCGTTTGCTCTGGCATTGTCTGAAAAAAAGATACATTTTTGTGCAATGTGAGGATAACTAAGTGAATTCCATGAGCGTGCATTGTATTTCCCCAGTTTGGTCCTTGAATACTAAATACATTTTTGAATATGTTGTATCATTTGGTGCCTTACTATAATTACAATGACTTCAAAAATCTAATTCTAACTTAAAATTTCTGGATAATAACTTAGGTACATCGTAACAATAAACACTTAAATCCATAATCACGTTTTACTGATACCTTGAATGTAGGCAGGATGTTGTAAACTTTGCCATGTTCCGTTCTGTTGGATTGTCGCTGCTTTACTGCACCCTTGCTTTTCACAGTCGCATTTATGTCTGATTTTTAACTGGTGTTGAAAAAATGTGTTAAAATACTTACTGTATTCTTTTAATGGACGTATTGACTTTCCTCTGGGTGTTTAACAGAACTTGACCTGAACCTGGTGCTTGGGCTGACGTCATTGTCAGCAGCATGGGCAGTGGCAGATATGAAAATACTGTGTGCTCCCCCTGCTGTTAACAGCTGCCTTCTCACGCGTCAACGGAGTTTCTTTCTGAAAAGTAAAGTAATAATGTGGTTTGTAATCTAAAAGATGATTAATATTAGATAGGCCCCATTTTCCCCTGAACTGTTTTGGTGAGTCTTATAATACCAGTTAAAGATAAAGTCGGGCTCATCAGGGCAGCATTAATACCATCAGTTGGCAATTATAACTTGCCCTTTATTTGCACTGGGAACTGGGTGCATCTTAGATTTGCCTCCCAGCTGACTGTTCTACTCTAGCTTGCAAGAAACTACTTTAAAAACACAAAGTTAATAATATATTGTTAGGTAGATCTGTAAAAACATTAAAGAGCTTTTATTTTTGTGGCCTGTCTAGGCAGGCATGGTATTTTCTTCTTTCTTTGCACTAGGACCTATTGCAAAAAGCTCTTTTTTTTTTTTTTTTTTTTTCTTCTGGAAAAAGCAGAAATAAAACTCTTTGGAAACAAGGCACAATTGTTGAAGGCGAGGGAACTTAATAAAAATTTAAGAGTGTGTAGGGAAGAAAAATCTTAGGGTGTCAGCTATTAAACAAAGATGCGTTTCACAGGTGAACAGTCCTTAAAATGCTGGTATTATTTCTTTTGGATGAGTCTAAGCACCTATGTGAAATAAACGTGTGTGATGTATGTGGAGTAATTAGGTATTCCTTCCTAGTAAGGGGTAGACATGTGTCTAAAATAAACTGAGCAGAATTTTTGAATTAAAATGAAGTAATAATATTAAGTTATTATTAGTAATCTTTATTAAAACATCTTTAATTTCTTTTAACATTCATGTAATAGAATCTGATTTACTGGGAGTGGCATTTAATTAATTTAATTCAATTTAGAGAGTTAACTCTATTACATATTAGTACAGAAAATTACCTCTGAACAGTCATTTCTCACTGGTGACATGCAATAAGTTAATTTAGCTTGGAGTTCGTTTGGGTGCATTGTGAGTTCTTCGTGAAAGTTGCTATGGTGACAGCCTGATCAACCAGAGCTGTCATCTAAACCAACAAATACACCAGCCCCGCTTTGCGCGGTGACACGGCGGCTGCTCGCCTATAAACACTGACAGATGGAGCCTCTCTGCTCCCTGCTTTTTTTCTGGTCCTCGTCTTTTTAGTGAACTTGGTTGCTTAAATCTTCAGTGATGCCAAGGGTGCGCTGCAAGGAATAGGGAAAAGCTTCCTAAGGAATGCTCGGGCATTAATAGACCTGCTGTGGCTGTACCCTTCGCACAAAAGAGCTTTTCTGTCAGATGGTGTTCAACAAATTGAACTGAGCTTTTTTTTTTTTTTTGGCTTCATCTTAGCTGCAGTGAAATGACTGCACAATCTCAGTCAGACTTTTGTATGCTTTTATTTAGGAAATTGTCCTAAAGAATCTGAAAAAGAGGAGGTCTGAAAACTGCTGGAACGGCTTTCTTCATGTTTCTGAAAAATTTAAATCCTGTGTTTTTTTTCATATGTGGTATTAATGCATGATGGCAGTGGAGACATAAAGAATCTGTTCGGCTTAAACTGAATTAATGAAGAATTTGCTTCAGATTCTGTGTTGCACCTAAAATGAAGTTTCCTTCAGATTTTCCAGGCATCACTATTAGATAGGTGAACTCAGTTCTAAACAATAAACTTGCAGTGAAGAGGCTGTCTTTGGGAAACTCATTCAGAAAAACACTATCTGCATATTAAATGGCATGTTTAGATTTAAGAGGGAGTATCAAAAGAACCGAAATAAAAATTAAGTTTGGTATATTTTCTTTTTTTTCTCTTTTTAGATCACTATGCGGACTTAAGCAGTAGTTTGTTTGTTTGTCTTATTTTATCTAGAGCATGACTTTAATTTAATTGGATTTATTTGAGTAAGGGATCAGTCTTATTTTTGGGCTTCAAATTTTTCTCAGCTGCTTGTTTCTGAAGGCAGAAGAGCGACATTTCCATAGGACTGCTTGTCTTTCCAACACTAAGAACTGCATCCAGAACAGGATGTGGAACTCCGAACATTTTTCTGGATATAAAACCTGTGAAATTTTCTAAGTACAGTCTCCTAAAGTGGTAATGATGTCCCTATGTCTTTTTGTATGTTTTTAAGAACCTACTTGTTCAAAGCATTGATTCCCAAAACAATTTTATTAAATATAAATTAACACATCTTCAGTTAGGCCAATAAGGATTCAGATTTTGAAATCTAAGGCCAAAATATTTCGGGTTTAGCTTGAGTTGTCTACATACACAGTTTCTCTGGGTGATGATACCTGAGACTTGGAATGTATCCATATTGCTGGGGAGGAGGGGAAGCGGGTCCGTACTGACCTCTCTGTTGGTGCTACTTCAGTGATTCATGCTGACCGATTAAAATGATAGCTCCGATATCTCTATGCTATCTTTAGGACTGTAGTATAAACATACTTTGAAGCCTTCTCTTGAGATAGAATGTGAACTGGAAGCGTTACGCCAAAATTACAGAGGCCTTTTACTGGTTGCCCACAAAACTGTTGCTATTTTAGTATTGTGCATAAAAAATTCATTTGGTACCATAAATGTCCATGACAGTAGAGCCAAGGCGTTGTGTTTACACAGGGCTCTAGTCAATTTGACATGTATGCGTAGTCCCATGATCTCAGCAGCACGGCCGCTGTCAGTAAAAATTATACTTAATATCTCACCAGCAGACTTGGAATCTGCAAGCAGTCGACACTGTGGTTTCATAGGAATGTCTAAAAGGAGTTAAATAACAGTGTGACCTGCTACTTCTGCATCCACCCCCCCAACATAAATAAAATAATTGGAGGAGCTGTATTTCTAGTTTTCAGAATGAAAATGTGTGTGTGTGTATGGTGAATCCGATGTGTCCGGGCTATGTTTAGACGCAGTGTGGATTTGACATGAATTGCTGTGTATGCCTTACAGGCCGAGGGCATCCCCAGCGGATTGATCCGGGGCACACGTGCAGCCTGGCTAACGTGTCCTGGACACATTAAACTCACCATCCACATGTTCAGATTTGGTCCACAAATACTGGCATTTTCCAGACATTCCAGAAAAATAACCAGGGTCCTTACCTTCTTTCCAGCTCAAATTTCAAAAGGGGGGAAAAGAGGTTGTGCCTGACATAGCACGAATGCTTAGTATTTCCAGTTGCCCTGGGCGGGGTGCGACTGACTGTACTTGGGACACCCTGAAACTCCAGGAACATCTATCTAGTGTGCCCAGACCACGGGTGCAGCACAGACGTTCTAGATGTGGTAGAACCTGCGCTATGTACCGCAGCGGAATCAATTTCTGTAGAAGCAATCCAAGATGGGAACAATGGATATATGAGGTATCTCTTTATAGTCCTCAACCACTTGTGTATTTGAAACTGGAAGCATTTACGCTGTGATTCACTCTCTTCTCTTTGAGCCTCAACTGAAGAGGTGCCTTCAGCATCTCTTCAAACCTCAGACGCCGTATGGAGTGAGCTGGGTCCTCCACACTCCCGGCGGATTCCGCTGCAAAAGCGCTGATTCTAAGAGCGGCTGTTTGACAGAGTAGAGGCAGTAATCACTTCCTGAGGCACAGGTTTGTTTATAATAGGATTTTTGCCTCTGCTTACTGAAATAAAAACCCACGCGTTAATCTGTAAGATGGCGATCCATGGGATTGCCCTGCTTTCTGTAGTGTTTTACACCAGTCTCAAGGCTTGTTCATGTGAACTGTGACCTGTAGATGCATTACTGGTCGAGGTGCAAATGGAATTTTGTATACAGTAAACCGATTGACAATGAGATTATCCTAATTGTCAGTTTCTTGTGAACATACTAATTACTGTGAATTTTCATATTTATCTGTTTGTGCGACTAGTTTAACAATGAGTAGATTTCTATTGTAAAAAATATTTACTGTTCTGTCTGTGCCTGGAAGTGGCCTCTTGAATTAAGGCAGAAGAATGTCGCCAGTGTGATAACTTAGCACCATTTGTAAATTTGTTTTTTTTAAAAAAATTCCTTTAAATATGAAAACTGTGTGTAAAACTTTGTCTAATGAAACTAAATACACACAGTCAGCTTAAAATTAAAGGATTCAGTTCCTGGTTCTGCCCTGGCTTCTTACGTGACTCTGTATGAAGTTATTTAATCTGTTGTTATATGCTTGGATTTTCCCACTAGCACTTGCAGTGATGATAGCGTTAGCATTGGTGATTTAACTCTAAGCTGTTTCCTGTCTTCTCTGACTCTCATATTGTCTAGTTACTGATGGGGTTGCGTTGCCTGGAGCAACGCTTAGGAAGGGTCGGGAGGGTGAGAGCAGAGGTGAAGGAGGGAGTCTTATTTATAACAAGTCATGCCTGTGACTGCTTCCTGATACATAAAATGGTGTAATGCCTTACTGTGTTACCAAATTGTTGAGATTGTGTGTTTTGAGAGCCTGTCGGATCCTGTTGGTAGGCTAGAACTTCAAGTGTGTTTGCTGAGTGTGTCTTTAGTTGGTGGAGTTTAGATATTTCTAAATAACTCTGGGAAGGAATACAAGATGTGAATTCTCTAGCTGTGAAAAGGGCTGAACTCACTTTATAGGAGGAAAGTCTTATATCAGAAACCTGACTAAACTCTGCAAATGTTTCTCAGTGCTACCCGAGCAATCCCTCTCTTCCTTCAGAGCTGCCTCTCACGTCTTGTTGAGTTTCCTGCTCAAGGTAGTCATCTCAGCAGTGACTCGTCTCTCCCTTCTGGCCTTCTTAGACAGCTCTTAATGCTGCTGTTTCTTAATGTTATTAACACGAGTAATTAAAAACTTCTAATAGCTTCATTATTTTCCTTTTTTAATAGGCAAATTGGCTTTCTAATGTCAGTGTGTCCTGCTGTGGAGCTGGGAATTGAGTTTATGGGAGTCTGAATTCAAAGTTAAACGTATAATGGCATGTTAAAGGAGATATGCCTGTGCGGAAATGTCAGAGGCTTCAGGACAAATATAGTCTAGAGACCAGCTTCTAGCAAGATATATTCTTTTTTATTTGTCGTTGCTTTACAATGGGAGCATATTTGGACAAGTCTGTGCGTAGAGTGATGTACGTGATTAATACTGGTATTTGAGTTACATGAATTCATAAATGTCAGCTTCATGTCGCCTGTGAATTGGAGAACTATCTCTTGAAAGAAAACAGACGAATTGTTAAGTCTTGAAAGTTACCATCTGTTGTCAGTTCATGTCCTGAAGGAATGTGGCTATGATAATTTAACTGTTCCATTACCCAGAATCTTGATTCATAGCTTGGACTTTAAATTTGAGGCCTGATGTGTATGGTCCAATTTCTGTTCATCAATTAGGCCGTGGTAAAACCATGTGTGTGCACTCAGAGCCTTCGGTAAACGTAAGAGAGTTTGACTTGCAGTGAAAGAGCATCATATTTGCTTTGGATTATCAGTCTATTGTTGATGACAACCTATCAGCCTAATTGGCTGTACCATTTTTAATGGCACAGCTAATTAATTGTGAATTTAAAATTAAAATTGTAATCAGTGCTAACATGGAGGAAAACAGTGAGGAAAATATTAGAAGCTGTTAAAAGTATAAGTATTCTTCACAAGACTGCTCCATGTGAAACCAACCTGAATAACGTAGAATGGGATGGAAGAAAACGTTTAAAAATACATATTGAATTGCACAAAACAGGTTTTTTATCTTTCTCTCTAAAGAAGTATTTGGCACCCTCTCTGCTGACAGATCTGAAAGAAAAAAATTTAGATGCGATTCAAGAAAAGGAAACAAAATCTAGTATCTGAGCTCTGAAGTATGCAAGGATCTATGTTTTTATTAGGGGCTTCTCCAGTTCTTATAAGAACAGTAATACTTGCGAATATTGGGTTGTATTGGTAGAGCTGGGCTGGGGCTGTCTGCTGCCCACAAGTTCTGCGGCAGGGTGGGCTGTGCTGGGCTTACAAAGAGAATGCAAACCTGTTTGTGGTGGAGGGGCAACGTGTCATTCGGTTTTGATAAAATATCAAATTAACGTTAATCAAGAACAAAATGGAGAGGGTCTGGACAACCGGGGCAGATGAAGAAAGACTATGTCTTAAACTTAGTTAAAAAACAGCAGGAGCTGGAGACAGTGCTGTAACTATCAACCTGGGGGAAAAAAGATTTCTTTGCCATGGATAAGGGAAGTGGGAGAAGTGACTCAGATGGATTTGGAGCTCTGTTTTACTTGCAGGATTGTAAAAAATAATGCTGGAGAGGTTCTTGAGAGGTCATCTGTTCCATCCTTTTGCCCTGAGACAAGATCACCAAACCTGTATCATGTCTGCAGATAATCCTTAATCATCCTTATTGTTAGAAATTTAAATCTTAATCTCCCTGGCTGCTATTTAAACCTAGCAAGTCTTGTCTTACTGTCGGATGGAGCAAATTATTTCCTCATCTTCCGTTGTATTTTTTCTTTTTTTTGCTTTGTATACCCATTGTCTTCTAGACTGAACTACTACTTTGCTGTGGTAGTTTGTGTTTCCAGATTTGTTTTTCCTTTGTACTCTTTCCAGGTGGTCCAGCTCTTTCTTGAAGAGAGATGGTCAACTGTGGGTATGGGCAGTGCTTTAGTGAAAGCTTTTAAGATGCCAGACTGAAGGAGAAGAGTTACTTTGAGCCTCATAGGTGGCTATTTATTCCATTACAACACTTGTCTTCTTACAATAGCCTGATCTTTTGACTTCTGTCTCATTTGCGATCTAAGACATGGTGATTTTTTTCTCCAGAACTGCCGTGGGATGAGTTGATGGCCATTCTGCATTTAAGTCTTCCTGCCTAATAAAATGATTTTCCTTATTGAATCGCAGTTGCTTTTTTCACACCACTTCCCCAGTTCATCATTGCTGAGCTCTGATCCCACCACGCAGCGATCTGATCACTCCCATCTTCCTTCTCTCTAGCTTGGCGTCATTTGTAGGTTTAATAAGGATATTCTCTAGTCCATCATCCAGTTGTTAACGAAAACATTGAACAGCGTAGGCTCAGATCAAGTCCCCGTGGAATCTATTCTGAAACATACTTCTGTTTTGACAGCAAGCCATTGATTCTCCCAGAGAATATTTCCACCCGTTTTACATTTAGTTCACATTCCTCCAATTTGCGTATGACAATATCAAGCAAGAATTTCATATCAGACATCATTAGAAAGTTAAGATGTATGGAAGGAGCTTCAGAAGATGGGACATGGATGGAAAAAGTGAGAAAACAGGTCGAATTTGTTTGAACTGAAGCAGATGAGTGAGTGGAGGGAGGAAGAAAGGAGTGTCGATAGGAGTCAGGGGTCAGCTGGATTTGTGGATATACTGCTCTAGAGTCAGAATAGAGAGAGGTGGGTGAAGTCCTGAATGTTTCTCTATTTCAGACCTTTGCAGAAAGACAACAGTTGAGAAGGTGACACCTGTAATTAAATGAATTAGGAAGAAAAACAGAAGAGGAGAAAAAGATTATAAGAGTGAACAAGGGACAGATTCAAGGAAGGCATAAATGTTTCTGATGAAGTGGGTGCCTTAAGACACCAAATTCTACCGAAGGAAATACCATTAGACAACTTGGAAGGTTTTCCAGCTCAGTTTACAGACAAAGGTTGGCCTGAGAAGTGCTGGGGAGGGGGCAGAGGTCTGAAGACAAGGGAGAGCAACGGTGGGTTTATTAAGACAAACTTGAACCGTGCATGTGCTGTCAAGACCCCAGGATGGAGAGGTGGGAGAAGAATAAGGGTAAGAAAGTAAAGAGTGTCAGTGCGGGTAGGAATGTGGAAAGAATGTGGAATTACTTGAGAAGGCACAAGGACTAAAAGCAGGTCACAAACTTTTGTGCTAGTGACTTGGAGAGGTTTTGTTTGCATACAGATAGATAAGAGTCCCTTATATCGTATGGATATTGGATGTTTTTCCATCAGTAACTGAGGTGGTATCTGTTTAAAATGTAGTAATTTAAATATTTAAATTCCTCCATTATTCCATGATTTATGGAGGTATAATTTGTTTAATTTTTCCTGTAAATTTCCCCAAAAGATTTCTGCTCTTTTCTTTATAGTTAGAGAAGTTGGCAATATTAACTTCTGCAAAAATAGAATCACAGGATCACAGAATGGTTTGGGTTGGAAGGGACCCTAAAGCCCACCCAGTGCCACCCCCTGCCCTGGGCGGGGACACCTCCCACCAGCCCAGGTTGCTCCAAGCCCCGTCCAGCCTGGCCTTGAACCCCTCCAGGGATGGGGCAGCCACAGCTTCTCTGGGCAACCTGGGCCAGGGGCTCACCACCCTCACAGGAGAGAATTTCTTCCTAACATCCAATCTAAATCTCCCCTCTTTCAGTTTGAAACTGTTACCCCTTGTCCTATCATTACACTTCCTGATAGAGACACTTAATATAAAACTACAGAAAAATGCTCTAATAAATACATTTTCTGGGTATGTTTTTGACCTAGTTTCATAAGGAAATGAGGCTTTATGAGTTTGGTTGTATTCCTATCTTGATCTCCCCATTTAGCTTCAGAAATTCCTGTCTGACCCTGACCAATTTGGTCAGAGATTCCCCAGAGGTTCCTTGAGATGTGCAGCTGGGTGCAGGACTGTGTCTTAGTGCTATTACCTCCCTTTCCCACCTGTCTGCTGAGGTCTCTTTAATCTGAATTTAATGCTTATCTATTCTGGTTAGTCTGCCAGCTGCCGGTCAACCAGCAGGGAGCTTTGAACAAGGCACAGTACTAACGCCAATGTCTGTTTAAGAAAAGAATGTTTAGTACTTCAAAAATTGTGAAATACAACCAAATGGAATATATGTTCCAGCTTACTTTAATATTTATATGGTCCTAGCAGATCCAGGAATGAAGATCGAAATAAAACCTTTAATTTCTAAGAGGTAATATGAAAGTCTCACTCTTGGGAAGATGATTTGCGACTGGCTTGTCACTAGGGGCCCTATAAGTTATGATTTCCTCATAAAACACCGGCTTCCCACAGATGGTTGTAAAATGTTTCTGGGTGACATATTTTCAAAGGAGGTTTCCCAGCATCAAAATTAGGAATTAATTTTTGACTGAGCTGCAATCCACTGAATAGATAACAAAAAAATTGCAACGTTTAACGTATATGAATTTATGGTGGGTAGTTATCTGCTAACTTCATTCAATGATCATATGAATGTAGTTTTAGAATAAATTATGCTCATATCTTGATGAAGCCTGTGAAATATGTTCAGATAAGCAGATCAGAGTGGGGTTTGAATTCATCCCAGCATGGATACCTTCTCCCTTGGAACCAGAACCATTTATTTATGGTTTGAGAGCTCCATCAGGCAACGAACATAGTGGTAAACATGGCTTTAAAACTACTCTAAAGCAAAGAAGGAAGCCCTCACCTGTAGGTATTTCCTGAACGAAATGTCTGTCTTTTTCAGAATCCATTTAAAAAAACCACGTTCTTTCTCCTGTTGTCATAAAAAGACTTTTCAAATGTGATTTTTTTGGTATAAGCTGGTGCAGGTCTAGATGGGTAGATATGTATTCAGAGCTTTGATTTCTTTTTCTTTTCTGGAGCTGTAAGCTCTGGCTGTTCTAATTAATAATGCAGTGTATAATAATACATTAAAATACTAGTTTTAATCAGTTGGCATTTAGGTGATATATAAGGAATAGCTATTATTAAGAACTAAAGCTGATTTCTGGAGGCAGGAGGCGGAGAGTGGGTATATGATGACACCGTATACCATCACTCCTTGTAGAGCAGAGAGCAGACTGGTGCAGGGATGAGGGATTAGATGGTACATCTTGGTTATCTCCTACCACTGATTACACGAAGTTATTGAAGACATCAAGAAATCCTAATGATTTAGAGGTTTTCCGTGAACTTTGCAGCTTCCTCCTAATTCCAAGTCTGACTTGAAATTTCCTGGATCAAAAAAATCAAGCTCTGTATAGGAGGTCTGAGTTGGTAGAAGTGAGAGGAGACTGTGGAGACTGTTGGGGAAAATAGGTTCTGGGGAGAGGTTTTAGAAGCAGGATGTTGAAAGATTAAGGAAGGAGGCAGGAAATGTTGCAAAATTCAAGAGAAGTGGAGAGGAAACGTCTGGAAGAAGCAGCAGGAGAAGATGCACTATGGTCAGCCAGGAGGTCACACGGCGGGGGGAAATAAAGTTAAACCAGGAAAAGACTTCACTTTTTCATAGTATTAAATAAATGATAAGTTCAGAAAATACAAAATCAAAGCATTTCTTTAAAGAAATGATTTTCAAGTTCTAAGGCCATAATAATGCATATATTTTTACTTTTAACCCTGAATATGGGCTTTGATGTCAAAATGCAGCTTCTGGTTACTTTGTAAAAGCCATTATGAGTACTACTGAAAAATAATTTTGGGACTTCTCTTGGCTTTAGATTGTAACTTTTCTGCTTTTTCTTTCAGGAGAAGTTTGTGTGCTTGGGGAAGGGAAGATCCAGACAGAAAATTACCCACTTTTGTATAGAAACATTAGGAAGTAGGTTTTTATGCAATAGTTTACTGAAATACCTTTAGTTTTGCCAGTAGATGTCACTGTGGATAAAAAATACCAGTGCTTAGTAGACAAAGGAGGTAATTTGCTAAATGAAAATTCATCCTTTGAAAGTCGATTGGGGGGGGAACAATTTTTTCCTAAAGAACGACTTTTTTCAGCTTAGAAAAATGGATTTCTTACTAATCAGAACATCTATTTTTGCCCACTACGATCCTGATTTTTTTGGTTATCTTCGCCCGACTTGGGTAAGTTCATGGCTTTCTGTCTGACATCCTAGGGGTGTCCGTGTCTGAGTGTGCTCCTCTTCAGTTTTATTCCAAAAGCATTTAGTGTTCGGAGGTTGCTTTAATAAGCGCCAGTTGTCGCTACAGCGTGTGTGTGTGTGTGCGGGGAATTGGACATGGAGGAAGTGGCTTCATTAAGGTTGATTTGGAGGGGGGAGCGAGATGAGGAAAAAAATTGCCCATATGATTGGCTGGGAGAATAGCTCTGAATTATGGGATCCATCTGTTTCCTGTAATGAATTCATAAACCCATCAAACAATGACCTGAACGAATTGCTGAAGGAAAAAAAAAAAAAAATACACTGGCATGATATGTTTAACGCAGTGAGGCATTGGCATTGTATAATCAAAAATTCTTCTCACATCCAGCACTTTGTAATGGAGCTGCTGTGTTTAATAGAAGCTGTAAATAAATCCTGTCACAGTAGCAGCCAAGAATGCATTTCTGGGTTTAACTGTTTCTCTTCTGGAATGTCTGGTCCTTGAAGGCTTTAGAAACGCAAGTTTTATAGAGCTGGAGTGGGGGATTCTGAAACATACAGAAATGTTAATGAGGTGAACGAAAGGAAAAAGCTGCCATAAATCAGTATTATGTGGCTTAACCAGTTTCTTTCATTTATGCATGTTCTTTCCTTATGTCATAGAAATGTACTTAAAAGCTATTGTTGTAATTGAAATCTGTTAGACTGATCCTATTCATTATATTAATAAAATCCACCTACAATTGCTCGTAACACTTTTTTATGCAGTTGGGATTCCCGAGATTGTAATCATCAAAAAGCATATGGAGTAATTATTGGATTTGTTTGGGTAAAATTGGATTAAGAAGTTTAGATACCATTAAGTACTGATAATTATTACGAGCAAGCTCATTGTTTAGTATATGTTCAGCTCTCAGAATGTGGAATAAGCAGATACCCATCACAAACATCTTAAGAGCAAGCAATCTCAAGGCTTTTATTTTCTGCCTTTAATTGTATTTTTGCAAGAGGCTTTCTGCTGAAATGTTTTTGCTTTAGCTCTTTAATCATGTGCTAGTTATGAAAATCACTTTGTATTAAACCCCTTCCCCCATACATTTTAAAGAATATTTTTAGTGTTAAGGCAAATTTAGCCATACATTTTAATTCCTGGATTTCCGACAGCTGCCCACAGAAGATTAGCCGTGACCGTGTGTTACTTTCAGGTGAAAGGGGAGTCTGGCTGCTCCTCGAGGGGCTGGCGAGGGCTCTCTAGAGACGGGCAGGTTGATCCTTGGGGCTGATTCAATGTCTAGCACAGAGAGCACCCCTGTTCCCGCAGCCCCACCGCCCGCAGGCACCGCCTGCTCCAGGCAAAAGGCTGCTCTTGGCTCTGCTTTTAGCCTGCACTTGGCTGAAATATGATGGCTTTGTACATTGTACCTTCTGCGAGGGATAGCCATCATGTGAAAATGCATCCCTTGCGGGAAAGGGGAATGTCTACGTGGGTTATAAAGAAGCTCTTAGAGCAAATATCGTATGACAATTAATAATTAGGAAATCTAATGTAGACACTTTGAACGGTAGGTATTTCTCACGGTGCATATCAAATGAAAATTGCTGCTTAAACGTTGCTGAAGATGACTTTAATAAATAGGTGTTGAGCGTTTGCAAAGAATACAGTCGTATTGTCTTTGTAACATATATTCTCCAAGTATTATTGCTGTATTTGAAGTCTAAATTTGAAGGCTCAATTCTGTCCTGATATGAAGCTGAAATTTGGGAATGGAGCCCATTCCTATGATGTTGTTCACTCTTTTTGCTTTATTTCCTGTCAGTGGTATAATTAAACGGTTATTTTCCAGCTACTGTGATTTGTATACACAGTATTCTTGCAAGAACTTCCATTTGACTAACGTTAAAGAGGTTTTGATGTACAAAATAAAAAACACCTTGCTGTGTTGATTAGAGGAAAAAGCAATAATATTAATATGCAGAAATATTTTTTCTAAAGTACAGAGATTCTGGTATTTTGATTTTTTTTGTTCTTTTCTCGTCTGTGATTCAGATATGTAAAGGGGAACATTGTTTCTAACACTGAAATCGAGTGTCTCTGGCCAGACCTTTGTGACGAGACAGCTTTGTTAATTTACATTAAAGCAAAAAGTGTTGTGTATTCTATGACTTGCATTAGTGATGGCTTATATATATGCACATCTATTTGGAAGTATCAGATGTGATTTTTATATATACAGCACTGAGAATATAATACTTTTTTAAAAAGCAGCCTGTCTCGCTCTCTGAAATGTTTCAAATTAATTAATATGCCTTAAGAAAATCTTGGGGCCAGACAAATACCGACTCTGCTGGTATTGTGCCAGTTAGTGCTTTTAATGCCCTTGCACCCTTTTTTAATTCCATGGAGAAATTCTTTCGTAGTTTAAAAAAATAAGCAAATCGAAGCAGGCTCTATTTTCTCGCTTTGCCATGTGGTTGTCCCTTCCAGCCTTTTTTCCCAGCTGATCGGGACCTTGGAGCACGACAGTGTTCGGTGGCCAGGGCTGAGCTGGCTGGGTGAGACGTCAGGTGGCAGTGATGGAGGGAGCGGTCCTCATCCCCATCCCGCTGCCACCTCTGCTACCTCTTCACTGCTCTTCCCTCGGATCTGCTGGCCCAGGGCTTGTGTGGCTAGTCTGTTGTGTGGCTAGTCTGTGTCCCAGTTGGAGAAACTTCTTGGCTGAAATAGTTTAGTATTTTTGGCGGATCAGACTATGCCTGGAGTGCTCCTCCTGAATTTTGTGGCCATGGTCAAATCACATACAGCTTTTTTTCTGCTTTTCAGATGTTACGGGTACTTCAATTTTTTTTATAGTCAAAGTTCCTTTTTTGTTATAGAAGTAAGCACAGGTGAAATTGCTTATGCTTCCAAAGTAAGTCTGAGAAGCAAAGTGCTGATGGCTGCTGTCAAACTTGGCATTATTTTCCTTTGTCTAAGTCTCTGATCACTGTGACACCACCCTCGACACCCTTGGTGCCTGCTCACGCCTTCTGTTGGGGAAGTCAGTCAGTTTTCCAGGTGTGCCAGAGCCTGGAGAGGGGCTGGGCGCTGGTTTATAGCATATATATAACAACAGAGAGGCGATTTTGCACTTATTGAACCATACTTCTTGGATTTCCCAGAGAAGCTGTGGCTGCCCCATCCCTGGAGGGGTTCAAGGCCAGGCTGGACGGGGCTTGGAGCAACCTGGGCTGGTGGGAGGTGTCCCTGCCCAGGGCAGGGGGTGGCACTGGATGGTCTTTAAGGTCCCTTCCAACCCAGCCATTCTGTGATTATTATGCTTGTGACAAGCTGGAAGAACACTTGGTTCTGTGCATCTGGGAGGCCCAAAGGGTTTCTTTCTTCTGGGCGGCTCTGGCAGACACTGCCAAGCGAGCTGAGCAAACCGGTGCGATTCCCCGCCAGGCGCTGCCATCCCCGGCCAGCGTTGTGCTGCTGCGCTCCCGGTACCCCCATCCCAGCTCCCTCGGGGCTGTTCCTGAAGAGCCCTGGCACAGCTGACCTCTCCGTGCCAAGCTGTGCCAGCAAAGCCCACTACAGCGCAGCGTGGATCTGGCCTGCTCGTTTCAGGCAGGGTTAGTGTGGCGTACATCAAGTGTGTGCCTGGAGGGCAAATGTAGAAGACTGGGGTGTCCTGAAATGCCTGATACAAAGGTTTAGGTAAAGACCATGGGAAAACAAAAGCTTTGTGTGAGTGCTGAATAAGCTGGTAGATCAGGTATTTTAATTTGTTTTTTGGGAGATCATTAGAAGCCTGAAAATTTATGCTTTCATGGCTATAGGCAGCGTGATTTGATGTTAATATATGCAATCTCACATCCCAAACTGAGAACCTGCAGAACTAGAAAGGCGGTGGGTGCTCTATAGATGGGTGCAGTCATTTACAGTGCAGTTAAAATGAATACTGATGTACAAATAACTGTAAAAAGTTATTTTTCTGCAATGTAAACTTTAGTCACAAATGTATGTCTTTGGCCCATCCTACAGACTGGTCAATACATTCATTAAATGAGAGAGAAGGTGAGATAAGCTGAGGTGTTCTTTCTGTCCTAGTGTGAACTGCTGGGCCGCTTTGGTACCTGTAGTGGGTGTGCTCTGCATACACTGGGGAATTAGTACCTTTCTGTGAAAGACAAAACCTTTTTTATCATTAAAAGTAGTGCTAACAGTGATTAAAATAACGTTCATGCTTTACACGTGGGAATCCATTTTGCAGCTGAAGTCGAGTGCGTCTTACTACAGATGAGACAGTTTTCCTGTAGTCGCTTGTGATGGGGGAAGAAGAATGGTGCAGCACATTTGTCCTCGTGCCCATTCGCTTCTCTTCTGCAAATGTGTAGAAAACTGGTATGTGGTAGAAAACTGAAATGTGGTTTATGTATTTCAGTGTCAGTTTGGAAAGGAGAAGTGCTCTGCAGAGGAACATTGTTTGGGAACTTCACAAAGTGCAGGGATGGCTCTTGGGCACTTCAGTGGGGGATCTGTATTCTGGTACATAAATTTGACAGCTATACAAAATAAGTGGTTTTAGACATAGATTTCAAAATGATTATATAAAATGTTTCAAGAGGCTACATACATAGTAGACTAGCCCTGAGTTCTGGTTGTAACATTTTTCTATTTAGAATATATTTTATGTATTTTATAGTCTATGTTTTGCCAATTGTTGTTTGAGAGACTGAAAAACATTATCCTTTTGCTTAGTTCCAGAAAAAAAACCCAAACATAACTTTTCTGATATTAAAGCAATTTTTTATTTGTCTTTTTAATGCAGTGCCAGAACCTATTAAGACCAGTTTAAGCCAGCCCCAACCTGCCGGTACCGGTACCAGTACTTCCACCAGCACTATCACCAACAGCAGCAATGGCAAGCGTGCGTCTGCTAATGGGCAGCAGCCAGCTGCGTCCCGCTACCTGCCTCGTGAGGTGCCTCCACGCTTCCGCCAGCAAGAACAGAAGCAGCTCCTAAAGCGGGGTCAGCCACTGCCCACTGGGACTCTGACCGGCACCAGCCCAGCACAAGGTACTGGACAAGCAGGGGCCAGTCCTCCTCCGCAGCAAGGAGCAGGTGGACAGCATCATCCCAGTAAGACCCAAACCGGTAAGAATGGAAACCCAGTGGGATGTCGGCTGGTTCTTTATGTGGTTGTGCCCTCCACTGTTAGCACGGGTGTTGCTAAAACTTAAGGAATGTTAAGAATTGTCTTAAAACAACAGGATTTAAAGGGGAGTGTATGCTGTTGCTCTTTTTCTTAGAGTGTATTATGTCATTTCTTGGATCCAGTTATGAAAGGTTTTCTTAATTATTTAGATGCTCAGACCTGTGGGGTCTTTTTCCAGTTTTTTTCAGTTTCTTTGGTAGTTATAATGGATATGATCTTGCAGACATTTGGGTATTTCTTTAGCGATCATTCTTATGGAAGAATCGTTAATTCAGGTATTTCCAAGTTTTTGACTATTATTTTGGCATTTTTAATATTCTTTAAAGAGAGTTTTGCATGTATATATAAATGAAAAATAGGAACTTTGCTTATGTTGTCTTGTGACACTTTTATGCCTTTATTTGCTTATGCTCTCAAGTGTTATTTTCACATTAGCAAAGTAGTATTTTGGGAAAAGTAATTTGGTATCTTAGGCCTTTCTACCACTTACATTCCATCCTTTGCAGGTAGACACACTGACCTTTTGCCTATCGGAAATAACGTATTGAGTAGTAAGTCTCTTAGCTACCTTTATTTCCTGAAGCTGCTGATGAGAAAATAAGCAGCTCTCTTCGTATTTGCTCTTCTGTTCTAGAGATCGTGGAACTTTAACTTTTCCAGTGGAGATGAGTTTAGTCAGTAATTGGTATAAATCACCTTTTTCATCATTGCTGTATATGTATGTCGTGTTAGGCAAAGCAGGGAGTGTTCTAAGGTACAGTTATCTATGGCTTAGAAAAAGTTATCTGGACTAAGGCACAAGGAGGGGTTTGATATCTTGAATATTAGTAATTTCTGTTAGTAATTAGGAATTTTTCTGATCTCAAGTGTTCCTCATTATCACTCATGCTGTCAGACATCACAAAATTTGGATCTGAACTGTCTGCAGTTTTTCCCTTTGGGCATTAGTGAATCTTTCACCATTTTTGCTGTACTTGCTGCTGGGCTCCTGAACTCTAGCAGAGAAAGTGATTTGGTGTTGTGCTTAGAAGTTTTAGTTAGATAAGATAGAAATATGGGTATCGAGATGCATTTGACAGTATTACTCAGCTACTCCCCAGAAACACAAATCTGAAAAAGCAAAATAAAACAATTGTTTATTTACTTAAAATGTTGGGGTTTTAGGGAGGGGAAGAGGTTCTGCTTCTGTATTCTCGAGTATTTGGCTTTAGTGAGATGGGAAGTAATCAGTTCCCCCCAGTTAGAGCAGCATTCCCAGCTTCGTGAATCCCAGTTCAGCAGGGATGGTGGCTGCCGTTCATGGCTTCTTTTTGGTTTGGAGGTGTTTGTTAACGATCAGATTAATGTTCTGTGTTAGATATATTTATATATATAAAAGTATATATATATATAGAGAGAGAGAGATGGTTTTTTATTTTCAGAAATTAGTTATTTATATGGTAGAGACAGATTGCCCAACTCAAGTGGCTCAGGTTGGCTGAGGGTCAATATTAGACGTCTTCCAAGCATCGTTGTAGACATATCTGAAACATCTTTGTTTAGTCTTTAAGAAACATACTGTAAATCATGAAACAAAGTCTCCACTGTAAATCATAACATAATCCATAAAAGAATGCAGCTTGTAAGAGTAGAGTACTAGCTGTCTGACTTTGATCTTGCCAGATGCATTTGTACCTTGAGGGTTTAGACTTCTTTTACTGATTCTTATTTTAACTTGCTGTATAAAATAAGCACTTGTTTCTGTAGTTTGTCAGCCTGGCAACTATCAGCAGATGTTTTACACTGTTGAATTAGTTTGCTTTTTTACTGTCACTGTTGGAAAAGTTCAGAATACAGTAAAAGCTAGTACAAATGGGAGGACGACTGCAGCAGCTTTTCCTCTTCATATTGTATTCCATATTGCACAAAACAAGTTAACCCATATGAAATTCTTAGCAAAAGTATAACTTGAAGGCAGTCATTGCAGAGTCAAAATTGTCAGGTTGTTGTTTATGTAAAGTCAAAACAAAAGCTTTCAAAGGCACCTGAAAATCTGTGGACAGTTCTTGGAGCAGGGAAGAGAAGAGAATCCTTGGCTACTTTTTTGTCTGCTGACAGCAGGAGGTTGTGTTTTGAGACTTTAATGGTTGCACCTTCCTCGGAGAAAGAACTTGCTGAACACCGTCAGATTAAGAGCTCAGTTAGTTCTCTTTCCAGCAGGTGGAGCATCAGTTCATTTACTAACTACAAACAGTAGCAGGAGAAAAAAATGATTCTATCTCGCTCAGTTTATAACCAGGACAGCTGTGTGCCTGGCTGCCCTGTGAGGCCGAGGCGGGAGTAGAGATATCTCACTCCCGAGAGACCATTGTAGCCATGAAATACATACGCTCTCATTCGGTCTCTCATACTGGCTTCATCTTCACCTTGACAAGCATAAAGAGCAAAGCAGCAAGAGGAGTATTCAGGGAAGGCCAAAACCTTTTCATCTCAGCTATTAGGATTTGAGTAACTATTAGCCTTGTTGGGATTCAGTATCCTGAAAACCTCCAGCACTTAAGTCATGAATTTTCCATGAAATTTAATTGAAACCGGATCATATTTTTGTGAATAGGAAAATCGAGAATTTTAAAAATGAGGATCCTGACTGAGCAATACGTTGTCAGAAGGAAACTTTTTGCCTTTCTCCTTTTATCATCAGCAGGAACTGTATTCCTTTAAATGTCTGTTTCTGTTTTGCTGGGCATTTAATTTACTAGAGTCTTCGCAAGTAAAAGTTATCTGGGGAAGCGAAGAACCGAAATAATCAAAGTTGTTCAGCAGAGAGTCGGTGTCTGTGCCTGATCCACATATAAACAGGAATTTTGTCTGTCTGAACAGCATCTGCGTTGTAGAAAAGTGATCATTGATCACTCTTGAGATGAACGTTACCAGACGTCTTCAAAGTCTAGAGACAGTGGATAACACATCAGTGCTAAGGGTTTCTCCCTCTCTGGGGAGCTGGTTGCCTAACCAGAGCTTGTCAGACCTGTGCTGGGTTCTGCCCAAGCGAGTCTCCGTATGTGGCTGCTTTAGATTCCTGATGAATAATAGTAACTTTCTTTTGATGGATGACCTGGTATTAATCAAGGAGCCAGGATCGTTGTAAGCTAGCATCTTGTATCCAGAAGACGCTTAATGGAAATTCATATCTGTAGCTTTTCTTTTTATAGGATCATATTCCTTCATCGTTAACTTGAAATTATGCAACCACGTTGCTTCCAGGCCCTATTTGTACGTACCTGGATACAAGGGAGGCTGTTAGAGAGGCACTGCCAGCCTCTCCACTGTAAAAATCACACAATTTATCTCTTTATTGTCTTATCAGCAGTCTGTGTTATCTACTGCCTTGGCCTATCCAAAATACTTATCAGAACTCTAACCGCAATGTCATGAATTAAAAAGGCTGTTCTACCAATGTAAGGGAAGTGGGAATTAATGACCACTAATATATTCTTTGTCAGGTTTATCATCTGGAAAGATCAGTGAAGTGGATGAGAGTAGTGATTTTTGTTTCTCTCTTAAGGTAATCTGTAAAACATTAACTAGGCAAACTGTTAAGAGAATAAATTAAAACATTTCAAATTGCCTAGAATATTTTAGAAATCTTACCGCTTGAAAACAGTCTCTTATTCATTGTTAACTATTATGAAACTATTTTCTGTAGTACTTTAGAGCAGTTTCTGTGGAATAGTTATTTGTCTGGAACTTTTCACTTGAGCTACAAAGCTTGTTCTTAACGTGCCCCTTCTGTAATCCTTTGCAGGATTACACTGAAGGAAAGCTGTACCTGTAATTTATGAGCAGTATTCTAAACATCTAGTCTAGTTTGTTATTTTTACTTAAAAGATGGAGCTGTTTATCTCTTCCCTCCCCATTTTGTCAGCTAACTCCTATAAATGTGGTGAATAGTTAACTTCCCTCATTATGTTGTGAGGCATTGAGGGAACGATCCTTTTGCCATATGATCTAAAAGAATCAAGGTAATTTCTGGAAACTACCATGGGAGATTAAAAATAACAAGTAATATATCCTTCTTTGTTTCTTTACAAATTATGAAGTTTGTATAGGAGTCTCCAGGCAACCACTGTGTGTTTGATGATTATAAGAACAAAGATCAAAAGAAGTAATCAGGTTTTTTTGAAGATGCCTTTCACTTTTCTGCAATTCAGCAACGTGAAACCAACATCCATCAACGCAAAAGAAATGTACCATGTCCTGCAGGAGTCACGATGAAACTGCTGCACTTCTTTTGTATTGGCGAGTAGAGTATTTTGTGGAACAGATCTGCAACATATGTTTCCAAAGTCTAAAAAGAAATGAAAGCAAGTAATTAATGCAGTGGTCAAAATGGGAGAACACACGAGCAGTGTGGAAACTGAAGGGTTAAATTTGTTTTATCTGTTGTTTTCTGGCAAGTGAGAATTTGACAGCTGTTCCAGAGATTTATTTTCCTGCTGTGGGTTGATGCCAGATTCTGTGCTGAACTTTTTTCTATGAAGCTGGAAGTTTTATTTCATCTTTCGAGATTTCTTTAGCTGCAGTTTGCATATTTATGCTTGTAGCAATGGTATGTGCATGCTGAAGTAAGTGTTGTGGGCAGTTGGAAGACGCTGAGTGCCATTGTGTGGCAGGTTAACTCTTCTTATAAATCTGTTTGTGTTAACTTTCTTTTGATAATTTTTTGAGGAAGAATGCTTACTGTTAACATCATGTCTGACAATAGTGATTTTAAACATCCAATCCTTCAACTGTGGGTTATTTTAGAGTTCCTTCTACTAGGGCAATTTTACACGGTTGTAAAGTCAAATTTGGAGAAAAGTTTTAGGGAGAGATAATACTTCTTCTAAAACCAGTCAATATATTTGGAAAACACAGATAAGCTTTGACGTACAATTGTTTCATCAGATCTAGCAAAGTGGTAGTGACCTTCATGCTAAATACACGTTTGAACAACTGCCCGGTTCAGCTTATTGTACCTAGCGATGACTGTAGGTAAGGCATATATATGCAAAAGTAGTTCTCTAGTGTATGAATAAAGTCTCATTTCGAAAGTTTGAAATAAGATTTAGCTTGATTTCCTGCAGGCATGGCAAACAGGCCGATTTTTGACAAATAAAGCACATGTGAAAACTGCCTTTATGGAAATGATTTGCTGAATTTCATCTCTTTGGGCCCATATTCTGTAATTCCACTAGCAGAACATCTTTGCTGGCAAAACATTACTGTGATTTTGCTTTTAGTTGGAAAGTTACAGAATTCAAACCAGAAACTTTTTAGAAATTCATTTATTCTGGATCTTCCGTAAGCAGTGTTTTCCATATGTAATAGTTAAAACACTAAACGCTATAAAGTAAAAGTCAAGGATTGGATAGTGTATTTATTCACTTTGTTTGAACACTTTCTTTGTGTATCTATAGCAAATACACTTTATAAAAGTGTGCTGCATAATACCTGGAAGATGTTCATTTTGGTATCGTGGCTGTTGATCTTGAATGAAGGAACTAGCATGGTGATGTTTCATTGTAAACACAAGAACTGGCTATTCCTACTGCTTCTGTAGAAGATAACTCTGTATAGCAAACACATAACGCTTATCTGCAGTAAAACTCGTAACAGTTTCCGGTTTTTACGTCACTCGACTAGGTGTTGTCCGTTATTTGCAAAGCAGTTCACTACAGCTCATCACTATCCACAACATTTCTCCAGTGTGGCTATGTAAAGTTTTCCTGTGAGTGGGGTCAAATTTAATGTTATGCCATTCGTTTAAAAAAAAAAAAAAAAAAGAAAAAAAAAAAAAGGAAATTACCAGAATTTGTTTCAATTACATCTTTTGCCAATATTCTCATCTAATTAGTGTTGTAAAGGGATGTTCAGGTACCACCAGGGCTTGCATGAGTGGTGATTATGTTTGTTTCTTCTCGTTTTGTTCCTCAGGGCTTTGTTTAGTGTTTGGTAGTGCTTGTTCTGGTACGTGTCCCTGGAAATCGGGCAGCGTTACCAAAGGTCACTAGTGACAGGTATACGTTTAGACAAAAGGAAGTTTAAAAAAAAACATCGTACAAGGATGAAAATGTAGCAGTTAACATGGAGATGGGATCTAGCCAGTAGGTACTGTCTGGATGTACTCCTCAGGGATGGACATCTCTGAAATGCACCTCTGAGAGAGGTGAGTCTCGGCTAGTAAAGGGTTTTGTTTCCCATGTAAATTTTAAAAAATTCCATATAATGCTTGGAATATAGATAGAGAAATAGCAACCGCTATGTAGCACAAATACAGGCATTATGAATGAAAAATGATGGTAGAAACTCATCAGTAAACTGATCTTTGGAATGAATTTTTCTGTATTGTGTATGTTATCTGACATCAGGCAGCAGACCGTGAAAAATAAATCTGCTGCTTCAAATCTATTTGACAGTGATTAGAATTTTTCACCGGGAGAAGGAAAAATAGAAATCTGTAAAAGGATAAATAACTGAGATGCCTTTATAGTTTTGCTGGCCTTACTTTCAAAGAGTGGAGCTGTGCAAAAACGTCATGAGTCAAAGGCCACTGCCTTTGCTCTGGAATCAGTAGACCTGTGTCCTACCTCTGGCTTCACTACAGATGACTTTGTGGCTTTGGTCTAGTCAGTACATGATCTGCCCGGGTCAGGGGAAACATGGTCAGGAGACAGAGAGTCTGGCAAGTTGTTAAACTGTGCAGGTGGCAGTTTTCTGACAAAGCATGTGAAGAGACTGAGTAGCAGGATCTGTCTCTGATGGTGGGGAAGTAAAAGGTAGGAAGCAACTAACTAAGGTCAAAATGACTGGGAAATAAGTGTTTGATCCTTGGGAAGTGCAGAAAAGGAGTAACATCATGTGAAAATTATCAGAAAGCTGAATTTACTCAGCTCGGGTACGAAACTACAAGAAACAAATAACGAACAAAGAAGTTTCTAGCCATTAGGGGAAAACCCAAAGAACAAAAAGATAACGCTTTCCGAGTCCATCAGTAGTAAAAGGAAGGCCAGTGGAACTGGCCTGATGTTCAACAGGGAGAACCACGGATAGATGGCATCAAGAATACTTTAAATGCCTTTTCCCTTCATCTGTAAACTGATGATTGACTTGGAACTAAGACTACAGTGAGTTAGGGTACGTAAGGAAATAAAATGTTTCCAACTGTCTGCAAGTGATGAAATTCATGGTAGCCTGCACTGAGGATGGGCTGGCGCAGTCTGTCCCACTGGCATTCTTTCAGAGTGTGAGAACTCCAAAACAGGAAATAAACCAACTGATGTTAAAAGATGAGAAAGGAGAAATGGAGGAATTACAGATTAGAGTAATCTGCTAGAAGACTAGAAAAAAATAACCAAAGCAGCTATTTCTGTGCATTTAGAACTTTACAAGGGAGAAGTCCAGAGCCAAGATGGGTTTGTGGAGAGCAGGTGGTGCCAAAGGACAGTAGTCGCCTGCCAGCAGTGCGACAGGCACTGCAAAACGGGAGGGAAATGTCAACTTCCTACAGCATTTGATAGTGCCCCAGAAGACTTTTGCATGATGGATGTGTGGTGGTATAAATAATTGGGAAGTATAAGACGAAACTATTGTAAGAAGTGTCAGAGCCGCTCAGGAAGCTGTAGGCAGAGAGTAATCCTTACTGGCAAAATGAGAATGTTTTGAGTGAGAGTGCAAATTCGTACTCTTTGATATTTGCATCAGTCTTTCAGCTATAAACAGCAGTCTTCATTAAATTTTTGAATGATACCTAGCTGGAGAAGAGTGCAAGGCAACTGGAAGACAAAATCTGCAGTATGGAATAGTGGTGACAAAAATATTTAAACGAATAAGAAAGAAAAGGAACAGGTTCTTTATTTTGGCTGGAGCAGCTCTGTACACAAATAGGGTTACATGAGTATCACGCTGCAAAAATGGATCTGGAGTTGGTCACAGGGTAAACCAGATTAATGGTGTCACATTGTTGAAAAGATGACAGACATACTGAGGGATATAAACAGTATTGCTTCCCGTGAGGCACTTCTGGTAAGGCCTGTGAATGTTGAGTCCAGTGTGGGCTACTGTGCCTTCGGAAGGAAGGGAACCAGCTGGAAGAAGCTCAGAGGAATGAGTAGAGACCTTGAGAGTAAGCCTTGCAAAGAGTGAAGGAATTGGAGCTGCTGAGTCGAAGGAGGACTGGAATTGGAAATGCAGAAATACCTAAGTGGCTGCTGCAAGGAAGAAAAGGATATGATCTTTATACCTGTGATGGATCAGATAGAATATAATGGATTTAAATTTCAACAAGGAAGATTTAAGGTTAGACATTAGGAAAAACGTGCCAGTATCAAAGCTATCTTAAGAAGTGAGAGAGAGCACGTGGGGATGTGCAGTCTCTGTTGCTGGAGGGCTTCCTTGGTGTGTTGGGCAAATGTCACTTAGTGCGTAACAGGAATGGTTGCTTAGATCAGGTGAGTGCTCTGCATAATCTCTCAAATCCCATTTTTTTAGTCTTCAGATATCTATAAAGATTTCAGATTTATCAAGACACGTGCCCTGTTGAGGCTGCTACAGGATGGGGTGCGTGGAAGGGAGCAGTCGCTCTCGGCCAGCACAGGCTGGAGTGGAAGCTGCGCTTCGTTTTGCACCCAGGTTTTGGTGTGGGCTCTGACTCTTCCCTGGCATTCTGTGTTGCCTTCCTACATACCCCTCGCCAGTAAACATGTGCCCTTGATTTTGTGCCCTTGATAAGTACCTCCCTCCCTAAATTGAAGTTGATTACAAGGAAGTACCCTCAAACTGGAAGAGGGGAGATTTAGATTAGACATTAAGAAGAAATTCTTTGCCGTGAGGGTGGTGAGCCCCTGGCCCAGGTTGCCCAGAGAAGCTGTGGCTGCCCCATCCCTGGAGGGGTTCAAGGCCAGGCTGGACGGGGCTTGGAGCGACCTGGGCTGGTGGGAGGTGTCCCTGCCCAGGGCAGGGGGTGGCACTGGGTGAGCTTTAAGGTCCCTTCCAGCCCAAACCATTCTGTGATTCAACGTTTATGTTATTAATAAGAAAAATGCAAGGAACACGGGAATATATCTTATATCTTCCGGTTTTGACGTACCATTTTAACTAATGGAAATTTCAGTCATGTATAGCTGGTATTAAAGGAATGTAATAAACTGCAACAATATTTTCACTTTAAAGATTTGCAAAATTGACTCTCAAGCTTAGTTTGAGGTTGCATTTGAAATAGTTTTCTGAATGGAAACAAAACCAAACAGATTTGATTGTCATTCATCATGAGGTTAAACCCGTCCACTATTCAGAGGCCATTGCAAAGAAACAGGGAATAAATGTCTTCAGAAGGAAACCAACTATTTTCAGGAGTACTTTAGTGGAATAGTTCTTGAGCCAAGAATAGCAGCAGCGATTGTGCTCTGGTAGTGAAGTGGCAGCAATTCTGAGAATGCAGCCAAAGTTTAAAGAGACATCAGTTGTGTGCGAGCCGGTGCAGAAGGGTGAAACTGCTCAAATGGGCACACCTGACAAGAATTGAAACGGCAAATTTTAAACGTGCTCCATTTACTGTGGAATTAATATGTATTTGGGGCAGATGGGAGGAGGAGGAAGAGCAAGGAGGTGAGAAGGGGAGATAATTGTAAAGGTGTGTATTAGACATACTGTAAGTATGAGATTTGTTTATATGCCTTGATAAAAGTCCACGAATTTGTGATGGTATTTAGGTGCTGAAAATATTAAGCTGCCCCCCGTTCTGTTCACACTCTGTGTGTTGATGGAAAGAATGGAACCAGTGCCTGCGGGTGTTCAAATACGGTCGGTGCCCTTCCGCAGGAGGCAGAATCGCCATGATCCACACTGGGTTGTCTGGGGCAGTTGTTCTCTGCCTTGATAAACACCAGCGCCTTTGATTAATGTGCTCCCATGTTTGCCACTTAGATCTTTTTTAGATAGAGGCAGGGAAGTCATTAAGGGCTTGGCAGCGCGCCAATATACAGCTGGGACTTGGGGCTGCTGCTCGCCCTGTTGGTGGGGCAGGAGGTGGGACAGGCAGGAGGAGGCAGGAGCTGGGGCAGGCAGGAGCGGCAGGCAGGGGCAGGAGCTACAGGCAGGAGCTGGGGTGGGCAGGAGCTACACGCAGGAGGGGGCAGGAGCTACAGGCAGGAGCTGGGGCAGGCAGGAGCAGCAGGCAGGGGGCAGGAGCTACACACAGGAGCTGGGGGAGGCAGGAGGAGGCAGGAGCGGCAGGTGGGAGGCAGGAGCTGGGGCAGGAGGAGGCAGGAGCTGCTGTTGGAGCAGGCAGGAGCTGCAGGCAGGAGCTGGGGCAGGCAGAAGGAGGCAGGAGCTGCTGTTGGGGCAGGCGTTCGGCATTGCCCGCGTCGTGTCTTGGCTGACTTTCAAAAGCAGCGCTGGCTGCTAATTGTAGCTGGGTCCTGAAGTGAAAATGTTTTGTGACAGTTGAAAGAATTTAAAGAGGAAGGAAGATCCGGTTTAGTGTCAGCTGCAATTAGATAATCAAAGCTTAAAAATCCCACTCTGTCGATACCTTCACCTCGAGTGGCGGCGTGAAGGGAAGGGGGAGGCGGGCTGTATTGCCAGCGCCACCGAGGCCCGGCCGAGCTCACAGGTCGTCTGGGCGCACGCTTGCACCGAGAGATTTTCTTGGCAGCTCTACAGGATGAGGCTCACACTGTACACAGCCGACATATTGAAGCCGAGAGCCCCGGCGAACGTAGATGCAGGAGCAGAAACAGCTCTGCACACAATGTAGCGTCTCCTAGGATGGTTGGGCGGCTCCTTTCTTCAGGTATTTTATTACCCGTCAGCCCTTTTTTAGAGCCAAAAAGAGGAAAGAAAAAAAAAAAGAGAAAGAAACCCTAACCCTGAGAAAATAGCATCTGCGTCTGGTAAATCAATTTATTACATAACATTTCCGAGAGCGGCAGCAGCGCAGCGTCCGCAGCTTTTGGCTGCGTTTCAGGTTTGATAAAATGGCGTCTTCGCAGGGAGCTGCTTTGCTAAAGATAATGTTGCACCGAGCAGAAAAAATGCGATTATTTCGGTGTTTTCTACTGCTGCTTTTGTTTTGGAGAGGTGGCGTTGAGTGGAATCTCTACTAACAATGCAAAATGTTGTTTATTTTTGCTTGTTTTCTTAATGCATTTAAAAGCTTTCGGCATTAGAGGAGAGGAACTACATTTTAATGTCGTAGTGCAGAAAATTAAAACAGGGTAACAAGCTTTCCCACTTGTGTACTTAACTATGGGTTAGTTTGAAAATAAATAAAGCTGCTTTATTCGATGCTTCCATCTCTTTTCGGTCGTTCTACATTATGTCCATTATTCGAGATTTCAGCTTCCTGACAGCTGTGAGACTTGTAGTAAGTTAGCTTCGGAGATGACAGTTTTCAAATTTGTGCTCAGCCTCAGACAGCGTACGCAGAGAGCTGCATGTGGCAGGTAACCTGAAATATTAGCACTACAATGCCCAGATTTTCTACTTTATTATGTTTTGTTCTTCAGAACAGATGCTTGTGTCATCTTTCCTTTTATGAAATTAGCCTGCATGTGATCGAGCACTTAAAGTATTTCTGGCGATACCTATTTAATTCAGATTTAGAAAAATTCATGTGTAGTCTTTTAAAGGTCTGCTTATGTTGAAATGAAAACAGTTTCTTTTTGGGAGAGAAAATAATCTGCCATTTTTTCTCGACTTCCTACTCAGAATCACTAACCTTTGTGTGACAAGTAAAATCCCCAGTAGGGCTGTCGCTGCCCTTTGGGGTTTTTCTCTTCTGCGTGTCAAAGCAGAGAACAGCGTGGTCTGTAATCTCTCCTTTGGGCAGGACAGGGCGAGCCAATGAATCTGGTTGGTGTTGTTCCGCTGACTAATACAAATTGAAAAAATAAAGCTAGTAACAAGAGAGGGAGTCGCTATTAGATCTGATTGAAAATTAGATATGTAAAACTTGCTAATAATGTGGTTCTCATTAGAAGCTTATGGCAGGCTTTGCCATTTCTCACCGTCTTCACGCTTTGGTTCCTAAATCCGCTGAATGCTATATTTTAGTTCAGGATGCATAATTTTACTGTGCAGCATTCGAACTAATCACTGCAATGGAAGTTATGAAGATGCAGTTACTTTTAATGCAAGTGAATAAAATGAAAAGAAATATTATTGTAAATAACATTTTCAGAGGAGGACTGAAATTTTGGGTAAACTGATTGTGCAGGCAGAGTATTTTGCTTTTCTAAGAAATGCCTGCAACAGCTTCTCTCATTTCACTCTACTCATACTTTTAGATTTGTAATCTATGTAAACACTGAACTGATTTTTGCAACTAATTATTCATCTTCATTACCAAACACAGCCAAAGCTGGTTTCTATTTTTTATAAGTGCTAAATTGAAGTTGGTAAAGTATGTTGGGTAAAGTAAGAATAACACCAGCAAGCTCCTCCCATCCCATTAAGGGTGTTATTTAAAACCAAACCCAAACCCTCATGCTCTTGGTAACACTGATGGAAGCTCTGCGTTTTTCAGGTGGCATCTATGATGGCAATTTGACAGAAGTTATGTTTAAAGCAAATTTGAGCTGTTATTCATGGGATTATATTAATTTGTCCTTCCTGATTGCTGAAGAAATATTGTTGATAAAAGGAATGATATTTTATAAAGGATGCATAATTAAAATTTCCAAACACAAAGTAGTAATTTAAAAATCACTTTCACTTTGCAGTGTGCCAGCACTAGGGTTTGGTAACATAAAATACCTGTGGTTCCTGTTCCTGATGCTTCGTTCAAAATCTTTGCTCAGTTCACAGAGGAAGGATGGAAATGCTTCTGGTGGACTGCAGTGCTTTTATTTCTGATCTTTGCATAAATAAAAAGGAACTGATTCTTAAGAATTTTTTATGTGGATTTCCCATTTCAGTCTTAACAGCTTTGAAAATTTGCAATTTCTCTGAAGAGTTGGTTTCCTAAAAAGTTGGAGGAAATCTATGTGTTCAAAAAAACTGCTCAAACTAACAAAAAATTCTCTAGATTAATCGTATAAAATATTTTGTTTCCATTATTTTTCCCAAATGTTTCCCAAAAGTCCTTATGGATCAATTAGGATTGTATTACTAGTTATTTAATTTATAGGAATGAACTCCATTTACTCTAGAGAAAATGGAAAAATATATTTTGGTTATTTGCTTCTAGAGACAGGAATGTAAAAAGTCCTCTCTTCAGGATCAGTTCTGTGCTCGAACTCTGTTATGTTTGTCCAGCAGCAGAGTCACAGTTTTTGCAGCTTTTCTGTTTATATTATGAATTTTTTTTTCATTCTTTTTATCTGTCCTGTTTCTTTCAAGTTTCATAGCAGCAGCCTTTGGTATTAGAACCAATTGTTGCAGTAACTATTTCCACACTACGTAACGTTCTTGCATGTCTCTCTTTTAGCACTTTTTTTTGAATTTATGATGTGTGAAAGGTGCCAGTGTGGTCCCGCTGCCTCCAGTGCAGGGACACTGCTGCTCAAGGTGGGCGTAAAATAAGCTGCTTGCTTGTTTTATGTCACCTAAAAAAATTATTGTAATCCCTATCAAAGTAACCACTTTGAGATTAGCCAGTGGTTGTTGTTGAGGTTGTAATCTGAATCTCAGGGAAAGGAACTCTGCTGGTGGTACACCAAAGGGAGCAATCCTGGAGCTGCAAAGCCTTGAAAGGCAAAGGGGTTTGAGCTGCGTCTGCTGCTTCCGAGCCAAACGGACCCGGTGTGATACTGTCTGGAGTCGATGTGCTTATCCAAGCAGGGGCACTTGGCTATATTCTACTTTTAACGTGGTCATCTCTTGGTTTTTATAGTTCTCCCCCCTCATAATATTTTTTTCGTTGTTTGTCTGACTGCTCTTCAAAATACTAGTATCTTATTTAACGAATAGTTTTGCTCCCTGCTCTCAGGAGTCTTTATAAGCTGTTTTGTCATCTTCCTTTTCCATTCCCACCATTCTCTTTACTTCCTGTCTTCCAAGTTCTGTCAAACTTAAGCATTGCTTTAACCACCATCTTTGGGGGAGAGCAGAAAGAAGAAGATTAAACAAGCAGCTGCCTTTCTTTTGGTTGTGTCAGGTCCTAGTGCCATTTTTGTGAATATTGAGACGTCTTGCACTGTGGTCTTGATCCTTTTTCACAAACCTTGGACTCTGGCATGCCCTGGGCAGCACCACCGTTCTCCCAGGCACTTCCATATGTAGCTTAGGTTTTGGCTTTGATAAGACCTTTTTATTGGATTTTATTTCAAGCCACTTTTAAATCTTCTGTCATGTCTGAAATGTAGTGCCGAATCTCACCACCCACAGTGTTGAAAAAAACCTTGTGTAACTCCTCTTATCTGATTCCTTGGTTGCCTCAACCTCTTATCTTCTGACCCGGACTGCCGCTGTGTTTTTTTTCTTTGTTCGTTCCTACTCTGCTAAGAACGCTGCTTGGCTCATTTTCCTGACCCTGTTGACCTTTTTAAAGTCATTTCACAAGGCTCCCTTTTCCGTTGCACGTCTTATCAGGGATTCTGGTCTCTATTTAACACCTGTGTAGCAAACCTAGATTATCAGGTACATTTTCAACCTCCTTCCTTCCTTAGCTCTGTAATGTAACCGCTCAGCTTTATCTGGGAATAACATGATGCTTTCTTCCTTTCCAGCCATTGCATGTAGGGGAGAGTATCCAGGTAAATCCAAGTGGCTCTTTTCATATTCTCTTCTGGATTTCTCATACACGTGTCAATTATTTAGTTCCTTCTGTGAAATGCTAGGCTAGATGACAGGCAGTGAGCTAAGACTGTTGTCCCTTCCATTTCTCTAGCATTCATAGTCTTGCTTCAATTGGTTCAGTTTTTTTTTTGAAAAAAACAAACTGGGAGAGATGCAGCCTGTCCTGGTTTAGTGTGTTCTTTCTTTATCTTGATAAATCTTCATGAGGCAACCAAGTTGTCCCCCCGCCCCCTTTCTCAAAAAGCTACAGGTGAAATGTGTGAATAAGAAGACTTTGTCAAAGAGGGAGAGCTTTTTTTATTCTTGGGACAATTCTTACTTTGCAGTATTAGAACACCTCTAATTGAAGGCAGTTAGAGGAGCTAATTACACCAAAATATTTGTGATTTAATTTAATACATATCAGGCATCCACTGTTAACAGCTTATTTGGGAGGTTTGTTGAATCCGTCTTCCCCACAAAATACTCTTCTTATTCAAATCATAAAAAATAAAAGTCTTACTTCTGCAGATTTACAGTTGACATCCATAATTTCTAACTTATGTATATGCGTTTTTGTCCCTTATTTTGAAAAGCAGTTAAGAGGAACTGTTCTGCAGATGGTCCCTAGTACATAGCCCTAGGATCAGACTGAATTACTTGCTGTAAAATTCCCATCAAAAGAAACTAACAGGAGTAATCTGTACTAGAAATCTTGTAGGGAGCAATCGGGATAGAAAGTAAATGCAAAAACTTTACCTAAGCTTGAGTTCTTAGCATGGGAAGTGTTGTGTCTTCCAGTTTTACTTCGTGCCCTAGCAAGCAGTTAGATGCTCAAGAGCTTTTGTTTAATTTTTTGGATTAATGTCTGTCTTTGAGAATGTGGGAGATGCTCTGAAAAGTCCATCTTCTGAGTACCTGCACATCGTAACATTGATTTTCATTGGTTTGGGGGGGAAATTGGACCGTATGTGGAAGTGCAAAAGGATGTTTAAACCACATGTAAATCCTTTAAGAGATAAGTTTCTTGACAAAACTGCCTGTTATCTAGAAATGCCCGAGTTCTCTGCTAAAGTGTAAGTGCTGTTTAAAAGTAAAATTGACACTGAGTAGTGAAGATGGCTGTCCGTATTTGTTCCTTTATTTACAGGAAGGGTTGAAAACCTAAATGCGGTATGAATTTAGTGTGTTGAGTGTGATGTGGGTGTGGATGTAGTATCTAATGGCAGACAGACATTTTACATTTTTTATTGGATGCTCTTCCTTTGTGTTTCTCTGAAGAATCAGAATTGAGTCAAAATAAATGGTAAGAGTTTGCTAGATATTCTTCTGTGTTTTTTCCAAGTTAGCTTTTTAGATTTTTCACGTAGATTAGTGTAATTGCTATTCTTATTTATTGCCCGCTGCTTATTTTTACCAGTATACTAAGGGATACAAAACACTTTTGTTGTGCTGTTCCAAAGCTGAATTGTTCCATTATTTTAATCCAGAGTTTTGCCAGATTAAAAAAAACCCAACTAAATATGAGCATCGTGCTTTATTGTAGTGAGGAAAATTGCTGTATTATGTTAGAGAATGTACTCTAAATTTTAGCAGAACGCGGTGTTGTTACTAGCAATGTAAAATAGTAGTTAATGGAGGGCTTTTGCAGTGCTTGAACTCACTTTGAACCTTGTTGGATCCTTTCAGATCTCAGCCACAGTGGATTGGGAGACCATTATGAGAATTCCCACTGGGGACAGCAGCCCACTTTCAGGAGTGAAGGCAACTGCAGCTGGGATAAAGTGATAATAGACAGGACTGACAAGGAAGCGTGGCCTTCCATTACCGGAGCCGAGACTGAGTCTGCCTCAGAATGTACTACAGACACTGACTCTGCCTCCAACTGTGGCTCAGAGAACAGTAGCATGGCTACAGGGAGTGCCCAAGGCAACTTCACTGGACATACAAAGAAAACTAATGGCAATAATGGCGCCAACGGAGCACTCGTCCAAAGCACTTCTAACCAGAGTGCCCTTGGAGCTGGTGGAGCAAACGGTAACGGCAACTCGGCCAGAGTGTGGGCGGTGGCTGCGGGCTCCAGCTCTGGCCTAGCCCACTGCTCTGCCAGCGGTGGGGATGGAAAGATGGACAACATGATGGGAGATGGTAGAAGTCAGAACTGCTGGGGTGCTTCCAACTCGAATGCTGGCATTAATCTTAACCTTAACCCTAATGCCAATCCAGCTGCCTGGCCTGTACTTGGACATGAAGGAACTGTGGGAGCAGGCAACCCTTCCAGTATTTGCAGTCCAGTCAGTGCCATAGGTCAGAACATGGGCAACCAGAATGGGAACCCAACAGGCACCTTAGGTGCTTGGGGAAACTTGCTGCCGCAAGAGAGCACAGAACCACAAACGTCCACTTCTCAGAATGTGTCTTTCAGCGTACAACCTCAGAACCTTAACACTGATGGACCAAATAACACTAACCCCATGAACTCTTCACCAAACCCTATCAATGCAATGCAGACAAATGGACTGCCGAACTGGGGGATGGCTGTTGGTATGGGGGCCATCATCCCGCCCCACCTGCAAGGCCTTCCTGGTGCTAACGGAACATCGGTTTCTCAAGTCAGCGGGGGCAGTGGTGAAGGAATGGGCAGTTCAGTGTGGGGCATGTCCCCAGGTAATCCTGCCACAGGAAACAGCAATTCTGGGTTCAGTCAGGGGAATGGAGACACTGTGAACTCAGCATTAAGTGCTAAACAAAATGGATCCAGCAGTGCTGTGCAAAAGGAAGGAAATGGAGCGAGCGCGTGGGATTCGGGGCCTCCGTCTGGTCCTGGGGTACTAGCGTGGGGCAGGGGCGGCGGCAACGGCGGCGTCGGTAGTATGCATTCTGGAGCTTGGGGCCACCCCAACCGGAACACCAGTAACGGTGTGAACGGTGAATGGGGCAAGCCCCCGAACCAGCATTCCAATAGCGACATCAATGGGAAAGGATCAACAGGGTGGGATAGCTCTAGCGTTACCAGTCCGAATCCTGCCATGCAGCAGGGCAACGAACAAATGAACTCTTGGGCCAAAGCTGCAGCATCTGGCACCACAGCTAGCGAAGGAAGTAACGAGAGCAGTGGCAGTCAAAACGAAGGCAGTACCGGGAGAGAGGGGGCTGGAGAGGGCAGGAGGAGAGACAAAGGGATGATAGACCAAGGGCAAGTTCAGTTGCCAAGAAATGACCTTGACCCCAGGGTCCTGTCCAATACGGGGTGGGGACAGACCCCTGTAAAGCAAAACACTGCCTGGGAATTTGAAGAGTCCCCAAGGTCTGAACGAAAGAATGACAATGGAACAGAGGCCTGGGGTTGTGCAGCTACTCAATCTTCAAACTCAGGGGGGAAGAACGATGGGTCCATCATGAACAGTACAAATACCTCTTCAGTATCTGGGTGGGTCAACTCTCCACCGGCAGCTGTTCCAACAAATACAGGTTGGGGAGACAATAGCAACAAAGCACCAAATGGCCCAGGGGGATGGGGAGAGTCAGCAAGCTCTACTACTGTTAATAATGCTGCTGCTGCCAAAAGCGGCCACGCTTGGAGTGGGACCGCAAATCAGGAGGACAAATCACCTACCTGGGGTGAACCTCAGAAACCCAAATCTCAAAACTGGGGAGATGGACAGAAATCAAATCCAAGCTGGACTTCAGGAGGTGGAGACTGGACAGATTCATCATCTGTTCCTGGACACTTGGGTGATGGGAAGAAGAATGGATCTGGATGGGATTCTGACAATAGATCAGGGTCTGGTTGGAATGATTCCACGAGGTCTGGGACCAGTGGTTGGGGAAATGGCACAAACAGCAAGGCTAATACAGGTACAAGTTGGGGGGAATCTTTAAAGCCAGGCCCCCAGCAAAATTGGGCTAATAAACCCCAGGACAACAATGTGAGTAACTGGGGAGGAGCTGCTTCTGTAAAACAGACGGGGTCAGGGTGGGTTGGTGGGCCAGTGCCAGCCAAACAAAAAGAGAACTGTGAGGCAACTGGCTGGGAAGAGCCATCTCCCCCGTCCATTCGCCGCAAGATGGAAATCGATGATGGTACCTCAGCTTGGGGCGACCCAAATTACAACAACAACAAGACTGTAAACATGTGGGATAGAAATAATCCTATAATTCAGAGCAGTACCACAACCAATACCACCACCACTAGCACCATTATCAACACAAACATGGTTGAACCTCAGCCATCGCACCAGTCAAGTGCCCAGCCGAACCGGTCCCCGCTGCTTGGTCCAGGTATGAAAATAGTTTTCTAAGACACTTTATACCTTTACTGAATGCTGTCTGGCCCGGTCAGTTTGTGGTTAAAGACAGACATCCTGTATTTATGTCATAGAGTAAGTTTTATTCATTTACTCTGAAGCAGAGGACAGAACCTATGGATCCTGTCACCAGCTTCCATAGTCCAAGTGAATGTAAGAAAGGCTTGAAACAATACCTGGTCAATAAATCTGTACATTGTTTGTTGGTATTTATTTTGTCAGCTCTTCCACAGTTTAAGTGACTTTGTATTCAACCATTTTGAGAGTTTGGGGTGGTTTTGCTAACCCTTTTTTCCCCTCTTACTTGTCTTCCGTTACCATTGCTCAGTCTTTGTTCTTGTTTAGACAGCGTGCATCTGTTTCTTTTCTGCAACCCATATCTCTTGGCAACAGATGTTTTTTTTAAGGGTTGCATGAATCTATGCTGTTGCTGTTTCTCCTGTCTTCTGTTTGTTGTCTTTTATGAAGAAATGGTTCTCCTCCGTACTTCAGGTCTCCAGCATGGGTAGTATCCCAGACTTTTATGGGATTCTCATAAAGCTGGATTGGTTAAAGATGTTAATATTCGGGGTGGCTGGGAAAAGTTATTTTAACTTCAGCTGTGTTCCAAAGACAAGGTTTTAGGCATCTAGGAATTTTTCTAATCAAAGACGAGGTACTGTTGTAGACAAGCAGCAAGGAATAAAAATGGGGAAAAAATAAGAAAAATGCTTAGCGGGGGAGGTATTTAAATAAAAGGTACTAGCAGCCCTGCTCTACATCATGACCACAGACTTCTCAAAATAAATCTAATCTTGCAGTGCTCTTTGAAATTCTTCATCTGATTTTTCTCTCCAGGTTTTTGTTTCGTCTTGGTCATGGCTAAATATTGACTTTTTAACCATGTTTTTCTCTGAGTGGGGTTTGTTCTACTTCTCTTATTTCCAACATTTTTTCTCTTTGATGTTGTGAAACAATTCAAACTTACTGTGATGTCTGTGTAAAAATAGTTTCTTGTTCCCTACTCTGGTCTAATATTTTAACAGTTGAGAGTATTTATTTTAATAGTGTGTGCTCCAGAAGGAGAAATCTTTAAATAGTTTTGTACTTGGTCAGTCTGACATATGTGATCTGTAATTCATTTACCTTAAACCTACTTCATCTATATTTAAAACTTTACGCATGAAAGTGACAATTATAGTGGAGATATCATGAAAGTGGGTTTTTGGTTGGTTTTTGAGTGGGGTTTTGGGTGGTAGGTTGTTGGTTTTTTTTTTTCATTAAGGTGATTTTTGGATTATTACATCAGTGCTTGTAAAACTTTTCATATACAGCAATGTATTGTTAATGCTATTCAATCATCTAACACCTTACAGAGGAGAACTTAACGGTTCCAAGTCCTTCAGATTTTGAAAATGGAATTTAAAAACTGGTGTTAACCTACAGTGATTCCTCCGGAGATGGTAGCAAAGGAAGGGTTTCTTTGAAGTGAGGCGTTTATGCAGTCAGAGAACTGCTCATTAATTTGTAACCATCTGCTCAGGCTGCCACGTGGCCAGGTTAAATGACAGCAGTGTGCATCTCGCAGAAATGTTCATTAGAAAGATTCTAAGATACTAAAGCAAAAACAGCTCTCAGAATATAACACAGCATGTGAGGAAGAGGGTAAATTGAGGAATAGTTAAGATGATTTAAAATACAATTTTGATATTAAAATTTAGATCAAGTTATTGAGGGCATAAGGCCTTTGTTGTGTATTTTTGCTTACATATGCTTACAGTTTTGTACGTAGGTACAGATATAAAGGCCATACATGGAAATATTTTTGAAGGATTATTGTCTAATCTGCAAATGGAAGCTAGGAGCAGTCCTGTGCGTCTTTTTGTTATGCCCATCTTTACTTTTGACTCTGCCTGAGAGGGGCTGGTCTTGTGCTAGTGTAATTTAAAATGGCATTACTGGTTTCCCCATTCAAAGTGCAGGAGACCTGTTTTTAACATTGCATGTAGCACATAGCAGCTGTAGAACCATATCCTGTTGGTCTTTGTGGGAATTTACACGGACTTAAAATTTAACATCAACAAATCATGTCCCACCTGGGACAGCTAAAAGATGAGAAGCGAGTAATGGGCGGCTTTCCTACGATACAAACATGCAATTTGTTGTCAGGCTGTTTGACCTTATTTTTTCCTACTCCAATTCCCTGTGCCGTTGGCTATGCATTTCCAACCTCTACAGTAAAGGAGACGAGAATCCTGTAGCCAGGAGACTTCTGTAATCCACAACCAAATTTCACCCAACGATGTTTTTCCATGTACAGTATTTCCATGCAAAACATGATTGTGTAATTAAAGGTTGTGCCATAGGGCACGGGCTAAGCGCTCATCTAAAAATCTTACAACGCTTGAACTAAGTAGTTACCACTGGCTTTCTGTCTCCTGCATGGGTCATGATGTACTTTGCCAGTCCTATTTATCATTCCTGGTTATTCAGGGAATATCATGGATAAGGAGCGCTGGATTGTGTTCCTGTATTAGTTGGAAGCCTGGTGTAGCTGTAAGATGGCACAGCCACGCATCCTGAAAGCAAAGAAATAGATTTTAATTTTGCCATACAGCACTAGCTAACAGTTCACAAAGGAGCAGCAGTCCCTTCTGGGTTTAAGTTTATAGTATTTTAGTTCAGAAGTGGAGGCCAAGTTACAGTCTTGTTATTCAAGTTGTCACACATTCCCAGAAGTTCTCAAGATTCTTTGAATACAGAACTTAAAAGCTATTGATGGGAAGCAGATGTTGGTACACACTTGATGCAAATGGATAATGCTCTGAGGAGCTTCTTTTTCTATTGGGGGGAAAAAAGGGGGATAGATAATGTGATAAACGTAGTCTTTTCTGGTTATAGGAGCTTGCTCCAAACCGCTGGTGAGCTATTTAGAAAGACGAGCAGAAAGCTAGTGGTTTTGATTTAGATTCAATTTTTATCTAAATTACTTGTGCCTAATTCTTACTAGCACTTTTAACTCTTGCAACTTGGATACAAGGGGAATAGGAAGTGAGAAAAGGTTTTGCAAACAGGGATGATGAAAAGAGAGATTTCTGGATCCCAACCAGCACCAGATCCTTCTCCGGATGCTGAGTGGGCTCGGTGCTTTCCTGTGCCCATTGGGTAGCTGGAGACTGGGGGGGTTCCGACCACCCATCCTCCAGCTCAGAAAAGAAACGACAAGAGAAAATGTGGGCATCCCTATGGAGATTTTAAGTAGAAAATTAAGGTCTTTGTGGTTCCTAGAGAGTAAGGAGCTTAAAAAAATCTGAACCAGGTCTAAATTATGAAAGCTTTGAACAGCTCTCTGTTCCTTTTATAGTCCAGTGCCATTGTCTCAGTGGCAGCTTGTGTGTCATTCATAGCATGTAATTTATGGGAAACAGAGAGCACAAGTGATGCGTTTTCATTAGTTTGAACTTTCATCGGAATGCATTTGAAACCAGGTCGGTTTTGAACCCCTTTAGGACACTCATGTGAAAACCCAAAGTCCTGTTGTGGGTGCTGAGCCCTCTAACAGCCAGGTTCTGGGGGACAGCCAGGGGACATGAAAAGCCTGCCCTTGGTTTCCACACAAGGGGGATCTCATTGCTGAAAGCCGAATTTAGAGCTTCCCTAATGCTGAGCGCTATAAGAAGACATGGAGCTCCACCGCATGAACTGGAAACCTTTCAGAAAATAAGGAATTGGAAAGGTTAAGGGTTACAGGTGACTCTTAATAAATAAATAAATTATATATATATATATATATATAAAAAAATATATATATATATATAAAAAGCTTCCCTTTTTACACACACACACCCTATAGCTTATTTCTTTTCTATTATTAGCAGAGTAACTAGTGTCTGTTTAGTAAACAGTCTGTTTTCCACCTTTTTTCTTCCATTTTTATCTACATAAGGTCCTAATATTGTGGTTTGCCTGTATTGTAGTCGTATGCTCTGGTATTTATCATGGACCAAACAACTTCAAGGCAAACAGTTTCTGCCATCCAAATGGCTATAGGGTTATTTTGAGGGAAAACAACTGCATCCTGCCATAGCTTAGTTAACATTTCACTTTCCCTTGAGGATTTCCTGTTGGCTGAGGCCCAATGTTAATTATGTTTTTATTTCTATAAAACAAAGCTCTGCCAATGTGTCCATGTTTATTACTCACTGTGATCTTTTTGTTTCTTGCAATTCTAAGAGTGCTTAAAAGCTCCAGTATTAAAACCTCACTTTCTTGCCAAAGAACGGGGCTTGTTCTGTTGCAAAACAACATTCGTGCAGATCTGTGTGTTTTTTAAGGCTTTTTCTCAGGAAAGCCTATATTCATATTATTTTCATAAAGAAAACAGTAAGTTCGCTCTGAGCAGAATTTCTTAAAATTTTCGGCAGGTTCAGATTTGGAGACCGCTGGGAAGGTGTTTTCCTTCCAAACTGCTGCGTACAGGAACTTAAAAGTAGCTTCGTACTTTCATTTAACCCACTTAACGCTGTTTCTGAGCCGCCTTTAGCGGGAGGTAAATGGTGGTACTGGAGAGCATCGCGCTGCCGGAGGGAAGCGGCTGGCACTGCAGACTCTTTGAACCAATATTCCACCTGTGCCCATTTCAAATACAAAGCTTACTGGATTATTTTAAAAACTGCGGAAAAAACCCCCTTGTTTAAAAAAGAGGGTCCTTTGGAGAATACAAAGTCAATGTCTTCTTTCACTTGTAGAATTTTGTAGCATTCAGTCAAAAATGTAACTTTATTCACCTTTTAAATTTTCTAAAATAGAGTCCTGTGGAATCGTAATGAGGTAGCACAGAGATTAACGTTAAGACAGCAGGTACTTACCACAGAGGAGAAAACAGGCTCAGAATTGAGAAGTACTCTGCAATTTACAGAGCTTAATTTCTGCACTTGCACTAGTTATTTTTCTAGCATCCTGCAGGTTTTACTTACAAATTTCCTGCGCTTAATTTGGCCTGTTAAGATAATTTTGAAAACTTTCAGTTGATGCATTTTGTTTGTTTCTACGTGCTTGCAAGTATTATCTTTTAGTAAAGGCTGGCTCCCTCATTATTTGTAATCCCGTATTATTTACTGCTCAGCGCATTTAAAGCACTTAACTCAAAATAACTTTGGACACATCTGTGGTCTTTAATCAATGTTGAATTTATAGCAAAGAGCAACAGAAGGACCAGTTCTTTTGAGTTTTTATTCTACAACCTGGCACGCTTTGCCTTTTCAATATATGAATTATGTTTTAAGGTTGATTTCATAAATTAAACTATTTAGTTTTCAGTGTAGGTTGCATGAACTCAGGGAAACGTTCGTATTCTGCGCTCTCTCGATTTGTATTTGTATTCTAGTTGGTGCTTTAGAGATGATTTTTTTGTTTCATTTGCCTGCAGTTAATCTTTTTCAGATGCCAATATGATTAAAGGCACGCAGTTGTCTTACAAGGTTGCCTCCTGAGTAGCGAGGCAGAAATTCAAGTAACGCATTCCTTAAATAAAGTTGGCTTAAAGATACCAGCAGAAAGTTTGCATAAGTATTTTCGGTGCAACACCGAGGAAGTTGTCGTGTTGCAGAGGTTTGTTTCTTTACGTATCTGTGTCTGAGCGTAAGTTTGTCTTCTGTACACACTTCAAAATAGCCAGAAATTTAAGATACACGGATACAGCTTAGAACACGGTATTTTTGTTTGAAATGGAAATCAGTTTAATGAAACACAAATTTGGGGTTGTTTCAGGCATATGTTTTAAAACACAATGAATCTTGCTGGTATTAAGCTTTATTAAGCTGCGTGTTCCTGAACATGCAGGCTTAGTTTGGATATGTTTCATGTCATAAACACTTTAATCAGTACTGCAGTTGCTTTAAGAAATAGAGCCCAAAATAAATCTGTAATACAGTAACACTGGAGTAGAGGACAGATATGAGCCTGTATATTTGAAAGGAATTTTTTTCACTGCTAGCCGGTGTCCAAGTCCTTATCGGCGGTGTATGTTGCCTACAGTCTCTAGTAACAGAAATTTTGTTTAAATGAGTCAGTTCTGCAGAGACGTCTAGCAAGAAGTCCTGTTCCAGCATTAGGCAGTGTTACACTGTTGCCTAATTAGTTTAATGGCTTTCAAGGTACTCTATTAAATAAAGTTCTTTCATGGCAACTTCCTTGCCATTTTCTACTTACTCTAGGTGTCCGGTTTGTGCAGAAAATGTTACGTTTCTGCTCTCTGAAATCTTTCCAGAGTATTTTTGCAGATAGCACAGGGGAGCAAAAAAGAAATAATGCAGCAGCAAAGTAGGCATCTAGTCATTAAATTACGAAAATCTGTTAGAAACAGTAATGGTTTTTTGGGTAGCACCAACACAGATTTCGTTCTTGCCAGATCTGTTTCCATGTTGTGAGCCGCTAGGAGTCACAGATTTGGCAAGGCAATATTTGATCAGAATAAAATACCCATACTTAATAATATTTGATCTCCAATGAAAAGAGGGCGAGTTCTTGAATTAATATCCTAAGTAACAGCGAAGTTTTAAGCACATTGAATTCTGCAGTACTTTTTGAGATCTTGGTTGCTATGTAATGTAATGGGTTTTTTGTGATAATTGTAGAAAAACAATTTAATATCAGGTATGTGTAAAAACTCTGTTTTCTTGCCTGTTATGTGTCTGTCTCTTTTGTATACTTTTAAAAAGTACTTTGAACTCCATCTATGATCCAAATGTGTCTCTTCAAAAAAAATTTTTTTTAAAAGGGTATGTTCCTTTTAAATTCCATCAAGGCTTTTGCTGTGTTGGTCAGTGTTGCTCTTCAGGACTTAGAAGCTCTATGGCTGTTCCTGGCACATTTGACTTCACTGCTAAAATCGGTGTCATATGGATTTAAGCGCATTACATTCAAGCCAAGCCAGACTAAGAAGAGTTCCTTTATAGTAGCTCATGTTTTTCAGTGAGTTAAAATAATACTCTGTAGGAAAACAGTGACTTCTGCCTAGCATTCCTTATGGTTTGTCTATAGATTCTAATTGCAGTCTTGTCTAGTTCTCTTTAAAAATCATAATTATTATAATGTAGAGACTCAGTGATGAAGGGGTACGTAGCGAACACAGTCAGCCATGAGCTGTAATAGCTTTAAGGAATGCGTACAACATATGTAATCTATGTTGAGAGTGGCAAAAAAACAAATACCCTCTTGCTCATAGGGCATGAGAAAAGAGATTTGATAATTTGTCAATAGTTAAAAGGAATTAAAATAGCTGGAAATGTGTTAGTGAAGCAAGGCCCTGCTCAGCTTTGGGTCGTGGTGTCCTGAACACAAACAGCACACTGCTGCCAGTGCTCCCCCAGCCCTGTCCGCTCTGCTCCAAGAAGCGGCATCGGAAGGAGCTGCTCCCTTGGGACCAGGACTGGTGCTCCCGGGGCAGCGTGGCTGCTCCTGGCTACGTTGAAAAATACTCTATCTTGACAATTTGGCATCAGGATTCAATTAAGAAAAAGACTTTTGAGACCAAATCAAAGGGATTTTTAAAATATGCTTAATTAGAGTCACTGTGTCTACTTGCTGGTTCATGCATGCTCTCTCCAGGCAAAGACTTTAATACAGTGTCCGTCTTTGAAATTATAGACAAAAGAAACCTTTCCTCTCATCACTTCTCCTCTCCTTCCCCTTGCTTCAGCAGGCTGGGGAGAAATGCCTACTGTCCACACAAAGACCGAAGCTTCTTGGGGAGAGCCGTCATCCCCTTCTGCTGCAGTTGATAATGGCACTTCAGCCTGGGGGAAGCCCCCCAGCAGTGGTACAGGGTGGGGAGAGAATCCTGCCGAGCCGGCAGGGACATACGGAAGAACAAATGCTCCAGCTGCTGCCCCAGCACTGTGCAAACCAGGTACGTGTGTGGGTGTCGCTGTCATAAGAGGTTTGGGGAAAAGGGCAAAGTGGGTTTGCTTCTGGCAGTATTTTTAAACAGCACTACTTATGGGTTTCTGTGCATTGAAATCTTAATAATTTCATTCTTAAAACTCCATTAGGTGTCTCCAAACACTGATATTCTAGGCAAAAATATGAATATAGTGCATCGATCCAGTAAGTTTAGAGATATTCCTTAGAGTATTTTTGTGTACTTTGACAGTGGTATAGTATAAATTGTAGAGATACAGGAAACTACAAAAGCGCAGAGGAATGTGAAACAGTGCTTATCCCTTGCTGCCTAAGAGAAACCTGTATTGGGATGAGAAGCAACTGAGCTCAGTCAAGATAGGACTGATTTTGTTAGGAGAAGAAACACTTAAGAATAACTGTCATAACTTCTCTATTCTGTTAAACCGAGGGGGTGGATATCTTCTTCAGCTGTTAAAACTGTTAACAGGTTCAGGAACATCCTGAACTATTTACTGCTTCACAATTCCTAATTAATGTTACTTGATAAAAATCCTCCATCTCTAAATGCCGTGATGGCTACAGGGTTTCTGTTAGACTTCTGGTTTGGCTGTGGTAATCTTAACACTTCACTCCTGCAAAATGCAATACTGAGAGATGGGTAGAAGGCTCAAAAGACCTAAACAGAGGAGTGAGAGGCTTTAAAATGAATAATATCAGCTTTAAACAGAGTAAACAGAATAAAACATAACGAGGTGCCACAACCTCATCACTTCACGTAAAGGGTACCCTGCAGCCATGCTCCTTTCAGATCCCGTTCTTCTGAGATGGGAACAAGTTTCTGACCATTAGTGACCTCAAAATTTGGTTTCTTTAATCCGAAGAATGTGATGGTGAGATTCATTGAAAGCAAAATAGCACTTAACAAGTGTGTGGTCATACTTTTGGTTCCTTGTTCTTCTGGAACTTCTGTAACTTCTTGATAACTTCTGTATCACTTGGAAATACTCAAATGTCAGCATACTGGCGTAAAAGGAAATTGAATTTGAATTTTTGTCTCCCCCTTTCCTTTCCCTCCAGCTTCAAAATCTATGCAAGAAGGCTGGGGCAGTGGTGGGGATGAAGTGAATCTCAGTACTAGTCAGTGGGAAGATGAAGAAGGAGATATGTGGAATAACACTGCTTCACAAGAGAGCAGCTCCTCCTGTAATTCGTGGGGGAACGCCCCGAAGAAAGGACTTCAAAAGGTAAGACAAAAATAAAGGTGCTCTCTAGAAAAGAGTGGAATTAGTGTAACATTTCTAGAATAAGTGGTCACAGATTTTGTGTTGCATTATGCCTGAACTCTTAAATGAGACCTCTGACGCCTGAACACAAACACAGCTTGCCACTACAGTGGTTCAAGTACAGCCTACCTGCTTACAGGGGAAAGTGGGAGATCTTTGACTTTAAGCATTGTCTGGTGCTTCGGGAGGTTGTTTTCTTGTTGCTTTTGTTTTCTCTGAGTTTTATAAGCTTCCGTGTATTCTGAAGAAATGATAATGTATTAACAGAAACAGAAAAAGCGTTAAGGGGGCTTTCATGCACTTTGCATCGTGGTAGAAAAGCGAATAGCAGTTTGTGATGAAGTGGTTCAGCAAAAAATATCTATTTCCTATTTGTGAGGAACAAATAGATAATTCTAAGGTCTGTACTGGTATGAGAACAAAGAAAATTTGTATTAATACTGCACTCAACCAAGAACATAGACGATTGTGTTAGGAATTTTTCCATTGCACAGTCTTTATTTCAGGACGAGGCCAGGCTGTAACTTAAAGGAATTGGGAATGCATTTAGCCGCTTTGTTTGTTATTCCGTTAGCCAACAGTCAGGCCGGTGATTTGATCAAGTATGGTTGTTTCTTGTACTGTCCGCAGCCCAAAACAAATCCACGCTTGTCCCTTGGTACTTTCTGGAGAACTGAAAGGAAGAGACTTCTTAAGGATTTTGTGATAGAAAAGCTGCACAGAGATCTTTTAAAGGTGTTTATCTAGACGCTCTTGTTTGTTTTTAAGAAAATACACTGAGTAACATTCTTAACTTCAAGGTTGAAAACTCATTTTTGGGTATGTTTTTCAGGAAGTGTTGTACTATTTCAGAATCTTTGATTTCATTATGTTTTTCTGCCAAGGATTAAAATGAAATACTTTAATTCAAAGGTGGCTTTAATTCAGTGGTCGGCAAATCAAATACTAAATAGTACACTGAACACCTATTCAGCTGAGATAAAATCTGTACACTTTGTGGGGGAAGAGAATCATAGTTTCGTTGTTCGGAGGGTTCTTCAATACTTTCTAAATTAATGTACTAATATATCTTTCAGTAGCATGTCTTATTAATAAGAAAAACTTACCATGCATTTTATGTACATCTCACTAGTATTAACATGGGATCCAGACCGTTAATGGAATCTCCCATTTATTTACTAAGGGCATGAAGACATCTAGCAAGCAAGATGAGGCCTGGATCATGAACCGTCTGATAAAACAGCTCACAGACATGGGCTTCCCTGTGAGTAGCGTTCATAGCTTCCACACCTGGGGCTCAGCTTTCGTAGCTTGTGGTTCTGACTTTCCATGTTTCAGACCGTAGCTACAAAAAAGACTTGCAGTCTCTTCTTCAGGCTGGGAAGTAGTTCTGTTACCTGCATTTAGACCTTTTCTCCAGGTTCAGAAATCTGCCGTGAGCTAGTAGAGCCCCTTCTGAGGTTACTTGATGATATACTTTGTGTGATCACATTTATAGACCTTTCGGAGTCCAGAGTTTTATAACAATAGGTGTTACTTTGAACTTCAGTAATAATTCCACTCCAGTTCCCCTTTTCTTATTAAACAGGTGAAATTAGAGTATAGCTGGGTTTTTTTTTAGATAAAGGAATATCATAGTGATATTTAAGTTGTCCATAGAAAACACGAAGAAATTTCAATAGATCAGTATGATTTTGACCTTGTAGAACTGGTACTTACTTGACAAACTGAATCTAACTGAATTGTCATGGGAATTGGTAAAAGCAGAAAAAAATGGGCGCAGACATTATTCATGCTGCTGAGTAAATACTAAATCCAGTGTTTGAGACGTGTCTGTTTTCTCAGTTTGCTTTGTAATCATATAAGCAAGTTTACATTTTCTCTTAACGTAATCTGTATTTTTGGCAGAGAGAGCCAGCGGAAGAGGCCTTGAAGAGCAACAATATGAATCTCGATCAGGCCATGAGTAAGTATCTGTGTAACTAATTATTTTTTACTTTAAAGCAACACAGGAACCATTCATGATTCTGAGAGTTTGATCTTATGCAGATATATTTGATAATATTTATTTTCTTGCTTTTGCTTTTGCAAGCGAGACCTACTTCTCTTAACTAGTGTTGCCAAATTCACTGTCTTTGCACCACCTTTTTAAATGCATTCCCCCTCTCTGTGAAGGTGCTCTGCTGGAAAAGAAGGTGGAAATGGACAAGCGTGGAATGGGAGTGACCGACTATAATGGAATGGTCACCAAACCCCTTGGCTGCCGCCCACCACCAATCTCCAAAGAGTCTTCCATGGACCGCCCCACCTTCCTTGACAAGGTAAGTTCAGAAATACGAATGTGATTTACAAGTCAAAACTGTACACGGTATAGAAATATTGATGATTTCCACTTTCTGTTTAGAAAGCTGTACAGAGAAATGTGATAAATAATTGCATATTGCTTTATTCTTTTTCTTCTCATTTTTTGTAATCTTGTGGGGAATTTAGTCCTTGTGGAGAGGACCGATGATTTGATTCCCACATAGAAATAAACAGTGGTCATCCCCAGTGATATGCTTGAAAAGGAAACTTACTAAGGAATCAGTAATGCAATAGAAAGGGAAATGTGAAAAACAAAGAAACGGCGCACAGAAAGCCTTCTGCTCTCTAAGAGTCCAGCCAGTCAGTGACCCTTGCCCAAATTAACCATGAGGCAGGACCAAGGCCACAATCTTCAAGAACTGGGCTCCTAATTCCTGTTTTAATTTCGAGCTCCTTATAGATTTCAGTGAAAGTTCAGTACTTAAATAGGAATGAGGAGCTGAGGTATTTTTGTTAAGTCAAAGAGCAGACATGCACAGTCATAAATAGCGTCTCCGATGCGCTTCCTTTTCTGTGATCATGTATGACAAATTTTCCTGGACCATTTAATGGCTGAGGAGAAGGCTCCAGAAGTTCCTGGCGTCCAAGATTCAAAGTGCCTAAAGAAAAGGATGGTAGGGAAAAGCGCGGCCAGATCTTCAGTAGGAAATGAGATTTAAGACCTGACCCACCCAATCACCTCAGAATCCCCCCGAAAACCGTTAATAAGGAAAGAACAATCTCCGGTGCCATTCTGTATTTCACAGGTTATTTGAAATGTTCACAAAGATGGGTGGTGGTGGTTTCTGAATGCAGAAATTGGTGCTTTTCACAAACTGTACTGAAACCAATTCATTTTACATAAGCTGTTTACAGGCTGTGAGACAGTAACAATATCTGCTCTTGTTAACACAGACTGTATTAAAAACCTTACTGACCCTGAATAACAATTATGTTTCCAGTCCTCCACCCTGTGGTTTTTCTTATAGTCTTAACTATAGCGTAATCCTTAAAGTTATGGTTTGTGTTGTGACAGGTTCCCAGGTGTTGCGCTAAGAAAATTAGTGTGGTGCTATGCTGGGACATCTGATAAATACTGACCTTTCAACGACAACTAGTACTATTGCTGCTGTCATCACAGTCTAAACAGTATGCTGAGTTTTAGTGCTGGTACGCTGCAAGCTGTGAACAAGTTAGTTTGATTAAACACAAATGCATCTTACGTAATTATGGGTTACTTTTATTAATAAGGAAAAATTAGCATCTATATAAAATTGGCTTTGGGAGGGTCCTTACATATCAAAAGGTTTTGTGGTAGTTCACACGCTCCCACAGTGCTGCGTAATCTAGTATCATGGCAGTTTCCCCCACAGATTATACATAAGAAAGCTGCTTTTTGGGAATAATAACATTTGTTCTTTCTGGGCTCCCTACTTCTGTTGGAATGATGTGGTGTCCATTACGTTGTTGTTCCCTAAACCAGACTAAACTGATTGTCTATTTCCTACAATGCAAGGCTCAACCTGGCTCTTCTTCCTTCTTTTTCTCTTCCTTCCATGTAAAGTTCATTCTGAGCTATGGCAAATCTATTTGCTTATGGCAGACTTTAATGAATATGTCAAATGAAAGATCTCTCTTCTGATGAAGCTCACAAAATCCATGCATGCATGCCAGTTAACCTTTTATTTTCTAGAGTGACAATATCTTGAGCAGTAAAATTATTGCCGGAGAGAGAGATGCATTATGTGCGGCAAGATGCATAACTATGGAAACATATGTTAAACACAACTATTGAGAAGGGAGTACTAAAATCATTAATATTCATACAGCAAGTAAAATCTGTCAGTCTAGGCATAATCTTGTCACAGTGACTTTACTATAACAAAGGAAATAATCCCAAACTATATTTGTTAAGCTATCAGAGTGTTGAGCAACTTGCTAAGTGAATTAAACAAATATAGTTTCTACTCTATTCTTATAAGAATAGATATTTTTTCCAAAGAAGTTAGTTCCACATTTACAGCTCATGCTACTAGAGCAACTCCTCTTCTCCAGAACCTTTTCCCCCTTTGAGTTATGATTTCAGAGGATGAGCCTGGAGCAGCCTTACTTGCTGCTCAGGTCATCCTTGGTCGGTGAACAAGCTCTCTGCACAGCTGCACAAAGCACTCCAGCCAACATTCCTTATTTTACTTAATGTCTTGTCAAGTCATTATCCTTTTGCTTCGCTTTGCTGAGTCTTTGATAAGTTATGCAAGGTTCCTCTTCATGAAATTGTAAGTTGGGTTAATGTGCTCATTGCTACCACTCCTTCTTAGCGGGTGCTCTCAGCTCACCTGAGTTGAGACTCCATGATTTTTCTCCTGCATTTTGTCTGACAGGTAAAGCCAGCGCTTACTTATTTTTTTTTAACCTTATGCATTTGAGGAAAGAGAATTGCCAGCCCTGACACTTGCTTCTGGACCCATTGAACTCCCTGTTCCCTCTGGATTAGTAGTGGTCTGTGCAGCTAAACATCACCGTTGAACGTTTGCTTTCACTTGTTCCTCCATGCTTGCTGCTGATAGTCTTTATTCTGCGTCACATTGAGTCAATCTTTAGCGCTCAGTGCTTTGTTAATTGTATTATTTTTCAGGATGTTATCTTGCCCTGTAGCACCATAAAAGGAGAAGGGAAAAAATCCAATGGCTTTGAGGAAATAAAGATCCAGCCTAGCAGTACCCTGATATGTGATCTCAACCACGTTAACTTATGCTTGGTGGGGAGCATGCTGTACTTAGGTATCAGGCTTGCTTGAAGATGTTACCTGATGTCTTCTGGAGCCATCAAATTTGTAAGAAAACCATGTAAGATTTTCCTTGGAAGCATCCTAAAAAATATTGGAAATTAGCCCAGAGTGCTTCAAAGGATCTTTTCTTAAAGTGTAGGGATTTGGTTTGGGTACCACTCCTGAGTACTGGGACTCAGGTTTGGTGTGTCTTCCCACTCCACCTATCGAGTGTTCTTCTAAGCGCAGAAGAAAAATGTGGTGGTTTGCTGATCTGTGCTGACCAGCCCATCATTGAAAATCCTGAACCATACAGAGGTGTCACGTAATTTTTTAGCACAATCAGATGTGAGTGTTGAACTCTGGGCCGTTGTATTAGATGTCAGTGATCAAAAGTCAGGTCAGCTCTCTGAAGTACCATCAGCCTGCTTTGACGGTCGCTCAGGCTTGCCTTCTGTGAGGCTTCAGTTCCATGGCAGGCTCATTTTCCTTCCTCCTCTCGTCTTTGGTTTTGTATGTTTTCTCTCATACTGCCAGCAGAGTCCTGTCTTCCTTTGCCCTGATGCTGCTTCCAGACTTTCTCCCAAATTCTTGAGTATATAGGAGATGCTGAAACTCTTGCCTTAGAAATTAAGTCTCCTTTTCACTACTGTCTTATTCGCTGATCAGCTCTTCTTCTCTACTGTTGAGAAATCCAGGTCTATAAGCCTTGGTGCCTGTGGACCGCAATCATGGTCTTTCAAAAATATTCCGACTAGGCTTTTTCCTTGTTTCTGTTTCGAGCATAGTGTTTGTTGGGTTTTTTTCAACCTTGTCCTTCACATTCTGATCCCATTTGTCTCTGGTGAGTGTGATTGCTTTTTGTCTTTGGCATAATGAACGGGATATTTTATCATTATGCAAAATCACTTCTGTAGGCCTCGCAATTAGGTGATCACTAGAATTTTAAGGTTGACTGAAATTCTTCTTCTTTCCTCCATCTCTGCCTCCTATGATCCAGTGATTGTTTCTTTTTTGAACTTTCAAATTTGGAAACCTCTTTCATATTCCCATGTTTTCAAAATTAAAAATACCAATGATGAATACTTCTTTGAGTATTGCATTTCCGGCAAATTACTTTTGTCTGTACCTAACCCCCGTCAGATTTGAAGGGAACTTATTTTGAGGTGAGTTTTTATTACTTTAACTTCCTCTTTTGGAAAAGTTTTTTTCTGTTTTAAGAAGTTATTAATGTGTATTTTCTACTAACTACTTCCGTAACTGACTTTATACAAAGACCTCTGGCAAATTCATCAGTCTCGCATCTGTCTGTTGGGACGTTTTGATTCATGAAGTGGCAGTTGTTGGCAGGTGACTGCCAAAGATTCCAGGAATCCTCTGCTAAATTGTCCGTATCTCAAAGGGCTAAAAAATCTTTGAGTAATGCCGCTTGCAGTCTGTCATATTTTGTTCATGAAACTATTGGGAGAGACTTTCCAAAGTCCTAAAAGTAATGTATTATTGAGAACCAGTGTGGTGCTTTGTGTTAGATAACTGTAGAAGGAAATCCTGCTACCGGAAGGATTTTACAGTTGTGTCAAGTCCCTTCAAAAAAGTTAAATGCAGCGCCGGATTGAGCATGATTTTGACGATTCAGGTGTAGGGGATTTGTTTAATTGATTACCCTGAGGGAGAAATAACGTAAATTTGTAAGAAAATGACAGAAGAGGAAAGGTTAGGCAGAAAATACTATTCTTCAGGATACAATTATTACATAAAGGAATCTGAAAAATAATGGGTTAGAAACCATTGTCAGCAGTAAAAGTATCGCCCAGTCTAGGTCGAGAGTGACTGAGGAGTACTTTATGTTGATCAACTAAAATGCTTTATGTGAAATGAATTGATTTCAGCTCCACAGACTTGTGTAGCACAGTTGGCACCTTAGGATAAGCTGAAATTAAAAAAAATAGGACAAAGTGAATGTGAACTGTGTGTTATAAACTTGCCACAAGAGACATCTGCTGCAGTCCAGCCAAGGACCACACTTGTGAAGGTGGCCTTGCAGCAAGAGCCCGCCTGTTCTGGAAATTAGATGCCTGAGTCTCCAGTGAGGCTTGTCCTCCACCGTCCTGGCACTGACTGGTTCCAAAAGGAGGGAAAAAATAATGTCAATGAGACAAGACTCGAATAAATTTTGGGGGCAGGGAGGGACTGCGTGGTCTTTCATGGTCAATAGGTCTGTTGGCGTAGGAAACAATGGCATCTGAAGGAGAGAGCAGGCACCAAGCTTGAAATTATTTTCACTTTAAAGGGGGAAGGGTAGAATTGTAAACATATGTCTGTGATCTAAGGAGAAATCCTTGAACCTGTTACTGTCATGCAAGCTGCAGTTGTTTGTGGAGTGTGACTGATGTCCAGTAGAATGTAAAATATCTTGAGCTGAAAGGCCTTGGGGATATCATTAGAAAATGTCAGTGTCCCCCTCAGGATAGTCAGATAGCATGTCAAGTGTCACTCTGCCTGATAGTAAAGCAACTTTTTCTTTGCATCAAAGGAGAGCTGTTGAAAATGCATTTTTCAGGATTAACTTAGAACATAAAATTTACCGGGCGTGCTTGCTGCATTAGGTTGGTTGTTTGGGTATCTGGTTAGCGAACTGGGTTGCTTTTTTAACAAAGGAGGTTTGTCAGTATCTCACAATCTTCTGGGGCATTGAATTTATTGGTTGAAATAACCTAGCTCCTCACCTCTTTAAAAACCTTTCTTTACAATGAATATATTGCCTGAAAAGCACCAGTCCAGCACATTGCGAATTAAAGATTTTTTCACTCTGCCTGTTTTTGGAGCTCTACTTTGTACACAGTGTTATTTGATCATGCTTGCCGCAGGCTTCCCAGACATCAAAGCACAGTTTGAGATAGAACTCGGTACCCCACTGTAATACTAGCTAGATACCTACCTGTTTGATTGGGGATTATATGATTTATTTTATTTTCTGACTTGCTGTTTGCCCCCCGTGGGGGCTGCCTTCTGTGCATTGTATCCGTGTTCAACCACGGTTGCTTACAGCCCGGTTATCAGAGGGGGCTCCTTATGTCTTGCTAAAATCTGCCTCCTCCTGGGGGGCGTTCAGGCAGCGTCTTAATCGCTTTCCTAGGAAGGCTGCGCAGACAACATTATCATTATTGGTTTTAAGTATTTTTGTGTTCATTGGGTGCGTTAAGAGTGTAATGTTTCATAGTGAATAATAATAACTCAGTGCTATGTGAATATTAAAAGAGGCTCATGTGTCTCAGTTAGGAAAAGGGATTAATGCAAAAACGCTTTTTTAAGAGCAGAGCTATGATGTGGAACCAAAGGCAGACTGATACCCAAATAAGCTGATCTGGCCTTTCCCAAGTTCTGGGTTAGCAAAAGCGGTGTGTGTATGTCTGTGCTCCGCTGCGGGGAGTTCATCGAACTCACAAAAGACTTCCCTGAAATGTGCCGGGTCTCCTCCATTTCCAGCTTTCAATCTGGTGGAGAAGAGAAGAGAATATCTAAAGGGGTCGGAGGCAATGGCCGCATGATAGCTCCGCGATCGGTTGCTAGAATCCCTCCTTTCCTTCTGGAGAGGCGGGGGAGGGTGATTGTGCGTTTGTGGATTAAGTGCGACAAAGTAAAGACAAACAGTACCTTAATCCTATTTCTCTCTTTCTTCTCCCTTCACTCCATACTTTTCATTCCCTGTTATTCATACCTTTTTTTTTTTTTTAAATATTTTTATTCATCCATGCCCTCTTACATTTCCATGGGACACTGTTTTGTGCACTGTCTGCTCCTGGGCGCCGCACGCAGCTCACCCTTTCTTTCTCCAATCAGGATGGCGGCCTAGTGGAAGAGCCCACTACTTCACCATTTTTGCCTTCACCAAGCCTGAAGCTCCCCCTTTCAAACAGTGCACTCCCTAATCAGACCCTGGGCGGGATTGCCTCAGGGCTGGGCATGCAAAACTTGAATTCTTCTAGACAGGTAAGGCTCTTGGGGGAGGTCCCAAGTTGAGTTTCAGCTCTCTGGGACTCGTTGCTTGTGCCCGTCGCTTCCCCCGGGGAAAACAGTGCTTTAAACCGAAAGCGTGTCCAACATCTTTATTCACGTGAAATATCAATGGAGAAACTACCTGCTGTGTAAATGTTTCACGTTATAGGACATAAAACAACTGCTTAGTTGTAATTAGCCTGCTAATTATACGCGTCCATTGAGAAGAGACTGTAGTATTGTGGATTTATACCACTGAACCCTGGTATAGCTCTGCCTTGATTGACGTGAGGCTTCCTTTTTTGAGGCGTTGCTAATTGTCACAGACTCTTAAGGCAGAGACATTGCTCTAATTCGTCTTTGCTGGCTGGCATAATTATTCAGTGATGAGATGGGTGAGAAGTGATGGGGGCTTTTTTATTCCTGCTGTAAGTGTCAAGACAACTCATAGCTTTGACAGCTGGTGAGAAAGAAACTGCACTTCTTGCACCTCTGTTCAAATGGAGCATTGCGGCAAGAGGGATGTTGTGGCCCCTGGGTAGAACATGCTGAAAGAGAAAGGAAAGCAAAGAAAGGAGAAGGAGGGGAAGATTCGTAAACACCACAAGACTGAGAGCTCATAAACTACTGTTGATTATGAAAAGGTTACTTTTGCCATATAAATTGAAGTTCCAGCAAAGATAAGAAATAACAACACAGGAAAACTCTAGGTATCATTCTACAGTGGCTTTTATTACAGATACTCTTTTAAAGTTAGTTTTCTAAAGGCGATGTTTGTCCATTAAGCGTATCTTTCAGAAGCGGAGGCTGCACTAATAGCATGTCCATTATCAGTAGCTTTGTAAAATGACTAGGTATAAAAACTGCCTAGATAATTCAAGGATTGGGATGCTCTGAGTTTAATGATTCCATTCTCCTGTTCCTTGCTACACAAATCCAGACATTTTTGGTGAATACTTTTCATTGTTCATCCTGTGACCCAGTAGGGTTAGGCATCCTTATAAAAGCTATCTTCAACTTTTGTTCGGGCATCTGCACAAAGTTTTGGAGGTTTGGGATGTTGGGTACATGGCCATTTTTGCCATGCGCGATTGCGAACCTGGTTGTCAATACAGTCTATATCTACTGGTGCCTTCATCCGTGCCTGTCATGATCACTGAGGAAAAAGACTGCACAGATAAGTAATTTCCAGGTTATATGTTGAGTAATGTCTTGAAATGCCAATGTCTGTCTTGTCCTGCTGTAGATACCGAGTGGCAATCTGGGTATGTTTGGCAATAGCGGAGCAGCACAAGCCAGGACCATGCAACAGCCGCAGCAACCGCCAGTGCAACCTCTTAATTCATCCCAGCCTAGTCTTCGTGCTCAAGTGCCTCAGTTTCTATCCCCTCAGGTTAGACAACCTTGAGCTTTCTCTTTCCCTGGGACTCCTCCATATTCACTCTCCTCTCCATATGCATTCTCTCATGCTCCTGAGGCTTTGCAGCTACTGTTGCTTGGCTCTGGGGTGATTTATTTACTAGCCACTAAGCATGTATGCTCTGTACGTTATCTGTGTGAGCATGTTCCTTTTTGCAAAATTTAACTTTTCTAGAGAGCTGAGGAGTTTGTTCTAAGCTCTTTTTGTATAAATGGACGTTTAAGTATGGTTATTAAGATTTGTATTAGAGCCTCTTGTTAATTTTTTGATAGTTCATGGTATTACTTCTGGTAATAGTAATATTTTCCAGCTGATGCCTAGTGACTCTTATTAATGGTTTACACAGTTGCCGGTGTTAAAAGCAAATGTACAATGTTTAATACAATGCCCTTTTTTAGGTTCAAGCACAGCTTTTGCAGTTTGCAGCAAAAAACATTGGTCTCAGCCCTGCACAGTTAACCTCGCCAATTAATAATCCTCAGCATATGACGATGTTGAACCAGCTCTATCAGCTGCAGCTGGTAAGTTAAAAGACATGGCAAATAAGCTCTAAATGAGAATTGAAGGCATGAAGATAAAATAAGAGAATGGTTAACTAAATTTTTAAATGGACGTGACAGATCTTTAAAACAATCAGATGCTGATTTCTTTAGTGGGGTTTCTTTTCAAAGAAACAAAACCATGTTTTTTGCCTCAGGCTTTATAAATAGTCATTTGTGGAATAATTATCCTTTACAGCTGATCAGTGGAACTAAAAAGTCAGTTGTCTTGTACTGGTATGAGTAACACAGTATATTGTTAAAGAGCACGGATCTGTGTATTACATGCCAACGTGTGCAACTGATGGACCAACTGGGAAGTCTGTCTCACAACACGAGAGAAATCTTGGCAGTGCTGGTCCACCCGAGTTACCTGGAGAACTTCCTTCAGTTGCCTCGCTAAATAAAGTGTACAGTAAATTTCCTGTAATTAATGGAATGTTTATTAAACACATAGTATGATAAGAACTACTTATTTTTTTTAAAGCTGTGTTCTTTTGCTATATATGTAGATTTTACGTTTATATACGTATGTGTGTATGAAAATATTTAATTGGATTTTAAGAATATTTTAAGAAGAGATACTGCTAACAGTAAGTCCGTATTTGCTAGGACTAAACATGAGATTGAGGATGACAAACTAGCTTAATTGCTGATCTCAACGGGCTAGTCAAACTCTTTTTATTAGCAACGGTGTTTGATACTATTACTTATTTCTGGTTATGTTTCCTAGTTTTGAGGAGCAAAGCATTGATCTCATGCCATGGTAGTACTTGAACAGTACCCAGCTCCTTGAAAAATATCTGTACACAACTCCTTTGGATTTTAAATTCACATGTTTCAGAGAAACACCTTGAGGGGAGGGCGGGGGGGAGGTGGCGCGGAGAAAATGGGGGAATTAACTGCCCAGTTAGCCACATTAAAATTGTGGAATTTTTCTGAAATAAAACAGCACAACTGGTTAAATACAAAGTGTTGTCAGAACTCAAAATGGCCAAAACAAAAATAACTATTGGTATTTATCCTATTTGAATAGTATTATAAACTTATATTTTAATTTTTGCTTTGTGTTACAATTTTTTCAGGAAAAAAAAAGGTTCCTGTGTTTAATGGCCACTTACTGCTCACAAACTTTACTCATCAGATTTTTTTATTGATTTGTTTGGTTTAAAAAAAAAACAACAAACACTGGACTTCAATGTATTATAAAATAGATTTCTAACAAGATGGTTACTTTTGTTTCATTGACTGTTTTGAGAAAACTCCAATGTTTCTGTTTTCTATTTTATAATTACCAGAGCAAGCTTGTTGGGCTTATTATCGGTGTTAGGACCTCTGACCTCTCATTTCTCTCTTGTAGGCGTACCAACGTTTACAAATCCAGCAGCAGATGTTACAGGCTCAGCGTAATGTTTCCGGACCCATGAGACAACAGGAGCAGCAAGTAGGTTTTCAACCTCTCCATTAGAGTTTGATTTCAATAGCTTAAAGAGATTGTACTACATTAGAGCAAGGCAGCTAAAGCATCCTTGGAAACAATAATACAGCGCATGACTTGAGTATAAGGAAAGAGTGCTGGAGTAATACAGCTATTTCACAGCATTCGCTTATTGGAGGAAAGCTCTTCAGCCCCTAATACAGTCAGTTTTTATTTGTAGAGAGATCTATTGTGTTATTTCACTGTAGAGAAAGGCACAAGGAGTCTGGTGTCTTTTTGTTCAATTGAGCATTTATTGATTCTCTCTCTTGCCAGGTTGCACGTACAATCAATAACATGCAGCAGCAGATCCAGCAGCACCAGCGCCAGCTGGCCCAGGCCCTGCTTATGAAGCAGCAGCCTCCCCCTCCGCATCTATCTTTGCACCCCTCTGCAGGCAAATCAGCCATGGATAGCTTTTCACCCCATCCCCAGGCTCCCGGCCTTCCTGACCTGCAGACCAAAGAGCAACAGTCTTCACCGAACACCTTTGCTCCTTACCCTCTTGGTAAGTGTCCTGCATTAAAGCAGTTCCATAGGAAACAGACAGAGGGAGTATATTTCGTTAATTCAGCATCTTAATATTTTGCTCCACAGTTTAACAAATACAGAAATACAAAAGCTACGTTTATTAAATAATGTTGAAATACCAAAACAAAATCATGGTACTACATACCTATCTGGTAGCTGTTCAGGTGGGCTGAATTTCCTCACCTGTGCTCTGCCTACAAATACCAGAACAGAAGAGTCGCTTAATTAACTATCTACTTATGTTGCTATTTATGAACTAAATATAAATTAACAGCGTCATGTTGCAAAACAGACAAATGTCATATTGATAAACAGGAATATCATCCGGAAGTCATGTAAAGTCATCTTTCCCCTCTAACCAGCACTGGTAGGGCATCAGTTTTGGTAGTGTGTTTAAAGGAAGATCTGGATCAGTTTGAAGGAATGCAGAAAGAGTTTTGTGCAGATGATTAGAAGTTTCAAAAACGTGGCTGCAAAGGAAAAAATGAAATCCTCTGCTCACTTTAGTCTAAAGAGAAGGCTTGAGAGATATGCAAGGATCTTCAAAAATGTAAAAGAGAGCTATGAAAAAGTTCTCTTGCACGTGGCTAATGCAAGAGGTAATAAACTTTTGTTGTGTAAAAGGGGATCTCATTAAACATTAAGGATCACTTATTTGCTTTAAGCAAAGTAGAGTACCAGAATAAATTATCTGGGAAGTTTCTGAAATCTTCTTCACTGGTCATTTTGTGGTAGGTTAGACATAGATCTGTCAAACATGATTGATGTCAAAATAATCGATTTGGCCTTGAGACGACAGGGTGAACAGAACAACCTTTCAGACCTGTTTTCTGTGTGATTGATGTACGCTACAGACTTCATTTGTGACATAAAGGAATTAATTTAATCTCTTGTGACTCTCTTTATACTGTGTACAATAGAATTGCCAAGCTTTATCTACCATGCAGCAGTTAAGAAGGTAATTCTGACTGCTGTGCTGAGCTGGTAAAATAGAAAGCATCAGAAGGCAAAAGAATTTATGAATTAAAGGCCTAAATCTAAGAGGTTCTTATCATATCTCAGCTTCCTGTGATCTGCTAACATTCGGGATTATATATCAAAAAGGACCCAGATTCCTGTCACAGAATCATGTCAAAATTATTCCCTAAATGTAGTCTGAGTGATTTTGTTCTGGGTATACAAAATATGTGTCCAAATAGTACAATACCTGCTCTGGTGAATAGCAGCTCTTTGTATGACCTTTTAATTAGTTGCTTTGTTTGAGATTTTAAAAACATTGTTAGCAAAATAAAATGGCAGATGTCATGGGGGTGTGCTGAAGAGACTTAAGGAATATTTTGGGTTTAGTAATGGAATGCTGCGAATTCTTTACTGGTTTAAACCTAGCATTCCAGTGCGTTCTTCCAGAATGCCTTTTCTGAGCCAAGTGAAGAGACTGTAAGTAGAAATACTGACAGCTTTAAAATATTATCCATATGTATTTTTTCTTTTCTTCTTTTAGCAAAGTTTTAACATTTTCTGAATTCATGGGAATTCAGAAATTCATTGGTGTTCCCATAAAAGCAAAAGTCCTGAAAATGTACATAGTATGCTACTACACGTGTGTACAGGTGCCTGAAAATAAATGTTTAATAATTTCTGTAGCTGGATTTTTTTAAATGCATCTTTTCATCCTCCAGTACGTTATGGATCTCTAATGACCTCTTTCCCCTTAGCTGGACTGAACCCGAACATGAATGTAAATAACATGGACATTACTGGTGGTTTGTCAGTGAAGGACACTTCTCAGTCCCAGTCTCGCCTTCCTCAGTGGACACACCCCAACTCAATGGATAATCTGTCTAGTGCTGCTTCTTCACTTGACCAGAACTCCAGCAAGCACGGTATGTCCCATTTAATCTCTCTGTTAGTCTGGCTTTTTGAGACTTGAGTCATATTGCAATTGTAATTTTTCTTCTCACGTTACTATTTTTGGTGAGTGGTTGGTACAGAGTGCCCTTTGAGACTGGCGTTTTGAAGATGATTTCTGCAGATTTTCTGCAGCAATGCATTGAAGTTCTTGCAGCTATCGCTTCCTACATGCAATGTAGGAATGTTTTTTTCATTTGCTGAGTTTTGTTTCTCAGAACATGGAGTTCAACTAAAACAAACCATTAGTGTGGGCAAAACAAGTCCCACAAGCTTCCCCTTACTCCAGATCTGCATACCTTCAATCCAAAAAAGCTTTACGTTGGCTTTCTCCCACAATTTTTCCAGTACCATCAACCATTCACAGCCAGTCCCGTACAAAAGCGTGATGAATTACACAATTACCCAACCGGGGACTTAGGAGCGCAAACTTCATATTTTTCCAGAAGTAATTGCTAATCTGTTTGAACACCTTTATCCCTAATGCTTCCAGTATCCTGAGTCGTTTCTTTCTTTATTTCCTGTACCAAGTTTATTCTGTTAGAACATGGTGCTCTGTTAACTTTATTGTATCCTGGATTTTATTTTGAGCAGCATGAATTCTTTCTTTTACAATAGTTTGTCATTCTTCGAGTAGCTGTACTGCTTACTCCAAATCGTTGTTTGATAGTTTGTAGGACCATAAGAAAGGCCATTTCAAATCATGCACCACCTAGAGAAGGACGAGAAGGGGGCTTGCCTACGGTGATATTCCTTAGCATGCTGTCTCAGCAAATTCCTGTTTACCATCAGTGTAATGATAATGAATTTCTTAGTCCCTTTTTGGCTGTAATGTAATCTGAATTTCTTTAACTTCAGTGTCTAGATGGCACCAGCGGTGTATCTTACAGCTTTAATTCCTAGTTTGGCTTCAGGGGCTGTTAAGCCTTGCTTACTGTGTTAGTATTTTAATTTTCTTTTTTATCTTTGTAATACAGAAAGAAAAAAAGAAAAACTTAACAAAATACAGGGACTGATGAAATGCCATACCCAAAATTAGTCCCACTCCTAAACAAAGCCTTTTCATTTCATTCGTTACAGGTGCTATACCTGGAGGTTTAAGTATTGGTCCTCCGGGAAAGTCCTCCATTGATGATTCTTATGGCCGGTATGATCTGATTCAAAACAGTGAATCGCCCGCCAGTCCGCCCGTAGCTGTTCCTCACAGCTGGTCACGTGCCAAAACCGATAGTGATAAAATTTCCAATGGCTCCAGCATAAACTGGCCACCAGGTAACAAAATACAAAGCATTTGTGTTAAAGTGATGTCCTTAAAAGGTATTGTTGGTGTTATCTATTGAATCCTCATGCCACCTGATTTACAGGAACTTTGAAGAATTACGATTTTATATACTCTTCTTTTTATTATCTTTGAAACAGAGTTTCATCCAGGAGTGCCATGGAAAGGACTGCAGAATATTGATCCTGAAAATGACCCCGATGTTACTCCTGGAAGCGTTCCAACTGGGCCTACCATAAACACCACGATACAGGATGTTAATCGCTATCTTCTCAAGAGTGGAGGTAAACACACAAATCACTTCCACATCTGTTTATGCTTTCATTTTCTTTCCAAAAAAGTTGACTTCATATAGTATGAATGTAGTATATTTTCACATGTAATCCTAATTTAATAATGCTTCTACACTGAACTTTCACTGAAAATACAGAACTACTTGATTTAAATACGGGACTAAGAAATTTCTGGTTTTCCATAGGACTGTAAATATTTTTACATCGGAAAAGTCTGTGAGATGTAATACAAACTTCTGTGGTCACTGGAAGTTTTCGTAACATATAACGCTTTGTTTTGAACAAGACTTCGCTCTCCGTACTGACCAACCTCTTACGCTTTGTGAACTGCTCAGCAGACACAATACCAAAGCTCCACAGTTGTTGCTGAGGCAGCAGGCTTCTGTCACACTAATTAATTGTAGCTTTGTTAGAAGACCAATCAGCAAAAAAAAATAGAGCTGGTTTATCCCCAAAACAACCAAAGAAAAGGAAAAATAGAGAACTGACTAGTAAACTAGTATTTCCCAGTGCCAGTTCCATTCTTTTTGTCCTTCTAGTGTTTACTGCAGAATTAAATGGTTATTCTCTAAAACAATAATCCATTGGGACTGTGCTACTTGTTAACTAGATACACTGAAAGTGGATCAAGGGAAAGGTGGCTTGGTTTAATTGTGATCAGCATGCCGAAATAGGCGAGTTGTCTGTCCTCTATTAGAGCACTCTAATATGCACAGGAATAGTATAATCAGGACATGTCAGGATTAAAAACGTGGATGTTGTTTTAGTAGTTACATCTGTGGTATCTGCGTAGATTTGTAAAAGAGAACTGTGCTTGAAACGGGTTTCCAGCTCTGGGTTTGTTGAGGCGCGGGGATGTGAAGGGTGAGGGAAAGGGGCTTTCGTTGCCGCGAATGGGTTTAGCTGTCTCTTACCGGAAAGCAATCCTTATTGGAGCTGAAACGTGAAGTATCTTTGTGCACAAGTAACGTCGAACTAACTTTTAACGTCCCAAATGTACTTAGAGTGACAGGCAACCTGGATGGTTCCAAGTTGTAAAAAGGGAAGTATAAAGATACAATTCAGTCACAGTTCAGCTGTGGTGCACCCGAGAAATACTCCTCTAGGCCAAAAGCCTACAGAGCTATACCTGTCAGGTGATACCTGCTACAGGTCTTCTCTATCGGAGGAAAGTATACATTAGCTCTGGTGGTGTATAATCTCTATGGAATGAAGAAATAATAAGGCTCCTTAGAGAGGGTCGGTAGAGATGATCTTTGCAGAAGTAAACAGGCCCTCAAGAGCCAAAACCTCCTGAAAAGCAGTGACTGTTGGGGTCCGAGTATGCTTCCTTTCCTTGTTAGCTTTTTAGTTTGTTAATAATATAACAAAAAAAATGTAGTTGCTGAATTTGTTTCCTTATGCTCATATAACTAGGTGTATTCTAGGTAAAATTAGCTGCTGTCAGTACCCCTTTGTGGGACACTGGGGTTTTCCTGACACACTGCTAGCACGAGACTCTCTGAACTCCGCAGCTTGAAGTACACGGATTGTAACACCAGAGCTGGAATCCATTTAGAGAGCTGGGCTGTGGTGTGTACCGTCCTTTCACTGTACACTTAAACAAAACTTAAGCTCTTGGGTTGATTTTTGTTTCACACTGTTTGTTAACGAAGCTTCACAGGATCAGCTATTATGAGCTGAAAGTCTTAGCCTCGTGGAATAGGGAACGGATTCAGCTTTGTGGGCATATGGGCCTTTCAGTCTGATATAATTCCCTCCCTCCAGCCCGGGGAATAGATTATTTCCAGAGAAGGCCTTGATAGAGAGTTACTGTTCTCGGAACTGACGTCTGTATTGGTGTGTCCTATGGAGCGCAGTGAGTCTTGATAAGGTGAAGTTTGGTTGGTTGCTGTTCCAGTTGAAAATGTAGCCTGTGTTTTTTATTGAGCTGCGAGGGATGAGATTGTCCTTTCACCTGCTCCCTTCTGCCTCAGTACAGCGCTCTTTTCCAAAGAACTGAGCCTATTTTTATTAGTCAGTTAAAGATGTTTCAGTATCACAGTCGATCTGTGTATGTCAGGAATGATAAGTCACCCAGGATACACACTTAATATTGTTGGTGGCTAGAGAGAATACTTCCAGCTCTTCTGGTCTTTATAATGAAGATATTCTATTTTATGTTCAGTTTCTTTCATTTGCTGCCAGTAAGGAAATTGTATGTATGCTTAGATAGCTCCCCAGATTGTAAATGATCTACCAAGGTGGTTTCAGGCTATTTTGTTTAATGTTATCAGTTTGAGAAGCGATTGCTGAAATATATCCTTGCTTTACTGAAAGTCTGCAAAAATCTAAAGATGTTTGTGGGCATTAGGATGTAGGAGAAGTGCTTACCTCGAGTAATTTAGGAGAAATCACCCACGATAAGAGGTTAGTTTATCATATACATCTATGCTCATCTACAGTTGCCATTGCTTAAGTCAGCCGGCAGAGCACCTTTATAAATGAAGCCTGTTCCTTGAGACTAAACAGTTTAACACTGATTTTTTGAGAGTCACGTATCTTAAAGGAAATGCAGAATTTATCTTCTGCACAGGCGCTAGTACATTTGCTGCTGTACCGGCGTTGTTTTCTTTTCTTTTCTATTCTTTTCTACTAAAGACTTGTGCTTCACTTTATCATGCTTTCTATAACATTTCATTCCTAGACGTGAGAGACCAGGCTGATTAAGGAAAATGCCTTGCATGGTTTGTATTTGCACGTAATAGATTTTGCTTATGTCACACCAAACCTCATTATGCCCATCTTTCTTAGTTGCTTCTCTGCTGGTTCTGCAGGGTCATCCCCAACATCATCTCAGAATGCCACGCTGCCTTCATCGAGTGCCTGGCCGCTTAGTGCCTCCGGCTACAGTAGCTCTTTCAGCAGCATTGCATCCGCACCTAGCATTGCAGGTACGAAAAATGGCCTTTCTACTTTCACATCCTTCTGCATTCTGCAAGAAGGCCCTAGAAAGTGCTTTCCCACTTATTTCAGTAGTGCTACTATAGACAGAAGCATATTTTTTTAGTACTGTGCTAGGTAGGCAGCTCTCCTGGCAGCCCTTCAGTGGTGAGCGTTGGGTGGTATGACTGGAATTGTGCTAAGGAAAAATGTATTTATTCCACTTGGTGCCACATGCTGTCACTCTGATTTGGCATCGAGATCTCTTAATAACTGTTTCCATTGCAACTTTGAGGAGGAGTATTCTATTGTCTAGGACCTCAGTGGAAACACCCCTAACTAGACCCATCCAGTAAAAGCTGATATGAAATTTTTGTTAATAAACTCATGGTTAAAAGTGAACCATCTTCAGCTCAGGGATAGAAGGTACTCTGGATGGCTGGGCTGGGGGGGGGGCGTGGGGGGTGGGTTTGGGGGTCTTAAATATCTCTTGATAGTCAATCTAAAGCCTGATGCTCCCCATTCTTTTTAATGAGCTATAAATTCTGGAGCATCTCTCTCTGCATTGTGGAAACTTTGCTTGTGAACTGGCTACCTAAATATCCAGTTTGTCCCATTATAAAAATGTGTTGGGGCTGTTACATGGATTGTATTAGCTTTTTCATATCTGATCAGTGAAAACCCTCCACTTTGAATAAATGAAGCTGCAGCCTCCAGGTCATACTGCAGAACTCAAAACAACAAAGGTGGATGTAAATGTTTTATTCCAGTGAAAGGAGAAGAAAGGAATGGCTTGCTTTTCTTTTATCTGCCATGCATTTCTGCTTTATTTGCCTTTTATTTTTTTGCAACGTCATCTAATCTTTGTGTTAACCCCATGAGTAGTAGTGACATAGCAACACCTCATCTGTGGTAATGTGCATGTATCGTGCTACATCACAGGCTGAGCTGCTCTGAGTTCTAAAACTGAGACTTTCTCCCTTTCCTCCCACCATTCTGTCCTCCTCTTCATCATTGTCAGCTTATTTTTATTGCTACGGTTTGCAAGAAAATGGGAGAGTGGTTGCCCTTTCACTTAAATTGCTGTGATTCGGTATAAAATCGTTGAGTTAAATGATACAGATAAATAGAGGCAACTGGGGGAGTGTGTGTATATAACTGAGGCTGTGATTTGGTAACTGGTAAATTTGGCTTTAGGATTAATAAAAACCCCTCCATGGCTGCCTGATTAAAAGCGCTGATTCAGCATAAACTTCATCTGCCAGTTCAAATCTGGTTTTAAAAAATTCACAAGGTTTTCTGCGTCTTGTGCTTTATCAGACCAAGTATTTTCTTACTGTCTGCGATCAACATTAAAGCATTAAGGCTGCATAATCACAGTATCATTTGCAGAAGATGCAGGGATGTGACCATTTCGGTCCCTTCCAGTCAAACACCTGCTGGTAATGTTAGTAACAGTGGGAAACTGGACTCTTCATTTCACAGCATATGTTGGTACAAGGAAGAAAGGCAGGGATGTCTAAGTCTCAAGGGTTAGAAAATAAAATAAAATAAAATAAAATAAAATAAAATAAAATAAAATAAAATAAAATAAAATAAAATAAAATAAAATAAAATAAAGGAGTTTGTTTAGATAGCCGTAATTTGAAACAATTTTGCCACTCTGAATGCTAAACAGTATTTGTTCTTCCTGATTTTTGTATTATTTTATAAAACTCTGATTTGGCAGGAGCAGTAGTAAGGGAGTTTAAAAGCTGATTAGGGAAATAAACTGAACTGTAAAAAGTTAAAAAGAGTGACAGGTTGTGATATGTTATAATCTTCTGAAGACTTCATTTTTCTCAAAGACACTTGGAAAAAAGAGTATCTGTTAACTTTGAATATGCAGAAATACAGTTTTTGTCAGTCTTTGATCTTTGGAATTTCAATAATATATCAGAAGAACATATGGATATACTGGTTACTTTATATTAATTAAAATGAGTTGTGTAAGAAAAAGTGGTTAAGTTCTATTAAACCTTTGAGAGAGACAATCTTGAAGTGTTTCATTATAATTTTGATTAAGTTAGATTTCAAATACTTATGTCCATTTTCTGGGCTTTTTTTCATTGTCTATTACGACAAAACGAAATAGGAGATTTTAAAAAAGGAACTGTATATGTAACAGGTGGTGCAAGATTCATTAAATACAAAATTCTTTGAAAATGTAAATACTACTGTAAGTAGGTTCAAAGGATACAGGATTTATATCACTGGATGATACAGAATGCTTTTCTTTTCTCTCCTGAAGCGTTCAAAGAATATAGTCAATGCAGGTGATTGCCCATCCTATTTGGTTTAACAGTTGTTGATAACTAAAAATACACAAATATATTTTTTTCTGTTGCAGGTAAATTGTCAGACATCAAGTCTACGTGGTCCTCTGGCCCAATCTCTCACACACAAGCCTCTCTATCCCATGAACTCTGGAAGGTACCCAGAAACACTACTGCTCCTACGAGACCACCTCCAGGCTTAACGAACACCAAGCCATCATCTACGTGGGGTGCCAGTCCCCTGGGTTGGACCAGCTCTTACTCCTCTGGTACTCTTGGCTCTTGTGGTTTCTTTTTAGAATTGTTTGCTTTTGCTCTGTGTCACAGTAGTGAGACACCCCATAGCTGTCTGTGAGGCTCCAGAAACTTGAGGCTCAATACAGGTAGAGTGTGTCTGTTTGGGGGATGAAGCTCATGTCTGTCTATTTTAGTTAGGATAAGCTGTAAACGAAGCTATCATCTTTCAGGTGCTCATAGTAGTAATTTTACGTAGGGATTGCCAAATTATTTCACTCCAACTAGGATTTTTTTTTCCCACTTCTTAATTTCTAAAAGTATCTTTTAAACATGTTTCTTGTTTTGGGGTGTGATCTATGACTGCCTACGAGGCTTCAAGATGAGTGAATCAGCCCATGGAAGTTACAATAGAACACATTTTTGGAGCATGGATGTGAAGCCTTTAGGACCTGATGGCATTGCAGAGCCCTCAGGGAATGTCTTAATTTTCTCATGCAGACTCTTTATTTTTTAGATGCCATTGTTTTACTTTAATACAAATATGAGAAACTGTGGATATGGAAATATATACGTATGTATGTATGTATATATCTCCTGTTGGTTTGAGAAGTATTGTCAGCTTCAAAAGTATTGCACCTATTTTATAAAGCTGTTAGTCTGCTTTCACTAAATTGGGAATTACATTCTTCCCTCTTCTTGCCGTTTATTTTGTATCCGTTTTCTTCACCAAAACCCCACCTGGTGGGCAGATAGTGCTGGTGCCACGATTCCCTCTGGAGCCAGAGTGTGGTCACGCATGTGACTACAGAAGCACTGCGGTTTTTCAAATGCCACTCATAAATATCAAGCTTGTGCAGTTTCTCATTGTAAAACACCAGGCTGAAGTTGGAAAAGCTGGTTTTGTTGCCTGTGTCCTTGTATCTTTAATCAGAACATCGTCAGTGCAGAAATACCTGTTTTGAATAAGTCATATACATTAATTTATCATTGGCAAGATAGTAGGATGCTGCAGTGCTATAAAAATCTTTAATAGCAAGCAGCAATCTGAGCTTGGACATCTGAATTGCTTTTAAAATGTTAAAATTAATCTTCTAGATTAATTCTAATGTAACCTGAAGATAGAGTTTGTTGCAGTGTCATACCTGCATCCGCTGGTTTTCTAATAGTTATTGTGGGAATGTGAAAAATGCCACAGATCTTTTAAATGTAACAAAAGCAGGTTGAATTCAGCAGTCTTCCGTTCCGAAGAACACAGTAAATCAAGATCTGAGGAAACTGCTGTAGGATTTGTTTTCAGTAGCAGTAACGCTTGCCAGTGTGCTGTGATTCCAGATAAGTTTTCTTCTTGTAATATGCTTGCCACACCGTGATGAAATGGGGTTTTGTGGGATTTGTATCGTAGGTTCTGCATGGAGTACTGACAGCTCAGGGAGAACAAGCAGCTGGCTGGTTCTTCGAAACCTCACACCCCAGGTAAATGGAATTGTACAGAACTAGTTATGAAAAGGGGCTTTTAAGAGATTTAAGAGATAAGAAGAACATTTCTCAACTTTGGTCATTTGGTTCATTTGAAGGGAAAATAATTATTCTGCATTTATTACAAGTGTCTGTTTTCTACAGGGAGTTTGTTACCTTTTCAAAGTGCTGCCAAATCAAGTATGAACTTTTAATGTTACAATTAGTCATTCAGTGTGCACCATTTACATATGTGTAAGTTCGGAGGTCCCTTCCAACCCTATGATTCTGTGATAGGTGTAAAATCTGCTTTTCCCTTGGGTTTGTTTTGTTCTTCTCCTAAGTCTGTCAAATCCTCTAGTCCTCCACGCAGCGTCATTCACAAGGAAGAACATAAGTCACAAAGCCTTGAATGTAGACATCCAAATCAATCTTGGGGAAAATTGAGTTATATTTGAGAACCATATGTTTTTCTGTTGACTCATTTCTGAACTTCTGTGGACTTCTAATGATAACTATAATTTGTATCACCTAAATTTTGTGCTTAAAAACTCAGTGATAAATCTGTAATTAAATTCTTCTTACGGTAGAAAAACCCTTTTTTTCTTTCACCTCTGCTTCTCCTTTAGCTTTTAAAACTTGCTTAGTGAAAAAGCATTTAAGTCGCAAAAAGACAGATAACCTCTCCCCCCTTCCGTCTTACCAGATTGATGGCTCCACACTGCGGACACTGTGTTTGCAACACGGCCCTCTGATAACATTCCACTTGAACCTGACGCAAGGGAATGCTGTGGTCCGATACAGTTCCAAGGAAGAAGCAGCCAAGGCCCAAAAGTCTCTGCATATGTACGTTTCTGCTCGCTCTTTCCTTTGTTATGAAGCCAGTTTTATCTCAGAAATTATTTTCTGAGATATTTATTTGCCAGGACTCAGAAGTGATCGCTAGTTTAATCCTATTTGGGAAATTGCCTAACGAGAGAGAGGAAAACTAACGGGGACTAGATACTCATATACTACCAATTAACACGTGATTACAAAACTTGACAATAGATATTCACCATTAATAATGTGCTCACTGAGGATTTGTCACCTATAAGGCTGCAAAGAATTTGTAAGATGTGATGAGAATTCCAAAGGAAGCTCAGAGGGAGCATGAGACAAGGTTTTAGCTTGGAGAGCAACAGAAAGGACAAAAGGATGATAAATAAAGAATGCGGTCATGGTGGTCACCTTTTTTTTTTTTAAAGGAGTTGCGAAAGAAATGCATGACAATAAAATGTGCTTTTTAGGTGTTTTAAAATCTATGGGGTAATTGGCATCCTGCACAAGAGCTGGAGAATTTCAGGGATAAAATTAGGGAAGATTAAGAATGTGAAGACTGATGTTTCAAAGAATACTTAGATGCTTAGAGTTGGAAAGAAATTTTCCTTATCGACAGGTTATAGCACATGTATAATGAAAAATACTGATCGTAGCAGAAACAACGTTTGGAACTAGCTGTGCTACTGGCCTGATCACCTTCCCTGTGCTGACAGATTTAGGAGCAATGGTTACTCCGTATGTAAAGTTGCAAATACTTGCCCATTATGAACCTGATTATCAGAAAATGAAGTAAAAATAATTACATTAATGACCACATTCCTTTTTTAAACTGTTGACTATTCCTTAATTAAGTATTACGAAGCAGCATTCAGAACAATTGGAGATGAACAATTGACCCATCTTAGCTCTGTGACTTTAGATGTGGGCATCAGGTAAAAGAAATACTGGCAAAGGCAAAATGAATATGTGAGTTTATAGATAAGTACTTATTATAAATATGTACATGGCAACGTCCTTACGTTGTCAGTGATCTGGGAGGCCTCCGTTGAAATCGGTTTTTTGGTAGGTCGTGGCATAACTATAGTTCTGCTGCTGGCATGGACAGGACAGACCTTTCTGAATGAAAGGCTTGAGCTGCCTATGTGTTTGGTTTGCTGGCAGGGGCACAACGGTAAAATACAGTGGGATTTGTGGAAGACCGTCAGTATTAGAGTTCCAAGAGATAGCGGCCACTATCTGTTTCACAGATAAATGTTTACACGGAGTTGATGCCTGGAAAATCCGTCACAGAGCCAACAGCCTCAGATCCCATCTGATCTGGTGGGAGAATTACTCTCTCACACTCTCCATCTCTGGTTGCGTGGGGTTTTTTCTATATAAGTTAGGAGCAGCAGTGATTAATACTTTTTGCAAATTAATTTAAATTTTTATGAAGCATGCGTAATTCTCAAAGACTGCATTTGCATCTCTTCACTTACGTATTTAGGAAAGGTAGAAATTCTTAACGATGTGATTTTCAGCAAGGAGCGTTTGCAGAAACGCAGCTGCTTGGTGGCTTCCAGAGCAGAGGCTGCAGCAAAGGGCAATGGCCATTACAAACACATTTTATTCCAGCAATAGGACAGAGAAGTCTTTTGTTCAAAGACTGTGATTGCTGTAAGTGAGAGGATACGGCATCAGTCTTCATCTCAAATTCAACTTGGGGGGAAAAGGGATTCATATACATCTCTGATATTTCCAAAAGTGCCCTTTGCACCCTTGTTTCATGTCACCGCACCTTTTGCTTTTGTCCCCAGGTGTGTCCTGGGAAACACTACCATCCTGGCCGAGTTCGCTGGCGAAGAAGAAGTCAACCGTTTCTTAGCCCAAGGCCAGGCGCTGCCGCCCACCTCCAGCTGGCAGTCCAACACTGGAACCAACCCCCCGCGCCTGGGCTCCTCCAGCAGCTCCCACGGCTTGGTGCGCCCCGACGCCGGGCACTGGAACCCCCCCTGCCTGGGGGGCAAGGGCAGCAGCGACCTGCTGTGGGGGGGGGTGCCTCAGTACTCCAGCAGCCTTTGGGGACCCCCCAGCACCGACGACGGCAGAGTCATCGGAAGCCCGACACCTTTGAATACTCTTCTCCCGGGTGATCTTCTCAGTGGGGAGTCCATCTAGGAAACAAAGAGGAAACAAAATGGAAATAACAATCATCAGCACTAAAGGAAAAAATAAAAATTGTAACCCTTTCCAGTCCCGGGCTTGATGAAGAATCCAGCTTTAACAGATCAGACTGGCAGCCCTTTTTTTAGTACCTCTGTCCAATATCGACTATGAAACTGCAGAAGTCCTTGTGAACTGTTGAGGAAACAGTATGGGCTACTTTTGGTCAGTGTCACATGCTAATGACAGGTTTTATTTTTGTTTTTTCATGGCTTTCTGTTTTATGTCGTCTTTTTATGTTTGTATGGTGATTTTAAAAAAAAAAAAACATACAACAAAGTATAAAAGCTGCTTAGAATAGGTCTATCATGAAGGGCACTTTTCAGAATTTGGGCTGGAAAGGGTTATTTTATCAACTTGGGGGGGGGAAGGGGGAAATGAAAGCCTATTTAAAATGAGCCTGTGACTATTATGCACATTACCAGAGGCGGACCCAATAATCAGAAAGGGTGAAGTGTGATATTTACCATTGGTACAGAAAAGTAATGAATCTGAATGGTAACTCTTGACTGTACAGGTGGAGCGGGGTGGGGGGGGGAGGGAGGGCAGGGTTGGGGTATCTCTGTGTCCACTACTCCCATGGATCTGCCTATGCACATTACCCTTGTTTCATTACTTTTTTCATGTCATTTTTTTAATCCCAAAAATAGAAAAAGTAAAAAAAAAAAAAAAAAAAAAAAAAGGACAAAAAAAAAAACCCAACAAAAAAACCCGACATATCAACATGCAAATACTTGAATCCAGCAGGCCAATAACAAAATGTGAACACTTTCTAAGTCTAATTATTACACTTCCAGGTCGGCATCAGTACACAAAAAACAGGCTCTAAGAATTTTTTTTTTTTTAAAGCTCAGACTATGTGTTTTTGTCGGAACAGATGTACGTATGTGAGCGTGCTGGTGGGTGTGGGTGTGTGTGTGTGTGCCTGTACGTGTGTGCCCACGTGTGGTTTAACTCAAAAGTGTGAATTTTTTTTTCCTTTTATTCAGTATATGCTTTTTATTTGCTCATTGGTCAAATGTTTAATTGTTATTAGCTTCTAACTTTGCACTGAGTGTCCGCAGCCCTTCTTGTAGCTAATCCTGTAACGTTAAAAAGAAAAAAGAAAAAAAAAAAAGAAAGAAACTGATAGAAGGGGCCGGCGACAATTCACGTGTAAATGTTTACTCAAGGACTCTTATCGCATTTTAAAAATTACAGTGTGTATCTCTGGAGAATAATATGTATATCTACCTTTAGCGGCTTTTTATTGTGGACTAATGCAAGAAAATTATTACCGGAGTATTGCACCATTTTTCCATTCGGAATATAAAGTTTAAAAAAGAAAAAAAAAAAAAAATACTCTTGTTGAACTGTGGCCATAGATAATTGTAAAGAGTGGATAGTTCCCTTGCAAGCAGGAACAGAAACAAGCACTTGGACATAGGTTTTGACTGCTTTTGGAGGAGCCAGGAGTTTTGGCTCCCACCTGTTTACAGACCTTTTTTTCTCCTTCAAACTTTAAAATAAAAAAGGAATTAAAAAGACAAAAAAAAAAAAAAAAAAAGGACGACAAAAAAAAAAGGACAAAAAAAAAAAAAGACTTCCATCGTAAAGAAAACTATTTTCAGAATGAAGATATGCTACTTCAGAGCTCTGGGATTGAACAGTGTTGTTGTATTATTCTTTTCTTTGGCCATTGCTGTGTACTATTTTTTTGTTGTTGTTGTTTTCCTCCTCTTCGTCAAAGTGGCGAAAACTTTGTGATCACTATCTTGCACATGGTGGAAGATGTCTCAGGAAAGCCGGGTTTCCCGAGGAGCAACTCCACACCATTTCATGTATTTTTAAAAACCCAACTCCTAGCACTGAAGATATTATTAAAAAACAAAAGAAAATAAAAAAAAGACAGTAAGAAAGAAGAAAATACCTAATCTAATGTGTAGCAGTTACATATTTACCAAATAATGGACTCAAAAGAAATAGATGTTTGAAGAGTGCTTTATATATTAAAAAATCGCTTTATGTTTAAAAAAAAAAAAAAAAGATCAATGTTTTTGATTGTTTTGAAAGGAAGAAAGACAATGGAATAACATACACTTCACGTATGTTTTAAAAATTATATGAACATTGTGCTCCCTGCCTGCTTGGATCAGGAAACTTGTGCATTACATATTTTTTTTTTTTCTTTGGAAGATTAGCTTTTTAATGGTTTTATCAGATTTAAAGGGTCCTGCAAGATTGCAAATTAACAAAAAGCTGGTTTTATAGAGGATCATGAACTATGCACAAACTGGGTTCAAGACTTGTTTTTTTTCTCAAGTTTTAGTAGTGTATTTAGCTGAATAACCTTTCCTCAGAGTAATTGCATCTCATTGCCATTACACGCCTCCTACATATATATTTTATATATATATATACACACACACACTCTTATATAAAATATGTATGTGTGTATGTGCGTGTTTACATACGATTTTCCATGCTGAAGTTTAGCATTGAGTTGTAGAAAAACTCCTGATATTTTAAAATTGGGAATGAAAATTTCTGTTGGAAGGGGTTGGGGGGCGGGGGGTGGGGGGGTGGGGGGTTGTTTTGGGGCTTTTTTTTTTTTTTTTTTGCCTTTCCTTTTGGATTAAAGATGTCTGTAACTCTGAGATTAAAAAAAGACAAACAATTGTGGCTTTTAATGTTTATTCTCCTCATAGAATGTGATTGTTAAAGAACATGCACCGAAAGTTGCTTTCAAGAGTACGAAGATTTTGAAACTTAATAAATTGCAGTTTTTTCTTGGCTGTTCAAATAATGTGTATTTTTCTTTTATGCAGGGGATACTAAAAAAAAAAAAAGTAATATATTGTTAAATCTGTTACGGTATTTCATGGAAGAAGTTTAACTCTTTCGATACTAATGAGAATTGAGTGTACAGCCAGGCAAATCCCTCCTGTAAGTGGTCGCACACTCGGAACCTGCTTGTTGGTGATGGCATTCGCTTAATAAGCTTGTACCATGAACGCTTCGCACGTGGCACCCTAGAGAGTGCTGCCTGAAAAGCAGCAGTCATCTTTTTTTTGCTGTTGTTACGTTTTTCTCATTTACCCATTGTTTAGTAGCACAGCAGATGAATCGCTAGCAGTGACTGTTGCCAGGCTGAGGGCTCCTCTCTGGCTCTACCATCCCGCCACCCCGTAGCCTCCCGTTTGCTGGGCCTGGGTGCCCACTAAATTTTGTGAGATGGGCAAATAGCTTTTAAAGAAAACCAAAATATTGTCATGTTTGGCCTTTCAGGTTTTGAAATGAAGGAAGATACTTGCAGAAAGGTCCGTGGAGGGACCCAAACTTGCTCCGTCTCCCCTAAGGACGAGCTTGTGTCTCCTCCCACCTCCAGCGAACTGGTTCTTCCCCTCTTGGTGGCATGGAGGTGATTTGTCCCAAAAGCCTGATTTTACAGCAGGGCTGGCCCCGGGTCTCCAGCGGTTACGAGTTTGTACAGTAAAACTCATTCCGCTTATTAATTAGTCACGAGGATTATCGGCTGCTCTGCCATGACCTGTACGGTTCTTAAAGACCCGTGGGGCGGGGGGACCCCAAGCAACCCTTGGAGTCTGTAGTTTGCTGGTAGATAACGGTGCAGTTAAATATTACCAAATCCAGATTTGGGAGTAGCTTCTGTTATCTAAATAGCTGAAACATCCACTCTGAAGCCTGTTCTCCTAATTTTGTTAGCAATATTGCCCCAAAGTTGCACAGCTGTTGCCATGGTTAGTTTTCACTGTGAGCTGCTTCCCATCCCACCTCCCTTTTTTTTTTTTTTATCTTCCAGGTGTTTGTAATGAAACTCTTAGAGTTGCCTTCTCTTTTCTTTTCGATGTTTTTTTGTTTGTTTTTGTTTTGTTTTGTTTTGTTTTTCCTTTTGCAAGGAGGACTTTCAGTCCCAGCATCCCTGGCTTTCGTTTGCCTAAACATCACAGGCCATTAGAGCGGGATGTTTGAGCTCACGAGAGATTTGTCTTCCCTAAGGCGGGCAGAGGTGGCTTTTTGTAAATCAGATGCACTCTTAAAATTTAGTCTCCACCCTGGTATATTAACAAAAGTACAGCTTTTGGCCAAAATCAGCCTTTTAGTGTTTGTGTAGCTGTTTGTTTTCACTCTCATACTCTTCTATTGCTTTAACGCTATCCGATATTTCTAAAATTGTAAAGCTGGCTCCTGATGAGAAGGATTCTCCGTATGCCTCCAGAAGCTTTACAAGAAAACCTTTTTGGCAATTTGTGGTTTTTCTGTATATTGCATTTGCTGTGTCCTCCATAGCGCTTTCACTGCATGGCTCCCCCGTCGTTAGACCGAGAGAATTTCTCTTTCCTTAAAAGTGGTCTGAAACTGTCAAACTTCTTCTTAGTTACTTGTCTAGTTTGTGGGTGGCACTGGCAGAGCGGATCGTTTTGCTATTCTGCTCCAAAAATATATTATTGTTCTTGCTAATTCAATATATGATTGTGTATGTGAAGGAGCGTTTTAATTAAAAAAATGTGTATGGCTTATCTGTATATGTTAAGAATTATTGGAGTTGGAAGAGTCTGGAAATGGAATTGAAAAACCCTTTAGGATTTGGGTTGCGGGCAGCTGTTGTGTGGAGCATCCCTCTGACGCCGGGTCAGAGATCGCCGTGGCGACGTGCGGCATCGCCTCCTGCCGTTGTGTATGAACTGCTGCTGATCGTCTGCTCCCGCCTCGTACAAACGCCAGGCGTAGGCGTTGTATCCCTGCCTCCGTGCTGAATGTACGATCTCTGCTCAAGTCCTGCGTAGCCGGTTTTCAGGGAAGGGGAGTTCTGAAAAAAAAATACGGGAGCTCGAGCTCAACAGAACTGTGTGAGTCAAGTGTGGGGATGGCGGCGTTCCCCACGTTCCCCGCCGGCCCCAAGGTAAACGGCGGCTCCCCACGTGTCTGGAAGCGGCTGTGATTCACTATGTTCTCTGTAGCGGGAGTTTGAAGGAGACCACGGGCCCGTCCCCAGACCGCACAGGACGACTTTAGCTCCCTGCAGGTCTCTTGGACTGTTTCACCCAGGTCCTTGCGTTGCTTCGAAGGCGGTAACGTCCCCGTGAAACCTTAACGTCTCCGGGAGCGGCCCAACCTCTGTCCTCTCGCATTCCCCCTCCTTCCCAAGGGGTCTCTTCCAGTAAACGCTCTTGGATTTTGGGAGAGGCGCCTCCAACACCCATCCGCATTGTAGCTTCCCTGAGGGAGGACGGACTGACTTCGCGTTGCCCATGTTCTAGTGGGGTCTAGGTGTCTTCCTCCAGCGGATACACCCAATCGCTCAGGGTAACTACTGCTCGCGGCAAGTTGCCAGACTCCATCCTCTGATGGCCAGTCCAGCCTGTGCAAAGACGAGTCGACCATCCTCAAACCCCTCCCGCTCCGTTTTCTTCTCTCTCACGAAAAGTGCTTCACTAGAAACCAATATGACGCTTTGTCCTGGCGTTGTTGCCCCCCCCCCCCCGCCCCACCGGTGTTTTGGTTTTTGTTTTTTTTTACTGTCGGGTGCATTGGAAACGAGTTGCTTGTAAATTTTTCTCGGATGAGAAACGTGGTCCCAGTGCAGTCATGCTTTTCAGGGTTATTAAAATGTTTATCAAACACAATAAGCTGGAAGATCGCTTTGCTTTCAATAAATACTATTAGTAGTAAAGGGGGCTTGCCTTGAACTAGCCGTGAGGCTGCGGACTCTTGATGAGAACCCCCCCCCCCATCTGCTACCTGCCTAGAGCCTCTCCGCAGTTAATTAAACAATTTGTGGGTTTAAGTGCTGATTTTCTTCAGGGGAGCGGACTTGATACTGTTCAAAAACTGTGGCAGAACCCTCTATAATTTCTTTGTAGTTTTATCTCCTGGATCTTTTGCCCATTTCTTAACTGATCTTAATTTAGCCTTAATTCGTACTGAAAAAAAAGAAGTATTCAAGCAGACTAAAGACCTGTGTTACTGATGCTGTTGGAACGGAGCAGATTCTCTTTCCATTTTCCTTTCTCCTTCTTTTGGCTAAAGCATTCGCAGTTTACAATTACATTTTCCTGTCTGTACCCCACGGGAGCAGGAAAAATTGCATTTTTCGTGATTTTATCTGATTTCAAGTGGGACCCACTGCCTTTTCTTGGCACGTTTCTGTCTCCTTCCCAACCCTTCTCTCCTTACAGGTGCCAGGAAACCTCTGAGAAAGGTGGAGGAGATGATTATTCTGCAGGTAAAGAACTGCAAGTTCTACCAGGATGAAGTATAAAGGTATATAATATATATATATATGCACACACATTTAGAAATATAATCCCTGTGCTCAGTGGGAGATTCAGCACAAGCCTGTACTATCTGAAATACATAAGTGGGGCAGACATTAGTCCCCCCGTAGCCAAACAGCCCTTTTCTCTCGTTTCTGGGATGATCGCATGGTCAGAAGTGTAATTGTAGGAAGGCCGGTAATCGGCAAATAGCTCTGATGAACTTGCGATGCTTTTACTGATGAATGATTTCCCAAAACCTTCCACTTTCCCATGTCCTTTGCAGCAGCAAAGGTAGGACGCAGCTGGTGAGGAGGGCAGAGAGCCCGGGGACAGGGCTAGAAGGAAGCGTACAAGGATCTAGTTGATTTGTGGGCGAGTTTCATTTCTGAAATAGCCAGAAATTGCTCAATATATATATTTATTTATTTATTTATTTATTTAGTTTCAGAAAAGGGTTTTCTCTGATAGCTCTGGCTTATTGATGGTTTTCTTTATAGCATCGGTGTGTACAAATGAGCCTGTCGTAAGGCAGCTCTAAAGCTGCGTTTCACATATTATGTCATCCTAATATCCATCATTCCTCGCTGGTCAGCAAGGTGACTGCGTGTCTTGCTGCTGTCGCCCCGAACTGCTTTCTAAGCCTTTGCTGCCTGTCCATTCCCCGTGTGAATCAGGGATCACGCGATAACCTGGATGGGAGCGCGGCTGGAAGCAAAGCCGCTTCCCCCGGGTGCCTCGGCATCCCGGAAAAATACCTTCTCCCAGGGCTTTTCTGAAGCACGGCTGCAAGACGTGAAGTTGAGCCCGTCGGGACCAGCAAAGTGAACCAGTGACTCCCGTTCAGCCTTGGACACCCCTTGGGGTCGCTTTCAAGCACAGACCCTTAGAGACTCAAACCGGGGTTGATGCAGAATAAAGCTTAATATTTTGTCTGCAGCAGAACACTCTTTGTTCGTCGTTTAGTGGAGGTTAAGCACAAAGCACTAAACCCTCATAACATGGAATTTTAAGCCAGTAAGTTTTCTTGTGCCCTTAAATGAGGGGGAGGAGGAAGAGGGAAGGGAAGAGAAAGTATCCAAAAATAATGGGGTCCACTACGTAGGTGAAAGATCATGTCTTCTCCTATAGACACCTCCGCGTAAAGGAGGTTTATTGCCTTACAGTTCAAACACTGATTCTTTTTAATCAGTTTTATAGAATCCAGGCCCTCTAAGACATGGGAGATCTACCGCTGTGGGCACCATCTCCAGCTGAGAAGAAAGGGAAACTTCCCTGAAGCAGATCTGGAGGGAAATGGTTGAAGAAGTCTCTTTCCACTTGGACCTTCAACAAGGCCAGGAGGCCAAATAGCACATTTTCCAAATAAGGTTGTTCTTAGTGTTCTTGTCAACACGGTGCCTTTAAATTGCAGTACTCCACCTGGAATTACACGTGCATTCCTAAAAATGCTTTGCCGTTCTCATAGTCAGTGGTAGGACCACAGAGGCGTCAGTTGCGTGTCCGACTTCTGTCCTGTGTGTCCTGAGAGAGAAGAAATACCAAGTTAAAGGATTTATCCAGTCTTTTACTGTGCATCGTGGCAGAGGCCAGAACTCCTGGTCTGCAAAACGAGGAAATCTCTTACCAGCGTCTCAGTTTCTCCCCAGTTACAAGGCTGTAACACACGGGACTCGGGGCCCTCCAGCCGCCCCGGCATCGGGATTTTGCTGCCCTGTCATTAAAGGCCAGAGCCTTAACGGGGATGAGCAGAGCTGTAATGGAAAGCTGGGAGGACACTGCGTGGAAGGGAGATTCCTGCTTTTGTTTTGGAGACGTTGCTGGCCCCCCCAGCCCCTGCCCGGCTCCGCGAGCAGCAGAAGCAGGTCTGCCTGCCCGAGGCTGGGGGCGGCGGGGGCACGGCTGCCCTTCCACTGCTCGTGGCACGACCCCTGTCAGGGGAACGGACCCCACGTCTCCCCTCTTTGCCTGTCGGAACAACAGCCCTGGTTTATTACGGTACGAGCACTCGGGAGCTTACGTTGTCTTTGCCGAAGGCCGCCTGGATGCCCAGCGCTGGGAAGCAGCGGGGCACAAACTGGGGTGTTTACAGACTAGTTTTGGCTCCTAATGGGAGAGTTTTGATTTTGAAAAGCCTTTGTATCAAGCGAAGTTGCGCGCGCTTGTCCCCGACAAGCCGAGCCGGCAATTAAAAGGCAAAGTACCGTAAATCCTCTTTGCGAACGCTCCGAGTCCGGCAGCGTGCAGATCCCTTGCAATCTGTTCTATCCAGGGAAAGAAACCGGCGTGGGACCCGCGGGTTCTGCGGGGGGGGTCGGTGTTATCGGGGTGCGAGCGAGCCAAAGGCTTCATAGGAAAAGTACTATTTCTGCTGCCCAACCGTGCACTTTCCAAGCATTACAGACTGACATTTTTCTCTCATAGACACAGTTCCACAGACTGAAATGTCTTCTCAGAAGGTGGTGGTCGCTCTGCCCAAAACCCAGGTGAATCCTCTTTCCAGAACCCTCTGTATGAGCAATCCCGTCACCTGCACACCCAGCCCAGCAAGCGCCAGCTGGGTTTGCCTGCGTTCCCGAGCGTTTTTTGGGCATCAGGCCAAAATAAAGCGCATTATTTTGGCAGCCCCGAGGAGCGGAATCGGTGCTCGTCCCCTCGCAGCTCCTCAAAAAACGTGGGGGGGGGTCGCCTTAAATGGCTTTTCAACAGGCACAGCCTTGCTTGGAGCGGGGCGGGGGAGAACGGGAGGAAGCCCTTTCCTCCTACAAAATGTCCTCGGCTGTAATTCCTGGTTTCCCCCGCCAGATGGTGGCCGGGAATTGCTGTGAGCAGGCAGCTGCGGTGGGGAGTAGCCCCGTCCCGCTCCGTGTCTCTGTCTCCATCCCTGTCCCGCTCCCGGTCCCTGTCTCCATCCCTGTCCCGCTCCCGGTCTCCATCTCTGTCCCGCTCCGTGTCCCTGTCCCGCTCCGTGTCTCTGTCTCCATCCCTGTCCCGCTCCCGGTCTTTGTCTCCATCCCTGTCCCTGTCCCTGTCTCCATCCTGTCCCGCTCCGTGTCTTTGTCTCCATCCCTGTCCCGCTCCCGGTCCCTGTCTCCATCCCTGTCCCGCTCCCGGTATTTCTCTCCATCCCTGTCCCGGTCCCTGTCTCCATCCCTGTCCCGCTCCCGGTCTTTGTCTCCATCCCTGTCCCGGTCCCGGTCTTTGTCTCCATCCCTGTCCCGGTCCCTGTCTCCATCCCTGTCCCGCTCCCGGTCTTTGTCTCCATCCCTGTCCCGGTCCCTGTCTCCATCCCTGTCCCGCTCCGTGTCTTTGTCTCCATCCCTGTCCCGGTCCCTGTCTCCATCCCTGTCCCGCTCCCGGTCTTTGTCTCCATCCCTGTCCCGGTCCCTGTCTCCATCCCTGTCCCGCTCCCGGTCTTTGTCTCCATCCCTGTCCCGCTCCCTGTCTCCATCCCTGTCCCGCTCCCGGTCTTTGTCTCCATCCCTGTCCCGGTCCCTGTCTCCATCTCTGTCCCGCTCCGTGTCCTTGTCTCCATCCCTGTCCCGGTCCCTGTCTCCATCCCTGTCCCGCTCCCGGTCCTTGTCTCCATCCCTGTCCCGGTCCCTGTCTCCATCCCTGTCCCGCTCCCGGTCCTTGTCTCCATCCCTGTCCCGTTCCCGGTCTCCATCTCTGTCCCGCTCTGTGTCTCTGTCTCCATCCCTGTCCCTGTCTCCATCCCTGTCCCGGTCCCTGTCTCCATCCCGGTCCCCGGGCGCCCGCAGCCGCTCCCCGCTCCCTCCCCCCGCCCCGGCCAAGCACATCGCGGCCCCCCCGGCCCCCCCGCTGTGAGGCCAGCAGCCCCCCCGGGCAGGGCTGTTTGCCCCAAGGGCTTTGCCAGGCCGCCGGTACCGCGGTGTGTGCCCTGGGTATGCTCCCCCCGCTCCCCTCCCCGGGGTGGCCTGGGTTGAGCCGTGGCGTTTGTAAAAGTTTTCCTTGCTCGGGAGAAATTTGGGATGAAGTTTGTGTCACGGGTAGTGAGAGAGGCTCTTCGGCTGTTGTACCGCAGAGCCACAGAGCAAGGAGGGGCTGCGGGGGGGCTGCGCAAGGCAAGCTGGCTCCACTTCATGGAGATGCTTTTGTCAGACCCAAACCCGCGGGAGGGTGCTGCTGCGGCTGGGTGCTGCGCCGGGGCTGGGCACTGGGTCACAGAATGGCAGGGGTTGGAAGGGCCCTCTGGAGATCACCCAGTCCAACCCCCTGCCAGAGCAGGGTCACCCAGAGCAGGTGGCACAGGAACGCCTCCGGGCGGGTTTGGAATGTCTCCAGAGACGGAGACTCCCCCACCTCTCTGGGCAGCCTGTGCCAGGGCTCTGCCACCCTCACAGCAAAGAAGTTCCTCCTCGTGTTGAGATGGAGTTTCCATGTTCAAGTTTGTGCCCGTCATCCCTTGTCCTGTTGCCAGGCACCGCTGAGAAGATCCTGGCCCCATCCTCCTGACACCCGCCCTTTAGACATTGATCAGCATTGATGAGATAGACACCAATGGCTCTCCCCAGTCAGCCCAGCGCAGGGCCAGCTGGGTCCCAGTCCGGCTGTGGGACAGACCCTCTGGCAGACCCTCTGCTGGTGTGGGGGTGGCAGGTTCGCTCCTTCCACAGCACTTAGCACACCGGCTTGTTTCCCCGGTGCCGAGCCGCGCTCAGCGAAAGGCCCTAAAGACAAATACAGCTAATTATACCCTCAACGAGTAAGTGCCGCTTTTCCTTTTAAAATGTTTTGCTTTCTCGTTCGGTGTCCTTGGCTTAAGTGTTTGTGCCACATCTTTCCATCAATCAAGACCCGAGCAAACGGCAGGAGCCAGCACCAATTAGGCACAGCGCGGTCTCGCAGCTGATGCCCCCCCCGCGGGCCAGCGCGGCTGTCACTGGTGCGCGGCTCTCGCAGGCGGCGTCTTGATTCCCCCTGATTGTTTGTGTACACAAATTAAGCGGGAGCATCTCGCGGCGGTTTGATGGGATGTGCTACATGATGTGGAACAGAACAGGAGGGATCACAGGGAGCTCTTCTCCAGGGGAGACGCGAGCTGGCGGCTGCTCTGGAGGCGAGTCTGGAGTGAAATGGTCTGACTGGGGAAGGGGGAGGCAGGGGGAAGGGAAAGAAAAGAGTTGCGATGGAAAGATGCTCAGGACCTTTCTGACATTTTGAGGGTGGAAAGAGGGTGGTTCGGCACATGGATGGGTCAAGTTCACCACAAGGTTTTTGGTTTGGTTTTTTTTTTTTTGATAGAAAAGCAGCAGCAGAGACTCAGCACCAGCCAGGGCGGCAGTGAGGGGTGGTGTGCGCCCGGCACAGACCGCGCCGCTGCCGAGGGGCTGGGGTTTACAGAGCAGCCCTGCGAAGGGAGCGCGACTTGCCCACGGTCACCCCACAGGGGCAGGGACACCCACCTGTGTCCTTGTCCCGCTGTTGTGCTCAGCAAAACCTCCCCTCCCCGGTACCAGGGCCCCTCTACACATGGCCATAACCGCTCACCTGTGAGAAACCAACCCAAACTAAGAAGACCAGTGTGATGAAACCCCTCGGGTTGGGAGAGCCAGCACCGCTGCTGCCTGGGATGCCATCCCGGGGACAGCAGTGTCGTGCCTGGGGGTTGTTTCCTAGGGATCAATGCTTTTCCCAGGATCCTGTGCCCCGAGGCATTGCAGCAGCCTCTGGCACACCGCTATGGGAGAGAGAGGACAGCCCTGATGGCCCACAGCAGGCCCCGATTGCCCCTGGGCCACCGTCATGGGCATCCTCCCCGCTACGTTACAGTTAACTTCTCTGTCCCCACGGCTCTGCTGGGGACAACCAAGCGCTTCAGGGCAGAGCTGAGCTGGGGGGGACCCAGGTGGATGTTTGGATGGATCCTGCTCTCCCCAGGCTTTCTCCTGAAGCCCTGGCACAAAGCATCTGCCCCAGCTGCCTCCTCCTCCTCCTGCTGGGAGGGGAGGCAGAAGGAAGGGCAAATTTGGCTCCTCTCATCAGGCACGTGCCTGGGGTGGGGGTTTGCAGGGACAGCTCGAGCCGCGTGGGGGGCTCACTCCATCACACACTCCACCGTCCCCCCTGGGCTCGGCTGCCCGTGCTGCGGGTCTGCTGCGTGCAGTAGCTGTGACTGGTGTCTGGGACAGAAAAGCCATTTCACTTGTTGCCGCTTGTTGAGGGAAAATGAGCAGCAGGTGTTTAGTTCGTCACCACACCCCGTTGTACGGGGCTTTACCACCCCTGCGGGACCCAGCTCCACCGGGAGTGCCCTCAGCTGCGTTTTTCTGCGGAAGCAGAGGCTGAACACAGGCTGCACACACAACCCTCAGGCCATGAGATGCAGGACCTGCCTATTTTTCACCTCACTCGGCACATTTGCAGCGGGGTCACGTCTTGCCCTGCTCAGGCACAGGAGAATCACAGAATGGTTCGAGTTGGAAGGGACCTTAAAGATCACTCAGTGCCACCCCCTGCCCTGGGCAGGGACACCTCCCACCAGCCCAGGTTGCTCCAAGCCCCGTCCAGCCTGGCCTTGAACCCCTCCAGGGATGGGGCAGCCACAGCTTCTCTGGGCAACCTGGGCCAGGGGCTCACCACCCTCACAGCCAAGAATTTCTTCCTAATATCCAATCTAAATCTCCCCTCTTTCAGGTTAAAACTGTTACCCCTCGTCCTATCGCTCCCCTCCCTGATCCAGAGTCCCTCCCCTTCTCTCCTGGAGCCCCTTTAGGGACTGGAAGGGGCTCTAAGGTCTCCCTGGAGCCTTCTCTTCTCCAGGCTGAACCCCCCCAGCTCTCTCAGCCTGTCCTCACAGCAGAGGGACTCCAGCCCCCTGATCCGAGAAGCGCTGCTGGAGTCCCAGCGCACCGACAGGCAGCAGCCGGGGCAGGGCTCACACCACCTCGGAGACACCGCTGTGTCTGGCACAGATCCCTCCCCGGGGACAGGCAGCGGGGGCTCTTTACCACCCTGCTTTATTTGCATTTTGGCAGGACAGCTATTCCACAGCCCTTCTGCACCGAAACGCGGTGCCCGGCAGGTTGGCGGGGGCTGAGGCTCCTGGCTGCTCTCCCCGGCCCTGCATCCTGCACGGAGCCGCGGCGGGGGGAAGACATGGAAAAGGCTCTTGTCCTGCCAGAGTCCCTGCACGGCCAAAGCCCGCTAACCCCCAGCTTCCATGCCATGGCCCAAGCTTCCTGACCCCAGCGCCCGGCGAGGCGGCTGTTCGTAACCCCGGCACAGCAGCCCCTGCACCAGGATTTCATGTGACTGTTGTAAAAAAAAAACAAACCCCCCCAACCCGCAATGCCAGAGAGGGGCACTGTCAGGCGAGGGGCAGAAGGGCAGGGGAGCGCTGCCCCCCATCCCACCAGCATCCCAGCCCCCGGCCGGGGGAGCGGGGCTGGGGGCGGCCCCGGGGGGGGATCCCACCCCTCTGGAGCGGACTGGGGGGGCTGTATAACGCCGGCAGGCATTGGGTGTGTGGCATGAGCTGCTGGGGGAGCTCCTCCAATGGCTCCACTCATTGCTGGAGCCCGGTACTGCACGGGCACCCGGGGGTGGCCCCTCCAGAGGGTTTCTGCACCCCCAGCATCTCGGTCGGCAGCTCCTGCAGCTCCGGCATCTTGGTCTGCAGCTCCCGCAGCTCAGTTTCTGCATCTTCAGCATCTCAGTGTGCAATTTCTAGAGCTCCAGCATCTCGGTCGGCAGCTTCTGGAGCTCCAGCATCTCAGTCTGCACCTCCAGCATCTCGGTCAGCACCTCCAACATCTTGGTCTTTGCGTCTTCTGCACCTCCAACATCTTAGTTTCTGCATCTTGTGCACCTCCAGCATCTTGGTCTGCAGCTGCTGCTGCTCCACCATCGCAGTCTCTGCATCTGTTGCAGCTCCAGCATCTCGGTCAGCATCTCTGCCCCAGCAGCTGCTGTATCCTGCAGGTCTGGGGCTGGGAATGGGGGTCCTGAAGCCCCCGGGGGTTATTGCTCTGCCTGGGGAAGCCGGCAGTTGGGGCACAGGGCAGCCTCGCTCATCCCGCCTTCCTAATTTTACGCTGCAAAAACGTTTTATTCTGCTTTTAGCATAGTACTGTAAAGCAAAAAGCCTGGTGCTCCTGATTCTAGCATAACCCTGCTCTAAACCGAAGTAAAACCTCTCTGCAAGTTGTGAAACTCCTGCAGGGCTTGGCGAATTAGCGAGAGGTCGGATCATGGAGGCAGGACCCACTGCACCGGCCGGGAGGTGCCTCAGCACGGCCAGGTGCCCCCGGTCATGGCCAAGTGTGGGCAGCGCTGGCAGGGACAGCCCCGTCCCCATCCATCCGCGGCAGGGTGGCCCCGCTGGTGTACCCCGCTGATGGTACAGCCAAGGTGTAGCATCACCCGTGGCTGTGTCCGTTGTGCCCATCCCCGCTGTGGGCAGGGTGCCACCACCTTGGGTCAGCTGCCCAAAGGGAACTTTCTTCATGTTTCGTTCCCTCTGAGCAGGACCCCTGTTTTCCCGAGGAAAGGGCTCTGCCCTGAGCTGCTCCGCCTGTCCCCAAGGTGCTGGGCAAGGAGCAGCCGTGTCAGGGCATCATGGTGGCAGCGAGCCGGAGAGTGAGGGCAACCAGGCCCACCCAGGCACTTGCCCACCCTCCCCGCTGCCTGCCCCCGGCCTCATCCTGCGCCAGGCTCCAGGAGGACGATTTTGCCTTCTGGGGGTCGCTGTCATTATGCCGGTGCCCATGGGGGACGTGGTGGTGGGGGACTAGATGGGACCCCGTTGGGGGGTTGGACTAGATGATCTCCAGAGGTGCCTTCCGATTCTATGATTCTATGATTCTGTGACCCCTGCAAGGGATGCCCATGGGGAGCCTGGGCTCTCCCAGCCGGCACCTTCTCCCCTGTCCGGGTCGGGAAGGGGGTGGGATCACTGGGCTGGGCAGGGGCACACCGTACACTAGGGCCGGGCTTCTGGAAGCCGGCGACTCCCAAACTGCCCAGCTCACCTCGGGTCTGGACCAGGGTGGGTGACTCTTTAATCCCCCAGGCTTGAATAGCTTTATTTGTTGCGTTTGTGCGGCTGCTGAGCCGGTTAAATGCTTGTTACAGCAGGGACGGGCTGCGCGAGGGGTGAGTAAATCAGTGCCGCGCATGGTGAAGCACAGCAAATACTGCCCTTCTGTGCTCTTCCCCCACTCCTTTTATTAGCTCCTTCTAATGTGTTTATGGGTTTTATTTCAGCGGATCCGCTGTCTTTTAACGGCTGTTGTTCTTTTCTGTACTTGGCCGTGAGAAGAGCTGTTTTATTTTTAGTTACTCATGCTTGGTAAAAAATTTAGGGGTTAAATTGTCAGGAAAATCATAACACCGAATGTCCTGACACTGCCGGGGAGGCTCCGCTGGTGCCAGGATGCTCCAGATAAGGATGGAGGAGGGAAAGCAAACGCAGCGATAAGGGGTCCAGGCGTAAAACACTGATATCAGGCACTGCAGCATGTGAGGTACAGCAGAAAGAAACCCAGGCGTTTTCCAGCTCCACTTTGCAACAACGTGTTTATTGGGTACGCTAAAAAAAAAAAAAAAAACCCACAAAAATAGAAAACCGAAGAGATGCATAGACTGCCCTATCGCATGCTCTACGTGCCTACCCGAGGTACAAAAATCAGAACTACTTTGGACATGTTGTAACCACAGCCGTGCCAGGAGGTTGTAGGAGCGAGCGTGTGGGGCGAGGTGACACAGGACCCGGAGGGGACCCAGGAGAGCGGCACCGGCGGGTGCGATGCAGCTGCACGGGCGCCCGCATCTGCCTTCTGATGCATGCAGCCAAAGACCCGCTGTTTGTCCCCATTTCCCAGCACGCGAGGAGCCTCCTGCCTGCCTCCTGCCTGTCTGCCAGCTCGCCAGGGCACAGCCGCGACCTGCCGGCTGACCGACGGTGCTTCCCCAGGTACCCTCTGCCTTTTGGGGCTCTCGCCCTCTCCCCGCGCCCTCCGGGTGACCGCCATCCCTTCCGAGTCCCTCCTCCTTGTCACCTCCGACTCCCAGGGGTGCCGGCGGGCCGGGTGGGGAAGAGGAGGGGAGGGGTGGGGGGCAGCAGGGTTGGTTTCGGCTGAGGCAGCGCCTCTCCCCACCCAGCCCACCTGAGTTTCCAGCCGCTGCCGCTGCCACCGGCGCCTTCCCGCGGGCGGCCGGCTCAGCACACCGAGCAGCTGTTGGTCTTGTTCATGGGAGGCCTCAGTGCCTGCTCCTTGGGCAACGTCTCCCTCCTCTTGCAGAGCGCCGGGCTGAGCCGGCTGGGCAGGTTGGCTTGCTGCAGCAGCTCCCTGAAGACCTCCAGGACGTTCTCGTTGTCCTTGGCTGACGTCTCCACGAAGCGGCTGTTCCAGTCCAGCTCCACCAGCGACAGGGCATCCTCCGCCGGCACCTGCCGCTCGCCACCGCTCTCTGCCTTGTTGCCCACCACCACGATGGGAGGGAACTTGTCTTCCTTCACCTCCAGGATCTCCTCCCGCAAGCTCTTGACGCTCTCAAAGGACTCGGCATCATCTACGGCGTAGACCAGGGCGAAGGCATCGCTGTTCTGAATGGAGAGCTTCCTCATGGCCGGGAAGGAGTAGCTGCCGCTGGTGTCCAGGATTTCCACCGTGACCGTGGCCCCGCTCACCTCGTACTCCTTGCTGTGCAGCTCCTCCACCGTGCGCCGGTGCTTGGGCTCGAAGGTGTCCATCAGGAAGCGGCGGATGAGGGCTGTCTTGCCCACGCCGGCAGCACCCAAGAAGACCAACCGCACGTGGTTCTTCTCCTTCACCACCGGGGACATGGCTGGGCGCAGAGGGGTCGGGATGCTCCGCAGCTGGCGCTCACCTCACGGGTGTCCCTGGGTGGCCGCAGCCCTGGCGTCCGTCCGTCCGTCCTCCCCTGCACCGTCTCGGTGCAGCTGGGGAAGTTTGGTGCCACCTCCCTGCAAACTTCTGTCGGCTGTTCTGCTGTGCGGACGCTACAGTCCCCAAGTCCAGCTCATCTTTTATCCTGGTTCCTCTCTGCCATGTGGCACCCGGCTGTCCAATCTCCGTGGGTTGAGGGTGCTGAAGGAGAGGGGGGGTAGGGAGGGAGGAGAGTGGGGTGCTCCGGGCCAATCCGCGGAGCTCAGTCCTGGAAAGAGCCACTCCAGCCCTGGAGAGCACCGCGCTACGTCGCACATTGCGCTTGCATCGCCCGCCGCCGCCGGTAGCACCGGGGAGCCGGCAGCGTCGCAGCCGTCACGCTGCGCCAGCCCTCCTGCCCGTCTCCCCTCCCTGGAGATTAACCCGAGCTCCTTGGCGGGGGCTGGCTGGCGGCAGGGGAGCCGGGTGGGGGTCCCCCACCCATTGGGCGGCTCATGGACAGACATGGCAGGGGGGCTGGCCGGTCACCCGCAGCGGTCCTTGCACTTTTTTGGGGCTGGGGGCTTGTTTGTGTCCAACTCTTTCCTGAGCCTATGAAATATTTGAGCTGAGGGGAAAAATAAAGTCTCCCTGAAACCCGTGCGTCATAACCTCCGCGTTCAGCTGTCAGTTATTCTGTGATTTCTGTGAAATATTTAACCTGAGGGGAAAAGAAAATCTCCCTGAAATTGATGCATCGCCATCTCCAGGAGCAGCCGTGGGTGGGAGCGCCGGCCGTCACCCGGCTTCGGCAAAGCCGTGACCCAGAACGGAGGGTTGGTTTCTGGGGCGGAGAGGCGGGATGTGTGTCCGTCCCCGTCTCCGCGTGGATGGGCATCGCCTCTGGACGCGGGACTGCCCGTGGCGGTGCAGGTCTGCACCTCTGTGTGTGTTTCCTCAGCCGTCGCCGTCCCCGTTTCACGCTGGAGTTGTTCCAGGAGCTGATTCAGGCAAAGTGCAAATACAAAGGGCACTTGCTCAAAAGTTAAAATAAGTTTTTATCCCAAATTTGTGCGTGTATGGATTTTTCTAGCTTTGGACTGGTTTCTGTAGTTTTAGAGCAGTTGGATTTCTTTCCATAGTGAAGTGCCAGTTCCGGCATTTAGTTCTGGCTGAATTTATTCTGTTGATTTCAAAAGCCCTTTTCACGAGAATGATTCCTGCCTCTTAATCCCCCAATTACCGTCACATGTTAGCCACGTTAAGAGCTTTCCCTACCTGATCTTATTCCCAAGAGAGCCAAGAGATTGCATGGGGGTGAGCAGAGTCCTGCCCGGGGCTCAGCCTGCCCTGGGAGAAGGGGAAGGTTGGGTCCCTAACAGGACTGGCAATGGGACAAAAATACCCAGTGCCCCACGGCACCCTGAGGGGTTTTGCACCATCTGGTGATGCACCTTCACTGGCCAACGTGAAGCTCTTTCCGGAGAGACTTGCTGTGCCACGAGCAGAGCCAAAGGAGGACTGAGCCGCAGGAGATGGAAGGAGCTGAGGCTGCAGAAGATGTGATGGCACGGCCGTAGGACCACGGCGGGCCAAAAACCAGGAGAAGAGGTGGATGAGCAGAAGGTGCTGGCTTTAGGCACGTTACCAAAACGGTGATTGCGTTTTGGTGCCTGGCGTGCCATCAACATCAGTGGAAGTGAAGAACTGAAGACAAGGAGGAAGCAGGGCATGACAGATAATCTCACCCCAGTTTAGGAAGCTGTTTAAAGACAAAAAACATTTTTTTTCTATTACAAAAGAATTTGGTTAATGCTGCTTTGTGCTTAGATAGACATAGCGATGGGGCTTTTCGAGAGAGGCGGTGAAAGGGTTTCCCGTGGTTCCTCCCCGCTGGCTCTGGTGAAGCTCCGCAGGGCGCAGCCGGCTCTCAGGAGGTGCCAGGGGCCTGTGCCGTGCCCTCACCCCTGCTCAATTTCCCAGTATTTCATTCCGAAGGGCCTCAAAACATGGATCTGTTCAACCTCACAACACCCAGTGTCTCTCTTACAGGTGCAGAAATGGTGCCCAAGGTGAAGGAGGAACCGGTGGCAGGGGGGAACGGGGACCCCGGGCTCCAAACGCCCCATCCTGGCTCTAAACCATCCCCGTTATTGCCAGCGCCCTGCGGGCAAGGAGCCGACGGACACACTGGGAAACCCCAGCTGTGGAGAATTTCCCAAATTGTGGCTGGGAAGGTGACCCTGGTGCCATGGGAGCCACCACCAGGTCACATCACTAGTGCCATATCTGCATTTTGGGTCATTTCTGCAAAGAACCGATGTGTCCTGCGTGGTCTGGCCAGGGTGAAGAGCCAGCCCTGGCTGGGCTAGACAAAGAGATGTGCTGCGGCCGAGAAGCTGCCCTGCCTCGGCGCCGCGGTCGCGCGCAGCCTCTCTGTACGTCCCCAGTGATTTTTCACATCAGTTGTCTCCCCGTGGTTTTCACATCTGTGCTGCTATGGTTACCGAGAGCCTGAAAGGTTTTAAATCTCCCTCAGAGCAATGGAGGATTTCAGGGGTAATCTTGTTAAGAGATGAGCAATGAATATTTCCAAAGGCCTTTTGCATGAATATCTCGTTCAGTATTAGCTTATGTCGGCTGACAGCAGGGAAAGCGAAGCGCGGGGGGACTGGGGGCGAGGAAGGGAAGAAACCAGAGAGGGATGAATGCAGCGACTTGTTTTCCAGACACGCTTGCAGCCTTTTGTGTCCAGAATGATGTGCTTAAATACTGTATTTTTCAAGGAGGGCTTGGCCAGCCACCTTGGGTCAGTTGTTATGACCCAATAATGGGTCATAATGGGTCATTATGGGGTCGATAATGACCCATTATTGGGTCATAATACCCTTTGGTATTGTAGCCCAATGGCTATACCCAATTGGTATTATAGCCCAATGGGTCACGGCTACCAAGATGATGAGGGGACTGGAACACCTCTTTTATGAAGAAAGGCTGAGGGATTTGGGTTTTTTTAGTCTGGAAAAAAGACGACTGATTGGGGATCTTATCAAAGCTTATAAATACCTAAAGGGCGGGTGTCAGGAGGATGGGGCCAGGATCTTTTCAGTGGTGCCCGGGGACAGGACAAGGGGCAACGGGCACAAACTTGAGCATAGGGAGTTCCACCTCAACATGAGAAGGAACTTCTTTGCTGTGAGGGTGGCAGAGCCCTGGCACAGGCTGCCCCGAGAGGTGGTGGAGTCTCCGTCTCTGGAGAGATCCCAAACCCGCCTGGAGGCGTTCCTGTGCCACCTGCTCTGGGTGACCCTGCTCTGGCAGGGGGTTGGAGGAGGTGATCTCCAGAGGTCCCTTCCAACCCCGGCCAGTCTGTGATTATAAAAAAAATAATATTTAAAGCCTCTGTTTCCCCCAGGAAAAGACTCAGGGGGCCTTTATGGGCACTCGGAGAGGGGGACACAGGAGAGCCCTGTATCCTGTGAGCCGTGCATTGGGCCACGGGGACCGGCTGAGATGGCGGGCGGAGCCAAGATGGCTCTTGGCTTCAGCAGGGCTGCGGGAGCGTCCAGGATCCATCACCTGTGGGGTTTAGTGATTCTGGTGGAGTGTTGTATCCTGCAGCGAGGGGACGTGCTGCACCCGTGGGGACCGGAGCATGGCGGGGGCAAAGCCTCTGCCAGCGCTGAACCGCAGCATGTGCCCGTGGGAGAGGGGACCATGATGCCCCGAGAGGGAGGCGGGGAGGGAGCAGGGAGGGAGAACAGCCCCGAGCTGCTGGCGGGCAGGAGAGCAGGCAGCAGGAGGAAGGACGGAGGGACAACAGCAGTGATGGGGCACAGACGAGCTGGGGATGGGTTTGGGGCAGGTGGAGCCCCACACCCCGCAATCACAGGCAGGTCTGGACCAAGGGATGCTTGGAGATGTGCAACAAGAAGGTTCTTGGTCAGCCTTGCCCCAAAGCCAACAGCCACAGCGCGGTGGGATACCCTGGGGGGAGGCGAGGGATGGTCCCCACGGTCCCAGCCGGTGCCAGGGCGCAGGCAGAGCAGTGACTCCAGCCTGAAACGCTAGCCAGTCCCTGCCTGGGCACAGCCCCCGCGGGCTGGGCAGCCTTCAGCAGTCAGGAGAGGGCGGTTTGGGGCAGAACGCCGGAAAATGGTGTGTGCACTGCTGCTTCCCACCATGTGCTGGCAGGGGAGAGCTGGGGAGCAGCAGCAGCAGCAGATGGAGGGACGAAGGTAGAGGAGGGAGCTGAGCTGGACCCCCGCCTCCTGGAAAAAGCCAACAGAACTTGGTACGGGAGAAACTCTGGGCTCTGCATAAGTGACACGCTCCCTTCCCGCTGCTGCTCGCAGCCCGGGACGCGGGACACCGTGGTGCCTCTTCTGTCCCTGAGCCAGCCCACGCTGGAGGGACGGAGCTCCTCTGCTGGAGGGGGTGAGCTGAGCTCTCCCAGGTAAAGGCCCTAATGTTCTGACGCGTTTTGCAGCATCTTTTACAAACGTTCATTTTTATTTCACTTAGCAAGCCTTACGTTTGGTGCCTTGAAGTGATTGTGCGAGGGTGAACCCAAAAGAGCATGGAACCTTTCCCACCAGCCGAGTGCTCCCAGCCCCGCTGCCGGACTGGTCTCCGCTGCAGCTCTGAGCTTCAGTAGGACAATTTGCAAGGAACAGCCCGTGCTGCGACTGGATGAGTTTTTGGGGAGCTCGTATCTCAATGCTCAGCTGTCACGGTTCAGAGGGGACGGTAAACACCGAGGAAGCCAGGAACAATATTCTCCGGCACAGTGCTGGAGCAGCTGGTGCTGGGCATCGCTCCATTCCCGGACACGGTGCCCCAGTAACCTGCGCTGCCCAGCTGGCAGATCACCGCACGGTCACACACGGGGTGAAGCTTTCCCAGCTGACGGGAACGATGTGCCTTGCCCATGAAGCATCATTACAAGCACCTGGATTATGGCAGTCCCAGGCACAAATACAGGTTGGGCGGAGAATGGCTTGAGAGCAGCCCTGAGGAGAAGGAGTTGGGGGTGCTGGTGGGTGAGAAGCTCAACATGAGCTGGCGATGCGCGCTTGCAGCCCAGAGAGCCAACCGTGCCCTGGGCTGCATTAAAAGAAGCGTGGCCAGCAGGGCGAGGGAGGGGATTCTGCCCCTCTGCTCCAATCTGGGGAGACCCCACCTGGAGTGCTGTGTCCAGCTCTGAAGCCCTCAGCACAAGGAGGACATGGAGCTGTTGGAGTGGGGCCAGAGGAGGCCCCGGAGATGCTGGGAGGGCTGGAGCCCCTCTGCTGTGAGGACAGGCTGAGAGAGCTGGGGGGGTTCAGCCTGGAGAAGAGAAGGCTCCAGGGAGACCTTAGAGACCCTTCCAGTCCCTAAAGGGGCTCCAGGAGAGATGGGGAGGGACTCTGGAGCAGGGGGGGTTATGACAGGACATGGGGTAACGGCCTCAAGTTGAGAGAGGGTAGATTTGGATTGGATCTCAGGAAGAAATCCTTTGCTGTGAGGGTGGTGAGCCCCTGGCCCAGGTTGCCCAGAGGAGCTGTGGCTGCCCCATCCCTGGAGGGGTTCAAGGCCAGGCTGGACGGGGCTTGGAGCAACCTGGGCTGGTGGGAGGTGTCCCTGCCCAGGGCAGGGGGGTTGGAACGAGATGATCTTTAAGGTCCCTTCCAACCCAAACCATTCTGTGATTCTGTGCCCATGGTTTAATTCATGATGTACGTGAGAGCAGCTGCGTTTTCAGCCAGGGCTTTCTGGTGTTCCAGCTGAGAAGGTGAGAAGGAAGCGGTCAGTAATGAGAATCTCTGGCGAGACCATCTCTGCTGTGTCCCCAGCTGCTGCCCATCACCGCAGGCAGTGGCCTCGTGGGGTGAATCCTTGTTTCTCCCACCCGGAATGAGCCCTGGATGGGAGACCAGGCAATATCGGGAGAGGGGAGGAGAGGGCTGGCAGCAAGTTGTCCTGTATCAGGGGTCGGCGAGGCAGGGCCTCACCCCGGTGTGGGGACACCCGGCCGCGCAGGAGGGGGTTAAACCTGCCTCTGCCGGAGATTAAATCCAAATGGCCTTTGATTTAGCAACAGGTGAGAGGAGAAATCTGAACCGCTATCATCACTTCCACCCCCACTTTAAAGGGAAGCCGCAGCCCTCCCTGATGCATAGATGGATGAGCCATACGTGGTGCTCCGTGCTCTGTCTGGAACAGCGTGTTGCCGCACGGATCCTGTTCCCGGCGCTGGCGGGGCCGCCGTGGGGCACATGCCACCCCGAGCGGGGAAAACCTGTGGCTCAGCCTTGTTTTGGGGGGGCACATGGGGGTGACCAGCCCTGGAGAGGGTCACACGAACCCTGGCTCCTGCCCCACTGCCTCCCTGGGGCTTGTCCCCCCCCACCCAGTGCCAGATGGGGTTAATGGCTTAAAAACCTTAATTGCACGGAGGCAGAAGTTGGTTGGAAGATGCGAGGGCTGAGGTTTGCCCATAGCCCTGGTCTGGGCGTCAGCAGGGAGAGGGGAGGAGAACTGAGCTGGATTTGGGGTCCTCCAGTGCCGGTGGAGGAGGGATGGGAGGAGATCCCCGCTGGCGTGACCAGCTGCATGACCAAGGGCATCCCTGTGGCATGCCCTGCCCGAGGGGACAGGACCTTCCCCAGGGATGGGGCTGATCCAACCTGCAGCCAGGCTGGTGGCAACCAATGTCACCCGTGCAGCCACCAGAGAGGGTGCTCAGCCCCCGTGTCGTGGCCGCGGCAGCCGGTCTCAGACACGGGGGTGAAGGGAAGCTGACCCTGGCACGGGCGCTTCCCAGCTCATCCTTCCCCCATATGACCAACCTCTTCCAAGCAAAAGAGGTCATCTTGGGTTTGAAACCCCACCTTGACCCAAGCCAAGCCCCTTTTCCTGCCGCAGCCCCCCCCAAGGGGACCGAGGGACCTGCGCCAGCGTGGCGGGGGGGCGGGCAGGGAGCCCACGAACAGCCTGTACTAGACAACCCTGGGTAATAAAATCTAGTCTCCCTGTAAACAAATGTCTTGCTGAGGACTAAAGGGATTTAGCGCAGCTGTTCTCCAGCTTGGAGGAGTTTCTATAGCATCTCTTATCTTGTCCTGGCCGGGATTATTAGCTGGAGCGACAAGCTCGCCTCTCTTAGGGCCACCGACACAGCTTTTCCTTGGGTGACATGAGGTGACACACTCTGTGGCAGCGCTCTCAGGTCATCAGGAGATGAAAAGTGTGATGCCGGGGTCTCAGGCATGTGTCTCTGCAGCCCCGAGGTGCCGTACGGGAGCAGGGCTCCAGCCCAGCCCCTTCCCAGACAGGCTGCAGCGGTCCCGGTGGTCCCAGTGCCTGGCTCTGCCCAGCTTTGTCCACTGTGGTGGCATCAAGGAGGGAAGCCCAGCCCCAGCACGTGCCTTAACCTCTCTGGACACAAGCATACGGCTTCATATTAGCGCTGAGCTGCGTTGAGGGCCAATAAATGCAGCAACCGGTCAACTGATGGGGTGTTACAGGGTTCGTGGAGCAGCCGGTTTCCCCCACGCTGCTCCAAGCAGGGCTGAGTCTCCTCCATGTGGGGTTGAACCTTGAACCTCCTCCACCTGGGGCTGACCCTCCTCCCTGGGGGGGGCTGCAGCCGCAAAAGGCAATGGGTGGGTGGGCTGGGGGCAGGGAGGATGCTGTCCCCATCCACCCCCAGGCACGCTCCCTGCATTCACCCTGGGCCGCTGCAAATCATTCAGTCTGGGCAGCAGTGGGAGGCTCTCAGCTGATGCTACTGTAGGCATGAAAGCCCTAAAATAACACTGGGCTTTCCTGGGTTCAGGGTGCAGGTGGGGAAGGGCAGGGAGAGGGGCCAGGAGCAGATGTGGGGGGGGACAAGGATGCTGACAGACCAGTGGGGCTGACCGTGAAAGAGGGGTGAAAAGAAATGGCACAAAGTGCAAGGCCAGGCTTGCAGGGGCGTAGCTGGCAGGGCACCTCTGGATGACCGACACATGTACGGGTAAGGTATTTCCAGGAGCAGGGTCCTGCCATTGTCCAAAAAACTTAAATGTGAAGAGAGGAGCTACTCGGAAGCTCAGAGAAAGCCTGGCACCTCCAAGGGGTGACTGAAGGGCTTTGGGGAGCCGGGAGTGGATATACGGCTTCTCAGAAGGGAGATGGGATCTTCAGCAGATCCACGGTGTTAGCACAAGGTGGGTGCAGCAGGGTCTGGAGCTGGCAGGAGATGCCGGACACCCTGGACTCGGGAGATGGGAGCACAGAGAGGGGTCTCACGGGCCCCCCCACCAGCTTGCCATGGAGCCCGACCAAACACCCCTGCCTGCCTTCACCCAGGGTGCTCCTGCTCAGGCCGGGACTGTGTCCCCTCTCTGCCAGGCTGTCACCAAGGCGGCTGCTGCCGCCAGCCTCACGTCTGGCCTCGGCTCCCCAGCAGCCGGGCGGCCGCCCCTGTCCACGAGCGGCGTTCGCAGCGGTGCCTCCCCTGACCCGTGTCTTAACGCGAGCGGCGCTCTGCAGCGTGCCCCGGTGCGAGGGCAGGCAGACGTGACGCTCTCGCCTTGAAAATCAACCGCTTCTTTTTCTTTTTTCTTTTTTTTTTTTTTTCCCGAGTGCATGAAAATGTCATGTTGTAAACATCCCCCCGTGGTGCCGCCTGCCCGCGGGAGCCTGCCCGTCACCGCCCGCGAGGGACGGTTCCCCGCCGACTCCGTCGCCTTTGGGGAACGAAAACCCTCCGTGGTTTTCATTCCACGGTCCTCTACCCTTTCCCCACTGACCCCGTGTCCTTAAATAACAAAATAAGCTTTTATATCACAGGGGCAAAAGTGACCTTGGTGTTGTCCCAGATCTGAGCTGATTTTTGCTGTAGCCACGTTTACGGTCACTGCTCCTTCCTTTTCAGGGCATGAGCAAAGGATGGGTCTATCAGGGGCAAAAAAAGGGGGTTTCATGCATTTTACAATGACGTTCACACACAACGGTGTGGGCTGTGTGTGTCCTGCGAGCTGGGGGACGGGTGTCCTGGGGTGGCAGCCCTGTGGCTGTTGAGTCTCAGCGGTTTTGGTCTGCCTTCCCCCAAAACTTCTCCTCCTGCCTCTTTTGGGGTTCGGTGGAGGGTACCTCTGCCTGGTCCCCGCACCGTCCCCGCTCCCTGAAGCCGGCGTCACCGTAAGAGCTCCTGACAGTGCTGCATGAGCAGCCGCTGTCTCCGCTCTGCAGACTGCGCCGAGGGCTCTGGCGCGACCGCAGCCTGTCAGGACATTTCATTTTTAAAACATATTTTCTGTCGGTGAGGATCAGCCGCAGCCGTCCCTGTTCAGCCCCCGGGGGCACCATCCCGCTGAGCTCTTGCGTGCCCGGCTCCATGACGCTCTCCAAACTTCTGGCATCCGCCCAGCCCTTGAGCCCTCCTGGTTTCCCCACGTTGTTTTCATTCCGAAGGAAGCAAACTGGTGTCGGTGAGCCGTGAAATGGCACCTTCCCCTCCCTGCCTGCGGCTGGAGTCTGCTGCGGTGGGACTCTGCCCTGCCCCAAAGGACGAGTCTTGCCATGTCTCTGGTGCCCAGAACACCTTGGCCACCTGCAAACCAGCTGTGAACATGAAAAGGCCCCTCTCAGGGCGGTTAATGGGGTGAGTGTCTGTGAGCAGAGGCGCTGGGGACTGTCCCCAGCAGGACAGACTGCCAGCTAAACCGGGAGGAGTGATGCTCTGGGAATAAAAGATGAAGAACCAAAAAGCGCATTTGCAAGAGGGGAGTGGAGGGCAGGGGACATTGCACGAGCCAACCTGGGGCTTCTCTACTCTGCTCTTGTGAGACCCCACCTGGAGTGCTGCGTCCAGCTCTGGAGCCCTCAGCACAAGAAGGACACGGAGCTGTTGGAGCGGGGCTAGAGGAGGCCACGGAGATGCTGGGAGGGCTGGAGCCCCTCTGCTGTGAGGACAGGCTGAGAGAGCTGGGGGGGTTCAGCCTGGAGAAGAGAAGGCTCCGGGGAGACCTTAGAGCCCCTTCCAGTCCCTAAAGGGCCTCCAGGAAAGCTGGGAAGGGGCTGTTTGCAAGGGCATGTAGCGACAGGACGAGGGGCAATGGTTTAAACTAGAGCAGGGCAGGTTTAGATGAGACATTAGGGAGAAGTTCTTTGCACTGAGGGTGGTGAGACACTGGCCCAGGTTGCCCAGAGAGGGGGTGGAGGCCCCATCCCTGGAGACATTCAAGGCCAGGCTGGATGAGGCTCTGAGCAACCTGATCCAGTTGAAGATGTCCCTGCTGACTGCAGGGGGGTTGGACTAGATGGCCTTGAGAGGTCCCTTCCAACCCAACACATTCTGTGATTCAATGGTGGGGAAAAGGGGGGCTCAGGTCTGCCCTTCCCTGTGGGGCCAGAGGGCACGGCTGAGAGCCATGGGGTCTCCTGGCATCAGAGCTGCTCCTGAGCGCCCCAGCAGAGCTTTGTGGCTCTTCAGTGGCTTGGAAGATGGGGAATGACATGCACTTCGCTTCCATCAGCCTCCTCGGGCATCAGCAGGAAACAGAGACGAGCCGGCAGCAGTAAGATACCCCGTGCAGCTGCTTTATGCTCAAAATCAGCTCTTGTTTTTATCAAGGCCAGCGTAACTCCAGTGGCACCGGGAGAGGAGGGGAAGCTGATATAACACCAGGATTTGAAGACCTCTTCGCATCTCCCAAACGGGGCCACGCTCGCCCCGTGGGTCAGGCAGGATCTCCTGCAGCACCCGGCTGGCTTTATTTTCCTTGTGCAATGACCTGTGTGCGTGCTCATGTGTTTCGCTCCTCTCCCTTCCAATAACATTTAAAACAATTGCCCATATTTAACCAGAGCTGATGGATGTGGCTTGTTGTGCTGAGGCTGGCCAAGTTCCTTCTCGTTTCACAGCAGGGACGTGGGAAGGGAAAAAAAAAAATCCCAGCCTTCAAAACACGGCTCCAGTTCCTCGGGTCGGTCCCTCTGGCCGAGTGCTTGGAGTTGCCAAAAGCCTCTTCAGGAGCAGCCAAAAGGGGAAGAGAAGTGAGATTTTTTTACAAGGTGAACTGAGCCGAGGAAGGCAAAGCACTGCGCTCGCAGAGCAGCTTCTTTAAAGGTGAAAATAATAGTGCAAAGCTGGAAATCGCCAACTTACCACAGTGGAGACATGTCCATGGGGGCTGGCAGGGGAGCCCAGGCAGGGCTGCAGCCGCCTCCTTTACACGGTGCTGCTCGCCCTGCACAGGGTCTTCTCCAGCCCATGGTCCAGCAGGGCTGTGGACACCAAGGGAGAAGCACAAAAAGCCTCTGAGATCCTCCCAAATGCCTCTGAGATGCTCCCAGAGGCCAGGCACTGCTCTGCGTGAGCGCACAGAGGTGTCCTGCAAACGCACCTTGTCCTCCCGGGGAGCTGCTCAGTGACACCTTGTCTCTCAGACCCGTCGTACTTGCACCCTGGCTGCTGAGAGGTACAAGTTAATCTGTGCGATTAATTGCCCACCGAACTCACCTCCCTTCCAGAGGGGGCACGGGGGTCCCGAGCTGAACCCCGAGCTGCAGCAAAGCAGGAACAGGGACACTTTGTGGGCAGCAGCATCCGCAGCATCCGCAGCATCCTTCCTCCGGTGCTTGACAAAAGCACAAGCCTTTGCCGTTATCAGAGGACTGAATGCCCAAAAGGGAGTGATCCTCTTGACCTACACTTTAAAACTTATTTAGAAGTGGCGAGACTGGGACCAATCCTGCCTGAGCCCAGGGAGCGGGGATTTTGGGCTGCTGCAAGCTCAGGGGTAAGAGACAAGCGTGTTTATTTACCCAGCCCTTGCTCTACGTCCCATCACAGGGCACGGCAGGAGACAGCACGTGCGGCATCGCGTCTACCCGAGGGTGGGAGCGGAGGGACGAGGGGATGTCCTTCCCTCCCCCCACCCTGCAGCTGCACCGTGCTGGTTCCCCCCGGGCCTGATCCGCACGCGGCGCCAGCGCCGGTGGGGAGACCTGCCCCGTCCCCGAGAGGCGAACGCCGGGAAATTGGGGCTGTGGCATGGGCGGCCGGTCCCTGCTCTCTGTAAAGAAGCCTCTTCCTGGGATGGATGGGGAGAGGGAGCCCCGTGAGCACACCAACCTGCGTCCGCCACAGGCAGAAACACCCCGCAGTTTAATTCCCAGAAGCCCTGCCGCCTCTGCCATTCCTGCCTGCCCAGCGCAAGGAGAGCAGCAGCCCAGTCAACCCCCGTAACCGTCGATTGCCACGTGCTGTGGCTCCTGGAACCCAGGAGGTGGGCAGGCAGCATCCCACCGGACTCACCGGGTCCCAGCAGAGCAGTCACAGCCCCAGTCCTGCCTTTGGAGGTGGGAGCAACTCCCAGTAACTGAGGCTGTTTCAGGACAGCTCATGGCACGTCCCCACCACCACGGCCACCTCCATGGATGTCCCTGATCCCTTCAGAGCCACCCTAAGTGACCAGCTCAGCCCGGCTCACACTTGTTTATTAGCGAAGAACCATCCAGAATGAGCCCTTCCTTCAAGGATGCTGTTTCTTGTCACTCTGTCACGTCCACAAAAATGCTAAGGCGGCGCCGTGAAGCATAAATGACACGTTCTGGCAGCTGACATCTCCAGGAGGAGTTTAGCATGAAGACAAAACAACCCTACGGTGAGTTAATGTTCCCGAGCCGCCGTCCTACAAAACCCAGGACGCTCGTGATGCCCAAACAGGGGAAAACAAAGGCGAGGGTTTGTCCGTATGACAAGCGCCAGCGGTGCGGGGTGACCTGGCACGGCCAGATGTGTTTGGCATTTCTCTGGCCCCGCTGCCTCATAAGTTGGATTTGCTGCTGCCTTGTCACGCTCCAGGTGGCAGGGTACCTGTGCCCCAGTGTTGGGGGGGGGCACGGCTGCATGGTGACCCTCGGACAAGTGCTGGCATATGCTCCTGCCCTCAGGTGGACTCAGATAAAAGGGTCTTTCAGGGTTGGGAATGAAGAGAATAGTGTTTGCACATACACGGCTGTGTTTGTGCAAAGTTTTTGTTAAAAAAAAAAAAAAAAAAAAAAGAAAAGAAAAAGTTTGCCAAGTCACGGCACCAGCACGGACTAAAGGCAGAGTAAAGCACGGTGCTGGGATCGGGCTGCAGCGATGTCCTCCTGCGAGCTTCTGCCCACTTCTGGCCGCTGCCTGCTCCATCCTGCCTTGTCTGAAGCCCACTCCTTCTCTTTTTTCCCCCGTATATATATTTATTTTTATATACGGGGCACGATACAGGCACTTTGTCAAGCTCGTGTTTGAAGACATGGCCTCTGCCCTCCCCGGCCCAGCACAGCTCAGGCAGGTTGGGATGGAGGACTGGGTCCCAGGGAGGGATGCTGCGCCGAGGCCGACGGTGCTTTGCTGTGAGAGCCCCTGGATGCAGTTTGGAAGGGATTAAGAAACCTCCCTGCAAAGAGGGTCTGCAGGAGGTGAGGACAAGCACTCACATCGGCAGGGGGCTCAAATGTGCCACTGAGCCCTCCGCCCCCGCCACCGCTGCAGCCTGGCTCTTGTTCCGCTTCGGTGTCCCTCTGCCCTCAGCCAGGGGAAAACACTTTTCCAGGGCTGAAAACACTCTGTTTTGGCAGCACTTTCCGTGGAGCTGCAGACCGCAGACAGATGAAATTTATGACTTTGCCTTCCGTGAACCAGGAAACCGAAAGCTGTGGGACGAAGGCAGCGGCTCTGCCTTCACCTGCCGGGTTTGAGCTCCGTGGGTCCCTGCTTGCTGGCGTCTCTCCCCCAACCTCTTCCAGCGAGCACCCACCCCAGCAGCACCTCCCAGCTGCCGCGGGGGCTCGCGGGGGCCGCCAGCATCACAGGAGCTGGCAGCTTGTGACGTTGGTGGCTGAGTCAGAGCCCCGAGGCCCTGCCAGCTCCATCCCCATCCATCCATTCATCTATCCATCCACCCATCCACCCATTCCTCCCTGCCTGCCCCGGGATCGCCACGCTCTCCTGGCTCTGCCGGGGGAGGTTGGTATGCGTGTACCAGACGTCACTCCAGGTCCCCACGGCCTTTCTCTTCATCCCCAATGGGCTCCTTGAACTGGTTTCTTAACCCGGTGGCTCCCCACGGGGGTGGGTTAGGGCCGCTGTTGGGCTGGGCGGGAGGAGGGGATGACTGCGTCTCCCGGCCAATCTCCACGGAGAGCCCTGGAGGGGCTGCGGGCACCGCCAGGTCCCCGACATGCCACCAAGCCACAGCGGCTTTCCGAGAACCCAGCGCTGTATGTTATCCACTGACCTACTTCTCACCCGCTCTCCCAGCCCCTCGCTAATTAACCCGTGTCCTCCTCCTCCTTCTCCTCCTGCAGCTCCACATCGGGTCCTGTGCCAGGATCCTTACACGTCACAGCAGCCTGTCCCCATCCCACCTGGGCCCTGCTCCTCCACCGCCCCGAAGCAACACAAACATGGAACAGCTCTGCAGCCTTTGAGCCTGAGCACGTTTATCCTTCTAATTTTGGAGGCAAGGACCCAGCACTGCTGGTGGCACGCTCTCTGGGTTCCCTCCCCACGGCTCCCCCAGCAGCAGCGTGTCCCATGCCAAAGCCCATGTTTCCATAGGGGTTTGGGTATCTGCTTGCACAGGTTGGTGACACTTCTCCAGGACCCCCAGGGGAAGGGCCTGGAGATGTGGCTGCTGAGTGTCCTGCTGTGGGAGGGCCTGCAGGACGACCGCCACCATGCCAGGAGGGGTGACTGGGCCAGTCTGGTGCATCTGCCTTCACACCGGTGCTCCCCGTGGCCACACTGGTCCCAGTGTGAGACAGGTCTGGAGGGTGCCCTCTGCTCTCACTGGGTGCCAGCCACGGGGCCACCACCTGGCCTGCGCCTGGGGGTTGGGATGCTCCGGCTCCACCATCCCACTGCTCCGCATGAGTCCTGGGCAGCAGCACCAGCCACTGTTTGGCAAGATGCTGCCTTGTCCCAGGTGGGGAAGAAGGCTGCTGCTTAGCTCCGGAGAGGTGCCCTTGTGCCAGGGGATGGGATTTGCCATTCCTCCCTCTTCTCAGGTCTTTGCAGTTCCTCTCAGCATCATCTATGGCTCAGGAGAGAGCCAGAGAGGCGGGCGGAGCATGGGCTTATTCCTCTCCACTGCACAGCAGAGCATTAAATATCTTCAAAGAGAATTGCTGATTGCAGCGGCTGCGGGCAGGGAGCTCCACACCACCCAACCTCTGTGCTCCAGGGAGGAGGAGGGGGAGGAAGAGGAGGAAGAGGAGGAGGATGGTGCGATGCAGAGCAGAGCTGGAGCCCATGGCCTGCCCGCAGAGCAGCTCCTGGGATGCTGAGGGTGCCGTGGTGGCTGCCGCAGGGCAGTGGGACGGGGCTGGCAGCTCTGCCCCGCTGCCGGTGGCATGCTGGGTTGCTGTAGGGTTATCAGGGAAGCGTTACTGGGCAGGCTGGAGGGCCCCAGTGACCCTGCCCGTGGATGCTGGCAGTGGGGTGACATCTTCCTGACAGCGCCAGGCAGCCGTCCCTGCTCCATCCCTCCCTGGGGAGGGCTCACATGATCCTTTCCTGCTTCTTTTCTTGTTAAATTCTTGTGAAGGACAAATAAACAGCCGCGGCCGGGGCTGCCCAGGGCTGGCTAAGGGCATCAACGTTATCATGCAATGTGTCCTGTCTCATCTTGGGAGACAAAGGCAGAGGCACACAGCGAGTGCCGCGGCGAGATTGCTGCAGCGGGGCTGATGGGGAGACTGGCCCTTCCCTGGCTCAGGAAAACAGGGTTTTCTTAGGAAAAAACCCATGCAGCGGAGGCTGCCCCACAGAGACCCCCATCTGCAGCTGGCCCCTCTGCCCAGGGAGCTTTCACTCCTTGCCCATGTCCGGCAAGAAAAACACCTTCTTTGTTTTGCTTGGGGTGACGATGGGTGCTGTGGTCCTGCAGGGCCACCCATCTCCGGTTGTGTCAGCTCCGTGTAGGGTGCCGAGCCTGGGGTGGGCAGCGTGGGGTCGGGCTGATGCTGGTGGTCTAAAACCTTGACCCCACGGGTCCCTGGCCCCCCTGTCAGCCCTCATCCCCTCCGTACCTGCGAGCTGCTGGCTTTGGGTGTACCATCAGGAGCTGAGCGAGCCCAACAATGCTCTGCTGACACACGCTGCGATGGAGAAGGTTTCTGGGAGCCGTTATGAAACAGATCCATCATGGACTGATGAAGGATTTCGGGGAAATCCACTGGAGCAAGAGCAATGAATTAACTGGCCGTATTTACCGCTGTGCATGTCCTCCACCGCCGCGGCAGATGGGCTCTGAGGCTCAGGCGGGGCCGTGGTCAGAGAAGCCATTGTTCTTGAGCCTCTCCAGCCAGCAGAGGGGACAGCAGGAGGTTGGAGGGGGACGCGCTGGCCTGGCCATCTCTCCCCAGGGCTGGTGAAGCCCCCGGCCAGGACCCGGCAGCACCGGGAGCAGCCGTGGGGAGAGGAGCGAGTCCTGACCTCCCTGCTCTGGCAAACGCCTTTTGGAGCTGAGAGTCCTCCAGCCCCTTTGCTGCTATTTTAACACCTCCAGGAAGAGACAGTACATTGTAATAATACAAATAATTACACAAAAGCAAAAATACTTGAGAAAAATTTTGTTTTGCTGTCCCTTCGAGGCTCTGTTTTGGCAGAACTTGCATGCACAAGCACGGGTATGCAGCAATAGCGTGCAGGTCAGGCGCATCCTTGCCTTAGGAAGGGCAGGACTAAACCCCAGTGTGGTACCCTACTGTGGGGCTATGTCCCCCACGGCCCCCCCAGGGATGCGTGTTGTATTTTTCAGTTCCCATCTTTTTCACTCTCCTCTTTCCATCTCGCTTTCCCTGGGGGAGTCCTGTGCATAATCCAACTGAAATGTTTGGTTACAGCCCAGCGCAGCTCGTGGGCTGAGTCTTACTGGGGCCATGGCAATAAGCAGAATATTTTTTTCACTGCTACGGAATTTCTCCCACCAGCTCCTCAAGGGTTTTCTCCACTGTTGATTAACTTTCTCCATACTCTTACGAAATGACGACTGTTTTGGAACATCCCTAGGAGCAGGAGAGCGAAACAGCAGACAGGCTGATGCTCAAGGGACAGCCGAGCATCCTCTCGTCGCAGGCAGGCGGTTTGGAGGTTGCGCAGGGCAGGGGGTGAGGATCTGGCCCCAGGGCTGGGCGATGACCCGGGTGATGGTCTGGGGACCAGAGAGGTGTCTGCTCCCCGCAAAATGCTTTCCCTGTGCCGGAGGGGGTTATGCGGGGGATGTTTCCAGTATGGCCCAGTGCCGGTGGGGCAGCAGAGCCTGGAGGGGACGGGGACAGCCCCGGGGACAGCGGGGACACCCCGGGCAGTGGCGCCGGGTGGCCCTGGGCCGTGCGTGGGCTGCTGGCACCATCTAGTGGGGTTTGTGCCAGGGACCGGCCGTGCCACAGCCACCCCCGCTGCTGAGCCCTGTCCCCTGGGGGGGCAGCACAGCCCCCGGCCCCCCACAAACGCCTGGGTCTCTCCCCCAGCCCTTTGTCCTGGCTTGGGCAACACAGGATTAATTTCTCTTTCATTAATTTGACTTTTCCATAAGGTCTCTTCTAACGCCTGGGCAAACTGCATTTTTAGAAGACTCTAGTGTCTGAATTGGTGAAAATATGTACTTTATGGCCAGCTCTGGGGCATGGGCTTCGAGGTCTCGGCGTTTCCGAGCTCCCCAGGTGTGGGGATGAGGAGCAGCGAGACCCAGGCCCTTGACCCAAGCTGCCACCAGGGTTATTTCATACCATGAACAGCACATTCAATCGAAATTAGAAAGTTTGCTGAGTTCTCTCTCTCCCTTGATGGCTGCGACCCTGAGAACTCCTTACCCTGGTGCCAGAGCCCCGAGCCCGTCCCTTCCTCCCGAAGCCACAGCGCTCGCAGTGTCCCACAGTGGCTGTCCCTGCGGGGAGCGCACGGCTTCTGCTGGGGGAATGGGCTGGGTGTGATCCTTGTCGATTTTATATTGGTATCAGGATCAATATCAGTTCTTTAGTGTTATTAATGTTAATTATCTAGTCTTATTCTATTAAATCTGTTTATATTTCAACCCCTGGGTTTCCTTGTTTTTTCCTGATTCCTGCTCCTGGGTGGGGAGGAGTCATTGGGTGAGAGAATAAAGGTCTAAATGACGATAAATTGTTGTGGGTTCCTCAAACCACAGTGCACTGGGATGAGGGTTTTCTACTCCAGGCTCAGGCTGGTTGGGTTTGTGCCTTAACCCCCCCCCTTGGCAGGTGTCCCCTGGCAGTGCCAGCAGGGCCGGGGGGGGTATTTGGGGATAGAGAGGCTCCCCCAGGCACTGGCTCAGCATCCTGGGGATGGGTAACCCCATGGAGAGGGCCAAGGGGTCAGCGTGGGACCCCAGGCTGTGGGGTGGTGGCCTGCTGAGCCAGGGACACTGCACAGCGCTGGGTCAGGCAAGAGAGAGCTGCCGGCCCTGGGCTGGGGGGGCAGCTCTTCCCCCACCCCACTGGGGGTGTAGGGGTGCATGGAGGGGGTCCCACCTGGCACTTACCCTTCGACAACCAGCTGGATGTTTCCTGCACAAAACGCAATTAGGAAAAGCTGGTGTGTGTAAAGCGAGGGGGCAGTGGAAACCGCTGGTGGTGCCGGGTAGTGGCAGGATGAGGTGTGAGTAACACGTTAACTTCCCTTCTTCCATTTCCTTTTTTTTTTTTTTTTTTTTAAAAAAAAAAAACACAATATAAAACACAGCCCTCAGGCATGGGGCAGTGCTGGCTCACAGCAGCCCAAGCCTGACCTGCTGGGGGGCGGTTTGGCAGCCGGGGCTGACCTTGGGTTGTCCATGGCAGGGGAGAGCTGCCCCAGTCAGGTCACCCCATGGCAGCAAGGGAAGGCTCTGCCAGCACTGAGAAAAGCCAGCAATTTATTTATTTGTCTGTTTATTAGGTCAGGAGGAGGGTTGGGGGGAGGCCCAACTCTGCCCAGTGTCCTGGAGGACCTTTCTGGTCCATGAAGCGGGCCAGCATTAGCCCCCGTTTCCGCAGCCCCCACGGGCGAAAAGGGCTGAAGCAGACCTGGCATCAGCCACAAAACCAGGGTCCCTTCCCTGCTGCCCTCAGGCCCACAGCTGCCAAGTGCCACCTGAGGGACCAAGGCATGACAAGGGATGAATTCAGTACTGATCATCAGGCAGGGAATAAAAAATAAAAAAAAAAAAAAAAAAGCTAGAAAATCCTGACCTTTTCATTCTCAGCATCCAAACTCCTTACAACAGCAGGAGTTAGCAAAATAAAATAAGTTCTCTCCTCCCCTTCCCAAAAAAAAGGGAGATGGCAATTTTTTGTTTTTTTTTGAGAGCCCAAACTGTGCTGGATGTTAATGACTTTTGAAAGACAGCCAAAACCTAACACTTCAGGCTTAGGATTCTTCTCTCCTGGAGGCATTTAGCAACCCACAGCAGGGATGCACGGAAAGACTTGGAAATAGCAGCTCAGGACCCTTTGTCTTGGGCGACTGGGAATTTAAGGGCTCACTGGCAAGCTGGATTTGCAAATGAGAAAGGACACCAGGATCTCATGCCTGGAGAACAGAGAGCCCTTGGCTTTGTGGGGAGCAGGGAGGGCTGGCGGGGGAGGCGGGTGGAAAAGGGCAGGTGAAATTTCTTCCATGAGTTTTGCTTTGTCTCAAAAAAATCTACCAAAAAAAAGAACAAACCCCAAACCAAAATCCACGGTTCAAACAGTTTCATGCCTTTCCAAAGGGAGCTGCCCCTGTCCGCGCTCTTATCACCTGCTCAGCTCAAATAAGGTCTGGTGCTTCGGTTTTAATTGCCATTTCAAGATAGGAGCATTGGCCAGGAAAGGCAGCTTTCCCACTGTCCCTGGGCACGGCGCAGCTGAACAGCCAAAGCCACCTTCTTGTACGGTGTCTTTTCAAGGGCTTTTGTATTTAGGAACATCCAGAGCAGCAGTAAGCCGGCCCATTATAATTATGCGCTGGCATAAAAATATTGGCCACATGTTAAAACTTGAAGTAGGTCAGGCAGCCATCTGGTCTTGCTGACAGACCTCCACGACCATAGTTAAAGATTCTCATTTTAGAAACTTTATAGCTCGGATAAAATCTGAAAGACCAACCATAAATGGATGTTTCAGCCACTGCTCCAGCTCCAGGGGTTAGAGAAACCACAGCCTGACTTTTATTGGCTCCTGCTTTAAAAATAGCTAAGGCTTTGTCTACTTCTACTAATAAAATAAAATAAAAAAAAAATTAAATCGTAATTCCCCCAGATGTGACTGTGATTCCTCCCACCCAAGTGGCAGGGGCAGCCGAGTCGCCCATCTCCTTCACACTGTATGGCTTGCTCACCCCTGGAGGTGGGCAGTATCAAACCCCTGCATGAGTACGCTTACACTTGATCCAGAGAAAATTACTGGACCTTTATATTGTTAAATTTCAGTTTAAACCCCCCAACCCTAACAGCAGCTGCATCCACCAGACTAAAACACATAGCAGTGCAGCTGAAAAACAGTCACCCCTCTCCCCGAGCCCTCGCTGCACACCAGGGAAGAGCAGCTCTCCCCAAGGCCTGCAGAGCGCAGCGCGATTGCAAAGACCAGGATTTAGAGGCAGTTTTATGGCCCAGGCAGCCGTCCCTGCGCTAAGACCACCCAAGTTTTCCCAGGACAGTCCTTGCCCAGCCCAGGGACACAGCCAGCCACTTATTCTGCCAGAAAGCCTACGGCAGGGCCACTGGGTAAAAAGAAATAAGCAGGTGGAAAACAGTTACTGCACTCGGAAGGTCAGGTGGCCAGAGACATTTCAGCCTCCACAGGGGCAAATGAGAGACATTTATCCGTCCCTTGCTGTGCTAAGCTTGGCAGTGCGAGCCTTTTAGCTAATACACTCCACAAGGGATGCTGCTGCAATCAGCTGTGAAAAAGGAGTATAAAGTCATCATATAATCCATAAAAGGAACCATTTTCTTTTTAGGGCTACCTGAAGATTTTTTCAGCACAGTATTTTGTTCCTTTTATGTATTCACAGACCAGTAAAAAATAGTGTGTGTACATGGACTATGGGGAAAGGATTTTGTTATGTGACAGCGAAGTGCCCAGCAGAGGCCGTTTTCCTTCTAAAACCGCATTCCTCATACCTCGTACTAGCTCAGGCTTCTGCTCCCCAGGACAGGATGCTTTCCCGGAGCTTCTCACCGCAGCAGAGACTTGAAGCACCTCCTTCGTCCCCCATAACAGCATCGCCCCGGAGCAGCTCTCGCAGGCTTGAATTCAGCACCTAAAATAACCTGAAAGCTTTGCATCAGATGAATGAAATAAAGAAGCTGATCCCTTTTTTCCAAACAGTTCACATTTATTGATAACGATAAAAAAATCTTTTAAAGACTATCTGTATTTTATTACCAAGAATGAGGTATTATGTATACAAAACATTTACAGAATTTGATATGCAGTTCATGAGTACAGACAGGAAAAGTGCAGAAGGACACTGGTAACAGGAAAAGAAGCCAACAGAAGAGTCATTGGCTGAGGGAAGGAAGAAGAGCAATAATATCACAGAAAGACAGACCAGGGTATGGGAAATTAATTAGTCAGACTGCAGTGATCAAGTCATATTGCCACAGCACTTTGCTTAGAGGAGGATTAACTACTGTTTTTGTGGAATTTTGTCTCCCCAGCTGTTTGTGCTGTCGTGTGCTTTGAGCTCTAAAAGATCTGTTAAGATTAACAGCAGGAAATACCCAAAGTGACACTTTTGAGCCAGCTCAAGTGAAAAACAAAATACAGATCTTCAGACTTGAAAAGTGACTGCAACTCAAAAAGGTCTACAAAGCCAGACACCTCTAGACAGATGTGGAGTGTTGAATGAAGCAGTTTCTTTACAGTTGTCAGCAAAATCGCCATCTGAGAGAGAGAGAGAGAGAGAGAGAGAAAGAAAGGGGACCTTCAACCCTTACAGCCTGGTAAATGGAAAGTGGCATTTGCAAAGAGCCATGAGTGTCATGAAGTCAAGCTCACTGTGTCTCCTGCTGCACCAGCTCCCCGGCACCTGGGAATACTGGTTCCTGCATGCCAAGAACCAAACCACCTCTTCCGCAAGCTGGGTTCCTCCTCGGCAGACAGCTCACACCAGCAGTCCCAGAGCCCCAGCGCATGCCCGGATGCTGTGCAGATGCTGGGTGACAAGCTGTGTGACACGAAAGCGGTGGCCTGTCTTGCACAATAACACACTTTGGCAGCCTAAGTAACAGTCTAACCTCCATCTTCAATTTTTAAGTCCAAAAAAAGACAAAATAGATCAGTTTGGTTCAATTTAAGGAGACTGGCCTCTCAGCACCTCTAAATCTATTATTAAAATACTTGTCAGCTCTGTCTGCCACGTTCCACAGCCAGACTTGGTCTGCAAGAGAGGTGCTCCTAGTTAGAGGTTAGTAACCTGCCTCACAGAAGCTTTGCAGTAGAAAAAAAAAAAATTTCTACTGAGTTCAGAACCAGCTTTCCTCAGGCAGGGCATCCAGTATCTTAAGTGAGTTCTGCTTTGAAAGTGCAAGACCTCCAAAAGCTTCTCTACCACTTACTACAGTGCTGCCTCCCAAGACTCAATAGAGCCTACTCAGCTTTCTAGCAGGGACTGCAGCCAGCACAGTAGCTCCTTTTTGCCTGGATAAACAGTTTAGCTCTGAGAGGGTGAGAAAAAGATCAGGCAGGGTCTAACTATACAAATCCTGCTGCATTTCAGACAAACTCTGCTCCACTGCCAGGTATGGTCTGTAGTTGTCTGCTGACAGCCCTTTCCTCAGCACTTCAGTCTTTTGTGCCTTTTGCTGTGTGTGGGAAAGAGAGCTCGAAGTGGAAGAGTATCTGAACAGACTTTAACAAAACGAGTTCGAGTAGGATTGCCTGAACAATCCTACTTTTGCTGGGACAAAATCCCAAATGGCAACTCACCACTGGCAGGAGCAGTAGTGAAAATGGTGGAGCAGGCACTGCTTAGAGCATCTTCTACTGCATCACTCAGAGTATAAGATCCCTGTGCTCCCTGCCTACACCGAAGCTTCCGCTGCTCAGAACTAATGCGCTCTATTTCTGACATACACAGGGAAGGATAAGAGGCAAGAGGGATTGAAGACTGCACAGGAAGGATGTAAGCCATACCTCTTTCAGAGTGATTTCAGAAGCAAGCTTAAGCTCTGCATAAATTCCTGATAAGAACAGAGTCTCAGTAAAATCAATTCACGTGGAGTGTACTAAGGAAGTGGAGCGAAGCTCCAGCACAGAGCTGGGAACAAATCCTCAGAGCAGTTCTGGATCAGCCCAGCGTGACACAGCGAGGGAGAGCCTGCTCTCTGCCTCTCTCTCCACAGTGCTTCAAGCGCAAATCCAAGGAAAGAATTAATTGCTTTAACCCATCAAGACCCAGAGCTCAAATTCCCCAAAAATGTGCTCATACAAAAGGTATTAGTGTTTACAGCCTGGCCACAGCTCTGTGGGCGTGCTTTGAAAAAAATGGACTCACAAAGTCAAGTATCCAGCAACTGCTTTTCTTTGTCTCGGACATCACTCAGTGGCAACAGGAGAACAGTTTGCAGCACTGGAAGATCACAGGGGATTTCTTAAGATGGCAAGGAATGTCCTGACAGGAGACTTGCAGTTGTTCTCTAATGCACTACGGAGCATTTTTGGTAGGGTTTTTCCTTTTTTGCTTTTTAACATTTACACAGTTAAAAAAATTATTCTTAACTGATGCACTGGTTATTTTTCCTTTCAATGAGAGCCCTTGTGTTCAGAGTTAGGATTTGTGCAAGCACACTTGCAAAAATATTTATGGCTGAGTTAGGAAAAAAGGGTTAAAGTTAAGAGACAAGCTGTTGGATCTAACAACGACCAAAACAACTAAGTTTAAAATTCAAACAGCTACTTTACTATCTATAAAAGGTTTTTGTGGGGTGGGGATTTTTTGCGCAATTGCCAGTTGAATACGCTGTATTGCAGTCAGCTGCCACAGGCGAGGGTCCAGCCATCTCATCCATTTGCTTTTCATCTGTTGTGGCACTACCTGGAAATCATGGAGCTGGAATGGGACTGGCTAGAAGAGGTGGTGGCAGCACTGAGCTGGGAGAATCCACTGTGGCTTGATTCAAGGCTGGTCATAGATCCCCTGCAACATAAAACAAAGTAGTTTTAAGCTTCGGAACATACAAAGATTTTGCTTTCTGCTATGTGTTTATATTGTATTTGTTTGCACGCTGATTAAAAAGCAAGTAACAGTTTTGGTGCAGATACTCAAAAGCTTTTCTGCCTCACCACATAAAATAATGGAGACACTGAACACCTTGCAAAAAACCAGTCGCTGTTCAAAGCGACTGAGAACTAGTTTCAGTCAAGTATATCAAACTGGCAGGCAACTCAACCGACTCAACTCCATTTTGAGTTACGCCCATTTCTACACGACGACCTGCCAGGCCCAACAATTCACACAACGCTTTCAAAGCAGAGCAAAGCAACCAATGATGATTACAGTGAGGTAACTAATTAATACCTTTTACACATTAGTTGCCCCCAGTGCCGTACAGGTTGAATTTTTTGGTTCAGGTTTTCTTTTTTTGGACTAAGAAAACACAAGTCCTTACAATTTACTTGTATTTAAGCAAACTTTGACTCTGGCTCAATTGTCTAAGTATCAGAGAGGTCTGACATCGGCTGACCTTCATGAACCTTGGCCAGACATACCTGAAATCTTCAGATCCTATTACTTCTGTATAGTACATCACTTTACATTTGTGAGAGGAGACCTGTAGAGATGCTAGTACATCATCCACACGAGGCAGGTTGGTTGTAGCACAGGCAGGCATGCTATGAAATTTCCACTGGAGAATATAAAAGCCAGGCCACCTGGTCACATGCGATCCCTGGAAGCAGCCGCAGCAAAAATTTAAAATTAACTTCATTAACACAATGATTTGTAAGCTTGAAATTTCTTTTCCAAGCTTAGAAAAACTACCTACATGCCCAAAATTTTCCCCCCAATGTCAGTATTTCAGCTCCTCAGCCTGACAGTGCCGGTGAACTCTCCCCACACAGCATGCTTATAAAAGTTATGACAGAATGCCAGCGGTTCCTCCTGCTTTTTGACAGTGTCAAGCGGTTAGGATTTAAATACAATGAAAGGACTAAGTTCTGGTTTAAAACAATATCAATTTTTTACATTTAGTTTCATTGATGCCTGTCTTTTGAGACTGAAAAGAACAGTCAAGGCTACTGCCTCACAGACAGAGAAAGTACAGTTCAAGAGGTCACTGCCCATCTTTCCAGTTTAACACTTCCAATTAGATGACTTAAGGGGCTCCTTTTTCAAAGGCTGTTCAAGTCAAAAGGAATAGCAAAGGCAGAGTGTGATTGTAAAAATGCCGCATGTAATAATCAAACTTGGCAATTAAAGGATAGGTTGCAATTGCCGTAAAAAAAACCCAAACAACACTTCAGGAAAATTGGCCATAGGGAGCTCCTTAAAGTGCCTGTTAGAGGGACAAAACACAAACTCAGTCTTGATTTCCAGGGTTCTCATTACTGAGGTAAAACACTGATATTCTTCAAACAGAGACTGTTTGCTTCAGAAAATAATGGTCAAAATTACAGGACAGGAGAAAGCACCTTTTACTATTTTCTGTATGTGCACTACGTTCCAGGTGGCTTCCCTATATCCCTTGCTGCTCAATCTCAATCACTATTAGCCTGATGCAGCCTCCCCTCCCAGCAGATCCCATGTAACCCTCCAGCATGCAGCTAGGAACATACGTTGAAATGCCGGCCAAAAGCAAGCAGACAGTCCGGAGCTGAATCACCACTCAAGTCATCAATAATGATTATGAATTAGAACATTTAGTTTTGGAGCTAGTTTCCATCTGCTCCCACACAAGGATTCGGCAGTCTTACCTGCACACTCTCCCCTTCTTTGCAGATAAGAGGAGACTCCACCATACTGTAATCGCGCCCCAATTGCCAGACTTTGTCTATCAACTGGACGTTGTTCCCACCAGGAGATGTAATACTGTGAGCTCCCAGAGAGTCCTTTTTAGGAGGCTGTGGGGCTCTCTTGGAATGAAAGATGTTAAAAACAATGTCGCCCTTGCACACGTCAAAATCCCATGTGATCACAGATGAGGCATCCACAATCTGAATGAGAACCTGAGACAGAAAAGTCATATTAGACAATAGCAACTTGCTCAGTAAAGACAGAAAATTTTAGCAGAAAAGATAAACTCCAGAGGTTTTGTTGCTGGGCTTCATTTAGACTTTTAAAAAGGCAGTGTAGATACAAATTCTCTCCTGATGGAGTGTCCTTATTTAACATGACTTTCAGGAGCTCTCAAGTAGCTTCCGAGAATATAATTTGTCTTTGCTTAGAAGGACACTGCTTTGAATAGAATGAAAACCAGCAATATTCTCTAAATGACAACAAGATGATACCAGGAATGATCACAAACTTCAGCTGCTAAAGCATCACTATCACCAGAACTATAGAACAAGATGGAAGCATGGCAACTAAATAATCAAGTTCTAAATCATATTCAGTTCAAGAGACAGAGTCCAGAGCAGAGGGTTGAGATGAAAGAAAAGAAGGGCAGTCTGCAACCCTACCTCATGCGGAGCTCCTTTGAAGACGCTTGCAGACTGGTAGATTGTTTCAGTCCAAAGCTTTATGTCTTCATTTTCCAACTCTTCTGCTGTCCGGTAGAGGGACTTGGGGACCAGCCCACCCTCTGGTACTTCACACTAAAAGCATAAACAGCCATTAAAAAGTATCCCCTCTGTACATCCACACCCTGTCATGCTCTCTGCCTGCTAGCTTCAGAAACAAAACCCCACATTTAGCAAGTACTCAGAAGAATGACGTATGAACAGAGTTTGAAAGTAATTTTATAGCTTGTACATCATACATATATAAATTTGTTTAGGTTTAGGTGAGCTTGCAGAACTTGACACTAAAGTAACAGATCTTTACACAGATCACAACAGCCACTGCCACAGAAAATGACTGTGCAAATGCTATAATTATCGCTCATGCTGCCCTGTACTGAAGAAAGACATGAACCACTTAAGAATCCTGAGGAAAGCGGCAATAGTGACTCAGTCTAAAAAAATACAGCCTAGAGAGACCTAAAGAACCCAGGTAGCAAAATTTAAGGACGAAGGATGGTGGGGAGATGCAGTAAGTTTCCAAACAGGGAAAAGGATATTGCAGTCAGGAAGGCAACAGCTTTCAAGTTACAACTGTCTTGACAGCTCAGTACTGGAACCGATTACACAACTTCCCTAAGCAATCACCTTTTTTTAAGAAGTCTCTAGTAATGAAGTTAGACAACTATTTGATCAGGAATAGGTCCCATAGAAGCGTCTGGGGCAGAAGAAGTGTTTGATAACTGAATTACAACAGAGAATTGAAAGAATCTTTGAGAAATCATTTTTGTTCAAATATCCAGAAGTAAAGATGAAGAGAAAGAGACTCTATTACTGTCTGTGACCAGCAGGAAGTATTTAGCAATTTGCTTTCTGGTAACATCGACTTTTGCTTACTTAAGCAGTGGATTTTGCCAGCTGCTCAAGCTCCAAATTACATAGCACAAAGTCTCTCCGCTAAAAGCTACTGCTGCAGCAAAAAGCAGCCCACTGAAGATAAACACATGCTCTACTCCAACACATCTAACAGTACTTCATTATAATTTGAGACTATATTTGAACAGACCTAGATTAATTTTCAAGAACGGTACAGAAATTAATCTAGGAAGTGTACAGGGGCTTAAAAAAGCAACCCTGAAATTGTATTTTAATACAGCTGAGTTCAGAAAAAAAAAATCATCCAAGTTTTACTGTGATGGAGGCTGCAGAAATGCCTGAGTTACACTTCTACATCTCAGTCACAGCAGTGAGCCTGTGTTGTCAAAAACATTACAGAAAAAACAAACCTTATAGTATCATTGAGATGTTAAAATGACAGATTCAATTAACACCCATAGTCTAGGCAGAAAGCAGCTATTAAGGCATAGGACAAGGGACTGAGAAATTACAGTATCTTCCATTAAAAATATTTTTTTTTTTTTGTTTGCTGTGGTCAACTCGCATATTGTGCTAGGAGACCTGGCTGTTTGTTAAGCCCTCCTAGCAGATGTGTCACGTATTTCCTTGGGCTTTCTGTGGTATCAGTTAGTTTTTAGGTGACACAGACTTCTGATTAGCTGATGGCGACAGCTCTTGCTCAGTGCTACCATGTCTGCTTGAATTTGACAGGTAACAGAGACTATGGCTTTTAACCCTGCCTGGCTACTTTGATAAGTTATTTGATATTCATTGTCAAGAAGTATTGCACTTCCCTTTTAACAGTGGATCCGAGAGAATACACTAAGCCTGGAATCCTACATCATAGCCCCCTCCCCTCCAAACTACACTAGGAATCATTCTGTGCTTCTAGGCTTCTTTGTTTAGAGGAGCAGGGGAATAAAAACCCCACAAATAATTGCTATATGCACTAGTTTATATTCATACCATGCACTCTCCACCAAGAAAATCAGGGATAATTTCTTTGTCGATGTAATCCAGCAGTCCCCCAGGACCCTGGTAGTCATTTCCAGCATAAATAAGGAATTTCTTTCTAGTGTTGTCATCAATGAACGGACTAACCTACAAACAAAGAAAAACAGAATACATCGATTTTGAAGGAATCAGTCTGATTGCATTAAGTGTTACCATCCTTGTTATGCAAAGTTGATACTAAAAAGAAGCTAAATTAACCAACTACGTAGGCAAGTTCTTAGGTAGTGTTTCTAAATCCATTCCAGGAATCCTATAAAAGAGATGTTTCCAAACGGTAACATTTGCTGCATATAAAGCCTGATTTCTGAAGTGCTTTTACAAACTACGACTGTGCAGCAGTCTACTGAGAGAGCTGAGGAATGCCTTGAATTACAAACATACCAGTGTCCAAAGAACTGGGAATACTCGAGGAGCTCTTAGGATTAGAAGACGACCCAAAGTCTCAGGGTAATTAGCTTCAACCACTTCAATGATTCTTAGCAATGCTTTGACACCAGGTCTCCATAAATGCCGCATGTTCAAGCCTTCTAGATCTACTAGACAGGTCCAAGAGCTGAATTTGAGAAAGACAACAAGAAAAATCTCTATGGCATCAAAATTCTCCTTTCTTATGCAAGTGTCCAATGTACTGAAATGCGTGGACCCCACCACATGTTTCAGTTTCTTCTATTTTACCTCCTGGCTTTGTGCTACCTGTAGACACTGGAGTTTAAGATCCTTATAATGGAAATGTCTTGGAGTGGGCCAAGTATGGTTACAGATTATGTGCAAAGCTCACTTGCCACATCATACATATTCTCCCACAGACATCGCAGACTCCAGGTGAAGGTTAATATGGAGCCAAAAAAGATCCTGTCAACAGCTAGCCCAAACGTTAAGCCATTGCTTCTACTGGGAAGTCAGTGAAGCGGCCACACTGCTATGAAGCAATTTAACATTCATGGTGTAGATTTCCTACTAACACAGTACAGTAACAGTGCCTTTACACATCAAAGCTAATTCTGTTGTCAGATCTCAGGGAAGGAAGCTTTTTCTGTAGCAAGAGGTATGTTCTTAACTCTGAATACTGAGCTTCAGCATATGCTTTAGTTACTCTCCAAGTTCAGGTCTCGCCCTGGGCATGAATTCAAGATTTACAGCTGTGCTACACCAGCTAGCATCCACAAAATTATGCTTCTGTGAAACAGCAAACGCTTCTTTGTTTCACTTTAAATGTTTAATATGTATCCCTTTAGGATTACGTCTACAATCAAGATCCAGTAAGCAGCACATAGTTACACACATGAAATCCATCTCTTGGATTTGACCTCCCACTGAGAGCTGGGACAGCAAGTTCTTTACCAGGGAAAGATAAACAGACATACCATGCATCCCTGAACCTTTTCAGATTAGGGGAAGGAGTCAGAAATTCTGAAGAGAGTCCAAGAAACACTGTTTCCCTTCAGGGACAGTCCTGCATTCAAGTCACATTCTCAAATCCATTTTACAGTTAAAACTTTCTTTAAGTGACCCATACAATGACTTCAGGATGGGATAGCAAGCAGCTTTTGGTTGAACTTCACGTGAAGTCATGCCAGTACTTGGACAATTATGAGGTTTCACAGGAGCCTCGTGACCTTACCTTGGATGACGAGTTGAGTAACTGCATATAATAAATGGAGAACGCAAACAAGAACTGAGTGTAATGAGCCTTGGTATGGACTATGGATGAACAAGTGACATGAAAACAATACCTGACGCTACTGCAAAGGTCATCCATGATATTATCATGGCCTGCATTTTTCGGCAGCCTGTACCAACACCTGTCTATAAAATCCCCCAGAAACAGAGATGGGAGTTAGGCCGCATTGTTCTGCGGATCCAACGGTAGAAGAGACGCATAACACCCCCCCACGTAGAACCATTCTGAGCATGACACTGAGACACCTGGAGCAGGTGTTGTGTTTCCCTCAGGCTTGACCATGCAGATTCGCTTTAGCAGTAATTGGGGAGGCTCTCGGTTAACTGTAACCGTGCTCGTACCTGCATGTCAAACACACAGCCTACCCTACGTTTGTTCCATTTAATAAACTTTGCTCAGCAGCATCACATTGTCCCATGCACGCTGTGAAACCAAGTAATTCCCAAAAGAGCAGATCCACTTGTTTTATTTTACCTTATTGGCCTGCCAAATACTTTTGTATTCTCCTCACATCGCCTCAGTCCTTCTTCGTTTATTGAAAGAACCTGTTCAAGAAAACATGCTGTTTAGAGAAGACAGTCTTAAACTCCATAGATGGAATAAAAGAAAAAAATTATATCCAAAGACTAATTAAAACTACAAGCTCAAACCAGAATAAACTTTTTTTTCCAAAGAATGAACTAGAAATCACGACATTTACACCATTGGCTGATCTTGTCAAAAAATAAACATGCCTTTCCATAAAAGCAGTAAAATGTAAACAAGAACCTCCAGAAAACTGAGACCCAGGAGCGATACAGACAAGAAGTCTCCCTACGCTTCTGCCCCTTTAAGCATCGATTTCCTGTTTACTCAGAAATTAAAGCCCCTTTTTAAGTCAAAGAAAGTAACCTTGAAACAGAACTAGGGCAAACAAACAAAATTTAGTCTGTGGCTGGAAATGCCAGTGGAAGAAAAAAAAAAAAGTAAAAACCAGCCCCTGCTTCTACTGGTTACTATGGCCGCGACTGTCATTACTAGGATACAAAAAAAAAAAAAAAAATACTGCAAACCTGTAATTCTGCCAGCTTTCTGCTTGGAAACTGAGCAGATCCACAATAACACAGTCTGAGTGATGCCTTTACAGAAGCCAAAATTACAGGCAAGTACTATTTCTTTAAAAATACATTATTCTTATCCTTGGAATACAGGCTTGACAAAATCTAATCATGGCATTTTCTCTTCTGTACAAATGCAGACACTTGAAGCACTGCACAAACTGCAAAAGAATCTGTAAAAATGCTAACCAATAACTACAGGAGCTGCCAAGAGCTACGCCTTTCTGCCATCAGTTTGCAGTTGGAAAGAATGCAGAAGATCAGCTACTAGGAGCTTTCAGATATATTCAAACCAAAAACAGACGGCCAGAGAGTACATCAAAATATCCAGAGTGATGAATGTTCTGGCAGAGGAGGAAATTTCTAAATGAAAATATCACATTGTTAGTAACTTGCTGGCTCCAAAAATACTTACGTATCGAAGTAAGGCCTCTTCCCCAAGAGCTCGCACTAAACCTTTGGTATCCATCTGTCCCAATCTCAGCACATACAGCGGGCGACCATCTGAATAAGAAGAACAAACATATCAATGTAACACTTATTTTTACAGCAAAAGGCTATTTGAGTGAGCTAGTTTTATGCTAAAAATCCAAACAGAAACATGCCACAGTCAGTTCAAACTTTGTTGTACAGCTGGAAGAGGAAGAACCTGGAGCAGACGGCAATATAAACTTTACCCTGCCCAGCTATACCAAAAGATTGCCTGTAAATGAACTGCAAAAGTTTAATGCAGACATCTTGATGCAAAAATGGCTCCCCTGTCTGCAAGGAAAGTTCAAAGGTCTTCAACAAGTACATTGGTACACACAGGATCTTGGTATACACGATCAGATATACAGGACTATAATTAGCTTCCAGGACAGCTAAGATACAGGAAAAGCTTTAGCCCATTAGTGTAACTAAAGAGTTTCAATGAAGGCTGTAAGCCTTCTATCACGCACAACGCAATACTGCTTACAGCAACGTTTTTGGAAAAGTAGATACCCTGAGTTCTGGGAATTAATGAAACACAGTGTTAACCCAGAGAATTGCTTTCTGCAGTATTTGCTGAAGTCACACCTTTCAGCTATGTCATTACACATTATGCGGAACTGGCACACAGCCTCACTTATGCAGGTTAAGCCTGGTGAGAACTGACTCTGTTCCAGAAATCAGCTTCAGATGGACCCTCCGCATGCAAAGTCTCGCCTTTTCACAGTCATCTTGCTGCATACTGGAGCATCTCGATACTGTCTAGGATACAAGAGCATTGAGCTTAACAACTGCATTGGCTGAATTTGAGAATCAAAGCTTGCATTTCTGGCTCTTCGTAATACGAGCTAGTTGTCTGAAACAGCTTCCATCCTGCTCCCAAAGCTGTGATGCATTTTTTAAGCTTTGCTCCATCTATTCTAGTACACAAGCTAAATAACCACCCAACTTATAAAACTGAATATGCTAGGACACAAAATAAAAAAAATGAGCTTTCTACATAAAAATCTCCCTGAAGTCCTGTTGTCTGTTTAGCTTCACTTCCCTCCAACAACTGCAAAGAGAGGTATCAAATTATTACTAAGTCCTTTGGGACACAAGGAAAGAAACTGTCAAGATAAAGTATTAAAAAAAAAAAAAGGAAAAAAACAACCAAAACTGCAGACTCAAGGCAAGTTATTTTTTTGGCAAAGACACTACCCCCATGAAAGATCACAGCCTTTTGTATTTTATCAGGTGGTCCAAAAGAAAATATTCTTGTAACATCAGCACACACTTATCTTGGAATGTACCGTTTAGCTTTTGAAACACTAAACAAAAAGTGCTATTCAGCTTCATAGCAGGTCTCCCTCCCTCACAGATGCACTTTGCATCCAAAATCAAACTAACAACTCACTAACTCTGGTCCACCCAAATGACACACGAAGGAAAGTCTCAGCTGACAGTGCTGCATTTTCACTGTACATTTTATATTCCATTAGAGCTTTGTGATTTAAAAAACCATTTGACTGAAGCACTCCTGTCAAAATAAAAGCCACTCAGATGTATAGAAAACTGTGCTAACTGCAAGCCAAAATAGTAACTTTTATTCTTTTGCACTAATAGCTCATTCCGGACAACATGCTTTATAATCGCTGCTGCTTTTGCTTTAGCACTAAAAGCTATACAGAATTTAGCTAGCTTAAGTTTGGCACATTTAGTGCACGTAGGAGGAAAGGAGCAATACTAGAGAAGAGGGTTTAAAAAAAGAACCTACCACTGTAAGATTTTAAATTACATAGAATTGCTCAGTTTTGAAATTCTGTTTCCATTATTGACAAACCCATGCTTTACTTGTGGGTGTGCTGCAAAAGAACTGGAACTGGAGAGGAAGGGAGGGGAGTATGAAGTTCACCACAAGACTGAAAAACTTCTCAGAAAAACATCAAACAACCCTTTCATGCATTCTGTACCTTTCTACTCACTGGCAGGACCCAATTAGATGCTATTGACAGAGGAAGTCTTTGCAAACTACGGACAAGGAACTGACAGAAAGGGAGAACTTATTCACAGTTTTTTTCCCTACAATCTTTACAAGCATATTCTCATTTTCCATTTTCTCAGTTTGAGGTCTGTCAAACCCTAAGCAGTAGGGGAGAGCCACTCAAGCTTCAGCTTTACAGTGATTAAACTTCTGCTGTGCCCTCCCTGTCTCCTGGCCACTACTGCTGACAGCATCTTGTCCTGTTTCATACGCTTTTTGTTAACAGGAGAAGCCAGCAGAAACAATGGCGCCTAGTGGGGGAAACGACTAAATGAGAAAACAGATAGCTCACAGTAAGAGATCATTTCCTTATCTAAAGAGCCCAGCTTCCCTCAAGCAACAAATTCCAAAACATTTCATTTCTGTGTATGTATTAGCAATAAGACGAGCGCATGATACAGCGAGCAGAGGGATAGGGGGAGCATGTCAGGCACAATCACCGATGCTTTAAAGATCTGGCCGTGGCTCATCATCCAAAGGGAATTTAGCCAAAGCTTCTTCCCTTCTTAAATAAACCTGCTCTATTTGATGTTTTTCCAACATCACACTTCTCATCATTAAGCTGATTGTAATGCCAAATAAGTATTTATTTATGCCATCAACAGACATACAACATCAGAAACACGTTGATTAGGAAGATACTCTTATTTACAAACATCTTTTAATCACTGAAAGAGAATACTCAGCATTTGCATAACAACCTTCTAAACATTTCAGAGCACTACAGAAGTGCAATTAATAACTTTAAGCTACTAGCAAAGCAGAGCTCTTTAGAGAATTAAATATGTCAGTATTAGTCAGAAAGATTAGGACCTAGGAGTATGCCTCCACCAACTAAGGAGCTGGCAATATCAATTTAAATGCATTTAGTACATAGCAACTAAGAAGGTCTAACCATCTTTCCAGTCACCTCTAGTTAACAGAGGGACAACTATCACCTTTAATTCAGAACATAAAAGCTGTTCAATATCCACCCTATAGAGCATACCTTTGTCATGGTGATGCCAGCCTCCTGCATAGTAATCTTGGAGCACTTGAGGAGGGTTCCAGGTGTCTAGAATGTAGTCTACCTGGTGTTGCTTACGCCACGTCAGTGACTGGCAAAGGATCTCTCTTGCTTTATCAATGTTGAAGTCCCGGGCACGCAGGAATCTTAGAATGTGCTCATCCTTTGGGATCTGTAAAAAACACAACACCAAACCAAACCTAATTTTGTATTCAAGATTTGAAACAAGAACAAAACCACAAACAACAGAAGCTGAAAAACATGCAGCCCTGCACCAATGCAAAAGGATGGTATGTAACACTGGAATTTACTCAAGCAAATCAAGTCTTTGTTTGCAACAAAAACATGATCCCTGTCAGGTGCTGCAGCTACCTTTATATAAGGGATATAAAAAATTTCATGAACTCTACTGTAATCACTTTCACCTGTATGACCATACTGAGTCGGTCCAATTTAAAGGAACCGAGGGACAAAACACGGACTGTATTTCATTGCTAAGTAAAAGGAAGCTGAGACATACATGCAAATCACAGGCCACTGGAAAACCCCGGACTCGCTATCAGTGATTTAACTGGCCGCATTGCTTCCCTTTCAGTACTGCATGTAGGGATATAGATTTGAGAATGTGATGTTTGGCCACCAAAACAAACAAGGCAGAGTTACAAAACTGATGTTATTCCCCTGTGCTGGTTTATTGACATTCTGAGAGGCAGTCACACTAACCATTTAAGCACCTCAGTTGGCAAAGTCAGCTGGACAGTCACAATGAACTTCTGTGGCCATTGTATAGACTTAATTTAGGGTTTGATTATGGAGAGCCACTTAACAGGAACAGTTAGCCACAGTTGGCGTGGCATGATCTTTCATCAGGTCCACCTTGCATAGCACACATTCTGAGAAAGAGCCACAAGAGACCACCAGGAACTTACTTTGCCCTTGTGTGTCTCCTGGAGCCACTGTCTGAGTCGAATGAGGCAGCTTTCCTGCATTGGCGTCAAGTCACCCAGGTATCGCTTGATGTAGTCTGCATCTAGCTTGTCTAAAAGGAGATGTACATGTGAGTAGAGCGGTCCTGAACTGACCTAGTCAAAGTAGCAAATGATCTTCTATGCTGATATCTGAGGCAGACAAGTGGCTGCTCTGCGTTCTGTGTAGTCAGAATTGAATAAAGTTTCTCGAATTAATGAAAAGATGAGCAAGGCAACGTACACAGTCATCTTAATTGTACACCAGGAACAGTAATTCTCCTTCTGCAACTAAGAAAGGAATAAATCCAGACATTTATAAAAGCATTTCTCCAGTATATTGAGATTTGTCAACCCACAGCTTCTGGAAATACGTAGAGAAGCTTTGATCTAAATTTCCCAGTGCAAGAATTTTCCCAAATTCCCTATTAACAAGGGAAGGAAGATATAACAGAAGACTGTGCACAGGAAAGCTTCAGTCCTTTCCTCCCCATTATTCCTATAGTTACACCCATCCCTGAATTTCAAGACAAGAAGTAGGCCATCCCTTTGCAACCTAATGAACAGCGAAGTGAAGAGTTTTTCTACTCATATCTGATCTTTATTTGTTAAAAAAAGCTCAGCTCATAACAGCTATCCAAGCTATCCCACATCTTACTGCTTTGCAAGCCTGCACTTTAACATTGTATGTTACCAAAGAGCCAATGTGAAGATTTTCAGCCGCCCATGAGAAGCAACAGAGTGCCGAGAGCCTCTACAGTGTAAAGAATACCGCTAAAACAAGTCAGACCACCATACCATCAGGCGTTCCTGCTGTGGGCTCCGAGGGGCTATTTGAGGTGTTGAGGATCTCCTTATTGTTCAAGCCCTCCTTTGTGGCAGAGTCTGGTATATTAATAGCGGGTGAAACAGGCCGTCTTGGGTGGGATGTGCTGCTCTCCAGTTTACATGCAACAGGAGGAGTCCAACGAGGAACAAAAGTTATTCCTTCTTCCTCCAGCTGCTTCAGGTAGTATTCTATTATCTCTTTTCCCTTCAAAAAGAAATATTTACTTTAGCTAATAAAACCACCCATTTAGAGACAGAAAGGATTGGGCCACTAAGTGGCCAGACCTCTCTAAAGATTCCACTTGAAAATACAGACCTACACACACGCTGCCCCAGGCTAAAGGGTAAACAGCCCAGCTTTTCAAGCACAGCAGCCTGTTACTTAGCAGCAGCTACATTATCTTTTGTAACTTAAGAGCCAGGCACCTCCTTCATGACTGCAGGCTCACCTTTTTAATATTGCTGGTGTACTGCTTCATAGCAATCTTTTCCACTGTGCTTTCGAAACCAAAAAAAGATTTTATATCCAGACTTGCTGACTGTTCAAAACAGGTCCAGTCTTCATTATCAGGATGAACCTATTAGTTAAAAGGAAGTCATACAGCTCAGTTATCCATTTAGTAATTTTTTCCTCACAATATTTTAAATGACTTGTTTCTTGTTTTACAGGTTCACAGAGTCAAAAACATTCAAGTGGAATTTGCAGACTTTTGCATCATTTGCAAAACATGGTTAGGAAATGGTAACGCTAAGGAAGAAAAAGCTGAGAGCCCTCCTATAGTCTCATGGCTAGCACAGAGCACTTTTTTCTTAACAAGAAAGGAGAGGGTAGAGAAATCCCACCAGCCAAGATCCAACGGACTAGCACATTTATACAATTAACACTATCTCATTCTAGATATGGGCCACGACTGTAGTGTTATCTGTGAAAGGGGATAAAATGCTCCACAGTGAACTTTCTGCTGCAGAGGGTTGGACTGACAGACCAAAGCCAGCCAGCTCAAGGACAGCAGCAAGTACAGCATGAGCATTTCCAAGCACTGCAGCCTAGACGTGTTTGCAACAGACATACTGCAATAGATCATTCCTTCACTGACCTACGAAGTACCTTAGTATGCTGTAGACTGAAAACTATTTTATTTTGTTCTCCTATGATAATGCTACAGAAAGAAGTGTAAGCTTCTCATTCAGTTGACAGCCGAATAAGCTATCTCAGAGCACTCCTAGCTTTCTTCTTAGCTTGTATCTTACTTTGCTGAAATGATCCTGAAACAGAGATGTTACAACTGAAGGAAAGCTGTTTTCTAAACTCTCTTCAGCTAAAAAGGACTCATCTAAGGCATTTCCAGGCTGGGCTCCGGATTTGTGGTTATACAAACATCATGGAAGGCTGGATTTCTGAGCATGCAATTGTCCTGATGCTTTAAGGTTCCCCTCCCCCTCACAACATACTAAAATTAACTGGGAACAGTATCAACACTTTATAACACAACAACTACAGAGAAAAAACAGCACAACCCTTTTCCCTTCATTTTCTTCTGCACTAAGGAATGGGGGGAACAAAAATAGCTTATACAGCCTAAATAGGTATAAATCATAAAAATAACATTTAAGAATCTTTCTGTCACTTCATAAATTCAGTTATAAAACAGTTTTAATAAGAATGAACTTTTAAAATCAATTTATTCTTGAATTAAAATTCCAGTTTTGTATTTGCCTACTAATTTCTTGATCGAGTAGAGCTACGGCAAGGAGGAGTGTTCTGTTTTGTACATATTTGTTAAGTGCACTTTTCTGTATCGCATTTGCCCTGCTTAAACAGAGCTTTTGCAGAAAAATTGCAGATGGAAAAGTGTTTTTAAATGTGCGCTGGAAATAATTGCAGAAATAGTAATTTAAAAAAATAATCAGATAATAGCGTCAAGTGGGTTTGACATCTAGTGACCTTTTAACCACAGTATTGTACATAACAGAAAATGTTATCACCTACATGTAAAAAGAATGCTACAATACAAATAAGTCAGTTACATTTGCTAGCTTTGATTTGACCTTTAACATCAATTGGAAGTTTTACTGCTATACATGTGTGCTGTATGACCCTATAAGTATTGACTAAGCCATTCAGAAAAAAACATGACCAGAGCATAGCAGTAAGCGTGCCACCAGGCTCCTTTGTATCAGAAAGCATCTGCACTGAAGACCAAGAACAATGGAAAGAATTAGGTTAAAACATAGCTGACTTGATGAACATTTGTCTGAGCTGAGCAGAAGGCAAGTAAGCTACGCTGAACTTTCCTTTAACAGTTCTGTCAGGGTATCATCAACCTCACCAAGTCCCACACTGCTATTACAGACCACATTTGCCTCAACAGAGCTGTCAAACACAGGAAATTATGTTGTATTCTGCTCTCCGAGAAGATGCTCAAGCAAGAGGGTGCCAAACTTGTTTCAGTTCTTCAAGGAAGTGTGTTACATTTAACACTAACAACAATTATCACTCATGGCAGCGTGTTGGTTATTTTTTCTTGCAAGGCAAAAGCCAAGAAGAACCCAACTTCTGTTTATGAGTCCTGAAGTCTAAACACTGACTTAGCTCCATCTGTAGCACCACCAAGAGCCTGTTACTCACCGTGTAACAGCAGTGTTCGTTAATAATGACTCTATTAGAGAAGGTTTCATTGTAGGCTTCTATATGCAAAGTCCTTTCTCGTCTGTTCAAAGAATTCTTCTGGACAAAGTAGACATAATCCACTCCTGCAATCTGTGGAAGATGACAGATTGCGTTAAAATACCATATTCATGTGAAAGGATATCCAAAACTATAAAATAGGGATTGCAAACGTAATCACCTTTTTCAATAGCCGCGGTGCATCTATATCTAGCTTACAGCGCCGTTCAATCACATGGATAGCTTCATCCTCGCTCTTGTATTCGTTTACAGTGTCACTGGCTACAAACATAGGGATCAGAGGACATGTAGGAAACCTTCTTTCGTATGCCTATAGAGATGGAAAGAGAAGAAAACAAACTGTCATCACAATTAATTCCTGAAGGTGCGTGTAGAGTTCCTTCACTGGCATCACCAGCATTTGGAGGCACAATGCCCTTCACACCTTTCATAGAAGGGATTGAGTCCTCCTGGAGTCCACGTTATAGCTGAAAAAAGTCACAGTGCATTCCAAACAATCCATTTATTGTGTTCCTAATCTAGCCAATTCCAGGTAAAACAATTACTCCAGGTAGAAGACACAAAATACCCCATTTCTCCCCTCCAAAAAGGAAATTGTTCATTATGTACAATGACAATCCTCTTGTCAGCAGTAACAGGAAAATAAGACCCTCTAGTTCTAAAATACCACAAGACAAAACAATTATGTGTTGGATTAAAAAAACCCACATGCTAATTATCGGTGTTTCACCAAGCTGTCTAGAGGGTTTTGCATACAGCTCCCAAAGGTCTAATAAAAACATTTCAAAACCTATTTCTTAAGCTAATAGAGCTCTCAAGCTCCCTGTGCAGAGTATTCATAATGATTTCACTGCACAGTTTATCAGCTTCCAGTTTTGTCCAACAACATACAGTAAGTATTTCCAATACAATGAGGCCATTTCATACTTCTGAAAATTTAAACTTTTTGCAGTAACACAGAGCTAGCAATAGCTTTGAGTCCGGTTTAAGAATCCAGTCATGTAAATAAGTTCAGGTCAAATACTCGACAGAGGCAGAGAAGATGGTATTAAATCAAACACACTTGGAAAGGATAGTTAAGAATATGGGATCAATAAAACAGGTAAGAGGAAAATGGGAATTATCCTCATTAGTAAATTTGTTGAATTTTAGTTTTAAAACCACTGTGGCTGAAGAATACAACATAACTTTTTTTTTTTTCCTTTTCTTTTGTAGTCACTAGGGTACCTCCACTACTCTTTGGCTTTTTTTCCTCATGGGGTAGCAGTAAAGTAATTAATTCTTTAGTCTTCCTTCCATATTCTGAATTCTTTTATTTTTGCTATTATCAGAACCTAGTTGGCTATGGTGAAAAGGCAGGATTTGCAAGGTATCCCAATGCAGAAGAAAACTTCAGGTACACAAATCTGAGAGCAGAACATGAAACAACTCTTTAAAAGAACTGAAATATGTACTTTGTCCTTTTAGATGATTTTAACTGCTTTGGATATAGCTGGGTTGCAGCACAGGAACAGCACCAACAGGGAGAGGGTGTGGAAGAAAATAAGCAGCAGCTGCAGAAAGTATGCAATGGTGGCACTGGACAAGAAAAGGTCTCTTAATTCTCCCTTTATAAGAATTAAAATACTTAGTTTGAATGCAGTGTTACTATGGTGACAGTAGTGCAATGCACTACAACAGTGTCAGCTTTTTTCCCCTCATGCACATTTTTAAACTATTTTTGCAGCATGATTGTCCTGAGTTCATAAAGCTCCTCTGTAATGCACTAGAAGTAAAACCAGTGAGTGAGTACACATGCTCCTTTTTTCAAACTTTCCATCTGTGCACAGCTGGTTTTGTTTAAATTAAGAATAGAAATAATTTCTGGGTTCAGAGCTGGTGCAAGATAGAAGTGACAGAGCATTAGTGTTGTAACACAATAGCAAGCAACAGGAAAAAAACCCTTTCACAGCTCCAAGAGAAAGGGAGGATGGGTCCTATTAATATCATATAAGAAGTTTCTTATTTCTTTTATGAGGCTCTTGTTGTTCTGGACAGAAGGCTGTGTATTTTACAGTCGTTCAAGAATCTCTCAGTCCTCTCACTGACTAAATCTCAGCATTCTTTCTAAATTAATCCCTGTTTTAACGATATTGACTGTAGTTAAATGTTGTCCTAAGTCAGAAAAAGAAAAGATTTCCAGAATAAGCAGAATTGAGAAGTACTTCTGGTTTTCAGATTGCTTCACTTAATACTTTTATTTTATTTTATTTTGAGGACCTTATGTTACAGCAATTATTTTACAGACACGAGAGAAGAGGAAGTAGGTATCTAGCATTTTTCTTACTATTTTCAAAGCACTTTTACTTTTGTATAACAATGAATTTTCCCCATCTGAGAAGCCTCCTCTATGCCAAGCCTTTGCAAGTCTCCTTCGTTGCACATATTGATGCATTTCTCATCTTGGTCCTCAAAATGCTTCCCATTTGCCCTGTGAACACTTGCAAATTACAACATTACCTACTCCTAAGTGTTTACTGAAACTGTGAACAAAAAAATGCCCAGGAAGAATTTGTTGTTCTGAACGGGAAGACTGAATTGAATGCGTTCAATTTGGAAGAGAACAAAATAATTATCTGCCAAAAGTTGGCAAGCTCAGTGCTTACAGCAACAAAGTACTTGAAGGTTTCAAAGAGATTAACAGCGACACAGGATTCTTTCTCCCTAAAGAACGTGCACACAGAGTATTGAAAGCTGTTCACAGTCTTTTTATTTGGCTCTTAAATTAGGCTGGGTTTATTTCTTTATGTACCATTGCCAGTATGTTCTTGTAATGCATCATTTCTCAGCACAGCCTTGTTTGAAGAAAAAGTGATTATAGTAAGCCATAGCCACATCAAAATATTCGATCTTATTTAAGCATGGCTGTCTCTTCTACATGTGGCAAACCGTTCTCTTTCATGCTGCAGAGTAGGCAGGAAAAAGCTGCTAAAGTCTACAGGACACTGAAAGATCTCGCTTCACCATGGACCAACACGGCACAGGAAGAAAACCTGTAATTTGTGGTACAACACAATAAGAGACACATGAGTCAAAGCAGCAAGTGCATTGCCAAGACTGGAGCTATTAAAAGTATATGAGAAGATTAAAGAAAGATCAAACACTGCTTTTTCCTTTCTAATAAAAGAATTTAATGGATTTTTCTGCATTATTGGGGTGTTTTGAACCAGAAATTTTGTCTCGAGTCCAGCTTTGCAGAGAGTGACTGAACTGCATTATCCAATATTTCTTTACCAGTCTGATAAAGCACAGTATATTGTAAGATGCCAAACATTTTTCCTGTACGGTAGGTCTCTCTCTACAAATAAAATCATTAGATAATACACACCTTTCTCTCAGGATTTCAATTTTACTGTAAAGATACAATCACAAAAGCCAATTAGTTCCTCAAAAGCAAAGCAGCTGCAGCAATCCTGATGGACTCAATGCAAGAGTGAAATGCCCTTGCTGTAGGACTAAATGCATCTAAAAAGGATGTTGCAAGGATATTACTTAATGTTACCATTTTCTTCTGTAACATTTGAAAAAAATAGGGTGCGTGGAGATTCTGATATGCAACACAAGTACAAAGCGCAGGCGTGCTCACCCTCAAAGCCTCTAGAATTCGTGCTGGGCTTGACATGAAAAGTCACAACGTCTCTTTGGCGAAGAGAGACATCCATGTACAGACCTTTCAAAAAAGTCATTTTAAGCCTGCAATTTTGTTGTTCCCTAATAACGTACTTTTACAATTCCCCAGCAGCCTCTGGAACATTTGTGTACTCCAATACATTAGAACCTGGCATTGTGCATCAAGAAAAACACAGTGTGGTGAAGCAGCTTGAACTTCAAATTTAATGGACTCATTATATAAACCCTTAACTTTCTTAATGCATGTTAACAGTAAGAACACTGACAAGCATAATTCCAACCAAAATAGCACCGTATTAAAGCTTCTTTTCCAACTGCTTCCCTTAGCAACTCATGTTCAGAGTAGAGTCAAAATAACAGGATTTATTTTACTTTTATCTTTTCTAGTATTTCAGCTGTGTTTAAAGACATGAAAGCAATTCAAAAGTGAGACTATTTTAAACCCATTGCAGTCATTTTTCATACCCAGGGGAATTATACTTGCTGCTGATGTGTTTAGATGTTGGGATTCTAATATCAGCCATAACAGGATCCTTTCAAAATACCACCTTTACAACAGCATTTACATATGACTCCAACCCAACTTTCAGAAGGACCAAAGACATTGATCTGGATTTTTCCTTCTCAGACTATGCCTAGTGCTAATAAAATACCTTGATAATAAGCATGTGCTCAGTCCTCAGTGGAGAAAGTCAGTCATTTATGCAAATAAATTACTCAGCTTCTCTGGCCAGATTAATATATTCCCAGTCTCATGCCTTAAAGGATAGGGATTGTTCATATTTCCATTAGATGACTCGAAACGAATTTCAGTGCTTACAAGAAGAAAAAAGATCTGACAAACCTTGCAAGCAATCTTGCCCTGTGCTGTTATAGTAGCTGAACCCTCCAAATAGAACTTCTAACCTGGTGAAATAAGTAGGAATTTTAGGCACCATTCAGAAAATGAAGCATATTGAGGGTTTTCTTAATAGCATGAAACAAGCCGTGAAGATGTTTTATTTTTAAGATGTTTTCTGTTCAAAATTGCTAGAACAGTAACCTTCTAAGAGCAGCCCACATTCTCCAAGGGCACCTCAAGAGAACACACAAAGAAATTCATCCTGGCAACGGAATCTAGTTCACTGCACTTCGCGTGCACCACATACAAACTTTAATTTCTGCCTGCAATACCTGACCACATTTGGGTACTAATCTGCAAGTGCATACCAACGTTCACCACGCTTTCCTATCCACTTTGAGCATGTGGAATTTCTGAATTATTCCTAAGCACACAAGGAACAAGAAGGGTCACTCCAGCAGGATGCTGCCGTAGCTTGACAGGCTGCATTCCAGCAGCTTGATCAGTCCTGTGTATCAGCATATCCCCTTCCTCCCCCTGCATTACAGCTCTGTACATCAATAGGAAAAACACTGGCTCATGGGAGGCCAACCAAGAGGTTTCAAATTCTTGGCAGCTGCATTTGGAAAGAAACAATTCTGGATTAAACCTGACAAATCAGCAAATACCTTCTTATCCCCCATATACTGCTCTTCATAGCTCTTTACCATTCTCTTTATAATGCATACACATGTTTAAAAATCATTATACTCTACAAATAAGTGTGTATCTCAGTGCCAGTGTATCTCATGGATGTTTGTAATCATCTCAGGGGCGTGTGTATGAAAGAAAGCAGATGGTTAGAGGGGATATACCTCACAAAGCTCTAGAAATAGTTTCTCAGTAAGGTAGCATTCCTAGGCACCAGGAAGGGGCAATGTGAACTGGACTGCAGCTCGGGAAAGAAAAAACATCGTTAATATACAGGTTGTCAGCTCTTTGGAAAGGAACATCTCTGTGAAGCCAGTTCTGGAAGGACAAACAGTCCTCCAAAGGGATACCTCCTCTGCTAAAAGCCAGACCCCTGCTGCCAGGCAGCAGCACAGTCAAACTTGGCTTTTTTGCCGTTAACTTCCCCCATCAGTACGGCTCTCCACAGCAGCCCTTCTTCAAAGTAGGCTTAAGTGGTTTTTTTCTCCACTGTGTTTTCACTTCATTAAATGTTCTCATTTACAAAGAGGGAAGTTATTTTCTTACTGCTGGGAAACAAAGGCTTCTTGGTAGTGACTCAGTACTAAGAACTCTCTCTCTCTGGAAAAGACCAAGAAGGCTTTAGTTACACAAGATTACAGATGAGGTTCACAAGGACTACAGGCAACCCACCCAGCACGAAAGAGGCAAGTTCAGACTGAACGGCTGTATATCATCTGAAACACAAAAATTTTCTATATGCACATTTCTGGCCCTTGACAAATAGGAGGTAGTTTAACCAGCCTTATTTTTGACTTGTCTGTAAGTCTTGGCACAGTCTATGCCATCAAGATAGAACTAGTCAGATTTTCAAAGTACTGGGATGATGACCCACTGCACAACTGGTATTTGTAAAAGTGGATAGTAGATGTAAGAGACTTTCCCTACTACTTTTCTTAACAGAGTACTGAACACTATGTCTTATTTTAAAAGGGGGGAAAAAAAAAAAAAGAATTTAAGCCTTCCATTACAATTTCTATTTTTAAGGAGTGTTTAAAAGGTTCAAATTAGAACACACTAGAACACTCCTCCAAAGCTTTCCCAGCAAGATTCACCAATGGTTAACCTGCTGGCTATCACAGCAAGATCAACAAACAAAATGTTTGCATAACAATTTATCACTGAACTGGATTTAAGCAATGAGAAAGTACATCAGGAAATACCTTGTGGGGAAGCCCTTTGTCTGAATTAAAAATTATAATCCTTCACCTGAATGACAGCTACTTCAAAGGTTTTAAGACGACAAATTAAGCCAGCAGTGAGCAGCCATTAAAAAGGAAAGCTCTGTGTTCCATCTTGTTTTGCTAAAAAAAGAAACTAAATCCCAATGCCCCACATTTGAAAATAACTTAGTTTTAATACATTAATTTTGGAACAGGAAAAACTCTTCCATTCTTATGAAGAGCAAGATTTCACTGAAGAGAGGAAAATTCAGCCTTTACAAATGGAGCTGTACTTGAGAAGGGTGTGAATAGCAGAGAAGAACTGGCAGAACATTCAATCTGACAGCCGTGTGCAGATGGCTCCGAGGGGACAGCTGCGTCGTGTGGTGGGATGTATTCTGGTGAATCTCTTAAAATGAGAGCTGACAGACATACACCTGGAAAATGTGAGTAGCCCCTTACCCTAAACCATAGGCAAAAAATTGTACAACTCCTCTCCTTTCTCCCCCTCCACACTTCACTACACTGGCAACTGCATCTTGGTCTTACTTTACTTTGTCCCTCTTCTATCCTCCCTCCATTACACTCCAAAAGCATTTTACCCTCTTGTGGCACGAGTCACTCAGGAACAGGATATATTGTCTTCACCCTCTGTTCCCTGGTACAAGATGAAATTTGGCCTCTTAAGTATTAATGGTAACTATTAAGTATGTCCACGATAAAATAAATAACCCTTCTATAAGTTACACAGAAAAAAAATCAATAGGACAAGTCAATATCATTAAGACAAGCATCCTGCTTCATTTTAGAGGCTAAAAAGTTCTTGTTTGCTACACGAGTGTAAAAAGTGCTATTGACCTAGGACTTTCTGGTGAAATTAAGCGTAAGCTTGCAGCACTGGGAACAAGCAGTGCCTGCACTGTTCACATCCAGTCTACCAAAGCACAACATTCCCAAGAATTGCCCAAAATAGCCCAACTGCTTCTACTTTGCAGTATACATCCCAGCCTTAAAGTTTCATAACAATGGAGTTAGTCTAAAATTTTCATAAAGGGGGCTGTTCCAGTTTTATATAATTATGCATCAAATCCTTGAACTACAATGGCTTTTTAGTTTTTGAAGTTCTGGGGGGGGAGGTTGTGTTTTTTTTAAATATAGACCACACAAATACACACTATTATACAAATTATGAGGCAAGTACTAACAAGAATCTACTCTGCACAGATTTTGTTCATGAATTTTAATTGAAGGCTATTAATTTCTCAAACAGTGAGAGAAGCAAGCTTGAAAAACAATCTCAGATGTTCTCCAATGCAGTGAACAGAGCTTTTGGGTAGAGCATCTGAGAAGAAAAACTGTCAGTGGTTCAAGAACTTATTGCAGCATGATACTCAGTTCTTGTAATGCTGTATTTATGATATTACACTGAAGTGGTGCTCAAATTTATAGCCTAGGTATACATCTCTCATATTCAGAAGATCAAAGGCCCAACCAATTCAGGAGAGACTTAACACACTGAATCAGTCATGACCATACTGACATTATTGGATCCTGCACAGGCCTCATAGCATTCCCTGTGCTTCCAACACCCACAGGTGTTAAACAACCTGTGCTCTAAGCAGCCCATAGGGCGTTACAAACACTGACGGTCACTTCAGAAACGGTTTCATTAACATCACCAGGGCTTCAATTGATCTTGTTAGAGTATGAAGTGCTAAGATGACTTGCTGTTTACAGTATCCTTGTCTCTAGAAAAGCACCTGAAAGCCAGTCAAGCCAGTAAGTTGAGCTTTCCCAGCTTGCCTCTCCTTTTGTGGAATGGAAATGAAATTCCTGAGAAATTCTCCAGGAAACCAGGAGCTGAGGGAAATTAAACTATAAGGAGAGGTGGACAAGAAAATATTTCTTTCCCTGGCATTCACCAAAGCCATTAAATTCTTGCCACTGACAGCTCCTCTGTCACTCAAGAGTTCTGCATGGAAGAAAAGTTTTTATTAGGTGGACAAAAGAGCATAATGCCTACTCTTCCTTGTCTTCTTTCGATGCTTATGCTTGTTTAAAGGAGTCTGCTTGATTTAATCAGGTTTCATTGAAAAGGATTTCAGACCCTACACTGCTATGAATGACCTGCTTATACCTTGCAAACGTCCACCCAGAAAGAGGAAGGAAGGATGAGAAGAAAGATTTATTTCAATGCATTTAAATGCACCCCTTAGCTTAACTGTATAAAGCCTTAGGCTTCAATACTTTGTTCTGTTCGTTTCTACATTTAACTGTATTGGAAGCCCATAGTACTCTGAAGTTAAGTACGTACCCAATTATGTTTCTTGCACATTTCGAATATACCCTACTCCTAGATGACGAGAACAGAGTTAATGAAAACCCGTCGAAGTAATCTTGTGGATGTCACCACAGAATAAACAATACCTATTTGTTCTACCAAACCGGTTAACAGGATTGCCGCACGCAAAGCAGGCACAGCAACTTGCTGCTCAAATCCTAGAAACACATCGAGAAAGCTTCTGACCTTCACATCCATTCTCCAAATTCATGAAACAGAAAGTGTCTGAAAGCAATAAGGATATTGTCTACAGCCACTACAAAATAACCCACTATACAGACTAAACTCAAATTCAATAGCTACTTCACAACGTTGTATGAAGAGCTTTGATTTAATAAATTAAAAATCTCTATGGAGTCAGGAAACAGCACAGAAGCTATTCTTGTGCTTTAGCTCAAATAAGTTACTCTAGCTGAGACCATAAAAATTTAGAGACAATTTTTTTTGTTTGCTTCTGGATCACCATCACTCCAAACAGCACTTACCACCAGTCACCCAAAACATGCAGGGGATGTACACAGGAGAAGGAAAACAACCTTGCAGAATAGAGACCCTTTTGACAAGGAACAAAGCTCTGTGACACATAACAGGAAGTATCAACCCTTATCTCCACACAGCTCTGTAGACACAGTCCAGGCTACTTCACACCTATTTAATCTCTTTGAAGCCTTCTGCTGCGTAAAAGGAACAGCTTCATGCTAAATTTCAGGCATAACAGTAGTTTATACACACCGCCAATCACAGAAATCATGAAATGCAACTGAAATGGCATCACAAATGAAACTGTATTCTCAATAGCTTGCAGTTAGCGTGCTGCTTACACAACCCCATGGCACACCATCCTGGATTTCTGGCAACAGGACATCCTTTTCATGTGTTAACACTGCTACAAAGCACATTGAACACTGAAGTGAATGTAATAGCACTAACACACAAATACTGGCATTTCTGTTCATCTTTTTAGTTCAGGCAGCATTTCCATGGTTACGGTGTTGATCACTATTGGCTTTAAGTACATGCCAAATATAGACCGAATGCATAGCTTGTCATTTTAAACAGCCCTAATAACTACCCTGCAGGCTAGTTCTTGTAAACTAGCTTTGAGTCTCTCCGAGGTGTAATGCACTCAAACATGCTATAGGGCCACCTGAAAACTTAGCAAGCATACTGTTCATTATGTCATCCAGGTCATTTGTAAGAGCAGTCACTGGAACTGGACGGATCTTCAAGCAATCTCATCACAGCATCTGCACCACTTTCTAAAACTTTGGTACCCATCTTAAAAATAGGTTTGCCTTGCTTGTGCTTAAACTTCTATCCTTTGAGGCCATCATGCAGGGAAAACATCAAGAGCCCTTCTGAAGTCAAAATATCCTTACTGCACAAAACATTGCCTCAAACCACGTGCACTTTGGGATATTATCTTAGCTGTTAATCAGACAATACTGTTTGCAACAAGTATACCTCTTGGTAGCAGTTGCAGAGAATGTTTTAGAGAATTTCATCCTATGTATGCACTGACTAGGTAGGATTATGCATATTAGTATCACTTTCATTAACAGGATTTAGAACTAATTATCTTTTACTGCTATTAAAAGTTTTAGAAGACATCAAACCCAACCTCAAGACAATAGTAACAATTTCCGTATAAATCATATTTCCTTGTAATTCAAAAAGTTTACACACATTTCAGAGTTTGAGTTCACATTCTCTGTGAAGGGTATGTGAACCAAGGACGGACTCATTTTTCCACCAGCATACAAATCAGAAATCAAAAGGATTTCACAGGCAGCTTAGTGAAAGGATGCTCCATTTAGACAGCACCTTCAACTAAGTATCAGTAAAGCTTTAAGCTTATCCAAGGAAATACTTGATAATGTATAGTCATAAAGTGTTCTTGACAAGTTTGAGTTATACTAAAAAGAAGTATAGCATATTTGCTTAAGACTGCCCAAAACCAAAAGCAAGGCAGGGGACAGAAGGCAAAAAGCAGGAGCAAGGAGTTACTGGGGGACAGGAAGGTCTGAAGCAAACTTCCTCTGTATTGGAGTATAAACATGTAGGCTATAGAGCTAGTGAATCTCAGCCTCAGCATCCAGTGTTTTCAAGCACGAATAAAGCTACTTTAATATTTTAATATTTCATTAAACTAATTTAGACCTTATAAATAAAGCAGGAGATTCAAAACAGGCTATCAAGCAATCTTCTAGGTAAGTGGAATTTTACTAGTAATTCACTGATGAGTTATGCAACTGTGGTAACCAACTTACCAGACCAAGCAAAGAGCCTCTGCTTTCCTGCACCAGAAGAAAAAGTCAGACACAGAAACATCTATTCTCAGGAGGGATGTGACCAGTCAAAGCCACCCACATAGGCTCTTTCTATACAGATCACTACTTTATCCCCCTCAGTGTACCCTTCCTGCATGGATACTATTCAATAGCCGGGCATTGTCATTTCAGAAGAGTGGTCACACAGACAAGCTTTACTAGCAAAATTATAGTGGCCTGATTGTTGCATACAGCTGAATGTAATGAAACTGGAAGGGGACTGGCTCTTAACCACCCAAGAACCAGTTCAGTACATGCAGAGCCATTATCTTCTTGCAGATAAAAAGTAAACCCTTCAATGACTTAACGCAACTTTATTCAAGCTTTTGGTGGTAAAGGTATACTGATTCAGCAGGCAAAACAGATTGGGGATAAAGAATCTGACCTGAAGACAAGGGCTAACATTCCATCTTTTATCTGTAAAAGATGATCTTTAATAACCACAGACATGCCTCAACGGTACTTTAATTGGAAGAGTGGTTTCTTCAAAACAGATACAAGTCATTTGTGGTTTGCTTAAATAAATTTGCACAGCTGCAACTGTGTAATACTTGATTCTCATATGGGAGCCTGAATGTCCATCTTCAGAGAACAAATGAATCACCAGGGTGGGATTTGAGAAGACAGTGGATAGCCAGTGTAAGAGTTTAAGAGTTACACCTGCGTGCCTCCCAGACACTCACCAGAGGATCATTAATTCTTTTCCTCCCTTCAAGAAGTCACAAGAGCCTGAAAAGAGCCCCAGGCATAGTGCCACTCCACTCAAGAGTGAGCGAGGCTAACCTCAGTTGCAGCCTCTGCTCAATCTTAAACACAACTCTAAAATGAGAATCTAGAATAGAGAAGTTGGGCAAGTACCACTGCTTCCTCAAGAGAAAATAAAAAGAGATTAAGGACAGAAAACCCAAACATGCTGAATGTAAATAATTTTAATCTTGCTTTCCTTTGGAGTAAGCCAGGAAAGCCCAACCACTCAGGTTAGGTTGCCTTGTGACTGGAAGGCCAATATCAAATTGCTGGTTGGAAAATAACCTGACATTGCTGTGGACTAGGTTGAAGGTGGAACATTAACAACAGACTTTACAGCCATGCTGCTCTAAGTTGCTCATCAGTATACCCAAACCTTAGTTGACTTAGCGGGGGCAACGGCAATATCAGATTGACTTGCAATTTTCACTTTAACTTGTTTATATTAAATGCATGCACAAAACCATTCCACTGAGAAAATGAGTGTTTGCTCTGCCTGTGTTCCAAGCAAGACAGATGGAAATCAGTTCTGGCCCAGAAGCCACATAACTCTGAGCACAACACTTTGACAGAACGTGCCCTGCAATTAGAGTCAACTTCAGTAGTTTCTAGGATAGGAAACTTGGCTTCTGACCCCAATTGCACAGGACATGACTGGTTTGGCTCAAGGTTAAAGCACTATGGAGAAGAGGCTGACCTCCAAAAGAGCATCACAGTAAAGGCTGGCAACAGGCCAGTGAACGCGTAAATGCTTGGAGACTGACATGTGATTACTGGGGAATGTGAGCTATTCTCAAGCACTTCCTATTCCTCTGCAACAACAGCAACACATAAGCCTTCACGCAACACAGGAACATCTTTCTTTGAAATTTTTAAGATACACACATCAAAATAACTGTAAACCATTAAGCTTGTCTTAGCATATGTATTTATGATATTACACTTGTATTTATGATATTACACTGAAGTGGTGCTCAAATTTATAGCCTAGGTATACATCTCTCATATTCAGAAGATCAAAGGCCCAACCAATTCAGGAGAGACTTAACACATTGAATCAGTCATGACCATACTGACATTATTGGATCCTGCACAGGCCTCATAGCATTCCCTGTGCTTCCAACACCCACAGGTGTTAAACAACCTGTGCTCTAAGCAGCCCATAGGGCGTTACAAACACTGACGGTCACTTCAGAAACGGTTTCATTAACATCACCAGGGCCATTACTTGTCTTACAGCAGCTGAAGAGTGACAACTGTGTTCTGCATTGCTAACAGGCATCTCACAAATGCACAGGTTTCTGTCACATAGAAAGCAGAATTTGGTACTTAGCTTCCCCATTCCTTTCCAGTTAACAAAACTGCATGCCTGGTTCCTCTGCAGTCAGTTTTACTTTAAAATTCATCTGAAATCCTACTGTGTCCACTGAGGATCTATTTTTGGAACGGTCAAATATTCCTTACTGCACTACTGATCCATGCTTAAGTCTGACTTTTATGAGTCCTACAATTGGTATTCGTCACTTTTTTGGTCTTAGAATCACAGACACTTTCACTAAGCAGGTCTGTTAAAACACGCTTAACATCTGGAATATGTTAGAGTATTTTAAATAAAATTATTACTGTGTAGACAATCTAATTTATGCACAGGGGAGGAAAGGATGACTACAGCATTGCTACACTATCAGCTCAGGATTCCTCATTAAACCATTGTCTGAAAGGTTAAAGACTTGTACTACCACAAAGAACAAAAGTCTCCTGATCTCCATCCAGATCAACCCCCCCACCGCATGAAGGTTCAGTGAAACAGGTTTGACTTCATTGTCTCAAACTGCACCCACCAGGTTTTAATTTGTCTCAGAGGCAACTGGCCTCTAAGCACTGCAAGAGTGATTTCACTCTACCAAGCGCATAATCAGTACAGTAAGGAAAGCTTTGCCAAAAGGGCATAATTCAAGATAAGCACCATGGCTCAACTGTAAAGGTCTTGGTTTGACTTTCGGACCAGCAAAATACCAGCGTTCAGGTCGAGAGCAGCTGTATGCTATTAAGCAAACCAATTAAAATTTATTAAGTACATCAATTAAATCTTGACCATTCACTAATGTCAATGGACTGTCATCAAAATGCAGCATGATAGAGTCTGGGGCTTGCAGACAATTTACCTCTTAAGCTAGGAAGTTAAATGTAACATTTAAAAAAATCTTAACTTTACATACATGTCTGATGTATGAGGAGATGCCTCAAGAAGGTTAGAAATTGACGGTGGAAGGTGTACAGAACAGCAGTGGTTTCTTATATGGAATCAAACTATTAAACAGACTAAGGCTCATCCCCACAAAAAAGAATAATTTAAAAACTGAGAGAGATATCTTATAGACCTGACAGGGCAAGCAGCATAAAGGATGTGAGTAGGGTTTTATCGCCTCTTCCAACACAAGGAGCAGGTGGTGTGAAGCTGAGCGAGCAGGAGCCAGGCTCTAGATAAAGGATACATCTCTTGACAGAGCGTGTCATGAAGCACAAACTCCTGCTACAGGGTGTCACGACAGCGAGTTCGCTTGGCTCCAGAATGGAATTGGGCAGGCGCAAGAGAGAAACCACATGCGGTGCTATTATAGACAACGGGCACATTCTGGACCAGAAGGGCTGTCAAGACACATTGCTGTAGGATGAGAGAGTATCCCAAGAGAGTGCTACCATATGTTTATCTCATTCCTATCCTCTTCCCTAGAGGCAGATACTGCCCTTGGCCACTGCCAGATACATAGCACGCTAGCTACATAGGCCTGATGGCGCAATTCGGTACTGTGGTTCTCATTAAGAGACAGAATACAATCTTTTTCCCCACATCCAAATACATTATTAAAATATCAATAACCAGGTAATACCACTGCTAGATGCACCATTGGCACGTTAAGGTGGCACAGCTTCTGTACCCCCGAATCTGCTCCCCCATAAAATACAAACAGAAAGATGCCACCTAGCTTCAAAAGATAAGCCAATTAAAAAAAGAACATCAAGACTCCTTTGATTCTTTTCTAAAAAGCAACTAAAATAATAGATTATAGACCATCGGTTTTGTTCTTTACCCTCCTTTACAACAAAGAAAGGCAGACACACAAAAGCAAGAATCAGTTTAGTCAAAACAGAACAAACAAGTTCAAGTGAAATTGCTTTAAATCCTGTTCATTACAACATCAGTGGCTGCACCATGCAGACCATGAAACACTTCAATAGAAATAAGTAATTTCATAGAGCCATGAATTCAGTAATGAAGAATTTATCTACAGGCCAATGAATTGCACAGCAAAGAGAGAGTTTTGCAAATTAAGTAGTATAATTTACACACCGAATGAAATAGCCAGAAAAATGTCCTCTGGAAAGGATTCCGCTGACTGATGTTCCTGAACTGGACTTAATGTCTATGGCATTCACATTCTACACTAAATGAAGAGTCACAATGCACTCCAGAAAAGAAGTGCTCTCATCAGGAAACTAACTGTTCCCCTTCCATTGTGGCATAAACCAATATAAATGACACATGGCCATCCTGACCACCACCAGAGAAATATTCATTTTCACAAAATGAGATCTATTATCATCAAAGCAATATGTTATAATATTACAGCAGCAGTAGTCAAGGCAGAAAGTTATCAGACATAGAGAGGCTGAAATGTTAAGAGGTTTGCAATGTAGTTTTCAACTGTTACACCGATTGATCTGCATATATTCCAAAAAACACCTATACTCAAGTTTTGAGAATATAAATAGAAATGAATGAAAACACCTGTAATTATCCAACAATTGAAAATATACATAACCCTACAGATATAGACACTGAACTTCATAAATCTGACCAAAGTCTTGAAATGCTAATTTAAGAGAACCCAAATGTATATAATTAAAACAGTTTAAATAAAAATTCATTTTTAATACAAAAGGGTAGCTTCTCTTTGCTCCCTCCCACGATCCCTCTGCTGTCATCAGTTAAAGCTGTTAGGTTCCAGGAGCCCTGTGATATTTTTATTTTCAAATTTATTGATATATAGTCCCCAAACCTTATTATCATAAAGTAAAACCCAAGAACAGAAAATGTTCAAGTCTGAAGTTTCATACATGAATACAAAGCAAGAAAACCAACCAGTCACCTTGCATGCTACCCCATTAGATCATACAAACTACCTTTCTTCTTTTTTTTTATTTTCATGTTTCTAAGGAAAGGACAGATTCCTCTTTATGCCAAAGCAACTCCCAGAATGCATAACTCCAACTGTTAAGCACAATTTGCACTGCTAAATAATACCAGGCCCGAAGACTGCTGAATCGAGTTTCTAATGGCTCCTTCACTTACTGTTACAGCAATGGGCTTCAGCATTTTTCAAACTGCAGATCCCTAATTATTTCCCCACGGAATCAAGGGCTCCCGCAGCGCAACATGTACTGGCAAATGCCCTGCTGACTTGCTCTTCCTTTCTTGTGGCCAGCTGCCATCAGCTCACTAACAGTGCTGGGGGGACAAGCCCCTGCTCCCATAGGGGTGTACATCAGGGCACAGGGGTGCTCATCAGCCTTCCATGAGCCTGGTGAGGAAATCGGGCTGACGAGGTATTTATTTTCCTTTTTTCCAGGACAGCTTTCGACCAGCCTAGCTCCCTAAACTGGCTTGCTGATGAACATGTCTTTGCAAGAAAGCAACAAGAGCAAGCTGGGACACCAACTTAGCTATAATGGGAAACCGCACCTTTGGTTACGTTTCTCTGACCCTTAGAAGCAAAAGCCCATGAACCACAAGCTGAAAACCTCAGTGGACTGGGTGGAAATCAGCAGTGCTTGATCAAAAGCAATGCAGAGAAACAGCAGGACCTTGGGACCTGATCTCAAATTTTGATGGCTCATTGCTTGCTTGTACCCTTTTGGCAAGGCTGCCCCATGCTGCAGTGGAGCCCAGATGATGCCAGCCAGTCCTCCCAACACAGGCTTTCCAGCCATTGCCACCATTGTCTTCCACCAGCCCATGCTCTTGGCGTGACTCTCACTTCAGACATCACTGACTGATGACAACTGAAACAAGCTGCATGCAAATTGACTGTGAGAAAGCCGAATTATTAAATTACCCGCAATAGGTCCTACTTAACATTTTACCTGAGCTACTAACCTGACCTGTCTTAACTATATCACAAAAATGAGATAAAAAGAGTTAATAATTCAGCTTAACAGCCTAGTGCTTCATTTAGAATATATACACAGTAATTTTAAACTACATGAAAAATTGGAAGACAAATTCACCCGGGAGAAAAGAAAATAGACCATTTAAGACTAACCTGTAATTAATTTTAACTTGAGCTAATTAACAGATTTCCTTGCAAATTCTCAGAAGATTCATTCTATATTCAGAACGCAACAGTTTTAAGATCACATCACCACCTTCCTTCCAGAAACAGAATGAATTCAACTAAGTGCAAAACCAATCTTGGGTTATGAAAAAAAATCACAGTGAATACCCCTCAACTCTGTGTTCCAACGTCTGAACTCTGAATGTGCTTTACAGAAAACCCTCAGGGGCTGCTTCCAAGCCCTCAGGCTTTCCTTCTACTCCCTCTTCCACGGTGCGCTTGCTTCCGAAAAGCAGAGCTGCTCGAACACTCTGCTGTAAGACAGCAGCAAGAGCTCCACAGGAACGGGAAGTGCAGATTGCTCACACCAGAGGTGCACGTAAGCAGCCATACCATACGGAAACACCTCATTCTACGCCTGCAGCCGACGTCTCTGATCTCTGTGCAACCTCTGGCCCCTCATTGGACTCATTTTTATAATTAACAAAAAAGAATACAGCCTATCTCTTTCCCATGGGGTTTTGAAGGCTTTTACGCATGCTTCTCAATGGTTAACCACACGTTAAATTACAATGATGAAGTTACACCTTTTCCAGATCATATCTGTAGTACCACGGGTGTCTAGGACTCTGCGGAATGCGTTAGCCACTTCCTTTCTGCCAGGTCCCCACATGTTTAACTTTGAGATTTTTTAACTGAAAGGCAACAGTCACTTGTCCAACCAACAGATCCTAGACCAGCACTTCACACCAGTCTCAGAGCTAAAACACCTGCGAAGGGTGAAAAGCTTGGAATGCTTTCAGAACAAAGTGACAAGAACTGTTTTGATACATGTTTTTCTTCTATTGACACCTTTCAGAGCTTGACAGTAGTGGTGTTTTAGCTTTTAAAGTGTAAAAGACTTGCTAAAAACACTGACTAAAAGCATTTGGTGCACAAGAGAACTGCAGCTGTCAGCTACAGTCAGGTCATGTGTTTGCCCACAAAAAACAGGAAACAGCTAGCCATGGAAATATCTAAGCAGGCCATGAAACAACACGTAAATTGCACAGTAAGCAGCCTGCTAAGTCAATATTTTTCCCTAATGCTCAACTTAACTCTTACATCAGTTAATCACGGCTCATTCCAAACCAGCAGCCAGAAATTCATTTGTTCTTACAACGCATGCTAACACAAGAGACCATCAAACATAAAACAGCAGTTAAACTGCATATACATATAAAGTAAGAAAAAACATACAAGGCGCTATTCCACCACAGTTTTATCAACGCATTTCCAACTGTAAATAAGCCTGAATTTTGAACAAAGCCAGGAAGCAGAGTCATATCAGCGAAGGGAAAACCGCTGAGCAGCTTCAGGAGCAGACACTCGGTTCCTTCCCCGGGCTTTAAGAATCCACTACAAATCCTCAAAAAGATGCGGAGGAATACATTACTTCTCTATACATTTAAAGCCTACTTTGTGCTTTCAAAAGCACTTGGAGAACGGCTTCCTTTTTCTCATCAGCCTCTCAGCCCCTCTTCACAAAATGCATGGAATGCATTTCTCCCAAGAAAAAGAAAATGAGACTAGAAGGAATAGAAATTGTTAGGGATTTATGAGCAGGTGTGGCACTTACCTTGATAGATAGTAAATTTTTTTAAATGACATTTTAAAGTAATAACCTTTAGAATGAAAAGATGACGTGCCGCCTGATCAGGAAACTCATTACAATCTAGACCAAGGGATTATACTTTGATTTGTCAATCTGAAAAAAAAACAGATAAATTTTTTCTAATCTACTCTATCACTGAAGCGTATTTATGGCATCTACAATCTTATTACTTCCCTGTAATTTAGGGATACTTTAAATCATGGAGATTTACCTTAAACATTGCTTTTTTCAGACCTCTAAACCCAAAGAAAGCCAGTCAGCCTGTTCTCCAAAAGCAGCAAATTCGAACCATTAAAATGACAATATCATCAAAAGGGCACTACACATTATACTTATTAAGAAAGAAAGATTCGTGCTTTAGATACTTCAGATACTCTAACAGAACAAAGGAAAAACATGAGACCAATTTTTTTAAAGGATTTTGATGAGAATACGTAGTTTGGAAGGAAGTAGTTTTCAGCCTCCAGGCGGTGCAAGATTAATAGCTATTTTGATCTTAAAATAAAAATCAAACACATTATTTCCACAACTGCAAGCTCCCGACATTGATGACTAGTTTACCTACAGACTTCTCCTCATTGTTTGGCACCAGTGGAAGCTGATAAATGCCAGGGACTTTAACAAAGCGGAAACATTATTTTAGGCATCCAAGAGACTGCAAAATACCTTTGAAAGTCTGTCTCCTGTCACAGGCAGATTTGAAAAATCTCAGTTTTCACAAAGCCACAAGTATTTACAAATCTACGTTAATTTGACTAAACATAACAGGACAGGTTCAGAGCACACTTGCTGTGTTCAGCTGTGTTACTATTCATATTTATTTCTGATACTAAGTAATTTATAGCTGTAAATAGGACATTTTCTAAAGCGGCTGAAGAGCAATACATTTTCCACAGAGCTTCCAGAACCTAAAAAAACCCAGAACCCTCTTGTCAATGCCTCAATTCAATGTGGTTCTTTCAAAAATCTTACTTATTTTCTATTTGCATAAATTCCACCCTTGGACTGCCATAGTAGCTGACTATTCGTTATTTCAATTTGCTTTGGAAATTAAACTCGGTGGGAATTATCTAATGCATGTCAGACTGAAAATGAACTGTGAATCTCCAAAGTTAATTTTAGCCTCATGTGTGTTAATAAAGCTTCAAGATTCAAGTTCTTAACTGCCTTTTAACATTAAGAACTACTTATTCAGCAAAGTCCCTATATATTTCTTTTAATGTAAACCTCTTTAAGCTAATATCAAAAATTGAATCTATAATCTTTAGAAGTTTTATAAAAGCAGCTTCTCAGTTTTTTTCTCCAATATATTTAACCTTGGTAAGTTGACAAGTGAGTCTAAGTAAACAGGCATTTTTCCACATCTCAGCTGCTTCCAGCATTACATAAACTTCAACATGAACAGGAGGAAAAACAAAGCAAGATTCTATTCAGTCTGATGAACAGCTGTGCAAGTTGTTTGTTTGTTTTTTTAAAAAATATATATGTATACATACACACAGAGTTTTCAAGAAGTTGATTATGACAGATATGCCACAGAGCAGCCAAAAGTCATCACATCAGCATTGGTAACCATTTGGTGAAATCATACTGCCCGTGTTAGGCGTGTCAGACTAAAATAATAATTTCTAGCCTGATTCTTGAATCAGGAGATAGTTTCATTAAAGGATTTGGATCCAGTTCTTACTGTTTTCAAAGCAACTTAGATATCATCTGGAACCACACAACTCGCCAGTAAAAAGAGAATCTTTCAAGGGAAGTAGCTTATATTAGATTTTACGTGGCTTGCTTTTAATGGTAAAGGAAGGCAAGAAACATGCAGCAATAGATCTCCCAACTCTCTACCAACAACAGTACTTCACCAGTTCTCTCGCTGACTTGAGAGATAAGGAGTTCTGCCTTGAAGTATATTGTCACAGGGATACATTAGGGCTCAATAGATGATTTTTGGATTTCAATGGAGGAGCATAAGAGAGAAACTTATTTTCAACACCAATTCAACTTAGAAAAAGAATTTTCACCACATCTATTTTAAGTCTTTATATCATAATTGCCCGCAAAACACTTGTCAATCTTGGTTTAGATCAAAGTGGAATTTAATCCAGTTTTTTGTCTCAATATAGCTGCACTCACCCATCACAGAGAGAACAAAGTTCTCTCAAAACACACTAGAGCAGCATGAATGGAATGCTGATTGTACTTTATTCTCCTTCAAGTACCTCTTTGAAACACAGGAAAGGAAAAGTGGGCAAGTGGGAAGTTTGTAGTGTAAATGACCCATTCTGCAAGTAGCATTCACTTGGTTGCTTGGAGAAATTAAGAATTTTATGCTGATTTTTCCATCTGAAAGCTAAATATTAGTTTGACTTAATGAGCTTCAATTTGTAGTTGGAGCACATATCATCCAGGAAATCTTTACAGTACACATGGGCTTCACTGACACTGGTGATCTTCATTACCACTCTATAGAATGAATTAACTTTTCCATCCCATGAAACTCCCTGGGAATGGAGGACAATTTTCCAAATAACATTGTTAAAAGTACTCTGCACCCTAAGACAAAGATGAGATCCCAAGCAACAAGACCCAAGCTAGAAACTATGATTTTTGTTAAGACTTTTGTTAGACAACTTAGCATAAAGAACACTGGTGCCACATTGACCAAAGGTTGCTTCAAGAGGCTTTTTACTGACAGCTGAGTGTCTCTGGTGTGCAAGTTTAAACGCCTTTTTGAGAACACATTCTCTCAAAGGTTGGGTCCACATGAAAGAGAGGGACAGAGGAAAAAAAATCAAACATAAAAACCATATTGTTAAAGTTGTTTGTTGGGTGCCTTAAATTCCAGCTTGGTAGATACCAGGATGTGTTCCTCATTTCACAAGAGTTGCTGATACAGTTAAAATAACATTATAGGAATTTTTTTGTTGAGAATATGCAACAGAGCACTTCCACTTCAGTGAGCACAAAATTTGACAGGAATATTCCTTCCAGAAATACTTCATCAACTTATGCAATTCAACCACAAGAAAATAGTAAGAAAAGGCATGAAACTATCATATACTGTTTATATTCTTTAAAAAAATTGGCTCATGGAGGCACTCCTCTACATACTTCAGAAAATGCATGATGAGTTTTGATAAATCACCGTCAGGAATTTTACACGTTTAAAAAACCAATAGTGTAACAGAAGTGACATGGCAGGAGAAGGATGTTCATCCAGTGATCACATTCTGAACAAGTTCAAATGATAACTCGCTGCCCTGACATAGACAAAATAAATCATACGTATTATCGCTAATCTAAGCTTCTAGTCTCACAAAGCATCCTGTTCAGCTGTTTCTTTTTATAAACATTCTTCTCTTCTTAGTTCACTATTTTAGTTTTTCAACTATTGTTTTCTCCTAGTTGCATATGTAATATAGCCTCTTTCTTTCCAAAAGAGAAAAAAAAAAAGCTTTTGTGTAAGAAGAGACTTAATATTTGTTAAAGATTACTCTTCAAATGTTACCCCAAGCTACAGAACAGTTTGAGAACTCAAAGTTGATACTAATAGTCAGAACGGTTTCTATTTACACCCAATAAAGCATTGTGAAAAATTCTGATGTCAGCATTTTAACTCAAAATATCCTCAAAGCAATAAAAGAATTTTTGCCTTCAATTCATCAGCAAGGTAAAGACTCATCAGCTCAACAAACAGCCAGAGAATTTTGTCCAAGAAACTCATTTTTGTTGACTGATCTAAGAACAAGAATCAGTATACTTCACTGAAGGCCAAAGTTACACACACAATCAAATTTAAATTAGAAACCATCTGAAGCCTTGCTGTCAGAGTGTAGTAAGGTCCTAATAGACCTTCAACATATCACGGTCAGATTCTCCACTACTCATGAAAATTACCACTTGCTGCCTTGAAGTGCTTGCAAGAGGAAGAGCTGCATGTATAGTATCGGAGGCAGTTTCAGGACTAAGATAAAAAGAAATTGAAGTATTCCCCTTAGAGTGATCTAATCCTCTTTTGCCCTGTGACTGCAAAGGATAACTTCTGTAAGGAACTCTGTACTCCAAACCATGTGATGTATCTAAATATTTACACTATGAGCACTATTAAAACTCCCCTCTGAAGCCATTAAACATAGTATTTTCAGCAAGTGAAACAAAACAATTACTATTTAGGTTATTATTTAGTTTTAAGTGTCTTTATCAGGTAGAAGCCGACTTGACTACTCTCAACTGCTCTTCATAACTCGTAAGAGCCACACAGCTGTGGTTTTGGCTGAATATACTTAAAAATGTCAAATACCTACTTCCTTTCTATTCTCTAAAAGAACAAAGGGAGGGAAAAGGGGAGAGAGAGAAAGAAGAGGGAACCTAATTAGGATTTTTTTCTTCTTTTTGGTTACTATTTGTAACCTTAGCACACAAATTAGCAACCATGCACCCAAAAGGCTTTTTGTTCATCTCTCTGGCCTCCATAGCAATCAGGTTTTTTTCCGCCCCTCAAAGTATTACCAATGCTCAGAATGCTTTCTCCTCTTTCATTCAGGCTTATCCTTGCTTTCATGGCTTTTCTCTGTGCTTTCTACTCCTGTAAACTCCATGCTGATGAAGAAGCAACCACAACAATCTTTTAATCAATGTACTTGACACTTTCTCCCATCCTAGAATAGATTGCTCCCAGTAATCAACTGGACAGTACACTTCAAGTCCACTTTTGCTCTAACTTTAAAATAAATCTATGAACTATAAACTTTGGGAGAAAAAGAGAACACATTATGTAAAAAAATACTCTGGGTAGAGAAGAAACCATCAAAACATATACCTCTCGTATTTTGTGTATCATTTCAGATTTGTATGTTCTACAGTACCTATCGAATGGAGCTCAGTAAGTACTTAGCAATACAAGGAACTGTCAAGGAAGAAAATTACAGCAAAAATACTTACAGCCATAATTAACTCAAAAGGGTGTTTATACACCCGTACGGGCGATTGATACTTCTGCACCATAGCTGCAGTTAGTAAGGTCAACACTCAAACCTGAAAAATAAAATTTTAAAACCATCTGTTAAATATAAGAAGCCATTTTCAATCTTCTTTTACAGTTATTCTGTGCATGACACCATGCTAGCGATTCTATAGGAAATCCTCCACAAAGCAATGGGGCGCTGAAAAGCTATGTGTATTTTTGTCATAAATGACTTATCATTTCTCCCAAAGACGACACAAAATTAGCACATTTTCAGCCCGGTTTTAGCAACAGATCTTCAACACACTTTATGACTCTTCATCAGGGCGGTGAGACTTCCTGTGCTGCTGCTGAGAACCAAACATTGACACATATCAGCTAAAGGCAGAAAAGCATTGCCGATGGTAAGTGGGCTGCCTTGCTTATAGCTCATTCTGAATGGGGACTGGTTGAAAAGAAGAAAAAAAAAAAAGAGGTTAAAAAGTAAAAAAGTATACCAAGTGTTAAAATGCCTTTTGGATTTTCAGAAAGAAAGAAAAAAATGGATCACTACAGCACACAGCTACATGTAAGGCATTCCTTCCTCACTCCCAAATCAAATTAAGACTTTTGAGAAAGAAACTTAAGAGATAGCTGGAGGGAAAAACTTAAGAGAAACTACAGTCTAATATACAGCCAAAAAAAATTCACTAGCAGAAGAGATAGGAGCTATTCCAACGGCTTCGTGCCTGCTTTCTCAGCAAACTGTTCGACCCAAACTCTCTTGAATGCAATTACATTTATTGAAAAAAAATACTGGCAGTAGCACTTGCAGATGAAGCCACGGGCTGCTAGCCACGCTCATTTTAGCGAGAAGTGGCTTTATTACAGTAAGCTAGCACTATTTTTATTTTTTTTAATGGGTTCTCACGTTATCTACAGTGCTTCTGGACAGCGTTATCAGCCCCTGCTACCGAGACGGGCACCGCAGCTTCTCGGAGACGAGAAGCAGCCAACAATAAATTCAAGAGTCACAAGAAAGTTCACCCGACATCCTATTCCAGAGAGGAATTTACCCGTGACAACCATGCATTTAAAAAAAAAAAAAGGGCAAAAAGAAAAAGCACCTGAATCAGCACAAAAAAGCCGCAAACCCTCTCTAAGCCTTGGACAAAAAGAGTTACACAACAAAGAAACTCAGCGCTTCTCCTCGCAGGCTGGCCGGGACGGCGCTGCCGCCCGCCGCCGTGCCCCCTCCAGGCCGGGGAGCTCCAGGGAGGGGGGGACCCGGCGGACACCTGTGACAGCCGGCCCGGCCGCGGGATGCCCGGCGCCGGGAGGGCCCGTCGCTGCCCGGAGGAGCTCGTCGCGGCCCTGAGGGGCTCCCCACGCCCTGGGGAGGGGGAACAGACCCAGGGCCGCCGCCCGCCCGAGGGCCATTAACCCCCGCCGCCACGACAGGGGGAGCGCCGGCCGCTCCTCAGGGCTGAGGGGAGCCGGCGGGAAACTCGCCGCAGGCCGGGGGGGGGGACAGAGCAACGGCGGAGGGTGAGGGAAAGGGGGTCCGGGGAGGGAAACGGGGAGACAGGCACCCGCGCGGGACCCTTACCGCCTCCCGTCACGACGGCCAGCCGGGCTCTGGCCTCATGCCGGCGCGGGGCAGCGCCGCCGCCGGTTCCGCCGGGGCTGGAGGCGGGGGGGGGGGGGAGCAGGCAGGCGCCGCCGCCTGTTGTTAGTGGTGACAGGGCGGGGGGCGGGGCCTGGCCCCCGGCCAGCGGCTGCGCATGCGCGGCCGGCCCGCGGGGAGGCGGGGGGGGCCGCGGGCGCCTGCCGTTTTGCGCATGCGCACGGCCGCCCGCCGGGCTGAGGGGGGGGAGTATGCGCAGTGTGGGGCGCGGGGGGGAGGCCGCGGAGGCGTGAGGGGGAAGTTCGTATTACACACAGGGACAGGCACATGGACACCTACACACCCAGTCACACACACACACCGCGGGGGAAGCGGGATGTGGCACCCCGCTGCGGGCACCTCGCCTTTCTTCAGGCGCCCTGAGCACCGCTTTGGTCCTGCGACCCTTCATGGCTCCCCTCAGGGCAAGCCTTTGGCAGTGGGGGTGTTCAGCCTGGAGAAGAGAAGGCTCCGGGGAGACCTTAGAGCCCCTTCCAGTGTCTGAAGGGGCTACAGGAGAGATGGGGAGGAACTCTGGAGCAGGGCGGGTTATGACAGGACATGCGGTAACGGCCTCAAGTTGAGAGAGGGTAGATTTGGATTGGATATGAGGAAGAAATTGTTTGCTGTGAGGGTGGTGAGCCCCTGGCCCAGGTTGCCCAGAGAAGCTGTGGCTGCCCCATCCCTGGAGGGGTTCAAGGCCAGGCTGGACGGGGCTTGGAGCAACCTGGGCTGGTGGGAGGTGTCCCTGCCCAGGGCAGGGGGTGGCACTGGGTGGGCTTTAAGGTCCCTTCCAACCCAAACCATTCCGTGATTCTATGATATATTCCTCCTGGAGGCGAGGCCGCGGCTCTGCCTGGGCCTGTGGCCCCTCAGAGGCTCCGGGTGGGCGCTGAGTATGATGGGAAGCAGGGGGCGCGGGGAGGGAGCGGTGCTGAGTCCAAGGCGAGAGCTCGGAGGAATGGCCACAGCTTGGGGCAGCAGTGGTGGCATCGCTGGGTTATAGTGCCAGGCTGAGGGGAGAAAGAACAGGAGAAAAATGGCCTCAAAGACCTGGCTGGGACATGGTTTATCTGTGCTGAGAGGGCAAAGAACTGCAGCATGGGATCACAGATGGTGTCTCCTGAGACAAAGCACTACATCATTTCATTAGTAGTGAGCAGTCGCCCCATTTAGGCTAATCACCTGCTTGAGCATCTTTCTGCCTCTGGTCTGTCTCAGTCTCTAGCCAGCAGCCACCCAGCCTGGGGTGCTTAGCATTTGGGGATATCTGAGAGAGTTCTGTCTTAGACCACGTCTAGCAGGTTTTAACTATCATGTACTAAAAGCAAGAAATACAGTTATGTTTTGTACAGTACCAACGTATCACAAACAGTGTTAAAATAAGGGCTTGAAAATCAGGGGCCCATGTCTCTATTCCCTTCAATGACTCCATTAAGGCAATGTGTTTGCCCAGAACATGTTTTATTACTGGCTTACTCCCTCAGAAAATAAATCTTTCTACTAAAATTTAGAGCCATTACCCTGTCCTTTTGGTGCAATTCTTTTTCTAGGAAGGCTGAATTTGTGGTTACTATTAGTGAGTGATTCAGCTACAGTTCTTTCTTACACAAGCCACGTGTCTTTTAAAGTTAGTCAAGAATAGTCTGCCGTCTCATCTGAAACTAGTCGTTACAAGAAGGTGTTTAATGTGTTGAGAAATTGTTTCTCTGAATCTGGTTTCTGTCATGGCACTTGGCCAGTTGCCTTCATGTAGCTGAAGTTAACTAGTTAATCTAGTAGCTCTCTAATTAGCTTTAGTTATCTGATTGATATTCCCTGCCATTATGCCTGTAACATCCTTTTCCTGCTCTGAAAGCCTGAGATATAATCCTACCAGCATAGCAGGGCGAGGAATTTACGCCCACTCAGATTCCTCTTTGTTCGTAACAGTTCTCTTCTAGATTCTGGGAAATGTTTTAATTCTTACTGACTGCCACTATTCTACTTAACCAAATGGCCATATAACCAGAAGAGCTTTATTTGGACTTTTAAAGGTATTCGGAGTTTATTGACAGAGTGAAAGCATTAAAGTGAAAGTCCATAATTTAATGTCTAAATCAATCGTGGTAGGTGTCTCGCCTGTTTTCTGCAGAAACAATAATTTTAGCAAGATAGACACAGAAGAGGAAAGCAGTATGTTTCTAAATTTTTCTATTGTTCTTTATATTCCTCGTTACATCTTCTGTTATGGAAGCTCCGGCAGTGCATCGTTAGAAGGAATATAAATGAATAAATGGGTGGGTGAAATGTTTAAGGAATGCTGTGAGGCATGCTGAAGACCGGAGCCCAGAGGACAGAGGCTGAAAGTGCAAATCATTCAATATTTTCAGAAAATTAGGAATGCGGCTCGCCAGATATGAAGGGAAGTTGGGCCTTAGGGAGGTTATGCAAGGTCGGTCCCTCCCCACCATCTGAGCACTTTTCCTGGATCGCATTCCTTCACGCTATGGACTTCGGTTACACAACTCAAAGCCCAGTCATTTATCTTGTTTCAGGCAATATTGCCATGGAAATTAATGAGAACGATCGGTAGTCTGTCCTTTATTATTAATAATAACTAACTTAAAGTACAATTGCCTGGGAGCAGTGCGGGGCTGATGTATACAAGAAAAGATTCAAAATGCCTCCGGGCCTTGCTGTAATTCAGTGCAAGCCCCTGGAATTTCAGCAGGCAGGGACTTGCGCTGGTCTCTTTTGTTTGCATCCCAGAGGGTGAATAAAAGTGAAGTGGTCCTGGCTTCTTACTGTTCAGCGAGTCACATCTTTGCAGCTTTTCTGCTAAAGAGAGGAGACTGTCAGGAGTTCTCAACAAGAGAGAACGTGTGTTCATTCAAGGTCTTGCTGCTAAGCTGTACCTTTATTAAAATTATGTGGAAGAGGGATGAGATTTTGAATTGAGATATATTGAAGTTCTTCAAGAGCTGTTCCCTAATAAATCAGTCCCATCTGAGTCGGTGGAATTTTTTATTTTCTGCTGACTATGTTGAAATAAATGTCTGCTTCCTGAACCTTTAAAACCATGAAAAAGTTCCCAAATGATAACATTTCCAGCTAAAATAAGCGTGATGACTGACAAATAGATAATGGGACAGAGTTGTGCCCTGGGGACATGTGATTCTGGTTTACACAAAGTTCTTATTAAATGCATTATAGATGCTTAACTAGGTGTCACAATTTTTCCCTTCCCTTGTCAGTCTGGGGAGACAGTATCCGGTGGTGCTGGATGTGAGCTGGTGTGAATTCCTTCACTCCTTTACTCTTAAAACTAAAGTAACTGTGACACCCAAGTCGAATCCTCCAGACACATACCTGAATGTGCTCATCTGTGACAGCTGCACCTATTTTTGTAAGCTTCTTGTATAGCCCCTACTGGGGAAGCGGTACACAGGGGGAGAAATATCTCCACACATCTCTGGAGGTCTGAAAGCCCTTTGTCGCGGCAGGGAAGATACTACTTGTCCTGATATGCAGATATAAACGTGGAGGTTCACATCATGCTACATGAAAAGCCATGCAGTCAGCCAGTATGAGAAACCAGACCAGAGCTCTTCTCTTCCAGGGTGATCCCCTTGTTCCCGAACACCACTGCCTTTTCCTCCGCTGTAGTTTTCCCCCATTGACAAGATTGGGAACAGGGTGAAATAGCTCCAGACTGGCCTGGAGATATGATGAGATATGAGTTCAGAGAGGTGATGTTAATGTACGAAACCTCGAAGGCATTAAACTCTTGTGCTGAGATTTTAATTCAGCATTAAATTGGCTTTAGTTTACCGTAGTTTAGTGCAGTATAAATGAAGGTGTATTAACTTTATGCCATTATTTGATTAATCTGAACTTTCCCATTTGTCACAGTGTAGAAAAGCCTTAAATGACCTTATAGGCTGGAGCCCTTTATGTTTTGATGCCACAAACAGTCAGAGACATGTTTGTGCCTTTCTTCTCAAGTGCCTGATAGGAAAATGGAATTGTAGGCTGGGAGCTAGCCAGAGGCAGCAGCTGCCAGCGCTTGGACTCCGGCGGCTGACATCAGAGCACAGACACCATTGACATAGCAGAGGTTACGGAGACGAACGTTAGCAAATAAGACTAAGTCTTGATTCATAAAATGCATGAATCGGGATGAGCATGTGGAAAGTGTCCCAGCCCTTATTCACATCCTCTCCTTGCAAAGCCCGTAACCACACGAGGCTTCCTGCGTCGAATTCAGTGTCCCCGCTCTTGAGCAGCGCGGTGCTAGAGCCAAAGCGAGCAGGTGGTGCAGGGGGGGCTGCTGCTACAGAAATAATTAAAGCCTGAGGAGCTAATGTACCGTGTATTCTGGATGAAGCACCAAATCCAACACTCATTCCAATACCCGCGTTGGATATTTGTAACACCCAAAAGGTTGATAGCGCAGTCTTCCTGGGGGAGTGTGAGGAGGGGGAGACACCCTTTGGGGCTCCCACAGGATTATTTTATCCCTCAGACATCAGGAGGTGGCACCAGGGGCCCAAAATGTCAAAGGAAACTCACACCCATGACCTTTTTTCCAGTAATAAAGGGAAAAACACTTGGATGGTGACTTATTTGCTGGAGTATTGTATTGTTGCTGAAGGTGTCATGCTGGAGTTGCAAGCAAGGAAGGGTTTAACCGGGCTGTTTGTAATTCCCAGCTTTTCCAATTGCCTTGGGAAACCTCCCGTGTGCCTGTGTGCCACTGCCTGGGAGCCATGGGGTACCTGCCTTCCAGGGAACAGCTTGTTACCAGTCGTCTCTCTTAGGGACTTAAAGGACTGCCTGGGTCTGATCAGTTCATTAATAACACTTTTCAATCCTTAGAAAAATATCAGGCTCAGACAGGAGGCATAGCAAATGCAAGGATGAGTAAACTTCCTATAAAAATAAAAACAAAGGCGGTTTACTATCCCTCTTTTTAATGAGCCTGACAGTACAAATGCTCTCACCTCCTTCAACAAGCGTTGAATCAAGCTGTTGTGCTGCTCACCAGGTACACACTTTGTCCCTGTTTGTCTGTGAAATGTTGGGGTTTATTTTTTATTTTTTTAATACCAGAGGAGTAATAAGAAACAATTACTTATTTTTAAAAGCGTCCCACAAATCCAGCTCCTTTTAAAGTACGCGCTGACTCCACCAGTTGTGGGTCTGCACCCCATGGGCAAACACTGCACCTTTCACTGGAGCTGTGTCGGGACAATCCTTCTTTGTGGCTTCTGCTCTGCCAGCGTAACAGCGCCTGGATCTGTGTAGCTTATTCCTGAAGGAAAACGAGGCGTATTATGAGGCACTTGCACACCAAAATAACTACCACTATAGCTATTTCAGGGTTTATTTTTTAAATCGCGCTGTCTGTGGATCAGGCCTGTGCTGGCAGCCTTCGTCCGAGGCTCTCTTAGAAAACACTTGAGAAACAGAAGTCTCTTGACGCTATTTGCAGGCCCTAGAAATGCTGCTTATCTTCTCTGATCAGCAGAATTCTTTGCATGAATTCCGGTCCTGTATCCAAGGCAATCTCATTATTTGCTATACACGCTCGATCTGCTTGCTAATTTCTTTTTCCTTGTCAGGAGGGAGGAACCTTCCTGTGCTCCACAGGCGTGCCTGTGTTTGGGAGATTAAAGAAAGCAAGCAAGACGCGTAAGAAATGTCACCCACTCGCAGCGGCGGCGGCCTGAATGGGGAGCGCAATTTAGAGACAGATGTTCCTGCCGATGGAATTGTCTGTGTCACCGATTCCAGCGAGTTCAGTGCTCCTGAAAAGCGTGAGGCGAAGGACATTGCGGAGCAGAAGGCTGGCTGTGGCCAGGGAGCTGGCACGCTGCTGATTTTGACATGGCTGCAGCATTAATCTGTCTCGGCCTCAAGCACCACTGGCTGACTCCCTGTCCTGGAATTAATTTGGCCAATGTACCGCATGATGGAAAGCCACGTTTGCAATCTCTTTGCTAGGCAAGAGTGAACAGAGATGGATAGCATCCTCTGCCCTTGGATAAGCAAACTGGTAGCAGAGCTCCACGGAAGGGGTACCCACCGAGAGCTCGGCTCCATCTCTCTAGGGATGAGAAATGATATGTTTAACACCTCCTGGCTCTGGTAGCTGTCAGTGTGGGGCAGGGGGAACCTGAGCAGAGATGGAAGAGGTGCAGTTGCCTTTTAAGTGGAGCACTGGCTCTGCAACCCCTGTGCAAGTGGGATGTGGAGGAGTTTTTTTTCTGAGGGCAGCTTCCAAATAGCAGTCTCAGAATAACTTGGTTTAATGAAGGGGATGATCTCCAGCACAGGAAGCCTATTTGCAGTTGTGGTTTCAAGCTGGTAGCTACAGACTAATGTGTGACCACTCAGTATTTCAAATTAGCTAATGAACAGCTGTTCTGTTGGATTTGCTTTTGGTCATAAGCAGCCTGAGCCTGAATTAAACAAGAGCCCAGTGATGAAAAGAACCGAAGCCCAGGGGAGCAGGAAAGGAGAGGCGTCTTCAGCACCCAGGAGGCAGCAAGAGGTCAGATGAAGAGGTCAGTGGTGGGAGTGGAGGTGGCACTAACAGAGCAGAGGCCAGACCCCCAGGCTCCAGAGAAGCAGAGGACAAATCTGCCCAGCAGATGACATCCAGCTCTGGAAGCAGAAGAGTGTGCAAGACAGACAGGAATACATGGGAAGGAGACAGAATTATAGAATCATAGAACCGTCTAGGTTGGAAGAGACATTTAAGATCATCAAGTCCAACCGTTAACCCAGCACTGCCAAGTTACCTCTAAACCATGTCCCTCCGCACCATGCCTACTCAGCTTTTAAGTAACTCCAGGGTTGGTGACTCCACCGCTTCCCTGGGTGGCCTGTTCCAATGCTTGACAACCCTTTCGGTGAAAATTTTTTTCCTAATATCCATATCCTAAACCTCCCCTGGTGCAACTTGAGGCCATTTCCTCTTGTCTTATTGCCTTTTACTTGGGAGAAGAGACCAACCCCCCCCTCGCTACACCCTCCTTTGAGATAGTTGTAGAGAGCGAGAAGGTCTCCCCTCAGCCTCCTTTTCTCCACACTGAACAACCCCAGTTCCCTCAGTTGCTCCCCATAAGACTTGTGCTCCAGACCCTTGGATCCAGATCATTGTGTATCCACCAGAGCTCCAGCTAAATTAATTTTATGTCCCAACTGGACAGGACTTTTTGAGGGGGACTGGGCACCCCTTTACCACCACTCTGTGAGACACAAGCTCCGCACTGGGTGACGAACTGTGTGCCTTCCCTCCCCACCACTGCCCCGGCCACATCCAGCATGGGCACGGTCAGCAACACCCAGAGAACTACAGGTGACTGCAAAAAAACCCATTAATACCTGGATGTGAGCCGCATCAACACAGCACTGCTCAAACTAACCCAGAAGGAGGTTTTAAATGCAGGCACGCTAACTGCCAAAAATAAACCCCAACCAACCCCGGCTGCTGCGCTCTGCCATGGGAACAATATTGCGCATATGATCAGATTCAGCAGGACACAAGCAGCCTAAGGGTCTTTTTACATTGGGCTTGAAAAGGCTAAAAATAGCACCCCAAACCGCATTCCTTTTTTGCATTGCCATCTCCTCTGCCTCTTCCTATTACTGGCACTTTTACATGCAAAGCAGGATTTGGGATCCAAGGCCGGGTAATTAGACTCCAGCCCGGCAGCTGCAAGTGAAACAGCTGGAGGTGTTACTTTTACGGGTTATTAATTGACTCCATGAAAAAAAAACAACTAAGCCCAGCAAACAGCGAGAGCCAGCAAGCTGCAGTCCACAGCCACATGACAAGGTCTTAGTGACAGAAAAAGATAAAATAAAAGAGAGAGCCCAGTATCCTAAAGCCGATTAGTTATAGCAATTTCTCCAAAGCTAAATATAGAAAAAAAATCCTCCCCCATCTTCAGCTACGTTGGCGGAGATCAGAAAGCACAAGGAAGGAGATGGAGAGAAATTTCATTTTTCACTCAACCCCTTCATGGGTTGCAGAGAGAAACTGCTGCTTTGGGGACGTTCCCAACACTTAAAACCCGATTTCCCTGGCAGCTCTGCCCTGACCACCCCTTTCCTCAGCACCGACAAGTGCATTTGCTCCAGCCACGAAGCCCAGACTCCGGGCTGCTGAGCAGCATGATGGTGCCGGGCTGGGGAGCGAAGCAGGGAAGCTCCTGGTGCCCAGTGCCCGGTCACAGCCGGGCCAGCACGGTCGGTTGCCAGCACCGCTCTGCTAGGTGTCGGGAGGGGACCTTGCGGAGCCACCCCTTCCCAGGCACCGTTTTCCTCCCTTCAAAAGGGCTGAACCACCCACACTGCCCAAAGCCAAAGCATGAGAGAGCCAGGAGACCTCCTGCCTCCAATCTTCCTTCCTCCCTGCCTGTCCTGCAGCTGGGGACGGACAAAGCTTGGGGACAGATGGAGCCACCTGGGGCCGGGCGAGAAACCCTCCACTTGTGGCCAGAGTAAGGAAAAGCTCAGGGTGCTGGCGATAGGAGAGAACAGGACCTGGGCCATTGCCTCGGTAAAACCTACTGCATATCTCCTTAGAGCTCAGGCAAATAAATAACAGGGAACTCCAACAGAGATGCTGAGAAGCCGGGAATCGGGCATAGCCTCTCAGATTTATGGGAAATTAATTTAGGCCTTGTCTGGACACTGACAGCCAGCAAGGCACCGTCCCCAAGATTTCTCATATTGCTGGTCCTGGCTGTGGCCTCTTTGTTCAGGACCTGGGTTTAACTTGTGAAAATAAATCCCCATCGTACAGCGGAGGTGAAGCAGCCCATCTCCCAGCGGAGAGGACAGCCAGGTTCACCGCCCCTGGGCATCGTCTGTGCTGGTAGCCAGAGGGGAGGGAGAGGCAGGGGAAAGGCTGCTGCTGCTTTGGACCAGCCTTGCCAATATCTTGCCAAAACCCAGCCCAAGAAAGCCCCCTCCATGGCAGTCCTTGGCAGGAGAGCCCTGTGTTCCATGGCTCCAGCACAGGGATTCCTTCCCAATTTCATCACCCATACAGCAAGAGGAGCACTGGAGGCCACCCCAGACGTCTCTTCCCAATGTTCAGGCATAAGCAAGACACAGAGACGTTGGTTAGAAGAGGGGGATATTTCTCTCCAACCTCTACCCGTGACACTAGCCATTCCTGATGTTGGGTTTGGGGTATTTTCAGTCCCTCCCATGCTCCCACCTGCACAGGCTCCATCTGTGGAGCTGGATGAGGAAAACACACATTTTCTAATCTCTCCCCTTGGAGACACTTCTCTGAGGTGCAACCAGTTCCCTTAGACATACCTTCAACGTGAGCATGCACTCCTGAATCCAAGCCCACCCCTGCCTGCTCGCAGGACCAGCTGCTGTCTGTGCCAGCCTGGCATTGCTGGGATCGTCTTTGAGTAGGAAAACTCCTCTTGGAAAGCAGCTCTGCCACGTGCTGTGAGCTGGGAAGAGCTGTCAGAGCTCCTGCTGGATGCTGGCACATCATTCTGTAGGACAGGGTTGTTGGTTAGTCCCTCATTTTCTGCTGCTTTGCCTCAGCTGCAGTCTGCCTGCCCCACATGCAGTGCCCAGCACTTGCAGCCCTCCCCAAGCCACAGCAAGGCCATGGAGCTTCCAAAACACCGCATGTTTTGTGCTGTTACATGGCCTAGCCTCAGGCTGGAGGTACCCGTGAGACCATCAGCTTCATGCAGAGACAAAGGCAGAAGTGGCAGGGGACCAGGATGTCATGTTCCCCCCAGCCCCAGAACAGAGTTCCTGCGGGGAATCACAGCATGGTTTGGGTTGGAAGGGACCTTAAAGCCCACCCAGTGCCACCCCCTGCCCTGGGCAGGGACACCTCCCACCAGCCCAGGTTGCTCCAAGCCCCGTCCAGCCTGGCCTTGAACCCCTCCAGGGATGGGGCAGCCACAGCTTCTCTGGGCAACCTGGGCCAGGGGCTCACCACCCTCACAGCAAACAATTTCTTCCTAATATCTAATCTAAATCTCCCCTCTTTCAGTTTAAAACCGTTCCCCCTCATCCTATTGCTCCACTCCCTTATAATGAGTCCTCCCCACCTTTCCTGTAGCCCCTTTAGGTACTGGAGGGGGCTCTAAGGTTTCCCTGGAGCCTTCTCTTCTCCAGGCTCCCTTCCAGGGAAGGCAGGGCTGGGTACCCAACTTCAGAGCTACAGGGACACATCACCTTTCCCCTCACGCATTAATTCAGCTCAACCAGGGAGTCGCTCCATGTCTGACAACGTGGGAGCAGATGTAGCTTTGCAGAGGCCCTGTGTCCCCATGGTGGCTGTATGGAGCCCCCGACACTACCTTTAACCTGGGCAGGTGGGCCGCAAACAGGCTGCCATGGGAAGGGAGCTCAGCATCAGCTGCGTGACCCTGGTCAGGCCTGGGGAGATGAATGTTGCTCGTGCATCCAGAGCTCTGGCAGCACCACAGCTCCCCAGGCTTTCTTCCCTAGCAAGACTCAGTATGAGCCATCTGTGCTACCATCACACCTCTCCACAAGATCCAAAGTCGTGGTTACACAGGGATAGACAGCGCTTTGGGGACAGCAGAAGGGAAGGAAGCTTATTCGAGGGGGTGTCAGAACCCCAGGTGACCTTGCTGGAGAGCTGCAGGCAGCCCCCGGGGCTGCAGAAGTCTTTGGCCTCCACAGCGTGGGATGGGATTTGAGAGCGAAGCACATCAAGTGAGCTGAAGGAGAGTGACATTTTCCTTCCCAGCTGCTATATCCGTGCCCACACAGCCGGTGGGATGACTCTGCGCAGCTAACGATGCGATGTGATTAGTAAACAAATGATGCACTTGCACCAGGAAGAAAAAAAAAAAGAGGAAGGGAGGAGAAAAGCAAGGAAAGAAGCCACATTTCAGGCTAGTAGCATGCAGCAGTGAGCTCTTTAAAAATCTGCTGAGGAAGGCACTTGCACAGCACATGGGTTGTGCAGATCAATGAAGCTGCAAAGTGGCCTGCTCCTGGCAGGCACACAAATCCACTTTCTATTGAAATTTACAGCAAGTGGAATTTAGGTCACTACTCGGAAGCATTCAGTTTATTCCAGGCAGCCTCTTAAATATTTAAGAAATAGCTGTCAAATTAAGCCAGCTCACCTCTGGCTGGAAGGTCCAACTTGGAGCCACGGCAGATTTCTTAGCTACAGATTATAAATAAATATATTTTTAAGCTTTCTTTGATTTCCCCTTCCCTTCATCATCACATCACCGTGGTTGAAATCAACTCCTGCTGTATAATCCTGGCACGGGTGAGAACTAAGGCCCCAAGTGATGCTCCGGTGGTACCCAGCCCAGCCTCGTCCCTTCCCCAGGGTCAGGGCAGTGAGACACCCCGCCGTGACCTCCCTGCAGCCTCTGCTCCCCCTCCAGCAGTAAACGCAGGACTTTATCTGCTGAACGAAGACCAATGCTACAGCCAGACCTAAAAACGGCTCTCAAGGGAGCAGCTAAAAGCAGCCTTCTAGCAGAGGTGAACCTTCGCTAAAGGCTGAGCGATGCCGAGTGGAAAGATCTGGCTCGAGCTGGTGGTTGCTAGCAGCATTCCCAGGTGTCACGCATTGAGAGAGCTGCCGGAGCCTCTTTGATGGATGCTGGAGAGGGAGGAAAGGTGGAAACCAGGCAGTTCGCTGTCTGTTTACTCAGCAGAAGAGGCCCCAGCCCCAAATCTCCGTGCTCTCAATTCCTGTACAAATCAGAGCGAAAGTACAGACATTTCCTCTTCCGACAATGCAAAGTTCAACGTTTTGCATAACAGGCTGGTGGCACAAACCGGTTCCTGTCCCAGCTCAAGGTCCAGCCTGCTGGGCACAGCCCTCGAAGCTCTCCCAGCCTAAGCACAAACCAGGAGCAGAGGAGGGGAGAGCAGAAGGCAGCCTCAGAGCACAGCCAGGCTCCTGGCATGTGGCTGCATTGTGCTGGTTCCTGGCCAGCTCTTGAGGACTGGCCCAGCAGAGGAGCGAGGTGGCCTCATGGCTACTGGGTCTAAGGGCTTAGTGCAAAGGGAGAAGCCACCTCCACAGCAAGGCAAAGGCACGTGCTGGGACGTGCTCTGGAGCTCAAAGCAGTTTTCCCCATTGCTCACTGACTTGCCCTACCTTGGCAGCCACCTGCCCGCCCCTGGCCCCCATTCTGTGCAGCCAGGGCATCTCCCCTGCCCGCACGGGACCTGCTCCCCTTCCCTGGCATCCAGCTTTCCCCCCAGCCCAGCCCCAGTGCTCAGGATTTGGCCCGTCTGCAGTTGAGATAAAACGTGGGTGCACATGCAAACACCTCTGCCTCCTTCCTCATTATTTCTGACTTGCACACATAAATATCCATTTCATGCTCAGCTGATGAAGGATTTGCTTGGCTGGGTTACAACCATGGCTTTGTACCAGGATCTGGCACCGGTGGACACAGTCGGTCTCTGACCTACCTTCCATCATCACTCCTTGGCTTGGATGAGTACACCAGGATGCGGCTGCTGGCACTGCTGCCGAACACAGCGTGGCACCATCCCCAGCCGGCCTTTCCCTCTGCTCTGCCTTGCAAGTGTCGCCAATGGAGCAATACACTTCACTCGTAAGAGAGAAGCGGCAGTCTATTTATTGATACAAATCAACAATTTAACAAAGTTTGATAGTAAATGCGTCAGTTTTAACAGGATTCAATGGCAAGGTCCACTTGGTTATTTACTGCACAGAGGACAGGGTCAGACAGAGCCACCAGGGAGACCCTCCTGTTGACTCATGAGGTTCAAAAAGCACACCCTTGCTTTTCTAAACTCCTCCTCAGAGTGGAGCCTAGGGGCAGCTGGATCCGATCCAAGCCCCAGACTTGGTCAACGGTTTATGTCTAAAGGATTATATGTGCACAATCAATCCTTTATATCACTTAGCTAAGAATTTCAAAGTTTAGCATGCTATAACCCACTTACCGAGGATCTGTTGAGGCAAGGAATCTCTTAACCTTGAGGAGTAATCTTGAGAGGTGTCCCTACTCAATGGGAGATCCTTGAGCCCGCTGCCATTCAGGAGAGCTCCAAAGGCTCTTGGGCTGTTCACTATTTATGGGGGTAAGATGATTGACTTTTTGTCATATTTGCATATTGATCACAGTACCGGTACTGTGGTTAGGTGGACGCTTTGCTCAAGTTAGCCCTTGGCTGTTGTGGCTATCTGTCTCCCCAAAACCACTTTTGAGCCCCAGATGACACTGCCACGACTAGATGCCCCCATTGCGACCACCACGGGTGGTTATCGCTTGGGCAGGGTTACGGGAGATAAAGGCGAGGTTGGGGCCTGGGGAGGAGCACACCGTCACGGCAAGGCAGTACCAGGGCACGGCAAAGGCTGCGCAGAGAGGGATGAGGAGGGACCAGTGGCGCAGAGAAAATACCATCCCTGTAGAGCTCTGCAAGCCTTGTTGTCCTCCCCGTCTCCCATCAGCGCTGTGTGCCAGCCTCCTCCGCACGGCTCAGCTGCAGCCCTGGCTCCGTGCTGCCTTCAGGCTGCAAGTGCTTCTGTGTTTGTCCTCAAGTGAATTCCCACCGGTGGCCCATTCAGCCGGGTCTCAGCACTGGCAACAACGTCCTTGGATGGAGAATCTCGCAGGAGGGCTCAGGGCACTGGTGGTCCCACCAATCTCCCCACGCTGGAGCTGGGATCTGTCCCCTGCCTGCCTCCATGGAGCTGCCTCCCCTCACCCTGCCTCAGGCCTCCTCCTGCCCGCAGCTCCAGGAGGGGAGAGCACCACAAACAGCAGCTGGTTGCTGTGCGTCTGCAAAAAAAGGGACTCACCGGCCGGGCCACGCATGCCTTGCTTTGCCCATCTGTATTATGGGAGTAAGCCACGCTCCCACGGGTGGCCAAAGGCACTGACTGCTCTTTTGCTTTCTACTTAGGAGGAAAAATGCTCAGCGTTAGATGCCTCACAAGAGGGATCAGATATTTTATTCTATCACGTGGCCAGGGGAATTGCTCTCTCATCCATCTTCTGCTCCTAGGTGCCCGCAGGGTTTCACACCCGCTCGCTGCACCCCTCTCCGCTGCAGCTGGCTGCGGGAAGCAGCAGGTCCTTTATCCCCGCTGTCCCAAGGGCTTGCCCTCCAGCTCGGGGATCAGGGCATGTATTTTAAATCCAGAACATCGTGCATGGACTCGTTAAAAACAAACAACCCAGGTGAGAGCACAAAAGAAGACTCCAGCAACATCGAGGCAGCCCAGCAGAGCGAGGAGCCTCGCTGCAGGTTTTACTTCTGTACATCTTTTATGACTTCTTGGCCAGTCCCAGGTTTTCTATTCCACAGGAAATTCCAACGCTGAAAACCCCAAATCGGGCCAATTTCAGAGCATTTGGTGTTTTGTTTTGTTTTGTTTTTCCCCAGAAACTTTAAAGGAAAAGGAAGAAGCTATTAATTCTAGAGCACTGAATTCAGGATCGAGGACTGTAAGAAGAAACACTCACAGTATCACGACATCCCAACCTTTCTGTACCCAGGCAGCATCCTTTGGCCTTCAGGAGATGGCCAGATTGGGGCTCTGTGACCGGGATTCATTGTTTAGGAGGAGAACCCTCATCCCATCAATAAAAACAACGCCCTTAAACCCTGCCTGGAAGAGAGAATAATTATTCAGCCTGGAGGACTAATTTGATGTGGAAAATGAGGGGAGGAGGCTGGCTCTGACTTGTCCTCCATGCCTTGTGCTGGTTGGCGAGGAGGGAACGAACCCCCCCCTCAAGCTGGGTCTCCGGTTCTGAAGACATTTCCAGGGGCGGCGGTTGGAAAGCACAGAGGAGCTGCAGTGCCCGCTCCAGCCACGCAAAAGCCGTCAGCCTTGCACTTGGTTTTGCTGAGAGAAGCCTGACAGCCGCCACCACCTTCTCCGAGTCTGATTTTCCTGTTTTTCCATTTAACAGATCCTGATTAGTCCAAAAAGAAGACGAACATGGCTGCTCTGGCCCAGCAGGTTATACAGACCATATCAAGCACAAACCTCCTTATCAGGCCATGGTGGCTGGTGGCAGAGCTGTGTGTGGCACTGTTATCCCTGGCATCTGCCAGCACAGACAAGAGGGCACAGACAGCTTTTACTGCACCTGCAGCCACAGTTCTCCAGTGGAGGAGCTTTTTTTTTTTAAATTTCTTTTTTTTTTTTTGCCTGTTACAGAAGAAATCAGTTTATTACACAGAATTTGCATCCTGGTCCAAGAGTCCTGACCTGAAGTTTTACTTCTCCCAAAAGAAGTTTGGCATCCGAATGGGCTGAAAAGCCAAGTCATTCCCCATGGTCGCTACCGTGCCACAGCTGATCCTCACGTACAGCAATGGTATCACAGTCCTGCCATAGAATCACAGAATGGTTTGGCTTAGAAAGGACCTTAAAGATCACCCAGTGCCACCCCCTGCCCTGGGCAGGGACACCGCCCACCAGCCCAGGTTGCTCCAAGCCGTGCTCAGAGAGTGGTGGTAAATGGAGTTAAATCCAGTTGGTGTCCGGTCACAAGTGGTGTCCCCCAGGGTTCGGTGCTGGGGCCGGTTCTCTTTAATATCTTTATCAATGATCTGGATGAAGGGATCGAATGCACCCTCAGTAAGTTCACAGATGACACTAAACTGGGCGGGCGTGTTGATCTGCTTGAGGGTAGGTTGGCTCTGCAGAGGGATCTGGACAGGCTGGACCGATGGGCTGAGACCAATGGTATGAGGTTCAACAAGGCCAAGTGCCGGGTCCTGCACTTGGGTCACAACAACCCCATGCAGCGCTACAGGATTGGGGCAGAGTGGCTCGAAAGCCGCCCGGCAGAAAAGGACCTGGGGGTGTTGGTTGACAGCCGGCTGAATATGAGCCAGCAGTGTGCCCAGGTGGCCAAGAAGGCCAACAGCATCCTAGCCTGTATCAGGAATAGTGTGGTGAGCCGGACTAGGGAAGTGATCATCCCCCTGTACTCGGCACTGGTGAGGCCCCACCTCGAGTACTGCGTTCAGTTTTGGGCCCCTCGCTACAAGAGGGACATTGAGGTGTTGGAGCGTGTCCAGAGAAGGGCTACAAAGCTGGTGAGGGGTCTGGAGGACAAACCTTACGAAGAACGACTGAGGGAGCTGGGGTTGTTTAGCCTGGAGAAGAGGAGGCTGAGGGGAGACCTTATCACCCTCTACAGCTACCTGAAAGGAGGTTGTAGAGAGATGGGGGCTGACCTCTTCTCCCTGGTGACAAGTGATAGGACGAGAGGGAACGGGTTCAAGTTACGTGAGGGGAAGTTTAGATTGGATATTAGGAAACATTTTTCCCACTGAAAGGGTTATTAAACATTGGAATAGGCTGCCCAGGGAGGTGGTGGATTCACCATCTCTGGAGGTGTTTAAAAAAAGGGTAGATGGGGCACTGAGGGACACGGTTTAGAAGTGGCTCTTGTCAGGGTAGGCTAAAGGTTGGACTCGATAATTTTAAAGGTCCCTTCCAACCTCAGCAATTCTATGATTCTATGATTCTAAGCCCCGTCCAGCCTGGCCTTGAACCCCTCCAGGGATGGGGCAGCCACAGCTTCTCTGGGCAACCTGGGCCAGGGGCTCACCACCCTCACAGCAAAGGATTTCGTCCTGATATCTAATCTAAATCTCCCCTCTTTCAGTTTAAACCGTTACCCCTCATCTTATCGCTCCACTCCCTGATAAAGAGTCCCTGCCCATCTTCCCTGTAGGCCCCCGTTAGGTACTGGAAGGCTGCTGTAAGGTCTCCCCAAAGAGTGCCCCATGAGCTGGGGCACTTTCCTGCTGGGGAAAAGAAATCAGCTGCATGTCAGAAAGGGCAGTATTTCCCAAAACCAAAGTGGCCTGACTCTGCCATCCTGCACAGACCCACTTTTGCACTGAATAACTGTCCACCATCACCACAGAGCTGCCTGCTGTGCTGGGAAGTGCTGCCGGGCAGCTTCAGCAGGGACCAGATGCTGCTGGCTGCTGGCGGAGCTCGGGGGTGACCTTCAGCACCGAGATCTCCAGGGCCTCGAGTCCAGCAGGATTTTCCCTTGCAGTAAGAACTACTGAGAAGCCATAAAAAACCCAGTTCTGTGGTTAGAAGCAGAAGAGAAGATTGGAAGCAGTGTCTGTGCTCGGTGCCCTCGGTTTAGGGTGCAGGACAGATCCCAGTCTCCCTACAAAAACACAATGGGCAGAGCTTTTTCCAAAAAGGCACGGGATGCGCAGAGCATGACCTCACCAGAGCTGACATAAGGGCTCAATGCTGCCAAAAGGCAGAGGTCCGGCTCCCCCAGTGCCCACCCGGACCTTCTGTGGGCCAGCCTCGCTCCTTCATCCAGCAACAATAAAAGGCTTTTCTGCCAAGCGAGTGAGTTGCGTCAGCAGCTCCCTGTGAGGAGGAAGAAGAGCCAGGCTGAGCTGGGCACAGTGAGCACTCCAGCTCCCTTCCCGCAGTGCCAGGCTGCTGGAGCAGCTCCCGTCCCCATGTCCCCAGAGCGGCCAGAGGAACCATGTTAGAGCACAGGATGAAATGAGCAGAGAAATCCCACGTGCTGGGAAACAGGGACCCAGAAGCGTAAGGGAAGAGCAGAGGGGAGCTGAGCTGCCTGGGGCTGGAAGAACAGGTCGGATGCTGCAGCCAGGCAGGCCACCCACCCGTGCAAAGGATTACAGCAGCTCCCGTCCATGGAGCCATCTTCAAGGAGGTTGACAGAGCCAGAGATGGATGAGAAGCTGCAGAGACCCAGGGGCCACATGGGGAGCAAAGGCACCGCGCTGCCCCAGCGCAGGGAAAAGCAGCGCTTGGAGGGTCACCAGGACTGTGACCTGCCAAAGAGCGACGTTCCCTCCAGCAAGCAAAGGCCTTGCTCCAACAAAACACGTTTCCTCGGCTCACTGTCAGCGTGGGGAACGCGTCCAAGCAGATAACTCATTGCTCTGGAGACTTGTCTACTCATGAGATGAGCTATTCTTACGCGCTCAGGAAGGAATGGCTTGCAAACGGCACAAACAAGTGCGTGGCTCAACCTTATCGCAGCACACAGGGCACAAACGGCGGACGAGGCTCCTCCAAACAATTACTCATGCTTTGACGGTGGGGTTGTGTTTGCAAAAACAGGGAGCTTCAGTGGTGGCCAAAGCATTTTGCATACAACCTCCTTCACAGACAGGGAAGAAAAATAAATGGCGTTGTGTTTGGAGAGCTGGAGAAAGGACCGCTTTGGGGACCTGGTGACAACACCCACAGTCTGCGTTTGGGTGCAACCCGCCATCCCTGCCGGTGCCCTCAGCACCTCTCCTGGGTCCCTCTGCAACGCATGCAGGGCTCGCAGCCGCCCTCACATCGCCCAGCACCGACCTGCTGCGGATGCAGGAATTCCTCGGGGAAGACAGGCTGTTTGACATTGCCCACCTTCCCCCGAGCAAGAGAGAGCAGCGAGGGAGAGGGCGATAAGTGCCTTGTTGACCACAGGGTTAAAAACAATTTCCCTTCTGGGAGAGTCTGGAGCTAACCACGGTAGGGATTAATTTTGCCCAAGTAGTGGGTAAAACTAGTAAAACAGCACGGGCTTCAAAACATACCCATGCGATACCAGTGCTGACTGGTGAGGGTGTTTGCCTACTCTTTCTTGGCAATAAATTCTCAGTTACTATTTAAGAAACTCACAGCAGCTTCAAGTTATAGGAAAACCAAATGGGCAACTGATAAGCAAATCCAGGTGCACCCATCTTCCCTGAGCCACGAGAGGCTCCGGAGCAGGCAAGCAGGGACAGGGGATGCATCACCCTGCTCCCAACAGGCACAAGCCATTTTTACAATGCAATTTGAGTCACTCCCACTGCTAAACAAATAAGATCCTTAAGCATGATTTGCAAGTTACGCAGCCCCAAATATCCAACTGACCCACTTCTCCCGGGGCGGTTGTGCTTTCCTCAAATGAAGGCTGTTTACAATCCCTAATCCACTTTGCGTGTAGGTTAAGCAGCGACCTCAGCACACCGAGCCGCATCCTGCCTCCACCCATCAGCCCAAAGAGGCTTTTACTGCAACAGTGCTTCTAGTGCAACTAATGACTCTTTCCACTGGACTCTTTTCACAGCAAGACCCCGGGAGAGGCGCTGGGATGGGCTGGGGACCACACTTGGTGGTCATGTGCATATGACCGTATCAAGACATGGCATCCCCCAGGAGAAGCTGGGGAAAAACATTTTTTTTTTTTTTTTTTTTTAAAAGGCAAACGGTGACCAGCTCCACGCTGACCCATTCTGAATTACAACCTTCAAAGAGAACACTGACATTATTTTTGCAGAAGCCGCAGGGTCAAAAAGATCTAAAATCTTCCTGAAAACAAAGCAAAGGCAGAAAAGCCTTGCAGGACTGCCCTTTTCTGCAGACACCCCCCTCCCCACCCTCAACTCACTCCTCAGCCCTGCGAGCACCACCCCATTTTGGCTGCCTCCCCATGGCTCTCCAGCAGCCTCCACCCCGACAGCTGCGGTAGGAGCAGCAACCAGCAGACATCATCCTTCAGCCAACAGAAAGATCGAGCTCCAAAATGTCCACAGACCCCACCGGGTACCAGCAGCTAGAGAGGAGCGTGCACTCCTCTGCATCTCAAGGCACAGCAATAACGTACTCATGAAGATGCCCATCTCTCCTTTAGGCACTCCTTCTCAAGCAGTACGAGTGCTGGAGCAAAGCCAGCATTGCTGGATTCTGCTCAGGAATTCATTCTTAACGTGACACTTAAGAGGCAAAATTTAGCAAGGAAGAAATCCTGTGCTCAGCCAAGGAGCCAGGCTGGCCACTGTGAGCTGACCGGCTTCTGCAGCATTTCCTACGAGCACTAAGCCCAGGGAACACAACACAACCCAGCAAGCAGCACGCGTTCACGGCATTTCACAGCACATTGGCCTCAAGCTTCACTTGGGAGTGTTCCAGATCAAGGGTTCCAAGCAAGGGTACATATTACTGCCCAGGTGGAAGGAAAGGGAACTTAACATCTGCAAGTTAACCCTTCAAGCAACCTCTTCCAGGTACCCGCATTGGAAGTTGGCACCAACTGTATCAAACCCGCGGCAGAGCGGTGCCCCCCAGGCACACACGCACATTGCTTACGAATAATTCCACTGGCCAGGGACGAGCATCATCACATTGAGCGCGCGGCCAGCCCGCCTGATGGTTGTATAACGCACAAGCAACCTGGGCTGCTGCCAACGTGCAGAGCGGGGATCTTCAACGGGAACGTAATCCCACCGCGGCCTCGCTGCCCGCGCATCCGATTAATGGAAGGAAGTCTCCCTGTTTTCCAGTTTCAGTGAAATTCAGCCATTCCGTGGAGCTTCACACCCTCTAGTGGAGATGGGAGCTTGGCACACTGAGGAGATGCTCTCAAATGCCTTCAGCGTTGCTGAATTCAAGACTGAATTAGCCCTACAGACCCCCACGGCACTACACGTCTCCAGCGTGTGACTGCCCCGGGCACAAGCCACAAGTGTCAGTGCAGAAGTAGTTTTACATGCCTACTTGCCTGTATGCACACATCCAGCATGTTAAAAATCTACTTTGTCCATGCACACTAGCAAGTATTAAATACAAAGAAAGGAAGAAAGTCAACTTTGAATCAGATTTTATTTATGTTTACCAATTAGTTAAGCAAAACTACTTTCTATAATCTAAAAAGACCACAGAGGTATAACCAAACTGCAAGAGCAGCACTCTCACCATCCTGCAGGGCAATCTTCTGGTCCAGCCACCTGAAAAGAAACGAGGATGTTCAGTCGGAGCAAGCACGCTGCAGGGAAAGCTGGGCACAGACATCAGAGCTGCTCAGCGCGTGCGCCAGGTAGCCAGACCCTACAAGGCTGTCACAAACAGCTCGTGACCCACGGCCCTCCTGCAAATGGTTATGTTGCATATTAATTACATTGAGAAAACGCTTTATTGTTTAAAAGTTAGCTGACAGGAAAATCCTCGGTCAGACAAATCACTTTGTTTTTAAAATTAAAATTCTTCAAGATTAGAAAATACTTTTCTGATTTATATCCAACTTTTCCCCCCTTTATTAGAAACCTGACAAGTTTTAAGTACAGCAAAATTTATACATTTTGGATTTAAAGGATAAATATAGGTTATTTTCCAGGAGCAACTAAGATCAGGATATTTGCAATCACCCTGTCTAGGGCTCCGTATGCTTTATTCTGACAGTCCACCTGGCCAAAAATATGAATTTGTAACCCAGGGAATAGCAGCATTAGTGAAAGGAAATGGAAGTGCTTGTTCAAATAATAAAACGATCAAAGGTGTCAGTCTGCAGCAGTACACAAGTGAAACGTCTTTAACTGCAGCTTGAGACTGTCAGACAGCTCTGCCCAGGTCAGTTCAACATCAGGAGACAAAGCAGAAAAGGACAATTGGTTGCAAATTCAAAACATGTGACTTTACAACTGGTGAACGGAGTGCAGCTTTGCTCGGTGCAGGAGACGTTACCTGGTCAGGATGGTAGCCAGAAATCCAGCTAAAGCTAGAGACCACTGTCCTACATGAAGCCAACTTCTTGGGATCAGCATCAACTGAAACATCTAAGCAAAGCAGCATGCCATGCCAGCTCTCCGTAAAATCCTTCCCAATAGCACTTCTACCGTGAAAACTTCCAACAGCACACTAGTGGCACCATCTCCTCTCCAGCTGGGGGGAAGCTACTCTCAAGCCTGCGGCGTCATGGTGAAATAAGGCTGCCAGATCAACTCAAGCATGTGCAGGCATGGCAACGTGACTGCATTTCTGCCAAAACGGCCGTAACACACAGCCCAGAGCTTATGCCGGTTGACACTGATAGCAGAAGGTCAGATGTGTGACCAGCAGGACGCCTGCCAGCACAGCATTAACCTCCTAGACTGGTCTGAGCAAATTAGAGCCAGCAAAGTGAGCTTGGACTGGATCAGAGTGTTGTGACACTCGGGTCTGGCACCAGAACACCCTGAGCCAGAGACACTGCTCCATTTCTGACGAGGAGGTACAGTATGAACAGCGTTTCTTCAAAAATATACTTCATGCCGTTGCGGTTACCCTGGCAGAATCAGCTGGCCAAGACGTACAGTGGAAACACTTCACCACCTGATGAACAAGTAGGTGTCACACAAAGAACTAACAGTGAGCTTGTTAAACCATCAGGCCCCCAAATTAACACCTCGCTAGAATTATCAGGGACAGTTCACACATCTGGCTAAAACGGCATGAAACTGGACAGAGCAACAGCATATTAGAGCTCCCATGACAGACACATCAATCACATCCTTCGAGCTCAGGTGCTGCTGGTCTGCAGTGCCCGTTTTCAAGATTTAATTGAAAATACAGCATCTGGTGGCTTCTGCATGGCCACTGTGCACACTGCGGTCTCTACAGCACAGCAGAGCTCCCCCACAAAACAAAGCCACTGCGGTGAGGAGGAAAGAGGGGCAGAAAAGTTGTTTTTCTCTCCCGCAAACTACACAGTCCTTCCTCTCCCTACCAAACTCTGATACTGTTAGCTTTCCTGTAACTTCATTAACGTGCTAGAAAGTTACTTATTTTTCTCTCCTCAGCTTGTTCTTGCTGCTTTATTGGGTTAAATCTGCTCACGTATGGTCCCAACAAACCCCAGTGCCAGGTCACGGTGTGCAAAGGAAGCATTTTGCTGGGACTGGGGGCAGGAAGGGTTTCCCACTCCAGCAGCAATGAAATATCCATTCATTTTATCCCAAACAGCACTGAGAGAGCTCGCCAATCAACGGCAGATCAACTGCAGCCACATGCAAAACACAATGACAGCAAAGCTGGTTTAAGGAGCAACTTCTTCCTCCCACTGCCTGACAGCTCCTCAGTTGTACAGGAGCAACCATCTGGGGTGACCTTGCTGTGAGCCAAATCACCCAACCACAACAAACAGCGAAAGTGCTTTGTTGTTTTTTTTTTTGGCAAAGAATTTTTGTCAGAAGCCAGGGCCACCTTGGTGCCAGGTTCACAGCACAGGCCTTCCCCGCTCCCCTTCCCGCGCTTGCGAGAGCACGTGCTGCCTGAGCTGTGTCCCCAGCTGAACTCCCCAGCTGCAGGAGAAAAAACAAACAGTAAAGCAAATCACAAGAGCAAAGCACACAACTTCCAACAAAGCCTCACAATTTGCAGAAGTGAAGAAACCACCTTATCAGTATTCCCTACGACGTGGGGAACAAAGTTTTGTAATTCAGTAACAGTGATAAATCAAGGGAAAAAAAATACACGTGCAATGTATCGAAGTTCTGCTTTCCACATCTGTAAAACCTGCGCGCAAAGGAAGGGCAATGTCAGTTTAATTTTGCTAGAGCTTTTTCAAAAGAAGATTCAGTATACATTAAAGAAACTAACGTAAAAGCTGATTTTCCTTGGCTTGGGTAGGAGCCTGTTGTATGCAGTATCATACATGACCATCAAAACGCTGCATGAATGCTCACACCTGTTACTGCACGGGATGAACCCCAACACGGAGCCTGCCGGGGAATTGATCTTGGGCGCGGGTGAGGCTGGCTGATACGAGGCAGGGCCGGCTGGCCCCAGCGCCCAGCAGCCCTTCCCCAGCCCCATGCTTGCTGCAGCACCCACAGACCCCTCGTGCCCATGACCCACAGGGCTCACCTGGCTCGCCTGGTTCTCGCTCAGTGGAAGCGCCGAGGGCCAATGTAACCACTGCTGGTCACCATCCGGGGCTGGGGCTTCTGTGGGGCTGAGCCCTGACAGGAAATCCTGCAACGCACGAAGTTTTGGGAAAATTCACAAGAAAAACAAACAGCCCCCTTCCCGCTGCACAGCTCGCCCGTCCCACCCCTCGGGCCCAACTCAGCTCTCCCCCTGCCCCCCCACCCCCCGCCACCTCCAGTGTGGACTCCAACACCTCCTCCATGGAGGAGCCGTAAATCGGGTCTGTCCCCTGCACAGCCCCCAGCTCTCCCCCATAGTCCCCCAATCCCCCCTGCCACACCCACACTGAACCTCATCTCCTGCACCCCAGCCCCTCACTACACCCCCACGCTGCGCCCCAAGCCCCCCCTGCACCCCCCATACCCTGTCTCCCACTGCCCTCCTCCCCGCACCGCCCCCCAGCCCCCTCTGCACCCCATGCCCCACTGATTCTCAGCCCTCACTGCACCCCCCAGCCCCATCTCCTTCCCCCCGACCTTCACTACACCCCCAAACTGCGCCCCAAGCTCCCCTTGCACCCCACCATCGCTCCAGGCCTCCATACCCTGTCTCCTCCAACCCCCACTGCCCCCCCACCTCCCGCACCGCCCCCCAGCCCCGACTGCACCCCATAACCTGCTGCCCCGCAGCCCCCCACCGCACCACCCACCACTCCAACCCCATATCCTGGTCCCCAGACCCCAATAGTCCCCCCTCCACTACCCCGAGCGCCCAAAATACAACCCCTCCCCACAGTGCGCCCCCCCCCCGCAACCCCAAACCCCCCGCCCGGCCGCCCACCACGAGGCCCCACACAACCGGAAGCAGACAGGCCGGAAGCCCACCGAGACGAGCACTTCCGGCCTCCAGCGGTCCTCCAAGCACTGCCTTAAAGGGACAGCCACATGCCGAGGCGGGCTGGCCCGCGTCGCTATGGCAACCGTCGGGGCCCGAGCCAGGCCCGAGGGCGGCGTTGCGCGCTCCGGGGTCAGGTAGCCGGCTGGCGAGTGCCCCGGGGGCAGGGTAGTGTCAGCAAGGCAAAATCTCTGCAGGCAGAGGGTTGGGAGGGTGCTCTGGGCCAGCGCTGAAACTGCACCTGCATTAATATGGAGTAGATCAGCATTTAGATCAAATTTTCTGTTGTTGGTTTTTGAGGCCGCTCAAAAACGTGGCGCGGTCCACACGCTGGAGGGACGGGATGCCGTCCAGAAGTGGGACCGTGCCAGCCTCATGGAGTTCAACCAGGCCAAGTGCAAGGTCTTGCACCTGGGTCACGGCAATCCCTGGCCCAAAGCCAGTCTGGGCGGAGAATGGATGGAGAGTGGCCGTGAGGAGAAGGACTTGGGGGTCTTGGTGGATGAGAAGCTCAGCATGCCCCGGCAATGTGTACTGTCAGCCCAGAGAGCCAACCGCATCCTGGGCTGCATCCCCAGCAGCGTGGGCAGCAGGGCGAGGGGGGGATTCTGCCCCTCTACTCTGCTCTGGGGAGACCCCCCCTGCAGTGCTGCCTCCAGCTCTGGGGCCACCAACAGCAGAAGGACACGGAGCTGTTGGAGCGGGGACAGATGAGGCCACGGAGATGCTGGGAGGGCTGGAGCCCCTCTGCTGTGAGGACAGGCTGAGAGAGCTGGGGGGGTTCAGCCTGGAGAAGAGAAGGCTCCGGGGAGACCTTAGAGCCCCTTCCAGTATCTGAAGGGGCTACAGGAAAGCTGGGGAGGGACTCTGGATCAGGGAGTGTGGTGAAAAGACAAGGGGTAATGGCTTCAAACTGGAAGAGGGGAGATTTACATGAGATCTCAGGAAGAAATTGTTTGCTGTGAGGGTGGTGAGCCCCTGGCCCAGGTTGCCCAGAGAAGCTGTGGCTGCCCCATCCCTGGAGGGGTTCAAGGCCAGGCTGGACGGGGCTTGGAGCAACCTGGGCTGGTGGGAGGTGTCCCTGCCCAGGGCAGGGGGTGGCACTGGGTGGGCTTTAGGGTCCCTTCCAGCCCAAACCATGCTGTGATTCTATGAGTTGTGCTTCACTTTCAGTGGCTCTGACAGCTCCACTCCTGGCTAAGTGAGAGGGGCTTTTCAGCATGAATAAAGGTATCTCAGTCATGTAATTTAATCAAAAATTTCACTGTAAGGCATTTCAGTATAACTAGTCCAACAGAAGAAAAACACTACAACACACATGCAATAGCTTTCTCCCCGATGGCTCATTAAAAATTAAAAGGCGCTTAGTTTTATTTCTGCAATAACACATTTTAGCAGACCTTTTATGAAATATACATACAGACCCAAATCAAACATGCAAAACCCGGACAAAAAGAGCAGCTGGTGAAGCCAAGCACCACACTGCTAGCAAACGCTCGCTTTCAGCTTGCCCAGAAAACCTTAGCATGGCCTCTTGTTGCCAGCATATTCAAGTAAGGGGCTTGAATGACACGGTGACAACTCGTGGTCCCATCAGCCTGTGAGGGCAGATCAGCCCCGCCGGCTGAGCAGGTAATTCAATACTCTGGTTTCCCATTAGTGGGTGTGCTGTGCCGCCTGCGCGCTGCTGGGAGCCTGCTCGGAATACTAAACTCTTCATTTTCTTGTGATTTTTCTTCTGGTGCTTGTAAATATCCAGGCAGAGTGTTTTACAAATACCGAGGAATGTCTTTCCAGTCCCCATGAAATCAGAGGTCACGATCCTCATTTCGCACGCAGAATTGTGATGCAAAGGGATGAATAAAAACATAAATACCCGTGGATTTGGGGAGCTCGCTTTGTATAACTGCTTCTGCACTTTTCAGGGTACAAAGCCCTTTCTGCCTCTCAACTGGTGGTCACAAGCCAAGGGACATTCAGCTCTCTCCCAACACAGCCCACGTCTTCATGTGCAGCTGGTTTAATGTTGGATGTGGCAATGCTCAGTAGGTTTTTTTTTTTTTCTTATTATCAGAGTGAAGTCCTTTAGTGGTGCCAGAGCAGGATGGAAGAGCCCTGCAGCCAGCCTGCCCGAAGCTGGACCCTGGGACCTCACATGCAGTGGCCACGCGAGGCTCCTTGACGCCGGGACCTCGCATGCAGTGGCCACGCGAGGCTCCTTGACGCCGGGACCTCACATGCAGTGGCCACATGAGGCTCCTTGACGCCGGGACCTCACATGCAGTGGCCACGCGAGGCTCCTTGACGCCGGGACCTCACATGCAGTGGCCACATGAGGCTCCTTGACGCCGGGACCTCACATGCAGTGGCCACATGAGGCTCCTTGACGCCGGGACCTCACATGCAGTGGCCACATGAGGCTCCTTGACCCCGGGACCTCACATGCAGTGGCCACATGAGGCTCCTTGACGCCGGGACCTCGCATGCAGTGGCCACGCGAGGCTCCTTGACGTCGGGACCTCGCATGCAGTGGCCACGCGAGGCTCCTTGACGCCGGGCCCTTGCATGCAGTGGCCACGCGAGGCTCCTTGACGCCGGGACCTCGCATGCAGTGGCCACGCGAGGCTCCTTGACACCGGGACCTCGCATGCAGTGGCCACGCGAGACTCCTTGACGCCGGGACCTCGCATGCAGTGGCCACGCGAGGCTCCTTGACGCCGGGACCTCACATGCAGTGGCCACATGAGGCTCCTTGACGCCGGGACCTCGCATGCAGTGGCCACATGAGGCTCCTTGACCCCGGGACCTCGCATGCAGTGACCACGCGAGGCTCCTTGACCCCGGGACCTCGCATGCAGTGACCACGCGAGGCTCCTTGACACCGGGACCTCGCATGCAGTGGCCACGCGAGGCTCCTTGACACCGGGACCTCACATGCAGTGGCCACATGAAGCTCCTTGACGCCGGGACCTCGCATGCAGTGGCCACGCGAGGCTCCTTGACGCCGGGACCTCGCATGCAGTGGCCACATGAGGCTCCTTGACCCCGGGACCTCGCATGCAGTGACCACGCGAGGCTCCTTGACCCCGGGACCTCGCATGCAGTGACCACGCGAGGCTCCTTGATGCCGGGACCTCGCATGCAGTGGCCACGCGAGGCTCCTTGACGCCGGGACCTCGCATGCAGTGGCCACGCGAGGCTCCTTGACGCCGGGACCTCGCATGCAGTGGCCACGCGAGGCTCCTTGACGCCGGGACCTCACATGCAGTGGCCACATGAGGCTCCTTGACGCCGGGACCTCGCATGCAGTGGCCACATGAGGCTCCTTGACCCCGGGACCTCGCATGCAGTGACCACGCGAGGCTCCTTGATGCCGGGACCTCGCATGCAGTGGCCACGCGAGGCTCCTTGACGCCGGGACCTCGCATGCAGTGGCCACATGAGGCTCCTCGCAGGCCTGGGCACCCTCACAGAAGAGATGGGCTTTTCCAGCTGAGTGAGAGGGGCTCCAAGACCCTCACAACCTTCTTCAACACCAGCCCAGCAGGGAGGTGCAGCCGGACACCCCACTCCGGACAGACACCCCCTTTCCTCCGGGGCAGCGCGTCAGGGTGGCATGGGGACATGTGTGTGCAGAGCTTGAATGCATAAGCATTTCACAACCAACGCTGCGACCTGCTGCACGCCTTTGCCGTGTCCCCTTCCCCTCACACACCTCCTTTTGTCTCTCCTCTTCATTTCGGCGCCGCTGAAAGGAGCCACGGGACCACACTGCCAGCCAGCACCGACTGATCGGCTTCCACGCACCCTCATCCTTCCATTTTTCCTCGGTGCAATACTGCCAGGGCTGCAGCCAGCTTAAATGTTATGTATCTCATTTGTACAGCTGAACCTGTGCTGTCTGGCTGATGGCAGGGACAGCTCTGAAAACAAGGTAATTTTTTTTTTTTTTTTCCTTTTGATAAAAGAAAACATTACCTCTCTGAGATATACACACTAGATCAAGCATAAACCTGAATTATCTCCCTCTGCTTTTTTTTTCCAGGGAGCAGATAATAGGTAGATCTATCCATCCGTCTGCTTTGTTACACGTCGCCCAGCTTGGCAGCATTTCTGTTGCTGTTAAACCATGTTCATCCCCCTTGACATTTAAAGGGCCGTTATATGATTACTGTCACAGTCTCATACGTGGATCCTTAAACCAATTCACTCCTCCTCTTCCCTCTGATGATGGATTTGCTCATTTATGCCGTAGTAATTTGTTTTTCTCATGCTGCGCTCCAGCAAAAAGCTTTCACTGTCAAACGTGGTTTTCTGTACAGCCCTTCCCCGCAGTGCCGTGTTACAACTGAGCAGCTCCGGGTAAATTGGAGCTGCCCTGTCTTTCAACAGCGTTAGCAAAACAAAGTCACCTACACCCTTGGGAGCCCGATGGCGTCGGGGTTGGGTCCTCCTGCGTTCGGAGCCACTGCTGCAGCGGTGCGAAACGTGGCAGACCACAGTGCTGCCATTCCTGTTGATGGGACCATCGGCTACCACGGCTGCTCCATGCAGAACGCCCCGTGGGACATACGGACCTCAGTGAGGAGCACGTGGCACTTGAGAGCAGGGTGTTGAGGCTTTCCGGCTTTTTGGGAGCCTCTTTTCCAGCTCTTTTGGGTGGGAAGTGCCATCCGCTCAAGGGATTGCAGCTTGTCCATCAGGTCAGCACACACATGGGGAGAATGTGCAGACCGGAGGGTTTGCTGCCACCAGAGCTTTTCCAGATGATCTGCAAAGGGGAAAAACCTTTCAATGCATGAACTCCTTAGGGTATTTTAAAGTCCCTTTTGGCCTTTCCCATGTTCTCCTATTGGCAAGATCAGAAACACCGAGGGTGATACCCAGCTCCACTGGGCGCTGGTGGGCAGTTTTGCCAGAAAGTTGGTCTCTTACAGATCCAGGCATTGAGTTAAATGGGTAAAAGCGATGTAAAGCTGAGCCCTTGGCCTGCGCATCAGTTTGTACTTTGGGTATCTCTGATGGGAAAACCTGGCTCTGTACGTGCTCCCAGCCTGCTCCCACTGCACAAACTCCTGCCTCTCCTAGGGCTGCTCACACCGAGGGACTTCATCGGCTCTCCTGAGCGGGACCACTGATGTGCTCCGGTTCCTGCCACATGGGAAAGAGGCTGTAAGCGGGGCTACCCAGGCCCATCTCACACTTGGAAAATGTGGCCAGCAGAGATCAAAAGAGATCTCCCTTGGATGGAGAGCGTCATGGCTGGTCGTGTGGCAGCTCATGTCACCCGGACACCTGAGGCCACAGCCCTCGACGCGCGCGTGTCCATCCCGCCATGGGGCTGCAGTGCTGCTGAGCTGAAAGCTTGAGGATCTCTGGTTTAATCTGAAATACAAAGTGAAGATTTCCTACTCCACAGAGCTCAGCTGTTTCTAGATTTACTCTCCTCAGCATCTCCTCTGTTCCCAGTCCCCTGCCGCAGAGATGGTGGCAGAGGTTTGTGTATCTAATGAATTGCTATTCAAACCCACTTGCTCATAGAGAAACATCCTTGACCGAATCCAGCTGTGCTGGGGAAAGATGTTTTCTCTCTCAGGCACTTGTCACTGTCCCCAGCTGGAGGTTTCTCTCCCATCAGCCTGCCAGCAGGGCAGTTTGCGTGCACACTTCAGCCACAACCAGCTGGGCTGGTGTCCGTCTACTCCTGAGAGGATAAATCCGAGAGCAGGCTACCTGATGAGGAGCGCTGCGGTGGCCAGGCATGCTGCTGCCTCCCACATACCGGGAGCTTTTTGGAAGAATGACTCATTGTGGCAAAATTTCTGCTAGACCCAGTATCGTATGGCTGTGCTTCCCTCTGTTTAGTGACAACCAGGTACTATCCGTCCTCCAGCAGACAGCAACGAGCCACCAAACAGTATGTCGTGGAGCTTGACTAACTTAGACACAGACTAACTGTGCCCAGCCCCGAGGTCCTCTCTGCTGCCTGGTGGCTCAGCATCGTGCGCGTGAATTAATGCCTGCAGAACAGCAGTCTTAGACCTTGTCATATTGCTGCAACAAATGCCAAAGCAGGACGGTGAGTCCTCCCCAAACTGCTTGACCAGCACATCTGCAAGGGCGGCAGCATCCAGCCATGACCAGCTGCGGGATGCTCACTCCTTGCACCAGCACAGCTGGATCTCAGCCATGGTGTTTCTTGGCTGTATGCGTTGCCTGCAGGGCAGGACTCAACACCGGCACTTATTCATCTGGTCCTCCCATGAAAACTGTGCGAGAAGGAGAGCTCTGCGGGCTGGCAGCGAGGTGTTTAGCGTTCCTGCAGACACTGGGGGTAACGACCGTCTGTAACCACAGTGGACCCCCATCTGAGCAGGAGGAATACTGGTGGCGGGGGCCAGCCCTGAAGGATCCGCAGCAATCCCTTTTATTCTGTCCTCAGGTAGCCAGGCTCTGGAATGCCTTTGAAATACTCCAGAGCACTTGGTCCTTTTCCACCCGGGAGCTCTGTACCCTTGTGAGCCAGGTCACAAGTCATGGCAGCAAACAGGAGGCGCACCCATTCACTGAAATTATCCCAAGGAAATTCCTCTGTGTTTGCATTCCGGGGACCGGCACTGACACCCTCTTGCTCTGCAAAACCCACAGCCCTAAATGTCCCCCTATCCCCAGCCAGGCATCATGACTGCTCACGGAGCCCCCCGTGCCCTCATCCGCCTCCCCACCGCCCTGAAGAGCTGTTCTACAGACACACTTCCAATGCCTCGGATGAGCTGGTGCCCTTTGCAATCTCCTTCTGTTCCATTCCTACAGAGTTTGGCCAATTTGCATAACAAACGCACGATATAAATGTCAAAATCGGCCGCATCCGTATCTTATTTTCACTTCAGACTCTAATTGCATCATTTTTGACTCCGACTTGCCTTTGCAAATAGCCGGAGCCTGGCACACTGGGGACGTCGCCTTCCCGGATCCCTGGGGGTGTGCTCCGAGAGCCCAACATCCATCTTACTTACAGCCGCCCCAGAGCTCCTGCCTTTCCTGCAGATGCAATTAGCAGCTCTGCCATGGCTGCCCTGCACAAATGGATCAGGGAGAAGAGAAAAACACATGTTGAGCCAGGAGACAGACCTGCATGGCAGCCCGGGGAGGCAGATGGCACTGTCTGCATGCCACGAGGGAAACTGAGGCAGAAGCAGCCAGGGGTCCGGGTCTCCGTTGCAGACCCACATTCCCGGTGCCACCCTTCTCTCGCTTTGCTTTGCACAATTTCTCGTGAATTGCCGTGAGAACAGATGTGCTCAGGGCGTTTTTGCAGATGCGGGGTGAGGAGAGAAGGCTCCAAACCTGGGTCTCTTCCAGGCTTGTCCATGCCCTCCATTCCTCCTCCTGCTGAGCTGTGCATAGACCCGATATAAACCCTCCATAAACCCCATATAAACCCACCTGCTGCTCCCCGTGACAGCCCCACCGACTGCATCCGTTGCCTCCTGTGGGGCAGATTTCGGGCTCGTATCTAATGTTTCAGAATCCCTAAAGCACCACGTTTCATTTAATTCTGCAAATGCAAATGAGGATTTGCAGGAAACCATTTGATTCACGGGTTCATCCTTTATTTTGGCAGATAGCATCAGTTAAACGCCTGCTTATTTCTGCTTTGTGAGAACAATATAAACCACTTAAGTACACATACAAGATAGACTGTTCCATAAGTGCTTATGAGCTGTTTGATTTACCGGGGCGTCTTTATCTTTGCTGAGTATCTTACAAAGTCATTTATTATTTAGCAGTAAATTAAAGGAGAGGGTCTGCGATTTTCAACAACAGAAATTAATATCCCAGCACTCCATTGTACCATATATATCTATAATTTACAGCACGGAAATCGGCCAGATAGAGCTGCGAGACAATCCGTTTCCCCTTCTCCCTTGTTACCTCCTGATTACTGCTGCACAGGGGGAAATAAAAAATGGACTTGCAGGAGAGACACTCAAGTCAGTGAAGGATGGTTTTAAATTAAAAGTCCACTTTTTGTGGCTCTCGTGAGATCCCCTTTGCATCCCACTCTGCCCTCCTGCGCACATCACTTACGGATAATGTATTGCGTATGCTGCAATTTTGCCTTGAGACCACTAATTTTTTAATCTTACTGGTTCTATGATCAGGGTTAATAAATAATAGTAATAACAATAATAATAACAACAACAACTGTTCCACCTGTAAGCCTCGCAAACACATGCTGTGGGGTTCTTTGCCCACCCATTCGCGGTGGTGGGGTGACCACGGTACCTGCAGAGCTGGAGCAAGCGGTGGCACATCCAGAGACACAAGTGGCAGCGAGGACAGAGCTCTTCCCTCTGGGGCTCTGTGGACCCCTGAAGTCCGTGGGTGACATTAGGAACAAGGGTGGGGGTGTCACATTGAAGAAAAATCCATCCTTTGAGCTGGCAACCCCTTCCTTTGGGTCTGGGCCAGCTTGCCGCCAGCAGCCTGGTGCCACGTTCAAGCGCAATAACAAGGCCGGAAAGTTTTATGGGCTGCGTTGGGCTCTGGCTGACACAAAGAAGCTAATAATTTATAGTGATCTCGTGTACTACAAAGGCAAAACATGTCCCTCTCGCATGTAGCTCCACGAGCCGCAGGGATAAATCAGCTCCAGCAAGGGAGCAAATATGAGAAAAGCAGAAAAATGACCCCAAACTTTCTGCGTGGCTTCTCTGGAAGGAGGAGAGCGCAGGGGCGCTGCCATCGCCCTCCTGGTCCGGATCAGGTCCCAGCCAGCCCCTCCAGGCACCCGGGCTGTGCCAGCGTCTCTGGGCACTGCCCGCAGGCACCGCGGTGTGATCCGCTGCTCGGCTGCAGCTGCCTGGACACCCGCCACGCTGCTCCGACCTCTCCTCGCATCGCTTTTGGCTCATCAGTCCCCACATCCGTCTGGAGCCCACCTGGGGGCTGCAGAGGAGGGAGGTTTTGCACCCCAGAGATGTGGGGGATGGAGCCTGCATCCCCGGGAGCTGCACGGAACCATCTGGGTGGCGGCAGGGGAGCATTTACCAGCCATTTCTAACGCTCACCTGTGAAGGGAGGCATCTTGGAGCAAGGTCCTCGTGTCTGGGACCTCCGTGAGGGCAGGATTTGTGCTTTTGAGGCATCTTGGAGCAAGGTCCTCATGTCTGGGGCCTCCTTGGGGACAGGTTTTGTGCTTTTGGCCAACGAATCCATCTTCTAGAATAATCCAGTGCTACCTTAGATGCTGCCAGCTGGGAAAGACACCCATGGGCAGGTACAGATGCTTTCCCCTTCTCTAACCACCACCTCAACCCAACACAGCCATCTCCCCGTTGGAGCAGCACCAACCAACCTCCCAGTGTCCACCAGAGGTGTTTCACCGTGCCAGCGGCCGGGGCTTCACCACGCCAGGACCGGGGCGGATCTCACCACAACGCTGCCTGATGTTCTGACACAAGAACCGAACTCCCTGGGGCTTGGCGACCGTGCCGCATGGGATGGGATGCAGCACCCCATCACCTTATTTTCACCGTACTCACGTGCCGCGGTTCCCCAGGCAGGCGGCTGGCTGCACCACTGCCGAATTATACGGGCAGCCTTCAATTTCTCAGCTAAATTGAGGGAGTCGTTTGTCTTGCGGCAAACCAGATAAAAAGGAGGAAAGACATCAAAAAGTTCAGTCTTTAACAAGTCACACTTCCCCCCCCTCTCTTCTTCTCAATATGGGGAAATTTCCAAGGAGAAACCATTGCGGCATTATTTGTCTTTGTTTTGGGGAAGAAAAGCAAGCTGATTAAAAGCAAACATAAAGCAAGAGCTGTGGGGTCCCAGAGGCTCCTTTGCAGGATTTCAAAGGAAAAAAAAAAGGAATGAAAAACAGGAAGCATCAGAGCAAGACATCTAAGCTTTGAAGATAATATCAGTTATGGATGAATTAAAACACACAATAATTACTACGATACCTGAAGAGATGGGGAAAACTGGTTTCTTGGTGCACACCACGTCCTTCCAGGGATGCTCGTGCCAGGCTGGGTTTATGGTCCAGGCGCTCGCATCGTCACCGGCAGGATCTGCGCGTCGCGGCTGAGCCTTGCCGGGCTGGGATATGGGTTATCGCCGGGAAACACGCTGCCATTCGCATGGCTGGGGAACGCAGCCCTCCCTCGGACCCCCCACCCGGAGCGGGGACGGGGACAGCACCTCTCCGCACCCCCCCGGGGCCCGTGCTAAGCCCCGAGATGACATGACCTGGAGGTAGAGATAAGGTGGGAGAACAAAACTCCTCCATGAGCATTGGGAGGCACCTGAAGCTTATCTCCTCCGTGCCTGCCGGTTGAAGATTATAGGCTTTTATTTTCTTCTTCCAAGTGGCAAGGAAAAAAAAAAAAAAAAAAAGAGAGAAATAGGGAAAAAAACCCATCCTGCATGCAAAACATGAGCCTCAAATAAATATCACGGATATGTTATCCCATTAAAAAAGCATTTAGCTTCGAGCCTTGAACAACTTGGGCCTTATGATGCTGGGCTCCGATGGTGGTGAGCAATGGGAATAGACGCCTGCCAGCTGCTGTGGGCTCCTGCCTCCTTGGCAAACCATTTCCTCTTAGTGCAGAATTTTTTTTAGCAGAGCCACTTGGCTTCAGCCTCGCCCAGGAGTTAATTTGCTTGAAAAGCAGCAAATTAGATTAGGTATCCCCATAGATGAGGGGTCATGGGCATGGAGGAGGGGGTCCTAACTCTTCAAGGGTTTCGCCTTCCCCTTTAGGGTTGGGTCAGGCTCTCCTTACTCTGCCGTGGAGTTGGGAACGGGGCTTTCGAGCAGCTAATTTCTATCCTCGTTCTGCAGAAAAGGGGTGGTGGGACCATTGTGCTCTGATAGTCCTCCGAGGGCAGTGAATCAAGCGCTTCTCCAGCAGATGAACGGGAAGGAACCGCTTTCCTGCGTGCACACACACAACCGGGCCAGCGATAAGGATGCTCAGTGGGAAGAAAAAAAAACCAAAAAACACCCCAGGCAGATTCCTATCAAATAATGTGTTTCCGTATAAGTGATTCTCAGCAGCGTGGAGGCCGAGTTGGGCTCTGTGGCACTTTGAGAGGGAAGTTCAGGACTGTGGAGATGAAAAAAGCCATAAAACTCTGCACTACAATGAAGTGTGCCAGGTTTGGGTTTTTTGGTGGAGGAGGTACGATTAGTCCAGGCACCAAGGGCCAGCTCCAGCCCCGAGAGCCTCCCCCGTGCCGAGGGACGGGTTGCACCGGGTGGCTGCGCCGGCTCAGTTTTTACAAACTGGGTTTGTGGGTGCACAGCATCTGTCGTCCTTGGTGGGGTGACAAGACCAGGCAGCATCTCACCCATCTCCCTCAGGAGAAATCCACCTCCGTGGAGCTGGGCACATCCCAGCCTCAACATCCCCCATGCTTCACAGCCGCCTCTCCTGCTGCTGCTCCTTTTCTTCTTGCCTTTTTATAGCTTTTAGCTCAATTTGAGTGCATCGAGGCTGACCCAGGCTACCCCCTCCTGCCAAAACTTTGCGTTTCTTTAGATGGGAAAGATGTGAGAACCCCCCCTGACTAATGCCTCCAGTAGCATGTTTCAAAACCCATCCTTGCCCAGGAGGGCAGCCGTGCTCCAGGCTGCTGGAGGAGCGTGGAGAAGGGCAACTGAGCAGGTAAACTGCAACCAGCAGAGGTTTGCTGTTATATTTTAAAAGCATTTTCATCTGGGACCAAGTATTTAAAGACCTTTTTCCACCCCGGACCCTTTAATGACTCCAGATGTCCCCATCTGCAGACCCAAAGTAGTGCCAGGGACGCTGTTTGCAAGGAGGTGGCTTTCCCTGGGGGAGGTGACATCCCACCAAGGATGGGGACCCGCGGAAAAGGCTGCACCCCCGCTTTTTGCCTTCAAGAGGCCACCCCCCGTTCCCCCCACCCCCGCCAGCTCTAAGTGTCCCCATTGCCACTAGATGTCAGTGAAGACTGGAGCTGGGGCTTTGCTGGGGACGGGCCGATCCTGGCAGCAGCGTTGGGGAAGCAAAAGTGGGGTCCTTGGGTATGGGCATCCCACTGTATCCCTCCCTGCAAGGCTTGGGGACACCTAGTGTGACCTGGCATCTCCAGGGCATGGGTTCGGAGGCTTCCCCCGCATCTCCCGAGGGGCCAAGGCCCCTCGGGAGATGCGGGGGAAACCTCCGAACCTTGTAGCCAAGGGATTCAGGAATCCTGATTCCCCATCCCCAGCACTAAGCAGACAGCATCCTTCAGCCGAGCAGGCAACCGCTCCTCGTTAGGTGATAAGTTGCGTGTGAAAACAGCAAGGGAAAGAAATGAGGCGGTTTCTTTGAAGGATGCGCTACGAGCAGCCTGTTAGCGTGCAAGGAAGGGTGGGACGCGGGGTTTCCTGCAGACCGTCCCGCAGGCTGGCGCGGGGCGAGCTGTGGGGTCAGCTGTACCCTGTGCACTGTCCCCAAAGCCCTGTTACCGGCAGTAACACATCAGCTAGTTTACCATCCTCCTAAAAGCATCCCCCTCTTCCCAAATGAGCTGTTTAACATCCCCCTAAAAGCATCCACCCTTTCCCAACTCAACTGGGAAACCTGAAAAAACCTCCCCCTGAAACCGTCCTCCCCTTCCCAAGTCTTGCCAGATCCTTAGCTTTATCATTGGCAACAGGTTTTGCCCCGAGCACGAAGGGGGATTTTGGTTTTCTCACTGGGGATGGGCCACATCACAGCCCAGATCCAAGCTGTCCCTGCATCCTCCATCTCCCGAGGTCCAGACCGGGAGCTTTGCTGCTGCCCCCCAACCATGGTGTCCATGTGGGAGTAGCTCCCCTCTCCAGCAAGCTGGGCTCACTTACGGCATCGAAACGTAACAAATAAATAATAAATGTCTTAATTCCACGGAAAGTAAGGAATAGTGATATTACTGAGCCGAGCGGAGCAATTGGATTTTTCACTTACTGAATTTTGACGCATTGGCTTCAACCTCCAAATAAAAAGCAGTTTCCCACCGCCAGTGGACGATTATTTAGGCAGAGTTTGAATTAGCTCCCCAGCTTCCTGCACCAAAACCCATCAAAACACACCCTTTTCCCCACAAATAACCCCTGGAATTACCATTTTCTAGTAAAAAAAAAAGTGCTTTACGTCAAATTCTCAGCTACCTCTAGTTATGGGCTGGAGATTCACAGATGCTAAATACCTCAGGAGGGTAAAAACCCCATTCTCCTGCCAACCTTTCTCAGTGTGTATTTGGGGGCTCCCTTTTTCCTCCCTGTTTCCAGTCCCGCCACCCAGGCGCTACGCACCCCATCCCTCCAAAAAGCACGGTTTCCAATCCCATTCCTATTTTTACAAATGTCTTCCAAGATCCAGAGAACTGCAGAGGAGCAAGTCCCCGCTCGGCAGGGCCCACACCCAGAAATACACCTGAAAGTCCACATTGGTGAAAAGCTGCTTGATTTTCACTACAGAATAGTATGGGGTCTGGTGTTTGGGGGTGTTATTAATTTTTTTCTTTTGGTTTGGCTTGACTTTTTGGGTTATTTTTAAGTGGTCTATTTGCTGAAAGGCCGCGTAAAAAAAGATTGCCTTGCACCCACCAGGGCTGGATGGAGATCAGTTTGACGGGCTGGAACAACCCACGCCAACCTGGGGCAGAGCGCGGTGGGATGTGCTGCCAGATTTCCCAAGGATTTTAGCCAACACACTTGGGGATCTGAGGGTCTCGCTGAAGGGCTCAGCGGCTCCGCGGTCCGGGCTGTCAGGAAAAAGAGGTGCTGTAAATACTAAGTGGGATTTGCAGTGTGTAAACCCCCGCTGAGATGCCTTTTGGACCCTCAGAGGCTGGGAGAGGCTCTAAAGAGACGCATTTTTCCGAGCCTTGGCTGACCCATTTCGTGGTGGCCCCCTGGCACGTGGCGGGGTGACACCGCTCCTCGCTGTCCCGTGGGGGACAGAGCGAGGCCACCCCCGGGCAGCCGCCCTGCCATCACCACCTGAATAACGCATAAAACACCCACGGAATAACAGCTTCATCGGCAGCAGCTCCATTGGTCCTGCCCCTGGCTCCAGTTGCAGCCGTTGTTGGGAAGGGGAAATAAAAACCCAGCCACTGCCACCAAATCCGCGGAGCCCGGGAAGGCCGGGGGCTGCCTCCGAGTTAATTGCATGCAAGAAAACAGCTATTAGGCTTTCTGAAGAGAATTAAAAGGGAATTAAGTTGCTCACTTCAGCTTAGTCAGTACAAATAAACCTTCAGCTGTTGGATTAGCAATGCCAGAGCAGGAACGGTGGCTGCTGGAATTTCTTTCTTTCTGGGTTTGTTTTTAATTTTTTTTTTTTTTTAGTTTGCTTTTTTTTATTCTTCTCATTCAGGGCAACAGAGTGTCAAACAAGCCTGGATTTTCTCCAAGAAAGCTCTGCCTTTGCAGCCCTCATGCTATTGCTTTCATTCCTCACAGAAATGAAGGAAGAAGAAAAAAAAACAAACCAAAACCCCAAACCCAAACCAAAACCCTAATCCCAATTCATGCTGGTACCTTTTATCCCCATGAGAGCCCAATTCAGATCTCATTTTTCATATAATATTGCACAAAAAGGCGTACCTGGCAAATAAAGCGATGCTCTCTCCCCGCCTGCCTGCGGTTTGCTCTGTGCGGTGGGACTCGGGCTGCACCCGACAAGAGAATAAACTGCCAAATAACCGTCACCTGAAAACGGACGTGGAGACAAAGATTAGATTGGCTTAATGACCAAAAATCCCTTGTGGGGCGTACCAAAGCACGGTTTGAGAGAGCAGAGACCCCCTGAGTACCATTGCACGCCCCGGGTGGGTTTGTGACCCGGTGGCATCTGCAAACAGCCCGGCCTGACCGAGGGGTGATGCAGATGGAGCAGGCAGGGCCGGCACGAGGGATGCTGTGGGGGAGCCATCCCTTTTCTGGTGTAACTGAGTACGTGTGAGGAACCTACATTTCTTCACTTGGTGGCTCCAGGTACAAGCCAGCTAGTCTGTGCCTCAGTTTCCCCATCTGCAAAGATCACACTTCTTTTTTCTACAGAGCAGGAGTGGATATCGACTTGCAAATCTGCCTGGTTTTATATATATGTGTATATACACATACATACATATATACACACGCACACATATATGGTATTTATAGTGGCAGAAATAAGAATTTCTGGCTAAGAAAGGACACCCGCCCCCCTACAGACATGCTTAGGGGGGGTCACAGCATCGCAGCCCCCAGCTGTGTTTGCGGAGTTAACCCCGAGCAGAAGACAGGGCAGGCACCCAGAAAAGCAGCCGGGCTGGGGCAGAGAGCGGGGGCCGGATCCGGGTCCCAGGGAGTCTCCGTCGGCCGGGCCGGGCTGGAAGCAGATGTTTTGCGGTGCATCGACAGATGCTGCATTTCTGCTCCGTTCCTGTGCAGGCACTGAAACGCCGGGTGCCAACTGGGGCTGCTTTAGCTGGGATTTTTATGGTTTCAGTGAGGTTAAAAGCATTAAGAAGAGCCTTGAACCCCATCAGTGAGTAAAGCCGTGGTGCTGGGGGGGGGGTCCATGCAGGTCAGGTTTACCCATTTCCAGTTGCCCCCCAGCAGGATCTAGATTCATTCTGGAGCCAAACCCTGCACCCAAAATGGGGACTACCACCTTAACCCTGTTCCTCAAATGAGGATCTTGGGCCAAACCTAAGCATTTTCTGGGCGGTGAAGGGGTGGGTTGCAGCAGGATGGGGAGAACAGGAAAGCATCGACATGCCTGAGCATCCCGGTGCCTTGTCGCCCCATCCCCTGCAAGCCAGGTCTTCCCAAGGGAGGAGAAGGAGCTTGTGCTCACCAGGGTGGGCTTTTGTACCATTTGGCCCAGGGATCTGGGGAGGTGACCCCTCTTGGAGAGGTCTCGGGGGGACCCGGGGGTCCTGGCTCCCATCTGCTCCCAGCTGCCAGGCGCAGAGTGGGGGAACCTCACCAGAGAGCGTCGATGGCAGCAGGCTTTGCACCGACGGAGCAGCAGATTCCGTCCCACGCCGAGCAGCCGCCCGGCACCAGCAGATGCTCCCTGCGCTCCCCGCAGACCCTCGCTGGCACCAAACAGCAAGGTGCCGGCAACGCGGGCGCAGCTGAGCAAATACGATCACTACGTGCAGTTATTAATTGCACAGATCTCACGTTTTGGTGCTCGCAGAGCTCTTTCAGGGAGCTTTCAGTGGCGGAGAGGTCGTTCCTCCTTGCCTAGCTGCTCTGGGAGCACCCTGGGGGGGCTGTAAGCCATTCGGGGTCCTTGCTATAGCCGGACACTTGGGGAACAAAGTCCTGCTGTGCCCACCTCTGTGTGTGGGAATATAATGGCCTCTGGCAGACACGGCACGAGGGGACAGAGAGGGGACTCGCCTGAGGGCACAGGATACCCACAGCCCGGCTCACTTTGGCTGCAACCTGCTGTCCCTCCCCCAGCATCCAGGGTCCCCCCAATCCCAAAGGGCTATTCCAGCCCCTTTCCGTGCCGCTCCCCGACACCCCTGTTTGCCTGCGACGTTTTCCCCAAATGACAGTCCGGAGGAGATGCTCGAAGGCATTTGGGACAAACACATTGGGAAAAGGCACAAGCAAAGACTCATGGCTCTGGATTAGGCAGCCGGCAGCAGCTCTGCCCGTGCCCCCCAGCGACCCTCCTGCTCTTCTTCCTTCTGCCCCCCTCCATATCCCTCCTGCTGCTGAGAGCCTCCCTGTGCCCTGAAAAGGTGGGCAGGGGGCTGTGAGCTGGCTGCACCAGAGAAAAGCCCCTGCAAAATCTTGATTTGGCAGGTAAAGCCCTGCGGCACCCACTGGGCTGGATGCTGGTGCTGCCCCAGTGCCCCACAGCATCTCGGGGGTCAGCAGAGGGGGAGCGCGGCTGGTTTTCCCGGCCATAAGGGGACATCAGACAGCGGAAGAGTCAAGAGCAACACACAAATGAAGCAGAAAAGGGGGGAGATGTCGAGCCTCGCTCACCAGAAAGGTCACCCACGCAGCATCTTGATGCGCGGATAACGATCCGCACGGGTCGGCGCTCCCCACCCCGACCCCGTGTCCTGACGGCAAATAAAACCACTCGCGCTATTAGCACTGCGTTACTAAAGCTGAGGGCAAAGCTATCAACCAATTTTCCTCTCGTGGAGTCTGGAGACAAGGGGAGGGATGAGTAATTTAAACCCCAGCACGGGCAGGGAGAGGGCTGGCAGGGGGGCGAGGGTGGCAGAGCAAAGGGGAGAGGCAGATCCCCCTCGGATCTTCACTGGTGCCAAAAAGCGCTGCGATTGCTGCGGATGCCCCCCCGGGAAGGGAGCAGAGGCAGCCGCGGGTGGGGGTCACCCCGGGGCCGGGCCAGGGGCTGGCTGGCTGTGGCAGGAGCATCACCCCCGGGCTTTAACAGGGGGATTGCTGGGGGCAGAGGAGGAGTCACCCCATGGCCGACCTCTTACCAAGCCTTTCCATGTTTCTTATTTTCCAAATAGCTGCTTTCTTGCATGCAAACAACACTCTCCACGTCCCCTCTTGCACTGCAGAGGGTGGACGTGTCACACGCTTGGGGACAAACCCCAGAGCTCCTACCTCCTACGACGCGAGAAAGAAGCTGACCCAGCCGGGCTGCAGGGCTTGCTTCACCCCGGGGTACGACATGCCGGCACCCACCCCAAAAATCAGCAGGAACCGACCTGCCAAAATGCCAGTTAAAGACAACAGCAGCCGGAACGGCTTCGCTGCGGCCACTGAGGTGCCGCCGAGCCCGGGTGTCTCCCCCTCGCTGATGCTATTCAGCCTGACAACATTTTTCTCATTAAATTCTCCAGCTTTCAGGGTGCTGCGCTGCCTGGCATGTAATACTTACGCCGTTAACGGGGTGTTTCATCTCCGCCTTCACCTCCTCCGTGCCGCTCGCCTCTGGGCAATATTAAGGACTACGTGTGCTCCCTTCCTTCCTGGGATCCGTGCCGGCGGTAGATGTTTTTTCACTCCTCAGCTGCCAAACAGGGGTAGCAGTGCCTCCGAGGAGGCTCAGCAGTATCTTGCATTTATTCGAGGGTGGCAATAGATCAAAACTGCTTTGTAGGAGCCCTCCGGGATGGATGGTGCAGGAAAAAAGGACAAACCAGGGCCGGAGGGGGGGTCCTGCCTCCTGCTCTGCGAAGTCCCACTGGGTCCCGCCAGCTCAAGTGACACGGCCCCGCGTGGTTTTCGTCCCTGCCTTGGCTTTGTGTGCAAAGAAAGCAAAGCGTGAGCTCACTTCACCTTCAGACACGCGTTTCCATTGCTGCTGGGGCTGTACGGAGCGGGCAAAGCCTCCGAGCTCCTGGGCACGTGCCTTGTCCCCGCAGAGCCCAGCAGCATCCCCCCTGGGAGGGACCGAATCCCCCCCAGGCTGGAGAAATTCACGCTCGATGACCCCCCCAGGCTGCTGTGGCTCCTTCTGCAGGCTCTGGCTGGGGGGTTTACCTGGGTAAGATGGGCTTAAACACAAACAGGCCAAAAGGACGATGGCAGACAGGACGGGGAACGAGACAGACGGTGTGGGACCAGCTTGTTCCCCACCGCCCTCACTGGCCGCAGGGACAAGGGGACCGGGTCCGGGAAAGTCCCCTCCATCTTCCCCGGGAGAAGCACGGAGGCGGCTGCGGAGCTGCCTGACAAGTGATGTATTTGGCCCTGGCCTAAAAATGTCAGTTGATGTTCTCTTTCCCCGTGACAAACGTGCTGGCGTTTGATGCTAATAAAACTGAGGGCAGGAACTCGACTAAAACTCCAAATACAGACGCGGCAACTGAACTGTCCAAAAAAAAAAATATTAAAGTTTAACCCTTGATCATCCTCTGTTTTGATATATAGATATATGTATTTTTTTTTTAACATAGGAAAAATAGAAATTCCTTCATTTTAACATGGCCCAGGGTAGTTCAGAAGCCCTGGGGAGGGGGGACGGCAGCTCCACTGGAGCCAGCAGCATCTGACCCCACGGCGAGCACCAACCTGCTGCATCCCGCCTGGAGCCCATGCGTGGAGCCACCGTGATGAGCCTCGTCTGGCTAATAAAATAATTGAACATGATTGCCTGCCCTACTCGGATCATGGCCAATATCCATCACATAAACCTCATCTGCCAAGAGATTTATTTGTTAATGAGGGCGGGGGGGGTGTGTGTGGAAATAAAGCCCACGCAAGGCTCAGTTCTGCTCCCAGTGACACCGGGATGCTCCTGCAAAACCCTGGAGCTCCTCCGGGTTTGCACCAAGTGAACTGGGCTCAGAGGGCACCTGAACCCATCCTAGGAAGGCTTGGGTTCCTGCTGAACTGGGGCTGGTGGTCTGTTCTGGGATGATAGGGTTCAAAGGAGGTCGGTTAGGCGATATCTCGGTGCCCGTCCGCCAGCTCGAATTAACAGGGTGTGCACCCTGCACCCTCATTACCCGACCGGGGGGAACAGCCCAGCCGCTCCCACGGAAAAACAATGAGAAAGCAGAAAGAGAAAAATGCCCATAATAAAACTTTGCTAATAGAAGGCATGACAAGGATGATAAATGCAGCGTTTCCTCGGCTGCTCTTCCTGTTCCAGAAACCATCCCTTACTCTAAAGCACCAGGTGAATTTTTTTTTCCTCCTTTTCAACACTGAGCAGATTCAGCTGCCTGGCACAGCTTTTTTTTTTTTTTTTTTTTCTTCTCCCCAGTTTGATGCAAAGCACCTGGGTCAGATCCTGGGGAGCCGGATCCTCATGACAGATGGAAATTTGTGACCACACGGCGCAGGCGGCTGTTGCTCCTCACTGGGCCATCAAGGCCAAAAAAGGAACCCCTGTCATCACTGTTTTGGGGGGGATTTAGAAGTGTTTGTGCGTTTTCAAGTGGCATCTCTGGACTGGGCTCCAAATGCTTTAGATTCTGATATAGTGTATTCATTCTTCCTGGATGTTATCAAGATAACCAGTGAACCAGGGTCCAGAAGCACAATCTCACATCCCTGAGCTGCAGTGAAAATCCCTGTGTTCAGACACAAACAATATGAAGTTTTGTTCACGCATGAGCAAAATCCCACGTTTTGCAAAATCTGGTGTTCACTGAAGGTGTGGGCCAGTATCCCGGGACATCAGCTCTCGGGGTTCCTGGGGGAGCCAGTCCCCCCAGACAGCAAACCCACCACCTTCAGCTGAGCTCCTCATGAATTAATCAAGAAATAGAGGGTATTTGCATGGAAATTAATCAGTTCATGAACAATTTTCAGATGGAGCAAGAGGCCAAATGCCCAGGGTAACAGCAAACTCCTCCCACAGCCCCTTTTCCACCAGCACCCCGGGGCTTCCCTCCAGGTCTGCATTGCACGGCCGCGTCCCTCCTCTCACCCCAGCCTGGTTTTACAGCAAACTATACACTAAATAGATCTGAAACAATCAATCCGGCTCTTCTTCTCCTTTCTCGGAGCGCTGGCAGCTCGGCAGGAGGAGGGCAGCCAGGCAAACCCAGAGGGATGCTGCGGCCACCGGTTGCCGGCTCCTCTCATCCCCCAGCCGTTGAAGCTGAGACCGAAGGCAAAAGCTGCCCGAGAGCATTTTTCTTTCTTATGTTCTGTCTTTCATATTCTTCGCACAGCCCTTCTGTCTGGCGATATGCTAACACTGCCACCAAATTGAAGCTGGAAGATTAGAGCAATCAAATCCATTTCCACAGGATACATTTAGCTGGACAGGTTTTGCTTTAAACCTAAGTACCCTGCTGGGGATTCATTACCAAAACCCATCCGCTACCCAGTTGTTTCTAAGGGGAGGGAAGATGAGTTTTGAATAATTAAAAGCCAGCTCCTCTCTGCCTGAGACTGGACAGAGCAGGGGTTGTGACGCTGCTCTGCCTGCTCCGGCATCCGAGCCCAGCACCACGTACTAACCCTGCAAAACCCAAACTATTTGGTGACCCTACAAAATCCCTATACTATTTACTAACTCTACAAAACCACGAACTACCTACAGAGTCACAGAGTGGCTTGGGTTGGAAGGGACCATTAAAGGCCATCTAGTCCAACCCCCAGATGTGAATCATGGAATGGTTTGGGTTGGAAGGTACCTTAAAGATCATCTAGTTCCACCCCCTGCCCTGGGCAGGGACACCTCCCACCAGCCCAGGTTGCTCCAAGCCCCGTCCAGCCTGGCCTTGAACCCCTCCAGGGATGGGGCAGCCACAGCTTCTCTGGGCAACCTGGGCCAGGGGCTCACCACCCTCACAGCCAAGAATTTCTTCCTGAGATCTAATCTAAGCGTCCCCTCTTCCAGTTTAAAACCATTACCACTATGAGCAGGGACATCTCCAACTAGACCAGGTTACTCAAAGCCCCATCCAACCTGACCTGGGATGTCTCCAGGGATGGGGCCTCCACCACCTCCCTGGGCAACCTGGGCCAGTGTCTCACCACCCTCATCATAAACAATTCCTTCCTTATATCTAGCCTTATACCTAGAGGAATCATAGGATCATAGAATCATAGAATGTGTTGGGTTGGAAGGGACATTTAACGGTCATCTAGTCCAAGCCCAATCTCCCCTCCTTTAGTTTAAAGCCATTACTCCTTGTCCTCTCGCAACAGGCCCTACTAAAAAGTCTCCCCCCAGCAGAGTAACCCTACAAACTCCCACCCAGCTCCCATTTTCAGGGCACACGGGGGATCCTGGCTGGCACGCGAGATCCCGGGATGGGCGCTGGGCTTCACAAAGCACCGGCTGCCAGTCCAACCAGGCACCGGCTGAAAGCAGCGCTTTAAAGATACCTCCCTAAGGAAGGAGCTGGGGAACGGGCCCTGATGTTTTCCAGTTTAAAGCTCTTCCACGGTCTGGTCTGTAGTTGCATCCTCTCGGAAGGGCTGGGCTGCCCAAGCAATCGCTTTCCCTCACAAGGGCAGTGGGGGAAAGTGATGACAAATTCCTCCAGTTAATTAAAAAGCCTCACTCCAACAACGCAGCAGAGCTTTTGAAGTAATTTATGATCGTTTATTCATTTTGTCCCAGCACAATCTCTGTGGAAATGTAAAATTCAGCTACTGTATGATTCTCTCTTTGCATTGACTGGAAGGAGAAAGAACGTATAGATTCTGTTAAATTAATTATCAGCATTGATTTCTTGTCTTTTTTATATTTTTATCCCGAGACGGAGCCCTCGGTAACTTTGAAGAATCTCTAGCACTCAGGCTTGCAAAATTGATCTAGCGGCTTCTGTGAAGCAGCATTTCCAAGCTCCCCTTCCTCAAAATACACTCTAAATGTTAATTTGCATGCTCCAAAGGAACCGGGTGATTTGTCATTATATTTGCCTCCTCTCCCCTCTCCCAGATGTAGCTACTCGTTCCCTTCTTAATTGATTTTCATATTTAGATTCAGTTCCAGGGAAAGTAATTTGGGGACTGAATCGGAGAGAGAATTAATAGCTGACAACAAATGGGAACTTCGATGGGACTTCATTAGGCCATCCGAGCGCCCAGACTGGGCCTCTCTTCCTCCAGCGCTTTAATTTTTCTTGACCTATTATAAATCATTATTTTGAAAAATAGCTCCTAAATAGAGACTCTCCTCACTGCTTTTGCAAAGCAGAGGCGAAATCTGCCAGCTAAGGGGGAAGAAATTATTTGCAAACATTCATTGGAATAAAAGCCCCAGGGGGTCTCTCCCGGCTCCATCAGTCATCGCCGGCAGCTCGGGTGTGCAGCATCCGTGTGTCACCGCAGCCCGGGGCCGGACCCAGAGCACGGGGGGGACATCTCCAGGGAAGGCAGGCACCACGAAGCCTGGTGTGATGCACATCCCAGCCCAGGTGTCACGGATTCGCTTTGGGATGTGTCCGCATCTCCAGCTGCATAAAGCGGGACCTGCACCGGAGAGGAGCCTGAGGAGGTGCCATCACCTGCCCAGAAGAGATCCCATGTGCTGAAGGCATCCAGGGAAGCGCAGCCACAGAAAACAGTGTGGAAATCTCCTGGGATAATTGCATTCCGGACCTTTTGCAGCCGGCACCCGCAGCTTGCGGCACCCTTTGTCAGCCGAGGATGCACAGCAGTGCTCATGTCCCCTCCCTGCTCGGGGACATCGGAGCCCACGGGATGCTCCTGATGGCCACGTAGCTGCCAGCTTTGGCTGGAAGAAGCCCTGAGACACCTCAGTGACAAACCCCCCTGCCCCTGGAGCTCTCAGTCTCCTGGGGCATAGCACAGGCAAGCCTTTGATAGCCTCTCTTGTCCCAGAGCTCTCATTAACACTACTTAATTAACAGTCACAAGGGTACCCGGCAGTGTAGCAGTGCTCCAGCTGATGGGAATTACCCAACACCAAAAGTTCCCTGGGTTAACCTGCCCAGGGAGCTGCAATTTCCCCTCAACTCTGCTTTTACTCATTGCACTTTCAGCACCTGAACTTGTTAAGAAAATCCCACCCTCTTTTAAGGCAGAAATGTTTTTTTCTGCCGATACGTTTCATTTTAGGGCCACTCCAAAGCCGGCTGGCTGGAGAAAACAGTTTCTTCCTCTCTCCTACTGTTCTAAACACAGTTAATTCTTTTATAAATTAACTTGCACAATGTCACAGTACATTACCTCACCTTGGAATATTTTTATTCTGAACTTTGCATGGCTGATAAATGGAACGATGCTTGGGTTTTCTCTGGGGATGTTTTACCCATAATGTAACTTATTAAAATACAGCTGAGTGCAGAAGAAATAGCACTTTTTCTTTTTTTTTTTGTTCCAACAGGGTCCAGGTTATCCAGCGAAACACAGATAATGAATAATGGTTTATGGCAAAACTGATCATTCAGCAGCTATTGTATAGACTGGCCCCGTGCTTTCCTTTAATCATTGGAAATTGCTAGGCGAGGTGCCATGGCTGAAAAGCGGGGGGTCCCCAGCGGGAGGAATGGCACAAGGTCACCTCGAGGGGTGACGACTTGGGCGAGCCCTGCCAGGGACGATGTCCCTGCCCACCCGTGATGGCCGGGGAGCGGTACCTGCTTCTGCGGCCGCTGGGGTTTATTCCAGCATTTTATCCCTGGCTGTGAAATGCAGCTTTATTTATAGCAGGGGCCGAGCAAGGCAGTTTTCCTGCTGTGTGTGTTTGGTTTCTCCAGTGTACAGGGCAGGATGGGCAGAGTCGTCTCACCCGGCGTCAACGGCTGCTCCACTGGATCAGGGGGTGTATTTCCCATGGGATACCCCTCCCAAACGCTCAGGGATGCTGGGCACATTTCTCCAGTTATTACCCACATTTGCAAAGGCTGTCCTTCCTTTCGTCACGGGCTACAGCCAGTTCCCACCGTGTTAGGTGTTGCCATCAGCCAGCAAACAAACACCTCCATCCCTTCGGTCCCCCTGCCCACGCCGTGGCAGAGAGGAGGTGGCTGCTCACACCGTCCCATCCCTGCTCCCAAACCGGCTCCCGTTTTAGCCACCAGCAGCCTGGCTTGGGCCCAGCACACGCTGAAGGACAATTTCAGCAGCCAAGAGGAGAGAAAGCGGCTCCCACCAGAGCCGAGAAGCAGATATAGCCCCTGATGCTCCCATCTGTCCACGTTTCTAGAGACAGACACGTGCCACGTACCTCAGAGCGCCGGGGACAGCGGTGGCTCCGGACAGAAGCCACCAGGATGGGTCCAGCAGCATCGCAGCTCCTCCGCAATGTGGGGCTGGGGGAAGCCGTGGGGCAGAGGGGGGGAAGCCGTGGGGCAGACAGTGCTGCAGCAGCCCAGGAGCAGCACTTGCCTTTGGCCTCCTCCCTCCCCACAAAAAGGAAAGAGGATGCAAACCCTCTTTCTGCCTTTCCCTCCCTTTTATAGCACCTGAGCCAGGGAGGGAGCATTAACCCTTCCCTGCCCGCAGGCTGTAACCCAGCTGCCCCCTGGGCAGGGCTGCGAGGGGACATCACAGGGACAGGTGGCACCTCAATGTTGGTCCCATCCCATCCCTTCTTCCTTTTCCAGCCCCCCCATATCTTCTCAGGGAATTGCTTGGCTGCTACTGGCGTGATGAGAAAAAGCAGATGGTAAATAGACTCCTTTTCCGAAGCAAGGTTAACCCAGAAAATAAGCAGCAGAGGGGCAAATGGAGCTGTATGGGGGATCAAGGAGTCGGGGGGGACGTGATGGGCAGGGAAGGAAGGTGCAATATGCCCTCGGGTGGAAGAGGAGAGCAGTCTGGCGTCACTCCTCCCGGCTGGTGGGATATCATCCAACAGGAAAACTGTGTTGTGTGGGGAGGCTTGGGCTGGCCCCAGCCCGGGTGGCATCCAGGGGTGCTGCTGGCACTGGCACAGGCTCTGCTGGGTGACCCCTTAAGTGACTGCTTAAGAGCCGTGCCTCAGTTTCCCAGCTTGTACCCCAAGGCTGACCTCAGCTACCAGCAGTGTGGGTAGTGACATGTCACACGGCCAAAGTACAGTGAGAATCTCTGCAGAGAGATGTAAATCCAAGTCAAACACTTCTTCCCCGTATCTCCTGGGAAGCTCAGACGGTAATTAGCTCTGACAGCAGGACCCGGGCTGGCAGCAGCACGGTCTGGCTTGCAAGCACCGGGTGCTGCTCGCTTGGAGCCGGCTCCTCGGTCCTGCCTTGTGCCGGAGCGTCCTGATTTCATTCATGGTGGGGTCTGTAAAATCCAGGGGTTTGCACACATGGATTTTACTTAATGTTTACTCAGGTTTAAAATAGCTTCTCCGTACCGCCTGCAGCCGAGCCTGGCCCGGTCGCCCGGGATGGGAGACAGCGAACAGGATGCTCAGGGGGAAGAGGCTGCTGGAAGCAGGCAGCTGCCCACAGGATCTCACAGACTCACAGAATCATGGAACGGTTCGGGTTGGAAGGGACCTTAAAGATCATCTAGTTCCAACCCCCCTGCCCTGGGCAGGGACACCTCCCACCAGCCCAGGTTGCTCCAAGCCCCGTCCAGCCTGGCCTTGAACCCCTCCAGGGATGGGGCAGCCACAGCTTCTCTGGGCAACCTGGGCCAGGGGCTCACCACCCTCACAGCAAAGAGTTTCTTCCTCAGATCTCATCTAAATCTGCCCTCTTTCAGTTTAAAACCGTTCCCCCTCATCCTATTGCTCCCCTCCCTGATCCAGAGTCCCTCCCCATCTCTCCTGGAGCCCCTTTAGGGACTGGAAGGGGCTCTAAGGTCTCCCCGGAGCCTTCTCTTCTCCAGGCTGAACCCCCCCAGCTCTCTCAGCCTGTCCTCCCAGCAGAGGGGCTCCAGCCCTCCCAGGATCTTCGTGGCCCCATCTCATGGAAACCTCCCTTGGTGTTCATCACCCTTGTGCCAGACCCAGCACACCCCCGTACCCGCAGCGCGAGGCTTGGCTTAAACTGCCCCGGCCGGCACCACACCACCTCCCTTTGGCTGATTAACAGGAATTTTTTTGCTTACAGCTCCTTGAGACTCTTCACTAAACCCTTCCTCTCCCTCCAGCGGCAAATCCGCCTGCGCAGGCAGGAGCCCCCGCGGTCCGGCGGCTGGGGCAGAGAGGTGCCCGGGAAGCGGGGAGGCAGCCGCTGCTTTCCCAAATCTCTTCTTAATTATGAACGATGAACACTTGAAAATCTGACCCGAGGTGGCTGTTGTTGAGTCATCCTCTGTTTAATTGCTTGCAAATATTACACTGTCTCGCAGTGTGGGCTGTAAATTACCAGCAAATAAAGTGTGGAAGCTGCTTTACAGCTAATATATTGCTTCTTGGGAAAGTTTTGGATTAAATACATCTTCCTGCTGAGCTCACAGCCCCTTCCCTGGGGATGGGGGGTGCAGGGGGATGCGGGACGGAGGGCTGGGCCAGGGGATGCTGACCCCCTCGCCGGACCGTGCCTGCACCTTGCAGGTAGGAAGAGCCCCCGGGGGAGGGCGGATAAAACACCGAGGCATCCAGTCCAACCGCGGTGACAATGTTTGTGCCACTTGCTGAGAGCCTGAGAAGTGCCAAGTACTATTTATCAATATTTCCCAATACCCCCCAAGGTGAGTCTTTCTGAAGATTTCAACAGGAGGGTTCGTTAAGTGACTTCAAGTGAAAAAGAAAAAAAAATAAAAATAAAATCTGCCATTCAGCGGAACAGATTTCCCCGGAGGCTTCTGTTATTATCATCTTCCCAGTTATGAGTGATTTATCCTTGATGCTCCTGGCTTGGCATACGCTCTGCAAATTATTGCTCCTGCTGTGAATCCAGCCCGTCTCGACGCTCGGGCAGAGGGGACGCAGCCACCACAGGTGACAGCATCCCCCTGCCTCCCCTGAGGGTCCCCAGGGGGCTGGGCTGCCCCGATGCCCGTGCATGAGGCTGGGGCACCACCCGTTGCTGATGTCTCTTAATTTCCAGCCATGGGCAGCCCTAGAGGATTCAAAATTGTTGCAGGAGATGTTGAGATCAGGATGAAGCTTGGAGGTCTCTGTGGTGGTTTTCTGAAGCCTTTGGGGCATCTTGGCTGGTGCCATGTGGATCTTCGTGGCCACAGTCGGTGGGGACTCGGGCCAGGCAGGACTTCTGCCAGCAACCAGCCCTGTGAGGAATGTCTCCAACAACAAGACTGTTGAAACAGCCCCCAGATTTAACCTAAATTATTAATTCCCATCTCTGGACTCCGAGGTCCTCTGTCCATCACCAAAATGCATCCGTCCCAGGGGAAGGAGGTGGCAGTTGTTTGGGAATCTGAGAAAAGGTGACGAAAAGCAGAAAATAGCAGCAACGCTGCTGAGCCGCCTTGCTGCCGGAGGAGCAGAGCACCTTCCAAAAATAGATGGTCAACAAGCAAAGGAAGAAAGAAGCGTCTCCCCTCCCTGCCTTGAGCTGTTTGGATTTTTTTCCAGGCCCAAAATGAAATGAATTACAGGGTTACAGAGGGGCCCGGGGCCAAGCCGCCGCCGGGGGAGAGTCCCATGGGGGATTTAGCCCTGTCTGGTGATGGCTCAGGTCTCTGGCGGGATCTCCAGTCACATTAAAATGACAAATTTCCAACCTGTGGCAAGCATGAAACGATGACTTGGGTGTGGTTTGTCCATGACTAACAGGAAATGAGATTTCACATCGCTTCTAGACCGTTCCTGTAGTCGCGCTGCGAGGAAACGGTACTCTTTGAAGCGGAGCGTTCCCCCCAAGAAAATCAAAGTTATTTCAGGGTTTTATAACTTCCCGTTGGCCATCGGAAAACGGGAGGCAAAATCAACAGCACCCTCAATCAAACATACCCCAGCCCGCTGTGTCTCTCTGATTTCCCAGAAAAGGCAACTTAAGCATGAAGAAGCGCTACTGCTTTTTCCCAGTCTCCCTCCGTAAGTCCAAGACGAAGGATAATTAGTTGATGAAGGAGCCTCTTTCTATGAAGGCACTTATTCTACTGTGCAAAGAAATACAGACTATAATTAGCAGGTTTCTTTTTTTTTTTCCTTCTTTCAGCATGCACAACCTGGCAACGCTCGGCGTCCCGGGGGTGGATCATTCATAGGTGTTGAGCAGGGGTCAGTCCTTCAGGTGCTTCAACAGCAGCTGGTGGCACAAACGAAGATTTTTTTTCAGAATCAGCCAGAGGGTTTAGCTACATTTCAACCCAAAGCGTCGCCCCGAGGTGGTAGATGTGTCCACGGTCTGTCAGTCCCTCTGTCCCCATCGCCGGTGGCTTTTAAAAGTCTTCTTCCCCCTCTGCTTCAGACACCTTGCTATGACTCATGACTGCAAAGGAAAACCACAGTTCCTACGAAACACAAGTGGGAAATAAGAGTTATTTTCATATCAAGGATGACGGATAGAAAGGCGGTGGTTGTTGTCTTGGGGTGCCCAGTTGGGGTGTTCCTGTCCTGGGCTCACCCAGCATCTCCTGCACCCCCGGCTGGGCACCCACCTCACTCTTTATTTGGAAAACATTACCCATCCCTTAGAAAAAGCCCGGGGCAGCCAGAAAGCCATTTCCTCTACCAGAAATACCTGGAAGAGAGCAAAAGAAGCAGGGAGGAAGGAAACTATAAAGCAGAGGAAGCTGCAAGGCGTTCAAAACCTCAGTACAGCAGCGCTCGGGAGCTGGAAGGGCATGAAAGAGTATCTGGTCTTTGTTCAGCCCTGGAGCCACGGCTCTGGCAAAGGTGGCAAAGAACAATAAAACTTCCACCAGTCCTAGGTTTTCCTTGATGGAATCCGTAAAGATTTTCTCAGCAAGAACTCTGAATAGTGTGAAAATAATAACGGAAAACATTTTTCTTGTCTCCAGGGAGGAAGATGCACATAAAGTGGTTTTTTCCTGGCTGGGTCGTGCTGGCAGCGGCCCTGGGTGCAAATAGCTGCTGCGCGGATTTCAGGAGCCACCCTTGGAGAGACACTGGAAGGAAATGTCTCCTTCCCTCCTTCCCTTTCTCCTTCAGCTAATTTTGTATTTCTCTTTCTGGCTGTGCTGCGGAGAGTAATGAACGTGGGTGATTTGCCATCAGATAAATTGCATGCCATTAGCTGCCTGTTTAGAGACCATATTTCCTCTTTGTGATGAGAGCTCAATATCTTTCCAATGAGTTATTACTTGGAGATCTTCTAGACCTGGACTTTAAGTACCGAGCAATTACTGCGCCGTAATTCCAGGGCTGCTCGCCTCCCTGCTAGACACAGTCTCTTAAGCCTCGTCAGGTTGACTGGAGGAAGCTTTTTTAGCTTTAAAAGAATGGCTTAATGGCAGCTGTTTCGAGCAGCTCTCTCTTCTTTTCTTCTCCTTTTCCATCCAGCCTTTTTCGGTCGCAATCTCCTCGCCCTGCCCGGCAATGCTGGGTGGGGAAGGAAGGGTTTGATGGGGCGCCGGGGTTGTACCTTGCAAGAGGAGCGTATTGCAAATAATAGAATAGTGGCCAAAAGCTTGTACCTACACATGCATTAAACTGTGGTGCTGCTGCGCCGTAATTCCCAAGCTCTCCCGGGGGGCTGGCACAGCCGCCCGTCCCAGCCCGGTATCCCAGGGGATGTAGCCTGTCGCTGACCCTGCTCCTGCCTCGCCTGCTCCGTCCCTCCATCCCCGCCTGCTCCAGTGGCCTCGGGCAAACTCCCTCCTGCTCTAGGGCCGCCTGCCCTATTTGCAAAGCAGGAAGAAAAGTCCTTCCTTCCCTTTGGGAAAAGGGCTTTGCCCTGGGAGACAAGTCCGGAGCCATGTTTGTGTCTTTAATACAAGCAATTTTTACCCTCCAAGCACCCGGTGGAGGCCGGAGCTCGGCTTGACAGCAGCAGAGGTTCAAGTGGTGGTTTTGATTTTAAATCTCGTTACCGGAGGAATATCAGCTGGTCCTGACATTTTCTCTACCTCGAGGGAGTGGTGGGTCATGTTGGGGCCCCCGTTTGGAGCTGTTTGAACAAAAGGTTCCCAAGTTGTGCCCATTTTGCCCTCTTAAAAAATGAATGGCAAAAGTAATAGGTGCTTCTTCGAGCTTTGAATGGAGCTGGAGTCGAGCCCGGCTCTTGTCTGACGTGATTGCGGCGTGGGTTGGAGGGAAGCGCCGCCGTTGTGAGAAACAGGTGCTCTGAAACCGAAGGAAAAACACCAACATTTTGCAAACAGGCTGAGCCAGCCCTCGCACTCCCAACCTGCCCGAGCGCCGGCAGTAATGCTGCTTCCACGCAGGAGAGAGAGGTCGAGGGGAGACAGCGAGTACCTGGAAGCATCATCCCTTTCAGCCAGCACCAGCAGCTCCTCTGCCTGCAAACCTGCGCAATCACTGCCAGCCATTTACTCCCCCAAAACGCGTTTCTTTTTTATTAGAGAATACAGCAACGCCAAGCAGCAAACTCAGGGCTAAAGCCGTTAATGCCGAGTTCATGGTGCCTGGGGCATCTCATGCATTTTTAAACAGCTCAACCTGCAGAATTGGAAAACAAGACAGCGGAGTGCCCGGGGCTGTCCTGCCGCCACTCGGCTCCTGCTCCCGGCACCTCCGCTTCCTCCCAGCTCCAGGGAACCCGGCTCCCGGCTCAGTCCCCGGCAGCCTGGGCAGTGGGATGGGACAGGGTGCAGTGGGATGGGATGGGCGGGATGGGATACAGTGGGATGTGATACAGTGGGATGCAATGCAGCAGGTTTGGATCAGCAGGATGGGATGCAGTGGGATGGGATGCAGAGGGATAAGCTCAGCGGGATGGAATGCAGTGGGATGGGATGAGTGGGATGGGGTGCAGTGGGATGAGCCCAGCGGAATGGGATGTAGTGGGATGCAATGCAGCAGAATCGGATCAGCAGGATGGGATGCAACATGATGGAATGCAGTGGGATAAGGTCAGCACGGTGGGATGCAGTGGGATAAGGTCAGTGGGATGGGATGCAGCAGGATGGGATCAGTAAGATGGGATGCAGTGGGATGGGATCAGTGAGATGGAATGCAAGTGTAATGGGGTACATTGGGATGGGATGGGATCAGAGGGATGGGATGCAGCTGGATAGCATCAGTGAGATGGAATCAGAAGGGTGGGATGCAATGGGATGGGATGCAGTGGGATGGGGTCAGCGGGATGGGATGCAGCGGGATGGGATGCAGCAGGATGGGATGCAGCAGGACCCAGCAGAGCAGAGCAGGAGGCAGCAGGATGGGACGCAGCAGGACGGGGTGCAGGGGACGGGGAGCAGGGGGCCATGGTGCAGCAGAGGCCGAGCAGCCGGGTGCCCCCCCAGCCCAGCCGGGACCTCCCTCAGGAGCGGGGCCCGGCTCTCACCGCAGCCCCGAGCACTAACTCCCAGCAAACAGGTTTACTCATGAGTGGCGAATTTCTATTAATTAAGGAAGAACATTCCTGACGAGCAATTAAACACCTAAGTAAGCCTTGGGTGGACAGACGGATGGGCGGTGAGCACCACGAACACCTGCTTTACCGGGGCAAACGCTCTCTTACAGCTGAAATGGTAACACCGAGCTAGCCAGGAAACTTGCCTTTTTTCTCTGTTTTTTTTTTTTTAACAGCTCTTCTTCCTTTCAACACCTCTCCACCTCCAGGGCTTGGAAAGTCTCTGCTCCCCTCACACAAAGGCATCGTGTTCGTGCCGGGATTGGGGGGGCGACGCTGGCCACGCTCGGCTGCAGAGCTGCTGGCTCGAATCAAAATCTTTTTCTCTTCTTCCTATGACTTTATTCCCATTATCAGTTGCAGGACAAGCCAGGCAAGGCGTCCACGCCACGGTCAGGTTTGTCTCTCCCTTTCCCTCCTCCAGAAAAAAATTGGATTATTCTTCGCAGCATCGGGGCGGTTTGTTTTTTTTTTCCTCTGAATGACCGAGTAATGGAACGAACCTACGGGAGATATTTCAGCCTCCCAAACTGCTGACGTTGAAATGTATCCAGGAGACCGGGCTGATACTGGGAGTATTTTAAGTAGATCAAATAATGATTGCTTCGCAAAGACGGATTTTTACGTCTTAGGCCTCGGGCAGGTAGAGTTCAAGTGCGTCTTGATAGTGTATTAATAGTGTATTAATGAAGCCCGCGTACGCCGCTTGCGATCTTCAAAGGCACTCTTGTTTTTGAACTGTAATTGTCCACTGAGAAATGACAAAACAAACAGCAATTACACTGGAAAAGGGATTTTAAAAAAATTATGCCAGTGGGACTGGAGCTCATAAAACAGCGTTAGTGATATATACACATTAAACTGTTGCCAATTGCTGGAGAATTGAAAGCACAGAAGTGCCTTGTTTTCACGTTTTCTTTCTTTTCCCTGTTTTTATTATTCAATTTTTGCAGCGCGAGCGATGCCCAGGGATGAAGGCAGATGGTGCATCTGCAGCCAGACCCACAAGGAGCTCCCAAAACGTCCCCCCCGTCGAGCTGGGCACCGGGGCTGGTCCTCCAGCATCCCTGAGCTCGCAAGAGCCACGATCCCTGGAAATACCAAATAATTCCTCCGCACCCAAGGTGCCCGATGTGGCCGTGGCCCCGGGAGCCCCCCTCCCAGCATCCCTGCCCTTTAGGAGTGAAGATACAGGACGTGCCCTGAAAACTGCTCCAGCCTCTCCAAAAAGACGAGAGCTTACCCGCCCAGGGGATATTTTTATTAGCAGAAGATGCTAATAATTCATTATTTTTATTAGGGCGGCACCGTCCCTCTTTCTGTGCAATCTGCAGAATTCTTTTCCATGAGATAATGTAACCCACGCTGGACCGGGAATGCAGAAAACCATTGGAAACCACACAGGGCCATTTATTTTGTGTGGTATTGTTAAAGCGAAAACACCAGCCAGGCAGCGGCGGCCAATTACTGTCAGCTCCTACCTGCAAATAGGGAAAAATTCCCTTTCCTGGGAAGGAGAAAGAGAAATTATGGACTGGACCCGGTGCTGCAGCAAGGCTAATAATAATAATAATAATAATAATAATAATAATAATAATAATTTCTGTGTCTGGAAATATTAGGGGCTGAAGCGCTCCCTGCTTCTCTGCCGTGATGGGTTTCCACCTTTATTTTTTGGAGCATTTCTAGTTTCAGGCCAGTTTCTCTTTACCTTAATTCCACTTTTCTATTAAAACCGGAGAAGTGGATTGTTGAGACCTAACCTCCTGTAATTTAAGTAGCTCGTATAAAAATGTTAAGCGGCACGCGGTTGCTGTCAGCTCTATAAAGAAGCCCTAAACCCGCTGAAGCGTTGGAAGGCTCTGGCTGCGGGGTCGGACCCAGCGCCTGCCAGCACCGCTGCCCTCCGAAAGCGCAGGCAGAATAAATACTTCCCCCCATCGGCATTTCCCGTTAATTTAGTCATCGCGAAACCGAGGAATTGTTTGGGATGAGAAAAAAAATGGGAAAGCTCATTTTCCTTCCCCTGCCTGTGAATAAAGCCTGAAGTAATATATTAATTTTAAAACCGTGAAGAATATGAAAATCGGGAACAAAGCGCTCAGCTTCCTCATTGCAGATAGTACTTATCTTGTTTAGGAAATCGGTTTTAAATGCGTGCTTAGATAAGCTTTTTTTATTCATCTGTGGCTAGCACATTTTAAAGTGTGCCTTTTTTTATATTGGTTTTTGGGCGTCTTAAATTGAAAACCAGTTTCCATCCGAACAGGCCATGGCGCACGATGTGAGACCCAAATTAATATTCATCTCATAAAAAAGAAACGCATCATTTACTATATTGTAACATAATAAAATGCAAACACAAAGAATTTCTATAAATATACATTAAGCTACATAATTGCTTAAGTAACCTCACATACATAAAGTGTTTTCTTCTGTTTAGCAAAAAAAGGAGTTGTAAAAGAAGCAAACCTGCAGATTAGTGGTCACCAACCAAGAAGAATCAAGTTAAGACAGTATATAAAACGTATAAATGAGAAACAAGATCAAAGCTGATCGTTTAAACCAAGCTTTCTGCTTTGCTCTTTTAATTCACGATTAAAATGGGTGGCTGAAATCAATCGTCTCCGAGGTCTTCAGCTTCAAAGCTCCTTCCAGCCCAGGAGGGGCTGGGGAATGGTGGGGGTCAGCCCTGTAACGCTGAGGGATGTAGTGGGATGTGGTGGGACATGGTGGGATATGATGGGATAGTGGCAGAGGATCCGCCGAGCCCCATCCCGCCTGCGGCTGTCGGGCTGGTGCTGAGCTCTCATGGATTAAAACCCCTAAATTACAAGTACCGAGAGCTGCCCAGGGTCGTGAAATCCTTCCCAGCCCCAGCTCCATCAAACACCACACGCTTGGAAAGACACTTGTCCCACAGTTGTTCCTGACTGCGGGGGCCAAGGAAAGACGCCATGGATTTGGGAATAGCCGGGAAAATTAGAGAAGCAGTGGTGTGATGGCTGATGCTGGGTTTTGATGCGCGTGCCATGATGGTCAGGAAATGCTATCTGGCCCAGAGCCACAGCGTGGGGAGGTGAGGTCCCACCACCCGGCAGCCACCGAATCCATCCCCTCCCAAGTTCTATATGGGTAGGAGAGGCAAGTTTTATAGGAAAGCGTTAACAGGGATCCTCCCTACCAGCCAGATGGGGCGAGAAGGGGCAGCAGACATCTGCCGGCCCCAGGGCAGTGTCCCATCTGCCAACCCATCCCACCTTGATGGGAGATGGGAACCACCTTGCTGCTGCCATGGCTGTTCAGGTGCCGTGGGGAGCCCAGGGATGCGCCGTGTTCGCAGAGCCCCACGGCAGCACCCACACCAGGACCCCCCCCATGCGTGGCCGTGCCACCACCCATAGGTTTCCCACTGCTGGGGAGCAGTGAGGGCTTCGCATCCCTCCATGCAGGGTTCACGGGGTCCTTCACACCGCTCCGGAGGAAGTGTAGTCTTTTTGGAGTGGATGGAGGAGATAATTTTGGACTTTAGCAGGGCCTGGAGCAGCCCGGGGGACAGGCAGGGACCTGGCAGTGCAGCTTCCCACTGGCTGTGGCGGCATCCCAGGAAAATGCTCAGAAAAAAATACAATTCCTTCCTGCGTCTCTCGCTCTGACTCGCTTCCAAAGCACACCCCCGCTCCCGAGCAAACCAGGCCATCTTTCTTTCATGTGAAAGAGAGAGGCTCAGCAAGATGTAGCAATAATCTGTCGTTTTCTATTCCACCGCTCAGCGAGGAGCCTCTGGGGATGGCGGGGAAGGAAAGGGACCTCAAAATAGCGGCAGACTTTCTGTGCAGCTGGAGAAGCTTTCCGGAACAAAGAAAAACCTGGAGTAGAGCAAACATTCCCCTTCCCATTACTGTCCCAAGGAAAGGGCTTGGGTGCAAGCAGCATGGAATGCCCTATGTTTTGGCGTGGTTGGGAATAGCTAGCAGGACCCACTGGAAGAGGTGGGAGGCTTCAAAGGGGCGTCTACCGTCATCAACCAGCTGTGACACCCCAGGGCTGGGACTCCTGAGTATCTGCTTTGGAAGCTGGGGTCGCTTCTCCTCCCCTACAAACAGCCTCGTGTCTTGGCATCAATTCGTCCATCCATGGAGCCTCTGGCCTCGGCAGGGGACTGCTGTGCAGTGCCGGTGCCTGGCCAGCGCAGCCCTGTGGTCTCACCTGCGCTTTGGACCCTCCAGCAGCTGATGGTTTTGGACTGAGACCAAAAAGGGCATCGGCAAAGTGCTGGGTCTGAAGGAGAGACAATCCAAGAACATGTCACCCAGGGGGTCCCACCGAGCCCTTGCCAGAGAGAAAAATGCTAAAAATGTGCCCGTCTCCTCTGGGAGGAGCACCCGCATGCCAACGGCCAGGCTGGCTCCAGGAGGTGGGCATCTGCTGCGCGTGGCGGGCACGGGAGGAGCACACCTGGCCACACCACACCAGACCCTCCCTGCCTTGGGACCGCAGGAAGGACGGGGCCACTCGTCCCCATGGGAGCCGCCGCGTGCCCACAGGGTGCTGCGCTGACCAACGGGGTGGCAGCAAAGGCACGGCCAGTTTGAAGCCCACCTTTGAAGCTCACTGCCAGCAGGTGGGACCACACCGAGCTGTGCCCACCCAGTCCCCACCATCAGACCCCCGCCATGCCTCTAAAATCAGACCTGAGCACGTGAGCTTCATACTCTTCATGGAATCCTACAGACCTTCATCCGCTCTCCCCATCATCCTCCTGCCCCCAGAGAGAGGGGAAATGCACGGGGGAAGCCGCCCCATCACCGCAGTCGCAGGAGCTGCTCTTTGCTGGGGATGGGACCATGGAAGGACCAGGACAATGTAATTCCTTCTGCTGGAGCAGGCAGGCAGAGATATGGTCTCTGGGAGGGGTAAGAAGCATCTTTACACCAGCCAACCTTGAGAAGGGCTCAGCCCCAGGGGGTGCAGACCCTATGGCTGGTTCCCTGCCTGAAGAGCTGACAGCAGGGATGGAGCTGCCGTGATTTTTGCTGCCCGTCTTGAGCTCTGGCCACATCCCAGCTCAGGAATTTCCAGGTTCCTACCACCGCCTTGTTAAACCAAACTAGGAGTAAGCTGAAAGCAAGCCGTGGCAAGGAAAGCGTTTGCAAAGCTCCAGCACCAGATGTCCCGGGTCCCGGGTGAGCCTTCTCTACTGTAAAAAGCATCAGCTCAAGGCTTTCTTTGTCTCGCCAAAAACCAAGCGCTAAGGCTAAGCACGGGCCTCGCGTTGCCAAGGGGTATAAATTGGCACCTATTAGCTATCCTCAAAATAACTCTAACTTGTTTGACATGATGAGGTGATTAAATCAGCATGAGAAATTCTGCTTCTTGAAGCCAACAGGACATGGCGAGATCACGTTTCAAATCTCAGCGCAATTAGGGAAAGGACGGAGCGCGGTTTGGGGAGAGGAACATCCGCACAGGCTTCATTGAGCTTGCCGTGCCATGCTAGCAGCGCGGGGGCAAACAGGGGATCGGCATCGACCCACAGCCCTGCCTCCTCTGTTAGTGCTCTGAGGGCTGGGAAAACACAAAGATTGCCTAATATGCCTGATTTCGCCCATTTTTTCAGCCCCTCCCAACCCGTTAGGGCACACGAGGACACTGCTGCAATGGGTGCCAGCTCTAGTCAGCGACCTGCCACCGTCTCCCACACCTACTGCCCACGTGTTTTCCTGCCGCCAAACTCCTGTAGAAACTCGGTGTGTTGCAGCTGGTGTTAACGCAGAGAGACTTCCCCGGGACGGCCTCTGTTAGCAAAGAGCGTTTCGGCAAAGAGTTTACTTTTGCTTCACCAGACAGGGGAAAAATGAGTAGGAAAGGCGCTGCAGTAAACGAAGGGAGTTCGCCTTGTTGGTGAGGAGCACCTGAGCAGCACCTTGGGTTGGTGTCCTCAGCTGCTGGAGCAGGAGAGCATCTCCACACCACAATGCAGGAGAGCATCAGCCAAACACGAACACATGGGCGAGAGCTCCAGAAATCAACCTTCTGCCAACGCCGGCTGACTGGGGAGCTCCCCAGGATCCCAGGGGAGCTTCCAGACCCCCCCCAGCCCTGCACTGCTTTGGGAGACCTTCAGGGTCTCCACAGCAGCATGGATCTGCGGAGCTCCACCAAGCCACCCACCTCCATCCCTCCGTACAGACATTTCCAGCAGATTTTCTATGACCTTCAGAGGGTTGTCTCTGCTTGGCCAGCTCTCGTCTCCGATGATTTGGTGCCTCTCCGGTTCCTGTCATGCAAATGGAGGGATGGTAAATCTTTGGCCAGCAGTAATTCACATTTAGACATCGGAGGGACTGAAGATAATGAAGGTTTTTTTGAAATCCAATAGTCCCTAAACACTTCCAGGTGCTGCCTTCGCCTTTCTATCTTCATGCTTCAGGGACAAATCATTCCTTACAATCTGTGTTCCCAGACCTTTTCGCCTGAACTCTGAAAAGGATTTCAGTTAGGTCTAGCACAACGTATGGTCATTTGTCATAAAATTATTTTTGTTCATTTATCTCCATTCTGCCTTTTCAAGTCCTTTTCTTGTGTGCTGCTTCGGCCAAATTCCCAATTCCCTGAATTTATTATCACTATAAAATGGTTGCCTGCTCCACAGCATGACCTAGACGCGCACCCCACCGCGATGCTTTAGAGGCCTTCGTCTGTTCCTATGGCAACTGGAAAAAGAGGCAAGCACTGCAGCCAGCGCGGGGACGGATCCTGCACGGATGCTGACACCCCTTCCCGGCCGCGAGGAGACCAGAAGAACATGGGGGGAAAACGCAATGCGGGGAGGAATGGGGCAGAAACGCATCTTCCCGGTGTTGTCCCTTCCCTGGTGACCCCGTAGCAGCTCTGTGCTGGGTCCGTGCGTGACCGGGAGGACACGGCTCCGCTGGGATGCTGGATGGTGCTTTGCTTTTTGAAGCTGGGGTGGGATGGAGATGACAGGGGCTCGGCAGGATGTGGATTTAACCATAGGGACATGGACGCCAGCCCCAGGTCACCCGGGTACCCGCAGCGCTGCCCGTCCATCAAAGTCTACCTGAGCCAGGGCAGCGCAGGCACCTCATACCCCATGGTGACATCTAGCCGGGTGACACAAACTCCTGTGGGCTGCTGGGCTGGCCTTGCTCTGGTTTCTTCCTCTGTTTGTCCTCCATGTAAAATACCTCGCACAAACCCACTCTCTCCAAACCAACCATCTTTGCAGCAAAAAGCTGCTCCTGCACAATCTACTGCCCTTAACCTGTTGATAGACATTAACACCTTTACTTTCATTTACTGGTGTTATTCTCCTTTAATTCTTTATTAATGCCCACATCAGCCACTCCATCAGTTGCCCAGGATCGAAGTAGAGCTGACAGGCCTGTAATTATCCAGGTCATCTCATTTATCCTTTTTAAACGTTGGCAGAGATCTCACCTAGGAAATCAGCGGAGCAGATTCAGCTCTTGCTTTTGACACAAGCGCAAGTTTGGTTTTCCTCCTGTGATGGGTCCCTGCCCCCAGGCTGGGGATCTTGCTGGGCTTGCCTGACCAGCACCTTGCGCACAGCCACAGGCACCGTCCCTGTCTCCCGTAGCATCCCAGCTTTCATTAAAAACTGGGAAAACAGCATGGAAGGGCCCCTCATCCTCTCTGCAGCGTGGGGACCGGCTCCTCTGCTGCTTGCAGAGCGGAGCTGGGCTCTGGGGGTGACAGTTCTCAGGTGACACCACGATATACGCCCTATTTCCTAAGCATCCCCTGGTCTGGGGTCTATTGTCCCCCCCCATCATGCAGCGGGATGCTTTCCCCACCATTTCCCAGTTTGAAAACAAATGTTCAAAACTAAAGTAAATAAAACAAGGCGGTGGCCTTGCCCCAGGGGAAAAATGGGTTATTTCCTTCTGGAAACAACAGATTTCCCCGCGCTGGGTGTTCACTGTGGTTCCTGACCCCATGTCCCCGTGGTGGGCGGTCCAGGTGTGCCACCCTCCCTACTAAGGGCAGTGGCGGTGGGGCCAGAAGCCGCCCCCACAAGGGCTCCTGGCTGCTCTTTGGCCCAGGCTGAGCTTTTCCCCATCAAGCAAAATACTGTGAAGCTGCAACAACCACAAAAAAAAAAAAATAAAATGAAAAAGAGAGCTTTTGCAGACAGCAAACACTCATACCAGCAGATAACTTATAGCCACCTACAAAAGCTACATACAGCATGTCTTCCCAAGGCCAGGCTGCTTTTAACACCCATCAAAAGACACCGTGGGGAAAAAAAAGTGAAAAGGGGGGATGAACAAAAGCGGCATCGCTGCGGAGAAGCGCCCGGGCCGCCTGGCAGGGGAGGCAGCGCGTTTGCACACACCTTGTCGCCATTGATCCCGCGCTCCTCGCTTCTGATTTTTCACACTTCCAAAGGACGCTGCTTGTTCAGGCAGCGCCTCGAGCGCCCGGCCGAGCCCCGCGGGTCGCAGACGGTGCAGAGCACTCCAGAGATGGATGGGAAATAGCTTCTCCTCCGCTTGCAGCCAGGCGTTGTGGCACGCTGGCAGGGAAAACGGGCAGGAAAGCCGTCACTCACTGCCATCTGGCACCCAGAGTCCAGGGAGCCGGGGCTGGAGGTGAAGGAGAAAATAGTTTTTCTGTTTACCCGCTTGGGAGGAAGGAGGAGGAGGTTAAATTGGGACCAAGAGCTGGTTCGCAAGCCTGGCGGGGAGCACAGAGCCACATTTGTCACCTCTGCAAGAGCTTCTCCCTGGAGGCAGATGAAAATATGGGGGGGTTTGGTGCTGGGATGCACTGGGAACCGGAGCAGACATCACCAGGCTTCATCCAATGTTGATCAAAACCCCTCCGGGAAGCGGCTTTATACCAAAGGATTTGTGCGGGATTGCTGCTCAGCAGCGGAAGCGGGCGTTCGGAGCAAAGGCGCTGCGGGGAGGTTACCTGGGGATGAAAACCCCCTGCGTTTTAATGCCCGAGGCTGGCTGGGGCTCGGTGTCGTTTCCCCAGTTTTGTAATCCCGGTTTGTGCTTCCCAGCAGGTCACATGCCAGGGACCAAAGGCGTGAAACAAAAAGGGCAGTGCGGGAGGAGGTGGCCGGATGGCGAGGGATGCTCGGCAGGGCTCGGCACGGCGGGGAAGGAGACAGCAGCAAACCCCGCGGCAGCTTCCAAAGAGGCAACAGCCTCCGAGCGAGTGTTTGTGCGTGAGTGGCAGAGCAAGCGTGGCTGCACAGCCCTCACAGAGGAAACTCAGCACTGCTCCAGAGGCTGAAATTCTGGTCAAGGAAGTGATCAATTCAACCATCTTCCTTCCCTCCACCTGAAGGCATGTTTGCAGGGTCCCTGGGCATGAGAGGGGAGCCGGGGGGACATCACGGGGCTGCTCCCACCCAACACACCGACCTCCAGATGAGCAGACCCAGGGAGCCGGCACTGAGCTGGCAGGCGGGTGGCATCGCCCCGGCACTGCCGGCAACCGACGGTAAAGCAACACTGACAATTCCCCACCGAGATTCCTGGAGGTGAATTTTCTGCCTGCGCCCGGGCGACTTCATTTCTCATCTCTCCTGGCCGCGAGCTGCTCCCCCGCTCCTTTCCAACTGACCTCGGGCTCCTCTTCCTACTTACTGCCCGCCCCATCCTTTCACCAGAGGTGGGATGCACCTCTCTCTCCAGCAACGCCAAGGGGTGGCTGGAGGCAGCACGGACACCGGGGATGGAGACCCACCGTGTCCCTCTGCCCTCCCTGGTCACGGCAGAGCCGTCGGCAGGGTGTGCAGGACGGTGGGTTGCACGGTCCCATCCCAGAGCAGCTTTGCTGGTGCCACAAGCCAGCCTGGCTCTGCAGTTTGGAGAAGCACCAGCGACACGGAAAGGACGAACACCAAGCGCTTTCTGAGCTTGGCAGGCAGCATTTCCACATGTCCCTATTTCTGGCACAAAAAACCCCGGCACACTATAAGGAGGGAGCCCGCTGCTGTCTGAAAGGCTTTTAAAAGAAAAGCTTTGTTCGATACACGTGCGGTTGTTAAAAAGCCCGGCATCGATTCTCCGTGCACATCCCCACCAGCCCATCCCTCCCCGATTTCCCAAACCTGCCGCTGCTCCAGTGCCGGGATCCCTTTGTGCGGCAGCGTTTTATAGAATGCGCTCAATACGATGAAGCTATGCAGCAGGGCTCGCAGAAATGCCTTTTGAGCCCACTGAAAGCTGCTTGTTAACCAGGAGGGACACACAAAGAGCACAAACTGCTTACTGGGATACTCGGGCTGGCGCGTGTGGCTTGTGCGCAAACCCCGTCACCACCCGGAAAACTTCTCAGGAATTCAATAGCGCCGAGGATTTAATAGCTGCGGGGATGAAGCTGTGAAAAATAAATGGGCTTTGTTTGGTAGCTTCCTGCCACTTGTGGAAAACAGAGTGGTTTCAAATGCTGAAAGGCTGGGGCTTTAAAGCTGGGTATTTTTAAAATAAAAAAGAACGGAAGGAGATTTCCAGCCGACAGCTGAGCTTGTTGGGGAAGGAGCTGGAGGCTTTAGAAATGCTTGTCCGTTCTTCCCTCCTGTGACAGCATCAGGACAAGACGAAAGAGCCTTCAGCCTCACGGGGTCTGCGTCGCGCCCCCTCCCTTCTCAGCACTGCCCTTGGGTGGGCTATTCCCATTTTGGAGGCGCGTGTGCCGTGGGGTGAGCATCGGCCCCACGCCAAGGGATGGGGCAGGACAGTCTCTGACCCCCAGCAGACCGACCGCAAAGCGAAAGCCGCTCACCTCTGGAAACACAGCCCAGCAGCTGGAGGAAGCGCTTCCCTTATTTACAGCAACTTGCCGGGACCCCAGGTCTGAATTGAAAGCGTTTGCTCGCTTTTCGAGAAGCTATTTACGCCTCTACAGAGAAACGCGCAGCATCTCCACAAATTTCAGCTGTGTCCAGAGGGCAGCGGGATCAGAGAAAATGCCCTGACCACGAACCCATCAATCTCTTCAGGAAAGAATCAATTTTTATGTGCTTGTAGCTGTGGGGATTATTGTTGACCTTGTAAAATCATAAATAGAAGGCACTTTTGGTGCAGTCCCTGCTTTCATTTGGTTTATTTTTCCCTCTTCCTCTCTCCCCCACCTCCCCATTTTTGGAAGGTAGCTGCCTACTTTGTAGGCAACCTGCCTACAGCAACCTCCCTTGGAAATATCCATGCATTTATTTTATTTTTTTTTTTTTTTTTTTTTTTTTTGCTAAAGGCAGAAGAGAACAAGCTCTTGATGCCCCTGGGCTCCATCTCCTGCCAGGGGAACGCACCCAGCCAGCGCTCAGGTTGGCATCAGCATGGCCAAGGCAGGCGAGCACGGCGTCCGGAGCCACCGCAGGCTGCAAGACACATCCAAAGTCCCTCCTGCACTCAACTAAACTCTTACAGCTGTGCTTTCTTAACACTGCGCACCCACAGGCTTCACGTTCTCAGGTCAAGCTGAGCTGTTTAGCTATAGAGCATCAAATAAAGCGCATACATCCATAACAAATGAGCTCAGAGTTTAAGTCATTACATTCTTAAAGACACCTGCAACATCCCCTCTGGCTCCGGGTATGCCCTCAACCCCCTTTTATGGTCTCTCAAGACATCTGCACGCATGGGTGCACTTCTGCGGAAGAAATGCAATCCCCCAAGAAACCATTTGGAAACAGGATCAGGAATCTGAAGGTTTTTGCAATGATCTTCCCCCTGCTCTCCCTCCTTCCCAGCCTTCCCGTAGGGAGAGCTACGGGTTTCTTCCTCCAGCAGCATAGGTAGGTATTACAGCATCTAACCCCAAAAGTGCCTGAGCAAAACCCCATGAAGAAAACCCCTCCTTGTCTTTGGTTTCCTCAATGCCACCCTGAAGCAGCACCACGGGATGCTCTAAGAGCGTGTCCAGCCTTGGATGGGTGCCTGGTACCCCCGGGCTACGTTAGACAGACACCGAGACTCCCCACCTTGTTCCTTGGGCCATTTTCTTTGCCTGGCCAGCTAAAGCAACTGTAAGGATGCTTCTCTATTTGGTACATTACAAAGCTGCTAAGCTTTGAGAAGGACATGAAAAAAAGAACCAGTACAAATCGTAAATGCTCTTTTTTTTTTTGCCCCCATGCCTTTGGGGCAGCCCTGCCAGCTCGCTTCACGCAGGCTCTCCCTTGGAGCAGAGCCCCGGCTGCCAGCGCCACGATGCAGGGAGCAGCCAGGGTCCCTCCCTCAGATGGACCCATTCTGCCTTATCATTAATTAACCATCTAAGGAAGCAGCAAATATTTTTCCACATTATGCTTCCATGGAAAAAAAAAAATAGCAACAAATTTTGAAAGAAGCAGCTCTAACACCCCAAAACAGCGGCTAAACCAGACCTCATGCCTCTTGCCAGTTGCACGGGCTCTGGGCAGGGCAGCTGCAGGTTTGGGGGGACACCCGCATGCCTTGAGCATCGCCTGTCACCCCATTTCTCTCTCCAGGGGGTTTTTTTTGGTAGTCAAAAGGCCAGTGCTGCTCAGGCTGCCCTCGAGCAGGCCCTGACGTGGCTGCATCATTCAGGGGGGTCCTACCCCAAGAGCCATGGAGTAGGAGGGTCAGGAGGGTCCTGGAGAGAAGGTTTCACAGCGCTTCCCTTTCGCTGTCACCTCTCGGCAGGCAGCGCCGAGAGCATCTTCCTTTGGCTCCCTGCCACAGCTGCCAGCCCGTATCGCCTGGGACTGGCACTGGTCCCGCCTGAACCTGATCCTTCCTTCTCTTTTCTTTCCCCCCTCCATAATAAACCAGGAAGCCCACCATTCCTCCACGTGGCTTTTGGCCCCCAGCACCTCTGCAGACCCCATCCCGAGCTCGGTGCTTTCTGCAAGGCAGTAATACACTATTCTCTCACCCGCACGCGTAATAAAAAACAGGGCTCAGACCTTCATAGGCTGTTAAGGAAAATAAGAATGGGGTCTGACCCTCGCGAAGGACAGGACCGGTGCGGGGATGCTGCTCCCCTGCAGCCAGGCTGCCCGGCTCGCGGGCAAGCTGCTGCTATACGAAGGCAACACAGTGCCCCGGCAGAATATGATGAAATTAATACAGAAAACGCAAGGCAGCCAGCACGAACAGCACTTTAATCAGGTCAGATGAAAAAATGAAATTTAAAAAAAAATAAAATTCCCAGATTCAAATCTAATTTCTCCCATCGACAGCTCACGAGTGGCTCAGCACTGGGGAATGAGGAAGGAGAGAGGATGAGGGCTCTGCGGAGCATGAGGAGACCCGTCTGGGTGCCGACCCCCCCTGCTCAGCACAGGACCAGCGCCTGGTGCACGTCCTGGGGGATGCTCAGTGCCAGGCTTTGTCTGAGCAAACCCACCTGCGACCGTCACAGCTGGTCCTCTCCCACGGGGACCGCGAGCATCCTGCAACCAGGATTTAAACCCAGCTCCCCACGGGCACTGGATCGTGCTGATCCAAGAGGTCTCCTCTCCGCTCATCTACCCCTGGGCACCCAAATACTGGAGCTATTGCAATTGCTCCCATAGCTCTCCCCACCTGCAGCCCCCACAGCTGGTAGGATCCCTGGGCGACCAGCAGGATTCATTCACCATCATCATTAACTCGTGGCCGCTCTCAGAAAACAGGGAGAACCGTGGCAAGCCGAGCCAACGGGTGGCACGGGTCCCTCGGCCGACGGCCAGGCGCGCAGTGCCAGCCAGCCCCGCGATGCACAGCCCAGGGTTGTCTTTCCCTTCGCCAGCACCCAACCAATTAACTCAATAAACAAGGACGCAGCAATTAACCCAGCGTTGGCCTCTCCAGCACCTTGCTAGCAATCCTCCCTTGAATGAAAGCCAACAGATTTCCCTGCCACTCCAGACAGCCTCAGGGACAAAAATCAGCTTCAAAATCTGCTCTATTTGCCATCCGGCACCCTAAAAATCGCCCCCCCGCCTCTCCCCAGGCTGCTGGGGGCTGGCTGCGTGCCCGAGAGCACCCCTGGGGCAGAGCCAGCTCCCCTCTTCAGCCAGATCTGCCGGCGTTTCGGCAGCCTCTGCCCCTGATCCTATTGCTCAGCTCCGTTATCTGGACGTCCGCCCCATCCCTCTGTGCCTCCAGCTCGCCCATCGCTCGTGGCATCAGGGCAGCCCCTCATCACTGGCGCAGGCACGTGCTGGGTGACGCCGCTCCTCCCACCCACACCCCGTGTCAGCCCGCGCTTCCCCAAAAACCGAGGACGGGCTGTTCCGCACGGCGGCTGGGGCAGGGCGTCGCCGTCACACGGAGCTGTGACCTGGGCTCCTCCGTTCTCCCCACACATGGGGACACGCTGCAGCCCCGCACCGAAACGCCTCGCCCGCTCCCCGGCAGCATCCCAGCGGCTTTACTGCCCCGGGAAGAGCCGCCAGGCTGGATCGCGTATCCCATAAAAACATCGCGCCCTGACAGATCCCACAGGAACAAGGCAAGGCGCAGGTTTTGTAAAACTGCTAAGGGGGGAAAAAAAATTATATTTTACAGACCCATCTTCCACACTGACAGGCAGCTCTTTGAAAGCCAGAGTGCCTTGTAAAATCTGGGTCAGTTTTGTGAGATTATTTTTTGAAGGAGTGGAAAAATCATTTTGACAACTTCAAACTACCCCATTTTGGCTTCCCCTGCCCCGCCTTCTTCTTTTTCTTCTTCTTCTTCTTTCCCCCCCTGAATAAAGTGCCTTGGAATGACTTTTTGTCTTTATAATCTACTGAAGTTAAATCAAAGTTAAGACCCAAATAAAACGCCCCGAATGATTGGCGACGGAGCTCTGTGAACTCTCCCCGCGGAGCTGGTGGGGAGCAGCCAGGTCTCTCACCCGGCCCGGCGCTGCCACAACTGATTAACTGAATCACTTAAATCACTCCTTGGCTCACCGATGCTCCTCATTTAAGCCCAATTCCCTTATTTTTCCAGCCCAGCAGACATCACCCCAAGGGACAGAGACCAGGGAGTCCCATCCAGGAGCCGCTGATGCCCTGTTGGTGGGTTGGGAATGAGAAAATACTCACGTTATAGAAGGGCATCCCCAGCGCGGGGATGGAGCTGGTTATACCCTGTCCTTAGGTGCTGCCCTGTGCCCCGAGGGACAGACTCGCCGCCCAACCGCAGGCAGAAGCTGCCTCCAAAGCCCCCCGCCTTCCCATCACAGACGGGTGGGACAAAACCGCCGTCCCACATGTGATGAGACCCGTTTGGGGACATGAATCCAGGTGACAGCAGCATCCCAGGGCGAGCGCCCTGGGTCCCACCGCACCGGGATTCACCTGCTTCAGCAGAGATCTTGTCCTCATCAGCATCGTCTGCTCCCCTCGCCCACCACTCCTATTTCAGGAGTGACTGACCAACACTCGTTCCCAAAATACAGCCCAAATGGTGCAAGTCGGGGCTTCGACGAGCAGAGGAGCGGTGAAGGAGGTACAAGCCCACCCCCCAGGCAGCAGATCACCCCCAGACTCTTCGGGGGGCTACAACAGCCCCGTTTGCACGGGGACCTGCTCCCGCGGGGAGGGCACCCAGGCTCCATGGGGCTCTGCTGCCACCACCGTGGTGCTGGGTGCTCCCAGGGCTCCGGCACCCTCCCCGCACAGCTCATCAGGCTCTGCGGCAACGAGGACTGCAACCGAGCGGGTTATAATTTCATTTCCCTTGCAAATGAGGCCCCGTTCCTTCCCCATCCCCTCATCAGCGGAGCCGTCATCTCCACCCCGCTCCCCGCCAGCCCTCGCCGCCTCCTCCACTCACTCCAATTTGTTCACCCAGCCCCGACAAACAGCCATTTCCATTTCGCGAGGAGCCCCGGCTGTCGCTGTGCTGCAGACAGCTATCAGGCAGGCTTTCTTATTAATGAAGTTACGACAGTTAACTATTAATAACAACAACAACTTGCTTTTCCAGCAGACGTGGTTCCCCGAGACCTTATCCCATGCCAATTGCTGAGGGCCCTCGCTGTGTGGATGCGCTGCTTAGGCTGGGATGCTGCAACGGGCTGGTGCCTATGTGAAAAAGGGGCTCTGCGGACGTGGGAAAAGGGCTGAGGTGTGGATGCAACGAGCTGGAGAACCCCGACAGGTCTCATCTGGGCAGGATGCTCCCCTGAGCCCCCACTCTTGCAGCCTCAGCGCTCACTCCCGGCGGAGAATATTTTATCCCTGTTTCCCTATCCCTTGCCCCCCTCCATCGAGGCGTTCCTAAGCCCACTGCTATCCCATGCAGGGTGGGGGTCCAACATCAGCCAGCCCCAATTCACAAGCTTTGCCAGGACACCGATGGTTTGGCATATTTAAACAGCCGTGGGAGCGCTCTCGGTCTCAACAGACCCATTCCCTAGAAAAGGTGCTTTTGAACCACACCGTGCTGTAGCAGAGTAATTAAAAGCAAGCCTGAAACCTTCCCAGGGAATTCGAAGCACAATTAAGGCTGCAGAAAGCTCCAGAAAACAAAGACTCAAAGATCCTGAGTCCCCTCCCAGGCAGGGGATAGGTGCAGGCACTGGATGGGGGGCACGGGGAGAAGCCACAGGGTCGTGCTACCCCCTGGGGTGGCAGCTGCCTCAGTTTCCCCACTCCAGTTAATGCACATCATCCCGTGGCATTGATTCAGATCACAGCAGTCACTGACCTTCCAGAGAGAGCCCTGCCCCGCGGCCGGGATCCTGCACCACCTTGGCTGGGAAACGTGCAGGGAGCAGAGAAAGAGCCATTTATGGGGGGGCTCCCGCTGCCCCCCTGGACCTCTCCTCACCCTGACCCACTGACCCAGCCCAGCACATTGGTGCCCCCCCAGTCCGCCTCTTCCCTGGCCGCCACCAGCACCTGGGCGTTCCTGGGTAGCCCCGAGGCACCGGGGATGGGCTTCATCTTCCCCCCAGCCCTCCTCCCTGCAGAGCGGATCCATGCCGGCCCCGCTAGGAAAAGCCAAGCCAGCCAGCAGGATCCAGCCTGGCTTTCATTAATTTCTGTTGAATAATTAAACCCTGGGAAGTTAATACTTTCTGCTTAAAAACTCAGATTGCAGTGTTTGTAATTACTGTTTTATTGAAGCATTAAAAATTAAAGGGCATCCTGAGGTTGCAGTTAGCGCGAGAGCTGCGCTCTGCCCTGGGTAAGAGGAAACCGAGCTCTCGGGCACCAGCCGGGGGACACGGCCAGTCCACCCCCCACCCTGCTGTGGGGAGCAGGTTTTGGGACTCAGCAGTTACAGGAGGAGCAAACCCCCCCACACACAAACCTGGGGGTCTCGGCCACAAGCCCTGCCCGGCTCAGCCTGGCTCCTGAGACTCAGGCAGCCTATCTCAGGACGTGGGGGACCCCCAACAGCCCCCAAACCATCACCCATGTCATGGCCAACACCACCCCAACCCTCCCCATGGGGCACAGGGATACCAACTTACTGAGCCAGCCTAAGGGCCACCAACCATCCCTCCTGCAGCCAGGCTCCAGAGCCAACCCAGAGCCCCATACCCACAGCAGCACAGCCCAAATCCCCTCTAACAGCCCTTTATAGGCTCCAGCTGCTCCCCCCCTGCCCTGCACCACGGGCTGGGCTTGCTGGGGGCCAGGCTGGCTCCAGGCTGTTGCGTCTGGACCCCTGGGAATAGGGAATGAGGACAGAAAGGTGCTTTAGGACCACAGCTGAGCGGAATTCTCATCTCCCCCCTCAGGTCTTGTGTGCTCCCATCCCTTCGCCATCACTCCATCCCATCACAAGTGGACATACTCACTGCAGCCAGAGCATCCCCTGGCCCCACGGGGCTGGGGCATGTCTGGGGTGGGAGGATGTACCGATGTGGGGTGGCTTCCCGACCCCCCGGAGCAAGGGGGGTACGGACAGTGTGCCGTGTCCGACCGGGAAGCTTCATGGCAGATGATAAATGGGTGGAAGTGTCGGTGGTATTTTCATGCCTGCAAAAAGGCGAGCAGGAATTACCGGCTCGTGGTGAGCTACTCATCACCCGCACACGGAGCATCCCTCTGCCAGCTGCCGGCGGGGAGACGCTGCTGGATGCAGGGGAAAGGTGGGGAGGGGACATGGTGGGAGAAAAAGGCAGAGCTGCTCCTCCTCTGCCGTGGGTGTTGGGGAGATGACGCCCAAACCCCGCCAGCCCACACACGTCAGCCCGGTGTGTGCCAGAAGCAAGGCTGGAAAGGCACGGAGGCATCCCAGGATGTTTAAATCACTGCTGTGTGGCACAGAGAGCATGGCCTGTGGGAAGGGTGACAAAAGCCGCCTTGGTCCCCACCGAGGACAATTCTCTCTTGCAAAGAAGAGGCTCAGCCCGGGGGTGACGAGGCCACCCTTGTTTTCCCAAAGTCCTATTTTAGGAAGGAAAACAACCATAAAACCCAAACAGGAGATGCTTTATTGGTTCTGGGTGGGGAGGAAGCGCTATTCACACCACATCGCTGCAGCCAAGCCGAGGGCATCCCCCGTCCCTCCCGCGGTTCCCGCTGGCCCCTCGTCCCAGTCCTGCTCTTCCCTCCCAGCTGCCACGGAATTTCTCTCGGGAGACATGGCTTGTGCCACATTTCCACCCTCAGCCGCTTTAATGTTGGTGTTTGCGCGCAATTCGCAGTCCTGAATGTTGGCAGGTTGTGTGGCCGACAGCCCAGAAATATCCATCAGCTCTTTCCCCACCAGCCCGCCCCACTCCAGTTTGGGCTGCACGGTCCCCCAGTTTGGGGCTGCATTACTCCAGTTTGGCCCTCCAGTAACTCGTTTTGGGGGATGCAGCGGGGGCTCAGCTCTGCTCTGGAGCATCCAGCTGTCCCATCCATCCCATGACCATCACCGTCCCCATGACCTGGGGACCAGCCCGGGCGGGATGGCACCCCCAGACTCCCAAACTGGTTTCCATGGCAGCCAATTTTCAATGGTGTCATCCGTCTCCATGGCAATAAGACTTCTCCCTCCCCATCCAGGGTGGTGGGGCATTGCTCAGGGGTTCCCACAGCAGCTCCCCCCAGCTTGAGAGCATCCCCCTGGTCCCCAGCACCTCCCCCAGCTCCCCCCAGCAGCTCTGCCCTGCGAGCAAACCAGTACAACCAGTGCAGCTCACTACACCCGCACAGAGAGCGTCTGCCCGGGTACCCGAGCAGCCGGATGGGGCACAAGCTTGCTGCGAACTCCGTGAGAGACAACATCAATTTTTCTTCCTTCTGCCCCACCTCGCCGCCATCCCTGATGGTTTCCCGCTGCTGTCGGCTGTAGCTGGGGCCGTCTGGCAGGTGCTTGGCGCTCTCTCCAACCCAAATAAGCAGGGCTGTAAACCGTCCCTCTGGTAGGGGAAGGAGACAAGCTTTGTAAAAATGACGCACGGCAGATGCAGATTAATTTTATTTTACAATCCTGTGGAGGATTTCGAGCTAGTCACCGATACGGGTCTAAAAATACCACCGGGGTCCTCGAGTTTTTATTTTTCCCCGTTCAACAACACTCATAACAAAAACACCCAACCAAAATAGCACCTACAAAAGCAGCCCGAGCCCCTCGGGGGCGATGGCAGGAGCTGGAGGTGGGGAGGTGCGAAAGCACCGGCTGCGTGTGGGGTGGCCGGAGGAGGAGGATGCCACCAGCATCGCCCTTCCTCTGCGGCTAAACGCGCTTTCACTGGCGATAACCCCCGGGATCCGCTGGGCACAAGTTCCCTGCGGCTTTGGCAAAAGCTGAGCCAAATGTAAAGAGGAGCAAAATCCTGTATTTTCTGTGCTGTTAAATATGGGCAGCAACGATTCTGGGAATTGCTGCAGTGAATTTATCTTCTCCGGGGTATTTAATAGAGCTTTGCCCAATCTGCTTTGAAGCGTCCTGGTCGCTGGGCACCCAATGTTTCCTTTGGGGCCACGCTGGGAGCCAGCCCTTGGGGTGAAGCCTCTCCAAAAGCTCCCGCTTCAGCCTCCCGGCCAGTCCTCATCCATCCCATCGGGATGCCATCCATGCCCCGGGCAGGATGGGACCCGAAGCCAAACCAGCACCAGCAGCATCTTTCCCGGTGCAGGGCAGGAGGCAGGCGGGGGGGTGGGTGTTGTGGCCGCCGGGCGTGAGTCTCACCCCGTGGCCCCAGAAGCAAATTCCCCAAGGTAATAGCAAAGCCGTGCCGCCATGCTCCCGCGGGAGCTCCCACGGGCAGGAGTGGGGTGCAGGGGAGAGGCGGCGGGGTGGGGGTTTTGCTGGGTGGGCTTGAGGGAGGGCAGCAGGGGGGGTTTGGAGCCGGGGATGGGCTCAGTCCTGAACTGCCACCGGGACTCCGAAGGGTCCGGAGCCCACGGAACACCACCAAACGCGACAGAGAGCGGCGCAGGAGGAAAGGACTGCTCCGTATTCCCACCGAGATGAACCCGGCACAGGAGGGCACTGCTTAATTAACGTGCTCAGAAAAAGAAGAACAAGCAGATGTTTTCATTCAGGCTCTCTTTAGCATAAAACAGCAGTGGAAAAAGACAAAAAAAAAAAAAAAAAGCCAATGAAATCTCCCTGCAGTTTAATCTTCTGGTAGGAAACTGCTCGAACAGGAGCACAAGGAGCCAAATTCAGTGTTCTTGGAAAAGTGGAGACGATGCAATCCAGCACATCACAGCCTGGCAGTCACAGGGGGGGTCACTGGGTCACACAGTGCCACCTCCCCACCCGTCACCCATCCAGGGAGCAGCACATCGAGGGGACCGGACCCGCTCTGGTGTGCCCAGGTGGCAGCTCTGGTGCTGGGGACACGTAACTCCACGTCCTTTGCTTTTGTAATAAATTTAAGGCAGATAGTGCCGTTGTTGCTTGGGGGGGAAAGATGATTAATCACTATAATCCCAATTACTGCTTCTAATTGGGATTAATTTGTTGAGTTAATTAAGCGTGGAAATCCGTTGCCTCCCAGATTTCTCTTATGAACTTCTTGCTCCCAGGTCCAGTCCCTGCCTTGCCACATCTGGCCACAGCTGGCAGGGCAGAGGGCTGGTCGCTGTTGTGTGCCGATGTAGAGACCGCGGTGGCACCGCCACCACCAGTGACAGCCAGCTGGGCTCCACTTTGGCACCCAGTCGCTGCTCTTCCTTGACCGAGATGGAGAGATGGCAAGGCTTGGGGACAGGAGACAAGGTGGCTCAAATCTCGACGCCAAGCCTGAAAAGCCTTTGCAGGGGGACAGAAACGTTGCAAGAGCCTGGGGATGGCGGTGGATGAGGAACATCTTGGTTGCAGTGGCATCAGAGCTGTTGGACCTGTTGGAGCGGGTCCAGAGGAGGCCCCGGAGATGCTGCGAGGGCTGGAGCCCCTCTGCTGGGAGGACAGGCTGAGAGAGCTGGGGGGGTTCAGCCTGGAGAAGAGAAGGCTCCGGGGAGACCTCAGAGCCCCTTCCAGTCCCTAAAGGGCCTCCAGGAGAGATGGGGACAGACTTTTTAGCAGGGCCTGTTGCAATAGAAAAAGGGGAAATGGCTTCAAACCAAAAGAGGGGAGATTCAGGCTAGATATAAGGAAGAATTTTTTCACTCTGAGGGTGGTGAGACACTGGCCCAGGTTGCCCAGAGAGGTGAGAGATGCCCCATCCCTGGGAACATCCCAGGTCAGGTTGGATGGGGCTCTGAGCAACCTGGTCTATTGAAGATGTCCCTGCTCATGGCAGGGGGGTGGAACTAGGTGGCCTTTAAAGGTCCCTTCCCACCCGAACCATTCTGGGATTCCACGACTCACATCTGCCCCCGCGCCGCACAGCCAGGCTCCCCTCGCTCCCCTGCGCCATGCGTACGGATCACGTCCCTGCTCCCACCGCAGCGAGACGCCCGGCACAGCTGCTGGCGCTTCACATTATTTTGCTCAACGCTCTCCTGAAAATTAATTAATTCAATTAATTGAATAAATAAACAATCCTCCACGCTCAGCGGCGCTGAGCCAGCTGTGCACTGCATCAAGCTGCAGGAACATCACCCCTTCCCAGGCTGCCTTGCCACGTCCCGGTCTCAGTGACACGAAATTGGGGTAATTTAGGAAGGAATTGGGGCTGGCGAGCGGGGGATTGAAATGCAATGTTCAGCAAAAAGTTGCACGCACACCCCTGGAATGGCTGCGTTTCCATGCAGGTTGCAAAGTTTTTCCTTATTTCTTAGAGATGCTGTCAGGCACTTTGAATCCTTAGATGAAAGGAACTAAATTAGGGCAGATCATTATTTCCTGTTTTCTGGTTTATATTTATAGAAAAGCTGATATGTCTGGTAGCTCGCTTTAAAATTAAAAGCAAACCTCTCTCCTGTTTCCAACTGGTCTCTACTGGGAGGTGGGTTCCAGAGGGCAAGAGGTGGTGGGAGCCCTCCGAGAGACAGCGCCGAGAGGGGCTGCACACCCCGCCAGCCCCTTTCCTCCCGGTTTTCCAAACCCAGACTCTGTCTTGGGAATGGTGTCGGGAACGGCCACATTATTCATTTATTTTTGCCCCATTGAATCCCTTTCGGTGGCACCTGCACCCAGGGACCTTGGCTGGGGGTGAAGCCCCGCAGAAGCACCTAACCCCCGCCCCAAACACTCCCTCCTTCCCCCACCTCCCCCCAAACACTACCCCCCTCCCCATCCTCCCAACCTTTAATTTCTCCCCTTTTCCAGAGGATGCGGATGCCAAGGGCCGGATCCTGGCTCGGCTCTGACGCTGCCCACGGGTGCTGGTGGGAGAAGCTGCATCCTCAGCAGTTTTGCTCTTGCTTTGTGGATGGATCCCGGGATTTCTCAGCCTGCCTGGGGAAAAGTATTGAATGGGTCCTATCTCTCCTGAGAAAACATCGATCCAGAGATTTAATGGCTTTCTGCTAACGAGCCACACTGAGTGGCACCGGGCATCGCTGCTTGAGCTGATAAGAAAGGGAACACTCAGCCCCAGAGCTTTGAAAGGGGGTTTCACACCCCCCCCCAAGTCCTTTCTACCAGAAAAAACGAAAAAGAAAGGAAAAAAAAAAACAAACACAAAGGCAAAAAGATTTCACTGCTCTTTTCACTCAATACGTCTGAGGACAGGTTTTCAATTTGCTAACTTTCTTTATGGCTCCGGCTTTGCCGACGGGAGGGAGAGATGAGGGAAGGGGACGGGAGATTAAATGCATTGGTTTATTTTGGGAAGCCTTTCTAAAGGCGGGGGAAAAAAATAAATAATAATATTAAAAAAAAAAAAAAAAAGAAGAAAAGAAAAAGAAGCATGACACCAGGGAGACAGGACTCAATTAAAGCGAGACCTTGAAATACATGAGCCGGTAGTCCCGACCGCGGGCCCATTAGACATCCCTGTCAGGCGGCGTGCTTCGGTTACCGGAGGCTGTGCGGCAGCTAGATCCATCACCTGGGGAAATAACCACCGGTGCTTACATCTTCAGCAGCTCCTTGATCTAGTGATAAACCCGTTAGGGGAAATAAATGGGTTTCTCTTGCCTGGACTGTCCACATCATGGATGCAATTTGCCATTTTACCTGGCTGCTGATAAGCAGGGGATCCGGAGGGAAAAGCCGCTTAACGATTTCCTAATAAAGCCCCAGATAAGAGGGGAGCAGCGCTATTACCTCCCTCCGGCTGCGATTTACAGCCCAGATTGCGGCTCCGGGAGCCATTGGCAGCTGAGCCTCCGCAGGGGAAGATGCCGGTGCGGGGAGAGGCACCCGCCGGCAGCGGGATGCTGTGAGGGGACACAGGGGCCGGGACCACCCCCCTCGCCAGACCCCTCCACTGCCCCCACCGCACCCGCAAGGGAAGGTTTTGATGCCATCAACATTAAAAATGAGGGGGGGGGGGAAATACAAAGAAAGTTCTGAGTGGAATTACTAAGAAGAGTGAGGCTCAGAAACAAAAATCGCCCCTGGCTCCATTTCTAGGTACGGAAAATGGATTTCCAGAACAATATCATTCTTTCAACACGCCTGTCCTGGTTTCACAGCTGCCAAAAGAGGAAAACAGGTTAAAAAATCCCACCGAACCTTCCAGGAGGCTCTATCCGCTGCGATGACACCAGAGATGCCATCAGATGGTCCATGTCCCCCCCCCCGAGCAGACTCCAGGGGATCCCCACGCACGTGCTCTGGTTCTTAAATAAACCATCCCACCCGCCCGCAGTCCAAGGGTGTAGCTGACAGCTCCTCATTTGATTTTTAATTGTTTGATTTTATTCCTAGTTTTGACACCGTTTCCCCCCCCTCCACCCCTCCCAACTGGGGATTTATCCTTGGTAATTAGCTGTGGTAATTAGAATCTCTTTCACATGGCAGTGCTTCAGCTTCCCTTTAAATCTCTTCCATGCTCCTACTTAATAAAATGTGAACTTAATGCATCATCCTTAGATCTCCCAGATGGAAACGTGCCCTGGCCGGGGAGACTGGGGCAAGCGCCGGAGACCTGCTTGGGCAAGAGCTCTGGAAGGCAGCGGGATGCTCCAGCGATCGCTTGGGCACAGCCAGGGCCAGAAACAGGCAGAGAAAAAACCCCACATTTCCAGATGATAAAACCCCTTTTCTTTTAAGCCAGCTCCTCCGGGAGCTGCTGCTGGCCCAGCGGCTCTGTCCCCTGCTGCCACCTCCGCGTCGGGATGCCGGGGACCAGCAGCGCTGCGGGAGTTGCACACCCCGAGCTGCCCGCAGCCCTGGCACACGCACCCCCCAGAATAATTTGGTGCCAATTCTGCACCCAAAAAGCCAGCTTTAATACCCAGCGTTGGCGTTTCTGAACCAGCCCAGCCCCCACCTTGCCCCTGCGTGGGGTTTTGCCGACCAAAGCATCCCCCTGCTCCCAGCAGGGCTCCACGCGGGACAAGGCAGCGTGGCTGCCCCGAGCACCCACACTCCGGTCCCCGTTACATCCAGCAGCGATGTCCCATCACCCGTGGGCCAACACGAGAGGCTTTTCCCCAGGCAGCATCCTCAGGGCGGCACCGGGAGCAGGACTCAGTGCCAGCTGATGGGGCAGAGACATGACAGGTAAAACCAGAGCATTACTCAGCCCCATCACCCAAATTTACAGGCTGGCTCGAGATCCAGCAAGGTTCCAGACAGATCATCATTTCCCATGACAGCGGCGAAGGTGAGCGAGCCGCCTTTTATTTTCAGCTTGGAGAAAAATGCTCCTGCCAGGGGATAATTGGGAGTCTCTGCGGCGGGAGGCAGGCGCTGGGCTGCCGAAAGGTGAAGGCTATTTTAAAATCAGCTGAGCAGAACCAGGGGGAGAAAGCTGCCCAGGGAGCTGGTGTGCAACGAGCGCTGCCTCGAGAAGCATCCCCAGCCTCTTCCTCTTTAAAGCTGGTTTAGATCTCCTATAAAACCAGGTTTTATGTGGCTCTTATAACCCTGGGAAGTGAATTGCTGGTGGTTCCTGCTTGCAAATCCCTCATGGCTCTCCTGGGCTGGCTCCTGCTCGCCCAGCGCTCGCAGCAGCCGGGGTGAGCAGCACGGGAGCCTTTGGCAGGGGACGCTTTGAGACCGAGATGAAAGGTGCCATAGAACGGCACACGGTATTGCTGTTCAGCTCTGCAAAGAGAGGCTTGCGCTGCTTTTATTTATACACATGCTGGCTTGCAAGACACAAAAATTACTTAATCAATCCTTCCCCTCGTCTGGCGTCGCAGGCGGGGTGGAGGCTGCCTACACAATTTTGCGCCGAAGATGACAAATCGCTCTGGGGTAACGTCCGCGTCTCCAGCTCCCACCTCATCCGGCGCAGGATGCGGCCAGTCTCTCCACGGTGGGTTCATGGGCTCGTCCGAAGGGATGCCCGGAGGATGCGAGCACCGTGTGGTGTCCCCCTTCCCAGGGTCCCAGCAGGGAGACGGCAGGGGGAGAGCCGGGGTCTGCCCTGTGCTGTTACCCAGCTGAAGGAATGGGATTTTCTCCCCAAACCCAGCTCCAAGCCACCGAATTGCTGCGAGGACAGGCTGGAGGTGCCAGGGCCGTGTGGCACAGCTCCAGCAAGCGGCTGGGTCACAGGGGAGACCTCACGCACTCACCCTGCCGTGCCGCTGCTCTCCATCAGTCACCTCGAGCCGGGGCTGGGGGACAAGCCTGCCAGGGCCTGGGACCCTGCGGTGACACCCACAGGACAGGCTGCCATCCCACCAGCCTCCCTCGCCGGCCGGGCTGGGAGCTCTTCCATGCAGGGAAGGGCTGGGAGGGCGTCTCCAGCCCATAACTTTCCAGCCACGTGTTTTACGGGATGCGGGAATCTCACCATCGAACGTTTCCAAGCAACAAGAGGGGTGAGCACCAACCTCACAGCATCACCCTCGCAGCCTTGCTGTGGTGAACAACCCTACAAAAACAAACCGGGTCACCCCGGCCAGCGCTAACCCAGCCCGGGGACCTGCCAGGAGGGGAAATACTGGCAGCAGCGAAAACTCTCCTGAAGTGAGACAAATGGCACGAAGAACAGTTCAGGAAGCAAAGACCACGCATGGAAGATGGTTGCTTGGAGCTCGCCTCTTCCCGTGTCTGCAACACCTGGGGCACGCAGATACGATGCCGCCTTTGGCCTCGGTCTGTGCCCGCTGGCAATTCCTTTGGGCTGCTGCAGCACCTTCTCCTTCCCGCCCCCTCACTCGAACCCCGAGCAGCCCCCGTGCCCCCACCATCAGCTCCGATGCCGCAGTCTCCGGAGGGACGTACAGCTCTGTGCGCAGCCCAGCGGGGCGGAGGGCAGCCCAGGATCGCTTTGGCACCTCTGTCCTGCCGGCAGCACCGCCCCAGGGACCAGCATCCTTTCCAGGAGCCTTCCCGGTCCCCATCCCAGCCCTCGCTTCCTGGCGGGGGGGCCGTCCAGCCCCCGCCAGCTTTTCCTGGGGGTACTGTGAGTGCAGACCCCGCTGTGTCCATCCAACCCAGCCCCTCTCCCTGGGCTTTGTGCTCCCCCAGCTGCGCAGCCAAGGTGGACACCGGCAGCCCCCCCATAGCCCCCAACCCAGCTCTGCCCAATAACTCCCACAGAAGGGCTGGGTGTTGCTTCCCCTTTAATTTACCACTTGTTAGGGGGAAGGGTTAAAAAAAAAAAAAAAATCAATAAATAAAACAACATAGGATGCTTGAAGAGGATGAAACCCCTGAAACTGCAGTCTGCTGGTGGCTTGTCCCATTGCCAGAGGAGGGGAAGGGTGTCCCCAGCCCCCCTCTCCCCACCACCCTGTCCCAGTGCCACCAGGTCCAGGTGGGTTTGGATGCGGTCGGACGATGCTCCTCGAGAAGAAAATGAAACCAAAGGTCAGGACATGGTCATTCACAGTTGACTGGCAGATGAAAACAACCCCCAGAGTCTGACACCCCCGGCTCACCCACCAGGAGGGACCTGTCCCACCTCCCCGGGCTATTGCAGAGGCTTTGAGAAAAAGCCACTTGTTGCACGTTGCGTGTCGCAAACACGGAGGTGGGGACACCAAGTCACAAGCAGTCCCTGCACAAAGCCACTTGTCCTTTGCGGTAGTCGCGGCAGGGGCAGAGGCGCCGGTACTTGGTGTTGTAGCCTGCGCAGCTGAAGAGCAGTGGCTCCTTCTGGAGGTAGCACTCGTGGACGTTCTCCGCCACCGCCGGGTAGAGATGGTTCATCTCATACTCGGTGCTGTCGCAGGCGATGCTGAGCCTGGGAACAGAAACAAAGGTGGGTCAGTTCAGGTGAGGAACCTGCTTGGGGTTTCACTGAAGGGTTTTTAGTGCTGTTCTGTCCTTCCTGGGGAGGTTCCTTTGCTGAGCGTTGGGCAGATCTTTGCCGGTTGCACCAGGAACCATAAATACTATGTTTGGTGCCCCACACGAGTGCTTGTCACCAGCCCAGCACACCATGCAGGAAGTGGTGACCCTTGCAACTCAACCATGTAGCCCATAAAACAACCCCAACTCTTGCATGGATGCCTCAGGAAATCACGCACAAAAATCCACCCAAATCTTTTATATCCCCCCACTGACCAACAGCTCTGTCCACTCTCCACGGACACCTCCCACGGCAGCTAATGTCCCCTGGAAGGGCACGTGAGTTCAACGGATGCCCGCATGTCCCCCACTAGCCAGGATTATCCAGCAAAACCGGGGTGGGCATCAGCAAACGCCACGAGGAGCAGCAGAGACGCCTGGTGTGGATCTCAGCATCCCTCTCCCACCCATGGCCCTGTCTGCAGATGGAGCTGCATCACCCTCCCACCAACCCCCCTCAACCGGTGAGTCCCCAAGCCAGCTGCCTTTAAGGTCTGGAGGGGGACATGGAGGGGAGAGAGTGAAATCCAAGCCCCAGCCCTAATTTATCACATAAAAATGTCAGTGGGACTCACATCGCCTGCCTGACCAGCGTGACAGCAATGGTAATGCTCGCATTTTAATTGCCCACAGAGCAGCACAGAGCCCGGTGGCAGATTTATACTCTATTAAAACCTCACCGCTGTGTGTTCAAATGCAGTTTTATAGAGAAAGACATTAAAAAGGAGCGAAAGGGAGAGAGCATGGAGGAGGTGGAGAGGAACGGGGTGGGAGAGAGGTGGAAACGTGCCTGGCAAAGCTATAGGTGCTTTCTGAAGCATGAAGCCGGTCAAGGCCAACACGTGCAAGCAACGGGCTGCTTTGCAGGCAGCACCCTGCCTCATCGCCTTGCGCACGGAGGCATCTTGATGGGATTTCGGGAGGGGGGACATGAGGAAAATGGGTGCTGGGGATGCAGGGAGCTGGGAGAGCAACATCTGGCTGATGGCCCCCACTACCACCTCACTGAAAAGCTCACAACTCACTGGAGAAACACCTCCTTCTTGTTGAGGAACCTGAAGAAGGTGGGCTCGCAGACCAGCCCCCGCCGCCGGCACGTCTCGGTGCAGGAGTGCCGGGTCTCCGACACCCACACCTGCAATGAGTCCACCGGTGGCCAGGCGTGGGGGTCCCGGCTGGCGCTGGGGGACCACACCAGGTGCGTGGCATTGGGGGACAGGGCCAGCGGGCTCGGAGGGCTTTGCATAGCAGGACTCTTGGCCTTGGGAGGCAGAGGAGGAGATGACGTGGTGCAGAAATCCTAGTGGGAGAGAAGACAATAGATCGGTGCCTGGAGGGACAGGGCAAAACGTTGGAGATGGGGAAAGGAGGTTGCTGGTGGGACAGGAGAACACTTGGGCTGCTGAGGTTGAGGTCACCTGCATGCATGGATGGCATCTCCTGCTGTGGGAGATGAAGGCAGTACCCACATCTTCGTCTCCCTGTGCTGCTTTATTCTCTGCAGCAGAAAGGCCATGAGCCAGCCCCACCACCCCCAGCCACCCTCCGCCGACCCCCCCCGCATCTTTGGTTCCCGACAGATCTCCTCCAGCCTCCATCTCCTGGTGCTCTCTGCGATTAGATGCCCACAGGGCTGGGACTCGGGGAGCTACACTGGGTCAGCGGTTGCGTGTCCAGGGAAACAGGGACGGAGCCATGGGAGAACAGGGATGGTCCCGCAAGGAGAAGAGAGATGGTCGCCCAGAAGAACAAGGATGCTCCCCAACCTGGTACTGAATGTAGGCGTGGATCCTCTCCAGCATCCCCTCGCAGGTGTACTCGTAAGGCAGGTAAGGGTCCACCTGTGAAGGGGGAAGAGCAGAGCGCAGGCAGCAAGCGGGGACAGCCTTTGCCTCCCCCTGGGCCTGGTGGCAGGGGACAGCAGCGCCCTGGGCAATGGGTCCCCCCCGCCCGCTGAAGCCCACGGCTCGTGTCTGTCCACCAAAGCAAGCAGGGCAGAGAACTAGGACTGGAAAAACTTCACAAGCCATAAAGCACTTGAGAAAAAGAGGATGAGGGATTAATTTGGGCTGAACCCATGTATTCCTGAAAACGAAGTCACCCTGTTCCACTTTAGTCTCGCTTTTCTTCATTTTTTGCTAAGTTATAAAATAAAATCAGTTTTCATGCTATAGGTCACTTCCAACTGAAGTATGAACTGTTTCAGCGCAAGGAACACTCGGCAGCTGCCGGGGGGAGTAATTATAAAACACAGTGGAGGAGTTTGGACTGGCGAAGATGCCAAGGTAATTTACAGCAAGAGCACCCCGGTGGTGCCCGGGGTCTGGTCTGGCACCTCTGTTCCTCTGCTCCCGCGCGCTCTGACCTGGGCACAGCTCTGCCTGCTTGGGGAGGAAGGTCCAGGCTTCGCTGCCCCGGCCCCACGACCCACCAAACCGGACGGTGAAAAGCCCAGGGCTGGGATGGGCTGTGCACAACATAGGAAAAAAAAAAAATCTCTTTTTTCCCCACTGCCACTTCACCAAGGGTTTGCTGCCCAGCATGGATGGCTGTGATGGGCTGGAAGCTGGTGTTTCTCCCAGCCTCCGAGGCTCGTTGCTCCCCGCTGCCACCGGCACGGGCAGGGATAGGGCAGGGATGGAGCAGACGTTGATGCCCACGTTGATGCTGGCGCTGCACCCCCACGTTGATAACAGAGCCGGCAGCGCTTAAACCACAGCATATTTTTAGCGTGGGTTACGAAACACTGCCAGTCTTCGGGAAAGCATCCCAAAGATCTCAGCATCCCGACACTCCCTTCCCAACACCACATCTCCCTGTCCCGAGAGTCACCCTCGGGTCCTGGCGTGGGAAACCCCCTCCTCTGCACAGCAGCGTCCCCCAAACGAGTGTGTCCCTGGCACAGCAGCAGCACAGCTTCCAGGGCGAGCAGGCAGGGGCAGGCAGGAGCAGGCAGCTGGGCTCGTTGCCCTCCAGTGGGGCAAGTGCTGTGGCCACTGCCCCAGGGGGGTCAGCAGTGATGTTCCCCAAGGGAAGAGCATCGCCACAGGGGCTGCCTCACTGACGCAACCCTTCCCTCTGGAGAGAAGTTATTTTTTAAGGAGCTTTCTGCCCTGGGAAGAGAGATTTTTCCACACTCCCATGTTTTTCCAGAGACATTAGGACAGAGCCACAGGACATTGGTGCATGGAAGGGCCTGGCCCCGGGACCCCCCTTTCCCCGCTGTGCATCTCTGCAGAGCTTCACGCATAAGAAGGATTATAAGCAAAAACACCCCAAAGACAATTCACCTGGAAAACACTGGTTCTGCTATTTTCTGAGCTCTGCACCTCCGAAATAGCTATCTCCTTTTGAAGTAGCTGTCAAACCCGAGCTCAAAGGCTCAGTCTGCCGAGAAGATCCCTCTAAGCATCTCCCTGCCACAAATATCCCACCTGAGATCTCAGCAGGGCTGGAAATCACAGCTGCTCCGTCTAATTACAGATGTGCACGCTAATCAGGGCCGACACGATGACAGGCGCTGATCCTGCCTCTGAATTCCTGATGGGCTCTCGGTTAACGGGGGCAGAGTCCTCCACAAAGCAAAACCGCCCGTCTGGGTCGCACCAAGCCTGCGCCAGGCTGGGCACTGGGTGCTGCCTGGCGCCTGCTGGGGGGAGACAAACCTCCCCTCGCTCAGCATCACCAACGCTCGGTCTCGTCTTACCACTGCCTTCACGGCCGCAACGCTGAGGGGCTTTTCCCGGGACCCCGTTACGCCAGGCATGGTGCAGACGTAATTCTGTAAAACAGCCTCCTCCCCCCCAAAACACCGCCGTGGTACCCAGTGGGATGCAGCACATCCACAGGGGGACGGAGGCAAAGCCTCCCTGCACCTGCACGTGTACCCGGAGGTGATGCTCCGGGGGCAATCCCCCCTGCCCGCAGGATCCCAGGTGGGGTTCAAGGGCATCAGGAGGCTGCAGCCCCCTCTCCGCCAGCCCCGCCAGCCCCATCTGCCCCTCTCTCCCCCTGGGGTTCCCCCAAAGGCTCTTGCTGCCCTCTGCTCCCCTCTCCCACCCTCGTTAGGATTCAGCTCGTGCGCCCAGGACTGAGAGAAAATGCTGATTTCAGGAAGATAATTGTTTAATTAAAATCTGACAGGCTTGGCCTCCTCTTGACAGCCACGTCATTAATGCTGCTCCCCACACCGGGAGCTCAGGATCTCCCCAGAGCCCTGGGAGGGAGAAGGGGCTGCTCCGAGGCGCGGACCACGGCATCCCGCTTCCAGGGATGCCACGGGAGGGAGCAGGGTGGGGAAGCGGAGAAGATGGACTTCGCCATCCTTTCCCCTATGCATCGCCGGGGAACCTTTGCCAGAGCAAAGGCAAACCGGTACGTGATCAGCCAGCCCCAGTGCCCTCCATCAGCCAAACGGGGAGTTACTGGTACCGCCGTGAGAGCCCTGGTTTTACAGTCTCCGGCAGGAATCCCAGAGCTGAAGAGTGCAATGAGTCTCCCTCGCTCAAAAGGAAAAGAAAGAGGAAAAAAAAATAGAATCCAAACATCATCAGACAAATAAGTAGAAAAATAATGCAATTCTCTGCCAGCACGTAACAGCAGGCTGGGAACACTTTAACCAGCTATTTTCGCTGTGATGTTTAATACGCCACTCTTTCAAGCATAGTCTGAAATGTATAATTTTCCATTATATTCCTGTATGTTTGACTTTAATATAATGAAGCCTTCTCCCTTCGCTACACCAGAATATTGGGTCTATTAAACTACTTGTGCGAGGACTATTTTTGACAATGGAAAAAGCTGAAAGCCAAGAAAACGGTGCCTGAAAACCTCTCTCCTTCTCCAGCCTCTAACCTCTGGCGAATGGCCATAATCCATCACCGGGACAATCCTCCCGGCATCGCCTCTCCCTGGGGAACTCAATTTGTCTCTTGGCCCTGTGTGACCGTGCTGATCCCTGGGCTAGAGGGGTTTGGAGCTTCCATCGCTTCCATTTTCCTTATAAATAGGTCAGGGATGCGAGCCATCAGGGAAACTCAGGACTGCTCCGACGGGGGGTGAATGGCAGAGACGCAACTTACAGAAAACCTTCCCCAGCAGTCGCGGGGTGACCTGGAGCGGGTGCCACCTCCGCAAGGATGAGGGAAGGGAGCACACGGGCTTTTCTTGTGGGGAAAAAAAAAATCCCTGTATTGCAAACCCAAGCCATGTCCAAGCCATGGTTCAGATCCAGAAGGAAGAAGTTTCTTTCAAGCAAACGCAGAGCGGCGAGGGATGCCGGCTGCATCCCAACTGCGTGATTTGCAGAAATGGGGCAGCCAGCCCCGCCAGCAGCCCCGGCCGGCTCCCAACACACCAAAAAGGAGCCGGGGCTGCAGGGACGGCACATCCCGCCCCGAGCCGCAGCTCTGGGACTCCGCAATATAAAATAACGCAAAAATATTGCTGAAGCATCAGCAAATGCCCCAGAGCCGCGACACTCCAAACCAGGGTGAGCTTGGTTGTCAGCTTGACCCTATGGGAATTACCACCGGGTTCATGGAAGCAGCTCCCAAAGCCCTTGAGGGGTTCCCAGCACCCCGGTCCCTGGCACCCTGGTTTCCAGCGTGGCGTGGCTTCTGCCGGGAAAAGCCGATGGCAGAGCAAAGGAGACACCTCACGGCTTCCCACATCATCCCCTGTCCCCAGAAATGGTTTACAGAGTTTTGCCCGGAAGATGCAAAACTAAAGCTGTGGGATAAGCGATTTTTTCAGTCATAAACCAAAATAAATAAATAAATAAAACAAATCCATTTCAGGTCCGTTTTCAATTTCCAACGTTTCCACCCAGCAAGGAGGGGAGAAATGCTGTGCTTCAGGTTCGGCAATCTGTTTGGGTTGGGACACCCGGAGAAATGCATCATTTTGGGTAGAAGCCTTCCCTTTCACTAAACTGGCAGGGTATTTCGAAACAATGGCAGGCAGATGGGAAACAAAACCGTATTGTTTTACTCCAGTACTGTTGACATGAAATATTTTGACTGAAAAAGATAAATTGATGGTGCTTATTGTGAAACACAGACAAATTTGTTAGATGTTCTGATAACAAAACACCCCATTTTGCCTTCAGGGGAAGAAAAAAAAAAAAAAAAAAAAAAAAAGAGTCAATAAAATAGTTTCTCCGAGCTCCAGTACCTGGCTGGGACCAGCAACACTAAACTGGCCCCCGGCCTTCTGCCGCTCCTCCTGCCAATGCCCTTGTTTTCAATTCCTGCTGTAACAAACAGTATTTTAAAGACAAGATACCAAGGGATTCCTGAAGCCAAAGCCCATAATAAGGCTTTTAAACCTGTGAGGCAGGTCAATTTTTAGGCTTAATTGCCTTGACGGCATCTCTAATAAAGCAGACCCCTTTCTATATAAAAGACAAAAAGGGGGAAAAAAAGCGGGGAAAAAACGGAATTTGCTGTAAGTTATTCACACACACTCCCTGCTCTGCTTCGGGAGGATTTACGTATTATCTTTAAAAAAAACAAAACCCAGAGAGGCGAGTTGTGGGATTAACCCAGCGCGCTTCTTGGTGGGAAGGGATAACTTCTCTCCAGAGCGACTGCCCGCTTTCAATGCAGGCCAGACGTCAGCGCCTGGTTTTATCCATTCGAGGCAAATTTAAGGACTTCAACTTCCCGGCAGCCAAGGGTAATTCCAGCGGTTGGGATGTTTCGCGGCAGGGGACCTCGGGGTGGGGGTCCCCGGTCCTGCAGAGATGGGTGGCAGCTTCAGCTGCCCCGTGGTCCCATGGGAGACGGAGTTTATCCGACTGCACGTGGTGTCTCGCTGGGATGGAAAACAGGGTGGTGAGCCCCTGGCCCAGGTTGCCCAGAGAAGCTGTGGCTGCCCCATCCCTGGAGGGGTTCAAGGCCAGGCTGGACGGGGCTTGGAGCAACCTGGGCTGGTGGGAGGTGTCCCTGCCCAGGGCAGGGGGTGGAATGAGATGATCTTTAAGGTCCCTTCCAACCCAAACCATTCTGTGATTCTATGCTTCTTTTTTCTTTCTTTTAACCCAGAATTATCATTAAGCACCTAATCGACCCGGTGCACATCCAGTGGACGTTGCAGCGCAACACAGCTGCTCAGGAGCCAGCAGAGCTCCTTCCTGCCTCCCTCCTTAATTCTCCAACCATTTTTTGATTATTTTAATAGCACCAGGCTTCACTGTTTTCTTTCTCCTTTCTGGAAAATTTCCTTCTCTCTCCCGAAACACGGGCAGCTCCCGCCCCTGGCATTGCCTTCGCTTGGGGCCGTCTCTCCAGCCCAGATGGTGGAGGGTCAAGCGCCGACAGCTGGCCCGGCAGCACAGCAGCAGGGGTGTAATTATTTTTAATTTAATTTTAATCGAGATACCGGAATGAATGTGCAAAACAACAACTGTTTTCCCAAGTCGGGTTTGTTCGGTCTTTGCAAACTCGTAGAGAAAAATCAGCGCGAGGTGAGGAGCTGCGGCAATCCCCCACCGTAAGGCGCGAGACCCGGGCGGACGGCGTGGCCACATCGACTGGATGAAGTCCCCAGACTGTCACAGCCAACCACCTCTGCAGCTTCTGCTGCAGGGAAAAGCAAAGATGACAACTCTCTGGCCAGCATCACTGCTTTCCCCCCCCCGCAAAAAATGAATCCCAGAACCCCGCAGCCTGACGCAGAGCCCCGCTTTCACAGCCCATCGCCATCCTCACGGGGGGTCGGGGGGGGGAGCAGGGGACGGCTCATCCCGAGCCGAACAAATGGCAAGCAAAACGGAGATCAGCACTTTTCTCCCCTCCAGGAAAATTGACTTTAATAATTTGGACAACTTGAAAGGCTCCTGCCACGGGGCAGGAGGTAAATATTCATGAGGGAGCGTTTCCAGGGCGGGCGCAGCGGGAGCGCTGCCTTCCCATGGGCGCCCCCCGCATCCCCCCCCGCCCCCGTTCCTTACATCCCTTCATCCTTCGCAGAGGCAACTCCTGGGGCTATTCCTATCGATTTGCTCCATCCAAACGATAACGATGAACAGTGAAAAGGGGGACCGGCAGGCGCAGAGGTCGGTAGCCCTCGGGGTACTCGCAGGGAGATGCTCTCTGGGTTTATCTTTGCTCCGCGCCAGGTCCCAGCACCGCGGCGCGTCTCCACCAACCTCAGCCTCCTGCTCCCAAACCTCATCTCCCTTATCTCAGCTTCCCCTTGCTCCGGGATTCCCAGGGGATCCCTCAAGGGCACGAACACCTCCGATGCTCGGTACCAAAGCAAGGCGAGAGCACGAGTCCCCCTGAAGCCGCAGGAGAGGAGGATTTCTGCTCTGCACGTGCAAATAACTTTCGAGGGGAAGCAAGGAAGGAAAAGCAATTAACGCTTGAAAGGGAGAGCCAGGCACCAGCAGCCGCTGCTGACACCTGTCCCTGCAAACCCAGCCGCGGGGAGATCGCCCAGCCACCGCCTCCGAGCCCTACCTGGGTCCTCATGATGGTTTTGATAGCAGCTTCGAACTCCTCGGAGTTATTGTAGTCGACAGTCCACACATGCGGCTTCCCGATGAAGTCTTCGGCATACGGGTGTTGGGAGGACACCTAAAACACAGCAGCCTGAGCTGTTTTTTCCCGTCCCTGCCAGAACAGCTGCTGTCTACCATTCACAGCCGCGACAGGTGAGAGGAGCAACAGGCTCAGGCACAGACACGTTGGGTTTTAAACCATTGCACAGAGAGATGTGCTGGAAAAAGAAGGTTTCCTCTAAACCCAGCTGCCCCCCGACATCAGGCTGATGCTCTAAAATTCCCGCTGGGTTGGGATGCTCCATTCCCATTAACACTGAAATCACCTCCACAGCCCCGAATATCCCCATCTCCGTAACACGGGTACAATCTAACCGAGACCTGAGCCATTTGTGGGTCTGGAATGGCAAAAATAGACCAAAACAGCAAAGCTCGGGGAAGGCACCGTGTCTCCCAGGTTTGCCAGCTCCGGAAACAAGGCAGAGAGAAAAATCCATCCCCGCAGAAAGCCGGGGAAGTCTGGCAGCAGAAGAAAGCGGTGCTGGGAGGAAGCTGCATCGGCCCGATGCCGCGGGCAGCTCCACACGCTGGTACCCCGCAGCCACCCGCCTCTCACCAGGCAATTTTTGGGGATACGCTGCTTTTGTATCAGCCCCTGAGCTGCTGCAAGGCAGCCAGAGCGCAGGTCTGGGGAAGGGAAAAGGAGGGGGACAAAAGGGAAGGGGAAAAAACGGAAGGAGAAAGGGAAGGGGAAAAGAAAGGTAGGGAGGGGGAAAAGAAAGGGAGGGAAAAAGAGGGAAAAGAGGGAAAAGAAGAAAGGGGGGAAAAAGGACAAGGGGGAAAAAAGGAAAAGGGGGAAAGGAAGGGGAAGGGAGAGGACGCTGAGCAGAGAAGGTGTTTCAGGGGCGCCGTGAAGCGTTGCAGAAGGGCCTGCCAGCCGGAGGAGGAGAGCAGTGCACGGTCTCTGTTTTATCCTCCGGCTTGCTGTCCTTTCCCATTTTTTGACGGCAGATTGATCACCTCCTTCCCCCCTCCGGCATATAAACACCCTGGGGCATTTCACAGCCCTCGCCCCCAGCTGCCCTCCCGGCTCCGGGCTGAAGCACAACCACAGCACCCACCCGCGCCGGGTGCTAACACCCACAGCTAATTAGGGGACAGGCAGGGGGGTGCAGGACAGCCCTACCCCCCAGACCCACCACGAGCCGGGCTGCGGCAGGGCTGAGCCGGCACAGCCCCCCAGCACGGCCCTTCTCAGCGAGAGCGAGCATTGCACTGCATTATCCACTTTATGAATAATAAAAGAGGCAATTTTCTCAACCCTTTAACTTTTAAAGAGTTCCTGCTTCACTTAGATGGAATTCCCAGCGGCGGGCAAGCCTGGGAGGGATTTCGTACCCCTGCACCACCATGGAGGTCCTGGCGTCCCCTCTGGGTGTACGAGAGGACGGAGAGGGGAGCATCGCCCCAGTTTGGGAGCAGGGTACAGGCTGTGCGTGGGATCTGGGCTGACGGGGAAGGAGCTGGGGTTTGTGGTCTGCAGAAACCTCCTGCGTGGTGCAAAGGAGAAGGCGGTCTTCTCCTTTGCAACCCCAAACCCACGGCAGGGCCCCTGGCACCCAAACGCTCCGGATGGAGACGATGCGAGGATGGGAGAGGGGACCCCATCTGCGTGTACCCGCACTTCTGCCTTTGGAGGAAATCTCGCCAAAACAACAATATCTCAGTTTAGCAACTGCTACTCCCCAAGCTGGCCCGAAAGCCCGGTGTAAAGGGGGTGGCTCCGTCCTGCCCACCCGCTCGCCTCCCGCCAGACTCGCCTCTCTCGACGTCGGCTTCCCGCGGAAGAACTCGTGGTTGAGGGAGCTGTGCGGGGGGTTGAAACGCGCCTGCAGGAAAACGCAGCCGTTGGCGATGGCCTCCAGCGGGGCAGGACCCTCGTAGGGGAACCCGAAGCCAATGAAGAGCTGCAAGGGAGAAACCCACGCGCTGGTGAGCGAACGCAGCCAACCCCATAGGGAAGTCTCCCAAATAACCCGCCAGCATCCCTCTCTGCTGCTCTGGCCCTGCACACCAAGCCTCTACGGCAGGTCCATGCGGTTCAGCGCCCCATAGCTTAAATCTGCTAAAAACTATCCCCGCTCCATGGCTCACAGCCCACTTGTGCAAAGCAACGAGATGCTCAGGAGCTGCAAGTTCCCCCACGGTGTCTACAACCATCATACTGGCCCCATATGGAAAAATACTGGTTTGCCAAAGCCATTTGGGCTGGAGAACCAACAGCATTTCCCCCAGACACCGGCTGAAGGCAACCGGGATGCGCCGGCACACTCGCTCCGAGAATCCTGTCTATTTTTATCACAGCCGTGGAGAGAAAAAAAAAAAAAAACAACCAAACAAAAAACCCACCCCACTCAGCAATAAATGAATTAATCAGGAAACTTTGTGCTCTGTCTGCGGACGGTCTGCAAGGAGAAACTCATCAGACACATCTTGATTTGAAATGATGTGCTCTGCTCAGCTCCCGGCTAATTAGCCCTGCTGATAGCGCCTGCAAGCCAGGGAGGAGCGCAGATAACGGCCTCTCCCCCCGCCTCCTCCTTTAATTAGGTTTTATTTCTCAAGGCAACGGAGTCCTCGCCGCTGGCTGGTTAAGGGGGGGGGTCCCATGGACGCCCCGGCTGGCTCTCGCCCACCTTCGCCTTCCTCAGCAGCTGCTGGAACTCATGCTGCGGCAGCAGCCCGTGGTTCTTCACGAACGCCGGGACTTCGGGCGGCCGCTGTGTCTCGTAATAAACCGTGCCGTGGATCTCCATGTACTTGTTGAGGATGGCCAGGAACTTCTCCTTGCCCTGGGGAGGAAGGTAGAGGCGTGAACCAAACCAGAAGATGGGGCTGACCCCCCGGCATGGTTATAGGGGGAGATTTAACTCTCAAACCGCTGTCCCGGAGCACTCGTGATGCTTCAGCCCAAGCCACAGCAGAGCAAAACCCGCACCCTCCCCTCCGCACCCCTTGGACACACGTCCTGGACCACTCTAGGCTCCCAGTGAGCCCGGATGGCTGTGGGATCTGGTACCCCGAACATCGGCACCTCGAGCCCCTGCCTTCCCTGCCGCCTCCGTGGGCAGCTTCCACTCTGGAGCTGCTGAATTAAAGGTTTCAGGGGATTCAGAGGGAATTTTGCAAAGCCCAGAGCTTGCTAACAGCCTCTTATTCCAACTAACAAGTCCCTAGGATTTTCTCACTGAGGTTTAATCCTGTTTCACTACCTGGAAAACCAAGGGGGTCAGCAGTCGTCTTCTTTTGGAGGCTTTCCTCCTTTTGCTTTCCAAAGCAGCCCTCCATTATAACAACTACTGCAGATTTTTTTGCTTGGAAAAAATCACAAAGGCACTATGCTTTCGATGCTGCATTTTCAGCTTGCTCCAGTGCTGCAATAGGCCCGGAAAAAACAGAGACCAGGAGAGAATAAGGAGGTATAAATGGGGAATAACTGGGGTTGGAACTAGATGATCTTGAAGGTCCCTTCCAACCTAAACCATTCTATGATTCTTTAAATTTGAGAAAACGCCATATGTTGCCTTAAAGCCTCTCTGAACACTGTGTTTCTGGCCTCAGCTATGTATCCCTGGACTTCTTTAAGGCTAAAACCAAGTTATTTTGGTGATATGAGGCTGCAAGGTGAAATCCTGGCCATGGTGCCACTAACACCCAAATCAGGGCCGTTTTGGTACCAATTCCCTGATGCAAAGGGCTCAGGGAGCGAAACACAAGCTTGAAGTCCCTGGGTAGCACCGGGCATCACCGAGCATCATCGAGGACCACCGATCCCCAAAGGCCCCTGCACGGTGGGGGGTTGGCATGGGAGACCCCCCTCACCGCTCCATCCGAGCACCACGAGCCGCTTCGACCCCTGGAAGTGGGGCAGCAGCCTGACGAAAACAGCCTTTGCCGGCTTATTAAAACTTTGGCTCCCGCGGCGAGCCGGAGGCCAGAAGTTCAGAGGGGTAGGAAATGAGAAAGAATGGGAAAGTAGATTTAATGAAATGTTTCTAAATGTCAAAAAGATCATGCTTTGGATCCTGCTTTTGGTCCAAGGCTTGTAAATAAGCACCCAGCTCCAGGAGATGGAGGTGCTCTTTTCCTCCCAAGACCTCAAAATCACCTAAAATAAGGAAAAACTCCTCTTCCCCTGTATTTTATTACACGGGGTGGCACAAGATGTGGAGCAATGCCCAGGCAGCCTGGCCTCGAGGAACAGCCACCAGTAAGAACCAGCCCCAGACCCTTCACCCAGTAGTAAATTACCCCAAATATGTAGTTTTGGGGAAACTGATGTATTTTGTGAATTCTGGCTAAAAGAAGCAAACATTCATAGTGCTAAAGGTGGAGGAAAATGTCCGTTCTGAGGTTTTAACTCTCTTTAGTGCCTTCCCCAATTAACCTAACTAAGCTGAATGAGACTTCTGGATCAGAAAGGGTAGGGAAATGGTAGAGAAAGATGATGAAATGCTATAGTTCCCCTAAAATGAAATGTAGTGGGTTTCAGTGGGGTTTTGGGGAGCCCCCAAGTTATGCGGATGCTGGGGGGTGTTTGCTCTCAGACCTGCAGGGTGATGGAAAAGCCACCAACACCCGTGAACAGGAGGAGATGGCATGGCCGGATCCTGCCCCACCACAGGCATCCCTGCGAAGGCAAAGCCGCTCAATCAGGGGCCGGGGAGGGGATACAGCATCTGACTGCGTGAACCCCGCAGCGATCCCCGCAGCTCGGCGAGACCGAGCCCACGACGAGGCAAAGTCGACTCCGGCAAAACCCTTTCTCTCACGAGAAGATGCGCAGAGGTAAAAGCCAGCAGCAGCTGGTGCGGTACAGTACCTGCAACTGGAACAGCCCCAGGTGGTGCACAAAGGGAAAAAAAAAATAGAAATAAAACAAGATACAGTGAGAATTAGCTCCTTTTAGTTTTTTTTAAGCCCTGGAAGGAAAAGCAGCTGGCTAGCTCTGGATAAGAGAGAGGAGTACATACATCCCCTGGCCGCTACGGGAGGTGCAGGGGGATGCTATTGGTTTTTTAGCTCACTGGCAGAGCAGTTTGGGGCCGGGGGGAAGAGAGCGAAGGGTTTTACCCGTCTGCTGGCCTCAGCCAGGATGCACCAAATGTGGCCGAGCGTTGGGTCCCAGCAAGGACCAGCACCGGCCACCACTGAGGATGGAGTGAGCCCCCCTGCCGCTGCCCACCCCTCTCCCCCCGGGCGTTACAGGCACAGGCAGGAGGGCGGCACAACCCCCTTCTCCCGGGGTACCCGACTGCAGAGACCAACCATCCCCATCGCAACACAGGAAACCACCTAACCGCAACCATTGCAATTAATACGTAAACTCATTGACACGAAATCCTCACTCTAAGCGGCCTGTCGGGAGGAAGCATCGCCTAAAGCAGAGAGCAGGGGACGGCGTCTCACCAGCCTCTGTTTGCTCGGAGGCGCCGGCCATGTCACATCACAGCAGCCTCAGCTTCCCTTCTACGAAGGGGACAAGGATGCTTCTCTACAAAGACACCGAGAGCTGTGCCTCAAACGCTGGGGGTAAGAGCCAGAGGCTGCTGCCACCCCACGGCTCTGCCTACGAGTGCTCCTGCCTGCCGGGGTGCTCCCCGGGACACCCACCTTCCAGATGCTGGCTTCCTTCCCGTACACCACCGCCATGCTGCTCACTTTGTTGGACTTGATGAATTGCCTCTCCGTCTTGTTGAGCTCCTCCGACACGAAGCCCATGAAGGAGTTGTCGGGGGTGTGAGCTGTGGACACCAAGGGGAGAAGACGTGTGGCTGTGGGCAGATGTTTTTGGGGACCCCATTGCAGCACGGGGGCTGAGCTGAGCCCAGCGCCGGGGGCTTGCTGGAGCCTGGAGGGAAAACGGCATGAATCCCCATCCAAGCAGCTCCTAAAATGCAGGCTTCGCAACCCACTCGAGCAGCTCTTTAAAAGGTAAGGCATTTTTAAGGCTGCCAAGTGGGCTCTATCCAGCCAGGGAACAGCAACGTCTGAGTTACCCAGCACCTGGCGGGTCACCGGGCTCCTTTCAGACAAGCCCATCTCCTTTCCGTGCCACGGGCAAATCCGAATCACTGAGCTGCCTCTCACCTTTAGAACCCCAGCTGAAATAAAACCAGGCTTTGCAACCAAAATCGCCCCACGTTTCCCCTCCTGGGAGATGGAAGCGGTTCAGCTCTGGCTCCATCATGGAGGAAGGAGCCAGGTCTCCCTCCCCAGAGCATTTCTCCAGCCCAAGAGATGGCCAAGCAGATTCAGGGGCTGCTTGCAGGCAGCGAGCAGGCAGGGGAGGCAGGAGAGACCCAGGGAGGACGGCATTGCCCATGCATCACCTCCTAAAGGAGGTGAGACCCGCTTCTGTGGTGCCCATGAGTCCCCACGACCGCCCCCGCTGTGCCCCCGTCCCCCCACTTACGGAACATGGTCATGAACTGGGTGGGCTGCAGGTTCCAGTAGCCCCAGTTGGTGCGGTAGCCGCGCAGCGTGGCGTACTCCTCGTGGTTGTACGCCGGCTCCGTCCCAAAGGTATCGATGACCCGGACGCGGCACCTGGGAGAGGAGGCAGGACCCGAGGACCTCGGATTGAGAAAGTCCCACTGCCAGGGACACGGCTGGGGTCCCCAGGCGGCTCGTCCTTCGTCTGCGCCCGGAGCAGAGGGTGCAGGAACATCCCAAGCAGCCCTTCCCAGCCCACCGCTCCCTCCTGGAATGAGCAATTTCCCCTGGCAGGGCTTTCATCTCCCTGACGGTTGTGGGAATGATGTATCTCCTGAAGACTTGTTAATGCTTTTCCCAATATCCCGGGAATGCTGAGGCAGGCATTACCAGCACACGACCGAGGAGAGAAGGGGAGCATCAAGCAAGGGAAGAGCAAAACAAGCTGAATGCGAGAGCAAATGCATTTATAATAAAAGCAATAACACCGCTTGTCATTTTTCTCTCTAATAAAATTGTGTAGGATAGTGGAAGAGATGGGAGAAAACATAATAAATAGCAGGACTATCGGCACTAAATTAAATCGCATATTTTCCTGGCTGGTGATGTACCAGGGGATGATGACATTTGTCTTGATGCCGAAGGAGCCAGGGACAGGGCTCTGCTTCTTGCAAAGAGAAAAGGCTCGGGCTTCCCTCTGTGGTGTGGCCATCCCCGGCTGCAGGTACACACACCCCCCCAACAGGCACATGCAGGGGTTTTTTTACCAATTTAGTCTCTTCTAATGAGGTTTTATCTTAAATACATGAGGTTCCGGAGCGAGCAGACCACCTCATGCCACGGCAGCAGGGGACACAGCACGGCAAAGCCAGGCAAAAATCAAAGGTGCAATCAAAGGGTCCAGCTCTTCGGACATGGGGACTATCCTCTGAGGTCATTAGCATTAGTCTTTGCTTGCTAATTAATGAAATGGAGACTAAGGGAAGGGGGTGGCTTTGCTTACCTGTATTTCTTAAAGGAGAGCCCCATGTGCTGCTTCATCTGTTGGAGGCCATGGTAGTCGGTGTAAATCAGGTCGAAAGGCAAAGGACTGGTCAAGGGGCAGTTTCCCCGTCCTGGTGGCACCCCTAAGTGACTGGGGAGAAGCAGGAGGGACCGATCAGCCCCCCCAGCACCACGAAAGCCTGGCAACGCATTCATTTCTCTGCCCAGTGTTTACCAGGGGCCATCAACCAGCTCCCAGCTGATGGAGGGGGAGGAATGTCATTCTCCTCTTCCCAGCCTTTATTTCTTGGGCCAAAAATCTGAGGTTTTGAGGAGTCCTGGTCCCTCCCCATCTTTGAACCTGCTCCCATTGAGTTCCTGCTCCTCACACATGGCTGATGAGGCTTTTGCACAGCATTCCCAGCCAGGGCTCACCAGCATCCCATTCGACACACATGCTCCCCTGGATCTCTCTTGTCGGAGACACCAGATTTCGTTTGCTTTCACTGCAATGACATCAAGTGACAGACTTGTAAAGCCGCATCTTTCCCTTCCTCCCTGCCTGCAAAGCTCGAAGCTTAGCCGAAATCTCCCTGTTCCCAGTCCCACATCCCTCCCGGTGCAAACACCACCGTTTCTCATACTCCAGCCCACACAGGTACCCACTACATCCCGCTACACGCTCACATTCTCCTCAATGCTGGTGGCACTGCCTGTCCTTGGATGTTGTGCACATGTCATTAATAATTCTGGCTTTTTGTCCCATTTATGAAATACTTCAATAAAGCCAGGGCAGCCGGACCTGTGGGTTTTCAGCCAGTTCCTTACAACAGTCGTACTCAGCCCCTTTTCCCTCCTCCAGTGGATAAAACTCATTACGAAAATCCAGATAAACTAGATCGACTGCAATCTCTTCATCAAAATCATCGGTTACCTTCCTGCCAAGGTGATATGTGATTAATCTGGCATGAGACAAGGCTGGTAAACCTGCGGCGTGTCTCCTTCCATTTTCAATTACCTCTGTGAACCGATGAATCCCTCTCTCCAAAGCTGTTCCACTAACTGTACCACTGATGTCAGCCTGACAGCCCATCTGCTCGTCTGGACCACGCTTCCTCCTTCTCAGAAAAAAAACCTGTGACACCTTCCAGCTTCAGCAGGTTTCTCAAAAATCCTTGTTACATGTACTTGTGATTTCTGACTGCCAGCTTGCTCAGAAATACAAACGATCCCCCTCTCAGCTTCAATGTTCTTGCATTTTTTTTCCTCCTAAAGACAATAATTCCTCATCTTCACCCCCACAACCACACTCCCACCCAAAGACCAACATGGAAAACCAAAGCATTGAGGATTTGGTCCACCTGGGCTCTGCCCCACTCCCACCACGCGGTCGCCCCGTTTTGCTCTCAGTCCTCCTGAGAATTTATGTTTTATTTTGCAAGTCTGAGCTCAGACAGTGTGAAATCTCACCCTTAGCTCCTGCCTGGCAAGATTTTTGTCTTTGTTTTCTTCTGGGCTCTTCACTTACTCCTAGCACCTATTTGGAGATGGGAATTTATCCCAGCCATCCCTGTAAGTATTTTCCATTTTCAGGTTTTAAATTCCCAGGCTTTGAAGCCCTCACCCCGTGATGTCTCTTACTGGTTCTCCTCACCTCTCTGCATTTCCCCTTCTGAACCCGAGAATCCGCTTTCCAGCCCAACCTGGATTTTCTCTGTCACTCAGCTGAAGCTCAAATGGACCCGCAGTCCCAGGGTCCATCCTCCGAGGAGCGCTTCCATAATGCCCTCACCCCTTGCCCACACCTACGACCACCCACAGCATTTCATTGATCCATCCCATGGCTGTTTGCAGAGGAAATCGATGGCTCTCCCACCTGGGGAACAGCCAAGTTATACAGTTATCCCAAGCGTTTGCCCTCCAATCTCTCACTAGTCTTCACCAACATCATCAGAAGGGTCATATGTAGCCAGTGGAACTGGTTGGCCATTATAGCTACAATAAAGGTCTGTTCCTGGCCATATCTTCCTCTTCTTCTGATATGGCTTGCAAGACCTTGAGCATTGGGCACCAAGGTCCTTCTTACAGCCCCATCCCGACCTCAGAGCAGCGAAGGGTCATCCCAAGCTCCTGACCACGACCGTGACTCCAGAGAGAGAGTAAATGTGGAACCACGTTGCTCGCCGAAGCCAGGAAACCCACAGAATTTCAATTTAAGGCAAAGAGCTGTGTTTGTAGCTGCTTCGTTGCTCTTGTCACAAGGAATGTAAGCGTCAGCTCAGGGCAGCCCGGCTGGGTCAGCCGCGGGGGAAACAGGCGGCAGTTTTATCGCTTTTCTGCACAATTTTACACGACATGGCTGATTGGGAAGATGGCAGGAATGGAAAGGCTCCCACCTCCAACGGCCACCTCGCTATGATAAATAGGGCAACAAGGAGACGCGCCTCTCCCGGGGAGGCTGAAGCAGAAGAGGAATTTTTAAGCCGGTAAAACCCCCCAGGATTTTACAGAGACGCAATGCTAACTAACACATTTGCTCTTTCCTCAGTCATCAGCCAAACGGCAATGCTGATTTACACCGACCTGGCGCTGCAGCGGAGCAACTCTGCTGATCTATAAACCTCGTCCTTAACTAAAAACCCCCAAACCGTAACACTTCTCTTGCAGCACACCCCATCCTCTAGCTGGTCGACATCGCACAAGCCGCTGCGTTACAAAATCATCCGTAATTTTAAAAAGCCCCAACCAAGCTTGACAAGGGGCTGCAGGAGGCAGCAATTAGTGTATCTCACACTGAAGTCTCCAAAAAAACTTCCCACCATTTAGGCAGAGCAGGTCTGGCTCCCCCGGCTCCCCCTCGTCACCGTGATCTGCCACGTGTCCCCTCTCTGGGTGTCTGGGACTTGCCGCATCCCTTTATACTCCCAGCACCAAGGTGCGAGGCAGGAATAGATCTAAAAGCAGGACCGGTGTCTTTGAAGCAGAGCATCCCTCTCATTTATCCCCCTTATCCTTCCTAAACACTTTATAACCACTGGTTTTAATATTCCAATCATGCAAATCCAGGCTGCATCTCTGAGGTGGGGGGGGATATATATTTTTTTTTCCCCATTCCTTCTTATTTAAACATTCTTTATTCAAGCTTTCATCATTTGCCAGTTAAGTCAACTAATTTTCTACTAAACCCAATTTCACTCATGGTTGGAGTGAAATTTCCCTGATTTTTCCTCGTGCCGTGTACTATTAATGGCGCTTGAAATTACGCAAATAAAATTGATGAGCGCAAATGCCGCCTTCCCAGCCAGCGCAGCCAAGAGATTTGTTTTCGAAAACCGCTCGGTCCCAGCTCCTGGAGAAACCTCCCCTCCCAGAGCAGCCAGGGACGGCCACCGGCTTGCGCCCGGGCTCGGCACCTCCGCAGCCCCAGCAGGGGACCCGATGGCTTGTCCCCATCCCGACGTCCAGGATCAGTGCATCGGCTCAGCCCTCGCCCCTCTCTGAGCAGCCGAAGCGGCTTCAATCCAAGCGGATGCCAGCGCCGAGCTCGCCCCTCCGCCAGCTGCCTCCACCAGCTGTGCCTACTCCAGAACAAATCTACAGCAGCTTCTTGTCCTCCTATTTTCCCCTTATAGGTACTTTAATCAACCAGGGGACGCGTTCCCTTCCCCAGCGTCGTGCAGGCTCTCTGAAATCAGATGACTGCGGGGTTATCTTTACATCCCATTGACCTATTTTCAAATTAACCCAACGTTTCCTTCCATGTTATCACTCCTGGGGCTGAAAAGTCCAGCACTAAATGGATCTCATGGGCATCTGCTGGCCAGCTGAGCCAATATCCTATATTACATTTAATTGCATCTTCTCTGCCCGCATCTGCTGTCATCAGCAAGGCGGACGGCAGCAGGGGAAACAGAGGAGGGCTTCTGTCCTTTCTGCTCCCTCGGTTTCTCCGTGTCGACAAGAGCCCAGCGAGCACAGGGCCGGTATCTGGGGGATGAAAGGTGCCGGAGCCAAACCTGCGTGGCTCCCGGGGGTCTGTGACAAGCCCATCACGAGCAATTTAAAGTGCAAATCGGAGCCCAGGAGAAGAACGCCCCACTGCCCGGCCTCTGCTCCCAGCTCTTCCTCCTGCTAGAAGGGACACGATGACCTCAAAAGCGAGGTTTTCCAAGCAATTACAGTGCGCCATTTAAGCCACCTGCAACGGTTTTACTTCTGCAAAGTGCATCGGGGCTGTTTCTCTGGCCCATCGTCAATCCCGTGAGACACAGTCGTACCCAGCCGGGGCTGGGGAGGTTCAGCAATCGATTTATTTATTTCCGAGCTTCAACAAAAGACGGTTTTCCCATCGTGGCAGGACGCAGCACTTGCTGGAATCCTTTGCGTCGCGTTGTCAGGAGAGAGCTAACACCAAGTTTTCACTGCTCAGCTGAGCAGCAGCAGCTCCAGCAGATCCAGACAAGAACGATCCAGCAGATCCTTCCCCAGGAAGGCAATTTTTTCTGGCTGCAAAGACAAGCCATGAGTAGTGAAGACTCCTGGATGCTTTGCATCTTATAAGGGGATTGAAAGCCTCCAGAAATCAGGAGTCAACAGTCTGGGTTCGATCCAGGTTGGACCATCTCTGGGTGTGCTGACACCTCCATCCTCACCAGCCCAGAGGGGTCTGGGCCCCCACTGGGAGGATCAACCCTATACAAATCACCCAGAGATTAATAAAGTTATGAAAACCTTGATGTGACAAAGCAGAGGTTTCTGCAACGGCAAAGAAGCCAGCGAGCGAGTCGTCATTTGGCTACAAAATAAACATATTTCGCGAAGGAGTGCAATTTAACAGTTCGGTAATTCCTGCTAATTTATGCACCTTCCTCTTCTACAAAATGAAGCCCTCAAAGGTGGGAGAAATCCCTCCCCACCGCTCCTCGCCACGGCTCATCCCCGCTCCTCACGTGGCTGGTGCCAGCAACACTCCCAGCCGCCTCCTTGGAGGCGCCGGGAAGGTGCCATCATTAATGGGAGCAGCTTTTACAGTCTCCTTTCGACGTAGCTGGCTTTTAATTGCAGAGCTACACGGCTGCAAATCTTGGAGAGGAGGAGGAGCAGGGGAGGTGATGGGATCCACCATCCTCCGGCGAGAGCCACCCACCCGGCCGGGCAGAGTCAGACCCTGGGGAAGCACAGGAGGGTGCCGGAGCATACAGCTCTTTCTGGTCAGAAATTTAGCAAATAATGAACAAACTTCCCAGGAAAGGGAAATAAATACTTGGGCTCCTCTGGTGAGCAGCAGAAGCTGAGCACCCACATGCTCGCAAGCGCTTGGACAGACCCTTGGAGAGACGGACTGTCCCCTGCTGTCCCAGCTGCTCCAGCAGCTCAAAACGAAGGGAGAATTTTAGCCAAATCTTCATGGACGCCACTAAAGCAAAGTCGATTTGTACCCACTAACGTCCCGGACCCCTGCCTACCCCATCCCCTAAGGCACATCTGCCGGAAACGTGAACCAGTTAAACTACGGACTGGAGAATCCAATAAAGCTCAGACACACAGTGGTGCGTCCAGCGTTTGGGTAACCTCTTGGGTCAGTCTTCATCACCTCTATCTTCACAGTGGTTGAGTACCCGCAATCGGGAGCATCATCATTCAGGACAAGAGGTAACAGGCACAAACTTGACCATAGGAAGTTCCATCTCAACACGAGGAGGAACTTCTCTACTTTGAGGGTGGCAGAGCCCTGGCACAGGCTGCCCAGAGAGGTGGTGGAGTCTCCGTCTCTGGAGACACTCCAAACCCGCCTGGAGGCGTTCCTGTGCCACCTGCTGTGGGTGACCCTGCTCTGGCAGGGGGATGGAGGAGACGATCTCCAGAGGTCCCTTCCAACCCTACAATCCTGTGATCCTCTGCTCCCTCTGAGACCTGTAACCAAACATCCAGCCTTTCCGAAGCCGGCAGCATCCTGTGCTCAACCGTGTCCCAGCACGAACATGAAAGTCTGGCCAGAAAAAGAACAACCCAGTGGCCCTAACAGCTCACAGAAACACTCCTTCTCACCTAACGGGAACGTCTGATGCTACCTTAAAGGCTGAGGTTTCCTCCCCACCAGTGTGGGGCTGATAAATCCCACGGCCACGCCACGCAGCTCCATCAGGACCGCACACAACTGGTCACTTCTGGCTGCTTCCACAAGCAATTCCTGGCTTGCCCGCACAACGTCAGGACTGTGTTTGCCAACTGGCGAGGGAAGGTGATGCCTGGAGCCCGGGCGTCGCATGGGTTTTCATGTGAACAGATGCGAGACAGAAAGACGTCTTTTATCTGCCAGAAAATAATTAGAGACGCCTTTGTCTGGACATCGTGTTTCCATCTGAACGGCCCTTTTTGCAGTCCGAGTACACCTCGGTGACTATGGAAAGCGCAGGAAAATAGCAGCTATAATTAAGGGTGTGCCAGGCAATGCGAGGAGAGCAGCGGCAGCAGGAGCTGAGCCCCGTCCCACTGCGGTGCCGGATCTGCCGATGTGCTGGAACCGCTGCGGTTCTGGATCCACTGTGGTGCCGGCCACACTGCCCCGGCACTCAGCAAGTGGCTCCTCACCCAACCCACATGCTGGCCACGGCTACCGCTCGGCAGGGAAAGGGCTGCCAGCACGGGACACAGGCACGTGCTTAATTTTAAGTGCCTTGCCAGGGCCAGTATATAGGAGCCCAGAACTTGACACCATCAACAATTAAGCGCCGAGAACACTTTGTAAAGCCCTGACCCCGCGAGTCATCAAATCCTGTTTTCTTCGACTTTCTGTCCTGCCTTATGAGCAGTTAATTTCAAGGGGGCCATTGCAAAAAGCACCCTTCAGCGTCGCCGAGATCAATAGTCCCCGATGCTCTGGCAGCTCGCAGCACCACATTCCCGTCTCCCCAGGCCTCCCCCTTAGTCCCGCAAAAGCAGCTGGAGATGCCGACAGGACCATTCCCACGACCTAAGGATGGGGACAGGAGCTGGAGGTCCCTGCAGCACCCCTACTCCTGGGGGGACAGGCTTTGGGCACCCCTCCCTGCCTGCCCCTGGGGCACGGGTGCTCCGGAGGAAGAGGCTCGGCTTATTTGCGGCTTTTGCTCCAAAGCGCTGCTTGTAATTTTCCAACATCTACTCATACGCTGCCTCATTAACAACCCAGCTCAGGTCTTCCAGGCACTTCCCACTCCTCCCCTACTAAGCAACACACACGCACCAGCCTTGATTCTCACTTCCCTGCAAGCACATTTTGGCTACCAAAGCAGCAGAAGGGCTCTTCAGCAAGAACCGAGTGGTTGCCTTCAGATTCGGGATCTTTCTTCCCTCCTTGCTTCAAGGCAGGGCCAAAAATGCTGCCGGCTCCCTCCGCTGCCCCTACCCACCCAGCACCGACCTGGGACGGAAAACAGCGCCCAAAATCCCCGCTCCAGCTCGATTTTGCTTCCCTCCCAGGGATGCTTTGCACCAGCCCCCAGATAACCCCAGTGTTTCACCCCTTGCCTCTCAAGAGGTATCAGAAAAAGCTCACAAATTCACCGGGAAATGCAAAAGAGGACAAACACCTGCTCTTAGTTCAGCCACAGAAGAAAAAATAGCCTCCTGTAGGACAGGGCAGAGGAATTCACAGGTCTTTAAGGTCTACAGTGGGCAGAAGATAAGCTAGGTAAGTTAGTCCTGGAAAAGCAGGGAGGTCTCAGACCCCACAGCGGCAGTTGGACGGTGCCCAGCCAAGCCATGGAGCAAACCTGCAGATCCCCAGCGCGCCTTGGCTTCGCTCCAGATTAGCATCGGTCCCCCAAAACGGGGAAAGAATCGTTCAGCCCCCACCCTGCTATTCACCGCTTGGCATCTGCCGCTCTCCCTCTGTGAGCCCCCAGGTGCCCAGCACACGACCTTTTTTCACCCCCAGCCCTCCATCACCAGTTTTTTTTGGACCAAGGACTTACTTTTTCCTCCTCGTTTGCCTGATCCCCAGCATTCCAGACCCAATCCTGACCACCGCCGCATTGTAATCAATAGAGATGCTAATAATGAACAGCTCTCAGATAACTACCAACCGAAGTGTACGCAGGCAAACCTTCCAGTGATCCCTTGCCAATGATCAATACGCATAGAAAAATCAGCTCAGAAATTGGAAGAGACAAAAAAACCCCAACCAAACAAACCAGGAGAGAGGTTATTCTGTGCTGAATAATTTATGGGCGCCAGCCTTTGCTCCGTGAAGGGTGGGAGCAGCTACCTACAGCTCCGAGCTGCGGAAGGAGCAAGGGGTGCCGAAGAAAAATAAACAAGCGTACTCGACATCTCACATTACTGGAGCAAAATACCCTCAAACCCACCCCGACACTGGTGCCTGCCCTGCTGCAAGCTCAGCAAAAGACACCTGGGACGGGAGAGGACAAATTTAGCTCCGGTCTCCAGCGGAGCAAAGCTTTGCTGCTTCGGGAGGTTGCATGGGGCAGGAGGGATAAGAAATCAGAGCACTTGGGCTGAGCCTTCCATGGTGACACAGCTTTAGCTTTGCCTCACCCCCACACCCCAGCTCCAGCCCCTTGGATCCCCGGCTCTCCGCATCCCAAGCCCTGCCCGAAGCTGCAGCGACAGGTGAAGTCACAGAATCACAGAATCTTCACAGTTGGAAAGGACCTTTGAGATCACTGAGTCCAACCATACACACACACAAACCCCCCTACAATCTCTGCCACTAGAGCATGCCCTGAAGTGTCAAATCTAGACATTTCTTAAACACCTCTAGGGATGGGGACTCAACCCCCTCCCTGGGCAGGCTGTTCCAGTGCCTGACCACTCTCAGTAAAGTAATTCTTCCTAATATCTAACCTAAACCTCCCCTGCCGCAACTTCAGACCATTACCTCTGGTCCTGTCATTATTCACCTGGGAGAAGAGGCCAACACCCACCTCTCCACACCCTCCTTTCAGGTAGCTGTAGAGGGCAATGAGGTCTCCCCTCAGCCTTCTCTTCTCCAAGCTAAACATGCCCAGCTCCCTCAGCCTCTCCTCACATGCCCTGGTCTCCAGACCCCTCACCAGCCTGGTAGCTCTCCTCTGGACACGCTCCAGCACCTCAATGTCCCTCTTGTACAGCGGGGCCCAGAACTGAACACAGCGCTCGGGGTGAGGCCTCACCAGTGCCCAGTACAGAGGCACCATCACCTCCCTGCTCCTGCTGGCCACGCTATTCCTGATACGAGCCAGAATGCTGTTGGCCTTCTTGGCCACCTGGGCACACTGCTGGCTCATGTGAAGCTGACCATCCACCAGCACCCCCAGGTCCTTTTCTGCTGGGCAGCTTTCCAGCCACTCTTCCCCAAGCCTGTAGCGTTGCTTGGGGTTGTTGTGACCAAAATGCAAGACCTGGCACTTGGCCTTATTAAACCTCACACAGCTGGCCTTGGCCCATTGATCCAGCCTATCCAGGTCCCTCTGTAGAGCCTTCCTACCCTCAAGCAGACCAACACTCCCACCTAGCTTGGTGTCATCTGCAAACTTACTGAGGGTGCACTCAATCCCCTCATCCAGATCATTGATAAAGATATTAAACAAAACTGACCGGCTGCCAAGAAGATTTCACCCCATTAATCACAACCCTCTGGACACGGCCATCCAGCCAGTTTTTACCCAGTGAAGAGTCCTTCCAGGCTTTAATGAAGCTCCCAAGATTAACTATTAGCACAACTCATGATCAATTATACATGTCCTGCTAAGCCTCCTGCTCGCTTGCAGTTGGGCAAAGGCTTATCTCAGCACTCCTCGGAGCCACCACCAATGCCACACTGGCCTGACAACAGAGAAGCTGCTGAAGGGTCTGCAAGCACCGAGCAGGATTGCCGGCACCACCTGGGGGGGATCCCTGCTCCCCTGCAAACACCCGCGTTACCCCATCTCTTGATGGGCTGCAGGAAGGTCCCAGCGAACACTGGACTTGGTCTCCAAAGGGACAGAGGGGACCCAGCCCCATCAACGTGGAAGTGGACCCATGATGTGGGCATCCAGCATTTAAACTGTCACCAAAGCCAGGCACAGGACATGCGCTTGGGGAGACGGGGACAGTTTCTACCCCTGGGACAGAGAGAAGGGCAAGATGTGCAGCCCCAGCCCCGCTCGCTCCCTGTCCCAGCCACTAAGGAGAAGAGATGGAGCTCTTGGATGGGATACATCCAAATCCACGTCAGAAAAGGAGGTCTCATCACGGCCAACCGATGCTCCTACGCTTCTGAGGAAGGCGAAACGCTACGGGCAGCAACGCAGCTCTCTCCAGAGGCGCTCACAGGGGGAAATGGAGGCTGCAAAACCCCTGGTAAGACTCAGCCGGCTCCTTCCCCTCGTTAAATGACTACTGTGAGGCTCTTCATTAAAAAACACAAACAAGAACGACACAACAACAACACAACCCTCCCAGCCATTAACTTCTTTCATCCTCGAGTACATGGATATTATTTAGCACGTCAATTTAGCTCAGCACGACGCGCGGAGATCGCCGTGACGCATGCCCGCCTCTTGGAGAAGCTGGTGCCTTTTGCATTAGGACCAGGATTATTTTTTTGAGTTAATTAGTCGTGAGCTAATTCTGTTTATTAATTCTGAATGCCGCAGGGGCTGGGTTGGGGTTTTTTTTGTTGTTGGTTTGTTGTTTTTTTTTTTTTTTTCCAGGGCTGTTGGTTTTTTTCACTCTCTTTTCAGCATGGCTCATTATGCGGCTGATGCTGGCTTTGCATCGCCCAAAACCTGCCCCGTCCCCGAGGCAGCTTCAGGCTTTTCTCGATTTATAACCCATCCTACTTTGCATTTTCCCTGGCACTTGCCCTCCACTCGAGATGCCTCGTAGGAGGTGAGGAAAGCTTGCGAGGTTACAGGAGGCAGCAGCGTCAGCCCGGTAATAACCGAACTGCATCAGCAGAGGAACACAGCACGCAGTTATCTTCTCCCTCTTATTTTTTCCATCTAATACCAGTCCCTCTTGGAGACGGAGTGCTGCCCTGGCACGCTTGTAGGGTAGCCTGGTGTAGCTGTTTGCACGTTCTCACCCTGCATCGCCCTATATCCCACGGCAGAAAAAGCCCATCCCTCTGCGGGAAGTGCCCCAGCAGCGGCAAATTCCCCCAGAGGTCTCAAAGCCCCCACCAGCACCTCCTGAGAAGGGCCACCTTGGTGGCTGCCACCCCCCTGCAAGGGATGCGGGTTATTTTTGGCAGCCGTTCCAGTGGCAGAGCAGGAAGGAAGGGAGGGAGGGAAGGAAGGAAGAAAAGGAGGAAGGAAGAGAGCACAGTCGCTGCTCAAACAACGCCAGCGAAGCCACGGGGGTTGACTGCAGCCGTGCACCGTGGGAAGAGCCAACGACCTGCAGGACACCTGCATCCTGCAGCCACGCGGCCACCAGCCCCGCAGAGAGCATCCCTGGGGAACGGGGAGGGCAAAAGGGAGCCTTTTCCCACACCCAGCCCTAGGCAGGTGCCAGGGGACGCGGGGGATGCTGTGTGCTGACAGCAAGGGATTAATGCTGCTCAGATCCAGCGCCAGGACCACGGGGCAGAGCCCTGCCCCAGACGTCATCACATCAGCCCCACGCAAAGCCCTGCTGCAAAGCCCTAGTTTGCACCAGTCCTCCTCGTTTTCCCGGGACGCAGAAGGGATGGGATCGATCCCAGCCGTGATGCTGGTGGTTTGCACCCACCCAACACTTCCACCAGCTCATCACCAGCGCTGCCCGAGATGCAGGTGGGGGAAAAGCCACCCCCGAGCCTTTGCAGACCTCGTGTTTTCATGCAAAAACCTCGAAAACCACACACGCGCGGGGGGCAGACCCTCTCCGGGGGGACCACGCACCCATTTGCACCGCAGCACCCACCTCTGCAGCTCCTTCAGGGAGACGGTGACTCTCAGGCTGTGCCCCAGGAGGAAGAGGGCGGCCAGGATGTCAGCCCACTGCACCATCTCACCCAGCGGGCCCCCCTTCAGCACCCGCGGACTGAAAACATCCCCTGACTCCTCCGTCAGGAAGCCGATATGGATCAAGATCTGGAGAGACAAGGAGAGGGGTCAGTGTTGGGAGGGGTGGTGCTGGGGGAAAGGGAGAAGTTGGGTTTTCCAGCCCAAAATGACTTATGGTCCCTGATTCCCTCCAGCTCATTTTGCAGGCTGTAATTACTCAGGGAAATCATTCAAGCGTAAAGACGAGTGATCTATGTCCAATTAGCAAAGACCCAAGAGTCAGAGGCTACCAGTTCCCACTGACTGGTGTTCTGTATCTTGGGACCACGTTCCCAATGTCCATCAGGGGGGCTCTAAGGGGCTCTATCCCATGGACCAGAGCCGCATCTCCCTGCACACAGGGACTGAAGGGCAGGTCACCGCAAAAACGTGAATGGGAGAGCCGGCACCCTGGGCACCTCTGCGGAGGAGACGTGCCAGCCTCCAGCGGGACATCATCTCCTGTCCACCAGGACCCGTCTCCAAAATTCACCCCATCATTCAGCAGCACTGGTCCTGCGATGTCCTGAGCTCATGCAGAGTCACGCTCATGGACCACAGACTGACCCTGCAGACCCACGTGCTTCCATAAATGAATTTCCCTCCCAGCCCACTCACATCCCAGCTGTCTCCACTCCCCATGTCCCCAGTGCCTCAGCTTTTCCGTGCTCCCCCCACCATGCAATTTGCTCATACGTGTTTCTGGTCCCTTTGCCGGCCCTTCAGCTTCTGCTCGAGGCGCCGAGCCGCCCGCAGCCACTGCTGGGCCAAGTGCCGGATCCTCTTCTTCATGAAGCTGAGGGATTCCTTGCCCGTGCCAATCAGCTCCAGGAGGTGAGCCAGGTCGCTCTGGAAAGCTGCCTAGGAAAGGAGCATGCTCTGTGTTTCCAGTGCAGGGAAAGCAGCCGCAAGAGGAGCCACAGAGCTGCCACGGGGGCTGGCGGAGGTTTGCTCATCGCAGCTGAGGAGCCATGGGTCCCTCCTGGATGGACGACCTCCCCTGGTGCCACCAGACCTGACAGCAGAGCCACTTAATGCACCAAATCCCAGGGGCCCCGTTGAACCCACAGCATCTCGTGGCTTCCTGGATTCCTCAGCTCAGGAGAGACATGGATCTGTTGGAGCGGGTCCAGATGAGGCCATGGAGATGCTGGGAGGGCTGGAGCCCCTCTGCTGTGAGGACAGGCTGAGAGAGCTGGGGGGGTTCAGCCTGGAGGAGAGAAGGCTCCGGGGAGACCTTAGAGCCCCTTCCAGTCCCTAAAGGGGACCAACAAGAAAGATGAGGACGCACCTTTTAGCAGGGCCTGTTGCGATAGGACAAGGGGTAATGCCTTTAAACCAAAAGAGGGGAGATTCAGACTAGATACAAGCAGGAAATTTTTTACACTGAGGGTGGTGAGACACTGGCCCAGGTTGCCCAGAGAGGTGGGAGATGCCCCATCCCTGGAAACATCCCAGGTCAGGCTGGATGGGGCTCTGAGTGACCTGATCTAGTTGAAGATGTCCCTGCCATGGGGGGGTTGGACTGGATGGCCTTTAATGGTCCCTTCCAACCCAAACTGTTCTGTGATTCTATGAAAACCCACGTGCGGCATCATGGCCCTGCTGACAATGCTGGCTCTAAGAACGTTGATTTCCAGAGCCCTGAAGCCACCATCTCCCCTCAGGCACCCCACCAGGGCCGCTGGGACACAGGCTGTCCCCACCTTACCTGCACCCGGGGCAGCGGCGGCGGGGAAGGCAAAGCCACCGTCTGGTTTCGCCAGGGCAAGGGAGGGCAGAACCACTCGACTTCGCTGAGGTAGATGAGGAACGAGCACTCGGTGCCATCCACGCCAAAGAACGCATAGCAGGGGTCGGAGGTCCACCTGGCCCTCATCCACTGCAAGGGGGGCAAAGAAACACATGGGGCTCATCCTCCGGCCGGGAAGGGATGTGGCAGCCCCACAAGCTACCCCTGCTACAGGCAACCTCTATTCTTCATCCTTCTCTAGTTGGGAGCTAGAAACAGAGGGCAGAGGGTGGACAAAGGGCTGCAAACCAGCGTACCCAGCACCAATGCTGACGTTCACCCGCCCTGTGCCTCCAGGGCTGTCCTGGGTTGAGCGACACAGGACTCATTTCTCTTCTAAACTCCACTTTTGGAAGACTCTAGTGTCTGAATTTGTGAAAATATTTCCTTTATCGCCAGCTAGGCTATGTGGGATTCAAGATCTCGGTGTTTTCAAGCCTTGCCAGGTGCGAGGATGAGGAGGAGCGAGGCCTGGGCATTTGACCAACAGGATTATTTCATACCATGAACGTCACATTCTATATAAATCAGGAAGTTTGCAGTGTAGTTTCTCTCTCCCTTGATGGTGGCAGTCCAGAGAAACTCCTTGTCCTGGTGCCGGACCCCTGAGCCCATGCCTTCCTCCCGAAGCCTCAGCGCTCACCGTGTCCCACATTTACTGTCCCCTGCTGGGAGCGCACAGCTTCCTGCTGATAGAATTGGCTGAGTATAATTCTTATATATCTTATATTAGTATTGGGACTAATACTGGTTCTTTAGTATTATTGTTAATTATTCAGTCTTATCCTATTAAATCTATTTATATTTCAACCCTTGTGTTTCCTTGCTTTCCCCGCTTCCCCTTTCCGGGTGGGGAGGGGTCATCGGGTGACAGAATAATTGTCTAAAGGACAACAAATTGTTATGGGTTTTCTCAAACCCTAACGAGAGCACGCGGGGCAGAGGAAGAGCCAGGAGGGTTTGCCGGGGGCTCACTGGGTTTCTAGCACCCATCCCCAGCATGGACACATGCCTTCCCCGGGGGGGCACAGTCATTAGGAAAATCCTCACTCCAGGGTTTTCTTCTCCGTAGCTTTGCCGGGGAGCGAGCCGAGCTGCTGAGCTCATCGCCCCGGGCGCAGCGGGGCCAGGGCACAGATCCAGTGGTCCCCGAGGATGATTTCACAGGAGGAGATGATATTCACGCAGGAGAATAACCAGCGACCGCAGCACCGATTTATCACCCCCCTCCTCCCCGCGGGCTCTCGCCAGCCTCTTCCTTAATTCAACCATAAAAACAAATCTACTCGGGAGACAGGTCGCTGCGCCCGATATGTAAAACGCAGCAATCACCCGGACAGGAGATCGAATTACAGCCTTCCACAATTAAATTACATTCCGAATTTACTCAAATCGTGGAAGTAAAGGATGCCTAGCACCAGGGGAAGAGGAAAATACAACCTCCTCCCCCTCCTCCCCCCATATCATTTTAAAATACCCTTCAACATCTTCTCAGGGAGACTCGGCCCTGCAGAAGCCTGAGCTTGAAGCAGGAGGCTGGGAAGGGGAGGGAAGAGGGAGACGCTTTTAATTAGTTCATGTAAATATGCTCTCTGACAAAGCAATCGCGCTCCGGGCCAAATGCCAGGCTGCATTCAGGTGTAAAGAGCAGGCTGGGTCAGGCAGGACATCCTATTTGAGACGGAGGTCCTGGCCACCTTAACGAGACGCTCTTCTGTGCGATGCTGAGATTATTCCCCAGACACCAGCTCACGCTCCAGAGATATTTGAAGCCGATGTGACAGTGCTCTCCCCCTCGCCGTGCTTCTGTCATTAAACACAGAAAGCACAGGCAGGGAGGGCTGCAGGCAGAGCTGCTCTCACCGAGATGGTTCTCCTGCTGCCTGCACACCTCTGGGTACCATGGCTTCAGTGCTTCGTACAGCTAAAACCAAAGGCATATGCCTCAAACTGAAAGAGGGGAGATTTAGATTGGATATTAGGAAGAAATTCTTGGCTGTGAGGGTGGTGAGCCCCTGGCCCAGGTTGCCCAGAGAAGCTGTGGCTGCCCCATCCCTGGAAGGGTTCAAGGCCAGGCTGGACGGGGCTTGGAGCAACCTGGTCTGGTGGGAGGTGTCCCTGCCCAGGGCAGGGGGTGGCACTGGGTGGGCTTTAAGGTCCCTTCCAACCTGAACCATCCTGTGATTCTATGATTATTGGAGGAAAACAGTTACGTTTGTATAGCAAAGGCTCCCAGAGGAGGTCAGACACACGTCCCTTGTGCTTTCTCCCTCTGCTTTCCACATCTTTGGCTTTCTGCCACATCTTTGGCTTTCTGCAACGGGATGCACCTGTCCCATTTTAAAGCAAACAGTTTTATTCTGGAAAGCATCCCCTCTTTCCACTGCCTTTCCCAGTTTAACCCCCGGCATTGTTGCTTTGTGTCCTTCCCAGCACCTTCCACCCCAGGTCGAGACCCTCTCCCAGACGGGGAACCCCGACTCACCTCCACTTTGCCAGCGCAGTCAGGGTACTTGGGGTCCCTGGGCACCTCACACTGGTCCCTCCTGCCTTCCACCACTGCAGAACGACAATTTGGGCATGGGGAGAGCTGGGAAGTGCCGGTGGAGCAGCTAGAAACACTGGAAGGGGGTGGGATGGGATGGGATGGGATGGGATGGGATGGGATGGGATGGGATGGGGCTGCCAGCCCCCAAGCACCTTCATCGGCACTGCAGCCGGGCCGGCAGACAGCCCCATCCCACTTGATGGAGCAGGACACCAAGATGTGAAACATCTTCCCCAAGGTCAGGGAGGAAACAGAGGACGCTCCCCAGCCACGCTTCAACGCCAAGAGCACGTTCCCCTTTCCTAAATCCCAGCAGGGCTCTTTATAGCACCTCCCTGCTGCTCTCAGCCTGCTCCTGAGCCCAGGTCCCACCTATCCACGCTCCTGTTAATCACCCGCACGCAGGCTGCAGTATCTAGGAAGCACTTGACAGCCTTTACACTGTAAAAATGCAATAAAAATTGTCCTGCTGAGCTGCCAAGAGAAGACTCAACCCCCGGGGCTGGCTCCAGAATAAGGCACAAAAGTGGCTAAATACCAGTAACAGGATCTTTTTCTCCCCTCTGTGGTTGGATTAATAAAAGACACCGCCCCTCCTATAAGCCCTCCTTTGCCTATATCGAAAAAAGCATGAGGTGGAAGAGGCAACGGAAGCATCTTCTACCTGGTGATGCCAGCCCAAACCTTGCGAAATGGGCAGCCGTGAGGAGAAACATCTGGAGCGCGCAGCTGCTCTCCCAGCACTGCCGGGGTGGGATGGGAACGTCTCTCCTGGCGCTGACTCCCAGGCCCCGGGCTTTGGATGCAAACCGCCACGTTTTTCTATCCCGGTGTTTGTGCTGGCACTGCTCCTCATCTTTAATTCTGTGGGGTTTATTTCTGACAGCAATTCAGATCTGTCACCATTCCTGCCCCTTGCAGGCACGAGTTTCCCAGGTCTTGCTCCTCTGCAGATTGATCCTCCCCACTCCCGAGTCCTCCTGGGCCAAGTGAGGCAACGCTTTCAGGAGAACATTATTGCTGTCAGAGACCACGGAGGGCAGATCCCTGTGCAGCCTCCTTTTCCAGCCTTCCTGGCTCTAATAGCAAGGGGAGAGTCCTGGAAACCTCCAAGAAGGCTCAGACTGCACTGAGGACCTCCTCTCCCTCAAAGAGATGGTGTCACCATGTGCTGTGTCCACACAGAGTTGGACACAACAGCCCTAGGAGCTCTGCCAAAGAGCTTCAGGTGTCCCGCTTAGCCCTGCAGGCAGGAGTGAGTTGGGTAACCTCAGATCGGTGTCCATTCCCCTGCATTTTTACCAAATCTTTCCTGGTAGGCTTGGCTGGATCTCCCCATTGCAACCGCATAGGAGGTCTGGAGCATGGGGACCTCTGGGGACACTCACCTTTCCCGTTCAGGAGGCTGTTCCGGAGAATCTGGTCTACTTTTATTGCGATGTCTGAGACGTTTTGAGCTATAGCTTGGATCCTCTCCATCAACCCGGCTGCTGGCTGGAACCTGGGGAAAAAAACAAATGGACCCTGGAAACTTGATGCCTCACCCAAGGGTGACGCCCAGGGGTGCTTCCAGCAAATCCGTCACCCTTGGAAGCTGCCAGCAGGTTGAATTTAGCTCCAGGATGCAACAAACATGGGAACGCCTAATTCAGTGTGTACCCAGCAAAGAGGTTTGATGAAAAACCTCTGTAAATCAGTATTCTGCCATTTTTCGCAGTGTGCTGATAAACGCGGCTACATCTGGGCATTTTACAGCGAGAAATATTAAATAGGCTGGAAAACAAAAATCTTTTCCTTATTTCAGATGTGCTACGCTTGAAAACCCTCTGCTGTGATCATTGGCCTCGCGGTGCATGCAGGAAGCCGTGCTGGGAAAAAAAGGGAGGGAAAAACCCCAAAATGCAGAGAAAGGAAGGCAAAAGTGGAGGAGGGCTGAGGCAGGTCGTGGGCCTGGAGCAGACCGCAGACAGATGCAAGACACGCGGGACACGTGGATGGCCTGAGCCAGCCCATCCAGCCAAGACTTGGGGCCAGGGTGCCAGGGCGAGCGTCGGCAGCACGGCAGGAGCCGGGATTGAGCCGGGTATTGCAGCCCCAGCCCCAGCTCCCCTCCTCCCAACCAAGGCTCCAGATCAGATTCCACCCGTTGGAATAGCCGTGGATGTCGTTGATCGAATGAAACCTCGCCATCAATAGCTGGGTGAACACCACCATTAAACTCATCTACTTAACATGTCATGCAGGTGGAGCGAGAGAGCACTGTAAAGAGGCCAGATGTCAATTAAAACCTGGCAAAATATACCAAAGGGCAAGAGAACTCGACCCGTCAGCGGCGGTGCCCTGCCAGGCCTGACAAGGGGCGAGCTTCCCACTTCCAGCACCTCGCCCGCCATTCCCACCGCAAACCGCCCCCCCGTCTCGACGAAGCGCGGTTATCGCAGTAAATCATTTCCCCTTCTGCAGCGCCTGGGTCATAAGTTTTTCCTCCTGCTGCCGCCGCCGAGATCATTATAATACAAGGAAATGTCACAAGCAGTGAGCAAAAAACCAAAAGGGCTACCTTGAGTACTCTTGGCACAAAAAATATGTGCTGATGTCAGGCCCTTCCCGGGGAAGTTTTATGTTCCTTCTCCAGCAGATCAGTGAACCCGAAGGCTGGGATTTAAAGTACCTCTGTCCTCAAGGCTAAAAAAATCCTAGTTTTATGAACCGATACTGCTTCAGTTGTTGATTTAAAGTCCATTCGCCAGCAGCGAGCAGCCCACATTTTTCCTTCTGGCGTGGTTTATGACCATCAATATTCAGCCTGCGTATCTCCACAGGGAGCCACATATCTTAGGCTTTTAAGAAATAATAATTATATGCAGAGGACACCATTGCCCCCAAGTAACTTTCAACCTTTGCAGAGAATAAACCCCAGGTATCCTGCCAGCTGCTGTAACTGCGGCAGTGGGGAGGCTGCTCATGAGGCCCCGGTAAAATACGGGCACAGAAATGACCTGTGATAAGCTGTGCTTGTCAGCATGGCTCTGAGGAGATAAAACCCTCCTGGGCTGACGGCTGCAGAGCTCTGCCAGCCCTGAAAAGCTTGCAAACCCCCCCATTTCTGCAACCCTTTCTTCCACCGGCAAGCAGCCGTCAGACCAGGTGGGTGATACACAGGCGCTTGGTAAGCAGGGAAACCTGGGATGGGCAGCTTAGGAGCAAACATCCCAAGGATGCAGTGAATTTAAAGCCAGCGAACCCAACCTCCTGCTCCAACAGCAGGAGAGGGACATTGGCTTGGTGGAGATGCTCCTCAGGTTGCTCCATCACCCATGGCAAGGAGAGAGGATGAGCACAGCCACGACAGCCCTGCTCCCATGCTTCAGAGAGCCTAGGTCAGCCCACCATCCAACTGCTGCCTCCTCCCAGAAGCTATCCCAATTCTCACCTGGCTCCAAACCCCTCCTAGACACCCAAGTAATTAGGTGAAACCAAAAAGTCAACAGCAACCTCGGTCCCCATCTGCTCTCTGATGACCTCCAGACCTCAGCTCAGCCAGGGCTGAGCACCACTCACCCACAAACACGTTCGAACAACAATCAGGATCGTTATCCTAAATAAATGGCTTTCTTCTGGGCTCAGCCTAAATCCTGCCAGAGCTCTGGCCACAGCGGTAGTTTCCACTGGGTGACAGAACCCGTGCCAACTTGCTCAGCTCTTGCAAGCTAAAGCTGCTCCCCAAACACAAAGATCTCAACTCGAAGCCCTTTGATGGCAAACGTGTGATGGTCACACTCAGACAGCACTTCTAATTCTCGCAAACAATTCTCAGCAAACAAGGCAGCCCCACGAGGCTTTCCCTGAAATGTAGACAAAGTGACCCAAAAAATGTCCACCGCGGTTCTTGGCATGTATTAAGAAGATGGAAAAACGGTAGAAAACTTCCCTCCAAGACAAGGAACCAGGCTCCCATCTCCCACCATCTCATCGCTCTTACTGGTCACACTAGTTTTCTCCAAATCCCCATGCCTTTGAGCGAGGGGCTTGATGCTCGGGGTGCGCAGTCGTTCCCCCACGTCGGGAGCTCTGATGGGCCCCAGCGTTAGCTCTAACAGGGGTGGCACCGAGTCAGCCTCGGTGTGTTTATCTCCTGGGCAACAAGGCCATCACTTGAGCAACAAATTTCATTTAACATATTAGAGAGACGACAAGGAGGTTCAGCCCAAGTTACATCCCCTATCATGACAGTGATTTGTCACCTGGGCAGAGGACAAGAAAATAAGACATTTAAAGCAAAACCTCAAACACAAAAAGGGTTTCTGTAGCTCGTCAGAATCTGGTGCCTTATTCTTAGTAACTAGAGACACTGGGAATTACAAGGTAAGTGGCTTATTGTGCTCAGTGACAGCGAAGCAGAAGGGGAATATCCCACCGCATATCCCCATCGGAGCTGGGATGCCAGCTCGGTCTCCGGAAAGAACAACTCATTTCCAGCGCCACCGCCGCGCTGCAAGCGGCAACGGGCTGCTTTTTTTTTATTCCTTGTTGCTTTTTAAATTTTTCTATAGCGACAATATAAATGCCACCAAAACGCGCTGGGGCTGTGCCAGCTATTGAAACTATAGTAAATTACTATGGGTTTGCTAGAACAAATTTTTCCCTGGGACCTTAAAACCGTTTACTACAGCAAATACAGTACTTTTACTTCTAACCATCAATATTGATTTCATCTTTATTATTTTCAGATTTATACTTCCCCATGTTGATTAAGATTCAGATCACACTGTGCCTTATAATGCACTGTATACAGTATTCATCTCATTTCAAAAACTGCTATTAAGATGTATCTTTCCCCACTGGCAGATCATTTGCCATATAATATAGCCGGAGGTTGAGCTTTCCTTTACTTTTTTATGCATTAATTTGGGTCCCTTCACTTTGTCTCTTGTCCCCAACCGCGCAGCAGCAGCTCAGATTCAGCCTGCTTATCCCTTTACAAGGCACTGTATTTTTATTGCCTTTTCTAAAAGTGGCATTATGAAAAGATGAATCTCTTTCTATTTGCGTGTTGTCTTCATAATACAAGCCTTAAACATATTTGCTTGCTCTTCCGATATTTCTTGCTATTAACTGGTGAAAGCGGTGACTTTGGGAAGACGATACAGATGGAGAAAAGCAGATATTTTGAAGATAATACATCAACAAATGCAACATTCACACAGAGCAGTTTACCAGAGGATTTCAACTTGCTCATTACGATGTCTGTGCTGCCGTTTGCATCTTTAAAGATTGATTTTTTTTCTTTTTTTTGCCCAAGGACCCAAGGCAGAGCGGAAAGCAGCCGGGAAGGTGCCCAGGACTGGTGCTGGGCTCTTGCTGCTTCCCTGCTCCGAGGACACCCATCACCCCCCAATCTCCAGCCCCACCAGAGCCTCACTCTACAGGACACGGAGCTGAAATCCTGGAGGCAGCACTGGTGGATAACCCTTCCAGGCAATGGGAAAAGGGCCTTTCCCATCCTCCTGGCTCCTGCTGCAACATTTGAGGAGCTGCCCGTTAAAATAGCTGGGGTATCTCCTGGAGAAATGAACGCCTAGGGCATCTCCAGTGGGTCACCCCGCAGGCTTGGGCTCCCATCCATCCATCCCTCCCTCCCTCCCTCCCAGTGGGATGAGCTTGGAGTTGCCCAACAGCTAGTGGGGAACGAGCTGAGGAAAACCCAGGGTTCCCCAGGGATGCGGGGAAAAGCCCTCCTCCAAGTGCTGGATAACTGAATAAAGGTGATTTAAATCTCTGAGAAGATGGGGCAATTAAGAGCTTTGCTCTTCTGCCATAAGAGGATCCAAGAAAACCTCATCGATGCTGGAGGCAAAACTTTTTTGGGGGATCCACGCCCTCATGCGCGTCCCTGCATCCTCTTGGGCTTGCACCCAAAAGGCGGGGAGCCAGGGCTGCCCACAGGGAAAAGGGCAAGGACACGAATGGGGTAACGGGGGGGCTGATGCTCTCCCTAAAATGTGGGTCCTGGTCCCCTGACACCGATGCTCCCAATGGCATTGATGGGAAGATGCAGCGGCGGCCGGGCGAGCGCCCCGCTCATGCGGCTCAGCTGCCTGTTTTGTGTTGATTTGACTTGTAATCCTGGGTTTAATCCTCATAACTCCGGTGCTGGAGCTATTACCCTAAGTTTGGATAAACAACCTTGGCTCGGTTTGAGGCGGGGGGCCGTGCAGTGGGGGGGCAGCAGGCGGGGTGCCGAGATGGGGAGCGCAGGGGGGAGTCCCGTGCCCTGCTCCGCTTGGGAAAGGCTCAGACCCCCAGGGAGCAGAGCAAAAGCCCGAAGCCCTGGTTGCTATCAGCTTGGCAGAAATTTTATGGGTGGGTTTATGCTTCACAGGCAGCTCCTGCCAGTCAACTGGATAAAAATTTTAAAATAAATAAAAACATTTTTAAAATCCCACAGCAGCGTAGGCTTCCAATGCAATTTCTGGTGTCTCCGTACACTGCAATCTTTTCCATTACACCTCAGGGCTGAGACAACCAGCTCGGTCTCCCCTCCAGGGACACCTGAATAAAGACCCGAGTTCGCCCTCGCCGTGTTTGCGCTTGTTGGGAATTCATGCTGGGCAAATATCCCAGCGGATGTGTTTTGGGATGGGAACGTTCCTTGGAAACTCATCCGAAGCAGGTATCGCATGATGCACAGGCAGAGCCCTGCCTGAACTCCTCCAAGCTACGTAATAAATACCGGAACATTGTACTCACTAAAGTACTTCCATTTATTTTCATTTCCATTCACTGTAGGTGACGTTTCTCACGCAAATGCATTTAGAGGACCAGACCCTGAGCCCGCGGAGGATGCTACCGTTTTAGCGAGCTGGCAACAAATTTCATGAAAAAAAAATAATGGTGAAAACCAACTTCCCAGTCAAAGCCAGGACCTTGCCAACGTAGGCCAGCAAAGTATAACCGAGATGAAAATATTTTATGCATGCCATAAAGCGCTCTGAGCTCCTTCCCAGGTGGAACACGATGCCGAAACCAGAAGCCCAAACCTTCGCTTCCCCGCTGGCTCCCAGAGCAGCCCCGAGCCCGGCCATACGCCCCGGCAGCAGCGGGGCTATTTTACGTGAACACAAAGGGTCACGGACCGGCGGGTTACGGGATCAGTCACTTTGATATATGTTAATCTTCACTTGATTGGGGCATAAATCAGATCTATTTGCCTATGTGCTTGAGTGGCCTGATGCCGGCTGTGAGAAACCGCCTTCGGTGAGGCACAGACACGTCGCCAGCCTCGGCGGTCTCCACCAAGAGGCACCTGCCAAAAAAATTAGACCAAAAAATACCCAGTTTTGACCACGATCCCCGGGGCAGGGGATCCCCTGGACGAGACACTCTCCCGAGCCTGTGCTTTTCTACAGCCCTCAGCCTCGCGTTCTTTGCCAGCTGGCGTTCCATGGGCACGCTCCACTTCGTTTTGGGTTATTTTGGCAGCCTGTGTGTCCACCATCAGCACTGCAGCCTCCAAAGACGCCCCTCTCCATCGTGCCCATTCCCCCCCAGCGGGGAAGCCCCTCCAGAGGGAGCTGCTGGCTCCCAGCTGCTCCCAAATCAGGGATGGAGGATTAAGGGGATCTGATTTTCCTCGTAGGGTAAATCACAGCCCCGAAGGTACCGTGGTGCCACGCTGCTCCCCACCCCGCAGCACCATCACCAGCCTCCCCGAAGCCCTGGGCTCTGGGTCCCGAGGGCTCTCCCTGTGCAAACCACCAGAGACAACACACCCAACCGCGGCACAGAAACCGCCACCGACAGCACTTTGCCTCCCCGCGTTAACGCACCGAGAAGCCTCCTTTGCAAAGCCCTGCGATAAAGTGGCCCCCGGCGCATCAATGTTTCGGGCTGGAAAGGCACAAAATAAACAGCAATCAAAGCCAATCACAAAATCAGGTTCCGCAAATTGAGCTGGGGGAGGTACGAGCCTGGGGGCGGGAGGGGAGGGTGTGAGTGACCTGGGCATACGTGGGCACCTGTACCCCAGCCCATCACCCTCCCAATGAGCCCAGAGCCCCTCGAGCAAGGTGGGGGCACGTGGATAGTGGCCTGCTAGTGGTACACAGCCACCTCTCTGCTCTGCTTTAGAGGGAAAAGCGATTTCTCCCAGCTGCCAGGCATGAATTTCCCTGTGCATCTCCTCCCCTGACCCTAATGGGGACCCCAGCAGCACGGGGTCCTCCGAGACCCCCTGCGCTGTGCCCTTCCCCTCTAATCTAATGCCAAAAGCATCCAGGACTGGGCTGGAGTTGTCCTCAGAGCTGGTAGAAACACCTTGCTGCTTCAGGCAGGATGAAACAACTTGCGGGACCCGTGAGGAAGGAGGGCACCGGGGAGGAAGGCTCCCGCAGTGCTGGCTGCTGGGGTCCCTTGCCAGCCGCATCCCTGATGCTGCTCCCAGGCTGAGTCTCACTCGGCAAAACAACCACCCGGCAAAGCTGGGCTGGGTTGTAGGACGGGTCTTACCTTCCCCATGGCTTGGTTTGGAGCTCTGGTGCGTGTCCAGAAAAGGGCCATGAGGATGATCCGAGGGCTGGAGCACCTCTCCTGTGAGGACAGACTGAGAGAGTTGGGGTTGTTCAGTCTGGAGAAAAGAAGGCTCCAAGGAGACCTTATAGTAGCCTATAGGGGACCTACAGGAAAGCTGAGGAGGGACTTTTTAGGATGTCGGGTGATGGTAGGACTAGAGGGAATGGATTAAAACTAGAGATGGGACGATTCAGACTGGACGTTAGGAAGAAGTTCTTTACCATCAGGGTGGTGAGACACTGGAACAGGTTGCCCAGAGAAGCTGTGGCTGCCCCATCCCTGGAGAGGTTCAAGGCCAGGCTGGACGGGGCTTGGAGCAACCTGGGCTGGTGGGAGGTGTCCCTGCCCAGGGCAGGGGGTGGCACTGGGTGGGCTTTAAGGTCCCTTCCAACCCAAACCATTCTATGATTCTATGATTCTGCTGGCTCTGGACAGCTTCCACACCACGTAGCACCAGCCTGACCTTGCAGATGCCCTTGATGAGCCCCCCCGCACGCCGAGGAGATGGGGAGAGGATGCGTGGAGGGGTCAAACACCACTCCGGGCTCACCTGGATAGCAGGGAACCACAGCATCTGGCAGTGATTCCTCTCAAGCCAGCTTATCAACGGCGACAATTCAGGAATTAATAGAGCCAAGCTGGCAGGATGCAGGAACATCACCCATTTAGTGTCATATTGTGAGACTTTTAATTACTGGGGGAATATGGAGTCATGTAATGATTACAAGAACAAATACTTAAAGTGTGTGGAAATTAACTGAGCCTTGGCAGTAATTAAGCTTGAAGATTAATCAGTCGTTAGCAAATAACACCCTTTGCAGGCTAACTGCTATGTGGGGGAGAGGGACAACCAGGGATGCTGGAGCTGCAGACCTCAGTCTTCCCCCCTGCCACTTCCCCGGGGGACACGGGGCATGTCGGGGGCAACCTGGCCCCTGGGAAAGGGCTTCTCCGAGCCCCAACACCATCGGGTGACGGTGCCAGCTTGGGTCAGCCACTTCGGACCCCCTCCCTCCCTCCCTCCCCAGCACTTTCCATCAGGGGACCAACACTTCCACTGCAAACTAATATTTCCCTTGCCCAGTAAATAGCTCTCCAGGAGGCTTCCGTAAGTACTTCTAATTTCTTTCCCCTCGGATGATTTACGAGGGTTGCATTCAATTAACAGCGGTATTGATTTTTCTGCAGCTGAGTGGCAGGCTGCTGGCCCTCGTTAGGGAACCCATCCTTCACCTTCCCGGGGAGGGCTGGAGAAAGGAATCCAACCTGTGTCCCCTTACCCCAGCGTGACATCCCGCAAAACCCCTGGGCGGCTCTTCTAAGGAGGATATTGGACGTTGGGGTCTTCCAAGAGTTGTATCTAGAGCATTGCCAGGGGCTGGTGGGCTGCACATAGAGGCACCTATAGAGTGTTCAGTCAGACGGCACCTATGGAGCAAGAAAGATCTTGGAGCGACTTCCAGCCACGTAAAGCTGCCTGCCCTGGCAGCTGGGAGGCTTTCCAAGGCAGGTCATTAATTACACCCTATTTATTTAAATTCCCCATTGCACTTTCCAAGGGGAAAAGCCATCCCTGCCCTCCCCCGGAGCGGTGCTGGAGGAGGACAACGCTCACAGGGGCTCTGAGTGATTAATTATTGGGCTATTCCATAAAGCCCACTGAAGCCTTCACCTCTTCATTTGGGCTCTGCAAAGCCAAGCTCTCCCAATTTCATCGGAGATCCAGCGTTAAGCAGGAGAGCGCTTTGTAAAACCAAGAATTAATCCACTTTTGCACAGGTGGAATTGCAAGCCCGCGCTCGTGGCTTTGCTGAGCAGGGAAGGAGACGAAGGCGACCGCTGTGCTAACCAGAGACGCTTTAAAGAATAAAATCCCTTTGAAATTAGCACCCTTTAATTGTATTATCTCTCGCTGACAGCTTCAAGTCGGTCACTGGTGATCAAAGAGACAGTGAAAGGGAGGGAAAGTGGAAACAAGCCCTTGGTGGAGTCCCAGCATCCTAATAACGAACAAGACCAGGGCGTCTCCACGGCTGTGGGGCTGATCTGTGGTCAGGAGACACCGCTCCGTCCCAGTGCGGATGGTGATGTTCGTCTCCCCCTGGCACAGGGGGTCCCCAGGGGCTGCAGCCAGTTACCCCCGCAAGGGATGGAGACCACAGCACACCTCTCCCCAGGTCCATGGGGTCTCAGCCCAGGTTTTGCACCAGCTGTTATTAGATTCCCATTGGGATGCTCCGCACAGATCTGGAGAGCATCCATCTGAGCAGCGGGGTCAGCCCGGAGCCGGGCTCTGCTCGGAGCAGGGCGGCAGACGGGGTACATTGGCTCTGCACCCTTCCAGCTGCCCCGTGCACCCCACAAAGGAGGGCAGGGACCGGGACACACCAAGAAAGGTCCCTACGGATGAGGGAGCACGCCTGGCAGCAGAGGCGGAGCCGCTCAAACCTGCTGAGACCCTGCACAGCTGTAACTTCCAACACGTCTCCTCTGACCACAGAGCTCAGCCAAAGCCGGGGGCTGCAGGGAGCGAGGGGAGCGCTCTGCAAACGCTTCACAAGGGTTTGCAAACGCTGCCAGTGCTTCGTTGCAGACCAGCACAGGGAAAATCCACCCACAAGAGACCCCTCCACCATGGGTGCTCCATCTGGAGATGCTCTGCCCCACGACCAAAACCTGATCTTCAGAGGCCAGGAGAAGACAGGGATTGGTTTTGATGTAGGATCAAGTGATGGGACTTGAATGCATTAAGGGGTAATTTACATGGAACAAAAGGCGATAAAAACTAGTTGTCCCTGATTTTCTATTCCTGGAAATTCTGTAATCTCAACCGCTGAAGCCCATCTCAGCACATACACAAAACCCAAGGCTGTTTTGATGTGCCGGGTCCATCAGCTCCCATCCCCTCTGGTCTCTCCAAGCAATGGCCCCGGTGCCACCAGCCACACGGCAGACCCCAAAAGCGAGATCCCCATCTGCAGCGATTGCTGCCAGTTCACGGAAATGCTTTTAAGTTTATCTCGTGGCTGCTGGCGTACAGAAATCACCATCACCTGAAATTACTGGTTCTTTTAACAGGAGATTGGCCAAGAAAAGCATCAAACGTGAGCGAGCGCCTTCCAGTCGCTGATTGCAAATAGCCCTGTCCGTTCCTCTCCGGGATTACCGTCGTCCTCCTCGCACGCTTGGGGACCAGCCAGCCTCGTAACGACAAAATCCCCACCACCTGCCATTACCCAGGTAAATTACATTTTTTTTCAGTGGTGGAAATTACGTTACTTAAAAGGCAAGACCTTGCACTCCGAGGCTGCCTGTGCAGCTTTAATTCACGCGTGCACGCAGTACGGCGCAGCACAGCCTTTAATTACAGGCTCACTTACTCTATTTTCCATGATAGGCGCAAAAGAGACTTGTAAGGAAAGCGAGGGAGAGAAGTGGAAAGAAGGACGGAAGGAGGGAGGCACAGGAAGCCCCGCCGGCTGCCGAGCGGCAGGAGGCAGAGGTGGGAACGCCCTTGGGATGCACCGCAGCTCCCGCGCCGGCCCTGCTGGCACGGCACAAGGCAGCGGTGACCACTGCATGTCACTCTCGTGTCACCTGTGGCTCCGCCTGAGCAAAACCTCCGCTGGCATCTTTTCCGCATTGCAAAGTTTGTCCCAAGTGCTGCCCTTCTCTTTCTCCATCTCCGCCCCTCCACATTCCAGTCGCTTCAGTCACCATTTTTGCAGACCTTGGCGTGACAGCCAAATTAGTATTAATAACTGTTTAAAGGCTCTCAAAGCAAAGGGAAATGTCTCTTTAGCAAATCACCATGTCACAATGGGAAGGCCTGATGGCATCTCTTGTGCTCTCGAGTAGCCGGCGATAGATCCCAGCTACCGCATCTCCGAGCTGGGAGGGATGCGCTGGATCACGGGGAGCCGGGATGGCAGCTCCATGCAGAGAGTGTTTTGGGACCTGACAGTTTGCTCCTATTTCATTGCTCAACTCCAAGGCTGAACGTATCAGCCCTGGGTTTCAAACAACAATCACTCCCACAGCTACCCGAGGAATGCGGGCACAAAGAAACCGGCCTGAGCTCGCTCTGGGATTTAATGGCAGAGGGAGCACAGCCCACGCACCAGGTCCTGCTCCAGCCATCAGCCAGTCCCACCTCCAGCTCCACCACAGCACGGCGGTGGAGAGACGCCCTCCCACACTGCACCACCAGCAGCTGAGACAGGTGCTACAGGAAACCCCCCAAATTTCAGAAATCCCAAAAGAAAAGAGGTCCAGAAATGGCAAACACCAAGACCTGCCCAAGCCCCGTGTCCCGGTGGGCTCCACCATTCCCGCGCAGCGGCTCAGCCCAACATGGGGTTGTTTTTTTTTTTGCTCCTGCAAACCCCCCCGAGCCCGGCGTCGCTCCGCAGGGTCTGCACGGGGCATCGGCACGGCCGACTGACCTGTCCAGAGGGAATCGTGCTTCGTCCCCTTTGTGGAAGTCAGTGCTATTCTCCAGCCTGGCCAGGATGTCCATCTTCTTCATCAGCATCTCCAGCATGTCGCTCATTCGCCGCAGCACCCCTCGGGACTCCAGCGCACCCATCACTGCAGGCACACAAAGAGCAAGCGAGACACGGTCACGGGCTGGGTGCTGCCGTGTCGGACCGGGGAAACCCCCTCCCCATGGCTTCAGCCCCAAAACCGCCCACGCTCCTGTTTTCCCCCATCCCTGCTGATGGGCTCAGTAGTTTATAGAATCATAGAATGGTTTGGGTTGGAAGGGACCTTAAAGCCCACCCAGTGCCACCCCCTGCCCTGGGCAGGGACACCTCCCACCAGCCCAGGTTGCTCCAAGCCCCGTCCAGCCTGGCCTTGAACCCCTCCAGGGATGGGGCAGCCACAGCTTCTCTGGGCAACCTGGGCCAGGGGCTCACCACCCTCACAGCAAACAATTTCTTCCTAATATCCAATCTAAATCTCCCCTCTTTCAGGTTAAAACTGTTACCCCTCGTCCTATCGCTCCACTCCCTGATCCAGAGTCCCTCCCCATCTCTCCTGGAGCCCCTTTAGGGACTGGAAGGGGCTCTAAGGTCTCCCCGGAGCCTTCTCTCCTCCAGGCTGAACCCCCCCAGCTCTCTCAGCCTGTCCTCACAGCAGATGGGCCCCAGCCCTCGGATCACCAAACATCTGGTTGCCCCACTGTCCCCTCCCTGGCTCTGCCAACAGCCCCACAGCCCCATGGGTTAACCCCTGTCTGTGCCCAAATCCCACCAGGCTGCCGCAGCTCCCGGTAGCCAGCGGTTACACCAGCCCTGGATCCAGCATCCTCACTTGCCTCTCCGGGCATGAATTCCTGACTCGTCCACCCGATCCAGCCCATCCCAAATGCTTACGGGAAACCAAGTTTATTCTCAAACCCTACCCAAAGAGCCTTTCATTTTGTGCTTTCATTTTTCACTCTCCAAGACCCACCTAGCCCAGCATCCTGCCTTTGACAGCACCGTGCAGGCGATGCTGAAGGAAAAACACGGGAAACGGAGGCAAATAGGTGGTTTTCCCCCAACACATCCTCCCAGCAGCACCGGATTTTCCTGTTGCAGGGAAGAATTCGTTTTCTACCCAAATCTGCTATGGGGCGGGTGCCCCAGCACTGGAAATAGCTCGCTGCCGGTACGCTGCATCTCAGAAAAAAAAAAAAAAAAACAACGCAGTAGGGAAAGCCCCTGATTTCCAGCCCCGTTTAATGCTCTGCTTCCTATGGGTTTGCACAGCTCCGACGCGCTGCTGGGCTGGAAGCGCCGGGGGACGAGGAGCTGCTGGCTCCCAGTTTGATCCGCTGTCTGGGGACAGGCAGCCCCCAGCCCGAAGCCAGGGAACAGAAAAATAAAGCTCCTGTTTCATCTCAGCGCGGCTCATTTCACGTTAGTAATAACTTAATCAGCGCATAATCCCCTGAACTTCTCCCGTTTAGCTTATCTCCACCGTTCCACTCACATCTGCTTTTCAAGAGGCAGCACATATTTAATTTAGGGAGCAGCAGGAGCCGGGTGTGCAGCGCTGGGAAGGCGAGCGGCTGCCGGACACCCCAGGTGGCTACCGGGACATCTCACACATCTCCAAGTAGATGCCAAAACCGGGTGCTGCAAAGCCAGAGGGTGGCTGGGCTGGTGCATCCCCTTGGTCCCGCAGCCCGGCACAGCAGAGACGCAGCCCCAGCTCCCTCCCCGCTCCCCCAGGAAATCACCCGCTCCAGACGCTGCGGTGGAGCCCCAGCTGCCGGGGGTGGGTTCTCAGCTGTGATGGAGAGGGGCTGCATCGGCATCACAGCTGAACTGGGGACTCTGGCACCCACACGTCCCCCCAGCAGGCTCTCCCCCCACCAGGCACCACGAGAGCATCACGTCACCACATCGGCTTGTCGTTGTCGGACGCACGGCACGTGAACACCGGGGTACAAGCCAACCCTTAACCCCTCAGAGAAGCTGACACCGGACCAGCCAGACCTCGCCACGGGCCCTCTTCCACGCTCGGCTGACGTTATCAGCAACACATTATTTTTCCTGACGCTATCTAACAAACGGGAAGAAAAACTGAGAGCAAAAGCAATTCCTCAAAAAAAACCAACAGCCCAACACAAAACCGCACCGCTACTCATGGAGATTGAAACCGGGCTCTTCCCCAAACACTCCCTCACTCCCATGGCAAGAAGTCAGCGACTTCTGCTGGAATCGGTGGTCCAAGGTCCAGAGCAGCCCCAGATCTCCCTGGATGGGTCTGGGAAAGCAGGAGCCACCTTTGCCTGTCCCACCAGGAAGGTCTCCCAATCCCCTGGGTGGGACACAAGTCACAGCCTGTCCCATTAAAGGGCAGAAGTGCTAATAAACTCGCAATTAAAAGATGCTACAGGGGCAGGGGTTGTGGGGGGAGGAAGTGGAAACTTGGACCCTGGAGCTCGGTTTGTACAGAGGCCTCCCCAAACACAGCTGAGCAAACCGGGCAAAGACATGGCCAAGAAAAACAGAAAAGCTCTGAGACGGGCCTAAATCAGAAAATCCACATCAGTTATTTCCCCCCGGGACTGAGCCCACCTCGGTGATAATCCCACTACAGCCGGGCTGTGTTCACGGCTCGCAGCCCCTGGCACCCCCCACCCGGGTGGATTCCAGGACTGCTCCCTGAACGGGGATTTCTGCTCAGGATTTGCTCCTGCTCCGACACCCCTGTGCTGCCAAAAGGTCGGAGCTTAGACCTTCAACTCAGTTTTGGACCGAGACGGAGACTGAGCATCCTTCTTGCACGCTCCCAAGCCAGCGGGCGAGTCTGGAGGTCTGGAGAAGGACCCCATACAACCTCTACAGCTGCCCAGAAGAGCTTAAACCACAACCACGGCGTTTCCATGGATGGAGCGGTACTCCTGGCCCAAGGATTTGGATCCCAGCTGGTCTGGGGCGGGGGGGTGGGGCAGGTCATGCTGGTTCACCGGGAAGATGGAAGGATCATGTCTGGGAAGACAACGGAGATGATGGAGAGCCACGGCTGCCTTTGCCGCTCAGGGCTGGGCTGTCTCCCCAGTCTGGGGCCAGGTTGCATTCGTGTAATTCCGACGGCCTGTTTAGTGGCGCAGCTCATTGGAAATGTAAATGGCTGCTCGCAAAGCCCAGGCAGAGAAACAGGTCCGCCCCCTGATCAAAACCCAGACACACGCACAAAGCCCGTTCCCGCAGAGCAGACCTGGGAAAAGCCCTTTCCCTCAGCTCAGGATGGGTCCCAAGAGCTTCTCCGGCCTCACTAAAGGAACGTAATCCTGCCCCAGGCAGGGGGACAAGGGACACTGAGGCACGGAGCTACACGGGGCTCAGGCTTCCAGCCGGCAGCAGCGAGACGATGTCCACAGCAGGCACCCAGGGGTCTCAGTGCCACATCCCCAGTGCCCAGGCGAAGCTCCCCAGGGATCGCCCCATGCTCAGGCAGGAGCAGGAGGTGGAGATGGCACCCGCAGCCCAGGCAACCCGGCCGAGGATGCCTGCTCCGAGTCCTCACTGCAGAAGCCCACCCCCCAAACCAGCTCTGCTCCCAGGTCGCTAAGGAGGGATGAGGATATTCCCATTCCCCCCACCCCAGATCCCCCAGCCCCACAGCCAAGCCCCCAGTGCCAGCCCGGCCCCCCCAGCTCTCCCCCTGGCTTTGCCGTGATTTCCCCTCGTGTCGCTGCCATCATCCAATTTCCCAGCTGGTTTCAAGCGATTCCGGGATGCTTTTCAACAGCAAAGCTCCCAGCTTTACTGTCAACAGCGAGCGGAGATATTCCTTCTCCAATAAAGAAATAAAAAAAAAAAAAAAAACCCACCCAAAAAAACAACCCACCTCAAATCCTAAGTAAAAATAGTAATAATAAAAAAATAAATATCTCAGCCTTCACTGGGTTATCTTTTTGGGCGCCCTGCCAGAAAGCAGAGCTGTCGCGGGGCACATCTTCCCCTGGCTCTTGGAGGTGAAGTCGAAGCCTTTCCTCATCAACACCTCTCTCTTTTTCTGTTCTTGGTCTTTTTTTGTTGTTGTCGTTGTTGTTCCAGAAGCTTAAGGAGGATAACAAGAGCGATTTGACATTTTTGGCAATGATTATTACATCTCCTGGAAAGCGCGTCTCATTAAAAGCAAGAGAAAGGAGGAAAAGTGCTGAAGCGACTCTTTTAAAAATGCAAGAGCCGGGATTAATTTGTTAACCCGAAGCGGGGACCCAGACGCTCGGCTGCCTGGCAGCGTGTGCCAGGGGATTCGGAGGGGATTCGGAGGATGGGGACGAGCCCGGCCGGCGCTGGGTACCCCCAGCATCTCCCCTTCAGCCAGCGATGAAGAACCCCAAAGGACTCGCAAACAGCACTGCAGGGAGACAGGATAAACCCACACCCAACTCGACACCATGAAAACCCAGAAACCCAGTAAAACAGTCCTGCAAAACACTCATTTTTTGTTTGTTTTTTGTTTTTTTTTTTTTAAAAAAAAGCAAGAAGCTGCTAATTACAAAGGAAAAATATTCTAATTACCCCTGATAATCAGCAATGATGGGAAAGAAAACATAAGTAAAACTGCTCAACAGATTAATTGGAGTTTGCTAAAGTATGACAGGTTTTTGACAGTTTTCCTGAGTGGCAGCTACTCTTTGAAGGCAATCACTGAACCTGACAGAGGTTTTCATAGCAGCACTAGGAAATAATGATTGCAATCAATCATATCTTACTGGATTTCATGAGACATGCTGGTAAACACAGCAGAGGGAGGAGAATTATTTATGGTGCTTCAGAAGAGCATACAGCTAAGTAATTGGATGAAATCAGGGGGAAAAAAAAAGGAAGCATCCCCTAAGGGTGATGTCTAGTGGAAGAAGAAATAGTTTCCCTGCGAAACCAGTGGAATAGTCAACAGGCAATCTGCTCAAATCTGGATGGGTGGAAACCCTGGAGAATTCACTAACGATACGCTCATCTTTAAAATACCTTCTTGGAGCGAACACATCCCCGGGCAGGCGTCCCACCCCCTGCCATCACCCGCCACTGAAACCTCCGGCAACGGGAGCCAGGAGGGACGCGGGGGGGAGTTTCGCTGCGTGCGCAGACCTGGGCGCGAGAGCGAAGTTCGATGCCCGACGCCGCGGGGCGACGGCGCGGGAGAACAGCTGAGAAAGCAGCATTTCACGCAGCATCCCCAGCACGGCCACGGCGCGGGGCTGGGACTGGGGGAGACGATGTGGAGCGGCGCTGGTGAAGCCCAGGCTGTGCCACGGGGGAAGGAGCAGGCGGGATGGAGCTTCCACGCTCAGGCATCGTGTTTTGGGATCCCAAGCATCCCTCCCACCATCGCTCATGCTGGGAGCTAGTTCCACCCAGCACTTCGCTAGCGCGTGGGATGTCCCCCCATCACAAGGGTTTGTGTGTGGCTCTGGGACACTTGGGCTGAGGTTTTCCAAAGAAGCTGAAACGCTTTGGGAGAAAAAAAATTGCATTTTGGAGGCATGTTCCCTTTAGCTGCTTGGACTGATTCAAAGCTCCTTGCCCTGCGCATCTGCTGGACCCAGACGACAGCTCCATGTCCCTGGGTCACTTGGCCCCGTCCTGCTCTGGGGGTCTCACACCGCTGAGCACCAGCTTCATGATCAGGAGATGGGGAAAAGAGAGACACGTAGGGGAAACGGTGTGCAAGCTGCACGCCAGCGCTCAGCCCCACACGTCCCTTGTGCCTTCCTCCTAGCGGGTGCAGGACCCCGCTGCCATCCCATGGGTGCAGAGGTGGCACCTCGCCTTGGTCGCTTACAGGGAGCCCATCCACCCCAAAACCGGCCCAGTTTCAACAGGAGCAAAAGCCTCCCTAACCCAGCAGCCACAAGAACCCACCTCCCGTGGGGAGACCGAGCCACAGCCTCAACCCGCACCGGTGTGAACGGCGACAAAACATCCCCCTGACATTTAAAACGCAATTCCATAATATATCTCAGCTGTTCATAACGTGGATGATTTGTCGTTGATTCCCCCCCCCACCTTCCCAGACATAAGTCATATCCCTGCCTGGCTGTCTCGCAACAGCTGAACACTCGGGTACAAGAAGGGAATTTGCTCAGAGATGGTAAGATATTACTTACGTCCATTGAAAATACCAGCTGAATTAATTTCAATCTAAAGCATCATCTGCTTTGCTTTGTTTTTCGCCTTTAAAGGACAGCTCCAGGCTACTTAAACCCCTCAAAAGGACAGCGTACTTTTGAAGGATTTAATGGAGAAGAAACGGGAGGATCGCCAGCTGGACCCAGAGCTCATCGCCCAGCTCTCTGGGTGACTGGTACCCAGGGCTGTCCTGGGGACCCCATCCTCCCGGAGGGCACCCACCGCGGCACCTCGGGAGCAAAGCACCAGCCCTTCACTCCTCTATTTACTTTCACCATTGATTTTGATTCAAGCAGATTAAAAGACCAAAGAGCCAACTAGCCAAGGGCTCCGGCTAGCCCTGACACTTAATCCATTCCAATCACAGCCCCGAGACCCAGCACTAATCGTCAACAAGAAAGCCCAAGGCCAGGCTCGGGCTGGCAGTGATGGCCACCTCCCGTCCCCATCCCTGCGGCGCCCAGCCTGCGGGGAAGCTCCTCCGGGGACGGACGAGGTCCCGCTGGGTGGCTGCACCCCTCGAGGGCACCCGCTCACCAGCACGGGCATCCAGCGGGTTGTTGCCTCCAGCAAACCCACCCACATTTGCCGTTAAACCGCTATGGATTTATGATTTTAGTTTATACCGAGAAAATACGGACCTGCTCAGCCAGCGCCCCACCACAAAAAGCACAAGGAGGCACACAGGGACCTGTGACTCCAGCTGCAGCGATTTGCACCTGGAGGAGCCCACGAAGCAGCTTGGGGGCTGCCGGCGAAGCGGATGCTTCGATACGGCTCCAGCTGCACCACGGATCTGCTGCTGAGCCGCTGGCAACGGCCGGCAACCAAGTGGTTCCCTGGTCATCAGCCAAATTAAGCAGCCTTAAGTCACCGGCTGGTAAAGTAGATTATGTCCCACCTGCCCGCTATCATCTACCCCCTGGATTTCTCCATCCTCCCATCCACTGCTGTGCAATCAACGGCAAATGGGCAGCCTCAGGGATGTTTTCACTCCCGCTCACCACATCCATGGGCGGGCAGAGCCCATCGGGCCCCGTGACGCCCTGCATGGCCAGCTCCAGCACCGCGGGGCTGCCAGCCCTGTGCCACCACCCAGCCAGGCAGGAGCTGACCCAGGGCTCTGCTCGAGAGACCCCCCGGCTTTCCTACAGCCCCCCTCCCCATACACCGGCGGTGCCTGGGGGTGAGACAGCATGCTGGGGAGACCGATGTGCTGCAGAAGTTCCCCAGCTGTGCCATGGCTTGCACATTGCCCGAAACAGCACCAGCAGATGGGAAGGAACCCCATTCAGCCCCATAAATCGCTCTCACAAAGACCATACCACCCTACGGCCATGGCAAAGCCACATCCTTGAGCTCCGCTCTCCAGTGCTGCCAACAGCTTGATGAGCTTAGAGCCGTTCCTCTGCTTTCCTTCCACAGCCCTGTGCCCCAGCAGGTCCTCCCCCAGGAGGGTGACATCCCCTGGGAGGGCGATGTCCCCCAGGAGGGCGATATCCCATGGGACAGGTGATGCTCTCGGCAGGGTGATGCTCCCCGGGAGGACGCTGCACTAGGTTTCACGGAGGAGTTTGGTTAGAGAAAGGCCTTGAGGAAACCTCAGCCTCCACCCAAGGTGCCACCAGCCCCGCCTTCGGTGTGCTGCTTCGCAGAGCAGGGAGGGAGGGTGCCAGCCCGGCGTCCCCATACCAACCCCACTGGGTCTGGGGTCTCGCTCCCTCCCTCGGGGCAACCCTTCGGCTGCGGAACCCCGAGCTGAGCCTGCAGAAGGGGCTCCTGCTGCTTCTCCAGCCCAACCGGCTCCCCTTGCCCCCCTAGCCCAAAGGGAACGCCTGTAAGAGCAGACTGCGGCTCTCTATCTCCACCCTAGCACATGTTCGCTCCCTATTTCCATATAAATAAGAAAAAGCAGGAAGCCGAGCAATACAAATAGACACTTACATTCACAGGCAGGAGCGTTTCGTTACCACAAGGGAGACTGCAGGACTGTTCCCCCCAGCATTTCATATTCCTTTTCCCCCCAAACACACATTGGAGACCTGATGTCCCCTGTGGGGCACGGGAACGGTCCCACAAGCCCTGCCACAAGCCATCACTCTCCAAGCAAAAGGAGCTTGGTCTCCTCCTCTCCCCGGCAGCCCCAGGAGATGGGCTGGGGGAGGCAGGTAGCTGGGGAAGAGGAGACAAATACCCCCAACCCCAGCACAAGCTGCAGTTCACTTTATATTTATTTCCTTTTTTTAACCCCATATTTTTCCCCCCTTTCTCCATCCCCCTTTCACTTTTTTTTTTTTTTTTTTAAAAAAAGTACCAGCAAGGTATTTTTAGTTGCTCCTCTATTGCCAGCCAGCACTATTTTAAATTGCATTTTAAGCTGTTCCGCAGCACTCCAAACACCTCACACTGCAGGCGAGGCTTTCAAACTACAAGATTAACATCGATTTTAAATCGCTTCCTAAAACACAAGTGCTCCAGCGCAAGGCTGGCTCAAGGGCAGATGCCGGTAGCAAAGCCCAGAGGACGTCGGGGTTCCTGGGGCAAAGCCGGACCCCGGTTTCGCAGCCAGGACCCCCATCTCCAGGCAACGAGCAGCACACGCCGGTCCCATGGCAGAGGGACCACCCCATCACCAACCCTCATTTCGGTTCTTGGTCTTTACAAGAGAGGCATCGCTCCAAGGGCACCAGCATTTAACTCAACTAGTTCTTCTCCTAACAGCCCCCGTTGCTGACGGGCGGAAAATCGTATTATTAGGAGCTGATGCCCCAAGGAAACCAGCCCAAACCCCTCGGGCAGAGGAAAGATTCAACCTGGTGTTTTCACGCCCCAAGATCAGCCGGAGGAAGGCTTCGGGAGGCTCGGCAGCAGCATCGGCACGTCCAGCGCGCGGGCCCACAGCCTTATTTACAGCTGCCCCAAAAAGCTATGTTTCCAAACCAGCAGAACTCACTAATTTAACATTTCCAAAATGATTACCGTTTCTCCTCCAGCCAAAAAATACTGGCCAAACAGTGCCGGGCATCCTGCCACTCGGTTTCCAGGGGTGAATAAATCATCCCTTTCCTCCAAACCCATCAGCCTCCGCCGAAGCTGGCAGCCGGATCCTTCCAGCAGCGGCAGAACGGGGCAGGAGCCCAACGCAGAGCCCGCAGGAGCCGGGGGACATCGGCGGAGCCATGGGACGAGCCCTGGTTAATCTCTGCCTGAGCTCAACCGAGCCCTGCTCTCTCGTTTAGGCCAGAGAAACAAATAAATCAGTGGAAAAAACCAGCTTTTAGAGAGGCTGCTATGGTTCCCACCGTGCTAGTTTTATTTTCTGAAGTACCTGCTGCCTCCCGGGCTCAGGATGAATTTTGATTTAGGAGTGAGAAGGGGCAATAAAAGCATAAAGAGCCATTAACATTCTTCCTGGCCGTGGTGGGGTGTTTGTTCATCACGCGTTGATGGAAATGCCATTTGACTTCCTTACGAGCTATAGAAAATCAATTAATTGATTTAATCATTCCCTGGGAGTCGCTGCTTATGGAGATAACAGAGTGCCGGGGCCAGCGGGATGCATCCCGTCCCTCCTCCGGCACAGCGGCGGCAGGGAAGGGGCCAGCACACACCGCTGCACTGTCTCCACCGCTTTAACACCCATGAATTCACACTTCCACCTTCCAGTAAGTTTGGCGGCATTATTATTTTTTTTTTTTTTTCATTTTGAGCCTGCAGGCATCCAGTTCTGAGCAGCAACTGTATCAAACAGGCACTTCTGTAAGAGACGTGTTCCCAGGGTGGATTAAGCGTTAACCTCTACTACAGCAGCCCTTACACTTTTCCTTACCCCTCCGTGCCCTGCAAAGCACCAGTCTGCATTTTACCCCCCTGCACATCCCTACAGAAGCGGGCAGTAACCCCTGGTGTCACCTGGAGCCCTCAAGGATGCTTTTATTTTCCTTATTTTTAAGAGCGCTCGCTTCCCTGCCTGCAATAGCAGCTCAATAAGAGCAGTAAAGTTTTGCACGTCCATTTAAAACTCCCTTCCCACGCGCGGTTGGAGACGGGAGAAGGGTGCACGGTCACCAAGCAGACGGGGGACGCGGCACTCCGGGAATAAAGCGGGATGGCCCATGGGGACACCAGAAACAGCGGGCACGGGAGAGGACACACATTTTAAATCAACCCCCACTTTCTCCACCCGGGCAAAGCACTGGTCCGCTCCAAAAAGGTGCGAATTAAGGCCACCCCTGTGCTGCCCATGGGGGTGCGACAGTGGCACCAGCACCCTGGGATGCCACGTGGGGTGGGAGCAGCTGACACCCACTGTCACACCCTGCAGCGCCCATCACCAACAGCCATTCCTCAGCGCAGAGCGCCACTTTAACCCATAATTAAAGAAGCCTCCCCACACTCACCGGGAAGAGGAGCAGAATAAGTCGTTATCGCTGCCCCGTGCGGCGTTATCCGCTTAAAAGGAGCCCCTGGAGCAACCAAGCATCTGGCAGGAGCCTGGGGGGGACACAGTGCTTGAGGCAGAAAGCCCTCACCCTGCATCTGGGCTCTGCCTTGCTTTGGCATCTCCATTAACCCCCTTCTCCCCACCGACGCTTGGACAAGGAGGAGGCGAGAGAACGGTCCCCAGCAGCAGGAGCTGCCAGAGCAGAGCATCTCTGGGCCAGCTGGAAAGCCGGCCCCACCACCCCAGCCTTCTTCTGGGGGAGGAAAAAGCACAAGCCCATCTTCCTCAGCACAGCTCCTCGCCAAGGAGATGCTCCGAGTACCAACCAGCTCAGCTTGGTACCAACCAGGCAACTTCTTACAGCATCCGCCGGCTGCTCCGGCCCCCCGAGGATGCTTGGAGCGGCTTCGGATGGGACAGACTGGCTGGAACAGAGCCCCAGGCACTGAAGAGCTGCAGCGTGTCCCCTGGCTGTCATCCCTCCACCAACCACAGCCTCCAGGAGACTCAAACCCAGCTCTGGATGCAGCAGCAGGAAAATTAAGCGTTGGGGACTGGCAGGATCTGCATGTCCCCGCTGGTGCCAGGGAGGTGACACGCACCCGCTTACCCGCACCCTCTCCACGGGGACACGCTCCAGCTAATGTCCCCACCGCCACTGTGGGAAGAGGGGATCAGAGAGGGGAACCTCCCGCTGCCTTTTGAGAGGGTTTTGCATCAGTAAATTCTGGATTGAGATCGTGAGAACTGCCTCGTGCCTCCGCCTGGGCAAGCGCCCCGGCCGCTGCCCGCGGACAGCCATCCAGAGCTGCTCAGCAGACAACAGCAAAACGTAACACAAGGAGAGGGTTATAACTCATTTGGGATGAAACCAGGAATAATTAGCACTGAGTCTGCGCAGCAGAGGCTGCCCGGCTCCCTCCCTCCCTCTGCCCGTGCCCCACCATCACTTGGTTACAGGAGTCTTTGCACCTCATCACCTTCACCGTGCACTAAAGGCAGCAAGATAAATTTGTAACTCGCGTGACTTTTTGAAAGCAAAAAGGACACGAGCATCCCTGGAACCGCATGTCTGTGCATCCCGTCTCAGGGAGGCAGCAGCCCAAGCTCTCGCTCCCAGGTGCTCGCTCCGGCGAGGTCAGGTAAGGAAAGGGGCCGTCAAAGCCACACAGCAACTTTCGGGTATTTTAACCAACTCGAGCTCCTGTCAGAAGAGCTGTGCTCTGCCGAGGAGAAGTAATCGAGGAGCACATTGGGATCTATCACAAGTGGCAGCGTCCAAAGTTCGCAAACGGGTCCAGAAATTGCCTTTCCCAAGAGAGAGAGAACTGGGATGGGAGGACAAACACATCCGTGTTCTGCTTTAGAGCTCCTTGGGGCTGAGCAGGCAGAGCTGAGCCGAGCCATCCCCCCTCTGCTCTCCTCCCTCGCCATGAGCTGCACGCAGAGGGTATGCAGAGGGGCAGGATCACGCATGCAGACCTTCTCCTCCTCCTCCTCCTCCTCCCCTTCCAGCACAGTTGGCTGCGAAGGAGGACAACAGAGTTATTCAAGCTCGCTCGGATGGTTAGCAAATCTGAGCTTGACCTTTCTGAATCTTCCGTAAGAACAAACAGCAACGGTACCTGGCCACGCTAACCCAGCTGGGGATGCCGCTGGAGCAGAAGGAAAACCAGCAGAGACAGGAGCGGGAGCAAAGGACCCCTCCAAGGAGATCATGTAGGTTCTCACATTTCTATTTGGCCTCTTTGCTCCGCTCCTCGGGGAGCGATTCAAGGCATTGAAATAACACGAGATCCCATCACTTCATGGTACTGTGACTCCGGAACGGTGAAGATGCCCTACAAAGCCCCGAACAACCTTCAACATTATCTTCTGCAGCGCAATTCCCACCTCTCCGCCCCGCTCCACCAACATCCCTGCTCTGGAGGGAATCAGAAGCCACAAACACCAAAGTATTCCGCTGTGCTGCGCAGCCTGAGACAACCTCCCCCTCTCTCCTCTTCTGTGTTCACTGATGGAAGAAATTGCTTTAAGCAGGTGAGACTCCAGGAACTGGAGCAGGCGACAGCCACGGGAGAGGCAGAGCACTCCAGGAGCTGGAACACCGGAGGGGTGCTGGGCCCGGGGAGAGCAGGGCAGGATTTCTGCCAGCCGATGTGAAACACCATTTCCAGTACAACATGCCGCGGCTGCTGTCTGCTGGACCTCTCCCAAAAGTCCCGTATCCCAGCACAACGAGCCAGAGCCATTCTGACGCCCCAAGAGAGCAGCGGTGCTGAGCTTCACCCACAGCCCGCATCCGCGACAGGATGCCCCAGCCCAGCGAGGGGGCCTTCCCCAGCAGGCTTTCTCCACGACTTTTCTACGTTTACTTTTCTTTCCCTGCAAAACGAATGACCAAAGCTCAGAGGCTTTCGCAGCAGAAGCTGTTCTCCGACCACCTGCACTTCTGCTGTGCCACAGACCAAGGGAAGCCCCCACAGGCGCTGGTGCGGTGCCCACCTCCAGACGGATTCCAGGTCAAGGCAGTGACCATCGCCCAGCTGCAGAAAGTTCCAGTGGCGTAGGACTGGGAAACCCCCTGCCACAGTCCACAAGCTGCTCAGTATCCCACCAGGGCCCATACCCTGCAGCCCTGAGGAGGTCAGACCCCAAAACACAACTCGGCAACCTAGGACAAGGCGCAACAGCCTTGCAGAGGGTGGGCTTCACCCCAGCCCACCTGCACTTTCCAGCTTCCACTCTAAAGTCAGGTCCCCCCCATCCCTGTCCTTCCTTCGTCCCCTGTCCCCACCAATCCTGTTCCCAAAGCAGTTGAGGAAACACAGATGCCAGCTGGAGAGCCCAACTGGAGGGGTTCAAGGCCAGGCTGGATGGAACTTTGAGCAAACTGGGCTGGTGGGAGGTGTCCCTGCCCAGGGCAGGGGGTGGCGCTGGGTGGGCTTTAAGGTCCCTTCCAACCCAAACCATTCTGTGATTCTGTGACTGTGGTCACCAACAGAAACCAGCTGGGGATGCTGCAGGGAGCTCGCTTTGGGGTAGAGAAAGGCAGGTCTTGGGCTCTCAAGCTGAGCACCAATCCAGGCAGGAAACATTTGAAAAGGGGTTGAAGAGACAGTTCTGGGAACAGCAACCGCACAACTCCGGCGCTCGGCAAACCACCGCTTCCCAAAGGCATCGAGATTGAAGGAGCTCAGCGCCGGAGCTGCTGTCACAGCACACCGACCCCAAGCACCGAGACAGCTCTATCTGTACGAACCACTCAAACTACTTCTACCAAAGTACCACCAAGGTCAGATGGAATTAAATCGGAGCCCTCTTGCAAGAATCAGCCGCCCACAGCGAGGGCAGAGCTCGGCTCCAGCCATTCTGGGACACCAGGACCCGTCCCACACCTCGCGCCCTACCACGCCGGAACCAACACCAGGAGGAATCACAATTCTTTCCATTTTTGAAACCAGCTACAGCAGCTGCGGGCAATGTTCCAGCCATAACTAAACACGTTTTAACACTTAATAACCTATTTTCCGCCGCTAATCCCCTGCAGCAGCAAGCTCCACCAGCGGGATGTAGATCGCCACCGAAACCAGAGCCGGGCATGGCCGCTGCCAAATACCCCCCCAGCCGCACCGCGAGCGCCACGATTACAGATTTTGGTGCATTTTCAGGATCGGCTCGAAAGAAAGACACTCAGGGGAAAAAATAAAATAAATCAAAACCCAAAAAAAAAACCGCTAACATTTTAAGTTCTAAAGAGAAGGAGAGAAGAGGGCACAGAAAACTCAGTCTCTCGAGTCTCGAGCCGTTCCCACAGCGTCTCCCACATTCAAAATTTATAGACTTGTCTGTTCTCTTTTTTTTATCTACATCTTTGTTTGTAGAACAAATTCTCTCAGTGGCCATTTCAAAACAAAGGAACCTTTGTCTGTGTTTACTTGACAGCAGCGGATTAGGATAAAATAACTTGTATTTCAGAAGTGGGTTTTTTTTTTATTTATTATTAAGACGCAAAGCCTCTGCTGCATCGAATCACCAAGCAGAGAACCCATCTGAGGAATGATTGCTGGCACACGCCGAGAAACCTGGCTTTTGGAGAGAGCCTCCAAGAAGGGGATTCACATATAAAAATAAAATTTAAAATGGGATTAACTTTTGGACTGTGACATTATCCCTTTCTCCTTTTTATGCTCCTGCCTCACATCTATCTTCACGTTGGTTTTCACCGGCTGCTCGCAGAGTTCAGAAGCCAAGAAAGCTCTGAGCAAGCCCGGGGTGTTTTCACAAGCTTCCCCTTGGACTGCAATATCCATAGTTCCGTCCTGGGCTGGTCACGACACTCAGGGGGGAAACAGGAACACCCCCAGCCCAGCCTGGACCACGATCCCTGGGTTTTACCACTTATCCACCACCCAACAGGATTTCTCCGATGTAAATGATTTCCAAGGGCTTGGATGCTGGGTTTGGTCCCCCGCGGCTCTTTGCATTGAAGTCCATGGGCAGCTTCGCTCACAGAGCATCGCTGCGGAGCCTGGCGGGACACGGGGAAGGAAGGACGGGAGCAAAGCAGCCACAAAAGCCAGGATTGCCCCCGGGAAGGACCACAGGAGCCGCCACTCGCTCGCCACAAACACACCCGACTAAATACAGCGGCCACACTGGTAAAGCAGCCCGCAGCCAGAGCGTACGGGGCGAGGATGCTGCCAGCTTGCAATGCACAATTAATCAATTAACGAATAATGCTCGAAAGGGCCCGTTCAACCCAACGCTTCGATGAGCTCATGTGGAGAGGAAGGCAGCAGGGACCGGGCTCCTTCCCCCAGCGGGACCACCGGTGCGCTCCAGAGGGTTTCACACTGGGAGCCGGGTCCCAGGAGATACGAAATCCAGGCTTCGACGCATGGCAGACCCCAGCCCGCGCACCCAGTAACTCCTCCAAAGCCAACAGCCCTCAACCTGTCCAGGTTTGTGCGAACACTGGCCCGCTTCCCACCATCACTCACACCAAGAGATAATCAGCCCAGCAAAATTAACCTGCTCCTTCAGACCAGCATCGTGCGCGTAACGGCAACAACAACAACCAGCAATATTTCTTGGGTTTCCTTGGGATCCATCACGCGTGTTAATTAAATGCCAGTTCGTTATTCAAACAGACCTGTTGAGGCTTTGCAGCATGGATAAAAAGCATATCCACCTCTGTTCCCATCACCCCGCACCAAGGTTGGCGCTCAGTGTTCCTCGACGGGAGCTCGGCATCACCTCAGCCAGGAGGGACCCCTGGAACCCCTTCCCCAACCTCCTGCTCCATCCAGAGCAGACCTGAGGGTCCCACCGAGCTGCCCGCAACCTCACGCCAGCCAGATGCGTTTTGAAAGTCTCCAAGGATGGAGTTTCCCCATCTCACCAGCTTCCCACCAGCTTTGGACTCCCCATTTCCCAGTGGCACTGGTGAGGTTGCCCAGCACGCATCGTCCCTCCCTGCCTTTTTCTATGGGTCCCATAGTTGGTTTTTCCAGCCATCAGAGCCTCCCCCAACAGCCACAACCTTTCAAAGGTGACAGAGATGGGTCTGCAGTGACAATGGCCGGCTCTTGTCCAGCTCCAGCCTTGTACATGCCATGAAGTCTTTCCACTGAGGGTGGTGAGACACTGGCCCAGGTTGCCCAGAGAGGGGGTGGAGGCCCCATCCCTGGAGACATTCAAGGCCAGACTTGATGAGGTTCTGAGCAACCTGATCTAGTTAAAGATGTCCCTGCTGACTGCAGGGGGGTTGGACTAGATGGCCTTGAGAGGTCCCTTCCAACCCAACACATTCTATGAAGTCTCAGTCCTGCTCCGTTTTCAGGGTTTCTGGCCCCGTGTAGCTGCGTGCAGGGAGCCCTGCTGAGAACAGCATCACCACCCTGTGGGACGGCCAGTCCCTCTGTACCAGTATCACAGGACAGGCTGAACCCCGACAGTCTGAACCCAGTCTTAACAAGCAAGAAAAAGCCCCTCAGGTTGTGCCTCCCAAGTCCTGGAGACAAAGAATATAACCTTCTTCCGAAACGGCATCCTTCCTCCAGAGATAGGAGAGAGGATACTTCATGTTTCAAAACGGTGTGTGAGACCATGAATGAACCAAACCTTCCCCAACAAGAAGCACAGCAACAGCCAAATTTGCAGCAATTCATCTGGAAGTAATGCCTTGCTTGGCAAATCCATCCAATAAAGGGGAAAAAAAAAAAAAAAAAAAAAAAAAAAAAAAAAAAAAAACAGGTTTTACACTGAATTTCTGAGCTTCCTGACAAAGCAAGACTTGGCTTAGCCAGTCACAGACCTAAGAGACCAAAAGCTTGACAAATTAAGAGGTCATAATTTTTCTTTTCTTCTTCTTTAAATGAGACCAACCAGCCATTACCAGAAGTGACATCCAGACCCGCACAGCCTTGGAGCAAAGCAGTGGCCATCTCTGGCAAAACGGCCATTTTGGCCCCAAAATGACCCGGAGCTCAGATGCAAGAAGCTGAACCCATTTACACACCTTGATTTAATCACCTAGAGCAGTAAGTGCGGAGGACTCAGAGGTGCGAGAGCCTGAGAAAGGAGGTTTCTTTTGATCCAGCTCCAGCACTGCACCCGGTAAATCACAGCCACGCAAGGACGGGAGTCAGTGGACTCAAAGATCTGGGTTAAATTGATGACAAGAATGAGGATGGGAAAAGCCATTCCACCCCAAGGCATCCAAAAAGGGGATAAAGAAGCTGAATAATTGTATTTTTGCCATCGTTTCACTACAATTTTAGAGTCCTCTGGGGTGGGACCAAGGGCTTCTGCAGGTTTCCAGCAACCTTTGCTGCTTTTTGCAGCACACCCTGTGCCACCGCTCAGCCTGGGCTGGTCCCACTGTTAATCAGTCCCTCTTTGCCTGTCTTCTAGTTCTCTCCAAACTCCCCGGGGATGCTGGGGCTCTCCTGGGACAGAGGACAGGCGTAACAAGTGACACTTTTTATTCCAAACTGAAGAATCTTTTCAGGACACATCTCCTTAAAAGCCAGATTTGGAGAAGGCGGTGGTCCGGGGGCTTCTGCCCACCCTCCTCACATGCCACTTCTCATCCCAAGAAGGAAAAAGTCCCCTATAACCAGGCTTCAGATCACCAGCTGTGCTTGGGGTAGGGACATTAGCACAGCACCCACTCTCCTGGCAGGGGCAGGCAGCCTGACCACGATAAAACATGCAGAAAACACCGAAAGGCCCTGATCCTGCCACCTGCTCCGGCTGAGGTCAGCCCGGCAAATGCTTTGGAGAAGGGGCTTAATGGAGCTGGTGATGGGAACGATTAGGGGAGCACAGGGGGAGAAACGCGAGCCGCCGTGTGCTCCATCCACGGGGGAGAAAGCAAAGCCAGCTGCCGCAGGCAGCACATCCATCTCTCTGAAAGTCAACTAAGCAGTTTACAAGCACCATCCGACTTCTGGAAACCAGCACTTTAGTCCTCTCCTCCTGTAGGAAAGCAACTAGCGCTTCTTCTAGCATCACAAAGGGAGGATTTAATGCCCCAAAATCACATTCCAGGCGAGGCTGGTGAGCTCAGATCCCTCTATGCCTTTGGTACGGAGGAGGAGAAGACCCCGGTGGCCTGACCAAGCCTATCCCACCCTGCTCACCCGAGTTCAAGCGGGGCATTGCCCTCCGTGCAATTCAGTCGTGCTGTCCAGGCTGGGATCGCAGAGGAAAAGTCAGGGCAAAGCTCAATTCAATGGAGCGACATCCTCCCCCAGCCAGGGTAGGACATGACCCTCCCACCACGGAAGCCGTCTGTGAGCTGACTGCACATCCCACCAAAAAAGGTGTTTTAACAAATGTAGCAGAAAACGCGCTTGCTAAAAACCAGAATATTTCTCTTCCACATCTCAGTACCTCCACGAAACCACAAAGGCCTTTTCTTTTCCCATCCCTAAGGAACAATTTCCACTCCCTGCAGACCAAAACTGCCCCAAACCACTGAGCCCTCCAAGCACCCTCAGCACGTGGGACCGGGTGCAGCCCACGCAACCCACACCGCTGCCAGCAGCAGCAGGTCTAATCCCATCACCCGCCTTTTCCCATCCCTCTCCTGAGAGCCAGGGTCAGCATCCACACGTCCCCGCTGTGCCTGTACACCTCGGGATGCGAACACAGCCAGGTTTGAGCCACACGGCTGCAAAAATGCCCCAAGCCACGGCAAGAAGTGCCAACAGGACCCTGAGCCGCCCTGACGTCCCTGAAATGGGTCAGGAGGGAGCCTTGGGAATGGAGGCATCCAAGCATCACCCTCCCCCTGCATCCCTGGCGCTCATCAGCTCAGCTGGACCACAGCGTGGGGTTCATCGAGCACCCTGCGGGACAGAATGGGCACGGAAACGGGCTTACCTTCAGTCCGGATGGTGAAGGGGGAGTCCCCCAGGCGCTTGGCTGAGAACTGCCCTCCCAGCGACGTCATTAGGAAGCACAGGGTGAAAAATCCAATGCCCAGCACGAATATCCTGCGGGAGAGAAAGCACAGCTGCAGCGAGGGGTGACGAGCAACCAGCTCTCTCCTGTGACAGCCCCACTGCCCTTCGCCCCCCGGGGTCATCCTTCTGCACAGCAGCACGAGCTGCTTTTTTGGGGGGATGCCTGGAAGAGGCATCCGGAACAATCCTTGCCTCCTCCCCAACTGCTCCATCCCCGTGGCTCACCCTCTCCAGCCCAGGGGAGGAGCATCTCTGCCGCCCCAGCCCCATAAGAGCACGCCAGGGAGGTCCCTCACAGCCAGACCCACACACGTTTCATGAAGAGCCCCGAGATGCTTCTGCCCAAACCCTGGCACCAAGCAGGCGGGTTTTGCCTGAGAACACCCTCCGAAATCCCTGCAGCCTGCTCTGACACTCGACAGGGAGCAGAGGACTTGTGCCTTCAGAGGGAAAGCTGAGCCAGCCCACGACTGTCCACGCGATGCTCCACTACATCCAGCCCAGTACCCCAACAGCCCCAGCAGACCGCAGGAACCACCACAATAAACAATTCCCACATTACTCCTGGGACAGCCCAGAGAAAAGACAGACCTTGTACCTTCCCTTCCTCCTAAAGGATCTAAAAAAACCCTATTTTTTTTTAAAAAAAAAAGGTCTTTTGTTCCCCTGTAACTAGGCCACTGGTATTTGCCATTGTGCTCGGCGTTGCCTGCGCACAGCAGGATGAGGATGGACATGTGCTGGCAGCACACGTGGTGGCCTGGGACCATCCCATCACTGCTTTGTTCACCCAGAGCGTGGGATGGCGCGGCAGGAAAGCGGCTCCCAAGGGATGTGCCGGGCAGGATGCCGACCCCCACGTCGCTCCCAGCCGAGCTCACAGAATCATAGAATGGTTCGGGGTGGAAGGGACCTTAAAGATCATCTAGTTCCAAGCCCCCTGCCCTGGGCAGGGACACCTCCCACTAGATCAGGTTGCTCAGAGCCCCGTCCAGCCTGGCCTTAAAAACTTCCAGGGATGGGGCTTCCACCACCTCTCTGGGCAACCTGTTCCAGTGTCTCACCACCCTCCTGGTGAAGAACTTCTTCCTAACGTCCAGTCTGAATCGACCCATCTCTAGTTTTAATCCATTCCCTCTAGTCCTACCATCACCTGACATCCTAAAAAGTCCCTCCCCAGCTTTCCTGTAGGCCCCCTTGAGATACTGGTAGGCCACTATAAGGTCTCCTCGGAGCCTTCTTTTCTCCATGGTCACCTCCAGCTGCGAGAGAGGCAGGAGCTCTCAGCACTGCTCCTATTCAGGCCAAATTTAGGCTCCGTAACTTTTTTGAGATGTGAAAAGGCCGAAGGCAGGAGCTCTGTGCAAACGAGAGGGTTCACGTGCAGCAGGGAGCGTAAAGCCAAGCCTTCCCGTCTCCCCGGTGCGCAAGCAGGACACGCTGCGCCGAGGGACGGACGGCTGGCTTCTTTCCACCACTCAGGGATGCCACTGCCGCCTCCGAGTCCCCGCGGAGCTGCAGCATCCTCCAACAGGCACACGGGCAGAGCCGCCGCCAGGCACCACGTACGGCAGCTCCCCGAGCCACAGCGGGGATCTCCGCCGGCCAACCCGAGGCAAAATTCAAGGAGGAGAAGGAGAAAGAGACAGGAGGAGAAGGAGACAGAAGGAGAAAAGACAACCGCCCGCCAGCCGTGTGAAACAGCGGGTTTGTCTTCGAACAGACAAATCCTACGTGGGATCAGGAGCTGAGCAAGCCCTCAGGGGCTCTCTCAGCAGCCCCGAGCCGAAGGGAAGCAAACCACCAGGGACAGGAACCAGTAACTCCTCTTCACAAGTTCACAGCACTATCCGCGGGGCTCAGGAGCCACGCGCAGAAACACAGAGGAGCCGCCCGACGCCCAAACCAGGTTTTTCCAGAGAAAGGCTTGCAAAGGAACGCCACAGCCCTCCATCTAGTCGTAACTGTGTAGTTAAAAGGCAGCAGATTAGGAGCCAGCCATTAAGTCTGGGCTACAACGTGCCAGCATTGCAATTATCTGTTGCTGGAAAGGGTTGGCAAAATAAAGTAACTCGCTTCAAAGCACTCATTAGCTACTGGAGATGTTGTGGAGAGCTGAAGTACAGCGTCAAGCAGCTCAGGAAGGACTGGGCTTCCCCAGGGAGATGTGCTGGAGGAGCTGCCGGGGCAGGTCCCTACTGCCCCAGCACGGCATGGCCAGGCTTCTCCTGCCCGGAGAATTCCTGGGAAAGACATGGTGCCTCCGTGGGACCCCACGGGCTCCCTACCTCCATCCCGATGACGCACACCTGAGCCCCAGACCCAGGGCAGCTTTGCTCTCAGCATCAGGCAGCTCAAGAGCAAAGGGTTTCCTTCCTCTGCCAGCTCCGAGGAGGATCAGCCCTGCCCACCACAGACGGGCATCTAACCCCCATCCATCCCCCTCTGCCCCCACGGATCAGCCCTGCCCCCTCCCCAGCTGGGTCCCAGCAGACCAAGGTCAGCTGGCTCTGGACCAGCAGCACCCCAGCCCTCTTCTTACCTCCCTAATAAGAGAAAAGGCAACACCCTGGGCTCATTAGCGTTAACGAGCTCTGCGAGCAGCACGCTCAACCCAGAGCAAACACTCACTGACCCCTTTGGAGACCCACAGCCAGGCTCTGGGAGAGCTGGCCCACCTGGGAGAGGGGACACTCGAGTGCATGGGTAAATCTGCCCGACACCCCTGCGCAGGCACTGCGGGAGCGAAGCAGCGCCAGCCCCTTTTATTTCTGAATGAGCCTGTCCCGCGGGGGGGTGGAAAGCAGTTTAAACAAGCTATAAAAAGCATCGTGCACTCGGCTAATCAAGGCTCCTGTCCCTGAAGACCTGTCTATAGGCACAGCCAGTGAGCCCTACAAGCAGCCGCCAGCGGAGCACAGACATCCCTGCCCAGCAGATGCTGATGAACCATCAAACTGCGGCATTTACACGTGGAGAAGACTACAAACCTCAGCCCCTCTCCCAAAGCAGACCTGGGAGAAGGGTTTCCAGAGACTCGTGGTCCAGCTCCGGCAGGGAAGTGATTGCGGAGGCAGCAGAGCATCCCTGATGCTGCAAAGCAACGTGGTGTCCCAGAAATTGCTTGGGGAAGTGCTGATTTGGGGACATCAGTCCGTTCCCATTATCACAGCCTGTGCCCAGCCACGCAACACAGTGCTGCTCTCGCGAACAGGACGGAGCGGGTGGCAGTACCCATCTCAGCCTCGGAGGGATGAATTTGTCCTTAGAGCAGGAGAGGGCGAAAGCCGTCTGCCATGGCACCTCCCCGGCAGGAGAGGACAACAGCACAGTGGAGAGGGCACAGGCTGGAGAAGGAGGAGGTCAAAGCCCAGCTGTGCCCCACAACCGAGGGTCTTCCCTGGGAGCACATCATAGTACAAAACCCACCCAAAGTCCCCTTCCTGATGCCAACCGCCTCCTTCCCCCAAGGGACCTTTTAAGGAAGCATCACCTGATTATAATAATAAGAGCTCTTCGTTCTCGCCCCTCCTATTGACAATATCTTCATCATTATGCAAGACCTTGTTTACACATTTTAATCTTCATAATTACACTCTGGCAAGGAGTGAAACACCGAGAAGAAAGAAAAAGAGGAAGGAAAGAAAAAGATTCAAAGGTGATCTATGCTCTAGTGTCTCATTAGGAGCCAAAATCTTTTTGGTTTTGACTGGATTACAGGGAGAATAGGGGAGACGCAGGATGCTTTTTCCCCTAAAAAAGAGGGATCGGAGCCGAACTGGAATTGATGTGCTTTAGGAGAGACGTGGGTCCAGCCCAGCAGCAGTGCTCCGGGGAGCAGGGAGCTGCAGGGACAGGTCTCAGCCTGAGGACCCATCACTTCTACTTTGTGCTGATCTTCTCCAGGTGAATAAAAATGCCTGGCCCAGCTTAACTGAGCAGCAACTCCTTATGCAGAAAACAAATACCATGAGGTAGGTAAAAACATACCGGAGCCCAGATCTTCCAAATTGCCCATCAAATGCACTGGGTCCTCTGCCCCCAAAATCAAGCCTAACTCACTGAAGACCGTGGAGCTCCAATGACCAAGTAACATTTACTCTGCACTCTGCCATCACACATCGCATTTAATCCATCGCCTGGCCAGGGTTCTGGTGCCAAGTCCCTCTCCATGTCCTCCCCAAACCGAAATATTCACAATGCTGGGCTCTGGTTCGATACCCAAAAGAGAAGGAAGCCAAATTCTCCGAGTCTTTAGTGAAAATTGCAAGTGATGTCACAGCCATTGCAGATTTTGGCCCATGCAACTGAAAGCTGGATGTGGCCAGGAGGGTCTGAGCGATGAGCTGGGAAGCGATGGGGGGAGGAAGGTGTCACGGGGCTGTGACACCGGGGTTGTGCCCACGGTGCTGCATCACCCAGCGGGGACCTACGGGGAGAACATTACGCAGGTGCGCGGGGAACCCAAGGGAACAGTAATATCTTTTATTAGAGCAGTTTTCAACACCCAAGGCTCTCGAACCCCAAAGCTGAGCCACAATTCCTAGCAGCAGCCAGGCTGACACAAGATGCTCCCTCTCCAGCAAACCTTGTTTCGCTCCGAGCCCAACACCGTCGCGGCGCTGTCAAAATGATGCTCAGCCACGGGAATCTTCCTCCACGAAGGGGAGCACAGCGAATTCTCTTCCTGGCCAATGTCTTAGACACGTGAAAAGCCTGGCTTTGCTTTCCAGCTGACAAACTTGCCTGAATTCCCCATGTTCCGCAAAACCAACAGCTGGGTGAGCTGGACCCATGGTGAATTCTTGCCGGAAATCCAGCACTGTCACAAACGAAACACCTTTTGGGGCTGAGATGAAGTCAGAGCCATCCTCGGACATTCCTAGAAACACTGATTTGCTCTCCCTCCCCTTCCCATTCACCTTCGCAGCTCAGGGCTTTGCATTGCTTTGCTAAGCATGTCTGGAGCGTGATTAATTAAATGTTTTGGTGGAAAGGGTCAGGTTTCCTGTTCTCTGTTTGCTCATGGCACCGCTGCCAGGAGTCTAGACCAGGTGAGGGATTGTACCATGGGCTTCCGTGGAGCAGCGCGGCTTTGCCCAGCCAGCAACGAGCACTGGATTTACAGGACCCATCCTGAATTGCCAGTATCTTCTCCCACTCCTGCAGGTCGTCCCTGATTCACCCCAGCTGCGAAGGTGGGGTGCTGATTGATTTGCACCAGGTTACAGCTGGAGTGGGGCAGTGCCATCGCTTGCCCAGGCTGGGCTGGGGGCAAGACGACACAAGACTGTGGCATGGAGGGGTCAGGCTCAGCAGAACACCAACGTGGAGGAGGCACAGAGCTGGATGCTGCGGGACACCTAGGAAAGTCTTGGGAATACCTCCACTTACACAGGGGAAGCCTGACTGGTTAACAACAGGGTCACCCCGCTGGTTCCAGTGGCACTCGTACTGGTCTGCACTGGTTTGAGAGCAGAGGCCAGTCCAGGGCACACAGACAGCACCGTGCTGGGGCTTCGCTCTGGTACGGACACCAGGGACCCTCCAGCCATCACAAACCCCTTGTCCACACACATCCTCATCTCCAACGGGACTTTGTGACCACCGTGCGTCTCAGTCACTGCGCTGCCCCAGCCTGAGCCCAGGTCACTCCTGAAGACGGGCTCTCCCTGCCCCAGGAGCGATGCCTGGGGCACCGGGGGGAGCGAGGCCAGTCACTTCCTCACTACAGACTTCAAACCCACTGAAGAAAGCAAACAGCCAAGCAAAGAGCACCCTGGGGCGCGCGCGTCCTTCCCACCTCTCCCACTGCCCTTCCCCAGCCTGTGCTCGGAGCAAGCCTGAGCCCTGGGGACCCTTCGTGCCCCTGCTCCGCCACCGCTTTCCGACACCACCTTGGCCAAGTCCCCCAGCCCCAGGGCACTGCTGCGGGATCTGGCCGCAGGAATCCCTCCAGGCAAGCGGCGCAGAGCCAGACAGCTCCCGGGGAGCGGGCAGACAGCATCGTCAAACCTGAGCGCAAGCATCAAGCAGAGCAAGCACAGCCCCGTCCTCCTTCCCAGCTCCAGGCGGTGGCCTGGGCGAAGCACAAAGGCAGCGAGCAGATCCCTCTGGTGATCCCAGGTGATCCCTGTCCCCCAAACGCAGCAGGGAGCGCTGGCAACCACTGGGCTGGGCTCATCCCACCCTGTGCTTCACCCCCCGGCACCTTCCCCTTCTGGGGTTAGCGGTCCCTCTCCCCATATTAAAACCAAGCAATTCCCAGCGCCTCCCGTGTGTCTCAAGCCACAAGCATCTCCGGTGGAATAAGGACGCTGGAGACCAAGGACTGGAGGGGGAAAAAGAATGCATGGAAGCAAAACCAGGGAGAGTTACACCAAGGGGGAAAAAGCAATAGGTGGGCAGGAGCATGCTGGAGACAGAGGGTTCCCAGCTGGGATACCAGCCCCAGCCCTGCCCCCAGTTCAGGGTGGGTTTCAAAATCCCCATCAGCGCGAGTGGATTTAAACCAGAGGAACCGACTCCCCCCGAGTACCAACACCTCTGAGAAAAGTATTAAAAAAAGACAGCATCAAAAAGCCCTGTAATTAACCCCAAAAAAGATACCGGCGTGACAAGTGAACTGGGAGCCACCAGAGAGCAAGCGCTGCAGGACCAGGACGCTGACCTGCGGGCAAACTTGCCTGGATGCCTGACATCCTCACCTGGGCTTAACCCCCCCACACACCCCACGGCGACCCACAGAAACCGCCACCTCCCCCCGCAAAACGTGCTCCGACGACCGCTTCCCACCCGAGCAAGGCGGGGACACACACGCAAGAAAATAACAACTTTACCTAAAGGGTCTCAAGGTGACGAGGCATCTCCTGACCATTATCTTCCCATCCGCGTTGACTGTGATCATCGTTCAAAGTTGCGGGGGGGGCGGCCCCCGCACCCCCCAGAAAAAAAAAACAAACCACCCCCACCACCCCCCAGCCCGCACCGGGGCTCAGCGGGCGGAGCGCGGGGCTCCGCGGGGGCGCATGGCGGGGCGCGGAGCACCTCCACCACCCCCCCCCCGCCTCCCCGCCCGCCTTACCCCTACCCGCGGCCGGCCGAGCCCATCGCCGGGCCAGCTCCGCTCCCGCTCAGCCCGTGCGGAGCCCCGCACCGCGCCCCGCTCCGCGCAGCCCCCGCCGAGGCAGCTCCGCCCCGCACCGCCCCGCGGAGGCTGCGCCGGGCCCGGCGTGCCATCTAGCGGCTGCGGGGCGGGGGTGCCCACCGCAGGGGGGGGGTTGTGGTTATTCCCTGGGGCTGCTGCTGCCGGGGGGGTGCGGGGGGAGAGGCATTTCTGGGGGGAGAATGGCTGTTTCGTGGCGAGGGGGGGGAGCGCTGCATGCTCGGGCAGGTGACAGCCCCCGGCGTGGTGACTTCGAGAGATGGGGGTGGCCCTTATTGGGAAAAGTAGGGGGGGGTCAAACCACCACGCAGCCCCCGCGGGCGCTGTTTGCTTTTGGGGGGTGCGGGGAGCAGGGCAAGCCCCCCTTCTGGGGACAAAGGGGGGGGTCCAGTGTCTGGCTCTGACAGCGCCGGCGTGTGGTTTTGCCCCCCATCACCCTGCTTTCTTCCTTGGGGGGGGGGGGGGTCACAGTCACGGCCCACAACGTGGCTTCCCCGTGTCCCCAGGCAGCCGTGGGTGCTGCCGAAGGGCCCAGGGTGGCGTGGAGGGGCCGGGAGGCAGCGGGGCATCCTTGGGCAGACAAAGACGGGGCCGCGGGAGCTGAGGCAGGAGAAGCAGCTGCTGAGCTCAGCAGAGGTGTGCCCGGCTCACGGCGGCGGGAAGGTGACAGCCACAAAAAACCTCCCAACGCCTCGGGGTTAAAGGAGCTGAATGCAGACGGAGCCCGGAGACACCCCATTTCCAACCCCCGCCGCGAGGGTGCCATGGGTGCACCCCAGCGGCGGCGAGGGAGGGGATGCATCGCGCCGTGGGGCGAGCACGAAATCGCAGAGAGCTGGAAGGAGAGCGTTGTCCTCGGTGTGCACGCTTGGCCGGGCTCCGGGACAGGATCAAGCTGTTTTCCGGGGCGGCTGTGGTGCGAACAGGTCCCCCTCGTGCCATGCTGTCCCTCTCCACACTCAATGCCACCCTGAGCACCGTACGGCACAGGGTGACATCGGGGCAAAGCGGCCCCTTTGCCTTCCCCACATCTGGATGCTCTCCTCCTGCGCTCTCCCAGCCCTTCTCCATCCCGCGTGCTTCCTGAGCGAGAAATACTCTCCCAGACCCCCCCAGCCCGGTGCGGCTCAACCATCTGCTCTGTGGGGTCTGTGCAATTATTACAGTGCCCTCCCAGCACCCAAGCACCCCCCTCATTTATAAACTAATTGCAGGCTCCTCTGCTTGTGCAGAATCCCGGTGTTTTCCCATGAGGCTGAGGAAAAGCCGTTTTATGACTGCTGTGATACCGTAACTCCCATTTCCATAGGGATCTCCGGCACTCACTCCGCTTCCTTCTCCCTGGTGTAAAGCAGGGCGGGCTCCTGGCAGCGTATGCTGCAAGAGCATCAGCCACAGGCAAGCTCCGAGACGGAAGACAGCTGGAAATTTTCCACAAAACAGCACTTTCTCCCCATGAAACAGCACTTTTTTGCCAAGGAGAAGCGAGAATAAAAAAACATATCCTTTAGGGTTTCATAAATACCAAAGGATTTTTGCGTTCATCCGTGTTTTTCCTGGACAGGGGATGGGGAAGGAGCCCTGGCCACAGCGGGACTGAGCGGGATGATGGCAGGCTGGGGCAGAGGGACACGCAGGCTGAGGATCTGCAGAGAGGGTGGCTCAGAAGCAGCGGTCAGCGCTGTCAGGCCAAAATCAAACCCTTAGATCTGCTCTCCCTGACCTTCGATACGGGCAGCCCAACACCTGGGCAAGGACACCCCTCCCTGAACCCCCTGGAGACATTGTGGACATGAGCGTGCAGAGCCTCTGGGCTGGATAGACGCCTGACTCCAGCCAGGCGACCTCAGTCCTCGGCATTTTTAGTGTAGTTCGGAGAATTTTGGTGCATCTGGCCTTCTCTGGAAAAAACACTTGGTTTTCTTGTCTAGGTTTAGATCAGACCTTAGGAAGAAGTTCTTTCCACTGAGGGTGGTGAGACACTGGCCCAGGTTGCCCAGAGAGGGGGTGGAGGCCCCATCCCTGGAGACATTCAAGGCCAGGCTGGATGAGGCTCTGGGCAACCTGATCCAGTTGAAGATGTCCCTGCTGACTGCAGGGGGGTTGGACTAGACGGCCTTGAGAGGTCCCTTCCAGCCCAACACATTCTGTGATTGTATGATTCTTAACCCAGCCTTTGTGAAGGAGGGAAGCAGCAGACTCACGAAGGTGCTGTGGGCACCCTACCACCCCTGATCTCCTTGCTCTCGCCTGCTCCCTCCATTCCCGGCTCCTGCTCCTCCGCCAGGAGACCTTGTGTCCTCATCTGAGCTGTAAAACCACCTTCAAACCTGCTGTTTGCCCGCTGACTGCTCTGGAGAGCATCACTCCAGCCGGCAGCGGGAGGCAGAGCCGCTGGCTCTGAGCCTGGCTCAGCGTGGTGGGGCTGGAAACCCTCCTAACGCGTGTAAACACCCGACGGGAAGTGGTCAATCCCCCGTGCCAGGAGCCGGCTGCGCCTTCCCGAGAGGCTGGGAGGAAAACAGAGCATCCCATGCTGGGGAATGAAGAGCGAGGGGCTACAAGAGTTCCAGCGTGGGGGGAATTTTGCTGTGGGACAGGATGACCCCACACTCGATGATCTTAAAGGTCGCTTCCAACCTAGGTGATTCTATGCCAGTGCTGAGGTCCTTCTGCGCATCCTGCAAGCGCCGGGTCGTGCTGAGCAGCAGCATCCCAGCAGGCAAAGGCCGGGGTATGACGAGGCCCGATACATTAATTTTGTAAGATTTAGGGGTGAGGGTCATGGGGGGGGGAGAAGGGATGAGGGAGGAGATGGTGCCCCTCCATGGCTCACTCCAGGGCTGACCACAGGCCGCATAAGGCCCCCACCAGCCCCCCCCAAGGCCATGGCCGTTTCTCGGGCAGGCAGAAGGCAGCTCAGCCACCTTGGTATCCTCCAGGTGCCTGCTGTAGCCAGCCAAAAATAAAAAATTAAAAAATAAAAATAAAAAATTTAAAAATAAAAAATTTAAAAATAAAAAATTTAAAAATAAAAAATTTAAAAATAAAAAATTTAAAAATAAAAAATTTAAAAATAAAAAATTTAAAAATAAAAAATTTAAAAATAAAAAATTTAAAAAATAAAAAATTTAAAAAATAAAAAATTTAAAAAATAAAAAATACAATTAAACCTAAAAATTACAATAAAAACCTAAAAATTACAATTAAAAAATAAAATAAATAAAATAAAAAATAAAAATAAAAAACAAAATGCAGAAGTCCACTTTTGGCAACCCTCACTCAACACGCTTTCGTTTCGCCAGCACGCCCGCCGGCAATGCCCGTTACCCTGCCCGGCAGCACACAGGCATGGGCGATGCTGTAACAGCCCCATTAGCGAGGCGCAAACCCCCCCAAAGCCCGCGGCTAGCGGGGGAGCCCCGACGTGCAGGGACATCTCTGCGGCCAGGCCAGGGAGGGAGGGAGGGAGGCCACCGGAGCCCGCTGCTCCCCTTGCCGCGGGTCCCCAGCCTCTCCTCGCAGAGCACCCGGCGAGTCCAGGAGGGAGAGGGATTTTCTGGAGATGGGGAAAGGCATCTCCCGGGGTGGGAGGGAGCGGGGATTGCCCCCCGACGCTGGCCGGGGAGCCAGGCAGGGCTGCCTCTGTCGCTCTCAGCTCCCGCCAGCGCCGGGGCGCGGGATTCCTCACCCCGTGGATGGAAACGTGGCGTTCTTCGGCCCCGCGGGGCCCTCGTCCCCCCGGGGAAGCGCGGCAGCAGACGGTCCCTTCCCTCTGCTGCTGCTCGAAACAAAAGCTTAACTAACTACCAGTTCGCTCGCTGTTTCGAGGGATAAATCTAAAATCCAAGGATGGTAATAAAGCGGTGAATTATCTTCTTTGGCAGATAAGGAGCAACGTCCCCAAAAATCAATATGCTGAAGTTATACGCGTACACACACACACACGTGGATGTTTGTTACTATTACAAATCGGGCAGCAGCAGGGAATGGAGAGAGCCAGCTCAGCAGCCCCCTGGTATGAAAGAAACCAGTTTCCCACCAGTTAGAGCCCCTGCCCAGCCAGAGGCAGACAGGGAGCAGCTCCGGTACGGGCTCCAGCCAGCCACCTCCGTGGTCCTGCTTGTGACCTGCGGTTCCAGCTCCGAGCATCCTCCGGCAGCCAGGACTCGCCCCACGCCACTGGTCCCACAAAAGACCTCAGGAATTTTCCACTGATCTTGAGCAACCGTGTTCCCCTGAGTCCCAACGCTCCCTAACCCAGGCATCGCTGGGCAGAACATGGGGGTTCAGACAACCACAACTGGAGAAAAAGGGTTATAAAGGCAAAGTGGGCTGTAAACCACCCTAAATAAAATATCATACTCCTGTGAAGGGCAGACACTGACCGTCAGAGCTGCTCAGCCGCAGGCGGCAGAGCCATGGGCACCTCCAGACAAGTCACAGTGACAGCATTTATCTTGGCTTTTGGTGAGCAATGCCCAAGTACTGCTGGGGCTCCAAAGGCACCCCAGGACCCTCCATCCCCGCTCCAGCCCAGGACCCTTCTTCATCAACGCTTTCCAGAGCCTGGGGCTCAGACTCTGCCCATGTTTCCTCTTGGAGCCACCTCTCGAGCCTCAAGCTGCTGGGCCTTCATGGAAAAATAATGCTCCACAGAGGGAGGAGAATCGCGGTAAACCACCGAGCTGTAATGTGCTACGACAAGCTACTTTCTCAAGTTCTCCCCGCGCACAATTTTGCCCTTGAGATAAGAAATATAATTTGATCGCGGGAGCTGCAATGCCCAAATGCTTTGGGCATAAGATCACTTAGTCACAGCAACTTCTCCGTCCTGCCCCAAGCGACATTGCTGGGGACAAGGCGCTCTTTATTGATATAAAACAACTTAGCTCCGTCACTGGCTCAGCCTCAATTACCGCATTCACGCCTCTGTCTATCTCTGTAGCAACAAGGCGGAAAGGCTTCAAGCCTGGTACCCATCTCCCGCGCCAGCCAGCATCACCAGCCGCCCCTCGGTGGAGAAACGCCTGCCAGCACCGGGCTCCCGCTGCACCGGGGGCTCCCGTAGGGCTGCGATGCCCGTACAGGCAGTCCTGCTCCACCCCTGCAACGCATCGGGGCTTTCTGCCTGTTCCCAGCCCTCCTGAGGGCAGCAAGAAGAACCCTACATTTGCTCATATGTTGGCATTCGGAGAGGGCAGCGGGCCAAGAGGAGGGAGGGGATGGTGGCATCCTATAGCCACCTTTGCATCCCCACCCTCAGGATGCGCAGGAGCCACACGGGTCCCCAGGGCTGCTGAAAGGGGCCAAGAGGAACCGGGAAGGGCCACGGCTGGTGGGACATCTCCAGCAGCACAGATGGCTTTGCTGCTGCCAGAGAGCACCGAAGCTGCGGGTGTTAAAGGCTCATCTGCCGCCTTGGAGTGGAGTCCCCTGCGCCCACAGCCTCCAGAAGATGCAACGTCTCCCTTCAACGCTTGAAAACCAGAAGCGCTGCTCAGCTAAAAGGCAGCTGCGAGTGCACCTGACGCTACCCCAGGGGGCGTTTTACCCACTGCGGGGGTCCCTGGGGCTCTTCTCCAGTCCCTGAGGCTGTTCTCCAGCCCCTGAGGCTCTCTGCACGGCTGAGGCCTCAGTGGGATGCAACGTACCCCCGGCAGACACCGTTCCCTGCCCCCTCCATCCCTGGGACAGCAGCTGGGAGACCAGCGGTGACGTACGGCGCTTCTGCTTAGAGGTCAGAGCCAGCAGCATCCCCCCGGGGACAGATCGGGCAGGGTTAGAGGCTGGTCGCAGCCCTCAGCATCCCAGCTCGCCAGATCGCTCCACGCTGCCTGGGGAGCGGGAGGAACGTTCCAACCCTCTCCGGGCTGCGGCTGCTGTCTCCACGGAGCATTGCAGCCCGGGATGCCGGTACACACCGCTGCGGTGCTGGGGTACCCGCTGGAGGGGCACGGCCAGGTCAGCTGTAAAACATGGGATTCTACAGCCAGGGCAGCATCAGCACAGCCTTGCGTGGGGAATTTGGGAAGCTCCTGCCCTTGCGAGCCTGCCAGCACAGCCAATCCTTCACTTCCATTAACTGCTAATTCACTTACAGCAGAGGAAAATAATAGAGGTAAGGATCACTCCTCAGCTCCCAATAGGATTACGTGTTTTGAGAGCAGAAGGGAAGCTGAATTTACCTTTCTCTTCTTGGTGAAAGAAATGAGTGCATTTTTCTTACTGTGTTAATTAAAACCAGCAATGACCCTGCCTTCACCCAGAAGGAAACGCAAACAGTAAAAGGAAAGCCTGAACCTGCTTTCTCGGTCAGAAAGGTTTCCTGACTGCCCTGCTGCAAAGGGAGATGCCCAGAGGAAACAAGAGCAGCAATTAAAAATTAAAGAGAGAGGGAGAGCTGTACAGCAGATTACCGACATGTATTTGCATTGCTGCAGTGCGTTAGGAGGGCTGTAACTCCCCCGGGGGGGGAACTCCTGGCACTCGCGGGGAGCAGAGACGCCCGCAGTCGTGACAGCAGTGGGCAGCTCTGCCCAGCTCCAGGCCAGGTGGGGAAGGGGAAACAAAGAAGGGACCAAACCTGGGGTAAATCACAGAATGGTTCGGGTTGGAAGGGACCTTGAAGCCCACCCAGTGCCACCCCCTGCCCTGGGCAGGGACACCTCCCACCAGCCCAGGTTGCTCCAAGCCCCGTCCAGCCTGGCCTTGAACCCCTCCAGGGATGGGGCAGCCACAGCTTCTCTGGGCAGCCTGGGCCAGGGGCTCACTGCCCTCAGTGAAAAATTTCTCCTTAATATCTAACCTAAATCTCCCCTCTTTCAGTTTAAAACCATTACCCCTTGTCCTATCACTGTGCTCCTTGATCCAGAGTCCCTCCCCATCTCTCCTGGAGCCCCTTTAGGGACTGGAAGGGGCTCTGAGGTCTCCCTGGAGCCTTCTCTTCTCCAGGCTGAACCCCCCCAGCTCTCTCAGCCTGTCCTCACAGCAGAGGGGCTCCAGCCCTCCCAGCATCTCTGTGGCCTCCTCTGGCCCCGCTCCAACAGCTCCATGTCCTTGTGCCGAATGAGAGCCGCAGGGGAGGGAGGGTGGGAGATGCTGAACCGCAGCTCCCAAGGGGGAGAGCATCCTCCCTTTGGGGGAGGTTATGTGAGGTTAAACCCCCCCAGAGACCCCCTGCAAGGAAGGGAACCAGGCGGCATATTCCAGGTTGGATCCAGACACCTCCAAAAAAAAAAAAAAAAAAAAAAACCACCAAAAAAAGCCAAACACAAAACCCAGTCAGACCCGAGGGCTGGATGTGTCCCTTTGCCGGGCAGACTCCTCAGAGCTGCCAGTTGGGGTTTGCCTCTGCCTTGCTGTCACACTGAGCTGAGCAGCGGCTTCCAGCCCGGCACGGTCCCGGGGGGGGACACTCCATTGCTCAGCCATTGAATCACCACCAAAAGGAAAGGACAGGGGAGACCGCAAGAGAAATAGGCTGGAGGAGCCTCCTGGGCTCATTGGCACATTCTATCGAGCTCCCGCAGCAAGTGCTGCCTCCCCAGACGGAGGGTGTCCAGGGGCCGCCAGTGCCCCCCCAGCCATCCCACCGGACGGATTTTATATCCCCCGTGGCCCCACGGCTCAGCCAAACGAGCTCGCTGACCCGGTGACATCAACGTGCGCAATTTGGAGAAAGGTTTGAGCTCAAGAAAGGAAGAGGATGTAAAATGGTGCCTCACGGGGCTGGGAAGAAGGGAGAGCATGTAACCCCCCCATGACAGCCTCCTGCCTGGGCTTTCGCAGGAGCACCAGGGTTCGTATCAACCAGCCTGGGCAGGACGTGGCGCCCCGTGCAACGCGGCTGGGGGCTCCCTGAGCCGGGGCTGCGGGAAGGCTTGCGCCAGCGTTAGCCACATTAAGAGGGACAAGACATGTCGGGCTTCAGCTGTAATTAAGGAAAATAAAGTCAGGGGTTAGGAGAGCAAGAACTCGGCAGCCCTTTAATTACTGCGGGAGAGTGGCCGCTGCTGAACGGCGCTGGCAGCCCCTGCCGGGGTTTGTAAGGAGTTTGCTGCCTCTGCCCCATGTGCACGGCGTCCCCGAGGCCACAGCCACAGGCCGAGTGCCCAAAGGGGACACGCAGGCACACGTCACCCCCCTAACCCCATCCCTCGCGTCCCATCAGAGCGGGGAGAAATGCCGCTGTCTCAGCCAGGGCAGCCCCCGCAGCACCCCCCAGACGCTGCCGTACCCCAGGCAAAGCGCTTCTCCTGCCGACACGGCCAGCGTGGCTCCGCAGCGAGCGCATCCCTCCACGACGGCAGCCAGACGTCTTCATTTCACGTCTCATGAACCCGTCCCGCTCCCTCACTCATCCCGCAGCTAACGACGCCCCGGCTCTCCACCGGCACTGCCTCCACGTCCCAGGCAGGCTGGGGCGGGGGGGGGGGCGCAACACTGGGGTGCCCCACGTCAGCTCCCATTCCTCTCACCCTGCCTGTCCCCAGGGAGGGTGCAGAGCCCACACCATTGTAACTGGGGAGGTGATACAGCCCCACCGGCAGCCAGGGCCCCACGGGCTCCTGCGTTGGTTATTAACGCACATTCGTTATCCGCGAGCAGAGCATTCTCCCAGGGCATCTCAGCAACACCGACCCCAGCACCTCACTCCCCTTGTCCCACATTTCTCACAGGTAACGGGGAAAAGGGCTCTGCCGTTGCTGCTGTTGGTCCCCGGGGGCTGGCAGGAGGAGACGGAGGAGGTGACGGTCTGAGGGGATGCCAGCGCTCTGCTCTGGTAACGAACTGAGCCTCATCTCGCTGGGAGAGCTGCATTTTGAGGATGCTTGGGATGCCTCTGTGCTGGGGACTGGGCATGGCAGGATCAGTCCCCAAACAGGGTCCTCTGCTGTCCTGTTTTGGACACAGCTGGTGGAAGGGGGAGAGCAGGAGAGCCCAGCATAGGCTGAGGCTCCCTGGGGTGCCCTCATTACAGCGAGGACATTGGGAGCTTCCAGCTGGGTTTGGCGGACCCTACCTGCTGCTGGGCTTCCCTTCCAGTCACCCCTTCAGTTACCAGAGGGATGGACCCCTTCCCAGGCTCTGGATACCACCCAGGCCCATCTCTCATGGGGCTCAGCCAACCTACTGCACCCCAACAGCCCCAAAACTCACAGCAAGCCCAGCACCGAGGGAGGCAGATACAGATATTGGGCACAGGCGGCTTTTGTTATCAAGCCTCTCTCTTAACACAAAGCACCTGGCAGACCCTGGGAGCCACCAGCACCTTCCTCACCCTCCCAGCCCCATCCAGGCAGCGAGGTCAGAGCCAGGCACAGCCCCAGGAGCTGGTGGGGCCGGGGTTATCCCGGCACGGAGCAGCTGGGGGCTGAGGAGGAGGTGGCATCAACCCACACGCCAGCCAGCACCGGGGGATGCTCCGAGTGATTTCTCTGGGTGCCCCCCAGCCCTCGCTATGCTGAAAACTGCGATGTCGGAAGGCAGAAACTGGGAGAAGTCTGCCAAAAGACTTCAAAAGTCACCCAGGAAATCATACATTGCCCTGACTTATTCAAAGGCTCACTCAAGGCCAGGCTGGACAGGGCTTGGAGCAACCTGGGCTGGTGGGAGGTGTCCCTGCCCAGGGCAGGGGGTGGCACTGGATGGTCTTTAAGGTCCCTTCCAACCCAAACCATTCTGTGATTCCATTCTATGATTCTAAATTCATAAAACAACCATTGGAAAAGCCCCCAGCTATGGGCTGAGACCATGCAATCAGACCATTAAAAAAATAAACCTCCGAAATCCTCAGACATTTAAACCTGATAGCCCATATGAAGAAAAATGTTCACTTTTCATATACAATGAGTGGAAATCATTTTAGATTTTTATTATTATTATTTTAGAAGGGAAATAAGCATATTTCAGTCCAGTCAAGAGTGAAATTGAGTTTAACAACAAAGCAATTTCTATTAGTAGAGACCCAGGGAAAAAAAAATACGGATGAATAGAAAACTCGCAGAGAAATGTGTCAGACAATGGTGGAATTAGGAATTAAAAGCGACTTTGCTTTACTGCTGGTAATATAAGCACATAATAATCTACCTCATCGCTAATGTGCTCCCTTCGCATATAAACACCGTAAAATCACAACAGCATAAAAGGTTGGGATTTAATTCTTCCAGCAGGGAAGGGAAAGGGGTGCCGTGCTTTGCCGACCCCTGTTAGGGCTGATCCACCTTCTCCCAGAGAGCACCTGGAGCAAGATCCAGGTCTTTGCATCCGCGGCGGGATGCTTTGCCGTCTGGGCTGAAAACAGGGGCAGCTTTCACCCCCGCTGAGCATCTGGGGCTGCTTTTCACACAGAAAACCCCTCGTGGGTAGAACCGGGGCGGCACGGGGTACCCGCCACCAGGGATGCTCCTGCCCAGCCTCTGGCCACCTGGACCACGGGCAGAAACGCAGGCAGCAGCCTGGCAGGGCTTGTGTTTCCAGAGGGAACTGCGGTTGGGAAAGGCGCTCTCATCCCCCGGGACATTTCCTGATGTGTCTGTCCCCCTGTCGTCCGAGGGGACCAGGCCTTGCACATGTCCGGGAGCTCGGTCTGAGCTTCCCGCGAGGGATGTAGAGCCGCTGCAGCCCTCTCCTCCCAGCCCCAGTAATCTCCTTGGTGAATAATAACCTGTAATTAGCTTCTCCGTTTGCTCGGCTTCGGTGTGCGGCTCGCTTTCAGGATGGCCTCCTGCTCCATCACCCCAGCGGGGACAAGGGAGAAGGGAGGAGGGTGTTTCTGCCTCCTCCATCCTCCACGTCCCGGGCGGATCTGGCCGTCTTGGATGGAGGCTGCCAGAGGAGAGAACCCCCCCGCGCTCCCACCCCCCACAGTCGCGGGGTCCCAAGCCGGGGGTGCTCAGCGGGGGCAGAGGCACAGGGAGGAGGGTGGGCAGCATCCCCGCTCGCGGGAGAGGCAAAGGGGAGCTCCTGAAGGCAGGCAGACCTGTGCCACCGCAGCCTGGACCTGCCAAAACCCACCCTCAGGCACACCAGCTCCTGGCCAAATCCTGCCCTGCCATACAGCTTGTGCATGTTCCTTCACCTCCCCGTATGTCCCTTCCCATCCTACTCTTATTCACCTTTACTCACTGCTCACGCTTTTGCAGACAGGCAGTGTCCGGCTCTCGCACGTCCCCCATGTGTCCCCTGCCACCTCAGAGCCACGAGGGACCCCAAGCGTCCCCATCCCAGGGCACACAGCACCACCGCGGCTTCTCTGCAGGACGCCGAGGTGTCATGGCTCCTCATCTCGAATCATCTCCGTTGCCAAGGATCTAGGTCGTTGGGTTGAAAATTGAAAGTTTGAATAGTCTAAAGTACCGAATCTTAAAGCAATTACACTGTCCTAAATCTTTATTGGCTTTAAAGATTAACTTCTCATCTCCAACGAGGCAGCTCCACTTGTTTCTCCTCCGCAGGATTCACAATTTGAATATGGAGACAAAGGAATATTGACCACGCCGTATATTACTAAATGGAATTTTTTGCGACATTTTCTTGCATTTTTCTTTCTTTCTGCCGTTCTCCTCCCATAGACAAAGCAGTGAAGGTGAACTGCTGCAGGAGCCGGAGATGGGGTCGCCAGGCGCTCTGTCACGGAGGCTGAGAGGAATGCAAAACTCCATTTCAAGCAAGTCCTGTTCCCTTTGAAGTCAATTAGGCGGCTCCCGAGGACCTTGGTTGAGAGGAGACGGACGGAGGCAATCAGCGGGAGAAGCAGTTGAGTAAAAGAGCAGTAAAAGCACAGAGCGATTCCCTAAAATGCTGCTGATCCATCAGCTAAGGAGGTCTGTGAAGGAAGACTGGATCTCGACCCGTCTTCCAGCCCTCCGTCCCCACCCCAGCAGAGCACAGCTGGGGCACGCTGCCGAAGCCACCCCACCCACGGGACCCCGATGTGGTGGGACGGCTGTGACACGGTACACGTTGGGTTTTCCCTGGGGTCAGATCCAGCCATGGATTAGGGACCCAGACATGTCCATTAGGGACGAGACCCCAGACAGCCCCAGAGGACACTTGTCCCCATCCCTTTGCTCCAGGCTCAGGATCCCCCTGGTACAATGGGGGTCCAGAAAGGGACACCACAAGGAACATGCAGTAGCACTTGTGTGACACGGAGGGGCCCTGGTGAGGATGGAAAACCAACCAGGAACAGGCAGTTCCTCAGGGAATGATGGTTTGGTTTTTTTCCCTTACATTTGCTTGCACAGGAGGGAAGGGCGCGCTGCTGGCAGAGCGTGTGTTCCCACTTTTACCCACGTCAAAGCTGCCTCGGAGCCTGTCTCTTCTGAATTTCCAAAGCCAAGAGGAGAAAATCAGAATCAGCAAATTGAGGAGCAATTGGAGCTGCGCTTGGCGTTCGTGAGGATTGATAAATCTCCTCCACCACCAGTAAATAACCAGACTCCGCTCCTCGCTCGGAGGAGGGAGCATCCCCCCTCCAAACACCTGCAATAAGACACTTGCAATTACTGCTTTGTCTCCTGGAAACTCGTAAATAATTCAAACAAACACCTTCCTTTTTTACTTTTGTTTTTCATTTTAATTAATCCACATAGAATTTTGTCCTCCAAACACAATCACCGCCGCACAGGAACAGCAGGTAGAGAATCTCATTACCCAGCTTACCAGCCAGATCCTACAGCCATTATTAATAGAGACTTCACCGCGCGAGGAATTAATAAAGCCTGACGGCGAGGGGGAAGGGAAACGCTCCCTCTGGAGTGCATCGCCCTCTCCACCTTGCCCCCGGGATGTCCGATGGTTAGAGGTGCCGGGGGTGTCCATGCTTTAGGGACAGCCAGCACCTTGCCTCATCCTGCAGCCAAGCGCCACCTTTGGTGGTCTGGGAGGGTCAAAGCAAGGCGAGGAGATCAGGAAAGCTGCCTCAGAACACGCAGGGCATTGCACAGACTCCTACCCAGCCACTGGCAGGAGACAGAGTCCAAATGCTCGTTCTTGTGGTCCCACGTTTCTCTCTCGCTACCCCAGTTACACCAGTAGCAGCTGGAAGAACCACCGGGGAGGAAAACGCCAGGATTATCCGGATCCACTTGCCCAGAGACAAGGCACGGCCATGGCTGGCTGGGAGCACACGCTTACTCTGCGCTTTCTTTCCCACCTGGATCTTCTCCCCTCGTTCCCCCAGACAGCAGGATGCTGCGCTGCAAGGCAGGGAGCTGCGACTCGCTTTTAGGCTCGATGGCTTCCCTGCCTTGATCAGCCACACTCAGCCGAACAGCAGTACACCAACAAGCAGCTCTAATTAGAGGTGTTAATAGTGCTGGGAGCTGGGGGAAAGTGCACCAAGGCAGGAGGGAGAACAGTTTGCAATCTAAGGAGAGCGGCGGGAGGAGCTGGGAGACCTGGGGTGCTCAGGACCTTCCCGTTCTGCTGCACAACCGGCGGGTGGGACAATCAAGCTCCAGGAGCCCACGTGAAATTGCCAGGGAAATATCCCCCATGCTGATTATCTCGAATAATTTATGCAGATGTTATCATGCATTCGTATCTTACGGAAGCCTTGCAAAAGCCGTGATCATGGTTATTCCCAACCGTTTGCTTCAGTTCATCGGCAGTGGGGACGAAGATGGCGTGGCAGGTTACACCTCGGGGACCTCAGCTCCCCATGACACCACATAAAGGACCGTGTTCCCAGGCTGGGTTTGACCCCTCCATCCCAGCATCCACCCACCCAGTACCTCCAGGGGACAGGCACCGCAGGGCAGAAGGGACTGGACACATTGAGTCACGGACACAGCCCAGCTCCCACCACAACCCCGCTCCTGCACCCACCCCCCCTCAGCCCTTTCTGGCCCTGATCCTGCAACGCAAAGGGACTCTATGGCCCCAAGGAAGGACTCGGGAAAGGGACGGTTCTGTCCCCTCTGCCTGGGAAGCTGCCGAGCAGGACAAAGGGACAGGAGCTGCTCCCCAGGGGAGCAGGGCCCTCGGTCCCCCGAGGGGTGGGATACAGGCTGGGGCGGAGGGGACCCCCGGGGCACCCACTGCCCCACGTTGAGCTGTACAATCCTGCCAGCTCCAGCGCTTCCACCGCTTTCCCAGTGGCTGCCTCCCTGGAAACTGGAGCGGGTGCCAAGGCAGAAGGGAGCATCGCTTCCCTTTAGGAAAGGCGGGCGGCCGAGCTGCGCAGTGACTCCTTCCAGCAAGGGGGATGGATGAAAGGCCGTGGCTCCTCTGCTGCTCGGATCGAGGTGTGGTGGGCAGGACCCCTCCTGGCCAGGGCTCCCTGAGGCTGTGGAAGGGCATGAGCCATCCCTGCATCTCCCCATCGCTCCACAGCTCCATCTGCTTTGGGGTCTGGAATATTCAGCGCTCTGACTCAAGGCCACACGGGGCGGTGATGGTCGCTGCAGGAGAAAGCAAAGGACTTTGTGAGGAGCCACGAGAGAGCAGGAAGAGGGGGCAGGTGGTGGATGGGGTGGAGGAGAAAGACAGGAGTAAGGGGAAAATCTGGGGAACCCAAGAGGGGGTGCTCAGACCGTGCTGGAAGAGAACACGGCTGCAGGGAAGCCAGCCAAGACCCAGCACAGCAGAAAGTCAAAAATATTAAAGCAAAGACACTGGATATTTTAATTCCCTGAGGCTCCTGCTCCTTGGAGGACAGCAACGAGGACTGAAACACAAGCAGAAATTAAAGAAGAGGCATCTTGGCCCGGTTGTGCAGCCTGCAAAAGGGGCGAGGAGCACAGCAGAGACACGGCGCAGAGGCGGGCAGAAAGGACTGGCACGTGTCCCCGGGCAGCCCCAGTGCCACCCCTGTGTCACACATCCCTGGGAGGTGCCACCGGCACTGCCTCCCCACCGCCACGCTCTGGTTTTTGCTGTTATTTCTTTCCCTTCGGGGGCACCCCAGGAAGCCTTCGCTCAAGCCAGGCTGCCTCCGCCGGCAGCAACTTCCATCTATTTCAATTAGAGAGCCTTCCCCGAGACGGGGCCAGAAACCTCAGCTCCTGCAAGGCGGAGCAGGGGGGACGCAGACAAACGGCCTCTGCCACGCTTGGATCCGCCGCTCAGAGCCTCATTCATCACTTCACCACCACGGGCATGCCCGGCCTCCCCCGCACGGGGCAGGGGACGAGCAGCACCCCGTCACCAGCAGAGGTTAATCAGGTTTGGCCCCTGCCCGACAGCGGGAAGGAGCACACGGCGTATCTGAAGGCAAACAGGAGCCTGGGGAACTCACCCGGAGCTGATTTTCCTCCAGGAGCTCACATCAAGCTGGGTTAGAGCACCGGTGATGTACGGTGAGACGTAACTCCTCGGAGCGACTGCAAGGCTGTAGCACAGGCTCCACCAGGGAGGGGGGCAGGACCAACACGGGGACATTTATGGGGCAAAAGCAGCCGGTTTCACAGAGGATGTACAGCGTGGGGGGACCCTCGGGGCCGGCTGGGGCAGGAGAGCTGCCACCGAGCCCAAAGGGTCCCTGGGTGATGAGCTGTGGGTGGCAGCGCTTAGGGACGGGGACACCCCCCGCTCCCCACAGCCCAGCCAGCAGCACGATGCAAAGCAGGCGAGGAGCCCTGCTGCCAACAAGACAAGAAACAGGGGAGGCAGGAGACCGTATCTCAGCTCCGAGCCTACAAACGAGCCTCTTTTTTAATCTTTTTTAGGGAAACAGCTTCGCCGGTTTTTGTCTGGAGCAGCCAATCAAACCCAAAGAGTTGCATCCGACTGCGAGGGGGAAAGGAAAAAAAATCCAGGTCTATTAAAAATGATGAAAGACACCTTGACAGTGTCCTTTTAATGTAATTAAAAACCTATTTAAAGGCATGCCAACTGTTTACTAATTAAACAAGTGCTTCATTCTGTAGCCATAATGAAAAAAGTAATTGTGATACTTCTAGCAAATCCCAGGTTTTTAAAGAAATAATTACTTTATAGAAAATCTGTTACTAAATTAAACCATTCTTTACCCACTGTTATTTTCGCTCTTTTGCTCATTTTGTGCAGCAAGCTGAATGCTGAAATTACCTGGGACAGATTTTTATTCTAAATAATGAATATTTCAAAGGAAATAAGAATAGAGAAAGAAGAAAAGTAGGAACCGTTAGTGGGTCCCCAAACCTTAATATGTGGCCGGTGGGAAAAGCGTGATGTGGTTGGAAGAGAGCGAAACGTGGCCGTGTGGCTGTAAGACTTGGTGCACTGGTGACAGATCTCCAGCAAACCGTCCCACTACTGCTCCATCACTATCACCGAGACAAACGAGGGCCACCAAGGGAGGCAAAGCCTCCGCAGCTTGGGCACAAAGGCTGGGACAGCCCTCCGAGCAAGACTGCCATGCTGTTCACAGAGTCAGCCGTAGACTACGCTGATCACCTGAGGATGAGAGGTGGTGGAGGCTCCATCCTCGGAGATATCCGAAAGCCAACTGGCCATAGTCCTGGGCAAGCTGCTGTGGGTGGCCCTGCTTGGGCAGGGGGTTGGACCAGGTCAACCTCTGGTTGACCTCCAGAGGTCCCTGCCGGCCTCAGGCAGTCTGGGATTCTGTGATGACCAACCCGAGGAGGATGAGGGCAGGAAGACAGTCTCATAGGAAAGGCGCTGCTGCACACTACGGCCCTGTCTGCAAATCTCAGCTCTGCGCTCAGACGCCATCGAGGTGTCATGTAATATCCTTGTGCCCTGCCTGAAAAACAGGGTCCTCAGCTTAGACCACGAATTCCTCCGAGGCAGGACCGTCCCCTTGGTGAGCATCCACAGAGACCCCACCTGCTGCAGCCGCACACCCCAGGGCCGCCCAGGCATTGCAGCCCAGCGGTGCTCCCCCCGAACGGGTCTGAGCTCAAACAGGGCAGGAGGGGGAAAGGAAACCAAGCACTCCCTCCCTTGTAATTAATAAATACCCATAATAAGAGTTTCTCTCCATCTCCTCCTTCTGCACGCTCTCAAAAGTGATCCTGGCCAAGGGAGGGCTCTTGTTTCTATACCCGAGCACACAGCACTAAATTGAACATGGCTCTATAAACCACCCGGCGCTTGTTTTTCCAGCCAAGGTGCGTGTGCTTGCTTCAGCCCGGCAGCTCTCCCTGGCTCTTTCTGAGAGGAGGCACAGGCTTTGAAGACAAGCCCACTAATCTAAGGTGACACCAGGCTGAATCCAGGGACGGCGCGGCGGTGACCAAGCATCTGTGCAGGCAGGCGGAGGATGGCGGGCTCCCAGTTGTCGGGTTGCAGGGGCCTTTGATGGCAGATGGAGAGTCTGATTGCATTTGCTGATAACGGATTAGGAGGCTTATCTTTGATCTCGACTTTCTCCTGGTTAGCCAGCTTCTTGAGGGGCTCTGCGGGGAGGTGTTACAAGAGATTTATTAACAAGATGAACTGCAATGCCAGGAAAAGCTACTTCTGCAAAAATGCACTTTCCCTCTCGCACATGCACAGGCTTAAACCCACCCCGTTTGAACGGACTCAGCATCTTCCATCCCCAGCGGACTCGGGCAGGTCTGCACCTTCCCTCGCGGTGGGCTGGCAGAGGTTCATCCATGCCACGGGAAGCTGCTGCAGTCCTTGCTTACCCACCCAACAGCCTCCAAAATATCCTTACTCGCCAACAACAGCAAATGTAAGCACCTTAAAAATTAGGCACCCAGGGCAGAAGAAACTGTAGGTAGAGGCGGCTCATCCCCAATGTCCCCAGCACCACCACAGCCTTTCCCCAGGGACGAAATCATCTCAGTTGCTCTTGAAATGGGGTGCGGGAACCCAGATCTTCCCCAGGGCCAGGGAATAGGCAGCAACTCCAGAGATGTCCCAATAAGGTAAAGGACTGGTTTTAATGCCCGCAGGTTTTCGGGAGCTGGGTCTGACTGGCAGGCCAGCCTCGTGGCTCAGCTTCTGCAGGGAAGGTGGATGCTCCCCGATTACCCTATGCAGCCCCCCAAAATAACCGAGCACTTCCAGCAGCATCACCTGCTCCTGGCGGCCCCTCGAGCTGCAGGGAAAATAGCAGACACAGAGTCCCATCCTGGGTGCAAGGCAGCTTATTTGGGCTGCCTGAAGGTGGGCATCATATCTGGAAGCCCTGCCAGCCCCCCCAGAAGCCCTGCCAGCCCCCAGTGTGTCCAACTGCAGTCACGAAGCAGGGCTACTCCTGCCGGGATTGCTCCCAGCCCAGGGAAGAGCTAGCTACTGAAGCTGCACTTTGCTGGCCAGCAAGTCTGAATAACTCATTTTCAAATGTTTTTCCTCAAACCTGGTCTACCAAGCCTGCCTCACGCTGCCCTAGAAGTGGGCTATTTTAGCAACGGTCCCATGCTGCAGGTGAGGAAGCCAAGACCTGCTCCAAGGCACCTGTCTAAGGCCAGCAAAGGAGCCAGGATTAGAAATTCAGAGCTCAAAGCTCATCTTGCTAGACTGCTTCATCTGTACCGTACATGGACATGGCCCAAGGTGACACTGCTGAACCTTTGAGACAGATGTGACCACAGCTACCTACAACGCAGTAGCTACAGGGGAAGGAAAGAGCAAGGAAAAAAAGAGATAAAGTGATGGGGGAGGCAGGTGAGAAGCAGGGAGAATAAAGGAGAGGGAGGAAAGCAGGGAGGTAACCCATACAGTCATCACCCCCAGTCTCCCACGGGAGTTTTTCCTTGTTTTCTCTAGAGACACAAGTCTTTACTGTGGCTTTCTGCTGCCGGGGAACAGGGCTGCCCTGTCGTACTGGTGCTGTGCTCAAACAGAGCGACGCAGCCACGCACGACCCGTGCTGCCAGCCGGGCTGGAGTCTGACCTCGGCATGGACCGTGCACAGCATTTCAGAGGGTATTTGGCTTTAGGGAGGGGGGAAAAAAAAAAAAAAAAAAAAAAAAAGCAGCAGACCAAAATCAGCCCTACCCTTTCTCTCAGACTTGGGGACCTCGCAGAGCATCTCCTGGAGCAGTGAGGAAAGGGGGAGGTAGCACTGGTCACGCATCTGCTCCACCACCTCCTGAGCTGCCTGCTCCCGCCCAGGGTGTCCCATTCTGGATGGCATGGTTTACCCCTGCTCCCTTCCAAAGCAAACACAAGGGGTGAAAACACAGCAGACATCCCACCTGGCTGGATTCAGGATTTTCCTTGCCAGCAATTCTCATCAGCTGCGGTTTCTCCCTGCTTTTGGACCTTGCTGCTGATCTACAAACCCTTGGCTCGTGAGAGCGCAGAACTCCCCCTTCCACTAAAGGGCACATTCATTTCCCCCCAAAAAACCCACCCACTGATCCACAGCACAGCTCCGCACAACAGGACACGCCACTGCACATTAACGTAATTATTTGTATTGCAGCAGTGTTTGGAGAGCCTGGGCCCAGGTTGTACAGACACCGCTCCGAATAACCGGCAATTTGACTGAACAGTCATTTATTCTGCTCTCTCTGGTGCTCAGGCGATACATCTGCGCCGCACAGCAGCCGCCAGCCCGAGAGGAGGTTTTCACCCCAATCGCAGTGGAAAAGATTCGGCCAGAACCCATATTCCTACAGAAGGATGCAATAAGCACCTGTTCCCAGCACAGGGGAACCGGAGTCTCCCTTAAACAACAAGCAGCCTGATGCGTGTTTAATCTTACGCTTCACTAAATAAATTGGTTCTTCCTCTGAAACAATTGCCACGGCGCACGCTGTCACTGTGCCTGGGAGCCCGACAGCATCTCAGAGCCCACGTCCAGGGTGAGCTGTTGAGATTAACCAAACTCCAGGTCAGACCAGAGCCGTTGTGCTGCCCTTTAGCAGCCCGCTTGCTCTCCAAGAATTAACCCCTTATCTTGTAACCTCACCTGCCCGGGGAGAGGCGTTGGACTGTCTCATCCCCGAATGCCATTGCAAAAGCCAAGCACCCCCCAGGGATGCAGACCAACACCCCTTATTCTTTCTTTTCTTATCCACGTCGCACATAGGATATTTTGCAATAGATGAGGCCCCAGGCAGAGGAGGAGCGCAGTAAATGCGTAGCTCCGATTGCACAGGAGCCATTCCCCTGTCTGCCTTCAGAGCCAAGGATGAAAAATGAATTCAGCAACCGAGCCACAATTTATCTCGGCTGGCAAGGGTTTGCCTTTGCAGCCCGGATCCGAGCACAGACACCACTTAGCCCGGCCAATTTCCTGTGCTGATGCTTCACCCAAGACCCTGGCAGGAGAGACTCATTAATTAGAGAGGCTGGAATTGCCTCTCCACTAGATGAGGGGGAAGCCAAATGCAGGTCAGCAGCTGTATGTGCCCCACAGAGCAATAAACTCTGCCAGCGAGTGCTGCTACAACCCAGCCCTCGCAGGGGATGACACGAGTGCTGGTGCTCAGCTAACCCTGGCCACGGGCTGCCCCGGCTACGGGTCTGGCTCAATGGGTGGAAAAATGATGCCTTGGGGAGGAGAGATGCTGCCACGTTCCAGCTGTAGCCAGCTGGAAAAGGCTTCCTCCACCACCCTCAGGCGCTTCACACCCGCTTGTTTCCACCCACTCGTCTGCAGGTGCTTCGCAGAGGAGGTCAGGAGGTCTGCGCAGGCACCATGCCCTGAGGTCAGCCAGCAGCCACAGGGACATGGCTGGTGTCACAGCTGTGCCACATCCCCACTCCAAAGCAGGGCAAGTAGGTGGGACGTCACCTCCCACATCCGCAGCCCAGCACGGACCCTGCACCTTCATTGCTCCGAGCCTGGCTGCCTGCGCGGTCACACTGGGAGGGGGAAGGTTGCCCAGAGAAGCTGCGGCTGCCCCATCCCTGGAGGGGTTCAAGGCCAGGCTGGACGGGGCTTGGAGCAACCTGGGCTGGTGGGAGGTGTCCCTGCCCAGGGCAGGGGGTGGCACTGGGTGGGCTTTAGGGTCCCTTCCAACCCGAACCATTCCGTGATTTTATGATCGAGGTCACACACAAACCGCCTACCCCAGCCAGGCTCCTGCTGAATCACACTAAATGCAAAAATATCGCAAAGTGCCTCCCCTTCCACACAATATCCTCAGAAGATAATGCTTGGAGGCTCTTAATCACCTTCCTGAACAAACAGGATGAAGCTGCCACCCTGCAAAGAGCAGGGGAAGTTCCTGGGATCAACCTCATTGCCAAATGCACATCCAGACCGGCACCCTGTCTACCAGTCCCTTACCAGCTGGACATGAATTTCACACCAATACCCCACCACCACCCTATCCCTTCCTGTGTCCCTCTTGCCTCTCCAAACCTCGCTCCTCCTCAGCGAGGAGGATTTGCTCCAAAATCCAGTCCTTCCCAGTGAGGAGGAGGAGGTCAGCCCCACATCTCTCCCAGTTCCTCCTTCAGTTTCCCACCTGAGCTGAACCCAAGCCCAGGACCTGCAGCCACTCGAGCAGGAACAGCAGCTCCTGCTGACTCTTAGCTGGAGTTACCCTTACAACCGGCTGCTGTTGGAACTGAACTTGCCAGTTTGCTTGTCACAGGGGGCCCAGCTCCTCTCCCACCCCACCAGTGGTTCCTGGTTTATGCCCTGTGACAACAGGGGAACGGGGCTGCTCGTGTTTAGTGCCTCAAAGCAAACAACATCACTTGATATCCTTCCTTTTGCTCCATACAACATACGCTACAGAGGCCTCCATTATAAAAATAATTAAAAAAACCCAAACATCTTTTCTCTCTACTGTATAGCACCGAGCACCTTATTAACAGAGAGCAATTATGATTAGTAACTCAGAGGTGAAGGCAGAAACACAACCAGAAGGGCTCATATTTGGGAGCAGATGCATCCCACATCCTGAACCGCAGAGCACCATGTTCTGGCTGCTTCTGGAGGATGCAAGAAACCCTTTGCAAACACATGGGACGCCCTGCCCTCAACTCAAGCCTGTTCCTGAATTATAGGACTTAGAAATTGGCTTCCATCTCCCAGCACAAGGTCTACGAGCCCTTCTGCTATTTCTGTGGTCATTAATTATGACAACTGGGTGGTCGTACCTGTGCTGCAGGTACAACAGCTAAGTAGCGTTGCGCACACCCTCTCACCTCTCAGCACCCACAGCCTCCCATCCGAGCCACAGCCCTGCAGAAAACGTTGCTACAGAGAAGGACGGAGGAGGAAGAAAAATGAAAAAAAAAATTATCTTGGCTCCCAGCCCAAGCCTTTCTCTCTTTAAGATGCATTTTAACAATCTGCTGGCTGGTAACCTCCGCCAGTTACAAGGGAGGCTGCTTGTCAAGAGCTGACCTGAGCTGGGTTTAATTGAAAGCCAGTTGCTGGCGGTGGGAGAGAGATGGGAAAGGGCACCTTGGGGAGGCTCGGCACAGGGCAGCGAGGGTGAAGAGCAGCCGGGAGCCGGGCGAGCAGAGAGCACCCTCTGCAGCTACGCCGAGGAGAACCAGAGCCTGGGTTTGGAGAGCTGCTTCCCTTGGCTCCTGCCAGTTAAACGGGATCCAGCCCATTTGCTTTGCTCTCTGCATGCACCGAGCCTTCGGCAGGGTTCGTCCCAGGGCAACACACCGCTCGCACACAGACCCGGCACCGAGAACACCCGTGTCAAGGCAGCAAGACTTGAAGGTCTGTCTCACAGCGTCTGGACACAGAAGCCCATTTCAAGGTGTTTCTCTGCAGAGGTTTTCCCGCAGCACTGCCAAGCGCAGAGCAGATACAGCGCGTTTCTCTCCGCTCTCCCGAGCCGCACAGCTCCCTCCGCTCAGGCCGAATGCTCACCCTTCCCATGGGCCAGCAAACCTGCGGATGAAAACCAGTCAGGGACAGGCCAGTGTCTCCCTGAAGCTCTGCTGCTGCCGGTGCTCCAACAGCTTCACACACCACCGAGTCCCTCGGGCACTCGCAACCTGCCTCTGATTAGCATCCCATAAAGGTGTAACGCACAACCCTCGGGCAGGAAGGCTGGTGTTAAGTTTTTGGAAAGTATTTTACATCCCAGAGGAGGACGAGCTGTTGACAGGTACAGGCAGCTCCCAGGACGGCAGCGCTGCCCGGGGATTTGCAAACTGGATTAGCTGGGAGCAACCAACTGCTAATCCCAGCCCCACTGCTGAGGGTGCCTGTCTCCTTGGGCACGGCACTTCACTTTCCATTGCAAATTCCTCCTGTTTTGCAATATTTATCTCCTGCATGGAGTTTTTTTTTTTGGAGAGGAGTTTATTAGCAGAGGAAAAACAAATGAAGAATTTCATAGCAGTATTTTGCAGTAGAAAATATCGAGCAGTCTCCACATCTCTTATCGATATCCTAAGCCTTTAATTCCACCAGAGGCAAAACAAGTTCATTTGAGGGTTTCAGTGAGTGACCCAGCAACATTATCATTCCTGCTAAATATAGCCTCTCATGAAAGTATTGACCATCAAACTGTGTCTTCAGCTGCTTAGAATTTACCAGGATATTCCCACTCCTTTTCCCTGCAGCCTAAGCCCCCCTATCTTAACGCTTCATTACCATCTGCAACAAAGTTTAATTTTTAATGGTGAAACATGACCCTTCATTCCTGTCAAAATAAAACAACACACGTAGGTACCACACAGAGTGAAAGCAGACCACAGCACGGCACACTGCCAGTTGAAGAGCCGGGGAAGAGAGATGCGGAGAGCTTGTTCTGTGCTTTGGACAAGCCCGGCTCACGGGTTCATCTTCACGGACAACCAGACAATCAGCTTTGCTGATCCCTTGTTATTGCTATCTATCAACACATCATCATCCCATAACTCTCGGTTGCCTAAATATGAAAAATAATCCCCTTGTTTTCCTTCTACCTATTTAAGCACTTACCTCTGCGTCTCAGCTGGCTTGTTACTGACCTCGCTGGGCCACAGGTAGCCACAGCCTTTGGGTTTCACAGACCGAAGCCTGCTTTGATCCTGCAGTGAATTCAGACCCACAGTGAGGGTGAGATGGTGTTGGGAAGCAGAATGAGACCTGTATTTTTTTTCCCAGAGTTCAGATTAGGGTGTATAAAACTGCCCAAGAATCACCAGTTTATGCCCTGGAAACCCTTTCCCCAGCTCAGTCATGAATGCCAAGCAATACTTCACTTGCCTGATGAAAAACACACCACCACTCCTGGTGGGTAAGAAACAAGGTTTGATTGTCCCTAGTCTTGTGACAGCCCCAGGAATACATCCATCAAGTCAGAGCTCCGTCCCCAAGAGACCCACAGGGTTACCCAGGGAATGATCAAGGTTGAGCTGCCCAACACCCGGGAGCAGCAGAAGGTACGGCTCTGCAAGGCAAACCAAGAGCGTGCCACCACCAGCCAGGGCACAGCCCCACAGCACCTGAACGAGGACCAGTGGTGGTAGCTGGGGCTAGCCACAGCCAGCCAGCGCTAGACAAGGCAGGGCCAAGGTTAAGTGAGCAGGTCACATCAGCAAGACATGGTCAGGATCAACGTGGTAAAAGGCCATGCATGGACACACACCTCCTTTGTGGCTCAACCAAGGACCAACAGCAAGGACCTGAGCTCAAACAGGGCCTCCAGAGGGGAGCAGGGGGTTAGAGCAGGGGGCCAGGCAGGCCATGAAGTTTTATGGTCAATATTTTCATGAGGGGCTATATTTAGCAAGAACGATAACGATCCTGGGTCAAACTGAAACTCCCAAATGAACTTGTTTTGTCCCTGGTGGAATGAAAGGCTCAGGATATCAATAACAGACGTGGAGATTGCTGGAGTGAGGGAAATGGCCATGTGCAAACGTGCTCACAGCCAGCCCGCAGGGGAAAAGTCCCTGTGAACATCTCGGGGCTGTCTACAGCCACCAGCCCTTCCCCGTTGGAGTCCGACCGGCACTTTCCTTAGCTAAGAGCATTACAAAACATGCCTGGATCTCCCTCAGGACAGAAGTGCCTTGTCCGGGAAGTGTCTCTCGAACATGAAGCTTCCACTGTTGCAGCATTTCCAGTCATCCTCCCCTCCCACTTCCCTGGGACCGGTGGTTTATTTGTTTGCTGCAGAACATCCTAAATATTTTGACCAGCTAGCAAACTTAAATCCCATTCCTTTCTGCATGAAATGAGACCCAGTGTGCATAATACCTTTCCTTCCCCTACGGTCATTTTTTATGTGTACATCAAATCACGGCAGCGCCGGCAGGAAAGCAGGAAGCGTAGGCAAGAGCCGTTCCAGGCTGATCCCGATGAGCACCCGCAGGGGCAGCGAGCACTGTCCCCTGCCATCAGCTGCGAAAGGGCAGCACTTTGTGTCTTACCCACACATCTGAGAATTTGCAGAATTAAGCTCTCACGAAGTATAATTATTATAATTATTCATAGATGTCATTGCGATCTGCCTGTGATTGCTGCTCTATCTCACTCTGCAACGAGGTAAGGATGGCATATGAATGGGAACGCTGGAACACTCATTTTCCAGACTCACTGGTAGCGCATTTTCTCCAAAACTTCCAATTACAGCCCAAGTGCTCGTTGTACTGGGGAGTTTAGCACTGCCCAGTGTCTACCCTCACACACCAAGGGAGAGCATCGGCCTCACACCCCCACCATTCGCCTGCTGCCTCGGGAGGCAGAGGAGGAATCCCATGCCCCGTGGGGAGGAAGAGCAGCCGCTTCCATCGAGCTGCGAGGCTGGGCCAGAAAAGACACCAACAGGGAAGCACCAGCTGAGGAACATGTTGGTTTCACCCTGTGTCAGGCTGAGCACAGGAATACACAACCGGTCATTTATCTCCTATATAGATATTTTATAGAAATACGTATAATGGGAAGAAAGTTTAGAAATTTAGTTTGTAAGTTTTAGACAGAGAAATTCCAGCAAGGGAAAAAGCCAAGCACTCACCGCTATCCTCCAGCTGCGCTTTCCTCCATCAATCACACCGTCCGATGAGGACGGAGGCACTCTGGCAGCTTGTGATTCTTTCCACTGCTCCTGCTTTTGGCACCACGCACTCGGTCCCACGGCGGAGAAGCGCAGCCCTGAGCATCCTCCGCTGTTTTACTGCTACAGAGAAAATACTTTACTCCCTTAGCACAATCACTCAGCACCCGAGCTCCTAAACAACTGCTCACACAGTTATACTTTTGTGAGCACAAAACAAATAATGATGTATGGTGGTGAGGCTCTTTTAAACAGGTTATTATCCATGTAATTGGTTTGGTGTTTTGTTTTTGGTTTTTTTTTTTTTTTTTTTTACAACGATTAATCATCGTAACAAACTCTGCAGGTCAGGTATTACCACAAGACGAGTGACTCTGCCAATAAGTAGTCACCAATGCATTCAGTAAGGATGCTTAATTGAAGCTAATTTCACTAAGTGACCTTAAAAAAAATAGTAATTTCTCTTTAACATGACAGAATTAATTTTTTTTTTTCATTTAAGACACAAACCTTCTATTCTCCCTGCCCCCCCACCCCCCGCCCTTTATGACCTAACTTTGAAGTGCAAACTCCTAAATGTCCTTGTATCCGAAGATCCAAAGGGCTGTGCAAGGCAAAGGCCAACTCGCATAAAGCATGTTACAGTCAGCCATTGAATACAGATTCTTTCTCTCAGAAATCAGAATACCAAGGCCATCCAAAGATCACACTAGTGGAACCACAGTGAATTTTGAAGAATCCACAAATTACTGAATCTCAAGGGAAAAACACCGCAGGGGAAGTTTCTCGCTACTGGCCTCCTTGCATGAGGCACTTGTTACCTTCCCTCAGCATCCTCATCTCTGCAATCACATCCTTTCCCGCACAATCCCACCAAACAACGGCCAAAACTTCCCCGCTGCTCCCTCTGTGCCCTTTAACCACCGCTTGAAGCCAGGACCGAATCTGCCCGTTAGCCACAGAGTTTCCGACTGGACAAAAGCCTTCCACATCTACATTTAATTTTAGATAAACAGGACCCCAAAACCTCTACAATTGTGATGAATTTTGTGGAGTCTTTCAGACGTACAACACTTGAGTTCAGAGAAAAATATCTAAAGTTGTGGGAAAGGATACTGGAAGAGGAAGCCATAAAAGACCACTTTAGAAACACTGTCCTTTCAACAACGGGGTCAGTTTTCAGAGGATGGATTCTCAAACAGGACAGGGAAAGCAAACGGGCTAGGACTGAAGCAGTCCCCCAGATTTCCCTCAGACGTTACCACGAGTGGAATTAAGTGGTTCAAAAGGGCTGCTTAGCAGAAACCAAATGTTTTCATTCTCCTGCGCGGGCTCTTACAGATGCCACCAAGCACTTCTGAGATCCGTCAGTTCAGACTGTGCCTGCCTTTTCCAAAGCCCCTGGCATGGCTGTTTAAAACAGTGACAAAAGCAATTCCGACAACTTAAAAAAGCATACTACGAAGAAAAAACATTGTCTGTGATTCACTTTTATTTGCATGGCTGCGACCATGAAAAGAAATATGGTAAACAGTCGGTACACTCACTTGAAATCAGCATTTTCATTAGAACAATCATTATGTCAGCCTGTTCTAAATTATCTCTATTTCTAACCCAAAGACACCTTTTATTAAAGTAAAACCAGTTTCAATCACTTAAAGTAGACTTCTGCACATTGTCAAAATATAAACAAAAGCGAAAGGATAGCTTGCAGGACATGTCAACAGCTGAAATAACCAACATAGAAAATACGAAACAAACAGAAACTTGAGTTAATGCCAGCAGCAGCCAAATGCCCAAACTCAACTGAACACAGCAGCCCCTTCAGGTGCCTGCTGAGAATTATTCTCAGGTCCAGATTTACCCTCTATTGCACTTTTAAGGATGTTTTTTTCCAGTCTCTCATCAGTGCTTCTCTGCGGTACTAACACAACCTCTGAAGATAAACTTAGCAAAGCATCATTCTGAATTTATTCCTGAAAAATAACACAGAGTCTCAACCTTGCTTCTGAACCAGCAGGGTCATAGCCCAATGGCGAGTATCTTGTTAAAGCAGGTAACTTCAACTTCATCTCCATCTTTAAATTCTCCCATTTTTTAATATTTCTGCCAGCATATTAGAAGACCCACCTGGGAACAAGGACAACATCGTACGAACTACTGCTTCCATTCAATTTGCATAAGTGGGGCTACAAGACTTCCAAGGAAAATAGTGGTGTGGATAAAGCTTTGAAAACACATTTCCCTAGGAAAAAATCAATGGTCATGATTGTAAAATTCTATCTTAACTAAGATACTTGCACAATTCCAGTCAAGGTTGAGTATTGTATCTACTGGCACAGTGTTAAACGTAGCAGTTCCTATTTGTACTGACAGCAAACAATTAATCATTGCTCTCAAAAACAATCTTTGAGGTTCTTTTCATACACGCCTACTCTGCAAGCAGCGGCACACTGCTAGGCAACCTCTGTGCCATTAATTACTGGCGCTTAGACAGGTTGGTGTCCAGGGAACTGCGTTCTCCAGACGATGTAAACTTGCCGAATTCAAAGAAAGTCAAGTCTGGCTAACTGACGCACAGTCCTGAATTTATGTTTTTCTACACTTAAACTATTTTTCCATAAAGTTACACCAGAAAACTCCACCAGGAAGTTCTCTTTCGCATACAGTTTAAAATGGCCACAAAAATTGAAATAATACCCCTGCAGAAGACTTCTTGTTTTTAACAACTGTACCACAGGAGGGGTTCTGCTAAGACAGGGACCTCAGTAAAGGTTATGGGGGTTTCGGGTTGGGTTGGTTTTGGTTGTGGGTTTTTTTTGTTTGTTTGTTTGAATATATCTTTTTGAGTTTAGCTGTATCTGCAGAAGTGTATATATTAGAATTACTTATAAAGAACACTTCATACATGGTTCTCTTCCGTATTTCAGCTTGCTGACATAGATTGTACCTAATGAAATTAACACAACAGAAGTAAAAGCACATCCCATAATTATGCACAAGGGCTACAGCTGTAGAAATTTTCTCTTTCCATACATTCATGTATCAAAATGAAAACTGACTGGCAAGACAGAAATATAGATATGCTTATATGATATGCATTAAAGACTAATTTGTAGCAGCTTCTTTGGCACTCAAATGTCAAGAATATCAGTTTTCTTTTCCTCTTTAGTATTTCTTTGAAAAACTTGGGGATGCAGTATATGAAGATATTAAAACTTAGCAACAACACAGAAGGGAAAAAAAAATGAAAGAAAGACTTCTTTTCAATAAACGCAAGCAACTCAATGTGTCATTTCCCTTAGAAAGATAAAATCCCTAATATAAAACAAAGCCACAGTACCGCAAATACAGCAAAAGCCTTTTCAAATCCCACTTAATTTAACACTAAGCACCCAATTCAGATTAATGTGAAATTGTTCAAAGGCCAAGGAGGTGAAATGAATGGGGTGCAGTCTCGGGGCTGGTAAATATTGATAAAGAGATTGAGATGGAATCATGAACGGATGTCAGCATTACTATACTTTATATTGCTATAGTCAAAATTTTGACTGATCTAACAATTGTGTACAGCTGGGTAGATTTTTCACCTGAAAAAAATCAAAGAAATACGAGTAAGTGAAAAGCAATCATGTGTTATCATCAGCGTGAATAACTGAGAACTGTCTCTTCAGATCAAATGTCAAAAGCGATACTTGTATGGTTAACAGTGAAAAAAAAATTGGCTATCCATGATGCAGTTTTGGGAATTTCACGATTTCTTGTAAAGCTTGCCACACCGCAATAATACTTCACTTTAATGACCCAATAAATGGTTCTGAACAGACTTCTAACACTATCTGATATTGAGTCAGACCAAGCAGAACAGAGGAAAAAGAAAAAAAGTAAAGCGGGTACACAGAGGTACTGAAGTCTACAAGTCCTAGTTCATTAGTATCCCTGAAAGTCAGTCTCAAAATGCTTTTCGAAACGACATAAACTTAGCAATTTTCTTTAATTTCTAATAAAATAGTTGATATAAATCTTGTGTGGCAGATGAACACCACAGAAGTTCATCATTAAAAGAGATCAATTTAAACAGCAGCCTCATAAGACCCGTAACCTAGCTACAATTAAATGGCATTGCTTTAAAGGCGTTTATAGTTACTCATCACCACAAGACCCGAGAATCATTTTCTCTCCCCCATGTACCGAAGATAAAATTGTTCCTCGTGAACTTTCAAGTCTTTCTTCTCTCATTGATATGCAGGGGAAAACAGGTCCCAGGAAGGTTTTGGAGAAAAAAGTCTGTAATTCCCTATCTTAAAAAAAAAAAAAAAAAAAAAAAAAGAGCTCTTCATCCCTTTTGGTACTTGGGAGAAAATAAATGTGTAGCAACAAGAGAATTCTAATCACTGGCAGCATCTTATCGTCTATACGTTTTAGGGTGCTCAGTATATAAAAATAATATCTTTCAAATTACAGGATAACAGGAGTGGATAAGAGACAGGCATTAGAGTGCTGCTAGTCACATTAATCATACATATTGATTGAATACTGAATGCTTTTTCAGTTTGTCTGACACATTGGAATGGCTTCGGTAACCCCTCGCTCAAATGCGTGTTCTGTCTCATTCTCTTTTACATCACTCATTAAACCTCCCGGGAATACACAAAGGCTTTCTCTCCTGGCTGTCCTCGCAGATTCCTTTGCTTGCCAAGTCTTCAGGTGCCCTCTCATTCTCCCATTAACACCTTACTGATCTCACAGCAAAAACCTGCAGTGAATTTAAAAATCCTTTTCTATATGCCTGTAAAAATCGCCCCTCTCTGCTGTTTTAGTGTGCTTGAAGAGGGCTGCGCTTCATGGGAGTTGTGTGTTACATGCCCTTTGAGAGCAAAAGTGACAGCAAATGTCACAGGAGACGCCGCACTCCCTCACCAAGTTTAACCTTGGGTACACCTACGTAGTTATGACACGCAGGAGCTACTGACACGGTATGCTCAGTCGACTTTTTTTAACTTGTCTTTAAAGATAAGGCATTAACATTCTGACTGTGCATAAAAAAAAAAGGTTGGTGAACGGTACTTTTCTAAAAATACCTACATGGAGTGTCTAAAAACACTTTCTCAGTGTTCCATACCTGCTCTCGGTTGCATCTTGTTTGCCCGCTAGACAGAAACAACTGCGAGTATTACGGAGTCATGTAGACAGATAAAATCAAGGTGAGTTGCATTCCCTGCCTGTATTATATCATCCGTAACAGTTTTGCATTAAAACTTAGTTACTATGCTAGTAGTATCCTTGTTTTCGCATTTGGCAGAATAATATTACAGTACAATACTTCCCAAAACATGCTGAATGAAACAACTTACATCAAGCGTTTCAGGTATTTTTAGACTATGCAGTAGAATAAACACTGCAAAGTTATTCTTGGAGTTCACATTCTGAGTCTCTTTGTACTTTAAAAAGTTACCTCAGACAACGCTCCCACCACAGATTATGATGAAAATTTTGCTGAACTTAAAAGAACTATTTGAGAGGCTGGAAGGGAAGCCATGTCTTATGGTCCTTCATATAGCATTACCCTGAGAAAGTTTCAGCAGCTCTGCCGACACAGTCCAACTCTGAGATGCTGCACCAAGAGATTGCTTCCAATTATCAATGCTTCACAGATTGCAGGAGCACGTCCTTAAGACAACTAAGGGTAATTTCTTCAAATTCTTGTAAAAATCTTTTGTGTCACACTACTGATTCTCTTTCTTTAAAAAAGCACATTAAATAGATTAATAAGCAAATGGTTGGGGGGGAAAAAGGAACTGGGCAATACAGAATAAGGCAACATTTCCCACAGAAATACTCCCCACATCTAATTGCTGAAAAAGTCAGTGACATAAATTGTTTTCCCAGTTGTGCAGACGCATTCTGCGACACAATGTACCTTAAAAAGCCATCAGTCATTCAACACAAGAATTCAAGTGTCTGCAGAACTGGAATATAGGAAAAATAATTTAGGGGGGAAGAAATGAAACTGTAGTTCTGTAGTGCACGGTAGAGTGAAATTATGCAATTACATTCTGAAAGGTACATCTCAGAACAGAATTGTTCAATACATAGATCTCTACATTTCCTTCCATTTCTAATATCGGATTTTTAAGAACATGCATACCACGCTCAGGTGATTAAAGCGAGAAAAAAGCCTTTCAAGTTTGGCATTTTTTCCTCCCACGTTACACATTCAGTTAGCCGATGGTGATTTAGGAGTAGCTTGCTCCATCTTAACCCCTGCAGCCACTGGATCTTTTCACCTTCTCGCATCACTTCACAATAAATGTGCCTGTTTTCCCTTATGTTGGGCTAGACGTGGTAGCTAGATCAAATGCTGCTGTAGTCCGAGCCACGGGCAGCAAGAGCTGCTGCTGCTTCCCACTCCACGGTAAAGAAGGTAATTGTTCCAAAGAAGCCCACAACCACCATGATCAGGAGTTGCCACTGCAGAAGGAAGTAGTTGCTGTAGAAATATGCAACTGCAGCACAGATGGACTGAGAGGAACAAAAAAAAAAAAACAAAAAACACAAACCACAACGTAAAAAGATTTTCAGTGGAGATATCCAGGCTGGTATTACTATACAAGGATTATCAAATTGACATACACACAGTTTAATACGCAACTCTCAGTGGTATGCGTCTGTAGAAGACATATAATCTTAAAACTTCATTATACCCCAACATATGCCTTGATACTATATACAACAGATTTCGTTTTTACTTGTTATTTAAATAGTGTTCACTGCAAGAAGTGAACACAACTCAAAAGCGTTTGTAGCATTGCAAGCGCAGTTCTCTGGAACTTGAAAACAGTTTGTCTACAAATGATACTGCCAATGCTCTAAGACAAAATGCAGAAAACTATTTCCAGTTTTACAGCATCACAAGCTATTCTGTATCAAAATAGCTCGAGGCTTTGACAAGCAGTGCTGCTTACTTGCAATGTATCCTTCAAGGGTAAAATTTTCCTTCGAGCTCATATAAAGAATCTTTATATTCCACATCTATCTCAAATTCTTACCTATGACAGAGAATGATATAAAAATGCAGCAGTGCACAAAGAAAAAAAAAAATCTTTCTGAAGCAAGCAGCTGTCATCTTTTGAAACTAGACACGCTCTGACCTCTGCTCCCAGCACTAGCTCGCTACCGGTGTGACCATGCGTGAACAGTTTCAACGCTTTGCACTGCTGTTTTTCTGCCGCTACCTCTGATCAACACAGATCTTGACCTGGAAAGTTCAGTATCAAACAAGATAAATGCCTGTGAGTGAAGTGATCTATCCAAAATACAGCAGTTGCGTTCATACTGTACAAAGACTTTTCGAGTCTCCAGCTAGCGGAGATGCATTTATTTTGGCATTCGGACAACTTAAGACCAGATAAACAACGTAACAATTCTTCTTTTGTCTGTGTACCCACCTGATACCCACCAGTGACATGGTACATCATCCACAAACCCTTCAACTACTATTTAAACAACTTGTTTCCTTTTAACCCCCTCTGTCAAAGACTTCTCTGAGTAAATAAATTCAGTAAATGATTATTTAAATAAAAACCAAGTCTGGTTAACTGTACTAGCCTTTTGACTTTAAACTACAATTCCCAACACTTCTAACTTCCCTCAAAACTTGTAAGTAATAGCAGTTTGATTATATACTCAAACCAAGCTATATAACCACCCCAAGCTACACAATCAAGCTACTTCTACCTAAAAAACTTTTTTCTCTCCTGTGGAAGATAAAAAAAAATAGGATGAAATCCTTTGCAGAAACATCATTTTTTCAGCTCATTAAAAAACCCAGCCCAGTATTTCCATAATATTCCAACAGTCGTACTTTCAAAAGGCTGTGCCATGTAATACCTGAACAAACTTAAAGATGGCAAAGGCAGGAGCACTGTCTTCTGAATACAGGAATCCTAAAATACTGAGGAGCTGGGTGTTAAAGCAGCTGTCCCCCAGGCCCAACAGAAAGCTGCAGAATATGGCCACCTCTTTGCTGAAGGAAAAAGTGAAATCAAATTTAAAAACCATTCATTGAAACAGCTTACACGTCTATAAATTATTTTTGGCAGACTTATTTGGAAACTGAGAATGGAAGAAAGTTATCAGACTTTAAATTTCACTGGAAAAGAACTGGGAACGCTTGGCTTGGCAAAAAGAATAGTTTTATCAGATTTTAATTTCTTGAATGCTAAGACTTCTGATACCTGAAGTCAATTCTGCACTGAACTAGAACTGCTAAAAGAACTCATTTTGGTGCCTGGAGCCACAAAGCCCACGAGGCAGCGATTAAAAGCTGAGACACACATGGTGAGTTCATAAAAACTGCAGTAATATTAGAGAAATACTATTTCATTTTGCAGAAAAATACTCCAGTGAAGTAACGAATAGTCACCTGCACAGGCACAAATGCTTGTAATTGCAAGTTAGTAGCTGCATTTGCACAAACTGACAACACTGTTTTCACACAAATTTTCAAAAATACAGCCCAAAAGAAGGTTGCAATGATGAGATAAAAAAACTCCCTATGTTCTTCTCCTAACACTGGGTGGTATAAGAGACAGGCATAGCATGGCTCCAGTTAGACCAAGCAGACTTTGACAATGAGCATTCAAAGACTTAGGAAACCAACAAAACGGTACAAGGTCAGTGCTCCAGGCTGTAGTAAAACCAAGCCCAACACTGTTTTAAAACAAACAATTCCTGACACCTAGTACAATAGACGCTGGTCTCACTATTGTACTACGTGTCAGAAATGTCAGCTCTCAAGTGGCAGAATTGCTACCAAACATCCTCATGCTTTTTATTCTTATGCCATTTAAGTTCCTAAATTGAGTGCACACTGGTAGAATATCTACCTTTAATAAAAACAGAATTCCTGAAAGCTTTCTCTGATGGAGTTAGTCACTACACAGAAAAGCAGCTTCAAGGAATTTTCTATTAGAGAAACATGCCATTTATATACATCTTGAGTCATACCAGCCAAAGGAAAAAGTTTACATACCTTGGAATCATATAAGCAACATCATCTGTTCCTCTCATAGGAGCAATAGGGGCATCATTTGGCATGTTGAAAAAAATTAAGTAAAAGGCAATGAAATGGACAACCATGCCTAGCATCACAACGGGGTTCCTGCCGAAGCGGTTATTCTTGCTCAGTAAACCAAAGAGTCCTCCACCTGTACGAGTGAAAAAAGATTGGATAACTAAATCACAACTGAAGATGTAGAGAACAGAACCAAGCTTAAAATACCGCAAAAAGAAAAAAAAAGCAGTTGAAAACTGAGATTATGAACTTCCCCATATTGGATAACCAGAAGATCGACAGACATGAGAATAGTCCCAAGGAGTCCGCCAGGTCTGCCAGCCCCATTTGCAAGACGGCAGAACCTTCCGGTTCTAGAGTTGTCTGGGAAATGCAGGCAGGAGATTTATCAGGTGATGCTGATGGAGACACTTAGACTTTCTGCAAGTATTTTCCCAGCAGCCACTGTTTCCTCCAGTACTGCAACAGTACTAAGGGAAGACGGATGGCCTTGTGCTTAGCTCTTTTAATTATAAAAACATGCATCTCTATGGATCCAAGGTGCTAGTAAACAGTGTTTGGTCTTTGGTTGCTTGGGTGTTTTGTTTGTTTGTTTTTTAAAAAAAACAAACACTGCAGTACTTAAGTTTATGTAAAAAAAAATTAGGTAGTCAACATTACCTGTATTCAAATATGAGATCTCATTTAACACAAGCTAGCTTTTTTAAAGACAGAAATCTTTAGTGTAGTACTTTTTAATAAATTTAAAATAGTTACAACATCACTTATATAATAAAAATGTCAAGAGAAAACTATTTAAAAACAGAACATCAAAATGCTGAAAATTCCCCACTAACATTGTAGCCTAGTGCTTCCCTCATTCTAAGTCTTACGTATTCCTTTGCACTAACCCAGAAAGAATGCAAAACCTTGGGATTCATAGTCCTCTATTTCACATCCTAGTCTGCATTCACTTCACATCGTGTAATGTATAATTCAGTCTAACAAGGAACGACGCTGACAATTTTATTTCTAATATTTCATTTTTTGTTTACATAATCATTGCTGGAAGCTTGAAAGACACTATTCAGTTAAATAAAAAAAAAACCCATGTTTTGAGTAACTACATCATCTTAATCCTTTTTTTTTCTGGAAGGTAGTAAGTTTAGACTCACCTAAAATTTCTCCAACACCAATAAAAATACCAGAGAGGCCAATAAGGCTCTTCTCTTCACTGCCAAATCTATTCACAGCACCAATACATGTTCCATATACTCCAGAAAAGAACGTTAATTCCAAACCTTTGAAAGAAACAAAACAAAAAAAAAATAATGAACTATTACAAAAGTTATTTAAAAATTCTTTATGTCTGAAGGCTGTTTTTCCCTAAAGTACCTTTCAATTACGTATATTTAAATGGGGTATGTGTAGCAGAAGCAATTAGGGAATTTTAAACCATGTAATTATGATATTCTTCTATGCCACTTGACAAAACCTGCATTAGAAAAAACGGTGTCACTAATTCCTGTCACACGCACTTGTGTCAGTACTGTTTCTGCTGACACAAGCTCTACACATAGTCTAGATTTCTGCTTTTCAAGAACTTTGGAATTTCATGTGTAAGGTTCCACCTCCCCCTCCCCCAAGCTGTGGCATTCCTAGGAAAGACTCCCTGCACCTCCAAATACCAAACGAGCCAACATTCCTAAAATGGACTCTTACTTTTCTATACATACTGAACTAAAACTGAAAAAGAACCACCGCTATTTGTTTAAAACTCTTCTTTCTTTCTACTGCCACTACTGTGAGGAAAGGTAACACAGTTGGGTCCAACTAGTATGAGTGTAAGTGTTGAGAGATATTAGTTGTTTAGCTTAAATTTAAGTTTTAATTGGAATAAATTACCCAGGGTTATAATATGGTGTGGTTTATGCTGTTTGCCTAGCTTTACTTGGCCTGAGTGGCTAGATTTGCTGAAGCATTTAGGTGGCAACTAATTTTCTCAGTAATTTTCCTAGTGGCTGGTACAGTGCTGTGTTTAGTCCTTTAGTATGAAGAAAATGTCGGTAACACGCTGATGTTTTGGACGTGTTTTTCCCTAAGTCTGGGACTTTTCAGTTCCCTGTGTTCTGCCAGCGAGCGCAGGTGCACAAGAAGCATAAACCAGAAGATAAGGAGGCGACAGCCATCAGCAGAGACTGCAAATCAACGGGATAAGAGCAGTCAACGGCCGGCCTGGACACAGAGAGAGAATCCAAGGTGTTAGAAGACCCCAGACCAAAAATCACCATTGGACTAAAAGACGCACGAACAGCGTGTGACAGGCGCGTCTAGAGATCGCAAGGGCATCATTGCCCAGGGATTTTTTTGTTCAACGTCCCTCTCTGGAGGCACCCAGCCCCAGCTGACCCTGCTGCTGGACCTCTCAATTAAGTTATTTATTTTTATAAAATCTGATGGCTGATATTCTGCTGTGGGAAACCCAGGGTCGAGCCTGGAGAAGGAGGGAGCGCACCCGAGAGTAAGTGTGTGTGTGTGAGGAGTCAAAAGGGGCACCTGTCGGCCCACTGGGGTCACCCACTGCAAAGGGACTGTGGTCCGAGCAGGGACAGACTCAGGTGCTGTGTGTGCGACTCCTTGGAGGGCGTGTGAACGCTCAGGCAGCGGCCTCTCCCTTAACGATAAGCAATCATCAGTGTAAAAATAGCAGTGTCTTAATAGAAAGTATATTTAAAATAATGCAAATTGTTATGTCTAAACAAAGCAAAACAGTTCAAAAATAGAACTGTTTCTAATTTACCTCCTTTGCCTTTTGCTACTGCAAAAATAAGGTACACCATGCTCTGGTCTACATGTAGCAGGCCACCTAACATGGTATATGACCTGCATAGCCTCTAAAAGGGGTGAACTTTGGGCAGTCTTAATAATGTGACATCACTCTGAAATAAAAGCTTTTGTTGGCCTTAAGGGATTGTGTATTTTCCTACATAAAGTGGCAATATTGACCACGAGCCACCAGATGGCAGCAGCTATTTTTTTTCCAAGCTGGACTGATTATTTTTCTGCTACCTGTAAAACCAAATTTCAGATTCATCAGGCAAAAGCTGAATTACCCCCTTCCCTTGTTATCTTGCTTCACATTCCCATTGCACTAAACGTCTAGGAGGAATTAAACTTAGGTAATTTGGGTTAACACAACATTGGAGATGCTGTGAAGTAACTTTAGCTCAGATTAGGGGCTGGTGCAAACTGACTTCATAGCTACTACTGCTATTTCTCTACCAGAAGCTTCGGCAGATGTTACAGCACTGTTTATAGTTTGCTTGCATCTAAGTTTTTCTTTTCACCTACGAGCGCTAATAACAATTTTTCATAATGGTGACTCAGAGCTGAGGTTCTGAAGATGCATCTATTCTTCCTAAAACTTAATTTGATCCAAACAGAACTACACCTGAAGCCAAATAAGGAGCAAGAAACCCGTCCCCCCCAAATCCGTTAAAGGATCCCAGTAACATTTTGTAGCACTTTTGTGGAAGAATCACTTTAGTATACGGCAAAAAAAAATGTGTTTTTATTGTACAACTCAAACCTTGGTCTAAAAATATCAGACCAGGTTTAACTAAAGCTGCTAAAAAGAAAGAGAGCTCTTTGCACAGCAATACTAGTGACAAAAATAGTTGAAAATGGCTAAACCTTTGCCCAATAGAATCAAGACTAAAATGAAGACTTAGTAATTTAACATGACTCAATGGAGGGGACACTGAAAGTGTATTCCGCAAAAATATTTTTAATTCAAATGCAATGCAATTGCATTAAACAATCTACAACCTATTGATAGGGTAATGCCAAATCCCATAAAAACTAGTTACGTAAATTTTGCCTAACCCTCAGTTTGGGTGTCACAGAACTGCACTGAACCAAGCATTACTACATCTGTCAGTATTCACAGAGTTAGGTGCACCCCTCCTGCCATACAGCAATGCTTTCCAGAACACAGGAACGTCCTGAGTAACTCATTCAAAGTTAATTTCATAGAATTTCATAGAATCATAGGGTTGGCAGGGACCTCTGGAGATCATCCCGTCCAACCCCCTGCCAGAGCAGGGTCACCCAGAGCAGGTGGCACAGGAACGCCTCCGGGCGGGTTTGGGATATCTCCAGAGACGGAGACTCCACCACCTCTCTGGGCAGCCTGTGCCAGGGCTCTGCCACCCTCACAGCAAAGAAGTTCCTCCTCGTGTTTACGTGGAACTTCCTATGGTCAAGTTTGTTCCCGTTACCTCTTGTCCTGTCCCCGGGCACCACTGAAAAGAGCCTGGCCCCATCCTCCTGACACCCGCCCTTTCAGTATTGATAAGCGTTGATAAGATCCCCCCTCAGGCGTCTTTTTTCCAGACTGAAGAGACCCAAATCCCTCAGTCATAAGAGAGGTGTTCCAGTCCCCTCATCATCTTGGTAGCCCTTTGCTGTCCCCTCTCCAGCAGTTCCCTGTCCTCCTTGAACCGGGGAGCCCAGCACTGGACCCAGCACTCCAGGTGCGGCCTCCCCAGGGCAGAGCAGAGGGGGAGGATGACCCCCCTCCACCTGCTGGCCACGCTCTTCTTGATGCCCCCCAGGATGCCATTGGCCTTTTTGGCCACAAGAAAATATTCAAGTAACATTTGCAGCAATAGGGAGTTATGACCCTGCTCTGGAGTTAAAGTTCCAAAACAATGCCCTGACACTGCTATGTGATTACACACTCTGCTTACTTCATACCTGTGTAGGCTGTTGTAACGCTGAGAAGCATAATCTCTTTGGTGAAGCTCAGCTTTATAGATTTCTCTGTAAAGACATAATAATGGAAATTAATACAAACTTCTGGTAACACTATTTAGAGAATCTAAACTTTCTTTTGCTCTTTGCTTTAAGCAGAAATAGGTTAAAATTATGCAAACTGTAACTTTATTACAGTAAACAGAGTGCTAAACAAACCAACCCTCACCTGCCCTTTAAAAGAAATGCTGTGATCTGAAATCCTTTTTTGGCAAAAAATGCCAAGGGGGAAATATTAAAGAGGGGATACACAGTTTTCGATTAGCAGACAATTTTCTGCTCATTATATTCTTTTACTCTCTCTCAGTTCGTGGCAACTGTCTCCTAAAAAAGTAAATAGATTCTCATTGAAGATCCCCATGTTCTCAAAACAAATTTAACACTCAGAGGCAGACCACATTAAACTTCAATGGAAACTGCAGATGCTCCAGGTAAAATTTTTTGGTTTTAAGTGGTATCATTTGGTGACAAAATAAAACAACATGTAACTTCTCTTTTACCTTGTTATGTTAGTGGTTGGTTTTTTTTATTTAAAAAAAAAAAAAAGCACACAAAACCTTCATGCAGTAGCTTTCCCAAGTGCTGGCCTGTTCTTCTGGAGCTCATCTACAGAAGGAAGCTGTTGTGAAACAGCTTGGATCTGAAACTAGATCAAGGAAATACTCCTGGACTATACTAGTATGTAATTGAAGTGAAGTCTGTTTCACTTTCTTGGCTTCCAGTCCAGCTTTGTATGATACAGCCACCTGAAAGGAGCACTTCTGAAGCACAGCCAGCCAGCTCACACCAATCACACACCAACAGTCATTTGCCCACACGTTAGTTCAGTGGTTCCCAAGACTTTCCAGTTGCAAGCCCCATTTTGCCCAGGCTCCAAATCACAAATACTCACATGGACAACTGAATTCCTATCAGGCTCAAAACTCATCAGTCCTGTGTCCCTATATGAACTGTCATCTCTGCTCTGAAAACCATTGCCATCTGGCTGTCATTTTTCCAAGCAGGCCATCCCTGAAGGTCTATATTTGAAGTGAAATAACTGAAATGCATTCTTAAAGCCTTACTTGTTCACAAATTTTTGTTCTAAGTGATTTATACGTGATCACATGTATAAATCATGGAGATCTGGAAAAGGTACGTCAGTATTTTTTGAAACAACTCTTACGTGAAACACTACTTACTGAAGGCAGCCACTGCTCTCGTCATTTTGCTTTCTGCAGACCTGGATAAACAAATGACTGAGTCAAAACGGAAAAAGAATAACCCTGTTGCATCACTATGCTGGAAGCCAGCTTAATTTTTTAAAATCTTCTGTACATTCTCTAGCCCAGCATTATATACTGGAATACACTAAAATATTATTAAAAGATTCCGAGACTCTAAACTACTAACTACAAAATTTATTTGCTTTCTGGGCTAGTGAACGCCATTAAAAAAAATAACCCGCTTAACAGAGTCTTTCTTCTGAGCATTTTTAGCTTTGAACATTTTTTCACTGGCGTACTTACTGATGTTTTTCTAACGTTTTCATTGTTCTTTAAATAAAGTAAAAATATTTAAACTGATCGTTAGGAAGAAGTTCTTCACCATGAGGGTGGTGAGACACCGGAACAGGCTGCCCAGAGAGGTGGTGGAAGCCCCATCCCTGGAAGTCTTTAAGGCCAGGCCGGACGGGGCTCGGAGCAACCTGATCTAGTGGGAGGTGTCCCTGCCCAGGGCAGGGGGGTCGGAACTAGATCATCTTTAAGGTCCCTTCCAACCCGAACCATTCTATGATTCTATGATGCCTCAGGCAAAACTGTACTGAATCTATCTATGTACCTATGCACTTGTAATGTATTTATTAGGGTGGCATATTTAGAGAAGATATGAAAAATATGTTTCAGTATGTAAAAGATAATCTATAAAAAGGCAGTAAATCCTGTTCATTTCAGCCTTTAAACTGGGCTCATGAGGGCAAGACAGACTATGAAAGGCAGATACATGTTTAATAATCAGTGGAGAAGAGAGGTAAATGGTATCTTTCCAAAGGCACTTACTCGTTAATGGAAAAACTTAACGTGCAGTTCTACACTCCACCCTTGAGAATATGTCATATAAAGAACATTAATTCTCGCTTAAGGTACAGACACTTTTCTATTAAAATCTGTACATTCTACAGGTTGTTCATAACATTTATGTTTCCAGATCAGAGGGCAAGTGAATGCAACGTTCCATTGAGGAGTAGGAGCACGAACAAGTATATGTGACAACATGTTACTGCCATAAGCACTTACGAGCTGTCCCCCAGGATTTCATTAGTAGAATCCTCCTCCCCTGGAGCTTTTGTGTCCTCTCGTTTCCTAATCAGAAAGAACAGAACTGTGCCCACAAGACTGATAACAGTCAGAGCAATGAAGACAGTTCTGCGATCGCTCTCTGTGGAAAAACAAACAAGAGTCATAACCAGATGTGCAAAAGCAATTCAAACCAATTCAACTACCTGCCAAGAACTAACACAGAAATACTACGTAACAGCGTTTAAAACGCATACTAATTTTCTAACTTACCTTTCACGTGGAGCAAAAGGTACCCAGCTGCTGGCAAATTCGTGTCTCAGTTTTATGATGCCAACAAAATATCGGCATAATTATGAATGTCACTCTCGCATTTTCTGCCATGCAAAGGCTATGACCAAGGAGGAGCCAATTAACAAAATAAATTATTAGCAGAGGAAAGTACATCTCTTATGACTCATGTAATTCAGAGTGGACATAGCAAACTACGCCAAAATCCTTCAAAATTCTAAAAAATAGCTCTTTACCAGCATTAGAAATATTAGTGCTGTAACGTTATAAACTGGTAGGCTTGTGAACTACAAAGGCCTTAAAACCACTGAAACCTCACTCAACTGACACAACGTGCACTGTGCAGCTGGAGGAAGGGAATTGTTGCCCCATGCACCAGCTCTGCTGCACTAACCAACTTGTTTGGCACGGGCAAGCCTGTAATACAGAAGTCACCCTCATTTAAAATTTTAAGCAGGAGAAAAAAAGCCAAGAAACAGCTAATGGTCGTGATTGAACTAGCGTACGACTCTGCAGATACTGCCTACGCTTGTATTTACTTCCCCTTTAGCTTAAAGGTAAACATAAAATTGTTCTACATCAATTAAGAAGAACCTCTGTATGATTACAGATCAAGAAGAATATGTGCTTCACCTTGAAATACCTGTAATATTTTTATATGGGTAGTAAAAGGAAGGAGGAATTAGTTTTTAAGGGCTGTTAAATTTTCTGATATCAACATTTTCTTTATTAAAGAGGAGTCTCAAGAAATTTGAAGATCAAGGAAAACGTAACAGCAGAACTTCCTTACAGTTAATTGCTCTATTCTGTGGTTAGCAAGAGCAATGAAATTTAGAATGCACAGAATTTCAGGCACACCAGGTTCAAAGTGTCTCCGACACTTTAAATAACACCCTATTTATTTACAAAATGTTGGTTTTCCAGCAATACTCATTTTTTATAATTAAAATCTTACTTTTTGCTCTATTTTCACCATTGCCATTTCATTATCTGATACCCCCACCCACCTTGCCCTGCTTACTTAAAACAGTTGCCAGAAATCTCTGTTTTAAAACCAGAGTCTCAACCACTATTCAGCTTCTTAAGAACATTCAGAAGTCAACTGTTCTCTAATTCCTGCTCTGTACCAGTCTAGCATGATGTCAAACAAAAAAAACCTATAGTACTAATTACAATCCCATTAGGAAGTTAGTCTTCATAAACTATGCCAAGAAAGGAAGAGTGAGTTCTTTACACACTGCTCCAGGAACGCTGCCAGTTTACGCAGCAGCAGCCCGCTCTCAGTCCAGCTGCACATCTCCATCTCTGTCTTCCTACACAGCTGGGTGCCAGCACAACCATTAGTGCAGCCATGGAGTGAACTGGCATGGTTTTCCTTTCTTTTCCTTTATTTCACAGGTTAATCAGTCTCCAATCTGATTTAGAAGGATGGTCTACACCAGGAACGGGACAGCATGTATATTAAACATACAGCCATTCCGGAATACCTTTCCCTCAAACCACGCATATTTTGGCACAAGCGTGTCTCCACAGGTCAAAAACCCAGAGTAGCTATGATGGAAAACTTTATTCTAAACTAGCATACTGAGGAATTTCACAGACAACATCCTAAAAGAGAGTACTCAAAGTGCACTGAGTGCAGGAAAACGACATACGTAATACAAGGGCCATGAGTACCATGGAACACTGAATCAAAAACATATTCCAAAAATAGTCTATCTAACAATAAATTGGAAAAAAAATTGTCTACTACTGTATAAGTTTCTTGCCATTTTCCAGTTCGTTGTTTCATCTGTTTATTCATGCTACCATACTTTAAAGGATGGCCTCCCATATAAGCAATCAATACCCACCTGATATGTGAGTTTTTCCTTGCCAAGCGAAGTATATATAGAGGTTTCCAAAAAACAAGCTGTAAACCAAAAGGAAAACAAAGGTAAGAGCACTTTTTGTGGCAAGATTAAGGTTGTAGCATCATAGGAATACTATACTAAGCAAAAAACAGTACTGTACAATTGTGAAAGAAATGAAGACACTAGTCACTCTCTATGCAAACCGCTTACTCTATATAAAACTTCCAACACCGTAAAGGATTCTTTCGCGTAATGCTGGCTATTCATTTTCAAGAATAAAAATGCAAGGTGGTAACAAAAATGAGGAAATCTGCATCGAAGCTGTCTCACTCTCTAATTTTGGAAGGGTATAGGTTAGAAAGCTGACACATTTGCGGAGATGATTTTGTAATACTTCCTTAGAAGAGTCATGTGTCTTGCCTGAAGTATTGCCCCAGCAATGCTCACTTGGTTGTTAACAGCTCCAGGGAAATTCTGTGTTCCTACCTACAGTTTCCTGAAATACAGTAATTCTGAATGAATAGTGATTCAAAACAGGCTTAGAGTCAAGTTTCCTCATATAAAGCCATGCATTTTACTCACTGTAAAACACACGATTAATTGGGTTTGTGGAAATTGCTACTCTGATGACATACTGATATGTTAATTCCTGAACCTGAAACTTAAGAAACACAAGAAGTATGCCGTTGGTTCAGACTGATACTCCACTAATCCAGTATTCTGTCCCCGCAACAGCTTCAGCAATGCCATTTAATGCAGGCTCACCAGCCTAAGCACTTTCTGCCATTCATTTCCCTCATTGTCTCCCAATATTCAGAATTGCTGTATTAGAGGTGGTAAAAGGTACCCCTCTTCAGGAACCACTTGTGGACCTTCTCCAAAGTGGAGTCACAGCCTTTTTAGTCTCTTTTCAAGTCAGCAGCTCTATCTTCCTGTGCATTTTTATTGTATTTCGCTGTATCATATATGCTCTCCCAAGAGGCATAAACCGTTATCTACACAAGACACTCAATTGTAGCAACGCAGTAACCACGACCTTGTTCTCACTACCTGTCTTGATGCCGAGCCTGTTGTTGACTTTTTTGGTTGATGCAGCACTTGAAGCTTAACATCAGAGAACTACTGACAACAAGATCTCTTTTCTGACTGCCAGGTCCAACTTTAGTATCTTCACTTCAACTTGTCAGCAAGGTCCAGCTGCTCCCTCAGGGAAGGAGGGCTAAGCTAGGAGTCAAGGAGCATAACGCATCCAACAGAGAAGGTGCCTCATCAGCTAAAGCCCAGCCCAGCAGTACACGAGCAAAGCAAGCAGGGCAGACCCAAAGATTGTAGACAGGGTCAAATAAGAGTCCTGACCATCGTATAATTTTACGTTGATGAGACAGGTCTGAGGTCAAGCCAAGGAGGTGAGTCCACAGGCCAGAGTTAGGTTCAGCGATCACCACACAGGTCCGTGGTGACGAGGCAGAACAAAGCCAAGACGGGAAGCCAGTCTAGATCAACAAGAGCCCGAGCCCAGTACTCCTCCAACACAGCTCTAGCAAAACTGAAAGCCCAGGGCTGAGTTTAAATGGGGCTGCTGGGCCCATGGGCAGATGGGAAGGGTGTGGTGGAGGTACCAGGTGAGGCTGTTCATGGCCATTAGGGCTTATTAGTGCACTTATATCTTGGCACAAATTAGCACAGCCCTTCACAATCAACCAGATTTCTGTTACATATGTCAAATGTGCCCCTAACAGCATGTCGAGAGCAGAGGCTTGCAATATGTAACATTCATTGCTCTATAATGCACAACAGCAATGTTGCTTCCAGCCTTCCCTCCCACTTCTCTGACTGCAGAGGACCAGTGGAGTATTTTTGGATGCAGTCTCCCACTTATCAAAAAACGTAAAAAGTAGAACGTGCACACAACCAAAAAAACATTAACAAATAAAGCTTACCTGGACTGTAAGAGTGCCCAAAACACTCCACTGTTCCTTCCAATGGTGTTTTCATCAGAATTTACAGTCAAGCAATTTCCCTGTGCCGTCCAGAGTACTAAAATATACCAAATGTATTGCTCAGGAAATAACAATAATGTAGAGGTATATTCAAATGCAGCAAAGAACAGTAAACAGGCTAAGAACAATGCTTACCTGCAGCTGCAATGCCAATAAAAACAGAAGCAGTGTAGAAAGCCCATGTAGCAGGCTGGATAAAAACTGCAATATATAGGCTAGAACAGAACAGATCAGTTTATTGAATATAGACTTAAAGTGGACAATGCTCTTTAACAATCAGATACCTCACTTAGCTTCTTCTAAATCAGCTACTCTCTCTCAAGTGACATTGGAAAATAGTTCAGGCCATATGCGAAAAAAGGTAATATTTTTACTCCACTAAGCGTGTCAAGTTTTTTTTTTTACATAGTCATTAATCTGAGACACAACCTGAACTCCAGTGACAGCAAAGTCTAGAAATGCTGTGGAAAAAATACACTCTGTTCCAGTAGGCTGAACTGCTTTGCAGTCACACATCTACTGACACAGGCAGTTGCCTTTCTTAGCCAGTACAATTTCATGTATAGTATGATAGCCTTAGGCATGAAAAAATGAAAGAAAGATTTCAAAGGAAGCAGAAAAAAAATTCAAAATTAATACTTACCTATAAAATATGCCACTAACAACCATGGAAAATTGAGGTCCTACTATCGCAACCACTGAAGGTGATACAAGATTTGATGCAGAGAATACTCCATAAATAATGGACATGCTACATAAATAAACACCAAAGATGATTAAGTACTTAAAACAAAATATAGGATGTAAGTGCAACTGATTTAAGAATATTCAGTCAATTCCAAAGTTATCAAGTTAAGTACACACATAACTTAAGCAACTGCGTAACTTTCATGGTCAAACGTTTCCTTCCTTTCTTCTGTTGCCTTCACCCATAGCATTCTATGTGGGAATACCGGAGCGTACAGTGTTTCTTGAATTGCTGAATAGAGTCCCAAACTATTGCAGGCAAGCACATCTTGTCATTTACAACACCCATTTGTCAAACTGCGCCTCAACAGTAGTTACTGCATTTTGTGCCCAGTACTTCTAGAGGAGAAAGTTCCAGAGCCTCATTCGTCTATCAGTGAGGTTTTCATTTTCTGCCAAACACAGCACAGAAATTGTATAGATATATTTTGTGCCAGTTGTAGATTTAGTTTAAATTAAGCCAGGAAACCTTCAAGGCAGCAACCAGGTTTTCCTACGTGACAGCTTAATTTGGCATACAGAAGGTCCCTGAGCATGCTTGGCGAGTTTGGCTATGCCAGTGCAATAAACAAACAGAATGGCTTTTCGTGGCTTTGCTTCTCATCTTTCTGACTGCTCCTTTCGCATTTATGTTGCGGGATTTCCTGGAAGCTGATCCACACCACCTGTCCTACATAAACACACAGAGGTGTACAAGGACGGACAAACAACCAAGGCCTTAGTTAGCAGTTTTATTTAACTTCCACGTTCTGCATCTCCTAAGATAAAATGCTGAGAATGTGATGACCGTATGGCGTTTTTGCTGCCTACAAAGACAAAATGCAAGACAGATATGTAGTTCAACTAGAACTAGAGCGAATGTTTAAGTATGCTATTAAATGGTGAAGTCAGCAGAACACTACAATCTCCCAAAAGTATATCTCTACCAGATGGAATTATAACCAGCCTCGCCCTGCAAGAACCACAGTAATAAGAAGATCTGTGTAAATTACCTTGTGTAGCCACTGCCATGAAAATCCGTGTTGTTTAAATTTGTGATAACGGTTTGCTGTGAGGAGAAAATCATATGTTAGAAGGTATCTTGTAATCTGAGAACACTTGCATCAGTTTGAAGTCAGTATTAAATGTTAAAATTAATCATTAATAGACCCTACAAGGCACTTAAAGTATTACAATTCACAACACCTTCACAATGAAGGTGAAGGAGATATTTGGCAGGGAAGCATCTATGTTGGAAGCAGTAATTAGTACTTAAGGATTATATCATGACCTTAAAATATTTCACAAAACACCTCTCAGGTAGATAGGTATGACTATCTTAATTTAAAAAGTGGGGGGGAACGGAGAAGTTTCAAAATACTCTTAATTTGACCTAACTAAGAGCTTCTGATAAGAGTTTCCGTTCTTTTCAGTTTCCCTTTATTTCCCTGTTCCTTTTTTTTTTCCCCTTGAATCAGCTTTGGTGATCATGAGACCATGTAATTAGTTGGACTGGCAGGCAGATATGATTGCAAGTCACTTGTAATGACTTTAATGACAGTAAATTGCACTAGGTCCAATTCAGCGCTGTGAATTCATTGCAGAACTTCTAAGACCACCGGGCTGTACTTATGTACTCACGTACAGTTATCATGCTGCACTTAGGATGGTTTACAAAGGCCATCCTAAGTAGTTATTTCTATAGCACAGTGAAGGACATTTATAGGTCTGAACCCAGAAAGGATTCTTCTTGCATGCAAGAAAAGAGAAGCTGTAAGACCTGTAGGCTCAAGAGGAATGTTGAAATCTAACTGTCCTTCAGGCATATAATTAATATTGAAAGCAACGCCAACAACTCAGGTAGACGATCTGGGCTAAGTATGTCAGCAAGAGGATTCTAAAAATCTAAGTAGTAAGAATACAATCTGCTTTTAATAATAAATTTGGATTATGTCATGCCCAATTTTGCTTCAGCATGCAGAGATACACGATACTAAAGCAGTAAATTACTTAATCTGATGGAAGGTGACTTGGCAGTTCTAGTAACTGTGGAAGTCTGACTACTTGTCAGATGTTATCCTCGTACTCCCCCTCAATGTCTAATTTGTTAGAACGGAAAAATACGTTAGATTAGGGAAAACATTCTAAGAAAAACCAGGGGCATGGTTAATAATACAGCTTCGGCAAATATTTTGAAAGCGACTGTATACAATAATCTGAAATACAGAAGGTCCAGTCTAATTCAATTGATAAATATTGCGCCAAAACAGACACTATTTTCAAAATTCAAACATTTGATAGGATTCATTAATTTTCTACTTTCTAAGCAGACAGACACACTTACATATGTAGCTACGCTATCTTAAAGAAATAAACTGCTTAATTATACGGTTAACCAACTTAATCTAGTTAACACTAAGCCAAAAGAAAGGAGAAAAAATGTCAAGGTGTCTTGCATATTAAAAAATCCCAAGTAAAGGAACTCTTACATTAGAGCGCACCCAAGACAAGAAAGGATTAATAAGTGTCATAGAAATGTGGCGTGTTTTGAAATCCATACCTACCGCAATATTTCCACATGTCTGGAAAGCAGTGAATATAAACATAAATGAGACTCCCAAGATAATGATGTTGAAAAGTTTTTTTGATGCAGGAGACATTTTGTATTTTCTTGCCAAGTCCTCAGCTTGCGATGGGAAAAACTCTATTTTCTTTTAAAAGTTTCCTCTTAACCTCTGTTAAAAACAAGCAAGCAAAAAGAATAAAACATAAAAGAAAGCTTCAAAAATGAGGATTTCTCAGAGCTACTTATTAGCTGATAGAATATAACCATCAACTAATCAAGAAATCTGGTGATTCCCTTAAATAATGTACAGCAAAATCAGTAACTCAAAAAAAAAAACCAAAACCCAAAAGAGACCCCAAACCACCCAAAGATAAAGGTCTGGTACAAAAGCTTCTCTCTACCTTTTCCCATGAAGTTAGCAGAGCAGACTGCAGTATATTACTTCTTCATGACATCTCTCTCCCCCAAACGAAGCGGTTTTCCAGATACCGAGCTAGTTAATCAGCTCAGTTTCTTGCCATTGTTCTAAATGAGAATTCTGGTCCAAAGCCTGTAAATCACCTGACGAAGGAAAGATGAGACACTCGTACACAGCAGTCATTTCCATGCATGTTGGACAGGAAATAAGAAATATTTCACAATCTAGATCAGCTGACCCAGCCTAGAAAGCCCTTGTGCACTCTGGGAAATGCAGTTTTATGAGCATACACTTTTTCTACTTCAAAGGGCGGAAAACTCCTAGTCCTTAGAACAAAAAGATTTATACTAGTTTTTAAGAATTATAATCTCCATCCTCTAAATAATATTAAATAAATAATAAATAAAAGATTTTTAAAAGTCTTAGAAAATCATGTAAGAAAGCTGCCTAGCTGAATTCAAACACACAAATAGTCATTCCAAAGGGAAAATGATTCCCACCTGGGAAAAACCAAGTATCGCAGTGCCACCAACACACACGCTCTCCTCAGCGCTTCTGCCTTTCGTTGTCTCAGTGACTCAGGAAAGTCTTCATAATCTTTCACTGCTTCGTCTCAAGGAATAACTTCCATTTTTAGTAATTACACACCCTTACTATTTTACTTCACAGTATTTCTAAATAATGAATTTAAGATCAATTGATCTTTTAAGTTTTGAAGGTCTCTGTTAAAGCATCAGCAAAACCAAAAGAGGATCACCCATCTTGTATCGACTGAATGGCTGCCTTTTACTGGTCCTCTCCTGTGTCTGCCCTGTTGTCAGGATGGGAGCATTCAGCTAAATCAGCTGCACTTAACTGATGGCCAAAGAGGAAAGGAAGGAAATACAGAATTGATTGCAGTAAATCATCAAATTTTACCTTTGCTATCTACAGTAAAGGACTTAAATAAAACCCATAGCCCAGCTATTGTTCCATATTTAACTGTTTTTTAATTCCTGACCTGTATTTTCTAAAAATGTAGATTGATCTATTTTTCACTTGTGGAAGAAAGTCAGTACGATTAGTCAGAGGCTGCTTTACAAAGATCCAATTAGATTACCAAGGTGGGTTTTTGTAACACAAGCAAAGCTCTCTTCTTGCTTTTCTATATTATGAATTCATAGTAACAGATTTTTAAGATCCTCTAGGCGCTGTGTCCCACTCACACCTTCTTCCCCTTGGGCCGGCATAAGCATTCATCCAGCTGCACAGCAAACTGGGCTGGTGTGCTGGACCAATTCTTTTAGCAGCAGCTTGTATTGAAGTGACTGTGAAACAAGTGAATAAAGGGCACAGGAAACCCCCTCCATCATTTTAGGGAAATCATTGTAAAGTTAAACTTCAAATTTCTCCTTTGAGAAGAGGTTTCAGTAGATGAATAAGAAAAGCTTTAATCAAAATTCTCCTGGAAAAAATAATGAACAACATAGCACGGAGCAATACAAAACGTGTAGTAATAGTTTATTTGATTTTTTAAGTCTTTTGTAGCAGGAAACAAACTGTTGCTTCTAGGTTTGTATTGATGTCATTGCTTATTTTGACATTTCTTCAGTGCAAAAAAAATATTAAACGTAACAGTAAGAATAAGGGTTTAAATTCTAATACTGAATTTACTTTCTCATATAGATACAGTCATTGCATTAAACAAATCGGTAGAGACTTTTTGCTTCTCTTCTTTTAACATGGTATTACAAAACAGATGAGCAGAAACATTTATCACTGTTGTAAGATGAGAACTAAGTATTACAGTTTGTACGCAGAGTTTGAACGTTTTACTCAGTGCCTGAAATGACATAGCAACAACTTCTGGGATGGGGGAGCAGCTTTCCCTGAATTCCCTAGAGAAAACTCCGGGAACCTGGTTGCCACCCTCACACAAGGGCTGTGCCAACCCTCACCCTTGTTCCTGTTTTACCACGCACGCTGCCAAAGCACCAACGCGCAGAGCTGGCGTGCGCAGAGGATTCCGGCCCACAGCTCCCTCGCAGGCACCGACACAGCCAGGCTAGAAGCCCTAGAAGCACCTACACCGCTCCTGCGTCCATCGCGGCGAGGACTGGGGAGGCTTCACCCGGCACCGCCGCCGGCAGGTGGTGAAGAGGAGCCCACGCCAGCCCACCATATCCCCTCACGACACACGGCACCGCAGAACCGGCTGTAGTGGGAACAAGGAGGGCACAGAGCTCCCACAACAACTGCCCCAAGAGAACCACCCTGACAGCTTCCCCAGACAAGGGCCCGCGCCCGCCTCCCCTCACAGCGCTCTCCCCTCCGCGGCCGCCATTTTAAACCGTAACCTCCCGCCCGCGAGGGAGGTGCTCCCCTTCGTTAACGCTGCTTTTTCCCCCCCCCGCCCCCATTCGGTGGGGGCTTCCTGCCCCTCCTTCCCCCAGCGAAGGCAGGCCTCGCCTTATTTCCGTTTTTTTACCGTTTTCGGCGCACATTGTTCAAAATTTCCCCGCCTCCGCCGAGTCCTTCCGGGTCACGGCGGAGCCACCTTAACTGTCACTTTCAACGGCAGGCAAGTTATTAATTTAGAAGACGGTTTTCCGCGCCCCCTCCGAGACCACCTCTACCACCCACGATCGGTGAGGAAAAAAAAAAAGGAGAGAAAGACGAAGCCGGGGGCGGGGCGGGCGGGGTAGCGCGCGCGCGCGGCTGGCGGCGTTTTCCCTTCCGGGTCGCCGTCGGCCATTTTGTGGCGTTAAGTAGGCGCGCGCGGGCGGCGCCCTGCTCATTTCCTCGCGGCAGCGGGCAGGGGTGGCCGTTCACCGGCGCTTCGTCTCCGCTCCGGCCTTAGGCCGCCTTGTCCCCGGACCCCAGAGGTGGGTGCCTGCTCTTCCCTCCCTGCTGAGGACCCCGCGGCCTTCCCCTATGCCCTCCAGCTCCCCGCCTTTCAGGACTCTGCTGGGCCGCCGCTCTGGTGCTCCCCCTCCGGTGTGAGGCGCTTCCCCACTTAGGGCCGCGCCGCCTCCTGACTCGCCCTCCCCTACCCTTCCCTCAGGTTTCTTCTCCTCAGCCGCCGCCGCCCCTCGGGGGCTGTTGCCCGCCATGAGCTACGGGCGCCCTCCGCCGGACGTGGAGGGCATGACGTCCCTCAAGGTGGACAACCTGACCTACCGTACGTCCCCGGACACGCTCCGGAGGGTCTTCGAGAAATACGGTCGAGTGGGCGACGTCTACATCCCCCGGGACCGCTACACCAAGGAGAGCCGTGGCTTCGCCTTCGTCCGTTTCCACGACAAACGCGACGCCGAGGACGCGATGGACGCCATGGACGGGGCCGTGCTGGATGGCCGGGAGCTCCGCGTCCAGATGGCCCGCTACGGCCGCCCCCCCGACTCGCACCACAGCCGGCGGGGCCCGCCGCCCCGCCGCTACGGGAGCAGTGGCTATGGCCGCCGCAGCCGCAGGTGAGCGCCTGGAGGGAAGCAGGGAGGCAGCGGAGTTTCAGTAATTAAGCGGGGAGACGGGACTTAGCCATGTGCCAATGCGGCGGCGGCTGCTCGCTTTTTGTTTCCTTTTCCCAGGGAATTTGGCGGAGGGGTTGGGAGCGGGGAGCAGGGGTTTAATAGCAAAAGCACGTGGAGTTCCCTCGGTGCGCAAGGGTTTCGCCCCGTAGTAGTTTTAGCCCCCGGGCCACTCACTCTGAACAATGGCGCCCTCTTAACGCTCATTTCTTGCCCACGTGGGTCGCGTTCCGCCCTCCCTGTCCCGAAGTAGTTGCTGAAGTCTGTTGCGCCGCCCGTGTTCAACTTTTAACGCGCTTTTTTTCCCCCTCCCGATATGTTTTAGCCCTAGAAGACGTCGTCGCAGCCGATCTAGAAGCAGGAGCCGTTCTAGATCTCGCAGTCGGTCCCGTTACAGTCGATCCAAATCCCGGTCTCGTACACGCTCTCGGTCTCGTTCCACATCGAAGTCCAGGTCTGCCAGGAGATCCAAGTCAAAGTCCTCGTCTGTCTCCAGATCCCGGTCCAGGTCAAGATCCCGGTCCAGATCTAGAAGCCCTCCCCCTGCCTCGAAGAGGGAATCCAACTCTAGATCCAGGTCTAAGAGCCCTCCCAAGTCTCCGGAAGAAGAAGGAGCTGTATCCTCCTAGGAACATGGTAATGTACCTCGGGATCAGCACATGTTGCATGTTACTTTATTATAGCACTTAGGTGGGGCGTTGGGTAGTTCTTAGTGTATTAATAGCCTGAACCAAGCGAATCCTAAGGGGGCACATTGTTAGTTGTTTTGGTTTTGTTTTTTTCTTGAGCAGTGCTTTTGGTTATTGGTTTAGGGAAATTAATACCAAAGGGCTTTTTACGGAGAATTTTTTTTTTACAGAGGAAATGTTTTATTGAGAGATTAATGGCTTGGTTTTTATAAATTATTGTATGAGACGCAACCTATGATGAAAATGACTATTTCTTACTGTATTTATCCAACATCTGCATTTTCCCCTTTAAAGCTGCGGTCTCCTGTTTGCTAAAAGAATATTGGCCAGTATTGCAGATTTTAACTGATTTGGCTGATCCTCCAGGGACCAGTTTCTGTGGGCGTGTATTGGAGCAGGTTTGTCTTTAAATGTTAAAGATACACTATCCTTTTATAATGGAAGATCGGTTCAGTGGCCGTTATACTGACTGGAGGTAACTGTTCTAGAAAAGTGGCAAATTCCTTGCAACGAGAAAACCATGGAAACTGGTTTTTCCTCAAGTTGACATCTTGGAAGAGGCATCTAAGGATACACCGGGTGGGGAAAGGATAGTGTGTCTTTAACCCTTCAAACTGTTTGGTCCTATTTTTAAAAGGAAAGGGCCTAAGGTAGCTCTGAAGTTAGATAATTGTAGCAAAATTAGTCACACTTTCTGTTTTGAATGCTAATTAGAGTTTAGTTAAGTCTTTATGAAGAAGTATTAGTTTTATAACTTTTATATAACTTTGAATAATTTATTGTTGAACAGGCTGAATTGAAGTTAATGGTGGCTTGATCTACAGCCTGATGCTTATTCTTCTTTGTAACTAAATACTTTGACATAACCTTACATTTGGCCTCTGAAGTAAAGCAACACATGGGGGGGAGGTGGAACACTATGGAAATTCCTAAAACTTAATTAAATTAGGCAAAGCCAGTTGAAACACAACTAGAAGTATACCTGAAGTCATCCACACAACCAAAAGAGACAAGGTAGAAACCTGGCTGAACTTATCTTTCTTCAAACCTAGATGCATCAGATAAATGAGAACCTACATAAAGGACGCCTTTGGGGGGAAAAGATCGCTTGAGTCTTCAGTCCATTGGAGAGACCCCTGGCATGAGCAACCAGCTGTTGAAAAGGTTATTTTGTAACATTTTGTCTAACTTTTTACTTGTTTAAGTTGCGCCTCAAGTGGCAGATTTTACATTTTATGTGCCATTTTGTTGCTGTTATTCAAATTTCTTGTAATTTAGTGAAGTGAACGACTACCGATTTCATTATTGGCTTGGATATTTGAGGTAAAACTTCATTTTTGTTTATATAGTGCTGACTTTTATTTGAAATTAAAACTGATGGTAACTTGCTGCCTCCAGTTTCATACTGAGGAAGTGTGCAGCTGTTATATGCTGAGTAGTTAACTCTGTCAAAAAGTATTCTCAATTTTGTCTTCATTCCTTAAATAAAATTCTGCAAAACATCAATTTGAAACTTACTGTAAATGCTTTTTTTTTTTAAACTTTGAATTTAAATAGTATCTTCAAATTCAAATTGGTAGAAATCTTTTCAGGTAACAGTTGATATTTGAAAGGATTGTTTTATCAGACTCAATTCTAATCTCTTCTCTTATGTATTTTTGTGCACTAGGCGCAGTTGTGTAGCAGTTGAGTAATGCTGGTTAGCTGTTAAGGTGGCGTGTTGCAGTGCAGAGTGCTTGGCTGTTTCCTGTTTTCTCCTGATTGCTCCTGTGTAACGATGCCTTGTCGTGCAGAAACAAATGGCTGTCCAGTTAATTAAAATGCCTGACAACTGCACTTCCAGTCACCCGGGCCTTGCGTATAAATAATGGAGCATACAGTGAGCACATCTAGCTGATGATATACACACCTTATTTTTTCCAGAATGGTAAAACTTACCAACCTACATACATGAACTTACATATGAGAAATGTAATGTTAAGAAAAGAAATGGTTCATTCCTTTGTAAGTACTGATTGGTGTATCTTTTGCTTAAGACATTCTGTACTATACCCACTGTCTCTGTAGTTAATATTAAACATTTTTCTGTGTTAACTTTTCTCAACTTAATGTCTGAGTCAGCTTATTTTTAGCTTGAAAAGATTTCTGCAATTATACTGTCGATGTTTAACTTCTATATAGTAACTGAATGCATTCTACTGCTTATAAATTTTATCCACTGGGGTTGCTTTTAAATTACTATGGGCAAACTTAACTAGTATTGTGACTAACCCAAATGTTGTATGGCAAGTATTGCACACCAGATTATAAACATGGAATCAGACATTGTTACAGAAGATACACACTGAGCAGTACTAATTGCATTTGCTGTGTGCTTGCCCTGACTCAACAGGCTGCTGCTTGTTGGTAGCTAATCTTAACAGTGATGATTTTTTTTTTCTTCTTGATTTGGGTACCAAATGAATTGTAACTTCAACCATCACCTGTCAAGGGTTATTGTAATGCCTTGTTAACTTTATGCATGTATGTTAAATGGGAATGGAAACATCTGAATACTTGCAATCTGGCTTGATTTGAGGATTAAAAGTACTTTTCTACAAACTTGAGGAGTTTGTATGTTGTGGGACTGCATGGCTAGCAGCAGTCTGCACAGTTTCATTTAAAAACAAAGGGGCTGGCTTTTATATATGAATCTTTGGGAAAGAGTCTTTGGTCCTGGTAAACAGATCTTCTTGGGGATATTTTTTTATCTTGAAAGCGCAGTTAACTTCTCTTCATAGCTGAAGTTGTGAATTTAAGTTTGATCTTGTGGATTGTCAGGTTGTTCAGCTCTGTTTGTGTAGTGGCTTACAAAACGGAATTGAGTCTTTGAACTATTATGTGGTCTTTGGAGAGGAGCACAAATTTCTAAAAACCATAAAAACCATGAACAATCAAACAGCTTTATTTTTACAATGCATGTTTTAAGAATTAACTGCTGAAGGGATCTGCTTCCCAAAAACATATGCATGAGGTTTGCTGTAAACAGACTGTTTTCTGCAGATCCATGCTACAGTCAACAGTTAAGTGTCATCTTGTATTGGAACCAAAAAGTGGAATAAAAATTAAGTACCATCTGATTGTGCTAGTGAGATGATCATCATTTCAATTGTATGTCTTCCTGGTAGAGAAGAGCTGGCCAAGTGCTCTTTGTCTGCACTGAAGGAGTGCAAGGGAATGAGGATGCTCTTCAGCTTCCACTTGCAGAGCAAAGCTTCGATAGACCAGTCAGCACTGGGGGAAGGAAATACCACTGTGTGAAAATGTAATCCAAGTTGGTAACTTCTGCAGTAATTATAGGAGATTGTCACCAAACTTTTAGATTCAACAGTTCACAAAACGGAGTTCGTAACAGTTTTCTAGTCAACAGTAAATTTGCAGTTCTTGGATTACTTTCTGTTTTGGCTGCTTTTGTCTGCTACCCCTAGAATTTACTTGGCTAATACCAGCCTGATTCACAGTCTGCGCGGAGCTTTTCTGGAATTGGTGTCGTGGTGCCTCTGGGAAGTTAACATTCTTTAATAGCTCAAACAGGGAGACAGGAATTAAGATTTGAGTCTTAAATATGCGAAAGAGTTTACCTTCGGACTTGGTAAGTAGTCCAGAATTGAGCATGTGGATTCTTTTCCAGCAAGAAGTAAATTGTAATTAAAATATCTTCAAAGTCTGTGTAGTTTGGGGAGATTAAGCAGTCTGGGTTAGTCTCTGGCTTCTAGGAACAGTTAAATATGCCTGGTTATATGAAATGATAATTAAAAATCAATACAAGACTAACTGCATCTGTATGAGAGACCCGAGAAGCATGGCCTTAAGCAGTTAATTACTGTGTTTTCTGTTCACCCACCCTCTAGTGGTATTTGATTGCCTAATACTAGAATTTCCCCAAGAATGAGGAGTTCATTAGCACAGTGTCACCACAGTGGCTGTCACCTCCTCTCTTGACAGTGTTCCCAGCCCTCTTTGGACATGAAGTCCTTAAATCAAAGATACGCCAGAGTATTAACATACCTTTCGGGTCAAAAAAGACATCCGAGCCTAAAATAATGTCTACAGGAGGAAGAGCAAGCAGCTCTGGAGACACCCGTCCCCAGGTGAGCCCGAGCACAGGGATGTGGGGCAGCCGGTTGGCCAGGCAGCTCCTGCGGCAGCTCTGCAGGCAGCGGGGCAGCTCCTCGCCGTCGGACAGGACCACCTCGGCACCGCACTTGGCAGCCACCACGCCGGGCAGGCTCACCCCGGCACCCACCTGGAACCACAAGGCCATCACGGAGCAGGGGAACCCCTCCCCGGCAGCCAGAGAGTGGGAGGGGGGAGTGTTGGGGAGGGGGCCATGTCACGATACCTCCAGCACCCGCTTGCCGGGGAGGTTCCTCCGGTGCACCCAGAGGTACTGGGCCAGCACCACGGCGCAGGGCCACACGTACGTCCCGTAGTGCGAGTCCAGCTCCTGAAACACACCGGGCGCAGCGATGGGAAGGCGGGCCCCGCTCCGCCCCGTATCCCCCCGGGGAGGTACTTCCCGTGTGCCCCCGTCAGGTACTGCGAGGACGCGCGGTGCCGGGAAGCCGGGCCCCGCTCCGCCGCCCCACCCCATGTGTGTCCCCCCGGCCCCGGGAGGTACCTCGGGGATGCGCAGCGCTAGTGCCGCCGGCCCCTCGGTGAAGCGGTACCGCCTCACGCCACCCCGCCGCCGCCCCGGCTCCTCCATGGCTGCCCCGCGCCGCCGGTCACGTGCACCGCTCCAACCAATCGGCGGCTTCTCCGGGGGTGGCGTCACGCGCAGCGCCGTGGCGGTAGGCCCGGCCCCGGTGTCGCCGTTAAACCGGGCTGCACCCCCCGCCCCCCTCCCCGTGAGGAGGCACCGCGCAGTCCTGCCCGAGCGGCCGGCTCGCTACTGCCAGGGGAGCAGCGGGCGCGGAGCCGGAGGAAGGGGAGAGGCGGCGGGCGATGCCCGGCGCGGCCCCGCCGGCGGGCGGGCGCGGGGCGAGGGGCGCCCGTAACACCTGCCTTCCCAACATGGCGGCCCGGCCGCGCCGCTTCCCCGCCTGGGCCAATCAGCGGCGGAGGGCGGGTGAGACGTGGCGGAAGAGGGCGGTGCAGCGAGCCAATGGGAGAGCGGTGGGGGCGGGGCCGTGGCGACAGCGGCGGCAAGGGGGTGAAATTTCTGGAAGGTGCGGCGGGCCGGGCCGGGCCGGGCCGGGGCCGGGACCGAGACCGGGCGGGCGGGAAGTGGGGTCGGGCCGGGCGTGGAGCGGGGCGTGCGCCACGCTGCGGGTGGTTGACGACTGACCAGCGCTGCACGCTAACGCCGCCGCTGCTGCCGTCGCCATGAATCACAAGAGCAAGAAGCGGATCCGTGAGGCGAAGCGCAGTGCTCGGCCCGAGCTGAAGGACTCGCTGGACTGGACCCGCCACAACTACTGCGAGACCTTCCCCCTTAACCCTGCCGCCTGCAAGGTGCGTCCCGGCCCCGCCTCGTCCGAGGGGAATGGGGGGGAGCTGAAGGGAACGGGGTGGGGAATGGGGAGGCTGAGGGGAAAGGGGGGTTGGGGGGGGCGAAATGGGGGCCTGAGGGGAGTAGGGAGGCTCTGAGGGGAGTTGGGAGGCCCTGGGGGGAATGGGGGGGCAAGTGGGGACCTAAGGGGAACGGGGGAGGCTGAGGGCAATCGCGGGGAGGAAACAGGGTCCTGAGGGGAATGGGCGGGGGACGGGGACGGCGGGGCACGACACGACACAACGACTTGAGGGGGTTCTGAAGGGATAGGGGAGGACTGAGGCCTTTCTTGAGGCCGGAGTTGCCTCGGAGGTGGCGGAGCTCCTCGGGGGTGCTGGGGCGGGGAGCGGGAGGCTCAGCAGCACCCGCGTTTGTTCCTCCCTCCATGTGGCGAGGGGGGTTCAGGGCCCCCTGGGGGTGGGCTGGGCTGGGCATCCTTGGTGCTGGGGAGCCCACGTAGTTCCCAGGCGCCTTCCCCGGGGTCCCAGGGGGGTGAAATGCAGCAGGGGATGTGCCAGCCGAAAGGGCTGGGGGGGCCTCCCTGCCTGGGGAGTCACCTCGGTGAGTAGGAGTCCAAACGACTTCAGGCTGCTGGTGGTACTGGTGTGTGCAAGGAGCGGGGCACGAGAAATAGGACTGCGGCCTCAAGGAGCTTAAAATAACACGTAGGCAGCTTGACAACCTCGTGGTGGAGGGAGCAAAGCATGAGTGTGAAGCTCCTCCACACCGACTGAAAAAGCATGGTTTTAGGATATTAATCTGTCCTAATATCTGTTCTGTATTCCTCTCTTGGTTTTACAGGATAATGTAGAGAGGGCAGATGCACTCCAGTTAACAGTGGAGGAATTTGTTGAGCGTTATGAAAAACCTTACAAGCCTGTAGTCTTGCTGAATGCTCAGGTGGGCTGGTCTGCTCAAGAGAAGTGGACTCTGGAACGACTGAAACGCAAGTATAGGAACCAGAAGTTCAAATGTGGAGAGGACAATGACGGTTATTCTGTGAAGATGAAGATGAAATACTACATAGAGTATATGGAAACCACACGTGATGACAGTCCACTCTACATCTTTGACAGCAGTTACGGAGAGCACCCCAAGCGCAGGAAACTCCTGGAGGACTACAAAGTACCCAAATTCTTCACTGATGATCTGTTTCAATATGCAGGGGAGAAACGAAGGCCACCTTACAGGTATAGTACAGTGACAGCAAGATAAAAATCAGTATTTTCCATCTCATTAGCTATTCCTAAAGAGGTGTGATTGTCTTGTATAAAACAAAGCGATAGCTTTACGTCTGCTGTTTTGAAATGAGCATACATCTGTAACCCGGAGGGAAGGAAGGGCAGATTTGTGTGTCACAATTTCTGGTTCTGCCACCAGTAAGAGTTTATGGGTTTTTATTTTTTTTTAAAGTCAGTTTACCTCACTTAAACTTTAAAAAAATTTACATAGTTACTGAAAGTTATAAAGATTAATTTCTTGCTATGTGTGCCTTCTGGCTTCCAAATTTAAGTATCTCAGGACTGGCTCCTGGGTTTTGCACCAGTGGCTTCTGTACATAGTGGGATTTTGTTTAATTATGAGTCAGTCCTTTTAAGGTAAAGATCTTAAGCTAGATTAGTATGAAGTGTGGAGACTAGTTCTTAGCTCCCCCTCAGATGATCTTGAGGGAGAACAATATTTCACAACTGGATAATCTTTTCAACTTTTTTTTTATGCGTCTGATTGAAAAAAGATCGAAATGATACTTTGTTCCCGAAATCAAATGCAATAACCATGTATTTGGGCTGTTAGATACAAAAGGGATTTCTATGTACATTAATATAACACTTCATAGCAGTATGAGTATAAGCTGAACACTCCCTGCTAATTAAAGTCTTTACAGCCACATTATAATTGTCAGAGAATGCCTTGCCCTTTCAGTGACATGAGGCTCTGATGTGGGTTTTTTATTGTTTCTTTTTTTTTTTTTTGATAAAGTAGAACAAGGATTGAATAATGGTACTCTCTTCTGCAATCTTTCACGTGTCTATAGTCCAGTTGTGCTTTTGCAGGAGTGAAGCATGAAACTAATTCTATTTAAGATCACTGAAGTAGGTGTTTTTACAGTGTAGTAACAGACCGTTTTTATAATTCTCTTTTAAGAACATACAATGCTGGGATCAGATGCAAAAGCACACCAGGTGTAGTCTCTTGTAAAAACTGAATACGCTTACAGAATTGGGAATCATTTATCCGAGTTATAGGTAAACTAGATAATTTGGTTGTGACTGACTCACATTGATATCTGTTTCCCCCACACCCTCCCCACCTTACAGGCACATACTGAGTTCCTTGCTTGTGATCTTGGTATTCACAGTTCTTGTACTTTGTTCTGGAAAATGTGGGTTTGTTTGAGGCTGTTATCGTTTTTTGAGAGGTGAGTGATGCAAGAGAGCACACTAATGCCTCCTGGAGTTAGGGGTTTCATCTCGGTACAGAAACAGATGAAGAGAATCCAGTAGTTCAAGAGTGTAATTGAAAGGAAAGCAGGAAGTTGTGCTTCCTAATCATACAATCAGGATATGCGCAGTACAGATTGACCTCTGAATTGAGAGGTGTGATAGTGTATAGATCTTAAAGTAAGAACTCGTGCCGTTTAGAGCATCTTTATTGGAGTTGTTTCTTTTCAAAATAAGGGCAGTAATTTTTGGAAGCCATTTACTGAAGCAGCTATTTTTGTTTGGAGGGGGTGGGTTTTCTTGCTTTTAAATTGAAGTTACAGGATGTGAAGTTCTTAACCGTAAATCTGATGTCTTGTGGCAAACTAGTTCATGTTCATTGTAAGTTAAACACCTGGAGCAAAATGCTGGTAAGGAAAATGCTGATAAATGATAGTGTCGCTAAATAAGGGTTTTAAAAACTTCTGCATGTGTAGATCCAGACAATACTCAGAAAAATGGTATTGAACAGTGTGTCTGTCTGTGTGCCAGACAGATCTTTGTGTTGAATTTATTCTCACTTCTTAGTAAAAGCTTTGACTGCTCTGTTTGTGGTTTAATTAGCTTTCCAAGGCTAATATGAATCTAAAGAGTGAATTGACAATAGAAGTGACAAACACCTGCTTGCTTATGCACATTTTTGTGGTTCCTTTGTGAAGTAGGAAGAAGCACAGCTTGATAACCAAACATACAGTCCTATCATCAGTGCTGCCTGATGATACTGGGAAGCCACCTTAATTTACACCTGCATTGGAAAGGGGAGGTAGAGAGCTTGCTGACAGTATGGAATCATCACGGAATCATAGAATGGTTAGAGTTGGAAGGTACCTTAAAGATCATCTAGTTCCACCCCCTGCCCTGGGCAGGGACACCTCCCACCAGCCCAGGTTGCTCCAAGCCCCGTCCAGCCTGGCCTTGAACCCCTCCAGGGATGGGGCAGCCACAGCTTCTCTGGGCAACCTGGGCCAGGGGCTCACCACCCTCACAGGAGAGAATTTCTTCTAATGTCTAACCTAAATCTCCCCTCTTTCAGTTTAAAACCGTAACCCTTGTTTTATTGCTCCCCTCCCTGATAAAGAGTCCCTCTCCATCTTTCCTGTAGCCCCTTTAGGAACTGGAAGGGGCTCTGTCGCCCCGGAGCCTTCTCTTCTCCAGGCTGAACACCCCAACTCTCTCAGCCTCTCCTTACAACAGAGAGGCTCCAGCCCCCGATCATCTTTGTGGCCTCCTCTGGACTTGCTCCAGCAGATCCATGTCCTTCTTACGTTGGAGCTTCAGAGCTGGACGCAGTACTCCAGGTGGGGTCTCACCAGAGTGGCGCAGAGGAGCAGAATCGCCCTGCTGGCCACACTGCTGGGGATGCAGCCCAGGATATGGTTGGTTTTCTGGGCTGCGACTGCACATTGCTAGCTCATGTTGAGCTTCTCATCGACCAACACCCCCAAGTTGTTCTCCTCAGGACTTCCGATATTTTTCCAAACCTTTGAACTCCTTCCTGGGTGTCACCTGCCTGTCAGCCACGTGATGGAGGGGTCTTTCTGGTCCTTTAGTTTCTACACTCTGTGCTGCCCATTAAACAATTACTGACGTTTTTTCCTTCTTGACACCTGATATTAAGTCACCTCACTTAACACTGCTTTATCTGGTATGGTAGATCTTGCCGTTCTTTTACAGGGGAAGTGAGCAATTGAAGGTGCTGTTGCTGTTAAACATGTATAGCAGATAAAGTTCTCCATAGGGAGAAATAAACCTTGCAAACGGGCAATGAGAATATACGCACCAAATCCTGAATGGTTACTGGAGAATAAGCTCCATGTGGTTAAATGTTAGAATGAAAAGCCTGTTGTGAACGAACAGAAAGCATAGAGGGAGGCCAGGGTTGCGTAACTTTGCTCTGTTTCTTACTTGTATTGCCTTTTGTTTGTGCCTCATTCTGCAGTTCTGGATCCACTTATAAGTAGAGAATTTTAGAAAAACATAGGATTAGGAGAATCCCCCTGGATAGTAAGAATCCTAATGCAGGCTGTTATGACTTAATCACATTCATAAACGTTGAAATAAGTATGTTTTTTTATTGAAGAACTGTTTATATTGCACAGCTGTATTTTGTTTCAAAAAGCTGTCTTTGCTTTCTTGTCCCAGAGTCATTCCTGTCCCAATTCGTATTGGTTTTTAGGTTAAACCCATGTCGTATGTTTTGCTGTAGTGTGAGCCTAACAATCTCAAGAAGGTAAATGAAGGAACTGTAACCTTGTACCTTGACTTGTAACTGTATGTGAAATTAACAGCCATAATTTTCTGTCTAATATGAAGAAAACAGAAGGTACCTACTTGCTTGCTCTATGACTAAAGGATTATTTTTTTTTCCTCCCATGCAGATGGTTTGTGATGGGCCCACCTCGTTCTGGAACAGGAATTCACATCGATCCCTTGGGAACTAGTGCGTGGAATGCCTTAGTCCAGGGACATAAGCGTTGGTGTCTGTTCCCTACCAGCACTCCCAGAGAGCTGATCAAAGTGACACGAGAAGAGGGAGGGAACCAGCAGGATGAGGCTATCACTTGGTTCAATGTCATCTATCCTAGGACGCAGCTCCCCACCTGGCCCCCTGAATTCAAACCCCTGGAAATCTTACAGAAACCAGGCGAGACAGTCTTTGTGCCAGGTACGTACAAATCTCTCCAGTAAGGAAATCTGGGAGAGAGAAGCGTATTTTTAATTTGTGTGTAGTAGACACGAAGAGAATATTTCAGCTCTCTTATATGTCCCATCTCTTACAAAATAAACTATTTTGAGCTGTTTCAAAAGGGATGTATGTTGCGAGGCACATTTTAAGACTATTCAGTTATTTTCTGAATGTCCTGAAACATATATGGCCTGTAGCACAGGATTGCATGTGGGACAGATGACAAAACAAATGGGACCTGAGTTGCAGCATCACAGGAATGTGGTCCTGAACTAAACTTGCGGTAATAGTAAACTGTCAAGGCATAAAATAATAGAGGTGTTTGAGTACTAGTGACTCTTAAACAAAAATGTTTGACTAGCAAATTCATGACTGAATTTTGTAGCCTGGGTAGTCTGACTGCATATGAATTTTTCTTAGCTGTGGGAAAAGAACTACTTAACGGTACTGACACTTTCCACCCACTTATCTGCGGTTATGCTTCGTCTTGTATTTGAAATCAAAAGCTAAAGAAAGATGTGATAAAGATGCCATTCTTTTCAAGTGGCTGCACCCTGTGTGCCCCATTATAGCTGGGAGGTGGGGTGGCTAGTGGATAAAGCGTGTGAGTTCAGTGGAAATTCTAACTTGTAAATCTTACATCATTTTTGTGCAGCGTGGCCTATAGCTTCTGTCCACATCTCTTGTCTCTAACATACCGCTGACTTCGTGTTTGAAGAGTGCCTTGTGATTGTCTTGGCACGTATGAGTGACTCCTCAGTGTACCTTCTGTTAAGATTTTGTAACTGTCGGGTTCCATTAAACTGTTTCCTTAGTCTTTTTATGAGGTTTTAAGTGGGTTGTAAGAATGCTACTGTCTATTTTTGTCCCTGTGTGGGGAAACAATTTTGCGTCTATTTTTAAATGAAAGGTTATTCTGTAGTCATAAGAACCTTACTAAATCAGCACGGAAAGCGCTCTCCAGCTTAACAGAGAGGGTCTCTATGTGGTCTGGGTTACAATGCCTCTTGCTATTAAATAAGCCGTCAGTAGCCAGTGTGTTGCTGTCAAGGCAGATCTTCAGTACTGTTCATGAGCTGGATAATTTGGTCAGAGCATTGAGCAGCCTTCTGTAACAAGAATCTGTAAAGCATTGGAGTGAACGGTGAAATAAGGCCGAGGAAAGATTATGTGGTGGCAAACTTACCTGGGTTTGGGAGATAAGGTCCAGTTTCCACCTGTGCTACGGAAAAAGTGTTCATGGCTGGTCTTGAACTTGCTTTCTGCTATTTAGCCAGAAATGGTCATTGGTGTTGTATTTATAGGTGGCTGGTGGCACGTAGTTCTCAATCTTGATACAACTATTGCCATCACGCAAAACTTTGCCAGCTGTACCAACTTCCCTGTGGTGTGGCACAAGACAGTAAGAGGGAGACCCAAATTGTCACGGAAATGGTACAGGTAAGAGATTTAGTCCCTTTCTTTTCGTATTCTCTGTTTAAAACAAAACCCCAAAATATTCTGTTCATTCACGTGCAGTGTTACTGTTCAAAGGCTAACCCTGATGTTTCAACTGTATTCAGGATCCTAAAGCAGGAACATCCTGACCTGGCAGCCTTGGCTGATTCAGTTGACCTGCAGGAATCTACTGGTATTGCTTCCGATAGTTCTAGCGATTCTTCCAGTTCCTCAAGTTCCAGCTCCTCAGACTCTGATTCAGAGGTAATGCTTTTTACTACAGTAGGTGATCCGTGTCCTGCAATTGTATTGTTTTTTCCATACCTGATCCTGAGGCCTCATCCTAATATTCGTGTCTTATGGAAGAAATTCATAGAAAGCAACTAAGCAAATCTGCATGGTGGAGGTAGTGGTCTGCATGTGGTCTTAGCAGGTTCTGTTTGTTGAAGCCTCTCTTTGTATTGCTAAATGAATTTGGTTTGTTTGATCTATGTTTATATTGTATATAAATCTGTCACTCATTTAGCTAAGCCACGCTTTTGTAAAATGGCTGCAAAATGGATGTTTTAAAAATGAGGAGGGGGAACAAGATCCAAAACTGAGACTGTCAGTTATGCAGGGGACTTCTCTAGGCACTTAAATGCTTCAGAAAGCAGAGTCTGCTCTTGGAAAATTAGGTCCCTCTAGGAGCCGAAACGAGTGCATCAGTTATCTTGCACCAAGCCAGCTTAGTCAGTGATGAAATCTAAGAACATACCTGTTCCTGTTTTTTAAAAACTTAATTTAAAATTTATTTCATGTGTCTAATCTAAAATAGCATGTTCTTTGAATATAGTGATTATTTGGGGCTGCTGAGGTAGCGCTTGCGGTGAATTCCACAGGACAAACAGTTTACTGGGTTTCTCTGAATTCCGGTTTCATCTCTTCATGCTTCAGTGTGACTCTGGCTCTGAGACAGAGGGGATGATGCACCGGAGGAAAAAGCGGAGAACGTGCAGCATGATGGGTAACGGTGATACAACTTCCCAGGACGACTGTGTGAGCAAAGAGCGCAGCTCCTCCAGGTGACCTGATGGCAACTGTTGGTTTTTAAACAAGCAAAAGACAATACAAAGCAGAGCTGGCAGAGTTAAGATAGGGGGATTCATCAGGACAGAGGGATGGAGAGCAAGGGGTCCCTTACAGAATGTAAACCAGTTGGCCACTGGTGATATCTTCCCTCCATGAATTATTTTAATTGCTTCAAACTGAAAACTGAGATTCTTCATACTTTTTAAAAAATGCGGTGTTTTACTTCATTTAATAAACAGTTTTTTTACTTTTCCTAGTTGCCTCTCTTAGTAGAGAAAGTATTTTATTTTATTTCTTGTAATGGAAGAGGTGGAATATTTTAACTGTGCTCTCCAGAGAGCACAAATGAATAGTAAACAGTTAAAGATGAGGAATGATCAGGTAAGACTGAGATTTCAATGCCTTATTGTCCAAACGGAAAACCTTCAAGTAGTTGTACAGTTTCTCTTATTGTTGCCTGGATTAATTCAATTTGGTCCATTCTTTTATATGTTAGAGGCAAAATTCATCCCAAATGTCTGTGTTTACCTATTACGAGGAAAAAAAAAAGGAAAAAAAGGCAAGTTTCTAGTCAGTCTTGGAGGGAGGGAACATTAATATTGCAGAACCAAGAACAGCTATTGCATAGGGTAAAGTTGCAGAGGAAGGAAGTTCTCTGGAACTTGCCAGGTTAAAAACAGTGAAACACTGGGAACCTGGGAGTCTACTGCAAGGAGGGACTTAGAAATGCTTTGCTAAATGAAGCATTTTTCTCACATAGCAGAGGTTTGCCAAAAACCTTAAGCAAACTCCCTGCAGTTTGGTTAACCGGTGCTGTTGTATTAGCTGCCTACCTGCATTAGGGTGCTGTTGGACGCTCCAGGTTTGGCCTGGATGCAAGTGCTGTGGTGACTTACCGTGTGGCCTGGGAAGGAAGGTGTGCAATAGTAATTTATCTGAGGAAGTCTGCATTCCCAGTATCATGCCCGACTTCCCGGTATAGGATACTGCCTATAGACCTGTTTGCTCCTGCACGTGTTGCCATTTATCGTGCTGTGACACACTGCTCTCCTGTTTTGAGGAGTTGCTCATAACCGAATGCAATTGAATTACAAGTACAGAACATTGTTAAACAGTTGGAGAGAACTGTACTGGCTGCTCATTTTGCCCTGGAGGTTTTAACAATTTGTTATGACGTTGTCAAATCCCATTTCAGCAGCCAGTTGTGACTTAGGTAGGGAATGAGCAGCAGGAGATAACAAACCTTAATGCATACTGTGGTTGGTTTTTCTTTTGGTTTTTTTGTTTGTTTTTTTTTTAAATAGAGCGCTAACAATGCAAAGCACACGTGCAGATCTGTTCTTCTGAAAATCTTGTGCATATTTAAGTTATTTGCACTTCAAATTTTGAAATTAATACCGTAAATATCCTTAAATATTAAAAATTAGCATACTGCCTAGAACACCTGCTTTCCAGGTTTCACTGTTCTTCCTCCTGTATATTGATTGTTTCACTCTGTGAGGATGGGTGGGCTTTCTGCTCCAGCTGTGTGATGGATTAGTTGATAGAAACAGTTCCAAACATAAAATCTTACCTAGCCTGTACAACTCTGTAGGAAGAATAAGCATACAGTTAACCTGCATGCTGTGATCTTTTGTCCTGATAGGAGGGAAGATGCTGTAGTTGTTGACAGGCAGTTGTACTTTTTTTTTTTTTTGACAGGATTAGGGAATCTTGTGGAGGCCGCAGCTATCCCTGAGAGATAACAACACCCGCCTAGAGGCAGCTGCCGATCGAAGCTCCGTTAGCAGCCAGCCAGCTCTGTTCTACCCCCTTCTGCTTCTGTTTCTCACAGTCCTTAAGTTCTTGTCACTCTTCCTCGACCCAGACATCCGTCTCCATTATGTGCTGTCGAAGGTTGGCTCCTTAATAACTTCTAGGGGAATGCCCCGACTCTACATGATAGTGCAATGCTTTGTCCCCTCTGCGCCCCAAGTGAGTGCACTAATAACCCAGCTTTGGGTAAGGACATGCCAAGTATTTAATGGTTCACGTAACTGGTAAGGAAGACGACGGTCAGTTTTTAAAGGACTCTTTTTAAAACCAGCAGGTAAATCTAAAAACCTGCTTTGCTTTGACACTGTCATATGTTTACATGTTGTCCTGTACACTTGAGGAAAGGAACACCAGCCCTTTTTGGCCTATCCGAATGTCCGGCGGATCTCGCACCAGAATTTCAGGAAGGGAAGGTGGTATGAATGCTCCAAGCACTGAAGCAACTTCAGTGGAGGTGACCACCGACCTGAAGCATCTTTCGTGGTCTTAATCTACGTGCATACATCTGAGGTGCAATACCTTAACCAGCAACAGTCCATTTACGTTTGCTCTGTGTCTGTTGTGATGAGTGGTAACAAAGATGCACTAGCACCTTGCGATAGTAAGCTTGATGAAGCAGGAGAATCCTGGAGTTTCTTGCACAGCAAAAACTGTGGGGGAAAAAGTCAGCATTTGCTAGTAATTACAATCCTTTAGGTGCAGGTGTGATGTTTAGCACTAGGCAACAATTGACAAAAGTCTCACTCTTACATGATAACAACAGTTGCTGGGCTTTAAATACCAAGCAGTCACAGGGCCGTGGGCTCGTTCAGGCCAGTGCAGTTCACATACCTAAATGGCTTTTCTTTGAGGTTATGGGTTCAGATGTTTCCGGAACTTGCAGTGCCAATTTTAAAGGACTGGGAGGGGGACATATTGTTGTTTTATGCTTTTTAAAAATGCAGTGTGTTAAGCTTAAGTCTGTGTAGATGCATTTGTATTATGCTGGGTAAAGCTCTCATCCCCAAGGGATCTGTTGGAGCTGCTGTATTTTTTAGCAGGGGCTTGTGCTGGTGGTGTCAGCGAAGAATTCTGTCTGGCTGAAGGTGTCGCAAGGAAATGATCCTCCTTCTCTGTCTGAACAGCACAGCCAGAGCTAGCTGGGTTGTGATGCTTCCTTGGGTGCTCTCCTGAGACCTAGGAGGTGAGTATTAGATCTCGCTTCAGCTGTTCTTCTTTGGGAGAGGAAACTTGAAGGCAGAAGTTGTATGCCTGTAGTAAACATGCAATAATGCCCAGGCACTGGTAGCGGAATTAAAAAGAGATTGGCAGCCTTAACTGTGACTTTCTTACACATTTTGGATTTGATGGAACCCAGAACGTTGCTTGTTTGGGTTTTCTGGTCTTTTTTTAAACCTTGTCTCTTCCTATTTAAACACGCTCTCCCTAGTTGGAGACCGGGCCATATCCTGTTGTACAAGGGAATCCTAAATAAGTTTGTCAGGATCTGTGTTTCTGAATCTTCTGTGCCAGCCATTCTGTGTAGGAGCAGTACGGTGGTGAAAAAATGGAGAGTGGGAAGGCTTATTGGTACACTCCTTAGCTGTCCAGACTCCTGAATTTCCTGTGATAGCCAGGCATAAGTGAGCACTGCTTGCTCTCTAGACTGCTGCAGATTTTTCCACAAGATGACTCCATTTTAAAAAAAACTTCTCAAACTCCTAGCATTTCTGGACAAGGTTGCCTTTTTTCCTGCCTGGTTGAACAGCCTGGGAGCCTGCGCAATCTCTGTCTTCTCAGACAGAGCGGGCTGCAGTGCTGCCTTTTGGAAGAATGTGGGGGCCTGGAGAGGTGAAGGCTCAGAAGTCTCAGCTCTGTCACCGTGAGGGGAGCCCTTAGAGAACTGCCCACTGCCCTCTTTGGTGGCTTGACTATTAGTACGTACAGTAAGCTGGCTTATCCTGTAGCTTGCAGTTGCTGCATTTGGCATGCACGGTTCAGTTTTGCAGTCTTAAAACCTTACATCTCCGTGAAAGCCTGATTGCTGTGCTGGGAAAGCCACAAGAAGCACAATTAGAAGATCTAGAGTGCAGAGTATTCTTCCGTGCCTATGAACTCTTCCATGGTGTGAAATAAAACCAATTTCAGATTGAAGCCTGTGTTCGTTTGACATCCCTCGCAGAAACGCAGCATGTTTGAAATGGACTGCAGGCATCGTGATACCAGCAATGCTATACTGACTTCTCCATGAGGCACTTTCTGATGTGAAACAAAGGTGTATCTGTTTAGGCTACCTGGGAATCGAGACTCCTGGGATCTCTGGATCTCTGGTTCTTACGCTTACAGGCTCTTGCCTCAGCCAAATTCGTGAGCTTCTGTCTTTGTTTTAGTCGATGAGGAAAATACCTACCTCACAGGGGTGTTGTGAGGCTGAGATGTATTTACTGTGTAAGATGCTTTGAATTCGTCCTCCCACAAAACGTGTTCCAGACATTCTAAGCAACCTGAGACTTCCTAACCTGGCGTTAGCTTTTTTGGAGCAGAAAACATTGGGGATGTTGTTCAGCATTCTTGGCCACGTGGTGTTCTGCGGTGGCCCTTCCAGAATTGCTGTGTGGTACATAAATTGTAGCAGAACAAGGCTTTTTGTTTTCACCGGAGTTTTAACTGTTGGCATTTCACGGCCTACTTTAAACAGGAGGTCCTGCTAGATTGGGATTTTTTTTTAAATAGGATTAGAATAATATCTCTCATCAGGGAATCAGCTTCACTGGCCTTACAGGCAGGAGCGGGGAGCTGGTGCTTCCCAGACCCTCGTTCCAGGCCAGATGGATGGGGAATAAAGTTAAAAACTGTGCTCCCCTTGTGCCTAGCTTGTGGGAGCCTGACTGGGGAGAGTGGGTTTTGTGCTCTCGCTTCTCCAGGCTTGTGCTTCTTGGGGCATCCGTGTCTCTCTTCCAACCCCACTGCTTTTGTGTACTGTAGAGCCCCTGATGTAGCAGGCTGCTGTGGTCCAGCACCCAGACCCGGCGGGCCCCTCCTTTCCTTGAGCCCCAAAGCAGCAGCGCTGCTCTGCCTCAGCCCCTGCCGGCGCTTTGTCAGCCCCGTGATACTTTGTGGGCTGCCCTGTGCCCCAGGGCCAGCGTAGAGAGCCCCATGCTGGGTTTGGACTGTGGTCTTCCCGATCGTACTGTGCGTATCGGTGGCATTGTCCTGCCTGCTCTGGCGAAAGGTAAAGGGATTTGCGAGCTCTGGCCGCACATTTGGGTCTGGTAACCAATACAGGCTTGTCTGCTGTGACAGTTCAGGAGTAAACGAATAAATACCCTGCCAGAACTGTGGATGTGGACAAGAGGTGTGCCAATCTCGGCATCTGTTCTCTGCACAAGTGCCGTGGGAGCAGGTGACACCGAGGAAGCACTGGCAAACCTTCCTCCCCTTTCCAGCTCGGGTACGCTGGCTCCAGTTTGTCTTCTCAGTTACATTAAGCCTCTCCAAATGCTTAGAAGAAAGACAGCAACCTCTTTCATAATTAACATAGACCCTTTTCCTCCCTGTATCCCCAGCCGTTGTGGGGCAGGAAGCAAGACTGTTGACTGAATCAAATCTGAAATGCCGGTGTGGGCTAATTGTAATGGGAGGGTTTTGGCAGCCCCCTTGCAAAGGGGGAAGGAAAGAGCTTACTGATTTGTTTGACGGTCACACTGTCAGCTCCAAGCCCCGCCACTGCCGTTAGCTGCTTTTATCACCCCATCCAGCAGAGCTGGAATATTCTTAATTGTCTTGTTTGGATGATTGTGGTTTTGCTTTTTATTTTAAATAAAATCAATTATTTTGCATTATCCTGTCGGCTAGTCACTTTTTTTCATATCCTGATCTGAAAAAAAAAGCTACAGATGTACACCTCTGTTTCCCAAAGCACCGCTGTGTGCTAAATGGTGTTCACGTTAACAGCTGCGGGGTGCTTTGGGGACTTCAGCTCTTTCTTGCGCGTGATTAATATGTCTGTACGGTGGGGTGTGTTGTGGAAGCTGCTGGGGCTGCGGTGGCTTTGGGAGAAGGCTTGTGTCAGTAGGTTTGTCGCCAGACTGCGATGTGTGCTTTTTCCCTCTCCTCCTTAATGAATTTGGCTGTGTAGTGGAACAAGGATTGTGAAAGTAGAAAAAAAACTTGTATATTTTGTTATTGAGCTCTGTTGAAACCAATAACTGTAGGTGAGTAAGCTGAAGGAGAGCCTGGAGGCTTTTGAAATATTTATATCAATATATTGAAGAATGAAACACCGGGAAGAGTAAATGGTTTTGTGGCAGCAGACAGCAAGTTTGCTGATTTCTGCATAGACTTCTGTCCTTCCCTTCCCAACGCTGATGTAAATGCTTTCCTTGATTACCGTCACCTATAAAGCCAAACATTTTTTTTCTCCTTTCCAGTTGCTCATCAGAAGGTCTCTCCCGGTGCCCTGTTCACATCCTTTGCTGGATGCTGGCTGGCTCCATGCAGCCAGGCAGCCACAATTAGCAAACGAGCCCCTGCTCCCCGCGTGGGTGCTCTGGGCGCGTCGGTGCTTGGCATTTAACAAGACCCAGTTCCAGAAAACGGTATGAGCTGCGGTGGCTGAAAGCAATGTAGACCCATTGTAGAAATGCTTTTATAACATATTTCCTTCTGCTTTTTATTCCCGAGAGAGGGGATTTTGTGTGCTCCCATTATTCTTCCTGACTTGCAGGTGCTGCTGGTACCTCCTTCAGTGCCACTGTGGCCTTGCAATCTGGACTTGATTTATTTTTATTCTTCTGATTTATCTACCTGTCTTCCCTTTTGTGACAATTGCAACCTAATACCTCGTTTCAAGAGGGAGGATTTTTTTTCGATAGCTAGCGGGAGCCAACGGGACAATGTCACCCGAGTGGGAACGTGCCGGTTGGATTGTCTGTGCTGCACCCTTGCTGATGTTCTTGCGCCTTTCCTCCAGTTTGATGTAAAAGCAAATAACTACTGGTATTTCTTTTGTGGCAGTTAGAAAGCAAGTCACAAAGGGAACAGGGCTGCATTCCTACTCAAGTGTTAGCCATGGCACGAAGTAGCTACGTGTTTTAAAACTGGTTTGGGATTAAACTAATATGCTTGCAGATTCTCAGCTTTTTTTCACGGCATGTAAAGATTCTTCTGTGGGGCTGCACCTCCCCTGTTTGTGGAGAAGCGTAAATTGAGGCAGGTAGAGCTGACTGGAAACGCATTCAAAAGGAAATGATCGTTCCGTGTCCCTTCTGGTGTGAGAGGTGGTGGCTCCCCCCTGTACGTGATGCTGTAACCATTGTGTGTCCTCTCCTTCAACAGCAGGGCCTGAAAGAGGGGCTGCCACCGCGGCGGGCGGCTGTGCAGCCTGACGGAGAAGGAGAGGGAAGGCAGCTGGAGGAGCAGCAGCTGGCCCAGCCGTGTCCCGGCTGTGCTGGCAGGGAAGGCGCACCGGGGCTGGAGGAGAATTTCGGGATTGCTTTCCTGCTGCAGCGCTGCTTTGTTTAGACGCAAGGCTGCATCTTTTCTCAGCTGTTCTCCAGTCAGGAGTGGACTGGCTGCCAGTATCCGTGAGCTTTTGGTTCGCTGTTAGGACTGTCGGCTCCTATCTGTTTGCCTTGAAGGGCAAGGCCAATGGCACAGCTGGGTCAAAACTTTGAAGACCATCAACAACAACTGGGAGCCTGCCTGAGCTCAGGGATTAGACTGGAAAATGGGTTTTACCGTGATGGAAGAGCAGCTGTCCCGGGTGAGACCAGAGGCCTAGCTAGCAGAGGGGCTGGTAAAGGCAGCTGAGGGAGAAGGTACAGAAACAAGCACCCGCAAGAGAGCTCTTTGGTGGCATCATCCCTTTCAGTTGGAGCGAGGCACGGCCATCCCCACCCTCGCGCTGGCTCACACCTCCTGGTGAGCTGAACTCTTCTTGCGGTGGTTAGTCTGCCACTGTGAGCGGAACCTGCTCTGAGCATCGCTGCAGCATCAGAGCTGACACGCAGCCGGGTGTCAAACAGCAAATGAGGAACAGCAGCCAGATGAGGTTAGTGACCTCCGGGCCTATCTCAGCTGAAGAACAGGGTAAGTACGGTGACACTTCCTGAGGTAGCTTCTCATTTCTGGCATCAAAGCAGAGAGGACGTTGCTGTTCTTGGCAAGGAAAAAGCGTTATCGGTGACTGGGAGCGTGACTGGAGCTTGCAGAGATGATCTGAGTTCGGACCAGTCGTAGGACTGGCCTGTGCTCAAGCTTTATTTGAGGGGAAATGGGTTCTTGGAGAACCTGGAAACATAATTGTCTGGAACAGGCGCTGACTGAAGTCACTAGGGTCTGTGCAAACCAGCAGCTGCTGCTTTCCCTACTAGAACCTGCTCCCCTCGCTTCACGGGCTCTTGCTGGCCCCTGCTCGGGTTCCAGCTGTGGAGGAGAGCTGGGTGCTGAAACTGGGCTTGCTTCAGCCCTTTGGGTGGGAGGGATGCGTCTGTGTAAGCAGAGGACCTCAGTACAGTCGCTGCCTGCACTGTTCGCGTGCTGGGGAGAGAGTAAGAGCGTGCAGCCTGGTAAATGGGGTCTTTTTGTGCCTCCAGAAGACTCTCCGGGACGTCCAGCACTTTACACTGGGGAGATTGGGAGCAGCGCCGGGCTGCATGGAGCCAACCCAGCTAAATCCCTCTTGCGGGCAGATTTGCAGCACAGCATTTTCCGTGGCGGGGGCTGCTTCCCGGAGCAGTTGTCACCGCAGCTCCCCTGAATCCCCCCTTTGTTGGTAGAGCTCTCCAGCTGTCACCCAGCCCCTGCGCTCCGCCTGGAGCTGGCAGCCCCTGCACAAGCAGCTTTTGTGCGGGGAAGGGGAGCTGCTTCCCAGCCGGACCCTTCCTTCCCCGGCCGCAGCTGGTGCAGAGCCCTTCTCCTCCCGGGAGAGGGCAGCCCAGGGCAAGGCTGGCACCCCGGGGGGGTGGGATTGCCCTCCCCGAGCCCCCCCCCCTTGCCAGGGGTCTCTGTGCAGGGTCTGCCCCCCTTGCCCGGAGTCTCTGTGCAGGGGCTGTGACAGCTTCTCTCCGCCGGAGCAGGCGGGCAGGAGCGGGGCAGAGATCCCCGGCTGGGAGCGTGGGAATCCATCCCCTCCTGTCCCCGAGCGTGCGGGAGCCAGGGGCTTTCATCTTGCCTTCTAAATTGCTGGGGGAAACCATGCAGATACCCTCTGTCCCTCCCGCTGGGAGCCTTGCTGCGTCAGGGCAACTTTATTCCATCCAGTTGCCTCTGGAGAGCCACGGAGGGGGCAAGAGGACATCCCACTGGGCTTGTTTCTGCCTGGGGGATCATCCCCACCAGGTCATGCCCTGCAGGAGAGTCTAGCTCTCACCCCTGGCCTGGACATGGGGAGCTGAGCCCCCCTTGACGATCCTGCCAGCTCGTTAGCTCAGCTAGAGCAGTTGTTCTCACAGATGTGTCCTTGATGCTCCCGGCTGTTGCTCTCGAGACCAGGAGTGTTGTTTTTCAGAGGTGTCTGAGCCTTCCAGTTCTCACGACTCCTACAAGCGCAGCAGGTTCCAGCAACGCGATAGTGAATCACTGCAGGTGATTAGCTGCAAGCTGCGAAGGGTCGTTTTGGCTGTAGCTCCTGCCTGGTTTCCCCATCCCTGATCCCCATCTCGGAAGCAGCTGTGAGGGCCCGCATCTCCTCTGTTAAGGCGGTGATAAATCCTGCTTGGCTTGGGAGGGTACTCGCTGAAATGCTCCATCTCTGCGCTGGGTTAATGGAAGCCACATGCCGCTGCATTCCTGCGCAGGCAAACAGCCTCTAACAGGCTTCCAACGGAGCCATGGAAAATGCACGGTGCCAGGGAAAAAGAGCAGGAGATGTCCTGGATGTCAGCAGTAATCGAGGGCACGGTGTAATCGCTGTGTGAGGCCAGAACAGCCCAAGTCACGCTACTAACAGGCCACAGTGGCCAGTTTCTGGCAGTCTCGTCCAAAATTCCTCTTTGTCCCCAAAACTCACAGTCCGTGTGAGCACAGGAGCAAAGCCCCGGGCCTGTGAGTTTCCCCACCCTGGTCTTGTCTCGCGGTGAGCAATTCCCAGGGCTCAGGAGAGGTCTCAGAAGGCAAGTGATGCACTGGATTTGGGAGGATGCCTTTGCGGCTGCTGCAGGTGGTCAGCTCAGCTCCAGGGTTACTTAAAAAACAAAAGAAATACAGGCAAACCTGATTAACTGCTGATTCCCAAACATACCACAACGTATCGCACACCCGAGGCTGCGCCAGGCTCCCATCAGCCATCACGCTGTCCTGCCGGACAGGCTCTGCCGTAAACCCTTTGGCAGAGGCTCTTTGCTCCTTCTGCCCCTGGAAGGGTCTTCCAGAAGCTGCTTGAGAGCGGATTTCAGTCTCGCTGTACTCCAGACCTATTTATACCCCTGTGTATTGATCTGGTGGAGCAGTCCTGGCTGTTACATCCCTCGTGCTTTTCCACTACTTCCATCTACCAAGTCAAACTTTGGGAAGCCAGTAGCCTCGCCAAGCTCAAGAATGGATTTGGGCAGGGAGCGAGAAGAATGGGCCAAATATACATCAAAAAAAGATGCTGAACCAGACAGTGCTGCCATCTCTGGATGTTTTGGCTGAGGTCTAGAGCAGCTCTGATGATTGGGGCCCAGGAAAGGCAAAGCTACGCAGGAGAAGGCAAGATAAGTACCACGGTTGGTTGTTACTAAGAATACAATTATCCATACGCTAACGATTGCCTGCCTGATAGGATTACCAATAAAGACAAACCGCAGTGAGGATCATGGCTTCGCTTCCTTCCTCCCACCCTGGGGATTTAATCCTGTCTTTGTTCATGTTTTGGTTTTAGCCAGTCAATAAAAATCTCTGCTCTGGGAGGTATCTCCAAAGCCTTTTCCCTGGAGGAAACTTTGGGGGCGGATTCCCATGTCTGCTCCCCTCGCCTGCAGCTGGGAGAAAGCTCCGTGCTGGTTTTACCCCAGCAGGAATAGCTTAGGCCTTCTAATTCCAGCCTGCTTTGTAAAAAAAAAAAAAAAAAAAAAAAAAAAAAAAAAAAAAAATTTGGCTAATCCTCCCAGCGGTCTCAAGAGGCAGGAAATCCTTGGTGGCAGCGTCTGGAAGGACCTGACAACCCCTTGGCTGGTCTCCTTGCCAGCTCGTGATTGCTTTTGGGCACATCCTGGTTTTTGAGCCTCCTGTTTTTCCGACACCCCAGCACAAGGCGCTCAGGGAAAGGCTCTCACAGCCCCGCTGCTCAGCACCCACTTCCCTGCTGGGTGCGACAGCAGTTTTTGGCACAAACACGCCCCCAGTATTGCCCGCAGCTCCTGGGGAGGGTGGAGGGATGCTCTGAAGCTTGGCGTAGACGCATGGCCAGATGCTCCTCACCGAGGGAGAGTCGGGACATCCTTCCCTTGCCCTGCCAGCTCCTCTGCTCCCCAGCCAAGGGCTAACAAGGTGCAAATGCTCGTTAAGTGGTACATGGAGGCCAGCTGACACCCCAACCTGCACAGAGCTCCCTGCAGTTGTGCTGAGCTCGCCAAGCTGGGGGTGCCCATCTGCCCACAGCGAGCATCCCGGGAGACAGAGCCCTTTCCAAGTCAAACGGTTATGAATGATGCAAGTGACTGCGTGGAATGGTCTGGGAATGACTTTTTGGATATAGGGCAGTGTCTAATGAAAGATCCTCCTGTCCCAAGCCAGACGCTGTTTGCAGCCCCAGCCTTCCTCGCCCGGTCCCCCCCCTGCCCAAATCCCACCCGTGGGTGCGGGTGTGCATCCCCGACGGGCCGGGGAGGGGGGGGGGACCGCTCTGGCTGCCGGCTCCGTGCGGGAGGGGGGTGCCGAGGCCGGGGAGAGGGGGGGGGCCGGGGCTGTGGGCAGGGCCCAGGCAGATGACGCCGGGTAAAGCCGGCTGAGAGCCTGCCCAGCCCCGCCGCAGGCCGAGCGGGCTTGGCCGCGCACCCTCCGCGGCCGCGCAGTCGGGGTCGGGCCGGTGCTCCGGCAGCAGGGCGAGGATGGACATGGCCGTGGACTTGTACCTGGCCGTCCCGCTGCTCTTCACCGTCCTGGCCATCGTCCTCGCCTCCGTCTTCGTCAGGCTGCGGGGAGGCGAGGGGGAGCGGGCGGCGGAGCCGGCAGCGGCGGAGCCGGCCCGGGAGGGCGGCCCCGGCGGCGAAGCGGCGGCGGCGGCGCCGGAGGAAGCGGGACCGGAGGCGGCCGAGGGGCCGGAGGACGAGGGGGCCCGGGTGCCGGTGGAGGAGGTCGGGGCGGGCGAGGAGGGGAAGGAGGCGGCTGGCGAGCAGCGGGAGGCGGTGGCCGAGCCGGGCCCGGCGGGCGAGCCCAGCCCCGCGGCGGCCGAGAGCATCCCCCGGCCGCCCCCCGCCGAGAGCATCCCCCGGCCGCCCCCCGCCGAGCCCCAGGAGCCCGGGAACCGTGAGGACGCCGAGAACAAGGTAAGGCCGGCTCCCTGCCGACCCTCTCCCCATCCCCCGGGACCGCTGGGGTCCCCGCAGCCGGTGTCGTCGTCCCCCCCCACCGGCAGCGTCCCTTCCCAATTGCCTCCGGCCCCGCGGGAGGGGCTGGCGCCGGCGGGTGGCGGGGAAGAAGCGCAGCGCCCGGGTTTTCCCTCTAAAACAAGGGAGGTGCCGGCAAAAGACGGGGTTTGCCCTCGGCTGGGGACAAGCCCGTTGTCCCCGAGGGTGGCAACGGTGGGGAGGGTGTTTCTGTCTCCTTTCCACCACCGCCCCCCAAGGTACACACTTAAAAATAATCAAAATAGCGAAGACTTAAGGGAAGAGAAGCGTATGTCGGTGTGGGCTTCTGTCTGCACATCCAGCCCCTGGGAGTCTTTTCCTTCTCCCAAGAGCTAATCCAGGTGCTGGGGTGTGTGTGTGTGTGTTTATTCTTCCCGTCTGCATCCTCTTTCTGTAGGTTGCCGCAAGCTGTCCCCTCGCCAGCGCCCGGTTCCCTTACGCTGTCCCTTAGGCTTCCCCCTCCCTCCCAACCCCAGCAGGACGCTGGCCCCAAGGTCTGACCCCTGGCTGAACTGGGGGGGGGCAGGAGGGGGGAGTGATGCCTATAAAAGCCTGGTAAATCCTCCTCCAGCACCGGATCTTGTTTAAAAATAAAAGGGCGACCCAGCCTCCGTGGAAAGAGCTTGCTCTGCTCTTGCCCGGCTTGGATGGGACTTGGTGACAACCCAAGGCGCCTGAACTCACGGCGCTGGTGGTTTTTGCCCAGGGCGGCCCCTTGTCCCGATGGGGGGAAGTGAGTAATGGGGCGGCTCAGAAGCCCAGGAGCGATGCGTCGTCCGTGTGCAGGCAACGTGTTTCGGCTGGGGAGCGCAGGCCTGGGGCCCAGGCGTCTGCTAGTTATTATTAGCAGCATTTGTAATCCTCAGCGACCGTATCCAGGCTGCCGGGCAGTGCGCACACAGCCCTCGCCTTGGAAAGCATTGCCACTGACTCACTGGACGGCCTTGGGCAAGTCCCAGGGGGTTGCGCACCCCGGTCTGTACCGTGATGCTCTGACCGACTCTCAGGGCTGGGATGTGAGTCTGCCTCCCTGTGCTCTTCCTCACCTCCCCTTGTCACTTCTGAGCCTCGGAGCTCTCCCTCTCCCTTTCCCAGTAGCCCTTGGCCATGGGTACAGCTCTGAAGCAGTCCCCGCCCTCCTCCCAGCATCCTGGAAGCCACATCTGTCCCTCTGCCGTGTGATTTATTGCTGCCTTTGAGCACCAGGCTCCTTGTCAAGCTGGAGTGCCCTTGGGCTGCCGTTAGCTGGCTGGGTCCCGGCTGGGCTAGCTCGGCAGCAAAGCTGGCCACCCAGCTGGAGCTGCTGTGGGGCCTGGGGTGCACCCGGGCGCTCTCTGATGAAGTGCAGCACCCTGTCAGGACAGATGGCCGTATCCAGTGCTGCCAGAGCTCATGGGTTCCTCTGTCTTGCTTGCTTGAGTTGTGTTGGGAATGTTGCCCCTCCCTCCAGCCCTGATTTCTTCGGGCAGGCACGGCTGCAATGCTTATCGCCTTCAGAGATGGGCTCGGCTCCTTTATCCCCACTTGGCACAGGTGTGATAACAGGGTTTTGCATACCTGGAGGTGAGCAAACTCAAGGCACAGGGTCCTCCAGAAGCCTGGCTGGGTCCCGTGGGACTGGGGTCTCTGCTGCGCTGCCCTCAGCCCCTCTCACAGCAGAGCAAAGGGGACGCTGGAGCTGAGTAGGGTCCTGGCCAGTTTTTCCTCCTGGGAAATGCCTATCTCACTGTAGGAGCAAGGCAGGGCAAGTAGCCCTGGACCTGAGCAGCATCTCGTGGGGAAGGACGGGGAGCAGGCACTGGCTGCGACCTGGGTGGTGGTGGAGAGCAGTGGGAAGGGGGAGGGATGCTTCTCGCTGCTGAGTAAGTGTTTGGGAGCGCTGGCCCGCGCGTGATCTCGTGGCTGCCAGGACCACTCAGCGCTGGCCGAGCCTGGCGGTCCCGTGGTGCTGGGTGGCACGGCGGAGGGAGTACGTGCCTTTCCAGCCGGCACCGCACACGTGCGAGAGGGGAGCAGCGCCCGGGCTGCTGATCCAGGGGCCCATGTTGCGGGCAGAGCTGGAGAGACCATCCACAGCTCTGCAGATTCTCCCCTGGGTTCCCCGTTTTTGCGAGATGCTCCCTGCAAATATCCTCAAAGTTGCTCCATCATCCTCCTCCAGCGCTGCTTAGGCCGAGGCGCAGCAGATGTTACCGGCAGGGATGGGACTGGCCTTGGGAAGAGCAGGGAGTGCTCTGCAGGTGGCTGCTGATAGAAACGTGCCCGATCAAACCCGTCTTGGCTCGGCTGAGGGCTGCGGTCCCCTGATGTGACTCAGCAGACGAGGCTCCCAAGTGCCATCCACCCGGCTGCGGGCTCCCGGCAGCGTCGGGGCTGCTGCAGGCTCAGGGCTTCTTGGCCGACTCCGTACCTTGCGAGCCCAGGGCCGTGCTCGGCACTCGGAGAGCTTTCTTTCCATATTTTTTTTTTTCCCCCCTCCCATTTGCTCAGCACGTACTGCACCGGGCTGGTCCAGATTCGCTGCAGCCATTAACCACTCAACCAAAATGCTGACGGACGAACCCGCGCGGGGAGAGCAGCCTCGGCGTGTTTAATGGCCGGCTGGAGCTGTGCGCACCCCTGCCTCCTTCCTTCCCTTCTCCTTGCCCATGGAAACCAGTGTCTGCCGAGCACTCTGAGCTGGGGCAGCTGCGTGGCTCATCCGGCGATTTTAATCCATGTGGGTCCAGGCTTCCCTGCCCCTCTCTGGGAGGAACGGACCATCGCAGCACCGTGCCCACGGCTCTAAAATGAAGCAGTGGCAGAGCAGGGCAAGGAGCCCAGGAGTCCTTGTCGCCATTAACTGCTGGTAGTGGTTCCCCTTGTCTCTGCTGGCTCCCATCACTCAAAAAAAATTAATTAGTGTGTCGCTGTCTGTTCTCATCCCCATTCCAGCTCGTTACCGGATGAGGCGGTGCTGTCAACGCGATCCCCTAATGAAAAGCTGTTGGGTGGGAACTGCAGCGTTGCTGGGGCTGCCGAGTCTTGCTCTTGTGAGAACTGGTTAGAAAACTCCAATTCTGTAATGGGTATTTCTGGCCTGGAAATGGCAGATGGCAGCGACAGGGCAGGGTTTTCAGTGGTGGTCCGGAGCCACCGCTGGATGCCCTCCTGGCCAGGACGCTCTGGAGATGGGGAGGGCAAGCGGGCAGCGCCAGGCTCTCTGCCGGGCATGGCAGCTTGGCTGGTTTGCCAAGGGTTAACCGCAGCTGGTGGCTTCAGACAGAGCCAGGTCAAGCGGGTGACAGCAGGGAGAGAGGGGACAGCTCTGGCGGTGAGCTGGCAAGGGGGGACCTCGCGCTCAGAGGTGCCCAGCCCGTCCTGGCCAGGGAAAGTCATGCAAACGCTGCCTGTTCAGGACGCTGTGCTGTCACTGGGATAGCAGCGGCACAAAGGGGATGTCACCTGCCTCTTCTGCAAAGCTCCGGACGCCTTTTCCCTGTGCCCCACCCCCATCTGTGCCTTCCCAGGGCTCCCAACACCCCCAGACACACCAGGCAGCAGAAGCAGAAACCACCCAGCTCCCAGCAGAGACCCTCTTTAAATTTCAGAAGTCAGCATCTCCCCCTCCAATACCTCCTGTCTGCCTTCCCCGTGCCGGAGGGGAGAGGGTGTCTAATTAGCCGGCCTTTAATTGGCAACTGTGCAGGCTGCGGCAGGGCTGGGACAGGAGCTCTGCCGTCCCGCAGCGCGGTGGGGAGGGATGCGATGATGGGCTACTCCTCGTCGCAGCCTTGGCAGCGGCACGGGCCCCTGCCAGCGGGATGCGGAGCTTTCCTGCCGGACCCGTAACCGCTCGGCTGTGCCCGGCTCCCACCCGGAGCAGTCCGTGCCGCTAACGAACGCGTCGTCTCTTGCGGTGCCTGCACACTGGGAAGCGAGGCAGGATGTGTGTCACCCGCTGGGGACCTTGTGTGTGTGTCCCTCCCCTGCACCCCAGCCATAGGGTTGGGGCACAGTGGTGTGGGGGCTTTACATTGTGTCCCCTCCAGCGGGACCAGGTGGTCGCCCAGTCCCGGCTGGGCTGGCTACGGCCCCGGGACCCCGCACAGAGCCAGCGTGCAGAGGACTCGTTGCCTTCTGAAGTGCCCACCCATGAGAATGGCAGCCGGGTGAGCGTCCCAGCTGAGGGCAGGCTTTGCCCCCCCCGCCGCTCCATGCCCCGGGATGCGGCCTGGCTCATCCATGGCAGCAAGAGACGCCCCGGTGCGGGTGCCTGTGGCGTTCGCTTGCCAGAGGCCAGAGCACAGCAGGGGATGAGCTGGCTGGGCGCGATGCTGGGGGTGCTGCACCGGGGCGTGACGGTGTCTGCAGGGACAGGCGCTGCTGAGCGGGGACTCGGTGTTTTCGTCAGACCTGGCACTGCCTGGCCCCTCGCGGGGGGCTGGATGGCCCCGCAGCTTTGGTGGGGCTCTGGTCGCTCCGTGGCTCATCTGCCCGCAGCAGTGATGGGGGCACTGGTGGGACCAGATGCTTCCCACACTTTGCGGGGGGTCAGACCTGTGAAGCGCCGCCTCTGCACAAGGCATGTCCCCCGCCGGGCACCCCAGGACAGGCAGGACCATCACCGCGGGCAGGAAAACTGCTCTCCTTCAGTAGCAGCTGCTTCTCTGGCTGGCGGGAGGATGGAGAGCCCCCAGCAGCGGGGTGAAAAGGAGCCGCCGACATAGCAGCTGCTTTGCTTCGCTAAACTCTGCCCAGCATTATTATTTATTCCTTTTTTTAAAAAAAAGCCGCCTTCTTTCCCCTTTTCTTCCTGGCTTTTCTCTTTCTGGCTGGCTGTCTCCTGTCTGCTTTCTTTCCCTCTTGCAATGTCTTGCATCAGGCTTGGAGCAGAAAGTGCAGCCATAAATGGCAACACGCAGGGCCCGGCAGTTTAATCCAAGACGGTTTTCTCCCCCTGCTTCGCAGCCTGGGATCTTCCCTTTTCCTGGAGCTGGAATGGGGCACTCATTTGTCCCCATCCTGCCTGTAGTTGCCGGGGCTGTCCCTTTGACAGAGGGAGAGGGACACACCACCCCCACGGCCTCCTGGCGTCCCTTCTGAGAAGGGAAACCCATTGCTCGGAGGGGTTTGCACCGGGGATGGAGGAAGCGGGGAGGAAATGGCCAGAAATGAACTGAAAACCAGATGATGCTGTGACGGGGAGCCCGGCCTCCGTCTCCGGTAGGGCTGGGAGAGGGCTCGTGTGGTGGCAGAGCCACGAGGGGGGATTTTGGGGGGAAAACACCAAGCTCCTGCGTCTCAGCTGTCTTCCCCTGAGTGACTCAGCTCCGTCTGTTGTCGGTGCTGCCCATGCCCAAAATGTCCCTGGAGGTCTTATCCTCGCTTCTACTTCGGTCCAAAGCCTCCGCTGCCGGAGTCAGCTCCATGCGCGGGCGTTTCGCTTGCGGGGAGTGGAAGCTAAAGGGCAAAAGCGTGTTTCTGATGATCCAACAAATGCTTCAGCTCTAAAGCCAAGAGCTGCCAAAAGCCGAGACAGATGTATTGCCGCATTGGTATTTAAGGTAAACGACTTGTTGGATTTTAACCCTGCGGTGGCGGGCGCTGGGCTTTCCGGAGTCCCTGGCGAGCTGCGCCGAGGTGTGATTCAGCCATAAGCGGGCACGGGATGTGTCACGGCATGGGCTGGGTCCATCCCACCCGCAGGCAGGAGCAGGCAGGGAGCATGGGGCACGTTCCTCGGGGCCAGGCAGCTGCTGCCGAACGTGTCCTGCTGCCGGCAGCAATGCGATCTTTGTTTGCTGCAGCAGCTGGCCTGGGCGGCTCGTGTCAAGTCTCCTCCAGATGCTCCTGGATAATGACGTGCGTAGTCTCCCTGCAGTGCTTCTTGTCGCCCTTTTCTTTTTTTTTTTTTTGTTTTTTTTTTTTAATGCGGGGAAGCTTTCTTGGTCAGCGTGCAACTGCGGAGAGATGTGGGCTGGCGGCCGGAGCACTCAAGTCCCTGCTTCTCCAGCAGCTCCTGCTGCCATCTGGCCCTGGTCCAGGCTTCCCTCATTCCCCACCGCTCAAAACAGTCTCCCTGTACCGCCCCCGGGCTGTGCTTCGTATAGCAGAGCAGGGCCCGGGGTGCCATGGTGTCCTCTTTAGCTGTCAAATCTCCCAGTGTTGCCCCAACACCTTCCCCCTCCATTTTCTGGCTGCGGGACGTGTCCCTGCTCTCGCAGAGCATCCCGCGGGCATGGCAGCCCCCGGCTCAGCTGCACTTGCCCCTCGGTTGTGAGGGGAACTGGCCTCAGGAGGGCTGAGGAGCCCTGAAACTTGGGGCAGGCTCCCAGGGGGTGTCGGGATGCTCCATGCAGGGAGGGCTCTCCCCTCTGTCCAGCGGCTGCGGGCACAGCCAGGCTCGGGGAGGGGGGGTTTGTCCCTGCTGACAGTTTTTCACAGCAGCCCGGAGGCTGCTCCCAGCCCGGTGCTGGTATTTCGCTGCCAGGCCAATGGACGCGATGTCCCCGCTCCCTGCCCACGCGTACCCTCCTCTGCAGCAGGGAAAGGATCAGCTGGGAAGTATTTGGGCTGCGAGAGGGCAGGGGAAGGGAGGCTTGGCAGGGGGGGTCGAGGCCATTCTGTGTTCAAAGCTCATGTGGGGCTGAGAGGACAGGGAAGCCCCAGCTCCGTGATTGCAGTGGGGGGACAGGAGGGTTTCAAGGGGGTATTACCCGGTGATGGAGAAGGCAGCTGGCAGAGCAGACCCTGCAAATGTTAATGAACTGCGTGTACCATGCCCTTCATCTCCTGTCCCCTCCTGTTAGCCCTGATCTGCTGCATCAGCGTCACGGGCAGCCGCCTCCAGCCCTGCGGACACCCGGCAGCCGAGCCCGGCGCTGGCCGAGCTGCTCCCCCTCACCGACGGCTCCGTGCAAGCGTCCCGGTCCCGTGGGATGGGGCTGCTGCGGAGGGCAGGTCCCAAGCTCCAAACCCTGGCTCCAAGGCTGGGTGTTGAAGGTCTCTGGCGTTCCTCACTCCAGCAGCCACACCACGGCTTGGCACGGGGATCGGAGGCAGCATGGGCTTGGGCAACGGGGCAAGGCAGGCTGCTGGCCACATCCAGAGATTTGGCCACGGGTCCTGGTGCTGCTGGGGCTGGTCGGTTAAGCACGGGGAGGGCTTGGGGGTGTTTGTGTCAAAGCTTTTTGTCTCTTTCCAGATACCACCTTTGGGTACCTCACCCGGGTCCAGCCTCGGGCACACGGGACAAGCGGAGGGCGGATGCGGCCATGCAGCACTTTCCAGCAAGGCAGAGGTGCGTGGGACAGAGCGCCGGCCTGGGGAGGGTGGCACAATGGGGTTCTGGTGTCCCTGCGTGGGTGGGACACCATCCGGCGGTAGCAGTGGCCATGGAGGGGGCAAAACTTGCCCGCTGTGCTCCCCTAGGGGGGGTTGGTTGGGCTTTTAGTGGCTTGGTCCATTTAAAGCAGAGAGAAACAGTGCTCCAGCTGCAAATGTGCTGCTTGGATGTGCAGGGAGCGATGCCTGGCTCCTCTTGGGGGTCAGGCTAAGGTAGCCTGGGGGGCTCTGGGGGTGGCACAGCGATGGCTGAGCCCCGGCGAGGGGGACAGACAGGGATGCTGAGGCCGGGGCTGCAGCGCGGGGGGAAGGGAGGCGCTGGCATCTGCCTCTGAGCCATCCAAGCAGAAAAATGTCACGCTGCGGCGAGCTACTGGCTGCCACGAGTGGGGGATTCCCAGCACGGCCACGGCACGTTGCTGTCGCCCGCCAGCCTGGCATCCCCGGCTGCTCCCTCTCTGCTCCCATCAAATGTTTCTTCCTCAGGGTTGGAGCGCAGATATTTTCCTTTCTTGGAGGTTTGGCACCCGAATTTCCTACTTGCTTCCATTGTTAAATGCTCAGAAATGCTCAGTTTCTAACGCCTGGGCAGGGAACAGGCTAAAATATCCCTTCTTGTGCCAGCTCCTGGAGGGTCGGGTCTCCCTGGGGACATCCCGGCTCACAGGGAGAGAGGGATGTGATCGGGAATTGCTGCCCTGGGCTCATGGCTGCGTCTCTGAGGCCAGGGCTGAGCATCCCCTCCCTGCACCCTCCCTGAGGCCGCTCCTTTGGGTGCTGCCCCCCTCCCAGCCATGCCCGGTGGGAAGTATCCATGTTTGGAAGCACGGCCCAAAATAGTGGTGGCCGCAGGGGGTGGGGGTCTCAGCAGTGTGTCCTTCTGGAGAGCCCAAGAGCAGGGTGGTGAGAAGAAGCCAAACGGCTGTGAATAATGCGCATTCCTCCCCGATGACAAACTAACCTAGTTCTGGGTCAGGGCTGCATACCGCGCTCCGGGAGTTTATCTAAAGCCATGCATCGCAAAGCCTTGGCTCCACGCAGGGTCCTTCTCGGACTGTCTTCATTTCCCTCAGGTCTCCTTCACCCCGACTTTTCCCGTGTGCTCAACAGCGTGGCTGCCTGCCAGGCTCCCTCCGTGCTCCTCCCCCTCTCTCCCGCGTGTTTTGCCTTTTGCACCCCAGCCCCATCACTTGGAATGGGATGCAGGGGGCTGAGAGGGATGCAGGAGGATGCGTGTTCCAGGATGCTGCTGACCTCTGGGCTCAGCTCACAGGGGTGTGCAGCCTGGGTGCTGCGCTTTGTGGGAGGAAGGCATGTACTCGGGAGCATTGCCGTGTGTCCCTGTCCTCTCCGGACCTATAGAATCATAGAATGGTTCGGGTTGGAAGGGACCTTAAAGATGATCTAGTTCCAACCCCCCTGCCCTGGGCAGGGACACCTCCCACTAGATCAGGTTGCTCAGAGCCCCGTCCGGCCTGGCCTTAAAAACTTCCAGGGATGGGGCTTCCACCACCTCTCTGGGCAGCCTGTTCCAGTGTCTCACCACCCTCATGGTGAAGAACTTCTTCCTAACGTCCAATCTGAATCGACCCATCTCTAGTTTTAATCCATTCCCTCTAGTCCTACCATCACCCGACATCCTAAAAAGTCCCTCCCCAGCTTTCCTGTAGGCCCCCTTGAGATACTGGTAGGTCACTATAAGGTCTCCTCAGAGCCTTCTTTTCTCCAGACTGAACAACCCCAACTCTCTCAGTCTGTCCTCACAGGAGAGGTGCTCCAGCCCTCGGATCATCCTCGTGGCCCTTCTCTGGACACATTCCAGCACGTCCATATGCTGGAGCGCTCCTTTCCCTCCCCATTTGCTGTTTGCATGAGTTTCTGCTGTGTGTACCACAAGGGGAAGGAATCTGGGCTTGATAAAGCTTGCTGTAGCTTGTAGGAGGCAACCCCCAAAACTTCCACAATCGCTTCACTTTTATAAAAGATAAAAGTAAAATATAAAATATAAAGCTGTTGCTGCTGCTGTGTGTGCTCCAGAGACCAGCCCTGCCGCCGCAGTGGGTGTGGGCAGGCACGGCTCGCAGGAGCGAGGGGCCAGGGGTCCACGGGAGCCAGCGGTGTCCCCAGGGGTTGCTGCCAGGCGAGGATGGGAGGGCTCCTGCTGGGGTCCCAGGGTGGCCTTCGACCACTGGTCCCGTTTGGCGAGTGCTCCTGTGCTTCGGAGCAGCTGCTTGGCCCGCGGCTTCGAGGTGGCTTTTGCTGGGGACTTGCCTTTTCCCAGCGCTGAGATGGTCCATCCAAGCCTGGCCTGGAGGCACGCAGAGGTCCCCGTGGGTCATGGCTCCGTCCCCTGCACATCCCTGGGCTGGGTGGGGGGGTGCTGGCAGAGGGTGCCAGCCCAGGAGGGTGCTCAGGCACAAGGCTGTGCCTGGGGACATTGGGATAACAGGTTCTTCTTAAAAACCTTAATATCCCCTCGATTAGGGGGAGGCACTTGCATTTTGCAGCCTTTGCGGGGGGAGTGCCGTAAACAAGGCCGATTTCCCCCCACTGACTAGCAAGAGGAAAGCAGACTAACGAACCTCGCTCGTCAGTGAGTATCCTTTTGGCCTGTTCTATGAAGGAGACAGGGAAGAAGTGTCCAGCCCTTGTCTTGGGAGCTCCAGTCTCTGCCCCGTGGGCTCTGGAGCCCTGGCCAAGCAGGAGTTATTTAGCACAGCACCTTCTCCTCTGTTTTTAACTCTTCCAGGAGGAAGATCCGGACTCAGAAAACGAGAAGCTGGTGGTGAGAGAGCCGGAGGATGAGGATGGTGAGTGCCAGCACGCTGCGGGGAGGGTACAGATGGGTCTGAATCCCCGAGCGCTTGGGGATGGTCTTCTCCTTCCTCCGGGAAACGCGGAGGAAATTCCTGCCCCGGCAGTAGCCCCTGTTTGCTTCCCGAGATGCCCTTGGGCTGTTTGCCACAGGGTAGCCCCAAAAGCTCCTTGCTCACATCCAGGACGATCTCCAGGGGCTTTAGTCAGAGCCGTGTTTAACTGATTAGCCAATTAGTTGATTGGAAAATGATTAATTGACTAATTGGGGTGACAACTGCTGCGCTCGTAAGAAAATGAAACAGATGGTGCCAAGCAAGAGTGTGTGTCCGAAGGGGACTCCGCTCTCCTGGGGAACCCTGGCGATGCTGGGATGTCCCCAGGAGCCCCTGCCTGGGGTGGCCGAGGGCAGCCGGGGTAGCAGGAGGGTTTGAGGTGTTCCCCCTTCCCTGCCCCACTTTCCGCTTGCCCTTTTTAAGGCGCTGTGTAGCAATCCCCTGGCTCGGGAGGATTACGCCTAATGCCACAGAGAATCAAACTTTAATCCTGGTGCCACAACCACAAGGTGGGGGAAGCGCCTTTGGAGACGGGGTTCCCAAAAGACACTTATTCCACCCAGTTAGGCTTCCTCGCAGCACTGGTGATGGGGGATGTGACCCTGCGGGAGAGGCTTGAGGAATGATGGATGTATCCTCCCAAATGGGTGCTCAGTAACGCTGCTGCGCCAGGGTCTGCCTCCTTCCGTTCAGCTGCTTCAGGGCTGCTCCGGCCCCGCTGTGCATCACCCCGCAGTGGCTGTGGCTCGGGAGCGGGTGGAGATGACAGCCCATGGGTCGCTGCTAGCCCAGCATCCTCCTTAATCACCTCCTGACTCCTCTCCTGAATTATTTACACCATTTTTGAGGTGTTTTAATGGGACTGGGTAAAGGGATGGCTCAGCTTGGTGACGAGGAGGCGAATGGCGTGCAGCTGGGAATAACAGTGGTGCCCTGGCTTTGCTGGGCAGAAACCTCCCTCCTTCCTTCATTTCTCCTGTGCATCGCTTCGTCCTGGCCCGTCTCAAGCCGCTGAGCTGCCGCCCAGCCAGCCTGCGAGCAGAGGTTCCCCTTGGGCACCTGGGGATCCTGCAGGCAGCCTGTCACTAGCCCGGGATGCTGCTGCGGTAGCCAAAACCGGCAGAGCAGCCTTCTCCCCGCCGCGGGGAGCTGGTAAGGAGGAGGCAGGTACTTGCGTGCGCAGAGCGAGCATCTTTGGAGCAGAGATGAGCTCGAGGGGCCGCTTTCACCCCGTGAGCCCAGCGCTGGCAGCGCGAGGGCAGAGAGATGAAAGACAAATGTTTTCTTTAATATGAACTCACGGAGGCTCTGTGTAAGTAGGTCACCTCATATTTCTGTAGTGTTTTCGCTGTCCATGTGAAAACTCGGCCTCCTCTTTTTCCGTGTGTTTCCTGAAGTTTGTTTTCGGTCTGCAAAGAAAGTTCCTGAGCTCAGGAAACAGCCAGTGGTTTCCAAAGCCGCACGCCGGCTCCTTTCTAACCACAACACGTGGGCAGGCAGATGGATGGGTAGCCTCCTCGCCTCCCTCTTCCCTTATTCTTTTCTGGCAGGGTGGCAATTAAACTGCCCTTTTGGGGACAGGCAAAATCCCACATCTCAATTTACTTGGCCGAAAACCACGTGAGGGAAACGATCTTAATTGTCCTTGAAAACAGGCGAGCTACACAAAGGTAACGAAACGGCCCCTGCTCTGCACCAGGGTAAGAAACAGGATGTTACACCCTATTTGATTTCTTTTTTCTTTCTCTTAATATCTCCCAAAGCAGCCGCCAGCTGAATTTTCATTCCGTGCACTTTTACGGCCACCCGAGGGGCTGATAAGCCGCAGCATTACTGCTTGTTTCCAGCTGGCCAGACTTGTTTGTCTGCCTGTTCGGAGGGTTTTCCCACCGAGGGAGGTGGGATATGGCCGAGCTGAATGTTTGGGGCTGCAGGAGCAGAGCATCGGGGTGCTTGTGTTTGGACGCTTGTGAAGGTGCTAGGGAAAGGGTTCGCCTCCTTGTTCCTCCAGGAGCCCTGACGCTGTTTTGGGATTAGAGAAACACTCGGGATCAGTAACTGAGCAGCAATCCACCAGGACTTCCCAGGGAAGCTCCCCAAGATCAGGGACGCAGAGATGTGAAGGGAGGAAACGCGGGTATCTGCAGGGAGGAGGTTTCTGTTAAATTCCCAGCCCACAAATACCACTCCAGGCACGCTCCGTACGGCAGTGACCTTGCGGCAGTCGGCACGCTCAGTCCCGTACCTGCCCGCCCAGCCTTGCACAGCTTGTTTTTGAGATCTCGGGTTTCCGCCTCTACAAAATGAGGCTCCGACTTGCCTTTTGCATGGGGGTCCCCAAGGTCTGCGGGGGCTCTGGCAGCAGCTGAGGGCGTACGTGAGCTTGGGAGGAATTGCTAAATCAAGCAGCTGACCTTGGACATGGGGAGGGCAATATTGACCGGAAAATAGAGGGAAGCTGCTGATGTTGAATCCTTCTGGGCGTGAGGGAGGGAGGAGAGAGGCGGGGGGGTGTTTTTTATTTGGGTGAGTGGAGGAGGAGAGACTTTCATGAATGTGGTGCCCACGATAGCAGCAGTAAGGATTGGAAGGGGCTTCCCAGGTGGCTGGGGACAGGTGATGGGTCCATGGGTTATGTACAAGTCGGGGCTTTCTCTCCTGCCACAGAAGTCGGGGGAGTTTCACCACTTTGGGGGGGGTCTTGCTGGTGCTAGAAGGTATCACTCTGGATATTTGGTTTGTGGATAACATGCCGTTTTTTCAGGACCATGCAGATAATACAATAACATCTTCCTTTCGTGGACCCCTTAGAAGTATCCCCAGGGCTCCGAGGGTTGGTGGAAGCAGCAGATGTTTCTGGGTGGCTGTGGAAACAGCAACGCTCGACGTGAAGCAGCCGAGTCCTGCAGTCCTTGGGAGATAAAGGCTCGCAGATAAACAGCCCACAGATAACCAATAAAGGCAACTACCCGAAGGAGCCGCTCTTCCTGGGCTGCCCTTTGGATCGACCTCCACTCCTGCTGTTTTCTCCCATCTGTAGGAAGATAAAGCAGGGGAGAGGTTTTTTAAAAGCAAACAGCGCTCGAACAAAATCCGATTGGAAAAGGATCGGCTTTGGCTCAGAGTCCGTGAGCTTCGGTGCTCTAATTAGCAGAGGGCTGAGGCTGGCGAGCCGGGCAGGAGGGCACCCAGGCCTGGAGAAGGAAACCTCGGTCTCCCCTGCAGGTCTGTCGGCTGGTGACAGAGGGACCTGGACCCAGCTGTGTTGGTGCTCCGGGGGCTGCCTTGGCTCAGCTCTGTTTGCAGCCTTGAGATTTTTGGTGTGGCACCTCCTCTTTTCACAAGCTTTGCGAAGGGCTGCGGGAGAGCTGCTGGGCTGCGTGGCCCGGGACAGCTCTGCCTGTGGCACCGTCCCTGAGCCCCAAGCATGGAAAAGGGCCCCTGGACGAGGAGAGGGAGGGAGGGAGGGAGGAGGAATGCAAGTCTGGAGAGAAGCAGAGAATGCTGCGAGCTAATCAGGGCAGGATTAGCGTGCCTTGATAAGCCAAGATGGGCCTGCGAGGCTTTGATTCCAAAGACAGCGATAGCATATGGTTCCCGTGCTGTAGGATTTACTTGGATCTGCTTCCAAGCAGGGCTGCTCGCTCCCAGCAGTCCTCACTGTTTCCAGGGCTAGCTGTGGCTGGGAATCCCGCCGTCCTCTGGCCAGCAGCACCTTGGCTCTCCACTGCAATCCACACAGCTTCCCCGGCACTCCTGGAGACTGGAGATGACGGAGGAAGAGTGTTTTGGGGTGGCCATAGTGTTTGGGGCGCGCGTGCAGGAGCAGGGGTCAGCAAACAGCTGGAGGGAACAAGCCCGCTGCTGTTCACCGTTGCTCTCGGGAGGCCTCTGGCTCACACAACCTCTTGCTCTTTGTCTCTCCCTCTCCCACTCTCCAGCTGCAGATGAGACGTTCTCTTTTAAATACAGTCCTGGAAAGCTGAGGGGAAACCAGTACAAGTCCATGATGACCAAAGAAGAACTCGAGGAAGAACAAAGGTAAGTTGAGTTTCCTTTTTCTTTCTGGTTGGCATCCTCTTGAAGCAAGCTGGGTGTCTTCTGACCTCTCTCTCCCCAAACCACCTTGGTAGCTTTGGGCTCAATGCCACATTGCACTATGGTCTAGACCTCTCCCACCCAGGAAGACATGAGAGCAAATAAAGTCACGCCGATTTAGGAGATGGAGACACCGTGGCCCTATGTACCTTTGGAGCTGTTCGAGCTCCTTCTCTGGATGCTTAGACCAAACTTTCCAGCTGATGCAAGCTGGTGTAGTTCCCCTGATCCCATTAGCACCACGTTGATTTACATCTGTTGAGGGTCTGATCTCTAGCTACTTCCCCTCCCTTTACCCTGTGGATGGCCTCCAAACCGAGGACATGGGCATAGCTCAGAGATACTGGAGCAAAGTGAGTGAGTGTGGAGCTTTAGAGGTCACTGTGATGGTGCTGAGGCTGGAGATGTCCCTACCCAGGGCTGGCTCCTCAGCTGTAAGTGGTGGGAATTTGCCCTGCAGCGGTAGAGATGGAGAATTGTCCATCTCACCATTTTTGGTAAAGTTTCCTCCTGAACATGAGCCCTACGTGGGGAAAAAAGGAAGAGCCTGTCCTGTTACCAAACCCAAGTTTTCTAGCTCAAGATTTCCCAGCCCATACAAGGGAAATCAACCCCAACCTTGCACCTTGAGCTGCAAAGCCCTACCCAAAGCCAGCCTGTGCTGTCAGTGTGAAGTCTCTGCCCACGCGCAGGAGGAGTCCTTCAGCCCAAGGGCATGCGGCGCCCACGCTAAACCGGAGATGTCAAACCCCACAGGCAGGGGCTTTGCCCTACAAGCAGGCTCCGTGGCAGGCTGCTCCCTGTGCAGCTCATACCCCTTCCCTCTTGGGCGACCTGCAGGGAACTGATTTCCCAGTGGTGGCTCAACAAGCCTGGGAGATGTCGTTCTCTCCACTGGTGTCCCAAGGGCTGTGGGACCCAACAGCGCACCTCCTGGAATGATTTGGGGAAATTTGTCACCGCTTGCCTGTGATGCCAAGGTCTAAGTACCACCACAACTGGCGTGGTGTAAAGGCCTGACACGGACCAAGTGGAAACTTGAGTTCAGCAGGGAAGGCAAGGATGGAGGGATCACACCTCGCCCCTGGGGCAGGCATGCTTCTGCTGGCAAGCCTTGCCTCGTGGCCCTTGGGCAACATCTCTGTGTCACCAGCGACTGGGCTGGCTGAGGTTTGTCTCTGTGGTGTAAGCAGGACATCGGGGTAGGCAGCGTAAATCCAGAGCCCTGGCTCTGACACATGCTCCCTCTGTTCCTGCGAAAGACTCAGGTGGTGCACGGGGCTCCGTGCAGGCTGCCTTCACGAGCCAAACCTGCAGCCGTTCTTTCCGTGTCAAACTCAACTTTCCCAACAAGACAAGAGATGTCTTCCCTTTCTCCCCTGGCTTCTGGGCTCCCAGCGGCCCTCAGATCTTGGCCTTTGCCTGCCTTACAGCACTGCCAGGAGCAAAGATCTGCAAGGGCTGCATGCTCTGGGGTCAGCAACAGAAATGAGCTCCGGTTTCCTCTGGCATGGGGTTGATTCTGCATTGGTGGCATCAGGAACGATGTTGCTTGCTTTCTTCCTTTTGTTATTTTTTTGTCGTGCCTGAAGCCCCCAACCTGTAAAACGCTAAGCAGGTCTGTTAGTGTCACCTGGGGAGGGTGGTGGTGGAATGAACTGAGTGAATGTGAGAGAACGGGGAATTGCTTTTCAGGATCCTGTGAAGCACCAATGCAAAAACCTACCTGCAGCAAGCAAATTCAAACCTTTTGCACCCACAGCTCCATCCACACCAGCTGAGCAATCGCTGCTCGGGTTTTCAGGGCCAGGAGTCCTGCAGGGCCTTGGGCTGGTTCCTCTGTGCCAACAAATGCACCTGCTGTCACCTGGGGACACTGAGGGGACACGTGTGGGCAGCGGTGGGACAGGCGGGTTGTACTCAGGGCTGTAGAACAGGCTCCAGGGGGCGATGGACCTTTCCTGGGCATGTGGGACCTCCCAGGCATCGCTGCTCACCTCCACCTGGAGTGGTCCCAGGGCAGGACAGTGCACCTAGAACCGAAGGACAGCCTGGGCATCGCGTCCCTTGGCGGCTCTCAGCAGCCTTCCCCACCGAGGGCCGTTGGCAGTCGTGTTTTTCCTACTGCTCCTTTATTTTCTTCTCTTCTGTATTTTTGTTGTGCATTTCTTGAAGGCAGCTTTGTGAAATTTTTTTTTTTTTTTTTTTTTTGTCTTGCTTTGTTGCTGGCTTTACTTTCCTCTCCTCCCCCCGCCCCCCGCCAAATCTTCACCGCGGCATCAGCAGCTTTTCATTTCAGGCCTCGCAGGCGGTGTCGGGGGGCAGGGCTGCTGCCAGGTAAGCTCCCGGGCGAGCTGAGCGCAGCGGCTCGGCCCCGTCCTGCATCCTTCTCCCTCGGCGGTCCCGTCCCTCTCCCCACCTCCATGCACCCCCACCATGCCGCTGATTCGCTGTGACCCAGGTTTGCCACCTTTATGTTGCAGGATTGAGCTGACCTCTGATCTCACATCTCTGTAGCGAGTACCTTAGGTCCTCGGCCACAAACATTCTTGCAAATCTTTTTGGTAAGGACGCGCTGTTTCTTAGAAGTAGCGGTACCACTGATAACATCTGCTAATGTGTTGTTTGGTGGCGGGGTTTTTTTTTTTGCTTTTGGGTTTTATTTTCTGGGGGACAGTTTGATTGCCTGTCCCACCTCCCTCCCCACATCCCTCCCCTTTCCCTCCTCATAACGGATTAATGAGTCCGCTCCCCTCTGCCTCCATCTCGCTTTCCGTGAGCCCTCTGGGGAATATGTGGGCTCTCACCTTCGGATGCTCAGCTCTTCCGTCTTGGATGCCCGAAGTCGGACATCCCACGACCACTTCTGTTCACTGATTTGAAAAATTAGGGCTGCTGACTCCGTGGGTAGTTAGTCCTAAGGTGTGTTGCCAGAGCTGAGACAGGCTTAGTTTTTGCTTTTAGCCCTGTCAGCCCTCCAGTTTTCCCACGGACCAACAGGCTCCCGTGTGAAGCAGCTTGTAAGCAACGTCCCAAAAATGCAAATGGTCCCTCAGATCCCCTTGAGGCTACTTGTGGTGTTGATCAGTAGTCTACGAGTCTCAATTTAGGGACCCCAAATTTTGGAGGTGCCTTTTCCAGAAAGAGCTATAGGACTTCAGACAGGAGAGAGCAGGCATGCAGTAGACTGGGTTATTTAATGAAAAACCCACTTCTGCTCTCCAGAAGCTGTGGTTGTCTTGTCTAGTATTCACTTGAGTCCTGTGGCTTCAAACTGGTGCTAAATCTGGACTAAAAGGGGAAGGAATGTGACCTTTAGTGAGTGATGCAACTTCCTGCCTCTTGTTACTTCAGTCTTAAAAAATAGAGGGACTGCTCAGTGAGGGAGGAGGACAGTAAACGTAGTTGGCAAATACATCTGCTGGGGTGGCGGCTGTGCCTGATCACACCTGGTGGGTCACCAGTACTTCTAGAACAGAAGCACGTAGCGTTTGCTCCCCTGGGGGAGAAAAACAGTCTGGGCAGGAAGGGGAAGAGTGCAGGGAAGGATGTAGCCCTTAGTCAAGCCAGCACAGCGTGTTTCCCGAATCCTTCTCTTCTGCACCTGAGGCTTTTGGCCATCTGTTGCCAACCGTAGCTGCCATGGTGCAATGCACTGGTTCAGAAACGTGACTCATAGCAGCACAGCTTGTCCCCGTTTGGACAGGGCTGAGTTGTGTAGGCACGAGACACAGCCCACAAGGGCTGACCGTTAGGTGCTGCTTGTCCCGGCTGGGCACCTTGTGCAGATGAGGGAGGAAGAGGAGGGATTCCCCAGCGTGCCTTCAGGGCCTGGCTCGCATGGATGGCTTGAAGGGGTCTCTGCCAGGTGCTTTTCAAACCTCCCTTGAGGTTGAAAGAGGTTAGTGTTTGGTTTTTATTTTTCAGTTAGAAAGGAGTACGATCAGGACTCTGTTGAGCATTGACAACTGCGACAAGGCTCCACTCACAGTAAAAGAGAAAACAATCAGGAGAAACGACTCCCTTGGGTCTCTGCTTTCAGTTCTCTCTCTCCATGAGGCAGAGCAGGTCCCAGCCAAGTCTTGGCTGGCTTTGGAGATGCTGAGGGATCGAGCTGTCTGTGCTCTGTCCTTGCCACTCTTCGCTGGGTGTGTTGACTGGAGAAAAGAGAGCGGATCCCATCTGACGGTCTGTGGAAAGGTCTCTCCTCTTTGTCGTCTCTCTTGTTTCTGGGATTTAGGAAGAGGTGGGGGTAGAGAGCCAGAAGCTGCCCCATGGGGCCTCAGCTTGGGCACGCTTGCAGATCCCTCGAGCAGGGTCCGAGTGAATGGCACCAAACTGCTCAGCCACACTCTGCTGTCTGCAGGTGCCGCTCACGGATGGAGCAGCTGATCCCCCAGACCACAGTCCAGCCGCCGTAAGACTGAGGAGAAGAAAGGGATGGCTGCCCAGTTTCTTTGGCTAATGGGCTCAGTTCCCACAGCCAGGCGACCCATTCTAGGAGCAAGTTCTCCTCCTGCCTCTCAATCCTCTCATCTCCTGGCCAGTTATGGATGGGTTGACACTGCTTGAATCCAAACTAGATTTAAGCCTAGGGCTCAGCTGGAAGTTGGAATTCATGCAAGGGGAACTGGATGGCTGTAAATCTCACGCTCAGTCCTTTTGGTGGTAATTTAGCAATAGAAACCTGTCTCCTCCCCAGCTGGGTTCAGAGTACCTCTTGGTTATCAGGCAGTGAATAAAACTGGGCTTGGACCCCAGAGTTTCAGCAAGGCAGGGTGCCCTGGACGGATCCCGGCTCTAGGGAATGGCAGAGAGGAGAGACCTTCCCCTGCTCTGCCAGACATCCCAGATCAAATTGGGGATGCAGCTGTGGCTTGAGGGAGAACCGAGCTGAAGGAGACAATGCTCGTGGTGACAACTCTGGAGCACACAAGGCCAGGAAGCAGCTGCAGGGGTTTAACGACTGTGTTGACAGACCTTGACCTATTTCAAACATCTCCACTGCTGGCCCTCCAAAAATAAGTGGGTGGACTGGGCTGGGGGCGGTTGCATTTTGGGAGAGCTCTTCATCGGCATCTGTCCCTGTCCACCCCCCGCATTGTCATCACATAGCCCTGGCTCGCTTGCTTGCTCCCCCCTCTTTATAGCATGGGATTTGGGCCTCTTTCTCCTCCCTTTTGCTAACCTTCACCCCCAACCCAGCGGCTTTGCTGTCCTGTCCTGTCCTGTCCTGTCCGGCATGATGCTTCTTTTGGATGAGGGAAGCTGGTAAGTTTGGGCTTTCTTTGGGGTTTTATTATTTGTTTGCTTTTCATCTTCTGCAGCACGATAGTCATCCTGGGCTGAGGGAGGAGGTGTAGCAGCAAGGAACTGCAAAGACTAGGGCCACGGGACTCTTCAGGTCAGGCTGGCCACTGCTTCACTGTGGTCACCAGCCACGGGGATGGCACCAACCGCGGGCAAGGCTGCTTTCAGCTGCAAAATACCCAGCACATGGGGCACGTTTCCTTCCCACCTGCCGCTTGCTAAGAAAGGGGCACTGTGAGTTTGAGGGTCCCTGATGAGCTCCCCCTGCTCTGATGCTCCCTCTGTAGGAGCCAGACTCCGCTTGTAAGAGGAGGGAGTCTCCTGGTGGCCCTGTGCTGTTCCCTGCCTCCACCGTATCCCTGGGGAAAATGTCCTCTGACCTACGAGATGTCAGTGGACTTGGGCTCTGGCCCTATTTATAGAGCATCTGATTTGAGTCATGAGTCCCCCAGCAGCTTTAAAAACTGAGCAACACAGGATGCCTCCCTCAGAAACCCAGGGAAGGGGAGGCCAGGAAGCCCCTTCCCCGTCTCCTCCCATCCCAGAGAGGAAACTTTTGCAAGCTCCCCCATAGTCTTCGCAGGGTGTGAGTCTCTGACCCTGCCCTGGCATGAGATTTCAGACCAGACAGCAATTCTGCTTCAGCTCCTGGGTTTTTTTCTTTTGGCTCAGGTCCTGAATTGTCCTAGCTTGTGGCTGCTTCTCCGTGTCTCCCTCACCCAATGCTCACAATTTGTCTTCATCTGCTTCTGCTTAATCCCGTGCGGCGTGGGCAGCTTGCCGTTCTCTATCTGCTGACTCTCTGGGAGCCTGGCTCTGCCTCTCCTGCGGCTCCCCTGCGGCCGGGGGAGTCCGAGGGTTGCGGGGAATCGGGGCATCACACCAGGCTGGGTACAAGCTGGTAGACAGTGAGCTGGAGCACAACCACTGAGCGATGGAGGAAAGCACAGGCTGGCCCGTCCATGGCTTTCCCCACTGCTGCGGCGTTGGCTGGGGGGTCAGGAGTGTTGCAAGAGGATGGGTACATGATGAAGGAGGTGATTGTGGCCACTTGGCTGAGCTGGCTGTGAGCTTGAGCCACCTTCCTGGCTGTGCTTTGGCCTTTTCGGCTGTTGCTGCTGTGGCTGGGAAAGGCAGGAGGCTTCCGCCTTGAAACAGCGGTGGGCAAGGTCCACTCAGGGGTGCCCAACCCCAGCGACTCCTTGCCAGCCCCTGTCCGAAAGGCATTGGGCTTGTGCTCCCTGGTTGTGCCGGCTCCGGCAGCTTCGACTGCTTTCCTGGTGCTCCTGAGGAGCAGTAGGTATTTCCCGAGGTCGTGAGCACCTTTCGACTTTTCTGTCCCACTGGAGGAGTTTCGAATTTATGTAGATAGAAGCTCCCTTTGGTACCTCTCACTGTCCCACTCTTTTCTAAGCACCGACTGTCTCTCCCTGTTCTGTATTTAAGTCCACTCTCTCTGTTTTACCTTTGGCTGAAGCAACTGGCCCACGCTTTTGGGACCATGGGGAAAGCTTAGATTTAGTATGTCATTCCTCATATTCTTCCTGCAGTACCGTGATCCCGGTCAATACCGGGGTATGGTCTCTACCAGAAATGAGATGGTAGTTGTCCTCATGGTAGGGAAATGGGAAGCAGTGGTGATGGGACCATCCCCAGCAGTGAAATGGCAGGGAAATGCCTGAGGAAGAGCTTGACCACCCAGTGCCTTTCTTCCCTGCTCTTGATCCTCAAGGGTCAATCCTAGCCCATCTGGATTGAAAAAAGTCTGGAGCCAGATTGCTATCTGCCCTCTTGCCAGGATTTCAGACCAGAGGACTGATGTTCCTGAGAAGCTGAGCACCTGCTCCCTCTGCCAAGGGAAGGAGCTGGGAATGGTCTGCACTTCAGAAAATCAGCTTTCCTGAAAAGGGCACAAGCGATTGCCAGAGATGGTTACAACAAGATGTTTTGGGATGTCCTTGGAATGGGTCAGGACCTCTTTGGAAAGTTATCGTCTATGGATGGGCTACAGGATCTCCTGACCTCCTGCTGTGGATTTCGTGCACGTAAGGGATAAAGACATATGAGATTCCCCCAGCCCACCCCGTGTGTCAGTGCTGGAATGCTGTCTGCTCTCAAAGGCAAGAAGCCCATAGCCTTGTGCTGATGCCATGGCTGAGCTGGAGAGAGGGGAATCCTTCTGAGGCCACCAGAAGGACATCCAGTTTCCATGCTTCAGGAGAAGCACGGTCTTTTGAGACCTTCAGTACCTGAGCCTCCTTCATAAGGCAGGACCTGCCCTTGACTGAGCTCCTTGTTCTCCAGCTCTTCCTTGCATGGAACCATGTCCAGCTGAGGAATTGTATGATTTACTGACTTGGCCTTCAGCTGGGGCCAGAGCAGAGGTATTTGGATAATTTGTATCTGAAGAGAGGATAAGGCCTTCCAGCAAATGAAGACTCTAACCTGGTTTGACTGAGGTGCTGCTAGGGGAACGCATGCCAATCAGGCTGATCTCATCGTTCAAGGCAAATGGAAAGGAGGGAAGAGCCAAGGCTAAAGAGTGGCTCAAAGCTCTTGGCCTCCATCCCAAGCGAATTAAGTGTCTCAGGCTCCATGGTAGCAATGTCAGAGTTTCTCAGCCTGGGGGGTTTTATGGCCTTAATGTCCCCAGTGATGGACTGTCTCATGCTCTTTAGCCTAATCCCCCTCACAGCTTGCTCCAAGAGCAGTAAGGGGTATCCCTGTTGTGCAGATGGGGAATTTATGGCTCTGACAGACTTCCTCCATTAGGTTCATGCTTGGTTTAAGATCTTCTCACCCCAGCTGTCAGCCTGGCCCTGTCCTGGAGGTGAGTATCCCTGCGAGAGGCTGCAGCCAAGCCCCATCCACCCTCCCTGACATCCTCCATCCCTCACTGCTCCAACTGCAGCGTTCTGGAGGGGACTCTCCTTCTGGGCCCCTGTGGCAACGAGCTTATGCCCTCGCGCGTGAAATCTGATTATGCTTGCGTGACTTGAGCGGGATGATCCGATCCTCAGCGCTGCGAATCTTGCAGAATGATTATCCACTTCGGAGAATTTCCTTTCTTTGTCCTAATGGGCCAGCTACTGAGCCTCCGCAGCGTTGCTTGAGTAACCCTGATTCCACGTGATGCTTCAGCCTGTATCTCCCATCCGGGATCCGGGTCGCCGGCTGCACTTGGGAGGCTGCTGGAGAAGGCAACCTTTTTTGCAGAGGATTGAGGAAGAGATGAAGCTGTAACTTGCCTTCATGCTGTGGCTGGCAGGAGCAGGGGACTTTCAAATGGGGCTCAGGTATTATGGGCAGTGAACCCTACTGAATCCAGGAGGAATTAAGCTGGGGTGCTTTTGTGTGTGTTTGTAAGTGCCCAGGTAAGGTGTGTTGTAGTTTCCCTCTACCTCAGTGCAGGTCTCTGTGCCCACGGGCAGCTGCCCAGCCTACTGTCAGGTGTTTCCCACTGTGGACGGTTGGGCCATGAGAGATGCTGGGGCAGTAAGGGCAGAGTACCTGAAAGGTTCCAGCTGAGAACAAGGGACCACATTTTTTAGCCCTAACTCTGCTAACAACATGCTGCAAGACCTCGGGGACTGCCTGAATGTCCCCACCCATAAAACACATCTAATATCTCACCCTCCTTCCCTGGGATGTGGGGAGAGCTTCCCATCAAAAGGAAGCCTCATGACCTGTAGGGAGTCTGGGGTTTTTTGCCTCTTTCCTTTGAACAGACACATCTGTAGGAAGATTGAGAAAGGTCGACCTGTTCAGGCACACTGCTCTGTGAATCCAGTACTCATTCCCGGCTCATCTGGCTGCAGGTGGGAAGAGGAATCTGGGCTGGACGAGGGTGCCAGCAGCCCAGGGAGGCTCTGCACAGGACAGTGAGGCAGAAACACCTGAAGCTAACGAAGGCTTCTAATTAGCTGGGCTTCTCCATTTCTCATCAGTAGGTCAGAAGGGTTATAACTTAGACTGGTGCCAGACGAGAGGATTCCCACTTCTGGTTGGGTTTCGACTATCCTGCTGCAGTTGATGAAGCCAAGTGCCGCCTCCTTAGAGGTGTGAGGTTTGCAAACAGTGGCTTGTTCTGCCCTGAGGTAGGAAGTTGTTTTGCCTTCACCCCAACACACACTGAGTCTTCCCCCTGCTCGTTTATGTGAATAATAATGAACCAACCTGAGGGGTGAAATGACTGAAATGATTTCTCTTCTCTCCCTGTTTCTCTTTGCAGAACTGAAGACTATATGAAGTTGTCCCTAGCCTCCTCCTAAAGGCATCCCTTGGCATCTTTAAAGGCTTGAGAGAAATACCAAAACCAACCAAACACACCCATAAGAGAAATCCATAAACCCTCAAAACTTGGGATCCCCTCTTGGTCTGAAGTTGAGTTCTTCAAAAACTCCTGTGGTGTCAAGTTTGAGGAGATCCTGTTGTGTGGCTCCATGGAGTGGGGCAGGGCGCAAGCAGTGACTTCAGTTGTGTTTGGGGGCCTGGGATGAACCATCCTCCCTCTCCCCCAAACAGAACCCAAACTGGACACTAAATATGCAGCAAGTCTATTAGTTGTGTTCATTACCATGTATTAGGCCTGCCATGAAATCTGTGCTGTTCCTTTATTGGGGTGGGCAAACCATAGCTCTTCTCCCAGACCAACCTGGACCTTATACCAGACTATCAAGTTGTTTCTTCCTGGGGCCAAACTCCTCTTCATTGCTGGGGGGTGGGAACTGCCTATGATTCCAAATCTTGTACAACGCTGCTTTATTCTGAGGGGTGGAGGGACAAAGTGGGGTCCAGGTGAGGGATGGCAGACGGTAGCTGGACTGACTCAAATCTCGCTTCTGTAGTTATTTTAGCAGAGAGCTGCTTCTGTAGGTAGACAGAAGACTCGAGAAGTGACAAAGGTTGATAGTTTAGCTGTTCTGCTTGTGGTGGAGGTTTAGGAGACCACACTTTGGCTGCTGTTAATATCTGGATTCTCACTTTTCCCTACTCCAGTTCCCAAGAGGAGAGACCCAAGGAGGTAGCTATGGCATGAGGGGTTCCCTCTGGCTCAGGATGAGATAGTGGGGGTCCTGGAAGAGACACCCTCCCCATTCCTCTGCCGGCTTGCTGTTCCAGTGCTCTCTTTTGCTAGCCCCGCGGCTTGTCCGCTGGAGCCAGAGCTCAGCATTGCTCCTCAGCTGTCCCATACGGAAGATGAATTCGGCTGGGCGGGTATATCTGCTTCAGACACAGCAGGTTTCAAATCAAACCCAGCTGGTTTGTGAGAGTGAGACGAGGGTCCGAGTCCTCTAGCGATGTTGTAGAAACACCAGGCTGGGTGGGGACGTGTCCTTCAAAGTTTCACTGCCGGACAACTGCCTCTTGGCTAACGCTGCAAACATATCAGAAACCCAACGGGCGGGTTTTGTGGTTGTTTTTGGTTTTGTTTTTTCCTTTTTAGTTCCTATGCAGACAATACTTGAAACCTTGTACACAGTTGTCCTTTCCAGCGCCTGGGGTTGGCAAATTCTTAATAAAAGGGCTCATTTATAGAACAGCAGGAGGCTTCAGCTTTAGAAGAGGCTGGGCTGCCCCTTCCCAGCTGACAACTGCAAGCGTGTTCAGGGGTTTGCATATGAATTTAGGCACATCTGGACCCTCTGCTTCAACATCCTGCTGGTACAGCCGCTGTCTCCCCTCGGTGCTGGCTGGCTGACTCTGTGTCCCGAGCACCCAACTATGCAAAGAATGCCTTATATACATTGTGTTTAAGTTACACGGCAATATGTACGTTGAGCAAAGTCTATAGTTGAGTCCAGATTTTTTTGCTTGTGGCAGCAAGTCAAGCTATTTCTTCAACTCAAATGGCTGTCTGAGTATTTTTTTACTTTTGTTTGTTTGTTTTATATCTGATGGTGGCTCTTACACAAAGGACTGTAATTCTAGTGGCTTGAATCTGTAAAAATTGCCTTTGTTTGGTCCAATAAACCTTTGAATAGTTTATTTGGTTTGTGCTTGTTCTCCCTGCTTCCAGCAGCTTGTAACTTGTTTCTCAAGAGATTTGGGTTGAAAATCAGGATTTTAGGTTAGAGGTACATTCTGCCCTCCTGTGCCTTTTACCCCATAAATGATTGGCTTCCTTAACAATAGAGTCAGACCAGTGGCGAAAGTCAAGGATTTTCTCTTATTTCTCCTGGGGGCAACGCAGCGTTGCAGCAGGAGCCTGGTCTTGTTTGGCTGCAGAGCAATTAGCAGCGTTCCCAACGCAGAGCTCTGCCCGGGATTTCGGCTGCTGTGAACGCGGGTGCCGAGCTGTTCCTGAAACGGAGATCTCCATTAATGTACCTCCAGCTCACTGCCCCAAACCTCCAGTTAATTGTAAAACTCTTGGATGAAATGTCTAAAAAGAGCCTAAGGGAGTTAAGTATGCAAATTCAATTGCCTATCAAGACGAATTAGGCTGCTTTGAAAATCCTTAATTAATCTATTTTGTCAGCAATAAGTAAAATCCTGTTTGACCTCCTGAATCCAAGTGGTTTTGAGGACAGCACTTACAGGAAGAGAGAATGATTTTACTTGTGAATGGGGTAGGTTTGACCTGAAATTATCAAAAAAAACCCCAACCTGGAGCACTACAAAGTTGTTTTGCAAGGTCGCCTTTGATAGAAGATCCTTTTTGACGCCTTACTTCTCCTTCCCAGGCTCTTTTTTCTCTTTATCTTTGTTTTGCTCTCCCTTTGTTGTAGATTATGTAGTGCAGAGAAGTAAGAGCAGTAACATCTCTTTTTTATTTCTGCTTTTCAAATGCACAGTCATGATATTTAAAGTTGAGGGGAGAGCCAAAATGCATTGATGTTGGGCTTAAAAAAATAGAGTGAATATTGTCTGTGCTCGTGGTTTGGAGACAAGGAAAGGGGCCTTTGGGGAGGTTTCAGCAATGTTAATGTCTGTGAAATAACGAGCAAGGGATGCAGACCTGTGTGGAGCACTCCCAGCCGGCATGCATTTCAGACACGCGAGGCAAAGCTCTGTATTGAATTTCTCCCCACCAGACTGGAAATGTGCCCTCTGGTGCCCAGCGGTGATCTAAAATAAAATATTGATCACCAACGACTTGTGCTTCCCTTCCTCTCGTCTGGAAAGGGCGGTTGGATGCTGTTTGTGCGAGCACAAAAAAAATTACAGAAGAACCAGACAAATCCAGGCACTTGACAGCCTGTGGCCAGAGCTTTCGTAACCAAAAGATCCCACATCATTATCAGGATATGTTTGGCCTTAGGACAACTGCATTTTAATTGCAATAGAAAAGAATTGGCAAATGAGCTTTCTTTTGCCAGGATCTGCTTTTTTCCCTGCCCTGCCTGCTGCAGTGGTGCTGGGAGGACAGTCTGCTGGTCTTGCTTCTGCTGGGGCTTAGCCCAGGAGAGGGGAAAATGCAGAGCCCCACTCAGCAGGAGCTCAGCACCCGAAGGCTCCTCTGCTTGTTCTTCACTGTCTCCTTCCATTGATCTTGTTCGTGGTGTGGTTGTTTCTGATGTGTTGATGCCGTCCCCTCTTCTTTTGAGCAAAGACTGCGTCCTGGTTTTGCCTGTCAATAGGTATTTCTACCTCTCCTGTTGCTGGAACAGCTAATAACTTGTCCACACAGGACTTGCAGGAAGACTACCTCAGGTTAACTAATGGCGTGTATTTAAATGGATTAATTACAGTGTATTAAAGTCCTATGCGGAAAGCTGGCTGTGATGGCGACAGAGGACTCTTGACAGGGTGACCATGTGGAAGTAAAAGCCAGAGTCTGTCTTTCTAGCCCAGGGGAGGTCTAAAGATGCTAAACAAGCAGGATGAGCTGGGATTGCGGCAGATCTGTGCTCTGAGCTGATGGGCTGTCGCTGAATTCTGGCCCCACAGTCACGTAGGGACAAAACGAGACTTGAAGTAATACAAAGTGCTTCTCCCCTGTTACAGCCATAAAGCACCACAACCTCATTAGTTCTTTTAATCTCACACAGGGGAGTCAGGGATGAGGTGAGCTAGGCAACACTGCCATCTCATCCCAATCAGGTTGGGGTCTGGCAATGAGAACGAACCAGCCCACAGCCAGCCCTGACCGGAGCCAAGGTGCATGTTCGTTTTGCCCTCTTAGAGGATTTTGTAGACATCAAAATCAGTTGCATCAGTTCACGAGGTACCTGCGAACAAATGACACTCCTGTGCTGCCCACCCTTCTGTATCCCTGAGTGATGATCAGTAGATGCATGACCAACATAAGTCCTCCTATAAAGCTACCTCAGATAAAGTCCTGTGACAGATAAAAATCTTTGTGCTGCAGGACATACAACAATGGTTAACTGCTTCATGTTAGGGAAAAATCAGGATATCATCTGTTACGGGGAGAAGGGAGTTAATCATCTACTGCGGGACTTTGTAGGGATGGAAATCTGAGCTAGATGGTCCACCAGTCAGCTCCTGCCCTCACAGGGATCACCTCGTTGCTGGACTGACTGAGTCCATCTCACCGTTTGACATTGGCAGATGAACTCTCCAATCAAAGCAAATTTCTATCTGTGATCTTATCTTCCAGTGGCTGATTAAAGTCATGTCCACACTGGAAGGTGTAGCCTGGTCTCTAGTTTTAAGACAGGGTATGCATTTAAAATTCCATAGCTATTCCTGAATCACTCTGTATCTACTCATATATATATATATACTCTCATTACAGAATGAAAGGACACTGTCCTGATGAAACTTCATCCAGTTTCATTATGGAGTCTGCTAAAGGGGGACATGTTGGTCTTATGAAATTCCACATCTCGAGTTATCTCGAAACTTTGAGCATAGATAAGCCCTAAGGAACTCCAAAGCTAGTGTTAAAGCAGCCTGTTTTATCTCCATATTTAAAGAACTGCAGAGCGATGTGCAGGATGATTGGATAGATGGAAGGTGGAGGAAGGAGAACCAGAGGCTCTCTCTTTCTTATCTCACATGGGCAGATTTCCTGCAGCCAGGAAGGCTTGTAAAATGACCCGCGTTTGGCTTCGTGTTTCATTTGACCGTGGTGTTCTTGCTCAAAGTGCCTTCTGGGGACTCGCTATTCCTACTTCTCCTTTTCTTCTTGACAGGGTTCAGAGAGAGCAGCTGGCTGCCATCTTCAGGCTCATGAAGGAAAAAAGTGACACATTTGGAGAGATGTCTGAAGGAGACATGAAGGAGCAGCTTAGACTGTATGATATATAACCTTGCAGCCAGTGGAGACTATGCCCAAAAGTCATCTTGGCCCTTATTATGCAGGACACTGAAGGCTGTAGTGCTATAAACGTGTTTTGGTAGTTATTTTGCAGTTTCAGTTGGTTTTGCAAATGCATATAGGCATGTGATATGTATTTAAAAGACTTGATATTTCTCACCCTTTTTATCTTTTTTCCTTGAAGAGCTATCATGATGCTTTCATCTCGTACAGAGATTTTTACCTCTTTCTGGCTGGGTCATATGTCTCAGTCATACAAAGCAGTTACACTCGCAACTTTTTTTCTGGCCATGCTTTATAAAAATGCACTTTCAAATCTCATCTTTATCAGTTTGATATCTAAAGAAAGCCAAAGATGATAGATGCAAAATGGATGAAAATAATAGAATCACAGAATAACTCAGGTTGGAAGGGACCTAAGGAGGTCTGTAGACCAACCTCCTGCTCAAAGCAGCATCAGCTATGAGACCAAGCCAGGTTACTCAGGGCTTTATTCTGTTTGGTCTTGAAAACCTCCAAAGATGGAGACTGCACAACCTCTCTTGGCAGAGAGGCTTCCAATCCTGCCGTTAGAAAACAAACAGCCAAAGGCATTAGTGCTCGGATTAGAGGTGAGTCGCTGTTCTCATCTCCTTGGAAGGAACACACTTCATCCTCCTTCGCGCTGGCTTTTTGAAACAAATCCAAGTCGGTTCCGGCTGACCTCGCTGAGCTCATCTTCACGCCTGAGGAAACAGCAGCTAACTTCAACCTGGAAACACAAACATCTCTTCGCCTCTTGGCACTGGTAAAGGTAGTACAGAAAGGTGGCTGGCTTTTTTACAAGGGTGATGGTGTCCAACTCAGATCCTGTTCTCCTCATATAAAAATGATGTGGGAAACTAGATACTTAGGAGATGTCTGTGAATTTATCAAGCATTTTGAACAGTCTTGACCAGCCCTTGGTGGTTTGGATAGAGTAAATCAATGAGAATTCCTAATTTTAATTGCATGTCTTCTGGTGTACTTATCTCTCCTATGAAATCCTGTTAAATACTTTAGTATCAGGAAGGATTTTGTCACTTTTAATAACTGCTGACAAAAGGAGGCAACATCTTCTGACCCAGTTTTAGGGAATGATCTCTTAAACCATTAGGTACGCTTTATTTTGTGTAATCCTTTTGAGTCTGGGAACCCAAATATCTCATTTTCTGGTCACTGTTTCCCAATACAGTATATTCTGTAACACCATACTATTTGACTTTTAAGAATCATTTTATCTTCTAATTGTTTTCGTTTAGGTGAAGGCATATTTATTATGACATCAAGCTGCTTTTACTACCAGTCATGACTTAATCTAAATTTAATGTCTGAAAATTACCTCTTCTTATTCAACTTGAAAGAATTAAGGGGGGAAAGGAGCCTCCTGTGAAACATTGTGCCAGCGTGCTGTGCCCCTAGGCCACGATTTCCTTCGTCAAGCTGTGCAAAGGGAGAAATGAAAAAATTTATATATGGGACTTCTCCCCAGTTCAAAACTGAAAGCAGGATCTTTCCCAAAGCTCTTCTTGCAAGCAAGCAAAGGAGAGTTAAGGTTTAGTTGATTTTTAGTCTTTGTCTTGTAGGCTTTAAAGTTTATTTCCAAAATATTTTTATATTTCTTCTGTACATTTGGGCCTTCTCTGAATAGGAACATTTCTGGAAAAAAAAAACAATATTCCTCAAACTCCTCAGCTACATGTTATGCCAGCAATGATAACCCTGAATAAAGCAGAGCAGCTGGCATTAAACGTGTCCTGCCCATACCAACCCCGAGCAGTGTCACCAAAATGTCAGGATGCTGTTGACAGGGCAGTGGTAAAAGAGCTGGCATTTACTAGGCCCAAATTTAAGAAAGAAATGAAGCTAATTCAAAAGCTTCTGCCCAAGACATGGAACAGAGGGATGTCTAGATGTAAAACCCATGGGTTTCAAAAGGTGCGTTTTTGTCGTGTGCGGTTGCCAGTCTGTAATAAAGAGGAGCCCGCTGGACACGTCCGTGTGGGTCTGTGGCCAGCAGAGGGGAGGTGGCGTTCGGAGGCCGCCTTTGGGGCCTCAGACTGCCACTGGGGCCTGCGGCAATGGGCTACCTCCTGACCTGGCCGGCTGGCTTCTAATTTCCTTTTCCCTCTGGGGCTCATCAATATTTATACAGGAAATTTCACCAGTTGCTACAGCAGGTTCCCCCCTTCTGGGTACTGTCCTTTAAATAACACCGGGTGCTTCTCCCGGCCCCGGTGCAGGGCCGCAGGGAACCGCCGTGGCCGTATGAAGGCAGGCTGGCTCACGGGGCGCATGGCCGGGGCCATCGGGGGAACCTTTCTCCCCTCTGACAAGCTCTGGGGCCGCCAACGCAGGTGGGGAGATCCCGAATACAGCGCTGAGGGGCCTCCCAGGGCCCTTCGCAACATGGAGGCCTGGTTTCCCGTGAACCCCAGCCTCGGCCATGGCTCCTGCCCACGGCTGTGGGGAAGGCGACTGGGAGATGAGGGGATGCAGTCCCCTGCGGTCCAAGGCCGGAGCCTGTGCAGGGCTGGGCGAGTGTCCCCGCTGTGGTAGCCGTCAGCCGCGGGCCGCCCCAGCCCGCTCGCCGTTGGACACGCGTGTCCCCGCTGGGCACCCGTACGGGAACGTGAATGGAGCTGGCTTGTCCCTGCCCGGCTCCCGTACCCGCCGAAGCGAGACGGGAGCGGTGAAATTGCCAACGTTCCGTGCGCATGCGCACTGCCCGGGCGCTGCGTGTGACGTCACACCGCGCCCGCCTGTGCGCGCATGCGCGGGGCGGGGCCGCCCGCCTGGCAGTAAGATGGCGGCGGCGGCGGGCGGGCCTGAGGGCTGCTGCCGGCGGGGCGCGGGTGGACAGGGCTCGGCCGAGAGGCTGAGGCCTCCCTCCAGCGGCGGGGAGGGCTCTACGGCAGTATCTGGCCAGTTGGTGTGCGGCCGGCCGCTCGGAGGGAGCCGTTTCGGTGTCTGTGAGGTGGGCTGCCCTGTGGCGCAGGCAGGGGGGGTTAGGCCTTATCTGGCACCCCTTTGCCAGCCGAGAGGCAGCCCGCCGGGCTCCGGCTCTGTGAGGAATCCAGGTTAACCCGCCTGTGGACTGATACCTTTCACCGGGTGTTTGGCCTGACGCAAAGTCCGTTGAAGTCCATTGAGGGCTGCATAGATGATCAAGGGAAGGGAACACCTCTCTCATGAGGAAAGGCTGGGAGATCTGGGTCTGTTTAGCCTGGAGAAGACTGAGAGGGGAGCTCATCAATGCTGATCAATATCTAAAGAGCGGGTGTCAAGAGGATGGGGCCAGACTCTTCAGCAGTGTGGTAACAGGACAAGGGGCACAAAACGGAACAGGAAATTCCATCTGAACATGAGGAAAAGCTTCTTTAAGGGTAACAGAGCAGTGGAACAAGCTGCCAAGAGGGGCTGTGGAGTCTCCTTCTCTGGAGATATTCCAAACCCACCTGGATGCGTTCCTGCCCAGCCTGCTGTAGGTGGCCTAGCTTTGGCAGGGGGGTTGGACTAGATGATCTCCAAAGGTCCCTTCCAATCCCAGCCGTTCTGTGAAGTTGCCAGGACATTTGTTTCAGTGAGTTTGGAGTGGGAGTGCAGCGAGATGAGGTGACTGTGGTTTAAGGTGTTCTTTAGTAAGTCTATGTTTAGTGATAGTTTTGGAATCTGCCTGTGCTGGCGCCTTGGGAAGTGAATCTTCTGCCCATCTAAAAGTGCCCAAAGCAATGTGAAGCGTGGCATGCTTGGCAAGAACGGTTCAGCCTAGGTCTTTACCAGGATATTATGTAGCCACGTCTTTTATGATGCTCTTATTTATGTGTAGTCCTGACATCCCAGTAAGCATGATTTAGTGTAGCCTAGTGTTACGACTCTTGATGCTGCAGATGAGGGATAGATTGTGTTGTTTTGATCTAATCTTGGGTATATCAGAGAATGAGAGTGTTTTGTTCCACATCACCACTGTTACTGGACATGTTTCATTTCTCATTAAAGCTTAGGCAGTCTTTGAGCACTAAATGGAGATCCAGGTTTTAAGAAAGCCTGGAACGATTTATTTATGGGCTTTAGTAGGTGTGGGTGGGTGGGTGTGAAGGCAGGGAAAAGAGAAAGCAGAAGTCCCCTGCTCTGTCTCTGTAGGTAGCTTTGATAGGGATTTCAGGTTTGGAGACTTTCTCAACAGATCTTTTAAATGAGCTTTTTTGTATAGGTTGCCTCTGGAATTGGGAAACTTTATGCTCTGTGATGCGATAGCATCTGCTTTGCACTCTAGAGCTGGTGTAAGTTATGTGAATTGGGTTTAGCCCAGTGCATTAGCAGTGTAGACGAAGTGGACGGCTGTGCCAACAGTATGAGGAATCGTGCCAGTGAAGTTGTCAGGTGTATCTGATAGAGAAGAGGTGGGTTTCCACTGTCCTTTCTTTTGCAGGAAATGGTAATAATGATAAACGGGGAAGAGTGTGGCCCCATACCCACCATAAACCCTCTTGCTTTTTGCACCTATGAGGTTATTTTCCAGCTTACATTGCCTTCTGTGCAGTTAAGGGGAGTTGTGGGATTTTTGCGAACTATGTCAAATATTTTGAATAAATTCCTCTGGGGCATTTCTCAGAATGAATCAAAGGCAAAGGTCCCTGTTAATATCCGCCAGAGGAGAACAAGTAGGAGTTTCCAGACCAGCTTTGGAGTTATCATAACACTAAAAAAAACCCCACTCCTTCCTGCCCCCACCCCAGTCCTTCATGTCTCTTAATCACTGTATCTAGACTACATGCATTTGACAGGGAATTAAATCCACAGTATTTGGAGTTGTAATCATCTGGGTTTATTCCCATAAGAATGGTGGCAACAAAGTTCAAAAATCATGTTGTAGATAACAGTCCATTTTAAAGACTATAATGTCCTCTGACGAGTGAAATAACCAGTTCTGAAATATGCAGTAACTGGTCACTATAAGGAATTTATGTAGTGTCAAAGCAGCGAATGTGTGGCATAAGTATCTCCTGTTTTAAGAAGGTATCTATCTTCACCTTCATTATCACCCACGCTTTGGTTGGTGAATCACATTTTGATATAAGGACTATAAAAATGTGAGGTTTTATAGGGATTTTGACATGTTCCAGGAATGTGATCTCGGTGGGACGCTCCTTTTTCAAAAGGGGAAGACCTCTTGTCTGAAATGCTTTATTAATTCCCAAAGTAGGTCAGGAATGCAGTCATTGAGATACGTTATGTGTAGTGAGTGAGTCATGGTGTGAACAGCTATTGGGAATGCTGTGTACTGCTTGTGTTTGTTAAGTGCAGAATTGTATTGGGAACAATAAACTAACAAAGGGGAGATATTACATAGTTTGTTTCATCTTCATTTGTCTCAAAGAAAGGGGATAATTGATCTTTTCCGTGAGAGAGTATTGTTATACCTGCTGTGGGGTTTGAGGCTGTTTTCACACGGTAAGACAAATTGTTAGGGATGCTGCTATAGAAAGAGATGAAACAGCCAACTGACACCGTCCAGTGGAATCCAAAGCGGTCTCAACACAGCTCCAAAATTGGCAGTGTGAACGGGGCCAAACATGCCAGAGGAGGTTGCGTGCCTTCTCCCTGTGGTCATATGTGGATTCTCTGCAGCATGTCTGGCTGTGAGGTTGTTTCCAGTGGTAAACTCCAAGAGTGAGATATGATGACTGCTTACCTCCCATTGGGGTCAATTTTTCCACCTCTACAGTGGTTAAGAGGTTGCAGCCCTGGTGGAAGGAACACAGGGAGAGACACTGATGCTGGCAAAGCTGCCTGGCAGTGGAAAGTGTGATTCTTTTTGGAGCTTTTTTTTACCGCTCTCCTGAAACGTCCCACCTTTTCTAACCCAAGGCTAAGGTAGATGAAACCCTAAAGCGCTCAGAATGGTAAGAAAGTTTATATGCTGCATTTTCTGCAGATAAATGTAGGTAAATGTGAGGTGGCGGGAGAGTAAAAGTGAGTATTGTTGATCCACTGGATGGTGCTGTTGTTTTATATAAACAGCAGAGAGCTCCAACTGATGACTTCTAGTACTGTTTTGCTTCAGAGAGAATTAAGGAGGATGTGCACAGTCCTTTTCTCCTTAGCAAATCTTTCACAAGTCCTGTATGTTGTGATCCACCTGTTATCCAGCATTCCTGAGACTGGCTAAACTTAGCTTATCACTACAGATGGGAAGACTCATATTTTCTGGGCAATTCCTCCTGATCAGGACCAGAATTTTTCTAAAAAATCTCATTTAAAACTTCCTTCAATCCCGCAGTCCCCAAAAGTTAAGCTTTGTTTCACCTGCGGGATGTGTGTTAGTTGGCTCAGTCAAATGCAGTAACCGAGCTAAGAGTCGCTGGAGGAGAAGCTTGTTTTCAGAGTCTGTGGTTATACTTCATTGTGGGGAAGAGGAGACACGTTCCTCTGATGAAACCACCTTTCCAGAGGCCAGCACTTGAGTTTTGATTTTGTTTGTCTGCCATGGCATCAGCTTGCATAGCATGAGATAAGATCTGAAGTAGGTATTTGCAACTTATTTGGCATTGTTTTAATGTCCTTGTAACTATTTATTGTATTGTTTTATAACCCTCTCTTAAAGATATAGCTGTGATCCTTACGAAGGAGGGGACTTAGTGGATCATTGCCTCTGTAATTTGTCATCCTTGTCAACACTGTTACAGACTTTTATTGGAAAGCAAGCAAAGAACAGTAGCCTATGTGGTGTGAGAAATCGTTTTGCAAGCTCTGCCTATGACTCAGTTGTTGGCATTCTGCTACTGATAATTGATGGAAGTAGAAGTTAACTCAAGATGCTGGTTTTAAGGAAAGGGGAGGGTGGGAAAGGAAGTGGTGAAAGTAGTTTGTAGTAAATGAACATGGCCACATTGGTTCAGTAGCTCTTTTGAAAGGTGATACTTTGAATTTTTAGTGCTTTCCAGCTTCATAGAACTGGCTGTCAGCTTCTTTCAGTTTCCAGGTAACCTGAATTCTGGTCGCAGATGAGAACCTTGGAGAGAAAACTGCAGTCTGTTGGCAGTAGGTATTTCTGATGACCATTGCTAGTCTGTGGAGTTCCAGTAAAAACCTGTGTGATGGCACTGGTTCAGCGTAGAGCATTATGTTCTGTGTCACTGGCAAGGCTTTTTTCAGTACCCGTGTTCCTGCAGCGCCCGTGTCTGAGCTAATCGAGAGCTGACCTGCTGGGACACAGGCATGGGTGTGAGTAACCAGGGTCTAGAGACTGGCTGCTACAAATGTGAGGGGCAAGCAGAGGTCAGAAGATATAATATGTTACTTTGAGGATGCCAGTGGTTCATACGTGTAGCAAGTCCTGACTTCAGATGAATAACAGCGTCAGATCCATGCCTTAATTTCTCATCTTATTGTAAGCTGGTTTGGACTCAGGGTAGCGGTTCCCAGTTGAATCACAAGATCTTTCTAATCCCTCCTGTCACCCTGAATTCCCTTTAGCTGCCACTCCATTTGTGTGGAGTATGTCCTTTCATGTCGGCAAGTACCATTTAAAAATCCAGGTGTTTCATTTTGGAGGAGAAACATTGTAGCCCAGCAGATAATAGAGTTGAGCGTGACCTTTTGAGGAAAGAGGCACTTACTGACTGGGTGGATAAACCAGGACTGTCTGGGGAAACAGATTTGCAGGGAGGTGGAATGACCGGCTGCCTAGGCTTGTCCCAGAATCTGACATTTGTCCTAAAAGTCAGAGCTATGTCTATTGCAAATTGAGGAGTTATAGTTTCTGGTTACTTCCAAGACATAGCCTATGTAGTTAGAGTGACTGAGAGGGAGACTCATACCTGTTGATGTCTCAACTTGCTGTTTGGGTTGGCTTTTTGTTAGAAGATCTCCTCTGTATGTGTTTATACACTTCAGTTGTGATTAGCCTGTGTAGACATTGTCTGTTCCTCTTACATGGTCTTTGTTTTGTTTCTTTTTCCACTGTGATGTGAAGCTATTGGATGAGTTACGCAGGTTGTTACCTGCATATTAGCAATAGAAAGACCAGTAGAAACCGGATGGAGAAAAGAGGAACCCCAGCTTTTCTCTGTACAGACTATGCTGAAATTTTCATGCCCACACCCTTAAATCAGCTTTGTGGTGGTGAAGTTTTACTTTTGGCATGAGCAAGAAGACTTTATTTCAGGCAGTGCTGCATGAAAATTATAGGTTGGGTATTGCCAACTCTTTCTCCTGTATGGGCTGTGTTTCTTTGTCCTGCAATAAAGGATTTCTGCGTCTCATCTGCCGTCCTTGTGGCAGGATAGAGCTGGGTGACGTTAGTGAACAAGGGGAGTACCACCCAGTGACCCTGAGATAGGAGCAGAGGCATTCTCAAAATTTCTTTTGGGGGGGAAATTTTATCTTCCAGCTATTTTCAAGCTGTCCATGAACACCCAAGAGTGTTGGACCTCAGTCCTTTACTCTCGTTTTGTGTGTAGACCATGACAGTTTCAACAGCCCTACAATTGCACTGTTAAATTGGCAGTGCTGCGAGTGGGTTGATGAGATGGCTCCCTAAAATGTCGCAAGGAAATGGCCCACTGTCTACACACCCCTTTTTGTTTTGTTTTGTTTTTTAAAACTCCTGTCAGCACCATTGAGGTGGGAAATTTTGTTTGGCTGTTTGATTTAACACACCATTCAGGTGACTGGAAGATCCAGCAGTCCTTTGTGCTGCCCCTGAGATCTGCAAGGGACTCTAGTCCCCGGCTTTCCTTTCTCCCCACTATCTGTTCTCACAGATGAACATCCACATCAGAGAGCAAAACTAGGGGAGAAAATCTATGGTAATATAACTAAGAATGTAACTTATTGCAGCAGAGAGGAAATCCTGTGTGATACAAAGTCATAAAAAGAAAACTGCATCAGTGGCTCTTGGACCTTTATCAGACTGTTCCTGTTGCAGGCCTGATCATTCTCATTTTGATAACTAAAAATGGGGACACAAGGCCTGAGGTGCAAGCTGCAGAGCTAGGGACAAGCACACTCGGCGTGTGTCCTGCCTGACTTCTCTGTGCCGCGCTTTTCAGTAGAGTGACACCCATCTTTAGGAATTGCAGCTCACGGGAGGAGATGAGTAATGTCATTGCGCAGTATTATTAGAAACAGACAGATTGATCCTCTCGGCCCCGGCTGAGACTGTGCAACGGGAGTGTCCTTCCCAGAGATCTAAGGCCTGTGAGACAAACCCCGATTGAACAGATGCTAAGCAGCTCCCAGGGAACCAAGAGAGAATGGCATGCCCTTCCTGAGCGCCAGGATCTCACATTTCCACTACAATAGCACAGTGTGCTGCGCTCCTGCCCAGCAATTACTTTGCCTGGGGTTTTCCCAGTATGAGGTTGATAGGTGTTGTGCAACCGAGGTGGCAAAGGATTACCTTCTCTCCATGGCTCGCAAAAGCCTCTGTCCAGATAATAGGAGGAGGATGGAGATAAGTATCACAGTACGCCCTAGCTATCTGAATAAAGCAGGAGAAGAACTGTTAAATAGAAGACAATAGACAAAAGGGAGAGAAGGGAAGAGAAGCATGTGATTTCCAGCAGTAAATCCATCTTGCTTCTTACAGGACGGTGTGGCTGTGCTACTCTTGCAGCTAAAAATGTGACTGCGTTTCTCCAGTGCATCTGTCAGTCAGGACCAGAGAGGAAGGCACTGTGAGGCCACATTTTTCCAGGTGTCAGTCAGGGACACAATGATTTATACCACTCAAGAAGTGGGCTTGCATCTTGCATTCCTGTAGCACTTTTCATGCCAAAGGATGCCAAATGGCGCATTTGTCCTGCCAGATGTCAAGCGGAATGGTTTCTGATGTTAAGTCAGCGGGAAGAGTATGGGAAAGACCTTTAGCAAGAAATATTTAACTTCTGGCTCTAAAATTAGTAGACCCTCTCATAGTTGTGATTCCGTAATTCTTATCTGTGCAGGGCCTGATTTTTGCAGACATACGTGAAGTGCTGAGATAATATGCTTGCGTTTTTGGCCGGGAGTATGGAGAGAGATTTGTATTTTTTGATTCTTATGTTTCTCAGTAGCAGTGGAGGATTCTGGAACTCTTCCGCTCCTGGCAGCTGCCAGGGAAAGGAGCTGGAGAGGCTGCTTTTCTGATGGGGGGCCAGTTAGCCATGAGTTTAATAAATTATCTCCTCACCTGTCTGCAGCACTGCCCTACTCCTTGGGGGGAACAGCTGTCTGAGAGAGTCCTAGTCAAGGATCAGAATATTTTCTTCCTTTCCATCAAATAGATTTTAAAGGGGAAAAAAACCCACAACCTAAATCAGCCCTGAAGTGGTGTCAGTTTTGTCTCTGTCTGTCAGCTCTGGGGTGATATGCTCGGCTTCCTGCTGGGATGGCACAGACAAAAGGCTATTGAGGGAGGCATTTGGATAAAGGAGCCCCTGGTTCTTTACAGCCGCGTAACTCCAGCTGACATATCCAGCCATTGTTGCTGGGAGTATTTTTATGTTTTGGTTTTTTTTAATTCTCTCAAATGAAGTGTCTCATCAGTCTTCTCAGCTTTGTGTGTCTGAGAAAGGAATGCTGGGACCTGGGCCATTTCAGTGTTGCATCTTAAGCAGGATGGGATGAAAGGTGAAGAGCTCCAGAAGCAGAAAAGCAGTGTGATGGAAGACTTGGTCTGCTTCATTCCATACAGAGAGGTTAACACCTATAGCTGTGGCCACAGGGAACATGCACAATAGCTGAGCGGTCATTGTGCTTGCAGAGAGAACTAAAACAAGTTCCAGTGACCAGAGGCTGTAATATGGCCAAATTCAGAGCATTTATATCCCATTTCCCAGCGATTGCTCCAGGCAAGGACTTTCCCTGGTGCATGGGAGCTGGCTGCAGGACCCTGCCTGTATTTCCATTACCATGTGGGAGAGGGGGAAACATTCCAGCTTGGACCAATATCATCTGCTGTTACAACATGGATTCAAGGCAGTTTCTTTACTGGGGCATTAGCTGGGTGAGACTGGATACCAAGCAGACAGAACAGCACTAATAAAAAACGAACAAGTTTTCTGTTCTCTGCAGCTCTGCTGCATGGACACTGAGGAGGCACTTGGTAGCATTCAACCATGAAAGCCACTGTCTCTCTCCTGGAGCATTTCAGCCCGTGGAGAACACAGACCAGTTGGTTCACTAAATTGTTCCCTGTCTCCTGGCACAGTTCTCTGAGGCTTTGCTCTGTGACAAAACTGTGAGTATTCTTGCAAGGGCAGCAGTCGAAGAGGTGGGGGCTTTATCCCCATAAATGCTGTTTGTCTCTGGGTGTTTGCTCAGTGTTTTTGAGAGAAGGTTTGGTGCAGAAGGGAAGGGACTTACTGGAAAATGGCCAGTGAGTGTGGAATTAAGGCAGGCTTGGGAGATGTTGGGCTATCAAAGCTTTTTTTGTGAAAGCAAGACAAATAGCTGTGCAGAGTTTGCTCTTGTAATCTTCTTCCCCACCCGGGATTCCTAACCTGAAAGCATGTGCTTATGAAGATTACTGCTGAATAGTGAGGGGAAAACAAGAACCTAACATTTCCAAGCCAAGCCTTTGCCTAGCTTAGCCTTTGCTAACGCACAGGCATGACCACCAAGCAGTCATGTGCTGCAGGCAACGTCATGCTTTTTCTCTCCCAGTTATAACTCACTCAGTTCTTATATCATCAAGTAATACTGTGAACAGGTCCAAACATCCCCAGCTTCGTCAGCAGGTCCTTATTCCACAGGCTGCCAGTCAGGCACTGGTTTGGTATGTTGTGGACATCACTGAAAGACAAGTTTGTCCTACAGTGAAGCTTGATCAATTCGTAGAACAGCTCTGTCCTTAAAGCACATCTTGTGATGCCCTGTTCTCTAGCCCAGAGTCACGGGAAAGTGGAAAGCACACGGGGCACAGGCAAGTAAGCAAGATATGATACACAGTCCTCTGGAGAACGTGCCAAATCATTGGCATAGTTCAGACTGTAGCCAACACCCACAACACACACAGCGTAAGATGTATGGAGATAATGTTTGTTTACGAACAAAAACCAGAAAGGCAAATCTGCCTTTCGTCTGTCCAGGATGTAACTAAGGATGTAATTAAGTGTAATTAAGTGGATGTGGAATTAAATGGACTGTTAGAGATAGAAAAGAACTAACAGATAACCATCTTCACTTGATGGTCCCAGGTGGAGTTTTCTTAAAAAAAAAAAAAAATGTCTTTTTTTCACAGCACTGAAGAACAGAAGTTCTGGTGTTGGCACTGACATTGGACACGCTAAAGATGGAGCAGCAGTGCTGGGTTCAGAGTCTCTGCACCTTGAGAGGAGCAGCATCTCCTGGGATTGCCGGTAGGATTGCCAGAGAAATATGCAAAACCTCTCCTTTGGAAAAGAGGCTGGTGTCTGGCCTGTGGCCCTCGAGAGGTTGCCAACCCCCGTGTTAGATGCAGTCTTTGCTTATGTGTGTGGGCTGGGAGCCCTCTGTATCCCAGGAATCCTACTTCTTACAGAGCTTTACAGGGGAGAAGCTCTGCTCTTGGGCCTCAGTTGTCACCAGGCCCTCCCTGAGGAGTTACAATACATCCCCATTTCCCAATCTGACCTCATGTTTGAGCTAACCAGCCTGGCTGCCTGAGCTCTGACAGTCTGATTCCAGCAGTGGGGATGGAGGATGAGGAAATAATACTCCAAGGAAGGGAAAGCCAGTACTCTGATAGGGTTTTTTAGGTTTTCTTTTCTTAAACCAAGAAGGTGAAAAGCTGTGTGTTTGCATAGCAAGCTTGCTTTTGGCTAACGTGCTTGCCAGAGATTTGGATGTTTCCCCCAAGCACAGCCTTTCCTGAACATTGAGTACTACGGACATGTTCTCTGCGATTGCCAGCGCAGTTCCTTAAAAGCAAGGAAAGCTGTCTTTTTCTGCTTGTAGGAATCTTGCTATCCCTTGTGGCTCTAGGTTTCGCGGTAATGTCAGATGGAGGAGGTTGAAGGAAAATGTTTGCTGCCTCTAGAATTTCCCTTTGGAATCCTATTAACAAAAAAAGCGTTGTAGTCACACACAAGCAGCTTCTTCCAAGCAGTATGCCTGAAGGGCTTGAAAGAAGAGGCTAAAATGAAGCCGTTGCTATGTACGCTGCATATCAGTGCTTCAGGACGGATATTTGTTCCTGTAAGAATGTCCTGTTGGAGATCTTGTGGGCACAGAGTTGCCACTTGCCTGCTGCACGCCCAGACCTGTAGCCCACCTCTCTTGAATTGCCTGGAGCTAATGAGGGCTGCCCCAGAATATGGCAATACCTCGGCTGATCCCTTTCTCGGTGCCTGTAATTGTTCAACAGATCTCCTTTGATCCTAGGCTCAGTTTGAGCAATAGTGAAAAGTTTTGCTGTAGATGGAGGCAGCGTTTTACCCTGGACTAACAACCTCCCTTCTATTTCTTCAAGGGCTTTTCAAACCTGTGTTATTGTTTCATTTTTTTCTCCTAGGTCCTCTGATGACCTGTGTCTTGCACTTAAATGCAGAGAGAGTAACTTGTCAGGAAGTGCGGACAATGAAGAAATGCAGCTAATGCTGAGCCTTGTGCAGGGAATCCCTGCAGCTTTTTGCTCTGTGGTGTGGAGGGGCATAAGGTAGGTGTGAAACCTCTTGACTTGCTTTCCTGCAACTTAGAGCAAACACCTTCAGTTCTCTGGGTAGTCAGTAACCATGTGAGTGCTAGCTTCTGAGATTTGTAATATTGTCAACAAAAGCTTTTTTTTATATCTGAGCTTAATTTTTTTATAAGAGCTGTGCAAAAGCAGCCTATGTCGTAAGAAGCAATACAACTATCTCCCCTTGAACTGTCAGGGTTAATATTTAACAGCTCCTCGTGAGTTAAAATAGCCCTTTGCTGTAGCATGTAAAACTACATCTCTGGTACAGGTAAGCATTTCTCCGGCTGTTCATCTCTGCTGGTCTTTCCCTCTGCTGGTGGGGAGATGTATTCTGGGCTGCCAAAGATCAATCTCCAGGCAGACCGCTGACACTTTCATGAAGAGGAGAGGATGAGATGCGTATTGTGGAACCTGGGATCAGGAGAGAGGTTGTCAGATGCTGCCTACCAATGAGAAGCAATTTATCCCAGGTCTGAATATGCTCATGGCTCAAATCAAGCGTAGTGCAAACCCCTAGGGTTGCAGCAGGGATTCTTTACCCGTGAAGCCTTTCGTGTGCATGTGGCATTAGTGAAGCTTTATTTTAACTGACACTGTTTTTGAGCAAAGCCTGGTTGTACTGTACAAAACCCAAATGACCAGGGTCCCTCTAAGGGCAGTAGTGTAGAAGGTAATTGTCTGTCTGTCTGTGATGGTGTGATTAACAGATACGAGAAACTTGAAATACATTTCCGTGATATGTGGAATAAAAATCCAGATACATTAGATGCTCCCTTGAAACCAACTAAATTTCAAGGTGCTGTACGGTGGCCTTCACCAGAGTGATCTAGTTCTTTTAAATTCTACAACTAACCACAGACTCAAATCCATCCATGTCTCGTTTTGGTGGTGAACTGACATAGCTGTCATTTCCTGGCGCTCAGTGATCCCTCTGAAGTGATGGAGCAAGAGTTCAAAAGCCAAAAGTAGAAGACCAGTCCCAAAGGTGGTGCTGGAAGAAGCTTGACCAAGAGCTCACAAAGAAGAGCAGCTGAAGAGTGTATATTGCTGCTATCAGTGCAAGCAGCTCAGAGCTGAAGTGGCACACTCTTAGCCGGCTTGGGATCCTGAGCTACAGGCAGGCCTGTGTAACAAGACTGTCAGCAATAGCAGCGTTGGATGGTGATGGAGTTGGCACCTTTCAGACAAGTGAAATGCCAAATTGAAGTTTTTCCAGTTGCCCTAAAGGCAGGTCAGCTTTATTAGAGAGGGAGGGGACTGTCTGACTCTGAGCCCTGTCCTCTAATGCTTTACCCAAGCATTAATCTGCTTTTAAACCCAAACTCCTCTGTTCTATGGTGGATTTGCAAGGCGTCTTACTTTGACTTGTTTCAAAGCAGTCACAAGGTAAAATGGATGTGTATCTAGCCATTAGCTTTTGGGGACAGGGAGGGCTTCTGGATTGGAGCTACAAGCATGGAGAAGAAAAGAAAAATCTGCTTATGGTTATGCGTAGGATCTTGCCTGAGCCCTTGGGCAGGTGATGGTCTAAAAGCTCATTTCTTTCACTGTCACTATGGCTACTTCCATAATGCCAACAAGTGTTCCCAGTGATGCTTACACCAGATTAGAGGCAAAGGGTTTCCTTCTTAGACTGGATTTACCTCATTAAGAAAAATCTAGGGAACTTCCATTGTTTGCAGTAAAAGGTGTTTCTTTTCCCATCCCACTCTGTGTTGCAATAAGCTTAGGGTGATAGCCGGGAACAGTGCAAAGCTGCTGTCTCTTTTCTGAGAAATTGGATCTGTGTGCGGAGTGTCTGAGAGTGTTGTGAGAGAGGGTGTGCATGTTCTTGTCAGTAAATCCAGAGAAAGGACCAGCCCACTCATTCAGCACACCTTTGGAGAGCACTGCCTTGTGAGCACCTCTGGGCAGCAGCAGCAGCACCTCTGTCGCTCTCAGGCACCTCACCATGTGGTTTTTCAGGAGAAGGTTTCCTAAAATTCCCAGAGCCTTCATTTGGCTCATTGTTTTAATAAACTTTTGCATCTTCGTTGCTAATTTCGACTTCTTGTTTGGCTTGTCAAAGACAAAGATCTCCAGGTAAGAGACCTGCTTCCTTGTGATATGTACTGTCTGGATAGAGTGCTTGTGCTCACTTTCTTTCTCTCTCTCTGTCTCTCTTCACCCTGCAATTTGCACTTCTGATCTGAATTAGATGACCACTTTGCTTTAGCAGACCACGGCGTTGGAAGATTTGCAGTCAAAAACTTGCTTCTGCTGGATCACTAGTTTCTCCTTGTATAGCTGTTTAAGAAAGCAGCTTTTGCATTACCGATGTTACTTATTTTCATCCTTTGGCATTACATAGTCTTTGCTTTTCGTAGTGGCTCCCAGAAGGACATCATTCAGCCCTAGTCCAGATCGCGTTGCTGGACATTGAATTTGGTGGGATACCTTCGAATTTATAGTGAGTTTAGCATCTGATTCCTAACACAAATATGCTGCAACTGGGAGACCAATGTCATGCAGACATGATCAATATATATATTATTTTTTGTATAAATGATCAAGTAAATCCTACAAGAATGGGTGTGGAGGGAATTGCAGTGTAGACTGCAGTAAAATGTCTCCAGCATTGTTGGCAGGAAGCACTGTTCCTCGCAGGAGCACAGCAGGTATCTGAGACTTTCCTACTTAGGAGCATGGCTCGCTTACGTGTTAGTGCCCTGTGCTGTGTGTGGGAAGCACTGCTCCCCAGCCTCCCCACCAGCCCTCATATGGTCCCGGCTCTCCCGATGAGCTCGTCTGGCTTGTCTTGATGGGGTTAGTTTTCAGCTGGACCTCTCAGGGCTGATGCTGTGGGGGCAGGCAAGAGTGGTGACGCCGGGAACACCTACATCTCTTCTGGAGGTCGCATCAGTTTAGCTCGGCTCCAGTGACTTGAGACCACACCTTGAGGACAGCTATCAATTTGGAGAGATTGGAATCTGCACAGGGGAGGTGGGGAAAAGGGAAAGGCATAGAGAAGTGAAGTTGTCCTTGATCACAGAGCTGGGACAAGAACTGGCTCTCCATGCCCAGCTGCTTGAAGCTGTTTCATTCTGCCATAGTGTCAGATAATGGAAATGTCCGTATTTTTGCAACTTAAGTAAAACACAACTAGGCATGAGCTGTATGTGGTTATCTGTTTGTCAGTTCTGTTTCCGTATCTTTTATATGCAAGGTAAAATACACAAAGGAGCATCCTCATGGCTTTATCCTCTATTTGTCCTAGGTTGTTGTAAATGCACAGGATAATGACAGTAAATATCACTGCGCCTCTGCAGTTGCTTGCCAGCTGGACTCTAGAGCTTGAAATTTGATGAGCTGCTTGGACCAGTTGTCTGGATTTAAAATGCTGGTCAGGAGAGCAGGATCCTGTTTAGGCATGAATGCCTGTCCGTGTGGGTCTGACTGCAGGGAGCAGGGTTTCAGCTGTGAAGGGCCCTTGATTTTATATTTTGGTCTCTGTATGTTTGGCACAGTATTTGAAATTAAAGTATAGTAGAGCTGGGATGGAATCTGTGCCCTTCGAGACAGCAAATACAGAAAGTCTGGGCTGGGGAGTGGTTTCTTACACTGTTTCATTTGTTCTGTGCCCTTTAATTTTAAAATTTTAAACATCATCTTCAAAATACAACAGAAAATCATCCAGGGATTTAAGATCTGCCTGAGCTACCTCACCAAATTTCTGCTTACTTACAGTGTACATATAAAATATTTCCTCTTACTAGGCAGTAAACAGTAACACAAGCTTATACATGAACTCTGTGATAGAAAGCATACTTGGTTCAAACTGGCTACTGATTATGAGGGGAGGCAGAGGAAGAGCTGATAGGCCATTTACCACAATCATTTTTTTCTTAGAAATAGCGTTGGAAAGGTTCAAGTATTTATCCAATACAAAATGATTTTTAAAAGCTTCCTTAGTTGATAATTTCCTAGTCACTTTAATGAATGCCATACCACTCTGAAGCTTCAGCAGCAATTCAGCTGTTACCTACAGCCTGCTATCTGCAGAGGTGCTATTTGCCTGTTTATTACCTCGGAAGCAATCCACAGCTCTCCGAAACAAATGCGTCATGTAAAGGCTGAACGTAAGTGTGAAATCAGGCTGCCACAACTATGCTGGTTGATCCTGAAAAGCTTTGCTGTACATAATAGCTCAGCTGCAGAAATTTTTCACCTTCCTTTTTCCTGTTCCACCCTCCAGCCATGTGCCAATAAGACTGAATATTTGGGACAAAAACCCACCGCTCCTGCCTTGATTTTTTTTTTTCTGGGTTTCAGCCCAGTCTTGTTGCAGGTGGCTCTTCTGCTGTTGGCAGCTGTATCCTCCTATGATATCCTTGTACCTGCCTGTGCCTCTGAATCAGGCAGCAGGGCAGCTGCAGTATTAGAGGCGATTGCTGAAAATGCAGAGATTTTACATTTTTAAGCTTCAGAGTGTATTTTAATAGCTTCAAAGTGCCTGTCTTAAGACATGGGTGCCGGCCGAGTGCTGTGTGATGACATTGCATTAGCTGGCTAAGGGGCAAGAGGAGAGGAAAAAATGCCTTGTGGACCCAAATGCTCAAGAAGTGATGTATGGTAAAGAAGTGAGTTTCACTTCTTATTAGACTTCCCTAACTGAATTCTGGAAGATCTTCATGGTCTGTCACTGAAGCACTTGGCTCTGCTGGCAAAGGAGAGAGCCAGATGGCTGCCTCCATGGCGTGTGCCGTGTCCTGAACTCAGGATCTCCAGATCCGTCCTGCAGTGCTCTGGGGACATTGCCAGGGATCCTGCCCAGTGCAAGGCAAAGCTGTTCTCTGCTGGTTTGCAATTGCTGCCAATGTGGGTGTTTCATGAGCCAAGCGCTGAAGAGGAGTGTGTAGCCTCTGGGATTTGCTTAGTGGGGAGATAAGCAGTATTCTGGCCAGAATGGTGTGGGAAGTTGTATTACGCTCTGGTGGCAAAGTTGAAAATGAAACTGAATTCATACAGCATCCTGCAGAAAGCCAGTGGCAGTTGCCAAAGCAAGTCCTCTGAGTGTGGTGGTCGTACGCAGTGGTTGCTCTGAAGCACAGAGCAGGGTTCTGAGTCTACAGAAATGGTCTGAAAGGTGTTCAGTGTTAAATGGAAAGTGTGTGTGATGTGTCTGCTTTTCCTTTGATCGCATTCAGGCAATTGAGCATTTTCCAACGTGCCCCAGATATGCTACAAATGGACACCCAAGAGCAACAGGGTTTAAACAATTCTGATAATGGGAAGTCAAGGAGCTTTTTAAAGGTGACTTTGGGGAGAGACATCACAAAACTCAAACAAGATATGGTTGAAAGGACACCAAGATGGGAAGAAAAGGAGGAGCAGAAGAAAATGATGAAACCAGTTGCCAGGGTGGAAGAAGCCAAGGAGAACATGGCTGTGAAACTACCCCCCAGGTTGGAGGGAATCAAGAAGACAACAGTAAAAACAGCCCCTACGGTGCAGGGAAACAAGGCGAAAACAGCAGTGAGACCAGCCTCAGGGGTGGAAGAAGCCAAGGAAAAGACAATAGTGAAACAACTTCCCAGGGCGGAGGAAGCCAAGGAGAAGACAACAGTGAAACCGACCTCTGGGGTGAAGGGAGCTCGTGAAAACAACAGATCCAAAGACCAAATAAAGCCAAAAGAGCCTTCTGCACCAGTGAAAACTGTAACATCTGTTCCTCGGGCTGCTGCAGTGACAGAAAAGAAGAAACTGAGGGCTGCTGACTTCAAGTCTGAGCCACGGTGGGATTTCGAGGACAAGTACCTGCTGGACAACTCATCTCCACCATCGGTAGGTGCGATGACCGTGTGTGTTTGCCAAGAATGATGCCTCCCTGTTGACCTTGTCTGCCGTCCCCTGGGCACGTGTGCCCTTTGCAGTCGAGGATGATCTCCAAGCTGGTAGGTCAACTCACTAGTATATGCAGATGCTGCTGGGACCCAGAGAGGGAGACCTGTATGTACCACTCAGTTAGCCTGGCCAGTCCTCCACCATGCTCCAGTATGGGAACTTACTGTAATTGCACGCATTTCCATGAGTCCCTTTGAAAGTCATGCCGAGCAGCCCTTTCTGGAGCTCAGGTGTGTTAGAAGCTGGACAAAATATCTCTCCTTCTAGATGTGCTACAAGGTGGTCCCACTCTTAGGTGCCTTGCAGGTGGGTTGGACTAGGTGATCTTCAGAGGTCCCTTCCAGCCCCCATCATTCTGCGATTCTGTGTGATATATTGCGTAGGGGACTTAGGCACCAATGCAGTGTGTATGTTCCCTGTAATGTGGCACCCTAAGGTAAGTGGAGTCACACCTAGTCTTGTGATGCCCACAGGCTGGCGTTAGGTGTCTGGCACTAAATGGCAGTCTTCATACAGGCGTCCCGTTTCTCACCTGATTTCTTGGGAAACTGGACATCTGCGTTCCTATGAAGACTCAGGTTTACAATTCCCAGATTTGCCTTGATTTTTGTTTTATGCAGCCAGCTAAAAAAAAAAAGCAAGGTCACAATGAGGGAATAGGAATGCCTCCGTGTGCCTTTTCGTACGTGCATACCAAAGGAAGTCGAAAGCTTTGGCAGCAGTGGGGCGGCAGTGACGCTTGCGCTGTGCTGGGTTGTGAAGAATGATGCTGGCAGTGGTGGTGAGGAGGGTCTCAGTGCACAGGAACGGAGGCTTTGTTCGTTGCTTGTATTAAAGTCAAAATAAGGTCAAAGAAAAAGGGTTAGATGAGGAATGATAAGCATGTACCTGCCTGCTTTGGAGACGCTAGGGTGGGGACCGTTCCCATCTTTAAGGTTTTCTGTCAATATTGGCGAAAATTCAACTATGTGTATGTGTGCCCCATTGAAAAATTGATGGTTAAAAAGTAACATTTTTACTGTTCTTGTGGTTTATTATCAACAAGAGGAGAGTCTTTCCCAGCTGTTGCCAATTCACCTTTTCCACCCTGTACGTACACACTCGGAGCAAGCAAGCAGATTCTTTACCCATGCAGAGCTCCACGGCTCAGACGGTCCCAGCATATTGGGTTGCTGTCTGGGGTTTTGTTGCTATGCATTGACCCGTCATCACAGCAAAGCAAATAATTCATAACAGTTCTGGCATTCAACTAGTCTTGCTTTGTTCCTCTTTGTTAAATAGAAACAACTGTAGGCCTGGTCGGCACAGGTATTTTGGTAGAGGTGAAGATGAGAATCTCAAATGATACAGTTGTACCTGTCAAGGCAGTAGCACTTGCACAGCTACAGCTTCAGCGTTTTCTTACGGGTCCTGTTTGTTGGGAGTGTTGTTCTGTAGGTTAGTTCTCACGATGACCTCTGTCTGTGTATGTCATATTACCGATGTGATCTTCCAAAACACTAAGTCTGGTGCTAGGTCGACGGTCTTAGATGAGCCATTTGCTTACTTAAAGTCTCAGTGCCTCAATCTTCCACCATTGCCGTGTGTCATTTTGGTGGCATTAGGGGGAATGTAGATGTTGCTCCAGGGGACTGTCAGGGATGCAGGCACCATGTCATTCTGCTCAGACCTCTCCTGGTGGAGCAGGGGCTACTCTTGAAAAAATGAATCCCATTCCCCAACCCCAGGGTGTCCAGGATGGGAGACGTGCAGAAAGCAGAGGTAGACGAACTGGGCTGATAAAATTACTAGGATGAGTTTTATTATTTTGATGTTTTATTTTTGAGTTCTCTTTCCCATGTGGTGTTTTGGTGTTGTTCCCTGTTGCCCCTTTTGGCAGCACGAGCCATTCTTTTGCTGATGGGATGTGCTCCTCAAGTGTGGCATTGAGCTGCTTGAGAGGAGCAGCTGGCCCCAAACAGATACCTCTGTTATCCAAAGATCTGTGACTGTTAAATGTGGAACTTGGCTGTTAAACGCTTGAGCTCATGCACTGGCCCAGCCTGACTGAGTCACAGCAGAAGGGCCTGGCAGATGATCCAGTCTGTGGTGCAGGATGTCACAAGGCACCCAGAATACAAATGGGAGTGAGCGAATTACGTGGCTAAGAATGCATATGCTGTGTGACACAGTACCTCACCCCTCCTGCCCAGTGTTACCACCTGTAGACACGGTGGGGTTTGGTCACCAGGATCCTGCTCATCAACTGACAGATGCTCCTGTCTTCTTACCTGAGGAGCACATGCAGCCATCTCAGAAAAGCAGAGCAGGAGCTGGCAGAGAAATGTGAGACCACAGTTCACAGCGGGAAGCTGAGAACATCCTCCACTGTAACTGGGGCTGCACAACATCTGTGTGCGCAGAACAGCTGAGACAGTGGGCAGAACCCTTCTTCAGTAGGGAATAGAGGAGAAAATGCACACAGAAGGGTCTTGAGTGAAAATGTGGATCCAGATGTCGCATGTTGGGTCTCACTCCCAAACTTGATCTCTAATTCTTCAGAGAGAGGGAGTGACTAGAAGCACTCCCACCTCCTTCATTTCCTACGTGATCAGATTTCCTTAATTCCTCTGGTATTGATCCAGTCTAGCTGTGGAGGCACAAGAAGTACCAAGCCTTGGACAGTACAAAGTACAGCTTGAGCAGGAAGGCAATGTCCCTGTCTCTGGACGTGAAACGTGCTGCAAGTGAAATGGTGCCAACATGAAACCCTCCACGGTGTTATTCTCGTTGCACTCCTGTTGTGACAGGCAGAATGAGGGCTGTCTCCTCAGGCCGTGACTGGGTTGTCATCCTCATCCCTAGCAGAGAGCCCAGCTCAGCTGTGGAGCACGCAGCAAGGCTTTGGCAGTGCAGTCTGGTCATTGCTGGGGGTTTGAGCTGGGCACGTGGGTCCACTTGGTCTCCTGTTTTGTCTCTCAGTAGGTATTGCAGTAGGTATTTGGGGAAGATGTCTAAGAAAGTAGGCCCCAAATTGACTCTGTGGAACATCCAGTGCAGTGGAGTTGTTTGCTCTCCATCTGCACACACAGCCTAACTGTTGCCAGCTGCAACGAGATCCCTCTTGTTGGAGAGGATAAGCTGACTTGGATTTCCTTCTCAGCGCACACTTCTCTGTGATTCAACATTTATGATGTTGAATGAGTTGTTTGCGTGCTTTATCTTATCTTTAAATGGAATGATAATGGTGATCTGACATCACATGTTCCTCAGTGTGTTTGTTCATGTGCAGTCAGGTCAGGACCTTGTGAGGTGTTGAGCCAACAAGGACGGCTGGTCTTATTGGGTATGTTTAGGTTAGACCAATTACAGGTATCAGTTTGCATCACTTAATGAGGCCATAAGCAGTAAAACATTTGCGCATTGTAAGCCTGTTGTTCTGAAGAAGAAAGTCTCTGAGACCTGGCGTCATCCTGGCTTCCTTGTAGGTGACTTTCCACCAGCTAGTTATTGATGTAGTGCTGAAGTTATGCCTCAGGTACCTGGTGATGGGGGCACTGAAGGGAACAGATGATGTACCACTGGAGTTTCTATGCTTCTTTCTGATACTGTCGTACATAGGCACACAAGCACTGGCACTCAGTCAGGTTTATTAGCTCCCTGCTAATCAGTCCTTATTGTTTTCTTTTTGTTTTTCAAGACCTGCTCTGAGTCAGTGAAGGTCAAAGCTGCCAAGTCTGACTGGCTGCGGGATCTTTTCCTGCCCAACATCATGCTCTTCACAGACAACAGATACTTCAGTGACAGTGAGTGGGGCCGCCTGGAGCATTTTGCACCTCCCTATGGCTTCATGGAGCTGAATTATTCGCGTGAGTCCCTCAGGGCATGTCAGGATGGGACCATCAAACTCCCGACAGGAGCCTTCTGTCGAGTAGCTGGAGGTTTGCAGCATCTCCATGTCAAAGGCATCAGGCTAGGTGGATCTCATGGTAGAAACTGTGGTGGTTTTACTGTGTCCATCCTAAAGGCTCTTGATGCTAACTCTCCGCCATGTTTGCTTCACAGTTGTGAAGGAGGTCATGTCCCTGCTGCCCCCAAAACCCCACCAGCAGCTGCTCCTGGCCGACAGCAACAGCAGCACGCCAACATGCATCAGCTGTGCTGTCGTGGGGAATGGAGGAATATTGAATAACTCTGGGATGGGCCAGGAGATTGACTCCCATGACTACGTCTTCCGGTAAGACAAGCTTCCTTCTTAGAAGGTACACAGCTAGCTTATTCTGGCTAGCAGATAATTACAGTTGGATAACTTCACATCTTCTAGTATTGCACTGACCCTGAAGTGCCAAAATAACTGGTGTCAGGAAGAGACGAAAAACCAAAACCTAAACACCCAGGAAGAGCCTGGGTTCACAGGTGAGCCGTAAAGAGCCATCTCCAAAGCAGAGGGAAGTGGCTCTCCTGCAGATCAAGAGGCGTAGCTCAAATGGGCTTAATCTTCCCTTCCTCCAGACTAACACTGTCTTTTCCTGTTATAAACATGGATGCGAGGGTTTTCAATGGTCACCTGTTAACCCTGCTCCTCTGTTTGATTTCCATGGCCAGGGTGAGCGGGGCTGTCATCAAAGGCTACGAAAAAGATGTGGGAACAAAAACCTCCTTTTATGGATTCACAGCCTTCTCCCTGGTGTCCTCTCTCCAGATCTTGGGACACAGAGGGTTCAGCCACATTCCACGGGGAAAAGTAAGTCGGGTCCATGCTGTATGCATGCATAGCTTTGACAGGATGCTGTTAGTCTGTGGCCTTCGGTTCTGATCTTGTGCTTGAGGAGCAAAGGGGCTGAGCTAGCGCTTTAGCATTACCCTTTACGAGGGAACCCGCGTTGGCTTGGCTCGCAGTGAGTGTTTGCAGTGGCAAGCTGCATCAGTCCTACCCCAGCCCTTTGGGCTGTAGAAGTAGCTGCACGTTAGGTGTTATCTCCATGCTGCTTCTGTGGGATAGTTAAAAGCTGCAGACCGAAAGTGTGTGTCCAAGAAACTCAGTGAGCCTAGACGCCTGCTTGCTTTTTGTTTTTAAAGGATGTGTCTCTCTTGTGCCATTCATTAATGCTCACTTGTTTTCTTAGCATGTCAGATACATTCACTTCCTGGAGGGAACCAGAGACTATGAGTGGCTGAAGGCTCTTCTGCTGAACAAGAACATCAGGAAAGGATTCTTAGACGAGTACGGGTGAAACAAACTGGCCCCATCTCTACCCTTTTCGTTTGGAGCTCTCTGCTGTGCTCTCTTCCTCTCCACAGTGCTGAGCACTGCTGAAGTGCAGGCTAGGGTATAGACAGGTTAAAGCCTTCCTCCCCTTGCAGATTTGTCCGGGGAATTACCTTATTTCCTCCCAAGCTCTGTGCACTGTTGTAACGAATACACCTCCTTCCCAGAAGTAGCTGATTTCAATGATGTGTGGCTAGAGCTTAGAGAAAGCTTTGTGTTCCTCTGGGATGACCACATGCTGTTGTCTGGCCTGGTGTCTGTACATGGTGGCCCACTTATGGATGAAATCCTGGTCTCACCAATTCTTGTCTATACACACACGCGCTTTTTGTATTTCCCTGTCCTGTTGTTGCCTCTGCTCCCTGATCTCTTCCTCTGCAATGCGCACAGGTTATGGAGGCTTTGTCATAATCTGCGAAGAGTTGCAGAATAGTTTAACAGTGTTTGTGGTTCTTCTCTTATCACCAAGCGCATCAGGGCTGTTGCTTTACAATTGTGATGAAATATAGAAGCTTGTCCTGAGTCTCCCCATTCCTGTCCTTAGGCAGAAGCCCCGGGAGAGATTCGATGAAGATTTCACAATGGACAAATACCTGGTGGTTCACCCTGATTTCCTCAGATACATGAAAAACAGGTGAGCTGGGGGTTATGTGCTCTAACGGGCTTATTTTTTCTGGCCATCACCGTCTCTGTCTGTCTCTGGGCCCTCTCCTCCCAGCTCACTCCTTTGTAACTGCGGTTTAGCCACACCAGCAGATTGGGGGTAAGCTTTGTCAGTGTGCAGTCAGTTAAAATTCTCTGTGGTGCTGCAGTGGATGTTAGTGGTGGGTAGACATCCCTTATCTGTGAGCTGGAGAAGCAACATGCGTCAGACAGTTTGGCTTTCTGCATCCAAAAGAGGTCCTGGGCAAATGGCAACTCTTTAGGGAAGAGCATTGCCAGAGTGCCAGAATAGTTGATCTAGTTCAGGACCAACCTTTCATGTTCCCTGTTGCTTAGCACCTTGGAGGAAGGCTCTGTAACAGCTCTTTTCTCTCGAGATCCCTTCTCGACTCAGGAGGTTGTGCCCTCAAACACGATAACAGGCACTTCTTCAGTATCCCATTTGCCTGGCCTGGCTGCTCTTCTTTGCCTCTCTAATCCTTTTCACGAGCCTGCTGGACACTGTCACTGTAGGATGTGCCAATCGTGGGCCACACGTGACCAAGAGATGTAGGAAGAAGAGCTCCCGTTGTGCCCTGCTTTGGCTGTGTTTACCCTTCGGTCTCCTTGAGAGCTGAGTTACGTCTTCTCTGAGAGAAGGCAAATGCGGTGCCAGATGGCTTGCACCTCCCTGCTTATTCTGCTGCCTCCCCTCTGACTTGGGTCCTTTCCAAAGCCAAGAGGGGCTGAATGCTATTTTTTCCTGGTGTGGACTCCTACCTTCCTAACAACTGCTGGCACAAAACACTGCAGCTCCTGGCGAGTTTTGTGAGCCTCCCCTCTTCCCTATGTCTTGTTTCACTGCTAAAGGTGGATGGGGAGCAGGATATACCAGGGAGCTTCAAAGCCATTTCTGCACTGCGAGGCAAAGGACGGATTTAAGAGTGGGCTTTAACGTAGTAGATCCTTTAATCCACCCTCTCTTTATCCTCACTGCCTCAAGACCTACCACTTCCATAAAGCTGGGGCAGAGCTGGGCTTAGGTTGTGGTGCAGGCGATGGAGCATTCTGGACTGGCTGTGTGCTTTACTGAGCGCACAGCGGCACCCACACATGTGGGCATACTCATGGCTCGTCTGAAATGCCTCCTATGGCCACGAACTGCTGCAAGGACGGAAGATGCCACACAGACTACAGGGCGGGACACAAGGTGTGCCCAACTTGAACCACTACCCCCAGCAACTGCTCTGTGCTTTCTTCTCTCCTGCTGCAGGTTTTTAAAATCTGAAACTCTGGAAAAGCCTTACTGGCGGCTGTACAGGCCCACAACGGGGGCCTTCCTGCTGCTGACTGCCCTCCATCTCTGTGACCAGGTAAGGGCATGATGATTCTTGCACACAGAATTGTATGGAAGGGATATAGGATGACAGGGCAGGGCAGGGGTGGCTCCAACCCTGCCTAACATCTGCCTGGCTTGAGGGTATACGGGTTCTGGTCAGCCATGAGGGAGTAGATTGAAGACAAGAGAAACAGACCCAAATAATTCACATAGAAGTTGTGAAGCGTGCTGTGGTGTGAGAACCATCCTGCTTCCCAGGGAGGCAGTGAGAGGAGAGCAGGCTCTCTGGATCCAGCGTCCACAGTCTGGTCCCTCTGGACCCTCATGCAGGGTCACTTGGAGGAGCCATGACTGGCATCCCTGTCCTGTGCTCCCTCCCTGTTTGGGACCTGTGTCTCGTGTTTCACTTAGCTCCCTCCGTCTTTGGTACCTCTCCCCAGTGAGCCCTCCATCTTTCCCAGGTGAGCGCTTATGGCTACATCACAGAGGGTCACGAGAAGTACTCGGATCACTACTATGACAAGGACTGGAAACGTCTGATTTTCTACACTAATCACGACTTCAACCTGGAGAAGCGGGTGTGGAAAAAGCTTCATGATGAGAATATCATGAAGCTTTACCAGAGATCATGATTGTGTGGCAGGGGCCATTGCCTGGGAAATCGCAACAACACCTCACTGGGAACAGAAGAGGACCACCAGAGGCAAGGTTAGCTCTGAACTTCCAGGCACATTTCATCCCCACAAAGATATTTCCCTCTTTCAGCACCTTTATTTTCTCACGGCGTTTTTACAAATGTGCAAATGCTACAAGCCAGCAAGAAAACACAGCATGCCAACAAAGATGTCCCATCTGGCTATGCTGCCAGACTGTTGCTGATGGTTGTAGGCACTGGTCTTCGGAGAGGAGAATCTAGGATGGATCTGGGTAGTCTATGGTCCAGCATGTCCTGCATCTTCATCCAGGTTTTATCTCTTTGCAAGGAGATGCTCCTCAGGCTGGGGCTGCTTCTGTTCTGGGTGGATCCTCTCCATTAGTGGTGCCCATCTTGGAGCTGGGTGTGTTGTCTAAGGGAAGCTTCCTCTGCAGTCAGTGGATTGAGGTGGACGCACAGATCCTGTCTCAGGTTTACTTAATTCCTGGAGGTGCTGCTCCAGTCTTCTCCCTGCAGATAAAAAGGATGGACTGGACGTTTCCAGGTGACTGATTTGAGAGAGGACGAATCTCACTTCTGCTTCCCAGTGTGGCCTCACCGTGACACTTCCGAAGGAGCACCACCATCAGCTCAAGGGCTGGTAAATGCTCTCCATGGTGCAGCAGGCATGCTGGACTTGGTGCCTTTTGCTCTGGGACTCCCCTGGCTGCAGGACATGTGAATAAGTAAATAAAATAAATGGCACTGCTTTGGCCAAGCTGATTTTTCATTGCAGCCCTGTGGAATGTGGTTATTTAGTCTGCATCCAAAGCAATTGCTGAAAGGCTGAGATAGTGGATGGTGAAGCCAGGAAAGGGCAGGACTGAGTGTTAATTGAATACCTCCATCTGCAGGTTCTCTGCGTCTTGTGTGGACGCACCTGAGCATCCCCTACTTGTCCACCTTGCTGTCACAGGATGGGGATCAGAGCTGGCCAAACACCTCCCTGTGGAAGTGGGTAAAGACCTGGAGAGTTTGTCCTTGTCCCAGCAACTGCTCTCTGGGCATAACAAATGCTGGAGACAAATGCGTGGAGGGGCTGGAAGTTTTCCCTGTGACCACTACACAGGCAAAAAGCCATTTCCAGCGTCCAGGCAGGTCCAGACCATCTACCTGGGCTCATAAGGCTCTGGACTGGGGCCCAGCTGCACACTGACTGGTCCCAGTGGACCTGCTCTGGCTGTGAGCGGTTTTCCTTTTGTGTGCAACGTTTCTGCCGGGGGCAGCGGCGTCTCCAGGCATCCCCTGGGCTCCAAGGGAGGCATCTCAGCAGGGATTGTCAGCAGGGTTTGCCAGGCCAAATTTCCTTTGTCCCTTTTTTCCATGTGCTGTGGAGAGGCCAAGCAGTTTCTCATGTCTGACTAAGCTTGTTTGCAAAGAAAACCCCCCACGTCGATAATCTACATGAAGAATTCAGCTTATCTGGGAGAGGGTGTAGCCGGCCTTTGGCTGCTCTGCCCACACAAGCCCCACAGTGTCCGAAATGTACTGTTCCTCTGTTGGGAATGATGTATGTGAGCACCAGACCCATGGGGAGCCACGGGATTTGGAGCAGACCAGAAATCCTTCATGAGCAGCAAATGGCCTCCCCGTGAAAGGGAAGCCCAATGGCAGCTAGTCGCCCCCAGAGCCGACCAAGGACAAACTCCTGCACCCAGGAGCTCTGCACCCTGCTGGGTGTCTCAGCCCCTTGCAGGGGCTGTGCAAGGCTGGTGTCCCTTGTCCCCATGCCCTGCAGGCTTTCCCTGCCCAGCACTTGCCCGGCTGGGCTCTCAAAGGGTAACGAGGCAGCTTTATTCCTTGCCCGTGCTTGGGCTGTACCGAATTGCTGCAGGTTGCTTAGTGACCAGCTCCGCACGGGTATTCTTCCTGCCTGAATAGGGCTTTTCTCTTCCCAAGAAGTTGGAAGAAGTTTCTCTTAGACCCCTTCCTTCCCCCTCCTCCTCTTTTGTTTTTCTCTTCTCTGGGAAGCGGGATGGGCCTGAGTCCTGCTGAGTGAGAGGACCAGGGTGGGCGAGGAGGAAGGTTTGGAGATGGGCTGGCAGCCCCCAGTCCACGCTTTCCCCCAGCACCCAGATCCACTTGCTGAGGCTTCCCAGAGTCCAAGGAAGGAAACTCCCCAGGAGACTTTCTCCACCAGCAGAGCCTGTTCCCTCTAGGCTCTCCTCTCAGCACAGCTGACGTAGTTTGGTGTTACCCAGGATAATACTGGCTGGAGAAGGCCCTTTGCTGGGGTCTGGAGTTTCCCAGCAAGCTCTAAACCACGTCCTCTCTGGCCCCAGAAAAGCGGTTCTGAGCTGACGGTTCCCTTCGCCTCCTCACTTTCCTCCTGTCTCCCCTGCACCAAGGCCTCCCGTCCCACCGTGGGCTGGCCAAGGTGCAGCACACACAGGGACACGTCCCTGGGAGCACAAGTCCAGCTGCATCTCATCAGAGCCACCTGACCTTGTGGCATCAGGTCCAGAGTGGCTACGGCACATCGAGGGGGTTTGGAGGTGACATTTCTCCACCAACTTCTAGCCTGGCACAAACCCGTGGAGGGCAGCGACAGCCGGACACCCTTGGGGAGAGCCAGGATCCATGGCTTGTGCGAGTCCCCCCACTGGGTGTGTGTCCCGAGGTGAAAGCGGCAATGCCGGGCTGTGACGGAGTAGTCCCAGCCTCCCCAGCACGGCTGAACAGTGGGTGCCGTGGTGCAGGACCACCCCAAATGTCCCCATCCAGCCCTGGCAGGGTAGCAGCATTGTCCCAGTGCCACCAGGTGGCAGCTCCTGTTCAGGGACCTGTCAGCGTCGTGCGGTGTCCGGCACATCCAGGTTTGGCACAGGCTGTGTCCAGGTGCCAAGTACAGCCCTGCAGCTGCCTGTGTTGTACCACACTGTTGTCCCCCAGCGTCCTTCACTTTGTAACGCCTGCCTGCCCGTAGGGTTGATGGCCCAGGAGCTCCTTGGGGTACATGGGGACATGCATAGGAGAGGTTTGGGACATGCAAGTGCCACCCTCACAGATGCAGAGGTGTAGCCTTGGCTTGTGCAACGTGGCACAGCGCTGGAGGGACCAACGGCGGGACCGGGTCTGGCATCCTGAGAGATGCCTCAGACACAGCAATTCCTCCTCATGCGTGGATGTGATACCCAGAGCCAGTGACCAGCAGCGTCTTTCCCGGCTGCCAGCCAGGAGCTCCGCGGTCTGATGGGTTTAAACAGAGATGTCTGATTTGAGGGAGAAATAACACGACCGTGCTTCAGCCTGGAAGTTGCTGTAGAATCAGCCCTACTTATTTGCACAGCTGTCAGTGAGTCCCGTAAGCCGTTGGTACAGCCATTCCCGACTCCTCCCTCAGTTCCTCAGAAGTTAACAGCCTCTAAATATTCCCTGCCAGGTTGTGGGTAACAAATCCACTTGTTACCCAGGAGCTCTTGCGGCGTCACCTTCCTGGCAGGGCTTTGAATCTTTTGTTTGGTTTCTACCTCTAACCCTTTTGCGGTGTGACTGCTGGCCTGTGTGGCAGAAAGAAGCAGGGCCCATGTCATGCTGCATGTTCGCAGGCACGTAGCTCCTCCATCAGGGCTGGGGCCAAAGCAGGAGGAAGCAGATGGACAGGACTTGCTGGGCTGGGGGATGGGGATGCGCCTTGGGGACGAGCAGGCAATGCAGAGTCCATCTTGTCCCCACTCTTGGTCAGCCCAGCCCTGCTCTCCGGAGCCTGAAAGGTTGGGCTGACTAGGCGCGGGGATGAGATGGGCTCTGCACCGTGTCCTGGGGCTTGGGGTGCCAAGACCAAACCCAACCAGGTGCCAGAGGGAGCCACTGCGTGTACCACACATGGCTCCAAGGCAGCCTTGTGCCATGGTGGCACACCCAGATTGTCACTTCTGCCTCTCTCATTCCTAGGCAAGAAACTGAGGCACGGAGCAGGCAGAGCTGGAGACCAGTGCTTGGCTTCCCAGCACGGAGCAGGTGCTTCTTCCAGGTGCATCGCTCTCAAGCAGCCATGGTTGACCGGGTGCCGTGGGAGTGTAGCAGAGGCGTGTGCTGGCTCCAGGTCAGTGTAAAAACCTCTATGCTGGTGACCAAACAGATGCTATTTACATTCCCCAAGTGGAGAGAGGTTTGGGGCAGGCCCTCAGTGCACAGGGGTGGGGAGGCTCATGCTCCTCACCACCGTGCTGACCTTCTCTGTGTGGTGGGGATGTGGCAGCAAAGAAATCCAGTTGGACCAGAAAAGCTATTGATAATAGGGGAGGGAAAACAAGATAAAGGAGCAGCCCATGGCTTTGTTGTGCAAAAACGACCAGATGACCTCTGAGGCCCTCCCCTGCAGTGAGCCCTGATCTCCGTGCATAGGGCAGCACAAACATCTCCTGGGGGTGCAGCAGCCCCTAGTTCCCAGCCAAGGGTCTGTGGTAGCCCGGGCTTCTCTACCAGTCTGGGCAGCAGGACCCTGGGTGCTGTGGGGCTTTCCTGATCCAGCCTTCAGGGTGGTAAATCCTGGAAAGACACTTACTGAGTCCTGGAAACATCCCAAGGCTCCCTCCATCCCTCCCACGGCAGCCATGCCACATCAGGTGGGGACCGCACAGGCGGGCAAGGGTCTGACACCAGCCCACAGTCAGAGACAGCGTCCCCTCTCCCCAGCTTTGGGGACAGAGCCTGGCCCTGTAGCTTTGAGGCTCCCCTTTTTCAGCAGACCTCAGGAATGTCTGCCCTGCTGAGACAGGGCAGGATCAGTCCACGTCTGCCTTACCTGGTCCAGAGCAGCCAAGAGAGAGGCAGGCAGTTGTCTGTGTCGTGTCACCCTAATTTCTCAAAGATGTTTCCCAGCTCTGCACCCCTCCAGGGCATCACCCAGAGCCTCACAGGTTGCCTCATGCCTGGCAGAGAGGGGATGGCCTTCGGACTGTGTGTTTGGCTTGTCTTGGCCCCGGTCGATGGTGTCTAGGGCTGACCAACGGCTCTGTTGTGTGCAGACGTCCCTGCGATAAGAGCTGGGCTGAGCCCCAGCAGCGCCCAGCCAATGTAAGTCACATGCTGCTGCTGCGTGTGAGGTCCTGACCTGCCACCCCAGCCCGTGGCTCGTCCCCACAACCTTCCTGCTTTTGCGAGGAGCCCGAGGGGACTAAAGGGTGTGTTTCCCCCACGGGCCGCGTCCTGACAGATTGGCACAAAGATGGGGCACGTCAGCTCAGTTTGCCTGCGCAGCTGCATCCCCGAGCCCCTTTCCCTACCTGTGAGGCAGAGCCCAGCGCTCGGAGCTGCCGTGGGGTGACGCTGAGCACAGCCCTGAGCACCTCTAGACCCGCGGCTGAGTGCTGCCACCGCACCGCCGTCACGCGGGTCCCTGTGTCCAAGCATCCTCCCTGCGGTCACTTCGGTTGCAGTAACACCTAAAAATCCGAGCAAAGCCGGTGCGGGAGCATCCACGGCACCATCCAGGCTCAGTGCGAGCAGGCGCTTTGCCTGAGCCCGTTTCCGCGGGGGACCTGGCGGGAGGAGGCTCGGCCGAGGCGTGCTCTCGCTGCTCCCCCCGCCCCGTGGGGAAGGGGCCGTGCGTCAGCCTCCCGAGACATCTGCTGACGAGTTTTTCATTAGGCGGTGGCCTTGCCTCCGCAGGCAGCCATATGGCCCTGCATTCTCCAGCGGGGCCGACACAGCAACGCGTTCCGAGGTCCAGATTTTGCGTTTCAGGGAAATTTCCTACGAGCAGATTTTTGGCACTTTCTTAAATGCACCTCTGACCCGTGCTGAGCAAATTGGGATATAGAAATCCTCCAGGAGGTTTTTGGAGATGTCTTTCTCCTGGCTGGACAGTTCATCATGGCAAAGACCATAAGACTTTCATCCACCAACCCATGGCCAAGAGCCAGCTGGTGCAAAATGTGCTTATTTTCCTCTCGCTCTCTCTAGCCATGCGGATGGCTTGGGTTTTGTTTCCAAGAAGTAATCACTGGAATAAAAAGCCCAGGCTAAAAATGATACTTGCTGGTTTTCATTGTGATTTCTTTTGTGTTCTTTTCCTAATCTTTATTTGGCAACTATCATCTGAAAAGGTTTTCACACTTATTTAACTTCTAAATTAGGCGCCACTTAATTTTGGGGCATGGGCCAGAATGCACTGTGGCACAAAACAAGCAGAGCAGATGAAGAACTGCGCATCTCATTTTCACCCCTTTGGAAAAAAAAACCAGCAGTAGAAAACCATATATCATGGAAACAGAGAGAAGAGAGCGATGTGAGGAAACCAGCTCCTCCATCCCTCTGGGCAAATGCAGCGAAGCTGCCACTCCACCAGCCTTTGCATAATTGAGCCATAAATGTCTCCGAATGGCAAATTCCTGACTTTCTCCAGGGCACTCGCTCCGGACTTGCTATGTCCCTTGTGACTTACTATAACAGTTGGTAATAATTAGCCACGATTAATGAAGGGCACGAGTCAAGGACACATGAGCTGAGGCGCTGGGTCGCAGGGAGCGAATCCATCGGGTCAGAGCAAACAAGGGGGATTCCTGAGTCACGCTGGGTGGGGACAGGCTCCAGGCTGGCGCACCTTTGAGCAGGACCCCAGACTGTTGTACCCCTTCTGCTGGCCCTGAGTCTCTCCCAGACTGTGCCGGTACCCCCAGGGGCTGGGACCAGGCTTTGCTGGTGGATACAGAGGCAAAAAGCATCAAATGTTGTTCCATCAGTGCTCCCTCGTTTTCTCTGAGTTGCCTTTTGCTACTGGGGTATGTGTTAACTCCCTCTTCTTGCCCATCAGAAGAAGCGTGGCCAGCAGGTCGAGGGAGGGGATTCTACTCCTCTACTCTGCTCTGAGGAGACCCCGCCTGGAGTGCTGTGTCCAGCTCTGGAGTCCTCAGCACAAGAAGGACATGGACCTGTTGGAGTGGGGAGAGAGGAGGGAAACAAAGATGCTGGGAGGGCTGGAGCCCCTCTGCTGTGAGGACAGGCTGAGAGAGCTGGGGGGGTTCAGCCTGGAGAAGAGAAGGCTCCGGGGAGACCTTAGAGCCCCTTCCAGTCCCTAAAGGGGCTCCAGGAGAGATGGGGAGGGACTCTGGATCAGGGAGGGGAGCCATAGGATGAGGGGGAACAGTTTCAAACTGGAAGAGGGGAGATTTAGATGAGATCTGAGGAAGAAATTCTTTGCTGTGAGGGTGGTGAGCCCCTGGCCCAGGTTGCCCAGAGAAGCTCCTCCATCCCTGGAGGGGTTCAAGGCCAGGCTGGACGGGACTTGGAGCAACCTGGGCTGGTGGGAGGTGTCCCTGCCCAGGGCAGGGGGTGGCACTGGGTGATCTTTAAGGTACCTTCCAGCCCAAACCATTCTATGATTCTGTGATTCTTTTGTACTTTTAGCTCCGGCTGGGCTTTAGACCCGATTTCATCAAGCGATGATGCTGTGACCTGTCCTCCTGCTTCTTGCCTGCTCTCTCCTTCCCCGAGACGCTGCGGGCCCAGCCAAGCCCCCCCCCCCCCGCACAGCTCCCCGGCCCCCGTGCAATGCCAGGGCTTGTTCTCTGTAAGTTTTCCTTAAAATCAGCCCGGCCTCCGGCCCCTTGCGGTGACCCGGGTCCAATGTCCACTCTCCCGGTGGAACGAGGCCAGTGCTGCCACCACTGCCAGCCTTGGGTCGTCCTGTGTTTGCACCAGGACATTGTCACCGATGCAAACTGGGCACTTCGTGGATGCCAACACTGTGCTGTCCCCACACAGCCAAAATTCCCGGAGGAGCAGGGCTGGCAACTGGGGGGCTTGCAGAAATGCAAGAAAATGGAGATGGAAACAGACTGCTAGGAAATGGCTTTTTGCATTTATCTTCCTTTGAACGAGCGGCATTGTCGGAACGGTGTCTGTGCGGGAGGAATGGAAGTGGGGGGCGGCTGGATCTGGGGGGATAAGAAGAGTTGGGGAAAATTGCAGCCGTGAATACACTGGGGGTGTGTGGGTGGGACTCGGGAGCAGGGACGGGATTTGGCCCCGGGTTTCTGGGTCTGGATAACGCCAGTGGGTATTTGGGGAGGGGCTGGAGGTGGGTGACACCCTGGGGGGACATCGTGGGTGCTTGGGGAGCGGCGGGCGCAGGGCCGAGGGTTTGGATGGAGTGGGGCTCACCGTGATGCCTCTCCCCAAGTCTGCTGGCTCCCCAGAAATCCAACCCCCCCGTATCACTGCAGATGGACTGAAAAAGCTTGTTTTCCTTTGCGAGTCCCTTCCCCCGCTGTAACAAACATTTTGGTCTGCATATCCTTTAGTTCGCAGGGCTGTTTGCTTTGTTTAGATGAGTTTAACTGAAGTAATCTCGAAATGCTCATTCAAATAAGAAACTGAAGCATTTCCTTTCTGAAAGCACTAAAATGCTTCATTTGGATTTCCCCCCAAAACCCCCCAAACCCGTTCTGCCTTTCCCCCCCCGCCCCAGCCCAAACCGTTCGTTGAACTCGGCACAAAGCCCTGCAGGGTTTTGTTTGCTGCAAAACCACGTTGTGGGGGAGCGACGTGTTCGGCCAGGAAGCAGGCAGGGACCCAGAGGCAGCACCCACCAGTGTCCCCCCCAGCTTGTTTCTCCTTTTTACACCAGATTGGCTCCCGCGGCGGCGGGGTTTCCTGCGCTCGGTGCCGGTACGTGCCGCGGTGCTGCTATCGGGCACCCCAAGGTCGGAGCCCGGCTTCGCCTCGGAGCCTGGAGTTTCTGATAAACTTCTAATAAAGAGCAGACGCCGGGGGGGAGGCTGCAGAGTGGGGTCGCCGGGTGCTGGCGTGGGCTGTGCCTGCTGCCGGTGGGGAAGCAGCCGATGGCGAAAGCGCGTGTTTTAGCCGAGCAAGAAAGTTACGGCGAGGAGGAACCTCTGTGCTTTGTGAGCTGTGGGTGGGTGGCATGAAAAGGAGGGGGGAAAAAAAAAAAAAAGCGGATTTCCCTGCTGGTTTGAGTAAATGTTTAATCCCCAGCTCGGAGAAAAAGCAGCTCAAAAGTGCTTTTTTTCTCAGCAAGTCTGAACCAGTCAGCCTGGTGCCTCCTCCCTCCGGCTCACACCCTCCCTCCCACCGCTCCGGAGGAATATCCCAGCCTGCTCCAAGGTGCAGCTGGGCACCCAGGGCAGGAGGGAGCCAGACCGGAGTGGCGTCGGCACCCACCGAGCTGGGAGAGGAGAAGGGCCGGGAAGTTTTCCGGACGGCGGCGGGACGGCAGCGTGCCCGGTGCAGGCAGCACGGGCTCCCACGCTCCCGCTTGCCTGTGCCCCTCCAGCGCTGGAAGCGACTGGGATGGGGTCCCCTCACTGGAAACGGCTCTGCTTTTTGCTCCTGGTGGGTTTAACGTCTTCCCTGCTCCTCTACGGTCACTACTACGCTACGGTGGAGTCACCCACCAGCCAGAGGATCATAGCCAGGTAAGGGGGGGGGACGGGGAGAGGGGGTGGGAGGCAGGGATGTGCAAATCCAGCATGAGGTGCCATGCACTGGGATGGGGAGGGCGGACTGGGGTGCCGGTGTGGGCCCCTTTAGCGCAGGTTATCCCAGCTGTGCCCCCGGTTGGTGGCTGGTTTGAAAAATGTGCTTGCAGCAGGCTCTGCCCGCCCCCCCCCCCCGACCCCGAGGTGTCCTGGCCACTGGGTGCTGCCTGCGGCCACCAGCCGAGCCCGGGGGTGCCCAGAGCAGGACCCCAGGGCCATGGGGAGGCTGCAGGGGTCCCCGCGGGGGTTCAGCCCATGACAGTGCAAAGAAACCATTGCTGGGAACAGGGATGGCGGAGGGTGCTCAGCCCCCGGCAGGATCAAACCCCCTCCAGCAGGCAGCCAGACCCCCCGGGAGCCCCCTGAGTCCCTGGGGGGCTGGGCTAGCATCGGAGCTGGCTGGTTGTCCTGGGGGGAAGGTTTGGCCCCTCATGGAGCTGCATTGAACTCCCCCACTGCAGGGATAGGACACAGCTGCCCCCCACCCCTGAGAAGGGGATCCCCAGGGCTGCCCCCCCACTGCTTGCAAACTCCCAGGGGCTGTGGCATTTCCCAGACTCCAGCAATTGGCGTCTCCCCCTTCGCCGTCACGTCTGCCTTCCCTGCATCCTCCAGCCTCCCCAAGCCCCTTCCCGAGTCTCCCCGGTGCCAGGCGGGCAAGAGTGCTGGGGACCCCAAGGGACCCCCAGAGAGCCCCGGGGAGGGTGTGTGGGAGCCTGTATGGCACTCGGCCTGCAGGGATCGGCTGCCCTTCTCTCTTCTGAGCATCAGGAGTGTCCTACGGGTGTCCCTGGCCTCCACGCTGGGTGCTCTTTGGTGCCATCGGTGTGACAGAGCCCGGCTGCCTGGGTGCTGCCCAGCAATGGGGGATGCTGTGGGGCCAGAGCCGGTCCTGCGCGGGGTGAGCTGAGCGCAGCCAGATTTACACTGGGAGCTGCTCGGGATGCAGCTGGCCGGGCTGCCTGGGCTCCAGGTGCTCCCTCTTCGCCAGCTGGGTGCCATCGGCTCTCCTTGCCCCCTCCTGTTCTGCCCAAGGCAGGGATCCCCTCTCCTGCCGGGGTTGTGGACCAGAGGTATCCCCAGCAGCCGGGGCAGAGGTTGGCCTGTACGCACGGTGATCGGGGCAGATCATGGCTGGGCTGTGGAGCAGCTCCCCGCAGAGAGCTTGGTCACAGAGTCACAGACTGGCCGGGGTTGGAAGGGACCTCTGGAGATCATCTCCTCCAAGCCCCTGCCAGAGCAGGGTCACCCACAGCAGGTGGCACAGGAACGCGTCCAGGCGGGTTTGGAATGTCTCCAGAGACGGAGACACCACCACCTCTCTGGGCAGCCTGTGCCAGGGCTCTGCCACCCTCAAAGTAAAGAAGTTCCTCCCCATGTTGAGATGGAACTTCCCATGCTCAAGTTTGTGCCCATTACCCCTTGTGCTGTCACCGGGCAGCAATGGAAAGATCCTGGCCCCATCCTCCTGACACCCACCCTTTCAGTATTTATAAACATTGATAAGATCCCCCTTCAGTCTTCTCTTTTCCGGACTAAAAAGACCCAATCCCTCAGCCTTTCTTCATAAGAGAGGTGTTCGAGTCCCCTCATCATCTTGGTAGCCCTTTGCTGTCCCCTCTCCAGCAGTTCCCTGTCCTTCTGGAACCGGGGAGCCCAGAACTGGACACAGTGCTCCAACTGATGTCCCTGAGAGGGGAAACTGAGGCCCACGAGGGCAGCAGGACATGCCCAAGGACCATGCTGGAGCTGGGAATGGAAACCAGCCATGCCCTGGCACAGGGTCCATGGCCCATCCCAGGAGCGGGGTGCAGAGGAGACCCATGGAATGGCAGCCGGGGGTGGTTTCCCCCCACCACATGGCAGCCACTGCCTAACCCTGCCTGGACCTGCCCCAGCTCCACGTCCCCCCACCACAGAGCCAGCCCAGGCTCCTGCCCCACAACCGATGGGACCGAGGGTCCCATCCCCTCGTCCAGCCCCAGAGAGGAGCCCAGGGCAAGGTTACTGGAGCTGACCTGCGCTCCAAACCTCTCCTGGGCTTTTCCTCATGGCTTTGATCCAACCGCTAAAGCTAGACCCAAACCAGAGCGAGTCGCCATCGCTCCGATTCCCTGTGTTTACAAACACGCCGCTCCGTGATCGCGGCTTGTCCAGCCCCAGCCGCGCACCCGAAGGAATGGGCTCTGCCCTGCCCAGGGATGCGGGGCCGGGGGTGAAACCGGGACAGCCTCGCATGGCTGCCGCGCCGTCACAGCTCCCGCTCTGCCCGCCGTCGGGGCACAAAGCGGGGGTCGGGGGAGCTCACGCGTCAGTGCCGGCAGCCACGTTGCAGGCGGGAGGTTTGTGTGAGCCGTGTCTCCACGCAGTCTTAGGGAGGGATGAAGGGGGTCGGGAGGAAGCCGACCCCCCCGACTGATGCTGGCCGCTGCCAGCACCAAATCACCTGAGGGCCAGATGGAATCACAGAATAGTTTGGGTGGGAAGGGACCTTTAAAGGTCATCTAGTCCAACCCCCTTGCCATGAGCAGGGACATCTTCGACTACATCAAGTTGCTCAGAGCCCAGTCCAACCTGACCTGGGATGTTTCCAGGGATGGGGCATCTCCCACCTCTCTGGGCAACCTGGGCCAATGTCTCACCACCCTCGGAGTGAAAAATTTCTTCCTTATATCTAGTCTAAACCTTCCCTTTTTTCATTTAAAACCATTACCCCTTGTCCTATTGCAACAGGCCCTCCTAAAAAGTTTGTCCCCATCTTTTTTATCAGACCCCTTTAGGGACTGGAAGGGGCTCTAAGGTCTCCCCGGAGCCTTCTCTTCTCCAGGCTGAACCCCCCCAGCTCTCTCAGCCTGTCCTCACAGCAGAGGGGCTCCAGCCCTCCCAGCATCTCCGTGGCCTCCTCTGGCCCCGCTCCAACAGCTCCGTGTCCTTCTGCTGTTGGTGGCCCAGCGCTGGAGGCAGCACTGCAGGGGGGGGTCTCCCCAGAGCGGAGCAGGGGCTCAGAATCCCCTCCCTCGTCCCGTTGGCCTCTCTGCTTTTGATGCAAAGATGCCGAGTCCTCCTCCAGTTCAGCGCGAAGGTGGTGGCAGCGGTGAGGACCCTACGGAGATGGGTGAAATGCTCCCGTCTCCACAGAGCCGTCCACCCTGCTCCCTGGAGGGAGCCGAATCCCCAGAGCCCCCGGCTTGGGCTGGCACAGCCCCATCCCACTCCCTGCCCAGCCATCTCCCTGAAACCCCGCCGGGGAGCTGCCAGGACCGCTCATGGCTTTAGTATTAGAGCAGACGGGATGAGCGCGGAGCTGTGCCCGGCGTCGCCGTGCTGCCCTGGCTCTGCGCCGGGGGAAGATGCTTCCTGGAGCTCGGCCCTTCGCGGTGGGATGGAGCAAATGGGTTCCAAGAACACGTTCACGTTCCCGCTTCGGCTCCTTCAAATGGCTCTGCAGGGCCCTGGGGGTGTTTGCAGAAGATAAGGCCGGAGTGTATGCTCACAACACTCGTAAACGGTGTTATCTTCCGGAAACAGGAGGTGGCCATGGACCAGAGACGTCATATTTGTGAATGGTACGGCAGTGAGAGACTGTACCCAGGCTTGGCTCGCTCCGCTGCTGTGGCTAGTGTCTGGGAAGCCACGGGCCACTCCTTCCCCGGAGCCCCATTGTGCATCAGCCGGTCCCGGGGAGGGTTGTCATCTTCTGAGTCAACCAAGCATCACGAGGCGCTTCGCCACATCCTGGCGGGTGACGTCAAAGCGTTTGGCTCCCCGACACGCCGCCAAGCTGCTGTGGGGCGGGGGGGCCTGGCCACCGCACGCCCTCCCCAGAGGGGCTTGGGCAGCGGGCACAGGCAGGATGGGTGCTGCGATGCTGGGGAGGTGCCTCCAGCAGCCCCGGCTGGGATGCGAGTGCGGGGCCGTGCTGACACGCAGATTGGCTTGATCGGGTCAGCACAAATCCCGGAAAAAGGGATGAGCAAGTGTCACACACCGTGGCTGTCCGTGGCTGGAGGTGGATCCCATCGAACATTAGCAGGAGCCAGCCTGCTGGGCTACCTGTGCCCACCTCCCTCCAGCCACCCCGAGCCCCCCGCCCTGCCCCAGCCGCTCCCGGGCAGTTTGGAAAGGAGCACAGCACCCTCCCGCTGCCAGGGCCCGGGACTTTGCCTTGTCCTGCGGGCACTGGGACCAGCTGGGGAGGAGAAAGGGAAGGGTCTGTACCAAGAAACAAGAGTGGGCGAGCTCGGAGGGCTGGGTGGGCAGAGACGTGCAGCTGGGGCTCGTGAGCCTGATGGGGAAGGGGTGGGGAGGCAGCGGGGCCGGGAGAGGCTGTTTGTGTGGGGCTCCTGGGCAGCACGAGCCTGGGCACGGTGTGTGAAGGTAACGGCTTTTGGGGTTTGGTGGTGGGTTGCATCTCAGTGGCCAAAAAAAGGGTGGGTGGCCAAACTGGGGGCTTTGGGTGCAGGGTGTTGCGTGGCTCCGGGGAGCTCGGTGCTTTGCAGGATGCTGGTTCTGGCTCTGGGTTTGGAGCAGGGAGGTTTCTTCAGTCCCTGGTCCGTCGTTCAGGTGCTGGTAATGTCGATAAGCTCCTGTTCCTGAGGCTGGTGGGCTGGGGATCTCCTGGGTCGTGAGATGGAGGGAGCAAGTGGGGCTGGGGCGGCTCGCTGGGGGCGAGCTGGGCTGACCGGCTGTGCAGAGCTCTCCTTGTAGCTGCTGCGAGACTCCTGCACGGGCGAGCTCTGCCCTGACCGGCGTGTGCCGCATGTGCCTGGCGGAGACGGGCTGAAAAAGCAGCCTCCAGCTTATCCACAAGGTCTCGTACAGCCTTTGGGTGGCCTTTCCCAGCCGGTGCCTTGCTGTGCACGGAGCCTGCCAGGGCAGCCCCGCTCCCGTCGCAAGCCGGGTGAACGGGCGGGTTTGGTCAGGTTGGGTTTATTTAGATGCTCGCGGTGCTTCCACCAGAAACGCCCTGCAGAAAGCTGCTGCTCCGACATCTCCCTGCGACGGCTCGGTCCCACCTTGGTGGACCCTCACGGCGATTTGCCCTCCCTCCTCTCCGCCAGCTCCGGTGCTCCCGGGATGAGCTGGTGGCTGGAAGGGGAGGTGGGGGCAGCGCCGTGCCCGACCCCTTCCCGGCGCTGGGGCCAGCCCCGCTGCCAGCACTCCTGTTCTGCGCGCAGCGGGACGGCCCTTTGCATGCGTTTGGAGGGCAGGATGTGGCCGTGGGGCAGGGCTACCCCGGGGACCTTGCCCCTGGGCTGGAGCGTGTGTGTTTTGGATGGTGGGGGCTCTGGGGAGCTGCCTTTTTGTGGGACGCTGAGGCAAGACACGCTGGCTCAGTTTAAAAAGCTGCCTTGCTCCACCAGGGGTGCTTGGTGGGGGACGCCTTTGCCCTCAGCGTCCCCTGCCCAGAGCTGGCCCTGCTGGGACGGTGCAAGGAGGGAGCTGGGACTAAATCCCGCGTGGCCCTGGCCCCCCGTCCACGCCTGGGGAGATGCTCCCGCCCTGGTGACAGCACCAGACGAGGCGCTGGGCTGTCCTGCCACGTCATGCCGTACCCCCGGGGTGGCACGGAGCAGAGTTCGGGTGACAAACGGGTCTGGATCCGCTCCCGGGCAGGGCTGTGGGTGCCGCTGGTGACAACGGGGACCGTGGAAGGGACGGAAACCCAATGCCCGCTGCGTCGGGCAGCATCGCGCCGGCGGGGGCTGGGGGGGAGGCAGAGCTCCGCTCCCCACCTGCCTCTACCTGTCCCCGGGCTCCCAAGCAGCGATCCCGTAACAAGGGGGCCCTTGTCTCCTCCACAATACCCCCCTTCTGGCCTGAGCACCTGCCGGCTGGGCTGGAGGCGGCGCCGGGGGGGCTCTGAAGGGCCCTTCTGTGCAGGGATGAATGGGAGCCTGTTCCCCTCCGGTGGGCTCCCACCTCCTGCTCGCCAGGCTGTGACCCTGCCCACCCCTGGCCCCCAGCCCCACGCACCCCCCCAGGAGGCCGGGTCTGCTCTGCCTGGCCCCACGGGGCTCAGGGCACCCCGAGATGCTTTGCCTCTGTCCCCCGGCGCTAAATGAAGGATCAGAGCACGCCTCAGCTGGCTCCGGGGCAGAGGGGGGGGATCCTGTACACCCCGAGACCCTCCAGATCCCACTTGCCAATTGCTTCTCCAGGGGAGCAATTAAATATCTCCTGCTGACCTGCCCGGCTTGTCCCAGCCCCGTCCCCTTCAGGCTTGGGAAGGGTGGGATGGTGGGAAGAGCCGGGGAGGTCTCGGCAGGGACACCCCAAGGCTGCGGGCTGGGCTGGGTGCAGTTTTTGGTACGTGGGGCTCCTGGAGGTGGGACCACCAGGAGACGGTGGCTGCTTTCTGCATAAACCCAGTATTTTGCAAATCCGCGGCTCTCCGCTTGCCGAAACACGCGCAGACGGGGGCGGGGGGGCACAAGCAGCGGTGGAGGGGAGCCAAGTGGAGGTGACATGGTCCTGCCCCGTGGCTCTCACAGGCGGGGTGCGGTGGCTCAGTGTCACCTCCCCGGCTGACCCCCCACTGGCTTCTTCTCCCAGCCTGCTGCAGCCGGAGCCGCTGGTCCTGGCTCCGCCGGGGACATCGCGCCGAGCCGGCAGCCGCAGATGGAACCTTGAAGGCGGCTTAGAGAGGTAAGGAGGAAGGTGCACGGAGTGCTGCTGGCATGAGCTGGGAGCCCCCTGCCCACTGTGGGGTTCCCCAGTGCCCAAGTGATGGATTTTTAACTCCGCTATACGTTTCCCCCTTTCCAGTGGGAAGTCCTTCAAGCCTTCTCCTGAGCTGGAGGAGCCCAAGCCCAGCAGAAAGCAGGTGATGGTTAGCACAGTGCCGTTAGCATCCCCGGTCCCCCTCCTTGCTGGGGTTTGTTGGGTGAAGGTCTGCGTGGGGAAGCTGGGGAGGAGCAGCATCGTCTGGAAGGGGTTCTGCTTGCATGTGTGGAGGAGCAACCTCCTCCATCCATGCCCCTGGCTCTCCCCAGGTCCCCCTGCCGTGGTTGCAGCCCCTCCCCGAGCAATTCCTCAATGTGGAGGCTGGAGCCAGCATCACCCGCCCCCTCCAACCCCGTAACACCTGGGCCACCAGCCCGGGATGGAGACTCGTGAGGGTGAACCAGGCTCTGGGAGGGACCAGTGCTGGGCTGTTCTCGTACAGCAAAAGCCTTTAGTGGGGCACCCGCACTAGGAGGTGCTGAATCTTCCATGGGGTTTATACTTTTGGGTGACTCTGTACCCCCTGGTCCTCCCAGCCCTGGTCCTGGGTACCACAGGGTGCTTTGCAGCAGGAAACCGAGACGTGAGGCAGTGACCTGCCTGGGGGACCCAGCAGAACGTATGGCGGACAAGGAGCACTTCTGTCCCTGGGTTTGTCCTCTCCTCGGTGCCTGCTGGGGGGTGGAGATGTCAGAGGGAAGGTAGACCCAGGCTGGAGACTGAACTGTCGTCCTCCTCCCTCCCAGCCGAGCCCATGCCCCCGCTCGGTGATGGCCAGAGCAAAGGCAGACCCCAAGTTTGGGGAGATCTTCCGCTTCGACACCCCCGTGCTGATGTGGGACCAGCACTTCACCCCGGAGACCTGGGACAGGCTGAGGACACGACACGTCCCCTACGGCTGGCAAGGCTTGTCCCACACAGGTACGGACCCAACCGGGATGGGGGGGGAAGGGTATGGGGCAGGGTGGGCAATGGGAGGGTGTGGGGCAGCTCGAGGGGCCCGGGGAGCCCAGCAGAAGGGACTGAAGACGTGGGGCAGGCAAAGAAGCCCTGCAGAGGAGCCAGGGACCTTGATCTCTTCCCACTCCGCCTCCCAGGGCGCGGGGCGGAAGAGACAGTTTTGCAAACGCTGTTTGCTGCATCTTGTGACATTTTCCCCGAATAAAAGCTCCAGTGTGTGCATGATTATTAACTGGGGCCGGAGGGGCTCGGACAACCCGCTCTATTGTTGTGGATGGAGATTGTTTCCCTTCCCACCCCAAACCCACTCTCTGCTCTCTCTGGCAGCCGCTGGCTTCAATCCCTGGGCTGGGAAGTGCTGGGGATGGTGGGGGGGGCGAACCGGTGGCAGCTGCAAGGAGACATTGTCGGGGGGGGACAGGGCCAGCGTGGGCAGCAGCATCCACAGGGCTGGGGCTGGAGATGTCCGGATGCATCCCCGTGCCTTGCACAGCCTCAGGTGGCCATTTTGGAGCAGGCTTAGGAAAGTGGGGGGCTGCAGGGGGTGACACCAAGCCTGGGAGAAGAGGGACCGGGATGGACGGGGCTTGGAGCAACCTGGTCTGGTGGGAGGTGTCCCTGCCCAGGGCAGGGGGTGGAACTAGATGATCTTTAAGGTCCCTTCCAACCCAAACCGTTCCATGATTCTGTGACTGGCTGGTGTCACCCCATCCCACCTGTAGACCCCTCTCCTGCGCGAGGGTGGTGTGAGCTTTCTTGTGTGCTGCTCCTGGATGTGCTCTTGTGCAAGCTTGTCTGTGCCTGCTGTTGCACGCGCACGTGCCCGCGTGGGCTGGTGCACACCTTCTCCCCGCTGATGGCCCCATCCTGCTCCCTTCCAGTGGTGGGCAGCACCCTCCGGCTCCTCAACGCCTCCGCCAACAGGCGCCTCTTCGACAGGGACGCCTTCCCCGGGAGCTGCGTCCGCTGCGCTGTGGTAGGCAACGGCGGCATCCTCAACGGCTCGCGGCAGGGCAAGGCCATCGATGCGCACGACCTGGTCTTCAGGTGGGGACGGGTCCCGGGCAGGATGGGGCCATGGGTGCTGGGGAGAGGCCAGCCCTGGACCCGCGTCCTGCACTTTTCCCACAGGCTCAATGGTGCCGTGATCAAAGGCTTCGAGGAGGACGTGGGGACCAAGATCTCCTTCTATGGCTTCACGGTGAACACCATGAAGAACTCCCTCATGGCCTACGAGGAGTACGGCTTCACCCAGATACCCCAGGCCAAGGTGAGACCCCGAGGGTTTGTTGGGGAGGTGACCCCAAATTGTCCCCTGAGGCTGGGTTTGCCCCCCAAACCTTCTCCCCATCTCAGGAGCCCTCAGTCCTTGCCCTGCTGCCCTGCAATGCCCCAAAGCCTCCCCAAGTGCCACATCTGTGTCCCCGCTGCAGGACCTGAGGTACATCTTCATCCCCTCGGACATCCGCGACTACATGATGCTGAAGTCGGCCATCCAGGGCAGCCCAGTCCCCGAGGGCTCAGACAAGGGGGACAAGTGAGTAGCACCCCAAGATCCCCCCAGAACCTTCGGTGACTCACCGGAGGGAGCGTGCCTTGCCTGCCCTCACCCCACATCTGTCCCTGCTGGGATAAACCCCAAGTAGCCCCAGGACTCCGGTGACGTGAATTGTGCCCTTCTCCTCGCCCCGCTGCAGGCCACAGAAGTATTTTGGACCGGAGGCATCTGCAGAGAAGTTCAAGCTGCTGCATCCTGATTTCTTGCAGTACCTGACAGCGAGGTGAGGATGACGAGGGCCACGGCTGCTGCCCGGCTCTGCTCCAGGCTGGGCGCAAGACCACCTGCCTCCTGCTGCTGCTGTCTCGGTGGCTGCCCAGTATCAAAGCGCAGTCCCAGTCCTCCCCAGGCGCTGGAACCACCTCTGTCCTGCTGTCTGCGGATAAAGCAGAGAGATTTGTCCCCCGCCATTCCCATTCACTGCAGCACAGTTCATGTCCCCCCCCGGCAGGGAGGCTCCCACAGCCTTGCTGCTCTCACCTCGCCTCCCATTTCCCAAAATAAATTAAATTTTGACCTGGTCTAACAGGAGCAGAGGTAGGGCCCAAAGGGATTGTCTTTTCTTACCTTTCATGAGAGCAGGCGCCTGGGTTGGGGTGACTGCAAACAGCAGGCGGGTGCCTTTCAGCAACCTGCAGCCAATGAGCTGAACCTTAGGAGCAGCCACCAGAGAATCCACACGAGCACTGTGTTTCACTCGGTGCTCCTGCCTTACAAAGTGCATGGTGGGGGCTGGATGGGTGCTGGGTGCTGCCGGGTCTGGTGCTGGGGCCCAGGGTGTCCTGCCAGCCATGAGCCCCCCCCGACTGTCCATGTCCCCCGGCAGGTTCCTGCGGTCGGAGCTCCTGAACACGCAGTACGGCTCGCTCTACATGCCCAGCACCGGCGCACTCATGCTCCTCACTGCGCTCCACACCTGCGACCAGGTAAGAGGCCACGGGGCCACCTTCCCCCTGGCGACCCCCACCTTTGGCTGCTGGGGGCTTGTGACCAGCTGCTCTTGGTGGGGACCAGCATGTCCTTGTGGCTGTCCTACATCTGCCACCTCATGTCCCTGGAGGGGGCGGTCGTAGTGCATGGACCACCTGAAGTGGAGCCTTGACCCTGTCTCTTGTCTGTCTGTCCCACCTCCCTCCCTGCAGGTCAGTGCCTATGGGTTCATCACCGCCAACTACGAGCAGTTCTCGGACCACTACTATGAGCTGGAGAAGAAGCTGCTGGTGTTTTATGCCAACCATGACATGATGCTGGAGGCGGCGCTGTGGAGGGGGCTGCACCGAGCAGGGATCATGACCCTCTACCAGCGGTGAGGCTGGGTGGTCACCTACGGGGGCAAGTCCAAGGACTCCTGTGGCTCTTTCTCCTCTTTCCTGAAGGCCACCTTCTCCCTGGCGAGGGCTCTCCCCAGCTGGCCAGCCAGCCCAAGGAGCGGACCCTCCACACTGCAGCAGTGGTGTGATGGTCAGGGGCAAGGTGAAGCTGGTGGAGAAATGTTGCATTTCCTCAGGGATCTCCAGCAACGTTTCATGGCTCAATGTGATTGAATGTGGCCTTTGAGGCGCCAAGAAGCACCACAACACGTGGCTGTGACCTCCCAGCCCCATGAACACGGCTGGGAAGCACAGAAGGGGCTGGAAGAAGATGCTGGAGATGTGTATGTGTGGCAGCCTCTGGCTGGAAGAACGCCCTTCACCTTGCCATCGTGCCCCCGTTCAAATGCTCGTCACCATGGTGGGACAACAGGCATGATGAATCCTTGCACTGGAGACTAGATCATCCAGCTAACGGGAAGGTTGGAGAACACCTCCCTCCCGGCCTGCAGAAAGCCCCAACTCCAGCCAGGTTTATGTGTGCCACTTTCTAGAAGGACCTGGTTGCCTCCATGATCAATGGGAAAGCCAGCGGCTTGGCTGCCCTCTCCTGTGACAGGCGCACAGCATGCCCTGTCATTTTCCTCTTTCTAGGTCATGGTGTTTTCAAACAAGGATCTTAAACAGCTAAGAGCAGCGGTACTGCAGCTCAGCTGGGACATCAGAAACGTGGCTGGTTTTGAGCAGCCTGGAGATGAGAGCTGGCCTACAGCCCACCCGGGTGGTACTGGGTTTGTTGGGTTTTTCTCGCACAGGGACCGTGTGGTGCCCTCCAAGTGCTTTGACAAGGCAGCCCCATGCCAGGTGGGTCAGGGAACCTGCTAGCTCGTTGGGTCAGACTAAGTGACTGTCACTTTCCTCCCAAACAACCTGAGGGAGGTGAAGTTCTTGAAGCCTTCAGCCACCCCGGATAAGCCAGCGCTGCCAAGGAAGACCCGCTGGGGAGGCCACTCCAGCTGGTGGTGGCCGGAGGGTTGACACGGCACAGCAGTGGGAGCAGTGCCATGCGAGACAGTTTCCCGCTTTGTGTAATTACATAAATGTTGAATGAGCATTTTCTTACATGCCTATTTCTGTTGTTTTGGCAAACGGGGTGGGGTGAGGCCCCTACCTCCCCCAGCAGAGGGGCTGTAGCGTGTAGCAGAGCGAGCCCCCGACCGGAGAACAGCCCAAGGCGGGGATGGGAGCCGGCTTAAAGGGTGGAGATGGGCTGGCAGGGAGACCTGGTGCCCAGCGCCGTGACGGATCTGTGGGAGCAGCTCCGAGCACAGCCGTCTTCCACTTGGGATGCGGTTGTGCTGTACCGTCAGCTGGGGAGGAGCGATTTACTGCAGCGATGGCAAGAGAGAGCCTGGCCATGAGCCAGGGAACCTCCAACCCCCCTCCAGCTCGCAGCAGGCTGCTCCCAGCCAGTTCAAATGAGCATTACCGAGGCTTAGTCTCTAAGCCTGTTTCAGATGTAATCTCCGGCTTGGAGCCCATCTTATGTTCCCAGGTCTCAAATTAACCTTTGTTTGCATCAGGGCCACCTTACAATGGTACCAAGGCAGCCTGTTAGGCCTGTTTTTTATTCACAAGCACTCAGCAAAACGTCTTTCATGACAAGAACGAGCCTGATCCTCACATCACCTGACCAAGACAGCACTAAAACCTCCTCAAACCAGCTCTGGCCGAACCTCGGCACAGCCCACGCAGGTGACTCTGGACGTGGCCATCAGCAGCACCTTGATGCGCAGACGCAAAACAAACAGGTCTGAAAAAGGAGCGCCGTCATGGTGCAGCATCCTGCCAGGAATCCCGTCCAGCTCGTGGGCAGAGCTGTTTGTGCACACGAGGAACTCAGGACGCACACCCTCCTTTCCCATTTCAAAAAGGGAGGTTTTTCTCGCCAAGGGTGTAGCCCAGCCCTGGAGTTAAACATACTCCATTTTAAGCGCTCACCAGACAAAGAACCTGATGGCTGTTCTACTGCCTCTCCCTTCCAGCTTCCAAGCAGACCACAAGAATCATTTCTGTCACGTCCTGGATTAGCTGTAAGTAGTTTTGTCACACCGTTACCGTGAATTGCCTTTATTCAACTTTCAGTGTCTGCACACGCTTAAGTCTTTCAGTATCGGGGAGAAGCAGGTTTTGCTACGAAGGGTAAGCTCACAACTGCTTGAATTTCAGAAAGCGTTTTAACCCCAAATCCTTTCTACCTGCTCAAAACCATTTCTGTTCAAGTAGACAGCCTTTACCAAAAAAAAAAAAAAACCCAACACACAAACTCAACTTCAGCTCCCAGTATTTTCTGTAACTTATTTTATTCTGGAGGAGAAGACAGCAGGGAATCACTTTTTCCTCCAGCCAGCTGTAGATCAGGTCCTAGTGGAAAAAAAGATAGCGTCAGAGCAAAGCAACTGTCAACTGGAAAGCTCCCGATTTGCGCTATTTCAGCGAGAGCACAGGTCTCGGGAGACAAAAACTTGCTCCCCTCCCAGCCAATGGCACTAGTACCCAAATCCTCTTTGGCTTTACTTGGAACTTACCCATGATGTGGTGGCAGAAACCACAGAGCAGGGAGGAGGAGCCCGCAGTTATGCACAGGTGGCCGTTTTACACCCTTCTGAATAACATCTCAGTGGCAACTTGCGAGACCCACTCCAGAAGAGTCTTCTCTCTTGCTTCTAGAGTTGAGAGACACCACAAAGAATGCTCTAAGCACTTTCCTAAACAAGTTCACTCTGAAACAATTCCTGCCCCCCTCTATTCTCAAAGCACTAAGTAGCTTTTACTCTTCCGACTCATCACCAGGCTGCCTCTTCACTTTTTCCCCCCCTCTTACTCCTTGGAAGCCAAAAGCCCCACAGGCGCTTTCCCAGTGACTGGTCAAACTTGGAACGCAGCTCTATTGACAGAGCAACCACTCTGACTGCTGGTTTGCAGTACCATTCCCTCCCCTTTTGCATACCAACCTTGATTTCTTCTTAAGGAAGTCCACTGTCGTCAAGTTTGCCGGTCAGCCTGTCACTGCATTTTATTGATCTTCTGCAAACAAATACAAATTCTGTTAAATAAAGCGTGAAATTATTTAGCAGAATGCAGCTGTCAGCTACCTGGAGACAAAGTGCTGTTACAGCGTGTGTATTCAGTGACTCTACATCAGGTAAGATAAAAATGCATTTCTTATCTGCCCTTCAGCCAGCCGCGGTGCCTCACTGTTTGGATACACAACTTAAAAGCTCTTCGTGAATCCAAACTCTGCTATGACAACAGCAGCCAGCGCTTACACTCCCTGTACCTGAGCCTTGTTGAGAGCTGGCTGCTGAACAGCCTGTGTGTCTGGGACAGGGCTTGTGCTGCAGTCACACATTGCAAGGGCAGGAGGAAAGGGAAGGGACGCTGCTTTTGCCCTGCTGATGCCACTCGTGTCACCTGAGTCTTTGCAAGGGGTAGGAGACCCGCTAAGGGGAAATACGTAAGCCTCAGTGAACAGTTGTTTCTCCCTCACAGCTGAGTTGTCGGACAGGGATAACAGCACATCACAGGCTCAGTTTCTCTCCTGCCCTTGGCTATATAAACTCCTCAAGCTCTACAAAATCACATACAGCAAAGACACCCAGATGCTGACATGCTGATGACCAGTGTTCTTCCTGATGTATTTTTCCTAGTAAGCTTTCAAAGACTAGGTATTCTGCTCAGCAGATGAGTCATATTGCCTACAGATCTGACATATAATTAATGAATTAAAACCAAGCAGTGTGCAATACTGAAGCATTCTCTTACCATCTTGAAGCCCAACTTGGCAGCTGCCCTCTTGCCAAAGCGGTCTTTGGGCAACGCTACAGCCCCAGGATTCTGCAGGACGATTTCCTCCTACATACAAGTTGCATCGAACACCGTTAGCAATCATACTTCAAACAGTCTGTCTGCTCCTTTCTTCTCCACCCCTTCTAACAAAAAACAGCACTGGGTCACAGAGCAGGAATTAGAGAGGAAATTTTCCATTCAAAGCCAAGCAATTTTTGTCTCACAAACTCAGCACAGAACAAAAAGACAAAGAAGTGTGTTTGACAGTGAGTTGTCTCACTCAGAGAAAAGAAACTTTGGGAGGTGGATGCTATTTAAATCCTTGCTTGGGAAAAAAAAAACCCACCAGCTCTGAGACTGCGGTGGTTTAGACCCTTTTTACCTGTTTCAAGCAGACATCCTCCTCATCATCATACAGAAACATCTAAATGCGACTTTCTCCTTGCACACAAGAATAATCCATTCATCAAGGGTGTACATTGTCTATGGGTTTATCTTGGACAAATGCATTTAAGAAAACGTAAGACAGATAAATCCCTTCTGGGGAAGGGTTCTTCAGGGTGTGTCCTTTCCAGGATGACCCTTTGCTGTGTGTGAACTGCACCTCCCCACCCCCCGCAACCCGACGCAAGTTTGAAACTGTCCCAGGGCACCTCCAGGTAGGCAAACAGAACAATTACTCTTTCACTAGGTCTATTTCTGTGACAAACACAGTTATGAGATGAGCTGTGTCGAGTATCTCCATAATGGGCTGTCATCCAATCCCTCCTACTTGTAATCCCTTCTACTCTTGCTCATCTCTGACCACGCTGACAAGCAGGTGCTCTACCAGCCACCAACAGTAAAATTCCCATTCATCCTGTGCTGCCTTTCAACTTGTGCTCCATGGCAGCAGAGGGCTGCACACTCAGGTGGCAGCTGCAACAAAGCTACAGCCTTGATTGACTTAATTACATTAATCAAGCCATTAGGCTTTTATATCCCCTCCCAGTAGGCCAGGGACACAAAAGGATATCATCTGACATGATGGAGTCTTACTTCCATAGCCCGGCAAGAGGAGAATAAATTAGACTATGACAACACAAATGCTGGTGTTTCTCACCATCATGCAGCTGGTGCAGGTTTGCTGTCAGTCCAGTGAGGGAACCAGCTTCCCAGGCAGGTGAGTGGTTTTGCCCTTGCTCGACGCCATGCCATGCTCTGAAAGAGGAAGGGGACAGAGAGTCAGTTCAAGTAGCAGACTGTTCTTTTACCTTTGTGTCTTTAATGCTGAGCCTCAGAGTCATGCTTCCACAGAGGAAAGATTAATTTCAGACAGGGATAACTTTATCATCACTTGCTCAGCTTCCACAGCAGCCAAACCTGGACCACGCGGGGCCATCCCAAAAGCCCAAGCCTGTTCCCGACTCTGTGCTTTGGGCGCTCCTCACCCGGGCCGCCACCACACCTGGGGGCACCTGGGGACAACTCACCCCACTGATCTCCCTCTGCCTGGGCGCTCGGTCTACTGTGATGGGTAATGCTGGCTCGATATAAGCCTCACTGCTTGCAGACGCTGTACCATCACGCTGAGCGATACCAGCCGCTGTATTAAATACTCTCCCACAGTTGGGGAAGAACTGGTACAACCATAGTCAAAACCTGCGAGCTGAGCATCGCCCGGACCAGGCCGTGCTGCTCGGAGCACCCCCCGCACGGAGAAGGCCTGAGCCCCCTCCAGGTGGCGAACAGGAGCCGCGGGGCCCAGCGCAGCCGGGCCCTGCCTCCACCCACCCACCATGGCGGCGGTGGGGGCACCATTACAGCCCCACAGGCAGACGTCGAGGCCTCGCCCCACCCCTCCAGAAAGCCGCGGCGGGGCGCAAGAGTGCCCCGCTCCTTTTCCCGCTGTCCCCGCGCCCGTCGGGGCCGCCGTGCCCCCGGATGGCTGCCGATAGCGGCCCGCCCCACTCACCGCCCTCGGCCCCGCCGCCATGTCGTCCCGGAACCACCGCGGAGAGGGAGGGGCCTGGGGCCGCGCGCGCCCGCTGAGTCTCGCGAGAGGCGCGGGGGCTGATGGGAAGTGTGGTCCCGTCCCTCAGCGGCGGGACGCGGCCGCCATCACCGGCCTCCCCCAGCACCCGGGCACCGTGCCCCCGGGGGGGGCCTGGGATGTCCGGGGGACCCTAGTGTAATAAGTAACTAAAGGTGATTTGCTGATCGAACAAGTTAAGCAAGAGGAACGAACCCATTGTGGCAGTCTTGAGAACTCCCTGTTTAACCAGAAGAGACATGTCCACAATGTTATCTTGCTACATCAACATGGGATCTCCTGTTTGACAAAAAGCTTAACCACAATGTAATCAGAATGTATTGTTTTAAGCTGATTCTGTGACCAACATTTTATCTAAACTACCTCAAGCAAGAAGCTACAGAGGGGCGTACCGAAGATGTCGAAACCAACCTCCGTGAAGATAAAAAGAGCTGCTCAGCTTGCTTGAATTTGCGAGCCTTTGGTGGAGCTGCGACTCCCCGGCCGCCCAGCGCTGCTTTTGCCTTCCTACCTCAATAAATATTTATTGAATCTAATTTGGACTCGATTTATTTTAAATTCAACTATAACACTAGGGTGTGACAGTGGGTGTCTGGGGGACGGGGCTCCTCTGAGAGGAGCCACGAGCAGGGCTTGCTCCTTGGGTCCATCCTCTCGCTGCTGGGTGGAAATGCCAAATACGAGAAAGACAAAGAAATAAGTGTGTGTAATTTGTCACTAAAGTGAGGCTTGACTCTCCCAGAGGCTGCTTCTGCGGCTGTTGCCTCGCTCAAGGGCTCAGCAGCCGCTGCAGGAAAGCCATGGAGGTGGATGGGGTCACAATTATGGAATCACAGAATGGTTCGGGCTGGAAGGGACCTTAAAGCCCACCCAGTGCCACCCCCTGCCCTGGGCAGGGACACCTCCCACCAGCCCAGGTTGCTCCAAGCCCCGTCCAGCCTGGCCTTGAACCCCTCCAGGGATGGGGCAGCCACAGCTTCTCTGGGCAACCTGGGCCAGGGGCTCACCGCCCTCACAGGAGAGAATTTCTTCCTGATATCTAATCTAAATCTCCCCTCTTCCAGTTGGAAGCCATTACCCCTCCTCCTATCACTACATGCCCTGGTAAAAAGTCCCTCTCCAGCTTTCCTGTAGGCCCCCTTCAGCCCCGGTGATACAGGCTCATCAGCCCAGAGCTGGGCCTGGGCTGCACACACAGAGCTTTTGCATCGTCATGCTGCTTGTTAATTGCATTTATTCATTCTTCATGTGCCCTGTTTACTAGGGAGACGCGCATGATTGTACTTAGCCCGCTAAATGCTTCAAAAGGCTTGAACAAGCATTAGCTCATGTAGGAAGGGGCACACTTCAAAAAGACTAATTAGCTGGAGATTGGGGATTAGTCAGAGATTAGTTAGTAAATGTATGTGCTGTGCTTTGAATATGTGATGCTTGCAGTATGTGCTATGATTGTCCTTCGCTGTTAAAAACTGCTATGAAAGCTAGATGGGATCCTGTACATTATGAACAATAAGAAAGTGGAAATGGAACCAAGGGGAGGAAAAATACAAACAGCTGATACCCACTTTCTTGCCCCAAAGCTTTATCCACTCTTGTGAAAAGCTGCAGTGACTGGAAATAGAAAGGAGACAAACCTGAGTCTGAGAGGAGAGAAGTCTGGGTACAGGTGAAAGCCCCATATTTAATGGGTGTCACCCCTGAAATGTCTGAAAAGCGGGGGATTCACAGTCCCTTGGGGCATTTGAATCGAAGATGTGCTCGTGGAAAGCCGCCTGGTTCCCTGCAGCGATAGCAAGAGTAAGCTTCCTACATTGGTGTTGTACGGTGCGGCCAACTCCTCTGTTGCCTGACCTGGCTGCCTGGATTGCTGCGTCTGTGAAAGCAACACCTCCTGTTATCCTGAAGAGCGGAGTGCTGCGGGCTGGAGGGAAGAGCTGCCGAGGAGCTGGGTGTCTCTCTGCCTCCGAATTCCTTCCAAGGGCAGGGAGACGGCTCCGTGCTGCTGCCTGCACCGGCCCTGTGCTCTGGGAGGCCCCTCTCTGGGCAAGGCAGTCAGATTCCCAGGGAAAGGCAGCATGACTTCACGTTTATTTTTAGTGCCTGGATCCTCCTGGCCTTGCTTCTATTTTAAAACCTGTTGGCTGTGGGTTTTTTCCTCCACAGCATAGATTTAACCCGACTCATGGGTGCTTTGTTCTCCAGAATGGCCCATATTGTTTCTTAAAAGTCTCTCTTAAAAAGTTAACAGACTGCAAGAGGCATTTTTTTTTTAATTTTTTTTTTTTTTTACAGTGGTGAAAGAAGGCTGTAAAGAGATGCCAACCTGCTGTTAAAAATAAGCGGCTTCCAACACAAGTGGCTGACTACGAGGTCTTCCCTGGCCCTCTGTGCCCTCTGCTAGTTGCAGGAAGCCTGGCAGGTTGGGCAGGAGCCTGGAGGCAGCAGCTCCCATGCTCTGCTGAGAGGACACGAGAGAGCTTCAGCGCCTTCCTACCCCACAGGAGCCTGTCCCACTGGTGTTTGGCCCGGTGGGAAGGCGGATGATGATACAGAATGGCAGTCATTAATGCAGCCTTCATTGAAGTGGCCTTTGCTCTGTGAAGATGTGGCTGGCAATCTGCCTGACTACTTTTAGCTTTCTGAATAAGCAAATACATAAAACCCCATAACTAGAATTAGCCCTTTAAGTCCCCGAGGGACATAAGGTTTTTAAAATTAAACAAAGCAACTAAAATCCTTCCTTGTGTAGAGTTCAGATCCTGGAAGGAGAGAAGATAGACTCAGATGTGCTGAGAGCTTTGCCACCGTCTTGATTTTTGGGTGGAAGCTGCTCAGACCATAGATTAACTGTCTACTTGTGCCTATAAATGGATGAGCTGTGCAAGGTACCAAGTAATGAACGGATTCAACAGTTAAAAGCTCAGGAGAACAGCATGAGCTAAGTGAGCAGTAGATTGGCTGTCATTATCCGTGGGTGCAGTGCATAGGTAATGTTTCCAAGCATATTTTAGAGGCAGATCAAAGACCCTGGATGAAGGGAGATGGTCGTCGCCTCACCCATGCCCATACTTTCTGAAATCTCTGCAACTTCGAATCAAGTTTTCTCAGCAGTTCCCTTTAGAGGGCGTCCATGTCACACACATCTCTGGCGTGCAAACTTCACCCGGGAGCTGCAGTACAAGGCGAAGCCTCCCAGAGGTCAGCAGAACATGGTGGCTCTTCAGAAGAGTCTGTGAACCTTCCTAGGGATGCGAAGGGAGTTACGGCCTGGTTTGAACAGTTCTGGTTGAACATATTCTCCTTCCTCAGGCAGTTGCAATGCTGTCCCAAAGGCAATTTGGACATAATTTTGATAGATCTCCATCAGTTACAGTATTTTCTTGCTACAGTCTTTGAAAGGACTTCTGTTTGTGTTGAATGAGTAAGGAATGCTATTAAAAAGGCATGGGGATCTTCTATGTGTGAATGTTTTGGGGCTGCTCTCAACTTTGTGTCAGAGGATCTGGAGGGGATTTCTTCCTCCAGCTACATTAAGCCCCCGTCTTTCTGCTTTCTCAAGGCCCTTCAGTATCTGTCCTGCAAAGCCACAGCACTACCCTCTGCAAAGAAGTCTGAACTCTGCTGTAGGGTATTTGGTTATCCCTAGAGCAGATAACAGGAGAATGGGCAGAATATGTGACAGAGGAAAGGCAGAAGGACAAACGGAAATCAATGACAGAACCTCTCCAACTTCAGCTGCGCTTTGATCCCACGCTTAAATTGAAGGACGAGATCTCCTCCCAATTTCCCACCCGTTTCCCCTCTTGGCTGCCTGTAAGTCCCTCCAGGGAGAAGCTCCCCATGCTTACTGACAGCAATTTGATTTCCTTTTGATTTCCCCTTCTGCCTGTCCCCGTCCCACTCTGCAGACAGGGTTCCACAAAGCCTGGAGAAACAAAGCATCCGTTCATTCAGAGCCGCCCTGCTGTGGTTATCATCTCCGACATATGGCCGGGGGAAGAAACCAGGGTATTTGAAGACATTAAAAAGCATGTCCCCCATTGCTAACTGCGTCTGGCAGGCACCAGCCCCCTGCATGGCTGGAGCGTAGGAAGCACGAGGAGACGCCGAGGTGCAGGGGGTAGCTGGATTGATGCTTGTCTCTGTTACATGTGCTGCGTGCACAGCAGTGCACAAAGAACCGTCCCCTGGGGTACGGCTGGAGATCGCTTGCTGGTATTTCAGGTGCCAGACTTCCGAGAGAAAAGATCTGTAGTGTTAAAAGCCTGCCACGAGGTCCCAGATCCTGGTGTCTGCTGCTTCAAATCAGTCCCAAGAAATACCAGAAGGACTCTTTGGAGCTCAGTAGCAGACAAGCAACATCTTTCCGCTCAGGACAAAGCATGCTGCAGACAAAATGTCCTTCCCTTCTCCCAGCAGCAAAGCTCTTAAGCCTGCATTTAATGTTAAATACACGCTTAAACCCATTCCTCCTCAGCGTGTCCTGTGTGCTTACGTAGAATTTTAGCGGGCTCAGAAATGCTCTGCTGTAACTGGGGCCTGTCTAAAGCCTGAACCTTGTACGTTGAATAACAAGACCTTTATTTTCCAGGATATCTGCAAGGAAGGGATGGCTTTTCTGGGAGCATGGTGGTATCTGCAGGCAGGGCTATGGTATGGAGTCCTGCAGGTGGAGAAGAGAAAAGGTTGCCTTTTCTCCTCCCGATGGTGCTGAACAGCAGAAGAAATGGCAACTTCAGCCACTGACTTGATCGCTTCAGGTCTGGTGTCCCAGCTAGGCAAAGTGACTGTCTTGTCAAAGCCAGCCAGATTGCGTTCACAGCTTCGTTCCTCAGAGGAGCCGATCAGAACAGAGAGCACACAACAAGTTGTTCCGATTGCAGGGCGTGCATGGTTAAAACCTGGGGCCAGACATATGTACCTGTTGAACAATAGCAGTAGGAATACGGCTTCTTCATGGATGAATGTGTTTAATTTAAAATATATATCCTCAGAGCACACCCAGAGATGGAAGATGTGTACAGCTATACAAATGCACTCAAAGATGGTAGGAAAAACTGTAAAGCTGTGAAACCAGGAGTAAGATTTCCATCACAGAAGGTCTTTAAGGCCATGCTAGATAAAAAAATTACCAGGAACTGAGAGCTGACCTTGCTTTGGCCAAAGAGATGGATCCTCTCTATTTCCTTTGTCTGCCTGAGGGATTAAAAGCGTGGTAAGCAGAAAGGGAGTCAGATGGTATAAAAACAGCTAGGCAATATTAATAAGGAGCTTTTCAGGTCCTCTTTTATCACAAACAGTATTTCTGTTTGCCTGGATTACTCGGCCAACCAGTCGTTGCTTCAGTCAACCCAGTCTGCATCGTCATATAAGCAATATTTCATCTATCAAGCTTAGATACAAGAAATATGCCAGGCACGTGCGGAGCGAACAAGCATATTCTTGCAAGTAATTAGCATAAGCTGCACTGAGGTCAAGCGGTTGTGTCGGAGCACAGTACAAATTGCCAACATTTCTTCCTACTGAAGATGGAGAATCGCGAATGCCATGTCTCTGGCTCACCTCTTGCTTCCCATTGTTTATACCAGAAGAAGGAGATAATTGTTTTGAGGTACTTTTAAGAATAGCGTCTCTGCTACGTTTGTTGCTTAGTGGGAAAGAACGTGTTTAAATAATGAAAGGTCACATTATTTCAGGTCCCATTGGGTAATTTTTCTTGCCCTTATGCAGGGGAAGCAGGCCGAATGCCTAATTTGACCATGTTCGAAGTGGTAAACTGAGGTCTCACTGGATTACAGAGGGCAGTTGGTTAAAGGCGTGCAGTGATTCCTCTTGCTGTCTGTAAGAAGATCTATTGAGGGCAGCCTCCGGGTGACATCTCCTTGAGGGGGCCCTGCTGCAGGGTGTCAGACCGAGGGCCATCCAGACCAATGTTGTTTTTCCAAGAAATGCCCAAAATGGATGACTAGGAAAGTGCAAGAATGGGGGGATTACTTATGATACATCTCCCACTACCCCACCAGCCATTTGAGGGGTGTGAACTTCGAGAGCCAGATGGTAGTTCAGTCCCTCCACTAACGGGTTTTCTCTGGAATGGAGGTTTCGGTAACTTTGTTTTCCATGAACTTGCCCCGTTCCTGTGTGAACCTGTAACAGCCGTTCCCTCCAGTGGGGAGGACTTGCCCAGGTCAGCCTGTGCTGTGAGAGGGACCGGCTTCCTTTCATTTGTTCTGTGTCTGGCTCCCCTTAGTTTTTTATGATGGCCCCAAGTTCTCGTACAGGAGGAGACCATGTATGGTCCTGCCTGTGCGGGTAGAACTTATGGATCTACTTATCCTTCCCTTCTCTTTGGGCTCCCAAGTCTGATTTCTTCAGAATAGATCAAAGAGTGAGGGTAGCATTGTGTTAAACCACTAGTTTCCTAGAGAATGTGATCTGTCCACTTGCAGATGGCTTTTATGGTCTCCAAAGCCTCCCATGGATTAGCCCACGGTTGACTGTATAAACATTTTCTCTATCCCACATCCTGCTTCCATAGCATGTCTCATACTCACTTCTCTGTCCTTTTGCTCAGTCCAAACATCCTGCAAAAAGCCTCCAGCTCTTCTGGAGCCTTCCTCACTCCTTTTCTCCCCAGCCTCTGCCAGGTGACAAATAACACTCAATCAGCCCAACAAAACCCCCAAATTCTTGGAGACCTGCGTATGATGGGGAGACTCATGGGCCTTTCTGATTTAATTACTGACAGATGCGCTGCTGCTTTTCTGTTGACCTAATGCTTCTGCTGTCGCATAGAGGTCGGTCTGTCTTCAGCCATCTCTCCCCCTGCGCTTTTCGAGTGCTCTCCTTTCTCCCTTCAGCTGTCATCTCGAGCAGCCTTGCTGCTGAAGGAGGTGGGCGGGAGAACACGCACCGCGGGAGATGGCTGATCTTCCGTAGCACTTGTGCTCAGGGATGGGAGAACTCAGCCGCAGCAGCATCCTCATCCTCATCCTCATCCTCATCCTCCTCCTCCTCCTTCTCCTTCTCCTTCTCCTCTCCTTGCCATCTCACGGGGAGAAAGCCCCACCATGGCTACCCAGCACCGCTGTGCAAGCTCTGTGGCTGGGGGAGTGCTGCTGGGGGGGTAAAGGGGGGGTTATATCATGGGAGCTGGACGTACACCCCTTTATCTAGCAAAGCAGGGGCTGCACATGCCGGCACTCCCCCCACAGACTGCAGAGAGGGAGCTGCTGCAGCTCGCTGGTCTCCAGGTGACCCCCTTCCCTGGCAGCTGGTGGGGGGCATGGCTGAGGCTTAGGGGGGGTCCTGGGGGTTCCTTCTGCCAGACCAGCAGTGGGGCAGGCAAACTGAGGCAGGGGTAACCAGGGCAGTGTGGGGGAGGGGGGTAATGTCTCAAACCACAGCACCTGATTTACCAGAAGTTGTGTGTGAAGTGCTGCTGACTTGGAGCAGCTGGCAAAAAAGTGTAAACAATTTCCCCCTTCCCAAATCATTATTTAAACAGTATAAAGGTCTCTGTAAATGTTTAAAACAACAACACGGTTGGGAGGGGAAGGAGGAAAGACAAACAAGTTTGCTGTTTCAGCTTTGCAGAAACAAATCTTCATTTTTGGCAGGGTTTTATTCATCCAGAGGATCCAGCTGCCAACACGCTTTGCAAGGCTCCAAATTCATAATCGCTTCCCTAACATCTTCCTCCAAGAGGCTGCAGTTTGGCACAGGCACCACCTTTGATGTCTGAGTTTGGCGACCACCCCGTGCCTTAGGAGCCCAGTTCATGGCCAGGGCATCTGCGTGGCTGTGAGTGCTCCTGACGATGTTTTTCTTTCCCAGACTTAAGGTTCGCGGTGGTCAAAGCTCAGCAGGAGCCAGGGAGCTCAAAGGAGCAAGGTGCTGTGGGCTGGCTGACCACTGGGGTACCTTGCCTGCATGTGAGCAGGGCAAGAATCAGGAGACCCTCTTTCCCCTGAGCACCTCTCTCAGGAAATGGGGGCTCCCATTTCCCTGCCCCTCCTTCCCTATCTGCCTCGGTAGAGCTGCCGGCACCTGGTGCATTACCGCAGCAGAAACCCTGTGTAATTCCTGTTTGAACACACAGCTGGCAACATGACTTTAACTAAATCAGCATTTTACTGCTAAAGAGCTGGAGCTGTATCCTGGTTTGGCTCCAGGCTGAGAGGGATTTGATCAGAAGCCCTGGGTATCGCAGGCTGCTGGAGATCAGTGGCTGCTCTCCAGTCTCCACGCGGATCTGGAGATCCAGATCCCGAGCCCTCGAGCAGGAGCATCGTCTGTGTGGGACCTCAGGGGAAGGAGGCCATCCTTCTCAGCGTGGGGGAGCCTTTGGGCTGGGAAAATGAGGGTACATCTGTGAGGAGGACATATGAGAACAAAGTCCCTGGGGAGCAGAGGAGCACTGTATTCCCCACCATCCTGCCTGAGGTCTCAGCTGGTCACCAGCCCCCAGTCAGGGCTCGTTTCTGCCCAGTCCCACCTGCTCTGCTCCCACCCAACCAGGGAAGGGGCTTGTGCTCCTGCCCAGCCTTGTGTTTGCCCCTGTCTCCCCTCTGGCCCAATCCTGCTCGGTCCCATGTGAGCTGTGGGGTATGTATCACCTCAGCATCCATAGCTGAGGAGCTGCTTTCTGCTATGAGATGCCTCTGCTGTGAGTTGCTTTGGCTGGTGTGCGCAACCTGTATTGCTATAGAAATGCGTTCTGATCTGCTGTATTTGCTCTACGCTCTCTAGAACGATGCTTCTGCTTCAGCTGTTCAGTCTGACAATGGTTCTGAGCTGTAGTCTGAAGATGCCGTTTGAGAGAAGCTCCAATACATGTTGGGTGGCTTAAGAAGGTGGCCTTGCTGCTGCTGACTTGTGTGTGGCTGTACCCCCGTGCCGGTATGGGAGGGAAGGTGCGTGTAGTGGTTCCTCATACAGCCAGTCCCAACCTTGCTCTTCCTGTTGCTGGAAGATCCAAAGCAGAAAGACTGAGCTCAGCTGGGCCGGCTTAGCTCTTGAGCAGGGCTGCTTCCGTTGCCTGGGGCTTCATGCAGTTTGGTGGGGGAAAGACCTGATACAACTTTCAATCAAAGCCTGAAGAGTGACGTGGGGCACTGGCCTGCTTATGTGCTGTCCTGCCTCTCTGAAGTCCTGTTCTGGTCAAATCACTAACTCCCCACAGACAGCACCAGGAAAAGCTGTTGCTGGGGTCTCTATTGCTTTTCCAACTCCAGCCAGCTCCTGTGCAGAACCTACACTGAGATAAAAGAGACTGACACAGCGTGAAACCTTCCTCCTCTTCAGCAGATGGTGCTTGCGACGGTGGACTTTGCTTGTGTTGTTATAACAGAACGGCCTGGTCTAGCCAAGAAACGGAAGGAGAAGCTGCATTCTGGTCTTGCTGAGACTGGCTTGGTATGTAAACCTGGCCTGAAAGCTTGGATCACAAATGAACTCTTGCTTTTTCAAGGATTAGACTTTTCTGCCATCTTCAATTTACAAGCTAAAGGGCTGTCGTGACTTGCCTGCAGTCAGCAGCTCTAGTCATTCTGCAGCATTCGTGGCAATCTCCTGGGATTTTTAATGACCAAGGATGTGATGTGTGTTGCAATGTGAACTTCACGTTACCTTCACAGAAAACCTAAATGCATCTTAACTGGGGTTAACCTGGTGTCACTGCCTTAGGCTTTAGCGGATCAGTGTTACATCTGTCCTAACTGTGAACTTTACATGCTTCATGCCTAAAAATCTTCACGGTCGGAAAAAGCGCCCCTACTTGAGTGAACCACTGAGATGGTGTGAGTTATTGGCTGGTACTGCTACTGACTGAGCCTCTGCCAGCACATCCCACTAAAATGATGCACTGAGAAGGTGAAGCTGCACCTCCACCAGGCTCATTGCTGTCAGACTGGGTGCTGAGCACTACCTGCAATGGGTACTTTCGAGATTAACCTTGGTCTCAGTCAAGGTAAGCAGGAAAAAGCATATTGCCTTGATGCTGTCTGAAGGCTGCCTTCTGCATCGTGACTGAGGGTGGAACCTGGTTATCAGCAAAAACAGGTGTCAGCTGGTTTAAGCCCTCCAAAAACTTGGTTACCAATATTTCTGACCTTATTCTATCTGTCGCATTCAAGATGTGAGCAAACACAGAGCCAGTGTTGTTCCTTCAGCTGGAAGGGCCAAGAAACCATGTGCTCCGAGGCTCCTTGTTTGTCTCAGCTGGTCCCAGGCCTCCAGAAAGCCTTTCCTAATTCTCTTCTGGCTGTCTCTAACCACCTCCCTGTTCCTGAGTAATTCTGCTGCTTCCGAAGCATTGCTGGCGCTCTGCCTGACCGCATCAGCTACCTGAGCTGCTCTGCTCCTTACTCCTCCTGGTAACCAGAGACTATGTACATCGATCTTTAGCCTTCTGCTGAAGCACAGCAATCTGAGAAGAAACCCCTGGGCACGGCAGAGGGACTGTTGCAGGCTCTGTCCTGCACTTGGTAAATACCTGGGGGAGACATTAACCTTCATGGGGAAAGGGGTTATGTACATCTGTCAGCTCTGCTATTCAAGCACGCGGCAATCCCATGGGCATGGACACCTTCACCTGAAATCCAAGAGCCAGCTCAGCCCATGCAACCCCCACGTGCGTCCCTGCTCGCCAGTCTGACTCTGATAGCACCAGGTTTCTCACAGCTCTCGGGGACAAACCTCGCTTAGCCCTGACAAGCCTCAAAAGCTCTTTCACAGCAAGCCATGTGTGAACCCAGCGCGTCACATATCGGCACCATCTACCTGACTTTATCCTGCCCGTTTACAATAGGCACAACAGGCCTGGACAGGTAGGAGGACACTGGGCACAGTTGGACTTGGAGGCTGGGGGGGGTTCAGCCAGAGTGCACTCTTTCCCACAGCACTCTGGGGCACTCTTTAGCCTTCAGCGAAAGAAGAGATCTCTCTTGAGCTCCTCTTTCACTCAAAGCTTTCAAAGTGGTACCGTATGGATGCTATCATGATGATCATTATTCTCTGTCTGAGCCCCCTCATGCTGCAAAAATCCCTGGAGGGGACGGGCTGGAGTGGGATGGCTTTTGCTGCAGCTGAGCTCTGGTGGTTTTTCCCCTGGGGTTTCAAGAAGTTTCGTTCCATCCATGAGAAGTGCCAGGCATCAGGGGAAGATTTGTTTCTTGGCAGCTGTTCCCATTTTGCTCTAGAAAACAGATGCTGTGCTAGGAATGCACCGTGACTAAAATTCCTCTGGGCTGCTCAGGTCAAATAGCAAATAGCAGCACTAGGGGAAACAGGGGGGGCAGGAGAGCAGCTCTGCTCAGCAGAGAGCAAACAGGAGGGCCGAGCCCTTTCCTTTCCCTTCTATTCTTCCCCGAGGCAAAAAAGCAGGAGCTGAGCAGTTTGAGGGAGAGGAGGGAGCTGGGGGTTAGCAGGCTGCCTGCCTCCCACCTCTGGCAGCCACCCAGCGCAGGCGGGCACGCTTGGCTCTGCCTGTACCTGCTCTGGGGAGCGCTGGCGTTGTCAGCCTCCTTGCTTTTGCGGTGGTGACCTATCTCCTCAGAGAACAGACCACGCTCTCTCCATTTGTTTTCCAGAGGACTCAGGGAAGCTTTCAGGATCAGAGGTTTAAACAAGGGGTGTGACGAGCAGTGACAGTTTGGGAAAAACACAAGTGGCAAAAGGTTTTGATACTGTCAGAGAACATGACAGGCAAGTTCACAGCCCCTGCAGGCCTTTGCCTTCTTGTTTTCTTTTGCCAACCGGGGAAAGCAATCCTGTGCGGTGACAGAGTTGCGGGCGGTGACCCTGTGGCAGGCAGGGCAGAGCTAGAGATGCTGAGAGCAAAGCAGAAAGCCTAGGCAGGGGCTGGGAGGCGGGGAGGTGGCCTGCAGGGCCTGGGGAAGCTGGACACCTCTTTTTTGGGGAGGATGCTCTGAGGCATCTGGAAACTCGGCTCCTCCGATGTGCTCAGCTCCATACACTGCACCCTGGATGCTGAAGTTGCTCTTGGGGCATCTCCTCCTGCTGTTCAGGGGCTGCCAGGGCTGATAGGACCTCTGGGGATGGTTCAGGCAGCCCCAAGCTGCCTCCCTGCCCTTCATCGGCTGAAGGTCCCAGTACTGAGGACCAGGTTGTGCCTGCCCAGCAAGCCCTGGGTGGGTGGTGAGCACAGGGTGGACACATCCCTGATGCTCCAGCCCCTCGACGCCACTGCGAAATGGGTCGCCCCATCAAAACAGACCTTGCCTTGTTCCCAGACTAAAAGAAGGGGTTGTGTGATAAAAAACTGCAGCTGGTCTCTCTAATCTCCCACCAGTGTCTGCATGAACTGTCAAGACAGTGAATTCCTTGATGCTGGGCAATTTTTTTCTGTGCACGCATCCAGCTAATCAATTAAGTTTCTCAGCAGCTTCCTCCAGCATTCAGGCGTGGAGGGTGGAAGGAATTTGTTATTCTAGGCACTGTTGGAGAGGCATGAACTGTACTAAAAGCAAATTGGTTGCGCTTTCCAAGCACTGACACTCTTCACTCACAGCTTGGCTCTCTGGTCCTCCTCCCTCAACCTCCTCCCTGTTCTGAGCACCTCTGGGTGCTGGCCTGAGGCATGTCTGCTCAGCGCCACGCTGCACCCTGCTATGGTGGGGCAGGGTGCGTGGGATGCTCTGTGTCCCAGGCAGAGGCAGGGACGTTTTCCTTGGGGCAAGGTCTTCCTGCAGCAGGTGACTGACTGCACAAGGATTTAATGCTGCTGGATTGCTTCTCACCTGCTGCAGTCATGGGGAAATGCCGGGGCAGGTTGGTTTGTCCCTTAGCTTAGCCCTCTGCTAAAAAAATATTCTCTCTTGATGCTTTTTTTCCTTTTCCCATCTTGTTTTCCTCCTTCTTCGTTGTTGTTCCTCACCCTGCCCAGGCATGGTCCTCCGCATATGGGAGGGAGCCGCTGTGTGATGTATTCACATCCGTCCCAGTAACCTTGGGCTTTGCGGAGCTGAGGACTGGGATGAGAAACAGAAGTGCAGAAGTGGAAGGATCTGGCAGGGTGGGTGGAGGCACCAAGAAATATGGAGTATTTGGGGTGATCTTGGGAAGATTTATGGATGCTTGAGAGGGATTGCATCTCCTGCCAGCTCGGCTACACCCTGGCGCTCTGCTAGTGGGAATGGGGATGTTTTTTATGTGTGTTTAGCAATGCAATGGCTGAAGCATGAGAGCAGCAGGACTGCTGGAGTCAAGAGGGCCGCGGAGGTTTGCTAGGAGCTCAGCCAGTTGTGTAAAACTCCTTACTCCCCACAATTTGGTCTGTCGGGATAAGCGCAGCATCCTTCCTGGCCAAGGAAAACTTGGCCCGAGCAGAGCTGCTGTTGTGCTTTTGGCCGGGTGGCTGGTGGGTAGGGACGGCCAGGGCTTGAATCCAGCCTGGCCTGGAGGTGAACAAGGTCTTTTCCATTAGGTGCTGCCTGGCAGCCTCGGTGATGCCCACTCAAAGGCTTCCCTGTGGGCTTGTTGCCCCAACGTGTCATCCTGCTTAGAAATCTCAGCAGAGAGGATAAGGAGGAACGGGGTGGAGAAAATGACCCATGCTTTCGGAGGGTTATCTTTATCAGCAAGAGGATTTCAGCCACCTCTTGTCCCGTTCTCTGTAGCAAGATAACCTGATGCTAATGGCATTGCTTCTGTAGGATAAATCCCATAGATGTTCTGCTCGGGAAGTAATTTGGTGAACCAGGAAAGAGAACCCGGGATGCCTGCTGCCAGTCATCTTTCCAAGCCGTTACACAATACTACTCTGGGGTTAACAAACTAGAAACATCTGGGAATAATCAAAGCTATTTAGGCTCTGGGAAAGCATGGCTGGAGAAAGTTTGAAGGAAGCAACTCGAAAGCTCAGCATTGTTAAAAGCAGTCTGGAAGCCCTGGAAATTAAAGCTAGGGTAACATCTACAAAGAGTGAGGAAGTATCAAGAGAAGGATCTAATATTCTCTGAGGAACTGAGAGGAGCCAGAATGAATTGTGATGCTCAAGTCTCTACTAAGCTACAGGGCATTAAAAATTGCTTTGGAACAAACAGATCTGCCTCTCCTGCGGTTTCCACTGGCAAGGGAGCAGAGGGAAAGACCAGGGCTCTGTCTGCCTGGGGAGTGGAAATACGATGTAATGACAGATAATCATGATCCTCCAAAGCCCAGTGATGCCGACGCAGAGCCTGCAGTGAGCGGTACCTGCCAGGGCTGCTCAGGGAGGATGCGGGGCACGCAGCGGAGCTTCGGGGCCAAACTGCATCGCTGGCAGGGTGCCACCAGCCCGAGTACAGCTGTGGCAGAGAGGAATGTGACCCGCAGGCTCTGCTTTGCAGGCAGCAGGATGTATGCTTGGGTTGGCCGATGGCATCGCCATGGGAGGAGGAAGGGGATGGATCATGGTTCTCGAGACACATCCCCAGAGTGTTGCTGCATCCCACCGTGGGGAGCTCAGGCCTCCTCTGGTGGGGGGGGGCAGCTCAAATGACCATGGGACCATCCTCTGAGCCTGGTGGATAACCCAGGGCCGGCAGCTGGAAACACCGTCCATGGGGATGTCCAGCTGGCACCAGGGACCGTGGCGCTCCGTGTGTTGCTACCTGCAGCACTGACCCTGATCCTTTTGCAGGAGCCTGGGCGGCTGCTTGCCTGGAGTGACTCAGAGAAAGGCCATGGAGCCAGCTCTCATGGATGGAAATCCCCTCTTTTAGCATCACTGGGGAGGCAAGTCTGTTGGTGGTAAATCTTGCTTCTGCTAATTTATAGGAGCTTTAATCCTGAGAGGTCTCTCTCAGTGCTTTCCGTTCCCTCTTCTACCACTTTACCATCTCCTACTTCTGCCCCTGGCTGGGTCTGGGGTACAAGCTCCCACCATCTCCAAGAGATGGAAAAGCAGCCTGGGCATAGGGAAGGTGGGCACACTGGAGGAAGGACAATGGGACAACCAGCCACCGCAGGAGCCAGGGAAATGGTTAAAGATTTGGGGAGTCCAGATCTGCCGCATCTTCCGTGACAATCTGGCCTCCCCAGCATCCTTGTAAATGAGAAACCGCATAAACCTCACACTCTATTATTGCTACGGAGCATTAGAGTCTCTCATTTAGGATAAACATTCTCATCTCCAGCAGAGCATGAATAACATTAAATGAGATAGTTAAAATGTTTCAGGCCAATTATAGCCGTGGTGTAACTTCGGCAGAGTTACACCAGGGATTAATTTGATCCGGAGAGCTCTGCCTCCTCTTCTGAACTGGGATTCCAGCGCGGGTAATTACATCCTGCCTCTCTGCACTTCCTCTGGAGTTTTAATTGGGTTGAATGGACCAAATCCGCAGCAAGTGTAAATCAATGTAATTGAGCTCTCTCTGGAGAGGAACCCTGCTGATTTACACCCTCAAATCTGGGCCAGCCTTCTCCCTTTCCTCTCCGCCAGGAGAAGGACAGCATGGGCTGAGGTCAGGGCAGGGAAACTGCCCCGACCCAGCACCAGCCTCCCTGCAAAGGGCTCAGCTTCTGCTCTTTTCTTCACAAAGTCACCAAATTTCCAAACTGCTACTAAGAGCCGAGAGAGCTGTGCCCTGCCTCTCGGCTGTGTTAGCGCAGGTCGGGTCTCTGCTCTGGGGTGCAGGCAGCCCGGCGTGGGTGCACAGCACCCTGCACCCCGCTGTACCTTCTGCCGGTAAACCCACCACCCCGATCCCATGCTGGGGGGACCGGCCATCACCTCCCAGCCTGGATCCCAGACCAGGCTCCTTGTGCACTGAGACAGGCAGCTGGACTGTCTCCCTTTTCCACTTCCCAGCCCTCTCAGTAAATCAGCGTTAATGAGGGACATTTGACCCTCTCTTTCTCTAAACAGCCTTAAGAAGCATTTTTGTTCCATGAGATAGTTAAGACACTTGAAGCAATTTCCTCCCCCAGCTTCTACCGTAGTTTTTTAGTTGGGTTATGTTGTTGTTTCTTTTTGAGAACAGGCAAAGTTATAGGGCACAAGCAGCCTTTAGGACGCCTCAGAAGTGGGAGCAGAGGAGAGACAGCATGGAGGGGATGGAGCAGACAGGCCAGTCGGGATGGGGCGACCCCAGCCCTGGTCCACTTGGTCCGTTAGAGCGACCACGCGTACAGCCGAGACAGAACAGTCAGAGCTGGGAAAGTGCACTCGCTGGCTGTAATTAGGAATTTAATTGTGAGGCGTTATCTCACTGAGTTGGAGCCTATACAGAGCCATACGTCCTCCATAGCCAATTGTAGACAGGGGCGACGGCAGAGGGAAGGGTGCTGGGAACGGTCTCCCTCACAGATTTCCAGGACTTTCTGCTGCTGTGTGGTCCCTTTCCCTTCTCACAGAGAAATGATGAAAACAGACAGACAGATAAACCCCGGGGAGCTGGGTCCGGCAGGGCCCCACAGCTTCGCCCCCTACTCCAGGCTGCGTGGGACTGCTGGTCCCACACCACCTCCACCACCCCCCAGCTGGGTGTACCCCACCCACTCACCCTTTCATTTCCCTTTTGGTTTTTCCCGAAGTACATTTTAGTGGGGACAGGGATGGAAAGAAGAAGAGCAGAGATGTCACAATCCTTCCTTCCTCCTCAAACAAACGGCATCTCCTCAGCAGGACCACGACAGCGGGACCACGATGGTGGGACCATGTCCTTCAGCCTCCTGGGCCCATCAGCATCCCATCCCTTGGAGAACCGCTGGTGACACCGCGCCTGGCCTGTGAGGGCTGTCACTACCAATTCTGCGTTTCTTGTAAAGTGGAGGGTGGTTTTGGCCAGCAGAGAGGGCACAGTTAACGAGGTTAAGCGAATTCCCACTCCCACCCACCGAGGGCCTTCTGGGACCATCACAAATCTCAGCGCAGACAGCAAACACCTCGTCGCGGCCAGCAACCCTCGCGCAGCCGCTCGCTACAGGCAGGCTTGCCTGCTCTTAGCTTAGCTGCTGGCTGCGGCTGGTTGAGTAAATAAAAACCATTTCTCACGAAATCCACCCTTCCAGAGGTCTCTCAGGCAGAGAAGTGGCCTTTAAGTGGCTCAGGAAACCTTTATCCCCCAAATCTAAACCACCTCCGTGCAGTTGATTTAGCAAGCGATGTTTGCACACCCAGGTTTGCCCCGCAGTGACCCTGTTCCCGGCAGGACCGTGACATTTGCGGGCGCCATTTCCAGCTGGCCCCACATTGCCCTTTCTGGGATTTTTTGTGTGCTAGTCCAGATGGGGAGAAAGGTCGGAGTTACTGAGGGTAAGGCCCAGACTGAAATCTGGATTTTCCCTAAACCCGGGATGACTGTGCCTGGGCTAACCCTGCAAAATTGGGCTCCAGCTGGCTCCCCTCTACGGGTTGCACCAGGCTCTGCTCCTGGTCCTTGGGGCTGTCATAGCTCCAGCATATGCCTGACTTTTTTGGGGCTCCTCTCCATCCTGTTTCTGACTTTGCAGATCCTTCTTGTTGCTCGTCACTGCCCACCCAGAGCTGAGCAGCCTCAGCCCTGATGCCTCCTCCGCAGCTAAGCTCCTGACCTTTATTTTCCCTTAAATCAATACGTAAAAGTCATGCTACAGCAATACCAGCGTGTCAGGGGAGCCCAGGTGATTTATATCATCCGAGGAGCTGGTGCTGCGTTTGAGGCTTCAATCCTGATAAGCTTTTGTCTTTCCAGCCCGCAATCTCCTCTACGCTGCCTTCAGCCCATGTACATTGTATTCATCCCCTGACCCTCCGCCCCTTCGTGGCATTACTAACTCTCCATCTTGCTTTTAATCTGCTATAAAACGAAGACAGCTCCAGTTTTATTCTTCCTGATCATAATATTTCCTTTACCAAAAAGAAGGGAAAAAATAAAATAATTGTTCAAAGCGAGTTGAGGTTGTAAAGGCTTAATTAAAAAGCTTTGGGGAAAAAAATCTATTAGGAAAACTGTAGGAGAACCAAGGGGAGGCGATCCTATAGATTCAGGATGGGGAGACGGTGCTGCTGTCAGCCGGGAGCATCCCAGGCAGGAGCCACATCCCGGGCTTCTTCCCCACCGTGGCTGATCAGCCGCTCTCCTTCCCACATCGCCGCGTCCTGCTTGTGGTGGTCGGCTCTCAGAAAGGAGCAAACAGCCTGTTCTGGGTCAAAAAGCGGCATATTTGGCACTGAAAATTCATGCCAGCTGTGGTGAGGTTGGTGCAACTGTGCTCGCAGAAAAGATTCTGTTCTGTAGCTATTTCACTCGCCAAAAAAAGCAAAGACCTGGCTCCTTCTGCCTCACGTGTATCGGCAAAAGCGTTGGGAACTGCTTTTCCAGTCAGGGGGAGGCTGACGTTTGCGAGTCCACTGGTGACGGATCAATACATGCTGATAGACTTTTCCCATCAGAACATTTATTTTTCCAACAGGACACCGAGTTCTCAAACAAACGAAGGCTTGCACAAGAAATCGTCTGCCTCAGTTTGGCAGCAAACAGAAAAGAGGAATATTTTTCTTTATTCTGAAACCAAATTTTTGTGGCTAAATAGAGCCAAAAATATATCTCCCCCCCGACTTCTCCCAGACGTGAGACATCTCTGAATGCCGAAAGCAACGCTTCCCTGCCACAAATGGACCAAATAAACCCAGCACGAGACTGGTGCTTAGTAGAAACAGATGCGCCTCTAATGCTGTCATCTACAGCAAGCTGCGTCTGCAAACTGATCTTTTATTAACGTATTTATATAGATGGGGGAGCTGCAGAGGGTGTGCCAACCCCAGCGCCGGGAGCGGGATGTCGGATCGCCCCATGCCCGCAGGCTGCGTTAGGGCTTGCAGAGGGCATCGCCGTGGGGCTGCCGGACACCCCCCCAGGGCTCAGCCTTAAAGACAGACCAATTTCCGCAGCAGCGTTTAACCCGATTTAACCATTTAACCCGATGCCTGGTCCCCCCTGAGCTGCGGGAGGGGAGCTGGGTGATGTGGGTTCGTCGGCATGCTGGGTTGGTGTCGTGGGTTGTTTTGCCGGGGGTTTCGGCACGTGCCGAGGCCGGGATGTGCTGGGTGCCGGCTGCAGGGCTCAGGGGAGCTGCAGGAGGAGAAGCAGTCATGGTTAGCCGTTTGCTGAGAGCTGGGACAGATGAGGTTTTGAGCTTTGGGGGATCTGCCGAAGGGAAGGCAGGGCAAGGGGAGTCCCTGGGCTTGCCCACGGGCATCCAGCAGTGACTTGTATGTTGGGGGGGGGATTAGGAAAGACAACCTCGGCCTCAATTCCCCGCCCGAACCCCACACACGTGCCCCAGCCCAGGCCAGCGTCCCTTCACCCTCGCTCCAAAGGTTTCCTCCCGGGTCCAAGAGAGCAGTGAACGTTTCCCTACCTTTGCTGGGAGCCGCAGACGGACAGCCCGGAGCCAGCCGTAACTATCTGGGATCACTGTGCAGGACACAAAGCCACATCGGTCCCAAATCCCCACGTCATATACACCCCATGCCCACCCCAGCTGGCCCACCACCAGCACTGCTGCCTTTCCTGTCCCTGTGGGATGCTCCTGGCACCCAGGCGGCGGGCAGGAGGCCACAGAGGAAGGACTGGATGTGTCCCCACCTGGCAAATGAGCTGCTATTGAAAATGCTGGAAAAATGGGCTTTTCCCTTCCAGTCTGGACATTTCAGGCTCCAGCTTTCTTCCCCCAGAGCAAGCCACTTTTCTAGAGCCTTCACAGCCTCACCAGCAGGCAGAGAGACCTCTAAATTCTGGGTGAAACAGGAAGAAACTGTCATTAAAATGCCTGAGGAGCCGGTGAGCAGGACAGAAAGGCAAAGACCAGGCTTTTTAGCCCAAGCTAGTGCTTTCTTTGCACAATTTCCCCAAAATTGCATCTATCCCAGATAAGTGCTACGTCTCACCTGGCTTTTACTCCGAAGCGGTGTTAGGTGGCACGAGGGTCGGAGCCAGCCTCTCTCCCGGCCTCTTCCTCTCCGTCGGGATGCCTGGGGAGAGAGGAGATGGGGGGAGCTGTGGGCGATACCTTGCTGCAGGAAAGGGTGGCTTTGCATCGAAGGAGCTGAGCCCTCCGTAACGACAAAAACCTCCTTTTCCCCATGTGCCCCCAGCTCTGCAAAGCAGCATCCAGCAGGCAGGGCTGAATGTCCCTTGCGGGGGGGACTGAGCACCTCAGCTCAAGTCCCACAAGGAATTGCTGCAGCACAGTTTAGCCTGCAATATGCTGATTTTCTCCAACAATTCTTTTTTTTTTTCTTTTTTTTTTTTTTTTGCCAGGAAATAAATAAAACATGCAAGTCCTCCATCACTCACTCTCTCCAACCAGCCATCCCTTTATCACGGCCCATCCTTCCCCTAGGCTTTGGAACTGGGTCAGTGAGCAACATCCAGCAGCGGTTGCTTCCCGCTGAAATTCATAGAAAGCAGATATGGCCCCTGGGTGCTTTTGAGTAGCCCAGCTTTGCCTTTTCGGCACGAATCTCAGCCAGCCCGGAGCGGGGTAGCCGGAGGAGCAGGCCATGCCTAAGCACAACCCTCAAAGGGACCAGGGGCTCTGCCAGCAACGCTTCCCTGCATCCCTCTGCCACGTCAGGGCTTTGCATCTTCGCTATCTGGTAAGGACTGGATGCCTTGGAACCTCTATTCCCTGCCAAACTTGGCTGAAATAAGCCAGCAGGCTCAGAAGCCATCTGGGGGAGCAGCCACACGCGTGTGTGCTTGTACGTACGTACACACACACACACAGAGCGCGATCGCACTGCACTTATTGCCCGTGGAAACCTGGCAGAGGGGGGGGAGCAGCTTCATCCCGTGATTCTCACCCTTGCTCTGCTTTCAGCGTTATTCCCTGCTTGGTTACACCTGATGGTAAACGGGAAATTGTGCTCGACAGGTTGGGGACCAGGTGTGGGACAGAGGTCGTCTGCATCCTAGGCTGAAACGAGTCCAGGAACCTCCTCAAGCTGCCGAAGGAGCCCTGCGGAGACCTGAGAGGTGGGTAAAACCCGTCCCCACCTCCAGATACCCAGCTGGCTTTTCCACTTCTGAAGCACAGCTCCTTTTCAGTGCTAGAATTTGGGGTCACTTTCAATAACTCGCTCAAAAATCAGAAGAAAAAGCTGGAGACGCTCTCTGAGTCATTGGCATGTTGTTACCAAGGACACTAAGGTTCCTGATTTTGAAGAAGAGATTAATTACATTCTACAAATAGACTTTTTATCTGCATTGAAGAGCAGCAAGAGCGAGTTCTTTTAGCGTAGCTCATTATGTATCAGCAGGTAGTATTGTGACAGATGTAGGAATCCAGTCGTATTGTCACTTGGGTTTAATCATCAGAAAGCTGTCTTCCCCGGGTCAGCTTCTAGTGAGGATTTGTAATATTTACATAGCACTTGGGGCTGGCTTCTTTATTGCTGGAGTCTGTATTCACTCGTCAGTCTCTCATTATGCATGTGCCAGTATTAATTGCATTTAGAAATGAGATTCTAAAGGAGAAGTGAGAGCTATTTAGACCTCCATTCAGCTTGAAAGACAGCAGCCTTCTGTGTGACAGCTCTCGAGATGTTCTTGTGCTCGGCTTTCTCTCCAGCTGAAAAGCAGGTGTTGGAGAGAGTTGGTGTCGGAGCCACTGTATCAGCACTGCCTTTTGTGCATGCCCAGACATTTATATAACCGACAGTATAATGACTCCGCAGAAGTGGCACAGCATTGACCCTTCTGGTACTGGATTCAAACCCAGCAAGGTAGAGAGCGGATCTGCTCAGTTGCTATACAGACATAAGGGGGGAAAGCGATGCAAAGCCTTGTCTTCCATGGAAAGAGGGGGGGTTATTTTCTTGCTGGTGGGTTGGGGGGTTATTTATCGGCTCGGCTGTGCCTGCAGCACTTTGGAGCTGTGTTTGTGGCCTTGCTAATGTATTTAAAGTCGTAGAGAAATTCAGCTGACACTTGTCTGTGCATGCCTGCTGCGCTCTGATTGCTCCAGCCCGGAGATGCAGAGCTGTGTGCCGCCGCTGCCGACTGCCAGCCATGCCTGGGCGGTGGAAATGAGGAGGTCACGTCCTGCTTCCCAGAGGGGACTAAGCTGGAAGGTTAAATCCAGATGATGCCAAGCTACCGGCTCTGTTTTCTCCAGCCTGAGGTGCAGAGGGTCTGTTCTCGCCTGGCAGCACGGTGTGTGGGGTGCGATGAGGGTGTCCTCGTCGGGGGAGAGGCACCGAACACTCCCTCTCCCCATGGCCCTGGCTCCCAGTCCTAGGAAAATAACCCCTCTGGTGCCTGGGGGATTCACGTCCAGCCTGTTGTGAGGGGGCTGAGAAAGCAGCCGTAAAGGCAAATCCACATTTCACTTCCCCAAAGCGCCTCCTTTGCTTTGCCATAGTCCAGCCCTGCCCCACGAAGCCCCCAACCTGGTCCTTCTCCCAGAGCTCTCCATGGACGACGTCTCCCCTCCCAGACCTGGCTCTTCCCAGCAGGCTCCTTTGGGTGCTCCTGTACCCACTTGGGTGCTCACTGCCTTGTGTTCCCCCACGCTTGGCCGGTACCAAGGCCAAACCCCGGGCTCCGGGCCAGCAGCATCCCTACCTCCCCAGACCCACGTATCGGTGGGGAGCAGGCGGTGAGCAGCTCTCCGCGGAAAGGGACTGGAGGGGAAGAACATGAGAAAGGCAAACAGAGCAGGCATCCATAACCAGCCCTGGCCCCCCGCCAGGACTTCCTCGTTAAATATCGCATAAAACAAAGAATAAGTCACTGCTCGTTGAGGAACCCAAGCCTGAGGAGTCCCCCTGACCTTCCTGTCCCTTGGCGGGGAGGTGACTCCAGGGTAGCGTTTCAGTTTGCTTTTCACCTCCAGCGAGGGGGGGATAACGGACCCCACAGTGGGGCTGTGAGGAGGAAACCCTTCAAACCTCTCCTTTTGAGATGGTGGTGGCCAGCTCCAGGGGCCAACCCTACCCCCATGGCCCCACGGCTGAGCCCCCCAGACCCCTGAGTGAGGGCCAAGGACAACCTGTGCTATCCCTGGCAGCCCCAAGGCATATAAATAGAAGACGGGACGTGAAGGAGGTCAAGTGAGCAGGGGATTTCACATAATCTGCTCTTGCCTGTGCTGTTCATTTGTGTCCTTTGCCCAGGACGCACGCTCTGCTTCGCACATGGGGACGTCAGAGCCAGAGGGACACTCCTGCGCCGAGGCAGCTTTATCCCATGGAACATGTGGAGTCCTGTCTTTTTCTTCACTGTGTGCTGGTTTTCGGGGATGTCTTTAATCCAGGGATCATCCAGACCAGTGCACATACGGAAAATCCTGGTCTTTGTTGCTGTACGGGGTCCCGGTGCCTGCCCAGCCTGAGCCTGGTTCTCTAACTCACCAAAATCCAGTTGGATCAAAACTGGATTGGGGCTCTGGTGCCTTGGATCTGTTCATGGTCTAGAAGATGCTGCCTGCCCTCCACCATGCCCATCTGAAGCCCCGGTCTGTTCTGCCTTGGTCACCTGTACCCCTTCTCCTCAGGCCCTGGCCAGCAGCACTTTTTCCTTTTGCTCCTGCTACTTCTCTTTTCCAAAATATGAAAGGCTGGAGACAAATTGTCTCCTGGTACAAAGCTGTCAGTGGAACTGCTCTGATTTATGCCAGCACAGAGCAAGGTGAGTAGATGAATGTCCGAAATAGAACAAGTAGAAAACCTGTTAATAGCCTGGTCTTTAATGGTGAGAGCAATTAATCACCAAAAGAACTAATCTACCGCTGCATGGCTTCTCAACTGGCTGGTGTCTTTGCATCCAGACCTGTTGGAAAGCTGCAGCAGGGCTCGGAGGAAGCTCCTCCCAGCCGTGAGCTGTGAGTCTCCCTCATGCTGCCCGGGGCCCCGTGCCGGGCCGGGATCCCTCGTGCTGGTCCAGCCTCCAATGACGGTGCCAGTGCCAGGTACGCTCCCTCCCCGTGCTCCGTTGCTGTCTCACTGACCACACATTGGTGATGATGATGATGGTGATGATGGCAGTCGGGTGCAAGGTCTGACCAGGCTGCAGGACCCCAGTTTAGACGTGGCGGAAGGGATGCTGATCCAGCCATGAGTGGAGACAGCCAGGGCAGCCCCACCATCCCTCCCAACCCCAGCTTTTTCGGCTCCAGGCTCCATCCTACCTCCTCCGGTAAGGTTTTGTGCTTTCCCACTGCTTGCTCCTAACAGCAAGGACACAGTGGCTGAGCTACAAACCAGCCCTGCAGCCCTGACACCTTCTCCCACACACTAACAGGGAGCCGAGCGAGCCCCAGAGCTGCCCTACCCCTGTCCCCGCCACCCTGAAGGCAGCTCACGCCTGCTGGGGCTGGAGCTGCCTCCCCCTGCCAGCACCGGTGCCATCGCTTCCACTGACCTGTCCCCCAGCCACCTACCTGTCCTGTGGGGGGACAGCGCCGCCTGCTCGCCCTGCAGCTTCCCCGAGGGACGGACCTGCAGGCTGTCAGCTCTGCCAGCCTTGCCAGCTACCACCCCTGGACACCCTGCCCAGGAGCAGCCCCCACCTCTGCAGCGAGCACATGTTTGCTCGGGCTTTTAATGAGTCCTTAATTCAGCCGGTGCTGCGGGGAGCACGGGGAGGGCTGGGGCCACGTAGGCCGGGAGATGCCTTCCCTGCTTCCAGTCTTGTTTCTCCCTCCCCTGGCTTAATTGGCTCATTAAGTGCCAATTTGACCTCCCCACTTTCAGATGTCTCCAGTCTCCGCTGGTAAATAGATTTGCGCGTCTCCAGCGGAAACCTCCTCGAGCTGCGCCTGGCGTTGGGAGCAGGCGGCTGCACGGCAAGTGCGGGCGATGCTCAGCCCTGCTGCCCCCGAGCTGGAGCCAAGCTGAACGGGAACAAATCTCCCTCCCGAAAGACACGGGGAGCTGCAGGTAGTGGAAGCCACAGCCGCCGGCACCGTGCCCATGGTACGGCGAGGATGCACCGAGCGGGAGCTGACCCCGCGCTCCCATCGCAGCTTTGTCATTGCCTTGCCACAGGACTGCCGCAGGTCCCTTCCCATCTGCTCCCTGCCGTCACCTCGGAGCCAGGACGCGTGTGAGTGTGTGCGTGGGCACGGAGCACAGCGCAACGGGGCCAGGGCTGCAGGGTGGCGGCTGCTGGCTCCTCTGAAAGCCAACATGCTGATGCTCTCAAGCATCCTCCCTACCCAGAAGCTCGTCCAACCTCCTGGCACCCCAGGGATGGAGCGGGACCTCCCCGGGGCTATTTTATGCCGGATGAAGGTTTGCCAGCTGGGTGCTGCTGGGTGTCATTGGCAGCCTGGTGATGTCCCCACAGCTGAGAGCATCGCTCAGTCTCCTCCTCAGCCAAGGCATGAAGACAAACAGGCAGCCAGGCTGTCTGGACGGATAGCTGCTCCATTTGGAAAACACCTTGATCGGTGCTTGTAAAAGCATCCCGGGAGTTCAGCCCCGTCCCTTTGCAGCAGGAAGACAGGGGACCAGTCCTGCAGGGGACCAATCCTTGCTCGCAATGGTGCAACGGGAGGAGGTGACAGCACATCACAGAAGGCTCCCCTCTGCCCAGCACAAGGGAATGTCTCCTGGTGTCACTCAGAGGACCAAAACTAGAAGGAAACTAAGTATCTCCGAGGATGGGTCTTAGGCTGAGCAGCGAGATCCTCCACCCCAGTACCACCCCTCACCCTCCGAGCCCCGGGGCCCCGAGGGGACGGGAAGGGGACGGGAAAGGACGTACGGTTCGACTTTGTTGAAGAAGCGGCGCCGCAGCATCATGACCAGCGTGCCGAGGAGCAGGACAGTGGTGCACATGGCGCTTCCTCCATCACCACGCAGCGCTGACGGCCCCTCGTGTCCCTCCCAGCGGCACCACTCGGGCCGGGGCTGTCACCCGTGCCCGGTTGGCCCGTCACCCCGGCTGGCGGGCACCTCTCCCAAGCAGCCACCTGAAGGCTCTTGGGGCTGGTTTTAGGAGGATTTAGGGCCGGATCAGATGTAATTAAGAAGCGACGAATGAGGACGCTCTCCTCTGACCTTCGGACAGGAGGGAGCCAAGTGGCTGGTCCGTGACCCCTTAAGCACTTAATTGGTTTTGGCATGCAGTGCTCCCGCCCCGCCTGGCCCCCGCCCCGCACCTCCGCCAGGTGGGTGCTGGGGGTGACATGAGATGGACCAAGCCCGTTCCCACCCCATCCACCCCATGGCTCCCCCAGCCCGTTTCCTGCCCCCACCAGCCCCATCATCACCACGGCCGGGTGCTTTTCTCTGCTTCCCCCTTTCCTGTGTGCCCCCCTCCCCTCTCTGCCCACTTTCTCCCCGCTCCTCCTTTTCCCTCCAGCTCGCGTATCCCCCCCTCCTGCCAGACCTGCCTCAGCCCGCTCCCCCCTTCCCGGCTCCGGTAATCTGACAGGCTCAGACCTGTCTGTAATTCTCCACGGACTCGTCTCAGTCAGCTGATCCCAAGACCTTGTCTGCATCCTCCCCTCACCCAGGCTGGGTTTGCCTCCTCCTCCCTGCTCTCCCATCGCTCAGCGGCACACACACCTCTCCCCATGGCACGGCTCCGACCCCACCGTCTCCCCCCAGACCTCTGTGCCCCTTTACAGTGTCTCACCAGGGAAGCCTTTCCCTCCCCTACAAGCTCCTTGGATGTCCCCATACCCGGGCAGCGAAGTGCCTTCCCACACCTTGTCCCAGCTCAGCCCTTTGCAATGCAGAACGCGTCTTCTGGAGCCGAGTGACTTTGTGGGCTTGGGTAAGAGAATAAATGGGAAAGAAACCTCTGCAAGAGAGAGGGCGAGGGGAACGCAGCCGTGTGTGTGCGCACGTGCGTGCCTGGGAATGCACACACATAGGGTTTAATGGTGCACGAGGGTCCTGACCCAGGGAACAGCCCCAGAGCAGGCAGAGAGCAGCAGGCGCTGGCTTCCCAGGCACCCATGGGTCGGTGCTCCCAGGGGGTTTTGCCCCTACGTGGGGTTTTTCCACAAGGGACCGCAGGTGAATGTTTTCCGCTGCCCACCCCCACAGCACTGCCTGCCCCACACAGCGCCGCAGCCGTGGGGACCCCCGGGGGTCTAACGCTGGCGCTCACCAAAGTCGGGACGTGTCTCCCTTTGGGGACGTGCTCAGGGGGCTGCACAAAAGCCCGTGGGTTTCTCCCTCTTACACCATGTCCCGGCTGTGGTTTCCCCTGCGGCTGAGGCGGGGGATGGATGCTGGCTGCGGCAGGAGAGCCGAGAGAAGCCCCAGGCTGGACATTCCCGTAACGCAGCTGGAAAACAGCTTCCCCCTGCAAAAGGATTTTGAAATCAGAACTAAATCCAAGCAATCTTGATCGCTCCAGGTTTGATGACTGGTTGGGTCTGAAAAAGAAAGCAAAGCCGAGCTTTCCAGGAAGCCTGGTTTTCCATTCCTGGCCAGCTGGGGCCAGAGGTGCTCCCCAAGTCCAGCCATGGCAGGAGCCTGGAATGGCTGTGGTTAATCCCCTCTTGGTGGACACGTCCTCTCGAAACACTCCAAATGCTAAAAACAACAGTCACGAGCAGCACTTGAAATGTCAGTAAAACCAAATCCCTCTAAACATGTCCAGTCGCCATCCCTGAACTTGGGGGCCGGCTGGGGGCAGAGGGGACAGATCCGTCCTCGCTGCTGACCCCAGCGGCACGGGAAGCCGTTGGGAGAGGGGTGGAAGAAACATCCCAAGCATCTCCCGCAGCCGGATGGAAACAAGAGTGAATAATTTCTTCCCGAGTGGAAGTCAGGCCAGAGGGTGCGGAGCTGCCTTACGCAAGGCACTGGGGAGCGCATGGGGCGGCCGAGCCCGACGTCCCGGCCAGCCGTGCTAGAGCACGCCGGGCTCCCAGGAGCACGTTTTGGTATGCCGTGAACTCCTTGAAGCCAAATAAACAGCGGCTGCTGGCTGAGCCGGAGCCCAAGAGGCTGGAAGGACCTTCTCTTCCCTGGCAAGAGGCAGCGTGGCTTTCGTAATTCCTGGGAGGACATCGCTGCTTGCAAAGCCTTCTCCCCTCGCCGAGACCCCGCCGGGCTGGCACTAGGAAGGGCTCTGCTCTTGTGCCATCTGAGGTCCTGAGAAAGCTCCTTCATGGGCTTGTTTATAACTATTATGGTCCTCCATAACCAAACAGAGGACCATAACTTGACACCCCCCCCTGCAAACTGTGCCTCCCCAAGCATGAGCCCTAGGTGCAGGGGATGCCGCCGAAGTGCCCGTCCCTCCACTCGCTTGACATTGGGTGACCTCCCCAGCCAAAACTCGCCCCGCGCGGGAGCGTATCACTGCCAAACACTCTTGATTGACGCCAAGAGATGCTCGGTTCAAAGGCAAGGTAATGTGAGCAGATTAGTTAATGCTTCTTGCCCTAGCCCTTGAGAGCAGGGCTGGAACGGCAAGGCAGACTTAATGGGTTTTGAAGGCTTTTCTTTTTAAGATATGAATCAATGAAGCTGTACGGGGAGCATGGATAATGTGATCGGAATAAGAAACAGGGCTTGTCTTTGAACCGGAGCGAGGTCCCTGACGGTGTTTACTTCACGTCCTGGCACCAAATGCAAGATGACATGAATATATTAGCTTGCTGGCTTTCCTGAGCAACCCCTGCCACGCTCAGACCAGCTTCAGGAAGGAAAAGAGCAGCAAAGAGAATCTGTTTGGAAGTGTCGACTTGTTTCCCAATAACCCTGTCATCCTCGCTTACCGCTGAAGGGTCCGGCCATGACAGGGGCTGTGCTCTCGTGGGGGGCGGCCGGTTCCTGCCGGCAGGAGAGCTCGGCACGGAGGGCGAAGGGGACAATGGTGACACCGGAGGCTGGTCAGGGTCTGAGGAAGTTTAGCAGCTGGCTGATGCCTTGCCCGCGCAGCCCCGTGGCGCTGGATCTGTCACCTTCTTCCTGAGCGAGCGCCTCTTGCTTCATCCCTCCCAGTTGCATCACAAGGTTTCAGTTTCCTCAAACCCCAGGGTGGGACTGGGGTGTTTTTGCAAGAGTTGCCAGGCCGGGACCAGGTTGGTTTGGGTGGGACGCGCTTTCCAGGGCTGCCTCAGCAGCTTCTCGCCCTGCCCTGCCCATGAGCATCGGGCAGCACCCAGCCCCTCTCCCATTCCTTTTGTTCCCTTGGATTTCCTAATCCTTGGGTGGTTTTTTTTAGATGGTGTGGGTTGGTAGGGATTTTTGTGGGAGGGAGGTGGAAAGCTGACACAAGGTTTGAGAGGGTCACGGGGCGCCTGTGCTCACCTACCCGCCTCCCCTCTGCCCGCGGCTGCCGAGGGTCCTGCCTGGGTCTTCGTCCCGTGGTCCCTTCCTGGGCATCACCGCTGTCCTGGTCCCCAGGGCGGCATCCCCGGCATCCCACGCCATCCTGTTCACACATGTTGGGGGTGACGAGCTGGAAGTCGGGGTGGCCCCAGGGGTTGGAGTCCCCTCTGGGAGCTGGAGGCTCGGGGCAGGGTCCCACTTCGGGGTGGGGGGCGGTTCTTTGGTGGCATCGCAGACCTCGCTCTCCGCACAAAGCTGCGTCTGTTGGACTTTGAGCCCAGAGCGGCCGCAGCCTGTTTCCATGTAAGAAGGAGAGACGGGGCTGGTTTGGTTTATACGCGTTCCCCACCGGCTCTGGCAGCACCGCCTGAGGTCTGGTTTCCATCAGAGGAGGAATGTCTGCCCCCGGCTCCGCGCTGTGCAAGCAGCCTGGCTTTCACTTCCCCGGGGCTGCCCAGGGCCAGGGCGGGGGACACAGCAGCTCCCCGCGCTGTCACCTCCCTGGCCCAGCTCTTCCCAGACATGTTGAGGACGTGGAGCTGGGGGAAGCCCATTCTCCCGATACTACTGGTCTTTAGGAGTAAATCAGCGACCGAGCGTGCCAGCGACGTGGACAACGGCTGCGTGATTAAACTGGGGGTCCCGCAGCATCCTGCGTGCGCTCAGCACCCCCATGTGATGGAGACGCAGGCAGCGATGCAGCCTCAGCTGGATCTGGGGGATCCTGTCGGCTGTAGCCCCTTTTAGCCCCCTGGCATGCTGTCCTCCGGCTTGTCCCCACAGTGACAGCTCGCGGGCCACAGGCGCTGCCGGCATCGAGCTGGAGCATCGGGATTGCGCAAGGGTCTCCTGGGATCAGAGAAGCCGGGGGGAAGGAAACCTGCAATAAGTACAAAGCATTTATACAGGCTTTAGGCTAAATCCTTCCCTCCCTGGGTAGCAGGCACTGCAAAGCTGTTTTCTAAAGTCTGGTTATTCCTTTTCAGGCCAGGACTTTGCAGTCGGCAGCAGCGGGGGATTAGGAAGGGGGAGATGGGGGCAATGCCGGGTGAGCCAGGCTGGCAACCAGGGCCTTCCCTCCAGCGATGTTCAGGGTGACAAGTCCAGCATCTCCGGGTGAGACAGCCCAGCAGCCTGGAGTGGCTCCGGGAGGAGGATGGAGGAGGAATGCCCAACCTGGCACACATGGGTGTCCTGCAATTGCCCTCGGCCGTGTCAGTGGGAGCAAAAATGACAAGGAGCCCTATCAGCACCTTCCACCTCCCACCCCGTCCTGCTCGGAGGGAAAAGGGGCAGTCAGGGCTGTTCTTCTGGGTGCCTTGGGCTTTGCCACATTGGGGCTTTCAGCCTTGTTTCGTTTAAAATCCCAGGACTGCTCCTGTTCTGGCCAGGTCGGTGTCTCCAGGGTCTGGAGAAGGGCTCCTCGCTGGTCCCCTGGCATCACACCAGCACCAAGGGCTTGGGGGATCTCCCGCAGCTCCTTCCCAGAGCACTCCCCGAGGGAGCTGGTGGGGGCTCTGACGCCCCAACTAATGCTGTTTGTCAGAAGGTCTCAGGGAGCTGGTTTGGCAGGGGACGCAAGAAGTCACCGGCTTTACTCCGGGGACCGAATAACGAGGCTGTCCCCACGCACGAGGGGAGGTGGGCTCAGCCCCGCGGGTCTGGGTTTGGGGGTTCCGCCCTCGCCCCAGAGACAGTGGAGGAGTCAAGGGTGGGGATCTGCCATCATCCACATCCCACACGCCGTGGAGCTGAAGCCTCGGGTTTTTTTGCCTTCACCTCCCACTCGAGGATCGGGAGCCAAGTACATTTCTCATTGCACCCAGCGCGCGGGGAGGGGGAGAGGCAACGTGGGAGGGCACGGGGGGAGTGGGAGAAGCCGTCGGCAGCGGGGTACAGACCCCGCAGGAACACGGAGCAGGGGCTCCGAGGGCCTGGAAGCCCATCCTCACCCCTGCGGCCGTGCAAATGGAGGGCAGCTTGAACAGGCACTCGATGTCTCCCTGCCGTGCAGAAGCTGCGGGAGGAGCAGGCTCGGGCTCGGCAGGGACAGGGCCCCGGTGGCACCGCGGTGCCACCCCGTCGTGGGGACGGGTCTGTGGGAAGGAGGTGGAAAGCTTGATTGGAGAGGGGAGAGGGCTCAGGGCACTGAAATGAATCGGGAACTGGGAGAGATGGAGTGATTTCTTCCGTACGGATTACCCAGGCTGATCCCATCTCAACCTTCACGCTGGCCATGGGCACCACATCCTCCATCCCCACCCCTGAGCCCCATGGCCCCGCGCCACCCCGCCATGGCGGCGGGCAGGGTGCTGAGCTCCCCCGTGGGACAGCGGGTGGCTTGGGCTGGGCAGGGGGAGCAAACGCCACCCCAGCCCTCAGGGCTGCCACCTCCCTCCGCACAGGACCGAAGGGACCGGGGGGGTCAACCGAGTCACTATGGGGCCGCACAGGCTGACGGGGCACCGCCGCCCGCCTGACGGTGCGATCCCCAGCCGGGATTTTGCAGCAGTGGTGTCAACGCAGCGTCTTTCTCCTTCTGGAACAAGTCGCCTCCAAACCCCGAGCCCTCGAGAGCAATAGTCGCGGGAAACCATGGAAACGGGCGGCCGGCGCGTGACAGCGTGTGCCTGCACTCCTGCCCCTGATTTATGTCCCACATCTGGGGACGAGACGCAGAAGTTTGGGGCTGTTGGGGTTCGTTTGGGATTTCGAGGCAGCGGAGCTTTGCTGCCGCTTCCCTTGCCGTCTCCCGTTTGCGGAGCGGGATGGCACGTGGGAATGGGGCTGGGCTGCTGCCAGGGCCAGCTGTGGTGTCCCCAGAAAGGGAGGGGGGGGCAGAATCCTTGAAAAGGCTAGGGGATTTCTCGCTTACTTTTCGAATATTTTCTAATATTCTCATATTTCTAAATGGAGACTCTCAAGCCAAGACCCTTCGAGTCCCGGTGCCGGGGAGGGAGGCGAAGCACCCGCCGCATCCAGGCTCACCACGTAAGCAGGTACCGGGCTGTGAGCCCCGCATTAACCCAGGCACAAGGTTTGGAAGCGTCGAAGAGTCCTCTTCTTTAAACACACAGCAAGTGATAACCAACGCTCCACCTAGATCATCTCCCAAGCGTTCATATTTGTCAGATTTTGAGTTTTGCTCCCTTTTTGAAAGCGCTAGCGCTGCATTGCAGTTTTGCTCTGGTTTTAAGCTGGGTTTAAGCGCGACATTTATTCCTCTGCATTTTTAAGGGAGGGCGTTAAGCTTGGCCGTGCCATCCTGGGTCCGGAGGGGTTTCTCTGCTGCGTGGTGGCCACCTGGGGGACATTGTAGTTAATAATTGAGCTGGGGCTCACGGGTGCTGATCCCTAATGGACAGCAGGAAAATTGTAAACTTTAAGCTGGCTGGTGAAAACCTGAAGGTTTGGAAGCTGGGGGGGTGTTACTGGGGACCTGAACAATGCCCAACCTCCGGCCTGGTGGCGTTGGCCACGCTGCTGGGTTTGCACACACCGGTGGGTTCGGCAGCTCCCAGGTGAGCCACGCTTTGTGTCCCCCAGCCCAGGGATTCATGGATGTGTGGGGCTGCCGGTTCCGTCCCAGCACAAATTCAGTGGGGGGACCCACCGTGGGGGACCTGTGGGCAGCACCCTCTCCACCAGCTCTCCTTAAATCCGCGAGAGCAAATGTGCCGACACCGCCGGTCTGGCTGCTCTTCACCGGGGCTGGTTTTGAGGAGAAATACAGCTTTTTTTTGCCTCGATGGATCTACAATAACAAAGCTCCAGCCTCCAGAAGGGGCTCAGCCACCCCCCAGCCCCTGCCTGCCCGGGTGTCGGAGCTGCACCCTCGGCCTGTCCGTCCGTCCATCCATCCGTCCGTCTGCCCTGCCGGGGCGCGGGAGGCGGCTGTGCACTCCAGGCTGCTTCTCTTGTCTCCGATCCCCCTCTGGGGGATTGTCGGTTATTACAAGTCTCTGTAGTGTTTTCCTTCTCTCTGTGCAAATGGACTGTGCCGCGGGGTTTAATATGCCGGATTGCCAGGGAGCTGGAAATGGCATTTGGGTTAAAAAAAAACAAAAAAAAACAACAAAAAAACCCCCAAAAAACAACCCAAAAAGCACCCACCCCAAGGCAGCAGGAAGCCTGGCGGGGAGGGGTTCCTGCGCTCCCCGTCCGTCCCTGCCGAGACACGACCAGGGGCCGTGCCATCGCAGAACAACCGTCAGATATTCATTTCACCGGTGCCTTAACTCTGGATCGCTCCACAGTTGGGTCCTGCCGCGAGAAGGGGGAGCAAAATTAAAAGAGTCCCTGTGGGACAGAGCGTGGTCCCTTTGGGGGGGCAGAGGGACACTGGTGGGGGGGTTCCTCGCGCTCCCCTCTTGCCCCGACTCCCCGTGCAGCCCGAGAGCCAGAGGCAAGCGAGGGTTTGTCCTTCAAAACACAAAATAGAGTGCAAGGGAGGGCAGGGGGGGGGCTGAGGCAGAGCTCAGCGCAGCCAGCGGTTGGGATAACTTTTAACTCGGCACTTTGGATTCCGAATTTTCTCTGAGCTGTTTACAAGGGCTGAAAAAAAAACCCCCAACTTCCAGCCCTGACCTCCCCCCCGGCCCCCAGCACCGTCCTGATGTTGCCCAGAACATCTCCCTCATCCCTCTCTTTCGGGGAGGAAAAAAAAAGAAAAAAAAGGGAAGGAGGGAGGAGTGGGAGAGAGGAGGAGAGAGAGAGAAAGTGAGCTCACGTTCACACATTGGTGAAGAGGCTGGTCTTGCAATGCCTTTGAATATTTTACTTTTAGGCAGTTCCCCATCAGTCAGCCGCGCACATCCGAGCCGAGCTGAAGCTAACTACAGCCATGGACGGCACTGGGAGATCTGAAATCTAATCGCACGCATCATACCTCCGGGATATTTATATATTTTTTTTTTTTTTTTTTTTTTAAATTACATATATAAACACGCCGACAGGCAGCCGCGCGCTCGCACGCACACACACACGCACACATATACATCCCCACGTCGGCAGAGCCGCCAGCGCCCGCGCGGCCGCTGAGCAAACACCTTGTCTCTTCTCGCAGGATATACCCGCTCACACACATCTCTCTTTATCTCCTCCTGGCTTCCCGGAGGATCCTGCCGGCTGTTTTTCATGGAGAGTGTCCAGGGAGAAATGGAGATTGAGAGATGGGAAAGAAGTGAAGAGATTTCAGACGCAGAAAGAAAGGTTATTCAAGAGACATGGAGCAGAGTATATGCAAACTGCGAGGACGTTGGAGTCTCCATACTCATCAGGTATTTAAAAAAAAAAAAAAAAAAAAAGGCAGCAGCAAATCCAACTAAATCTCTTTATAGCTGTGAAAGAGGCAGAACAATATATATAACTGAACGGAGATGAATGACAGCGAGTGGGGAGCTGGCTGGGTGTATTCGCTGGCGGGGAGCAGGGAGGGTGTCACAGCGCTCCTCTGATTTCCACACCTTTGAGCCGGGGCGGCGGGGGGAGCGGAGGGGGGGAGCTTTGCCGGGGGACTTTGGGAGAAGCCGCTTCCCTCGCAAAGGTCACCTTAACCCGCGGACGGAGCCGGGGGTGGGAGGGTGCCGCGGAGGCGGGGGGAGAGCATTGCCAGGCTCCGCTCGGGTGGGTTGGGGGTATTTGATTTTTTTTACACACACACACGCACACCCCCCTTCCCCATCCCACCCTCCCTTCAGTTAGCTGCGTGCGGATGGCATCGGTACGTCGCAGGCTGGCGGGTGAAATAATGCAAGTTGGGAGCCAAGATAAAACCCAAGCAGGTGTGTCTCCGAGGGCACCATCTGTCCCTCCGGCGGCAGCGTCGGCGGGAAGGAGAGCGCTGAAGTTGGCGGCGGAAAGCGGGGTGTGGGGGGCACAGGGGGGAGAAGGGGGTAAGGAGGCGGGGGGGGGGACACGGGAGCCAGCCGCCCCGGCGGCGGGGCGCGGAGCATCGCCCGACGGCGTGGGGCTGCGGGCGGCGATGGGCAGCCCCGTCTCTGCGCCTGGAAGCGAAACAGGGGAGATGCTCTTGAGGTGGGGAATGGAGGTGTGGGGGGGGTTCTTGCGTTGTCTGGGGGTGCCACCCTCGTCCAGGTACCCCGGGAAAGCGCCGAGCGGGAATCCCATGGAGTCCCACGGATGCCGGGAGTTCGGGGTCCCAGCGGGGTGCGGCACCAGCAGGCCATTTCCCTGATTTCAGAGGGGGAGGACGGGGCGAGGAGGGGGGCAGGCGAGATGCCCGCGCTGACCTGTTGACAAACGGCAAAGATGCTCTCGGGAGAGACAAAGCTCCCACCAGCCATCCCGAGGACCGGCAACGCGGGATCTCCCTGCCCGGGCTCCCGCCGGGACCCAGCCCCGCCACCCTGGGAAGGAGAAGGGAGACTGGGATGTGTCCTTCCCGCTTTGCTCCTGCAGCGGGGGGCTGTGGGTGCTCGGAGAACCCTTTGGATGGATGCACTGTTTATTAAGAACCATCCAAAAGTTTTCCAAGAGGCTGGGAGCTAATGGCCCGATTCCACGGGATCTGCAGAGAGCAGAGGCTCTCCGGATGTGCCGGTGAGCAGAGCCGGTTCCCCTCCAGGCTCGCTGCCAGCGCTGCAACGGGATTTTCCTGGCAAGACCCCTCCGCAGAGAATCAAAAATGGCATTTGAGTCCCCTCTGTGCCACCTTCTCAAACACTTGTGTCTCTCAGAGGCAGCTGACGGCTGAGCCCATTCTCCCACAGCCACGTAGCCAGCCGGGGTGGCCAGGAGAGGTGACAGCCCCGTGGCTGGGGACACCAAACCCACCTGGGCTGGGTGGCAGAGGTCTGGGGGATGCAAAATTCCCCTTTTCGCCATCCCATGAGCTTCGGCACGTGGGCTTGTCCATGCGGTGGCCAGGTCATTGTCCAGCAGCCAGGTCGTGCCACGGCCCCATCCGCAAGCGCAGCCGGGTGCCCGCCAGCCCGTGAGCACAGGGAGGGTGGCCGGGTGCCCGCGGCCAGCACCAAGGGACTCGTGGCAATGCCATGGGGGATTCACCCAGGGCAGCTCAGTGCTTTTGGTGTCCCCGTGTGCAGTCACGGGGCTCGGCGCAGGGCAGGGGATGAGGGACAGCAAGTTGTGGCAGCAGGGACCATGTGTCCAAGCTCTGGTCCCGACTCAAACTTTCCCAATAGAAGTTTCTTGTCCAGTTTTTGTTGTTTTGTTTGTTTTTTTTTTTCCCCGGGGAGAGTTGTGACACCGCGGTGAGGGGTTTCCCTGGGCTGTGCCAGCAGGGCAGGACTGAGCTGGCACCTAGGGTGACCCCGGGCTCCTTGGGAGCATGTTTGGCCATGGCGTGTGCCCTGGCACGTCCTAGCTGAACCCACCACCTGCTTCCTCAGCCAGAGCTTCTCTGGGATGCTTCAAGCTGGACTTCAGGTGCATGTCCCTGGGGACGGCAGTGAAATTTGGGAGAGCTACCACCCACGTTTATCCCCATGCCGTGGCTCCGGTGGCTGGGCTGTCCCCCCCCCGGCAGCAAACCCTGAAGCGGGAGCTTCGTGCTGCTGCCCCGAGCCCCACTCCCCCCGCGAGCTCCAACGAGCTCCCCCCGAGCTCCCGGGGAAGCTGGCAAAAGCAGGGCGGCCCTGGCCGGGGTTGGGAGCACCGGTGGCCGCCGCTCTCCCGGCTGCCTTTCCCAGCTGGCATCAGCCGCCGGGAGAAGTGGGTCATGCATGGAGGCCGCCGGGAGCCCGGGCGGTGCGGGCAGGCGGCAGCCGCTTCCCAAGACATGATTCAGCAGCTCCAGAGGTCGAGGATGGGGAGGGGGACGGTGGGCGGCCGCCGGCGCGGTGCCAGCTGACCTGCCCGGCACGCTTTCGGGTGGGCACACCTGCGCTGCCGGGGGCCGAGAGCCGCCCCAGCCAGCATCCCGGCTTCACCCGCACAGGGCTTTGCTGGGGAAACTGAGGCAGAAAGTGATGTGGACAAGGGTGGCCGGGGAGTGGGAAGGGGGATGCGCGGCTGTGGGCCCCCCTTTGGTGCAACCCTGCTGCGCAGACCAGTAAAATCAGGCAAATCTGTTAGTGGCCGCGTTTCTGTTGTTGCCATTGCGACCGACTGGGGAGTGCCTGTGCCTGGTGGCAGAGGGTCTCTCCGTGCTTTCCTGCTCCGTCCCCGCTGCGTCCCTTCGGAGCTGCTGAGGGCAGGGAATGACTTTTTCCCATGTGGGGAAGGGCTGGGGTCTTGCAGCACCTCTGGACACACAGGGTCAAAATGAATCTGGGGCCTGATCCTGTACCCCGAGAGCGAAGGCAGGGAGGCAGCGATGGGGGGGCTGCAGTGCCGGCGTCCCACAGGAGGTCAATCCAGCCCCCTCTGCCCCTCCTCCTTCAGCCCCTGCCCAGCCACCTCCTCCTCCACCCCCAGCCTTTCCATGCTTTGCAGCTGGGGAAACTGAGGCACAGAGCTGGGCAGCAGGTTCCCAGCCCTCCTAGTTGCTGCTGGTGCTTGAAGCCATAGCAAAGCCCTGAGGTCCTGCCAGCAGCACGGTGGGGTCCCAATCTCGCAGGGCCTCCGGGCTCCCAGGGGCCGTAAACACAAATAATGGGGACTTCTGGCTGAGCAGCCACCGGATCATGGGAATCTGCGCTGTGTGGTTAAAACTATGTCTCTAATTGACAATTTCCTCGGTGGGGGAGCCTCGCGCTGGAGGAAGTGCAGTCTCCTCGCCACGCTCATCTTCCTCCTCGCGAGCTCAGGGGCCTCTGCGGGATCCATCTCACAGCGGCTGCCTTAACCCTTGGTGGAGCTGGGGCTGGGGCTGGGGCTGGGGCTGGACCCTCGACTGCACATCTGGGGCAGTGTGTCTCGGCTGGGTCACTCCCAAGCGGGCACATCGGCCACCACGGCTGGGAGAGCTGGGCTGCAGCTGACCCGTAGCTTCCCCATGTCCCCAGGCTTGTTGCCATGCCTCAGTTTCCCCATGTGTAGTTTAGGAATTGGTCCTGTTTGAAAAGCACCCCTCGCTAGAGAGCTCAGGAGCCCAGGCATGCCGGGGGGGAGCAGGGCAGCCTTCAGCAGCTCTGGCATCTGCATTATCCCTCGCTAATTAGCCGTCGCTCCCCAAGCATCCCCCTTTCTCCAATGCCCTCGCAATGGTTTATTGCCATTACCCCACGCTCTGAGACCGTGCCGGGGGATGGCAGCACCCGGGGGGCTCAGCCCTCCCCACGGCCCACCCGCCGCAGCACGCAGGGGCTGAGAGCACCCAGGCGAGGAGGGGCGAGCGTCAGCAGGGGGGGTCGGGGACATCGCTGTGCGCAGACCCCGGTTCAGCCCAGGGACACCAGGGCTAAAACCGCAGCCCGTCCCAACCATCGCACGCGTCCGCTCCCACACCCACGCACACGTACCGCCGTCACGGCTGTGGGACCACAAAACTTTACGGATCCCATCAGGGAACAAAAGCCAGGGATCATTTCTCTTAGCTCCCAGGCACATCCGCGCCAAATGTTAATGCCGTGCCAAGCGCGGGCAACGCAACCTGCCCCAGCCGCCGCGGGCTGTGCCGCATCCACGAGGGTTTCTCCATCACCGTTCCCTCCATCTCCAGACACGTCAGCTTTCCAAATTTCCAAATTTGCTACCTTCTCCATCACTCCTGGTGTGCTCTTTCCCTCTCAGGAGGCGTAGGAGGGGAAGCGAAAGGATTGCCAATGCGGAATCAGGCCCCCGGATTTCGGCAGCTGCTCAGCCTGAGCTAACACACCTGGATTCAGGCAGTTTGCAGAGAGCTTTGAAATATAAAAGCGCTCCTTGGATGCCAGACATTATTGTAAGTTTTAGGTTAAAAAAGCAAAGAGCCTGACTAATGAGTCTGGCCATGCAGAAAACCCTTTTTTTTTTTTTTTTCCCAGCTGAATCTGAAAAAAATGGGTTGAATCCACCCAAAAAGGGCATTTTAAAGAAATGATTTTGCAGCTACCCCCAAAGCCAATATGTTTTGCGGAGGTGTCCATTGGGAAGGGGTCCGTTCCTGGCTGCCGAAGGGCAAATTTCAGAGCAAAGCTGCTCGGCTCGGAAAGATCCCCCCCTCCGTTGCAATATCTCGCTTTGAGAAGGGTCCCACGGAAGGCCCGACCTTGTGTGCGGTGACGGCCCTGTCCCACGGCTTGTCACACGCTCGTGGATCGTTGTGGTCAAGCTGGAGAGATGTTTTTTCTGGAGAGGAGGAGAAACGGAGAGCAGCGGGGCTCTGCTCCGCTGACGAGGACACGCGTGAGGGACGTTTTCCAAAACAACAGCCCCCTCCCCGAGCGGCGAAGGGGGCGAGCGTGGGTTTAACGAGCTCCGTCTAGAAACAGCCCCTTGTCTTACAGCTGTGTTTTCTCTCCGATCGCAGCACCTGGAACCAGCCCTTTTGGCTGCTTCGTGGCCAACGTGGCTACACAGGGATCCCCATGGCACATCCCGCACCAGCCGGGCCCTCAGGGCTGCCAGCAGCTCTCGGGGTGACCCAAGAAGAGCCTTTCCCATGTCCCCTGTCCCAGGGCTGCCCTTGCTAGCTAGAAAGATCCCACTCGACACCTCGAGAGCTGCAAGGACATCCCCGGCCAAGGGAAGGGAAGGCACAGGGGAGGCGGAAGGCTGTTCCCGGATGGTTTCCCTGGCTATGGCTGAGGATATGCTGGATGTGTTGGTACCAACCCTGAAAATCCCTCCCCCGGAGCAGGAGGCGAGGGCCAAGTCTCCGCTCTGCTCATCGGCTCCGTTAATGAGGCTGCTGCAGCGGAGCGGGGCTGTGCCTCCGAAGGCGGCTCGGCGAGCGCCCGGCTGCGGAGTTTCAGCGCTCATTAACGTCAGGGAAATGTCAGGACAGCCCTCGGTGGGCTGGCAGGCGCCGAGCGCGGCCGGGGAACGGGGAGCGCTGGCTGGCTGGCGATCCTGCGGGAGCCCAGCGCCGGGGGCGAGCGGCCAGCAGAGCCGCTGGGAACGCCGAGCCGGGGCTGCTGTAAATCGGCATGGGAGCATCGGAGAGGAGAGGCGGTGGCGGGCGCCAGCAAATATCGGGTTCCTGATTTTTGCTGCTGGGTCCCATCCCAGCATCACTGGGGTGTCCCCGTCCCTCTGTCCTGGGGCTCTGCGGTGCCGGGGGGTGTCACAGCCCCCGAGCACGGCTCAGCATCGCGCTGGACTCTGCTCCCAAGGTTTTGCGGCGGGATGTGGGCTTCACCTGGAGGAAGGCCGGCTACACGCCTTCTCCCTCAATATCGGGTTCCCGATTTTGCTGGATGGATGGTGGGTCCCAGGGCAGGGACCACATCCTTGTGAATCTGGGTGACCCCACCTCCACCCGGTTGGGGGTTGTCTTCCACCTCCGACCCCCTCTGCTGTCCCCGGGGGTCGGGGACACGCAGCCGGGCTCCAGCAGACTCCGTCCTCAGCGTGCGCCTGCCTCGGAGGCAAGACTCAGGTTTTAGCATCGTTTCCTTAAACCCCTGGACCCTGCTGGGCCATGCTGAGCCCGCTGGGCAGAGCTGTAGGGAGGGTGCCCGATGGGGGGGTGATGCTGGTGGTATGGTGGAGGGGGCCGATGCCACCGTCTCTGTGTGCTGCTCGCACCCAGGGGGCAGGGACAGCGGTTTGGCAGCAGAGAGGGGCCGGGACACAGGTGTGGAGGATGAGGATGACGCTGTGGAGGAAGGCACTGAGCAAAGGGGACTGCAAGGGCCGTAGGAAACCAGAGGCATGTGGGAAAGCCACTTTGGCGCTGTTAATTCATTTATCTGCTGAAAGCTGTCCTTACCCCTAGCCTCAAAGTGCATCTACGCAGCCGAGAGGCTTTGGGCCGAACCCACATCCACGGTAGGGGAAGGCAGCAGCAATGAGGACTCGGAGGTGCGAGCTGTGCACACACGAGCGAGCAGGACGTGCCCCCGGGGGTTGCTAGCTCGCGCCCAAATGTATTTGGCTGCATCTTTGCTGCTGGGTCCCGTCCCAGCATCACTGGGGTGTCCTGGTCCCTCTGCCCTGGGGCTCTGCGGTGCCGGGGGCGTCACAGCCCCCGAGCACGGCTCAGCGCTGTGCTGGAGCCTGCTCCCGAGGCTTTGCGGCGGGGTGTGGGCTTCACCTGGAGGAAGGCCAGCTACACCCCTTCTCCCTCAGCTGTAGAAGGAGTTGAATTTAGCATCAGTGTGTGGACCGTTTTTCCCTGCGCCGGAGCTGGAGGTGCTGCCCACCACCGTCTCCATCGGTCCACGAGCCTCGGGGAGAGGACATGGGCAGAGCTGGCACCATCCTCTCCTTACTCCAGTTAGATTTGCCTTTTTCTGTCTCGCTGGGCGGTGGCGTTGCCATGGCCGAGACCTTTCTCACCTCGGGCTGGGAGCTGGGAGCGCAGGCAGCACCCGGCACCCCTGCCCCAGCCTGAAAATGGGATGATGGGCTACAGGTGGCTGGGAGGAGCAGGGGGACCGTGCAGGCGAAGCGGTGAGACAGCCCTCGGCATAATAAATAGCAGCACCACACACCACCTGCCTACCCATTATCAGCTGCTTTGTAGGCACCCGAGCAGAGAGGAGCTGGAAGGAGAGGTTTGCAAAGGGATGTGGAGAGACTCCAGGCTGAGTTTCTCCCACGTAGAGGGACGAGGTGAGAGATAACATGAAAGCATTGGGAGGAAAATCTAGCAAAAAAAAAAAGTCTACAAGTGCTGTCTGGGGCTTCAGCTGAAGCCCCCCCAGCAGCTTCGAGGGCTCGCTGGTGTTTTTCCCCCACCGTTTGCCTCCAGGGTAAGTGAAGCATCAAGGGTTTCAGTGCTCATGGGGACCAAAGAAGCAGCTCCCTTCCTTTTTCCAGCTGGGAAAGGAAGGAGATGGCTGGGCTTGAAGATTTCCTCCGTGCGGGGTTTGCCCTGCGTGGTCCGGGGAGAGCAGGGGGGAGATGGGAGGAGAAGCGGCATCTCTCCTCCTGAACAGAAAACAGGTTCCCAGTGACTGCGGTGGTTTTGCACCTTAATTATTTCCGTTGGCTCTGCTACTGGGAATGGTTGTGTCCTTAAAGTTGTTAAAAGGGCAAAAGAGAGAGGAAGAGCAATCCCGACATCCTGTCAGTCGGGTCCAGATGTAGCTCGCAGAGTACAAATTAGCGGGTGCAGAATGGAATCGCTTAAAAAGAAATTTAATGAGATCGGTATGCAGGCATCTGGCTTCTATCAATCATCATTTTGTGTGATATGCAATGGTAAATATCATCTTTTTAATGACTCCGGTGAAGTAAAAGAGCGCAAAACACACACATGCATAATGAGCCAACAAAATTCCAGAGCCTGAGATGTTTGAACTCTCGAAAAATGTTCTGTAGATGGAAAAACCCCAACCGACACCTCTCCTAATTCGCTATTGTTTGAGTTATTTTATTTCTTCCTTTTTTTTTTTAACCTCCTTTCCTCTGGTTATATTTAACCTTTGTATTAAATTAATCTTCTCTGTTTATTAACACTCACCCCTGAGCGAGCCTCTCTTTCTTGCTTTGACAACTCAAATATTTGCTCCGGGCCAGAAGCTCTTGCTGCATCTCCCTCTGCGTTCTCCAGCCCTGCGAAGAGGCGTGGGCCAAGGAGAGATGGATGCAGGTCTCTGGCTGGCCACGGGTTTCCTCTTTCAACGTGAAGGAAAGACAGATTCGGCTCCCCTGTTTCAGTTCTCCAGTGATGGAAGTGGACAGCATGTGGGGTTGGCCACACGGGCCAGCGTTTTGCTGGTTTTTACGTCCCTGTGGCACCATTGACCTCCCTCTTGCCGGTCTCTTAGGAAAGCTGCTGGGCTCAGCTCCCACGGGGACATTGCCTTGAGGGTCTGCGAAGCAGGGCAAGGTTGGAAACCAGGGATTTGGATCCTTCACTGGCCTGGTCTCACCCAGGCTGGGGACTTTTGGGGATTTAATTGATCTTTGCTCATGGCGTAGCCAGATGAAAACAACACAGAGGTAGAGGTGGTGCTGTGGGAGAGGTGCAAAGAGCATCAGCCCCAGTGGCTCTTGGTGCTCCTTCCCTTGGTGCTCCTTCCCTTGGTGCTCCTTCCCTTGGTGCTCCTTCCCTTGGTGCTCCTTCCCTTGGTGCTCCTTCCCTTGGTGCTCCTTCCCTTGGTGCTCCTTCCCTTGGTGCTCCTTCCCTTGGTGCTCCTTCCCTTGGTGCTCCTTCCCTTGGTGCTCCTTCCCTTGGTGCTCCTTCCCTTGGTGCTCCTTCCCTTGGTGCTCCTTCCCTTGGTGCTCCTTCCCTTGGTGCTCCTTCCCTTGGTGCTCCTTCCCTTGGTGCTCCTTCCCTTGGTGCTCCTTCCCTTGGTGCTCCTTCCCTTGGTGCTCCTTCCCTTGGTGCTCCTTCCCTTGGTGCTCCTTCCCTTGGTGCTCCTTCCCTTGGTGCTCCTTCCCTTGGTGCTCCTTCCCTTGGTGCTCCTTCTCTTGGTGCTCCTTCCCTTGGTGCTCCTTCCGACCAACCCTGGTGATGCCGGGCTCAGTCCTCCCTTGCTGTTTTCTCCTTCTGCTGAAAAAGCCTGTCTCAGACCAGGAATCTTTCTCAGCTCATTCCCTGGCTCTTCGCAGCATCATGCCCTTGAGCTGAGATCAAATAGGGCTTTTCGGGGAACTTCCGATGGTTTGGGATTCAGAGGGTTAGGCATGCACTGACTGTCTGGCAGCCTCCATCCCCGGTGTCGGGGTGGTCTGTGGGCAGCAGCTCACGCTTCCAGCAGCAACCCCCGCTCCCAGTGCCCAGGGGGACCCCGGCCAGAGGGTGAGGGGGGAGAAGATCCGCTAGCAGGGGTGCAAAAACCCTTGTCTCCGATCTCGGCATAGTGTCGGCTGTGAATACCAGGAGGGCATTGATCTCAGGGGCTGGCTGGAGCTGTGGGCTCGGGGGCTGCAGCAGCTTGCCCAGACGTGGGGAGGGATGGGACAGGGGGAGAAGGACGCTGGGGCAGGATGGGAAAAAATTGTCCCATTAAAACAGAAAGGAACGTTTGTCCTTCTATTGGGAAACGCTCAGGGCAGAAGTCTTGAATCCTGGGAATGATGCTGCCTGTGTGGCCCCAGCCAGGGGACCGGTGTCCATCTCCGACAGCCCTGAGCTGAAGGGTACGGACCGAGCACCTCTGTGGCGACAGGAGCTGGAGACAGCCGGGCCTGGAAACGATTTCTCCTGACAGGGACCAGATGTGTCAGGAGGAGCTTTGCCCGGGGGGGGCGGGGGGGGAGGCTGCACAATAACAAGAGGAGTTTTGTCACAGGTCCCCTCCAGGTTTTAAAAGCAACACCTTGTCTCCCCCTTCCACCTTCCTTCCTCCCCCACCCTTTCCGCTGCACACTCTTCACACCTCCGAAACCTATTTCGGGCTGTCTGATGAATCCCAGATGCCTCCGGGAAGCAACAGAAGCGGCGGTGCACTCCAGGCGCTGCTTCACGCTTCCTTGGCAGTGCCCCTGAGCTTCACAAGCCAAGGGAGCGGGGGAAGGAAGGAAGGGGGGGGGGAAGGAGGATAATGAAGCGATAAATGAGCCTGGTCCTCAATATTGTGCTTATTCGTGGAGTGGGGAAGAGGATCCCACCTGGTCCTGGAGGGAGGTAGGGATGGCTGGGAAAAGGGGTGGGATGGGCTCGTGTGTTTTGGGATGGTGCTTGGGGAGGGGGTTATGGCAGCCTGGGAGAGGGAGAAAGCAGTCTCTCTGGAGTCTGGAATGATGGGAGACAGCCCTAGGAACCATCTGCCACCTCCTGAGCATCCTTTGCCGGTCCTGGAGAAGGCAGAGAGAGCCCCCTCGGAGGGAGGGACCCGGGTGACAGGGGGGAGCAAATGCTGATGTGGTTCTCCCTGTGTAAATCGGGTGGAAGGGGGTGGTTAATGTGACACGAGCGTCATCCCCGGCTGCTGAGAACAACTAGCTGCGGTGCTGGCATGGATGGTGCTGGTATCGGTGGCCCCAGACCTGCACCTCGTCACCTTGTTCCCTACAAACCCACCCCCCTCAGCTCCCCCGGTTGCTCAAGCATGTCAGCTGCAACTGCAGCTTCATTTGCTTCAGCTGCGTTTCATTGGGGTTGATTTAATCCCGCAGAAATGAGGGTCCTCAGCCCCCCAGAGGGGCTGGCTGGGTGCTTGGGGTGTCCTCGTGCTGGGGGAAATGGCTCCTGGCACAGGTGAGCTCAGGGCTGAGATCTCGCTGGAGGCTTGGGTGTGGGGGGCTGATCTGTGAAAGTCAGGGGTATCCCAGGCCGGGGGAGACTCTTTTGGGTGGCAATGCAGGAATAAACCCCATGGGGCTGAGAAGCTGTTGTGGGACTGGGGAAGAGGGGCAGGGAGAGGCTGCCTGGGGTGAAGAGGGGTTTTTGTGATCATCTCCAGCTCTCTGAGGCAGGACAGGACATTTTGATGTACGTGGGCATGTACACAGGGTCTGGCACGCCTGGGTGGAGTCTCAAGAACTCCGTCTTGCCTCTGCTTTGTCGATGAATATCAGTCCATAGGGAAGACTGGGGGCAAAAAGGCATTAACCTGATGATTTTCAGGCAGCTGAATGCCACAGCTCCCAGGGAACTCAATGAGAAAACCAGCCCTGGCTGTGTTAGATCCAAGGGGGTGGTTTCCACCGTCTTCACCACTCCATGCTTTGGTTTAACCTCTCAGCCTGCTCTCACCCTCCTGATGGTATTTTGTGTCTATTCTTTCTGGAAGGTTTTTTGTCAACTTCCCATCGGCCAAGCAGTACTTCAGCCAGTTCAAGAACATGGAGGACCCGCTGGAGATGGAGAGGAGCTTGCAACTGCGTAAGCACGCTCGGCGGGTCATGGGTGCCATTAACACTGTGGTGGAGAACCTCAACGACTCCGAAAAGGTCTCCTCTGTTCTGGCCCTGGTGGGCAAGGCCCATGCCGTCAAGCACAAAGTGGAGCCCATCTACTTTAAGGTAAAGGATGGGAGCAAAACCAAAATAAATCTCTGGGATGCTGTAGGAAGTAGGAAGAGGGCAGGAGAGGGGGAGCTGTGATGGGTGGGTGCTGCCTGTCCTCAGCTGGAGAAGGTTGGCTGGTCGTGGGGGTTGCTCTCCACGTGGCCACAGTGTCCCAAAGCCATGCTGTCCCACACAGACCACCGTTCCCAAACACAGCCGACACTGAAGCATCAATTCCTTGCCCTGCCCAGGGAAACCCACCTGCCTGCAGTCCCTCCAGCATGGCTGTGGCCGTATGTCCCTTGTTCTAGAGATAAGTGTGATAGAAGGGACTAAATAATTTGAGGTGCACAAATTAGGGAGATGCTTGAACCCCATCATGCCTGGGTCTCATCCTGCCCGGGCAGGCTGGTGACCTGCCTCGCCTGTTCCCTGGGGTGCCGACAGACCTCCCGGACGTCTGTCTGTCCCATGGAGGGTTCCCAGAACTCATCCATGGGATTGAATTGAGGGGTTTTTTAGGGAAAAAGCTAAATTTGCTGTTAGATGCTCCCCGGAGAGTTATTAATTTTGCTGTCCACCTCCCTCCAGAAACTCACTGGTGTCATGCTGGAGGTCATTGCTGAAGAATACGCCGACGACTTCACCCCGGAGGCGCACGGTGCCTGGACCAAGATGAAGACCCTCATCTGCACCCACGTGACGGCGGTGTACAAGGAGGTGGGCTGGCCGCAGTACCCCACTGCCACCCTGTGAGCGGCCAGCGGGGCCGGGCGAGGGGCAGGGAGGGCTTCGCTCACCCCAGGACTTCACTCTGGTCTCTTCTCAAGATCTTCGCTCAGTCTGGGGAGCCCGGTAGGGCCCAGCTCTGTTAGCTGCCAAGTCACGATTTGATCTCCACGGGGTTTAAAAACAAACTAAACAAGCCAAATCAATAGAAGCACCAAGGGTGTGGGTGGGTCGGGGTGAAGCACTTGCAGGGGACGCTGGAAGGGGATGCAGAGCGCGAGGGGAGAGCGTTGGTTGTTGGCTCCATCTTACTGTCCTGGCCTGCCCGTCACCACCTCCCAAATCCTGCACCTCGCTTTGTGCCATCTCAAAGTCCTTTGCACAAGCTCTGCGCAGCAGCAGAGAGGTGCAGCCCTGTTCGCTGATGAGCGCCACAACCCTTGTTTTCCACATGAAGCCCCCAGGTAGACCTGGCTCCTCGCTTCTGGGGGCGCGATGCTTATGGGGACCGCCGTCCGGCACCGAAAACGCTTTGCTTTGCACTTTCTCTACTCACCCGGCAGGGTGTCGGGGCTGATGGCTGCGGCCAGACCCGCTCTTGGTTGCCCATCACCCTCCACTGTGGGCCAGCAGCAGCCCTCGCCTCTCCTTTCATCCCCAGTCCCTCTCCTCGGCTGGCCTTTGCAAACCCTCCGGGGGCTGGAGGGAGCGAGGGGGTGGGAGAGACGTGCTCCCCCAGCCTGAGAGAGCCGGGGAGGAGGGGGGACACCTTGGCTCGGAGCACGGCGCGTAGGTGGGATCCATGTGTCCGATGTGGGGAGCTGGTGAGCCCACTCGCCTCCCTTCGGCTCCCCTGGGCAGCAGGGACGCGCAGGAGGATGGGGATGGGTGGCACGCGTTGTGCCATCGCCCTGGGAGGCGGCGTGCGTTGGTCTGTCTGTCCGGCAGCAGGGCAGTGCAGGGATGGGGGGGGGTCTGGCCCGCTGGGGGAGAAGGGGGGGTTCGGGGTGTGATCAGAGGCAGGGAAAGATGAAGTGGACATAGCAGGAGGGATTCCCGGGTGTGGAGAAAGGTCCCTGCTCTGTTAAATTTAGTAAATAACCTTGTTACATAGAGCATCTTCCTGCCCTCTTGGTGAAACTGGGCTCCTCCAAACAAAGTGCCTGGTAGAAATCAGCCTGTGCAGGAGCTGCGTCCCCCCCTTGGGGGCCGGCAGTGCTCCCGCCCGGGCCTGGCAAAGGGCTCTCCCCCAAAAAACTAGACGTGGCTGCAGGGCTCACAGCACTCCTCTTGCCTCCAACACCAACTCCTCCCGAAGCTGTGGGTGAGTCTGCTTGGTTTTGCTGCCTCAGTTTCCCCTTTGGTTACGGAAAAGGAAGGAGGAGCGGCCCCGTTGCCTCCTGCACAGGTTGTGCTTGGATTTATAGGATGCCCTGGGGGCTGATTCCCACAGGGTTGGGGATGAAGCATCAGATGTGCTAGGAAGCTTTGGCATCCTTGCCACCCAGTGTTTCCCAAAATGTTTCTGTTATTTTTAAAACCCTAATGTTAATGGCAATGTTACCTATTGAAGTGCGTGTGTGGGGGGGTGTCCCTTCTGAGATTTCCTCTGGCCTCACTCCACTACTCCAGTAGTCCACTGGACTCCCTCGGGAGCTGGCAGCTTTCCAAGGGAGACCAGCTCCCATCCTGGATGTCGGCTTGACAGGCAGCGAGCCCACAGTCCCTGGCTGGGATCCCTACGGCCGCCCTGGGGACGTCCCCCCTCCGCACGAGGAGATGCAGTAACCCCCACCCCCACCCCAGGGCTGACCTCCCTCCTCCGGAGCAGCCAGGATCTCCCGCTTTGCTCACCCGCAGCCAGTTCATCTCTGCTTTTAATCATCCCCGGGGAATAGGTGTTTTTTTTTCCCCATTTCGGGTGTTTTGCTCCCATGCCAAGGGGCTCCCCAACCCTGGCACAGCCGGGGGTGGCCAGCACCGGTTGCTGGCTCCCAGAAAAGCTCTCAGTGGGGTTTTCCCCTTCCTTCCACCAGCTGTGAGAGTATGTTTCTGCTCAGGATCCGCGGGAGCCCGTATGGAGGGGCAAACCCCGGACCCCAGCCCTGCCCCATCCCTGGGGGGCGACTGTTGAAAGTGGCAGGGGGGGAGATGTCTTCTCCTCTTCCTCTGGGCTTGGTTAGATGCGGCCCGGAGTTTGTGCCATCACCCAACGCCCTGCCTCTGGGCAAAAGGGGGATCTGGGGAGGGCTCCAAACATTTTGGCTGCGTTCCCCAGCCCTCCTTCGCCTCCCTGCAGAGCCCTGGGACCAGGGTTAGTCCCAAAGTAGCCCCAGGTCTCCACTACAGCCACCCTTTCTGGCCTTGCAGATCCTTCCTCCCTATGTCCCGCAGTGAAACAGGTGGAGAGACGTGATGGAGGAGGAGCGATGGCACGTCCTGGGTGTAGGTAGAGGGTTGGGTGGAAATAACAGCTCAGGGCATGGCTGCCCTCAGCATGGCAGCGTGGAAGGTGAAGGTGTTTATAAAGGGAAAGGACAGGCGTGGGGGTGACAAACGATGCCGCTTCGCTGATGGGGTGGTGGGCTGTCATTTAGGGTCAGCACCCCCGGAGTTCACCCCGCCAGCCTGCGCCTGTGAAGGTGCCAGCAGCTGATGCCTCCGGCTCACGTCCCAATGTCAAAGGATCTGCTCATCCCTCGCACCGCTGGTGGAGGCATCTTTCAAACATCACCTTCTGGCCGGCGTCAGGATTAGGCCCGTGCGGATGGGAAAAGACCCGTCCAGTCATTGACTTTGCTCCGGTGCGAGGCTGGAGAGCGATCGCTTGGAGCACGACTGTTAGATTTTTTTAATTTTTATTTTTTTTTTGGGTGCATCACGGGACTCTCACGAGCTTCACCGATTTCTGCCAAAACCTCAAGGCCAGCAGCGCATATTTGCAGTGAGTTCATGTACTCCCCGCTCTCCGCAGATGCTGGGCCAGGGATGTTTCCATACAGGGATGTTTCATCTTTAGACAAAGTTCACACATTAACCTTTGAGGTTAATATTCTCCAGGTGGGAATTTTTATTTTTCAGTGCAAACCCGTCCTTTCCCTTCCCGCGAGCAAAATGGGGCTTGTTCGCAATCACCGGGGGAGCGATTTTGGGGTGGCTGGGAAGTCCCTGTGCCCATGCTCGAGTGCCTTGGCTTTGGGGGAGCAGCCCTGAGGTCCCCTCCCCTTTGAACAGGGCTTGGCTGCTTCTTTTTTTTTTCTTTTTTTTTTTTTTTTTTGTGCTTCCCTAGAGAAAACTAGCCCATGACCTTATGCACCCACGTGTGCGTGTGCTGGGCTGGGGGATTTTTCCAGGCACTTTCCCCCCCCCCCACCAAAGCGAATCCAGATGCGTGCAGCTGCCGTCCCTTGAGGAGCTCCCCCCCACCTCCATCAGCCAAATTGCAGGCCGGTCGAATATATGCAAACGAAAACATGTTTATTTTTACCAGCTCTGTAGGAAGTAAAACGAAGCAGGGAGGGCGGCCGGGGCAGAGCTCTCCAGGGGAAGAGATAGAGATAAAGCGAACGCCCCCTCTTCGCCGCCCGCGGCAGAGGCAGGCGTTGCTTAAATCGGGGAAAATTCTCATCTGGGGAGAGATGAAAAGGAACAGAAAAAGGAAAAAATACCATTCCAGAGTGACAGGGCTGATAAATGCCGTGTGGAAGAGCAGAAAGGGAGGCCGGGTCCTGGCTCTGAGCGTGGCTCTCTGCTGTACGCGTGTGCACAGCTGCTCCCTGTCACCCCCGCCCCCCCCGCAAGCCACCACAGCCGGCTGGGGACCCCTGTATCCCCATTATCCCCCATTATCCTCCCTTCCCTTTAGCTCCTGCTGCTGGGGCACAACATGTCACCTCCTGGCACGCTTGGGATGAGGTAAGGGCACTGCCCGTGCCTGCTTTGGGCTTGGCTTTGCTCTCCTTGGCAGTGGCGAGTAGGGATCGACTCGCAAAGCCATCCCCCCCCCCCCCCCCCAAAATTCATGAGCAAGAATTCGGGGGGCTCAGGGTATGGGACCCCCGTGTCCCCCAGCCCCATTCACCGTCCCCAGGGGTGCTGCCGAACTGCTCCTCCTTGCTCTACTCCTCTCCAATGCCCACGCCATTGTGGCCACCGCCGTGCAAGCCAGACAAGCCCAGCTCAGAGATGTCCCCCCCGCTCCCAGGGCGGGGGGGCCCCCAGCTCATCCAGCGTCTCTGCATTAGCACCAGGGCTGGGCTTGGACCCGTGACCGGGGTGGGAAATTCCTTGTGCCCCCTGCCAGCAGCAGATGGGCGCCAAGCGAGGGGGGTATTGGGTGTCCCTAGGGCAGGGTGTGTCCCCCCCCACCCCAAGCACCTCATCCTGGCTGTCTTTGGGGACACTCACTCATAACGCCCAGCTTGTGTCCCCCCCACCCCAAGTCCAACGCTGCGTTCGGTCAGAGGGAGCTCGGCGCTGGAGGGAATGGGAAGTGTTAGGTTGGGACGGGACACAGATCCCATCCATTCTGTCCCTCCCCCCCCGCCCTGTGGCCAACCCTCATGGCGGGTACAGCTCCATATACACCCAGCCAGCCAGAGAGACACCCCAGCACCACCAGAGCCGCTCGGGCAAGGAACCCCCAAGGCCCTCATGCCACCACCCTTGTCTTTGATGGTGAGACAAATCCCTGAGGCAGCCAAGCCCCGGACTCTCCCGGGGGACTCCTCTTGCATCGCTGCCAGTTTGCTCCAGTTTGCCCCCAGTAAAGGGGATCCCAACCTCTCCCCGCTTTCTGGGGAGGTGCCCGGCGACTTCAGTGGGGACCAGATTTGGGCTGGCTGGCGCCAGAGCTCAGCCTGCCCTGCCCTGGCCGTAGGGAAGCCGTCCTGGGGCGCCGATGTCGGTGCAAGGACCGCTCAGGGCCAGCACCAGCGATGCTGGAGGGATGGGTGGAAGGGAAACCCGGGAGCTAACCTTGGACCAACTTACAGAAAGGGAGGGATAAAACTACCCGCCTGGGTCTGACCTATTTAACAGACTGCGATGCTAATTATTTTCCATAGCTAAAGCTGTCTCTAATTGTTAGTATGTCTTAACCAGTCCCACCGTGACCCACAGACATGAGCCGGCGTGGTCTGATGTAACTCCGTGTCTTTCCTGTTACCGCTGCGGATACTGTTCATGTACGTGTTTCTCGGCGCTTCCGTGCTGGTTTTATACATGCCGTTTCGTGTACGATGGATGTAACTTGTTTTTCTTTTTGTAGGTTTTTAGTATGTTTGTAACCAGACAGAATGGTGTTATTAAACCGAAACTTGTATCTTCAGTGGATAAATCAATCAAACCCCTCCAGCTCTTCTTTGGTTTCTTTCTGGTGGGGCGGCTGCGAGGTGGGGGGCTGTTGGGGGCCTGCCCCATGGCCAGGCGGGTCTGTGAGCTCCCGCTCGCTGCGGGACACCGGCGAGGGAGCTTTTGTGGCTGGGAAGCAGCAGCAAAGGGAGGAGATGAGCGTTTTGCTGATGGGCTCGAGTGAAAAGGGGAAGGTCTGCTCCTCCTCCGGGCTCTTTGCTTGGCTTCCAGGTACGTTGCGCCAACCTCCGGGGGCTCTCCCTGAACCAGGAGCTGTTCCCGTGCCTTCGCCAGCCCAAAATGCACACAGGGAGGATGCTCTGCATGGGACCGGCTGGGGACTTTCCCTGACAGACGTCCTAAGGCTGATTCGCAGCCTCCATGGCACGTGAATCCGAGCAGGCACCGAGATGAAGGCTCCTCTCCTCCGTGGGAGGCAGCGGGGCAGAGCTGGACGTGAAACTGGGGGTAATGATGGCCACGAGTTGCAGCAAGCAAGACCTCCAACGGCTGCGTGATAGTTCCCAGCCTTTAAGAATAACAAACAGCTCCCTGAACAGCAGAAGCCAAGTTTTCCGTGGCTCTGTCCCACGCGGCTCCTCCCGTGCCTCACACTGCGGCTGAATCACGCTGGAGTGGGATGGGTCCCAGCACGGTTGGGTCACGTTGCGGTTTCTCTCCGTGGGTCTTTCCAGCTCCCTCTTTTGCATAACAGGCCCATGATGTATTCGAAACCTCGGTCAGATTTGGTTGACGCTGGCCATCCTTTCCAAAGTTGTTGGCAAGGGGATGGATGGACAGACAGACAGACAGGCAGACAGACGCATGTTACGGTCCCATAGGCCCCGTTTCCTTGGGATGTGAGGCTTGGAAAAGAAATCCGAGCAATCCTTTTTATTGTGCTTCTCTCTGCTGATGCCAAGTCCATCAGCACAAGTCAGAAAGGGCTTTCAGGGAAGGGAAAGCTCATCCCACCGGGATGGTAGAAACCACCAGCACCTGGCCACCAGCAATTTTAAGCGGAGGAATCCCAGCTCAGCACCCCAGTCTGAGGATGGGGGGGTTCAGTGGGGTGTGAGAAGGAGGAGGGCCGAGATCGGTGCCTTGGAGGCTGCCCAGGGTCCTGGGAGCCTGATGCTGCCTTGTCTCCTGTTGGGCTGAGGGCAATGGTGATGTTCTCCAGCCTTGCACATGGTGGGGTAGCTCTTGCGTGGGCAGGCACTTGAGCTGGTCATGGGTCCCCAGGCTACAGGGACTGGGGTGGCCATGCAAGGGGAGCCTATTTCTCCCCTACAGCTTATCCCAAGCAAGACCAACCAGCCGCGGAGAAGGGAACCAAAGGCCCAAGCACACGGGAAGGGGAATAGCCGCCTGGTTCAAACCGTCTTCTGACATTGCGTCTTTTTTTTGCGGGGGGGGGCCGGGGGGGGAACTGCTTGGTGCTTTTAATGCAATTAATAAGCCACCCTCAGTGTCTCCACCACATCCTGTATACGCTTCCAGGGGGGAGCGAACGGTCAGCAAAGCCCGCACGCTGCTGCGCTCCAGATGGGAAACATTGGCTTGGAAACCACAAGCAAAGGACTGGCTCAGGGGTGGGGAGGTTGCAGTGGGGACCTCAAGCTCTAAGACCTTCGCACGCTGGGCTGAGACTTGCCAGAACCAGCGGTGGCCGGACGGCGCTGACACAGGACCAGTTTTTCCAACAGCTTGTTGAAAAGGAGCCGGGAATTTCAGCATTACCTTGCAGGGAGAAAATATGTACACAGCCCTTCACTTCGTACTAATATTTACCCCCGGATCCCGTCACTTCGGGGTGGCTGTGACGATCGCACCGTGACCCGGACCCCGCGGCCACACCAGGGCTCCGCAAGCACTGACGGGAAAGGAGACAGGGTGGGAGGATGAGGCTGAAACGTTGGCCCAGGTGCTCGGGTGATGGGCTTACACCCTCCCGCTTCCCTGTGCCCGTGGTGGGGGCTAAATCCACCCCGTTTCTAAGTGTCGCAGCCCTGGGATGCTGCTTTCCAGGAGGTAACCCTTGCCCGAGGGAGCTGGAGGAGATCCAGCTCTTAGACACCGCCTCGGTGGTCCCAGTGGTGTTTTATGGGGTGGGGAGAGGATGGAGAGGGGAATTGGGGTGTGCTCCCGGCCTGTCTCCTGTGCTCCAGCCCCGGGAAAGCCCATCTGCCCACACCGCTGGCCACGGGGTCCGGTGCTCCTCGCCCAGATCCTGCCACGTGTTGGGGAATTATGGCTTCACGAGCCCGGCGCAGATTTGGCTCAGAGGTGACATATCTCCATGGTGTCACCATCTCCCCCCGGCACCCAGTGACAGCCAAGGGGAGAGGCAGGAGGTCACCACGAGGGACAGACAGACAGACAGACATCTGCAAGAGGGAGATTAAAAAAGAGAACATGCAATAACTGGGCTGAGCAAATACCTATTAAAAGGCAGCCTGTGGGAGCTGGGGGTGAGGAGAAGCCCCTCCTTGTGTGCTGGGTGGCATAGGGCAAGAAACCTCGGAAGACAAAGCTGCAGGCTCCCACCGGCTTGAAGAAGGACATGTCCCTTCTTCTTCTCCATTATCTGCACCGAGATAAGAGCCAGGAGCTCCTGGATGTAGGAACCACCCTATGGCCACCCTCAGCAGTGAAGGGATTGCAACGTCTCCTTGCTCAGACCAAAGCCCCCTGGGGAGGGGGGGGAAATTGAAAAATAAAAGTAAAAGTAGGAAAAAAATCATCCCACCCCGGTGGGGCTGACACTGAGCAGGAGCCGGGCCTTCCGTCCGCGCCCGGCTCCTCTTCAGCTGCGCCGGCTGATATGGTTTATCTGAGCAGCGCTGAATGTAAACGCTGTCAGCGCCGGCCGGGATTAATTCCTGGGAGTTTGGCAGCCAAGAGATGAAATAACAGCGCTGTTGAGGGGGGGAGAAAGTGCACATCTCAGATTGAAAAGTCTTCCCGGTTCTCTTCTCTCAGGCACTTTTGAGAGAGAGCAGAGCTGAAGGCAGAGGGAGGATGGGGGAGAGGACCAGGAGGAGGACGGCTCTTGGGGGTGGGGGGGGGGGGCAGGCTGCCTCCTCCTCCTCTTCCTCCCCACGGGGACCCAAGGGAGTGGGGATGATTGGGAAAATCACACTTGTCCCATGCGCAGAAGCTCGTCCCATAGTGGCCAAAAGGGCTTGGCCCCTCTGCCAGGGACCAGGGGGGTGGTTGGGGATGGGACCCGGGGGGTGGTGGGGGATGGGACCCGAGGGAGGGGGGACGACACGACCCGCAGCCCCCAGCCAAGCCAATTCACCCTCTGGTTTTGCAGGACAACCCCCCGGGCAGACGCGGCAGCGCTGAAGGCACTGAGGTGCTCCCGGACACCTGAACCCCGGCACCATGCCCGAGAGAGAGGAGCCTCCGCCTTCCACCCGCTGCTAGGGCCGGGCGTTAGCCCAGAACCTCGGGGGCAATGGCCGTCCCCACGCTAACGAGCACCGGCTCCCCTCTCTTCAGGGAGCAAACCGGCAAAAAGCACATTCCCATTGCTCGGCGCATTGAACCAAACAGCTTTGCTGCTGGGAGCGTTCCCATCCCCACGCAGATGGGACACCTATTGCTCTTTATCAAAAATCTTTTTTTTTTTTTTTTTTTACGGGACATCTACTGCTGTTTATTACAAATCCTTTTCATTAATTGACAAGTATATTTGCTTTAAAGGAAAGCTTTAGAAAACCGCCCCGCAGATGCTTTTGTTTCTGTTTGATCAGTTTTGAGGCTGGTGTTCCAAACGGCTCCTGAAATAAAGTAATCATCAGGCTCTGCCGCACTGTTGTGGGTTTATATTTATATAGCAGAGGGCTTTGTTTGGGGGACACTATTCTAAGTAATAATCTGATTTTCATTTACTTTACTTTAGACATTTCTGTAAATAACTACTTTGGGAACCTGATTTAAAAAATAACCCTAATGATGATGGGTGGGCAAGGGGTCACTGAGACAGCGGCCGTCCCTCGCCTCTGTGCAAACCCACCCATGCCACGGTCCCCCTTGGGACCAGAGGCTGGCAGAGGGGTCGGGGTGGCGACAGAGAGGGGTGTCTACAGAGACGTTGTGCCTCCAGGTGCTGGGATGCCTACGGGGAGATGGTGCCGGCAGAGATGAGAGTGCTGACAAGGGTGCGCAGGGGAAGCGGCAGTTTTGGCAGTTCAGCCTTGCCCTCTGCCAAGCACCCATCTCCCGTGGGGTCCTGCATCCAGGGATGCTGAAGTCTTAGCCCTTCCGTGGCCAAGAGGGGCTGGGCCTGATGTAGTGCATGGATGGTTGGAGCTCTGCTCCCCCACCAGCCCGGCCGATGGATGCAGCTTGGCTGGGCGCCGGTGGCAGGCAGGTCACCTCTCCGAAGGTGAATGCAGATGGCTGTGCAGGTAAACACCACGCTGCAGCTTCCGCTCAGCCGAGCACGGACCCACCGAGCCCGGGCACAGCTCATCGCGCAGCCCGAGCAGCAGCAGGGGGGGAGGCGGGCAAGGCGAGGGGGATGCTCAGGGACAACCGGACGGCTGCACAAGGACACCCGGCAGGCAGGAAGGTCCGTCCCCTTGCAGAGCTGCTGTTCCAGCAGTAAACGTTGCATTCAGCTCCTCAAAGCAGAGCCACCCCTGGAGAGGAGGCGGCCGTGGCTCAGCACCAGGGCAGCCCAGCATCGCCCAGCCTGGCCTGCACGTACGGGGTCTGGCTCGGCAGAAGCAGCCTCTGGGAAGGCTGGATAAATAGCAGCAGGCGAGGAATATTGCTTCTCAAAGGTCACCGCTTCCTCTGTGCTGCTGTGGATTCACCCGCTTCAATCTCTCCTCCTCCCCCCCGGCCCCTGTCCCAGCAGCTCCCGCGGACCCCAGTCCCAGTGCCGGGGGGCAAAGCAGACTCCCCATCAAGCCAGGCTGTTCCCAGCCTTATCGTCTGACTGGGCGGTCATTTCTACTGGAAGGAAAATCCCCAAGGCCGGGCCATCGTCCTGTGAGATTTGCCAAAGGGAGCAGGCGGCTCCCGGCCTCCTGCCCTTTCCTGCTCCACTAAATCACCCCAGAGCCCTCCCAAATGTTTATTCATTGGGAAAGCAATAAAAGAGAAGGAAACCCCAAAAGACAAACTCCCACCATCCTGCTTTTGATTGCATTTGATATTGTCTTAGTTCTTAATGCTTTCCCACTGCAGGCTGGCCAAGGAGGGAGGGAGGGTAGGAGGAAACAGGGCTTGGAGGGGGTAAAACCACAAATTTCCCACTAATATCTGTGTTTGGAGGGGTCTGTGTGCCACTAGGGTGGCTCAGTCAGGATCTAGGGGTGACGGTGCCCCCCCGGCTCCCCAGGAGGGGACGTGGAGGTGAGCAGGAGCATCCCTGTGTTTGCAAAGGTGACCGAGCACAGGGCAGCTGTAAATCATGGCACGGGTGGGCGATGGGTGCTGCTCCCCGTCTCCCAGACCTTCGATGGCCAGGGCAGGGAGGCAGCAGGGACAGACAGGTGAGGATGCTGTGACAAGCATCATCTGCCACACAGTCGGATGGCACCACTGCCACCGGCACCGCGATGCCCTCAGGAAAGGCTGGGGGAGGGCTTTTCTATCTGTTTGCCCTCGCAGAACCAGACCTGGGTTCCCAGTTTGGCTGATGGGAAAAACTTCCCCCCTCTTTGAGCGGTCCCAGGGTGCCCCGTGTCCCTCAGGGGTGGAAGGGGCAGGGGGCGACAGCTGCGACACCCAGCGTAGCACTGGCAGGGATGGGTGAGTGGGGCAGCGGAGGCTGGTGAGATGGAGGTGAGAGGGAAGGGAGCGATGGCAGAGGCTGAGCATCCTCTGCTGCCGCTGGGAACAGCTTCCAGCCCGCTGCCGGCAGCGCGGAACGCGGCCGTGGCCTGGCCTCTGCCGTTCGCACCGGGAACGGCAGCGCTGCCGGCAGCCAGCCCCGGCACCGGGCTGCTTTCAGTGACGGTGACAGCAGGGACAGGCATTTTTTACCCCTGAGAGAGATGAGAATGAGTGAGAGCGGGACACGGCGGGGTCCAAACCGGTGGGGAGGGCTGGGGCAAGAGGCGTCCCCTCCAGGCGGGGCTTTTCCCCCAGGCTGTGTCCCGAGAGACCGGGGGATGAGGGGATGGGAGGGACGGGCTCCCTGAGGGGCTGCCGGGACACGAATCCCTCTGTCTGCATGCGGGAGCAACTCAAGACAACATGGGGGGTCCCACAGCCAGATGGGGGGGCTTGTGAAGAGCCAGCAATGGGAAAAAACTCCTGGAGAACCCGGACTGAGAGACATGTCAGGAAGCGGTTGATGTGTTGGCAAGACAAGGAAACCCCGGACTGCAGCCCTAGGGTGGGAGAGTGGGGTTTTTACAGCACAAAAATGACAAGGTTTTGAAAACCAGGATATTTCACCCCAAGCATCTTTGTGACACTGCCTCTGAAAAGTCACCGGAGATGGTTCCAAGCTCCTGGAACCCCCCCACAGGTGAGAACCCACCCGAAGAGCTATTCCCCAGCTCCATCCATCCCCAGCACATCTCATAATCCTGACTCCCTCCACCTGTGTGTCCCAGCTGGGGATGGAGGGTGCCTGGCGAGTGGGGGAGGTCAGACCCCGCAGGAGGCAGGGCTCCTCTCCCCGGGGAGCAGGCAGCCCCCCGGCTCCGTCAGCTCTCTCGTGGTGGGATGGCCGGGCTCATGCCACATGTCACAGCCCCATTAGCACCCAGGCTTGTGCACCGTCGTTCTTGGGAGGAAAAAACGCAGCTGCCCTGAAAGCAAAGGCCCTCTTCCACACATACTTGAATTATCTGAGAAAAAGTCCTGCTCCAGGGATGCCAAGGCCAAGGGGAGCGGGGCTGAGCTTGCCTCTGAAAATCCTCTTTCAAAAGGCCCCAGGACCTTGGCTTTGGTTTATAAGGAAGCCCGATGCCACTCGGATCTCCTCCCCGCCGGGTGCTGCAGTGTGTCTCCACGTCCAGGGACGGGACCTGCCCTGGCAGCAGCCACCTCCCAGCCTTTGGACCAGCAGGACCTCGCCTGTCCCCAAGGTGCCGGGGACAGATCCCACCCTGGAGGATTTTGTGGGATAACAGGGAGGGATGGTGCATGAGCCAGCATGGGCAGGACGCAGGAATAACCACAAAACCATGGAGGAAATGCAAAGAGTAAATTTAACCTCGATACCTGGTGAGCGGGAGGATCTCCGAAGCAGTGCCAGGGCAGACGCACGCAAGCAGGAGCGCAGGCACTGCAGGGCTCGGTCCTTGCTAGAGAGAGTTTGTCAGTGAGAGAGTCCGGACCCGCTGTTCTTCTCTGTATATGGGGGATTCAAGCAGGCGTAGTTTTCCACTGTGCCTTGATCTTTTCCGACAGCAGGGCAGGAATCTCAAGCATGTTCGATAAGGTGCCCCTGAGTCCGTCACAGGCCCGCGTTATCTGAGCACAGACGTTCCACTTGTCGAGCACACAAGACTAAACAACGCTTGGTGTGATATATGTGTTTTGCGACACCTCAGCTGCAGGTCGCTTCGGCATGTTTACAGTCCTCCTCGCCAATGTTCTGTTATTTTCCCACATCTCCTGCCGAGATGTCCCCAGGCCTTGCACATCGCACCGGGGGCTCCCACCAGGTCACACATTGCCACTGCTCCTGGGTGCCTCCTGCACAGGACGTGTCTCCTAATGCCGGGGTGCACAGCACTGTGTCCCCTCCCTGCTTCCTTTGGGGACAGGCCAGCCAGGACATTTCTGGCCAGGCCGGGCTGCGGGGTGGTTCGCACCGCAGAGGGAAGTGCTCTGCAGAGCATCTCCCTGCTGTGCTGATGCAACACCCTGATGCTGCTGCCTTGGGCGTTTTTTCGGTCATTTCTTTCGCTTCCTTATTGCCCAACGCTCCACAGGGTTTGCACAGGTGGCCGTCACCGTCCTCTCTTTCCTCCATAGAAGGACACATCCCGCAGGTTGGAGCCTTGGAGCGGGATGCAGGCAGAGCCGCGGCAGCGATGTCTTTTGTTGGCCGATGTTTGTCCCAGACAAAGACAGTCTCATCTGTCCCCACCCAGGGAGAAGTCAGTGCCTGGCATCTTGGCATGGATCCCCGCTTGCCACCTGCCCCAGCTTGCAGCAGGGGACACCCCCACCTCACCGCTCCCTCACCCCTGAGTCACGGGCAGAGAGCACCCGCCCTCCCCGTGGCACAGCCCACGTTGGGGCACCCGTGCCCAGCCACCCACCCCAGCACGCACTGGGCTCTCCCCTTCTCCACCCGCTTCAAAACACAACTTCAAAGGAGCTGGGAGGAACCGAAAGATTTTTCCAGCTTATTTTTTCAACCAGGAACAGGAGTGGATTTGCTGAGCAAGAACTCATGGAAGTGGAAGGCGGAGGGCCACCGCAAGCACGAGCTCAACACCCTACTAGATGTCAGCGAATCCAAGCTGGACCCAAGCCGGACCCAAGCCGCAGCACCCAGGGACAGCTTTAGCACAGCAGGGCAGTTCCCCGAGGCTCTGCCAGGCTCTGGACGAGTCACCGCTGGCAAAGCCAACAGGACCGGCTCTGCAGCCGCTGCCCCAGCCTCGCTATGCGTCACCTGGATTTGGCCTGGCCGGCGGGACGTGCCTGGGCCCACGGTGCCCTCTGGGCTGTGCCAGCCCACGCCGTGCCCACCACGTTGCCCAGCACACCAGGGTCCCCGCTGCTTGGAATGGGGTCCGGGGGGCCATGCCCTGGTGTCCTGATAGTCCTAACAGTGACTGGTCCTAATAGTAGCTGGTCCTAATGGTGACTAGTCCTAATGGTGACCAGTCCTAACAGTGATTTTTCCTAATAGTGCCCAATTCTAATAGAGCCTGGTCCTGACAGTGACAAGTCCTAATAGTGATTTTTCATAATAGTGCCCAGTCCTATTATGAAAAATAGGATAGTGTCCTATATCTATCCTGATAGTGCCCAGTCCTAATAGTGCCTGGTCCTAATAGTGACAAGTCCTAACAGTGACCGGTCCTAGTAGTAGCTGGTCCTAATGGTAACCAGTCCTAATTGTGACCCATCCTAATAGTAACCGGTCCTAATAGTGATTTTTCCTAATAGTAACCGGTCCTAATAGTGATTTTTCCTAATAGTGCCCAGTCCTGATAGTGCCCGGTCCTAATAGTGACTGGTCCTAACAGCGACAAGTGCTGTTAGTGCTCGGTCCTAACAGTGCCTGGTCCTCATAGTGCCTGGTCCTAATAGTGACCAGTCCTAGTAGTGACCAGTGCCGGCAGCGCCGGGCCCCGGCAGCGCCCGGTGCCGGCGGTGCGCAGCTCCCAGCCGCCAGTGCCGGGGCGCGGAGGCGGGGGCAGGCGGCAGAGCTCCCTCCCCGCCGGGGGCCGGCACCCCCAGGGGCCGCGGTGTCGCCGAGCGGGGCGGGGAGCGGCGGGGACACCCACGCGTGACGCGCCGGGCGGGGACCACGCCCCCTCGAGACCACGCCCCCCTCGAGACCACGCCCCCTGTAAGCCCCGCCCAGGCCCCGCCCGGCCCAGGTGGAGGCGGCGGCCGGTGCCGCCGGGAGCGGGACGGGAACGGAACTGGGAGCGGGACCACGCCGAGGTGAGCGGGGTCGAGGGTAGGAGCGCGGCGGGGGGTCCTGGTGCCTCCGCGCCGCTTCGCTTCCCGGCCGCCCGGTTCGTGGCTGCTTTGTGACCGGCCGCGTCCCGCCAGCTTCCTCCTCCGCCCCACGCCTCCCGCCTTGCGGCCGCCCGGCTCGGCCCGGCCCCGGGGTACCGGCCCCGCCGGCGATGGGCGCCTGCCGCTGCCCCCCCGGGGGGCTCTTTGCCGGGGTGGGGATGGCGGCGAGGGTCCCCTTGCTCGGGCTGCGGCCGTGCCCCGCACCTTCCCCGGAGCCGGCACCGCGAATGGATGGCGGGGAGGACCCTCCTCTTCCTCCTCTTCATCACGGAGGGAAGCGGGTGCGTGTCCCGGCGGGGTGACCCGGCCGTGCGGAGGGGAAACCGTGGGGCGGGGGGGCCCTGCCTTCTCCCCTGCCCGGGCCGGGGAGGAAAGCCCTAACCTACTTTCTGGAGCCGATGGCCCGATAAACAAGCGTGTGTGCGGTTTTATTTTTGTTTTGTGGGTTTTTCCCTTCCCAGGCGACCGGGGCTGGCAGTGTCCTTCGGAAGCGGCGGCAGGCTCGAAGCCACAGGCGAGGGCGGGCAGGCCAGGGTGCCCGGGTCCCTGCCCGCTCCCGCTCTGCCCCAGAGCATCCTCCTCCTCCTCCTCCCCTGCCCGTGCCGGGGCTTTGTTGTTGTTGCTGGTTTGAGGTTTGGTTTAAAGGCTCTGGCAGGCTCGCACGTGCTGCCTGAAGCAATGAGTGCTGCCGCCAGCCTTTCGCAAACAAAAGCCTTCGAGATCAGAAGGGTCCGGGTCATCCCACATCCGTACCTGCATCCCACAGGGGGATGCCGGGTGTGGATGTTTGAGCCAGTTGTTCTTTTAGTGTTGGCCCTCAGCCGTTTTGGGGCAGAGGGATGAGGCTGGGCTTTACCCCGGTCCTGCCCTGCCTCGCTGCCAGGCCAGCAGCACCAGGCAGAAGCCATCCCTCCAGGTTTGCCCACAATAGGCCGAGGGCTCTGCTTCTCCCCTCTGAGACCCCACAGCTCTCGCTCAGCTCCCCATGGCCGCGCTCTGCAGGGGGAAGGGGACCTGAGAGGCTGCGTTGTGGCCGCTGGGTCCCTGCAGCAAGAGGAAGTGCCTGCCCTCTTCCCCAGCGCGGCGTCATCCTTCCCGCCGCAGGGAGCTGGGACGTCCTCCTGCCTGCGCGCGCCCAGGTCCTGGATGGTCACTCCCTGGGATTTCCAGGGTGAGCTCATCGTATTGTCAGGGTTGCAGGACGTCAACCCAGCTGGAGGGTGTGGGAGTGCACCCCACCACTGTCCCATGGCTGTGCTGAGCGGGGAAATGCCACCCGGCTTGGCTCACTCCATTGTGCCCTCTGAACAAGGGTCCTTTGGCTCCTGCCTGTTTTCCAAGTGGAAAATCTCGCACAGCTTGAAAACATCCTACCTCCAAAATGAGTTGGAGGGTTCAACTCCACCTCTGCCCCAGGTGCCATGGGCTCTGCACCACAACTGGCTTCGCAAGGGGCTTTCTGGGCCCCTCAGCTGCCATCCTTGGGCTCTGCCATTCTGGGTTCGTTTGCAATTAATGGGGCGGTCAACACCTAGTCCTGCTTGCTCATTTGGAGGGTGGCTTCTGCCTGTTTTGCTCCTGCTTGCTGGTGACCAAAACAAACCTCGGTGGCCTCCCTCCATCCCCGGCTTGGGGGTTTCTTCAGCACCGCTGCAGCTGCGCTGGAGACTGCACCCGGAGGTGCTGCAAGCCACAGGGTGAGAAAGGATAAACCACAGCAGGCGGAGCGGGGTTTGACACCCAAACAGCTGCCCTAGTACAAATTTTGCAAGCCGGGGCCGAGGCTGGTGTTGCTCTGGGATGCGTGTGCGAGTGCTTGATGCATTTCGTGTGTGCCGGGAGAGAGCGGTGCTGCCGGAGCGTGTCCGTGGAGGCTGGCAGGAGGAACAATAGATGCCGGCGGGTGCTGGGGGAGCAGCTCAGAGGCTGGGGTTGTGGGGCCCGGGGGTGGGAATCTGGTGGGGAAGGGGGCTGGCTGGGCCATCTCTCCTTGGGGGAGCTGTAATCCCTTGGGATGCGCTGGGGGATTCGGGCGGCATTTGCGTTGTTTGGCTGCTCTGGGCTGGACGAGGAGCACATGGCTCTTCTGGTTACAGACCTTTTTGTCTTTGATACTGCTCCTATTTAACTCTTGTCGTGAACTTGAGGGATCCCCCAAATAAATCCGTATTCTTTCCCTTGGGTTGTTGGTCTCGATCCAAAAACAACCCTCAGGACTGGAGTCAAAACAGCTTTTTGTCACCAAAGAAAGCGGGGGCAGGTGATGGAGAACCGGCTGGTGGGGCATTCCGAAGGGGGCGGTGGTGGGAGCCCTGCTCCCACATCCTAAAGCATCCATGGCAGCGTGCCGTGCCCTGCGAGGAGGGGACTTGTCCTTCTCCTGCTGTCCCTCTCCTGCTCCGTGGGAGCTGCCCAGGTCGGCTCAGGACTCCCAAGACACTTCCACACTTCCCACAGGCACTGGGAGCCCTGCTGGGACTTGGTGCTGGCAGGGGCCCTGCACCAAAGGAGTCAATTAGTGAAGGCTAAAAACTAATTACTTAAATCTATATGAGCCCACAGGTGATGGGGATCATAAACTCCTCTCTTCTTGAAGAGGTTTTTATCTCATGGCCGCTGGTCCCTGCTGTCCTGCCAGGCTGGGAGATGTCTGGGAATGTGACAAGCCCCCGCTGGGGATGGGCACGGTGTCTTTTAATTACGAGGATCCAGGAGTTGTGGTCGTTTGGGAGCATGCGGTGCTTTGAGTTATGGTAGTTTCCCGGCTTCCGAGTGAGCACTGAAAGCCGTGTGTGTTCTTGCGAGTATGGAAGAAGCCCTTGGCGCTGGTACTCTTTTTCTCACTTAATCCCCATTTCTTAAAAAAACAAACCAAAAAGCAGTTGATCGGTGGCTGCTCTCTTAATGAGGCATTTTGCTGGGAGGGGGGGGAAATCGACTCGGGGGGATGCCTTGGGGAAGGTCCAAGTCCCGGGTGGCCCTGGGACCAACTCTGCCCTCTGCTTGGCCACCGTGCAGGACCCCTGTGTCCCCCTCGTCCTTGGGGACCTGCACCCTCAGGGCTGGCATTATGGGGTGCAGGTCACATTAGCTCAGTGAAGGCAGGGGAAGCCCCCGAATAACTGCCTTGGGAGGGCAGGGGGGCAGCCTGCACCCCTTGTGGAGATCAAGCACTTATGGGGTTTGCAAGTGAGGGCTTCCCCCCCCTCCTCTTTTGTCCTCCAGTAACTTAAATCTGAGAGAATTGTAAGGGTTTTATTGAAGTCCTTTCAAGCTGCCCAGGGAAGGGACCAGGTCTCTGCCTGTGGGGGCAGCGGGGGCGGTGGGAAGGCAGGGAGTCTTGTTCTGTTGCCGTGCCTCAGTTTCCCCACCTGTGAAATGCCACAAATGACTCAGTGTGAAGGTCTCCTGTGAAACCCACTGCTTATCGCCTCCAGGGCAGTTTGAGCAGCCCCTGGCTCAGGACTCACTGCTGTGGCCATACCCTGAGAGGGGGGAGCGTGGGTGCAAACCGACTCACTGGACACCTGCAGCGCCGGAGGCTGCGGCAGGGCACGGGGCAGGGGTGGAATTGGGCAAGTGCCCAGCGATGCTCCTCGGCCTTTTCCCAGGCTGCTGCCATCAGGCAGGAGGGAGAAATCTTCCAGTGTGGGAGGGACACGGTCCCTGTGCTGGATGTCCGGCCCTGTGGTGACCCGCTCAGCCGGGTGACACGTGGCCGGTCACTCCTCGGCGGGATACTCCTGCCCTCTGCTCCCACCCTGGGGATGTGCCCCGCCATCCCTCCCATCCACAGGTGCCTTTTTGGGGTGCTGCAGTTCCCAGGGTGATGGTCCCCTCCTTCCATCAGTCTGTGATTTGTTGGGTTTTTTTTAATTGGCCTTTTGTTTAAAAATAATAATTCCTGATGCATTTGTCTGGTCTGACAGACCTGCTCGGAGCAGGGGAGATGTGGCTGATGCCCCCCGAGATGCCTGATGTGCCGGTGCCCCCTCCCGCACCGCGGGGCTGCCTTCGCTCCCTGTGCGTCATGCGGCAGCTTGTGATGGGGATTTGATGTGGTTATCCCTGTAATTCGCCGGCCCGCAGGAATGCCGGGGCAGGGCTGGGAGTCACCTCCCGTTATGTGTAAGCCCGAAGGCTGCACGCCACGCTCACGGGCAGCCGGGGAGAATCCCCGATGCTCGGCGTTGGCGTGTTCTGCCCTTTCCCCGTCTCCTCGGCAGCGCGAGAGCCTTACTGGGACCGGCACAGGGCTTTTCCATGGGTGATGCTGGAACTGGGGCTAAGTTGGCTCATGCACATGGTGGCTTAACCCAGTCCGAGCGCTCCTGGGGCAGGCATGGAGATGGCTCCTTGAAAATCAGCATCTCCAGCCCCTGCAGTGAGCTGTGCATGCAGCATCCCTGGGGCGGGATGGTGGGCGGGATGGTGGGGGAGACCCCACCACCAGCTCTTGGCAGCTCAGAGGCTGCAAAGTGCGTTGCTGGCACAGGTCCACGGCGATGCCGCGGTGCGGGGAGAGCATCCCATGGTTTGCGTAGGCACCGGTGGGTGTAAGATCCCCCGTGCTGGGCTTGTGCTGTGTTGCAGGGGACGAGCTGCTCCTGGTCAGGCTTTCCTCTGCAGGGTGCAGACCTGGGTGCTTCTGGCCTCGTGGCAATCGGGAGTGAAGGGAACAAAGCCGAGGAATGGCCCGTGTTCGGCTGCTGGTCCTTGGGAGGAGGGAGAGGTGGGCATGGGAGCAACCTCCCTGGGTTGCCGCAGGGAGCCCTGAGGCTTTCGGGGGTGGTTAGCCTCTGGTTTTCCTATCCCCAGGGATGCCTGGAGGGCGGTGAATGGGGAGTGTCAAAGGGGCGGCCTCCAGCCCACTGCCAGCAGAGATGCCACCTTCATCCATGACACAAAGGGAGGCCGTGAAGTCCTTGTCCCCCCTCCTTAGGGGAAATCGGAGGCTGCTGGTGTCCATCCGCACCTCTCCCTTTGCACGGGGGACCAGTGGGGCGAGCAGCCGTGTTGCGTGAGCCTTGAAACGGCTGCGTTGAGATAAGGAGCCTGTCGCTGAAGATAGGGAGTTTTAGCCGAGGGGGATCATCTTGCTACCAGCCTAAGGCTCATCTCGTGGGGCTGAGCACCACCTTCCCGCTGCCGCATCCCCCATGGCACAGGGGTGCTCAGAGCTCACGGTGAGGGGACCCTCCACAAATACCGGGTGCTTCTCCTAGCCCAGTGCTGGTCCGGGTGGTTTGATGGTCTCCGAAACAGGCAGTGGAGGATTGGGGAAGTCTGCAAGTCCGGCCTGAGCCCTTGCACCAAGAGTTGTTTGTCAAAATGAGTGTTTTGCAGACGAACTGGGGGAAGCAGTGTGTCCCCATCACGCTCTTGCACCAAGAATTTTGCTTCGAAGAGGGAAGCGAGAATGAACTCGGTAACAACGGGCGGCGTCGGGATCGCGGGCAGATGGCCTGCAGGCAGGCTGCCCGCCCCTCGCCTCGGGGGAATAAGGACCTGGGACCCCTCAGCCCCTTCCAGAAGGCACAGGAGGAGCGGGAGCACTCCCACCATCATACTCATACACCTTGTGGTTAAGCCAAGATAACGAGGAATTGGAGTAGCTCTGAGTAATTGCGCAGCTCTTGGATAAAACCAAGTTAAATCAGTGCTGGTAGCCTGAGGAATCTGTGTGGCGCCTGGAAAAGAGCTTTCCTTGGGTCTGGAGAGTGCTGCAGTACTGCTGGGGAGCAGCCGATCCCTCCATGCTTTCACCGGTGGAGCTGCCCTTGCTTCCCTCGCTGCCGGCAGAGGCTTTTGCCCTTTGCTCTTCCCGAAGCCGTTGGGGTGACTCAAAGCCTCCACGTGCGCGTCCCCTGCTTGGCTTGGGCTGCAGCACGGGGCCAGGGCTGCCAGGCTGGGGGGAGTCCCCCCCCCCTGTGCTGCCACGGCCCCTCCAGCAGCACACACACCACCCTACCCCGGCCGGTGCGTCCCCACTGTGGGAAGTGGAGTGGGTTCGTGTGGCGTCGCCTGTTTGGGGTTAGTGTGATGTGAGGGAGCGGGGACCCCCCTGGAGGGTCCCCTGGGAAGGAGGTGCTCTCTTCCTGGAGAGCCCCCCAGGAGGGGGGGAGCAGGGATCCCCTGGAGCCCCCCAGGAAGGGGGGAGCAGGAACCCCCAGAGCCCTCTGGGAAGGGGGGGGTGCAGAGCCCCCACAGAGAGCCCCCCGGGAAGGGAGGAGCAGGGGCCCCCAGAGCCTTCCGGGAAGGGGATGCAGGGATGCCCCCTGAAGAGGCCCCCCCGCCCCAGGAAGGGGGGTTCAGGGACCCCCCTGGAGCTTCCTGGGAAGGGGGGAGCGAGGAGGTGCTGGGGTGGGTGGGCAGCAGCGCAGAGGGACCCCGGCTCACTGGGGCTCGCCGCCCACCCCAGCGGGTTGGGAAGCCTCTGGGTGCCGTCACTCGCTTTGCTGGGTGCTGGGGGGGGATCATTGTGCTGGTAAAAAATCAATGAGGGTGGGGAACGGGCTGTGGGTGAGACGTGGGAAATCCTCCATGTGGCTTTTTCCACCTGCTCCCACATCCCGCGGGCAAATCCTTCCCTTTCCGTGCAGCTACCGGTGGCGTCACCCAGGACTGATGGACACACCGGGGCCACGCGTGCTCCCGGCGATGGAGCCCTTGGCCGGGGGAAGCCCAGCACGTGGCCGCTTTGTGCAGCCATGCGAGTGGCCCTGCGCCCTCCCCGGCCCTCGCTTCCCCCCCCCGCCCCGCCGTGGGCAGGCAGGGCTCTGCCTTTATCGGCGGCACCCAGCGCAGCCCTGTGCTCTATCTCCCCTGGTAGTTTTGCTTCCTTCCAGGGTGTGCCGCCGGCTCCTGGCTGGCCCGGGCTGAACAAACCCGGCTGCAGTTGCCCAATGTCCTGCCCCGACACAGAAAATGGGAGAGGGATTTCCTCATGGCAGCACGGGCGAGGTGCGCGGCCGGGCTCTTGCCACCCATCGGTACCCCGTCTTGCCTACCCCAGCAGCCCTGACGGGGATTAAATCTCCTGTGGGTGTCGGTGCCGACCAAGTGGGTTAGTGATGATGGAGGGGGCAGCTTCGGAACCCCCAAAACACAGTGGTCCCCTCTCAAGACTCAGGGTGAAACCTGGCGTCTCGGAGGTTTGCCGTCCGGTGCCCTTGAGGAGGGGTTGGCACGCATTGGGGAAAAGATGGAGTTGCCTTCTCCGTGGTGGGGGTAGAAAAAAAAAAAAATCAACCTGATGTCGTGGTGCCAGAGCGTGAAATGGCCGTGGGGGGGGTGGGTGGTGGTGGTGTCTGTGCCATGGGCACGGGGCTGTACAGGGACATGGAAGTGCCCTAGGGACAGGAGGGTTCCTGCCGTGATGCTGTAAAGTGTATTTTGTCCTTTTGAAAAAAAGCCTAAATACTCAAAGCACAAAAAATAAGTGGAGGTTGAGAGGAGGGGGGCAGTGGATGGGGGTTTGCGGGGTCAGTGCTCTCCAGGTCTCCCTGTTTGAGTGGGTCCACGAGGGACACACGGGTCTGGGCTTTCCAAGAAGAAATATCCTAAGAGATTTAGTTCCCCACCCCAGAAGTATTTTTTCTTTTTTTTTTTTTTATAATATCTTTTCATTTCAAGAGCTGTTTGTCTTGGGCTGCTTCTCTCAGATCGGAAACTTGATACTGGAAAATGGTAAAAAAGCTTTTAGGAAGGGAGCGCAAAGGGGGGGGAAGGTGCCGGGCGGCCGCTCGGGGTCCTGTGCTGGGGTGTGAGCCTGCGGGGGCTCGACGCTCGGAGCGATTGGACCGATTGACTTTTCTATCCAGGGCTCTTTAATAACCGGGAGCACCTTTTAACGAGGCTCCGGCCTTGAGAGAGGTCTTTAACGCGCTCGTGAATCATTTATGGGCAGCAGCAGCAGGCTCTGCCTAATGGACTCTTGGGTGCGAGCTTCAGCGATGGCTGCGGGGGTGTTTCGGGGGTTCTATGGCATCGCTGGCCCCTTTCTCGCTCCCCTGCGGAGATGGAGAGGGAAGAGCAGGGGCTCGTCGTGCTCAGGGTGATGCTCGGAGGGGTCCCACTCCCGACCCCGCACCCTCGGGTGGCTCGGAGCTGCGTTCTCCTCCCGGCTTAATTGCACCAGCCTGATGCACTTTTGTTCTAGCGCTGGTAATGCTGCCTCCCCCCACGCCAACAGGCTCGGGAAGAGCGATCCTGATCCTTCTCTGAGCCTCTCTGGCACTGCATACATCCCCCTCGGCCAGGGCTGCTCTGCAGGGTTGTCTCCAGTGTCTTGTATGATGGTTGTGCTTGTTTGTCCCCAGCTCTGCCCAGCAGGTTGGTGCTTGGCGTTGCTGATGGTCCCTCTGCGTCACTCGGAGCATCCTGGCGTGTCCTATGGTGACGCCTTGTACAAGCCACATCACTTTTTCCATCGCTTTCCTCCTTGGGCGTGCTTCCTTGGGTCACGTCTGTCATGATTCACCCTGGGGCCGGAGCCAGCCCTGGTCGCCCTCCCCGTGCCTTGCCTGGGTGAAGACTAAAACCTCATCCCAGTTGCTCACCAGTGGTCCCGCACACGCTGCCCTCTTGGGAGGGGATGGGGCCTGGGACGCAGGCAGTGTCCCTCGCTGCTGGATGTCAGGCTTTGGCGAGCCTTCGGACAGCTTTGAGAGGGAAGATGGTGGGGGATCTCTTCTTATTGACCAGACCGGGTTACCCCCCTACACCCCCCAACCAATTCTTGCTCCCCCATGGGTGATGGCAGTATCCCCAGTGCATTTTTCTCTTTCCCTGGAGATCTTTTCCAGCCTGAAGTGACACCGTGCTGTCCTGGGGACCCCTCTTCCAGCTGGAAGCACAGCTCCTACCAAGCTCGGGACGTGGTCGTGGGTGCCGAGTCCCGTGTCCGTCACCCCTGCTGGGCTGCTGTCATCACAGAAGCCATCTCCTCCTGCCAGCTCAGCACGTTGCCTCTCACTTCCCTTTCCTGTCCGCAGGGCAGAGCCACCATGGCCACCCCAAGTGCCTGGGGACCCGCAGCCGGGCATGGGGCTGCTGGTGCCGGGGCTGCCAGGCAGAGAGCGATGATCCCGGTGGCAGAGCCCTCCATCTCGGGGCTGGGAGGGCGAAGGGGACCCGGAGGGCTGAGCTCACCGTGAGCTTGCTCTGGATGGAGGCACCAGCTCGCCTGTTCTCAGGCTGAGGGCGCTGGGCCAGAGCGGTGCCAGCGCCGCAGGGGTTGGGTGCCAGCGCTAAACACGTGGGGAGTTAGAAAATGCCTTCCCAGCACCATTCCCGGGGGGTTTTCTCTGGCTGGCATGGGGTAGAACAACTTGTGGATCAGGATACATGCTGGGGGGGTGACCGCTGCCCATGTAGCCGAGGGGACTTCAGCCCTCGGGGGCTGCTCCCTTCCTCCCCCCTCTCTCAATGCCAAATATTGCGTTAATGCACAGAGCCGTGAAAACTGCTCCGGCCGCGCCGCGTGACCGGGACGGCAGGTGCCTGCCGGGCTGTGCCAGCTCCCCCCGGGAGCCGCGTCACCGCGCCTGCCGCTCCGTCCCTCCACCCGTGCCGCACGGGCAGCCGGTGGGGACTGGCACCGGGGTCTTAAACCTGCCTAACTGGGAAGCACGGAGGCCCCTCACCAAGGGCTGCCTGGGGTGTGATGGGAGCAACTGGGGATGGGATTTCAGGATAGGGAGGTAAGAGCGGGGCCATGCAAGAGCACGGTGTCCTCTCGCACCTCGGGATAACACAGTTTGGCTCCGATTTCTGTGCTCCTGGGCTGTGTCGGCTCCCGCCGCTGAGAGCCATTGCCCGGGGCTGGAGGTGGATGCGGGTGTCCCGAGGCTTGCCCTGAGCCCAGCGTGTTCCCGTCCCTGGCTCTCTGGAGCAGCTGCCATCTCCAGATCATTGCTGGCTGCCCTGGGAGGAAAACAAACAGCGTCTCCAGCTTGGCAGCGGGACGGAAAGCTTGGCTTGCTGGGGCTGGACCGCCCGGCTGGTGTTCTCCCAGCTGACAGCTATTAAATACCTCGGCGAGGCACTCGCGGTTCCTGCCCGCTCTTTGCCGATGTCTCGCTTCCCGAGAGCTTCGGCTGGCAGCAGCGGGTGCAAACTCCCTGCCTGCCCTGTGCAGTTCCCCTGCCACGGAGCGAGGTGCATCGCTGCAAACAGCGGCTCTTTCTCCGTGTCCCCAGTGTCTGGCCACCGGTAGCCCTGTCCCCAAGGGAGCCACTGAGCTCAGCTCTCCCTCCATCCTGGATGCTCCTGCAGCCCTCGCCTGCTTTCCCACACGTGGCTTTTCATTGCAGTCTCTCTCCCCTCCAGGCGAGGCAGGAGTTCGGCCGTGCTCCCGGGCGTGAAGGACAGAGGAGGAGGAAGAAGAAGGCGGCCACCACGGGTGTTTGCCATCAAGACACGCTGCGCAGGATCCCTGACACTCTTATGAGGTAGGGAGACCCTGGCGGGGACCGGCACTGGCTGAGTCCCCAGCAGAAATTTGGGGGCTGGTTGCTCCCAGCTTTGGTGCTTAATGGCAGCGAGGGGTGAGGGAGCAGCTGAGCTGCTGGCAGCACCCAAGGGTCCCCATGAGACCAGCACCCAGGGGTGCTGCTTCCATGCCTCTGGGGAGGAGGGGAGGCAGGCAGCCTGCCGGGATGCTGCCTGCGATCACAGATGCTGCCTCCAGCAACATCTCCCCTAGTCCTAGCTGCATTTGTGTGATGGTTTCCTTGCATCTTCCCCACTGGATCCCCACCGTGAACTGATTTATTGCCAAGGCTGGAGAGGAGCAGGGTTAATTTGGGCATGAGGACCCTGCCCTGCCGCCAGCCGGTGCCCCTGGATGGAGGGGTCTCTGTGACAGTATTGCTTGGGCTGCATCTGGCATTCCCCCACCACACACGTGTCTCCTATCTCCAGCATCCAGCCCCGTCCCTGCCCCGCAGTACCCCAGCCGGCCCTGCTGGAAGGGAGCCCAGCACCCATTTTCATGCAGGAGCAGCAGGCCGTCACCTGGCCCCGGAGCTGACGGAGAGCAGCGATGCCCTCTAGTGACACTGGCCTCAGGATCCCATGTCCCCATGGAGGTGGTCCTGGACTCCTGCATCTCCAGGGAGCTGCTCCCATGGGGACCCCGCATGCCTAAAGCCAGGCTTTGCTTGTGGTGGGGTCTGAGGGGAGGGTTGTGCTGGGGGAGCTCCAAAAGTGCCCCTGTGCCCGACTCCCGCTTTGGGGACAGGCTGCCAAGGGGGACCCTGTCGCAGAGGGGGCTGGTGGGGTCCCAATAGCTCAGCTGGTTGCCCATTACCTCAGGAGAGCGGGGCCGTACGAGGCTGGTCGTTGAGATCCTGGGCAGAGAGAGGAGCCAGGGCTGTGGATTGAGCTGGGGTTTTGCAGCCAGTGGCACTGTTGGACCCTGAGCTCGACTTGGGGGCGGGGGGGGGGGGCAGCAGAGGAGCCCCAGCAGGATTCCTGGTCCCCCCAGGGGACTCTGCCATCCCTCGGGTGGAGAGGGCCAGCTCCCAGATCCCATGGGGATGCCAGTCCTTGTGGCCAGCCCGTGGCAGGGCTCGGTGCACGCCACAGGGGATGGATGCGGCAGGTGGCACCATCCCCATGGCCATGCCGGGAGGATGAGGGATGCTCACGAGACCTGTGCGAGTCCCCTGGGTCCTGGCACATGGCCGGGGGATGTGGAGAGGTCAGAGGGGGCCGTGCCTCCCTTCGAGAGCCCCCATAGCCCCTAATAGGATCTGGCACTCCCTTCCTTGCACTCGGATGGAATTACCTTTCCTGCGAGGTAGAGCCGGGCTGCAGGGACCCTCGGGAGGGGATTGCTCGAGGAATTAACCACCTCTTGGCCATTAAGCTTCCCCCTCCTTGCACGTGGTGCTGGGGAGGATTCAGTCTCCCAGCCCGGTGTGTGCACACACGTGCCGGAGGGGAGCATCCCGCATCTCCCCTCCCTCGGGCCACCCTGGTCCCAGCGCCGTGGCTGGAGGTGGCACGGGCTGCCCCAGCCCCTCTCGCTGCAGCAGGAGCCGTCCCCCGCTGTGGGGGCTGTGGTGCAGGTGGGGATGCGAAGAATTTACTGAGCATGGGGTGTTTTCAGGCTCTGTGTGTCCCCTGCCCGGCTGCGTCCCCTCCCTTCCCACCGCTCGCCCCTGCACGGGCAGCTCAAGCTCTTTGCAGACCCCCCAGGAGCATCAGTGATCCCCTTTCAGCTCCTGAACCCTGGGGGCCGGTCCCCCCGTGTCCAAGAGCCCCGGCTCTCTGTGTTCTGTCGGCCCAGCTGGGGCTCACAGGGGACACCCCCATATTTCCATGCATGTGCCAAGTGGGTCAGGCGCATCCCGATGGGATGGGGAGTGCAGCCTGGGCGTCCCACAGGCACGTGATGGGGATGCTCTGACCCTCTCTCCTGCCACCCCTCGCTCTGTTCCCAGTAGGTGAGGTTGGTGCCAGTGGTCCCAGGGGGCCTGGGAGTGAGTGGGAGATGGAACCCACTGTCCACCCAAACCCAGGGAGGGGGAACGGGCATCAGGGACGTGGTGGCTGGGCTGATGATGATGAGCTCGGCAGCATGGGGGGCTGAGGCTGGTGAGACCCCGCTGATGAGGCCCCATCTCCTGCTGGGACTCAGCCTCTCCCCGTGCGTGAGCTCCTGGGGGGATATTTCTTCTCATCTCACTAACTTCTTGTACCCTGCCAGCCTGCCGACCGCCGCCGGCCCGAGATGTCAGCCGGCGACAAGAACGGGGGCAGCCGCTCCAGCAGCAGCCGCCTGCAGAGCAAGAAGCCCCCCAACCTCTCCATCGTCATCCCCCCCCGGGAGGCAGAGGAGGATGGCGCCCGCAAGGAGGTGAGCGATGGGGAGCTGCATCCCATCGCTGGGCTTGGTGGCCTGCCGTCCATGGGGGACCCCCCATATGCCATCCCGTCCCTAATGCCCTGCTTTGTCTTCCAGCCCTCCAAAGTCCCCATCTACCGAAAGAGCAAGAGCCTGCAGGAGCCACGCTCAAAGGGATCCGATGGCTTGGAGCGCCGGCCCGGCTTCCGCCGGCAGACTTCCCTGTCCCAGAGCATCCGCAAGTGAGGGCCGGGCTGGGTCACCAGAGGGGTCCGTCGGTCCCCGTGGGGGTGTTGTGGCTGTGGGTACCGGCAGAGGACTTGGGATGGGGCTGGAGACTCCCAGCTTGGGAGGGAATGCCTTGGAGGGTTCCATGCGGCTCTGCTTTGGCTCACTAGTGTCTGCCTGGGGATAATCCTGCAGCAGAATTGTTTAGTGCTAATTCACACCATTGTTTTGTACGCTGGGGAAATTTCTCAGCCCCGTTTATGTAGGACTTTCACAAGCACCTTGAGCTGTTTGTCTGCTGCAGCCCAGAGCTGATGCACTGTCCTGTGCAAGGCGTGAGCCTTGATGGAGATACCTCTCCAGAGAGACCCGAAGGCCCGCAACCTTCTGCAGCATCCCTTCCCCGACCCATAGCCACGTCAAAACTTGCCCGGCTGCGGGCTGAGCTGAGACACCCCAACCCAATTCACCTGCTGGAGGGGATGCCCAGGCAGGATGGTGGTACCTGGGGTGGGGGGACCAGCTGGGTGACAAGCGTGCCCATCATGTGTCCAGAGGCACCGCGCAATGGTTCGGCGTCAGCAGCGACTGGGAGGGCAAGCGACAGCAATGGCAACGCAAGAGCTTGCAGCACTGCAGCATGAGATACGGCAAGCTGAAGCCTGCCTACCGCGACATGGAGCTGCCCAGCCAGGAGGTGCCCTCCTTCCAAGGCACCGAGTCCCCCAAGCCCACCAAGATGCCCAAGGTAGAGCTCGGGGCGCAGGGTCCTGCTCCCAGCCTTGCTCTCCCACCACCGACACCTCTTCCCTCCTCCAGATCGTGGACCCGCTGGCCAGGGGCCGTCCCTTCCGCCATCCCGATGAGACAGACCGTCCCCACACGCCCCACCACGTCCTGCCCCCGCTCACCCCTGGCGTTGTCTCCTTGGCGTCCTTCAACAGCATCCGCTCCGGCTACAGCCGCCTGCCACGCAGGAAGAGGGAGTCCGTCGCCCACATGAGCTTCAAGGCGGCCGCAGCCCTTCTCCGTGTGAGTTTTGGGGAGCTGGGGTGGGGGTGTCATCATCTTCCCGACTTGAGTTCCAGCTCTATCCCTCACCCGTCATCTTTCCTTCTTGGCTTTTTGCCTTGTACAAAGATCACTGTCTCCCCAGGGCAGGTTTGAGGGGGAGGGTGTGGGGTTTTTTTTTTTAGCCTGACTTCTGCTTAAAAAGAGAAGATTTGGTGAAAATTGGACCACCAAAGTGGTGGAACTTGCACGGCATCCCTATAAAAAAAGCAGCTTCCTGGTTTCACTGCTGAGGAGCCGGGAGACCTTTTATAGGAGACCTTTTTTGCTGCAGGGGAAGCTTCTCCGGCGGCATTCCAGCCCCCGGGGAGCCCTGGACGAGCTTCGGGTTTGGATTTGTGGGACCAAGACCGAACAGGGCATTCAGAGTTCCCTTGTCGTGCTGACTAACGTGGTGGTGGTCCGACGCTGGCTCTGAGGAGCTGAAGGCAGACACTGCTGCCAGCTGCTGCTGCCTGCCCTTCCCACACAGAGGGGAAAGGTGGCTCCTTGGGATTTAATCCTTGCCACCCAGCTTTGGGGAGGGAAGCCACAAGAAACTGGGGGTCTTCTGGTTGTTTACCCTCATTTGCTTCCCCTGCCAAAGGGACGCTCTGTCTTGGAGCCTCTGGCTCCCAAGCCAAGGATCAACAGGAGGACCTTCGTGTACCCCAGCTTCATGGACGAGGACATGGTGGATGCTGCCGATACCCTGGACTCATCCTTCTTCAGTAAGGCAAGCGCCGTTCCACGCTGGTTGCCGGAGCGGGGAGGGGTCCCGATGTCCCTGCATGGGGACTGGATGCAAAGCAGGGCTCTGATGGGGCATCGGTGGCTACTGTGCCCAGCGCTGCAGAGCCCTGGTCTCGGTGATGCTCCTTGGGGGTGGCAGGGAGCAACGCTGCCATCATGGGCACATTTTGCACCCTGTGACATGCAGTTAATGGGGTGTCGATGGGGATCACCCCCCTCGCCAGGCTCCGGGGCCAGGAGGAGCCAAGCTGCCCTGGTGATGGACATGCTTGGTCAGAGGGAGGTTTCTCACCCATTGCGCACATCCAAGAATGCGTCTCCATCCTCCTTCCAGATGGACATGCATGACGAGACGTACTCCATGCCCGATGATGTTTTCGAGTCGCCGCCTCTATCTGCCACATATTTGCGCATGCACCCGGTGGGGGAGGATGCCAGGATGTCCCCCGAGATGGAGCAGCCCACCCCGTGAGTACCAGCTCTCGGTGGGGACTGCCCAGGTCCTCTGCCACAGTCAGGACAATGTCCCCAGCTGTCACTGCCGTGTGGCACTGGGCACTTTTGGCATGCTCCTAGGAGGATGAAGCCAAGAGGTGTCCCTAGCCCTCATCCCAGGCATCCTCTGGCCTTCCCCAGCTCTGGGCTGTGGTGGTGAGGTTGCACCGGGGTTACTTCTCGGCTGGCTCCTTTCAGCAGATGTGAAGGGTTTCTCCTCTCTCTGCAGGCAGGAGGGTGTCCGGCTCGCTTCGGCCTCCACCGGTGCCGACTCCGCTCCCCAGCGGGGCAGGCGCATCGCTTCCAAAGTGAAGCACTTCGCCTTCGACCGCAAGAAACGTTACTATGGGCTGGGGGTGGTGGGGAAGTGGCTGAACAGGACGTACCGCCGCAGCCTGAGCAGCATCGTGCAGTCGCAGCTGGAGATCACCGACAGCCACCGGTGAGGGGGCTCTGGTGGGACAGGGATGGGCTCAGGGCTCCCCAGCTTGTAACTCAGATGTGTGTCCCCCTCAATGCTTGGGGGACTGCAGCATCCCATTGCCCAGCCAGCCTTGAGCTGGTCAAATCTGTGGTCTTTTCCTCCACAGGCCGTATTTCACGTACTGGATCACCTTTGTCCACATCCTCATCACCTTGCTGGTCATCGGCACCTACGGCATCGCCCCCATCGGCTTTGCCCAGCACGTGACGACAGAGTTAGTAAGTTTAAGAGCTGCCGGCTGGGGCTGTCCCCTCCCTGCTCTCCAGTGACATGTCTGGCTCTGAAATGGCAACCAGCTATCTGCTGAGGAAAGCAAGGGTGTCTGGGGGTGCCTTCAACACCCGTGTGGGTTGATCCTCCCTCTGGGATTAATCCTGGGAACCTGCAGCCGTTTGTGTTGCTCCCCCGGTCCCCTGGCTGGAGAGAAGAGCAGGCATCCATAGAATCATAGAATGGTTTGGGTTGGAAGGGACCTTAGAGATCACCCAGTGCCACCCCCTGCCCTGGGCAGGGACACCTCCCACCAGCCCAGGTTGCTCCAAGCCCCGTCCAGCCTGGCCTTGAACCCCTCCAGGGATGGGGCAGCCACAGCTTCTCCGGGCAACCTGGGCCAGGGGCTCACCACCCTCACAGCAAAGAATTTCTTCCTAATATCTAATCTAAATCTCCCCTCTTCCAGTTTAAAACTGCTACCCGTTGTCCTGTCATTACACTCCCTGATAAAGAGTCCCTGCCCATCTTTCCTGTAGCCCCTTTAGGTACTGGAAGGCTGCTATAAGGTGTCCTCGGAGCCTTCTCTTCTCCATCTTCCTGGGGGGACCGTGACCATCACTGTCCCATGCTATCATGCTCCCTGCGAGGGCTGGGAGCATCTTGGGGTGCTGCTGGCTCCTGCTGTTTGAGAGGCTCCATTAAATAGCCCAGGGAAGGGGTCCACGTCCGCTGGAGGAGCAGTGGCGTGTGGCAGCAGCGTGCGTGCCAGCGCAGAGCGTGCCGGCTTTGCAGCAGAGCTGCCCTCCCTCTCCTCCTGCATCGCTGGAGGCACCCCGCAGCCCTTCCCTGTGGATGAAGGGGGCTGCTCAGCCCCCCGTGAGCGGAGGGAGAGGGGGCTGCACCCCCACACATCGCCCCCCCAGCTGACCCTGGCCTGGCTTGGCAGGTGCTGAGGAACAAGGGTGTCTACGAGAGCGTCAAGTATATCCAGCAGGAAAACTTCTGGATCGGGCCCAGCTCGGTAAGGGCTTTGCTGGACCACTGAGGCTCTGCCCTCCGCCAGCCCCTGCTCCCCCTGCCCTGAGCCTACGGGGGTCCCTGGGGTGCTCCTTTCCCGGGGGGGCAGAGCTCAACCCTTCATCCCAGCCTTCTGTCCCGGGCTCTCGGTGCCCCAATCCCTCTGGGACATGCTGCCTGGTCCCAGCCCGGGCTGGGGGCTCAGCAGCGCGTCCTAGATCTGCGGCATCATGGTGGGATGGTCTGAAGAGCCCCCACCCCCTTCCCACCCGCCTTCCCCCCATGGGGGTAACGGAGACTCAGGGCTATCGCTTGTGGGGACCCCCTGCCCCTGCCGAGCTCTCCCCGGGCGCAGCTGGAGGGAGGAGAGGTGTTGAGGGTGGGCCACGGAGCATCCTCTGGACTGGTATCTCCCTCCCAGATCGACCTGATCCACCTGGGAGCCAAGTTCTCCCCCTGCATCCGCAAGGATCGGCAGGTGGAGCGGCTCATCCAGCGCGAGCGGGACCGGGAGCGCAGCTCCGGCTGCTGCGTCCAGAACGATAACTCGGGCTGCATCCAGACCCTGCCGCAGGACTGTTCGGTGGGTGCCACCACCCCCGCGGGCACCGCTGGGGATCCCTGGGGAAATGGGGGGGAGACCATGTCCGCCCTGCACAGCACCAGGGCGGGATGCGTGCGGGGTCAGGGCGGTGCATTCGCTGCCCCATCCTCAGTCTCTTTGTCCTCCCCAGGAGACGCTGGCGACGTTCATCAAGTGGCCGGGCACCAACGCGCCAGCCATGGGCCGGGGTGAGAAGCGGACATCGGGGGCTGTGTGTCACCAGGACCCCAGGTAGGAATGGCAGCTGGGGACAGGCACTGTGGTCACCCAGCTACATGCAGGGCACAGCAGAGGTGCTGCGTTTCCAGCTTGGATGCCTTGAATCCTCTTGTCCAAGGGGCTGGGGGGCTCTTACACACTGTAGGAGAGTGATAAGGAAAAGGGAATCGGTGGGGAAACTGAGGTGGGGCCTGTCCTAAATGTAGGCAGCAATGGGTGATGTCGTTGTCTTGCGCTGGCCCCTGCCTGCTGGCACGCTGCGAGGGGTCAGGGGAGGATGCTGCGAGGGAGAATCAATGGGGTTGTCCGACGGGTGGGAGTGTCCCAGGGTTCACCTGCAGTAGGTGCTGCGGTGGGGTGTTGTAGGACACCAATGTGCAGGATCCCTCCCAAGCCCAGGGAAGGGGCAGGTCCTGGGCATGTCTGTGCCCAAAGCGGATTACTAGTCTGACGGGAGGGATGTGTTGGGGGAACCTGCCCTGACCCCCAGTCCACCTCCTCCCTCCAGGACGTGCGAGGAGCCAGCGTCCAACCCACCCCACGTGTGGCCAGATGACATCACCAAGTGGCCAGTAAGAGCCGGGTGCCACCGCGGGCTGGGTGGCACCATGGTGGCAGCCTCCATGGGAGGCAACAGGCCAGGCTGGGGGGCTTCGGGGAGAGCTTGGGGCCAGACCCTGACCTTGGCTTCTTTCCCTCGTGCTTGTAGATCTGCACCTACGAGACCAAAACCAACCACACGGGCTTCGCCCACATGGACTGCCAGATCAAGGGCAGGCCCTGCTGCATCGGCACCAAGGGCAGGTGGGTCACAGCGATGGGGACACCCAGCCCGGGCTCGGCTCCCCCCTCTACCCTGCGTCCTGTGCCAAGGGGAGAGGGGGTTATGGATGCTTGGGGGGGTGGGAAGCATGGTGGCAGCAGGACCGGCTGCTGGGAGTGGAGAGGGATGCTCGGGGGAACGGGGAGCGAGCCCTGCCCCGAGTGAGCCCGCTGCCTGCCCTCTGCCCAGCTGCGAGATCACGACGCGGGAGTACTGCGAGTTCATGCACGGCTACTTCCATGAGGAGGCGACGCTCTGCTCGCAGGTGAGCGGGGCCCGGGACGCGGGAGGCGATGCTAGCAGCTGGGTCCCGCATCACCCTGCGGATCCCAAGGGGTTTAATGGTATCCTGGGATGTGGTTGGGATGGGTGTGAGCAGGGGGAATGCAGAAGGCAGGGACTTGCCCGAGCTATGGGCCGGGCTCCGGCTGCCGCTGCGTGCCCGCCTTGCCGGTGTGGGGCAGGAGGAAACGTAGGAGTTGAGCCAGCCTCACGCGGGCAGCACCGGTGTCCCTGGGAAAGGCACATCCTGGGCAGGAAAACGGCCCTTCAGCATCTCCTGGGGCACTGGGGGTGCTCGGTTGCTCCCTCCCCAGCACCCGGGCAGTGCGGGTACCCCACACCACCGAGGGTGTCCCCCACAACTGACACATGTCGTCATCATCAGCCCACGCATCCCTGTGACCCATCCTTTGCTCCCGGTGGCTCTGGGGTGTGGGCTGAGCCCCCGTCACCCTCCAAACCCCTCCTGCCCTTGCAGGTGCACTGCCTGGACGAGGTCTGCGGCCTCCTGCCCTTCCTCAACCCGGAGGTCCCCGACCAGTTCTACCGCCTGTGGCTGTCCCTGTTCCTGCATGCCGGGTGAGCCACGGCCCCCAGTGTTCCCAGGGGGTGGGGGGTGACACGGGAGCGGGGTATCCGTTGGGAAGGTCTGTGATCCCTGATGGCTTGGGAGAGAAGAGCGGAGGACACCGCCAGGCTACAGTGACACGTGCCATCGGTGGAGGGTGTCTTGTAAGACGTCTTGTGCCCCAAGGGCTGGGCAGGGGCTCCGGCAGGGCAGGGGTCTCTAACGCAGGGTCTCTTTCCCCAGCATCATCCACTGCCTGGTGTCGGTGACTTTCCAGATGACGGTGCTGAGGGACCTGGAGAAGCTGGCGGGCTGGCATCGCATCTCCATCATTTTCATCCTCAGCGGCATCACGGGCAATCTGGCCAGTGCCATCTTCCTGCCGTACAGGGCGGAGGTGAGGGCTGGGGGGGCGGGGCAGGGGGGGGCTCTGCCCACACCACCCTGACCCCAGCCAGCTCCCCAGGGACCAAGGGGAAGCTCATCCTTGTCCCAGCAGAGGTTTGGGGAGGGGGCTGCAGCCATCAGCGCAGATCTCTGAGCCCCCGGCAGGTTTTGCTGCGGGGGTGGTGGGAGGCTGGTGCCCCCGTGGTGGGGATGGCAGGGGGGTCTCTGCCCCACGTGCGGGGTTCACACATGCTGCGTGGGTCACGGGTGGCCACGTGTCGGTGTGCGTGTGGGGTCCCAGGGCGGGCAGATGGCTAATCTGCTGGCAGCGAAACCCTGCCAGGCTTTAAATGAGATCACACCAAGCACCCTAATCCCCCTGGGGGTGCGTCAGGACGGGGCCCGCGGTGGGGGCTGTGGCCTGGGAGGGGGTGATGCTGCCTGGCTGCTGAGTCACCAGAAGCGCTGGCTCTGCCAAAACAGCGCTGGTGGACTCGTTTCCTCTTCCTCCCATGCCGGGGCTCCCACCCCTGAGCCCTGGGCTGTGGAGTGCAGCCCTCAGAGGGTGGCAGGAGCCAAATGCGTTTTCCGATAGGAGGAGACAGTGCCTGGGGACATGGGGACATATCTGGGGTGACGTACGCAGGCTCTAGCCGTGACTTCTTCCCCTGTCCCCCCAGGTGGGCCCCGCTGGGTCCCAGTTTGGCTTGCTGGCCTGCCTCTTCGTGGAGCTCTTCCAGAGCTGGCAGGTGCTGGAGAAACCCTGGAAAGCCTTCCTCAACCTCTTCGGCATTGTCCTCTTCCTCTTTGTCTGCGGCCTCTTGCCGTGGATTGATAACATCGCTCACCTCTTCGGCTTCCTCAGCGGGCTCCTCCTCTCCTTCGCCTTCCTGCCCTACATCACTTTCGGCACGGTGGACAAGTACCGCAAGCGAGCCATGATCATCGTCTCCTTGCTGGTCTTCGTGGGGCTCTTCGCCTCGCTGGTGGTCTGGCTCTACGTCTACCCTGTGAACTGGCGCTGGATCGAGTATCTCACCTGCCTGCCCTTCACCAGCAAGTTCTGCGAGAAGTACGAGCTGGAGCAGGTCCTGCACTGACCCCGCCGGCGGGGACGGGGCTGGGAGAGGCGCCAGCAGTGATGCTTTCCATGGTTGGTCTTCGCCCTCCCTGCTGGGATGCGGCAGGTCCCGGTCACGGCTTCATCCCCGGGGCTGGTGGGTTTGGGCTCACCCCTGTTAAACGCCGGGGATGCAGTGGGGAGCGGGGCCGGAGCCACCCTGCCTTACACCCCTTTGGGGCTGCCTCTTGGCTTTTCAAGCCATAACTGGTTCGGGGACCGACCCAGGACCCCAGCTGCTGCCTCCGTGGGGAAAGGGACATGAAAGTGGGTTTTTGGTGCACCCTCGGCCAGGCTGGGCTCCCGGCCCCGGGGCTGAAGCTGCCCAGGTCTCCTGCCTGTGCCCCTGCCCCGTCCCACCTCGGTGCCCCTGGGCGCTGCAGCTCATACTGTGAACACGACCCCCTTTTTTGCAGGGGCAGTTTTTTGTTTTTTGTTTTTTATCCGCAGCTCTTTGGCCCGAGGGTTCCCCCAGCTTTGGGCTCCCTGGGGCCCCTGCCATGGCTCTGAGGTGTTCAGAGCTGAGCTTTGAAGGTATTTTTTGGCCGTGCTCTGGCATCTGATGCTCACCTGAGGCTGTTTAAGGAGGCTTGTGCTTCCCCACGTGGGCTTCTCACTGGATGGAGATGCAGGACTTGGTGCAGGGGGGCTCCTTTTCCCCTTATCTCAGTGAAATTCCCTTTTTGGAAGCCAAGAAGCGGCATGAACAGTCTTTGTAGTGCCATACTGGGAGGCAGGTATGGAGAAAAACACCCTGGGGGGCTTATGTGGCTGCTCCTGAAGCTCGCAGACCCCTTGGGAAGCCATCAGTGCTCCCACCTTTCACTTCTGCCTCAAGTCCCTGCTGTTACCCCTTTCCTTTTCTCAAAGCACAGAGACCCAGGTGGCCTCCCTGCCTCAAAGGAAATGCGCAGGACGGGGCCAGTTGCCTTCCCTGCCCGAGGCTGCGCATCCCTGCCTGCCACCAGCCCTGGGCTGCTGTTCCCAGCATCTCCTCCTCCCTCCCACCGGCCCCAGTGCAAAGGCAGGTCCTTCCTGGGGTCCGGGTGACTCCGCTGGGCTGGTTTGGAGCAGGGCTGGTGCCGGGCTGTCTCTCCCCTGGTATGTGTTGCTTTGGTGCTGGTGGGTCTCAGTGCTGTTAAATGGGGGAAGGTGTGAATCCCCCAGCTGGGATGTCCCGCGATGAGTATTCAAGGGCTGGGAGCTTCGCTCCCTCTGTTCACAACCATGCTCCGGCTGAGCTCCAGGAGCTCTGTGGTCCCTCCATCCTTCCCTCCATCCTTCCCTCCATCCTTCCCTCCATCCTTCCCTCCATCCTTCCCTCCAGCACGGGACCGTTTTCAGCCCTGTTCCATCCCTCTGGTCGCTGCTCCAGCCTTAAAACAGACACTTCACCTCATTTGTCTCTTTTTGATACTTTTTTTAAAAGCTGTGGGTTTTTTTCCCCTCTTAATAAATTTCTACTTGTATTTAATGAGACGCACGAGGCCTCTTCTCCCTTCTTAGGCATGGGGCTGTGGCACTTTTAGGGGATGCTGGTTGTTTTGAGGATGGTCGGTGTGGCAGGGAGGGAGGATGAGCTGGCAGTGCCTGGGGACAGTGCTCTGATGTGCAGGGCTGTACTGTCCCCCAGTACCTCTTAAAACCCCTCTGTGGGAGGGGGACAGGGTTTGGAGGGTCTCAAGCAGAAGGGGAAGCCGAATACCTGGAAGAAGATGACGCACGGAGCCTCCTGACCCTTCCCAAGGGCAGAGCCGCCCCTGCCTGCATCCCACCCTTCATCGAATAACCCAGGGCTGGATTTGTCCCCTCTCCCCCAAAGCTGGGATGTCCCAAGGGGTGTTGGATGGCTCCTGTCATCCTGGCTGGTGCCCTCCCTCCGGCTGTCGCGGTGAGGTGGCAGTGAGAGCGGGGCAGGAACACACGCGGGCTGCGTAGAAAACCACCACCATGTCTTTATTTGGTGCTTCACAACAGCCGGAGGCATTTTCAGAAGGCTTGTCCTGGCCTGGTCATGGATTTTGGGAGCTGGGGGGGAACTGGTTTGGACTGGCCCCCCAGGGAGGCTCTGCAATGTGTGGATGGGGGTGTGCTCCAAGGGGTCTGGAAAGATGTCTGCGGGCAGCAGGGGGGGCTGCCGGGACCCCTGCCTGGTCTGGGAGGTGCTGGGGGGGAGGGGGTTTGGCCGTGGTGTGGTTCACTCGTGGTGGTGGCGGTGGGAGGGGGCGCAGGGCTGGGGACACGTGTGTGTACGGGCTCTGCTGGGTGTCTCAGCAAAACGTGGCTGTGAGTGCCCTTAAATCAGCAGAGCCCCGCCAGCTGCTCCGAGGGGGCCATCCCGGGGCCATCCCGGGGCCGGGGGGGACATGTAGCCCTGCAGCCCACCCAGGCTTGCTGGCACAGCCGTGGTGGAGACCAGGGGGGGTCGGTGCTCCCAGTGGGGCCAGGCTAGAGATTTCTGTCCCCAGCCCCACGGGGATGGGACCGGGCTGGTCTGGCTGGAAGGCAGATGTGGCAGAGGGGACGGGTTGTAGCCAGGGCTAGCAGAGGAAGATGTATAGCCACGGCAGGGATGGAGAAGGGGTCACAGCCTCTTATCCCCTGCCCCGGCAGCCTCTCTCCAGCCCCCCCCGGCAGGGCCAGACCAGCGGGGGGCTCAGCAGCCACTGTTCCTGCGCATGAAGGCATGTCCTCGCACGGGATGCTGCATCTCGATGAAGGCCAGGTCCCCCACCGTCACCTCGCAGGGACCCAGCGCCTCGAAACCGCACTTCTGGTAGAAGGGCACGAGGAAATCTTCGCACATGAGCAGGGCGCGCCGGGCAAAGGGCAGGCACCGCAGGTACTGCAGGTACCGCCACATGAGGATGGAGCCCTTGCCCTGCTGCCGGAAGGTGCGGTGCACGGCCAGCACGTGGATGTGCACCACCGTGCCCTGCGGCTTGTGCAGGGTCAGCGCCGCCTGCCGAGGGGGGAACGGGGGGGGTTAGTGTGACCAGGGGGGGTCCCATCCTTCATGTGTCTTGGTTCCCCATCCCAATGAAACAGCATCCGCATCCTCCCCTGCCAAAGGGAGAAGGGTCCTGGTGCCGTCCCGCCCCCCACCCCATCATCCCTGCAGGCTTTTTAATTTTAAAATCAATGTTGTGGGGAATTACTGAGCGTATTTTTTTTTTTTAACAGCATCAGTAAAATTAATTAATGAGAAAGTTCGTTTCCACCAGAGCAGCCCTGCAGCAATGAGTCTTGGGAGAAGACTTGGTGAGTAGCCTCAGGGCCCTGGGGGGCTTCTCCTTGTCCCCAGGCCCTGGTGGTGCCTCTGCCAGGACACGAGCTGGGAAGAACCGGGGCTGGCTCTTACCTGGCTGAGCCTGTCCTGGTCCCAGAGGGAGCCAATGATGAACGCCACAAGCCGCCCTTCCTCAAACCAGCCGAGGGAGAGCTCCGGGCACAGGTTCAGAAAGTGACGGATCTCATCCAGGTGGAGGGGACAGTCCCCGGAGACAGATATAAAGGCTGGAGAGGGACGGCGGTGAGTACAGTAAGGGGGATCCTGTCCACCCCCCAGCATGGGATGTGATGGGGAGAGACGGCATGTGTGCTGCTGCCTGCTTGTTCTGAAGGAGCTCTAAGGGACGCGGATGATTCCAGGCAGCAGCTCTGCTCCTCCGGGGGCAGCCCTCCCCAGCCCAGGGACCGGCTCCCCGCTCTCCTCGCTGACTCCAGGGCTGCAGCAGCGGGTGCTGAGCTGAGCCCTCCCGCCTGCCCCTGCCCTTCGGAGAGGAGGGAGAAACGGGCTGGTGAGTCTGGGTGAGGGGCGCTGGGGGGTGCCTGGGGTGGATGGAGGGGCGGCGGGGGGTGTATGTTGCTGTGGGTGCATCTCAAAGTGCCCCTGTGCAACTGGAGGCTGAGCACGGTGTCCTTCCTCCCACCTTCCCCTTCTCCTGCCCGCTCGCCTCTGGCAGGGCTGTTTTGGGAGAGCTGCTCCCCACTCTCCTGGTCCGGGGTCACCTCCCATTCTCCCCACCCTGGGCAGCTGGGGGCTGTGGTTCTCCATCTCCTTAATTACGGCCTCCCCCACCTTGTTAAGGAGCCCATGGTGGCCTGGCCACGAGTCACAGCCGCTGTCTCCCTCCCTCATCGCCCACAAGAGCGTGCATGGGGGTTTTGCCACCCCGGTGTGCCCCCAAGGAGCACAAGGGATGGGTGGAGGGAAGAGATGGGGCATCTCCAGCTGATGCCACCAGGCAGGACCTCCCTGGGGCAGCCCCTTACCTTCCCGCTCGATCTCAAACACGCTGATGGCGTCCTCAGGGCTGAGGCAGCGAAACTCGCTAGCGGGCAGCGTGTGGCGGCGCTGGCCCCCGGGCGAGCTCCGGGGGGACCTCAGGTGAACGGGCTTCAGGAAAGGCAACGCGCTGAGTGCTGACATCCTCCTCCTCCTCCTCTTCCTCCTCCTGCTCGGCTTCCCACCGCTCCCTCCGTTTGTGGCAACCTCTGCCGGCTCCTGGCCCTGGCAGCGTCACGGCACCCTTTATTTCAGCCAATCTCCTCCAGCACTCTTAGCCGCCAAAAATACCTGTTGATCACACACAGGATTAGGCTGCTTGCCACTCTTTTCCTATGCATAGTGGTGTGCGTGTATATATATACATATATATATATACACACAGAGCAGATACCCGCCCACAGTGACCCCATTGCCCATCTGCTGTCGCTGTGAGCTGTGGCCAGTGGAGGAGCCTGGCACGGGCCGTGGGCTGTAGCAAACTTGGGGACACAGGGACATGGAGGACAAAAGTCTTGTGACCAGCTGCCAACATCCAGGCAGCGGGACAGAGCAGGGACAGGGGCTGTCAGAGCTGGAGCAGGGGGAACAGGCGTGGGGCTGAGCATCCCACCCTGGTACCCTGCCCCGCATCTCCCGCCCCAGCCCGTGGCAAAGCCAGGCAGCAGGACGGGCAGGAGAGCCCCGGGGAGAGTCCAGCCCCTGCCCTGGGGCGAGGCAGGGTGGGATGTGGCTGTGGGAAGCTGAGGGGCTGCAAAATAAGCATCTCTGGGTGAAAGCTCTGTGCGGTGCTGCATGGTTGTATGCGAGTCAGTGCTGGGCCACCATACGTGCACCGCGGTGTAGCCTGAGCTGCTGGGATTTACTCCCTTTTCCGGCTCACTCAGTGGGTAAGCGACACAGCTTAGCCCCTATTGGGCTCTTAGGTCATGTCCGTGCTCACAGACATAGCTGAGATGGGTCAGCGGCAGGACGAGCAGGTTCCTGCTGCCACAAGCCTCGAGCATCCCACTGGGTGAGGTGTCCCCAGGCTTTGCCTCCTGCCCCGGGAGCTTTGGGCAGTGTGATCCCCCCGGGCACAGCTCACCCCAGGCCATGCCACCGGCGATACAGAACCCCAGGCCCCTTGGTTCCCCCCAAGAGGGTCATTGGCCCCCAAGCTCATCCAGCAGCGCCCATCCTGCACAGCCCGGCCAAATCCCTCGATCTGGCTCACAGCCTCTGGCTTCAGTCTGCCTCCTGTTTCATGTGCGAGTAAACCAAGTTAATAAATCCAGAGAGAACCACAAACTGAGTTATTAACTTTGCTGAGCACACACCTCCCACAGGCAGAAATAGTGGGAAGAGCTCCCTGAGCCGTCCGTCTGTCCCTGCTCAGCCCAATATTCAAGCAATTTGCAGCAAAGCCAGTGCGAAGCCAGGTCATTTTTGATTATTGTTTGAGAGGTGCCGGCTTTCCCTGCTAATTATAGGCTTGCCTCCAGCTAATAGGATTTATAGAAACAAAAGCGTTACCAGCACAAGCATTGCGCAGGGCATAACCGGCGCAAGCTGGGAATTTTCCATCCTGAAATGCCAAGGGCTGGGCGCTTGAAATGCCTGTTTTATCCAGTGCGGGGTGAGATGGGGTGTCGTCGTGATTTATTTCCAATGAATTGCGGGTTTGGCAGTGGATGTGTATCCTAAGGGATCGGGTTCCATCAGGGAGAGGGGGTTTCTTTGGCGGGGGGATTATTTAGCATCCCCAATGCCGTTTCTGGTCACCAAGGGGTGAGTGCAAGGACTAACTGAAATGGTGATGGGAATCCTTCTGGGAACCACGTAGGAGAGAAGCGAAGGGGTGGCCAAGCTGGGGGGGAGAGCAGGGTTCTGGGGGGTTGTAGAGCTTCTTATCAAATCTTCTGGAACTCCTCATCCTGCTAATTGGATTAGGGGCTCATCCACCTGGATAAATCCCAGAGCAGGCAGGAGGGTAGGCTCTGGGCACCTAGAAAACGCAGGGATGGTTTGATCCTGGGTGGCGCTGAGCGCCTGGGGCAGGTTTTGGGGGTGCTGGGCAGGGATGGCCGGGCAGAGCGACCAGCCGAGCGCGGCCTGGAGCAGGGCTGGTGCTTTGGCTGCTGTTGGAATTATGGAGTGGGAATTATTGCTCACCGACAGCTGCTGTTAGCCAGGTCACTGTCCGAAAGCAAGTCTTTATCCCAGACAGTTTAAAGGCTGTAAAGTACTGAACACTGGAATGTCTCTACAGGGACATCCACAGAGCTCGGGGGGGCGGTTCAAGACCCCTTGTGCAAGTGGCTGCTCAGTTCCCCTTAGAGAAGACTGGGAAAGGAGAATCAGATCCCTCCAGCTATTTTTAGAAATTTCTTGAGACCCCCCCCCAACCAGCAGCATCCTGGAGCAGAAGGCGGTGATGGGAAAAGGCTGCTCCTTAGCTTGTTTTCCTTCTATTTTTTTTTCCCCTCCGGCACTTTATTCCTGGCAACACAGGTTATACAGCTGGAGGGCTGGTATATCTGCCTCTGTTTTCTGGAAATGAGCTTTTTGCTTTGCTTCTCAGCAGCCTGCAGATGCAAAAGTCTGCTGTGTGGGGGGTGGGGGCATACATGCAGCCTGCAGAGGGACCAGCCGCCCTCCCCAGACCGACCCTGGGCCCCGCGGGCCCACGGGGGTCTCAGCAGTGCAGTTACAGCTGGGCAGCATCCCACCCGCAGGGGTGAAGGGAACTCCCCCTAAGTCACAGAGTAAGAACCAGAGCGAGGAGGAAAATCCTCTCTCCCTGGCTTCAGGTATCTGCCTTCCAATGCTCCAACACAGCCTCCTGGATGTTGCTCATGTCACTTATACCCCAAGGTAAATTTTATGCTGTAGCTCCTTGACAAACCTGCCTGAGATGAGCCCGATATATTAGTGTGCATGTAGCAGCGTACCAAAAGCTCCCTCTGTAAATTTTTCCCCCCACTTGTGTTTGTGCGCTAGAGATCAAAGCATCCGCATGGCCCAGAGAGGTGCTCGCGTGTAAATAAACAGGCAAGTCTACAGTAACCCCCTAACAGCATCTTTTTATTATGGCTGCTTGGATTTGGAGCTTGAATTTTCAATTGAGTTGATAGTGAGGAGTTATTCACCCAGTTTTGAAGCCAAATATTCTCTGCAAAAAAGAGCCTGAGCTCTTCCCACACTCCGAACACGGAGGGTTTCAGTGAGAAGAATCCCTACACCCAGGTTTTGATAGAACGTGCTGGGACTGTAGGGATGGGACAGGGGCTGTGATGAGAGCCACGCTTTTACCTCCACCAAAGTCACTTTTCAGGCAAGCTAAGCTCCTCCGTGCACCAACCTCCCTCCCCTTTGGGGCAATTCCCCCCATCCTGGGATACTGGGGCTGGCAAGTCACGGTGGCCTCGGGACCACCGGTCGTCCCCAAGGCTGTCAGTACTGCCGGGATGCAACAGAAAGGTGGGTGCTTACCAGAGGGGACCCCGCGCCGCTCCTCTGCCCGCCTGGCTCCAGCGGTGCCGTCCCGGCAGGAGAGGAGGACCCGGGGTTTTGCCTCCCCTCCTCTTTGTCTGCCGCACCCTCCGCAGCCCCTGCTTATATATTTGTTATTTATGGAGCACGTGATGACACCCTAAGGAGTTTATAACCCCGATGAAAGACGGGGAGAGGTGAGAGGCTTTAAGGTGACAGGCCAGCAAAAGGATCCCATTAGGCTTTTATTATTTTCCCCCCCCCCGGCGTGACCGCCTGCAGAGGGATAAAGCATTTAGCTGATTGCTCTGCGCTGAGACCCCGCTGCAAGATGGGCAGGGAGAGCAGAGGACTTAGGGAGGAAAGGAGAGCAACGTATGGTGCCTGATCCAGACCTTTCTGACGACACCGGGAGCCCATAGGAAGCTGAAGGCAGCCCTGCCGAGCGTGGATTTGATTTCTTTGTGCCGAGGATGGGGAGGCTGCTGGCTGTGCAAGGTGTGATCACCCCTTGGGCTTGAGTGGTGGTGGGGGTTTTCAGGGGAGCTGGCTGGCTTCTTCTAGGATAGAGGGACAGATCTAAGGTTTTTGTCCCAAGGAGCTTGCTCCAAAGACCAAGCATCTCTTCCCTCCACAGCCCTCCATCCCCGGGAGCTATTACATAAAAACCTGGACAGGCAAAGCCAGCACGATTTGTCCCCAATCAGGACATGAGTAATAAAAGGGGGATTATCCCAGGCATGAGCTCCTAGAAAGGAAATGACTGGGAAGGTCAGCAAAAATAATAATTAAAAAATGTTGGCATCATCATTATCATCATGAACCAGACGCAGCCCTGGAAGAAGCCTGGAGCAGGAGGCAGAGCTGGCTTGCTCCACTGGAGACATTTCCAGGGGAGCTCAGGACCTGGTTTAGTTTCCAGCCATGGGCAAAGTGACCTGGGGCTACCCCCTTATCTCCCTCTTTTAAAGTTGTTTTTTTTCTCATGGAATCGAAAGAGAAATACAACCCAGCTCTTCAGAAACGGCATTTTAGAGCAAATCCCAGCCATTAAAACTGAGCCCAGCAGAGCAGAGGCTGGCCCGTGGCTGGAATAGTCAAGCAGGGATGCTGCTCTCGGTGGTTTTAGCTGGATCCGTCTCTCCCTGCTCCTACACAGCTGCAGAGGGTCAAAAACTCCATTAAATGAGAGCCACAGCAGCGTGCTGAGATTTACATATTTAGCAGCTCTCTCAGCATCTTCAAAGAGCCCCGAGCTGTCACTGCAGCCCCGCAGCCCGGCTGGTCCCTCCGCTGGGGTGCTCGCTCAGGAAGACGGCAATTATATCTGGGCAGGATTTGCATCGAGGGGCAGCACGTGGGAGGCAGATGAATCGGTATTTGTCCCCCACGCTCTGCCGGGACTTGGGAATGAAGCGACACACTCAGCCCAGGGGCTGCTCGGCTGTGCCGTGCTCTGCCGTTGTCCCCACCACAGCGCCGGGTTATCCCAGGGCTCAGGGGGATAAATCTGCTTTTGGTGGCTGCAGCCTTCGTAGTCCCTTGGCCTCAAGGGGCAGGGTCTGCCATCACAGGGGACGCAGGTGGCATTAGGGTCCTCCCCTGTATGGCACCATCTGAGGAGGTTTACCTCCCAAACTCACATAAATACCAAGCTGGACACCCTGCTTACATCCCTGTTTTACAGCTTCCCCTGGCTTAGCCGTGGGGACCCACATACCCAAAGAGGGTGACGCTTTTCTCCTGGCGATGGCATAACACAGGTGGCAGCAGGGCTCTGCAGTTTGGCATCGCTGCAAGGTCAGCCGCAGGCTCTTATTTCATTCTCCCTTGTCTCCTGCCTTTCTGTCAGCTGCCATCGAGTGGTAGCATGCAAGCGCTCGTGGTCACTGTAACTTCGCAGCAGGGTGCAGCTCTTTGGCCATACTCGGTATTCTCAGCACTTGCCAGGCTGGTTACTTGCTGCTTTTATCCCTTGATGCTCTCCCCTCTTGAGTTGCTAAGAGCAGTTTAAAATCACCAGCAGGCCCTGCAAAGTCAGGGTGCCTCCAGCCTCTCCGCTGGAGTGGGTATTTGGTGACTTAGGAACCTGCAAGATGATGCTTTTCCAAAATAGCAACACGGGGTTTCTATGGATGGTGCCCAGACCCCAGCCCCAGGCTCTAAATAGACCCTAGAGGGGCTGGTTCCACTCTGTACTCTGAAGTGTTAGTGTGTGTGTGTATGTATATATCTCTAAAAAAAATATGCAAATATGCACATATGTGCATTTCCTCTGGCATGTTCCTTTTGGCCCACCAGTGCATCCGAAGCCTCTTCTGCGAGGGCGCGGGGCTGATTCCCTCCACAGACAGTGGTGGGGAGCTGGGGAAGGGATGAAGGGATGCTGCTTCACAGCTGATTTGGGATCCCAGCGATGGTCTGGGGAAGCACCTTTGAACTCTGGCTTTGGCCTGCACTAGATCAACACATGCCTTTGCAGGGCTGGGGGTATCTTACTCCTCTGCGTGGGCCTTTGAGGAAAGAATGCAAGCAGAGAGGGAAGCAGTTTTGCCCATGTCTGCTTGGTCACAGCAATCTCAGCCAAAAGCAGGAGGTGGGGGGGCCAGAACCTGGCTGGGACCTCTTTTATCCCCTCCCTGGAACACAGGCACCAGTGGTGATTAGCCTCCTTTCCTTCTCTCTGCAGGGCTGTGGTAGTTTGTAACTAGGTCATGGCCACTCAGGACACAATCCCCGGGAAGATGGGTTTCTGCGGGGGCTCCTCTGGGAGGAGAGGGCCGGGCAGATGGGAAGGGGCTCAGCAGAGGCACCCACCACCCTCCAGTCCCAGACCTCCCGGCAGTTTAGCTCCAGTTCTGACTTTGGGAAGTGGCAGTTGGGTGATTGTCACTGGGGCATCCTGCTCCCTACAGCTTGGCAGGAGCTCTCCTGCCCTTGGTCCAGCCCCAGCCCACTGCTGGTGGGGAGCCAGGGTGACCCCATGGAGACGGTTGGGGACCAGATGCCACCGACGGGGAAGCCAAATCCTGCATCCCAGAGCAAGGCTGGGCCTGGACCAGCCCCATCAGGGAATTTGGTCTCAGTGAAGAGGATGAGAGAGTGTGGAGGAGGATTGTGTTTGCATAAAGTTATACATATACAAAGTGATGTCACTCTGAGGCCATTCTGGGGGGGGGACGACAGAAGTGTTTGATGAGTGCAGCACAAGCAACAAGGGAAGGGCCGGGTAATCTAGTGCAGGATGGGGGCATCAGGCACTGCTAGGGGCCCCTCTCGCAGGGGAGAGGCTTTCCCCTGCCTGCCCGGTCTCGGGAGATTTTCTGAGCTCACCAAGACAGGACGAAAGATTTCCATATGCTGCATCACTTGCTAATGTTTCTGTTCCCTGATGTGACCAGGACACAGCAATTCCCGCTAAGCTGTTTGTCTGCGCGACAGCGATAAACTCACAGCCTGTCCCTGTGGGAGGGTCTGGAGCCATTCCCTGGGACCCGAGCAGTGAGCTCGACTCCAAAGCACCTTTTCTGAAGGCACCAGCTGTTCTGAGAAGGTGGTGGAGGGACGCGTGTGCCCCTCGGAAGCAGCAAAAGGGAAAATTTTGGGAGGATTGGCCAAGGAGGATCTGCGCAGCAGAGCGGGGGGGGTGCTGAGAGCTCTCCTGCCTCTCACCCAGGAGCTCCACCAGCCGCCCCAGACCCTGTCTGCAGGCGCCGGGGCTGCCCAGCAAAGTTTCGCCCCCTCCGGACCAACGAACCGGCTTCGTGCTCTCCCCTCGCCGGGCCGGGCCCTGAGCGGCGGCGGGAGGCGACAGCCCACGAGGTGGCACCAGAGCCCCGCCGCAGCCCGGGTACCGGGCACCCTCCGGGCATCCCCGGCACCCTGTGAGCATCCCTTGGCACCCTGTGGACATCCTGGTACCCTCCAGGCGTCCCGGCACCCTGTGAGCATCCCTTGGCACCCTGTGGACATCCTGGTACCCTCCAGGCGTCCCGGCACCCTGTGAGCATCCCTTGGCACCCTGTGGACATCCTGGTACCCTCCAGGCGTCCCGGCACCCTGTGAGCATCCCTTGGCACCCTGTGGACATCCTGGTACCCTGTGAGCATCCCTGGCACCCTGTGGACATCCTGGTACCCTCCGGGCGTCCCGGCACCCTGTGAGCATCCCTTGGCACCCTGTGGACATCCTGGTACCCTCCAGGCGTCCCGGCACCCTGTGAGCATCCCTTGGCACCCTGTGGACATCCTGGTACCCTGTGAGCATCCCTGGCACCCTGTGGACATCCTGGTATCCTCCGGGCGTCCCGGCACCCTGTGAGCATCCCTGGCACCCTGTGGACATCCTGGTACCCTCTAAGCATCCCCAGCACCCTGCGCGCATCCAGCACCCTGCAGGCATTCTGGTACCCTCCAGGCATCCCAGTACTCTGTGAGCATCCCTGGCACCCTGTGGGCATCCCAGCACTCTGCAGGCACCCACTACCCTCCAACCATTCCCAGCACCCTGTGGGCACCCGGCACCCTCCGGACATCCCCATCACCCTGCAGGCACCCTGGCACCCTCTGGGCATTCCCAATACCCTGCAAGTATCCTGGCACCCTGTAGGCATCCCTAACACCTTGCAGGTATCCTGGCATCCTGCAGGCATCCCAAGCACCCTGTGGGCACCCGGCACCCTGTGAGCATCCCCGGCACCCTCTGGACATCCCAGCACCCTGCAGGCATCGCAGTACACTCTGGGCATCTCCAAAACCCCGTGGGCACCCAGTACCTTGTGAGCATCCCCAGTGAGCATCCCAGCATCTGACAGGCTTTCCAGTACCCTGTAGGCACCATGACACCAAGCAGACATCCCCGACACCCAGCAGGCATGCTGGTACCCTGCGGGCATCCCCAATACCTGGCAGGCACCCCAGCACCCTGCATCCCGGAACCCTGTGGGCATCCTGGCACCCAGTGGGCATCCCAGCACCTGCCCTGCAAGGCCTGTGCAACGATGGCCCATGAGAGATGCACCCGGCTCCATCCCGGTTCCAAGGAGGAAGGACGGGGATTGCTTTCCACCAGTATCTCGACAGGGAGATACTGGTGATCTAACTGCCATAACGGGGAGGAGCTGCTTGACATGTGTCACTTTGCAGGAGTCCTGGCTGTTCAGATCTCCTGCTGAATCAGTCTCATTCACCAAAAAAAATCATGCCCTGCAAAACGTTTCTTGGGTTTGCCTTAGTATTTTGCAGGGTGGTCTGACTTGCTGAGGTCCCTCAGTGGAGATGTGAACAGCTCGGCGTGTGGAATGGGAGATGATCTTTTTGACACCCAGGGACTGTAACATGCCCAAAGCACGTCGGTGTTGTGGCAGTCCAGGCCCCAGCCTGTTGTGTCCTGAAAAAGTGATGATTTCTCCTTCAGTGCCATGATGGAAGCATGGCAGAGCCCCAGCTGGGATCACAGTGCAAAAACACACCCGGCTCAAATCCTGCTAACGAGCAAACAGCCCTGACTTGTCCCCATTAAAATCCCCCTGCTGTGAGCCCGCCGGTTGTATAACGGGATTGTTTGCGTGGCTGTTTGTGGCTATCTGAAATCCCACCGCTGCTCTTCAGCATGTAATTGCTCCGAGGAGGGACAGTTTCCACCTACGCACCTGCTTATGCCCATTACGCGTATCTATATTTTATTAGCAGCCGTTATGATGTATGTTAAGGAGATGACGAGAAGCATCACCATGCTGGAAAAAGCTGTGCTTTGAAACCTTGAGAAGAACATGCCACCAGTTCCAGTGGAGCCAGAGGGCACCCTCTCCCCATCCCAAGACCTGATCCCCTTCCCACAAAGGCACAATTCTCCCTGGCTTCAGTGGGAGGGGGGGAGGCACTTCACCCCCAGTTCCAGGTGGGCTGGGAGATGCAGTGCACTCCCTGCTCCAGCACAGTGATGGTTGGAGGGTGAAATCCTCGTGCTGGTGGCATTCATGTGCTGCCTTTCCAGTCCCCACCTCCTCCGCTTTATGGAGGTCATGGCGTGCAGACGGAGGTCTGTACTCCCAGATGTGCTCATCCCTGTAAAAATCCGTATAACCACGTGGCACTGAATGGATATTTAAGTTGTGTTTCCCCAAGGGCTTGCTGCTATTTTCCCACCCAATGGTTCCTTTTAGCTCTATTCTCTTCCTTATCCCTGGGGTTGATGCCGAGAAATGCTCCGGCAGGGAACCATGTCAACACTCTACCCCTCTGATTAAAAGGATGCTGTAGCGAGGGATTAAATGCTGGCCTGGAGGTCGGGCTGGCCCGGGGGAAGGCTGGGAGTGCTTCCCCGCCTGATTTGGAGGCAGGACGGGAATAGTTCGCGCTTCCCCATCACTTAGAGCATCCCGCTGCCCTCCTGTCCGCACCTCGGGATAGCCAAGGAGCCGGGCAGAGCCGAAACACCATCCGGCACCCAGCGCATCCCTCACCCACGCACCCACCCGTCTGCCCCAGCCCATTCCCAGGGTTTTCGGGCAAGGTTGGAAAATCCCAGCAGGCCTGAAGAGAGTGTCCCTGCTCTCTCGTGGGGCGGTGAATCTTGGAGGTGGGCACAGGCAGACCTGTATCCCGGTTGCTTTTCCTGAAAGGAGAAACCCTGGAAGGAGCAATGATAGCCAGCTGGACGACCCAAGCCAGGCAGAGCAGCTCTGCGTTTTTGGGAGGGAGAGTGCGAGAGAGAAAACACTGTTCAGCTGCTCCTGGGGTCTGTCCTGCACCAAAACAAGGCAGACTGAGGATCTGGGGCATTTTCCTGATATTCCAGGCAGTGCTACACAGGTGGGGATATCTGTGGAGCAAAGAGACAGGATGACTTTGGGTAAAGGACAGGCAACGAGGGCTGGTTTGGAATCTTTTAGCCTTTTGCCCACTCAAGAAACCATTTTATTTCAAAAATCCCTGCAGATAGAGGGGGGAAACCCCAACATTCGAGTCACTGAAGCCACATCTTTGGCTCACTTGCCAAATGAGGGCTTCTACCAGCCATAAAATCAAGACTGGGTTTTGCTGTTGGCTGGAGGGCAGTGCGCAGTGCCAGGGTGGACCCTCACCCCGTGCCCAGGGCAGATGTTGGGGCAGGGCAGGGGGGGCCCAGGTGGGAGCAAGGGGTGGTGGGTGGGTTTTGTACCCCCTCCCCGTGAGAATACCCAGCACACAGGCTTCTGAGGTGAGACCCATCGGCCACTCCAGCTGGGGGCATTGGGACTGGGGACATCTCTGCCCCCCCATAACTGGGGATGCTGGGGATGATGCAGCGCAGCCCCCCCGTGACCGAGGACCTGGGGATGATGCAGCACAGCCCCTCCCAGGACCAGGGACCATGGTGATGATGCAGTAATGCCCCCCCCACATAACTGGGGGCACTGGGGGCGATGCAGCATAGCCCCCCCATGACCAGGGACCCGGGGACAATGCAGTAAGGCCCTCCCATAACTTGGGACACTGAGGATGATGCAGTGAAGCCCCCCCATGACCAGCGACCCCAGGGTGATGCAGTGCAGCCCCACCATGACTGGGGACCCGGGGAAGATGCAGTGCAGCCCCCCCATAATAGGGGACCCTGGGGATGATGCAGCGTAGCCCCCCCTCAGCCACGACCAGGGACCTGGGGACAATTCAGCTCAGCCCCCCAGGGCCAGGGATGACGCAGCGCAGCTGTCCCTGCCCATGACCGAGCACCCCGGGGATGATGCAGTGAAGCCCCTCCATAACAGGGGACACTGAGGATGATAGAGTGCAGCCCCCCCATGACTGGGGACTCAAGGGTGATGTAGCGCAGCCCCCCAAGACCGGGGACCCAGGGATGATGCAGTAAAGCCCCCTCATAACAGGGGATCCTGTGGATGATGGAGTAACACACACACCCCCCCTCAAAACTGGGGACACTGAGGATGATGCAGTGAAGCCCCCTCATAACAGGGGACCCTGCGGATGACGTAGTAAAGCCCCCAACCCCATAACTGGGGACACTGAGGATGATGCAGTAAAGCCCCCCCCATAACAGGGGACCCTGGGGATGACGCAGTGAAGCCCCCCCCCCCACCTCGGGACACTGTGGACGATGCAGCGCAGCCCCCCAAGACCGGGCACCCCGAGGACGACGCAGTAAAGCCCCCCCCATAACTGGGGACTCGGGGACGACGCACTGAAGCCCCCCCATAACCGGGAATACCGGACACGGTACAGCGCAGCCCCGCCGAACCCCCGGCTCCGGGCCCCGCCACCCCCCTGCCCCTCCCTCCCGGTGGGCGTGTCCCCGGCGGTGGGCGTGTCCCCCCGTGCCGGGCCCCGCCCCCGGGCCGTTACTTGCGCGCGGCCCGCGCCGCCCCTCCCCTCCCCCAGCCTGCGCCGGCGGCCGCGCGCTCTCCCGCTCAGCCCGGCGCCATGGCGGACCTGCCCGCTGAGGCGGCCCCGGCCCCCGCCGCCTCCCCGGCCCCGGCCCCCGCCGCCTCCCCGGCCCCGGCCCCCCCCGCCGCCCTGCCCCTGCCGGCCCCGCCGGGCGGCTCGCAGCGCCTCCTCTTCTCCCACGACCTGGTGTCGGGCCGCTACCGCGGCTCGGTGCGCTTCGGCCTGGTGCGCCTCATCCACGGCGAGGACTCGGACTCTGAGGAAGAGGAGGGCGGACGCGGGACCGGCGGCGGCGGCGGCGGTGCCGTCAGCTCGGGAGGCTCCGAGTCCGGAGGCCCCGGGGCCGGCGGGGCGGAGGAGGGCCGTGCCAGCCCGCTGCGGCGGGGCTATGTGCGGGTGCAGTGGTACCCGGAGGGCATCAAGCAGCACGTCAAGGAGACCAAGGTAACCGGGGCGGCCCCGGGCTCCCCCGCTTCCCTCAGGGTGGGGGCTACCCGCGGCCTGGCGGCCCTCTGTGTGTGTGTCCCAGGGGGGCCTGGCTCCGGCAGCAAGGCCTTGGAGGCCTCCCGGGGCAGGGGCCTGCGCGGCCCGCTGGCCCCCTCCCCTGTGGGCTGTGGGGTTTGGCCGTTCCGGAGGCACTCAAAAAGGGGTTTTTTTCTCCCTTTCTCCTATTCCCCCCACCCCCTTCGTGCGCCGTGCAGCAGTCTGAGCGTGGTGAAGGCGGACGGTGTCCTCCGGGGTTTGAAATCCCGTTCCCTTCCTCCATCACGCTCCTTCTGGAAGCTGCTGGTGGCAGAGCCCGGCTGTTCTGCTGGGATTTAATGGCCCAAGGCGAGGCCTGCCTGTGAAGGTGATTTGAGCCAGTTTCCAGACCCCTCTCCCTTGCTGGGGATGTGGGCCAGGATCTCTGCCTTTATTGGACAGTGTCGTCATCGCCTGGTTTAGGGGAGTCAACAGCCGAATAGGGAAACCTCGACTAGATAAAGATTTCAGGCGGCGAGTAACCATGGTTTGGCTCTGCCCTTGTTTACGTGAGCGTTTAGCCCCACCGCTGACGAGGCATACGTGAATCTGTGACCTCTTAATTATAACCGGCGAGCCACAAGGCGCAGGTCTGGATGAGGACGTTCCCACTTCCCAAAGTTGGTCTGGCGTGGGGTTTCCCCCCCACTGACTGACAGTAGGGAGACAAAAGCGAGCGAGGGGGCACTGTAATATAGCACAAAGGGGGCCTGCGAGGGATGGGCGTTGCACTGAACAAAACAGGCGGCCTGCGCTCTCCTTGCAGGTCCGAGGGCTCTGCTGGGGTGGCAGGCGAAAGCGGGAGACTTCTGGTATGGTGTCTGCTTTGCCATTTCAGAAATGGTCCTGCGCGCCCAAGGGGGGACATGGAGAAGAAGAAAGGTGTGTTGCAGTCCTGCAGGCAGCGGTAGGATTGCAAGTGCTAACAGAATGAGCTAAATTTAGGTGGTAGTGTCATTAGCCACGTGACCGGTTGGAGATAAGGAAAATGAAAACAGGTATGCAGAAAAGATACTGCTGTGTGATGTATTTCTACCTTAAAGAAAAAAAGCTTGCTTTCTCCAAAGAACCACAATTCAATCACTGCAGCCTTCCAGTGAAATCTTCGTGTGCTGTTGCAGTAAAAATTTGTCCCAAGTTCAGTGTGGTTTTCAGCATCTAAACAAAGCCGCCTTGATTTGGGTGAGTAAACACAGATTTAGGAGTTGTTATTGGGTTCCCAAATCCAGAGGTGTTAGCTCTGACTTTAGTCGCTTGGTAACTGTATCCTTTGCAGTGTTAGAAAAAGCTAGACTGGGGAGGACCAGCAATCAAAGACAGTTATGTAAATAAACGCTCTGTCTGTCTTTCCTTCTTGTTGTCCTCCTTCTCTGGTGTAGGCGTCTTTACCACTCGGGTGGTAATAGACCCTGGGGAGAAGTTTCCTAAGTGCTTGAGGAATTTAGGTGTACCTATCATATTGATTTTTCCATTTGAAAAGCTGCCCACTGACAAAATTGAGAGGCATTGTGTACAGTCTGCGCTGTAGCTCGGGGTTGCTAAAGACAAATCTGATGCCATTGGAAACATGTCGTGGGACTTACCATTTTGTGGTTATAAATCAGGGTTTTTTGCTGTCTGCTGACCCAGCCCTTTTTGGGTTACGCCAGTATGTGATAACCAGCCAGGTAAGCCCCTGACCTGCTTGTCATTATCCACGCTGGGAGGAGTATAAGCCATTGGCACCACAGAGTTGTCCTGGGCCTGAAGTTCGGTGGCTTTTGGATGCTGTTGCCTGCTGTTATCTGCAGATGCATCTTTTAACTGTGACTGTGACTCTCTAGCATCTTTGGCTGTGAGATTCTTGTTTGGCATCCTTAAAAATGTTAACCTGTTCTGGTCGCCGCCAGACCATGGATTAAAGAGGGTGCTTGTGGCACCCTTTTATTACCCTGAGCTCTTATTTCTGCAATGGGATGAGGATAAAGGTGCTCCTGGGGCCAGGGCTTTCGCATATTGTGCCATCATGTGCCTGTTTTGTATGTTAGATCCCATTTCCATGTAGAAGGCTATGTGCCTGTCTGTCTCCTGTTTGTCAGGCACTTTAAGATCTATGGACCCTGTCATGTGTATTGGATAAAGCGAATGTTGTAACCAAGGAAGTGGAGAAATAAAGTTGCTGCAAATTTTGAAGGTAGTGAAACATCACCTTTAGCTCCTAGTGCAAAGGTCAAAATCAGTTTTCTGTACCTATTTATAATCCTAGAGCTTTCCTGTCTTTTCTTTAAACTATGAGGGGGTTAAAATAATTTTTTTTCAGCTACGGAATAGATAGGCTGTTTGCTTTCACTGTTGCTTCCACAAGTCTAACACTTGCTGTTGCTCTTTCCTGTTGGAAACAGTAGGCAGAATGCCACCCAAGCACATGATTACTGATGTTAATAAGTAATAGAAACTTTCTCTTGAAATAGAGCTAGCATTTGGTACAAAACCCCGCTAGCTCCTCCAACCGAATAAATGGTTTATGCGAGTGCATTCCTGCCTTTGATTCCCCTGTTGATAGTCGTTAGCAGTATCATCCAATGATGTGAATAAAAGAAGAGCCAGGATTTCTTACCCTCTGGCTCAGTGTGCTCCTTTCCTGCCTTTCCACATTCAGAACTTTCCACATTCACCACTTTCCCCATTCAGAACACTGGGAAATCATTGTTGCTGTGTATTGTAAACCCCAAGCAGTCCTGTAAGCAGAAAGCTTTCCTTTTCCGAATATGCCATCCATGTCTTGCCCAACCCAGCAAACCCAAAGAGCAGTTCCTGTGACTGGCTAAAGCCATATTTCTTGTCTTCATGGTATCCTTTGAATGCTAGATGTAACTTGCAACTCAGGTTGTGAAAGTACCGTGAACTGGTGTGAGCACTTCATGCTTTTTCTAACAAATTAGCAGGAGTACTTGAGACCCAGCTGAATTTTAATTCCAGGATTTCTCAGCTGCAGGTCTGGTGCACACTTGAGCTGCCTTTGGGAACTTTATAAAAATGCTTGAATGTATTAGATAGTAGTAAGGCTCATAGAGCGCCTTAAAATGCTGCTACCCTTCCTCCTGCCTTTCATCTGAAAGCCTGAGAGTGCTCTGCCACCTTTAATTTTCATAAAGCCTGTGCAAGGCAGATATGCCGCTTCTGCAGCTGGGGGAGATGGGAAGCGCAGGTGTTGTGTTTCAGCACCTTATCTAAAGACCTTCAGCCGGCCGGGCTGCTGAGCTCCCTGCTCTGAGTTGTCTGCCTTGGGTACCAAATGGTTGCACTGGTGCCTTGGTGTGATGCTGTGGTACGCATGTGTGATGCTGATTAATTTACATGTAGGGGACCCTGTAGGGCCCCAGGATTGCTATAAGAGTCAAGGTGAATTATTTCTTTTTTGAAGCTTTTAGCAGCCTTTAGGTGCAGAATAGAACTTGGTTTGGGTGGCTCTCTTACTGCTTTGGAAACGGATTCAAATGATCAGGGCTCCTCAGACATAATCCAGTGGCTGATCAGCTTGTTAGCTGGAAATGATCTGATGTTATCTCTGCAAGTCTCTCTCTGAATTCAACTCTGCTTCATCCCACATGGCCCTTCTGTTCCTTCCCACCCTTCACTGCTATAATTTCTTGACCTCAAATATCGAGTCCTGAACATAAGGTTGCAGGAGAAGTCTGAAGATGTTCTACTCTCATCGTTTCAAACTTTTAATGAACACTTTGTATCTTGTCTGAATTCTGACATGTAGTTACTGCTGTGACCTAAACTTTTAAGTTGCAGTCTTTCTGTGCTTATACTTTGGAGGAAGGAAATATTTCCTTTTACAGAAGGTCTGTGTTTTCCCTCTGTCCCTTTACAGCCACTCCCAGCCCTTGCTGCTGGGATCCTAGCCCACCAGCCTGTGCTCTTCAGATGTTAATCCCAGCTAGTGACTCTGTGGAACCTATTTGCAGTTGAGGCGTGAAAACAGAGTGCCCTAAAAGTCTTTTGTCTTCCAACCTGGCAAGGCATTCGCCATCTGGAAGTGTGATGGTGTAGCGTAGGTACATTACAGCTGGTGGAGAGGGACAGCAAGGTCCTTTTCAGGAGCTGTGGGGAAAATGCTGGTCAGAGTGCAGAGCTCTGGTTTTGTTGCAGCACATAAATTCAGTGCCCATAAACTATTAATACTGGTGTTTATTGCGTGAGGAAGCTGTATCTAACCCTCTTCTTGCATCTGACATTTCAGTTATTCTCCTAGGGGGGTTCTTTGAAACTGCCTGATGTTTCTAGCTGTTAGAGACAGGACAAGAGAAAGGGCTTACTGGAATTTTTGCAGTTCTGTGTAAAATAGAACCATTTTAATGGGTGACCTTTCCATCCTGTGAGTATCCATTGCCAGGTTATGTACCATTGAGTTGATTCCCTGTTTTACTTTGACTTCTTTGGCTTTTGCAGTATAGACTTGGGGTTCATCATTAATATTTTACTGCAAAAGTGGAATCCGGCACAAGTCGCTGCATGGAAATCTCAGGAGTACTAAATAGTCTACGCTATTACTGTATGGAGAATTGCTTTGTGTACAGCTTGCAGAGTGAATTGATAATTCAGGAGTTGCAAGCGGCCACCTGGGCTAAGCAATTAATTGTAACTATTCCAAATCTAGACAGGAGTGTTATTTTTAAAATGGACGAAACCGCTCCCCAAGCAAGCAGTTTTTGTGATGTGCTCTCTTCCAAGGTGCACTCACTTTCAATGTGCTGGCATAGCTTAAAAAAAAAAAAACAACCCCAAACTAAATTAGTAATGCTCTTAGGACTAGTAAACAAACTAATGTGCACTAAAAGCTTTAGAAGGAATCAGTCAAAACCTGTGACAGGCCTTAAAATACCTGGATGAGTAAGGCATTGTGCTGCAATCTTCTTGTACAAGTTCTTCCTTTGCTGATGTGATGCAGCTCCAATGCAGACTTCTGCAGAGAAGCTGCTTTAAGCAATTTGGTAAAATTAGGTTTTTTTTGGCTGAAGATTCTTCACTGAAGTTAAATGGCAGAAGCTTTGACAGATGTTTTTTTGGGGTGAGGTCTTGCTTACTTATGGCAGCTCTCCTCTGCTCCCCTCCTCTCTTCAGAGGAAAGACACTATTTTTAATGTTCGGCATCTGTGTTGGTGCTGGGAAATAATTGGCATCTGTGAAGCTAAAAGCCTCCTCTCGTTTGAGTGTTTGATTGTTTAATTACTTGGGGGATTTCAAAGGCTCAGAAGGTGATGACACCTTCCTAAATGCTACTTAGGAAAAACCTGCCTTATTGTTTCCATTCTACTGTTACCTCCCACCATGTGCTGGGGTTTTGCCCAAATGGGTCATTGTAAGCACAGGAGCTGATACTTTCATCTGAAATCTTTGCATTTACTTTTGAGGTTGTCAGTCCTGAGTTTCCTGGAACTGAGAGATGTGAGATGATGGCTTGGGTTTCTTACTTCTTTTTAAGTTGTGCTCTGGAGCACTTGACCTTGTAATTCAGCTCAGGCTCTACCTTGTGTAGCCGGTGTGTCCCACTCTTGAGAGTTTTAGACCTGTGGCAAGTTAGGAGAATGCTAACTCATCTTCTGGAACAAAAAAAAAACATAGGGAGACTCCATGGTGATATTTGAGCTTTTTTCCATTTGCTGTTAGACTGCTAAATAGATGTGTGCATATATGTGGCTGAAACTAAAATATTCTGCTAACTTGAATTTGCAAAGCTACCAAACTTCAGCAATAGTCATTTTCTCTTAATGGTCCTGGGACTAGGCGGGGGATTTACCTTTGAGAAATCTAAAATGTTTATCAATATCTGTCAATGTGAAGCGTTTCTGTGAAGGGAACAGGAGACTACGTGGGGGGTATGGTGACAATGATTGTAAGGGGTAATTAGACACATCAATGAAAAACATGGGGTTTTGGCAGTAGAGGTGGTGGGGATTACTGCTAACTGTAATAGCTGCAGTGCTTTCAGATGTGCTAGAGTTTCAGTTAACAGGTGTCCTTTTAGTTTTATTGCTTTTTTTTGGTCTGTACTGAATGAATTGTGTGGAGGATCTTACAGCTACAGTGGTAACCCACAGCACACCTGGCATCATGCAGTTAGGTGTCCTGTGGGCTTGGCTGTGTTTCTTGATAAAAAGCATCTCTTACTGTGCATTTCAGGATTATTCTTGCCTACCTTGTGCATTGGACTGTGCGTATGGAGCCAGGTCTGCTGTGCTCTGCCCCAGCCTTTGGGGATGCTTGGAGCAGGCAATGGAAGTGGTCCCAGTGGAAACTGTGAATGTTTACTGGGCTGAAAGCTACAGAGCATGGTACGGATGGAAACAAAGATATTGATGGTGAATGTGGAATTGATAACTGTATCTTGGGAGAGGTAAGGGAAAGGGCAGGTGATGTTACGCTTGTCTTCTGCCCTTAATTGTGTAGGGTTTAAAGCAGCTTAATGAAGAGAGAGATCCAATAAGCACCTGCAGCTGGAATTCCTGCCTCTTACATAGTATGACATGTAGGTTGTGGTCAAAAACATGGGTTGAGAGTGGTCAGATTTTAAGACTAAGAAATCTGTACCTCTGTACGATAGTCTGTGCTTTTTTTGCTTGTTTTTAAAGAAATTACATCACCTTTATGCTTTGCTCATCCTTCTCCATTTGTCAGGTCCATGTTGCACCTGAGAAGCCCTGTGACTTTGGAGGGGGTTGCTGTTATGGGCAAGACGAGCTAAATAGCATTGCTGTGAGCTTAGGGCGTGCACCGTGTGTCTACTAACCTGCTGACTTAAACTCTAACAAATTAATAGTTAGAGACCTATGGAAGTGGTGTCTAGAGCAGTATCTTGGTAAGACTCTGTAGTTTCGGGTGGGTTTTTTTTTTGTCTTGCTTGCTCTATTAGCTTCTGGCGTGGCGTAGAAGGTTGCTTGGGTATATAAGGGGAGCAAGTGGAAGCCAAGATACAAAATGTTTTTTGTGCATATATGTTGAGATCTTGAAAGTGAGATGCATCAAGCTACATCTTAAATAATTTGCCCAGCTTTTCAAGGGGTAGCTCCCTGCTATAGAATAGGTTGGATGCTCTAGGTAGGTAGTTAGGCTTCTTTGTGATTACAAAGCTGCATTCGTTCCCTGCTTTTGCCATAGTTTTTAAAATCATGACCTCTGTTTCTTTCCTCAACAGCTGGTGCTGTAATTCGTTGTGAAATGAACGGGCAGCGTGAAGGCTGTTGGTAGGAGGTGAGACCAAGGACCTGCAAGAAAGCAGGGTAGGAGAGGACAGGAGCACTTGGTATCTTACTGTAGCTTCCAGGCCAGGAAAGAATTTAATTCATGGGAGTAAATTTGAAACAAGGAAACCCTGCTCAGCTTGCATTTGCGGTGGTATCACTTCACAGCCTCTGGTTACACTCTTGAGTTGAAGAGAAACTAGGTAGCTGTGCCCTTGGTCCATTAAGCAGCATTCGTTTTGTACCGTAAAATTGCAACAGCGGTACCATGTGGTTCTGTATTCAGCACACATCAAACACAGCCTCAGCGGTTTGTTCTTACCGCTGCCTGTAAAGCTATTAGCTTTTCTGCTTGTGAGGGAGGGGTTTGGAGACTGAAAAGTGAAGAGGGATATTTAATCACCAGCTGAAAAGAGGAGCTTAAGGCTTTTAACTGTGTTTCTTAGCCCAAAGCTGCGAGTTCCTGGTGCCTCATTCCTGTTGAAGTCACTGAATACAGTTTTCATTTGTCAGTGGACGATGAACCTTCTGCTCAGTGAAATACACTAATTCTGGGAGAGATGGAATTAGTTCCATCATGACAGATTTATTTTTTTACCAACTTTGAAAGGATATAACTTCTTTGAGAACAGAAGACTTTTGTGTATGAATCATTTTGCTTGTCCGAAAGGGTACTGCTTCTCTGCTGATAAGGATACTTAGCAGGTAAGTAGCACTTTTCATCTTCAAAGCGTTTTCTGGGCTCTGATGTGGCAGTGCCTGTTGGAAAGGTGACAAAAAACTTTCACCTCGGGTGACTCTGGGTAAGACAGCCTGCATCATTGCTGCCCGGCCCTGGGCCCTGGTGTGTGCTCCGTGCCTTCTCTGTTTGACCCTTTCTGATCAGGGATGGAGAGCACAAGCTGTCGGCTTGGTAGAGGGAAAACTTGTGATGTTGCTCAGTGCAGTTACAGCTAAAGAATTCTGTCTGGGCAAATTATTCTCACCCTGAACCATAATACATTGGTTATTCGGCATATGGGATGCTTGGAAACTAGATGGCATACTGTGTCTCTTGCTATTGAGGAACTTGTGTTTGGTTTGATTTTACTCATGTGAGTAGCTAAATCGAGTAACCTAGTCTCTTTAAAAGTTAGTAAGTTAGTTTAGGTATAAATCCAGTGAGCTGTGGGTTTTGCAGGGCTGGGTTAGAAATGTAGTTAGCGAAGGGCAGGCTAGGTATAGTTCATAGGGGTGTTTCTAGAATCAAGTGGGTGTTCCAGGCCTCTTGGCTCAAGATATGTTGTTAAATAACTGGTCCTTGATCTCAGTCCTCAGTGAAATTGTTGGCAGCAGCTATGCTGAAACACAGCTGGAGCTTGAGTAGCATCGATCACCAAGGAGCCTTGGTATTTTCCTTCATCCGGCTTTGCTCCGCATGGCACTAAAATGGCCACTTCTGCCCTATCTCCTGCTGCAGAGGGGTTGGAGGGTCTCAGCCCCTGCAGTGGGGGGGCTCAGCCCTTCCCAAGTGTCCAACGCTGCCACTGGCCTCTGCCCTCACACCTTTGCTTTTCTGTATTTGAGGTGAGTGTGCATAGAGCACTGCTTAATGTTTTTGTTCAGAGTTGATCAGATCATAGAATGGTTTGGGTTGGAAGGAACCTTTAAAGGTCATCTAGTCCAACCCCCCTGCCCTGGGCAGGGACACCTCCCACTAGACCAGGCTGCTCAGAGCACTGTCCAACCTGACCTCGAGTGTTTCCAGGGATGGGGCATCCACCACCTCTCTGGGCAACCTGGGCCAGGGTTTCATCACGCTCATTGCAAAAAAAATTCTTTGTTACATCTAGTCTAAAACTACCCCCTTTTAGCTTAAAACCATTACCCCTTGTCCTATTGCAACAGGCCCTGCTAAAAAGTCTGTCCCCATCTTTCTTATAAAACCCTTTTAAGCACTGGAAGGCCGTAATAAGGATTCCCTGGAGCCTTCTTTTCTCCAGGCTGAACACACCCCCAGTTCTCTCAGCCTGTCCTCACAGCAGAGGGGCTGCAGCCCTCTCATCATTTTTGTGGCCTCCTCTGGACCCGCTCCATGTCTTTCCTGTGCTGAGGACCCCAGAGCTGTACACAGCACTGCAAGGGGGGGTCTTACCAGAGCGGAATGGAGGGGCAGTGTCCCCTCCCTTGACCTTCACTTCACAAGCCTGTCCAGGTCCCTCTGGATGGCATCCTGTCCCTCATGCATGTCAACTGCACCACTCAGCTTGGTGTTGTCTGCAAACTTGCTGAGGGTACACTCCATCCCACTGTCTGTGTCATTGATTAAGATGTTAAACAGTACTGATTCCAATACAGACCCCTGAGGGACACCTCTTGTCACCAATTTCCATCTGGACATTGAGCTGTTGACCACTACCCTCTGGATGCAGCCATCCAACCAGTTCCTCATCCACCAGACAGTCTGCCCATCAAAGTCATAGCTTTCCAATTTCCAACAAGGCCCTATTTGTCCTTTGGCTTTGCCCTTCTGTCTGCTTTTGAAGATGAAAATTGTTTTTTTTCCTTGGAAGGTGTGTTACGTATCTAATCCAAGTGAATAATTCTCATGACTATTGCAAGAAATATTCATGCTTCTGTTCAGTGTCTGAGTCCAAGTTCCTTGAAACAGCATTAGTCTTGAGACAAAATAGCCACAATTTCTAAATTTAGAGTTACTACAGAGTTGTGTAACTGGCTGGAAATGGTACATAATGAACTGCCTCTTCATATTTGTTTTGTCCTTAACACATGTGACTTCTGCCAGAAGCCTCTTCTCTGTCCTTGTGCCACAGGTTGTGAAAGTTGCTCTGGTTTCCCATGCTGGAGTCCCATCTTGTCTTGGTGAATTGTCTGTGGGCTTCAGTTTAAAGCAGCAAATGGGAGCAGGGGAGAGGGAGGAATCTCCATCCTTCCTGGAAAACTTCTGGTTTTGTTTTTTTTTTTAAAGTCTGCAGATGTGGATGATTCATTTGCTTCCTGTAAGAGATAGGCTGGCCAACATCTCGGGTGTGTTCCAAAGAGCTTGGGAAGCTCTTCCTGAGGAGGTGTAGTAGTATATAATGTTTCCTCCGTGGGGTATATTTAATGCAGCTTGTGATTGATGGACATAGACCTGAATTATCCTGACTCTGGAAGCTTTCTGAACTGGAGCAAACTTCAGGGGATGAAGCAAGCTGCATCCTGGATGAAGCAAGTTGCTTCCTAGACTGTGCAGCTCTGTATATTCCTGAAACATGAGAAAGAAGAGAGCACCTTGCAGAATTACACAGTGGGGAAGGTGGCACTGCACAGAAAATACCAGGATTCCTGGCTGCTTAGATTAAAAAGATGAAAATCCTGAAATTTCTTCTTAATACATTAGTTGATATTTTTATCATCCAAATGTGCCAGCTGTCAATGTTTTGAGATCTCACTTTATATGTAGAAATTAGACAATCAGATTCGGAGTGTGTATTAGCTCGGTAACTACCTTTTAAACAGAACATCTGACCTGTGTAGCTGAATTGGCTTATTTGCCCTTCTGTCTCTCAGGCCAGAAACTTCCTCGATTTCGTTTTGTGTGGTGGTGGGGATTGTGCTGGTACGTGACACAGAAATGTCTCATTTGGTTCACGAACAAAATCTGCCCTGTAATGATAAAGCAAAGTGCTAAGTACAGGGTGACTTTAATAAAATACGTGCCAGGCAGGAAGGCCCTGTGATGACTCGTGAGCACTGCGGGCTAGCACTAGCCAGGGCATCCTGAGCCAGGCCCGCTATCACTGCAGCAGCTGTGTATCTCCCTCAGGGAAGGTCTGTCATAAAGAGTTAACTGTTTGCTTTGATTTCTTGAATTAGGAAGCTGTTCCCATCTGGATGAGAAAATTTGTAATTTCTAGCATAAATGTGCGAGCAGTTTACACCCATCTCTTCCTGTAAAAAGCAAACCTGACTCCTAAATAGCTTCTTGCCGTTCTAAATGTGCTATTATGTGGTGAAGCGCAATCATTTTCTCCCTTTTCACCCTCAGACTGTATATCACTAACTTCCTTCCCAGATAGGCTCTTTCCCTGCTCATCTTGCAGCCCCTGCTCCAGCTCGCACCGTGCTTTCTTCATCAGAATTGGCTCTGGCTGCCTCGATCAGCCTCGAGAACCTGCTTGAATGGTATTCATGTTTCTTTCCTGAGGCTGCTTTTATCTGAGCCCAAGTGTTAGATGAAAACTCAACGCTTCCCCTATCAAGCACTCTTTGTATTTCACAGGAGTATTAAGTGATCAGCTCTCATATGTCTTGTTTTGTTGGGGATCTTAGGAAAAGGCTAATAATTTTTAGGAAATAAATATCACAAATGCTGTAATTGATGTGGTTGCTGTAATGCATGTGTAAAATCTTTAATTGGAGGAGTCTATCTGGTTTTTTTCCAGTGTTGACACTTTGAACTTTGGAAGGAATCCAGGCTGAATTCCTGGCTTCCTCTTAATCATTCTGTCTGTATTTTTTTTTTCCTCTATTCTCAGTAACATAATTTAGTACCAGATTGCCACCCATAGATACTGGTTACCATTTGGAATCTACCTACTCTTGCACAATGGTTATGTTAGTGTAGTGACTGTGGCCTGAGTGTGTACACTAATTCTGTGTATTCTGCTGCTTAATTGGCATTCAGGTGCAAACACACAATGTGTATTCACACCTCCTGTCCTCTCTCCCAGGGATGCTTTGGCTGCTTTTGTTTCTGCCCCACGCAGTTGCTTTCTCTTCAGATTACGGCAGTCTTTCTGATTAGCATTTGTACAACCATGCAAGCCAGGCAGTTTTGTAGAGAAAACACTCTTATCTGAGAACTCCCTTAGCTGGCATACTTGCTGCAAAGCGAATACTCGCTGCAAAAGCTATTTTCTTTTCCCCCTAGTGGTTGTGGAGGTGGTTGGAAACTGATGGTGTGCCTGACCTGTTGGATTTGACAAGCTGCATTTGACCTTCTTGGCCATAGTTGGGTGGACCGCTCTCATCACCTACCCTACATCTGATAGTTACTGTTGTGTGTACTTTACTGCCCATGAACTGATGTGAACCTTAACTTTCTCTTGTGATAATTTAATTAATCTCTTCTAATCTGGCATTGATAAGTGTTTGCTGTCAGGAAAGCTGGGATGAGAAAGGAAGGGACTGAAAAGATCAGCTTTTAAAGGTGGTTGCAGGGCAGATTCCCGTCTCCGTACTCCTGTACCTGCTTCTCAAAGTGAGTGTTGTGCTCTTATGCTACTAAGGGTGGCAACAAACTCTTTTTTGCAAGAGTTCTTGATTTCCAGAGCTTGGATCTTTGACTGCTTTGTACCGTTTGGGCCAGCAAGCCATTTTGTAAAAGCACTTATGAGCAATCTTTGAAGTCTGCTCTGCGGCTCCTATCTGCATCTCCTGGGTGCTGGAAGAATCCTGTTGATGTGATGATGGCACCGAAGTGAGCACCCCAGGAGCGGGAGAGTCCGTGAGTCTTGTTCTGGAAAGCAGCTGAAGAAATCTTTGTGAAATGCTGTTTGTCCTCATTAGTGCTGCTAACTTAGCTCAGCTACAGTTCAGCTCGGATTGCCTGCCTCTGATCTACAGTGCTGGCAACGCTTGAATGAAGGCTTAAAACAAAAGATCAAGGATTAGACGCAGAATGACATTCCGAGCATCATTGTCCAACCTGTGTGTACTACTGAGCACGGTAGAAAAGACACCAAATTGCAGTTCTTAGGTATTTGCCAGCTTGGCTCTTGGCTGGTTCCTGCTGTGCTGTAAGAGGATCAGGTGTGTTACTGCTGCTGTAGACAAAAGTTTGTTGTGGTAGCAGGGCTTTTTTCATAGCCCTTTCTTTCATTTTTATAGCATTTCGCTGCTTCAGAGGCCCTTGAGTGTTCATGCTTTTTGATTAGGTTTAGCTTTCTCCCCGCACCAGGATCTCTGGTGCCTCAAAGACCCTTTCTCCTCACCCATTTATCCTCACATCCCTTATCTTTGCTATTTTCATTTTTCTCTGGGAATTAAGTTATCGAGGGCAATAGCAAATTTGTTACTCTTAAGTGAGTGGACCCTACCCTGCTCTGGAGGGTGGCAGACCTGTCCCATGCTTTGCCTTCCTGGCTGGTATGGCATCTATTTGCCCTTTTGTTTTTGCCAGTTTAATCAGAAAAAAAATCCCTGTATATTCTCAAAATCCTTAATTGGTTAAGTCTGACCTTCTAGCCTGGGAGCACTGCGTCTGAACTGAGGAGTGATGTTGAGCTGGGGTTTTAGGTTTTCCTGCTAATGAGCAATGCTGGCAGGTGAGCTAAAAGGGCTTCCCACCCCCACCCCCCCCCAAAATGAGGCAGGATTATCTGTGTTCTGAAGAAGAGTAAAACAAAAGATGTTTATTGTGTTCCCATGTGGAAGTGAGTCTCCGGTAGGAACATTACAAGGTCAGTACGTGCTCCGTGCATAGCTAGTACTGCTGCTGCCAGCTCAGCCTTGTCCAAACATTGCCTTTGAGTTTATCTCACGCTTTCAGGAAAAGCAGGTACCTGTCACGTTCAGCTATGCTGTGATTTAGCAAAGTGGCAAATCTCCATTAGAGCCCAGGAAAGGGAAGAGCTTTTAATCATAAATGACAACATGCGGTCTGTGATTTGCACCCAGGCCTCAAGTTGATGGGTGAAATTGCCCTTCTTGACACCCACCTTTCTATAAATAGCTATTTCTGACTGGGGGCAGGTGCTACTGAAATGTCAGTTGGGTGAAACCTGAGTGATCTGTTGGATGCATGTCTCTGAGCAGAGGGGCATTGTCTTGTTCGGTGGATGGATCATGAGCCGTGCATCTCTGCCGAGAGACGTTGTAATGGTGGGATAGCTTTTTTTCAGAGCTTCTCTTTGAAGTGGTTTGAAAGTCTAGTATTTTCTTGAATCATCTTGGTGCTCCATTCACAAAAACCTGCTGTTGTAAAAATGTCACACTGACAGATGCGTATTGTTTTATCCCACCTTACTTCCCCACCATAAGTGATTTATTTTTTTCAGGAAACACTACTCTTTCAGTTCCCTACTTTTGTGCACAAGAGTGTTTTTTTTCCCCATTATTATGAAAAGAAGTGTTGTTTGAGTGCCCAGACCATTGGTAACATCTAGCAATATGCTTTTTGGTGCAGTGTTCAAGTGTCTTCACAATTCTCTTTTTATAATTGTCCTCTGACAGAGTAAGCTATGGTGACTTCCCCATTGAAATATTTATCCGTCGCATGCTGTCTCTGCAGTATTGCTGTGGGACTGGCCTTCTGATGCTGAGGTTTTCCGCAAGAGGAAAATTGCAGTTTGTCCTGATGTATTCAGACCTGAAGTGTTACTTGAACTTTGTGGAGAGGTCTGTGAATGGTGCATGTGGTAGAAGAAAAATAGGATTCAATTGCAAATTTTACTTGCCTTTATCACGATCACTTTCTGAGATGATGAACTCTACCCATCATTGCTTACTCTTGAAATATGAGCAGCAGCTTCTTTTCAGACTTCATTGGCATCTGTGTTTTTTTTTTTTAAAGCTACTGTATCAAGATCAGATTGAAATAGATCCGGGACTCTTGAATTATAGGCTAAGTTTTAAGCCAAGCCTTCTAATCTTTAGGCTATTCCTGTTCAAGAGGTGTGTGACACTTAAATGCTTTAACACTGAGGTGCTTGGAGGCTTCAGGTGGCTGGATGGAGCACTTGACTGGAGAGTGCCTTTTTGCAGTTACCATTATTGCTTTAATTGAGCTAGTAAGGTATTGGCAAAAATCTCTTAACACCCAAAGCCTGTGGAAGTTATCTCTGCTTTGTGCTGCTTGTGACTGTCAAGGAGGCTTAGTGCTGATGCCTGTGGGTGGTGTAATTGTGGTGACAGTGTAATCCCGAAAAGGTTCTGGAACGTGGCTGTGCAGAGGACTCAAGCGCTGATGGAGGGACAAGCACGGACCACCACACTGCACTATAAATGATTTTTAGTAATTCCCATTTTTGTGTTACCATCTCAGCCTAGCTTACTGACCAGACTGAAAGCTAGGAAGAACTCATAATTTGGGGCTGAAACAACATGTATGCTTTTTCCATGAAAGACACAAGTATGGTAAGAATACAGTTGGAGACTCCATCCTCAGGCATGCAGAGATCAGGGTGGTAAGAGTTGGAGTTTCCTTACAGTCATTTCAGCCAGAAAGGTGGCATTTGCTTCTTCCCTTGGGTTGAAATTGCAGATTTCTGATAGCAGGCAACCATAGAGTTTTCCTATTCAATTAATAATTTACTAATTATTGCAGTACTTCAATACAAACAATCCATCAGTGCAACCTTTGCAGGCAGGGGATGGTTTCAGAGGTGACTTGTATTTCTGCTGGGACTCTGCCACAAATGGTATGTGTTACTGCTGATCAGGTACACAGAAGGGGAGACCCTTCTTGTTACATTTCAGCTTAAATACAAATGTTGGCCTAAATTTCCCTTAAAATCTGGGCTTAAAATTTGCTTCTAAAACAAGTAAATGTTCCTCTATTGGATCTTCATATTTTTAGGTAGTTGTGAAAAGTAACTTTATCTTTTTCTAAAGTCTGAACATGGACAAAAGTAAAGAGATGAGACTGGTTTACAGTGTGCTTAGTATATTCAGTGGCCCTTGAGGATGTCATACAACAGGCTCTGTAAAGTCTTCTGTATGGATTTGCAGTGAGATTGGTTAGTTCTTGTGCAGAGAGTAGTAGCAATGTGGGCAGGCAGTCCCTCATGGGTTGAAGCCTTCGGAAAATCTGCTTGTCCTGTCTCCAGGGCTCCAGGCCAGAAGCAGTTAGTTAATGGCTTTGTACTCCCAGGTTATGCTCCTCTGGCTGAGGTTTGAAAACAAAACACTTGAAAATGGCAAGGGAAATGACAGTTCCGCAAAGGGCTGCGTGAGGAGAGGGAGGAAAATGAGCAGATTTCACCTCTTCATCCCTTGCCTCCTTGCCGAGACCATCACGCTCTGGTAGAGTACAGCGTGAGAGTGCATGCTTCCACGCACCTGAGTTTGGGATCTTCCCTTCACTTCCTCAAGTCTGGCACGTGGGATGGAAAAATTTGAGAGAAGAAGCGATGCTGAGCGGCACCAGCAACTTCAGAGCTGCTGGTGTTGCATCGAGGGAGCGTGGTGCGGTAGGAACGGTGCCTGTGGTGGCGGTGGGTCCCGCTCGGGTCTGTCCTGTGGTATTTAGCCTGGATCTGGATGCGGTTTGGCTGCCAGCCCTGCCCAGGCCACTGGCTTGGGGCAAGAAAGGCCCTTTTCACGGACATCCCCAGCCTGTATCCCAGTATAGCTGCACTTGTGAAGAAAATGAGTTTATACCATAACAAAGAAGAGGGTGTGCTTGTTTCCCTCCAGCTGGAGGGAAGTTTAAGGCTGATCCTCTCCTTAGCTTGTTCTGTTTGGGATGATGTGAACAAAAGGGAAAATCGTGGGATTTTATCTGTGGCTTTCTTACCACGCCCCTGGTGATCTCATATCTGTTTAAATCTCAGACCTATTTCTGTGCAGTATAATCCTTGTCGTTTTGTGACAGCTTATTGTATGCACATTCTCCATACACCTCCCGATCTTAACTGCTTTAGTATACCGAAGCGGGAGTTATTTTTACTGCTGTCAGTATTGTGGAGCTTTGCAGCGTTGGGCGTATCCTGTTCTGCATCAACAAAGCTAACAGCCTTCGGAAGTATTGGGGATCTTTATTGCTGGTGGTGACGGAGAGGGCAGAAAAATAATGTGGGTTTGCCTGTAAAAAATGTTGGTCTTTTTTAAATCTCTAAAATTGATACGGGATTGAAAAAGTGTAAATCTGAAATGCTTCCTGATGGGAAGAAAGCACTGATCAAATTAGTGTTTTCCAAAGGCTGTGGCACTGAGGTGTGTTTATTCTGCCACTGCTTTTTCTAGCCCTTCCTGGTTCCTGACGCAGCCCTGACCCCTGGGCCATTGTCCCTGTAGCCGGATGCCCTGCAGGCAGCCTGTGGCCATGTCCTTGTGCCTGGAGGGACCCCGAGCAGCCCAGGCTCAAGCCCCAAGGGATGTGCCTGGCTCCCTGGACATCCTGCCCCAGAGCAGCTTTGCAGGAATTCCTTCTCTTTCGAGCCTTCTGTGGCTCCTTTCTGGTTTGGGGGGCGGGGGGTGTTTTAGGGGGTTCTTTTGTTGCTGGGTCTGCATTGGTAGAGGGGAGAAGCTGTATTGTGGAAGCAGTTTGAAATGACTGGTTTCAACATGGGAGAAGCTTTTGGACAAACAAAGGTAATATGTAATCCTTAGATGTGAGTTGCTGCTCCCTTTCTGTATTGCAGCCAGCGAATCTGCTTTTCTCTACATTCTTTTTACTAACGGCTCATGGGCTCCTTTCCTCTGGAGACAAGAGTTAAGGTTGCTGACCCACCCCGAAGACTTCTCCTAGTTTTGTCTTCCTCCTCAAACCTGATCTTGATGGCAGTTTCACCAGGAGACACTCCCTTGCACAAGATAAAGCAGCCGGCCAGGCTCGCTGGGGCATGTGGAGGCTTTGGTGCTCCTCCTTCCCAGGATTCAGATCAGGCTGCAGATACTGCCTGCCCTTATTTGAACTTGATGGCTTTTTCACCACTCTCTCCTGGAGCTTCGGTAAGCTGTGTGTTATCTGAAGAGACATGAGGCTGCTCCAGCCATCCCTGCTGAACTCCGAAAAAATGCTGGAGCTGATTAAACAGGCACATTCCCTCTGGAGATGGGCCTCCTTCGAGCAAAGGAATGTAGGTCATGGTTAAGTATATAAAATGAAAAAAGACTCCATTGTAATGGCAGCATTTCACCTAGATAATCCAGTGAGGTCCTCACACTAATGGAAAACCTGTTCTTACATATACTCTATTTAATATGACTCATTAAGCAAACCTAATTAAATAGCAGCTTCAGCCCTCCTAAACGCTGTGGCACGTGTGATTCTTAAGGCTTTAGAGCTGGCGTCGTGACCAGCGCATCCTCCTGTCGGCTGTGTTTTCTCTGTCCAAATCGGTATTCTCAGCCTTCAGAGCCCAAGGCAAGGGTAAAGGAGGAAAGCAGCGAGGTGTGAGGCACGGTTAAGTACCTGATAGGATAAAGGTAATGTTGCATACATGGCCGTCTGAGCCAGGCACGTAGTTTCGGGGTAATGAGAAATGAATCTGGACAGATGAATTAAGTGGGATGGAGGCCGGCTCTGTGTGGAGAGGGGGGGGCTCTGCGTTCACTGTGTGAATCTGTTGCGAAGGCGCATGTTGTAACATGCAGGAGATCTCCTAACCCACACCTGATAAGGGGTGTATTGAAAAAAAATCTGACAGAAAGACAACAAAAGCCTGCTGGCAGCGAGTCTAAGGCTGGTGGTTACATTATGCAGATGTTCATGGTTGAGGACTTTTCACTACAGGATTCTGCTGCGTCAGGTGCTGTCTGGACTTTTTAGTTTGGGGTAAGAACAGTGTGTCAATTCATAGTCACAGCACAAGTATCCCTTTTGCTGCTTTTTCTGTATACTCAACGTACTTTTTAATCTTGACAGTATCTTGAGTATATGCAGAGCGTACACCTTCAAATGGGGAAGTCCTGTGTTCTTGGCTTATTATTGTCTACTATTTAACGGTGCACCTGATTTTTTTCATAGCTGCCATGTTCAACCCCAGTGCATTTCAGTGGCTGATGACACAGTATGTTTGCATATGCATGGGCTGCAAAGCTGGGGAATCTTTTTCAAGTAAAAATCACTGTTGTAAGCGTAGGAGCATCCTGGTGGTGGCTGCTCTGACTTGATACGAGTTGCTGCTGGAGGTTACACATCCTATTAGGAGCCTGCCAAATCGGAGGAGCACACAGTAGCAATTAACGAGTGGGGGCAGTTTTAAGGAAGAACCTAGTTTGTATGTTTAATTAAGAACGACAGGCCATATGATGCAGCCTAAGGCTTATCAACCCATGGGCCCTTCCCAGCACCTTGGGGCGGTTCCACTTATGGCCGTGCTAATGCTGTTCAGTTCACGCCACGTGGCTTTTCAGTGCCTCTGAAATCTGCTGTCCGGTCATTCCTCAGTCACAGGCCTGCAGCTTTGTCCCACTTTCCAAGGGTTTACGGGACAGTCCTCACCGTGGTGTTTTGGCAGTGCTCCTTAGAGCTGGAGTTGAGTTAACCTCCATTTTTGCTGGGAGCAGGAAGGAGGAGGAGGTGGCAGAGCACAGCTCCAGCTGTCAGGGTAGCAGAGCGCTCTAAATCATCTTGCGAGGGGATTTTTATAGTGTTTGCAAACCTGCTCTAACTGTGTTTACGGCCCCATGTTTCACTGGGGTTGTGATGGGCTGAAATCCCTCTATTATAACTGAAGTCATTAAAGCAAAGAACATGTTATGTATATGGCACATAACAAAAGAGTCTGGTGTTAAAGAAAAAAAAAAACCACTTTCCTACTGCGTATGTGCATAGCAGTATATCCTCAAAAAAAGGTCATTTTAGGAAGTAGGCATCAAGTGAATTACAGTTCCAGGAAATATGGGGCTCCCTGTCAAGGATAACTGACTTGGTTTAAGAAGGTAAAATGTATTTTGCAGATGGAGCTATTGATTAGTTGTTCACCAGACTGTTTTTATGCTTTGGTGTGTAGATGTGAAGGCATCCAGATGTACAGAGCATACATTTGGAGTCATGATACTGTAGGGACCGGGATCGGTGGCTTTGTAATTGATTAGATGCATCATTTGTCCTTAGTATTTTTTCTTCTTGATATTCCCAAGAGACTGTTAGCACAGGTACAATGCAAGGCTCAGTGTCACATCTGTGCTAGGAAACAAGTGCCTTTCTGCTCTGAAAGGCGGATGCTTTTTTACAGGGAAAAAAAAAGAAAAAGCCTCTCACTGACTAGCTGTGTGTCTTTTTGGAGGCAGAACTGCTGACTTCAGGCAAACAGGCTTTTACTGCTTTTTGCTCACGCTGTCTGGAGTGAGGCACTTATTTCTCTAAGGGCATCCTCAGCAGCAGTACTTACAGCCAGTCAGGTTACACCTGAGAGAGTCCATGGAGGCAGTAAAGATGCTGAAGAAGAAAGACCTCAGCTTATCTCAGACCTTAGTCTGAGCTGGCAGGTCTGAAGGAGGGGTGGGAAGGACAGGAGGGGGAGGACAAATGCACGTTATAAGTGTGCAATATTGGACAGAGCTGCTGAGTCAAAAGTGACATCCTCCAGTGCCATTTTAGCATCTTTTCTAACCAGATCTGCACTGAAATATCCTGCAGGTGATGTAACTATCTGATGTTTGTCATATTAGGCCAGGAAGAGAATCAAGACATGTTACCATGTTCCTGCTAAAGGTGTACAAATTCAGAGAAGGCTTTCTTAAAAACCTGCTAGGAGCAGCCTGCTGATCTGTATGCAGAGATGAGGGATGCGGCAAAGTATCCCTTAAAACAGAGTTTAACCCCAGTTAGGAAAATTCTAAGACTTTAGTCTTTGATGTTTATGGGAAGGTAGTCAGCTCTGAGGTGAGTTCTGTTAACAGTCAATCTCCCCTTGCTTGCCTGTAAGAGGTGACCTATTAGAAATGTTTTTAGTGGAGGGGCAGTTCCAGGTTTCTCTGAGATTCTCCTCTTGTTAAAAATGGAAGGTTTCCTGGTTGGCCTGGAAGTGTGTCACTCCCCAGGGGACTCCTCTGATGCTGAGTCTCCTAAATGCCTAAGCCATTCTTGAAAACTGGATTTGAGCATCTTGGGAAATATTTTTTACCAGTAATTTGTGATCGCTGTACAGCTGTTGGGCTCTGTTGTGCCGTAGAACATGTGCGGACTTGAGGAGATTAAAGATGTTACTCCTGCAAGGAGTTTACTGTTGCCTGTGTGCTATGTCCAGAAGAAAATTAGGCTGTCAAGGATTAATGCAGGTATAAAGGATTTTGCCCTGAAAACCCGTGTACAGGGAGGTACTTAATAATCTAACTTCAGCAGGTTTAGAATGGCAACTGTGTATACTTAATACAAAACCAGGGAACATGTGGCTTTATCGGTCCTCTGGTTTCAATGCCATTATATTTACTTATACCAGTGGCTCAGTGACTTGTGTGAGCCATCTGTGTGTGTGCTTTTTGGTTGCTCAGTTGCCAAGGAAGGGATGGGGGGAGAAAAGAAGATTCCCGGAGCTATAATCCTGAATTATTGTCACATCAAACGTGCTGCTGAATAACTGAATGGATACCTGTGGAGTAATGCGGAGAGGAGAGTGGTGTTTCCACGCAGATGTTGGACGTTCTGCCGGGCAAATGCTGTGTTGTCTGAGGTTACTGGCACAAATCTGGAGAGCTTATGATAAACGGTTTAGAAGTCAGCCTGGAAAACACCTGAAGGGAAAAATGATATAGTAGCATTGTATGATCGCATTGATGGGTTTTAAATATGCTAAAGCTTTCTTTGTGCTCTGGGTGAGATGGTAAGGAAGAAAAAATGAGTCCACTAAACTTAGCTGTGCAAGGCGGGGGTGAAACAATGCTTTGCTGCAGGAGCATTAAGTCAGACTCTGAAGGGCTTTTACACTTCTGTCCCTGTTGCATCATTGCTGTCACCAGTCCTGGTGACATTTTCTCGGAGTTATTGAAGGTTGGTTGTTTTTCTATTATAGGATGTACAAACAGGAGGCAATGAATGAAACCTGCTTTGGCTGGGAGATGTTTTAGTCTTCCCCCAGGCATTCCGCAAGTGGTGAATTCACCCCTTGAATAAAAAGGCATGTAACAGTGCAGGGGTTGCAGAAATTCAGTCATTAAATAACTGGGCTTCGCTAGCCTGGTGTATGGATTCATTAGGGGCTGTTCCTCCTTTTTGTAATGGCCAATACAGCATTTATGTAGGGGGGGGATAATTGAAAGTCCTTCAGTGAATAGAAAATGCAGCTGAGGTTTTTTGGGCAGTGATGCAATTGTGCTGCATTGTCCCAGTAGCATTCACACACTTGTCTGCAGTGCGAGCGGGGGGAGTGGCTTTGCTGTTTATCAGGAATAAATGCATGCACAGGGTACCCACGCTGTCACTGAATTTTGGGTGGATTCTCTGTAGCATTCCAGAGGCTGCTTGAACTGGTTGTAAAGGCTTTGATTTTTTTTTTTTAAAGCAAAATCTGACGTAACTGTGGATACAGCTGGTTTGGAAGGCATTTTATTTAACAGAAAGCCTTTGCAGAACGCTTACTATGTCTTGCAGCTACCTTTAGCCATTGTACCTCTTAAAACAGCGCTTGCCTTTGCTCTGCGTGAGGAGGGACTGGAGAGATGCCCATAGCTGCGTTGTCATGAGGTGGCAGTGACACTGGTTTCCTTATGAGCTAAATGTCAGAGTTTCCCCTGAGCACATTTCATCGCTAGCTGTGGAAACTGCCCTCATCTCCATCCTAACCATCCTGTGTTTCCCAGCTAAGCTAGCAAATTTGCCCAGGTCCCGGTCCGCCTCGTTGAATTCCCTGCTCTGCCTCTTCTCCTTGGCTTCAACCAGCCCGTCTGCCCGTGCAGCGTTCCTCATCGCAGAGCACTGAGGCACAGTGGTACTGCGGTGTGTTTGGGGAGTGTGTTCTGCATCTCAGATCAACCAGGAATATTTCTCCAGGGCGATGCTCTCATTTCAGAGCAGGCATGAAGCTCGGAGAAGATACAAGAGAGAGCGGTCAGCTGGGTGTACTCGCTGCCCAGGACTGACTTGGGAGCGTAGCATGACACAGCATACGCCGTGCTTTCAGTTAGAGCTATTTATACATTGCTTTTCAGTGTTATTTTGTCTCCTCTAGGAGATTCTGTATCTGATAAAATAATCCCACTTAAGTTTATTAAATTTGCTATGGTTTCTAAAACCTAAATTAGCATTTTGGCTCTGTCAGTGCTGTACCTCTGTGTCCAAACATGGCTGAATGAGGGAATTTCATCATTAAGGTATGTCTGGATTCAGTCCCCTGAAGTGATTTAACCTGCAGGCTGGACTTGCATTGGGTCTTAAGTGTGAACCAAAACTGAAATGCTAGGGATTTAATGATAATAGGCTAATATCTTCCCTCTCTCCTAGGAGAGAAAATTGCAGCAATTGTGAAACATTACTGTCTGTGTTTGGGGGAAGGGACTCCTGTGAGGGTGGTGGTGGAGGCTCTGGGTGAAAGAAAGGGAAAGAAGAGTGGGCTGTATTACACTAACCATCCTGTGTCAGCCTCCTACGTTCGTTCGGGTGTCGCATGGCTGACATCCTATCAAAGAGCTCCGGCTGTGTCCAGAATTTTAAGCAGCTTTATAAATAGTGTTGCTCAAACTGCCTGTGTGTGCAGAGACTGTGAACGACTGGGGTAGACCAAAATATTATTGGTTTAATTTTTGAACCAGTCCAAAAACTGGAGCAAGAAAGAGTAGAAAGCTGAAGTGTGGAAACACCCGTGAGTTCTATTCCTCTGCAATGCAAAGCATGTATCTGGGGGGGCTGTTAGAGAGGCAGCATTGATGGAAATTGCAGGCTGGAAGACTCACAAAGCACGAATATATGAATCTCGTTAAGGCATCTTAAACCATTCTTCCTCTCCTACTTGCCTGTCGTCTTAAAGCTGCTTGCAGGTTTTGCTGTCTCTGAATAATTGTGAACAATTAGAAGCTAATTTAAATGGCTGGTTTGTATTCACAGCAGTAGCATATGAGCTAACCAGCTGGAAAGCAGACACGGTGATTTTCTGTTGATATGTCTCCCTCTTCTTGTTCCCTGGCAATTTTTGCAAGGTGGATTTTTTGCTGCGGGCTAATAATGAGTTCTTCCTGCGCACTGCTGACCTGATTGCCAGGGGAGAGGGGATGCTTCGTTCCCTAGCACAGAGATACCACCAACCCAGCAGAGTCCAGTTTTGGCTCAGCAGAAGAGCCCTCCCTGCTCTTCTGGAATGGAGCAGGGAATATTTCTCATGCCTATACTCTTTATTCCTAGTCCCAACGACGTAGAAAGGTGTGGTGGACTTATTGTGCCTCAGGAGTGGTCAGCAATAGTCATGCAGATTCACAGCATCCTTTTTATCCTCTGGAAAGGCAGATGGAGGTTCGAGCAGCCCCACTCTTTCCCTCCAGGCCTGGCAGCGTGCCCCAAATGCCACTCAGAGTGGCCAGTGACTCGTTTCTACAGCGCTAGTACTGTCCAGATGGCAACCCCAGAGTGGTCCAGCCAGAAGGTGGAAAACCTGTTGCATAATAACTGCCGTCTCCCTCCCAAGGCAACAATCTGAGGAATCCTTTTGCTTCAGGTAAATGAAAGAGCTACTGAACATACTCTTTTTTTGCACACAAGGAGGAATGTGACTTAATTGTCAAGCCAAAACAGCGGGCTGTTGGGAATCCCAGGAATCTAGACTGGTGGCTGAAATGGGCTTCTACTCTTCCGCTGTCAGACCGGTCGGTGTTAGCATCCAGGTGAGCTTCTCCTTAGGGAAGTCTCTTCTGTCAGTCCAATGCATCTCACTGAGACCTTGTTAGATACCACCAAAAAGCTCAGCACAACCGTCGCTTTCACCCTGGATGGTTAGGTGTTCACCGAGGCTTCCACAGCCATCCCCTTAGGTCCTGTTTGAACTGGGCATCTCTCGACAAGCTGAGCTTGGATGTCTGTGGAGGTGCTGTGCTCCTCAGGGCTGTTTTCCTCTTGGTGTGGGGATTGCAAGCTCTGACCTGTGTGTTCAGATGAGGCTTTACTGAGGGAGTGCAGAGACAGCCTGTCTGTGAGAAGTGTTGGCTGATGTATAGGCGAAATGTTGTCTGCTTTTCTGCTTACTCCTTCCAGCCAGCTTCTCCTGTCTCTTACCACAGTCTCATGTGGGTTTTTTCAGGTAACAGTGCCATCTGGTGCTAGAGCACTGCTCTTTGTCAAGCCTTTCTCACATTCTTAAGAGGTAGTAGGACAGTATTGCTTTTAATCAGCCATCTTACCATAAGAAAATGGAAGGGCGTGTGTGCTGTAATAATCTGCGTTGCTGGGACGTTGCACTTGGAGAACATCCTTTAGGCTCATCTTGTCTTTTCTATTAAGCAACTGATTTTCCTACAGCTGCTATACCCAGAAGACTGGGTACATGAAGCAAGAAGTGTAAACACTGAGAAAGGGGATCATATCTTTTACTATAAACTGCTGCTGAGAAGAAAAATCCTATGTTTACCTTAAATCATGTAATTGGGGACATCTTTGAAAGATGCCCCATAGGACTCTAAGTGGCTTACTGCTAGACTTACTAGTCAGTAAATCTTATAAGATCTTCCCATATTTTGTAGTCGTAGCCATCTATTTTTAAACTTCAGCCTTCCGGATCTTTGTGCTGAGCATCATTATCATGTTCATTCTTTCTGAACTATTTTTCGGGTCTTCTCTAAGGTTTTGTAGGCCTTTTTTGCACACACAGGGATTGCTTTGCATTCCCAAATGGAAAGACCTGGTTACTGGTTGGTGTGAGCGAGTATATGGGATGTAAGCCTGTTGGAACAAATAATCCAGCAGCACTTGATGACAAGGTTGGACAAAGTCAAACTTTTCTGTAACTTTTCCCAATTGCCCTGAAGATTGTTCTTGCCTGTTGAGTCTAGACGGCTCAGTAGGCTTTTAGAGACCCTCTTGCTTCAAGCCAGAGCTGGCACTTTAGGTCCCAGGTTGTCTAACCCAGGCTCACGTGTGAGTGGGTTCCCTGTTGCCGCATCCCTTTTGTGATGAGTGGTGGTGCTCAGCTTTTAGACACATGAGAGGGAAATGCGAGACGCAGGATGCTGAAAAGCTGCGAGTTGCTATCACTGGTTATAGGTGGGATTCACCTTCTGAGCAAAGTGGATTTGTGCAGCTCTCCTTGTTTTACTTCCAGGATCCTCCGTTTTCCCAGCTGTGTTGCTCCCTCTGCTGGGAAATGCTCCCAAACCTACTTCTCTTCCTTTAAATAATAACCTAGTAACCTTCCTGTCGCCTTGTCTTCTTTGCCTTGAATTACTGCCTTGTACTTTGTCTTTGTTTTCAGATTGGTATGTTCACCAGGCCAGGGAATGTGTCTTGCAGTGTTTTCCAAAATGTCATGTACATTTGCAGAGCTACAGAAGTGATTTGTTGGCAATATAATAAATAAATGCTTGTCAGTCTTGGACAAGGGAAATCCAAGTAAAAGATTTACTTTTGCTAAGCAAAAGATTTATGTTAAAGCCAGATTCCTCTGCTCCAAAGTACAGCATTTACCCACATTATAATTAAACTGAACTTTTGTTGCATACAATGATTTGTTCAGACTTTTTAGCCAAATTCCACTTTTTGGAGAAGGAAAGTAGAGCCTTTCAGTGTCTTTCTGATGGAAGGCTCAAAGGTGATATTTGCTGGGGGGTGGGGGGGAAGATGCATGTGGCTGTGAGTGGAGGACAAGAACTGTGTGGTGGAAGGAATTTTGTACCTACAGAGGATGGAAAGATATTCTGCCACCAAAGAACTCTACTATCCAAAAATAATGGGGGGCGGGGAACCTAAGAGGTAGGTTGATTAGAAATGTAGACAGGGACAAAAGCAGCTACAAGTCCATTGCAGGTAGGTGTGTAGATAGTGGAGGCTCAGGGAGCTTCAGCCTGAAGTTGGAAGGAACTCAGCTGAGTGGCACAACTTCAGGTTTCTGTGTCTCCGTAATATGTCATAAAGATAAATTAAAGAGCTGTCAGTTTGTCTTACAAGAGCTGCAGGTCCCCAGGGAGGCTTGCTCTGTTGGGAGATCCTAGGAACTAATGACACAGCTGGATTTTGAGGCTGCCTGCATAACAAGCCTTCCTGCACCACTAGCGGTGTTAAAAGGAAACAGGGATGCGGAACCAATGATTCAATTCTCATTTTTCAGCTTGCCTGATGGCCTGTGGGTGTTGCAAAGGCTTCCCCTCCTCTGCTGCCCTCCACGCAGTCACCTGCTGGGTTTCCTAAATGGCTCTTCAGAACATCGCAGGCATTGCCTGTCTCTGGCAGTCCAGGAGACAATTGGTCTGTAATTTAATAAAAATTCATGTCCCCTTAGTACAGCGGCTTTAAAGCTGTTGTAGCCATTCAGCTGGTGACTGGTAAGTTTATTTTAGAGCAGTGTGTGACGGCCTGAGGCTGGAAGTTGTGTGCTCATCCCTACCAGCAATGAGGTCTTAGTGAGGTAAATTAGGAAATCCTACTTTAGGTCATGCCTTTTGCTTGTTTTCTGAAAAAAGTGTGATGTCCACACCGTACAATTAAATCCACAGTAGTTTGCTGGTAACAGGCGCTGTTTGGGGTAGGCTGAGTGGTGAATCAGAGTTTGTGCTGGTAGTTGTGAATGTGCTGAGTGGCAGATGATGGGCAGATTCAGATCTGCTAGTTGCAAGAACAAAAGAATTGTAATATGTTATCAGGTAGTGCTGCACATGATGCAAAGCTGTCTTGATTTCATCTTAGCTTCTGTGAAGTCCTTTCAAGCATTTATTTCAGTTTTGAGGAGCATTTTAGCACCTCCCTACCTCATCCCTGCTCTGTTCTTTCTACAGATGAAGTTAATAGTCAACGTGACCTTTTGCAGGATGGTGTTTTGCGCTGCCCAGAGCAGCCTCATAAACAAGCTGTTGGACTGTTTTTTAGTGAATATGGGAAACAAAGATGCTGCTCGCTGTCCTTCCCCCACTTTGACCAATCCAAATGGGGAGCTGCATGTTCCTGAGTCACTCAAGGTTTTTGAGACTTAGTCTAACACAGGCCACATTGAACAATATTTTTAATCTCCTGGTGCAATTCCGAAGTAACTCTGAATGTTTCCTCCTTTTGTAATTCTTCGAGTGCTTTGAGATGACAAGTGATACCATGATATTATGAAAACACAGAATGATGTTAAAAAGCGAAATGATTTAAAAAGCTAAATGCATCTAAAGGCATTAGTTATGTGACAGAGCAGTGACCGACTCTGTTCTATGGTAGGGTGTTTGGAGCCACGTACCACTCTTGACATCTACTGCTTGATCAGGCAGAAGCCTAGACCTTGTTCCAGAAGGGCATATTCTTCTGTAAGTGACACGGGAGTCTCCACAACCTCCTGTCTCAAACAGATTTTGAACTTTTTGTCTGGAATAGCCACATGCTTTCCACATAGGAGTAACCAGGAGCTGTCACAGGCAGAACTTCTGTGCCAATCAGTGCAGACAACTTATACTTGTATTTTCACAGCTGCATCCCGCCAGGGTTGTTAAAACCCTCTGTATTGTCTAGCTCATTGTTCAACTCTTCTAGGTAGTAGAATTTGGGTTCTCATGAGTCTTTAGTTTCTTGTAGTCTTTCTTCTGCCCCATTCTCACATCTTGCTAACCCAGTGTGGTTGGAAACCTCCAGATGTTAAAAGTGAAGCAACATGTGCCACTTCAACTGTCGCAGTGTGAACCAAGCCGGAGCTTCCATGGGATTCTCTGCTCTTGCTGCTTTATCCCCTCTCCTCCTGCTTTTTAGACGGCTCGTGCGCAATGCAATATGATCAATGTAACAGAAGTCTTTCAAGGCAAGTGAACTTCGTATGAGAAACATATTTTCCCAAGAGTAGTATGCGATGCCACTGGTAGTGTGTTGATACTGAAATATTAAAAATGTCTTGGCTTCAGATCCTTCTGGGCCTTTGAATTTCTGAACCTTTGTCATGTAACTCTGTGTATCCATGCTATATTTGGACAGCTGACATGCTATTTTAAACACCTCATTTGGAGTTAAATAAAAGCAGCTTGTGTTGAGATGATTGCTACACTACTGTTTTAGCTGAAGTGAATTTGGGTGTGCAATCAGACCTTAGAGTTCAAAAAAAAAATAATAGAAATTGGGGGATGGTGACTTGGGTTGGGTGCTGCCAAGCCTGCTGCCAGTGGTCCTTCCTCCTGTCCCACCTCCATGAACATCGTCCCACAGCCACCCCTGTGCAGAGGCTGCTGTTGAGCGACTCCACCTTACAGCTGGACACCGTTTTGTCTTCTCTTAGTGCCGAGGACTAGAGCTGGAAGCGGGTCTGGAGCTGCTTCATGTGAGAAGGAAGTTTCCCCTTAACCTCCAGTAAGAGACCTGCAGTGGTCCCAGTCACAAACCAGTGTCATCTGGTGTAGGTTTCTGAATCACACCTTTACCATAGGAGAAAAGGACCTAATTGCTTTCAGGTTTAGAAACCAGGCACGGAAATATGGTGCACCATGTCCTGCTTCACGTGAACTTCAGGTGTTGAGAGGTCAGGTCACTCAAAAGACCTCTGAGGAGCACGGCTGTCGGCTGAATGAAGCGAGGTTGTATCTTTTCACAGCATTGGGCACTTTGATTTAGCTTTACTTGATTATGGAGCATTCTCTGAGTGCGTCTGGGGTTTGGAGAGCTCTGCGGTGCCTTGTTGCCTGTTGCTGCAGTAGACTGCCTTCCCTACGGTTTGCTCTTAACCCGTGGTTTTTCTTTTTCCTCTGAGCATTGATGCTACAAGTTTCCATGACAACTTCCAAGCTAACACATAGGTGCTCTCTCTCCAAAAACACTAACGTGGGAAGCGTAGGACACTGGCAGTCGGAGTTGATGACCTGGAGGGATGTCCCAGGGAGGGGATTAATTTTAACTCCAGAACAGATTCAGCCAGTTGACTTGCCAGGAGCACTCCCCAGTGCAGTTTAAAACAGTCGTAATATGTGTGAGAATAAAATCCTAACTGTTAAACTTGGACAGAAATCAGATATCTAGTTCATCTCTCCTCCGTCACAGCATTTGTCCATTGGCACAGGAGAGACAAAAGTGTGACATGTTTTCCATGTATAATACCTCGGCTTGACTAAAAAGGAGACCACAGCGTGGTAATAGATCCAAAAGGCATTATTCATTATTTTTTCCCTCACTCTTTCTTAGTGCTGCTGAGAGAGCTCACCATCCCTATTACAAGACAGGCTTTATAAAATTGCAAGTAATTTTTTTCTTTTTTTACTTTTTGTTTGCAAATGTAGGAGGAGAGCCTGGGAACAGTGGTTTAAATGAGACCAGTTACACAAGAAGCATAAGGAATATGCAGAGATGTGGAGAAATAGCCCAGAATGAATAGTGGTAGCAGGTCTGTGCAGGTCAAAGCCCTCGTGGTGGTGACCACTGCTAGCCAAGTCCTTGCTTAAATGGCAGAAGCAACTTCCATAATAGGTAGTTCATTTCTGAACTATCTTATCCACTTGTAGTTGGATAAACATCTCAACCATCATATAGCGGTTCAGGTAAATGCGTAGAGCTTCGTCTCCGGCATTATGCTTTCCTCAATTTTTTTTTTTTTGCAGTGCCTTGTATTCCCATTTTTATAAGCAGCTACCAAGGGAGGGTGGGTGTGTGCCTGATGCTTTTTCTCCTCCATCCTTCCTTATGTGCTTATTCCCAGAGCTCTTGTTTGGGAAGATAAAATCTGGAATGTGTCTGGGATAGAAACTGATGTTCTCACCACCACAGTGATTGCGTTGGAGGTAGAGGCTGTGGGATCATACTGGCACCCTTGAGCAAATCTTATTCTTTATTGGTCAGACATTGCAGTTGGGACAGCACTGACTGAGTGTGAACTTTAGCAGTTTAAGTTGTCATTGGCAAGCTTTATGCGGGATCAGGTGTCATTTCCATAGCCAGGGTGCACTCTGTGTTGCTGGGTAGCTGAGCAGAAATGCCGTTGTAAAACCATGGCTGATCCAGCTGAAAGGTGTGCTCCCAAGTCCACGTGTCGCTGGGTGTTGATAAATGAAGGAACTATGATCTGAAGTTCAGCCTTGGGCAATGATGAGTCAGAGTGGCAAGGTCTCCTGTCCTTCCTGGTGTCCAGGCGTGGGCTGAACCTGCAAGGTCCACTGAGCAGTCAGCTTCTCTGGAAGCTGGTAAGGAGCCTGTGCAAAAGGTGCATCCTGTCGTCTTTGAGGCTGAAAAACCAATGACCGCAAGTAAATGCGTTCTGCCTTTAAAACTATGGTTCCCTTCTGTGTTTAAGCTTGTCCCCCAGCTTCTGTTTTTGGGTTGTTCGGTGCAGGGGACACTTCGTAATTGTCTCCTGGGTCAACATTACCAACTTGGAGTAAAGTGGCGAAACAGAATGCTGCTATTTGCAGGCAGAATTACCTTCTTTTATTTCTCCTAAAGTAAAATATCAGGACTCCTGCCCCACACAGAAGAGAGACAGTACGGGAATAGGAAAGGACAAGGAGCTCTAGAAGTAAGTGTGTATGTATTGTCTTTTCCCCTTTGTTGGATAAAACACTGGGGGGGATGACACTGGTGGCTGGAGACTGTGGTTTTGTCCACTGTTGCGTACCAATAATGTTACAAGCAAACCCAAGCAGGTAATTAGTGAATTTAAGCTCTGCTTTTAAATATGTAGATAGTGACCAGGGATTTATGTCCCTACTGAGTACTTGCAGTACTGGTTTTGTTTGGATACACACCAACCGGGGCTAGTTATCCCTATATTAATCTCAGCAACTCCTCTGTTATTTGTCACTAAACTTCAGAAGTGGTTGCTACTTATTTACCTGCCACAATACTTGGCACTAGTGGCTGGTCCAGATCATCAAAACTCATTGCTCTGGTTTTGATCTCTTGTCAGAAGGTAACTGTTGGAGAGGAAAACTTGCCTTGCGTCTTCCATTCATTTTATGGGGTTTAACGGTTAAACCCAGCGAAGTTACAGTGTGAGTTTAACCCACCCTGCCCAAGGATGCTTATGCTTAGCTTCTGGAGCATTTGCTAAAGCGAGAATCCAATTTACTGTCACAGACACAGCTCCCAACCTTTGCAGTTAAAAAAGCATACAAAGATTTTACTTCAGATGACAAGTTTGTGATAAGAACTTAGGCAAATGGTTTGAAGCAAATGAGTTAAAGCTCAGCAGCTAGACAGGAATATCTTTCCATCTCTCCTTATCTGCCCAGTTTCAGGTGAGAGCTGTGATGGCTACCTTATTTTGTGGGAGGTGAGGGGACTCAGCTGAGAAGGGGAACATGCTCCTGTTGGTGCTTGTTCTCTATGCAAAAAATCAGAATTCTGTATCCCTCCTGCTGTGTTGGTATGAGAGCATCATCAGACCTGGTGAAGTATCAGATGTTCTCCGAGTTGCAGCTGGTGCCTTTTGACTAGTAGATCTGATGTGGAGCTCAGGCATTGATTCAGTGCTGAGCACTGAGAGCATCTAAATAGCAGAGGAAATAAATTGGGTGCCAGAGCTATTCTATCTCTTCTTTTTGCAGTCGGTGCAGTAACCAACGTAACTGACTGCTGGTGGGTGGGTGTTGGTCATCCCTTTTTGCCTGGCTTAAATGTGTGTGCAGTGATGAGTGTCTTTGGTTTGCCTTACTTAATATACATAAATGTGAATTTATTTTTTAAAAAGGCAACTCAAAACACGCCTTGCGTTTGAGGTGTTTGGAGAGCGTTGAGCCCAGCTTGGCATACAGGAGTGCAGGACTGGCTGAGAGCATCTCCGGGAAACTGGTATTTCTCATTCTTGGGGCTATTATGAAGACGCATCACTGGAATATAAAACTAGTCATGTTAATACTGACTTTCATAGAGCTAAATATAACAACTGAGCTGTAAGTACCTATTTTAAAAGTGCTTCTCCGGTATTGAGTTCCCTCGCTGCTGAGTGAGGGGGTTGGCCTTCAGCTGACGATCACGTTGGAGGAATGAGCTGTCATGTGTTCATCAACAGCCATTCTGGCTTCCTCTGGTCGGGTTTCTTCTGGGTTTTGACAGTCTTTTGTGTGATGACAGACCTGCTACGTATTTATTGTTGATGCTGGCATTCTGCCTACTACTTAGCTTGCTTATCCTAGCAACTGAGGCAGGTGCGTCTGGCACACGAAGCTGAAAATAGTTGGGCTGCCTTTAAAAATCAAGAGATGTCATAATAGGTTAAATGTAGTCCCCCTGCGGAGAAAGTTTTATGGGGAAGAATTTGTGTGATTATATCCTTCAGGAAGGATCCCAAAATGGGAAAGCTGCTCATTTACAACTTTTTATGATTTGCCAGAGTTGACTAACGCACAAATACTGCTGCTGCCAGGTAGCATTGGATCATCTTGTAAGTCTGAGTTCTTCAGATACTGTTTAATACAGACCAGAGAGGTATGGCTCAATGATATGTTGAAACATAATGCATCAATTTAAGCACCATGTGTTGGAGAATAAATTGCCCTAATGCATGTTGAAATGAAAGTATCGTTGTATATTTGGAGCTCTGCAGCAAGAGAACTCCAGTTGAAATACCCAAACAGCTGCTCGCGTGTGAGTGCTTACTGGAATGTGAATGTTGCTGCCTGGATGTTAAGGGGCTATCTATACAGTACTTATTTTAACAAATAATTTTAGAAAGCTGTATAAAAATTGATGTCTATCTACGTACCCTGGTGGGATGTGGGAGGCAATGAAAACACTTCCACAATCTGGAAATGGGCTGTGGGAGGCTTCAGGTTTCCTATTCTGGTGGAGTTCTGACTCCAGAAGTTGGGTCTAAAAGCCTAGCTGGCTGGTGCTCTTCCTCTCTTACTGAAACATGCCATCAAGAAGGCAATAAATACTCAGGTACTTTGGTTTGATTCCGGATCCTGTCCTTGAACTATAGATTTATGTCTAATTTAGTAAAGCAGGCTGTAAGCCAGGGTATGGATTAGGATGAAATGCTGACAAAGCACAGTGGGTTTTTGGGCTGGGGATCAACAAGGAAAAGCACCGAATGCAGCGTTGTTGGAGTCATGGATTCTGAAAGTGAGATGTGAAAAAATGCTGTCCCTGATACTGCGTTCACATGTCATTGGTGTATTTGCAGGGCTCAGAATGACGTACCAATGCAAATGTGTTCTCGACCGCTGAAATGCATATGAGGCTTCTCCCTGTTCAGCAGAAGGGAACCTGAACTGAGTTCCTGTGAGGCTGAGCAAGCCTGAAATTAGAGTTCAGTCTTGTGGCCTCCCTGTTAGCGTGCTTAGGACATTAGCCCTCCTGTAGCATCTCAACTGCACTTTGTAGTTTTGAGCTTGTTGATAACACTAACTGAAATAGCCTGCAGGTAGTCTTGAGATCACTGAAACAGCTTGATGAAGGACCACTTTTGGAAGGACATCACTTGGTTAACTGACCAGTAATCAGTGGAGATTCGTCAAGTGATACTCCTCTTACCACTAATGACTCCTGGTGCCCCACAACTCTGCGTGAACTAATGTAGAATATGCAATGATGGTCCAGCCGCATGTGTTGTTGCCAGCCCTAGCCCTTTGCCAGCAAGTTCTTTAGCAGGAGCTGGAGTATGAGCAGTGTTTTGACTTTATCCATGCTCTTAACGATGTTTTGTGTTGCCTGCATGGACCTGGGGGCTGATAAGTGCAGTGACAGCCATTTCTTTTCCTTTTTTTTCCAAGGCAGGTGCTTGCTGCAGTGAATTTAATACCAACTCCCCTGCCAGCTAAGACTTCTCAGTGTACAGTACCTTGCTTAAAATGGTCCAGGCCAACCAGGATTTCCACAGATATCTGGGCGTATCTTGAGTGACAGGCGTGCAGGATGAGACACGGAACTGTGGTGCTTCTTCCTGTACCTTCTGTCTTCTCTGGTACATAGACGGGCTGTGGGGAGGAGGTGATGCGTGATGCAGGCAGAGGAAGAGGAGAGGGAGACTTGAAGTGATGAACGAGTCAGAATGTCTGCACCCTTTTTTGATGTGTCTGTCGTGGACGGATCGGCCGGTTGCTCCATTTTGGATCTGTCAACTGGATTTTGCGAACGTGACAAGGGGGTTAACTCTGTGTATGGAAGTGCCTCAGCATGCTCTGCTGAAAACTGTCTCAGTCCAGAGGATTGGGATACTGTGCATTTGTATTTGTCGTGTTATTTCTGACTAAGTATCATCTGGGGTCACTAAATTCAGTGTCTCTCTCTCTCTCTCTCCCCCCTTAGCTGAAGCTCGAAGATCGTTCTGTGGTCCCTCGAGATGTGGTCAGACATATGAGCTCCAGCGTAAGTGCTTTTTTCTTTGTCCTTTTTTGATTGTGATACTGCTGCATGGATTTATAAGACTTGCCAGATTGCCTGAATGGAACTGAACGGTAATGCTTTGAGCGTGTTCTATTTTTAGTGTGTTTGATAGACCTCGCTGCATCCTTTGAAAATGAAATGCTGATAAGCCTGCCTCTCCACTGTTGCATATCTGCAAAGGTCTCCTGAGCCAGCGAGCCTGATAATGTCAGGTACTGAGACAAGAGGCTCGTCTGTCCTGTCATCCTTTAAGTTTTAAATCAATCCATTCTGAGATGTGGGGAGCATGGACCTGAACCTAACAGGGAGGCTGGAGTGGAAACAGATCACACTGCTGCTGTGTGCTTTTTGGTGTGCTGTGATAGAGAATCTGGAGGAAGTATTTTCAGGGAGACCTCTCAATCTGCAGTGAGACCCATCTTATCCAATTTCTCACAGAAATACAGCAAATCCCAGCACTGCTGAAGCATCCAACACAGCTAGGTCGGCAGAAAGCAAGCTGGTTTTTAATCAGCAGCCAATAATCATTACCTTTACTCTTCCCGGATGCTATTTTAAGTCCTCATCATTCTATTCTAGTTATACAGCATTTGTTGCTTATCAGAGATGTGTGGATTTGGGTTTTTTTTTGTAGGAAATACTGGGAATGTTATTCAGTATCAATGATCAGATGAGATGTGGTCTCTTCAGGAGCGTAGCTAGGCTGGCAATTTCTTGCTGTAGCTTACACCTCACCTATAACCCCGAGCCATATGGCCTGCCATGTGCACGCCTGTATCTTCTCTTGACTTGCTTCCAGCAATGTGGCTACCAAGGTTGTGGTGAAGCCGGCAGCTGGCCATTAACTGCTGCAGTTGCACCACATGGTGTGCAGCCTGGTGCAGGGCTGGGGAGGGCTCATCTCTGACCTTGGTGTTTCGGTTTTGTTTTTGTTTTTTTTTTTAAATAAAGCTTTTTTTCAATTGGTGGGGGGGAAGGCAGAGTAAACCCACCCCTTTTTCACAGAATGTTCCAAAGAGGAAAAAAGGGAGGAAAAACTTGGAAGGGTAATTTGAAAAATGCTGAAACAAAATATTTCCATAAGAAATGTACTTGTTGTTTGGATTGGAAATCTGGAGTCAACATATCTTACTAAAACTGCAGTTCTACAAAAGTCTTTCAATCCAAAACAAAGAACAGCTAGCAAATTGAATTATCAGCTGTTCACGCCATTGTACCTGGCACAGCTGGACTCTAGTGTATCCTCCTTGTTCAGAGGGATGCTTTGAGTCCTGCCTCTCAACCGTTTGTTCTCCAGTGCTTCTTAAAGTCATTTTTAGTTTTCAGGACAGCAAGGTGTTCTCCTCTTGGCAAGCATGGATGTGCTGCTTTTGTTTGCAATTTCCATACTCTTCTGAGCAGAAATTGGCTTCTCTGGCTTGCTGCACGTGTGTCAGTAGATATATTACCCAGCAGTTGGTTTGCTTCCTTGTTTATTATCTGTTTGCGTGTTTAAACACTGGCTTTCGCTTGACCATTTGTACTAGTGGCTGGTAACTTCTTTTTTTTGAATTGATTTTTTGGTGAGGGTATAACTCAATTTCTTCCCTCTATTCAAAAGCATAGCAAATCTGAAGATGACTTATATACTTCACCTTACCCTCAAGTATGTTTTGAATGTCAGTGGTAAATGAAAGAATAAACCGCTTCTATCCCAAAGCACACCTTCGCTTGCTAATCAGATATATTCCAAAAATTGCAAGAGCATTTAGAATAGAAAATCTGCAAGTGTCAGCCTGCCAAATTCAGGATGTGGGATGGTTGCCCTGCACCAGTTGGCCTGGCAAATGCACAATGTGGAACTTATTCTGTATTCACCACACTCTCTTAGGGCTCACTTTTAACCTTGAGCGGGAAGGACTCGAAATCCTCTTCCTCAAGAGAAGAGAGCTGACTCAAATTCATGTGCTTCTCATCAAGCACCGAGTGTGGGGAAAGACTGCTTCAGGGGGTAATGCATAAAATGAGATCATTTTCTCTGAATGCAGTTGGGCCTGTAAGTCTGTTCCAGCTGGATGAGAAGTGGTGAGAGTGGCAGAGTTCATTTTCCCAGGTGATATGCTCATTTGGGGGAAAGATTAGAAGTAGGTCTGTAATCTCCGGCACCTGGATTTTGTTGCTTCAAAGGGCACTGGGCTATGTTGTCCCTTCTAAATAAAGGAGTAAGAGGGGGGTGCTGTAAAGATCCCCTTATTAGAAAAGAGAGCATTGAGGGAAAGAGTAGAGGGATGGGAGGCAGAAGATATGGAAGTGAAGCCGATGCTTGCTGAGCTGCCGTTCCCTCAGGTGGGAGTTTGCTGGTCCGCCTTAAAGCTTTGTCTCTGGGGAAGGAAAAGAGCGACTTCTCCATCCATTTACTGCTTAAACATTCAGTATCTCTAGTGTGGCACATGCTGTCAGGGTGCCAGAAGCAGCAGGAAGAAAGTCTAGGGAGTGTGCTTAATTCTGGTGTGAGTAGGGTTTGAACCCAGTAACTCTTCTAATGAAGATCAGTCACCTCCCGTTTCCAGTTCTGCTGTTGGGGTTGATGGAAATTGATTTTTTTTGTAACAGAACTGTGAAATGTCAGCTCATTTCATTTGGCTCCTCCTTTAATGGGGACATCTAATGAACAGGCCGGGATGGCTGTATTCGAGCAGGCTGGTGCGGAGCCGTGCTCCGGCTGTCGACCTGCCCTGGAAGACGAAGAGGCAAGTTGGCGGCTTCTCACTGCGGGACTGCATTACTGAGCAAATCCCATGGAGTGATTCAGCAGAACCCCTCAGCCTGCAAATCTGCCTCCCCTGTTGCCAGCTAATGTTTCGTGTGACAGCGAGATAAATAAACTCATAATAAACAAGGTTCTGTGGCAGGTGAGGGAGGAGAGCTGTGACTCAACAACCCTGTAGCTTCTGGGGCTGCTCACAACGTTGATCTTTGCTTTCTTAAATATAATAGCACTCTGTGCTCACTCACGCATTCTGCAGTTGGAAGGAGAATCAAACCTGGTGCTCTTGCCCATGGCACCCTACTGTGCTGGATGGGAGACAAGCTTGTAGGGTGGTGAAGGCACCTTCTCCATGGGGAAGCTGTCACCTGGAGAATGGGCAAGAGGGTGTTGGTGTTATGTCAGTTGTTGCAGTCCTGGGTTTGTTACCTGTTATTCTTTCACCATCAATAAAAGAGGGGGTTTAGGCCCAGAGACAAGATGATCCACAGAAGCCACAGGTGTTGGATTGTATCATGTCTCAGAGCTGCTGTCATGTTGGCTATTGATAAAGGAACAATTAATTCTGAAATGCTCAGTGTAGGGCAAGGAATTTGCTTCTTGAGGTTTTTTTTTTTGTTCTGTTGACTAAGCAATCTAAAACACAGGGCCTGAACTGCAAAGCATGGGCAGAGGATGGACTGGGCATACTTAATTTAGCTTAATCTGGAGGAAAAGCAAGGTAGGTGGCTGTGCTGTAGCCTGCAGAAGCTGTGGGTTTGTTGAGCAGGTGCCATTTCTGAGCAAGCCTTGCTCATCTGACAGCTTGAATTGTGCTGGCAGCAGCTGTTGTGAATCTGGTGATCCAGCATAGTTCTGGCAAACCCTTTTCAGGTGAGTTATGGTACAGCTCTGCTGGGCTCTTTCTTGGCAGCCCGTGCAGGCTGGGAGCTACGTTGGGCTTAGCTGCTGTCTGTCGTGATGGAGCTGTAGCTGGGAAAGGCTCCTGTTGCTTCCCAGCCTTTCTAGAAAGAAATGGGAGTGATGTGGAGCCGCTGGAGGGAGTGAGCCCCTATTGCCTTGGGCTCTGCCAGCCTGGCTCTCCCAGTCCTCCTGGCCATGCTGGAGTGGCAGGACCCACTCTCCTCATCGCCACCTCCGTGGGGGCTGAGGAGCACAGGGTTTGCGTGATGTGAGGAAGACTATTTGCAGGAGGCAGGTGGAAGGCAAGCTCTGCCAAATGGGCTGAGCAGTCTGCCCAGGAATTATCCTGGACTGTGGGTGTCTGTAGGGTGTCTTTGCTCTGCTACCAGTCCCCAAGATGAGACTGGATGAGTTGAGCACCACTGAACTCCTGAACTCCCTGCCCAGGGCTCTGAGTGAAAGCCTTGAATAAATATTTAATGTGGTCAAAAGAACAGCATGTTTATAAGTGGACTGAGCAAACAAATCCACTTCTCACAGGGTATATGCCCTTCGAGTGTTACGCTCAAGTCCTGTTGGAGCAGAGACCTTGATGTTTGAGATAAGGACAGCTTCAGAAGTTGCTGATACCAGGGCATTTGTCATGCTGGCCCTCAGTCAACTTTTATAATGGACTTGTGGTCTTTAATAAATAAGAGTATCGATTGTCCCAGCTGTCAGGAGGCCAGGGCAGCTGCCATGTTTGACAGTGTTTGGGTTAGCAGCCCTTCCTTGCAGGCCTCCACCATATGTGTGAGCAACATGCATATTGTGTGCTCCCTGCCAAACTATCCCCAGAAGGCTCTTGACAGTATGCGTTATTTTCTTGGGGACAAAAAAGAATAAAACTTTGCTTAAAAAGTGAGGGAGGTAATGACAACCATCTCGTAATTGGACCAACTGCAAATTATCTGGCTTGAAACCTTGAAATCTGACTAAAGGTGCCAGATTTTTTTTTTTAGTATGGCAGCAAATGAAGAACATCTATAATGTCCTGCAAAATCAAGCTTTACATGAGAAGTCACAGATAGCTTTAAAGAATTTTTCTTTTGTTCTGGGGTTGATGATCTACCCCTTTCTGCTGACTCAGGGCAGTACCTGCAGGATGGTCCTGTGGAGTTGCAGAGATCTGCTCAGTTGAATAGACCAAGGAGCCACCCAGATTTTAAAGCAAGTAAATACTAATCACCTGATGTAGTGTGGTCTTATCTGACCAGATGCAGGAGTGTCTGGGCTGCTGCTTTAGCAGCCATTAAAACTTTAACTGGGAAGAAAGGATTGCAGGTCTTTAATAGTGATCTTGCCTTCTGAGTTGTCTTAGGGTCATGTGAAATGCCCCTTCAGAACGAGGACCTGGAGGGTAAGAGGGGGTTTAGTCCTGAAAGTTTACTTGTCTCTGCACTTTTGATCTGTACACAGAGCACGTGTGTGTGTATGTAGGGCCTTTCCCAGGTGATAAACCCTTTTTCCTCTTTTGCATTTTCAGGACAGCCAGTGTGGAACTGTAATTGATGTCAACATAGAGTGCGCTGTGAAGCTGGTAGGAACCAACTGCATCCTCTACCCTGTCAACAGCAAAGACCTGCAACATATCTGGGTAAGAACACAGCCAAAATACACATGGGAGCCAGGGCTCGGTGGTTTGAGGGGATGCTGCTGTGTTTCAAGTAACACATGCAAGGGAAGCATCCACATTGTACGAGATGCATCTGCGGTTTATTTTAAACTTACTGCAAGCATCCTCCCTGGAATGAGATGATGCAGTATCGCCTCATCTCCCCATCTGTTCTGTGTTTCTGATCACATTGCTGAGACCAAATTGACTTGGAGGGGCCAGGTTGACATTAAATTGTGTGAGAATTTCTGCATTGAGATGGGCTGGTGTGACAACCTGATTGGGACAGCCCTGTGGCAGTGGCACAGAGCTTTAGAGCTGCAATATTGGTATTGCTTAAACAGGCTATTAAAATGAGTTGAGCTGAGCATCTTTCTGTTGAGCTGGAACAGTCTGAAGCATACCTGGTTCTCCCTCTTGAGTGGGTGGGTGATTTCCAGAGACTGGGCAGGATAGGATTTCATCATTCTTTTTTCTCTGAGGAAAAGACTATTACATAGTGAAGAGCCAAGAGTGTCACAAGCTTTCTCAAGAAACGGCCTGTGGAAAGTGGTGGGATACAAGCTTCTCTGTGGTGGAAAATTAGTCTCAGTGATAAAAATTAATTGTTAATATTAACTGAATGCGGGTATGCTGCTACTTTGCAGAGCACCTCTTGAACAGAACAGGACACTTGAATTAAGTTTTAAGATCCAAGGAAAACCACCCCAGAGAAAACCTGAGCTGTTTAACTGGAGAATCCAGGCAATGTGCTGACTGTCAAGCAAACTCTTCAATGTGCCTTAATTCCTGTTTACAGGAATTTCTGCAGCTGCTGTCCTAAATCCCTTTGAGATTGCTATCTAGTCTGCATTGTGTGAGAACCTCTTTGATGTCTCAGAGTATGAGGGTTAATATTTATATGGTTTTGTTTCCTGTTTTCTTCATAGCCTTTCATGTATGGTGACTACATAGCCTATGACTGCTGGCTGGGCAAGGTCTATGATTTGAAGAATCAGGTCATCCTCAAGCTCTCCAATGGAGCCAGGTACTTTCTGTTGAGGACTGTTCCTCTTGGGTTTCATGGTCCTGATCTGTTTTAAGAGAACTAGGATCAGGCTGGGCTTCTCATTTGCACTAAGAAGTTTATCTGCTTGTGTTAACTTTATATGTAGAGTAAGAATACGTCTTTCTCTGAAAACGTTGAGATTCATTGGTCACTCTCTGGAAAAGCTGTTGTCTGAAAGGTGACAGTTTTTTTTTTTTCAATCTCAGCAGATCATTGCACCAGACCTGAAGCACGCTGGGCTTTAAACTGCACAGCTGCCCTGGAAAAATGGCATTAAAGATGGATCGCATATTCCAGACCTTTTCTCAGTAGGAGAGCATAACTTCACTGAGATGCAGGGAATGAGGGTTCTTACCTTAAAAAAAAAAAAAAAGCCCTGTGAAAGTGAAGAAACCTGCAGGCTAGTGGTTGTTATCAAAGACAAAAAAGCAGCCCAAAATTGAACAGCTTCGCTTTTTCATTGTTATTTGCAACTATATTAGGAACGTATTTTTTCAAGGAAGACATAATCCAAAGTTGTACCTCTGGAGAGATTTAACCAGAGATATTGAAAGAAATATCTGGTTAACTTACTTTGTAGTTCTGCAAACCCAGCAGAAGGATCTGAATTCTGTTCCTTGTGCGTGTCAGACAGTTACTTGTGAACTAAACCCCTCTGAATTCACCGTGTTCACTCTGTTACTGAGGCCTGGCTTGTCCAACAAACTTTTATTATTGATGCACAGGAAGGAAGGAACCAGCAAAGGGCCAAGAGGCTTGTGGGCCTGGCAGCTGGGGAATAACCCATCTGTCTTGTAAATTGAGTGTTGACACTGATGTTTAAAAAAAAAAAAAATAAAACTAACCCACAACCCCGCAGCTAGCTCTGAGTCTAAGAGAAGTCAGTAATGTGAGAGCTAGAACAGATGATTGGCGGATGTGTCTGAGATTTCGGTTGTTTTGGCTTCCGGTTAACCCAGGCTGGAAGGCTCTTGCGCATATGTTAAAACTGGGAGGAAAAAATAGCTACATTTCTCTATCGCCTGCAGTTACTGGTGTAATTCGAAACCTTCCTTGGTTTCTGTTACCAGCTCATGCATAGCTATGTAAAATGAGGTAACTGTTTTCAAAATCTCTTCCTAATGAATCATTTGAAATCCCACCAGAACTCGCTCTGGAAAGGAAGCTCTTACTGAAGCAAGTATACCAAATTGCCGTTGGGTTCCAGTGTCAGTGTGAATAACAAATGGGACTTTGCAGCAGACAAATCTTGTCCAGCATCCTGCAGATTACTTAATTATTTCTTTTTTACCTGCTGAAGGGAACCTTTAAATACCAGGCAGCACTTTTATAGCTTGTCTATAACCAGTTTTGCTGTGGATCGTAAAGGCTCAGTGAGCTACCGCTGGGTGTGTGGACAGACCCGCTCAGGCAGTGGCAGTTAGTTTGGTGCTGTTTGCTTTTGGGACGGATGGCTCTGGAAATGTGACCATGTCTTTTGTCTGTTTTCCAGGTGTTCTATGAGCACAGAAGATGGAGCCAAGCTGTATGACGTTTGTCCTCACGTCAGTGACTCGGTGAGCTTCTGGTTCTCCTGAGGGTCTTTTTGATCAACTTCATGTTGTAAGCTTTTTCGGCAGGAGGGAGGGGGAAGGCAAAACCATGGGCACTTATTAATCCTAAAAATTAAACGATGCATCACAGCTGAAAAACACTTCACTAGATCCTCACTTGAAGTAAGTGTAACAGGATATAGCTTAAAGGTGATGTTAGTAATGAGCAGGTTTTGAGGAGGTATTACAATTAGTATATCCAGCTGCTTTCTTTGCAAACAACTTGCATAACATGCAGTCAGATGGCTGATGTCAAGTTCACTCTCTGCTCATTATATCCGTACATGCTTGAAAAGGCTCTTATTCCATTTAGTGCTTTCAAAATTGTTCCCCTTCTGGAAAAGGGCATGTTGTTTAAAAGGTGTTCTGCTACAAGCACATTTCCAGACAATGTAAAATACTGTTTCTCTTGCAGTTGTAATCCATCGCATTCTCTGAATGGAGACCTGCCACAATACTGGCATTTTCCAAATCATGTGGTGGGGAAGGTTTTTCTAGCTTTTGGGTAAAACATAGTTCCCTGTGTGATGATGGGATCTAACTTCTCGCCTTCAAAGGCTGAGGACAGCTCGCTTGTTACTCCAGCGGTATTGGCAGTTGACTGAGAATGGCATGCAATTCTTAGGAACTAGCGATGCAGTCAGCTCTTATCCTTCCCAGCCTTCAAAGCAAAGGTCTGTTTGATCTAAAACTGCACTTCAGTTAAAATTTGCTGCCTATTTCTTGAAGAGTAAATGGAATATCAGTTTAATAGGATGTGCTGCTGTGGTTTTCTTCTTCTCCAGTGTCTTAGTCTCTGCCACTTTGGTTGTGCAATGTGTTTTCTGCTTGCTAAATGGATGCTGTAGCAGAATCCAGCTTCTGGGTGCCCTGTTCTGAGATACCTTGTTTTGAGTCAGGCTGCCTTTAAAGTGTACGTAGTCCTCTGGGGACTTGTGGTTTGGTTTGAAACATGAGTTGTCTCCAGTGTTACTCTTGATCCCGTACTCAGAATTGCTGTGTGTTAGATACTTACCTGACTTAGATCTTGTTGCACTGCTCTTATCCTTTCTGACAAATTACAAGACTCAATACAGTTTTGTGCTCAGTATTTTATCTACCCTAAACTGCTCTGTCCGCCCCCACACTTTGAATCTTCAACTCATCAAGTCACTCTAAATATCAGTGTGAAAGAGCTCTAGGGCAGCAATTGTTGTGTTTACTGTCCTGTTTTGTTTTCAAAGAACTGTCATTAACTAATCCACTTAAGACAGAAATAATACTTAGAAGCTTAATTTGACAAGCAGAGGAGTGAAGGTAGGAATCCTCTGGCTCTGAAAGCTGTAGGTGCTTGAATTAGAGCATGGAAAAGAGATGGGTGTCCTTGCCCTGGACTCAGCCCACCTTGGCTACCTTATTGCTGAGAACACTTGTGTGGAAATCCACATTTTTTGTTTCTTCCAGGTACCTTTGCTTCTCTCCCACTAAGTCGTAGTTGCCATACATGTGTGCCAGTGGGTTGCTATAGGAACTGCTGGGCTGTCTTCAGGAGAGGAATGAGCTTTGAGATGGGTGACTTGTGGACTTTTCCTGTATGGTTAATCGTACTGATCATGAATGAGAGAAGAGAAATGCTGGAATCTTAAATCTTAAGAGCAAGAATCCTTTATGCTGTCTTTTTCTCCTCCCTTTCCCCCACAGGGTCTCTTCTTTGATGATTCATATGGCTTTTATCCTGGGCAAGTCCTCATCGGGCCTTCTAAAGTCTTCTCCAGTGTGCAGTGGCTCTCGGGTGTGAAGCCTGTTCTGAGCACAAAGAGCAAGTTCAGAGTGGTGGTGGAAGAGGTAAGGACTGACAAGCTGACACACGGCTACCTTTTTCACAGAGCAGTCCCTGGCTGGCGTTTTGGAGCAGAGTCAGCTTGCCATGGTAACCTTCCAAGAGCAAATGCACGGTGGCTGTGGTGTTCTGAAGCGACAAAGTTCTCATTGCGGACTGACAGGACCTTTGAGCGTGGTTTGGCTTTTCCTCCCAGGGGTCCCTGCTAGCACCCTGTAAGGTGATGGTGTGCCAATACACTTGGAGGCCAGCACTGCTGATCGTTAGGGTAATAGAAGCACCTCTTCTATTGAAACTTAATGTTGCACGCTATCCAAAAAGGGAGAAAAGGTGCTGACTCTTTGGTGAAAGAGGGAACAGCTTCAAGTCCATTACCATGTCTCTTTGTGACATTGGACCGCTGATTTGTGCATCCTAGAGCTTCCTTCCCAAGCCCAGATGTCATCTTTCTTGAAGTTAAAAACTGTAGAAGCTCTTGGTGTTACCAAGAGCAATGCTATGGGAGCACTGTAGTGGTCCTGAATGTGGTGAAACTGCATTTGGCAATCTTAAATGATAAAAGCATGTTTGCTGCTTTCCTGTGTGTAAATGTTCAGATCCTAGACACTGGTCTAGGAAAGCCTCTGAAAAATTAAATTGCCTTCTCTCTCTTTACATTGTAGGTACAGGTGGTGGAACTAAAGGTTACTTGGATCACTAAAAGCTTCTGTCCTGGAGGTACTGACAGTGTGAGCCCTCCTCCCTCGGTAATCAGCCAGGAGAAACTGTCCAGGTGAGATCAGTTGAAAACCCCTTTTTACTCCCAGCACAGACTATGGGTGACATGCCTACCAACTGAGCAGACACAATGCTGCTGCTGCTGTTTCCAGTGGGTTTTTTGCCTTGCATGCCTGTATATTCCAAATTAGTTTAGCAGACGCTTGAGTTGACAAGTGCATAGAGGAAAGCGGTGTCTGGCAACAGCTCACTTCTTCCCTTGTCCTTCCACTTGTGTCTGGAGCAGGCTGCATCTCTTAACTGTGTGTGTGCAGTAGGCAGTGAAGGCGTCCTGCTCTGGACCCAGGCTGGTGCGGAGGGAGCATCTGGTGCCCTCTGCCGGCTGCAGGTGCAAAAATGGGCTGGACCAAACTGAAAGAAAAGTCAGATGAGTAATAATAGCACAATGCGGTCTGGTTCCTGCCTGGAGTTCTTTAGCTGGAAGAGAGCAGCTCTCGGATGACAGCAAAAAAAAAAAAAAAAAAAAAAAAAAAAAAAAAAAAAAAAAAAAAACAAATTTAAGAAATGCCAACTTCAAATGTCTCCTGGCAGCCGTCTCTGGGAGGGGGAGCTAGAGGCAGAGGAGTGACTGATGTCCCACCCAAACCCTTTGTATCCCCACCCGGTCCCTGGTGAGATTTCCCGCTTTAGAATTGTGTGTCTGGAAAAGATTTGGTGGGGTGTCGGCTTCTGCCACCCCAGAAGAAGTGCCATTGGCATGAGGTCATGCCAGCCTTATGAAGACCCTGGTCACTGCTAGGTTCTGTTACTGCGTTTGCACTTTGCTCATGGCTGTCCTCCTGTTCTACCAGGGTAAAGCGTCTGGGGTGCTTTGACCATGCCCAAAGGCAGCTCGGGGAAAGGTGCCTCTATGTGTTCCCGGACAAAGTGGAACCTGCAAAAATCACCTGTGAATGCCCAGAGAGGAACTGTGTCCTGGGTGAAGGATCAGTTGCCAAAAAGGTGAGTTGAGGGGTTGAGGGAGGCATTGACTTCAAGTGTTTCTGATCGCTGTGGCTTTTAAGGCAGAAATCTTCCTGGTAGTCATGTGGTCTGAAATGCGACTCCTGAAGTGATCGTTGTAAAGAGTAATGGCTTGATGTTGCCAGCAGCAAAGTAACCTTGTACAGCAGTCTGACTGCACTGAGTGAAGCGTGCAGCTAATACCATGAGAGAACGTGAACAGGACCTTGAACATAAAGGTGTCACTTTGCAGGGGGTCAAACTGTATCGGAGCTGGTGCGCTCTGACAGCCGGGGCTGTTAGACACATGTTGTTTTCATCAGCATAACCTCAGGTTTCTCATGGAGCCGAACTGTTCAGTTAAATCCTTGCTACAGTGAGACAAGAAAGAAGTCTCTGCTTCCTAGGCCAAATGAGTCATGCTATGGCTTCTGCATGCTGGCTGTAGAGCAGCGGTCTTCCTAGAATAACAGGATATCATCAGTGGGGATGGTGACCTCCCTGCATAGCTCTGTTATATAGATTAACTTCTGCAGCCTCTTGTGACCTTCTATAACAAAAAGTTCAGAACATGCTTAAAATAGCCTTAAGGAGCAAAGCTCGCTTTCCTTGGACTAGTCCAGTGCTGCTCGTGAATAGAGCAGCGGTGAGATGCTGGTTTGCAGAATACTCTGGAGCAGGTGGAATGCGCAGAGGCCCATGGGGTGCTGTTTTCCCCTGTGTACAAAGCTAACTAACCATTCCCCAGCTTGGCTGGCAGCTTGCTGAGTGTACAGGAGCGTGTCTTGACCCATGCTTGCTTTCTCTAGGTGAGGCGGCTGCTGAAGAAGCAGATAGTGAAGATCATGTCGTGCTCCCCGGAGTCTCAGGGTACCAGTGAAGCCCCTGACAAAGAGTCTGCTGCAGCTGCTGACCAAAAATCAGAAGAGCTTAAGCCTGGATCAAAGTGTGAGCTGGATGACTCTTCCAACAGTGCACCAAGTCCTGGGGAGAGAAAGGAGGAGCAGCCTGAAGAAACAGGGAAGGAGAAAGGGGGAGCAGCAGCACGGCAGCAGCAGCCTCCCTTTTTGCTGAAAGACGAAGGGTCATCTGACTACCGGCTTCAGTCCATGGAGCAAGATGCTGACGATGAGGCAGCTGATGACACTGATGACACTAGTTCTGTCACCTCTTCTGCTAGCTCCACTGCCTCGTCCCAGAGTGGCAGCGGCACTGGCCGCAAGAAAAGCATCCCTCTTTCCATCAAAAACTTGAAGCGGAAGCACAAGAAAAAGAAGACCAAGATTTCACGAGAGTTTAAGCCAGGAGACAGGTGAGTTGGATTTCCAAACCCAGGTATACTTGCCCCAATCTCCCTTATCAAAGTTCTCAGATGTAAAACCAACTCCTCAGCTTGGGTAGAGGGTGATGGTGTGCCTCATGCTAGGACACCGCCTGGTAGTAACCAACAGCGATTATCTTGTGATGACTGTGCAGTGGCCTGTGTGAAATCAGCTTGGTCTCAGCCCAGCTTCTGATGAAACTGGGGCCCCGTGACATGACACTGATGCTATTCTATTTCAGCTATGCCTCAGGGCATCGGCAGAATATCTGTGCTGCGCTAGACGCTGTACGCAGAGAAAGAGACAGGTGAATAAAGATCGTAGAGCTTAAACATGACACTAATTGGTTACCTCATTGGCAGCTTCTGCAGAGAGGCTGAGGGCAGACCATGGTAGCAGGAATGGGCAGCTCGTCCTCGGAGAGAGGTCTCCAGATCAGCACGGAGGTCTGGGCTGGCAGGGGGTCACCGCTGCGGTCATCTGTCATCCTTACCCTGCTCTGGAGAGAGATTGGCAACTTTTTGCCAGCAGTATACTTTTTATTGTTTTGGATTTTTTTTTTAATGAACAAAGTGCACTCCTTGAGAGCCATGGAGGAATTTATTTCAGTAGCTTGCGGGAGGGGGCATTGCATGTATCTCCCCATTTCTAGATAAAACGGGATCTCAGCAGCTTTTACCTAACTTGAGAATGTTTAAACTGTTTTCAAGGGATGCAAACACATCTGACAACTGGCCAGCCTCTCTTGCTGGCTTCCCTGGGCTACTTAGTTGTATGCAGATCCTAAATCAGAAATGCGCTAGTACAAGATAATGTGTGAGACACACAGAAAAGTGACATTAGGATTCAAGGGGTCAAGTAGTTTGAGAATGTTATGAACTTCACTCACATTTTAGGTATTTTAGCTTTGCCTGTGTGCAAGGAGAGCTGTTCCTTTAGACCTTGTGGGTTTTGGAGAAACTGGATTTGAAGGTCACAAACCTCAGCAGAGCAGTATTCGAGTGAAAGGAAAAACGGGAGTGTGTGGTAGAGTTCCTGGGAACTGATTCTCGCTTCACTTTTCACTTCTCATCATCCCCTTGCTGAGTGCCTCTACCTTCCTACAGGTTTTTTTCAGGAGAGCTTAGCTGGTAAACCTGGTAGCTTTCTGCCCATACAGGCAGTGGGAAGAAATCCCTGTGACCACACCGGGAGATTCCCATGCTGGATCTGGGCAGCTCCATACAAGGAAATGCTGTGTCAGATGTTGGGACACTTTAGAGATGACCGTGTTACAGCTAATAAGAAATAGAGGCTTTTTTAGCACTGAATGTGAAAACCCAGCTGATGGTTTGAAGGGCACGTGTGGCAGCTGGTCACAGCTCACTCTGAGCGGTCGTTGCTGTTTGAATATTCAGATGAAGCTGGTGAGACCATCAGTAGGTGTGCTGCCAAGCGCTGCTGAGAAATGCAAAGTGGATGGGCTTGCTGCAGTTAGTCACCAGATCTGATGTGTCAGCTCATGGGCATCTCTGACTGCAGGGGGCCAACTCAGCGTGTGGCTTTGCCATCGTTTAGAGACCTGCTGCAGCTCTCAAGGCAGCACATAGACCTCTGGTTATTTTTTAGTGAGGATACGCAGGGATTTTTATCAATGTCAAGTCGTGATTTTTGTTTGTGAAGCAGCATAAACTGCGCTGCAAACAGGGCAGTATCATTTCCTTGGGTGGCCTGCCTTTCTGCTCTCCCATCCTCAGCTCTGCGTGTCCCCACTTTCCCCAGGGAACCATCTGTTGGCACGTCACCCGCCGCACTGGACCCCTTACAGGCTTCCTTCTCTGATAGTTTCTGCCGTTGAGTGCTGGCCCTACTAGAAACTTCATATTATTTCCACTTGAAAATATTTCTCTGATGTTCATAAAAAACAGGGCTGGGGGAAAACAGTTGTATTTGCCTGTTGTGCCTTCTTTAGGGCTTGACTTGCAACCAACATAAATATGGCACTTGTGTTGTGTCTCAAAGGCCTGGCCAGCAAAATAAAGAGAAGATTTAAAATCAGCATGGGATTCAATTTGTTCTGTGCTGTAGGAGAGATGAAAATGGTGGAGGGCTCAGTAGAAGAGTCCGTCCAGCTTGGCTGCAGCTCTGTTCCTCCTGCCCCGAGCAACTCGCCTCTTCAAGCAGCTCTGTCAAGCTCCACAGCAGAGTAGCAGCATGTGGTCTATTGTTGCGTGTTTGGGTTTCATTTCTGGGCTGCAGAGACACACATGTATGTGTTTGAACAGCTGGGAAGGAGACTTTTCTCTCTTAAACAAAACCCTTTAGCTTTAGCCACAGTCAGTATGTTGCTCCTTTTTTTTTTTTTTTAAATTTCTGGAAGGGCTGAGGTGGATGTGGCTTTATCTTTCCTTTCCAGTCTCATGCTCCTCTAGCTTCAAAGACACCTCAGACTGCCAGGCTAGAAGGTGCTTCACTGGAGAAGATCTTAAGTTTCAAAGTATTTGAAGCTCCTGTCTTGCCTCTGCCGGGGTAGAAAGTGGGTGCTGGTAGATGCTAATTTGCTCCACTCAAAATAAAAGTGAGCTCAGCATCGGCTCCCTGGAAGGTAATTCTTCCTGCAGTATAGGCTTGCAGCAATGTAACACCTGCAGTGATTGAGAACCCGTCAAAACAAAGCCTGCTGTGTATCTGCTTCCACAGGGAGGACGAGATGGGGTTTCCTGACTTACTTCCCAGCCTGCTGATATGTGTACCTTTGTGTTCCCAAGATCCATCTAGATTCCTGATGTCGGCAGCATCACGTTCTGGTTGTGCTCATACACGTTCCCTCTGGTAACTCACTGCCTTTCTGTGTTGCCAGGGTTGCTGTAGAAGTGGTGACCACGATGACTTCGGCTGACGTGATGTGGCAGGATGGCACCGTGGAGACAAACATTCGCTCCAACGAGCTGATTCCAGTCCATCATCTGGACAACAACGAGTTCTGCCCTGGGGATTTTGTAGTGGACAAAAGAGGTATTGGGTGTCAAAACAATGCTCTCCTCAGGGAACAAACATGCTCTTAATTGCAAAGTATTCTTCAATCTGGATCTCCTAATGTACATTGTAGCCCTTTCACGGTAGCCGTTAGTAGTACTTGAGGTAGGCACAAGACCCTAACAAGGGACAGCAGTTCAGCTGATTTGATGTGAATGTCAGCAGAGAACCGTTATTTAAATACCAAAGTTGAACTATGACAACAGGCAAGATGTGGAAGGAATAAATGCCAAGGAGCAAAGCTATGATTCTCAGTATTTCTGTAGAGTAGAGGTGGCCCGTCTTCTTGAAAGTCCAAATGGCTCTGAGCTCTCCCGTGGAACGAGGGGAGAAGTGAACAGCTCACTGCAGGCTGCTTTCTCTGTATGGCTTATCTGTCACGACCCTCCTTTTTTTCTTGGAGGTTTTCGGGATCCAGAGGCATCTTTTTGCATCCCTTTTCTTCACCAAACCAATTGGTGACACTAGTGAGGGTCACAGTACAAGTTCAAGCAGACTTACGGCTTTTGGATATGAAATATTGATGGCACACCATCTGGCCCTCAGCTCCTCTTCTTTTCTAGCAGGGAATAGCCCTTCAACAGTGGGGAGCACAAGATATTGTCAGGTTGGGAAGAGGGAAAGCTAGCTTAGCAAAAATAGATGCTGTTTTGCGTGGCCATTTCTGATGACTAATAGTCTGACTGGTCTTGTGAGTTAGACGTAGTTTGTGGAAACTAAAGTTATCCATCAACTCAAGCTCTACCATTCTAGTTCGGTCTCTGGGAATCTGTATTCCTCTGCCTGTCAAACGTACTCCCCAAGCAGTCTGGGATGCCCACAGTTCCTTGCATTCCCCCACTAAGGATGTGGGAGGTAGATCCTTGTCAGCCAAATAAACCTGAAAGATGTCTGGCTACCAGTGTGCTGGGTAACAGCCCAGGCCTGGAGAGGTGGTCCAGCTTTGATGCTGTTGATCCCCGATGCATGCTTACGCACACGTATACCTGCCTGCCTTCCACCTTTGTCCAGTCCATTTTTCCAGAGAAGCAAAGCTGTTCTGGGTGATGCATATCTAAATGAGGACCTTGGCAGGCAGAGCTGCTCTCAAGGAGCTCTTGGCCAAGCATGTCCAGAAACTCTGGCAGTCTTGGTGTAGAGCTAATTTGGAGAGCAGAGCGCTAAGGTGACAGTGTGTTTTCTCTTGGTGATGGAGCTCCAAAGTGGTCCCAAAGTGAATGTGTTCACCCAGTCCAATGCAACATAACCTTACTTTGTCATCACTCCATGCCCCATTAAAATGCAACTTGTTAGCCAAGTACAATTTTGACTGTGTAGGAAGAACTAGTTCTTCTCATGCCGTCTACAAATGGAAGGTTTCAGCTGTGGGGGCTTGGGAGCTGACAGTTGCTGTGTGAAGCCTGTGCTCCTCCACTTAACTTGTTTATTTTCTTCCCTACCGTTATGACCAAAAGCTCAGAGCTCCCAGGACCCTGGGTTATATGGAGTCGTGCAGTCTGGTGACCATATCGGCCGTACCTGTGTGGTGAAGTGGTTCAAGTTGAAATCCAGTGGAGATGATGTGGAGGTAAGTGCAGGAGCCAGTGCCTGTTGGAACCAGCTCAGAGAAAGCAGATGCAAAACAGCATAAACTTCACACATAAACACAGATAAGCTGGGAGTCAGCGCTGCAGTGGAGTTTGTCCTTGAGGATGGGAACAGCAGTGTGCTTTTGGGCCTGGGAGGCTTAGCTCAAGGTGATGTTGCTTCATATTTGTAGATGCCCGCAAGGCAGCGAAGGCCAGGCAGAGGGTTTACATCCCATAGTCAACATCAGGCTCTGGTATAGATGAAGATTTTTGCTGAAGTTGTCACAGAGAGTTGATTTCTTGAGTTCACTATAAGAATTTTTCCTTCCCGTGTCTTTGCTAGTTCATGGAAAGAGAATCTATTGCATGTTGTCCTGCTTGCCTCTGCCAGACATTATTACCTTTTTCCCGGGGCTTGTGAGAACGCTGTACTCTGCAGCGTCCTGACAGACTCCAGTCTAGTTGGAGATGAGAGGGGGACTCAGTCCACACAAATCTGTTGTGCTGCTTTCTGCCTTAGGATGGGAGACTGCATTGCCATAGCTGAGCAGGGCCCTTTATATCCAGAAGCAGAACATCAGTCTGACCTGGGGGCATGCTCCTCTGTACCCATTTCTCGTTATTTGTGGGCTCCTGGTTCTCTTCCTCCAGGAGAAATCAAAGGAAAGATGTTTCCCATTAATTGGCAAGTTTTTTGTCAGACGCTTCCTGTTGCCTTAGATCATTTCAAAAGTAAACTCTAACCCTTTGCGCCCCAATGAACTGCTTTGAGAAATCTGGGTGTTCAGAAGGGAATAAAATGTTGTTCTTGCATGTCTCACGATCATAGTGACGTGGAACCTGAAGTAAAGGTGAGGGGGAGCAGATGACACAGAATATCTGCTTTCTTTCATTGTTGTGCCTTGATGGATGTGCTACAGGATGAGGTGACAAGAAGGGACATTAGCAGCTCCTTGCAGGCTGTTGGAGCAACTGAAAATTGACAAAAATATAACACAAAGTACTTTTGCTTGTTGAAGGGGTGCTCTGAAGGTCAGCGCAGCATCCTGGGGCTGACATGTTCACATTCTGTCTCCAATGCAGCTGATCGGGGAGGAGGAGGATGTGAGTGTGTATGATATTGCTGATCATCCAGACTTTCGCTTCCGCACTACTGACATTGTGATTCGCATTGGCAACTCGGACGGAGCCACAGCTAAGGAAGATGAGGTAGGTTCTGGGCACAGTTTATGTGACCGTATTGTCACCAGGTATTAATGGAGACCCTTGAAAGAGTCAATAGGAGGCCCTAAGCCCCACATGGGCATCCTAAACTCCCGAGCTTGCTAGCTTTGTATCAGTGTCCCCTGCTGTCCTGAGTAAGATACCGCATTTCTAAGTCTGGTGGAGATGTAACTTTGAAACCCTTTGACCTTGGTGATGGAGTCCATAGCAGAGCAAGAACAAAGTTGAGACAAGAATCAAACGTATGCCTGAGGGCTTTTAATAAAACTCTTGCTTAGGATTTCAGAGTAACTTCTAATATGGGGATATTCTGTGGGCTCCTGAGCCAAGAGTGAAGGTGGATTTGTCATGAAACCAGTTTCACTTGGCAACAGAAGACTTGGGCTTCTGGTTTTTATCTGAGTTATTATGTGCATGTTAATTTTGTTGAGCTGATTGATCTCCTGGGGAGGAGGGAGGAACAATTTCTATTGTAGAGGATGCACTCTTTGCTAGGAAACAGGCTTCCTTACTGTGCAGGGAAGACCTCCAGCTTTTGAGACTGCTGCCCTAAAAGGGTTAAAAGGTGTTGTGTGGCTCCTATTGTGGTTCTAGTTTCAGCAGCATGAAACACATCTGAGCTTGCTCAGCTGACCTAAATAACCTTCCAGTGCAAGATGCTACTTATTGTGCACACCCTGTGCCAACGGTGACTTGTCTGTTCTCGCCTCCCCCCTCTCTGCTGGGAGAAGCTTCTGGGAGCCCCTGATGCTGGGTGTCGGAGTGCAGGGACAGCCGCTGGCACCCCAGTAGAGGGCAGCCCGATTCAGAGAAAGGTCCTGTTCCCTTGTTGGCACAACCCCAGCTGTGCTGCCTTTGGGAAGGCCACAGCCCTGCAATGGCCCTGGTCCTGATCAGAAGTCAGGATCTGCTGCCAGACCAGCCCTCCTGCTCCTCTCCTTGCCAGGGGGAATTTCCCCCATCTCCGTGGCAGTGTTGTGGGGTTTCTCATGGAAACCCTCTTTGTAGGATTCTTCTCCCCCTTGGCATGGGACCTCCGGACTCCTGTCACTTCTGCAACAGGCTGCAAGCATTGCTTTAGGTGGGTCTCCAGCCTGGGGAATGTCTTGCTTCTCGAAACCTTCCTGGCTCTGCACTGAAATGCCTGGGAAAGAAAAGGGACTGACAAACTGCTCTTGTTTCCCCAGCCTTCAGTCGGACAGGTGGCTCGTGTGGATGTCAGCAGTAAAGTGGAAGTGGTGTGGGCTGATAACTCGAAGACTATCATTCTGCCACAGGTGAGGTCCTGTTCCAGCTCGTGGTATCCCTGTAATTCTTAACTGAGTGACAGTTTTGGTTTTAAATCCTGGGTGCAGAGAGATTCATTGGGTAAGGGAATCTTGCTGTATTTATTGCTGCCTTCCCGTACGGTAGGGTGGCTTCCCAATTCTGTTAGCACAAGGAAATCCTTTCTTTGTCAGGAGGACCGGGCAACTAACTGATCATCACTGCTCTTGAATGTAGAGAATAGGAAGGTATGGGCAGACTGTTGCTCCCTTCGCATGCTGCACTGCATGTTCGTGGCTCTGAGCGTGGCCCCGCTCCTGGCCTCCAGCACCCGCTGCTTTGCAGAGGGGGTTGCAGGCCGCAGGGATCATCAGTTCTGACTTGAGACCAGGTTCACTGTGTTGCCCAACTAAGGCACAGCTGAAAGAAGATTGTTTGTTCTGTCTTGCTTGTGAAATGGCACTGTAGTGTTTTTCTTGGCTGAAGAAGCTCCTCCAGAAGCTGGGCTAGAGCCACAGGTTGTGACCTTAGCTAACCTAGGCATCACACCCAATTCTTTTCCCAGGGCAGGGAGGGAAAGGAGTTGAGTATGAACTTAAAAATATAGATGTAGTTACACTAATCCACTTAACCCCATTGGTTTGTCTTCTGCATTGTTCTAAGGCTTTTGTTGCACTGTCTTGTAATCTTATTCGCTACTCCATGTACAGTTTCATCCCATGTCTCTTCTCCTTGTTGCCTCAAATGAAGGCAGACAGCCTAAAGATAAGAGAAGACCTGTTCTGTAGGGTCCCATCTCCATCACTGTGGCAGAGAACACCACTGCCTCCACTGCGCAGATGCATTTGCAAGTAGAAAGCACTCGATCAAGATTTCTTTTTAAACCAAGCAGCTCTGCATTAATTACAGTAGAATAGTCAATGCCTGCACTATGACAGTGGACTAGAGCCTTACAAAGCAGGCTGCTGTCGCCCTTCCCCCTGTTGTCACATGTGCTTGGATCACAGGCACAATCGGAGGTCTGATGTGTGCTCCACAAAGGGCTGTTCTCTCACTGCGGTGCTGGGGCTCTGCAGCAGCTCCTGCTGTGTCACGCCAGTCCCTTCGATTCTGCTCGTCTGCGTAATTATGGGAGTTGGGGAAATGTCAGGAGCGTGAATTATCAGTTGGTAAAACCGTGATGTATCAATGCCTGTCCATGTGCCCAGAGACGAGTTGTCTGGGCGCTTTTTCTCAGCTCTAAAAATAAAGATGGCATAACTGGCTAATTAACTTTCCAACTCAGATTTGGATTAGCTTGGAGGGCAGTGAGTTTTGATGGCTTTTCCTGCCTCCAGTCGCTTGTGTTGAACCCAACTAACCTCTGCTGGCTGCTTGTCTCTGGGTGGCACAGGACTAGCTGAACATCGCTGGTTCAGTTCAAGGCTTTGACAAGATGACTGAGTGTCCATGCGCTTTAGCCTCTGGGGTCATATCTTTCAAGATTAAGAGGATTCTTGGGCTGTCATTCAAGTGTCAGAAGCCTGTGGATAAAATGCCCCATCTTGTAACTCCTAACACAGCCCTATAAAGTTGTTCTTGCTCCCCTGCTTCTGTGTTGGAGCCTGTAGCTGGAATATATCTATAAGCCTCTGCAGTGGGACCTTATGAGAGATACAGCATGTGCAAAAGCAGAATTATAAGAGGTCAGGCTAGATGGAGCGTGGATGGGTTCAGCCTCCAGTAGGGAAGGGGAAGAGAATGTTTTAAATAAGAACTTATTCAGCAGCTTGGGTTAGGCTTCATTGTCACAGCTGAATTTTAGGCAGTAGTGACATAAAACAGCTAAAGCAGCATTGGAGAGCTATGATGGCAAGTAGTGCGGACCACAGCAGAAGAAAGCTGGTATGGGAGTGTTTTCCTGGTTCCAGCATTGTCTCTGTGGAAGGATGGAGTGCGGAGGCAGCCAAACCAGGGCTCTGTGCCAACACAGTTGCTGGTGCAGAAGCAGGACCAGAAATACTAACTCTGCAGACGATACCCAATACCTCTGAAGTAGCTCTGCGTTCAGAAACCCTGGGGCGTCCAGGTAGCTGTTTGGTGCCTGTGTGCTCTCCTTGGCTGAATTCCAGCCACTGGGATGGCTGCAGCCCTCCTAGAACTTGCCCTAATTTTCCCCCAATGCCCTGCTTTGAAAACTGGAGGATGGGGCTATGCTCATTCATAATCTGTGCCAGTCATTGAGAGTAGTATTTGGATCAAACACAGTCCACCCTGTGTAGATGGTAAGGGTTGAAACAGCCCCACCGATCCTAGATGGAAGCTCCCTTTTCATGGGGAGAACTGACTTGCATTTAAAAAACTAATAAAACTCTGTGCTTCAGCCTAAGTCTCTTGTAACTCTGCTCTCCTTTAGCACTTATACAATATTGAATCAGAAATTGAGGAGTCAGACTACGATTCTGTCGACGGCAGCACCAGCGGGGCATCCTCTGAGTGGGAGGATGAAAGCGACAGCTGGGAGACAGACAATGGCCTCATGGAAGATGACCACCCAAAAATTGAGGAGTTAGAGCCTGAGGAGCCGCCGGCAGAGGAGGTGAAAAAAGTAGAGGAACAAGTCCAGGGAGCTGTGGCTATGGCAGTTGCAGATCTTGCTGCAGAGAAAGCTGGCAAGGACGGAGCCCCAAAGAGCTTCCGGGAACTAAAGGAGGCCATCAAGATCTTGGAAAGCCTGAAAAATATGACTGTGGAGCAGCTGCTGACTGGCTCTCCTACCTCCCCAACTGTGGAGCTGGAAAAACCCACTCGGGAGAAGAAGTTCTTGGACGATATTAAAAAGCTGCAGGAAAATCTAAAGAAGACCTTGGATAATGTGGCTATTGCAGAGGAGGAAAAGATGGAAGCCATGGTGGAGACAGAGAAGAAAGAAGAAAAAGCAGAGGCACAGACACCAGTGAGGTCGGAGTGGCCCAGTGAGACACCAGTGCTCTGCCAGCAGAGTGGAGGCAAGCCTGGAGTCACCTTCACCAGTGCCAAGGGAGAAGTCTTCTCTGTGTTGGAGTATGCTCCAGGTGAGTGTGTCAGGTCAGGCCAGTGTGGGATACTCTGTCTTTCACTGCTAGTCCTGCAGTGTTTCTTTCACCAAAGCCTTTGCTTCCGGGCCTTTTGGATTGTGTATTCTCTCTTATTCCTAGTCCTTTTCACAGCTCATTTAATTGGGGAGGAGAAATGAAAACGACTTCTGTAGCACAATCTGTTCTAGGACCTAAACCTGGCTTTTAGATGGCATCTCTAGGCACTACCGTAATTTCTCAAGCCACAGAAGTGGGCTTTCCCTTTGTCCATGGTGGTAACTAACTTTGGAGGGCTGTGGAGATCAGTCGCTTTCCATTACAGATAAATACTTTCTTGAAAGCTGCAGGGTTTGTTCAGGCTTTTTTGCAGGAATGGATTGGTTGAGAAGCAGAGCAGGAACAGCTGGTGTTCTTGTGCTGAGTGTCCTTGGTGGGTGAGTGTCCTTGTTCACTTATGCCAATGTTAATCAGCCAAAAATAAAAAAGAGCATCTGGTTGTGTGAAATAGTGGTGACAGTGGAGCCCAAGGTGCTCGGCGAGCCAGGCAGCCGGGCCAGACTGAGAAGGAAAGGTGGCCAAACTGTTCTGAACATCCAGGTGGGTATAAATAAAGATGAGGAGCTATGCTTAGGTTTTGCAGAGAAAGGGTCATCACTTTGTGCGATGCATCGTTGTCCCAGCTGTGGGACGGGGCTCCTTGTGGGGCACAGGGACAATGTTGTGTGAGACCATGAGAACCGGAGACGCAGGTTGTGGCCGCTGTACGGTGAGGGGGGGCAGGGGAGTGAATCAAATAATGTCTGGGCTGGCTCCAGGCTCAGCCCAAAGCAAGTAAACTCTTTTCTTCCAAATGGTAGGTTTAACACATTGGATAGATTTGCCTTCACGAGGAACCTGTGGCAGTTTCCAAAGCCAGACTTTAATCCCATTCTCCTCTTTGCCCCGCAGATACTCATGCCTTCAAGAAAATGGAGTTCCAGCCCCCAGAAGCAAAGAAGTTCTTTAGCACCGTGCGGAAAGAGATGGCTCTCCTGGCCACCTCCCTGCCTGATGGCATCATGGTTAAAACCTTCGAGGATCGAATGGCAAGTGTCTGCTCTCAAATGCCTGTGTGTTAGTGCTGGGCTCAGCATCCGGATTGCTTTCTTTGGAATTCCCTGCTTAGCCTTAATCCTTTGAATTAGAGCTGCAGGAATGTGTGCAGCATGTGAAATATGGCTGTAATTACCGTAACCAGCTGCTTTCATATTTCCCAAGTCAGGGTGACAAACAGTAGGGAGCTCCTCATCGCAGGGAGCCTATCTCGGGTGCTTTGCCCGCTGGGCTGCCTGTCCCACTGATGAGGAAAGGCAGGCAGGCAGCGAGGGGCTGATGGAACCACTGAGCACGTTGGGGGTTTCTGGGTGTCCTCTGAAGCCCTGATTCAGATCCGAAGGCCTGGTCTGCCATCAGGCCATGGTAGAAGCTCAGCTTCTAGGGGGAAGGTGACTCTTGCAGGGGTCAGTTGCATCCCCTCTCTCTCTGTGTAAATACAACGCTGCCAGGGTAAGAGGACATTCTGTAGCGCCTGGCTTATATTGCCTTTCTCCACAGGATCTCTTCTCAGCACTTATCAAAGGGCCCACGCGCACGCCCTATGAAGATGGCCTCTTTCTCTTCGATATCCAGCTCCCCAACATCTACCCTGCTGTGCCGCCTCTCTTCCGCTACCTCTCCCAGTGCAGTGGGAGACTGAATCCCAACCTCTACGACAATGGCAAAGTGTGTGTCAGCCTTTTGGGGACGTGGATAGGCAAGGTAATGCTTTCATCTGCCCATGTGTGGGGAGCGGTGGTTGTGCTAGGCTGCTTTTGGAACAAGCCACTTCTTACCAGGCCAAGAGTCCTGGGTGGCTTCTGGTCTCAGGTGGCACTTGAGCTGCAGATAGCTCTGGCTTTGGGCTCTGTTTTAGATGTTTGGAGCGGGTAACTGGTGTAGTTTGGCTTCTCCTGGGACTGTATTTGGCTCTTGTCTGTCCTTCGTTGATGAGAAGCCCGTGGTCAGACCAGCTGGGCTGTGTCACAGTTGGATAGAGCAGAGATGCCAACAGGCCAACACCAGCATGGGGTGTTCTCCTGTGGTTTGGGTCCCTGTCTCCCACACTGCAGACAAATCGTGTAGTGTGGCACAGAGTCCAGCTGGAGACTTGGAATAAACAGAGCCAGGGAAATGCTGTGTTTTGGGCAGGTAGATGGACAGGATGGCTGAGGGGGGGTGTCTGGTGTGTAGGGTTACAGCGTTCCAGGCAGAACTGCCCTGATGGGGTGCAGTGCTGGCAAAAAGTAATGGAGAGATGGATTGGTACAACAGGACACTAGCTCGTCACGTGTTTATTGAGTCAGTCCCTTGTTCCTGCTGCGAGCCACAGGACCTTAGCGATAAGAATACAGAGAAGCTGGGGCCTCGCTTCATCTAACAGTTATCACAGAGCAAACTGATGGTGCTTCAGCCCTTTAACACGTTTGTATGTGCATTTCAGGGGACAGAAAGGTGGACCAGTAAATCCAGTCTCCTTCAAGTACTCATCTCCATCCAAGGTAAATGCTCCCACAGAGCCTGTGGGACAGGAAAAGGCAGGGGGAGGAGGGGAGGCAGGCTTGTTGGGGGGGACACACAATTGGAATCTGCCTCCCCAGTTGGGTTAGTGGTGCCTTTTGCTCTCACCTTGCTGGACAAAGCAATGTCCTTATCTCTCCAGTTCATATGTCGAAGCAGGTGCAAGCTTTTCTCATGCCCTGATTTTTGGCTGCATCCCAGGTCTCTGACACAATGCTTTCTCTTCTTCTCACTGCGGCAGCTAAGCACAGAGCAGTTTTCCTTATTATTCTGAGATGATAAAGGCTGAACCACTGTGTCCTCAGCCAGTAACTGAAGTTAGTTGAAGTTGCTAAACTGGGCTGCATTCGCAGGACTGTTTTTTATCCCCACTGAGTCACCCGCCCATCCTACACTGGGCATGTTTTTGCACACGATGGTGGTGTTTATGCTCCTTCCAAAGCAGAGAATAATCAGGGGTGTGTCTAGACCAGCCCTAGGGCTTCCTGCCATAGGGCTTTGCCCTGCCATATCTAATATGAGAGCAGACTAAATCAAATTTCTTCCTCAAGGCCAACTTTCTGTGCGGGGAGCCCAGGCATGTGACTTGAGGAACCTTTGACACAGAGCAAAGGCTCCCGTCTTGAGTCCACAAGCGACTCGTGCTCCTCTGAAGTCTCACAGTCCACCTGCATCTTCCTGTGGGGGAACGACACCGCGAGAAAAGCCTTTTCTCATTTACAAAGCTGAGGATCCAAATTTAGAAAATGAAATACTAAATGTTTAAGTGGAGCTACTCAGTGCTAGTGGAAAAATCTCCTCTCCCCCTCCTGCTGCCTGGGCTTTGGGAGACATGATCTTGCCTCCACCAGCTCTAATGCAGTTGGTGGCAGGCTGCCAGCAGCCTGGCAGTACTGGTGCCATTGCTCCATACGTGTAATTACATTAGAGCAGAAGCAAGCAGGAGAAAGCTTGGTACGGGTGACTTGTCGCAGTATGCACTGTCTCAGAACTGCGCTGTCTGATGGGACTGTGCTGGATAGGGTAGGACCCAGCCAGCTCAAAGCCTGTTACTGGAGATCGGCCTTTGTTCTGATTAAGAGGAGGGGAAAAAAAACAACAAAACCTATTTAAGAAAAAAAGCTTTGGGTGTGTTTGTGGGTTTTTTACTAGTGGGAGGAGGAAGGGATAGGAGCTGTGAAACCTTTCCCCTTCTGCCCTTTTGACCTACTCTGCTGTTGTGTGCCCTCTGCATCCCACTGGTGGAAGGCTACTCTTGCCAGCCAAGGATCTTGAGTGCTGCTCTTGGTAGCAGACATCTGAGATCCCCACTGCCCTTGTGATACCAGTCCAGTGCATCTTGCAGATTCCTGGTTGTCTAACTGGCCTCTGCTACCTGCCTGAACTCAAGGCATGGCTTCCCTGGAATGTGTTCCAGGGAATGTGAACCCTGTGGTTCTTTGAGGGCTGGGGGTGAAGCTGACATGGTGCCTCTGCGAAGCCATGCTGTGACCCTCGAACCTCAACCACCTGGGCAGAAATCAGAGCCCAGCAGTGTCTGCTTTGGATGAGGATTCACAGTAAATTTCCTCCCTTAACCCCTTGGTCTCCTCTTCTCTTGGCAGGTCTCATCCTAGTGAATGAGCCCTACTACAACGAGGCAGGCTTTGACAGTGACCGGGGCCTCCAGGAGGGCTATGAGAATAGTCGCTGCTACAATGAGATGACCCTGATCCGGGTGGTGCAGTCCATGATGCAGCTGCTGCGTAGGCCAGTGGAAGTCTTTGAGCATGAAATCCGTGAGCATTTTCGCTGCAACGGCTGGCGTCTGGTGTCCCGCATCGAGTCCTGGCTGGAGACAAACGAGCTGGTGGAGCGGAGCCACGAACAGGCCAACGGGGCAGATTCTGCCTCTCTTCTCTCCGCCTGCGGCACCCTGGCTGAGAGCCCAGGAGACAATGTGGGATCGCTGGGGGAATACGGCAGCAGCTCAGAGCAGGGGGCAGCCGCCGAGCTTTCCGACTCTGCACTTGATGGGAAAGAGGAGCTGGACGAGTCGGAATTCACAACCTCGACGTCCAACGTCGGTGATCTCCAACAGTACTCAGACTCGGAGAGCACAGGCCAAGCCAGGGGGGTAGACCTGGCCAGAGACCGAACGGACGAGGGGAAGGCTGCCCAGGACTCTGCCTTGCAGCCTAGTGTGAAACCAAAGAAAAGGAGAAAGAGCTACAGGAGTTTCCTTCCGGAGAAGAGCGGTTACCCTGATATCGGGTTCCCCCTCTTCCCCTTGTCCAAGGGGTTCATTAAAAGCATCCGCGGTGTCTTGCAGCAGTACCGGGCTGCCTTAGCAGGGGCCAATATCCCAGAGTGGACAGAGGACAAATAAAACGGTGAGGTTAGGGACAGGCAGGTGCAGGGGAGAAGGGAAAGCAGCAGAAAGGAAATTGGCAAACGCTGTTACCAGTAAACTGGCTTCTCCTTCCAGCTTTTCTTCCTCAGCTTGGTTTGTTCCAAAGAAGGTGGTAGGCCTGATTGCGCCTCTCTGGAAAGGTTGTCTAAGCATGAATAACTCTTTGCCCCCAGCCCTTCTTCCTTCCCCCTGTCCCACGTATGTGCTCCTCTTGTGAGTTTGACCCTGCAATGGTAAGATTTGAGACCTGCACAGAAGCAGTCTTGCAGCCACGTTCCCTCTGCACTTTCATCTTGGGGCACCTTCCCACACAAGGACTCTTCCCACCCAGCACTACACCCAGCAGTTTGTTCTGGTGGGGTTCAAGCCAGAAGAAGTGATTGCTGTAGTATCTGGAAGTGAAGGGCGATGCCCTCCCAGTCTTTCATTTTTCTCTGTGTTACCATGGGTTTTATGAAGTCTACCCCAGCTTATATGTACTTAGACATTGGATTGTGTTTGCATTGAAGTTGTCTACACCATACGGAGTTGCTCTAGTCTTAGTTGTTCACCGAAAGATACAAGGTTCTTCTGATCAGGACTTGGTAGGCAGAAGCAGAGCTCTGCGCTAGCACTTGTGCTGCCCTGCGGTTTCCATCCAGTTCTGCAACTTCTGGTCAGTCTTCTGGAAGCAATTCTAGCCATGCACACTTTATCTCCAGAGTAAGGTGAATCTCCCTTTCCCCACCATGCATGCCTGTCTTCTAGAAATACATGGGATTCAGGGTTCTGCCCTTATTACTTAGGTATCCGCATCTTTGGTTGCCAGCCATCCTGGCTGTCACACAGCACTACACCTACCCCGGATCTCCGCCTCGGCAGGTGGCAGTGGCTGATCTTGGGGCATATTGTAGACCTAGTCAGGATGGTGAACCTGGCATGGCTGCTGCTTCTCCATCGCTTGGCCATAGATGGGTATTTCGGAGCTGTTTGAGCCAGGGTCACCTAAGGGAAAGGAGCTGTGGTGTCATTACGAGGTCCTGTTGTAGCAGCAGTTTGTCACCGTTCCTTTGCTGTTACTCAGCCAGCAACTGGAGCGCATCAGACACTGGTGTGGACTGTTATCAGTTCCTTCCCTCGCCAGCCGTTTCCCGTGGTGGCCTGGGGCCACTGTGGTCGGCAGCGTTGTGGGCACAGCACATACTATCCCTAATCTCAACTGCAGCGCTGGGAAACGGCTGGCGAGGTCAGCCCGTGTTTCGGCAGCAGAGAGCTGGCTGAGCCGGTGACCGTGAGCACTTTGAAGCCGTGACTTGCCGGAGTCTCCTGCTCAAGACACCTTCCTCAAGCCTCTTCTTCTGTGTGCGCGCACTTAATTTCACTTCTGCAGCTGGGAGATCGCACTCCAGCACTACTGCGTTTGCCCAATGGTTAGGCATTGGAGAAGCACCCGCTTAGCACAGTCTGTCGGGGAGAGTCCGTAGGTCCTTGGAGCCAGCGGTGCCAGGCTTCCCGGGGAGGAGTCGGGCTGAGCAGATGGCTCTGCCAGAAGTAAGGATGGAGAGACAAAACTCTCCTTTGCTCTTGCTCAGCATGGCTGCGTTCCCTTCCCTCCACCTCAGGCTAGGATGTGGCTGCCTGGTTTTGAAACGGAGAACAGCAGGGGCATCTCAGCACGTTTGCACAGAGCTTTCTGCTCCTTGAAACACCGGGATCTGCACCCGCTGGCCCAAATCCCCCCACCCGGCGCCTGCTATTTCCAGCTGCCCCCGTGATGGTCCGGAGCTGGGGCTGGCTGTGCAAAGCCCTTCTCATGTCACCACCCACTACTGGGATTTTGGAAGGCATGTCCCAGTGCTCTGGAGGAAGCAGAGCTTGGCTGTGAAGGAAGACCTGGGCATGCAGGGCTCTCCAAGCCCTGGGCTGTGGGTGGATCGCCCGCTCTGCGGCTCCGGCAGCGGGAGCCCTCCCTGCCCGGCAGCAGGGGGTCTGGCAGCACAGCGGACACCCCCATCAGGGTGCAGAGAGATGCTGGGAGCCACAGGCAGGGCAGTGCCAACTGCACGAGTAACTCGCGGCCGCTTTCTGGCTGTGGCTGGTGCTCAGTGAATGGATCCCTTTGAGCCAGGAGCGTCTCCAAAACATAAAGGGCCGACTGGGGCAGAGGGGTGAGGCTGCTGCTTCAGGGCAGGGGAAGGGCAGGCGGAGAGGCTTGTTCCACAAATAATTAAACCGCTTACTCACCAGACAAAATTGCGGTTCGTGATCTGCAAATGCTGACTTCCTCTGTCCCCTCTGCCGGGTGGCCTTAGCCCCACCGGCCAGGGAGGGAGGGAGAAAACCCTTTTAGGGCTGAGCCGTGGTTTTAAAAGTCCATCAGAGGGATGGAGGAGCTCTGGGGTTCCCTGCTTTGCCCACCCTTGGCTCTCTGCAGCTCCCGGCTCACGGGGAAGGCGGTTGGCAGGGGCTGCTCGGGCCCGGGGAGGGGGGGGGCAGGCTGCTGGCGTGAGCTCCTCAGACCCTTCAAGTCCTCCCCTTCGCTCAAGAAATCTCTTTATTTCTTCTGACGCTAATCAAGAGCTTTTGCACAGGTTCCTGGGGCTTCCTGCCTGGGAGGTGTGTATTGGTCTGTATTGGCCTTCTGGAAAGGGGATGCTGCTCCCTGGCTGCTGCCCCCTGGCATCGCTCGCTCTCTGTAGCCGGCTGTCCCAAACTCAAGCGTGCACAGAGGTTTACAAATTTTCTAAAGCTTTTGATAATGTGAAGCTCCTGGGTGATGAGGTTGGTGGTGAGCACACTGCAGCTATGTAATTTTTTTGTGTATGTATGTAATATTTAAGGGTAACAAAATTTAAAAGGCTAAAACCTTAAAAAATAATTAAAAAAAAAAAAAACCACACAAAAAAAAAAGCCAAAGCATGATGCATATTGTTAGCCTTAAAACTGGCTACACGACTGTGTGATGTACAAATGAGAGCAGCCTGTAACTGTTTTAAGTGCTGGGGTTGGGGGAAGAAGCATTACAAAAATCAGTTTGTAGCCTTGATTCTGTACAGTATTTAATGAAAAAAAAAAAAAAAAGAGAAAAAAAAAAAAAAAGACCTGACTATTGAGGCCATGCTTAGAGGTGTGTCGTTCACGTGCAGATGTGGATGCTTGGTTGCTTACGATATATGTATAAAGTGCTGTGTGACCATTAAAACTTTTTTTACCTGCAGAATTTTTTTTTTTGTTTGTTTTGTTTTGTTTGGCTAACCAAGGTGTAATAAAGGAGGGAAGATGACTTGCCATTAAATTTTGCCTCTGTGAGTAGTTCCGACTGTTGTCTCATTCTTTTCCCCATCCCTGCTGCCGCCCTTGGCACCGGCCGGCTCCCCGGCGGGCAGCGCTGTGCCAGGGGCTGGGCTGGACGGGGTCCCGCTGGCTGGAGGTGACGGTGCGCCCGCAGGGAGCCAGGCGGATCTGGCAGCCCCCAGGGCTCCGTATAAACCCCAGTTCACAGGACATCTGTCAAGGCTGTCTTTATTTTCCGTGCTCTTTCCCTGGTGCGTGCAGGCTGCCCGGCGTGTGCCACGGCTCGACGGGCTGCTGTTGTGGCTGGAGGGGGGCATGGAATGGCATCCAGGGACGGCTGGTGCTGCCTCCCCCAGCCCCTTGCTGGAGCATGCAGGTGAGTGCGGAGACGTGCCAGCCCTGCAGACACAGCCACGACCAGGCTCACTCTGGGCTGCTGGAGCCAAGGGATTCCTGTCCCCAGGGATTCCCACACCTCCTGGGTGCTCACTGATGCGTGCCCACGTGGCTTTGCTGGAGTTAGAATCATTTAGGTTGGAAAAGACCCTTAAGATAGAATCACAGCATGGTTTGGGTTGGAAGGGACCTTAAAGGCCACCCAGTGCCACCCCCTGCCCTGGGCAGGGACACCTCCCACCAGCCCAGGTTGCTCCAAGCCCCGTCCAGCCTGGCCTTGAACCCCTCCAGGGATGGGGCAGCCACAGCTTCTCTGGGCAACCCGGGCCAGGGGCTCACCACCCTCACAGGAGAGAATTTCTTCCACGATCGTAAGGTCCAACCATAAACCGAACACTGCCAAGTCCACTGCTAAACCATGTCCCTAAGGAGTCCTGCTGGTGAGGAAGAGGAGGGTGACAGCAGCTCTCTAGGGGTCCTGCTTGTCCCTGCTGGGACCGGGCTGGGTTTAAACACCTGCTTACCTACAACACCATTTTACCGTGTCCTTTATTTCTTGGCAACTTCAGCGCAGTCTTTTCATAGCACAAGAATAACAGAGATAATTGAACTCTTCTCTTTGAAAATGAAGATTTTTTTTTTTCTTTTTCTGCAGCAGAATAACGTTAATGATGCTTGGATTCCTCAGGGTCATTCCTAGGAAGGTGGCTGAACGCGTGGGCCTTGAGCTGCAAAGGAGTGGGAGCAGCGAGTTCCTAAACCCTTCTGTTGAGGTTTGTCCTTGTTCAAAACCAGCAAGAACCTGCCTCTGGAGGGGTGGGTGGCCGCTGCTGCCCCCTCCCTGGGGTGCCAGGAGCGAGGGGCTGCACAGGACGAGCCGGGGGCTCCCCTGGGAGACCCGATGGCTCGTAGGTTTTTGCAGCAAAACCTGGGAAAGGGAAGGGCGAGGGAGATCCCAACCTACCTGCTGCTGTGAACAACCCAGCTGTCCCCGGGAGATGGGGGACGGCACCTTTTGGGTGCTGCCAAGCCCAACAGCTCGGCTCCAGTGACCGACCTCCCCTGCCCCGGCCTCTCCCTGCAGCACCCACAGCCCTTCCACAGGGTCGGAGAAGTTCAGCAAAGCATCGCCCCGTCCCTTTTTCCCCCTGGCCCGATGCCACGGAGGGGGAAATAACTTCATTTTGAGAGGTGCTTCCCAGCTGCTGCCCCCTTTACTGGTCCGGGAACATGAGCTCAGCTCCCGGCGAGGGAGCGGGGCTGGGCGGGGGGACACGGAACAATCGTGCTCTTCTTTCCCAGCTCCGCGATGCTAATTGCATAGTTTGCAGATGAATAAATGCAAACAGCCACCACTGTTTGCTCTTCTACTTTTGTACTCGAGCGCTGTAAATGAGGTTTAATTACTGCAATTTTATACCAAACAGGCTCAGGCATTCCCCCCCCTTCCCCGCCTCCCTCAGGCGCAAACCCCCGGGCAGGGACCTGTTGCAGGGTTCCAGCTGGTCCCGGGCTGCCTGGGAAAGGGGACGTGTGAGCTCCCCGAAGGGCCCCCGATCCCGGTGGAAAGCCAAACCCCTCTGCTCCAAACAACCCCCCCTTGAACCTCTTCTGCCACCCCTCCCCTCGCTCGCAGGCCCTGACCCTTCCGCAGGGTGTCCCAAAGCATCGCTGCGGGGCTGAGCTCTCCCATTCTCCATGCTGGGCCAGGAGGCACCAGCGCACCCCAAAAATGGGGGTTGGTGGCCGCGATGCCCCGTGACCTGCCTCCGGGACACCTCCCCTGGGAGCATCTCCTGGGATCATGGCTCCATCCTGGTCCTGGCCCCAGGGCGACGGTGGCCTGGCAGCAGGGACAGGCTGCTGCGAGGGGCCGCGGTGCTGAGCTAAACCGGTCCTGACAGCTGCCACGGCCGGGCTGTGTGTGACAGCTCAGGGTGACAGCACCCCAGCCCTGAGCTCCGATTTAAAACCCGGGGGTGGGATTTTTTTTGCAAACGCTAGATATTTATTGCATTTCTCACAAGAATAAACTCCGCTTCTACAGGAAGCTTTGGGTAGAAACATTCTTTAAAAAAGTCGAGTTCTTGTATTAGATATCTTGGTCCTGACCATCCCTGGGGGGGGGGCACTGGCTCCGCGGTGGGGATGCGAGCGGTGCCCCCCTGTGCGTCCAAGCTAGGGAGGGGACGGGGCTGTGCCGGCGCAGCCGCCCTGGGGCCGGGACCTTGTACCGCGATAAAACATGCCGGCATCTCGCCGGCACAGGGTACCTGATCGGACTCTTGGCTCATTTTTGGGACAGCGCTGGTGGCTGTCCCAAGGAAGGGGGTAAAGCTAAGCATGGGGGCACGCGAGGGGATGAGCACCCGCGGCCCCCGAGAGCTATTGCTACGGGAGGAGGAGGTGGTTCCTGAGTGGGAGGAAGACGGTGCCGGGCCGTGCCGGCGGCTCAGCGCTGTGGGGAGCAGGGGCGGGGGGGTGGCACCCCTCTGCTCAGGAGCCGCTGAGGACACGGCAGAGGCGGCTGTGGATCTGGCCCTGCACCGGCTCACAGGCCAGCGCCTCGCCGTCCACCGTCATGATGCCCGTGGCCACCCGCGGCTCCAGGCGGAAAGCCCGGACAGGGACGTAGCGCAGGTGGGGACAGTTCAAGTCCAGGTGGGTCCCCCTGGCCATGGCCAGGAAGAGCTTCAGCAGCGCCACGCGGCTGATGCCAGCCTTCAGGTAGAAGAGATGGATGCAGCCGTCGTGCAGCCGGGCCGCCGGTGCCAGCAGCAGGTTGGTGCCCAGGTGGGACTGGTAGATGGCGTAGACGGTGACAAACTCCTCCTCGGGGACCACCGTCCAGTGCGCCGGCACCGGCTGGCCGAGCGGCACCAGCAGGGAGTCGGCGGGCAGAGCCCCGGCCGCCTCCGTCCCCGCCGGCGGCAGGACGTGGCCAACCTGGCCGTTGGTGATGGGCACGGGGGGGTCCCTGTGTGGCGGGAGGGTGCCCTGCCCGGGGACGGCGGGCAGGTAGGAGAGGCGGCCCTGGTAGACCCGCAGCTTGGCCAGGCACTGCAGGGTGCCCAGGGTGAAGCGGGCATTGCCCAGGCGCCGGTACTTCTCGCTGTCGATGTCCACGTCCGAGATGAAGCCCCAGCCGAAGCCGAGGAAGGAGAAGAGGCGCTTGCCCGAGGCCGTGCTCAGCGAGACCAGGTCCATCTGCGTGTGCAGCCCCTTGCACAGGATGAAGGCGCAGTTCGTCAGCAGCTTCTTCTTGGCGACATGATCGTTGCTGCGAGGGACGGAGAGGGTGAGTTTGCACTGGACCCAGCTCGGGGTCTCTCCTCCCGTCCCACCGTCCACGTGCAACCCTCACCCCTGCGTCGTGGTTGGCACCCAGGGTGCCAGCTGGGTGACAGCATCCCTCAGGGCCAGCTGCTGGGAGAGGTTTTGCTGGGGCTGGGAGGGATAAACTAGTTTGTAAGAGAGGGAATGGAGTTGGGGCTGCTGGGACAGGGCAATCCCCGTCCCCGCGCCGTGCAGCGGCATCGGCTGTGCCCCGGGGTGGATCCTTTGGGGTAAAGCTGTGCCAGACTTAAAGCGTGGAGAAGAAAAAGGCCATGGGGGGAGCTGGGGACACAGGGCTGCAAGCTGAGGCTCGCAGGGACTGGCTGGAGCTGGGCAGCACCAGCCTGCGGGGAGGTGGGGACGCAGGTGGGCACCCCCGTGCTGGGCATCCCAGCGCCCTTTCCCAGGGCTGGAGCCATTCTCAGCCCTTCCCTTCCCTCGTCGCCCCCGCCTGGGTGCCAGCGCAGCCCCACGTGCCAGCAGTAGGTGCCTCCCCGGGGCCGGGGCTCACCCTGCGTAGTGGTTGATGGAGGCGGCCAGGGCGTTCCCGGAGCCCCCCGGCAGGATGCACAGTGGCTTCTTCATGGTGTCCTCCCAGTCCGGCCGCTCCATGAGCCCGTTCACCACCTGTACGGATGGAGGACGCTGGTGGCACCCAGGGCCATGCAAAGACCCCAGAGGCCCCCACACGGTTCGGGGGGAGCAGAGCCCGTGGTGCCCCCATCCAGGGCAGCACCAAGCTGGGGGTCACGTCTCCCTTGCCGTTCCCTGCCTGCCTTCGTGTCTCAGCGCTTGGCTCCTGCCCCAGGCATCCCTCTCCTCCCGGCCCTGTGCCCATCCCGGGGGGGTGCCCCGTGGTGCCCCTCTCACCTCGTACAGCAGCCCATCCCCGGCCATGACCACCAGTGTGTCCCACTGCGACAGGTCCTCGTCCCGTACCTTCTCGTGAGCATGGTGGGGTCTCTCTGCAGGGCAAAGCAGAAAGTCGAGCATCGCCCCCCAGCCCTCTGCCCTGCCTGCTGCCACCCCCCCCATACAGTGACCCCAGCCCCCTGTCCCTGTGAGGGTCCCAGCTGGGGGTGCAGGGGGTGAGGCAGTCGCCCCTATGGAGTGCAACCATGTCCCTTGCACCCTTTGCCACTCCACCTGTGACAGCCCACCCACTGTGTTGGCCAATCCAACCCCGCAGGAGCCAGAGCCGTGGTGATGCCGGGGGGTACGAGACCCTCGAAGGAGCCCATCCCGGGGCGGCAGCACCCAGGTAGGATCCTGGGAAGAGGGGAGGGAGGGGAGGAAGAAGAGGAGGAGGAGGTGAGGGAGCCGCTCGTGGACTCACCGGTGATGAAGACGGTGGTGGCGATGTCGGCCTCCGCCAGCATGGGCTGCACCACCGCCTGGAAGTCCTCCAGCGCCCGGCCGGCACCGCTCTGCGGGTTCAGCAGCACCAGCGCGCGGCAGGGCCGGGGCAGCACCCCATAGCTGTCACCTGGACAGGGGGGAGAGGGGGGATCAGGGTCAGGGGGAGGGAAGCTGCCCCCAATCCCCACAATCTCCCCAGGCTGCATCCCTACACACCCCACGGGAGGTGACCAGGGGTGGAGGGTCCCTGCCGGGAAAGCAGGGGAGGTGGCAGAGATGGGGACACAGGGGGTCCTGCAGTAAATAAATTCTCTCCTGTGAGGGCAGTGAGCCCCTGGCCCAGGTTGCCCAGAGAAGCTGTGGCTGCCCCATCCCTGGAGGGGTTCAAGGCCAGGCTGGACGGGGCTTGGAGCAACCTGGGCTGGTGGGAGGTGTCCCTGCCCAGGGCAGGGGGTGGCACTGGGTGGGCTTCAAGGTCCCTTCCAACCCGAACCATTCTGTGATTCTATGACTCATCTTGAGCTCTCCTGCACTCAGCAGAGGTGTTTTATACCCAGCCCAGCGTCCTGCAGCAGCGACGGGGCTCTGCGTCACCGAGCACCCCCGTGCATCCCAGCAGGGTGCTGCCGGCTGCGCTTTCGGACGTGCCGAGGAAAGAAAGGCGGAAGCAAAGGGGAGATTTGCAACCCAACCTCCCCAGGGCCCCGCCACCCTCGGTGGTGAGTTTTCCCTGCTGAACCCCACAGCTCACCACATGGCTCAGCCCCACATCGCACAGCGAGCCAAGGACGGAGGGACTCAAGATCCTGACTCCTCACATCCACCCCAGATGGAGCAGGGCCAGGACAGACACCTGCGCCAGCAGACGGACGCTTCTGCTTCCCCTGCTCCCCACGGGGCTCAGGTTTCACGCGTGAGGGCTGTAATTACAAGCCTGGCAGGGGTCTGCGTCCCCCTGCCCGAGCCCCCAGCGCCATGGTCCCCGTGCAGGGGGATGGGGTGAGATGGGGCTGCAGCTGCCCTGCGAGGGAGGCACAGGGAGGAGGAGTGACACAATGGCACCCGGGGGAGCTGGTGGCAGCCTGCCTGAGGGCAGGGAACCCCCGGGTGCTGCTTGGGCACCCCCAGTGCTGAAATGAGCAGGCCACTGTGCCTCGAGCTCCCGCAGCGCCTCTGGAACACCCTGGCCCTGCAGGGTGAAGACAGTTTTTGGGGGGCAGGGGGTGTCCCCACCAGCTCTGGGCCCTTGAGCCATGATCTGGCCCCCGGGGGGGGGATCGGGTGCCCCTCTGGGTGCGTGGGCTCTGCCGGACAGTGCGGGGGCTGCGTTTGCTGGCTCAGCAGAAGGAGCTGCTCCGTCAGGAGCTGAGTCACCAAAGCATCCCGCGATTCCCAGCACTGCCCCGGGGTTGGGAATCCCCCTTCTAACCCGGGACGGGGGAGGGCTAGGACATCTGCCTGCCCCCCGCCTTGTCTGCCACTTTGATTCCAGCTGTTTGAACACACAGACAGCGTTTTTACAGCTAAAGCCCCTCCTGCTGCCACCCCGGGGATGCAGGCGGGGAGGGGGGAGCCTGGGGCAATGGAGGTGCCTAAAGGTGCCATCTCCCTGGGGTGACACCCAGCATCACACCGCTCAGGGCCTCGCCAGGGCTTCCCCGGCGGCTGGCAGAGTCCACAAGCTGCCCTGTGGGGAGACGTGCCTGGAGCATCCCATCTCCGTGCCCGTCCCAGCCCCGGGAGCACACCGAGCCCTGCTGATTTTGACACCATCAGGTTGATTTTCTGCCCCTGGGAACGACCCGCTGAGGCTGTCACCCTCCAGGACACCTCCTTGTCCCCAAGCCGGCTGCTTGGGACCTGCCACCGAGTCCCCAGCAAAGGTCCACCCGTGAGCCAGGGCTGAGCCTGGGGATGGGCGCTGGCTGTCCCTGGCTGCCCCCCCCTCCCCGGCCCCTTATCAGTGGGTGCCAGAAGCGAGGGGACCAGCTGCCCTCGGGGACAGTGGTGGAACGCGGCGAGCGGAGGCCACCCCAGCTCTGGTCAAGGACAAGGGGCAGCGACCCCGGGGCTGGGCTGGTCCCCCTCCCTCCCCTCCGGAGCCTTCCCTGGTGACTAAAATCCCCCGCGGACAAACACAGCCGAGCCCACGGGCAGGGGGTTCGTGCTCAAGCCCCAGCGGCCGGAGGCAGGTGATGGGGGGCTTTTCTCTCTCTCCCACCTCGTGCTCTCTCCCACCTCTGCACGAGGTACTTCAAGCACCTAAATACAGTTTTTAAACACACAAACTTTCTTATCAGCCGCACCGTTTCTGACACGCACATGGAGCCGCAGCCGGGTCTTGCCTGGACCCGTGGCTGCCCCATGGCCTGCGCTGGGCAGCGGGGTACGGCCGGGACCCCCAGGACCCGCTCCTCGGCTGGAGGGGGAAAGGCAAACCCTCCTCAGCGCACCGAGGGGTGCCGTGACTCTGCCACCAGGGACAGATTGCTGGTACCAGGGCGTGAATAGGGAAGGGGATGCGATCCCAGTGTGGGACCAGTGCCACCAGCAGCGCGGGGCTCAGCCCAGCTCCCGCAGCAGGAGCGAGGGGCGCTGGTTCGGAGCTGGAGCCCAGCAGCAGCGGCCCATGCTCAGGCCGGGGACGGGGGGGCTAGATTTCAGCAGCATCCCTTCTCCCTTGCGCAACACCGGCCGGCCCCTGGCATCTCGGCGAGGCTTGGCCACTTCCCGGCACCGCGCGGCTGCTTTCAACCTCCAGCGGCGAGCGGAGCAGACACTGAGTCAGCAGGAGGAAGGGGCTCCAGCTGCTGCCACTGCACAAACTCTGCTCTCCGCCCACGTCCCCCCATGGGACACGTGTCCCAGCCGCGCTCACGTGGGGACCGCGCTGCCACGGCTCCATCAGCAGCCCCAGATGCTCTGTCGTGTCCCTGCATCCTCCTGGAAACTCTCTGGGCAGAAGGAACAAGCGTGCCAGGCTGGTGGGGGGACAGGGCTGTCCTGCCTGGTGACCCAGCTGGCATGAGGCTGGGATGGACTGGGACATGCCCGCTGCGTCCCCTCTCCACAGAGTGTCACCTCCTCCGCGTGGCGAGGGGCCGAGCACGACGAGGTCCCCTAAAATGGGGACTTGCGGCAAGGCCATGTCCTGCTCGCTGATGACACACCGCTCTGCCGTGGCTGCTGCCAGCAGCTCGCCAGCAGCTTCCGACCACAGCCAGGGGCTGGATTTCCCCATCAGGACACAAGCCCGGGGGCGGTTTGCTCCGTCCCAGCCAGCTGCAGGGTGGGACACGTCCCTGTGCGCTGCGGGCAGCCCCAGCTCTGGGGTCAGCCACTGCGGAGGGATTCGGTTTTCCCCCTGGGGGTGATATAAGGAGGGTGAAGCTTCCCCTCCGCTGTAGCTCTCCATAGGGCTTTTATCCCAGAGGATGCTGGAACGGAGACGCCACCAGGATGGGATCGCTGGTGGCTCCCCGGTCCCCTCCCCACAGGGATGGGGTGACAGGATTGCTCTGCACGGACTCACACGCAGCTGCCCGGCACGGCCTTATCTGTCCCGTGCAGGCAGCGATGGCGGCACGTGAGGCCACGGGCGAGCGCAGGGTGTGGTGAGAGGCATTTTTAGCTCCGGCTCAAACTTGGCGGGGGAGAAGTTTGCAAATCCTGCTGGCTCTCAGCTCGAGAAATAACTGCAAAAATATCCCGCACCACCTTCTCCCCTGTCCTCCTTCCTCGGCCTTCCCCCGAGGCCCCCGCCATGCAATGGAGCTGCTCCTGCCCCAGCGCCCTCGCTCCGCCCGCTGAAAGGGCGAAGGTTTTAAATCGCTCGGAGACTTGCAGCTGCGGAGTTCAGGCTGGAAACGGAGCCAGGGAACTGGTTTCGCCCTCACCCCTTTCCACTGGGTTTGTTTTTATTCCTTAGGAAGAGTAGCAGAAAGTTGTTTTGTAGCTGCAGGTCATGTAAAAAAGCTGCATTTTAAAATCCGAAGGGGGAGAGCTGGGCTAAATGCGATTTGACAGGATCCCTCTAACCGCATGCCTCTTAATTTCCAAGTCTGATCAGTGCGACTGGACAGCTAAATAAATGAAGTAGTGCATATAATTGAATCTCTGCTCAGATGTTCAAATATATGCCAGCCTGCCCTGCCCTGACTGCGGGAGCTGGGGGACCTGGCCCCCGAGCCAGCCGCTCCCCTTCCAGCTGGTGGCAGCTCCCGGAGGGAGCGGGAAGTGACACCCCGGCCCCTCCTGGCTGCCACCCTGGGACCCCGCTGGGCCCGGGGGTGTCCCGCAGGGATGCGCCTTCTCCCAAGTGATGGATGGGACCTGCCGGGGACAGTGCCTGGCTCCCATCCTGCCTGCGTCAGCAACGATGACTTTATTATTTTTTTTTCTTGGTTCATGCTGCCCTTTGGAGCTTTGCTATTGAACCGACGTGATGCGAGGGGAGGGGGGACCCGTGCAAAGGGCCCCCGTGGTGTGACCACGTCCCTGCTGCCCCTTACGATTTAAGGGAGAAAGGGGGGAGACAAGCCACCCCCGGCCCCGGGGCTGTGCACAGGGATGTCCCCGTCCCCCGCGGGCTCGGGGCGGGGGGGCGCGGATCCAGGTGACCCTGTGGGGTTGCAGATCGCCCCCTGTCCGTCCCGTGTCCCCCCCCCGACCCCGACCTGTTCCTTCGGAGCCCGACCAGGGCGCAGCGCTCCCGGCAGGGCGCCAGCCGCGTCCCCACGGGGGGACAGCCGGGCCGCCTGGGGACAGGCGACGGAGAGCTGGCGGTCCCCACGCCCTCGGGGGGTTGCTGGCTCCGGTCCCGGCAAACGCCAACACACCCCGCACCCCCCGCTCCTGCCCGGTCCCGGGGCTCGCCCCGTCGGGCCCCGCAGCGGGGACGCGGAGGGGGTGTCCCCCGAGCGTGGGGCGACCACTCACCGTCCTGCGCGGGCACGGCGGGCACCGAGAGCTCCCGGATCCTGCGGCTCCAGGCCTGGGCGATGCGCAGGTTGCCCTCGGCGTCGGGTCCCAGGCAGACGCGGAAGGTGCGCTCCAGGCGCTGGCGGGCGGGCGAGCCCCAGCGCGGCCCGCGGAAGGGGTAGCAGACCAGGGAGAAGCAGGCGGCGGCGGCGGCGGCGGGGAAGGCGGCGGAGCCCACGCAGTCGGCCAGGCGGAGCGCGGCGTCGGGACCGGCCGAGCCCCCGGAGGAACCGCCGGGACGCCGCACCTGCAACTCCCGGGGGGTGAGAGCCAAGGAGCAGGCGGCGGCACCGGCGGTGGGTCCCGCACCGAAGATGCCTTGAAGTAACACCGGGCCCCCACCGGGCTCCGGGGGAGCGCGGCGGCCGGCGGCCATCGGGCGGCGGAACGGGAGCGGGACGCACCGGGGAGCGCCGCCCGCCGCTGCTCGCTGCTGACACCCGCCGCGCCGCCCGGCAATGGCAGGCGGGGCGGCCCCATTCATAAAAATTTAACCCACCCACATCCCCCTCCCAGCCCGGGGGGGCCTGTCCCGGGGCTGCCCCGAGCCCCCCCCCCCCGCCCCGCCCCGCAGCCCGCCTCAGTTTCCCCAACCTGCCTCAGTTTCCCCAAGCGCCACGCACGCTCCGGGCAGGGCTCCCGGGGGGGTGGGCGGGGGGGGGGCACCCGGGCCACCCGGCTGGAGCAAAGGTCTGCAAACACGCGAGGGCAAGGCGATGCTGTGGGTTTGCTGTGGGTGGCTCTACCGTGTGGGGTGGGTGGCCATCGTGGGTGCTCCCATGGTCCACAGTCACGGGGCTGGCACAGCACGGACCCACGGTCACACCAGGAGAGTGGCAGCAAAGTTCTGGGCAGTCACAGCAGCCACAGCTCGTATGCATCGTGTCCAGCAGCACACGGACCAGCGCTGGCAGGGCCATGGTGCCTGCTCAAGCATTTAACACCGTTTCTGCATCTCTCCAGCTGGGACAGGGCGAGAGGAGCAGAGCCTGGAGGAACCAAGGCACTGCGAGGGATGAGGAGGACAGCGCGCAGCTGGCGGGGGACACCTCCAGGAGAGAGGATGGAGGGGGACGACGTCCAGCCCATGACTGGTGGTTTGCCACCAGGTATCCATGCGGGTTGGAGGTGCCATGGGCATGGAGCCCCATAGAGGGGGTGGGCTGTGCCGTGAACCCCACCTCAGGGCACACAGCGCTGGGGATGGAGCCCAGGGGACCTGCCAGAGGTGCCAGCACAGCTGGGAGCCACTCCGTCCCCACGGCGGCTGGCAAGTGTCACCGACAGCAGCTTCTGATGGTGACAGGACTGACCTCACCCTCCCGAGGGGCTGCTGGGCTTGGAGGGTCTGGCCCAGCTCAACAAGGATTTCTTTTGCTAGCCAATTCCCCATGGATGCATCTCTGCTCCACAGGCTGCAGCTGGCCCTTTGCTCCCCTGAGGCTCTAACCAAAGCAGAGCTGAGCCTCTGCACGGGGAAGCAGGCGACAGGCACTCGGACACGCACCGTGGGAATGGTAAGGCAGGCAGAGATGTGCCCCAGTCCCTCCCTCCTCCTCTTCCTCTGGCCTTTCCTTGCCACCTCCTCATCCTCGAACCACCCTTCGTGGCAATGCTCATGTGGGTTTCGCACTCTGCATGCGGCGGGGCTGGCAGCAGCCGGAGACCCCGTAACCTTGAGCTCGCACCCTGGGGAGGCATCGCTCTTCACACCTACTGCAGTTTAATTAGCGGTGAGCCCTCAGCCCTCTGTCCCCGCTTAAACCCACGGGGACTGGCCAAAAATTACAGGGAGGGCACGGGATGACCAGCTGGGCAGATAAGGCAGTTAAGCCTTGCTTTCCCAGTGACCTAAGGCGAGGTGCCATGATTTGGAGCATCACCAAAGACTTCCCTGGGCGCTCTGGGTTCAAAGAGATGCTTAGAGGGGGAGGTGGGGCAGAACCCACTCCCAGGGACTTGCTGGCTGCTGCTTTTGGCTGAGGAACCGCAGCACCTGCGGCCGATTCAGGGTGAGATTTGGGCTTGGCTGCTTCCCCAGCTGTGACCATGCTGTGGTCCGGTGTTTGTAAAGAGCCCCGAGGTCCTCAGCAAGGTGTCACGGGAGGAAACAGCTGGATGCTGGGGAGCGTGGTGTCCTGACCTGCCCCTCACCCTTCCCGGTGACTAACCCACACCCCATTTCCGCACAGGAAGGCACGGGACCTGGTGGGAGGATGTGACAGCAGCTGTGGCACTGCTCCTGACAGGTGCCATGGGGCGATGGGTCTGCTTTGGGCTCTGGCCTCACCGCGCTACATCCATCCGTGGCCCCATGCCGCGGGGATTCCCCTCACCCTGCCTGCCTGCGCTTTAAATAGGGGTTGAATGCCCGGCCGGGCTCTGCTGGGTGTGGGCTGGGGAAAGGGGCTGAGAGCGGCTTCATGGCGAGCTGTGGAAGCCGGCAATGCGCTCGGGCACAGGAAGGGTTAGGGCAAGCCTGCCCCTGGGGTGGATGCCCAGAACAGGGAGAGGAGGGGGCTGCAGCCAGGATTTTCTCCGATAGGGAATGGGACCAGCACAAACTCAGCCTCTGTGATGGCAGGGGACAGCCAGGCAGAGCTTTTCCGTCTTAGTGCTGGTCTACGGGGACTTCACGTGACCCCATTCCGATGTTTGGCAGATGCCCGCTTCATGCCACAGTCAGCCCGGTGCCCGCCACCAGCCCTGCGTGGGTCCCTTTGCTCCGGTCCCGCACGGACTGATTTGCCCCGGTCCCGCACGGACACCACTTGTTTGCCTCCAGATGCGATGTCTAATGCGGAAGCGGGATTGTTTCTGCCACTGCTCAGTGCTGATAAACAGTCGTTTGGGGCTATCCTAATTACGAGAGCCTTAACGAGCTCCCTTGACCCAGCCGGCAGCCCAAAGGGTGCTCGGCAGCCAGGGCTCCCGCACCGTGGGCAGGCGTCTGCCCGTCATGTTTGTCCTGATCGGCTCCATTCCTGCCCGCCCGGTGCTGCAGAGGCCACGCGTGTGGGAGGGCGGCATGGAGCTGGCGAGCCGAGCCGGTGGGGACAGCTGGTGGTGAATCCCCCACCTCCTTTCTCATTGCAGAGGGGGCTCACCCAGGGCACGGGGAATCCGGTCCATCCGTGACCACGGAGGCCACCAGGCTCCCTTCAAGAGGAAACACTCCTCAGAGTCCTGTCCTGGGAGGGCTGGTGGGGTGCCCCAGGCCCCACAGAAGTTTTTTTGGGGAGAAGGCTCATATGGGAACCCTCCCCAGAGGAGGCCACAAAGATGCTGGGAGGGCTGGAGCCCCTCTGCTGTGAGGACAGGCTGAGAGAGCTGTGGGGGTTCAGCCTGGAGAAGAGAAGGCTCTGGGGAGACCTTAGAGCCCCTTCCAGTCCCTAAAGGGGCTCCAGGAGAGATGGGGAAGGACTCTGGATCAAGGAGCACAGTGATAGGACAAGGGGTAACGGTTTTAAACTGAAAGAGGGGAGATTTAGGTTAGACATTAAGGAGAAATTTTTCACTGAGGGTGGTGAGCCCCTGGCCCAGGTTGCCCAGAGAAGCTGTGGCTGCCCCATCCCTGGAGGGGTTCAAGGCCAGGCTGGACGGGGCTTGGAGCAACCTGGTCTGGTGGGAGGTGTCCCTGCCCACGGCAGGCGGTGGCACTGGGTGATCTCTAAGGTCCCTTCCAACCCGAACCATTCTGTGATTCTATGTCTGGAGCACCATGCCCTGGGCTCGCTGGAGAATGTGATGGATGCTCTGTGCTTGGGGAAACTGAGGCAGAAGCAGCAGACAAAGATTAAATATGGCAATTAAACACCCCCTCAGCTCGATCCTACCCCCAGGCTCTTCCTGCTCTTGCCCCCAGCTGCCAGAGGAGATGCTCCTCCCCAGGGAGCTTGTCCTGGGGGAAGAAAGCAGAGAGACTGGGGGCTCCCCAGCCGCGCTGTAACCCTTTCCCCCCGCCAGCTGATGCACCCCGGCTCAGCATGGACCCAAGGCTCTCTGTGCCGGGGCAGGCCCGGATCCTGGGCTCCTGCTGCCCAGCCCGCAGCGGCAGCTCCGGGGGAGGCGAGCAGAGGACACGGCTCTGCTGCAGGATGAACCGCAGCCTTTCGCTTCGAGGCACGCGGCTCCTCCAGATCCCTGCCCGCTCTGCCGCGTCCGCCCCGGGGACGGTGACGGGAAGGGGATGCGCTCATCCCAGATCCGTCTCTTTTAGCATCGTTCCCACTGCTGAAGGTACATGTCTCAAGGTGGAGCCAGAAATAGCGCAGCTCTGTGCTGCGTCGGGGCTGGCAGGGCTGCAGGGTTTGGCAGGGGGACAGGCACCGACTGCAGCAGTGGGAACTTTCCAGCCAGCGCTTGCGGGAGCAGCCGGTGCGGAGACGGAGCCTTTTTGGGACAGACCCAGCCCCGGGGACTGCGGCTCAGCCCCTCTCAGCCCCCAGCCGTGGGGGCTCGCGGGGAACGGTCCCCTTGTGCCCACCGGGGAGATGCTGGTGCCGATGCAGGGGACCAGCACCAAGCAGGAGGGGACAGAAATAACAGAGGTGTCCTCCGGAGGTGAGCGATTGGGATTGCATCCCACCTGAGGCACACAAGACGGGACACAGGTTTTGGGTCTGCCACCCATTTGCTGCAAGACTCTGGCAAGTGACTGCACCATCGGTCTCTGCCTCCGTGACCCGTGGGCAGCAGGGATCACCCACAACCCCAGCTTCACGTGGGGCCCAGGGCTTGACCCAGGAGGTTTCTCAGTCTCCGAGGAGCTGGGGATTACGGCAGCTCCTAAATCACAGCCAAGCTCTGCAGCCCGCAATGGGCTGCTACCCCTCAGCTGAGCTCTCAGCGGCCACTGGCACATCCCGGGACCACAGGGCTTGCCGGGAAGCCCTGGGCAATGCCGACAAGCTGAGCTCCTTCCTCCCAGCTGATGATTGACTCAAAAATATTTCTGAGGTCACTCCTGCTCTGGGGAAACACTCCCAAATGCCCCACGAGAAGCTGCTGAGTCTGGAGTAACCACCCGCACCGCTCGCTCAGCCGAAAAGTCACCCCGATGACTAGCCCTGGCGTCAGAGGGACTGAGGCCAAAGTGCTGCCGTTTGATCTCCCCCTTTGCTGGGAGAAGACGAATTTCAGGCTGTTGCAGGGTTTTCACCACTTCCCGGTAGCGGTTTCCTGCCATGATGTGAGCGCAGGCATTTTTGGGAGGTGAGTCAGAGGCTGCAATGAGAACCACCTGGCCGGGATGCCACCAGCTGGGCTGGGAGCCACGATCCCGATCCTGGGAGGAGCATGATTCCCACCACAATGCTCGGCGCCTGTGGGTAGCATCCCCCGGGGCAGAAATACTTATGGGGGACACAGCGTCCCACCACAGCCTCCCGTTTCTGGCCTGGAAAGAAGAAGAGGGATTTGCTGCCACAGTTCCCACGGCTTCTTGCCGGGCTGGGATCGGCGTGCTTTGGCCACCCCACCCGGGCTCCAGGGAGAAATTTGGTAAAGGAGAAAGGGCAAAACTTCATCCAGCTCTGCAGGAAGCAGCCTGCAATGCCTGTCCCGCCCTGGCGCCGTGTTGGTCCGATGCAAGAAACCGCCCCAAAGCCCCCCGGCATGCACAGGGCAGCACCGAGGCTCTGGTTTTCTCCAGGGAGTGATGCAGGATTTGGCAGAGTTGAGAAACTGCCCTCCCTGGTCGTTGAAATTCAACAAATAAAGCCAGTTCCTGGTAAAGGAACCTCCCAGGTTTTCCCTGCTGGGTTTCACCATTTTTTTTCCTATTAAAAATGCACGACCCCCTGCACCCCCAACATTACTCAAACGCCTCTGCTCAGCAAATAACTGCGTCGCAGGCAGCAAGTGAGGCTGAGCCTGGATAAGCCTTTTCAGAGGAGCTAAACCTGCTTAAAGTCGGTGCTGTTCCCCGACCCACCCTCCTAATCCTGCCCAGCTGATAATGAAATAATAAAGGGCTGCAAAGCCTTGCTCTCCATGGGCTGTGGGGGAGGTTTCTGCTGCCTCCGTACACGCCAGGAGCGGGGATATTAATTACTCCTTAAGTAAACAGAATTGCTTCTTTCTTCTCCTTTGCCTGGCTGTAAAACCAGGTGTGACCCTCAGCCCGCAGAGCAATCAGAGGTGCTTCCTTTTCCAGGAGAAAGGTTGGTTGTTACAGCGATAACGGCCACGATTTCTGCCCGCTGCCCTGCCCGGGCTTCTCAGGGGCTGATCCCAACCCCGCAGCTCCACCAGCCGCCCCAGTGGGACCCGCGGGGCCGTCCCTGCCAGGCTGCTGGGCTTCTCCGCTCAGGGATGAAGCTGGGGACACCAGGGGGTATCTCAGAAAGACGAGAGCAGGGTGGTTTTGGGGCAGGACGTGTCGTCAAGCACCTCCGAGGCAAACGCATGCAGAGGTGTCACCTGAGGTCTGCCGTGTCGGTGGCTGCCCGGCAGCAGAATGCACAAATTCATTGCACCTCAGCTGGGAACACGAGGGCAGGTGACAACACAGGCAGAATCCATCCCCTGTGCCCAGGATGGGTCTGAGCACCCCGCAGAGCAGCAGGAATGAGGACTGAGGGATAGCGGGGGGGCAAAGGAGGGGCTGGGGGAACTCAGGACGGACACAGCATCAGCCCCGGGGTTGGTGTGCCAAGGATGCCAAGTGAGGAGCCAGCTGGCTGCAGGTGGGAAGGAGTTAGACAGCCCTTCCTTCCTCAGCACACCAGAATTGCATGGCAAGCCAGGAGGGAAGGGCTTTAAACGCGGAGGGCAGCAGCAAGTCCCTTCCCCAGGGACCTGGGAAGGAGCTGGTGGGAGGCTGAGCACCCTCCAGAGGTGCCGTGCCGTGAGCCCCCCGCAGCGCGGGGTCTCCCTCCTCACCCTCAGGGCATGTCCCCGCTTGCTCCCCCCTTCCTGGGTGCTGATCTGGGGTTTCTCCCTGCAGCCGCTGCTACCCTCGCCAGGGTGTCCCCGCAGGAGCCTGTCCCTGCTGTCCCCACGTCCCTTGGGGTGTCCCTGCTCCCCAGGAACTGCTGTTTCTCTGGTGGGTGCAGGAGGGACCTTGGGAAGCAGCCAACTTCCTCCATCCAAGAATAGTCTGCTCCCCCCACCCCCCCATTTTTTTTTCAGCTTCTTCCTTTTGAATCACAGAATGGTTCGGGTTAGAAGGCACCTTAAAGACCATCCAGTTCCAGCCCAAGCCATGGGCAGGGACACCTCCCACTAGACCAGGCTGCTCAAAGCCCCGTCCAGCCTGGCTTTGAACACCTCCAGGGATGGAAGTACAAAGCCAGCAACTTGTGACAAGTGAACGGCCACAGTGTGGGTGCTGTGACCGCTGTCAAACAACTATGCCTTGCAGGGCAGCAGCGGCCGTCACTAAACACACACCGAGGGAGAGCCCAGCCCGGGGTTGAGATGCTGCCAGCATGGATGGTGCCGGTTCATCCCAAGCTGCAGGGCTATCGCCAGGCTGAAGGCTGGATCAGCATTGCACCGCTGGCTGCGCTGCCTTCTCGGAGTGAATCCAGGCAGCTGATGCTGTGTTAGCTCTCGCTTCGCCTTACACTGCCATCGGGGAACATGCGGGGACATGGGAGTGGAGCTCGAACAGCCCCTGCCAGGACAAGACATGGACCTGCAGGGGACAGAAGGGACCTGGAGAGGCACCAGCAACCCAGCAGGGACCACAGGCAGCTGTGGTAGCTAAACTGCCTGCGTGTTGGGAGAGGGAGCTGGTGCTGTGCTGGATCTGTCCCCGCAGCAAGCGCAGGGGGTGATGGCCATGCCATGGCTCCACGCCCCCTGCCAGCACAGGCACCGTGGATGCAGTGATATAAACCTTGACCTTCCCCGGCTGGATCACGCAACCCTGCAGCCCGTTTCGCTGCACTCATGGTGGGTCCCCGCAGGGCTACGGCTGTGATGGAGGATCCATGCTGAGCCCTGCAGCCTGATCCTGCTGCGGGAGCAAAGCCAGGTGGCTGGTGAGGTGAACGGGGGACCCTCCTGCCTTGTACACCAGCTAAATAACCGCAGGGCTGGTCTTGAGTGATCGTGGAAGGGGATGTGGGGATGGATCCACGCTGCAGGGACAAATACATGTCACCGGGCATGGTGAAGGGAGACAGAACTTGCCATCATGGTCCTCAGGACGTGCACCAGTGGCATACAGAGGGGACGCCGATGCATTTGTATCTTGTTCGTATTGAGGATACTGCATCTTAACAAAGGCTGGAGAGAGACAATCTTTAATGAAGTGTTCAGCGGAAGGGGACTGACATGAAGGGTTTCTGACAGGAGTCGTCACCAGAGGCACCATCACTGTCACGCACCTGACCCCGAGCGGCTGTCACGCACCAGAGCAGCCTGGCAGCGGGGAGAGATGCTACCGAATAACGGGGGCGTATGTCCTCCATGTCCTGAACGAAGCCCACCGCAACCTTCTTCCTCTTAGCCAGGAGAAAACAGGCCAAGGGATGATGACCTTACACGGGGAAAAAAGCTCTCCCTCCAGGGAGATGCAAGGCGATGAAAGAAATGAAGCAATGCGGGGCGATCCTGGTGATGAAATTAATGCTGTTTGCCTTCCTTGTGATATAAAGTATGCTCCTTTGGCCTGGAAAGCTCGGCACAGAGCCCTACCAGCCGAGCTGGAGCAGAAATTTTCTGCTTAGATAAGCACCTGTACCTGAGAGGGACTTTATTCTCAACACCCACAGAGCCCGGAGGACTTTCAGCGAGCCAGCATTCCCTTTGGGAAACGGTGCAGAGGTGTGTAGCTCCTTAGGGCCGCCATGATGGCACCGGGGTGCTGAGGGAAGGCCTGGGGCCTGGCCGGCAGAACCCCTCCTGAAGATTGTGGGTCGCCGCCGGGGGGGGGGGGCTCAGGCTTAAGATCTATGGGGCGGGAAGCCGCAGGCCTCCCCTCGGTGGGGCAGGGAGGGATGTGGGGCGGGCGGGTTCTCCGCCCCACCGAGGGGAGGCCTGCGGCTTCCCGCCCTGCTGGCCATAGACTCAGGCTAGAGCGCCGCCGCCGCGCTTCCGGCGGGCCGCCATCTTAGGCGCGGGCAGTGAAGCCGCCGCGTTGAAGCCGGGCAGAAGCGTGGTGGCTGCCCTGCGCACCTCCTCGCCGAGGAAAGGGATTTTACGCCGTTCTTCACGCCTCCTCCTCAGGTACCGGCGCTGTTGGCGCAGGAGGTGATGTAGCCTTTCTCCTGCTGTGAGGGGGAGAGTGCCCTCACCTAACATGGCAGCGGGGGCGGTCTCTCCCCGCCGAGAAGATGGCCGCTGAGGGGAGCGGCGCTCTAGCCGGGTGGCGGAGCTCGCTTGGCTGGGTGAGGGGACTGTGAGGGGACCCCCCACCATCACAGGGACATCCCCCTCCTTGCTGCCTCACACGGACCCCCTCTTCCCCCCCGCTTCCAATCTTCCCCGCCCCAGCTCATCCCCGCCTTCCCCAGTCAGGGAGAACCCCCTTTCAGCCTTGGAATCCCCTTTCTGCCTTGCAGCCCCCTCAGTTTTGGGAGGTCTCCCATCCCCTGGTGCGTGAGGCGCCTCTGGGTGGGCGTGGGGAGGGTTTGGGTCGGGGTTACCCGGGGGCTGGCTCCCGGTGGGGGGGGGTTGCTTTGCAGGCAGCCCGTTGCCCCCCCCGCACCCCACCACCCCCCCCCGGCCCTCTTCCCCTCCCAAGGCTGGTGCTGCTGCTCCCTTTTATTTTAATAGTCATATTTTCCACTCCCACCCTCCCTTCTATACTTTGACACAGGAGTGGACCAGCAAGACCATAGGTAGCGGAAGGGTTTGTTCTTGTTCTCCTCCTCCTCCTCCTCCTCCCCACCCCTTAAGGGGCGGTGATCGTGGCGGAGAGGAAGAAAAGGATGCCACGGAAGCTGTTGTTGCCTTATAAATCTGTTTTTTCTCACTTTCGAGCTCCACGGGGGTTGCATGACTCTTTGGCGATGAACGCAGCCAGAAGTGGCTACCGGGTCTTCTCGGCCAACTCCACGGCAGCCTGCACCGAGCTGGCGAAGAGGATCACGGAGTAAGTTCCCTCTCTTTCAAGTTTCTTTCCCCCCGCCCCAGAGCTCCTCTGTGCAGGCAGGCTTTCTTCAAAGCGGTTGGAGAGGCTTTTGGCGTCCTCCCACCTTCCCAAGCCAAAGGCATCTGCCGCGAACACCTTTGCTGTGTAGGTTTTGCACTGCGAGTCTTCAGCAGCTCGGCCCTTCTCCTCCTCAGCACTGGCTCATCCCTCCTAATAACTGAATTTGACCCAGCGATGAAAACGTACCGACTGCTTTCTGCCTTTTGAGTGTTTGACATCCATTTCAATGCTGGAGAGGCTTTGCAGCAGAGGCTGTTACTTTTGGGGAGGAAGGAGGTTAAACTTGGCCGAACAAACCTCAGAAAGCGTTTTAAGTGGTCTGGGAGATGCTCAAAACTTCCTCTGCTGCTTTTTGTGGGGACGGGTCAGCGACCTTGTTTGCTCAACAGCTTCACTGCTCGGGGTGCAGGGAGCATTCCGTGTGCAGACCTCGGTACAACACCTGCAGTTCCACTAACCAAAGTGGATTTCGGTGGGGTAGGGGAGGTAGGCAGCACATGCTAACAAGAGAAAGTTAAGTTTAGGGGTAGAAGTGTGCCCTCTCTTTTTTTTTTTTTTTTTTTTTTTTTTTTTTTAAGCCCATCAATTAGGGCAGAGTTTGACCTTGACTTGTCAGGGATGGATGTGCTGGGCCCTGCTGAATTAAGGGTGTTACAGCTGGCTCCAAAATGGGGCTCTTGGAGCACCGAATTTCCCCTGACACTTGATCTTTTGTTTTGAATTAGTTTGGTTCAAACTGGGGTACTCCTAGCCGAAGCTTTTCTGAGACAGGGATCCATGTACTGGCGAGCTGTTGTCCTAAAGCAGGATTTGAACTTCCTTTCTGCTTTTTCCCAGCTATAGTTCATAGGAAGCTGCTCCCAAAATCAAAAGGACTCAGTGCTTGTTTGCTTGCTGCAGCACGTAGCATCCTTGCTACCCTTTAGGCAGCTGCCGGCCTGTTCCTGTCCTCAAGGGCGTGCTTAAATTGGAAGCGTTACTAAATACAGGTGTGCTGCCACTTTAAACTGCAAGAACATTTTGCAGTTCACCCAGGTAGCTTAATAAACACTGTGTTCAATCCTTAGCACAGATTATCTCCACGAAGCTGACTTGGCTGTTTGTCTGGGATTGCTGGTGTTGATGGGATGCGTGTTGGATAATAGTGATGGACTTCTTCAGGTGTGAGGCGGAGAGGGAAATCCTTGTGTTTGGGAGTGGAGAGGGTTTTTTTGGTTCATGTATTTTTGCTGTATTTGGTCAGTTCGGTATCACTTTCCTTTCACAGATACAACTCTGAAAATAAAGTCTCTTTATATAAAAAGTAAGTTTTGCTGCAACAGATGGGACATGGTTTTACATGGCTTGTCTGGTTGCGTCAACACAGAACATAACAGAAGTCCCCTAGCGACAAGCTCCAAGTTCTCAGGACTGAAAAAGCAAATGGGCAATCTTTATTCTCTGCTCTTTGTCTTAAAAATAACTCACTTTTTTTTTAAAGATGTAACGAGAAGAGACATGGAGCAGGCTTCCCCAGGCCACGGCACACGCAGCTGGCTGTGTGACGTGCTGCTGTAACCCTCTGCAGCGTTCCCAGTGATGCTCTGAGGCTGAATGACAGCAGGATCCAGAGAGTGACCTCCTGTCTGTCCTTCACAAAGTAAACTTTTAATAGAGGTGGTGTGGGCTTTTTGCCTTGGCTCTAATGTCAGCGAGAAAGTCGGATGCTCCGGTGGTGGTATGAGCACAACAGTGTGATACACAGCTACTGGCTAAACAGAGGCTTCAGGACGCGTAGATTTACTGCCTGTAAAATAGGAGTAGTGACCACTGTGAAATGGAAAGGGGTGTAGCATGATAGGCAGATGCGACTTTGTTGGAGGGGGGTGCACAATCTGGAACCGTTCATAGTAAGGATTTGCCCACAGTAAGAAGTGTCCCAAAAATAAAGGTATTTTCAGCATCTTGAGCGGTGTTTTTGCACTAACTTCCCTTAGGAGCTCAGGGGCTCTTTCAACGTGTTTGTAATACATCCCTTGTTTTTTCAGGTTGCAAAAGATGCGTGACTGCTGGCTTTCCCACTGTGTCCCATCCCAGCCTGTACTTTGCTGGGGAGGTCAGTTGCGCCTTTTAATAGAGTTGGAGCAGTCGTATAAGGGTGAGTCTGTCCTCTAATATTGTGCGTTCTTTTTAAAGTTTTTTTATGACCTTTAGCATAAGTAGTAAAAGAACTTTAAAACAACACGCAATATTAGGAGTAGAGCCCCTTGAGACACTTGTGCATCCAGGCTCTGTTGCTTGTAGGTATGATGTTAAAATCAATACTGGCTTATCTTGTTTTAAAATCCCAAGCCTGCGGAGGAGCAGTGTGGTATAAACCAGACATCTGAAAGCTGTTCAGTCTCCTCGCGTCACTTAAGGCAGAACTTCCAGAGTTCCTTTCGATTCAGGCTTTGAGCGTGGCGTTCTGGCACGATTCCGATCTTTACAGTTTCCTATTATGTATTCTTGTCTGGTTATAGGATGAGTGACCAGATAGTTAGTCTAACTTTCACTTTGAGTTTTCAGAGCTTTTGTTTATGTTAGTATCTGCCAGGAAGAGGAGATTGTGCTGGTTTATAAAAACCAAATAACCTTGTGAAACTTTAAATAATAAAGATGTGCCTTAGATTCAGGACCACTGAAACATAAAAAAACCTCATGTGTTTACTTGTATCTTATAAATTGAGAGGGATGATTTTTGGGTTTTGTGGGTTGTTTTTTTTTTTTTTTTAATTCTTGCCCAGATGGAAAGAAAACTCCTGCTGTAATTAGGACACTTGGCACCTGATTACAAGCTGCATTTGCAGGGGAGAAAGATAATTTCTGTGACCAGTGCTGATCCCTAATGGGCCTTGTGTGCTGCTGGGGGGAGGGAGGTCTAGCAAGTCTTTTTAATCTCCGGAGTCCAACAGATGCATTTAGATCTCCTTCTGACTGCAGTGTCTGGCACAGAGGGTACAAATAATACATTCCGCTCCCTGCTTGTGTGTTTGGGTTGGAGGGGATTGCTGATTGAAGCTTGCTAATGCCTCCCCAGTGCTCCTGCAGGTCTGTGTTATGTGGGAAGTGATACTGTCGTAAACTTATTGCAGGCTGTGGATGTGAGTATTCTAGACATTCATTTTGTTTGCAGCACAGAAAATGCTGGTGATGTAAAGATAAAAGCAATGCAGCGAGCTTAAACAATGTGGAGTAATGAGGAAGAGATGGAGACTTGTGTTCTGATCTCTGGTTGTAGGGAGCCAGGGACACAACACTAAAACCAGGGTGGTGTTTTCTGTGAATGAGTGGGAGGTGAGCCCTGCTTTTGAGAGAGACAGCATGTTAGGAGGACTCTCAGCAACCTCACTCAGCTGAAGGAGAATTTCTGATGGGATGAGGGAAGGGTAATGTCAGCCTTCCTCATTAAGTCATCTTGCCAGCATGTGACACTATGGCACAGGGGAGTCAGATCACAGTAACCTTGTGATGCTGCTCTACCCTGTCTTCAAACCCTGTTCTTGCCTTCTGAAAAGAGCTCTTGTGTGGTGCTACAGGACGAGAGGAGGTGGCACCACCTCTTTTCCATCTCGGAAGATGCAGTATTGTGGCAGGAGGCTAACGGATGTTACAGGGTGACACTACATCAAAGAATTTTGGAAAGGGAAAAGAATCACCAACTGAAAAGTAGTGTAGTTGGAGAGGGCTACAGACAGGGGACGGTGTTGGAGTAGGGTGAGCGTGGAGCAGTTGGGCTTTCAGATTTTCAGTGCAGCTTAGATAGAGCATGTAATGTGGCTGAGCAGATTGGCTCTGCGTGGTGGCTCTCTGTGCTGGCCAGTGCCAGGTTTAGGGAAAGTTCCTTCACGAGGAGCAGACTGGTGGGAGTAGAGGAAAATCTGCCTAGTATTTGATGGTAGTTCAGCTGCATGGCTTTGGCATGGCTGGAACAAATGATACAAGTGCTGGATGGCTCTGGGTACAGGTGGCAGATGAGCAGCAGGGACTGTTCTTCAAGTACCCAGTCGTGCCGGGTAAAGGGGGGGCTCAGATAGTTATAAGGATATTTGAACAAAAGATACCGCCTTGTATCCAGGAAGCTGCTGTTTCCTTTCCCTTTCCTGCCTTGTTCTTGAAGTGGGAGGTTAGGAAATACACCGTAGAGCTGCCACTGCGCAACCTCACCCAGATGACTGATCGTTAAATAAAGATTTGCTCAAGTTTGAAAAGCAATTCAAAGTCACACTGTGGCTTGCTTTGGCCACGGTCAAGCACGGAGCATATATCCTCTGCTGTCAGCTCCAGCTCCTTCTGGAGTGAGTCTGTAGGTGTGAGACCAGTGAAAATCTAATAAAGAGGATATTGCCAGAATAAAATAATATCATAGTCAGGGGCTTTGTCTGTATGCAGATTTCTCTTCAAATTGAGGGCTTGCACTGTGAACTGGCTGGAAGCTTCCTTCAGAGATAACTTTACAAGTATCTTTTAGGTGTTTGCCACAGAGTGGGAAAAGGCAATGCAACCTGGTCTGAGTCCTTCCCAGCACTACTGAAACGTGCTTTCATGGCATGAAATACTACAACTGCACTTGCCTCTTGAATTTTGATTCAGCTAAATGTCAAGTCTTTTTTAACTGACTGTCCTTTGTCTCTAGAGCCTGATGCAGTGGCTTCTGACAGTCTTCAGAGGAGCATTTTAAAGTACAGTCTGATACAACCCCATAGTGTTTCCTAAAATACTGCAGTGTGTCACTTCTTCATTAAACTATAGGTGACTTCCAAGCTGTTCATATTTAGGCTGTGAGTTTGAGATGGATTTTATAGACACTCTTGTATCCACAGCTTAATATACTTTTGGCATTTGTTGAGACTGCGGAAAGTTAATCATCTTTCCTGAGCAATGTTTGCAGATAGAGATATTACAGATCAATATAAATTTTTTACTGGCCAGTTGCTCTGAGTAGGATTTTTAAAGAGAATTTTTCTCTTAGATGCTGTCAGGTCCTAGAGGAGTCGGTTTAGTGATCAAACTGGTGTGAGGACGGTAGAGCAGAGCGAGAAGCAAGGCTTTCCCCATCAGGAGCAGTGAGTGGTCAAACAGGGAAAGATTACACCGCAACAGCATTAAAGCTTTAAAAGCTGGGAGCAGCCTGGTGGTAATACCTTGATCCCACTCTGCCCAGCCCTCTGCACTGAGCTTGGGAGGGCTGTATGTGCATAGCTTAACAGATCCCAGTCCTGAAGACTGCTGCTTTTAAAAACAAAAGCAATGCCAAATTGAGTTTCTGTCTCCTGTGGATGGAGAAGGGAGCTTCCAGAAGTGAACCCCTGCTCTGATGTCTGCTCAGTGCTGGTTAAAAAGAGATTTCTGCAAAGACTGTAAAATCAGCCTGACCGTTCTCCAGTCTTAAACACTTCAGTGTCAGCAAAAGCCCCTACCTCCCCATAGCCAAATACCACACGACACAGCAGGGCTTTTTCGATGCACCTTGTTTTGCTTGGAGATGTGATTTATCTACAGGACCTAAAGTATTATTTTTTCCAGAAGCAGCTGTACCTCTCTGTGGGGATGTGTGCTCCGGGTTACCTGTAGTGGCGGCCTTTTCTTTCCTAGTGTAGATCTGCCTGTGTCTGCAGACATGTGATCCAGTAATTGTGGTAACCCCTGTTCTGTGGCTATGCTGAAGCTGAATGCAAACAGAGTTCTTGCTGTCAGTTTAATTCCTCTATTGCCTAAAGCAATGACTGATGGGGAGCTTCTGCATGGAGGGGTTTTGGAGAGAAAAGAGTTGGGGATGGAGGGGAAGATGGGAGAGGTGACGGGAAAGGGGAATTTATCTTTGAACTCTGTTACCAGTGGTTCCTCCCAGGCTCTGTGGTGGCTAAGGCCGTGCTCTGCCCTTGACTTTTGTGTAAATCTTCCTTTTGACCCAAGTCCTGTGGAATTTGGTGTTTTACAACTGGAGCTATACAAACAGTCCCGTCTTTTAATAGCCTTGGCTAAATCAAGGTTTTTATCGGACTCCTGCAGTGGCTGAAGTCTCGGCTTACACAAAGCCTTCAGAAAGGGATTCGGTGGAAGGTGTGCCCCTTGGGTAAACATGCCTCAGCTGCTTTGGTGGAGCTGCCTGTCGGCCCGTCTGCCATGCCTGCAGCTCGCGGGACTGCAGAGCACTGCAGGCAGGGTTGGTGTATGACTTTTGTAGGCAGTTTTATCTCGTATCCTTCTCATTGCCTTCCCTCTTGTTTACTTGCAGTCAACAGTTGGAGCAGAGATGGGATTTATTGTCTGACCAGAGCAATCTGCTACTGCTCATTCTTTTAAGTTGGCAGCTGCTTACTGTCTCTGCCACTGCTATCTGCACCCAGGTTTGACAAGCTGAGCTGTTTAGTGTCCCTCTTTCCATCGAGGAGCAAACTGGCCTTTCCAATTTCTTGTTTCAGTGGCACTGAAACAGCATTGTTGCTGTACAATCTGAATAGGAGGCCGCTGGACACTAGTTTCTTCTTGCCAGTTACATCCTCGCAGAGCATCACAAACCTCCACTGTGTCTGTTTGCCACCTTGTAGCATTGGAAGTGCCACCCTCCAAGGGGTGTTTTGCTGAGATGTGTCCACAAGGACTATTTTAGAAGCTTTCCCTTCTTCTATGAGACGCAGTGTTGACTAAGGGCACTTGCACGGTCTTGTTAATGGATTTATTTTTTTTTTCCCCAGTAGTGAGGTAGGAACGTGCTGCCTGCAGTGAAGTCAGAATGCACGTGCCTCCAAACAGAGCTTGCAAAACTTGACATGTGGTTGTGGAGGAACAAGTGTGAGTCATTAAACGTTTACACACACACACACACACACACACTGGTTTGTTTTGTGTGTATGTGTGATACTTGAGCTTGTTTCGACTTGGATGCCTTGGCAGTGATTAGGCTGAAGCTTAGTATTTGCAAGTGCCTGACCGTCATCGGAAAGACAGTGGGATCACGATGGGCAGTAAGAGCTCAATAGATCCCATCTGCAAAACTCACCTTTACTGTGTGTCTGTCCCTGCGATCCCTAGGCTTGCCTTTGCTTGACTAGCTGCCAGCTCTTTTTTGAAAATGCTGAAGGTACTCAGGATGCCTTTGTATTGCAGCTGCAAGTTTTAACCCAGCAGGGCTGGTGAGAAAAGCCTAATTAAAGATTTGGGTGCGTGTCTGCTCTGGACTGCATGGTCCCTGGGTGATGCTGCAGTCAGTACCCAAGTCGGGCTGGTTACAATCTCACACATACGATTCTCGATGTGAGAGTTTACTCACCAGCCCCAGCCATGGCAAAACGTGCCGCCAGACACGCGATTGGGAATGTGTGCTTGCCAAATACGTGCTAAGCAAATATATCATGTTGCATTTGAGTATCTGTTATCGCAGCTGTCCCAGGCGTGCTTTCCAGGCCAGCTTCTAGCTGAGACCTCCAGCTTGCGGGCTGATAGCTTAGTCCAGCAGTAGCTGGTGGGCCAACAGCAGGCCAGTGAGGGGCTGTCTCGCTCATTGACTTCTGAAAAAACAAATCTTTGTGACAATTGAAGAACAAGGCTGAGTCTGTGGCTGAGGAGGTGGAGAGAAACTGACTGCTGAAGGCAGTAGAGTCAGTGACAGATGTGGGCTCTTTATTCAGTGGTAGTCCTGATTTGCAAAATTTTGGCATGTGTCCAGGTAAATACAGTATATGTGCAGACAGGAAACTACCGCCATAATCAATGTGTTGAACAAAGGTATTTTGCAGGCATGAACTCTTTCCTAATCCAGCGTGTGGGCACGGCCCACTGAGCAGACCCAAGGTGAGAGGAGGGACTTGCCAGCTGAGTTGCAGCAGCACACCTATCCCAAGCATCTTGCTGGTGCAGGGTCTCTCAGCTGAGGCTCACTGTTAAAGCACATGTGCCCCTAAATACTTACTAATACAGAAGTGTCACCTGAAGGGAAAAGTCTGCCTTTTGGAGCATTTAAAAAATGCTCTTCGAAGTGAATCTTTATTATATAAGAAAGAACCTAAAAAACAAATGGAGCTACTGTAATCTTTGTTGTGATGAATGTTGTAGGTTTGACTTTTTAGAAGGGAAAGGAATAATTTGAAAAAAAATCAGAAAAACTTTTTTTTTAAGTTAAAGTCTCTTCAGTCTGCTGAGTTATTTCAGAATGAAGGTTGGGAGGTGGGGTGGGAAGAAATAGACGTGGGAGTCAGGAAAAAAAGTGATTCAGTTGCCAGTAATTGAATCTGAGTAAATCATTGATGTTCAGTTCCACAACAGATCCACCTAAGGTAGCATTGCACGGGCCAGGCAAGATGTCCTTTGCTGTATCTTGGGAGACGTGGCCTCTGGTCAATCATACAAGGACTGGCTCTTACAAGTACAGTGTTGATGTGCTGCAGAGCAGTGGTGCCCCAGGGCCCTCCTTGGGGACCTCGGAGGGAAGGAGACCTTGGGGAAGTGGTTTCGCAGCCTGGCTGGTGCACTCAGCTACCTGTTGGGCAGTGCTGCGTTTTATTGGTGTGTAATGGTTGGTCCAGTCTCTGCTTTGGATCACAAACTGCTGGGTTCCTCCATTTTTAATTTCCTTTTTTCTCTCCAGGCGTCTCGGTGCTGAGCTGGGGAAATCTGTGGTGTACCAGGAAACTAATGGAGGTAAGAAATCTTTACTATTTGCAACTGTTTTAAAGTAATCTTAAAAATACTGGCTAACTCCATCAACCAGACCTGTCTAATAAGTGCAGTGATTCAGCTGTGATGTTACTGCTCCTCCTGGCAGTGCTTAACCCCCATGTCTGACCTTGGACGAAGCAATTAAATGTGTTCTTTGTTTTCCCCTGTTATCTCATTTGTCTGCCCATGCTCTTATCTAAGGGAGAGCCCTACCTTGGGTGTTACCTGCTATAAAATCTTATGTGCTTAGCAAAACATCTCCTAGATTTAAAAGTAATGGCCGGCTTTCTAAGTGTCTGCCTTGTAAACTTTTAAATTATCCCCTTCTTACAGGCTTCCCCTGCCACAGACAGTTTACAGCTGCCCTAGCAAGGACCTGTCCAGTTGCTTTAAAGAGCTCAAATTCAGGGCTGTGCTGGGCACGGTGTGTCTTGGAGCTTGCTTTCATCTCTTTAAATGTAGCAAGCATCCATTTTCAGATGCTGGGCTAAAACAGAAGGATATTGGCTAACAGAGTTCAGTGGCTAAGAGTAATTTACTGTTTCAAGACCTCAGTTACCTTATTTGCAAGAGAGACTAGAACCAGGAAGCTGATACAGGTGAGAGGAAGGGATGGAAATGGTGCTGACTCGGCATGAGGATTTATGACAGTGCTGCTGCTCTTACAGCCAGAATGGGCCACGTGGTGCATAAGCTGCCGAGGTTATGGCTGGCTTGGCTGTTGCGTTCAGGTTAGAGAGAGCTCGCTGCCCTTTGGGGCTAGTTTTAAATCAGGGCACTTGCTGCAAGGCCTGAAGTCATTCTTCATCACTGCACAGCAAATCCATCTGCTTTCAGCAGAGTCCCTTAAGGTTATTGACAGTGCCCAGGCAATTAGACTTTGAATTTGGTAGATATTTCTCTCCTTTTGCTTATCTCTGCCCTCTAGTTCATGACTGTGTGGGAAACGAATGGCTAAGACAGGCACCTTGGGGAAACCTGGTGTCATTGCTTTGCCTTTGCAGAGCTGCTTCAGGGCTCGGCTTTTGTGTTTGAGCCTGGGACTGTAGGAATTGTGTTCAGCAGAGACCCAGGTTTCCAGCTCATGTCAGTGTTGAAATGTCTTGACCTTGATATTGAAATTGGGGTGTTCTCCGTCTGAACTCTGTACTGCGGGTGTTGCCTTGGGCTTTCCAGCCTGTATGGAGCTGACCCCGCTGTAAGCTGCAAAAGAGCCAAGTTACCATCTTGGAAAGTACTAAAGGTTGTTCTGCTTTGGGTGGTTCATTGTTCGCTAATGAATGTGGCATTGACAGCTTTCATCACTCAGCATGGAGAAGTGGAAAGGATCTCTCATTGAGAGCTAGGTAATTGTCTTCTACGCGTAAGAGAACAGCTATTCAGCCTGGTTTTGCATTGTAAATACAACGAACTTACTGGTGTGTCATGTCAGCTCTTTACTTCCAGGGACCAGCCTTTGGAAAATCCCCTTGGCTCATCTGTGTGTAAATCTATAATCTGTAAATCTGATGTTTGGAAACAAAACTGACTCTGTTTTCAATCCTTTTCAGAAACAAGAGTTGAAATAAAAGAATCTGTCCGCGGACAGGATGTCTTCATTATACAGACAATCCCCAGGTAAGGGACTTGTGGCTCAGTTTTACAGCTGTGATGTGCTTTGAATTTCTGGTTCAGCAGATTGTTCGATAAGTTTGCTCACGGTTAGCCAGCATCGTAACCGGTCTATTTCCGGTGTTGTCATTTCTTTGACTTCCATTCAAGACACCACATAGCGTTAAGCTGTTAGAATTCCCAGAGGATCGCCTGCACCACAGCAAACTGAAAAGCTTCCCATCAAATAGCATAAGTGTGTCACTCGAGGCAAGAGCAAGTATGACTGATAGCTTCAAGTGAAACATCCCTGGTCTGTGTGTTGGTGTCCTTGCAGGCTCAGTTGCTTGGTGATTTCTGACTGGCATTTCCATTTCGGGATGCGTAATTTCCTCTGCCTTCCAATTACCAAGCAGCAGAGCCAGCAACAAACAGCAGCTATTGCTTTCATTACAGGTTGGATTACTCTTCCCCTTTCACTGTAGTGATGTGAAACTGAGCTCAGGTGGAAGCCGGTAGCTTCCCTCCTGCACTATTACAGTTCTTAATAATGTTAGGCATTTTTTTAAGTGGCCCTTTTTGGCTTTTATTTTGGGCTCTTCTAGCCTTGGAGTAAGAGGAAGAAGTGCTGCGAGTAACCAGGGGGCTAGAAAACCAGCTCTAACCCCAGGAACCTTGCTGCTCGCTGGCTGAGGAAGACTGTAGCGAGATAGCACTGGTACGGTGAGAAGGGAGCCTACATACAAGTGATAACTGCAAAATGATCAACCAGGAGTAGGGGAGGTGCTGTTTTCAGAGATGAGGTATTGATAGGATGCCTTTTGCACAGTTAGCAAAACAAGGCTATTCCTGCTCTAATAGCCTTTTCCAAGTTACAAAATTCTGCTCAGATTTTGGAGATCACAAGAACTAATAAGTACCAGAGTTCACGTGGGTAGCAGAATGCCCTTGAAACAGAATTTTTCCTTGCTTGACAAAGAAATAGAGCCCAGTGAGAATTCAAGTTCATTTTCTCTTTTACAGTGCTTGGCCTGTTGTTAAAGAAATCAGTAGGACTACAAGATTAGCTTGGTCACTTCTGGAATTCCTCTTGCAGGCTGAGACATTTTCCTAGAGCTCATCTCTCTCCAGAGAGGTGCTCCAAGAGTTTCCTCCCTCAGGGAGCAACTAAATCTCTGCAAGACGGAAATCCACTGATGCAGGATTATGTTTCAGGTGAATAGTGCTGTTCTCCTATCCCTTGTGAGAGCATTCTCTGAAATAACTTGTAACTGAGAGCTGTGTAAACGTGAAACAGATAAGGTGTTTGGAGAGAGATAACTCGGAGCATTAGGGACAGCAATAGTTTTGGGAGGAGAAAACCTCCCCTGCTTTAGCTTGTTGATCCCCTTGTTTTTCCATAAACTGAATTAAACGTTATGGGCCAAGAAATGAATCCTCTTTAGCCACAATGTTCAAAGCCCTCCAGGTGAGGAGCCACAGTTGTGCAACCAAGTTATCTTTTATACTTCAGCTGCAGCTATCCCTTGTTGCATTGCTTGAGAGGAGAGGTTCAAGGGCATCTCAGTTTTGCAGTGGTTTTCAGGGAGCTTTTCAGCAGAGTAAAACCACTGTGTTGAATAAGCTGAGAACAGGACTTCAGCACTCAGTAGCTGTTTGAAAATCAAACAAAATATTAGGACTTAATGGGAAGGGAGTAGAGAGGGAAACAAACTTGTTATGCTGCGGTGTGAATTCACAGCCTGCATCTTAAATGCACAGAGAGAGAACAGGAAGATCTGAATATTAGATACAATATCCCTGTCCAAAAAGCAAATAGCAGAACTAAAAAAGTTATGAAGACAGGTATTGTCCAAGACTGTTGGTTTGTGGACTCGCATTCGTATGAGGGAAAACCAAATGCTCATGTTTAGACTGTAGAAAAATGAAGGAGGTGGTGGTTTAATGATACACTAAAAGCGAAAAGAGTCTTTTAGTGATGAGTGTTGGTGCTGGTTGTTGCAAAGTTGATTGGCAGCTTCACATAAGCCATTTGCTCAACCCTGAGAAAAGGGATCTTCAGGAATGGCTCAGGTAGGGATGGGGAGCAGCGAGGGAGGCTGAAGAGGGGTGGTAAACAGGGTGTTGGGGATAGCTGAGCTGGCTCTAAATGTCCTGGTGATGAGCTGACAGTCCCTGTGTGCAGTCTTGGCTCTGGCTTTCCAGCAGTAACTATGAGCGTGGCTTCAAGGCAGGAGGCAGGGAGGGCAGCGAGGAGTCGGGGATGCTCTCCTGGGTACCTGTTTTGGAGATGCTGTGGCTGGGATTCCACTGCAGATGTTATTTCCCCCAATTAGTCCCCACCCCAAGCCAGGTCCTTGGATGGGGTCAGTGCCTCTTGCAGCAGAGCGGATCAGTGTGACGACTGGCTCAGAATGAAGCATCCAGGAGGATGCTCCTCACCTAGATGAGCCCCCCAGCCCACCCACCCTGGAAGGGTGCCCTGCTGGAAGGACAGATGCATCCACCTCTGCCTGGTGCCTGTGCCGGCTGGTCTGCAGGAGCTTCCCAGAGTCCAGCATGGGGTCCTGCCTTGAATATTGAGAGAGGTGTTTCTCCTTGAGTAATTTCCCAATCTATACGGCTACCAGTGTCCCACAACAGCACCAGGACTGTTGATGCTCTTTGAAATAGATGGTAACCCTTTCTCTCAGGAGCAGTTGTGTTCTCTATCTGCCTTCCATGTGAATATATATATTTTTAAAGAGTAATTTGAAAAATAATGATGGAAAACAGTGAATTTCGGGAATGAACTTTAAATAGGCTTAAACTTGGCCACTTTGTTTTTATAAAACACTGATAGTAGCATTTTTTTCTCCTCTCGCGGCCCCAGTGGCACAGCTAAAACACCGAAGGGAAGAAACAGTTCTTTGTTTGCTCGTTGTCCTACGTGGCAGGGGGCTATGTTTTATGTAATTCTTGGCTGGGTGCTTCCGAGCTAACAAAGCTTGCTTGTGTGTAAATGGCATTGTGCGCAAGGGCTAGCGGAGCCAGTGGGAGAACAGAGACCCAGAGCGCTCACAAATGAAGAGGCACAAACAGAGGTTAATTTCTGAAGGAAGGGGGAGTGATGGAGAAGTGGAAATGGTTAGAGGTTTGTCACAGGTCACACAGACAGAGGCTTGGACAATGGTATCTCTGAGCTCTTGGGGAAGCCGTCCCCGGTGGTCAGGAGGAAAACAGGTCCTCGAGCAATGCCTGGGAACATTCAAAAAGCTCTGCCGAGCTTTAAGCTGCTCTCTGCTGTTTATTCCTCTGCTGATGGGTGGAAAGATGGCCCGGTCAGACCCTGCTCTGTCACCGTGGGCTCCACGACTGAGCCCTCCTGGGGACCTGTCTGGGGAAGTGGTGTGTCATTTGAGGCTGTCCCTGCTGAAACCCCTCCCCAAGCAAGGGTGTCTGCATTGTAGGAGGGTGGCCTGTCCCTCTGTGTTCTCTGAAGTGCATGTTCCTCAGTTCCCAAATGGTCTCAAGTCAGTTTGTGACAATGCAGACGGAGTTTCTTGGTCTTGGTTTTAAGGAACTAAAAGGGCTTGACTTTTTTTTTTGTTGTTTTTTTTCCCCCTTCCCAAAATGAATTAAAATGCAGATTAACACAATCCTGCTGGGCCACACCAGTCATCATGGTGAACTGAACTGAAAACGGGGTTTTACATTTATTCCTTGCTGTGGTCTACAGATATGTTCTGCCTGTGTTGCTTTTTTTTTTTTTATTCTTTCAAGAAACAGTCATTTAGCACTTAGTGTGCAGTTGTTCCTTCTATCTATAGATAAGCTAGATAGTATGGAGATGCTGACCTCCACCAGTGATGCATCTGGACTTTGTACTGCTCCAAAATGCAGCATATGTTAAGGCAGAAAAAATAACCCACCTTTACGTTGAATTTATTAGGGTATTTTTGACAATGTGGATGAAGCTGTGTTGGCTGAATGCGTGCTGCTTCTTTAAAAGACGGTTTTATTTCAAAATACTCTGTATGAAGTGACATTATTTTTTTCCAACATAAATGAAAAAATGTTTTGTTTTGTTGTGATGATGGAGGGAAATCATTACACATCTCATGTTAGAATAGAAAATCAAATTCTGGTCCATGGCTCTTGAGTGCTGGAGTCAGGTGCTGTACATATAACAGTTGATTGTAATGGGCTGTGGCATGATGGATGGAGCTATAAGATTACAATCTGGGTCTTGCATACACATTAGCATAAGATGTAGCATTATTTGCTTAGAAGTTTGGTGAGGAGAGGTATGGGTATAAAAGGAGTTTCGTTGGAAAAACACCTGCTAATATTTGGAATGGTTTTCAAATCTCCTAGAGATGTGAATACCGCTGTCATGGAGCTGCTGATAATGGCATACGCACTGAAGACTTCCTGTGCCAGGAACATCATTGGGGTCATCCCTTACTTCCCCTACAGCAAACAGAGCAAGATGAGGAAGAGGGGCTCTATAGTCTGCAAGCTGCTGGCTTCGATGCTCGCCAAGGCAGGTGAGTGTCACAGGGAGCAGCAGAACGGCAGGCTTGGACGCTGCAGTGCATCCCGCTGCTGGGCATCCTAGAGGGCATCTGCCTGTCCATTCCTCACCCATTCGATGTTAGGACGTGCTGCCGAGCCCTTGAGCCACTTTGGGGGAGTTCATTTTCTTCAGCTTAGTTTTATTTCTTTGTAACTTACGCCTGGGGAAGTGGCCTAGAAGTGTCATTGAAATACAGTGTCAGCCGTGACTTACCGCATGCCTGTTTCTCATTATGTCTTTGGAACTTTTTACGTTAACCTGTTTATGCTTATTTTATCACATGGCATAATAGTCTGAGTAATAGCTAAAATAGTCTGGAAAATGGAGGTATTAGAGGAACTCCAGCCTTGTGGGAGTTGTCTCAATTCATTGTTATCTTTTCTTTTTTTTTTTTTTTCCTTAGGTTTAACACACATTATCACTATGGACCTTCATCAAAAGGAAATTCAAGGCTTCTTCAGCTTCCCAGTAGACAACCTGAGAGCGTCCCCTTTCTTGCTTCAGTATATACAGGAAGAAGTGAGGTTACTCTAGTTCTATATATATCAACTTGTCTTAATGTGATAGCAGCGTTGGGCCTCTGCTTATGCAGAGGTTGTGTTGTCCAGCTAGGTCAATCTTTCTGTTAATGAATTCTTTCTTAGGGGATACCTATTGCATGTTTCTTAGGAAAGTGGGAAAATATTATATTGTATGATTGTACCTGGATAGAAATTGAACTCTTGACCATAAGCAGAAGACAAGCTTGCGCTCTGTAGAGTTAGTGCCATTGCGAGATGCTGTTTATGCTTCTGCCTCTAATCACCTTTTAAATCCTGTTAAACTGTCTCCCCTTGCCCTTTGTTCTGCGGTGGATGTCTGATTGCTCTGAATTATTGATAGACTTTGTCTTGGGCTGAGTGTAGGAATGCTGAGCACAGGAGCGCTGGGGGCAGGGCATAGTGGTTTTATTTTCCATGTGCAAAAGATGACTTATGCCCACATGGTGAGAGCAAGGCTTCTCTGTAGAGGGAGAGCAGACTCTGGGTTCACACCTCCCAGACAGAAGTAGCTGCAGGCGGTCCATGCAGGGTATGTTAAACACAGTGGATGTTCCCACCTTTGCCCATTTTAAACATTTTTTGCTCTGCACGGGCACTGGGGCTCTGTAAGCTGGTGAGACCTGGGGTTTGATACCTCTGGCCCCCAGGGCCCATCACTACACCTTCCCCTTCTTCCCCACGCTGCGTGCGGTGCCCTGTGTCTCAGCTGCGCTCAGCACTGCAGACCAGGCAATAACTTGTGGGCACCAGCAAGGAAGGAGGCACAGAGCTGCAGTCGTGTGCAGAAGTAGGACCTGCAGTATTGCCTGTACTAAACTTATTTGTGTTACACTTGGGACAAAATACACAAATTCTGGTGGTGAAAAGGAGTGTAATTGCCTCTCTAGTTTCTTGCCACAGAATGAGGATGTGGGTCTGGGGAAGGAGAGTGGTGTGATTATTCATCCATGTATCCAATCAGTTACTCACTAGCAAGAACATCTTTACTGAAATAACTTTTTATTACATCTAGATTCCAGATTACAGAAACGCGGTTATTGTAGCCAAATCTCCTGATGCAGCTAAAAGGTAAATGGATGCTTTACTAGCTGGTTAAAGTAACTTGGAAAAGATCTGGGCTGATGGGAAATATGCCAAGAAAAATATGGGAGGGCCTCAAATGGATCAGCAATCTGGTCCATAGGTTCTTTGTGGCTGGAAACAGGATGGATGTTTGTAGCGGTGCAGATGGGCAGCTGAATTTTGCAGTCTGACCCTGTGGGAGTGAACTCTGGAGGTCTCTGCTGCTGCAGAGCTACGTGGTTCACCTGAGGCCAGGATCAGCCTGCAGAAGAGAAGGCTCCAGGGAGAGCCTTCCAGTACCTAAAGGGGGCCTATAGGAGAGATGGGGAGGGACCCTTTATGAGGGATTGTAGCAATAGGATGTGAGGGGTAATGATTTCAAACTTGAAAGAGGGGAGATTTAGATTAGATCCCAGGAAGAAATTCTTCACTGTGAGGGTGGTGAGCCCCTGGCCCAGGTTGCCCAGAGAAGCTGTGGCTGCCCCATCCCTGGAGGGGTTCAAGGCCAGGCTGGATGAGGCTTGGAGCAACCTGGGCTGGTGGGAGGTGTCCCTGCCCATGGCAGGGGATTGGGACTAGATGGTCTTTAAGGTCCCTTCCAACCCAAACCATTCTATGACTCTATGATCAGACTTGCTGCATGAGTTGCAGCAGTGCCTGACCATTTTGGAAAGCACTTAGCATATTGAGGAATGCCAGGACATCCCTGGTGGATCCAAGGGGTAGGGTGGGCTTTGGGATATTAGGAGGACTGAAAAGTCGCTTCCAGTGAAGTTTTTTGCTGGGGAATGGCCACAGAGGTGCAGCCTTTGTTTGCCCTGTGGGGTCTGGGAGACGCCTGCCCCATTGGGCTGTGAAATTACATCACCCCAACGTCTTCCTGACATGCTGTGGTTGTCCTGCAGGGCTCAGTCTTACGCTGAGAGACTACGGCTGGGACTAGCAGTGATCCATGGAGAGGCTCAGTGTACAGAGCAGGACATGGATGACGGACGTCACTCCCCTCCGATGGTCAAAAATGCAACTGTGCATCCTGGTCTGGAGCTGCCGTGTAAGATTAAGCTTCTCTGCTTACCCTTGGGCAAAAAAAGGGAAAAGTTTAGTGGGAAATTGCTGTCAGTTTAGCTCTGTAGGTATAACCAACCTAATGGCAGTTGGACCAGTGGCATTTTTCTCATGGAAAGGCTGATAGCAGCAAGTTGTAGGAGAAGGTACAGGGGAAGGTTTTTATTTAACTTTTTCTGGCCATGCAGAGCATCAGTATTTGTTCTCCTTGGCTGTTCCCACTCAACAGCGTGGGGACTGACAAAACTCTGATACAGGTGGCGCTTTTACAGCACTCGGTGACAAAACTCATTGAGCTCATGAAACAGGAAAAAAAAATGCAAAAGTGTAACTAACATGGGAACAGCCACTGAGACAGGCCGCTGTCCCCAGCGTGGAGGGGAGGGCTGGCCTTTGTCTTCCCCTCCTGCTGCAGCCGCTATTACTGCTGGAAATTTTCTTCATCTTGGCAGCCAGGTGATCATGTTCCGGTGTCTGCTTTGACAAGGTTTTGAGGCTTGTGTGGCTAGTGTGAATAGGTTCTCCAAGAGCATTGCTGAGCTTCTTCCTGTGCTCTTGCCTTCAGTTGATAAGCTGCTGATTTGGGAGCACAGAACAAAGTGAAAAAGGAGGAAACCTGTATTCTGGGAAATGCTGGCCTCTTAAGATCGCTTGTATTCCTGCAACAGCAGCAGTCAAGCAACAACAGTATAATCAAAACCCGGCTCCCTCTTGGGAGGGTTTTAGCTTTCTAGGTAGATGGTGGTAGGACAGAAATGATGAGTGCAGTGAACGTGGCTGAGAACCAAGCGTGGGAAAGGATGCATGCTGCTGTGTGTGGTAAGGAGCCATCCATCATGCAGCCAAACTTAATTATACTGGCACTGGCTAGGGCTACTGATAAGCGTCTCCTCTTTTGAAGTTTAGGGACAACATCCAACCAGTTTGTGGGCAGGTTGTGGTGGGGAAAGGCAAGTAAGACTGCAGGCGTTTTTCATTACCCCAGTCATTGCTCACCATAATACAATCAGTTAAACAAAGCTTATGTTGCTGGTGAAACTCCTCTTGGGTGTTGGGGGACAAGTGGTGTTTGGCAAAGGAGTTTTGGACTTCATCTTGATTGTCCCCCTTCTGACAAGGGGAATTTTTTTTCATGCGCTTTCAACAAAACGTGAATTTGCATGGTTACACTCTTGGCCTTTTCCTTCCCCTCCTAATCCGAAGAGGATACTGACCTCCAAAATATCCCCGGATGACATTTGTCTGCTACCAGGGCATTGGTGCGACTGTATCTTTATTTAACCGTGTCACTTCAAGGAAGCTCAGCTGTGGGATGTTGTGCTGCTGGAGAGCCCTATAAACAGTAGCTCATAAGGGCAGTTTAGTCTTGTTTAGTTGTCCAGTTTAGTTACGATTTCAGTGGAAAATGGTTTTCAGTCCTCAGCTATCGAAACACGAACTAATTTGCTGTGTATCACCACTTTCTTATTTTATCTCCTGCAGAAACTCTGCCCTTGACCAATGACCTTCCATTCCTGCATGCCTAAGGCACAAATGTAAAACAACGAAGCTGTGGCTTGGTAGCTGTCTGTCGGGGGTGAGATGTGGGGTTGATTATGGGGTGAGATTGTCCAGAACCCTCAGCAGAAAGTTGGTTTTCTTTCCAGTTTTCTAATCTTAATAGATCCCTGGTTTTGAGCGAGCTGGGCTGTGTTACTGGAGGTACAGAATACTGAGGTACTATCTGTCTAAAGCAGTCTGTGAGCTTCTAGTGCATCCTGGTTGTGTCACAGCCTCTGCCATGGATCCACGCTCTGCCAGACAGGTGAAAATGCAGCTAGGGTTAGGGATGGCAATGCTGTGAGTGTTTGTGCTTACCCTCTCATCTACGCCTCCTTTCTTGTCCGATTCAGTCATTTGAAGAGTGTCTTCCCGCCTCAAGTGGCACATCAAACAAAACCCTTCATCAGCTCTTCCTGCTGTGTGTACCATCACCGGCAATCCTGGTGGTGTACGGTCTGATGGCAGAGGGAAGCAGGGTTCAGCTATGTCCCTGTATTGTCCTTTGTGAAAGGTAGGACACACGCTACACACCCAGAGCTGTATGCTTCCTTACACCAAAACTGGCTGGAAAAACCTCCGGTTGTCAAAACAGAACCAGTCTGCACGTCCGCCTGGCTCAGCTGCCACAAACCTGGGTCTGGGCAGTCAGCAGTGGGGTGCTCCTGAGGAGTGGCTGAGACTAACCGTGGAGCACCCTGCTCTGGGCTACAACCAGGTCAGTGTGGAGCGTCCTATCCTTCCTCTCTACACTCTGCAGTTCCGGGTCCCTGGCATTTGTGTTACAGTCAGAAGAGAGGCGAAACCCATGTCTGGGAGCAGCCCCAGAGCCCTACAGCGATGACTTATGCTTTATGCCATTCTTCACGGGCTTCCTAGTGAATTGGCTGGGCTGCTGCGTCCTGGCATGCACCTCTTCTCCCTGTTCTAGTAGAGATCATGTGCCTTTAATTAACGAGTGTTATGCAGTGTAATGGCTTATTTATTGTCCTGAGAGCGTAGCCTGATGTGATACTCGGATTTGGTGGCATATGGGGCCATAACAGAAAAATGCCAAAGGTGCTTCCAATTGCTTTTCTTAAAGTGCTGTGCTAAAGTGGCAGCAAGAGCTCACGTCACTCAAAAACCAGAAATTGGAGCCTTTGAGGCAGGATGTCACTCCGAGGTTATTCCCTTTGATTGCGTGCTCTTTGTCTTTCAAAGCTTGCAGCTGGCTTGAGGCTGTGCTTTAACAAATGCAAGTGGACTCTTTGCATGTTTCCTCCTCCTTGAGAAAAGCAGTGGAGCACCATCTGTTAAATCATTTCAGTGGCTTTGAAATTCACTACTTTATACAGATAGCTAATGGCCTGCTTCAAACCCAGAGCCCAGCAAACTGCCGTGAAGGAAGGGAGTTTGGGTGAAAAACTGGAGTGACCATAGGTCTGTTCCTACTTCCCTACGCCCATCTCTTTCCCGTGTTTAGGCTGGGCACCGGGACGTTATCTGTCCTTCCAGGTTTATCTCTTCACAAAACAATTCGTTCCTGAGCAGCCTTTTGATCATAGACTCTGTTGTAAATGCAGCATTATTTTACTTGGTGATTATCGCTTTCACGCACGCTGTCAGCTCCAAGTAGAATTTGGTATAGCATTCCTTAACCCGTTTTTGACCGCTTAATTAAGGCAACAGGTTTATGCACCTGGGCACGCTGTTTCTTTGTGCCAGTGATCATCTCCCCTTTAACGCGTGGTACTTTGGCCCATATTACTCATATCAAAATGAAAGTGCAGGTTAGAGTTTGGCTGATTAACTTATTTCCTCACCACCCCTCAATGTTCTTTGATATTCTTGTTTTATAAAAATAGTGGTTGTTTTTTCGTTCTCTTGTCTTTATTTTTTTTCCCCCTAAAAGCTACAGATACCACAAGCGTCTTTTCTTACTCTCCAGGAAAAAAACCAACTCTTTTAATATAAACTCGTACATTAAGCCAAAGGGTTATGCCAGGCAGGAGTACAGCTTACAACTTCTGTTGCCCTCTTTTGTCCACATAAAAATAGAGGTTTTGTGTCTGAGAGAAAAATGTTCTCTATTATTTGAAACTTTTTTCAAGTCACCTTCTTGTAGCAGTTCTGACTTGTGCATCGTGGTATGTCCAAAGATTTTGAAGAAACTGGCCACAATAACCCTTGCGTAAGCTCTCACCATGTTGGAGCAATCAAAGTTCTCTTGCAATTTGATGTGGTTGTGGGTAGATCTTTGGCTTGCAATTTTTTTTCTTTTCTTTGCAGAGAAAATTGAACAAGAAAAAGGGAGAACATCTCTTTAGGATCCGGGTAGGTCGACGTGTTGCCTACCATACTTTAAAAATAAAGTAAAAATGGAATGCAGCATTTAAAAACGGACAAGAGATGCGAAGCACTGCTAATGTTGCTAGCTGCTGTCTTAGCCTTTGAGCATAGTAAGGAATGTGCCTGCTTCCCTTATGGAGTGGGAGGATGCTGATTTGCTGAAACTTCATATGTTTATCAGTAGAACAGTGCTGAATTTCAGCTCCCTCAGGTCTTAGAAAAGTGTTTTCCCTATCCTGGCTGTTGTAAACAGAAATGGTACTCGTCTGTGGATGCACATGAAGGATGGGTTGGCAGCCAGATGTAATCCTTTTGGAATTTCACAGCTCCCACCAGGACTTTTGTCACTGTCCAAACTAGATAATAAACTAATAACTAATCTAAGCAGGTATGTAGTGCCTGTAATTGAAATTTATGGTCTACTTATCTCTTGTGACGATTAATCCTGGTTCATTACAAGTACTCTTCCTTCTCGTAAGAATATTTTCCTTTCAGGATTTAGGCATGACTTTGCATTTGATAGGAGTGTCAGAAATAACAATGCAAGGGAGGCTGGGGAATCTGTGCTCCAAAGAGCAATTAACTCTTTAAGTCCAAGGTAGCTGTGACTTTAGCTGCAAAACCTAGCAGTGAGTAATGTAACTTTGGTCAAAACAAAACTACTGAACACCTTTTATACAATTTTGGTAGGCTTACAGAAAACCAGTTTGTGAGGTAGGTCGTGCATATGAAGAAGAGCACTACAGGTGAATCTTTGGAGCTGTGGTCCTTATAATTGTTTTCATCGCATCCCTCGGTCTGACTCACTCAGCCAGCTGTGCTGGCACTCTGAGCATTCCCAGGCACTGATGAGTTGTGGGAATAGTACTGGATCAGCCTGCTGTGCAGGATGGGGAGTTTCATGGAGGACTTTGTTGACCCAGGAGGGCAGAAATCAATGTTTAGACAGGCTTTTTGATGGGCAGTGGCTTGTGTTCTCATGCTGCTCAGGTATTATATGGAAGTAGGTTATCTTAAAGAAGAAAAATCTTGCTATCTAGGGCCTCCAAAACTCCTCGGCACGTGAAAAGCCTCTGTGGCCAGAATCCTGGCAAGCCTTGAGCTTATGAAGAGGAGAGGTACAAAGTGCCTTGGTAGGACGCTTCTATGTTCTCTACAGGGAGTGTAGCAAATCTGGGAGGGGTGGAAGTGGGCCAGGTAAGCGTTACAAATGCTGGATGTTCGTCTTTCCTTCAGTGGTTAGACCAGCCCAGATATCACCTATCACATGCATGCCCACCACTGTGTCCTTTCATGCTGGGGTTTTTTGTACTGCGTTCTCTGTATAAACCAGCACCCTCTGGCAAGTAAGAGGTTTGGCTTCTGCACAGCTAGTCCCTGGCTAGTGTCAGAGGCTGAGTGCCGTTCAGTGTGAGTCTGAAGACTGTGTTACGTATGGACACTCTCAGTGCATCTTAGTTCATAACTTTGTTATTTTTCACACTGCTGCTGAAAGCTTTTCGGGATAAGGGATAAAGCCTGTTAAATGTGTAGTTTTTGCAAGAGCCATGTCAGGGCACAAGTAGAGCCGGGAGGGAGTGGAGCCTTATTTCCTAGTTCATCTCTTCACCAGGTGTCAGATAGCACAGCTCATCAATGTGTACTTTTTCTCTCAGTTGCTGCTTGCACTGAGTTTGTAGAACTGAGTTTGAACTGGATTTTTGTCTTGCTCTTTTGGTTAAAACACTAAAAAAAAAAATAAAAATAAAAAAATCAGCAAACTTTTGCTTCTGCAAGCTTCCTTAAGCGTTCTTTTCCTGAACAGGTACTCTTAAGGTCCTTACGCCCTCTGAAAGAGCCTTGTGTGTTTGGTGGTATGAGAGAAAGCAAGCAAGCTGCAGTGCGAGTCTCAGATCTTTCAGGTGAATTAGTGAGTCCAACAGGTGAAAAACTGCAGCTTGTAAAGCATGTGCCCTTTGAGAGGAGTTGCTCGGAGAAGCCCATTTGTTGTTCCCAATCGTGAGATACCCCCTTTTTTTTTTTTTTCAAGTCCTGTTCTAGAGCGCAAAGAATGTCACTGGCATGTCCCGTAAACTATGTGCTGCTTTGTAGTTCTCCTTGCACAGGGGTCTGTGAAGATATTTGGATTTGCTTACTGTCTTGGAGGTCAGTACGAGGTCCCCACAGAAACTGAGAGCTTCATCTTTAGGCAGCACTGCTATTCATTTAAGGAGGAAAATGATGGTTAAACCAGTGGTTACCCACTTAGGTGGGTGTCAGGATAATGTAAAGCACATGTCTGTATCTGTGGCAATATAAGATGTAGTTAAGGGCTGAGCCTCTTGTGTGGCAGAGCTGTTGCGGTTTGACTCAAGGCTAACTGACCTGGGTTTTGTTTTGTTTTTTTTCTTCTTCTTTAGTGATGATGGCCAAGGAGAAACCGCCAATAACTGTGGTTGGAGATGTTGGAGGAAGAATTGCCATCATCGTGGTACGAGTGTGATGGAGAAAGGAGGGTGGGGGGTGGCTTCCTCCCAGCACCTCCTCTTGCGCTGCTTTATCCCAGAGGGTAGGAGGCACTGCTGGTGTAGGGTGGGAGCGTGATTGTTGCCACTGTTTTCTCCAGTTCTTCTGGTGACTTTGGTTATTTCAGCTTTCTGCTGAAAACCCTTTGTACTTGACCACTTTAAGCCCTGAATCCCTTGAATCTACAAATGTCAGGTATCTACAAATACCCAACAAATCCAGGACATGCACAGAAATCTCCTGAAGTGTTTAAAAAAAAAAAAAAAAAAAAAAAACAAAAAAAAACAAACAAAAAAAAAACCCTCCAAAAACCAACAAACAACCCAACCACCCAAACAAAAAAAACTTGCTGAGCTTCTCAGACTTGCTGTGCCACACTGCAGCGTAAGTCATCAACATGCAGCTACTATCACCATGAAAAAAAGTACCTTGCTGAAGATAAACTCTGTGTGTGTGCACATGCAGGGACTGATTTATTTCCAAGCCACAATATTTGTCTTGCACACTAGTGAAAGGGTCCATAAACTAGGGAAATGGTGTTCACAGATTTAAATTGTGCACGTGTCTGTCCTGGCATCTCAACAGCAGCTGAACTAGCCAGGGATTATTTTTTTTGGGGCTGTGTGCATGGCCAAACCTGCAGTACCTTGCAGATCCACTCCTGCCCTTGCAGGCACGGTAAACTTCTAGTTTTGATGCTATTTCTGTTTCTTTTCAGGATGACATCATCGATGATGTGGAAAGCTTTGTAGCTGCTGCAGAGATCCTGAAAGAGCGCGGAGCCTACAAGATTTTTGTGATGGCTACTCATGGGCTCCTGTCAGCAGATGCTCCCCGTCTCATAGAGGAATCCTCCATTGATGAGGTGCGTCCGCTTTCTGGGCTGCGGAGGAAGGGCTGACTCTGGTGGCTGGGTTGATTTAAGGCACCAAAACCCACAAACTGATGTTCTTCCCCTGCCACATAGCTCATATCTGAAATGATCGGTTTCATCAGATGCTTTCGATTAGCTGGTTCTTCATCTGGGGAGGAAAAAAAAAGTGTGTGTGATTAATACTTGTTCAGATCAGATCTGCTTCTCTGTGTATGTTTTCTGCCTAATGCACAGATATTAGTCATTCCTGCCTGGTCACTTCCCTTACTGCAGCTGGGTGCATGTGACCGCTTTCTCACTGTACAGGCTTCTACCTGGCCCTCTCCCCGGGCTGATGATGGGCTGTTGGCTACATTAAGAGGATAAGATTTCAAACCTCGCCCTTAGTAACAAACATGTCAGATCCTGCGATCTAAATGGACCCGTCATCCTGTGTGGAGGTGGCTGTTGTAGAGTGCTGGTTGTGCTGGTCCCCTCAACAGATTGACTGTTGTGTAGGGGAGACCATTTATTTTAATCTTTTTTTCTAACACACAAGGATGTCTTCCCCTGAGCTGTGAAATAGCAGGTACACACCACTCGTGGAGTTAATCTCGGGTAGCTGTTGAGTGACAGCGTAGCAGCGGCACAACTAATGGTCTTTTCTTTCCGTAGGTGGTAGTAACCAACACCGTTCCTCACGAGGTACAGAAGCTGCAGTGCCCCAAGATAAAGACTGTGGATATCAGTTTGATTCTTTCTGAAGCCATCCGACGAATCCACAACGGCGAGTCCATGGCCTATCTCTTTCGCAACATCACTGTTGATGACTAGACCTGACTTCCACAAGAGAAGGAAATGTGCATGAAAAGGCAATACCATAAACTATAGGCATAACACAACTGTTTGTTCTTGTAGAAGCGTGAAGGTTTTCAGGGTCTTGAGCCATGAGATCTAATGGGGAAAAAATCAACCTGACCAGCACTTTACAGGTGTATAGAAGAGGCCACTGGCGATGGGGAGGATTGCATCTTAATTGAGAGATGGAGAAATGAGGCGGTGTGGTGTTGAATTTTTAAGTTTCTTTAATTGTTATTCGGGATTTTTTGTTTGTTTTTTTTATTAGTGTGTTATCCCTTGCCTTGTGGGGGGGGAGAAGAAAAGCAAAAAAGAAGTAGCTGTCAGCTTATGAGAAGGGAATAGTGAGTGCTCATTGCTGTGTGTGGGCAGCAAAAGGAGACAGCCTTTGGGTTTCTGTTTCTGAATGTGACTTGCTTGAGAGCACAGAAGGAAGCGCTTCGTTCATGCAGCTGGGCTGAACTGCTTGCTGCTGGCAGAGCTAGCTGAGCAGCAGAGCAGCTCCTTGCCAATTGAGTGGCCTCTCATCTCTTGCATAGCATAGGAAGGACTTTCATCAAAACTAAGTTAGCGGAACATCCAGAAAGGGCAGTTTAGGGCAACCCATTCATAGGGCTACTCGCATCCTTGTGTCAGGGCGCTGGGAACAAGCTCACATGTGTCTCCCAGCAGGACAACGGATGGTAGTTAATGTGCTGGTCTTTTCATTTTGCCAGTCTTGGATCATTATTGTTCTTCAGTGGCAAGTAACAGGTCTAGGTCCTCACTTGAACACTTGTCTGCAGTGCAAAACCAGGCGCGACTTCTGGAAGTGCCTGGGGCTGATGAGTTGTGGCAATCTCATAGGGAAAGGGAGCTGGAACAATCTCTGCCTCTAATGCAGCTGTGCTCTCCAAAACACTAACACTGAACCTGCAATAAAAAGCATAGGACTTCTCATTTTTGGTGCTTTCTGTGAACCCTGTGCCCTCTGAACAGCTGCTGTGTCTGTACTGTAGGACTGTTGCTGTAACCATGCACACTTGGCAGCTTGCAGCCTTCTTCCATGGGGAAGTAGGACTTGCTGCTTGCTCCTTTTTTGAGTGACGCTAATCCTTGGCTGGAGGGGATGCTTGAGAAAGCAGCACAAGGTGCTTGTGAGGGGCTGTGTCTCCAGGATGATAGAAGAATAAATTCTCAAACTGTGATCTTCCCCCTTGATGAGGCAGGCAAACACACTCCGGTAAAACCTATACCACTTTCTAAGCCTGCTGGTGGGATAACGAATCCTGCTGGAGGCAGTTGCTTCAGAAGAGCGCTGCTGATGATGGGCTGTCTCTAGCAGGCAGCTGTTTGGTTTTGCTTATCCTTCAACTTCTGCCTACGTCCTTCTCTTCCACTCCAGCATCTAAGATGTGGATGGTGCCAAGGGGCAGGCAGTGACGCTGTGAGCAGGACAAGCTTTGAACACCAGGCAGACAAGCGTGCCTTGGCTTGGGGGAGTTTGTCTTGCAGAACAGCATCCTGTCTTGTAGCCAGTGAGGGTGCATGAAAGCTCAGAGTGGTTTGGTCTTCTCCAGTATCCGGCACAGATTAACCCTCCAAGCCAAATCCCACAAAGGGTGTGCAGGGCTGGATGAGGTCTTAAGGCTGCTGATGGCTTTCCATCCGTAGAGGTGTCCTTTCCAATCCCTGGAGGTGTTCAGGGCCAGGCTGGATGGGGCTTTGAGAAACCTGGTCTAGTGGGAGGTGTCCTTGGTTGGAACTAGATGATTTTCAAGGTCCCTTCCAACTCTAACCATTCTATGGGGTTTTTTGTGCATTTTCAAAATACTACCAACAAACCACAGCTGTAATTTGTAACCACCACGTGGCTCCTCGGCCCGGTGCTGTAACACACTACTGTGCTGTAAGTATTACTGAATGGATTGACTGAAGTGTGTGAAGTCCTTGCAGATGCCTGTTAGCTGCCTTGTTCTGAGCCAGTACCACACCATGCTCTTCATACTGGAAGCCAGTGTTAAAAATCTGAGTAGTATTGCTCTTCTCTCCCCTTCAAACTGCTTGTCAGACCGGCCAGAAGCAAGGTCAGGGCTTCTTGAGTGCTGTTGCCCTGTTCAGGCTTGCTTTTACTGGGCTGTATTTGTGTAGAAACCATGGAACCACGGCACCAGTGAGCAGAGAGTTGTGCTGGTGTCCCCTGGGTCGTGCTCGGGACCACAGCCTGAGTTATCCTTCTTGTACCTGATTGTAAGCCAAAAGCAGTTGGCTAAACTGAAGCCAGGAGATGTTCCTGTCTCAGCATGCTTAACTGCTTTAGGAAAACTGGTATCCTGTATTCAGGGGGCCCCCAAAGGTCACGGGGAGATGGTGGGTTGAGGCCGGTGTACACTAGGACACAGCGCCTGCCTTACATGGCCTGCTTTGGACCTAGGCTGCCGTCACATCAGCATCAAATCTGGTCTCTCATTTTGCCTTCTGCCCTGAGATTCACCCCTTGCTGTTGCTGTACCACTGTGCTGATGTGGCCAAGTGCCATTTTAGGGGTCTTGGAGCTTTTCCTGCCAGTTCGTGAGTGCTGTCTAGAAAGTTTGAGCAGTCCCGGGGTGTAGCTGTAGAGCTCCTGAGCCGGCAGCTCTGCTAGTTCTGGAGTTAAGGCTTAGGATCCCTTTTATAAAAGGGTTAGCTTCTTGCCTCAGTGCATCTTGTTCTCATCTCTTAATCTCTCTACTCCCTCTTTGAACTCAATCCTCCCAGCTTGGAAAAGATAAATATACACACACAGAGCAGATCTATGTGCTTTTGTTTTAATGCCTGAAAACGGATCTCTTGTGTCTTTTCAAAGTGCAAGGTGTCTGTTCTGTTTCCTGTTTACCCACTCTCTTGGAAATTGTCTTGGAGTGCCTCGCCGCAGGAGGGAGATGTCAGTGCTCTGACTGTGGGATGGTCGGACTTGGAGTGTTATAAGGGAAAAGAAGTTCTTGTTGATTCTTTTTGTAAACGCTTGTCTGATGTATCACTCGGGTTCAAAGACTTTCCCAGTGTTTGAGCGCTTCCTAGGGTTGTCTGGAAGCACATGCTTTATCTGCATTTCTTCTTCCCTGCTTATACGGCGCTCTGCTTTGGAGCAAGATGCTAGAAAGCCATGTGTTGATGCTGTTAGCAGCAGCCTTCCACCATTTCCACGTCTAAGGGAGAGGGCAAAATCTGTCATGCTTTTCAATACCTCAAAAAAAAAAAAAAATAATAAATTGGGGTGCTTCCTTGGGACTGGTCTCCTCCTGGATAGTTTCATCCCGGCCCATGCTGTGTGACCAGCAGGTATTGTCTCTACGCAGGGCTCAACCCTCCTTTGCAGGGACACTCAGCCTGGGAGGGAGCTGCCTCTCCCTGGGCACAGGCTGCGCTGGTGCATTTTAGGTGTTAAGGTGGAAAAGGCAGCAGGGAAACTTGGCATCTCCCATCCCCATGGATAACTTCATCCCAAGGACCGACAGGGACTGGGGCTGGGGTGTCACCTAGCAATGGGAGATGCTGCGTTGTCCCCTGTCATCAATCCCCACCACTGGTTTGATCCCTCTGTTGCGAGGAGGAGGAAGGCTGCTGACTGCCCATCTCGCTTCCTGCCAGGCAGAAAGGTTCCTGTCCCCTTCAGGTCCCTCTGTGGGTTTGGGCAGGGCAGTAGCGGTGGCCCAGCTCAGCCTGTCCCAGCTGCTGGATGTCGCCATTGCAATGATCGAGGTTGGGGCTGTCAACTTCATGGCGCTGCGCAACCTGCTGCAGGCCGTGCTTGGGCACCTGGGCCTGCACGGCCTACCTGCATGAGCGGGGGCACAGCCTGACCCCCTGCCTGGGGGGGGCCAGCGTACCAAGGCACCCTCTGTCCTGGAGAAGAAGGGGGACAGGGCCCAGGGCAGCAGCCCCAAGAGCCAGGGGAATGGCTGCCTGGGAAGGACCTGCTGCAGGAGACCACAAGCAGCCCCAAGCTCATCTCCATGGCCAGCGCCACCACCATGGGGATGCAGACAGTGTCCTCTGGCATCAAGACCAGCACCCTGGGGACACAGCCAGGGTCCCCTGGCACCAAAACCACCCCCCAGGGATACAGGCGGGATCCCTTGGCATGTCCTCTTCACAAGAGCTGGCAGTGTCCCCATGCTCCAGTAGTGCTGCTGGCCACTGTGTGGGGACAGTGGAGTCTCTCTGCCAGATCGGGCAGCTTGGCCACCTGAAGGAGCAGGTAGCCCAGCTGGAAGCCACTAAGTTGGACAACGTGGAGCTGGAGAAGCTCTATTTGCTCTTTCCAGAGGGAGGTGGGCAGCCCTGAGGGGGGTGCTTGGTGTGGGGATACGCTGGGGTGGGGGCTCATCATGCTCAGAGCCTGGCCCCAAGGATGAGACTTCCTCACTGCCAGCATGTCCCCTTGGACCGTGTCCCTCCAGATGAGGAGAGCATCACCATCTGGGGTCGGGCGTCCTCCCTGCAGGGCCTGGCCAGCGAGCTGCAGGCTGAGAAGGAGAAAGTGAGCTGGTGGCAGTCCCTGAGGGGGCTGCAGGGATGCCAGGGGGGTTTGGGCAGGGAGAGGGGCAGCTGAAAGGCCCCTGTGCTGGGACGAGACAGGGGCTGAGTGCCCTGACTCTGCCACCACCGCCACTCCCAGATCAGGCAATGAGGATGCCCTTGGAAAGCCAGGGGCTAAGCCTGCGCGTGCCCCTGTCTCGCTGGCCAGGTCCATGCTGCAGGAGATGGAGCAGGAGGTGATGGAGCTGAAGGAGCTGGAGAGGACCAAGGCCACGCTGACGCAGTTGGTGACCAAGACAGCCGATGCAGGTGAGGTCTGGGGGGAGCGCTCCCACCGCCCACCAGCTCGGTGGGGTGGTCCTGGTGGGGTTCCCAGCCACATCCCCTGGCTGGACGAGGCCATGGAGCCTCCACAGCACCTGGGCTTGTTGGCTGCATCCATCCCATCTCATCCTCCCAAGGCAGCAGACCAAGGCAGGATCCCTCCCCTCGGAGGTCCCCCCTCCCAGCCGTACCCCCTGGGGACAACGATGTCCCATCCCGGGGCGGCTGGCTGAGGGCGTGCACCCATCCACAGCTGGACCGCCTGGAGCTGGGGGCTTTCCTGCAGGAGCAGAGCAAGAGGATCCTGGGGCAGCTCCAGGAAGAGGCTGATGGTGCGGCTGGGATTAAGGAGTGAGTGCGATGGGGACAGTGGTGGCTTTGGGGACAGTGCTCACCCCAGTCCCTCTGGCTATCCTGGACGGTGCCCACATGGTACCCTGGCACGGGACCAATTTAGCCAGCGAACCCTGTGGATGCTGGTGAAGCAGCTGTGCCTTCTCTCTCCAGCAGCAGCTTCCCGACATTAGCGGAGGCACAAGGAGGGGACACCTGCGGGATGGAGCCCTCCCCACCTGAAACTGGGGTGTGGGTGCAAAGGCTTTCTGTGGCGAGGGCCAGGGATGGCAGTTTGTCCCCCCCGGGCAGGGGTGCGACATGCGGCGCCACGGAGCTGGGTTGTGACCTGCCCTCCTGGCAAGGCGCTGGGATGTAATTAGCGCTGACGAAGTGATGAAACCGGTGCAAGGGCCGGTTCAGATAGCAGGCGTGGGCGCCTGCGCCCTTTGGCCCACGTCTCGGCCTGCCATGGGCAGCTGCCGGGTTTCGGAGGTGCCACTGGGGCCAAGGTGAGCATGTCCTGGTCCTTGGGGCAGCTGTGACAAAGCTCAGCCTAAAATCCATGGGAATCTTGCATTCCCCAGGCCCAGCGTTAGCTCCCAGGCAGGGAGCATCCCACCCCAGCAAGAGGTACAAGAAACCCCTTCTTTTGTCCTTGCCAGTGTCCCCAGTTCCCATGGGACTGGGGTGCTGTGGGTGCCCGTGGGAGCAGTGGTGGGGTTTGGGCGCTCCCCTCTGCAGATTCTCTGGTGTCTAATACAAGGTGGAGCTTTTTCCCAGGTGGGAGCCCCCAAGCAGCCGCTCTACCCCATCGTACCCCCCCTTATTCTGTAACCAGCCAGTGGGTTGGGACCGTGGTGGGGTTAAACCAGGCTCCAAACCCCACGGTTCCCTCTGCAAACGCTGTAACTCGCCACAGCCAAGTGCCCAGCACCTTGCTGCTGCCTGTGTGCGGGCAGGGCAGTGTCCCCCCCCAGGAGCCCACCCAGCCCTCTCCTCCCCACTCCAGCCTGCTGCTGACCCATGTCTGCAACCTGTCCTGTGACTGGCCTCTGGACGTGGGGGTGCCTGGCCCTGAGTAGCACCTGGCACCGTGGGGGGAGATGGGTGCTGGTGGTGCCCTGCTGGGCTGGGCACAGGGGTTTGGGTGTCTGCTGGGGGGGTGCGACCCTGCCAAGCCCCCCCCCGCAGCCCTGCCCAGCTCCCTCTGGGGGGCAGGAGGGTGCCATGGGCTACAAGCCCATGGGTTTCAGGGCGCTGCCCTGAGCCAGAGTAGGTTGTTTGTCCTCTGTCACTCATTCATGGCTCTTGCCCTCCCCAGGCACACCGTGGCCACCCTGTCCCTGCTGCCCCTGCCTGCCCCCAACAGCCTCAAGCCGGAGCACAACCAGCAGGAGAGCCACGGGTAGGGGACACGGGGACCCTTCCCTGCCCCCTGGGGTGCAGGGTGGCCTGGCCCCAGCAGGGGAGAGCTTTTCCCCTCGTGGGGGTGGAGGGGTGTGGGGGGGCCTGGGCGGGGTGTGGGGGGGCCTGGGCAGGGTGGGGGGGGCAGAGATGTGCTGCGGAGGGTCGGCTGTTCTTGCTCCACCACTGTGGGGTTTTACAGCCCCTTCCCCCCCCCCGCCAAGCTGCACCATCTGGCCCAAGTCTCTGTCACAAGGGTGCTGAAGCCACATGTGATGAGTTGTGTCTGATCTCAGCATGACTTTGGGCTTAGGGGGTTCAGACGCCTCCTGTGGAAAAAAAATTGCCGAAATTAAGCTCTACACCTGGAACAGCCCAGCTCCTGCCTCCTGGTGTCCTCTACATGGGATACAGGGACCGGCCATCCCCAAGGTAGGGATGATGAAGGTAGGAAAAAGGCAGGGGCAGCTGAGGCTGGGAGGGTGATGCTCAACGTCTAGGGAGGTCCGTGCCTCAGTTTCCCCAGGGTGAGCTGCGTGCAGGAGTGTGTCCTGGGCATGCTGAATTTGGCCCTGTGGCTCAGCCAGCCTGCTCTCTGCTTCCCAGTGCAACGTGACGGATCTGCTGGGGAAGGACGGCCGCATCCGCAGGGACCAACTGGGCGAGCAGCTGCCTGGGCTCGCGCAAAAGGAAGGTACAGCCGGGGCAGGCTGGGGGAGAGGATCCCATGGGTGTGATGGGGATAACGGGGATGGCAGGGCACCCGTGGGGTGACAGCTTTTCCCCCACCCATGTCTCCCCCTTGGTCCCGCTGGTCCCTCCTGCCTGACCTGGAGGCTGCCGTGGGGCCACCCCAGCCCCGGGTAGCCCAAAGCAGCACCGCACAAGCCAGGCTGGTCCAACGGCCACCTCTGCCAGGCACCGGGGTCCCGTGGGACAGATCCAGCACCCGGGCGGCTGGGGATGGACAGCTGGTGTGAAAAAAGTGATTATTTTTTTTTAATTATTCAATTCATTATTATTATTTAATTCGTTATTATTTAATAAAAAACCTTCAACCTGTTTTTTGTTGTTTTTTTTTTTCTTTTTTTTGTTGTTTGTTTTTTTTTTTAAGCAAGATTGATTTGAAAACTAAAAAAAAAAAAAAAAAAAACCCAAAAACCCAGCTTTCCCCCCACCCCCCTCCCCGGGAAAGGGCCATAAATGGTGGTCACAGGGACAGGCCGGGCATCACCTTGACAAATCACAGCCCCCTTTCCCCCACCCCCCCCAGCCCTGGAGAGGTGCAGAGGGAGGACGGGGTGAGGGGGGGGGTCCGGGGGCTCTGTGCAAGAAGCTGAATTTCGGAAGGCAGAGGAGAGGCGCGCCTTGCTCTGGGAGCTGCCACAAGTGTCCAGGAAATCGAGCTGGGGGGGGGCACCTGCAGCTCCGTGGCCATGATCCAGGGTGCCAACAGCTGCCTCCATCCATTTATTTTTCATTCCCCCCCCCCCCCCCCCCACTTCCTTCTCCTGCTCTGCTGCAGGGGTGGTGGGGGGTGGGGGTAGGGGGGACACATAGGGGGAAAATCCCCCCCACCTGGCAGCGCCTCTGTGCTGCTGCTTCCTTCTCTCTGGATTTATATACATTAGATATATTTATATATTATAGTTATATATTTAAAAAAAAAAAAAAAATAAAATGGGGGGAGAAAAGACCAGCTAGAGGCTCTCATGGGCCGGTGCCCTCCCCAGCAGTGTATCCACCCCCCCCTGTAAAAATAATAATAAAACCTAGAAAATTATTCCAGTGCGTTTCTGGGGGAGCCCCCGCTCCCAACGCCCTGGCCCGGCCCCCCCCCCTCCTTGTTCTCCCCCACCCCACCCCCCCCTCCACCAACCCAGTCTTATCTCTGGCCATCCATGGTGGCCATGGCTTTCTGTGGGGGGGCAGCAGGCGGGGGGGCGGGGGGCCAAGCAGGCTGCGGGTGGTGCAGGTGGTGGTGGAGGCCGTGGGCGGTGGGCGAGGAGGGGGGCAGCCAGGCGGGCTGGTGGCTGGGGGGCGAGGAAGCCCAGAAGGGACTGAAGCTGCCCGGGGGGGAGCAGGCCATGGAGGTGATGGGGCTGTTGCTGCTCTGCAGGCTCTCGGAGGTCCGCAGCTTGGAGAACATGGCCAGAGCGTCCGGGAAGTTGGGCGGCGTGGCCGGCGTGTTGCTGGGGGTGCACATCTGCGGGGGAGAGGAGAAGGTGGGCGTCAGATCCGTCATGGATGCTTTCGGGGGTCCCAAGCTGCCTGCAAGAGCTGGACCCGTCACCGTGGATCCTGACTGCACCCCACACCTGGGACCCCCAGCCCCAGGGGATACTTGGAACCCAGGTCCGGCTGGCACTGGGGTCCCCCAAAGGTGTGGGGGCTGCATGGGGAGGGTCTCCAGCCCAGCCAGGGCTGGGTTTGACCCATCCAGCCTGGTCCCCAGGGTGAGACGGTCTTGCAGGGGGTCACCTTTCCTACTGCTGGACCTGTCGAGCAAAACTGGGTACGTGCACAGGAAAGGGGTACGGGGTGTGTGGGCAGGGGGATGCACAGGCACGGAAGAGGTGCCTGCATGGAGGGGGCTTCACCCCTCTGGATTAAATCTGCCCCGAATCTCTGTTGCCTTTATGGAGCTGCGGCTCCCGTTGGAGGCCGGGGCACAGCCGAGCAGTGCCGAGGGGCCAGGGCAGCACCTGCTGCCTTCAGCGATGGGGAATGGGGGAGACGCTGCTGAGGGGGAATGTCTGCTGCGTTCTCCCCCTTCCTGGGGCTTATCCTGGGATTTGCCCCTGGTTCGGCAGCCCCAGCACACGCAAAGCCCTGAATCCCTCTTGCGGGCTCCTCCTCATCCCTGTCCCAGCCATCCTTGGTGACCACCGGCATCAGAGGAGCAGCTGGGCGCGCTGCAGGTGCTCCCCCCTCTCCCCCTCCATGGCCAGACCCCTTCGAAGACAGAGCTCTCCCCAAAGTGATGGTAAACCAGCTTTCCCTCCCCCCCCCAAAAAAAAAACAGCCTATAAGTTTGGCAGTATCTGAAAAGATACTTGTTGCAAAAACTAAGAAACCCAAGAAAGCTTCACTGACTGTGTTTTGAAAAAAACAAACAACAACGTGGCCACACACAGACACACACACACGTGCCAACCGCCAGCCCTGGACTGAGGTTGGACACGATGCTGGAGTGGGGGGGGGGGACGTGGCTCCCAGCTTCTGGGGTAGAGTTTGCTGGATTAATTAAAGAAAAAAAAAATTTAAAAGAGAAATATGAAAATTGTGGTGTAATTACTGCCTTCCTCCTCTGACACGTTTTTGTGCAGGAGCTGCTTGGCTGTCGGAGGGTTGATGCCAGCAACCGAGACACCAAACAGCTCCGGTGAGTCCCTTCCCCGTGGCCCGGACCCCCTGGGGGGGGTTTCACCGGGCACGGGGAACCCTCCCCTCGGCGGGGGCGAAGGCGACAAACCGCCCCACGCTGCGCTCGCAGCTTTGTTCTCCGCTGCTTGAAAAAGAAATAGAAACCGCCACCGTAAAAACCCCTCGCCCCGAGCCGCGCGGGGCATTTTAAGCTGCAGAAATCAGGATGCTGGGGTGGGGGGGAGGGGGGGGCGAGGGGGGAAATAGCAACCAAAAAATGCCAAAAATGCGAGGTGGGAATATTTGGTGAGAGGGTAAAAGGTATTTTGTCACCACGTGGAGCACACGGTGTTGGGAATACACCGCGGGGAGGGGGGAGAGGAGCCATCCAGCCCCCGACCCTCCGCTGGGCGATGGGATGGCCACCGTGCCATCGGTGGGACGTGCGTCCTGCCTGCCCCCCATCGCAGCCACCCAGCGGGCATCGCCCCGACGAGGCTTTTGGGGTGAAAACACGGCAAGGCCTGAACGCGGCCGGCAGCTCCCGCTGGCTCTTCCGACCCTTCTCCCCAGCCCCGGGGAAAGAGGGTTTTCCCCCAGACCACCCTCCACGGGGCGGGCAGGAAACGAGCAGGGGGAGGAGGAGGAATTGACAGAAAAGGGGTTTAAGTGGGAGCCGGCCGGCAAAATGACTTTCTCCGAGAGAGAAAGCGCTTGCTGCCGGCAATGCCAGGCCGGCTGGAGGTTTCCTGACGGCAGGAGAAAAAGAGGGGAAAAAAAAAAATAAAATAAGGAAAACGGCTTAGCCCAGATCCACTCCTTCCCCGGCGCGCGGCACCGTTTAGTTCCTCACCAGGAAAAAAAAAAAAAAAAAAAAAAAAGAGAGAGAGGAAAAAAAAAACCCCAAAAAACACACCAAAAACCACCCCGGAGGGGAATAACTTCCTCCCCTCGGCCAAGGGGACGTGCCCTCGGCCAAGGTCAAGTGGAGTCTGGGGGAAGGGGGGAGCGGTGAGGGTCCCTGTGCTCCCCCCCCCCGGCCCCGTCCCGGGGAGCCCAACTTGCAGCGCGATGCTCGCAGAGACAAACTATTTCCTGGCAGACATTTTAGCTCGTGTTTACATTCGCCGGCTGCGTGTTCCTCCGGGCGCAGAGCAATATGGCTGGCAGGGGAGCTGACAGCCCCGCCACCCCCGGAGAGGGGGGGGGACACACACACACAACAGGCTGCGGACCCCCTGGGGGGGAGATCTGGGGGGGTCCTGAGCTGGGTGGTGGGTGTAGGTGGGGGGTTTGGGGTGGTTGGTAGGTGCTGGGAGGGGTGTGAGGGGGGGGGTTGGGGGATTGTGGGGGGGTGGGAAGGGGATTGCGGGGGGGTGTAGGGGTGCGGGGGGGTGGGGAGTGGGGGTGCGGGTCCCACTTACCATCTGGGGGGGATGGTGGCTGCTGGGGATGTTGGTCTCCTGGAAGAAGGCGCTCAGGGCCGTCTGTGGGGACAAGCTGTCAGCCCACCCCAGACAAAGGGGGAAGGAAAACACCCCCCCACACACACACACTCACCCCACAGCCCCCTGCTCGTCCCCCCTCCACCCGCCGCGGGACCCCCCCCTACGGGCGCCCCCCCCCACCCGCCAGGCTCAGGGCAGGGGGGGCCTAGTGCTGCCCTTCACCCGACCCACTCGGGATCGCTCCCACGCCCCCGTGGCGGGGGGTACAGCCCACCCCCCCCGCCTTGTTTACACGCCGCCGCCGCCACCCACCCACGGCCCCCCCGCTCGGGGTGTGTATGTGGAGGGCACCCCCCCCGGCGCCGGGCCGCAGCTCGGGTTACGGCCCGGTATAAATAGACCGGGGGAGGGGGGCTCAGAGCTGGTTCCCCCCACCCATTCCCGCGTGGGTGCTGGCGGGAGGGGGGAGGGGGGGGGGGGGGACACAGCGGCCGGGCCACGCGTGTCGGTGGGCCGCGGCCGGGCCGGCCTTCCCCCCCCCCCCCCCCCCCTTCCGCCCCGTGGTTCTGCGGGCCGGGGGGTGGTGGGGGCTCCCGGTTTGAAGGGTGGGGGTCCCGATTTTTGGCGGGGGGGTGGTGGTGGGGGGGCGGTTGCGTACCTCGAACTGCCAGTGGGCCGCCTGCAGCAGCTGCTTGGCCTGGTCGGCGGCGCACCCGGCCGCCAGCACGAACTGGTTGATCATCACCTGGTGCCGCAGCTCCTCCATGTTCACCGACATGGCGGGGAGGGGGGGTTGGCGGGGCGGGGCGGGGGGGGGGGATCCCCGCCGATCGCTGCCCGCCGCCCCGCACCGCGCCGACACCGGGGGGGCGGTGGGGGGGGCGGGGGGGGGGGGGGGCACGGGCGGGGGGTGCCGCGCGCGCACGCACGCACACACGCACACGCACACAGAGACACACACAGAGGGAAGCCCCGCCCCCGCGCCCTGATTGGCCGCCGCCGCGCCGCCCGCCCCGACGGGCGTTCGGTTCGAATCTTCCAGCTGCCCGGCCGCTCCGCCCCGCCCCGCCGCGCTCCCATTGGCCACCGCCTGTGTTTTGGCTGCAGGCCGCTCTCTTATTGGTCGTCGGGCCCCTGGGAAGGCGGCTCGGCCGCTGATTGGCTGCGCGGCGAGTTTTGGGGGTTTTTTTTGCGGGAGGTGCTGGTGACGTCACGTTCATTGAGGAGGTTCATTGAGAGGCGCGGGCGGGGGCTCCCCCCGCTCCCCGGGCGGGGCTCTGCCACCCTGCGGGCCCCGGGGCTGGGGGGGCCGCTCCAGGGGGGGTCTCCCCCCTTACCCCCCCGCCCCGGCAGGGCTCTAACTGCTGCCCCCCCCTTCACTTTCTCCCCCAGGCAGGGACCCCAGCTTGAGGCCGTGGGGCAAGAGGAGGGAGCCGGCCTGAGTTCACCCCTGTCCCCCCTCCCTGCTCCATAGGAAGCCTCGGCAGGAGGGACCCAGGGGCTCAGCCGGAGCTCCCAGGTTTGGCTTTTTGGGTTGTTTTATTCTGTAATATAGTATTTAAAATCCTGGTGACAATGAGCTTCAGCCACAACCAGCAAGGGCAAGCTCCCCCCCCGATGAGTGTGTCCCCACCGGGTTTGGGGACAAGTGCAACGCACGCCTGGAAGCGTTCAATCAAAAAGGAAAAAAGCGGCGTTTAAAACCCAACCAAATAAACCAGGGACTTCACAAATGGATGGTGCGAAAATAGACCGAGCTGACGAGAGCCATCAGAGGTTTGAATGTGGTGATGGTGACGAGGTGGCTGAGGGAGAGGCAGTAAAGAGGGGGAGGGATGGAGGCTTCGGAAGCGGGGTCTGTGGCTGGTTGCCCCCAGCAGCCGGTGTGCGAGGGCCTGCGTGGGACTTCGGCAAAGTCCCGATGGCCCCGTGGCAGTGGGGGTCTGGCCAGCCGGCTCAGCCCCCAGCGCAAGGTGGTCCCAGTGCGTGGTTTCCGCAGGCTGGGTGTCACGCTGGGGTGTTCAGGGGGGATCCCCCTCACCGGGATGCAGCGATGGGTACGGAGGCTTCTGCTTGCCCAGCTGAGATCTTGGCAGCTCCGTCCTCCTGGGGCAAAACCGGCCCTAAGGCAGGTGGAGGTGTGAAGGGAGCGATTCCAGGTGAAGCCAGGTCCCCAGACCCGTCTGCCTCCTGCGTACAGTCCCTTTACACCAGCCCTGGGGAACACTTGGGAGCTCCTTGTTGCCAGAAACACCCGGGTGTGAGCACAGGCGGCTTCCAGCTGAGTTAGCAAAGCTGTGAGCAACCGGCCTCGGGTAGTGCCTGCCAGTAAAACCCAGGGAAACGCTGCTTTGAGCTCTCGCTCACACGCCAGTGGGGCTCACGCAGGCAGCGGGCGTCTGAGGCCGTGATAAAACACAACGTTTGTGACGTTTGGAAGAGCAAGGCAGGACCTTCAGTCCTTCGAAATGAAACTCCATGGGGAACCGCAAGAGTGCTGCAAACACCTCGGCTTTTCCCACCGCGCCAACCAGCTGGTGGAAAAGCCCCTTTTTGGGGCAGGATTTGCAGCCGGGGCAGGGTTTGCCATCGACCCTCCCTGGCCTGATCCTGCCTGAGGTGCTCCTCCATCCTCCCATCAGGAATGCTGCCTTGCCACCCCGCTGGGACCCGCAGGGGCTGTGGGGTCAGCGCTCCAGGCAAGGTGTGGGGTCCCAGCACCTCACTCCACCTTCCCGGCCAGGAGCCGCTCCAGGAACCAGCCTGGGGAGCGCTAATGATGCGGCAGCCCTTGTTAGGGCTCAGCACCCACTAATGAAGGGCCCATCCCCTCCCCAGCCATTGCCACCCTGCAGGGCTGAGGCAGCCTCTGGGTAGGGCTGGGTGGGGAGAACTGGGGCACCATTTGGGGAAAGATAAGGGAAAAAGGATGTGGGAGAGCTGGGGCAAGAGCCAGCCCAGGGGTGGGTTCTTGGCTCTGCAGCGGGTGCCAGGGACTGCTGGAGGAACTGGGAGTGGACTGGGCATACTGGGTATACAGAGCTGCTGTGGAAGAGCCGCTTGCTCTCCTGTTTAACCTTTGAGCAAACCACTGCACCTTCCCGTGCCTCAGTTTCCCTCTCAGCACACAGAGGCAGGAGCAGCGTCCCCTTTCCCTGCCAAACACACGCAGCAAATCCCACGGCCGGGCGGCACGAGTGCCTCAGACGTGCATCTTGCCCAGCAGCAGGTGTGGGTTTGGGGTTAAGTGTTGCTTTTTCTCCATGCATTGGATTCCTCCTCCCTGCGGCCCTGCCGGTCCAGCCTCTCTGGGGTTTGTCCTGTGCTGGGGTCTGGCGTGGATGCGGCTGGGCAGGCCTGGGAGGGAACGTGCCCTCGAAGCCGTATCGTCACCCAGCTCCTGCCTGGGCTCCCGCGCTCCACTGCGGCACTGTCCTACAAAATCCTCCGCTGCAGCAATGGCTGGGGAAAAAAAAAAAAACAAAAAAAAAAAAAGCAAAAAAGCCCACAAGCCGTGCATGCACGCAGCAGCTCTGCGTGTAATGACTACTGGGTTATGGATCTGCACGGGGATAACTTTGAATTATTATCTGCACTAAAACCCTGCAGTCTGTTGTGTGCCGGTAATGAAATGTGCTGGCTCCCTCTGCCAGGCTCGCGTTTCTCGCTGCCGTCGCTGGCTGGAGTGAGGCAGGGGAGCGGGGCCGCACCGGCAGCTCGGCAATGCTGGGCTTGGTGTTTTAATGACAGATGCGCAGAACGGGGTCCCCAAAATGTGTGTTGGGGCGAGCGGGGATCAGCTCCTGGGGTCTCGGGGCTCGGGGATGAGCTCCAGCACCGACGGAGCCGGCTGCCGGTGTTTGATGTCGCCCTCGGCTCTTCTTCATCCAATGCTCCCGTTGGCACCCAGCCCGGGTGTGACATCCAGCGGTTCAGACGCGGTGTCACTGCGGGGGCTGCGGGTCCCGGTGTGACGGCAGCAGGCTGACAAATGGGGCACAAAGCTGTCCCTGGGCTTGCCATGGTGGTGGCTGCTCTTTCTGGCTTTTCTTAGCCACCCTTGGGGCTGTGCAGGTTAGAATGCAAACGGGCAGGGAGACGCCTGTGTCCCTCTGCAGGGAGGGCACGAAGCCGGGAGCCCCGGGGACAGCCTTTGTTCGTCACCGCTGAGTGGCCTAGGACATCGGGGCGGCTGGTCCTCCTCTCTGCACATCTCCCATTTGATATTTATAGCACTCGGGTTATCAACTCAAATGAAAATCATGTGATGCTCCACTAACTTGCACTGCAGGACTAATTAATCACCCGGGCTTTTGAGCGAGCGGTCAAAGGGTCCATCCTTCACCTTCATCTCCAAGGGGAAAATGTGAAGGTGCCGAGTGCTTCCCAGTAGCTTAACGCTGGGGAACTGGGGGAACCTGGGGGTGCGTTGGGGTGCACCTGAGCAGACAGGCAGCTCCCTGCCTCCAGAGGCTGCGCCCGGCAAATGCAGCTGCTCCTGGTGTGGAGCAGAGCTGGGAAGGCAGGATGGAGAAGATGGAAGCGCGCACTGAGGCGGGGGGGCTTTTAACCTGCCTCCCCCCTCCAGTGCTGTGCAGGAGGGGCTCAGCCCATGTGCTGGTGGCTGCTCCGTCCCCTTCTCCCTGCACCAGGTGACCTGTTGGGAAAAGGCAGGGGGGCTTGGCCTTCTCCCAGGGGACACGCCAGCGGCTGGGGGGGATTACGGGGACAGAGGGGCCGTGCTCTGAGCCAGCCCGGGGGGGTCCCTGTGTCCCTGGGCTGGGGGTCCCCGGGGTGAGGTTGCTGCTGGGTGTCACCCAGCTGGTGGGGCTGGGGGTGAGGGTGGGAGGAGGGTGATACAGGTGGGGACAGTGGGGTGGGTGGTACTGGGGTGGGCAGGGGTCACTGAGATATGTGACTTGGGGGGGGGCAGATGGTAGGGAGGGCAGGTCACGGCAAGGGGGACCAGTGAGCGGTACTGGAGGCAACTGGGTGGCACTGGGGGCGTGCGTGTGCCACCGGCGGGGGAGTGGGGCAGGTAAGCGCCACCTGAAAGGGGGGGGTCCTGCTGTGCGAGTGGGGGACACCGGGGCAGGGTGACGCGGGGGAAGCGGGCAGAGCCTTGTCCCCTTGTCCCCCGATCCCCGCGGCATCCCCGTGCCGTGCTGTGCCGCGGCGGGGCGGTGCGGGGCGGTGCGGGGCGGGGGAGGCCCGGCCCGGCCCGGCCCCGCATTGGCGCAGCCCCGGCGCTAGCGCGGAGGCGGTGCCGGGCGCGGCGCAGAGCGGAGGATGCTGCGGGTGGGGGCCGCCGCCGCCAGCCCCGGTGCCGGTGCCGGTCCCGGGCGGGAGGGCACCCCCCCGCATCCCGCCCGCTGAGCCCCGGCCCGGCCATGGGGGCTCTGACCAGCCGGCAAAACGCAGGGGTGGAAGAAGTGGATATCCCCGCTAATTCCGTCTACAGATACCCCCCGAAATCCGGTGAGCCCCCACCCCGGGGCGAGAGGTCCCCCGCGTCCCGGTGCTTGGCGGGGGAGGGGGAGCGAACGGGGAGGGGACCGGGAACGACCTTGCTGCGGTCGGCGATGCCCCTGCGCACGCCAAAGCGAACCCTGGAGGGGGGGGGACACCCTAAAAAATACAGGTCTGTTGCTGGGCGCCCTGGCTCCGTGCGGCGCGGCAGGGATGGGGTCACCCCCGGGAGCGCCCCCGCTGCGGGGGCCCCTTTGCCAGCCAAACCCAGCCCCTAAACTTGGCTGAGTTGATGCGACTTTAATGATATTATTATTTTCATTTGTACCCGTGGTTTGCAGTGCCGGGTTGGGAAGGCTGGAGCTCTTTTTATAGCCCGTCTCACCAGTGCTGGCTGCTCGGGAAAAGCTTGGGTTTAAATTCCCGGGAGGATGAGGGAGGCTGGGGTGGGAGGGATTGGAGGGGATCCCTCCTTCCCAGGGCCCTGCCCCATAGCAGCACCCCAGCCTCTGCCTTGGGGAGACTTCGCCTTCCTCAGCTCCTCTCCCTGCCCCAAGGCTCGGCGGTGATGTCTCTCCCGCTCCTCGATCCGGCCCTGTCTCAAACCTTGTGCGTGACCTTGGAAAATCCGTCCCTCCTATCCGCACCTCGGTTTTTCCTGCAAAGGGCCAGGCTGAGCGGGGATCCAGGGGGGAAAATGTGGGAGTCACAGTGCGGAGAGGTGATGGGGTCGGGTCCTTGGGTGGGCAGCGCTTCAGAGCCGTGAAAATAGTGATATCAGCAGATGATGTCCGGGAGTGCCGTGTGTGCATGGGGACTGCCACAGGATCCTTGCAGCACTGAATATTATTAATAGGTAACTATTTTGGTAGTTAATAGGATAAGGTAAATGCTTGGATCGTTAGTGCAGTGACAAATTACTTGCTAATTACAAATAAAGACCTCCTTGGGAAGAATTACAGCCAACACAAACCCTACTTTTTGGACTGAAAAGCTGTGCTTGGCTTTTTTCTTTTTCTTTTTTTTTTTTTAATTTTAATCTAGAGTCGGTTGCACAGCTGGCTGGCACATCTGCGGTGGTGGGGGTTAACCAGGGCGCTGCGGGGGTGGAGATGGCCGATCCTTGTCAGCCTGTCCTCCTGCAGAGCTCCCCCCGCCTCCCCCTTTTCAAGGCCTTTGTCGCCTTGATGCCAGCTGAAGCTGGACCACCCCCCCCCGCCCCGCCATCGGTGGGTTTGCTCTCTGCATTAAGGGTTTTTATCTTGGGATTGCTTCTTTTTTAGGGGCTCTTGAAATACCTGGGCACAAAGGAGGCTGCCAGCCCTGTGCCCTGCTCTGGGGGAGCAAGTGCACCCAGCTGAGCACTTCCAAACTCCTCTCAGCTGACAGAGGGCACCAGGCTGATACTTAACGCCAGCTTTAAGGAGGAAACTGGGGCTTTGAGGTGTGCTCAGCCAGGCTGGTCCCACCGATGGGGCCTGGGCAGAGCTGGGGGGGGGACAGTCCTGGTGCTGCCCGGGGGTCCTCGGGGAGAGGGGCAGGAGGTGCCCAGGTGACGTGGCCACCTGCACTGGGACGAGGGCAGGCTGGCGACCGTGGGAGATTATGGCTGGTTTGCTTTTAATCTGAGAGGGGATTTGCCTTCAGCGCTGGTGGCAGCTGAGCGGGAGGCAGGGGAGGACGTGCCGGGCAGCGGAGCTGATTCCTCCGTGGTGGCAGCGCTTCTCTCACCTCCAATGCCGCCTGGAAACAGCCTCTGGCTTTGGAACTGTGGCCCTGGGGGGGCGGTCTCAGGGGACCCCAGGACATTTCCCTCTCTCTGCGGACGTGGCTTTGGCTGTTTGGCTGCAGGCTCACTCGGGATGGTCAGTGCAGCCCGTGGGAACAGAGCACCCGCGTCTCCTCCCAACCAAGCATCTCCCCTTCCCATCCCGGGGGTCATGTCCCCCCGAGGCAGGGTGTAAAAGGGGTTGGTTAAACCTGCGGTTTGAAGTAAAGGTTGGGCTTTACTTCCATGGCTCTAATCTCGTGCTGGCAAAGGCGATGGGAGGGAGGGCGAGCGGGGGCTGTTTTATGGAGCTCGCCGCCTGGCTGGCGGGACGGCTGCAGGGTCCCCAGGCTGGGGCAGGTCCCCCGCTGCCAGCCCCTGTCCCTGGCTGAGGCTGGCACTGAGCTCCCCTGAGGCACACGGGAGGGGGCACCATGAGCAGGGAAGAGGCACGAAGGGGACAGTGACACCTCCAGTCCCGGGGGCACGACCCCAGGGTGGCGGCACTGCCATGGCACAGGGAGCAGCCCAGGCGGCTCCTGGGGCTGTGGCTGGTCGTGGCTGGCACCACAGCCGGGGTTTGGCTTCGCCGCCGCTGGCTCTGTCTGCTCGCTTCAGAGCCCTGAATTAAATAAGCCACAGTGTTCCAGCTCCCTGGGCGTGATGGGACACCCTGGGGCGGAAGCACCGGTGCCTTTTAACCAGTTCTGGTGTCACCCAGGCAGTGCCATGGCTATCGCAGCACCCGCTGCCACGGGGTGTCCCCGCACCCTGTGCCAGCACCGGGACAACCGCAGGTTGGGCAAAACCTGGCGCTCCCCTCATCCAGGCGCAGATGGGCCAAAAATGAGCTTTTCTATTTTAGGGGTTTTGCAGAGCGGGGCTGTGACGCTGCCGAAACATCAGGGTTCTGCCGTTCGAGAGCCAGAGGCTGCGTTGCCGGAGCTGAGCCAGACCCCAGCAGAGCAGCGATGGCTCTGGGGACAATGCATGATGTGTGCCACCGTGTGCCAGTGCCACGGGCACGGCCGCAGCACGCCCTGGGGTCTGCACGCCCAGGGTCCTCGCCGGTCTCAGGGCATCTGGGCAAGATGGCATCTCTGGCACTCACGGAGAAAAGGGGCTGACAGCATCATCGTCACCGGCTGGTGCCAGGTGTATCCCGTGTGACGGTGCCGGTGGGAACGCAGGACACGCTTTGTTCACCGGGAACCTCAGGCAATTTTGGTTTATTCCTCCTTTCCAGCAGCCGCTCTGTTCAGCCCTTCCCGCACGCTCGCTGGGCCTCTGAAGTTTAAGATCTCATTAAAGCCCGGCTTTCCCTTGGGGATGTGACCGTCCTTGACTGGCTTTCCTTCCCTGGGGACAGGCGTTGGTTAAGGATTTGTAATTAGCTGATAATAAGGTGGTTGTGGCTGGAAAGGTGCTTCCTTCCTCTGCCACCCAGCCGTGCCCAGCTGCCACCGGCACTCGGCGGGACTGGCACGTTCCTGCTGATGCCCTGGGCTTTCTCATGCCGGTGCTTCCTGGGGCAGAGCCCAGCACAACTGGAGGCTTTAATGGAAAAGTTTATGGAGGACATTCCCCGGGAATGAGCACAGGGCCAGCGCAGCCCCGCCAGGTGCCACCAAACCACGGCTGGGGCCATCGCAGACAGCCTGGGCTCCATTTTCCGGCTTTCCTCCAATGCTGGGGAAGCTTTTCTGCAGGTTTAAATATCCTTTGTTTTTCCCCCATCTCCTGCTCTCGCCCCAAGTCGGTGCCAGGAAAAGCTCCGGCTGGCCCCGTTCTCCCCGGCCGTGCTGCTGCAGGCAGCTCCGAAGGCACTTTGCTCTTGGTTTTTTTTTTTTCTTTTTCACGTGGCCGCGTCCTTCACCGGGGAGCTGCCTATAAATTATGTACGTGGAAAATGGGACCAGAAAGCAGCAGGCATCAATAATTGATGGTCGACGTTTCCTAACAGGCGCGCAGCATCCGGGCATCCCTGCGCCGCGGGGCCCTCGGGTGTAGCTGTACGGCCCCCCTCATCCCTCCTGCCCCGGCGTTACTTCCCCGCTCCTCCTCCCCTGCGGGCTCTGGGCTTGGTTTTGGATTTTAAATGCAATATTAAGGCCTGATCCAGCCCTGGGCAGTCGCTGCGTCTGCTGGAAGCCAACTGCGAGCTCTGGCTTCAGTCCCCACAAGAAGAGCTGCAGCCCAGGCTTGAGCTGCTTTGGTCTGGGCACCCCAAAGGTTTAGTTTTGGGGTGTCCCCGGGGGGGAGCTGCGGATGGCTCTGTGCTGTGGGGTTTGGGGGTTTTGCAAGCCGGACCCCATCCCCGTGGCCGAAGGGATGCAGGGTGCCGTGTCCATCCTCCATCCATCACCTCTCCTGACTCCAGGTGCTTCTGCTCACCCCTCACCATCCCGGTTCACCTCCCCCTTTCCCTTCCTTTCCCACCTCAGGAGAAATCCCTACTTTCTTGCCCCCGGATCTCACGGACAAGGAGCAGGCTTGAGCGGGCTCCTGGCCAGGCTGGGAGGAAACTCTCTTCTAGTTGAGAAGTGTCTGACCTGGGGGCTGCTCCCAGCCGGGGGGACAGGACACCCCGGTGTTTCGGCTCCGTGCTTTATCCTGCGAGGGAAGAAGGGACGTGCTCATTGCCCGACGTTCATTTGGGCAATGTGGAGCACTTTCTGGAGGGGTTGCTGACCTGCTGGAGGGTCTCCAGCCCCACAAAATCCTCCCTCTTGAAGCTGAGCCATTCCTAGGGAAGGCTGCAGGCTGAGAACTGACAGAACTCAGTTCAGTTGTGCTTTGCCCACCTTCCTGGCGGCGACCACAGCAAGCTTGGGCGGGTGTCTGCTTGGGGACACGCTGCCTTGAATGGCACACGAGGTCTGCGACGCCGGGCTTTGGGCAGGAGGAACCCTGCCCGTTTGGAGGGCTGTGTGCCTGGCCCGTGCTGCCCCTTCCCGGCAGCGTCTGGGGGGGTGCAGGAGCCAGCCCGGCTCCCCCAGGGCTGTTGATGCTCCGGCAGAACAGGCTATGCCCGCTGCCTCTCCTGCCTCCTTGGGAAATTAGCCGGTGTTTATGCAAAGGATTAGCGCTGCTCTCCCGCTCGGCCGCCCCGGGAGCCATCTCCCTTCCTGCCGGCTGATCGGGATTCGGCCGCCCCGGCCAGCGCGGGGATGGCTGAAGGTCGGGATGACCTTGGGTGGCTCAGGCTGGGCCAGGGCTCCCAGGGATTTCCCGGGGCAGGGAAAGGGGAGCAGGCACGGGGAAGGGGGCAGCCGAAACCCTGGGGGGTGAATCTCCTCTGGTTAAATCCCGCTGGATAGAGCTGCCATGGGGCTGGACCCCTGCACCGGCTTCTCCCCATCCCGGCTCCCTCTGCCCAGGCTTTGGCCATCGCGGGACAGGGTTGCTGGCAGCAAGGGGGTGCAGGCAGGGACGGGGGGGGCAAAACAGGCAGGCAGAAGGTAGCCGGTAGCCAGGAAGGGTCTCTTCTTGGCCGGCTCCCCCTTCACCTGTCCCCGTTTGTTGGCTGGCAGCACGTGAGCTCAACCCGAAATGCTCCCAGCGAGGTGACCTTGGGGACAACGCCACCTCTGAGCCGCTCCATCGGTTGAAGCCCCCCCGCCCCAAACTCAGGCGGTCTCTTGTGTTTTTCTTTCCAGGGAGCTACTTTGCCAACCACTTCATCATGGGCGGCGAGAAGTTCGACTCCACGCACCCCGAGGGTTACCTCTTCGGCGAGAACAGCGACCTCAACTTCCTGGGCAACCGGCCCGTGGTGGTGGGCACCGGGGGGAGCAGGGCTGGGGGGGGCAGAGGGGGCAGGCGTGCCCCTTCCCAAAATGGGGGTGGCTCTGTGTGTCACGGGGGTGCATGGTGTAAAGCTGCTGGCTGTCACCCCCTGCAAGGGCAGAGCCAGCCAAGCAGACCTTCGTGGATTCTCTGATGTCTAATATAAGGGTTGGCTCCCTGGGGGACTAACCCGGGTCTCCTGGCTGCCTCCGTCCACACGGCCCACGGTAACACGACGTTATTACAATATCTCTAAACTCACTGCCGAACTTGAGCTGCCAGGGGTGAATAGATTTGCAAGCAATTAGGAACGGACCAGGTGATTGCGTGACCTCTGCCTTTGGGTGCTGGTCTCTGCAGTACCCGAGTTATGGGTCATCGCACCCGCACGTATTTTCCAACCCGCAAGGGCCGCTTGTATGCGCAAACCCGCCGGCTTAATAACATCAGCTGGTGAAGAAGATGGTGATGGGCTGATTTAGCCCAACTCCTCCTTTCCCGCTCCCTTTCCAAGAGCTGCTTTTCTTCTTGCCCTTCCCAGCTCAGCCGGGACCGTCTCCCAGCTGAGATGGCGCAGGGCTGGGGACGTGCTGGAACGGGGCTGGTGTGGAGCAGAGTAGCTTGGACAGGAGCTGGTGAAAGTATTCCCCAAGCTCTAGCAAAAAAGGGAATAAAAATTAAAAAAGGGGGTGGGGGGGGGCAGCGGGCAGCACCCGTGGGTGTCGCGGTGCTGGGTGCTGCTGGCTCCAGCATGTGGAAACCCGGCTGCAGGGGAGGTCCCTGGACCCGGCAGTCCTGGAGATGTTTTTTCTGCTTGGTGCTTTTGGAAAGAGAGGAAATGAGAGCAGGGCTGCCCCGGGGGGGGGGGTTCGGTGGTGGGGGCCATGTCCCCCCCTCCTCCGGGTGCCTCTCGGCAGGGGGGGCTCAGCAGCATCAGCCCGAGCAGTGAGGGGTCGCGTGTTAGAAGGAATTCAAGGTGAGGAATTAAAAGGCACCAAAGCTTTTCTGTCGAGTCGAGATAAATTTGGCTGGTGCTAATGGCCCAGCTCCCCAACGCTGCCCGCTGGGGCTGGCGAGGCTGCTGCCATCCCGCTTTGTCTTTTCTCCTTGGAACGGGTTTTGGCAGCGTTGCGTGATCCTTCGGCAGGGAAGCGCCCGGCCCCGGGGCTGTGCCAGAGCGGGGATCCCGGCAGAGCCAAGGGCAGGACCACCCCCATAAACCCCTGAGCGTTGGGTGGGCAAAGCCAGCGCCTTTCCCTCCATCCTCTGGGCTTCCCCAGAAAATGAAAAGTCAGCACTCGGGTTCTCTCTCTCCAGCAGCGAGCGCTGAGAAATCCTCTTGATTACACTAAAAGCCTCTAAACTGCCCAGCGAGCAGTTCCCGAGTCAGACGCCCCGACAGCAGAAGCAGCGGGGAAGGTAAAGGAACAGCTTGGAAACAGCAGAAAGAATTAATATAGCGTTACAAACGAAATTGCATCGCTCCGGCTTAATTACTGACGGCCCTGGGCTGCAGAGCTGTGACCGAGGTCCCGTCTCCCCGGGGAGCGGGGGGATGTTTTGGGGCTGGGCTTTTGGGTCAGGTCAGTCTGGGGGCTCGGGTTGGGGAGGACCCTTGTTGTTTCTGGTCCAAGCATCGTTTGGGCATCTCTGATGCCACCTCCAAGACCTGTCCTGATGCCTCTTGGCTGCGATGCTTTGGCATCCTGGCCGGCTGCGAGAGCCCTGGCTGGGCTGGAAATGTCGGAGATGGCCAGTGCTTTTTGGTGGAGGATTTATTTTGGGTTCCTGGGGTGTCGAGGGCCAGGAGTCTTGGGAAAATTGTGTCCCAAGTCCTCTCTGAGCTGAGCGCTTCATCCGAGCTATTAACAGCGCTGCTGCCGCGGGGATGTGCAGGGCACCCGGAGGCTGCGCAGACTCTCCCCTCCACAGATACGGGATAATCTGGATTTTCCAGCTTGGGACTGGTTCCCAAGGGGCTGGGAAGGGCGTTGCAGGTTTAAGTAGCTGCCACTGTGCTGGGACACCTCTGCAGGGGCCGAGGAGCGGAGAAGCTGTTTGTGGCACCTGGAGAGCACGGGACGTTCCGGGGAAGTCGGGGACTGTCGGAACGTGCCGCTGGGTTTCCATGCCCATGCAAACCAGCCTGGCTCTGCTCATAGAAAAACCCCAAGAAAGACTTTTTTGAGGGTGGCTTTTTTCACTTTAGCAGAAGTCAGTCTGGTCCAAATGTCACTACAGATACATGGATGGTGTTTTGAAAGGGGTAACGGTTGCAGTGAGGTGGGGTTTTTTTTTCCTGTTGTTTTTCAGTTTGATTTAAATTGAGGATGTGCAAAAAGTGCTTTAAACAGCCCCTTTCTGATGTGCGAATCCGGCTTGTGAAATTTCATTCATTCAAAAAAAAAAACCCAAAAACCAAAACCAAAACCAACAAAGCCCCCAACCCCCTAAAGAAAGAGCCCACACGTGGGTGTGAAAGCGCCCAACGGTGATGGCAAAGTGGTTTCTGCAGCAAGAAATTTGCCTGTGGTGCTTTCCCATCCTGCCCAGCCCGACGGCCCCCCCGGGGGACCCCGGTACCCGCTTCCCCCTCCATGGCCCACCCCTGGGTGCCGCGGCAGGAGGGGGATTGCACCCACGGGTGCTCTGCCTGCCGCCACGAGCCCTGGCACTTGCTGCAGGATGGTCTGGGTACGGCTCGGCCGGGCAAAGGTGCAAATGAGCAAGACCAGATTGCTTCATTAATTTGAATAGCAGAGGGTGACGTGATGTGTCACGACAAGGCATGGCACGTCACGACATGGCTGGGCTCCAGCTTGGAGGCCTTTTCCTCACTTGCTCCCTTCCAGCTGCGAGGGATGATTCTGCAGGTGCCCGTTTAAGCCTTGTGACCCGTTAAAAAGCTCATTAATACCAGATTAATGACTCAGCTGCCCTTTTCCCCTCCCGGAGGGGAGGGAGGGGGTGGCAATTCCAAGGTGCCATGGATTTGTCTTCCGAGTGCCCTGTGCCATCCTCTGCACTGGGTCCAGCCCAGCTGCGGGGTGGTGGGACGTGGTGGGTGATGCCCAACTGGTGGAGGAGGGATGGGGCAGGCCCCTGCCTGGTCCTGCGAGCTGCCTGCCCCATCCCGTCCCCCTGAGCCCGCGCGGGTCCCCCAGCCCCATCCATCCTGCTCTGCAGGGCTTTGGGGACTGGGAAGGTGACGATGGCTTTCCCACGTGAGGGCGCCAGGGACATGGGAAATGGGCACCTGGCTCCCTGCAGGGTGTCCCCAAGTGCCATCTCTAATTCAGTCTTGTTCCCTCAGTATTGGGGTCCTGCAGGCGCCTCGCTGTCCCTGAGCCCCCCCTCTAGGCTGGGGACAGTGTGGGGTGACAAAGGGACCCGGGCAGCCTGGCTTGGTTACTGATTCCCTCTCCCAAGGCAGAAATTGAGCCCTTTGGCTCTTGTGAGCATCTGCCATCCCCGGTAGCACCTGACGCCCTCCTGGCTCTGGCTGTCCCCTGGCACATGGTGACAGCTCGCCAATGACCAGGCGTTAATCCTGGCGTAAGCCACTGTCTCTCCAACGTGTGCTTGTGTCGTCCCCCCACAGGGGCTGATCCTTCCTTGGGGATCAACCTACCTGAGCGATGGAGAGGGGGGAGATGGGTCCTGCATCCCTTCCCCGGTGCCCTCAGTCTCCCCGGGGTGGCTGCAGTGCCAAGGAGAGGGTGTCCCCCGGCTGCCACCGTGTCCCCTCTCCCCAAAAAGCCCTGTAGCCCCTGTGCAGGTGGACAGGAAAGACCAGGAAGATCAAGGTCACCTTGAAGGATGTCATGACTCCTCTCCCTCGTAGCGCGGCTCCGTTGGTTCCCTGCTCCGGGCATGGCGCTGGCAGAGACACCACCACCCAAATCCCCTCCATCCCAGGGAGAAAACAGGGACACTTGTGTCTGTCCTTGGCTGGTGGGCAGGGAGGGAGCTTCAGCCTCCCCCCGCCCAGCCTCATCCGGCAGCTCCAGGCTGCATCAGCAGCCTAAAAACACATCAGCGGCTGCCCGCCTGCCCTGTGCCCCGTGTCCCCATCGCCCTCCAGCCAAAGGGACAAGGAGCAGCCCCTCTCTGCATGTCCCTCCTGGTGAAACTGTCCCCTGCAAGGGGTTTTGGGCTTGCTCTTTGCGGACAGATGTCCCTGTCATCATGCTGCCTGGTACCCAAATGCCAGCGGGAGCTGCGGATGCTCAGCACCCATCAGGATGCGCAGGCCACCCTGGCTCCCTGCATCCAGGGTGCTGGGTTGGGGATGGGTCAACAGGGGTCCAGGGATAAGGTCCGCAGCCACTGTAACCCCTCCATGTGCACCTGCCTTCACCGGTGTCTCTCTCGTCCTAGTTCCCTTACGCTGCTCCACCTCCTCAGGAACCCGTGAAGACCCTCAGGAGCTTAATCAACATCCGCAAGGACACGCTGCGCCTCGTCAAGTGAGTCCCGGGTGGGGGAAGATGGGGCTGGGCACCCCACAGCCATGAGCCACAGGGAGGGGGGGGTCCGGCTGGACGCTCCCAGGGGATGCTCTCATCTCGGCATGGGCGGCTAGAGGGGACGAGCCATTGCTTTTCAAATGTGCCCCTTCCCCTGCTGGCACGGGTGAGCTTCCCGCATGCGGGCACTGGCTGCGCTGGCTCCAGCGCCGGATTAAAGGAGCTTAGTGCTGCCTTTGAAGTGCTTTGCTTTTTCTTCCTCCCCCACCTTCCAAAGGCTTTGTTGGAGGGAGGCTGGGGATTGCAGCTGGGCTGGGAGATTCAGGATTATGGCTGAAATCTGCCTGCGGTGCATCCCAGTCTGCTGGCCTGACCTTGGGCATGGCGGGCCCTCCTGGCGTGCCTCAGTTTCCCCTGATGGAGTGGGCAGCCCTTTTTGGGGCCATCGGTGCCGAGGGGAACCTCGCGCTGGATGAGCCATCTTTGCCGTGGGGGGGACAATCCTGGGGCACCCCGAGCCCTCCCCGAGGGGGGCCCGTCTCCCGACACCTCTGTGCTCCCCAGGTGCTCGGAGGAGGTGAAGACGCCGGGGGAAGAGGTCAGCAAAGCCAAGGTGCACTACAACGTGGAGTTCACCTTCGACACGGACACCCGCGTGGCCATAACCATCTACTACCAGGCGACCGAGGAGTTTCACAATGGCGTGGCGAGGTGAGGACCCCCAGCCTGGCCCGTGTCCCCCTGAGCACAGAGCTCTGCTGACGGAGACAGAATTTCTCCTCCCCGGAGCATCTCCCCTCCTCGGGGCAGGAGGCAGCTGCTGGTGTTGTTGAGGCTGGAGAGGGGGGTTCCTCACCTCTCCCGGCTGCCACCGCCAGGTCCCTGCCCTCCTCCTTCCCTGTCCCATCCCACTCCCTCTTTTTACCTCCGGGTCAGAGCTGAGCCCAGGAGAAATCATTGCCCCTCCTGGTCCCCACCAGGTTGGGGTTGTCCCTGTCCCCTCCTTGGCTGCCCTGGGGGTGTTTTAGCCCCATGGATTATTTTAGCCCTTTTTAGGACTTCCTGCCTTGTCCCCAAGAGGCATCCAGGAGGGGAGGGGAGGGGAGGAGTGACCCCCCTCTCTCCCATCTTCCTGGCATCCCTGTGAGCCGGGGGAACCAGGAGGAGCGTGGGGACACCCACGGTGCCCCTGACCCTGTCCTCTCTCCACGGGACAGCTACATCCCCAGGGACAACAGCCTGCAGTCGGAGACAGTGCACTACAAGCGGGGGGTGTGCCAGCAGTTCTGCGTGCCCTCCCACACCGTCGACCCCTCCGAGTGGAGCGAGGAGGAGGTGGGTCCCGGTGGCATCAACCACGGGGTCGGGGGACGGTTATGGACGTGGGGTGAAACCTCCATCACTGCTCCATCTCACCAAGCCTCTCCTCCTGTCTCTCTCCAGCTGGGCTTCGACCTGGACCGGGAGGTGTACCCCATGGTGGTGCACGCAGTGGTGGATGAAGGAGAGGGTGAGGAGGGGGTTCCTGGCTGGGTTGGGCTTTCCCCAGTTGCTGGCACCGCGGTGCCCAGCCCGTGCACCAACGGGGCAGAGCCTCCCGCTTCTCCTTGCTGCCACCATGGCCCTGCGCGTCCCTGAGCCCTGCGTGTCCCTTTGTGTCTTGCAGAGCACAATGGGCACTGCCACGTGCTGCTGGCCACCTTTGAGAAGGTAAGTGCCAAGCTGGGGCTGTCCTCACCGCTCCTACCCCGTCACCCACTGGGTGCAAGAGCCTGGAGAAACCCCATGGGGCTCGGAATGGTCCTGCTGGGCTGGGGCTGTTTTGGAGCTGCTCTAGAAATTCTGGGAATATCCCCCAAATCCTTGACTTTAAGAACCCGCTTTTGAGGCCTTTGGTCTCAACTCTTGTCTTCCTCGCTCCAACGTCTCCAGCCTTGCCATGTGTGTGACATCCCGCACCTGCCTGCTACCGGGGTGTCGGGAAAAAGCGGAATTGCTGTAAAACGGGCTGGTTGGGAGCGAGGAGGGAGCGGTGGCAGCTACGGGGTGGGTGGGTGCTCAGCCCCGGTGCCCACCCGTGTGCTCTCCTCCCTCCAGCACAGCGACGGCACCTTCTGTGTGAAGCCCCTCAAGCAGAAGCAAGTGGTGAGTATCCGGGTGTCCCTGCGGGTGGTGACAGCTACCGCCCTGCACAGCCCCCGGGGGGAAGGCGGCGAGGGGCCTTTTGGGGAGCAGCACACCCCGGTGCGGGCAGCAGCCTGCCCCTGCCCTGCTCCTGCCTCCCACGGAGCTTGGGGATCACCGGGAATTTCAAGTGCATCGATGCAAGGAGGAACAGTGGATTTTGGGGTGGGGTGTGGGGGGGGGCTGGCCTGAGGAAAGGGCGGGGGACGGCTGTGTCTTTGCTCCTCACCCCTTCCCCGCGGGGTTGCAGGTGGATGGTGTGAGCTACCTCCTGCAGGAGATCTACGGCATCGAGAACAAGTACAACACGCAGGACTCCAAGGTACGCGCCTGCATCCCGCAGGCTCCATCCCCCCAGCCTGCATCCCGCGGGTCGTCCCTTGTCCCCCCTCCCCTTCCCCTAGCACAGGTCCAGCAGCTAAAACACACACGGGGCAAGAGTTTGCAGCACAACGTGGAGCTGCCTGGGGCGGTACGGGTGTCTTGTGGTGGCATCGAAGCTGCCAGAGGCAGGAAGCGGAAGGATTGAGCCTTTTCCCCCATCCTTCGTGGTCCTTTGTGAGCATGATGGCTGGATCCTGCTGGCTTAGGAGGGCACTGTGGGGCTCGAAGTATGGGACGTGCCTCCTCCCCTGCTATATATAAATATATGTAGAAGTTGGGGTGAAGGATGCATCCCTCCATGGGATGCCTGGTGGCTCCATCTCCATCTCCCAGCCTCCAGGAGGGGAAAGATAAGGTCTCAGGGTTGTATTTCAAGAGCAGGCAGCCCAGGGACACAGGCAGGACCCCACAGCGAGTTCTTGGGGCACCCAGCCTTTATTTTAGGGCACCCACCCTCCTACCACGTGGGCTGGGGACCCCGAGGCCGAGCGTCTCCCATCTCTCCCGTGGGGCAGGTGGCCGAGGACGAGGTGAGCGATAACAGCGCCGAGTGCGTCGTCTGCCTCTCGGATGTCCGCGACACCCTCATCCTGCCCTGCCGCCACCTCTGCCTCTGCAACACCTGCGCCGACACCCTGCGCTACCAGGCCAACAACTGCCCCATCTGCAGGCTGCGTAAGGGCCGGGGGGGCTGGCGTCTCTTGCGGGAGGGGTGGTTGGCATTTCCAGTGGGGGCTGACATCTCGGGAGGGGGTAGGTGGCATCTCCAGACAGGGCTAACATCTCTTGCAGGGCTGGCGGTTGGCCTCTCCAGAGGGGGCTGGTGTCTCTGGTGGGGGGTGTTTGGCATCTCTGGGGGGGGTAGCTGGCATCTCCAGAGGGGGCTGGCATCTCTGGGAGGGGGAGGTGGTGGTTGGCATCTCCAGAGGGAGCTGGCATCTCCGGGGGGGGAGTGGGGGGTGGTTGGCATCTCTGGAGGGAGTGGATGGCATATCCGGGGGGGGCTGGCATCTGAGAGGGGAGGGCTGGCATCCCTGGGAGGAGACTGGCATCTCCCATCCTTGGGTTTTGGAGTCCCTCCAGCCCCGCACGCAGTGATGCCATGCAGGGATGCCCCTCCTTGGGAAATTGCGTGGCATTTTGCGGGGGGTCGGTCTCCTTTCCGCACCTGGTTTTCACCCCATCCTTTATCCCCGCTGCCGCAGCTTTCCGAGCCTTGCTTCAAATCCGAGCCATGAGGAAAAAGCTGGGTCCCCTCTCGCCCACCAGCTTCAACCCCATCATCGCCTCGCAGACCTCCGACTCCGAGGAGCACTCGGTCAGTGTCCCCCCTCCCCCCCCGGGGGGCTGCGGGACCCCGGCCGCCTCCATCCACCCCGCTGGGGCCAGGCCAGGGAGGTGTGGGGACGCATGTGCTTCCCAGGGCCAGGGTTTATCTTTTAATGCAAGTTGATATGTAAAAAAATGCAAGTCTGATACTGCAAAAAAAAAAAAAAAAAAAAAAAAGGGCTTTCGGTTGGGTGGAAAGATCATGGATTTGGGGCTTTCATTGGTGCAGGGAGTTTGTCCGTTCTCTGTGTTTTGGCTTCTCCCTGGGGCATCCTGATCATTCTGACTGTAGGTGCCGGGGGGGCAGCGAAATGGCCTGGGGGGGACCCTCACCCCATCTCCCCCCTCTCCCCAGTCCTCGGAGAACATCCCCCCGGGCTACGAGGTGGTGTCGCTGCTGGAGGCCCTCAACGGGCCACTGACGCCCTCGCCGGCCCCACTGCCACTGCGTGCGCTGGGCGACCCCCCCGGCGCGGGGACCCTGCCCTCCTACGGCAGCGATGGCCCCCTGCCCCCGCTGCGGGCCCTCTCGCCCCTCGATCGCCTCCCCGAGTGCGGCCCCCCGGGGCTCAAGCTGAAGAAGAGCCTCTCCAAGTGAGTACCAGGGTGGGCGCGGGGGCTCGGGGGGGTTTGGGGGCTGCAGGCAGGGGTGAAGCCCTTTGCTTTGGCCCCCGCACAGGTCCGTCTCGCAGAACTCCTCCATCCTGCCCGAAGAGGAGGATGAGAAGTCGTGCACGGAGTCGGAGCTGAGGGTCGCCAGGAGGAGATCCCCTGCCCGGCGCGAGGAGGTGAGCTCTCTCCCAACCGCGCTGGTGATGAGCCGAGGCACTGGGGGGGCTGTGGGCTTGGGGGTGGCTTGGGACCAGAGGGTATGGCTGGGTTTTGCCCCTTCTGGCTCTTCCTCCATCCATAAGGATGCCTGGGGGAGATGGATCCATCCCTGATGAATATCCCCCATCCCATCCTCCCCGCTGGGGTCTTCCAGGAATGCGGCGCGACGCCAGAGAGTGAAAACCTCACCCTGTCGTCGTCGGGAGCCATTGACCAGTCCTCGTGCACCGGCACCCCCCTCTCCTCCACCATCTCGTCCCCAGAAGGTACGGCACAGCGGGGCTCCCAGGTGCTGGCAAGGCAGGAGAGCGGGATCGCCGTCTCGGATCCGTCCTGCTGCGGGGGGATGCAGAGGGGGTTTGAGTGGTCCCTTCCTACCCCGCTGTTGCGTGAAGCTTGAGGGTGTCACCTCTGCTCCATCACGCCATAGACCCAGAGAGGGGGGCTGCGAGCCCCGGGACACGCTGCTGGCAGCTTTCCACCCATCACACCTCCGTGGCGAGCAGCAGGTCCTTGCTCCATGCCCTGCTTCTCCTCATTAGCCTCATTTTTAATTAGCTGGTGCTGTGCCTTAACTTGTGGCAGTGGGCTGGGGGGGTCCGGTGGCCCCGCTCAGCCCCTGCTCTCCCTCAGAGCCCGTCAGCAGCAGCTTGGCTCAGTCCGTCATGTCCATGGCCTCCTCCCAGAGCCAGCACTCCCAGCTCAGCACCGACACCGTGTCCTCCATGTCCGGCTCCTACATTGCTCCTGGCACTGAGGAAGAGGAGGAGGGGGACATGCTCCCCTCGCCCGCGGCCGCCAGTGCCACGGCCTCCGACGGAGAGGTAGGGGCTGGGGGGGTTGTGGATGGTGCCCATCGCCCCCACGTTCAAGAGATTCCCCATGGGATGTCCCATCCCTGGAGGGGTTCAAGGCCAGGCTGGACGGGGCTTGGAGCAACCTGGTCTGGTGGGAGGTGTCCCTGCCCAGGGCAGGGGGTGGCACTGGATGATCTTTAAGGTCCCTTCCAACCCAAACCGTTCTGTGATTCTCCTTGGAACCCACCGGCACCAGACTCTTTGGGTCTTTTTTCCTTCCACCTTTCCCACCTTCTTCCCGCAGTCGACACCTGTGGAGTCCCCGGATATAAACTTCGTCAGCATCTCGGCCGAGGAGCGCGATGCCGAGGTAACCAAAACTGCCCCCTGAGGGGCTGGGGACCACGGTGCCACCCAGCACGGCGGGGGGACCCCGCTTGTGCCCGGCTCCAGCTGCCTGCGGAGGGGGAAGGTGGCAGCTGGCACCGCGTTCCCCCGGGGCTGGGCTGGGGAAGGGGCTGCCTGGGGGATGGATGGGGCAGTGGGGCTCTCCCCTATCCAGGATCATCTTCCTGGTCCACAGAAACCCCTGGGGATGGGGATATTCCCTCAAAGGGACTTGGGGACAGCCCCCAGCACGGTGCTGGGACACTGTGGGGCTGCTAATGCTGACTGCCTCTCGCCTGTGCCGCAGGGCAACGACGTGCTGGAGGACGAGGACGCCTCTCCCACGCAGGAAGACGGTAAAAGGCCCCGGGGTCGTCGTTGTCCCCTCTCTTTCTGTTCGCTGTCACTGGCGGGCAGCCGAACGAGTGGCAGATGCTGTGCTGCCCCCGGTTCCCCTGCCTGCTGGCTGCCATCGGGGAGAGCCCGGAGTGCCTCCGCGGACACCGGGGCCGGGAAAGCATCCGTCACGGGGGGGTTGAACGCCAGTGGGTGGGGGGAAGCCAGCTGTCCACGGGGACCCCCGTGAGCGCGGTGCGGAGCAGGTGTGCAGGATCCAATGGCGTTTTCAACGGGCCAAGTGGGAAAGAGGCTTCTCTGGGTTTTTGCTCTCGCCAAGAAGGTCTCTCTCGCATCTCGGGAAGTCTCCCCCATAGGGACCCCTGTCTCGGCTGGTTCCCATAGGAAGGGGCTGCAAAACCATTCCCTTTGGGATGCTTTCCTAAATTTTTTTGGCCTGTCCTCAATGTGCTTTCACAAGCCAAAACACACCCATTGAGGGCTCCTCTTGTCTCCTCCCACGGGCTCAAGTAGTCAAGGGAAAACACGGTCACCCCCGTGCCATCGGCTACCAGCCGCCTTGGATTTCTTTGGGGCAATAGGGAGGCCCCCAGTGTGCCCCCTCCCGCCTTTGCAAGTCTCTCGTTAGCAAAAATGTGCCAAAACTGTTCTCCCATCCAACCTGGACTCTCAGCTGAGCTGGAATACAGGGACATCCATCCCCAAAACATGGCCTCTGCCCTCCAGGGAGGCTCTTGCTGATGGGGAGACTAGAATATGACAACTGGGGAGCAACTGGTGGCTGTGGTGGATATCCATGGGCATCCCAACAACTCCGGGAGCAGGACAGCCTTTCTCCTTAGGATACGGTCCTGCGCCCATTCTCAGTGGGGCTACTGGTTTATTTGGGAACATCTCTCCTGAGGCTTAGTTGCCTGCATCCTATGGATGCAGGTAAGAGCCTGGGGGGCTGATCTCTCGGACGGGTGATGCTAAGAAGCAGAGTTACCTCCCTCAGCCCCAAAAGCCTCCATCCCCCCTGCAAAGCTTGGCTACGGCTTCTTTTGCCCCACGCATCCAGTTGCTGCCTCCTCCCGGCATCTCCGCGGCTCTTGCACATGCGCCGATGGTGCCGGAGAGGCTCTGTTGGGAAGTGATGGGTACCACCGTGGCCGGGGACCTCTCGGCCGTGCTGGAGGGGAAGGTTTGGTCGAACCCCAGGCAGGCGGTGGGGGAGCAGGTCCATGCGTGGCCGGTGCCCATTGTCGCTCTGTCGCTGCTCTCCGATGCGGCCGGTGCAAGGAAAGGAGCAGCTCGGACCGTGCCCACGTGCGTTATTGTCCGCTCTTCACCCGCTCCCCTCTAGATGCATAATTTTTTTATCTTTTTTTTTTTTTTTTTTTGAAAGAGGGTGGGGAGGGGAGAGGAAAAGACCCAGAAACCCCCACACCCCACCGCTAAAAAGGCAACGGCGAGCCCCAGCGCCGAGCCGCGGCGTTAACTGCCTTAACTCCCTTCCAGGCCCGAGGACAGGCGCTTTCCTCGGTCTGAGGTGTGACAATAACAATGACTTGGGCATCGCACACGTGAAAGCGCTGGACAATAAACTGTGCTCTGAGGCCTGCTTACCTGGTGAGTGGCCGTCTGCTGAACATGAACTTGGGGTGGGGGGGACGGATCCACTCTTCCCTGTTTCACCCCAGCATCCCTTTTGCATCCAATCCCTCCTCTCCCACCGCCGCATTCCCCAAACCCGCCATCGCCATCCCCACCACATCATCCTCACGGCATCTCACCACCCGTCCCACCGCGGGGCTGAGCACCAGGCACGCCACCACCCAGCAGCCATAGGCTGGGGTGACTTGTCGCCAGCGGGATGTCCCCAAGGCGTTGCAGACTGGCTTTGCTGAGAGGTCTTGTCCCTTGGCCAGGGGGCTGCTGGCACCCCGGGGGGCACTAGCCCTCCCCATGAAGGTGGTTGTGTGACACGATCAAAGCCTGGTCCAGCCTCGTGGTGGGCGCAGGAGTGTTTTGGGTCGGGATGCGATCTGCAGCCCGTCCAGCCTTACTGCAGGGGCTGCCTGCCTCCTCCTCCTCTTCCTCCAGGGCTGGGGAGACAGGGCATGTCGGGTCAGGTCATCCTTCTGCAGAGCCCCAAAGTTCATCCCTCTTTCCCATTTCTTCACGCTTTCTCTTCCACGCTCCTTCTATTTCTGTTTCCTCCCCTCCTCTCTCCATCCCTTTTTTTCCTCTTCTTCCTCCCTCCCAGGCTCCTCCGTCCGCGTGGAAGTTCATGTTCGCTCTGTGCCAACACGGTTTTCTCAACCCACGCTTGTGTCCCCTCCCTGCCCAGAGTTGCCCAAAGGTGACAAATGTATTGGTGACCCCCGGTCCCTGAGCGGGCCAAGGGGGAGAGGGCTGGGGACCCTGCCCAGCGCTACAGGCTCCTCTCCATCAGCCTGGGGGGTGGGGGGAAACAAGAGGGGGGGAAAAAAGCCAAGACGAAGCCCTCTGAGGGTCCAGGTCTCCATCAATACATTTGTGGACAAGCTGAGAGCAACTCTGCCCCTGCCTTGCCCCTTCGGCTAAATTTGTGGCACGTCCCAGACCTGCAGCGGGTGTTGGAGAGCCAAGAGGGTGGGTGAAACCAGCCTGGCCCCCCCTGGGAGGGGAAAGTCCTTCCTCCCTCCCTTCTCCTCTGGGAAAGCTTCCTTGCCTGTTCCTGGTGGTTTCTGCATTGGAGAAACTCGGCTGAGGCTCCTGGGGAGGAACAGGCGCCTGCCACAAATGCCTCTTGTCCCCTCCATCACCCTCCGGCAGCAGCTGGCTGAGCCCCGCCGGCACGGGGGGCTGGGGAAGGGGCTGGGGGGGTCTCAGCAGTGCCCCTGCCTTTGCTGGGGGTCCCAGCAAAGCATCCCCTGGCCGTGGCACTGGCCAAAGCCATCCTTGACTGCATCCCCCTTGGTTGTGCCGGGGGGAGGATGAGGAAGGGGGAGCTTTGCAGCCCAAACGGCCCCGGCACGGGGTCAAATTCTTGCTCTGCTGCGAGGACTGCAATGGCCTCGTTCCCCCCCCTGCCTGGACCAGGATGTGCAGGATCTGGCCCCTGGGCTGAGCCCAGCCAAGGATGCGCTCTCCACCCTTTGGCCACCGCCTCTGTCCCTGCATCGGGCGACTGTGCTGCTTGGAGCCCTGGGCAGGGAGCCGCGCTGCCGCCCGCATGAGAGGGGCAATCCGGCCTCGGCATTTGCTGGGAAAACTGGGGGGGCTGCCGCTCGCACCGGGGCCGGGGGCAGAGGAGGTGCAGAGTTGGGGGAGTTCAAGGCTGCCCGCAGTCCCCCTGGGGCCGGAGGGAATAACTCCAGGGATGCAGAGCTCTGCCCTAAAGGGGCTGGGGGAGGATTGCCCTGGGGGTTCCCGGGGTGCTGGGGGGGGCGAAGGTGATGTAACGGCCAGTTGGTCGTTTTCTGGTTGCAATCGGTGTTTTGCAACGTTGCTTTTGTTAATTAGACTCAGGGCAGCTTCTTCCTTCCCGGAGCCCGTCCACTCCCCATCAGCAGCCACCCGCTATCGGGACTTGGCCGCTTTGCGACGGGGATGATTTGAGGCATGATTCCATACTGGTGCTGCTGGGTTGCAATCGCAGGACTGGTTTGCATGCACTGGGAAAGTCCTTTTGGCAGAGGTTTCTTGCAGGCCTGGATGTAACCGCATCCACGGGGCCGGCAAGAACAGGGGGGACTTTTACTTTGGGGCCAGGTGCTGTTTTCTTGAAAGCTTAAAAGAAAATCACCTTGACCAGCGATGATGATGATGATTCTTCCTCCCCCAGTTTCTCTCATGGGGAGGTTTTGCCATGATGAGACCCATGGGTTGGTTGGGTTTTGCCCTCTCTGTAATGGACAAAGGCGTGGGACGTGGTTCCTCAAAACGGAAAGGTTTGCTCATCCCCAGCACTGTTGTGAAATCTCAGCAGATTTCAATCTTGGTTGGAAAAGGCTTTGGGAGGAGGGGAAAGGCCACATCCTGGGGATTTTGGGACATGAGGTTTAAAGAAAACATGCAGACCTGTGTTCTCAAGGGGATCCTGCTGAGACCCGGGGTGCGTGGCTGGTCTTCCGGGGTGGTCCCTGGGGCTCCGAGCATCCTCTGCCACGGAGAGGATGGCACTGGAAGGAGAAATTGGGGGACAGCACCTGCCGAAAAGGCTGGCGGCGAGGTGGGGAGGGCTGGGGAGCTGCTGCGTCGGAGGCGGCAGAAGACCAGAAATCCCCCGAGGGTTTTTGCTGGTTTAAACCTGTGGCTGATGGGAGCTGTAAGCGATACGGCAGCGGGCTGGGCGAGCCGGTTGGGTTTCGCCGCGATGCTCTTTGGGAGCCGGTCTGCGCAGGGCAGGTCTGACGGCTGGTAACAGCGGTGGCGGGGGGGGGCACAGACACCCCCCTCCTGCAGCCCAAGGGGAGAAGAGGCGGGTGGGCGCGGGGCCAGGTCCCCGCTGTGGGGCTGGACTGCGTCCTGCTGCCCCCAGCCCCGCTCCCCGGCAGCCTCCCAAGGGTGCGCTGAGCTGAGCTGGGTCTCTGCACCGGAGCCCTGCAGTGACTTGTGCAATGTCAAGCTCTTAATGGGATTTCGGTGTGCCTGTCTATAGGGGTGTGTGTACGTGTGGTCCTCTTTAATTCTCCATTCCCTCCGGGATCCGCAGATTTAACGTGCCTGGCGCTCCTCACCGTAAAAAGCCGGTTGAAAAGGCAGCTGTCACCTCCCATAAATCAGCAGGCGGCGGGTTTTTGTTGCTCCCTCTCTGGGAAAGCCTCAGCACTTGCCCTTGACCTTGGGGGTGCCCTTGCATGGCCCCCATCCCCCCGGGGCTCAGAGCTGCCCCCACCCCTGCCCACAGGGCTTAACCTCACTGGTGGGAGCAGCCGCCCTGCTTTTGGGGTGCACCCCCTTCCTAAGGGCACCACGGAGCCTCTGATCATTCGGGTGGTGGGACGCGAGCCGCAGACAGGCAGGTCCCGAGCTCTGCCCGTGGCCCTGCCCCGGCCGGAGGGTGCTGCCTGGACCGGGAGCCTGCAGCCGGAGAGGAGGCGTGCGGGGACCTGGCTCCCCTCGCGCCACAAGCATGCCCACCCCTCGGTTCCCCTTGGCACGAAACCCCGGGGGGGCACCACGCATGACGGCCCCCTCACACCATGCCCGGCGGCGGCTCCCTATACTTATCCCAGACCCGTTCGCAGGCGGCGAGCCCCCGCCATCCCCCCCCACGGTCGCCCCGTTTGCTCACTCGTGTGCATGCCCCCCCCCACTCCCCCACCCCAGCACCTCCGCTCCCACCTTCACCATGTGCCTTCTGGTCTCTCCTGCCACGCAGCCGCCGTGCCGGACTCCTGCCCCATTAACATTGAGGAATAGGTATGAGACCCCCCCAGAGCCTGCGCCCGCCTCGCGCCCCATCACCCTGGGGGGGGGATTTGGCGCTGGGTTGGCGCCCCTCGTCCTGGCATTGTTGGCCAGTCCCCTTGCTCTCCTGGCCTGGGTGACATCCCTTAGTGCCCAACCCGCAGCCCCCACAGGGCATCCGCATGTGCCCTCTCGCTGGGCATGGGGGGGCAGAGGCAGCCCCCTTCTGTGTGGGTTATTAGAACCTGGCTATGGCGCACAGTGCTTCCCATTCACCCCTCGGTATTCCCGAGAATTTGGGGGTTTAAGGGGCTCCCCCAGCCTGGAGAGGTAAGTGCAGGCGTTCGCCAGCCCTCGCTGCAGCCAAAACCCTAAGGGGGGGTCGGGGAGGTGGGTGTTATTTGGGGAGACCAAATTGCATCCCCCATGGAAAGATGAGCCCAGCATGCTGGTGGGCGTTAGGAGCCCCTAACCCCCCGTTTTCTCCCCCCAGGCCCGGAGGCAGCCAACAACAACGTGCGGCTCCTGGGGCAGGTGCCCTGGCCCCACCGCCCCCCCAGCACCCGAGACCTGGAGCAGGCAGCAGCCCCCCTGCCCGTGTGAGGGCTCAGCCTTGGTGGGGACACGCACCCCCCTGCCCGCCCGGAGGGACCCTGGTGTTGGGGCACCGCGGGCATCGCCACCTCCATCCCTCGGCTGTAGCGCGACTGATTTTGGAAAGAAAAGATGGTAACCTCGACTTGTCCTCCTTGGCCCCCCTGTGCAGAGGGGGGCCAAGAGCCACAATCACCTTGGAGCCCCCCCATCAGCACCTTCCCGTCCTCCAGCCCCGACAGGGACAGGCTGGGGTCCCCCCCTGCCCCCGGCCATCTCACACCCCTGGCTCCTCTCCCCCCCGGCGTGCAGAGCAGTGCTCAGTGGGATGGGATGGGGTCACCCCACAAAGAGGGTCCTGGGATGTGGCCAGAGGGGGACAATGGGGTGAGGGTGCCCAGGGGTGTGGGTTAAGGATGTGGCATTGGCATCCTTGGTGCACGAGCTGGTGACCTTCATCGGGGGCCGGCCCCCCCAGGTTTGCTGGCCTGTGTCCCTGCCGTGCCGTGGGGTGTCCCCATGCCATGCCGTGGAATGTCCCCATTAATGCACTGGTGGTGATGGTGCCCCCCCAGCTCCCCCTCCCTCCGCTCTCCTGGGCAGCAACATGGGCTCTTGGGCCGGGCCCGTGTGGTTGCTTTTCCCCAGGGATGGAGCGGGGTGGGTAGGGGACATGGTTGTCCCCCCTCCATCACCAGCCCCCGGGGCATCACTAGTTTAACCTCACTGTCTTCCGCCCCGCTGTGAGCTCGGGGCTTGGGGCTGTGCCCTCTCTCTGGAACAAGTGCCAAAAGTGTCACCCCCCCCCGTCCCACCCCTCCTGCCCTCTCCATCGCACTTTGTAGCAGGGGGTGGATGGGGGTGCGAAAGCTGCCCCCCACCCCTCCATCCCCACCCCTCCGGCCAGTGCTGGGCTGACAGCATAAGCGGGTTTTGCTCAAGGGGACAGGCACGCAGGGACACCAATGGGGCAGGGACGCAGCCACAGACCTCGGGGACCTGATGGGATCATTGTCACCAGCGGTCATTGTCGGAGGCTAAGCTCCACTCCAGAGAGCATCAGGGACGTTCTGAAGCCGTTTTGAGGAGCATCAGACCCAGCATCCCAATCTGGCGAGCTCTGGAGCTGTTTGGGCCAGCCCGGGGAGGGGAGGCTGAGCCCTCCCTTTCCCCCCAGCTGGTTTCCTCAGCAGCAGGAGCCGGAGCAGAGCCCCCAGCGCAGATGTGATGGCAAAGGCCACCTCCTCCTTGCAGGAAAAAAACATGTTTCAGAGCTACCTTAGGGCAGAGGTGTTCATACAGTGACAGCGACGTCCCGCAGTGGCTGTGTGCAGGGAGCGGGTCCCCACATCAGAGCAGGGGCTGTGCCGGTGGCCATGGCTCCTAAAGGGGGACAAAGCCCTTTTTAGGGCCAGGGTGTGTTTTCTCCACCTGGGTCACAGCCAGAGCTGCAGCGGCTGCTTGCTGCAGGGTGTTGGTGTCGGCCACCCTGCTGCTCCCTCCTCCGGGCTCCCCCCATCCGCCGTATCTCCCATCAGCTCAATAGCTCCCAAATTTCTCCCTGGGAACCTGGAGCTGGGCTCTTGATGGGGGCGGGGGGGGGTGGCATCTCCAAACTGCCATCCCGTGGGATGGGAGCTGCTAACAGCAGAGAGGGCTGGAGCAGCAGGGGACAAGCCTTGTGCCCCGCTCAGGGACACGCTGCCATGGTGGGGCTACTACCCGCAGGTCTGGGTGTCCTGGTCCCAAGGAGCCACCAGCACCGTGCTGGGCACAGGGAGAGCTTTGGGGGTTGACCATCGTGCTGAGCTGGGAAAACCAGGGGGGTGGCAGGAGACCGGCTGCTCCCACACCCTCGGGCATGGGCAGGAGAAGGGAAAATCAGGCTGATGCTCCAAGGGTGGCTCGCCTGTCAAAGCCCACCTTTCCTCAGTTTCAAAGGGAACAATGAGAGCTCTCTGCGACCAGGCACCACAGCGTAGGGCTGGGATGGTGCTTGTGGCTGCTGGGAGGTCAGGGCTGAACAGGCAGGTCCTTTGCTCAGGAGGGTCCTGGGAGGTGACCGGGAGGGTTTTCCAGCTGCTCTGAGCTGCGGTGTCCCCAAGGCTGCAGGAGGAGCCCAGCAAGCTCATGGGGTGGCTGCTGGTGAGCATAAGGCAATAGAGGAGCAAGGAAGATGCTGCTGCCGAGCAGCGTGCCACTGCCATGGTGCGAGCAAAGAAATAAGCATCCTCCAATTTTGGTGTGGGCGACACCAGCGCTGTCCTCAGCCACCCAGAAGGGACAAGGGGCGGACAGGAGCCGCCAGTGCCAGCAGCGTGGGGTGAAAGGCAACGGCCCCCTGTTTCAGGGGGCAGCCCCTTGTTCCAGCGATCCACCCATCAGGGATTTAAGGAAGGAAACCAGATTGCTGCTTATGACTTTGCTTTGAGCATGTTTTGGATTTCAAGAGTATGTTTAATAAAGGGTATCTTACGTCGACAAAGCGTCCAGAGTCATTTTGTGGCTACAAGGCAAGGACAGTTGGGGTCTTGGGGGCTCAATGGGCAGAAACCCTTTTTGGCTGGGAGTGTCCCCCCACCCATCACCCAGGCACCTCCCCAAAACCAGCTCAGCTGCTTCAGATTTTCTAAACGCTTCCCAAGGTCCTTCTAACCCGCCTGACCCAGCCATCCTAAATCCTGCCTCCTCTGAGCCCTGCTGGGATGGAGAAGGTGCAAATGCAGGAAAAACCTGGGCTGGGGTAGTGGCATCTCCCCAGCATGGCCAGGCAGATGGCACAAGCTCAGCGGCCCCCGACACTGCTGGGATGGATGAGGACACCCAGAGGGGACCTTTTCTGGAGGAGAAGAGGGAGAGGAGGAGCGCTGAGGAGTTGGGTGCTCTCATGCAGGAGAAATCCCTTCTGAGATGGAGGACTCGTGCTGGGGCCTTGAAGGTGAGGAGGGCTGTAAGGGCGGGTTGTAATTTGGTTTTAATGGAGGAGGCTGATGCACTGTGAGGGGCAGCGCCTTGAAGCCATGGATGGAGGGAGGGCTTGCGGATGGTCAGATCCTGCAAAGGAGGAGGATGGAAGAATTGAGGCCTGAAGTGCTTTGCCCCAGGCTGTTCAGGAAAGCCCAGGGCTGCGCTGGAGATCAGCCCTGGAGCACTCGCTGCCTTTGGGTGTGTTTTTGCAGGGGCGGGTCCTGCTCCAGAGGGAGCTGAGCTGTTAGCAAGGGCAGAAAACTGAGGTTTGGGGTTGTTTTCTGGGTATAGGTCCGCTGAAAAGCAAAATATAAATTTCCGCTCCCCTGGGAGCTGCCTCCTCCACACCCAGTCCCAGCATCTGTCACCTCACAGCCTGCGGCCACTGGGGACGGACACGAGCAAAGGGGTACCTGCCTGTGTCCTGGGGAGAGGGTTTGACCCCCCCCCAACTTGCCTCACCAAATCCTGGCAGGATCCTGGCTGGAAAATCCTTCACTGTACCCACCACTTCAGGCAGCAGCGACCCTTGAGATCGGGTCTGGCCTCTCACCTGCCCCTTTCTCTCAAATGTCCTTCCCCCGTGGGGCAGGCACAGGAGGAGTGCTCGGTGTTTAAACCTCCCCGAGGCACCCCAAAGCCCCCCCTCTGCGCTGTGGGGTGAAAGCAAACAGGCTTCCCTTGGGTTTCACAGCTGCTCTCAGCCCCCTTGGTCAGGGAGTGTGAGGGGGTCCCTCACTGCTCTCTGTTAAATCCCTTGGGCTGGCAGTGGGGGGGTGTCAGGGATTTCTTACAGGGGCACAGGGCTCTAATGCTTTTAATTACATAAAGGCAGACCCCACTCTTTGATTTGGGGGTCTACCAGCCCCTCCTGCCTCCTCGTGCTTTGCCCTAATTGCTGTGGGCTCCTCAAGGGTCCAAAGTGGAGTGCGGGGGGCACAGGTAGGAGGAAAGGGCTGGGGTTGCCCCTGTGCGAGCCCGGGGTGGGGAGCAGGACACAGGTTTTGGGGTTTGCTGGGGCTGGGTTTGTCCCCGGGCGCGGGGTACGGCGGGGTCCACCCGGGTACCACAACCCTGCCCGTCCAACACCTTCAGCCGCCCCCATCCCCACGCCGGGGGGTCCGTCCCCAAATGGCCATGTCTCAGCCCAAACTGGCAGGTACCCGCCCATTCCCCATGGCAACGGGAGGACCAATGGCAGGCCCGGAAGCTGTTTACGGGGCGGAGCGTTGCCGTGGCAACGCGTGAAGCCTCTCGGAGCAGCTACTTAATAGCGGCCCCCGGGCGGCCGGCAAATCACGGCGGCTCGGCGGGCAGGGCCTGGCACCGGGGCCATCCCTCGCCCGGAGGGGGGAGAGCACCAATCCCCCCCAGCCCCGCTATCTCCAGTGCCAGGCCTTTTCGGCTTTTTTTTTTTTTTCCTTTTTTTTTTTTTATTCCCTTTTTTTTTTTTTCCTTGCCCCGCGCCCCCCCCCCCCGTTTTTTTCCAGAAGCTTCTTGCTCTCTCGTGAACTTTGGGAGTTTGGGGACGTCGCCGGGACGGGGTAAGGGACGGCGGCGGTGGCGGAAAGCAGCGGGGAGCGGGGGGGGTCGCCGGTGGGGGGGCGACTGGACAGGACCGCGGGACGCAGAACCGCCGGGAGCTCGGCTTGCTTGGGCTGTCAGGGGCGGCAGGTTTGCACGGGGGTGGCGTTTATTGTTATTTTTATTGTTATTTTTACTCTTTTTATTCCCCCTGCCCCCCCGCCCCCACCCCAGCTTCCCGAGCGTTTCTGGGACGTCCCTCGCTGCGGCCACGGGCGCTGGGTGGTGACACCGGGGACCAGGCATCTGAACGAGCTGTCGCTACCCCTGTGCCTTATTTTTTTGGGGGGGGAAAAGCTTGTTTTGTGGGAGCGGGGCAGGTGGATCAGCCCCGCTCCCCCCCCCCCCCCCCCCCCCCCCCCCGCGACTGTTGAGCCCCGGCGTCTTTCAAACGGTGGAACCCCCGGTGCAGCCGCCGCCGCGCAGCCCGTGCGGGGCTTGGGGCACTCGGCGCAGGGCTCCTCGGACTCTGGGGGGGATTGGAGGGGGGCCTATCTCTTCGCCCCCCAAAAAAAAACTACGGGATATAGGGTTTACAGCCCCAGCAGCAAAGCCAAGAAGCCGCATCCCCAGCCCCGGGAATAACCGAAGGCTGAATTCACCGTCACGGAGTGAGGGTGGGTGGGGGGTGGGTCTGTGCCCCCCCCAACTCCGGGTTGTTTTAGGGGTGCTGGGTGAAGGGAGGAGCAGAAAGAGCATGAAACCCAGAGAAGCTGGTAGTGCGGGGGGGAACTTTAACATATTTTGTCGAGGTGGTGTTGGATTCTGAGATTTTTGTCCAACTAGCAGTGGGTGGGAGAAACATCCTCACTTTGTGGGATGAATTTTGGGTTTTTGAGAGTTTTTTTTATTGTATTTTTTTAATTCTTCCTTCAGCTGAAGGCTTGCTGGGCAACACTGGTCCTGCAGGGTTTGGGTGACACTGGGGTGTAGGGGTTTGAGGGAATTTCCCTGAGATTCAGGGCTGCTAAAGCACCCCGGGGGTGGCACTCGGGCTCTGATGTGCGGCACCCCAGGGATGGGTCACCCAGAGGCACTGGGAGCACCCAGGCCCAGCCCTGCTCGGGTGCTGGAGATCGGCTGTGTCTCAGGAAGGCTCAACCATCTCCCTGTTGTTGCAGGATCTGCCCCGTCCCCCTCCTTCCCCTTGACGTGTACCCCGCAAGAGCTGCTGCTGCTCCAAGGCATGGCTGAGGGGTGGCCGAGCTGCCTGCAGGCAGCGAAGGACAGAAGGCAGACAGGCAGCATGAGATACTCGGAACTGGACGACAGCCTGACCAGCCTCATGTGGCTGCAGGACTTCTCAATCATCAACGCCAGCATGGGCAAGTCCTCCTACTGCCCCAGCGGCCCGGACCCTCACGACTGTCACAGGATCCCCAGCTTTGCCGCCCCGTGCTCGCCCCTGGCCGCCGACCCGGCGTGCATGGGCATGCCCCACACTCCCTGCAAGCCCATCTCCTCTTCCACCTCGAGGACGGCACACCACTCCGTGGCCATGCACCCTCAGCTCACTGAGGACATCGACTACAAGACCAACCCGCACATCAAGCCGCCTTATTCCTACGCCACCCTCATCTGCATGGCGATGGAAGCCAGCAAGAAGCCCAAAATCACCCTCGCCGCCATCTACAAGTGGATTACCGACAACTTCTGCTACTTCCGACATGCTGATCCCACCTGGCAGGTAGGAGATTTGGACACCTCTTGCCTTGTCCCCTCTCCCCACAGGGCTGGGGAGGGCTTTCCACAGCCTCCACCTTGCAAGGCAAGGTCCCACAGGGATGCTGGATCCCACTGGGAGGAAAGTGGCACCGTCACTGGTGGGGAAGGGCTGTAACAGGAAAGAGCTGGGGTGTGCAGAAATGCCACAGCCTCGAGGGTGGCAGAGGGAAGAAGCCATTATGGGGGAGACCCCAGGGCCATTTTGGGAGCAGGGAGTTACCTGTTGGTCTGATGGTTTCTGCGGCTCTTCTTGGTTCTGGGGAGAAGGTGTCTTTATCCCTGGCTTCACCTTTCTGGAGCTCTTGTGGAGTCCTGCATCCCTCAGGGCTGAGCACACATGAAATGGCCAGGTCGAGTATCTCTACTGATCTCTACGGTATCTCTACTGGTGCTGAGGACCAGGCATAGGAGATGGATGGAGAGGACCGCCAGGGAGATGCCACTTGTTGGACAAATCCCTCGTTGGGGAGGTGCAGAGCAGAAATGCTGCTGCTTTCCAAGCAGGGCAGAGGGCAGGTCTCCCGTCCCCTTGGACAAGCGAAGGAGGCTCCATCGCTGTGATGAGCTGGTGAGGCCTTAGAGGGAAGCCCAAGAGAGGTCAATTAGGGCTGCTGTCCCCAGCTAGCACGAGCGTGTCCCTGGGGGGTAGGGGACAGCCCTCAGGCTCACCAGCTGTGAGGACAGCCCGAAGCACAGGGGCTTTTCCCAGCCACGTTGGCTCACTGCCCTCCTCCATCAAGCAAGGGGACCTCCGGTATGTGAGGCTTTCTAGGATGTAGCAGGGCAGGAGGTTATTGGGTGACTCGGGTTATTCCCAGCCCAAATCCGCAGTGTGCCAGCGATCCCGACGGCAGTGTCCACCCAGGCAGGGCTGGGCAACCCCCTGCCCAGGCATTGCCCACCTTCTCCCTGGGCAGGTGGGTCTCCAGCAGCTCTTGAAGTCCATCACAGGGAAGGGAACCCCCTCATCCCCCTCCAGGGCAACCTGGGTCCCCCAGCCTCCCCTGTGCTGGGGGGGACCCACAGGAGCGATTCAGGAGGAGGAGCTGTGTGCCAGCGTGTTGACTTTCTCCTGCGAACTCACAGCTGGATAATCACCACGTTTTTAATTAAATGTGTTTATTAAAAAAAGAAAGAAGGTTTTCAATCCCTCTCTGCAGAGATGCAGGGGGTTCACGGGATTGTTGCAGACAGGAATGATAAATATGTTAACCGGCCGGGTAATAATGGAGGGCAGCCCGTGCTGAATGAAGTTTGGGATGGGGAGGGGAGACGGGGAGCAGAGAATTCAACTTGCAAGTCTCTGACCCTTGTAAAACTTTGTTAAACTGTAAATTTGGAGTTACCACAGCCTGGATTGTTTGCAGAGATATCTGTGTTCCTGCTGCTTCTTTCTTCTTCTTTTTCTTTTTTTCCTTTCTTTTTTTCCTTTTTCTGTTTCTTTTTTCTTTTCTTTTTTCCTTTCTTTTTTTTTTCTTTCTTTCTTTTCGAGGTTGTGTTCTCATCCCCTATCCCGATTCCCGTACGTGAAGACAGCCTGGAAAGGTCATGCCACCCATACTCCGGGGGGAGATGGATATATTCCTGTGGGAGCTGAGTGCTTTGGAGAGGAGCCAACACACCCAAGGAGCTTCAGCCCAGAGGAGGGTTTTGTTGTGTGTGTGTGTGTGCGCGTGTTTTTCAACAGCTCTAAGCATTCAAGCCTTGTTTTTCCTATTCGGCACTACGGATTATGGATGAATAAGCATAAAGATATCCAGGCAACATTAAAAAAAAAAAAACCCTCTACCATATCCAATCTCTTAATACAGTCTTGGCTTTGTGGAGTCCAACGCCGGGTTATTTACCCAATAACTGAGTTTCCTTTCTGATTATTCACATCACTCCAGGCACATTCAGGGTTTCAGAACAGCTCGACGGGAGCAGAAACTCCTCTTTTTCTTTTTTTTCCCCTTCCCCCCCCAGCTCATTTGAGTGGTGGTTGATGAAGATGCAGTGATTTCACCCCAAGTTTCCCCAGGCCAGGAGGCACCTCTGAGGACACACAGGGCTGCGGTGGGGCAGCCCACGTGTCTCTTGGGTTTTGCCCGCCTGGTTTGTGTCAGCCTGGCCGCAGGGAGGCACGGTGCCTATTTTTTGGCCAAATATTTTCCCCTCACCCCTAGCAATAGGCACAGATGGACTGGGGGATGTGAGGAGGGTCCTGATGATGCTGTCCTCCACGGTGCTGCCGTGTGTTGCCACTTGTAACAGGGCCGTGGCACATTGGTGTAAAGACCCTCCTTGTCCTCCTTAGCCATGAAGGAGGGCCTGACTTCCTCCTTAGCTTCATGGCAAGGGCAAGTCTGGCAGTTTCTCCCAGTGCTTCGTATGATCCAAGGCCCCATGGCCCCAATTTACAGCCAAGGAGAGTTGCCCCAAAGATTCCCGTTGGTTGGCAAGTCCTAGCTTGAACCCCTTGGCTCCTGCCACCTCTGGCTGGATTAGACAGGAGGCAAGAGAACTCTGCTGGTGACTTGGGGTGGGGGAGTTTCTGCTGGGCACGTAGCCCGGGATGTCTTCATGTTGCTGTTTCTGCTTTCTTTTTCACAAAGATCCTTGCTGAAAACGTGGTTTCCACCAGCCTCCCCACGCAGGTAGGTGCTGTGGCAGCAGACAAACATTCAGCCTTGTTTTTCTTTTCTTTTTTTTTTTTTTTTTTCTCTTTTGGGTCTAGAACTCTATCCGGCACAACCTCTCCTTGAACAAGTGCTTCATCAAGGTGCCCCGGGAGAAGGGTGAGCCAGGGAAAGGTGGGTTTTGGAAGCTTGACCCCCAATACGCCGACCGTCTCAAGAATGGTGCCTTCAAAAAGCGGAAGATGCCCCCAGTGCAGATCCACCCGGCCTTCACCAAAACAGCCCAGCAAGAAGCACGGTGTGTCACCAGCCCGTCCTCTTTGGCTTGTACCTCCAATAACATCCTCAACGTCAACACAGAGTCGCAGCAGCTGCTGAAAGAGTTTGAAGAAGTCACCAGTGACCAGAACTGGAATCCAGTGGATGGCAAAGCAGGGCAGAAGCGCAAGCAGCCCTCGCCCAACCGAACAGCCAAGGTGTCTCGGCTTTCCAACTCTGCCTTGCTGACCCAGGAAGAGCAGACCGAGCTGGGATCGCTGAAAGGTGACTTTGACTGGGAAGCCATCTTCAACACCAACCTGAACGGAGACTTCTCCACTTTTGAGGATCTGGAGCTCACACCTCCCATCAGCCCCGTGACACGTGACCTGGACTTGACAGTACACGGGCACCACATCGACTGTCCCCAGGAGCAGGAGCAGGTCCTCTCTGAATCCAACCAGAACAACCTGGACTTTGACGAAACCCTCGTGGCCACTTCTTTCCTGCAGCATGCCTGGGACGAAGGCACAAACGATTACCTCTCCAACTCCGTCAACGTGGAGCAGTTGTTTGAACTCAATGACGCCTCTTTGCCAGCAGACATGAGCGACTGGGGCAGTTTGGCGTCACTCTTATAAGATGCCAGTCACCATTCAAAGGCCACACAGACTTTAGTAGGATGCTCCCCCCCATGCTGCTTGGACTTACAAGGGACTTACAAGATTTTCTAGAGACATCCACAGCGACTTTTGCCGGCTTCATCGTAAGATTATTCACAGAAACACTGGGGGGAGAAAAAAACACCACCACAGGCACTGCTTGATATATCATTAGAGGATACATCAGAATTCCATGAGTTTCCTTATGAGAAGAAATATAACACTACTTATTTTTTTACTTTTAAAGGAAGAAATGTGAACTATCATAATTTTTTTTTTCCATGGAAATGGACATGGCATATGTTCTTTCAGGGCTAAAGGAGAGCACCTGCTAAATCCCATCCAAGACATCAGATTCCTGGTGGCTTAGGACTCGATAGACTAAGTGCAATTTCCTCACCCCTTCGTCTCTCCATTTCTCTCTCTCTCTTTCCTTGTTCTGTCTAGGTTAGTTGGTAGGCATAGTGTGATAATTAGCTAGCAAGCAAATAGAGGTCCCTTCTGGATTCTCTGAGTTCAACCTCCCTCCTGACTTGTGCCTAGGGATGAAGAAAAGGTTTATAAATTCAGCATCTGCCTCTTTAGATGTTTTTATATAATCTATTATATATGATATATTCAAAGAAACCTATATTTTTAGCACTAGAATTTCTTAATAGTGGGGGGATAGGGGAAATGCAGTTTGGGAGTTGTTTTATATTTTCACTGTTTAAAGGCTTGTGTTCATTGTTCTGTAAACCAAGACCACGCGAGGGAGTATTCCTGCAGCAGCAGCAACAGGTTTCGTTAAGGATCCAGGAACTGGCCCTGGCAGAAGAGGAGCAGCAGGGACCAGGGCACTCTCAGAACTGGCTTTTGTATTTTTTTGTACTCAAAATCCTCACTGCAGTTGCCGAAGGGTCTAGACCACCATAAACCCTCTCTGTCTTTCACCAGCTGACATAGTCCCTCTCTGTTTTGTTTTGTTTTGTTTTCTTTTGGTCTGAGGCTGTTGCTCTCTACTTCTTTTGCTCATCCATCAGGCTCCAAGCGGCTGCCAGGGCAACCCTGATTAAAGATGTGATTTTGGAGAGGAAAACACTGTGGCATGGCCATGAGCTGGTGGCGATCAGGTCACTCCACGTCGAATGCTCCCAGGTGGGACTGAGGAAGAAAGAAATCCACATTCAGGCTCCATCCAGGAGCTCAAGCCAAAGACTATACACGCAACAGGCTCGGGGGACGGCAGCGGAGACGGAGTCCCATCCAGCCAGGAGCAGCTCGTTAGCCAGGAGAGCCGCCAGCACTGACAGAAACTGAAGCTTTGGCTCAGTACGTAGTGAGAGCGTGGCAGGATCTCTGCAAAGTAGCCCAGAAACGTTTCAGGAGCGGGGCCAAACTCTGCCGAAACTTGACTTGAAGCTCTCAAGATCTGGATTCTTCACCTCTCCTTCGCTGTAGGTTATTAGAGATAGAGTAGCCATTAGGTAGGAGTAAGTAGAAGCTGTAACTTTAGTGGTGTGTCTTAGACTTGCCGAAAAATGGAAGATTGTAAAGAGTTTCTTTTTTGGTTACAAAAGCACTTAGGACTTTTAATGTGAGCAATATAATTTAGCGAGAGTATAGTTGTAGTGTAAGAATCAATAAACAAGCCTTTAAAAAGAATAATATCAATTACCCATGGAGTAATTTGCACCCAAATTTGGTGAGAGGGTTGGAGCTGTGGAGGTCGGAGCACAAGTCCCGCATTTCCCCAGTAAAGCATGGGGCAGGCTGAGAACCAACATCTTCAGCTCATGCAAGCAGCAGAGCTGGGGCCACTGCTTTGCCCAGGTGCCAGCGTCTGAAGTCCCCTGGGCTGTCACCGCACGGCTGGGGCTGGTGTCCCAGGGCCAGGGAGCGAGGGCCATGTCTCTGGGGAGCTTTGGGGATCGATCTAGATGTTTATAACTGTATTGCTGATGCCTCTTTTTATTTGTTGATTTTGTTATATTTTCCTGTTTGGGGGCCTCTACACTGATGCTGAAGAACTGCAGAGATATGTGTGCAATTTAACCTTTTTCATGGAAAGTTATTTACAAATTAAAAAAAAAAAAAGAAAAAAAAATGGAGAAGAAAAAAACCCCTTTTGCCTCCTTGTTTGCCTCCAGCACCGCCTGGCTCTGTCTGCCCCTCTCGCCTGGAGGGAGGGGACACCTCACCAGCCCAGCCCTGGGTGTACACCCAGCCCTGGTACATGGGTGCTACCATTCCTCTCTGCCATGGCAGAGCAGTTCCCGTGGGGAAACTGAGGCACGAACCACCACCTGTGTAGCAGTGGTTACAAATCACCTCTGCGGCTCAAAGGTGACTGCGCCTGGTATCCTAAGTCCTGGAAGCTGGTCTCAACCCCTGGAGCATCCTTCCCTGCCCCAGCAGGGAGCCCCTGGGGGTGACAAGTGTTCAAGGCCAGGCTGGACGGGGCTTTGAGCAACCTGTTCTAATGGGAGGTGTCCCTGCCCAGGGCAGGGGGTTGGGACTAGTTGATCTTTAAGGTCCCTTCCAACTCTAATCATTCTATGACATGGTGTGAGTGCCTGGGACTATCCCTCTGCTTATGCCATGTCCCCACCTGTCCCTGTAAGAAACACAAGTGGCTTTGGAGCCCTCCTGGGTGCAGGGCGGTGAGAGGAGCTGCACAGAAGCCGCAGAAACAGCCGAGCCCTCGCGAGGCCAATTACGCCGAGGAGCAGTTGGGCTCTGCCAAGGCAGGGAGGAAAAGCGGCGTAGGCTCAGCTGCTGGCGCAGGCAGGGTGGGGGGGCAGCGGGTCTGGGGACAGCGGGTTTGGGGAACCCTATGGGGAGGACAGGTTGGCTCGGGGATGTGAGGGGCTGGGGCCAGGCTGTGGGGCAATGATGCCACTTGGTATGGTGGGAGAAGCGGGCTGGAAGGGGACGCTGAAAAATGGTGGTTTGACCCCTGTTTTGTGGCTGCCCAGCCCCCCCGTCACATCTGAGCATCTCCAGGGATAGCGATCCCCCTCCAGACCCTGCCTGGGACTTGTCCAGCTCGATGCTTCAGATGGACCCACTCCAGGATGTCCCACCCCTCTTGCACTGGGGACCTAGCCCTTCTCATCTCCATAGCACATGAGGACTACTCTGTCACCTTTCTGGTGATCTACTGGATCCCATTATCAGCAGACACCGCAGCAGTCAGCCCCAGAGCTGCCCCTTTGCTTTGCAGTGGTCACAGCTGCTCCCAATCCGGCCAATCTCAGTCCAAAATAAAGGCTGGGCTCCCTGCAGGGGCTGGCCTTGGCTTGTGAGTGCCTTGTGCTGGGAGGGCAGGATGCAGCCCTTGGATGAGGTAGGGTTATCCCTGTGGGGGACAGCTTTGGTGTGTCTAGGGGGGCTTTTGGAGGCAGATCTGGGCTCTCCTCTGACCTCGAGGATCATGAACTCCCAAAAGAAAAGGGGAGCCCCTGTCCTGGCTTCTCTCCGCTTCCCCCCAGTAGCGGTGACGCTGGCAGGGCTGCAAAAAGCTGGCAACCCCTTCTGTTCGCCGCTTTATTTTGTTTTGCCAGGCACCACTGCATAGTTTCTGTTTTTAAACCCCCTGGAAAGAGAGGAGCCCCCAGCACCCCGACCCTGCCAGGGGACTGAAAAAAAACTACCTTGCCAGGAAAAAATATTCCAGCCCGCCGGAGCCAGTCGAGGGTTTTAAAGTGAGAAAGGATGAATATAAAGGAGGCACCAGGCAAGGCCTGAAACAACCTCGTTTTGTTCAGCTTCTGAAAGCAACAAAACCAACTTGGACGTGATTTTTTTTTTTTCCCTCCTTTCAATGAGATGGTTTGGTGGTGGTGGGTTATTTTTTTTAAGCAGCAGCCAGGAGGAGGTGTGCAAATGGGGGTGTTCTGGGGTGGGAGCATCATGGAGAGGGAGGACACCATGCCGCTGCCCGCACAAAGCCCGGGTGTGCTTGGGGCGAAGCCTAGTGCCAGGAGGAAGGTCGGGACCTGGCAGCACCGGGCCTGCCCGGGCTTGCCAATGGCAGCAGGGTGGCTTACAACCCGTGGCTGGGGCTAGTCCAGCCCTGCGAGCTGCTCCAGCTCACCCAGTACAGGGGTGGCGATGGGTTGGGGACCCTTGAGCTGGTGGCACTGCCCTTGTTCTACGCGTGGGCAAAGCATCGTGCACTGAAAACCCAAATCACTGCAGCCCTGATCTGGCTGTGGTTTTTGGGGCATCCCACCACTGGCACCCACCAAAGCGGGCCGGGGAAGCACCCAACTCTAAAAACTCCCTGCAAACTCAGCCATCGCAGCCCCAGCCGGGTCCTTCCCCTGCCAGTTATTAAGCACATGGCAATTATTCCTTTATTATTTATTTCTGCTATTCCTCCAGCCGTCCCCTCATCCATCATGTCTCCCTGATGGGCAAACATTGACACCTCAAACCAATCTCCCGTTCGCAGAGGGGGGAAAAAATATACACATAAGCCCTTCTTTTCTCTCCTTTTCTTGCCGTGTCTTTCTTTCCCCTCCATTGAGTGTGGGGCTGGCACGGAGCCATTCTGGCAACAGCCGGCTTTCACTTGCTAATCATCCTAAATATTGAAAATCAACGCCTAGAATAAACAGCTCAAAGATTGGGGCCATCTCTGCTCTGTTTGGAAATGCTAATCTCGCTGCCTTTTGTTTTCCTTGTGTGGATTTGGTGCTGTGCGTTTTGGAGGAGGTCACAGCTCACGGGTTCTCCCTCCACCCCCAGATTTCCTTTTTTTTTTTTTTTTAATTTCCCCCCCCCCCCCCCATCGTGAAAAATTCAGCCCATTTTAACATCCCAGACTAGGACAGTGGTGGGGGGGAGAAGGGGGAGACAGGATGGAGGAGGGTAGGGAATGGACTTGCCTTGCATAGCAATGAATGAACCTCCAAAGTTTGGGAAAAAACAGGTTTCCAAACGTGCATCCAGGAGTTCACATGGACGAGAAATCCCATGGGAACTGCACTTGGGCAGGGAGCTCCATCCCAGGTACAGCAGATCTCTGTGGGGGACAGGAATGGCATCTGGGCAGCCTGGCCCCCAGGCCTGCGATGAGGGGTAGAGCTTGGGGATGGCTCAGGGACTCTCTGCCCCTGCGACACTGATTTTTAGATGGAATAAAGCTGCCATAGCAAACCCCAGACAGCCTGTGACAGACCCTGGGGCTGGACTCCAATATCTTTGCCTGAAGAGATCAGGCTGGATGCAAACACCTTTCTGCAGGGTTGCGGGGGCTCTGGGAAAGGTGGCTCTGAAAACAGAGAGGGGACAAAGACCCTTTTCTGCTTTTCCAGCTCCAACCTTGCACTTCCTAGCAGAGCCCAGTGAGACCTGTGGCATTCACACAGCTTGGATGGCTTACAGCATCCAAGGTACCCAAGGGCCTACAGGAAAGCTGGGGAGGGACGCTGGATCAGGGAGTGCAGCAATAGGGTAAGAGGTAATGGTTTTAAACTGAAGGAGGGGAGATTTAGATTAGATATTAGGAAGAAATTCTTTACTCTGAGGGTGGTGAGCCCCTGGCCCAGGTTGCCCAGAGAAGCTGTGGCTGCCCCATCCCTGGAGGGGTTCAAGGCCAGGCTGGATGGGGCTTGGAGCAACCTGGTCTGGTGGGAGGTGTCCCTGCCCAGGGCAGGGGGTGGCACTGGGTGACGTTTGAGGTCCCTTCCAACCCAAACCATTCTGTAATTTTATCTGATGGGGAAGCTGAGGCAGGACAAGGCAGTGCTCTGATGTGGACCAGAACCTGATTATCTAAGCAGCACTTCTATGATTCTACACCTGCACCCTCGTGTTTTTGGCTGTGTTTTTTGTCTGTGCACAGGGGGTGCACCCTCTGGCACTGGGGAGCCCATCCGGCAAAACTCCCTGCCTGCCTCCGCGCCCCAGGGAGCCCCGGGACGGGTCAGTGGGCCATTGCCAACGGCCGTTCCCGGTGGCGCAGCCGGCACAATGCACTGGCAGGTCAGGGCTTGCCCTGCTGCAGGGGAGCGCTGGTGGCCGCTTGCCCGAGCTACAATGCAATGGCCCCTGCATAAATGCCATCACGAGGAGATGCTCAGCATATTGCCCCTTCTCCTCCTCCTCCTCCTCCTTGCCATCTCCCGAGTGCATGCCTGGGTCAGGGGCTGCAGCCCCTGCAGGGCTCCTGCTCCTCCAGCCCAGCCCATGCCGTGGAAAGTGGCCTCCATGGGCAGGGGGGGACACATCCAGCTCCTGCCGTGGAGGGGCTGAGCTGTCGGAGCAGCGCCAGCACCGCCTCCTTCTTTGGGAAACCGCGTCATGCCGAGGTCGAAACTTGGCTGGTCTGCAAACAAGCACCGGGGCCACGGGGATTTCTTTACAAAGGCTGGGTTTTTTGAGGTGATTTATTTCCAGGTTTGGAGCGTTAGGGCCATCCCACCTCCTGAGGTTTGTTTTTTTTTTTTTCCACTGCCATCAGGACAGTGAGAAACTCACTTTAGAAACCCAAAGCAAACACCCTCTTTGGGTGTTTGACTCCAGGGGATGGGTCTTAAACCCCCAAAAAAAGGTACAAGCAGGGGCAGGGTGTGGGCTCTGCACCCTGCGGACACAACCCACCCATGGGTGCTGGTGCGGGCAGAGCCGGGAATTAATGGCAGCGCGAGGGCCAGCAGGTGTATTTGGAGAATGGCCCAAGTCGGGGCAACGTGGGCATAAGCCCCAAATAGCTGGGAGTTATGGATGGTGCTGGCCAGGCTGGGTGGCATGGGGACATTGGATGCGGAGCCCCCGGGATGCTCCCATCCTGCGTGTGGGGCTGTGGGGCTGGAGGCCAGCGCGGGCGGCAGGAGGGATCGGGGGCATTACGAGCGGCGGGTGTTGACCTAGAAATCGCAAAGAATTTGGCCTGGCGTCACGCTGGCGGGCAGCATGCCAGCCTGGCAGCCGAGGGAAGTGTGTCTACGCTCTGAAACGGCGCCCCTTTTCCCTGTGCCCAGCTGGGAGAGGCGATTGCCATTTGTTCTGGGGGTTCCAAGCATTTTGGGCTCACTCGTGTCGAGGGGTGGGATGCCCATCGCACCCAGCAGAGGCATCGCTGTCTGAGTGTGAGCCGGGGTTTTGGGTTTGCTCCTTTGGGGAGTGAGTGCTCCCACCCGGCATGGGGTCGGTGACAACTCCCATTCAGGGAATGGGGAGAGCAGAATTGCAGGTGCTGGGGGAGTAACGCTCCATCCCAGTGGTTTTTCCTTACGAGACACATTAACAGGCAGGAATGTGCAAACATCCAAAGGTCGGAGCTGTGCAGTGGCAAGGCGGCTGCGGCGGCTCCAGCCCCCGGGAGTGCAGCAGGCGAAGGCAGGACCCCTGTGCCCCACTGCAGGCAGAGAGAGATGGCAGAGGAGGGTCTCTTCTGCATTGGGCTCGTTGGACCTGCACCCCTCGGTGGGCTCTGTGGCCTTGCCAAGCAGCTCCTCGCCCACCCTGGGGTCACCAAGCACATTCCTGCCGGGGGGACGGGCCAGCTGCAGCCCTGCACGGCCTCCCCGTCCCTGTCACGTGGGGGGATGCGTGCCTGACACCGACCCTCATGGCAAACAACCCCCTTCCTTCCCCAGCAACGCAACGTAGAGAGAAAATTATCGTCCCCAGCCCAGCCCCAGCTCACGAAATACAGTGCCCTGTAGTTCCTGTCCCCATGACTAACGCTCCGGGTGCAGGCACACACATCCCACCCATCCCAAACCCAGCTGGGAATTTCAGCTCCTGCTCCCGGGAGGAGAGGAAGGGTTCGGCCATGCGTTGGGTTGGTCCCCAGTATGTGCCAGCTCCTCGGTGTCCCAAGGGGCTTGGCTGGAGGAGGGGGTCTCTGCCCTGTTCCCCCCACTCCGGCGGAGTGCTAAGTAAACAGTGACGAGGGGAACCTCGTTAATCCTGGTCATTCATTTACAAAAAGCCATTTAGAGCTGGCAATGCAGGCAGTTATCAGAGCACAGGGGAGGTTTTCCCAGCAGGACCTTAATTCCCTCTGCAAATAAAGCCGGAGGGAGGGAGAGCACAGCTTGTGTCTGCGATGGATGAGGGCTTGGGGGGACTTTTGGGGCCAGCCTTTGTGGGCTGATCCCCATGAACCCCCTTCCTGCAAGGAGCAGAGGGTCGTTGAGGGATTCCTTGCTAGGCGATTGCTTGGGTGCTGTTTCAGTGCAATTGCTGCTGTGCCGCATCCTTTCCCTGGAGCAGCCAGGCTGGTGTGGTCCTTCCCAGTGCCGCACGGGAAGGACTGGGAAGCTGCAGAATCTCAAATGCCAACCCTTGTCCCACATGGACCCGTTTTTCTGGGAGCACTGCGCATCCCTATGGCACATTGTGATGCTCTGGACGCAGGTCAGGATCAAAGCAAAGCCAGTGGGGCTTGGGGACATTACCAGGGAGGCAAAGTCCGTTGGTGGATTTGGTTCCTGTCTCATCCCTTCAAGTTCATGGCCACAGTAACAGCCAGGGCACGTGCCCTGCTGCATCCTGTGCCCTGTCTGTGCATCCTGACTCCCTCTTTCAAGGCTCCCCCCTTTTAACCCCACCTGGAAGGGAAAGTTGGGGACTTCTCAGCCAGCTCAGAGCTCCTGGTTTTTCTCTCTGAAGATTAATCTGGCTAAAGATTAATCGCCTTTTCTATCCGGCTGACCCAAGGGGAGACAGAATAGGCTGCATCTGGGGAAGAGGCGAGGGCAGTGCCACCGGCGACGGTGTTCCCACGCGTTGTCGCAGCCCAGGGCACCAGCGGGTCACACCACGGGGGCACACAGCCCGGGACGGCCCTTCAGCCCATAATGAAAGTTTTGTAATTTTATGTTAATCCCGGCTCCTCCGTACTCTGATCTCTCTCCTCTCCCACATCAAATGCAAAGCCCTTTTGGAGGCTCCTGGCTGTATTAATCTTGTTTCGCCCTCGCCGCCGCATGCTGCGTGCCTTGTAGGCAGCTCCCGTGGCTCGGGGAGCGCCACTGCCTGGTCCTGTCCCCACTGTCCCCTCCGTGCAGGAGCGGGATTAACCCTGCCAGTGGGAAGCAAGGCCAGGCATAATTCATTTTTTGCAATAAAATGACTATTTTTTAAGCAGGAACTGTTCCTGGGGTGAGCAGTACTGAACCACAATGCAGGGGACAGAAAGTCCCTGCTTTGAGAGCTACTATTAATTGAATTTATCCGAATCTTGTCAAGATTACACATTTTGTGCAATGACATTCACCAGCATAAAGGCAGCCAATAGAAATGTGGATTTGGGGGATATCTGGGTCTTTCCAGTAACTCGGAGCCAAGCCCTGAGCAGGCAAAGCAAAGCCCCTCTCTGCCTCAGTTTCCCCACCTGCAAATCAGGTCATTTCTCTTTTCTGCAGCGTTTTGGGTGACCAACGCCCTGAACACCTCGTCCTCAGGGGGAAGCGACTGTCACGTCCCCACGAGCAGGAGCCACTTCCTCATGCCTGTGGCGGCAAAAACTCCCGCTGCTGAACAACGGGGCCATGACGTTGTTGGAACCCCGCAGCCTCCACACCCCAAAGGTGTCAGGCTCCGATCTCATCCCGTGTCTTGGGTTTCGAAGCACTGGATCCACCTTTGCTCAGCAAATGCTGCCAAAGGGACTCATTAGCTCCCTCATTAGTGCACCGAAGCCCCAGCTGAACATTGCACTGAGGATGCAACCCTCATTCAGCCGTGTTGGCTGCGTTTTCCACCTTCTGTGCCCACGCTGATAGTGAGCGCATCCACCTGGATGAAAATCCCTTCTCTGGGAGAAGGGAAGAAGGGGAGAAGGGAAGAGCCCCTTTTTCTCCCTGTTCCCGCTCATGGAGAGGGAAGCAAAGGGCGACTCAGCATTCCTCCACGGCCGCTGCTGAGTCACCACGTCCTCCTTTCATCCACTGCAGAGAGCGATTCCTGCCGGGGGCCCTGCGGCTGGCGGTTGGCAGGGCGGGAAGAATGGCGCGGCCGCGGCGCTCCGGCGGGAAGGCGGCGGGACTGGGATTGTCTCAGAGCTGCCATTCTGCCGGCTGCACCCGCTGCTGGAGAAACAGCCAGCAATGAGTTGTGGGTGCGTGTTTACATCCTAAAGATCCCAGCTGTGCCTTGTGGGCTTTTGCACTGTATTTTAACACATGTTCAGACTGTAGTGTTTCTACCTTTTCTTTTTCATTTTACTAGAAATAACCCCTGCTGCTTTGATGCTTTGCATTTGACCAGCAAGCCAGTTTTTTTCTGCTGCCTCCCCTTGGATGTGGCATTGCACCTCATGTTTGCACACACTCCGGCAGTTTTTACACAATTTACTGGCAGACTGACTTCCTGGACATTTATACACTCTTTACCATTCCACCTGGCAGCTGGGACGTGGGCTGGGTGCCTCCATCCTGGCTCCCCCTCTTCTCTCTGAGGGCTCAGCCACCCCATGAGGGGGTGACGGACCATTTTTGCTGTTTTTTTCAGGAGATATATAGCACTATTCAGGGGAGCGCACACAATTGTTCCCCGCGCTCAGCGAGGGGAGTTTTACTTTTGGCTCTGGCTGCCCTTTGAATGAGGGGATGAGTGTTAGCAGAAAGAGCACAGATTGCTATAAAAAAAAAGAGATGGCTCTGGTGTACAGGGGGAAAAACCCTTCCCAATCACACCTGCCCAGTGTGGAAAAGTACAAGAGGCGCTGGGTGCTGACCCTGAACAGGGATCTTCTCTCTTATACGCATAGGACAAGTTCCTTTTTAGCAGGTGTCCCCATAGAACATGGGCAAGCCAATGTCACACACAGAAAACACAGTGCCTTGGCCGTGCATTGCCCCTCACAGCAGCCAGAGCCTGGGCACAGCTGTTTGCAGCGTGATAAGGTGGGTTATGAAACGCGCTGAAGTTGTCGAACAAAAGAGGCCCTTTTGGGCTGTTTCAGCTCGTTTCCAGAGCCTGCGGTGGTTGACAAGGGGAAGATGGATGGGAACGGGCTCGTCCCTTCACGTGGCAGGAGCCTTGCCTCAGAGCAGCACGAGACGGCGGGAGGCTGGGACTGTCTCTACTGATAAAACCAGCTCCCTGCTCCGGGCTGGACTTGGTTTATGGGGATGCAGAGCCCCAAAACTGCCCCAGTGTGTGATAAACACAGGCTGCTCCAGGCTGGACGTGGTTTATGAGGATGCAGAGCCCTGTAACTGCCCCAGTGTGCGATAAACCCAGCCATCCCCACACAGAAGGGAGAAGATGGCAGCGTCCCTGTGGTGGCAGGCTTTCTGGAAAATGGATGCAGGACTGGGGTAGAGTAACCTGCACTCCTGCAAACGCCTACATTTCCATAATTCATATTCAAATTTCTATCATTTCATTTCCCTGGCCCAAACCCCTGCAATCTTCCTCCAGGCCTTGATTCTCCCCCCAGGTGTGTGGCAGAGCGGCTCTGGGCCTGGCTGCCCGCACAGCTTGGCAGGGGGGAAGTAGGGTGGCTTTGGACACCCCCCCCCCAGGACCCCGTGTCCCGTGGGGACGCCGCTGACATTGGGGTTGGAGTAGCGGGGATGGCGGGCTTGGGAAGCCAGGCCTGCCCTGAGAGAAAGGTGGTGCCATATCGGGGCCCGCCACACAAGAACACCCCACACCACTCCCAACATGGCGGCGCAGCCGGGCCGCCACTCCCAACATGGCCGTTACGAGGGACACTGCGCATGCGCCCCTTCCCCTTGGGGACAACTACGCATGCGCACGGCGGCCACCGCCTTTCCGGCCCCTATTTAGGCGTCGGCCACTCCGCAGATGGTGGCTGCCCTCGCTGCGCATGCGCCCTGTGTGCCGCCGCTCCCAAGATGGCGCCGGGGCAGTGACGGCGGAGCGGAAGCCAGTGTCCGCGGAGGGACTGAACGGGGGAGCGCGGCTCCGGCGCCCCGCGGCAGGATGATCCCCACCGAGGAGGTATCGGCCCGCAGGAGGGAGATCGAGGACAAGCTCAAGCAGGTAGGACTGGGCAAAGGGACCCGCTGCGGGCCCGGACGGGGCCTGGGCCCGCACCTGCAGCCCCAGCGCGTTGCCTAGGAGACGGGGCTGGGAGGCGTCCTGGAGGTCCCCACCGGGCCTGGGGGCGTCCCGGCATCCCCCAAGGGACTGGTCACCCCGCTCCGGGCCTGGCAGCATCCCCAGGTCCCCTTCAGGGCTTAGGCCCTTGGTTTTCAGGGTCAAGGAGTGTCTCTGCCCCCCTCGTAGGGCCTGGGGCCGGCTTTTAGGGCCTGGTAGCTGCTGGGGGCTCTCCCTTCAGGTCCTCAGATCTGGCCTGAGAGGCCAGCCTGTGCAGGCTGCTATTGTTTCCCCTGTCTCTGAGCTTTGATGGCTTGAAAACAGCCCTTGGTGGTTGCTCTGTGTTGGCCACTTGAGCTCACAGCTGCGTGTGGGCTTTGTATGATGTGAGTGCAACACCTGTGTTGTGCTGTGGCAGGGAAATGTGTGGTCTGAGTCTGTGTGCCTCTGTGGTGAATTTGTTAATTTTATATAGTGCTGTGACTTTAGTGTGCTCGTGGTATTGAAGGGAAACGAGTAATCCATACAAACCTCACTTGTTACGTTATGTGTCGCTCACCTTGGGTTAGTTGCCCTGATTTCTGTTAAGAGGCAGCATATTTAAATGCAGCCTCAAGCATATTAAAACGTGGCCTCAGCACCAGACCAAACAAGGTTTGCTGCAGTGTTTACTAGGACTTGTAAAAACCTACATGTGATGTTTAGTGAATTAAATGCTTCGTGTTCCAAATTGAAGACTTATTTTTTCATCCTACTGACAGGAGGAAGAAACTCTGTCCTTTATCAAAGAGAGCCTTGAGAAGAGTGACCAGCTTACAAAGAACATGGTAAGGAGGTCCTTGAAGCTCAGCCTTAATGTTGGGCCTGGGTTTACTTTTTCTTAGCAGAATCTGTTTTCAAGGCTGTCATTGTGCCCATCTGAGGAATGTAGAGCCATGAACCACTTGCTCTGCGTTGCTGTTTTACATTTCAGTGGCTGGGCAAAGGGGAAAACTGACGAACGGTTCAGTCCTAAGCTTCTCTCCTGGGAAGATGAGGGCTCAAATGAGCTGTTGGCCATGTCTCTTTACGGTCTGTCCTCTCTCTTGGGAAGAGGTATTAATAGACCCCACACTAGTTTGTGCAGCAGCATCATATTGTTGCTTCATAAAGTTAGGTCTCATTTGGAGTTTTATTTTGGGAGTGTTCTGTTTAAGAGGTAGAAAGTAATTATTGTGCTCTAATTGCTTGTAAGCCCTCAGCTAGTATAGTATGTACAGTTTTGGGCTCAGTGCTTTAAGAAAGTCACAGAGGCACCACCAGAGAAGTGTGGAAAACATAACATAGGAGTGAATCTTGAAAGAATTACATTTTGGCATGGAACGTTATTTTCATGCTTTACAAACATTTAATTCAAGATTAGCCCACCTCTGTATGACAGGTCATCTGTTTTGTGATTCCTGATAGAAATTAGCACATAGAGGGGTTAAACAGCCCACCTAAGGAGCCATGGCAAATTAGTAGCAGAGCCCGATAAGAGAAGCTGAAGGTCCCTGATTGCCCTGCTCTAACTACTCTCCTACTGCGCGGATCCATGTAGAAGGATGTCCTCAGCTCTCTGTTTTTCTCTTGGCATGTAGGTTTCTATCCTCTCCTCGTTTGAAAGTCGTTTGATGAAGCTGGAGAACTCGATCATCCCTGTCCATAAACAGACAGAGAACCTGCAGCGCTTGCAGGAGAATGTGGAGAAGACCCTGTCCTGCTTGGATCACGTCATCAGTTACTACCATGTAGCGAAGGACACAGAGAAGATCATAAAGGAAGGGTGAGTTGAGCAGAGCTTCATCCTATTGAACTTTTGTGAGGGAGGTAGGGGAGCTGACTCCACACACTCATCATAGTGTTCTTTGTACCCTTCCCACACTCTTTCCCCACCATCAGTCCACAATAAAGATGCCTTACTTGACCTTCAGCAATCCCCAGAAGGCAAAGTCTGCTCAGACTCTGCACTGGTGTCTCTTCCGGGTTTTGTAGACAGGCTGCCATGAATCCTGTGGGCATTGGTGGCTTCTCTTCTTTCCTCCATCCTTTTCCCAAAGGTTCTTCCTGCCCTGTTGATGTTGTCTCTCCATCCAGGATGAATCAGACCTGTCCTGGAGCCTGCTTTCAGTCTCTGGGAGGATGTTGTGATGGCCCTTCTTTGGGGTGGGATGTGCAGCTTCCTCCACACTTTACCATGCAGGCCTGATTGGGAGAGGAAGGCAAGGCTAAAAGTTGTGTGCTGTTCCATCATCAGTACTTCTGCGCTTGCTGCATGGATTGGGTGTTCTGCTGTGGCACTGAGTAGACGCAAAACGGAATCCCACGATCTCCTCCTAGTTGAAGAAAATGGAATTGAAATTGTCCTTGTTATTTTTATCCTGAATTTGGTCTGGTGCTTTCTTGGTATCTTCTTTCTTTGCTTTTTGGGGCACTCACTGCTTTTTATTTTTCGTTTTATTTTCAGCCCCACTGGGAGGCTGGAGGAATACTTGAATTGCATGGATAAAATCCAGAAGGCAGTGGAATACTTCCAGGACAACAATCCAGACAGCCCGGAGCTGAACCGTGTGGTAGGTTGTGGGTCTGGAACCTGGCATGGGTGAGAGGGACAGACGTACCCCTGCTGTGTGCCCCCTTGCTGAGGGGGGCTGACGGGCTTGCTGCCTGGTGAAGAAGGTGTTTGGGCACAGCTGAAGAAACGATTCTTTTGGCTTCTGTTTAACTCTGCACTCAGCAGCATTTCTGCTCGTGGTGTTTTGCTCTCTGTGTGCATTGTGCCAGTAGGACTTCTGAAAGGGTATGTTGCATGTGTATTGGAGTTGATTGAACCTCCTCCTGAGTCGCTCTTGTCAGTTGTTGAACTGCTTGAGCAGCATGGGAGATCTGTTTCAATCCCACTTGAAGACTGAGCAACTCCCAAGCATTTCTTTTTTATTTAATTCTCTTTAAAAGTCTCTTAGTTACAGGCGTTGTTGGAGTTTGAAGCGTGCAGTACTTGACAGTGGTTAGAAATGCTGCAGAAAGTGTGTTCTCGTCCAGAAACACTTGTGAGTGACTGATTACAGAAGCCCTGTGCTGCTTCTGTTCTTCTGCTGTTTTGTACTAGAAATCCCTCTTTGAGAGGGGCAAGGAGTCCCTGGAATCAGAGTTCCGCAGCTTGATGACACGACACACCAAGCCGGTCCCACCCATCCTCATCCTGGACCTGATCAGCGGGGACGATGAAATGGAGACGCAGGAGGAGATGTCTCTGGAGCACCTCCCGGAGAGTGTCCTGCATGATATCATCCGCATTTCCGGCTGGCTGGTGGAAAACGGCAGGAATCAAGGTTGGTAGCGCTGCGTGTTGTTCCCTTGTAGTTCTGTATCAGGTGAGTTCTCTTCAACTACTCACTCACATGTGGTTGAGAGCAAAAGTAGGGTGCTGAGGGTTGTGTGTAGCTCTGCACAGCTTGGCTTATAGATAACACACCTTCAGCCACGAAGCCTCTGCGTAGGTGTTGCTGTGGCTAACAAACCGTGGGTCACACTGCTGTTGGTACCTAGCAGCTCTAACAAACCTAGTGACTGCCTTACTGGTACCTTTTTGTGAGTAGTTCGGTTTCCTTTCAGTCACCTTCCTGCATTTTTTACAGTGTTTGTGGTGAGACTGAAGTGTGATTTGTCAGTTGAACACAATGATCTCATGGTGGATATGAGGAGGAAAAAAAGCTGTGTAAATAAAGCACAATTTTTCTTAGTGTGTAGTCTGTCCTATAGCAGAAATCCATTTGACTTGCCTCTGTAATGCCTTCTCATGGAGCTGCAACTATCTAGTGCTCAGGTATTATCAATGTGAAAGGCACTGGTCACTTATTCCCATTTGGGAACTATTCACGAACAGAACTTTTTGTATTAAATGTGACCTAGGATGGGGGGAAGGCAGCACAGAATAGTTTCTTCGGTCGGTACGTGACTCTTCTTTCCAAGTTCTGCTGTTCTGCAGCATCAAAATCTACCTACAGCTTTATGCTCTTTTATTAACTTTTCCTTTGGGATTGAATAACTTTGTGGACCTGTTATAGGAAACATGTACTTTCACATACATATAGCTACTAGAATCAATGATTTACTTCTGAGTGGGGATTACTGTGCTTACAAAGTATGATGAACACCTTTAAAAGCTTCTTAAGAATTTTTCCATGATCAAAGGCAACTCAAGCATATATAGCATATTTCATTAGTTGGTTTGTATTCTGATTTTAAATGATGAACACCTCATTTAGTTCCTGAGTGCTCTGAATCCTGAGAAGTGTGTGAAGTCTCTCTTGCTAGCAGCTGACAATGTCTTGCACAGATGTCTCCCATCAGTTGCACAACTGATATGCTCTTGGTAGTGGTGCCCAGACTTAATGTTGTGTGTGGTGGGAGGGCTGGAATGAATACTGCTGGGGGAGGAGGAGGAAGTTTTTGAAGAAAATAGGAGAGGGAAGGAAAAACTTACTTGGGGACCCACATCAATCAGCGGCATGGAGTGTTTCAGGAAAAGGTTTTTTTTACCATATAGTGTTCCCTGTTTGCTTATAATCTTGTTTCTACCTTGTCTCCTTAGATTTCATGACTGTTTACTTCCAAATCCGCTCTGTCCAGCTTGACCGCTCCATCAAGGGGCTGAAAGATCATTTCCGTAAGAACAGCTCCTCCACCGGGGTGCCATATTCCCCTGCCATTCAGAACAAAAGGAAGGACACCCCCACCAAAAAGCCAGTCAAGAGACCAGGTGAGTCCCTGAAGTGGGGGGATAACTGTACTGTGTATCCTCTTGCCTGGGTATCAAACACATACCTGCAGGCCTTCTCACTGCTGAGGTAGCCTCTGTGTCTAAAATGTGCTCTTAGGACAGGAGCAGGGGTGAGATTTTGGAGATAAGCACCTCTTCTCTGCCCCGGATTCAGCATTGAGACGTTTTCTGTCTGTTAAGTCATCAGGTCTGTTCTCTGGGCAATGTAAAGGGAGGAGAGGGATCCTGTATACAGGGAGAGAAAAGGCCATTGCCTTAACAAAGGAGATAAGTAAAAAGAGACCCAAGAGGGCTATAAAATGATATGATCTGAGAACACCCGTCCTCAGGCCTGGAATATGGAGTATAGACTGTGCCACAGCAAGATAGAAAACTCAGATCTGATAAAACACTGCTTTCATTATTAGTTATGAATAAATTATTATTGTGCTAGGGAACAAAGAACTCATCAGGAGTTGAGATGGGGACTAGGTAGGTGCCTACAGAAATGAGATCCGTAGTTCTCTGAATTTTGGAAGGGCTGTTAAAGCTTTTGCCTTGGCCTGTCTCTGGAAGAGCAATGAATGTGGCTGGTGGCTTATTCCACCTCTCCTCATAATGGAGTTTTGCTGCATTTTCTGCAGCTGGTGAAGGCTGGTCACTCTGGTGCAGAGCTGGAGTTCCCATCTCTGAAATGTGCCATCTAGTGGGAGCACGGCCAGAAGGAGGGCTAGCAAAAGTTAGCATGTACCTCCCACAGCAGTGCAGTGATATCGTGCCTTTGTGTGTCACAGCACCCTGTTGTCTCCTCTGTAATAGTGATGAAAGTCAGAAAAGTTCATATTTCTGTGGGTTTATCTGGCTAATACTCTCCCACGCTAATATTTTTTTTCCTGTGTTGTCCAAATACTATTACTGGGCTCAGGAAAATAATGAGGAATGTGGGTAGGGACTGGGAGTGGATGGGATGGGTAAAGGGAAGAAAAGAAATACCCATTTTAATTGTGTTGTGTTTATTTTTATAATCCTGATGTGAATGCAGTCCTCATCCCAGGTAATGTGCGTCTACGTGTGCGTGTGCTGGCCCTGGTGCTCGCTCTCTTCACTTCTGTGTGTGGAGAGGCTTTGCTGGGCCTCTTCTTGCTAAAGCAGAGGGTGTGCCTGGGATATTTGGAGAGGGAGGACTGCCTGGAAAATGCTGTGACATCCAGACATCACCCCTCTGGTCTTTTAAAATCAGTCTGTGCTATTGCTGTCATGCCCTAGAGCTGTTCCTGAAAGCTGATGTGCAAGTTGCAGTTGGTGAATGCAGTTAGTCTGCAAACTTCAGTGGATTTTTCCCTGGGAGCAGAAAACAACCCATGGGGGTGTCTCACACCACTCTTGGCTTTTCTCTGGAGTTTCGCAGGTAATTATTCACCTAAGAATTTGCCACCGGTGTTGGGAGACCTGTAGAGGACAATATCCTCCTGCTAAGAAGAACTAGCTATGCTGCAGATGGCAGAAAAACAGTGTTTAAAACTGCTCTGAAGCATGATGGCAGTCATTTGTGTTTAGCTCTTGAAGAGTGGCTCCTGCCCAACAGCATTACAATAGGTAAAAATTATTTTTTTTTTGTGGTTCAATATCTCTGTACTGGAAAGATGCCATATGGGCATCTGTAATTGAGCCACAGGGAACTCCGGTTATGGATGCTTCAAACTTGGTCCACAGTTCTCAGTTATCACCTGATACCGGAAACATCCCTGGGTTTTGGTTGCAGTGAAGTCAGCATGGTCAGCAAATCTTTCTGAGCAGCCTGCCAAATGGTAACATCTCCCCTGGACTCTCGGTAAATAGTCAGAGAGTCTTTTTTCATGAACAGATTAAGAAACATCACTGGGACTCTTTTAATGAGTCTCAGATCTTGGGTGCTCATCTAGAGAGTACAGAAAGGAGCCCACACGTTTGAGAGCACAAGCATTTGTTCCCTACAAACAGGGCTCCTCCAAAATGGATGCATTTGGGCATCCAAAATTACTTGTCACGGTGAATGTCTTGGCTGTAGACTTGTCAGGAAACTTTCACCTCTTTTTGCCCAGTTTAATTGGAGTTTGTGAGATGGACCAGGTGGAAGCCACAGAGCACGGTCTGAAGGCACTTACAGAGCTGACAGTGTATGAAGGAAAGAGCATTTCAAATGATCTATTGGGGCATTGTTAATCTCAAGAAGAAGTAGTGGCTAATTTGTGCCCAATCTTCTGTGAACAAGGGCAGAGAAGCAGACAGTAGCTCTTGAAGGACAGGGGTGTTTAAATCTCATACAGCAGCCATCTCTTATGGCTGCTGAATTGTACTTAAGTGAAACTAAAAATGGGGGGGAAAAAATAGTCTTTGAGCAGAGTTTCACAGTTTTTTCTGTGGTTCCATCAGCTTTCAAGAACAGCTCCTGAGCTGGAGGTCTTACAGCCCTCTTTGCACTGGCACAGTGGCCCTCTTCATAGCAATATTCATCTGGTGGTGTTTGATTCCCCCGGTTTTAGCCTTTTTTCAATTGTGGAAGAAGAAATTTTTTTCCTGTGCTATTGCTTCAGTAAGTAAAGCCAAGTTCTGCCAATTTGGGTTTCAGACAAGGGATTTTTCTCATGATTCCAACAAGTGAGTTAATTCTCTTAGTCCTTAAGGAAGAATATCCCAGTGCACACCCCAATGCGCACTTTAACCTGTTGCAAGGGATAAATAACAAACTAAATCTGTGCTAACTAAACAAGTGCTATAACTTGTTTACCCACAAAGCAAAGCGCAAGAGAGGCTGCAGCTAAAGGAAAGGTGAGGTATTAGGGACAGGGTAAGAAGGCGGAGACAGACAACCCCCCCTGTGCTCCCCCAGGTACTATGTTGGATTCTGGAGAACTTGTTCCATATCCATGTGTTGTTTCAGAGGGTTTTCATCTCTCTGTGATTGTTTTATTTGTTGGTGTACCCTGTACCGTCTCCTGTTGTTACAGCCTGCAGTTGAAAATCTGACTGGTGGAGACACTTCTAAAGCAGGGTCATCGTCTCTTAACTGAAACTTGCCAAGTCAAGTTGGACTGATGAAGCAATCTGTGGGCTTTTTTTTTTAAGTAGTTTGCTGTTTGAAGTGTCAGCAGTCTGTCTCAGAGAGCAAGGGTATTCAGATTCTGAAATCATCCTGCTGCGAATATATGCACAGAAAATATTGTTTCTTTGTGATGCCTGTAGACCCAGTGTTCTTTAGTTGGCTTGACAGCAGCAAGTAGCTCAGAAGCTCTGCATTGCCAGGGAAGGGTAGGGCCAGAAGATGCCCGTAGGAGCACCCAGCCTCGCTGCCTACAAGTAAAAGCCAGAGAGCTTTAGCCAATTTATGGAGACTCCAGCAGCTGGTACTTAAGAAAAGAGGATGTGTTGCCCTTCTGCTTGTTTAGAAAACTGCCTAATGGAAGAGAGAAACAGGAGAACAATGTGGAATTGGAAAACTGTGCCTCATGTGTGCCCAAAAGCCACTTTATTTAACAATTGGGCCGCAGGTGTAAAAGTTTCAGGTGTGTTTTGACTTGTTTTGTTTTTTTTTTTTTTTTTTTTTTGCGGGGCTCTTTTCAAGCTATAGGGAGCCCTTTTCCAGTTTCCTTAATGCTCCAGTTTACCTAGCGGTGAGGTGCTACCTGAAGGCAGGCTGTGGCTGTGGAGTCTTTGTGTGGCAGAATAAAGAGCCTGTTCCTCCTTCCTGCTTGCCATATTGATCACTGCCTAGCTTGAATGTGATGTTTTCATTAGTAGCTGAAACGCCATCCCATTTGGTTTGCGAGCTGCCTAATAGAGGAAAACAATCATGGAACAAAAGCATTTGGCTTCCACTAGAATCTATTAAAGCCTGATTATAATGCTAAGTAAGAGGGATGCAGCAGCACTGAAGCGATGCCCATGAACAGTGAACACTTGGTGTGTGGCAGCGTAAACACAGGTAATTGTGTTTATGCAAATAAAATGCAGCAGAGGTGTTTCAGCTCTCATCTGAGAAGAAACTGTCAGAGGTGGGCTGTAGAGACGTGCACTGCATACCTGTGAAGTGAGATCCTGTTGACAGCAGCTGCAGTTGTACTGTCTGCTTGGTTTTCACACCAGTTTACCCTCTTTATTTCACACCCCACACCCCCCCTCCCCCTGGATACTTGAAAGTGGGAAAGATGACAGAACTGGTACAAGAACAGTACCTGGGTTGAGCTGCTCTGCATCAGCTGGGCCATGGTAACAGCAGTAAGAAAGAGCTTAGTGCATATCTCCAGAGCTTGCTACAGTCCTGCCTCCTCAGAGAAACCTGCTGATGTGCCCAAGCTCTCGAGGTTTCTGAAAGTAGCTAAGAATAACGTGAAAGTGTTGGGTGTGAAGAGCACAGGGAAGCTTGGAAGAAGAGGCGTAGCCCTCCCATTTCTTCATATGGCAGAAGCTAGGAGCAAATGCATCAGCACAGCAAAGGTGTAAGTCTTCCCACCTGGTGTAGGTCTAGAGGGGAGAAGTTTCCTGCTAGAAGAATGCTTTATGGATATGACTTTTTTTTTTTCTTTACTAAATGGTTGAGAACTCTTTGAACTGGTAGAAGGAAAATGTTGCTGGTAAAACATTACACTTGAAGAACCATGTTCTGTTATTTAGGAAGTGCACCAGCTTAAGGCAGCTTGGTAATTCAGTGGGAACTTCTCTCTCCTGTTCTCCCCCATTAGAGATGCACTGTCTGGGGGACTCGAAGTTTCCTTCCCCCTGCCATATATCCCTTCATGGGATGAAGCTGCCCTGCACCCCAGGATGCTGTTCTGCAGCAGTCTGTACGTGGGCTTCCCCTCAGGATAGTGGTCCTTAGCATTTGGGCAGCCAATGCTCATTTCCAGGCTGCACTCTGGCTTACAGTTACTGGTGGAAGTAGGGATTTTCTGCGTGTTTGAAGTATTTATTGCTTTAAAGCAGAAGAACAATTCTTAATTTTGGCAGCAGGATTTTTATTTCGTGGATCCTTCTTCATTTACTCAGCCCAGCTCTGTTTCATTTGGGTCTCCTATAGAAACTCTTTCTGCCTTCCCAAAACTTTCCGTTCCCTGTTGTGCAGGCAACAGCAAAGCTGTGCTGTGAGAGGGTGTCCGTGTGCTTGTGATAATTGTAGCTTGTTGCATGACGACTAACCTTTTAATGTGGAAACAGTGCTTAGTCTTCAGTTGTCACATTAATGCTTTGTTTTGTGCTTTCTAGCTGTATATCCAGCATTGGCTTTTGTTCAGTTCTGTCTGGTTTTTGTGTGTGTTAAGTATAAATCTTTTAACCCAGTGTTATTTTTTTTTTCCATGGTTTTAATTGATTTGCAGTTCCTTAGAAGAGAAGTGTCTTGGGGATTAGAGTGACTTAATGCGAGTTAGACATGGGTGGGCAGCATCCATTATTCTGTGATTCCTGTGATGGGAATTGCTGCTGCAATTGCTCTCTCGAGCCCAGAGGTTGTCACCCTTTTATCGCTTCCTGTGACACCAGAGATCATTCCTTGTCTTGGCTGTGGGGCTCCTGATGGGTCTATATTGAGCATGCTCAGAAAATACCCCTCTGAAAGGCACCTTTTTCTGCAGCTCTAATCAAGAGGCTGCAATTAGGCTCTGGGGAGCAGGCAATGTGTTCCTGGACAGGAATTGCCCGTACTGCAAAGTCCTGCTTCCACAGCTGAGGGAAAGCAACAAACCCTTCCCATTTCGATGCAGAGTAACGAGTTAAATAAACTCATTACAGGGTGCTTTGTTGCTTCCCTTCTCTGATCATGTTTTCTCACACAGCCATACCACCTCACCAGACTGATTTGAGCACTCTCTGATTCTGTAACCCTGGCTGGAATTCATGCCTCCACCCTCAAAGCAGGGAGACAGTCTGGAAATGCCATTGTAACTGCACACTTGGACATGAGTTTGGGGTTCACTTTCCTGTACTGAGCATGCTCATTGGTGCCCAGCATCCTCTTGCTGGGCCCAGGTGACTTGCTGGTGGAGGGCTGGTGTTCTGGGTTTGTTTTCTTTCACTCATTTTCTAGGTCTTGTCTCTTCTCTCTGGCTCTGGTGACAGGCACGATCCGTAAGGCTCAGAACCTTCTGAAACAGTACTCTCAGCATGGTCTAGATGGGAAAAAGGGGGCCTCTAACCTCATTCCTATGGAAGGTAATCACAGCTCTAGCTACTTCATCCTCGACTTTCTCTGTGTATCAGCCTTGCTTTTCCAGGTGGGACTTCCATTAGCCCAGTGCTAGGTGGACAGCATTGGATAGGTACAGCTGACCTTGGAGAACCAAGGAGATGCTGGAGGGCCAAATTATTCTTCTGAATTTCGTGTCTGAACTTCAAAGTCTCCATAAACATGAGTACAGGTGGAGAGGAATGTTACCTTAAAGCAGTTGACCCACCATAGCCACCTGGTTAATGGAAGCTCTGCTCTGATGACATCTGCTTGTGGTGTTTCTGTTTCCTTTTCTTTTTGCCTGGACTTTGAGACACATCCAGTTTCCTAGTGACCTTTCCAAACCTGATGTTGAAGTGTAAGACCACAGCTAGCTCAGTGCATTGTGCCTGTACATGTTCTCTGTGGAGACCTTCCTACATGGTCATCTTCCGTATTTTGGTCTCCTCTGCTCATACCGGGTAAGGGAGAAGAGGTCACTTGCTTCAAAGCATCTGTAAGACCTTTCTGCCTCCTGCTATGTATGCATGTGAAGTAGATCTCTTAAGCACCTACATTGTAGTCTACTGAATCCCAGATGGTGACTAATATCACTCATTTGGGGGGAAAAATTCTCATGCTGAGCAGGAGATGGGCTTTGATTTTTGGATTTGTAATGGCTGAGGTACAAATTGGGCTGCTGGTGCCTGCGGTCCCATTCAGAACTTATGGCAGGAGGTTCAAGGGACTCCTGTGACCCAACAAATGACTGAACTCACACTTCTCATCAGGTTTCAAAGGGTTGCTACTGCTACATAGCCCAACAAAGGGATTTGGTCAGGTAGCATTCCTGGGACTCTGTAGGGAAAAAAAAGTGTCCATCAGATCAAATAAGCCAAGCTTGAAGCAGCTTCCAGCCAGTGTGAGCATCCATGCTGTAACCACCCTGGATAAATTGCGCCTTCTGTTTGTGCCGGCTGACATCTCACTAGGTCATGAGCATGATTTACGAGTTAAACACCTTTCCGATACCCTGAGCGACAAGCATGGTCCGGCTGCTGGTAAGTACCGTGTTGTCACTTCATAACAAGCTGGCTAACATCCCTTCTTTTCAGCATGTTTCACAGTAGTTTTGTAGCCAGTGGCTGTTTGTCTACATGGGCAGTCCTGGAGCATGGGCCTTCTCTGGCTAAAAAGCTCTGGCTCTTCTCAGTAGAATTCACTCCTACTAATCTCACACACACACCCCAAGCCCTCAAACAGGGAACCCCAACTTTGTCCAACCAAAGACTGGTGGCCACCATGCTGAGGGGCACTTTCCTATATGTAGCTACTGGCTTGTTTGGTGCTGAAGTGAAGCAAACACGAAAGTGGTCACATGTGGCATGCAATACAGTGGGCCGCTCTCCACCATAGGCAGTCTGTAAAACCACATCACATTTGTGTGTCCCCTGCTGACCATAACTTTTCAAAGATCAACCTGAGGGACCTGTCAGCGTAGGGAAGAATTGGTTCTTTCCCTGTCAAAAGGTGCAGATGTTGCTGGGAGGAGAGAAGCAGTAGCCCATAGCCTAGAGAAGGCCTCTCTGTGTAATCTTACTGTCTTGTAGTGGTTACTACAGGGGTCTGAGTAATGCGGGATTGTGTGAGTCTGTTTATGTCTGTCCTGCTGACACTTCCAGCTAGTGGTTGGCATGAGTTGGTGTGGGCCTTTGTATCATACCGGCACTTCTCATGCCTACCACATAGGCTCTTTGATGGATGTTTGCCTGAGACATTCATATGCTCCGACTCGAATATTTGCATTTGTGTGCAGCGTTGTGTAACAGATAGCTCACCTAGCTGTGCTGATATTCCTGCTTCATAGGATTTAAATGTTCATCCGCCTGTTTTTTATCTTCTGTTTCTGCCTGTGGGAAGAGGCTGCCTTCCAGGACAGCCTTGACTTCCCAGAAATGTTGATGCACAATGGCAGTTCTTCATCTGCATGATGGATGGAGATAAGGAGTTCTAAAAATACAAGCAGAGATGTTGAATAATTCACCTCAGACCTTCCTGAGTTTAGTACTTGGTGTTCAAGCCCTTGATTAAATTTAGTCTGTATCCCAGAAGAGCTCCAAACTTGCCTTCTGTCATAAGGCCGGAAAGAGCTGGTGTCCTGATGTGCTATTTCCTGAACTGCAGATGACTTTGCCTCCTGCAGGATATGCATAGCTTCCCATGCACAAATCAGGGTGCAGATTTGGTGAGAAGATAATTGTTCTCACATAAGGATGGGTGTAAAGCCAGAACCGTCTTTTCCAGAAGAACCTTGTGCTCCTTGTGTATGCCGAGGCCTTGGAATGAGCAGAGCTGCTGGAAGCTCAGTGTGAATTTCGTTCTCTCTTAAAACCATCTTGCCCTTTCAGGGAGGGATGACGTCTTTGACATCGAGATTGATGCGTACATTCACTGCGTTAGTGCCTTTGTCAAACTGGCCCAGAGTGAATACCAGCTCCTGACAGAAATTGTCCCAGAGCACCACCAGAAGAAGACTTTTGATTCTCTCATCCAGGTCAGTTGAGCCTCTCTGCTTGGCTTCCCTTGTAGAGGATACACACAAAGTCTTTTTCCCTTCCCCTTCGTTGTGAGGATGTGGATTCCACCACCTGCTATGGGTGCCCAAGAGCACCACCGGTTCTAGGGTCGTCTTCCAGGACCTGTGCAGGGAACCAGGGCCTGCAGAGGCCCTGGAGAACGTGTGTTCAGAGCCACTCACTGGGTACTGCAAATGGCCCATGAGCTAAATTGGCATCCTTAATGGGTATCCTGCATTTAGTAGCTTGTGCTGCCTGGGCAAATATCATGCTGCTTTCTTCTGACTCTCTGGCTTTGTTGCAGGAGTCATTAGATAACTTGATCATGGAGGGGGATAACATAGTCTCAGCTGCCCGGAAAGCCATCATCCGACATGACTATTCGGCTGTACTCACAATCTTCCCCATCCTTAAGCATCTGAAGCAGATGAAGCCAGAATTTGACCAGGTTTTGCAGGTAAATGTGATGGGATCGGAGAGGGTCCTGTGGTTTGGATTGTCTGGAGTACTCTCTGAAAGGGATGATCCCAGTGGCTTTTAATAAAGCCACGCTGCTTCTGTCCTCCACAGCATGGAATGGAAATGACACAAATACAGTTTGCTCCTTTCTGTGATGTTGGACCAGCATCTCAGCATCTCTCAGCAGCTGTTCTCTTCACTTCAGTCATGACCTGGTGATGGACTGTCTGCATTACTCTGCTGTATATGTGGCCTCTGAGGTGTTGCAGCTCTGATACTATTGAGTTTAGTTTGTACTGTGCTCACTGACATATGGAAGATCAGCTGCTCTGAGGAGAGCCTGCTGCTAAAGGAGAAACTGCTGCCCCAGTGTTCATACCCCATTCAAGGAGTCTCGCACACGGCACCCAAATCTTTAACAGCTCAGACCAGGGTCCCTTCGCAGCGGGTGACCCCAGCGGGCCAATGGGTGCCCCTTTTGACTCCTCATACATACACTTACTCTTGGGCATGCTCCCTCCTTCAGGCTTGAACCTAGGTTTCCCGCAGCAGAATCTCATGTGTCACACTATTTTTATAAAATAAATACTTTAATTGAAAGGTCCAGCAGCAGGGTCAGCCAGGGATAGGTGCCTCTGAAAAGGGAGGGTTGTTGACCAAAGAAATCCCTGGGCAATGGTCAGGTCCTGCATAGGAGGTCAGGGCAATGGTCAGGTCCTGGTCACCATTAGGGTCACAACATCTTCCCTTCCTGGCTGGCTGAAGAATGCAGGATTCAATGTGGTGGTGCTGCAGATGTTCTCCTGGCACATGGGGAATTGAGAATAAAATGCTGGGGTGGGGGATCAGGGAGGGTAGGTGCTGAATGAAAGTTCAGATACTGTTTGTTTTCCTTCTCTGATCTGTTACGGCACTATTCCAGGGAACCGCAGCAGGCACTAAGAACAAACTACCAGGGCTGATCACTTCCATGGAGACCACTGGTGCAAAGGCACTGGAAGAGTTTGCAGACAACATTAAGGTAGAATTCTCCTCAATGTTCTCTCTAGCAAGACCAGCAGGCTCAGAAGAGGGGGTTTCTGAGCAGTTTAACTTTCCACTTTCCATGAGAGCACATTGTTTCTGAGTCAGCAGGCCTGATCCAGCCAGCCTGTGCTTGCTGGCTTGCTTTGGACAGTCAGCTGCAAATACTGAATGCTGGGTGCTGATTTCAAACACAGGAGGCCTCTGCTTAAGACCCTTAACAGGCATACTCCAAATAATTTGACGTGAGCTTCCAGGCCTCTGCAGATATCAAATCAATCTCAGAATTTAATCCTATTTAAAAAGAAAGGAAAATTGCTGATTTGAAAAGCTTTGGAGGGCTGGGGTTAAACTGTCCCTGTGTAAGGTGGGCTTGGTGAATGTGATGCCTGGTAGGTAAACTGAACTTTTGATGGGTCACATGCTGAACAAATGCCTGTGGTCTTGAGCTGCCCATACACAGGAGCTCTGGTTTCTGAGCACCAGGAGATGGCACTGTGAGAGCCAGGTCTGAGGTTGTTGAGAGACGCTGGATAAACAAGCCTACAGCTCACTTACAGCAGCAGATGTATTGTAGATGCCTTCAGTTTCCTTACATGCTTGCCTTATGTCTCTATCTTCTCTTTGTAGAATGATCCGGACAAGGAATATAACATGCCAAAAGATGGAACAGTTCACGAACTCACCAGCAACGTACGTGACGGTGATTTGAACCATCCTTTGTCAGAAAAAGCCTCTGAAGAGGTTTTAGAAAGAGCAGTAGGGAAACTTATTTTCTTAAGTTAAGCTGTCTTGAAGGGCAGTTAATTGTCTTCTGTGGATTAGCTAGTAACCCTTGCTGAGCCATGATGTGACTGTGTGGGTAAAACACAGCAACTCAAAGGAGTGTCGTGGCTTGTTTCTTGAAGGCTTTTAAGTGTGGAGGGACAAGTCGTCCTTCACGATCCTTAATAGCAGAGCACAGGAGATGCAATGTTGGTTGTTCATAACTTCCCTCCCTTGCTTCCAGGCTATCCTTTTCCTACAGCAATTGTTGGATTTCCAGGAGACAGCGGGTGCCATGCTGGCATCACAAGGTACATGCATGGGGCTTGTTTGGGCATGCGGTTCCTTCCCCAGATTGTCTGGACATCTTCCCTAAAAAGATCAAACCTCAGCATGCACTGTGAGCTCATTCTCCTCCTGTCCTTCACCCTGTGGTTTGTCTTGTCCTCCAAATCTGCCATGACCACATAGTTGGTTATCTGGAGAACTCCAGGGGATGCAGAGAGTTTCCCTGCTGGCCTTCCACACTTGCTCCTATCAGGTACTCTTTTGATGGTTTTTGCTGATGTGCTCTATGGTATCAAGAGAGGATGGCTTAGTCATTTATCTTCAAATCTGACACTGGACTGGTCCTCTGACTGTACTGGAGTGAGGATGGCTGGTCCAGCTGAGTTAGCTTTAGTTTAGCTGTGTGTTGATGCATTGCCACTCTTCTCTGCGACATCCTCTGGTCAGAATGTAACAGCAGCAGCAAGAATATTCTCAGTATCTAGCCACGGTCAGCCTGGGACTCCTGGGCTATTTGTGTGCCACATGCCCTAACAGAGAGACAAGTTTTAGCTCTGCTCTCCAGGATGCTAAAGAGACTAGTTCCAGAAATACATGGATCAGAAGCTGAGAGCTGCTGCATCATGTAACGGGATGCTGCTGTGTATCAGAGCATGGTTCTTAGTTCTGTGCAGAGCAACAGCTCCAGCTCTCTAGTGGGCCTTTGGCCCTGGTAGAGCTCGTGCTTTCAAGTAGGTTGAAATAGAACAGGCTGGAGAGGTGGAGAACTGAAGATTCAGGGTGCACAGGGACCTGAGGAGGCACAGGCCACTAGCTGGTGTTTGGAGAGAGGGTTAGGGAGCTCATTAGGAGCAGGGGAAGGGGGAATCTTAGAGCTGCCTCCAGACTTTTATCTGCAATTCCTGCTTGGAAAATTCTGTCTGTTCTAAATTTACTCAAGCTACGATGTCTCTGCTTCTTGCCACATCTGTAGCCACTGCCTTATGCCCTCTCCACTTGCATGCGCAGTGCCTCCTGGGTCTTGACTCTCTCTCTCTCTCTCCTTGGCCAAAGAGATGGTCTGAGTGTTGTTTTTTTTTTTTTTTCTTGGAGAATCCAACTGTTTACCATGTTCTTCCCAGAGTGCTGATGTCAGCACTGTTGTTTCAAAGTCTTGGCACGTTGTCATGCAGTAGGAGCTGATTCAAAAGGTAGCATAGGCTTTTTTAATTTTTATATTGGTCATATAACAAAATGTGACCATATCCATGATACATAACCCATTTCTTTTCTAATTGTGTCTGTGTCATGGTTTTGGCCAAATTGACCAATGGCTGGTGACAGATGCTCCCCCCTCACACCCCTTGTACAGGGTGGGGAGGAGGAGAGATAGAGATTTACGAGTTTAGAAGAAACTAAACTACTTTAATGAAATATTAATAATAAAAAGGAAAATAATGAAATAGATACAGTATATACAAAACCATATTAAGCTCCCAGGATGACATCACCAGCAGGCAGTGGGGAAGTCCCAGACTGGACTTGGCGATAAGTGGGAATTGGGTTCCAGAGTTGGAGTCAGGAACACACGCATCGGGATCAAAGGCAGGTGAACAGACAGGGTCCTCCTTGAATGTCAGCCATTGAAGGAAGGGAGTTGCCCCTTTGATCCCTCAGCTTTTATACTGAGCGTGGGGCAGATGGGATGGAATACCCCTGTTGGTCAATTTTGGGTCACCTGTCCTGTCCGCTCCTCCCCACAGGTGGGACCCCTCTACGCCTTTCTCTTTCTGACCCTCCAACGGGGCAAATAACGAAATTAGCTGACCTTGGTTGTTACAGCAATCAGTAGAAGCAAGAGCCTCTCTGCATACCACTCCTTGGCACAAACTGTCTTATTGCTCTGAACGAACTGTTTTAGACACAACATGCTGTTAATTTCAGAGAGTTAGAAGAGGCCTGGCTAAGAAGTAAAACTACTGAACAGAAAGTTGGTTCTGTTTTACCTCAAACCAGGACGGTCTGGTTGTCCCACCAGGTATAGAGGGATCCTGCTGTGTAAAGACAGCTTGAGGGGAAAAATGCCTCTTTGCAGTATGTTCAATTATTAAAGCTTGAAGTCAGTGTAATTTTAACAGATCTGGTGACGTGGGCTGACGTGTAGTACTTCAGAGCCGTGCATGAGATGACCCACAATCCAAGTATTGTAAATCTTGTTCTCTCCATCTGCAGTCAGGCCGTAGGAACCATCTACTGCCAGACATTCCCTGCTCTCTGCAAGTGTTGTTCTCATGCAGAAACAGCTCTGTCACTTGCTCCAAAAGCCAGGCCTGGCCCAACATGAGACACCCACGCAGGGCAGAGCTGTTCTGGGTGGGATGGCTTTGCTCAGGTTCTTGGGAAGGTTATATGGGCTGTGCAGTTCATTTCAAGGACCTTGCTGCTGGCATGAGGGGAAGCTTTCTATTGCCTCGAAAGTGGATTTGAAATTACTTGCAATGAGGTGTCTTGCTAAATACAACCAACCTCCGTAGCAGAGGAAGGAAGTGAGACTCTGCCTTTTCCTCTGTGATCTCCACTCCATTTGTGGCCTTGGAGGGACTCCTGCCTGCTCTCCTGTGTAGCTGTCTGGCTGCTTTGTGTTAATATCTGCTTTGTTCTCAAGGGGATGGTGGTCTCTAACCTGTCTTTTTGCACTTTGCATTTCTTTTTCTCTCTCCTCCCTCCCCTTTTCTCTCTGCTCTGCCTAATCTTTGTAGTTCTTGGGGACACATACAATATTCCTTTAGATCCCAGAGGTAAGCAGACTTACCCACGTGTACCTGTTCATATTGCCTTGGGCTCTGGTGGTGTATTTTAATTTTTTATCCTCCAGGAGTGGTAAATAAATTAACACATAATTGAAAAGGGAAAAATGGGAGGGTAAAGTAACTCTTGCCAGGGGGCCGGAGAGAATAGGGAGGGCTTGTCACCAGCAGACAATGAGGGATGCCATATGAACTGAAACAGGCTAAAGACACTCTCATGGCACTGAATCTCTCTGGCATGGGTAGCAAGCTGGCCCAGCTGGTATCATGCTTTATCCCACGTGCGCTCCGCTCCTTATTGTCCGGCTCCCAGCAACAGGAGCCTCGAGGCTTTTCCCATGGGGTGCTTATGAACTCGGACCACCCGAGCTACGCCCAGCTGCCAAACTCTGGTGGGGGGAGGAGGAGGTAGCTACCCGATGTGTCCCATGGGACCCATGCCCACAAGCCCTTGAGGGCAGAAAGCCATCTCTCTTATGCATAGACAGAGGAACACGTGCCAGCCCAGAGTCATTGCTTGCAAGGGCAGGCTCCCATGCTGGCGCAGTCCCTCGTACAGAGCCACACAGGTCCTATCAGCAACCATGGGGATGGCTGAAACTTTCCAGAGCCCTTCTGCTTGTTTCAGTTACTGTTGTGTGCCTGCTGTTAACAGCTCCAGCTCATTTGTTCTTTGATTGCAAATTCCTAGTGCTTACAAACCCTTCTCAGGTGGTGGGGGAAAGATGGGGAGAGGATGTGTTTAATGACTCAATTTCTGATCAAGTGGATGTCCTCTGAGCAGTAGGAAGGAAAGGAGAGATTTCTGCCAGGGTGCTCAGCACTTGATGCAGATACAGCAATTGGGGGGTGCAGAGCTTTTCCACACTCACCCTGGATAAGCTGCTGACAGTTGGCACTAAAGCAGGGAGCTGATTTCACTGTCGATGGGAGCTCTGCACTAATTCCATAGCAACAGGGACGAGGCTTGTTTGAATAGAGGCAGGCTGACCATACATATGCCCCTTCCCCATGGCATGTTAACTGACCTAAGATGCTTTTCTTTTCAGAGACCAGCTCTTCAGCTAGTAGTTACAGTTCGGAGTTCAGCAGGCGGCTGCTGAGCACCTACATCTGTGAGTACTCTGCACACCTTCCCATTTCTGCCCCATCAGCTGTCCTTCACTTAGCTCATTCCTGGGTGAAGAGCGCAGGCTGTGTCTCTTACTCCATGGGATCTTTTCATGCTTGAGCTGGAGTCTGATGGGAGGCGTGGATGAAAGGGTCAAACTGGGAATTTGACTGTTACAGTTAGACAGGACCAAGCACAGTGCAGCAGCTCGCTGTGCTGCGGAGCTTTTTGTCATCAGCTGCCTTGAACCATTCTCACCCAGTGCTTTGCACCTTCATCCCCACAGAGGCTCTCAGCTGCCAAAGGGGCTCTGTAAAATCTTGCTGCTGTGTTTAACAGTAAGACAGTGAGAAACTTTTTGTCCTCTGCTCTTCCCTCTTTAAGGCAAAGTGCTGGGCAACTTGCAGCTTAACCTTCTTAGTAAATCCAAGGTTTATGAAGACCCAGCTTTGAGTGCCATTTTTCTGCACAACAACTACAACTACATTCTGAAATCCCTGGAGAAGTAAGTGTGTATCTGGGTAAATCTCCTTGAAGTCCAGGCTGATTCTAAGCATGGGTTTGGAGCAGGGCTCTATATCGAGTGCATTTACCTGCTAGCATCTCGTCTCTGCTCTTTCTTCCATTCTTGAAACTGCCTTTTTGAAACCTTTGCACTGTTACAAACATCGCATTACATGGGAGTGGAAGATAAAAGTACCAGAGATGCCTTAGGTTGTAGAGAATGCTTTGATCTTGAGAGGACTGGGGATATGGCTTTGCAAAGTAACTTGTTTCTGTATCTGCTGTCTCTCCATTCGTGCATTTCAAGGTCCCTTCTATTGTAAGGGGCATAAAAGATCTTGTTGGCAGGGGCTTGAAATGTTGCCATCCTGCTAGCAGCTCTGACAGCAGCTGGCTCGTGTGCTTCCTCAGGTTTTCTCCTCTTTCAGGTCCGAGCTGATCCAGTTGGTAGCTGTGACACAGAAGACAGCCGAGAGGTCTTACCGGGAGCTCATTGAACAGCAGATCCAGACCTACCAGCGCAGGTCAGGAGACATCCTCTGCTCTTGCCTTAGTTTTGTCATAGTTTGAGGGCTCCTTGGGAGATTCATGGCCAATGCTGCTGGAGCAGTGGGAGAAATCAGCTGAAACCAGAGACTTGCATAAAACCAAAGCCAAGTATTTTGTTTACCAAGTGATTAATCTGACTTAAAGTGGCCACTGCAGAAAGCTTTGGGGTGTGTATTGCTTGTGGTGGCCTTTGGGTCTTGGGTGAGGACATAGATGTTCTGGTGAGACATGAGTAACTCCTCTTTGCATCTTTCCCATGTCATTTCAAATGCAGCTGGCTGAAGGTGACAGATTACATCCTGGAGAGAAACCTGCCTGTCTTTCAGCCAGGAGTGAAGGTGAGAGGATGATCAAGGATGGTTTTAAGATTATAGAAATCGCCGGAAACATCTTCTCCCTTGTCATATCCAAAAATTCTCAGAAACTTTCTTTATATCTCATGCTGGTATTACTCTGCGGAGTGAGTACTGTGGCTGGGACAGGATGGAGAGCAGCGCTGCCTTCTAATCTCCCCTGCCCCAGATTCATACAAGTGTTTTAATCTCTGCCTCTGTTCTTATATTTTGCACCTGAGCAGATGCTTCTATTTTGGATTTGAAAAAAACCTGACACCTTCTCTTAGAAAGGGCTAGAAGCATAAAGAAGTCTATTTTTATGTCTGTTCTGGCTGAAAATTACTCTTGTTAAATCTACTTCAGATGAAAGCCAATTGCTGAATGTAGGGTGTGCTGCTCGCTGCAGCTTTCTCTCCATCCTGCTTTAGGAGAAGGAATTCAAGCCAAGTAGGTAGGATGTTACTTAAGTTGGATGGGGAGTTGTGGGCAAACACTGATGTTGGAAATTTATTTCTGGATGTGAAATAAAATCCTTTCCTTCCTTGTTGCAGCTCAAGGATAAGGAGAGGCAGATGATAAAGGAGCGCTTTAAGGTAAAGGGGTGTTAAATGGCATGAGGACATCCCCTAGTTTGGGATCCCTAGATTGGGAGGGACAGTCAGACCAAAGATCTGCCTAAGGAGGAGACCGGGATGTTGACGATCAACAGTGGAGGGGAAGAACATCAGACTCGGTGTAGAGATGTCACTGCAGACAGGACACTCACTGAGTTTTACTTTGGGACAGGGTTTTAATGACGGGCTGGAAGAGCTGTGTAAGATCCAGAAGGCCTGGGCAATCCCAGACATGGAGCAACGGGACAAAATCCGCCGGGCACAGAAAACCATTGTGAAAGAGACCTATGGTGCCTTCTTGAACAGGTGACAACCTCTTGCAACATTGTCCTCTCTTCTTTGGATTTACTGAGGTCTTTGGGGCCTAGATTAGTCCTCGCTTGAGGCATTTTTCTACTCTCATGTCTTAGCTTCTCTGCCTTGCATGCTGAAACATCCCTAAGCTGAACTCTATTAGTTGTGAGCGTCTGCTGTCACCCTGATTCCTTGGTCAGGATGAGTGCAGATGTTGTAGCTAGCACAAAGCTCTGGGCCACCCCGGGCTATTCATGCAAACCTCCAGAGACCAGTTGTAACTAGATCACTTGCTCCCTACAAGATACCCTGTCAGGTTCAAGTGGGACCCGCTGGAGCGGAGCTGATTTGTGGCAGAGGAGGGGCCAGTGAGTCTCTTTTGCTGGGTTCCAGTCATTTGTCAGCTGGGGGTTGTCTTCCTTTGCAGATACAGCAATGTGCCCTTCACCAAGAACCCTGAGAAGTACATCAAATACCAGGTCGACCAGGTGGGAGAGATGATTGAGAAGCTGTTTGACACATCAGCGTAAATCTCCAGCTGTCGCGTACTCTCCAGCTGCCAAGTACAAGTTGGCACTTGCTCAGCAACCTTTGGGACTCCCTTCCCTTCTTCCCTGCCCCATTGTGGTGGGTAGGGTGTTATACTTGTATTTATCAGATTTATAAACCTGTGGAAACACTCCATCCTGGCTATCTTTGCCTTATTCCATGGATCCAGAGCAAAAGCCCACTGTGATGCCGTGTGGGATCTTGTGTTTGCATGTCTTCAGGCCTGGGTATAAACGTTCATGCTCTGATGCACAGCAGACGTGGTGAGTGTGTACGTTGTGGGTACTGTCCTTCTGTACAGGCCAGGAGGCTGTAAGCTCCAAATGGTGCTGCCTGCTTCCCTGATGGGTTTTGGGAATCTCAGTTCTGTAGGATCCCAAAGGATTTTCCCATTGTTACTCTTAACCGTCACTTAGTTCAGTGATGGGGTGAGATGACGATTCTGGGGTAGGTTGGTGCCTGGCAGGCCTGCAGCCTCATGATGTGCAGGGGATGTTTTACCCCACAGCTTCATGAGCTATCCCAGTAGCACTTCTCTGTCCTCCGTGAGGCCGCAGTAGAAAGGGTGATGGCAGACTGGAGCAGTGAGAACCAGAGGGAGCTCCGTGGCATCCCGACTGGTTGCTGCTCCCTTGACCGGAGGCAGGTTATGTGTAGAGGTGTTGCCATATTGATTTCTGCAGAGCGCCTTCTGTCCATCCCTATTTTAGTTTGTCTGTCTTGTTAAATCTGATGTTTCTCTCGCCTGCAAGCAGCCAGGTCAGTTCGCTTCACTTAACCTGTGAGAAACAAGCGCTACTTTCCTGCGAGCCCAGGAGTGATGCTGCCAGGCTTTGCTATGGGAGCTGGACTCGCCATCTTTGCACTGAGGTTTTCAGAGCTTTGCAGCACGTACGTGTTTCTGTGGTCTCTGGCCAGGCACCTCCTTCTCCCACCTCACTCACTCCTGCTGCTCGCCCTACTTTATGTGGTCTTGTCCATTGTTTGCCCATGGTAACACTTGAAATATAGGGTTTCCATAGAGCTAGGGGAGCTCACAATAGCTGCTACTTTACAATTTGGAGCAAATCCATTATACACCCAAGCGCGTGTTTACAGGAGTGAATGTACGCTGGTGTCTGATTAACCCAGTAGTGGAAGAGCTGTTGTGTCGCAGTCTGGGGCTCTGCAAATAGCACGGGGAGGTAGAGAGGACAAGGCAGACTCAGCACGAAATGGGGAGTGGGAACAGATGGCAGAAAGGTAGGGCTGTGGTTTAACCCTTCTGCTGCTGTGCATCCACCATGCCCTTTCTTCCCAGCAGGAGCGAACGCTCTGCGCGGTCAGTGTCAGGGCTACGAGGTGGGCTGTTCCTGCGGAGAAGTCAGGGTTGCACATCCTGGGAAGGGTGTCACTGGATAAGACAGGCCAAGTGGCAAAAGGCAGAGAGGTGACAACCCATCTCGCCCCATGTCACATGGCAGGTGGATGTTAGAGCCTGGAGGAGAAGGCAGGTCCTGCTGTGGCAGACCCAGCCACCTGCCTGGGCTGCTGCCTCCACAGACAGCTGTGCTTCAGGTAGCTCCTGGCCTAAAACCCTCACCTCCTCTTCCTCAGTCTGGACCGGAGCGTGGTCTGAAACGCTACCTGCACTCAGTCACATAGAAGACATCTGAAAAAAAGCAGCGGATTTGACAGGCTGGGTGACTGTGTGGGTTCAAATCACAGAATCATAGAATTGCTGAGGTTGGAAGGGACCTTTAAAATTATCGAGTCCAACCTTTAACCTACCCTGACAAAAACCACTTCTAAACCATGTCCCTAAGTACCACATCTGCCCTTTTTTTAAACACCTCCAGGGATGGTGAATCCACCACCTCCCTGGGCAGCCTATTCCAATGTTTAATAACCCTTTCAGTGGGAAAAAACGTTTCCTAATATCCAATCTAAACCTCCCCAACATAACTTGAACCCGTTTCCCCTCGTCCTATCACTTGTCACCAGGGAGAAGAGGTCAGCCCCCATCTCTCTACAACCTCCTTTCAGGTAGTTGTAGAGGGTGATAAGGTCTCCCCTCAGCCTCCTCTTCTCCAGGCTAAACAACCCCAGCTCCCTCAGTCGTTCCTCAAATCGCGATCGCGCCTGCCTGCCTGCTTTTCCTGTGTCTGGCTGTGCAAGCTCACAGTACCGACCCGAGCGCCCTCCCGCAGCGACCTTCCCTCCTGCTTTCAGATCGCAAGTACTTGAGGAAACCTGTGACTTCAGTGTAGCCATTGTTTTCCTCTGCCAGCTCCAAGAGCCTCTCGAAGGCTGGCAGGCGCCGGACAGAGTGTTTTTAGGCATACGCAAAGTGCTGCTGGCTTGCATTACGTGTGGTGTCGAGCCTCCTGGATACGCACGCTGACGTTCACCAGAAGGAGCTGCGTTCCATCTTTCTGGCTCTGTTTCTGACACAGCAGGGGTCTGGTCTGAATTTCTTTCTCCAGGAGAGCGGGTGGAATTCATTGATGTGCTCAGGCTGAGGCTGTAAAACATGTTTTATTGCAGCTGATCCCAGGGTGAGGAGATTCACCTGGAGTGGCTGCAGGCAGAGCTGGGAGGGGGGAGCTTTGCCTGCAGCCTTTCTGGAGCATCTGAGTGTTGGTGTGGGAGCTGGTATCCTCCCCCTGCTCATGCTGAGAGCCCAAAGAATATGTATGAGATCCCTTAGGGTCTGGGATGCGACCATATCACCTTCTCTGGAGACTTCGGGAATGCCTCCGCATGGCCTACACTGGGCTTTGCTGCCAGCCTGTTCCCCCAGGGAAAGCTGTACCAGTCTGGGGCTGGCGAGGAGCTGGTCCAGCACAGCTCAGAGGTGGGGAGACGCAGTCAGAGAACGAGATGCAGGATGTCCTGCTCCCTCCTTGTCTCTCTGTTACCAGCACCAGAAGTTGGCTGGGTTGTTTTCTACCCCAGGGGCGCCCTGGCCACGTCTGGAGGAAGGAAGAGGAGAGGACAGAGCTAGGAGAGCCTGGCTTGGTGGCAGCCATGCAGTGAGGAGGAGCTGGAGGTGGTGAGTTCCTGGGGTGGCTTCTGATGCTCCTGGGTGTATGGCTCTTAAGTGGGAGACCAAGACCCTCGTTTTCCTTGAGCTAAAGGGAAAGTGGAGCCACCTGGTCCCCGCTTTCCTAAATCCAGCTTCTCACTTGTCCTGGTCCTAACCCTTCCCACACCGCCTGCCTCTGCCCTGCACAGGGAATGAGTGTGGGGAGGTGGACAGGCTCCTGGCCCTGCCGAGAAGCTGCTGTGGTGGCCAGACCTGCTCTGGGAGCAGCAACACGCTTCGGCCAGAGCCACCCCTTCCCTGGGGGGGAGCGGGGGGAGCCGCTCGCCCCCTCCGGGCTGACCTCAAGTGTCCGAGTGGCATCCAATGCTGCGCAGCACTGAGGAATGGCTCTGCATGCTCCTTGGCTTTTTATGGTAAGGAATGTCTTTGCAACATGTTAATTAAGAGCGATCGTGGCAGCCTGCACCGTCCCCGACACTCTCACAGCCGAGCACTTCACACCCCCTGCGAAGAGCCGAGCTCGGAGCCGTCAGCGATGCTCAGACCATGGACCCCAGCCGGGGCTGAGCCCCCTCTGCCTCCCCCTTTGCCTCCTCCGAGGCTCCTGCGGGGTTTAACGCCCTCCCCTTGCCTCCCGTTCTGCTCTGGCTGCCCGTGGATCCCCCGAGGATGGGGACAGGCCGGGGGACATGTCTCTGATTCCCAGGGTTTGGGGGCTGGAGCCTCATTTGTCTCTGCTTTTGCTGCCGTGGGGCCAGGCGAGGGGGATGCACCCAGGGTCTGGGTGTGCGCCCTGCTCTCGTGGTGTCCTTGGCACTGACTGTTCTTTTGGGGCAGCAAAAGGGGTTTGTCAAACCCTGCTGGGACGGGGACCGGCTCCGGGGTCCCCGCAGCCACCCAGGGCTGCGGTTTGCAGCGGGGAGCCACGCACGGGAGAGACGGGGGCGGGGGGGCTCAAAAGCCTCAGCTCCCCCCAGCCTTGGCTGCCCCGTCAGACTGGGGAGCAAATTTGGCAGAGTTAAGGGTTTGAAAACAAAACAAAACCACCACCCGAAACAACTTCAACCCCAGCGATAAATCCACAGGCTGGAAAGCTCACACCAACCTGAGTTAGTGTGAGCCCCTCGTCTCCCTGACACCCTTGGGCTCGATGGGAGCTGGGTTTAGCCTGTTCATTTTCCACTTCCAGTTGAATCTGCTTTTATTAAACTTTAACTGGAACATGGGGACTCGCAGTGGTGTTCGTTTAAGATAAAACCTCCCAAGGGGACAGACCAGGAGCCCGTCCCCCCTCAGCCGTGAGGGCGCTGAGCGGTGGCAGGTCACGATGCTCTTGTTTTTTCCAGCTGGGCCTGATACGCTCCGTTGTTTGGGGAAAAGTCGCTTTTGTGTCGGCAGCAAAACCTTGTGCTTGCCCTCGAAGGGCACAGGTTGGGCAGGAGGGCGATGGTTTCACCCTCAGATGAGCGAGGGGCAGTTGCAGATAAGCTGGAGGGGTGCTTTTTTTTTCCCTCCCCTTTATTTCTGTACAATCCTGTAAATGGCGCAACGATCCGGCAGCTGGCCCAGACTTGCCTCTCGCTGCCTGCGTACAAGCAAATATGAATCGATGGGTGAGGATCCGTAAGATGAGGAGGGCAGCTTGGATGTGTCACCCCGCAGAGACCCGCGAAAGCCTGAATCCTGCGGTCTAATACCAGACAGAGCCTTGCCGCTCCTGTGCGAGGGTGAGAGCAGCCGTGCGAGCCGTGGTGTGTGTCGGAGGGGATTTGGGGGTGCTGGAGGCAGGAGGGAGGGGCAGCCTCCCAGCTAGGTGCTGTGCAAAGCCTGCCCCAGCCCCCTGTCGGCCTCTGGGCTCTTGCTGCTCAACAGTGGCCACAAACGAGCTGGTGTTGGCCGTGCCCACGGCCTGGGGAGAGGGGACGCGGTAATGCTTTGGGCTGGGAGCTGAGTTAGGGGTGTCCTGGGATGTGTCCTCAAAGCAGTCGTGGGGTGGTTGGGCAGCTCTGGAGCAGTCTTACAGCAGAGCAGGGCTCGGCTGGCGGCAGCTTTGCTTCCAAACCCCTTCCTCTGCACATCAGTTTTCTGCCGTCCCCAATCGGCGGATCTCGCTGAGCCCCGGCGCGAGCAGCACGTGGGAAACATCTTATCTGTGGTGGAGGGCAGCGATGTCCTCCCCAGCTCTGTCTTATGGACCATCTTGGGGTTTCACTCCCTGGGGACGTGTTGTATCCCCAGGGCACAGCTCCCTCCTCCGTGGGCTCAGTCCCTGCCCGTGTTGGCGCCCGCCTGGCACTTGCCAGCACGAGGGAGCTGGGCAGCCATGAGTCGCTGAAGTGGATTTTTTTGAGGGGGCGGCTGTGTTGAATGTAATTAGCAAATATGCTGGAAGTCTCTGCAAAATCACTATGTTTGCAATGCTTAAAAAAAATTGCCTGTCCTTTTTTTTTTTTTCCTGGTCTTTTTTGCACATACATACACACACGTGCGTGCGCGCGTTGATTCTGTGTGTTCGACTGCAGCATCCGGGCGCTGCTTTTGTGTCTCTCCAGCTGAAGACTGTTCCCAAGCCTCTCCTTTGGGGGACCAGCTCCGCCAAGCTTTGGCGAAGGCTTTACTTCATTAACACTTTGCTTCCCTCTCGTTTTACCCTCTCACCTTGCCTTGGGAAGGTGCTGGCAGGCCATGGGACGTGGTGGTGGACGCAAGGCTGGCGTGCTCAGGAGGGTGCTGGGGGCTGGGTGTCCCCTGGGGTGCTGCAGGGGATGTCATTTAGGGCAGGAGGCACCATGGGCAGGCTGTCGAGTAGGTTCTAGTTTGTCCTTGCAAGAAGTTATTTGTCTTTTGCGCCTTCTCCCAGTGTCAGACGCGGGTGACAGACGGGCTGTGGGATGCTCCAGCCGTGTTGTACCTGCAGCAGTCGGCAGTGTGTTGGCAAAGCTGGTCCTGTGCCCCACAGCCTGCCCCCCCTCCCCCGGCCCCTGGGATTTGCAAAAACCTACCCCTTTTCCCATTGATTCTCTTGTATTATTGCTGTTTATTCCTGAACCTGTTTCTCCCAGGGCTGAACGTGAGCGTCGCGGTGGGGTGAGAGCACCCGCGTACCAGGGCTCTGCTCGCAGTGCTGGTGTTACGGCGGTGTTGGGTCTGCTAAAAAAAGAGCCAAAGCCGCAAAATGAGCAGCCGCCTGCGGCAAAGCCGAGCTGAGGGGGAGCAGCGATGTTGTTGCACAACGTGCGTGGTTTTGATGAGCTGTTTTGAAGAGGTGACCCGTCCCCTTTTCTCCTCTGGCTGATAGTCACGGCTCTAAGCTGCTAATGCTATTTTGAGCCTCCTTTCCCAGGCAATGGCAAAATACCCAGAAAACAAACTGAGTTTACAAAATCCACGGTAACTTAGCACTTTTCTCCTGCTGGTTGTTGTGAGCCTGCTTTTGCCGGGGATTCGCTGCTTGTGCAGCTGGAGTGTGTCACCCAAGATCGGCCCCATCGGAGCTATTGATCGGAGTCATCTCCCTCTTCTTCGGTTGGTTTGTGGTGGCCACAACGCTGCTGTTGCAGGATCCGAAGTGGCTGAGAGAAGTGAGTCCCCAGAGACCCCGCTTTGCTGCTCAGACTCATCTCCCAGCCTGGGGACAGTTTGGCACTGGGGGTTTGAGAGGTCGGTGGCCACGCTGTGGCCTGGGCTTTTCCCGTGGCTGGCTCAGAGGTGGCACAAGGAGCCTCCCTGGGGCTGGGCGAGGAGTTTTGGGCAGAGCTGACTCCCCTCTGCCTGGCAGGGTGCTGCACGCTGGGTCACGCTGGGCATCGCAGCCCCAGTACAGCCCTGGGAGTTTGCTCCTCCTCTCGGGTCCTTCCCCCCGACACCCCAGCGCTCACCCCACTGTGAGAAGAGATACCCAGGTACCACCCCAGCTCCTTCCCCCACTCCCAGGGCTCGCTCTGGGTGGGTTTTGAGCCCCTCGCCCGGGGCACGATGTGTGGATTGGGGTTTGCCGGCTGGCTTGTACATCTGTGAGCTGGTTATTTTTATTTTCTTGTGAAAGCTATAAAAAGATGAACTTAGAAGTGACTCCTGTCCTTTCTGGGAACTCAGCCCTGCGTGAAGGGGAACAACCTGGGCTTGGAAGCGAGCGCGGGCTCCGTGGGGCTTCCCGCGGTGCGGCCCCTGCGATGCCCTGCAGCATCTCGGGCAGAGATCTGCGGGTGCAGCCGGGTGTGATGAGAAAACGGGTCTCGGGCGGGGGGCAAGAAGGAGAAAAGCAGGGTCGGTGTCTCCTCTGTGATGGCACAAAGGGCCAGGGGACACTGAAGCCCAGCCGTGCCAGCACAGGGAGCCTTAAGCAGCGCAGGGGGTGGTGGAACGTCTCCATCCCCAAGGCGAGGTGATAACCGTGTCCAGGAGAGGGGGGTTGAACCCCTCCGTGTGGGGGGGATCCATTGGCGCCAGATCCTATGGCTCTCTCCAAGAAGAGGTGGATGCGGACAGGAGGAAAATAAGGCTTTTAGCTGCGTTTGTGTGGCTCATTCACCGTTTTCCCTGGCTGGGAAGGGGTGAGCAGGGGAGATAAATGCAAATATAAGTAATGGAGCTGTTTATATGCTCGCTCGCTGTGACTTATGCCGTGAGCAGGCCTAGACTAAATATAATGGTTATTGATATGAGGCAGTGGCTGATTTATGGCCCTCTGCGTGGGGACAGGAAGATCTGGTTATAATAACAGTCAGCAGGGGAAAACAAATGTTTGACAGCCAAAAGCTCCCTGGGAAGAAAAGCCAAGGGCTGGGGAGGGGTGGAGGACGGCGCAGCGGGGAGCAGTGTGGCCCCGAGACCCGGCCGGGGTCCCAGATGGAAATAGCCTCCTGCATCACATCCCCGTCCTGCCATGGGGATGTCGCAAGGAGGGGGAGGGAGATCTGTGCAGACAGATTTCTACCCTCTGTACTGGCAATTTTATAGAGGTCTGATCTTCACAGGTGCTTGGTGCCATCGGGGCACAGCGCTGGGCATCACAGGGATGCTCAGCACAGCCTGTCCCAGCCCCTCTACGCTTTCATCACCTCCTCTGGCTGTGCTCTGCCACCACATCTTCAAAAAAGTTAATTGATCCTGTTCCAGGGATGCTTTTCTGGTACGGAAAATGATGGGTCTTTAAGTCAAGCCCTCGGCTGCTGGTGGTCGCAGGGCTCAGCTGCCCGTGGAGCCTTTGTGGTGGTAAAAGTGGGGGACACACGGGTCACGTCAGCCTCTGGTGTGCAGGTACGGCTGCATTAAGGGGAGCGCAGCGCCGTTCTTTGTGCTGCGGTGGTTCCCCCTCGATGGACATGCTCGGATGTAACCGGCATCCTCCACCCCTCCACTGCCCGCAGCTTCCCTCGGGCCAGCGGGTCCCACCCCCCTTCCAGCACCCACCTCTCCTCCGCTGCGGACCACGGGGCGTCTCAAGGGAGCAGGACACGGGATGTGGGATGGGGAATTTTATTGTGGCTTCTACGGCTGGCTGGGGTCCCCCGGCCCTCCGGCCTCACACCGCGGCCGCAGGAAAGCAGTGCCAGCGCTCCGCTTCGCTCTTCTCCGCCAGCGCCTCACCTGGGCAGAGGTGCTGAGCTGTGCCCAAGCTGTCTGAAAGCATTAACATCCTCCCCCAGCGCTGACCCGCTGATGTCCCCCTCCGCTTCCCCTGGCAGCGTCACCTCTCCCACAGGGCCATGGCAGTGCTTCCCTGGCAAACAGCCTCCCTCCCCGCTGGTCCTTGGTGACCTCCGGATGCTCTGCAGAGCCTCACACGCACTGAAATGGCAGGGATGAGCCGTGGTCAGCAGCACGGAGCGGTGCCCCGTGTCCTGCCCAGTCCCGTACTGTGGGCTACAGGACTCAGCTTGGCTACAGATGCTGCTTCCAGCTGTGCTCTGCCCTGGAGAAACCTCCCACGAGCCCCAAGGAGACAGGAAAGCCCAGCCAGCACCGGCTGCTCCAGGAAGGTTTGTCTCTTGATATCTATGCTTCTCTCCTAGATTTTTCTACCTGAGCCAGGTTTGTGCCCCTGTGGCTCTGGCCAACATTGCTGTGGGATGCAGCTGAAGTGGGACACAAATGAACCAAGTCTTCCCAAACATCCCTAAAAGCACACCCTGCTGACTCCAGCCAGCCGCTGTGTTGGTTGGAGGGACCAGAGCGTTCAGTAGCTCCGGGCGTAGATGCAACAGGGTGTAAGTCCGTCTGTGACAGAGGCACAGGTGATTACACATGAGAGTTGATTTGCAAGTTTGATCCCTCAGCAAGTGCTCAGTGGAAGTAAAATCCTGCCCTTGGGATCCTTGGTCGGTCGCTTGGCTGAGTCCAGCAGCAGCAGCACTTCAACAGTTATGATAGCTGGGTGCATTGGAATGAAAAAGGATACAATTTAACGCATTTTAACCCAAAACATAGCCCATCCCCAGGCCTGCGATGCTGCAGGAGACTGCAAAGCGGTGGGGTGGGAAGGAGCTCTGCTAGGTGACGTTGAAGGTGATGAAGGAGCCATCTGCTTTCTGCTGATGTTCCACCAGCTCTGCCTCCCCCCAGGGCTGGGCCGGGACCTTGCAGTGGCCAGAGGAGTGGCCAGGCAGGGCTTCGCTGATGTGGGTCACCTCGCTGAGCTCCGCATCCAGCGTACTGACGGTGTTCATCACTTGGGCCACGTGCACCTTGTTGGCTGCCTTCTTGTACAAGAGGCAGTTAAAGATCTTCTTGAAGCCCTTGCGGAAGTGTTTGGAGACCAGGGCGTAGACGATGGGGTTCACGCAGGAGTTGGCATAGGAGAGGAGATGCGAGAGGATGCGGAGCACGTATGTGACATGATTGAGGGGGAAGTACCCGAACCAGACGCAGAGGATGACCAGGTGATGGGGCAGCCAACAAAGGCAGAACAGGATGGCTACAATGATGATCATCCTGGTGACTTTCCGCTTGGCCTTCTTGGACTCTGACATGTCTTGGAGAGGGTCCACGGACCTCCACAGGTAGCGAATAGTGCGCACATAAGTGAGGCTCAGGATCAGCACTGGGATGATGTAGCTGAAGATGAAGGTGCAGATGTCCATGACCTTGCGCTGGGAGATCTCCCAGATGGGGTGGCAGACGGTCAGGTTGGCCAACTGGAACTCTTGGTAGTAGCTGAGGTAAGGGCTCGAGAAGATGAAGGAAAGCCCCCAGATGAAGCAGATGGCTGTGAGGGCGTTCCTGGGCGTCCTCAGCTCTCTCGAGTGCAGGGGGTATCGTATGGCCAAATACCTGCATGGGAAAGAGTTGGGGGTGTTCAGCCTGGAGAAAAGAAGGCTCCGGGGAGACCTTAGAGCCCCTTCCAGTCCCTAAAGGGACTACAGAAAAGATGGAGAGGGATTTTTTTACAAAGACGTGTAGCAATAGGGTGAGGGATAATGGCTTCAAACCAGAACAGGGGAGATTTACATTGGATACCAGGAAGAAATTCTTTGCTGTGAGGGTGGTGAGCCCCTGGCCCAGGTTGCCCAGAGAAGCTGTGGCTGCCCCATCCCTGGAGGGGTTCAAGGCCAGGCTGGACGGGGCTTGGAGCAACCTGGGCTGGTGGGAGGTGTCCCTGCCCAGGGCAGGGGGTGGCACTGGGTGATCGTTAAGGTCCCTTCCACCCCCAACCATTCCATGACAGGAAGAGGGACACGACTGCAGTCCTGGGGAGGGTGCAGGGAGCTGCTCGGGGAGCAGACTGGAGAAAGAGTGACATTGGTGATGGATTTGAGACTTCCAGAGCCAATTAGTCCCACAACTGATTCCCTGCTGCTTCTGAGGATCCTCTTCCCCCAACCCTGTCCCGTCACCCCCTCTGCTCCCAGCAGTGCCTGTGGGGAAGACAGGGATGGTCCTGTTCTGTCCCTCTCCCTAATCCAGCAGATCCTCACTTGATCATCAGTGTCTGGCACAAGCGACAGTGAGTATATGAAGGCAGGGGCAAGTCCCCAGGATCCCTAAACACCATGTTTCTCACACTGGCACATGTGAAAGTATGTCACCCGTTTTCAGTTCTGCCATTAAGCTAATTCCTTAATTACACCCAGCTCTGGGGACCCATGCAAGCCCCTGCTTGCTAGACCCCTCTGTTCCCCCCAGCTCTGTGGGATGCAGGAGGAGAGGCAGCCCCTGGGTCTGGTTTAGCTCCTGGGGGGCTGGAGGCGGGGGGGCTGTCCTGGGGGCAGTGCGGTGCCATGCCGGAATGGCAGGATCCATCCAGCTCTGCTCTGGGGCTGCCGCGGCTCTTCCCAGGGGACTTTCACAAGGAATTTTCACACCCCAGCGCCCCAGGGTTTCCAGCACTGAGCAGGGCGGCACCAGGAGCTCCCTGGAGCCTCTCGCTTGCTGCGGGTTAATAACTCACCAGGGGCTGAGCGAGCAGGGGCTAAAGCACAGGCAGGAGCAACAGCCTGCCTGTTACAGAGCTTCCCCCCTCAAACCCACCCTGGGCCAGTCACTGGGACAAGGGGCAGCACTGGGAGAGAAGAAAGGGGCTTTTTGCTGATAAAAGGGGAGGGTGGGAAAAGCAGTGTCCCAGCTCAAACACCCTCGTGTCATCTCTTCCTCAAGGTTTGCTTGCTTTGCCGTGGGCTGTTGGGAGGGCAGGGGTTCTCTCCACGCATCCCAAGAAGAGCCAGGGCTGCGCAGGGACCCAGCTTTGCTTCTCTCTGGTTTTCTATCCCCCCTTCAGCTGCCAGAGCATGAGCATAAACCCCAGTCCTACAGCTTTAGGGTCTGAAAGCCTCCTCTAGCTGGACAGTGGGGCCGGGGTCCCAATCCAACTCTCTCTGCTGGACACCGTCCTCAGTGGTCACATTTCCTTGCACACGTGAACTGGGAAATGCTCCTGGATTCCCCCGCGAGTCCTGGGAGGTCACAGCAATCAGGGCTTGGCTCCAGGGGATTCTGTCCCCTCTCCTGCCCCAGGGATCATCCACAGAAGGGTCCAGGGAGCCACCCCCATTCCCTTTCCTACCTGTCGAGGGAGACGGTGGCCAGGGTGAAGCTGCTGGCGTACATGGTGAGGTAGATGAAGAAGTGGACGGCCTTGCACATGAAGGGCCCGAACACCCAGCCCTCCAGGGTGTAGATGGTGGCTTGGAAGGGGACGCAGAAGAGGATGAAGCAGAGGTCGGCCACCCCCAGGTTGAGGATGAAGAGGTTGGTGGTGTTCTTCACCTGCCCGTTGCGCAGCAGCACGGCCAGGACCAGGCAGTTGCCCACCGTGCCCACGAGGAAGATGAGGAGGTACACCAGTGGGATGATGACTGACTCGGGCTGCCAGCCCGTCTCGGAGCCTGTCGCCGAGCCGTTCATGGCCAGGAGCGCACGGAGGGTGCAGCGGGGCTGGACAGGGGGGAGCGTGCGTGGAGAATGCACCGGGGAGGCACGCGCGGAGGGTGCACGGGAAAAGTGGGGGGGTCACGGGGAGCGTAGCGAGGGGTATAGCAGGGATTGCGTGGGAAAAGGGACGCAGGGAGAGCTCAGCAGGCATGCACGGGAACGGGGGTGCACGGAGAGCACAGGGGGGAGCGCAGGAGGGATGCAATGGAAAACGGGGGTGCACGGGAAAAGGGGCGCACGGAGATTGTGCAGGGGGACCCTCCGGGGCGCAGGGAGAACCGGCCGGGGTTACACCGGGCACGCAGGGAGGGATGCAGGGGAGCCCTGGGGGTGCGGGGTGGCGGGGGGGGGGGGATGCTCGGGAGCCGGGAGCCCTTCACCTCCTGCGGGTCGGCTGGGAGCCCGCTCGGTGCGACTCCGGCGGCGCGGCTCGGCGCTCTCCCTCCTGCCGGCGGAGCCGGGGGGGGGGGGCTCCGGCGCGGCGGCTCCCGCCCGGCCCCGCACATCGCGCCCCCAGCCCGCTCCGCCACCGCCCCGGGGAGGGAGAGAGAACCCGGCCCGCCCCCGCTCCCCGCCGGGATAACTGAGGGATGATGGCTGCAGGACTTGCCCACCCCTCCCGGGCATAGGGGGCTCGGGCTGGGGCCGGTTTGCTCCGCGGGGGAGCAAAACGTCCCTCTGTGCCGCGACCCCCCCGGAAGAGGCTGGAGTGCCCGGGCTGGGCACCCCAAAGGGAGCTGGACACCTAAAAGGGGGTGTCCGGGTGGTTTTTCTTATTGCTCCCCCAACCCGCGCAGCGGTCACGGGGAGAGGGCTCGTCTAACCCCAAGGGCTGCAGGGTGTATTTTTTCACGAACGGGGTCCTCTCGGACTGGAAATGTGTCCAAATTGTCCAGCACGCAGCTAAATCCTTGCACCAAAGCACCCCAGAGGTGAGGTCAGTTTGCAGGAGAATCTTTATTTCTCCCCTGGGGTGGGGGATCACGGTAATTCGCTGCAGCGAGAACAAATCTTTTTCACATCTCTCTTTTTTTTCCTGCCTGAAAAATTGCTCGTTTTGTTCCTTCAGAGCCTTCACAGACCGAAGTCTCGGGACTGGATGGTGCAATCAGCTCTCCAAGGGCACTTTATCTGGCCCCAAGGCTGCCTCACTTTGTTCCTGTAGAGAGAGAAATATTTAATGCATCAATTACTCCTATAACTAACCCACTCCGCAGCTTCTCAGTTGTCTTAATGGACATTCAGATCTAAGTCTGCCGGCAGTGCTGGGAGGTCAGGGGACAGTCGCAGCCTTGTGACACTGCCACCACAGGACACGGAACCCTTTTCACCCTCAGCAGCCCCCAACCAGCCCCACCAAACGGGCTCCTGATCACCTACGCAGAGGAGGTACGTGGGGAAATGAATACATCGCTTTGGTGTGAGGATGCTCTGTTCCTGAGGATGTCTCCCAGGGAAAAGCAGGCAATCAGGAGCAGCACAGAGGAAAGCTGCCCATCCCGCAGGGCACAAAGAGGTGCTGAGACACAGCAGCACAGCTCTGCCTTCCTCTCCTGATCCCAGACTGGCCACGTGCCCTCGAGGAGTCACCCCTGCCCTCGGCGAGGGCTGCATCGGATCCCCAGCTGCAGTGTGGATGTTGTAAGGCTGATGGGGGGAAGCCCAGCTGCAGGGTGTTTTTACCCTTCGGGAGCTGCCCCAGCTCCCTGTGCCCTCAGACACCCACAGCAGGGCACTGGCAGTTGGTTTTATGGACACTGGTCGTGCCTTTGGTCTCCCTTGAGCTGCGGCCAGCTCACAGAGAGGCCAGGTCTACCCTCATGCTGCAGTGAGGCTATTAAAAAACACGAAGGAAAACACCCAGTTTCTTCCTAAACGCTGGGGTAACTCGCAACCCGCAGTATTGCATGCAAAGATCAATAGCAGGATCCCCCATCTAGAAACCGCAAAATAAAATGGCCTGAGACATAAACGGGTTATTTGGGCAGGATCTGGCCTCCAAGGGTGGCCAAATGCAAAAGGCATGGTGTAAGGCTACCAACCCTCACAGGCTTCAGGGGCTGGTGGCACAGGGATGGTCCATGCGTGGTGTGAGTCTCTGGAGCGGGGTAACCCTCAGTGGATTTATTGTCCGCAGCTCTCCCCGCCACACCAAAGGCAGCTCAGACCCACCACCTCACTGCAAGGCTCCCACCAGAGGCTCTGCCGGATGCCATGTTGCAGGTTTGTGTTGTCCTCCTCTCCCTCTGCCCTGGGGAGGAGGAGAGCCAGCCCTGTAGCAGGAATCCACGCACCCAGCCAGCAGCTGACAGTTTTATCCTCCCACTTACAGAGTCCAGAGGAGCAGCAAAGCTTCGTGCCAGCGTACAAGGAAGGTGGCATGGCAGAAACGTGCCCCTGCTGAACCTGGCGCCCGTTCCGCTGCTGGAGTGGGTCCCTTGGTGTGCAACATGCACGTGTTTGTGTTGGGGCATCTGAACGCGGGTGCTGCAGTGCCAGCCTCATCCAAGCCTGTCTGAACCACCAGGGCCACGAGAGAGGAGCAGTCGCTGGTGTAAAACATGCTTCGATTGCCATGTCTCTGCTTGGATTGAGCATCGTCCTGAAACGCAGTTTGGTTTCGATAGGGAATGGATCCCTGGGAGGTGCGGTGGAAACCAAAAGCACACAGAAACAGCTTAAAACATTTGTGTTGGAAAGCTGCAGCTTGAGGACTTGGGTTTTCTTTTTCCCCTTGGAGCTTTTGTGTCCACGGGAGGGAAGGAGAGCTCTGAGATCAGAGCCAGCCCGTTAGCTAGGGGCTGAGCAGATATATGGGGGGCCTGTGGGGGTCAGCCCTGGGTGGGTGAGAGGGACAGGGCTGGGCGGGGGGAGGCTGGTCCTAGGGCTGGTGGTGACCCTGGGCCATCAGCCCTGGGGCAGAGGAGGGGGACGGGGCTGGGGGCCTGATCCTGGGGGCTGATTTGGGGGCTGGGAGGGGGTCAGCCCCAGATGGGTGAGGGGGACAGGGCTGGAGGGTGACCATGGGGCAGAAGAGGGGATGGTGCTGAGGGCCCGATGGTGGGGGCTGATTCTGGGGGCTGGGGGTCAGGGCTGGGGGGGTGACCCTAGAGCAGGGAGGGGAATGGGGCTGGAGGGCTCGATCCTGGGGGCTGAATTGGGGGCTGGGGGGTTAGCCCTGAGGTGAATGAAGGGGTCAGGGCTTGGGGGGGGGTGGGGGGGTGTGACCCTGGGGCAGAAGAGGGGGACAGGGCTAGGGGCCCGATCCTGGGGGCTGATTTAGGGGCTGGGGGGCGTCAGCCCGGGTTGGATGTAGGAGTCAGGACCGCCCGATCCAGCCGGGGACGGATGTACCCGAACCCTGTGAGCGCCGGGTACGGGCTCACATCCCCGGGTCGCCACTCCTGCGGGCCAGCTCGCCCACCCCATCCTGCCGCTGGTCCTCCTCTATCCCGTCTGCCCCCGCGGCGGCCGCGCTCGCCATGGCCTTGGCGCGTGCTTCTCCTCCCCCGGCCCAAGATGCACCGCGGCGGCGGCGGCCCGGGCGCAAGATGGCGGCGGAGCGGCAGGGCGCCGGCTGCGGCCGCGGAGGAGGAGGAGGAGGAGGAGGCAGCGCGGAGGAGAACAAGGAGAACGAGAGGCCGACGGGACCGCAGGCTGGCAGCCTCGGCGACAGCCTGGGCCTGGAGAGCATCCTGCGCCGCGGTGGCGGCGGGGGGGACGTGGCAGGCCCGGCCCCGTGGGCGGCGGGGGGACGTGGCGGCCGCTGTGGGGAGCGCGGGGGCTGGCAGGCCCTGGGCGGGCGGGCACGGCCGCCTTTGCTTCCCCGCGGGAGAGGGCCGGGCGGGACGGCGGAGGCTCCCCTGCCCTGTGCACTGTGCAGAGGTGTTGCTGAGGGCGGCGGGCCCGCCCAGGCCGCACTGATCCGAGCCTCAGGTGGGAGCCGGGCTGTGAGCCCTGCGGTCGGGGCCCCGGGGGTCCCAGGCGATGCTCGCCTCAGAGCAGGCTGTGAGCCCTGGGCTTGGGGCTCCCAGGCAATGCTGGTGTGAGAGCAGGCTGTGAGCCATGGGATTGGGGTCCTGGGTGATGCTGGTAGGAGAGTGGTCTGTAAGCCTTGGTGTTGGGGCCCCGGGGGTCTTGGGTGATGCTGGCCTGAGAGAGTGTCAGTGTGATGGCCTGGGCTAACCCGGAGGCATCTGCACCATCCCTGGTGGTGAGGGTTTGATTTGAATGAAGTTGGGGAGCCAGCTTTGCATCTCTGAATCATGGATTTGTTCTTTACCTTTGCAGTTTCTCTTTCCGAACCGCATGACAGCTGTCGTCAGCCTTCAAAGCAGAAGTCTGTGCTAGGCTGCGCACTGTAGATAAGAGCAGGCTGTTGGTAATCTGGTGGTAATATTAATGCTTGAAGCGGGCAATAGCGGATAGAATAAATCTAACAGGTACGCAGAGATAGCAGACTGGCTCTTCCAGATTTAGCACTTCTGAAATCTGATGTGGCATGTAAAGCTCATGGCATTTTTGTGTGTGAAACTTCCATGTGAAACTAGTCCAGCTGCACAGCTGTGATAGAGCTGAGTTTTATCTTCTGGGTGAGAGGAAAACCCAAATGAAATAAGGGTGCAGTTTTCCATTTAGCATATGGCAGGTGTTGTAAAGTTAATAACTGCAGCGTAAGATGGAGGTATGGTAATCACCCTGGTAACTTTAGGAATATCTTAATCAGCGAAAGGGTAAATAAAATGGGGGTTATAAATTCAGTGCACAGGCTGAAAGATAGTCTGAAAAAAGTCTTAGGTAGACAGTGAGGATGAGGAGTGTGTGCCCTGCTTAGGGTTTGGCTTATTTGTTCCACAGATGCAAACTAACTCAGTGTAATAACTATTGATGCAGGTTCTTAATACTTAAATGAAAGAGATTTTCTTTTAGGTGTAATTATAAGAAAACACTTTGATAGAGATCTGCTGTTTTAGACTTTAAAAGTCTGGTGGCTTGTTTTTCTCTAGCTGTAGTAATAGTGTTTCTTTTGATGGGGTCATTGTAAGTCAGGCTTTGTTTCTGTGTTTTTTATGGCTTATTGTTAAAGCTTAAAAGGGAAATTTTGGGATATAAGTATATATAGCACAGAGATTTCTTCTTTATGACGGAGATTTTATTTCATAAAATAATCTGCCTTGTAAACTGACTGATTAACATCATCAAATTTACTAGAATACGGCATGATTTTATTTGATAGCGTAACTAAGTACAGGATGCTTGTAAATCAGCGAATATGAAATCATGGAGTGATGCTGTTGCAAGTCACAGGCCAGTGCATTCTGTCACGGAGTACTTCTTAAGGTGACGTACAGTAAGACTAGAAATGTGTTGAAAAATTGAGTAGAAAATAAGCCCCCTGAATACTTCCCAGAAGGTCTTTTTATGAGGTTCTCTGTATTCAGAAACGAGTTTGTTTGTGGAATCTGTGTCAGAAAGGTCGCGGTGATTCTGCTCAGTGTACTTCTGTCCTTTCCCTGAGAGATGGAACGTTTAAGGGCAGGAAAGCTTCCCTCTATTTCAGTTTTGCCAAGAAAACTGTGTCACAAGTGTGACTGGGGGGGTAGTGTAGCATAGCTAGGGAAGTCAGTTATATTAGCCTAGATGTGTCTGTTGGCATAGCTTATTATCCTGAAATGAGCTCTTGTGGTTGTCCGTAAGAGGAGGTGCTTGTGGTATGTCTTAATCCTGGCCTTGATGGCAGTCATAAAGCTCTGAAGTAAGCAGTGGAATCATGATGTGTTTTAGGACCATCGGTTCTCTCAGCTGTGCATTTTTAGGAGGTTTTTGGGTACCCCTCTGTTCAAAGTGTATTTGCTTAGTGGAACCTGTAGAGTTCCCTTCCGTTATTTTGGCGTAGAATAAAGAACTGGTAACAGACTGTACTGTCAATCTGCCTTAACACAAATCGCAGTCCTTCAGATTGTGAAGGAGTCTCAGCAGCAGCACGGTTTGCGACATGGAGACTTCCAGAGGTACAGGTTAGTAAGCTGTGTGGATGGCTTGAGTTACTCCTGTGACTTGCTTACTTTATTTAAAATGTAAACCCACTGTAGCAGGCAACAAAAATGATCTGCCAAGTAAATACCCCTTGACAGATTGCTTCATATGAAGCAATGTACAATTTTTTAATTCATTAGACATAATGTTCTGTGGCTGCGCCATTTAGGAGGATACAGACTGGCTCTTGTTTCTCTGTTGCCCTTTGAGAGCTTGTTTGTTAAGACCTCACTGATAATCACTATACTCTTCCAGAACTGAGTGTTCGATAAACATACGTAAAGCAATTAGACAGTAGGGAGAACATAATTCTGATTTTTCAGGATCAGGAATTATTGCATGTCGTCTTACCTTTCTTGTATTCTAGGGGTTATTGCTCCCGCAGGCTAAGGCGGCTCCGAAAAACTCTCAACTTCAAGATGGGGAACAGGCACAAGTTCACTGGGAAGAAAGTAACTGAAGAGATTCTCTCAGACAACAGGTACTGGATGGAATCGAGCATTCAGTGTATTAGTGGATAATTTCTTTCATTTCAGTAATTTATTTTCATGTGGATGCGGTGGAAAACTGTTCTGTACAATATATTCAGAAACGTTTCTTTTCAGAGATGTGTGTTATTATTAATAAAAGATAAAAGTTCAGGCTGCAATGCGTGGGGGGAAGAGGCACTGCTCAGATCCTGCTTCATCATGTGAACAAGTGGGAGAAGAATGAGCAGCAGCAGCCAGTTCCTTCTCTTCCCTCAGTTGCTAAAATGGCTTCTTTTCATAATCAGTAAATTTGATATTAAAGAAGAAATGCTTATTGAGATCTGTTGCACAGTAGCCATGTGAATGCTGATAATGTAAATGGTGTAGCCAGCAAGGTTGTGGTTGGAGACATAATCCCTTCCCTTTGAACAGAAATATTGGATTGCAAATTTTACTTACATTTTAAAAAATTTGTCAGAATGCTTGTCTGATAGAATATGTGAAGAATAGCCAGGATCTTGGGGTCATTTCCCATCTTTTAGAAACACTTGAAGTGTCTGCTGTCTTGTCTTTTCTTGTGGGGGAAAGAAAACATGATACTGTCTTCACCTGTCTTGTTAAGAAGCCAGATACATTCTAGCATTAATTATTATAGAATTAGCTGGTGGGAAAACAGACATGTTTGCCCGTATTGAACCAGTTTGAAGGGCAACATAAAATTGTAAATCCCTTTGTCTTCGCAATGTCAGTGGTGCTCCAGAATGATAATGAATTTTCTTCCTCAGTTGGGTAATTGCCTTTCTGTAGTGAGAAATACAGTAGGAAACATGAATAGTATGACTTTGTGTGCTTAGAATGTTAAGAAATGAAAGCATCTACCTCTTATTAACCAAGCTGAACTTTTGTTACCAAACTTTGCAGATCACGTGGAAAAGAACTAGTGGTGACGTGGTAATACTTGTTTGAATGTCGTTATTTTTTCATCCATCTTCCTCTGTCCCGTAGGTATTTGCTGTTGATTCTGATGGATGCAGAGAGAGCCTGGAGTTATGCCATGCAGCTGAAACAGGAAGCAAACACAGAGCCTCGCAAACGATTTCACTTGCTGTCTCGCCTGCGCAAAGCTGTGAAACATGCTGAGGAGCTGGAGCGGCTGTGTGAAAGTAACAGAGTGGATGCCAAAACAAAGCTGGAAGCTCAGGTAACCACTGATTCTTTGATTTTGTCTTACAGCAAAAGCTGAACAAGAAACCTTTGGATTTTGGGTGAAAAGATTAATCTCATCTAGCAATAGATAATCAAAACTGACCAATTCTCAAACTGGATAATGTCTCCTATTGAATAGCTTGGACTCACTGTTAGTGCAGCTGCTGGAATTGCATAAATAACTGGTGGCACCAGCCAAGACAAGGACCTGGCGTTCAGAAGTTTTTTAAGTGTATCGAGTGATTATCCTTGCTTTAAAGAGCAGTACATCTAATAAAAGCAAAAAGAATTGATGGATACTAAGGTGATGCAACACAGCCTAAGAAACTATGCTTATGTATTGAGTTGTCTATTTTTTAATATCCTAAAGTAGCCACCTAGAACACAACCCTTGTGGGTTCGGTTCCTGGAACGCAGAAAGCATTAAGACACTAGTCTCTCTGAACAAGGGGCTGTAGTGGTACTCAGTTAATTAAAACTGCCATTTTGTAGCTTTTTGCTGGAAAAAAAAAAAGTTTTGTGACATCAGCGGGCTGTGTTGATTGCGTAACAAGCAAGAAACATCTTTGCTTTCATCTCCTTAGAAATGTAGCAATGTCGGGTAAAAGAAAAAAAAGGTAGGTAGCTAGTAACCCATAATCTAAATCAGTTGTCTTCCATGGGAAGACCAAATGAAAACGGCAAGGCTTAGTCACTTACTGTAGGCATCACAGCAGCCTTCATTCTAAATGTTGTACAAACTGGGCTGGTGGTTTTGGGGAAATTAACTTGCCCTTGCGCTGTCCGTAGGCGTACATGGCTTACCTCACGGGAATGCTTCGTTTTGAACACCAGGAGTGGAAGGCAGCAATGGAGGCTTTCAACAAATGCAAGTGAGTTTCCCCACTTCAACAGCTTCATTTAGTAAGTAATGTTGGGTCAGTCTAATAAGCGTATAGACTGTATGTACAGCAACTCTATGAGTTGTTGAGTTAATTATGCACTTAACTGGAAGGTACTACTGAAGAAGTAGCATGCTCCAGTTTAGAGAGACAAACTCTTCCCTTAAGATAGCATCTCACAAAATGATACATACTGCAGTGTTAATATGTATTATTCGCTATAGGACCATATATGAAAAACTGGCCAATGCCTTCACAGAAGAACAAGCTGTACTGTATAACCAGCGTGTGGAAGAGATCTCGCCCAACATTCGCTACTGTGCCTATAATATTGGTAAGGAAGAGGGGGGGTACCTCAGCTCCAGCGAAGAGCAAGGCTTGTTCACAGGAAGGGAATATTGACTTGATAGTTAAATACTGGTCTAAGTGACACTGGAGTGAGTCCGTAATATTTTGGGCAAATTCTGCACACATTCTAGGGCATTTTAGCAGTGGAGAAATGTTCTCATTTCGCAACAGTGCATGTGGTTTTGTGTAAAAAGACAAAATACTGGTTTGCAGTAGTTTGCTTATGAAGTCAAAACGAAATTGCAAATTTATCCCCTTTGTCCCCAGATTGCCAGTATAAAATCTATTGATTAACTTTTTTATATCAAAATAATTTGTGAACTCAGGTGGAAATATGATCTTGATTTGTTAATTCTCTCAGGTGACCAGTCTGCTATGAATGAGTTGATGCAGATGAGGCTGAGGTCTGGTGGCACTGAAGGTCTTCTTGCAGAAAAACTGGAGGTAACTTATTTGCTTGCTTCAAGTTGAAACTTTCATCATCACTCTGTTAAGCGTAAATATTACTGCAGCATACCATTGAAGAAATTAACTGTATGAGAAGAGAATAAGCAAGCCTGGACTCTGTGGGGAAACCACACTTCCCTAAAAAGCCCTTTGATTTCAAAATAGTCAACTCTAATATGAATTTGAAAGGTTCGATTTTTGGATACCGTGAACTTCAAGCTCCTAAGTTCAGTCTGTTCTCTACAGGCGCTGATTACCCAAACTCGAGCAAAGCAGGCAGCCACGATGAGCGAGGTGGAGTGGAGAGGAAGAACTGTTCCGGTGAAGATAGACAAAGTGAGGATCTTCTTGCTGGGACTGGCCGACAATGAAGCAGCAATTGCTCAGGTAACCTAGAAGCCATCTCCGGTGCTGATGTTCTAACTATCCCCTTTCCTTCAGTGTGCGAGATGATACACGATACCTGGACTAAAAGCTTTTAAATAATACTTTTTCTCAAACTTGGGGTTGGAAGGCTAAAAGTTAAAGTGTGAGTATTGACTGTAACCCAAAGCTGAAGTGTCAGTTGGGGATAGTACCCACAGTCTGCTAAGTGGTAGCTTGGCAGGTCTGTTCTGAGTATTACTGCTCTTTTGAACGCTCTGTTCTGCCCAGAAGTGCTATTTCTCAGTGGCAGGGTGATAACCGTGATTATTTGTAAGTCATTTGGAAGTGAAGGTTACAATTTTAAGAGTAATTGGTTTTGAATTACTGTTCTCATTTCTTTAAGTATCTTGCTCAAATGATCTGACTTCAGAGCAACCAAAAGGAAAAAAGATACGCATCCATCACCTTTTTTCAGGAGCAAAAAGCAATTTGCCAGGTGAAGCAGGTGCTATGAGTTTTATAGCATTCTCGTCTTGACTTATGCAAATCCTCAAAAGCGGTAGAGGATTACTAAACGTCAGGATGTAAATTAATTTCAAATGTAACAGTTCTGAAATGCTTGCAGTGGCACGCACTATGCATGACTTCAGTATTGCAGCCAAGTTTTCCACATGGAGCTTTTTCCTTGGAAATGTTGCTCAGGTGGTGTATTCTGCTTCCCAATGGCTGTGTATGGCACCCTTGCTGTTTGAAAAGGCAGTGAAAGGATTTTTAGTAACAATTGTTGCTACTGAAGATGGGCTTTTTGCATCATCAAAAAACATTTATCACCAGGAGAATAATGAGGATAAATAGCAATTTGAATGACAAAATTAAAACTCGGCAAAAGTATAAGGCAAGTGTCAAGAGCAGGAGATAGTGTTGAGAAGATATACCGCGAGTAGGATACGCAGGATATGGCTGGCTAGGAAATGTTAGCGTTAACCAGTCTTGTAATGTCATGAATTGTATGTTGCTGAATTTATTTTTTTGTAGGTAGTACATGAGTATGGCCAGCAGGTGGAAGTGCAGATTAGAGTTCAACGTTCCCTCATTTAATTTCCATCCTGCCAGGCTAGCACTTGGGCCTTTTTGGTTTGGTTGCCTTCTTTGTTCCATAAAGCAGCGGCAGAACAATGATCTGAATTGGTTTTCATCTTGCTTTGTGTTCCTTGGAAGCTCTGACTAAACAGAGGAGTTTTGTGGTACCGGATCACAACTAGTAATGGTGAGCGCTGAGCGCGCAGCAGCAGTATTTACATTCCCAAAGGGCTAAAACTTGGCCTTTTGGAAGCAATTGTGCAGTTGCTGTGTCAGCTGTGATGGGCAGTCCAGCTTCAGCTAAATGCATTGTGGTTCCTGGGATCTTTGGCACCTTTCTGCTAGTCTTCACTAAGTTGAAACCCTAACATAACAGCACCGCTCTTCAGGGCTTGATTAGAAGCAAACACAAATGTGTGTCTTGTGTAAAAATGGAGATTCTCACCACGATTATATCATTGCTTTCAGTGTCTTGTTGGTTGCGGGTGAAACAGAATAAATAAGCCAAACTGAAATATGAATCCAAGTTTAAAATTATTTATGTCAGCCTTTTTGTAGACTCGAATACATGACTTCAAGGGCTCATTGACTCTAACCAGGTAGAAGTGAGAAGGCTAAAGGGAAGAGCGACAGAAGTGTGCTTCTGTCTGGTATTGTCTCAAGGATTCTGTGGTCATCTCTGGTAACTAGGTCTGTGGCAAAAATGGGTGGTAATAAATTTCAGAGATGATATGCCAAGTTTTAGAACAAAGGAAAAATTAGAAGTGAGCACTCCTAGACTTTGAGAGGTGGGTTCAGTTCCCTGGATCCCTTTAAGATGAACCTGTGTTGTTCTATCAGGGCACTTGAATCACCAGCTGTAGCACTTATCACATCATAAAACTAAGATACATCTCCCAAATCAGAACGTATGTGTATTTACATGTGGAATCAGTTTAACCTTAGGAGTTTTTGCTTAGAAAGGAAAGCCTTTGTCTCACTGCACGGCCCAGCCCTTTCCCTGTTTGTGCTTGACTGATGATCTAGCTGTGTCTGTTTTCATTTTTGTGCATACAGTGAAATTGCTGCGCTCCTCTGGGCGAGGTTGAGAATGCCGTCAGACTCGTCTCTGGTTATTCTCAGTAGTTTGTCCCACCTGAAAAATTCTTGCAGCAAATCACAAAAAAAACCCAACCCCAAACCCCCGAAAACACCTTCATCTTGGGTCAAGATACCTGAGGCTTTGTGAGGGAGTAAAAATAACATTCCTTAATGGATTTGCAAACCTGAGAAGAGGAGAGGCAGAGACTGTAGAGCTCTACTGAAGAGAAACAAATGAGCATGTCTTTAGACAGATTTTTATTCATTTGGTCAATTGCAAATTTGCTGTAGCAAAGTTCATCTTATGCTTTACATGACATGGAAGTGGTGTAACAGAGTGCTGATAAACTTTACTCCCTCCTTTGATTGCTAAGGTTGAGGTTTGTTTCTGGGCAGTGTTCTCTTACTGAATCAGTAAGAGTCTTGCGATCCCCATCTAGTTACCTCCTCTGTCACCTGAAGGGAAGCTGAGTTCGGTTTGGGGTGCATTGTTTAATTGGGTACATGATATGCCAGTACATTAGGCAGAGATCAGGCTTCGACTTGTTTTTTAAAAGTTGTTTTCAAATTTTGTTTTTGGGGCAGAAGGCCAAAAGCTGCTTAATTTTTTGACAAAACTTGTGGTGACAGCAGAAAAGCACTCGGTCAATCCTGCTAGTAAAATACAGGGTTGCTTTAAAAAATGCTTCAAACAAGCGAATTATTGCCACTGTGAACATCACTAGAGTGGGAGTGTAGGAAAGATAATCATCTACATGTTCTTACCACATGAGAAAAGTTAAATCAGCGTAACAAGAGCAGTCTGCATTGGTAGTTTGCCAGTTCACTAATGCTCAGCTCTTCTGTTACTGGGCCTTTCCCACAGTGCAGTCCAACCTCAGTTGTTGTCGGAGCAATGTGGGTGCCATCCTGGAAAGGATGGGAGTTGCTGGGAAAGCTGCTCTTGCAGGGATGAGGCGATCAGAGCTCTGTGTGTGTTAGGCCTTCAGTGCTGCTCAGTTCTCAGCACTGACCACATTCGCCGCAATTTCTGTCAGTTTGTCCGTTAGAACGTATTCCAGAGAGGTACAGGCTGGAGTGCTAGCTACCCATGGGTCTTCAAGCCACAACTGGGGAGAAACTTTGTTTGATCTTCTCAGTTAATTCTTGCACCATGGGATGCAAAATACAAACATTTCTAATAGATACCTGTCTTAACTTTCTTTTGCTCTTAGGCAGAAAATGAGGAAACAAAGGAACGTTTGTTTGAATCTTTACTCAGTGAGTGCAGAGATGCCATTCAGGCTGTTCGGGAAGATCTGAAACCAGACCAGGTAAGCAGCAAACATCAGTGTTTCTACTTTCAATAAAATAGAGATTTTTTTGGGGACTGATGTGTTAATCTTCAACTTCCTTAACAGTAAAAGTGGCTGAGATTTCTTTAATAAAAAGCTGCAAAAACGTCTGTCGCCTTTGATTTTATTCTCTTCAGAACTGGGGAGGGTGAATAGCAACGTAGAAGCCCTCATTCTTTTGCTTGGAAGTCTGTTATAACTTCACTGGTTTACCCAAACCTTGAGTTGTTTCTGATGTTTTCTTCCCTCAGCTGCCAGTTTTAAATAAATCATGCAGTCTTTTGTCCCCAATTTCTGCAGAAGCAGCGGGAACACTCTCTGGAAAATGATTCTGGGAAGGTGTCCAACATCCAGTACTTACACAGGTAATAGGCAAACATTGCTACCTATACTAGCGTGAAGAAATCATGCTCTTATGTCAAGATTTTATTTTTGTTTGGTTTTGTTTTATGGGTTTTTTGTTCTGTGCCTCTCAGATCTCAAAGGATGACTGTACAGATGAGGATCTGATTCATGCAGCTTTGAAAATACTTTACTTAAGACTCTCATGTTGACCTTTCAGATGTTTTTTTCCCCTACTAGTATCATCTTAGAACAAAGAGTAATGTCTGAGTAGTTCTGACAGTCTGCTAATAGTATTTTATCTTTTATCTTTTTAGTTATTTGACTTACATCAAGCTGTCAACGGCCATCAAGCGCAACGAGAGCATGGCAAAGTCTCTGCAGAAGGCACTGCTGCAGCAGCAGCGGTCGGAAGAGGATGGGAAGCGCACACCACGGCCTCAGGACCTGATCCGTCTTTACGATATCATCTTGCAGGTAATGCTGGGAAAACAAAACTAATTATGCTAACTGGAGAACTTTTGCACAAAAAGTTATTGTAGAAACTATAGCAGTGCAGATGAACTGCCCGTGAAGTCTGAAGAGCAACCGAGTACCTACAGTTACCATGTTGAAGATGTTCAACATCTACATAAAACACAAAAAGCCCTTCTAGTTGTGAACAGAAAATGGGCGCCCTTGGTTGTGCACTCTAATGCAGTTTTAAAACAGGTTTTATGACTATTTTATGCGTCACCCTGATAGCTGCCTTAGTTTCTGCTGGTCAGAGAAAGTAGCGACTAAAAATACTTCTAATGTACTTGTTCTTCATAAGCAGTTTCTCAATTTCTCACATAAATTTTCTATTAACTGTGGGAGCCTGTGGCTGAAACAGTTGTGAATGGGAAAGGGAAATGCCTTATGAAAGAATTACTTCATGTGAAATCTGAGGAGTCTTTGTCCTAATTCCTGTTTGTGTCAGGAAATCTGTCCTGAAGGCAAACTTGCACAAGTCTCAATGAGTGGCCTTCACTAGGTTAGCATACTAATAATTAGAAAACTGGAAACTATTTCCATGGGAGTGTACTGTTGACTTGTTAAAAGGGGCAGCTTTCTCTTACTCTAGCAGATTCCAGAAGAAAACAACGCCTGAATTTGTTCCTCGGATTCTCTTTTGCACAGAACCTCGTGGAGCTGACACAGCTTCCTGGCCTAGAAGAGGACAAGAATTTCCAAAAAGAGATTGGATTGAAGACACTTGTGTACAAAGCTTACAGGTAACTGAGAAACAGCCAGGTTTTCTTTAGCAGGCATTACGTCCTCAAAGGTTATTAATCCAAAGCTCTATGTGCTGTACAGGGCTTTGATGTAGTTTCCTCTGCCCTTTTGTGAAATGAAGACTGGATGCTAAGGGGAAACTGGCCAGTTCTTCTTATTAGTATCTGTTCTTATCAGGCATTTGAGTTGGCAAAAGGTATGGATGACACACATGTCAATGAGCCGCTCTTCACTGTTGCAGGTGTTTCTTCATTGCACAGTCCTATGTCCTGGTGAAGAAATGGAGCGAAGCTCTTGTTTTGTATGAAAGAGTACTGAAATATGCCCGCGAAGTTCGGTCAGGAGCTGGAGCTTATACGAACAGCTTGAAGGTAGGAACCCAATCCTGTGTGTAGACGGGAGTTTAAGCTTACGAAAAAGCTCTGTCCCAGTATTTATTGTCAATTAGATGCCAGACCATTACAATTCAAGATTGATCTTTAAGTAGGGAGTAGTGCTTGTATGTGTGCTTGATGATACAAGTGTGACTGCTTGACACACTATAGCAGAGACTTCCTAGTGATGTGAAAATGCTTCAACTGGTCACTTGCTTGACAGTTGCAACTTGCTGTAACAACTCCATAACAATTTACCACACTTTCTCACATCTGCACTTTCTGTCATGCTACTTCTGTAGTGCCTGAAGGACTGTGCTGTAGCTTTTCCTCTTCTGAAAAGCCTTATCAGCACTAGGACTTAATTTCTTTGTCAGGTTTTACCTTTGCCCTAACTCTTAAACTCCGACATGTTTCAGGCTCTCAAATAATTTTCTTTAATGACCTAGGAGCTGCCTGATGTTCAGGATCTGATCACTCAAGTCAATGCAGAGAAATACTCCTTGCAAGCAGCAGCTATATTAGGTGAGTTGCACAATTATACTAGAGCTCTAACGTCTCTTCAATAACGCCCCTGCAGCTATTTCATTCCTTTTATTTCATTTCCGAAGTTCCAGTTGTTTTTCCTCTTCACTCTGATCTGTGTAGGCTCTGGAAAATGTTTTGTTTTTTTTTTTTTTCCACTGGAAAGCTGTCATGGCTGTGGATAAATATATGTGATCCTTTTAGTCTAGAAAGGAAGCTGCTTCTGCTGAAAATACTGTCTTACATATCCCAGAAAGTAAGGTTCATAGCTCAGCTTTGAGGGCAGCTGACTTCTGAGACAGTCTTACTTTATGCCAGGATGTAGCCTGTTATTCTTACCACTTTTTCTTCAATTTTGCAGATGCAAATGATACTCATGAGACTGAGTCTCCATCTCAGGTCAAGGATGGCAAGGTAAGAGCTGAGAGCTCAGGCAAATTCCAGTAACGTTCTTAATGAATATTTTAACCTGTTGCCTGAGTGTCTCTTACAATTCAAAAAAATGTCGTGCTGATTGGAGTTCTGTTGTGACTAGTGTATTTAAGAGATTTTTATTAGGCTTGGTTTCCTTCTGCAAGTCCTGAAGATGACTGACAGGCTGGGGCTCCTTTGGTAGGAGCTAGGCAGCTGTTTGCAGCTTCCATAGTCGCATCTTCATTTTTTTTAAATTTAGCTTTCTCCCTGCACGTGGGAAGGTTTTCCAGAGGTCCTGCAGCAATGATTTGACAGGGGTTTGAATCATTTCCAAGGGCCCAAGATGTCACTCAAGGAACTTTAGTTGCTGCTTAATCCTCTTTGCTTGTTTGACCTTTGTCAGCTTTGATTTGACATCTGCTTAATTTGCATTTCTGTATTGGTTTCTTTCAGCCCCTCTCGGAACGGTTTGAGACTTTCTGTCTGGATCCTTCTCTTGTCAGCAAGCAAGTCAGCCTCGTGCACTTCCCGCCGGGCTTCCAGCCCATTCCATGCAAACCCTTGTTCTTTGACCTGGCCCTTAATCATGTTGCTTTCCCACCTCTGGAGGACAAGGTGGAGCAGAAGGCCAAGAGTGGCCTCACAGGATATATAAAGGGCATCTTTGGATTCAAAAGTTAACCAGGACCCCCAGAGGAGCAGAGGTTTTATCTTGTATTGATGGGGAAGCTCCAAGAGGTTCTAGGACACAAATATCTGCACCTGAAACCGACAGAGGGAGGTTTTACCATCTTCTTCCCTGTGTTCTGTGTATATGTCTGTGCACTTACATTCTCTCCCAGTATATTAAAGACAAACAACCTATTTGGAAACATACGTACACTATAAATAGCTGAAAATAATCTGGACCACGGAGAAATTCCATTCTGTTTGGGGAAGTTGGAGCTTGCTTTGTGACCAGTGGCCTGTTCAGGGCTGGTATACATCTTAGCATGGACCAGGGCATAGGTAGAATTTGTTTCCTCCCTCCGCCCCATGATTTGACACTGTAATTTGGTATTTTGGTCTAGAAATCTGGGTGTGATGGGGAAACGGAGGCAAAAGTAGATGCAGAACTAAACCAGCAAGGTGAAGCTGCCTGCACAAAGGCTATGAAACACTAGCCAAGGGCGCTAACTTCTCTTCCCTTTCCACTCCCAGTCCCCACTGAGAAGCATCTATAGTTATGTAAAGAGAAGTCTCTGTATTTTTTAAAAACGTGATATTCAGAAATGACAAAATAGAGCCTCTTTCCTTATTGATAAGGATAACAAACACCTTTCCAAATGTTAGTGGTTATCGCAGTTGTGGTGGAGTATAACGTGAGTTTGTACTCTGGGACGATTGATTCTTCATTATTGATACACATTTTGTTAAATAAGTACAGTATAGAACCTATCCTTGCAAGGCTTTTCCTGGGAAACTTGCTTCATGGGTGGCTTTAGAAATAGTGACTTGCTCTTCATGGGAAGTTGGGTCTCTCAGTGTTCATATTGTTTCTGATCTAAACCTTGCCTGAAAACAAGGTGATCTTTTTCTGGAGTTCATCTGTTGCTTTTTCTACATCCTTGGTCAGTAGATAAACCTGAAATGAGGAATAAGCAACAGGAGCCCGGTAGGTTCTTGAGTGATAGATCTTCTCTGTCATGCCAGACAGCTTTTTTTATAAAGCGCCCAGGTGCTATGGTGATAGGCACTTTCACAATGCAGATAATTCCATAATTGTGATCATTTAAACAGGAAAAAAAGCCACCACACAGCACATGGGCAGAACTGTTCCTAAATAAAGTATTTGGAAGTTTCTACCAGCAATGTTTGGGTTTTCACTCAGTCTGTAGCTGGAAGCTGAAACAGCAGTTTGTTCTAGCTGCCTTAACTCTTCTGCACCGGGTGTCTTGACTCTGCATTGTTTCTCCATTTTTAGGCATCAGAGTTAATAGGGGTGGCAACAGAAGAACTGTTTAAAATGATTGGATTGTTGTTGTGGGAATTTTCCATGCAAGGTGCGTGTCAGATGGATGGAGGAATTGACAATTTAGACAAGGGAAGGTGACGCAATAACCGGCGCAGACATCAGCTGGTTGATCTGCTTCGTGGTACCTCTTTCTGTGTATGTTAATCTGAGCTTCTCTCCCCTTTTTGTCTTTTTTTATCAAATCACTTTGAGAACTGTTCTGTTTGGTTTGCAAACCAAACTCCTTTCTGCTTTCCTGCCACAAATCTATGTGGTGCCTGGATTGATTCCAGTGAAACTTGTGCTGCCGCCACTTTCTAATTGATTACTGTTACAAGAAGCTAGGAGCAATTGGCCTCTTCATGTTAAACATCTTTTTGACAGATAACTGATTAGTTGAACGCAGATAAGAAATCTGAAAACAATAAAGTTTTATTCCTGACCTCTGAGGCGTGTAGTTTATGTCGAGCATTGAGAACATGGAGCGCTCTTTGCTTCCCAAGCTGTTCAGAGGATCAAGGTCATGCCATCACCTGGGGCTACTTAACCCCTGGAATGGCCACTTAGTTCTGGAGGAGGATCCTCTGCCTGAAGGCTCAGATAACAACATGCAGCATTCTCAGAGGTAACTTGGCTTATTTGTTTTGATGTTAATAGTGAGCAGAGTGGGGTTTGTAAACTGTGTTGTGACTTAAATAATGTGGAAGGCACTGATGAGGTATTAGGAAAAAATGTAAAAAAAAAAAAAAAAAAAAGAAAAGGGGGGGAGGGGGAAAGTAATACTGTTATTCAAGTCACCTGTATGATGAAAACCAGACTGAAAAGTTTTATTGAGGTTCTTAGCCTTGGGATGGAGCTTGGAATGGCAAAGGCGAGGCTTGGACAGCAGCAGTTAGAAGGGAACAGCGCAGGAAGGTGAAGTGTTTGATGTGACAGAGCAAACCAATTCCCCTGGAACCGGCAAGTGTTGTGCCTGAAACTGCCGGAGCAAGATGCAGAGCACTGGTTTATGGTGCTTGGAAACCTGCTTCCTTATTGCTCTGGTCTTTCATTAGGCTGCTGCACTGTTCAAAGCGTTTGCTCCCTTTCCGTGAATTAATTGGCAAGCAGGCCATGTGACTGCCCTCAAACAGGAAGCTCCAGCAGAACGGTCAAGATTATTGCTTTCAATCAACTTTTCCTGTGGAGTATCTTTGGGCTTAGCGCTGGAATTTTAATTACAGGCTGAGCTAGCCATGTCTGGTATCATTGCATCAATTAAAAGAGGACATTGTGGCCCTCAGCCCCACCGTCAGAGATACACTTGTGTCTTGGGCAGTGTTCACTTCTGGTCGTGCGCTCCGGGGGGTCTAGTGACAATGGATAGGTCCTGAGGGACTCATGGCATGTATGAGAAATGATTAGTATGAGACAAACCGGGCAGTTAAAAGAGAAATGAGAGGTGACACCTGGGATGGTAATAGTCTGGCCTGAGAGCTCCTAAATAACAGTCTCTGCCTCCTTTAAAACAAGGAATTGCGGATATTTTTAACTGAAGGTGTTGTGCTGCTGGAGAAAATCATTGCTGTCTAATCCAAGCTGCTTCGGGTGGAGAGCATCCCAGGTGAGCACCGGCAGGGAGTTCTCCAGGCCTTTGTGGCTGCGTTATCCGGATGCTCTGGCAGCTGGTGTGGGATGCACCTGGCAGTAAAGGGCTACGGTTCCTGGAGCTGGGGAGTGGGAAGTCCTTTTCCACCTCTAGTGGAGTGAGTAGAACTGGTTTTTGGGAGAAGATGCATCTGTCGAGAGATGTCTGTGCTCCCGCATAGCTCTTGTCACCTGCCCCGTTAGAGCTACGAGCACAAATACCCCACGGTGTTCAGCCCAGGATGTAAATTGGGAGTTTGCTCACTTAAAGCAGTGATTTAATGCAATCTTGATTGTATTTGGCTGCTCCTCTTTTTCTTCAGGACTGGATTGCTATTCTCAAGCATAAGAACAGCTGGAGGTTGCTTTGCCTGCCAAAGAAGAGCCCTTTCTGATCCGGGTGGGAGGAGTGCAAGGTGGGTGCCCCCAGCGTATAATAGGAAACTCCAAGAGGAAGGATAGGATGGAATAGGAAGCTGATAATGACCCTGAAAGCTTCCCGGCAGAGGTGGGCTCGCAGGCACTCCTGTGCTCTGAGCTTTCCTGGGGCTGGGGCAGGAGCAGCAGCAGCTCTGGGTGCCGGCACTGCCGTCTCCTCCCTCCCTTGCTCCCCATCGAGGAAGTGCTGGGCAGCACTGCAGAAACCTGGGTCACTTCTTGTGTCCCTCTTCTTCCTGGGACCTGCCCCGGCCACCCCCGGCCCTGGCACTGGGAGTGTTCGGTGTGGAGTGACGCCGTGCTCCGGGAGCTGATCTCGCAGCGGTTCGCAGGGACACGCCTACAGCAAAGCTTCGTGCTGGGCTCTCGCTTCTTGGGCTCACCCAAACCACGCCGAAGGTGAACAGGTTTGTGAAATGCAGCCGCTCCCTGGCCCTCTCCCGCGGGTGAGGTCTCCTCGCCCCGAGTGTCCTGCTTTGTGTCTGAGGAGAGGCTCGGTCTTTTGCTCTCCTGCTGCAAAGTCCCCTCAGCTGCTGTTCGGGTCACTGCTGCTCTCACTGCGACAATCCCGTCTCCTGTGGAAGTGGATTGTGGTGGGATTTGGGTGGGGACAGAGCTGTGAGGTCCTTGCTCCAGAGCATCCAGCCCAAACACCTGCAGTGGTATGGAATGATAGATGGTTTGGGTTGGAAAGGACCCTAAAGCCCACCCAGTGCCACCCCCTGCCCTGGGCAGGGACACCTCCCACCAGCCCAGGTTGCTCCAAGCCCCGTCCAGCCTGGCCTTGAACCCCTCCAGGGATGGGGCAGCCACAGCTTCTCTGGGCAGCCTGGGCCAGGGGCTCACCACCCTCACAGGAGAGAATTTCTTCCTGGTATCCAATCTAAATCTCCCCTCTTCCAGTTTGAAACTGTTCCCCCTCGTCCTGTCATTACACTCCTTGATCCAGAGTCCCTCCCCATCTCTCCTGGAGCCCCTTTAGGGACTGGAAGGGGCTCTAAGGTCTCCCCGGAGCCTTCTCTTCTCCAGGCTGAACCCCCCCAGCTCTCTCAGCCTGTCCTCCCAGCAGAGGGGCTCCAGCCCTCCCAGCATCTTTGCGGCCTCCTCTGGACTCGCTCTTTGTTTTTGTTTGTGTTGGGGATTTACTTTTTGCAGCGGGGAGCGACTGATTAGCGCCTTGCTCTGTGCTGAGCGCCAGATTACAACGTTTGGGTTCCAGCTAAACCCAAGTGCAAATTCCTGCGTGGGAGGGAGGCGGCTGTGTCCGTCCTCCCCGCCGCGTCCCCAGCCCTTCTCTGGGCTGCCGCGAGTATCCTGGGGTGAAAACCTTCCCACCTCTGGCCTAAAAAGCAGTAATGTCTCAGAGGGGGAGGTTTAAAACCACTCTCAAAGGGTGCAGTTTGCATGTCTGTTGGTGCGCGCGTGGCCTTGGGCCCAGCTTTCATGTGCTCCAGTGCCATCAAATTCAAATTCCGACCCAAGGTCCCGGGCTGTGCTTAGCATTTCTAGGCACTGCCGCGCCATGATCTTTGGCAACCTCCTCCACTGCTGGGCACCCGTGGTGTTGGGGTTATTAAAGTTAAAATTCTCGCTCTGGAAAGAGTTTTCTTTCCCCTCCCCTACTGGGCTGGGGGACGGCGGTGTCCCTGCACAGACAAGGTGGTTTGCCCGAGGCTCACAACGCTGTGCATGGGGATTAGTGACTCCCGTCCCCAGCCCGTGGTCAGTCCGGGGAGCCATGCCGTGGCTGTGGTGCCCGAATGACTAAAGAGCAGCATCAAAGCCTTTAAATTACCTTCAGTGCTTGCCTTTTTCCACTCAAGTGGGAGAGCGTCTAATTTTCTCAGAGCATCAAATTAAGTCGGGGAAGGTGGAGCAGAATTAGTTGTGGCAGAGAGATTCATCCCGCTCTGGTCCCTGCCTGTGACACAACCACTTGGCACCAAATCAGCCAGCAGCAGCTCAAAAACGGAGTTTTGCAGGAGATTTGGGTCTGATTCGAAAAGCGCTCGGGGGTTCCGGGCTGGCAGGCTGCGGCGGGGGGTGTGAGCCACCCCGGCTCAACGATGCTCCTGGCTGCGGCACCCGCTGTCCCCAAATATGGGCTGGGGACCGGCACTGCCCTCCCACCTGGGGGGCGGTTTTTGGGGGCTGTCACTGCTCTGCTCCATGTTTTGGTCACCCAGGAGGGTTTGTCTCCTCTCCCGCTAGCCCTGTGCTGCAGGTGGAGCCCTTCCATGGGCTCGGTTTGGTTTGGAGGGAGTGTGAGAGCAGGATCCTTCCCCGCTGGTGTGTGAGCATCCTCCTTCCTGACACCCTCCAGGTCTCGCCAAATGGGGGGCTCCAGCCTGGCCCCCTCTGCTCCGCACACCTTCTCCTTTGCTCAGCTGTCTGTACCAGGGCCAGGAATTTTTTCTCCCAAGCAGGTGTGCCTTTGAGCTGTTCCAGGTTCCAGCTGGCCACCACCTACCAAATAACATCCTGCAGGTGGTTTCGCACATTACAGGGCCTTTGTGCCGCACTTGAGCGTGGAGGCAGAGAGGAGAGAGCAAAACCTGTCCTCGCGTCTAACTTTCCATCACCCTGCCCTGGGCCCATTGCCTGGCGCTTCAGCCCAGCGTTTGGCGGGGACGGTCCCTTCTCCAGGGCGCTGCCGTTTGAGCGAAGCAGCTTTTTTGGGGGAGACATGAGAGAAACCTACCCCAAAAGCTCTGATCTCCCACCCTGATTTCAGGGGGTGCTTCTTTGGCTCTGCCCTGTGTGTGAAGGTTGCCTTTCCAGGCAGGTGTTTAATTACCTCTCATTGCCTGGTTAATGATCTAGGACACGTCTCGTTCAGATCCAATCACCATGTTTGGGGAGCAGCTCCCTTCAGCAGTGTCAATGGATAATAAAGCCAAATTTGCAGGCTGCAGCCTGTAAGTTGTAAACAGGTTTTCCAGACAAAGTGTCTTGAGAATCTGCCATTAGTGAATTTATTTAGTGCTATTACAGCCTTGCTAATCCTCTGGGGAGAGGAAAATTAGGCTAACGCATTACCTGCCGTAGGGAATTGCCGTGATGGTCTGCTCGTTAGCTCTAGGGCTTAAACCCAGAAGAAGGTGCAGGATGCCGTAATGAGCCAGGAGAGGCGATGGGGTGGGAAACGGGCAGGTCCTTTTGATGTCTGAAGGGTCTAGGGATGAGTTGTCCATAAAAGCCTTGGGACTGAGCTGTTAACTCCATGGCGTGGTGCAAACGTCCTCTGTATTTAGAGAGATACAGAGGAGCAGGACCGGGATTTTCCATTCGTGCCGGGGAGCCACGCTGGATTCGGCCTCCTCTGGTTTTGTGGGGGAAGGTCCCTCGGTGCTGAGCCAGCTCTGAAGCCAGATCCCGTTTTTCTCTGCGGACTCCAGTGGGATGCTGAGTCTAGCCCCGTCCCAGGAAGCTCCTTGATGGGTTTCAATCAGACCTGCAGGGAGAAGCGCGGGGGCCTTTGCCCTTCCCCTCCGCTTAGCAATGGGTAAAGATAAAGCAAAGCAAAGCAAGGTGTGAGGACCGAGTAATTTTAGACTTAAGAAAATCAAGTGTCCCGCTTTCCCTGTGGGATGGTGATTTTTTAATGATAGGCAGACTGTTCTGAGGCTCTGCCGTTTCATTTTGGCTTGCGTGAAAACTGCTCCACAAGGAGTGAAAAGGGCTGGGATAAAAATTATACGAAAGGATGTCGTCCGTGGTGTCTGTGAGGAAAAAGGAGGCTGATGGCTGACTTGTGCCCGGTGGGAACAGGCTCTGACGCCTCCCGCGGTGGTGAGTGTCGGGGGGCCCGTGGCTCCTGTCTCCCACAGCTGCTCTTCGTGCTTTGCTCTTCATGCTCTGCTGTTCTCCATGACTTTGGAGACTCTTGAGAGGGTTTTCACTCCTTTTTGCAAAGGCCACGTATCCTTTGCACCAAGTCCTGGTCCGGGCTGGCTGTAGCTGCTTCTCCCATTGCCAAACAAGCAGCATCTCGGCGCAGCAAAGCATCTCCCGCTGTTACAGAGGGCTCCTGCCTCTGTGCAGCCTCGTGCATCTCTCCGAAACTGTTGATGTACTTTAAACTTTGGGACAACACTATTAGAAATAACAACCAGGTGCTGAGCGCAGGCAGGAGAGCCCGTGACTTGCCGCTGCTTTTTCAGGAAGGGGAGGGGTGAGATGCGAGAGCAGGGAACCTTTCCCCAGCCGCTGGGCGCTGCCTGTCTGACCACGCGGCCGTGAAACTTCCTAACTTTGCCCGTGGGGACGTGGTGGTGGGTGCCGCTGGACGGGGCGGCTGGGGAGATGGTCCCTTGGTTTTACTTGGTGCAAATAGGGGTGATCATTAGCAGGGGCTTTATGGGGTGAGGAGGTGCATTGACTGCTCTTCTGTAGGTGGGGTTTTACGAACAAATCAAGGCGGTTTTTCCAGGTGTATTGAAGGCTGAACCCCATCCACCCTCCTGCATCTGCGCTCACTGATGGTTTCTGCTTTTCTCCTCCCACCTCTCAACAGTTCAGTTTGTTGTGAAGGTCCCTCCGTTGCTCCTCTGTAGGCACCCACCAATTCTACAGCATCATTTAAGACCTGAACTGTGGGGTTTTCCCTGCGGCGCCTGGCCAGCAGCAGCTCTTGGTGGTGTGACATGGGAGGTTTGTGCTGCGTAAGGGCTCAGCTCATCGCTTTGATTTCAGCACATCGCTGCCCAGGAGAACGATTTCAAGAACGAAGCAGCTCAAAAGCAAGGAGGTGAAGTGGGAAGAAAACTCAGCCAGAGGACTGGTGTGCGGAGGGCGGTGAGGAGGCGCGGAGGAGGCAAGTATGTCATCATCCAGAAGGGCAAATGGTCTTAACAGGGAGTAGTAAATCATTTATGGATCATCTTAAGCTGTCACCTCCTCTGTAAAAACTTATGAGAGGCCTGCCTGATAATGAAGGCATGCCTGATAACGAAGGCACGCCATCCTCTAAACTCCTCCTCTGCCAGTTCCTTACAAAAGATTAGTCCAGGATTGTTCCTGAAATCTTCCTTCCCTGAAATGTTACCTGCTCACCAGCGTCCTCTCCGCAGCCGTGCCTGCTATCTGTCCCTGCGAGTGACCTACTCATCTGTGTGAGCAGCATCTGGTTATGGGACTGTCCTGTGAAACCAGGCATCTGCATCCTGGCGCAGCTCCAGGCTACCAGGATGAGTCCCCACATCCCGCTCTGGAAAGCGAAATACGATGATTATGATGTGACTTCCCAGAACACCTCCTGTTGTGTCTGGAGCCCTGCTGGAGCAGCCAGCCCCAGGTCTATACCCCCAGGAGATCCATCTCAGCCCCCAAAGGGAGCTGTAGCCGCGCTGGGGACCTGCCTGGGCAAGACACAAACTCCTCTTGGCTTGGCCTTGTCTGTGGATCAACAGCAGAGTTTCGAGGCTGGTTGAGCTGGAATGAAAGGAAGGCTGCCCACCCCTGACCCGTGTGCCCGTGGATGATCTCGCCTGGCTGAGGCAGCTCTGCCAGAGGGGAGCACTGCCACAAGTGCAGAGCGATCCCATTGGAAATATGGCTGGGAGGATGGCCGGGAGGTGGGAGGCCTTTGGTAATGCTCTTTCGGATGTTCTTCTTGGAGACCTGTGCTTGGGTTTCCAGCCGCAGAGGAGAGAGTAGGTGGTGGGGCAGTTCTGCCCAGGGTTCTGGGGCACAGGTCCAAGTGCCAGGCACAGCTGTGTGGGTGGCAGTGGTGGAGAACTGGTCGAACTGGTCCCCTTGCCTGTTGCTTCTTGCAGGGCCTGGGTTAACCATTGTGCTCTGCCCTGGCACGACTGGGGCTGGTCTGAACAGAACCCGCGGAGGATCTGGAAGTGAGCTGGGCTGAAGCAAACAGTGCCCGTCCCAAGCGTTCCCCTGAGGATTCTTGCAGCGACGTCCCCTTCACCTGCGCAGGTCGGGGTGGCCGTCGCAGCGTGGGGGAGGCTGGGCTGGGGGCAGGGAGAGCATCCCTCCCCTCGCAGCAGGCGTTGGCCTGCAGCAGGAACTGGTTCTGGGCTGGATGTGGTGGCAGAGGCACTGGGCTGGCAAGACCCACAACCCAGAGCCATCCTTGGCTCTGCCTATGGCTTTCCCCAGCCACTCTTGTTTCCTGGGGCTGGGCTGGTGACAGACCCCGTGGGGCTTTGCTCTGGCAGGTGAGCAGGCAGCAAAGGGGAAGACATCAGGCTGGATGCTCAGCATCGCTCCTGGACCAGGACTCCAAACCTGGCGGGATCTGGCCCGGCTCTCCCGCTGGTGTCTGCGAGCAACGGGTGCTCCTCTGCCAAACGCGCTGCCGCTTCTCCCATCAGCCCTGAGATTAGCCCCGTGTTTATCTGTCCCGGCTGCGTGCGGCATGGAGGACGCCGCTGCCTGCCAGAGCGTGCGTCTGTGTGTGCACAGGGACGAGATCAAAGAGTATTAGCTTTTAAAAATTGCTCTGTCTTTCCAAGGGATCCTTGCCAGCTGGAGACTTGGCCGGGGGAAGGATCACACCTCTGTCTTGTTAAACAGAGGAGAGGAAGGTGCTGTTTTGAAGCTTTCCGGGTGAGGAGCTGCAGCCCTCGGCTGGAGGCTGCGGGTGATGGATGGCTGGGGAAGCAGGCTGTGCGGGAAGGGGGGGGTGTTGCTATGTGCCTGGTTTGCTTTTTGTGCTAATTCTTAGAACTTCCTCCGCGTGCGAGCACGCTGTCTTCCCGGGGATTACAGGCAGTCCATCTTGTTCAACTGAGTTTCTTCTGAATTCGCAGGGTACTGATCCCCTCCCGGCTCGTGCAAAGAGCCCTGCAGAGAACAGCTTGTCCCGTGCAGCCACGGGCTCTGGTGTGCTCCTGCTTTGCCTGGCTACAAACTGAGGTCTGCTTGGCCTTAAACGCTCTCAACTGTTGTCCCTGGCAAGGCTTCATCTTGCTTTAAGCCTTCGAATGTAAATGCAGCAGGGTCTGGTCCTGTGGGCTACAGGTTCCTCCTCCCTGGGACCCCCCAGACTCGGTCAAAGACCATCTCAAAGAGCTTCGTGGCTGCCATTGGCCAGCTGGATGTTAATGGCAAAAGGGTGATCTCTCAGCAACCGCTTTCCATCGCCTCTGTAGACCTCCACACAGTGAAGCCAGGCCCTGAAGCAGGTCTCTGTTAACTCCAACCCCCTTGGAGGAGAGGTCACCCCTCCTCCTAAGGTCCACACCAGCCACCTCCCAGTGCTTTGAGCTGGGGGGACCTCCTTTCTTCATGCTTCTAAGATCTTGGCGTGAGAAGCAGGGCCCAAGCTATGATTCCACCATGAAAAGGTAGGGCTTTGCAGCTTGTAGGAGAGCAAAACCATAGCAGAAATCAAGTCCCTTGCAAAAGAGCCTTGTCCCACACGTGTCTTTCCCTCTCTCCTGAGACGTGATTTCTTTTGTGCCAATTTAAAGAGGACAAAGAGGTCACTCAGGAAGTGATGATGGACCCTAGGCCTTTGCCTGGGTTGTCCTTGGGCCACATGAATTGGGGAAGAGCAGCCACAAACCTGTGTTGACATCACGGGTGGCTGGTGCTTACGTGGGGGCTGTGGTCCCCATCCACTCCTGTCCGCTTCCTCTTCCATCCTCTGCCCTCCCTTCCTGCTCCTGCACCGGATAAGGATCCCGTGTGGCTGCGGGATCCGTGCTGGAGCAGCTGGAAACACAGGGTTCCCGGTTTGTGGGAAACTTTGAACTTTGCTTTATCTGCCACCCAGAGGATGTAGACGGCAGCAGCCCTTGCTGTGGTTTCGGAGAGCTGTGGGGCTGGGCAGCCCCACCGAGCAGCACAACCTGGACGGGCATCCCCCAGGAGCCACGGAGATGCCCGGGTGCTGTTGGGCTGTACTGGAAACCAGTTGTACTGGAAACCAGTTGGGACTCTGAACCTTTGCTCCACAGGGGAAAGAGCTGCCCAGAGGCAAAGCCTGCTCTAAGGTCTTGTGTAGACAGTGTCTGGGTAGAGCCTTAGACGCAGGTCTTTGGGCCTTTGGTACCCAAGTTTGTCCCAGAGCCTGAATCCCGCGGGTTGAGGCTCCTGTGATGCTGCGCTGGAGCTGCTGAACTTAGTTCTGCCATGAGCCCTCGGTGTTTTGCCAGGAGCCGGGGCCACCTTGTGCTGAGTCTGGGCCAAAAGTTTACTGAACTGCATAATAACATCGTGTTCTGCAAACTGGTAGTTCCCAAACTGCTGCTGCTGCCTTGGAAACCTCTTGGTTGGCTTCGTCCATAGGGCTTCTGCTGCTTTTCTCACTTTTTAAGCAGCTAATGCAAGAAGATGCTTTAAAAAGTGTTTCAGTAGTGGCTGTGCACTCCCTCGAAGTCACCTTTGCAGACTTTTCCTCCCCACAGAGGCCGTGCTCTCTGCCCCTCTGCTGGGAAACTGCTGCACGGTTCTGGCTGTGTGTGCCAAAATGCTCTCCAAGCCAGGGCGAGGTCTCCCGTTCTCCCGCTGGGGCTCTGCTCTTTCCACCCTAAACTGGTTTTTCGAGTCATTTTTTCATATATGCCTCCATCGCTGCTGCTCACCTGCGCGTGGGGAGGAGCCTCCCAGAAACTGCTCTTTAGCGCGCCGCCGTCCTTCCCTCCCTGAGTCTTGTCATTCCATCCCCACAGACCGCAGCAGAGAGCCAGCGCCCACGACGGCTTCGCGGACTCCGGGAGACCAGCTAGGACCTCACCAACATGTTCAAGGGGGTGGGCAAAGGCTCCCCAAGCAGAAGTTCCCCCAGCAGAGGTTCCCCTGTCAAGCCTAGCAAGTAAGTGCGACTCCTCTCCTCTCTCTAAGCTGTCCTGCGGACCCTGGGGGAAGATGTGGGAAGAACGCTCGATGTCTCCTAAGAAAGTCTTTGTGGAGCAGCCAGAAAGTTGGGGCTCGCAGGGAGCTGCTGCCAAAACATGCTGCCCCAGCTGTTGTCCTTGTCTTTGGTGGGCTTTGTGCTCCAGCCCAGAAGTATCCGTGCTGCTCCCGGGATGTGCAGTGCCCCACGATGTGCTCGGAGCTGTGTTAATTGCGCGGGGAGGTGAGAAGCCCCTTTTGGGCAGGTAGGAGTAGGGAGAACAGACGCGGCCTCTTTGCCTGGGTGGAGCAGGCTCTGCTGGATGGCGAAGCGGACACCAGCCTGGATTTGGGATCCCCCGGACTCGCTGGTTGTGTGAGGTTGGTGCGATGCTGCCCTGGGATCTGGGATCCCTGGAGAGGGATGCTCAAGTGGTGGAGATGGGTGAGGAGTGGGTTTGCTGGTGACTGCTCTAGTCTGTCCTGGTGACAGGCTGGGTCTCAGCAGGTCGGATAGCTGAGGTTGCCTCTTTCAGGCCCGTCTGAGGCAGCACCAAAAGGAGCTGACAGCCATGTCCCCTCTGAAGAGATTCCCTAAGTTTTGGGGAGCGAGATGTGTGATGGGACCAGGATGTTTCCCTGGGAGCAGGGTGTCCCCTGGGAGGGGGTGCTCCTGCAGAGAGAGCGCTGGTCCCTCCCTTCAGCTGCAGTTGCCAACTCAGGGCTATTTTCCACCTTCCTCAGCAATTTTGCATCTCCTAGCGTTAGTGGGCCGATTCTGCAGGAATCCCTGTCCCTGAGGACAAGGGAGAGAAGGGGGTGCTGGCCCCATCCCTCGGGACCACCCAGGGCAGCAGCCCGGGCTGGCGTGTGTCAGACGCGCGGGTGGACATAGCAGGGTGCTGGCACCCAACCGCGCCGTTTATGGGGGCCAAACCCAACGTCTGCAAACAGCCTCTGAGGAGGGTGGTGGCCCGGTGCTGCTGGGTAGGGCAGCAGGACCTGGGGAGAGAGGGGATCCCCGCAGAGGCTGAGGCTTCCTTCCCCGTGCGGATGTCGGGAGCTGGTCCCCTGCCCCGCCGTAGGAAACTGCCTCAGTGGAGCTGAGCACTCACAAACTCATCACGAAGGCAGATTTGAGGCTTCTCTGAACATCAAGCTTTTGTTGGGACCTGACTGCGGTGAGACGCTTCCCCAGAAGCCCCAGAGCCTTTTATACTTAGTTTAGCTGGTTTTAGCTGGCTTTTTGTCTCTGTTTTTAGTCTTGCTAATGCAATCTATCCTCCTCCCCAGCCTGTGGTGCATGCTGGCTTCCAAACCCAGGCTGGGGATTTCACGTGAGGCTTCCTGGGACAGCTCGCTGCAGCCCCCGTGGTGCCGCAGGAGGGTTTGGGCCAGGTTGTCCCCCAGCGTGAGCCTCTCGGGATAACTGGAATCTCATCCCGGTGAGACCTCACACCTCTTTCCTGTGCAGGATGGAGGCTGGAGCCAGAAGCGGGGCAATTAATGAGCTAGTTGTGCTTGTTTTAGGAGACACCAACCATCAGACAAAGGCTAATTGGTTTGGCCGTGGCCTGGGGCTTGGTCAGCTCCCATATTAGCTGAGAAAATGAAGGTTGGCCCCAAGAACATGTTGATGGCCCATAGCTGTTCCTGGTGACCCTGAGGCCAGAACATCAACAGCAGTAGAGGTTCCCTGACTCCGGGGGTTCCCACTTAGTGGGTGCCGCTCCTGGCACGGACCGCTAGAGAAGGTACCTCATCTTAGTCCTTGGGACCATGGTGTTGAGCATCCCACCTCCCAGGTCTGCGCTCGGTGGATCCATCCCAGGGAGGTGGTAATAAGTGCAGGTTTGTCCCCAAGGAACATCCTGGCTGTGCCCTGCTCTAGGAGGAGGCAGACGGCGTGGCAGAAAGGGAAAACTCACGGGAAGGTGGAATTGAATCGGATCTGGCTGGACTGGCTGCCCGGGTGCGATCTTGACAGAGGCCGTGGGTGGTTTTGGAGGTGGATGGCAAGTCATCTCCTGGTTTAACCATCTCCTGGGATTGCTGCTTCTGCCACCGCCTCCCCCTGTTTCTCCCCAATCAGTCTAGAGCAGCGTGGTCCTCGGGGGGGACAGGCACAGGCTCAGGGGACTAACCCAGCACGGGTGGGCGATTGTTGGTGGCATGCAGTGAGTGTCTCAGGCTGGCAGGTCAGAGCATGTGAGGACTTCTGCGTGTCGGGGAGAACAGACCCAGCTTTGGGGTCTCCCTTGCGGCCATGAAGAAAAAGTCCCCTGGAAGGCAGGGACAGGGAGGGTGGGCGACTGAAGGGAGTGGGTGCTGTGGTCCTGCCCAAACGTGCTCTGGCAGGGGTGACCAGGAGCAGGGGACAGTCCTGCTCCTGCTGAGAGACGCCAGCCCTTGTGTGCAGTTGGACTGTCTAGGAGGCAGAAAGTGGTATGAGAAATGAACCAATTAATAATGATAATAATAGTGCTCTGCCTCTTCTAGGCATGAGATGGCCCTAGGGAGGAGGCCTGCCCTGGCTCTTGAGGAGGAGGAGCGGGAGGAGCTCTGCCTGCCACCTCGGCCGGCTTGGGGCTGCAGCTGTAACGCATGCACCATGAGTAGGGTCGGACCCGAGCCCCTCCATGGGATGCCCAACATGAGCACGGGCGAGCTTGCAGCTCCTCACACCCCCTCCAATGCCTGGCTGCTTCTCTGCAGCCCAAGCATCAGCATCTTCACCGTGAAACATGGGGCCCCGGTCTGCTCAGCTCTCCTTGAGTGACGCTTCTCCCGGGGGCAGCAGGGATGGGGCAGGAGGGACAGCCCCGAGGAAGGACAGTGATGCCTCTGTGTCACCTCAGGCTGCGTGAACGGGGGTTGGCATGGACAGGAGAGGCTCGCACTCCTCTCGGTATGGTCCATGGAGGGTCTGTGGTGGTTTGGGCACTTCTTTAAGCGTGCATGGACTAAGCGGGTTCCTCAGCATTGCTCCCACCTCAACTGAGGAGCGAGGTGAGTGTGGGAGGCTCGGCTGAGGACAGATGGCTTCTCTGTTGTGCCCCAGGCCTTACTGTGGTGCCCAGGACAATGTGTAGCCATCCCTCTCCTCCCAGGACATCCCACATCTGGCTTCAGTGCTCCTCAGCCCGGCTGCTGGCTACAGGGTCTCAGTCTCCTCCTCTGCCCAGGCTCCCTCCCTTGGCCGGCATGGAGACCTCCTGGCTCTCCTCTACAGGACACACAGGGGAGACCCCCTCTGGTCCTGAGATGGTGCTCCCCAGGAAGCATCACTTCTTCGCTGAAGACCAGGTTGTTTGCAACAGCATCCTTGTTTCTAACCTTGGGCGCCCCGTGCAGTGCAGAGGCAGCACAGGCTGGGGACGGGCAAGGCTGAGCCCCTGTCACCGGGAGGTTGTTGAGGTCTTTTCAGCCCATAGTTTTGTTGTGGCTCAGCCTAAACAGAGCTGATTCATGTGTCCAGCCTTGTGAACCAAGAGATGGGGTGTCCCAGTCTTTCCTTTAGCCAGGAAGGGGGTGCCATGAGGAATAAGGATAATTTTATTTGCAATCTATCTACCCCCCCTGGGAAGGACGGATCCTCACTTCTCCCTTCTTGGAGCTGCACAGAGGCATCTGTGGTCACATCACAACAGGGCTCAAACTGGACACCCCATTCATGAACTTCCCAGGCAGGAGCAGAATTCAGACCTCTCGGGGCGGACGGGCTCCCCCCGGCGCATGGGGAGAGGCGTCCATCCCCTGGGATGGTGGCCAGCCCGTGACTCACTCTCTCCTCCCTGCGCAGAGAGACCAGGCAGGAAATTTGGGTGGTGCTCAAGTATTTGCTCATGGGACACCACCTCATTCCAGGCGTGTCGAAGATGAGTGGGAGATTGTGTAACCACCTGGGGAGGGGGGGAACCTCCTGGGGCTTCCAGTCTGCTGTGCACACTCAGGTTCACGGCGACCGAGTCCTGGCTCTGCGCTGCTCCCGCCCACCCTGTTGTGCTGGGACCTGGGGCCACCCTTTGTCCCCCTGAGCTCTGCAGTTTACCACAGAAAAAGCATCCGTGGGGCACAGATCGGGTAGGAGGGATGTTTAACAGGGTATAAGACACAGGTTGTAGGAGACAGTGATGCTTTGATGATGATGATGAATGACCTGCTTGGGCTCTTTGGCTCCGTGATCCCTGGACTGAGACCCTGTAGAAGAGGGCACTGCCAGAGCGCAGCAGTCCCCTGTTGACTTCGCTGACGTGCGTTTTGCAGCAGGGAAGCTGAGGCATGGCCAGGAGACGCTGCCAACACAAAGCCCCCGAGGGAGCTGGGAGCTGCTGCATCGCAGGCTCACGCCACCCTCTTGGGAAATCCAAACCAAGGGAGGAGTTGGAGAAAGGGGACAGGAGGATGCTGTGAGCAGGAGCGCTGGGGCTGCGCCTCTGGAGCTACATGGGCTCAGCCGTGGTCAGCATGGAGCCCACGTTTCAAGCCAGCTCAGCCCATCTGTGGCATCCAAGAGCCTGGCTTGGGGTGACCGTAACACTCAGTGGCACTGAACAGTCACTTGGGGCAGTAATATATGAACACTCCAGCATCTGCTCTAGCCTTTGGTATGAAACGCTGAATAGCTGGAGCCATGATGAGGAGCTGACGCAATGACAGAGCCATTAAGGGAACTGCTTCCCCTGGTCCTCTGCTGGATTCAGGGGCTAGGAAGGAAACCACATGGCTGGAGGGCAGATGTGGATGGCTCTGCTGCAGGATATCACCTTTCTCCTACCTTCCTCCCCCACCAAAGGCACAGAGGAGGTTCTACTGCCTGACCCCTGTGCAACGTCCCATTGTTGCTGCTCAAACTCTTTCCGTCTGGTCTCAGACCCCAGAGTCAGCACGTAACCAAGCTCAGCCTCTGCTGAACTTTGTTCCACCCACCGTCATCCAAGGGCTCGAGTCCCTGGATGATGCTATCGACCCACACCCTCCCACCTCTGCTTGCCCACATCCTGGCAGCACTGCGCTCTCCCTGCCTGGAGGGTAGGGCCGGCACTCTCCTCAAGGGCAGATGCTATTAGAAACAACAGGACGTGAGGACAAAGGTGGCACCAAGGTTTGTGCTTCCTTGTCCGCAGGGAGCTTTGGGAACCATCCCGTGCCTTGCTGCGGGCTCTGGGTGCAGCTGTTTCAGCAGGGCTCTCGGCACTCATTCACGATAGCAGTGATGGAATAGGTGCTGTGATGGTACCATCGGTTGTGTGACGGCACCGGGGTGAGAGACAATAAGAAATGGTCTGATGGGGACCTTCAGTGAATCTTCACTGCGGTGAGGAGGGCTGGTAGTTGTGCTATGGGCTTGGGGAATTTGTCCCCAAGCCCTGAAAGCAGCGTGACTGCAACAGCCTACACAGTGCCCAGAGGGGCTTGTAGGCTGCGTAGCAAGTCCTTGTCCACTGCAGCCTGGTCCTGGGGTGGCACTGGCCTCTCCAGCATCAAAATGGGCTGACCTGCAGAGCGCTTTGCATGAAGGAAGACCACAGGATGGCAGTTCTGCGTCAGGCTGAAGGACCATCTCACCCACCTCTACCAGCAGCCGAGGGCAGACACCCAGGGAAGCTCCTCCAAACAGGGCAAGCATGTTGTGCTGCCTCTGCAGGGTCCTCTCCTGGCCTCCAGCCGTCTGTGGCTTCAGGTCTTCCTGAAGTTGGTGTTGGTGCATTTGTGAGCCCTACGGCAATTTTTTTTATTGGGTTTTGTTTGTTTGGGTTTTTTTGGGGAGGGGTTGGCTTGGGGTTTTTTTTGTTGTTTTGGGGTTTTTTTTGGGTGTGTGTGTGTGTGGTTTCTCCACTGCTTTTTGAATCCACACGAACTTTGGAGCATCTGCAGTGTCCTGCGGCGAGGAGTTGCGCAGATGAGCCGCGTGGTGTGCAAAAAGCCACCGCCTGCTCGCTCTGAACACACCACCTCTTACCTTCAGTTGGCTGAAGGCAACAGCCAGGCACCGACCGCTTGTATCCATCCATGCCCTCGGTCACAGCTTAGACTTTCTTTGGAGACGAGGAGAACATGGGGGAAAGGCCTGAAGAGCCACACCTGTGTCAGGTCCTGGGAGGTGATGAAGAGAGTGAGAATTGCCTTCACCCACCCATCTGCTTTTCTGCTCCCTCTCTCAGGTCCTCAACAAATGAGCTGGCCGTACTCATCTCCCGCATGCAGACAAATGCCGACCAGGTGGAGAAGGACATCCTGGAGACACAGTCCAGGCTCAAGGAGGTGAGTTGTGGCGGAGGGTGGTGGGAAGGGGAAAGGCTTTGCCTTGAAATGCAGGTGGGTGGGAAGGGGAACGGCTTTGCCTAGAAATGCAGTGTCTGGGATAACAGGTCAGGTGTCTGCTCTGTGCGTCAACTTGCTGGTGCAGGTTCGGGGGCTGACTCGAGGCTGGGGAGGAACAGAGCGCCCTGCAGAGCCTCCCAGCCCCTGGGGCTGTATACTGGGGCCTCTCAAATTCTAGCCTCCGTGCCTTCTGCTCAGTGCCTCATGCTTCCCACAGCCAAAGCTGTCTCACCTACAGCAGCGCAGCCCTGTGCCTCCCAGCAACCCCAGAGGCGGGCAGCCAGCCCGACCCACACAGGTGCCCTGGGTGGGAGAGATGCTGAAGCTGGCAGCTTGGCTGGGCAAACACTCCCCAGCAGCACCCTGGCCACCAGGGTTCCATCTGTGGTTGGTGTGTTGAGCATCCAGATCCATTGCCTTGGCCAAGGAATGTTGTGAGATCTGCGTGGTCCAACCAGGCTTTTTTCTCTGTCTTCCCTGGTCTCCAGGATGCCAGCAATCACCAGAAGAACAAGCCCTTTGAGTTCCAGCAGGAGAATGCCAGGAACCTGAAGGAAGCGGAGACCCTGCTGAAGGACCTTTTTCTGGACGTGGACCGTGCCAAGCGGCTGAAACACCCTCAGGCTCCTGAGATAGAGAAAGAGTAAGTCCAGCTGGGGGGACTGGTGTGATGGGGGCACTGAGCGATTGGGAACCCTCCTAGGATATAGGCTGATCTCCAGTCGTTGCCGTGAGAGGTAGTGTTTCACCCTTCTTCCCATACACTCTAGCCTTAAAATCAGGTCTTCTGCCAATATATGGTAAAGGTAGTGGTGTGCAGGGTGGCTGCCAGAGTGATCATCCAAGAGTCCCCCATCTTATTTGGGAGCTCTTGTAAAAGGTACCAGAAAAATGCAGAGCTAAAATGTGGCCCCATTCCCAGGTCAAATCCCCTTTTCCTCTGCCTTTCCCAAAGTGAATGCCTTCTGTTCAGGCAAGCAAAATTGGGTGTTCAAATGGGAGAAGAGTTGGCCTCTGGTGTTTTGCTTCCCTTCGCTCTCCAGCCCTTCTAGGTGGAAATCAGGAGGGAAGAGTTGTTTTCTAGCTGGGAAGGGACAGCCCTCATCTCCCTGCAACTTTCTCCTGGGTTGTAATTCCTGAGACATCCCTGGAGATGGAGAGCACCAGGGCAAGTGCCTCCACTGCTGGAGGAGGCCACGTCACAAAGGGACAACAAAGCAGCCTGGGTCTTACGGGTGAAATCTAGGCTCTACAAACCCCACTGCGGTTCTCCCCCTTGCAAACTGACACAGAGACGTCTGCTTTTTCTCCTTGGCAGCATCCAGCAGCTCCACGACCGCGTGACGCAGCTCTGTTCAGAGTACCGGGCCCTCTACGAACAACTGAACATCCCTGATGTGGGGCCCAGAGTAGACTGGGCCAGGATCTTGGACCAAAAGATGGTAACAGCAGCTAGTTTTAGATGTATCTCCCAACTCTCCAAGGCCAGATAATGTCCACTATTGCCTGTAGTGCTCTGCCAGCCATCACAGAATCATAGGGTTGGAAGGGACCTCTGGAGATCATCTAGTCCAACCCCCCTGCCAGAGCTGCGTCACCTTAGAGCAGGTTGCACAGGAACGCGTCCAGGCGGGTTTGGAATGTCTCCAGAGATGGAGACTCCACCACCATCACGTGCTCAGCATCGTGCAGGGACATTGGGGGTGGTGGAAGTAACTCAGTTGCTCTGGACAGGAGAAGGACTCTCCTCCCACCTCTTAAAACCCTCTGGAGGACCCTCTTGATTGACCCCTTCAGATTAAGAGCTACCAGACAGGGATCAGGTAGAGATGCCCTCCTGTGGGATGAAAGGATGGAGAAGGTGATGCAAGGACTTCACAGCCCTGCATCCTAGGGTTTCACGCTGCAAGATCGTGGGTACGTGCAGTGCCCAGTTTGGAGTCAGCTTGGATTCCCTTGAAGGCTGGGTGGTAGCTACACCCATCCACTGCATGGCACCGTGGGGGAGCGTGGCTGGTTCGGCTTAGGTTGGTACACCACAAGGTTTTATGGTCTGGTTATCTTTGCCCCTCTGTACGGCTGGGGAAATGGCAATCAACAGCAATGACGGTAAACAACAACAAGATCCCTTCCCTTCCTCCTGGACTGGTATCAGATACCGGATCTTTTCATACCCTGCCAGCATTCACTGGGGCTTTTCCCTGAAATGAATTCTTTTGCTTTAGTCTCTGCCTAACTCCTTTTGCACAGAAACAAGTCAACGCGGGACAGTACGGGCCCGGCATGTCAGAGCTGGAAAAGCAAATAGCTGAGCACAACATCCTCCAGAAGGAGATTGAAGCCTATGGCCTCCAGATCAAGAACCTCCGCTGTGGGGTAAGGCACCCTCCATTCCCTCCTTGGTCCCATCTGCTCCGCTCGGGACCCTGCAGGCTCCGCTCGCTGTCTGGCCGCGTGTCCCATCCGCTCCTCCACAGGGTGAATGTCCACCCTGCTTCTGCAGAGGGCATGGGGAGACCTGAGCTTGGACAGATCAAACCATACAGGGGCCAGGAAGGTGGTTCCTGCAAGGTTTCTAATGCACCTTCCATAAATCAACTCGTCGGTATCTACCACCTGTTTTAGTAACAGCTTTTTTCTCTATATCTTTTTTTTTTCCCCCCTTGGTCTTGTCCGTGTTGTAACCCAGGACGTGGCAGATTTAAAGAGCCAGTACAAGGACTTGCTGGTAAGCTTCTCGGTGGTTTTCTGGACAGACGGGGTGATACAGAAGAGTAACACCTTCCCTGACAGACAGGGGATGCCCAGCTCACGGCAGGAGCTACCTCTGGTCTTATCCAGTGAAGTTGTGTCCCTCATTTTCTTACCCCATTTCCTTCCTGCCTTGGAATGGGTGTAAACTGAGAGCAGGCTCGCTGATCTCAGGGGAATGCTGTGGGTGAGATCTGCGACTCCTCTTTGTGGATCATTGATCTGGAGTTGCCCGTGTGTCCGTGAGCTCAGGGCTATGGATGTGGGAGCAAGAAACCCTGTCCCAGCCCACAGGCTCTTCCAAATCAGGATTGCAAATGTTGAGGCTTGTACTGGTCCCTAACAGGAGTTCCAGAGAGGAAATGTGCAGCTGGAGCAAAGGAGGTGGCCGGGAAGAAGGTCCTGGGTTTAGCTAACTGGGCCCGTAAGGGTTAATGCTGAGAAATGGTATTTGTGAGAAATACAGCAGAGCTGGGCCAGCTCTCAGGCTGCCCGAGGCATCAGCCCACACCTGAGATTCTGGTTAGACAAACATATCCCGTCTGTGAGGAGGGAAAGGGAACGGCAGCCCCATCAGATAAGGGCAAGCGGCAGCAGATGCCTTACCAAGGTCTCTGGGAATCTCCTGGCGGATGCTCAGAGGGATGGAGCACCTCTCCTGTGAGGACAGGCGGAGAGAGTTGGGGGTGTTCAGCCTTGGAGAAGAGAAGGCTCTGGGGAGACCTTGTTGCAGCCTTTCAGTACTTCAAGGGGGGTGATAAGAAAGATGAGGACAAACTTTTTAGCAGGGCCTGTTGTGATAGGACAAGGGGTAATGGTTTTAAGCTAAAAGAGAGTAGATTTAGGCTGGGTATAAGGAAGAAATTTTTTGCAATGAGAGTGGTGAAACCCTGGCCCAGGTTGCCCAGAGAGATGGGCATCCAGTCCCCAGAAATAGATGCCCCACCCCCAGAAACATTCAAGGTCAGGTTGGAGGGGGATCCGAGCGACCTGATCTAGTTGAATTTGTCCCTGCTCATGCCGGGGGGGTTGGACTAGATGACCTTTAAAAGTCCCTTCCCACCCAAACTGTTCTATGATTCTATGCGCAACACAAGCGGGGTCCTGGGGAGAAGGATGAGGAGGAGGGGAAAGGGGCTCCTCAGCCTGAGCACCAACGCTGTCTCTCCCCTGTGTGCACGGGCAGAAAGCTTCCATCTGGCGTGGGCAGAGCCTGGGCAGCCTGTACCACCACCTCCAGGGCTGCACCAAGGAGCTGGGATACCTGACGGACCAGCAGACCAGGATCCTGAAGCAGGACTGGAGTGACCAAATGATGGACGTCCAGAGCATACGTCGGGAGTATGAGGTGAGCTCTTGGGATGGCAGCCTGTCCTGCCATCGGGGCAGGAGTTTTGCAGGGTGGATCCCAGCCTCCTAGACATCCACCACCAGCCCTGAGCCTGGTGCTTTCCCAGGGCAGCCCAAAAGCGCCAGGCACAGAAACAGGAGGTGGAAGAAGTGTTGTAGATCCATGCTGGAGTTAAGGATGAGCCCCTCTGTGTCCCCTCCTGTCCCCTGAGCTGGCATGTGAGACCATATATTACAGAGCTGTTGGTGGGGCTCAGTGGTCAGAGGGGAGGGAAGGGCTCAGTGTCATGTCAACCTCAAAGTCCAAAGTACACCACCCAGTGACTGCTACATGCTGGGACCAGGAAGAAGAGAGGGATAATTGCTTAGGAAAATGCTCTTTGAATGAATGCCCTGATGCTTTCTGAGGCCCAAGCGTGTCTAATTTGTTTTAGCTTTGCCCAGCCCCTTCTTTTTTTAAAACACAAACAAACAAGGATGGCTATGCTTTGGGAGCCTTTTCTCTGCTATGCGGGCTTTGGTGCCCCAGGAGACCACTCTGTGCTCCCTCTGTCATGAAGTTTCTCTTCCCCTTCAGGATTTCAAGTCCAACGAGCTGCTCAGCCAAGAGGAGTTTGTGAACCATCTTCAGGATGATGGGGACAGGATGATTGAGCTAAAGCACCCAGCTGTCAAACCTATCCAGGTAGGGAAAGGGGGTCTCCTCCCAAACCCTACAAGAAAATGAGAACGCTTTCCACAATTTGTGGATCAAGAGCCAGGAGACAGGTTGGAAGAGACCTTTTCTGCAGAGCCTGCTGTGTTCTCTTTTCTCATGCACTTCACCAACTGCACTGCAGCATCTTTCTGCCTGCTCCAGCCCCACGGGGAGGCTGGGCGCAGTCCAGGGTCTTCACCCCTTCAGAAGACAGCGGCTAAGATCTGTGTGCTGGGACCAGCTCCCGGTCTGGTGCTCAGACATGTGGTCAATGCAGCCACATTCATAGTGCTGTGAAACTCCAGCTATGACACAGCATGACTTCTCCCAGATGAAACCAGCTCCGAAGTTGTATTTCCAAGCCTGCAGATGCAGCGGCAAGCTGAGGTGGGCTCACAGCCACCCACACCACCGCAGCTGAGACCCCTTGAGAAATGGTGGCTACTCTGTGTGAGCCAGGTCCCTGTGGAGCAGTCTGCTTGCTCAGGCTCAGCGTCAGGCAATGCCGGGGCATGGCTTTGCCTCTGCTCAACAGTGGTCTTTAGCCTTCCTCTGATCTCTAGGACTTCTGGGGAAAGGAGACTGGTGGTGGGGGCGGTAGGACTAGCTGGAGCCCACTGAGTTGTGCTCTGTCCCACTGCAGGCGCACCAGGAAGCCTTGAAGAACGAGTGGCAGAATTTCCTGAATCTCTGCATTTGCCAGGAGAGTCAACTGAAAAGCGTGGAGGCGTATAAGAAGGTAAAGCGCAATGAAGAGAGCATTGGGGCTGCAGGGTCAGGCTGGAGTGGGCAGGCTGGTCTCTGGGAACAGACGAGGATGGGAGATCCTTTGCTCGCACCTAGTCAGGGTATTTTGGGGAAACACCTCTCAAAATACAGTTCTTTAGTGCTGCAGTGAAGGATTGGCTCTCAGCTCACCTGATCAGCCCTGTTGTGGGGACCGGTCAGTGTGCCACCTTGGAGAAGAGGGGCAGGGGAGGGTCAGCTCGCTGTCATTACCCGCTGCTCGTCCATTGATTGGGATTACTTGCCTGTGTCTCAGGAGATGGAGGGTCCTTGTCCAAGCACATGCTCTGAGGGTGGTCTGTAGGGTCTTGTGAGCCCCAGACAGGTTGTGGGAGAGATACTGGGAACTGAGAGACCCCACCGGACTTGGAAACAGCAATGTCACCCCATCCCTGCCTGTTTTTCTACCCACACCTCCAGTTCCAGGACGATGCCGAGGCCGTGAGCCGCTCCCTGAAGAAGATGAACTCCGACCTGGACACCAAATACAGCAAGTTTAACAAAGACAGCCCTGGGGTGGTGTCAGATCTCCTGCTTCAGCTGGAGGTGAGTGAGGTCTTCAGGGCCGGGGGCACTGCCAGACCTAAGGGGCAGACCAAATGTTACAACCTCCCCTGTAAATAACAGCAGGGAAAGGGAAGAGATGGGTAAATAACCCTACCAGGGGAGCTCGTGCCAGCTCTGTGCTAGGGACAGGCAAGCTCACGGCAATACTGTGCTCTGGATGCTGAGTCCCTATAGCCCCAGAAGGTCCCTGCGGTGGGGCAGTGACCCTTGGGAAGGCACTGGTCCCCATCAGTGACACACAGCCAGGCCCCAGGTCACCATCAGAGTAGAAGAGGAGCTACACATTGTCCTAAACATGAGACACTTGGATCAGAGGGCCCGCAGAGAGGGTGAGCTGCTGATATCCAAGCAGCGGGGAGAGATCCTCCCATCTCCTCGGCACTCTCATGAGCCAAGGGCAAGGGAGGGAATAAAGAAATCTGACCTCGGGGGCGAGATGCAGATAGGAAGGAACGTTTGCCCAGGAGAAAGGGAGGGGACACTTTCAAGACGGTATCTTCCCATGCATGCAACGCATTTTACTCCCAAGAGGTGCTGGGATCTGGGTACCTTCTGACACTGGAATGTGGCCACCTCTTGGCAGGTGTCTGTTCCTCTTCTGAAAAGAAAAACTTCTCCAGGAGATTTAATATGACAGTGTGGGATCACCTAATGATAACCCAGGCTGTGCCTTCAAGGGCAGATGTGCTGTGAGCGAAGGAAACTGATGAGAGCGTTGATAATGAAAAGGGGAGGAGGGGACATGGAGAGGTCAAGAATGGAGACACTTCTGACTCCACCCCAGCAGTGACCACACAAGGATGGGCAATTGGTCCCAACGTACTCACTGTAGTGTGACACGCACCTGCGCCTTCCTTCTCATCCAAGCCTGGTCACAAACACGGTCTCTTCCTTGTTTTGTCTAGAACGAAGAGAAGGTGGTGAAGCAGGCAGAGAAGAGCATCGCTGACCTGAAGAGAAGGAGCAAAGAGATCAGCCCACTGAAACTGCGCAGGATGCGTCCCTCTCAGACCCTCACCTTGGACACCCTCTGTGACTGGGATGCTGGGGAGGTGAGGGCTTGACTAGCAGTACCCTCAGAAGAGACAGGCAACTGGGTTCTTCTTTGGTTGCTCCAGATCTTGGCTCCATGGTGGGAGGAACCAGCCTAGTGCTGGAATGCTAAGCCTTTCACTGGGTTTTTTTTGTGTCTCTTTCCCAGGTGCAGCTGACCAGAGGTGACAAGTACACTCTGAAGGACAACAGCAACCCGGAGATGTGGGTGGTGCAGAGCAGCGCTGGTGTGGTCCAGGAGGCACCTTCTGCTTGCTTCTCCATCCCTCCACCAGACCCTGAGTCCATAGACAAGGTCAATAGGTGAGTCTGCAGTGGAGATCCTCACCCAGAGAGACGTTCAGACTTGCTCTTAGGTCGTGGCCAGCCCAACTGCAACTGCAGAGAAATAGCAGCTGCGAACAGAGCTCTTGACTGTCTTGTATATGAAATACCTCCTGGAGAGGGATTATTCCCTGCACTGAAGTATCTTGTCCGGGTTCCTGCCATTCCTCGACAGCGCTGCATGCTGTACGGACCTTGCTGTCAAAGAGTTTTCTGGCAGTCGGGCTTGATTTCCTCACCCAAACACGTGACTTGCATAGGTTTGACTAAATTCATTGCAGAATCTGTCTGGAGCTTGGGACTTGCCAAACAGGACAGTTATCTGTGCCATCTCCTCTCAGCCAGCCCCAGCTGGAGACTGAGAAATGTTCCTTGAACCACCATGTAGTCTACTGCTGCCTGGTTGCTCATTCAGCTTTTGTGGTTCCCACAGGACAGGGGGGTGGTGCAGGGAGCTTCGGCATTCCCTTTTTAATCATGTCCTCGGGTGCTTGGATAAATCAGTGCTGTGGAAAAGGCCCACAGCCCAGATTCAGAGTTACTTGGACATGTCCATGACGGGAGGTTGGTTCCCCAGTCATGCAGGCATGATTATTTCATTGTGTTGCTCTTCCTGGGTGCATACCCCTCTTTACACATCCCAGATTACCGAATCCTTTGGATTTATGGGTTTCATGTGTGTTTTTAAAGAAGAAAAGAAAAAGTTTGCAATCTCCTCCTCGACAACAGCTCTGCAGGTGTTGCCTGGAAAACTCTCGCTCTTTTCAGGCTGTATCTGCCAGCTTGTTTTCTTTTCCCGGTGTTTGCTTCCCTTCCTACGTGCAAAATATTTGTCTTTGTTTTATTTCCTAGCCTGTTCCACCATTCAGTCCCTCAGCACGTATCCGTGTCCTGGTGTTGCGGAGGGACAGCCCTCCTTTGCCAACACAGAGCCAGGCGAGCTGGGACTTGCTGGTTTTAGATCAGGTGCTTAGCTGGAGCAGCCCATAGCGGGGATGTGAACTAGCCTGGTCCTTCAAAGGCCCCTCCTCCTGGTTCCATCAGGTTTTTTTTCTCACACAGAGTTTTGTTTTTTTTTTTTTTGGTCCTTCCAGCTCCTATTGATCCCAGCTCTGGTTTCATTAGAAGGGAACCATCCTTACAAATGAGACTTGGCATTTCTAGAGCTGCAGCCACAGAAGCAGCTACTTCTACCCTCTTCCTATGAAGCGCTGCAGTGATAGGAAATAAATTTCCAGCCTGGTTAGCATCTGGCGAGAGCTGGGAAACGCTGGTTCCAGTGGGAGAAACCAGCTGCTCGAACCAAGCGGCTGCTCTTGCTGCTGTCCCCTTTCCTAAGGGACGTCTCTGAGTTGCAACAGCCTGTGGGGTCCCAGCCTGCCCCTGCCCTTGGGGACACCTTCCCCGGCAGAGGCACGAAGCTGCTGCCGGGCTGGGCTCTGTGGAGGCTGGCTCAGCGCAGCAGTTTCCCATCCTGCTGCCTGACGACACTCCTCTCTGCTCACAGGCTGGAAGGGGAACTGAACACGGTGAAGCAGAAGCGAGCGGCGGTTCAGAGCACCCTGAGACGCAGCCACAAGGAGCAAGTTCAGCCCAGCCAGCAGGGTATGTCAGCTCGTTCACCATACCCTCCACAAAGCAAGCCCATGCGCCTCCCTTGTGGAGCTCCCAGACCTGGCTGGAAGCAGGCGGAGGGACCTGAGGTCAGCCTTTGCTCTATGGAGAGGAGCAGCCAATGGGATAATCATAGAGTGGTTAGATTTGGAGACACTGGCCCAGGTTGCCCAGAGAAGCTGTGGCTGCCCCATCCCTGGAGGTGTTCAAGGCCAGGCTGGACGGGGCTTGGAGCAATTTGGTCTAGTGGAAAGTGTCCCTGCCCAGGGCAGGGGGGTTGGAAACTAGATGATCTTTAAGGTCCCTTCCAACTCTGACTCCTGGTTCTGCCAACAAGTCACCGCATGATGTCAGGCAATTCACTTAAACTCCCTGTTGCCCTTCTCAAACCTCTGAGGTTCACCTCCACCAACAGTTGCGAAGAGTATTCAGGGTTGCAGGGGGATGTACCTATCCAGAAGCCTAAATTAAACCTTCCTTGGAATCTGGGTCCCTTGCAGTTCTCTTCCCTAGCTGGGGACCGTGGATAAGCAGTGAGCCACGGTTAAATCCCAACCCCTGGCTGCTCTGTTACTCCCACAGCTGTAGTCCAGAAGCTGCCAGCAAAGCTGAGCAGGGATGTGTCTGCATGGCAGCACTTGGCTGTCTTTGTCTCTCCTTCGGACTTGAGTTCTGGCTGGCCAGGGCAGAGCTAAAACCATTTTCCTAAGCCTTTGCTATGGGTAGGCACACACACGTGCGTGATGCTCTGCAGATTAGAAATGCTAACCGAATTGTTTGTGGTTGCATCACAGCCCCGTGCTCAGGAGCAGCCCGTGTGCTCCAGAGCTGCAGAACACACAGGGCAGAGCTTGGCAGCAGGGCTGGCATGAGAGGGAGTTGGAGCTTTAGGGACCACGTCTGGGACAGCTGTGAGAAAGGGCCGTGCACCAAGAGTGGGCTGGCAAAAGAGAAACGGGGCTTAACCTACGCTGTGTCTCACTGCAGCTCTGTCCAGGAGCCCCCCTGTAGTCCAGGATGATCCCCAAGCTGACCAGCTTCTCGGTAGCCTGGATCGTGTTGGCAAGGACCTGGTCCAGGTGGAGAAGGAGGTCTTGAACCGAGTGAGGTCTCCAGTGAACTACAGTGATCCCACAGATGACCTTGCCCGGAGAATCAAACAGCAGCAGGTGGGTGTTGGGCGCTGCTGCGGGTGGGTTGGAGCAGGATGAGTTTGGTATCGCCGTGTCCTTGGCCCAAACCAGAACTGACATATGAATTACACTTCTTAAAGGAGAAGCTGCTGCCCGAGCATTCACACAAGGAGTCGCACACACAGCACCTGAGACTATCACTGCTGGGACCAGGGTCCCTTTGCAGTGGGTGACCCCAGTGAGCCCATGGGTGCCCCTTCCGACTCCACACACACACACACACACACACACACACACACACACACACACACACTCTTGGGCATGCTCCCTCCTTTTCCAGGCTCGACCCTGGGTTTTCCACTGCAGAGTCTGCGGCATCAGATTTTACAAAAATAAATAACTTAATTGAGAGGTCCAGCAGCAGGGTCAGCTGGGGCTGGGTGCCTCCAGAGAGGGATGTTGAACAAAGAAATCCCTGGGCAATGATGCCCTTGCGATCTCTACACCCACCCCTCACACGCTTTTCACACATCTTTTAGTCCAATGGTGATTTTTGGTCTGGGGTCTTCTAACACCTTGGATTCTCTCTCTGTGTCCAGGCCGGCCGTTGACTGCTCTTATCCTGTTGATTTGCAGTCTCTGCTGATGGCTGTCGCCTCCTTATCTTCTGGTTTATGCTTCTTGTGCACCTGCGCTCGCTGGCAGAGCATGGGGAGGGTGAAAAGTCCCAGACTTAGGGAAAAACACTTCCAAAACATCAGTGTGTTATTGACATTTTTCTCATGCTAGAGGACTAAACACAGCCCTGCACCAGCTGCTAGGAAAACTACTAAGAAAATTAACTCTATTGTGGCCTAAAGGCTTCAGCAAATCTAGCTACTCATGCCCAGTAAAGCTAGGCAAACGGCATAAATCACATCGTATTATAACCCCAAGTAATTTATTCCAACGAAAATTTATTTAAGCTAAACAACTAGTATCTCAGAACCAACAGGAGATGAGAGCTGGTGCTTCAAAGGAGAAACCAGTGCTGCAGTTGCAAGGGTTTCAGGCCGGCTTGAGCCCTTGCAATGGGACTGGTTAAGCCAAATTCTAGAGAAACACAGGCTCTTCCCTTGGCTCGGCTCTGTAGCAAGACGGTCCATTCGTTTCAGAGCTGTGGACCAGGCGGCAGTCCTGGGGAGTCCTCAGCCTTGTCATGTGGATGCTGTCACTCTTCACGCTCAAGTCTGTAGCATAAAAGATAATGGGATAGAGGGAGGGATAGAAGGAATTAATCTAAGGTCCAGCTTTGGCTCGCCTGATGGGGAGTACAGACTGGTAGATGCGAGGGGGACAGGAAAAAAGGCAGTGCGCTGGAGCCCCCTTCCTTTCCTCTGGGATAAGGTCTGGGTCTGTAGTAGTTCAGCTTCTCACATCTTCACCTGCGGGTATTTATCTGGTGCTGGCAGAAGGATGGACTCGGGCAGGTTGGCTTCTTCCATCTTTGTCTGGTTTGATCTCTTTCCCACAGCCTGCCATCACCAGACAGCCGCAGTATGGATGGGGCTGTGCCCCAAGGGCCACCTCCTTATGAGAGGGCTGCCTCACCCTTAGCCCCACAGCAAAATCTGCCCCTGAGGGAGACAGGTTTTCGCAACAGCGCTGTTATGACTGTGTTGGGTGACTCTGCTCCCATCTGCTCTGCCAGGAAACAACAAAGAAGCTTGAGAACCTGGGGGCAGCCAAGGAGACCTTGCAGAAGGAGTGTGAGACCTACCTTTCCAAGAAACCCACCAGCACCTCGGCTTCCCAGCTCCCCGTCACATTGAATGCCCTCCGGAGCAAATACAATGATGTCAACATGCTCTCCAGCCTGTACAACGAGAAGTGAGTGAGGATGGCAAGGCCTGGTGGGGGTGAGGGGAGGAAGCCCGTGCAGAGAGGAGTCAACACAAAAGCATGAAAGAAAATGTGTTTGGTCTATGTGGGCATTGGTTGAGGTCCATCTAGCCCAGGGCCTGTTGGAAACCTTCCACCCATCATCAAAGGTGCCTCTGAAGGAGTTCCTGTACGTCATGTGTGGTCAGATCCCCTCATTGTGGAAAGTCCACCACAATGGTTGTGTGTCCCAGCTATGCTGTGAAATGCAATACATCTGACTTACGGGCCTCATGACAGGGTTGTGAGTGTGTATTGCTTGTTCTCTGCCACGCTGTAGAAGCTCTGATGTTAAATAAGCAAAATCAGAGTGAAAAGGAGAAGAATGGGGTCTTCTGTAGCTAATCTTGTCTTGTTATTTCTCCCTTCCCCAGGGCTAAGGCTGCCCTGAACCTGGAGACTCAGATTGAGAACACAGATAAGATCATCAGCACGTTTGAGGCCAAGCTGGCTCAGGATAGCATCATTCCTGCATCCCCCAATGCCCTGCAGGATCGGGCCAACGACTTGCTGGTAGGAGAACATCAGGCTCTTTGTTAGGAATGGGAGATCTCTGAGCTCAGGTAGCAATGGTGGGGAGAGATGGACTTTGCTTATTTGAGCACTCTGAGGCACCAGCAATGGAGCCTTCTAAGGACTTGTTCCTTGAAGGCTTTATGTTGGTGTCATAGGCTGACTTGCACTCATCACCTAGCAAAAAGCTCTGTCCCTCCAGGCAACCTTTTGGATCCCTAAAATATAGAATCGTAGAATCATAGAATGGTTTGGGTGGGAAGGTCCCTTAAAGACTGCCTAATCTCAACCCCCTGTCCTGGGCAGGGACACCTCACACCAGCCCAGGTTGCTCCAACCCCTGTCCAGCCTGGCCTTGAACACCTCCAGGGATGGGGCAGCCACAGCTTCTCTGGTCAACCTGGGCCAGGGGCTCACCACCCTCACAGTAAAGTTCTTCCTAATGTCTAACCTAAACCTCCCCTCTTCCAGTTTGAAGCCATTACCCCTCGTCCTATCACTACCTGCCCTTATAAAGTTCCTCCCCAGCCTTCTTGTAGGCCCCCTTCAGATACCAGAAGGGGCTATAAGGTCTCCCTAGAGCCTTCTCTTCAATATGCAATGAACCTCTTAGCATCCAACCTCTCTTGTTCCGCCACACACCTACCCCTGTTCTTTCCTGCTCCCGTTCTCCCTGCCCCATCATTAGCTCTCGCCCTTGAATCACAGAGACCCTTTTTTGCCTTCCCCAAAACTTCTCCCTTCTGCTCCATGCATTGTCCAACCCACCTTGATTCCCACCTTCTTTACTGAACAAGTCTCGCTGCTACATCTCTCCACATTGCATGTCTATTTTGGACTAGCCCCTAGGCACGGCATAGTTAAGGAGGGTGTTTCTGGTTGGTGCATCAACTGGTGCAAACCTGGAGGTGTCTTTTTCCCCTGCAGAAGATGAAGAGGGACCTGGTGGCCCAAGAGGACTGTGTGCTGAAGCTGAACCGGGCGCTCAAGGATGCTGAGCACAGCTGCAGCGCCGTGCAGAACAACTTCCAGGAGTATTGTCCCGACCTGCCCCGGCAGAAGCGGGAGGTGCAGCTCCTCAATGATCGCTACCATGCTGTTGCGGACCAGCTGGATCAGCGGTGAGGAACTATGGCATCGTCTCTGCTCCTCTTAGATAACATGGACCAGCATTAGTCAGAGTCCCGAGAGTACCTTCTTCATTGCAGGACCCAGACCCTGACCAGGTCTGCCCTGCTGTGCAGTTGCCACCTTCCTAAGCACAGCACAGGCTTTGAGCTTCCAGGTCCCTGCGAGAAGGCAGTCTTAAATAGCTGACTGCTGGTCTCTGCCTGACCCAGTGACCCTACCCCGAGGGACCTGTGCACTTAACGCTTCTTACGGGCATTGCTGCTGGCTGCCTGCCTGTTTCCTTCTCTCATCTCCCAGGTTGTGTTCATACTGCAGTAGCAAACCTGATATGCACAGAGTTGTGCTCCCCACTCAGGGACCGGTTGTCACCCTCCTGTTTATGTTATTTTGGTGTTTGTTGTGGTGACATTCTCACCATAGTGTCTTTTTGGGAACTTGCACATGAATCTTTGCCCATCCCCTTAATGTTCCTGTTCAACTTTGTGCTGCGCAGAGAGAAGACCCTCAGAAATATCAGTCTCACCTACCAGCAGTTCCAAAACTCCAATGAGAACCTGATGTTCTGGATGAACAACCTACCGAAGCACCAAGTGAAGACCACTGATGGGCCAAGCCAGATCAATTACAAGCTGCAGGCGCAGAAGGTGAGTTTCAGGGCAAGTCTCATGACGTGTAAAGCTACAGCGATGGGGAAATTGGCTTGTGAACACTATGCAAAATAGTACCAACCAGCTCCCAGCTGTGTACTTCACCCATCACAGTGAATGAACTAGAGCAAGGAAAACAATGGATTGCAGCCCACAGATGATGTATCTTGCCCTGCTGCATTCATCTACAGTGCTGGTGTCCTCATCTATGATAGCCCCCCCGAGGTTGATATCACACCCCCAGATCCTGAAAGATTGCACCTTGTTGCATCTGGGCCCTCCTGCATCTTTCTCTCCTTGAGCAGATCCTAAGCTGACTAGCTCAGATGATGAGATGTGAAGGTCTCTGTGTTGGCTGCTATTTATCTCATCATAAATCAGTGAGGCAGGTCCTGGCCAGTGAGAGCGCTGCTGCGATCCTCTAAAGCCCAGGAGGCTTTCCTAAACATCGTCTTGTCTTCACCTTTCCGTCGGTACCAGGCTGAGCTACTGCTCTTGCCTGCAAGAGTATTACTGGATTGCTGTATCTCAATCTGTCCTTAACATCGTGTGTCTCTCCTGCAGAGGCTGGTGGAAGAGATCGAAAGCAAGGAGCCTGAGAAGAACGCAGTGGTCAGACTATCCCGGAACGTGCAGTCCACACTCAATGTATGGCTGGGTTTTCCCATGTAGCACTCCCTTAGCGTCTCACTCAAGAGATCCCAACTGATTCTTCTGTTTCTGCTCCAAACAGGACTATGAACTCCAAGCAGGCAAATACAGCTCTTCTCTGGACCCTTCCCTGACTGACTTTGCTGCAAAGAGGCTGCGTGTGACCCCCCTACAAGAAAGCATCCAGGCACAGGTAAAATGTTAAGATGAAGGTGTGGAAACCATTGTCTAGCTCCTTACTCAAGTCCCATGTGCTCTGCAAGGCCTTAAATCCACTCTGATGGCCACAGCTGATTATGGTTCTCATCTCAAGGACAAATGTCATCAGGGATCTCTTTGTCCAGAGCAGCATGTGAGATCCAGAATTAGGGCTGTGTCTGGTACCTTTGGTCGAGATTGCTGGTGATGCCTCATTGCCACATTGTGTGTGAAGATAAAACTTACCAGGGCAGGTGTGTGGGCTTGCACAGGCATCTCTCGTTGTAGGTGAATTTGATGTTCTCCTCCAAACCCTTTTATTTACACATTTCCTGCATTTGGGATCAACCGATTGTTGTAAATTGTTATTCTTTTGCCAGACCTCCCTTGAGACTTGGGTATTACTTGGTATATAAATATAAAACTGTTGCCTCTGTAGAAACAGCTCTATTTCCAGAAGAATCCAAAACTTTTTCTAGGAGTGGTTTAGAGGAGGCGTTCAAACCTTTGTCTCAGCCCTGCAGAAGCATGGCAGAGTGCGGGTCATTTTGCACCTTTCTGAGGATTACTGCTGAATGGTGTTTGCTGTGTCACATCTTCTCCAAACCCGGGGACCTGTTTTACTAGTGCATTAAAGACTGACTTCCCTCTACCTGGGCAGAAGAGATGAGCAGCTACTGGGGACAGGACTGAGCCAGAGCTCCTCTGTGCTCTTCCCAGTTACACCCCTGTTCTCCTGCATCACCTTGGGCTGTGTGCCAGCTGCCATCCATGTGTGGACCAAGGTGAATTTGGAAGTCTGGAGCCTGTGTAGGCCAGCCCGCACCTGACAGGCATACAAATAAAGGGGACAGGATCTCCTACGTGAGTCCTTAGACTCTGTGTCTCTCTAGAAAGTCAGATGTGAAGACACCAAGCCCTGGAACAGTGCGGTACACCAAGTGCATTCGGGTGAAAGGAGGGGTGGGAGAGTGTGCCATCCAACAGACCTGCATCAGGGTGAGGCGGACAAGGCTCTCAACCGCTGTTTCTTTTTCAGGAAAATGACGTAACCAAGCTCTACATGGAACTGGCGGCAGAAAATAAACAGCAGCTCAGCCGGCTGGAGTTTGCCAAGAAGATTGTTGAGAAGGTACCAGCTAACAATTCCTTGCAAGATGGGGGGTTGAAGTGATCTTTCCAAAGCTGTCAGACATAAGTTCAGCCTGGCATCCCCTTGCCCCTCCCAGAATCTCCACATCCAGGAGTGTGGAAGAACAGGAATGGAAACCCCTGTGAGAAAAAAAGACCACGAGTAATCCCAGTTTCACTGACACTGATCTTAAATTCTGACTTTCATCACCTCTGTGGGCCTTCTTTACTGAAGCTGTGGTTTATAGGGCTCTAAAGTCCCATTCTCAGCTGTATCTAATCAGTGTGCACAGACCAAGAATTTCAGATTCATCTGTGGATGTGGCTGGAATTTAGTGCTCACAACCTTCTGGAAATGCTTCAAAGCAATAGGACTTTTATGCCTTTCTAGGGCTTGATTCACCTGTAGGAAAGGTCTCTGGTCTGGATGACTTTCAGTGTGCTCGGGAAGGACAAGAGATTAAACTGGGGTGCTGTGTGATGCTGCCATGAACCCCCTGCACAGCGGGGACTGGCCATGTTACCCTCCCTCAGCTGCGGATACAACAAGGCAGCACAAAGCACCTTTGTGGGGTGCTGCAGAACCTCCCTGAGAAGGAGAAGACACACCAAGTCAGTTAGTTGAGATGGTGGGAATGTGTCCTCAGTTGACATTTACAAATAGCCTTATTTGGAGGCTTCCCAGGGATTCTGTGCCTGTTCTGTCTCTTACCGTGCCTTGTCATGGAAAAAGCTTCTGCGCCAGATTCGAAGAGTGACTTGGTTTCCCTGCCTTTTTTTTTTTTTTTTAAGTCTTTATTGTTCTTCCCTTGCAGAAGGAAGTGCATGAGGACATTGAAGCTGTACACAAGCAAACACAGCAATCTGAAAACAAAGCCACAAGAAGCAGGGAATCTGAGGGGTTGAAATCACAGCTGGTGGAGGAAAAGAGGAAAGTGGCCAAGATTGAAGAGGACCTGGAGGAACACAGGAACAAGCTGCTAATGTTGAAGACTCAGAAGCCGATTGAAAGAGTGGAAGAAAAGGAGGTGATAGAATATTACAGAGACCCACAGGTGGAGAGCAACCTGTCTAAGATGGCACAGCAGATTGAAGAGGAAAGCAAAAAGAGGCAGAGCCTGCAAGAAGACATTGAAATGATGAGCCAGAAGCTTGCCCAGATGGAGAGTGAGAAGAAGGTCATTCCTGCCCAACTCCTCACCAAAGAGATTACAAAAATTGAGAAAGATCCCAGCCTGGAGAGCCAAGCAGCCAGTCTTCGTCAGGAGATCAAACGTCTCCAGGAGGAAAGCTTGGCTGCTGCTTCCGAGCTTGAGCAGCGTAAGAGAGAGCTGCACATGCTGGAGCGAAAGCAGCCCAATATCCGAGAGAAAGTGGTGGTGAAGGAGTTGATCAAACTGGAGAAAAGCCCAGAAATGCTGAAGTCCGTTAGGACCCTGCAGCTACAAATTGATGAGGAATCCTTCAAGAGGAAGTCTGCAGAAGAAGCAATAGTGAAGGTGAAGAACAAGATTGAGGAGGTGGAAAGACTAATTGAAACAGCAGAACCCAAAATTATTGTTAAGGAGGTGAAGCAGGTAGAGCAGGACCCAGAGTTACTGAGAGAGTCTTCCAAGCTGAAAACTCTGATTGAAGAAGAGAGGAGCAAGAACTTGATGCTTACAGGTGATCTGGGAGAGCTGCAGAGCCAGTACAGTATTGCAGAGAAGCAAAAACCAAGGGTAGAGGTTAAAGAGAGGGTCAACGAGATTTTCCTGGTGGATCCTGAAACGGAGCGGCAAATTGCACACCTGAAAAGGGAGCTGCAGGAAGTTACTCTGAAAAGGGCAAAGATTGACAGTGAAGTGGAAGAGGCCTTAGCAGAGCTCAATGTCCTCAGGTCACAGAAGCCAGTGGTGGAGCTTAAGGAGGTTATAGAAGAGGTGGTGAAACATGAGAAGAGTCCAGAGATTCTTAGAGAAATTGACAGGCTGAAACAACAGCTCAATGAACTAGTGAACACCAATGGCAGGACCCAAGAGCAGCTCATTAGGCTGCAGGGTGAAAGGGATGAATGGAAGAGGGAGAGATCCAAGGTGGAAACCAAGCTGGTCAACAAGGAAGTCATCCGATATGAGAATGACCCGCTCTTGGAAAAAGAAGCTGATCGCCTCCGTCAAGAGGTGCGTAACATGTCTCAAAAGAGGAGAGCTGCAGAGGATGCAATCTATGACTTGCAGAATAAATACATGCTACTGGAGAGGCGAAAGCCAGAGGAGAAGGTAGTTGTTCAAGAGGTGATACTGACTCAAAAGGATCCAAAGCTCCGAGATGAACACAACAGGCTGAGCCGGAGTCTGGATGAGGAGGTAAGCAACAGGCGTCGTCTGGAACGTGATGTGCAACAGGTTCGTGCACTGGTGGAAGAGCAAGAGAAGTTGCTCAACTTTCAGGAGGATAGAAGCAAGAGGCTTGCACTGGAGAAGGAGATGAGACAAATTACCTTGCGAATAAAGGAGCTGGAGGAGACCCCAGCCCCAGTGCAAGAAAAGATCATTATGGAAGAAGTGGTCAAGTTGGAGAAGGATCCAGTGCTCGAACAGTCTGCCAGCAACCTGCGCTTGGAGCTGGACCATGAGAAGATGGAGGTGCTGAACTTGCAGAGAGAATGCAAGAACCTGCAGATGCAAGTTGATGTCTTGCAGAAAACAAAATCCCAGGAGAAGACCATCTACAAGGAGGTGATTCGAGTGGAAAAGGACAGAGCACTGGAGAGTGAACGTGCGCGCATCTGGGACCTGCTGAACAGGGAGAGAGGAGCCAAGCAAAAGGCAGAGGAGGAGGTACGGCGGCTCAGGGAGAAGATCGAGAGAGCTGAAGGCATGAAGAGGACATGGGCTCGTGAAGAGACAGAGCTGCAGAAAGCCAGGAACCTGGCCATCCAGGAGAGAGCCAACTTGGAGAGTGAACTGCGGGAGCTGGAGAGGCAGAAGCAGCAGAAAGTCCTCTTCCTTCGGGAGGAGTCCAAACTGCTCAACCAACGGACTGAGAACGACAGGCAGAAGAAGAAGCAGCTGGAACATGAGTTTTCCCTGTTGGAGGCAGACATCCTTAGAGAGAAGGACCAGATCTACAACAAGGAGAGGTTCATTCGAGATCTCCAGTCACGGGTCAACCGGGAAGAAATCAATCATGAGACCCAGATGAGAGAGACAAACCTCTCCACCAAGATCTCTATCTTGGACCCTGACACAGGGAAGGATATGTCCCCTTACGAGGCCTATAAGAGAGGTATCATAGACAGAGGCCAGTACATCCAGCTGCAAGAGCTGGAGTGTGACTGGGAGGAAGTCACCACCCTGGGCCCAAATGGGGAAGTCTCACTTCTCCTTGACAAGAAAAGTGGGAAGCAGTACTCCATCGATGATGCTCTAAGGCTGAGGAGGATCACAAAGGAGGAGTACCAGTTGTATCGGGATGGCAAAATTCCCATCTCTGAATTTGCCTTGCTGGTGGCTGGGGAATCCAAGCCTCCTCCGTCCCTCTCTATTGGCTCTATCATCTCCAAATCCCCGCTCTCATCACCCACCACCCACCAAACCCAAACCTTCTTCCCCCCAGCCTCACAGAAGGGCTTCTGTGATGACACATCGCCTATTGCTGGGGTGTATGACACCACCACTGACACCAAGTACAACATCAAGACTGCTGTTGCGAAGAAGCTGCTTGATCCTATGACGGCTCAGAAGCTCCTGGAAGCCCAGGCTGCCACGGGGGGCATCATAGACCTCATTTCTCGGGACCGTTTCTCAGTCCACAAGGCGATCGAGAGGGGGCTGATTGACAGGACCTACATGCAGAGACTGCTCAATGCCCAGAAAGCTTTCACAGGGATTGAGGACCCAGTGACCAAACGAAGGCTGTCTGTAGGGGAAGCAGTTCAGAAGGGATGGATGACCAAAGACAGCGCTTTCCCCTACCTAGAGGTCCAGCATCTAACTGGAGGGCTCATCGATCCTAAGAAAACTGGTCGCATCCCCGTGCTGGAAGCTGCCCAGACAGGGATGATAACAGGCGACCTGGCCAACAGACTCCATGATGAGTCCAACTATGAAAAAGATCTCATTGACCCTGTCACTAAAGAGAAGATAAATTACAAGGAGGCCATGGCCCTCTGCCAGAAGGATTCGCTGAGCAGCCTCCTGCTGCTCCCGGCCACATCGGAAGGGTATCAGCGGTACCACCAGGCGAGCCGTTCCCCCAGGCTCTCGCGGTTCAGGCATTGAATGGGTTCAGGCACGTACTGGATCTGGTTCCTTCAGGAGTTCATCCCTTCCAAACACCTCTCCCCATGGAGGCAGCAGCGATCACAGGAACGGAGCGTCTAGCATTTAGGGCTGCATACTCTTCTGTCTTAGCTATCTGCTTCCCAACGCAGCTTGGCCGTGTGCGGAGGAAAGCGTGATGGTGAGCACATAAGGGCTTGACACACCGGGGTCCCCGCAGTCCCCCGGGTGCTGCTGTGACAGCAAAGGGGGGTTGATTGCGAGAACTCCACTGGCAGTCGGTTAAACGCAGTTATGCCCAGAAAGGGGGGAGAGCCAGAGTGTTGGGTCATTCTTCTGCATGCAATAAACATAGAAAGTGTGTCTCTGTGGCTGTGTTGTCTCTGCAGGCTCAGGCTGCAAAGCAGCCGAAGGCACGGCTTGTCCTCCCCCCACGCAATTCTGTGCCCTGCAGCCCAATCTACCAAAGGGTTTGCAGGCTCTTGCTCCCCTTAATCTCACAGCGCTGAACCCCCTGCATTTCTTCTGCCTGTGAGTCCATATTTTTGAAGATTTTCTTGACTCGCCATCCCTGGAAGTATTTAAAAGACGGGTCGACATGGTGCTGAGGGACATGGTTTAGTGGTGGTTTTGGCAGTGTTGGGTTCATGGTTGGACTCAATGATCTTAAAGGTCTTTTCCAACCTAGACGATTCTATGATTCTAAAACTGAAAAACAATGGGACTTGCTCCTTGGCTATTTGGACACCTCTGAAAGAGGGACTTGGTTGCCAACGGGTGCAGTTCCAGGTTATGTTTGATCCAGTCTAAGTGCGGGCAGCTACTGAATGGAGCAGCCCCCCTGTCCCCTCCAGCTGCCTGTCCCTGGTGCCTCTCTGCCTGCGGACCTGTGATGGTGTTGGCTGCACAATGACCTGTGTCACTTCACTGAGCTGTTGGCAGAGGAAGCCAAGCCCCAGGCAAAACCAAACCCTGTTGAAGTAGATTATTTTGGCACCTTGTCTGGTACCTGTACAGAGGCAGATGAGCTGCAAGGAAGGGATGACCTTCAGTAGCAGACTGATGACGCTTGCAGTCAACGGTGATGTGAAACTGCTCTCTACAGCCCTTGGCCTTGTCTGCAGGAGCCACCCAGCGTACTGGAAAGTCTGCACTTGCTATTTCTTTAGGTGAGCTTTCCCTCCTCTGTGTAACTTCCACTGCTCAGCCCTTGCTGAAATGAGCAAATCTACCTCCCAGATGCTCTTCCCTGGTATCTACCCCACTGCGGAGCATCCCCTGGCTTTGCGGGACGAGAAAAATTGATTTCTATTGATGTGAGCTGCTCTTCTTCCTCTCCCAAGGGCTCTTTTAGCTGACGCTGTTTGGGAACTCCAGCAGACCCAAAATAATCCATAAGGGTAGAGGTTTTCTCCCCCTCCTTTCCCCATCGGAGCAGCAGCATAACCTCTATTTCTATATAGCCTAGCTGGGATTTGAAGTCTGGGCTCCAAGAAGAAATTGTTCCCCTGCTGGCAAGCTCAGCACAACAACAGGTCCTGTTACCTTCCTGCTGGTAGGTGGTACTCAGCACTAATAATCTGAGTCCAGCTACAGAAACACCAAGTTTCCAGTCCAAGATGTGCCCAAACTCTGCCCCATGCTCTGCAAGGTCCGTGTTTATTGTCAGGCCTATGGTTGGTGTCTGTGGCCACCTCAGCTGCCATACAGGGCAATTTTTTGGTTTGAAATGGGGTGAACGCTTGCACACACCCCAGAGCATCTGTTCGCAGCCTGTTTCATCTCGGTAGAGCGCTGCTGGCACACGGGGCACTGTGCATCCCCCAGTGGCTGGTCTGGACCAGCAGCGAGGGCTGGAACTGGGCTTTGATGGACCACAGGATGCATTGGGAGAGAAACCCTGGCCTGCCCTCCTGCCAAGGAAAGCCCAACAGTCCTCGGCGCACAGGAGCACAGCCAGGTGAGCATCGCGTCCCAGTGCGACCAAGGAGCCCTGGGCCAGTGTGGCTCCCAGCAGTCCTCGGGTCCTAGCTCTTCAAACCTGCTGGGAGCAGCCTTGCTGTGCTTTGGTTTTCTTCCCTTTGGCTGGGTGAAAGCAGGGAGGATCCGTCAGGAATGGGGCTGTTGCCTTTTCTGCAGCTCGGCGCTGCTGGACAGGTGAGTTTGCTGCCAGCTTTGCCCTCCCCCAGCTCCGTGGGGCAGGTGCTGGGCTCTCGGGCTGCCCTCCTCACGGCTGCTCCCCTTGCAAAGGGGATAAAACATGTTTGTTTTTAAAGCAGTGTGATGTTCACGTGGGGACTCTTTCCCGAAGTGCTGGCTAAATAGTTTTGGGGAATGCTCTGTAACTAAGGAACTTGGAGTTTTAGTAATTAGGCAATCAGTTAATCATTTTGGATAAAGTGCTCCCTAACAGCATGGTGGGAGGTATTTACCTAGGGCTGGGTGAAGGTGTCAAGAGACTATTAGGTGGCTGAGCAGTCTGGCTGGCTGAACAGTCTCCCTTGAAGGCTGGTCTGCCTTTTGTTTCTGTGGAAAAAAAAAAAACAAACCACTAAAAAATCCTTTTCTGTGCTGTCAAATGGTCCTGATCCGCAGAAAAAAAGCTTGCATCGTGTCCTCTTGATGTGTCCATAGGAAGCACCACACCAGCAGACCCAGCTGTCTGGCAGGGTTGCGAGTTGCTCGGGAGGAGCTTTTCCTCCCTTTTTGGGTGCAGGATGATGGTGCTGCATCGTGGCTCTCCCAGAGCAGTTATTTTAACACAGCTGTTGTTGGTTCCCTTTTCTGGCGATGGGGTTGGGTCATAAATGTTTGAAATTCAGCCTGTCGCTTCATTTTGTTGGTCTAGATGAGCTGTAGTATTTTTATTTATGTTTCTGGATTGGATGAATGTCCTTGGTATTTATTTCTTAATGCAGATCGTTAAAAAAACCCCAACAAATAACCAACAAACTCTTCTGCAAACAGTTTGTCTGGTACAACACGAGCACTTGTTTGCGGAGAGCAAACAACGGAGCGTTGTCTGTACAAAATGAATTGATTTAAAACATGTATGCAAAGGCAGGGAAATGATTGACAAAGCAGAATTCATCCATGTCTCAGAAACGTGCCCCTGTGAGCTGGCTGTTATCGTCCAGAGACCATGAGATGCTGCAGGACAATTTTCCTGCCACACGAGGAAAGTGGCTGCGGGAGCCCAGCTGCCTGCTCTCCCTTGCTCAGTCAGCAAACCAGCCCTCCCACACGTGAACAGGACAGCTTTTTCCAGGCAGCCGCTCCGGCGTGGCTCCTAACAACAGCTTCAAAAGCGAAACAACCCCCACCTGCCCCAAAAAACCTGATTTGTGCAAATTGCGGAGGCGAGAGATCTCCCCAGGTCCCAGTGGCTTCTAAACCTGCAGGGGAAGCAGGGCCCGGAGGGAGGCGAGCAGCAGGCCCCAGGGTTTCGCTGCTGGGGTCTGTCAGGAGGTGCGGCTGCTACAGTAGGGGTGACAAAGGTCTTTTCGATGTCAGGAATTAAGAAGAGCCACCCGCTGCCTTTTGTTGGGTGGGGAGAAGGAACGAATGGTGGAGGAAGGCAAAGGACAAGAGAGTTTGGCTTTAGGCAGGTCTTGGGCTGAGATGAGCTTTTTCAGGAGGGACTCCAAAGGTTTCTCTCCCCTGTGCAAATTCTCTGGTATCTAGTAGGTGGGGAGGGAGTTTGTTCTACAGCTGTGTGTGCTGCCGTCTCTCTCCTTTACTCCGTTGTTTATCTGTCATGAGACTCTGGGAATGTGATAGCTTTTGAGAGCTGTCAGGTCGTGCTGAGCTCAGCTCTTAGGTGGGCACACGTGTGCACATGCATGAAAAACTGGAGTGCAGAAGTTTGGCTTCCCTAAGTTAGAAATCTGTCTTTTCAGTATTTAAAAAGTAGAACGTAACTCTGAATGGCTTTGTGGCAACTTCTGACGGAAAGCAAGCCCATCTTACTGTACCGAGACAGCACTGGGCTGCAGAACCATCAGCCCCTTGTTCCACAACAGAATTGAGAGCACATCTCTGCACCTGCCAAGGATTTGGGCCGGGCAGGATAAAAGAAAGAGGGCAGGAGATGAGGAAGGGAGAAGAGCTCTGTGGAAAAAAGGACCAGCCAGACTGTCCTGCGTCACTAGCTCCATGGGCCGCGCCAAACAATAAACACCGAGGTCTGTGAAGAAATGACAAACCTTTATTTTTTTTTCTGTACTGGAAGAAAAAAAAAAAGATGTCAAAACCACACCAAAAGCTAGTGACAGTTCTCCAAACATTTGAACAGCAAAAACATTTCCAAGACAATGAAGTGAAGGAAACAGCAGTACATCTGGTGCGATGATGGAAAGGCAGTGTTTTCGCTGTTACTGTTTCCAGACAATACGCAACAAGTTCTTTAAGCAAACTGGATCTTTTGGCTTCTTGGTCCCAGCTAAGGCACACATTAAGATACCCGATAGCGCCCTTCAGCTTGTGACACAGCAGAATGTCAGCTCTGTTGAACACCTCAGGTTAAACAACTTGTCTGCTGCTGACAAGCCCAGGCTTTGGTAACGGCAGCAAAGGGCTGAGCAGAGAAGCGCTCCCCTAGCCGAGTGGAGCTCCAGCACGCCCTGGTGTCAGAAACTGCCGGTGACAGACCTGGGGATGCTCCAGAGCTGGAGAGACAGAAATCATTGTGTCACCTTAGCTCGCTGAGTAATACAAGGACAACATTCTGAAAGATGTGCTCTCATCTACATTTCAGTGTTTTATGCTGATAAATACCCCACACCCTTTTCCACATGACCTCTTCAAAACAGCTCTGCTGGCTGTAACCTAGACAAACTTTCCCCCAGCAACGGGCTGAGAGTCTCTAAACGCAAGAGTGTCCCTTTCCAGGCTTCTCAGGAGGAGTGAGACGCCAGGTCCCAGCCAGCCGCTGCTCAGTGCCCAAAATCAGATCTGCACTGACACCCGGAGGAGCAAGCGCATGGGGAGAGCTGCGTCTTCTCATCTGCAGTGTCTCTGCAGCACGCGTTGCTCCTCAGGGCTCTGAGGGCTTCTCCAGACGAAGTACTGGTGACTGAGGGCTGTCTTGGCTGAGATGCGCCTGCTGGGATCATACAGGAGCAATTGCTGCCAAGAGAAAAACCCAGCAGATTTAGGCTTTTAAAAAAACAAACAATCGATTGCACCTGCCCATGGCTGTGCCCAGATGCAGATGTTGGTCCTGCCTTTTTCCCTCTCTGGCCTTCAGGAGTAACTCACAGCTGAAGTTACCGTGTGGATTACACTAGGAGGGTCTCTTGACCCTTGATGCAGTGGTTTCCTAGAGGAACCTGCACTGACAGCCCCACTTCAGAGCCAGGACTGAGCCCTATTTGATGATCTGTTGTTTCTGCAATGGCAGAGATGAGCATCAGAGCCAGATCAGCTAACGCACTTCTGGGTAGATCCGTCCCAAATATCCCTATTCTTTGCCCAGTTTGGAAAGGTCTTGTTTGTCCCTGGGTCTTGTTCTGGGCCCTCACTCACCACCAGTAAGTCTCTACCGTCTCGATCTAAGTTGGGAACAATTTCCTTCATCTCCTTCCTTGCCCACCGGGGAAAGTCCCTCTTGTAGTCAGGCAGCTGGGTCACCCCAGGCCAGGTCACCTCGGTGGGAGTGCCCAGGGTGCGAAAGATCCGGAAGAGCTGATCAATCTCAGAGTCCCCTGGAAACAGGGGCTTCCTGGTCACCTGGAGGGGGAAAAAAAAAAAAGTCCTGGTCCCACCTTTCCATCAGCTGTGTGCACTATTTCCTGCTGCAAGCAACCTTTTGTCCCAGCAGATGCAAACAGCTGCACAGACTAGAGCAGTTACGATGCAGCGATTCTGCCAGGCAGTGGCTGGGGAGGTCCCGGGTGGGTGTTTGCTTGTCTCCATGGATCTGTGCTCCTCTGAGGCTGTCCCTCTTTCAGCCTGTCCTTTATCCCTCTCCGTCTCCAATTTCCTAAAACATCCACTTTTGCAGGCTAGCTCCCTCCCTGCCTACTCACCCAGGCTCTGCTGATCTGCAGCTCAGGGGCTTTGGGAGCTAAGGATGGTGCTATTACACTGCAGGGGTAACAAGAGCTCTTCAAGGTGGAGCATGGACCCCTAGGAGATAACACCCTGCCATGCTATGAAGTGCTAGTTTTCTGCAGCCCACTGCAGGGACATCCGCAAGAGAGTCATCTCCTCCCAGGATCAAAATACTGCAGCAACAAGACTGAAGTTACCTCTTCTGCATGGACAAGCATTGCGTTCCCATACACCTGGAACCACAGCCGGACTACAGAGGCTTCTTTGCCTTCTGCCAGGCCCCTGAGGGTGGCAGATTTCCTTTCGAGCCCACAGCTAAGGATCAGCTAACCCTCAGCTTCGATTTTCCGTAATACACACCCCAGCACAGGGTGGAACCACAGTATCACAGACGTTCTGCATCTTGTCCCTCCTTCCCCACTTCCCATTGCAGCTGCATCCTCCCTGCTCATTAAAGAGACTATTTAAACCCATTCTACCATTTCTGCAAAGATGCAGCCGATGCTCCAGATATCCACAGCAGTTGAATAGTATTTGCATCCCAGCAGTATTTCAGGGGCTCGGTACCACAGAGTCACCACCTGGTAAGGAACCAACAAACAAGCTTTGTCTAGTTTCCCTGGGTGAAACTAGAGGCGTGGGATCTTCTCTTCTTTGCTGTAACACAGTGACTGTACAAATCAGAGTGCGCCGAGGCCTTGCTCAATTAAAAAACACCTCAGTGACAGCAAGATTGGGATTAAGAGATTATTCTTCAAGAGGACACACTGGAACAAATAAATATAGCCCACGCAGAGAAGGTGGGAACCCAGCTTGCAGGCAAGCTAGGGGTAGAAGCAGTGAGCACACTTTGTGGGGACATGAGGTAATCCCTTAGCTGCAGTTTAGGTTAAAAGCACGTGCCTGGGCACAGCTGTGCTGCAGCTACGGATGAGTAACTTGTGATGCTGCTGCTGTTCACTCACTATGGATTGTGTATCCCACTCTCAGGTGGCAGGAAATCCCAACAATACCTCGTGAGTGTATGTGCGCAGGGGGACTCCAAAAGCTCTTGCCAGTCCAAAATCAGCCAGCTTGATTGCTCCTGCTTCGTTAATCAGCAAGTTCTGTGGCTTCAAGTCCCTGTGGATGACTCTGTGTGAGTGGCAGAAGCTCACACCCTGCAGCAGCTGGAAAAGGTAGTTCTAAGGAGAGAAGAGATTTCAGACAAAGCCACAATGAAACCACTTTGAAGGCTGGATCATGTGAACCAACACACTTTGTATCATTCCTAGACCTGAATGGGAAAAAAGACCTTGCTATAATGCTACACCAGACTTGTGGGCCACAAAGCGAGATGGGCTGGAGAGCCTGGACGCAGCTGGGAAATAAATGTGCTGAGCAATAGTGCCGCGAGGTTTTCCCAGCTGAAATGTTTGAGATCTGAGAGGCTGAATGCCGCCAGCCAAGGATGAATCTCTTCCAGATGCAACCCGGGTAAGAGCAGCTCAGCCCAGTGCTGGCTCTGCCCAGCAGAAGGCAGCAAGGAGACACACTTTCTGCCCTGCCTGCCGGCACTCCTTCCACACTGTACCTTGACCAAGCTTAAAGGAAGCTCTCCAGTTCGGGGTGAGTCCATATATTTCTTCAGGTCCTGATTCAGATACTCAAACACCAGATAGAGCTTCTTCTGGCTGTGTACAACATCCAGGAGCCTGCAAAAGGAGTGCAAGCGCTCCCTTTAGTACCTTTCAGCAACTTCTCCCGACCTTCGCAAATACCCAGACATCCCTCCTCCTACAGACGTCTCTGCTCTCCGAGTCCTTTGGAACAGAGAGGCAGATATAAAAGCAGTATCTAGTATAGGGCAGCAGCAGCTTGGACCAGCCTGTGTTGCTGGGGTGAAGTGGCAGTGCTGTGGGCTATCGCTGCAAACCAGGGAAGTGCAAATGATTGCTGTATTTTCCTGTTTATTTTGCTCCTGTCTGTGCAGTCAGGGAAGGACAGGAAAACCCCTCTTGCTGCCTGTACCCAGAGCTTCCCGAGCAGGGGCTCATCAATGAGCTGGGGGTGGAGGGGGTGGGTTCATGCAGGTCTTACCTGACTATATTGGGGTGCTTCAGCTCCTTCAGCAGTGAGATTTCTCGGATCGCGGTGCTGGGGACGCCCTCCGTCTCCCTGCAGCAGAGACAGGCTGTACAGCACCCCGTCCCCCGGTGGGACCCCGCAGCCTATCGGGGTCCTGTGTCCCTTCTCCCTTCCATTATACCCCACCACCTGCCCAGGGGAGGGCCTCTCACACCGGGCGCCCCAAGTTTGGGATGGAGTTGCGTGTGGGGTGGGCTGGGGTGATGCAGGGGGAAATGGAGGCATGGGGAAGGAGAGGGAAGGGGTGTCCTAGACAGTGCAAGTTCTGGGGCAGAGCTTGTTTGGGAGCACCTGAGGGCACATTTGGAGAAGCAACAACAGGGTTTAAATGCCCAAGCCTCGCTTTTTGGAGGTGGGCGGGAAATGAAAGCTCTTTGCCCCTCAGGCAGCTGCCTCCACCGTCCTGAAGGGCCATCATGGGGTACAGTCCCACCACCATGGCCCCTGGTCCACACTGACACCCCTCATCATGGAGACAGCCCAGGGCTGACCCAGGGGAAAAGTAGTAAGTTTTTATCTGCTCAGTCCCCAGCCTGGAAGGGTCAACACCGGCCCTGCTGGGAGGCCAGGCCCTACCACCACACCCCTGAGGGAGACGCCACCTCCCAAAATGGTGGCTACTTCCCCCTGCCCTGGGCCATCGCGCCAGGGCCAGGTAGCGCCAGGTCAGGCCCTGGCTGCTTTCATGAGCCAAGGGAGACAATTTTTTCCCTCACGTCAGGTTTTTTTGAGCCTCTCGCATCATTTTGGATATTGGGCTGGGGTGCAGAGCCCTCCTGCTCACTCCCATGGTGGGGCTGGGGCACTGCTGGGCTCAGCTGGCGGCCATCGCCCCACAGATGGCACCGCTGTCCCCAGAGGAGCCACTCGCCTTCCTCTCCCCAGCTTTCGCCTCAGCACCCTGTTGCCACCGCGCTGAGGCAGCAGTCGGCCTGGCGCCATGGCGGGCCGGGTGGGCACCATGCTGGGCCGTGCCATGGCAGCCCCAGGGCTGGGGCTTTGCCCCACTCACGAGTCCAGGCGGATCTTCTTGAGGGCCACCAGTTGCCCCGTGCGCTTGTTGCGAGCCTTGTACACCACGCCATAGGTGCCCTCCCCGATCTTCTCCAGCTTCTGAAACACCTCCTGGAAGGCGTCCATGGCACTGCCTCGGCCTAGCAATGGCAGCAGGGGTGGCTGGCACTGCTTTCTGAGGAGAAAAAAAGAAAAAAAGGGGAAACAGCTGAATAAGCAGAGGGTGTTTGCTCTCTCCGTGTGTCCCCTGAGCTGCTTTTGAGATCTGGGTTCGCCTTTGCTGCTCCCTCAGCACAGGGACCCCTGAATTGGGGCAGCTGCAGGCGGACAGGGCTGCCTGGGGCTTTTGGGGGTCTTTGGGCAGACCCAAAGAGCCAAACAGGCCATGCACCCACCGCCCAGGACTGGTTGCTTGCGACCCAGGTTGTGCCGTGTGCTGGCTGAAGCAAATAATCGAGCAAAACGGAGGGAAAGAGGTGCTTTGTGCCTGCGGGAAAGGCAGCGGGAACGCACAGGGCCAAGGGAAGCTCTGCAGCTCTCTTTGTACAGTGCCTGGCGTCAAGGGGATGCGGTGTCTAATTAGGGTTCCCTGGGACACATTCAAGTCAAACACATAGCAGAAATGTCTTTTTTTTTTTTTATTTCGGTCTTGCACAATTGTCCCTTGAACCTCCCCACCGTGGGCTGTGACGCTTGGTCAGCCTTTTGGAAGATGTCCTCGGGGTTGGGGGGGGATTAATCATTGACTTGACAGCTAACAGAAAACAAGATTAAAAAAAAATATTATGCATCATGGCACTAGGAAAGGTAGAGCCACGGGGACTGTCTTCTGGAGGGCTTGGGGGCTCCATGTCTCTGGGTGGGCGCAGCAGGACACAGCAGTCCACCAGCTGCTTGGGTTCACAGTGCAAACCCCAACTTCTAGGTGACCAAAAAAATGACAGATTTAGCCCATTGCTGAGCCACCAGGTCAAAATCTTTTCAAAATTGATCATGATTTTGCCAGTTTGAAAGAACCAAAGCATGGTTGCCCTGTGGCTGAAGAGGGATCCACATGGCCATGGCAAACTCCTGCGTGGGTTCTCCAGTGGTTTGTGATGGTTGAGTTTGCATTCATGTCTCCATCTGGTGTCATTGCTAAATTTGCTCTCTTCCTGGCTGGTTGGGTTTGTTTTTTTTTCTTTTTTCATAACACTTCTAGGAATCTGGTATTCTGGATATTCACAGTCCTGGTATCGTGGATATTCCAGTCCTGGCATCTTGGATATTCCTAACTCCCTGGCAAACCTGGCCATTTGGTTAAAATTTAAGCGCGGGGAGGAAGGTAGGAGAACAGACAGGAGACGAGGTATAAAAATAAACACATCATGACAGACATCACATCTCTTACAAAACCAGGTTAAAATCTGGCCTCTTGAGATCATGTTTTTGGACTTGGGATGAACTGAGCGTGTGCTGAGGCTGGGCTTTTGGATCTCCGTAACTGCGTGAAGAAAAACAAAGCTAAACTATAATTAAAGATTATAGCAAGCACTGCAATTACTGAGCCATCTCAGGCCCCTGAATGAAGCCTGCCGGTAACAGGGGACTTTGCCAATGCCTGTTGCATTTTGATCTGCTGCTGTGTATTGTATGGCTTCGATTCTTAATTTCCGAACAATTCACCAGAGAATCTGAGCAAAAGGCTGAAAAGGCTGTAGGTGGCTGAATTCCCCTGCAAACCACATTCCCAGCTCACTCCAGGTTCAGGGATTCTTATAGCACAGGAGAGTCTTCTCCCTCTTGCACTAAGATTTTATTCTCCTCTTACATTAGTGATTTTCTGTCTTTTTGTTTATGGTTTAATTCTGCTAGGTGGGCCCGGTACCATGTTCTCAAACCAGAGTGGTTCTGATGTAACTTCATCTCCTCTTCTTGCAACTTTTTCAAAGCCAAGCACTTCCTTACACACCCAGCACCTAGGAGAAGGAGGAAAATTGCATATCGCTAAATTTTCTTACATCATCTATGGGGTTTCTGCAGGGCCTAATGCATTTGCCTTAGCAACAAAGAGGTTTTTAATCAATAAAAGACAGGCTGCCTTCTCTTTTCATCTTTATTAAGGAAAATATCAATCAAAACCTTCAGCTGCTTCAAAAACATAGTGACTTAAGGTCTCCTAAACTCAGTTGTGTCAAGGAAGAAAGTCATGTGGTGGTTCTCAGGGCACTGCAAATATTTATTTTACAGCTAAAGTCAATTCCTCCCCTTAGACACCAGCTCCTGAAAACCGAAAGAGGCAGGTGCTACTGAAAATAGTGACTCTTTGTTCTTCTTGTTTCTTTGTTGGTCAGTCCAGATACGTGAGTGTTTTGACAGCAATGCTCCCATGTGGCAGCTGAGTCACAGTAACCAAACGCGTGCACTCACAGACCCGCAGCCGCACAGGGCTAACGAACTTTGCACTAATGCCCTTTACCTCCAATCTGCCAAAAGCCCAGTAGCCCACTGCACTTTGGTAGTGCGTGTGGGTGTGAGCTGTTTAACTCAAGATTCGTAGACTTCTCCTTTTTCTGACATCTCCACGCCTTGCCTTACAAAAGGACCAGTATAACTCAAGTGCTCCCCTTCCTTAACCACACTTTTAAGCAAACAACAAACCTGCTTCCCAGAACTATTTTCAGTGATGACACCTGGCGTGAACGGACAACCCACAGTCACATACTGACTCACAGTCTTCAAGTGTTTCCCTACTTAGTGACTTGACTTTGCTATTTGCCACGGGAAAAAGCAGTATGTTGCAAGCCCACCTTCTAAATTTACTTTTAACATATTTGTTGCAAATGGCAGCGCTAGGACCGGTTGGTCCTTGCTCGTCTCAGAGCTGCTGTCAGGACGTGCTGTTTCCCATCCACTTCTGCCTCTCGTTGAAGTATTTCCTCTGCTCCTGTATGGCTTGTTCCAGCAAGGGCACATTCATCCCTTCCACGCAGGTCAATATTCGTGCCTTTACCACGGGACCCTCACCTGGGAATATAAACAGGAAGCTTCTTTAGAAAGAAAAACAGACGGAGCAGCTTGGAAGCAAACAGAGAGGCTCAGAGGCAAACAGAGAGGTTCCCTCAGGCAGCATATGGCTCCAGCTGGCCAAATAACCATAGCCTGAGAATTTGCAGGAGACCGGATTGGCCATGTGCCTCAACCGACACGAGCAGCAGGCCCGGGAGCAGGTTAATTCAGTGACGTGCTTTTCCTCTGCCCTGTTGGCTACAAAATACTGGTGGCTGACACTGCGCTCTCCTTGCGCTGGGGAATGCTGAGCCCAGGACACGGTGCCAGTGCCTGTCATGCAACTTCTCTCTACTTTGTGGCTGGATGAAGGTTGGTTTTCCCTGTCTAAAAAGCATTAGGGATGGGTCTAAGCTCATTTCTGAATACCTCTGTGCAGACAAGAAGAGGACAGAACAAAGCTGGGCTTAGAAGAGGCTTAATGATGACTACAACCAAGAGTTCATTGGTGGCATTCAAATGGTAACATGGAGCTGCACTAAAGGGGCCAAACCTTGGTGACCCAGCCACCGTCTCAGCCTACTCCCCTTTCACCCCTGCAAAACGGGGCCAACTCACTCCTAAGCTGCGATGACCAAAATAACATGTCTTTCTAAAGGAATTTTGCAGCAGTGGCTTAGCAGGTCACTGACCAGACACCACGTGCAGGTGGCTTTCCACATGTCACCGAGGATTTCAAGGGCACGAATGCAATTACTTCTTATAAGGTGTGGCCAAGACAACACTTGGGATTTGCTTCACAACCCCACGGCCCAGCCCAGATCAACTCCCCACGCAAAGCACCGTGCAGCTGGAGTAACGCTCAGGGCACCCCAGAAAAGGACAACAGGGTGCCCTGCGTGACAGAGCCTGCCTGCATTCCTCACGCCCCGTGTCTGAGGGCAGGGATATAATTAGAGCCTTTCAAGGATGGCAAAGACCAACCCAGCCAGCTTGCAATGAAGTATTGCTGCAATCAGCCACGTTTGGAGGGAAGACAACGTGGTGGCTGGTAATGATGCCAGAAGGCTTTAGCACAGGTTTCACAAGCTCAGTGACGCTGCTGAGGCACTTCTTGTTTCTAACAAAATCTGTGCGAGAGCGCCAGATTTCCACCAAGATAAGGGTGGCACTTCTCATGGTCAACGGGAAGAGTCAGGCTCCTCCGGCCCTCAATGACATGCTCGTGTGACCAGAGGCGCCCGCAAGAGATAAGCCTGCCTTAGCCAATGCTAGCCTCAGTGACGGTGTGTCTCACCACACACCCAGAGAGCCATGAAGGAGCTGATGCACCATGAACAGCAGCGAAGGGCACTGGTTCCTGGAGGATTTACCTTCCCTGTGTTCGGCCTCTCCCAGGACCACGTAGCGAGATCCCAGCTGGGCTTGGAATGGCTCCACAAACTTGGTGTCAACACAGACGTGGTACTGAGCTGAGCTGTGCTGAGCGGCGAGAACGGCTTTGGACCGGGCCAGGTCGTAGCTGCATAACCTGGGAACGATCGATTTGGGAAGCTCAGGGGTGGGGATACAACAATTACAAACAGAGGGAGGAGGGTCAGCCAGTGAAGGAAAGGCCTTGCCTGCAAGGAGAGCGGGGTACCCTTCTCACCTCCCAAATGTCCTCAGCACCTCCCCCTCTGGGACTGAGCTGTTGATCTCCCACGGGAAGTAATAGACACCAGCATTTGGCAGCATCTTGCACAACCGCCGCTGGGCCTGCAGCAAAGCAAAAGATCTGAGTTCATACCACCCTAATACCTGGCATAAAGAGGGGCTACCTTTCCCACCTGCAATCCAACAAAAACAGCAACAGGCAGCCCACCAGATCCTCCACGTCCACCCCAGGCTACGGGTTGAGAAAGGTGAAGGAAATGGAAAAAATGGTGATTGAGAAGTTCGGAGAGTGTGAGGGACTGAACTGCAGAACCAGACCCAGCTGCTGGGGTGGTGGGGTACCACGCAGCAAGATTTAAGGTACGATCCCGAGTCTGTTCTCATGCTGCAGGATAAGAAATTCTGGTAGTGTCTGATCCAGCAGCTGGAGAACAATTACTTGGATACAATCCAGCCTAGTTTCACCAGTAGTCTAGTAGGGTTTAGAAGACAGCGATGAGTGAGAACGATTCACCCCAAGACAAGACTCAGGTGGGACTTTCTGGGAGCTCCAGCAGTGGAGCAAGGCTGGCAGAGGCAGGCCAGTCACAGCATAAAGCATGCGGAAAAGCAGGAATGCAGAGCAGCTTCGGCAAGATTTTAATTCTGCCCAGCCAGTGCCATAGCCACGCTGTTGGCTGTGCCACAAAGTGGCTTCTTTTGGCACTGTTTTCCCTCCAACATGCCATGCAGGGTGCCTGTGTTCGGTGCATTTCCATGCTCCATTTACTGCTTTTCTCTCTGGTTTCTTGCCCCGCTGGGGGGGACCCCAAGAGCCGCACAATGGCCCAGGCAGGGAGTTCTGCAATTCAGACAAGCGGGGCCGCCCCACGGGGTTTGGGGAACCCCAGCACTGATTATGCAGCAGTGGGGACAGGCTGAGCTGCAACCCTGTGGCTTTAATGCTTGGTGCCCCGTGCCCGCCCCAGGCATCGCTCAGGGCTGTGAAACCTCTCTGGCAGGGTCCCAACCAGCAGCAACGGAGGTGGAATTCCGGCTCCATGTCCTCTGCAGGTCCCTGCACCTCCGCCTCGCCTCACCCAGGCTTCAGAAGCAAGTTCAATTCTGCGCCACCTGAGCGAGGTGAAGGCCGTCTTCCATCGCTCAAGTTTTGCTCCCGCATCACGCTGCGCGGCAGGAGGGGATCAGCCAGGAATGCAAGATGCTTGATGTGCATTTAATGACTTAATGCACTTTTTAACACAACCCCAACCGCCCTGTGCCGTGTGCCCATTCCATGCACCATTTAATGCACCTGCAGCCCCAGCTGCACCACACTACATGCACACTGAATGCACACTTGGACCCAAGTGTGGCACATTATACGCAGATTTAGCACACTACCTAATACAGTATTTAACACATGGTGAAATGCAGCATGCTATATGGGCACTCAATGAACTATTTATTTAATTAACTATTGAATGCCTGGCTGCAGCGTGCTCTATGTGCTCTCAATGTGGCATTAAATGCATGCCTAGCCTCAAACGCAGCCCGTTGTATTAACACACGCCCAGCCCCAGCTGCAAGACACTGTGTGTCTATTTAGCGGACCATTTCACGCTCGATTTAAGGCGGCGCCCTGCACGCACACCCAACTCACAGGGCACTGCTAGACCTTCCGTGCGGGATGTAAGGCGCGCAGCCCGCTGTGCGCACAGCCCAACGCGCCATTCAAAGCACGGGATCCATCCTGCCTGCTCGCCCGCCCTCCTCAGCCGCTGCCCGCAACAATTTAAAGCGCCATTAAATCGCGGCCGCCGCCCGGCCCCGCTTCTCACCGTCGCTTCCCTCCGCAGGCGATGGCGGTCACGTGGCCGTGCGTCGCGGCGTGGTGACGTTGCGCCGGGGGTGGGCGTGGCTGAGTGGCGGAGCGGAGGCCGGTGCGGGTGGCGGTGGGGTCGTCGCCGGTGAAGAGGAGGAGGACGATGATGAACGCGGACCTGCGGAGGGAGCGGGCTGCCGCCACTTTCCAGCCCGAGCTCCTCACGCATATCCTGGACGGCGGCGCCGAGCGCACCCGCCGCCGCAAGGAGATCGGTGAGGGAGGGCCCGGATGGGCCGCCGCCTCCTCTCCGGCCCCGTGCCCCCCATGAGGGGAGTGTGGGGGATGGTGGTGGGGCGTCTGCCCGCGTCGGGGGGCTGTGAGGAGGGGGAGACAGCCTGGGGCGGGGGCTTGGGGGGTCTCTGAGGGAGGAGGAGGTTTTAGGAGAGGGAAGTAGGGGTCGTATGGAGGGGAGAGGCTGCGAGGAGAGAGGGAGACCTAAGAGGGCGCCTCCGGGGAGAGGGAGACTGGGGTGACAGCGGGGGGGAGCCCCAGGGGAAGCGAGGGGACAGGGAGCCCCGGGAAGGGAGGCTGTGGAGAGAAGGTTTGCAGGCTGTAGAGGAGGGAGGGCGCGGGGAGGAGCTTTTGAGGAGAGGGGGGACTCCAGGGAGAAGGGAAGGCTGTGAGGAGGGAGCTTGCAGGTGGGGAAAACTATGAGGAAAGGGTTTGCAGGTGGAGGGGGCTGCCTGCAGGAAGGGATTTTTGTCATAAGGGGTTAGAGGGGAGCAGGAGCGGTATTAAGTCCCTGATCCCCCTCTGCTTCCCTTCCCAGAAAGGATTTGGGGTGGCCCTGTTAGAGCAATTTGTGTTTACCTCTCTCTCCCTTCCTCCAGGGGGTGAGAGGCAGCTTCCCATGGGCATTTCTCCAGGCCCCTCTCCCCTCTTTTTTCCTTCCTAGTACACTCTTGCCCAATAGTACAAATATGACCTGTTTCTTACCCGCCACTGCCATGCGATGTGAGATTAACGAAATACATCCGTCGTCTTTCTTTCCCAGCCCATGCTGGGGTGGGACTGTCAGAGGCTGGTGTTGTGTAACTTGTGTGCCAAAGGGGACATGGAAAGTCAGTGGCCTCTGGGTACCTTGGTTTCCAGTCAGCGTAGTGGGAATAATAGTTGTGCCCTTCTGCAAGGGGTTGTGTGGAGCGCAAAGTTCATGAGGCAGTCTGATCCGGCAGTAATAATGGCTATTTGAGGTTGTTATTGAGGGGCCTGCAGGTGTTATGTTAGTGAATTAACCTCCTGCCAAGTCTAGAGTGCTCCAAACTTAAAATGCTGTTTATGTGTGGAATGAGAGAGTGACCTGTTGCTAGAGTCCCTGTCTCCAAGAGCTTTGACTTCTTTCTGATTTAATTAAATTTTATTTTTAATTTTCTGATATCTCTACCTGGAGGTACAGCAAGTGAAATGCTGAATTGTTTCTCACCCACTGTCTGTTGGGGTTTGTGGAAACTGAGTTTGTTTTCCTCTTCTGTTCTGTCCCCAGAGGCCTTAGTTCTTAATGACCCTGACTTCCAGCATGAAGATTTGAACTTCCTGTCCCGTAGCCAGCGCTATGAGCAAGCCATCAGGAAGAGCTCTCTGATGGTGATGAAGTTAAGAGAATATGGCATTGCAGATCCAGAGGAGATCTACTGGTTTAAAAGGTACCTAGCTGTAGAGTTTGATTCTTGTATGTACTTTGATCATCACCAAGGATGTTAGAGTTATGCTTTTTTTTCTGTGTTTGCTGTCCAAGGGAAGCTAAAGATGTGTCCAAAAGCCCACTGAAGTCTTCGCTTCAGTGAATTTCAGATGAAACTCTGATTTTGTGAATATTGTGTTTTCTTTGATTTTTTTTTTTACTAGAAATGCACCATTAATAATGATATATATGCTGCAGAAAGTAAAAAATGGGACTTGTAGTCTGATTATTTTTTTTCCCTCAAAGGGATACAAAAATATGCCAAAGTACTTTGAATCTGAATAGATCTGATGAGGTTTCAGCTTCTAATGAAATCTGTTAAAGCTGATTACTTCACTTTGCACTTAGACCTAATAAAGTTGCGTTACAGGCATACTTGAAAATGTTCCAAGATAGCTTATATGTTCTTGTTTAAAACTATCTGCCCTGTCTCCCTCCTCCAAGCTCCTGGTGCTAGAGTGGTTCCCTTTGACCTAGAGGCTTTTTGTTGTACCTGACCTTTTGTTTGTCTGATAGTATTACCCTTGGATTAAGTTAATAAAAAACAAAACTGTCTTTCCATCTGAGTTTCATTCCTTCCAGCTTGCAGGGAACTTAGTTCCTGACTTTGACATATTTCTCCTCTTAGTTCTATTAAACAGAGACACTGCACAGATCTAGAAATCTGGGTGTAATATTATGAATATATCCTCTGGCACATTAAATTAACATTGCACATTAAATAAGGCAGTGGTAGAAATACAAGCCCCCTCTGACTGGACTTGTAGAGAAGCTGTCATTGGCCTCAGGGCATGAATATTGGGACCAGTTGAAATCGTCTTGTCTTCTGTAGTTTTAATTTCAAAGAAATTGGTCTACACTGACCTACGTCATGAAAGTTTTAGTGGAAGTATTGTAAAAGTTCTTTTGAAAATTGGCATTGGTGGACAATGATACGACGAAAAAAGTTCAATGACTGTATTAGATTATTCAGGTACTGCATGGCAAAAGTTAATAATTAACTTTTTTCTACGCAAGGATTATTGGAGGTGATAGGGAAGTTTCTTCAATTATTTTCATGGAGAAAATTCAGAGAAGGCTATCCAGTATATCAGCTGGCAAATTTCAACGAGGTTTGCAATGTAAATGCTGTCTTCTGATAACGTTAGTGACACTATTTTATGAAAATAGGACTTTTCTGAAGTAATGAAATGATAGATTCTAGTTTTGTCTTTACAGAAACTTATTTGGGAGTCAGCAATTCTTAACTTTAAAAGGATGAAAGCTTAGTATTTCATATGGGTACAGTGAAAAATAATACATCCATATCTTATGTTGTATGAAAAGTCAGGTGTGACTAGTCAGAATTCGTGATCCAAAATCAACTGAAACAATGAGGAAGGCTTACTTTTTTTCAGAGTCAATTCTAATTGCAGACATTCAGGATTTCAAAAGGTAATTGCAATTAACTGTAGACTGGCTGTATTTTCCCATGTCAAACATTTTTTAAACTTAGTGAACTCCATGCAACTAGCAAAATTATGTTTATTTCTATTGCATATCCAACCGTACTAGTGAGTCCTAGCTGAAGGGACTTCATTTGTGTAAAAGCTGACCTGAAGAAAGTGTGTTTGGCTTTATTTGTTTTTCCAAACTGGGAAAATGAATGGATATAGTGTTGTAGCATGCCTTGAATGGAGTTTATGAAGTAGATTGAATGTCAAGTTGTATTTCTTGTGATTGACCAGCAGACTTTTACATGTGGAAGCTTAAGATATTTTGCCAATAATCCCTCATGCCTTGTAATTATCCCCAAACAACAGACAGATTTATTTACATGTGCAACTTTTAAGAATTTTGAGCTAGTGGTTCTCCTGTGACTTTCGTATACTGCCAGAACTTCACGAGGTAGCTTTGTATCATGAGTGACCAACTTAAGCTTGATTTATGAATAGGCGAGGAGAAATGCTTCTTGCTTCAGCTGCCCTGCAGATACGCTTAAACAGTTGTTGCTGCTGTGACATGTTGAACTGGATGTTCCTCCTTCGTGTTTCCACAAGGCCTTTGTTGAACTCCAAAGCTTAAAAGGATTTATTAAATTCTTATTTATTCCATTCTTCCTGTGTCTTAACACGTCAACACTGCAGTTGCTACTGTGACTACAGCTTTTGAAGGCCAGCAGCCTTAAAGAGCCAATATTTAAGATTTCTTTTACAGTCTAACTGCAGCAAAATGTAAGTCAGTGTGAAAAATGGGAAATTGGCATGTGTACAATGCTACGCAGCTCTCTGAAGAGAGCAATCTGGTCAGTTTTAATTCACCTTCAAGTTTAAATAACCTTCACTGAGGAAAATAAGATTAAATGAAGAAGTGAAAAACAGTTGGGAGCAACTGGGGCATAGACAAAGAGAAGATCTGAGAGCTGCAACAGATGATTCTTCTGTTCATAAGCACTGCATGAATGTGCACTTTCCCCGTGAGAATTTGTCTTTACTTTTCATTTTTGACGCTAAAGTTAGGACCTGGAGTAGCTTTTGGCAAATCAAAATAGAAAAACTGTAGTAGCCACTACAGCCACTACCCCCCTACTAGCCACTGCTAAATTAATTTAGAGTGGATGAGTCTGACTTGAGTATTTTTGATACGACTAGAAAAGGAGTTTGTTACCTTAGCATTTGTTGTCTCTGAAGCCCAGTAAGCGCAGGTCAGACGTACCTCCTGCTACTTCTCCACTGAGGCAACCCTTTGTGCTCTTCCTTGAGAGCGTTACCTCAAGAACCACAAAAAATGACCCTATTTTATGACCCAGTTCTGCAGCTTGAGAATGTCTTTGCAATTGTTTATTTAGCTTTGGAGTCTTGGAAAATGCTGACTTTGCTTCTGTTGTACTCTGTTCACTGATAAATATGCCATCGGACTCCTCTGTCAAATACAAGAACCTTTTAGTATGCGGGTGGCATTGATTGCTGTGAAATCTGGAAGGATCTATATTGCAGAAGTAGTGTATTACTACATGTCCTCCTGTAAGTAGATTTGGAACTGCAGCCCTCCTCTTGACTCGGTGATTATTGTGGCAAGTTTGACTTCAGACCAACAAGGTGGTTGTTGGTCATTGATCAAATGGCTACTGCTAAATACAGCTAGCCACATTCAGTCATGATGTAGCCAAGCACTCGGAACAGTTACACAATGCAGCCTTTGGTGAACAAGCTGTATAGGTAGTGGGAAGTGCCAAGTGGGAATGTAGAAACTGGGAGGGGAAGGAATAAGAGTTCAGAGAAAGAAAACCTGTTGTTCCTCCCTTCACAGCTAGTACCTCTTCTGCTTGCTCTCTGTCATGAGGAAAACAGGATTCTCTCTCATTGTCATTCAAGTTGTTAAATGGCACATGAAGAAAATCCTAGTCATTCAGAATGGAGTATGCAGAGATGAAAAGTTTCTGCTGTAAATTAGCTAGCTTTAGTTCTGGTTTCAGCTTTGTTAATGCAACAAACTACTAAAATGCTGCATGTTTAGTCAGTGAAATAGTATGACCTTCTGACACCAGGATGTTAAAGTGTCTGCTTGCAAAATGTCATTCTTCTTACTCCTATCAGAGAAGGTGCTAGTTAGGCATGAAATATCGGGCACTTGTGATTAAACTTACTGATAATCAGTAAAAGTTGCTGGTGTGACCTTTAAGAAGACTTCTTTTTTCCTGGAGCATTACCTTCAAAGAAGCAGTATCTGACCTGATTTTTCTGACAGCAGAACGAGCACTGCACCTTTTTTCACAAGTTCTTTCAGTGGCTCCTGAAAATACACAAAGAGCTGTTCAAGCTTTTCCCAAGCTGCCCTGAAATGGTATGTTTCAAAGTCAGTAATCATTTTCTCCCTGTAGGTTTGTCCTTTTTTGGGCCCAAGGAACAGATGCCCAGTAATGTTGCTGTAGGCAGTGAGGAAGTAAAAGGTGCTGCTATTGCAACTTGGGTCCTGGACTAAAAGAATAACCCATGCAGGAAACCACAAGAATGAAGAAAAATATTCTGTCTTGTGGTCCTTGTAGCATTTTTAGGCCCTTGGTCACCTTGATAACGTCAGCTTTGTAAGCCTATGCTGCTGTAGGCAATAGAATATTTTCTGGTAAGATAACTGTCTGCCTTCATTCCAAGAACTCTGGACACTGTACGTGCGCTCACACCAACTTAAAGCAGAGTTAAAACTTTAATCACCAGCATTAAATTACTTGATTACAATAGCTTTGCTCCTGGAAAAATCCATGGCTCATTCAGTCTTCTGCATTTAAAAACCGTTCCATTTAAAATAAGTGTCTTCAGCATGTAGTTCAGAGGTGCTGAAGAGGTTTTGTCCTGCCTTCTCTCACCCTAAGGCTGGGTTTCACAGCCTGTATAGGGATCTGGGTTTCAATTATCAATTATTTACTCTTTGCTCCCGAGCACTCATTCCAGGCATGGTGTAAAATGCCAGTAACAAATGCTGCTGTAATTTGACAAACTGTATGCACAGTGTCCCCTACGCAGTGCGGGTCTGTGTTGTCGACAAACTCTTAAATGTGCTCCCTGGGCAGGTATTAATACCTTGAGATGGAAGGGTATATTTTCCTTGTAGGTATCTTGGGCAGGTGGGAGAGATCTTGTATGTAGGTATTCGTGCAGAGCACTCGTTTTTTCCTCCTCCATCTTAGAGCCTGGATGGAATAAGCATTTGTTACAGTACATTGAAGGTGAAAAAACTGTTCAGACTTCAGAAGTTTGAAGGGAAGATGCTGTCATTTACCACATAGCTTTTACACAGTGAAACTTTCCTACGCGTTTGTGTTATGGAGCTTGTTTTAATTGGGAATGTACTTTGCCTGCCATCATGGCTACTAAATTAGTAGAGTTTTCTCTCATGAAATAACATCTGTTTTGATGAAGCACACCTAAAATTGTCTGATTTTCCTTCCGTTCCCTCCAGCAGTAGCCTGTAACAGTAATTTTAATTGAAGGTGAGTTCCTGATCTCTCAACTGATAGAAGCAGCTACAGGTAATACAGAGTTCTTCTGAAAAGCACTTAGTCACCTAAGAAGCCTTTTCCTTTTCAATACATAGTGCTTCTAGCTAATAATGGCCTAGCTCTAGGCTACCAGCAGCAGTGAGATTTATTCCCACCAAACCTGAGAGACGGGGGAGAAAATAATTTCGTTTTCATGTCCTCAGCTTTAAGTTCCCCATGAATTGTAGAATAATATTTTCTCCCAGTTACATAGCAACGGCAGGATTCATGGAGTGTAGAAAATGCCTGAAAGAAACATGTATTTACCCATTAGTGTTGCTTCTGATGCCTCTGTATTTGGAGGTTGCTTGTGGGACAAAACAAGATTGAAATAGGCAAAGAGATTATTTATCTTATGCTATGGTTGGAGAAAAGCCTTTCAGGATCACAGTAACAGCAAGACTGAGATCCAGATCCCTCTATTTCTCTCCTGTAGAACATGCTTGGGCAGTTTTCCTGAACCTTTCGGTCTCCACTTCAGCATGTTTCAAAAAACCTTAGAGACCCAAACGACTGATGCTCAGAAGGAGAAATGGCTGCCTCTGGTCCATGGAGTCAAGATAATTGGCACCTACGCCCAAACCGAAATGGGACATGGTTAGTTCCCTTCAGGGATCAATGGGTAACCTCTTTTCTGTAACTCCAGTTTGTAAATTGATGATGCTCCCCAGGTAAATCTAAAAGGGGAAAGGTAAAATGGTTTGCTTAAGCATTGATGTTTCCTGCCCTATAGCAAGGCAGCTGCTTTATTTCCCATCTAACAATCACAGAGTTAGTTTTGGTCTTTTCCAGAATGCACCTCTTAGCTGATCACTTACGTTGTTTTAAGATGAGGAGGTTGTTCTAAGCCCTGGCAGTCTTGAATTTCACTTGAACTGTTTGGAACGTGTCAGTCAACAGCTGTGGTTTTGATTTTTGCCGGAATTTGGGGCATGTGTATCTTGGAGTTCTTAGTGCACGACTGGCCTGCATAAACAAGTCAGCAGTATAGCTTTTGATGCAACATAGCATGGTGAGATTGTGCATTTTTGTTTTTGAAAGTAAGGTATGCTTTGCCCCAAGCACTTTTCTTCCAGATGCTACTCCATTGCAGCTGTACAACTTCATGGAAAGATCTTCCCTTCAAAGAAGAAAAACATCTTGTTCCTAATATTGTTGAAAACAACTTTCACTTCTTCAAATGGAAGAATGTTTAATGGATCAGAAGACAGTCTTTTAGTCCAGAACCTGGAATTACAGCCGTTTAACACCGACAAGAATAGTTTAAAAAAACCAAAGACTCCAGTGCTTGTGCGGGCATCTAAACTTGGAAAGCATGATATGTACAAGTCTGGACAACTGCAAAAGTTAGATGGTAATGCCAATTGCCAGTTCAGTTACAGCTACTCACGGTAGCTGAAAACCTTTGTAGAAGATGCAACAGAGGAAATCCTGTCATCTGTTCTGCTTGGGAGAGGTGCAGTGAGCACACCTAGCTGAACACCAGAAGCTGAAACAACCGGATGGCAACAATGAATGCCTGCTGACCTTGTTTGCTTTTTCACACCAACTTCTTCAAATCAGACACACATCCACACCACAGTGATTTGTTTTCCATGCTACTTCACATCAGATCATTGCACTTTCTTGCCTGGTGATGGTCTGGTTTGCTTATAGTTCTCGTGTTGTTTGATGTTAAAATTAGTATTTTTACACTTAATAGAACTAATATGGTGATAGTATGGTAAAGTAAATAGACTTTTAGTGCTGAGTAATTAAAATGCAATCATTTGGCATCCCTGCTGTGAATGTTGAGTATCTAACTACTTCACTAGTAAAGCTTCTGCAGTAATTGTCACTGAGGTCTGCTTAATTTAATTCTGATGTTTAGAAACTGGTGATGGGGCAAGAGACCCCTGGATTATTGAATTGAATCCTAGCCTGGCTGTGTACTTACTCAGTTTTATCTTAATGAGTGCCTACTCAGTAGCCTGTGTTGGTTTAACCTATTCCATAGTGAATAAGTCTCTCGAAAAAATAAAAGAAAGAAAAAGCACGAATAGCACAGGGCTGAAAAGGAAACAAAAAGGAGTAATGAAAATACTGTGCTGTTTCTACCTGGTTTATAGCTATTGCTAGTAAATAAGGTTTTCTTTTAGTCTTTGACTTTCACCTGTGTACTTCTCACCAGTACTGAGCTCACTTAAAATCTGGTGTTGCCGGTAACCCATTAGCTCCCTGTTGAGCTTGCTCACTGTTCAGTTAGAAACCTTAGAAAACATCGCCACTGGGTTTATTAGGTGGTTGAATTTGTAGGTGTCTGAGAATATCAAAGAACTCGAGTTCTTAGGAAGCTCTAGGCTAGTTCATATTAACGTGTGTTTAGAGGTAACACAAGAATACATTCTTCCCACTTTGATAGGAATGCAAACTGAGTTTGAGCTGAGCTCAGATCAGTGCTCTTTCCGTAATGTGCGTCTCATCTAAATATATGTATATATTCCTGTTAAAGACCAGTTACGTTATTTTATACGTAAATGTGCCAGATGGACAACCTTTATACAGAAGGTACTGATCCTCAATCTATATCCCCACTATTTTAATATGCAAAGCTATCAATATTTAAAGCTTTAATGAGCATTTAATTCTTTATATTGAAAAACTTAATACATGCCACTTAACTACCTAACAGTGGTGTTGACAGAACTTGGAGGAAGAGTAGTTCTAATGAAGCATGTTTAATTGGAGAGACTTTGTGCTGGTGATTTATAGGTTGAAAAATGCTGGCTTTTTTGCTAAGTTGTTTATGTTCACAACTTTGACTTGCATATGCAGAGCACTGTCCTTTTAAGAGAGCTATTAAAAATAGCAAAAGTGGAAGGGAATTAAGTTGGAATGTAATAGTAACATATACTAGTTGTGTCTGATCTTTAATTAAAAAAAAGTGAAGTAGATAGTACAGTTAGGACTTTCCTTTTTTTAAAAAAAAAAAAAAGGTTTTGTGAAAATATAGCTTATTCATCTGGATAAACTAGGACTTCTGCCAGGTTCTAGTCTCAAACCATGGGGAGAAAAGAAGTGGACTTCATATCTTTGGGTGAAGGCTCACTTCATCCAACCAGACCACATTTTCAACAAACTGACGTTCTGTCTCAGCCCATTTAACTTAGGGATGCTCTAGTTTCCAAACCATAGTGAAGGTCTGGTCTTTCTTTTGGTTTGGATTAATCCTATTTTTTATCAGTCATGGTGCACCAAAAATATGGGAATGTTGCACGTGCATTTTATGTACGATTATAAAGAAATGCATTGCAGCATGCTTATTTCAGGGCACGTGTAATTTCTTATTACTCAGGCCTGAGAAAAGGACAGTGCTCTGGCTTTCTAAAATACACTTGCTGAATTCAGATTTACACATGAATCGTTTATTTTTTTTCTTTTTGTCTCTTCCTGAATCTCCACCATGAATCCTCATGCTTGCTTCCCTCCCATAACATTCCCTTCACACTTCCATCCCATGGCACTTCTTCACAGCTTTGTTCATCGTGGACGGCCTGAGCCTCTGGACCTTCATCTGGGCATGTTCCTCCCCACCCTTCTCACCCAGGCAACCCCAGAGCAGCAGGATCGCTTCTTCATGCCTGCCTGGAACCTGGAGATCATTGGCACTTATGCCCAGACTGAAATGGGCCATGGTACAGTACATTCACTAAATGCTATTTCTAAGAATGGCTTTGTGTACAAAGGATTCCCCTGCCTGGGAAAAATGGTGTGTGTTTACCCCTCAGTCTTTACGCGTGCAGTTGTGGCTACAGGGAAAAGTGGACTGCCTCTGAAATTTTTAGTAGATCATTATGCCACATGCTGCTTGGCCATTTTTTCTCCTATGGGAGAGTTTGATGTCTGTAGTTTTATATATGAGCAATACTGAGTGCTCCTCTTGTGCCACTAGATTACTGCATGTGGCTATGTTGATGCCAACTTGGTGACATCTGTTGATTTCTACACTTACCATTCTTTCCAGTGTGGTTTCTGCTTTGCTCTACTTAACATTCAGTGTGAAGACAAAAGGACAGAGCTTTAAAATACTGAAAGAGATGCCAAAAAAAGTTAGAGTTGCTTGTCACCTTGGGACTGACCTTGGATCAGAGAACATGTGAAAGACTTGCTTCCAGTGCTCACGTTTTGGGGGGAGCTTTATTCCCCCAGTTCTTTAGTTCACTCCCATGTGTTCTTTTTAATTGGACCATGAAATGTCTTTTTTTTAATTCTCTGTCTGAAGTAGACTTTGTTCTTTGTTGTTATTCCTTTGCTTTCAAGCCTTGAAATGGATTTTGATAACTCCAGCAGTATTGTGATCACAACACTTTTAATCCAAGTTTCAAAGGGAGGATATTATGCCTTGGGAAACATTAATTTTGACGTCTGAGAGTTGCAGATGAGAATTATTTTCTAAAAATGAGCAGGATTCACCTTTGTGCTGAAGTGAAATGTAGAGACTGTGTGAAGCATAAACTAACTGCAAGTCTGTGGAGAATCTCTTGCAACTAGTGAGGTTTGAAGATCCTTTTCCAGCAAAGTAAGTCTGTGTTAAGCTGCCTGTGGAAGTCTACGATTAACTCCATGCTTTGGAAACGTGGTTGCATCAAGGCGATACCATTTTTCGTGCTGAAGCTCTTGAGTAGGGTCACTGGCTCTCTCTCGGTCAGTCCAGAGTATCGGGAGTGTTCACAGCTTGTCTAGTTCAAGCAAATAGGCACAGTGATTTTTATTTATTTTTTTTTTACGCATGCAGGGACAATGCCACTGCTGAGACAGGTGTGTGTGAAGTAAAGAGTTGGGGGCAGAAGACAAAGACTGTTCCTGGAATTGTTATCTTCACCTTTTTGCAGTCTCTTCATCTACCTGCATCAGTACCCTAGCATATATATGCCGTTACTTGCTGTCTTGGAGCTATGGATGATCTCGTTTGGGAGAAACTGCTCCATCAAGTGAGGAGGATGTAGGCCTGATGAGGGAATGAAGAGATGATGGGCACCACTTATTTCATCTTGTGGCTGAAAAGTGTATGATTTTTAGTTTGCAGTGTAATCAGATCGCAGTTTTAGCAAAATCCAGGTGAGCGTGTTTTTGTGGACCTTTTTAACTGAGAAAGGGCTTCTGGTGTGTAATAGCCAAAAGGTGTCAGATTGGAGGTGCTTGGAAAACTAGTCTTAGACCACTGGGGAAAAAAACCAACCACTGTCTCTTCTGCAAATTGGCTTCAGGTCCCAGAATATGGTCTGACTCTTGCTTGTTCTTCCTTAATTGGCTGATATTTAGTCCTTTAAAAAAAGAAAAATTAAAATTTGTACATTACTACTGGAGTTCAACTTTCCATTGTCCAGTTCTGTCCTTGTCTCTGTTTTGTAACTGACTTTCTGCGAAAACAATGTGTTTGCTTATTTTCAGGAACTCATCTTCGGGGTCTGGAAACTACAGCTACTTATGACCCCGCTACCCAGGAGTTCATCCTCAACAGCCCCACTGTGACCTCCATTAAGTGGTGGCCAGGTGGACGTAAGTGCATCACTGTGTGTCTAAATTTGGAAGATGTATGAAAAAACTTAGGGAGGTGATGTCATGTGTATTATATCTACAAAATGATGATTGAAAGTTGATCCAAAGAGCTGGCGGAGAGGGAGCTACTCTTGCATAACAAGTAACAGACTTGGCAGAGCCTGCTACAACTTTGGATTATCTGTATGCTCTGAATTGTTTCTCAGAATCATTCACACTATGGATTTGGTGTAATTTTTGATCAGTTCTATTAAAATCTTTATAATTCCTTCAGCTCCACTGGCAGGTTTGCCAAGGACTTGGTATTGTATAGTCAAGAGAATCGTATTGTGTACCTTTCATTGACTTGAGCAACATTGTTTGTCTAGCTGTAGAATTCGGATGATAACCAGTGTTGTAAACCTGGTTTTCTAACACATGATGTGGTTAAGGTAATCTCAGATCCTGCTTTATGGAAAGAGACTCTGTGTATATAAGTATGTTGAGTGTTTTGGTTTTTTTCCTTCTGATTCGTACTCCTTTTGCAGTTGGAAAGACGTCGAACCATGCCATTGTTCTGGCTCAGCTTTACACTCAGGGCCAGTGCAAAGGGCTGCATGCCTTCATTGTTCCCATACGGCAGCTGGGCACCCATGAACCTTTGCCAGGTAAAAATTGATGTTAAAGGTTTAGCACTCATGGAATATGTTAGATCTGTTTCTCTCCAGCTATATACAGCTGCATGTGACTTGTTAACGTACATGGGTTATTTCACTAGCTGATTTCAGTGAGTAGGTGGTAGGCCACAGGGCTTAAAAGAGTCTTTCTTATAACTGAATTACCACTGAGTCATCTTGCATGTCACACCTTCAATGTGAAGGTTAGTTTGGGATTTGATTCTGTCCCAGTGTTTCTTAGCTATGCGTTCTCTGAGGCAGCATGTCCTACTTTCTGAAAGGGACGGAATACGTTTCACTATTCTCTAGCTAGAAGTGAGCTGGATGATCTTTAGATGCGGTTCCCCCAGTGACTGGATAGTAGGACTGCATGTGAATTATGAAGATCCCCATGTTTTGATGTCCACTTTTCCATCAAAGAGATTAAGGTCATTAGCTGTTACTCTTAACAATGCCAGTACTTGCTAGAAAACTAAACAGTCTTGGAGGGGAAGGCTTGAACCTCTCATATGGTGTTTAGTTCCTTTTTCTTAATGCAAGTGTCTCTGTCTGTCTGTGGCAGGTATTACAGTGGGTGACATTGGCCCAAAATTTGGTTATGATGAAATGGATAATGGTTACCTGAAAATGGACAACTTCAGAATTCCTCGGGAGAACATGCTCATGAAATATGCCCAGGTAAAGCAGTGAATTTCAGCACATGCTGCTGTTAGAAATGGACACTTCCAATGTGCTTGTGTGGTTGAATGTTGTGCCAGCAAGAGTGTAGTTTGCTTGTAAGTGCTACCTGATGAGTTTAGAGCTTGAGATGTGAACATGTAAATGGGAGGAAACCATAAAAATCAACAGGATATTTTGTGTTTTTTTCCGATAGGTTGAACCAGATGGCACCTATGTGAAACCACTTAGTGACAAACTAACCTATGGGACCATGGTGTTCATCCGATCACTCATTGTAGGCGATTCAGCTCGCTCCCTGTCCAGGGCTTGTACCATTGCCATCCGCTATAGTGCAGTGAGACACCAGTCTGAGCTAAAGCCAGGGTAAGTGCAGTGAAATAAAAGAGCAGCCTAAGTGCTGAGGGAAAATTCCCAAATACTGGAGGGAAGAGGGACGGTGCTTGACGTCGTTTGGAGTTTGGCTAGTATTTACTAGCCACTGGCATGCTAACTCATCTGTATTTTGCTCTAGGGAACCAGAACCCCAGATCTTGGATTATCAGACCCAACAATACAAACTGTTTCCTCTCCTGGCAGCAGCATATGCTTTTCACTTTGTGGGAGCCTATATAAAAGACACCTATCGTCGTATCAGTGGAGACATCAATGAAGGAGATCTGAGTGAGCTGCCAGAGGTACTGTGTCCTCTGGTTTTATGTAAGGTTTCTTTACAGCGTGGGAGGAAAGGCGTCAAGCCTTTCTGGCTTTCACTTATGAGACGTCTTCTAATTCTTTAGATTCAGAGATTCCAAGCCCAGTATGTTCTGGTGACTTTTATTTCTTTATTTACACTATTAGTTTAGCAACCCTTTAAAAAAAAAAAAAAAGAGGGAGTAATGCACAGTGAGAAAGCTACTCTGAATATATTTTTTTAAAAAGGTGACTTTCCAGAAATGATGGTGTATCGCATGGGAGTGGAGTTAAGACTGGTCTTATGCTTGTGCTGTAGCTTCTTGATTGTTCTTCCAAGTCACTAGGGTAGAACTGGTGTGTTGATCGGAGATACTGGTACTATTCTTGAGGGATTAGGATTGTAAAATGTCAGTTTTCAGTTAGGGATTCTGTCTGAGAATGTAATGTGGCGATAGGCAATTGAAAACTGTCTTGGACATAACTCATAGAGACAGAAAGGATGTGGTACTGAAATCTTTACATGTATAGAGGCTTTCATATAAATAGTTTGGCTTGCGAAAGAGTCCTTACAAGAAAAACAGGACCCTGTGGGGCACTGGAAGGATTGTCTTGACTCTTCCTTCTGGGAGCTGCAGTACTTGGCATGAATGTTTGCAAGCTAAGAATGGAAAATAAAAAATCTAAACTGGCTTTGCTTTTGTCCGTCAGCTCCATGCACTGACAGCAGGGCTGAAGGCGTTCACTTCCTGGACTGCCAATGCTGGTATTGAAGAATGTCGGATGGCATGTGGTGGGCATGGCTACTCTCGCTGCAGTGGCATTCCTGACATCTATGTCACGTTCACCCCATCCTGCACCTATGAGGGAGAAAACACAGTCATGATGCTGCAGACCGCGAGGTATGGTAGTTTCTGTCCAGAGACAGCCTTGCCTTGCCATTATGATCTTTGTAGCTGAAGTGATGGGCAGAAGAGTATCCTGTATTACCATGAAACTGGTCTCGTGTTTCTGTGCCTTGCCCTATTTTTGACAGAAAAGTATATGCCTACAGCTATTCTTTGCTAGTCTGACCCTAGGTGAGATGACTTCTCTTCATTCAAACAACTCATGAGTAAGAGTTGCTATTTGTTGTCTCTGCTTTTCAGGTTCCTTGTCAAAAGCTACACCCAAGTTAGTTCTGGGCAGCGGGTTACTGGCATGGTGTCCTACCTTAACGATCTCTCCAGGCAACGCATTCAGCCACAGCACGTGGCTGCTAGAACTGTGACTGTGCGGATCAATGATCCAGTCAGCTTGGTAGAGGCCTACAAAGCACGTGCTGCCCGGTGAGTTCACACTTAGTAGACTGAGCCAAGCACCAATAAAATTGCGTGTCTTGGGAGGTGGTAGCGATGTGCTGCCCTGTTAATGTTAGATTCTCGAGCTGTGGTTTATAAAGCTTTGCTCCACATGTTGCTTTCAAGAAGTGACGCGCTTTACAAGATTGGGTCAGTGTTAAGCGCTTTGAGGTTACAAGAGGCTACATACAGCCTACGCATAGCCTGGTTACTCTGTTCCATTTTGAAATATCTTATTTGAATGTAAAGTACCCTTGAGCATATAAATACCAACATTGTTCAAACTGCTCAGAGATCTATCTAGAGAGAAACAATCCTGATATTAAAGCCTGTTGTGAAGGAAGTGTGGGAGTAGAATAGATACCTATATATGAGTAAGTGTTCAAGCACCGCATGTGTGCTGTGAAATGTCATCTTGCTCCTCTGTAGCTGTGTTCTAGCTGCAGCAGTGAGGACGGGGGTTTAGAGCCACAACAGCTCACTCCAGATAATGTATTCAGCCGTGGCACGCGACCTCTGAGTTCTTCTCGTAGGAATTCAGTGTACATAATCTTGTTAATGTGCATAACCTGGTTTTCTTTCTTTTATGAAATAGACTTGTAGAAGCTGCAGCAAAGAATTTGCAAGCTGAACTGAACCACAGAAGGAGCAAGGAGGACGCCTGGAACAGAACTTCTGTTGATCTTGTGCGAGCATCTGAGGTCAGTGATATGCCTGATGAAGAGATGCTCCTACAGCATATTTCTTTATGAACCAGATTCATCTTTCTTTCATTTCTCGTAGGCACACTGTCACTATGTGATAGTGAAGCTTTTCACAGCCAAGCTGTCTGAGATCAGTAATGCAGCTGTTCGTGCTGTCCTGACTGAGCTGTGTCTCCTGTATGCACTGTACGGGATCAGTAAGAACACAGGGGATTTCCTGCAGGTTGGTGTCTTTCTCCAACACTTTAAGTCTCTAGAGCCAGAATTGCTGTTTGCAAAGAGGCTTTAAATGCCACGTTGCACAAATGTTTAGGCATAAGGTCTTGACAGTTGATTTCCGGAAGGCCATTAGCAGTGCAGGTCTGAGGGAGGGCTCTTGTCGGGTTTCCCTTGTGATCTGCCAGAAGCAGAGTCGGATGATAAATAGTAACGTGGCATCTCTCTAGGTTAGATTAAATGTTTTCCAGTTGGTGACCAGGTGTTGTATGTTAAAAAACCAAGGAGTTAATAAAGGAGATGTAAGTTAGACATGTTCTGAGAGCCATATGCATTTGTAAATTAGTGCACAAAAGGGGCATATTATACTCCAAATCTTAACCCATCCTTTAGTGAATGGGTTTAAATTGTCAGGTGTTACTTTTCCTCTTTTCACTCTTTCCGTTTGAGAATGTATTTGTGCAGTAGTGTTTTATTTTGTCTTCAGGGAGATGCGGTATGTTTTGTCTTCCCATTTTCCTCTTTCTACTTATTAAAAAGTTCCCTGAAACGAGGAATTTGATATACACATGTGCACATTCTTCAAGAAAACCTGCTACTGAAGTTAACATGCAGGTACTCCAAAGAATGAGTCTCCCACCAAAGGTGAAATAGCTGAGCAGTACAGTGGGCTATGCTAGGCACCTGCTTTTGCTTGTAGACTACGGCAAATTGCCAAACTGATTACTTAACACTAAGAAAAAAAACCTCTAATGTTTTGTGAGCTGCTGCGTTTTTGATGAGGGAAGGCTGACCTGTGTTAGACCGTAGGGGAGGGGAAGGTTCTTGCGACTTGCATACTCTTCTGATAATCTCTTTTTTCCCCAAGGCGGGTATTCTGAGCGATGCCCAAATTACTCAAGTGAACCAGCGCGTGAAAGAGCTCTTGGCTATAATTCGTCGCAACGCAGTGGCACTGGTAGATTCCTTTGACTTTCATGACGTTCATCTTGGATCTGTGCTTGGCCGATACGATGGCAACGTCTACGAGAACATGTTTGAGTGGGCAAAGAAATCCCCATTGAACAAAACAGAGGTAAAGAAACTTTATTTTTTCATCTTTAGGTCGCATGTGTCCAGAGAAATAGCTGAATTTAGGGTTTTTTAATTTTGATCCAGTGATCTCTGCATGTAATCGATGAAGGAGGGAGAAGAGTCACTAGTGGTAATGGACCAGAACTAGGAACCTGCTTCTGTTCCTCTGCTTTCAGCATGCTTTCCCATGTGTCGCATGCATCCCTATGGGATACTTCAGAGTTCCTCAGTTGAGGAAGGAAGTCATACTCTCCCCTAGAGAAATGACTGAATAATCTCATTGGATTTAAAAGAAGTTATCACTTGCTGTTAATTCTGCTCAGTGAAAGTAGCCTTACCTGTTTTATGACAAATCTTTCAGTGCCTTCAAGCATTAGCAGTGACTGGAGAAGAAAATAAATTGCTCTCCTGTAGTACTTAAGTGTCAGGTGTTGCATATCTGCCCTAAGGCTGTAGCTACAGCTGAGCTAATAAAAGAAACTGATCTGAGAAGAGTCAGCGTCCCTCTTTCCATCAGCCAAAACAGAATGCTAAAGCCTGTCTCAGTGCCTTTGTTATTATCTTTATTGCCTTTATTTGATTTGGACAGACTCTCTCCTGTGATGGGCTGCCAGAGACTATGACTGTAGTTAAATACCACCAGAACTTGCTCAATTTTTTTGTGCTTCTGAAGTCAGTGGGGCTTAGGAGCTTCATTACAGTTCCCTTAGGAGACCTCTGCCAGTTCTCTTTGACTTAAAATGCCAAAAAATTGTCTGTATGGATATAAGAAGTCTTGCATTCTTTTTTTCTTACAAGAAAGGTAGTGAGGAAGCCAAATTGTTTTGGCCTACATTTTCATCCTTTGTGTCATATAGACACTCAAATACAGGACTTAGCTGGCTGTTCTTAGATCTCCAAAGTGCCTCTGATTCAAGTTTCCGTAGTATAAAACCATACTGCAGGAGGTAATGAGCTAAAACTGTTCTAAAACTCAGGCCTGACCTTGTTGTAACCACCATCTTGTCCTTTTACAGGTTCATGAGTCTTTCCACAAACACCTGAAGCCGATGCAAGCCAAGCTGTGAAGCCTCCTGGTTTTGTTTTGTTTGGGGGTTTTGTTTTGTTTTGTTTTTTTTTAAAAGCACACTTTTCCTGACCTGAAAACTGGGTGTTAGCATCCTTTCATCAGGCACCTAAATCAAACCTTTCAAATCCTGTTAGCAGTAGGACAGTGAATAATTGTAGCCTTTCTTTCCACTTGTATAAATCGAGGAGGTGTCTGGGGAGAGTGCGTAGGGATTGATGCCTGGTTTTAAAGTGCAATTATAATGGTAAAATTAACCTTTTAAAAAATCTGGGAGAGCTTTATGGATTCACACAAGGATTGCTTTTGTGAAGCTGCTAACTAGAGTGAAGTTACTGTCAACTGGAAAGGTAGCAGGAATTTACTACTAAGTAGTTAACAGCCCTCAGGCAATAGCTTCTAATGAGCAGTTATGTTCTCCCCTCAAAAAGCATCAATGTCTTGATTTATTATTATTATTTTTTGTAAGATTAGCACCACCTCTCTCCTTGTTTGGCAAATATTTATGCTGTCTAAAGCCTCCTGCGTAGTTTTGTGCCTGTGAATCTCTATGTGGCACTACTTTCCTGATCTGGCTGGGAAGCAAACACCCATCCTTCTCTGGAGCTCTGCTTCATTCTTCTTTCCAGGAGACATCTTCATGTTTTCCAATACATCCTTCTTTCACTGCCCTGCAGAAACTCCCTTTGCCTCTGTGCCAGCTCCAACACTGGCACCTTACTCTTCGTTAATAGGAAGTTAAAAGAACATAGCGATGCTGCTCTGAGGGGAAAAAAAAAACAAAAAACAAGTAGTAGTAGTCAGCTAGGTGCTGGTACTAGCTGTTCTGCCCTTAAGTGTTAGCATTTTTGTAGCACTATCTCAAAGCACTTTACAAATGTTAATTATGGTGATTTGATGTGAAAAACCACAGGTAGTGGGGTTTCCTACTGCAAATTTGACCTGGAATGATGAAGCCAGTATTTGAGGGCAGAAATCAATTGACCCATGGTCCTTAGGTCTTCAGATTGTTCTGGGATGTTCTTCTGTTTTTTAAAGGCATTCTTCAAGAAAATGACAATCCCAAGTGAAGTGTCCAGATGGTGGTTTGTTTTTTTTTTCCTGCCCATGCATTTCCAAGGAGCTTTCTCTGATTTGCTTAAGTTTGGTTTTATATTGACTTGGGACTTGCCCGGTGCTGTCTGGATTTAACAGGTGAAAGATTTAGCTTTTAACAGAACCTCCTGATGCCCAGTGAAATCAGTGCAACTACAACTAAGCAAAATCATTGCTGTTTTTCAACACCAATAACTGTCCAGTAACAATAAACCTCTCTTCACAACAGATAAGAGCAACTTTGAGCTTAAGATGGTAAAAAGCTTCAGCATAAACCCAAATCCTGCAGTGAGGCAACATCTGAGAAGCTGGTTGTCTGACAGCTTTGGTATCTGTTAGTCTCTAATTTTGGATCAGTTTTCATGGATGAGTGTTTTTTCCTGGCGCTAACAATGATCAGGCACGATGTTTGGCTCCACATGCAGTAGCTGAACAGAAAGAAATGTTTAATTTTAAATAAAATGATCAAACTTGCCCTTTGGCTGCTGAGTCTTTCAGGTGGAATGGAACCACCGCTGTTCAGGATACCCAAGGAGGCAAAGGGCTTTGCCTTCCGTTTATTGAGAGATTGCTGGCCTGGGGAGGGATGACAGAGGTGCAGGTTAAAAATATGTTAATGAGAACAGTACTAGCTAACTATGTACAGATTTAATAAATTACAGAAATGTGTTTTCAGACAAAATGTCTTTCTTTTCATGCATTGCTTTCACTGGATCTCATTTAAAGTAATGGGTGAGGTAGAACGAAGTATTCAAAAGACTTTAAATTAGTTGGATTTTATTTGTCGTCTTTCTAGTCTGACCTTTCTGGCTTTGCTCTGCAGCATTCCAGGGCAGCCAGCCCAGTCCAACAGCTGCCTTTGCCACCACTGCTGCTCCTGACCACAGGAGAAAACAGAACTGGCGGAGAGGAAGGCTGCCTGTGGCACATTGCTCGGGATTATTGTGGCTCATAGGCCAGCGAAAGCTGATCCCTGCCAACAGCAAAGATTTAACAATAGTGCTTGGCAGCAGCAGCTTTAATTCATGGCAGCTGTTTCTTTAAAATTGTTTCCCCCTGTTTTCTGGGGTTTTTTTGGAGTAGATGGTGATGTAACGGCAAATCCTGTGCTTCCTTGCCATTGGTGAGGATGTTGTACACTTGTTCATCTTGCTGCTGTTCGTGGTGAGACCCGAATGCCACAACCTGGGATGCCTTATGTGTCTCATGGTCAGCAAGTGGCATTTAAACTCTGTCAAATGGCCCTGCATCCTTATTAGGACTCCTCCATCTTTTGACAAAATGTGGTGGTACCGTTTCCACAAGTGGTGAGCTTCTTCTGCTTGAGTATAAGCGGTTTCAGTGTCAAGCAGTGGCACTTGTGAGCTACACTGTTCTTGGAGTACTGAAGTGAGTGGTCTGTTTCTCAAAAGGACTCTGATTACTCTTTATCAATTAAACACCAAGACAGGACTTTAAAACCCAGTGGGGCTGATTGCTTCTGCCAAAGCCAGCCTGCTGTCTTTGAAGGTACATCTTCAAAGGTGTTGGTTGAGGGAGGTGATTTTGACCCTCTACTGTGCTTTGCTGAGACCCTACCTGGAGCGCTGTGTCCAGTACTGGAGCCCTTGGCTCTGGAAAGACACAGATCTGTTGGAGTGGGTCCAGAGGGGGCCACAAAGACGCTCTGAAGGCTGGAGCCCCTCTGCTGTGGGGACAGGCTGAGAGAGCTGGGGGGGTTCAGCCTGGATTAGAGAAAGTTCTGGGGAGACCTTAGAACCCCTTCTACTCCCTTGGGAGGGCAGGGACTCTGCATCAGGGAGGGGAGTGATGAGGGGGAAAAGTTTTGAACTGGAAGAGGGGAGATTTAGATTAGATATTAGGAAGAAGCTCTCTCCTGTGAGGGTGGTGAGCCCCTGGCCCAGGTTGCCCAGAGAAGCTGTGGCTGCCCCATCCCTGGAGGGGTTCAAGGCCAGGCTGGACGGGGCTTGGAGCAACCTGGGCTGGTGGGAGGTGTCCCTGCCCAGGGCAGGGGGTGGCACTGGGTGGGCTTTAGGGTCCCTTCCAACCCGAACCATTCTGTGACCTTGGGGGCAGCAAAACCCCTGTCCCCCTGGGTGTCCTCAGGCTCCCGAGGCCCCGTGGGGAAAGGGGACGATCCCGCTGCTGCTCCCAAGCTCCCCCTGCCCGGGACGGGGGTTCAGGGTGACCGGGAGGGTGCTGCAGCCCCCGGGCACCTCGCCCCGCCCCAGCTCCGGGGGCTGTGGTTGCGGGCCCTCCCCCGATCCCGGCGGGGACTACATTTCCCATCGTCCCGCGAAGGGAAGGGAAGGGAAGGGAAGGGCGGCACTTCCCGGGGCCGGACGGGGCGGGGGGAGCCGGGGCCTGCGGCTTCCCCGGGGTGCTGCAGGCGGGGGATGCTGCGGACGGGAGCTGGCGGCGGCGGTGCGGGTACGGGATGCTGCGGGCTGGGATGCTGCGAGCAGGGGGACCGGGATGCTGTGGGCCAGGAGGGCGCCGGGTGCCATGGCAACGGGATGCAAGGAGGCGGAGTCCTTGCTGGTGGGAAACCTGGGGGGGCTCCTTTCATCCTAGGAAGTGATCGCCCCCCTGTCCTCGGCACTGGTGAGGCACCACCTCGCGTGCTGTGTCAGATTTTGGGCCCCTCGCTCTAAGAAAGACATTGAGGTGGCTGGAGCGGGTCCAGAGAAGGGCAACGGAGCTGGTGAGGGGTCTGGAGCATGAGTCTTGTGAGGAGCGGCTGAGGGAGCTGGGGATGTTCAGCCTGGAGGAAAGGGGGCTGAGGGGAGACCTTCTCGCTCTCTACTGAAAGGGGGGTGTAGCAAGGGGGGGGTCGGTCACTTCTCCCAAGGAACATGCAATAGGAAAGGGGAAATGGCCTGAAGTTGTGCCAGGGCAGGTTTAGGATGGATATTAGGAAAAATTTCTTCACCAAAAGGGTTATCAAGCATTGGGACAGGCTGCCCAGGGAAGTGGTGGAATCATGATCCCTGGAGGTATTTAAAAGACAGGTCAATGTGGTGCTGAGGGACATGGTTTAGTGGTGGCTTTGGCGGTGTTGGGTTAATGGTTGGACTCAATGATCTTAAAGGTCCCTTCCAACCCAGACAATTCTATGATTCTATCCTGCTCGCACCCAGAAAGCACCCCTCATCTCCAGCACCTCTTTGTTTTCTGCGTGGCCCCCGCAGCCATCCTGCCTGTTCAGGATCCCCCCGGGTGCTCCAGACCCAAAGAGATGAGGTTTCCTTCCTTCCTTCCTTCCTTCCCCTCTTCCCTCCCCAGCCCCGGGCCCCTGGGGTGTTCTCCAGGCTTTGGGCAGAGCAGGAGCCACCCCATGGGCTCTCTGCTTGGGTCAGGATGCCTGGGGCAGGGCGGGTGGCATTTGCTCCCTCTTGGGTGATTTTGCAGAGCGATTCCTTGGCGTCGGTGTGACGTTCCTCACGGAAGCTGCTGCAGAAGCTGAAGACTGGTTTGGGGAATAAGGGGGTTGTTTTGAAGACTGAGATTGAGCACTGTTTACAGTGGCTTGGAGAGGTCCGAGCAGCACGGAGCCAGCCTGGCAGGCTGCAGAGGGGCCCTGAGCAGGAGAAGGAAGTTTGTTTAACAGCAAATTGGGAAATCCTCCTCTCCCCGCAGGTAGGAGGTTGCTGTGGATGTGACCAACGGCATTAGATCCCCCCACAACGTGGAGGTGGAGATTGGATGAATCTGTAAACGGACTTGCTGGAGCAGGGGAAGGCTGTGATCCTACGATGGTGAGTGTGGTATGGTACAAAGGCAGGCCTGGGAAATCCAAATTTGATGCTCTGGCACCTCTGTTTGGAAGGCAGAAGTGGTCCCAAAGGCTGGAGCCTTCTGCCCAGCTGGCAGCTGAGGGGGATGTGCTCACTGGTGTCTCAAGAGTGGTAAATATCTCTGTGGTTCCCCTGTGTTTCACATGCCATTTCCCAAACACCGTGGGCAGGAGGAGGGCTTCGCTGTTGCTTGTGGGATTCGCTGGAGAAACCTGCCTCTGGCTTTAGTGCTTTGAGAAAGTCCAGGTTGGACTTGCTTTGTTTTCTAACGATGGAATTTGTCTTTCTCCATAGGCTACAAAACCCAAGAAAAGTTTAAGAGGTGTGTACGCTCCTGTGCTTTCCTTTCACTGTCTGTAGGTGTCTGGGAAGGTGTGGGACCGAGGAGAGGGGACACAGGGGTCAGGTGGCAGTCCTGGCTGCTGAAATGTTTCATGGTCCTTGTCTGAAAGATGCAGTTGAGTGCATCGTGTCATTCCTGAACTGGAGGTATTCACCTGCCTCTCACGTCAAGTAGATTTGTTTATTGGGGTCCTACATTCCTTTCTTGTGGGTTTTTCCAAATCCAAGGGAGAATATATGTATTTACTGAACACCTGTCTACCCTGGTACTGAAGCAGTGCTTTTGGGGGTGCCCGGGGGCTCTGAGATACCACAGGGTGAGAGCTCACAGATTAAGTGCTGCTTGTGGCCAGTGACTAACAGAATAGAAAGCATCTGGCTCACTTGATAAAGATAACCTATTTCTGACTAAGTGAAGCCAAATCTTTTATTCACAAAATACTGGATCAAGTCCTGGCAGTTCTCTCTAGGCCAGCAAGGAAGGCCTTACGCTGATGATGCTTGAGACCAAACCTTTATTCTCGGGGGATTTCAAAAGAGCAAGCTGTGTTGAAACTGGGAGCTTTCTACACCTGCTTGGGGACGTCACCTGCCTCAACACCTTCAATTTGTCTTGTTTCAGGCTCTATTGATGATGTGCTTGGTGACCTCCTGGGATATGATGGTAAAATGAAGCTTCTTCGCAGCTGAAAGGGCAGCATCCTGGTAGTCTTCCTTCCTTCCTGGGGGCAGGAGGTGCTGGTGCTACAGCCACTGGTCTTCAAGGGGCTCCAGTTGTGAGGGGGGATAAAGTAGGGAGCAGAGGGAAAGCAGAGTTTCCCAGAGCCAGAGGCCACTGGATAGGTTGGACATCGGTTTGGGGAAGCGAAGTGAAGTTCTTCTCTGATTAAAAGCCTCTGCGGTCTATGAGAAGACAGCAAATCCCCCTTTGGAGTGCCTAGGCCAGGAATATGCCCATGTCCATCATCCTAATCTCTCCCTGTCTTGTTTCCAGATGAAATCCCTGTTAAATCTGCCACAGCTTCCCAGCCGGCCGGGAGCAGCGGTGGGAGAGCCCGGGGCACCAGCTTGCAGGCCAGCAAGAAGTGAGTGCCTTTCAGACACAATCCCTCTCGCCTGGAGATGTCTCTGTACTCCCCAAGTCCTTCTGTCCTGCCCCATTCTTGGCTTCTCCACCTCGCTCCCTGCCCCCGTAGCAACCGCCCGGGAAGGCGAGTTACCTGCGATGCCTTTGGGAACAGGGAGCCCAGAGCCTGAAGCTTTCCAGTAAGAGTTGGGTGCTTCCAGCCCTGTATATCTTCTGTAAATCTCCCTTATAACAGTTGCTTGCTTAAATATAGCAGTCCCAGCACTACCATCTTTTATCCCAGTGCTATTTTAGTCTCATTTTCTGTGTTGTATGATATGGCTGCCGTGGTGTGCCCGTGTGGTCCCCTTCTCCTCCCACCGCTGTGTCTCCCTGCACCCTTGCTGAGCTCACCTGTGGTGCTGCTAACCCCCCGCTTTTGTCACAGGTCCTTTCTAGAGGATGATTTCTTCAGCAAACTCCCCGCAGAGGACATCAAAGCTACAGAGGTGAGCCCAAATTCTGGGAGAGAGCCTGGGTGTCCTGAGGGCTGGGGCTGAGCCAAGCCGGGCTTGCCCCTGGTGTCGCCCCATCCAAGTCAGCGGTGGGATATCAGGGGTGAGCTGTGAAGTTTGGCTGAAGAGGTAACCCCTCTCCGGTGCCACTGTGGGGTGGGGAAGGCAGGACAGGGGAGTGGGTGGGTGGTGGGAGAAGGGCTCTCAGGTGCCGTGGATGAGATGGAGCAAAGCCAGGGGGGCACGTTGTGTTGCAGCCTTCCTGGGTGCACTTCGGATAAAGTGTCGTAGGAAGGGCCCTTACCCAAAGCGATGCCCTCAGTGTTCCTGACGCTTCTCCCAGAGGCAGCAGGATGTCAGGAGAGGAGTCAACGCACAGGGGGTTTCCAGTGAGGGGGACACCAGGAGGACTTGGGCGTGGAATTCTTCCATTCCATAAAATGAGGAAAACCAGGGGCCAGAATGTGGAAGCAAGGGGTGAGGCGTTTCCAAATTCTGCTTGTCTCTGATCTCTGCCCTCCTTGGCATGCAGGGATCCAGCGCTTCTGACACAGACCCACAAGCTCTGCTGCAGACCCTGAAGGTAAGTGCATAAATATCCTCCGTCTCAGCCCCACATGCACTGTGCCATGGCCTCCGGCACCAGCCTCCAAAGCGAGAAGCACTGAGGCATTAGCAGCACTCACCCTTCCCCGGTCCTCATCCTTTTGCTTTCCAGGACATGGATGATATGGAAGCTGATCTCCTGGGAATATCGAAACCCAGTTCTGGGCCAGGGAAGACAACTGTGAAAGGTCCTGGGAAACTTGACTCCTCGGGAGGAACAGTGAAGACCGCAGAGAAGCTGCTATCCCCCAAGAAAGGTAAAAAAGGAGATTCTGCTCTTCTTTTCATAGCCTGGTTCCAAATGAGCAGGTATTTTTTTCCGGGATAGGGAACAAAAAGTGGATTTGTGCCCTAAAATGCTTTTCCTGGTTCTTTCTTGGGGCTGTCCCAGACACAGAGTGTTATTCTGGCCATGTGTTCTCCCTTGGGAGATCCCCGTCCCAGCCTCTCGTCGTGGTGTGGTAACATCACTGACATCAGCACCAACAACGGCCACGCTGCCGCCTCCCACCAAACACAATTTGGTCGTTCCCTGGTGCAGGTCAAAGACCAGGGATCTGCCTGATCTGCGCGGAGGGAGAGACAGAGGGGGTGCATTAAAGACATGCCAGTCCCCAAACTGTCCTGCTCTTCCACAGGCCCTTTTCTCCTTTTCTGCCTGCACGGAGACCCTTCCAGAGAGATTCTCGCCCCGTAGGGCTGCAGGGGGACTGTGTGTCACAATCTGTGCTTTTGGGGGGCTGTTGCCAGAAAAGTGACCTTCAGCCAGGGTGGGAGAGGGGCATCTCTGCGGCACCTTGTCTCTGAGAGCTGTAGCCTCTCTTTATAGGAGAATCTGCACCTCTGATGGAGAAGAAGCCACTCGCATCCCCCCCTGCTGCCCGACAGTACAAGAAATTTAACTTTGAAGGTAGGATGTTGCTTCACTTCAGCACATAGATGCACGGGGGCAGCTGAGGACTCTGCCCTTGCTCTTTGCCCATCGTTTGCCCCTTCTGTTAACTGAAGGCTTGGCTGGTTAATGAGGTACAAAGTCCTTCACCCTTACGATGCTGTTGCAAATCCAATCCTTCCGAGGTGACCAAAGCAAAAAAAACCTACAGCTTTGTGTTTGAGGCCCTCCACAGGACGGGTCTGGGAGACGATTTCTGGGGACATTTCCATTTTCATGTGTGCTTTGGTTTTTAATGACTGTCTGTTACACTTGGGAGCCCTTGTGTCAGGGGGGATTCTGTCCAGCTTCCAAACAGGGGGGGCGGTTTCCTGGCACAGCTGAGATCTGGTTGTCAAAGCCTGTGCTTTAACCAAGATCAGCATCTGTTAAAATCACTAAGGCACTTTAGGTGATTTTGCCTAAACAGTGTTCAAGCATTAAAGAACCCAAATTTTGAGTTATTTTCTTCTAGGAGAAAGAAATTGTGGAAAAACTGAACAGAAACATAATTCTTGAGTGTTTAAAGTTCAGGGAGATTCAGGGTATCCCAGGTCTCTGCAGAACCTTCATTCATGGGCAGATACGGTCTCCTGTCCCCTTGTGCACAAGTGGGGGATAGCGCTTGGCTTAGTGCAGAACTGTTCTTCTAAATAATGTTGTGTGTGTTTGTTTGTTTTTTCTATTATTATTCTCCTTTCTTGCCCCTATGGGGTAATTCCCAGATTTAGACGATCCTTTGGCAGGGCTTTTGTCTGATGAGGAGCAGGACGCTCACAAGAAGCCAGCTCCAACAGGCGCTAAAAGCAGCTCTGAGAAAAAAACAGAACAGAGCAAAGAGAAAGGTAAGCAGGGTTGCTCGATGCATCCTCCTTGTATTAAATGAATCAGCAGCCTGGATTAGTTTGTGTGAGATCCAAACTGATTAAATTGAAAGCCACCTAGTCCCATCTCTTATTAACCAGTAGGGTCATTTATACAGCAACTCGGTACCGGGGTTAACTATGACACAGCTCACCGAGTGCTTGATATTTCCGGTGTGCCACAGGTTACAGACTGACCTTTCTTTTCCGGGAACGGAGGCTCAGATCTTATCTTTGAGCTCAGCCAGCCTGTTCTGCACGTTGCCAAACGAGAACAAGTTTGCTGGGTGAGGATTTGGGTGGCTGAGAGCATCACCGGTCCACACCAAACCACAGCTGGGGCATCTGTGGGTGGGATCCAGCTGCACTGTGGCTGTGTTACAGGCACTCATCCCTCTTGTTCCTGCGGCAGGGATGCTAATGGGTCTGATAGTCCCTTAAAATCACCTTTCACCCCAGTAAATCCACTCTGGACACAAGTAGCAGCTGGTGGATTAGGGCAAGGGCTAAGGTGCATTGGTGGAGCAGGGACTTTGGATGAAGAGGGGCAGGAATTTGCTGATTGGAAACTTGCAAAGCTAAAAAAGCTCCTGGTGTCATCCAGTTAGTGACACCCAGCAATGTCCCGTCAGTGGATGAGTGGCCACAGACCAGGCAGTAGTGCGCTGCCAGTTTGTCCTTGCTGTGAGATTTGTTCACTGAAAAGAGTTATTTAAAAATGACTTTGTAAATGGTCCTGAGAGATGAGAGCTGATGGGGCTGCTTTGATCTCTTCTGAAAAAAATAAAAGGCCTTATCAAAGCTCCTGCCATGTGTGATCCCATCCACAGAGCCACCCCCACCCCAGACGCCCCTACACACTGCGGCCCCAGCCCGGAGGAGAGAGGAGCTCACATTTGAAGATGATGGTGATGACCTGATGGATGCACTGGGGTTTGGCAACGGCCCAAAAGGAGATGAGAAGCAGGGAAAGAAGGCAGAAGAGTAAGGGCAATGAAGAGGCCGTGGGAGTAAAGCAGGGGGTGGCTTGTGTGTTGAGATGGTGCCACTGTGCTGGGTGGGGGATGCTGCAGCTTCTGCCTCTGGGTCCCAGAAAGGGGCTGGAGCAGCCTTGTCTTGCTGGGAAGAGCCAGAGCGCCCTGGCAGGGCTGTGTGATGAGGAACAGCCCTGCCTCTTGAAGAAACTCATCTGCCGCTGTGTCCCCAACAGAGAGGAGCTCCGGCCAGCCCGCTCCAAGCTGGACGAGTTGCTGGGGCGAGGCCCCGTGGCCAAAATCCTGGAACAGCCAGGCGTGGGAGAGCGCAGGGAGTTCCAGCTGGATAAGAAGTACCAAAAGCAGCCAGGTGATCACAGACAGGGACACCAGGAAGGTCTGCAGAGGCGACAGCATTCGCTTGGGAGAGCAAGATTGATTTCTAGTGCCCTTGCAGGGGAAATACTCTCTCTGTAGTGGTGAGCGGGGCTGTTAACGGGCCCTCAGTCAGTGCAGGGGGAAAGGTGGCTAATGCAAAAGTGGTGCACTCTGCCCTTGAGGAAGGCTGGGAGTATTCGCACAGTAGCCATAACTCAGTTGCCTTCAGAAGTGGGCTGATTCCTGACAAAGACGCCGTTCCCAGACACACTGAGGAGGCACATTGCTCACGGGTTTCCAGGGAAGATGTTTCCAGCTGTGTTTTCCCAGAGGCAGCAATCCCAGTGGGAATTGCAGGGGAGGAGGAGGAGGGCTGGTATCTTTGTAGCTGGCTGCTCCTCTGGGTGCTGACTCAAGGCTCCTTGTCTGAACAGAGAAGGAAGAGGGCTGGGACGAGGAGGATTTTGTCTTTGGAGCATACAAGCCCACAGTGGCCTCCACACCCGCGGGCCGGTCGGCGAGAAGGCAGTCTGTGAGGTATGGTGCTCTGTGCGTCTGTTGCTGCAGCCACACTGGCCCTGCGGTGGAGCAGGCGGGGTCCCCTCGCAGGCAGGTATGTGGCTGCCTCTCCTTGCAGCAGGTTTTCAGCCGAGAACAGCAGCGAACCGAAACCAGAGCCATGCTCCAAACCTCCTCCTCCAGCAAGCCGGAGCCCCGTGCGGGTCAGAAGGGCTGGTGGCGACTGGCTGGGTTTGAAGGATGAGGATTTTATGGATTCGGAGCCGCCGTCTCCAGTGAAGGCCAGTCCAGCTGTGAGCTACCCCAGCCCTGCCGCAGCTGGGGGGCCCAGCCCCACCAGCCAGCTCACGGCCGTAGAGGAGGCAGCGGCTAAACCCGTCCCAGTGGAGGAGGAGAACTGGCTGAGCGCTGCCTTGTCTCGCAAGAAAGCCCAAGCCCAAGCGAAAGCCCGGGAGGGAAGTGCCAAGGCCTCAGAGGTCCCAGGCAAAGGGCTGGATCCCCACTCTCCTGTCAGGTAAAGGCACGGTTGATGGCTGCAGGGTTCCCGTCTGCTCCATGTGTAGCTACTCCAGCAGGACCTCAGGAACCCTCATCTCAGATTTAAGAAGTTAATTTTAAGCACTGTCTTGTCTCAGGTTGGGGTAATAACACGGGGCTTTCTCCCACTGATCCACCCCACAGTCCCATTACACATCTCGGCTCTTCTCCCAGTTGTGGCCAAAATTGCACACACCGCCTGGGGTCCCGCAGAGCTCCCCCCATGCTCCTAGTTCCTGACTTCATTCCCCTTCATTCCTCCTAGTTCCAAGCAAACCAACTCCTCCAGTTGAGTTTACACGGACACAGGTTCAGACTTGTGCCGTTCGAATGGGACTCGGGAGTGAATTGCAGACAAACGGCCGTGTGTCATGGGCAGGGGTGTGTTCACTGGGGCGGCTGCTTCCCAGGGGAAGGGGGTGGATGCAGCAAGAAACACCAGTGATGGAGGTTTTGGGGTGTCTTTACTCCTTCTGCAGCCAAAAGGCTGAATCCTGCTGCAGCTGAGTGCGACAGAGGCTTTCACCTGCAAGGCAGGAACTGGCGTTGGAGGGAAGGATGTTGTCTTTCATCATCTCCTCGGCTCTTCCACGTAGGATGTTTTTTTGCTTGCAGCCAGCCAGCCGGCTCCACGGGAGCACCGCAGCAGGCGGCTGCCCTGCAGGACAAGGCAGCGAGCACCGATGGCTCTGGGTAAGGCCTCCTTTGTGTTTCAGTCATCCGCCACAGGTGACATTTCCTGCAGAAAGCAGCTCCGTGGGTGAGACTGAGGAATGGGGAGAGCTGGTAGACAGCAATGATCATTCTGGTCTGGGACCTGTGTAAACTGGGAGGGAAACGGCTCTGAAGGATCATCAGGCTTTTGCCTGTTTGATCACAGTGGAACAGCCAAGCTGTAAACTTAAGGAAACGTCAAGCAGGATAATGTCTGTGGGCCTCTCCCTGAGCTGTGACACTGCTGTGCATCGCTCGTGTCTCTGTGCCCACACAGGCAGCCTGTCCCCTGGCTCGGCACCGCGAAACGAGCCCCAGCTCACCCGTCGGAGGCTGCGAAGGGGGATCCCTCCAGAGACGCCAGCGCCCTGGGTGCGTTTCATGTGGTTGTACAATTTGGGCAGCAGTATGTGGAGAGGGTCCCCCAGCCCTGCTGGAGCAGAGCAGGACCCTTCTCGCTCTGCCCAGGAGACCCAGGCCCTCGTCCTTCTGGGATGGGATGGTTACCATTGCAAGGTCTGAATCATGGACTTGTTCAATTTTCAGTCTCCACGGCCTTGTTACCAGGAGAGCAGGAGACGCAGGGCCCTGCCCTGCTCGCTCAGGTAGGTCTTCTGGTCCCATGTCCCCAGGAGATGTGAGGTCAGGGTGGTGATCACAAGTCCTTCCCTGCCAACTTGCTGGCATCCAACGCTGTCCGTGCTCCCTTGGCGGGAGGAAGGATGTGCCCTGCTTTGCATCTCTGGGAGCCTGTGTTCATGGAGGCAAAGTGTTTGGAGAGCCCCGAGATGACATAAGTTGTTTTTATCAGGCCAAACCACATGTGCTATGGATGCTTTGTAAATCATGTGTTTTTACAACCCTGCATTGACTGAGCAGGTTTTACATAGTTCCCCAGGCATATATATTGTATTAATTAGACAACAGAGGCTCCAGTTGATAAAGGATGTTTTCTTCAGCTGGTTTTCCCCAGTATGGTGGTGAAGGTGCTCCGAGGTTGTTTCTAGACAACTGAAGGAGAATCAGAACATCTGACGGAGAGGGCAGCTCCTGCTTGGTCTTTTGAAGCCTCCATTTCTCATCTGTCTGGGCTTCCTCACCCTGCCCTCATGGCAGGACACACGCCAACTCCCAGAGGACTCATGATCTTATCCTTGAGTCCATCTTCAGAGAAGGAAGAGCCCAGCATGCTTGTGTCTGGAGTAGGGGCTGCTGAGCATCACCTGAGGAGAAGGAACCCAGGCCAGCAATGGGGTTGGGCTGGAGAAGGGTGGAGGAGGGACCACAGTAGGATTGGGATGGGTCTCTGTTTCCAGGCTAGGAGATGTTCTCCCCAGGGCTTTACCTCCCTGAGAGCATCCCTGTGTCTCCGCAGGTTACCACACCCAGGGCACATCTCCAGGCTGCCTCACAGCTGCAGGTGAGGCATGTGCCTTGGGGGGCTGATGGCCATGCCGCAAAGCCACTCATCCTGAAGGGCTTCGATCTTCTCTCTCCGTCCCTATAGGCAGAGTCCCCAGCCCTGGGCTTGCAGCATGAGAGGAGGCTGGGGGCTCCCACAGCCCTGCTCTACGAGGATGCGACAGGCTGTCGGGCAGCGCTGCTCAGTGCCCAGGCCCGTGTGGCAGAGCTGGAGAGCCAGGTGAGCCCCATCGCCTGCTGGAATGGGGGACCACGGGTGACCTGGGGGGAGGAGAAGGGGCCACATCTGCTCCAAATAGCACCAGGGTGACAAGGGAGAGGAGAAACCTCCCTGTCCGGAGATGCTTACTGCCACCAAGTGCTGCTGTGGGAGCTCTGTCCCCAGGGCGGCACAAGGACCTTCTCCCCGGATGTCTGGCAGGTCCGGATGCTGGAGCTGGAGCAGACACAGCACAAACTGTTGCTGGAGAGTCTCCAACAGCGGCACCAGGAGGACCTGGATCTCGTTGAGAATGCCCACAGGTACCAGGCTCTTGCCTGCGCTCCCTTCCTGTGTCACACCTTTGCCTACAGCCCTGTCTATCACCCCTGAGGTGGGAGTGCTGGGGTGCTTCCCAAATCCATCCCTGGGGCGGGCAGGCAGAGAGCCATGTCGATATGGACCTGGTGGGGACAGAGAGAAGCCCCACAGATGAGCCGAGGTGGGGGTCCACTCTCATCAACACTGTCCCACAGTGACGAGGAGGGGCCAGTCCCATTGCCAGCATGTCCCCAACCAGGGCACTGCACTGGGCAGTATCGGGAGGGTTCAGGCCTCAGACTATGGAGAGTGACGCACCCTGTGCCTCAGTTTCCCCATGCGCGCAGCGACACCAATCTGCTTTTAAATCCCTATGTGCACTTTGGGTGGAGAGTGCTGGGTATTGCCATGAAAGCAACACTTCTTCCTTCCTGTGACCTCTCCGGGCAGGAGCCGGGTGAAGGTGCTGGAGGAGACCTACAGGCAGCGGGAGGAGAGGCTGCGTCAGGAGAAGGAACAGCTGGCAGCTCAGCTGCTGTCACAGAGCCAGGACGCAGAGCAGGCACGGGCAGAGCTGCTGTCACAGCACCAGCAGCGCCTGGCAGCGCTGGAGCAGCAGAGCGCGCTGGAGCTGGAGCGGCTGCGAGAGCTGCAGAGGTGAGAGTGGCACAAACGGCACACACGTGGGGCTCGTTCCCCTTTTTTGGCAAAGGGAGCTGGGAATGGGGACACAGTGAAAGGCGCAATTGGACTCCAGAACACTGGTTTCTGGGAAGTTCGGTGGCTTTTGGAATCGGGATTTGCTTTGCAGGTAGGCACAGGGAGATCTGGCTGGAGACGTCATTTCGGAGTGAATGCATTGTATTTTGAAAGATGCTGAACCCAGTGTTTTATCTCTCCCAAGCCCTTTTATTCAAGTCAGTGAGTCACTGATGTCCACATAGTTCGGATCAATGAGGAAATAGTTTTTGTTAGACAAGCCCCTAACCCCCAAATGTGGTCCATCCCAAATGTGGATGCCTGTCCATGGGATGCCCTGTGACAGACCACCATGCCAGCTCAGCTCCTGGGAGCTGGTTCTCAGCCCACAACCAAACCTCTTCCACGGTGCCTGTCATGGGGAGCACCAGTTTGTAACAGGCCCTGGTGGGCTCCTTCCCCCATGTCCCGCAGGGTGTCTGTCCAGGAGATGCGCAAAGACCATGAAGAGCAGCTCCAGCGACTGAAGCGGCTGAAAGACCAGGAGATCGATGCGGTGACCAGCGCCACTTCCCACACCAGGTACCAATGGCCGGTGTCATATCCCCACATTGGTCCCTGGCCATAGTGTTCCCTGTCCTACAGGGAACCAGCCTCAGACCACAGGAGGAATAGGGGCCATCTCCTCTCCCACCCTCTGCCTTCAGGGATGCTGAACTGTTTAATATCCATCAGTTGTCCCCTAAGCAGCAGCTACGTCTTCCTACTGCTCTGCTATGACCCAGAAAGATTTGGGCAGGGCTGCCTGGCCTTTGGCCCACCACACGTCCCCCTCTCCATCAGGGTGAGACAAAGCATGTCCCACAGGGGGTGACTTTCCCCTCGCTCCCCTCCACAGGTCTCTGAATGGTGTCATCGAGCAGATGGAGAAGTTCTCCAGCGACCTGCATGACCTCTCGCACAAGGTGGAGGCCACACACCACACTACCTCCCAGGAGCTGGCCATGGGGGCACGGCAGCGGGACAAGCAGCTGAAGGGTATGTCTGCCATTCCCCTGTGCCGAAATGGCTGTGGGGTCCCTGCCGGGGCTGAGGACACCCAGAAAACAGGAGAAAGTTGGGCTCTGAGTCAGCCAGAAGCTGGGAGGCCAGGCTGGCAAAGCCTTGCCTGCCTTGGTCCCTGGACATCTCAGGGTCTCCCTCTTCAAATTGATATCCTGGGGATGTGCGGAAGGTGATGAGCATGCAGCTTTTCCATGAATATGGTGGGGACAGAGGGGGTTTCCCACCTCATGCTGCTAATGGTCTTGCTGCTGTCTCTCCCCAGTGCTCCAGGACAGGCTATTGCAGCAGCAGAGGGACATGGAGGAGGAGCGGAGCCGTCTCCAGGAGGTGATTGCCAAAATGGAGGCCAGGCTGGGCGAGCAGACTCGGCTGCTGGAGCAGGTGAGCTCATGCTGTCCTCTGCCTGGGTCAGCCCTCCTCTCTGGGTATGGGGCATATGTCTTACCCACTGGAGGTTCCTGGCCTTGAGCCTGTGAATGGCATCTGTCTCTCTTCTATGTCTGGACCAGGAGCGATGGAGGGCGACAGCAGAGCAATCCAAAGTGGAATCACTGCAGCACTCGCTGGAGGAGCAGCGGCGAATCATGACCCAGCAGCTCTCCATGGAGCGAGCAGAGCTGGAGAGGGCAAAGGTGAGGTTGGCCGGCATCTCCAGGTGCTTTTCACATGAGTCTGACCACGGCTGCACTGCGGTGTGTGGAGGAGGAGAGCTGGGTGCTGGGCTGCAGCATCCTTCCTCTGCTCTCTGCCTCGCCGGTCCCACACCGGGTTGCACGATGAATTGCGATCAGACCAACCCTCTGGCACACAGATGCAAGAGGCTGCAGTTCGTGTGCATGATGCATGCCAGTTCCTGAGGAGGGTGGGGCCAGAGCTCTCCATGCAGGGTTCATGTCAGGCACTATGGGCTTGAACCAACCTCTGGATGTTGCCAGGGGTTTGGTGGCAGAGGTGGGTTAAAGGGGAAAAATCCTACGGCGAATGAGACTTAGTGCTTTCTCTCTCCCTCTCTTGCAATCCTCTCCAGAGTGCTTTGCTGGAGGAGCAGAAGTCGGTGATGCAGAAGTGCTCGGAGGAGCGACGGAAGCTGGCGGCTGAGTGGGCTGAATTTCACACCCGGCAGCAGCTGAGCAAGGAGCGGATGGAGCGTGACATGGACCGAGCCCTGCAGATGGACTCCCAGAGAGAGGGCACCATCATGAGCCTGGCCAAGGTACCGCAGCAGAGACCCTTCCCATGGCCTCCAGCACTGCCTGGTGGGCTCACGAATGGGTGGATGGGTCCTGTCCACAGGGGAGACATTCGGTGCTGCCTTCAGGTGTTTAAGTCAGAGACATCACTCAGCGTAGTGAGAATCAGGCTGTTGCAGGAACAGCCTCCACCAGCCTGTTTTAGATGTTGACTGAAGCATCAGTCGCTTCTCTCTATTCGCTTTGCCTGTGAGGAGTTTGGGCGGCCAGACCAGGTGCAGCTGCCTCTGTTGTAAGTCTGGTGGGAGGAAACCCCCATGGTGGGTTAAGCAAAACTTCCCTGTGCCACGGGGATGTGTCCAGAACCATTTCTGCTCCCGCATGGGGCATCCAGAGTGGATATGTGGCACAGACAGTGCAGCAGAGCTGCATTTTTAAGGGCTACCAAGGTGGAAAATAACCATTTAGGCTGGGTATCTCCACTGCTGACAAAATGCCGTGCCTTGACTGTGTTTTAAGATGTGCAACACGATGAGGGGCTCTGTCCTTTCCAGGGAAGGAGTGTGTGTGTGTTTGTGTACAATCCCAGGTCTGACAGCCCTGGTCCCCTGGTCCCCAGGAGTGGGTGGATGAGGGCGCTGCTTGAGTACCCGGTGGTGTTGCTCTGCACCCCAAACTAGCACACACAAGGAGCTCAACAGTGGCAGATCTCTCCCATCACTTGGGAAGACATGAGATGGTGTCCAGGACAGGGCAGGAAATGCATGTTTTTCTTGTGCCTATCCTAGGAGCAGGCAGAGCTGAAGATTCGGGGCCATGAGCTGAAAGCCAAGGAGGAGCAGCTGGTGAAGGACAGGGAGCTGCTGGAGGAGGCCTGGCGGGAGCTGAGGCTGGAGAAAGAGAAGGTGAACGGGACCGCGCTGCACATTCGGCAGCGGGAGGAGGAAATTAAAAGTATGACCAAGGTAAGCAGAGCATTTGCACTGCAATTCACAGCTGTACACAGGCCAGCAGCAAAGCTGGGGTTTCACATCCTCCCAAAGTCGTGAACCTAATCCTGTCCCGGGAGGGGAATAAGGGGATACACAAAGGATCCCTGCCCCAGGGCAGCAAGGGTCCCTGTCCCCAGCCTCCCCAGCCGCTCTGCCTTGCAGCTCTCATCCCAGAAGTACGAGGAAGGGGAGCGGGCCCTGCGGGAGGCATGCAGGATAGAGTCCGAGCACCAGACCAGGCTGCAGGTCATGCAGCAGCACCTGGAGCAGCTGAAACAGCAGGAACAGCGTCTGCACCAGGCAAATACCCCCTTGCCTTCCCTTTTTGGCCTGGGGCCTCCATGCCAAGGGCCTGAATCTTTACCAACAGCTTCTCTCTCTCCCTTTTTCCTGGTGACGGGGCAGGAGCGGCTGAGCATTGCCCACCAGAGGAGTCAGCTCCAACAGCTACGCGAGGAGCTGCCCAGCAACCCCGTGATGCTGCTGACTGCAGACCAGGACCTCAGTGCCCCTACAAAAGGCCTCTCCAGCACGCCATGTAAGGCTTCCTGCATGCTGCTGATGGGAAGGGACGTGCTGGGAGGACAGCTGCATTTGTATTCCGCTTCTCAGGAGGCTTGGGACATTCCTGGGGGCTGGTTTAGTTCTGTATATAAATCCCAGATGTGAGTTAGGCTCCTCATCCTCTGAAGGAGCTCAGCGGAGCTCTCAGAGCCAGGGCAGTGCCAAGACGGAGTAGAGGGGGCAGGAAGGGAGAGGCAGGTGGGTTAAAGCCCATTTGCACTGGGAGGTTGGGACGGACCCTACTGCAGGGACATGCAGGCAGCAAAAAGGATGCTCTGTTGTCTCTGTCTCCAGTTCCTCTCACAGCAGCACCACCACACACTTGGGCTCTTGTTCCAGGCTTTCCACCTCCTGTCAGGGTGCTCCCTCGGCACAGCCTGGAGGGTAGCAGGGAAACCCTGGCCGTGGCCGGACCCACCGAGCTCTACGCCAAACTGCTGCTGCTGAAGCACAGGGCCCAGCAGGTGAGGTGGTGGGAGACAAGAGCTGGAAGGGGCTTCAAACCAGATGGGTGGGAGCAGGGCTGGGTAAAGCCTGATTTGAGCCTGATAAGCACAGGGTGGGGTGTCTCCGAAGATCATTACTGAGGCACTGGGCTGGGTGGGCTTACAGAAGCCATGGGCACCTAGAGGAGTGATACCAGAAGCAAGGACGAGTGGATCCTCACACCTTGTTTCAGGTTCATCCATAACGTCCTTGGCTCGATGGGGTTGCCCCTCTCCTCACCCCCTCCCTGGGTGGGAGAAGCCAGCTCTGCTGGACTCTGGTTTCGTGATATCCCCATCCTCTCCCATCAGCTCCCTACTTCCCTGCTGGGTCCTTCCCCAGGCGGGGATGCTCTTGGAGGCTTCTTCTGTGGGTCTCACTCAGAATGTGAGGTTATGGGCTCTGGGGGGTAGCCCGTAGACCCCAGGGGGTACCACGCATGGGTACCTGCCCACTGCACGAAGGAGGGTTTGGGATACTTCCCTCCCTTGTGAGAGGCACCCTGGACTGTGACCATTTCTGTTGCGCTCTGATATCCATCCCATCCCTCCTTCCTTTCTTAGGACCGTGATTTCTTAGAGGATGAGCAGTTCTTCCTGGAGACCCTGAAGAAAGCGTCTTACAACACTTCATCTCTGTCAGACTGAGAAGGTGGCATCCCCACGCGCAACCCAAGGGATGGCTGTGTCCGTCCTCACAGGAGGCTGCAGTGCCCTCCACATGGGGGAGGAAAGCAAACAATAAAGGAACTGTCCTTTTCTTTAAAAACAACGTTATAGTGGTCAGAGTGTGAAATCTATCCCCACAGGCTGTGAAGCCACAGTTTGTCTGGCCTCCATCCCTCGGGACAAGTGCCACTGGCCACCCAGCAGGCAGTACTGGGATGTGGTTTCCCTGGTGGGGGTGGATTCAGTCGGCCATGCTGCTGGCTCTTGGACAGCCAGCTGCCTGGCTGTGACAACCAGCGGCTTTAGGGGGGATTGTGGAGTTTTGGCCAAGCTTCAAGGCTGAGTAAGGCAGAGCTGTCACGGCTCTGCCCTGGGGCTGTGCTAAGGTTCACCAGTCCCGCAAGGATGTTCCTCAGCTCACAGGCAACTCCAGCTTTTCCTTTTGGGCCTTTTCCTGAATAAACCTGGCTGTTGTGCCAGGCTTCACCTCCCCTCCCCGCTGCCCCGGGGTGACAGCAGGGCCACCCTGCTCCCTTCAGCGGGCTCCGCCCTGGGGATAGAGGAGCAATGGCGGAGATGTGGCCCGGGGCGAGGGGAGGCCCGTCGCTCTGCGGCCGTTTCTAGTCAGGCACTGCGGGAGGCAGCCCCGTTGCTATGGCAGCGGGGGCCTTCCACGCCAGGCCCTGCGCGGCGCAGTCCCCCCGTCGCTATGGTAACGGGGGCCTTGCACTGTGGGCGGCGCGCACCATGGCGGCGCCCTTGCTGAGCGCGGCGCTGTGCGGTCTCCGGGGCGGGCGGGCCTTTGGCACGGCCGGTGAGACACGGGCCGGGGAGACGCGGTCCCCCGCGAGTGGGGGGCGTTTGGGGTGGCGGGGAGGGAGCTTCTGGGCGCCTGGGTTCCCCAAGCGCTCCTAGCGGGGCTGGCTTGCGGAGGTCGGGGTGGCTCCGGCCCGGGACCGCGCTCCCCGCCCTTCCCGGGCTCTCGGTTCTTGCTCTCTATGTAAAACGGGAACTCTCTCCGCTTCCAGCTGCGCTCTGCAGGCGGGCAGCCCCGCTCGGGCCGATGCCCAACGAGGATATTGACGTCAGCAACTTGGAAGCACTGGAAAAATACCGCAGTTTCACTCGCTACTTCAAGCTGGCGGAAAAGGAGAGCAGGAAGCCCCGCTGGTGGAAGACGTACCGGCAGCACACCAGCCCCCAGCCAGGTACTCGCCGAAGGAGCTGCGCCGCGCAGTTTTGCCACTGAGGGTCAGGGAAGCTGTTGTTGGGGCCACAGGTTTGCCCCAAAACCCGCCCTGTAAAGAGCTGATGAGGTGCTTTGGCACAAGGTTGGCCCTTCTCTGATGTAGAAGTTCACAGAGCGCAAATGCCTACAAGGAAATGGATGGCGGTTTTCTGGAAGGAGGGAGGCTGGCCAGGACCTGCCAGAAGATATGGAGCAGGGCAAAGAAGTGATTCTTTGGCACCCAGTAGCATCAGAGAAAGCAGACCAGGAGCTAAAGCTTTAGACCTGCAGCAAATAATAGAATTTGGCTGCTCTGCTGAGCAGCCGCAGAGACCAGACCTGCTCACCAGCTGGCAAACCTCTGGGTCTGGGGTGTGCTGAGCTGGAGGAGGAGGAGGGAGCAGAGCATGGAGGTGCAGAGGGAAGGCAGAGGTGGTAGAATTGAGTCTCTGATGTCTTGAGGTTTGCATCTGTTTCACACACTCTCTAACATTTTACAGGGGTTTTGTGTTTGGGTATTGGGTATTCGCGTTGTCCACATACATGGTTTTTTCACTTCTCTCTGAAGAGCCAAAGACTGACATCAGCCTGCCACGTGATAAGCTGCTGCGGGCAAAGGAAATCAAGGAAAGAAAAAAGATCCTGAGGGAGAACCACCAGAATGCTGACATGGAAAGAGCGGCGCGGCTCCGGACTGGTCTGTACCTTACCACATCCCTCCCTGCCCCGGCCACTCTGGGTCCCCAGCTGCCTCCTGCAAGTGTTTCTCTTTCCTTGCAGTGCTGATCCCCCTTGAGGAAGTCAGAGCTGAGTGGGAGAAGACCAGTGGCCCGTTCCACAAGCAGCGTGTGGCGGAGCACTGCGGGATATTTCGTGACTTGTTCAAGGGGGCCACATTCACCCCCTGGGTTACCTTGAGGGTGGAGTACAGCCAAGAAGACGAGCACCTTGTGCCAGTCTACTATGGGAACATAGTGACTCCGTCAGAGGTGTGTGGGGGGAGCTGGAAGCAACCTTGACCCCATGGGAAGGCTGTGTGTTTTTGTCAGATGATTCTAATGGGCATTGTCTATTCTGGGGGATTTCTTTTATAAGAGTAGTTTCTCTGTGATGAAGGAAGCGTGTTTTTTGTATGTGGTAAGGACAGAGGCAACAGGATCATTTTCTACTGGCAGGCTGATGTTTATTAATGCTCTGGGGGGGGTCCTCTCCAGCTGGAGCTGGATTACTCAGTGGTGTGGCCATGACAAGTTCATATTCTTTGCCTTGGAAATCATGACGCTGGTCTTAATGGAACATGTAGTTTGAGTGATTTACATTGTCTTTATGTTGCTTGTTTAGGCTTCTAGTCCCCCTGCAGTGTCATATGAGGCAGATAAAGGCTCCCTCTGGACTTTGTTGCTCACAAATCCAGGTGAGTAACAGGTTCTTTAAAAAGAACCTCTTTAAATGGGGTTGTTTCACTCTGCTTTTGGTTAGCTCCTGTTTCTTTTGGCTGTGCAGTTAGAATGTATTGCATGCAGGAAAGATGTTGTCTCCCCAAATCTCTAGCAGCTGAGATGGGACAGTGATGCAACAGGACCTATGTCACAGTGTAGTGGAAGCAATTCCCTGACTCCCATCTTTTATTTATCTCCAAACTCTTCTCTCCCTCGGCAATCTGCCTGGGAGGTGGGTTAGCTGACACTGTTTGCCCTGAGAAACTAAGGCGCAGTGAAGAGAAGTCCTTTTAATCTTGGAATTAAATCTGTAGAATTCTTTGCTCCTCATTTTAAGCTCAATCCTATAAGAATAAGTTACTTTTCTGATAGGAAAGGAATGCTGGGAGGTCTCAATCTGCCCCCTCTGTTCAACGGGGCTCTGGGTGTTCTCTCTTTGAGGTTGATGTGAACACCTAGTTGTCACTAAATCGCCTTTTTCTGTTGTGTGCGTTTGCAGATGGACATTTAAGAGACACGAACTCGGAGTACCTCCACTGGCTGGTGTGAGTACTGCACATCAGAGCTGCCTGCTGCTTAGGTCAGGGATAGCCCAGGCAAGAGAGGGCAGAAACTCCAACAGAGCTCAGGAATAAGCATGCACCAAGATGGTTCCGTGGCTTTCTCTGTTGCTCCTGCCATTAGCTTCTTTACCCCTGTGTTCTGGGTCCTGCTAAAGATGCAGTAGTTTCAGGTCTTGCTGCTGTTTGGCATTCACATCACTGGGTATGGTTTTTCTTCTAGTGAAAACAGCCTCTACTAGGTCAAACAGGGTATAATCACATCAAAACGTAGCACAGGGTGACTTATAATCCTGCATGAATCTGCTGGTCCCATTGGAGGCAAGTGAATGGATATATAATGAAGTAAACTTCTTTGTGTTCAGGACAAACATCCCAGGCAACAACATCAAGTCGGGTAAGGAGATCTGCCATTACTTGCCCCCCTTCCCTGCCATGGGAACTGGCTACCATCGCTTCATCTTCCTCCTCTTCAAGCAAGACTGCCCCATAGATTTCAGCGAGGATGTTCGGCCAACACCATGGTAATTCAGGCTTTCACTAGGCAGTTTCATGCTCGCTTGGCTAGGCTGTTATTGCTGCTTGTGATGACGTGTTTGTTACTGCTGTAGCAGAGCAGTTCCCTTTAATCTGCAGGGCTGCTTTTGAGGTTGTGTGTCACCTGAAGCCACAATCCCAGCCCCGCAAGCGCTGTGGAGTCCTGTTCCTTAAACCAGGTTGTTAAGAAAGTGTTTTTTCCTGCCTGGGGCAGGAATGTGCGCAGAGGTGGAGAAGCTGAGAGATACTGTTTTTAGTGACTTCCTTTTCCACCTCTATTTTACAGACTCTGGGATGATGTGGGGAAGTAGTTGCCTACCGGAGTGCTGCAGAAAAAGAGAGTCACCTCATCTCTTGTGTTTGTGTCTTGTTTCCAGCCACAGCCTCAAGATGCGAACCTTCAGCACGTTTGACTTCTACAGAAAGCATGAGGATGCAATGACCCCGGCAGGGCTGGTGTTTTTCCAGTGTCAGTGGGACAGCTCTGTTACCTGGGTCTTCCATCAGCTTCTCAGTAAGAAATGCCGCGTGCAGGGGTGCTGGAGGGGGCCCATCTGTGGGCTGGGACGTGGCCCTGTGGGTAACGCGCAGGGTCAGGGAGCGAGCTGTGGCCGTAGGCTCTTGCTTGGTCCTGGCCCTTGTCTAGGATCTCTTACAGCACGGACCGAGTACTTATTGAGCCATCCTCCACCAAACTAACAGCAGTCTGAGGAAACAACCTCTCAAAGGCCATTTTGAATGAACATTTTAAAATATCACCAAGAGAGCCTTCACCAGGACATGCTTGACCGTGTGTGCACGTGGGGGCCCTCGCTGGCGAAGGAAAGGGCCTGGGGTTTGGATCTGAGCTGTATCACTAACATTCTGTGTCTCCACTTTACAGATATGAGAGAGCCTGTGTTTGAATTCGTGCGGCCACCCGTTTACCATCCTCCACAGTTAAAGTTCCCACGCCACCAGCCTCTGAGGTACCTGGACAGGTACCGAGACACCGAGGAGCCCACCTACGGCATTTACTAGGGCCCTGGCCTCCTCTCGAGACACTCTGGTGTACGCTGGGATGCCAGCCGGGCGGATGCGGCTGCCGGCTTCCCTGCGTTCACCCAGTCGTGCAGCTGGGAGCCTCTGGAGGGAAGCGACGAAGTCTCAGCCCCTCGTCTTTCGGTTCCCCTTTGCAAGGAGGTGTGCAGCTGGGGGCAACAGGCATTCACAGTGCTGGCAGCTGTGTGCTCAAAGGGGCGCTTATAAAGGCGGTTCATAGGTGAAAGCAAAGCTGTCGCCAGGCTGAAATCTTGTTCCTGATTCTGTAGCAGAGCAGATCAGAAAGGGCGGCAGGGTAGAGTCCCCCAGAGATGCCCTGCCTTGTTTCTCTCAAAGGATCATGTTCTCTTTTTGCCTGCTTATGGAACAGACAGAGCCAGGCCAGCCTGCATTTCTTCCTCTTACAGCGCTGTGGTTCAGGGCTGTGTTGCTTTCATCTGTACAATCGTCTTAAAGAGATGGGTCTGATTAAACACACTTTGAGTGATGCTGGCGGCACTGCCTTGTCTTTATTGGGAAGAGCTCGGTATCCCAGCCAGCTGGCGCAGAGCTGGGGAGCTCGAGCAGGGTGCAGGGGAGAAGGGCAGCCCTTCCTCTGGCTGACGTCTCTTTCCCTTCTTAGATGTTGTAGGGCAGGAAAAGTGCAGCTACACAGGTGGTAGACCTGTGGAACTGGCTTCTCCCAACAGCTACCCAAACATGTGGACCTTAGTCCTCTTCCTAGAGAGTGCATCCCCGTTGTGGATAGTTGGAGGAAAAGCAGGTCTGCAGAGCTGGCGGGGTGGGGCAGAGGCACAGCAGTGTCCTGGCACTCTGCTACTGCCCGTCCTGTGCCCAGGCTGTGGAGAGACTCTGCTTTCTCTCTGCTCTGCCGGGCTCTCTGTGTATCCCCTGTTCACATGTTTAAACCCCCGAATACCAACGTGTTCCTGCCCTTCCAGCTGCCTGTTCCCAGCTCTGGTTCCCAGCAACGTTTTTTCTGAGGTTCCCCCCTTCCTCAGGAAATAAGAGCCTCCAGCAAACAATGGAGATTGTGGTGAAATGTCCCCCCCCGCTGCCGTTACCAGCTACGCCTGAGCTCCCTGAACTCTCCTCGCACCCCAAAGGGTTCTGGGGTCTGGTTTAAGCCTGGCCCAGGTTGCCCAGAGAAGCTGTGGCTGCCCCATCCCTGGAGGGGTTCAAGGCCAGGCTGGACGGGGCTTGGAGCAACCTGGGCTGGTGGGAGGTGTCCCTGCCCAGGGCAGGGGGTGGCACTGGGTGGGCTTTAAGGTCCCTTCCAGCCCAAACCATTCCATGATTCTATGATTAACTGGTGAGGTGGCTGCAGTGGGAGCGCGGGTGTCCTGTGGTTCCAGGCAGACACACAGGTTGTGTTACGCCTCTCTCTGAGCTTTGAATAATTGGTCAGAATTTGCAGATTCAGCCCAAATAAATGTTTTGGGGGACTGAAGCTATGCTGGGACACGCGGGGAGTTGTGTCAGATCCCGAGTCACCTCCTGGGTCCAGGGGCAGTTGGCGGGGGGGTGGCTCTGAGCCTGCCTGTGATACAGAAACTGCTCTGACCGTCCCCCCCAGCAGCCCATCAGCAAGCGTTCTGGCCACAGCACAGACCTTCTCCCCGCTCGCCGTCACCTGCGCAGGTGGAAGCAGAGCCGCGCGCGTCGGGAGGCTGCAGAACCGCTGTGAACCGAGGCCATCCTGCCAGCGCTCCGCTGCCGGGCACCTGTGTGCGACCGATAGCACATCTGCAGGGGTAAGGAGATAAGGTTTGGACTGGAAGGTTGGGAGCTTTTTCTTATGAAACTGAGCTGTACGAAGACAAGGTGAAGGTGGCACCACAATCGCCTCCGGGCAGAAGCCTCCACCTGCCACCTGCGCAGGGACTGATTGCCCAGATAACGTCTTTATTGCATTTCTTTTAGTACTGATGTGCACAGGGGGTTGCAAGGAACTTAGTAGGAAAAGGAGTGGTGGGGTGCGGTTGGGGGCATGTGCAAACAGCAGGAGCTGTAGTTTGAAATGAAAAGGTGCAAGGGCAGAATGTGGCCCTGGCATGTGTCACAGCCTTTGTCACTGCAGAGGGAGGTGACAAGTGGCTGCAGCAGCGGTGGGTGCCCCTTGCTGCTGGTTCCCAGGCTGGCAGAGGCCAGGAGCACTGTGCTGAGGTCTCTCTGCTAGGGGGGACTGCCACGCTCTGCTCGGGGATGAAGAGCAGAGGGGCTGAGGATGCCAGGAAGCTCCTTCAAAGGGCAAAAAAAAGGAGTGAAATCAGATTATACATCATACGTGTACCTGTGCAAACGCATTCGCGGAAATACACGTGGCTCTGAACCTTGTCACGTGTCGGTGCAGCGTTTCATCCTCTCTGGGGTCTCCTGCAGTGCTTTGCAGCCCTCCCTGTCCCCGGGGGGAGCAGCTGAACCCTCCCTGGCGTGTGGCACAGCCAGTGGGGCCGAGGGGACACCCAATGGGTGTCTCTTTAAGAGCGTGCCTGGCTCAGAGCCCTGACCCGCCTCTGTGCTCAGCGTCACCATGTCTTCCTCCTCTGCACAGCTGAGTTTCTATTTCCCCGGCTCCTTTCCCCCGTTGCCCCAATCCCCGGCACAAGCAGGATGGCATCGCCCGTCTCCCAGAAGCTGGAGGAGAAGCTGGTGTGCTCCATTTGCCTGGAGCTCTTCAGGGTGCCTGTGACCTTGCCCTGCGGCCACAACTTCTGCAAGTGCTGCATCAGCGACCACTGGCACAAGCAAGAGCAGGTGCCCACCGGGGCCGAGAAGGGCTACACGTGCCCCGAGTGCCGCAGGGGCTTCGAGCAGCGCCCGTACCTGGAGAAGAACGTCACCCTGTGCAGCGTGGTGGAGCTGGCGAGGGACGGCGAGGCGCGGGTCTCAGGCACGGAGAGGTGCGAGGTGGCCCAGGGCGAGCTGTGCCCGCAGCACGGGCGCCCGCTGGAGCTGTACTGCCAGGACGAGCGGCGATGCATCTGCTGCATCTGCACCGTCCGGCAGTGCCAGCAGCACCGGCGGGTGCTCTTCGAGGAGGAACGCTCTAAAAAGCAGGTGGGGATGATGGGTGGCGGGACAGGGGTGTGAGCAGGGGGAGTGATGGCAGCTCGGGCACAGCATGACATCCACCTCTGGTGTCCCATGCTGTGGTGCAGGGATGTGATGTGCCCCGGTGTGCTGAGCTGTGCCTGGCCTCAGCTGAACAAGAGGCTGGCACAGGGTCTGGACAGGGAGATGCCACCAGTGCCCGGCTGCTCCCCGAGAAACCGGGAGCTGTCAGGAGCAGCAGAGAGCTGGGTAAATCCAGCAGCACCAGGTGAAAGGCTCCATGTGTGTTTGTGACCCCAGGATCTAGAGGAAACAGCTGGAAATGGGTGAAAGACAGCACAGGGAGGGTTTCACTTCTCAGTGAGCCTGGTTGCAGACTGTCCCCTTCCCGAGCCTTCTCCTTTGTGGGAGCCTTGTCCCTGAAGCCCTGAGAGGGCTCCTGGGGGCCGAGTGGGCAGCAGCGTGCTGTACCAAGGGATGTTGGTGCCTCCCTTCGCAGGCCCTTCTGAAAGAGTCCCTGGAAAAAGCCCAGGAGGAATCCAAGAGGATCGAGCAGGTGATGCAGAAGCTGGAGGAGCAAACACGCAGCATCAAGGTAACACTGTGACCACCTCCATGCCGGGCACGTGGGTGGGAGCGTGCTGGCCCTCACAGCTCTTCCCCACTCAGGATTCCTCCGAGGGGCTCAAATCGGTGATTCTCAGCAAATTCGCCCTCCTGAAGAAAGCCCTGGAGGATTGCCAGTGGCAGACGGTGGCCAGGATCGAGCAAGAGCAGGCGGCAGCTCTGGGGCGTGTGGAGGAGGACTGGAGTCTCATGAAGGACCGCCTGGACCTCCTGGGCCAGCACAGGGAGAGGGCTGAGTGCCTGCTGGCCTGCCCCAACCACAGGACCTTCCTCCAGGTACCACCGTCCCCCCCAGCTGCCAGCCCCCTGCGCTTTCGGCGAGGGCAGAGACGTGGTCGACCCCTTCCCCAGGAGGAAAACGTCCTCAGCCTGGCTCAGGGGTGATGGCATGGGGCTGTGGGGAAGAGCTGCTTTCATGGGGGTTACTGGAAACCTGGGGGGGGACGATGCTGGATCGGAGTGGACGGTGCTGCCCATGGGGCCGTGGGCAACATCTGCCACCCCCAAACTGCTCCGCAAGGCTCTTCCACCGCCAGCAAAACGCAAAGTTCTGTGCCACAGCCCCTCTCCTCCCCTGCAACTCTCCCCTGACCCCGGGTGCCAGCTGCAGCTCACGGCAGACGTTTTGGGGATGCCCTCGTCACCCACCGGAGAGATGTGGTGTGTGAGGATGGGTTTTGGAGCTGCCGATCCTCCCCAGGTCGGTGCATGGGTGTCTGTGTGTCCATCCCCAGGAGTTTCCCCTGCTCCCGTCTCCGGAGATCCTGAAGGTGCCGGTCCCCACGGAGTTCGATGCAGCCAGCATGGTCAAGCCCATCGCCGAGATCCTCACCGACGTCTCCAGGCTCCTGCTGGAGGACCTGCCCGGCTCTGTGGCCCCCAAAGCCCCTGATCCCATTGGCCAAGGTAAGCCCTCTGCTCACAGGGCCACCGCAAAGGGCTCCAAGTCACCCTGAACCACAGCCTGGCCGGTGTCACCATGCTGACTGCTGGGCACAGGGGCTTGGGATGGGGACATGCATCTACTCTTCAGCAGATGGGTATTAATGGGGTGGGGTGAGCTGGGTGGCTTCCCTGTGGCCCCTCCAGGCTGGCAATGCCGAGCCACTGTGACACACGCCCACTCCCAGGCTTGCATACAACGGATTTCCTCCTCCTCCTCCTCCCATCGAAGCTGGGAAGGGACAAGTTTTTGGGTGGCATCACTCAAAATGCCTGTCCTCATCCTCCACAGGCCTGGTGCAGCCCAAGGGGCCAGTGGTGAAGGTGGTGGCCCCCCTCCCCGAGTGCCAACTCCGAGCTGAGCTTCTGAAGGGTGAGGAGCACATGGGAGATTGGGGGAGCGGTGCCCCGCTGGCGTCCCCAGCACGCAGAGATCTTACCAAGCTGAGCTCTTCCCCGGGAGGAGGGTGGTTGTGGCTGTGGTGAAGGGGGCTCCTTTCCCGGCTCTCCCAATTACTCTCCCTAAATGTGGAGAAGGGGCAGAACAGGCTGGGGGACACTGCATGGCCAGGAAAGGGCCCCTTAGGGGGTTGGCAGCACCAGGCACTGCTTTCCTGTGGAAATGAGGGATGCCAGTGCCTGGCATTTAACCGGTTGCTCCCCCAGATCTCAACCCATCTCCATCATCTCCTTTTCACCTGCCTCGGGCATCTCGCCCGGGCAGGAGCGACGTGCCTGTTCCCAAGGACCCATATTTAGACACAGCACTCTCCTGCAGGCAGCGTCAGCAGCTGGCAGGGGAACACCCACAGGGATGCCATGGGCTGCCCAAGCCGCCCCGCACGGCACAGCACCGCTCCAGGGCCCTGCCTGCGGCCATTCCTTTCTCTCCAGGATATGGCCCCAGCCACAGTCCTTCATGTCGCCTTCCCTCCCTGGGCCCACGCAAGAGGGTTGGGAATAATGTTTAGGGCACGTTGGGCAGGTCACTCTTGCCAGGGAGGCAATGGATGCCTATGGGACCTGTAAGGATTCCCTCCATCAGGCCCCACAGCACGTTCTCAGGGTTATTAATAGGAAAAAAATACGTGATTTATGAGCAGCAGGCATGAGCTCAGCACAGCTGGCCGGGCCGGGTTGTTGCAGGAGGAAGGTGAGATGCTGGTGGCTGGCGACTGCCCGTGGCAGGAGTCACCACCGCAGCCCGTGCAGAGGAGAGTAACTCCCTGCAGTACCGTATTTGCTCACGTAATGCCTGGTTTTCTCCCCCTCGCTCCGCCCATGCTCATATTTTTTGCTCTTAAAATCAAGCACATCGCTTTCAAAACACCCATGGAGCCACCGCTGCTTGCTGGGGCCGTGCAAGGACTGCACCAAGCGTCACCTCTCGGTGCCTCGACAGCTATTTCTGGGCTGTTTCCACTCCTTCAAGCGGGCGGCTGGGCAGATATCTCATCTCACCCCACTCGCCTTCCCCTTCAAACACGCTACAACTTGTTCCCTGCTGTTTTGGGAGCCAGCCTTGCATAGTTTAAACCTCATCGCTGTTGGGGGGGCTCACGCTAAGGGCGTAAAAGTCTGATGAAGCATTTCAGCCCCATCCATGCCGTTGCTCTTCCCAGACCACCGCAACCTGACCTTCGATCCCAAGACAGCCAACAAGTACCTGGAGCTGTCGAAAGGCAACCGGAAAGCCAAGCACAGCCCCAGTGCCGTCTGCGGGCAGCAGGAGCACGGACCCCGCTTTGAGCCCTGGCAGGTGCTGTGCACACAGGGCTATGGCCACGGCCACCACTACTGGGAGGTGAAGGTCTCCAGCCACTCCGTCGTCCTGGGGGTCACCTACCGCAGCCTCCCCTGGGAGGGGCAGCAGGGCCACAAGTTCAACATCGGGCTGAACGGGGGCTCCTGGGGGCTGCAGGTGCGGGAGGATTGCTACCTGGCCTGGCACGAGGGCCGGAGGGAGAAAATCCAGGAGCGGCTCTATAAGAACCTGGGGGTCAGCCTGGACTACGGCAAGGGGCTCCTCTCCTTCTACGGCATCGGGGAGAGGATGCAGCTCATCCACTCCTTCCACAATGTCTTCACCGAGCCCCTCTACCCCGTCTTTTGGCTGTGCGAGGGGCGAACGGTGACGCTGTGCCAGCGGGAATGAGCCCGAGCTGCCACGCTGCTCCGTTAGCCGGGTCGGCAAGCCCCAGGCCGGTGTGGTGGCCAAGCTGCGGTCGGGGCCATCACGGTGCGAGTGGGAGCCCGATGCCGAGGCGGGAGTGGGGTGCAGTGTTTTCACAATAGCTGATGAGGCCAAACATGCAAATTAACCCGCTCTGATTTGCATATGCAAATATACGCTGGTGGCAGAAGTTAGGGCGAGGGGGAAGGACGCGGGGCTAAGGGTGAGGATGGGGGACAGCGGGGGTGCAAGAATTAGGTTCTTCTGCTTTCTCCTGTCCCTGCCAAACCTCCCAAACCTGGAGAAGATTTGGGGTGAGGGGGATGTCAGAGGGGGGGTCCTTCAGCAAGGAGGGGGTGCTGTGGAGCAATGCAGAGGGAGCCCTGCGCTCCCCCAGCCCCACATGCAGGCAGGTCCTGCCCCCCAGTCCCTCCCAGTCCCCTCTTGCCACTCTCGGATGTGGCAGAGCAACTTTTTAGGGTGCTATGCTGCAGTTACGCTGTACAAAGCTGCTTTCTCTAATAAAGCTCTGTTTTCCTACTGTTTTGACCTCGGTGCTAGTGAGAGATGCGGGACCAAGCGGCACTGGGGGGAGTGAGCTGGGTGCCCCTGCTCCCGCACCCATCCCTGCAGGGCCCCATCCTGCCCCCCTTGCAGGGCTGGCAGCAGAGACCAGCCCCACGTAGTGACCAGGTGGCGGCAGAAATGAAAGGTTCTTTATTTACAGTAGCGCCGCGATAAGGAAACCTGGTTTCCAATGGCTCTGCCCCGAGGTTGATCTGGCGCAGAAGAAAATCCGAAGCTTTGATTGAAGCTTTTCCAAGGGCGAAACCGCAGGTCTGGCATCTCCCGCCACCCCCGCCGGGACACTGGTGAGGACTAATGGGGCGAAACTGGGCACTGGGTTCAAAGGCGCTGGAGACATACAAAGGAACATGTCGGGAATGAATCACATCAGCTTGTTTCCTTTGGGAAAAAAGGCTTAAAAGGTCTCCCTTCTTTGGGGACAGATGCGTTTTGTCTTGCTGTGCTTCCCCCTTCACTCTGCACCTACCCGCTCCTCCCAGCCCTGTCCTTGGGTGGGACCTTGGGCCGACATGGACCTGGGAACATATCCAAGCAGAAAAATGGTCTGTGTACCCTCCACAGGAGGTGTCCGGAGATCCCGTGTTTACCAGGCAGATCCTCAGCCGAAAAGCACTTCGGTGTCTCCCTAGTCCCGCCCCTGCCTGGTGCCTGGCTGCTCCTGCCCGGGCCCTGAGGAAGAGGGTCAGGATCTGAGCCAGGACCTGGTCACTGTGGCCATGGTAATGGCTGTCACGGGGCCACAGGCACAAGGGTGGGCAGGAAAGCACTTGTACCCATGTACTGGAGGGAGCTCAGGACCCCCCATGTGGCCCCAGGATGGGGAGCAGCTCCTGGGGGGCAGTAGGTTCTGGGGCAGCAGATGCCGGGGGGCAGCAGATGCTCACGGGAGGCGACAGACCGCTGGGAGGGGGATTGGGATGCGCTGGTAACAGCTTCCCCGGACAGGAGGAGATTTGGGAGGTGAGCAGCAGCTACCCCTGGGGGCAGCAGACCCCTGGGGAGGGTCCAGATCCCAATGGGGCCGATCCTTTAGGAGGCAGCAGACCCTGGGTGGGAGGCAGCACATCCTCAGCAGGGTGGCATTGCCCCGGGAAGCGGGGGGGGCGAATCTCCCAGAAGGCAGCAGATGGCGGGGAGAGGGCCCAGATGCCCGGTGCGGGGAGCAGATCCCGGGGGCGATACACACCCCTCTCCCCGGGGAGGGGAGCGGGTGATTGGGGTCCCGGGGGGGCGTGGGGTGGTCAGGCTCCCCCGGGAGGCAGCAGACCCCCAGGAACTGCGGGGAGCGGAGCGGCGGCTCCGGGAGGGGGGCGGAGCGGGCGGGCGGGGCGCGGCGATCGCCCGCCTCCCGCCGGGGCTGGGACCGGGGCCGGGGCCGGGGCCGGCTGGTCGGGGCGCTCAGGGATGGAGACCGCGCCCGGGAGCGCCCCGCCGTCCTCCGCCGAGGCGTTACGGCTGGCGCTGGCGGCTCCGGGCTTGCCCGACGGTCCCTTCTGTTGCCCCATCTGCCTCGACCTCCTGAAGGACCCGGTGACGGTACCGTGCGGGCATAACTTCTGCCAGGGTTGCCTGGGGGCTCTCCGCCAGCGGCCGGGCCCCCCCGACGGCAGCGGGGGGGCGGGCGGGGCTGTTCGCTGCCCGCTCTGCCAGGAGCCCGTCCCCGCAGCCTTGCGGCTCCGCAAGAACCGCGCCCTCTGCGAGGTGCTGCCGCTGCTGGCAGCCGCCGCCGCCGCCGCCACCGCTTTGTCCCCTCCATCCCCTCCATCCCCAGCCCCCCGCTCCCCCCCGATGGCGCCGGGAGCCGAGGAGGAGGATGCGGCGGGGGAGGAAGGAGCCACGGTGCTGTGCGACGTCTGCCCGGCGGGGTCGCGGGTGGCGGCGGCGCGGTCGTGCCTGGTTTGCCTGGCTTCTTTCTGCGGGGCCCACCTGGAGCCCCACCGCCGGGCCCCCGCCTTCCGCGCCCACCGCCTGGTGGCCCCGCTGCGGCGGCTGGAGGAGGGTCTCTGCCCCCGCCACCTCCAGCCCCTCGACGGCTTCTGCCGCGCCGAGCAAACCTGCGTCTGCGCCCGCTGCCGGGCCCACGAGCATCGCGCCCACGACGTGGTGCCCCTCGAGAGGGAGCGCGAACACAAGGAGGTGCGTGGGGGTTTTAGGGGGTGCGGGGGGTCCGCGGAGGTCCCCACGCAGGGATCGCCCCGTGGGATGCGGTGGGTGGGGAGGGTGCTGCACCCTTGTCCCCACGCGGGACCGAACCCTGGCGCGGGGGTGTCCGTATGGGGCGCGGTGCTTGTGGGGCATCCTGGGTGGGGTGAGGTGCGGCGCGGCACCCCTGGGAGGGGTCCATGCTGCACCCACGTCCCCACGGGGGACCTAATCCCCGCGTGGGAGGCGTGCAGGTGCAGCAGTGGGGGGACACCCTGTGTGGAGCGGGGGTGGCAGCAAGTTTTGGGGCAGCAGATGCCGGGGGGCAGGGGATGCTCATGGGGGACCACCGACCCCTGGGAGAGGGATTGGGATGGGCTGGTAACAGCTTCCCGAGACAGAAGGAGATTTGGGGGGCATGCAGCAGCTACCCCTGGGGGCAGCAGACCCCCAGAGAAGGTCAGCATGTCCCCCCGGCATAGGGGAATGGGGTGCTGTGCCATCAGGGTACCCTGTGGGGTGAGGACAGGACAGGCAGACGGGGACAAGCATTAGGGGCAGACCCGCTGCCAGCCAGCCCGCGGGGTTTGGTCCCACCACGGGGCCGAACTCACAATCCCGGTGGGTGTAGGGCTGGGGGCGAGGGCGGCTGGGGCACCCCGCAGTGGCCGCCCCCGTGGTCACGGGGCACCCGTCTTCTCCGTCTCGTTCCCACAGCTCCGTCAAGGCGGTTTTTCTCGGCGCGCTGGCAGCCTGCCCGGCCGCCGCTCCCGCTCCACCAGCCCTTTGTGTCCTGGTGTTTTTGGCAGCGGGGCTTTTTTCCGTCACTCCCATTCCCAGATGCGGCTGAGTCACCTCCCAAATTCGCACCCACGAGCCTTCCCGGGAGCTGGGGCTCCAAGCCCAATGCGGTGCTGCCTTCCTGGGCACTGCTGCCTCGAGTGCGTGGGGCCTCTGTGGGCTGCAGGCAGATGGGAACCTGCAAGGCTCGTGGCGTGGTGGCATCCCCGCGTTGGCATGCGGCATTTGGAGACCTTGGAAGGGTTTGCTTTTTCCAGGGGAGAGCCTGGGGGCTGCGGACACCCTGGTGGGGAGCACAGTGGCAGCCCTGAGCCAGCTCCTGCTCCCTCGTGGGCTCTTGGTATTGCAGGAAAACCCTTTGGCCGGCATTATTAGTCATTAGGTGCCTTAAAATAGAAAGTGTGTGTGATTCCAGCCCTGAGGAGCTGTCGGGCCTCGTCAGGCACTGCTTAACGTCGCCTGCACGGCCTCTGTGGACGCTCTCTGCCACCACCCTCACACTGCGGGGTGGGAAGGATGGACGGGGAAAGCGCCTGTCTCCCCTCACTGGGCACCACGGCCGCAGAGGGCTGGGGGCTGAGCATCGGTGGGGGTTACTACCCTGGCTGGGGGATGTAGTGCCCTCCTTGGTCCCGAGGGACCTGTCCTCGTGACGGGCAATTGCTGGCGCTAACAATAGCATGTCAGGAAACGCCGCGTTCGGACGGTGCTTCCTTTGCAGCCAGGCAGCACCCCATGCTCCCGAGCTGGTTTGATTTGCTCCTGATAAGAAACCTCCAGGGAACTCAGCACCGTGTTTCCGAGAGCTCCGGGTCTGCCCTTCAGCTTCCGCACCAGTCCCAGGCGGATTTTTTCCTAGCCTTGGGATACACACGAAGAGCACGCAGCTTAGCGGCGCTTGCTGCAATCGCTGCCCGATGGTTTTGCTTTCAAACTCCTATTTTGTTAGGTTTGCGCTGGGAGCTGGGCGGGGAGCGTGGAGCTGGGCACGACCCTTTGCAGCCCGGCTGCTCCTTTGGTTTCCCAACCAGGTGGGAAGGGATGTTCGCAGGTTGGATGTTGCAGGGGAGGAAAATGGGAAAACAACTCGCGATTCCCCTTGCACCCTTCACCCGAAGCCCGATAGCAAGGTCATGGGCAGAGAGTGGGATGCGGGCTGAACTTAGGGAGAGGCTGGGTCCCCTGGACCTCCATGCTGCCAGGATTGGGGGGTAGAGCTCAGCATTTGTCTTTCACGTCCACAGGCCCAACAAGCCAAATTCCTCAGCGATGTGGAGAACGAGCTGGAGGAGCTGGCAGTCACCATCGCGCAGGCCAAGAAGATGGTAGAGCTCATTAAGGTGACTCTGCGACGGCTTCGCTCCGTTAGCACAGCTCTGCTGGGCCGGGGAGCGGAGGCGAAGGGGCCATGAGCGTCTGGGGTGGTGGGGTGTAGAGGCAGTGCTCATAGGGGAGCAAGCACTCCATAAGATGATGGTGACCTTGGCAAGCATCCTTGTTTCTCATCTCTGCTAACCCTCACGGCATCTCTCGTTGCTTTCATTTGCAACCTGGAAGGAGGAACAGGGCAAGGACCATGCCAGGCCATCCCCTGGCTCTTCCACCTTGTCTCCCCAGGCTCGTGGGGGTTTTGGTCCCCTTTGGCCCTTGTGCAAATATGTCATTTTGCCACCTGGGGACACAAAACGTGGTGGAGCAGTAAGCGGCCATGCCCAGCCAGGTCCCTGGACACCTGGGTTGTAAAGTGCTCTGAGTTCTTGGGTGAAGGGGGTTATGGGGTGTCAGTGGGACCCCACAGAGCTGAGAACTGGGTGCTGGGCAGGGGACAAGGGTGGTCTCCCACACCCTCGCCTGAGGGAGGTGACCCTCACCCCTCTCTCCCTGCACTCAGGGTGCCGCCACAAAGGAGAGGGAAAAAGTCGAGAAGCTCTTCGGAGAAGCTTCCGAGGTCCTGGCGACCTTCCAGAAGGATGTGGCCAGTTTCATCGAGGATGGGGAGCGCTCCATGCTGGGGGAGGCCGAGGCCGACCTCCGCTGGAAGGAGGAGAGGCGAGCCAAGCTGGCCCAGTGCAAGCAAAACCTGGAGAACGTCCCCAGCACCGACACCATCTACTTCCTCCAGGTGCCTGGCTGGGATGGGGCGAGGAGAAGGAGCTGATAATGTTGTCTTTTGGGGATTTGTCCCATTTCCCATGGAGCTGGGTGCCAGGAGCCTTGGGATGTGAGGGATGGGGAGTCTCTCTTGGTGCCTCTCGGGGAGCCAAGACTTTCTCCTCCCACCACCCCCACCTCCATCCTGGCCGTGACTGGGGAGAAGCTGATGTGCTGCCTGGGCTGGGTACCTCGGTGTGGGAGGCAGAGAGCGAGAGGTTGGGGTGCCCCACTGCTCCCATCCAGCATCTTCCCCTCCCCTCATCTCCCAGGGAGGAGACCTTTTTGGGAGGAGGTGCTGCTCCACGCGAGGTGGGTATGGTCTGGGTCCAGGTTTGAAAGGGAGTGAAGAGAAGGAGCCAGAAACGCGTGGCCGGGAAAGCTCTCCTCCCTTTTGCACGGCTGTCCTTGGGCCAAGTCCTGCGAGCTGCCAGTTCCCAAATCCTCTGGGGCAGGGTGGGGTTGTGGAACGAGAGACAACTTTGGCTTGTTTGAAACCTCCTGAAACTCCCGTCTTTTTGGCTCAGGAATTTCAAGCCTTAAAAGTAGCCATGGAAGAAAACCTCTCCCCGGCTCTGAGCTTCCAGAACGAGCTGAACTTCACCAAATGCACCCAAGCCGTGAGCGCCATGAAGGATATGCTCTCCGCTGCCTGCAAAAACCAGTGGCACCACTTGCAGGGGAAAGGAATTGATGGGCTGAGCTTCCAGGAGACGGAGGAAGGTTTGTGTTCTTCCGGAGGTCACCCTGTCACCCTCCATCCTCCCCGCGTAGGCGGGGGATGTCTGCAGGCTCGATGGCTCCTGCGAGCCCTGGCCCCTCTCCCGCCAGCCCTGGAAGCTGCCCGGCACGGTTGTGCTTCACGTTGCACAATCCCCATCTGGGCTTATGCCTCGTCTTTGAGGTTTTATGATTTTTTTCCACGGAGACTGGAGGCTGGAGAGGCAACAAACAGCCTGGGAGTTAGGCAGGGCCCTGCGGGAGGGGGCAAGTGGCCAAAGTGGCCTCCCGTGAAAGGGGACTCTTTCTTCCCAGGATAGATGATCCTCTTCACGGGGCAGGCTGTGGTCTCCCAAACCTGCCAGGGTTAGAAAGCCACCGTGGCAGCTTTCTCCCGTGCTCTCTCGTTTAGCCTGAGCTCTCTCCTCTCTCTCCTCTTTCTTGGATATCTGTGGGAATTGCAGCCAGTTCCTTGTCCCCTCTGCCCATCTCCCTGGGATGGCAAAGGTGGCATCTGTCCTTTCCCGTATCTGAGCCAGCGGGGACGTGCAGGGACGCAGGGGATGCTGGCTGGGGCTCGGGGGCCGCAGCAGCTGGGTACCACCAGGGTGGCGGGTGGGGGGCGATGCTTCACTAACACCTTTGTTCGTGGCACCGGTTTCTTTGCTGAGGGCAAACCTTTCTGTCCCCGTCTCTGCAGCGTTGGCCGAGTCCCGATTTCCAGACAAGTCAAACAATCCTGCCTGCCTGGAGAACCGTGATTACTTCCTGAAATGTAAGTGAGGGACTTTTGCTTTGACAGTTGTTGCTAAGGTCCATCTTCCCTTTCCTCTCTCCCGGCCAGCCGGCTCCTTCCCGCATGCCGGGCCGGTGCTGGTCCCCAGCCGACGGCTGGCAGGAGCAGTGCCGCCACCAGAGGAAATATTGCTCAGCTGAGGAGGAAGCCTCCTTGCTTTCCTGACAACGGGCATAATCTGTTTAGGTGACTTTTTTTTTCCCTTCTCTGTGGTTCTGCCGGGCCAGCTCCCGGGGGGGCTGTGGGCGTACCATGTAATTTCTTCTGCCTTCCAGCCCTTAACGAATCGAATCCTCTGTTAAATTAGATCAGAGTTGGTGCATCTGCCTTGTTTGGCGCAGAGCAGCGGACGGATGAGGGTCAGCTTCAGGGACCAGAGGGATAATTCAGCGGCTGAGCAGAGACAGTGGGGCAGAAGGGGCTGAGGCTGGAGGATGCAGGACTGGACTTGGGCTCTGACACCCCACGTGTCCCCCCCAAGCCCTACAAAGGATGTGGGGTCACCCACTGAGATGTCCATAGGGGACAAGATCTACCTACATTCTCCAATGTCTGCTATTATGGTTGAGCTCATCAAGCAGCCCCTCTGCTCTCTGCTCTGCCCAGCTACCTGTATTCATCCTGCTTATGGGACTGTCAACTCTTTCAGCCCCTTATCCTCATCCGCTGGAACTGGCCGTGGGATTTAAAAGCCAGGGGACAGAGTGATGGTAGAAGTCAGAAAGGATCGTGGTAATCACCGAAGGCTGCAGCAAGGGATCAGAGCGGGGAGGGCTGGGGGAATTTGGAAGGAATTTGGGGGAATCTGGAGCCCTCAGCACTAGAAGGACATGGACCTGTTGGAGCGGATCCAGAGGAGGCCACAAAGATGATCTGAGGGCTGGAGCCCCTCTGCTGTGAGGACAGGCTGGGAGAGTTGGGGGGGTTCAGCCTGGAGAAGAGAAGGCTCCGGGGAGACCTTAGAGCCCCTTCCAGTCCCTGAAGGGGCTCCAGGAAAGCTGGGGAGGGGCTGTTTGCAAGGGCATGTAGCGACAGGACGAGGGGCAATGGTTTAAACTAGAGCAGGGCAGGTTTAGATCAGACATTAGGGAGAAGTTCTTTACAGTGAAGGTGGTGAGACACTGGCCCCGGTTGCCCAGAGAGGGGGTGGGAGCCCCATCCCTGGAGACATTCAAGGCCAGGCTGGATGAGGCTCTGAGCAACCTGACCTAGTTGAAGATGTCCCTGCTGACTGCAGAGGGGTTGGACTAGATGGTCCTTAAAGGTCCCTTCCAACCCAACACATTCTATGATTCTATGAATTTCCTCCTGTTTCCCTCCTCATCCTCACGTCTCCTTCTTGCCCCACACAGTTGCCTTCATCATTGACCTGGACAGTGACACAGCTGACAAGTTCATCCAGCTGTTTGGCACCAAAGGGGCCAAGCGGGTGCTGTGCCCCATCCCCTACCCGGAGAGCCCGACCCGGTTCATCAACTGTGAGCAGGTGCTGGGTGTGAACCTCATGAACCGGGGCAACTACTACTGGGAGGTGGAGATCATCGATGGCTGGGTCAGCATCGGCGTCATCGCTGAGGACTTTGACCCCCGGGAGTCCTACAACCGTGGGCGCCTGGGGCGGAATGAGAAGTCCTGCTGCCTGCAGTGGAACGGACAGAACTACGTGGCCTGGTTTGGTGGCTTTGAGTCCGTCATCCAGCAACCTTTTTTCCACACAATCGGGGTCTTCCTGGAATATTCGGAGAAGGCCCTGACCTTCTACGGAGTCAAGGACTCCAAGATGACCTGCCTGCAGCAGCTGAAGGTCTCCCATTTTGCCAAGGGTCAGTTTGACCCGTTCCAGAACAAGATCAACCACCAATTTGCCTCTCTTTTCTTGTGCAAGCTGAAACCAGCCTTCTTCCTGGAGAGCGTCGATGCCCACCTGCAGATCGGGCCGCTGAAGAAAGATTGCGTTTCGGTGCTAAAGCGTAGGTAACTGCCTGGGGAGCGGGAGCACGGGAAGACCCAGAAGAGTCTCTCCTGCAGCGTATCGCCGCCGTCATGGCTTCTCTTCGGTAGCGTTGTATTTCTCTGTGGCAGCCCTCCCTCCCCGCTCTGTGCTGTGGTGACCCAGGGGTGGATGAAGCTGGCTGGTGGGCAGAGCCGTGGGCTAGGAGCCAGGCTCGGGAGCTGGATCCAAGCGCCGGCTCTGCTGCTGGGCCGCTGAGCGAACTTGGGCCAGTCTCTGCGCTGCTCCCTGCCCCTTCGGTTTCCCTTTCTGGACATCAGGGACGGCGATACAGCCTTTCTTGGTAAAGCACGTTGCTCAGGAGAAGTGCCGTGTAGATTTGAAGCTGTATCTTGGCCAGCTGCCGGGCTGCCAGGTCCCTCTCTTTAATATCTGCTCGCACTGCCCTGGCGTCTTGCACAGAGCCTCCGCTTTGTGCCTTATCTCGATCTCTGTGTCGCTGCTGCTTTTTTAGGCTCCGGCTCACCGACACCTTCCGCATGCCTCCTTATGAAGTGCCTTTGAAGTAGCAAGCCCAGCATGGACCGGGCAAACCCCCAAAGCAGATGTGGTCGCCCACATCACCGTCGTGCCTTGGCGTGGGTGAGCATGGGGCTTGGGGCGGGGGGGGATGCAGGGGAGCCCGCCTGGGTGCAGGAGCGATGCTGCGGTGACACCGTACCTCTCCCTGCAAGGCCGACCACCGAAAGGAGGATCTTTGCCCTCCCTCACGCTGCGGCCAGTGGGTATTTTGACCGCTGGCCTGTGGCCAGGCGTATGTGGGAAAAGCCGTGGTCCCGCTTGTGTGGGAGCCCTGTGGCCGGGGGGCTGTTCCCCACCGCAGCCAAAAATCCCAGCTGGGAAAGGGAGGAAACCTCCCGCGAGAAGCAGCAGCACCTTTCCTGCCTTCAGAGGGCAAAGCGAGCAGCACAAAACTGGTTTGAGGACGTGCTCTTTAGTGATCACGTTCCGCGGGAACTGCTTATAGAAGCTTGACACCCAAATTCCCCCCTCCCCCCCCAATTTTTGATGACCCTACTGTTTCAGGGGAGTTTAATATTAATCTCCCAACTCTTAAAGTACCCTGGCACACTAGAGCTCTACCCCTTAGCTTAGAGAGTTTTTTAAGTGATAAAGAGGTGCTGGGTGTATGTCCCAGGGGCAAATGGTGTGTTTTAGGGACAGCTGTGAGTGCCTCGATAAAAGGCCCAGCCTCAGGCAGTTATTAAATGACCCTTTAGACTCTGGCAATAAGTAACAATTAACAAAAACTACTCTCAAGCAAGCGTCCTCTCTGGGAAAGGTGGAAACTTGAGTCTGGGAGCCAAAAATGCCAGTTCACGTGTCCTAAGGGAGCTTTTCCAGCAGAAAAATAGAGAAATGCCGCCTGTGAGGGAGGCACAGTGCAGCCCCTGTCTCGGCGCAGCCTGCCTTTCCACAAGTTTATTTTTCCTGGGATTAGTTTGCTACCTCCCTCCCAAAGCTCGCTTTACAGGATCGTAGTGCTGTGTAATATATACCTAGAGAGAAAATATATTAGGTTGGGTTCTTCGCTGGTGTGAGTGAGTCACTGATGACGCATCAATGGTCAACAGGGATGGAAAACGGCCCGTTTAGCTAAATATATGAAATATATATATGTATTCCCCAAAGGATAAGCTGGAAATCATAGTGGTATATTCAAGCGGAGCCAAGGGAAAAAAGTGAACGGGAATAAAAAGACAGCCACAAAGCCGAGAGGTTTAAAGTTATAGCCATGTTTACATAAAACACAGAGGCTTAAAGAGCTCCTTTACTGTAACTCGTTTGCCAGCGCTGCCAATTCCTGCTGGCGAGGGAAGAGGTGCCGGTCCCTGGCGATCGGCCGCCGCTGTGGGCTCTCCTTGGAGGGGCTGGAGGGTCCAAACGCAGCCACCCCTCTCCCCGGGACAGGGCTGGTGAAGGAGACCCCTGGGATGTGCCTGCAAAACCCTCCTCTTCCTCCTGCTCTGCATGCGGCGACTCCTAAAATACTGCAGGCGGTGGGAAAAGGGGAGGTAGGGCTTCCAGCGTGAAATCTTCGGATGAAATCTTGGCTTTTCCCAGCCAGCGGGAACACTGCCCGGACTTCTGTCCGGATGGGAATTCATTCCCCGTGTCCTGAGCTCCTGCCTCAAAACCGCTTTTGTTTGGCTCACGCCGGTCGCTCCCCTGCAAAACTCGGCCTTTGCAGGAGATGTCAGCGGTGACACGGCGCAGGCGTCGGTGCTGTTTTCTTAACACCGGCCAGGACTCGGTCTCAGAAATGCCTTCCCAGAGAAGAAAGGTAGGGACGTGCAACAGCCCATGCCCGGTCACGTCCCAAGAGGAGGAGGAAGGTAACCCTGATCTCTGCTGCACGCCTGCAGGAAGAGATCTCCCATCTCGGCTCTGTCTGGGCCCTAAATCTCATTTATTCAGGCCAAACTCCCACCGTTTGCAGCGAGGAAGTTTTGCCAGAGTAAATACAGCGGATCTGGGCCTTTTTCCCCATTCCGGTTCGCCGTAGGTGGGTTGATTGCTCCATGGGGAAACCCGTGCTCGAGCTACCCATCCCTCCCTTCTCCGCGGTGCCCAAGGCACAGTCTCTGAACCCCGTCAGGGTTTGGGATGGTTCTGTGGGATCCCGTGTCGTTCCCTTTCCATCCTGTAACCAACGCGGGAGCAGCTCAGGAGGACGTGTCTGGTGTTGGGGCTTTGCTGCCGCTTGTGCCGCTGCTTTTGCTTAATTCGCCTTAATTCAAAGAGCTGGGATGCTGATACGCAGCTTTACGGAGGGATTTGAGGGCTCGATGCGGTTGGGAAGTGCCACCCAACCCTCTCCTTCCTTTTATCCCTGTTGGAAGCTCTATAAATCCTCACGGTTTGGGGCATCAAGCAAATTCTGACGCATTTAAGGCGGGAGCAATCTTCCCCCTGGGGTGTTGGACCAGAGTTTGCTGCGTGTTGCCAATAATTTGGGGCGTAAACTGGAACGATTAGGGAACGTGCACTTTGCCAGCTCTGGGTCGCTGGTTTTGCTGCAAACGAAGCGCTAAATGCGGTGTGGGGTGAGTTTAGATGGATAGATAGCACTCGGCAATTTAAACAGCCTTTCCGTGTTCCCTTATTTCTGCTGTCACAGAGTGTTCCTCTTTTTAATTAGGATTTTTTAACTATAGTTACTGTATTTTACAGTGTGTGAAAAAAAACTGTTAACAGAATAATATAATGATGTTAGAGACTATGATTTGCTATTAAATATTATAGAGACATCGCTCTGTGTCGTCTTTCCTTTAAATACCAAACCGTTAAGAGCTGTCCCATTATCTCGTGTTTATTTTTCTGCGTCCTGTGCATTTGGGGTAAAATAACACAGGTTTTATTTTCCAAGTGTGTCTAAGGGAATTGTGCCAAATCCACATTTCTATTGCTCGACTGCAAAAGGAGCGGAAGAATCCTAAAATCCAAAAACAATATTGTCAGTCCTGGGCAATTTAAAACAATGAATTGTTTTGAATTCTCTTCTACCTCTGTCCTCAGCTTGGAAATAACAAAGATGAATAGATTAGGCGCTTTTTCCTTAGTGTTTTCAGTTTTGAGTATAAATTTCCAAGGTTTTCTATGTGGCAAGGAGGTCGAGAGCTCCCCACACATGCTAGCACTCATACCAGTGTCTTTTTTAAATGAAGGCTGAGTTTCTTAATACCAAATGTCAGCTGGAGCTTGGAGGAAAACATTATTGGGCGAGTCTTAGTTCGTGCGAGGTGGCAATGCTTCAGCTGGGCGCTTCAGTGGAAGCCGAGTGGATGTCTGCTACTGACTTTAATAGGAGAGGAATCAGGACTGTTTGTTATAACCATTTCTTAAAAGGGAAACTTACAGCTTATTGAAAAAGAGGATATGAAAAGCACAAACTTGCTCCTTTCTTGCCAAGAACCGTGCAGATTATGTCACTGCATTTATTTAAATCTGTTTTCCATTATGTAGGTTTTCTGCTTTTTTCCCCCCCGCACCCCATCTGGTCCTCAGGCACTCAGACAGGGCTGGGCTGCAAACGCTGCAAGGAAAAACTCAAATCCGTATAAAAAGATATAATTTAGGGTAAAAAAAAAAAAGATAAAATTTAGGGTAATATATGCTCTCAAGATATATTTTTATATTATTGATATACAGTTGTCAGTTATTGATATGAGGAGCCCGTCAAAACAGATTACTAGTTTTGCAGGGCTTCTATTTTTAATTAAATTATGCAATCGTTAGAGTTCCTCGTGCTTGCGTACCTGGAGGCAGGAGATTAGACCCTTGCTGTAGCTCTACAAATGCCACAGGTATTTTCCTGCTCCCAGATTCCCTCCCTCCAGACAGACGGACAGGGTTCCGCCTTGTTCATAGGGTGACTGGTTAATCCCTCCAGTTTAACGCTCTCCGATATAAAAGGGTAGTTTTAAGATGGGACTGATGCCAGCATGGAGAGCAGCCAATATTGGGCTCAAAAATCCATTTACAAGTGTGTGAAACACGAATTGTGCATCAAATGTGAAATTAAAAAAAAACAAAGTTGGAAACAGAGCAGGCATCTAGGCTGTTTAAGGGACTATGCCTCATTTTATGTGCAGCACCATCACTACACAGGATTTTTACTCTGCTCTACCAAACATCTGAATTCTACCCATACTACCTACTGAAAGTCCAATTTTGTCTCCATTTCACTTAATTCTGGGCTTTTCCCTGGGAGATCCTGCCAAACAGTGTTAGAATCACTTGTGGTTGCATGGGATGTGCAAACAGCCCCTTGCATGCAAAACTGGAAAGCCTCCGAGGGGAAATGTTTTACCCGCTAGTGAGCCAGCCAGGAAATGTCTTCAGGATAAAAAATGAGGTGCAAACCGCAGCAAAATACAGCATTTTAAAACCAAATGTTGATTTGAACACCATCAGGGTGCTCTGCAAACTCCCACCCGCGAAGCATCGCTACGCTGGAGCATCCTCGCGAGCAGAAAAGCCAGAAAAACTGCTGCCAAGATCAGGCGGGCTCTAAATAACTTAAATCATTTTATTATATATGGTCAGCAGGACACGTAATCAGATGATTAATGGGTTTATAAACATGCTGAAGAGCTCTCCCAAAAAGGAGACTGGCTCTATGGATTACCCCTACTCTTACGTATTAGAATCACAGAATGGTTTGGGTTGGAAGGGACCTTAAAGCCCACCCAGTGCCACCCCCTGCCCTGGGCAGGGACACCTCCCACCAGCCCAGGTTGCTCCAAGCCCCGTCCAGCCTGGCCTTGAACCCCTCCAGGGATGGGGCAGCCACAGCTTCTCTGGGCAACCCGGGCCAGGGGCTCACCGCCCTCACAGGAGAGAATTTCTTCCTGGTATCTAATCTAAATCTCCCCTCTTCCAGTTTGAAAGTGTTACCCCTCGTCCCATGGCTCCCCACCCTGATCCAGAGTCCCTCCCCAGCTTTTCTGCCCCTTTAGGGACTGGAAGGGGCTCTAAGGTCTCCCCGGAGCCTTCTCTTCTCCAGGCTGAACCCCCCCAGCTCTCTCAGCCTGTCCTCACAGCAGAGGGGCTCCAGCCCTTGGCTCATCTTTGTGGCCTCCTCTGGACCCGCTCCAACGTCCTTCTTGTGCTGAGGGCTCCAGAGCTGGACTCGGTACTTCAGGTGGGGTCTTCCCAGAGCGGAGCAGAGGGGCGGAATCCCCCCCTCGCCCTGCTGGCCACGCTGCTGGGGATGCATCCCAGGATGTGGCTGGCTTTCCAGGCTGTGGGTGCATGTTGCTGGCTCATGTTGAGCTTCTCATCAACCAACGCCCCAAGTCGTTTTCCTCAGGGCTGTGCTCCATCCATTCTCTCACCAGCCTGGATCTGAGTTTGGGATTGCCCCAACTCACCTGGCCTGCTTGAACTTCATGAGGTTCACACGGGCCCACCTCTTCAGCCTCTCCAGCTCCCTGAAAACAGAGGAAACTTAATAAAACCTAAGCCGGCTTGAGCTGGGTAAATGAACATTGATTATACACCGCGGCAGGAGCAGAGAGGAGGCTGCGGGTCTCCTCACAGGGATGGCCAGGCTGGAGATAGCAGCTCCCAACAGTGTGTGGGCCTGGGCTTTGTGGGCGGCGATGGAGGTGTGTGGGGACCCGGTTTGGGGCTGAGCGGGGTGGGAAGCACCCCTCAAACCGAGCAGTCCCCGGGGCGCCCGGGCTGTCATGGCGGCCGGCGGGCGCCCCGGGGACTACAACTCCCAGCATGAACAGCGCGGCCAGTCCCGTCATGCCTCGCTTCTGCCGCTACGTCCCGCCGCGCAGGCGCAGGCTGGGCTCGGCGCTGTGAGGAGGAGGAGGAGGAGGAGGAGGGAGGCGGGCGCCATGGCGCTGAACAGGAACCACTCGGAGGGCGGCGGCGTCATCGTTAACAACAGCGAGAAGTGAGGCGCCATCCCTTTCTCCCTTCCTTCCTCCGGACGCGGTCGGCCGGCTGGTAGCGGGGAGCTGTCTCCCTTCCCTTCTTTCCCCCTCAGGGTTGTGTGGGGAGCGGGGGGTGCCGAGGGGCTTGGAGGGGTTGGTTTAACCCTCTTGGTGCCGGCTTGTATGGGCTCATCCTCCCCCCCTTCTCCCTACGGTTGTAGGGGCTGTATATATCCCCCTTCCCCAGGGTCTCCCCCGGGGGTAGCGCTTCTAGGCCGCAGCCGCGGGCCTCCCCCCTCACGCCGCTCCCCTCCGCAGCCTGCCGTCCCCCCTGCCTGCTTCTGGCTCGTACTGCTCTCCCCAGCCTCTCCCCTAAGCGCTCATCGAGGGCTGGCAGAGCTCAGTCCCCAGCCAGGTGATTCTGGCCTGGCCCCATGCCTCATCCTGCGCTTGCCACCCGCTGCTGCAGGAGGTGCTGCACCGGCACTGTGCCTCTGTTGAAGAGCAGCCCGCTTGGGAAGCCCTAGGCTGCCTGCCCGGTTTGGTTTGCTGGGTTCCTTGCGCACACCCCCCCTCGTGTGTTCGGGAAGTAGCAACAGTGTTGGAAAAAGGTGCTGGGATATAACCATGGAAACAGAAAGCCTCCACAGAGCTGCCTCTGTCTGCATGGCAATGGGCTGTCCTCACCCTCTGGGTCTGCCAGCCTGTCTGGGTTCTGACGTGGCAGTCACCTGCTTCTGGGACAAAGGAGAAGTTCCTTCTTCAGGGCTTCTTTCCATGAGGCTATTTAAACATTGGTACAGGAATTCTGCACCTGACTTCCCATTGAGATGTGACCCTTCTTAGAAGAATTTAGTAAGATCAGCTCTGGGGCTTAAATTTGCATTCATTGCAACAAACAACTGCAGCAGCTTAATATGTTACTGTTCCCAGTTGTCAGCCTGTCGTGGATCAGGGGTTACCTCTCATGCTGCAGCCCAGGCTGCTCATTGTGGTTGATTCAGCTGATAGGCTGTAGTCTGAACAGAGCTGCTGGCCCCTGTGCCCTTCCGGAGCTTTTGCTGGAGGGACAGGTACTTGCTGGCAGAAGGGAAACACGAGTGACTGAGGATGGTAACACATAAGCTGCCAAAGATAAAGGTGGTGGAGGTTTCTGCAGCTTTAGGGATTAGAGTCCCTAATGTGGATGCTGTTATGTCAATACAAGTTACCCTCTGTATCCATGCAACGGTATTGCACTGGTTTTAATCAGGTCAGTTTCTAATTGAGAATTAAGGAGTCAGTGCAGGCAACAGGGTTAGTGAAGTCTAGTGACAAGAAAGGGGGGTTCCTCTTGATCACATTTGTGTGACAGAGATGCTTAAGCTGTGGTTAGATCTTCAACAGCCATGTTGCATAAGGCAGCCTGAGTAGTTCCTGCTTCAGCAGTCCTTCCTCTGTTACATTACTTGTGGTGAACCAAATTAGGGAACTGATCCAGCAGAAATGCAACACAAGTTAAAAAAAAAATATGTCTTGTGAGGTTGATCAGTCAGTTGACTAAATTCATTGCCTGGGTGCGCAGACTGTGGTAGCTGTGCCAGCACGCTGAAGAGGGAACACAAGGCTGAGAACAAGCAGCCAGTACTACTTAAAATGCTACTGACAACAGCAAAAAACAATGCAAGCCAGACTGATTTTGTCTGCCGAGTTAAAGCCAGTTTTGGTAGGTTAGTTTAGGTAGTAAATTTACATGGTATTGCACTTCTGCCTTGAGTTGTAACACTGTGACGCTGTGTCTCTTCTCTCATCTTGTTTGCAGCGTTTTGATGACCTATGATCACGTAGAAATAACCTTCAGTGATATCGAACCTATGCCAGATGCCTTCAAAGGGACCAAGAAAGGGAGTGTTTTCTTGACTCCCTACCGAGTAAGTAGTAAAAGGCTTTATCTTGTGTAAGGAGATAAGGGCTCTTTGCAATTCTGTATTTAAATGTTCTCAATGCATGAAAGTCAGGATAATCTACTACCCCTTGAAGTATGGCTCATCCTCTCCCTCTGGGGAGCATTATGAATTCATTGCATATCCTATCTATTTGTCAAAAGATGATAAATCTGATTAGTTCTTATACAGGCAGCTGTTTAGTCTATCAGGCATCTTCAAGATTGGAAATTAGCAATGGTCTGGAAATGCTGAATGCAATAGCACAGCTACTAAGTCATAGCTGTGTGGAGCAGCGAGTTCTCTGGAAGCTGGGAGGAGTATTATCTGAGCAAGGGTAACCTTCTTGGAAGGCTTTATTGCCTTGAGGCTTCAGTTTACCCTTGTGGCTGTTCTGCGTAGTTTTTGGTTTGCAGAACTGACAAGGAGCTTCGGATGTGGGAGGGAGTTTCAGTCCATTGAAAAGTCTCTTTAGATAATAAACTGGGGCTGTGTTTCCTGTTTGTTTTAAAGACCCTTTGTAATGTTATTTTCTTTTCAGGTTATCTTTGTGTCGAAGGGAAAGGATGCTATGCAGTCTTTCGTGATGCCCTTTTATTTATTGAAAGATTGTGAGATTAAGCAGCCTGTCTTTGGAGCAAATTACATCAAGGGTACAGTGAAAGCAGAGGCAGGAGGTATGTATAGTACAGATCTATGTTCTCTATCGTAGTGATACTACATGGTGCATGGCAAAGTAAGTATCTGGTGTAACTGAAACTGGATACTGACCAAATGGGTTTTTACAGTACTGCTAAAATATGTTTCTTTCTTTGAAACTAGCAGCTAAAAATACTCTCCTTATCTGCTCCTTGTACAGTTGCAATGAACAGATCTGTTCTGCAACCAATGTCATTCCTGCCCTCTGTGCAAAAGACTAAGTTCAGTCAGGCAAGTGATCTCACTGAATAAACAACAGAGCAGAGTCAGCAAGTGTAATTTTGCTTTGCTCAGTTGGGGTTACCTCTTGGTTCTGCATCCAGGTCCTCCCATGCCAAAGACTTGTGATCCTTTCTGGATCCGTTTGGGTTTTCAGGAGCAGATCTCCAGAGTGCTGTTCTCCATTACCAATTTATTGTACAATTTAAGGAAAGGCGTGCTATTGCCTTAGTGCATCTTAGCAGTAAAATGACACTTGGAAGAGAATGGGCTGTCTTGAAATGAGGGAATCTTCAAGGGGTGATTTCATATTATGTTTGAAGTGAAGGTTGTGGTAGACATTTTCAGAATGTTTTTTTAATCGGTGTTTTATGCTTCTGCTTTTTACCAAAGGCACGTAGTTCACTAAACTCTTTCATCCCCAGGTTGATTTAGGCTATTGGTTGTGGCACTGAGATCACAGTGCCGTGCTTAGGACTTCAGTCTGTAATCCTGAAATCAGCATCGTAGCTTCTGGATGGGAGTAAAGTGGGGGACCATCTAGCGTGAGAGGAAGCCTGAGCAGTAACAACAAACTTTGTAAACTCTGTGAAAGGCAAACGGCTTTAGCTAAATCTTTGTGAGTTTTCCCCAGTGGCTTCTCCTTTAATGAGGGTGTTGCTTTAACAGCCATGAGAGTCTGGTTTAGCTCAAAAGGCTCTTTAATCTACATGTCCCTGTTTCAGTACTGACACAGCTTCTGCTTTGATGCATTGTTGGGACTCTGGGCTGTGCGTGTTTTTCTTTTTTAGTCTGTAATATGAGATGTCACTAATTTTTTTTATTTTTATTATTATTATCCTGACTTCAAATATCTTCTATGGACTCTAATGGATTTATGTGGACCATGTTTTTCATTAAGTTCTTTGCTTCACTGGGCACTCAGACTCCCAAACTAATTTATAGCTGACAGTTAGGTGTAGTTGCAAAGGCTTTTTAGCAAACGGGATTAACAAAATCCCTGTCTTCTGCACTAATCTTATACAAAGCTAGAGCAAATCCAGCACTCCTGACAACTTGGTCTGTCGGCAGCTGGTGCAGAAACAGGCACAACGTTAGTAAGCTTTTGAATGTCTCCCTCATTGATGTTTCTTCAGGTGTCTCTTGACCTGAAAATACTGCCCAATGTGAATTTTTCTGATAATAGGGTAATTCTGCCACATTATCAACATTTTTTTTTTCTTGGCTACTTGGGATAAGCTCTTTAAAGAGCTATGTACAGGGCATCTGTAGATAAAGCATGGAAGCTAAATAGCATCGAAACGGACTGTCCTTCCTTCTGAATTCTGTCTTTCCTCCCTGCAGGCGGCTGGGAAGGATCCGCCACGTTCAAGATGACCTTTTCAGCTGGGGGTGCAATCGAGTTTGGGCAGCGCATGCTGCAAGTGGCATCTCAAGGTATGGGAGTCTGGCGGTCTCTGCCGTACAGTTTTGTGGTTTCAGGAGGCCTTGCCTTCATCTCACAGCAAGGGCAGTTTCAGGTTGTGACAGGTTGGATTCAAATTTATGCGAGTTTCAGGCTGTATCTGGAACTTGCCTGCTTTACAAAATACTTTTTTCACATCCAAGGAACAGCAGATTTATTGGGATGGAGGTTGCTTGTTTTTCAGATAAGGATCTTTAAGTTTCTTGGAGATCTTTGCCTGCATTTGATGCAGGCTTGATGTTTTGATGAGGTTAACTTTACCTTTACTTTTCCAGTCTCCAGAGGCGAAATACCCAATGGAGCTTATGGCTATTCCTATATGCCAAATGGATCCTATGCTTTTGCACCAGCTGCAGCTAACGGGGGCTATCCGTACCCACCGCCTCCTCCTGGTAAGTCTGGGAATTGAGGATGGGGATTGCTCTAGTTAGCAAGAGTTAAAATAGGCAAAAAGAGGAAGAAACACTAATTTTACATAGTCTTTTAGATTGGATCTGATGCCTTGTGCAACTTTTGCTTCTGAGCTGAATTATATTTACCTTTGGCTTGTTTTGGCTGTATGCTGTGACCCAGCCAAAAGAGTTAAGTCTTTTGCTGTGTTATTTCCTTTCCTGACAGAGTTTTATCCTGGCCCTCCTGTGGCGGATGGAGACATGGGTTACATGCAGCTTCCACCCCCGCCGTACCCGGGGCCTATGGAACCCCCCGTCAGCGGTCCAGACCTGCCCTCCACTCCTGCAGGTAAGAAGTGTGTTCAGGTGAGTTAGCTGAAAATGGTTTTGTTACCCATGACACAGATATTGTTTCTTGTCTGTTGTCTCTTTGGGAATTTAGAGTCAATTTAGAAGCTCCACTTGAAGTTAAAATTATTTAGGAGAGGGATTAGGGTGCTTCCCTAATCTCCAGCCTTGTGTATCCATCTCAGTCTGGAGGCCAGCCTGATTCTCTCCAGGGTGGATACCATTAGCAGATATTTTGCAGCTGGATTTATTCTTTTTGTGGCAGAAAAAATACAGTTTATGATCCTCCTGTTGTGATAATCTTGCTCTGCTAGATGAATAAAAAAAATTTGACAGTGAAGTATGTTTCTATTCCATTTTAGTTTGCAGCTGTGGCTTTGCTGATATTTGCTCCCCCTTCCCCCATTTTGCTCTAATCTGGTTACTTTTGCTTAAATTATGTGGAACAGAGGAACAGATAATGGAAAGGAGCTGGGGAAAAGCCAGTCTCGTTTTCACTCATTTGGCATTTATCAAAATTATTTTGAACATGTCTTAAAAGGTCTGCGTGGAGGGTGGGTCGGGAACCAGCCCCAAAAAAAGAGTTTTTGTGATTGGACACAACCATAGATCTCTCACAGATTAATTCTTATCCAAACAAATATCTTTAATTTCTCTCTTTTGTTTGAATAATCAACCCATCATCTTTGAACTATTATTTGGAAAGTGACACTGATCCAGATGGTTTTACAAGACTTTTGTGTTCTGCAGAAACAGAGGATCCAAATTATCTTAATAAATTACCATCCATAAACGATGAGCTGCTATAAAGTTGTGCTGATTTTTGTTTTGTCTTGTGTTCTCACTCCCAAGAAGGATGGTTTGTTAACTGCCTTTTTAAGGGCTATTGTCTGTATTTAGGCAAAAAAGCCGTTAGCATTTATTTGTTGGCTAACGTGCAAGTCCCAGGTGATGTTTCCAAACTAAATCTTGGGACTATTTCACTTCTGACTTGACAATCCTGTGGCAACTGAATCTTTAGTACTCAGAGGAGATAGTGCTCACTTGTCATGTTTGTTGTAGCTATTTTCCAACTCAGGCATTGGTCAAATAGTGCTCCAAGAATGTGTGGAGTTTTTGTTTGATTGTAAAAGTTCTCTGTGTGTCACCAAATCTGTAACTTCTCTTTCTGTGACAGCTGAAGCGAAGGCTGCCGAAGCTGCTGCCAGTGCTTACTACAGCCCCGTCAACCCACATAACGTCTATATGCCCACGGTAAGTTCCTTTATCATTCTGGTATTGCAGTGTGAGCCCAAGTGTGTATTTAGCATTTCTTTTTCTCAGTGACACAGCAAAGTTTGTCTGAATTGATTTGGGGTTTTTTTGTCATTGCTGGTGTTTGGGTTTTTGTGGTTTTTTTTGTTTTTTTTTTTTCTTCCTGAACCACGAATTGATATTCTTGTATTGTCTTTATTTCAGGACCAGCCACCCCCTCCTCCATATTTCCCACCAGAGGACAAGAAAAACCAATAAGCTAACAGAGAACTTCTCCACAACTCATTGCTTTCTTACTTCCCATTTTGGCAGAATCTTGGGGCATGGTCCATAGCACTGAGGAGTAGAGCCTTCCCCCGAGGCACATAGCTTTCATGGACTCTAGTGGTAGATGTGTGCAGAGCAAGGGGAGAGATTTCAGCAGCCTGGGTTACTTCGTTAGAGCTCTGAGGGTTTGCTGTCCTACCACAGTATTTCCTCCCGGCACACAGCATCACTAGAACTGGAGGTTCTTTTCATCTGTGATCATTTCCCTTACGTCTGTTTCTTTTGATACTTAAATTGTACCGCTTTAGAATAAGCAACTGCTCCAAACTGATAATTAATGTGCTCATAACATGGAAACAAGGCTCTTGGGGGAGCGGGGGCGTGTCTTGACTTTACCTTAGTGTGCAGCCAAGAGCATCTCTGGACACAGGGATGTCTGTGAGTATTCCTCTCAACCCAGAGTGTCACATCCAACTTTTCCCTCTGCTACCGAGAAAGGGCTTCAAAGGGTACCTTTGGGATCTCAAAGGAAATAGATACCTATTAAACTTTCTTGTTGGTTTTTTTTTTTTTTTTTTTTTTAGCTAAGTCATTCCTGACAATCATAGCAAATAATCTGGTAGCCCTCCAAATTTTCCTGCTGTGCACTATGTATGATGATGCTGACGAGCTTCCCTTCTTAAGAAAACATACTACTCTTTACAGGGTTGATTAGTAGCATCTAACTAGTTCTAGATCATATGGGAACACTAATTTTCGGTTGTCTCTTTCTTCCAGTTAGATACGTGGGCTTGAGATCACGAAGTTCTGAATATTCTCTTTATAGCCTATAATGCACTTCTTCCACGCCCCCCCCTGTAACACAAGTTACACTTTTTGGCCAGTGAAGCATCTTACTGCTGTGATTTAACTGGTGAATTAATAGCTAATGGAGAGAAAATAGCTGCTTTATTTCTGCCCTGGAAGCACGTGAGAGAATATGCAAAACGTTGGAATAAGCTATTTAGGTACAACTGAGCTGCTCGTTTGAATGTTGTTTAATGGCGTTAGTGTTCCTGGATCGGCTGTGAATTTACTTCCCGGTAACTTGAACGCGGGCTCCTTGGACTGAGGGTTGAAGCGTTTCCCTTCCGTAGCATTGATTCATTGATCTCATTAGCGACGACTCCAGTATGCGGAACCTCTGCAGGACCGATCGAAATCCAGGTTGCAAAACTTTGCATTGTACAAAGCTTTGCACAAATCAAGACTTCACTGACTTCTGACAGCTGAGAGAGAGAAAACCCTTCCCGGCAAGTGTGAAGAAAGACGGTGTGCTAGGAAACTGCTGAGACTTGCTGCATGCAGCCTGCTTGGAGAGAAAAAAAAAAGGTCCACCTCTTGTTTTCTTTTTGTTTGAGTCTAGCTCATTAATCAAATTGCTACTGTCTGTGCACTGACTTTTCTAGAATTGCTACTGCAGTGATGTAAAGAAATGGTTATTTTAAAAAATATATATTTATTTTGAAAACGTTTGATTAATATATTAATGTGAAATGACTTTTGAATGCAGATTTGTTTTGCCAAGACTGTGAAGTAAAGAGAAATCACCTCAAAGCTCACAGTGTTTGTGTGTTTGTGTGTCTGTTACTGGGCAAACATGATGGTGACTTACTACCTTTGTATGGGGAGAGGGAGAATTAAACACTTGGATTTTATTCTTGGCTATTTATTGGTGACATTAGTCACTTGATTTCTCTTGGCTGACTTTGTGAAATGAAAATAAGATGTTAAAATCTTTGAACAAATGTCCAGTTCGCAATTCCTGTTGTAAACCGGTGAGGCGACTACTTAACACTTTACCCAGATGTGTAACCCACGTGGTTTTTTTCAGACCAATTCTCCTTGTAAAGGTTGCGGCCAATTGCTAGAAGAAGTAGTCAAGGGACACAGCATAGTTGTTGCCTCTAAAATATGTCTCTAATTAGAAGCAATCCATAATTTTATCCTTTTTTTTTTTTAATTTTTTTTAAGTGTGCTGAGATGCCTGGGTAGTTCTGCTCGGTTAGGTCTGAATTCTCTAAGGTGGTGCGGTTCACCTGGTAGCTCTTCTCCCTGGAAAAGCGTGGAGTTGTTACTCCGGCGGATGAAGTGTTCCTCCTGGGTGTGCTCCAGCGGCAGCGTGAGAGCTGTTAACTCCTTCTGTGTGAGCGGGATCAGGCGTGTCGGTATAGCGTGGCAGGGGAGGAATCGTTCCACGTGGGATGCGATCCTGTTGTTGCTGAGATGGGGCAGGTCCCTCTGTTTTGCACTGACGTGTCAAACAAGTTGCTCTTCAGGTAATGTCCAAATCTTACGTGGTTTCGTTCCTCTTCTGAGCTGTGACTAGCTGTCTTAATTCTCTTGAACTCCCTGAACAACTGGGGTGGACATTTTCCAGATTCTGCTCTCCTCCTACATCACTTTGACTCGCACGTCCTCCCACGCGGCTGTTTTACTGCGTTTTAAGTCTGGCTGAGCCACTGGGGTTTGTTTTCTGTAGCAAGAGGTGGGTGGAGAAGGAAAGTATTAAGAGAGAAAATGTTACAGCCCACTAGGAACCTAGTAAATCCTGGTTTGTGAATTAAATTACTTCAAAATGAGGTTTCCTGAATTGCATCAGTCCAACTGTAAGACGCTGCAGACACCTCTCTGTACTGCGTTCTGTTTTAAAATGCCTCCCTCCCAGTGACCCTCTCCTCCCAGGCAGATAATCCTAGAAAACACAGATTGCATGAAGTTTCCAGGTCTCTTGCCCAGCACCACTCACTCGTACAGCTCTGGTGCCAACCGTCAGCACAAACCCATAAGGTTGTGGTTTTGTTTTTTTTTTTTTTTTTTTAAATCTTTCCTCAACAAAGCATGCTTGAGAGAAGAAACATCGAGATAATCTGCTCTGATGAGAACGTGGCTCCATGTCTCTTCTGCTAATGTGGACAAGTGACAAGATCTGCAGAGAGACCGTGAGGTTTGCTGCCTGGGAAAAGGAAAATATGTCGAGAGGGTGAGTCAGGCTGGAATAAACGAAATGTTCCTCTCCTCAACAGCGGCTTTTGAGCTGTGAGCTTTTTACAATGGTTTGTTGGTGAATGTCCCCATTCCTCCAGGCTAGAGCTTGACGTGGTCTACGGGGAGGTGAGAAGGAGTAAGCCAAATTAAAGAGATTGATCATGGTGTTCTCGGTGTGTTTGGAGCACGCCGATGAGAAGTGAAGCACGTTTTGGGAATACGAAGCTGTGGGGCCAAAAGGGTGGGCAAGTCGCAGAGGCGGAAAGGCTCATCCAGGTGTTTGGTTGAGTGGAGAAGCGCCATTCAGGAGGATGCAGGTTTTGGCCAGAGAGGTGCGGGTGAGAATCCCTGCCTTGCTCGTTAAAATCTGAAAACCCAAATTCGGCTCAGATAGATACTCAGCACTCGCTGCCGTCTCCCCGATGGGAACTGGGAGCTTTGCTCTGGTTTGGAAAGGGCTTAGAGAGGATGGAAGAGTCAGCCCGTCCTGCTGCCCGCATGGAAGATTTTAAATATTAAAGCAGGGAAATGCGACTGAGTGTCTGCTTCTGCTGGGGAAACGGGGTGGGAGTAGGGCAGGGGGAAATGTGGTGCATTAACACGTCTCCAGATCTGGTTCTTGCTTGAGTGAGTAATCGGCTGTGCAGCTGAAAGGCTGTCACGTGAAAGCTAGATGTGTACCATTAAATTCCAATATTTGAATGGCCCTATATTATTGAAGACAAAGAGGGGGCGTAGGGAACAGTTAGGGTTGGATCCACTTAATCTTTTGGCATAGACAGGTTTTCTACCAGCGTGTCCAGTTCTGTCTCCTCAATCTGACTTGGGCTCTCGGTTTGAGAAGTCTCTCACCGCGCCTCGGGGCTGCTTCCCTGCCCTGAGCGCGTGGCTGTTTCCCTCCTTCACGGGGCTGTGGTGTAACTGGGTATTTCTAAAGCACTTTGAGGTCTTGTGCAAAAAATCCTGTTACTGCAGGACCTGCAGGTACTACTTACAGATTTCCTACTCTCGGCCCTGAAATCTTGCTGATATCCCCCGGGGGCTGGGAAAGGTCTTTACCCTGGAAGGACGGAGCATGAGTGTGCTTGCCCAGGATTGCCTCCAGCCGAGGGAAGAGACCAAGCCCTCCTCCTCCTCCACACTGTTCTGCCCGGATCTTACCTTGAGCACTCCTGCTTTATGCAACCTATTACTGAAAAAAAAATAATTAAAAAAATTAAAACAAATCATTATTTTGCATTAATAGCCGGGGGGATGCACCGTGTGGTCATAGGGACCGTGGTTCTGCCAGCCCTGTGTGTGTGTGTGTGTCTTTGGGGACGGCGAGGGCTCCCCACCGCTCTCCAAGCAACAGACGGTCAAATTGCATCTCTGCCCCATGACGGACACCGTGATTTATGAGCTACGGGCTTGCAGCGCCGGCTCCCTTTGCGAGCTGGAGGTGGCAGGAGGTGAAGTTTGGACCCAGCTGCTGGCGGAGCAGCCGGGAGCGGGGCCAGCCCTCGCCGGTGAGCGGCTCGCGTTGGCCGATGCGGTCACATCGCAGGCACCTCCAGCCATAAGCAACGGCCAGGTTGGTATTAGAAGATGTTTTTTGCTAAGACGGGCTGTGATCAAGAGGCGGTTTCAGGTTTAAAGCTGTACGAGTAAGCCCAAGTGACAAATGTGGGTTTTCTTGTGGGTTGGTATGAAATGCAGGGCGGAGATCTTCATTTTAGGCAAGGGTTTTCTTTGCAGCCGTACTGGGTATTACTCACCCGTCTGCTCTCCTGCGTGAGTCAGCTCGAGGAGCTGCCATCATGAGACTGAACTGGAAACTGGTATTTCAGCACCCTCCTCGCGCAAGGGCTGTGACTCCGCCACCGCCGAGAGAGGCCAGAACGGGAGGGGAAGAGACCCACGTAACGGCGAGCAGGAGTGGGGACTGCTGGATCTCAGGGTGCAAACGGACCGGGATCCATCTCCACTGCATCCTCCCAGCCGCCCGCCTGCCATTTCCTACACGTTTCCTACGGTCTCCAGATACTGGAGCAAAAGGTATCGGCTTGGACTCCTTTTGCGAGCTCAATTCGTCAAATCCCACCTTTCTAAACCTTTCCTTTCCCTTGCTCAAGTCCAGCCTCTCCTCCTCCTCTTCCATGTACTTTGCTCCGTAAGGGCTGGGCTCTGGCTGGCACACGGTCGCCCTCCCCGCCGCACGGATCGGCTGCAACAGTATTCCGTGTTTCGGTGTGTCTGCCTGGGATCTGGGGGCGGTGAGAGGGGTTCGGCCCTGCAGCCTCCTCCCACTGTCCAAGCGTGTGGCTCCATGGGGCTTGGTGGGCTCCTCAGGGGGCTTTGACACGTGTGTGGGGACAGGTGGTGGTGGAGAAACCATGGTGGGACCATTTTGGTGCTGAAACTGGTCAGTAATTTGTTGTGTGTGCTCCAGGATAGGCACGAAGGTCCTTAATGTGTACTGTGGGGCATGGCTGGTACCTGGGTGTCACCCCCAAGTTTCCTCCGGCTTCACGGGCACCCACCCTGGTCCCTCCTCAGCTCAAGCAGTTCCCGCACACTGAACTCAGTGCCCCCAACTAGCGGATGAAATGACCTTGACATTTGTGTGTGTGTGTGTCCCCCTTCCTGCTCCTGCAGTGAGAGACGCCGTTGCCCCGGCCCTGTGGTGGGGGGGTGATAAATCCAGCAGCTGACACTGAATTCATCTCTCCAGGAGAGGCAGGTGGATGAAATATTTGCTGCGTGCAGGTAGCACGTGGCAGTGATGGAGAAAACCTTTTAAAGCCTGTCATGGGGCGCCGAAAGCCAAACGAATGGCGTCCAGGTCAACGCGTGAAGTTTGTGACCTCCTAAAGGACGAGGCAGGCTGCTGCCGGGGGGGGGCTGTGCTCCCCCTGCCTTGTGCTGCCGTGCGGGGAGCCAGACGCGGCGTTGGAGCCGGGACGGTGCCTGGGCAGGTCAGCCCTGAGCTCTGGGTGCCGGGGGGACAGCGGGGCCAGGGCGGGCAGGACACATCGTGCTTTCCCCTGTCGGACCCTGAGGAGCTGGAGCTGCTCCGAGCAGAGCTGGGCATCGCAGCTGAGGGGGGGGGTGGCCAGTGAAGCCCCCCCAGGGTGACCGGGGTGCTGACTGCCTCGTGAGCAGCGCAGCCGGAGTCATCCTCACACCCCTGCCATGGAGCCAGCGGGTCCCATGCCCAACCTGTGCTCCCACCCCGGGGAAAAGGCAGCTTTCACACCCGCCCTGCCCCACGTGGGTGGCTGGAAGTCCCCTTTGCTCTTCCCAGAAGGACAAGGTTTGCCTTGATGTCCTTCTAAGATGTGCCAAATGGGGTGGGGGGTGCTGTGTCCCCCCCTTCTTCTTCCCGGGTACCACTGCTTTTCGCTAGGTCACTCAAAGCACTTGGGAAGGAAGGATGGGGGGGGGTCAGGGCAGAAATAACTAAAAGGCTCCGTTGCAGACAAGGAAGGGAACTGACTGACGTCCCTCCCGGGTATGAAATCGCTGGTCCCGGAGCACCTGGAGCTCCCCGGGGAGATGCCCCGGCCAGGCAGCCCCGAGGAAGGAGGAGCAGGACTGTCCCTGTTCTCATTTTGAAACCACTTTCCTCCACCTTGTGCATTTACCATACGCCTTGCCAAACTCGGGCAGGCGCAGCCTGGTTTTGCAGAGTCATTGGACCCTGTGTTTAAAAGGAGAAGTGAGGGAGGGACATGTCGAAATCAATTTTTTGACTATTTGCCCATTTCCAGCCCGAGAGATTGAGATAAGGGGGTGAGGGCAGGCTGCGGCTCCAGGATTATCAAGCCAAGAGGTAGGGAGATAAACTGCTATTAATGCTTGCCGAGGGTCCTTTTGTACCGAGTTTTCCTTTAAGGGGAAAATCCTTTAAAAAGGGCGATAATGCGTGTTCTTTGGAGATTTGTTTTCTCAGCAGCACCTATAACCCCGTAATGGGTGAACTGTGGACTTTATTTATGCCGGGGGCAGCCTGTGACCCCACAGGGGTACAGCCCTATAGCCTGCAAGGAACAGGCTTTTCCTCTCCCACGAGTTGCTCTTAAGAGGAATGGAGGGGTTTATTCTATATTGCGTTCACTCTACGTTGTGTATATATGATGTGGTACGTGCCCCTGGCTAGTTCTTTCGGGGGGCAGACTGATGTTGTGGGGAGGGAGGGCTATTTTAGGGAATGTTGACCTTTGGAAAACAAAGTCATTTTACAGCTCCTGACCTGGGGTGTCTGGGATGTTTTGCAAGGTGCCGCCCGGTTGTGCTGCCGGTTTGGGGCGTGGGGTTTATTGGGATTGTCTCTACTAACCCAAAATCTGTGCTAATTCCGGAGCTGCTTTTTATAGGGCTTTTCTTATTGTTCCCTGGGCAAGAAGTAGTTCGAGCTGCAAATACAATGAGGTTATTTGAGCTCAGTGATTTTTGCCACCGGTATTTTGTGGAGCAGGCGGCTGCTGGTAAAACCCGGGGAGGGGGGGGAAGGATATTTGCTGCTGTTGAAAGAGGGTCACCAAATAACCCTCCCTTTGCAGACACAGAGGCTCGGAGCCACGCGAGCCCTGCACAGAGACCTTCCCTGGGGACCACGCTGGCTTCTGACGGGGGACGCGCGCTGCCCACCCTGCCGGGCTCTGCCTGAGCGGCTCCAGCCCCGAGCAATGGGGCGACCAGCTGGGGAACTGTTGGGGAAAGCGCTTTTTAACCGACACTTCCACACCAAAGCTAAAATTTTCCTCTCTAAAACCTGCAAAACCCCAGCACGGCCACCGGCTCCTGGCTGGACAATGATCGCCTGATGCTTAGCAATATTTATGATTGGCGTGGATTTTATTTCTTCAGCCTTGCAAGGAGAAGGGAGGCAGATTTGGGGTTTTAACTAAGTTTTTGCCAGTTGTTCTCTATGTGCTGGTTGAGGTGGGAGACGCTTCTTTGACACCCATTGTTTTTCGTTGGCAAGAAGCAGCGAAAGGTGTGAGCAGCTCAGGGGATGCTGCGTCTGCGTCCTGCCGTTCTCTCTGGGGTTGCTCTTTGCTGGGCCAGATTTTGCTTTTGCAATTGAAGCTAAAGGCAGAGAGGCCAGCAATCATCCTCCAATGCCATCACGCGCTTTACATCTCTGCTTCCCGCTGCCAGCGTTCTGCGGTGGAGCACGGCGCTGACGTCCCAGATCAATAAACAGCATTTGTGTGTGTCGAGGGAGAGGGATGCGGGATAGAAATCAGCTCCTCCGCTGTGTCCCCCCTCCATCAGCGAGGGAGGAGATGCTTTTAAACTGTTTGCCCAAGGTGAAGCGAATGCTAGGCTGGTTAAAGCCAAGGCTGAGGCTGGCAGGGTTGGGCAAGCATCTCCGAAAGTCTCTGCCATCAAAGGGGACGGACGCTCCAGGCACGGGGCGAGGAGGCGGCTCCACGGCCAAACTGGGGAGCCCAGAGGAAGTGATGCTGAAGCCCATTTCCTCCGGGCTCCTGCGCTGGTGCCCGGGGAGGGTTACAAAAGAGCCCTCCTGACCTGGGCGAGAGCAGAAGCAGCTTTTTTCAGACCTCAGGGCACAAGGCTGAATGATAGGACAGGGACGGGTTTTAGTTTTTCGGTGTCTCGCCGTACCTCTGGATTTTCATTCCGTGGATTAGCTTGGCATCCCCCTATCCCCCCGCCCCTGGCAACTCGCGGTGGGTGGGCTGCGTGCCCTCACAGCCCCGGTCCCGTGCTGGCTGACCTGCATAAAGAAAACTTGACCCCCACATCGCCCCGCTGCCGGCGCCGGCAGCTCTTTTCCCATCTCCTGGGCCCTCAGCTTCAGGGAACCGCTTTTGCCAATATAACCTGCTCTCACGTGGTTTCAGGGCAAAGGGAAGTTGTCTTTCCCCTAAAGCAGCTAAAACAGTGCAACCTGCCTTAATTAAAGGACTAGGTGATTGGAAGGATGGAAGGGACTGGCTTCCCCCCGCATCCTCTCACAGGGATGCTGCTGCGAGCATCCTCCTGCAGCCCCGGTGGGTTGCAGGGTACCCCGGTACCCTGCAGGGTACCGCCACGCAGGGACCGCCACGCTACTGGAGTCATCTCTTTGCAATGCCTCATACAATAGTTAAGGGGGCAAACTTTCCAGTGCAGTCTCCGCGGTCATGATTTCCCGCTTGGATTAAGCAGAAATCCCTGGCAGGCTACACAGCATCGCTGACCCCGACGCGGAGCCTCTGCCCCCGCCACCCCGTGTTGCATCTGCAGCGTCTTGCTTACGGCTTCCAGGAGTGTCTGGGGGACAGAAATAGGAAGGCCGGAAAGACAAAAACCACCCTCGACGGAGAGTGCCGTGTTAGCTGCGGTCACGGCCCTGCTTTGCAGAGCCCATGGGCGCTCAGCAGCCGCAGCAGCGACAGGCGAGTCTTGTGTGCAGGGAACCGGGCTGTGGGTCCGTCCGCTGAGCTCGTGGAGCTCGACAGCCCCTCCGAACCCCAGCCAGAGGCTGCTCTCAGCTCTGTGTGCAAGTACGTTAAACATCCAGGGGCAAACCAGCTCGTCCCTGGGTCATCTCCTGGGCTGCAGCTCCCCGCTTTGCCACCAGCGCAGGCGTTTCGATAGGGATCTCGGAGGGGCGGGCGCTGCTGCCGGTCTGCGATAGGCAACTGCCCTGGGAGTTGCAATCAGATAAAGTGTTTACAAGAATGAAAGAATGACAGTAAAGCACAAGTTTTTTAACTCCATTTCCTGCAGCTCTTTTTCTCAGTAACCAGCTCTGCCCGGACAGCCCGTTTGGGAAAAGGGCCATGTGCCCTTTCCCGGGGCTGTTCCCGGCACGTGCGCTAACTGCATCCGTTCTCAGCCCACCCTTGTCCAATGCCCCTGGGTGCCACAGGCGTTTCCCACCCTGCAGCTTTTGCACTGGGTTTCAAATCCCCTCCATCCCCCTGGGCTGAAGAGGACTTCTGAAGATGCCAGGGTCCCCATCTGCGCTCGCAGGGCACGATGGATCCCAAATACACGTGGGAGCCCAGATCCTCCGTGTAGCCGCCACCCGTCCTCCCCACCACCCCCTTTCCCTGCTGGGCTTTGCCTTCTCAGGACTATTTCTATCCACTTGCTCCCAATTCCTTCCTCATAAATAACAGCAGGGACTAGACGTGACACTTTTTTGCTCCCGTCCTGTCTCTGCCCTGAGGTCCCCATTGCCGAGGGGCTGCCCGTGCACGACGGGGTGGTGTGAAGCAGGGCCGGGGCGCCTGCGTCCCCGTGCTGCTCTCGAAGGAGCCCTGCGCACGTTTCCGCTTGTCAAAATGGCCATGGCGAGATAAGGTCTGTGGTTTCCTTCGAGCATGCGAGCGAGGGGGAGAGGCGGCAGCGACAGAAAGAGCTGCAGCTGCTCCCCGGCTCCGCGCTGAGCCTCCCCCCGGGATGGATGCTGCTGGCGAGACCCCCGCGGGGACCCTCCCCGGGGAGGAGAGCCCCGAGGTAGGTGGCCCTGACTCCGGGGGGCTGGGGAGCGTGTTGGGGATGCAATGGCCGCAGGGAGGGGGTCAGGGCATCTGTCCCCCAGGGACCCCAGGGTGCGGAGGTGGGTGCTGAGGCTGTAAAAGGGAGAGATTTATAAAAGGAGAGAAAAGGGACAGAGTCCATGTCCTGGCCGGAATGCTTTGCAAGGGCAAGGAAGGAGTGGGGGTGGGGGCGTACCATACCCATACAAATGTGCGCCCAAAGGCTGTGTGCGGGGCCGGCGGCAGCTCTGTGCCGGCCCTGAGGGTCCCCTCTTAGCTCGGCTACAGCTTCCCAGTGCCTCCCAGCCTCTCGGGGCTCCCTGCTGCCAGCGGATCCCCCAAAGCCCTGCTCTCGGCCAACCCAACCCAACCGACTTCCTCTGCAGTGGCCAGACAGATGGCGTCCCCGTGTCTGCCCCCGTGGAGATGGGACCTGCAGCCCTGCTCGTCTCTGCCCGGCACTGCTGGGAGGACGCGGGCGCAATCCCCTGCGCTGGACCCTGGGATGATCCATCCTGGTGGTGTCCCCCCATCGAGGGACTTGCCCTCCCTCCTAAGTGCCACCATCTCCGCAGCCACGCTGGCCTCCTGCACCGGTGACACCGCCGCAGCTGACGGAGCGGGGGGGGATGCCGGTGGCTGTATCCGGATGCGGATTTAAGCACCGCTCCTGGATTTGAGCTGGGGTCTTGGCGTGGGGATTAGCAGCAGTAAACACGTCCTGGTGGCTCAGCTCAGCTTTAGCTCGACCAGTCCCGTGCGCGTATGGGCGAGCACCGAGCGGGTCCCGCAGCAGCCGTCCCCGATGCCAGAAGGGAGCAACAGGGAGCTGCCCCCCCCCTCAAAACCAACAGCAATTCCTCCCCCTGCCCTCTGGCGCTACCCCACTGCTGGGCCAGGAGCTCATAAGTGCTTTGTTCTTTGTGCTTTGCTCGTAAGTAACAGCAGCAGAGAAATAAAGTCCTTTTTCTCTCCCTTCTGTGCTTGTGACCCTGCTATGGGGCAGCGCTGCCCACGGGGATGCTGAAGGATTTGGGATGGGGCCGCCATGCAGCAGAATGTGGGGGATCCCCTGGGCAGGAGCAGGCAGGAGCAGGCAGGGACAGGCAGGAGCCCTCCTGGGTGCAGCAGGTCCCCCTTTCACAGGGGCTGCAGAGCCACCGCCGCCCCTGGCACCCACCAGCCCTTAAAAGAAGGGAGATGGAGGCAGGTGGGAGAGAAGCAGCTCGAGGGTTAAAGCGGCCGGGGGCGGCAGAGTTGAATCTAGTCCAGATGGCGGGGGGATTATGCCAGCCCTAGATTTGCCATAAGCAAATGTTAATGTTCCAGCTCGGGGCTGGTTGTTTGTTTTGTTTTGTTGTTTTTTGTTTTTTGTTTTTTTTTTTTTTGTTCTATTAGGGGGATTCTAAGGTCATTTTGGGGCCCGGGCTGACCCACAGGTAGGGCTGGTCCGTCTGAGCTGGGGCCATGCTCGGCGTGCGCCCCTCGGCACAGAAAGGGCCAAACTTGTTTTGAAAATTGTCATTATTTTTTTTTTTGGCGTTGTCCCGTTGGGCTCCCAAGAGGCTCCGGCACCGGGAGCCGCAGCGGATGGCACAGGGGCACCAGTTCCCCTCCTGCTGGCTGCGTCACCCGGCTTGTGGCGGTGGCAAAGCCACTGTCACCCAGCCAGGCTCGGCGGCAGGGAGGGGCTGCTCAGCCACGCTGGCGGCCGAATCCAGACCGTGGTTAGAGAAGCAGATGCAGGACAGGCTCAGCCTCGGCGTCGGGGAGGGAACGGGGGTATGGAAGGGCTGAGAGCTGGGGTTTGCCAGGGAAAAGGGTCTTCTTGGCAGAAGTGGTTTGATCTCCCAGCCGGACCCATGCAGAGCTGGGATGAGTGGGAGGTGACATTTGAGGCAGGGGATGATGGGGGCTGTGCAGGCAGCAGGACCCCCCCGGCCAGCCCCGGCACTGAGCGCTACTGGAACCAAGCTGTGCCTCATCATAAGTTTAATTTGATTTAATTTAATTGCCTTTTGGAAAGTAAATGCTATTGCTGGTCATCCTTCAAATGGGGACTGGACCTTCAGCTCAACACTGATCAATGCACAATCACAGCAGCGCTCGTGTTGCTTTCTAGCAAGGGGAGTCAAGTCACAAATCCCGACGGCTTTTCGGCGTCTCCTTGCCCGTAGCCGCCTTGCCCAGCCTGCAGCTCCTCCCTGTGCTTTGGCCACCTGCCTTCTCCCCTGGCTGGTTTGCTCTGCAGCCTGGTCCTGCTGGGCCTGGCCAGGCCAGCGAGCAGCTCTGCGGGGCGAGAGGTGGGTGTCTGGTTTTTAAAGCCTCCGATGGGTCACCCCAAATTGCTGTTGCCATCCTCGCTGCCCTGTCTTCAATTACGGAGGTTGGGGGTGAAGCCCCTGTGCTGCCGTGATGGTGGAAGTGGTCCCTTGGCCATTGGGCATCTGTGAGGTGTCACAGCATCCTTTGGGACATCCCACCCTGATGGGCTGTGGGTGATGCTGCCCCATCCCAGCTGCCCTGCCCGGCCATGGTTTCCTCCTAAAACCACCCTCTACCATGAGACCTAATGGGAAACCTCCCTGCTTCTCTTCTTTCTGCAGATGGATCTGTCCCACCGGTTCTCCAAGAGAGAGGTACGAGCGTGGTCCTGCCACGGTCTCCCTTAGTGGCGCTGGAGGGGGGCAGCAGTGCCGCTGGGGCTTGAGGATATGGCTCAGCTCCTGAAGATGCTCCCCGGGGGCAACCGGAGGTGGCTGGGCAGGGCTGGATGATGGGAGGGGGGCAGCGCGGGGACCTCACGGGGGAGAACAACCCTGATAATCCTGGGGGGGTGCAAGGAGCAAGTCCCCGGTGGCCTGGCCCCGTGCGAGGTGTCGGCACCCCCCTCTGCAGCTGGCCCTGCTCTACGAGGAGGTCCTCTACACCATCCGGCATCGCCTGGGCAAGCCTGAGCATCACCACGTCGCGGATGCTGAGGAGCTCTATGCCTACGTGCAAAAGGTGGGTCCCCACCTCTCCAACAGGGCCCCCAAAACCTGTCCCCTGACACGTCCACCCTCCCGGCTAAAGGAGATGGGGGCCATTTGGAGGGAGCTTTTAACAGCCACCTTAAAAGATGTAGCAGCAGCATCCAGCTGGAGAGCTGGGACAGCCCGTGGCTGGGAAATATTACCTTTAGGGAGAAATATTTATCTTAGGCTTGGGATGGTGGGAAGAAGGCTCTCCCTCAAGAGCTTTCAGCTGGTCTCCAGCCGTTCTCTTGAGCTCTTTGCTCCTCTCCCCTCCCTTTGAGCTGCAGCTGGCTCCCGGGACGGGGGGAGGGAAGTCCCTGGCTGCTCTCCAGCCACCATTAACCGGCCCCGATATCTACAACAGGCTTTCGGGATGGATGCGGAGGAGCACAGCATCATCATGCAGCAGGTCAAGGAACTGGAGGTACGTAGTGAGGCGGCGTCTCCCCACGATGCTGCGGCCCAGGGGGTCCCCACATCAGGGTGATGCTGGGGGGCTGCGGTGCCTCCTGGTCCCTGTGTCCGGGCTCTGGGGTTTGGGACGCCCTGGGCTCTGCTGGGGGTGTTGCTCAGGAGCTGTTTGCTGGCATGAGCAGCAGACAACAACGCAATCCTTCTCGAGCCCCATCCTTCCTCATGGGGTTAGTGACTCCTCGAGCCACATCCTTCCTCGTGGTGTCAGTGACTCCACAATAAGTTGTGGGGTTTTTTTTTTTTCCTTTTCTTCCAGAGCCCAATTTTCTGCCTGAAAGCAACCGTGAAGGAAGCCAAGGGGATTCTGGGTAAAGACGTCAGTGGTAAGTGGAGACGGGTGAGTGTCCCATCGGAAAAGGGACAGCCGCTGCTCCCGACGGGGACTCGCACGCTTCCCCCTCACAGGGTTCAGCGACCCGTACTGCCTGCTGGGCATCGAGGCCAAGAGCCAGGAACCGGCCCACCATGACCACAAGAAGCGGATGAAGGCTGTGGTCAAAGACCTCATCCCAGAAGACCAGATCCATCGCACACAAGTCATAAGCCAGACCCTCAGCCCAGTGTGGGACGAGACATTTATCCTGTAATCCGCCATGCCTTAGCTTTGCTCCTCGGGGGGCTGGAGGGGGTGCCCAGGGCTCTCGGGGGTGGATGGGGGGGTTCACCACTCGCCCCGACTGGGAGCTAGAGCTCTGCCGGGTTGATGCCCACTGGGGCTTGCCCGGCTTCTTGCCTGACCCGTGCAGCAGGTCCAGCGAGGTGAAAAACAAAAGTGCGGTAAAAATCCCTCCCTTGGGGGTCTCCCACCATTTCCCCAGGCTGTGCGGGGCGGTCTGGGGTCTCCTCTGTAGTCCCCAGCTGTCCTGCCTGCTTGCTGCCAGTCCCTTGGATGCTGCGCGAGTAACAGCATCCCGCTGGTGCCTTGCAGGGAGTTTGAAGACACGGAGACGGCCAGCTTCCACCTGGACATGTGGTGAGTGGCAGAACCCCACGGCCAGCGACCCTGACCCCCGGCCCTGCACGGGGTCCTGCCTCCTGGGGCGGGGGGGGGTCTCTGGGGTGGTCCTTCAACCTGCACCCTTTAAAAAGCCCCAGAAACCAGCTGGGGACCCTTTTCCCCATGACTTTCTGCTGGAGCAGGATGCGACCAGTGTGTGAGCAGAGAGCGCCCAGGCTCCTTTGCCCAACCAGGGCTGATCCTGAGCCCTGATTTTATGTATGGCAAGAAGCCATGGGCTCGCAGATTTTGGCTGGATGGAGGGTTTTGGGGGTGGCCTCAGTCCTGATATATTCCCCCTCCCCATCACCTTCCCTTCTCCACCGTCATTGCAGCTCCCTGAAATGTTTTGCCGTCTCCTGAATTTCCTCCTTTCCCCCGCGGTGGGTTTCGCTGCCCACCCTCGCAGGGACTCGGACGTGGTGGAGTCGGTGCGGCACAAGCTGGGGGAGCTGACGGACCTCCACGGCCTCAAACGGTGGGTGCTGGCCTGGCCTTAACGGCTGCCGAGGAAAGAGGGTTTGGAAAATGCTGATTTGCCTGCTGGATTTTAAAAATTGCCTTTGGAAGGAGGGCGAGTGGGTGTCAGGACTGCATCGCCCTGCTTCGCCCCGACAACGGCTGGGTCACGGCCGCAGGAAAGCTTTTCACCCCCTCCTTCGTTCGTGCCTTTCAGGATCTTTAAAGATGCTCGCAAAGACAAAGGGCAGGATGATTTCCTGGGGAACGTGGTCCTTCGCCTGAAGGTGAGCGCCGCGGTGCATCCTCTCCTCCGTGCGATTCCCCACGCACCGGTTAAACCTCACGGGGTCCGGGCAGGATCCCATCTCCAAGGCAGCACCAACTCACCCAGGATCCCGGCTCAGAGCCACAAAGTGATGCCAGGTCCCTCAGTTTGGTGCCCCAGCCACTCCAACACACTCGCTCAGTGATTATACATCTTTTATTTTTAATCCTATACTAGAGTTATCCAATACAGGGTCTTCCTGCCCCGTTAACGCAGTGGGACCTGGTCCCTGAGCAGGATCCTTCACCCGGGAAGGCTGCCCAGGGCTTCACCCTTGTCTCTGTGCCTGCAGGACCTGCACTGCTGGGATGACCAGTGGTACCAGCTGGAGCCGCGGACGGAGACGTACCCAAACCGGGGACAGTGTCACCTGCAGTTCCTGCTGACTCACAAGAAGGTAGGAGGGGACGGGGAAGGGGGTCCTTTTCCTTTTTGGCAGGACAGGGCAGCTGTCTCTTGAGGTCACAGATCCCTGCCCTAGGACCAGAGGTGCCAGCACCAGGGTTTGCGCCTGCTGGAAACCATCTTGATCCTCCCCTGAGCTCCGTGCCAGCATGGGGACCTTGCTCCTGGTGCACCTGCACCCCTTGGCTTGGCTTCAAACGGGGCTCTCTGGCCTCACGCTTTCTGGGTTCCTGTGTCCCCACTCCGACTGCGTCCCTGTGCCTTCAGGCAAGTTATGGCAATTGCACCTATGCCTTGTCTCTTTTCAGAGGGCCACCACGAGCAGCCGGACGCAGCCGAGCTACACTGTCCATCGCCACCTCCTGCAGCAGCTGGTGTCCTACGAGATCCTTCAACACAAGGTACGGAGGGGGAGACGCAGCTCCCCAGCAGCTGGGCTGGGGTGAGGGCTTCCTTTGGAGCCCACCACGCCTGACACATTGCTGCAAGGAGAGGGGGAGGGGGGTTGTGGTGATGCCTGCCTGTGCCTGGCACCCTTACGGGGCACCCGTTGCCCCCACAGTCCTGCAAACACACCCCACCCCGGTGCCTGTCCCCCTCCTCGCTCAGCCCAGCTGGCTCCATCCAGGACATGTCACCTTCCTTTTGCATCCTTGCAGGCCGGCAGCATCGCCTGGGACGGGGAGCTGAGCCGGCATGCCAGCACCGTGCTCTACCTGCACGCCACGCAGAAGGATCTCTCCGACTTCCACCAGGTCATGGCGTGAGTACCCCATGCCCGGGGAGCCATGGCGCAGCATCATAGAGGGGGGGGTCACGGGTTCCAACACCTTCCCTGGGGCCGTCTGACCACAGCCGGTCTCTCCCATGAGCCCAGCGTGGCTGGTATTGCCCCCTGCCCCGAGCAGCACCAGGAGACTCGTGTCCTGCTGTGGGTGGGGGAGCCCCACGCTGGCCCCTGGGTGTCCGCCAGCCCCAGGGGGCTCAGCCCAGCCTCTCCCTCCTCCCCAGGCAGTGGCTGGCGTACAGCAAGCTCTACCAGAGCCTTGAGTTCAACAGCAACTGCCTGCTCCACCAGATCACCAGCATCGAGTACCAGTGGGTGCAGGAGCGCCTGAGGCCAGAGCAGGTGAGGGGACTCTGGCACCACGCTGGGGGCAGAGATCAGGGAAACGTGCCCCGTGCACCCAGCCCCGAGCCCCTCCTCCTGGCTCCCAGGCCCATTTTTCCCCCCGCCATGTTCCAGGAAGGGCAGGAGCTTGTGGGGTGCAGGGGTGCTGGGGCAGATGAAGGGCATTTCTGGGGAGAACCAGCTGCGGGGACCAGGACAACCTACAGGTCAGGGAGCCCCTTTGCCACGGGGATTTGTTCCCCCTCTCCGCAGAGAAGCCCTTACCCTTTGCACCGACATTCCCCTCCTCCATCGCTGCCGTCAATTCAATCACAACCCCCTGCAAAACTTAAATACGGCCCATTTCCTACTTTTCCTGCTTGTTTTCCCGGGGCATCCCTGCACCCTGCTGTGGCTCCCGATTTTTCATGCGTAGCATGATGTTTAAGCGCAAAGCTCAGTTCAGCCCCTCCAGGGAGAGAACACCCAAGGCATCAGGCGGTTTTCCCATCCCTGGAGCAGGCTAGAAAGGAGCAGGAGCCACCGGCTCCCTCCACCACGGTGCCATGGTCCTGGCAGCATGTCTGTCTGCAGCTGAGGAGGACAGCATGTGTTTTCTTCCTTCTCCCCAGAAAGCAGAGCTGGCCGAGTCCTTCCAGTCTTTGCTGACTTATGGGGTCTCCCTCATCCGGAGGTACCGCATCATTTTCCCTCTCTCTGTCCCGAGGTCCAAGGAGAGGCTCCAGTCCCTGCTGCGGTGAGTGGAGCACTGGTGTCAGCTTCACATGGGGTTGTATTGCTTAGCCACCGTGATGGACAAGCCTATACTCTTGATTAAAAAAAAACGCAAAAGCCCTTTCTGCCCCCTTCTAGGCTGCTGTGACACTTGTCCTGTCCTGTCCCTCATCCTGGGCTCCCCGAGGCGGGATGTTGTTGGGAGGGGAAGGGTGTCTGGAGGGAGACGGACTTGTTTCTGACAGGCTGATGCCGGGTTTCACCGGAGCTTCTTGCTTTGCAGGGTCCTGGTCCAGATGTGCAAAATGAAGGCTTTCCACGAGCTGTGCACGCTCAGCCCTGACCTCCCCCAGATGGTCTCCACGGCGCTGAAGGTAGTGGGACTGGGGGGATCTCACCCTCCCCATCCCCTGGGATTTGGGACCCTGCGGCTCTCCCTTCTCATCCATCCCCTGCCCGATGCCCGCACCTCAGCCTCACCTGCAAAGCAGCATAGACCACCCTGGGTGGGGAAAATACCTGCCCCTCTTCAACCTGGTGATCCAAGCCTATGGTTCCCACCACATGGAGCTGGGTCCTGCCCATACCCCAGGGGACAGGGAGAGTGAAGTGGGTGACAGAGCTGGCTTTGCTCCTCCTGCTTCCTTGCCGTCACACCGGGACTCCTCTCTTGCAGTCAGGCACGACGGAGTGGTTTCACATGAAGAAGCAGCACCTCAAGCCCATGGTGAAGGTCAGTTCCCACCTCTGCCTCTCTGACATTGTAAGAAGCAATTTGCTGGGCTTGGGGTGGGAGGCCTGGAGGGGGTGGGAAGACAAGACTGAGCTGGGTCTTCTCCAGTTTTCTGATACAGTCAAGGCATTTGGGTTTCCAACTTAAAAATACCATGAGACACATTACCTGCAGCTGATGAGGTGCATTGAAGCTGAAGACATTGGTGCAATGCTCAGGAGAACAAGAGGTGGCCCCCAGCCCAGTCACGCAAGCACAGGGTGGCAATGGATGTTACTGACAACTTTCTGGTGCTCCTAATGTGGATCTAATGATAGATTGCTACCCCACGACAACAAATCATAGAAATAAATCAGATCAGAACGGAGCCCAGGTCATCTCAAAATCACTGAGCATCCAAAACAAGCGGTTCTTTCCTTTGCAGAGCATGGAGGAGAACGGCAAAGCCTTGTCCAGACTTCTCCTGGAGGTGATAGGAGATCTCCAGCAGTGCCAGAAAATCTGGAATAAATTCTTCATCAAGTAGGTTTCAGAGCTTGATGCCCCCTCATCCACCTTCCTTGGGGTCAAGAGCAACAGGGCACTTTGATGCCTTATTCCTTGGCTCTTGGGCTCCACACATAGCATCTGTGGTCCCATCTCTGCCTCTTAGAGCTGTACTGTCCTCGCCCTTACGGCAAGGGCATTGCCTGGGAGGGTTCACTGGACTGGGTTTGCTGGGCTGGGCCTGGAAGGCTCCTGACTCCTCATTTCTCTCTTGCAGCACCTTGAAGCTGAATCTCTTCTCCATCGCCTACCTGGAGCTGGAGCACCTGGTGAGTAAGCCTGGGCTGCTCTGGATGTGTGGAACGAAAGTCTAAAGCTAGGCTGAGGTTTTTGACCACCCTTCAGGAGGCAACTGGTTGTTGAAAGCCTGGAAAGGGAGCAATCCAGGGAAACTCTCCATCTTTCCCTGCGTGCCCATAAAGTGACTATCATCCGCTTACTTGACCCAATGTGTCTCCTGAAATGCCACCCAAAAGGAAGAGGAGTCCCCTGAGCTGACCCTCACCCCATGTGTCCAGAGAGCCCCTACCAGATCAAGCCTTCCTGGCCAGACCCTCACTAACAGCCTTTCCCCCCCTTCCCTTGCTCACTGCCAGGTCGCGGAGCACGTCCAGGAGCAGCTGCGTGAGGTCGACAGCAGTATGTCCAAGCCCACAGCTGAGAGCCTTTTCCAGCTCTACATGAACCTGCAGGAGCTCTATCAGATGAAGGACTTCCTCCCAAAGAGGTATCCAACCCAGAGAGAGGAAAGATGCCAAAGTGAAGGAACAAGCAGTTAATTGAGAGGAACTCCAAATCCTTCCCATTCACCTACATCACTAATTACACACAAGGCAGAGCAGGCTGTTGGTGTCTGGTGTTGATGTGAGCATCAGCAGAAGGGTTTCAAGTTTTTCTCTGAGTGCGGTTGATGGAGACCTCAACTTCCAGACAAGGGGAGGTTTCGCCTCAGCACGGTGCTACCTGCTGCCTCTGCCTTGGGGCAGTTTCTTGTATGTGAGAGCAAGGAGGGGTGATGGCCCTGTGCTGTTGCTTGTGCAGTTGGAGAAGCTGGTGCCTTCATCCACAGGGATGGACCTCTGGCTCTGAGCAATTTCCACCAGTGGTTCAAGGAAGCTGTGCCCCAGTGGCTGCAGAAGGCCTACACCATCGCACTAGAGAGGGCACAGAGAGCCGTCCAGATGGACCAGGTAAGCCGGGGAGGAGAACATCGCCCTCCACCATTTGGGGTCACTCCACTCCCTCTGTGCCTTACTGTTGTGTCTGACTCACAGCATTGAGACCACCATGTAGGTGCCTCTTGCAGCCCAGGAGTGGGCTGGTTCCTCTCCCAAATGCATGACAAAGGATGTGGTCTCCTGGACCAATTGATCCCACCCTGGCCCTACACCACGTCCCCGTGACCCTTCCCTCTCTCTGGCAGCCCAAGTGAGCTGATGAGCCTGCATTTGGGCCATGCTGTGAGCATCCCCTTCACTTCTGACCTTTAGGAAGAGGGGAGGGAAGGCAGCCATGGGGCCACGGGCTCCTTGCCGCACTCTTCAGTGTGGGTTAGAGTATGATGGGGCACAGCCCCACGTGAGGAGCTCAGGACGCTCCATCCATCCTCATCTCCCCCACTCTCCAAAGCAACTGGATGATGACATCGGGATATATGGAGCTGATGATGGGCCAGAGCGCCCCAGAGTAAAGGAGCAGCTCTCCTGTCTGGGGTGGCTCCTTTCCATATGAGCTAAGTCGCATTTACTTCCTCTGCCCTCCCAGCTGACGCCCTTCGGGGAGCACAACAAGCACAGCACGTCCACCGTCGACCTGTCCACCTGCTACGCCCAGATCGTGAAGACCTGGCAGCAGCTCAACTGGCCGGACCCTGAGGAAGCCTTCATGATCATGGTGAAGCTCGTGGAGGTTTGTATACCGGGCATCAGCAGCTGGAGTTTCCCCTCCTGCTCTTGGAGATGTGTGTCCATGAATGGGGCCAGTGTCCCACGCTGATGTGGTGGGGTCCCCTGGCCCCGTGGTGGTCCCCATGCTGCCCAGCTCAGTCCCGTTGGCTGCATCTCTATCCTGCAGGACATGTGCAAAATCGCCCTGATGTACTGCCGGCTCATCAAGGAGAGGGCTGAGGCTCTGTCACTGCGCGAGCAGAACGAGGGCGAAGCGGCCAACAGGGTTGGTGTCGGGGCAGGGTCCACTGCTTGGGGACAGGCAGGATTTGGACGTGGTTTCTGGGCAAAAAAGAACATGAGCTGCTGAGCACTCAGCTGACATCCTGGGTTGGCCAGTTGACCCCTGATAGCCATAATCCTGGAAAATCAGCAGGGAAATGATGTGAGCAGGGGGAGCGGAAAGGGGATGGGGATGGGGATAGGGATGGGGATGGGGATGGAGACAGTGATGGGGATGGGGATGGAGCTGGTGGGGAATCATTAGGGGGTGTGGGACTCCCTGAAGCAGACCCACCTCTCTCAGCTCTGCATCGTGGTGAACAACATCAAGCAGCTGCGGCTGCTGGTCCTGAAGCTGCCGTCGCAGCTGGACTGGGAGCAGCTGGAGCAGCGCACGGGGGCCGTCATCGACCGGCAGCAGATCCAGCACACGCTACACCACCAGCTCGACAGCGCTGTCTCCTGCCTGGATCACGAGGTCCGGGATGTGGTACAAGCCCTGGCTACCAAGGTGACCACCTGCCACTGACCCCCCCTTGCCCCCTGGCTCAAAGTGGGGAGGTTTCACCCAAGGGTCCTGGAGCCCACAGTGCTCCTGGGATGGAGATGAGGTGGACCCAGGCATGGGGAGGCTGGTGCAGAGGGCAAAGCCTCCGTGCATTTCTCACTGGCAGCTGGAAAAGGGCATCGCCAGACACATCCAGGAGCTCTCATCTTCCAATGACACCCGGGAGCCTGAGGACGTAAGTAGCTGGCCTAGTCCCTCCTGGGCCATCTGTTTCAGGTAGCCATGAATAATCCTTGCCTACTTGGTGAAGGCCCCCATCACCCTTCCCCACCTCTCCCTGCCCCATGCCTGGGGTTTGGGACACACCGCAATGGGGTGCAGACCTCCATGTGCTTCGTTTGATGCCCGTGTTGGCAGCAGGACCAGACTGGGCACAGCCTGTCCACATCCTCACCGTGGGAGGGAGCCCCTCTGGACCCCGCTCTGCCCTGCTATCTCCGGCCAGCAGCACCCCGCCTCTCTCCTCGCTGTGCCCTGCTGGATACGCCCCCCCTGTGCCCTCCCTGACACCCCTCTCCTCTCGCTGCAGTCCATCATCCCACTCATGAAGTTTCTGGAGTCGGAGCTGCAGTATCTCAACGAGCATCTGGTTCACGAGAACTTCAAAAGGTGACCGGGGCCCTGGGGATGCACCATGGTGGAGGCCAGCAGTGTCACCAGCAGAAGTGTCCCCCCAGAGCTCGGGGACATCCCGCTTTGGGGCTGGCTGCTCAGCCCAGCGGGATGAGCCGGTTCCCTCTGGGGCTTTGCAAAGCTCCTTGGCCGAGGACCAAACAACCCAACCCACCCCTGCTGGACCCCCTCTCACAGCCTTCCTCCCTCACCCCGCAGCCTCCTCACTCTCCTCTGGCATCACACCTTGGCCGTGCTGTCGGCAGCCGCGGGGCAGCAGGTCCCCTCTGCCCAGCGCTACAAGAAGCTGCACTGTGCCCTGAAGGTACCAGGACGGGGGGAAAAAGGGGGGGGTCCCTGGCAGAGACGGGTGTTTGGGTGCCAACTAATCGCATCCTTCTCCCCAGAGCCTGGAGCTGTGCTTCTACGCCGAGGGCTGCGGGCTGCCGCTGGAGACCCTCCACACTGCAGCCTTCCTGGTACGGGGTGCTGGGGGCGGTGGGGTCCCCAGGGTTTCCTTTGGGTGCTCTCCGAGGGGTGGGGGGGTTTCCCCAGGCTGCAGACCCATCCGTGTGCTTGACCATCACCTTCTGTCCTCCCCGCAGTCACTGGACACCCACCTGGCCCTCTGTTCCACCACCAGCCGCAAACTCATCCAGAAATACTTCAGCAACAGGATCCAGCAGCAGGTAGGACCCAGGATGGTGTCCCCAGCCCCTTCCCACATCCCACCCCTGCACACGCGAGGCTGCCCGGCACAGCCCGCTGTGGAAATGGGGGATTTCCTCACCGCCCTCCCGCTCCTGGGGCTGTGGGGGCTGCTTTTGCCCCAGAGGTGGGCCGGAGGGGGGTGAGTTGGATCCCAGAGGATGCCCATCACCCCCTGGTATCCCGAAATGACCGCTCATCCCCCACTGGACCCCGGGCATCCCCTCGGCGAGCGTGCCAAAAGGCACACCCTTATTCTTGTACCCCACCGCTCAGCGGGACACCAGCTCGGAGAAGTACGGGGCCGTGACGATCAAAGCAGCGTACCGCCCTTCGGAGCAGAAACTCCGCGTGGAAGTGCTCAACGCCGTCAACCTCATCCCGCTGGACTCCAACGGTGGGTGGGGGTGGGTTGGGGAGCCCACTGCCCTGGGACCCCCCTGTGGGTGGGCTGGGGAGTCCCAACCGCCCCGGGATCCCCTTGTCCTGGGGCCCCGTATGCCCCTGGGTAGGAGAGGTGCTGGCAGTGCTTGGAGTACCGGGACTCTGTCTTGATTTGCTTTTGCATCCAAGGAGGTGGATTTGGGGAAGAAGGGGGTGAGTGCATCCATCTGGGGTGGTCCAGTGGGATGTGGCAGGCGGGACCCTGTGCCCACATCCCGCTGCCTTCACTGTGCAGCTCAACCCAGCAGCCAAAGCTGGCGGGTTTTTTCCACCGTGCAAATCACGTCTCAGACAGAAAAATATGCCGGGGTGACAAGGGACAGTCTCTCGGGTTGGTTGTCATTTGGGGAGGTCTCCAGGAGAGGTCACTCCCTGCAGCCACCCGTGTCCGATCCACACATGGGCAGGGTCGGGATGCTCCTGCACTCTCAGAGGAGGGTGTGCTGGGATGGGGGGTGGAGGTGAGGGTTCCCTGACTCCCCCCAGCCACCCCAGCGTGTCCGACCACCCCAGTTGGGGCTGGCGGGAGCTGATGTCTGGACCCCACCAGGATCGAGCGACCCCTTTGTCCAGCTCACCCTGGAGCCCCGGCACGAGTTCCCCGAGGTGGTGGCCCGGACCACCCAGTGCAAGAGGAACGAGCTGCACCCCCTCTTTGACGAAGCCTTTGACTTGTACGTAGGGGCTGACACCCACCGGCCCCCCCTCAATCCCTGCAGCTCCCCCATGTCTCACCCAAACCCCTGCCATGGAGTTGCTGCTCCGGGAACTGGGTCGTGCCCTGGGATTTCACCCCCTGCACCCCCCAGGGGCTCAGCTGTGGGGTGCCATCGTGGGAGCTGGGGTAGGGGCACCCCAAACACCTACATCTCGCAGGCTGGGGGGGGGGGGCTGTGCTTTGAAGGGACTGGGTGGGGTGGTGTCAGTGAGGTGGTGGTGGGGTTGGGGTGGGGTTGGCTTCCCATGGAGCATCGCCTGGGGGAACCCTGTTTGGTCCCTGAAGGGAAGGTTGAATTTCAGGACCAAGGGGGTGGGATGTGATGGTCCCCTGCATCTCATCCCCCCCCCTGCAGCTTGATCCCCCCCGAGAAGTGCCGGCAGGAGGGGGCCTGCCTGCTGCTGACCGTGTTCGACTACGACACGCTGGGGGCCAACGACCTGGAGGGCGAAGCCTTCTTCCCCCTCTGCCACCTGCCCGGCCTCGATGACGACGAGGACCAGGCTGACGCGGGACGAGTGCCCCAGACCCGCCTCCCCCTCACCCACCCCAAACCCACCGGTACGTGGTGCCGCAGCCAGGCTGAGCCCCGTCGAGCCCCCACCGGCCCCGTGGCATGGGGAGGGGGGGCCACGGTGAGCATCTCCCACCATCCCTCCCCTCCTCTCTGGCAGATGAGATCCTCCAGCTGCTGGAGTCCAGGAAGGGGGACAAAGAGGCTCAGGCCTTCGTTAAGCTCCGCAAGCAACGAGCCAAGCAGTCCAAGGAGACAGAGTGAGGGAGGCGGAGGAAGAGGGTTCCAAAACGAGAGGGTCCGGCCAGTGGGACCCCGGGAGTTTTGCCAGTGCTGGAACCAGAGGGACCTGGGGGACGGAGGGGGGTCCCTGTGCCCCCCTGCACCTCCCCGCACCCATCTCACCCCCGCCTTCGGGCAGCAATGCTCCCGTGAGGCTGGGGAGGGTGGGCACACGGTATTTTAGGGGATTTCTTCGCCTGTCCGGTCAAGCAACACTACATGGGGGATGTGAAAGTGTGTGGCTGTCCCTGCCCGTCCCCACGAGCTTGTCCCTCCCGGTGCCGCATCTCCTGGCCGTGTCCCCAGCCCTCCTGTCTGCGACACTGTGTCAGGGCGACGCACAGCCATCGTCACTTACTCAGGGTGGGGACAACCCATGGCCAAACCTGCCTTTTTCTTTTTTTTTTCTTGTGGGTAAGCCTCTTATTTTAAATTAAAAGCAACAAAGCTGATGCGTGGGCTGAGTCTGTGCGGGGCGGGGGGATGCTCTGGGGCAATGGCCGAGGCTTGGGCGAGGGCTGGGCTGTGCTGAATCGTCCGCGCAGTTTTCCTCTGCGGGGCATCAGGTAGCGTTGTTTCGAGTTACAGGCCACTGCAAAATGCCACCCAGACCGAGGTATAAATCAAAGGGCTGGGAAAGCTGCCACCGCAGGCGGGGCTGAGGATGCAGCACGGCCGGTGCCCGTCATCCTGGCGATGGAGCCGGCGGAGCTGGGGTTTTGGTCTGTGAAAGAGCCTGACGAGACACGTAAAGCTCAGGTCTGGCTCAGGAATGGCAAAAGGCTCCTAGGACGGGCAGTGGGTGGTGGTTTGGTGATGACAAAAGGGCCCCAGTGTGCGTCCTCGGGGCTGCGTGATGCTGGAGCCATCCCTGCCCAGCCTGGCACTGCTGGCTCTGGACCTGCCACCTCCCTCTGCAGACGGTCGGGCTTTTTGTTGTTTATTTTTTTGTTCGTTTGCTTGGTTTTTTTTATTCTTTTTTAAAATGTGCACAGTTCTTCTGTGTTTTTGTATTTTACCACCAATCTCATCAACCCCAGGGAGCTTTGCTGGAGCGGAGGGACTCCGGGAGCTTGCTGGAGGCTGGGCAGCCACGAAGAGCATCGTGGCTCCTTCGGCCAAACCAAAGAGCCCAGAAGCAGCGGGCAGGACCCTGGCATTGCCCCCAGCCTGGGCCAAGGACTATAGCACACAGGGGACAGTGGTGGGCACACAGGGGACAGGTTGCACTGGCCCAGGTTGCCCAGAGAAGCTCCTCCATCCCTGGAGGGGTTCAAGGCCAGGCTGGACGGGGCTTGGAGCAACCTGGGCTGGTGGGAGGTGTCCCTGCCCAGGGCAGGGGGTGGCACTGGGTGGGCTTTAAGGTCCCTTCCAACCCAAACCATTCTGTGATTCTGTGATTCTATGACAGCAGTGGGCACACAGGGGACATTGGTGGGCAGCAGCTCTGCAGGGTGGGGAGGCCCAGGTGTACCAGCAAAAATGCCCAGCACGGCGGCTGGTTGCTAAATATTTGCTGGCTATTTTGGAGCTTGTTTTTTAGCTGCAGCTATTAGTAATTCTAAATCTGGAGCTCCCTCTGTTCCACCCCCCCCAACCCCCTCCACCCCCGCCTTTACCCCGCAAGGGGGTGGCTGTGTGTGAGCTGCAACGGGTCCCTGGGAGCTGCCGCATCCCGGGGAATTAAAGCATCACCTCATCCCCCTGGGAGCCGGAGCACCAGCTGCTCCCGGGGGGCTCAGCAACCACTGGGTCAGTTCAGGCCAAGCCCTCTATGCGGGGGTGGGAAGGGGGTGGAGGGGGGGTGGTGGGGGAAAGCTCCTTTGGCATCGATATGCCATGGCCAGGCTCATCCGAACCCGCAGCAGGAGGGATTAAGGCGCTGCTTGCTCACAAGGAAGCCATTTGCTGGTTTAAATCACTCGTTTCAGTCCTTGTAGCTCTGCAGAGGAGTAAGATTCCGGCACAGGGTCCTTGCTTTGCTTGTGCTGCGTTACTCAAGGTGGTTTAGCTGAAGTTTTTGCTCAGCTCCAGGCAGTTGTGTAAGTCTTTTCCCACCTTTTACAGAGAAAGGACTAATAAACCTTTAACAATCAGAGTGTAACTCGCCCTGTGGACCAGAAGGAGAGTCGCCTAAACATTAAGAAATATGGCTTGAGGCACACAAAACCAGCTCCTAGCAAAGGCAAGCCTGAGGAGGAAGAAATCCCCATCATCATCATCACCCTGGTGAGGAACCCCAACACAGGCAGATTGCCCTCAACACAAGAGGGAAGGGGGCAGGCACTTACATCTACCAGTTTTATTGCATTACTAATCATCTACATTGGGCGATTTTGGATTATTGTTGTGATTGGACTAAGGGCAAGTGGGTGATGCCTCTTTGAAGCATTAACTAGACCAAAAATTAAAGGTAATTTTTGTATCCATACGTAAGGCGCGTTCTTTTGGGTGCCAACAGATGAAACTCTGTGTGTGACGCTGTAAATGCTGGTGTCCCCCGCAGGATGGGGGGGCAGGGAGAGCCCCCAGCCTGGCTCTTGTGGGAGACGCCGAGAGAGAAATTCTTGTCCAGACTCAGAATCTGGGTGACAAAACACTCTTTTCTCTGTGGTTCTACCATTTCCAGTGGAATTTCAGCCCTTCCCCAACCAAACCGCAACGACTCTCCCCCTCTTCCATTGCGCCTCCATCACAAAGGTGAAGGGCAAACCCCCCCGAAACAGGGGTTTGAGTCCGAAGGGAGCTCAGGAAGAAATTATTGGTGGTGTTAAAGGCAGAAGGCAAAATTGGCCACAGAGATGTATTCCCTTGTGGGCTCCGTCGCACAGACTTCTCCGCTCCTCCCCAAGCCCCAGAGCAGGGCATGGGGCTGCACATACACCCCGGCACACATGCACGCACACACTGCTTTATTATATTATTTTTTTTTTCTTAGCAAAAAAATAAAAATTTATTGTCCTCTAAAAAAAGAAAAAATCCATCCTGCCCTTGGAAACTGTGACACAGATTGAGTTCTTTCCAGCCCCACATGCAAATTCACTCTGCCAAGAAAAGAGTCTAAACCAGGTTTCCGACAGCCAAAACACATATTTACAGAGTACGAGAGAACGACAGCTGAAATCACAGTTCTATACATGGAATCAACAACACGTTTTACACACCACCGATCACCATTCTGCCAACTTCTACAAGGACTAGGGGCGCTTCTGGCCAGTGCCCTTCCTCCTGGGGAAAGCGGGGAAGAGACTGGTCAAGAAGTGCCACCAGAAATACTGCAGTGTGTATTATTATTATTTTTTAAAACGTATACTGTATTTATTTTGTTTTAACATTGGAAACTACGGAGTGGGGAAGCCCCAGAAACCTCTCCGATGCAGTCACTAGTTTGCAGGAATACTTCACCTTTAAAATACTAGGTTTTACATCAGTAACATCTATTTTGCTGTTGGCCATCGCTCCAAGGATTATTATAATTCTGGAGGAAAACACTGGTAATATTCTTCCTTCTCAGATGGGGGAAAAGAAGAAAGAGAGAAGGTTCGGAGGCTGGTGGAACAGCAATGAATTACTGAGTCCATTCAGTGTTACGGGCTTCCTCCCAGGGGAAGGACTTCTCTTCATCGTCTCAGCTGCACAAGCCTTGCAAGCGGCTCAGGTTCAGCTTCAGAGATGTACGGAAAGTATAAAACCCTTCGGCAGGGGATCAGCTGCAGCGATTCCCCTTTGGCGGAAGGGAATCTGCTTAAGGAAAACGTTGTGCTCCAGCTCGGAGACTTCCCCCGGTCCCTCCTACGCCACAGCTGGCACGTGGCTACAGCAGCTAAGGCTGGAGCTCATCTGAAAGTGGTCCTGTTAGCCCAAAGCGATGCCAAAATTCTCCAGCTCCTGGCTATCCTCTACAGCTCTAGCCTTGCTTTTTGATAACTATCTACCCAGGCTGGTGTTGTCTTGAGCCATCTGCTTCTATATTGGTTCTCCATAATAACCTAAAAGTTTAGTGACCTTTAAGATGCTGCGGTTTCACAGCACAATTAAGACTCCCTGCCCCCGGCTCTTAGCTCAGAAGCATCCGATCTGCACAACTAGTCCCCGAGGTCAACGCTTCCGCCGCTCCCAAAAATTTGGGGAGGAAAACGGCATGATCCAATAAGGAGTCTGTGTGAAGAGGCAGGACCCAGGCACGTTCATGGGCTGCTCAGCAGAAAGCCTCATGGACCAAAACTCCGTTTTGAAGCGTGACTCGGCCAAATATGTGTTACTGCGTGTCCTGTAAAAGGGAGTTCCTGCTTCAAAAGGAAGCGTGACAGTACATTACAGGGGCTGTACATATTAGCACCAGGTTTATTTCGACAAGACTCTTTTTACACCATACAGAAGCTGACCCCAGACTCCTAAGCCTTAAACACAGTGCTGCGAGCGCAGTTCATCCTCCCTGCGCGGGGCAGGCGGGAACAACTGCTGCAGCCGGTCAGAAACGCTGCCCTTTGCCCCTGCTCTCACCTCACTCAGGTACAAAACTGTCACACGACTGGCCCCCCCCCCAACATATTCACAAAATAGTCAAAGATGAAGTTCTCTTTTCCATCTGATGCTTAAGAAAGTAATTCACATTTCAGATATTTTTATTTCTTTTTTTAAAGCAGCAAACGAATTCGTAGAAACCTAAATTTAGAAAGTGTTTCTTAGAGAACCAGAGGAAAGCGAGAAACAGGCGACGTGCTTGTGCAAAGAGAGTGCTGAGACAGGCTGGGCTGGGGGCAAGGGAAGGGGCTAGTGCTAATTCCTTCAGGCTCTTCTGCCAGTGTGGCAAGGGAAAGTTAAAATTTGACGGCCACAAACAGGGGAAAGTTTTGAATTCTTTGGTCCTTCAGTATAAGTTTCAAAACAGAAAAACTGTTTTACTCAAAACGGAAGAAAAACGTGCTTTCTCTGGTCTGGAATTTGCCTCGTAGCCCCCTGCCTAAGCAGTGTATCGCCCCAGAAACTGGGGGCACATCGCTCTTCCCCCTAGACCAGACAGCCCTGCATCCCACCGGGAATGAGTGTCCCGCCGAGACAGACTGAGCTGCCCTCAGGGGACACGGTTCATCTGAAGAGAAGGGACAAAGTGAAGAGCCCCTGGGGGAATCAAATGCAGTCAGGCAGCCGGGTGCCGGAAAGTTCTGAAAACAGAGGATTGGCCAAAGGCAGCGTCACCCTGACCAGCCCCGCGGAGCGGATAAACCACCACGCTGATAAAAAGTGTTACAAACCAATAGCCAAAACAGGCTGATCAGCTCCGGTTCTTATAAATATTAAAGACCTGATTCAAGAGTTTACTTCCTATGATTTAAGTTAGTTACAAAAACTTTTTAGTAAATTTTTTTATCTTAATTGGGCTTTTTCTTCCTCCCCCCCCCACTTTTTTCTTTTTTTTTTTTTTCCCCTAAAAAAAAAGAAATGTTCACGTATCTTAATAAAAGGTCTTTCCTTAAGATCAGACCAAGGCAGATGTGCTGCCCCATGGCACAGACATTCAAAGGCTATACCCAAACAACATAGCCACGATAATCACTCAACAGTGTCTCTCCATAAAAAAAAAAAAAAATTAAAAAAACTGATGCTAGTTACAATAAAATACACATGGAAAAAAAAGCATTTTTACCAAAAAAACCCAAAAACAAGTTAATGGGAAAAACATAAAAAAGAACTACACAGAGCTGCACTTAAGAGATCATCTGGGAATGCATATTAACCCCTTCCATGTAAAGGAAAGGTGGAATTATGGAAGCAAACCTAATTATGTCTTTGCATTAAATATGAAGCTTTCTGAGAGGCTCCGGTAAAAATTCAGTTTTCCTACAACAGTGGGCTGCTGGAGGTTCCAGTGCTTTTCCAGGTCAGGGAGGGGTAGCACAGGCACCATTCCCTGTGCAAAATAAAAATGTTTAGTCAACTGAGTGGCCTTTTGGTTGAGATCCCAGCAGGTTACTGCAATCCACCTGATGTAAAAACCTAATGGACACACTGGTAAAGAAAGTCACAGGAAAGCTCAGCTACCGGTATGGTCTAAACTGGTGGCATTTCTTTGTCACGCTGGACTTTCTCTGTCACCAGAGGTGTACGTGATCATGAAGCATGAGGGCTTCTGGGACCCAGCATTCCATAACCCATCCTGGAGGTGCTGACACAGGAAACATCAACTCTGTTCAACAAAAGCGTCCCGACTACCTGGAATTGTTTCATGCGTTTCAGCAGTGACTACGAAACAGGTCCCTCTGGCTAAAAGAAAACTAATCTGGCCTGAAACAGTAAAAAGTCTCTAGACAAAGGGGTGCCTGGAGACAACTAATCTGTGCATCCATATTCCTTTCATAAAGGGCTTTAGCTGACCCAAGGGCAATACTTCTAAGGCTGCTCAGACCTGGAACACGTTAGCTGTATCAGCAATGAACACTACTCACTGAATTTTGGGGCTTGGCTTGCTCTAGGTCCAATACTTCCCCCCCTCCCCCCTTTTCTTCTTTTCATACAAATATACAAAGAGTGTAAAAAAAATTTTAAAAACCGAACTTTGCTGATTAAATGGCAGACAAAGTTCCTGCACATTCAGAGATCGGCAACGTGAGGCCCACCAGGCAGGCACCCAGCAGAGCTTCCATCAGGGAGGACAGCTTTAACCGAGCTGGGTCAGTGAAAGTGAAGGGAGACTGAAGACATGAACGAGTCGTTTCAATCCACCTTGATCCTCCCTGTGATCTCAACTCTTCCTCTGGAAAGCACATGGAAGCCCCTCTTGCCCACTCTAAATCCTTCTGGAAATAGTCAAAAATTTGTTATCACCTAAATAGAAAAGAGGAGAAACACAGACTCTTTGCAAATGGCCCTTTGATCTGTATTAAAAACAGCTCTCAAAGTTCCTCAAGAGTTAGAATTAGTGGGGCACGGGTGAGGGGCAGTTTAGATACGGGATGTAAAATATTAAAAAGTGCTCTGCAACTAATTTTTGTTGTATGTGTGTATGTGCGTGTGTGTGCATATATATATACATACACAAACATGCACATACACACACATATATACATATATATATATACACATACATATATATATGTACACATACATATATATCTACGTATGTATAAAGTTAAAAAGTCCTATACGATATGATTAGAACAAGTGTCCTTGGAAGGTCACGACTGGAGAGAATGGGGCCTGTTGGGATGGCAGATGGGGCACTCGCCCTCCTCGGCGCACGTTTCACACAGCACTGCGTGTTGGCACGGTAACACCACCCGGTTCTCCTCCTGACACTTAAGGCATTTCACTGACTGCATCTGAAATACCGCCTGAAAAAGAGGGGGACAGGGCAAAACATAAGCACAAGCGTACTGCATGCAGCTCTGGAGTCCTCAGCACAAGAAGGACATGGACCTGTTGGAACGGGTCCAGTGGAGGGCCATGAAGATGATCAGAGGGCTGGAGCCCCCTCTGCTGTGAGGACAGGCTGAGAGAGTTGGGGGGGGTTCAGCCTGGAGGAGAGAACGCTCCAGGGAGACCTTAGAGCCCCTTCCAGTCCCTAAAGGGGCTCCAGGAGAGATGGGGAGGGGCTGTTTGTCAGGGAGTGTAATGACAGGATGAGGAGTAACAGTTTCAAATTGAAAGAGGGTAGATTTAGATTGGATATTAGGAAGAAATTCTTTACTGTGATGGTGGTGAGGCGGTGGAACAGGTTGCCCAGGGAGGCTGTGGCTGCCCCATCCCTGGAGGGGTTCAAGGCCAGGCTGGATGAGGCTTGGAGCAACCTGGGCTGGTGGGAGGTGTCCCTGCCCAGGGCACGGGGGTTGGAACTAGATGATCTTTAAGGTCCCTTCCAACCCGAACCATTCTGTGACTCTATTCTATGATAAGCATCGAAGTCACAAAGCAAAGGGGCTGCCATCCTGTGCTACGCAGCTTTGGGAACAGCAGGGAGGCAGCAGGGGAAGGACTTGCAGCGTCCCCCCATTCATCTTCAGAAGCAAACGCAAAGCAGCACAGCATGATGTCTTTTAGGACCTTCAGGTTCAACAGAGCAGCTTGGATTAACTTAAACTCTGTACTTTAGGCACAAAGAAGAGGTAGGTATTTTCCTGTAAGCTGGCTAAAGCTCACTTTGGCTACATCCACATGGAATTGCTTTGAGAGGCTGCTGATTTCTGGCTGTATTAAAGAAAAGGGGAAAAAGCTGCAATCTGTAGGAGCAGAGAGAGCAAAGCCCTGCCCAGCAAATCTCTGGCACTCACCTTATCGACTTTCTCCAGGTTTGCCCGCAGTTGTTTCTGAAGTGTGTAAAGTGAAGAGAGTGAGAGTGTTTCCAGGTCAGAGAAGGAGCGCAGAAACTGAGGGTCCTGGCCTGTGTGGATCCTCTCCAGCTCCTCCTGCAGTTTCTTCACTTGCAGCTCCAAGGCTTCCCTCTGCTCCCGGGCCAGTTCACATTCCATGTTAGCTGTGTTGGCGCGATCATTTGCTTCCTCTGCCTCCTTTTTCCAAGCATCACAAGCCTACAAGTTCCAACAAAGAGGGTTAAACGAAGCAGTCTGAAAACTCAGTCAGGCTCCAATAGAGAATCACAGGTAAAACTGGCCATTTCCATACACTCCTCACCAGGAGCGTGTTCCGTCCAACCTGCCCTGTTCCCAAATTCTGAAATATCCTCGGAGCTTCACATCAAAGCACTGCTCATTCCAGATATCCCATCTGGTTGGGCTGCGGTTCTACATATTTGGCTCACACCATTAAGAGGATGAACTTTGCATACCGGCAAATTGTCATGGATCTAAGTCAATTGCCAGATCTAAAAGACTGTGAAGCACCTCAGTGCATCTGTTATGACACCTGGCCTTGCACATCCAGCACCTGAACACATCAAACAGTGATTCATCCCCCCTTTCCAAGGCATAAGAAAAAATAACAATGTTTAAGAGAATGTTTGTAAAACCTACAGCTCTTCCCATCACCTCACTGCCTGGAAAGCTCCTGTTGAACGGCTGACACCCTCCTACTCCCTTATCCTTCTTCCCAGGAGCTGCCCAAGTACCTGTTTGGCTTGTTTCCAAGACTCTTCCCACTGCTTTATTGTGCCGTTGGCTTCATCCAGTTCTTGTCGTAGCCGTGCCAGCTCCGCAGCACCTGGACCTGACAGAAATGCAGGTGAGGTACTGGGCGAAAAACTCCCCGAAGCAAAGTGTTCCCATATGCTGCTGTTCATCCCATTTAAACCTGTTTCACAGGGAAATAGAGAGGGTTATGTCACAGGTGCTGGCAATTTCCCCATTTCCTCCCTACCCCTGTGAAATCCAGGATTCAAAAATGTGTACGTAGGAAAGAGAAGATCACCTTAAGAATTACTTTCATCCCCAGGACCCAGGAGTCCCATCACAGAGGGACTTTATAGGGGATGTTTTACACCATTAGGCTTCATCTTTACTGATACAGGGAGGACCCAAGAAACTGAGTGGAGGCAACCTCTGAACCAGGCTGTTTTTAGAAGCATCAATTTTAGAGCAGAGCTGACTCTCAGCCTGAATCCACCTTCTCATACAAGAACCTCTGAACTGCTTACTACCTTCCCACTTTTCTGTGCAGCACAGCCATCAGCGTTGGTGAACGGATCAGTTCACAAACCAACCCAGGTGGTGCCTCCTCTCACACTACACCCTAAGAAAACTTCTGCTTTTGTCTCCTCAGCTTGGTCTCACCTCACAAACAGCGAGACTAAAACGCACCAACGTCATTACTCTTTGCATATGCAAGAAACAGCACTAACTGGAAAACCCTGTTTATAAACACATGGAGGTGATAGTATATATATCAGCTTCATCCCCTGCAGAGTTGTAGCACAAAGCTAGCAACTGGCACCAGAGACAACTAACTAACCACTTCTCTATTGTAGCTTGTTCAAATAATTTCTCTTTTCAGGAAGAGATTCAAGGCTTAGGAGACAAAGTAGTAGAAAACCAGTTGTAAACAAAACTGGCTATTTTCCACAGACTCCAAGGCTTGTACTCTTAATAACAAAATTATTTTTACTTAAAATAAGCATCCACACTTTGCACTCAAGGAAGAACTAGTAGGAGAAGCTCATACCAAGACAGAGCTACTGAGCGATGTGGACTCTTACAGACACAGACATGCACCAGTTTGATGTAGGAGTCATTTTCATTTAGTGGTGCTCACCACTGGCTGTGGACGTTCACAAATCCAGCTGCACTTAATAATTCCGGTCTTAGAGCAGCCGAACCGTCTGTGTCTGGAAGCAAGCCAGTGGCCTCTCACTAACCCAGCCCCACTTATGTCTACTTTGTACCAGTCAAGACACAAACAGTTACGAAAAAATATAGGTGAAAAATAGTAACTTGTCTTAACTAAGGGCTTAGGCGCATTAACAAGTCATTTAGCAGAGCAGCAAGGGATCTTTGCCGGCTCAAGCCACTTACCATAGATCCATTTCAGCTGCTCTGAAGCGTGCTCAGTTGAAAGCAAGAAGTTCTAATGGAATCCCAACTCACACTTTGTTTTTAAAACTCCAGTTTTCTTGAACAGGAATCTATCACTAAGCAGGATGCTGGCGAGCCACAAATTCCACCGTAATGCTGACCAAGCTTATCTTGTCAGTTCTTTATACCCCTTCTTTCTACCTGCTGTTCTCATGTCACATTTGAAGTAGCAAGCCCCTTTGGTCAGGAATGCCTTCTCTGCACATTTGGCATCTAGCACAGTGGGAGCTAGCCCAGGACTAGGTATTTTTTACCTTAATTGCAATACGAATAAGCAATAACTACATGCACTACATACACACTAACTCATGTTCATTCAGCAAGTCACATGGAATAGAGAGATTCCAGATTCCCAACTGCTAGGTTACTATTTAAATATTTTACCAAAACCTCAGCAAAAATGGTTTTGTTTTATTACAGGAAAATATCTAACTTTTTCTTAAAAATAAGTTATTTAAGTGCATTTGTGAATTTCCTACATTTCTCTGGCTTTATTTGTATAACTACATAGTCAAGACAAATATAACTGCTTAACTTGTTTCTTCTGAAATTAAAAGCAGGCCTTACCAGCAAATTTTCCTTTTCTTACTGAAACTGGGATGAATAGCCAGCCTCAACACTAATTAATAGCAGAGATGCCCTCTGAGGTCTCTTTCCTTATTGCCTTAATTGTAAAAACTGTTAAAGCCAAACGAATAGCAACCGCGAGGCATGGAAGCATGGTTTTGGCCTACGCAAACAAGGGATGCAGTTACACAGATAAGTGCATGCAGAAATAGATCACAAAAGCATGTAATCATTTTATTAGGTTAAGCTGAATATTAAAGATTAAAGCGTATCTCAAATTTGAAGAAGCATTTACATCTAGTATCAATAGAGAGAACTAATATTTAGTGTTACTAGGACAGAAATCAGCAGAGCGAGCATCACTGTAGTAGCCTTGAGCCCATCAAACAGTTTTATTTCTCAAGGTAATCCTGCATCAGGGTAATAAAATAGAATTGCCCCCTCAGTTCGAGTTCTGCCTGATACAGCTGAAGCTTCAAGCAATTTCTCTTCCCTTCACAGTCCCTTGTACAGGAAACGGATCCTCAAGAGAGGGAAAGAAAAAAGGAGCAAAGGGGACAATGCTGGAACACTGTAACGTTTTGCAGAGTCCATACTGCGAAACTGGGTGCAGGGTGCCAAACAGGAGGAAAAAAAAAGTACGATGACCCAAGTCTGCTCTAGAGCTCCCAGAAGCCAATCTGACCTATAAGGAGTCCCAAGGGCAAACTGCAATTTCCCCCTTAACTAAGCAAACTGAGGACCCAACTCTAAGTTTTACGTAAAACATAGCATTGGTGGCAGGAAAAGGCAGAGCTCTTTTCCCTGGAAGTCATCAGCAGAGCAAGTCACTTGACCCATCTGTCCCTTTTTCTCAGCCTACACACATGGGACGCAGAGGGAAATGCTCCCTTGTTCACAAAGTATTAGCCGATTTTCGGTAAAGCAGCTTCTAGTACTGTTGCTGTTCTCATGGGAAGAAAAGAATACAAATGGCAGCAGTGAAATAATACATTAAAATTAAAGCTAACTTAAAAGAAAATACTTACATGGCACAGACAGGCATGTACATGGGACACACACACTGTGCATTTACCTAATGATCCATGAGAAGCTGATGTCCCCAGGAACGTGTTTTCTGATTGGCTTAAGTGTCCCTGGGGCTGATGAAGGAAATGCGATGAGAGGCTGACCGGTGGAGAAGGAGAGGCAGAGTGAAAAGAGGCAGAGCTTCCAAGGGACCCGGGGATATTTACAGGAGCAGAACTTTGCAGCAAACTCCCACCTGGACAAAGAACACACAGAGAGGATGGCTATGTATGACCGTGAAGTATGGGCACAGTGCAGGAGTTCAGAGCAGAAGGCATCAAGGTTCCCTTTCTCCTCCCTACGCCCCTCAGGATTCCCTCCGCTCCTTATCACGTTTCATTCCCTTCTCAGCCTTTAAGAGGAGCACTGAAGCTGCTGTCCCATGATCCACGTAGGTTAAGACCCTCCAGAGTTCAACGGACTACTCTATCATCAGCCAAAGCAACAGAAGGTTTTCTGAGCAGAGTTCAGTCCCTATCAGGCTGGAGAAGATGAATTTGGTATCCGGTGAAATACTTTGTAATGAAAAATTCACCTCTAAAAATAAGTGCCTCTGCCTTTAATACTTCCAAACAACCTGTAGTGAGAAGAGACTAACGCTGGGTCAGGTCATGATCTTAACCACCAAAAATCAGTGTCTAGCTTTAATCATTTTAGACATATTTGAGAGCCTGGATCAATCAGTAATAAGAAACGCTAAATAAACAAAAGCCCAGCCTCCAAAGACATCACACTTCCCTTACACAAGAGGTCATTTTGCTTGCCACACAGATTGAGGGAGATGTCAGCCCTGCTCCCCACTCTCTCCTGACCTCCTTTCTTAGAAGATCACCAGGTACCACCCAGACCTGACGTGAACAGAGGCAAAAGCAGTGAGGAGGATCTCTCACCCACTGCAGATGGGTAGCAGCAGAAGCAGGGCTATCAGCAGACATGCACAGCAAATTCCCCGACCGGGCTTTTATCTTTGGCAGGGAAGTGGAAGCGATAGTCTGTAGAGTTCCTTCCACAGGTCCCTTCCTACACCTCAATACAACTCCAGGCAGTGTGGTTCCCTTGGAAACCTTCACACAACCAAAGTTAGCTCCCATTCAAAAAACCTGTTTTACATAGCAAGGGTAGCCAGAAACTACAACCACTTCCAAAAAGTTTTTCCCTGGACACTCATTAGAGACAGGTAGAAGAGGCCTTAGCCCACCTCCATGTATTAAAATAATACAGACATTACAGGAATCAAATCAGCAGACCTTGATGACGCTCTGTGACAGATGGATAGCATTACCAGGTCAGTGAGTTTCCTGTTACTGCTAGAGAGAGTTTTCTGCTTAAGATGTAAATCGTTATACTTTGGCCTGTTTTTAAAGGTATCAGATGCCTTCCAGAGTCTACTTACACATTTTTAAAAATATAAAAAAATAAAAAAAAAAATCAAGCAAGTCCCATTCAGTCTCAAGAAACATCCCCAGGACACCTGGGCCCAATGGCAAGAACTCAGCTCTGCTAGTCAATAAGGGCAAGCTTTCACTTCAAAGATGCTCAGCAGTTCCCAGAGTTTGTTATAATTACTGTTTTAGCCAATGTTATTTTGGGACTGGTTTTAGAGCTCTGTTGGGCTGGCTCCACTGAGGTGACTGGGCAACACTGCTTGGCAGAAGATAAAGAAAGCTCTGTTGCTTTCATGTACCTATCATGATGCCACTCGTGTGGGGCACTGTGCTGCTGTCAAATGTCTTCTCCAGGGCAGCCACTCCGAATTCATTCAGGTCCAGGTCATCCAAGGCAGACTCTGCCAGACACAGAGGTACCAATTATGTTATAAAGGACCAACAACTTCAAGAGATAGGATGGCCCAAAGAGCCTACATGCAGAGGAGCCTCCGCTCTCTATTTGTCAGTCTGCACGGCCCTACTCTCCGCCCTGCACAACGCTGTTCTTAAATGGTTTGGCAGAAGTGTCATGGGCAGCTTTTCAGTTCAGGTTTTGCCTGATCCGATTTCTTTTTGTCTCAAAGTATTCCCAAACGTTATAAGAAAACAGATGTTTGATGAAATAACAGCAGTTCCCATAAGTCTTCCCCAAACTGATCTTTAAATTCTGTCCATAATATGCAGTAACGCTGGCTTATGACATGTCTGGGTCTGGCTTGTGCTTTGTCCCTGCTTTGCTGAAGAGCCACTCAGAAAAGAAACAGAAGTAGAAGGGAACACTTGAAAAACATCTCTGAGGTTCAAAGATAGGGTAAAATAAAGAAAGCTTATGAATGCCTGCAGTTTTCTATCTATTTGAACGTGCCTCATCACTAATCATGATCGATATAATTCCATCCCACACATGCCCACTCGTTTCTATTATTATTCTTAACAAATTAGTGAGATCACCTCAGAAATGTTGGATTAAAAAAAAAAAAGAAAAAAAAAAGAAAAACCAGTGACCAAAAAAACCCTGTGCCCATCTAAGAGCAGTGATTCCACTCTCTGGACTTTCCTGGTCTTCTTTTTCTTACGGCCTCTGTCCTACACTCTATGAAGGACAAGTCCTTACAATCTACCTGGTGGTAGCCCTCGCTATAAGATTGTCGTTTAGAACGTAAGGGGTTGTAACTGTGGAAAATGCCCCTGTGATTTCCTGCCTACTCCAAGACCTCTTTGTCACTGTGACAAACCTAAAACTAAGGCCCTTTACACCATCTGACATTCTGAGTAAGTGGCTCAGAGGCCTTCTGTTGGTCCTGTGGGTGAATTTCATCCATAATGACCTGCAGAAAACATCATATGCGTCACGGTCACAGAAAAAGCCTCAGGAATCTGCCAACGCTGACAGAGACGAAAAGCTGGAGTTCACTGGAACACCCATGCTATTCCAATTCTCATACCTGGTGATCCACGTCTGAGGAAGCCCTATTAGCATAAATAAAAAAGGCAAAGTTACCTATGACAGACTCAACGGTGTCACTGGTTGGGTAGAAAGGAAGGGCATTGGCATTCATGCCTGGGATGCTGCTGGTGCCGGCGGGGCTTGGTGGCGTTGCAGCCAGACTGGAGGTGATACTAGAGGAGATGCTGGATGTCAGTGGGCTCCCCACTGGGAGAATACCCAGTATGTCCTGAAACAAGAGTTTTAAAAGGGAAAGAGGTAGGAAATAAAACATCTTTACAGAAGAATCCCTCCAGAAACATGCAGGAATGAGCCAAAGATCAGCAACAAACCTGTTCCTGCCTGCTTCCAACCTGACAGATGGCTGGTGCACTACTGGGCTGGGGGTGGGGGAGAGATCAACAGCTTTTCTTTAATTTCTGCCGACTGTTCTCTGTTCCATTCCATCCGTCGTGTGTGTGTTTCCCACCCCCCCCAGTATCACAAACATCCTTCAGGCTGCCCCAGAATTAACTCCTGTGACCCACAGGTTGCATGCAATCATAGGGATGGGTCACACAATCACTCACTCCGACTTAGCTCAGCACACGACTTAGAACCTGATATTAAATTCTCTTTGCTGAATCCTTGAACTTAGATGACTCCAGAGATCCGTTCCAGCTCAATTTTCTGTAATTTGGAGACTCTCGCCAGCATGGTCCAGGCCTATCAATCTATCCTGAATTCACACAGGTCTAGCCATTCAAAAATAACACCTCCAGCAAATCATCCCACCTTCATAAAGGAATCCCTCCAGCTGAGCATCCCTAATGGTGTCTGGACTGTCATTTACTCCCTGCAGAGTTGTCTGGATCCAGAAAGATTTCTCGTGTCCTTGTCTGTGGTGGTGTGAGCACCGAGCTAGGTTCAGAGCCCTGCTAGCAGTACCGTACCTGTTTGGGCTGTAACAAAGGTTGCTCCTGGCTCCTGTGTTCCAGTGAGTGGGACTTCATTTTTGCTTGCTGCAGTAAAGAAACAGAACAAAAGATAAGCACGGGGATTAGAAGCAAAATTAAAAATGGCTTTGGAGAAGCCATGGGAAACACAGTCCCCTCCTCTCTGACAGCCTGCTCTGGGTACTACAGAATTCAGAGAGCGGGAAAGCACAGCAAACTGAAAACACCCCAGATAATTTGCTTTCTATATACAAAGACATCACCCCTAGAGTTATGCAAAGACTTGTCACAAATAGCAGCACTGAAGGCAAACGTAAAAGTCCTCTGCTAGCACAAAGGACATCTTAAGAACGAATACCAAAAAGGAATTATTTTGCCTTGCTATAAATAACTCATCGGCCCTATCAGTATCTAAAAAAAGGGCCAGAAATGGTGGGAGGCATGCTATATTTTTAAATTATGTAAACATTTTTCAGCTTTGGAAAAACAAAGTATGTACATTATGTTTTCCCTCAAACTTTTCCAGCTCTCAGCTAGGATTGCAAAGTAAACTACAGATAACCAACCAATTTTAAAAGCAACATCATCAAAACTGATTTAAAAAAAAAATAATAATAAAATCCTTCCCCCATCCATTAACACAGAGAGCTCAAAGCTATAAAACATCAGTGAGTACAAGGTTGTCTGGAATTGTAAGACTGCACAGAATGCCAACATACATTTAGAATTCAACTACCCAACCTAAAAATTCAGCTCAAGGACCTTCCAGCACTCTATCCTTAACGGATATCAACCCTCTTGCCTCACAACTTCGGTCAGTTCTGAGCCACAATAACCAGAGTTGGGAAGGAAGTAGCCTCATGAGTTTGCCAGCGTGTAACGGTCTGTTCCTCCCATGCTGCTACACGCGTAAGGCACAGGCAGATCAATCACACCCTCCAGGCACAGAGAGGGAGCAAAAAAAAGAGGTGCGGAGGGTCAGGGATGCTCGTTTACTCGCTCTCCAACCCCCCCCCAGTCTGAATCAGAGATATATTCCAGGCATAAAGTCCACTCAATTGTTTTTATCACAAATGCAGGCAGTCACCAGCTCTACAGGGGAGATTCAGGCATGATGTACAACAGCAGCACGTGAGACGCCACGCTGACCTGAAGTGATCCGCCTTGACTTTTTGGCTTAAACAGTCTTACGAAAAAGATAAGTGATGGCTGGAGAGGGATGACATAACCAGACAAGCGAAAGAGAAGCGGAAGAATTCATCCCTTGGTTTTACTTAATTAAATCATTTTCTCTGCTCAACTGTATGCCTATGGGCAGATGGGGAGGCCAAAGCCTGGCAAACAGGCAGTTGAGATATGGATGCAAAGATCCTTCTGTGGTGGGTACCATTCTCTCACGCTTCCCTGAACAACATACAGCGCGTTTACATACAGCAGAACTACCACTGAACAGACCACAGGCTTGTTTTCCTTTGTGTGCAAAGGATGCGTTACGTTAGTGCATCTGTGTGTGTCTGATAACACGCCTGATAGATTATCCAACACATCCCTACCCTGTTTGACACTCATCTGAACACAAGATGTGCTATTGACAGACGTCACCAGCTAAAGTGAAGGCACATACGCAGCCATGTCCCCCCTACCGAGAGGCTTCCTGCCAATGTAGCTAGCTGGCTCTGCTGCAGTTAAGTCTTACTGGAAGGGTTTTTTTTCTTTAAGGAGGAGAAAAACTGAACGCATTTCTAAGCTACTCCCAATTCCCACTGCCTTGAATTCACGTAACACGAGTGAAAAATAGAGCAAACGGACTGTCACCACTAAAGCCAGTCTCCTTTAGCTCTGAATAACATTAAAAAGGGCATACGTCAAGACAGAAATGCAAAGGGCAGGCTGAAATTCTCCAGCTCACCCTGTTGCAGTCAGGGAAGAAAACAGGGGACATAAATTATGGGTGAAATTGAGTGTTTTCTGACCAGCATGGGACAAACCTACTGTTCTGTGTGTCAGGATGTAGGAACACCTCCCGGTCGTGGCACTCAAGTCCTTCCAGTGCAGCCAGCATTTTTCCGGCTTGCTAAATCTTTTGGGACTCAGGAAAAGTATTTTTAGTTTTAACTGCTGGCTCAGCCTTACCACAAACTATGTGGAACCTATTAACACAGAAGGTGCATTTTTCATTCTAATAAGATAGAAACCATTTGTACTAACTCTACAGAGGAAAAATGACAAGCGAATTGCAGAGCTGAGCCAGAGTGTCTCTTATGTTTTCAAATATGAGTGAACAAAATTAAATGCCTAATTATTGGACTAATTTACAGGGTATATGAGAATCTCTGGTGCCTATTGCAGCCAAAGGGAATTACAGAGGATTTAAAAAGTAAGTAATTATAGATTAAAAGAAAATTAAATCAGGACGCTTATGAGACACCTAATTTTGTCTGTAGAAGCCTAGCATAAGGCAACTGTGATTACTTCCGTCTATATCTTAACAACTATTTATGTCAGTCATTTAACACAGGTTTTTGCTTAATTAAAGCCACATGAGTAAGAAGCTACCTGAATACAGTATCTTTGTAGCACATCCTGGACTTGAGACATAAATGCTCATCATCTGGTCCTCCTTTTAAAAGCCCTATTCGTGCTCCATCCCCTTTCTCCTCGGCTTAGGCTTGCTGCCCGTTTTCTCCAAAGCAGGGCCTCCCTGGCACCCTGCCTCTGCTGGCAGGAAACAGGGGTTCTCTCAGTCCTTCGGCTTTGGGTTCGCTCCTCCTTTGCAGCAGAGGCAATAGAGAACGAGCACATGTTTTTTCTTTTGTTTCTAAACAACTGCTACAAGCTGCTGTACCCGCAAGAAGTGCCAGGATCACAGCATGGTCTGCTCTTTACCCCCAAAGACGTGTTGCATCAATTTGCAATTTCCTAAGCCACATCCACGTTAAGCAAGACAATGGAAGCATTTATAAGAAAGCATACATGCATAGAGCTTAATCTGTATTTGTCACTAAATCCTTTTAATTAGACTAAAGAGCGTTCAAGACGGGTCCTACTGCACAGTTTGGTCATATTTTCCCCAAAGTTGTAAAAATAAATAAAACAAAACCCACAGAGTCTGCTTCTAAATCCAACTACTTTATGCAAGATCTTGTCTGGACGGGATATTTCCACTGTTTTCTCACAGCAGTGCAATAGTAACACAGAAGTATAAGCTTACTAAGTCTAGCTTCTTTAATACTACAGACAAGAATCTAAATGTAGCCAGGTTGAAAGCAGCATTTTTTGCCACCTTTGTTTTCAAGCAGTGTAGACCAGGTATTTTTATTCCTTTTTACATATATATATATATATGTAAATATATATATATAATTATATATCTCATATATATATGAGATATATAATTATTTTTTTTTTAAAGGATTTGTACAAAATATTTTTGCAGGCACCTCTTCATAAAAATAGCTGTTCCTTCCCTTAAATCGAGATGTTCTATTACATTTACAAACCCAGTGAGGAATAAAAACCAAGATCCAGGCTCTGGGTTGGACTCAGCTGACTTGGAAGGGATGGTGCAGAGAAAATATTAATTGTAACATCAAGAGAGGAAATTCACAATAGGAATTTGACCGCGGAAAAGCTCATGTGTGGCAGAAGAGACTGTTCTAGGCTGAGGGAGCAGTCTGAGTAAGGCATGACACCAAGAAGGAGAAGACTGAGGAAGCAGCAAGGCAAGACTGGGACATCCAAAAGGGGTAAGAGGGAATGTCATTACAGATGTGGGCTGGGTAAGATTGCAGAGGGTTCTTCAAATGAGAATGAGGAATTAAAATCTAATACGGAACCCACAGGACAGAGTCAAGGATCAGAATGATACAGCCAGAAAAGCAAGAGACAACCAACGTGATGTTTTTAATACACCCAAGAAATGAACGGTGAAAACAGAAGACAAAACAAGTCATGGAGATCAAGGTAAGAGTTCGGAGTGAGAACAGAGAAGGAAGGATGAGTTCCCATGAGACATACAGCAAGAGAAACAGCAACTCTTGGCGTGGACCTAAATACGGAAAAAGAAAGAGCAAGAAGTGATATGTGGAAGCTACCCAGGGTCAACACAGGACAGAAGTTGTGAGGGATTAGGAAAACAAGCAGCAGCTTGACTTGTACAAACTGAGTGCGTGATGGCAGCTAGGCAGACAAGAACAGATGGAAGATGGAAGAGACTGGAAAGGAGGCTGAAAGCAACAGCAAAGATCTGAGAGCTGCTAACAAGAACAGGGCTTTCTCATTTCTGTTCCTTGAAAAATAGAAATACATTCAACGCAGACTCAGCAATTTCTCCTTCTTCCTCATCCCCCCAACTCTTCCAGCCGATATTCCCTACTAACCTGGCATTTGAAACTCTTCAAATACTCGGCCCCCACCTGATCTTCTCGCTCAAACCCCGGTGCTTTCTTGTAGCTGCCAGCTGCCGTTACTGAGTCTGGTGGAAAACCAATGGTCTCCAAGCTGTGTGGCTTTCCAATGGCACCAGGAGGAGACCCACATATATTAGATGGGCTTCCGAGACTGCTGTTCCTACAAAGAATCTAATAGAAGGAACAAGTGTCAGGAAAGTACAGCCAGCAGCAATGACTTGAAGAGGAGAGGCATCCCACAGAAGAGCTCATTCACTTCACTGTTTGTGCATCGATTATACTGACAGTCAACACAAGCATAGAAGCTTCTGGTAAACAGTAATTAAAAACCAGGAAAAAGTTCCAGTAGATACTAGATTTACACAGCCCCACAATTATAGCTTTATTGTCATTACTTTGTACTGGAGTGCAGTCCTATAAAAGCCAACCTACAGCTCTAGTCACATTTATTCTTTCTGAGGCCTTGGATGCGACTGATCAAATTTCCAAACCTGACCAAAACTCTCTTCGCTTTCCTTAAGCTACAGAGGATCCTGTCTGCACTCTTGAGCAATCGTGTGAAACCTGGAAACGTGCTATGGCAGTCGGGACAACAAAGCATATCTGAGCTACGTGTAATACTGTATCTTTTGCTTTCCAGTTGGAAATCTGAAAGTTTTAATGCAGGTACAAGCCAAGTATCAACAACTGCGTTAAAAAACCCAAGGATTTCCAACAGGTCCATTCCTGGGACTATAACCAGGGATCACAACCACATGCAACAAGGCTAGTTTTGCACTGTAGATGAAGCCATAGACAGCAGCAAAGGATACTAGGATGAGTTTTAGAGAAAGCACCAACATGGATCAATGCAGATATCCCATTTCTCCGGGACAAGGAATGATCTGCCTGCACTGGCAAGCGTGACTGCTTCAGACAACATTTAGACAGCTACTGCTACGACAGATTCAGCTGTGGCACAGTCTGGGCTGGCATTAGAAGGAAGGAGCATCCTACAATGTTTTGATTTTATTTTTATATAGACATTCTGCTGTCCACGCTTCCCTACAGTCGCAAAGATACTACTCACTGTGGTGGAGGTGGGGCTAGTTGGCAGAGTTCCTGATTTATTCCACACCTACAGTACAAATACAAAACAGAACAGGCCACGTGAGGCTGGCTGCTAGAGGGACCTTTTTCTCTGATTAATTCATCATGTAAAATGATCACCAGCAAAGCCATATTTGTTTGCAAGCTACATGCAGATGCCCTGTGGAGTGATGAAGTCACAGAAAGACATGTGTTGCCGTTTGGCACGTGTCCAAGGATTAGTAAAGACTGTTTAAAAGACTCGAGCTTGAGATAAAAAAAGACCTAAACAGTCTACTAAGGGGAAGATATCTTCCATTTCATCGCAGTTTTCAGAGAATTTAGATGATACATCCCTAAGATGAAGGGGGTTTGGCTTTTATGGCTTTACACAGCGAGAGAAAATATTACGTCCAGACTTTTCAAGATCTGTTTGGAACTCTAGCTGCAATCAAATTCAGGAGAGCTATGAACTGTTAGGTTGGCTCTGGCACTAATAAAATCAAACTATCAGCTTCTCTTTTCAAGGAGGGGGAATAAGAGAAAAGAGAGGTCCTAAATGAGTTCACCTCTTTCTGACCAGTTTCAAATGAGTTAAAAATCATGTCATTTTACCTTCTCAAAACCTCAACCAACCATTTGAAAAGGTTACACACCTTATCACCAGTAGTGCAAACAGGAAAGACTTAACAAACAACAAAAAAATCGCAGCAAAAATGAAGTGATCTAGCATTCCACGGGCGGCTTCTCTGTCTGTGTGTATCTGTTCAGCATTTAAAGATCTCCCTTCTCGTATGTACAACTAAAATAAAGTACTATCAACAACCATAGTTATTACTTAAAAATATTACAGAGCTTAGCTATCTCCAGAAGTAGGAGAGGGACGGAATCAAGGATATCCTATAATGCAACACACAATATGCGCAGGTTAAGCCTCTGAGATTACATATGTAAACAAACTCGATTGTGGTTATGTACTTTAGACGTTACTGGCTCACAGCCTTCAATTAGAGTACTTGGAAACTAAGCCCAATATGTACCTCCAGACAGGAAGGAGTTGGACTTCATGTGCGGATGTATTCCACTTTCCTGAAAGTACATCAACAAACTGCACAGAAAGGAAGGCTTAGAATTTTATAGGCGAGAGGACAATACTGAAGCCACTGAATTGTATGTTCCAAACAAACAGATCCCTCTAAAAAGTGTGGAGCTGAGATCCAAAAGAAAAATGCGATATCCTTTGGGCTTTTGGATTCTTAAGATTTCTCTTCTTGGGAAAGAGAAGTACAGAGACTCAGAGAAACCCAGATTTATAAAATATGGACAAAGCTTCCCCAGAGTGCTACATACATTGCTAAGGTCTGGGGCATGTGGACTGGAAGGGCTGACCGGAACAGAATCACCAGCCGCTGACGGCATGTACATCACAGGGCCTGTCTGTGTCGGGCTAGACACAGTCGAGGACTGCTGTAAATCTTCATTGAGCGCAGGCTCTGGAAGAAATGAAAGCACATGGAACGTTACTCAAAGCTGTACATTTGCAATGGAGCTGACGATGTTTAAGAACAAGAATACCCAGACATTCTTGAAAGAAGAAATATTCCACAAGCATCTACTTACAAGCATAGAAGCTAGGAGAAATCCTATCTAGCAAATGGCTACTACTTATCTAATATTCCTTTACATTATTACTGTCATCACTTGTCCACTGTGCTGCTCTTTAGTCCATTAAAGCTGGTCCAAAATTATCTTCCCTGCATGAATTGTGTTATTCATTCAGCTGTCTTGAAAGAAGCACTTTCTTCGTTGATGGGTGCATTATAATTAGCTGAGGGAGATAAGTTTCCATCTGCACTCAGTACAAAACATTACCCAAAAAAAAGTAATGTACGTATAAAGGCATCCACAAAAAGAAAGTGCCACTGGTTTGGAAGGTAAAGTAGACGTGCTGTAGACTCGTAATATTTACATATAACACTACTCAGCATCTTTACAAAAACTATATAACTGACACTATGCCTGTATCACGGTATCTTTAAGCTACTGGTTTCAACGCATTTCTTGCTAACAATCAGCAAAACTCATGCTAAGAGCAGATATAATAAATGGACATCTATTATTTTAATTGAATTGGGCCCTCAGTGTTCACTTTGCTAAGAAAGTACTAAAAGATACAATTCCGTAAGACAGCACAAGAAATCACCAGGTTGGAATGACTTCAGTGCCGCAGAATAGCCAGTTTATCTGGCTTTAAAGTAGTATAGTATCAAGTGCAGTAATTTTGGTAGGAATGCGGCATATCCTAAACAAAAATACTATGTTATACACAAGGGAGTTTGAAATCTTGATAAAGAAACAGTGTTTAGCATTCTCTCTTAAGCTTCCCAGATCATACTGTGGAGTTGCACTACTGTCTTTTGGGCCTTTATAGCCCACAGCTCTGGCTATAATTGCTGCTTGGCAACAAGGGTGCCTATAAAAGGAACTGCATAACCTGGAGGGAATTTACTCTCACCGTTCCTTGACAAAGGCAGCAATTACTAATTCCACCATTTACAAAGGATAATCAAATAACAAAGAGATTTGCTCAAAGCCACGTAGTGAGTCAGTATCGGAGCCAAGCTATTGACTTCTGAGTAACCTGCTCTAATTGCTGCAAATTCAAGAGAGTGAGACTGGAGTGCAGAAACTCAGCAGGAGCCATAGGATCAGGAGCTAACCATTTTTCTATGGATCTTAGTACCCACCTGAATACAGAACTCCCACAACCAAAACAGCATCACTGGTTTACAGATGATCAAAGTGAGGATTGAAATAATGCCCTATAAATCAGGGAGCTATTGAGAAAAGAGGATTTGAGGAAAAGCAGACCAAAAAAAGCTGCATATTTTTCTTCTCCAGACTGACTTAAAGATTTAAACTCTAAGTAAAACTTCATAAATAGTAAAATAGTATTTCATTTTTAAAACGGATCAATACATTATCTATAATTAGCAATTTTATGCTCAGCTTTTTAAAATACAACGCTTTGCAACTTAGCTAGGTACAATTCATCCATGCACAGAAGGGAAGCAGCTCTCTCTGTTCCAGTCCTCCCAAAGTGACATAGAGAGAACTGAGCGAGTGAGAGGGAACACAGGGAGGTGCTTCAAGAGACAGTGCAGTGAGAGCTAAGGGCTGAGCCCTACAGACTCCTACTGCCTTCAGCTCTCCCAACACCTCCCACACTAGCACGGTTTTATAGGAATTAACAAAGGTAATACTTTCTTTTTGAAAATCCTTCACAGAAGCTCTAGTTTAATGGCCCTATATTTTAAACTATCTATTTTGGCCAGAAGCTCTCTATAGCTCAAATATTCAGGAAAGACAAGAGAAGCAGCCCACGTACGTTCTACATGTGCAAAGGCACAGAAGGGTCCTCGGGGACAGCTGCCAGACTGCTGCATATCATTGCACTTGGTGGATTTGTAGATCTAAGGATGGGGAAAAAAAAAAAAAAAAAACAAAACAAAAAAACCAGACATGAACAGGAAAAAAACAGTGACCGGCAGCTCAGGTACAAAAGTACTACAGAGAGACTCGACAGCAAGGTAGGAACATAGATAAAAGGCGCAAAGGCCAGCAGAGTTCAGGGTGACCATTTCAGTGCTTTGCTTCAAAGAACAGAAAACCCACTATAGTTAGGGAAACACCGGAATATGCCCATCGCAGCTAAGCTCACCCAAAGATCATCCCATCACACATCAGCTCACCCAAAGGTCACCACATTTGCCATAAAGTGCCTCAGTCTCACTGGAAGCTCCATGGATATTGCAAATGGTAAAAGGTAGGAAACGGCTGACAGATAAGAGGACAGAAAGCTACAGCCACACGTTTGCAAGGAAAATAACAAACCGTTGACAATGACTGTAGGAAATGGATTATTCCCCTTCCCCCCAGTTTGACAGGCGGTGACAATGGTTACTTTGCCGATACAGGCCCAACAAAGCTTTTCAACACTGTAACATGAAGCAGACTAGGACAAGGTCTTAATTACACTTTTTGTAAGGATATCGGAATGCTCTGGGCACGCTCACAACTAAGAGCTTGGTGGTTTTTAGCACCAGTTCATGGGAGTCTACGGTTTAGGGTGATCATCATCAACCAAGATTTTTTCCTCAAGGAAACAGGAGCTGTATGCTCACCTGTAAACCCACATCATGCTTTCAAAAGGACACCCATACATGAGACCACTCTTACACTTGAGTTTTCCCCTACTTTTCTTACCTCCTCCCATGTGGCCTACCTAACGAAAAGGTTCCCCTGTCAAGCAGCTGAATTTCAGCTTACTTTCAACATGCAGTTTCTCTCTATCCCAGGACCACGCTGCAAGCAGCCCACATACTCTCCCAGCTGGCACACTAATTTACTTCATAAGATTAGAATGCTTTTGCTTTTCTAGTCAGCTACCAAACTGAGTGAGCAGGTAACTGTACCTCTGGATGGAACTGCTGTTCTGTGCGAGTGTGGCAGTATTGGCATGAGTCTCCATTTTCACACTTACTGGGATCTCCCCACTCATCTCCATGTTTCACACTGGGACATGGTGAAGATCTGTGTAAATAAGGTAGCAGGAGAAATGCATCAGACCCATAAATGTGCTTTGAAGTTTGCTTCCTCGATCGAGAGGTAGGTTTGGCTGTCCGCCTTCAGCTGTACAATCTGTTTGGCCGGCTGCCACTTCCCCAGCCCCCACCCTGCTGCTATTGCACCTTCTTCCCCCTCTTCCAATTTCCCAATGAAAGAAACAGGGCTTAGCTCTCCACCTGAAACCAAATACAACCTGAACCAACATAACTTAACAATATTAGCAGCTGATGTGATTAGTGTCAGAGATGCTGGGTCTGGTTTCTGTTTTGGAACTGTACATTCATAGAAAGCTAATAAGTTAATTGGCTAATCCTAAAACACATAATACCCTTACAGTGGTATGTTTCCAGGGTTATAGTATGGCCATGTGGAAAAGAGGCTGAGTCAGGTCACTGGGGAAAAGGCAAATCCATTTTCTTTCTCCCAGCCAGGAACGGGTCTTTTTCCCCAGGTCTGAATTTTTGCCGTGACCTACTTCCCCTGCTCTTTATGCTCTTAACCATTCCCTCAAACAACAGCAGAGGGAAGCAGATAGCAGCTGCAGACGCTTGCATGAAAGGCAGCCACATCAGCTGGGGGTGGGGAAAACAACACAGAAATGAGTGGAGATCAGGAGGGGAGAAGCTTTCACCTCTTCCCTTCCCAGAGGGCCCAGGCAGGGGCAGAAAGCACATGGCTGCTGCCTGAAGACTGGCTTAGTGTTTCTCTTTCTCCTGAGACGTTGGGATTAATGTTCCTTTGATTTTTATTTATTTATTTTTTTTTAATATGGGATTTCAGTGCCGATTCCAAAATTTCTGTGAATGTCAGGGGTGGGGAAGGGAAGTGAGAACATCCATGGTATTTTCTCTCCTGGCTTTCTGGTCTGCTCTTATGTTTTCCAAAAAAGAACTAAGGAAAAGCCCCACTGAGACCACAACAAAAGCTCTGTTGTGTTGGAGGAAATGAGGGCCTATAACTTAGATGAAATGCATTCAGGGAGACGCAGCATGCTGAAAAATCCAGAGACAGCTGAGTGACGAGAACACCCTGGTGCCTCAAAAGCACAGTCTTCAGCAGTTGGTTAGGAATGCATGTCCAGCTACAGTACTGGTCACACTGTGCCTCACGATCCCCATCACCAGGCACACACAACAAGCAGCTTGATGATTCTGAATCCTTTACCATGAAAACACTGCTGTGCCAGTTTGTTTCTAGATGGGGATTAAAACTTTCTTTGCTTTTTCCTGCACTGCTTTCTAAAGCAGGAGTTTACATGGTAAGCGGAAGCCAGACACAGGGTCTGTTTGCCATAAAACCAGAGTTGTAACATAATTTAGCAAGAGCCAGTTGTTAGGAGACATAGCAAAACTCCTTATTTAATGAGTTATCCTGTCTCCTAAGCAGAAGTAGCAGTCCATCACATCTGTGTGACACACCTTGGAGACACACCAAAAACCTACCTAGTGGACAAAATCCTAGATCCTTCATTACAGACTTCTACTACACCTCAGCACTCAGCTGGGAAATAGAATATCCAGGACTACGGTACCTGTATTTGTGTTTTCTTGGGCTTCTTCTTCTGTCTTTGCTATTGTGGTAGTAGGGACAGGCATAACCCTGGCGACAGAGACGAGGGGGTTTCTTACATTGTTCTGTCTTGTAATTTCCCAACACGTACGTTGTATCTGCAAAAGAAGCAACCAGTTAGTGACAGATGACCATGATCTGCATTTACTATAGAGAAGTTTTTGACAGGAGCGTGCACTTCACAAATACCAGACTTCCCCAGCCCCACAGACCCTAAGTGACACTCACCTTGCCACCTCGGCTCCTCACTGAGTATTTTCTCTATCATAGCATGGCTAGCAGCGACTGCAGACTGACCCTCTATGCCACCTTCTGATGTAGTCTGACCATTCTGCAAAGCCTCCATCGCCTGAAGCTCCCTTCATGGACAGAGTTAAATGAACATACAGACTGAGCAGGTGAAGAGACAGATAAATGTGTGTAAAAACTGACATAGTGGAGCATAGTAACAATTCCTAAGTAAGTGCATTTTATTCACGCATTTTTTGTCAGAACACCTTCAGTCGAACAGCAACTGCAATTCATGTTCTCCACTCCCTGGGAATTCCAGATGCACCATTTGGAACGCCCCCCTCAGACTCCAAACCACAGCACAACTGGTTTAAAGTGTGCGCCCCTCCTCCATTTTGCATATCATCCCTGGAGATTTTATAGATTTGCCTTATTGGGAAGGGATATACCACCATCACTCCAACACTAAGCGTTTCACACTGAAGCAGTACTGTCCTTCAAACAGCTGACTTTTCATTTAGGTACAGAAATCACCCTTTTCATACAGGGCCTCAACCTCTACCAACCTGATGTCGTACACCGGAGAGCGTAGATCATGGGGCCCGTGAGCGAACGCGCAGTGGACTCCATTCTTTGTGCAGTTTCCCTTGGAGTCTGTCTCATGAATGCAGATTCCAGTTTTGTAGTAGCGCAAGTGATACCTCCTCTCTGTGTCTCCAGTAGTTCTGTGCAAGAAGGGGCACCTGAGGTACAGAAGGAGTGGAAGAACAGCCAAAGTTTAGTCACACAGCTGACAGACTCGACACTACCAGAAGACATACTGCCATCACAGGATGCTGCAAGTTGACAACACCTTTGCTAACTCTGCTTTCTCTTACGCTGTGCCTTCCAAAGCTCCACAGAACCCCTAAACCTGTCACTACAGAGTATATAATAGTCTCCCTCCCAAAAAGACAAATGGATTATTAAGCCAGCAGCAGCTTATATTATTCTAGTCTAGTGACTGCCAGGGATCTGGAAAAGAGCAAGGACACTGTCAAGGCATTCTGATATACTAGCCATGATTGAAGGGACATCACATGGCACATACCATTTCCTCAGCAGCCCATCTAGACTTCAGGCTGTTACTGTTTCCTGCTGATGTACTCCTACAGGGCTGCGACAGTCTATCTATAGCCAGATGCATCCTTTATGCAGAGCACGGGACAAGAAAGGAGAATTACAACACTACTATTTTAATTTATGTTTTGTTTCCCCTCTTAGGCAGAAAAAGAACAATCTACACTGAGAAATAAAAAAGAACAAGATGGAGCAGGTAAAGTTTAGACATGGCAGCATCAAGCTAGAAATACAAATCAGCTGGGTTCCGAGACAGCAACAGTTTTCGTTCAGTGAGTTTGAGCCAGATATGAACCAGTGATCTAGAACCCAAAGACCTCAAATATCCCATTTCCAGTCCCTTCCAGTTCTCTTTTAACACGGAAGAAAGTATTGAAACTGAGGCTTCAGGCTGGGGGATTATTCCATTCTGCTGTAGTCACAAGATCTTTACTTGACTGGGTAAAAAAAAAAAAAAAATAAAAATGTTGTTTTCCCGATAAATAGCATTTTTCTTTGTGTTTATACTGGCACCATGAAAGGGAACTGAAATTCCATCTTTCTATAGCATATCTATATAAAGCACTCCTTGTGTTTGACCACAGTTTGGCTACACTATTTATTCTTCCATATCTGTCACGTGGCTGAAGTTCTGTTACTGGGTTAACCCTTTAATTGATGGAGCCTGCCACATCCATCTCTGCTCCAGTTAAACATACTGCAATCGTGTGGGAAGAAGTCCCAATAAAACAAACTCTTTGTTATGTTGCCTTATTCTGGGTACCTGCCATTTCCCTACTGGCTTCTTAAAAGTTCAGCAAGACAAAATAAACTGGCAAGTAACCAGTATGATTTAAAAAGCTGCGGACAGATAATTCAGGGGGTAGACTAGAGGACAGAGTCTCCTCTTTCAGCAATCTGTTAAAAACGAAGCTACCTTGCTAGTAACTAAGACCTATTATTTGACAGTCAGGGACTTCTGGGAACAGAGTCTTTCCCAGTCCATTCATCAGTGAGCTGTTTTTCCCACCTCAACTTTGCTGAAGATGCCAAGGCTCATGAGGACAGTGAACAATGCAAGAGCTGAATTCCCATCTAAGTCACCCTTAGCATCATCTCTGCCACAGGCCTGGAGCACAGGGGCTGCTATTACAGATTTTTACATCTGTTCTCATGTTATGTATGTTACAAAGCTGCTTTACTGCTGACTTGCCTCATCTCTACAAGAACTGGCTGGAATCATCACCTGGACCGATCCCAAAAGCCTAATGCCTGAAAAGCAGGGTGCAGCCTTTACTTACTCATCTCCTTCTGGGCAGATTCCTGTGGTCTCGTCATACTTGGTACAGTAAATGTCAGGGCTGTAGTTAAATGTACCATCCCGGCGGCGGATAGATCTGCGACGACGCTGGTTGACAAAGTGCCAGTGGAAGCAAGTGTAGGGCCGGTGCTGAGTGCACTTGTGCTGCACGAAAAGGGGACACTGCTCCGTGCGGAACTCCTTCAGGTAACTGCAGGAGGAAATCCAACAGGAGATTAGGACCGGGATGCTGGTCAGAGGCAATATCCAATCACCCCGCAGAGCCCAGGCCAACCCGATCCGCATCCACCACCGACCTGCCTGCTATCCTTCCCACACCCTCCCCTGGAACCTGCTGGTTGTCTGTAACGGGAAGGTATCAGTTACCAGGCCACAAACATCAATGCTAACAATAGCTGAAACCACTTTCTATTGTGCCTTTCGGAATCATTTTGGAGAAAAGAGGCTTTTCATGACATTAGAAAATAGTTTGTAAGAAACTCTGAAGTACCTTTTTATCCATTCTATCTCTAAATCTGAGATCTATCTGGGCAAAAGGAGAAAATATGTTCAGTTAAAAAAAAAAAAAAAAAAAAAAAACAAACCACCAAATACACTTCCTTGTAGCCATGTCTGAAGCTTCAAGTTACTGAGAGAGATTTTTAAAAGACTCCTTCATGCCTTGTCCTCCTGGTTTAACTTGGCTTCTTCAGTACACAGTCAACTATGAAATTAAAATTAATCAATTTCTCTTGCAATCTTGTGAATTCAGGACTCAGTCTTGAAAAGTGGGATAACTATCCTCAAATTCCTGCATGTTTATGTTGCTTTAATTTTAATATGTAATTCTCTGAAAGTACGTGTCTTCTTTTATCCCGAGAACTAAAGAAGGCACAAGCTTTTATTTGTGACACTAATAACAGCCTCTAAACCCAGATTGTAGAGGATTACAAAATGGTTTAGATCAACATAATGATCTAACTGTGATCTGTGTGTAGGTGCTTACAAAATCCACACTGCCCGAAACCCAGTAGCTGCCCTGTATTCATAGGGAACATACGAACAGTTCGAGTAGCTCAGACCCGAATCCCACTGGGTTGGGTCTCAGAGACACCTCCAAGAACATCCCAGCCAGCCCAGAGCAAGCAGCTGTGGGGAACTGCCTCCCACAAGTCACGTTCCGGTCTCTTGTGTTTAAAAGTCAGTTTAAACAGCGAGTAACAAAATTTGTTGGTCAAACTCAAAGTGCAACAGGATGATCTAACAACAGGTATGGGCTCCTTTTAAACTGCATACGTATACTCCAGGCAACAAAACAGAGTATAGGAATTTGTCAAGTATTCATTCCCGTATCAGACGATCTTTCTATCACGTTTCTAAATAAATGGAAAGATGTCTAATGCCCAAAGACGCATTTACAGATAATATCATGCAAGATTCATTCTGAAAGCAACATCTGTAAATAAAGCCTCCTTTCCTTTTTGCCCCTGGCTGAAGAGAAAGCCTCAGGAAAATGCACAAATTCAACCAAAGTGGTTTTATTTGTTTGCTACGAAAAGAGAATATCACTGGCAAGAGCTTTCCTACTTTGGATTTTGCAAGCATGAAAGGATAAAAGCTCTTCCTCCTCTTCAGCCTCCAAATACGTGAGACTTGCAGGTTCCACTGCTCCTGCTCGGCGAACGCTCGGGGCTGGAGAGGCTCCGCAGCCGCTGTGAGCCCTTTGCAACCCCAGCCCATCTGTCCCCTGCAATCCAGCGTGGCCGGAACAGTATCTGCATTGGGGCCCACGGCTTAAGATCAGAAAAACCGGAGCCAGCTGCAGAAACTGGTCTGTTTGGAGTAGGTGAGGGCTAACAAATCACTCTGATCCTTTTCGCTTTTAAAAAGCCGACTCCATTCAAATGGAGATCCCTGCTCCAGCCACAGCAGCAATGCCTCTGAAAACTGAATGCCGCAGTAAAATTAATCCATTCTTGAAAAGCTTTCTAAGCTGTTGGACCAAGTACAGTTGTAAAACGTGGAATTCCACAGATTATTTTATCTTATCAACACACTAATAAGACCTAGAACAAAAGTGACTATAACATTTAGGTTAGAAAGTGAATCAAGTAAACTTAAGCAGCACGATACTTAAGTCTGCTGTCCGGAGATACTACGCAGTCACCAACCAGACCCTTCCACCCATAACGTCTCCACGTACACCTCAGAGACATGAGGTTTATATTACTCCCATTTTACACAGGGAGAAACTGCAAAACAGCTGGCTACATGCCCTGGCCAGTATCATACAACAATCGGAGCCGGCGATAGAAACCAAGAGCATCGAAACTCTTCCATCTTCACTGAAATGAATCCTGGGCTTAATCTGAAGAACAGCATCCCGAACCACTTCCATGCTCTGGAAACGAAGGGGAGATATATCAGGCCTACACAACCTGGGTATCAAGCCCAGCACTCCAGACTTATAGTGATAGGTGTGTATGAAATGCTGTTAAAAAAAACCCTAAAATTTAACAACTGCACTATCAACCAAGCTGAAACAGCTTCCCTTTAGCAGGAGAGTTTAAAAACGTACACACTGACTAGGGATTTTGGTCTCTGGAGTGTCAATTGTTGCTGAAGAGCATTTGAAAATTAATTGCATTTCATGATTGGCTAAATTCCCCGGAGAAACATTTATTATAATGTAAATGAGAGATAATTACATAAGTAAATGGTTCACCTGAAAAGTGTTTAACACCTAACTTGCTTCATCAGAAACTCATTCTTTAATGCTGTCTATTAAATAAATGATCTCTCACTCTTAATTTCAAAGCAAGTCCTGCAAACAGGTACCAGTGAGCTCCGCACGACACATGAACTGTGCATGATCACCTCTGCAACGGACCCGTCAGAGGGAAAGGAGAGTTGTCACATTAACTGAGTCATTTCAAGCCTTTCAATCACTGCTTTGGGTTTTTCTTTTTTTCAAGCCACTACAGCGTTTTAAATCACTCTCCTCCACAATAGCCCGAATGGTAAATTGCTTTATAGCCCTTTATTTTCTTGATCCATGAAGCGATTTTTGGCTCCTCTGGGAGAACATGTACCACTCAACCAGCCACTTTGTATTAAAATATATGAAAGGCATCTAAACCACATGTGTTTTGGGAACATAGAAAGGATACACAGACCGCACTACCGCAATGTGATGGCTCACAAAGCGGAAAGCTATTAATATTTCAGTAGCCTTTTTGCAAAGGCTCTAAACAGAAACGCAGAAAACACTGTCATGACAGATTCTTCTGGTGTCAATGGTCTCTATACGTTTTTTTCTTTTTCCCCAGAACAGCTGAGAAAAGGAATTTTTGAACGACCCTTGAAACTGAAAACATGTTGATAACTGGTACATATTTCACAGCGTGTCAGCCAAACACTGTGCCTGTACAGGAAGAGGAAATCCAGCAATGATAACTTACATTTCTCAACTCCTCTCTAAAGATCTCAGGAAACGCTACAGTCCCCACATGAGTGGCAGAAGAATTATTACCCCCATTTTATATAGGGGTTACTTTTATATTTATTTAAAAAAAAAAAGTTAAACTACTTAGTTTGTGTTGGTCTGCTTTACATGCATTTTCTTTTGTATTTGTGTATATGTCATATTTTCAAACCCATACGATTTTTTTTAAAAGTGCAAAGCACGTACCACGGTCTTCTTCTGATACTACATTAACATCAACAGCAACACCCGCATTCCTGGAGGAAATGTTATCATTTATGAGTTCTACTAAACAAAGACAAATGCAATTCTAAACAAATAGGACAAGACCGGACAGAACAATGCAGAGCAAAGTCCCCAGGCTGAACTGAACTTGCTGCTGAACAGGATGGACGCTACTGGAAATGAAAGCTTATTTCACTAGGAAGACGAGAGGTTCTTAGACTTAAGCTTTGGGAACTCCAAGGGACTGACAGCAGCAGCAAAGAATTAGAAAAAACCCAATGCTACTTCACTGAAGTTCCACTTCCTCTGGGGTGGGCTGCGGGAAGGGGCAGTAATTACTGTCCGCAAGAATTTACGCTAGCGCGGGCACTGCTACCTGCCTTTAATTGCCAGTAGCAGCTCGACTCCCCAGGGCAGGGCTGCAAGTGTTTACATCTGCAACTAGTCATTGCAGCTAGTTCCCCCTCTGCCCCGGAGGAATCAGCCGCAAACTGCTTTGGGAGCTGCAGGAAAAAAAGATGAGCGGGGTAGGGGGGAAAAAAGAAAAAAAAAAATTGTATTTCCAAACACCACCACCAAAAATAATCAAACCTAAAAAGGAGGAGTTAAAAAAAAAAAAAAAAAGAGAGAGAGAGAGAAGCCAAGAAGAAACTCTAACCTAGAAGCTTCGTTTTTAAACTCAACAATTGCAGCCTTGTCCTGGTCAATTCATTGCCCACTGCTGCAGAGATTTCTTACTTTGCTGCAGCTCTACTGGTTTGGCTCTGTTCACACCCGGTGCACTCACGCAGCTCAGCACGGGAGGATACCTGCAGCCATAGCCTGTTCCAGGGCTGCAAACTTCCTGCCAAACTTGACATAAGTCATACATGCAGTGGCGTGAGCTCAATTCAGGAAAATGTGCCGGTAATGCACGAAGACAGCTGAGCTCTAAATTCCTCATTAAAAGCCTTACCCAAAGCTCCCTGAAATCACTGGGAGACGCACACTGACGCCAAGAGAGAAGTCTCTGCTTTGTAACAGAGGAACCAGGAAGACTGGGGGGGCGGAAACAATACCAAACTCTTGTTGCTCTCATAACACAAGGCCGGGCCCTCCTTTGCCTCCGACACCCCCTGCGCTATTTGAAATCTTAACGTAGGCCCCAAGACGAGCTCCTTTCCTTCGCAGCCTTCCTTGCTCCTCCCAGTCAATCCCCTTTCTGCGAAAACTCCTTTCGGGCCCAAAGAGAACGTGGAGGCTCATAAACAGGATCTGAATCTTCTGCAGCAGTACGGCATCAGAGAGAAAACCATTAGATAATTGTTTGGCTAATCCCGACTAAGTCACTGTCTGTAAATGTAGGACAATAGTGAGATCTAACACCACTCTCATCTAGATTTCACATGTATGTGGGTGTGTGTTTACACCCATGAAACTATGCTACAGCACCCGTAGTAAAGTGCCCGCGTTAAGTGATTGGTACCAGCGCTGTTTATCTAGGGTTAGAGCAGTGTGAACTACGGACACCTTTTACACCAGTGGGCAAGAGCACGCTCAAAGCACTGCCCACTGTCAGAGGGGCTCCAGCCCTGCAGCTGCTCCTTGGTCACGAGAAAGCTAACTCAAGAGAAGGCACTAACTCACGAGAAAGCACGTTCAGACAGCAGAGGCTCTGGTCACTTCTGTAAAGTCCAGCCTTTGATTTATTATTAGCACTAATATTAGGAATTACTAGGTCAGGGCTGTACAAAGATTCTTAGTATTAGCCACCATCCAAGAGAGCCCACAGAGACAAATCTAACCAAGAAAGCTACAAATAAAGTGTTTGGGTTTTTTTTGTTTTGTTGTTAAACGAAGGCTTAAGTTCCTGATAAGATTTCAGATATCAGGAAAAAAAAATGCTCTGCTGCCACTACCATTTATTTTAGTCCTGTCTGCCTTCTCTCAGCAGAGGATCATGCCGGCAAGGATATTTCATCGGCACAAGAGCACACAGGAATACAGGCGACTTTTGCTGGCACTTTTGTATCTGTCATGTCCTGCTGTTTCAGACAAGACTGCATGAGGCCATAGACTTCTGTGTGAGGTTTCAGGTGGTCCCAGTTCACCTCACTTGTAGACAGACATCCTTCCTGAATATTGCAGCCTGAATGACAGAGGTCACTGCTCTCAGCTGCTCATCAGCTCCCATTGGCACCAATCTGTCCAGACAGCACGCTGGAGAAAGTTTTTCTAATTTAGTTTAGGTGAGAGAAAAAAATAAAAATTAAGAAATCATCAGCTTAGCTTTTAAATTAGTGTTTTGAGCTAGCACAAAATTATCTGAAGTAAACCAGGGTGTGTTTACCCAACAGACTGCCTGGAAAGCAGGCAGCACTGCAAAACCCAGGAGAAAATATCTAACTGTAGATATAAATGTTTCTAATTCAATAATGCTTATCTATCTATTGAAAATATTTTCAAAACTGCTGTTTTCTTCTTAAGCTCAAAGAGCCACCCCAACACAAGAGGAAGAGAGCTGCCCATATTTAATCAGCGCTCTAAATTCATTTCACCCTCATAAAATTTTATTGCAGAAGATGATATCAGACACACTTTAAGTAAGAAACCCATGACTCAATTATTTTCTTTTACTGAACTGTGGTATTCCAATTGAAATGAGTCAGTGGTGCATGACAGAATCTACTTATTCCAACAGGATACTCAATAAAAATCCTACTAATGCACCTTTCGTTTAACATATCATTACTGAAAAGCAAAGAGAAAACCTACGATATGCAGCTCTGACATTGCTCAGGAGTTTTTGCTTTTAGGACAAAGAGGATATTCCAGAGTAAGAAGGAAAAAAAATGAAATGGAGATTTAAAGAATAGTGTTGTTCCAAAATAGTTAGTCCGGAACGGATATTCTGTTAACAGCTATTCAGTTTCTCTGCGGTGACAATTCCCTGTAACACCCTTACACATCTCTTAGCAAATCAACAGGGCTACTAGAAGGTTGGGCTTTTTAAGGAATCTCTCAGTGTAGCAGGGAGTTCGGCAGGTTGCCTACCTTGGGGCTTTTATTGCTTCCAGTCACCACGGAGTCCAAACCCTTTGGGAAAAAGGGGTTGAAACCAGCATTCCCACGGCATCTTATAAAATGCTGGCATTTCAATGCAAAGCAGGCTTCCTGACAGGGAACATAGCCTTCAATTCCCAAGATTTCTTGGGATTTGGGAGAAAAAAGTGAAATAAACAATCCAACTTCATAGGAGTTGCAGTACCTTGTTCCCAGGGGTGGGCACAAGGCAACCAAATCCCTTGCCGACAGCTGCAGGCTACCAGCAGCCTGGTTTGCAGCCTGCCTAAACCTCGGCAAGGAAATGTCTAACATCCGTCTAGTAAGAGCAGTAGTTAGGACAAGTCTGTTTCAATAAACAATATATTTTACTTACTGGCAGATGTCATCTAATATTGAAACAGAGCCTCACACGAATCACTGCTGAATATCAAACAGTAACAAACACTTTCAACGACAACCTTGAAGGTTTTCATCTTGATTTCAGGGAATGTTCTGACCATGTTCTACCAGTAATCTTTATTGGTTACTGTGGCTCACCGCGACTGGATATTTCTCATTTTCCATATGTAATGGTATTTTTGTAAATAACCTCAGAGACCCGACCAAACCCTCACGCTTCACACCAAGGCTTTTGCATACACTTTGCATCACTTGACACAAAATGCAAACATCTCTCTTGATACATCTCAACAACTATCAGTCTATTTGCCTTTCCATACTGCCAGCAGCCAGGTGCAGTTTTGTAAACCCTGAAAAGATTAGAAAGCATTTAAACCTCCAAGAAAAATATATGGATCACTTTAGAAAAACAAAAGGCTGGCTGTGAACGTGGAGAAGGAGAAAAGGATGAGGAAAAAGTTTCAGTAAGCTCACATCTGTCAGGAAGATAGACTTCACATGCCTCAGTGTTTTCTTTATCACCTAAATAAATTGAACCATCAACTGGAAAAAGGTCACACAGCAGACAGCACCGTGCGATTTTAAAGCTGTTAGATTTCCCCTTCTCCATTAGAGCTTGACAATAATGTCAGTCTAAGGGCAAATAAAGAAAGTGAGAGTTGGAGAGACTTATTGCAGATGCATAGACTTGGGCTTGTTTGGTTGTGGAGGTGGTTTTTTTTGGTTTAAGGGTTCATATAAGTCATGGTGTACCTTAGTGATCGCAAAGACAACTGCTCACATCCATAGCCCATGGCTCCCACACTTTTCAATACAGAAATAGGTAGGCAGCACTTCCAAGTTTTCCTTTTTCTAGGCATCTGATCAATTCGGTAAGTAAAGTTGAGCTGGAAGCTTCCAAACAAATGCTAAAGGATAGTGTGTGCTGCAGAAGCTAAAGCACAAACTGCTAGATTACAGAAAGCTAAGGATAGCGCATCAACAAGTACAATAGTCATATTCAACAGTAACCTGATCCCTGCTGTAACTCTATTTCTGGATCTCAAAGCAGATCATGGGGTGCACAACAATGCAACTAATTCAGTTCAGCTGCGAGGAAAGAACTATCTTCTACCCATACTTCAGAGATAAGAACTTTGAGTGACTGCAAAAGTCCATGCTAAAATTAACATGCGTTGGCAACTATCAGAAATGATGGGGACATTTTTCAATGAGAAGGAAAACGTCAGACACAAACAGTTGTGTCTTGTCTACACTGAAAAATAAAGGAAAAATGAAGAGAGACGCTACGGCATGGTGCCAGCACATCACGGTGAGACAGCCTCGCGCCAGTTCCAGGCAAACATTTTTTAGTTTCCAGAGTTATAGCAAAAATGGCTTTGTTTTAAGAGAAATCCCATGTTGTATGTAGCTAAGTACCTCACCAACGCTCTGGTCTTGATGAGGTAAGAAAATCAAGGCTTTCAAATTGGAGCTAACTCAATAAAATGAACATATATCACCAGCCAAGACGCAAACTCTGCTGACTTCCAATTGTGTTACAGTCTGCAGCTGTCGGGGGAAAGGAGGTGCTTGTTCTGACTCCCCTCAAGCCGTGCATCCCGTCGGCTTGGCATACATCGAGTTGTGTCATTCAAACCCAACAAATAAAACAATTTGAGTCAGTTTTTTGGCGGTGTGCTCTCTTTAAAAGGCATAAACTTGTTGCATCAGTGGACCATGAAATATATATGGCCAAACCATAACAATAAAATCCATCTTAAACATAACTGTTTGTTTACACAGAGCTTTCACCTTTTTAATTAAAACAATCCAAGCACAGGTATATGCAAACATTTAACTGCACGACATTTCATTAAAAGCCGTTCAGCAGGATCCAGAACTCTGCATAAAGTCTTGAGTTTACATTTACATTTCCTTGGGTTTGATCTCCTTTTTCCCCAAATTAGTTGGCCATGAATACGTATTACTTGACATGCCCTCAAAATTAACTAAGCGTTTAGACAGTTTGTGCAATGTTTTAAAAACACAGGCAATTTTTTCCAAGTTTAAATGACATATTTTCAATTTGACACGGCTAGTTCACATAAACAACACAGCTGTCCCTAAAGTACACCTCCCTGTTTTCAAACACGGATCACCCCAGTCGAGATAACCCTCATCACTCTCTGGCTTGGTTTCTACTCTACGAACTATTTAGTTGCCATTAATCCTTTCCTACAGCACCTGTGTAAGTGCCGAGTCTATGAAAACAGATCATATTGAAATAATTATTTTTCAGTAACACGTGGGTTGAGCCTAACTGTTTCAATGAAAATACCGGAGCTTGTTTCATCCAGACAGCTGTACACTGTTGAAGGTTTATACCCCGTTCAACTGTCAGCACAATACATCGACATGTGCTCAAATATGAGCAGTTAAATATTTTACTACTAATTACATCGCAAAAACATCCATTCACAGGTTCGTCTATTAAGGGCATTTATTCAGCTTATATCCAGATAATTTGTTCTATCTTACGTTAACTGGATCGGATAGACGATGCTTTATCCTAGCGTTAGTGTTTGTAGCCTTAGACATGTGGAGAACGTCTGCAGAAAGGTAGAGTTCAAATGGACTTAACACACATCAGACAATGAATTAAGGTCTGAGTAACACACTGATGTCCTGGGCTGTAAAAATTAAAGTTCCAGCTTCCAGTAAAGTTTTTCCACACTGTACTTCTCTCACCATCAATTCAACCACTAATAAAGCCTACCCAGGGATAGCAACTGTAGAAACACTAGTGAAGGCTGGGAACAGGGCTGGGCTGTTTTAAAACTTGCGTTACTCACTCTGCTAGTTCCCTAAAACAAAACATCCCACATGCAAGAATTCATAAAGGCTAATTCAGAAAAATATTATTTCCATACAAGCCATTACATAGCTCAGGGTTTCAGTTACAGATTTTTATGAGCATTTTTATGCAGCTAACCTTCAACATCTTGTCTCGCAAGAGGTGCTTCAGAAATAGAGCACAGTAACCTTCCTTCTCCCAACCACGCCGAGAACCCTCGTGATTTACCAAACGGCTCGTAGATCAATTGCAGCTCCATACTCACAGCACTTTTAAGACAGTATGTGAACTGTTTGAAGGTCTGTACTTACATTGGACCAAAAAACAGAAAACCAAAAATCCACAAGAAGTGACGGATCTGTAGTGCTCTCATCCAGACCAATCTACATTTGAAAATGAAATGGCATCTGCTTCTTCTCATGTTAAATGCCAACCAGATTTGCAGCAGCCTCTTTGGAAAGACTTACATTTGTGAACAGACATTTTCTGTCATGAGTTTGAAACAAAACACGGTGATTATCTAACAAGCATGAACCTGCATCCCATAACACACGTGCCAGCGCAAAGATAAAAGCCAACTCTTACTGGTTGACTTTGAACAATCAATGTTACCCATTCAATCGATTTTCTTTTCCATTCAGCACTCAAATCAGACTTCATCTGTGTCTGCTACAGCCTAGCAGACCCTTTCGACACTCCATAAGGCAGGCAGACCTCAGAATAAGAGTCCTACACACACAGATAAGTTGGTCCAAAGAAGAACCATTATAGGACCCCACACCAGACTGTTTCAAGCAGGTACGCTGTCATCGGGATGCGTACCAGCTCTCCACCAAGGGGAAAGCAGTCAAATAAATCCCAGGCTACACCACAGCTTCTCGTTTTCCATTTGGACTAATCAATACATGAACAAATCTGGTGTCACTCTCAAGATATCTTAAACGTGCAAACAATATTTTTTGTTGTTGCTGTAAAGCTGCACAATTGCCCTGAGGCATCTGCTGTTTTTGTTTCTGCTATGATGGTAACGTTCAAGTGCTATTAATGAAAGCTCACAGTCTATTGAAAGCTGGAGGAGAAAAATCACCTCTGAGCATATTGGGTGTGAATTGACGGCTTCTTTTTGAACTGTGGCGACACGCTGAAGATGAAGGCTAACAAGTAAAACAATATTGACTTTAATTAATTCAGATTTTTGCAGATATTTGTCAGGTAAAGTTTCAAGAAACTATTTCTCTTTCCATATGTGCACGACTGCTGGTTAATCGAAGGAAGTTCTAGGCATACGATGATAAAGAGCAATCCAGCCTTAATTTCTTAACTGTAATTAACAATGCCATCATTCTTAATAAGCTGATATGCTCTACTGAAACGTATTTGCTGGTTTTGACCAACAGATAGCTAAGGATGGCCTAAGATTTTTCTTGTCTGACCACAAGCTCAGTATAAGTTCCTCTTCTGTCAGCGTTCTGACAACTATATTAAATGTCTGACTTTTTAATAAGATATAAGAATCAGGCCAGTATCAAGCATTTCGGTGAGCTGGCACTTTTATTGCCATCACTGCACTTTAGCACTTAAAACTGAAATATTTCTTTCAAAGAAAACGTGTAACTTTTATTGTTGTAACAATAACCTTGTAAACCTGAATGAACACTGGGGCAGGGTGAGAGTGTATGAGTCAGAAGACAGCTTACAACAAAGCTAAAAAGAAAAGAAATTGTTGGTATTCATCTTAAGGGAACATTCATTCCAACTGATATTTCAAATGTCAAACTGGTATTAACTGCATCAAGCACTGATCAAAATACACAAGACGGAGATTGTCAAGAAAATTATCACAAGCATCTAAATTGGCCGTCATCACTAGGTGGAGTTTGAGAAAGCAGAAGCCTTTTAGCATCTCCTCACGTACCCTTCTGGTAAGGCTTTTGATTGACCTGATACAGAAGACAAACTATCTCTCAATAAAGCCCACAATTTCACCAAAATCTAGTTTAAGGAGTTTTTAAGAAGGAAAATAACTGACACAATATGAAAAAAGCAACAACAATTGGGCAAAAAAATTTCATAGAAATACTTTAGATGTCGGTGATTCCGTTAGGCAAAGGGACGGACCAGGTAACTTCTCACAATCTCTTTCAGCCCTGTCTCTTGTGCTTTCAAAAAGATTTATAAAGTTTTTAAAAAGCAAAAAGTTAACGGCAGGAACAAAACACCACCTCGGCATCCCCTGAAAATGAACATGCTCTTAGGGTCCTGACAAACAGGTTCTCACGAGCCTCGACACAGCAATTTAAGACATTATTGCTCCAGCTCTTTATTTTGCTCCCCTCTTCGAAATTATAGCTCCTTATAACAGGGTTAACAGAAGGGATCACGTGCCTGCTCTCCGGCTGCCCCAGTTCACAGCCCGGTGTATTAATACAGTCTAGCAGTGACAGTTAGCTCATGCTAATACGCTACACAATAAGCGTGATTAACTGATGGACTGACACATCCCCTCCCGCCACGCTGTACAGGGGCGGCAACATCCAGCAAACAGCAAGGCAGAAACGCTTTCATGCTCCGCAAGGAAATTTTCTGGGGGACATTGGTCAGACCCTTTGTAACAAGAAGGCTGAACATTTCAGATGCTCATAGAAGTTAGAAAAAGTCTTATTCTGATAAAAAGAATAGATCTAACAATAATAAAATACTGAAGTCCAACAGACTTTTCCTTAAAATAAAGCCACCACACAATATAAAAAAGATAGACAACACATAAACCTACAACATGAGAAAAATGGATATAATTGTAAGCTCTGAGGTTTTCTAAAAGAACTATTAATTTTGTTTCCTCTGCCACAAAAAGTTATCCTATATTCTCGCGTAAGCAGTGTATAAAAATAATACTTTTTTTTTAAATAAAAAAATTGAAAGAACTGTTTTCCAAGTTGGAATAATTCTGTGTGACTGGATCCCTCTCCTCTTTCACAGAGTTTTGGATTTTTGAAATACCAAGCCTAGCCAGATCAAAACTAATTCTGAAAACATCAAAGCAGTACACAAAGCCTTTCACTCTGCAAAATATTTATATGCCACTTACACAGCAGTTACCTGTATGTGAACTCCATGACACTTTTGGTATCTAAAAATACTCGCTTATTAAGTGAAAACATAGCAAGTAAACCACAGCTCCAGTCCCACTTTGAGACAAGGGAGAAATACCTTATGGCCTCAACACACACGTACATTGATCAGCAGGACAGCGCAGCCCCACACGGAGCCTGTGCTGAGCCCATCTCTCAAGCTGGAGGCTTTCACCACTCAGCCTTTGAAGAACCATAAAATCTAGAGTGTTATTTTTCAGTGGTATGTATTCGGTGGTAAGCACATACTGCGAAGGCAGCCCTTCCTGTTCACACTCCAGTACTTTATATTTCCAACTTCCTGTAACTATTCACACTTCCTAATAACAGCTTGCAATGGACTTGTATTCAGTGAAGTTCACACAAGACTTAAAAAATAGCAACAATAACCAGCTTATACTTGACTGATAAGCTGACATTTACAGGTAAGGATGTAGTAGACTGCTGGTAAATCCCTGGTTTAGTAGTATTGACTTATTCTGTGTTTTCCTACCTATCTCCAAAGTTATTACCAAATCTGAAACCTAAAAACACATGCGGGTTGTTGTTGTTGTTGTTTCCTGGGTTGTTTGTGGGGGGTTTTGTTTGTTTTGGTTTTTTTTGGTTGGTTGGTTTTGGTTTTTTGTTTAAACAACAGGGCTAGTTTCTATTTTTGTATAAGTCCATATCAGCTTATTGATCTAAGGGTTGTCACCAGTAAAACCAAAGCAGAATTAGGGCAACGGTTTGCTATTTTAAGAGTTCTGATGGTTTAAAAAGAACACGAAAGGTTTCTAAAAACCATTTCAAAAGCTGAAATGTATTTGCCAGGTTGTGAAGACCACCCAATTCAAGCACATCAGAAGTATAATCCAACAGACCATGCAGACAAATGCTAAGGGTCCTACAAGAGTAAGCCACTTACAAAAAAAGCAACAACTCTGAAAACGCATTAGCTACACATCTGGTTTCTGGTTTTCTTTCCACAGACAGCTAGTCTGCACATTTGAGATCAGACATGCTGTGTTCGCCCTGCCAGCGATAAGGCACTATCCACTGATAAGAAGATAAGGATTACTCTCTTGCTACTACAAATGCTTCAAGGTGCATTTTTGCATGCCATTGGTTTTGAGTAAGAATTTAAACATAAGATTTTAAGATAAATAAGACTGTGCGTGCAAGCTCTTTATTGAAATCCAAGTCCACCTATGATCTTGCCTTTTTTATTTCTTCACCAGTATTTCTATCGTTGTCCTAATCAGAGTTCCTATTTAAGGTTGAGAAACCACCAGACAAGGCACTACCCAGAAATATGCAGATACAAAAAATGTCTATGATTTGAGCTGTAACTAAAGCATTGCACCAACATGATTTTCATCCCCACTTAAAATGCCCTTCACTCAAGTGCACTAGTCCTTCCACCTCTAAATGGCTGGCATCAAAGTGGTTGCAAGATAAAGCTTGGGCCAGTGCAAGCCAGCAGTCGCTAACACGACAGCGCGAACAGTCGAGCGGATGCAGTTCTAGCATTACTTACAGGGTACTAATCTTTCAGGAATTTCCCACAATCCTCCCCTCGTGCAAAAGGAAGGACAAGTTTTGTGTCTTTTATGGTGCAAAGGCATAACCGCAAGGCTTATCTTGCTGTTAGGAGGACAGGATGCTCTCCCAGGCATCTTGGTCTAGAGCTCAAGTGAGGGTAGAGCCTGTGGGGTGACAGAAACCTGAATTTTATTTACAGGACGGCTGCTCATATTTCAGAGGCACACTCAAGAGAATTATCTTGAGTAGCGATGATCTGGGTTATACCCAACAAATCTGCGTCCCAAAGAGTTTATCACCTAAATCAGAGTATTTTCAACACTGCTTTTGAGCATGTGTGTTTTGAATAGGCTAGAATGAAGGCACTCTTTGTTTTTTATTAAATGGGTTAATTTATCTTCACTCAAATGTTTGCTTTCCTGCAGAGTTATTAAACTGTCTGACTTTCAGGTGAGTGCACAGCGAACAAAGGACTGCTCCACTTTCACTTATCTAAATTCTGCCAGATCAATAAACACCCAAGCAGTGGATACGATCTTTACAATTCACAATTAAAGAGTCCAGTCTGACTGAAAACCAACGAGGACGGCAACAGTGGAATGGGTAGACTGTACCAAAACAAAACTATACCACAGTACTCGGTATCTACAACTCCAGGTGACTGATCACTTGCTTTCAGTTTCTTTGAACTCGGCCTCTATCCACATTTGTAGATAAAACATTAAAGACAGAGATAGATACGCACAAAAATAACCACGCCAGCCAGAGCTAAGAAACAGTGCAAAGTCAATACTTAACTGAGGTTTGACAGAGCGTACCCACACCAAATCCACTTCCCACTAGGAGCAATCAGCTAACCCCTGTACAGCTCATGGCCCGGAGCAGATCAAAGCCACGCCAGCCCGCAGGGGCCCCAGAAACGAGCCCAACTCACCCCTCTCGTCCGAGGAACACACTGACCTCATCCTGCTACGGGAGCCGCGGGATCGCAAGGAACCAGCCACACGCAGAAACCTCTCATCCAGCAACCCAGAGAGAACACAACAGCGGTTGTTGAGTATTTCAACACTCACTTGAATTCTACAAACGGAATACCGGATCCCCAGATGAGAAACACGCCATTCATAATTAAAGTTTGGCGTCTACCAGAATGACTTGGTCTCCAGGAGTATCGACCTGTACGCTGCAACTGCTGCCGAGGACACAATCAAAGGGGTTTTTTAGGCTCTTCATCTGCTAGCAAACAGTGCCAAATGTGTGAAATACCATCAATAATTCTATTTTTTTCCCCCAGATATTCTTTTGCTGTACTTGTAGAACAAATATAAAGGCTTACTGACAGGATCTAGAACTGCAGTTCAAAGTACCCAAAAATCTCATGCAAATAATATCAAGAGTTTAGAAATCAACACTAATACAGAAACCGGAACATTTCCTAACGAATACAACCAAAACTTTCCAAGACAGAGATCCCCAGCACCAGATTGCCTGTCCCCAGGGAACAGCAAAGTATGCAGATAATTAAGCTTACTTGAGTTTACAAGTTGTAACCTTTGTGTCATTTTATGGAAACAAACTATATTTAAGGGAAAAAAAAAAAAAGACAAAAATATTTACATTTTGACAACATACAACTTGTTCACATGAAGGACCACCAAATAAGTTCCCATATGTTATCAGAAGGAGGTTTACAGTATGATGTGACCTAGTGTACAAATCCAAGAGTTGCAAAGTATGGCTCACATCCCGCTGTCAGCACTCGGCAGCCCCCAAACCCATCCTTCACGTACGGTTATTCAGCTTCTCTGCAACTGTTCTCACTGAAGTATTTTTAGCATCCATCTGAAAATGCATGTTTTGCTTACTGGAAAGAAGCTAATTAACTGCACCATCACCTTTGTTCCACACTGTCCCATTTTCCACCTCTGTCCCTTTCAGCTACCAGGTCCTGATCTTCCTCCTTCTCCTCCCAATTTCTTGAACTCTTTCTTCCACTGTTTCCTTCCTAATCCGTTATATCCTTGTTTCCACAGTCATGCTTAGCCACGTTATCACCTTTGTCTTCCTCTATGTAGTGTACTTACAATCTCTCTACCTCATCTCCTTGTCATCCAGGTTTTCCCCCTTTCGTTTTTGACCAATTGCTTCTGTCATTGGTGTGACTGCACCTCCCTCTGTACTCCACCTGTACCCTCTTTTACCACTACAGCAACAGTCCTAGCAGACTCCTTCATCCAGTTTCTCCTATAAAGCTGTCAAACTTTAATTCTAGACACCACCACAAATAAAGTAACCTGCAAGGCCGTGAGTTGCCAGCTCCCTGAAGATGACAACAGGATGTTCACGACAGACATAGAACCTAGAAGCCGTCATTCTGCCATAGACCCGGTATTCTTAACAGCCTGAAGGAAGATGACGTGAAATAGCCTGTGATCCCTGCAGCGGGCACACAGGTTGTTTGGGTCTGTGCCTCGGCATTTCTGCAGCTCTTTTTATTCCATGTATCACAGTGTAAAGGCAGGGAAGTTCATCACCAACTCTGTGAAAACACAAACTAAAAGAATACAGGCCACGCTCTGAACCTGCCCTTCTCATTTTGGGTGGGGGCATCAACACAAGTGAGAGATACGGGTAATTCGTACATTTTTTTCTGTATGCGGACAACACCCTAAAATGATAAGGACTGACAGTTCAGCACACGTATTTTGTTCACAAAGAATGGTCCCAAACTTTTTTCTTTTAAGGAGGACAGGGAATACCTGACCTATTTGCACCCCATCACACGTCCATTGCTAGCCCATCCTCACAGAGACACCACTCACTCAATCCACCCCGTTATCCCTATTGCAAAAGAACAGAGCTTCCAACCCAGACAACTTATCACAGGCCAAGTTCATTCAGCACAGGCTCCAAGAGGCTGTGTACATCCTTGGGACAACGCAGTGAAATGGTATTTTTTGCTCGGGAAGGATACGTTCCAGCAATAAGCCTTCACTGAGGCAGCGTCTCCAGCGACGGAGGCGATACCAACCGAGGGGTAACACACACCGCCCGCCTTTCCTTCACAGAGACGTCGCACCCGGGCGGTGTGAGAAAAGGCGGGAAAAGGACAAGCACGTCTCGCGATTTCTGTGTAACATTTCCGATGGGGGGGACGTTTCTCACACCCATGAGTAAAACACTCCCGTAACGTCCCTGTGGGCAATGTCTCAAAGGCCCCTGCCTGGATGAGGGAGCCCACTCGAGCCACCCCTCACAGAGCGGCTGCACGCGAGGCACGGGATGGGAAGGACTTGGTCCTTGGGCGCAGCGACACAGCATGGCACCCATCTCCTCACGACACCTCCCTCCTCCACAGGTGCCCACAGACACTCCGGGAGCTCTGAGGGGGACGCAGGACCGGGGTGACAGCCCAGCGAGGAGCTCAACACCCCGAAGCGCCACTTCCACGCCTGAGGCAACACACGCCTGGGCCGCGGGGAGCCACAGCGGACGGCGATGACAGCCAGCCGGCCGGCCGGCCCCTCGCAGGGGCCGGAGCTACCATGGCGGCCGCCCCCTCGCAGCGGCCTGGCCCCCCGTACCCCGGGGGGAGGCCGCGGCCGCCGGTGCCCCGGTGCATCACGGGCGGCGGGAGAGGGGGGGAAGCCCCTCATCCCCCGCCCCTTCCCTCCCCCCCCCCCCCCCGCAGGCGGGTCGCGCCGGCCCGCGCCGGTCGGGGCCGGTTCCAGCCGGTGCGAGGCGGGCTGGGCGGCGGGTCTCCGTGCGCGCGTGCCGCACGCTGCCCGCTGACGTCAGGCGCGTGTTGGCGCGCGGGCGGGCGGGCTGGGCGGCGGGGAAGAAGCTCCGGCTACGTACGTGTAGTGCTGCGGCTTCTCCGGCTGCGCCTGCAGCGCGCTGGCGGCGCTCGCCGGCCCGGCCGCGGCGGGGCCGCCCGCCACCGGGCCCTTGGACATGCCTCCTGCCTTCCGCTCCCGCCGCCGCCGCTCCCGCCGAGGAGACCTTTATTATTCACTCTGCGCGGTCCGCACGGCGGGCGCCGCGCGCAGGCGCCGCCGCCGCCATTGCCGCCCCGGTGCGCGGGGCGGGGTGGGAGTTGTAGTCCCGCCGCCCGCCCGCCCTCCGCCAAGGCGGGAGGCGGCGGGGCGGCGGCTTCCGGCCGGCGGGACTACAACTCCCAGAGGCGGCCCGCGGCGGCGCGGCCCGCACTTCCGGCCGCGCGGGGAGGTTGGGGGGGGGGAGCGACGGGACTTGTAGTGCGAGGGGAGGTGGGGGGCGGGGCGGCAGAGCGCCCCCGAGCGGTGGGGCGGAATGGCGTCCGCGGCCAGGCGCCATCACCGGGGCCGGCCCTGAGGAAAGGCCCGAGGCTGGTGAGGGCACCGAGCCCCTGGGGAAGGCACGGCCCCTCCAGGGAAGGCCGTGGGGGAGGCTGGGCCGGGAGGCCTGTGAGAGGACGGGGAGTTATTTGTGGCAGGCGTCCTCACTTCCTTCCTCCCCCCCCCTTCCCTCCTCCTCAGGGACTGAACATGGACGCGGGAGCACGGCGTCCTGGCCAAAGGCTTATTTTAGTGTTGGCATCTGTCGTGGCTCCGCAGCCTTCCCCACCCACGGGACAACGCCGGCCAGGAAGTGCCTGGGAATAACATAGGAGGAGGAGGAAGAGGAGGAGAAGGAGGAGGAGGAAGAAGGCCCAGCCAGGCACCTGGAGAACCTACCTCCAAGAAGGTGACACCAAAGGCCCCAGGATGCCAGGTCATCAGAGGATCGCACAGGCCTCCCCTGGGAGAAAATTCCCCCCCACACACCCCCGAAGAAGCCGTGTCCAAGGAAGTGGCTGAATTCCCATGCGAAGAGCTTCCTCCATAAATTAACTTCTCTCCCGGGGAGGAAATGATACGAGCTTCTTTTAATAGGACTTTGATCTCTCGGGCTCCACACAGGACTGCGTCCCTCGCTGGGATCCTCCAGCCGCGTGGTAAAAGGGCAGCAAGGATTTATAAGGCAAACACCTTTTTTTAACTCTGCCAACACGCGCGGGGTGAACGGCGTTAATAATAAACTTTTGGCCCTGGTCTGCGCGCTGCCTGTGCAGCCGTTTTGGGGAGGGAAATAACTTTTTTAATTCTCATTTACATTGATTGAGCACCGACCGCGGGCAGGCTTTTACTGGGGTAATTTAATAGCTTATTCCCCTGCATTTGCAGGAATAAGTCATAGGATATCAATACCTCCTTATTCATCTAACAACCCTCCGCGGGAGGCTGGAGCACTGTAATTAGGCAGCTCTTGGTCAAGTAGGACAACTTTTCATAAGTCAGTATGTGTGGAGGTATTTCAGTTAATATCTACATATACACGCCCGTATACCCAACAGGAAATCACTGTCAGCGATGAACCTGCGGGAAAAAAAAACCTTCAATTGTTGACGAATCACACTGAAAACACCATCAACGCGCACTTCATGCTCAGGGATTTGGAAACCAGGGACTCCAATCCTTCCTCACTGATGTTTAATTGACAATCTGGTAGTGACACTGTTTCCTCTTCCAGTTTTCTTCTGTTTCACGCTCTGCCAAGCAACAGAGGAACATTTAGGACACACCAGCTACGTGTGCTCAGGGTGCATTTGCTTCCATCTTTGCGCAGGTCCTCGTACGTGCTCGTTTGCGCTCTCCCGCTTTGGCGCGTTCACCTTTCCCTCAGTTCGTTGCATCCCAGAGGGTGCACAGCTTTTCCCCGATCCCAAAGAGAACAAAAAAAATCAAAAGTATCTCTAAAATTAGAGGCGTAAGCAGCCATCACTGCGAAACTATGGGAAAGGAAACATCTAAGGTATTTCAGCTCCTGGTAACAAACACGAAGGAGCGGGCTCCTGCCTTTGTGACAGCAGAGTACGCTCTTAAAACTATCAGATTTAAAGTCTATGCTGTTACCATCAGAACAGGTTGCTAGATTTCTTCTTCCTAAGCGTGAACGACTCAGATGAAAGGGGAATTCTTTACTTCAGATTTTCCAAAACATGTGCAATGCAAATGGTTGTTTACCTACACCTCCCAAGTCACGCCATTGATATGCAGCTTTCTGTCTCTGATAAATAATTAACATTTTCCTTTACAAGAAAGGAAATTAACCTGAAAATGAGGACCAGAGGCAGAGGAGATGCGCAGCAGACGACATCCCTCCGGCAGCCCCGGCCCGGGCACACGTGACACTCCTGTCGCACCATATTGGCGCGCGTTTGCTTGACTTACCCGGGCAGGCGGGGAAGCGGGAGACACGCTGGGTACGTGCCGAGCTCCAGTGCCGCGGCAATCCCGGCTCTGCCCGCCGTGCCGGGTGTTGGCCCCAGAGACTTACGTGTTCGGGGAGGATGCAAAACCTCATGCAAAGTCTGCATGATTACAGCTGGGCTCCGGCTCGTGGAGCTGACGGATACCTTTAGGAGCGGTGGTTTAGGCAGGCGTCTGTTTGTGTTCCCTATATGTTCCGCGCACTACAACTGCGGGGCATTTGGGACCTGTTCGTCCTGATCCAGGTACCCTTCCTGTGGGGGCAGGGACCTGCCTCCACTCCCAGCAGTAGATACAAATACAATGACAAAGTCATATATAACAAAGTATAAACTCTTAAGGCAGCAATCTCCCCCAAAAGAGAGTCTTGTTATTTATCTTCCTAGATGCTACCAACAGGCAACATGGAATTTGGATTTTTAGTCACCATGAAACTTTGCAATTCGCTTTAGTGCTGGAGTTTGAAGGCAACCCACGAAGTGGGTGGGACTCAGGGAATGGTGACCCAGAGGGGCGCAGCCTCGTCCCCTGCGTGGCCACCACAGGGCCAGGGGTCAGACTCTGACTTTTTTTTGGGGGGGGTCACAGCCCAGCAGGGACCACCCAAACCCCGTGACGAGCCTCCCTTAGGCTGCTGCAATGGTAAAAACAGGCGAGACCCGCCGCAGGCGCTGCCTCTTCCCTTGCGAGGGGCTTCACTCGTCCCCGCTGTCACTCAGGAGCGCGGCGGGGGCGGCGGGGGGGGCAACACACGGGCCCCGAGGGACCCACCACCAAACCGGAGCCTCCCGCTCCTCGCCCGAGGTCTGCCGCCCCTCGGCGGCCTGCGCGCTGCGGCTCCCGGGGGAAGCGGAGGCAGTGGCGCTGGGGGCGGGGGGGACGGGGGAGAACGGGGACCCGTCGGCCCCCTCCCCGGGCGGCCCCGCGGCCTGGACCGGCCCTCGCCGCTCGCAGCAGTCCCCCGCCAGCCGCCTCCACACCGCAGGCCGGGAAAGACGCTTTCTGCCCGGGGGAGGGCGGGTCGGGGGGCGGCCGGGGCCGGGCGGGGGGTGCCCGGGGGAGCCAGCCGCCCCGCCGCCGCTAGCCCCGCTCCTATTGACTTCCCATTGTGGAGCTTCGCGACAAAGGGTAGGATCCAAACCCTGCCCCGTTTCGTCCAATCAGAACGCAGAGCGCCCGCCCGCCGTCGATTGGCCCCTTCTCGCCCCACAGTACCCAATCGAGCGCCTACTTTAACAACCAATCAGCGTCCGGGCATGCGCCCAATCAGCGCCGAGGAACCGGAGCACGGCCTTTGTGTGTCGTGACGCCACGGCGCCGGCGGAGGTCCCGGCCAATGGTGCGGCGCGCTGCTTCCAGGCATTGTGAGGTCACCGCGCCGTGTGCCGCCCCCACTATAAAACGCGGGTCCCCGCGGCGGGGAGGGCGCAGTGAGGGGGTGGTTGGCTGCTGAGCGGCTGTGGGGCAGGAGACGCGCAGGCTTCGGTGCGCAGCGGTACCGGCAACCGGTGCTTCCTTCTTCGCCGAGCGGTGAGTGGCGGGTGGTGGGCGCGTTCCGCGGCGGGTGGCGGTGGTGGATGGCTGTGCTGGATGGCTGTTGGAGGCCTGTATTCCTCCTAGAGCTCGGAGGGCAGGCAGGGCCTTGCCTACGTGCCCTGAGTCACGGCTGGTTCCCATCCCCCATACCCCTCCCCCCCACCTCCCCGGGGCGGCCCGGGAGGAAGGAGGAGGCGGCGTGACTCAGTCCCCTTCCCCCGGGGAGGGGAGCGGCCGGGACACGAACGCCGAAGCGGGGGCGGAGGGGGGAACCGTGACTCCTCCTTCCTCCCCCCCTTGTCCTCCCCGGGGAGGCCGCTGGCCGCCTGCCCGCCTCGGCGGCGGGGGAGGGGGGCAGCTCTCCGACATCTGCCGCTTCTGGGGCTTGAGGGGATTGGACGTAGAGGGGAGGGGGAAGGGCACGACACGACACACGGTATCACCGGGCCTGGCGGGTCGTGCTGGCACGGGGATGGAGAGAGCCGGACCCCGTGTCACGCCTGCCTGTTCTCCGTAGGTAAGTGAAGAAAAATGGCCCGTACAAAGCAGACCGCCCGCAAGTCCACCGGGGGGAAGGCTCCGCGCAAGCAGCTGGCCACCAAGGCGGCCCGGAAAAGCGCCCCCTCTACCGGCGGCGTGAAGAAGCCTCACCGCTACAGGTAAGGCCGCCGGCACGGCACGGCCCGGCGCTGCCGCAGCCCCTGCCCCGCCTCACCCGCTCCCTCCTTCCTCCTCCAACCAGGCCGGGCACTGTCGCCCTCCGTGAGATCCGTCGTTACCAGAAGTCCACGGAGCTGCTGATTCGCAAGCTGCCCTTCCAGCGGCTGGTCAGGGAAATCGCCCAAGACTTCAAAACAGACTTGAGGTTCCAGAGTGCAGCCATCGGTGCGCTGCAGGTATTGCTCGCGGCCTGCTGGGCCTTGGCGCTTGCGGTGCTGAGCATGCTTCGCTGAGGGTTTCTAACGACATTTCTTCTTGTGCTCTTGAAACAGGAGGCCAGTGAAGCATATCTGGTGGGTCTGTTTGAAGATACAAACCTGTGCGCCATCCATGCCAAGAGAGTCACCATCATGCCCAAAGATATCCAGTTGGCTCGCAGGATACGGGGGGAGAGGGCTTAAGTGAAGGCTGTTTTTATGGTGTTTTGTAGTAAATTCTGTAAAATACTTTGGTTTTAATTTGTGACTTTTTTGTAAGAAATTGTTTATAATATGTTGCATTTGTACTTAAGTCATTCCATCTTTCACTCAGGATGAATGCTAAAAGTGACTGTTCACATAAACCTCAGTGATGTGAGCCTTGTTGCTCAGGAGTGACAAGTTGCTAATATGCAGAAGGGATGGGTGATCTTTCTTGCTTCTCATGCATGTTTCTGTATGTTAATGACTTGTTGGGTAGCTAAACTTGTAAGGTACTAGAATTGATATAAATGTGTACAGGGTCCTTTTGCAATAAAACTGGTTATGACTTGATCCAAGTGTTTAACAATTGGGGCTGTTAGTCTGACCATACATCACTGTGATCAAATGTGGACTTTTTCAGAGGGTGAAACTACAAGTCTTAACCACAGTGTAACTTACAGTTTCCTAAAAACGTAAACCTGGCAGCTATAGAATACACTATGTGCATTTATAATAGCTATTTTATATATTGTAGTGTCAACATTTTTAAATTAAATGTTTTACATTCACATGTGAGGAGTCTTTGTCATTTGGTTTATATGGGCTGGAAGAAGCTTCCTCCTCCTGGCTCCTGTAGCTTTAGCAGTAGGTGCCTGGAGTCCTGCAGTGCTGCTGCAGCAACTTAATTTTATCTGTTGAGAGAAGGGAGAGCTTGCCGTGGCCACCCTCGGAGTTTTTTTGGAGGCTTTCTGTAGCTTGAGTTGTTGGTCTTGACCAGTGAGCAGAGCTGAGCCCTGCAGCTATGGGGCAGAGGAGGAATAACCTTTGTGGGTTTTCTTAATTAATAAAGCTTATCTGCTTAGCAGTGTCAGCTGTTGAGGAGATGCTAAGCTTTTTTTTTTTTTCTTCTGCTTTCCAGTAGATGCAGGGGAAGTTTATTTTGGTGGTGTGAACCACCAGCTTCTTCCCCAGCAGCGTCTCAGCATGGGTTGTGTGGGGCTGGGGCCCACCAGTTTCTGTGGGATCTGGCTGCATGACTAAGCCCCAGTTAATAACAGCAGCCAGCGCAGGATGGTATGTGAGGGGAAAAGCTAATTATACAACCTGAGAGCATATGGGCTGCTGAGCAAACTGGAATGGGTGCTCAATAAGATTCTCATTTCCCATCTAAGCTTTTTTGATGAAACAGGATTATACTCAAACCTTCACTTGAGAACAGCTCTTCAGGCCCTGGGCTGAGACGGGTCTGGCTTTCCCAGCGGTGCCTCTGGGAGCAGCTGGCCCCTGTCAGGCTGTGGTTGAGGAGAGCTGTCTGACTACAGCTGAAACACAGGTAATTAACATTTAAATTGAATTGTGAGGCTGGCTCTCTGCTCCTAAAGAACAGGCTGCACTGGTAAGGCTCAAAGTTGGCATGGAAAAGTAGCACAGGGAAGTAGTTTAGCGAGCCCATCTTGATTTATTTCAATGGAATTAGAAGCGCCGTGGCATTCCAGGAGGAAGAACAGCAACAGTTCACTCTGGCAAGCCAGTGGTGAGTCAACACGGAGCCCTCTGCGCCCAGTGCTTGCAGACTGGAGGCGTTTACAGCATCTCCTTCCACTAGGACGGCTGGGGAGAGGTTTGAAAACCACCCTGCCCCCAGCTCCAGGAGTCAGGGATAGCAGCTCTTGGGGGATGCTGCATCCCTCGGGGGCTGCTGAGCATCCCTCGGGGTCCTGCATCCCTCGGGGCTGGTGCCGGGGCTCTCCCTTCTCAGACAAACCACTCCGTGTGCTTAAATCCTGCAGCTGGAGGAACAGGCGCCCCTTAGCCTTTGCTCTTACACAACTTCCTCGCCGCCCTTCCCTACACCGCGCCAAGCATGCTCGGAACAAACACGGCCCCCCCTGGTTAATACCATTATCATATCTGCCACAGAGCTGCTAAAAACATGTTCAAGATAATCTGAGATTAGGTTTTAAACAAGTATTTTCCTCGCTGATAAACCTGTAGGGAAAAAGATCTCCTTGCAGCTAAATTGTCAACTTAATTGCTTTAAAGTTAAGCACCACCTCAGTAACTTTAGTTGATATTAAGTGATCTCGGTTAGATCAGCTCTGTCCCAGGGGGGCACAGACATGGGGCAGGGATGTCCCCACAAGAAACCTGGGGGTCCTCGGTGGCCCAGGAGCCACGTAAATTGGGAAGCACCACGCAGCTTGCGTTTAGGCAGGTTAAAAAAAAAATAATAAAAAATTCCAAGTGATGGGATTTATGAATGCTCGACGTGGTGCTCAACTCCAGTAGCAGGCTGGGCTCCTGCAGGAAAAGTATGTTTTAAAATAACATCCCTCGAAAACAATGTTTCCTCCAAGTTCTTAGTGGAAACAATGAACCATCTGGGTATGCCTTGAAGCTGTTTCTTAAAATAAAATCATTGTCTAGCAGTTCTTACAAAAGATAAACCAAGGGAAAAAAAAAAAAAAAACCCAACCAAAAAAACCCAACACACAACGCAAAAACCAAACCCACCACAAAACCATATCAATTTGTCTTAGTAATTTTAACAAAAAAAGAAATTAAGCTAGATCTTGCATGCGGTGGGCCAGAATACAGCGATGCGTGGTATTCCACGAGCTCGTTGTGATGATATCTGAAGACGGAAACCCTTCCCTTACCAATTCTCTTGACGATTTCTTCGCATTCCTGCTCAGAACTTGCTGCAAACACCAGGCAGTCGAACGTGCTCCCGTCGGGGCTCTCCGGGGAAGCGCTAAAAATGGAAACGCGTACATTAGCTGTCAGAGAGAGCGGCTCTGGAAGCCCGGCCCTGGCTCGTAACCACACCAGAGACCCCACGGCGGGTCTGGATGCCGCTTGTTTATTTTCTAAGCCCCACATCCCTCTATAGCCACACACACCCCCCCGCCAAGCGCCCGCGGGCGGCACTTACGCCACGCAGAAGGCGAATAAATTGCTGCTGTCCACGCAGCGTCCCACGCAGGAGATGGTGGGGTAGGGGTAGCGGCACAGGAGCTGCGTGGGGGACGGGAGGGAGAAGGCATTAAGGGGCTGCAGACAGTCCCTGTCGTCCCAGTTCCCGGTTTAAACTGGCCCCACAGCCCCTCCATCCCCACGATGGCAGATAGGCAGCGTCGGGGGGTCACCTGGAGCATGGGTGTCGCTCGCTCACCTTGGAAGAGGTCTTCTCCTGTACGAGGACTTCTGCTTCCATCACATCAAACAAAACATCCTGAATGGGGGATGGAGGGGGGAGAAGCCCCGATCATCACAGCGTCTGAGCTTGATTTTTTCATAAGACACTTAAAAGAGGGAGATTACTCAAAAGCAGAGGTGACGAAGCACAGCCAAGAACAGCTTTTTCAAGGCATTTTCTCTGTGCTGCCCTTTTTTCCCCCCCAACTCTCGCACTTGGAGCTTTTCACAAACAACCCCCCAAAGGCTCAGACAACGGTGTCCTGAGCCCTGCAGCATCCCTGGAAGCAGGCTCAGCCTCCCCGCAGTTTTCCAAGTACTTTCCTGCAGGTGGTTGTATTTTTTCTTTCCCTTAATGCACTTTCCTATCCTGGCCGCAGAGAAGACAAAAAAAAAAAAAAAAGAAAAGATACCCCACAGGAGTGGGGGGGGGTGTCAAATACTCAGCCAGGCCATGCGAACCTGGAGCCAGCAGGAAAAAATATCCCCGGGTAGAGACCACATTTCCCTGTATTTCTCTCGTCAAGCCATTCCCGGGATGCCCCCAGCCCCGTCGCTCACCCGCGCTGCCCGGTGCCTCTCCAGCACGGCGGGGATGGCCCGGCCCAGCACCTCCTTGCCACCGCACTGAAATAGAGTGGGAAGGAAGGAGTAATTCATGGGCACGTGAGAAGAAACCCAGAAGAGACAAAAGATGTACCCCAGGGCACGTCTTTGCCCCATCGCCTCACCTTCCCAACGCTGGTCTGACCCAGGTACTGCAGGTTGTAGAGCAGCCTGGGGGGAAAAGGGCTCGGGAGCATCAGAGCAAGGACCTCGCGCATCCTCCTGATGCTATTTGCCAGGGAAGATGCTTGCAGCCCCCCACCACCCCCAGGCCACGGGGACAGCTTTGACCCCACAGCCTTGAGTGGAGACGGGGGACAGCGTGGGCACGGGGCTGCCTCGATACTGGGAACCCCAGCCCAGCGCTGGACCTACCTGCCCCCCTGCAGCTTCCGTGGCTCCCCCTCGCCCTGGTGCCGGGGGCCTTTCTGGAGCTGGAATTGGGGCTCCTTCTCCTTCAGGACCTTCAGGTAGGGCAGCAGCGGCTCGTAGAGCCCCCCATCATGCCACCGCCACCGCAGCAGACGGAAGACGAGCGGTTGTCCCTTCAGCTTCTGCAGCACGGCCCCAGCCTGGAGTTGGGGGGGGGGAGAGAAGCAGAGCTGGAGGATGGGGGGTCAGGAGAAGGGGAGATGGGGGGGGACACGCCAGCCCTCCATGCCCACCCACCTGCCCACTGTAGGCATTTCTCAGCGAGCAGCCGCTGATCTCGTCGAGGATGTCGCCGGCCAGCACCACCTGGTCCACCTCCGCCTGGCTCTCGGGGAGCACCTCGGTGACAAAGACTCGGCCATCCACGTACCTGGGGGTGCGGCCGTGCCCCAGCTCAGCCCCAGGGACCCAGCCCCGCTCCTCCGGCCCTCCCGTACCATCAGCGATGCTTCACCAATACACAGAGGCAGGGAAAACCCACCCCCTGGGCAGTTTATACCAGCGAGGCTGAGCCGATGGGGAGAAAAAGCACCTGAGGCAGCCCCAATGCTCTCAATGGGGTGTTCATCTCCCCTTTTTGGGGGGGGGAAAAGGGGGGGGGCCACGGGTTGAGTGCCATGGTGTCCAGACCCCGATGGAGAGTGTAGAGGAGGATCCAGGGCTCCTACCTGAGCACCATCCCCAGCTCTCGGCACGGGACTGTCTCGTAAGTGACGCACACCTGGAAGAGAGTGGCCAGTGACAGTGGCCCTGGCAGTGGCCACAGCACACGCAAGGAACATGACCAGGACAAGGGGGAGGATGAGGACCCCTTGCCCTGGATCGTTCCTGGCACTGGTGCCAAACCAGGGCTTTGGGAGCCCAGGGAGAGGCCGGTCCCCAGCGCCACAGGCTGGGCTGAGACCATCAGTGGCTGCTTGTCCTTATCCTTTCCAGGGATTCGGCTGTTCCCAGACCCTGGAGGGACAAACCTGCCGGATGGATGGGATGGCAAAGCAGCAGGTGAACCCCGAACTCAGCGATGAGCCCTCCTCCCTCGCTGCACACGTCCCCCTGCAGCCAGGGGAGCGCTGCCGTCCCTCCCCAGAGCCGCTGCCGTTTGCGGCAGCACTTACTGTCACATCGCATTAGCCAGGGACCCGAAACCAGCTCGGCTGGGAGCACTCGCTGTTAGAAATGCCCAAAAGCCAGCGGCATCCCGGCCTCCGCAGCAGCACGCTGTAACCAGCCCCGAAGTCCCCTTCAGCTTTTCTGGGGATTCTTTTGGGTTAAGGCGGCAGCGGAGGGATGCTCTTCGGTTTTAAAAGACATCAAGGTATCCCCGCTGCTCTCAATAAACGCCCCGATTTTTCACCAGGCAAAACCAAGAGCGAAACCAACCGATGCGTAATCTGTGTCAGCCCAGGGAAATGGGGATTTTTTTGGCAAGAAATCAGGGGAGGGAGCAGGGGAACACTTGATTTATGTCAGCAATTTAGGCCTGGGTACTGCTCTTGCTTGGTTTTACTCCCAGGAATGCCAGGATCTGCTGCCGGTGCCAGCGCAGGCACCCAGCAGGATCCAGCCTCGGTGGCAGAGGTGGGTCTGGTGGTGCTGGGGAACCTGAGCCAAGTCACCCCTGGCTGCGGCCGGGCGGAGAGGCGCGTGGCGATCCCTCCCCACCAAATCCTTCCTCAGCTTCCTCGTTTGACTTCCCAGCGAGGGCCAGGTGGCGGAAGGATGGCTCTGGGGAGAGATGAGCTCTTACCGGCAGCAGCCAGCTTTCGTCCAAGAAGCTGCAATTCTGCAAACAAAGGAGCGTCAGCGCCATCGGTCCCGGCGAGGAAGGGGCCGGGACACTGCGCTGGCAGCCATATGCCGGCCACCACCCTGCCGATTTGTCACCGTACCTGCAGGTCCAGGGAGAAATCCATCTCTGTCACCACCAGCAGCAGCGAGAGGAAAGGCTCTGCAGAGGGACGGGGATGGAGAGGCAGCATCACCGCCAGGTTCCCAGCAGCCACAGCCTCGCGGGGACATGGCAGAGGTCCGAATAAAGCCACTTCGGGCACAATTAATGAGCCCTGGGGAGCGAGGCCCTGAGAGCATCCCAGCACCACGGCACCCAGGCTGCTGCCGGAGGCTCATCCCGGGCTCCTGCTGCCGGCATGGGGAGAGAAGTGCTGCAGCTCGACGCTTGATTTCCCCAAATTCAGACCAAGGCTCGCAGCAAACGCTGCTGACGAGCAACTTTCTCTCCATTTCTCCCCCCAAACGCGAAGTGAAGCCGCTCCGGCTCTCCTGCACGAGCCTTGCAGTGACACTGGCGGAGATCTGCAATCTGCTCATGCACCGGCAGCGCGGGTGATTTACAAGCCATCTAGGTACAGGTTTAACATGGGCTTATTTATCATAATCAAAAGATTAAAGGCTTTCACCCTGGCCTGCCCCCCCTCCAAGGAGCACAGCTGCGGATGGAATGGTGCAGCCTGTCAAGGAAATACAGCCTTTTACCACACCGAACCCCCCGTGTGACCCCTCCTGTGGGACCACAGCCTGGGCACGGCCACCAAGGGCTCCCCTCCAAGCCGGACTGCTGGGTCTGCTCAAACCAGCACCCTTGGTACAAAGCAATAACTCAGAAAACACTTGAGAAGCAATTTTCCTAGCTCATGACACTAAAACCAACCTTAGATGGATTCAAATTGTGTTTAAATATTTACACCTGATTTTCCATCACTGCAGCAGCATATTTAGATTTTACCACTAATTTGGGCTTAGAAAAATCACAGTGGACTATTCCCCCCCCGCCCCCCACAGCAGCATGGTGCCATAACGCCTGCGACAGCCACCCCCGGGACAGGTTACATCCGGCCTCGGAGGAGCCACTGTCTTACCCAGGAGGTTTTCATTGCCGAGGACGGAGCTCACTGGATCATAAAACTGAAAAACAGAGAAATGCCACTATCACGCGGCCATTTTGCTGCCCGTGGCCCACGGGTAGTGGGGGTCCCTGCTGTGAGCTGCACCTCCAGGAGCCGGGGGGTCTGTGCCAGCCCCCGCACGGCCGCCGCCAGCACCTTCCCCTGCAGAGCCAGGCGCAGAAAATACCGCCCACGGCCCTGCACTGTCCGCGTCTTCTCACAGCCGCCGGCTTTCTGAATGCTGATGGAGAGAGAGGTCGGCCTGGATGGGAAGAGGGGAAGCAGCTCACATCATAGAATCATACAGAATTGCGTGGGTTGGAAGGGACCTTTAAGATCATCGAGTCCAACCATTAACCCAACACTGCCAAAAAACCCACTAAACCATGTCCCTCAGCACCACGTCAAACCGTGTGTTAAATACCTCCAGGGATGGTGATTCCACCACTTCCCTGGGCAGCCTGTTCCAGTGTTTGATAACCCTTTTGGTGAAGAAATTTTTCCTAATATCCATCCTAAACCCGCCCTGGTGCAACCTGAGGCCATTTCTTCTCCTATCAATTATTACTTGGGAGAAGAAACCAACCCCCACCTCACTCCAACCTCCTTTCAGGTAGATGTGGGAGCATCTGGGGTCTTTGGGACAGACCCCCTCCCACCTGGGGTCTTTGGGATGAGCACATCGTGGATGGACACCGCCATGGCTTAGATTGTCACTCCCAGCCCAGCTCGGGGCCACTCACCTGCCACCGTCCCCCGTGGGAAGCTGCTCCACCCAGTGCCAGTAATCCCGTCTCCTGAAGCCCCAGGCTGGCTCTGTGGCAAGAAGGGAGCACAGGGCCCTTTGGTGTGGGCACCGGGAAGCTGCCACCCCCCACCCGGGCACAAAGAGCTACTCACGTCGTAGCCCCTTGCGCAGGATGCTCTCCAGCAGCTGGCAGAAGGAGGTGAGGTGCGGCGAGGCGTCCGTGCAGGGCCCCCCGCCCTCCCGCAGCCGCAGCACCCCGCCTGCGGTGGGGGGAGCATCAGCGCCCATGGGTGCCCCAGCCCGGAGCGGGGGGCACCCACGGGAACAGCCCTGTGCACACCCCCAGGGCGGGTCGCTGGTGCTGCGGGAGGTGCCCGACACGGCGCAGCATGCGACCCCGCGGCCGCAGCGGGCAGAAACTCCGGTAAACTTCCTCAAAGCCAAGGCCGGGGGCTAACAGCCGGTCAGGCGGCGGGGCTGGCCCTGCCACGGCGGCTCCCGGACCGGGAAACCCCCGCCCGGCCCCGTCGTCAGTCCGGCCAAACCGGTGCCGCTGCGCAGCGAAGGACCGGGCCCCGGGTGGGGGCTGCCGGGGGAGGCGGGTACCGACCCCGGGGGGCGGTGGGGAACCACGCTCACCTTTAAGGGCGCTCAGCAGCGGCTCCTTCCCGGCCATGGGCTCGGCCCCCCGGCCCGGGCGGTCCCGCGGCGGCGGCTCCGGGAGGGAATCGGCAACCGGGAACGGGCCCCGCCCCGGGAACGGATCGGCCCGGCCCCGCGGGGGGGGAAACCTCCCGGCTCACACCCACCTGCGGCTGCCTGCGGGCCGGGCACCTCGATAGGTGCAGCACAGACATTGATGCATATATACATACATGTACACGCATATAAAATAAATACATTGGTATATATTGGCATCAATCACATACATAACAGAGAGACAGGTGCACACATATACATGTGTATCTGCCCGCATATCAGGAGGTGATTCTATCCCTCTCCTCCACTCTGGTGAGACCCCACCTGGAGTATCGCATCCGGCTCTGGAGTCCTCAGCACAAGAAGGACATGGAGCTGTTGGAGCGGGGCCAGAGGAGGCCACAGAGATGCTGGGAGGGCTGGAGCCCCTCTGCCGTGAGGACAGGCTGAGAGAGCTGGGGGGGTTCAGCCTGGGGAAGAGAAGGCTCCGGGGAGACCTCAGAGCCCCTTCCAGTCCCTAAAGGGGCTCCAGGAGAGATGGGGAGGGACTCTGGATCAAGGAGCATAGTGATAGGACAAGGGGTAATGGTTTTAAACTGAAAGAGGGGAGATTTAGGTTAGATATTAAGGAGAAATTTTTCACTGAGGGCAATGAGCCCCTGGCCCAGGTTGCCCAGAGAAGCTGCGGCTGCCCCATCCCTGGAGGGGTTCAAGGCCAGGCTGGACGGGGCTTGGAGCAACCTGGGCTGGTGGGAGGTGTCCCTGCCCAGGGCAGGGGGTGGCACTGGGTGGCCTTTAAGGTCCCTTCCAACCCAAACCATTCTATGAGTCTATGATCCTATGATTCTACGTTCGAGCCCGGCCGCCGGCGGAGCGGGGCGGGGCGGGGCGGGACGGGGGGCGGTGCGGGACCGGGGGCGGAGCGGAGCGGCCATGGCGGAGGCGGTGGCGGTGGCGGAGCCCGGGTCTGTCCCGCTGCTGGCGGCCGCCCGCCGGGCGCACGGAGAGGCTTTCGGGGGGGCGGCGGTGCTGGCGGCGTGGGCCCCCGGCCGGGTCAACCTCATCGGCGAGCACACCGACTACAACGGCGGCTTCGTGCTGCCCATGGTAAGGGCCGTGCTCCGCCGCCCCGGCCCCGTGATCCCTCGGTGTCACCCTTCCGGGTCCCCCTTGCAGCCTCCGGGGGTTCCCGGCCGCCGTCTCCCCCCGCCTGCCCCAGGGTGTCCCACCGGGATCCACCACCCGGGGCCCTACGGGATCCCCTGGGATCCCCCTTTCACCATCCAACCCCCGGGATTCCCCCGCCCAGGACCCTGCGGGATCCCCCTTTCAGCATCCTGCCCCTGAATCCCCCGCCCAGGACCCTGCAGGGTCCACCGGGATCCCCCTTTCACCGTCCTGCCCCTGGGATCCCCCTGCCCAGGGCCCTGCGGGATCCCCCACCATGCCCAGGACCCCGGAGCATCAGGGGCAGCACCCTTCGGACCGGCTCCTAACTCACTGCAGAGGGGTGCAATTCCCCCTCCCCAGCCACCTCTTCGAAGGGTTGAAGCCTCTTTTCTGCAACCCCATCAAAAATTTCCCATCCCTGGAGAGTAAGGTTTTGGTGGCAGAGATGGCTTGAAGCAGCTGGGGCTTCCTGCCCTCCTTTGGCTTGGCAGGGGAGCCCCCTCTCAGTCCTAAATCAAACCTACAGCTAATTATTTTGAGGCCAAGGAGCGTGGGAGCAGGTCAGCTGAATTCCCCTGCAGGCAAGACAACTTCCCGAAACCTCATGTCCTTGTCATGGGTTTCCACTCCCCCGGAGCCTAGCAGCGGCTGAGCTGGGGTGGTTGATCACAACATTTTGGTGCTAAGACTGACCCTGTGTGGCATGAAATAGCCAGAACATTCAATGCTGTGACAAGCCGGAGCGTGCGGTGGCAGCTGGTGACTCTGCACGGGCAGAGTTAAGGGTAACAAGTGTCTGGTGCAGTCACAGCTGTCCCCTGCCACCAGTGGGGATGCTCCAAGGGATGCCGCAGGGTCTGAGCACACCTTCCCCCTGCCTCCCCAGGCCCTGCAGCTGGGGACGGTGCTGGTGGGATCCCCCACGCAGGACGGGACCATCTCCATCCTCACCACCTCGGCGGAGGCGGACGAGCCCCACAGGGTGCAGTTCCCGGCTCCCCGCCAAGGCAGCCCTCTGAGCCCGGGGCAGCCGCGCTGGGCCAACTACGTCAAGGGCGTCATCCAGCACTACCGGGGTAAGACCCAGGCTGCAGGGTGGGTTAGAGCCCCCTTCATGCGGGGCCGGTGCTTGGCACCAGGCTTTTGGCATGCTCCGGGGGTTCTTCCAGTGCCGGTACAATCCCGCAGCTGCTGCAGGACCAAGCTCCAGCAGAGATGCTTTCAGCTCCAAAGACCCCTGTGTTTGCGGGGGGATGCCCGGGTCACGGTCTGCCGTGGATCTCCCTGTGTTTTAAAACGGGATATCAGACAGGGGTTCCTCCATCGGGAGCCGGTTCGCCATGAGCTGTGGGGCACGGCAGCCCCCAGCCCTGCAGGGGCTCACGGCCCCCCTCCTCCCTTCTGTTCCCGCAGGTGGTCCCGTGCCGGGCTTCACCGCCGTGATAGCCAGTGACATCCCCCTGGGCGGTGGCCTCTCCAGCTCCGCCGCTCTGGAGGTGGCTACCTACACTTTCCTCCAGCAGCTCTGCCCTGGTAAGGCAGCAGTTGGTCCTGGCCCCAGGTGCCTCCATTCCCGGGTGGGAGCCGGGATGAGGAGGGTGCCTTTAGCAAGACCCCGCAGCCCTCAGGGAAACGCCGCTGTGGGGTGGGTCACAACCGCTTAGTGGAGCTGGCGCCACTCTGGCTGCAGGGCTGCTCCGGCTCACCTAGTAATGCCTCTAAAGCCCATGGACCATCAGGGATGAGAGGATGTTCTCTTGGGAGCAACTTCTCCCCACCCTCATGTCTCCAAAAATCTGAGACATCGGTGTCCAATTATTGCATCCAGCTGGATCCAGGGACCCACGCAGGCACAGGAGCAAGCACCTGCAGCTGATGCTTTAGCAAACCCCCATTCCATGGCAAAGCAACCCTTTACCTTCGTGTTTTCTCCCCTTATTCCAGGCAAGGGGCAAAGGTCCCAGAGCTGCTAACCTGCCTCTCTCTGCTCTGGCACAGATGACGGTGATTTGGTAGCCAAGGCACTGGCGTGCCAGAAAGCAGAGCACACGTTTGCCGGCATGCCCTGTGGGATCATGGACCAGTTCATATCCGTGATGGGCAAGGAAGGCCATGCGCTGCTCATTGACTGCAGGTCAGGGCCGAGCCCCGAGCTCGCTGTGCTGTGCCCGCCTCCTCGGGCAGGTGGGGACGAGCTGGTTCCATGGCCACGAAATAAATGCAGGAGTGCAGGGAGGGGTTAACCCCTGTAGCCAGCCCAAAATCTCATTGGGGGGCTGGGGTTCCCTACATTTTAATTCCTATGTCTTGATTTCTCCTCCTGCATCTTTTCTGCTACTTGCCTGGGTTGTCTTTCCCGCAAAGCTGATAGAGTCCATTATGGGACTAATAACTGGGAGTGAAATGCTCGAGCGAAATCCTAAACTCGATGGACTTTGCATCTGCGGAGGCAGGAGCTGCCTGCCACGTCACTTGGACGGCCGATGGCCGTAGCAGGCGGGGGGGCGGGCGCACGGCCCGTGCTGAGCTCTTGCTGCAGGTCCCTGGAGACCATCCTCGTCCCGCTGACTGACACCAGCTTGGCCGTCCTCATCACCAACTCCAACGTGCGGCACACACTGACGGGCAGCGAGTATCCCACACGCCGGCGGCAGTGCGAGGAGGCAGCGGCGGCGCTCGGCAAGGCCAGCCTGCGAGATGCCACCATGGCTGACCTGGAAGGTGGGGACGGTCCCTCCCTCGGCTCTGACCGCTCCTTGGGGCAGCAGGAGCTTGGTGCTCTATGGTGTGGGCTGAGACTGCGGGGCAGCACCCGGGGTGGGTGGATGCATGCACCGGGACAGGAGCATGCCATGAGTGGAGAAGCAGGGTTGCAGGATGCGGCTGTGCTCACCCCCAGCAGCATCCCGCAGACCAGAGCAGCTTTGCTGCAAGGATGTGCTTATCTCTGCAGCGGCCAGGAGCCGTCTGGGCGAGGAGGTGTACCGGCGGGCCAGGCACGTCGTCGGTGAGATAGCACGGACAGTCCAGGCAGCGCAAGCACTGCAGGACAGGGACTACAAGACATTTGGGAGGCTGATGGTGGAGAGTCACAACTCCCTGAGGTGAGGATGTACCACCCCTGGGCAGGGCAGGCTGCACTGGGGGCACTGATGTCAGGTTCTCAGGGGGTTCCCTTGCCAGTGGGGACAGCACTGGGGGCAGCCAGAGCCGTGTCCTGCCCAGTGTCTCTCACGGCTCAGTCTCCCAGGGAGTTTTAGGAGAAGCCCCGCAGGCTTCTGCACTGGGGGGTACTGGGATGAGGCAGGCAGTCGCATACGTTACAGAGCCGTGCTGTTACGGTAGCGCCCAGCCGGTCCCTGACGCTCGCAGCCTCGCTCATGTATACATGCACTTATAGGCAGGGAGCTGGACCGGGGTCTGTGGCATCCCGCATTGCTGCGGTTTGCTATGGCAATGCATGCACCAAGGCGTGTGTTTCAGCCGTTAGGGGTGCGAGGGCTATGGCTGGGGTGCAGGACAGGGCTGACCGTGGGTCTCCTCTCTCCAGGGACGACTACGAAGTGAGCTGCCCGGAGCTGGACGAGCTGGTAGCGGCAGCTCTGGAGGTCGATGGGGTTTACGGCAGCAGGATGACCGGGGGAGGCTTCGGAGGCTGCACGGTGACATTGCTGGAGGCTGGGGCTGCAGAGAGAGCCCAGCACCACATCCAGGTACGCGGCAGAAAAGTGCTGGGAGAATTGACTCAAAGATCCCAAGGAAACACTCAGGGGCATGGCCCGGGGACGCTGTTGGAGCTGTGCTCCTGAGGCACTCAGCGTTGGCGTAGCCCATCTGGTGCCACGCAGGGATAGCCCCAGGTCTGTCGATGCTACTAAGCTCTTGCAGTTCAGCATCGTGCTGGTCGCGCAGCACTGCCCAAGGACCTTACTGCATTGAGAAAGTGAGCAAAAAGGTGCTGGGTGAGCTTCAGGAAGGCTAAATCTATCTAGGGAAGAGCAATCCAAGCTGAGCTTAGGCAATGCTGAGTTTAAACCGGCACTTACAGCCCAGGAAAAATCTCAGTGCTGTCATCAATGTTCTCTAAATCAGCAGCTCAGCCTGCGCCAGGAGCTGAAAATGCCAGCAAAATGGGGGTGTCGGGAGATGGGGGCAGTGAACGAGGCAGCGCCTTATTTCGCTGCTGTATGAGATCATGGTGAGCCCTGTAAATTGTGGGGGGGATAAAGAAGGGGCAGAGGAAGGTGTCCGAAATGAGGAGAGACCGAAAGGACGCTGCCTCTGCCATCTGACGAGAAGCTGGGAGAGAGGGAACGTGACCAGGAGTTAAAAAAGAGCGGAGGGAGTAGATCGGGTGAGTGTGGAACTGACCCTCGCATCCTCCAAAATAAGAACCAGCGACCGCTGGGTGAGTGAGGAGGGAAACAGAGCCAAGGAAGCCCTGCGCAGGGCTGGCGGTGAGTTTTCTGCTGTCACCAGAGGCCGTGGAGGTTGGTGGCATCAGCAGGGTCAGAAAGGGGTTGGAAAAAGTCACAGAGAACAGTCCCTGAGGGGCTGCTGGAGGCTGAGCTTGGGGATGTGTTGATAGCCTCCCTGCCCCATGCTGTGGACGGCCCAAGGGACCCCAGGCAGTGGCCAGGACAGCACGCTGTCCCCCAGAAAAAACATCTGGAGGGGCAGCTGGGCCAGCTGCACGGCTGGGCTGGCCAGCAGGGCCGCAGCTCCAGCAGGTCTTGCCTGCACCAGCCCAAAAGCACCCCCCAGCCCAGGCACTTACTGCTCCTCTTGTCTCCTAGGAGAAATACAGCGGCACAGCCACCTTCTACCTCACCAAACCCTCCGGAGGGGCAAAGATCCTGCCCCTGTAGAGGAGCGACCGCCTCGCCTGGGCCGGGATCGCCTTCCTCCGAGAGGCGGCTGCTTTCCTGCCTTCACAAGGGAATCAATTTGTCTGCCTGCATCGTTTGCCTAATAAACACAAAACATTTGCACAGTCGTTCTGTGCCCGCCTGGGCTGAGCTCTGAGGCCAAAGTCACGGGGGACCTTTCCCCAGAGGAAACTGGTTGAAATCCAGTTTGCACCGGTGTAATGAGCCATTACCAGGGATGCGGGGTCCAGTAGTGCCTCTGGAGCTGCAGTCGCGGGAGGGGATGGCAGTGGAGCAGCAGCAGGCACTGATGCTTGGCAGAAGCCCCTGCTTTGGGTATCTGCTTCTTCATCTGTGTCCTTCACGTGCTGCTGCAGATGGAGGGGGGAAGATAATTTTATTTTTTTTTATATTTTTTTTTTTAAGAAACAAACAGGAAGAGGCGGACTGTAGAGAAAACATTTATTGAGTGCAATAGGAAGCCATCTGATCAAAGGCCCGCTGTCAGAGCAGGCTGCTGGATCCGCCCTTGGAAAGGCTGAAACACCACCAGCCCTAACGACCAGATGAAAATTAAGAAGTGAGGCTGTTCTAGTGCGAGGCATGGGGTTGGTGCGCAGCCGCCTGGTGCGTGGGGATGGCGTGACATCCTGGAGAGCAGCAGCTGTGCTTGGATAACAGGATACTCTTTGGTTAAAATGCTTGGAGGTGGGGGATCCCTTTTTAAGTGGTTTTCAGTGTTTACCCTGGACCACAAAGCACAGGGAAAGGGGCCTGGAGTCCTTGTGCAGGAGGAGACATGTCAGCTGGAGAGGAAAAACCCCGACCACAAAGGTGAGATGGGAACGGGGAGGCAGGCAGGCTAACACCACTGGTACGTGCTCAGGAAAAATAAGTGCTTCTTGAAGTCATGGTAGAACCACAGGGTTGGGTCAAGAGATACTTCACCAAGTTCAAAACTGACCTAGCTCCAGCTGCAGTCCTGGAGACTCCGGGGGACTTTACTCACCCATGCGCATCTTTGGCTCAAACATGGACAACCCGTCCCACTCAAGTGAACAGCCTGGAGAGGAGAGGGAGCTCTCGGTGGTGTCAGTGCTAGAAAAATCTTCTTCCGGGTCAAAAAAACCCCCCAACAACCAAACAAAGAAACCCAACAACAACAGAAAAAGAACAAAACAGCCCAAGTCCAGCGTCAGATCAAATCAGGCAGGCGCCACTGCCCGGGAGCCCAGGCAGCTGCTGTTTTGGTTGGAAGCTCTAATCCGGAATGGTGGCAGCTGCTGCATGGGGCGGGATCCTTGCTTTCGGCGGGCTCCTTGCCGGCTCCCGTGCGGCTGAAGCATGCCAGGGAAACACACTGTTCAGCAAGACACGGATCCCGATTGTTCTTGTTGGCAGAGGGCAGCGAGACGCCAAGTGTCATGCCCAGAGCCAGGAAACAAGGTCCAGCAAGGTCTCAGCTCAGCCCTGCATCCAGCACCGTCCAAGGAGAACGAGAGCCAGGGGCTGAAGGGGGCTCAGAGGCTCGCTCAGGATGATGAGAGCCCCTGCTGTTCTCAGGCTTGCTCCTCCCTCGTGTTTACTGAGGGATCACAGCTCCCTTTATAGACGTTGGTGTTGGGCAAAAGGGCTTTTTAAAAACACCCGACATCTTCTGCCACAAAACCTCACGCTCTCCACATCAGCCATGTAAGAAATCCCAGGCACCGTTCCCATCCCCGGGCATCACGGCCTGGGCCATCCCCATCCCTCATCTCCAGGCAGCTCCCAGCCCTTCTGCGCCTGTGCTGCGGCTGGAGGGCGCTTCGGCTGGTGGGTGCTGTGCAGGGAACCTTCTGCTGGAGGACATAAGGCCCAAGGCAGAGCCCAGCAGCTCATCAACAGGCTTTCCGCAGGGTTTAGTGGCCTTCGGATCAAGCCCTTAATTAATTTCTTCCAGTTATTCATGCTTCTCAGCAGCCACAGTCCCAGTGTAGCCTCAATATTCAGCATAGATCTCATCCACTTCAATATTTTTTTTTTATAAAATAATAAAATACATTTATATATATTTATATATATACTACGAAAACTGTACAATGTTTATGCAAAAAAAAAAAAAAATGCATCAGAGGCCATCCCGAGTAACGCTATACAAATGAAAGGCTATAGTTTGCTATCGTGGTACCAAATCTTAGCAGCGAAGAACAGACACAACTAGGTGCAGTAAGAAAGCATAGGTTACCCCAAACCCCCACCTTGCAGCTCTCATAAAAGACCAAACAGAACAAATCACCACCTCCAGTGGGCAGCCAAAGGTGCCGGAGAGCCCGAAGCAAAGATGGAAAGGATGACCTTCTGTAAATCAGGATGTTGTCAGCTGGGATCCTCTCGAAGCTGAGGACCTGAGAATAAATCATTCTGTTCCGTTTATATGGGGACTGGAGCCACCGAGACACCAGAATTTCTGCAGTTGCAGGTGTATTTGGATGGGGATGGGCATTGAAGACTGGTATTGGAGTGAGTGGTGATTGTTCATGGAAGACGTCCCCGTGGACTCTGCAGAACTGAGTCTCTGGAGAGCAGGACAGGGTGAACAAGCCCTGAAGGATGAGCACACACCTGATGACCCAACTGTGCCAGAGCTTTGAGTGCGCTGGGCTCCAAAGGAGACATCCAGAGCTTGAAGTGCTGCGGAGGAGCGCCCACAGGAGGAGCTGCCCAGGCAGCACCTGGATGAAGCACCCTTGGGTCATTCCACAAAGTCCTGCCACCTGAACGGCAGCGTCCCGCTGGCAGATGGCCTGCCCTGGCTCAGGCCTCGTAGAACTGCCTCTCCATCTGTTTGGTGAGGGTCCCGCTGGACATCACTGTCCGGCTCACGAACTCTTTGGTGACCTGTTTGGTGAGGGTGCTGCTGGCGCTCTCCACTCGCTGGGTCGTCATCAGCATGCCGTCTGCAGCAAGAAGCTCAGTGGTCAGGACACCGCGCAAAGTACGGGGTTACAGGATAAGGATCTGCTCTGCCTGATGATTCTGGCAGAGATTCCTCCCTAAATACCGCTTTCACCGATGGAAAACCTCTCCAGATCAAGTGATTCAGTACTTTGCTATGTCAGTCAGTAAGATGGATTTCCTAACGGCTCCCAAACTCTTTGTATTTCAGTGATTCCTCGAACTCAATGGGGACAACATGGGACAACTACACTGATGTAGTTAAATATGATCATCACACTTTTATGTTTTTTCCTGCTCTGAAGAGGTCTAACCTTGCAGGGAGAGTTATGATTTGGTCCCTAGTGGTAGTCCTGGTGGATTTTGAAAACTCAGCATTCCCCTCGTGACTGGGCGGCACATGGGAAATGACTGCAACTGCCTCTGGGGCAGAGCAGGGACATGGTGCAGGAAAGAGTCTGGTCCTCTTCATCCACCCCACCTGATGGACCCTCCCTCCCTGCCTTTTACTCTTGAGGTAAAAGCACCCTCAGACCTTTGAACAAGTAGAGTTGTTCTGTGCTTTCCAAGGGTTTCAAAGCAGACAGTGAGCCCCTACCTGTGAAGTGGGGATCCAGGGAGGAATGGCTGATGCTGGTTTTGGTGGTGTATTCGGTGGGGAAGTTATACACTTCTTCTCTCATGTACTGCTGCCCTCCAAACTGGGAGAAAGTGCCTGGGGAGAAGGAAAAGGGACAAGTCAGCCAGGAAACAAGGAAATTCCAACTCCTCAACCCTGCACAGTGAGCATCAACAGTCATCTCAGGAGGTTCCTCTTGCTGACATCAGAGACAGGTTTAGGAGGAACTGGGAGGACTGGGAAGGTCTTACGCCTGTCCAGTGTAAGAAGTTGCCTCCAGGTATGTGTACAACCAGGTATGAGACAGAAATTTCATAATAAATTAAACACAGGCAGGTTCTCACGATCCTCCCTCATTCAGTGTATCAGGACTGAGACGGTGCTCACAAGGCACAGCATTGTCTTCATGGAAGACAATGTCTCCATGTCTTTCATGGAAAATGGAGTCACCACCAGAGCTGGAAAGGGACTCCGGGAGTTGTGTTCCCTGCTCTAAGATGTTTATCTTTCCACCTCCACAAAGCCATGGTACTGTACCTCCATCCTGAGATTCGATGGTGATGATGCCTTCTCTCTCTGGCCCAAAGCCTTGGGTGGTCTTGGCTTGCACTTTGAACTTGTATGGGACGTTCTCACTCAGGTGGGGCACAGTAAGGGTAGTTTCTGGATTGTCTCCTTCAACATAGATATTCCTGGGCTCCCCTAATCCACACAGAGATACCAACGGTGAAGACAGGCAGGAGCAATGGTCCCTCCAAACACACACAACTCTGGCTGTTGTCTTTGTTTTCCCTAAGTTTTATGCCACCAACAGACTGTACAACCTCATCACCCAGTTCTATGAAGGGTTAAGGCACGGCTATTTTAGTACAGTGTTGATCCTCAACAAACCTCCACTGGGTTTGGGTTGTAATATGCTACCTCCTCCCACTACATTTGTTACACCAGGCCATGCAATGACACAAAGCATTGGGGTCCAGCAGCTCCCAGGCTCATGGAATCAGCCTCATGTCCCCAGTTTGTCCACACCGATGTAAGCAGACAACTTTGTTGTTTGTCCCAGGAAAAATGCAGCAAGTTGCTGCCTTTGATGGAGGTATCTTGTGTTCTACACAGCAAACTGGTCTTCCAGAGCCTGATACCATACCTCCTCCATGCAGCATCTCACAGGTGACCATGTAGCCCAAGATGGACCCATTGGGCTTGCGGGGTCTTTCCCAGCTGAGCTGCAGGGAGTCAGGGCTGAGGGCAGTGAAAACCAGTGGTCCGGGGGCACTGGGTGTGCTCAGCGTGAAGGGTGAACCTGCAGGGGCATGAGTAAGAGGTCAGTATCGAAGAAGGTGGTGAGGAGGCGCCTGGGAGGGGTCTGCACGCAGCATTTATGAAATGAACTGGAAAGTCTCAGCTATCTAGACAGCTAGTGGAAGGTGAGTGCATGGGGAAAATGTCCTATTTCAAAATGAAAGGAAAGAAAGGAGAGCTCAGTATGTAGTAAGGAGTGAGAAAACAGCAAGGCCACCACTATAGACAACAGCAAAGACATCAGTGCCCCCTTTCCCCCTTCCCCCATCCACCTCACCTGGTACAGGGCTGAGTGGGCTTTGTGGGTCCACCTGAGACTCTATGGTGATGACTCCTTCCCTCTCAGGGCCCCAGCCTTCCTCGCTCTGTGCCTTCACCTTGAAGATGTAGGAGTGGTTGGGCAGCAGGTCCTCCACCACCACCGAGTTCTGGCAGGGGTTGGGAATGGTGAGTCGGTGCACCTCTCCTGGGACACACAGGGAAAGGAGACATCAGCTCCATGTTGCAGGCACAAAGGCAGCACTGTGGCTTTCACCTACACTCTACCTCAAATGAACTGCCTGGAAAAGTCATCCAGGGCCCTTTTCCTCAGTCACATCCATCACACCTCGCCACCAACAACTGCTAGTGCAGGATGAGATGTTGTTCCAAAAAAGGCTTAGGGCAAACAACAACTTATTGAAAACTCATGAATTTTCAGCCAAAGAGAATTACATTTTCACTAACATTGCCCCAAGTTTCATGTAAAAATAAGAGATTTTCATTGCAATCCTTCCTCCAGGTCCAACTTGACAAAAAATCCTTCAACTAAGATGTTAGGGCTGGTGAAGAAGGAGTCCAAGGTTTTTTGGAGGAGGGGTGACTCCACAAGCAACGCCAGGAATTGTCGCTCCCAGCAGAAATGGGGAATGAGAGCTGTGGGGTAGCTGAGACATTTCCTCAAGGCTACACAAAAAGCAGAGCTGGGACCAGTCGGTTGAGGTTGGAAGGGACCTCTGGAGGTCATCTGATCCAACATCCCCTGCTCAAGCAGGGTTAATCCAGAGCCAGTTGCCCAAGAGAAGACCTGGGCCACACTTTCCGCCCCCAGAAACTCCCACCACCAACTGCCCGGTGGGCACCTGCTGACTGTTCACTGACCTCCATTGAGGAGCTGGTACTGCACGCTGTAGCCCTGCACCTCCTTCTCGCAGTGCGGCTCCTGCCAGCTCACCTTCAGGGAGGTGGGTCCCAGGGCGGAGAACACCAGGCGTGTGGGGGTGTCGGGGACACCCAGTGGCAGCCTGGAGTCTGAGACAAAAAGGGAACGTCAGGGTGGAGATTTGGAGGCTGTGGGTTAAGGGGGCTGAGGGAGAGGAGGGAGTGGCCCGCGCAAGCGTGGGATGGTCCTGATGGTCTGGGGAAAATGTGATAAGAGGTCACCTCTGCAAGCTGGCCCATCACAAGGGGCGACTGGCTGGCTCTGCACACCTACAGTGACGTGCCATGGCCTTGGGGTGCTAACCTTGTGTGGGATAAGTCAAGGCAAGCTTCGTGCCCCCGTGGTAGAGAGAGCAGAGCAGGGGCTCAGGTGCTGTGTGTGGCCCCCTCACTAACCCCGAAGCACCCTGTCCAGTCTGCCAGGAGCTTCACAGGCATCTTCAAATGTTGCTCAGTTAAGATTGGCCTTAGTCTATAGCTAAAGCAACCCGACACCTCCAGGGACTGTTGAAGGGGATGGAGGCAGCTGGGGCCAGGTCTGGGTGTTCTTGTTTCCTCCCAACTCAGCCCACTGGGACACAAGGCTCGTGGCAAGCACAGCAGCCTCCCAGGTGACACTCAGGGACTGAAGCCTCTCATTGATATGGGCTTTGGCCAAGGAGCTTGCAGAGGGACATCTCATATGGAGCACACGTTCTCCCCAAGAGTCCTCCAAAGGCCTGTGGGATAAGACTGAGAACAACAAGCTTGTTAGGAATGAAGAGGACGGAATCAATGAGCTGATCAGCCCATTAAAGCATGGTGGCAGCAGTGGTGAGTGTTAATCAGCTCAGGTGGGTTGAAACACAGCTGAAGTCACCTGCAAATGGAAAGGTGGTGTGATGGAGGCACGGTCCGGGTCAAGAGGAAGATCAGTGCGGCACACAGCAAGCCATGGAGAGAGGGTTTAGGTGGAGTAGTGAATGGTAATAGCTCATGGATGGCCGGTGGCTTGGCTGTTATGGGATGCATGGCTGGGAGGAGACACTGGACAAAGCTGTACCTATGTACTTGCAAATCCCCGCGGACCCATCAGTCATGATTATAGAGTCCCGAAAGCCAGTGCTGGGGTAGTAACCCTTCACCTTTGCCCTGCTCCTGAAACCCACATCCCGGGGCCGTGGGATTGTCCTCCCAGCATCTTCATGGATGGGAGGGAGGAATCTCCCCGGGTAATCTACAGAAGCGGTGCAAAAGAAAGAGAAAAACACCATTGGAGACTTCAGAGCAGGTTCAGCCCGAGTGGTGGCTCCTGCAGAGGTGACTTTTTAAGGCTCAGATTTGAAGAGCCTTTTAACAACCTTCTGTCAGCACCAGCTGATGTACATGTGTGGAACTGAAAGGCAACCATGCTGCTAGTGTTAGAAGATGACACATATGCTCTTCCCAGAGTGCTTTGCGGTATGAGAATAAGGATGTAGCTCCCTTTCCCTAGCACTCTGCACATGAGGGATGGGAACCCTTTCCACACTGGTCTGGGAGCAGGGTGGCCTTAGCAAAGCACCTACACATCAGTGGTGAGGATATGACTTTCCAGATCTGTGGTTCATAGGCCCCCTTAGCTGTGAGCACAGTCCTCACCCCAACAGGACTTGCAGGGCATGGGTCCGAAAACAGCCGTGGGGGTGGAAGGAAAGGACAGGTTCCATCACCACAGTACTCACCATGCCCCATTAGCATCGTGGAGTAGTCTCTTGTCAGTGAGGAGCTCCCCATCACCCTGTGCTCCTGCTGCATGTGTGAGCTCAGTTGGTGGTAGCTGGTGTTTGTTGTCCTCGTCAGTGTGCCACTGCCACTGCCAGGGAAGGAGAAGTCCACTCGGCCATTCAGCAAGTGCTCTGTGAAAGAGGGCACACCATGAGGAACGTGACTGTGGACAGGGCTGCTGCTCCAGTTTCCATGGGGAGGAAGCAGGAGGCATCATGGTGCGCCCTGCCTCGGCTGCATCCCAGCTTCAGCATCTGGAAAGTCACTCTGGAGTGCTACATCTAGAACAAGCCACAACCACCCAACGCAATGACGGGGAAACAAATAAGTAAACAGAGACTTTGTTCTACACCCAGCACCAGAGACACCCATGGTGCCCAAAGTAACTCCAGACCTCGGCCTCGCTGGGGCACTGCCTTGTGGATCTCACCGTGTTCTCTTACATCTCTCCTTTGACGCAAATACAGGTATATAATTTCAGATTTAAAAAGAAAGTGGAAGAAAAACAGCCCTTTATGGAGGCTGTTTCTCCAAATCTCACTCTGGATCCTGTCTCAGCTGGTTCTGAAAAGCAAACTCTGATCCATTGTTCTGGTCCTTGACAAACCCCCATCCCTTCCCAGCAGGCCAGGAGAGATCAGCTACCCATGAGAGAGTGATTTCTGTTTAAAAGTCCAGCAGATCTGCCCCAGAAGCTCGGGGTGCTTAATTAAGGTGAGGAGCTGCCCTTGGAGGTGGCACTTAGTAGGTATCATCTGAGTTTGCTCCTGCCTCGAAGGTCCAGCCTTTTGTAGAAGCAACTTGCTAGCAGGCTCCCAAGTCCGTGCCGAGATGGGGGTTACCTTGACACTCTTGTGAGGAGACACACCAGGACAAGGTTTTGAAGCAGACTACATCATGTGAACAGTGCATCACGCCAACACAAGGATGGGCACACAAGGAGAGGAAGGGAACATGTACTGGGCCCCATGGCTCGGAGCAGGACGAGACAGGACACTCAGTGCCATAACGAAGCCGTCCTTCACCTGCTTGGGGCCGGGGCGTCCCACTCCTCCTCAGGCTGCCAGTAGCCATGTCACTGTCCTCCTCGTGGAGGAGACCCTCGGTGTCTGAGGAGAGGTGGCTGCTGCCAGAGAGGCGGGGAATGGTTTCAGGTGGCAGCCTCCAGGTGATGCGGCGAAGATCCAAGTCTTCTCCCAGCAACTGCACATATTTCCACCTGGAGCCTTTTGGGACAACGCAAGCACTGGTGTTGGCATGATCTGCAGGGCACAGAGTGGGCTACCCACCGCTTTTGTGCCACTTGCTGGGGAGGGGAAGGGGCAGGCGCCAGTGGGAAAGACACCCCTTCACAGCCCATCTTGCCAAGTGTTGGCTGATGAGTTCAGGCAGTGCAACCGTCGTGTGACTGGTAGATGGAGGATGGTGGGAACATGACATACACGGGGTTCCTCAACCCCAGGGATGTTTTCCAGCCCCGTGTCCATCATGACAAAAGGTGAGTGTCAAAGTCCCACCACACGCCTGTCCCTCTCATGAAGAGTCTGTGACAATTGTCCTCTGATCAGGAGAGGTTTCCTCACTCCTTAGTGTGCACTCAGGATGGTCGGACTCTTGGTGTTACCCCTCTGAAAGGACCAAGGACTCACTCGTGGATCTGGTGAACCCCCCTAGGGAAGACCCTCCAAATCCTACTGATAAGACTCATCATTTCACTTATGGCCCATCTTCCTCTCATTGTCCCAGTACAAGACAAGAGAGTCAGCCTCATTCAGAGAGTGAAGTGATGGAGGAAGAGAGGCCAGTGCCTTCCCAGCACTTGGTGAGTTCCCTCCTGTTGGCTTGGCCAAGACGCTGAGCATCCAAGGGACTCAGAGATCTGTGCCTTGCCAGTGCTTGTTTGCTGACGGTAACTCTCGTGGTCCAGCCAAATGGCAACAGGAAGGGAAGATGAGCAGGGAGAGCCATGAAAAGCTCCTCTCCCACCCCACGTTGAGATTTCTCCTTGCCTCATGGCTAAGAAAAGGAGGGACTGGTCTTATTTACACTATGACTAGTGAAGACTAGTCAAGTGTTCCCATAGATGCAGCTACTGTGCTTTGGAAAGGCTGATCACCATCTCCATGACTTGGATCTCCCCATCTCCCTGAGGAGGAAAGGAGCAGTGAAGCTCATTGCTGAAAGCTGTTGTTAAAGAAAATGAATGTTAAAAATGACCTTTGCAAAACTCAGAGCAAAGTACCTGAATCGTCAGAGACACTGGGATGCTTGCTGCCAGCTGGAGAGCGAAGCACATCTGCACTGTACATCAGGTAGCTGTCGTAGTCCTCACCTCCCTCTGCATCAATGATGGGGACGTCAGGGATGATGGGGACTGAAGGAGAGGTGGAAAGTGCCATTAAACAAGCAGCTCAAAACCACACAGGCCTCCCACGCTCAGGCTGGCCTTCAGCATTCAGCAGGTTGGCTGGTGCCGTAGAGTGAGCAGGATGTGGAGAAGCAGCTGGGATGATGCGGAGCACTCCCCAGCACTGCTCCTGTCCCCCCATTCCCACCCAGGCACGGCAGTAACTCACTGGACATCGGGCGCTTGGGCTGCGTAGCAAGGTTGATGGTGGCTTCTCTCTCAGGTCCCCAGCCAGCACCATTTCTGGCCTTCACCATGTAGCGATAGGGCTGGGACTCCCTCAGGTTTTCTATCAGCACCATGCGCTTCTTTGGGTCTTCAACCAGCACCTTCTTCATTGGGCCAATGGGTACTGCAAATATGGGTATGCCTATCACCCACAAGGTCACGAGACACAGAGGACCCCCACAGCACCCCACCCTTGGCCAACAGGCTCGCTGAGGTTTGGTGTCAGGACACAGCCTGGCTCTGGGACAAGGTGCAGCAGCTATTTGGGCTGCTCATGACAAGCATGACATCGTCTCGGGGAAATGTCCAAACTGAATGCTGAAGTCAACCTACAGCAGAGGTCTCCTGTTACCGGTGTGTCACCAAATAACAACTTCCTGGCACCCTAGCCCTAGGTCTAGACCTATGAACTAAGTTTTTAAGATGAAAAAAACCACAAAACACTATGGAAGTGAATGGGAACCGAGTGTGCTTTGGGCTTTTCAGGATTAAATCCTGAGCGGTGATTTTTCTGTACTCCTTCCATCAAGAAGTGACCCCTCCAGATCGCAGTTTTCACAGGAAACATGCTTGGAGCTGTTCTGGTTCTGCTGCTGCTTGGGATTGGCCCATCCTTGGGAAAGTGTACTCCAGCCCCTCAGCCTGACTGGACTGCTCTGGTCAGAAAATGAGCTCTTACCGTTGTCCTCGTTGACGAGTCCGTAACTGACTTCATAAGCCGTGATCTCCCCATTGGTTTCTGCAGGCTCAGCCCAGCTCAGCTGCGTCACGGTGGAAGACACGACATTGAAAGCCAAGCGTCCTGGCTCGCTGGGGACTGGAAAGGCAAGAGCAAAGGGTCCAGGTTACTGAAAGTTGGGAGCGAGTGCACGCAGATGCCCAGATCTCCCTGGATCACAGCTGGGACACAGTGGGAGCCGCTCCATGCTTGTCCCCAAGACTATCAGAAGCTCAGGGTCGGAGCCCTGACCCCATGCTGGGTTCACAGGCACCAACTTGCTCCACATAGTGGGAAGCAAAGTGCAGAGTCACTCACCCTCCTCAAGTGTGCGGCAGTGGATGATGTCGGAGTAAGCCCCTTCACCCATGGCATTGTAGGCGCAGACTTGCATCTCGTAGTCACAGAAGGGGTAGAGGTTACTCAGCTCTGCTGATAGGGCTTTGACATCGATGAGACGGGCTTCTGACTCGGGGTCTCCTTGGATCCAGTATTTCACCTGGCAAAGCAAGAGCAAGCCATGATTCCTTCAGATCCTCACCATAATGGGTGAGAAATTCCCCATCTCTTATTAGATCTGCTCTGAGAAAGCCAGGGTGTTGTGCCATTCTTCTGAAATGGGAGGCCAGAACAGTCTGGGTATTTCACGGTGTGTGATGGAAAGGGAGAGAACCCACCAGGAATCTTTCCTGCAAATCCCACATCCACCCAGCCATGGTCCCTCACGGATGGAGGGGGCCAGAAGGGGTGAGCTTGCTCCCTCTCTTGGGCGTCTTCTCCCCATCCCTTCAGCACAAATGACTGCATGTGTGTGAAACCCACACCCTCCCCTGGGATTCACTCCCCCCTTACCTTATACCCCAGAGGTTTTCCCGGTGGAGGAAACCAGTTGAAGCGGATTTCCCTGGAGCTGAGAGCGTCAGCGTTGGGATTAAGCGGTGCACTCAGGCGGCCTTTGGGGGACTGCGAGACCTGTCCCAGGCCAGTCATCAAGGGGACACCATCCACCACCTCTGCAGACACAAGGAAGAAAGGTCACATCAGTGCTAGCCCCCCACATGGAAAGAAAAGAAGGAAGTGTGCCTCTCTCCAGCACCGCCCTGCCATCCTGAGCGAGCCTCAAAGAATTTCTGAGGGGTAGATCCCCATCATAGGGAAGGGAAACTGAGGCACTTGGTGATGACTTCCCCCAAAGCCACGCAGCAAGCTGGCATGAGAGTTGGGCTCAGAATCCCCGAGTCCTGCACCTCCTGCTGCTTCTCACAGGCTTCCCAGGTACAAAGAAATGAAGAGACCACCTTCTTGCCTCTGAAAATCTTTAGCTTTGTCTGAATGTATTTAATAACTTCCTGATCAGTTGCTTTGTGCAACCACGAAAGAAGACAGAGATTGGCAGAGCCTTCTCGAGTCACCCAGTTGCTTCTCCTGGAAACCCACCAAGTCCAGCCGAGAGCTCTCTGGAGCCTCTCCAGCCCCAGTGCCTGCCCCTGAAGTGGTTCTGGTTGTCCAGTCACAAGGGACTTTCTTGTACCTCCAGCATTCATGTCCAGCACTGTGATAAATACCTTTACGTTATCGACCCACTTGATGACAACCTTTACAGTTTTGCTTGTCCAGCCCCAGGAAGCACCAAGCACAGCTCCTGGCAAGTCCCGCCTCTCCCCTATTTTTATAGCTTTTTTATTCAAATCCCCAAGGAAAATGAATGAAGGATCCACTCTATTCCCTTTTGCGAGGTAGATTATCCATCTTCTTCCCACCCACTGTCTATACCCACTAACGCCTCTAGAGGGAGGCCCAAATCTACTGCTCGGAGCTGGAGGAACCTCCTCATTGCCGCTTTTTGGGTGAGGAGCAGGGCTGGAGCTCTGTGCACCGCTTCGGGCTGAGCTGGTCCGGTGTGGGGGTCCCACACCCCCTGCTGCCATTTCCCACCACCTGGCTGCCAGCCCCTAACCTGGGTCCGCGATGGTCACCGTGGTCTGGGGGTATCGCCCGATCTTGGCGCCGTGCTTGGGATGGAGGAGGTCGATGGCGAACTGCTTGAGCTGGCAGTTGTGTAAGAGGGTATCTATTTCAGTCAGCTCCAGCAAGGGGACCTGCACCTCCTTTCGGGTCTCTCCGGGCTGGAAGACCAGGTCACCCTCTGTGAAGGTGTAGTCCTGGAGGAGAAGGAAGAGGTGAGTGATTACAGCCCACAGCATCCACAAGAAGGCTCCCAGAGATCTCCCCTCATCTCCCAGTGAATCCCCACTTGCCTCCCAAGTGCCTACAGCTCAGGGAGCAGCCAGTACCCTCTGCCCCTGGTACCGGCAGCCTCTCAGGCCCCTGAGGCACAGGGAACAAAGGATGGAGGGGAATTAGCCCTTGTGCTAACTTCAAGCCCTGGGTTTCCTCTCTCCCACATCCCCCTTTGAGATTGACCAGCTGCTCCTACGCAGCCCCAGGGTCAGTTCCTTCCCACCGCTCTGTGCCCGCTCATTCCTGCCTGCCAAGGCCAGGAGCATCACCCTTACCCTGCCATTCTTGGCGGTGAGATCCCGGGTCCTGTAGGTAACTTGGGATTTCCCGTTTTCTATGATCTCCCGGAGGACAGGGATCTTGGCCAGCTTATCAAAGCGGCTGTGGGAATAGGCTGGCTGCAAGAAGGTGATGAGGCTGCTGGCTGGAAGGGGCAGGAGAGAAGGAACATGTAGAGAAAATACATGAAGAATCGTACTACAAACACACAGGTGTCCTCCCTGAACAGAGTTCCTATCACCCGTGGGTCTGAACGGTGTATGAAATATTACTGCATGGGCTGGAGACTTTACCACTCCTGACTCGAGCTCCCTGCTCAAAACAACCAGACGGGAAGCAGAGGCAAACTGCTGGGGCCGTTCACCTGCCCCAGGCACAGCATAACAGCAAAGAGGTTTTACTTCACTCCAGTGACCTATGAACCGGAGCAGCAGAGACATATGGTCAAACCTGGATCTGCCATGGAATTGGTAGCATTTAAACTTGTGATGGTCAAATATTTGGTCTCTGTCACCAGGGATGATGACCCTTCTTTAGAGCTTTAAAAGTTTCCTTAGTTTAGACCCAGGTGATTTAAGACAGGAGTCACCAAGCAAGTCTCTGGTCTGTCATCTGGGGGAGCTCAGATACACAGGCTGTGCCTTCCTTAGAAACCACCTGAGTCCATCTGGGCATGGGACATTCAAACACAAACACCCTTCACCTTGTTCTTTGATGATGGTGATGTTGACAAGCCGGCGTCCAATCTCTGCGATGCCAGTGGGGACATCAATGGCCTCCACCTGCAGCTGCTTCTCATCGTCATCATCCTCCCTGATGAAAAGTGGGACACGGACATCCACCAGCTCCACAGACTCTTGAAACTCCACCATCCCGTGAGCATCTGGGGGAAGGATCAATGGTGAGAGGTGGGAAATGTCCCCCCTGCCCAGCCAGGAGGCAGCGCTGGGCTCTGCTCCCTACCTTGGTCTGAGGTCACGGTGTAATAACCCGGTGAAACCTTCAGGTCATTGAAAGTCTCGTGGGAAACGTGCTTTTCCACCACTTTGATGATCTCTGGTTTGGCTGAGCGAGGGGCAGTGAGCACCGTGTCCACAATGGTGTGGTCCTGCCTGTGACGGGTGGGAAGAGAAAGCCAGGTAAGAGCTGAGGGCAGGGTTGCTCATCTCACATAGCAGCCGGAGGGGCTAACGAGTGCGTGGGGCATTCGGTCACCCCACGCGTGTGTGTACAAAGAAGAAGACGCAGCACAAGAGGGGGCTGCTAGTTCCTCTTACCTTTTCCCAGAATTGGGCTGTAACCTGGGGTGGGAAATAAAAAAAAAAAAAAGAAAAAAAAAAATCAGAGTGACTAACACATGTGGGGAGACAAAGTTCTGCGTGAATCACAGCCCTGTGCAGGTCTGAGCTGCGGCAGCTGCCCTGCGGGCGCCAACCCATCCCGCAGAGCCCGTGGCCCCATCACATGTTCCCTCCTGCCTGGCAGCTCCCTCCACCCCTGGGTTTCCCAATGTAATGAGGAACGTGCCCACAGGGATCACATCTGGTCAGAGCCGTGGGGAAGGGCTAACACTCCGTGCTCAGCGCTGGCATCCCCAGACTCCTCCGTCCTGCCCCAGGCACTCCTAACTCTGCACAGGGCTGAAACTTGTGAAATCAGTGGGAATTTTCCCATTGAGCAGCAGGTGACAGGGATTTGTCCCTGTCTGGAGGAGTCTCAGGTCCAAAGCCAGATGCCGCCGAGATCACCAGCACAGCCGGGTGGGCTCTGCTCTGCAGCCCTGGGCGGGTGAAGCACCACACACGAGGATGTCTCACAGCCCACGCTCCCTCCCAGCATCCCGGATTTCACACCCCAGCCCTCAGGTCCGCTCCCTCACCAGCAGTGCCCTGGGGGAACACTGCCCTGCAGGAGGTGTCTCACGCTCTGACTCACCTGAACTTGGTCTGCTGAACCTTGTGGCAGCCGGGGATGCGCTTGAAAACCTCGTTCAGCTGCAAGGAGCAAGAGAGACTTTCACAACACAGCCCTTGCGGAACAGGGATGTGTTCGGCGAGCAGATGTTGCTGCCAGCAAACACGAGAGTCCTCTGGCCACCCCTGGGTCCTCCCCGCTCGCCCTGCCGCAGCAGGCAGAGACCGCCACAGGGCTTCTCTCCAGGACATGGCAAGAAGCTCTGAACTGAAGCCAAACAGGAGCTTCAGACCACGTGCTCCGAAGCAAACCTCAGATCTCATCAATGTGACGCTTTGATAATTCTCACAATTGTGATCTTAAAGGTTGTGCTTTCTTTGAGAAAGAGGAAAAATTGCTTCTTGCTTTCCAGAGCTGCGTGGACGCACAGGGATGGGGCGCTCCCCCTTCCCCAGCATTGCAGACACCCCACAGTGTGGTGTCCCCCAGTCCCACCCCAGGCCCCCCTCGTGCCCAGGCTCGTACATTCTCATCGACTTCCTTGCGCAGCTGCTCACACTCCCGGGTGTCCGGCTTCACCAGGTTCTGCGTGAAAAGCCGTGTCAGCCTCAGAGACAGCCCATAGGGAACTGGAAACAGAAATTCCCAAGTCAAACTCCTTCCTTCTTAGTGAAATAACCCAGACGAAAGCTGGAAGCATGGGGACACGCATGATGCTCAGTGTCCAGATCCTGCATTGCTAGCACCCAAACCCCATATCACCAACAGAGAAAACACGTGGAGAACTAGAGGGATAACTGGGAAGCTCTCTGCCAGACCCAGCAATGGAAATGGTGCCCAGTGGCGGCTCTGGACTGATGAGGCAGCAAAATCAAGGCTGGGTCACTAAGCTAATGAGACTAAGACATGGCCAGACTGTCAGGAGGTCTCCAAGGCTACAGGGCTGGACGCAGGAAGGTGCTGCTCAGCTTCCCCCAGGATGGAAGCAGATGAAGGGACACCCCCCCCTTTGCAATCCGGCTTGGAGGTAACACCATGGCTGCTGGAGCTGGGGCCACCACTGAGGGTTTGTGTCCTTTAAAGCACCCGGAGCACCTCCTCTATGCGCTGTTCCTCAGACGTGGCACTCACTGAGATCTTTGGGGTTGGTGGCAGCGAGGGAGGTTAAGCCCTGCTTGTGAACGTTGTTGTTGATCTTCCAGCGGATGGTGTCCCGACCTTTGAGGGACCCACTGCGGACCATAGGGGTGTCCAGGTGGTCGGAGGACATGAGGCTGTGGCGAAGCATGTAGTGGTCCTCCTTGAAGCCAACGGTGCGACCTGCAGAACCAGGGGCAGTGTCAGAGTCTGGGCAGATCGGGACAACACTAGCCATCAACTTCCCAACACTGGAGACTTTGTTCCGGGGAATTTTTGGGGCTTGTTTGGATGTCAGGAGTGGAGTGGGGTGGAGAGGGCAAAGGCCGTCCATGAGTGAGGAGAGCACATCACACCAGCTAGGCATTACAAGGGACACTGGTCAGGGGAGAGCCAGCAGTGGGATTCCCAGCAGGGCACACCAGGGTGTGGGGCAGGGGGGAGCAGTGGAGCAGCAGCTCAAGGGCTCCCTGGCTTAGGCTCTCTTCTAGGAGCTTATCCCCCGATCCACCTCCCCAGCTAAGAGAGGAGGAGGAGGGACACTTATCCCAGCACACACACCCCCACATGGATCCCTCTCCCCCCAGTCCCAAGGGCTGGTACCTCGTGCGCAGCAGGGAAGCAGGGCCAGGCAAGCCTAGAAAACAAGTGGACAAAGACACAATCACTTTGCGGCCCAGGGCAAAACCCCCCACGTCTCCACCTGGGAGGATTCACAGCAGCAGGGAGGGTTGGGCACTGGATGGGTAGGGGTCTGGAAGCTGATTTTAGCCAGATATCACTTCAGTGGGGAAATCCCACAGCAACTTCTGTCGACAACAGCAGACATGCTGGATACGACTGGGATCCAGCCCCTGCCAATCTGGCCATGCTGGAGGCTGGGTGGATTCTGGAAATTTGTCATGGTTTTGGCCTTTATCTGGTCCTCTCCCCAGGCTGGGGCAGTCAGCTGAGGCACTCACCTTGCAGCAGGCGCAGAACTTCCAGCAGAGCAGCAGCAGCAGCCCCAGGAGCAGGATGAGGAAGATGAGCAGAGGGATGAGCCAGAGGAAGCTCCCCGGCGGGCACTCTGCAAGCGACAGCAATGTCACTCCCGGGCATCAGCCCCCTGCCTGGGGCGTGCAGGGAGGGAGCAGGCAGGGACAGAGAGGAAAGGCTGGACCACAGCTCTTTGAGGGATGGAGCAGCCCGGTTAACCTTGGGAATGGCTTTCTTGGCGCTCACAATGAAAAGTGCTGTTCAGGGAGAACTATCCCACCTCTCTGCTCGCATCCAGCCACCCCAAGGGGCTCTTCAGCACCTCGCATCTCTCCCCGCCCATGCCGGCAGTGGGAAGGCACTGAGCTCTAAAGATGCTGGTCTCTGAGGATGCTACTCTCTACACTCTGCAGTTCAGGTGACAGCCAATGTCACTCACCCCTGACACTGCCTGCAGCTGACCCTGCCCAGGGACACAGCAAAGGGACAAAGCGGGGATCGGAGGTGCTGTGGAGCAGGTCACTGCTGATCCAGACCCCAGGCTAAGCATCCCCTCCTGCCGGGTCCCTGCTCACCTTTTTTCTTCTGCACGTGGACGGTGGTGTTGGGGAGGATGGTGGGGTCTCCCTCCAGGGTGTAGTGGTACGTGCAATCGTCCTCCTCATCCTGGAATGAGCAGTACTCGCTGGCCTCCTCTGCAGAGCGAGGGGACATGGTTGCAAAGTCATCAGGACCAGAAAAAGCTTGGGGACCAGCCCCACATGCACACACACATGGGGCAGGGCCCATGGGAGACACACCGCACCCAGCTCTGCTTCTCCCAGTACCTTTCTTCAGCTCTTCCACCATCTGGATCTGGAGGTGGCACTTGCTGCAGTTCCCTTTCATGTTGCCGGTTCCCCAGGCCTGGCAGCGAACGCAGTCCCGGATGCTCTCACACACCGCCTGGAAGCCCTGGACAGAGAGGTGGGATCGTCAGGAGACAGCCCACGGGGAGCAAGGGAGGACATCGCCTCCAAAAGGCAGAGCTGGAGAGGCAACGCTGCATCCTCACCGCGGTGCCAGGGCAAGGCCAAAAAGGGGAATCACCGAGAACAAGCAGCTAACGAAGGCTTTACAAGCCCAGGAGCCCAGCACAGCCGTCTCCAAAATCTCTTACACCAACAGCCTGCATTTGGGCAGCAATTAGGATCTTTCTCCAAGGGTTTTAGGTGGCCTTAACAAAATAAAACCAAGCCAGCTTTCTTCACTCCTGCTCTGGCATTAGCCCATATTTGTCAATGGGGAGACTGAGGCACCAGACCATTAAATGTTTTTTTCTAATCTTGAGACAAATCGGAAGGAGCCAGGAGCCGAGCCTCAAACCTCTGCCCTTCTCCGGTGTGCAGACAAACACAGACAGACGTTCAACAGATGCTGCCACTGAACCAGGGGGCAAAGAAAGCCCATGGCTGCAAAGCAGCTCCCATACCAGACCCTTCCTGGCCACTGAAGGCAGGACAGGCAAGACTAACCCCTGCTCAGGATCTTGCTCCTGACCGAGATGTGCCTTCATCCCTGCTTTGCTTTCCTCCCCTGGATGCTCTGCATGGGAAGGAGAAGTGACCAACCCAGAGGGGACCCCAGGCTGAGCCTCACCAGGGAGTAGCTGATTTCGCAGGTGGAGCTGGTGTACAGCGAAGCCTTGTCACAGATGCATCTGCCGCATTCGCACCTCCCATGGTTATTGCAAATGCCCTGGGAAAGAAGAGGTGACAGTCGCCATCCGAGAGCAATCGTAGACACCCAGCGGCACCAGGGGTCAGCAAGGCGCCAGCTCCCAGTGGTCCTAAGCCTCGGGCATCAGGGCAATTTGCTGCAGCCCTGCCTTGTTTGGGTGTGCCTGGTGCAGGCAGGGCAGGACCTACCCCTCGGCTGTCGATGCAGGTGTCGTTGCTTGTGGGACATTCACAGCCCGGACCCTCCCAGCCACTCTGGCACACGCAGGCGCCCTTGGAGCAGCGGCCGCGATCTGCAACGCAAGAGGAGGTGTTACCCAGGGACTGGTGCTGCACCTTTCCCCGGCCCTGTCTGTGCCTCTCCTGCTTTCTTTTGGGGTGCAGAGGGGCTGCAAACAGACTCCATGGCACCCTCCCTGCACATTTGCAAGCCCAGAGTCCCCACAGCCCACTGGTCGCTCAACCCCCCACGCCACCAACCAGGGACACCCCGCCTGTGCCACCAGGATGGAGCAAGGCACAGTGAATCCCTCAGCTGGGGGATGCTGGGGGCGGCGGGGCTGCTCTCACCATTGCAGAGGAAGCCGGAGGTACGCGGGCACTGCAGGACGTCGTACTGGCAGAACGGCCCATCAAAGCGCTGCGTCAGGTCCTCGGAGTAGCACTGGCACTTCCCACACAGGCACTCCCCCCGGCCCGAGCACGGCTCCACATCCCCGGGGCGGATGCAGGCTTCGTTGTCGGGGGATGACGCTGGGGAGCAGTCGCACGTGTCCCCTCGCCTGGTGGGGAGGAGATGGCGCTGAGAGAGGTGGGAGCACAATGCAGGACAGCAGGGTCCTGGGCAGGATGCTCACGGCATGAGCGTGTGTCACTGAGGGTCCCCAGACCCAGCAGGAACCCTGGGAGGGACAAAGTCCTTACCAGCCTGGGTGGCAGATGCACTGTCCACAGGCAAAGTCCCCATGGAAGCTGCACTTGGGCGAGTTAACCTGTTTTTGCTGTAGGAGAAGAGAGAAGAGGTGTTGCAGAATGGGCTCAGCTGCCCGTAAGACCATTGCTGGAATCAGAAAGGCAGATTTAGGGGAAAAGTTTTGCCCACAAGACCGAGTTCTGCCATAGGACAACATGCCCAGCTCGGCACAGGCAGTGATGAAGATCTTTTTGGCCAGGCTGAGCCTCCGCTGAGTGACGGTGACGGGTTGAGCGGGACCTACACGTGCCGGCCAACGCATTCCTACCCCAGGATGGCCAGAAGGAGGATATCTCTCTGCAACACGCACCCCCACGTACCTGTTCACAAGGACACACGTCACAGATGACAGAGGCTGTGACTTTGAGGCTGTCACTCAGGGAGGTGGGTTTCACGTGGATAACTCCCTGCCGGTCTTTCTCAGGGAGGCTGCAGACGTGCTGCCCGCCGATGTACTCAAGTGCTTTCACACGCACGTTGAACTTGCCCTGGAAGGAAGGGACATGCCGCAAGGATGAGCCAGCACCGCTCAACCACAGCTCGGCCAGACCAATGCTGGGTGAAGAAGGAAGGAGGGATGCAGCGGAGGGCTCAGCCCCTCACACACACCTTCCCTCTGGGGCCATCCAAGGACTTACCACTTCTCCACGGGTGATGTGGAAGGAGCCAGATTCTGTCTTTTCATACATCAAGGAGGTGAACTCTGTCTTCATGGCTTTGGGGACGAAATCAGCTCGGATGTCCATCTTGGAGCGGATGCGCTGGGTGGCAGAAGATAACCACAGCACTGATTTGTCAGCAGTACACCTGCGACCACCCCGTGGCCTGCCTCAGAGGGGCCACATCCCACCTCCTGCCGGCTCTCCTGAGTAGGAGGTGCCCACCCTCTGCCTTCCCTGGGAGCGAGAGTGAAGATCGTTACCTCAAAGGCTGTGCGGAGCAGCTCCACGATGTTGGAAGAGTCCTCCTGGAGCACCCCGATCTCAGAGATGGGGAAATACTTGTGAAGCTTCTGCAGAGAGACAGGAGCCGCCTGAGCCAAGGCCTTGAGAAACCTCCTCTAGCATTGAAGTGGGCTCTGCTTTGAGCAGGGCTTGGACCAAAGGGCCCTTCCAACCTAAATTACTTTCTGGCTCCATGTCCCCACTGCTTTATAAGAAACAGACATCAACACAGGGATACCTCTAGGAAGCCAGATCTTCACACCCCAGTAATACACCCTGAGACCTCCCATGATCCAGAGCAGCCCCCCAACACACGGCAGCACCCTCCCAAAATGTCAGGGCATTGGTTTAACACTTGGGGACCAGAGACGGGAGAACGTTTTCTCGTCACAGCTGAGCTGCAGGCAGAGGAGGAATGGTCCTGGAGGAAAGGTAAGCCCACGTGGCACCACCACAATGGTTTCCTCACCTCATAGTAACTGTAGGAGTGGTTGGTGACAGCAAAGATGGGGATGATGTTGTGTTGGCCCAGCAGGCGCACCAGGGTGGGCACTGAAGGATAGTCCTGCTTGGTGTCATATGCGTAGGTGCCGTTGTCGTCGAGGTGACACTGCTCATCATTTCGCGCCAGGATCCCTGCCAGGACGTTGGTACCGTCAGCTTCATAGTGAAAGGCGGATTCAGTGGAGAACACGAGCAGGTGAGTGCTGTCCTTCCTCCAGCCGATCTTATCCTACAGCCAGGGAGGGGGGAGAAGGAACCTTTATCTCCGTGCCCGCCAAACCACTGCAGAGCATTTGCAGCCATTGGCAGGCCAACACTGGCAGGAGCTGGAAACCCAAGGGGCAAGGCACCACCTCCACTTGGCGGCACACACAGCCAGCTACGGGGCCCTGGGAATCTGAGCCAGCAGGTCTCTGCCTCCCCCATCCACAACCCCAATTTATAGGATGTCTCCCAGCAGCTCGGTGCCAGACACGTATAAATATGGGGGGCAAGCCCATGCTTTTCTGGACGTGTTTGGAGCTGTGCTCATCCCACAGCCAAATGGCCAAGCCCAAGCAGGCTGTTTTCCAGGGAGCAGAGTTTCACCACCGCAGGCACGAAGGGGAACAGAGCAAAGAGTACACGCAGGGTGCCCAGCAATCAGCTCCTGTGCTGGGGGTCAAACACCAGAAGTACACACACAAATGGCCTAAGACCTAGGAAAAATTGGGAATGCAAAACAACTCGGCACCAGGAGCGTGTGGCTGGGAGGGCAAGAGCCGACTGTAGATGAACATATAACCTGGGCTCCCTGGTTGTCTCGTCAGTTGCCCAGCATGCTGTTCTTTCACTCATCACCCAGTATCAAGAAGATCCGCTCATTAAGAAGAGAGCCACATGGCTCCTGCAGCCCTGGCCACCATCACCTTGCAAACAGCTGTCTGCAGGATGGCATCAAAGCCGCCCTCAGGGGCATCCAGGTTGCCAGAGATGCGCTCTTTCCTGAGCTCCTTGCTGAAGCTGTTGATGTCGCTGGTGAGGCGGATGACATTCTTGAAGGAGAAGGGGGAGTCGGCATTGTTCCAGGGTTCGCGCAGCCTAGGAGAAAGGGGAGAGCAGGGTTTTTGCTGGGGGACAGGAGCAAAGGGACGCAGGGACACCTGGGTGCAAGGTTAGGAAGTGTGGGTAGAGCATCCAGGGCCTGGAAAGTCCCTCAAGAGAAGACATGAAGTTGAGTTGGCAAGCTATCAGCACTGAGAGGTCGAAGGGATGAGGACAGAGATGGAGAAGAAGACAAGACATGCGATCTGTTGTGGCAGAACCACAGATGGAGAAGATCAGGAAAGCCACAGAGAAACAGAAGGCACCTGCCCTCCCCTCTGCTCCCATCCCATGGACCCATTGGCCTCACTCACTTCTGAGGTCTCATGTCTGTCTGAGGGGATGAGACTTTGTCCACAAACTTGCCGAATCCGATGGTGTAATTGGAGGTCAGGGCTTGCAGGAACTCCGCTGGGAGGAGAAGGAGGGAGGGAGGAGGAAACACATGAATAAAGAGATGTCTGTGAGGTTGCTGCTCCAGAGAAAGAAGTCCTTTCCTGGTCATCTTCTCTGCTGGTCAGGTCTTGGATAAGACTCCTGAACTGTCAGCTTTTAAGCTCTCTGGGATAGGGGCTTGTCTTTTGGGGTAGGAACCTCTGCTACCTCTGGTAGCCCTTTCCAAGACTGGAGCTTATGCAATAGCACGCACCACACCTATGGGTTCAAGATGCCAAAGCCACTGCACGGATCAACTCTGCCAGCACCAGCCCCCACACTGGGCTGAAAGGGGAGAGCACGAGGAGGAGGAGGAGACGATCCCTGCGGGGCCAGGAGAGACATCGACCCACAAAGCTGCACAAAGCAGCAATAATAAGAAACTCTAATTAAAACAGACACCTCTCAGCCCTTTGCCAGTTGCATCCCCTTTCTCTGGGGCTGGCAGAGAACTCACAGCCGTGGGCAGGAGCGAGCTGCCTGCCCTCATCAGCAGCACAGCTCCCCTCTTCTCCCAGCTCTGGTCTCACCTAGTTTTTCGCCCATGCTTTTGAGGTTGTCCAGATCATCAGACATAGAATAGGAGAAGTCCATGAGGATGTAGAGATCCACAGGGCTCTCCAAGGGCTGGAAGACATCCATGTTGAAGCTCATCTCCTCCCCAGCTCGCAGCTGCATGAACATGCCCTGGGGGGACACCTGTGTCCTCTGCAGGGACGTGTTGATACTGAAGTTCTGTGAAGGAAGAGTGACATGAAGGGGATGGACTCCATCTCCTACGCAGATGCAATGAGGAGGAGGCAAGAAGCAGGGAGATATATGGGAATTGGAAAGGCAGGAATGATCACGCTCCCTTCCCTCACGTACAGCCGGGAACTGGGGCAACATCCCCATGTCAACAGGTGCCCAGCTGGGCACCTCCTCCAGACCTTGGCATTTTGCTTACATCTGTTTGCCTGAAAAGCCACCCCAGCCCTAAGCGATCAGTGCTGGTTGCCAAGAGGTTCATCAGCTAGTGAGGGCAGTGCATTGTTTTTGAGTAGACCCTACATAAACAGAGGTCTGGACTTCATATTTTTCCTGCTAAAGACTCTGGAGGAGGATGAAGGACATGAAGGACACTGCGAATGGTGGGACCCCTCAGGAGAAGCCGAGCAAGGGCTGTCTCCCCAGCACCCACCTGCTGGGTCTCCATCTTGCCCCTGGTGTAGACGATGCTGGTCTCCCCGCAGCCGGACCGCAGCAAGTTCTCCCGCAAGTTGCAACGAGGCTCTTCAAAGCTCTGCCAAAGGGGCGAGAACATCATTACAACCACAGAAAGCAGCAAATCCTCCGTGAAAGGGGGAAAGCCTCTTGTCAGGGTCCTCTGCTGAGACCATTAGTGAGCCTTTGGGAGCAGGAGCCAGGCAGAGAGATGGGGGCGAGTGTCATACAGAAGAGCCGATGTCACCCAGCACCAGGGAAATACAACCACCAGTGAATTACTGGGTTGTCTGGGATAAGACTTTCCCTCCATCCCTTGCACCCACTGTTTCAGATCTGGCACATGGGAATTTTCTGATAAACCCCTGTATTCCTGCAAGTTTGCCCTGGACTCCCATTCCTCCCCATTTGTCCGCACCAAAGGAAACACAAGATTTGGCGCTTCCCATCCAGACCAGTTCTTTGCAGAGAGAAGCTGGAGCCAGAAGCTGACCCTGCTCTTGGGTCCCTCTCCCAGTTTTAACCAGGGGTGAAAGAGGGGAGATTTAGATTAGATATCAGGAAGAAATTCTTTACTCTGAGGGTGGTGAGCCCCTGGCCCAGGTTGCCCAGAGAAGCTGTGGCTGCCCCATCCCTGGAGGGGTTCAAGGCCAGGCTGGACGGGGCTTGGAGCAACCTGGGCTGGTGGGAGGTGTCCCTGCCCAGGGCAGGGGGTGCCACTGGGTGACCTTTAAGGTCCCTTCCAATCTAAACCATTCTGTGACCCCTCCATCAGCATGGTGGGAAGCACATCACCAGGCTCCCCTGAAAGGTCTCACCTCATCAGTGCAGAAGGAGCAGTCCTTGTCTACTCGGAGGCACTCGGTGCAGCTCTTTGCCCGGGACAGCACACAACGGTTATCTACCAGGAAAGATCAGGGGATGAGGAATGGAGAAAACCAAGTGAGCCATGGGAGGGCATGAGAAAGGCTGATCCCACTCCTGGGGGAGTTGGTGGAGGTTCTGCCTGGGTGGTTAGTAGAAGCCAGCTATAAAACAGCAGTGGGGTAGCAAGAGAGGGGTCCCAAATACCAGGGTGATAGAAAACAGGAGGAAAGACACAGAACATGTCTTATCCACTTGAGAACCAGCGTTTCTGGAGCCCAGGAGAGGTACGCAGAGTCCCCATGGGGCAGCACCAAGGGGAGACCGCAGACGGACCTACCGCGGCTGCACTCACCTTTGCTCCTTTGGCAGAGACCGGTGGCACAGAGCAGGGACAGGAGGAGCAGCGCGGCACATGCCCGTGGCAGCACATCCATCCTCGTCCTCCTGAAACACATGGATCGCTACGTTGTAGAGAGCCGAGAGACGGAAACGGTCCCGGAGACGATGGGAGCGGCTTCGGCAGAGCCCATCCAGCCCTGCCAGGGTGGGACAGCCCTGCCCGCCCGGAGGAAGCCAATGCCTGGAGGCAATCTTTGATCTCGGCAGGGCAGGGCACAAAAGCAGAACCAAGAGCAGCTCATTTTCTGCTCGGGCATGTGCCAAAGGCTCAAAGTCCCCAGCAAATGCCAGGGCAGGGCAGCTGCCACACCACAGCACCCATGTCCCCTGGCGTCAGGGTGCCCGGGACAGTGGGGCCGGTGCAGGCAGCCGGAGCCCAGCGTCATCCACACGTGTGAGCACCGATTAGGTCAAGACCTTGCTTTTCCTGGCAGGTTAAGGGAAAAAGAGGGGAGGAAAACAAAGCGACCGTCTGCATCTCTCCCCAAAAACAAAACAGACCCCTCCCTTCGGCTATTTCCTATCGCGCTAAGAGTTTCCAGGATGGTTGAACCAATAATAAATAGAGGGCAAGGCCTTGGGAAATGCCAGGTTTGGAGCTGTTGAATGAATCCGTGGTCTTGAGAGCCCGGCAGCTCCCCTCTGTCCTCTCCAGGGCAGCAGGACCCCTCGCGTGGACCCAGAGGCCAAATCCTAGACAGAGTGAACCATTGTCCCTGCACCCACGCATGATTTATTAGCTGGCCGTCAGAAAACTGTAAGTGCCATCCAGAAGTCGGCATTTGGACGTGGTAAACACAAGAGACAAAGCTGGAACTCGAGCTCTGCGGCTGCTGTGCTGGAGGGTGGTCCTGACCCCAGCACCCCAGCAGGGCAAGTGGGGACAGTTGAGGCAAAAAATATGGTGTAAAGATATCATTAAAGCATCTCAGCATCTCCTTTCTGAGAGATGCAAGTGTGAAATATAAGATGCAAATGAATTGTCTTACAGCTTCTTGCTCTCCAAGTCCTGACTCTAGAATAAATAAAGAGAATGTGAAAACCAGCTGAAGCAGGGAAGGAAAACGGGAATAGTTGTTGTGTGCAGTGAAGATGTCCGAGTTCCCAGGGGGACAACCAGCAGGCAGTCGGTCACTCGGTGACTTCGCTTCTAACAACCTGACCTGGGGCCCAGGGAAACCCCTGGGAAGACCCGTTCTAGTATCAACAGCGTTGTATCGCGCTGTGTCCTGCATCGGCCACTGAAGCAATGCAAATACATTGAACGCGCAAAGCTGAGCACTCGCAGAAATCGCCGGAGCACAGGGCTCTGACCAACACAGCATCAACGCCGTGAGGACACCTCCCTTAGTGTTCGCACTTTGTTCTCCATGGTGGTCGCTGGATACACAGGTAACACGTGATAAGATGTTCGTATCTCAGTTATCTTGTCAGCTGTGCTCAGAGGGATTTGGCACACAGTCATTAAACCTCCATAGCTGAAACATGAGAAATATGGAAACCTGGGGGCAGCATCTCTGCTGGGGGACACCCAGGGAAGCTTTGCTGTTCCTAAGGACCTGGTAACCAATGGGCTGATTTTCCAACAGGTAAGAGGGACCAGTTGACCAAGGGAATCTCTGTATTTTCCTCCCGCAGCCCGTGAGCACAGCTCTCTGCAGCACCCACCATCCCCAGCTCAGGTTCTTCACAGCTTTGGCTTGGGGGGGTCCCCCAGCCAAGCCCCAACGCTGGCTCTGAGGCCAGCAGTTATCCTCATCCCTGGACATGCCCGTGATCTCCTTCAGCAAAAGTCCTTGTGACACTTCCTGGCAAATGCTGTGTCCCTCGCCACTCAGACGGGTGGGTTTTGAAGTCAGGAAAGTCCCTCTCCGCCTTGCTCCGCCCCAGCGAGCCATGCCAACCACAGCCACCAGCACTACCGAGACGTGGGGAGATGCCAATTAGAGGTGAGATGAAAGGGTGGGGAAGTCCTTTGAGCCCGTCAAGGGAAAAAAAACAATGAAAAAAATCCCCTGAGCACTCGGCAAATCTCATCTCCCATCATGGCAAAGGTCACTAGGGAAAGACTGAATACAGGGGACTGGATTGCTCAGCTCTCGCACCCATCTCCCAAGGTAGCCTCAGAGCACAGACCTCATTCATCTTCCTTTAATCTGAAGTCAAGAAAGAGCGAACAGATGGATGAATGGACACACCCTGGGCCTTAGATACATAAACTGCTGTCATGTCTTTTCAAGTGCTGAGATAAAAGGGCGTAAACCTCAATATTAACATCATGCTGCCCTGTGAGCCACCGACCTCTACGGATTTAGCTGTGCAGCTGCCAGCTCACAGGGCGTTGGTGGCCCAGAGCATTGTCGCTGCCGGCCGCAGGAATGCAGCCCGTAATATTTGTGCAAAAACATGTGAGTGACCATCCCTTGATGTCAAAAGCATCCTCTGGAAGGAAAACACCACTTTCACTTCAGAAAACCTGCAGGGGTTTGGTTGGATTTTCATTACGATAACCACAACAAGAAGAAAAGCAGCCATTCAGTTGTGCAAACACAAGGAACGCAGCAGAGCAGCTCCTGGCTGCAGATAAACATCCTACCCCATCCCAAACCACCGCTCCGGCATTTCCTCCTGGCCTCCAACCTCTCCCCCAGCCTTTGTCTGCACCTCGGCACAGCCAACAAACCTGCTCCAGAAAGACCCCAGGACCCCCCCGAGCTTGGAGAAGCCTGGGCTGGGTAGTTCATCCCCCCAGAACAGGGGATGCTCCAAAGAAACCGCTGGAGCAATGACACGGGGGACAGGGCTGGAGCAGCAGAGCTCTTTCCCCCTGTCCCCTCCCTGTCCTGACCCAACCACAGCAGCTCCATGCTGGGAAGGACAAGGCTGAAGCCGGGCATCGCCCTGGGGCGGGTGAGGGAGGGGAACCAAGGAGAAAAGGAATGGCAAGCAACAAGCCCATGGTGGAACCCTGGTCCCAGCTGCCATGCAGGGGACACCGAGCAGGCTGGGGACACAGGAGTGGGAAAGCCAGGGAGATGCTCAAGCTCCTGGCGCAGCCGTTCCTCCCTCAGCAGCGGACATCGCCCCTCCTGTGGCTGCAGACCCCCGTCCTGACAAGGGGCACATCATACACCCATGCACGATGGGGCAGGACGCGTCCTGGTAGATGCGAGGCATCTAGAGGACCATGTGCTTGCCAATGTGTGCCAGGGACAACCACACGGGCAGGCTGCGCTGGTCACCATGATCAGCCCCAGCACGGGGCCGGGGGTCCCGAGGGAGAGCTGATAGCGATGGAGGCAAAGCAGAAAAGCAGGGGGGTGCCTCCCCCGGGGACATCAGTCCTGCTCCGGCACCAGCAGCACAGCGACAGCCACGGCAGCTCACGCAGGCTCAGTTCCCCACCCAGGGCAGAGCTGCGGGTGCATGGATTAGGGCCACGAGTCCCACTCCCTCACTCCCTCCCCGAGCTACTCCTTCCCCGGCACACGCGGCAGCACAGAGATCCCGGGGTCTGTGCTCCAAAACTTGGAAAAATTAGCAAGCCAGACCTCCAGAAAACTATCAAAAGCTTGACCTGCAAATCAAAGCGCCACCTAAGAACGAAATCGATTTTCTTTGTCCCCCTTTTTCCCCTTCCAGCCCACCCCTGTCAGCTCCCTCACCGCAGTCCATCTATTTCCCTGTATCCCATCCATCTCAGATCCACCAGCTTGCAAATACCTCGACGCCTGCAGTCCAGCAAAGGCCTTTTCCTCCGGGGACACCCCCTCCCCTCACTCCCCCCTCGCAGGGGGTTTGCATGCAGCCACCCATTCTGTGAAACAGCCCCCCCCCGGGTTCAGCGAGCCGGAGCCACCCACGGCCCGGCCGACCTCGGGCTGTTTGACCCGTGAAATCTTCCCCGGGCCGCCAGCTCCGAGGCACAACCGCCGTTTTCCCTGAAAGCAGGGCAGACGGAAGGGGCAACCTTTGAAACCTGCAACAACCGGTCCCCGACGGGCTCTGCGCTGCCTTCACGTGCTGCTGTACCCCCACCTCCACCCCGCCGCCCCCCACCCAAATACCTTCGGAGAGGAAAATGGCCCCACGCAGCTCTGCAGAGCCCCGCTCTGTCACCAGCGCTGCCCTTCCCGGCCGTCCGAGAGGCACGAGCCGGCATCCGACTGCCAAAACCAGAGGAAAAAGGGGCAGAAGCAGGCGGGGAGCCAAGCTCCTGAGCTCCGTGCCCTGCCTACCTGCCCACCCCCACCCCCCCTGGTTAATCAACACAACGAAATTAAAGCAAGCTGGACGCTAAAGAGCGCAGATGAATTAATTCCACAAACCTCATTAGCGCTGGATCTGACTCAGTGTCCAAATCCTCTGCTGCAGCCCGAATAACAGGCACCCACACACCAAGCCAAGAGATTCTTCCGAAGGCAGAGGGGGAACGCGCTGCTTCGCTGCTGCGACTTGATTTCCAGCCTTAGCCTTTTCTTTCTTTCTTTTTTTTTCCTTTTCTTTTTTTTTTTTTTTTCCCTCCCTTCTCTCTATATTTTGTCCCTTTTCTCTTTCCGGTTAAACGTCAACTTCCAGTCCGGCGGGGAGGGCAGGCAGCCCGCGCTCCCACATACCTCCCCGCTGATTTCTGTCCCCTCCAGTCAAATATCGACTTTGTTCTCACTCCCCTCACCAGCCCGGAGCTGCCCCCTCTCCCTCCCGGGGGACTGGCGGCAAGGAAAGGTGGGAGCCGTGATAAATGAGATCGGATCCCAGGTGAGGACGAGCTTTATCCCAGCCGGGGAGGGAGGCGGGGGTGCCCGTGACTCAGGCGTTGGCATTCCTCCCTCCGCACACCTGGACGGGGCAGGCACAGCCCGCACGGACGCCCAGCACCCTCCCTCTGCACAAGAACCGTCCCACAGGGAAAGGGCTGAGCGGGTGGCGGGACGGTGTCCCCCCTTAGAGAGGGCGGCGGGAAGGTGTCCCCCCGTGGAGAGGGCGGCGGGAAGGTGTCCCGCCACACGGAGGGTGCATGGCGGGGGGCTGCGGGCGATGGTCAGCGTCGGCTGCTCAGCTTCATCCCGTCGCTGAGGGTTTCTCCTCCAAATCTCCCTCGGGCACCAGCAGGGGTGTTACCCCAGCCCCCAGGGAGCTCCCAGCTGAAATACCAGGTAAGGTCCTTCCGCAACCACCACCCCCAGCCACGGTACCTGCCTCACAAAGAGGACGGATCCCCATCCCGCCTTATCCAGGGCACGAGCACGACAGCCCAGTCCTCACCTGCGACAGATGCGGCTCCCGGGGAAACGCAACCCCTCGTAGCACCGTAACCGTAGACCCGTCCACCTGCTCCTGACGCAGCCCACCACGGTCCGAGGAGCAGCAATCCCACCACTGCAGCCAGCCCTTCCGCTGGGCTGGATCCAAAACCCCTTCCCCAGTCAAACAAACAGCAGAGGAGGGTTTAGAATCCTGGCGAGGTTATTTTTTTGTTGTTGTTGTTTTTGTCCCACAGCACCTTTTTGCTTTAGAGTCTGTGGTTTATCACAGCTCAGACCCAGTCGCACCTCTCGCTGTGCAGAGTACACGCACCGGAGCAGACGCGATGGCAGAGGCTGCGTTTTAGCTCCCCAAAAAATCCTCACCAGGAAAACTGCATCCCCCCAGCTTCAACACAAACAATAGCAACAGCCAGGAGAAAAAGTCACATATTTCCGGCCTTGTTTGGAAAGTAAAAATACGAGCAGGGCGGTTTTGGTCTCTTTATCATTAATACAGCATCACGGTGGCTGCTGATTGACTCCCTAACGATGGCGACCAAGCATTGATTAAAATGAAAGTAAGGGGCTGGACTCCTTTCACTACAAGAAATAGGAAGCTCGAGTAAATACGAGCAAATGAATTAAGCCCCAGGAAAAAGGAGGATGTGCTCGTGCCATTACAAACTGCAGCAGACGGGAAACAGGCAGGGGCGCAGCTGAAGGTGGCCCGGGCAGCTGGAGTCTGGTATTTCCTAGTTTCTGAACATTTGACTTGGCAATCTCATTACCCTGGAACTTTTGGAGATGCTATTTCCTATATTTAAACAAAAATTCTGGAAATTAAGGGGCTGTGTTTTTCGGGGTTTTTTTAACCACAACGGACATTTCCCGCAGCACGGGAGCTGGGACACGAGGCTCCGATGCTCGAGCTACGGCAGCGGCTGCTGGCCAAGAGCAGATGGTTACCGTTGGGGGGCTGAAGGCAGAGGCACCTGCAGAGGCAGCAGATGCTGTAGGACGTTGCGGGTGGAGGAAAGCTGGGCTTCAGCTCCCAGGGCCAGAGGGGAGCACGTGCCGATGCTGGCAGGTGCGTCTGCTCCACCCACCGGCACCACCCCAGCCTGCCACAGCTCTCCTCCCTTGGCGCTGGGGTAACCAACGTTGCCAGGTGCTGGAGTTACAAAAGGCAATTTACCATACGAGCAAGGAATATCATACTAAAAAAAAAAATTAAAAAATTAAAAAAAATGATGGTTCCCCAACAGGAGGCCTGGAGCCAACCAGAAAAGCTTGGGAGCAGGCAGCTTCCATCACAGCCTTTGGTGTCCATGGTTTCTGGATGTCCTCCTCTCTCCACACAAGGTGGAGGATGCTTATGTTGCCTCCTGTCAAGCGTCTCTGGTCTCACCTACAGACGCTCTGACAGCCCCAGGGCCGCCTGACACCACCTCCCTCCCCTTCGTCCCAGCAGCCTGGAGGAGCAAGGGCCAGGACCAGCACCTCCAGCTGCGAGGAGGAGCCGGGTTACTCACCGCGGGTGCTGCCAGAAGAGACCAAGGTGTTCGTTTTGCACCTTTCCTTGGGAAGTATCCCCCCAGCCCCTAACAGATCTCCAGGCAAACGGAGCATGGGTTATCCCAGAGGCTTGTAGCCGGGCTGCATTTCAGGAGACGGTTGCAGGGCTGATAAAAGGTGCTTTTCTCACATCAAGACAACCCTACCACCAAACTTTAAGGCACCAGAGCAGAGAGGAATTATAAATTCACAGTAAACAGTCATAAGAGTTTAACAAGTTTTCACTTAATCTTGTCTTTAAAAAATTTTGGTTTTTTATGAGCTGCCTTTCAGGCAACTTCTCCAAGCTATTCCCCCGGAGAAGAAGAATACCCAGTGAGCTTGAGTTTTTGCTGTGGTTCGGTACCTCGTCCTCCGCCTGCTGGACCAGGCTTTTGCCACACAAATCAGCTGTTTTAAACTGAGGATGGGGACTTGGGAGAGGAAGGCTCGGCAGATTTCGCTGCAGACGGCTCCACCAAAGCTCCCAGCCGCACAGGCGGTGGACCTCACGTTTATAAACCAGCGATTTTCTGCTGTGGCAACGTGGCCTAAAAACTTTTGCCCCAGGAGTCAAAACAAGTCATTTTTATAGCTGACGCTAAATCATTGCGCTCTCTGCTGAGACTACCAGCCCCAGTGCCAATTACTGATAATTACAAGTGGTTTTAGGGTTAATTCCTTTCTTCTTTTTTTTAATGCCACGCCAGCTTGTACAAAACCTTTCTTCTTTCTGTCCTGCCACTGCAGCGTGCCCAGAGACAGCGCTGGGGCTTTTTCCAGGTCTCTGCTGAGCGGCTACAGCCAAGAGGCTGCTGCTGGAGCACATTTATTCTCTTTTTGAATTCTGTAACAACACAGGCTGCTAAAAGAAAAATAAATACTTGATCCCGTAGCCGCACTGTACCCTGTATTAGCGATATCCTGCTATCTGGCGTAAATTTAAGGAATGCTTAATAATGTACTATTAATGTACATTAATGTGCACGTAATTTACTGCACAAAATTATGTTTGATATAATTACCCAGGTAATTAAAAGTGCAGGATGAAATCCTCACATTTTCTCTTCCTCAGCCTTTCCCCTAAGATAGCATTGGCTACGCGCGTCTGCTGTTTTGCAATGGATGTTCCGTGTCATAAACACGTACCTAAAAGAAAAATCTCATTTCTTTGCTGAATGCCCCCGATGCCCATTTGCCCCCAGGATGGACCGGCAGCGAGAGGTCAGCGGGCCACCAGAACAACACAAGAGGGAAAATTTTGTAAAGGATCCAGGATAAAACTTCAGCCTACGACAGTGCTAACATCCATCCAGGGAAAACAAGACCTACCAGGGTTACATTAGCATCTTTACCCAGCTGCCAAAGGGCTGAAAGCACGCTGATGTTATGTTTGAAAGATTTAGGAAGATAGCCCACCTTTCCTCCCAGTTTGTGCTGGCTGGGCCCAGACAAGACACTCGATGGCGTGGGCGAGAGCCTCCCGAGGAGCCAGCCAACAGAAACCCGGAGAGAAGGTGGACGGTCACCTTTTGTCATGGTTTCCAGGCACTCCAAGAGGTTACACAAAGAGGAGAGAGGTTAAAAATACCAGCAACTTCACCTTCTCTCGCCGCACCAAAAGGCAGGCTTGTTTTCTTCCTAACGCCGGACCGTACAAACATGGTAGAGGACAGACAGACAGACGCCTTCTACGTGAAAAGGCAAAACCTTTTCTTGTGAAATCCTGGTGCTTTGCTGTTTATTGGCAACCGAAAGCAGGAGCCCAGCCCCAGCCAAAGACAAGTTTCAAATAAACAAAGACTAAATATTGGAAGTCATCGGTGTCCATGGTTCTCGCTTAGAACAAAAGGAAGGAAGTTGAATATAAACAGTCAGAGGAACGGCAGCGCATGGCGCGGCTCGGAGGTGGAAAGCTGCTCTGTAAGAGACGCACAAATACGCTGGTGTAAAGGCTCACCAGAAGGAAGAGGAGACTTTGGGGGAACCTCACAGCCCCTTTGTGGGTCTTGCACTTTAACAGCAGTTGATTTATTTTAACCTTAGGCAGCCTTAGAGAGCCCTGCTGAAAAGCATCTCTCTCTCTCTGGACGTGAACCAGCTCCGGCAGGGGGTTGGACCAGACAATCTCCAAAGGTCCCTTCCAACCCCTACTGCTCTGTGATTCCGTCACAACTCTGGGCTTTCCTGGGTTCACACATTTAAGAGAACGAGCAGCCCATACCCTTTGGTAATTCTCTGGGCACGTTGGCAGAGACCGTCTGTTTGAGGGGCTTCACAGAAAGCTACAGCTGCTTCTCCCCTGCGATGGAGGAGAGCTGGACAGGAGCTCACGCAGGTGTTGGCTGGCCGGACGCCGGCTGAAGCATCACCTCCACGTGGCTCCAGCCGCCCCTCTCAGCGGCAAAACCTTGGCATGGCCCAAAGCCTTGGCAGGGAAGACTTTTTCTTTAATTTTTTTTTTTTTTTTTAAAGTCTCAGTAAATAACTCTCATAAAACAGGCAGCAGAGCAGCAATCCAACCAAAACATAGCTTCAGGTGCTCACATTTTACGGTTTGAGGTGGGGCTGGCAAGCGCTGCCCCTCCCCACCTGCTCTCTCGGTCAGGCAGCACCCAGCCAGACGCAAAATAAAAGCAAATCCCGAGCACACAAAATCCCTTCCCACAACAGCATCAAAGGAGGAGAGGTCTCCAAATCACAACAAGCAAATGGGAAAGAAAATCAACACCTCAGGGCATGGAGGTGGGAGAAGAGACTTCAGAAGGGAGGGCGAGAGCAGAGCCAGCGCTGCCAAGGATGACTTCATTGCGGCAGCTCTCCTCCCTCCTCCGAGCAGCCCGGCCCGCCAGAGACACCCTTGAACGTGGAGTTTCAGCTAAGACAGACCTACTTGAGCTAGGAGACAGTCGCGCTTGCAAAGGTGGTGAGCAGAGAGAAGCCTCAAGGCTTTCAAGGAGCATTCTGTAATCCTCAGTCTAAGGAACAATGAAAACAGACTGGTTTTACTCTCCCGGGTACGTTTAGTCTCCCCTAGGGAGGAGAGGTAAGAATGAGTATCTACAGCTTTTAGGGGTCAGACGTGCAGCCTGAGCAATCGCTATCGCAGCAGCATAAAGAACCTTTCAGCCACATAAGCTGGGAGTTTGCATTAGTGCAGCTCGGACACAGCTCGCAGCTCTTGGGGGGCTATTTAAAACACAGCAGGTCACACAGCCCCTAGAACGATCCCAGCCGTACAGATTTCTAACAAGCCAGCTAGTCAAACCTCCAGTTTGAGGGCTTCAGGCCGCGGTTTCGTGGGCCAGGAAAGGATCTTTTCCCCCCTTGCGCACCAGCAGCCCCTCCAGCTTTCCCTGGTGCGCTGCCTGACCACAGCCAAGGGCAGCCGCCAGCCTGCAGGATCAGGTTCTCGGAGGTAGGAAAGAGGCTTTTTCCTAGAACTGTAGTTTCCAACCTGTGTATCTGTCTATTACTTCCGATAGCAACACGCAAGATAAACAAGAGCGGCGAGCTATTGTACTGCCTGCGAGTTCGTTATACAATGGTTGGCATCTCCACTACTTTTTTTTTTTCCCCCCACTTTTCGGAAAGGCAAGAGAAAAAAAATAATTAAAATAAAATAAAATAAAATAATGCATGTTTCAAGTTGCTTTCTCCGCTGCGGACAGCAAACAGTCATGAGAGCTCAGGATTTTGCTGCCGGAGCAAAGCCCAGCTCAGCCAAGTCTCTTGCAGAAGCCTGTTACTGCAGGGGTTTGAAATCTGCTGCTCCGTGGCCTCAGGGCCACCCCTGCTCGGCACGCTTCAGCAGCGCCAGTTTTAGGAAGTTTTCTCCTTATCCCTCTATGCAGCAGCATCAAGCCCGGCTCAGCAGCATTTTCCCGTTGCTCCAGAGTTGCCGGGCATTGTCACTCCCCGCCTGCGCAGCACGGCAGGAGCTGAACGAGCAGCGTTTCTTGGCTCTGGTCGTTAATTCTGCAGAGAAATCCAGAGGTTTGGAAGGACTATGGATATTGCAGAACAAGGAGGAAGAGGGCGCATGGAAGAGGAAGGGGTGGGGTGCCAGGATGTGTGATATGAATAAGATACTTGCATTTAAACAATATGTTCAGTGGCTCCTGGAGTTAAATGATTCATCCCCAAGAACTTCAGCCGTGGCCCCGTGTGAGGTGCCAAGCAGCAGCCTGGAGCCCAGCTTCACACGGCACTTTATTTTATTTATTGTTTTTAATCAAATCCTTTTTCTCTTCTTCCAAACCTATTTCTCCGGTGTATGTTCAGCTCCAATCTGGTAGCAGCTTTCAAAAAAAAAAAAAAAAAAAAATATTCACACACATACTTTTCCTTTGCTACTCCTCTCCCCCGATACGGCGGGGCACACACAGAGACAAGCGCTGACACGCTTAACGAGGTGTATAAATAATATTTCCCTGTAATCAAGCAAATCCATCCCGCAGAGTTGTTCCCGGTTAGGATCAGGAATTACTTTTATTGCATTATCTGTCAGATTCAGCATTTCACTTCCATGGAAGACAGTCTTCCCAAATTACTAAAGAGTCAGGAAGGAGTTTCTCATCACAGTGGTGGGATCGGTCTGAAAGAGACACACAGCTGCAAGGGGTTTGGTTTTGGTTTTTTTGGACTACTGCTGATCCAACGTTACAAGGACACAAAAAGGCACGAAATCTTTTGCATTATAATTTACATTAATATTTAGGGTTGACTGGTGAGATTGGTTAAATTAACGTAGTCTCATCAGACTCTCCCACTTTGTGCTTCCCCCCAGTTTCAGTTTCGGACAGGACAGGGGAGGCGATGCCCAAGACCAGCTGGTACCTCTGGCACAAGGCTGCATTTCTGTGTACTGGCACCCATCTCGGTGAGGTATTTAACCTCACTCAGCTCCAGCACACACATTAAGGACACTCATCAGAGGAATGTTGTGCTAGAAGCCCAGACACACCTCCCAGCCCTATTCACAGGAGCAGAGGATTGCGGTGATCCTTCTGGTGCCCAAAGCCTGTCACCAAGCTATAGTCTGAGAGAAAGGGCAGCAGCTGGTGCCCCCTCTGCAGCAGTTTTGCTGTTGTACCTTCATCCACATGTTGTTCAGCAGGACTTCAAAAGAGATCTTTATACAAGTTTTAAACAGGCTGGAATTGCAGAAGATATTCTAGACTGGAAAGTCACCTTAGGGAGCTGCAAAGCTACCCAATGGCTTGTATTTCCCACTACAAGGGGCACCCTGGTCTATGAACTCTGATCCTCAGGGCAAGGAAATAAACACCTTGAATAGTTGATGTGAAACGTGTCACCCTCTGCAGAGCACGTAACAGTCCCAAAGCAGAAGATACCCTCAGCCAAGGGAGCTGTTACCATCTTCCTCGGGATGAGGATGGAGCTAAGGCTTGCAGGAACGAAGGCAGCAGCCCAGCGCAGAGCACTTCAACAGGAGAAATGTTTCCATCTTGCTATTTTCACGCCCTTCAATATTCCACTGCTTTAAGAAAAGAGCAATCCCACCATCTCCCCAGTCTCCCATGCTACAGTCTCATCCTGGTTTCTCCTCCATAAACATTCCTAGAATACGTAATTATTTTTTTTAGAAGCAAAAATGACTGCCAAGATGTGTTTAACACATTTTACAATTATTTGAAAGCAGGAAGCCAACATCTTATTTCTTCTTTAGGCCTCCATAAATGTAAAGCCTGGATCAGGAGCGACATCAGGTATGTAGAAAAACTCTGAAAAAGCAACACTGAATTTTAAGAAACTGACACTTTTGTTGATCTAGCAGCCTTCTCTCCTATCACTGCTTATGCATGAACACACACAGGTTCCAGGTAGGAATTTAACTTAAAACAGTGGGAAACAGAAAAATTACTGAATCTGAAAAATCATGATCTCAGAATTAAAGACCATTTAAATAACCTGGAGTGACCACTGTAAAGAAGAAAAAAGTCCAGGTTAGTGTTTGTTTCTCTGCAAACGGAACCATTCAAGTTATTTATCCCACCTGCCCCAAAACAATGAACAATTTGCCGTTGAGCTCCTTTTTAGGAGACTGGCCTCTATAGATGAAGGTTTTATGAAAGACCCAGCTGCTGGTACTAGACAGTAACTTCTGAAGAAGTTCAGGATGCAGGAATAAGTTTGGAAAAAAAAAAAAAAGCATTAAAACCAGCTGAATTACCAACTATTTCAGAACATCCTCTACAACAGAAGTATTTCCAGTCGAAATCAGTTTCATGCCTTCTCACTGCCCCCCTGCCCCGCGTCTGTAAAAAAAACACCCGTAATGTGAAAAAAAACCCCCTTCATGCCACTCCCACGGAATTATTATGCACTGACCTAAAGGTATCTGTAACAAATGGCACAACAAATGGCTACCGATTCTCCCTCACCAAGATGAGAAATGCAGACACATCAATGACACCAGGGCTTTTTTTTAAAGACTTTTCCATTTTTATAATAATTTTTTGCTACACAAGTAAGAAGATTTATACAATAAAATTTTCAACTGAAAATACTTTTTCACAACAGTGGAGCAAGCAATAACTGCCATGTGTGCATTTCACAGTACAGCACTACCTAGAACAAAGATGGATAATACCACAATTAAGATCAGACACTCTCCTCTGCTCTCCAATCTCATTCCATGGCAACGGAAGAGTTTTCTGGACAGGTCTTCGCAAACGAGTTCACAAATCAAACCTCTACAGCTTACGGGTTCTGCATAGAAATCTCCACCCCTGCAAGATGGTAACATGACTATTTCAACACAGTTTCCTCAAGAGTGGAAACACGTGGTCACGAAGGTCTACACGGATATGCACACAGGTACAGATGTCAGTACTGTAACAGAGAGTGAGTTCTACATTCATAGATGTAGATCGCTTCAAGTCTCTGCTACACATTTGAAGACGGACACTGACCAACTGTCTCTGCTTTAATTCCCTTGGAACTAAGTTAGCCTAAGTGAGGGAGGTACATGCCACAAGCTGCTAGCAGCCTCTGAGCGTGACCTGCAATACAAAAGGGTAATACTGATATTCCTTCACTTACTTGCCTTTCTTTTGTTGTTGTTTTTCCCCTAAACCAGACTTGCAAGTAGGGTAAAACCCTAACGCAGTAATTTAATAAGCTAACTTTTACAAGCTGACTCCAGATACCATCTTCCTCCAGCACAACACACGCAGGCTGGTTCTTCCCACAGCAAGAAAAGACAGAGGCATTTTCGGCAGAGGTCCATTCCTGTGGGCACACAGCTGGCGTGCCTGCTCCTGCCCCCATTCTTTCAAAAGGGAACTGTGGTCTGTTTCAAAGAATCTTGTCATCTTTTACCAAAGGCGAAAGCTACCCCTCCCTTCCAAGAACAATGGCTTCAATGACAACTAAGTCCGAAAATCCAGGCCCAGCACACCAGTCACTGCTTTGCCTTTTTCACAATGGTGCCAACAGCTGATATGACTGTAGTTTTGGATCCACTTGCGCTGGTTGTCACTGTGACAACACCTGGCAGCGTTGCAGTAGTGGTGAGGATGGTGGGCTGAGCTATCGTTGTTACAGGGATGGCCGAGTCCCACTTGCTCTTCCTCTTCTGGGCATCTGTGAATTTGATTAGACAAAGCAAATGAGGATTAGCGTTATGTTAAAGGTCCCCAATCCCTTTGTAACACCCTGTCTTGTCAACGCTTAATATACCGCTGCTTAACTAGACAACTTTCCCTCATATTAATTTCAGCATACGCTGGCAGTAAATGTTGAGGAAGAAAGACAACTATGTATCTCAAGAGTCAAAGGAAAACTCTACACCTGAACTCTAGCCAAATGGGAGACAGGTTCACTCCCTGCCCCAAAGCACACTTAATTTTAACAGAGCACACGTATCGCAGTCGCTCAGGTACAGGCACAGGACACACTCCGCAGCCTCCAGTGTTTTTTCTCCCTTCCTCCCAGTTTAAAAGGCAGGCTGCAGGCAGGAGAGCGATTTTCAGTCTTTACAAATCTCTTGAGATGTATCAGCCCCAAGAACACCCTACAACCATAAACATCAGCAGGTATCTTCACCTGCTAATAAATCCTTTCACTATCCAACCTGTCTCCTGAGCTTTCATTGCAAGGCAGCCATGGGATATAGGGACTAGAGAAAACCTAGTCTGTGAACTCCGGGAAGGAACACTATATACACCTCATGCACAGAGTCAATAGGGAGCCTTTACTGTTTCCAGGAAGCGCTAATCCCAGCATTACTACAGCTTAATAGGTAGAGTCACAACTGTTCTTTACCTCCCACAGTGGTACTGGCTGTTGTGGTTGTTGTAGAAGCGGCACTTGTTGTTGTACCCTTTTTAGTGCCAGTCACGAATTCAATCTGGGAAGGCAGAGACACACAGGAGAAAGGGGAGAAGACAAACATGAAATGATAATATACACTGGGGTTTTTTTTAACCCCCGTCACTTCTCTATGTTTTTAAGAACAGTTTTAATATAATGTAAAACATTGGCCTCCGAGCTGACTGTCACGCAGGAAGAAAGATGTAGACCTCAGGCCAAAGCGTATTGAAGTCATGATCATTAAGGATTCCTGCAACCCAGCTCCTAAGCCAGATACAATAAAAATGTGTTTGTTAACTGATATAAGCACTGGAATTTGATATAGCCCAGAAAGGATAGATCCTGATCATTAAAGAATGCATTTTTACAGTTAGAAAAGTTCCTGTTTTTTTTTCCTTTAAGACACATGCAAGACAAGTCCCTACCTGCACGATTTACTGCGACTGCATCATAGGAGGAAACCTAGCAACAAGAGCTACAACAGCATGCAGTCTCATATTTTCAAAACTGCAGATATGGGCAAGGACGTAATCAGATACCTGGGTTACTGTGCAAAACCCAAGACAAATAGCAAGACACAGCATGTACTTGAAAGAAAAAAAAACCCCAAACCTCCACGTACTGAATATGGCAGGAGCCTTCTGCAAGGTTAGATGTCAATCTCTAACATTAGACAGTTCTCTAATGCCAGCCACTCTCTTACAGGCAACACCACTAAGGGACAGGAACAAAATCTTCCAGAGCCTGTCTGTGTTCTTTTTGGGAGGTACGTAAGAACGTACATTTTGTGACAAGCCCAGTTTAAGTTAAAATAGGCCCAATGTTTCTGCAAATTATATGCAAGAAAGCAATATCAAAGAGAACGGAAAGCAGATATTGTCTCCCAGTGAGATATGGTGAGGAAACTGAGCTACAACTAGGCTATGCCACCAGGCAAAGTGGCACAGACTAAGAAAAAAAGCTGTTCTTTATGCATTATCTTGCCTGTATCTGGCTTACTGAATATTGTGTTAAGAGCTCTGGTTTTAAAATACTGACAAATCAAAAGGAAATCCAGTGGAATAAACAACATGGTGAAACGGACCCATAAGGAAGGACAAACAACTTGATCTGTGCAGCTTGGAAAAAGATGCAAAGAAGAGAGGACAGAACCAGGGCAAAACATCCAGCGTTAGCGAAGAGCACAGTTCGTAAGAAACAGCAAAGCAACAAAATGAAATCCATCAGGGAAACAAACAAAACCCTTGCATCTCCGTCTCTTTTGGTTTTGAATAGCTACCTTCGTGCGTTCCTTCTTGGCTTTCTCCAATTTGTCCATTTCAATCTTCTGGGCTTTAGCTGAGAAAGATCAGGAGTTACAAGAAGCTCTAGGAACAGTAAAAATCCATAGTTCTCTCTCACTCACACACTTCCCATCATAAACAATCAAAAACATCAAATTGTGTATAGAAAACTGAACTGCCATGAAACTAACTACTGCTCTTTAATCATCACAGCATTACTTCACCAAATTAATCATTTAAGAGCTGAAAACACTGAAGAACCAATTTAAATGAAAAGGCTTTCCAGACTGATGAAGCATCAATAACATTCAGGCACCAGAATGAAGCCGTTAAAGAGCAGCATGTGATGACTTCTCATTTATAAAAGAAGGGAAGACTCTAGTGCAGTTAATTAACTACAAAATACAAAGAGCTAAGTTAGGACAAAAGAAGACTTCCTGGAATTACCTAGTGCCTCATAATATGAATCCTCTGACCAGCCATGAGGATCAAACATGTCCTAAAGAAAAAAAAAAAAAACCATCAGATTAGGGCTATTTCCACATATACACAAAATCCAGTTCAAAACTGTTTTATGTATTTCTGTTCACTGGTGAAATTCATGACTCATTTCTTCTTGTATCCCAATGACACAAAGATCACATCAGACCTTCTTTTATCAGACCACGTTCTGTTGTGAATGAAGAAACAGCTTTGAATCCAGAAGGATGCTGGGATAAGACATGCGTTTTTCTGCTGCTCAGCTTCTATTCCCCCCAAGGAGTTTCACGTATACTTACACACCTCAGCAGTTTTTGTTCAGAATCATTATAGCAAAGTTGGAGGCACTGAGGCTCAGTACCACATAAAGATGGTACACATCTTCAATGCAGAGGATGAGACAGAAGTTCCCTTAAAGGACGCCTAAACAAGCAGGCTCAAGAAAAGGCTCAGGAAAGTTTACACCCCTATATTATTTTTTACCCACTCCCTCACCAGTCAGAAGTATCGCACCTCACCTTTGGATAATTTGTACCAAGTTCATCAATTGAACAAAACTGGATTAGCTTTTCATAGATGCTGCAAAGGAAAGACAAGAGTTCGGAACAGTAAGTAAGTAAACAGAAGCATTTCAGATTTGTTAGTAGAAAGAGGCCGTCACCTCTTTACATGGCAAGAGTAAAATCAGAACCTAGGAAGCTACGCTAGCTCTGATGGATGTGCCATGCCATTAACTGCATTTTCCACTTCCCCCAAATTCATCTCCCAGTTCCCAGAACAGACGCGTCTTCTAAAATGCTTCATCCAAAGCCTGTACATTTAAAAATCTAACTGCCACACCAACTCTAGTTGTTGCCTCACAGAACACAGAGAAGAGTTTTACTGTTTCAATTACAAGCAAATTATGTCTTTCTCATTTTTGTAAGCAGTAGTACTTCTTGATCAGGATCCTGTTTCTACTACAACTCCAACAAAGCGGAAAATTCTTGGAATTTGCTCTGTGGTGCTTTGGTCACAAAGGCAAAGATGATGGCTCACCTGGGGTTGCGGAACTCCTTTTTCCTCTGAATGATGTAGTTCATATCCATGCCCTCTTTTATCTTCCTCTCATATAGTTTTTGAATTTTATCCTAAGGGAGAAAGATTACAGGGAGAGCCAGTATGAGAAGGAGGAGCACGTCAGCTGACTATCAAGAGTGTACACGTGGAAACAAGCCAACTGAACCAGTGGCCTCCCTTGCAGGGAGCAGAGATTCTACCTCTTCCTTAATGTCACGCAGGCTTATTAATACAGACACTCCCGCCTTTAAGGTTCTGAACTTTCAGAACTTACAAACTGAAATTATCTTCATGAACTGCCTGGATGGGAAATGGAATTCTCTTTGCACTTTCTGAAGGCCTCAGTGATTAAAGATTTGCATTTGAGGCAGTAGTGCACACTCCTTCCCAGCCTGTTGCTTCCCTTTATAGCTGGGACTGTAGAGAAGTACAAGCCAGCTCTGAGAGGGACAGGTGAACCCACAAAGGTTCTCCCACAGCTTACAGTGACCATCACACCCACCTTCAGACTCAGGTGTGCACCTGAAAATCAGCTGCTGGACTACACTGCACAGAAGTCTATGGGTATCTTACTGATGCCACAAGCCCCTGCAAAAGGCAACTTAACTGACTTAGGTTGGAAATGTCAAGCAGTCTACTCCCCAAAAACACCGAAAGATTTAAAAGTAAACATGATTTTCTTTCTTCCTCAGCAAGGCAGTGAAAAACCTTAAAAGTATTTTTACTCTAGTGATGCTGAAGGGATAGCAAAAGCAGAAACTTTGAGATGGAACATATACTTAAGTGGTACTAGGAGAATATTCTCAGTAATTTCCTTTATCTTTTCTTTTTGACACAAATCTCTCAGGTACAGGAAGCATACAAAATAAGACCAGAGGCTAGGCCTTCAGTCTTTCAGGATGGAAGAGCTGAGTCAGTTTTCCTTTGTTGCTTCTGGATAAGTCACTTCATGTCTCCCTCTGTATGGACAGTCAACTTGAATAAGGAACTGACTATTGTAAGGGTTTGATGATGCTGGAATAAAAGAGGATTGTTAACAGCTGATATGAAACTCCTATTTCATCAACTTAAAAAAAAAAGCCTTAAGATAAATTTTCACCAGGTCCTCCCAAAATTAGCACGAAGAAATTACACAATCTTCACATCCAGCGCACACATCGTGAGGTTTGAAGAAACAACTGAAAAAAGGTGAATTTGGGGAGTAGAAACGATTGAATAGGTGTTCCCTTTTGTCCCCTCCCTGTGCAGGTAGTGCTATAGTTCACAAAGTCCAAAGATGGGGAACTTCTTAGTCAACTTTACAGTAAGAAATACACCCTTCGGCAGAGTTCAAGATATAGTTTATTAGAGAAGAATCTGACAAAAGGAAAGAGCAAATCAACAATGAAAAGCCTAGAACATTTTGCCTCTCTAAAGAACAATCTCATCTCCTTGCTCAAAGCGTTCTAAGATGTGGTTTGACCTGCTAACAGAGGACAAGTTCTCCTTTGATTTAACACAGTAAACTGTTGTCAAAGGGGAAGAAAATCTGCTTTATTCTGTCTACTCTCTCAAGGTCTCTGCATTCCTCAGATCTAACGCACTCTGATTCATTGATGTCAGAATGGCAAAATCCTCCTGCAGCACAGGAGGAGGAATGGGTGTGCCCAGGTACACGGCGGAGAAGAAGAAAGGGTGATCTGGATGGCGAGTCATTCTGAATCACCCATTGCACATTGATAGCTTATAGCGCATTGCAGAAGTGATTCTTTACTTGTCTTTCTACTGGGCAGATAGCTGCAGTTAAAACTCAAATGGGTGGTAGGAAACAGCAGTCCCTGCTCTTTCGTTTGCATCAGGAGGAGGAGACAGAACAGAAGGTTATTGCAAAGTTGGTTACTGCAATTATTTGGGTGTGCACCAGAGAAAACATGCATTTGTTTTCTTTTGCTGCCTCTAAGCTACCAGCCTTCCCTCTAAATGTTTATCATCTAGAGATACGTAGGTGGAGAAGGAATCCAGTCAATGCTGCCTCAACTATTCCAGTTAGGGGATTCTCGGGCCCGTATAAGAAAAACAATGATTTGTTCTTTCCTACGGAGCTGAATTTGCTGAGGTAAGAGGATAGCAGCCTTCACAGTAAACATTGCTTCTGTGTCACTGGTGGGATCAAGAGCCATTTTAAAGCCTAAGTGACCCACAAAGACTGGAAAACAGCTTTAAGCTACTTTGAGATTCCTAAACTAGAATTGCCCTAAAGTCTAAAGCATTAATACAGTGCATTCATAAACTCAGTGTGGTAAAACCCCAGCTTCAATGCTGGGTTGACTTGTGCAAAAATACTGAGCAGAATTCCCAAATATTCCCCCTCCCTACTGAATTGCGAGCCTTTTTTAAAAAAAATTAAGTGGACTTATACCAACCTGCAAGTGGTTAGAACATCTGCCAGGAGGCTCAGGAGGGATTTTGATCTCATCTGGAGACATGTTCCGCACTCTCTCTGAAAAAGAAGCTGTAGAGAGCAAACTGGGCATGAGTTCTGGCAATACTGAAGGAGTTAACCAAAGGAAATTACATTTCATCCTTAAGTTAACGTTTTCTTAAAAGGCACTTTTATCTTTGCTTACAGAGTCAGACTACTGCTAGAAAGAACAACTCGTTCTGCAGGACTGCAGATTGCCGGATTTCTATAGCTGTTTGTGTTGCAATATACTATTAGAGTACCTGATTGCCCTGTAAAGATTAGTTTAACAAGTTATCGGCAAAAGAAACTGCCATGTTACCCCCTATTGCTTGCTGCTTTACCACTATCATGGGAAACTCAGGCAGTTTTCTAGCCATGTCTTGGAGCAGAGATTTGTGCCACATTTAAGCAGCTGGGATTGTTTTCAACCATCATTTATACCGGTAACACATCCCAGAGTCATAGTCTGTAGTGGATAAGAGACCTGACAGCAGCACAGATGTCATATCAAGAAAGCCATTCACATTTACGGCTCCTCAATTAGATATTCTTCAATAAAAGCTGCCAGTAAAAGCTGGAACTGCAGTTCCAGCATGCTCAAATTCAGCTCCTTTGATGATAGCCCAGAAGGGCCCAAAGAACAGACACCAGCATTTGAACACAGCGTGCTCTCCTGCCTTCCAGCACAGGGCATCAGATAGCTGAGCTTACAGATAATCAACGCTACACACGTTCAGTGCTGCTACAGTTTCCACTTCTTTTGTACAAATGTAAAGCACTAAGGACAAAATCCTTTGGAGCTGCAAAGCTGGCAGGCGACCACTCATTCTATTTGATCAAGATGTTGCTGAGGGTTAAATTCTTCAGCAGTTGTGAGTAAGGAACAAAAAGTGTCCTTTGGCATTTACTAAGAGGGTGCCTCTATGGAAGAAGGAAAGCTTGCCAGAGCCCCTGGAGAAAGGCAGGCAAACTGGAGCAAGGCAGACATTTGCTATAGCTTACAGCTGCTGGTGGGATGGGGAAGCCTCTAGTTTAATTAGAGTTTCAGGAACCCAGAGAGACAGTAGCAAATAGACAGAAGTGTTCATAATAAACGGCACACCAGGCTTTCCGGAAAAGGTGAAAGCTGATTAATGGCTTAAGAGATTCACAGCATCAGCAGAAACCTTAAAAAGAAGAAAAGGCCACCAAGTCTAGACTTCATAAGACAAAGAAAGGACCTAAAAAAAACAACAAAATCAAAAAACTCAAAAAAAAAAAAAAGCCTAGCTCCAAGTTCAACATCCCATACGCTCCTTATCTTTGCGGATGACCAGAAGAGACACAGAGAAACAAAACATTTATGGGAAGGGGAATTGTGGGTTCATATAAGCTCAGGAACTATGGGCAAGAACTCTGTCTGGCAAGAGGTCAAAGTCATAAGAGTATGTTTGGCAATCAATTCAAAGCTCCTTTGAAACAGAAACACCACTGGCGGAGGAACAAGAGCTCCCAATGAGACAATATATTTTGACCCCTGACTTTTCAGGTTTTGGTGTTCATTTGCTCTTTTATTTGAGCCATGTGAAAACAATCATTTATCAACGTGATACTGATGGGGGAAGGCATCTCTTAATACCTTACAAGGAACTGGAACCAAGACATCTTTGTCTACTGCAATCCTGCCATAGCTGTACGCAGTTGAAAGCTGAGTCAGCAGCGAGGCTACGCGCACCCCGCTCCACCTCACAAACTGAGCACAGACAAGTATTCACCATTACTCAGTTATTTCATCACATCGCAGCCAGACCCAGATGCCACATCATTAGGAAGAAAAGGATGAGTTTAACCCCTTCAGGCTTATTTTACAGTAAGGAAGTGCAAATTATCCATGCCCTCAAGCAGTCCTCAAACTTCCTCCCCAAACAGCAGAATGGCCGACGCCGCAGCCTCTTTCCACCCCTAGAAAAAGGGGCAGCTGGGATTATCATTCAAGGAAATCCTGGAATTTGCAGGTATGGCCACAGGCTCCTGTAGAAAAGACGTTTTCAAAGTTGCAAGCACAGCCTTCTGCTGCCTACACAGCAATAAATGCAGATGGACAGCTAACAACAAGGTGTGTCCTGACAGGATACATCCAACTGCTTTGTGCATCCTGTTATTTCTGCCAAGATCAAAGTTTTACTTTTACATGAGTCACAGATAGTGACACTGACTGCAGTCTCTAACAGGGCTTGTGATTTGCTGGAACACAGCCTAGAGGATCTCCATGTGGGGACCTCAGGAAATTAACCGTTGGCACGATTAATCACTAAGGGCACACCCAGATTCTGGCTCACAGTAAGTAAATATCTTCCCCAAATCAGATTCACATTCCAGATAAAGAACTAAAGCCATACAGCAGATCCCATGACTCAGATGGGGGTTCAAGAAAGTAGGAGCCAAGGCACTGCCATGTCTGCAACTCAAAGCGTCCTGCTGCTGAAGGACACTGCCACTGGTGCTTAGCCTGTGTATTCTCCTTCTGCAAGCTGACCTAAAAGTTAAGAATTTCATCAGCACAAGCAATAGGTGCTTGTAGCTTTCTGTGCAGCCAGCACATGCATTGTGGCAAGGCAGATACATTCAGCTGCTCCCACACTCTGCGTAGAAGGCAAAAGCACGGCCAACTATCAGGGTGCACCTAGCATTCAGCACCTCAGTAGTCAATGGAGGATATCTGATTGCCAGATCTTGGTGAGGCAGACCATGGAAATGCTAGTTTCACATAGATGGATTATTTGATGAGTATATCCAACAGCACAAAGATGTGCTGCGTAGCAGGAGAGAAAGTGCCATAGAGCAAACCGCGCTCAGTTTCTTCCAGGGGGAAATGACTGCTCACAGTCCAAAGGTTCTGCTGGAGACACGGACCGGGGGCACACAGGAGCTTTGTTTCCTACAGATGGGTAGACACTTTTTCCTAGTGCAGAGAAAATCAAAAGAATACAGAACATAGGAACAGAGAGCTGGCTGTACCTGGACAGACTGGCATGTGGATCAGCTGAGATCTGGTAAAGCATTTTGCCTCGGCGCGCTCAGTGAATAACACTGCTCCCCATGTAGGATTAAGAACTCCTGTCCTTTTCAAGGTTCACTTGTATGCTGCATCTTAAGCAGCCACAAGGGGCTGCAGGCAGCATCAGGTGTCAGTTTGTCTATAAAGGCCACACTAGGCAAAAAAACCAAGCAAAGACCTGGAAAGGGTGATCAGAGGGGCATGGCTTTCCCCTGGAGACATGCAAACCGGTGGTGCCTGGTCTCTAAAACTGCATTCTTTGGCACTCTAATCAAGTCTGCTTGGCATAAACCAGTGTATGTGGGTTTCTGATTTCCTGGCACCAGAACAGCCAAATCAGAGGGAAGAACTGGAGGCAACAACATGCCAGTGAGTCACCCATCCATGGAAGGACACTAGTTCCCTTTCTGCTCTGTGGGCTGAGAAATGCAGAAAGAGACCCGCGACTCAGCCATATTTTCTGCTCTTATGAACACTGACTTTGTGCTCAGATATCCTAAGGGCTAGAGAGAACATTTCTTACAGTACGAAAGGTAAACAACCATGCTGCAAAGAGCTTCAGGGCAAAAAAGTGCATCCTAAAAGTATTACTTTGCAAGGCTGCAGGAAACAGCAAATGCAATGTCCGCCAGCACCATGTACTCTGCAGAGTGGTACAAAAAACCTGAAAGGACAACACTGATGCAGAACGTTATCAAAATAAGTTTCACATATACTTCCTCCTCAACCGCAGGGCAGTAACTGCTGGAAACCTCCCCTCCCGTTCTTTGATTACGTGATCACTACTTCAGGACCATGCCCTTTCCCAGCTGCTCATCCCTGCTGCTTTCTTTGTGTCAACTCTAGCACTCACCTAGCACGCACTGAGCAGACCAGGGAATGGATCCAGCTGGAAGCCTTGCAGAAGGGAAGAAAAAAAGAAAAGAAAAAAGAAAAGAAAAAAACCAAAACAACAACAAAAAAACCCCAAAAAAACCAAACCAAAAAACCAAGCAGTGAAGGTGGATCTCAGCTGGCTCCAACTCCCAAATCAGCTCAAGGCACGCAAACTTTAGCATGCGTCCGGGGGAGTTAAAACAGAAACATTACTTTTGGCAGGAGCCTACATTTATGCTGTACTTCAGCAACTACATAACCACGGACTTTATTAAAGGTGATGCTGAACAATGTAAGGTTATCTTCTGAGAAGGGCAGGCCCACAAGCTTCTAACGCAAAAAGCAATTGTGGAAAACTGTCTTAAGGACAACTTCGACTTCCACATACTGATATTAGACAAAACTTTAGATGTTCACATTGGAGAAGTTACTTGCTTTGTGTCAGAAAATTCCTGCACCTTTTTCCATTCAAGAATTCTAACTCTAAAAGCCCAAGTTTCCAGGAAGGGAGTGGTTCTCATGTTAGACCAACCATAAGGCTCTTGCAACAGTTCCATTTCAACTAGATAAGATAAGACAAGACACGGTCTAATGCAAAAGACCTACAGAATCCAGCACGGCAAGTATGCTGACCTCGAATAACTTGGTTCTGCACAAAGCTAGCCCACACGTTGCTCTGTGTGTGCTGCTATTGGGAAAGGATATTAAAGATATATTGCAAACCTTAATCCAGGTCTCAGACTCACCAACACTGTCCACTCACAAGTGGGTGACGCTGTAGTAAGTGCCCTCTGTGCAGCTTTTAAGCTTGTATGCAAATCTGGGCTATTATGAGAAAAATAAGATTCAACCTTCCAATCTCTTGTGGATGGGGCAGCCACTGGGGGAAAGGGGGACTAACTAAACTGTAACCTGAGCCTTATACCTTAACTAAGAAAGGATTTCCCACTACATCGCTTTACAAGTGTAGAGCTTCACCCATACGTAAAGTAGGGAGTAGAAGGGCTGTTAGCTTTCAGATATTCTTTACTTTTTAGCCTAAATGCTGTTGTCTCTTCTGTGTTTCTAGTGGGCATTTTGAGGCAGATCAGTAGTTTGGAGAACGAATTCTGTTGCATTCTATGATGAGACTGGTTAAAGCAGTTTTACCCCCTAACAGCTGGAAATTCAACATACCAGTTGGGTTAGTGTAAAGTCTGGGCAGGCCAACTGAAAAGGACTTAAGTCCAAAACTCCTGAGTGATGGCTGTTGTAGGAGTCATAGCTTAGCATCCTAGTACTTACTGTCTTATTTTATGTTTATCACACTTTAGGGCTGATATTTCATGCTTAAGCCTTGACAAGCTGACTTGACAGATAATGAAGCAACTTCTAAACTCATGATTTTTTTTTTATGATATTATTACAGGCTACCACACAACTGTATTAGTAGTCTCAGGAACAAAGGGTTAGTTCAAGATAGTCAGAGCTTCAACATAAAATACACTGTACAGCTCCACAGAGACCAAGCAGAGGATACTATTTCAAGCTGATGATCCTGGACTTTCCAAGCTTTTTTTTCCAGGTGCCATGAAAAAGTAACATGTCACAAAAATCAAAAGTTTCAGTAACCATTAGAAAACACTTGGCACGCTACGTCAACACAGCAGCTATAAATCGCTATGTGAATCTATTTAAGTGGGGATATTTTAGGTAAGCTTTTGAAGCCACAGAACAAAGCATCTGTCATCATTCCTGGTCATACTGGCTCTGAGAGGTGTCTGGACAAAGCTACCGCTTTATTGTTTTTAAGCTCATCTAGAAAAACACCAACACTGCCCTTTACATATATGTCTTAGACATGTAACACGTGAAAACGTTTTCATATTTTTAGGCATGGTACCTTTCTTCCAAAAGAAAACTTCACTGAAAATATTCCACTGCAAGAAAACACTGCAGGCAACAACTCAAACTGCAGCATTGTCAGAACAGAGTGAAAATGCTTTTTACAAAGGGGGAGGCTATAAGGTCTAATTTGACAAAAAGATGTGAATAAATACTTCTGAGCAAACTTACCAACTAGCTCCTGAGGATCTCTTTTCTCCAGTTCTGAGAATTCCTGGGAGCAAAGGGGAAGAAACAGATTTTAGTCAAGGTATGTTTCCAACATAAAAAGCTATACTGTCCATTTGTTTAGAAATTTAAGCATTACTTACGAGACAAAAGAATAAAAATTAAGAATGAAATGCAAGTTATTAGATAATAACAATTAGATAACAAATAGATAATTTGTACCATGGAAAGTCAAAGCCTAACAGGATGCTCCGCTTCCTTTCAAAGCTAAAGTCTAAGTTTAATGAAAGAATTAAGGCTTTGTTTCAATGAGTCCTGGACACTCAGCTCCTTTTTAATTCCATGAAAACTGCTATACTTGAAGCCTTTCCTCAAAACAGATCAAACCATAGATTCTTCCTTTTTGGTGACTGGCCCTTGGCACTAGCCAAGAGTCAATGTTTTAGAGCCTAGCTAGCTAAATACAAGCTGGATCCAGCCCACGGAAAGCTGCTTCAGCCCTAGGAATGCCTACCACAGGCCTGCGCAACTTGCAGTCCTCTAAGCAGGGTCAGCATTCACCAGAGTACCATAAAAACAGCTGAAATGCTCCCAGAGCCTGCGGCAGAGCACAGCAACTTCAGAGCAGCATCCGATAGGCACCTCCGCAGCCACCCAGGGCTCTGCCGGGGCCCGGGCTGCCGAGGTTTGCCAGTTGTGCGTGGTGCCAGCATTCACTTCTGTCATTGTGCCATTCAGGGCTTTGGCTGATAAACCCTCTACGAACCCAAATGCCAGAGAGCGTGGTGGTGATGCAGATCCTATTTCGGAAGAACGTTCCTCACTGTCAATTCTCGCTTGGCTTCTACTTTCCAGGAGTGATATAGCCGGTCTACTCTACAGAAACTCAAGGGCAGCCTCCACTCACTTGCAATGCTCTGTTGGGAGATCATCTCAGCACAGCTAAGCCCTCCATAGTCATGCTGATATAAATTAAGGCTCCTTCAGTTGCAGGAGCACAGCAGATGTTTGCACCAGCATCTGCTGAGCAGGAGGTGTTATGTAGGATAAGACACTCTTAATTAAATACACTTTCACCATATTGAGACCAACGCTCAAGTATTTTGGTGCTTCTGAAAGACGCCATGAGAGTCAGAAGCGATACCAAGTTCAGCACAAAGTCTCTGAAACAGTATCAGCTGTATCCCAACATCGCCCTCTCCCCCTGCCTCCCTCCCAAAGACCTTTTGTGACTCACTGGACTGTGCGTCCAAAATTCCTCGCTGCCTCCAAACACTGAAGCTATTCATTCAACCTGACACAGACATAATGCTGCCTCCTTGCTGCTTAGTTACCACTCTCGAACCCCCCCCCTTTTACTCCATTTCCAATCAGGTGACAGATGCAGAAGGTAAGGAGAAAGTAACAAGGTCACCAAGCCAGATCTGGGAACAGGCTGTGCCAAATTCACTGTGAAACGCCACCAATTTCCAGAGAAGCCAAAGCCTTCTGGAAGAAGAAAACCCAATTCTTTGTGTGGGACTAACTGCTACAAGGCACTTTTTATAGCCATTCATGGCAAAATAAAAAGCACTGTTTCTCCATAAGTACACTGGGATCAGAAAAATACAAGGCTAATGCTATTTGAGAAAAAAAAAATGTACACGAAGGAACACGCATCTTCTCACTGGCCAGCTGGCGAGGCCCCAGGCCCCTTTGTGAGATGGACTGTAGTGTAACAGCTCCAACCCCTCTAAGCTAACGCACTTGGTGTAGGGCATTAACACCTCTTCTCCCAGGGTCTTCAGAAAGAACAGTGCAAGCAGAAAAAAAATTAAAGCAGAAGCATGACGTTTCAAAGCGGAAAACTTACACCAAGAGAAGGAGCTCTCTTTGGCGAGAGCACTAGAGAGGAATCCAGGCGGTGTTCTCCACAAACCTACGCAGCCACAGCGTTAACGTGGCGAGCCTCAACCACATTGACATGGCACTGAGGTGGCGAGCATCACTTTGCCACCAGAGAAGCGGGGGCAATGCTGCGGTAACTAACAGGTTATGAGGACAAATTCAGATTAGCGTGCAAATGTTGCACGCGGGATGAAGTTCATAGAGCTACAGATACAAGGGAAACACATGTCCCGGCAGCATACAGTGACTCACGAGGCAGTAAACACACAGGGTCAGAAGGCTGCTTTATTCCCTTTAGGGGGAGAACTTGCTAGATAAGTAATTAAAAGTATTTCTTGCCTTGGTTTGAGACAACATGGATACGTTGGTTGAGGTGAAAGGAGGGAACTGCTTTTGTTCCAAACCTGACCAAATTACATCCTGCACTCTTATCTTTTGAAAGTTTTGTTTTAAGTGGACTCTTGATCCTTCCTCTTACCCAGCACTGTATTTATTATTCCATTATCCCTCCCATCTTCTGCCCACTTGTCCTCTCACCATCCAAGAACACAAAGGCAAGAGGAAATAAACCCGAGTGACCGATATTGCCAAGAAGGCACTTAAGCAACCCAATGGCACAGTCAAATTCAGGTGCTTTAGACGTGTACTAAATGCCCTCAAGAAGATTGCCCTCTTATTTGGCCAGTTAACAGGGTTGCAAGGGTATTTGCTGTATTTCTGAAGTTTCCAGAAGCCCATTTTCAAGTATCCTGTAGCTGTTTGGAGCCAGCACCAAGCATAAGCACACAATTCTCAGGAAACATGAACTAATATTCTGAGAGATAATTTGCCAAAACCTCTCCTGTTACGTACCTTACATTAGACAAATATCTTTGAAGTGTCAGATATGTTAAATAGTATGTTTTATGAATTTCCAGAATCATTAGTAAGTTTACTTTCACCGGAACTAAGGTTGTTCTTTAATTTGTATTCTTTAATCGTAGGGGTACGGCACAAATCTGCCCCGTTTGTGGCGGGCTAAATAAAGCCAGTGCTATCAGGCTGCCGCTGTGTATTTACCTCGCCTGGTCGCCCACACCCGTTCCACCACAGCCACTCTAGCGAGTCTCATCTCCACATCCTCAGGCTATAGCCAAGGCATCAGAAACCCCAGCGCTACACCAAGCAAAAGAAAACAAGTTCACTAACATATTATAGACACACCTCACTGCCCAGAGGATATGAATTTTGCTTACCAATGAATTATTGCGTACCTACACCCACTGCTCCATCATTAACAAGCTGAAGACATCAACACAGCTTTTCATTAAGTCGGACTACTTTCAAGCCTCTTAAACGCCTTCAGAAAACAAAGGGATGACCCAACTCCTCCTTCGGTGCTTGTTCACATTTGCTCAGTTTACTGTCTAGCACTATGGCAAGGCAAGTACCAACAACTTGACCAAAGACATGCAGTTTGGCAGATGCGAGCTTTAAGCAGTCTTGTTCAAGCCTCCGATATCTACTGAAAATCCAGAACTTAAGGACAGCCTGAACACCTTCAGTGGAGTAATCATCCAACAAGAACTGTCCTACGCTCCCTTAGGCTAATTGAAGGGAATGCGTTGAGTACAGTGAACTGACTAGAAAAGACAGCATGTTAAAAAAAAAAAAAAGAAACCGCCATATTTTCTGCAGATCTAATCCAATATAAAGTTGAATGAGATAGAGAATCACTGAATAACAGGGTACAATAAATGCTGCATGCTTGCTATCTTTTCATTGTGAAATGGAAGAAGTATTTACACACAGACAAGAGATTTCTAAAGGAATTCAAACACATTTAATCAATGGAAAATTTGGAAGATAACTGAATTTTAAGTAGAGAATTTACCTAAATCCATTCAGGACAAAGTGACCATTTTGCAGATTACTACACCATCAATACCACCATGTTATGTATCGTTATCTCACATAAAAAGCACAAAATCAAGCAGATGAGTGGTTCCACGCAGAGGGGATTCATGTCAAATCTCTTTCTCAGAGTTAATATATGAAAGCTACTAGAGCCTTCAAGTATTGCAGAGCTACAGGCATCATTTCCATTTGGTCCCTGATCACTGAAAAATAACAAGGTTAAGACTTCACTAGTGGCACCTTCCAACCCGGCATAGTTTTCACAAGCCTGACTGCTGAAAGGCTGTACGGGAGCATCTCTGAATTTACTTTTGCAGTCAGTCTCTCACTACTTGCACAGTCAGCCTGGAAACATTAGTTACGCTGAAAATTCTCTCTACCATCACAGAAATACAAAACTTGGGCAAAAAAAAAAAAAAGCAGCTTCCTGTGTTCATTCTTTTTCTGTAGTCATTTTGTCCCATCTGGTATTACACAATGATCTCTAAGAATGGCTAGATTAAGTTAAAAAAAACCCAAACAAACAAAACCAACAGTACTGTATTTTATTCCTCTCATATACTCAGCAAGTTGATTTTCTGGCTGCTATCTACGTTGCAGCCGAGATCTCACAAGACCAACTGTCCAGGGGCCTAAAGCCAGACGGCCTTGCTCCAAGAGACCCACTGACAGGCGTTGAGGGATGCTGTGGTGGTTCAGAGCCAAGTTGGAAGAGGACTGAAAGACAAGACGACAAGCAGGAGGCAGAGTCCTTTCCCCTGATCTGGAGACTAGCAAAGAGCAGCCTCTGAAGAGCGCAAACTGCTATGAGCAAAGACAAAGCATTAAAAAAACAAATCAGAAAAAAAAATTGACATCTAACTGGGCTACTAACATCAGTCACAATTTCTGCGTTTCTAAGAGCAATTCTACACGTTGCCTCACCATTCTATTCCTATTCCTGTATGCGTTCAGGAAAAGGTTTTCCATTTTTTCTACTTCCCCAAGACAAATGCTTCTCCGAGCCCTGGGCAAGACAACGCCACCTGCAAGAGCCTGACTGATATGAACCCAATTTGGTGCTTCAGTTTTCATGTATCATAACCAGTTAAAGAAGAAGAGCAAGCTGAAGGGGGGGGTGTACACGCATAAGGAAAGCACCACATTTTGGCTTAAGATTTCACCTTGCTGAGGTGAAATATAGACAATCTTTTCAGTCGTAGAGTGTTTCCATTCAGTTACATAAACACCAGTCTCTGCTCAGGTTTCATGGAAAATAAAAACAACCAAACACAATCCTCACAGTGTGGAACAGAGATTAAAGGAAGGAAGCAAAAACAATATGAATCTGAGACTGATGAATTCAAGTTTGGAAAGGCTTGCCCAGAACAGCTTTATTTAATGGAAAGAATGGACTGACGTACAACAATGCTTGCTAAATCCTTCCTGAAACAAGATCCATAAATCCAGTACAAAGCTCACATCGAATGTAACAGTTGGCATTAACTGTCGCCAAAAGGTACAAATTCACCAACAATTTCTCATAGAAGCAGTTGCATATGTTAGCGCAGGTGTACTCCAACTACAAGAAATGGTTGAACAGGGAGGCAGAAAAGATAAAAAAAACCCTCAAACTGATTGCTTTAAATACGATGCAAATTCTAAGTATCGGAGAACTTGATGCTAGATTTGCCTCCGCTCAATTGTGTTCCCAGATTTTACAGCCAACTTAGCCCTACACCTTCATTTTCCATTAACTTCCAATTAGTATCAAAAAAATTAGCTAGGAAGCTTCCTCAGTACCCCTCAACAACATTTTCTCTTTTTTCAGAGAATGCTCTTGCATTGCAGAACTTCTTCTGTCCCACAACTATTTCACCTGGTTGCTTGCCCATAACGAAATTTAACACCAATTTGAACTGACAGCCACAAAACGTATAGACCAGTCACGCTGCTGTCATACTAGCGGCTTAGTTTGAAGATATTAATGCTGAGAATTTTTCAGTGCGGTCCTTCCACTAGCAGCCAGCGGACCTGCTGCTGCAATAGCTGGTACAGTGGATTCCTCTCATCTGAGCAAGCACCAGCAAGAAGGTTTTGTAATTTTTTCCTCCTCTACAATTCAGACTATCTCCTGGGGTCTCAACACATCAACAGTCTCATTTGGCTGAGTACGATGGAAAGAAACGCTGTAACTTAGCACGAATTGTTAGAAGAGTTGTCTAAGCTGATGGTGAAGATGGCTTTGCCAGAGCAAGTGGGTGAAACGTTTATATGCAGGCAGCAAGAGAAAGACCTCACCAAACCCTGGCTCACGTGTGCTTTTTTTGGGCTTATTTTTCTTGTCTTTTTTGTTTGTTTGCTTTTTTTCTTGTCTTTTTTTAAAGGAACATAGTAGCAATTATGTTCTTGCTTTTCTACAAGCTCAGTCAGTGATCATACAGAAGTGCTCATTGGAAGAGAACACCAGAAACTTCTCATTTAATATTAAAAGTGCATGACAAGAACTATTTCATTTCTTGCTCACCAGATCTGCCTGATGTTGGTGTGCTCCCAGGCTGAGGGCAGCAAACAGAGTGCGTGTCAAGAGCCTGGGGAAGAGAAAGCAAGGGACCAGAAGTACAGCGCTTTTACTCCTCCTCCCCCCCTTTTTTCTTGTATTGTGAGAGAGGAGAATCCCAAGAGAAAGCCTGAAACAACCCCATTTCCTACAGCCATATCCTGTTTGCCAGCTCTGATACCTAGCTCCAGGCAAAGTGCCCAGCACAGGATAAGAAATTTAACTAAGAAAAAACTGTAGGGACCATGATCTAGGTACTAAGAGAAGCACAACAACTCAGAAATAAGCCATGTATAGAAAAAAAAATGATGCATCCAACCTTCAGTGACACTTACATACGGTCTGTACAAACCTACCTATTTTGAGATACTATTGTCACAGACAAAAAGGGAAGGAAGAACAAGTCAGGAAAGAGTCAACTCCCGAGACATTCCTTAAGCATCTTATAAAGCAAAGAACATGGGTAGCTGACACTTTCACTTTTTAAGCCAACTTAAGTCTAAAAATCCACCTTCACTTTCAATGTCATTGAAAAAACACTGAAAAACCCCAACCAAGATCTGGCAAAACATTTCAGTGAGAAAATGCTTTAGAAGGGAAGCATTCATAGCATAAAAGCCTTTAAATAGCTCCTTTGAAACTTGATTCCGTTCACCCAACATATGCTATCTCAATATTTGACAAAGATTATTGTTAGAAGTAGTTTCCAGCCAAGGAACTGTGTGCCAGAACTCACACTTTCCAAGTGGAGGTACAGTTAATAACGTCTGCCATACGACGACGGCACCCTGGTCCCAAAGCTACCCGCTTCGGTTGGCTGCTTCCTCTTTCCGTCTCCACCTGTGCTGCTAGGGGACCTCCAAGTTTAACATTTGCAGATCACCCCGTGCACGTGCTTTACAAGACCACAGAGTAACAAACTCTCCACAGCGCAGACACCAACCAGGGCGCAGTGGTGTAAATGCGCAAAACAGCTTGCATGGAAGACTGCACAGCCCATGGGAGCACACCAGCAGTTAACAGCTTCCACACCTTGAGCGCAGCCAGCAGCACAGCTCCCAGCAGTCTCCACCTGAAGCCATCATGGTCTGCAGAGCCCATAAATTCCACTTTCAAGTCACTTTTGCTTCCTACAGGGAAACAGGAACTCACAGGTGAAATATCAGCAGCATGTGACAGGGCTTGAGGTGTCAAGCTACTTCGATGATTTTATTTTTTTACAGATTGTTGTGGTGCACGATGAAGTAGAAGGTGAAGCTGGGCTGTGAGAAATCTTAAGCCTCACAGCAGCAAAGGAAAGGTTCATGAGAACTGACAAACTTCTTGCAAAAGATTTCTTCCCTAGTACTGAAAATTCTTCATGGTTTGGAGTAGAGGCAGGGCGTAAAAGCAAGTATCCTCACTGGGATATGTGCTCCTCCATGGATGGATCCCACAGAGTTTTTGCAGATTTTGGTCCTTCTGTGTGTGCTCAGAATGGGGAAGCTGGAAGAAGCTATTTTCAGATATTTGTTGGTATTTGAGGCAATCCTCCATCTGTGCTGACTGCTCAGACTCTCACTGACAAGCACCAACATGCAAATTCAGACCAGCCTATTTCAGTACAGCAGACAGAAATAATTGCAACAACAGAACTGGACTTGAAGAACTTAGACCTTTATCAGGTGAAATATGCAAGGGGAAGCAGCTCCAGAAAGGACTTTTCTTCAAGTTTAAAGACAAACAGAAAAAGGCTGGCTCTTCCTTCGGAGAAAGGCGAGCCACACCTGTGGCAATAATCCGTGGTATTTAGTACTGCAGGGAGTGAAAAGTCTGCCACAGCATGTATGCCTGGCGGGGAGGAAGGAACAAGCATGTCCATGGACATGTCTCATCTTCCAAACAGCTCAAGAGCTGGATCGCAGCCAGCAGCTCTCAAGTAGGTAAGCCAGCTTCAGAGCGCAACAATGCCGTGATCTATCTCCCTCTCAGGTAGACAGAGCTGGAGACACAGAAATATGTGGGGCAAGGGACAGAATAATCACAGATGCTGAATACTATTGTTTCCTGCATGCAAAACTGTTTAACTGCCGCTGATATTCTCCGGCAATAACTAAGGTCAACCACCTAGTTAAAAAATGGGAACCAGGTATTAACTGTTTTCATGTCTGAGCCCTCACTGTAATAGTGCAGAGGACAGCATTAGAAGCCGAGTTAACTCTGCTCCCCCTAAAGGCTCACGGAATGCTGACTGCTGAACTGCCAAATTCCTGGTTCCCTTGACAGAGTCCTGGAAAACAGCATGCCAAACCTAAACAGAGGGAAAACTACGTCGAGTTGGAAGCGCAGACAGCATTTTACACAATTCTATTAAAAGTAAGCTAGAATACAGAAAAAGAAGAATCCGAGACTGCAGTGCTTATCACTGGCACCTTCAGGCGGTGCTCGCAGGCAAAGGAATGAGTGGGAAACAAACAACTAGAGACCTAACCTTAACCCTAGCCCTGGAAATTGCACACTTCACGGTTTGAAAGTGTTTACAAAAGTGTACGCAGGACAGTCATGCATAACACAAGGTCGTTTTTAAAATACAGCTGCTCTTTTGCCATCAGAAGCCAATACTAACCCAGATAGCATCAAAAAGCCAGGGAGGAGGGACAGAAAAAAAAAAAACAACCCCAAACCATAATGATTATTTTTTATTTTTTTTTTTTTGCTTCTGATGAGACATTGGGAGCACCTTCCTACAACACTTACAAACCAGTCATACCCTACCAGATACAGCCACTGCAAGAGGACTAATACACAGCTACTCCAGCCACCGCAGAGTGCACTGGTTTTGGGTAAAACAGCAGTTTTAATACATTTTCTTCAGTTATATGACTTCTAACATATTTAAGTAGCAATTTTAAGACTACCTTTCAACAACTGAAAGCATCAAGGGCTCGTATTTCCTAAACAACATTCATAATTTGCCACCGCCAAAATAAAAGATTCAAATTCTTTTCTAAAGCTGATTAATGCCAGCTCCTTTTATACAGTTTGCTGTGGAACACCTAAACTGAACAGCAGTGCTTTAATGACACAACTTTTCCCAAACACAATTTTTCTCCTTCTTCAGAGCAGAACAGTTATACTTGAGGTGAAAGTTACTGAGTAGGTTCAGGCATCTTTTGAGAAGCTGGCTTAATGAATGTATCTTGAATTCAGAAAAATTAATATGGCTTATCAAAATAAGAATTAATTACAGGGATTACTGCACACACACCTTTACTTGTTCTGAGCACTTACCACTTTTACTTTAAATCAAGATAATTTTGGCATTTAAACAAACAGGTTAATGGGCAGGCAAGATAAAAACAGCACTGAAAATCAAAAGCCTCTAAGTATTAGCACACACCTACACATCATAATACAGTAACATTACTTTACAGGTATGCTGGATCAATAAAAGCTAAACATAATAAAGAGCTGATGACTATCAAGAGGTGGTACTTAGACATGCTCAGAAACACAGTACTCCTCCGAAAATTTGACACCCTTCTGCTAGATCCCAGTTTGGCTGCCTCTCCATACAATGCCACACGGATGCAGAGGGGACCCTTAAAACAAAACCAGAAAAGGAACACATGGAAGTAGCCACCTGCTTTGAGAAAACTGTTACCATGCGTCAGGCATTCACTTGCCAAGGGAGTGGCAATGTTTATCCACTTTCCTACACCGGCTAGTCCTGACACCACAATCAAGGCTCGAGAGTTAATGATTTCCCCCTGTGAAAACTCCAGTGAGCCAAGCTGCAGGGCTGGGCTCTATCCTTGATAAGCACTTGCAACCTGTTATTCATCCAGCCCTACAACGTGAAGTACAGAACCCCTCAGGTGAGACCTGGACCACAAGGTCGATATTTCATTTCAGGTTCATTTTCCTTCTTCCAGCAGAGCTGGTCCATTTAGTGAGCTCTGAAGGCTTGTATCTTGTTACTGCACCAAGGCTGTAACCATAGCCAGCTGCTGGCAAGAGCCCAAGCGACTTGCACTCACTGCACAGCCCGTTAACCCTCGTCACTCCAAACCAATACCAGCAGAACACCAAATTTCACACCCATTTCCACAACACCCTTTGTTTTATATCCACAGCTCCGTTATCTGAGGAAAAGACATAACCTGTCCGGGCTGTGGGATTCCATCTTTAACACCACACCTCTGCCAACAGCTTCTGTTGACCACTTCTTTTCCCTTCTAAGTAGAAGGCTTTGTTTCTGAAGTGCTTTTAAAGACAGTTGCTTGTTTACAATTGGCGACTGCTCACTTAAAACCTGGGACCCCTGAAGTGATTTCAGTCTCTAACAAATATGTCCTGCTCCAGAGCCTGCGCACATCCTCCCAGAGCAAAATTTGAAAGAACAACTATTTTTACCTAGATTTGAATCTCCTATTTTTCATGAGTCCCTGAAGTGCTTCAAAATGCAGTTACAGGATGAAAGGTATCTGACTTTGCTACTTAAAGAGGAGGATTCTGCTTTCTGCTGCAAGCACACAGTGTTTGAGACTCGTTCACAGGTGCTCGGTAACAGAAAATCCTACAGGCCAGAAGTCTGCTCTAGAAGAACACTTTCAGATGACTGACCAAGATCAACAAGGGTATATACTACCTGGAATCAAGACAAAAAACTGAGACAAATATAAACAACATACGGTGAGGTAGGAAAACATCTCCCTGTTGGGGCTGTTTGAGGCAGGCTCCAAATTCCACTCTCCCCACCATCACTTTACCAGAAGATTTCCTCATCATTCCCCACTTTCACTCTCCTCAGCCTATGCCCACAACTGACACCAACTGAACCTTATGGAGGTTTTGTGTCTGGGCTGGTGCAGAATGAGGCCAAATCACAGGACGCACCAGCAACAAGGGAACTCCTTCTCCACACAAACTGGCTCAAGTGTCCTCGTCAATTATTCAAGACATAATCCCAAAGTAGTTCATTCACTATATGTCCAAAGAGGCAAACACTAAAAGAATGCTGAATGTATAATCACAGTCTTTTCAAGTCCTGAATAACTGATGAACTGCAATGGTTTTACCTCATTCATGCATTTTAAAGGATTTACCTTCTGTGCACAGTCAGATTCAGACCCTGGAAAAGCCCAAGCCATATATAAAGAGCCCATGATATCTTTCTAAACATGTTTCCAGGTCTGTGATGTCTTACAATGAAATTGATACAGCAAGAACAACTACAGCACTCAGATGGGACAAAACAAAGTAAAGTTATTGAAAAGCATTAGCAAGTTATAATCAAATACCTCACTTTTTGCCGCACTTTGGATTTACAGTAACTACTACTCTTACTCACTAGTTGTTTGTCATAGATATTGCAAGCTCAAAGCCATGAGGAGGAACAAGGAGAACACTGCCACTTGGTGGAAAAGGGAGATAGGAAAGACTTGCAACTGCTCCAAGTGGAACTACTTTTAACGACTTTTACAATGATGGTCCATCTCCCCCCAGTCCCCAGTGAATTTCTTAACAGCATGGCTAGCGCAACTCCACCACTGCCCCACAGAATGCTGTACAGCAACATGCCTGCCCCATTACCAGCACAGCACTGGGCTGCCTCACAGTATGCTGCGTAGCAAAGGTGTGCTCCTACCTCTCCCCCATGTGCCAGCTGGCTATTCAGCTAGAATTGAAAAAAAAACCCAAAAGGCCAGAGAAGGCAACTCCCTTTTTCACTTACGTGCCATGTTAGGATGGCAGCAATTAAAAAAAATAACAAAATGTAAAGTTTAACTTTATTTACATTTTCAGTTCTTGCAGAGTTCCTACTGCAAAGTGTACCCAAGGTACCAAATGCTTTTAATACATTCACTGTTTCTTTGCTTCCACACTGAAGCTGAAACACTGCTCCGTGGCAGTGTGTAGCTCTTCTTCAGAAGGGCAAAAATGCATCTAGACAGTAGCACACAGAATCCACTGAAATCAAGAAGCTTTTTATGGAAGCCAACGCGAAATGAAATGTCAGCAACATATTAAAACAGTAGCCACACAATTAAGTGGTAAGATTTCGGTAATGTATCATTTCTCAGACAAGAGATACTATAACCCGATTTTGTTCTTTCTCTCTTTGCCAAATCTTTTCTCCATTCCCCTGACGTCCTAGAGCCCTTTTAGTGGAGACAGAAATCCACGTAGCTGCAACAGGGCCCTGGTGATGTACACCAGAATTCTCTTTTAAGGAAACGCCATCTATTCTTCTTTCACAGTACACACTTGCATCCAGCAGTTTTTACAATATCTTGCTAGCCTGCTTAGCAGCCACAACGGCAAAAATCTAGAAGTAGAAAAAGAATAAAAGTGAGAGATTACCTTTTCCTCTCTTCCAAAAAAAAAAAGTGTAACTTATTTTTATTGCAACAAAGAAAGGAGGCAACACATTCCACTCCCAAGTGCCTCCTACCTGTATGCCAAAGGCATTAATGATATTTCACACACTGATGCAAGAGACTTTACCAGCTGCTGTACAGCTGCCAAGATTTTCAACTGTGTATCACTATAAATTCATTAAAATATTGCGGAAACTGGAAGAAGGTGCTGCTATAAAACTAATTTAAGCAGAATAGGTAAACACATTCATTTGCCTTCATCTTGTCCTATCAATGCCCTACACTAATTCAGATGCTCTACAGAATTTCAGTTTGTAGCACAGTCCTCTGGTTTCCTTAACAGAGCTTAGAGACTGTCTGCATCCTTGAGGAAGCTACTGGATAAAATAAAGGCCCTTGCAACTGTCATTCACTTGGTATCCCACAAGACTGCTTATACTGCATGGGATATTGAATTGCATAAAAATTTGAGCACAATTCTCTATGAAGTTTCAAACGGATTCGGTCTTTTGTCTGCCTTCCAGATTTTAGCCTGATGTATGTTTCTGTGTGCTGTTAAAACACCTACTGTTCATCAGAAACAAGATGTAATCCAAAGATAAAGATGACTTCAACTATTTATGATAGCTGTCATCTGGGGATATTATTTCACTTTTTAGATTTTAAGTACAACTTTTACAAAACTGCTTCATTCAGAGGGACAGAAAGAGCTGGAGACAACTGAATCAATTTTGACACATTTCAGGACATCTAGGAGCATAGTATCATTTATTCGTTAAGTTGTTCTAAACAAAGAAAGTATTCCAACGAACGCTGGCCATAAGAGAATTCATACTGAATACCACACTCCCAGATCACTGCAAAATAGGTGAGATGCTGTTGGAAAACCTACCTCAAATCTAATGCATAAGATGGATAAATTCACGAACGCACATCTTGATTGTTACTCAGCCCATAGCCTAACTGGTTAACTACCTTTGGCCAAAGCCAGAACTAAAGTCAAAAAAACACGTTACAGCTACAAAAAGGAAAGTATGAAACTAGCTACGGAAGGTCACGAACACACACCAAGCCATGCTGTTAAGACTTATTCCTCTTGTACTGAACTTCCCCCCCCACCACCATCATACCACACTTTCAAATACCTTTAGGTCACCAGCCTCAGGTTTTTCAGTCTCTGAATCGTCATCTTCCTACAAGACAAGAATTTACAGGATTAAGCTTAAAGAGCAGGCTTGGCAAGTAACTGCACTTACAGCAAAGGGCTTGCATTCAGCAGCCCAGCAGTAGTCCAAGACCCTTTCCAGAGAAGGCACTTTTGCCCCACCCACTCATGACCACAAAACAAGTCCTACAGTCACGGAAAGGAGTGGTTGGTTGGCTTTGGGTTTGCTTATTTTTAGGCAAAAGCATCACTCAGTAGCAGACATCCCCCGCAAAACTCATGCAGCTCCTGAGTGCTCAGAACTAGACAATAAGAAGCAACAGAACTGGGGGGAAAAAAGCATTTGTCATTTGATAATTCTGTCTCTTCCAGGCGGCAGGTGGGCTTTTTGCATTTGCCCTCATTTAAGCAGTACTCACAGAAAAAGCAGCATTTGCAAGACCCGTTATACTCCCAAGCAAACATCAGCAATACACAGAGGACACACAGCTGGCCTGCCATCCAAACATGCAGGCTTGGTGAGGGTCTGGCATAGCACCAAGTTCCAAGGATCCGGTGATGCCAGCAGACATTGCAACTTTCCTATTTGTGTAATGCTCTCATAGTCTCGTTTGCAGATGACGCGAACTTGCACAGAGGGGAACCACTGACACATTTCCCTGGTTTAGGTAACAGACTCCATTCAGTTCTTATTTCTACCCAGAAATAAATCAAAGAAATAGGCAAATCTCTGCCCTGTGAGAGCTTAAAATGCTGAACTTTGCCTCTTGTAAAATCCTACACCATAAGAGAAGCAAGCTCCAGCTTTGGTCCCAACTGATAGGTAAGCGTACTATTCCACTTCGCTATGGGCTACTTCATTGGGATCGGAGAGTTACCTATGTTTCTAGACATGAATACATACTCTGTGTTCAAAACAAGTTTGAGGAGCAGAAAGTGTTTTTCATGCTCACACAACTCAGCAGAATGGTTTTTCCTCCAAACTCCAACACAAATTTCAACTTTGGCCCCAAAACAAGAACTTGGTGTTTCAGCTTCAAAAAGAAAAACAAAAAAGTGAGATGATTACGTGCAACTGAAAGGAAGAGTTTACAACGAAATGCCCACCTCAGAGTATTAGCACACAAGCAAGTTCTGGCAAGGCAGCCTAGAGATTGACCGCACAATAATGTCAGTAAGTTTTAATTGCCTGAATTAACATGCCTATCCCACAGAAGTGAGACATCAAACTCCTTCACTTCAGATACTCTCCAGCTTACCTTTCTGAAAGATTCACATATGCCAATAATTCAGTCTTAACTGTCAAAGTTTAACAACAGTAAGTTCACAACTAGAAAAGAACCATAGTACCAAGTAACTTGGTGTTTATCACAAGTGAGATTCCTCTCCCCTCCCAGTCCCACCTATACTGTAAAGATAAAAGTCACTTTCAACAACACAACAATGGGTTGAATTGTTCGTGTTATAGACAGGCAACTGAAACAGCTCCCAAAACCTCCTAACCTAGCAGGGGACATCACTGAAACAACATCAATAAACAAAGAACAAACAAAGAATTACTGAGAACTGTCTTTGGAAAAAACAGAGGCTTTTCAGTTACTGTTAAGGTAGATAATATAAGCATAGAGTTTTTTTAAATAAAAGCCCAGGACAACCTTAGTCCAACTCACACTGCTTTCTAAAACCAGCTCATAACTAATACAAGCTACTACAACAAGTAATATCAAGGAAGCTCTCAATTCTGGCCAAAGAATATTTAATGCAAAAAAACCAAGCACAGCTCTCCTGCAACAGCACTGGAGAGAAGGCACCCTGTGTAACCTGCACGCATCTGGGCAGTAACCGCAAGATCTACTGGCTGGCACCAGAGTGACTTGATCAATTGCCATTATTTAAACAGCAGCTTGTACCTCCCAGATGATGGACAGCCATAACCTGCACTGAAGATTGTGTATGCAAAAAAGGCTACTCCATTTACATGCCTATTTGTCAATGTAACTAAACGCAGCTGGTCCCAAGAACCATCTGTATCACACCTACTACTTTCATTAAACTAAAGAGATCTCATTGAAAGAGGGTCTAGAAGTTTTGGATATAAAGAGAAGAATCACTAAAGAAGCTTCATTACACCAGATACCAGGGGCAGACACTGAAGGCTATTGCTTGCACCTTCTTCAGTTAGCAACAGAAGAAAACCAAAAGCAAGAACAACAGACTGACAAATTTGTTGCCTGCTACTTAGGAAAACAGATGGCAGGAAACAGTGAGCATCTCATAAGAGACTGATCTAATGCACACAGAGTGGATTTCAATGAGGAAAGGTTACAGTAACATAGCTCTGTTTTTTTGGCTACACAATAGAGGAAAGAACTGGAACAGGGACAAGATAACACATTCTTAATGTGGTGGTAAGCAAAAGGTTGATGAGAAAGAAAGGAGACAAGAACCTTCCTTCCCGCCCCAACTTGTTTTGCTCCTACAGACACATGTCAGAACTATATATCCTTTTGTGTGTTATAGCTGCACTCACAGGTAGGGAGCTACGTGCCCTGTCTCACGATGCATGAGTTATCTTGGTATTTAGGTGATGTTACACGCGTGCCATGCGCCTACGACAAGCAAAAGCCACTCACGTCTAGACAGGACGCCACTATATCAAGGTAACCTCATGTAGTGAACGTGTTGAGTTATACACAAAACAATAATTTAAAACATCACAGACCTTTATTCTTTTTAATCCTCCAGCTGACCATGCAACAGTGTGTTGCTCTTACAAGGTTTTCATATACGTCAACTATGCTTAAAGAATAATTTTCCTTTAGCATGGCTGTTGACCTGTACCAGCCTTTTTCTCATTAAGAGTGAAATGGCATCAACACAGTTAGTAACAAGCAACAGGAGCTGCACCAAGCTGCCGATAGGTTTCAAGGTGAATGCTTTCTACTTGAAAACAAAGTGAATAAAAGTATTTGGAAAATGCTGAGATCCACACCAGGAGTCAGATATTCTGGGTTCCAGTATGGGCTGCCACTCAGGGGCTTTCTTTGGAGAGAGAAAAGCCTCTGCAATGCGTGAAAGGGACCAAGACAAGCTCTTGGAGCAGAGAGGTACTTACTGACTGCCTGCTGTTCTCATCATCCTCCTCTTCATACCCTTCCTCATCCCCATCCACGCGGGTGAAGTCGTCATCCCCGTAACCAACCGAGACCAGGCCTCCTTTCTCGCCTGAAGAGGAAGGGGAAAAGAAAACCATGAGGAAAGGGGAGGCGGCATCGAGCGGGGCCTTCCCCTCCCAGAGCGGGGGGCCTGGCCTTCCCCTCCCCGCCGTCTTCCCCGATCCCCTCACCCGTAGCCGCTCCCCCATCGCTTCCCGCCGTCCCGGCCTCGCTGTCCGACTCCGGGTCCGAATCCTCGGCGTAAACCGCCAAAGAGGAGAGAACGTTCCGCTTCGCCGCCGCCATCTTCCGCCTCCGCCGCGGCGGACTTCCGGCGCGCGGAGATGACGTTGGCAGCGCAGTCGCCATAGCAACACCGCCCCCCTCCTTCGCCTTAAGCGGGCTCCCGTCAAACCGGGACTGCTCCAGCGAGGGGAGAAAACCAGCGAGGCGGAGCCAGGCTTCTATGGGGAGGGAGAGGAGAGATAAAAGGTGCGCCGTCTGTTTATAGAAGTGGGGGCTGGTCCTTTAAGACCTGCTTCTGACGTCATCGCGCGGCGCCGCGACAGCACCTGCCGGACCCTGATCAAGAGTGAGGGGGGGTCGGGGCGAGGAGGGGTACGGCTGTGGCGGGTGGGACGGGATGGGACGTGGGGTGGCGGGGGGATACAGCCTGGGGAGGGGGTGAGATACACCCCGCCTCATCCCCCGGGGTGCGGGGGGGGCAGCGAGGCCCCCTCGCCGCTATGGCCCCCTCAGCTGTGCCCGGCCTGTGCCCCATGGGTGAGGCCTCAGTGGGGGTCTGTCCTAGAATAAACGATACTGGGGTGCCCTCCGGTGAGGGGGCCTGGATAGCATCCTTGGGGGAGGGGGGGTGTGTCCTAAAAAAAGGGGGACCCTGGCAGGGCAACCACGGGGGAGGTCGTGTAGGTGGCAATGAGATGGGGCCACAGGAGGGTGGCGGTTGGGCTGTAGCATCGGTTCCTGTCCCTGTTCACAGCTTCTCTAAGATGAGTGGCGAGGCTCCCCCAGGCCTGGAAGGCAGGGTCCGGAGAACACTGCGGAAAGTCTTCGGGTTTGAGTCCTTCAAGACCTCCCTACAGGAAAGTGCCACCATGACTGTGGCAAGAGGTGAGGCTCAGCGTCGGAGAGATGTGAAACATGTCTGGTTTTCCGTCTTCCCATGAGGTGGTACTTCAGGAGTTGGTATCACGCCTGTTTTGAGGAGATGCATCACCTGGACTGGGCAGGACCACCCGTCCCTCCAAGCCTTCCTAGGCCTCCTCTGCTCTGAGGTCATTCCAGTGGCACAGGAGCGTAAGAATGTGCTGCGCACAAGGTCTCTGAGCACGGCTTTGCCCTGACTCTTCTCCTTTGCATTTGTTTTGTAACCCCACTATTGCATCAACCAGAAAATAGGAAACAAAGTACAGTCTTGCTGGTATCTCCACTGGAGGCATCTGCCAGGAAGTTTATGGTCATATGAGATCAAAACTGTTGACATTTATACATTTTCAGAGTCCTTGTTGTAGATGATGTTAGACAGAGATGATACCAGTAGAAGACTTGATTTCCTGGCATAATTTATATCTGTTCTCTGAATCATGTGGCCGCTATCAGAAACACGATTGTGCTGGTGTTAATGTATCCACCATCATACCGCTGTTGGTTGGACAGGCAGATCACATACGCAAGGTGCCAACCGCCAGCTCCCCTGGCAGGTCTCACAATGCAAAGCAGAACAGCGTCAAACTCAGCACTCAGGACATAGTTACCATTTTTAGCTATCACCAGCAGCTGTGCAGACGTGCTATTGACAACAGACTGTCCAAAAGCGGTGTTCTGTCAGCAGGGTGACTCTGCCTATTAACGTTATGTGCACTGGGATCTCCCTGACTTGGAGCGGACACTGCTTAGCACAGTAAAGTTATTGACTGCGTGATACTATCTATGTGGTTGAGATTTCCAACCCTTATTTCTTATGTGGTACCTTTTTGGGATAAGCTTTAAGAGGATGTGGTAAAAGATCTCTCATGGGGCTGGTAATTTGGTTACTGGAGGTTTGTAAGATGAAAGCAAGCAGCTTGTCTGCAAGAGAATTAGCATGAATAACTTGTTTAACATCTCTTTATCTTGGTTTCTGTGTATTTTTTGGTACTTTTGTAAGGCTGTTTCTAAATGTTTACAAAGCAATCAGAGATTCTTTGAAGGAAACCATTGCAGGCACGCAAAGTATTGCTGTGCTTTTAGAACCTAAAATGAAGTGTCTTTTGTTGGTATGCCACACAGTACGTGCACACATACGCTGTTTGTCACAGATTACAAGCCATTGTGCCCACCGCTCCAGACAGGGCCCTGGGAACTCTCCACCACTCAGTAGCCTTGAGCTTTCTTCTGTTGTCTTTGCAGGCGAGAAGGATGTCTTTGTATGCATGCCCACAGGAGCAGGGAAATCCTTGTGCTACCAGCTTCCTGCAGTTCTGGCAGTGGGCATCACCATTGTCATTTCACCTCTGATTGCACTGATTCAGGTAACGGTCTCCTGTTAGCTGTGGAAAAGCAGTCAGTGAAGTGGGTTGGGAGACGCTGAAGGCACAACTGCTTCTTGTCTTTCTGTCCACGGATCTCTGCTGTTCTCATCTTGATGTCTTGGTGTGTTTTTCTTAACCTGATGATAGGTGAAGAGACTGCAACTTAGCTGCAGAGCAGAGTAACTCTGGTATAATACTATGCAGTTTTCTAAAAGGAGGTTTTTCTTTAATAATAACCAAGTGGTTTTTGTAACTGAGCCTTTCTCCATTTTCTCCAGTTGTCTTTTACCTCCGGTGTGCTATACAGAAGCAGCAGAGTACCTCAAATGGACCAAACTGGATCTTTGCCCCAAAGAAAACTGCTATTTTACTTATAGAGTAGTAACTCCAGGAATGATGAAGTTGCCTAGTTGCCGTTGAAGGCATAATTTGTTCTGCATCAAAATGTCTTTTTGTTGCGGTCAGTCTTTCTGTCACAGGAAGAAGCTGGTTTAGCAGAGCTGCTCCTTGAGCACTTTCATCCGTGACACCTTTTTGTTCTGTATTTTGCCTTTTCTACTGTTTCAACACCTGTTGGGAGAAACACTTCCCTGTACGAGCAGCTGTAGCATTGCTTAGGCTTCTGTAAAGTATCTGATTAGCATTGCACAATATCTGGTGGTGTAGGCTGCTGTTTTGAGTTTCGGTTTTTGTGGATTTTTTTTAAAAAACTCCTTTACAGTCTCAATGAAATACACGTTTAGAATTAAGAGCAGGCTTGGTGATATATCTCAGAAAGGTGCCATAAATAGTGAATTGGTTTCACGTGCGAGGATTTCTGATTAAGCTCCAGCAGAGGCAATATTTTATCAGTGAAATGAAGGTTAAAAAAGAATACCATCGGTAAAATTTGCAGATGAAGCAGAATGTGTCAGAGCGACAAACAGGTTGACATGGGCTCAATAAGTCTTAGGGAAGAGAGCTGGAGTGAACCTTCTGAGGTGTTCTCATCAAGCCCTGAGATGGGGTGGCTGTGCCTGAAATGATCGTGATGTATTTCAGTGTAGCCAAACTTCAAGAGCTTAGTCTGGGTGGTTTATTACAGGGAAGGCTGAGAGCTGACTTTATGAATGGAGAACAGTGGATATTAAATCAGTCACTGAAAACGGTTATGGAGTGAAATATAAGATCCATTTTTCAGGACTATTGATATCTTCTGAAATGTTATGTGCTAGTCAAGTGCAAGTGAGCAGCCCAGTGTAAGGATAGGGAAGTGGTTTTTTTTGCGCAGGGTTCATCTGGATGTATCTGGCTGTGATGCCATGGGGTTTTTTTTCCTCAGTTTTCATGGCATGATTCTCATCCAGACTTTGTTCTGTTGCAGTGGTGATTTGCATGATTCTTGTATTTTGTCCTATCTCAGCTGTGTTTAAAACATCCTTCAGCTATTTTGGAATGAAACTCCTCTGTTATTGAAGGGTGGTGGTATTCATTTTCTGTCTGTGACAACTTGATAGTGTAAATCCTGAGACGCGTTGGTGGCTTGTTTCAGCTCACTGTGGCTATGATGAGTTATTTTGCATGGATCCTGCTGGTGTTCCCTAGCAGCAAAAAGACTGTCTTAAAGTGAACGGATGCACAAAAATGCAGTTGGATGTTACACCTGGACAGATATGCTCACAGTTGAAGATAAAGGTACCTAGAGTTGAAGTTATAAATACCCGGAGTGTAGGTGTATGTTGTCCTGAGACTCAATCCTGGAGGTGGAAGCTGGGGCCTCACCTGGATCTCCCTAGTAGTCTTTCTTGGTGATGATGAATCTTTATATCCATTTGCTTTTAATTTAATTTTAATTTTATATTTGCTGTAGGACCAAGTGGATCACTTGCTGGCTCTGAAGATCAAAGCCTGCTCTCTGAACTCCAAGCTTTCTGCCCAGGAAAAGAAGACCATCCTGGCTGACTTAGCAAGTGAGAAGCCCCAAGTAAAGCTCCTGTACATCACCCCAGAGATGGCAGCTGCCTCTTCCTTCCAACCTACGCTGAATTCTCTGGTGTCCCGAAACCTCTTGTCCTACCTGATAATCGATGAAGCGCACTGCGTCTCTCAGTGGGGACACGATTTCCGACCTGACTACCTACGGCTGGGCACCTTGCGCACTCGCATACCCAATACACCATGTGTTGCCTTGACTGCCACTGCCACCAAGCAGGTCCAGGAGGACATTGTGGCAGCGCTTAAGCTAAAGCAGCCACTTTCCACATTTAAGACTCCTTGCTTCAGATCTAACTTGTTCTATGATGTGCAGTTCAAAGAGCTCTTGACTGATCCATATGCCAACTTGAAGGATTTCTGTCTGAAGGCGCTTGAAGTGAAGAACACCACTGGGGTAGGTTTTACCTTTGGGGAAGAAGGCTAAACTGAACAAAATCTACCTGAATGGCCACTGACCTTCCAGTGGTTGGTATGGCCCCAACAGGCCTGTGGCAGGGAAGGTCCCTGGACGGAAAGTCCTCACAAATATTTTTTTAGTTCCTTTAAAAGTGCTCACATGTATTTTTTAGTTCCTCTAAAATAAGTAGAATGTGAAGGCTGCGTTCCTTTCAGGGATATCCTCAGAATGGGGTTGGTCTAAAAGAAAATGGATTATGAATATGCGACTAGCGTTTCCATCTTGGTTTGTCATGTCCCAGGTGCTCTTTGTATTTTTGATGGTGTTCTGCTCCTCTAGTGTGGCAAGGGTGAACAGAAGCATTCGAAGTGCTGAACTGGATTTCCTGCTCTAGCACTAATTCCCAAAATAACTCTCAGCAACTCAGTTGTAGCCTCTGCACCTGAGTTTATTTGTAAGGCGGAGGGAGACTGTTTCTTGCCTTGTGCCCACTGGGAGAGGATTGGGAGAGCATATTTTGTCGATGTTAGGCCCTGTAAGGAAACTCTTTTTATGTCTGATTTACCTTTGTGCTGCAACAGTATCTTTCAGTTGTAGAAGAGATGAGCTTTAGGCATCCCTCCTGTCTCTGCCATACTAACGACTGCAGCTTTGTTGATTGGCTTCAGATAGTGTCACAGACTTTCTCTCCTGTTTGCCCAGGTGTACTCTGGTTGTGGCATCGTGTACTGCAGGATGAGGGATGTGTGTGACCAGCTGGCTATTGAATTGAGCTACCGAGGAGTGAAAGCCAAGGCGTATCACGCAGGTATTGGAAGCTGCATCTGCATCTGCATCTCTCAGTAGCTGGTAGAACTGAGCTGTACCACCTTTAAGGCCTGGGTTGGGGCTACCTAGAAAATAGGTTTCTAAGCATGGCCTGCATCACATGTCAGGTCTGTGAGGTAAGTGCAGGGCCTCCAACAGAATGGCAGAACCCTTCACTCCAGAACTGTTGGTTTTGTTGGATCTTGCATGGCCTAAATATAACAACTGCTTTTATCCCCGGAGGGATCTGAATTTTTCTCTTTGGAATAGAAACAGCTGCTGCTGACTTCAGCTTGATCGCAGGCCAGTTCAAACACGGGCAGAGAGGAGTGTGTACATCAGTCAGTTTTAGTGAGGGGGTTGGCTTGCCATGGGGGAATGGAGGAGGAAGAAAATCCTCTTGTTTCTTTTCTTTTTTCTTTTTTTTTGTTGTTTCCTTCCTTCTTTTTCCCTTCCCAGGACTCAAGGCAGCTGACAGGACTTCAGTCCAGAATGAATGGATGGAGGAGAAGATTCCTGTTATTGTTGCAACCATCAGTTTTGGAATGGGAGTAGACAAAGCAAATGTCAGGTGTGTGAGGCTGAATGTTGTGCACCACCAGAGACTGAAACCTGAGCAGTGAGAAGGGAAAGCCTCAGTCTTTCTGTTACCTGATACATCTGACACAAATGCCTGATGAATACTTGCTAAAAACCCCCAAAAAGAGCTGGAGGTTCTTTATCTTAGAAGCAGCAAAACCAAACCTGGAAGGATTTTGTAAAGAAATTAAAAGCAAGGCACCAGAGCTCCTCTTTGCCATTGATCTTCAAAACCAAGAAAATTGGAGGAACGCTTGTTTTTTGCCACACCCTCCAGGATTTCAAAATGAGCCATCTTGATGCAATCACAGCTGTCCCTTTCATTTCTCTCAGTCCAATAGTTGCTGTTAAAAAAGCAGCGGGAAGAAAATCTGCACCTAAAATAATTCATACACCCTCTACTAAAATAGTCAGAGCCAGCTTTTTTGAGAGGTCTCCTTTTGCAATGCAATGGGGAAAAAAATAGCAGTTCACAAATGGCAATAGCCATATAAAAAATACAGTTCTAGTCCACGGACAGAAACTTTGCACATGTTTTCAATTGCTGTTTCTCTGTGACTTTTAACTGTCACCATACTTGCTCTGTGTTGCTAGAATTCCTGCACCACAATATAGCCGTGCTGAGTTAGTATTGTGAGCTGTGATCACTTAGTAGAGGGATAACTCGGGTGCAGCTCACACAACACCCTACACAGACCTGATCTTTACTCTCAAATCCACATAAAGCAATTGCTCTGAACGCCGCGGGAGAGCGGCAGCACATCATTGAGACAATCACGTCAGTTCACAACTGTGCTGTCCTTCTGTCTGTGTCACTGTGCTGACAGATATCTGTATCCCATAGCAATGGCAGAGTATTTCACTGCTTGATGCACGTTACCCAACAGAGAAATGAGAAGTCTCCTAGGGTGGCAGGAGGAATCAATGACTCATTGAAACCACGCTGCCCTGGTCAGTACAGTGGTCACTAAAAAAAAGGCGAGTAACTGGAATGCATAGGTCTGATCGACAGTGAAGTGTAGTTGAAACATGCGTGAATTCTGGTTAGTTTCCAAGGAATGAAGTTAAAACGACTCTTTACAGGATTTTTTTAATAGTTTAAAGGACATTGTACTGAAGCTCAGGCAACAAGGCACTGCTACTTAACCTTGGCTCTATGCTGGCAGAGTTCTGAGTATTCATGTGTATGTTATCAAGTAAGATCAGGTCTAACAACTTCTAGAGGTGACTCTTCTGGACAAAAGGGAAAACAGAGGTGTTGTCTCTTTTTCTAATGGAATCTGCGCCTCTCTCTTTCCTGCCAGTTCAGTTTTGCTTGAGATTATTTATCAATTTCTTCACTAAGTTTCCTGATGGGGAATAAATGTGTAGGTCTCTGATGCTTCTTGCTTGGCCTGTTCCTGTAGTGTTTGTGTTTGAAGAAATATGTTTGCTTGCTTTGGTCATTTAATATTTTGCCACACCCATATGCATCATACCTGCCTCTGGGACATGCTGGTTTTGAGGCAGACTGGTATTTAAAACATTGTCAGCGTTACTGTACTGTAAAATCCTCCCAACACAGGGATAAGCTGAATTGCTGAATATTCAGGTACAAGCAGGCTTAAAGCAGTCTTGCAGTGGTGTGTTGAAAACCTTCCTTCAGAGATTACATACAGTTTAGTAATGATTCATAGTCACATTTGCTGTCTGGGAAGGATGCCCTCATCTACAAGTGAGCTTGGTGACACAGAATTTCTGATGCAGACTTTGTTGGCAAAAAAAGTGTCTTTTTAAAATTGAATATTTCAAATTCTGTTCTGTAATGTTCAAATTGTGTTCCACAAAATAAATAGGACTTTTTTATTAGGGCTGTATTTTATGGTAAAATCTCCCAAACTCCTTAAGTCAATGCCCTTATTCTCACTTTTCATAGCTGTGCAATTGTATGCACATTTGGGATACTCGTGTGCCCATTCAGCTATTTGGGATATTCAGGTGCATTTGTTTTCTTATAGCTCTGCTGCTTTCCTTGCGTCTCATGTGTTAAGAGGACTTAAATTTCTCTGTGAAAAGTCCCTTGCTCTGCTAAATCCTTTGTCTTTTATGCTTTTGCTGCCCTATTTTTTATTGTTGATGTCCACAAATGACACAATCATCTACGCAGTGATCTAAGAAACCTGCAGCCTTATGTTTCCTGTTGTCTTATCACATGCAGATTCGTTGCCCATTGGAATATTGCTAAGTCAATGGCTGGATATTACCAAGAATCTGGCAGAGCTGGTAGAGATGGGAAGCCATCCTGCTGCCGCCTCTATTACTCAAGGAATGACCGGGATCAAGTCAGCTTCCTGATTAAGAAGGAGCTCTCTAACATCCAAGTAAGATCTACAGAATAGTATCCACCTGCCTAGATATGCTGCCTTTGCTCTGATCTCGTTTGCCTCTTGCCTGCGGTGACCTCTGAGTATGCAAAGATGAAATGAGGTTTTTTGGGTCTAGAGCTGTCTGTGGACCCGTTTCAAGGGACAGCAGAAGGGAGTGAAGCAGGAAGGGAAAGGGCTGCTAGACCCAGCTCCAACTCTAAAATAGAGAGGCGTGGGTGAGCAGAAGTGTGGAGCAGAGACAGGGTGGTGTGTGTAGCTGTTTGCCATATTGATCAGACGGGTTGGATTTGGCCATTGCAAGAATTACTTTATCTGTTTATATTTAAATTGAAAACTATAGTTATTGTCCCCATCTACTTTCAGGAAAAAAAAGGCACCTTAAAAGAAACTGACAAAGCTGTGATGACAGCTTTTGATGCCATTGTGAACTTCTGCGAAGAGCTGGGGTGAGTGCACTTCTTTCAAACACTGTTTAATGTCGGGGAAAGCATACACTACCCCTTCTGAGGCACTGTTATGGCTGAGTTCTTGCATGTCCAGGAAAAAGAAAATACTGAATGAATTGTCTGATGTTTTGTTGTCTGGACTGAGGAAGGTGTCCCTGCGACATCTCTCTCTCACTCCCACCTCTGAGTTAAGTGAGATGTTTGTTGGTCTTGGAGCCTGCCGAGTGACATGTGATGTTAAAGCGTAACTCCTCTAGCTATGAATTTTACTGCGTTCTGTCTTTGATGATGGGTTGACTTAGTAGCATTTGCTTTTTCATGATTCTTTCCACCTTCACTACATCATCTCTCTTCTAAGGAGACAAACGGCCAGCCTAATCAGCATGGGATGGAAGCACTTAGATTTAATGTTTCCCTAAATCTCAGGGGCTCCACTCTGCAAAGTACTAGGTATCCATGATTGTCATGGACCTTAGGAGGAGCTGATGGTGCTTAGAATGTTTCAGAAACAGGCTCAAATTATGGACATGCTCAGTCTAAATGCAGAATAGCAACAGCAACATGCATTGTTCAGGTTTAGTTCATGACTTGTAAGATGTAATTGTACTAACTGCTATTCTATGCTGGATAAGACATCAAAGCTATAATTTTGCCAGTAAGAGAGCAGTATGCGTTCACTAACTGATGGTCAACATGTTTCTTCCTTTCAAGTCTGCATTATGTTTCATTCTTCACACCTGCATCTAAGGCAACTTTTTCAGTGTGAATGTAACACATGCTTCTTTTCTGATGCCTTGGTGAGCATGTTCTCTCCTTGTGACCACATTTAGTAAACAAATCCTGGTTTTATGGGGTTGCTCTGGGAAAGTCTTGCTTGTACTGAAGTATGGCACAGCACTGAGTCCTGGGGCACTTGAAGGAGCATTTCTTTGCCCAAAGTCAAGGTGATTCTGGGAAGTAGCTACTAGGAGGCCTCTTGCTATAGGAATTTGATCCACTTGGCTAAGCAGCTCTGCTCCTTCTGACCAGCTCACAGCAAGAGTGGCCAGATGGCTGTTTGTGTCTGGGTTTTGTATAATGAGAGGCAGCTGTATCTACCTGGTTAGATGCTAACCTCAGGAATCCTTGTCTTGATATCTATTTATCCTTGATTCCTAAGCTGGTTATCAGTATACTTAGTCATGACAGTTATTTCTTGGAATGGACACTAGTGCCATAAGAACTGGACTGGGATCGCTGAACTAAGCTTGCACAAGCCAGAAGCAGCCACAGGTGGTGTCTCAGTGAGGGTATGAGTTAACCTCTATGTAACTATCTTGCAGCATCTCCCACTTCATGCATGCTGTAAAAAGCCTGACTGCTACCTGAAGTGAGGGCCTTCTCTAGCGTTGCACTGTAGCAATGAGGCAATGACTGAGCGAGGACAGAGAGAAAACCTTCTCCTTTGCTCAGATGAACAGTAATGGAAATAGGATTTCACTGTGTACATAAAAGAGAGATTTCTGTAAGGGAATATCACTGACCTAATTAGAAGTCACGTCTCCCATAGTTTTTCTTCCCTCCCCCAGCTTGGTATGTTCTTCCTAGTGTATAACATCTCAGCTGCATCCCAGAGTCACTATCCCAACAGTGAAAATAAACCTGAAAATCTGACCCTGCAAGGTTCTAAATAAGAACAAGGTTCTTAATAAAGACAGACTTGGCAACCAAGTTTTTGCATAGTATATTTATGCTACTGTCTGAGTATGGTATAAGCTGCTTTTAGAGAGTGGGTTTAGACAAAGATTTTTGCTGATCAAGAATTTCCTGTTGCCCATTTGCAAGATGGAAAAAAAAAAACAACCCAAAACATGTAACTGCAGCAGCAGAAGACATCTTGATCAGTTTTAGGTGGTGGTTGACCATTTGCCACCTCTAACCAGTGGTTTTGCTTGAAAGATGAAAACCAGGCAGAGATGAGTTGACTTTGGTATTTGGCTAGTGATGCAGTTCCTGAATTCAGATAGCCTTATGTATTGAGTTTGCTGTGGACTTGCAGAACAACTTGCTGCATTGCATTGCGGTGCAGTTGGTGCATTGCTCTTGACGCAGGAAAGTTGCATGGGAAGAAATAACCACACCCAGCGAGAGAAGATGAGAAGCTTTCTATGAACAACACAATCAGGTTGTGGCTGGGCTGATTCTTGCTGTAGGGCTCCAGGTACTGCGTCTCAGCTTCGTTGTTCATGCACCACTCTATCTGTGCCTTGGAGATGTGCAGCACCCAAAGATGGCAGCAAATAAAAGGAGAGCAACAAAAACAAGACAGAAGATGCCAATCACCACTAGCCCTCCAAGAGCCCAGTCACTTGTTGTAATTAGTCTCTTTAGGTCTTCCAGAACTGAGGATGCCTCTTGCACTGATGACATGCTGGCTTCCAATATGCTGGAGGTAGACAAGAACAATATCAGATGTTGGTGGATCCTCTCTATGGTCTGAGCCACAATCCCAAAACCAGTATAGGCATGCATGCTGTCTGTGCCTGCAGGCATCCCTCTTCCAAAAGAGAGCATCACCCTTCACAAAAATGGGAGCATAAACCAGAAGAAAGATAGCTGAGGCCAGTTTCACAATCAGATCTAGAGAGATGTAAAGCGGAAAGCTTCTGGCTTTACAAGATTTTGGCAGTTGAGATTTATTTTCACCATAGTTTATCAGTATTTTTAATAATATAATATAGTGTCTCTCCCAGCATGTTCAGTATGAACCCTTCATCTCTGTTAACTCTACAGCCTATACATGAAAGGCAAGTATTCAGTGAGAGAACTTGCTCGATATCATTGGAAAGATCCCCAAAAAGGAACTGGGCACTTAAACTCTGACACACACTGGAGATTAAACAAACGCTTCCTTTAAAACAAACAAAAAACCCCATCAACAATAAGCAAAGATCTCCATGTACAACCTGTTGCTCCCATAGGGCTTAGAATAGTCTAGTTCTGTAAAAAAGGTCTGCAGTTAACAGAGTTTGCTTTAGTAACACTTTCTGTTACTCTGCAATAGAAGCGTAAGTTTTCCTCCCATGAAGTACTTAGGTCCAGCAGTTATTTAAACTGGCATCTCAGTGGGTTCTACACACTTGCTCTTTTACTGATACTTTGCATAATGACTTGGCTATCAGCTTTCTAAAGAACATTCAGTATCTCTTTGCGAGCATCTTGTGGCTTTACTAAAGCTTCCTTGCTTCTCAAGGGAAAGGATGGATTATTTCTCACGCTCTCTCTCAAATACGACTGTGCAGATGTAATGCAGGAAGTTGTCTTCATTATTTTTGAAAATTTGTTTGACTTGCTGCCGCTTATGTCTGTATCCTTAATATTGTAAGGAATGGGATTAGTTGTATAAAGCGTGTTTCATCTCCAGCAAGTCACACTTGACTAGGAACACAAACTCACACTTGAGTTTGCTAAATTTTTTGTTTCTTTCTCAGCAGCCAAATATATTCAGTTCATGCTTTGTTTTCTGCAATTATGGGAGATCACCATGCCCAGTGTCTACCCAGGAGGCATACAGGACATGAAAGCTGTTCTGGATAGCTTCCGTTGCCTTTAAAAAGGAGGCAGCCTAGATACTAGTTCTGTAGACCCAAAGGCAGAAACCTTGCGTGACTGTACACCCTAGAAAGTTCCTGTCTCTTTTGCTAACCACAGTTAATCTTCTGAAACAGGAGAGCTATATGCAATTTTATAAATACCTGAAGCTGTTGTGTTTGTAGTAGGCGTTTCTTCTGGTGCCGCCTCTGTGCCCACTGAGACCTTGGCCTGTGACAAGAGACCCCCTCACTGTACCTGGAGAGTTGTAGAGTTAGTATGGAAGTTGCCTGTTTGTACTGCAGTAAATGATTAACAGCTGATTTTCCTGCAAAGGTGTGGCTAATGTAATCAAAGGCTTTGAGGCTAGTCAGAAAGACCTAGTTCAGCTGTTGCTCAGACATTTCTTCCTCTCCATGGCTTTAGCCACTCGTGGACCTGTTCCAGTGCTTGTAAATGCCCACTACTTCGCCTGACTGGGGAAGGCTGCAGGTTGTGGTGTACAGAAGAGGGCTTTGTTTCCTGGATCCTGACTAGATCTGTATTGTAAGCTCCATTAGGAGATTGCCATACCTAAAATGAGACTATGAACAAGACTGCCCTCTGGTCCAAACTTCATCGTGACAGTTTAGGTGGATACGCTCATTACAGAGCCTTGCACTGCTATTAGCTGCAATAAAACTGACTCCCCGTTGCTTTCCTAACTGAAGAAGACCAGAGGGATGGTGCTAGAGCGAGACGGGAGGGGAGAAGGAGGAGACTGGTGTGTGAGACTCTGTGTGTGTAAAAGGGAAGTTGTTTTTCACAAGCCAAGCAAATCACTTTGAAACCAGAGGGATGATGTTACAGAATAGAAGCTATTCCATTAAGTTTTCAGTTCAACCACTTCTGATGGGGAGGCTGGCCTTGCCATCTCTTTTAGGTTCCTCGGGGAAAGAAACTATTTCAACACTTGTATCATCAGGACTGGAGTAACTGTATTCCCTTGCTGTTCCTTCTAGGCTCACTCAGGCTTTCACAACACCTACAGAAGTTGCTGTGTTTGAAGCAATCTCACCTTAGTCTGTGCTCTTCTGAATCCCTCTCTGCTTTTTGAAACTGAGAGGATCCATCCCCATTAGTGCTCAGGGCATTCTAGGTCCCTTTATATGGGTAATGATTGAAGCCAAAACCACAAAAGCTTGTGTGGGTGGTGAGCAGGGACCCAAAACCTGGCATGTTTCTTGTCAACAGAAAATGAAGAGCTGCAGTAAGCTAGGGATTTGCTGGGCATCTCTCAGGCCAACCCGATCTGTTGTATGCAATAAGGCGACAGACACCACCCAGCCCAGACAAGCAATTGGCATATCTAAATACCAAGTATAGAAATAATCCGGCTGAGTACAATGGCACAAAGCAGAACATCAGGCCTGTGAGGTCCAGGCAAGTATGTAGAATTCGGTCCAAGGACCCCTCCTCTACTTGTGACTGCTCCTCTGCTCCAGAAAGCCACCTGAATTCTTTAGAGAATTGCTTAATTTTCTCTCCTCTTTTTTTTTTTTTTTTTTTTTTCCAGTTCTGTGTTTATTCTCTGTTTCTAATTCAGGAACTTAGAGTGGCAGAGATAAGACAGGAGCCATTTCTCTTGTCCCCCTGCCTGGTATCTGTCAGTGGTTTAACTTGTAACACCACTGGGAAACATGTATTTGTAGCTTTTCCTGTTGAGATAAGGCCTGGCAGCTGGGTCCAAGTGACAGCGACCTGTCAGTCGTTGGTATGTTTCCAGCCTGCTGAGCTTCCTCCTGACTGTTAGCACAGACTGGTTCCATGCTGCTGAAACATTTCTCAATGGGATTCTGTTAATTCCTGTAGCTGGCACTGTCTGGCACAAGCTAGGGAAGAAAGTAAGCTCTGTTCTTTTCACGGGTCTTGTGACTTAGATACAGAAATGTCTGTTGAGTCTGTCTCCTGCAAAAGAGGTTCTGAGACTTCCTATGTCACCTTGATTGCCACCTGTTTGTAAGGGAAGTGAGCAAAGACATACCTGACAGAGGTAGTGTGATGCATCTCTGAATGTTGATTAGAGCAAATCGATGCCACGCTTGAGCTTATCCTAGCCTGACACATTGGTTGGGAGTGAAAGCTTTGGGACAGTGTAATAAAGGCCAGCGTTTTGTTAGTGTAACTGCGCATGCAGCAGCTTATACGAGTGCAGTCTTCTGTTGGCAGTTGTCAAGTCGGAGCTCAAATTTTACTTTCTAAGGAAAATCCTCATTTTCTGCTGGCAAGTTTTTCTTTTTATTAATTTAAAATTAACATTGCTGGTTTGAGGATTATTTTTTTTCTTAAATTTTAGACTGTTATTTTCTGTGTTATATATTCTCTATGGCTGCAGATATATTCCAATATGCAGCAGTACAAAAATGCAAAATATCTAAATCTAGTTTCTTTGCAAAAATTCAAGTGCATTAAATACATGAGAAGCTACTGATGTAATGTGCTTTTTACTAATTTGGGCGCCGGCATCAAAGAAGAGACGTTTCTTTACAAAGCTTCCATTTTTTGTCGCTTCTGAAGTGTGAAGAATATTGAAAAGCCCACTGTTATAAACTTGATTCTTTTCTCTCTAGCTAGATGTTGGCTGTGGTGTAATGGCATGTGTAATCCCTTTGACTCCTCTACACTTAGCAGTTGGAATGCAGGGGTAGATGACGACTTATCTGTATGCGTGTAACTTTTTATACCTTCTCATAAAGGTGGCTGGTTTCACATGTGGGGCTGAAAGTCCCGTGGGTTAGAGTTAGGTGCAGTATGATGTCTTTTGTTTGGCTGTCTCAGTTATGAAAGTCGTGGCCCGCGCCATAGCCTTGTACTTACATAAATCCCTTTCTGAAGTTCACTGAAGTGAAAACCAAACATACACAGTGGCTGCAGCATGGAAAAGGGATTTATTTGCACTTGTTAACTTCAGCCATACAGCCCATTCTTGGCTCTGCTTTGTCACAATGCCCACTGTCAGCTGCTGCATGTATACCCTGAAGTGACAGTTACCATACTGTATGTCACTCCTCTGAAATGCCTTTGTGTATGCTAATAAACATACCTCAGGCATAATGTTTATGTCCACTAAAACAAACTGCACACGGTGCAGGGAGTCAGGCAGATAGATCCCTCAAGTAAGGATAGGGATTTGTTCATCTCCTGTGACTCCCGTACTCTGTAAGTACCATTCACCTGCAATAAGCAGAAGAGCAGAACCACACGGGGAGTGGGGAGGGAGCACATTTAGCAGCAGAATGGTCAAATTAAGCTGTAGCATTGGTGAGTTTTTCCCTTTTGCCTTCATCCTTCTGTTTACAAAGGGTATTGCACATGATCTGATTTTTCTCTTTGGCAATTTCACATCATTGTAACACTGATGAAATAAAGGAGGGAGCATTTGTTACCAGCTGTACTCAGAGCCTCAGCTGGCGCCTCTGGATCAGAAGGTCCGCAATTTGTTGTTTTCCGTAGACATCCCAGCTAAACGTGTCTGTTGCAGTGGCTTTTGAGAGAGCAGGTTTGGGCTTGATCCAAGATGTACTGAGCATGTGAACCTCCCAGTGATGTCAGTGGGTTTTGCTAGCGCCCAGCACCATCCTTCTGGATTAGCCACTTGTGAAGAGAACAGGCGCTGCCTAGCATGCGGCAGTGTAAGTGTTCTCTGCTTTGGTCTGCGGCTCCATGCTCCCAAAGGGAATCCTTGGCTGGCCCAGCTGCCGGGCTGTCACTGGGAAAGCAGGTCTGTTTTCTCAGCAGCATAGGTCCATGCCCCCCCACCCCACCCTAGAAGAGGGAGGCAGTGATGGTAAAGTAGCGCTACCGTTCTGGTCACACCACAGAGCCCACTAGTGGCTGTCACAGAAAGAAGGAATTCCATGCTGTGATTTCTGGTCCTCTGAGTCATATTAATTAATATTGTTATTGCCATTTTCAGTGACCTAGTGTAGAAAGTCATTCCCATAGGACTGAATCATGATGTCCGTGCACGTCCTTTATAGTAGGTTGTGTAACCTCGTTGCACTTCATGAATGGGCAGCTGGGCGGACTTGGATCTTCCTACGTCTGTTGTCAGGACGTCCATCGCAGCTACAGCAGCTATAGCAGCAGCAACTGCAGGCAATGATCATGAGCAGCAGAACAGTAGCTGGGAAAGAGAAGCACAGGATATTGCTTCATGACGTAGATGCAATTACTGCAGAGTTACTCTATGTCTCCTCCAAGTTGTTTGGTGAGCAGCACAATGAACAAAGCCTGGTTTCTTGCCAATATTTTATTTATTCTTTTTCCCCTATATCCCCACCTCCCTCCTCCTAAGTTCCTGCTCCCTTGTATTAGTTATCCATTTAATCTAGACAATCATTACCAGATATTTCATGATGTTAAGAGGTACATACCCAACCATACGGGGGTATATCTTTACCTGCCTAACGGGCTGTTGTTTTGGAGATGACATGCAGTAACTAAGTAGAGCTGTGTGCCTGGAAAGGATGGAGATGTAACTCTCCCCATAGTTGGGTCAGAAGCAACTCGAGATGATTTGATTAGTCAAACTGCCAGTTCCATTTCTGAAGACCGTGTGCAGTGTACCCTTTAGTGAGGACAGATACTTGTGACTGGGTTGGCTTTACTCTTTCTTCTGTATTTAGCTTGAAAACATAGATATTTCAAATGTAGGGTTTTGTTTCAGAAAGCAGTGGGCTAATGTACTGTTATTCTACACTAGGCGTAATGGTTGGTGTTGGGAGAGAGATATGTTAGTTTATCTGGAACAGAAAAGGATGACATGTTTAATCCTGCAGAACACGTAAGAGTGTGTGAACGTGCACGTGTGTGTGCATGTGTTCCTTAAAAGTCTGGAGCCGAGCTGCCAAGTTACCAGACCTGTGGGGAACCAGCTGTAGGTATGAAAAAAATAAAGCAGCAGGTGTGTCTCTGAATTCCAGCCCAGGGAGGAGTGTCCAGGCTGGATACACACCCTTCCTTTTGGCTGGGAGCAAATTGTACGGCTTTGAGGGGGAGGGCCTGCCTTCCTTCCTGCTTGTTTTCCCATTGTCTAAACAAACTTCATCCCCTTGATCAAGCAGCTCTTTGTTATTCCTTCCATGCCATCCCCACACAGAGCAGCAGGAGGGATCTTGCCATTACCAGAGGAGAATAAATAGGCTCATCTGAAGCATACTGGCTTCTACTGAACTAAGCACAGGAATGACACTCAGAGTCTCAGACTTTTAAGTGTCTTCTGTGTCAATGAGATGCCCTAATACCATTTGTGGTAAACAAATCTCCTGTGCATCAAAACATTGCAGCAGCTCTGGGTTGGTTAATATGCTGCTGTTTAAGCTAATGCTTAAATATAAGAGCTTTGGGGAAAGCTATGTTGTTGCCCATCGTGGTCTGCATTGCATGTAGAGATACACACTGTGCATTAAAAAATTACCTAGAAATTAAACTGGGCCTCAGAGCACAGCCCAGAAAACCACTGCCAACACCACCAACCCACCAACAAAGATTGTGGAGCAAGCTGCCCTTGTAGAAGAGAAGAGACATTCTGACACCCCTTTGCCTCCGCCAATAAACTCACCGATAAACAGGAGAACCACACAAAAGGACACAATCTCCACCGGGTCAGCCTTGGGCAGTTTCTGGAGCTTAAGGAGAAACTTCTCACCGATGGTTTGCATTTCCTTCAGAAAGCCTTCAGAAGACATTCTGGCTCAACCTCTCCAGGCTTTATGCTGTAGAAGAACCAAACAGAGAATACACCTTTTCACTGACTAATGCTAGGAAGCTGCCAGCCTTCTTATAGAGCTGGTGATCACAAGGAAAACAAGTTTATCTGGTCTCAGTCCTTGTTCCCAGTAGCTAAGGTGGAGGACTATTAATTGTCTACGTGTTTTGGCACTATTTTAATTTCAAAATCTGGCTTTGAGGGTGCTTTTGACAGCTGCATTGTTCAGCAAAGGCGAAACGGTGTTTCTTCTAAAAGGACACTTACTTCAGCAGGCGTAGAGTTAGAACTGGACAGTGCCTGCCTTGGCTTTCACCCAATGAAAGTCAATTATTTTTTTTTCCAGTTGTGCTAACTTGTCCTTCCAGAAAGAAATGCAATTCTAACTTGACTTGAATTCCAAATGCTGAACTCTAGTAGTTTTCAGTTGTCTTTTACCGAGTAACACAAAGTAGACCCCCTTGAAGATTTCTTGCACTTTCAGCGACAGAAAGCCCCTTCAAAAACCAAGGCACTTATTTCAACACCTCACTACAATACCATTAATAATGTTTTATCAACCAGTTTTACTGAATGGTGATATTAAGAGCTAAAGTCTGTGTTCAGTGGGGACAGCTGGATGCTTTGCAAGTTCTTACAGATGACTGCATGTTTTATATGGTAAGGTAAATGTAGGTGTTTTTTTCTTTTAAGCCACAGTTTGTTCTAATGGAGCAATATATGAATTGAACAGTGGATGTCCACCCATCACTGCTGGTGATGAGCAAAGGAAAAGCCCCTGGATCTGTCGGGGAGACACCTCCCTTGTGGAGCTAATCCCTCCTGCCCTGCTTAGTAATCTTACACTTTCTTCATTCTCAGAAAGAATGATCATCAGGAACTATTATTACTAAAAATATTAGCCTAGTCAAAGTTAGATGCCTCAGTTTTGCCACGAATATTTGCTGTTCTTTTGCCCTCTGAGCAAAATTTTGGAAGGTATTGCAACAAACAAACTTGCATGAGAGCTATGGAAGTTCAAATTTACTTCAGTCAGTAACTGGAACAGGATATTGTTGAGAGATCCACAGTTTCACCTAACAAACACAAGTGTTTGGACAGGTCAACGCTTGGATGGATTCTAATTCTTATGTCATTATTATATCAGAATGTACTAGCTCGCGTGTGTTCTAATAGTCAACACACTTTTATGGGACTTGAACCTTGCAATTTAATATCCTACTCTTGGTGATAACGCAAAGCCAAATGACCAAGACAGGGCTTCCAGAACAAGCCAGCTAGTTCATTACTGCACATCTGGTTTGGTTACTCAAACAAATGGATGCTTGGAGTTCAGTTTTTCTAAACACACTGAGGACAGAGAGACCTTGGATGTTTCTTTGCATGCTGGGCTTAAATACTACAGTGCCAAGTTAAATTACATTTTGTATGTTTATGCAATTCAAAAAGGGTTTTCTTTGTTCTTTTAAATCCAAGCTAAGGAATAAAAATCAGAACCAGCTGGTTTCTTAGGGGTGGGGGTGGATGGAAAGCCTACATCTACAGAAAGATCTCTGTGCAGCTTAGCAGGGAGGGATAGCTGTGGCCTTTTGACCTGAAAAGGTCACTTTTGAGACTAGGGTTAAATAGTTCTTTCCAGATGATTGCCATACCCCAAGCGAGCTGCTCCAGAAATGGCTGCTTTGTCCTTTGCACAGTACTGCGGGATTCTGTGTCAGCAGGTTTCCAGTTTTGTTTCCATTCCAAGAGATGGCGGTGCAGGCAGAGGTGAAGTGATTTGTGTCTTCTTCTCTTGGCTCTAGAAGAAAAACTTTTTTTTTTTTTTTTAATACAAAAAGAGTATTTCTGGCTCTAACATTCTGAAAATGTTTGTTAACTTTGGAGGTGTTTCTGCCTGCCCAGAACCTCTCCTAGTAAGGAATCTGCTGTAACCTTTCGTGCCATGCTTTGGGCTGCACCAGAAGCAGCAATTATAAGAGCCAGGCTTCTGAAGTTTGGGTATACGGTGTAAAATTACTGATTAGGATTGTAGAACTCTAAGTGGATTAGCAAAGTGCCTAGCCTAAAATGATAAGAACTTGTCGTTTCAGTAACGGACATTCCTCCGCCCCATGGTACCTGATCTGGAGCTAAGTGAAGGAGTTTTTATTCTAAAACTTGCAAGGAATGTTGCTTGTTTACCTTGGTTTGAACTTCTTCAGGGACAAAGTCTGATGTTGGTGGTGCAGTCTCCAACCTACCCGTGCGGAAGCAAAAGGTTTTCTCCTCGACTGCACTGCTGACTGCACATTGGTTCTAAGGGCCCTCGCTGCTTTGGGATTTCTGCTTGTGGAGCATAGCAAAAGAGTGAAGAATAAATCACTTCTTTTAAAAAAAAAAAAAAAGTAAAACTCCCCCAAGAAAGCTAGTTATATTCATGGACTTTTGTATCTTCCATTCTACTTGTGATGTAAAGTCTTTGGTCAGGACTAGTTTTGATTGTGATCTTTTTTCAATTGATTTCAGCAGAACCAAGATCTTACCCTAGAGATTATCATACAGGTAAGGCTAGTGCTGTGTGACTTAAACAAGTTGTCTTATGCATCTGCCTTGTCTTCCTCGTGTACAACACAACAGTGATGACATTACGTACAAATTTCAAAGTGGAGCTATATGAATATTTTTTTTTAATCATACTATGTTCAAGTAAGCTCCCAGTCACCAACAGTACTAAAGGACAGGCGGTGCAGGATTTTTGGTTGAAGCAGTAACTGTAATGATTATTATTCAAATGGGCAAGTCTTGAGAGATTTAAAACGTACGGTTGTAGGTCTTACCTGACAGTTTACTTTCTAAGACTGGAGTGCTGTTCCAGAGCCTAGAACAGGCATCCAAGTTCGTACCCACAGATTCTGTGCGGTTTGGAGCAAATGTAATTCTCTGCTTGTGTTTTTCTCAATTCTTCCTTGGTCGTTGTCCTTCCTAAAAACCACATATACTGAGGATAGGAAGCCTCCAGAGCAGAGGAGGCACGGCTGTGAGGGCAGCAAAGCTGGTGGAACCCGTTACAGAAGAAATGAGGAATGACTGCAGAGCAATGGAGCCTCCGTAGTGTGGTGTCGGACTATTGTCATGAACTTTTGCTCCATAGCTATAGCTAGACATCATATGAAGTGAAGAGAGGCAAGATGAGAAACTCACATAGAAAGGAAAGTGAACACAATGCTGATATCTTGTGACAGGCAGTTTGGAAGTTCCTGCTGGGGTGGCAGCCTGAAATTCGTGGTTTCAGCTGTTTCCTCTTCTGGCTGTTCTTTAAAAGATAACTAATCTATCCAGTGTTGCCAGTGGGACTAGATCATCAAATCTTTCTGCCCTCCTCTGTGTTACAAGGCCTGGCAGGGGAGGGAATAAAACAAATCTTTTAATTTGGGTTGGTTTGTTTTTGAGAAAAAAAGGGCGAATCTGCCACATGCCAGGAATTGTTATCCTTGTTGAAAAGTGAGAGCACAGCAATAATGCAGGGGGATGCTGGAGGTCTGCAGGTGTGCTGCTCAGCTGCAAGGATTCGATGGTCCTTTAAAACCAAAGCATGTCCTACATTTAGGGCTTCTGTAGAGGTAGATTCCCAGAAAGTGCTAATACTTGTTTTTAATGCAGATTCATCTTGCTGTACCCACTGAATAAAGCTGTGAAAATTGCCATAATAGCACTGAGATAATCTTTCTGAACTGTTTTAATGGACTTCTGCCATGCCAAAGCACTCAAAGAAGTTGGCTGCTCAGCCCTTTTGAGAATAAAGCCATTAAAAGGCCTCAATCTAGACATTGAAGAGAAGAGCCGTGGTCAGGGTTTCTTTGTACTGTGAACTGGCTGTGTGTGGTAGCTTCTAGTCTTCAAACAAGAAAACGAGCTTTGGGATGACTATGGAAGGTGGGATCCCGGATCCCTCTGTCTGCCTTAAGCTAGTCCAGTTGCTGTAAGTATTTTGGAATTTATGTAAATGTATCATATTTTTTTGGTCCATGTTTGCTTTGGAAAGCTGTGCCCTATCTGTGTGTCTATGCAGGTGCGTCAGAAGTTGATCTGTAGGGAGTTGGTGATCTTAACTTTACTGCTGAGGGGTGAGACACTTGTTTAGTCATAATCCTGCTGGCATTTGAGCAGCCTATTTCAGTGCAAAGAACGTGGATTTGAGTTTGTGGTTTAGCCCCAGGACTGGAAGTTAGTAAATGCAGGCAGTCTTCTTGGCCTGCCAGTGATGCTTCCTGGTTGTGTGACTTCGGATAAGTCATCCCATCCCTCTGTTGGGTGACTTCATCTCTGCAAAGTGGCAGAACATGTAATCACCATCAGAGGTTTGTTTGCTAATTGTGTATCCAACTCTCTAAAATGCTCTGAAATCTTTACATAGAAAGACAGCGAGTCCCTGGTTTTGCTGCAGTTAGAAAATGAAATGGCCTTTGCTTGCTAACTGCTTGTTACACTTCAGGCACTGAGACTGTTGAGGATGAAAGTAGATGAAAGCATGGCTTCTGCTCTTGGGTGCTCCTTACTATGGGGTTTATGTCTCTTGACATGACCTCCCGATCCATTGGTTTTACTGTGCTCCCTCTGAGAATCTGCTTGTTTGGGTTTGTTGCTACAGTAATCTAAAAATGGAGACAAAGCTTTGGAGGGGGGAATCTGTTGGTGGTGCCCTGAAGATGCCAATGCCTCTAGTCCTAATGCAGCGAGTCCAGTGAAGGTGAGTTCGAGATCCTCCGCTGTGCCCATTGCTCTTATCTGCAGTGCTCCACAGACCTTACAAAGTAGGACCTCCCTGATGTGCCCAAGCAAGTGGAATGCCAGGACAACGTTCTCATTGCTATGTTGTCTTTTTCCCAAGACTGTGGCTGTGGAGAAGCAAATGCTTTGTGTTGTTCTTACTCAGACAAGCCAAGAAAGTTGGTTGAAGGTGGACCAATACAGGGATGGGAAGCCTGTATGGACTGAGGTAGCTTATTTGGTGGGAAATCTTAGAAGGTAATCCCAGGCTCACAGACGGAGAGTGCTGAGCAGCTGAAGGGGAGGGGATGCTTTTTTATTCTGGTCTAAAACTTTAAAATAAACTCTGACTGTATTTGGCCACTTTCGTAAGAACTTGAAGGCTTGGGCAGTTTCTCAGCCTACCAGCTTTGTTCTTGGTTCCTGAAACGTGCTTCTGATTTGGTACGGATAAGGTCTACAACGCTTCCTGTCCTCAAGCAGTGCTGGGCTGCTAGGTGTTGTTACATTTTAGCTGCATTTTGGCAGAACATGTAATAATTCTTGTACGATTGTTTATTGTTCTACATTTGTAATGTACTTTTGAAATGAAAAGGGCTATAGAAATGTAGTCCTATTATCAGTGCATGGTTTTCCCTCATCATTGTTAATGCAATGTTTGCTGCCATGACTGTAGTTAACCAGCCATGTGAATGTTAACTATAGTTCAACAAACAAGCCCTTTTTTTCTAAAACAGGAGTCAACGGAGCCAGACAGACCTATAATTCATTCCCAAGCAGATGAAAATAGTTTCCAGTATCAAGAGAATTCAGCTTTTTAACAGCACACACCCAAACTGGTAAATTGCAGCTCAATGTCATGGGAGAAAAGCTTTGACTTTGTCAGCTGGTCTGGAAAAGGCGGCCACACATTCCTTCATATCATAAAGCTGCCCTGACTGGGTAGCCATTTGGCTGGAATACCCTGTCATCTCCACCACCCACTATTTGGAGATTGGGTTTGAGGCAGCACCGTAAATGTTCCTTCCCTCTGCTACAACCTAATATTAGATTAATATAAAAAGGCACTGAATTCCCTGCAATAGCAGTTTGAGAAGCTGAGGTACCCATTGGGGCACTGAGCTGAGTCTCTACACCTCTACAGAACACGCTGGTTTTCTCCAGTCCATCCCACAAACAAGTCCACAAAACCCCATAAGATAATTCCTCCCTACTAGTCCCATTTTTAAGAAGTAGGGAAACCAATGCACAGAGCCATCCAGTGAAAGGAAAAGGTCAATTTTAAAAATAAACCTGTAGCTCTTCTACAAGAGAACTTTTTTTAGGGTTGCTGATGCTTGAATCTAGCCTGAAAGTCTATTCTAATATTAGCAAAATAACCATTTCCCAGGAAGCTGACAGAGGTAGGTGTGTGCCTGTGAAAGCCCTGTAAATAGTTACTTCACAAACATACTGGGATCTGTCAGAAGTTTGGTGTTTGAGGTAAGGCAGGTGGAGCCCCCTGAGAGTGCTGGAAACACCATCTTCTTTCAGCCACCTTTGTGTCCTGTCCTTGACTGGTCTTAGACCTACGGATCTTAGAAATGACACGCATTTTTGAGTTTTTTGAAATATGCCGGTCTGTTCCTAGAAAAGATGTCACTTGGCTGTAGGAACTCAAAACTGAAGGCTAGCACAGCTGCTTGCCTCCTCAGAAGAAGCCGTTTTGAACTGTATCAGCTGTGGTTGCTGTAGTGGCGAGAGCCTGCATGGAGGCAAGCCGCGGGTGCCGCTCTCCTCGCTCAGCTCTCTTGCGGTCTCTTACGGTCTCTGCTATCTGCTCACTGGCCCACGGCAGGCTGGGTGGCTCAAGGGCTTGTGTTACAGAAAGGATCTGCTCTATCAAACTTGGTTTATTTTGTACTTCCACTCCCATAACCACTTTTCATTGCAGTCAGGCTAAGAGGCCCGTGCACTATGACAGCTGTAACACAAGCTATGTCCTGCTTCTTTTATCCAGACATGTGTTTCATATTGCTTATTCCCCGCCCCCCACCCCCACCCCACACCCCCCCCGCACATGTACAACACGGCTGCGGCTGGACAAGCCCCCAGCCAAACGCGTTAAGATTTTCTTTTGGTGAGGAAAACTTGGCGTGTTTCTCTCCTTCCCTGCCTCCTCTGCCCTTCAGCCTTTGCTCCTCCCTCCACCCCCTTTTTTTTTTGTCCTAAACTTTGTTTTTCCCCTACTTTATTTGAGAAACCATCTTAACAGCAACAAACAACCTACAGAAGACCCTTCATTAGCAGGGTGGAAACTTCCCTCCGTCCCCTTTGAACCTAGGGTTAGACTGGAGGCGTGTGGGTCTTAACTACTACATATTCTCGCACAGGCAGTTCCAATTCGGTGTTTGTACAACAGTAAGTTAGACAGACCTGCCCTCCCTTCCACATTAATGGGAATGGAGAGAAGTGGAAATACCTGATCCTTAACATTCCTCCCTACAGGCATGTGTAAGATCGGGAAGACATCTTTCTGTGAGACTGGCTTTCTGCCTCACTCCTTACCTGTTTGTAAACAGCTGACTGCCCCTGCACCTCCTGGGAGATGCAGGGGGTCCCAGCTCAGTGCAAGAGCTTCCAAACAGTAATCAGCTTCCGATGGCAGAGAATGGGGGCTTACATGGTCAGTCTCCTTGCCAGCCCCCTTCCCACACCCAGCAGCAAACAGAGATGGGAGTACAGGTTGTGGGGCATCTCCCTATATAAACCCAAGGCTTACAGTGGGTAATTTCATGTATTTGGGGGATCCTTTTTTTCTTCCTTCCCTTCTTACTGCATTCAGACCTAACGGTCTTGTTACTGTAAACCATAGACCATGTATGTGTACGTATGTGTTCTCTCAGAGCAGTGGTTTCTCATGCTGTTTTGAAACCAGCATCTGTGCCTGACGCACTAGCTGATTTTTAAAAATGCTCTTGTTAGAAGCTGTGTAAAATCTTTCAATTTATTTCTATTGGTCACAGATGCTTAACTTGCACAGTATGCTAGTTCCCCAACCAGGGTTTGTTTTCAAGCTCTCTGTTTGCTTCAGGATTTGGGGGATAAAACTTAGCTCCAGCTGGGAGGAGCTCTGGAGAAATGCTGTGGCTGGTACCCACTCGGTTTCACACGCGCTTGCCTGTGCTGGCAGCTACTCGCTAATGGCACATACGCTACTCATACAGAGGAGCAGACCAGCTCTTGTCCACACTAAGTATTAATACATCAAGTCATCACTGTGGAGAATGCCCTGTGCTAGACCTGCTTATCAGCTAAGGTCACATTCCGTAACAGCAACAGAAAAATGAGCAGGCAGCCTTTCTAATCAGCAAAGAAGTAAGTTACTCCTGCTCTGACTGCCGAAGCAATGCAAGACTGCAGGCTGGATCCTTTTGTTAGCAGTACGGCTGCAGCGCAGCTCTCTGCAATCCTATTAAAAGCTTTTCCCACCTTTGCTCCTGAGTGTCCCTTGCAAACAAATTCAGGCTAGCAAGCTCTGCTCAATGGCTGATTCTGCAGTTCACCGTACAGAGAGCTACAAAAGCTCCAGCTACTTGCTAACTAGCTGAATGTTAAGGTGCTACGGTTGACCGAACACCAGCAATAGCTCAGCCTTACCCCAGCCGCGCTGCAAACTCTTCTCCTGTTGTTTTTCTTTCTGTCTTCTTAAACTCTCATGTCATCTCTCCCCTCATCCTGGCTTGTGTCTCGCTCCTCGCTCGGCTCCTCTCTGCTCTGCTGCTGACAGCCAGCTGTTGTCTCTGCCTTTTTTTTGTTATTGGTTGTCCTGGAGATATGAAGTTTCGTGTTACATGTGTGCCAGAGAGGGAGGGCGGGCGGCGAGGAGCCACCGCAAGCTGAGCCAGCCGCTGGTGCAAACTCCCCGAAGCACTCAAGTGCCAGCACTTGTTGCTCGCTTCCTCTGTGCATCTCCTCCTAGCAAGGTCTTTTCTTTTTTTCCTTTTAATTACAGCTTTTTCTAGAGTGGGACTTGAATTGATTCTCTCCTTGCGATAGTTTGGGTGTGTGTTAAAGCAATTAACTTTTCTTTCTGCTGCCCAGTTTCCTTCCGACTCCCCGGGGAAAGGAGTTTTTCTCTTGTGTTCAGCTTTGAAGGGGCACAGCAAGAAATGGCAAGGACGGTGCAGCCCGGTCTGCCACTGACAGGGGAGCTGGGCTGGTGCTGGGGTGGTGAATTTGTTCCATGCCCTTGGCCAAGGAATTTGCTCTCTTGATGCTGTGGGTTTTGCTTCTTGTATACTGGGGACAGCTGGCACCCAGTGTTCTTGTCTGAGGGTTGTTGAAGGTCAGCTGATACTACAAAGGATACAGTCCTTCAGACAGGTGCAAAATTATCATTCCTCATCAACCTCCTAATTTGTTCTTCTCTTCGATAAAGCTCATTAAATGGCTTTTGGTCAGCAACTGGCCTCTACATAGATAATTTGTCCTCATGATTTTTGTCTTTTTAATGCTTTAATTTCTTGCCTTTATTCCCAGACTTGCTGGGGTTTTTTTGGTGAGCTCTTCTGATGTGGCTGGGTACCCTTCCTTGGCTCATATGACGGAATGCTTTTTTCTGGTATATTTTGGGAGAGGCAGAGCTCCTCTTGGGATATGTGACTTTCCTTCGTTGACAGTTCATCTTTTTCTGTTAATTGCACGAATAGGGCTTCTGTTTTACCTGGTGTACAGAAGGAAGGAGTAGCAAAAGGAGGCATGGTGTGGTCAGTTTAGCAGTTTCCTGAAATTTATTGCCACAGATAAAAACATCTTAATAAACACGATTGTTATTTGCTCTTCATCCTGTCCCATGATGTAAAACTAGGGTGGTATGTCTCAAATTAAATAAGGATTTTGTTTAGACATTTTAAAGACCAGTGGTCAGCTTATACATACTCCTGTTGACAGGTGGGGGAGGAAAATAATACAGTTGCATATTTAAAAGATGAAATAATTTTTGTACATGTATAATAATACGAACTACCATTAACTTATGTAAATCAGCTCTCCATCTCATGGGCATTAGTCAGGTGCTCATGTGACGTGGGAAGTTTTCCCACCACATGTGAATGCATAACCAACTATGGTTCAGGACCTCTTGTGTTCAGTGAAGCATTAATCCAATGGTACCCCCCAGCATCCCTATCGGTAACTCTGGTTTTGGCCTTTTGACTCTAATTATAGGACTGCAATGTTGGTTCTGCAACTGGATTTCCGTTCCGACCCAATTCACGAGCACCGCTGGCTAAAGTGGGGCTGCGGCCCCAATTTGGGTAATTCTGTAGGAAGATCCAGGCAGTTACTGGAGGCTGGACGGAAAGGGCTGGGCCTCACAAGCCTGGTGGGTTAGAATCTAGAACCTCTCTAAATTCCAGTGACTTCAGAGCTGATCTCTGCTTCCAGCAAAGCCCTCCCTTGGGGCAGCTCTCTTGTTTGCATTGAGAGAGGTGTGTGTGGATGTCCCTCCCCAGCATAAGCCTGGTGAGTAGGCTGTAGAAGTGAGGAGAGGGCTTGACCATTACTGTATGCCTCGGTTAACTCTAATACAGATCAGCGTGTGTGAGAGAAAGAGACGTGGACTAATGAGAATGCCTGCCTGTTTTCTTTTGGGGGAAACAAAAAGCTGACTTGCAGCTCGCTGACATTTCTATAGTCACGTTGCACTGGCAGGACAGGCAGCACCAGTAGTTCTTTTGGAAAGGCAGGACAAGGGGATCGAATGTGTTTTCCCTATCCCGGTCCCCCCACCCTTCCCCACCATGTGAAAGGAGCTCTTTGAGTGCAAGACGAGCGTGAGTCAATGCGGCTCTGCAGGGGGATATAAAGCCAGCTTTGTAGTAGCCCTCTCTGGGCTTTCAGTGCCCTAGACTGTGCAACGTCACCCTGTTGCAGCCCTCCTTACCTGTGCAGCGCCAGGTCCTTCACGCTTCAGCACACACATTTCATTGCTCTGGCGGCAGTAGTCTGTAACCTGCTGCTTTGCTGCTTCACTCGCTCTCCTCCTTGGTGAATTATCCTCCCAGGCCGTGGGAACGAGCGAGGCAGCTGCTGCTGCAGACCCTTGCAGGGTTTGTTCGTGATGCGTTGGTAGACATGCAGTTATGTTCCCCCCAGACACACGCACAAGTTAAGAAGCAAACTGCATTTGTTAGATCTCTGGCAAGTTCAGACATACCTTAAAGGGTTTATAATAAGAATAAATGAAGCGCTCACTCTCTTACTTTTCCCCTCTGTGACCCGTTTTTTGCAGATGAAGCTGGTAAGCCAACTAGGGCACTCCTTGGTAGAGAAGAAAAATCTCTGCTTTTGTTCTTTCTTGCAGTAAAATAATTCTCTCTAAAATAACTCTTGTTGCTGCGTGGCTGCAGAATTTGATCTCCAAATACCCTATGAACTGTTTCTGTGTATCTAGTATCAGCATTTTGATTAAGAGACAAGCAGCCACCTCTGCTGTGAAACCCAAGTTTTAAAAAGCTCCTCTAAATTCTGCCTGCTTTCTTAGAAAAATAAAAAAGGAAAAAAAAGTAACCCCCTGATGATTCTTTATCTAGTGAAATCAGTATCTTCACTGGCTTAAGTTAGGAAGTGTTCTAGAAGAGAAATTGCTTCCTGCCTGTGTTGCTAATGAACTCTGTCACCAAACTCTTTTTTACATACCCAAAAGCACTGAAGTCTGCCAGAAATCTTCTGAAGATTCCTGGAAGAAGCTAATCATCTTCACATGGCTAGTTTGCTAAGGCTGGTAGAACTGGTTGTGCAATACTGTATGACCAAATGGACTGGTTTTCATGGATGTAGGATACTACCCGAAGTTTGGCTGCTGATCTGAAGCATGTGTTAGCAGATCAAGACCCAGGCTGTATTATCTAATAGTGCTCTCTTGTGACCTCAGTCTGGACTCTATTTCTGTGACTTAATTTACATTCCTGTTTCTTCAAGGGTAGATTTCTTCACCTTCAAACCACAAACAATAACATTAGAAGCTCTCCAATGTGAAATATAGAGGCATACTCTGAGCTCTGAGGTGTAGGGATCAACAGGACCTCTTTACGTATTTATCCTTGAGCCATTCTGATTGGACATGGAACATGTTTGGCCAACGATGCAGAATTAATACCTGCATATTTCATCCACTGTGCCTTTTGGAGATCTCAGAGATCTGAAAGCATTTAGCAAGAGATTGACACCACTGTTTGTTTTACATGAGGGGAAGTGGAGGCAGAGACACTTTAAGCAGAGTGCCAGAAACAGAACCCCAGTTCTGCTCCAGGGCGTGATCCCTGCGATTCCTGCTAGAATAGGCATTGTCTGGAAAAAAAAAAAAGGAAGACTCAAGTCTTTCTTTATCAAAAGACACCTTGTATTTGGAGGGTGGTGCTCTTGCCAATAAAAATAATTACTGGATTGTTTTCTCTTCTGTTTCCTAGATGTCGCCATGCTGCCATAGCGAAGTACTTCGGCGATGTCACCCCACCTTGTAACAAGTGCTGTGATTACTGCAAGAACCCAGGGGCAGTGAAAAGACAACTGGAGTCACTGGAGCGCTGCAGCAACAGCTGGAGCAAAACCTGCATTGGGCCCACAGGTTCCTCCTGGGATAGCTATGATCCAGAGCTCTATGAAGGCGGGAGGAGAGGTTGCAGAGGTTTTAGCAGGTCTGTGCTTGGTAGCTCTAACTCAGCTCATAGAAGCTCTCAGAGAGAAGAGAGCATCTCCCAGCTGCAGGCCCAGCCACTCCTATTTTCAGCGCATGTTTCTGTGTGGTGGTATTTTCCTGTAACTTCCTGGCAGCAGGAGCTGGAATTTAATTTTCCACACACTTTGGCAGCCTTGATCACATTCATGTCCCAGAGAGCCAAAAGCTGTTTTGACTGACCTAAGAATTGCCCTGCAGAATGTAATTGGTTCAAGAAACTAGCCTGAAATTTTTTGAAAGCAGTAAGTGGGCTCAGCCCGTTCACTGTCACAAGGATCAAAAATGTTTAAATTGAGACCAACCTGACGGCAAAGTACGACATGATCCAGAGTTCATTCCTGACTTAGTATGGCTGTCTGTGGGCCAGCAGGCTGGGGGGGCAACTGACAGGACTTAGTCTATCACAGAGGATGTAATGGAGTGCCAGTGTCAGCTGCTTCTGCAGATTGCTAAATTTCAGTGTTTCCCTATCAGGCTCACAGCAAAATGAAGATGTGCGGTGGGAAACATAATTAATTCTGTAAAAGGCTTGGCAGTGTGGAGATGACAACTTCTCTTATTCCTTGTTCTCTGTCTGAGTTGCAGCGATAGTGCAGCGCTGCCAGGATGCGAGTTTTGCTGCCTGCGCTGCCCTTGCAGCTTTGCCAGGATGCGCAGCGCTGTCGACTGGCCTAGGCCTCTGCTTCAGCTTAAACAGCTTCAGACTGGTAGCTTTGTTCTTCAGGCAAGTCCAGCTGAGTGGAAGGGAACTGGTGTCCTTGTGACCTAAGCCCGTGTTTGATCTCAGGACTGGAGAAGACATGGCCAGTGCTGTTGTACAGCACACTGTTCACCATTTGATTTATTGAGCCTCTCCATGACTTGGTTGTAGCTTTGCCTTGGAAGTTGTAATAGTCAACAGCCTTAAAGCTTTGATTTGTGATACCTGTACGTTTGGGCTGTGACAGCTGTGGAAGGCAGTAAACTCTTGGGCTACATCTGGCAAGAATCAGCTGCTGCATTTCAGTGTATTAATGATGAGGATTTCATTTAATACAACAGTCTCTGAACAACTGAGGCTGAGGAATGGATGCTTTGCCCTTTCTGCCATCTCTGCTCCAAGGGCAGTAATGACTGACAGATGGGGTACATGACACAAGGCAGTGACGACTCAGCTCTGTGGGAGAAGCTGGCAGAGCTTCGGAAATAGTCCTTCATTCTCAGAGCACTAGTCATGTGCTGCTAGTTCATGCTGCTGCTTACTAGTTCAAGGGATTTGTTAATCCCATGATTATTTTTTGGAGGACATTCACTACTGTCCAAATTGAGCAATGGCAGTGAAACTGAAAGCTAAGACTTGTTCAGAAAGGATGTGAAATACATCATCTTCTGTAAATACTGGGGTGACCTCAGCTCTCCAAAGCCTGTGCCCCAGTTAATGCTGCAGCTACAGAAATGTTTGTTCTTGTTGTTTTCCTGCCTTATCCAGCTATGATGAAGAAAGCAGTGGGAATGGGGATGAAGCCAGTGAGGAGAGTCGGAAACGGGAGTGGAACAACTTCTACAAAAAGCAGATGAGTCTGCGCAAAGTGAGTTGGTATCCCTTTTTAAGGGATTCAGATCATTTGCTGTGAGCTTGTCTTACAGAGATAAAGGCCTCCTGGCACTAATGAAAGGAAATTATTGCATCTTGTTATTGCTTGTTCTGTTTTTTACATTTTGTACCTCTGCTTTCTATGTTCTCCATATTCTGTGTCAGTCCCATAATATAAAGGAATGCAGCGTATTCATGTACTAATTTCTCTGCAGTGCTAATCAAGAGGATCCTGTTGTCTTTAGTACATCTGATATTAGTAAAAACAGATTTTCCCATTCAGCTTCTCTTGCATATTCCTGTAGCAAGGGTGAACTTTTGGCTTTGATTCTTATCCTTTGTCTCCTTTCCCCCATTTTGGTCCCTTTTCAGTACCTTTGTAACTTCAGCGTTAGTTTTCCCTGGAGCAGGGGTATAAAATATGTCTTGTGCTTCTAGACCTGCATGTGTGTTGCAGGAATGGAAATGTTTGACTTATCTTTGTTTTCTTTCAGGGCAAAGAACCAGAAAAGGAAGATTTTGTTCCTCCAAGTAAATATCTTTTTTGATTTATAGTGGGATTTCTTTGGGAGAAGGAAATCCTGTATTTTGCAGCTGCGTGTAATTTATATAGCATCAACACTGGAGGTATCAATCCCTAGGCACAGAGAGGTTAGGCTTTTGGCTGTGAAAGCTTGGCTGGAGGAGATGGATCAGAGCTTAGCTTTGGTTGAGGTGAAGATATGGAATGCATCTTTTTGAACAACTTTTCCAAATAAGCAAGAGAGAAGGAAAATTCTGTCTAACCTGGCTATGTAGGCTATTTCTGCAGTGGTTATGCAGCATTATTCAATTGGTCTATAACAAAACTGCTGAAAAACTTCACTGTTTGTAACTGCGCTACTTGGGGTCCTGTCTAGCAACACAGTTCTTACATTATTGTAAAAGAATATGTGGTGGTTCCTGTTACTCTGTTCAGCCTCTTTAATGTTGGTTGGTATTGTGGGGAGCAGAAAAGGGTTGCGTTTCTTAAGAGCTGGGATTCCTTGAAAAAGGGTTTCCTGAGATGGGGAGGTTTTGGAAAGCTGTTAGTCACAAACTAGCAAAGTTGATGTTCTCACGCAGAGAGAAAAATCTCACTTTGGCTTCTGCCGATTCTTTTGGAGTTTGTAGCTTCTCCAGGTAAAAAGGGTGACTGTGTGCTCCTTGGGGTGACTATGCAGGGAGGAGCATGCCAAGCAGTGCTGGACTGGCACCCTCCCAGTGCCAGTTGAGATGTTCTCCATCAGCCCCAGCCCTGCTATGATGCCTTTTCCAAATGCCTCTTTTGTGGTAGGTGCAGACTGCCCCTTGAAGGATGCCTTCAGCAGGAGAATCTCAAAGCTCACAGTGAAGGTAAGAAAGGCCGGTTAGCATTTAGTCTTGTTGACTTGCAAAGAACAACAAAGATTCTGCCTGCCCTGTTCTTACTCCTTCAGGGATGGAAGCCTGAGGGGCAGTAGGACCTCTGTAGAGCATGTCTGAGTATCCCATGTTTCCTAGGGACGGGAACACTGCTTGAAGATGCTGGAAGAAGCTTTGAGCACCAATCAAAAGGTTCCAGCAGCAGGAGAAAAAGGGTACGAGATGAGAGAAAAGGAGTAGCATATTGAGTCCCTTAACACAGGGCCCACTCTTCCCTGAGCAACATTGCCACTCTCAGGGAATGCCTTGGTCCAAGGATGTGGTTTCACTTAACAGCATCCTTCTTGTAGTGATGTTCAGGATCAGGTATGAGGATTCCTGTGTCCGATTCTGCTAAATCAGGGTGATCCCAGGAGTCGCAATTATTCTCTGTCCCACAAGGTGGGGATAGTGTACTTCTTGAACTGAGCAAGGGGACAAGAAGGTTTGGATTTAAGACTGTTTTCACCACCCTTTCCATTCTCCAGCAATTCACCGCTGCATCCGTTAGGACTTAATTGGAAGTTATCACTTATTCTTGCACCAGAGGAAGTGAATTTTCTACTTTCTGGGAGATGTTTTAGCATTAGTGTTCCCTTTGCAGATATAGAAGTGTGTCTTGCCAGAAATCACCCCAGCCTGTGTTACAGGTCAGACCCTCATGCCTGTGCTGTGGAGCTGGAGTATGAAGCTTTCCGAACTAGTAAAATGGCTAACTCATACAAGGCAACTGTGCTAAAGAAGGTAGGGCCATACATCTGCTGTTATTCCCTTGAATGTGCTGTGGCCTCAGCTTGAGGGGAAATAGGGTAGAGTTTGTGTGGGAAAGATGAAGGAGAAGCTCTGCTTTGCCCTGGATGCCTTCCAAATCTTTCTTCTTGGTTTCGTTTCCAGGAGGGCCCGGGCCCAGAGTCACGTTAGTTTCACATCTTTGTTGCCTTTACAGGCTTTGAAAACCTACATACCAGTGCAAGCTTATCCAAATATCCTCCAGGTCTAGCAATAAAGGGAATGGGGAGTTCCTCAGACTGTCGCTGACAATAGAGAAGCCTTGGTTTAGGTTAGCTGGTTGCAATAAATCTCTTGGAAGGTGTTTCTGTTCTTGAGATAGGTGTCTATCCATAGATACATATGTTTTGCCACTATGGCTTTTAGTGTGTACAGAGGCAGGAATGCATAAAGATTTCTGACCATTAGAGGATATTTCTGTTCTCTTTTCAGGTAGCGGAAATCAACAAAGCCTCAAAACAAGGAGAGCTGTTCTCAGTGTTTGGGTCCGGAACTGGTGGCAACAGCAGCTTTGAAACAAAATCTGCGTCTCCAGCAGAAGAGGACTTCCTCCCTGCATCCCAGGTTTACTCGGTGAGCGAGTACAGATGGGATAGACAAGGAGGGAATGGAGTGCTTTGTCTATCTGCTGTTTAATAATTTTATTTTAGGTCCTTTGTGTGGCCATAGCTGTGTATTTCTATAGGAATTGCTTTCCCTGTCTGTCCTTTGGTTTTGGAGTGACGTCAACTAGTCCTGCTGGTTCCTGTTAGTGAATATAATCTATGTGCAGGCCATATATCTAATAAGTTTTTCTCATCTTGCTCTGACCAAGGATGCTGTCTGTTTCCTTACTGCGGGCCTGTGACTTTAACCTAATCCATTTCCTTGATGTCTCAGTTGATGATTATGATGATGAGTAAGTTTTAGAGCTTTCCCCAGCTTACGGCTGTACACGCTGGTGTATTGTATACAGAAACTTAGCTTCTTTCAGGGTTCTGCACACAGGGCTTCCTTAATGCTCTCACATCCAAAATTTCTTCTTCTTCCTTTCACCCTAGTTCAAACCCAAGCGTGTGGGAGCAGGATTTCCAAAGAAATCCAGCTTGTTCCAGACAGCTTCAGAACTGCTGAAGCTTCAGGAGAAGAGCGATGCAAAGCCTGTCAAAAAAGAAGTAGATTGTCCAAACAAGCAAGACAACAGCAACTGCAGTCTGAAAGTGGACACTAGAAACCCTGTTCTCCAGAAAAAAAAAAGAGCAACTAAAGTGATGTGTGAGAGTACTGGGGTAGAAGTACCCCTTCCCGAAAAGAAAGGACAGCAACCCAGTCCAGACACAAAAGCAGCCCTTTGGGATAGCCCTACTAAGAAGTCCAAACCTAGCAAGAAGCAGCAAATGCTCGCAGAAGCAGCTAAAAAAGAATCACAGGATATTTCCAAATTCTTCTCCCTCCCCAAAGGTGGGTCTAAAGCTAAAAGCTGCAGCTCAGCAAAGGAAGATGGCTGTTCTGCAAACACACTACCTCAGGTTTCTTCTCAAAGCATGTGTCAAGAGAAACCAATACCTCAGGAAAACAAAGATGTCTCTGGAGAAGATGTGACTGCACAGTCCCAGGCAGAGAATGAAGAGCTGGGAGACACAGAAGTAATATTGACTGAGAGAGAGGAGGGTTTTAAGGCCCAGCAGGCTGCTAAATCTGAACTCCTTCAGGAAGAAATTGATGTAAAATCCAGGTAAAAGCTCTGCCTCTCTGCTCCCTCTGTTGCCCTGTTAATGAGCTGCAGAGCCCCACCAGTTTCCTTGTCCTGGAAATTGGGAATCTGTATTAGATTTCTTAGGCTGGTGAGGAAGACTCTTGCTTTACCATGGCAAGTCTTGTGGCCACTGACAGTGTATGTAGTAATATCTTCACTGTCGAATGATTAAAATTGGCTTTCTCTCCACTCTTCCCAGTATTGTTGCTGAAAATGTCGCAGAAACTGAGCTAACTGTTGTTGGGGAAGGTGACTCTGGGAAGCGACCAGGATCAGATGAGGTAAGACTTTAACGGATACTAACTTCCTCTATTTGTTCTGCTCATCGTGTGCCAAGTTTCTCTCTGGGAATGATGCTCCTGGTCTGAACTTCACCTGTTAGTGCTATTTCTGTGGGGAGGGCCCAGCTGCAATCGCAGCAGAGGAGAACTGTAGTTGTGTTGGATTCCTGGTGTCCCGCTGCTGCCCTCTGGGCCACTGCCAGCGACTCAGAGTGCTGTAGAAAGCTTCCCCTCTGCTCTGCTTTGTTTCCTCTTCTCTGCAACACATGTGACTATACCCTTTGCTGATGACTTGCCTGGAATGAGTCTCTCCACCCCCTCTAGATCTGTAACTAACTATAATTAGCAAGCTGCTTTCTCAAGTCAAGGGAACAACTACAGGCCAATGACACAGAGGACCATGCAGAAGCAAACTATGCTTTCAGCCTTCCTTGCCATTCAGTCGCTGGTTCTGCATTTGCCATCTGAGACTGCCTGGTAACTCTCTCTACTGAACAGTGCAGTCTTCTCCTTGCTCTTTCAAATTGAGCTGGAATGTGACACTCCTGAAGTGGTTGATTCTTCTTAAGAGGTGTATTCTGAGCAGACATCCTGAGAAATCTTTTCCTGTCATGTTTTCCTGTATAGGACAGGGTCTAGTAATTATCTGCTCTAATAAGAGCATCGGGTAATTCTAAATGTAGTGGTCTTAAAGGGTTTTTCTCAAAGTCCCTTTGTGTGGGAAACAGCGTATTATGTCTGCGCAGCAAAATGGGTAGATAGACTCCTACATGGTATTCACTATAGGGAGATCCTGCAGGATGCTGCAAGGATACATGTTCTCAGAAGGTAGTGCTGTTTTGAAGCGTAATGCTGCCACAGGAGTTGGTGGGTTTGATTTTCCTTCTGTCCTATCTCCAGGATATGGAAAGTCCTGCAACAAAGCGGCTACGGACAGTGGCAAAATCTTCTATTCTGTCCCAGCCAGAAAGCAAAAGTGTTTGTCCAACAAAGAAGAAGGTGACTTTTGATCCAAACTTATCACAGTGTGATGAAGAAGGAACCAGCAAGACTGTACAGCCAGTGACCAAAGGCATGTCCCTCAAAGAAACAGCAGACATCGTTGTCAAACATTTGACCCCGTTCTACAAGGGTGGCAAATTTGCTTCCAAGGTAGGGCACAGCTCAAGACTCCCTAACAGAAGGAGACCGCATCTAGGGAGGAAGGATCACTGCATCTAGTGATCTGGGGCTCTAAGAAGGGGAAGAGAATCTGGATACCACATTTCATTTCCAAGTCACATCTTGGTATGTGCTGTTTTAGTGACCAGGTGCACCTCTCCCCAGAAGGGGTTTGTGATTTAGAGTGGTATCGTCTTGGTTCCACACTTGTTTGTGACTGTTGATGTTTTCACACTAAACTCTGGCACGCTTTTAAGAACTCCCGCCTGTGGAGTGGCAACAGATCAGGTTCAGTACTGGTGTAGTTTACTTGACGCTGCAAGGCAGGATGTGTGTGCATGTGCTTCTCCAGCACTGCAGGGTAGTTGCAGGTTTGCAACACTCCTGTAATCTACATTTATGAGTGGTCTGTGCTAGAGTCAGCCCATGCTGAGGGCGAGAAAAACGTGGAAACAGTCTGGTGAGGTAACCGATGTCTGCTTTCTGCTCTTTATCTTCCCTAATTCTGCAGGATCTGTTTAAAGGCTTTGCTCGGCACCTGTCTCACTTACTGGCTGAAGAGCAGAACCCTGCCCGCAAGACTGGTGAGTTGGTACCTGAGAAGAGCACCAAGAATCTTGAATTCTTTTGATGCTAAATGGTCTTTAGAGGGGGCAGATGTCTTAAGTATTCATCTCAAAGGTGGTGCTTCCTCTCTTACAGTGAAGGAGGAAGCACAGAGACTCATCAAGGAGTTTTTCAAAACAAGAGTCAGGTGTGAGAGTGAGACAGACTGGCAGGAGCTGCAGAGCTCAGAGAGCTGATCCTTGCATCATGTCAGCTGTGTTCTTTCCTCCAGCTGTGGGACCAGCGGATCTTGAAGAACTCAGCCATGGAGGGTTTCATGAAACTGCAGAAGTGAGCTTAATTTTTTCCCACTGCATTTTTGCTCACTTCTGTCCTTAGCGACACGCACTTCCAGGAACTGGTTTCTGTGAACTTAGGGAGAAGTTTCTCCAATAACCAGGGCGCTGAAGCCCTCTAGTACCTCTTGCCAAGAGGTGTGAAATCTGCATTGGCTCTGTATGTTTGGGGCTGCTGCCTCAGCTGTTCTGCAGTGTCTCCAGTCTCTGCTCCCTGCAGCAGTCTGTGAAGGGCTCAGACTTTCCAACTGGGACTCTGCTTTGGGATGGCATCTTGCTTCCTAGACGGCTCTTCCCCTAGTTCCTCCCCGCTGCCTGCCCCCCCCCCCCCCCCCCCCCCCCCCCTTAGTTCTTATTTCAGTGGTACCGATAGAAGCCTTATGCTACAAGTTCACATGCTTTGCTCAGGGCTGCCAATCATGAACTTGATGGCTGAGTTCCTGGATGGAATGTTTTTCCTTGAAGGGCAGGAGGGGAGCATTTTGTTTTTACCACGCAGGCAATGTCTACTTTCTGAAGGTGGAGAAACTCTGATTCTTTTTCTTTTAATCTTAACTTTTTTTTAACTTTGTCTAGTTCTGCCTGCCCTTTAACTTAAGCAGTGATGCTCTTTCAGTATTAACCTCTCCAATAGTGGCACCGAGGTTGCCAACACTTTTCCAGCATTTGCTTGTAACCCCTAAAGCCATATTTGCTCCCTGTGCCTCACCCACAGCCTGCAATACAGAGGGTAATGCTGCTGTTGCAACTGGTTAAGGTACTGCTGTGGCCCTCAAATTGACGCTGTGGTGCCTCTGCTGCTATATTTATATAAGACCTGAACCTTAGGGTATCAGTGGGCTTGAAATAACCTGATTCCCTGGTACAAGTCCTTTTTGCTGAGTTTTTGTTGGGTTCTGCCTTTGTTCCATGCCTATAGAGGCGGGTGGCCTCAGGCACTAGTGCTGCTAGAGGAATCTGCAGCCTGAGAGGCCATCAAACAGGCTTTTGGGATGACTGTACTCAACAGATGTATTTTTTTTAAATGTACTGAAGGGTATGTGCGGAAATGACAATAAAAACAATGTTATAGCTGCTGTGGACTCTTCCTGAAAGCTCGCTCTTACCCATTAACCTGGTCTAAGATACATTAATACTCCATCATTGTGAACATAGACATAAAAGCTCATTTCTTATCTGAACAGACAGCTACTAAACGCAAGCCCGGGATGGGATGGAAGGGAAGCACGAGCCAGCAGACACCTCCACGCCCTTATAGCTGCAGGACTTCTCCATCTAGAACCAGAAGGAGAACCTGGAAATATTTAACTCTAAAGTCACTTTCATCTTCAGCTTGCTCTGCTCACTGGAGGACAAAGGGCTTTATAGGAAGCCTTTTACACAATAGAATTATTTTTCAGCTGTTGCCTGCTGGCTTCTATTTTACCTTCCTATTAAAAATCCCGTTTCGTCAGCCACTTAAGTGAGGTTACTATCTTTTCAGAGTTCAGTGCTTACAAAGTTCAGCTGCTGCCTGGGTGAACTTCTTGGAAACATTTTCTTTATCTTGTAAATCAGGGGGCTCCAGAAAGGGCTAGTTAAGGCATGGGGTTGTGTGACAAACTGCTTTATCACAACGTGGGGCACTTCTGACTGTATGAGTTGTGCTTCTACGTAAGGCAGCAAAAGCTCAGAGAAACAGAAGGGGAATAAGGATAAGTTAATCTTCAGATATCTTCTCTCTTCCTTTCTTTCATGTTGCTGTGGTGCTTTACTAGCCATGCAGTAGCACTGCTGAAGGGAGAGGGTGGAACATGCTTCAGCTAAGACCTCACCAGCCTCAGTGAGCAGCACTTCAAGGGAAGATGCTGCAGTTACTGCTGGCATCAGCTCACCAGCAAGAAAGTAGCTGTGCATTAGGGCTTGGATTGAGCACCCTCAGATCTATCCCATTCCCAGCCAACAGTTGCAACCTTTTCCTCAAGCTTTGCCAGTTACCTGCAGGCCAGTCTTCCCATGTTAGATGTAAACTAGTACCTGTCACATCATAGCTTCAAAATATCCCTATGTGATTATTTTATTGGAATCTCCTAAAGTGCAGATACTTTTCACTTCAGTAGGATAGCTGTAGCAAGAAAAATAAATTAAGCATTTTTGTACAACCCAAGCCACTCTCCTCTAATGTAATACAAATTCCATTTGAATACGTTTTCTCCATAGGCATGGAGACATCATTTAAGTATGACAGCTGCATGGACACGACTGACTTCTTTATAGTAGAGGGAAACATATGCATATAATTATGTCAGTAAGAAATTAATTAACAACAAACTTTCTTACCATTGCAGCTCAATCTGTGCCCCAGCATATGTGTTAATTGTATCTTAACACTGATCTGCTTTGCAATTAAAATGCTTTCTACAAGCTTCTGCTTCACAAATCCTGCTATAGGGCCTCTTGCATATCAATACAGAGGAAAAGCTGGCCTATGGAAAACACCAGCAGGCAGTAAAGTAATTTCATAGCCTCAGCTGTGCCTTGTGTTACACAGATCTCCAACAAGCATCAGTCTTTGCTCATGTTAATTAACTCAAAAAGAAAAGAATGGTCCACACTGCATAAGCTTGAAGGCAATTGCTTGTGTCTGTTCAGCTGCTCTGTCTTAGAACAGGCTATGAAAAAGCAATGTTGTGAAAAGGGTGTCTTGTGGTTTGTTTAGCCAGTGCACACATCGCTTCAAGGAAGAGTACTTGGGGACTGAATGGTAGGTCAGGAGGGGTGAAATTATGGTCCAGTCCATCAACAAACACTGTGGTGGCAGTCTTAGAAAGCAGCTGTCTGAGGTCATGGATGTCTTTCGGAAGAGTCCTCTCCAGAAGACAAGGCAGGGAGCACTGAAAAAGCTCAAAAAAAAATCAAATGGTGGTGTTCTGCTTGGTCATTCTCCTCCTCTTAGGCTCTAGTGGTGCCGCTCTGTTTTTTCCAGGATGACAACAATCGTGTGATACATTTCTTTAGCCTGTCAAAAGACAAATCAGTATCAGTCATTCTCCATCCCAGAAATGGCTGCTTCTCCTAATTAAATATTCCCATAAGTCACTTTCCATAATAAAATACCAGCTGGGACAAAGCTGCACTTTGGGGCCTGGGAAATGCAGTGCCCCCATTCACCTCTGAACAGAAGAGAACAGTAGTACTGTCTCTTAGCAGAGGCTAAGCTGAGCAGGGCAATTTCTGAATTGCCAGGTTGCCAGGAGGAAGCTGTAGGTCCAGGCTCATCTCACCTGTGATAGTTCGAGCCACATAGTGTTGGGGCTGGCAGGCGAGCCATAGTTCAGTTCTATGCCGGGAAGCCCACCATCAGAGATAGGCCGCAGGGTTCGCATGCTCTGTAGCTCTTTCAATGGAATGACACACAAGACTGCCTGCATAAGGAAAAAAGCCACAAAACACTCTCTGGTGCAGTCCTTACAAATAAAACCATGTGATTCTCACCCAGGAGGATTCACTTCCAAGAGCCTATTGAAAGCTGAGACGAGGACTGGGGCACAGGGCAGTGTGTACAGAATGCAGGGCAGGCTCCTGCTAACCGCCTGTCCCTAGAACTCTTACAAGACTGGGACAAAGAGGAATGTGACCTACTCTTAGTTTTACTGTGGAGCACGCTTGTTAGCATGATCACTGGACTTACAAAAGAGCGCATGGCAGTACTAACTGTTCTACCATTCTTGTCACCTGCTTTAGGCTAGGGCTGTTGGTAGAGTGGCTGTGATGCAGGTAAATACAGTCTCTTCCTGCACAAGTTCTTCTAAGAGTCAAAGTTAACATCTGACCGACATCAGGGCTCTGAACTCTACAGAGGAATTGTCTGGCGTACCTGGGTAGTGCCATCCACCACAATGATCTCCTCTTTATTCACGCCAAAGAAACAGGGCACAGGAATGGTCTCATCGCTGACTCTCTCTACAAAGTAGGTGTTGTAGCCAAAGAATGGCAATTTCATCACGTGCTCTGTAAGAAAGCAAAGGGTGGCTTTCAGGCAGCAGCTTCCAGCCAGCAATCTACTGCACCAACCTAAGGTAGTCAAAAACTACAAGTGTTCCCAAGCTTTTCTACATTAAAAAGTAAGATTGACAACTCCTTTCCCCCCTGGCTGCTGATACTCAATTCTCAGCAGCCTGAATGGATGTCCTGTTTTTTTCCAACCAGAAAACAGACGTGCAGCCAGAATATCAATTAAAACACAATTTGTAGACAGCTCTGAAAACATACTGCAGGCTTCTACGAAAGAGGTGGAATTTCTACTATGATCACCATGCCTGGGAACAAGTGCCAGTCTGCAGGCGGAGGCTGTCAGGGAGTCATATGTCATGGCCCACTCCAGGCTCCAAGGATCCTCGCCAACCTCATGAACTGTCCCAAAAGCACATTCAGAGCAGCTTCCATCATGCTCAGGATAGACAACTCAAGCAGATCTGGATGTCTCCTCACCTATGAACTGGATTTTTGCATCCAGTGGCTGCAGGGCCTGCCGGGTTCTCAGCAGCATGCCAACGTGGTTCTGCAGAGCCTGGGGATCGATGGAGGACTGCAGGGTCTTTGGCGTGTACTTCTTCAGGTCTTCCCTGTACCAACAAGCAGATACTAATTTACCCCTTGCCCAGCTAAAATCAAAAGATCAACCAGGGGGATTAAGATGTGCCAGCAATTTTCAAATTGCATGGCTGGGAGCAAGGGTGGAGGGAGAGGGGAGGAGCACAACAGGTTGTATCTGAATTGGATATTGTGGAGGGAAATATCAGAGAGGCACCATTTTGCACACAGAAGGTGGCTGTGCACCACTGACTAGTGCCCTGAGAGAAATCCCTCCTTTCTGGAGACAACAGGAGCTCTTCGAGCAAGGACTATAGCATGGACATAAGGCCACAGGGTGTTTCTTTCACAGGCAGTCTCAGCTGAAAAACGCCTGACTAGATCTGCCTTGCTCCTGTGCCTCCAAAGCACTACACAGAGCAGAGTTCCCTATGCCCAGCAGGGTTATGCCATTCCACCCTGCTGCTGGTGGTGTGAGGGGATCTGATGGAGACATTACCTCCACTCTAAGCGCGTAAGGATACAGGAAGGAAGGAGTGTGAAAATACAGCTCAGAGCTGCAGGACGGAAGCTTTCCAGTACCCAGAGACATTTTCATTCCCATTGGGCAACTCATTACAGATTTCAAGTGCCCAGGGTTGAAAACTCCAGCACTTGTGAGAAAGAAAAAAAGAGCATTCATCCCAACTATAAGCTCATGCACCTCCTTCTTGGTATTACAAACACATAGCAGTCAAAAGAACTGTCCATGGCACCCTCATGACCCTCAGCTCAAGAGAAGTCACAAAAAGAAATGTGGATCAGAGACAGCCACCATTAAGAGTTCGAACAGGAGGTAAACTTTCTTGATTAAAGGCAGGAGTCAGTCACTGAGTAGTGAACTTAATTAGTAGCTTATGTTCTCCAGAACTGTCCATTCCTCAGTTATCCAGAGAGAACTTTCAGGTGCTAACCCCTGTGGTGCCAACAGCCATTAGAGATCGAGACCGACCCTGAGACAAACATACCCAGAGGGAGCAGCGTTCTGCTGCTCTGTTTTGGTGCAGTGCTGGAGCATTGCCAAAATGCCCACCTGCATCTTCATTTCTTCACCATGGCCCAGCAGTATCCTTCCATTCAGGTAATCCCACAGCACCTGAGAGATAGCACAAAAATACCTTTGTTAAACTCTCCTGAAGCTACAGGCAAGTGTGGGCAGCACTAGCCTGCAGAGAGCCACATCTTGCCTTGCTGATACCACATCCAGCTCAGGCTGATAACACAAAAGCAAAAGTGAAGTTCATGCAGAACTGCACAAACCATGTCTGGAACAGTACAGCTCATAGTCTAGGGCTACAGGCACACTGCCTTCCTTCCATCCATGGCTTCAGTTATTAGTCAATCCCAGAAACAACATACAGAGCCAATTAGCCAAAGCCCTCCCGCTGCTTCAGCCCCCTTGGGATATTCCCATTGGCCTGTATACTAACTCCGCCCGTGCTAGGGAGGACCCTGGTGGGCACTGCCCTTGTTACTTACTTGTCCATAATGAACATCAGTGTAAATTTTGTTCTCAAAGTGCAGAGGTGTTGTCCAGATGAGCCTGCGTAAAGTCACAGTGATCAACTTGTCCTCCAGCAGGTAATCATGAAGATACTCCTCCGGTTTTATTGGCCTCACCATTTTACCTACATGTTTATGCAGAGAGAGGGTCATCACTTTTGGGGCTGAGACAGTGGGCTGAGCTCCATGGCATGGGACAGGAGCCTTCCTTCACACTTCTATTCCACCCTGCCCTTAGTCTCCCAGCATCAGCCATTCCAAAGGGACACAGACCTATGCAGACACACACACCTCATTCAGGAACAAGCAACACAGCTTCTGAGAAGGCACAATCCTGAACCCTAGTAACAGAGGGAAACTGCTGAAGAGGAGCAACCCCAGAGCCAGCCAAGGGCAGGGGAACTATTTAAAACAGTAGCCATGCTACTCCCTGTTGGAGAAACTGCTTTAAGAAAGAATCTAGATGCTAGTCTTTACTTGCCGAGATTATCACTGACACTCCTGGTGGCAAAAAGAACAAATTCCTTTATCTCTTCTGGTTCACTTGCCCCCATCTGCTCACAGATCTCCTGCAAGAGCTCCTTGGCCACCTAAAGCGAGGAAAGAAGCAAGTAAGTACTGTGGCTTGGCAAGCCCAAAACATGCCCAGAGCAGTTAGACATAGTGGGCTTGTTAGAGGGCAGCAGTATGGCTTTGCCCATTGCAGAAAGAAGCAAGCTGGGTGAGGCATCTCCGCATTGTGTGGGACCTGCAGAGATACTTTGCTACAGGCATTCCTAGGAAGTGAGTGGGAAACTGTCACAGCGCTATGGGAAGCACAGGCCAAGCCCAAAGTTTTGGCAGATAAGGGAGTTTCCCTAGTGTGACTCAGAGTCCAGATAAATGAAGAAATTAAAAGCAGAAAACTCACAGTGAATGTCTTAATTCTGCTGAGGTATTCCATGCCTCCAGGCATCAGTACCACTAGCCGGCGGGCACCATGGCCCTTCTGCAAAGGACAGTCTTTAGGCAGCAAGACATGCAGGATCCCATCAGCCCCATAATTCTTCCTCCCTCTTCCTTCCTCCTCACCTCCACCTCCCACTACTTGTCCATAGTACCTGTCTCTTCCCTGCCCACCCCATGGCATTGCATGTCCCAGTCCCCTTAAAGACACATGCCTCATTTCCTGTCTTGGAACACTAACCGCCCCCGTAACACTGCACATGGCACCTCCCGACAAGCCTCTGCCCCCCCCTCTTCCCAGCATCCCCACTTCTCTGCCCCTCAATACCAGCAATGCCTCTAACTCCACAGGGAAAGGAAGGTGGCGACGGCCCCCATACATGAAATTTTTCCGCAGGTTGCTCTGACAGATCTTGGCTATATCTGCAGGAAGAGGAAAAAGCTTCATGTGCTGAGCCAAGCAGAGGACTTAGCATTGTCTCCTATGGTGTTGGGTCATCCTGGCTGTGTTGAATCTAACCCAGGGCCACTGCTAGGAGAGGAAAGAGACTTGACCTCATCTCCCACTCTGCCAGGATACATCCAAATCAGGAGGGGCCAGCTCCAGACAGTGTCCAGGGCAGTAGGAGTACACAGGAATGACAGGATGGGAGAACTAGAACCCTCTTCTCTGTCAGGATTCCAACCCAAACACCTCACAGCTGATGGCTCTGGAAGACCACAGCCTGCCTTTTCCCCAGGGTCTAGCTGTCAAACTGGGCCTAAGCTAAGCCTCAGAGAGACACACAATTCCAACTTGCCCAGGTGAAGATGCAATGGGAAGTTACCTCTGCAAACAGAAAGACTAAAGATACAAAGCAGACTCTTGCCTGCAGGCTCAGGTCCCTCAGTGCCCCACTCATTTATCCTGCCTAACAGGGTAAGGGAGATTTCCCCATTGGACCATGTCCCCACTTGGATCCTGTCACCTTTCTTTAACCCCCAGACTTTAGTAACAAGGGGTCAGCCATTTATTTTACAGGTCACAGAAACAGTCATACCATGGTGGGTGCTGGATGGATCACTGCTGGCTAGCTGCAGAAACTTGGTGGCATAGGGCATCAGGACATTAGAAGGGAGGAAATACCCAGTTAGCAGGTTTAGGAGCAACCAGCCACGCAGCACACTCTCCCTGCAGGACAGAAAGAACTATGGGCACCTTGGAACAAGACAATTACTGCTCCAAGCAGCTCAAAGTAAACCTCTGCCCTTCTGAACACCTATGGCAGTTGGCAGAAAATCAGGTTGCAGCCCTTGGTCAGAGGTTTCTTATGCTGAGGAAGGGTTTGATTCAGTTATTCTAACAGCAAACAAAGAAAGGGAACAGTCAAGGCTACTCTGATGCCACTACTGCCATATCGCAGGGCAGTATGGGATCAAGCTGGTACTAAATGTTGCACCAATTCCCCAGGGCTGTGAAGAGGAAATAGGGCTCTGAGCAGCACCACTACCGGAAACTAGCAGGAATGTTTACCGGTGTCCAGATATATCAGCAGCCAGAGATACAATGGACAAACATCCATTGAAGTGAAAAAGTCAAACCCAGTGACTGGCTAAATTCCACGAGTGCTCAGCAAAAAGCCCTGCAATTGAGCAGCTGGGGACAGCACATCATTAGGGGGTAGCCTTTCTCCTGGCCCTGCTGTCTATGCAGCAAAGCAACTGGTTCCCCTCCAACTGTGCACACTTGGGAACTGACAGTGCTGGTACTCACTGGTTATGGTTGTGGGTGACCTGTTTGATGACCTGGCAGTAGACCTCATCATGCAAACTCTCCTTCTCCTTGCACAGCTGCATTTAGAGAGAAGACATATCAGAGAGGGCATAAGAGCATCATAGAGGCCCCACGTTTCTCTGTGCCCTTTCTCTCCTAGCTCCAGTACTCTGCCAATGTGGCTTAAAGCTTGGGCTTTGCAGCCTCTGGTCTCTGTTGCTATCTAGGTGCAAAGAAGGAGAGGCAGGTGGTGCTCTCATCCAGACAGGGATATCCAGGAAAACCATTTACATGCAAGCCCTCCCCGCCATGTTTTTTAATCAGCCTCTGTTTCTGCTCCCTTTCTCATGTAGGAGGTTGCATTATGGCTCTCCTTGCTCTCTCTCTTCCCAGCTAGGTCTTAGCCATTCATTCCCATTGGTGCTTCAGTGCCTTGCCCAGGGGAAGGTCACAAACCTGAAGGATTTCACAGATGCATTCAACCTCATTCTGATTCTTAAGTTTTGATTGATCTCCCATGAACCGCATCAGAGCTGCAAAGCAAAGGCTAGCATTTAGATGTAAGCAGAGGTGATCCTGCCATGGGGCAAGCAGTAGACTGGAAAAATATCCTGAAAGCTTTTCTACTCCACAGGCTACTATGAGGCTTGCATGGGACGTGTAGTCAGTGGGGCATGAGCCCAGGCAGTGGGTGTTCTTGGGCACTTTGCACTTGAAGCAAAGCACATTTTGCTGGACACTTTTAGCATGGGCACAGGTGGTTATTAAGTGCAGAAATGCCTTAGGAGAGGCCTTCCTCTCACAGCTTTCTTTCCCCACTCTGGGCCCCATAATGCCTATGCATGGCCACTAAGGCCATCCCACTCACCCCAGCTCCAGCCTCTGCAGTGTTGTGTCCTAAGGAGGTACTTACTCTTGAAGTTTTTTGTAGCAAGCTTATTCAGTTCACTATCAGAGAACCGCAGCAAAGATTCCTGGATTGGGACCTGCAGGGCCAGAATACAAGGGTAAGCTGGGGAGGCAGATTGCACAGAGCTGTGTTACAGGGTTCATGACAGACACAAGCTCCCAGTACGTTCCAGGCAGCACTGAAAAATAAGGGGCACCTACACTTCAGAGACTGCAGCCCAGGATCTGCCCTCTACACTTTTGCCATGTGGGGACAAAGCTAGAGGCAATGCTGGAGCTGGGATTCTGCCTATAGCCATGGAGAGAGACTGAGCTCACCTTGGTGTGCTGGACCAGTTTAGCTGCACTCTTCTTTTCAGAAGACATCCCCTTCAGTCCCTGCCTAGACAGAGGAGAAAGAGCATGCAATCTAAGTAGTATCACCAGAAATGGCTTGGTGTGTGTCAGGCTACACAGGTCCTGTGTACGCCTGTTCAGGAAGGACCACAGCCTACTCACATGGACTGAGCCTCTCGGAAGTAGGCTGTGGCGAAGTCCACCATGGTATAATGGTCACCAGCAGGGACTAACATGACGTTGTTGAATTCTGATGCCAGGCTGGGAACAGAAGTCTGCAGGGACAGGCACCAAACCCACCCTGAAAAGTCAGCTGAGGAACTGCAGTGTGTATTCTCACCTGTCAGACCTAGGAAGGTCTCATCTCTGTGTGGTGCCTCCCCCTCCCACTGTGATAGTATTTGAGCGCCTCCATCTGTAAGGATTAAGCAGACTTCTTCCCTCTAGCTTTGGAGGTCAGACGCTACCAGGGCCATGGACCCACCCTGTCAGCTCCCACAGAACTCGGCCATGTTGTCTAGCAGTTCCCCAAGGACAACTCACCTCCTTGCTGGTGTTCCTGCTCTCCAGGGAAGCTTTCACACTCTTCTGCTGCCCTCCATGTCTGTCCATGCTGGTGCTGAGGTAATCAGGGGCTGCAGCCAATTGCACCAGGCTAGTGGGGAAAATACCACAGCGGCCACCAGTGGAACCGAACTGCCAGCCTGCAGAAATGGGGGAGAAAGAGTCAGAAACCATGGAAGCTACCAAGAGAAATAAGCAATGAGGCATCCTACTGGCAAAGGAGAGCACCAGACTGACCAGGCTTTCCTGCATCCTAAGATAACATCCGCTATAACTATGGCAGGTGGAACAAGGTGAGTTGCAGTAACAGAAGAAGAGCAGAGCCGAAGGCTGACTATGCCAGCCCTTAACAGTCTACTTTCCTCTGGTTTACTCAACAGCAGCATGTAGGGCTTCTGGGCACCATGGGCCCAGGAGGCCTTTGAAGCCAGTCCCCACCTTTCCTGCCAATCTCAACAAACTCCCTCACCTGGCTCCACGCCTTGCATGGGCAGTAACTTGATGAGGTCACCCTTCTCGAAGCTAAGAAGGCTCTTGTCATCCACAATGTAGCTGTGCAGAGCAACGACGTAGTTGGTATCCTGGGGAAAAAGCGATGGGGAGGTCAAATCTCGTCCCCAGGATGTGAGGGACTCAGACCATGTCATCCCACGAACCCCCTCCAGTCCATGTGGGAAACCACCTTCATTTCCTACTGCTCTAGAGTCACTCCCTCACCTGCCTCAGCTCTTGGATGAAGACTTCCACCATGGCCTTGATGCACGGAGCCTTTGGAGAGTGTAGGAAGAGCTGCTCTGTCTTGAGAGAGAACTCCAGGGCATTGCTTCCCTTCAGTTCCACTGACAGCACATCTGCAAAGCTAAGAACACAGACAGTGTGCTCAGGCTCCTTCTGCCAGAGCTAGGGATGCAGATCATGGGGATGGGAGCTTGTTCCAAGGGCTGAGAATAGAGACAGGCCTCAGCATATTCCAGAGGGTGGCCTTTCACTAGCACTGTATTACAAGAGTAATAGCACCATAGGCCGCTCATGGCTTTCACCGTACCACTCACTCTGAGGACCTCCTTTTTGATGACATGCATGGAGCTGACTCATACTACTACACTCACTTATTGTGAGCAAGCACAAGGTAGGAAGAAAAGGAAAAGGCCAAACTCATTAGTGTCAGTGAGTCACAACTGGCCTAGGACAATCCTAGAGAGCACAGCACAACCAGACAATTTTCATCTCACCTGTTCAGTTTGTCTCCTACACTCTGAAAGCATCCTGCAAGTGACAAATTATCATCCTGCAGCAACCAGTGCCCTTTTTCTCACCTGTAGCTGCGAAGAATCTTCAGGTGCTCAGGATTATAGCCAGCTGCTTTCACCACCTTCAGCAGCCGCATGCCCCGGTGAGAAACACCCAGGATCTGGACATCACTTCCGTTTTCACCCTGTGAGGAAAGTGTGGCAAAGAGCATCAAAGGCTCCATCCCACCTGGACAGGATGAAGCAGAATAAGATGATGCTACCATATGTACCATGAAGGAGGCCCTGGGCAGACAGAGGTGTCAAAACCATCAAGGTACAGAAGGTGCAGAATAATAAGTGATGTGTGGCCAGGCAGGGAGACAGAAAGAGATTGCAGGTGAGCTACAGCCCCATAGCTAAAGCAAGCCCAAGGTCTGGTGAGAAGATTAAGACTCACATGAACTGGAAAAAGGCGGGAGAAATAGTTAGCCCAGTTATCCCGTGCAGCCAGTACAATCCTCTTCTTTATCCCATCCTCCTGAATGGACTGGACATCGTTGCCAACACGGAACTCCACTAGCAGGGATAGAAAGCAGACACTTTCTCAGCAAGACAAAGATAGCCAAGTCTTCCTCTGCCCAGGGATTCATTCCCATCAGTCCTCCTCAGTGATTACAGCACAGCAAATGACATGCAGAGGCGAAAGGATACCATGTAACTTGCACACACCAGTCTACTACTAGTTTCTCTCCCCCTCTCTATGAAGCTCCTGTCAAAGACGACAGCTGGATTTTGAGACAACTCAAAATCCCATCCTTGGGCCTCAGTTTGCTCTCCCCACAATAAATATAGCAGAATTAAGTTTTTCTAGCTCAGAGAAATTTCAGGGCTGTTTTCTGGCCATTTGGAATAAACAAACATTCCTCCACTGCACTACACAGGACACACAAGTGTGCTTTCTTGCTGCAGTGACAAACATTTCTCCTCTGCCCTAAGTCCTGTCTGAAAAGGCTTGAAGGCCGGTTTCTCATTTCAAACCAAAAGCTGGGATGGGCACAGTGAGGAAGAGCTGTTAATTACTCAGCAGGTCTTTCATCTTGCGCTTCTCCTCCCTGGAGAGCCGAAGGCACGAATCAGAGAAGGTGTCACGCATGATCTGCGGAGGAAGGAAACACAGAGGCTTTCACTGAAAAGGCCACATCTGAGCGTGTTGGAGCATCTCAGGCTGTTAAACAGACTGAGTTCCAGAGATGAGTGAGCAGGAGCTTGACTGGATGGACCTGGAGAAGAGACTAAGACCGCTAGGGATACAGAAGTGAAAGTAACTTATGCATTGTAATTACGTAATGTTTTGTTACAGAGAGACAACAGGCCTTGAGTCATGTACCAGTACATACCTGTTCACACAGCAAGTTCAGACAATAAGGGTGACTGAAATTTTCTTTGGGGTAAAACACCTGCAAGAGGAAGATAAAAACAATAGTAACATTACAGATGTTGCAGAAATAGCTCCCCCAGGGATGTTTTGTAATCCATATGCCCTACTGCCAGACAAGAGTGAGTCCACCTCCAAGGGCAGGCAGGGAAGAGAGACTGTGAATGTAAACAGAAGGACCAGGAGTGGAGAACCAAAACTAAAGTGGTGACGCCATGGAATGAACCCTGGTCTGTTCAGTGCACTCTCCAGTACTTGGTTTTAAGCACATTTGTCCAGCTCTGAGGTCCCCAACATAAGAAGGACATGAACCTGTTGGAGTGAGTCCAGAGAAGAAGGTCCACAAAGATGATCAGAGGGCTGGAGCCCCTCTGCTGTGAGGACAGGCTGAGAGAGTTGGGTGTGTTCAGCCCGGAGAAGAGGAGGCTCTGGGGAGACCTTATAGCAGCCTTCTAGTACTTAAAGGGGGCCTACAGGAAAGATGGAGAGGAACTCTTTATCAGGGAGTGTAGTGATGGGATGAGGGATAATGGCTTTAAACTGAAAGATTTACATTAGATATGAGGAAGAAATTCTTTGCTGTGAGGGTGGTGAGCCCCTGGCCCAGGTTACCCAGAGAAGCTGTGGCTGCCCCATCCCTGGAGGGGTTCAAGGCCAGGCTGGACGGGGCTTTGAGCAACCTGGGCTGGTGGGAGGTGTCCCTGCCCAGGGCAGGGGTGGGGAACTAGATGATCTTTAAGGTCCCTTCCAACACCCAAACCATTCTATGATTCTAACAGGAAAGCACCAGGTAACAACAAATTTACTTTATTTGTAGATTTCTCAGTGCTTTACAGAGGAAGGAAAGGTCAGGTAGGGAAACTGAGACACCAGAGTCAGTAAGGCAGAGTAGGAATCAGATCCCCTTTGGGATGATCCCCTGCCTCCAACTCCTGTGTCATGTGACCTCCTCACAGAGCTGTCTTTGTGCTCTTATCTTACACTATATGCCTATGACAAAAAAGGATTTTAACCAAATATGGGACCACTCCCCTGCCCCCATAGCCAATCCTCAGTGAAGGAACTGTACCTCTTTGCGCAGAAAGATTTTCCAGGCGGGGTTGTCGTAAGAAAAGCTGACACTGTCAGTGAGCTTGTACAGCTGGGTCTTGATACCATCATCTTCTGCTACAGTTACAGTAGAGTCTGTGTGAGGAAAGAGAGCAGTGAAGATGGGCTTTGCTAACTACAGGGTCACCTTCCCACCTGCCAAAGACCTACCACGGGAATGGGGACAGTGCCATGGGCCTGACTGAAGATTACTGTCAAGAACCCTCTTGAAGGTCAGTGATCAGCTAATATGAATGCACGCACAAAACTGTTATCGTGTAAGTACCAGCATTTCTGATGGTATTTATACTTGCTGTATTAGCCACAAAGTTCAGTGCTCATAATAGAAACACTCCAGAGACAGGGAGCACACAGCATGCCAGGCAAAATACTACCCCGGTGCCTAAGCTTGAAGACACAGTTTCGCTTTATGTCATTGTAAAAAGGCTTCTAAAGGTTTCAAAAGGACTTAAAAGTTCTTCCCTGAGCTTGCAGACTGCAAGGTTCTGGTACAAGGCACCCAGTACTTGCACTGGATTTTCTCTCTGCAGCAGATCTATTAAAGACAAGCTCAGTCTGAAGACAACCACTCAAAGGCATTGCTTTACAAGGTAGTCTTGTATATCTCTATTTAAGCACTCCCAGTTTTCAAAACTTCAGAGCTCATAGACAATCAAGAAATATAGAAGATTCCACATGCGGTTCAGCTGTTTCTATATTCCTATTCAAAAGCACGTAGGCGTTTTTCAGACTAATCCAGTAAATCCGATTTACTTTCACAGGACTTCCCAAAGATGCAGTTTTTTAAAAGGGAGGGGGAGTGAAACAGGGAGATTCTTTTATGCCAGGGAAGCTGATGCAGGATGGAGTCCTGTGGTAATGTGCTTGACTGACTGTTCCTTCCTTGCATGTTATGAAATGTGATGCTGATGAGAGTTTTAAACAGCTTGAAAAACATTGGTACGTGTATCCAAAATAGCAACAAAGGCTCTCACTGCAATTCAGAGGCAAAACCTAGGACTGAGTAACATTTCTAAACTCCTGCTGAGAAGCATTAGCTATGCCATTTTCTAGACACTCCTTATGTGGCCACTGTGCAAGGTCACCCAGGCTCTCATTCACCCCCTGAGAAACATTCCCTCATTCCTCAGCCTGTCTCTAAGGACCCTCCAGAGGCTCTAGAAGGTAAAACACTTGGCTCCCCATTCCTCCCTGGTCTAAAGTCCGTCTGTTGAATTGCAGCTTTGATAAAGTAATTATGCTTCAGGTAGGTAATAAAACCTATTGTGAACTGGACCTTGATAAAGCCGTAGCCCAAAGGTCCCTTCTGGTTTTATCTGCATTTTTCAGAGAAACCCAGCCCCTCCATCATTTGTGCCTGACAACCTGCACTGAACTGTGAAGAGAGCAAAGAGTTAGAGCTGGGAAGTGCCAAGCTGAGTGCTGGGCCAGACTGGAACTATGGTGACAATCTCTGATTTCACACAACCCCCTCAGTCTTTGGCCAGCTGGCTGATGACAGAAAATGTGCCATGACTCTCCCAGGCCACCGGGCTGATTCTGACCCCATCCCCTCCCTGCCCATTACCAAATCCCACTTGGGTGAAGTCAATACTCACCCTTCCCTGTGGATTCCTGCTCGTCTTGGTTCACAGGCGGGAGAGGTGAAGGCAATGGCGGGGGAGGAGGGGGAGCAGGAGGGTCCTGGGAACCTGCTGGGGTACTCTCCCAGCTGAAGATGGACAGGAGAGGCAACTGCTTCTCCTTGATAGTGCTGGAAGCTGAGCCTGTCTTGGGCTTGGGAGGTGGAGGTGGAGGTGTTCTCTTCTCTTGTGGCAGGGTGTTTGGCTGCAAGCAAAACCATTTGACCCAGTCATCCTCTACATTACTGTACTCTATCTTGACATTGCTGTTATAAATCATCCCTAGGGCAGCAGCCCAATCCTAGAAGCAAGATCTGTGTGAACAGGGATACCTTTAAACCAGCACATGATCTACAAACAGATGAAGATCAAGCAAACACAGGTGCAGAGAACCAAGTATTTGAGATTGAAGCCTACAGCTGGGAGGGGGAAAAAATACATTAATGGGCCAAGACCTTTGTGCCAAATGTGGGGAACATGAGTTGCTTGCTTCCAGATCAGCCTTAAACATACCACAATAGGACTTGCTGCTCCAGAGCCCTTTACCCAGGACCTCAAGTGACTTTACAGACTGGAACACAGTCTAGGACGGGCAGCACCATGGTATGAGCTCAAACTTACAGCTATCTAGTAATCCAACAAGGAATCACCTGGCTGCTATGGCAATACCAGGTAGCTCCCAAGCTGTTGCAGACTGGATATACAGGCCCTCTCTACTGAGCTCTTAGGTGACTGGAGAGCAAAGAACTCACTGATTTGGGAGATGCGAGGTTCATCATCCCCAGCTTGGCCAGTGCCTCATTTTTGGGGTCGTTCTTCTTTAAAAATGGCTTAGACACTCTCCTGCAAGGAAATGGGGAACACAGTTACAGGGGCTGCAGATGGGGTTGTGGCCACAATGAAGGCATGTGGCAGTGCTGGGATATAGTCCCACTCATCTCCTTCCTGCCCACCTGGGTGGATCCAACTTCTCACCTGACAGGCTCGATAGGCTGGGGTTCAGGGGCTGGCCTGCTCTGGTACATTTTGATGATGTTGCGGATCTCCCGGCTGGGTGCAGGCCGCGACTCAGGGCCTGACGGCTTCACTACAGGTGGTTCCTCATTCACTTTTGGTGTCTGCTTTTTTGGCTTTGGCTCAGGAGGTGGCAAAGGGGGAGCAGGAGCTATTGGGGATGATAGCTTTAACCAACAGACCAGTAACAACACAGGAGAAATCACTTTATCTCATTTGAAGCTCCCTCTCTTTCACCACCAGGCTGACTGGCCATTGTCTTCCACTGCCTTGCTTTGGGATCCTACTTCCCAAAGCTCAGGCCTTTGTCTCTCCCCTCTGCTGTCAAGATGCAAATTTCCAGAACAGCCAGATCCTTTCCTCCTCTGGCTATATCCTGGCCTGATGCTTGTCAGCCTGCCTGGCTCTCCACTGCACGTCATCTTACCTGCCTCTATTTTAGGGCTGGGCTTCTCTTCTTCCCTCTTCTCCTTCTCTGCTTCTTTCTCCTCCTCCTCCTGCTGTGTCTGGAGATTTGCTGGAGGGGTCCAGGTTTTGGAAGGAGGCCTGACTTTCTTCACTAGGACGTGTTGCTCTCCTGCATAGAAAGGGGGACCTGAGCTAGTTAAACCCACAGCCAAAACCTAGCACTAATGGCATGCTTCCCAGTCTTCCATCAGTCAGCAGAAGCCTATGCTTTCTAAGAGGCAAAGGAGGGTGTGACAGTCAGAAGCCCAAAGATTTCTAGAAAAAAGGCAACACAGCACCTCACAATCTGAATTGCTGCCAGCTGAGCAGGCACTCAAAGCTATTGCTACACACAGCACCAGCAGCTCCTGCAGGGATTAGCTGGATTCCAGACAGGGAGACAAGAACCACCTTGTTACGCCAGGGAGGCTGCAAAACAAGGTGTTATGATGAGTGGAATTCCCAAAGTGGTAGATGCTTACCCATCTTCTGAAAATATGCTCTCTTCTGCTGGAAGGTTTCCTGAGGATAGTCATCATCAACATTGTTGGATAACTGATCTTCTGTGTAGTGATAAACCTGCAAGCAATTCACAACATGGTTAGTTAGCACTAGCCAGCAGGTACCATAGTGCCCTTAAGTTCAGAGGTGATCTTCCCTCGCCAAGTTCTGATCTAGAACTTTTCCCCATCTGGGAGAGTCCCAAGAGATTAGTCTCTGACCCAAGGAATCATCAAGCAAGTCCAGAGAAGAAGTATGTCAGAAGCCCAAGAGAGCTTGCTAGAAGATAAAGAATTCAGAGAGATTAATTTTCCTATAGTAAAATTCATATCAGCTGGAAATTAAATTGGCCAACATTACAGCCAAACCTCTGCAGAGCTAACGCCAGCAAGGTTTGATCCCACGTCTTAAAGATTCATCAAGCAGAGTTTGAAACATCTCAGTATCATAGGTAAACATAGCTCTCTGCGTTCCCCTCTGCCAAACCACTGCCACACTGGAAGGGACGCAGAGCAAATGCAAATCATGAAATTCAAACTGAATTCACCCCCACTGTTTGTTTCTCATACCGGTTCTTCTGCCTTAGGTGGCGGTTCTGGAGCCTGTGGTGGTGGTGCAGCATTCTGGCTGCTGGGAGGCTTCTTGGGTTTTGGGAAAGTGGCTGGGACTGGAGCTGGAGACAGTGCTTGGGCTTGTGGTGGATTTGAGACTCTTGGTCTTGAGTTCTCAAGAGACTGTTGCCACTGCTGCTGTTGCTGGGAAAAGCTCAGGGCTTGAAGGGTCACCTGCTGGGCCTAGAAGAAGGAATTGCAATGTCCATGAGCTCTAGGCTACACAAAACCACCAGCCATCAGGCAGGCTGTCCCTTTCTTTCACTAGTAATCACAGAACATCTACATAGTCCACTGCAAATTTCCCAGTGTAAGGGAAAAGGCATGTCCACGGAGTCTGCTCTCCCCTGGCCAAGTATGCAGAGCTCCTAACAACACTCCAGAGACTCAGCTACTAGTGAGATAGCCTGGGACTTCCATGCACTCACAAGACTTTGTACAGAAAGCAGAATACTCAGATCTGCATCTGTAGCAAATCCCAGCTTAAAAACACATGGGAATTACAGCTGAGGCTTCTTGGGGCCTGCTCCCGTCCCTGCTACTCACTCACCTATGATGCCTCAGCGTCCCCATGTACACAAAGGGACAAAAAGGGAGTTCTCAGTTTTGCAGTCTTAAATAATCCCAACTTCATACAGCTAACCCCAAGCACAGAGTAGGCCTAAGACAGAAGGGGAGCATGGCTAACCTCTTCAGAGCACACACACTAGTGCGTTGTTGTCTACGTTCTAGTTGGGTTCTGTCGTTATCTCAACCCTTCAAGCCCCACGTTGGGCGCCAAAAAGGACTGTCGTGGTTTAGCCTCAGATGGCAACAAAGAACCACGTGCCGCTCGCACGTGCCTTCCTAATACAGGAAGGATCGTAAGAAAAGGCAAGACTCTTGGGTTGAGACAAAGGCAGTTTAACAGGACAGTAAAGGGAACAGGCAAACAACAACAACAACAACACGGATAGGGGAATATACAAACGCGATTACGGAACCGCCGCTCCCCGCTGCTCACCGACCGGCCGGACCGGGAACGCCCCAGCCCGCTTTTAAGCAGCAACTTCCTGCCCCCTCCCCAGGCAGCTCAGGGTGGGCGTGGCTCACATGGCATGGAATACCAGGAAAAATTAACCCTATCCCCACCGGAACCAGGACAGTTGTTCTTCCCCAATTCCTGGGCCCCTCCCAGCCAGTCCCTTCCACTCACCATGAGCATGGCTTGCTGGTTGATAAAAGCTTGCTGTTGTGCTGCTAACTGATTGGGATCTACAGCTGGAACCACAGGCTGGGGCATAACCATGGCTGTGGAAAACACAAATATCTGCAGACACCCACTGGCAATAGCTCCCCACAGTGCTTGAGCATCAGCCCAGAGCTGAGCGTTCATTGTGCACCGCACAGGCTCCATTAGGACAGCCACCCTTCCATACTCTTCCCCTGTACAGTTACTGAAACACTGTTAATACCTGGCACAGATGCAATCCCACCAGCCGCTGGCATCATAGGCATAGCTGCTGGCATCCCCATCATGGAAGGCATGGGCTGGTAAACTGGTGCTTGAGTCATTCCAGAGAGGCCTAGAGGCAAAAGGCCACATACGCAATCACAGATCAGACAGCCCAAATCCATCCCACAGAACACAACACATAGGCTGGGTACTCTCTCTCCACATGTGCCAACCATAGGGACATGTGAATGGTCTATCTCTTCACACACAGCAGGACACAGCAAAACTCAGGTGGAAAAAGGAAATTTACAATAGCAGGATCCAGACCCTGCTTCTGCAGTGTAACTTAGGACACCACCATCCTTCATGACTAAGTATATAACTAACTCCTGCCTATGTATGATTACAGAGAAGGGTTTCTCTTGAGGGTTGGGCAAAGATCTCTGGGACTGACAGATCCATATCAGCCTCTTTGCAGCAGGTAGCAAGGGTGAATTAACAACAAGCCCTGGCCTGGGTGGCATTTTGTATCATCTGAAGGAACTGTGGGGAGAAAGGAATTCCGCCGCTCCCAGCAGTCAAGTCCCACATGAGGCCACAAAACAGAAATCCCACTGAGGGCAAAGCCAGCAGAGAAAGGGGCATGGAGATCAGTCTCAGCTAGGAGTAAGTCAGCACATAGCATGGGTCTACTGAATCACAATGTCCTTGCCAATGAGAATGGACCGGGATGCCACGGAGAGGCCTTCACATTCCTCACTGATATAAGTAGCCACGAGTAACAAACTGGCCTCAGGCCAGTGATCTGCAATAGGGCTTGTCATGCCCCAGAGCTTCTACTGATGTAGAGGCTATTGCCAAAAATAGTCCCAGACTCAGTAATGACCTGAACAGGACATTCCTCACCTTTCTGAAACAGCTGGGTATGTTTCTACACATGCAGATTTCTTGGTGCCATTAATATATTGGTGTTTGACTCCATTCTATTGAAAATACCTGAGTCTTAGCTCCAGACAAATGAAGAAAAGTAAAGAAACCAAACACACAAACCAGAACCTCTACAGGCTTCAGACTTACTAACCCAAGGAATAGCTAGAGATGATGGGAAAGTCTGTAAGGAAGCAATACGAAATATTAAAATCCTCCCCTGAGAAAGGCAGCAACTATTTTGTGAAAGCATAAGGTAAACAGGAGGTGAACACGGGACTTAACGAGTATTGGCCTAGGGAAGAGGTGGCCTGGGTCAGAAGCAAGCTACTTATTGCCTTGACCCCAAGACCAACTCAAGAGAGAAATTAAAAGCAGACCAAAGGTGGTACCCTTACCTACCACCTTCCCCAAAGCATCTGTCTCCGAGCACCTGGGAGTGAGGAGTACAACTTCCGATGACCTACACTAAAGACCAGTCTTCATGAGTTGAGCCCATGCAATAATTAACTTTTAAGGGACTCCCCTGACTTGTGCTCACTGAAGCTTATGTAGCCCCACAGGTGTTCCCAGCTGTCCCCATCCCCTTACAGACCTGTAGAAGGAAAGATTCCTCTCTGTGTGGGTCCAATCTTCCCACCTCCTTTCATGCGTCCAGTCAGATTCTCCCTGTTCTCCATATCCTGCATCAAGAAAAAAATAGAGTTATCCGAGCTCAGAGAGATAAGACTTCAAGGGGAAGAGCCATTCAAAGGCATATCTGAGCTGAGCAGAGGCAGAGTGAATAGACAGTGGCGTGCTTGAGGGAGTCACAGGGACAAGAGAGCTGCAGAGAGAAAGTAAGAGGGAACATCAAGGGACTTACTGGTACTCTGGAGCCTTGATGCAGCACAGTGCTGAAGAGATCATCCACATAGTGATCCAAGCCCACAGGCATCCTCAGGTCATCTCTGGATCTTGTATCTAAGAGCAGAGAGAAGTGACAAGGCACTGGCGTCACCTGGCTGGTGACAAGGCAGGTAAGGAATATTCCCCTGTCTCCAGTCCCTATTAGACAGTTTTGGAGTGGAACCCCTTCCTTGCTCTACATCAGGAAGAATCACTTGTCTCCCACTCTGCTCTGATTTCCTATCTGGGACCGACCTAGCCCCTCCCAGTGCCATCCACTGTCCTGGGCAAGAACTTACCTGGATGGAGATTGTTGAATTCTGGAGGCAGGCTAGGTGGTGGGAAGGTAGGGGCCTGGATGCCTGGAGCAGGAGGGATCCTGTTGAAGAGGAAAATGAGATGAGGACAGCACAGAGTGCTGAGAGAAAAACGAGTCACTGGGTGACAGGGCCACAAGTGGTGGGGCAGGAGGATTAGGTGACTTACGAATCCAGGTCAGAGTTCTGGAGGAAGCTTCTGTCCCTTGCAGGAGTGATGGGGTACTCAGCTGAGGACTGAGAAGGGCTGCTGTGGTTACTGACCTCCTCTATCTCTCCAATGAGGTCTAGGACAAAGTCACAGCCCAGCAAGTCCTGCCATGTGTTGCCAGTAAACATGGAGACAGACCACCCTCGAGACTTCTTATCACAGCCCCTGGTGACAGGGAAAGGAAAGAGAGAAAAGGTGTCCAGGTAGGCAGGGGAAAGGGAGAGAAAGGAAAACATTGCCTTTGATTTCTTCTTGCCTTCTCTATCCGGGCTTAAGTCGCTAAGGTTTAGGGTGTGAATCAACTATTAAGTGCCCAGGGTCAGGAAAAAACTAGAATCACTCAAGATTTGTCCTTTTATTTTTATTTTTTTTTTCATCTTTTCTCTGAAGCTGCTTTCACAGATCACACAAGTGATTCCTCTGTTACTAAAGAGGCCTACAGTTTATGTGCACAGATGAAAGTGCACAACACAGGAGTGGGTCAGGAGATAGCACGAGCCAGAGTGGGTAAGGAGTGGCCATATAAATTCTAGCCTGCAGCCCTGACCAGTCCAAACCTTAGAACTAGTGACAGCCTCTTTCACACCCCTAGATCTTCTCACATCCTCTGGCAGTACCTTGCACTCAGAATCCAGCTTGCATACTGCTCCCCAGTCATCCAGGACTCCACCTCAGCTGAGAACTTCTCCTCTAGCATAGAAAAGAAAGTCAGTACACACAACCTCCCCAGCAGGACCTAAAGCTCTACAGGACACATAGAGTCCAGCTGGAAAGCCTGACACGCTCCTGAGCGGCCACAGGAGGACTGAAAGCACATGGAGGGCTCCACATGAAAACATTTGCATCCCAAATAACTGTTTGATGGCACAGGTTGGCATTTCCAACCGGACAGCTGAAAACCCACGCAGTCTGCTCCGGCCACCACTCCACTCACCAAGGAGCCAGAGCAGGGATGTTCTGCATTCAATTCAGAGCTTCTGATCACTCAAGAGGCAGCACAAGCCAATATTTGAGAAGGGAGAAAGGCAGAAAGTCCCTGTAACAAAGGCAGCAGTTGCTGCTGCATCGGCTGTGCATTAATGGGTAACAGGAAAACTAGAACCGTAGAGATGCACAACCAGAACAGCCCTCTGTTGAGATGGGCCCAAACCCAGAAAAATCTCATCCCTCAGCCTGAGTAGCAGGTCTCACCAGGACCAGACTTTGGGAGTTTTGGGTCTAGATTGTACCAGCCAGAAGCAATTGGTGTTCTGATCCCTTTTTACTAAGCTGAGGGAATTATTTTCTGAATTCTGATTTCTGCACTGGAAAAGTCCTGAGGGACTAGAAGATAGCAGAAGGGCAGAAGCACAAGTTACCATTAAAGGTATGAACATCCAGCACCATCTTTCCTCTCCTCTGGTTTGCAATCCACTCCAGCTGAGTGGGAGGGTAGGCCCGAGAGAATGTAGAGTCTATCTCTGTATGCTGCGCTGCTGTCAAGATCTTGTGCTGGCAAACAGCATTGTAGCCCTCCATGCCATGATCTGACACAAATCTAGGAAAAGGCGACCGCATTTAGCACACTGATCATCTCTCTTAACCTTAATGGAAGCATAGCTAGGTCTTTTCTCCTCCTTACTTCAGCAACGGCTTCTCCAGTGCTGGTGAAGGGGCAAAGCAGCTCAGCAAAGTCGCCATCAGGACCCAAGCTCGCTGGCTGTGCTCCATGTCTGGGTTTTTCCATGTCTGGGTAACCACCTGACTGAAGATTTCGTTGCGCAGAGCCACACTATTCAAACCTCTCCCAGCAATGTAGTTGCCCAGAAGTACCTCCTGCCAGCCATGGAGATTCTTGTCACCAATGAACCGTAAAATCTAGAAGCATCCAGGGGGAAAAAAGAGAGAGCTCCAGCTGTAACCCTCTGTCCCAAACTGTATTGTAAGGTGACAACCTGGGCTGTAGATACCAGGGTGTCTGTCGGCCTAAAAAGAGTAGCCAACGCTCAGATTGGGATCTATTCTCAGATTTTGTGCACCACCTAAGTTCTGAGGAATCTGGGAGGCAGTGTTCATAGGGATTGGACTCTGACTAAAAGTCAGAATGACTTCAGTCTCTTCTTAGTTATGCCTCTGACTCAGAATTTGTTCTTGGGCAAAATGCTTCCCCTTCTTTGGGCAGAGCTCAGATACACAAGCAAGTTACTGTAGGCTATTTGTTATCGTGTCTGAGCCAACAGGCTGCCTAGCAGTAAAAATATGTAAAAGAAATTGATGCTTAGCTGATCTTTGTGAAAGGCTCAGGGAGACAGACATGAGGAAACACTGTCTAACAACTGAATGTTGAAAAGACTTTGGTGTAGTTAATATTATACCAAGTAGTATGAGATGTGGTACCTCGACCAACTCACGTAAGCAATGATTCATCTTCTTGGCTATGCATATCAACATCTTAGATGCTTTTGTAATTTGTATTTCTCACCCTTAGGTACAGAATAATGTCTTTCAGCCTCTACACTTCAATATGTCATTAGATTAAAATTTTTCTAAAATGTGCCATGGACAGCTTTGGAAACAACATTTATGAATGATGGCCTATTTTTTCCTCAGAGAACACCACTTCTTAAAATGGTTAATGGTAGTAAGCGTGTCAGAGATTCACTGAGAAAAACAGGAGATGGTGGTTGTTTAGTTCTCATGGAATTCTTTGTAGTAAATCCCTATGTATTACAGCCTTTGCCAAAGAAATAGCTTTTTTTATTATTTAGCAGTGAAGAATTATCTTTGATCTTTAGGAAAAATAATAGTAGTCTGCTTAAACACAATCCTATTCACAGGATTTTACTGATGCTTACGCTCTTCTATAATTGGGATCATTGGGGAAAAACAAGGGACTGGTTTTAGGTATTACCTTTCCTAATGGGCTTATTTTAATTACGTGTAATTCTCAAAAGAATTGCCAGATTTACTTAGAAATTATCTGAAGTTTCATTCTGTTTTCAGAGAGTCAACATCACCATTTTTAAGAAAAAAAATCTATGTTTCACATCCGCAGAGACTAAGTGACACCATCCCCCTCGTGCAAACAATACAGACTTAGGGTGTGGCTCCTGGTGTTGTTTTCATGATGAGAAAGTCCCTGCCTTTTTCCAGCCTTTGTACAATAGTTCATTGTACCCTGTAGTGTAACTGACACAACTGTATGCCTGAGATAAAATTTATAAACCACATCATGGAAAAGATTTGTGTTAAATTAAACTTTTTTATGACTGATTGATAAGAATCAGTGCTTGAGAAGACAGATCTGCCTTATACTGTCATTGCTCCTGAATCTGGAATATTGAGAAACTGAGGCTTAGCAGTCTAATTCCTATATGTCCTGCCAAATTCTGTGGCTACATCACCAGGCAATTCACTTTGATCCCATCACTCTATGGCTGATCTATGCCTCACCAAGAACACAGCAACCCTAAGGGGCTGCATGTGATCTCTGCCAGACAGCTCCAGTGTCCCTCAGAGGAGCAATTTATTCTGCTCTCCCAACACACCATGTATTATAAGAACAGTACCCACCACCAGCATCTTGTTGTATAACAGAATTAAAACATTGTCTTATGCCCACCTGTTCTTCAACAAAACCCTGGTCAAGAAAGACGTCTCTTACCAGTTTGTTGATCTCAAGCGCGCTCTCCTGGTATTCAGTGTCGAGACAGGTTAAGGGGTGCTGCAGAGGCTGACCAGGAGCAGGGAAATCTGTCTTCTACAAAGAAACAAAAGGACAGAAACACAGAGTTTGTTCCTGGTGTTACTAGAGGTTTTGTGTGTTCCCAGTGGGGAAGCAATGAAAAGATATAAAAAGAGTTCCCACCTGGAAGTGTGACTTAATAAAGGAGGAGAAAGGATAGCTGTTGATGGTGGGTGGGAGGGAAAGGTCATCTTTGACCTTGACTTCTGGAGGCAATGTCTCTGTTATGTGGTTGGCCCGTGTTCGGTATTGACCTGCAAGAGAAAGAGGTCTTTTGTGGTAGCAGTTGGAAAGACATCCAGAACACATCTGACTCACAGTGCAACACATGGCTAACATGCATTTAACCTTGCCTGAGCACCTGTACCAGCACCCTAGCTCCACGGACACCCAAACCACCCCTGCTGCCTCAGATCCCCAAGCGGGCACACCCTCACTTCTCTGAGGCCACAAGGCCTAACTTCAGGAGAGCGCTTTTAGAGCGCTGATCTTTCAACTCGTACCCTGGGTAACGCCAAGAGGACAGTCAGCACCTGCAGTTTCAATTCTGTTATGCAGAGTTTACAAGGCAGGAAACACTGAGCCTATGCAGAGATAGGACTGACAACCGTTCAGTCAACAAGTAAACGAGAGGTCTTTGTGACGAGGCACTGGATGAGGGATTTATCATGGATAAATGGAGGAGCAAACATCTTCCTAAATGAAGAGATTTCTCAGTGAAGCACAGCTTCAGTGCATTCCTCTCTCTCCAAACCAACGTGTCCCCTCCTGATGCTCTCCTCCTCCTTCCTGTTTACATCCCATCAACTTTCATTTTCAGCAGTTTCGGTGTCATTTGTCCCCTGAACTCCTCTAAGTAACAACGCTTCCTAGACCAGCCGATAGTCCCTGCGCTGAAGTATGAAGTATTTGGGAATCCAACACAGTCTGCTCCTATTCACAAGACTCTTCAGCTTGATTGTATCTTTCACTGTACTCTGCAGAAGGCCAAAGATACAGCTGTCATTTTGTTAGATGCTATACCAACATAAAGAGGCGAATCCTCTTTATGTATATTTGCAACTTAAATATATACATTGCACAAAGAGTTACAGAGGAAAAAAAAAAACTGCAAGTAACTTAATGCTCAAGATCAGGTCAGCAATTCAGGAAGTTATTTCAGTTGGTGGTATTTTGGTGATTTGAAAACAAACCAAAAAACTTCCCATGCCAAGCAAAATGTTTCCTTTGTTGTTACATCCTTAAGTTGTTACATTGTTTGTACCTACTTCTATTTTAAAATAAATAATTATTTTTTAAGAAGTAATTGAAGTAATTTTTAATGAAAACTGAAAAATATTTCTTTGAAAGTGACAAAATTGTAGTTTTGACTTCTTCACCTTCAAGTTCCTTAAAGATTTTTGAGCAGAAAAAATATGGGTTTAAGTTCTTACTCTGCAGATATCCACCTTTGCAAGACACCTGCGTTCATTAAACAGTTTGCTGTCACATAACTTTGACCAAAAAGTTTTGCACCATCACTGTCATCAGTTTTATCAGCACAGTTCAAAAAATGAGCTGAAAAGGTAACAAAGACACTGAATTTTAATCTTTTGTTCTGTTTGGTGGCCCGGGGCGCTTTTCCACCCTGTTGTGTTGGGAAACAATATACATGACACCATTTGCCTTTATCATATTTACACTGCAATGATAATAAATCCAACGCAACCCAGGTGACAGACAGCAGGTAGAACGAGTACGTACTTAAACTGCTAGAAAACAAGGAAATAAACAGTAAAGTAAAACAGCGCAGGAAAGGGAGGGAAGGAGGGAGGATTTCTCACTTTCAGCTAACTGCAGGAGGACAGCAAGCTCTGCAGGGATCTCCAGCAGTCCCACATCCTGTGGAGAGAGGGAGCAAGTCAGTCACTGGGGTACCAGAAGTGAAATAACATATAAACCCTGAGCTGTTCTCTTGTGACCGGGTAAAGCTGCCTCGAAAAACTGGCCAGAACAAGGATTGAGCATCTGAGCAAAACCAGTAATTTCTGCCTATGCAACATTCAGAAACATCACAAACAGGGAAGTATCACATTAACACAGGTATATGACATGGGTCAGTAAATGAGAGAAAGGTGAGTAATTCCTAAAAAAATCAACTGCCACAGGGGGAAGTGACAGGAAAGTTGACTTTCTTTGACTCATCTCTCATTACTAACAAGTTTGGCATATTGTACAGAAGAGATTGCGGTTGAAGGGTAAAGGCCATTTCCTCCTGCTCTTTTTTCTGCCATTTTTATTTTTATTTTTCAGTATCCAAAAGTGCTATAGCATAAATCAAGAGAGACCTGATTCTAACCTTTGATGCAGGCCACTATTTTGGAGGTTCCTAAGGACGCTCAGATCTGTACCTGGACAATTCAGATGACAATCTGGCCAATGAACCTTGATTTTTCACTGGTTTGTATCTTGCATGATGCATGCATTTGTGCAAGGTAGGAAGTAAATGGGCCAATGCAACACAGTGTATCAGCATCAATGTCTGCATATAATATAGTTTGGGGTATTTCAGACAGGACTACTCAGATTAAGACACCGAAACCAAGCCAAAGGCACAAAGCCTGAGCTTTTGGGTTTTGTTTTTTTGGATTTTTAAGATCTGCATAGTAAAGCCTCTCCTCAATAGCACACCATTCGACATCTCTCTCCACATAAACTCTCAGCAATGCTTAAAGATAGGTTCACAGCTTTTTTGATCAGTTTGATTTTTCTCATAATAAGATACTTGAATTTAAATATAGCTTTCACTGGCATATTCAGGAAGTGGAGTGTGAAATTCCACAATCCCAAATCCACACCTGAGGAAGCAGGTGATAATAAAACAGCACTAAGCATTCCTGTTGTAGTTACTGACAAATCTGTGCAAAACTGTGGATGATATAAATTCATATTTCCTTGCTACACACATCATAGCAAATGTATGCCCAGCCTAAACATACAAATAATGACACTAGTTAGCAGCGTTACTTACAGTAGTTGATACAGCTTAAACACCCTGTAGACTATGCAGTTAATTTGTTATGAAGACTTTAATACCTCCCTTCCTCTACAACATCTTCCATTATTATATTTGTGCAGAGCTGCCTCATTCCCAGTTCTTCACAACAGAACATGATTATCAAAAATAGCCTTCCTCCCAGCTCCAAAGAAGAGGTCCGGAGCTGTGAACTGATACAGTACTCTGCCTCAGGACCACTTTATGATGCCTGACTACGCCCAGAGACTGGAAACACTGAACTAAAAGCTTTTTATACCGGGCCAAACTGCATTCTTGCTGCTAGGTTTCCAGCATACATGTGGTCTCTGTACACACTCCAGACATTTTGCTGTTCCCCAGCAAACCTGGGCTGAGGAGGCATAGGGGAGGGGGAACATGCTGAGAACCTGGCTTGTTTTATCTCAGACCCTCCCAGACTATTTGACAACTTACCATTCCTTGGTTGTAACTGTTCTCTGTGTGACCGCTGGCCAGAGACCACTTCCTTTGTTTCCTTTCCTCTAATTCGTTCTGCTAGAAGATGAAAGGGGAGGGGGATAAGGGGTGGGAAAAGATATATATGAGATCCCTTACAGCTACTTCTGGGGGCAGACTGCTTGGATAAGCAGGAGCTGGTGTCCTGCTCCAGCAGCTAAAATGACAGAACAGCTGCAGAGCCTTCTTGGGACTCAACACAGTGTATTGAGAAGGGGTTGCCCTGTAGCTTCTGAAACACCACCTGCCCTGCACAACACAATTCAACACCAAGAGCCTCCACCACCCGCCCAGCATTCCTGCAACACCTTTCCTCCCTTGCCGGCCATTTGACGTGTCTCAGGTCAAAAGCACACAGAAGCTGTCAGAAATATTCCCCTGCCTCATCCAGCATCAAAGAACATGGTAACACAGCCTGAATATGGATGGATGAACTCATCCACGGAGAGGGACTGCTTTAGATGGGGTGGCAGGGATACCAAAAGCCAAACTCTGCAGCTCTGCCCTTTCCTATCCATTCTATTGTCCCCCAGCCTCACCACTCACCTGACTCCTATGCCGAGATGGAAAAGGAAGGTCTCTGTCTCTGCTCTCTCTCCTGTTTGTCTATGTTGCAGGATGGTGTGACTAGATGGGAGGTTATGAGGATTGGGCTGAGAAAGACAGTAGGCATGCTAAAGTCCAAAGGGCAGGGCTGTGGGGCGGGGGGAAAGGAGGAACTTTGCAGCAGGTGAACTTTGGGACCTTTATTGTTGCTACTGCATGTACAGAGACCTCAGCAAGCAAACACTGGAGGAATAGAAACAGATTCAAAAGAGCTGTGCTGTTGTGGTTACCTGGGAGAAAGAAAAGCTGGATCCTGTCCAAGTAGGAAGGGGCAGGAAAAAGAACAGAAACACGCACTGCTCTGGGTGTGGCATGGCAGAAAGAACCTTTGCAGTCTTCCAACAACACTGACCTTAACCCTCCACCCCATCCTTTGCTAGTCATGCCAGCAGCTGTACTGGGTCCCTCCCTCCCTCGTGAAGCTGACAGCTATAGGGATGTTAGTTGCTACCCTAAGGACAAGTGGTCTGGTTTCCTGTTTTCAATTTTCTTTTTAACAGCTTGTGCAAAATGCTTTCAAGCCGTTTGACAGAACCACGGGTCTCCCCTGCACACAATTTTCCATCTCAAACCACTGTCATCCTGTTCTCACCCCAACTAAGGGCCCAGCTGATTTCCAAAAGGCCAAGGACTTCAGCACACTGAGGTAGCTGTAAGAGGTCAGGGAAGGATCACTGCAGACTGAAAAAACCTTGCATTTCAGTCACCGTCTGGGAAAACACCAGAAAATGAACTGGACAACTAAAAGAGCAAGATGAATGACTCCTTATAGCTTGAACAGAACAGCAGCTCTGGAAGCCACAGATGGAATAAGATCACGTCTTGCATGGGGCAACTTAGAGAAGCTCACATACACAGACATAAGAATGGGCTGCATTTGTACTACCTTTCCGAATTCTGAACTTCGTTTACAAAGAGAAGGCTCCAGCCTCTGTGGTTCTGTCTTTTGACATTTATGTCAGCCAGAGAGTGAAGGACACCTCATTGGATCGTGTCCAAGAACCTTCTAAAGTCATCTCTGCCCTGGCCTCACCCAGTCACCAACTCTCTCAACCTATGGCAGAAATAGCTCCTGCAGAACACCCTGGTCCAGAGAAGAATGTTGTTACCTGGAAGTACTTTCTCCTTTGAATCAAAGGTCTGGAGATTAAAATCATGGTATTAAATTGCACCAAAGTCTTCTTCAACCTCCTGTAACGCTTCCTAGGGGGATGTGAAAAGAGAAGAATTGCTAATGAGGGAAACATCAACAAAATTTAGGCAGATGGCAGACTCAATTCGAGGGTATGGGCCACACAGAACATTAATACAACCAGCCAGGCAGAATTTGGTCTTTCTGTGCTAAGCCTGGTCCTCTCTTGGATGTTTTCCCTACAGTCTTTACTCTAGCTATCACAGTATCAGCCTTGGCACAGGCAAGTTACTATAACAGTTTTGACAGCAGCTGTATTTCCCCTGGAACCTCTGCTCAGTGCTGGGAAGTCCCTCATCCACCATTCCAGTAACAGGATTCCCCCTGGCACAGTAGGGCAGGAACCAACATGAGGAGGGTTCTGGTCAGGCACGTTCCCACCTTGCTTCCCTAGGCAAGGACAAAGGGGCTGCACCTTGCCTGGCCTTTGACTCCTGACCTTGCCTGGTAACCTCGGAAGTGAGCCTGAATGATTGTGGCTTTCTCCTGGAGGACACGGAGCCGTCTGCGGCGAAGAAGGCATCGGAAGTTCCTCTGCAGGGTAACAATGGCCCAACTCTGCCTCTGGTTCCACCGTCTCTCCAGAACCTGCCTGGCCTTCTCCTTCAGAAAGACCTGGGCAAAGGGAACAGCTGCTAACCCACAAGAAAAGCAGCCAGCTCCTCTAAGAGTTGATCAATAACAAAAGCTGCTGGTTTATTTCTTTGTAGCATTTAAGGCTCCCTGCTAAGGAAAGTGCACTCTCTTAATTGGGGAGGGCAGGAGGCACAGGTGCAGGTGACAGAGATGGATGCATTTGTGGAGGAGAGGGAATCAGGGAGTGATGAAGGTTAGTAGGCAGAAAGGTAGAAGCCCAGATTTCCATCAAGGAATGTTGGGTAGACAAAGGTGTTGGCTATGCTACTACAACAGCCTGGAGCCAAGAGTCTAGTGTTTCTTTATCTGAAATGCTAAAAATCCCTCCTTCATACTTGAGAAAAGAGGCAAAGCAAAAGGAAGGTGAAGGCATGTTATGTTCTCCCTCTTTAGGCAGAGAGCCGAGTTGCTCCCTGTCCATTGACAGCCAGTAGATAGGTAACTGAGACTGTGCGATTAAGATGGTGTTCTCTATAGGTATCACCTTTGTTACTCCAATCTGATAGAGATCTGAGCAGTTCCCCACCACATGAGATAGCACAGCTGCGCAGCCTTCTCTTTCCTCCAAGCAGTTATGCCTTCGCTCAGCCAGGAGGCCATACCTGGAAGATGAGATGTTGTTATGACGGACGCCAGGGCTGTAACTGGAATCCTCAGAGGAGAACAAATCACAATGTGCTGATAAGTTCCTACAGGCTTCGAGTGGCTGGGGAATCCCAAACCAGTACACCACTGTACCTGGCTAGGAAGTTCCGGAACGGAAGACGGACTGGGTATCCCTCCTTTCTAATGTGGATAGCCTCCAGTATCCCAGAATGTCGTAACTGACAAGTGACATACTCCACATCAAAGATATTTGACAGCTGTGAAAATAAGGCAGAAGAAAAATGTAAAGCAAGAAATAAAGAAACAAAAAAGAAAGGAGACAGAAGGCAGATTTTAGGAAGGGTCTCCTATTGTCCTCTCCTCGAGTTAGGTCTCGTCATGGTCTATAGGCAATGGAACACAAAACCCAACACATCTTTTGGTGTCCAACTGCCACTGGCTTCTTATCCTCCAGCATGTGGTCAGCTCACACAGCCACGTGGAACGGTGAGAGACAGAGAAAGAAGAAAAGCTTCAAGCTATCAAATGAAGGAAAGACGTCCAAACCCCAGCTGTGAAAGGAGCACTGCAGGAGAGGACTGGACTTCAAGGAACTGAGGGACCCCATAAGGAGCTCTGGGTGCCGCCCTACCTTTTTGGGATTAGGGGTGATACACCGAACAAAGAAGGTATGACTCCTGTAAAATAGAAGGAAGAACCTTTGATCATCCTCCTCTCTGTGCTGACCAGGGAAGACTTCACACACTTCTGGGTGCAGCTATCAGCCCAGTGCAGGGATGGCACCATAACAGTACCTCTCACCTTCTCAGCTTGGCTGTGAGGTCCTGCAAAGACTGCTGGAATTTGGACACCAGTGTGAAGGCCTTAGGCTTGAGCCCTTTGCCTCTGACCCCCAGCTCCCTTTGCTGACTATAGGCAGCTTTAGCCTTCTGGAAAATGTGAGACACCACCTGGAAAAACAAAGAAATGACCAAAGCTCCCTGAACTACATGGAAAGAACAATCTCTTCCAGCTGAAACTGGGTGGGGGACCATTTTCCCTTGCCCCTAGCAGTGCCAGGAACCCAGCTGCATTCTCAGGCAGTCTGTGCCATTTATATATAAAATGTATCAATTTCAGGCAAAGATGACTTTCTTAATTCCCAAGTGTCCTTCAGTAGAACAAAACTCCTCATAGTCTCTTCAGGTTCTCCTGACACCTGACCAGGATCCTTCTGCTTCTTACATGGAAGCAATGAGTGGCTCGTTGGGTGTCTGCAATAGAGATCTTCATCCTGAACCACTACAGTACCTTGAGGTGGCTCTGAGAGAAGATATCCAGCACCTCTGGACGCAGCTGGTCACGGTTTTTGTTAAGAAACTTGTGGACCTGCAGAGGCAAATCCTGATTTAATGCACCATTCAGACCACCAGACAGGCAAACATCCCTCTTACACACACCCTGACTGGTGGCAGACAGCTGAGAGGTGTAATAAGGGGGAAAGTCGCAGAGAATGAAGCTTGCTATTCTTGCTGACACCAGGAGTAGAGGGGACAATGACTTGTTAGGAGGGATTTTAGGAGGGATTGCTCCTTTTCCCCTTCACATTACCCAATTGGCTTTGACCCCTCACTTTCTTTCAGCAGCAACAGCTTTCCTGGATTTCCAGGGCTCTGAGACAAGCAATGTAGGCTGTTGGGTAGCTGAGGCCATTGCCTATTTTGCTTCTGCCCAGAGGCGGCTTAGTTGCCTCTACTAATAAGAAGCTCCTAATTTCTTATAAACGGATGCTCTAGAGGCATGTGCAGTTACAAAGAGAGGGCTTTGTTCACAGGACTCGGAGCTGGTCCATCAGGACATCCACAGCATGTTTCCAAACTGGTCTGTTGCTCTTGCTCCAATTGCTCAGAGCCCTGTGCCAGCTCACCTGATAAGTGACAGGGCCTGCATAGTGCTTCACAGTGAAGACTGGCAAAGGCAACTTGGGCTTGGCATACCAAGGGCTGTTTCCATGATGATAATGACACTTCTGGAGGAAAGTGTGGTCAGTGGCCTGTAAAGGAGATGACAAGCATGTTTTCTGCTGCTGCAACATATCCAGTAGGCCAAAAAGCCGCTGTTGAACTGAAGGCAAAAAGTCTAATAGCTCTGCGAACACAGTCCCTGTTAAGTCTGTGTATCTGCCTCACCATAAGCATCCTGTGAAAGGGATCACATAAGAGGATAAGAGCTTCTCACCTGAGTCAGTGAAGTCTGATCATCCAGGATACGCAAGATGCCATGGGGTTTTGCAGCAATGAAATCTAAGCATGACTCACTGTACATCTTGGAAATAGGAATCCAATCTAACTGCTCTTCTCTATATTCCTCCTGCATATTAAAGACCAACCAGTCAAATCCAGACATGCAGACAAGAATAAGTGGAGGGAGCGAGTTCCATTTACCTCTTCCTGGGCAATGACAGTCTGGCTGAAAAATCGCTGGAGATGCTCATTGGCAAAGTTGATGCAGAGTTGCTCTAAGCTGTTCACACCTAGATCCTGCAAAGACAAAAAGGCATCATCACTTCCAATCCGCAGCCCTCCCAGGAGACTGCGTCTTCTTGTGAATAATGCACAGCACCAGATGGCGCTGAACTGAGCTGCTGGTTCAGGCAGCTTGTTCCAATCAGTAAGTGTGAATGAACCTGAGAAGTTCAAATCACCTTATGACTGGTTTGCAAGATCTCAGCCTGGTTTATTGATGAGGCTGAACAGCAAGAAGCAAGACAAGCTGTGAAGAAGCACAAAGAAGAGATCTACTCTCAGATGCACATCCCTACCTGTACAAGCTCCATTGTTTTCAGCATTCATCAGAACACACAGATTTTAACAGGAATTCTAAGTATAAAACTCACAGGCTTTGATGAGCACATATCACTCTAAGCCCCTGCTCTGCCTGTTTTTTCCTTACTGCAAGTCTGCAAAGCGCCCAGAAGCTCAGTGGGGCAAAGACATGGGCGTATACCTGCCACAATGGTAACAATTCCTGACCCAGAACTCTAGATGCTAACCTAACATCAGTTTCAAAAAGTATCACCTTGCAGGGCCTTTGCTTAAAAAATTATCTCCTGTTCTCCTGTCCCTGGCCCGATCCAAAGCCCAGTTGATCAGGGCGAATCTCTTCAGATTCTGGACTTGTCTCTATTCAGGCTGGGAACAACAGAAAATCAGGCTGTTGCACATGAAGCTGAAGCACGTAAAAAGAAATGAATTGTGAAAGATAGAGTTAACATATTCCCAGCTTTATGCTTTATCCAAGTCTCCAGGAAACAAATAGGAACAGTTAGATTAAAACTACATTAAACATGTTTTTCTTACTTCTGTTAGTAATAGCATCAGAAAGAATTAAAATGTGATTCATTAAGAATTAGCTTGTTCAGCTCACCTCATCAATACAGCAAATATTTACTAGGTATTTTTCCGGCTTTGGTCCATCAAAACAGGCTGATGGCTGGAACCATCAAATCTGGCTCCCCAGGCCACTGCTGAGCAGCAGAACACGGGCCACAGGGAAAGGACTCTGAGTTGCTTTTTATAGGAATTTGTGTATAGGTGAATATTTTAAGAAAATTCTGGAGGTTTTGTCAAACCTTCTTTAGGTGAGAATCGAACCATGGAGTTAAAATCCTCATGTGTCCTTCCAACATCACACATAACTTTGTTTCTGAACTCCAATGCACTTGCTGAAAAGACAGTTTGATGTGTATTTAAAACAGCATATGAGCTAATTCAATAGGCCAAGTTGGCTCAAAGTGCTGGTTTTCTTCCTATTTAAAATCAAATCATTTTCTTCTTCCTTACAAGGACAGAACCAAAGCTAGCTATGTGTATTATCTATGCAGCACCATACTGGTCAGTTCATGCAAAGGTATCAAACATGCAAGCCTGACATGGTGGGAGCACCAGAAACCACTCTGTTTGACACTAGGTTGTTAACTGCCTGTGATTGTTAGGACTCCACTTACATACCAACACTAGTTGCAGTCCTATGTACCTTAGGATTCTACCTATGCCACAGTCATGAAAGACTATGGGCTCCTCCAGATAGCATTTCATAACAAGAGTCTATGGTAAAAGTGTTAAATCACACCCTGAAGGAGGACTTCTCTGCTGCATCTGAAAAAAAAAAGTACCCCTCTGAATACAGACATCTACGTTACATGGTACAATTACTGTCTCCTTTTGGGAAAAAAGAAAAAACAAAAATACCCAAACAAAACCAGAAAGAAACCCCACCTATCAGATACCTTCCCGTTTCTGGCAGTGACTAAGGAGAATTATCACATGTGCTTGCAGCCCAGACAATATCAAAAGAATCAGAAAAGCAACCTCAAAGCCGTGTATGTCCACAATGCCCACAGCGCAGTCAGATTCCCAGGGAGCCAACCACTCATTGATTCTCAGCAGCAGCCACTCAAAGAGCAGGTAATACAGAGCCTTGGCAATGGAGTCTCTGAGTAGGAGAGGGGAGTAAAATCAGTTACTGCAAAGACAGCACCCTTGGGTACATCTCACCAACCCAGACAACAACAGCAGAAGTCACCTGGCATCGATGGCTCCTTCTACAGACAGAGGGGTGAAGATCCGATCATAAGATGTCACCTGGATACATAAAGAGCTGGAATTTACTGTTATTATCTCACAAATACACATATTTTTTTAAATAAGCAAGGAATTCAGCCTGATTAATAAATGGATTTTTTTTTTCCATTTGGCCTGAGAATTTACCCAGGTATCAAAGGAGAAAGTAAAAACAGAATTTTGCTGACACATTTCAGGGTGGGAGTCAGCTGGCCAAAGCGTTAAGCCTGAAGGCACCTCATGTCAAGAAAAGCCCTCCTGGATGTGAGTTCTGCCATCTTTACAGCACTGCCTTGAGGGGTTCAGCCCATCCAGCACAGGAACCATTTTACTTCTGCTGTTACCTCCCAGATTTGGGACCTTCTAAGATGGTGGCCCTTCTGTTGACAGAGCACTGGGCTAGGGCATTCCGTGCTTCAGGATGAATGAGAAATTGCCAAAAAGGTACTCACAGTGACACGGTGAGTGACAGCACTTTGCAGGTAATCTGCTGAGACACGCAACAAATTGGCCACAATCTGAATCTCAGTGTCACTGGCGATGACTGCATGCTCATAGGATTCTTTCTAAATAATGGAGAACAACAGATTCAACTATGGATGTGTTACTAGGTTCCACTAGTATTAATATTCTCAACAGCACCTCACCGGCACAGAGCTAGTCACACACAGCCTGGTCAAAACACCAGCATCTAGGTTCATTTTGGCTCCTCAAAGAGCCATCCAGGCTCTAATGACCTTTAGTTGCCTCCCATCTTCTGTACCTGCCTAGGTCAGTCTAGAGCCTAATATCAAAAGAACAGAATGGTCTTCAAGGGATCGCCTTCAGTCGAGAATAATGTCCCCAGTCCCATCACATGGGGTAACAGTAATGTTTAGCACAAATAGCCCATTCCCAAGCTGCCAAGAGTTACTGTACCTCGTAGGAGGTAAAGCAGATATTCCCCAGTTGCAGAATGGCAGCCAGAACAGCCCAGGTGGAGGTCAGTTGATCAGACGAGAGGCTGATTCCCTCCAGAGCTTGCACCAAGACCAGAAAGTCCTGACTGTCCTCCTTCCCCAGGATGTCACATGCTCTGCCCTGAGAGAATAGGGACAGATAATCGTGGTCAGCCCATTTTGCCAAAGGCTGGAGCTGAGCTACCAGCAGCAATCTTCAGAGAAGGATTTCAATGTTTTAAGGACTGGAAGAACCTGAAATAAAAAGACCAAAGACACCACTAGTGGGAGCTCAGCATTCATGATAGATCAGTCTCTTTTTCTCTCTGGAGTTTTTGAGAAAGATCTCTCTTGCCCACACACACTTACGGTTCCACATATGGTTCCAGTACAGGCACGCGAGCTACCCTTTGCCCACTGCTGGACTGCAGCTTGAGGAAAGAAGGGATGCCAGAAGCTACTCCCAAGTCAGTCACGTCAGAGTTGCTACCCCAAACGGTACCAGAACCAAATGTATCAAAGCAAATGGGTTTCTGTGCACCCAGAGAGCCATCCTGGGTTATAGTCTCACTCACCTCTGCCACAGAGCTTCACCACAACACGGGCATATCGCTCTTACTCTTCTTGTGATTTTCTCTACAAGAGGATACTCATAACAAATGCCTGTGATCCTAAAGTTTACTAAATCCTGGGTCAAGGGGGTCTGTAGAACCTGTTTGTTTACAAGTGCATTCTTTGACAAAAGTTTCCAGCTGATCACTAGATTCAGATGAGGACAAGAATGAGGTCCAGGCAGCCCTTGGGCTTCTTCTTTCGAAGACCAAGATCCAAGAGAGATTTTGTCAGTCTCTGTTAACTTCTTTACTCATGAGCTGATCTTTTTCCCTTTTCTTCTCTGCAGCAGGCTGAGACACTCCTGTTAACTATCACCTTGAAGAGTTTAGTTTACAATACAGATCCTTCACCAATTAGGAACATAACTCCACTAAGGGATGGGCCATTAATTGCCCTCCATCCTTGAGTCATTAATGGTACTTGTCCATTCCTTGCCTGAAGGGAAGATGATAGCAATCATTCCTCAAGGATCCCTCACATGACCACAGCTGCTGTAAAGAGTTTGCCCACCCGGGAAAGCTGACCCACACAGCTGAAATAGCAAAGACATCTTGCTATTGCTGTGAACTCCTTGAGTATGGAAAACATTCTTAAACAAAAGAAACTGTGCTCTAGGGTGATGGCTTGTCATAAGTCTGGCAAACAATTTTCCGATTTAAATAGATTGTAATCAGTAGTAAATTTCAGGGGCTTAAAATTTACACCATTTGACTCAGTCAATGAAGCAAGTGTTTTGCCAAAGGTAGAAAGAAATATCCCCTATTCTTCAGTCCCACAATAAATTGCAAATGCAAGGAAAGGCAATGAGAAAAGGATTTTTTCACCACATGGTGGAGTCATGGGCCCACACGATGACTGCTTTTTAAAAAGGCTTTCTTTGGGAGCAGAAGGGGCCTGAAAGGTGAGAAAAAGATCACATAAGAGACAAAGGTAGTCCTTCTTAGGTCAGGTGTGAGAAGGTGCAGAGCAGACTTTAGCATTGTCTGTGAGGGATGCAAAGTTATCAGGTGCCTTACTAACCAAACAGAAGAGATGTCTTGGTCATTTCACTCTGCTGCAGAGCATCCTCGCCTCACTCACCTGATTCAGGTAAAAGTAAGACTCTGCCTCTTGCAAGTACAACTCCTCTTTCTGCTCCACAGGCAGCCCAGCCAGTAGCTCATAAAACACATGGTAGTTCCTCTCACCATGGGCCTGATGGGGACACAGTTTATAGACTTGACTCATATCCAGTTCTAAAACCCTACAGAATACATGTTGCCATGAACCAAACACTCAAAGAGCAGGACACAAACTCTGAGGTCAGAAAGATGGGGCCAGAAGCCACCCAAGAACTATTTCATTTGCAAAGTTTCCAGGGTTTCTCACTGACATCTGAAGACCATTCCATTTGAGAGCAGTCCCTTTCACACAGCTCCAATATCTGACCTTTTCCACACCCCAGACATTAAGAAAAAGTAGTCGAGGAAAGATTTAACTTACAGTAATCTCTATTAAGTCACTTAATTCACCCTGTTTGGGGCAGAGCAACCTCCTATTTTATTCAAATAAAATAAGTGATCACCTTGTGCTACACAGAGGAGTAGGAGGCAATTCTCATATTATTCCCATCCCTGTTATTTAACAGTAAATTTAAGATTAAATATGAGTAAGGGAGACAGGGCCCCCCTAAGAGGAAGGGGATTCATTGGTCCTCACCTGAAATACCACACGAGACTTCTCCAGCAGGTACTGGGAGATGGATGTTCCCACCACGACGCCACTGAGCATAAGACAACAACAGGTGCTGTCAGAAGCTAGTGACAGGTTTTCTGTAGATCCATTTCTCTGAGAGTTTAGCAGACGGCACTGTTGCTGAGAAACAAGGGTATGACCTGACCAACTTGGTCTGAATTTTGAAGCTTTCCAGCACTGGCATTTTGTATCAGACTAGTACAGAGAAAGCAGCTATGAAACATACAGATTTGAGTTTCGGTTCTGAACAGGCTCCAGAATACAAAGGAGCTTGGACTTGAACGATCCTCACAGGATATTGCCCTGAAATTGGTCCAGGCCTCTTCCCTTCAGCCGTAGCTGTTGCATTATCACTCCCCCATCTGACCTTACCCACTCATTTCATATGTCAGAATACCCCTACTGTATGTCACTTTATATAAATGTAAAGTGATGCATATAGGCCAAAGTAATCCCAGCTTCACATATAAACTGACAGGCTCTAAGTTAACCGTTGCTGCTTAGGATCAAGACCTTGGGGTTGTGATAGACAGTTCCATGAAAATATCAGCTCACTGCTTGGCAACAGTCAAAAAAAAACCTAAAAAAACAAAGGGAAAAAAAGCAAGCAGAAATTAGAAAGGAGGCAGGTTCAAAACAAAAAAGGTGTTTTTCATAGAACTGGTTAGACCTGTAGAACACTTGCGAAAGACTGCTGCAGAGGCATGAAGTTTCTATGCATCCAAGAGGAAACTGGAAAACCACAAGAGTCTCAGAAAAGCTCCTGAGCTGCTGCAAATGGTTAACAGCTAACAGAGTGTTAAAGAAAACAATTATATATATTTTGCCTGTTCTTACTGTTGCCTCAGTGAATGCTTGTGGCCAGTGTTGGAGACACAACATTGTATTAGATGGCTCCTTTGTATAAACCACTTGATCCATTTTTCTGTTCTTAATTTATCACCCATCTTAAGAGGTGAAGATCTATTCTTTCATGGAGGAAATCTAAAAGCAAAATAGGGTTGTAAACTCACCCTCTTCCTATCCTGATGACAACAAAAGTATAGGGGAGGGGGGGCTATTGCAAGAGCTCAAAGCACTGTTAGATCTTTTCTCACACCTTGACAATTGGGAAGGACAGCATCCCAAGATGCTCCTTTAACTCACTGTTGCAGGTAGACATTCAGAAGCTTTCCAAAACGGCTTGAGTTGTCATTGAGGATGGTTCTGGCATTCCCAAAACTCTCCAGGATGGGTAGGACATTGCAGGGCTTGAAAAAAAGAGGGAGGGAACACTTCAGTAGCAATCATGGGTTTTAAAACCCAAAAGGAACTTAAGTAACTGTTAGCTTGAAAATACAAGAAAAATGGGACTCCACTGAAATAATTCTTGCCTGTCTAAAGAGTAACTTTTTAAATTTATCTTGGTATCATTACCTCTAGCCATTGTTGAGTTACTCTATGATGTCTTTACCTTCACTGCTATGATCTTTCACTTTACTTCTGCTCTGTGTTTGTTCAGATTCACCTCCCAGACAATGCTATAACGTCTCTAATGCAAGTATCATCTCTCTGTTCAAACAGATACAGCCCTCTATACAGCATCAGGGCTCCCAGATACTAAAATACAGAACAACAATACATCAGCTCTCCTCATGTCTTTACTGGAGCTTCACCTTGAACCGCAAGCCATTCAAAGTCCAGCTCAGTTAAACAAGAACAAAGAAACAACATTAACAGTGTGGCCTCTTTACCCTGTCTTTGGCTTCTACTCCTTGCCTAACTATCACAGCATAAAGCCAATTTCAGTTGCCTCTTACCTGTCTGATCCCATGACTGTCTGATCTCTGGTACAGCATGGTCAGATATCGCACAATTGCTTTGGCAGCTTCTGTTTTACCTGATCCACTGTGTCCACTGGAGGAACAAGAGGTAAGGAAGCTGGCATCAAAATAGAATTACCTAATTTAGACATATCAGAGCACCTGTTGCAGTAAATCAGTGGAGTTGTACTGATTTACAACACATGAAGATCACATATTTTTGAAACAGTGAGACAATTTGACAAAATAGGCTCAAATAAAATTCCACTGTGGAATGCCAAACGCTTTCTCCTCCACTCCTCCAAACTGATGTGAAGATAAATTCAGCTGTATTTGCACAGAGTGCAATAACAATACATCTTATTCATGTTCTCTACTGACAGCCTTCACAAAAGAGCCAGAATGATAAACTTACGGACAGTGAAAATACAAAGATTAAAGTCTTACATAAAGAAATTAACAAGCCTTCAAGAAAGTACCCTTATTTCCCACCTGATGATGATACACTGCTCTTGCTCTGATGACTGAGATAGCGTGTAGGCCATTTCTGCTATGGCAAAGATGTGTCTAGATGTACAGAAAGAAAATCCCAGTTAACTGACCTCACATTTCTACCTCAAAAATACAGGACCAAAAGGTTACTCATCAGTGATCTGCATTACAGATGGGCCAGTATCTTGATCTGAGAAATGTAAGGAACCAGGGAAATCTGACATAAGGTTAATACCAATGTTACAAGCTATTGGCAAAGTTCGGGTTCCTTCAGGACCTCTTCAGCCTAACCTGAGTAATGCTCTGTGCCATGGTGTTTAATAAAAGGGACAGCAACAGTATTATCTACACTAGAGGAACCTGCCTACATTGCTAGCTCTAGTAGGGCTGTACCAGTGTTTGCAGTGGGGAGCGCATACTGCCAAAACTCCTCAGGTACAGTCCCAGCAGGCATTGAATTCAGGACCTTCAAGCAATACTGAAGAAACTGGACCTAAAGAGTTTAGCTCTGTAGCATTACAAGTTCAAGCAACTACAACTTTGCCAAACGGATTGCTCACTTCCTGTAGCATTCCCCCTGCTCTATCAGACAACCGGAGGAAAATAAAATACTTCCTGGAGCACAAACGGAACAGAATTTAGGGATTTATTTGAGAAAGAGAAACATACGGGGCATTTTTTGAGAGAGTCCCTTGGTGGTACTGGGTAGCCACATCTTCAGAGTAGATACTGAGGTCTTTGAAAGGATTCACAGAAACCAAAATTTGTCCAATGTAAGTCTAGGAAAACATAAGAAAGGGAAAAAATATCTGGTGAGTTCTTAGAATTTTCTGAATGAGGAATGCAACTGAACACATATATTTATACAAAGATTAAAATAATCTTTTAAGGAATACTGTCTATTCTGACTATACTGTCAGCTTATTCAGGGCATAGCGCAATTTTTCAGTGGTCATTTTCAAAGCCCTATCATTAATATTTTGGGATAAGTGGGCACTCACTGGTCCGTGGTCATCTTCACTGGTCACTACCTATTTTCCAAGCTTCATATGAAATTACAGGCACAGGTTTGAACACCTGAGCCAGTAAATGAAAAAGAGAACAATTAGCCATTCAGAAGTAGCTCTGGACTGCAACACTGTGAAATGTTTGCAGAAACTCTGAAGTTTCTTCTTGAGATCCCCAATTTTTACTCAGAACTGCTCCGCTAAGACAGGAGAGTTCCACTTGGAGCAGCTGAGGCTAAAACCGAACCCAAGTATACTTGTGGGTTGTCAACAAATACCAAAATTAGAGAAACTCTGTGACTTTCAGATTTTACCTCAAATATTTCATGCTACCTGTTTTCTGAGCAAAAGCGGTGTGAGTATCCTTCTTATCATTGTTCCCAGTAATGAGTGAGCTCTTGAGCTACTTGGTGCATCATTAAAGCTTGATGGAATGATAGAAATTATTTTCTCTTAAAGCTTATTGCTCAGAATGAATAAGCACTGAAAAAACCAACCAAAAAACCAAACATCACTACCCGTACATAAATAAGATTGCGATGGAACCTCTTCTTCAGACACAGCAGAACTGAGCTCTCACAGACTTCCCTACAAACAGAGGAAAGGACTTGTCAGCCATAAGCTTCACTTGCATGCGTTAATATTAACCGTTCTTCCCTCCCAAGGATTTTGTAGGAGGCTGGGATCTGAAACTCTTCACTGCATTCACATGATTCCAACATGTCCAGGATTAAACACATCAGAGAACAGAGCAGCCAAAGCTCAGAACATCCAGCTCGTCCATCTCTGTGTGATCACATCTCCTTGCACACGGCCTTCACAGTTGTTTATCTCAACAGGTTGTAAAGGGTTGAAGGTGCAGGACATGTGTGAGAAGCAGTGTTAGGGGCTTTTCTTTTAACAATAGCAGTGAACTCATGATTTAAAAGCTAATAAAGATGTAGGGCCTGAGTTTGCCATAGATGAAGGCAACGGGAGTTGCTAAAGCCACAGATGCCAGTGTCAGTAGGCAAACAACATAGAAATGTGCCTCTCATCCTGCAAGTCTTCCTGACCTACCATTCACTTCATGCAACAAGAATGGTATGTCAAATTCCCAGTTCTGTCCCTCTGCAACACCACAAAAGTCACATCAGCCTCTAAACTGCATTTCCCCTACCCATAAAGTATATTTGGCTTTTTCAGAACCAATTTCAGGACTGGGAACCATTTAACAGGAGAGGCAGAGTTCCGTGGATGCATCTGTAAGAAAGTCTGCTAAGATGGGCCGCTCTCTCTGGTGTGTGACTGCAGAGATTCAATGTGCACTCTCTGTGCAGCAGAGCTTTGGGACACACTATACACAACAGTCAGGAGTTCCCTCCACAACTGCGCTCCTCCCCACATGATTCGGTGTAGGTCCAGAACTTAAACAGTGCAATTTAGTCTTTTATTTAGCTTTACCGTGGAGCATCAGCTACTCAGCTATGACATGCATCAAATTAACTCTATTTTCTCACATGGTAGCCAAGGATCTATAATGTGCTTTCTGCTGTTGACCCAACAGTAGCTTTGAAGGATAACAAGTAAACCCCTGTGACCTTAAATTAGCTGCAGAATACCACTGACAACACATACTCCAGTCTGGTTAGATCTTCAATCTCCTCAACTTCACGGTGGTCTTCACACATGTACACCTGAAATGCATAGATACATTACTGAAAATCAGGAAAAGTTCAGCTTCATTACAATACTGGAGGCAACACCTGTACCTGTTTCTGCATGAATTCCATCTCTAGCATATTGTCAGTGATGTCTTCTGCCTCCCACTGCTCCTTGCAGACCTTCATCACATGGCTGTTGGCAAGATGTGGGTCCTTGTAGATGGCCCATTTGCTTAGGTTCTCAATGGTTAGTCGTGGCAGTAGCAATTCAGAATTCAGCCATGCTGCAGGATCACATCCCTGAGCCTGCTGCTGAGACCAGTGAACACCAGGTGTGACTATGGACCCTGCAGTCTGGAGGACACCTGAAGCCTCTTTGACATCTACCTCACTGGAATAATCTGATGTATGTATTGGATCCTCTTCTCGATGTGCAAGGAAGCCCTGTTCACTGTTTCTCTGAGGGCTTTGATCCATCAAAGATCTGGGTAGGTCACATTTGAATCTGCGACCCTGTTGCACAGACACAACAGATTTTCTGTCCAATAGAGATCTCAGTTTCTCTAGGGAATAACCACTCCCAGAGCCCCTGGCCAAGGACCTATTTGTCTTAACGATGCTGTGGACTCTGGGGAATACTATAGCAAATTTGGCATCAGTAGCATTGTTCTTCTCCTCATCCAAGTTAAGTAAGCATGGAAAGGAACTGCTTTGAAGAGGGGAATCACCAGAAGGCAAATCAGCATGTCCCACTTCTCTTCCCTCTGCCATTTTAGGACCACCTTTCCCCTCCACTAATGGAAGAGAAGATTCTTTGTCACTCAACTCAGCGCTCCCTGGCTGTCCGGCTGTATCAGGGAAGGCTTTGCCAGACCGACCAAGCCACCCAGCAGTGCTTACAACCCGGATTGCCACTCTGCTTCTGAATCCAAAAGGTTTGCTGCTCCTCTTCCTCTTCCCAAATCTCTTCCAGAGCCATCTTGAAATTCCAATTGCACGTGCCACACTCAGAAGACGAGCTTTCAGTCTTGCTTTCTTGGCAGGTTTTTGACCAAGCCAGCTGGTGACTTTTCTAAAAGCAGAATGGGTGTGCAAGTACTTGGATCCTTTCCCATCATGCACACTTTCTTCTTCAGAAGGTGCCTCTGCAACCACTTCTGCTTTCACTTTTTTGGCCTCTAAAGTCTGGCCTGAACTCAGTTTAACGTTTCCAACAACTTTTCCCACTTTCTTCTTCTTGCCAAGGAGCTGTTTATCAGATGATTTTTTTGTAATAGTGGAGCAGCTTGAAATATTTGAAAGATTTAATCTTTTCTCTCCAAAACTCTGAGCTATGTTGAGTTCTTTCTGTGTACTGAGGCTTTCTAGAGTCGTGGGTTTTGAATAGATGCTTTCAACATTTTTCAGGTCTGAGTTAGTTTCCACAGCCATCTGGATAGGATTTGGTTTACAGCTTGTTAATAGTTTGGTCTCAGCATTTTTATGTTTGTTTTTCAGATTGAGAAGGATTTGGGATTGAGAAGAGTATTTCTTTGTAAGCATCATTGCTGCTAACTCCTGCTTGCTGCAGTCTGAAGAACTGTCCCTCTGTGTAAGTCCTACCACTTTATCTTGTTCTACAGGCTCACACCTCCCAGATTTCTCCTTCAATGTCATCTGTTGCTTGGAGAGCAAAGGGCTACCTTTCAGCACTCTGCCTTCATCACACACGTTGTCTTTCTGTTCAGTTCCTTGAAGTACTTTGCTAAGGCGAACGTGGAGTTTTGCTTTCACAGCACTAGGCAGTGGCTGTTTTGTTGCATTTTCTTTTCCTTTGTTAACCCTCTCTTCAGTGCTGTTCTCTTCATTGCTGTCCAAATTATCATATACATCTTTTGACATAGCTTGAACTTTGTCATTTTCTAATATATTTTCCTTGCCTACTTCATTATTGCCATCTTCTCTGTTCTTAGGACTTTTAAGTTGGAATCCTGAAATGCTTACATCATCATCTTCCTCACTGCTCTCAGCTAGAATAGATTTTGGTTGTCTTGGCACGTCATCTTGCTTCTTAATTTTCTCCTCTGCCTCCAATCCTGCAAAGTCAGTTCCTTCATCCTCAGATTCATTCCTTCCATCTGTGGTCACCTTCTCCCTTTCAGTTTCATTAGATGCTTCATTGCTTTCATCAAGCGGTTCCTTGTAGCCTTTTCCTTCAGCCACAGGAGGATCTTCAAGCATGGCTTCTTTCTCACTGATTCCATCTTCCTCTGAAGAACTACTCTTCTCTTCACTGCTTGCAGTGCTGTCCATTATAACCTCTTTTGTACCTTTGTTATGGGTCAAATGGCCTTCACTGCTGGAGTCAGAGCAGGAGTTATCTGAGGTTTCCAGGATACTTTCTTCTGCACTTTCAGTGACAATAATCCTGGTATGTTTTCCAACTTGTTTTTTCCTAGTTCTCTCACCCTTTCCCTGTGCCATACTGCCTTGGGACTGAGAATCTGACTTCTGCTCAGAAGCTTCCTTAAAGCCATGATTCTCATTGTGCATTTCCCTATGCCTGGCATTGTGTGCCTTCTGTGGCGAGTCGTGTTTCTGAAGACAGCCTTCAACACTTTGCTGTGCAATTGACTTCACAGACTCTGACTCGGTGACTTTTTCATTAACAGCAGGATGCTTTCCACACTTCTTTTTAAAACTGTGTTTCTTGCTGTTCATGGTGGCCTTTTCCTCCTTACCACTACTGTCCTCACTGTCTCGTCCTGATGTCATTTCCCGTTGCTTGCAGACCTTTCCTTTCTTCCCCTCCAACTTGGACACTGATTGTTCTCCATGTTTTCTCCCCAAACCAGATTCTCTTTTATCATTTCTCTTGTAGGCTCTTTTCCCCCGGAATAACTTTTTGTTGCCATTTTCTTTGCTTCCCTGAAGCCTCACCAGCCTCTGGCTTTTTAAGGGGTCCTCTTCAAGGCTGTTATCTTGTTCAGGCAATGACTCCTTGCCCTTCAGCTGGCCTTTACTTTTACCTTCCCACCATCTCCCACAGTGGATCTTTGAATCTCCTGGGGAGCTTGCATTTTTCTCACAATTCAACACTTTCTCTTTTCCAACCTTTTTGTGCCGAGCCTTGGATCGGGAAGGAGGCATTTCTTCAGTGTTCAGGAGTATATGAGGGCTTATCTCAATTCACCTGTGAAAGGAAACATTGAGCATTTTGCTGTGAAATAAGCTACAAAGAGAGGCTAGATCCTCCTAAGCGGTAATTTACCTCATTTCTACAGAGCCAAGCAAACATTCGCAGAACCATACCTGTGCAGCTGAGGAGTGCCAAAGTGACTGTCCTGTTCCAGGTGAATCTGTTTTATTTGTCACGAAGCACCCTTATTTTCTTCTTTTATTAGGACTCTTGCCAGATGCCAGTCATATACAGGCAACTGAACAAATGTCTATGATTTTCCACAGTTAACAAAGGTTTGGCCACATTGTAGTTTAAGAAAGAATGATCATTTTATTTCAGTTTTTGCTTCTCCAATAACCTTCTTTGTGCTTAAGAAGAGAGGAACACATCTAATGATCTAGATCAAATGAATGAACAGTAAATACTTAGTTTCCTTAGTATCCAGAATCACAGCTGGACCTATATGAACAATACTGACCTGCAGGTTGAAAATATACAATACTGAGTAGAAGCTGTATCACTGAATAGAACTGAAAAGACCACAACTGATTAACAAAAAACCTAAAAAATTAACTCAAACTGTACAAGTTGAATGGATACTGCAGTACTAGCATCTGTACAAGCTGAGCTGCTACGTAATTAATAGAAAGGATGCAAAAATATAAGTCCCATTTTTTGTGTTTATTTATTATTATTCCCCTTTTAATTGAGCACTTGTCTCTTAACAAGCAAATAAGTACTTGATAAATTTAAATATATATCGTAATTACAGTTAAATAGTATCTGATTTTCCAGGCGATAACCTTTTAAATTTTCTGCAGTGCAAGAGAAGGACATTAATGAACAGATCATACTCAAGATTTGACCTGTCATGAAAACAGTTTAGCCCAAATAGCAAAATTTATGAGGAAACTAGCTCTCATAGCAAATAATGTCTGTCCCTGAACAGCTCTCCTGAAATCTTACTGGAGAGAAGCCTACATAAATAAGGAAATTAATGAGAAATAGGAAAAAAGTGAGGAGAAATAAAGTGTTAGAAAAAGAAATATAATAGAGTAGACAACAATAATATCAATCCAATCACGTAAACCGATAATTTCTGCAGGAAAAGGCAATTGAAACTAGTCTAAAATTGTAGCATACGTCCACATTTCAGAATTGCTTCTGAAGACATAAAATATTGACAGTTTTTTGACATATGACAATTTTTTTTAGGGTAGTGTATGTTAGTTGCCCACAGCAAAAGGATTTTCAAACAATTATAACTGATTTTTGTTAATACATAACTATACTGCAAAAAACACACTGCATAAATCCTGGTAAGCATTTGTACACCAAAGAATATTCCTAATACAGACCCAGTGCACATCTGTGGAATTGCCTCACTCCATCTTTTCTCTTAGCATGATGGGGCTGGTTTTGAATACTGTGTTCCATGAACAAGCGTTCAATGCCTTCCAGGATCTGGCTAAACTGAGCAAAAATTCAAGAGCACAAAGTACTCAACTATGTAACAGCATCTCCGCACAGCTCCTCCTGAGTGCACAATTATTAGCTGACAGTCTAGGAAATGCTCAGTATTCTAAGTACTAATCATCATTACTTATCTCTTCATCTTTCCTCTCATCATAGGCAGGAAATAAAGGATGTAAAAGTGCCCAAAGGATTAGTCCTGACCTTTCAGCCTGTTAAAAAATATCACTTCTATCCTTTCCAGTCATAAAGATCCTTTATTTTATTAGTCAACCTCTTGCTGCTTCAGACATACCAAAACACCACTTGGGCTCCAAACTCCACTTCTACACATTTGTCTGAATAAAGTGCTAACAGCAGAGCCTGGTTTTGATTCCCTGGTCACTAAACACTTCAAGGCAAAGGTCCAAACCAGAAAACAGTTAAGGGCCTAACTGCGGAAATGATGGAGCAGAGAAAGAAAAACTTGGAGGTGAATGGAAGAGGAGAATGGAACTAAGAAAAAAATCTTACAGCAGGGAAACCCAACAGTCTTCATCATCTTTAAAATGAAAAAAAGGTAAAAAGTCTCCTGTTAGGGGCATTTGTAACTACCTTAGAGATTACATTAGCCAATGATGGGTGAAGAACAAACCAGCACACAGGACACAGGGAAATTCCGTTACATATTTTGTCCTCTCACCTCCTTCCCTGTTAAACTCTTCTCTCCCTTTGCTGCTTCTTTCTCTTTCAGCCAACTCGATAGATTCTCTACAGGGAGAAGAGAAACTTCCACCCATCATAGCCTTACAGTTTCTTTCAATAGGTAAGAGAGGACCTAGCAGTCAAGATTTTGAGTAATTACTAATTCCCACCATCATCATAAATCCACAAAATATTATTTATTTAAAGGCTGAAATACAGTGTCTGTAAGCCTTCAGTCAGATGTTGGACTATTATGGGATGCTAGCAACTTATCTACTTGTCTCACAGCTCTGAACCCTGCACCTCAATAATCATGGTTGCCATGTACAAGCTCTGACAGCCATACCCAACAGTAATGGGGACTATGAAGACACACAAGGGCCGGTGGGGAACTCCTGAGAGATGGGATTGAGCCGAGAGGATTAGCTATACTATACGGTACAAATGTTTTCTTCCCTATAATGAAAAGTAAACCCTCATTGGTTATTGTATACATGCCACAAGCCCAAAAGAGTTCTGGCCAAGGTTTGTTGAAACTTGCTTCCATCCACACGCCTCTCCTTGCCCTAGGGTAGGGGGACAGGGGAAGAGTACACAGTCAAGACTGCAACTCAGCATAACGCTTTCAATCTTTCCAGCTATTATATAGTCTGACAAGGAATGAAGATTTCTAACATTTAGTACCTCAAGAAGGCAGCCTACTCTGCTGGATGGAAATCCACCAACTCTCCAGTCTCCTCATGTCTTTCTTGCAGACTAAAACTTGTCCAAGCATCCTTAAGAGTCATTTAAAAAAAAAAAAAAAAAAAAAGAAGCCATTAAAACAATACATTCCAGTGCCCTGGGAACAAACTGGTAAAGAACAACTCAGTGAATCAAAGTTTGCCTCACCTCAATCACCCCAAGGAGGGCAGCAAAACCACATTTGAGATTTACATAGTCCAGTAAGGCTGATGCTCTAAAACAAGCACACTAGGCATATGTAAAGCACATGGGTCTATTGCAAAAGGTGGGATTTTTTTCATAGTATCCATTTTGTACTCTTCTGCATGACAGAACAATCTTCTGCAACTGGAAAAAAAAGTATCTCCCTTTTCCCCAGTTGCAACTCGGATGCTGAGCAAAAAGCTGCTGCCCTGACAGCACTGTTATGTACAGTAAAGGGTCCCTCAACAAGCATTGTCTTTAGTGTTCCCTCTAAACTTGCTTTTTTACTCTCCTCTGGAGTTGACACTATTCAAAACATCTTCGACATATATGTTGCATAGTACAGAGTTCATCTCAAATCCTCTTTTTTTATGCCTCTCTTTAAACAGTACTCTATATAATATGTAGGTGTTCGGTCACCTTAATTCAGCCTCCCCTCCCCACTTAACACACCAATACTAGTGGCCTAGATCTCTAAATCCTGCAACAAGAGTTTTGTTACTGAGATTAATGGTAGCTGAATTAGACCCTAAATCCTAAATACAGAATAGTTGTTAATATTCTATCCTCCTGGGGGCTTAGAATTGATACTGCTTCTCTACAATGCCAAATGCAGTAGAAAAAAAAAAAATAAATTAAAAGTCTGCCTTAATACACTACTGCTAGATAGTCGTGTGTTTGGAAAACTAAAGCCTTCCACAAAACAAAATGCTGCAATACTTGGATTATGAGGAAGAACAGGAACACTGCCCAAATTTGTAAGGAGTTTAGACACAGGACTTCAGTTTGACTCACTGTAAAGATAGGACCCCAGACTCTGAATCTGTGTTAGAACGTGAAAACCTAGAGTTTGCAATTCTTCAGAGACAGGGTTTTAGAGCAGATTGTTTTGTAACACCACTGTTATTATTGGGAATGGTAAGATGAATCACTGCTTATATAAACAATTCCTTTGACATCAGACCTGCTCTGATTAACTGCCCTGGACCATCTGCCTCCTGCACACACTGCAGCAGGTGAAAGATCCTTCTCATCAGTTTTTCAACTTCCCTCACTATACCAACTTTATCTAAATCACTACAGTAAAAAGAACAATTCAATTTTGTTTTTCCTTTTTAGAAGAAAAAAATATTTTATTATCAGAGAAAGAAGGACCTCAGTGCTATTAAGACACACAGCATGAACCCACAGACAAGAAGAAGAGCGGAGAGTGCATGCTATTATTTTAAGACCAGTAGAAAAGGGAATCTCATCTTCCCTAAGCACAGTGGTTTCTCCCAACTCATACAGAGGAAAAAGTACAATCGTTGATCTTAAAGGGAAATGCTTGGAACTTAATTCTTAACTGGTTCTGTTCTCATTCACCCGTACAAATTCCTCAAGCTCCTTCTTTATCACTTTGCACAGTAACTCTATTTTAACGTACCTATGCCATCCATCCTGATTCCAGCGAGCTTCTCAGTACTGCATATTGTAGGTCATATTAATGCATACAGTAACATATTCACCCTCCTGTACCTCGTTTCCATGCAGCCTAGAGTCTGTTCCAGCGTCCTTGCAAGCCTGCCCAGCCGTGGAGTCTAACATCAATTCTGGCTGGGCTGTGCCCAAGCAGCAGACGATTACAGGCATATGGAAGGAAAGTGGCATCAATAATTCAAGCTTTCTCATGGCACCTCTGAACTTTTCAACCAGCAATATCACCAGCTGGTTGGCAGAGTTTTGGATAAGAGAAGAGGTGGGATTTCACCTAGGGAAGAGGCAAGCTTAGATGTTGTATGACTAGGTACATCTCCAAAGGGAGACTGAAAAGGAGAGGTCAATTCCAATACCAAAACATGCCTGGTATAATCCAAGAGGTTACCAGACGAGGCACAGTGAATACCATCTAAATAAGAATTTAGGCTACTGAAAAAGATTAAATCGTAGGCCTTTTTCTTCTGCACCCCTGGAGTTTTATTTCAGGGAGCCAAGCATGAGTAGCTTGGCCTCTGCCCTCTTCTCCTTGCCAATACCAAGCACTCTGCTGACAACAGGAAAGTAGTTTCCAGCTTAGTACTGAAAAGACAGCAAAATTGGCACCATTTTTGTCCTCATTTTGCCTAAATCTCAGTCCAAGTCAAGTAGAATGACTAAATCCCCTTTCAACTTGAATTTCTGATAAAGCCATGCTCCCCTTTAAGCAAAGCTTTTGCAGACAGGTCAAGATTACTCGCAGCAGGTGATTACATACATGCAATATTGCTGTCTAATTCAGTGACAGTTTTCTTCTTCCTAGATTTTTCTCAAGGAAGCAGGTAACAGAGGAAGTACAAATGCACACAGTGTAGTCTGTACATAGACTCCCTCTGCACTCACCAGGTTGTGAAGTGACAGCATGGTTAGTGTGTGATTTAACTACTCTAAGGATGACCCTGGTTCTTTAAGGCAAAGTCCCCTTCTACCGCCTACCCCCTCCCAAAAAGGCTTTTGAGATGAGTTGGACATTAAACAAGATAAACTCAGGTGTGGCCAGCAACCAGAACAAGTGACCCGAACATAAAATGCAATGAGTGCTGTTAAGATAAGATATGAGATGCTTACCAGCATTAGTTTGGGTGGGACCTGTTTTCCTATCTCCTACCAAGAACCCCCTGGCTGTTATGTAATGTACTTTGAGGGCTCCTCCACTAAGAAGCAAAGATAAAAACTGGGTGCTGAGCTGGAGAACTTAAGAAATGAACTTTACCTAAGCTTTCTGTCATTGGATGGTCCTCTTCTTCTAGCTCATAAGAAAGAGGCTATAGAGCAACAGATTAGTTAACTATTTAATCATGTTCTTTTATCCATTATTTATAAATAAGTCTCTATCCCTCTCTGCAGAGAAGAGAGATTCCTTTTGTAAAGCCCAGAATGACTGATGTCATCTGGATCACTAATTCCTTATTCAATCTTGAAAAACAAGTCCTGGGGCTCTTACCTCTAAACTTCAAATGTGTGCATGGCAGGGAAGAGAAGCTTCTCTGAAAAATCCAACTCTTCACAGATCCTGAGGAGGAAGTGGCTCTAACAAACTCTATGTCGTTATCAGCTGGAGCCTCTTCAAGGCTCTGTATACCCCAGGCAGAACTGGAGCCCTCTGTTTCTTTGATTTGATTTGTCAGAAGTCTCAGACGGTATGACTGGGTTTTGCCCGAGGAGCATAGCCAAGATGAAGGCACTGATCATGTTCACTTTCTTATCAGACTACTGTCTGCTTTGAGCTACACTAAGATGAGAAAGCTAAATTGATGCTGTGCAAATACTCCCTCTCCACCTCAGTCTCAAGCCTGTCTGCCTCAGCACCTCTAACCTGAATTTTCTGCACAGACTAAACACTGCATTTGTTTGTCTTTTAAAGTGCTCCTAGCAAGATGCTGGCAGTTTGTTCATATCTTTTTAAGGGAGCAGGAGATAAGTGTCAGGAAAGATTAAATGCTTCCATGTTTCAGCTCCAGATCCCTGAGCAGACTGGACAGTGGAGGTTGTGGACCGAGACTTGGGTCCAATGCCCACCTCAACCACTGATTTACCGTGTATTTTTGCCCAAGTCAGTGCTTCAATAACAAGACAGATTCGTTTCAGATAAGAGTATGAATACTGACGCAACTTGCCTTTGTGCACAGCACCCTCAACATTTGGTACATGCAACAACAATTAAGTAATTTTTTGAACTAAAATCTTGTTTGCACTTTCCCAATTTCACTGCCCTTCTCTGTGCATTTCTGTCTGGACACACAGGGTTGAGAAGGCAATGCTGGGTGCAGTAAGGAGCTGGGAAGTACACTGTCTTTGCCAGCTATGTGCTACTCAGAGATACCAGTACCAAGGGGAATTCCCAACTGGCCAGCTCCTCTGACTTAAAAGCCCTTTTACTTTGAAGAAACTGCTTTGACAGGGGAATCCAGCAGCAGATGGAAGGAACAGGAGGCTTTAAAAAGAGGCTACATTCCTTGAGAAAGCAGAACGCTCCCCAGTTTCCTAAAGATTCTTTCATTTACACAAAATTTCAGGTCCTATCAGCTAGTATTCAGCCACTATTACTTTAAAATGTTATTAGGGAGTGATAACACATCAAATCCACCGTTTCACTGCAAATTCTTCTTAAGCCAACTACATAAAATGAAAGCATTGATGCTATTGCAGAAAAGAGAGATAAGAAGGTAACTCAATTTAAAAGAAATGGCTAAATCACATTACTAAAAGAGTAGAAACTGGTCATGATTGATCAGAGAAATGATACTTCATAAATGTACAAATAGAGTCTCCTGTTGGTTTCACACTATAGCAAGTAGAATTGACAATCCAGTCAGCACCATGCAGCCTATAAGGCTGGTTTAAAAATATCTTCATCTTTTTTGTTATTCCCCCCTGTCCCCTAGGTCTCATTGCGTTAATATAAGATATCTACACTGTTCCTTCCATACCACATGCTGCCTCATATTGACAGAAAACATTCTCCCTTGAGCCTATAACCCAGGCTATTGAGAAAGAATTCCTGACCTCTCACTGTTTCAAACTGGTAAGGCCTCTGCTCTCTTCTTCCAGCTATTTTAAGATGAGCTAGAAGGTCTCCGAGGTCCTCTTCCCCAGCAATAACCTGAGGAAGCCAAATAAAGTATTCATGACTGCAAGAAGAAACCAAAACAATTAAGTTACATACGTTTGAAAACAGCCTCCTTGAATATTTCAGGAGCACTTTGTTGCACAGTTATCTGCCATTCAATGAGGCTGGATGATCCTGTTACACTGGAAGCCAGCATTCCATGGCCCCTACCCAGAGGTCAGCCAAAACGACAGACCAACACACTGTACAGATGGTATTACACCCTACTGGAGAGATGGTCTTTATCTGGATTTGAGCAGAAAGACTCTGCACTATGCTAAAACACAGTTCAGGCTTCCTCCTTTTAATTCCCTGACCTACCTCTGTAGTTAATGTCTAAAAAGAGAAAACTAAAGATGCAAGGCCAGGCAAGCCTGTACTAACTTTAATCTTGCTGGTTTGGTAACCAGAGCAGGTAACTACAGTGAATAACCGGCAGAGTAAAGACAACAGCTGGAACTCTGGCATGATTAGAAACCAGCAAAACGGCCCATAGTCATTCTACTGCATCTTCACTGCTGTTGTGTCGTGTGCTAGCTAGAGTATAACTAAAGAGCATATGATCTTTGTGCTTCCATCATACTTAGTTTTTACTGGGCACACTGACATGCCTTGGTGGCCTCAAATAAGGAGCAGTCCTTGTTCCCATTCTTCCTTTCCTGCGTAGCTGTGAACTTTGGGTTTGATAGACAACTCAAGTGAGTCAGTGAAATCCCTTGGATTTGAACTGGTTTTCAAACCAATTATACATGAATGCAAGAGTCTTTCCAAATGTGTGGGCTACAATCCTGGTGTGTGGCTGCCAGCAGGGCCTGTTCTCCCATGAGAAATGACTTCTCTGCAGAAAGCATCATAGCCCCTGAAGTAAAAATCAAAGGATCAAAGTGGAAAGTTAGATTGTCCAGACTGAAGTGATTACACCCAGGTATTTGAAAATCCCCAGCAGATGCTAATAAGTTTGCAGAGATAAAGGTAGAAAGATTCATGCAGCTAGCGGTGAGGTTTCATATTACAGCTAAACTGACTTCATGACCACCATCTGAAAGGGTACACTCCTTCCTTCCAGTGTCTTCTATATTCTTCAGTTGTTTCCTTCACCAGTTCTGGTGGTCATCTTTGTGTAATTTGACCTTACAGCTAAGCTGATCTAATGGTGTGCTTCCTGTTAAACAAGTGGGCCCACTTGCCTGCAATTCCTTTTGCCGGTTATTCCCTTACTCCAGATCATAAGGCAAGATCAAAAGGCACTGGTTCAGTTGACTGATTCAACAAAATTTTAACATAGTTAAAAATAAAATTGAAAAGTACAAATATGTACTAGGAGAAGAAAGGAAGCAGGAGCAAGTAACACAGGAGGGCAGAACAGCTCTTAGCAGCAACACCACAGATGTGAAACTCTCTTGGGGCTCCTAAGGTCTGGGAGGGAACAGGAAGAAGAGTACAGGGAGGTTAGAGTATGCAGAAGAAGGTTTGGTTTTGAAACCATGACAGATGCTTTGACAGATTATTCTATAGTGGAACATTAGAAACTTTAGTGTGAGGAGGAACTTCTTTACTTTGAGAGGAGGAACTTCTTTCCTGTGAGGGTGGCAGAGCACTGGCACAGGCTGCCCAAAGAGGTGGTGGAGTCTCCGTCTCTGGAGACATTCCAAACCCGCCTGGACGCATTTCCTGTGCAACCTGCTGTAGGTGACCCTGCTCTGGCAGAGGGGTTGGACTAGATGATCTCCAGAGGTCCCTTCCAACCCTATGATTCTATGATATTGGTCCACTCATGCTTTTCGTGACACGTCGTATTGTCTTTACAGTTTTGCAAGCGTAGGCGCTCTTATTATGCTTTGCTACCAAAGATCAGTGGCAAACTGGGAGCGGTTTGCCTAGCCAAGTTATTAGAAGACATTCTCAAAGGGATTGCCTCCAAAACTTGCCATTTATTTTATAGGATGACGAACATTTTCTCCCATTTAACGTTAACAAGCCTATCAGTATCTCGTGCTCTATTCCATTGCAGATATTTAATTTCCTTAATCTTCTGTAGAAAGATCACTAGAAAGGTCTCTAGAAAGGTCTCATCTCTCCCTATGCACAGGAGATACCCTCATAAGTAATAAATACCTCTCAATAGATATCACTTTAACAACTTTTATAGAATTTGAGTCACTTCCATGCAGTTTACATTGTAATGGGAAGTTCCCTTTCTGTGCATACGCAGTCCTAAGACAAGCACATCAGTGAGCAACTTAACCTGCTGAATCGTCTGTTCAGCCTCATGAAACAAGAAAAGATGACAGTTACTATCTGCTGCTTGTCATCAAAGAAAACCTAACAGTATTAATAGTACTACCATGTTACTAACTAACGAGACACATGGAGTTCTGATACATTCATTCACAGCTGTGATGCAAGCTACTAAGAAATTAGCATTTTTCTTGTGTGCTAGAAAAAATAAGACCGCTAGATGAAGATCTTACTCTCAAACAGGGTTTTCTAATGGTTTAGCAAACAAACTTCTACACAGCAGTTGAATGGGCACAGAGAACAGTAGGGATGAATCTGCCTATCCAACATCATTAAACAAAGTTGAAACAGACTAGGAGTGGTTTATATCCAACCCAAAGTTCCCAAAGGAGTCTTTGAAAGTGCAATGCACTTCAGAGAGATGACATGATATTATTTGACTTTGAAATGCTCATGTCCCACTTACCATAGTCAAAACAAGCCTTTTTAAGGATGAACCCTGAATGTTGCACAACAGAAGTCATAGTTCCTGGACTCTCAGACTGCTTTTAGTAAAAGCTTCTTTCTGTGCTTCCTGAGCCTTTAGGACTGAGGCATTGCCACCTGCTGTGCAGTCTCCAGCAAGTCAACTAAGTATAAAATTAAACCAGTCTTTTTTAAAGGTTAATTCCATAGTAGGTGACTACCATTTAATGCTTAAGTTTTATTATTTCCAGAAACCATGCCTCATGGGCGTAACTTGACAGAACTGAATTTCCTTCCTCGTTACTGTTCATTGGCATTCAAACGGTCTTCCTATAAATAACTTCAGGTCTGAACTGTGAGCAAACTGTCACAGCACTGACACCATCACAGGCCATCAAATCAATTAAGGGCTATCATACCTCCTTTGGTCACAAGCCTGCATTTCATCTGCTCCTATCTGTGTCAGGATAAAGACAGGAGGATGTACTCGTCTGTAGAACAATACCACCCTTTAAGAATAATTCTCCCAAATTCCACTCCTTTGGCTAACAGGACAGACACTCCTCCAAATCCAATAATTTTCAGACTTCGCAGTTTGGAATAAAGCTCCCTCAACAATAACTTAAACCGCTTTCAACTCAATATACTGCCTAAATTAGCAGGTTCTCCTGAAATAACAATAAGCCTTTACGTGAACCTGCTATATTCTCTGCTTCCTTGGGACTCTTACCTCCATTAAGACTTGAGCTGTATCATCTGACTTTGGGGTGGAATTCGGCAGCTCAGAGATGTCTTTGTGTAGCAAATTTGGGGTTTTTTTATGAGCTCAGCCTGTTTCTCAAGGGCCCAGCACAGCAATCTGATAAAGGTAAGTTCCCTTTAAGGAAGGAGAGTATGAGCAGAAATCAAGCTTCATTTTTTGAAGTCCCTGCCCTGAGCATAAGCAGAGAACAGGAGATTGACTTTAAACAAATGAACAACATTCAGAGTCTCTTTAGGAACAAGCCCATAATATACAGACTCATTTGCCACAGGAGCACACAGGAAGAAGAGATCCATATCTTTTGAAGGAGAAGAGCCAGCCACAAGCTGGGCTCTGACCATGAAGATACACGTCCTTCCAACCGAGAGTGACTCTTCCTGACTGCCGTCAACATGGGTTCAGGAACACCCATCTTGAAGAAAGCCCCCTCACCATAAAAATATTTTAAAATATAACTTACCCCAGACACAAAATCTATGCCACAAAGAGCTGGAGAGCAGTAGTCTCTACACATTTAGCTCGGGAAGAGGTGTACAGTGGTAACAGATTGAAGTACCTCTTTAGCTACTTTCCTCTCTGCTGAAACAGACCACAAGTGCAAGGAGCCTTTTAGCTCTCCTGTCTTTGTTGTGTTCCTGGCAACCCTTCTCCTGCCACCCCCATGGTTCGGTTCAGTCAACATTTATAAAAAGCTCATCTTCATGAGATACAAGAGGAAAATGAGGAGTTTGTTTACACAATAGTGTTCATTACAAGGAAATCGGTCCCTCCAGAGTCCCTGTCAGAGCTGACTGACGTTACAGGGTATGACATCCCACAGCACCAGTGCAGGAGTGGGTGGTGGCTCACAGTTGTTGGTGGAAGAGATCACTTGCTTGAATTTCCCATCTCCCACCTTTGTTGCTCCGTAGCTTTCACAGTCCTATCTTAAGTGGCAAAAACAGAGGCTGCTGCAAAGGCAATATAAGGAACAGCATTGCTGACCCTCTGCTAAGCAGGGGATGGACACTGGGGCCCAGCTTGAGGGTAAAGTATCAGGAAGGTGAAGTATTTTATGCATTTACACCGTGCTCAGAAGGCATTCAACGGTGGCAGCCACGAACAGGACCCCACCCAGGACACTTCAGCATGTTTCTAGGGGACATAAGTGCTTCCCGGGTCTTCCCTGAACTCCTGCAGCCCGTTATCACAAAAGAGAAACATTTTCGTGCCGTACCTCTCGAGAAGGCGGCGGCGCTGCGGCTCCAAGGCACGGAGGAGGGCGGCCCTGCGCGGAGCCGCCTGACAGCAGCCGCCGTGGCGGGGGGCAGCGCTCTCTGCCGCCGGCACGAGACGGGAGAAAGGGCGGGAAGAGGCGCCGCCTCGCGCTCTGAAGAGAGGGAGGGGCGCGCGGGCGGCACTCGAGGGGAAGGGCTTCCCTCAGCACCGACAGACACCCTGAGGCAGGAAACGTCACGGCTCGGAGTAGAAGCAGCAGAAAAGGGCGGAGAACCCGCTACAGCTGTGAGAGGGCAGGTTCAGCCCTCCTGCTCTGGAAAGGCATCTCTGAACAGAGGTTGTAGTGACAGGAAGCATAAAAAGCTGTGAAGACTCACCTCTCAGGAGGCTGTAGAGCACCCAGCCAAGAAGGGAAGAAACTCACCCCTCTGCTGCCACCCAGCCACGGTCTCAGCCCTCTTTCATGACGCATTAAGCCAGTCAGTGGAAGATGACCACTTGCACCAAGAAGAGCATTTACTTCAGTTGTTTACTTCCCATGCCATGGGGAAGACTAAAGGATAAAGTACTTAATTGGAGAAAACAGAGCTTGCAACTGCCACCAGGGAAAGCCAGGCCACCTCAGCCTACTTATCTCCACAGGCACAGCATGAAGAAAAGGCCCTTTTTCGACCAGAAACCAGTACCCAGACGTGTTTGACAAGGGGCTGTTCTTGAGAGGGACAATCTCTATCTGAGCAACAGTTGGAACAAATTAATCAAGAGCAGGACGATCTCAAGGGCCATCCTACTGCTGCAGTAGCTTTTTCACATACAGGTTTCCTGGTTCTCTTGTAAATTTTGCCTAATCTGGGGAGCTTGTCAAACCCACTACCGCACTGGAGGAAGAGGTCAATGTTTTACATGGAAATAATCCAAGCACTTGGGGCTTGCAGCTGTTAATGAAGGCATAGAGTTTTCTGTGACCAAGGGCTTGTGGCAGCTATTGAAGGAATCGGTCTTCTCCACCTGGCTTACCTCAGAGAATCAGCTACAGTTGCAACAGAACCTTGGCCTTTGCTTGAGAGAGATCACCAAGTCAAATAGTGTGGCTTAGCAAAGACCATTGGGCTTTAGAAGATGACTTCCACTAAAGTCTGTCTCACTCTTCAGCTGTGCCAATTTAACAGCAGATCCCAGTCCTGCTCTTATTAAAGACACCCCAATTCATGAGGCCACACAGATGGTGACATGCTTTGCAGGCTGAATTTAGGACTACAGTCCAGGCATGCATTTATTCTAGCTGCAATAGATACAAACCATGTTCTAAGAAACAGACCAATTAAGCTGTAAAAAAACCTTCATTCTTGGACTAACCAGACATGCCTCAGGCCTTACGACTAAGATGAAAAGTACTTTTCCTTCCAACATTATGTTCTTCTAATAGAATTGTTAGACAAATTCAGAAAATATTCAGTTGCTAAACATCTGAGGAAATCTTGCATTATTATTGGAGGGCGGGGGGGACGACGGACGGACTCCAAGCCAAGCTTTTCTAGGACTATAGAATTTTGGCACCAAATATGCAACCATATAAAAGAGCTCACATTACAAGAAAGCATTTGACCTAAAATTCAGGCCACTATAAAACAGCATCCCATATAGGTACCCAATATGTGTATTCAAATGTGGAAAATTTGGGCTGTTCTTTCATTGTGATCCAAGACTTTCCCCTCTGCAGAGAAACAGGTCTGCAAAGGTTAGGGAACATGCCAACAGAGCTGTAAAGAAAGGGGGTTTTTTTTCAAGCACTGGCAGCCAGTGTTACCAGTGGCTCAGCTCCTGCAGTGAAGGGGCACTTGACAGTGCCAGACCCCAGTGAGACTGCATAAAGCAGGAGACGGGGAGAGCACTGCCAAAGCCTGACTGGCAATAATGTTAATAAGGGGCAATGAGCCCTCAGAGTGCTTCCAAGCATTAAGCTCTTGGAGGCAGCAAGCTTCTATCAGATCCTAGACAAGGGGAGTTCAAGTGAAAAGTAGAGGTAGGCACAAAACTCAAGGAGTTTGGCAGCAGCTGAATCCTCTGATCAGAAACAGGCTATTGTTATTACTGTCAGCTGATGGGCAGACTAAGGGTAACAGCAAGACTCAGAAGGCAATTCCTGAAAGGGAGAAATACAGAGGTATTTTTTTTCCCCCGGTTGCATTCAAAAGCTGCTTACAGACATTCACTGAAGACTGCATCCTTCGTGAACACCTTATCCCATCACCGATTTTACTTGCTAGTGGTTTTCTGACAGCACACAAAAAAATACATCCTAGTTCTGAATGTCATGAGGCTTTCCATCCTCTCCCGCTCAGTTCAGAATATAATTGAAAGCACAACACATGAGTTCCAGTCTTCTCCTGCTTTGTCCTCTTGCTATTTCTCATGTATTTTAGGCATGGCAGCTCTAAAAGGATTCTTAATGCCTCTGCTCACAACAATAAGCCAAGCACTTGAATCCAGTGAATGCTTCAGCTATTGGTTTAAAAGTAGCATTGCTAGGAAAAATCTGCCAAATATCAGCACACATCTTCAACTAATCAATCCCATTAATAGTCCGGCTTGTGCTTTCAGGAAAATAACAGGAAGCCTGGATAAAGTTGTTTTGGTTTTAAATTTAAATTCACTTTAAGGTGTACGAATTATGATAGCATTTTTGTGACTTGTCTAACTCTTTCAGTGGACCTACTGGATTTATCAAGTTATGTGGGTGAAAATGGGAAGAAGTTATAAATTGCTTTTGCCCTTTCTGAGCAGGACTGCCATGTCACTTACCCCAAGCCTGCCAGCAAATTAAATACTCAGAAAAGGCATTAGAATCAGCCCATCTGTGAGGAGCAGAAAGAAGCAGCTGGGTGCACCAGGATGATGCACATGCACAGGATCACACCAGGTCAGAAGCTGCTGATTAAAGCCCAACTTCCTGTAAATTTGCAGCATCGGTGCCTGGCACAAGAGGTGGAAAACAGCAGGCCACCTTTCTGTAAGCCTCCATCCTGCAGCAATAGAAACAAGGAAATAATGAAGCTAGCAGAAATAAGGAAATAGAAACTAGTTTGTGAGACCATGTTGAGTAGGAGAGACAGCTCTATAAACCTTATTAGCAATAAATTAGGTCTCAAAAGGAGATACTAATACTTTTAGAAGTATCCTAGAAGAATACTTGTAATACACCTGAGCAACAGCTACTGCAACCATATTCTCCTGCAGAATAGAAAGTGCCCACCCTAGTACTCTAGGAAAGAAAGGATCCCTCCACATTGCTGAGGAAGATAAAGACAGAACTCGAAACAAGCGGGCTTCCAAGGAGAGGTTTCTAAAGCATGCCAAGGATGACAGCTCAGCACCCAGTCTGAGAGGTTTTAGTTCTTTCTCACTGACTCTCACAGTGCTACAAGCAAGTTACAGGAAATAGGAGAATACGCTGTTCTTTTTCTTAGCTGGAAAAGAAGAAAGTGGTGTTAAGTCAGGTACAAAGGAACGAAAAAGTTTAAAGAGTAACGAACTGCTCTGCACAGTATTGCACCAGTTTGGATTCAAAATCCATTGGCTGACGAGTACAGCAGATTATCAGATCAACTGTTTCTCCATTCAGTGTGTTATTTCAAGTTATTTACGGCCAAGCTAATAGATGACCTTCCAGGGACTATAATCTGAACCGATGCCCTTTTCTGGCAACACTATGTATGAATTGCAGGACAGTGATACAATCAACTTGCTTGCCATGTGCATCTTCTCCAAACCACCACCTTGCTTAACAAGGCCACTTGATCTCCAGGAGTGCTCTTTGCCTCTACAGCTCAGAGAGGGACAGCTCCACCTTCTTCAACAGGTAAGCGGACATGAGCCTGTTGCCAATGTGAAAGAAGCAACTGATGGAAAGAATAGATATGAGAGCAGACAAGGATCACAAAAGGGAATTCAGAGTTTTATTTCCAAAAAAAAAAAAAGCAATGTAGTGTTGAAACAAAAATCAAGTTCAATTAGTTTTCCTGATTTGAATGGCTACAAAAATAGATTCTACCCAAATCCATAAAGCCAGTTAACAGTACCATAACAAACAAAACCCAAAATTACTCATTCAGATACCACATACAGCAGTCACAGGAATCTAGCATATATTATTTAATTTTTTTTTTTAAAAAGTAAAGTTCTAAAATGTTTCTGTTAAAACTGAAATACCCATACGATTTTAAAAAATTGTACAAAAAATAATTTTAAACCAGTTGGAGGTAACAGTGTGCGTTTATTAAAATCCTGCACCAAGGCAGTAACATTTATAATTTAAAACCCAGCCCAGTAGAAAAGAGAAATGTGCAAACATTTAAAAGTTAGATGTACTCAGAGGCTTGTGGTGCATCAGACCTGGCGATCCACTTCTGTCCTAATGCAAGGCGGGCTCCAAGAGGAGATGTCTCAAATGAGGCACTAAAAGGGGAGGCAGAGGCAGGCATGCATATGCATGCAAGTTGCAGCTCACTAGCCTGCGATGCAGGGAACAGTGGTGCCCTCTCCCCAGGGACGGTTTGCCCAATCAGTAGTGTTACAGCACTCAATCCAATGCCAGAAAGTCCTTGATGAATTCTGGTCAATCTGCTTTGGGATAAAAGAATGCAAAAGCCATTTCAGAAAACAGAAGTTGAAAGCTAATGAGAGCTAATGAGTTGATATACTCAACAGATTATTGCTATGAGCTCTGGCTACCTCTCCATCATGCTTCATGGTAAGATTAAGCATCAGGCAGGAGCCTTCAAAGGCTTTTTATCTCTTCCTTTAAAACTGATGCAGCATATTTACTCATGTGGTACAAGGTGATGAACAGTGCTAGTACATTACACAGGGAGCAGATCTACATCCTGAAAATTCAGACCACAATTCTGCACTATCACAAACCATTTAAATAAGCTGTATTTTACAAACAAACTCCATTCTACTTTCTGCTTCCTTTGACTGCTTCACTGGGCCTGAAATATCCTGAGCCTCACCTACCTCCTCCATTACTTAGTCCATGTCCTAATGGATTTCTTGCCAAATTTCTTTCTGCATAGCTCCTGCAATGACACAAGAAAAGATTCATTATTGCAATGCAGTATCATCCCATCCACTCCCAGCTGCTAACGGAAGACCAGGATTAGGTAGTGTCCAGAGGAAGTGCGCAGAGCAGAGCATGTCAGGCAGTCACTTATCCTTACACACCAGCAGTTACCAATCCCACCAAGCTTCCTGCATCCGTTGCCAACAGTATTCCTTTGTCTACACTTCCGTAGCCCCTGTCACCTGAACATCAGTATTCTAGGGAGACAAGGTAAAGCCCCGCACCCATGGTGGTAGCTTAGCTCTATTGTATAGACAGAATGGGAGCAGAGATACTGAACACGTCCCAGTGACAGTGTCAAGCCAGGATTAAAACTCCAGAGTCCCATCCTCGACCAACTAAGCCCATGTGGCCTGCCCTTAGATCAGTATGGGTTGACACGAATATAAACCTGTATGCGAATACTCAGAGTCCTGTTCCTTTGGGATGTGGGAATGTGATCTCTCCTGCTTTTCGGAGAGAAAGAGACAAAGCATTATTCATAAAAAATGTCAAGGGACAACATGTGAAAGAGAACCTGCCTCTCTTACTATTTCCCTTTGATAGTTTGTGGGACACACACAACCAGATTCCAGCACAAGGATCCCTACCATCATGTTGGGCATCCCCCTGCTTTCAACTAGAAATGCCCTCCCTTGCCAGACCCACCCATTAACAGCAGCAGTTGGTTGATACTCACCCTCTGCCCCCCTCCAGGGTACTCTGGATCTCCTTCAGGACTTCTGGAAAGCAGAGGGTTAAAGCAGTGAGCCAAACCAGAGGAGATCTGCTTTCAGGCAGCAGCCTAGCCACATTCCACCTTGCCTTTAAAACCTGCCTCCCACAATACGGAGGTCAGACCTTAATAGTCTCATTGCCCCTTCAACAGCATGAAGTTTTTACTGAACAGGCTGGCATAAAGGACTGAAGCAGTCATTTGCCAGAGGAAATGTTGCCAGTCCCAGTGTACCAGAGCCCCAAAGGAACAGTCTGTTCCAGCTGTCATTTTACACAAGTCCTACTGGAAAGTAAAGATCCTTCTCTTATCACAGCAGTGAATGCAGCTATGTGGAACAACCCCTGCCTGAGGGTATGACTATCTGTCCAACCTCTCACTTCTCCCGATTCACGAAAACCCACTGTTTCTACCAGTCTTGCGTAATTGCAGATCCCTCGAAACTAAGTACTGGAACACACAAAATTCCCAGCAGCTTTCTTCCTTTCCCACCCAGAAAGGCACCTGCCCTGTCAGTAGCAAGACTTCATCTTACTCACTTTCATCATTGAGTAATGCATGTTCCATCAGCCTCCCAGACTTCCTTTCTAAAAAAAAGAGTAGGAAAGCATCTGTTACCTAACAATATTTTCCCCTTTTCATGAAAACGTGCAGTTTTGGAAACCTGCAATAGAACTGGATTTATTTATTTCCCCCTGTTAAGTACCTTTTGACTTTACTGAATGCTTCACAACTAATCCTTAAAGCCTCTCCCATACTGAACTGTATTTTCCAGCAATACTAGTTTGGCTAACAGAAGATCTCATCTGGAATTTCAGACCTTATCCTCCTACAGCCTCTTCCTTCCAGCAGAAACTATGTTCCATCCTTTCAAGGCAACCTTACCACACACAACTTCCTTTAGAGCTAGCAACTACCATGTCCAGGCAGGTCACAATGTTTCCCTCCTGTCCCTCCTTACTTTCCTCTTTCTTAGGTAGAAAATATCAACTGTAGCAATAGGAAAGATGTTTCAGGTTTACACGTCACCATTTAGTACCATTATCGTTTGCTTACCATCTTCTCCGTAGTCTCCTGAACTCCTTCCTGATCCCCTAGAAAAGGAAAGGAGACAGAAAACAAACACTGACTCTGAGGCATAGGGGTGCAGAGAATTCATGTATATTCTTGGCAGCTACAAGAAGCTCCAGTGCATGCTAACTAATGGTTTGTTGAGCAAGAACGTAGGAAGGGCTTCACCACATGTTGGTGATACAGAAGCCCACAGGCATCAGAGAACATTTCTAAACTTTTGGAATAAAATTCCTATGGGATCTCCATGAACGTCAGACCTACTGCTATTTGCTTATGTTCTAAGAGGAGAGGAGGAACACTGGATTTCCCATCACAGAGCAACAGTTCAGCCTCATCAGTAACACAGAAGTATGCAAGTGTCAGGTGTCAGTCAGACACATCGTTAAGGAACAAGTAAAGCCAGCCAGAGCTTACAGTTTACGACTCTAGCTTAGGGATACCAATTCCAATGCTTCATTACTTTGTCCCACCCAGCTGTACTGCAAGTAGGAAAATCATCAGGGAGAAGGTTACATTTCCTCATGCCAATTTCTTGTAAACAAAGACTTCAAAGTCCTTTGGTTTTGGCTGTTGGTTTTTTGTGATTTTTTGGTTTGGTTTGGTTTTTTAAAGACAACATGCTCTATAAAATACAAAACTTTGTTGGAAACAGTTTGGAAAAGGAGACAGACTTCAAGAACTCATAACACAGGCTTGCTTCTATAACACAGAAGCAGATCTCACTACTCACAGTCAGTGGGCAAGAGTTTTACAGACTTTACCTGGATTTTCTTGCAGCATTCTCTATGCCAGACTTGTTGTGCATATGATTGTTGCTTGTAACTTCGGGCACGTCCACAATGCACCGGGGCTCCACTAACCATTTGGTAGAAAGCGAAAACCTCTCAAACTCCGATGGCGAGATCAGATAGAAACCTACAGATGATTGGGAATTTATAAGCAATTCTCAATTCCAAGAATCCAAAAAAGAACAGATCTCAGCATCCTCTATGTCTGGCAGAAAGGGCATGCATTTCCTCCTATGTAAATGAGAAGGAATCATTGAGGAAGATATTATCCCAGTTTCCCAAGAATTACGTTAGCCTAGAGACTGGGCAATTTAAGATTATGCTGAGTTGTAATTGTGTTGTCCTGTGCTGACAGTTATGAAAAGCAGCAGAGAAAAATGTAAAAACTGAACTACAAAGCAGCAATCCACCTTCATCAGCCATAGGATGTTAGATCCCAGTTTTGCAATTTGAGCATTGAGCCACGGGCATGTATAGGAGGCATAATGCAGCCATTTCCACAGTGACTGCTGCTTAGAGAGCCATTCTCTTGACTCCAGACAAGAGGAGAGTGGCCAGATGAAAGCTTCCTATGGGGCACATCCAACCTGTTAGCTGAAAACCACTGTATTTATTAACAATAATGGAATAAACTCACTTCTGTTAATTCTGATAATTCAAGTGTAAGTACCTGTTGGCAACTGGTACTGGCCAGAAACATATAATGGATATATTTACGTAATATTCACATGCATACACAGCCAGTTCTAAACACTAAGCCCTATAATCCCTTTTCCACTGTCTCAAACACACAACAGAGGCAGATGATATGGGAGAAGCACACCTTACCTTGGCCGTATTTGGTGAAGACGCAGGATGCAATGCCGCTCACATCTTCTTTGCGGATGCAAGGGTAACGGATCTGTAACTTAAGGAAGGGCAGCGAGATGATCTGAATGTCTCCCAGGTTAGTCAGGACAGCCAGGTCATTTTCACTATAATCATCAGTCTTGCAGCTGCCAAAGTTCGCAACCGTCACCTTTCGTACCCTACAGCCTTCCAGGGCCGTCAGCTTGAGCTTCAGTTTGGAGCTAACCTTGGGTAATGTGAATACCTGTCAATAGAAACAAGGCGCTGACATCTCTTTCCTGCACAATGGCAGCTGCCGCACCCCAGGACATCTGCTGCTCCCTCCTTTAACAATGCTTTGATTCACAGTGAATACACACAGGTGTAATCTGAGTCAACCTTTCCCCTGCTCATGGGACAAGAAGTAATCAGCCACAGTCAGTGTTAGAATCTGTTTCTGTTCTGATATCAAACAGTTTTACCCTTCAGTCTGCAAACTGTATTTCTCCCCTAGTTCTTTCAAAACCCCTCCATATTTGGCTATAAATTATTACTGAAAGAGAAAAAGGTTTACACTGTGTGCTCTTCCTCAGTAAAAAGCCAGGGCCAGCTTATAGCAAGCTACTTCAAGTCTTCTCTTCTACGATGACTAGTTAGTGTGCAAAACAAGAAGCTTTTTAGTTGCTTCACAGAAACGCTTAACAATTCCTGCTTATATACTAACCACAGCAAAAGTCCTTTCCCAAAAGCAGAAGCAGCCTTGTCCAAAGAGTATAATGTAATATAGGAATACAATTTCTGTGATCAGCATGTGCATCACTATGCTGAATATCCAATTTGTCAGCACACACCTGATTTATGGACACCCCAAACAGAAGCACTGCCCCAGGGGTGTTATTCAGGTACAGCAGAATGAGCACTCCCAAGTGCACCTTTCCACTGAGCACTGCCCAGTGCTTTCGCAAGTTTTATGCACAATCCATACACACCTCCTGGGTGATACTTACCTTAAATTGCTCTTCAGAAACCACCAGCAGTTGATGGCTGCCTTGCATATCAGGACTCTTAGAAAGGTCATGTGCTACTTCTAGGGGTTCTGGGAGGGGAGTGCTGCGTCCATCCAAGACAAGTATACCCACAACAGGAGCCCTGTGCATCAGCTGAATCTCTTTGGCTAGACAAGCAAGATAAGGAGGAAAATAAACAAACAGAAAAACCAAACAGGAGTCTAATCAGAGACACTATGTTAGAACCTCACTCATATTCTCTCAAAGCTGGAGACCTATACAATGTGGCTATTGAAACCCTGCCTAAAAAGATTTAGTAGTTAAAGAGTATTTGGACTGAACTGGTTCATGTTAAACAGTAACTATTACTACATAAAGATAGCAGGTCCAGCTGTCAGAATAAGGTACATGTGCACTGAGGCTTGATGGTAAACTTCAATGACAGCTGACACAAATTGAAATTTCTTAAGTCAGTAGGAAATGAGGCTAAGGTATGTCAGGCAGTGCTGGAGCTCACTTACCCTTCAGTTCAGTTGCTGCAGTGAGCATTGCTTAGCTCAGACACTGTTACATTTAGCTCCACTGATAAACAGTGGTAATTGAGCTACCTTGCTTTTCGTATGCAACTCTTGGTTATACTAGTGATAGCTCAGATCCATTAGGATCTTGCGTTCACACAAGGCATACTTACCCTGCTCTGCCCTGACAGGTTCATCCATCCTCCTCTCTGCTGGAGGAACACGTAAACAGAAGGCGTAGACTGTACCTCCATTGGTGCCTGCCCACAAGGACGGGCAGTGGCGCGAGCCTGGAGCAACAAGAAGGCTCATGAGAAGGCACTACCTGTGACATCCTTGGATAACTGCTTTCCACTAGCTATACACATTCTCCCTCTGTTTATACCCTAAATATCTTTATATTATGGCAGACTTGCCAGGGAAACGACAGGCTCTTAGCACTTCTTTTCCCAATACATCTCCATCAGCAGCTTTGATGAAGGACATGGCATGTGAGTAAAGGGAACAGAGTGCTGTTTCCATCAGAAACCACAATTGCTGCATCCATTTTTCATGTATTTATATCACATATGAGCAGAGTACATTTGTGCATAATATCAGTTTGGGCTCTGATGCACAACCAGCCACCACCCTCACCAAAATTAAAAGGCTCTGCTGGGGGGAGGGGTGAACTTTAGAGTAACAAGACAAAGAAAAGCTTATACAAAAGAGTCAGATACCATTCCAGCACATTTGAAAACCATACATAAAGGCTGCATCCATAGATGAACTACTAATTGCCTTGGATTAGCCAGCAGCCAGAACAGCTAGATAACAATTCTGCATGACAACATATGCTCTTGTTCTATATTAGTTTTTCAGCATAGCACAAAGTAGGACATAGGAGGTGCCAAATTTTCCTGGCAGTAAATTCTAATACCTTCCTTGGCAGGAGGAGGAAAAACCCATTTGGAAGAAGAGAGAGATGCTTTTTTCTACTCACTGTCTCTCAAGAAGGTATCAGCAAAATATAAGGTGCGCACAAAGCCAGTGAAAGAGTCTTCTGCAGACCGGGCTTCAATCTTCCGCTGGACTGGAGCCAGTTCCATTTCCTGCAATGCGTCTTGGTCAAATTTGGCATTTGCTTCTTGCACCTTCAAAGAGAGGACACGTTTTGTCAGTCAGGCAAAGACATGGCAGGGAAGAGAGACAGTAAGAGTGGCAGCAATAGAAAGGGAAAGCACCATCATACCAGTGAACAGGTATATTCTGCATAATTAACTACAGACAATACGTTTTCTCTAAAAGTGTGACTATTTTATTAACAGATAGCAGCATCAGAAGTTGCTAGTTTTAACCCTTATACCAGTAGCTACTGATACTATAGCAGGACTGCAAACCACTTCCTGCTCCAGGACCCCAAAAAGGTGGGCCCCTCACCTCTGAGGCATTTCCACTACCTCCTCGTCGCTTCCTACTAGACACCCGGCTTCTTCTGATCCGCCTGAATGATTGACGGAGGGACTTCTTCAAGGATTTCACCCGAGACAGTGGGCCTTCTAAGGCCAGTTGGTCACTGGGATGCAGTGTACACCTGAAAGAGGGAGACAGCAGGCAGGTGGTCACTGTCTACTGGGTGGCAATCCCTCCCAAGAGTCCAACAGGACACATACAAATGTTGGAACATGCTTATATATTCTTGAAGATCTAGAAGGACAGAGTCCAATGAGGCACAGCTGCTTGCTACACTGACTGCTCTTAAGAAATCGCTTATCATAACTTGCTTTGTTAGCAATTCCAGGCTATCTTTAACAGAGGATTACCACAGACCTCCTGGAAAGGGGATACTTACTTGACAAAGACCAGTCGTTTCTGCTGGTGATCAAAAAGCCCAAAACCATGACTAGTACCAAAGGCCACAAGCTTCCATTCAGAGTGAAGGGCCAATGAGGTGACCACAGCCGGTGGCTGACATTGGACAAGGACAAACGGCTGAAAACCAGCCTCAAATCGAACAGGTCCATCTCGAGTCTTTAGTTTCTCGTGACCTTTCCATCGATAGCCCTCTTGGTCCTGCAGGAGATCTGCTTCAGCATGGTCCACAACATGTTCTGCATCTTCGTCATTCAGTTCCATCACCAGTACCTGAAAGGAAGAGGACACTCTTTGCTACAGTTTTTACAAGTCAAGCAGTCCTCCAAGCTGCAGCCTTCTCAGCAGCTGCAAAACTACAGTATGTCTCAGGGCTGATAAATAGCATTAGATAAAGTCTAAAAATACAGATTAGAGAAAGCAGAGAATTGTGAAACAACTTTTTCAGCAACTAGATCGATTTACCACTATAGAAGTTAGTATTTCAAATTTTAACACAACTCCAAGTTGCACTGTGACGACCTGTGCTAAAAGCAAGATTTACAATGACTGTTTATATTTCAATACCTGTCCTGCTGTACCAGCTACAGCCAAGTACCCACTGTATTTACACAGGTAGATCTTCTGGATCCCAAGTCTAGGATCATCACTGTAAGGGTCAAAGGTACCAACCTAGGTAAGAGAAAATACACAGTGTCTGGTCTCTGCATATGCATTAACTGGGACAAGAATCAAAACACCTCAAGTTTTCAGAAAGCTTCCACAAGCAATAGCTATCTTACTTTGCGAAGTGGAGGCCATTCGTCCTCACCCAGGGTGTTCATATTGTCATTGGGATCAGCATCTGTGAGAAATACTCTCACTGTGCTTAGTTTATAAAGGAGATGCAAGCAGACACCAGATGCATCCCAAAACCGCACAGTGCCATCTTCATGCCTGTATGGGGAAGGGTTACAGAAACACACATCATACAGGAGAACAGCAAATCACCCAGAGGAGGATGATAAAACAGAGGGGGCAAAAAAAAAAAAAACCACAACCAAAGACTAAACCACACTGCTTACAAAAGCCCTGAGCTGTGCCAACTTAGAGCTTCAAGAGAAAGATATTTGGGGGGGTTTTGTTGGGTTTTTTTGTGGAGTTTGTTTTTGTTTTGATTTAGGTTGTTGGGTTTTTTTAATCCAGTTTGTTCCTGATGATCTGACACCAGTGTACAATTTAAGATTACTCCAAAAAGCACTGAAAAGGAAGAAAAGCTTAGCATACAGAAGAACAACTCATCCTGACAAAAACACTATTACTGGGAAGGAGGGAAAGAACTCAATCTTTAATCTTAGTTCTCCGGGTGAAAGCTGGTAACATTCTTCCAATATAAGGACTTCCAATGACTTGCTGCATCAAGAGTGAAGTCGGAAGAACAGCCCACTGAAATTCTTAAAAGTGCTTTGAAAAGAAACTGATACATTTTTATGCAATGAGACAGTCTCTTGCTAGCTGCTTCCACCACTTCGCTAGATCTGTTCATACTGATCAAAGCAGACAGGAGTCCAAGCAAACCTCTTTTCTGAGATTCAGACCAGTGTAAGGTAACAGCGGGGTAAGCTTCAAAACCTGCAAGACTAAGCTCCGCTTTTACATTGCTCCCTTTGAACTAGTCTGGATTACTGCCTGGACTTCTACACTGACGTTTGGTGGGGGACATGGTGGGGCAATAGATAACACATCAGAACTACAAATAAGCCAACTTTATAGGTTAGCTGTGGACATCACAACCCGTTTGCTCAGAAGTAGTAGAACCAGGTAGATTTACAAAGCCAGCAGCCCAGCTTTGAGAGGTTTTATTGTGAAGCTGCAGTCTTCTTCCTACAAGATGAGCCAACTTTAATCTCATGGGAAAGCCTCAGGTGGTTCAAAAGGAAGAACAGAAACTGGAAAGGGCTCCTTGATTGTTATCAGTTAAGTACATACCCTGTTAGAAGCAAGTCCCTCTGCGGAGGATCTGGAGCTACATTCGTGCCACCATCAATCGGCCACGGCTGCAAATACATTAAGGGAAGACTGTGACTTCCTGGGCAGTGACAGTGTGAAGAGAATATGCAGTCAGCTGGAGAGCATGAACTTCAGTGCAAGGGGCAGTGAAAAGAGTCCACGCTGTTAGCTTTTGTTTGGATTAGATGTTCCTGTTCTGACACCAGCTGTGCTTTTTAGAAGATATTCTACACATTTCCTCAAGAAGCTGTGCAGAAAGCTTCATGCTTCTAAACGAAAAGTTTGTTACGACTGACAGCTGGGAACGCTCAGACTTTCCTTCTAGCTTGTCAAAGCCTGAAAAAAAAAATCACATTTTAATCCCCCAGTGTGAGTTACTGTATTGGTGGTGCTCTGGGAAAAAGCCTTTCTCGACCCTATTAAGAGGCAGGACAACGTCTGTTGGGACTCATCCCTCCACACAGAGTCAGCAGCGCAGACCACCCACATTCTGAGCAGTCATGCTGTTCTTAAACGCATGGGAACACATGTACATTTAAAGCTGCCATACCATATTCGAGTAGTGAATGTTCTGCTTGCTCCCAGCACTGATAATCCTCTCCCACAGTTTCAGTGGGATGTTGGAGACATGGTGCGAGCAGGTGATGGCTGAGCAATGGAGAGAAGCCAGGTACGGAGGATGGACTGCTGGCCAGCCTGCAGTTTTCAAGTCTATAACTACCAGCTCTTCTTCTGCCAGCACCACCATAGCAGAAGGGTCATCAAACTCTGCAGAAATGAGATTCACTGAGGCTGAGAAAAATGACCATCCAAGGTTAATAGAAACAAGCTTCCTGTAAAGCTTATTTGAAAAATGTTATCACAGAGCTCTACACAAACATTTTTGTTGGCAAAACCTCTAAATGCTTCTGTGTTAACCAGGCCTATTGAGGCACTAATATTAATAGATTTCAAGATACTAGCAGATTCACTGCAATTCATGTTTCTTTACACCACTCCTGGGACTGTCAGAGTGACTTTTTATAGATTCCACTGCAGAATTAAAAATTCGTTAACAACATACACGGCTAAATAACACAAGCTCATGTTCACCACTGTAACAGCCACAATTCAAAGGACTTTACCTATGGCTAATTAACAACATGGGGTGGACAGACATGCATACACCCCAGCAGTGACCCATTTAGTACTGTGTTAGGACCACAGTCCATCTAGGCTAAGCTGCTTAAACACAGTAATGCCTTGGGTTCTGCAGAATGCTTCTCTGCTTGAACTGACAAGTATTTACAGTTCAGCTCTCTTACTTTTCATTTTCCTTACTTCTCATATGTTGTGACACATCCTCTGGACTTTCTTTCTTAAAGAGTGTGTACATCATTTAATATATAGTCATGTGTATATTAGACAAGATTACAAACAAAAGAAATTTGTTAATGTAACTTTACAGATGACACCTGACACAATCAATAATTAAGATTTTTCATTGTAACTAGAATTAAACTGAAAAAAAAATTAGTCTACAAGGACACTCTTGAATAATGTTTGCAAGACAACCACAACAGTAACTGGTGCGGAAAACCAAAACCACAAATCAGTTCATACCAATAACGATTAACACAGCTACAGAAATCTAAGTGAAAGCATAGCTATAGTGTGTGCGTGGGGGGGTGACAGTGAGCCATAAGTAAACAAGCAGCTTTGCACTGACCTTCCTTGCTAACCTGTACTTTTACTTCCCTTCTTTAGTTGTTTGATTACCTGGAATATACTTGCAAGAAGGCACGTCTATAAGCAAGCACATACCAACGCTGTTCACTCAGCAAAAATTGACTTCAAGTAATTAGTACTTGGCACCATTCTAGTTAGACACCCAAAGTTTCACCTCTGACTAGCCACGGTCATAACACAAAACTAATTAGTTCAGTTTCTTCATGGAAAAAGTGTTTTATATACAGTTTTACTTTGCTTTCTTCCATGCAGTCATTTGCAGTTGCCTACAGGACTTCTGAATAGAACAAATAATATCATACCTGTACTGTATTATGTACGATCAGCCCTACATTCTGACTGCTACCAATATTAACCAAATATACTGTTTTAACAATATTCTTTTTCCTGCAAAGGCACACATCCAAGCTTATTGGTTATGGCAAGAATCTGTTTTAAGCTGCTGAAGTAACAAGCATACTAAAATTTGTCATGACTGCCATACACTCATCCACCTGCTAATTTAAAAAAAAAAAAAAGAGAGAAAACAGGAAGGGCTGGCCTTTTAAAAATTGTTTCCACAGCATATTCAGGGTAGTGGAAAGTCACCAACTACCACCATGCTGCAATGCATAAGCTTTGTGCTTATTAAATTAAGTGGCTTTGGTACACAATTAATACCTTCGTATTGCCATTGCAGGGAAGACTGCTTAAGGGCAAACAAGGCAAGCTACGTAGATCCACTAAGCTTAGGCAATCAGCCACAAGGAAGCTTGTCAACCACAGAAACCTCATTTTATTGTAAAAAAACTTCCTCATCTAAGTGCAACAGCTTCAGCTTCCTGTAGCAGCTCCTGTCTGTATGCACTAGAAGTCGTGTTAACTAGTTAATTCAATCCTTGGGAAGTATAAATATAAAGCCTGTTAAGTTCAGTTACTTCATCCTAAATGACTTCTAATCGTATCCAGGAACTGAACTTTAATTAGTTAATCTCTTACCTAAAAAAACCCTCAGATTTCTTTCATCTTTAAGACTTTTGTTCCATCATCTAGAATCTCAGCTCTGACAACTTCATAGAAAGCAAAAGAGTCTAGTTTCTTTAATGATAAAAGCTAAACAGTATCTCAAGTTTAATGGCATTGTTAAGCTTGAAGGTTCTGCACATTTGGAAGACACTTATAAAAGGCAGTGTTGTGTAGGGAAAATCTAGAATAACAAACATATGTAGGCACTTCATCTCAGTCACATTCTGTCTATTTCTTTACTGGTTTTTCAGTGACTTGCGAGGGTCTGTTAAGGTCTGGGGACAGAGGCGGGGAGGAATCCAAAAGCTGTTTCTTTATGCCTACTTTCACAAGATGGACATCCCCCGGATCCATGGTCTGCTTTGTACAATAGGCCAGAAGGAGCCAACGTGCATCTACATATCTGAATGCCAATGCCTGCACAGTGTGTAGCTGGGAGCTGTCACCACCACCCCTGGCAGTACACAAGACAAATAGGTTTGGAAACTAGTCTACTAGGCTAGAAACTAGTCTACAGAAAGCCTGAGAAGATTCAGTAACAGAAGATTTGTCTACAAGTTCCTAAAAAGCATCTGGACTTCTGTGATTTGGTCTGATCCAACTTCCAATACTGCACATTTGTGGAGCTTGAAATAGCATTTTATACCAGAAGCAAGAACTACACCAGCATTAGAGAAACAGTTCTTGGGGAAAAACCTTTACAATTCCATGAAAAGAAAGAATATTACAGCTACTGTGGAAATAAGGGCAACAAAACTCTTCAACAAAAGCAAGAATCTGACAAGCTCTAAGCAAGCTGTGGAATGAGTGCTATTCAGTTTTAGAACTGTTTACATTCATGTTCACCAGCAGTAAGTAAATTAAGTTCTCTATATACTGACCCTTGGTTCTATGTCACCCTTTGCTGATTTATTACCCAGAGCCCTAGTCATAAATACAGATAGTAATTAAAAGAAACAGTGTCTCACTGGGAGTAGATTCTGCTTTTAATTATTGACTCCTTTGAAGTGCTATTTCCAAACAGCAATATTGAGATCCTCATTTCACGACCTGGTTATGTCCATCTTACACAGACGTGAGCTTAAGTGATCTTTTCTCATTAATGGCGTAAATTAATTTTTTGAGGAATGTATGGCATTTGTAGCTAGCCCATTTTACACTTCACTTTTAAATCTCAAATCTCTTTTATGGTTGGACTCAATCTTAAGGGTCTTTTCCAACCTAAATGATTCTGTAATTCTCTGTTAAAGTCTCAGAAAACCCCCAAACAACTGACCTCCTTATCATTTCATATGCTATTTATTCCAGGCAGATTTCCACATGCTTACACAGCTATTCTAATTCCTCAGTAATGCTCTTTCATCACATACCTGCAGTAGGCTCTGAACTGAAGATTATAAAGAAGTCTATCACCCGTGATGTGAAGTCAAAGGCTGTTTGCTGACTGCCATGGACAACAGAGATACTGTGCCGGTCACCATAGCTAGCCCGGGGCATCCCTCCTTGGAATATAATGTAAGGAAGCCTTAAGAGAAAGACAGAGTTAGAGTGGTGTATGTTGAAGTAAGGAGTAAGCAAAATTTCAAAGACATGAGGCAAGTCAAACTTCGACAAAAAATTCTTATTATGTTACTCTAAAGGGCTCTTACAATATTGCACACTGCACCGTGACTGACTGTTTAAATGACTTTAAACAGGTGAGACACCACGGACTTACCCATTTTTCGTTGTCTGCCAATAGATCTTGGAGATGGCCTTGCAAGGAAAAGGACCTAAGAGAATAGAGTTATTTGCCATAATTCAAGAAGTGCATCTTTATATTAAGAAGTTTATTATTCTGCTTCACCTAGGTCACCTCAGCCTCCAAGTCAAGGGGAGCCACCTGAATTAGTAGGCACCACCACCACCTCCCCAGACCAAGCCACATCAGACAACAAGTCTTCTGGGACACATTGACCACAGTACTCCTCAGCAAAACAAGGCTTAGACTCAGGGTAAGTTTTGAACTACATTGCCGATGGCTAACAGGGAGTGGAAGTGCTGTTGTAGAAGCTGATTAACTAGAAAGGATTGTTAAACACACAGACATTCCTGAAACTAATGTAAAGGTGATAGAGCTTTAGAAGCTTCTATATGCTTAAAAAGATGAGGTCATCCCCATTGGATGGGTTTCAGCAAATCAGAGGCATCATTTCATCACTGCTCAGGTCAACAAAAAGTACACTTAGCTCACTATTAATTACAGAAGATCCAAGCAACTCCTGCTGAACAGAACACTTGAACTAAAACAAAGAGCTGAATCACCAAAACCCTCCTTCATAAAGGACATAAATTAGTGTCAACACATTTTCTCTCCATATTCAGGACAGACCTCAACATTGTAAAGGAGTTTAAAATCCAAGACCAAAAAAAAAAAAAAAAAAAAAGAGTGAAATCCCTTAAGTCTAGGCTCACAATCCTTTCAAAAGGTAGCTCTGCATTTTGCCGTTAGAATTAAACAGTGGCGAGAACACAACTTAAGTGTCCCAGACAAGCTCAAAACGAGTTTGCATTTAGATGAATACGCAACCATTAAACCTCACTTACTGACCATAAGGCACAAGGTTTTCCAGAGGCTCAGGCTGCCTGTTGTCGCTGGATACTGGCCACTGGGTGTAACTTCCATCGTAGTGACAACTAATGAATTTACTGCCATCCCTCTGCCAGTAGAGGTTCTCCAGTTGCTGAAGAGAAAGACATACAATGACAGCTCTCCAGAGGGCTGTTAACCCCCCCAAAACCAACACATTCTTACTAAAAAAGAAGCCTTATCTGGCTCTCCCTGCACCTACTTGTCTTCAGGTGCCCTGAGAGGAGAGCCCTTCCTCCTCTGCTGAACTGACTCTGGATTGAATTAATACCTGGCTGCCCAGGAAATGGTGTGTCACTTTGTTATTCTGCAGGTCCCAGAGGACAATCAAGCCCCTGCTATATCCAATTAGGATCTGGTCAGGGTTCTTAGGATGTTCCCGAAGAGCTTCCACCAGTTCACATGATCGCCTGTTACAATAATCTTCCGGTACCCTACAGAAGTAGAAAACCAAGAAAAGTTTATTCCATAACCTAATATGACTGTAATAATACTTAAGGTATAAGAATGAGAAATTAAGCAACAAAAAGTTCAAACAGATGAGAATAAGTAAAGTCTTTCCAAAAATCCTTCAACCAGCAGAAAAATTTTATGTAAGACATCACACCAGGCCTGACACATGAACATGCATCCAGTCCCATTTTCTTCAGGGAAAACCCAAGGTTTACAATGAATTCCAGGACTGCATCCCAGGAGTATAAAGACAGTCCAAATCACCCACCCTATTCTCATGCGGCCCTTACAGAATAAAGGTAACATGGAAATGTTGGTAGGAAGCAACAATGATATGAATTAGGACAGTTTTTAGCAGCACTTGACTCTCCAGAGTGACAAGATCCTCATTTGGACAAAGCAGTCTCAGAAGTTCTGCCAATAGTCAAAAAAAAAAAAAAGGGGGTAATTACAGCTAAGCATAACAATTTTTGCAAAAGTAAACAAAAGGGACAGAGCAGAAGGTTTGCAGATTTACTCCAAGTGTCTCCTGCATAGTTCTGCCTATATGCTATACCTCCACAGTGGCAGTACTGGGTTGATCAGGACAGAAACTGTTACTTAACACATACCAGGACGAAAAGTTACTTTCACAGGAGTCATGCAGATTTGGACAATGCTTAACACAACAGAGAGGCCCCAGTACATAATCTAGGGTGACATTTTAACAAAGGATATGCCTGCTAATGGGATTCCACCTCTACACAGCAGTGCCTGTTTGCTCACTCACCGCTGCAGCACAGCCTCAGAGGTTATGGTCCTGTCCTCTAGCACTCTGAATGATGGAAGCTCCACTACAAAGATGTTGCCACTCTCTGTGCCAAGATACAGGACTTCCCGTGAGGAATGGGGAAGGACAGCTGTTATCTGCGTGGCACTCGGTGGTGACCTGGGGAGGCAAAGAGACTTGTCAACGGCATGCAAAAGACTATCGCTACTGAACTTGAGAGAACTAACAACTCAACAGCAATATTTTGAGCCAGGCATAATTTCTTTGAAGAAGGAAAACACTAGTTTGAAGATAAATTATGTCAGAAGACTTTTGAGCAGTGCGTGGACAAAGACCCTGGCACCTTTTTACAGAAGCCTCTCTTATTAAGTGTCCCCACAGGAGCTAAAATTAGCTCACTCAAAACTGGCAAACAATATTTTAAACTCTGACTTAAGGGATGCTTAGATTTACTTAACATTTACAGCTCCTGTACACACAGAAGCGGATGCACAACATTAAAAAAATATATCATCCCTTACATCAGTACAACACACCAAAAATGTGGTCTCCCGGGCCCTAGCCAATATCCGTTTGGTTTCCATGGGTGCCCCTTTAATGGATTCACAGGAGCAAGAGTCTGTAAGAACAGGACAAACTCTAGCTAGAATAGCAGAATTTTCTTACTTGCTTATCCCCAAACTAGCTCAAAAACACTCTTCCAGATTACCCAGGTGGCCCTTTCAATGTGAAGCGGTGCTCCTCCCGCAGCTCAGATGCTCCACTGTGCTGCTTCAAACTCCAGAGATGCAAGCTGTTATCATCTAGCAATGTCACCAGCTGGCACTACAAAACCACAAAACAAGGTTTTTTTTCAGAATCACAATATTAAATGTAACACAGTAAATCTAGCAATAAAGTTGCTGCTGTTCATAATTCTCTGCTAAAACAGCACTGAGGAGCCAGACATGGTTCTTCATAGCAGTGGGTATATACTGCAGCAATGCTGTTAGCTAACAGCGAGGGATGGTCGGGGGAGACACGAAGTAGCCTAAGGGCTGAAAACCCTCTTACATAGGACAAAGGCACAGGTTATCACTGAGGGGGATGACAAGGCTTTAGGCTCTTGAAAGAGATCAGCCTGTGCTGTAAAGCTGAGCCAGGCAGCTGCAGGCTGTTAGCTCACCACCTTCTCGCTCAGCATGGTTTGCTGAAACACACCCCAGCTTTGGGTGGGGCTGATACAGTCTACTACACCACACTCCTTGCATTCTTCATGTCCAACCTCATTCTGGAGGGTTGTGTCAGAGTCCTTTTATGAGCCCAGCCCTGCTGGCTGGATGTTCAAATTGAAGCATTTTACCTGCTGAAGCCACACCTGGTGAAACACTCCCCATGGGAGTTTCAGCTTATACCATTAGTTAAGCAAACAGACACCCAAAACCACCTCAAGAATTAAATCCCTCTCATAGAGAGGCCACTCATGCTATACTGGGGGCATCAGGCAAGAAAGTATGTGGCCAAGACACCAATCTGCCAGTCAAGGGAAGGGAAAGTGGTTAGACAGCCACCAGACATTTGGAAAATTGTGCCTTCTTATTTTTAGTTTGTGGCAATAACTGTTCAGCAATCCCCAGGAGCAAGATTCAATACCCCAAAACACAAAGGCAACAAGCTTAACAGCGGGTGAGGTCACCAGTACTATTCTGAACTTCTGAAAGTAATTAAATCAGTTCAGCAGCAGCTACTGTTCTATCTGTTCTGCAGAAGAAAGACCACTCAGTCCTACTGAAAGAATAGGGGCTGCAAAAGGTGAAGGAAGTTCTCACTTCAGCAGCAGATTGTCTGAACTATTTTGGCCTTATTACCATTCCCAATATGTTGCTTGAGATAAATGACTAATAGTTACAAATAAAGCTACTCCTAAGTTTTACTGAGCATCTCCACAGCAACAAGTGCTGCTGAGAGCACAAAATACACTGGGATAAGCATTCCCAACCAAGCAGTGTTTGAATATACTTGGTAATAAGAGCTCAGTCGCCTGGAACAAACTCAACACCTGTTTAAAAGAGGTCTACATAAGTCACAGAGGGACTGAAAATACACTTACCTGATCAGGTATAAAGTGAATCTGCATTACAGTATTGTTTTCTTCATGTAAACCCATGAACTCCACCCCAGGAGCACCATATCTGAAGAATTTGTTGAGGATCTACAGTATTTAAGATGACCCACAGGTACAATTAATAGATAAGAAGCTTGCTAGCAAGCAAGATGAAAAGAGATTAGTTTGAAACCATGTTTTACTGTTAGCAATCTGGACTGAAAAGAACCAATGCAAATCTACTTTGATTTTATATGCTTGTGGGCTGTTACACAGGCTATAGGAGAACACTGAAGTTTACTTCATCCTTTGAGCATATGCAGAAGAGGTTCCTGGACCCTGTTTTTTCTCAGAGATGTTTAGTGGTTTCCCAGACACTACAATCCTGCTTAACTAATTTGTAACCAAGAGACAGATGGCTACCGCCCGCATGTGGAGTCCAGCCTCTGAACACAAACAGCACCAGGAATGAATGATTAAGCAGGCAGAGAGAGCACCAACTTTTCCTTTCTGGGCTGAGTGATATCCCTGTTTTACGGCTTGCCTAACTGGTACTGTGCCATGGGAATCACCTTAGTGCCTCGCATATACACAAAAATCAGGCTAGACATCATTAGCTAAAAAAAGAAAAAAGTCACTACCTTCAATGTTTAGACCTTTAATGCCTGGACAGTCAAAAACTCTGGAAGCTGAAAGCATTTCTGACTTCAGTTTTACCCTTTCAAATAGAATTGCTCTAAAAAAAAAAAAAAGGAACCCTGCCCCAAATATTTAAACAACCCTGGAATTTACAACATGAAGGATTGCTAAACTTAGGCCAGATCCAGTCTGACCTTCTGCATAGCAAGAGCAAAGAATTTCTAAATGCATCAGCTCAGCTTCTGTTTGAGCTATAGTTCAGCTCTTAGCGAGATAATCCCATTCTGATCAGATCAAAATCACTTCAAACCTAGGCAAACTGTTCCAATAACCCTTGATTGCAAATTTATACTTAGTCTAACTTTTCACAGTGTCTTCAAAGTTGCATATTCTGATGGGTCAGAGAAATCTAGCCAAAGTTGTTCAAAAGAATACAGTTTGATGGCTCCTGATCGTGTTCCAATGGCCATAAGGCGGAGAAATGGGCTATAGCCCAGTGCACTGGGTTGATGAGGAAATCCATGTTCCACAGTCTGGTAGAGAGAAAGAAAAATCATGATCAACAGCATGTTACATGGGCATTATTTTATACAGATAAAAACCAGAAGTTAAATATGGCAGTCAGAAATAAAGCACTGAATGGCAGCTTTTTCTGCTGAAAAGTGTTCAAACACAGGTTAGATTTACTGAACAATTGCCTAAGGTTTAACCTAATCCAAGAACCCCTGGCTCCGCAGCCAGGATATGCACGAGTGTAACAGAAATGAAAGAGAAATATTCTGAAAACAGTAACCCAAGCAGGAATTTATGTTAAGATTATAACTAACTCTGCATAAGCACAGCTTACTCAGTCACCACAATACTTTTCATCGCTCCACATCAACTCTAGTTCTGTAAACCAACTGCTCAGCACAATTTCAAAGTCCGACACAAATACTGCATATTGTAAGGTCAGCTTTATCTGCCAAATTCCACACAGGTCAGCCTTCATGACCTCCTCTTGTTGATTGACATCAAGAAATGATGCAAAGCTATGAAGAACTATTGAGTGAACATCAGTGCTCATCAAGAAAACTAAACAGATTTCCCCTATGGGGCAGTCAGGAAAACTAATGTAACCGAAATCCATTTTCCAGACGTAGCACAAGGAACACTGGAATTTAATGAGAGCAAGAGCCTGCTAGGCCACCTCAGACTAATTCAAAGCCATTTGGTAATAAAGAGATGTCAGTCACTATCGTAGGAACCAGTGTGGTCTTTGTGGCTTGGTCTTAGTGGCTTCCCTAAAGTAGAATTTACGCTGCACCAAGAGCAAGATTTGGACCATGTTGTACCCACCACACTTAGCATGGTCAATGCATTTACACACTATGGAATAATATTCTGCCATACTTGCAGGATGCAACCAAGCTGCTTGTAAAATAGCTCAGTCAAGTTTTTAGAAGTGCTAATGTACAGCTATTATCATTGTTTAAACAAAACAAATATGCATGAGTGTTCAACAACATATAGCCACGTAAAGAAGGATTTGTGTGCCCAAAGATTAATAGGGCTACTTCTTGGGAAACATTGTTGTCCTTACAATCCCAGCTTCTGGAAAATATGTTCTTCTAAGGCAAGCTGGTCAGCTACAGAAAATGAATTTGTTATAAAACAGCCTGAGGACCACTCACACACAAAGAAAAAAGAAAGAATAAGCAGAGAACCTTCCATCTACAGAAGCAAGCACTTGCACCTCACTCTCATCATGTCTTTGAGACAGAGCTACCACATCACTTGGCTTTATGGTTTATTCAACCTAAAAGTAACACCTGGACTTTATTTCCTGCATAGCGATTTCCCAACTTAATCCCTTGCAGGAGAATCAAATAAAGCCAGTTTCAGTTCTGTGGTCACGCCATTAGCCTGAGGTGCTCCCAGCTGCTACAAAGTAGTTTAATGCCCTTTTACTGGTCCTGCTCAAAAACACAGGCACAGGCGGATACGTCTGACTCCATAGTCTGCCAGATTGCTTCAGTTTTAGCCATTTGCTCGTAAATTGTAAAAATAGGCGTCCTTCTTCTAAACCATCATTTATCCCAGTCTGAGGTCCTATTAGGGGAAGATGAGCCATTTTAGAAGATATAAAATCGGAAATACTGAAGCATTTCCCAATTTTCTGCTTGCCAACTCATAAGACTGGGCAAAGGAACAGTTACTCATTTTTAACCTTTTATATGTAGTAAATCAAGATTAGTGCTCTGGCTCCAAGATCACTGAGTTTATTTCCCTTTATGATAACTTAATCTCCAGCCTTACTTATTTATATTCTAAAAAGGTAATTTAAGTGTTAAGTTTGTGTTATTAAAAATAAATTTTGATAAGTCAATCTTTTTAATGTCACCCTTGAAGTTGTTGCTAAGCAGTCTTTGCTTAGCTATACATATAAAACTTCCTAGAAGAGACAGTATGAAATTAGGAATTTATCTATGGACTCAGAATTGGAAAGGGACAGTTTTCTAATCCAGCACAGGCAAAGAGGAATTTCTCTGTACCATCATAGCTACTGGGACAACACAGAAAAGCTTCCTAGTTGTCAAAGTTGTGGGAGCATGATACTATGGTAACACAGTTCTGGGAAGAAGATTCAAGGTAACACGTTATCTTGACAACAAATCAGACATTTAAGTGAATCAAGTGTAGGGCAATACACACCATTCCACTCACCCCCAAAACAGAGTGAAGAACTCATCAGGGAGACACCAGTGTAACTCCACTGTTAGTTTTAGCTTCAACTTGTTCACAGTTGCTGCACTGTCATGTCATCAGCACAACTAGGTGCCATTTTCAATGAAACATCAATTAGAAACTGTGTTTATTCTGAGATTTCTTGCAGCCCAGAAGATAAGGCTTTAGCCATAATTCTCATAATAGAAAACCATGATTTATACAATTCTGTAGTGCTTGTTAGGATGCCGTTAATACTAGCCTTAATATTGGCCTAATTGTATCTTGGTTTTTATGTGTTAATTTGTAAATACATTAGACAAGTCAATAAAAGCTTTAATTTTCAAGTAGGAGACCTATGAACTGCATAACCAAGCACGTACCAACCAGTCCTGATAATAGGAGGGTAATTTTTTCCACAGGTTTTCCTTCAACAGAAAATTGGAAGTACCCTCCCATCCCATAGACAAATTTGCAAAAGCTACAGTAACTATTACATCCAGGAGTAAACTGTTCGTAACAGAAGACCACTGCAGAAAAATAGTACCACATGCAGAAGGACAAGAGGAGAGTATCAGTAACAACCACAGTGCATTACCCAACTGCTTATGCAGTAAAGTAAACGTACGGGCGGCTTTTTGGCTGCATTTGACACCACCAGGGCCAGGCATTCACATTCACCGTACTGATTACCCAGATCTCTTTCTTGCACTTATTTATACACAGTCGTTAAATCACATCAAGTCAGCTTTTCAGCCGGCCTCCTTCCCTCCCCTCTCTCAGGCAGCCTTCATCAGCCAATCCTTTCACCTGCTCAGCAGGTAAACCCAGCAAGGGGGAGCAAGGGGGGCAGAAGAGGTTACAATGGAGGCTTTCAGCAGAGCTGAAATAAGAAACTAGAGTGCCCACAGTGTGCCTTCGCTCCTCAAAAGGGCCTTTGTTTCTTTGAGGAAAGGTAGGAGCTTTCGTTTTCATTTTCCTCAGACCACAGATATATCATTCTCAGTAAAAGTAAGCCTGATGTCAGCAGCATTAACTAACAGAAATGCTTCATGTCAGTCATATTTACTGCAGGAGAAATGCGGCCAAACCTAACAGTTGCTCCCAGCCCACACTAAAGCTGTGCAGGTGAAATTCAGTGCTGTCTTCCTCCTTTCATTTCTCTCCGCTTCTCCTCTCTGATTGTTTTATGACAAAGCAGAGACAAACCCAACCACAGGCAATACAAACCCTGTACCTTTGTTAATGTGCCTTTTGAAGAAACAATGAAGCCTGTATGTGTTAAATCTACTTTGCATAGACACTAATTCAGTATTTAAGGTAAGCTATCCATCACACCCATTAGCAAAGAGTTAGGAAGACTGAAAACGGGAAAAAACACAAAGCCATAAATTAAATACAATGTTCCCAGTTTGGTAACATTCAGCTGTAAGACAGGCTGGTTCACCTGTGCGTTACCCATCCTCTAGACTGACAGTGCCAGCCTGAACATGTTTGTTCTGCAGGGGTTGGACTGAGCCAAAGGCATCCAAATACTACTTCCAAAAGCAGGATAAACTTAAAGAAGTAGACTGCCAAGTCCACATACCTTATCCTTCATTCTATCCACTGAGCTAAAAACAGATTCTTGCAACAGGTACACACAAGTATGGGAAGTTCTTACTCATACAGAGAAACAGATATGCAAAGCTAAGTGACTAGCAGAATTTAGGAAGGTGTTTGTTGAAACAAACACAAGTTTGAGGACAGTTTGAAGAGCTAGTCCAGTAGTACAGTCCTTTAAAACCACCTGGACCACCTCTTATCTGGAACAGAAATGCAAGAGGGAAACAGTAAAAAGATCACAACCTATTGAAACTTCAGGGAGTACACAAAACAAAAAAATCCACCACCACCACCAATTAAAAAGACTTTTTAAATTGAAGTCCATTACTAGGTCAGCATGGCAAAATATATTCCATTATGTTAACACTAAACTTGAATATGAATGCATGATTCTACACAACTTCAGTGTAAATAATAAAATGAGGGCAGGAATCCCCAGCACTTTTAAGGTACATACCTTCCATTTAGTCACTACCAGCATCACAGGTAGTCACCAGGTAATTTCTCTGATCAGCATCTTTACAGTCACACAAAATATTTCCCAAGCAGGTTCTTAACCAGAGGTGTTTCAAAGACCTCAAATAACAAGTGTTTACAAACTTGCTCACCAGCACTAATGTGCTTGCTTTACAGGCACAGGACAAGACAAGGACGGTCTTGGCACAGAAAGTACCATCTTTCTTGGCTCCTTGAAACCACAACCTTCAACAGGTCAGAATTAAGGTCTGACTTTCCCAGATCTTCTCAGTCTACCTAGCTGTGAGTAGATGTTTATTTTATCAAAGAGTTCAAATGATCCATTATCTCTGGAAATACTGCAATGGGCACACAAGACTTGGGGAAAAAAAAAACTTTATGCAAGAGAAAAGTATAATGTAAAAGATTCTGCTATAATGTAATGGTCTAATGTTGACTCCCTTTCCAATTCGAGTTACTGTGGCTTAAAAGAGCAAATGCATTTTGCAAGGCCTTTAATTACCAAGTTGCTAATGAGAGTAAACCATTAGGAAGTGTCCAAAGCAGTTGCCTCCCTAGAAACGAGATGCAATTTTTACCTTCAGGACTAAATCAAATGGAGTCACAAATCCTAATGCCAACTTCTAATATATTTGGAAGTTTCCCTCTGCTGCAAAAGCTAGTTCTTTCAACCCTGTTTTGCATCATCCAAATTAGTCTGTCTCTGGCAGGTAAAGTTTGGCCAAACTTTCTCATAAGATAAAGGCATATTCAAGGAAGAGACATCCCTGTAATAGCAAAAGTTTTTCCAAGGTATATACAATTTTATATGCTTATAAACAATTCTGACCCATCTCTGGGTTGTCTTCTGAAGCTCTCTGGGATGTCTTCTGAAGCTGACAATGCATTCAGCTAAATGCAAGCGACTCAATCCTGGTCTTCATTTACTGAAATTTTTATTGCATCTACACTAGCGTTTCCTCATGCTAGCAAGCAGAAAATAGGCCTGAAGCACTCAAGTTCTTTTTGTCTCCCCAATAGGAGGGAGGTATGCATGGAAATGGTGTGGTTTGGTACCAAATTACATTAAATCATTCATCTCAAATATCCAAAGTTCCACTTTAAGTATGTATCTACACTAGAATTTTAGTGAATCAAGGAGGTTATTTCACAGGCTGACTTCATTTACCCATTATACTTTTCAGAAAAATTCCATTTAAACCTTGGATATAGAAAACCTACAAATATTTCTAATACCCAATGAAGGTGTAAGTAGCCATTAGCCTAGCAATGAATTAATACTAGGCATTTACAAACATGAAAGCACTATGTTCCTGGCCAGGGCTCAAAAGAAAAATGCCCAGAGTGTTGGATAGCTAACACAGCCACTGCCGTTTCCTCTTCAAATAAGGAAGGAAAAAAATTAGATACAGATTCAGGCCAAGATAATACCAAATTCATTATTAATGACCATTGTGCTGCCTAGGTGCTACTATGGTTCTACCACAGACTTTTAAATTCACATTTACAAACAGAGGTACACTTATAAACCCGAAGTAGAATCATAGACAAAGAACTGTGGCTTCAGCTGTATCACAAGCTGTGGCTTATGTGTATCTTTAGAAAAATGTTTACTTTCATAGCAGTACAGCAAAGACTACCTGTAACATAAGTAGTCACAGCACATAGCAGGACAAACTACAGAACACTCAGAGTATATAAAAGCTGCTGCGAAGATCCCTTCTTTCAGCAAGTGCCACTCAACAGCATGACAATATCCTTTTTCTTAAAAACTAAAGCCAGGATTGAGAACATGCTTGTGAGCTTGAAGAAAACTAGTCAGGCACATTGGGGAAAAAAAGGACAGAACTGAAAAGAGAACAAACCACCCCTCCTAAATTTAACTTTTCCACCCACACTCAAGTAGTTTTCCCTTCCCTTTACACTGTGCAGTGGCTCAGGATAGATTTGCCTTGCACGCATATGCCTCGAAGTTTGAGGAAAAAAAACTGTACCTTGTTAAACTGGAAAAGGTCGCGTTTAAGCCTCTCTCTCACTGGATCATGTCCGGGTCTTAAGAACCTTCTCATCTTCCTCGCTGTAGTATCTTGGCACCAAAAATCCTAACAAAAAAAACAAACAAACAAAAAACAAAAACACAAAAGCAAAGCCATATAAACAAAAGCAGCCTGAGAAGAGAAGCAAGCAGAAGTAGGTTATTTATTTTGGTTTAGCAGGTAACACAAATCAGCCAGAGCAGAATGAGACATCATCGCTATCAAGTAACTAAAACCTGATACCACCACAGAGCGGCATCTCTGGTGCAGGACTCATACAATACCATTTCACAGTGCTAGAGCAAACCAGTATAGATAAGCCAAGAGCATTTTAGAAGAGTTTTTACACTTGGCCGTTCTGCGATCACTTCAGTTGACCTTCTCCAAAGAGGAGGCAAGCAAAACTGCAGCATTTGCATAAACATTTAGACAAACCCAATCTAAAGGCTAACTCCCAGGCTCACAGGCGTTATTGACTAGTATCAGTTTTCACCCCAGGTAACCCTCCAGCTATTGAGCTAAAATGAGAAAGAATCACATTTTCAGCTCACTCCATGGGTACGGCAGAAAGGGCGCTGTGCTGCCTGCAGGGTAGCTGCATTAATTATTAACTTGCTTTTGTAAAATATCAAGCCTAACTCCCTGCTTAAGGTGGGGGTAGGGAAAGGAAATTTCGCACCTGCAGTTCAATGTGCAGCTAGAAGCGCAAGTTTTTCAGTATACTTCACTGCCTTGTCTCTCACAGCACCAGGGGGATCCAAGCAGGACAAATTAGACCTGACTTGCAACCTAGCGATCACACTGGGGATACCAGGCTACAGCCTCATATTCTGTACAGCTCAAGAGATTCTTTGTCCCATCTCCCCCCCCACAGAGGTGCTAAGTGACAAGTAAAACTCTGCCAACTCAAGAGCAAAGGTTTGAATTGCATCCTGACAACTTGCCTTGGGATAAAGGCTCCTGCCTGCCCGGGCCATTCACAAGCTCCAGTTTCCAGTGTACAGAAAGCTCAGTTGTTCATGAAGCAGCTGCTGGACACTCCAGTCAGTATTTTATTTTCATTTGTTGGACAGGAAATTATAGCAATTTACCAGCTACTCTACACAACACACGCACAGTGGCAGCCAGAACTTCTAAGATGCAATGAAGAATCAGTATAGAAATTGCATAGTAACCCATCATCAGAAGAGGTACATACACACGTACCACAAGGTGGGGAGCAGGGGGAGAGGGGCTAGTGTTTTTCCCAGAGAGGGACCAGGAGCGCCAAAGGGACTGTCAAGTGAACAGAGGGCCTTGGGCCCTTGTTCAAACTATGGGCCTGGAGGGTGATTGAGGGAAGAGAGCTTTCACAGCCTGTCTGTATAGACAGGGGTAGCAGAGCTGGCAAACAAAGTGGCTATCCATGTGCCCCTGCCAATAACAATGGTCTTTGGTTAATGACTAAATCAGCCAGCCATTCCTGAGGAGCTTGAACTGTTTTTCAAACAGTTTCTAGCAAAGCCTTACCAGCTGTGGAGGACCAAAAAAGGGAAATGGCATTATAAACAGGATACTCCATTGCCATATTTTGAGAAGTCCCTTTAGAAACTGCCTGAGCTAGAACTTGTACCCCTTTGGTGCACTACTCCCCTTTTACCTTTCCTGCTCACACCCCAAAATCTCCAGCCACCTACGCAGTACTGTCCAGAGTTCACTAAGAGGACTGCAATGCAGTCCTGGTTCACAGGACCAGAAGATCACATCAGCACCAAGAGCCTGAGTCACTTAGTCCCCACCTAGAATCACTAGCATCTCCACTCACTACGGAGAAAAGCAGCTCTGAGCAGGCAGCTACGGGCAACTGTGTTCATGAACCATGCCATCAGCACATGCAGGGGTGAAGAATATGCACAGAAACATGTATAGCAGGGGACCCCAAAAAAAAGAGAGGAAGAATAGAAGTGGAATATATATACAAGAGGATATACTTGGAAAGTATATCCTTCTATAATGATTTAGGTACCTCAACTGAAATTTCAAAAATTGTATCAGATCATAAGTCTTCTTGCACCAGACATTTCTGAGAGAGACATATGTACACAAGGCTATATTTACTCTAAGTTAGCAAAAGCTTTAGAGCAGTGAGAAGCTGCTGTGCTATGCAAGGAGAGCATATCACACCCATGTATAACACCCAGTTTGCCCTTAGCCAGACAAGGAAAGGAAAGTGCCAGAGACACACCCTTTCCAGCTGTCAATCAATATCCTGGACCTGTTAAACTAGGCAAACCCACAGAGAAACTCTGCTAATTACCCTCTCCACTTTAGAAGAGAGACCTCAGCTGTGACAGCAGAGAGAAACTCACGGTTACGAGCAAAACAAGGAGAAGAGTGGGCTCGATTTGAGAGTGTCACAACTTTATATTTAACACCCTGCTAGAACGTTTTATCTTGAAATATTAATTGCCTCTAGAAGCGTGCTGTTTTAACCTGCTTATGCAAGAGATCTAGAATTCACACTCCAGCCCACAACAACTTGCTCAACTGGCTAAGGAGCACAGTAGTTCAAAATCAAGCAGAAACTCACTTGAAGAAACGTCATCCTGGCAAGCTGTGTCCATTACGATCAGAAGGCATGCTACAAAAGTCATCTCTCATTGACTTGTATCAGTGTTTCAAGCCTGACAAAAGAATTCCTGAGTGTCACAGCATGGGAAGAGATGAGAGGAAAAGCAGTTTTGAGGAAAGGCAAAGGAGGAACAGAGAAGAGAATGGCATCCACTGTAGCACAGATTATCCAAGCGAATTATTCTTACAAGTGTACAAGGCTCTTGTCAATGAGAAGAATTTTCTTTTTAGTACAATAAGCAAGTGCCTTTTCAAATGTTAGAAAAACAAAAAGATTCCATAATCTGTATAATCTTATCTTCCAGATGCACATTTACATATTAGCAGACCAGTCTCTCTCCCACACACCTTTGGTGTCTTACATAAAACTCCAGTCCCATGTGCTCTGCACTTATCTGCCAGTCAGCATTTACAACCATATGGTAACAGTTGTGGCTACCAGTAGCCAGAGAGGAATTCTCCAGTAGCCTCTGAAGCCATGCCAGGTTTGCATGTATCTAATGTTCTCATTTTCCAGGGAAACAATTCTTTAGGTTTTCAAAGATGAGCCTCTTACCAGAAACTATGTGCAACATTCTCTGCATTGAGGTCAGCTGTTTATAGGCAACAATAGCCCAAAGCTGAGTCAATCCCAGTGGCTCATATTCAGTACACGGACACCTGACAGCAAAGCTCAGAGTGCTCCATACATCGAGCTCCTGCCACTTCGTTAGCTGAATGCTTAGCTAAATATGATTAGATCCAGCCACAAAACAAAAGCTCTTCACTATTCATACGGAACGCCAATGAAAGCATGAATCGCAAGATGATCCTGTTACCAATCACAGACTAAGAAGCAGCTAACATCAAAACCAGATTTCATTCTGGATTCATTGCTCAGCTCAGTTCATTTTAGATGTTGAGATTTATGGCAAGTACACGTCTGTCTCACGACAGATACATATTCAACAGAAGGTCAAATGCTTCTTCCTAGGAGAAGCATTTTGTTCCTCACTGCTGTGTGTTAGCAATCCTATCAGAACTCCACATTTTGCCTTTGCACATAGCAATGTATCTTGATGCCCATGTACAGATTGATGATTTTTTCCATTAACTCTGGATTTTCTCCACTAACTAGGCATGGGCTGCAGGGGAATTATCCTTTGTAGAAATTTGTTGCAATTTTTGCTTATGTCCTCCCAAGATAGTGGAATTTCCAGTCAAAAGTATAAGACAGCCAATGTTGTTAAGTCCCAATCACACAAGTTAATCCACTCTTACAAGAGGAGGAAGCCCAGGTCAGAAGTTTTTACTACATAGCCAGTATTAAGTGTGGATATGGTCCCAAGTTAACCCCACAACAAAAACATACCCATAATGAGTTTATTTTGCTCATGTAGGAGAGTTGCAATGTACCATCTGTGTGCTTCCTAGGCAACCTTTACTCAACTTGAACAGGTTTTCAATTGGGATACGATCCAACAGCTTTCTTTCCAAAATGCCATCAAGAATCTCAAGAACTTTTAAATCTCGCCTTGCTTTGGGTCTCCTTTTCATTCCTTCTGCATCACCCCTTCCTGCTTACAGGTCCTTAAAGGCAGAACTTCTACCTATGCATCTGATAATACTTTATCAACTCTGCTAAAATAAAAGAGGCCTTATCAACAAGCTTTGTTTGAACTACAAGCAGTCAGTGCTTCTATAACAAACAGTCACCGCCATGGCCTTGTCTGAACTAGGTTTCCTCCTGCGCCCAGAAGTTTGCTTTGTTCCTGTTACCAACAGAGTCAGCAGCAACACAACAGAGGCCAGATCAAATGCACAGGAAAAAGCTATTCCTTAGCACCAACGATCTCACAACAAAAATAATCAAAGCATCATTTAAATACTAGTCTTATCAAGTTTATCGATTACAGGAGTCATCAGACATGACTCACTGTGAAGTTAGCAGCTTAAGAACACTTCTAGCTTGAAATCAATGAAACAACCCCTAGTTGGGTTGTTTCTGAGCCTGGGCAGTCACTATAAAGTTCATCTCTACAATCATGCTCAGCTGTAACACATTATCAAAGACAGATACTCAAGAAGAAAGCACAAGCCACACAGAGCAGCTACAGCAAGGGAAGGAACAGCTGTAGTAAAAGGAAAGCTTGGAAGTGGAAGATACCACCCCCTTTTCCCAGGATAAGGCTTCACCGGGAAGATGCTCTAACAACATTAATCTCATAGTTTAATGAGACCATGCAGAGATCTCCCTTACACAACACAACTGTCAATCAACTGCTAGCCCCCCAGCACTCAGTTTTATAAACTGGAGGGCATTCAGATGCTCCGTGGATACAGTAGTCAGGCACTAGCAGAGAGGTAAACTAAAAGATCCTCCTGTAAAAAGCATTTATTTTTGTGAACCTGAAGAGACAGACAGTTAAATGAACAACTGAACAGACTGTGCCAACACTACATGCAGGTGGCCACCCTCCCAAAACACAGAAAATATTAAATAAAAGATCGGAGATAGATCCCCCAAGAACTCTTGAAAAATAATTGAGAATCAATCATATAAATCAGGCAAGTTCATGTACTTTCACAGCTTTGCACTTGGAGTTACCACAGACCGCCCACTTGCAATGAATTTACTAATTGTGCAAACCTTTTGTGTCATTATGACTCCTATTGTGTTCTCCTTGTCATGGGAGCATGACAACACAAAGTTTCAAAACGCTACAGCAGAACAAAGTCTTTGCACTGAACAACATTATTGCACATGATGCAAAACTCTTTGTACACTTCTACGAAGAAGCATGATTCAAATGGAAGGGTGGCTTGTCACTTTGGAACAGCATTTTACACCAAACATAGTGGGTCAATGGAGTAAACCACAAAAGCATTTGCTTCTTAAAGCAAGACAAAGAGATCTAACTAGAAGAAACTTTTAGGCAAGAATTGGAGTTTCCATAGAATTCATGCACAGAAATCAAACCTTTAGCTGCTACCAGTCCCAAGCTACTAGCAGTATCACATAATTTTATTGCCATGTGTGAACTGCGTTACATTATATATGTTGAAAACTTCTTACTCTTTGACGTCTCTCAAGCCTCCATGTCAGCCAAGAAAAAACCCACACCTTTTCCATAAGCAATTCCCAGTAATAATCACATTACTGTATCAAAAAGCCACTAGAAGATATAGGACTCTCAACTGGTTTAAGTCCTTCAATAATTTTCTTCAGTCAGTAGTTACAGCAGATGCAATTTGTTCAAAACCAAATAAAAGATGTTCCTCAGCACCATCCTATGAAGGCATTTGAAAACTCTTCTCCCTTTTCAGTACCATAAACTAAACGGAGCCCCTCGCTCAAGCAGCACCGAGCAGGATTAGGGATTGCTCACTACTTGCACAGATCATCCTTGTCCCCTCCGTGGGCAATGCTGTCTTTACAGGGAACGTGCCAAGATGCACGGAGAAGCCTTGGGATGTACCACCGCTTTGCATTCCACTTGCCAGAAGCACCAGCTTCCCGAATCAAAGCCAAAATCACCAGGCAGCTGCTTTGGGCATTCAGCTTCACGTGGGACTTGGTAAAGCAAGATATTCCAGTTGACTGAAGTGCTCTCAGATGACTACAAAGAGCAGCATTCCCCACCAAGGAACACATTACAACGGACAACTTTTACTTTTATTATCTCACTGAGGCTGTCCTCCTAGCTTGTCGCTATCCGTAAAGCCTTGTGCCACTACACTGCAGAAACACAGACCCAGAAGTCTACTTCAACCGCTCTACACCATTAACAACACTAAATATAAAGACACAAACCTTTCTCCAAAGCCAAGGTTAAGCCGCACCTCCAAGACAGATGTCAGTAACCAGCTTGTTCCCATGCCACAACTGCAGGGCAACCTGAGACAAAGGCTAATCAACTTGTTTCACCTTCATGTTCCACCTGCTCCCTGTTTGTTAGAAGTAACATGCTCCCTCACCCATCAAGCTCTTAAAACTTCGGGGAGGAAAAAAACCCAAACAGTAACACAATACATTTAATACGGGCAGGGATCTGAAGGAAAAATAAAGGAGAAAAGAAAATGCTAACAGAGTCCCAAAGGAGACATTGCAATTCCTATTAATCACATCTGCTTCGAGCCAGTTGCAGCAGATGGAGACCCACAAGGCCAGGTTGCAGGCAGGGACATCTCCCACGGCAGGAGGCGGCAGCAGCAGGGCGAAGGGACACTCCCGGGCGGCCACCGCTCTTGCAGGAGCTCCCATTACTGGTACCGGGCCGTGCCCGGCGCCTCGGGAGCCGAGGGCGAAAGCAGGAAGTTATGGAGCAGGGGCCACCGCCGCGACCTCCACCAGGAAATCTTGGAAGTTTTCCGGGCGGGCCAAGGCCGGTGTCCCAGGAAGCGCTGGGGCACGGGGGACTTCAGGTGTGGGCAGCCACAGCGCGGCCGGGCCGGGGCCGGCAGCCGGGCTCGCTGGAGCGGGACAGCGCGGAAGGCCCGGGCACCCGGTGAAGTGGACAGCCCCCCACCCCCGCCACCATGGGCCGGCGAGCACCTGCCAGCCCCGCCGGAGGGGTTCCGGAAACAAGCCTGCAGGGCGCCACAAAACCCCGAAGGGGCGGGCAGGGGCGGGTGCCGCCCCCGACCGGCAGCAGCGAGCCCTGCCCGGGGCCGCGCTGGCCGGACCCCCCGTGAGGACCGCCGCCCTCCCCGGAGCCTACCCCGCTGGGCCACCCCCTGTCCTGCACCCCTTCCCCCACAGAGCCCCAGCAAGCCGCGCTCACCTGCGGGGCCTGGAGCCGGGCCGCCCCGGCCTCGCTCCGCTCCGCGCCCGCTCCCCCCTCGCCTGCGCGGCGGCGGCGTCCTCTCTCCCCGGGCACCTCCGGGTGGGGTGCGGCGGGGCGGAGCCCCAGATAGGACCGCCCCTTCGGGGGCGGGCCCCGCCTATGCAAACGGCCGTTCTGGGGTGGGGGCTCGTATGCAAATTAAGGCTAGCCGTGGCCTCTCCTCCTTTTCCTCCGGCATAGTTATGAATAATTCAGCAGACCGCTCGCTCGGAGCCAATCAGAAAGCGGTCGCCGCCATGTGGGCGGGCGCGCTGCCTGGCTCCGGGAAGGCACGCCGCGGCCCCGGGGACCCGGGCACCGAGCACCGGCCGGAGCCGGGAGTGGCGGGGCGGGAGAGCCGGCTCCCGTGCCGTGTCAGGGCCCCTCCTCCCGCTCTGCCAGGGATAGGGACTTGGCACCTTCCTGCGAAAGAGATGGAAAGGCTTAACAGAAAGTTGAAGCCTTCGTTGAAAAGAGCCACGCAACTGCCGCTGCAGACAGCTCGGTCCTGCTGCAGGGAACAACAGCTGGGCAAGGAATCAGTAGTTATGTGGAGTGCAATGACAGTCAACCTCTCTGCACCCATGCAAAAGCTTGACATTACCTCTGACAAGAGGCCAGTAACAGTCAACATTTCAGTCAAGCTTACAAAAGTGATGTTTTTCAATTAAAATATTAATTTCTATCCTCCTCTTGCAACATCCAGCCAATCTGCATCACAGGCCAAAATGAAGCAGTGGTATCAGTCTGCATCATAATCCCATCCTGGTAAAGGCACCGTCAGATGTTGTGGTGCTGAGCAAGGCAGCCACAGTTTCTCAATCCTCCCTGCAGTTGTTATTAAATTGTAATTGTTTTGTGCTGAATCAGGGAGTCTCCGCTCCAGCGAAACTCACTGGGTGGCTCTTGTAGAGTTCATTGATACAATTCCACCTTGGCATAAGCAGATGAGACTGATTGAAATCAACAGGAGTGAGTTTGACCTAATTCCAGGACAAATGTGAGCCTTGTGGGTCAGACTGGAGCTCTTCTGGCTGCGCCTGTTCTTAGAAACTCTCTTCCCACTGCATTTAATCTGCAAAACAGTCTGGGAGAATGCTGAGGGCACTGACTGGAACTACCAACAACCCGAGCGTTTGAAGAGGACTATTAGAGCAAAAGCACTGCTCAGAGGAGGAAGAGGAAGGGGGAGGCGTGTGGGAGGAGCTCTCAGACCCTCATCTCGGCAGAGCCCTGCTGACTTCCAGCATCTGATAAGAGGGGTGTGTGCATGAAACAGGACCAGGCACAGTACTTGCAGCAGATCCCTTGCCACCTTGGGCTATGATACCTCTGACCACGCAGGAGGAAGATGGCAAACTGTCGGCATCGTGTGCCGACAGGAACTGCACGTGGACCTAGGGACTCCTCCGGGCTCTGAGTCACACTGTCCTCCCAGGGAACAGGGCAGCAGCTGTATCCAAACACAGATGGGCATCGGAGCGCGATTACGCAGCCACAGGGTTGTATGACCATGAGCAAGCATTCACCAGCTGGTGCTAACTGGGGTCCCAGTAGCCTCCCCAAGAGTGTCTCCCTCTGCATAACTTATTAACATTTCTGCAGGAATTAAGAACCACAGAGGACCTCACGCTGTTGGAAAAGGCTTTTTTATTGCTTAGCCTTCTCCCCATCTCCAAAAGGAACTGAAAAAAAAAAATCAAATAAAATGCATCTAAACCAGTTGCTCTTACAGTTCTGAAGTACCTCAATACCAAACACAGCCATGCTCAGCACGCTTCTATCGACTGAGCAGACTTTCTGGCACCTGTCACTGGCACCTTTGCATAAAGGCTAAAGCCAATTTGGTACCTGGATATCCTGGTGGAAAGCTTCCACAGTAGGGCCTGGAAAGCAATGATGTCCACGGTTTGGAGCACAACAGCCATAGGACTGGAAGGCTCATGAGGAGTTTATAGCTTCTTTCTTTACTCGGGGATCTCTCACTTGCAAAAGACAAGACAAGGATCCATAGCCAGGAAAGAGGATGTCAGGCTGAAACAGAGGGGTCTGCCGTATAGCCCTGGTGAGAACATCAGTTACAATGTGCTGATATCGATGGCCAAACTTTAATATGGCACAATGCTGCATCGCCAAAACGCATCTCAGTACAGCCACTACATGATGCTGGAGTGCCATCTACAATGCTCTGGGGCTTTCTGTGACCTCCGGCTGATGAAATTGTGTTCAAGGCACAGTTTCCTGCTCTCAAGTGCTGGGAAACTTTACCCCAGGTGGCTGAGTTTTATGGCTGTGCCTTTTTCAGATCAGAATCTGATCTGACTGCTGTTGGCATAGCTGAATGACAGAGGCTCAGGACACCACCACTGATCTGATCAGCTTATTCTGTCCCTGACCGACCTCAATGACTCTCCAACCATTCGACTGGTGTAGCACAGTGGTTCTTAACATGTGACAAGAGGATCATCAGCAAACTGTTTTCTAATGGTCCACATGTCAGCCAAAGATGACACAGAAAAGGCAGACTAGCAGTCCACAAGATCAGAAAGCTGGAGAACCAGTGGCTTTAAGAACAAAGCAGCACGAATTCCAGTCCAGGAATGCCCAGCTAAGCGATGCATACTTGTTTGCTGCTACTTTTGCTATTATGCATGAGCCATCTGGTTGAGTGAAGTCTGTAACAGCAAATAAAGTGGTCAACTACCCAAGGTTCCAGTTATCACAGGCTCTATTTCTGTAATATTTCATTAATCAAGAAAACAAATCCTGAGTAAAGCTCTTCCCTTCATCCCATACCATTTCTGCAAGTGACAGCAAGTTCAGTGATTAACATCAACTGGCAGCTTGAATTCCTTTAGCGAATAAAAGGCAATTTCTCCATGATCCACCAGTGCGAAGACCACTGGGACATCCCCACTCTGATACGTAACCTGCTTCAAAGCCCGAAGGGATGGAATCTGCTCATCAAAGCTGTAGAGAGAAAAATATCCTGTTGTTCTCAAAGCAAGAATACAGACACAAAGCTGTCCTGGCCAGTGATCACAACAGCTCACTTTGGATTTAGGAGTTGATAGTGACCCTTCCCACCCCTTTCAGTCAAAGCACAGGCTGCCAGCCCCGAGAGAGTACACTGCATGCCGGGAACTGGGAACTGCCAAATCCTTTGCCAAAAACAAGGGCAACTGCACACTGCTCCACGCTGGGCCTATTAGATGCAGCTCACAGGGCTATTGGCAAATTGCCAATCCAGTGCAATCTTCATACCTTTGTGCTAGGAAGATCTTTAGGTTGCCAGGATCAACATCTGACCTGCTTTTCCCTCCTTTTAATTCTGAAGAGTCTGTTTGCACGTAAATTAAAATATTTATAAAGCAAGGCAAGGATCACCCTACTTGCTCATGACAGACTTTTGTAAAACTGCATCACTGCCTTCCTTGCTCTGGCTACTACAGCTGCAGAGTGGAGGAGGGACAGTTTTAGTATATAACACACTTAGAAAAGGCAGAGGCTGAACTTTGTATCTGACTATGGAGTTTAAGTATCAGATTCTGGATCCAGCAAGAAAGGGAACACCTATCCTCTGTTCGTACTGATCTTAAAGTTACATTTGACAAAGATCAAAATACTAAGCCCATGGCCCTGAGCCTGTAGCAAGCTCTGGGGACGTACACCTTTCCATAAATCCAGAGGGATCCGCACTGGCTAAGGATTCAGGTACCATTTGGCTCCCTGCAAAACTGAGCTCTACCTGAGTTTCAAAAGCATTGCATAAATACAGCCGTGGCTTCTTATTCCTCACTCCAGTAACACTCAGACATGAGCAGCAACCAGATGACCAAACAGTGTGGGCTGAGTGCAAGAGCCCACAGCCTCCAACAAAGGAGGAACTGAAAGGAAAAAAAAAAAATTCTGGGCAGGATCACCCTCAAGGGAGGCACTCTGGTGATCTGTAAAGCTCACAAGATCCCGGGTCATTTACAGATCATTAGGTCTTCATTTCCGCAACAATAACTGCTATGTTTCAGAACACAGCATTAAGACCCATGGATACCTCCGAACACACATCCTGACATATGGCTTCCCAGGGTTTGTCTTCTTAAACTTGGCCACAGCATCTGCTTGATACACATTGAAGTCTATCTTCATGTTCTCTGGGTCCTCCTGTAGCCTACAGAAGAGAGAACACATCCACCAACGTACGGGAATGAAACCTTGTAGGGTATAGATATAGCAGAGGAAAGAGGGAGCAAAAACTCTTGAAGCCTGGCTAGTTTCAGCCCTTTGAAAAGGCTTCACTCCTCAAAGGACTGACCCTGCAACTGTTCGAATTACTTTACAGATCTTTCCTGTAGTTAGACCAGAGCAAGCTCCTGCCCCACATTTGCCACACTCCCTTCTCTAGGGACCTCTTGCAAGAAGCACCACTAACAGATACAGAAGCAAGAGACTGCTCTGCCCTACAGGGACTCCACACAAACACCACACAAATTCTTTGAGGCAGGAGCAGAACCAGAAGTTCCAGAGCCAATCACTGCAGCGGGGATGGGAGCACACTCCAGGGATGAGGCATAGGTGAAACCCAACCAGACCTCTGGGGGAGATTACCTGGCTGGAGCGCAGAGAGGCGAGAGCAGGAAAAGAGAGCAACCCCAATGTTTTAATTGGCCTGGAATGCCCTAGCTCTGTTGCTGCACGACCTGGTACTTCAGCCCCTCACTACAGATGCAATGGGGTCATGGAGCAGAGTGCTGGATTCTCTCAGCACCCTGGATGCCCGGCAGCTCCCAAACTGCTACTGCGAGCATGTCACAGACCTCACAAGCAGGGACAGTCACAAGACACCCCCACTCCCTAACAGCTATGAGCTGGCTGGCTGGATACTAACCGGGAGGCTCCATCCAGGATGTGGGAGGGCTGCAGCACGCTGATCTGCTGGAGGAGCGCAGCTGGAGGGAGAAGAAACAGGAAAGGATCAGACCAGCTATTTCTCTCCCAGGGCACTCCAAGCACTCCAACACCACCCACGAGCCTTCCTCCTCCAACAATGGCTGGCAGCACCACAGTCACTACTGGCTACTTCAAAGACCTCAACTTCCTCATCTCCTCCCAGCGCACAGCCCAGAACACCCTGCAACTGCTTTGCATCTTGCTGGCCCTGATTTCCCATGCCTAACAGCCTAGCAGGAAGGACTGGAATACAGTAGGACATAGGGAATGGATTAGAAGACCTCCCAAGGCCCTGTTTATCCTGGCACTTGAGTGGGCTATAGAAAGAAATGGAAAGGCAGAGGACAAGCTTTCTTCTCTCTCCCCACATCTGTGGGTGGGTTCCTCTGTGCCTGCTTTGCCTAGGCCTTCTAGTAAGATTCTCCTTCTCAAGGTACTGTCTCCTTAACTGATGTTCAATTTCTCCATGTCATCCCTTTTGCTGTTGCATACCAGGCAATGTTTCACAGAACTGGGGAGGGGGGAGAAGGGGGTCTCAGTCATATTCCCAGAGCCACTACCTTGTGAGGTAGCTTCATCTGGCCGCAAAAGCGGTGTGACAGCTTGGTCCCAGAGATGCGGTGGTCGTCTCCAAACCCTCTGCCGGCTCCTCTGCGCCAGAAGGGCTTTGTACTCCTGCCAGTTAGAGCAGCGCCTCACCTCCCGGTCAGCATTGACACTGGTCTTGTACCTGCTCTCCCTCTCTCGCTGCTCCCTTTCTTTCCGTGACAGCTTCTCCTGTTTCTGATTGATGCGTGCGCACCAGTATGCTGCATTAACCTCCCTCCCCGGCACATTCTCTGGCAGGAGCCCATTGTCAGGTGTGGGCAGATGTGTGCACAGCTGGTCTGGGGCCATGTTTGGCAAGATGATGGTGCTAAAATCCCAGCGGGGTGCATGGGTGCCAGTGCTGCTCTCCTCGTGGTCTCCAGCCCAGCTCCAGGAGGGGCTCAGGGAGTCCTTTTGTCCTGTATCAAGGGGAACTGGGTTTGACTCTCCCTTTCCACTGCCAGCATCTGATTCCTTTGGTTGCTCTGACAAGTGCTTTTCATCCATGGGAAGGCAGCTGGAGTCTTGACAGTCATCTTCAGCTTTTTTGGAGGTCTCTTCCGCTTCTGGAAGGTCGTCGGATACCTTGTGTTTCTTCTCATGCGACCTAAAGACAGAAGAAACAGCATAAAAGACAGGGAGAGTGTGTGGTGGAACTTTATTCCCTTTGAAGCATGCCTTCTCCCTCCTAACAAGAATAATGCAGTCTGACACACCTGAAGGAAGGACGGCAAAGGTGGCAGGAAGCCCCAGACAGGTCTGCAAACCCTTGACAACAACCTGTTGGCTGGAAGGAGGGCATTTGCTTGTGTGACAAAACGAGAAGGGAGAAAAGCAGGCCAAAACCAAGCAGTGAATGCCAAAGGCAGAATAAACTTCTCAGCAGTCCTGCATGAGGTTTGACTTCAATGCCCAGGAGAATCCCAGCCTTGATTTGTATAGACCTGCATTCCCTGGTGCTGGCAGAAACCTTCCTGCCAGCACCTCTTACTGGTATGAGATTCAGTCCCTGGTCCCAGAGAAGATGGGGCAATTCTTAAATTATCGGTTTTATCTCCCAGTTCCTAAAATTTCGTAACTCCTCATGCACTGATTTACTTGTTAACCAGAAAGGACTTGCAGACCAGTCTTGTCCTCCCTGTTTCTTAAAGGATGACGCCACCTACTGGAAGCTATCATAATTATTAACAAAATTACTAATTATGTCAGCTTCTGTTTGCATCTTGGCAATGTCTAGAAGCCACGTGCAAGGACCAGGACCCAACTATGCTCTCTGCTGTACAGTCCTAGCACAGGATGGATAAATATAAGATATGCGCTGTGCTGTCTGCGCCCCCTCTAAAAAAGAGCAAAAGGAGACATCTGCCACGGGTTTCTTCCGCGCTGACCTCTCTACCCTTCTTATTTTGGCATCTCACCGCTGCAGTTGGGAGGCTCAGGGGAGTTTGCCTCTATTATCCTTGCATTAAGTACAGATGTGACAATAGGGCATACTGCAAAGAGTTCAGGAAAAGCACTGCACCGCTTAGGGGCAGCCCAGAGCAGCTGTGCCAGAGAGGTCACCCACAGCACAAAGGGCTGAGGATGTTGTTCCCAAGCTGCAGAGCCTGGGAGAAGATGGAAGAATGTGTTGGGCCACATCCTTACCGGGGGCTGGAACTCCTCCTTCTTTTGCGATGGTGTTTCCCAGAGCTCTGGCAGTGACTTTCCAGGTTTAGTTGCCTCTCGTAGGGAGACAGGACAGTGCTGTAAGGAGACACCAACACCAGAGGCTGACAGCAGGGCGAGGCAGTGAAACTACCATTCTGCTCAGCCCCCAGAACACAGCAACAAAAGCTTTTCTTCCAGGCACAGAAAATCCACAAGCAGGACCAGGATGGTCCTCAGTTCATGCCCCATTTCATGTTCCCAATCACCTCCTCAAGAGGGAGGAGCAAGGAAGGGTAGAGTGCCACTTTTAGCCTTTAATCCTCCCAAGAAACGGAATGCAGGGTCAAAGTCCTCTTCTCTGCCGTTCCATTGGGGCCATGCATTAGGCACAGAGCTGCTCAGGGTCTTCAGAAAGGAGAAAGCAGCGTGGAAAGAAAAAGCTGGTTACCTGGGGTCGAATCTCAGTACAATATAACCCAGTTGCTTCAAGTGGCTGAACACCTTAGGGCAAAGGAAAGCAAGAGGGTTAAATGACTACCCTAAAATCAAACAATTTACTTCAGTTCTGCTACAACTGGGTAAACACAGTCTGGCACTGGCAGAGGAGAAAACACCAGGGTAAAGATCCAAAGCAAAGCTGGGGAAATAGGAACTGATCATCTGGAAGAAGGCGAGTGGGAAAAACTGAGAACGACTCCCCTCCCTAACTGTCCTACTCTGCTCTCAGCCACTGGAAGAGGTTATGTGGCAGAGGCTTGAGTCTCTGCTTCCTCCTCCCTGCAATAGCACACCCAACACACCTGGTAATGTGGCAGGCTCATCGCCTCCTGGCACAGCAGGATCTCGTAGGCTTCCTGGATTGACAAGGGCAGATCTCTGTAGAAGAGCTGAACAGAGCCCTGCAGGGCAAAAGCTTGGTGTTGAGAGAATCACGGGGAACAAATCTATGCAAACTCACACCAGTCTCTTCCCACGGGTCTCAGCACCCTCCTTCACATGATATCCACGCTCCCCATGTGCCACCTGGATTACTTACAGTCCTTCTGCCATGCCCAGTTCCCCCATGTCCTGGTTTTCACAGCCAGGTAAGAAGTTCCCTCTCTACAGCAAAGAAATCCAACTGAGCACTAACTGGCATTTCTGCAAGCAGAGGAGCACTGAAAGCAACCTGGTCTCACGCCCGTGTGCCACATTTAAATTTCTTTCTGCCATATATACTGGGAAGAGATGCCAAGTAGCAATCCCAAAGATCTCTGCTTAAGTGTAAAGCATGTACAGCACTGGCTGCTACATAACTGCCTCCCATGCCAACACCCTTCACAAGGAAAGATCTGATTTAGTGCCTAAATGCAGCCCTACCGAGCTGGACAGAGTTTCACTAATTGCTATCAGCTTCTTAGAGAAGCACAGAAAAACTGTGTTAATGAACTTATGAACCCTGTTACTGCAAAATATCTAAGATATGCTGGATAAGGGAGGAAGTCAACCCATGACAGAGAAGACACTGACCAGTCTCAGATGTCCTCATTAACTGTACACCAGCTCTGAGGAAAAGGATTTCTCAGTATCAAATCTTTTATTCCAATTAACTACTGCAAGGAACAGAAGAGAATGGTTTGATCTCATTTCCAGAAATTCCCAGAACAGGTAGTTTTCCTAGACTGTGGAAGTTCAAGTCCCCATACCTATTGATTTCGGTAAAGAAGTAATTGATATATAAATGCATTTCATCACCCCCAAGCAAGAAAGTGGACAGAGATCTCAATGGAAAACTTTGTAACATGCTCTTCATGCTTCTCTCATTCTGATAAGAGAGCTGACTTATTAGCTGTACTAACAGAAATTCATATCAGCTAAAACTCTCCTAGTCTCTACTGTCATGTTTGACGTAGGAGTGGGTTAAACATGATACCAGCTGCATAAAACTGGCCACTGATCCAACTAACACACGCTGTCAGTGACACAGAGGCTGCTTTGGAGTACAACATATGAACCCATGGCCTGGAGACAAACAGCTCCATCAGCAAACAAGCTAAAAGAGACAATTCCTTGTGAACCAGGTGTTTAGCAGTTCCTCACACTGCAGCAGTGACCAACACAAGTCAAGCGATTTCAGACTTCAGTCTAAAGCTGCTACAGTTCCTCCAATCACTCAGGAAGGACCCAATGCTCCCACCCACACATGGGTATCCTACTTACACACTCCAGCAGGTACAGAGCTTCCTCGGGCAGCAGGCACTGTTTGCCACGCTCTGTGAACCCCATGGTGTGCCAGAACTTCCCCTGGAACAGAAGCACAAATCCATGATGGGCTATGGCTGCTCCCTGCTGACAACCAGGCTCCCTCCCATTTCCAGAAGCAAATTAAGGAATCTGCAACGGCCAGCAGGAGATGATGGCACTGAGTACACTCTGCAGCAGACTCACCGCAGGGGACCGCAGCTCTACGATGCCCTGTCCTGGCTTCCACTCAGCTTTCACCAGACTCCCCCTGAGAAGGTTAAAGATTAGTTGGTTATTACTAGCATGTCCTACTATGAACTCCTATTGTAGCAAGACAGCAAGCCCAGGAAGGTACCAAAAGGCAAGCAAACTTCCAGGTGGCATTTTTACAGGGTAAGGCCTCAGAAAGACATCAATCCTCTGGATCTAGCAGTACCAGCTGAAGATTTTATCACCAACAACGAGTTAAGAGTGTCTTCAGCAGCAGCACTGCAGACATCTGTCCATAGGTTACAGCAGCCTGCTGGAGATGTGTGGCCATGATATTGGATGCTGCCAAGATTCTCAAATCGCTGTATCCCAGCCCCACATGGTGGAGGGCAACTTTGCAAGAATGCAAACATGCATTTTTAACAGCTGGCTCAAGGATGCAGAAGCTAAGACTTGTAGGGTCCACCATGGACTTGCTCTACACCTTTAGCTAGCACCTCAGTTTCCCCATCTGAAAGGAAACCTAAACCTACCCAGTTGCCCTCCCATCCTGAGAGTCTCCATTGCTGCCCCAGACATGCATTTATGGGTGTACTTGAACAAGCCCAACTGTGACAACAGTGGAAGATAACGGTCCACCCTGTCTGATATGTCTGTCTGCTGGAGGTCACCATTCTCTCTCTAAAGTCCCCAGCAGTGAGATTTTATGTGAATAGCTTCTGCTGCTACTGATCACTGCAAAGTGTCACCACAAAACAGCAGGCTAAACAGGGAAAGTGTGTGCTGAGAGGTAGAGGGTGAAAATCTCCCGAGAAATGATAAGCTCCAGAGACTGATAGCGCTGCTGAAACCAACAAAACTGATAAACCAGGGACACCGAGAGTCGGCTGAATTTGCCCAAGGCCACACATGAGCATCAACACGGGGCTGTGTAACTCACGCTGTGATCTGCAAAGGCTACGAGACTATGCACACATGGGAGAAAACAAGGGCCCTTTGAGGGACTTTCTGAACACCCACATGGAAGCCACCGGAATGCCGGTATGAGCCTCTGCTCCCGCTGGAACAGCCGGGGTGAGCTGCACCACTGCTGCTCCCACCAGGGAGCTGTGAGCGGGTGAACTGAGGGCACGGGTGAGGGGCCTTACTGTGCTGACACCTACCTGCTCCGTTCTACTCATAACAGCACCTGAACGGGCAGCAGCTGCTCACTGACCCCTCGGCACCGTCCCTCCCAGGGAGAAAGGAATTTACACCCCTGGGCTCGGTGGCTTAGCACAGCCCTGCAATCCCCGGGCCGCCCCCAGCCCCGGGCACTTACAGCCGCTCCACACGCTCCTCGGAGAGGAGCTGCCACTGCTCCTCCCGGCACCGGCGCAGCTTCTCTGCCTGCTCGGCCGAGCCGTCGGGGATGAAGTCCTTCTGGCCGTGGGGACCCTGAGGGGCCTTGCGGCCGCGGGCCGCCACCAGCTCCGCCGCGCTGCGGGGGCCAGAGGGTGAACAGGGTGAGAGGAGACCGCCCCGACACCCGCCGGCGCCAACTCCCCCGTGCCGCGGGCAGCTCCCGGGGCCGGGGCCTCGGCGCTGCCTCCCTTCCCGGGCGAGCCTTACCTCCGGCAGCGCGACCCGCTGGGCTCCATGGGCGCGTCGCGGGAAGCCGTTTACTTCCGCCGCCGGGCCCGAGCGCCGGCAGAGCCAGGCGGGTGCTAGGGCGCCCCCTGGGGGCTCGGAGGGCTGCGAGCGGCGGGGCGGGGACCGGCCCGCGGCTGGCACTGGGGTGTGCTCCGGGGGTGGGCACCGGGCCTTGCACCAGGGTCCGTGCCAGGGCTGTGTCCCCGGGCCGTCGCGGTGAGCTGACCGTGGCTGCTGCCAGTCGCCCCCAGCCGCTCGCACCCCCTCTCCTCAACAGGACTGGGGAGAAAGTACAGTGAAACAGTTTGTGGCTTGAGAGAAAGGCAGGGAGATCACTCACAGCTACCATCATGGGTAAAACAGACTCAGCTTGCCAAAAATTCATTTCTTGCCAATTAATATTAGAATCATAGGATAGTTTGGGTTGGAAGGGACCTTTAAAGGTCATCTAGTCCAACCACCCTGCCATGAGCAGTGACATCTTCAACTAGATCAGGTTGCTCAGAGCCCCGTCAACCTGATCTTGAATGTGTCCAGGGATGGGGCATCTACCACCTCTCTGGGCAACCTGTTCCAGTGTTCCACCACCCTCATTGTAAAAAATTTCTTCCTTTTATCTAGTCTAAATCTTCCCTCTTTTAATCTAAAGCCTTTACCCCTTGTCCTATTGCAACTAGCCCTGCTAAAAGATTTGTCCCCATCTTTCCTGGAGCCCCTTTAGGGACTGGAAGGAGCTCTAAGGTCTCCCCATAGCCTTCTCTTCTCCAGACTGAGCACCCCCAACTCCCTCAGCCTGTCCTCACAGCAGAGGGGCTCCAGCCCTCAGATCATCTTCATGGCCTTCTCTGGACCTGCTCCAACAGGTCCATTGCTTTCCTGTGCTGAGGGCTCCAGAGCTGCATGCAGCACTGCAGGTGGGCTCTCACCAGAGCAGAGTAGAGGGACAGAATCACCTCCCTTAACCCCCTAGCTATGCTTTGTATTAATCCCAAGTGCAGATATCTGCTCCAGTAGGGACTCCTCTGGGGGCAACACCTGCTCCAACACCTGGACTGCCTCTTCTTTCCTCCCATCCTTCCTCTCTGACTGTGTAGCCCACCAGACCATTTCTCACACTTCTCCCACTTGTGGCAGGGTTTTGCCCTTTCTTAAATACATTTCCCCAAAGGCACCACCAGCACCACTGATGGGCTCAGCTGTGCCCTGTGGTGGGGCTGTCGGAGCCATCTGGAACCAGCCAGAACCATCTGTAAGTGGCTGCATCTGGCATGTGGCAGCCCCATCGTCTCCACACAGAGCCCCCCGCAGCCCCCCACAGCTGGTGCTGTGCACGCTCAGGTGCGTGCTGGTGCCGGTGCCATCAGGATGTGCAGAGTGTGCAGGGGGCTGGAAAATGAGGAACCTCCCCGCATTGCGACCTTGATTCTCTGCTGATGCAGCTGGATTTGCTGCCTGGGGAGGCATGAATGGACCTTACAGGGAAACACACCAAAAGTTCAAGTTTCACCTCAAGCCAGTCTCCTGTTGCTGCGGGATAGCTCACAGGAGTCACTGAGTCTCAAGTAGAAAAAATACAGTTTTCCCCCCACCAGAGTCCCTGGTTCCCACCTCTTTTTCCCAATAATAGTCCTTTGACAAGATGCCAGCATAGGCAAATGAATACAAAAACCATTCCCCTCCATTTTCCACTGAATGGTTTAATTTTCACTTCCTGCCTGATAATTTCCTCCTTTTAAATTGAGCCTTCATCCTGCAAGGGGGTCATGCGATTTTGGTCAGCGGTGCCTCTCTGAGGCACATGGTGGGACGAGGACTCGTGGACGGCATGAGGGGCAGCCGGCTATGCAGCAGCAAACTTTTTCTCCCTGATTTCTGAAAAATATGTATTTTGGAGGCTACCCAAACTGCCTGATATTAACATAATCTCAGGATGCCACATCCTGCGGCTTTCAACTTACGGCCTGTCACCCCTTTGTTTAACTCAGTCTCTCCTCAAAATAGATGTGTTTAAATTGCTCTGGGAAAGGCTCTGATCCAGAATTTGCTTTTGTCACCCACTGCGATTACAAGACCCAGAAATGTCAAGACTAATCTCTGTTCAGGTTTCTTTTCAATACTGGGATTTTAGCTGTCATGGGGCAGGGTGTGGGGGGGTCCTGTTCCTCACAGGGGCACCAGCAGAGCCTTGTCCTTGGTAGGACTTGCTGTTCTCCCCAGCTGAAGCCTCTTAATCAGCCCTAATGTACTAAGTCTCATCAGCTGGATGTGGGTGGTCCTGGGGGGCTGCACTTTCTTTTTGCTGCTTAAAAATGGAGGGTGAGGTGGGTTGGTTTTTTTTCTGGGTTTAAGTTAGGATTTTTAACATTAAGTTTCTGCATAGCTGCCTTAAAATCCTGTTTGTAGTGCTCGTGGTGGGGTTTTTGAGGTTGTTTTTTTTTCTTAAGTTTAGGGTCTTTTTCCCTTTGCTCTGGGTGCAATCTTTCTGTATCTCCAGTGGAGCAGCTGTGTATGGCAGGAAACCTAAAAAGCAGTTCATGGGGACTGAACTCTCTGGAGTGAGTCTTTGTGGCAGCGTTATGAGAAGGTGGACAGCTGCAAGGTGTTCCTCTTAGAGCTAAAAGAATAGTTATCAAGCTGAGAGGTGACAAAACTTGGCTTTGTGAGTGAATAGTCTGCTCGAGGGAGTTCTGTGAGCTGAAATAAGGGTAGATGCGGGACTGCAAGCCCAGAGGCTACCAGGGAGGAAGGGTATGGGTGTGTGACACCAGGTAGCAGAGGAGGATCGATCTCTCACTGCCTGGGTGGCATGTGCAGCTGTTGAGCAGCTATGGAGGACATTGATGGTGGAGGCCATGGGAGCTCCTTGCTATCTTGTGGGATCGTGCCCTCACCCCAAGGGGAAATGGGCTTGATTTGACTGGAGAGACACAACACTGACTGCACCAGGACTGTGGGATCTCAGAGCAGGTAAGTGTGGTCACTTACCCTTTTTCTTTTCTTTTTTTTTCTCTTGGGTATGGGAAAAAATGTTGATAAAGTGTAAAAAGACTCTCAGGATTGAAAATGTGGGCTGGCTGCCTCTTCTGAATGGGGCCGCCTTCTCCCTTCTCTCCCTCCTGCTGCTGATCCCAGCATTCTGGGAGGAGTGGAGCAAAGCTGTGGTGTGAGTGGATGGATTTGAGCTCTCTCAGTCCTTTTCTGTTGTGTCTAAGTCGTGTTTCTGCAGTCCCTGTAATCATGAGTTCCTTGTGGTTAACTCCTGGATGAACTTGGTGTAAACAGACTTGTAATATTTTTTGAGAAAATAGAAGAAAGTGTGGCCTTGGGATTGTTTTTCTAGTTTTGTATAGTGTGTAAAGCCCAGCCAGGTGGGAATTGTGTGCTCTAAGCTTGAGCTAAGCAGTGCTGCCAGGTATGGCTACCTGCTTTAATCCCTGTGTTAACAACTCCTGCAGTTCCTGGCATGGTGCTTGGAAATATTTTAGTAACTCTGCAGAAAGCAGCTGTGCCTCAGCTGCTCCTGGCTTGGACTTTATCTATTTGCCAACAAAAGGTAATGCTTGGAAAACAGTTTCTGAGATGTGTAATGTGGCCCATCCACTTCAACTTTGTTGCAAACCAGTAATCATGTCCTGAACCCAAGAGGTTTTGTGTGTGGATGCTCTATGTGATTTTGGACAGAAAAGGATGTTACGAACTCACTAAAACTGGCAAGTGCTTAAATTCTTGTGTATGTTGCAGTTCCTTGGCTCTGAGCTATGCTAATATCATCACTATTCAACAACCCTGTTATCACAGGTTAGCAGTAGTTCAGCATACAATTGTCTAATTATTATTATTATATGTAATTATATTCTAGTGAAAAATATCTCAACTCCAAGCTTCTAGAGCATCATATAGACAACTTCTTACAGCAGAAGATAAGAAGGAAGCATTTGGCAATCAATTTCAAGAGGATTTGGCAGACCTTAAATATGCACTGAATGCTTGGTTTTGGATGAAAAGCAGATAATGGTGTCAGGTGTCACAGCTTGTCTGGGAGGTGTGGGACCAGCCTGTTTTCTAGCCTCACCTGGGAGTTTTTGGCAAACTCCTTGGTCCTGTAGGATGCTTGTGATGCCTGTGATTGTTCCTGCAGTGTGTTACAGCTGGGAGCTTGGGCCGGGCAATGGAAAGAGACTTTTGCACAAAAAGGAGATTACTGAGGAAGGTTACTGGGCTAAACCTTTATTGTCACTTATCAGGGCTGGGGTTGTGATGTGTAAGGACAAAGTTTTTGAGAAAAAAAGCTATCTTTGAGAACAGGATTTTGGAGATTAAGCAGTTAATACTTCTATATAACAAGTGTGTGTGCTGTGGTTCACTGGCATCTTCTGATAACTGTAAAATGGAGGAGCTTAAATTTTGCCTTCTCTCTTCTGATAAGTTTGTTGTAGAAATCACTGTGATGTGACCATCTACAGACTACAGCACAATCTTTTCCTGCTCTGCAGCAGGAAAACTGATACAGTATTGCTATGCAGGCTTGTGGTATGCAATGAGCTTTCTAAAGCCCCAAGTAATGATCTGAATCTAGGCTTTCAATCACCACTATGTGAATTTCTAGAGCTGCTGTCTGTTAGTCATCTAAGGATTTATTTGAAGTCATTTACTGGAACCTGCACATTGTTAATTACATGTGAAAACCCAAGCAACCGTGGACAAAATCCAGCAAGAATGATTAAAACAGGACTCTTTCTTACCTCAATGATGCACTGCACTGGGCTGGGAGAAATGCTGAATTAGTTCAGTCTGAAGAGAACGGCTGAAGCTTTTTTCATTTCCCCAATTTGCCTTGGCATCCTGCTCGCAGTTCACTTGAACAGACTGAAGGTTTACATTGGGGATGCCTGGCTTGGGGTAAAGGAGCCTCACTGTTTAGAGTTCAAGGCAATAGATTATGCTCCTTGCTCAAGTTTCATGGCTTCTCCGGCAATGTGTTTGCACTCACCAGGTACTTTGAAATGTCTTCCCTGGGCTTTGGTCTGGGGAAGCACCCAAAAACCTGCTGTTTGTTGCTGGCCTTTCCATGAAAGGAGATGCCTGGTAGGGACATGCCTTTGGGTCAGAGACAAACAACTGAGTTAGGACTCCCAGGGTGTCTTTGGCTTGTGCTGGGGACTGGAAAGGAGGAAATATTGTTTAAGGCAAGGAACTGGGAGATCAAGGATCTGCTCTGCAGTCTCTCATTAGCTTGTGAAACTCCAGGCTGTTCCTTACCTGTTCTGGGCACCCCAGGCTTTAAACCAAAATGGGATGAACAATTGGTGCTGTGCTGCTTGTAAGGCTGAGTCCATAACCACGATGAGGCTGGGAGCAGTGGGTGATTAGATTAAGGTGCCAAGGAAGGGTGAAGAGCTCCTCAGTGTCTGCACCAGCAACCCCTGAGACTACTAAACTCTTTTGCTGCTTGCATTATGAAGGTCTTTGCATTGATTAGTTGGAGCACTAACAATGTGTGCTCTTCTGGGCTCTTAATTCAAGTGATACAGCAAGAGATTAAAATGATGAAGATATTTTAACAGCTCCACAAACAAATCAGTACTGTGAATGCTAAATCCCATCTACAGCACCTTGATGGTGACAGGTTGAGACAACTTCAATTACAGCACTACAGTATGTTGATTTGTTCTCCGTATGCAAGGCTAAAAAAAGGATGTTGCTTGCTTTCCTCTTTGCTTGTGGGAAGCAAGTTGCTGACATGGCTACCGGAGGGGGTGAGAAGGGATGAGTCTCCAGCCAACGGCTGGCATAAAGCAGGCACTGAGGAGAGGAGTGGGAAGTAAGATTGATTGTGATTATGCTTTAGGTTATTTGAAAACTGGGCTGCTGCTTGAAAGCTGGCCCATGGCAGCTGGCAAAGCACTTGCTGGGTGGGTTGGAGTGGCTGGTGTGCTCTGCTCTGAGGAGGAAGGGGCTAGGAGGCTTCACATGCTTGTCTTCAAACAAGTATCATCCTCTGCATTATTGACTACTTTGTCTGATGCCTCTCTTCTTGTTAGCTCCTGTGTTTCTGCACTGCTGCCTGCTGCTGGGTACCCAGCTCTCACTCCTGAGCATCTCTTGAATGCTGGGAGGAGGTTTGCAGCAGTATGACACTTGTGATACTCCTTAATATCTGTCCCTTTTGGGCTCCCTCCCTCCTGCATGTGTAGCTTCAGGAGCCAAGCTGGGAGTCTGACAGGGTTTATGAGATGCCCAGAGGGTCTTTGATCCAAAATGTCCCAGTACTGGTGGGATCCTGCAGGGTCTCATGGGGACCTTCAATAGATGTTAAAGACTCTGGCTGACTTCTTGCCACCCTTGCACAGGACTGACCTTGGCTTAAGGCCATTTCCCAACCAAGTAGTGGTTCTGGCATTTGAAGTTGTACACAACTTTCAGAGCCCACATCAAGGCCATAACTCCCTTTTGTTTTAAACTTGTAACCTGAGAACTTTCTCTCAAATGTGTACATGGTATTTTATGTGATTGGATTCCATTTGGACTAAAAAGGCAGATTTTTTGGAAGTGGTACTTTTCTGCACTAAAAGGGCTGTTATCTTTCTGCCAGCCACATATGGGTCTGGGACCAGCCTGTAAAGACAGCTGCCTGTTTTTTACTCTTCAACAAGGCTTTATGGTGAAGGATAGAGCAATTTTCACCTTACCCAGAAAAGGTGTCTTTTAGTCACCTAAAAACACTGTTGGCAGCAGATGTGTCAGATGGAGCACTTGAGGGAGGTGTAGAGTCTGCCTATGTGTGTGCAGTAGCCCTGGAGCATCCAGATGAGTATTGCATGTGGCAGCTCCTGCCACACATGCAGGGACTGTCCCATAAATCTCTTCCAAATAACCAAGCTGTTTTCCCCTTCTGCCCCCATAAAGTTGCTGCTAAAAATTGAAATAAGTTGATAGCCTGCTCCCATACTGGGCCCTACTCCCTGTGCTTGTCTGGCAGTGGGGGGAGCTCCTGGCTGCTTTGGGGGAGTAGTTTGTCAGCATAGCTGCTGCTCTTGGTCATCCTGGGGACACTGAGCTTCACAACAGTTGGCTGGTGCCTCTGATATGGAGCTGCAAGAGCAGCACTTGTTCCCTAGTGGTTATTGCAGCCCACCGAAACTCTTTTGTAAGAGGTGCTTCACTTTCCCTCAAACACCGTAACTGAGACTTCAGCATGAAAGATGTGTCCATAAGATGTCTTACAGGAGGAAGAGGTACCTATATATTTGTCTTTAATCAGAGCAAAGAGTTCAGTGTGTATCTGCAATGGAGAATAGAGGACATGATGGAAATGGGCCCTCTGCAGCCTTGTTGTATCCTGGAGTGGCTTCTTGGCTCCTGTGCCAGTTGATCCCTTTCTTGTGTGCTGCTGTGCATCTGGAAGCACAATTTAGTGGAAGGCCTGTGCCCCTTGATGTGAACCTCTGCCTCAGGTGTGGCTTGAGTAGTTCCCATTAGTATGCAGCTAAATCAACAGCATCTATTTCATTTATTTTAGTTGGGACCACTGAGGACTGGCATTATGAATCTTTCCCTGTCCATCTATGAGCCTTTAAAAGCTAAAAAGTGCTTGGGCTGAACTTGAGGGACGGGCTGGGATGTAATCTTCATACGTAGTTCTCTGAACAAGGTACTTGGAAAAGTGAGGGCAATGCCCCCAAGTGCACAGAAGTGTTTCTTTCTCCCAAAAGCCTCATTTTCCTTCTTTTGGAAGTTCCAGCTGTTGCTGAGCTGTCAGTAGCTGTAGGGGTAGATTTAAGCAAGAAGCTGTTACAGCAGAAATGGCTGTCCAGTGACAACATGAGCCAGGTGTAACTTTGTCCAAATGCATCTAGAGACACTACTTTTTTTTTCCTTGGTGCACTCCTAAAATGAGATTGGATTTATGCTTCTTCCTGAGCTGACTATGAAAGCTAGCAAGCTGCCCTGCACACAGGGGACAGCATCAGGAGGGAACGAGTTTTGTTATAAACCATCTGCAATATGGGTTAGCAATAATCCTGCCAGCCTAGCAGGATCTGGGGTGGGAACAGGCAAGGTTAAGCCCTTTGATTATACCTACACATCCAAAGGTAACCCTGGGTACAGAAACCCTTCTGTTATCAGCATGCAATGCTGTAACAGGATGCCTGCAGCAGGCTGATGTTACCAGTGTGCAGCACTGCTATCAAATGGGTGAAATACAGGAGCCTCCAAGGGGATGGACGATGGGAAAGGTTGTCTCCCTGCCTCATGCTGCAGGGTTAGAAGGAAGAATGGTTACAGGATGGCGGGCAGGGTAGGGAGGTGATCTGTTCCTCCTTTGAGCCGTGGTAAGGCCAGAAATGCTAAAATTGCCCATACAGGTTTGGTGTCAAGGTTTTTAAAAGGATATTGAAAGCTTGGAAGGCATGTAGAAGGAAATACCTTGGAGGGAGGGAATGTGAGAACTCAATCTGCTTAGTCCTTATCAAATGAAGGACTGGGTGACTTAATTACACTGCAAGTACTTTCCCAGATAGCAAAGAGCACTTTAATCTTGCAGAAAAAGGCACAAAGAGAGACTGTGTCTGAAGGATAAAATCAAACCAATTGAAGCTAGAAGTACTGTGCAATCTGCTAATGACTTCCCCTCCAAGGGGGGAATTTTGTCTCTTGATGGGATGGCATGAATTGGCCAGACTTGTCTTGCATCTTGACTAAACCAAGCACCTCATTTGGCTGACAAGGTGATAGTCATTAGAGTGGTCAGATGGGAAGATGAGGTGTTTCCCACCCTGATATGTGTGGAATGGGCTCCCTTGTCAGCACTGTGGGGCTGCAGGGCCCAAATTCTGGGGCTCCTGGTCAACCTTTAACATCTGGCCAACCTCTTTATACTGGCTGTGACAAGCCAGCTCTGCTGATGGTCCTGCCTTGGCCTCAGCCTTCAAAAAATCTGGTGTCCAGAGCATGTTTGATGAACCAGTGGCAGATGTGGTCTTCTGTAGTGCTGAGCTTGCTGGAGGGGGATGGTGGAAAGCAGGCTGTGCTCGTACATGAGCAGAAAAATTACTTCTGCTGGCTCTGTTCTTGCACTTTTATCACTGCTGTTGGCATTAAAAGAGCATTGTATCCGGATTATTCATGCACTGTTAATAACTCTGGAGTGCTGTATGCTAGATCCTGCTTTCAGCTGTACCCAGCACTTCAGTTGCGCTGAAGCCAAGCGAGCTGTACTGGCAGATCTGAGGAAAGTCAGAATTTGATATTAAATAAGTTTGCATCCATTTCCAAAGCATGGCTACAGAACAGGAACAGCATGATCCCTGCTACTGGCATAATTCCATTTAAATGACATATCTGCAGATGGAAAAGCTGCCAGTGGGTCAGCCTGGTGCTGTAGAGACAAATGGAACACCAGGATTAGAACACCTGATAAAATAAGTTTTTTGTCTTCTCTTTTATGAACTGGAGATGAAAAGTGTGTGGGTCAAGCAGATCTCCTGATGCGAGCTGCGAGGAGTCAATGGAACTCCAAGGGAGGGTACAGGGAGCATGGTAATTAATATCCACTGAAAATGCTGCTCCCTCTGTACCTGCCCTAATGCTGGAGGGACTCCGGGTCTGAGCCCTGTGTGTAGGGGTGCAAATAGGATGATGAAGCATTGGGCTATGGCACCACTCAGGGATGGGAAACCTTCAGGGAAGCATTGCTCTTGATGAGCTCTATTTGCAAGAAAATGGAGTGTCTGTCTTTGGCGTTGGAAATGTGAGCTGCCAACACAGCCCCGGGGGCTGCAGGCAGCTCGGTTCTTCACTCATCTCTCCCATGGCTCCAGAAATCTGATGGTGCCTTTGAGGAAGAATCCTTATTTAATTAAGCTGTATGTGTTGGGAGGTGACTTTGAGTGATTTCCTTTGTGAGCTGATGTCTTGCTTGGGGAATGGCTTGCCTTGTTCTTAATCAAACCTTTCTCTTCTGCTGTGCATGGAAAACTGGAGACTAATGAAGACCCAGATCTTCGAGATCTGCTTCTTAGGGACACCAAAGATGCATTTGTTTTTTGTGGGGAACCAGCTATCTAGCAGCAAGATAACCAGCAACCAGGCAAGCAAGTGAATAAACTGGATGTGTCAGCCCAAGGGGTAGATACTTCCTAGGGGCAAATGGAGAGAGCTCTGAGAGGTGTTGGGGGCCCAGGGGCAGGGTTGCAGGACTGGTCGCATGTTCAGCATTGAAAGGTGCTGGGTGCTCTCATAGCAGAGCTGGACCTTTGCAAGATGTGTGACCAGTCATCTCAATCCTACATTTCAAAAATTGTATACAACTGAAAATCAAAACATACTTTGTCACTGCATGTAGTGTTAAAGGACAAGGGAGCTTGGACTGAGTCACGGGTGGAAGAGGCAAAGGCTCCACTGTTGCAAGATGAGGCTGAAACTACCCAGAGCAGGACAGAGAGTTGGGCTTGAGCCCTGGGCAGTCACTGCCATCCCCAGGGTGATGGACCCTTAGCTCCGGCTGTGCAACCAGGCATGTAAGGATTAAGTGCTACAGTCACTTGCATTGGCTTTGGGTGTAGAGCATGGAAAGCTCCTCTCTTGTGTTGCTAATAATTCTCCAACCTAATTTCTCTTTCTCCACTTCAATCAATGGTTCCCATTAGCTGTCTGCGAAATCCCAGGCAGGTTTTGTAATTGGCCCCATTTCCCCAGGAGCTCTGCAACAGCAAAGCAGCTTTTTTCATCTTTTCATTCCTTATGAAACTTTTCTTTCCTAGTGAAGAATGATTTTATTTTTTTCCTGCTGCCTTTGGTCCTTTCAGGCATGGCTCATGGGGCTCTCTGGAGGCTGGAGGAACAGTTTACCATAGCTCCTCCTGACAGCATTGCTAACTTCCTGGTAATGAAGACAGTATTAACTTGGGCCTTCTGTATTTCCTTTTTGGTGTTTTTAGTATTGAGAAGTAGATAGGGGCTGCAGCTGGGGCTCTTGGTGGTTTGCTGGGAAAGCACCCTTTGGGTTAAGAAGTAGAGATCCCTGGATGCTTTCAGGCACTGCCACAGGGCTTTGGACAAATCCTGATGCTCCGGTGGAGGGACCATGCATGCAACAAACACTCTTCCAGGGGTGTCCTGTGCATCAGGGAGACTGGTGCTACTGAGATGTGTTTGGGAGTTAGAGGGAAGGACCATGAGGAAATCCTGTAGTTGTGGGCTGCAATGGTTGCAGAGCTTCAATGGTGACCTTTTTCATCCTGGAGAAGGATCGTGCTGCATTTCTGTGCTTGTGAACCTGCTGAGAGACAAGTCCAGGTCTGTGTTCCTCTGCTTGCCTGCAAGGTCTGCCTCATGTCAGGAGCTTACTGGGAAATGATAGAGCATCAATGTTGGATGGATCCAATCCTACTGCAACTTTCAGTTTGGACAACTGGAGCTGGTGCCAGGATCCTGTTTACTGGGATGGGATGTGTTAATGGGGGGCTGCAGGCAGCTGTGCTGTGCAAACGTGCTGCTTTTTGCTTGGTGCATCTGATACAGGCAGTGTCACAGCCCTGTGAGTGATGGGGGTGCCAGAGGCTCCTGGCTTTCCCTGGCAGCTCACCCTGGCTGAACGCAAATGCAAGTTGCACAGTGTCAGGTAAGAGCATCTCCTCCTGGGAGCCTGAAGGCTTGCTCCACATAAATTGGCAGTATCAGCCCTTGTGTTGCTGAGCAACCCTATGAGCAGCCTGTGGTGAAGGAGGTGGCTGTGAATTGAAGAAGGATCCACATATCCTGCTGGCTATAATCAAGGTCCTGGCCTTGGATGCAGATTGCAGCCTGGTTCATCTGTTTCTCCTAACGTGAGCCCTGGATGAGTGTTTGTAATGCTGTAGTGTTCACAGCTTCCCTCCAACAGTGTTTGCATTTGTTCCTAGTCCTTTGATCATAGTAATAAATCCCAGCTCCTCTGGCAAACTGGATTTCATCTATGAGGCTACAAGGAGTGTTAACATTGATGCACCGAGGTGCTTTGCTTTATATCCTTGTTTCCAGTTTGTCCTGGCTTTAAGAAGATAACGCACTTGGGCCTGCTATTCTAAAGCTGTTTCTAGTCTCGGGTGTCCCATGGCCCTGGGCTGAGCCTCTTTAAAAATGAAACTGAAATTCTGGTTTCTCAAAAAACTGCATCCCAAACAGAACTGAAGCCAGCTCCTGGCACTGCTGAGCAATGAGCCTGCAGCCAGCCAAAAGCAGGCAAAGAGAAATTTCTGCATGGGCTGTGTGTCACACGGAGGTTGGACATTCGCCTGTCACTGCTCTGCCTCTGCTATCAGAAAAGTGCCAGCTAGGGCAGCAATTGTGGTGGAAATGGGCTGGTTCAGACCTTCCCTGGTGAGGGTTAGAAGTGCATTGGGTGTTAGCATTCATGAGAAAACCCAGCTGTCCCCTGGCCAGGGGTGGGACTTGGCTGGGGAGTCTCTTGCTTGTGTGCTCCAAGGTCTGATGGGCATGTATTCTGCCCCAGGCAGCTTGGTGGGATCTGTTGTGTCTCATTCCTGCAAGGGAATAGCTGTTTTAAGGGAATAGCTTTGCAGGGCTGGGCTGATCATGGTGAAATCCGATGGTCCTGAAATCCAGGTTTGTGGCATCCAGAAAGCAGTCATCTGCTACAGTCTCACTGTTGGTTGAAGGTTTTAATCTCCTTGAGATCTATCTGTATTGCTTTTCCCTAAACTAGTGAGGCCGGGGCTGTCCTGACCAGTGGCTCATCTCTCAAAACTGCTGTCCCAGCTGTGCCTGTGAGGAATTCCAGCAGCTTCCATCATAATTTGCAGGTCCCTGAAAATCCTGCATTGGTTTTGCATGTTGCTCCTGAAGACTGATTTGTATGGTGCTAAACACTTTGGTCTGTGTGTTCTTGTCTGACACTTCTTCCCCTGACCTGATTTGCACTGTGACTTTCTTCTGCTGGCTGTAGCCTGCAGTTCCCCAACATCAGTCCCCATTAGGTGACACCTCTTTACTAACATTTACATGCTCAATGTACAGTCAAGTAATTGCTGTGCAATTTTACACACAGGTGATTTATTGCAAGCTCATCCAGTCAGAGACTATAATAATTAATCTGCAAATTAAGCTTGCTTTCAAATTAAGCCATGAATTATAGCAGGATGATGGGTAACTGCTAACTCCTTAGATTTAGAGGGCGGTGTCACTTGCTTCTCCCACCCAAACAAACTGTGATGGCTTTCATGTGTCCCATCATGCCAAAGCAAAGATCTTTCTCGGGGCATCAAAAGCAAAGAGTGCAGTGATGCAGCTTATTGGAAGCCATCAGTAACAGGAACTGACTGACATGTGAATCAGACCAGCTCACTCACCAGGCTGAAAACTAATCCTAATCCCAAACTTTGCCTCTAATCTCCTGATGTTGAATTTAAAATAACTTGAAGGGGGGAAAAGAAGATTTAATTTTTGCTTGTTTTGCAGCTTTCACAGGGCTACATATCCCTGATACATCCAGGAGAGTCAATAGGCCTTTAATGAGCAATGCTTGGTATAAACACCTCAGTAAATACCAAATGCCGTTTTGGTTTTCTGCAGCTTTTAAGACTTTGGGAGGAAACAAGCATCATGTGGGTCCATCCCTCAAGGAGGACAAAAGCTGTTGGGAACTGAGTGGTGTCAGCTCTTCAGCATTTCTGCAAAACCAGCCCTTTCTGTGCAATATGTGGTTGGTCTAAACTTTATACCCTTCCTACCTTTCTCTTTGTTTGATTTCCCCTTAAATGAATCCTTTCAGAGATGTTTTTTAATTCATCTCCATTTGAACAGGGGTCCCCAAGAGCCCTTGGTGTCTGTAATGCTAAACACTAGCTGTACGGGTTATCTTGCTCAGGCAGTCCCTCACATTGTGGCTGGCTTCCCCCCTTCCTCCTGCAGCTGGGAGCTCAGGTCCCACTCATTCATTCATTAATCCCTTTCATTCCCTGCTCATTTGTTTGTATCCTCTGCAGCATGGGGAGAAAATTGCAATCCTGAGAACAAATAGGAATTCTTCTCCTCTTTGGAAATAAAAGCCAGTGCATTTAAATGGTTTGTTCTCTTTGAGATTTGCCTGTGTGCAGATGAGAAGGAGGTCTCCTATAATGGAGTTGAAGCCTCGGTGCTGAGCAGGGACAATAGCAGGGAACACATCCCTCTTCCTTTTGTATTTGCACACTCTCCCTGTGCCTCCCCCCCGAAAGGGGATCAGATGAATTTTCCAGTGCAGATGGATCATTTTAATGATGTACTTCTGTGCTGCTCATGATTAAAGCAAAGAGATTTGCTGTGGATTTTTTTTTAAGACTACAAAGCTACTGTGTGGCTCCCGCCGTGCGGCGTGGCCACTGCTGCAGTGTTTCTTTTAGCCTGTGCTCTGTGAGGGTGCTGGGCTGTGGGTCCATGTGATTGCAAATTTGCCTGCCAGGACATTGACCCTTTTCCCGGCTGTGTGTGCACCAAGAGCCCTGGCAGCTCTGGAGGGGATAGGGCCCAAACCCAGGAGCCTGCTCCCCTTCCACAGGCGTGGGAAAGCGTAGGACCCTTGGCCCCTTGGACCTCTGGGAGGAAAAGATGGCGGTGACACCTCTCCCAGTCTCCTGCCTCATTCCAATTGATCCTTTCTTTTAAGCTTGTCTTATGCTGTGAAATCATAAGCCCTGCCTGTAACTTTGCTCAATAAGCAGTTTTAATGCCAGACAAAAAAAGCCACTGGAGCTTACCCTGTCCAGCTTCCCACCACAGCCAGGCTGGGGCAGAGAGTGTGTCTGTGGGGAAAGGGCTGTCCTGAGCCGGGTGAGCTGCTGCGACCTGGTGTAGGGTAATCGTGAGCCCAAGCTCCTGGTCTGCAGTGGGGACAAGGGACTTCCTGCAGAACCTGAGCCAGGCTGATGGCATGGGTGGGGGAGGAAGGTCTGGGGAGCTTGCTTTGTTGTTTGTGGGTGAGTGGAGGCTGATCTCTTTTTCCCTGCAAAAACAGAATGGAATAAGTCCTCCCAGGATGGATGTGAAAAAGCCATTTAAGTACTGCAGTCCATTAAGTGACCCTTAAAATGTAAGTTTCCCAATTTGCAGAGGTGTTAAGCTGCTCAAGTGTCTGAGGTGCTCTGGAAGTGGTTGCTGCCTTCTGAAGTGTCTCTACTTAAAGCTGAGCAGATCTTGTCCCTGTCTTGTACAAGGGACTTCTTTTCCAGCTTGAACAGTCACCAGCTGCATTTACTGTCAAAAAAGTTTGTGGGACTAATGAACTCCGGAAGCTGCTTATCTGTCTTTTGAAATAAAAATGGTTTTGTCCTGGAAGCCAAATGATATGTTTGATATGTTGCACTTAGCAAAAAGAACTAAAACATACTCAATCTCAAATGTCATCTGCTCACAAAACTGCTATTGAACAACCTACAAATCAGAAATTGTTTAATGTGTGACTGACAGGCTTTAGTTAATACCAGTTTCTGGAGGGCAATATGTGAATTAATTCCTGCAAAGTGAGCTTAGGATTCTGCTTTGGATGAGCCTGTTCACCCCCATCCTATCCAAGTGAAGTAGTGCTGTTACTTCTCCTGTAGCCTGTAGTGTACCTTATAGGATAAAGGAGAGCGTTACCCAGTGCTGGCAGTCCTTCACTGCCTCTCTGCCATTGCCTTCACTCCCCAGTGTGCTTGAAAAACTGGATAGTTTTGCCTACCAGTTTGGGAAAAATTTGTCTACACAGCACTGGAGCAAAGACCTCCAGAAACCTGTCCTGTATCACTGCCTGATGCTCATGCTGGAGACCCACCACCCCACGGAGACAGATATGTGATCTTCCCAAAGGGGAGTTTGTGGTGTGTGGAGCTGCTGTCTGCCTGCGTGGCTGTTGGGAAAAGCAGCACTGCTGACTTTTTCCTTGCCTGAAACCTCTTGGTTTTGCTTTTTGCCACTTTAATTCTCCATAGGCAAAAACATGAGTCTCCAGCTTGAGCTGAATGATCAAATCGAACCCTTGTGAGCAGCTGTTGCTCAGCTCACAGCTGGGAGTGGGGTCCTTTCTGGAGGATGCAGCACACAGACCTGGGCTGACCTCAGCTGCAAAGGGCATCTGTGAAGTTGTGCATTGCTCTGACAACTCGGATGCTAAAACTCCCCCAAGCCTTGCTGCTCTGCATGATTCATCTGTTCGAGCTTTGCGTCTCAGTGCTCCTGCTCCTTGCCTCTGGTTAGAGGCGGCATGGCAACCACTGCCAGTAAATCAGCCAGAAAAGCACCATTTCCATTTCTTGTTTAAAAACAGTGGTTGCACTAAAAATACCTCTGCCCCTGCAACCCAGACGGTGAATGGAGGAGTTGTCGGGGGCCGCAGGGGCCCAGCGGACTGCTTAGCATGACAATAGATCTCTCTAATTGTTCATAGGCGAGGTTTGGTGTCGGGTGGGTGAGATGAAGAGGCTGTTTGGTGATTCATAGGTGAGTCATGAGTCTTTTGGCTGAAGGGGGAAGTGTTGCCCCCCAGTTGGAGCAAGGGGAGAGGACTCGACTGAGCTCTAAACTTTAAACTATATGAGGTCAAGGGTGTCCTTCCACAAAGGTCTTGGCAGGTGCTTGCTGCTGAAAGGTGTCCAGCTGCCTTATGGTGTGGCTGCTCAGCAAACTAGGGGACTGGCTTGGGTTGGGTTAAGTGTATTCTAATTAATCCTGAGCTATTAACCACTGCACAAATGCAGCTCTGTTGCCCCATCTTTAAGGTAGGATGACCTGGCCCTGCTCAGATCTGAAGGATTTTCTGGTTTTGCAGCTCTTTAAGAATAAAGAACATGAAAGGTTGAGCCTTAATTGTGGTTTTAAATTAATTTAAATCTCTTGGAAAAACTGCAGGTAGAAGTAGAGATTTGGGAGGATAAAGTGCCTTGCTGCAGGGGCAGCTGGTTTGGCAGTCTGAAGACCAGGATTTGGGGTGTCTATGAAGCTCGGCTGCCTTCTTGCAGGGTTAAAACTGGTTGAGGAGCTGCAGCTGTCGCTGAGCAGAGTCTTTATTTCGGCTGGAAGACTAAGACAGCTGCCGAGGCCGTTTTCCTCCTCTGCTGGCCTGCAACAGTGCTGCCTAGTTGCTTCTCCTCCACCACTTTAACTCATAAGGGAAACGAGTTTCTGGAGCTGTTGCTTGGTGTTTCTTTTGAGGAGAAGTAAGCGGGGAAATGCTAATGGGTAAATGCAGTGCTTTTCCCCTCACCAGTCCTCTTAGGTTTGAACTAAAATGCATTCAGGCTTCTGGGAGGAAGAGGAGTGCCTCCAATGTTGTAGTCTTAGTCTTGGTTTTTCATTTAATTTAGCATAATTTTGTGGCCTGTCTCAAAAGGCCTTATTAGCAAGATAGGGTGTGAATTCAGTGTGAAGGCACTAGGAGCAGCACTGCCTACGGCAGCAATGTGCATGGTGATGTGGTTCATAGTCCCAGTCTAGCTGTCTGGTTTGATTTTTAACTGCTGCTGCCCTTTCCTTCAGAGGCAGTTTTCCTCTCAAGGTGGAGAAAATGATATGTGATCCTGGGGAGAGATTCATCACAGCTGGCGCGTACTCCACTGATGCTGACCCTGTTATGGCAGAATTGAAATGCCGGAGGGTTAGGGGCCTGTCATGCCCAGCACCAATAGTTAAGGATAAGAACCCAAAATGACTTGTGGTTATGCGTTGACAAGTGGGTGGGAAAGACCTCACAAGCACATCTTGCAGGCACCCTCCAGGTGTTTGGAGAGCTGAGAACTTGCTGCTGTCTATCCTTGTAGCCCCTGAAAAGGCTGGCTTCCTGTGCTGTGGGGCAGAGGAGGAGGAAGGATGCTGCCCATGTTATTGGGTTATAGATGGTGTCAAGTCTGTGTGGTGGTCCTGAATTCTTGGGGGCTGACGCACTGCAGGCATTTCATATAAGTCAGGTATTTATACTGGAATCATGCCCAAAAGGCCAGAACTGGAGATACAGGATGGGAGTTGCTGTGTCAGACACAATAAGACATAATGATTCTCTGGGCTTCCAGCCTTTGCTGCTTGAGGAAAAAGGGAGGGGAACAACCCCAGGTGTCTGAATTCAAACCAACAAATGTGCAGAGGCTGCTGTGTGCTGATGGGCAGGAGGCACTTGGTGCTTTGAGGTGAGCTTATGCTGCCAAGCCCTGCTGGCACAGCCCTCCTCCATGAGCTGAGCTGCCTGACAGAGCGGGTGAAGATGAGCCCTCGCTCACTGTGCAGATACACACGGGATGTCACTGTCAGGGGTTGCAGAGTCAGACTGGGGAGCACCTTGGCTGTGGGTTGGAAGCCCTGTGAGAAGCAGTGTGGCCAAACCTCAGCATCTTATGGCTGTATTTGTTAAACCTGATGGAAATGGCCTTTTCTGCCCTGCCTTTGTGAAGCCCTAGCTTCTGGGGAGAGCTAAAACTTGGTAACAGCATCCAATGGGAGCTTTAGTCTCCCATCTAATGACTCACTGATATAGCTATCAGCTCATTTCTGCATGCTGCTCTACCTAAACGGACAGTTAATTTGCTTGTAGCAGGCACTACTAGTTTTGACCCCTTATCCGCTTTGTTATTGATGTAACTGCACCCAGCCACAAATTAATTGGCTGCTGTTTTGTTTGCCCAGAGCAAATTGCTTGTAGATGTATCATAAATTCATAGATGGTAGACTAGATTGGTGGGGTGCTGGGTGTCTTCTACACCCCTGTGTATCAAACTCTGATTAACAACTCGTAGTGCTTGGAGGGAGGGAGGTGTGCTCCAGAGCAAAGTCGTCATGGCCCTGGGTGCCTACAGCCTTTGTCAGGGAGCTTGAGAAGAGGCAAAAATAAGAGGAGGATGGTGCTGGGTAACCTTTGAAGTTAGCAGCTTTTTGTGGAAGTAGCTTAGTGCCATTTGTCCTCTCCCCCATGCCAGGCCATTGGAGTCTGTGGTGCAGAGAGATGCTGCGGGTTGGGGTGAGCCCTGCAGAGCTGGGAGTGAACTGTGGTCTGCCTGCTGTCGGAGCGAGGGTTGGCTTGAGGTGCTGGGCTTGAAGTGCTTTATATCCTGCACATGCAGGCTGGTTCTTTCATTTGGTTTATCTTCACCCAGCACAAGCACAGCTTAAGTGAAGTATTCCCTCTCTTCATGGCATTGACGGAAGTCTAACATCAACGATCTTAAACTAATGATATGTTGAAAGCTCAAGGCTAAGGGAGCAGGAATTAATATCCTTGAGACCTGTCTAGTTCTGCCTCTTCTGACACCTCCTAATTTTCCATGTAAATTGGCTTATGAATCTTTGGCTCAAAGGCTGTGTTGTGTGCTGGGGGAGTCTGGCGTGTCTGCTAGGAAATTATCCAGCGTAATGGCAGGGTTATAATTGTGCTGTAGCTATTCAGATCTGCCTCCCCTGTGTGGACGCCCTATCTGTGACTATCTGAATAATCACTGCATTTATAGCAGTTTAGCGTGCATTTCTGGTTTGTTAAACGCTGTATGCCACTATGCGACAGGCCCGTGTGTGCACAGTCGTGCTCATAATAAAACATGATGTTTAATCCTTCTGTTATATTGACTCAACCATGGACGAACAGCAGGATAGTTCTTATGCGCACACACCTAGAAGAATAAGCTCAGGCTTTGGCTTATCCAGCTAAAGTAAATTTGCCCAGAATTTTGCAGGAAGTAAATAAAGGTGCGAGCACAGCTGCAGGGAAATCCATTCAAAAGGTATTGATTCACTCAATTCTGTATCTGTTACTGTACAACAGTACAGATGGAAGTCTGTTTCTGACTTCACAGAAAATCAAATGCAGATGGTGACTCTTAAAATTAGTTCTACAATAGGGAAAAAAAGCTGTGCCAGTCATTCAATCAGCTGAAATTTGTTCAGCTTTTCAATTAAAAAAGGCCTTTTGACTAGCTGTGCTTTAAGTGCTGCTGATTTGAGCTGTATAGCACAATGAGAACTTGTCCCTCAACACAAATGTAATAAATAAAAACAAGGTACGGAAAGAGCAAGTGTCTCTTTGCTCTGTGAGTTTGCGATTGGAAAATTCCCTCAATTTGCACACAGCAATGCTCCTTACTTTTAAGGGCTGAGCTGAAGATGGGAACCATAGTAACATCAATAACAAATTCCCAGAAGAAAGGGAAGTTTTGCTGAAAAATTGTCCCCATTTGACTCTGGAAGATGGTTCTGGAAACAAACCTGTGTGAACCTGGAGGCACAGCCAGGCATGTGCCAGGCCTGGTGGCTGTGCCTGTGATGGGTGCTCAGGGGATGATGCTGCCCCTTTCTCAGGTGCAGATCCGCTCAGCAGGCTGCTGGGATGGGCTCAGGCTTAGCCCAATGAAGCCTGGCAGTTGCTTGCAGGTAGACGTGTGTAAGGGCAGGGACCTTTCCTAAGTCTAGGGCGGAAAATGAAGTCTTCGCTCAGTTCAGTCATCCAGCTTTTAGAATATCTCAGCAGAAATGCTCTGAGCACCAGGTTCATTCTGACTAGTTAAAATATTTTTGTCTATCAGGGAGGAAATTAATATGGAAGCACGCAGACCAGAAGCTCTCACAGGCTCAGGAAGGATCTTTCATTGTTATATTAGCTGGTTATGTTGCCAACATCTCCTTGCTGACACTGAACACTGCTTTGCACTTTCATGGGTTTATTTAGTTTGCTGTACAGGGTGTTTCGGCAACAGCATGGCCAGGGCATGTCGAGGGACGGGAGCCAGAACAGGCGCTGAATGGAGATCTTGAAACCCCTATGCCAGCTGCAAAGCAGTATTATAAGCAGCCAAAATCAACTGTCCTGACAGAGCTACTAGCAAGGCACAAAGACTGCAATAGATTTTTATAAAACTCACCTCTGGTTTTAATTAGCTCAATAATTCCATTTTCAAAGTGTGGTTGAAAGATTCTGAATTGACTTAATTTTTTTTTTCCTCTTTAGTTTCATCCCTAGGAGAAAGTAAGAGGAACTAACTAGTGGAGGTGGTCTCTTTAAAAAGAACCAAATGCACAAATTCTTTCATAAAGAAACAAGATTGTTTCTCTTTGGCTACTCTTCCCTCAGTGCTGAAATTGTCTGTCTCACTGAATCTCCAGTGCCCATTGCTCCTTCTGAAGCTTAAAACAAGCACCTCAGACACTGGTGGTTTCTCTTGACTATTTCCTCTCCCAAAGTGGCACAAATGGTGCTGACTGGTCTCTTTGCCAAGTCTTTAGAGCTTCCTTGCATCTCTGTCCCTTCCCAGCACCTGTATCATCACCCTTGGTCGTGGATCTTTTTTGATTAAAGATGTCTCGCTTCTAGTTATTTGATGAAAACTGACCAACTTTGTCCAGTTGACACACACCATCATGGTGTCCTGACCTTGGAGGCTGGTGGAAACTTCTCCTGGGAACCTAAAAGGAAACATCTAAGTAGAAGCTCAAGGGGTAAAAGTCAGGTCAGGAGTGAAAAGGAGGAAAGAAATTTATGTGAAACTATTGAAATGTTTTTTACCTTGTGTTATCATCCAGGGAAAAGCCTCCAAAGTGCCACTGGCCCATCTCACTTTAAGCCAGAGCGTGTGTGTGCATCTGTGGTTCTCCTGCGTGGGCAAACACTGCTAGACAGACTGAGAGGTTGCTGCTTCACATCACAGTCTGTGCAGAGATGTAAATACCCCAGGATGAGCAAATAACAGTGGAACAGTCAGGATCTGATGGGTCTTCCTGGAATATATCACTACCACCATGAGCACCAGATTCTCTAACTGTAAAACTGGGATGAGTTCATTTCTGCCCCCTCTGTAAGTTATGGGCATGGAGTTATTAATGCTCATAACATGGGCCAGAGGGTGTTGCAGAAGTGCCAGCTAAGACAATTTTACAAGCTTCAAAAGTAGTCCAGCATCTGCTAATCAATACTCATTTCCGCTCTCTTCTCCCAGCCACCTACGACTCAAGGCTCTCTTTTCTTTTTTTTTTTTTCTTTTTCCCCTCAAGGTGTTTGCTGCTCACACTAATGCATCCTGAAATACAGCAATTGACACAAAAAATGTCAGATGTGATGTGAAGGAGCAGGATGGGCCACTTGCAGAGCCACTGCTGCCAGCTGTGTCCTTGTTATGTGTGACACTGTCCAAGTGCAGGCAGATGTCTCTCAGGTCACTGAGTGGCTCCTGCTTTCAGACAGCAATTTTTCTTTGTGGAGTTAATAAAACCATCAAGCCATAAAGGTTCCAATTTGGATTTCATGAAGACCAAACCTGTTCTAGCTTTTCCTTTTTTCTGTTTCTTCATCATTTCATTTGGTTAAAAGGAATATATATTTCAAAATGTCTGTAGTCTTCCTATCGTCCTTTATGTTTCATATTTCTCAAAGTTTCCTTTACCCTGAGATGTATTAGTTTTGCCCTTTTGGGAGTCAGGCTTGTTTGATTGAAAGACTAACAGTAAGCTGAGTTTTGTTTCCTGGTGCCCTGTGTTGCAGGAACCAGCTCTTGTCCCCTCACCACTTCCAGTGCCATCTCCAGATTCCTCTCTCTGTCCAGTGCTTTACAAGTCAAACCTGGTTTGGACAGTACTGCCCTTCTTCTAGCTCATCATCAAGGTGAGGAAGGAGCCAAGTAAAGGAACTGCAGAATTTGCTTAAAATTTGATTGATATCCTCAGGAGTTACCCCATTCTAGTTGATGGGAGGGTGAGACAGAGCAGGTTTTCTCCTGTTGTGATCTGTGATCATTGCTGCTTCCAAAATGAGACACATCTTCAAAGTTTCCCTTGCAAATGAGTTGGCGGACATCAGCCAACAGCTTCTTGCATGGGGAGAAATGTGATGTGGATTTTCTGCTTGTGAATCTGAAAGTTGGTGAGGTATCATGATACAATTGATCCCATAGCTCTTTCCACAGGAGCTGCAATGAAGGGTTTCTGCTGATAAATCCCATTTCTCCAGAGCTTGAAGGAGCTGGACTGTGCCCTGCTGCTTTCTGTCCCAAGATGGCTGTGTTTTGGGGAATGTGTTGTGCAGATGAACTAGTTTCTACAGTTTTTTTATGGAAAATAAACTCCAAAATATGAACTACTGCCTTGTTGTCTTTGAGGCCTTTCATCACACTTGTAGCGTCTAACACAGTAGCAAAAGGGTCAAAGAATTCCTACGAAGACCTGATGCTCCTGCAGCATTATTTGAGTTCCTTTACCACATGAACAGTCAGATACAGAATTTAAAATCTGGGCTTCTGCACTGAGCTGTCACAATTGCAGTTCATCAGTATTGATGGTTCATCTTTAAAGAAGAGATTAAACACTCCCGACAGTTCTAATGTATTGCAGCTTGTTACTGGTTGCAGAAGCTTGTTTTCTGCTAATAATTCTGTAAATTGGCTGCATGTCTCTTAGCCAATCTCATACATGCCTGAAGCAATACTCTCCCTCCTGGGTCACCTCTCACAGCCCACAGGATGTATCTGATATCTTTGCAGCTATTAGAATACGCATGTTTTTAAAGAATTAGTGCAATGAAGTGATTTGGGGAGATTAAAGAAATGGAGGTTATGTCCTGTCTCTAATATGTCAAGGCTTGGCTGGTCTGCCCGATCCCCTGGCAGCTTTTATCTGTCACTTGTAATGCTGCAGACAAGTGTTTCTGGTAACTTTGTCTTTTCTTGAATCATCTGCTACTCTTTCCTGGTTTCCTTTCCTGCGCTAAAGGACAGAGTCAAGATAAGCAGTTGCTTTTTTCAGCAGTACTGTAGATTATATCTGAGATGACAGCCTAATGCTTTCCAAGGATCAAATGGTCATCATTACTATCCTGTCTCCAGCCACCGTCTGAGGTTTGGGTCATTAATACTTGTAAAGCATTTGAGATTATTAGACTCAAGGAACTAGAGGACAGCAACATGTCCGCTTTCATTCTTGGCAGCTCATTTTGGTGGTGAAATCAGACCCTCAAGATGTCAAACTCCACTCTTGGGCAGCCACAGAAGAACATTCTGGCATGACTCAGACCTTGTTTTGCTTGGCTTTTCTCTAATCCCATGTCATTAATTTCAGTGGAGGCAGTGGTGTGAGTAAGAGCAGACTGGATTTCCTTCTGTGGTCATGCAGCAAAGGGGGTCTGAGGCTGCCTGTGCAATTGGCCTGTTTCCCTGTGTGATCACAGTCCATTCAATTGCCCAATGAGCATTAACCTCTTGGATGCACGTGTGCAAGGTGTGGGGTGCTGTCCCATTCTGGAAAGGATTAAATATCTGTCTGAACATAGATGCTGGGACTGGTTGGAGAGGGCATTGAGGCTGGGTGGTACCTGCACCCTTTTAACATGTCAGTTTGGTCATGGGACATATTTGTGTGTTCAAGGCAGCTTCCTGGGTTACAAGTGAGTTAGACCATATATGTGCAAAGGGAGATGTGATATGGAAACACAGTGGACCGCTTGGGATCTGGTCCACAGCTGCCCCATGTCTACCCCCAGCAGACTTTGTGGTGTCCATCACAGCTTCCACATTTACAGCTTGGTTTATAATCTCCTCCTGTTCGGTCTTTCAAGTCTTTCCTCTCCGAGCACAGATGATAACTTGTAAAGTCTCACAAACGTGTGAGTTGGGAATTATTGCTGCTATAGAAATTTCTCTAAGCTTGAGGAAACTAAGGCAGCAAGAAGGAAAAGGGAAGATAGCCATGAAACAAGGGACTAAGTCTACCTGTGGCCTGTCTGGAAACTTTTGTAAAGAAAGAGGCACTGATGTAAACTCAGCCAAGCCTCCATGTGCAGCTATGTGGCCAGCTCTGTGCAGCCTTGATTGAGACAACAGTGTCCTCCCTGATCTTACATCCACACACCAACACTTCTTCTATGTGCTTTAGCCAAATCTGGAGATGAGAAAATAACAGGGTATCAAACAGTGGAGCTCTAATCCATCCCTAGCAGCCCTGAGCTTGGACACAATGCCACATGGGTAGGAAAGATGATAAATCAGGCCGGTGGTGTGGAGATGTGGGCAGTGAGCGGCTCACACGGTAGCTGGCAGCTGTGATGTGGGCTGCAGATGCTCCCAGAGTACCTTTCTGGGTGATGGGATCCCCTTTGGGGCTCCATAAACCTGATGGCAGAGGGGCTTGGTGCAGTTTGCCAGCCTGAATGTGGATGGATCATGCCTGGGGGATCATGACTGTAGCCATGGCATCTAGTGTAGATAGGTGAGGCAGATGGAGAAGTGCACATCCAGCTCCCAGGAGCCCTGGGAAAGGCTTCCATTTGTGTCCATTGCCATGGCAGTGTGTGATGCTTTCCGGCCCCAAAGGGCTTGCTGGAGTCTCTGTGGTGAGGAAGGGGTCTCTGTTTTCTGTGTGCCTGTTTCTGTGCACTCACACGTGCTTAGCTGGCACTGGAGCTATGGGGAAGATGCCTGCCTGCCCTTCTGCTCCAAAGGAGTTTGAAGATAAATAAGGGGTTCTCAGGTGCATTTAGGTCCCTATGCTGGCTCTTCTAAGAACTAACCACCCAGACTAACTTCTTTTCCCATCCTGTAGCCTTCAGCTTACCAGGAGATCTTCTAGTAGGACTAGGGGTAAAGCCAAAACCTGACTGTACTCAGCATAGCCCTTTTTTCCAACTGCTCACAAAGCTGGTCTGCTCCTCTTCCCTCTAAAACCAGCAGTAATTAGCTATGCTGTGGCTATATAGTGAACAGCAGGCTGGATTTGCTGTGTGAAGCCTCCCTGAACACCCATGAGACATCCTAATTACCTTGATTGGGTCATTATGATACAGGGTTGATGGAGAGATGTTGGAATGTTGTCTTGCTTTTTTTTCTTTCACCCTGAGTGTGTCAGGAAAAGAGGGGGGAGGTCTCATTAAGATCCCCCCAAGAAAGACGTGTAATTTATTTCACGCTGAACAATTAATGTTTCCCATGCTGTAGAAAGACTGAATATTAATTCCAGCAAATGGGTCCCCTCTCATTGAGCTGCCAGTGTTTGTGGTGTTAAATGTAGAGATTGTGTCAGTACTGTCTGGGGGCCGTGGCTTGGCACAACACGCCTCAGCCCAAGAGCAAGTGTTTATGTGCTTTCTTCAGTGGCAGCAGTTGGCTGGGGAAAAGTATCTGGACTCAAATAAAAGCAAAGCCAGGCAACTTGTTCTCAATCTGAGAGGTGATGTTTTACTCTTTCTCTTCTGAAGCAGTTTCCATGTTGATAACATGACAAATTTACATTGCCAGAGCACTTAGAGGTCTAAGTTGGGGATTATGGGCTGGGAGGTTGTAATGACTTGATCTTTAAAAAATAAAAAAAGGTGGGGGAGGGGATTAAATCCCTAAAAATGCCTTGTGCAAGTTGAAATCCAAAGTCTTCGTTTATGAGCAGACAGGAAGGAAGGCAGAGGGAACCCTGATGTGAATAGTCTTCTCCTTTCTAAACCTGTTACCATTTCTCAGTGGGAGGGATCCGGCTGCTGGAGAAGGTGCACCTCCAAGAACCAGACTCCTAGTGGAATAAGTCAATAATAGCTTTGAGAAACTCTCATCAGTTATAACTTCACCCACTGTTTCCATCACCATGCTTATCCCTATCAAATGCTCTATGCCAAAATGCGTGCAAAAATGTTAGTGTTTGTCTTTCTGCGGTCGAGTCCCATGGGAGAAAAGGTAGAGGACTGCATCCCTGAGCCTGCAGTGGGTGTGAGAAGCGCTGCTCCTGGATGAGGCAGGAGTCTTCTCCTTGCTGTGGATGCCTAGGGAGAGCTCAGCTTTCTCCTCTGAAGTGTCTGGTGGAGCAGGGCATGGCAGACTGGGATTGCCAAGCTGTTGTGCTTCCAGCAGCATGTGTAGGAAGAGAATCCTAAGAGCTCCTGCAGACTTAGCAAAGGCAACTTAATAACCAAACACCAGAATAATTAAAATGATGTCACTGACTCTCAGCCTCCCTATTCTGCGAGTGGAAACCTGCAGGGGATAGAAGAGCATAGGTTGGAGGGAAGGGCTGACTCATCTGTTAACTTAGTTTTAAGTGGAAGAAATAAGGTTTAAGGCCTAAACCAAAACCTGTGTGTGTCACTGTTTAACTGAAGCTCAAAAAGTCACTGCCCCAAAGGCGTTTCTGTGGAGCCAGACCCTGCAGATCTCCTTTTCTCATGCGGTGCCGGATGATGATGCAGTCAGTACCTGAGGTAGAGTCCTCTCCCTGTTGTGCTAAAAACCCACTGGCTGCTGTGGTGTAAACTGAAACTCAGCCTGGTGCGACGGGCAGAACTTGTCTCTCATTTGCAGGGGACTAACCCTGTATGGACCTGCAGGATGGGGCCTTCAGTCTTCAGTGGTGCTTCTGTTGTTCAGCTGCTGTGCTTGGGGAGGGCGATGTTGGTGTAGTCTGACTTTGCTTTGGAGGAGGAATCCTTTATACAAAGGCTTGCCCCTAGGGAGTGTTGATGTGACTCCAGCAGCATTTAGAGATGGTGAAAGGTACTGAGCTGACAACCCCAGGGGCTTTTCTAACATGCTTGTTCTCAGCATATCCAGAAGTGCTTATGAAAGCACCACTCTATGTGCACCATCATGTCTCATACTGAAGTAAGCCACATCTCAAATGTAACTTTGGAGTTGTTGAAGCCTGGCTTTACCCTTCAAGAGAAGCCAGTGCTGCTGCTCTCCCATGAGCCAGACTGGGAGATCAGGAGTGATGATTTCCATAGCCAACACTACCATACGGGTAGAAAGATGCTGTGAGAGGAACAACTGGTGAGTCCTGTACAATCATAGGAGCTGTTTCCAAATGGGATACAGGTAGGGAACAAAGGTTCTAAGAGCAGGTATCATCTCTTGTGCCCTCCTGTAATCAGGGTCTACATGTCTTAACCAAGGTTTTGCTTCCAGTGGTGCAGTGAGTTCCCTGTTCAAATGCTGCCCTGTAAATACAGCTTCAAAATACATCTTCTGTTGCCTGGAGGCAACAAAGGGCCCTCATCTGCTGGAGGAATCGTCCAATAGGAGATGCGGGCTGTAGGCGAGGCATCCCTCCCCTTTTACTTCTCTACTGTTGGTGAGACTTTCCTGTGTCCTGTCCCCTCTCCAGCCCCACAGCAGGGATGGAGCAAGTGGAAAGGCTGCAGGGGTGTGAGGGTTTAGCTGTTTGCTTTGCTGATGGGAGGTGAGTGAGGAAGGGCATTGCTGTGTGATCCCTGCATCTGGCAGGAGGACTAATGCAAAATGAGTGGGCTGGGAACATATCTGTACCTGCTGCGTGGCTCCTCTCGCACCTGTGAGTCTGTTGAATGAAATGCATCCAATTAGCAACTCAGGAGGACTGATGAAACATGATTAGTCAGGTTCTGGCTGTGTCCCAGGGGCCAGTGAGTCACCCCACCTTTCCCTCCTCCCCACACAGCAGCTGCCAGCATTGTGCTCACTCTCCAACGTGGCTGCAGCTTACTCCTGGGCAGGTTTAGCTGTGCAGAGATTTCAGCTGAAGAATGGTTTCTGCCTGGCAGGGCTTTGGGGACCTCAGCTCCAGCTTCTAATTTGAGCTGCCTTGGCAGAGCTGTGACTGTGGGGAAGGCAGGAGTATATTTTACTGCCCAGTGTGGACATGGGGATCTGCATAGTGGAAAAGAGGTAACTTGGAAGGGTCAGCCAGGGACTGAATCCTGTAGCAACCAGCCAAGAGGGCTCTGTCGCTAGCTGGGAAAGTTGGAGTGAAAGTAACTGGACCATCTGCCCCTTGTGGGAGTTTATCAAGAGCAGAGCTGTGACATGTGGCTTCAGTTGCACCTCTAAGGACAAGGAGGGGAAGAAGAGGGGGTGGAAAGTGAACCCATCTGTCTTCTTGCTGTCTGGCAAGGCAGCTCACGAACACACAGAAAAGTGGTGGCAGAAGGAGCTGAGGAAATTTGTCTCAGGCTGTTGATCTGAACCACCAGATTGAATAGTTTCTTTCTATCACCCCTTGGTTTTGGGGGTGTTTTCCCCCCTGTTATTTAGCTGGATTTCCCTGAGTTTCTTTCAAGCAAGAGAGACAATGGGCTGTGTATGGGGGCAGGACTGCAGGGAAACGTGTGTCTTATCTCTGTGCCCTTCTCACTGTGCCTTTCAGACAAAAGCGCTTCAGCTGCTGTGTCCTTTTCTACTTAGAGATGCCTTTTATTCAGGCTCTGCAATCAGTAACCGAGGCACTGAGACAGGGGGATCACATAATAAATACAAAGAGTGGAATAGACAAAGAGGTAAAACTGAACACAAACCAGAACGTCAACAGACTCTCCAACTTAAAAAAGCCAGCTCTGAAAAATAGAGAAAAGGGGTAGGATGGTTGGAATAGGTCACACCAAGGTGCACAGAGACTGTATAGCTACTGGAAGTCCTTACCTTAATCCCCTAGGTAGGGGGACACCTCCAAAGGCCTTTGATCAAAAGGTTTGTGTTCAAAGGAGAGGCTTTTGTTCATCTTTCCCTGTGCTTTGGGGTGATTTAGGGAAGACAGCAAAAAGCTGTCTGTTCTTTGCTAGTTTCCTTTGTCTGTACCTCTCTTCCCAACATCTCAGCATCCACAAGTATCTGCCTCCTTGTCTTCCCAACTTGCTACAGCTTTTATGGATATATACACGCGCATATATATATATATATATATGGAAAGGGAGGGGAGCCCACAGCCAGCATTTAGACCTCTGGACTAGGAAAACCCTCGGGGACAGGCAGGAGGAACATGAGGCAATGGAAACTATGAGCTTTTGCAGAGCGGTGGGAAGTGGCAGGTGCTTCTGCTGGGACAGCAGCTAAATGGGAAGCCTTGTCCCTGGTGTTGGTTCCAGGTCTCACTATCATGGCTTTCCTACTCATGTAAATGAGATCTGAAGGGACTTCAGCCTGAGAAGATGCCTGTATACTGTGCCTTGACTTCAGTGTTATGAGATCTGGAAAAGGTCTACCCTGCAAAGACCCTTTCCAGTGTCACACCAGCTGCTGCTGACCGCCCTTCTTAGCCCCCATGACTTTTAGCACATGTCTTGGCCACACTGGGTCAGACTGACTCACTTAAGACTGGAACAGACTAGTTCAACCATAAACACCTTTACTGTAAGCAAGATAACATCTTCAATGTGCTGCTCTCTGAGCGCCCTGATAATTTAGTCTGTTTTCACTTCTCTCATACTTTCCTCACTGCTACTATTGAAGGAGGAAAAAAACCCACCCAGCCATTACCACCTCCTTTCACAGAGGAGTGTGCCAGTCCTCCCCTTAACTTCCTTCTGGGAGAAAGGTAACACAATAGCTTCCCTTGTGCTGAGAGCAAGTCTGTCTTGGCACATCATACATCTTTCTTGACCTTTGTGCCTGAGCCCTTTGGGGAGAGGGCTGACCAAAGAGCAAAGCAGCTCCCTGAAAACCAGCACAGGTGAAAATTCCTGGCAGTTAAAACAGGGCAAAGATTTTTCAAGTCATAAAGCTTGAAAGCTCCGTACATGTCTGGCTTTATTTCCCAGGGAAATGGGGGTGAAAAGTTGACAAGATACTGTGCAGCTGCAGTGTGGATATGCCGCTAAGGTTGGGTGCAGGTTGACAGAGCCTGGAATGAAAATACAGAGAGATACTCTGTTATAAAGCTCATTCAATGACTCAAAAAGCAGCGCACCACATCTGATGATGTCAAAAGTGCTGGTGCTGCACACTGGCCTGCTTTGATCACCAGAGGTGAGTGAATGGCTGTGTGCTCTCTACAGGGTGTAGACTGAAGTATTGTCTGTACTTAAAAACACCTGCGAGTGTGGTGTGTGTGTGTGTGTGTGTGTGTGTGTTAGCTGTGCCTGTGGCTGGGGAAGTCCTGTGCAGGTGACACAGTTTGCTGTGTAGCTGTGTAAGGGTGAATTTCTGTTCTGGGTATACCATGGGTGGCTGGTAGCATGAAACCGTAAGTACAGGAACAAATTCTTTTGTGCTGTTTGATGCTTTTAATTCCTCTTTATATTAAATTCATCTACAGTAACCAGTTCCTCCATGTTTGACAAAGTGTTGAACAATGCCTGCATGGTCCCCTGGGAGCCCTGCATAGGCTATCAGTGTAATCCCTCGTGTTTAGCTGATCTGTGCTGTCTTTTCTCTAGTCTTTGTAATGAGCAAAGTTATTTCCTAATCTGTGACTGTTAAAGCTGCACATACAAGCCACGGACATTTAATTTTTCCTCTTTTAACTTTATAAAGCATTTGTTACTTTGAAGAAGCTGCACAAGCAACTCTGCGTCCTCTGAGCTGCCTTTTTGCATCTTCTCGCTCCACAGATCTCTGCACATTGTGTTTTTTGTCATGTTTAAAACCCTCTGCCTGGGGTTCCCCAATGGCTGTGCAGACTGCGAGGCAGAAGAGCAGCATGAGGAACTAGCAGTGTGAAAATCAGCTCATTGGCATGAAAAGCCACAAAGCTGGTGTTAGTAGCAGTAGTTTTGAGAATTATTTGCAGTCCCTTGAAGCAGTGCAATTGTTATCTGCCTGATTTTGCTAGAAATATTTGGGATTAACATCAAAATTAGCCAGTCTTTTAAAATATTTGGCTGCCAAACAATACAGCCTACTGGAGGCAGATGGGGCTGGACCAAAAGGCCAAGTGTCAGACCTAAGCGAGACTTGTGGCCGCAAGACCTTTTTTGTCTGTTTTCTTCTAGGATATGAGCACAGCCATCAAAGTTTGCAGGTCAGATTTCTTACCAAAAATAAATACATGACATTGTGTTTCAGAGGTTCAGGTTTTGAATGAAGAAGCTCTATATTGACATGCTGCTTAGGTATTCTGGTCAGGCCAAGAGGCGGGGAATCACTAGGCAGTGTTGTTGATAGAGGCTTTATTCTTCTAGGGTGAACATTTCCCCCTTGAAATCCTCTTTCTGTCCTTTCTCTCTTTTCCATTCATCCCTCCGGGGGGACCAGTGTTTTGTGTGATAGAGTCCTCCCGTGCAGGGGTGGAAAGAAGCAGCAGTACACAGCATCTCATAGGCCAGGGGCAGCGTAGGAGCAGAGCCCTGCAATGAAAAAGGGACGCACCTGGACTCTTGGAAGTGGAAGCTTGTGGTTCAAACGCTTCATCAAGAATTGCCTGAAGCTGCTGCTTTTCCATCAACTTATAGATCTGAAGGCTTTTTGCTGCAATCACTTCAGAGTGCCCTAGTGAACAGCCACAGGCAGTGAACGTGGGGAAAAGTCCTCCAGAAACTGAGTCTGCTGGGTGGATTCTGGTGCCAGTTTTAGACATACACTAGCCTCTGTTGTGCTATTGTTGTTGACAGAGCTGCTGTTGCGACATGGCTCTTTTGCAGGGCGGATGGCCACTAAGAACTGGCGCTTGAAGGTCTCACTGAGGGCAATGTAGAGGAAGGGGTTGAGGCAACTGTTGGCATAGCCCAAGCTAATGGCAAAGTTGTAGGCATAAAAGAAGGCCATGGACGGTGTGTCAATGCCGAGGTGAACCAGCTGGAGGATGTAAAAGGGAGCCCAACAAATAAAAAAGGCAGAGCAGATGGCAACTGCCATGCGGGTGACTTTCTTGGTACGTACCTGGAGGCTTCTTTGGGGCAATGGGACCACAGTGGTGGCCATGTGCTGAAGGATCTTAAAATAGACCACACAGATCACAATCAATGGCACAGCGAATGCCAGCATGAACTGATAGAGCGTGAACCAGTAGATATCAGTCTCTGGGTTGGGAAGCAAGAGAGCACAGCGGACAGTCCCATCCTCCAGAGGCATAAGACCTGCGTACATCCATACGGGAATGATGGTCAGGAAGGAGAGGAGCCACACCAAGCAGATAACTAGAGCTGCAACACATGGGGTCCGGACATAGGTAGATTTTAGAGGGTACACAGTTGCCAGGTAACGGTCCAGTGTCATCACTGTAAGGATGTTGGTGCTGGTGATCTGACTGTTGGTGTCCAGGGCAGTGATGATGGTGCACAGGGGAGCTCCGAAGTACCAGGAGCCATTGCCTAGGAGCTGGTGGATGAGAAAAGGCATGCCCAAGAGGAAGAGGAGGTCCACAATGGAGAGGTTGAAGATGAAAATGTCAGGCACGGTTTGTTTGCATCTCAGTTTCTTCTTCTTGACAATAGTGTAGATGACAATGAGGTTCCCCACAATGCCCAGGAAACAGATGATGCTGAAGAGACTGGGCATGATCACGTTGGTGTATGGTGCTGACTTCTCTGCTACTGCCAAAACAAACCAAAGCCATGAGTGCAACCCAGAGGCAACCTCTTTACATCTCTGTGTGCTTGCCCTGTCCTACAGCTGGATCCCCTTCAAAGATGTAGCTTGGAATGATGTTTAAGACCCTCCGCTGTACTGGAGAGGCTTAGCTGGGGATTTGACGCTTCCTCCTCTACCACCCAATGCATGCAGCACACCACCTAAATCTGGCCATGTGTAGACTTCTTTCCTAGGCTGCTCTTATGTACTTCTGTCTTGACCTGAACCTCCCCAGCTCTTTTGGGGGGACTAAAGTCAGGTTGGTGTGCCTCTGCACTTGCCAGTGTCTGACAGGGAGTTGATCGTATCTTTTCTGACAGGGAGTGTTGGGTGTCCACCCATTTTGAGGGGAGCGGGTAAGGCAGCTGGTGCTTTCTATATCAGAGAAGTACGCCTCTATGTGGGTGCCAAAATCTGGATATAGTCAATGCTCAAGCTGTTGTGTCAAAAGTTTCAGATCATCTCCTGGGTGGTTTATCTGTTGTATGGTATGAGACACAGAGTTCATTGACCATGCAGGCAGATAACTAATGCTTATCTAAATTGTGAGATCTGGGACTGTACCCTGGCTGTGTCCCACCTCTGTTGTCAGGGTTAGGGCAGACCATGTGCTCCTTTTCATCTTCCTTCCCTGTCCTTCTCCCTTCCTCTAGTTTCTTTTCTAAAAAGAAATCCATGTGTGTGGCCAGACAGGGGTTTGGGAGTATGTTTCAGAGTGGCCCTTCAACAGGGAATGTCCTAGTCATATATGGAGGGGGAAAAAAAATAACTTAATCTTGTTGTCTCTGGGTTCTGGATGTAAGTGCATTTCAAAGGTAAAATTCTTGCCTAATAACACATAGCTTATTAGCATTGATGCTTGACTGTTGCTGTTTGGGGTGAGAGGCCCAAACATAATCAAATAGCATTTTGAAGCTGCAAGCCCTCAGTAACAACCAACAGGGATTTCTGTTCTTGGGTATGGAAGGTGGTGTCTAAGGCACTGATTGTGGTGTGCTCTGTTCTGCAAGACTGTCATGTGCAGTGTGTGATGGAGTCTTAAATCACCTTCTCAACTGAGGCAAATCTCATTACTCCTCTGCTATGGGACCTGATTTTTTTCTGGGGAAGGCTTTGTGTGAGTTATTTGTGTGGCTGTTACAAAGACATGCATGACAGCCCCCGAGCCTAGACTGCATGTGTCTTTCATTGAATTGCAGATGATTCAATGTGGTGTTAATTTGAAATACTTTCAGTCACTGTACTATTCCACCTCCTTAGCAGCCTGTACCTGTAGAAGTGGGGAGGTTTCCTCCAATAGAAACTAGGGGAATCTTGAAAATGAGATTAAGTGAAATAACAGATACTCATAAGGTGTTGTGTGCCAAAGCTGTATCTATTTGCTGAGGTGGTATTTGCTAACTTTGACCTCTAGAATTCTTGAGTACAAACTTCTCCAGATTTACTTTGGTGTGACATAGAAGCTTGACTGAATTGGCAAGACAACTGGGGCCACGTCACTGGCCTGGACAGTGGCTGAAAAAGTGTGTACCATATCAACTGTATGTAATATTTCAGTGCTCTTAAAGTGGCACCTGATGAGCTGCTACTGCCTCAGTCCTTCTGGCACTACAAAGCAGCCAGCTTAGGCATAAGCAAGGCCACGGTCGGAATCTGGTAGAGCTGTTGTAGCACTATTTTATTGTAAAAGCCTCTGGGCAGATGACAGAAAGCAGCCAATGAGGCAAGTGCCTGAAAGTGAAAGCCAGGCTTGGTTGATAAGACAAAAAAGCGTGGTCCAGGCCATTCATGGGCTTCTAAATGGTCACTGTTCCTCCTGGCTGCTCATTAATGCAAGGAAATGCCCTGAGTTACGTGGCTTTTGGCAGATAACATACTGTCATCAGAACCCTATGGAAACTTTGATACTTAGAATCATAGATTCTTACTTATCTTAGAATCATACTTACTCTTCAGTATCCAGCCTGTGTATGCCCTGAACGTCCAGACACATCCTGTGCCTCCTTAATGCTTGAAGATGGCAGACTAGAAATTGGAAGACAACAGCTGTGGTCCTGCTATTCTGCACGTAGCTATTATGAGTTCTGTTCTCCTCTCTAGTCCCAAACTTTGTTATGAATGTGATGGGAATCGTTTGTATGAGTGAACCATAAAGGCCACTTGTTTAGCTGGAAATTGGGACAAAATGTCCTGTTCCTGCCATGCAATCAATAGAGGGCTCATGGTGACCCTGTAACACTTGGAATGAGCTCACCTGGCCTAGTGTGCAAGCCCAAAGCTTCAGGTGAAAAGCACTCTCTATAGTGCTGTAGCATCTTTCCTCTTGGTATCGGTACAAGCAGGACTTTCAAGTGTTATTAGCTGGAAGCTAGTGTGAAGCTGTAGTCTGTGTGTGTATTATGGGCTGGAGTCAGAAGTGCATGACTATCAAATACTCAAAAGTTATCTCTTTTCTAAAGCTTCTTTCATCTTGAGATATGGTTGAATCTGAATTTTCGATGCTGCTTCTGTGCACATCTAAGTGGCTGTACTTTGTTTACTGAAACAGCTACTTCAGGCATTGATTTGTCCTTGCTTGTAGATCTGTGGCTGCCTCTTTAAAAGTCCCAAAGTGGACTGCACTATGTGAACTGAATAAGGACTTTTTTTATCTAAGGTGATTGTCCTCAGCCATGCCCGTATGCATAGGAAACTACTATTTTACTTTCAGAAGGAAGCATCTAAGGCACACTTTCAGTTTATAAAGGACTTGCTGGTGGAGAGGGAGTCAAAGATCACATTATAAAACACCTTCTGTTGAAGAGTTTCACCGACTTGCACCATTGAGAACTGGTCTGCCTGACCTTAAACCTTGATTTAGGAACAGTGGTAGTATGGAGAAAAAAGGAGATTGGTGGGGACCTCCGCTTCCCTTTCCAGCGATGTCTCCCGTTCTGTGCCTTGTTCCCCTCCCTGTCTAGCTGGGCTCTTTCATCTCTTCTCTGCAGCTAAAACCAACAGGCTGCTGGAGTTATTACTGTCTCACAACCAACAGGTAGCGAATCGCTTCAAGCCCCTGGGCCGAGCGGCGGTGGTCGGGCTTTATTTTGGTGCTGTACGGTGTCCCGGGAGGGAGGTCGGGGGCGCGGGGCCCCTCCCCAGCCCCCGGCAGGGGTTGACCCTGTCCTGCCCGCCGTGTGCCGCCCCGCCCGGGGCCCGGAGCTGTCCGCCCTCGGGTGCTGAAGGCGGCTAGTTCCTGCCGGCACCCCGGGGGTGGGGGGCTGTGGAGGGGGCTGTGCCCCTGCCCTCAGCCTCTCCCACTTCATGGGGTACCGGCCGGGCTCAGCGCTGCAGAACAGCGCAAGAGCTATGTGCAGGCGGGCTTTGCCCCGCAAAGCTCCCCACGCCCCGGCCCCAGCACCAGCGCCCCGCCGGGGAGATGCGCCTCTGCCCCGCGCAAGCCCCTGCTCACCTGAGCCGTTCCGAGCCTCCGGCGCGGTGAAGTTGCGGGAGGAGTTGGTGGGGGCCATGGCAGTGAGTCCCGGTGGCAGGGATGGAGAAAGTTGGGCAAGTTCCCTCGGCGGATCCGCGGCAACGATGGGATGGGGGCTCCCCCTCTCCCCGCCCGGGCAGACTGGGGCCGAGCAGAGTGTGGGAGGCAGGAGCCCTTCTGCAGCCGGCGAGCAGAGCCTGCGGCTCGGCTGTGCCGCGCTCCGCTCGCCCACTCCCGCCCCTCCGAGCCCGGAGCAGGTACTGACATCAAAGAGCAGCTGACTCCGCCAGCCACGTCGTCTGAGAGCATCCCTCCACCGCCGTCGAGTGGGAGGGAATGTCGGCGCTGAGCGGGGCCGGGGGGAGCTGCCCTCCTCGCGTGGGAGGGGGCCGACCCCCGGCTGGGGGCTCAGCAGTGCCTCGGTAGGGTTGCAGCGGGTGCTCTTTCACATCGCTTCCCCACGCCGCCCCCGAAGGGATGGCTAGGATCTGTGCCTTCCCAATTACAGCCATCCTGCTCTCGCTATCGTCAGAAGAGGAACAGCAGATTTTGCCTTTTAAGTAGCTCTGATCTCCTGCCTTCAGTGTTTATCTTTCTTGCAGAGACACTTGCAGTTTTCATCCCTGAGTCACAGGCACATCCCCACTAGTGGGGCTGGGGAATGTCAAGGCACCAAATTACCCGCTGAAAACTCTGTTGCTTTGACCCTCTGACCCCTCTAACTCCAACCTGAGACACTTGTAACTAATTCTCTGCTGTTTTCTGCTGTTCCGCTTCTTGCCACAGCTCATTTGCTTCCTAGCTGCTGAAATTAGCTCTATTGCTAGCTCAGATTCTATTTGTGTTCTACTTCTTGGCCTTAAAAATATTAGGCAAGAACCCCGTTGGGTTTTGAGAAACTGCTTTGCTCTTTTTCTGCGCCTTGCAAGAGCAGTAGCCAGCTCTTTTCTGTGGCTTTGAGCTGAGGATTTTGTTGTGCTTCCTGCCCACTGCTTATACATGATGAGTTAGGTTCCTCCATTATGGTTTGATAAATCACACGTTACCAGGGTGAAAGGATCATTCTGTACCTCTGAGCTGCACTGAAAAAGCATGATGATATGTAAGAAGTCTGCAAGAAAACCAGCAGCAACACGCAGCTTTTTCTCTGTGGTTGAGTGCGGTGTAAGGGATTGGGTTTGCTTTAGAAAAACTACATCTATCTGCCTGGAAATCTCTTTTTTTTTTTTTTTTTTCTGTCTTTTTCTCTGTAATTGCAAAGGCTGGCATCAATCATAAAGATCATATTTTTTTTGAGCTTCATAAGGTTGTATCAAGTGGGACTAGGAGTAATCCATACCATTAAAAATGAAGGCCAGCACACATACCAGCAACAATACCGGTATGGGCTGTAAGCCATATTTGGCAGCAGCATTTTCAGTGTGGGCCTCTTACTATGTAAGCCGAAGGACTTCATCATTATTAGGTTGTCCTCTAGTGGACCAGAGGTAGACAGAAATCTGGAGCATGCTTCGCCCAGGCATTGTAGTTCTTAGGAATCGGAGAAAGGCTGGGGCCAATTTGTCTGGTATGCTGTGAAGTTTTTGCTGAGTCTCTGGAGTTGCCTCAGTCAGTGGTTTGCCCAAGAGGTTTTTCCCTGGCAGATATCCATGGTGTATAAGACACTTTTAAACCTGCGCAGCTTGTGAAAAAGTGGTGTTTCTCAGTCACTTAATATTTTCTTAAAAGACCCTTTTTTTTCTTGCATCCTGTGCAAATTTTAGTGCTCATCTATATGGTGTTACTACTGCAAAACAAGCTACGGTTTGTGTGCGGGGATTGTGAACCTAAGGCAAAAGAGCTTTGTGAACAGTTTGCTGTCATATGCAGTGAGTGCCTCCATGTAATTTCGCTTAATCCAGTTTTGAAGTACAGAGCATGAGTGTTTGCATGGGAAACGGGTAGGCAGTTGCTATTCCAAACATCTTCCCTGCATCGATAAGCTCCTACTCACTTTCCCTGGAGAGGAACTAGCTATCTTACAGCTTTCAAAGAAAGAACCTGACACTTAAATGTAGCAGTTTCCAAAGCACAGCATTATTTTTAATTTGCAATCTCAAATATTGCTGTTCACTTAGAAACTGCCTTGCATTTGAGGAAGCTGTAATTCCCCCTTCTTAGCTCTAGGGGAAGATAAACCACAACTGCTCCATCCCTGATGCACACATGTCGTAGCTGCAGTGACAAAGCCGTGCTCAGCACTTGAGATTCACTGCACAGCATAGCTATGTGACTGTTTTATTATTGGGCTTTTATATTCAGACCTTGACAAGGCTTGATTCTCCCTTTTTGCGACATCAATAATTTATGGAAGTTCTTGCCCCAAACAGGGGCTGGTGTCTGTAAAACCAGCCCTACCAAGTCAAAGAGATAGAGAGGAGGAGAGGAATATTAACTGCAGCAATTGGTGATGCACAGCGTGGCTGTATGTAGAGCTCGCTGTCACCAGGAGGAGCAGGCATAGTAATCGGCTCATTATCTGGCTGAATACTTGAAGACAGCAGCTCTCTGAAGGACTATTTCTGTGAGTGCTCATCTACTGGAAACTGCAGCAGGACGAGCTCTCGGGGGACTTGGGATATAGGTGAGGAGTTGTACTAACAACTCCATGTAGTGACAAGGAAGATTGAGGTACTAACCCCTTGAAAATGCATCTTAAAAGAGAGATATAGTAATTAACACTTAAGCAGGGAACTGCCGTCTCAACAGCCTGATGATGTAGATAAAGGTGTGTAAATGGAGCTCAGCCCTTGAACATAAAATAAAAAAAATTACTCTTCCTACATACTTGGCATCACCCCTATCCTTAAACCATGCTGTCTGCAACATCGCTGTTATGAAGAAAGATAGTAATCTTCCAGAGCTGCTACTAGGCTAATTCTGCAACTAGGGAATGAATCTGGCTGGTCTAACAGTGGTTTAACCCTGAAAGGCTCTTGCATTTCAGTAATGAGTTATATTTCCTATGTCTGTCCCAGCTGGAGATCCTGTCTTACGCAACACAAGTAGAACCACAGGATCCCATGGGGCAGGACACAGCGCCAGCTTCTGTTACTGTGCTACTGAAACCATTTCCCCAGCTTGTTTTGCCAAATAATTTCTCATTAAATGTAGACTTTCTCATTTTCTCAATATTTATTTAGCACCTAGCTTTCTACTCTGGTTTGTACTCTGGAGAGAGGAGCCGTCACTAAAAGCCAAGTTGCAAATCCTCCCCTCTAACTCACTGGTCTCCTTGTTCTCAACTCCAGACTTACAGAAGGGGTCTTTACTTTTATTGTGTAGCTCTGTCTTTGTTTATATTGATCAAACAGCCTAATGGGTGAAGTTTCACCTTTGCAGCAGCCTTAGGAGTATGGATGATTTCATTCAGGATGTGTTAGACATTGTGCATCAACCCTCCATATACTGGCTGAGTACATGAATATTTGTTGTCTGTCTGACGGCTGCACATCAGTCTCACTTACCCCTTTTCAGGCAGGATTGGCAAAGTAGTTTCCAGCTACTCATCCATTTTTCCTCCCTTGATTCTGGAAAGTCTTTGCTATCACTTTTCACCTACAGGGAAGGAAAACATCATGTGCCAAAGTCAAATAATTTCCCTAAAGCCACGTGCTGAGCTTGAGGTCAAAAATTGACAGTAATTCTCTCTACAACAGCGCTGGTTTAGGCAGCATCTTATCCATCTTCCTGCAATGATTATTACAGCACAACTATCCGTATCCCCACAGAGAGATGAGTGCTGAATGTAATTATTTGATTAAAAGGGGGGGGGGAAAAAACACAAACAAAACAGAAAACCCAAAGGTTTGAAAGAGCAGCTTCATCAAGGCAACTTGATGGTGACTCAGGTGCTGCTGTCATTGATCTAGATGTGTGCTGCATATATGGTCTGGCTGATTGGAAAGAAGCTGCTGTCACATCTTGATGCCCGATTTGATTCAGATCGGTGTTACTGTGTGATCTGGTACTGCCCTGAGCTGGTATTAATGAACATGGAGCCATGGCCTGAGGCTGAGCTGTGAGCAAAGTCCTGATTTCCCAACTCCCAGACTCTGCTTTCTCTTATATGTGTGTGTCTCTAATGAACACAGGAGGGTGAATTCCCTTTCTCAGCTGCTTGATAGTCACACATGGCTTTACAGGAATGCTTAGCTAAACAATCATCTAAACCCTCTTGTTATCCAGGCTGGATTGCTAATTAATTAGCACAAAGTTTGGCATTTATCTGAAACCAGATGACCACCTCCTCTCTCCCCAGAGGCTTCCTGCCCTTGAAATGACAGGTCTGAGCTGCTTGGTCAGTCCTGGCTCATTCCAGTCCCACACTGCTAATTTGGGGTTTTAGACTTCAGCTCCTGCCCATCCCGGTTGCTCGCAGCAAGCCAAAGGCTAGGGCAGCAGCCTTCTGTGGTTTTGTTTTCATTGCTGAAGGTTAAAGGATCCCAGAGACAAAAGCACAGCCAAAAATAATAAGTGGCCAAGCAGGGCTTACCCTGTGATGGGGAAGCAGAGAGGCCACAGCTGTCAGCAGCCGATGTGCTGAGGTCAGGGATGTGGATGTGTGCTTGGTGAAATAGGCAGATCCCATTGTCAGACACAAGAAGCTGCCGGCAGCTCCCAGCGTCCAAAAGAAACAGCTGGGAGCCCCCAGGGAGAAGAATCTTGCGGCAGGGTATACAGTGTTAGTCACTGTGCTTCCCTTTTACAAGAACAGGCATTAGTGCAAGGAGGAGGTAGCTGTAACCTCAATTCCTTCTGTGTCTGAACAGGGGGAAAAAAAGTTTTGGCTCAGATCTGTAGCTCGCAGACAATGTTGCACGGGGCTCAAGAGAAGGCAGAGCATGAGAATAGATGCAAGGGGTTTGATGACCAAGAATAGATGTCCGCCCAACCCAAAATGAGTGCTCTGCCACCCTTTTCAATGAGATTGATGTTGAACTTGGAAACAGAGATTACAGATCTGAGAAGCAGCAAAACCGAAAATCCTGAGAGGTTCAAATCAGGGAGATGAGATAAACTCCAGTCACTGCCTGGAAAGAGCTGTCACATGAAGTTGCAAATCCAAGTGTGAGGATTTATGATGGAGCTAAAAAAAATAAAAAGGTGGTGTTTTATAACCAGAGACTGCATTTCTGCTGCCTGATTCTGAGCAGGGGCAGGATGGAGGAAAACAGTAATAGCTGATTTTTGAGCTGTGGCACATTGAATCTACCTGAAGTCCATAAAGCATTTGACACAGCATCTCCCAGGAAATTCTTAGGTTGGAGAAGCACAAAACCTGTAAAATGAATAAGGATTAAATCACAAGTGAGACTGAATTCTTGTGTTGAGAGCTGTTAGCAGTGGTAGCATGGGATGGGAAACCCTCCTGATGTGGACCTGCAGGCCCCAGGAAAAGCTCTGCTCACTTCGGCAGTCGGGTTGTTGGAGCAGCCAGATGTTTTTTTCCTTTCTGCTTCCCCCCGGCAAATCAGCCAGCCATATGTGCCCTGTGCTGCCATTTGGAGTGGAGACATCTGCCAAGGTTGGAGGCAATAGCTGAGGGCACTGGAAGAGGTGGGAACCTTTTAAAATGGTAATGAAAAACTAAAATGATGCCTATTTATGAAAACAATAATTGGTAAACCACTTGGCCCCTTGGGCTGTTAAGTGCTAAGAGCAGAGACAGATGTTTCAGCAACAGCAATCAGCATTTGTTATCAGCTGGGAGTTCATTAGTTGGAAAGATGGCAGAGGAGTAAGACATGGGCTTGGTGTGGGCTCGCTGTTTAACATAGCTTGAAAAAAGGCAAATGCAATTCTCAGAGGGACCAGGTGAGATGTTTCCCTGGCAGGAGTTACTGTCGTTGTGTAAGGCAGGGGTGAGGCTTCCTCTGCAAACCTGCATGATTTTCAGTCTTTTGTGATCGGGTCTTTATAGGAAAGTCGAGCCACAGAAAGACTAGGCGGGTCAGGGCAGAGCCAGGGCACAGGGAGGTGACTGGGGTGGTGCTGGGGATGGGCAGACCCAGTACCACATCCAGTTTTGCAGGTCAAGCTCACAAAACAAGATGTTCTCTGAGATGGTTCTTTCTTTCAGACTTGATGCAGGTTTCAAGAGAAGGGTTAAGCCAGAAGTTGGCCATTTTGCTCGTTGCCTTAAAATATTTGGAGAGAGTTCATCTGGATAAAAATCAACCCCAAATGTTATTTTTGATTGACTCAGTTCCTGAAGGGTTTTGTGGCAGTAGACGATGCAGATATATCAGTACGATGCTTTCTAAATGTCCCTGTTTGCCACTGGGCCTCTTTCTCTCCTCTCCCCCTGATTTTTTTTGTGCTGTATGAGAAAGGCTGTTAGTCTAGAAGGCAATGGAGATATTTCTATTGCCTCCTGCCCTGGGTTATTCCTCTACGCAAAGGCCCTTTCCCACATCTTGAACCACCATAGCACTGTGGTTCAGTGCACTCAGATCCTCTTCCCGCTGGCACCGCACATGGTAGCCTTGCTCATGCCTGGATTTTTTTTTTTCCTCTGTGCCATATTTTCCAGACTGGGATGAAAATTTGTAAAGCAAATTGAAACGTATTGTGCAAAGTTTTGTGAAAAAGCATGTGTGTGTGGATGAATCTGGGCTGCTGAGGTTGCAGCCAGGGTTGTCATCAGACCCAAGAAACCAGACCTATTTCTAGGTCCAGGTTTCTTTGCTGACAGAAAAACATAGTTAGTTAAACCCTTCTTGTGAAAGGAATTTCTTAGCCACACTAAAGGGATAACAAAATGAAAGCCGTGTCCTTAATCCTGCCCTTTCATCTCCTGGAAATTCCTTCTTCTCCTGCTTCTTTCTCTGTGTCCTGATTGTTAAAAGAAATGAGAAATAATTTCCACTTGGAAAAAACCCAAGACAACAAAACTCCAGCCCAGCTGATCGCGGCAGAAGCCAAGGAGATAGAAGCTGAAAGGAGAGAGCTGTTAATGAAGCATCAGTGGTGAGCCAGGGGCAGGAGCTGGAGCCCATCCAGACGGCACCACTAATTCCCTGCATCCACTTTACATGCGCATCCTCTTGGGGAAGAGCCTGGCCAAGCGGCTGCCCTTCTCAGCACTGGTCAGCTGCAGCCTCACCTGCAGCCCCAGGAGGGTATTTGCCAGGTTACTCCAGGCCTCCAAATCAGCTCATCTGAATTCCCTCTGTGGATGGGGAATGACATCTTTCCCACTGACTGCCAAGGGGAAACGGAGCCCCAGACTATGTTTTTTGGCATTGCATTCCTGCCAGGATGCATCAGTGCTCCAGTTACTGCTCTCCCTTCAGCCATCCCTGCCAACATGGCATGAAAGGGCTGGGAGGAAGCAGTGGAGGGTGCAGAGAGGCAGGGAGCAATGGGAATGGAGGGAGCAATGGGAATGGGGAACGGGACTATCAGTCTGGGGAGCTGGGGTGCATCGGCATGGCCCTGATGGCAGAGCGTGCTGCAGCTGAGCTGGCAGCACCCCGTCTGCAGCCCGAGCGCCTGCAGCTTCCCTTCATCACCAGTCAACCCGGATATTCATGTTTCCTGGCCTGACAGATAAGGCGGCCTTGCCATTAATCAGGAGGCCTGGAGAATGGGATCAACGCGAGGCAGGCGTGCTGCAGAGTTAATCTCCTTTACTCCCTGATGATGGATGGAGCTCATTGCAGACATTAATCAAGTCTGTGTGCATGTACCAGGCAAAATGGATTAGACACTGTGCTATTGGTAGAGGCACGTCCCGAGTCCCTGGGCAATCCTGGAGGATGCCCGATGTGATGGCAGTGCTAGCAGCACACTGGTGTGGTGTGGGTGACAGAGGGATTACAGCTGCCAGATCCCGGGGAGAGCACCCAGAAGTGGTGTGCCTCCACTTCGGCTCTGCAAGTGCTGGCTGTGCCTCTCCATGGGGAGTGGGCTGGGAGGTGGGTCCTGTCCATGGCTGGCCTGTAGTCATCCACGGAACTGCTTTCCCAAATAACCTCCAGAAGCTGCTGGGGTGGTTCCAGTTGCAACCAAACATCTCCAGTTCTGCAGCCCCCAGACCTGCCTGTTACCCAGAGGAGGCCCAAGTGACCGCGCGGTGAAGCTCAGATGGGAACAGATTTGGAGCATGAGGCAGCAGAAACCACCTGCAAGAGCCTGGAGACTCTGGGAAAGGGCTGTCCTGGATGCACAGGAATAGCGCACACCATCAGATCCCAGCCCTGGTCGCGGCTCTGCAGAATCCTGTGTAAAAGGCTCTTTCCTTCTGGTATGAGACCAGTGCAGGACACAGATGAGAGAGATCATGCCCCAGCTCTAGACTGTGCTGCAGGCTAGTTTGGACATTGTGGACTCAAGGAGCTGTGTCTCAGCGGCAAAGCAAGACTGTCACAGATAGCATGAGAAAAAAGTTCTTTGTCTGCTTCAAACTGGTGTTGGAGGTACCAGCCAGTGACAATAACCCCAAGTCCATGTCCTCCAAAGGGAGAAGCTCAGACCCAAGGAAGCAGAGGGGAATCCCTGATTTTGGAGTGTGCTGTGGATGCTTTTGGACAAGTGTCACACCACAGGGAGCAGGGTATGAATTTCTATTTTAGTCACCTCACAGCACCTGCTTCTCCCTTAGAAATGAGCAGCTCAGGGTATTCCCAGTGGGGAGCCCTGAGCCCCGATCTCTATTGAAGCGATGCTGGTGGCCCACATGCTCCCTGCCGTGCGGCAGCTGGAGGTTGCAATATTCACTGACAGCCAACGAGTTGTGGTTTTCCAATGATTAATGACACCTCCCTGCTGATGGGAGCCATTCAGCCTCCACGCTGCTGGATGATAACGGAGTCAGGGTGGAAATTAGGCATTTCCAGAGAAAAATGCCTGGCATAGAGACTGTGGTGCTGGGGCTGCAGGTCAGTCTGTTTCCACCAGGTTGATCCTGGAAGGGGACCCAGTTTCTGACAGTAAATGTGCCTGACCTTCATTTCCAGGATGGGTGCAAGTGGATGGGCAGAACCCAGGAGGTTTGTTAACAGACATTTTCTTTTTCCCCTCTCTGCCTTAAGTGCAAAACCCAACTGACATCAAAGCAACAGAAAGTCTAATCCCGTTTTGAATCAGTGCAAGCACACGCAGCGAATGTTAAACAGGGAATCTGGCAGCAAGAAAAGGGAGGATTATCTTTAATTTCCTGAGAGAGGGACTGAGTAAGGGAGACGGAGAGAAAAGAAAGGCACAGGACCAGAAAGAAGTGGCTGTCAGCACCGGGAGGCTCCTGAAGGAGGAGGAAAGGAGGTAGACGGGGAGGACAGTGCGAGCAGCAGCACACGTGTGCCAGAAAGAGGTGAGTCTGGCGAGAGCCGAACATTGGCACGTGGGAAAGCTGTTTCTGCCGGAATCCTCATGCCAGCGCCTGCCCAAGTTCCCACGCGGATGCAGGGGGAAGGGATTGTGCGTAGGGTTTGCTGTGCCAGGGCTGAGGCTGGTGCGGGCTGTAACTCCCAGCTCACACGTGTTTGAGCTGCAGCATTGCTTTTCGAGGGAGGTCAGAGCTGGTCTCCAGTGGAGTGATGTAACCAAGAGCTGGTTACCTGAGGTCACATGCGTGGAGGGGATTTCTTTGCTGTAAAAGACTGGAGCTGAGTAGAGCTTCCTAAATCACCTCCAAAGCCATGCTACCTGCTGGAGAGCTGACTCTAGGTGCAGTTTATATTGCTGCCTGCTGCCGGCAGGTACTACCAGCTCTGCAAAGGGCAGTCACTTCTGCTTTTCTTGCTGTGGCTGATGTTTGGCTTTGTGGGGCACATGCACATGGAATTGTGTCCAGGTTCTGGACTGAGGCTTCAATGCCAGGACATATTCCAGCCTGATGGTGGCGGTGGGCAGCCTGAGGCTGCAGAGAGTGGCTGTGCCGCACATAGTGCAGAGGCAGGAGGTGTCTGAAGCCAAACCAGCCCAAAAACTCCTCTGCCAACACCTGGTCCCTTGGAGTACAGCATCCTCTTCCTTGTGGGCAGAGCATCCTCTTGATCAAACCCCCTGGTTTTCCTCCTTGGGCTTCTTCCAGCAGTAGCTATTGCCAGGAGGGTTAATAAAGGTGATGGAGGAAATTCATACATAAGCACCTCGTGTGTCTGGATCCCCTGTCCTTCTCTCGCTTTGCCCTTGACATTGCAGCCAGCGAGGTGGAGTGCAGAGCCAGGTGGGAAATGCCTGTCCTGGACATCATAGTGGGGGGATGTATGTGCAGTGAAGGGACACCGGGGATGGGATGTGACTGCTGAGCACTAGGAATGAGAATGAGACTTGCTGGGCTGCTTACGCACAGTACCAAAGCCCAGCAGTGGGGCACCCGTTGCCTTTCGGTGCTCAGTGAGGCCAGGCACTGCAGGAATGAATGGGCTGGAACCCATTCTGGTTCCACTGGTTACCCATTCTGGTAACCCCACTGCTGGAAGGGCTCCTGGGGCTGGCTTTAAATCTGGGCAGTAACTTGCTTTTTGACATGGCCTGATTCAGCATGGGAGAGGCTCTTCCTCAGCCCGCACCTTCCTCTCTGTGGGACAGATACCATGGTGCCATTGTGGGGTGCCACAGCCTCTGCTGTGGTGGTTTTGCCCTTGTGGGTGTGCAGGAACCAGCCTCCAGCCCTGCTCTGGCCCTGAACTAGGACTGTCTGGGCAGCAGTGTTTGCACACTTGCCTAGGGAAAGCAATCCCATCTGCCTATGGGGATCCTGCTCTGCCTGCAAGGCTGCCTCCACTCCCATGTCGGCCTGAGCCTCCCCTTATCTGGGTGTGAGAGGAGCTTTGGGGTTGCAGCAGAAAGTCTTTAGGTTGAGCCAGGCATGTTCTGTGTGGTTTTAAACAGCAGTGAAAGGAGGAGCATGAGCCACAGCTGAGAGGGGAGAAGCATATCTCCATCCAGCTGGTTCATAACATACTTAAAATGTTTTGGATGTCTGGTATGGGCCTTTGCAGACCTCCTACCCGCTCCTGCTGGGTGGAGATGAGATTACCACAACTTTCCAAGTTTGGCTTTTCACAAGACTTGGGAGAGGTTTTACAGTCTCAGGTCTTGGAGCTGTGTCTGTTGCAGTGTCACCTGGATCAGTGCTGGCAGCAGAGCTACTGCAGACACTGCTGTGTGCATCACTCCTGCCAGTGGGGCTGCTTCCCTCCCTCCCTGGCAGCAAATGCATCATTTTGTTTTGAGGATGGGAGGAAAAAAAGCAATTAAGGTAAACCTCAGAGCAGAGAGGAGGGGTTTGAACAGCTGCTGGGGCTGCGAGAAGAGCTGGGATGAGCTGTGACCAACAATCAGCAGCACAAGACAGGGGCTGGGGAGAGCTGGCAAAGGTGTTGTGCATTACATTTTGAGTCAAAAACATACCGACTGTAGGAGCAACTAATCTGCTCCTCAGCCCCTAACCCACAAAAGCTGCTTTCAAATGTTGCATTGAATTAAAAAAAAAAAAAAAAAACACCAACCAAAAAAAACAACAAAAAACCACAACAAACAACAACTTCCCAGTATTTTGCCAGGAGACGATCGTTGTAACAGGGGCCTCTAGGTGGCAACATCGACCTGGAGAGCTGCAAGCAGGAGCAGGGGCCCAGCCGGACCCGAGCAGTCCGGCCCCAGTGGGAGCCCCCAGCCCCTGCGCCCGAACTGGCCTGGGGCACATCTCTGCAGGGGCTGGGGACAGGGACGGCCACCCAAGGGTGCCTGCACCCCAAAAACTCCCCCTAGGCTGCAAACTTCTCACCCCCGTGCAGGCAAGTAGCAAAATGTTAGAAGGGGTTTCTCTGCAGTGGAAACTCCAATCGATTCTCTCAGCACCTGCTCTGCGGACGCGGGGGAATGAATGTCATGGTGCGTCTGTCAGCTCTGCAAGGTAGACATGGCTGGCGCCGCTGGCCAGGCTTTGTGCTGGGATCACCCATGAGATGTTTAACCTCCAAGAGTCTGATGGAAAATGGAGAGATACGTGATAGGAAATAGGGGCTGCTGCCAGCTCATCCCTGCTCTGCTGCCTGCCTGTGTAAATCGAAGGCATTGGGCTTCGATGCAGAGTTGGGAGCACCAATACATGCTTTAATGTTCAAAGGCTGCACTAGAAGTTGTGCATTTACTAGTAACTTGAGGTAAACACTGCATTCAAAAGACTTGTGTGACCCCAGAGACTAAAGCTTAAATTACCCAATTTTAACCATGCAGGTGTAGCTGAAGTGGCATAACTTTTAAGTGGGAATATTGGTGTGGCATGATCTTACTGCTGTGTAATGGTGTGCTGCTGGGGGTTGTTGGGGTGGAAAAGTCCTACCCCTGCCTGAAACAGGACGCACATTCTGTACAAAGCAGGGCCTGGCCTCCTATTTTGTGAAAGGGGTTTAGCCTGTGCTTGGGGAGCTGCAAAGCTTAATTAAGATCCTTAAAAGGACAAAAGGTGCTACATAAATTCAGGGGATTATTATAAATGTCACTGCGCTTTACAAGCTCTGGCAAAACTCACAGGAGGAATAACAGGACCTTTCACTTCACAGCCCTTCCTAGCAGGGCTACTTAGAGCTTCATGCTTCAACATAGCAGCTGTATAATGTTGACATTTATAATTAGATGTGCATAATAATCTCTTTATTCCCCAACTGAAAAGACAGGGTGTGTCTTGAAACGTCAGTTCCTTCTCCTCCTTGCTGAGGATCCCCCTTATTGGGATTGCTCACGAAACCCTCGTTTGGTGAAATGTCTTGGGGCCTGGTTCAAAGAGGTACTGGATCTTTGCAACTCCCCCAGGGAGCTGTGGACTGGGCATTTAGTGAATAAAATCAAAGTCTCTGTGTGTTTTTAATCTGATTAGTTGATGATAATCCAGTGGTATCATGCAGCAAAAGCTGTCTAGCTTTATTAGGCAATCTCTTGTTTTAAGAGAACTGTGCTTGAGGGAGCACTCGGCTCTGGTGTTTCTGTTGAGGACTGGCAGAAATGGGTGATTTTTCGGTGGTTTTAGTGCTTTGTGAGAGTAGGATTAATTTGTGGCTTGGACAGATGGGGAGCGGTGGATTTTGGTCCTGTGGGTGCCATCAGCAGCCTGTGCAGCCTCTCTGCCAGGGTGGTCGGTGATGGAGGGGGCAAAGGGCTGACCGGGTCAGTCTGGGGCTGAGGTTAGGGGATTGCCCCCCGGGGCTGGTCCCGGAGCACCAGGTCGGTCCCGTGTCGAGGATGGGGGATCGTCCCCCCGGGTCGACGAGGGGGAATAGCCCCTGGGGGCTGGTCCAGGACCACTGGGTCGGTCCCAGGTCGAGGATGGGGGACCTCCCACCGGGGCCGGTCCCGGACTACCGGGTCGGTCCCGCCCCCCGGACCGCGTTGGCTCTCCGGTCGGCCCCGTTCAAAGCGAACCGCTTGCCCCAGGGGCACCCCCGGGGCGGGTGCGGGGCGGGAGCGGTGCCGGTGCGGCGGGCTGCCGCGGCCCTGCCCCTGCCCAAATCTGCCGGCGCATCACGGTGAGTGACAGCAGCCCCGGCCCTGCCCAGCCCGCACAACCCGCCGGGCTTTTCCAATCAGGCCGGGCCGGGGAGGGATTTCCTGCCGGGACGGGGCCAGCCCGAGCGGGACTTTGCCGAGCGCCGCGCCGCCCTGCGAGCCGGGCAGCCGGGACCGCGCCGCTCCGGTCCCGGTACCGGTCCCAGTCCCGGTCGTGCTCTGCACGCTTGGCAAGTTGCTGCTCAGCTCTGTACTTCTCGGCGCGGTCCGGCACCGCACGGCGCGGTCCGGTGCGGCGCGGTTCGGTTCGGTTCGCCCCGGTGCTGGGCGGGCTGGGAGCGCGGCCAGGTGAGTGGGGACCGCCGGCTGCGGGACCCGCCGGGGTCGGGCCGCTGGCAGAAGCAACGGAGCGATTCGTCTCGGTGGGGGTAGAAATCCCCCCGAGCCCTCCCCGAAGGAGGGAGCGGCCCCTGGGGGGTCCCGGGGCGGGGAGGCGCGAACGGTGCCCCCATCGCTGCCCGCCCGGCCTCGCCCCACCACGGGCGGCGCGGGGCTTCCCGGGGGGCCTCCCTGGGGAGGCGAGCTTCCCCCGCCCGCCCCTTCGAGACCCGGTCTCAGTGCCTACCGTTCTTTTGCATCTTTCTTTCTCTACTTACGTAATTGTTTTGGTTTGGTTTTGTTTTGTTTTTCTTTCTCTCCCTTCTTTTTCCCGGCGCTCTCCTTGGCTGCGGGAATGTTTGGGATACTTTGGTTCTCCAGGTGGATTCCTGGGCTGGAGGCTTAGCTCTACTCGGGTGGGAGGGATGTTTGCTGTTGCTTTTCCAGCTTTATGCATTCCTTGAGTTTTACTTTCGCTGTTGCTCCTCTCTCGGGAGGCTGAAGAGGTGGAGATCGGTATTCGGAACTCTCGGTACCTCCGAGTTACTCGCTGACCCTTACAATGCTTCGGGAGAGGTAGGCAGCAGCATGGGGCTGCCTTCTAAGTGAGGCCGTTGGGGACTCTTTTAATAAATGAGTGAATAATCTCAGCGCCCTCGTGTTCACTTTTCATGACCACTTTTGAAGAGCAGCACAAAGTTGGATGCAGTGCACAGGGTTAAATGAAATAAAGTAGTTTTGAAGATGGTGTAATGCAGGAGGTTTCGGGAGGGCATGTGTTTGCAGCAAGGGGTTAGTCTGAGTCAAGTAGCTGAAACTTTGTCATAAGGTAGATAAGCCGGTGCCTGGGGACATGGGGAGTTGATGGCTGACTTCAGTGGGCACTGCCTTCGGTGCCTGGTACCAAGCCCCCCAGGTAGCCCTGGTGCTGAGGGGCTCATCAGCTGAATGAACCATCAGGGGAGCAACAATGTGGGGAGAGCCCCCCAGCCTGGTGCGGGAATCTCATCATCCCCTTGTCCCGGAAGCTAACCCAGCACTGGAGGATCACCTCTTCAGTTGTACTGAATCCTGCTGCACCCAGGGGAGGGCTGAAGCATGGGGTGTCCGCACTCATGGGTGGTCACAGCTTCCAGCTTTACCATGGGTATCTGAGCGCTGCTGTGCTATGGCATGCCCCTTCTGCTTTTGCCCCCTGTGACCCAGGTGGGACCTCTCCTCCTGCTGTTGCCTTCTCTCCCCTGTGGTTTCCATCCTCAAAACAGTGACCTCAATTGCTCAGAGGAAGCGACACCTGCTATTACATAAACGGCTGAGGGTGAGCGCTCTGGGAAGGGAGATGGCATGCCTGCGCCATGGCTGGGGGAACCGGGTTTGGTTCTGATCCAGCCTGGATTGGCATGCGGGGAGTCGCATGGTGATTTGGCAATGGCCTTGTAGCTGGCACAGTGCGTGCTCCCTGCCCTCCTGCACGCACGCTCCTCTCCGGGCGTCGGAGCAGCCTGCCAGACGCATGGCCCCAAACCAGGAGGGATTTTCTCACTGCCCAGTTTGGGCAGCCTGGGCACAGCGGGAGAGCGCAGGCTGGGAGGTGTGAACCGCTGCTTTGGGACCTCGTGCCCTCTCCAGGATGCCCCAGCCGGCTGGGACATGGGCTTGATGCTGTTCTCCTGAGCATAGTTGTGCTGATGAATTATACCCAGCTCCTTACCTGGGCTAGAGAAAGCTCATGTACTGGTTAAAGAGCGTCTTGGGTCCCAGGGCACTGAGCTTCATGGGTAATTCAGAGGGTGAGGGTTTACCCCTGCACAGGAGGGGAAGGCTGCTGGCCAGGCTGACCCACTCCCATGGGCTGCAGAGGACTTTGGCTAAACCTTCCCAGCTGCATCCCTTGGCTGCTGCCACTGGGAGAGAAGGGGAGACACCGTGGTGCCCCAAGCCCTGTGTGATGCCTTTATGGAGGGGACTTGTGTGTGCCTGTCCCACTCCTTGCCCACCCCCTGACAGCACCCTTGAGAGGTTTCCTCTGCAGGTTCTTTCCTTTCTGTTTAACATGAGGATGAGCCAAGTCCCGCCAGGACTAAATATAGTCAAAGTATTCGTTCTTCGGCATGGATACAAAAGCTGTCGCGACGGAGCCGGGAGGTAAATGGCCTTTGAGGGCTGACGCTGCTCTTCCTCTCCGCAGGTCCTGGGCTGCTGTGCCGGGGCTCCCCAGTGTGGCTGCAGAGCTGTTGCCAAGAGGAATGCCGAAACGAAGGGGCTAATGAGCACCAGAGTGGGAGGATCTATAACTTCCAGATGGCGACGAGCCTGTAATCCCGTTGGGAAGAATTAGGGACTCATCAGCACAGCAGAGCCTGGCGAGGGGAGCAAAGCACGACACCTCCGGCTCTGGGAGTGCTGTGAGAGGCCAAGGGCATCCCGATGCCGACTGTGCCAGCTGCCCTGCCCCAAGCCGCCTGGCTTTGTCTCACAGAGCCTCGGTGCTGCCAGGAGCCCGTGCCTGAACGCTGAACTATTTCTTATTTTAATTGATCGCATGTTCTCCAACCAAACCCCATCCGGGTCCTGCTCCTCCCGACACAGAAAGAGACTTCTGCCCTTAACAGAAAGACTTCTTCCTTCTGGCTTTTATGTCCCGTGGGATTGTAAAGCATCTTTATTGCTGGATTTCATCTCCCATCAGAGTGTGTTTTGAGGAACTACGTGCTTATTCCTATGGCTTTATAAACCACCGGGATCTGAGGGTCTCTGCCTTCTGTGCCCCCGCCGCTCCCACCTGTCTGCCATGGGGCGAGAGCAGGAGTTGATCCAGGCCGTGAAGAATGGGGACGTGCCTGGTGTGCAGAAACTGGTGGCCAAGATCAAGGCGTCCAAGAGCAGTGAGTAGCCGGATGGCAAGCTACGGGCTCCCTCTCCCCCACCGGGCAGTGCTGCCTGTCCCGGTGTGCGAGTCCCGGCAGCGGGCTCGATGCCATCCAAGCCAGGGTGGGAGTGCTGTCTCTGCACCCTGGTGCAGGGGTTACACCATGGCTGGAGGTGGGAGCACAAGCACAGACCTTGCGGATGAATGACCGGGCTGTGAGTGATCCTCCCGGCAGGGCCAGGGTTACCCTCGGGCTTGGGGACAGGGGTCCTAAAACGTGGGCTACCGAGAGGGGATGGGTGAAGGAAAACGGCAGCAGCTGGGGGTAGCAAAGCTGCTTGGAGGAGGGGGACACCGCTACAAAAGGTCTTTAGCGGTTGCCGCTCACTCCTGGCCATGTTTATCTTGTGAAAAATTATCATCCCAGCCAGTCGACTGGAACCAATCGTCAAGCCTTGAATTTCAGTCTGGTAATGTTTAACCCTTGAGCAGGGCTGTTTTCTTGCATGTGCTCTCAGAAAGGTCAGCAGCAAGTATGGCTCAGAGAGAATGTCAGGCTTGTGGGGGTCCCTAAGGGCACTGGGGTCCTGCAGGCGCCGGACGGTGTCTGGAGGAGATGGGGAGGGTGGAAAGGTGGAGGAGCAAATCATGGCTGGTGCCACGCTGCTCCTGTAGAGAGCTGAGCTCCTGGTTGCTTCTCGTGACCTACCAAAAGAAGGAAACTGGGAAAAGTAAATAAAAAGGCGCTCGGAGCGGTACATGGCTGGGGGAAGGTGCACGGCGCCTGCCCGGGCTGCGGGAGCCGCTCTGGGCAGGGGGAGGCTGGGCGGGTGCGGGACCCCCCTGCCAGGGCGGCACGTTGTGGGGGGTCTTGTGGGTGTGTGTGGGAAAGCTGGAGGGGAAAAAACTGTCCTGGGGAGGGCGAGGAGAAACTCAGGCAGGAGAAGAAGCTTTAAGGCTTCTTAGGAGCAGCTCAGGGCAGAGTGGCTGGTGCTGAGAAACGTGAGTTAGGCTGGGGATTATAAACGTGAGAAGGGGATAAACTCTCCTGGGTCAGCTGCTGGAGAGCTTTGGTTGGGGCCAAAACTTTTCAAATCATGAGTGCCAGGCCTGCAGGAGGGCTGGGGTCACCTTCTCTCCAGAACGGGGGTGTCTGGTGCCCCCTCCCCGGGCAAAGGGACTGGGTGCCTTTGCCTCTGCTTGCAGCTCAGGGACTTGCACCCGTACGGGGTCCCTGGGGTGAAGCGAGTGAGGTTTGTGTGCGCAGGCGGGTTGAAGGACATCCCCAAGGCAATGAATAACGTCAGGACGTGAGCGTCCCGCAGACTGACGCAGCCCCGTTCCCCTGAGCTGGTGTCCTATGGCCGGGCAGCACGGGCAGGCTGGGGTGCTTGCTGCTCTCCTCCCACTGTGCACCTGGAGGAGTGAAGTTACACTTGTTTTCTCCAGTCCCCTCTGGTAACTCTCTCCCAGTTAAACCCTGTCTGCATTTTCTCTCTGGCATCTTCCCCTCCCTCCAGCCATGGGGCACCCACGTGAACGTGTGTGTTTAACTCCCCCACTGGAGTGGTGTCAGCAGCTCTCTCTGCTTATTTTCATTTTATTCCTTTATAAGAAGAGAGGAGCAAAAGGCTCAGACCCCTGCAAGGCCACCGCTGCAAGCTTTCAGTGGGGCTCCTCTGCTGGACCCACCATGGGGGCCTTGTTTGGCCCCAGGGGCTCATCCCCTGTATGGAGGGCATCGCTGCTCCCCATCCCCTATGGTTCCCTCATGCCATGTGAGTGGAGCGTTTGCTGTATTTGCTGCTCATTAAAGCGCCTTTTCCATATGACAGGCTGCAATGCTGATTATTATTATTATTTTTTTTTAAATCCCTCTAAGAGTCCTTCTGCTGTCTCAGTGGATTGGGAGCTCGGTTGCTGTGATCAGCCCTCCGGGGCTTCCTGTGCCTAAAAAAGTCACCGCACGTAAGCAAAAATCAAGCGCCAGTCCCGGCAGCGGGAACTTCAGGGACACGTTGTTTAATATTCACCGTGTGCAGCCCTCCTCCCTGCGCAAGCGCTGCCGTACAAGTGGGTCACAGCACCTATTATTATAAGGCGGTGGGGCGGGCAGGGAGAAAGTTTTAGGGGCAGGAGCTAGAGGGGAAGGGCAGACGTCCCACCTGTGGGAAGGGGACGTCAGGACGATTCTGTGGTCACTTCTGCAGCCGGAGAGGGGTTCTCCTCTGGGAGAGCTGGGCTGCTCCTGCTGAACCGGCTGCGCTTTGCTGAGGTTCCCCGGTGCAGTAGTAGAAACATCCCCCTTCTTAATTTCCTTCTCTCTCTCCCTCTCCCCTCCCCTCCGCGTCGGAGTGCTGCGGAGTTTAATTGAAATTGTTAAACGACCCGTCACGGCTTTGGCCTTTCTCCCCGATGATCAATCACGTCCCCGGGCTGGCTGCGCTCGCCAACAATGCGCCAGTTGGCCGGGCCAGGGTGGCTGCCGCAGCAGCGAGGGGCTGGGGCTCCCTGGGGAGGTGAGAGGCAGAGCTCCCCGGCCGGGGCTCTCATCCCTGGGAAGGGGTGATGGCTCCTGGAACTGGGCAAGGTTTGTGTGTCCTCGTTCCTGGACGTGCAGGGCTAAGGGGCAGGGGATGGGGGGATGCCGGGGGAAGGTGATGTCCCCATGATAGTTGGGTGCTGGAGGAGCCGTGGAAGGAAAACGGGAGCTGGACTCACTGTTTGCCTTCCTTGAGGGAGTGGTGAAGGTTTTTGTTTAAACGTGCACAAAGTGCAAAGAAAGGGCGGCAGCTGAGCAAACTGGCGTTAAACTCTCAAGGACAGGGACCGAAGCCCTACCGGGGTTCAGTCGCTGCCGCAGGACGATGCAGCTGACTTGGGCCAGCCACTTGCCACATTTCACTACCTATGTTGGGACTTTCCAGACCTTGAGTATATCAAGGACAGGTGTGGGCGCCTGGGACTTGGCTGTGTCTGGGCTGTGAGCTAGCAAGTTGTTAAATGCTAGAGAAGCTTGCAGGGGGCCTTGGCTTTATCCCCATACCTGGGCTGGTGCCCCTCATTGCTGTGTCCCGGCAGCACAAAGCACAGCATGGTTTTCACAAGAGTGGTGCTGGTCCTCAGATGCTGCTGTCACCCCTCCAACTGGGCAGGAGAAGGACGATGCTGCTCTGCATGCTATGAGACTGCAGCAGGCAGATAGGGGATAACTCGCTCCCTCCCCCTTAAATTTCCTCCTAATCCCTAGTAGCTATATCAGCTTAAGCCCCGAAGCGTGAGGTTTAATATCTTTCCTGTGATTTGTTAGCCTTTGCCACTAGCGCTCTGTGTCCCCGTCCTCTGCAGGAACACCCGCCCTTCCTCTGTGCCCTGACAGGCTTTTTCCTTCTCGCAGCGAGTCTATAGTTGTTTGGGGAAAAAGTTGCTCCTTTTTGTAGTTTGCGGTCTATTTTGCAATGATGTTGAATGCGCCTTTGTGCTGGCCGGCAAGCCCATCACGCCATCTCCCTGTCCTTTGCTGATGCTTGTCCCAAGCCCAAGGTGCTCCGTCTGCTCTGCATGGTCTGGCTGCGGGGAACAGCCAGGACCAGCCTCAGGCATGATCCTTATCGTTTCAGGCTCTGTTACACACGATGGCTTTCTCTGCTGGCGCAGGGATGTCTGGGTCCCCTGCCTGCTCCGCTCCTGCCCCGGGCAGTGCAGGCGGCTGGACCTGGCTTTGCCACTGAGCTCAAGGGTGGCCCTGGACACGTCCCTTGAAGCCTGAGTTTCGAGGACGAGTTCCCAAGCGTCCTCGGCCGTGTCCTCCCTTCCTCTCCCCGTGCGCTGTAGGTCTGACGGGCTGGACCGGCTCCACAGCCGCACACTGGCTTGGAAAGGGCTGTGGGCACGCCTGCGGAGAGACGCTGAGAAACTCTGCCGAAACGGGCAAAACTCCCTCTTCCACCGAGACTGAGCCAGGAGTGGGGTGAGGCGCCGTGCCCAGGGGAGCCCGGCTGGCAGCAGCCCTGTGCCAGGGACCCCACCGCCCCGCAGCCTGCTGAAAACTGCTTTTGAACCAGCCTGGGGTGGGTGGGTGGGAGGGGGAGAAAAGAGGCTTCAAAGGCTCCAACGAGCGCGGGGGCCGCAGGGATGGATGGTGGCAGGACTGCAGCTGCACGGCATGGTGGGGGTCCATCCTTCCCTCCCCTTCCTCCTCCTGTGGCTCCTGGCCTCCCCAGGATGGGGGTCTCATCTAGCAGCCTGGTGTTTGCTTGATGGGTTTTCCCACCCACATCCCTGTTGTCCCAGCTCATGGTGGGGTTTAGCCCCTTTTTTTTGCCTCCCTCCCCAGGAAGGAAGAGCCCCACATGGGCAAAAGGAGCGAACAGGCAGTTGCTTTTCAAAGCCAGCCTCTAATGGGTGTTGTGTTTGGAAAGGGGCCCAGCTGCTGCCGGTGCGCCCAGAGCCGGGGAAAGTGTCACTGCGCAGAGCGCGGGAGATAAGGCACGAGCAAACAGCATTGTGCAGGGAGAATGGCCTCCTTGGGGTGCCCCTCTGCACCCCATCTCCCCATGTTCACAGGTCTACGTCTGCTTCCCTCCCACATCTATATTTCTCTCCTGATTCTTTAAAAACCCTTTGGCAGGGCAACCTGTGGCTCCTTGCTGTCAGTCTGGGCCACCTGCTGCCTTTTCCTTGCTGGGGCAAAAGAGTGGGCAAAACCAGGCTAATTCTGGGGAAGAGGATGAGCATGGGCTCTCTTGGGGCTGCCCTGGGCCATGCTGCCTTCCCTCAGTGGGCAGCACCGGGGTATCCCAGGGAGTTGCCCATCTCTCCAGGAATGCGGAGGTCCCCCAGGGCCATGGATGGAGCTGGGCTGGCAGCCATCCTCAGTGTCACAAGGCAGGACACTGAAGTTTGTGGCAGGAGTGGGATTTACATCCTTTGAGCACTTCCTAGTGCCTCAGCCCAGACCAGGGGGCGCAGCTCCCCCTTCCCGAGGGCTGCGGAGGCCGTTTGGGCTGCCTGACCCAGAAACACGGGACAATTTGGATGCTGACAGCTCAAAGGCAGACAGGGAGGGCAGCCCTGAGCCATGGGACGGCGTGTGCCCGGGTACTGGCGGCACACGGGTGCCGTAACGGGGACGGTGCTCCCCAGGGCTGCACTCAGGCAGGGGAGGAGGGAAACGTGGCAAGGACGTTGCTGGCACAGGCATCCCGTCCTCTGGTTGGGACTGGGGACATGCTGGGGCATGGGGCTGGTCGCAGGTGGGAGGGAGCTGGTGGATAAAGACTTTCTGGGTAGCAGCGACCTGTGCAAAAAGGCAGTCAGCCCTGTGGGTTTGGGGATGTGGTGTGTGTGTCACCAGTGCTTTCTGGTGGCTTTCTGCCACCCAGGAGAGAAGCTGCTTTTAGGTGAAAACCTTGTTGTACTCTTCTTCCTCATGCCCGCGGGGCTGCTGGCTCTGAAGATCTTGGGTGTGACCTAGAAAGGGGTTGTGGCATCGTCCCTGTTTAGGACAAGCAGATTCCTGTGGACATAACAGCATCATAGCATCACTCCTGCCACCTCTCTGTCAGGATTCTGGTGCTGCAAGAAGGTTTCCCTGGGAAGTTGGGGGAGTGAATTATTGGTTCTCAGCAGCGATCAACAGCATCCCCTGCGGAAGATGGTTTCTAGCCTGTTGGGAGTGTGTGGTAGCATGCTGCCGGCCAGCTGGAAACCATCTTCCATGCAGCATCGCCCCAGCAAGAGTTAAAAGAGGGGCTGGGTGCCGTGCGTGTGTGTGTGCATGCACGCGCCCTGCTTTGTTTTTAAAAGCGCCTCGGCTGGCCTGGCCCCCCGCCAGACCCGAGGCCCGCCTCTGGCAAAAACTCCGGCAAAGGAGTATGAAAGGGGCAGAAACTAAATAACAATAAACCACCTTTTTCTGGCTGCTCTAGCAAGCGCAAGGGGGTTAGGGAGGAGCTGTGAGCTCTCCCACTCTCCCATATCCCATCCTGGCTTCCCCAAAAAATCGTGCCTGGGATGGAGAGGGAGGGACCTGCTTGAACCTCAGGGCTGCAACATCGCCTGGGCATTGCCGAGGTGTCCTGGTGAGTCACAGACCTGTCTGGAGATGCCCAGACTGCTTGGAAATGGTGCAGCCGGGATAATCTTTACCCTCCCAGGGAAGGGCCGGACACCCTCGCCCATCCCTGGCTCAAGCGGGATGCCCGGGGCAGCGGCAGCAGGGTGGGTGCACAGACACCCCGAGCCGTTTGCTACCCCAGGGGCGAAAGGCCGGAGCTGCAACCGAGTGCAGCTTCGATGGCAAGATAAGGGAGCCGGGAAAACCTGCATGCGTGGCAGGTATGCGTCTGCCGCAGCATCCCAGGCCTGGTGCAACACGTCCGGCTGCGCTTCCGCCAAGCCCTGCCAGCACCTCTCCCTTGCCGGGCCCCAGCCAAGGCTGTGCAGAGAGCGTGCGGCACCCAGCACTGCTGCTGTCCCCGGACCCCTGCCCCAGCCTCCCTCGGGTGCGATCCCAGGAACTGGAGCCTGTATTGGTAGACCCCGGCTTTGTCGTGGGTGGAGAAAACTCCTGGGGTTTCATAACACCGCCCTTGGCCGTGGGTATGGCTGGTTAGGTAAGGCGTCCTGTCTGCTTGCGAAGGGAGTTGGTGAGCGTGGCATGGGTGTTGGGTGCCCAGCACGGAGGTGGCCCTGGTGGCAGGGCTGGCTCGGGCTCTCCCACCCGTTTTGCAGGTGCCTCTTGCCCCCTTGCAGCGTTGGTCCCAGGGTCTGGCTGGCCCTCAGCCCTCACTCTCCCCGTTGGACAGCCCGTCTTGGGGCATTGTCTTGTTTCTTTGCTAGGATGGGCATCGGTAAGCCTGAAGGGAGTTTTCCAGCTGGAGCCAAAATGGGTGCAAACAGCAAAAGGGAGACCGTGGATTGTGAGCCCTATGGACCTTCCTCTCCCATGGGTGTCCTCTCTCCCTGGGCAGGACACCCAACTCACATCCCTCGGGGACCTCCCTGGATGCATCCCCACTGCAGTGGGGCTACATGAGCACCGCTCGCCTCGGTGGCCTCCAAAAGGGGCCAGAGTCCTCCCTGGCAGCTAATCATTGCCTACATGGGGTACATGGGTGCTTAGCAAGCCCAGCTGGCAGTGGGGATTGCTCTGGGCTTCAGTCCGGGCTGCACCTTGGGTTTGGTTTTGTTGGGCTGATGTGGGTGGGAAGGGCTGCGTGAGCCCTGCTGCCTTCCCTGAATGAGCACCCACTTATCCTGCCAGGTTAAAAAGAAGGGAAACACTCCTCCACGCAGCGGAAGAGACTCCTGTGGAGGAGCTGCGGCTGGTCCTGCTCCGTGGACAAACCTTGAAGGCTGCTCAAGCCTTAGGGGAGCCCTCAGCTTCCTCGGGGCACAAGCAGCTCCCTGTCTTGGAGCATCTGTCCCACTGGTTATATTTAGCAGCATGTACTGGACTGCACATGTACATCCTGGAGTTGCTTCTCCGTTCCCTCCACCCCAAACCTTGTGTGGCCAGCTCTGAGCCCCCAAAGTCATCGGTCTGCTCCATCCCGCTGCAGCCTCCTCTGAACACTTGTGGCTTCACGGGGCTGAATTCACACCAGGTATTGGTGTCACCCATGAGTATTGTCCTGCATAAACATCCCCTCCCAGGAGCAGTGCAGGTGGGTGCCTCTGCTCAGCCCCACCTGGGGACAACCCGGGCACTGGGATGGGGACCAGCACGTGGGCCCCTGAGCCCCCACGCGTGGCCAGCCATGTGCTTGCAAAGCTGGCACCTCATCGACCAGGAAGGGACATGTAGCTTCCAGTGCTGGTTCGCTCTCCCAGCGCTTTCCTAGGAGGGCTGGCACAGCTCGGAAAACCTTTTGCCGTTGGGGCCTGGGGATGAGGCAACCTACTGTGATTCCCTGGCTGGGGTGGGGGGCACAGGGTGCTGCAGGAGGGGTGGCACAGTGCCAGAAGGAGGTGCCTTTTTCTATGAAAAAGAGTTGAGAAAGGTGGGGGGACCCTTTTCCCCCCTGTGCACCCCCTTCTTTCTCCCCACCATTCCCCCTGATGCTGCAAGGCAGCAGGCGGGGGTTTCGGTGCTCAGCTCCCACGTCCTGCCTCAGCCGCCAACTCGGGCTTGCCGGGGCCGTTCCCGACACGCACCCGCCACGCTGGAAAGGCGTAAACAGATCAGGTTGCCGGCAGGGGTCCAGGGAGCGGGCAGGCCTTGGCTTGCGTCCCACCGCTGCTCGGTAGGGCTGGGGTGTGGGGAGTGCTGAGGCAGGGGGACGGGATGGAGGGGGACGACCTGGCGGCGGGGTCTCCACAGGCGGCAGGGTCCCTGCAGGAATCCAGGCACGACCTTGGTTTGACGAAGGGCCAGGGATGCTGCCTCTGCCTCAGTTTACCTCTGGTGCGAAGGTGCGCCTGCTCTTTAGGGGTTTGGAGGTATCAATGTGCTACCGCCTAACCCCCTTCCTCATCTCTGTGTGGGAAGCTGCTGACTAGAGCTCAGCCTATGGCCTGGGGGTCTTCAGATCCAACACCCCCATATCCATCACAATTGTATTCTGATACCGTTGACCTTGCTGTAAATCAGCCTCCGTCCTTTCTGTGGTACGTGGGGGGACAGGGCTGCTCCGTGTCGCCCTTGTCCCCAGCTGGTCCCCGAGCAGCTGCCAGCCGGCTCCGGCGCCTGAGCTGGGCAATGGGAGGAACCTGCTGCCCTCCCCGCTGGCCCCGAAGCAGCTGGGACAAGGGGAGGGGGGCAGGAACGCGGTGCCTGGAATAACTTGGCAGCTGCCAAGGCCCCCACAGGGACAGCGAGATGGGCATGAGGTCCTGGTGTGGGTTCCTGCTTCCACCACGGGGATGGGGAGATGCCTCTCCCGGGATGTACCATGTCACTTGCTGCTAAATGGATTTATTGGTGATTACTGCTTCCACCTGGGGACACACAGGCTGGTGCAGGGCATCATGGTGGTACAGCTGTTGTGTCCCTCTCCTGTCCCCTGCAGATGGGGTCCCACTGCAGACCAGGGTCCCGGGGGAACCCTTTGCTGCCATGGCTGGGTGAAAACATCCCGCTCCAGCCAAGGCACGAGAAAGGTACTACTGGCCAGATGCTCTGCTGGGTTTTGGCAACGGCTTCTCCCAGTTTGCAGCATTGCCTGGCCAGCCGGAAACCCGGGCAGGCAGCCGGAGGGTCTGACCTGGCTGGCAAAGAGCCCTTACGCTGGGCACAGGCAAAGCCACGCCGCCTTGTCCGGCCTCAGCAGGGAGAGGAGAGAGCAGGAGCGGGTTCGTCTCTCGGGCTGCTTGTCCCAGGCTGGAAGGAGCTTGTCCCGTGCCTGCTGGGGATAGACTTGTCCTCACTGGTGGCAGTGTGGAGTGGCTGGGCAGTTCCCGCTTGCTTCAGTAGGTGATCTCGTGCAGGGGATGGGAGCAAAAAGGAAAGATGGGTCCCCTCTGCGCCCTGGCCATCGCCGGAAAGGGGATTTGGAGAGGGATCCCTTCCATCCCTCGTGGTTTGGGAGTGCCAAGCAGCTGCTGCTGGCTGAGATCGTCTTGCTCTTTCCCAATGCAGATGCCACAAACGGCTGGAGTGCCATGGCATCTGCGGGAGCAGTCACCCATCCAACATCCCTTGGGACCAGAGGGATTTGGATGCCACGTTTTTACTCTGTCCAGAAGGGAAGGAGATAGTTTGCTCAAGCTGCTCAGATCCGGGCTGTGATTCAGATGGAGCCAAATAGTCCACTTATCATTCACTGGAAGGCGGCTGTAGGAAGCAGAGAGCCTCTCGTTTGGGTTTGGCAATAGAGGATAGAGGTAGGAGTGGGAATCCTTGGTTCACAGGGAGGAAAACCCAGTCCCCAGTCAGCGTCTGCCCCTGTCCTCACACAGACGGGGCTGTGTGCGTCCCAGGGGACCCCGCCAGCACGTCCCTGAGTGGGGCTGGCAGCAGCACCGTCTCGCAGGGTCAGAGTTGAGGAAAGGCATCCGCAAGGTATTTTTAACTGCATGTGACTCCAAACCCTGGCCACACGGCTGCCAGCAGCGGTTTGAGGTTAGTCCTCGGCTGCCGACAGTTGATTGCCCATGGGATGGTGGTGGGGGGGCGGGCTTTGGGGAAAATTTGGTTCCCGGCTGCGGGGGCCTCTGGAAGGAGTGACGGCACTTGAACCATCGACCTTCTGTGTGACCTCGAGCAAACAGCTTCACCTCCCAGTGCCTCCCCTCCCATCCTGTGTGTGCCTTGCCTAGATTAGAGCATCCAGGGTGGGGACAGCCACTCCGTCCGCCCCGACAGTGCCTGTTCCGGGTACATGGCAGCTTCCCTGGGGCCAAACAGGGAGGATGTTGCAGGATTTCCAGCCACCACATCACTGTGTGCTTTGAGTACTGGCTCCACTGGCCAGAGCAGCTCCCAGGAGCCAGCTGCCGCATGTGGGTACCAGGTTGGCAGTGATGGGGGCAGTTCCATAGGGACACGGCAGCCCTGTCCCCCAGCCTCAGCCTTGCCCTGCTTCTCGCAGGAGCTGCATGATTTGCTGCAACCATCCAAGCTGTGGCAGAGGGCTGGATCCTCGCTTCACTCCCTTGAGCTCACAGGGTTTTGCTGGCTGCTCTTGACTGCTCTAATTTTTATCTGGGGCTCATTGTTAGAACCATGAAATAAATAGCTACGTGCTCCTCTCAAGCGTCAAAACCCTCCAGGTGTAGGTGGGTTGCTGCGTCCCTGCCCGCCCTCCCTAATTAACTGTTGCTCAGCAAATCCAGGTTTACTGACCTGCCCTAATCTTCCTGTGCAAGGCAAGCCCTTTGGCTGCTGGCTCCTGTTGTGTCCCCCCAAGTCTCTCATGTCCCCCGTGAGCTCATATCATGTTCACAGCCCTGGGCATACAATGGAAGATGGTAGCCTGGGAAGTAGCATCCCCCTGCGCAGGGTTGTTTTCCTTGCCGGTGGCTCCCTCCGTGCCCGCGCTCGTGCTGCACTCACCAACCCCCTGCATCCTGCTTCCCTTCTTTCTTCCTCCCATTGACCGTCTGCCGGTCGGATTATTTTTCCCCAGGTGCTGCAGCGTGCAATTTTCCCAGGTTGAAGAGGCCTGGGTTTGTTCTCCTAATCTCTTGTAAGTCTCTTTTGTGTTATTTCTGCCCTCGTCAATCTGTTGAGCATCCTCCACAGATTATATTAATGCATTCTTTGCTTGGTATCCCATTAATGAGAGGGCTGAGGGTGTCTGTAGGTGCAGCCCCTTTGCCTGCGTACTTGGGGCGCACTGGAGCCCTGTGCCCCCTTCCCTGACTCCCAGGGGAACCAGTGGGAACCAGTATGGAACCAGTTGAACGGGAGCCAAGGTGTGTTGTTAATGCTGGACCAGATGCTCTGCTGGTCACCATGTCCTGCAGCCCATGGGTGGCTCTTGGCCCTACGGTGTGCCCGGTGATGCACTGCGGGCACAGGCAGAGCTTGGCCGCTGGCCCCTGATGCTATCGCCCCATCTCTTCCCGCTCAGGAGGCGTCCTGTCCTTTCGGAAGGATGGGGGAAATGGAAAAGGCTCCACCTCTTCCCTGGGCAAATACAGCTCCTCTGAGTTCATATCCTGGAGAGTGGAATAGCCAGGTCCCAGCAGGGATGGTGACTTCACCTCCCGGTAACGCATTTCCCCGGCCAGCTGGGAAAGGAGCCCTTGTATCTCTGAAGGAGCCGCCCGACTTCCCCCACCCGAAGCCTTTCCCAGCTGTTTCCATCCTGGCTGGGGCTGGGGGATGCGATTTCGGCTCCATGGAGACGGGATATTACCGCTCCCCCGTGCTGGGGGAGCTGGGCTGGGGTGCATCGCTTTGGGGTAGCCGGCAGTGCGAAGCCCCAAATTATTGTGGGGAAGGGGCGTGAACACCATTCATCCCACTATGCAGCTGAGATCCTTCTGGGGGGCTGGAACTCAGAGCAGGAGCACGTGTTTGGCTGTTGCAAGGGGTGAATCCAGCCCCAGAGGACTTATGGGATGCTGTTTCCCCCACTTGGCATTTGCCCGCTCCATCCCCACTGCAAACGCCAAGGCTTGGGGACGAGAGGTGAGAACTGCACCTTCTTCCCAGCTGTGCGGATGGGGACAGGGTTTCCGACTCTGCTTTTCCTTTCATTGTTCTGGGAGACTTCACTTTGAACAAGCTGCCTGTTTTTTCCTGCTTTTCTTGAGGGGGAAGCGGCAGGGGGAAATTGGGGGTTTGGGCAGGGGTCCTGGGGTGGCTTGGCTGGGGGTGAGCGATGGATGACTGCGCTGTGGGGGGTGCCATCCCTACTGCCAACCTCTTTAAAAAGCTCAGGTTTTGGATTTTCCCTGGGATAAAGGCTCACAGCGCAGGGGTGATGGGTCCAGCCCTCAGGATGCTGTGAGGAGCCCCCTGAATTTATTCCTGGTGCCAAAACCAGGAGCAGGACTTGTGTGCCATCGTACAGCCTGTGCAGCGTCAAAGCAGGCAGGGCTCTGGCCAGGTCTGGTGTGTCTCGCACATGGGTTTGGTAGGTTTCTCAAAGGATGAAGACACCATTTATTCTCAAGAAGTTGCCGGACGCTGGTGTAGGGAAAAATTAGGGGTTCCCCACCGTGTTGTTCTCTCCTGTCACTGCTATTTGCCCTGCGTCGATGGGAATCTGTCGCCCCAATTGCAGCCTCCCTGTCCTTGCCAGTTAACCCAGTGGCTTTGCCCCAGTTGGACCCACCCTGCGGTGCCTGGCTTGGTGGAGGACCTGTTTGTCAGCGTTGGTGGGGAACCCATTTGCAGGGATGCCTCAAACCCCAGCACAGGCCATTTGCGGGCAGGAAAGCACCCGTGACGTTTGGAAACCTGTGGCATTTGGATGCAGGGATGGGTGCTCAGCTGGGTATCCCAGGCAACAGCACCCCAGCAGCCAAATTCACCCACCATAATGGGTGGAATATTCACCCACATGGAGGGAATAGGGGGGGGGCCCTGCCTGCCCTGGGAGCTGGGCACAGCGCTGCGCTCAGCGTTTGGAGTGCAGGCTGGTGGCTGCAGCAGGCAGCCGGGGTCAGGAGCCCTTGGCTCGCACCCAACCTCCGTCTCAAGCTTGCTGAGCAACTTTGGTTGAGTTTCTTAAGGTCTCTGTGGCCGAGCTCCTTCCCTATCGAAGCAGGTGAATCGTTTCCAGACCTATTGGGAAACTGTACCTGAAGCAGCCGGTTTGCCAGGAGGCTGTGCTGGGAGGAGCCGGGTGTGGGTGGCCACAGCGGACATGCCTGTGGACAGAGAGGTGACAGCGAAGGGCAATTCCTGCAGAAGAGGGATCGACATCACCTCCTCTTGTCTTGATTTTGAGCAAGACATTGAGTTTCTCTTGAGTGCCAGCATGAACCCAATGCGTGCCGAGGCAGGGCCATCCCAGGCCATCAGTGCAGGTCAAGGCTGGGCTGGGCAGGGCAGCTCAGGTGAAGTTGCCACCTCCTGCCACCTCTGCCTCTGGGAGGCTGCCACTACCATTGGAGACAGCTGGTGCTCTGCAAGATTGCATCTGATTAGCTCCTCCAGCTGGTTTATTGGCTTAGTGGTGATGGTCCCCAGGTGTATTTTATTTTCCCAAGAGGTTATGTGCATGTATTTGGTCCGGAGCAACACGATTCTTCTCCCATTGTCCAGGGCAGCAGGATGGTGTTCCTGCAGTGCCCAGACAGAGCATCCCTGTGTGCGGGATGCTCACAGCCAGCAGCGCAGGGGTACTTGTGGCTGGTGGTGCAGGGATGGTCATGGTGCAGGGATGCTCATGGATAGCAGTACAGGGATGCTCGTGGTACAGGCATGCTCAGACCTGCCATATGGGGAGGCTCATAGCACAGGGATATTTGCAGCCAGTGGTGTGGGGATGTGATTTCCCAGGGCAAGTGGAAGTGACAAGGGTCTGTAACACAGGATGAGCAGAAAGGTTTGTTTTTTCAAGGTGTCTCTGACAAGGATGTTGGTCACCAGTTATAGATCTGTCTCTCCTGCACCAGGGTCAAAGGCTTGGACAAAACTGGTGGTGGTCATAGCAAAAGCACTGCTTTCTGGAGCCTCGCTCTCCATGTGAGCCAGGGCAGGAGTCTTCACAGAGCGCTTTGCTGGGGGGACGCAGGATATTTGGGCATTTCCTTCCCCAGCCAAACCCAGGCGAGCATGCGTCACTCCTTTCCAGTGAGCAGTTCAGTGCTCCTGAGTGATCATGTCCGCCTCCCAGCCCTCGAAGCGAAGCCCAAGGGCATCCGTGGGGGGACAATGTTTCTGGTGAAGGGCACAGGGACACAGGGTGCCCGGCATGCTGGCATAGGGGGTGCCAGCCGGGCTGGGCAAGGGCACGCCTGGCTCCACGCAGGCGGCACAGCCGGCGCCGGGCGAGCACCCCGAGGGGGTAAATACGTGTTTGCACCGGGCCGGCTGCCAGTGGCACAGGTGAGGCACCCGCCCTGCCCGGCTGCTCCAAGGGAGCCCCCTGCACCCCACAGGGAGCTTAGCCCAGCCTGGCATCCCCACCATGGGAGTGCAGCCCATCCCCACGGGGAAACTGAGGCATGGGGTGCAGCACGATAGAGGGGGCTGCTTAGTCAGGGGAGCTGGTTGGAAACGTGCCATGCAGGGCTGTGCCATGCCGGCCCCCCTCACCAGCAAGTGCCCGAAAGGCCGAGGGCTGGCACTTTCCCCCCTGCCTGGGGCAGGATCCAGAGTATGCCGTGGGCGAGGGTCTCGACTTTGGCAAGGGGGTGGCCATGCTGCCTCTGCCCGGGCTGGCGGCCGGCGCAGCACGCGGGCTCTACATTTGTAAGTAATTTGCCGGAGCGCTCCGGAGGTGCTTCCCGCCTGCTGCTTGGCAGCCAGACGCCGCACAGAAGCTCGCTGGCTCCCTGGAGGCCTCGCTCAGCCCCGGCCCTGCACTGCCGAGCCTCGTCCTGCCCGGGCAGGCGCCGGCGAACGCGCTGGAGCGGGGAAGCAGAGAAGGGTGGGCGCCCGATGGGACCCCCTGGAAGGGGTCGTGTTGGGGAGTGGGGCCGAGCAGGGGGAACCCACGGCCGGCGTTAACCCTCAGGATGCACCAAGATGGATTTTCTCCTGGAAATATCCCCTTCAGGGTTTTTTGCATTTCAGTGCTGGATCGATGGGTTCATCTTCCCTGGGATGTGGGGGTGCAGATCAGGCCAGCGGGTGCTCCCACCCCAGTGCAAACCCAAAGGAGGTGACGGTGTGTCTGTGAAGGGTCTGGCCACCCCACCCCAGTGCTGTGACTGGGTCGGCCCCAAACCCTCAGCCCTTTCCCAGCCCAGCTCAGCGGTCTCCTGGCTGGAGCCATGCCTCCAAACCAGCCAATATTGGAGGGCTGTGGGGTTGGGAATGGCTTGGCCCAGCCTCTGCCGAGCCCCAAAATGTCTGGGTGGGAAAGGCCAGGGAGCCTGGAGCTGCCAGGGCACTGACAGGGAGAGAAGGGGCTGAAGAAATGGGGAGAAAAATGGGGGAATCGGTCAAAAGGAGCTTATGGATGAAATAAGGAAGAGGGATGCAGGGAAGCATCGCATCGCGTGCCTTCCTGTCACCGTGTTCACAGGAGCACGATGGGAGCTGGTGGCGCTCCCTTGGCAGCTCTTGTGCTGCCACGCTGCTTCACCCCGTCCTGGTGCTGGCTGCCCGCCGAGGCAGGGCTGCCTTTGGGGTTGGTTTGCCTGCCCTGCGTGCTGTACTGTGCAGAGGCGTGCGGTGGGACGGTGCTGGCGAAGGGGCTGCCCGGCTCTGCTCCATTTTCCCCTGCATCCCCCCGCCCTTTTCTCATGCCTTGGTGCCCGCGGTGCCAGAGTGTCTGGCCCCTTTCCTACCCACGCGTTACCTTCCAGCCTGGCTGCAAACTCTCCAGCTCCCCAAGCAGTGATTTACCCAGCTTCAAACCAGGGATGAGCTCTTTCCCTTCCTGCCCGAGGTGGGATATGAGTGTTCCTGCTTTCACGTTCGGGAAGAGCCCCAAAGGGGATGCTGCCCCCGGCTCTGCTTTTTGGGTCTTGCTGCTTTTCCACCCACCCACGCTGTATCTGCATGGTCCTGCCCCACGTCCTGACCTTGCAGGGCTGCTGGAGCAGGGAACTAATTTTAGGAATGTTGCTCCGGGAGAGGAGCAAAGAAAGACACAGACATTTTGCTGTACAGATGCTGACAGCTGCCTCCTGGGGCTGGGGAGTGGGCAGGGACACCCATTGCATCCCAGCCCTGCTTACTGGGCCCCACCGGCCAGCCCAGTCCCCTTGTAAGAGGCGGTCGGGGATGGGGTTTTGGGGTGAGCTCTCCCTCTTCAAATAGTGGGTATTGCTCAACTCCAGGACCAGCCCCCAGGGCTGTGGGATGTTTCTGCTTCTTTTGGATGTGCTTGTGCTCAGTGGGCATCTCCATCCAGCCCTTCTCTTCCCGATATTGCCCACCTGGCTCTGCTTTGCCCCTCCTGCCAAGGGTAAGGACCCCATCTCTTCCTCCTCCTCCTCTTCCTCCTCCTCCTCCTTCCTACTCTTTCTCAGCAGCAAAACCCCTCGGCAGTTTTTGGCTGCAGCTGATGGGAGCAAATCTGTGTTGGCCTTCAGTTCCCACCGCACAGGGCATCCTTCAAAAATACCTATTTATAAACCCCGATTAAAAGGCAGGGGACCTGGGGGATCGCTCAGGGAGCGGGACATGGTGGCTTCGTGGGTATTGCCTACAGCTTAGTGGAACCCTTCATTTATTTTTAATTTTATCTCGATTGTGTCCTTTGGAAATCGCCCAGCAGCAAATGCTGCCCAGCCCTTCCTGCTCCCCACTTGCAGGATCCATCCCAGGACTTTCGGAGGGGCAGGATGAGGCCTTTGCCCACCATAGCTGACCCCGTTCCTGGCTCTGCTGTACACCCTAAGCGCAGTCCTGGATCCGTGAAAGGCACCGCAGGGCTCGGTGGTTATGGTCGCGCTATGACTCGGATCAGAAGTGGCCAGTTTAGAAGTGAAATGTTATTGTTTTCCTGACTGGTGGGACCAAGAGAAGCAGCTTGTCCTTGGTTGAGACCCCAGATCCTGGGCTCTCGGGCAATATGGGCTGGGAGGGAAAAGTGGGAGCTCTTCTGAGCGATGGTTTTGGGAGCCGGTTCCTTCAGGAAAGGGTTTTGGGTTGGCAGAGCTGCTCACTGCCACTCTAAAGACAAACAGCCCCTGGAAGAGGTAATTAGGGTGATCCTGTCCTGATCCCTCAGCTGTGGTGAGGAGTCACAAGTCCTTCACCAGCAGCCACTCCAAGCCCATTTTGCATTAATTAGGCTGTTTACAAAACACAGTAAATTGCAGTAATGAACGCACTGATCCTTGGTTTCCTTTAATTACCATTTGCATGATGAATAAGTCGGCCCCCTCTTCAGCTCCCCTTTCCGGCAGAGGGGTCATGCAGCAGGGTATGGCTTTGTATAGGACCTGCCATGCGAGGTGGGCAGGGAGCTTGGGAGAGGAGGAAAAGAGAAGGGAATGGAGGAGGAGGAAGAAGAAGAAGAAGAAGAGGAGAGGGGAAGAAGAAGGAGGAGAGGGAGCTGCAGCCCGCAGAGATCTGCCCGGCTGCGAGGGAAGGGGGTTCCATCCCCAGGTTCCCACCACGTTTCAGTGGGGTTTGAGCAGCTGTTTCACCCCGGGCTCAGAGCCCGGTTCTCGGACTTTGATTTTCCATAGGAAACAGCCCAGAAACCTTTCAAAGCATTTAATCCTCCCCAGCTCGGCGATGGGGCTGCCTGGAAAGGCAGAGGAGAGCGGCAGCATTTCTTGCCCCCTGCATACCTTCCCCTTTCTTTCCCTTTTGACTTAGTGGATGAATTCCAGAGATGTTAATCCGCTCTCAACCCCTCCGTGAAGAATAAAACGTCCTCTCTGTGTGGGAGGAAGGAATTCATTCAAATTAATTGCGGGAAGGAGCGGGGAGCTGGGGGCGCGCGTGAGGCTGTGCCGAGGGTGGGGTGAGCATCCTCCGCCGCTAAGTGGTCCCCGAAGGGGAGGGAGGGACGGACGAGGGGATGGGGATATCCGAGGTGGCACAATCCTCGCATTCACGGCTGGAGGCTTCAGCCTCTGTCCCGGCCGTAAAAATGCCAACCATGTGGTCTGTGGGCCAGGCCTTGGTGGCAGCAGTGGGCACAGGGAGCGAGTGGGAGGGGAAACTGCCCCACTCAGCAGTTTTGGGGGGTTGGTGTCTATAAAGGGGAGGGAAGTGCCATCCCACCGAGCCGGGGTGCCAGGAGCTGCGGGGTCCGACCCATCCCGGGGGCGCACAGAGATGGGGCAGGAGGAACAGAGGGAGGAAAGGGTTTGAGCTCGAGCTGGGCCAGCTCATTGAGGGTTTGTGGAGGTGAATGTGGAGGGAGAGGAGAGGAGAGAAGAGGCCACCGGGATGGGCCAGGCACTGTTCTGTGCGCTGGGAGGTTGGTGCAGCTGCGGGACGGGGTTCGTGTGGGGTGGTGCGGGCTCTGCCTCCTGCCCTGACCTTCACCTCTTCTCTCTGCAGAGCTCCTGGGATCTGCCAAGCGCCTGAACGTGAACTACCAGGATGCGGATGGGTGAGTGCTCCCCAGGCAGGGTGCTGGGTGCTGCTGCTGCCAGCGTGGGTGGGCTCGCTCTCCCTGATGTCCAGTTAGTTGGTCTGCAGCTCTGGGTATCATAAAGCTTTCAAGGGTAGTTGCTGAGCCCCGGAGAATGCAACAGCATCCCAAAGCCAGGGCAAGCCCTGCAGAGGCAGACCCCATGCCTGCCCGGATCCATCCCGCAAAATCCTTCGTAAAGCTCTTCTGCGTCCCCCTCGGTAGGGCTGGGGGTGAAAAGGGAGCGCAGCATGTCCAGCTGTTGCCCCAAGTCCTGTGTGCTGGTCAAAGCATGGAGGAGCACTGGGCTGATGCTGGTGCCTGCACATGCTTGTGACCATGTTTAATTTCCCAAGAGGAAAATCTCTTCGTTTGCGGGGGGAGTGGGGGGAGTCAGAGAAAGAAAAGATGAGGTTGCCAAGTGACCACATCATATTTATGTAGCTCATCACTTCCAAAATCCAAGCACTTAGTAAGCTGGGTACTGAGAGTTAAAGAAACCACAAAGACCCATAAAATAAATAAGCATGTTATTCTTATTGAATTAACTCTGACCTGTGAGTTATTAGCCTTGTTTTATGTACTGTTGTTGTACCTAATTTCTACATGTTTTCTTTCCGAGGACTCTGTAGGAGGAGGTGTCTGTGATGAGTCCTAACAGGCCAGTGGGGGGTTGAAAATGTGCAGGATGGTTCTGTCTTAAAATAATACTGTGCAGATGGAGCTTAATAGAAAAAAACATAATAATAGAAGCAATGATCTGATTCTGATAAGGCACAGGGCTTGTGCTCGGGCAGCTCCAGGAGGGCTGCTGGTGGGAAGGAGGGTTAGGGGTCTGTTTCCCCTCAGAGGGCCACGTGCGGCATTTGGGTATTAACAGTGTGGGCGAAGTGTTGGGTTTTGCTGGGGTGCAGGAAGGGGACAGTGGGGAGGTGAGACCTGTGCACAGGGACCGCAACGTGCACCCTCCCGGCAGAGCCATGCTGCTGGCAGTGACCTCGGTGAGGCATCGCCTTGCTTGGGGCTTGGAGACGATGGGAGAGGCAAGCGTGGGTTTATGCAGCCACCCCCAGGGCAGAGCTGGCCCCACAGGGATCCCACAGGGTTGGCTCGAGGGAGATTTTGTACCTGCTGCGTTCTTGCTTCAAGGCAGAGGTTTTGGCGTGGGCTCCGGGACATGGTGACTGCATTGCAGGAGGGAGCAGCCCTCTCTGCTGGGGTTAGCATCCCTCCTACGATGCCCAGAGACCCTGTGCAGGGATTTGGTGGTACCTTGGGACCACGGGTTGGGAAGAGAGCTGTGCTGGCCGGGTTGTGTCCCTGGCACAGGGCTGGGACACTGCCAAGCCCATTGGATCCCTGGGCTGGCGCCATCTGGAGCCCCCCACACCCCTTGGAGTGGCACACGGGCTAATCCCCAGCGGCACAGGGTCCCCTCACTCAGTTGTGGCCCTTCACGTGACAACACGGGGGGGAGTGCCGGGCAGACAGGCCCCTTTCACAGCCCCGAGACACAGGGCTCTTTCATTACTGGCGGCCTCCCACGCTGTGCCGTGGGCTCCCGGCATCCCTGCTGGCACGGGGCGGGGGTGGCTGGCGGAGGAGCCAGGACTAGCCACAGGGCCGGTGCGTTTGCTGGATGCTGTGAGCAGCATGACTTCGGGCTGCCTGGCTGCACCGCGGAGAGGGAAGATGCATCTCTCTCCATCCCGCCTGCTTGCCTCTGCGCAGGGCAGGGGGATGAGGGACCCCTCTTGCTGGGGTCTCAGGGGGTGCACAGAGTCCCTGCATCCCTCACCGAGCCCTGGGGCAGGGACAGCATGGAGGGATTTGTCTCTGCTTTGCTATGGGGAAAATCAGGCACTGGTGGTGAGGAATCAGGAGGGAGGTAGCCACAAACAGCCAGTGACCATCCCAGCCCTCGGCCTCTGTCCCTGTGCAGGCGGGGGCTGCAGGGACAGCACGGCAGGGACCGGGGCTGGGCTGACCCCTACCTTGTGTCACAGGTTCTCGGCGCTGCACCACGCGGCCCTGGGCGGCAGCCTGGACCTCATCTCGCTGCTGCTGGAGGCACAGGCCACCGTCGACATCAAGGACAGCAACGGTAAGGGGTGACCCCTCAGCACCCCACCATGCCTCCAGCAGCCGGCTCAGCCCTCTGAGTGGGGCCGGGGGCTGCCTCCAGCCCTGCTGAGCTCTGTTCCCCCGCAGGGATGCGGCCCTTGCACTATGCAGCCTGGCAGGGACGTGTGGAGCCAGTGCGGGTGCTGCTGCGCGCCGCTGCCTCCGTCAACATGGCCTCGCTGGATGGGCAGATCCCGCTGCACCTCTCGGCACAGTATGGCCACTATGAAGTGGTAAGTGAGGGCCCAGAGACACCCATGCACCCACCACCTGGGGATGCGCAGGTGGGGACAAACCCCGTTGTGCTGAGTGGGAGGGAGGTGAGGGCGCAGGATGATGCTGAGCCCCTGTATCACATTGCTCCCCTGCAGTCAGAAATGCTGCTCCAACACCAGTCCAACCCCTGCCTCATCAACAAGGCGAAGAAAACCCCCCTGGACCTGGCCTGCGAGTTTGGGCGGCTGAAGGTGGGTGCTGTGGGGCTCTGCCCTGTGCCGGGCTTTTCTCCAGGGGTGGCTCTGGATCTGGCTGGCTCCTCCGCGAGCAAAGCTCCAAGTCTCGCTGCAGCTGCTCTACCTCCACCATAAGCCCCAGAGCCCAGCAGGCAGCACCTGCTTCCTCCCGCTGCTGGGCAAGGTTGGATCCTGAACCTGGGAGCTGCACGTTTTGCTCCTGACCTCATGGCAGGGCAGCATCAGGCTGAGAGAGAAACCAGGAGTCTTCACTCCCAGTTCCCTGCAGCCTCCCCCCACCCACCCCAGCTTTGCTCCCATTTAAGCACAGGTAGGTGAGCTGGCTAATCCCCACAAACCCTGGGCGCCTGGCCCTGACTGGCTGCTCGAGGTCCCCATCACGGTTCGCGGGGACGGGGCCACCATGTGCCCCGGGAGACCCCAGCTCAGCCAGTACCACACCGCAGGGCTGGGCTGGAGCATGGCCAGCCAGACTGTCCCGTGCTCCATGGGGAGGGGACCAGGGGGATATTTCCATTTTTGGAGTATCTATAATGTCTGCAGCTATAAACAGGGCAGTAAAAATAACTCCTCTGCGCCTCTGGGCTGCCCTGAGATGCTGAGAGTCACTCTGGGCTTGGAGAGAGTGGAGTTTTTTAGGGCTTGGTCTGAAAAGCCCGATTATGGGAAGAGTATTTCTGGCTGTTGTGACCTTTTACGGCCCCTCACGACAGTGTGGCCCTGCCAAGCATTGTCCGGCTCCAGCCAAGCCCCGGGGGCTGTGGATGGAGGGGAGCAGCGGGATGGGGAGCAGAGGGCTGGCCCCAAGGCCGAGCCCCTTGCTGGGAGGGTGCAGGTGGGGGTACCTGCACCCCACTGCTCACCCCTGTGCCCCATGCAGGTGGCCCAGTTGCTGCTGAACAGCCATTTGTGCGTCGCCCTCCTGGAGGGACAGTCCAAGGATGCTACTGACCCCAACTACACCACCCCGCTGCACCTGGCAGCCAAGAACGGGCACAAGGAGATCATCAGGTAACCCCCTGCCAGCCTGGGACGCTGCCCTGTCCCAAAAAAACCCATCATGGCTTCAGTCACGCCTCCTCCCAAACCCACCTCCCTGCTGTGGGCTTCGGTCCCTTGTTACCAAAGCCTTAGCAGTGCAAGGAGTTGTCCCCTTCCCATTGAAAAGCAGTTGATCACCTGTCCCCGATGTCAGTGTCCGGCCGTTCATGCCTCTCCCTCCTTCCTACCAGGCAGCTGCTGAAGGCCGGGATTGAGATCAACAAGCAGACGAAGACGGGCACAGCCCTGCACGAGGCCGCACTCTACGGCAAAACAGAGGTGGTGCGGTTGCTGCTGGAGGTGAGCGTGGTGGGGACAGGGCTGCAGCGGCGGGGAAAGCTCCTGGGGGTCAGCCATCACCCCCTTCCCCTCAGTCCCTCTGTCCCCCATGGGTCTGCTGGCAGCTGTGGGGTCTGGCCCTGACCATGTGCCCTCCCGGACAGGGTGGCGTTGACGTGAACATCAGGAACACCTACAACCAGACAGCACTGGACATCGTGAACCAGTTCACCACCTCGCACGCCAGCAAGGACATCAAGCAGCTGCTGAGAGGTGAGGTGGGGCTGGTGCATGGCCAGGTGCAGCCTGGCACTGAGAGGGTCTTCTTCCCCATGGGACCTGCCTGGAGCTCCCAGTGCTCCTCCTGAACAGCCTAAACCAGGCTAGCTGCAAGTGTCAGCATCCCAGTCCCATCAGGCTTCCCCCCATCCTCTCTGCAGGCAATATCCAGTGACTGAGTCCTTCCTGCAATATTAATGTTCTATTCTTCCTTGTCCCCTCTCTTGTTTTCTCTCTCCACCTTCCCTGAACTGCTCTCTTTCCCCCTGTGCTCTGGTACCTTCTTTCTTCCCTCCGTCCCTTGTCTTCAGAGGCATCAGGAATCCTGAAGGTCCGAGCTTTGAAGGATTTTTGGAACCTCCATGACCCGACTGCTCTCAACGTCCGGGCAGGAGATGTCATCACGGTGAGGCTGTTCCCCACTCCCCATCCCCCTACCCCACCATAGCCCCGGGTACCAACCCCATCCCTTTCATCCCCATGGCAGGTCCTGGAGCAGCATCCAGACGGGCGATGGAAGGGGCACATCCACGATGCTCAGAAAGGCACCGATCGGGTTGGATACTTCCCCCCCTCCATCGCTGAAGTCATCAGTAAGCGAACAGGTCAGTGGCCATCCTGGACATGCCAGGGACAATCCCCTTTGTGAAACCATCCCAGCCTTCCCGGCACCTCCTGTAGCACAGGTCCCTGCGAGCCTGGCTAGCTAGGTGGGAAGAGAAGGACTTGGGGTGGGCACAGGGGGTTGTGCCATCAGTGGGTTGGTAATTTGGGGGTTGAAGCTCAGATATCCTCCCTGTCCTGCCTCCCGCATGAGCTCTGACCACGCGTGTTTTGTGTTTGAATGCAGGCATGGTTGTCCCCCGCGTGGCGCCCACGCACCAGCGCCAGGGTCCCCCCGGGGCCCTCCCGGTCCCCCCCGGCGGGTTGCAGCACCTCCCCGATGAGTGTCCTCACCAGGCAGCCCCGAGCGTCACCCTAACCCGGACGGCCCCGGGCCCTGACAGCTCAGGTCAGGGGTGCAGCTGGGGAGGGAGAGGGGCTGGGGACCTTCCCCTGTCCCCAGCCCTGCCCATGCAAGGGGACACAGGGGGAGACTCTCTTTGCACCTCCCGGCAGGGAAACAGCCAGACAAGAGGGAAAGGGAGTTTAGGGGAGCCTGTAGAGCAGCCCCCTCCTTCCTATGTCCTTGGCCAGGCCACATCCTCATGTGCCCTTCATGCATTCCTTGCCAGCCCAGGTCACCCTGTCTGTGCTGTGCATGCCAGGAGGCGGGAGGGACCAATGTATCATCGGTAGCCAGAGGGATCTTGTGGGAGGCTGGTTTTTACTGGCATCCTGTGTTGGCACACGGGTCCCTGCCGGGGACCTCTGTGCCCTGTGTCAGCCCTGATCCCGGGGCGCTGCTGACGGCCTCCCTGCCTGCCCCACGCAGCAGGTGACAGAAACAGCGTGGGCAGTGAGGGCAGCATCGGCAGCATCCGCAGTGCTGGCAGCGGCCAGAGCACCGAGGGCACCAACGGGCAGAGCACCAGCATCCTCATCGAGAACGCCAGGGTAGGTGCCAGCCCCAGCTCCCTCCGTGCTGCTGCCCCAGGCCTGGCTCGGGCTGGAGATGGAGCCCCAGCACGTTCCCTAGCAAAGGAGGGGCTGTATGAGCTGAGCATCCTCCACCAAACACCTGTTTGCTGCCAGAACTCAGCAGGGAGATGCTCTTGGCGGGTCCCCAGTTGTCCTGCGTAGCACAGCTGGCCATTTTGAGTGGAGCTGGAGGCTGTGGTTGGTACCACACAGCATCTCCACCGTGTCCTGTGTCATATGAGAAGAGGAAAAAGGGCGCTGAGCTAAATCCTGCCCAGATCTCTTGCTAGGGGTCAGCCCTTCACTGGGTGAAGCTGTGCTCAGCAGCCCAGCATGGGGACCCCCACTCCGCTCTTGGGGGTGCGACCAGGGCTTGTCTCCAGAGGTGGGTCCCTCCTCCACTCACTCCTCCTCTCCCCCAGCCGCTGCCCTCCGCCGGCGATGACCTCCAGCAACACCTTTTGGGATCAGAGCCACGCAATGGGCAGTTGACCTCCCCAGCAGGTGAGGGATGTCCCAGCTCCATGGGGCTTTGGGGACAGCTGTCCCCCTGGGCATTGCTCGCTGCTCAAGAACCCCCGTGACGGTTGTCCTCTCTCCTCTCTGCCAGGAACACAGAGCCACCAGACCCCAGGCAGCTGCCCCCCTGGAGACGGGGTCTTCTCCCACCAGTTCTTGCGGCCTGAGCAGCTCCTCGAGGGCAAGGTAACTGGACCAACTGGGGACCTGGTGTGCTGGGTGAGAGGGCCACATCTGCGGCTCTCAGCCCAGCTCTCAGTGCACTGGGGACACAGGGGACTGGGTTTTGAGGACACTGGGGACAGGTGGGTCTTGCCAAGGAGGTCCTGTTATCTTGCCTGGAACAGCCAGGTCCTTCAAGCCCCTGCAGCTACTGTCCTCTCCTCAGGATGCAGAAGCCATTTACAACTGGCTGAGTGAGTTCCAGCTGGAGTCGTACACTGCCAACTTCCTCAGCGCCGGCTATGATGTCCCCACCATCAGCCGCATGACCCCAGAGGTAAGGCAGGTCCTTCCCCACCGTGGCCACCCCCAGAGCTGCTGGCAGCGGGTAACCCACTGCCCCCAGCTCCCTGCGCCACTGCTAACCAGAACCCCACTCTGCTCGCATTAGGATCTGACAGCCATCGGTGTGACCAAGCCGGGCCACAGGAAGAAGATCTCCACTGAGATCGGGCAGCTCAGCATCGCTGAGTGGCTGCCCAACTACATACCGGTGAGTCCCTGGCGCTGGGCCTTTGGGTCCGGCACCCTCTTTTCCTCACGTCTTTTCTCAGAGCTCTGTTACCCCGGGACGGGACAGGAGCAGGGTCTGTAAGTAAGTACGTGCTGCAATGGTCTGTGTTAATGCAGTCAGAGAGATCCCAAAAATGCAGTCTCCTGGCCGGGGGCAGGGAGGGGATGGGTGTAGGTGCTGCCCATGCCTCAATGCTCACAGCAGCGTCTCCGTGCTCTTCGCAGGCTGACTTGATGGACTGGCTCAGTGCCATTGGATTGCCTCAGTACCACAAAAAGCTAGTCAACAATGGCTACGACTCCATCACCATCGTGACGGACCTGACGTGGGAGGATCTACAGGAGATTGGCATCAACAAGCTGGGTGAGTCCCTGCCACTGTGCTGGGGTGGCCCAGGGCAGCCAAGTTTCCCACCCAGGTCCCCACACCCCATTCTCCCTCAGGCTGGGAGGTGCAGGCATGTCCTGAGCACCCGGAAAGGAGAGTTCATGGCTGTCCCTAACGGCTCCCCATGGCAGGCTGGAGCCAGGCTGAGCCAGGTGGACAATGGCTGTAGTTTGTCTCCTCCCATAGGCAGAGTTTGGATAACCCGAAGGCCTTTGCCCTGGTTGGTGACGTGACCATGACTCTTCTTGGCCAGGAAACAAAGGCCTTGGGGGCCAGAGCCGACCTAACACCTCTTTCCTGTTGTAATCTTCCTGTAGGCCACCAGAAGAAGATCATGTTGGCCGTCAAGAAGCTCAGAGACCTCCGCAAAAGCCTCAACCAAGCAGAAGCAACTCTGGCAAGACGCAAAGTCCCTGGTGCCCTGGACATTGTCACCATCGAGTCGCTGGAGAACGGGGAGTGCCAGTCACCGCACACCCCCAAAATGACGACTTTCCAGGACAGTGAGCTCAGCTATGAGCTCCAGACAGCCATGTCTAACAGCTGCCATGAGACGCTTGGCATCAAGAGCAGCCAGGGGATGTCACGGAGCCAGGAGAGCATTGGGGTGCGGTCCCGGGGCTCAGGGCACTCACAGGACAATGTGTTGTCCCGGCACCTCTCCAGCCCCTCGCAGGAGAGCCTGGGCAGTGGGGAGAGCAGCAGCAGCAGTGGGCAGTCCTGCGGGCCGCCCCGTGGCAAGGAGAGCCCAGCCAGCCTGCCAGGACGGCCCAGCCCCGAGCCCTACGGGAAACTCATCTCCCCCGAGGGCCTGAATGGCTATGCCAACGGCAGCGGGGGCAGCCCTCTCAAGGAGAGGAACCTGCCTGAAGGCACGGATCAGTACACCCGGCCGGTGGCTCAGAAAGGTGCCGGGACACCAGCAGTCACCCCATGTACGCCTCCCCAGACCCCCAGCAAGGCGACAGCTCCGTACGTCTTCATGTACCCACACGTCTCCTTGAAATCCCCAACGGTCCCTTCCCTCCTGGGAGTGGAGCAGCCCAAGACTCTGGCCCACCCGTACCCCTCCATCTCCTCCGGGCAGAAGAGCAGCTTGCAGTCGTCGGCCCAAAAAGCATTCTCCTACCTGCACAGCCAGTGTGGCCCCACAGAGCCGCCCGCCATGCCACCCACGCCTGGGGTGGCCCCGAGTGCCTGGCAAGCTGGGGAGCAGCACAACGGGGGCGAAGGCTTCAAGTACAAGAAGCGTTCGCACAGCTTGAACCGCTACGCGCTGTCAGACGGGGAGCATGAGGAGGAGGAGGGGGCGCCCACCAGCACCCTGGGCTCCTACGCCACCCTGACGCGGCGGCCAGGCCGCAGCCAGATGCCACGGGCCTGTCTGCAGACGGATGCCAAGGTGACCCGCAGCCAGTCCTTTGCCATCCGGGCCAAGCGCAAGGGCCCTCCGCCACCGCCTCCCAAGCGCCTCAGCTCCGTCTCCAGTGCCCTCTCTGCCGAGGCAGGTGGTGAGCAGCCCCTCAACCCTGAGCGGCAGCCCGCAGCCCCCCAGGATGTGGCCGACGCAGGTGGCAGCCCCAGCAATGCCGGCCACAGCAGGACAGTGAAGAGCCTGGCGGCTGCGCTGGAGGGGACGCCAGGGGCGAGTCCACCCAAGCCCCTCCTGGCCCCAAAACCGCTGCACGTGGCTCAGGACAGTCTCTCCAGGGCAGACGTGGACAATGAGTCCTACAATGGTGGTGACACCGGCAGCGCCACGCTGTCTGACACCGGCAGGGACCCCTTTGAGAGCAGCAAGCCACGGAGACGGACATTCAGCGAGCCCAGCGCTCCCATGACGGAGGTGGATGCACAGGGCGGGCGGGAGGACGCCTGCTCGGACACGGAGGAGGAGGCCAAGCCAGGAGTCTCCTCCTCATCCTCCCAGAACAGCTCCAGCGAGTGCATCCCCTTTGCAGAAGAAGGCAACTTAACCATCAAACAGCGGCCAAAGCCCACTGGGCACCCCAAGGCCGACACGGCCATGCTGGACACAGAGCCTGGTTCCCAGCCGGCGGAGCTCCCCTGCTCCGCTGGGAAGGAGCTGGCAGCACCCGCTACCACCAAGGAGCCTCCTGTGCTGGAGTTCAACCTCACCGAGTCGGACACGGTGAAGCGCCGGCCCCGCTTCAGGGAGCGGGAGCCACTGCAGGCGGTGCTGAAGGCGTTCAGCATGGCGGGGCAGGCTGAGGCGGGGGCCAGCCCTGCGCCCCAGTACGCCCAGGCCCAAGCAGTGAGCATCGCGGGCCCCGCCGGGCCAGCACCACGGCCTGGGCTGGCCGGGGATGCCTTTGATGACGACAGTGTGGAGTTCAGGATTGCCGAGATAGAGAAAAGCATCTTGTCGCTGGAGAAGGGGATCAAGAAGGCACCGAGCCCCACCAAAGCCCCCAGCCCCACAGAGCTGCTCGGCACCACTGTGGTGAGGACGCCTGCTCCAGGTATGTGGGCTTGCAGGGGTGTCCCTGAGGTGGTGGTGGGGCCTGAGGCTCCCTCCTGGGTTGGTACAGGAGGTGAGGAGAACGTGTGCCACCCCATGCCTTCCTTTGCAGACATCCCTGCCAAGCACACCTCCGTGGCATCCACCAAGCTGGTCTTCTCCGGGCCCAAGACCATCTACCAGCAGGTCCTGCAGCCCTCCCGCCACACCGTTGCTCCCTGGGCGGCCACCGAGGCTGTGCCAGATGTGATCGGGTCCCTGGCCGGTCCTGGCTCGCTGACGCTGGAGGTGGGCAGCAAGGTGTCGGCGAAGCCTTTGGCAGCTGCCCCAGGGGTCGCCCTGGCCCAGCAGCGGCTGGAGCAGACCAACTCCAGCCTGGCCGCCACCCTGCAGGCAGCTGAGAAGAAGATCACAGTGGAGGAGGCGGAGAGGTGAGGCAGCGCTGGGGGTGAGGGAAACGCTGGGGTTGGGCCCCTTGAAGCAGATTTGGGAAGCCCCCAGCAAGGGCAGGTAAAGGGCTGTGCACGGGCATGTGCTTATGCCATGCCAGGTCACACATGCTCAGGTCCAGCTGCGTGCTGAGCTCTGGCTCCCACGGAGATGGTCAGGTCCAGCCTGGCCAACACTGCCCCGTCAGCACCTGAAGCCTTTGGGTCGTATTTTGACTCTCTCCCTTCCCTCCCCAGCCACCCCGGGGCCGTGCACTCAGCCAAGAACATCCTGGAAGACATCAGCAACATGTTTGACGACCTGGCCGACCAGCTGGACGCGATGCTGGACTGAGGCTTGCTCCCTCCTTCCCTTCCCCACCTCCAGCTGCTCCGCCAGTGCCCCCCATGATGGGGGGAGAGTGGATCTGGCACCAAATGGTGCCTCCAGGTCTCTCCATCACTTCGCACTGCGGCTGGGAAAGCAGCTGCCCCTCCTCGCTCACCCCTGGCTCTGTATCACACGTGCCAGCGCGGCCACGGGCCCATTTCTGAGGGGGTCAGGCATTTCCCACCAGACTGGCAGCAGGAGGAGAGCCCAGAGGGGCCGCACACGCGGTCCTGGAGGCCAGGGAGAAGCCCTCGCTCCCTTGCACAGAGCCGAGGAGCCTCCACAAGGGACCTTTCTCTTTCCCTGCTGCATTGCTGAGTCCTGCCTCTTATTATTTATCCCCTGCCAACAATGTGTCAGAGAGACCTCCCTGGGCAGCCGCCACCGAGCTGGCTATTTACTGAGCAGATTCCAGCCCCGGCAAGGCCCGACAGCAGCTAAAAGAAGACAGGGCTTGTCGCACTTTGGCAGCTTGCGGAGCGAGAAGGAACCTTTCTGCTTTATTTGTTGCTTTTCCAAACGCGTCAGCATCAGGCAGTGTGTAATCCAAGTGGATCGAAATCCCTCCGATGGGATGCACAAACCCCCTGAGACGGGCTGGCGCAGCCTGTGAAGCAGCGGATGCTCCACCACAGCCCTGCCAGACATGGAGGGCTACCTGCCCCTTCCCCAGAGCGAGGAGGATGGTGATGGCAGCGCCGAAGGCCTGTGCATTTGTGCCAGTCCGGCTGGATCGCGCTGCTAGATGGGAGGCTGCCCTCTGCCGACACCATGCCTCGGCAAACCACCACCCCGGTGCTTCCAGGGTGAAGTAGCAGTGTGGTTAGTGCTTCCCCCCTGCCCGCTTTTTTTCCTCCCCCATCCCTTTTCTGGGGAGAAAATGGCCCCTTTTCCCACTCCCCCTCCCTGCGGGGAGCCGCTGGCACAAACTCGGCTGTGAGCATTGTTAAACAGTAGCAGCATTTGGGGCTCCGGGAGGTGCTTCCTCGCAGCACTGAAGCCCAGCGGGAGAGGTGACCCCGCGTGCACTGGGTGGATTCAGCTCGGCGACGGCTCCCGTGCGCGCAGACTGGATGCGGTCACAGCCCCGTGGCTGCAGCAGGGGAACAGCAGCGAGAGCTCATTGCATCCAAGCGGTGGGAACGGCTGCATAGCTGGGAGACAGATTTCTCTAGCAGGATCTGTTCAGTAGTGCATGTCTAAATATGTCCAAGAGCCCCGAACTTGGCTTGCGCTCGGCATGCCAAGCAAATGAAAGCATCAGAGCACCAGAAGGGAACCTAAGATTGTACTAAAGTGCCATTTGCTACAAAAATTCCAAACAAAGGGAAAAAAAATAAATCCACATATCCCCCCTTTTTAAAAAATCCCCAATGCAAAAGCAAACCGGGAAGGGAGAAGGTGGCTGAAAAAGCAGTTGCTTCCCAATCCTTTTAGGAGTTTGCGGCTGAATCAGACTGTTTGCAGCCTCTGGTCCCCGTGCACGGGAAGGGGAGCAGCCCCCGTGAGCAGAGCCCGCCTCGACATTCCCGGGGGTCTCCGCTCAGGAGCTGTGCCACGGGCCGGGCGAGCAGGAGGTGCCTGCCTGCCTTCTAGGCTGAAAAGCAAAGAGAAAAAAGCCCTGCAAAAAAATCAAATATGTTGTTGGCTGGGACTTGAGGTCAGTTGGAGGCAGTTAAGACAACTTCTCTCCTGGCTAGTTGGTTGCTCTGATTTATACATCACATTGAGTGTATTTAAATGACCGTGTCTGACAGGCAAGTGCTACGTCGTGGACCCGATTGTTTTTAAATAGCTACAACCAGTGGCACTTTATCAAAAGGTTTGCAGAAACCTTTTAAAACTGATTTTTACTCTCACGAGTCAACCTGGGAGAAGCCCAGTTATTTTTTTTCCAATGTTGATAAACTGTAAATGTTTTTTTTTAAAGGCCAATGTATATATTTTAAATGTGGTTTATTATATATATTTACTAACCAGAACTGCAAGTCTTGTACTCTGGGGTCAGGGATAAGAGGACACTGGGGTGGAGCTGTCGCTGTCTGAGCCACCTGAGGGCAGCACCACGCTGCTCTCATTGTCAATAAGGGAATTAAACATTTGATTTTGCAGAAGAATGCCTATTTTTTAAGCTCTAGATCTCTATTTTGAAGCTACTGTATGGTGTGTAAGTTATGTACACTGCAACTGGGACTAACTGACCCCGGCTGCACCTGCTCCGTGCAGCAAGACAGTGAGGGGAAAAAATAGCCCGTGTAATCACCAGACTGACAACAGATTTTAAACCATCTGCTCTGTTTGTGTTAATCATGTGTTTTGTTTTACACTAACATCCATTAAGACTAAATTCTATTAAACAGTGGGGCGTATTTGACCCTTTTGATAGTTTTGCCTAGTTGTCTCCTTCGTGTCAAATCGCACAAGCTCGTCTCCTGCTGTTTGAAGTTCATCGAGGATCATCTTTATCCTGCCCCTCGGGTGCTCAGGATCTGGGTTTCCTCACATAATCTCCCCTGGTAAGAGTCCTGCTGTCGCCTCCAGCGAGGTTAATGTTCACTTTGAGTCTTACCACTATGGCAGTAAGACGTGGTGAGAGCCCTGGGGACCTTCCAGTGCCCCACTGCCCAGCTCTGGGCACATCTGAAGCCACAGCCACCCCCGGCTGCCAGGCACAGCTCTCCTCCATCCTCCTTGGTGACCAGAGCGCGGCCACAGTGACGCCACCTGCTTTGCTCAGAACAAGAAGCCTCCTCATCTCACCAGGCCGCTTTTCTCCAGTGCCTGCAGTCCCTGCTCCAGCTCACCCCCGACCTTTCATCCAAAGGGCTTCAAACCGTGCCACCAGCCGCCACCCAAGCAGCGCCTGGGATCCAGGAGACCCCAAGGTAATCGGACTGTTATTCTGTAGGAAGAGGCGTTCAGAGCTGGACAGATTTGCCCAAAGCTGAGCAGAAAGTGGGAAAAAGTGCCAGGATCAGGTCCCAGGAGCATCCAGGCTGTGTTCCTACAACAGGTGAGCCAGGTACCTCCGACACCATGACATGAGCCGCCACACACATTTTTACCTCCTCGCTTTGCCGGGTGCAAACTCCCTCCCACTCACTGCGTGTGTTATCCAGGACAATCATTTATTGCCATTCATACACTGGATGCGTGTGGGTCTGGGTTTCTTTTTTTTTTTTTCTATACAATTTACAAGTTTTAATACAAATCAAATATTTTTACATACATCCCAAAAAATTTAATATAAAATATACACCATTTAAAAACATCTTGATGTAGGAAATTTCTTTCTGAAGCCGTGCACCCTGACCCTCAGATACCTCAGTGTCCGAGGGAAGGGTGGCATTGGCGAGACCATCCAAAAGGCTCCACTCGTACGCCTCGGCTCCCTCCAAGTCTGGCCAAGGGAAGGAGGGGGCAGGAAAATAAACATTTGCGATCACCCAGAGAAGGAAACCTTGGAGGTGCCTCCTTGAGAGGAAGGTGTGGCCAGCAGGAAGCCCCAACATCTGCTGCCTTTTATCACCTACAACAGTTAAGTGGCACAGGGCGAGAGCTCAGCTCTGGGGGGGAACAGCAGCGAGCAGCTTGGTGCTGCCTCCAGCTCAGCTCGGCCACAGAGGAGACTGTATCCCACCTGCGAGCCCACCCTGGCAGCACAAAGAAAAGCTGATTTCTCAGGTGCTAGGGGTAAAAGATCCAGAGCTGGCCCTTAGTGAATCAAGCGAGACTGAGAAAGGTGTAGCTTGTCCTCCCTCAGTCAGGCAGCTCTGCAGGCTCGAGGGGAGCGAAGGCAGAGTCCAACGTAGCCGGCAATGGTGAGCAGAGCCCCTCCGCAAGCAGGACGGGCCTGGTACTGCTGCACTGCAGGAGAGCAGCCCTGCGTTTCCCCAGTGAGCTGCTGGCTCCCTAGCCCATGCAACCCCGCCAGCAACATCCGCTCTCCAGCTGTAGGAACAGGGTCCAGGCCTTTGGACACCCCCAGCTGCCCCCCCTCCAGCATCCTCCGTCTGTGCCCCCAGCTCAGAGGCTGGCTGCACCCCCGCTTTGCTCCCCTGCCAGACCCACAGCAGGGAGAAGGGTATTGCTTAGAGACGCGCAGAAGTGTGCGTGCTCTCTGGTTATGCTGAAATGTAAGGAAGACAAGGTGGAGCAGCAGGACAGAGCTTGGGGGGCTCCCAGCCTGCTCCCTGCCTGCCAGGAAGGACCAGCAATTAGTCAGTCTCGGGTACCAAAGGGGAAATAACAGCTGTATATTGTAGTGTTAATATCGGGAGCAAAAACAGTGCCAGGATTTACCAGCTTTAGCCCGTTTTTAGAACTAGGAAGGGAGTCAACATCTCCATGAGCTGCACATGTTCTGGTAGCCAAGCCTGTGTGCTCCTGTGTGTCCCTCCACTGTCACCCCACAAGAGCACCAGTGTTCCCAGTACAGCTAGGGCCTGTTCAGAGCTTAAGAGCAGGTGTGCCACATCGGGGCAATTCATGGTTTGCAGCAGCCTGCAGGAAAGGCTCCCCCCGGTCAAATGAAGAAGAGACTTCCAGAAAAACAGGGAACAGATGTGAGGGCAGCAGCATGGAGGGGAGAGACTTCCAAATGCTATCACAGAAAGACATGATGGGGGGGAGGTCCCTGTGCTTTGGAGAGCAAGTACTGGATGCAGCACAATTCCAGGCCTGGGAAAGGAGCCGACCACCAGCTCCGTGTTAGTCACAACTGCAAGATGCAGATATCCTGCCTGGAAAGATGTCCCCCTCTCTCCACGGCAGGATAGGCAGGTCTCAGGTTTTATCTCTAGCTACGGCCCTCTCAAGCAGGCATTTTACTGATGCAGAACGGCAATTCGAATCACAAATATGAGAACAGTTATAAACCTCTCTGGGGGTTGTTAAAGCACATAAGAGCTGGTTCAAGAGGGCTGGAGGAAGCTAAGCCATGCTGACTCCCTGCAGGCTGGCAGAGCTGCCCCCCGACTCCCTCTGCACCATATCCCTACGGTCAAATGCAGACAGCTTTTCTTAAACCCCTGTCTCATCCCTCTTCTCTTGAAGCCCTCAACAGCCGGCGTATGGCTACAGCAACGACGCTAGAGGGCAGGCCTGGCACAGCCTGGCCATTGCAGGGGTGTTGCCAGCACCCTGACAGAGACCCTTCCCCATGTCCCTTGGGAATGTGAGCTCCAGTCCTTCCCTGGCACCCAGCACTCCAGGAGCTGCAGGGGCTCCTTCCCCCCAGGACACAGGGGGGTGGGTGAGGGCACACAGAGGCATGCATACACACATCATCCAGGAGAGCACGCGGAGCTGAAAAAACAAAATGGGTTTCAATAGCGATCTCTTGCTTCAGCAGCCCTATGTCTCCCCTGCTGGCCCCAGATTCTCCTGCCAGGTCCAGGAAACCCATCTGCTCACACAGAGGGAAGGAGTCACTTCATTTCAGCATCACTGTGATCCTAACAAAATCCTCTAGCAATAAATAAATAAAGGAAAAGCAGCCTGAACAGCCACCAGAGCTTGCAGACTCCCTTGAGAGTACCCTAGCAGGCCAGGGAGGGGCTGCATACCTGCTGGGGGATCCTGATAGCAGCGCCCTGCCTGGGGACCCCTGGAAGGTGCTGATGGAGTTTTGCAAGGAGGCTGTCTGGTTTGCATGTATGAGGGAAAACTCCCCGAGCCTTTGGTGCAGCCACCCTCCCAGTGCAGGATGCGGCTGTGTGGCCCTGGCTCCAGGGAACTCAAGCTGGGAGGGTTTAAAACGGCGAATTCATCCCCAGCTTTGTTTCAAACTGCAATTTCTGCCTCTTCTGGTAACGGACCCGGACCCTGGAGAAAGAAGAAGAAAGAAGAGAGTCAGCATGTGACGGGGCGAAAGTCAAGCAAGGCGGCCCCGCTGCAATTCCCGAGCTGCACAGCCCCAAGAAGCAGGGAAGCCCCTGGGCTGGGCCCTGTGGTACCCTGGAAGGGGAATTGAATTCAGAGAGTAACCCCCATGGTCTCAGTCCTACCCCATCCAGCCAACTCCCATCTCCAGGGTTTCCAGACACAGCAGAGAAAGGTCTAGAAATCCTGCTCAGGAACAGAGACAGCGGCTCTGTCCCCATCAGGGTTCCCTGCAATCCCCACTGCTTTTCCTCACCATCCCCTTTCCTGAATCAATGCTCGTTAGCGTTAACTCCCAGCTCCGGCTGCTCCCTGTGCTAAGAACAGCCAGTCACTTTGCCTGCTACTAATTCTTGGCTTCAGCCACTTCCCGTGAAAATGAGTCCCACAGTCCAGGCACTGTGTGAAGACGTATTTCCTCTGCTGCGATTCAATGCCTCTCTGTCCTCATGGGACGAGACGGAGAGAACAGCCCTCTACCAATTCCATACTGGTATTTCATAGACCTTGGCTGTCTCCCTCTCATTGGTTTGAGATAAGGAAATTTTGGTCTCCCTTCCTGCTCCCAATCACTGCCACTGCCCTCCCCTGACCCTCTTTCCTCCCCTGCGCTTCCTCCCCGAGAGGTGGAACACGAGCTTGCACATAACAGCCAGGTGATTTACACAATGGAATCATCTTTTCCTCTTTATTCCCCACCCTGTTCCCTGTGCATCATTTTTCTGCAGCTCAAGGCCAGGCTGGAGTGAAGCTTCAGCCCTTTCTCCCCATCTTCTCTTCCACCCCCATACCTGATTTCATGCAGCTTGACAATCTCATTGATGATAACCACAAGGACCAAGGAAAGAAAACCCAGGAGCCATGAGACCGGAGAGATGGAAACGTGGTTAAAGGTCAATGAAGAACTGAGGTTTTCCCAGAGTTTCAGGTCCAGCACAGTCTGTGCCACTTGCCCCAGCAATCTAAGATCACAAACAGACACAGAAAATCTCAGCAGAGCTCACAAGCTTCCCAGGATCTGCAGATCAAGGCTCAGGCCCAGATCTAACTCTCCTCAGTTCACAAAAGAGAGACCCTTCACCAATTCAGCAGTGGAGAAAAATTGCCCTGTACTACCCTTTTCCTCAGCACCAGCAAACTGGTGCTGGAGCAGGTCTAGAGCCCTCCTTCCTCCAGCACTTTGAAGTGCCTCATCAGGGCCTGGGGATACTCACACAACGGCCACAGTGAGCGTCCACCACCGGTTGGAGAGGGGGCTCTTCTTCCACAACGGCTTGGTGCGATGGACATGGGTGATGGATATGAACACTATGGGGACAGACAGTAGAGGAGGTCATTTAGCATCACACACAGACACAACACTTTACAATATACACCAACAGCTATTACTCCAAAGGGGCTTGGGGTTTATGTCCCTGAGACCAACTTTTCCTTCAAAGTCCTTTCAGACCGGACTCCCCACAGCAATTCCCAGTCTGCAAATATGCAGGGCAGGGGGAGAGCGCGGTAGCAGCACTGCACAGGGTTACTCACTCTGGGGGTGCCAAGGCTGGTTCGCAGCCCTGGCATGCTAAAGCAGATCAGGCAAAGGACCGGAACTAGGGAGCTTGGGGGGGAGTGCCCTTGTCTCTGGGTCACTGCAGGCCTGCACCAGTGGAAAGCTCCAGCCCAGAGAAGGATATTTAGCGAGAGACCCAGAGCTGTCTGCACAGGGCAGAACATTTGCACACCTTTTGCCTGGGCTCTTCAGAACAGCATTTCCCACCTGCCGGGCAGAGCATCCCTGCCTAGCCTCAGTGGTCTGAAGGACACAAAACAGTAACGCACGCTACCTCTCTCCAAAGCAGGGCTGCCTTTCAAATCAGGAAGTGCTTCTATTGCCTGGACGCTCTGCCTGGCACCGAGGCACAGCACCACACGGTGGAAAGGGAGCAGAGACCCTTTAAGGTTGTCAGAGAGCAGCTGGACCTACTCTACCAGGCAACCATGTGCAGGTGATGAGGGTCAGCCAGGGGCTGGCTCCCTGCCCCTCCAGAGGGCTTAAAAAGGCTTCCAGCTCCAAGGTAGTCACAACTGCACCAGTGCTGTTTGGGGGAAGGAAATGGGGTGCTTCACAAACAGGCAGAAGACATATAAGGAGACTTTTGAAGCAGGGAATATTTTTGGAGAGCTGCAGGATGCTGCTAGCTGATTTGAAAGAAGGTAAAGAGGGATGCTGCTCTTCTGGCAAGACTGGGTTCAGCAGGCTGGTAGGAACCAGAATCGGCTCTGAAGGCAATGTCTTTAATCTGTTAGGGCAATCTTTTGTAAGAAAAGGGACTTTATGCCTGTGCTGAGAGGCCACTGCAGTGTCTGCTTCTACCAGGGAGTTTGTGCTCTGTCATAAGGGGCAAAGAAAGAAAAAAAGGATGCAAGTTTTCCCCCAGAGTGGGGAATAGGAGTCTGGGAACAGGGACTTACCTGTGTGTAAAACAATCAGGCCAGCTGTGAGTTTCTGGGCTACAAGAAGAGCATTGGAAAAGGTCCCAAACCAGTCAGGAGCACCATCAGCATTGCTAGTAAATGAGAGGACACAGGAAAGTAGTCAATAGTGGAGACTTACTGTCTGACCTGTTCCCACCAAGGCCAAGTCTTCCTCTGATAGCTGAAAGAACTAAGTGTGAGCTTGGAGTCAGGCTGTCCTAATATCAGGAGGCAACAGTGAGCAAAGATGCAATTGTCAAGGCTATAGGGAGGGCACCCAGCTCTCTGTATAGCCCTTATAGCTGGACCATGCAAGACTCTGAAGCTTGTTAGAGGAGAACTGGTTCTATCTGGGAGGTGCAAGAGCAATAGGCCCCGTGGGGTGAGGGGGGGTGTGCCAGGCTCAGTTCCTCACCTGTGCAGCATGATGGAGGAGCAGGCTGTGAGATTGAGGCTGGTAGCGTTCACCTCTTTGCAGGACTCATGCAGTGTGAACCCGAAGCAGATGAGGCAGGAGCAGATGGTCAGGCTGAATTTCAGCAGGAAGCAGAACAGGAAGTAGTGCTGAGTCTGCGAATAAGGGAGAGGCAGGAGGATGACATGGGCATGTCACTGGCCCAACCTCCCCGACATGAACCATCAGGGAATTGGTGGCTGCAAAAGACAAGCTGTAGTACAGATGTTGCACTGTGGATCTGCCCTGTGGGTATGCTGGCACGAAGGGACTCCCTTCCTGTTCATGCCAGGCTTTTGGATAGCACAGCTCATGCCATGGATCAATTCACCAAGGGAGCTGGGAAGACCCAGGGCCTCAGCTATGCATCAACACTTGGACAAAGTAAAAGAGAAAAATGTGTGAACAATTTTAATCTGATGGGCCACCTACCTTCTTAGGAATGGAAGTCAAGTTTTTTCCTGTTGCCATGGTCATGATGGAGCTGTGGGGAGGCTTGCCCAGGAGCGAGATGCTGCAGAAAGGTAAGTGAGTCTCTCAGTAACAAGTTCAGGCACCAGAACTATTGCTCTTTTGTATGTGTCTAACACTCGAACACAAACAACCTCCCTGGACTGCTCGGAGCGTTGGCACTTATCTGGCCACTGCCTTAGCATGTGCTGTAAAAGGTGTAATTTGTGGCAGGTGCAGACAGGAAGAGAGGTGACCTTCAAATGTCTGATGGGGGAAAAACTCACCCATGCTCCTACCTGTGTTTCCAAGCACCTTGTCAAAGCAGGTGCTTGCAATAATAATTGCAGCCGCCTTAGCATGCTGTGGGTGATGTCAGCTTTCTTTTAACATGGACACAGTGAGGCTGGGGGATTGGTCTGTGCATCCTGTGTGTGGAAGGCAGGAGATTCCACCCTGCCTGGTAGACTCACCTGAGCAGTGGGTAGCAGAAACAGGAGAGCCACACGATGTCTGTGGTACTGAGGATGGGGGGCAGCTGCACCAGGCAGGAGAGGAACTGGACAGGAACAACAGAGAGTGCAGAGCATAAGCAGTGCTAGGACAGTCTTGTTCTAGTGTTAGGAAAGTCTTGCTCTCTTGCAAGGCTTCCCCACTGCAGCCACCCACATCTGTGCTAGCACTTCTGTCCCCCGCGCTGGATGCTGTCCCTAGCCAGACCAGGACTCACCTGAATGACAACCAAGGTCAGCTGGCATTGCAGCAGGAAGAGGAAACACTTGCGGATCCCATATGTTGCATGCCTGGCCTGGAAGGAAGCACAAGCCCTCAGAGCCCTTGCTGTGATGGAAGCAGTTATCAGCCAAGAGCAATTATTGGCAGGCAGGGGCAGAACATGTGGCTTGCAGGGGAAGTGGGAGGGGAGAGGATGCGGACACATTGTAAGCAAAAGGGGAAGGTCTCCTGCCTAGATGTAGAGGTTGTGAAGGAAAGGCAGAATTCAGCTCAGGGTAAGTCTGTTTAAACCTCCTGGCTGCTCTGGGGTAATACTTCTCCCTGGCACCGCACTGTCATCTGGCTAGGAATCTCTGCAAGTTTATACTTTATCCAATTGAACAATATTCATGTTCTGTTGCCACGAGGCACCATTCCCAAACCATCCCCTACACCTTGGACCGGTAGGGACAGGCAGGAAGAGTATCTCTGTTGTGCTTCCTGAAAAAATGACAGGAGACACGAGAAAAGCTAATGCTGGCAGCTTACTGCAGGCAACTCAACAGGAGTGCTCACGTGAGCTCCTGGCTTTGCTCTTTGTGAGCTGCAGACAGAGGGGTGAGTACTGGAGAGGGGATATGCCTGGCTTGTACCTGCTCTATAAGCCTGATGATGCTGGTACTCTCTTCTTGGCGGAAGGACATGGAGCAGGGCAGGCTGTTGAGTTGCCCTGAGAGCTGCAGTGGGGTGAGCTCATCAGAGGCATGAGTCATGGTGGTGCTGGTGGCATAGCCAAAAGTCTCCCAGGAGCAGCGGGATGGGTAGAGAGGGTCCAGTGCTATACTGCAAGGACAACACAAGAGCATTAGTGAAAAGTCTTCATCCCAGAGGAGAAACTACGTTTCACTGCAGTCCAGCTTCTAAAGTCGTGCTTTGTTGTGCCATGAGACCTCTATCTGCCTCGCTGATAGATAAATCCTGAGCTGCGACATGAATTTAGCATCAATCTCCCTAGACTTTCAGTTATTCCCAGAGAAATAATGAACATATTTGGGTTTGTGGCTCAAGGTCAACAAATTGGCTGATCTGGAAGGGCATCTCCACTCTTTCACCCAATGAGAAGCATCTGTAATGCCAGCTGGTGCACAACAGTTAAGCATGCAAGAGTAACATCTTCCTTTCAAAGATGGAAGTATCTCTGTGTGTCAAGGGATCTAGGTAGTCATCCCATCCAATACCACCTAAATCACCCTTACGGAGACAAATGCAGCTAATAATGGGCAGAGCAATTGTGAGCATCCGCCTGCACAATCCACAGGTCTGGTGTGACCCATGGCTGGGCACTTGCTAAGCTCAAGGCAAAGGCAGCTGGAGGAGTCTGGATCCTGCCCCACCTGATATCGCTTTGCAGGAAGAGGCAGCTGTTCCGCAGGTTGGCAGAGCTTCCCAGACAGCAAGTCACCTCCCCGTACTCCTGCATGATTTTGATCATCTCACACATGGCTGCCAAAGGACAGAAGGAGAAACACGTTGTGTTATCTCATTATGCACACAAAGATGCAGTGTTTCACACCCTTTACAGTCTGGAAAACAAGCAGTCAGATCTTTTAAAATTACCCCACCTGATATTAATTGGTCATGTATAGTGAGACCCAAAGTCAAAGTACACCAATTAGATAGCTAATTAATTGCAGTCCAAGTGCCCCGTACACCTGCCTCCTGCAGGAACTGAGCTGTGATTCACAGAACTGCGACCCAGAGATTTGCATCTCTAGCACAACTCTTTCAGACCAGAGCTGTAGGTACAGCCTGGGTATATGATACAGATGGCTTCAGCATCACATGGTCTTGTTAGAAAACAGCAGAAATTAAGTAAGCCTAAATAATTCAAACTGAGAATAAATACATAATTTTAAATTTTGCTCAGCAGCACATCAGTACTGTTCCAAGTCTAAAGGAACAAAGGGAATATAACAAACCACTCCAAAAGCAGTGCCACACTTAGCCATAGTCAGAGCCAGTCCTTGTTCCTGCCCTCCCACCACTACCTCTAGCCTTCATCAATCTTTTTATTAACACCTTCCCAGGGCCTCTGAATCAAAGCTGCTGTTTGATCTGATTTTTCTGCTGTAGCTCTGTGCATAGTGCTCTGTGTGTATATGAATTTTCTAGAATGCTCCAGGAAAAAAAACCAACCAAACAAACCCACCCTCCACAGATTCCTGTGTAAACAACTTATCTAAATGACTGGTGCACCCAGATCTGCATCACAGCGAGGGGTTAGATGAAGTGGGGAACTGCCACTTCTGCCCAAAAGCAGGGAAATCTACTGGGCGCTGACCGCGTAGGTAGACTGGGCTGTAACTGGGTCTCACTGGCACTCTGTAAACCACGCCCAGAGGTACCTAAATGCCAAACCATAATGATGCTTAGCACTTTCACTGTGGACTGGACGGGTATTAGCCAGCTAAGCACTCAGCCCCTTTCTTAGATAAAATATTATCCCTCAGAGAGATAAAGAAATTTTGTCCTTTCTAGTCTCTGCAATCAAAAACTCTGCAAAGCAGCAGAAGGTGTTAACAGCAACTGCCAGAGGAACATACTTCTGGGAAGTGATTTCTGAGTTATATAAGGCAGTGAGGGCTGCGAGCAGAGATCAAAGTCTCCTGGCACACTGATAATGCTTATTTAATAAAAGGCAGTAGCATTTTGGATGTTTGCTTTTGTGTCTCTTACAAATGCAAATTGAAAGGAGTGGTTCTTAGCCCAATTCTGTAGCTAGGGAACAGCTGCATTAAAATAAAGTTAACACCTGGCTTCCCACAGAGAGCAACAGGGGGTCATTAATATCGAAGTGCACTTCTAGATTTCTGTACTGTATCCTCTTCCCTTCACTCCTGTCCACACCCAGATGAGCCAGAGCAAATGGATGGGAAAGGTATTGACGGGCAGCAGTAGGGCAGCAGTAGGACAGACCCAGGATCTGTGCCACTTACTCTCCGGGGTGCAGTCTGTGAAGAGGGGCACCAGCAAAGGCACGTTGTCTATGTTCTGCAGGTGAGGTCTCACCTGGTGGATCCCCCGTGGAAGTTTGGCCTGAAAAAGAGAAAAAAGAGACTAAGCAGGGAGGGAGAGGCATTTCAGAGGGAACTGCTGAACAGAGAATTATGATTCCCAGAATTATGCAACTTTAAGATCAGATACAAACTGATGTCCCTGCAGAGAGAAGCTGGCTTTCCCAAGCCACTGTAAAAAGTCTTCTGCTTAAGTTCTACGTTGACACACCAACCTGTCTGTGCTTACCCTCAGGGTCTGTAAGATCAGTGTGATAAACCTGCGCTCAATGATTTCTAAGGACTTTTTACCTGTGTGGAGAATCTAGTCAGAGACTTTGTGCTGTCTCCCAGCAACTGATCTATTTCAATTGCAGACACATCAACACACAAGGTGGGAAGGGTACTTTCTTTCTAAAATAAGGCCTAATAGTTTGTTATTTTTTAAATCTGCATCTATCTCTGATATTCCTGTAACCCCTGCTGAGCATATCTGAGCTCTTTACGAAGCAGGAAAAGCTTGTCCTGCATTCTGACTACTGGGCAGCACCAGCCATGGCTCACAGCTGGAGGAGAGACAACGTTTGTTCTGTCTTCATGGAATGTGGGGATGTTCCCATGCCCTGCCCAGCACATGGGAACAGGACCCAGATGGACTGAAATGCGGCTCTGAAGGCTACCCCATTTGTGGTCACCCCCATTCCTAAATTCCAAAGAAAAGACCCATTCAGCACTAGTGAACTGAGAGAATCCCAAACTTCCCAGGCTCTAAATACCGTGTGGGAAGAGGATGGGGGAAATTGGGAGTCCCAATGCAAACCAGTCAGTCAACCTGCTTCAAAGAGGAATTCCACCTCTGGGAGTAATGAGGTGACACAGCTGACCATGACAACAGCAAAAGGTGTGTAGGGAAAAGGAGCCTCACCCTGTTACAGTCCTCCAGGAAGCTGGGGATATCGCTGTCTGTTGGCTGAAAGCTGATGAGATCCGAATGCCCTTCCTCTTCCATCAGCAGAAGCCCCTCTACATCATCTCGAGAAACTGGAGCAGAGAGAAGCAGCATAAACAATAAGCACAAACCTGCCTCTGCCACCCATGTGCCACCCACATGGCATATTCATGTGGCGCTGCAGAAGCCAGGAAATGTGAGGCCTGATTTTCTAGGTTAGCAACACTTAGATCCCACTCAGTCATCTAAAATGCAGTATTTTTAGATGACTAATCTGCTCAGAGGTAAATACGTGAGCCTAGTTCCCTGCTCTTTTGAGACAAGATAGTTTATCTGTTCTGCTCGCTCTCTTCTTCAAGGGGAAGAAGAGAGTAAAGAAATCCCACCTGAAGAAGGAAAAAAGAGTAATGCACAGGCAAGAGACCCTCAGTGGCTTAAGCAGGGTCCCAGCAAGAACCAAAAGCACTAATGAGCAGTTGTAAAACCATGGCAGCTGGCGCACGGAAGGATGTTTGTTTCCACCAATTGCAGTACTGACTGGGTAGAAAGGCTATAAATGTAAGGCGCTCTCGCTCACACGCACACACCTCAGGCCCATCCAGTTTTGTGCTCAAACTCTGAAGGATCAGGTGTCTGCTGAGGACACAGGAACCTAAGAATGGGTTTAAAAGAACCATCCAGGAAACACATGGCATTCAAAGTGGCTTAGCTGCAGTTCTCTCACCCTGATGTAGGTCATCATGCAGAGAGCCAGCATGGCTGGGGCTAGAGGGAGGGATCTCTGAGCCAGGCACATCACCATTAGGCGTTAAAGATATGTGGCAATTCCATCCAGTCTCAAGACCCATCTTCTCAGCAAACACCTGTAGGTGAGCAGACAAAAGATTTTAGTGTAGATTGTCCAGGCCAGAGTATGGCAGACCAATGCCTTACTGGAGTGTAGGTACCTTCTGGACCCATTAGCTAGCTGAATCAGATTAACCTTAGATTGCACTGGAGCTAAACTCTCCGGTCAGACAACCAGGGGACATGCAAGTTCAGGGGGCTCAGCAAAGACAGCTTACCTTGCTTTTGAGCTCATCTTCCAGGGAGAAGTAGACAAAACGAATGCAGGCGTTGACCAATCCATCAATGAGGCGGACAATGTCAAGACGGGCCTGATACTGAGATGAGACCATTCCCATGAAGATCTGTCCGCTCAGAGCCTGGATACAGTCTTCCTTCTCCATCACTTCCCCAATCCCTTCTTCAGGCATGCAAACAACACGCAATCGCATTTAGACACAAAGGGCCACATGTGCATCAGACAAAATACACATGGTGGGAGAGGCCACCAAGATAACACCCAAGGACACAGCACCCAGATACACAGAAACATGCAGATACATACACACACACATACAGGAGGAAAGGCGAAGACACATCCATTTGTCCCAGCATACCCAATCACAGAAGCGGTTTCAGGACATCCCCGCATATGCGATCAAGAATACAAGCGTGAAACAGCAAGCGTGGAAAGGAAAAAAACAAAACAGAAGATGGGGATCAGTCACAAGGAACTGGGTCAGGAAGGTAAAGGATGTATGCCACATAATGTTCACATGTGCATTTTAAACACATCATACTGTGCTTAAACAACATGGCAAGGCTAGCTGAGGCGGAGTGGCGTCAGAGTACGAGGGGCTGATGCAAAGGAACTGGATCATGTTTCCTCCAGTGACATTGCAGACACTTCCAAAGAGCCTGGAAAGGCTCTTTGACAGGGTTCCTTCACCATCACCAGATCAGCCTGTGGTGAATGGGAGCTGGATGCAGCATGAGGAACAAAATAATAAAACACTTCGCACTGTTGCAAAGCTTGCCACAGGTGGGACTGAAAAGTGTTTTGAACTCAGTCACAACTGCCTCCCAGCTGTTGGAAACCCTATTATTCATGTTTTACAGAATGGGAGACCAAGGCAGGAAGAGATTAAGACTGGTTTTCCAGAAGAGCCTCCTGGAGTTATGCAATGGTATGTGCTTATTTCTCAGTTTCCATTGCTGTTCTGGAGATGTACAATTCACCTAGTGGGAATCAGTTACTTCAGCACAGCAACAAAATCCATCAAGGGAGAACAGTCGCATGCCACCACACCTCTGTGATTTCCATATAATCACTCTGTGATTTCCATATAATTAGACAAACAGCAAACCAAGTATCAAAATACCCAGAAGTCTCAACTCTCAGTTCCCTGCTTTAAGAAACAGACTTCCCACAAGTAGAAGAATTTCTCTGCAAGCTTCGATAACTTAACTAGAAACATACCTACCAGCTGCTACACCATTACTTCCTCTGGAAATGCATCTACTTCAGAAACCCTTAGTTCTCAATTTCCATCTGCTACTCTGAATAATAACGTTCTTACAGCTCTAGACTGATCAGAAAGCAAGCACTTGACCCAGTAGCAGACCTTATTATAGACAGCACAGAAGACACGTACCATCTGAGCTCCAGCTATTCCTCCGACTGCTCTGTTTGATGGGGGTCGTCCCAGGGAGATCACAGCATGTGAAGATAGCACTCTGCCCAGGGACCTGCACCAGTTCTATGCACTTGCCATTGAGCTGGGAGGACAAGGCACAATGCATTGGCTTGTATGCAAAGGCAGAACAGTACCCTGAGAGGCAGGCTCGCTGGTAGAAATCTAACACCTTCTTCCTATGCGGAAAAGACAAAAAACAGGCAAAGTTAGCAGAAATGGTCCTCATTACTGACAGCATACACTGAAGTTCAATGTAAAAATCACCAGTTGGGTATTTAGAAAAAAGAATTCCATGAGGAGTGGTCAGAGTCTCTGAAAAAGCCTTTCCTTACTGTTTCTGCATTCTCTAAGCTGCAGGCACTACAGGGCAGCAAAAACATACTCCAACAGGGGCAGTCGTGAACGTTTCTGTTTGTTCATCAGACTGATGAGTATGAACACAGTACTCTTTGAATACACTTGTTAATATAATATGGCTGCCAGATGACTCCAAGGAAGTTCACTGCATGACAGCAGCAGCTTAATTCATCAGAGAGGATTTATCTGTAGGGAGATAAACACTGAGGAAGGAAGTGACAATTCTGACAATAGTGTCTATGGCTGAGATAATGACAGTAACAGACTTTTCTCCTATTCCCTTTCAGAGTTTGGGTCCCAGGAGCTGTATATGAAGTCTCCATTTAGTCAATATTCAGTCACTGGAATAGTGTAAATAGCTCCTTCCCTATGTTGAACTCACAGAGGTAAAAAATTAGACTATACATGGGATTTTTCATTGGCTTCTAAGAAGATAAATATTCCAAAAAGAACCAGTGAGGGTCTTCTTGCACCTGAGGATAAGAAGATTTAGAAGAATAATGCACTGCTATTCGATGAAATTAAACATTACTGGTCTGCTCTTCTAGCAGGAACAGAAATTTAGCCGATAGATGAAAATGCAACAGATGCTGTCAGATATTGCGGCAGGACTAAAAGAGTGTGATGCGTTGTGGTGGACTGGTTCGAAGCTGTCAACAGCTGGTAGAATTGATCACTTTGCATTTCATGTAAGACAAGGCATTTGTCTTGAACAACAAAAAAATTCTCTGCCGCCAGCATATGACCTCATTATAATTCACAGTCCTACTACGCAGTACAGTCAGAACCCACTTATAAGAGGCTAATATGTTAATAGCTACAGTCAGAAGTGGCTTAGTCTTGCAGTCCAACAGATTGCTTGTTGCTATCTAATCTCTTACATTGCTATAATTATAACAATTCATTATAAGCAGAGACGGCTCATGTTAATCATCTACCTGAAGCTTCTATTAACTAGCTTAACAAGCATCAGTAAAGGGAATTTTAACGAGTGACCAGGTTCCCTCTGCAATTTATCTGCAGCTTCTGAATGCACCGAATGACAAAGCTGCCCACCTGTCAGAGCCAGAGAGCGGGTAGATATCGGTACCGTCCCAAAAGTCTGTGCAGGCCTCGAGGATGATGTCAGCTGTCCCATGAGAAAACATCTGCTCAGTGCCTGAAGTGCAGGAGAACAACGAGTCAGCATCACACATACAGGCTCCCAGGAAAGGGATATCATACCAACTGCTCCCTTAATTTGTTACAAGCAAGTGTTCCTGCAAACTGCCTTGATGCACTCCAGATATTACCTTTCCTTTGTTGAAAGTATTCAGACTCCATCAAAAAATTATTCAAGACTGGATGATATGTATTCCGCTGCGATTTGTCTAATTGTGAGTTCAAACAAGGCTGTGATAAAATGTGAGCCACGCTGTCAGTTCCTATTCCCACCTTACCCTGTGTTACAATCCTGCTCCTACAAAAGGTGCTCCTGTATCCAACAGAGCAGAAGAAAAGATATTCCTGTGTGCCTCTTCTCATGAGAGTACAAGCACCGGTGATGAGCCGATGGGGATCAAAGTCTGCCTACGCTGGAAAGCGTGTTCAGTTTTAGGCCAGGCGTGGATCTACAGGGTAAGACCTATTCTTCAATACCTTTCATTCAAGTAGCAGAAGATAATTTATGCGTGACCCATTAGATAGCTGCCTGTTTCACAAAGAGTCCTGAAAACGCGTTAAATCAGGATGGGTCAAAAGTTCAACATAACAGACTCTAAAAACTCATATTGTGATCAGGGAAGAATTGAAAATCAATGGACACCACGGCTTGTCCTGTTCCCCTACACACACTACTTTTCTCCTTAACACAGACTTAAAATCTTTCGTTCTTTCTTGTAGACAGGGGTGTTAAAAAGTGTTTTCCAAAGGTGTGTGATGTCACTTGGCTGATGCAGGTCCCAGGCACTGGACATAAGTTAAAGGATGCGGGGCTGCCTCCCCCTCCACACTTCCTGCGCCCTTTCATTTGCACGGATACATTAACATTGCACGCACGTAGACTTCTCTGTCTAGGTTCCCTCCTCCAGCTGCTCCGTGACTTTGCCCCCAACAGCTTCAAAGCTGATCTAATGAAAAAAACATCACTGCCAAGAAAAATGAGCCCAAAGGCTTTTTGCAGGCATTCTTGCTGACTGCAAATGCTCACACTAGCTGGTGAAATCAAGAGCCAAGAATATTCACTCGCACAAACCAGGCAGGGACCTTCAGGAACACTGGAGGATTTTCCAAAACATAGCAGCTCTCTGCTTTGTGCTATAAATAGTCATCACACGCCAAGTTTATCAGCATAACAAACCTCCAAGACCAATAGGAGCTGTGTGTGAAAGACGGAGCCTGTTTCAGGAACACAAAGGAGCACTTGTGCAGAGCTCTGGTTAATTTTATTGTATAAACACCTAATCCTTCCCACCTTGCTACTATGGTCAGACAGTCCCTGCTAGGAAAGAGGGAACAGGAGTTGCTTATTGATTCATGCAAAACCTATGCCCTGGACACAGAGCAAGATCTTGCAGATGTCCAGATGCACGCACGTACCTACATTCATGCCTGGCAGCAACTGCAATCCATTTCCCATTCAGTATCATCAGCATCCCACACAACAATCCCTCTACGGGGTAATGACAGTGACAGCTCGCACGAGAAACTGGAAGGGGTTCATTCAGCTGTCATTGCCAGTAAAGTGAGCTCACCCTCTTCCCTTCCTAAATCATGAACTTGAAGGCCAGGATTTCTCTGGCACAAGGGAGAAAACTTAATGAATAGGACAGGGAGTATAACTAGCCATTCATGACTGCTGGGACTCGTTAGGAAGAACCGAGCTGCTACAGCTGAGGCAGTCAGAGCAAAAGGAACCGAAGAGTGCAGGCACAGCAAAGGAAGACAGAGATGGTATCAAGCCATTTCACTCCACTGAAGACCCTGGTGAGCCCCTCATTTCCATATGGTTACTATGGATTTGGGATGAACACTGCCAGATGGCGAGACACATATTTCAATGGAAAAGCAAGGGAACGTACAGATAAGTTACCTCCTATTTCTGTTACAGCTGTGGAATTTATTATGTATCTCCTTTTGACTTCAGCACATCATGGGAGTGGGTGGATTCAATGATTTATTCACAAATAATGTATCAAGAGAGGTTAGTTACCATCATCTGGTCTGACTCTTCTGCATAAACAGAGCCATTTGATTTCACCCAATATTATCTGTATAATCCATTATTTCTGGTTTTACACATTTTATAAAGATTCAAGGGACAAGACTATCACATGAGGTGTTCCAATGGTTAACTAACCCTGCTGGCAAAATTCCTCTCAGAATTTACTCTAGACAGCATAATCCAGGTCACACACGTATTCGTCTGAGCTCCAGCCTCTAAACTAAACCGTTTAAAAATGAGGATAAGGAGTTGAAATGCGGCAACATTAAGAATCTCAGCATCAGAAAAATTCTTGCTCACAAAGGCAAGATAGCAGCAATCAGGACAAATGAAAAAGCTCCTCCCCAGATTAAGATAACAATTTAAGAAAAATTGGGCAAGAGAAGACAATTTACCCAGTAAATCTCTGGCCAGCATAATAATCATATTTCAGACTCAATAATGAACATATGTCAACTCCAGACAGCCAAGTTCAGTCAATTTAAGGTATTATAAAGAGACTAAGAGCTCTCATGGGCAAGCTGTTAAATCTTGCTGAGGTGCTTTAAGACCTCACGCTGCCCAGCTGTACGTCCTTTCTATCCTAGCCCATTCCTATGAGAATAGGAAGGAGTAGAAATGGAGAAGTCAGCATGGCTTCAGGTGTTGTATGCATGGTCACCATGAGTTTGCATGCAATATAGAAATAGAGTATGCGATATAATACACTAGACAACTCACGAAGATAATGATTTATGATTTGGGTTATCAGAAGGATGAGCATCACTAGCTAAAACCCTGAGTAATATTCAACCATTTCACTACCGTAATGAAGCCTATTCAAAACCCAACAAAACTCCCACCTTGCTCCACACTGTCATTTGGTCCCAGAAAACAGGTTTACTAAATAGATGTGCTATCTAAGATAATTTTAAAAAATTATTTATGATCCTGGAGTGAGCCAGAGTTGGGAAGAATTCCCTCCCTTGGTATGCCATAGCACTGATCACTAAGGTTTGTTGAGCATATCTGTACTGGCCATAGGCAGAGCAAGGCCCCCACAGGGACTGCAAACTATTCCAGTCTGACATTCTCTAGGCTCTCTGAAGAAAAGATCCTCCCATACCAAGAGGATGCTCAAAGAAAGGTGCAGCCTTACTGGTAGTGGTATCCTTCACAAAAAGGTTAATCATGTGGCTCAGGGGTGGTCTCCTCTTGGTGATTGACGAAAGCTTCCCCAGGATTGTTTCCTTAACCATCTCATCACTTGGCAAACGGTACAAGGCCAAATAGTTCTCCTGCTTGAAAAGATCTTTAGCACCTGGTGTGAAACCTGAAATGTGAACGCAAGGAGGAGAAAAATTAGGCTCTAACCAAAGCAAAAGAAAGGTCTTCTCTCCTACTTCTGTGCTACCCGCTCTGCCTGCGCTCATTCTGACATCTCCCTAGCAATAGATAGGTGAGCTGTGCTCACTGTGAACCTACACCAAGATGGCTCAAGATCTATGATGAAAAACATTCAGAAGGACTAGATGTTATTAGTTATTACAGCTTCTGTGCTTCTGGTTCATTGAAGAGAGGAACTGTGACATTGAAGGACAGTCCCAGAAGTGAGTTCAAGAGCTTCCACATTTTAATCCTAGTGTTACATCTAACCTTGTCTCCCCTACGCCTTCGTCTTCCTATCTATAAGACAAGCTGAGGTACCTCACATCATTTATCCCCAACCTCTGGTAAAGCATTACTGTAAAGACAGTGCAGCTATCTGTCTATTAGCGGGTATTCTTTGTCTCCTGATGAGATCGGCAGACTTGAGAATAATATCAAGCCTAGCCAGGGCTGGCTGGAAATATCCTTGATGACATTTGTTCCTTTGATAGTGTCTACAATGCCAGAACTTGCCAAAAGCAATCTCTTTAATAGACTCTTTTGGCAATCGAACAACAACAGAGTCAGCTCTGTAATTCCACCTTCCCAGCAACTAGGACTGGGGAAAAATCTTTCTTGTGCTCTCTAAGGATTAAATGTCTATTGACAGCTCTGATTTCTCCGTGTCTGCTCACCTAATTTCTCCTTACCTATTAGCCTGGCAAGCTCACAGAGGCCCCAGGGCACGTGGACAGGCAGCACGGCATTGTGAGTTTCTTGGAGGGCGATGTTGCAGAGGTGGTCAGAGAAGCGGCACAGACGTTCTGTCACACTGGCATTGCAGAGATTGAGCAGCACATTCAGGCCCAGAGGCTTGAGGGAATTCAAGTGCATATGCCAGTTGGAGTCATCAAACTGGATGCAGGAGGGGTTCTGTTGGTCTTGGGACAGGCTAAGCATCTCAAGGTGGTAGTCACATACAAAGTCTTCAGCCTCACAAGCCAACACCTCACTGTCACCAACAACCTGGTCCAACAGAGAGGAAAATTCTAGTTGGTTACAATGAATACAGCTTGAGCCTAGAGTCCCGCAGGGAATTCTCAATTAAATTCCCCAAAGGGGAGTCTCAAGGGGTTTAAGTCTGTCTTACAGGTCCACAAAAGACTACTTCTGTGCCCCTTCAGTATGTCTTACCTGAGTATGTTCCTCCTCTCCACCCTCGGTGTCCTTGCTAAAACTCACGTTGGACCCGGATGGATGCTTGCTTCTGCTGTTTGGCTTTCGGTGGGCATGGGCATCGGGAGCCTTTGTAGGGTCACTAGACCAGTTGCTCCTCTCTTGCTCATTGGTCATGTGGATTGTGTCTGCCAGCGGACCAGAGAGCAAAGCATCTCTTTCATGGGGCTGCAAGAGACCAAGAAAATAAACAGTGGTGATTCAGTGGTTGAACATGAACCACTACTGATTCACCTGCTGCTTTAGGACCCCTGTAGAAGAGGATCTCATCCTCGCTGCTTCTTTATCTTTTAAGTGAAGAATTATGGCACAGGACTTCTCTACAAGCAAAGGGCCTCCTCTATAATACCACGTTGTGCGTGTCAGTTAAACTATGACTAGAGCCAACATACTACATTATGGATTACATATCACTCACCTCATCTTCCATCTCAGGATGGCAGAAGGACCGTGTAGAGAGCTCATCAGTCAGATCCTCATGGCTATCAAGAGGTGGTTCCACCTTCCCACTGAAGAACAGAACAGTCTCTGGGCTGGGGTTTGGCCAGGAAAGAATCCCCTGCTTGTCTACACAGCAGAGCACCTAGAACATCCCACAACACCCCAAAGAAAGCAAAATCTCAGTGAAAACGTCTCAGTGTTCATGCATAGTTGTAAATATCGCAAGTTTAATAAACACATGGGAGGACAGACAAGTCGCTCTTTTGCCAACCCTCTGTCTCAAAAAACTACACCTAATAACCCTCCAAGAATTCCTTGCTCTAGCAGGATTGATGGGTTGTTTAACACCAGTTTTATCTCAAGATATTGCAAAACTAGGCATGAAGAGCGCGGGAAGGAAGCAACTACTCAACCTATTTCACCAGCTAGTACCTTATCAGAACCCGAACCAGCTGGTTCTTGAACAGTTATGGGACCAGAACCAGAGCTGGAAAATACAGACATCCTGTTAGATGCCACAGAGTATCTCTAACCATTGTTTTAGCCTGTAAATGTGCTGCTTGGACAAGACAAGGCAGTTATGAACTATTCTACAAAGACAGTTGCCTGAAGGCTTTTCTAATTCCAGCACAGTGAACTGATTGCTAACAGTCTTATACTCAGGGAAGGACAACATGAACAATGCAAATGAAGCATCCACGTAGGGCTCCTCCTTCTGACAACCCAGCAATACTCACGGTGACAGATCCCAGACTATGCAGCAAGCTGGAAGTGAAGCTCAGAGTTGGGGATTTGCCTTTTAGAACACAGAGGAAGTGGCTCCAGATACAGCGTATCATTTCCTGCCGAGGGAAGCAGAGGACATCAGCCAATTAAAGACTCATTCAGTGAAAGATGAGGGAAGAGAAGGAAAAAAGGGCGTATGACATTACCTGCTTTCACGTTCAACACAGTGATACACTGTAAGATAAACATCGGTCTCCGTGGGAACCTGTTAACTGATACAGTGCTGATGTTCTCAAGGGAAAGGCATTTCTGCCCCCTTCCAGAGGATGCTAACAGACAGTCTGATTGTTGAATTGAGAATTCACTGAAACTACCTTTGTTTATCCAAAAACACAGGAAGGAATTCCGAAGTGATTTTTCATTTGGGGTGAATCAGTTGTTACCTCTCAGTATTTTTTCCTGAAGTAACTCTCATCCCCTTGGATTACAGAGTTTGAGGTCTTAAGCTTACAATCACCATGCTGCAGATCAGGTAAATGAAGTCACCGCGGTGAGGCGACTTGCCCACAGTTACTCACCAAGGCAGTGACAATGTTGGAAATAAAGCCAAGGTGCCCTGACTACTCCACCATTACAAATGAATTGTAATCAACATGGTAATAAACTGAAAGAAGGGGACATTTTGCAAAATTAAAATGTCAAGTAGGCACCCTTCACCTTCCACACAAAAATGTTTCAGAGGGAGTCTGGATGGCAGCAATCAATCCAAGCAACAGAGCTGTATGTTTTTCTCTGTGCGCTCCCAAAGCCAGCAAAACCAGGTTTGCATTACAGTGTTATTTTCCTGCTTTTTAGCTGTTGTTCTGGAATGCTGTCCCTGCACAGCACTTCCCCCAAAGCTCCTTAGATCAAGTTCCTTAGATCCTAAGGGTTAGTACAGCCATAAGCTCAAATGCAAAACAATCCTGAGCTGTCACCAGGAAGAAAAAAAGCTCTTATTTAAACCAGTTTCTCAAAATGTTACATAGAATCGCCTAGGTTGGAAGGGACCTTTCAGGTCATCTACGTAGGTACAAAAGGAAAGAAGCAGATCTTTTCAACGAGGAGGGTCAGCTCAAATCACTCCTATTTAACACCTGAAAACTTATCTCAGTTAAATGATGAACTGCCACAGAAAGACAACAAAATATTCAGCAAAGGAAGCGCATGTGTGTGTGTGTGCATCCATTCTTCTGTGTGGCTGAGACCAAGGAGATATGAATTGATTCTTATAATGTCTAGGGATTTTTAATCACTCTGGGGTCCTTCTGTCTCCTTAAGGAAAGGGGAATCTTAATGCCAGATTAGACAGAAAAGTGGCTTTCCTCTACCCTCCCGTTTAATCCAGATGATGCAATTTATAGAGTGGGCAGATGCAGTTCCTCCCCCAGAAAAAGGTCTTCTGAATGTTTATTTGCCCCAGCTTTGGAAGCACTAGTAATGTGCTTAAGCTTGTTAAGGAGCCTATGAAACAGGCTTTTAAAAAGCCTGAACATCCCATGGTCCTGTCTTCACATTTGGTCTTGGTGCTGACTGCCATCCCCTCTGTTCTTTAGTTTTGGTTTGAAGAAGGAGGTTTTTCTGGTACAAGCAAAATACTTCCCTTCTTTCTGACACACACCATAAAAAGTTTATTTTACGCCTGGAACAGGAGGACTTGAAAGAGATACTTTCTTCAGGACAAACAAAGTTGATTTCAAACCATTTGCAATATTCTGAAACGCACAACCAGACTCGGTATCAAGGTCACCTCACTCTCTGGTCATCAGAGCAGCATTTACACGGGAAGGTGCAGGGGAAAGACATGCAACCTGCATGCATAGCAAATTAAAGCAGCAAATGAGTGACAATGGACAACTGACACAAGTGCAAAGGGTCTAGGAACAAGCAGGAGATCAGAGAGGAAGGGAAAGGATATAATGAAGTTCTGCAGTGAAGACGGAAGAAAACAATTCATAATAATAGTACCTGAGAAGATACCATCTCTGTGTAGCTGCTGAGAGTGTCCTCTGAAAACTTAGCAAGCTGCAGCAAGAGAAGAGACCAGTTACTATAATCGTGCTCAGAAATGTGTCATGAGGAACATCCTTCCCTAAATACGGTGCCTTCAGAGAGAAGAAAGCAGGAGCCCTGCTCTGTGGGAATTGCTACGCTAAGGCAGACCAATAATTCAGCAAAGCAATTAAGTCTTTAATGGACTATGTCTTTATCTTCTTGTGAAGCACAGTCAAAGTGCTTGGTGCCGTTCATCACAGAAGAACACACAGTCATTACCTAGATGTCTACAAAGAAAATAATAGCAATTAGACCCAGTGAAGGCTCTTTCTGAAGGGTTATTTTTAGACAGAAAGGGCCAGGATTGACTGATCTGTTTTTAAGCTATACGGGTCAATTAAAAGAAGGGTGGAAGAGAAGGTTGTAAAAGCAGGTGCCCGGAACACAATGGACACAGAGAAATGAGGAGATATGAATGGGATGTGGATAGGAAACGAAAAGAAATTAGAGCAGGGCGCCAACATGGGGGTCTTGGAATTACACCGAGAAATTTACTGCCTCAAGATTTGCGCATCCAGCACAAAGGAATTCCACAGTAGATGTAATTTTGAAAAAACAAGTTTAAATTTAAGTATATTCATAAGCATAAGTGAATATGGCAATTACATTTTTATGTAAATAAAAGGACACCCCAAATAATAATGCATCTATCTGGCACTTTAAAAAGGATCAGTTTAACAAAGCTGAAAAATGCCAAAACAAATTTGCCAGAAAAAATTTAAACTAAGAACTATGAAGGAAAATTAGGAACTGCTTAGCAATATTTTATTAAAATTTTAAAAAGCAACAATAGTAAAAATAAAATAGTCCAGTTTCGAGTGCAAGTGAAAACAGAAGTAAAAATTAACATAAAAATAAGAAAAGGTATACTAGTAGGTAATTAAAACCAGTTCACTGCTTGTTGGAGACAGTGAAATTGCAAATGATATTGCAGGCAAGATAGATGTGATAAATAAATATTGCTACTCCTTATTCAGTGACATAATCATACCATATGATAACTATGAAATATCTTCCATTCTAACACTAGCGACTGAAAGTAAATATGTTTAAATTCGCAGGTCTGGACACCTTTCTGACTGTTACTGCTGATTTTGCACAAGGCTCGAAGCATGGATTAAGTCCCAGTGCAATGGAAGAAAGCTCATGTGGTGCCAATGCCTAAAAAGGGTACGGAGAACAAACCAAGCTACCACAGGACCCCAGGCAGGCTTTGATTTCAGACAGAATAACAGAGCAGCTAACATGAGACTCAATTACAAGAAAAGAAGTGGAATAATAGAACCAGCACCAAACACCACAACTATGTAAGTAATAAATCTCATCACACTATTGCGATATCTTTTTTGACAAAATTACAAATTTGACTGATAGAAGTAATGCTTTTGACATAGACCACTTGGTATTTTGACTTGATACAAAATGCTTTACTGGTTTTCTAACAAAAACTAGAGTAATACCGGAGAAAATAAGGCCCATGTTACATATATTAGAAATAGACTATCTCCAAATGGAACAGAAACTGGTAAGTTCTTTGCAATAGGATGTGTTACTAGCTCAAGCAGGGACAAATTCTGAGTATTTTGTTAATAGCCTCAAAGAAAACTAAAAAAACATTACTGATAGAGACTGTAAACTATACAAAGTTTGGGGCAGGGTCTAGCAATAAAGAGAACAGACCACTGTTACAGAACAATATGGACTGCTTGGTAAATAAGGAAAAACATGCATACCAACAGGCACAAAAGTAAGGTTGCATACCTAGGAGCAAAAATTAAAGTTGGACTTACAGGATGAGGACTCTATCTTAGAAAGCAATAACCGTAGATTATCAGCTGAACAAAGCCTGGCCATTTAAAGCAGTGGCTAAAGACCTAATATGATCCTTTGTTGCGCTAACAAGGGAACATAGAGTAGAAAGTCCAAATTATTCTGAAATTTAGCACAAGCACAACTGTTACTGGAATATTTTATGGTTTTTGGAGATTCATAATTCTACAGTGATCCTGAAGCACTGGAGAAAGCTAAGAGGAAAGCCAAGAGAAAGATTAGAGGGTTGGAAAATATGCTTATAGTGACTCAAGGTGCTTAAACTGTTTACTTAACCAAAGAGATGGTAAAAGGAAATGTGAGTAGCTACAACAGACCAGAAATTTGACTGACATGCTCTTAAATCTAGGAGACGAAAGATGTAAATGTTCCAAGGGCTGGAAATCAGATACTACAAAAATTCCCGCTAACATAGAACGCCCATTTTTAGCAGGGGAGGTAAATTACTGAAACAACCTATCAAAGGCAGTACAAGTGTTTTCAAACCAACATCAAATTCCTTTCTAAAAGGAATGCTGCTGTAGTCCAACTGTAGTAATGGAAGGAAGGTTCAGTTGGGGCGGGACTGGTTTGTGTCCTGCAGGACTAACCAGTCACAAGGGTCACCTATGGCCTTGAAAAACTGGGAATCAAATAGCTTGAACATGATGAGAGGGGGCAGAAGGTGGAGAAGAGCGTCACACAGGCCAAGCGATTGGAGAGGCAGAGGGTCTTACCTGCTACATTTTGAACAGAGTAGAGAGAGGGAAGGAGTGAAATAGAGAGGCCAAGACTGCCCTAGTAAAGGGGGAGAATGACCAAGGCACATCACAACAGCTGTTCTGCAGCAGCAAGGATGGAGGATCATGTTTGAGATGTCAGAGAAAGAGCTGGCTGGACAGAGTGAGTTGCCTGGACAAGAAAAAAGAGAAGACAGGAAAGAACACAAGGAAGGTGCAAGTATGAGTGACAGGGCAAATGAGTATGTTGAGAATGATGAAGCAGGGAAGCCAAAGAGCTCTGGCTTTTCCCAGCAAATAGCAAGGTGTGAAGGGAAAGAGGAAGGTTCCAAAGGCAGAAACCAAGTGATGCTGAGAATGCGTGGGAAAGCTAAAGTGGAGAAAACACTGAAAGGAGATGGTAAAAGTGGAAATGCCACTGAGGGAGCTAACATGTGTCCTCCTTCCCAGGACACAGGCAGCTTAGTCATGTACAACCTATAGGGAATAGAAAACACAGACCCAGGGCCACAGAGGCCAAGAAAGGACAAGAAGGAGAGAGAAACTCTGTCCAAGTACAGGTGAAACAGAAGTCAGCACAGAAGACAAACATAGCACAGTGCATCTCACCAACACCGTCACCAGGAGAGTGCAAGAGACACCCATCAGCACATACTGTTCAGGATCACAAACCCACCAGACTACCAAACTCCACTCCCCAAATTAGCACAACCAGCAGAAATACCTCTTACTCCCTGATCTGCTGCAAAGACCATGCCTGCAAGCAAAGCTCCAGAGCCTCAGGAAAGGGCTGTTCAGCCCAAACATTAAAAGAGGGGGTTACAGAGGATCTCATGTATCCCATTCCTTCTCAGTGGCTGAATGTTCCCTAGTTATAGCCACCACAGGGCATTATCTCCATGTTAAACCCTCTGACAGATTATATTTAGCTGATAGAAAGCACAGCCCTCCAAGAGGTTTATGGAATCACTGGAGCTTCCTATCACACAGGTTGAAAAAATTAAAACATCTGTTCAAGAAGTCACACTGTGCTCCAGGGAGACGGCATAGTTGGGACAACCAAAGACCCAAAGCTTTGACAATTATGTCAACACATCTGCTGGATTCATTGTGCTCACTTCACAGAGCCCTTCTCATCTCCTGCCCTTTTCTCTGCAATGGTTTGATGTGGAGAGCTACCTACCAGTGAGGTGGATGAGGCCTTGCTCATCTGGGCCAAGACTCTGGCTTCTCCAAAGGCTGTAGCAAGAATCCACAGGACAGGAAAGAGCAATGGAAGGATGGGTAGGACACCATTCACCTGAAAAAAAATTGTAATTACCAGCAAGCACAGAGACAAGAAGAAATTAGACCTTTTACATGACATCTTTTCCACCACAGTGAGAGGATGGGTAAAAGGCAATGGCAGGAACGAGACTGCTTGGACTGGAAGCAGTGTGACACAGGGAGAGGCACAGGAGGGAGAATGCACATATCCTTAGAGGTTTGTAATGAAGGAGGCCATGAATAAATCACGCTAACTTGCAGCTGGTTTTCCTGCTGAATTTGGCATAAACTCTTACAAGTTTAAAGCCAAAGGATATCATATAGATATAGATGCACACACACACATATATATATACACATACATGGCAAGAGAGAGAGATCAAACAACATAAAGGGCAGTCTAGGAGGAACGGCCAGGGTAGACCGCTTGTCCTGCTCCACTGAGAAGCTCCTGGATCCAGCATGCACAAAGGCGTGCACAGGATGCTGTCACAGGATGAAGCAAGCTGCTGAGGGAGGCAACCAGCCTCAGTGGTGCTCTGTGGAGGAGGTGTACTGGAGCTCAAAGCTCTCCTTTACCTGTAGCTGAAGAAGAGTGTACTGCCAAGAAGCAATTCCAGGAGCTTTGAAAATGAAGCGCACAGCGTTGGTGATCAGGAAGCCAGCCTGCAATTCAAATAGAAATGATGCTGTCAGCTAACTCCTAGTACTTGTAGGGAAGGAGTTTTCAGTGTGCCTTGTAACATTCTCAGCCCTGGGAAAGTCTGGAAGATATGCTTGGTCTGCTGCTACAGTTCCTCCCTCCACTCTCACTGCTAGATGGCTCAGCATCTTTGCTTCTCTGAACTACCCAAGGTACACACAGAGTCAGCTACATGATTTAGGGCCTCGCCACAATTTCCTGTTGATGGCTGCAAATTCCTCACCTTTATTGACAAAACATGGCTCTATTCAAGGCTTTAAATGAGACCTACCAGTACAATGGGGACAGCGTATTTCAGCATCACTGACTGTACGGTGAATCTCTCATTATCCAGGGCTGTCACAGGACGTGACAAAGCCATTTCCAGACACCACCTAAAAAATGAAAAACAGCTTCAGATTTCAGCAACTAAGACCCTAACCCTGCACTTCCTCAGATACAAGCCTCCTAGTAGACCTCATCATAACAGCATTGCACTTGCCCTGGTAAACTTGCTGTTGAGCAAACTCCCCAGGGTCTCCTCGCATGCTCAACAGGAAGGCTCTATCACCCCAATGTGTACTGAAACTCCAACAGGACACTCAGGTATCTGTATCTCCAGTTGACCAAAGAGGTCGTATCACTGGTTACATCAAATGCATGAAATCTGTGACCTCCCTGCATTGTTCGAATTTAGTGGGAAAGTAATAAGCTGAACAGTAATACTTAGCATATATGTGGTTTTATATACTGGCCTAATCTACCAGTTAAGAAGGACAATTGAAGACAGACAGTAAGAGACTTATAGCATTCCCAGGTAATAGAAAAGACACAGCACAGCATATTTGAAAATTCCTGGCCTGGACTGCTAAGTCTCATTCTTAGACGACACAAGGCAGCAACAAGGATGACATAGACAAGCTGTGCAGGCATTGTGCGCTGTATTGAACCCACCTGACATTATCAATTATTGGTGTCTTCAAGACACGGAAGAGACGATATAACTGAGGGTTCTGAGGTCCCTTCTTCACTTCTCCCCTTGGGGAAGGCGGAGGTGAGAAAGGTGGAAACAGATCTCCTGGCTCCAGAACTATGTGCTCATCATCCTAGAGAAAAGTCAGAGAGGCCAAAGGCTGCACAGTCGAGGCCTCAGTGGAATCCTGCTGCAAGGGACCGGAGGTTTAGTCCAGCAGGATCCCTCCAACTGCAAGTGACACAATATGTGTTTGTCACAGTTCCTTCTCTCAGCTCTCAAAAATTCATTAGCTAAACTGAAATGCTTGTGTTCAGGCACATCTGGTTATTTCATGAAAATTGGCATTTAGAATGAAAGTTACAATAAAACCCAACAAAGGTAAATTTCAAGCTTTAAACTTTTTCCAATCTTCTTCAAGCAGCAAAATCTTTGCATAGATCTTGTAATTGATTTGTTAATATACTTCTATCCCAGGTATTTTATATTATCATCTTTTACAATAAATCAGAGGTAAGGAGAAGGTCAAAGAAGACAAACAATTTCTCCGCATAAAAACCAGCATAAAGTAGGAGGTTTGTATGTCATCCTACTGGACAGATTCACTCCACTTATATTTAGCAGCACATTACAATTCCCCCTTGACCTGGAAGAGATGGAAATATGGTACATTGGTATCACATTAGTGTCTCCTGTCCATTGGGTCTGGGATTTCATCGAGAAGATGCAGTCTGTCTAATGAAGCACCGTCCTTGACTGAACTGGAATTTCAAACTATTTTCAAGAAGAAATCAAGCACTCCAGTAATCTGTACACTGGGAATTACAGTATTAGCAAGAAAATCCTGGCAAACATATTGTTACAGGCCAGGGAAATAAGCAAGTTACCTTAATCCCTCTCAGAGAAGCAAATGACTCCTGGCCTGGCCTCAAAGCAATGACGTCTCCTTCTACCAACAGGTTCACAGGCAGGTTGACGAGATGACCATCCCTGTAGGCCCAATGAAGGGACCAGGATGGGGCATAAGGCATGTGAAGGTCAGGGTACATGGAGTCTGGCCATTTCACCTCTTTGCCAAGTGTGTCTGAAAGCACAAAGTGTGAAAGAATTAAGTGATAACAATTCTGTAGGGAAAAATCATACATCGATTTACATCCTGTAGTGGCCATAGGTCCTCCAGTGCTAAGCTCAGTCCTTTCCCATGATCTCTTATCATCTCCCTCTCCCTCCTTGATGGCTTTTCCCCTCTGTTTCCACCCAGTACTAACAACTAAACAGTCATTTTGTATTATAACCTTAAATACATACTTGTACAATGGAAAAGCTAAAGGCTGTCCTTAAAACTGCCGCACTGAAATGAACTGCCTTCTCAGGTTCAAAAGCCCCCGTTCAGACGATGCTCATGCACAGTAATTTATTTCCTTCTGTTCTATGTTGTGGTACAACCCCACATATTCTTCTCTTGTCATCTGCTGCAAGGCAGATATTTTTGTAAGATACTGAAGATTCAAATTACTCCAAAGCACAGACATAACAGACGCCTACCTGATAACACACAGATTGGAAGCACACGGCCACATGACAACTCAAAATAACTATTCTACAGGACAGGCATGAGTAGGACACGATTCTCACAGCCTGTTTCTGCATAACACGGGGAAGACTAGTAAGCTCAATTAGTAACGTACGTGATCAAGTTTTGAGAAAAATCCAATGGGAGGAAAACATAAATGCAAATGAGAGACAGATGAATATGACCTCACCATTTATCTTATCAATGATTGTCTGAAGTCTTCTCTCCACCTCTCTGCACTTCAGCCTCTCTTGACGCCCAATCATGAGGAGATCCAAGAGGAGAAGGAGGAAGAGTGCCAGTGCATTAACTATCTCAGCACCTTGGCTTTGCACAGCAAAACAGAAGAAAGGAAAAAGCAGATGAAGTTTGAGTAAATGAGCAGAATACACTGCCAGACGCCCACAGAGATAAATGCACACCTGCTCGGTTATTTATTCCTACATCCTACAGACTTATGGCTAAAAAGGAAAAGCAGGGGAGCTATAATCATGCTTCTTTAGAATATTGCCACCAGAGAAGCCTGACAGGTTTCGTCTCAATTAAAAAATACCCTTACAAATACGGTCAAGGCATGCACAGGTGACAGTACAGTAACTTCTTCTATGAGCCACTAACTTCTCCAGTTTCAAAATCCTTCTTAACTATGATAATGCCTTATGATTTTTCAAGATGTAGGAATGCTGTAGATAAAAAATATCAGTTTCTCCATAGAACACTCTATGGGTCTATTAGAAGTAGAATTGACGTGGCTGAAGTTTTGTGAAAGGGACTGATAGGGACAGAATTACCACTGTGAGTATGCTAAGGTCTAGATGTCTAGACAGAATGAGGGAGAACACTGTTATGTGAGCCACACACAGTGTCGAGGTGATATAAAACTACCACCTTGCTTCAGTTAACCAGCATAGGATTTTTTCTTACCTCCCCTGTGGCTGGCTCCCATAGCAGCACAGCAGCAACAGCACTGCCAGAAGCATCAGAGATGCACCAGGCCAGTGGAAACAGGAGCAACGGTTACCATGGTACAGAAAACTGCTCCTCCACACCTCCTACAAAAGGAGAGCAGCAGACATTCAGCATTCATGAAATACAGAGCCAGACATTTGAAAAAGCAAAGTGAGAAAGGGTGAAGGCAGCAGATGACACTTCAGGGTGAACACAACTTTGTAACACCCCAGAATATGATACAGAGCATCCCAGATCAGTTATGCAAATGGTACAGCACTAACAGTTGCTCAGCTGGAGAGTCTGAGTGAACACTCTCTGCTTTACTCTTGCTTGGAGGAATGAAAAGGGTCTGTGCCAGGCTGCCCCATTGTCACTAACCAGGCAAGGAACACTTTTAAGTAGTGTGCATAAACACCAGCACTTTGTATTCAACACACATGCCGGACAAATATGGTGGACAAGGGGAGACTGTAGCGCTTCACCGATCTTTCTCTCCACATGATATGGACCCTCTAGGCACACTGATATTAGTAGCTCTTGAAACCCCTAGATCCTTCACAGGTGAAGCTAAGCTCCTGTTAGAGCTAAGCTCTAACACCCAGGAGAGAAGAGCTGAGGGAAACAGACCCTTAGGTAGATTCCTTGCTTTGTTCCCAAGAACTTTAGCAGTTCTACACCTGGACACTTTGCAGTCTGGGAGGGAATACAGCCAACTTTTGTTTAATCTTCAGCTTTACATTGAGAAGTGGGGACTGAGTGCCCAACCTTGTGCTGTTTGGTGCCTCACCTTCCATGAAGTCACTTTTTTCCGTTCTTTCTGATGCCCCTCCAGCAGTGCTGACAACTGGTCTCTCAGGATCGTTAGGGCTTTCTTTGTGGTAAGGCCCAAACTTGAGGTCATCTCATCCTGAGGTGCCAAAAAACCAAACTGTTTAGTGATTTCCTATTTTCTTCTTAGGCTTTTTTCTGGTGGCTGACTGAGCACCCTACAGTGAATGCCTTGCACTCATCATCATCGGTCTGATTCTCCATTTTCCTGAAATCATCTTCCCTCCTGTGAACTTTAGACTGCTGGCTGGAATTAGAGCACTTAGATAATATCAGGTAAACAAACCGGTCCTGACTGTGCTGGATAAATACTTTATCAAAGCACAATACCAAGTCATTTCTGCACAACAAGATTCTAATCAGCAGAGGCTGAAGACAATACAAGGGCTTGCTCAGGCCCGAGGTTACGCAGGCTTGAACTGGTATCAGCTTGAAGAGACAACAGAACACACAGTTATGGTAGAATTTTAATGATACAGGATGGATTTTGCTAACAGTAATAACAACTAAGTAGTAGAATATCTGCAATTCTAAACAAGAGTGGTTCAATTTCCACAACTGCTCATTACAAATTTTGGTTATGAATCCTGCCTCTGTGGCTACTTTGACGCAGAAGCCCCCTGATTTAAGTGCTAGGCCATGGATCAGTTCAGGTGGAGACACGACTCCAGCATCGACTCCTCCTTTTACAAGAGAAAGCACTAGAATTTTAAGTGCTGAACTGCACAAACATACAAGGGAGGCATCTGGGCTTGAAGGAAGCACACAGAGTCCAGAGCACTGTTCCCTCACTGGCCAGCAAAGAGGCATCAGCCCGAAAGGACGCAACCCAAGAGCGTACCATCTGGAAAACACTGCCATAAAGTGCTGGTAACAAGAAAGTGGGGTAAAGACTTGCATTTCTGGGGCAAGACCACAAGCACTTTGCTTTCTTTCAAATCATAGAGACTGCTGAGGGGTACTGTGCGTACCAGATCACTGAAAGGGAGTCAACATGGGAAAGCAGGCAGTTGTCCATGAGAGGGCTACAGCAGATATTGGGAACTGGTCAATAAAAGTTCTCATTTCCATTTCATGTTTTAATACAAACACCTTGAGGGTGTACAGCACATAGGATATCCTGCCCGTTAGAAATGTTCAGGTGTGTTATACTGTTTACAGAGTGCAGAACTAGTGAACACACAGCAGGCAGGAAGCTTCCCCCTCTGGTCCCCCCCAGCATGACGCAGCCCAGCAGAACACAGCTCGGGCAGGAGCTGCAGCTCTTCCTGCTATTGCAGCCACCAGCTCTTCCCAGCGCTGCCAAATCCTCCGTGGTCTCACACTGCAGCAGCTCTGCTCTTCAGGAGCTGCCTGCACATACCCAGCTCTGCAAGGGCTGCTCAGCCACGATCTGCACTTTTCTTCCTGTTTCTTAACTAAGTGGTTTCGAGATCGACATTTACTGGAAACTAATCTTGGACTTCAGACTCATTTGCACTCACAGTCCAACCCAAAACTGTAACATAAGCATCAAGGAATAGCAGATAGACGCTCTTTAAACTGCCAGCTACCACACACACACATTCCCTACCTATCAGGGACAAGTTGAAACAGCAAATTCTGGCCAGGCAGAGTGTAGCAATGCTGCTTTAGCTGCACTTTTACAGAACTAAAAATAATCCTGCTGTAGTTTTCATTCTCTGTGTCAGTTTTAGAAATAGAGGAAGCAGTTCTGTGTTGTTCTTGGAAGCAGCCCAGGTAACATCAGCACAGGACTAAACATGGGAGTCTCTCAAAAGACTCCCAGAGGAGAAGATGGCAGGCAACGGACATGCTGCTGCACCACGGGAGTGCTGCAGCCAGGAGTGCCTGAGAGCAACATGGAGCAAGGCACAGTAAGGTTTCTGTCTCACCGCTGGCCGTTCGGGGCATAGCAAAGCACCCACAAAAACACTCATCCTCTCCAGCACAGGGAAAGCAGACGAATAAATAAGAGACACAGAATGAAAGGAGCAATCATAAGAGGGACTTTAACAGAAAAGCAAACTCTGCTTAGACCACCAAGCTGGTTCCAATGGATACATCAAGAGCTACAGAAGAAAGGAGAAGAAAGCTGCACTTAATGCCACATCTAGTACAGTCACACACTGCCTGGAAAGAGAAACTGCCACATCACAGCAAGCAGCGAGCAGAAAAAGGCAGCAAATCCAGAGGTAACCAAAAAGGTTCCTGAAATACATGCACAGCTGATACTCTTTTGCCGTAGTATCAGTGAAGGTAAGGGCAGCCACAAAGGAAGGTGGCTGTAGCAGGTGAGAAAGGACAAGTGCAGAGCGTGGCAGGGCTGGGGAAGAAGAACGGCAGGAAGGGCAGGGATTGTTAAACACCCATCCTGACACTTAAAACATGGAGTATTTGGCAAAGCAGACAGAGCCAGCCTGGTAAACAAAACACAGTAATAATGTGAGAGGCTGCCTGGGGTGACTCAGATAACCTACTGCTGGTGAGCATCAAGGGAAAGCGCTTGGAAACAGGGAATGAAAGGGAGAGGCGAGAAGAGCCGCCCTGAGCTCCTGGCAAGGGGCAGCTCTAGGTTTTCGCAACAAGAGCTGCCCTGCTAAGTCATCAACTGCTAATGAGGCATTTTTCAAATGCCCTGAAGTAAACCTTTGCATATGGCAAACCTAGGCGCTCTTAAGCTGTCCCACAGGGATCTTTCCAGCCTTTCATCAGCTGCAAGTGCTCTTCCTGCCACAAAACAGGAGGTGAGCACCCCAGGGTGAAGAAGTCACTCACAGGAGGTGTCAGTTCATTAATAAAAACCACAACATTCACATCTTTGCTTTGGAAAGTTGCATTCAAAGAGTAATCCTCTAATTTTCAGGTCAAAACAAAAACCAGCAAGACAGCTTCCCACCCAGCTGCCTTAGCATAGGGCTTCCTCTGAAGAACAAAAAGAAAAAAGAAAAAAAGAAAAAAAAAGAAAAAAAAGACAAAACAGACAGTAAATTCCAGGTTACAGTGAAAGCAAACCCCTGATGGGTATCAGGAGGCATTTTAAAAGGCTATATTTTCCTTTTGCCCATGCCTAAAGGGAAAAAGTCCTGAGGAGAAAATGAGCAGTTGTTTTCTCCTTTGCCCCGAGAGGCTGGAGAGCGGACGAACCTCTAAGTGCACTTAGGGCTCCTCCAGAGCTGACCCCAGCTATCGCAGCCTTAGGCCGAGAGGAGTGACTGAAGCCAGGTAAACACAGGACGATTGCAACCTTCTGCCTTGCAGATGATAATGTGTCTCTTTTAGAGTTGTAATCTGCAGATGGCTGTTAAGGAAAAAGCACACAGTGCGGGAGAATTTTTTTTGTACACGTGATTTTATTTTCTAGAGGGAATAAATGCGCTGAGGTGTGGACTGGACGGGAAGATGAAAAGATGCATGAATGGGCTCCTCTATTCTCCACTTCCAGTAAATATCCTAAATGTTAAATTACTGCTTAGCCTGCCTGCCACTGTCAGGGAAAGGGAATCTGAGCTAGATCAAATGACCAGTTTTAGGAGCTCGTTTGGCTCTTCAGGAAGGAGACAAGAAGCAGCTCAGAGCTAGGAGACACGGAGCCACAGAATCAGTAGACTGTTCTTTGCCTTCTCCTCTCAATTGTGCCCCCACAGTTTGACAGAGTTGGCAAATACCCAATGATCCAAGAGCTTGTTTAAATCTGTAGCCTTGTCTGGCTCACAGCAAAAAAGGTTTCCTTTGCCTTACAGAAGCATTTTCAGATTGATAGATAGGAAAAGAGTGGTTATCTTCTGACTTTTCCTCCCACAATATGAAGTTGCTCCTGAGCATCAGCACCTACTCCTGCAGCCCACCTTCATCCTCACACAAAATCACCACTGGTTCCTGATTGCTTCTCCTAAAATTCCCATCCTGTTCTTTTACTCATAGAACCATTCAAGAACATCTTAAAAGTTTATCAGCTATTCTCACGCTCTCTGCTATCCGATGAAAGACAGAGGTCTTGCTGCTTCCTTCAAGAGGAACAAACAAGCAGAGGTCAGAATGTATATAGGTGAGAAATGGACACAAAATATTAGTATAATTAACTCCTCTTGTATTTTCGTACAGCCATTACACATCCATAGTAACATACTTATTTGTTGTGCCAGTAAATGTTGATATAATATGTGGTGTTGTATCACACATGCCAAACATTTTTTTAAATAATACTGGAGCACAAATATATTCTTTGCTTTACAGAGCAAAGTGGGTTGAATCATCCTCCATCCTCTGTGGATTCAGTCTCTTGCAGAATAAGGGCTTCTCACCAAGACTGTTGTACACTTGAATGTAACTGCCTTTACAAAGATGGTTTAAACAAATAATGGAACAGAAAACAGAAGATTTGCTAGAAGCTTCAATTTTCATAGACTGCAGTTCCACCCCTCCGATTCAGAGTGGTAAGGAAAACCCCTACGAGGCAGCTGTCAGATTGTTACCCTCTTTCCAGGCTGCACAAACTAGACCCCTTTTTTAACACTTCTACTCAATTGCTTTTCAGATTTAAACAGTTGGAGGCGGGAAACTGGGCAGCAGAATGTTATTCCTTTTTCTGAGAGCTATTTTGCATTTCTTAGCAGAAAAAGAAGGCAGTTTTTAATTTAACAATGACATTTTGCAGGCTATTAATCGACTTCAGGGATTACACCTCCTGAAATGTAAGCATTATTCACAGTTTCAAAAACACATGAGAAGGAGTAACTCCACCAAATAAATTTGCATTTAGTACTGCAAGTCAGATTCTTGCTTAGGATAAGGCACAATATGACACACAGTGGGGTTTTTTGGGTCTCATCAGAGAGGATGGCAGACATCATACACACAACAGCACTCAATTTCTTCAGGCAACATTTCTTACAGCAGGCCAGCGGTAGAGAGGGATTTATTCTTGTTCTAAAGCAAATCATACATTTGTGTGCTACAGCTTTGTCCAACTGCAGCTGCTGAGCGCCCAGGCTGCCTGAAATGGCATGGCCATGCTACAGAATGATACAGATGCAGCCAGCAAAGCCAATGTATAGACCATTCTGGGCAAAGGTTTCCCTTTACTACATACATCTTTAGTCCTGATTATGCTTTTTGTCTTTCTTAGTGTTCACCTGGTTACTTTTCAAAAGAAGTCTGATCCCTGACTCCTAGCAAGAGTGCTTCTCTAGTGATCCAGGCTACATGAAGCCTCCACCCTGACACATTCCTACTCCATAGGACGTTCGTTTCATTAAGACTCTGGACTAACCATCAGGATAGCTGGATTCTGTTCTTCTTCTGCCACAGATTTCTGGATGGCAGTGTGAAAATTGGATGCTCCTCTGCACCTTAGTTTCCCCTCTCTATAATGGGACTACCAACTCCATACCAACTGTAGGCATTGTGAAGATGATAATATTCACCAACCCACCTGAACACAACTGGAAAGCACAGAAGAAAGAAGTATATGTTTATAACTGCATGATTCAGGCAGCTCTATCAAGGAGATTATGGCTCTGTGGGGACCACTGCCTTTAAAACTGGACTTGCTGGGAAAGGTACCAGAAGGCACAACGAACACAGCTGTTAAACTTCGTTTAAATGCCACCTGACATGAGGTTGGCAGACACAGCTTAGCTGTTGGTGGTCTCAATTCAAATGAAACAAGCAAAGTCTTCAGCACAGCAGTGCCCAAATTAATGGACAGAGCAATAGTCAACAACTGTCTCCTTCCCCCATCTGCAGCAACAGTATGAATGGCAGCCCAGACCTCCCCCTGCCCCTGGACAAAAGAGCCCCCACAGCTTGGAACTGGGTGCCTGTGGGGGCTCTAGTGTGGATACTGGCTTTGAGGATCCCCGCAGCTCATCGCTAACAGGGCCTGCAGACCTACACTGCAAAGAGACACAGCTGCAGAAGCACAGATCTCTGAGAGATCTGGCCAAAGCAATGCTAATCAGCTGTCTGAATCACCACTGCATTTTAGTGTGAACAGAGTCCATTTTAATCCAGACAATGACATTCACATTTTATGCCCGCTATAAAGCACAGAGTAAGATGCCAAAAGGCACAATCAACCTTTCCATATGAGTAATGCAAAGCCCAGTGCTTTGCTTCTCCCTCAGCTAGTAGCAGTTCAACAGCAGAGGAAGACGCGACCGCTCCCCAGGTAAAAGCTCAGTTTTGAATTGTACCTTCCCTGGTCTGTCTCTCTGGTCCTGTTTGCAGCAGCAAATCCCCAACCATAGTCACCTGCTCTACCAGGCTGCTGGCAGGATGAAGCAGTGTTTATGCAGTGCTTTGAAGCTCACCTGTACTATGCAATTATCGAGATTTCAGTACTGTAATTTATCCAGTTACAGTATTCCTCCAAGTTCAGAGAGCAGTTAGGGATCCGTATTTATTCTGGCTTCAACACACAGCATACTGCTTTATGCCAATGCAGAGCTTACTCCAGAGGATGCTAATCCCCTCCCAGAGGCCAGCAATGCTCAGAAATCCACAGAACTTCAGCACATCTTTCATTCCCCCCATTAGTTTCCTTCCCATCCTCACTTCTTTATCTGAAGACTTTGGGGACTAAAGCTATGATACAGCCTAGCAGGTGCACTGCAAGGCATTTCAAAGGGATAAGGAGGTTCAACAGCTACGATCAAAGCCCACAGAATAAACAGACAAATTTAAGTCATGAGGTAGAGGGGCAGCAAAGCAGGAGTCGGCAGCTAAAATCACATTTGGCCCCTCCTGTTGGTTCTAGGGTTAAATCTGCAGTTTAAAACAGAGCTTCTTTCCACATCCCCTCCAACACCAAGCCATTCTACAGCTAAAATCATCATTTGCTGTTTCACGTCCTGCCATAACCTCTTTCCCCAAAACCTCAAAGCTCTTCATGCACCATCACATCAGGCAGGATGCAGGTTGGGGAGAGAGAGAGGGAAAGCCATTTTGAATTTAAATGTTAAGGGAGAGAAACTTACTTTGCGGCATTTGCCTTGATGGGGGATCCAGAGATCGGCCTGCTTGAAGAGCATCTGGGCTAAATTCCTGTGCCACTTCCCCAGCAACTTGCACTGCTGCTGCCCTCCAAAAATGAGAGAGCAGAGAGGGAGAGAGAGCAAGACTGTGCAGAGCCCAGCGCTGCAGAGAATGAGACAGAAGCAGCAGAGTGAAGCACCAGTCTGCTGATTAATTCAGCCTGTTTCCAGTCACGCTGCATATCCAGCAAGGAGGCGGTGGATGGGGGTGGGGGATGAGGGATAGAAAGGAGGGGGAAAAAAAGGCAGAGAGAAGAAAGTTTGCCCAGGATAGCACCAGATGTCTGTAAGAATGGTCCATTCATCAGATGGAGCCGATGCAGCCAGAATCCCTCGGTTCCCTGCCTGTAGAGATGCATATGCATGCACAGTAAGGGCTGATGCTGACGGACAGGGGTCTGTGGAAAAGCAGATGGCAAATTAGAAAGGACAAAGTGTTATAAAATATACTACGGGGGAAGGAACACCTGAACAGGCAAGGAAAAGACTAGATTGCGACAGAGAGACCCAGGAATACTAACTCCCTTATATAAATCTAGGAGAGACTTCCAGATGACTCCACAGCTTTGGATTCAGGCTCAATTTAAAAATATAAGCGTTTGCTATTTAAACAAGTTGAGATGGTTACAGGTCCAGTCTGAAATGTTCCCTCCCTCTTCTTTTGTTGATAGAGTAAGCAGCAAAAGCCCCTATCAGCATCCAATGTTCATACCTCCTGAGCCTCACAATCTAAAACAAAAGGTTCATGCAAATTTTTCATAGCCCTGCCATCCCTGCGGCTCCCCATTTACTGACACCTGGGCAGTGGCACAGAGGAGGCAAAGGATTAGTGTAGACAGGGAAGGGCTGGCTAAAACAACAGGTAATGGGATAAAAAGGCCTTTGGAGGTGAAGAAGGAACGAGTCTTCTCTCTCATTCTCACCTTTTACAGGAATGTTTCCTTCTCATTGTTGGAGGGAAGCACCTTTATAAGTGGGTTTTTATATAGCTCCTGCTTCAGTGCTGTCCTGATTCTGTCTGGGGCTTCCCAGTTCTGCAGAGCAATCACTAAACCAATTACATTCATTCCACATAGAAAGGGGTAAAGAACTGGCCCAGCCAAGAACCACGTCAATAGCTTGCCAAGGATTACAGCTGGCCGGTACAGAATGGAACAGACAGGCACTGGAAAAGCTTCCAGTCTCAGCTTATCATGCTGATATTCAAAGCTATGATGTGGCTTTGAAGACCACGTACAGGTGTCAGGATTTGTCTACCAACCCTAGCCAAGCTTTTCACTTCCTTTCCTTCCCTGAGATTCAGATGTCTAAATAAGCACAGCCCATATTCTGTGTTTAAAACCAGAAGTATAGAGATTAAGAGGCCTCAGTATTTACAGTAAACCAAATGCAGGCTAGATCTAAGACAACTCCTGAAAGAACTAGTTATCACCTCTGTGTCTGCACTGAGTTACACATCGGTATATAATCTCACAAAGCTCTTAAAGCTGAAGGGAAATAGACACTGCATTTTATGTCACATCAGGAGAAAGTGGGGAGAAAGAAGCAAGACATCCTTCATTCTTCTGTAGGGCATTTTGTTACCTAGACAACAATTTTAAACCGCAGAGAGGAACCAAATGTCCTAATGGCACAATTTTTGCTTCCTTCCTCTTTTCCTGCTAACTACTCACCTACTCATTTCAACACAAAGAAAAAAAGTAAGGAGAAAAAAGAAAGCATCAACAACAATAACATGGGGTTAGAATGGGCAAACCCTCACACAACGTACATGTATCAGCCCCTTCCTATCTCAGCGCTTGCTGAGCTGTTTGGCTGTGCACCTTCTGGAGACTCGAATGAACATCAATGAAACAACTTGCTGGTGACAGTGCAATACCAGGAATAACCCCCTCGTGCTTCATCCAGTTAAGAGGTCCCAACACAACTTTCTTACAGCTCTGAAAATCCAGATTTGGTCATGACCACAACTGGAAATGGATCAAATTGCCTCCTTTTGTTTACCTCACTGTTGAGAGACCTTGCTCCAAAGTGTTTTGTGTAGGGCAGTAATTTGTACTATGTAGCTTTCTTCTGATGTCAGCTGGTATCATAAATTGCATCTGGACAGGCATTTGTGCATTAAATAACAGAATATGCTATCTTTCAAAGAGCAGAAGCTGTAAACTTGAGAACTGAAGATAAAATTCTGGGTTAAAATAAAAGGCTGAGTATAAAGGCAGAGGGAAGGGACTGAGACCCATACAAAAACTGCAGCATAGATGAGAGACGTCTGTGGAGAAAGCATCAGTTTGTGAAAAAGCCCTTGGAAGAAGAGCTGAGGTTTTAGAGAACAGCAGGGAATAAAAACCAAAGATACTGTTACTGGCAAGATGAGAAGAGGAAAAGGACTTGGGCTGCTTTTCAGTCCAAAGGGAGGACTGCAGCTCTTGTTATGCGTCCTGGAACAAGGGAGCTCAGGACCAACAGTGCCGTAGCCGGAGCAATGTGGAGTACGGCGCAGGCTCCCTGAATACACATCTGGGCTCTGGCCAGGAGGCACCGTGCTGTCTCCAGGCTGCAGCAATTACACTGGGATAATACAGTGTTGTTATTGGTAACTGTGGTATGGATGATGTCAATGATTTTTAATAGTTGCGTTGCTGCAAATACAGCCTACATCTAAAGTAACTCAAACTCATGAGCCTCGTACTGTGCTGCGGCAATCAATGTTGCTGTCTGTTTTGGGATATGCTGAGTGGGTCTTGGAGCAGATTCTGTCACCTTTCACAAGTATTAAATTCACTTCAGAAATACACAGAAAATTAAAGTCAGGAGAAGAGGGGAAAGAACAAGATATCAGCACATTTAATTTAAGAAGGTTTTGGCACTGCTCCTAAAATACTCTCTGCCTTTCTCTGCAGTGTCTGGCTTCTGGCAAAAATTGGAAGGCGGCCTACATTACACCTGACAAACTCTGATCCTCAGCTATTTCTGACAACGGAACTGTATTAGCTGACTGGAGCCAGAGGACACGTCTCTCATCCTTCTGAGTGACAGATGTCTGTGCCACAGCAGTGCTCAGAGCCCATCTTCTGTTCCAGGAGTGCTAACTCTTCATCACACACATATATTAGAGCAAAGAGATTGCTTTCAACTAGATTTGGGACTGATGTTTTCACTTGGGTTCATTTTATTTTTAGCATTTTAAAACAAACCTAGCACATCAAATTTACTAGTGAGGTTACACAGCAGGTTAACTTACTCCCTTATCAGCATATATATGTCCAAGTTCTTCACTTTGGAAAGGAAGATGGATTCCACCTTAAAGGGGATGAAACAAGGATCCGCAGTATTGAAAAAAAAATAGGAGCAAACTCCTTAACATCAAATAATATACTACTAGCAAGAATAAAACCATAGTCTTTTCTCAGAATCCAAATGAAGTAAGTTGTAAAATGCATCACTGATACCTATGTATCAGTGTTTTTTATAATTCCTATTGAAAAGAGTGTGGTGATTTTTTGCTTCATTTTAAATCCCCATTCAGAAAGGAGGGAGAAAAAACTTCAGTAAGTCAGGAAAGGAGACTAGGACTTCAGAACTCCATGATTCCCCATAATCTCTTGTGCAGGACACTCTCCTAATAGGCCTTTTAAAGGTCTATTACAATACTGTCCCCTCTGCTGTCTGTCCAGCAATTTGATACGCTCTTCCTGCGTTGTACAATGAAGAATGTCATATGAGAGAGAGAGATGAACCAAAGATAGCAACCTACAGTGAAAGTGTCCCCGCTGTGCTCTGCCGTGGATGCAGCAATGCCAGCATTGGGCTCTCGGAGCCTACACAGAACACATCCCTGTACAGAATGGTAATTGCGTCATCTCCTAAAATGATCAATACCAGATTAGCCCATGACGTCATTAACAAGAGAATAAATAGATAATTATCCTCATTGGAATGTTACCTCCACAGTAATACAGCAATTTTATATAGAACAACACAGTTCAAACACATCCTCCGAGCATACCAGCAGCGAGAGGTTCAGGACTGAGTAAACCCAGGCCTTCCTGGTGTAGCACACTACAGAACTGGAAACCCAGCAAATAAGAAGTCTAGCAGGCAAGTGCAAGAGCTGATATGAAAAACTGATTACCTTTCAAGTCACTTACACAGCTGTAGTAATCTTTTAGAGCAGGTCTGAGTCTAGATGATTATCTGACAGGTACTTTGCACTAATGAACAAAACCCCTTCTTGATGCTGGAAGGGCTGTAAACAAGACTGCAAGAAAGGGATGCACGCAGAGTAACACAGACAGCAGACGTCATCTGGCAGACAAAGACTACAGTGTGGTGGGAAGAGGGACACCGAAAAGGAAAGCCAAGAATGCTCTCTTACCAGAGTCAGCTGAGATCTTGGCACGTATAGTGTTCTCCACTGGTCTCAAACTACCTGTCCCATTTCTGACTGGGATCCAGAATTAGGACCAGTTCACTTTTTTGAGTGAGAAGTACATTTAATACTCAGTAGGCTGATGAAACATGGCTAAAACATAAATGACCAGCAGCCTACTCACTGAAGTAATCAAAATCATTTTACTTTTGGGAAGCAGTAACACGTGCCAAGTTTACAGTCTCCTGTCAGCCACAGCAGATATGTCTTTTTAGCTTCTAAGGAGCTATTCATGAAGATCTCTATCCTTTTTCCTTTGAAGCTCAAAACATGGCAAAATAGCAAGAGACAGATTGCCCCTCCATACAATATGTAGACTTATCTGGCACTTTCTAAACCAGATCTTGAAATACTATCCTGCAGCACTGCCTAGAAAGACATGCAATTGACGAAGAAATACATACACTTATCATCGGGAAAACTGGACTCAGGCAATTTCATCACCATAGTTTATTTAAAAAAAACTTTGCAGCAAATTCAGCCTCTCAAATAAAACCAAGGTAACAGTCCCTAAAGCTTAAGAAAGACAAAGCATATGTGACAGCATATACTTCAGCTACGTTGTTCCACCATGATGCTCAGTCGCAGCCTGCAAAGGACTTACATACTGATACAAGTATAACCCTAGGATTGTGAAGGTGACAGAAGTCTCAATTTTGGTAATAACAAGGCATAATAATGCCATATGGCAACAATTAAAAGGACTCAACATGTAAGTTGGGCATGACCCTTATCACGAAACTTACCTGACACTTCTCCTTGAGGTCCATGGCTATGCAGTTCTGTAAGCATGTCCAGCAAAAGAGGATACCTCTCTCCTCAGGGGAGAATGTCTCCTAGGTAGAGATGAGCTTGGCTACACCTACCACATCGCCATCTGTGGAAACAGAAGGGGAAGCAGTCAATCTCCTCATATCACTCCCTTTTTGACAAGGAAGTGATGAAATTCACAAAATTCAAATTACAGGATTGGTCTTTAAAAGAAGGAGCTGAAAGTGCTTCTAATAGTACCTCAACTCTCCTCTTACTCCGAACTGATCCCATTAGCTTAAGTCCCCCCAAAACTGGCAGCAGTAGATGAACTAACTTCCCTGCAGCTCAGAGTAAGAGTATTATTGCAGCCCTGACACGCTTTTGGGCAAGCCTCCAAAGAAAGCTGACAAAGCGCTGGATTCCACCAGGTGTTGGAGCATGCTGTCACCCACAGCTATTTGTCTTGCTATTCTTATCTAACAGGAGCTTTGTCCAGCTAATCTCTAATGGAGCCTGCAGTAATGATTCTTCCATTTGCTGAACAACACATCCAATCTTTGACAAGACTATGCTGCTGGGCTGAGCATGTATCTGACCACCACTAAGTAGGCCAGAAGTCATAAAAACAATTCCAGATTACCAGGGAACTAGGATTTTATTATAATTTTTTTTTTTAGCCCATCTCCCCTTTGATTGCCAGTGGCAGAAATTTGTTCTCCTTCCACATATGCAAAATGTCTTTTCTGGTCAGAACAAAGGATCTGTGTACATTGCTTTGGAGGATTCCCTTATATATAAACATAATGAGATATTATAAGATTATGCTATGATTGATCTTGGGAAAGTCTTTTTGTTGGTTAGTAACGCTTGGTACTATTTTTTAATATCACACACCAACTCAGGGCTCGGACATATACTTCTCTTATAACCAAACAAACAAGAAAGCAGCTGGATCTGCAAATCAATCCAAACCACCCGCACGTTTCCTAGATACAACAGGACTGGCTTTTGCCAGCTGGGATTTACTACTCTGGTCTATACCATAATGCCTTCTTCAAAGAAGAAGGATTCTGGAGATCCCATCCTTGTGGCAGTCACCTGCAGCATTACTCTCTGTCATGCTACATCATTTCAAGGAAAACAAAAGGCATCCAAAGCTTACTCAGAAATCTCTCCCACACCGAAGAGTCAGATGTCGGTATTTCCTCTCATGCAGGCGAGTCCTGCACCTGCATTCTGGGAAGCATCAAGCATTCAGCAAACTGCTGGTTACCAAAGAACTGCTTGCAGTAGAGCAACCAGCACCTGCAAGTGCCATTTTTTTGGCTGACAGTTGGCTAGCATGAGCCACAAGTCTGGACTCTGCCCTACTTTTCTGTTCTATGACCCTTCTCAATACACACGCACCAAGGGAATGAAGCTATTTTCAGTCATTTCATATCCCTGCCAGGCCAATTAGGAATTGCAATGAGAGGATCAGACAAAGTTACTGGAGAACAGCTGACAAAGAGGGATGAAAGTGGGAAGGAGGAAATCATACTTTTGTATGCTTGCACACAGCAGCTCAGAGCCTCGGTATCTTGCCTTTAACTTGAGAGTGACTTCAATATAAGGGAAGGCAAGAGGAGGTGATTTTAAGGACAAAATGATCACTAACCATAAAAGGGCTAAGAAATAAATCTATGATTCGTCTTACTCCCCTCTGACACAATATTTATTAGTAGATCTACTTAAGGATTTCTGCACCATGCTTTCACTCGTTCAAACAAAAATTAAGTAAGTGCCTGAATTTCTCTGTGGATCTGGACTTCAAAAGTGTAATTATCCGTGACACAACTGGGTAACTGGGAAGCCAAAGTCACAAAAGCAGAACAAGAAAAAACATCCTGGTCTGTTTGTGCTAATCCCATGGAGCCCGTATCACCAGCAGCGGCGGGTGGCTCCAGCTGGAGGGCAGGGGGCAGGATCTGCTGCACTGCCCTGAGTGACATTCTGGTTTAGGCAGCAAAGCGAAATGTGATCCTGAACGCAAAACACACCATTCCTTAAAGTTCAAGGCACATCATCCACATGCTTAGGAACACCACCCTGAAGTCCTTTAGTGCTAGGAAGGAGGATACACAATCAGGGTGCTAAAAAGATGAAAGATTGCTTGGAAAGAGTGAATATGAGCTGAAGCAGTCCATGAATTCCGCAGGCAACGTGAAGATCTGCAGAGATATGCATTCATCCACTCCATCCCTGACAAGGTCCTTGTGTTCTCCCCTCCCAGACTCTTCTGTTTCAGGAATTGCTGTAATTCCCACCACCGGACATGTGTCTCGCCATGGCCCCTACCCAACAGCAGGGACTCAACACGCTCTGGACCCATCCTAGGTGTTTTGTGCACTACTGTTTCTTCCATACTAGAGCATCTGCCTTCCTCTGTCCTCCCTGTACTTATCTCTCTTCTGTTTGCCCAGGCAATTAGTCTCTCATGCCGTCGACATGTTAAACTCTGCCAGACAGCAGGACAGAAATGAAGTGGGACTGCTTTGCTGGAACACGTTAGTGGGCGTCAAGTATTCAGCTGCAGACAGTCAGACATGCCTGAAGTTGTGGTTGCTCTAATCACACACCAGAGGCTCCAAGGGCAGCAAGTTTACTCCTTTCACTTTCCCAGCACACTCCATCCTCCTCAGGATACCTAGAGCAGTCCATGAAACTTGAAAATGGCTGGATGTGGTGTTTAAGTGTCATCATGCTGTATTCAGCCTGAGAAATACTTCCAAATCCCTAGGCTGAGTGAAACCCAACACAGGGTCCATCAAATAAAATAACTCAATCCAATGCATAGCACACTAGCAGCAAAATAACTTTCTGAAAATCCAGTATGCTGAACTCAGCCAGTAGTTAGCCCATAAGCTATATGGAGAGGTCTGCAATGCATGTCAGAATATCTTTATTTATTTAGAAGAGTGAATGAGTTCAGTGCTCAGGTTCCCACGTGTATCTGATACTCAGACCGTTTCAGGTCTGAAAAATACATTCCCATCACCCCAAACTCATTTCTGTTTGGAAGTGCCCAGAGCAAAGAGTAAGTCTTGTAGCTTGATCTGAGTATCAACAAGTGTTTGAAACATCCTTCTGAATAGCAGAAGCAGAGCTTTATGAAGGTCCAAACTTTGTTTGCCTAATCATCTTTCAAATGACACTGTCTTATGCAGTCAGTGTATTTATATAGGTAACAAACACTGTGCTTTCAGAATCTCCTTTGAAATCTAAGGACTTCAAAGCACGACAACTTACCAAACCTCACAACATCAGTATGAGGTATCACTGTTGAAATTTAATAACTAATACAGCATGATAGAGTACGTACAGAACCCAGAAAACAACTATCAAACCAGAAAGATTGGGTACCTATACAACCTATAGACACTTGGAAAGAAAAATGTGTTTCTGAAGCTGCAAGTCTTTAGGGAGAAAAATAAATCAACCTAATGATACTGTTTTCCCTAAAGTGTTCAATCACTGATGCTTTCATGTTATTTACTGAAAATTCCCAACATAGATTACTCTATGAAAAATGATGGGGAGTCTGAACATTTCTTGCTGCCAAAAGTGAATTCCTCAAGAACAGAAGCCTGATCTGTCGCCGAGAATAGAAACACGGGGGAACAGATAATAACCAAAAAAAGCCTTGGAGAAGATGGCTTAGATTAGAGCTGATTGTTTTGATATCAGCAGAACCATACGGTCTTCCTACTCATGAGTAGCTGATGTCTGCCTGATAATTTGCAACATGGGCACATTTGCTGATATATGGGCTTCCAAAGGTGCATCAAGTGATACTGTCAATTGCTCTGAGACCCACTGCAAGCACAAAATAATTACAGCAAGGGAGCTGGCAGACACATTTCTTGGCTTCAGTATCTGCTTGTGAAAAAACTTGTCGAATTTGGGCCAGCTAAACATTCTCTGCTTCAATAACCCTAAATTAAGATAGGGATATGCATATCTGCTTCAGAGAGGAACTGTGAAGTAAATGTAGTAGTAGCTGTAAAGTAAGTGAGATCTTCTGAACTACTGTTGTGTATGCGCTAAGTATTATCAACTCAGTAGTGGTCAAATATCTCATTTGTGCATGGCTGTGATCAGGACTCTATTTCACACAGGCTCCGCTTCCCTTGCCAAATTACAGGAATTAGAGAGAGAGATCTATTCTGCCATGAATCGGGAACAGGATCAAACTTGAAATGAACTTAAACTTTGTCTTCCAACTGACAAGTGTGCCTTTTGGGGGTGAAATTAGTTTTTGTTTAAACCTTACTTGCTGAGAGTTTTCCAATAAAAAAATATCTCTGACTCCTTCCTTCTTTCTTCAGCACAGGACTTGCACATTAGACTTGTTTCAAAGGACAGTGGTGGCTTAAAATGAAAGCTGAGCAACAAGGAGGGAGAAGGGGAGTAGGAAATAGCTTTGGCATGCTTGCAAGAGTCAGACCATCAGTTTACTTGCAAGATTAAGATTGGTAAAACAAGATGCTACACAATCGAAAGAACACATTTATTTTTGTTTTAATTTTTTTCTGGTGAGTTGAGAAGTAATTGACAGGTATGATCAAAAGAATGATCAAACTAGCTTAGCCTACCTTACTGTTTCCACAGGGGCCAATACTGTTTCAAATTACGGTATAAGAAATCTGAAAGATCTTTGTTGTGTTCATTTTTCTTTACTGTGTTAAAAAAAAAAAAGTGTTTGGAAATTAATCCTTTCTGCTTCAGGTACTCTAAGCCTGCCACAGAAAGGCACAGCATGTATTCAGTCTGGATCAAAGTGAAAAATGCAACAAAAGGCACAATTCTGAAAGTTGTAAGGGCCCCTCCAGCTTCTGCAGAGCAATGGGACATCATGTGTTTTGTGGCACGATGCCTTGAATGACAACTAAAACATTTCACAGCAAATGTATGGAACAATTCACAGCAAAAGTGACAGCTGTCATTCATCATCATGATATTGGTTATTTTGGTAACCAGGATTGTATAACTGCCTCCATTAAAAAAAATACATATCCTGAAATGCTAGAAAACCACAAAGAGGCAGCAGCCCAAAATAAAATAAAAAAGCCCATGCTGTATTTATAGGACTTTCTAGAAAATCAATTTTTGCTGACGTACTCTGACTCACAGAAAAAAGTGCAGCTTTTTCTCTTAGTTCCAGTTTATAAATAAGTGTGTTACATGCACAGTTTATAGTAAATCTAGGCAAAAGCACTCTTACACCAGTGTTTGCCATTTGGAGATATTTAACAAATGTCATGCTGATGGGAAAAGTGTTTTCTGAGAGTTCCCCAAAGCAGGCCCAGCACCTGATGACCATTAACAAGATCAAGTTCATACACTGATTCAAAGCAAAGCCAAGCCCTTATGTAGAAAAGACACCAATCGGTTCAGCAGATTCTGTATTTTGGTATTCTCACAACAAGCTCCATGAAAATTTTATGATGAACATTTGTATGATGAACCATGTCTAGAAATAGGACAGTGAGCTGACTCACTCTATTATGAAAGGAAAACAGAGGAGCTCTCTGCAGCTCCTTAAGAACTTCTCTCCACCATTCACTCAAGAGTATTCTGGACAGAGATCCAAAGTACCCCATTTAGTGTACAAATGGTCCCACACATTATCACACATATTAAAAACAGAACCAACCCAAACCAAACCCTGCTCCCTGCAGGCCTGGGGGCAGGACTCTCTTTTCCGCCAACCCCAAAAAAGGACTTGCCTTTTGGCCAATCACCCGTGGCCCCAGCCCTGCTCCTGGCCAGCCCCACGCAGCCACAGGGGTACGTAAACCCTCCCAGCCCATCCCTTGTCAAGGTCTGTTTTTTTGCTTCCAGCATTTTGGTGTTTGGAGTGTTTGCTGTGGTTTCTAGTAGCTAGTTTGGGGAGGACTCTAATAGAAGAAACGGTGGCCTCAGCGATAGAGAGACTTAAACAGTTAGAGCTGTAATACGAAGATTAGAGGAAGGAGGTTTGTTTTCTTGGTTCCACTTGGAGTAGCAATATTGATTTGTTTTGTGACCTAGGCTAAAAGCACTAATGTCTTAATCTTACCATCAGATTAAAAAATGTTGGTAATGTTTTGATTTAAAAGGTCACAGTTAAGAATATTATGTAAAGTGTTTTGATGTACTTGAGTAAAAGACAACAAAGAAATATAAAGCACTAAAGAACAAAAGATATCTTGCATAAAACCAGCATAGGGTAGCTATTTATATGTGTGCCTGTATTAAGCAGGCTTCTTGGAAAGTAAATATAGTTTGCTTGTTAGATTATTCAAATTTTGCTATATTTGAGCAATCCCTGCAATTTTATGCAGTACAGCAGCTGTTAAGTAACAGTTTGTTTATACGGAAACTTGCGTTTCTAAGGAACTTATAGTGTTTCATAGAGATTGTGTGCTACTATACCATTGTATCTCGCTGTGTATGAGCTGTCTGTTCAGCTAGGTCTTTTATTCTACAATTGCTGGGGGAAATAATATGACTTCAGACAAGCATGCCATAGCAGCTTCCTTTTCTCAGAAAATGTGAAAATATGTACTGCTTGGTGGCTGCCTCGGAAGATGGATGGGTGCTTAGGCTCATCTGCTGCTATAACTTTTAAGACTAATAAAGCTAACTTAAAGAAACTCTTCTGTGGCACAAGCTGTCCCTCTGTGAAAACTCAGTCTTAAACGCATAATTAAAACACCGTCCTCTTCTGTTTGTGGGTTTTCCCTTTCTCTCTAGCTATTGCTTGGGTAGATAGTATCATGTAATAAAAACTTCTTGTGTTTTATGTAATGGGATTTTTAGGCCTTTTCTTGTCAATGATGGCCTGTGTTATCCTGATAGGAGAAAGCTCCTGAACAACGAACAAACAGTCATGTAGTGCAATCCAAGGACTGCATGGATCACAGCTTTTGGAAATAAAACAAGTGGATGTGAGGCAAAATGAAGCATGCCATGACCTTGTGCTGATGAAAAGACTACAACGAGGTAGGTGCAGGAGCGGAGCGGGACACGACAGGCCGAGTCGAGGCTGCTATCCAAGCTTGGAGGGGATCTGGGTGAACTTGTTGGGGCATTTTAGTCAGAATTTGGGATCATCCCTAAAACCCTTCCGCGGAGTACAAAACGGCAGCTGCTGTAGCACATTGGGCTCGGCCTGGCCCCCCACGCTGGGCGCTGCGGGGCCGGCCGAGGCCGGTGCCCGGCGGGGGATGCTCCGCGGAGCCTGTTCCCGGCTGCAGGGAAGCCCCGCCGGGGGCGCTGAGCCGCCAACACATGTGGGAGCGCCTTTTTTTTGTTTGTGGTGCTTTTTTCCTTATTTCCTCTCTCTCATCAGCCGCTAGGTAACGCTCCGGCCAGGTGCCAAGGGAGGGTGTCTGAGGGGAATGGTGCGGCGGGACCTCTGCCTCGGGCCTCCCCCGCCATGGCGGGCAACCCCCGGCCGAGGTGGGGACCCCGCTGAGGGAAGCGGCGGGCCCTTCCGGCCCTGCTTCCTTCCCGACGGGACGGAGCCCGGCCGCGCCCCGCCGCCGCCCGGCCCGTTACTCACCAGCCGCGCCGGGCAATCTCGGCGGGGGAGCCGCTCGCCCGCCAGACCTCCCCCCGCGCCGCCGGGGCCGCCATCAGGGTCACTGGCAAAGCGGGAGGCCACGGCGCCGGGGACCCGCGGTGGCACTTCGGAGCGGCCTCAAGAAGCCGGCGTCTGGTTGGTGAGATCCCGCGCGGCCACCCGTACGCCGCGCGGTGATTGGCTCGGCCAGGGTGGCGCGCGAAGCCGAGCATCCGCCCTGGCGGCAGGTCGGGGCTAACCCTGAGGGGAGCCTGAGCGGCGGCTTGGCCCCGGCGGCGGCGCTGAGGCGGGGAGCACGGCCGGCGGAGCGGCGATCCCTCTGGCCCCGCGGCTGTCGAGATGCCGTCGGAGGGACGGTGCTGAGGGGCAGTGAAGTGACTCGGGGGCGAAGGGCATGCGGGTGGGGTGGAGAGAGCCCAAGAGCGGCCCGTGGCCTAAGGCTCCATCCTCTTGGCGAAGGCAGGCCGTGGTGGGTGCCCCAGTTAAGCCAGGATGAGGGAGAAGGGGTATCCCGTTGCCAGGGCTGTGCCTCTGCAAGGGGAGGGTGACACCTGCAGATCTTCCTCTGAAAAGCTGCTTTTGCCGTAAAGTAACCAACTGACTGGACGCCTCAAAGGAGCTGTGAGGTGAATGCCCACGCTGGGTGCCAGATGCACAGGAAGTCGTGGTGGGAAGGCGCACACAAACGTACCAAGCCGGTAATCTAACGGGAAATCTAAACCACTGCAGAATCTAGAAAGGAAATCAGAGGTGTGAGGCAGATGGACCATTTCTGTGCCTCTGTTTAGAGATTTGGGTTTTGCCTTCTGAATTCGTAGTGGACTGTCTACATCACAAAGATGCATGTCCCTTAGTTTTGGTTCCTTCCCCATTCCTGTAATTCATTGCAGAGCTTGTATTATCCCAGGTTGTGATGCAACAGTTACCATGTGATATTTTTCTTTACAAAACCGATGTTCATTAGTTTGCTAAACTACAGATGCCAAAGCCTGGTGCAGTTGTTTGCAATTTTATGGGAATAAATTGTACAAAGAACTTAAGCTCTGCACTGATTTTCCCTACAGATGCAGTTTTGGACAAGAATGTAGTAGTTTGGGAGTGTACTTGATACTCCTTTGAGACAGTCTTGTTTTCACAGGGTCTGGATACACACAGAGTGCAGGAGTTCTACAAGTGTGACTTCAGGTCTTAAATACTAAATACAATCTCAATTTTAGTGAGGAGAATGAAGGCCACAAAACTGGTTTTCCTGAGCTTGTTACCCAGAACAATTCCCTAGAATCAATTAACAAAAAAAAAAAAGCCCACAACTCAAATACACTTGAATGACACTGTAAATGTATTTGGTGTCTTAGAAGGAAATAAAATGGCTGGTCTGGGGAACTTTATGGTGTAATTTAGAGACAGTACAAGGAAGAGTATGAATGTGTTACTGGAATTGTAATAACATAAGATTGTGAGTTGTGCTTAGTGCTGCACAAGCATCTCATTAGTTCCTCTTTGGGTTGTTCCACGCCCAATAAAATCTACTTAATTAGTAGAAGGCTGTAAATAAAAGGTCAGAGTAAAGATACATCTTGAACAGAGATCCGGAGTCTGGATTATTTTGCCTCTGACACTGATTCCCTGTGGGTTTTGAAGAAGCCACTAATAAAACCTGTTTTCACTCACAAGTATGCTGTGTATAGCATTTCTGTCAATGAGATGTGCCGTTATAGGGGCTGATAGACCAGGCCTTTAACCTGTTTGTGCCTTTATTTCCTCCCTGATAAATCTGATCTAACTTCACCTCAGAGCGATTTAGGGACCAGTGCTTGTAAAATGTGTTAAGATTAAGCAGAAAACATTATCAAAATGCATTATTACACGGATGGCTGCAAGAGCAGAAACACCCTTGAATTGGACAATGTTGCTATAGATTCAGAAATAGGGCAGGTATCCGGAGAGCACTTTTCCCATGTATTCTAGTACTAGATGACGAAGGGAAAACTCAAAAGGCAAATGCTGTGAAGTACTCAAATGGCACTAAACTGGTATGATTTTTGGGTCTGAGAACTTTGGTGTAAAGATCTGTTCTACAAGAAAGTACTCTCTTAGGTTAAGTCATCATCCTCTCTATTTTTTTAATATTTCGGAATTGTGAATGAGTGGTCTAAAGGTAAACAAGATAATGCTACTTTTGGATGTTTATAGTTACGTGATATCCTGGTATAGAAAGCTCAGATCAGTCAATTTTGCCTGCCGATTAAGATCACTTCGCATACTTGCTTCAAAATAGCTATTTAAACTGTTCCTTGGGTGCTTTTTTTTGCGTCCTTGTACTTCTTGGAATTGTTTCACTGTGTAAAGGCCGCCTCCTATATCATTTTGGTAGGAAGTGAGTTTACAGAAATGAAATGTCTACTAAAAATCTATGTGCATAGTCTTAAAAAGCTTAATTTCATGCTCACCATGTTTTCAGCGCAGGGATATACTGTCTCCTCTTGGGACCACAACATATGGGCAGGGACGTGGCTCAGTTTGCAGTAAGCTTCCGCCTCTGAATGGCTTGCACTGCCTGACATATCCAAAGGAACTATTTGACCTCCCTGCATGTGCCTTTCAGTCAGTCCTCATCAGTGTGCTGCTGCGGGTAGAGCAGACATGAAAATTTGAGTAGGACCACTTTAAAGCAGGTATTGTATGCAAAAAAAAAAAAAAATCTTTCTTTGCCTTTTTTTTAATTAAGGTCTCTGGCAAGATGTTGAAGTTGCATTTTAATCAATATTTGATGAGTAGCATTTCTGAACAGTCATGTAAAATAATTTAAAAATTAATTAAATCAGTGAGAAAATTTTGTACTGTTTAGAAAAGGCAATTGCTGTATGTCTGATTCCCCCACCCCTTCGCACATTTCATGACAGATGATAGGAATTGACCATATTTCTAATGTGTGTAGTGATAAGAGGAATTAAAAGGGGAAGATTGATACAAAACCTGTCTGAGCCTTAAAAATTAAAAGCAGTAGTTGAGTTGAGTTGACCAATACTTTTACCATAGCTAAAAGGAAGACAGTATTTCATTTTAGCTGAATATTACCTCCCAGCTCCTGTGTATTGTTTAATAAATAAGGGAAATGCATGTAATTAAATGTCTAATTATAAAAAAATAAGTGAGAAGATCCATTCCTCAAAAGAGAGAGATTCTTAGTAATAAACAGCATCTGCTTTGTTTTCCTCTGAACTGAAAGGTAATTGAACTGACAATTCCAAGCTATCCTGAAAATGACAGATGACTGAATTGGGAGTAGGAAGAAAGCAGAAGCCCTTTTGTACTAAAGAAAGGGAGATGGCACACTATAGTTGGATCTGGGTCCCTTTTACAGATTTCTTTCAGAGCTTAAGCAGCTCTGGATGACCCCAGCCAACTCATTTTATTGTTTAATTTCTTAATGTCAGCAATGGCTATTACAGTTCCCAGGTAAAGCAGCGTTTTCTACATAGTCATTTTTATAACCATCTTGTCCTTTCTTCCCTTTGTGACCATAGAAACACATGTGGTACAGAAGCGAATCTGCTTTTATTACGTTCTTCCTAATTCACTCAGCTTTACTGTAACACTCATAGGTGGTTTTGTTTTGGACCTTTTTTCTGCTAGTTTTGAAGCTAGGCTAACTTTTCCTGTCTCTTGGTCTATAAAAGTCAGAAGGCTCCCTGTTTGTCTCACATGGTGATTAAGCTGCTTCACAAGTGCTCTTGAGGTCTGTAATGAGTAAAATTGTGAAGTTGTTTTGGCAGATCAGCTGTTCTGTCTGGGTCACAAGCAGCAACACCTATTTACTGCTCTTGGACAGATTCACAGAAACAGACAGTTGTGATAACATTTCAATACGTATGTGAGAAAGCCAGAGCAGGGCATTAGGAGGGTTTCTGAACAGGAAGAGCTGGCTGATGGTTAAAGCAAGGCTCACAAGTCCGGACCTATGCATTCTGTTCCTAATGCTGATGAACATTGTGGCATTAGTTTATTGTATGGCATTAGGCAAGCCTTCTATGCCTCTGTTTCCCCATTTAAAAAATATGCATATTTATATTGTTTATATGTGTATACATCTATTATATTTCTTTGATATTGTTGCCCTTAACACTAACACAAAGCTGCAAACTAAAATTAAACTAAATCGTCAGTATACAGCAAAGTAGTTGTCTGATTCATTCACTATCCTACTCTCTAAAGAATAGACACAGAAAGCAAATTTGGACAATTGTTTTTTTTCCTTAGCTTTGCTGTCCGATTCTCTGATTAGTACTGTCACACGATGTTCCAGATACAGGCATGGGGGGAAATTCTGTATCTAGACCAGAATCCTAGATCTTGAACTAAAGTTTTAGAGAAACTCTAATAATAGTTAAGTCTTGTAGATTCCATCAATGGGCCAAGGTTGTTTGGTGACCATTTTAATACTTAATTATGAATGAAGGGGATTCATTGCCTTTTCTATCTGTAAGTAGGATCTGCAGGTCTGTTGCATGTGACCTGACTTAAGACTAGCACCTAGATGCTAGGTATTCTCAAGTTATTTAGCATCTTCCTAGAGCACGTCATACTCATTGCTCTTTTGTTGCATCAGGTGTATATGTGAAGCAACTTATGCTCCAAGACAGACTCAAACAGGTAGTAAATAGAATAGTTTTGGATTTTATGGCTAATGTCCCTGGCTTGATTATTACACTGAGGCCAACATGGGTTGACGTGAGGAGAAAAAAGGCAAGAAGGTAATGTTCATGCAACAAATATCAACAGCTCCATTCCCAGCATTCCCTTCTTGCTATGCCTACATTCCAGGCATTCCCCTTTTTGCCGCACCCACTTTATTCCTGCTCATCTCAGACAGAGGTACATAGCAAGTCAGTTCCCCTACAGCTGTCAGAACTGTCTTATGGCATTAAATTTTCAGCTTGCAAGAAAATTGATCAGGGCTGTCTTGAGTTATCTATGTCTGTTCTACATTCCCCATAGCAGATTGTCCGAATTGTTTTCTATGGGAGGAAGCTTCCTCTCTTGGTTCATCCATCAGACTGCTTAAATACAACTATGATACCACATACAGTGTTATGCTATGTGAACCACAACAATATAACGCGAAATCTCAATGTGAAATTTTAAGCATCTTCAGATGTGTTGAACCAGTTAAGGTTTTGCTTTAAAAAAAAAAAAAAATCACTACAATTCTTTGAAATCAGGAAATGCATCAGAGGAAGAAAGGTGCATGTTAGCCATGTATTTTATCACAATTACTGTGCCAGATGCCATTTAAAAAAAATGATTACAGCAGACACAAAGTTCCTTAAATTGGCAATTGTGTATTGTAGTTCATGATGACTGCAGATTCTCATGTCTGAGGAGAATGGGCTTAGGAGCAAATGTGGAGACTACAGAAAGGATGAAGTGAGACATCTTGGAGAGCTCCAGCAGAAAAGCTTCCTCTGCCTGTGGTTGAGCAGATGCAGAGGCTGAAGCATGTGGAATGTAGGGTTAAGCCACATCGTTGTAAGCAATTTCTTTGCATTTCATAAGTTTGTCAGGAAGCTGATCTGCTGTGAAATACCGTGCTGATGAAGCAAGGACTTGCTCAAGGCCAGAGGTTCCTTTGTTAGAGCTGAGATGTGATGTCAGATTCCAGCAACCACCGAGTAGTTCCTACTCATGAATGACACCCTCCTGTTTTATCTTTGATACTGACAGTATCTAAAGTACTCAGATGTTAGATTTCTTACTTTTGATTGATTAGAAGCCTTAAAGAATTTGGCCTCATGCAACTTTGCATCAACTTAACCTCTATGAACTAAGGAACTACCAGTTAAGGATCACTTTGATCTCCACTCTAGCTTGGATTTTTCTTGTTGCAGCCTCTGCTCCACCTGAGAGATATGATCACATTCTGGGCTCTTTCTGTGTCTTGCATTATCACCAGAAAGATTCTGCTGTAGTTAAATTTGCTCACAATGCACGCAGAATATGGAGACCACACTAGCTCATTCTTTCATTACTGTGTCAGTTCACAAGCTTTTAACTTGTGTTTGCCAATAGAGAGAACAGATATGAATCAAAGCTAGAGCAAATATTTTCTGACTGTGAACCCTTTCTAAGTTCAATAGCTCTCCCAGTAGTTCCCAGTTGCTCTTTTGTTTGAGGCAGAGGCCCCTGGGCTCCAATTTAAGCTCTGACGCTTAGTTTTCAAACCACCTTTGAAGTTGCATGTGTTGATGCTCTCAGCAAGTGGGAGTGAGAGGTCACTTTTTTTATTCCTTTAAAAGAAAAGAAACAGTCTAGAATATCTTCCTGGTTAGCATTTAGCTTCTTGCGTCAGCCCTACAAGGAAGTACATTTACTTCATACAGTAGCACTAAGATGGTGACAAAAATTAGGAACGGGTACATCGTATCTCTTTAGTAGATTAGAGTTAATAGAGTTGCTCGTCTGGAGAAGCAGTATGTTAAGACAACATATGCTAAGTTCATGCATTTGCTGTGACAACACTAGACAAAGTTAATCTTCAGATGACAAACAGTGGGAGTTCTGAGTCCTAATAATGCAAAAGTTTCCATAATAATTAAATTCCACTGCAAGGACACAGGCATTAATGGAGCATAGTTTAAAGACTGTGTCAAGATAAGGCACGTATTATCACTAGGGTTTGTCTTCAGTAGCATTTGTGTTAACATAACTGCTGTTACTGATGTTAAACTTCATGTCTTCAGTAACTATTGTCTTTAGTCAGTAGCATGGTATTAATACGAATATTCCAAGCAGCAATTTTAAACCCTGAGTGGCTGCTTACACAAAAATACAGTTTTTAACAAATATTCCTCTGATCTACTTATAGCAAAAAAGTATTTATTTCCCCAGACTGTTCTGATATGTTTAAAAAGGTATCCATAAGAAATGTCAGACACCAAGATTTTTTTCTTACCCTTAGTGCTTCTTAAAATACTCAGAGCTAATCTTAGGTTATACTTTATCACCACAAACTGTCATAGAAAATTCAAGCAATTCCTAGACTACAAAAAAAAAAAAAAATTAAATTGATCCTCTAGCAAAACAATGTCTCTGCTGCCTTTTTCACCCTTGCTTTCAGCTGTGCCAGGGTTCCAGCTTTTGCTGTAGTGAAGCTGCACTGTATTTGCACAATAAGTTGTATATTTTTATAAAGCATTAACTTGTTTGCAAGCTGGGAGAACACTCTATGTTAGTTGGTTTGCAAGCAAGTATATCTTAGCAACTCCTTTATCAGGAATATCTTGCCTTAACACTTTGATCTCTGCTATTTCTAAAATTTGTTGCTTGTTTGATTTTCTAGGACTGCCCTTTTAAAGTTGGGCAGCTGCAGCCTCTTAAAGTAGCTATCATTCAACTGGCAGCTGTTAGCCGTATCTGGCTTTTCAAGTCCAGCTAAAAGTAGCTGCTATAACTTTTCTGAGAAGATGTTATTTAACTTATAGAAGGCTTATGACCAACTTCTAAATCTTCATTTTGAGGTCATACATGAAACCGGAGATTCTGTAAGCCTGTTCCAGGAACAAGTACTGGGGACTTGAGGGATCTTAGAATCTAGCTCGGATTTCATCAGTCTTTGTCATCCTAGATGAATCATTTCTGCATCCTCAGAAAGAACGCCTGGAACATTTGTAAGATCCTCAACTCCTGTAGCTCTTTTTCTCCACCCTTTCTAATTTTTGAATGAAGTATTGTGAGAATTCACACCTTCCCCCAACACCCAAATCTGGAGAAAATGATCTTGCTAAGGGTTTAAACCACAAATTTCATCCAAAAATAACCTCTCGGGAATCTTTATCAAGCTGCTTAAGTATTTGTAACGAGAATGTCAGCAGGCAATGTTTGCAGGGTTTGTAAACCAAATTGTCTGAGGTAGCAGTATATATTCTGATGTTATTCTAATCTTGGCATGGATGAAACTGTGACACCCCCCTGCAGAGTACAGCTGGGGTGATCTGTGGGGGGAGGTTGTGTGAAAGGAAAAAAAAAAAGCGGGGGGGGAAGACAGTGGGTTTAATTGGAGGCTGAAAATATGGATCTCTGTCATAAAACAAAGTATCGATTATCTACTGTGCCTAAATTAGATGTAGCCTTGGTCCAGAATAATCCTAACTTGACCTGAGCCCAGATGTGAACTCTGCAGCGTCCTGGGGTACCTGCTGTGCTTGGACCCCACCAGGGTTTAGGCCTCAGCATCTTTTTGGGGGTGTGGGAGTGGGGAGCAACCTATTGGGGGGGGGGTAACCCCTATAGTTGGCTCATCCTTTCAGGGGAGTGGGAATACGCTTGTAGAAAGCCTCTAGGTCAGAAACAAGGTTTCCTCTCCAGAGCCAGAGGAAAGCTTTTTTTATTCGGTGGCTTTATCGAGGAATCGAGCCCTGGTGTTTACCTAAACAACTGCTTTACTGTACGTTGTAATTAGCCTTTTCAAGCTAGAAGAATGTTAGGAGGGTCATGTAGTTAAACCCTGGAATTAGTCGCCTGTGCAACCTGAATTTTGCCCTCTGTGCATGTTTTAATTGCCATGTGTGATCACGCTGTGTTTTTCCTACAGCCTGGTGCCTTCATCAGCGTTCGGGAAGGATGCTCGGTGTTGAGTAATGGCTCTACCAGCAAATCCTTTACCTAAACCCCGAGTGGTTTCACCTCCAGAAGCCTGTACTCGTGGCCTCCTCCCCCGGGGAGCTAATGCAGCCCCGGTAGAGCACGGCCCGTACCGGAGCGACGCTCGGTACCTCGCCTGCCACCGCTCCCGCTCGCTCCTGCTCAGACGGCGCTGCGCACGCGCGGTGAGTCCTCGCCCTCCCGCCCGGATGGCGCAGGCGCAGCTCCCGCGGCGGGCGGGCCGCCATCGCGGAGGGCGGCTGACAGGGCCGCTCTCGCGAGAGTTGCAGCGGGAACGGCGGCGGCGGCGGAGCAGGCGGCGGCGGCGGCGGCGCGGCGGGCGGGGGGGGGGCCGCGGGACGGGGCCGTAGCGGCAGCCGAGGCGGCGCTGGAGGGGCGGCCGGGCCGGGCCGCGGCGGGCCGGGCAGGCGGCGAGGACCCTCGGGCGGGGCGGCGGCCCCCAGCGCTGCGCGGTGAGTCGAGGGGGTGTGTATGGAGGGCGGGCGGCGGGCCGCCGACCCACCCCCCCCAGCTCCGGTGAGGCGCGGGGAAGGCCCTTCCCGGCGGGGCCCGGTTCCCCTGCCCACCGCGGGCCTTGCAGGGGTGGGGGACATGGCGGCGGGAGGCCCCCGGTGCCGCGGCCTGGGCCCCGGGGGTGTTCCGCCTCCCCCCGCTGCGCTCCGCGGGAGCCGCCTCAGCGCTGCCCCTGCGCCCCGGTGCTGTGGGCCCGGGCTCTGCGGGGCCGGCGGGGGTCGGAGTGAGGCCCCGGGCTGTGGAGGCGTTATCTGCTGGGCGAGACTGCCTGTCGAGGGCCGCGCTCCCTGTTTGGGTCCGCCGGACGGGTTTTGGTCTTGGGTCGTTTCCCTCTTTGCCGTGCGTCTGTGGAGGGTTGGCCGGTGATGGTTATTGGGACTTATTTTTAATATTCCCCGGAAGAGTTCCATAACTTCTGGCCGCTTCCCGAGGTTAAAAGGTTGTGAATACCCTGTAGGCAGGTTAGCATCCATACCTCTCTTTCTCCGAAGACCTTTCGGGTCATGTTTCAAATGTGAGTTGCTATGATAAGAGGGAGACTTTTTTTCTCTTAGCCTCTTCTTTCTCTTCTGAACTTCCTGCTTGAGATTCAGTGTTGGTTTTGTGGGATAAGGTTTAACTTGGCAATATAGTTTCAAATAATCTGCAGAAGACAAGGATGCAGTCTTGTTAACTCCCACAACGTCTGACTCAGACATCTCTTTTATAACCTAAAGAGAAAAATACTCTGTAGAACAGTTAATAACTGTGAGAGCAATTCATAGATAAGTATAGTGTTTAGGGAAGTTCATTCCTTGTTTTGAAATTATTAAATGTCTGTGGTCAAGTGCAAAAATTTGAAGGGTCACAGATTGTTAATCATCTTCAAACACAGTGTTGTTTGTAGTCCATTTCTGGGCAAACTTAGGATATTTGATATGAGAATTTGTGCCATCTTTTATGATGATTAAGTAATGTAGTCTTTTAAGTATTTCATAATACCAGGCAACCTTGTAACATTTGAAGCTGCTATATGCAGTTTAAAATAAGAAAAAAAAAAGTGTCAATAAATAAATTCTGGCAGAGGTGAAGTTTTCTATTGTCTGATAAAATAATTTGATCAGGTAAAAATTATCTGTGCTTTGTGCTGTAGCTTAGTTTTGTAAGTGATATCTTGACTCGTCTTCTAACAAGATATTCTTGAGGAAGTTCGTATGTATTAAGCTAGTAGATCACGAGTAGCATTTATGACCCTGAATGTTCTAGCTTTTATATGTTGATAATTTAATTTACATTTTACCTCATTCATTTATTATGTTATACTTCCTTATTTGGCAAATTTGAATTAGTGCTCTGCCCTTACAATTTTTTCTTTCTATTCTTTTGTCTAGAGCCTGACACTTAACATTTCTGCATGTCTTCCAGATGATGTATCCACACATTTTTCTTTCCGCTACCCTCAGTAATGTTTTGTCCTATAACAGCTGATGAAGCTTAGGATTTGATTCTTTGCAAAATCTTCCACTGAATGTATCTTCTTTCTTCCCTCGCTTTGGCTTTTCTAAACTGTCTGTTCTTCTGTTCCTGCCCGTATCACTTTCCAGAAGAACAGTAAAACAGTGGAAAGAGAACAATGAGAAAGCTCTCTCTTGCTAAAAAAAAAAAAAAAAAAAAAAAAAGCTGTTGGTAAGAGCAGTGTAAAAAGCCTACTTTTGCCTGTGTTTTTTGAAATAGCTTTTGGAAAGAACGTGAGAATTGTCTCTTGTTGGCTACAGGAGGTTTGTATTTATAATTACTTGTATTCCATCCTGAGCTGCAGCACTGTATTGCTAATAAAAACTTACTGTTAGCTGCATCTGCTGCCTTTTCTTCCTCTTCACCCTGTCAGATTTCTTAAGAGGAAGAGAAGTATCTTTCTCCAAATCACAGTAAGGCAAGAGATAAAAAACATACTGATATTCTTAGAAATCTTAGTCATTTCTCTTAGGATCATCTGATAGTTCTTGTAATGGGTATTCATTGTATTCACGTTTCGACTGTTATTCATTCATACCTGTCTTACTCAGTTTGAAGTCTGTGGAGCTGGGGTATTTGCAGTGTGTCCTGTTGCACTGCCGTGTGCCTAAAGCAAATACCTACAGCTGTGCTCTCAGTGGGTAGAGACCTACCACTACTTCCCCAATAAGCTTGTTTTTTCCCTTCTTGTGCGGTGGGTTTGTTTGTCTTTTAATATTATGTGGCTGAATGTCTATCAGAACTTATTTAATAAGATCAGTGAAGAGCAAATGCTTTCTAAGTTACTTAAAGGGAGTTGATGTTCTAAGTTTACCTTTTCTGACATTAGCTGTGTAAGTGTCTTGGTTTAATATTTTCAAAGCTTTTCCCTAATTTATGTGTAACTTTCATGCCTAAACTTCAGCTATGCTTTAGCCTAAAGTCAGGATGGTTAAAGTTTTGTTCTACACTGCAGCTGTTGTTAGTGTTGTTACCTAGAAACATCACTCCTTTATATGCTGACAATATATTATGATGGTGGTAGTAATATGAAGGCACATTTAAAGAAAATTGCGTGATGAATCTCTCTTTCATCTTGAATTGTGCTGGAAAATTTCCCAATGTTGTACTATTGCTAGGCTTAGGGAAATGCCGGTATAAGTTCTTGGAAATGCTGCATCAGTTTCTCTAAGTTGTGTGTTAACTCCTTCAGTTAAAAAAAGTTCTTAGATGCTACTGCAGTACCAGCTAGTAACACTTTTGTACCCCAAAGAAAGGAACATTTAGCAATTGGCAGTAATTTCTTTCTTTAAATGTCTTGAGCTTATAATGTATTCTTTAAGTTGTGCAACTTGCTCTTAAGTTCTTCAGTTTGGAAGTTAGGGTTTTCAAGCAGTATTCCCTTAGCTGATGGTGTTTGCATGCCCATATGATGGTACCCATCTTCAAATGTAGCATTGTGCTGTTTGAAACACGAAAACCTTGCTGCCAGCAATATTTATCCTTTAAGAAGGAATAGAAACCAATGACGTACAGGACATGTAGACAGTATGCTTGAACAACTGTTTGCATTTTCCATTGCTTTATATGCAATCATTCGTGTTGCTCCTTGATATTGTTGTAGTAGTAGAAAATTATAAATACCATCAGTTAAAAAACCGAGAGGCCTGGTTAGAAAGATGAGGAGATGGTGAGCTGAACACAATAGATGCCGGCAAGGGGAAAATGCTCCCAGCGAAGGGAAGTAATTGTTGCTGCTTGTATGAGTATGCTTGTGTGGTGTGGAAGACTGACATCAGAAAGACAGATGCTTTTTCATCAGCATTGAAGCTAAAATGAAGTGTTTTAGAACCATGAAAATGTAACTATGATGTGCTTCATGGTTTTAGTTCTGCATGTCGGTCAAAGCTTGGATCCAGTATATTCATTTCCAGTAGCTGCAGTGGCAGAGGCGGATTGTTTAGTTGCGATCTTGGTGGCTGTTGACAGCTTTGTCAGTCTTGCTGATGCTTCAGCAACGCTGTGTAGGCATACCAAAGAAAACCCCGAGCCCTGTCCACACGGGGACCTCACTAAGCTCGTCTTTTTTTTTTTTTTTTTTTTTTTGATGAAGGTAAATCCTGTAAATACCTCTTCTCATTCTGCCAGTTCCCTGTGATAGAAATCTCAGTTCTGGTGTTTGCCTTGGGCTTCATTATTTATAGGGGAGCTGGAGGTTGGGCAAACACGGGGCTCATGGAATATAAGCATGTTAATTGCTGAACTGCATTTATGTAACGCAGGTTTTTCTCTGAAATGAGAAAATACTATTGCCATCTGCTGCCTTTGCATATAGCAGGGCTCTTTCTGGGCCATAACCGCAGAGACCAAATTAGCAGGTGCGTGGGTTCGCTGGTGTTTGTCAGGTCTCTTCGGTCTTGAATTGCCATTGACAAGTACCAGCTCTCTGCTGGTTCTTCACAGGGGTATTCATGATGGTTTTTAACTTACAGACTGTCTTACTCGACTTTTTTCTGATCCCTTGCCTTCTCTGCTATCAAATGTAGCTGGAGTTAGATTAAATCCTTCTTATTCTAACCTGAGATCAAGATAGAAGCCTTTTAAATGGTTTCAGAGTGTCTATATATGCCTTGCCAGGTTTGATGTCACTTCTTCTCTGGGCCCATAAGAGATGCTGAACTCAAACTTACTGATTTTCATGCTGTGCTTATGGAGATTTTTTTTTTAACATGTTCTGCTGCTCAGGACGCCGGAGTTTCAGGATGGGTGCTTTTGCCCAAACTTTTGTCTCAATGTGATGTTATTTTAGGACACTTTTTGGTAGGCATTTCAATTCCAAGAAATTCCTATTATAGAGGACCCTCAGGATTCTTCTCTGCTTTGCCTAGCTTACTGTATTTAAATTGATATGAGCTGTATGAATGGAAAAAACCCCAAATTATCTGTGTAAGCTGCATCTCCAGCATGGCCTTTCCTAGTGGGGGAGAGGAGTGCGTGGCCCTTTCGCACCCTGGGATGGAGCTGGGGGGGTTCCGGGGTTCTGTGTCCCGGGAGGGCCGTCCCGCCGGTTCCACCCCGCTGTCGTTACCGGTGCAGGAGCCGGTGCCTTCCCGGGAGAGGCGGTCCCGCTGCCGGGCGGGAGAGGGGAGGACCGGCCCTCCCGGGGCGGTGAGGCCAGGGCGGGCCCTGCCCGCCCGGCTCCCCCGGGGCGAGGGGCTGGCGGCTCCTCCCGGCGGGCCGGTGCTGGCCGCGGTGCCGCCTCCCGGGGCCGTCGTGGCGGCCATTGGCCGCGGGACGTGTCACTCGGGGAGCCGGGCCTGGGCGAGCGGCGGCGGGAGGAAGCGGCGGCCGCGCCGCGCCGGGCGGAGGGAGCGGCCCTGGGCGCGGCCCCGGCCATCGATCCGTGCCACTTCCCCTAATGGCCCGTCTCTTCCTCCTCCTCCCCCTCCCCTAGGGCGGATCGTCCCCCGGCCTCCCTGTATGTGAGAGACGGGGCCGGCGCCTCGGAGGGAGCCGGGCCGCGGGAGGAGCGGAGGCTTCGGGGAGCGCTTCCTTCCCAGCGCCGTGCGCGGCAGCCCCAGCATGGAAGCCATCGCCAAGTACGACTTCAAAGCCACCGCGGATGACGAGCTGAGCTTCAAACGGGGGGATATCCTTAAGGTAAGTGGAGGGTGCGGGCTCGGAGGTTCCCTCTTTCGCTCTCCGCCTTTCAGCTTCTCTCCCGAGTCTCTTCCTGTCCGTCAGACCTGACCCTCTTCTGCGTCCCCAGCAAATGCCATCTCCCGTTTAACAGGGTACCTCAAGATTTCTTTAAGAGCAAGGAGGGGGTGTTTTGTTTCTGTGTTAAGCATGCATCCAAAAGTCTCTCATTTATCTCTTCTGAGACTGGAATATTTGAAAACTTAGTCATGAACATGGTAGCAAAGAAGCAGAAGTACAGGATAACCTCTACACTAAATTCCCTTCTACAAGAGGAAACCCCTTAAACTAATCAAGATCAATTTTGTATTCCTTTCCTTTGCCTCCTGCCAAGGATTCCAATATCAAAGAACAGTGATTAGATTATTTCTCAGTAGATAATCTTTTAGCATCAGGCTGTCAAATATTGGTGCTGAGTTTTATCTTCAGTCCTGATGAACTCGAGTGATAAGCTTGTGGCTGAATATTTAATGGGTCTGTGAAGATATAAGTGGATGTTGGAGTGCATTAGAGGAATTTTGGTCTATAGTTCTTTCAATGTATCAAAGCCTTTTTAGGCTTCATCTTTGCTATATTAAAGGAATTTGAAAAATACTTGAATTTCTAAAACTTTATTTGAAAAAAAAAAAAGGACATGCAGAACAAGCCCAAAATTTTATCTGGGGGACAAGTAAAATATAGTGATTTGGCTTCATTGAAGCATAGCTCTGAGCTTTGTTGCTTCCAAGTAATACAAAACATATTGCAGAATGTTTTAACGGAGTTTCATTCAGAGTCAGTATTTCTCCATAAATGTATAAGACGGACTTTACCTTCCTAGAGGGATGTATTTAGTATTAAAGTATTTTAAGCTGCTGCTTTCTAAAATGCTTTGAGTAGAAACTGTTTCGAGAGGTGCCTATTCTGCAGATGCGAGGCTGTATCTTTGTGTGTGCTGACAAATCAAGTCCTGCAGACCTCAGTGGGATTACTCATCTGCTCAGAATTTTTGCCAAGGAAGGGTTGGATTTTACTATTTTAAAATAAGTTGGGAAAAACAACCTCTGTGTGTAAACTTAAAATGCATCTTTTATAGCTGATATTTCAATAACATAACTGTGGCTTTGTTAAAAGTGCAGGAATATTGTGTGGCCATCAACAGCTAAAGGTTGCAAAAATGCATCCTGCTGTGAGATTGTTAACTTTTAAAATAATGTATGTATCATACATGCCAGGCCCGTAATTGGCCTAAAAATGCCTGTTAGACCTGTACACCTCAATTCCAGTGTTTATGTAAACTACCAGAATATTTCCTTTTGCAGTTTTTAAACATCCCAGACTGTCAGTATTTTAGAAGTCTTCTGTGATAATCTTTCTTTTTCTTAACCTGAGCTGTATTATTCTATTTTGGGTTACTATTAGCTGCCTTTAGCTTTTGTAGTGCATTTGAAGTAGAACACAGCTGAAATAACCTTGTAAAAAATGCTGAACAGGAAGGAAAAATATAGTATGATGAAATATAGTTTATTTTAAAGTGTATTTATAATTATTTTTGTCTAGTTTGGTATAGGAGTTTGCTGAAGTACATGAAAAAATGTCTTGTAAAATTTGTGTTCATTTAAAATATTTACTTCTCTAAGAATTAAAGGAAAAATAACTTTTTTTTAGACTTTTGAAAGTTTAGTCTGTGCTAAAACTTTCAACTGTGTACAGTGTCCCAGTTGCTAACAGTAAGACCTTCTTGAGTCCTTGCCACTTGATGTCATCCCATAGATAGAAATTTTGTCACATGGTGGTATGTATGCTGTTACACTACAGTAATCATTGTATTTTTCCTAGAATACAGAGCGGGATTTTCCTACTCTAAGGATGCAGCATGGTAAGGTTCAATGTCTAAAACTGGCAAATTTCAGACAAATAAGCCAACAACAATTAGAATTGTTACAGTTCACTTTACTCAGACTGACAAACTTGTGGCGCGTTGTCATTTTGAAAGTCTGGTTCACTTCAAGTGTGTTTCAGGTTGTGGAAATTAATTTCTGTCAGACAAGCCAGATCTGTTTTATTAGTGCTTTGCTCATGACAGAAATCTCAGGGTATCCCATTCATGTGCCTCACGTGATCTGTCTTATTAATCCGGTCAGTCTTGCTGCCCTCAAATGAATTGGGAAGAGAAATAAACTTGTAACGTGTTGAATGCACCTGTGTGCCTTGCTCTTTAGGTATCCCTTGCTCAGATGTACATGTAACTTGATGTGTAGTGAAGACTTCTTTAAATCTAGCTATTAGATACCTGTCTTGGTGCACCTCTGGAAAGTCAAGTTAGTTTGATGGCATAACATGATGGCAAAAGATTGTTTCGCAGAGAAACATTATACCTCGGCCACACTAAGGAACGAACAAAATTTATAACGCTTCAGTTCCCACCCTTTAAAAGTTCATGTTTCTCTTTATGGGGAGAGAAGGCAAAGATGCACCCTGTCTGACTCCCTCTGACTTCAGCAGATAACTTGCCTGTGATGTCATGGTGCCATTACTGCTGCATACCCACGTATTCGGGACTTGATTGAATAGCATTTGAAGTGTAGCCATTAAGCTGGTTGTTAGTAATCTTGTGGCTGGTTTCCAAAAGTGAGTGAAGATAGTTGACCTTTGGCTTGCAATTGTAAAACAGCTGAGTGAAGAGGAAAAGTGCTTGGCCTTTTCTTTTGTGGGCACTATATGGTAAAAGCTGCTTCTATGATTTTTGTAACCCTGGCAGTATCTGCATCCCCTTACCCTTTTGTCTGGTGGTCCTGTAGCAGTGTGTGGTATTGCCATGCAGGAGATGCAAACCGACAGCTTTAAACTTCTTAAATACACTAAATACTACCTGCTGAGCCTTTTCCAGAAAAAGGAAAGGTTGCTGCTTCCTTACGTGTCTTCTGATTACAGTACAGTGCTGCAGCTCTCAAGATCACTGTTTTCATGTGCTGGTGGTTGTTTCACAAAAGCTTGTTGGTGACTGGCATCTTACTGGGGGCGTGAAGATAACCTGTCCTGTTATTTAAAAAAGTGAAAAAAGGAAACCAAGGGGTTCCTACTTGAAATTTTGATTTACTGTTTCTCACTTTGAATAGCTGGTGATTGTCATGATGCTTTTTCAGCCTTTTCCCCTTTCACTTGCTGTATTTATTGAAGTTGGCAGTAGTTAACTTCAGTCTCTGTCCATATTTGTTATTCAGGTTTTATGTCCCCAAAATCTGTTGTATTTCTAGCAGCTTCTGGTTTTGTTGGCCTTTGTGCTAATTGGCAAGTATCCAGAACTAAAGTGTGTTAATACTTGCTGGTGGTTTGTCAGGAGCAGGGGAGAAGGGAAGAAAAATCTTCATTCTTTGTCTCATCTCATCATTTCTTTTCTCTGTTCCTCCTACACCTAATCTGAAGTGTACAGTTAATACCATGATGCTGCGATAACTGTTTCTGCATGCTTAATGCAGAAGCACTAAACATGTTTATGGATATCTTGAATGTCAGAATTGTGGTGGGTTTTTGTTTTTTGTTGTTTTTTTTTTTTTTTTTTTTTTTAAAAAGCTATAGACCACTGCTTCGTTTCCTCTTTCTCCTCCTTCTGTTGTAGGGTTGGGGCATAGCTGGAAAGTGATCTTCTGAAGAACTGAATAAGTTCCTGTTCTCAGTAGTTGTCAGTATAATTAATTCAGGGGGACTTAGAGACGTTTTTATGAGTAAAACTATTCAGGTGGTGTTTTAAATAGTGGACCTTCATAATCTTTAATTTTGGGATTCTCACTTTTGTGTGACGTGCAAACCAGCTGCCCTATATGCTAAAAGAAGGAATTCCTTCGCAGGGTTTTGATCATTTGACAGTTTTGTTCAGCAAAGTCAAGGTTGGTTTTCTTTTCCCTACTCTGATCATGTACTTGACAGTCGGTGCAGGTTCAGTTCACGTGATTGCTTACCACCAGACTTATTTTCTTTCTGTCAGCCTTTAAGAGGATTGAGCGTTTGCAAACAGTTGATGCTGAGATGGCGTTTTCAGTTCCTGCATGAAAAACATTTTTCTGTGTCTGGATACAGTGAAACAGTTTTGAATAAAGGGAGGAGTATGGTAAGCAAGGGGAGCACGATCTCCTCTTCTTCCTCATCCCTTGTCTTTGATTTCACCTGTGTTGGCTGTTATGTCATGGTGTCTGCTAGAGCAAAGAAATTCATGGCTTGCTGAAGAGTAGTGCAAAGACTTCCTCTGTTTTGGGTAAAATTGTCTTCACTCTTATCCTTCCTTTCCTTTCCTCATGCACCTCCTTCATCTTTCCCCATTTTTTAAAGGGGATGGACTCAGTGTGATCTTGATGTTTTTAATAGTGAGAAACAGTTTTCTGAATTAATGATTCAGGCAAATTGCAAGCACTGTGCGCTTTATAGTGAAATAGGTCAAATATTAGAACAGGTTGCCCAGAGAAGCTGTGGAATCCCCATCCTTGGAGATACCCAGCCAAGTCCCTGAGCACTGTGATCTAATTAGGCTTGTTTTGAGCAGGAGGGTGGAGTGGGTGACTTCCAGAGGCCCTTCCAGTCTACGTTATTCCGTGACTTAGCTGTGAGTGTCAACTCTATCGTATGTGATGGTTGATACACTTAGGTCATGTTCCTTGGCTGATGGCCTTGAACAAAGATGATATTTTTCATCAATGTGTGATCGATATTGCCATCTAAGAAGACGAAACTGTCAGAAAATTAAAGATACTCATAAAGACAAGTACAGTTATCTCAAATGTACTTGATTTGTCGTTCTGGCAGTTGGAGATCAGTGTTACAAAAAGATGCTGCTATGAGAGCTTGCATTCTTCTGTCTGCCCAGCTATTCATGGGTATTCAATGCCTATGTTTTTAGTATGAACTTCTCAAATGTTCTTCCTCTTATGTATGATGGTTATCTGGAGGAGGGATGTGTTTTATTAACCAACTGTTCTAGGCATTGGGGGGAAGGGTTGTGGGAAGGAACTACATGACCTCCACAAGGTGCATGTGCCTAAAAAAGAAAATGCTCATGTTCTGTATTGTGAAAGAGTCTGGACCTGCTTAGAGCTGAGATTGCATTGCTGAAGGTGTCTGTGCAGAAGCATAAACGTGGAGTATTCCAGACTGAAGGTGTAAAGTGGTGTTTGAAAGCAAGGAGTAAACACATTCCTTCTTAAAAATGGCATCTTTGTTTTTATTTAGTAGCTATTTGTGCTGATTATTTAAACTCGTCACTGAAAGCAGAGAAGAAGTAGCTCTTGTGAGCTGTGTGCTACCTGAAGCCTAGTGGAGTTTTGAATGTCAAACAGGACACCGATTAAAGCTAGTGGTCAGCTCAGCTAATTTTATTATATTGACTTAACATGTATTGCATTCTATTATAACCGTGGAAATGATGCTATGTTGAAGCTCCAGCTGCCTTTTGCCAATTTAATAGAAGTGCTATTGTTACAGCTTCTCTGTGAGGTCCACCTTTTCATAACACTGGTGTGACAGACTTCTGAAGAGTGTGAGCATAGACATATCAGCAAATCAAATTTTGTCTTGCTAAATTATCTATCTGCTTTGTTTAATGTGTGTCGAACTGCAACCAATCTGATGTGCTTCTGTTCTTATTTACTAGCAACACAAAAATGTGTTGAACCTCTTTGGTTCAGTGACATGTCTCGTGATAACTATCTGATGAGAGAATGTCTGAGAATTTCAGGTTAATAAAATCTGTTATTCTGAGGGACATCCCAGGTGTTAATGGGCTACCTTTAATTTAGAGGTTTTTTTCGATGGAAATGTAAAGCTTGATCACAGATGGGGGAAGAAAAGACGGATTATGACTTTCAGTGGCATGTATAAAGGAATGATGCTGTCATAAATGTAGTATTCATAGTTTTCCAGTCTCTATGCAGAGCCCTGCTGATTGGGGGGGGAAAGAGGGATCCTGCCTGTAGTGAAATTCAGGCTTTTCTGATTTTTTACTCTAACCGATAAGGATCCAACTAAGCGAGAGGAGATAAGGAATCCAATCTGTCTGTGTATAGCTCAGCCTGGCATAAGCAGTGAACTATATGACCCCTTGGTAAAATCCCTTGTGCTTTAAAGTTGCCAGTGGGTGTATACCAGAAATCAATAACTAAAGCCTAAACCTCAGGAAAAAAAAGCACTGGCAAACCTAATTCTGTTTCTTTGAAAATTAAAGACAATTAAGCATTAGTCCCTTAACAACACTGGAGACAAAAATCTTATAATCTCACATGGAGCAAAAAAGGAATGTAATTTACCAAATGTGATGAATTTTACAATATAAATCTAAACTGGAAGAACTACAAAAGATAACATTAGGACACTTTCACGGTTGCTGTGAGACTGAACTGTTGTATTAATTTAAGGCTATTATACTGATGATGCCAGATTTCCATACTTTACTTGACAGCAGAGTGTTGTTAAAGCAGTAAGCAGAACTGAGAGGAGTCTGTCTCACCTCTCTGCACAAAGAGAGGATTATGGGGATGTCCGCACTGCGTAGTCAAGAGATGGGACTGTATCTTCTGTAGCTATATCCAGGCTAACTTTCAGGTAGCTGGAATAACGATAACCCATTATGGAATTCAACATGATTTACAAAACTTACACAGGACTGTGGATGATTTACTTCATGCATTAATGTCTGAGCTAGCTACCCTGGAGGCCTTAATTCCCAAGACGTGTAGCAAAGAACAAGCCTGTTTCCCTTCTTTCAGTGCGGGTGGGATAGGTGCTAGCCAGAGAGATGAAGCTGTGACTTGTGAATGTAATGTTTAGGTAGAAAGGTGGCCAAGGAAATGCATTTTTTCTTCCTCTGATGCCTAATCTTAAGGACTTAGAAACTGATCTTTTGTGTAATAATCCATGTCACTGGGGCACTGGTGAGAAGAGGCACTAGGTCTCAATGTTTTTTATTTTTACTTGCTTTATTTAGCATTTTATTGGGAAAGCTGCCTTTGATCTCTGACATTTCCAGTTTTCTCTGAAGATTCTGTTAAATTCAAAATGCAAATGAGTAGGGGACTTGTATGCATTCTGCATTTCTACGCAGATCAGCAAACTGATACTGCAGTAGTTTGATACACAAGTTCTTATCTGCAGCTTTATCCCACAGCAGTTCTTGCTCTTCGTTTCCTTTGCTGGCCCTGCAGCAGCAGTTAACGTTATCTCCCAAGTCGGGCAAACATCACTGACTAGAATATACGCAAGGAAATAAAAATGTGTTTTTTTGATGCTTTGGGCCTTGGGAGAGAAAGTACGATAGGAGAATACTATCGATTTTTTTGTTATCTACAGTGTGGGGAATGCTGTATAAAGTTGTTCTTTCCCTCAAACATCCATATCTTTTTTGATGGAACAGCAGCATCGTTGATCTCAATCTGCCAAGCTTCAAGCTGCACTTTGTTTGTCACGTTCTAGGCTCATGGCCTGTTGCTGAGTATTTAAAGCGCTGCTCATGAGTGGTACGTGCCTTCAACTTTGAAGTCATCTTGTAACACCTCATAAGAGTAGGTGTTCAAATGGAATAGAAAAACGGTTGTGAAGCAGACTGTCTGTGGTGAAGCCTGAACTTGTTCCCATGTCTTCTATGCATGATTGGTGCCACCATCTGACAACTCAAGTGAGAATTGGTTTAACAAACTTTAGAATGTGTTTTTTCGTGGTGACATGTGTTAACACATGGGGTTGTACAGCTGAGCTCTAATAGAGCAAAAAGTGAACTGACAGTCTCCAAAACTGCTCATGATAATTATTTTTAGGATATTTATTATATTCCTGAAACCCAGATGCTCTTCTACAATACTTCCTGATTAGTTACTAGATGCATCGGAAATCTGCATTTTAAATGGTTGTGTTCCTAATTTTCCTCAGACTATTTCTCTCTCTACTAAAATAATAGTCTTTTTCTTTGGGTACTAAACAAAAGCCCATTTAAAAAAGTCTTAAATATCTCAAAGAGCCTAAGAGGGTTTTTTCCCTTAGGGAATGATTGCTCACTTGGGTTTCTGTACCTGATCTTGGATCCTTTTGTCTCCAGTTTTTTGAGGTTATGCAAACAAACAGACAGTCCTGTTATTGAAGATTCATCAAATTGGTTGGTTTTTTGGTCGCTTGGGGGCAGGTCAGGATGGTGACTGGAATAAGGCAAAAGTTAGGACAGCTATTTTTGTCTCGGAAGCAGATTGTCAGCCTCTGTAGAGTAATTAATTTATAACTGTGATGTTCCAGCGTTACTGACCTTTATAAATAAAATACAGAAAGAGAATACTTAACAGAGTAGATTTATTCTGTTTGTACCTGCTGAATTTAGCTTCTTTGCATGCATTCATGTCAGAATGCACGCTTTGTCGTGAGCTGCTTGTTGGCTCCACTGCAGCTGGACCTCATGCAGAGAGCAGAAAGCATTTATTTTTTTTCAGTTCAGCTGAACTGTAATTATACTGTTAGTCTCTAAAACCTCTTATTTAAATAATTTGTCTCTGGAATTCATGCTTACTGCATTGAGCCAACCTACTTCTTGCTGTAACTTGTACTAAAACTCTACAGGTTTACATGTGGAGGAAAAAAAAAAGTGCTGCTGTTATGCAAAATTGTTTCCCTTGGGAGGAAAGGGGGGAATTCTTCATGAGTTATGTATGAGCCAGCAGGTTCCACTAATCATAGCAGCTCTGCTAGTGCAGAAGACTTGTGGTCTAAGCTAGTCAGCCCTCTGGTTTGTGAGAAATTGGCACAAAATTTTAAACCATGCAACTCTTGCTGAGATTGAGTATGTTTTTCCATTATAAATCCTTATGTGCAGTCAAATTTTGAATATTCTTTTGTTATCTACACTTCTTTAGCGTAAATATGAAAGTGATATTTTAACTGTTTGATCTTGCTTTTACTTTCTGCTGTTAACAGTAGATTTTGGTCTGCTTGGAAAGAGCTATGCTTAGATTCCAAGTTTGTAAGTGAATTTATTTCAGAATACTAGGAAGGATTTTAAGGTGCAGAAGTGTGCGTCTTTCACTAGTTCCTCTGGAAAATCTGCCACTTCTATGTAAGAGGTATTTCCCTGAGATCCTGTGTTGTTCAGGTCTCGAGTTCTAATCTTTACTTCTACTGGGGGCATAACTAATCAGGAAAAACTGCCAAATACTTTGGGGGAAGTAGGGGAGAAAGCAAACAAGTGTTTAGAGTGTGTCCTACAGTTGCAGAGGAAGGGAAGAAACAAATGCAAGGAGGAAAATGCGGAGGAGGAAGTGGCAGCTGTAATGGAGACAACTACAATGAAAACTTTTAAAGGTGAAACTTGGCATTTAAAATATCATTTTTCCCAATCTTTGCCTACAAACAGTACTTGAATTCTGGTGAGAGGAACATCAGCTTGACAAAGGTCCTTGTTGAGGCAGTATCAGGAAAACCTGTTGTGCGTATATTCCACAGCTAAATTTTCTATTTCTGTAATGTTTTGCATGTCCTTGAAGAATACTTTGTCAAGACCTATCCTTAGCCCTGGAAGTGATAAAGCATGGACTGGCAATTCAAGCTTTCTTCTGACCGCTGGAATGGAAGAAGCAGAAGTTGCTTCTGCTTCCTCCTTGCATTCACTTCTGTTTCTTAAAATATATTTTGCACCAGTGCCTCTGCCCTACCTCTAATGAAACTATAGTTTGTCGAAAGCTGATGTGTGGCTTTGTCTGTTTTGACCGTTTGTACCAGGGTACTTAAACCTTCTTCCAACATCAAGCTGTCTTGATGCTTCCTTACTCCCTAGCAGGAAGTGATACATTCCTTGTTTGGCTTTTTTTTTTTCCTGAAAATTGCCTTTTAGGTTGAGAGTGTAACTTGCTCTATGCCAGGATGAATAGATGAAGACTGTTGTGATTTTATGTAGGAAGACCCAGGTTGAAACTAACAACTGTCTTTACAGGGTCACAAAAAATAGAGTTAACCAAAATGATTATAGTTTACCCAGCTTTCCTGGCTTCCACCCCTTCTTTTGCAGCTTGTGTCTGGAAATCTTGCAAGCTGTTACTTTCAGTTTATTTAGGTAATGTAAAAAGAAAGACCTTAGGTAAAAAGAGGCTTCCAGTGTTTCTGTAAACTTTCTTACGTTTTGTTTTCCTTGAAAAGCTTGTGTTTCATTCCACCTGTGTCTGGATTGCAAATATCTGCATGATGCTGCAGTAAGATTAGGGACACTGTTGATGCTCTTTGCCTTCTGAGTAATAAGTTTCTCCTAAAGCTTATTTGTTGAGAAGAAAAATTATTTTTCAGCTTTCAAAAAAGCTGACGTTATTAAACATAAGGCAATATGTTGATAAAACGGCCACTGTACAGCCTGGTCAGCTACTGAAATCTACCCTGGGTGACACTTGGGAGTTGCAGATTAGCGTCCTGTGGAAGCGTCTGAGCTACCCCACGAGAACTTAGTTCTAGGCCCTTTTGGGCTCCCTAGTTTAAAGGCCTCACAAAGCAAATACGATTATACCATTTTCTTAGTTTACTTTGAATCTAACTGGATTTAGCTGGTTTTGTTCAGGATTGCAGTCAAAAAATGACAAGTCTGGCCATACCTAATCAAACTCTTGCAAAACCAGCTGCTTTCCCTCAGTCATGTTCCCCAAAACTCCTAATTTACTAATTGGGTGGTGAGGGGACATCATCCAAATGAGTGGAGCTAGCTCTCATGTCCCAGTGCAGGGAAGAAGGAACGCTGTGGGAGCATGCTTGGCTTTGGCAAGGTTTTTCAGCGCTATCATAGACAGATTTGAGCTGACCTTTTACACAGCCCTTGTACCATGTTGCCTGAGTAGCCTTCTCCTACTCGCTGTTCGTTGCCACAGATAATATTAAGTTTATTATACCTTTATAATGGATTATGCTTTAGACTTTTTCCTGTGGAAGTAAACTCTAGCCTTCTTGATGTTAAAATACTGTCATGTACCATTCTGGGAGCAATTCCCATCTGAAGTGAATTATATGCCATTTTTATGATCAAAAGTAACAGAAAACTCTTTATGCATGTAATGTTCCTCTATTATTCTCTGAATATCTGTACTGTTTGCCATTAGAGACTGGGCTAGATGGAACCCTTGAGCGTTGGCTGTATTGGATGAGATATTTAGCACTTCCTCCTGGTGTAAGGCTTTGGCTTCCTATAGCCAAGCTTTAGTGTCTGTCTCAGCTGGAGGCTGTATTTGGACTATGGTGTTTTAGCAGCCACTGATGGCCACACCTTCTGTGCATCTTTCTAAACCCGTTTTGAGTCCATCTATACATTATAGCATTAAATTCCCATAATGTAAACATGTACTGCGTGGAAAAAGTTATTACCTTTGTTGGTTTGAAACATGCTACCTGGGAATTTTCTTGACCTCTTTTTCCTCTTCCGTCCCCCTCCCCTTGCAAGAGACAGTAGGAAAACATCTCTCCCTGTACTTCTTATGGGGAGAATAGATTTGCAAATGTCTTTTTGTCTTTGTTGCTTTCTTTCCGAGAAGAAAATTGGGCAGTCTGATCTCCTATAGTGCAAAATACGTTACATATTTCGATTTATCCTTGTTCCTTTCTCAACTTTAGTTCATTTTAGTATTTAGTATTTTTTGAGATGGGTTGAGTGTAGGTACTCAGACACAGAACACAGTACTGAGACACAGAACAGATTTCAGTGTCAAGATACTTGTTTTGATTCTTTCTTAACAGAATATTAGGTAATATTTCTAATTTGTTTTCAGATTAGTACCCCCATGATTCCGGGATATTTGCTGAGGAATGAAGTTTAAAACCTATAGCTTCATATAGTTGCAGTTCTTTGGGGTTCTTGGTTGTGTTTTTCCTCATGCATGTTATTTTGCATATTGTATTTAATCTGACATTCATCACTTGGTCTTCTAGTATTAAAAGCTATCTGTGCAACTCATCAGTTGTAAGGTTTGAGTATGCTCAATTACTGTCTTTGCGAATTTTGCCACTGCAGCCCTCAGATGGCTTGTGAAGCTGTTGAAGGTGCAGCCTCTCCTGGGATCCCTGTGGCACAGCCTCCTTCCCTGTGGACACTGACTCTTTGCCTTCTGCGTTAACCTTATATTAAGCCACCGAGGGGGGGTGTTTCTGTGTTGTTGATGAGTACGTTTATGGAGATGAGTAGCTGAAAACGTTAGATTTATTTTTTTTAAATGATGCAACCCACATAAAACCTAGAAAAGCCTGAGTCTTGGCCTTGCAGCTATTCTAGTTTATCTCAATTAGTGATTCATCTGTCTTCTGTACAGAGTTATGTTTTTGTTCTCTCTTGCCACTGATTAAATGGAGGTCTGAGGTGAAGACTGGTTTTCGCTTTTATAGCTTTGCCAGAAGAGCCCAGCTTCCAAACAGCTGCTTGAAAGTCAACTTAATTGGATAGCTGCATTTCCAGGGAGGTTTTATGGCTGCATACTAGCAATATTGCCGCAAACCAGCTGGGACCAACTGGCATCTGTCATAATGCAAGATATCTATTTAATATCTTTAGATAAAGCCTGATCCTGGTTTGTGAGTACATTAGGGAGATGGCTTCCACATATTGAGGTCTTCCCAGAACTCCACTTTTGGGAAGGTTTTTGAATGCATCCATGCTAACGCATGGTTTAAAAATCCCATTTTGTTGTGTAGGAATGATTGATCCCTGCTCAGGGCCCTGGGGGGGAGTTTTTTGTGGTCAAGGCATTGATCTCCTGATTGGAATCTCCCAGTAAGGGAGAGTTTTAGTGCCTCAGCTTTTACTGAGACTTACAAGGGGGATATTGCGCTACTATAATATACTTGGGAGCTTAAAATTAGTGTGTGGTCAAATAATATACCCTAGAGTGTCAGTGACCTGCATTATGATATCCCTTCCACGTTATTGCAATGGAGCCATAACGAGTTCTATTCTTGTTTTAATTTGTTCTTGACCTGGAACAGGTCTTCTAATTTGAGACACTAATTAGGAGATGGTTTTAGTTATCTCTGATCTTTTCTATAAAGAATTTGGTGCCTCAGCTGTCTTGATTCTGGAGCAAGTTACTGCTTTTGGCATTTAGTATCTGCATTTCTGCATTATTCATGTAAGGACACTCTTTGATTTTCTTTTTTGCCTATAAGCCAAGAAAGCAGCAGTAGACTTCTCTTGTAGAGATCGCTGGTGTTTCTAATAGTATGTTACGTTTTAAAAAACAAAACCGAAACAAACAAACCCCCCCCCCACCCCCAAACATTTATCTTACTTATAAATTTTATATTTCTCTGTTCCTCTGAGATATTGTGGGTAGTGCATCTTTTTAAATTAAAAAATGATTCCTTTGTTAGTATAGTGTTTTTCTTAACTTTGGACAAGTGTTTCTCTTCTCAGTCTCACTTGGTGTGAGCAAATACCATTTAGATCTTCTGTTTTCCTTTTATGGAGAGAATTGAACATGAACTAATGCTATTTTATTAGCCCTGAGTGAAAGAGGAACTTGATAATTTAAGGGGATTTTTTCTTAAAGTGTCACTTTGACAAGCAGATGTTGCCCCTTTTTTTTTATGCTCCTCGTTTTCCCCTCTTTCCTTCTCTACAGTGTGTGATTCAGAAGTTTACTTTCAGTAAGCCCTCACAACTGTGGTTTTAGGCTTTTTCTGAGGTAGAATGTAAGTTAAACTTGCTTTAGGGTTCTTGGGCCTTGCACTTTCCCAGTTGAAGCCAGAGTAGGAGCACTGTTCCGACACTGGAATGAGTATGTGTTCCAGACCATCAGGCAGGTCTCTGACATGCATGTCGTCCATACTGTGTGGTGGTCATCTTTCCTTCTTCATCAAAAGAGGGGGTTATTGGTATCTTTCTACTTTTTGCTATTCATAATGGCTTTTGGCATTCCGTGTGGGCTGCTTTTTGGGGTTAGATGTAGAGCATTTAAACCTGATAGCTTTCCTTGTTTTAAAGGAATGATCCTTATTCTTCAACATCTAATTCCTTGTTTGTGGTTCACGTGTCCTCTCCAACTCTATTGTTAGTTATCAAAGCATGTTCTTTCAGTCTACTGAGAAGTGCATATTTTAACATGGTGGGGTGTGTGGCTTGCTTTTCTCTTTGAACAGTTCATCTTTCCTGTTTTGCCAGAAATTGTTGGGCTTTTATGGTTAAATTGAGACCATTGTAATTCTGAATTTTGTTATTCCAAGAGTACAGAATTGTGGGTGTTTCATTCTGCGTGCTATTGGTTCTCCAGAAATTGAACCATAATCTAATGATGAGTTTGGAGAAGGAAGAAAAATGGATTAGTGTTAGAATGAATCAACACTTTTAACTAAGGCCTGTTGTGACCCAAAAATAGGCTAAACTTAAATGTCATTAAAAGATTTCTGGGATATAATAGTTCTTTATGCCATAGCAGACTGAAAACAATTATACATTTTTTTCTTGAGGTTACCATGAATTAAAGATAAACATGAAACATTAGTACACCAACCCTACTCTGTGTTTTTATAGAATTCGATGCATTCGCCCTATTGACGTTTAGATACACTAAAGGCAGGAGTCGTGATGAAAGCACTGAAGAAGCTTCGTGCAGGAAAGGCTGGTGTTTTTGGCAGTTGTGTAAAAGCTGGGGTTGATTGTGGATAAGTGCCTTGCCCAAGTCCTCCTGATAAAATGACTGAGGGTACAATGTTAAGAATACTGACATACAAGTTGTATTCCTCGTGATCGAAGAGCTGAGGAAACCTGGAAAAGAAATGAAAGGTTTATATCTGAAATAAGTTGTTTTGGGCACTTTGTAGATTTCGAAAGGTAACTGGGCATAACCAGTTGGTACAATTTAACAATTTTAAAACCCAGTAAAAGTAGAAACATTTCTTAAAACAGCCTGTGAAGCAGAGTTGTGATTAAATATGTTTTCACAAAGGTTATTTAGCTGCAAAATCCACTGAAATCCATTTCTTCTGGGCTTTTTCTTTTTTATCTGGTATCTTTGCTTTCATGACTGCCTTTTTGAAACTTAAGTTTGCTTCCTGCATGCCCAGAAGTTTGAATTTGGACTGTACCTGGTGTCTTTGGCTAACAAGGGTCTTTCAGTACATCTGTTATTTGAAGTCTTTATCTCTTAGCAGAACCTGACCTGGTGGAAATGACCAAAATTGCTGGGTGGAAGCTCTGTTATATCTCATAACAACCTCCAGCGGTGGCTTGAATAGTCTGTAAGAATGGACTGTTTGAACTGTCTTTGAAGTTCAGGTTTATTAGTGCAACACCAGCATCATCCTGGTTGTTTGGTGATTTTTTGTTTTGTTTGTGTTTTGTTGGGGTTTTTTTAAGTGTGACTGACCTGCTAGGAGCTGCACCCGTCCATTGAGACATGGGCGTGAGAAAACGGCAATGTGCCATCTCAGGCCTTTGAAAGCAAGTCCCCTAAAAATCTTTTTTCCATTAAAGGGCCTCTTTATTATCTTCTCTTTTCTACCTCATTCAGTGTTACCTGGACAGGAAAATCACTGGTGCAGTTTTACTGTACAACATTACATTAGCATCTCCTGTCTTCTTGTTTGGCTCTGTGTTACGAGATTGCAGACATGTGAAGTGTTTTTAAGTGGATATCATGTTCTAGAGACGATTGTGCAAACTGCCTTCAGTTTGCTTAGTTTGATATGTACGCTTATGCTCTCATAAAGATTTGCAGGATCTCTCGGTGTGCTTTGCATTATGCAAATGTGACAGGAATGAGTCAGACGATATTCAGCATTCTGATCAGAAACCATTTGCGAGTATCTTCCTCTTGTGTGTGCGTGTCCCACTAGAGAGGAAGTCTGAGCAGCTTTGCAGTTACTGGAAAACAAGAAGAGTTCCTGTCTCAAATGCTCTTGCTCTCTGAAGATCAGCCAGACCAAGTACCTGCATGTTTCCTCTCTAGTTCAAGATGTTGCTAGACATAAATCAGTAAAAACAGATTAAATAAACTGTATCAATCAAAAATATGCTAAATTAAAACTGTCATTCTGCAACTGACAAATCTTTCTTCTCTGATGAATATAGTTGCAGTTCCTTAGTGGTAAATAAGTGGTTTAGGTGCCTTATGTGGTTTTTTTAACACTGTGGAAAACTGAGTTCCTATGTCATGCTAAGCCAAAATGTTGTTAGTTGTGTGTGTTGAAATTGCTTTGTTTCATGCAGGGAAAGATAAGCTTCATTAATTTCTATTTATTTTAGCCAATGCCGATTTATAACTGAATTTATAATCTAGTTATGAAGGTGTCTTGATATAAGCAAGGGTTTGTTTACATTTAATTGAATTAAGATTCCGATAAGGAGCAAAAAATCATCCCTGCCAGGAGGCTGAAGTTAACACTATTTTTGGTTTTGCTGTTCTGTTTATGTGTATGGGATTGTCTGAGCAGCCCCGCGGAACTGATGTGATTGGATCTCCTCTTCCAGCTTTCATCAGTGAACCACCCCAAAATTAAATGAGTTATAAGTGCTTTTGCAGATCTGCGTGTCTTCCCCACAAAGGAGAGTTAAATTTAACATTTTAAATGCACTGATAAGAGGTGAGGCACCAAGTTATGCATATGTACAAACAGGGTTGAAGCAATAGAGCGAGCTTTGCGTGGATACCAACCAAATTATTTATTGTGGCTGCGTCTATATAATATGTTACAAAATCATGAGGGCTTGTGAGAGTGTGAACAGGCGTTTTGTGGGCTGAATTAAGACATGCTGTAAAATTGCGGGCTAAGAGCAGATGCATGCAAACTGCTAATGTGCACTAAGAGTTATGAGAGTAATTAGTCTGAGCTGACAGGTGAACCCGCTTGGTAAGAGATTGGATCTTGTGGTGCCCTTTTTTTTTTTCTTTTGCTTTTCTCATGTCTTTGCATAACTAGCTTATGATACTGCTACATTTCGCATTGAATCTCAAAGGTCTCATGTTGCAGGCTTTGATTTAGAGAACCCAAGGCTTTTGCTGACTTACAGGGTACAGCTTTTTTTTCTGAAAAAAGTCAGGAGCTCTTAGCTGCTGGAAAAATAATTTTCCATTTATCTTACAGCTACCAGTCTGTTTTTAATTCCTTGGGTGATTTCTTGCTTACCTCTGTTTCCCGTAACAGTGTTATTTAATCTCAAGGCATCTTCCTGATCCTATTTAGTGCTAAACTATAGCATGCTTTTTTTTTTTTTAAGTTTCCCTATTCCTGATTCTTGGCCAGGTTCCACTGAGGTAGCTGGATAGTGGCCACCATAATCACTCTCGGATACCTTGTATATCTGAGGCTGTTTCATGCTTCCCCTCTCCCCCTGTCTGTATTCATACCCTGCAGAATAGAAGGGCCAAGGGGTCATTCCATGCTGCATCTCTTTAATATGCTGTCTTAAACCAAGATTAAAACTGTCCTTTCCTGCAACTGCTTTCTGTCAAGCTGGTTGCAGATGCAAATTGCTACCTTAACTGTGTTTATCCACCTTATAGTAAAAATCAATAAGCAGTCTCTAGTCATGTGCAGTTTTGAGATCTTTATTTTTCAAATGGTTGGTTCTTTACTTGCTGTGTTTCCAATTAAAGCATCTGGGAATGGTATTGGCTAGTCTCAGTAAATTAGTCTCTAAACTGGTCTTTACTATTCCACAACATATTAGAATTACATTGGTGTATTACTTATTGTTTATGTAGGATGGATTTGCAGATGCCTGATTCTCCCTTCCAATATGTTATATTAGAATTGGTTAAATAGGTACAAATCTAGCAAAATATTGACTTACAGCTATGGTGAACCTTGAAAAGCTGCCTATTCTAGGAAATTGGCCTCCTGTTATCTCCGATTTCATACTTTTTCCATCTGTCTCAAAATGAAGAGATTAGGGCTGATCCTAGCTATGTGTGTGAGGCAGATTATGGTAATCTTATTACTCTGATCTCATTACACTTAGTCTCTAGATTTGAAAATGTCCTGGTTTTAACCCTTTCTTCAACAGTTACCAAGAAAATTAGTGGAAAAGGTAGTTGAGGTGTGTTCTGCAAACTTCAGGCTGAATGTTTATATCATCGTGAAATAACGGAGCTCTCAAAGACTTTCCTAGAGTAATACACTTAGTTGTTTTTGGTTTGGGGCTTGGTTTGTTGGGGTTTTTTTCTGCGTAGAGAGACTATCTAAAATGATAAGTAAATGAACTTATTTCAGTTTCAAAGGATGAAATTCACCCTGTATAAAAGCCAACAAATAAGTAATGGTTATTAAGAATTCTATTTTCATTTTTATACTTTGGGGAATCTAAAATAAGAGCACCTTCTGGAGATCCTTAGTTCATGATAGGTCAGAATTATTTTTTTCTATCTTTTTCTGAAAAGAAATGGAATTTCCCAGAGCTTTGTACCAATGTTTGACATGCAAAAATATAAAACTTAATATGCCTCCTGATCTCATTACAAGTACACAGAAGTTAATGTAAGATGCTGGAAAATATGTAGCTGTGTATTTTAAATGGAGGGACAACTGAATTGGAGCACTGAATTCCCTAGCTTTTCAGTATCTACAGCACAGCTTCGCTGTTGTTCCTGGGTGGTCAACTTAAATTGATTGCAAAGGGTTAACTTCCTAGTCTGTGATGGAGAAAGGGGCTCTCTTGTGCACTGGGCTAATAAGTTTTACTGAGACCACTAATGCAAACGTTGTCAGGTGGACTCAAGGATTACAAGAGGTCTTTGTCTTAAGTTTGTGGAGGAAGCTACGTCCTTTCTGCACAGTTTCAGGCACCAATTACAAAATAAGTGTTACTGCTTCTTCAGGCTTGTAAATGAAAAGAAAGCAAAATGACAGCTGTTAATTGTGGGAGTTGAAAAGCAAATATGATTCTCTGTCTTTAAGAGATTTGTATTTCACAGTAACTCCTGTTCAGATAGATTCATATGATATTTGAGATTTTATTGTACTATACCGATGGACTTCTAGATTAGATACCACAGGGAGCTCTCTTTAGAGCATTTGAATATTGCTGTGACTGTTCTACTGGTCGTCTTTGACCATCAAGCATATTTGCAAGTTCCTATCCCGAAGTTGCATTTGGAGGACAGGGGAGAGGATCAGAAAGGAAGGGGAAAAGTTGTATTAGTATGTCAAACAAAGCTGGGATAGAAGGAAGCAAGTTCCTTCTCCTTCAGTGTCTGTTCTGTCATTTTTATAGGTCATCCAAATTGGACCATTTTGTAGAACGGTATGTATTGTTACACCTGGTTTTGCTTAGAGAGAAGCACGCGATGCAGGAACATCTTTTAAGTTGCTGCCCCAAGTGCTGGAGTACATTCAGTGTGTAACTCTTAATTAGGCTTCATTGTTTTGTAGTACAGGGACCACTTGAGCTTTTCCTCTACTTGTTAGTTCCTGTGCTCTGTTGATAAAAAATTCACGTAAGTGACTGAGCTCCATTGAGACTGAGCAAGTTGTGGAAAAAATGGAGCCCTTGCAAATTATGGGGTTTTTTCTTCACCCTGTTCAGTCTTGGCTAACTTCTCAAACACTTGGGCCAGCACAGGGTGAGGGTGGAGAGCGCAGAGGTGAGAATGAATGGCTTGGGGGAAGAAAGCACTGGGAGAAGCTTAACTTAGCTCTGTCACAGACTTATGGAATCACTGCCTTGGGGACATGTCTTCACAAACAGGATATTCTGTTTTGTGTGTCACTTGTGGTAGTGCGGACATTTGTACAGTTGCACTGTGAACTGGACAGGGAAGAGAGCTAGCAGTGGAGAGGGCGTTGTTGGTTTGTTTTTGTTTGGGTTTTTTTGTTTTGTTTTAGCTAAGGTTGTCTTTCATTTGGTTTTAAAGTAGTTGTGCTGCCTGCACTGGGGGAGACTAGCTTTGGCGTGGGAGTCGGATCAGCGTACCCTAAGCTGGCACTGCTGCTGAACGCTTTTACTGCTGTCAAACTGCAGTCTTAGTTCCTGCCTTGGGCTATACATTTGGCTGAGTCTCATGATGGCAGAGCAGCGTTCTCTTGGCGATTATAGAGCAGCCCTTTCTTTTTGTAACTTGAATTATTTTTCTTGCTGTTCTCAAAAACTCCTTAAAAATTTGCCTCACCAAAATGCTGCTTCTATTGTGCATTCACACTGGGTGGTGATGGTTGTTTTGCTTTGAGTGCTGAGTTGCTGGCAATGTTTTAATATATTTTTAGATAACAGTGAAGTATTTGTTTTTCAAATGAGAGGTAGGAAATTGCAAAGAATAAAGAATTGCATGAGCTGGCTTAGTGATAGCATGCCTGTTCCATTTGGGGTAGTGGAGGAGGAAGGGGGAATAGATGGTGATGTAAGGGCTGTTGCAGTGACACTCCCCCATTAATAACTTCTGTGAGGAGCTGCAAAGGGTGGAAGGAAAAATAAAGATGTTGAGGATTCGGTGACTTTGACGCTTGACATGACTCATATCTTCTCTGCTGTAAGAGAAGGATAATTCAAATTGAGTGTAGTGAAGCCTTACTGTAGAAAACGCAAAATTTTTCTTCCCCCCCCCCCGAGCTTCATTCTTGACAAAGCAGGAGTTAGACTGCAGTCAGTCTGAGTAAAGGGTTGTCTCTATAAACGAGAACCATAAGACTCCTGCATAAAATTCTAGCAGAGTTGTGGGAGCTCTGCATTCATGGAGCAAGTCTTTAATTTGTGGTATCTGTTGGTTTAAGGCAACTGCAATAAGCCTTACATCTGAAAGATTCACATAGCCTTGAGATTGGAGACTGATTTTTTTCTTAACATAGTAGAAAATTGGAGGGGCTTTCAGCAGTACTTTAAGTTCTATTTTCTGGTCTAATTATCACTAGTTAGTCTTTTCTGCTCTGCCAGTGTGTGAAGTCTGCTTAATAAAGATCTCTGTCTTCTGTCCCACAAGCATTTATATCATTTTGTTCTCCATCAACTTGCCTGGTAAATTTTATGGCCAAAGACAAATTATGCTTTCCCAAAAGCACAAATGCAACTGCGGTTGCCCTTCCTAACAACAGTAGGAAATACGGCTCCTTTGCATGGTGTGACAGTTGTTTGTGGAGGGATTCTCAGATCCTGGCCAGAGCACCGATGTTGCTTTGCAGAAATTGCTCATAAAATCCTATGCGGACCTTCTAAAAGTAATTTTCATTTTTCATCTCAAAATGAGATTTCGATGCCATTTACTTCACTTTCGGTAGGATAGGGATTGAAATGCAAGGGTGGGGATTTATAGATGCATTTTCAAGTTGGGGAAAACGTAGTTCAAATAGATGGTGATAATACTATTCTTAGATCACTAAGGCTGTAAAACCTTTCTGGCGCTAACAGGAAATGGCAGACTTCAGCTTCATCGGCCAAAGTCATCAGCCTTTGCAGCTGGGCTCTGAACTGAATAGTGGTGACATTTGGGACAGCTGTCTCAAGGTAGTGGAACGTGGGCTTTTCCTTCTTCTGTACTTTCAAATGCAAATTGTGGAGTATGCTCTAGGGACTGGTGGAAGCGTACATGTGTTTTAGATGTGTAAGAAATTAGTAAATATTGATTGTTCAGTTGCTGCAGAAAGGATGTTGCACTTAATGCTCACCTGACATCCTCTGTCTAATAGGTTTGAGTTTTGTGCACTGGTATTAACACGTATTTTTTAAACATCTAGTCATAAAGCCCTGCGCTTTCCCACGTGTGTAGTTTCGCAATGTGTAGTTGGATGGAAGGGATGATTTTTGCTATGCATGTCAGTGATGTAACACGTAAAGAATTAAACTTGTCAGAAGGACCAACAGCAGTCATTCTTGAAAGTGCGGAGCAGAAGAAAAGATCTGATCGGCCCACCAAGTATTATTTGTAAGTGTGTCCCTGAACTTGGTAGCAGTTTCATGCATGAAGTCTGTGGGTTTTTTTCTTTCTGTGCTGCAAAAATCTTCAGATGTCTCTTGCCAGGATCAGGATGAGGATTAGCTTAACCTGGCTGCCTGACCTGCAGGTAACTTTTCTTTCCATCTTATTCATTACAGGCTCCAGCTTCATTTTGTATACAGCTTGAAAAAAAGCTGTTGTTACCCAAATTAAGTCTTATCATCAGAAGACACAAATACCTCTGTAAGCCTCAGCTGAGTCCCTCACTCCCGCTTCCCCATTTCCCCTCCTCCCACTCACAGTCAGTTGAGTCTTGGGGTTTTTGCTGCCCCTTTGCATGACCACCCACGTGCACCTTCTTGAACTCCTGTCCTCTTTTTGCCATAGTCTGCTCTGTTTAACTATGCCTAGATAAAACTTCAAGCAAGTGAAGCTATTAATTCTTAAATCTGTAAGTTTTGGGGTTGTTTGTTGCACAAGAATTATAGAGCAGGCCTTTTTCTGGTTTTTTTTTGTTTTTTTTTTTTTTTAAACTGGAACGAAGGGTGTTTCCTTCATGGCAGCGCCTGCTCAAGCAGTCCTGCCCTATTCCTTTCCTTCCCCTCTTCTCAGTCGCTTGCTTCAGTTCCAGAGCTGTACCCTGCACTTGCTGATAGAAGTATCTGTGTAGCCAACCAGTCAGCTGAGGCAGGTGAAAAATACACCACCTCCCTGAACTGTTTTGCAGATCGGTTCCCCAATCTGTTGAACTACACGAGTGCCTGTAACCACTGCTTGGAGGGCACGTGGGAGGGTGCAGCCACACAGCAGCGACTGCATAAACCAACTCAAACAGTACTGCTGCCAACCATCTAGCCACCGCAAACTGATAGTCTAGCCTCTGAGTTTGTAGCTGGGTTAGGAATTCATGCTCAGTATGAATTAACTGGTAAAATTGTTAATTCTGAGGTCAAGAGGTGTGCAGTATCACTATTAACAATTTAATTGCTGACTGTTTTGAGAGATGCCTGCAAACATCCTCATTCCTGGATGCAGGCTTAAGTCATCTGGATTTTGGCTTATAGCTCTGTCTTCAGTTGAATAAGTGTTTTGCCTTTCAAGGTGTAACTTAACAACTGTGGGTTTTGAGGACGATCAGTAAGAGACTTGAAATGTACAAAAGTTCAGTAATACCAGAATAACTAAAGTGTTGCATAGCTTTTCAAATATATATATTTTTTTTTTTTTTAAATATGGCTTATCAGGTATAATTGACCTAGGGAACTTTGTTCTGTAGATAATTAGTTGTCATATTATTCCTGATATCTTTCTGGCAAATAGCTGACTAAGACTGTTTCACATTCTGTAAAATTTACAATGCTAAAAAATATTAAGCAATCAATATTAAATGCAAGTTATACTACTAGAATCCTAAAGCATTTAAATGCTAAAGCCAGATGAAGGAAACTTAAAGTTTTTAATGCTCTGTTAACTTGTCCACACTGTAAAATGAATGCAAATAAATACTGTGATAAAACAGTTTAAATAAAACCATGCATTTAAAGGAAAAACATTTTGACGATTATCTATCTTGTAAATGTGTGCCAATTGCACCGAAACCCTTTTTTTTTTTCCCCACATAATGTTGCTGATAGCCAGCAGGAGTCTGCCTCTTGTCTTGATCTTTGGAAGCATGTTGGACCTTTTTGCTCATGTGGTTTCAATAGCTTTTTCACTGCAAAACTATATAGAGCAGCTGAAGATCAAGTTAATTTACTTCCTTTAAAAGCAAAAAATGAAAGTCTGTGTTTTGAACACTTGAAACTTTTCTCTAAGGCCTTTATGGGTTGTATCTTTTCTTAATGTGTTTTAAAATGTAGCAGACAGTGTTTCTAATTGTATTTCCCACGGAAATGTAGTTGGGTTTTGGTAGTGGTTTTGGGTAACCTTTACATTTTTTCCTTCTGGCTTGCTTTGTAGCTGGCAGCTAACATTGGTATCCGTCTTGCTGTCTTGTTAGTCACTTAAACTTGCTGGTGTATCCTGGGGTATCAAGCCTAGGAGTCCACTGACATTGTCAGCCTGTTTTGTAAGCAGCCAGGGAGACCTTATTTAGCTAAAACCTGCTTACTATGGGAGGGATTGTAAAGATATTTAGAAAACCACAATCAAGCTTAGGGTAGCACTGTTGCACTTGAAGGCTCAGTGTGTCTTTCCACAGTATAATCTTAGGTATAATACTGCATTAATGAACTGGGTGATGAAATAGGGCATGCTTATAATATTTGTGGTGATGATTAGTTGAGTTGGGCTTATGCACACTGAAGATACAATTTAAAACTATCTTGATGGTTTGAAGAAATGTATTCTAAAATCAGGAAGATGTTCCACAAGGGTTAATGTACTGTCATACACGTAGGCAGAGATAATCAGCTGCGCCAATAAAGGATGAAGAATAACTAGCTAGGTATCAGTTCCTCTGAAAATACCCCAAACCTCACAGTGGAAAACTGGTTGAAATCAAGGTGGTGTCATACTCTTAAGACAAGCAAAACTCATGATGAGATGTATAGACAGGGCTGCAGTACCTATACAACATGCAAAGAAATTCTTCAACTCAATGCATGTAAGGCCTTGGCTGTGAAGCACTGTAGTTTGAAGTCCATGAGGCATCTGTAAATCTGCCCTCTAGTCACATACCCTAAATCTCTGATCAAAGATTGATTTAAGTCCAGGCTGTTCTACTAGCAGTCATCTTTCCTCCTGCCCAGCTTTTCCAGCGCTGGAGTAGAGGTGCCTTACATGGTGTGGTATTTTTGCAGGATGCCAAGTGAACTGAGCGATATTGAGCTTTGGTGGCTGCAGTCACCTTTGAAGGTTTGCGTTACACAGCTGTTCGTAAGCAGTTTGTCTTCCTTAACACATCCTTTTAAGACTTTAACCTGCTATTACCTATGTACATCATAGCAACTTTATTGTGTACAAACATTAGAATGGGTGTATTAGAGAACCTCTTACATGGAGCAGTTGCTCGGTGTCACTCCGCAAATAACTGTTCCTATCTCGTTAAAAGAGAGAGGTAAATTGCTTGAGTTTGTGTGCTGGGAAAAGTGGTAATTAAGAATGAAAGTACAGGAGTGGAGTGTTGGACTTGATGGTTCCTTAGGTGGTGAGGTATAGAAGAGATTATGGTACATATCCTCCATGTGGAATAGAAAATATGACTGTCTTAATTTCAGCATTTCTTATCTTTCATTCTTGATAGAGGAGTTCTGGGGATTTTATATTTTTAGAGATTTGGGGTACTGAGCATGAGATGATTAAGGGCTGGTTGTTTCTCTTGCAATACGCTGTTCTTCAATGAAATGCAAGCCTTTTCTTGTCCTCTGCTGAATGTTTTAGTCATATTGACTGCTGTGGTGCGTTTAAAGGCAAGGTGTTGGACAACCAGCAAGGGACTCTGCGTTCTGGTCCTCTGGTCCTAGCTCTGTTGGATAATCACAGAGGAATTGTCCTGGTCTGTGAGACAGGTGTATCTGCTTCCTCAAAGGTGGTGATAAATACATTCTCTGGCACTGCATTTTAGAAAGAGATATCAGGACAAAATAGGACACATGCAAATAGAAGAACTATAGGGCATTCAAGTAAAATTGTTATGCAAAGCAGATTAAGACTGGATTTCACAAGCAATGAATCTAGTTGATTTATGGACTGTCATGCATGTGTATTTCCCTAGGGTATTTTTCACTTTTACTGTATGTGACCACCTTCATTTGTATTGTAAAACTAAAAGGGCAACCACTGCTGGAATGACAAGCATATGTTATGAATGCTTGTTCTCCATTACCTTTTTCGGTTTTTTAGTTTGGTACACACCATCAAGTAATGGTTTACAACAGAGCTGGCATGAGAGAAGTTGTGTGAGTGAGAAATGTACAATTTTGAATGCTTGCAAACTGCCACAAGACCACTGCTGATATTTCTGCAGTGTTCCTCTGTTAATCTTGAACACAACTCTGAAACACTTTCATTGGAATGCTTGATAGCTTTTTTTGTTATCATTTTCTGGTAGAGTGACTTTTGACTTTCATCCCTCAGAGCTTGTGCCAAGAGCTCTTACAAAAGCCTTACAATTTCATTAAAGGCCTGAAAAGTTGCAGTTGGTTATACTTGGATAAATAGTCTAGAGCATATGATAACAAATGTATTTTATGCTTGGTGTACACGCTGCTAAACTTGAAGGGATAGCTGGAAACAGCCCCTCTTTTAAGAGGGCTTGGAATTAATAGCATTTGTGTTAGCAGATACAGGAATAGAAACCAGGAGAATTTACTCTGACCGCTAGGTAAAAGTAGTTCTTTCAAAATTTGTGTTCTCAAAGTTGAGTTTTAGATCCTTAAGGCAATGTATACTCTGTTCTTTATGTACACATGTGCATATATGTGTTTGGGTTATTTTGGGGTGTGGTTTTGGATTTTGAACCTTTCCCAAATAGAGCATGTTTTTACTCATAATTCAAAGTTGTTTTCTTTCCTTGGTAAAAAAGAGGGGAGGATGGCATAGAGCTCTCTAGGCTTCAGAGCCTAACCTGTTCTTCAGTTTGTGTGCTTCACTTTTGGGACCTTGCTCAAACCTAAATTAAGCAGTGCTAATCTGTTTACTTTTAAATAAAAGCTCAATGAGGAAAGACACCTATTTGCAAGCAAATGACCATCCCCACTAGTACCTGAGTAAACTAATCCACACTGCACAATGGAAAACTGATGAAATGCTGTGCTCTTCAATGCTTCCAAATTGGATGTGGATTGGATTCGAGATTAAGGAAGGATGTTTTGTCTTCTGTTTCCGTGATAACATCCTGAGCACTACAGCTAGTTATAAAAGGTGGCTGGTCCTGGTCTTTAGTCAGTGTAAACTAACCCTTCGTCTGTTAGGGAAAAACAACACTCCCCTTCCTCTTTTTAAGAAACTGCTCTTGTGAAGCCCGTAGCATTCTGCTCTCTACGCGTGCAAGCCAAGCGTGTGCAAGCCAAGCTGTGGAGCTTAGGCTGTGATAACGATCTTCTCCCTTTTTTGCACTCCATTTTGATCAAGCACTGAAATGAGACCGTGTGTTCCCTGCACCATCCAAATGTCGAACAGTCATCCTTACGTTATGAAAGTTCGTCAGAATTAGCATTCACTTAAGCACCATAAAAGTTGCTGAACATAAAATGAATCTCACTTCTGAGAGTTCGTGCTGTTACTGAAACACTTGCGTGTCTTTTAGATGAGGGAAGCCTAATGAGAACACTAGCTGTAGCTACTTCTAGCTCTGTAAAGCTATATTTGTTCGAGTCGTAAAATCACCAATACTGACTTTTTACTGCAGACTACTGTTCTTTCTATAATGGAGATTTTGCATCAACCCTCTTGAAAACACGCACGTTGTAGCATCTATAGCTTAACCTTTATACAAGTGGTAATAGTGGGAGGACTAATTTGAAGAAAATTCTGTAATCGCTGCGGCTGACGTCTCGCTATCCTTCACAAGCAAAGTAGGCAGAACTGGTGAACTTGTTATCATTTTACCTCTATGTGTTTGTGTTAGTGGAAACTTCCTACACAGGGGGAAACTTCATTGAAGACAAGACCTGTGGCAAAGTTCCTTTGTTTGGAACGTTGTTGACTCCTTCCAGGATCTCCATCAGACATTGTGGAGATCACTACAACATACTTTAAAATACTGTGGTTTTTTTCCTTCCATCTCTTTGTGCCACGTAAAACAAAAACGGTGAGCCATAGGAAAAGAGAATTGTTGTTTATATTGTTCTTTTTTTACTTCTTTCTCTCTTTCTTCTATTATCTTAAATAAATAAATAAGTCTTCATAATTGAAGGCTTTTGCCAGAAGGGAGGTAGTAGTACAAGACTTGCAAGGCCTGAGAGGCAGGGTAAGGTAGTCTGGGCTGAGTTCTGTCCTTGTGGCTAGACTTGGTTGTACCTCAGCTAACTTAAAGTTGCCTCAAGTATTCTTGTGTTACATAGAAAAAAAAGAAAAAGGAAAAAAAAAAAAAGAGGTGGTTTTGACGTGAAAACTTGAATGATAATTCCTAGCTACACTCCTCTCTTTGGACTTTGCTTTGTTACAACGTATTTTACTGTACTTGCCAGACAGGGTTACTGTGGATTTCTTGACCATTGTATCTCTCTCTCTATCTGGAGTTTTGCATGGTGAAATATTGCGTGGAATTGTATTTGCAACTTGCCTTTATCTCATGTAGTTAAAGGTAACATCATTTCCTGTAATCCTACCCAGTTACTTCTCCGCATCAAGGCTTTCTGAAGGTTTGGGGAATTATGGATTTACCTATAAATGTTTATATGGAAGGAACCTCCAGTGAGGAGTAGATTTGTGCAATGGACTTGGATGACAATATTATTTACAGTTTGGAAAGAGGCGCTTAGATCCTAGAGTGGCCTTGTCCTGTGGCTTTCGCTGTCATTTTTGGTTTGTTGTCTCTCAGCTTTGTCTTCTGTTTTGCTTTGGACTAGTTTCCAGGTTCCTTCAAGATGAATAGAAATAACTTAGTTTCTTTGAGAAGAAAATATGTCTAAAGACAGCACTGTGTAACCCAGACACTAGCTTTTTGATTTGAACAGCTTCAAAATTTGCTGTCCTCGATTCCTGCTTTCAGTTGCTTGGCCACGCTGTGGTAAACGCTGTCAGAGTGAAGTAGAAATCGTCACTTCAGATAAGGCTTCTGACAAAAGCACCACTTGAGGAGTAGGGAATAAGGGCCCTTGTACCTCGTGTGTGTTGTGCTGGGAAGAAGTTCTGAATTTTTTTATTTTTTTTTTTAGTTTGTATTTTGTGCTCTTTTTGTGCCTTTATAAAGATCAGGGTAGAAGTGTTTCTGTAGTAACACTGAGAATTGGGGTGAGGGTGAGAATGAAAACCTGTATCCATAAAACATTATTGTATTCTATTACAATCTATATGCATTATTTAGGTATTATAATACTTGGTAGTTGAGTGCAGTTTAAGAAACAGTCTTTCTCTGACTGTTCCCAGTGATGCTTGCTCAGTGGTTTTTAAGCTTCCCACAGCTTTTTATATCTGTCTAGAGAGCGAGTATTCACAATCTTAAAAGCATGTCCAAACATGGTGCTTTAAGTTTTGATCTGAAAAATGTGGATATTTTGCATTTCCTATGCGTGATTGTGACAAATTGAATTTAAGGAAAAGCCTAAAATACTTTAGCCGTTATGTGTTCTTGAGCTAGTGACCTTAATTGTCTGATGTATCTTTTTGCATTGAATGTTTAAATTGAATGTTTAAGTTAATTTTAACTGCACTGTGTGTCATGATGAGTAAACCAAGAAAAGCAAAACTCCGACGTGGCTTGACCTGAATTACAATGCCATTTTGACGTGCAGATTACCCTAGGTCTCCTTAAGATGCCGTTTCCACTGCACAGCCGCCTTGTTGATGGTGTTAAGCAGCCAGAGTGAGGATTTTGTGCAACCCGAGGATGAGGCAGGGAGCTGCAGGTTATCAGGCCACGTCGTGGGTTGTCTTCTACAAAACCCTGAAGAGATGAATTTGCATGTTCTGTGGTGCCATTTGCAGTAAGTTTGTGGGGAAGAAAAATGTTATATAATGGACTGTGTTGAATTTGCTCTGTTGAATCCAGGTGTGGCTTCCCGTAAAGCAGTGGGTGCTCACTGGTCTTGTAGCTAGTCCGTATTTTTTTTTGGAGCAGGAAAGGAGCCATTTTTCTCTAAAATGAAAAGCTGTGTTAAAGCACCTCTGTGGTGGGAGGGTGAGAACCGTCCTCCCAACCACCATTCCTCCCCGGGACAAGTAACTTCCAGGCTTAAAAATTCAGTTGCAGAATTGCTGCCTTGGAATCATTTGTTCACTTCTTAAGTTTTAATTTCTGCCCTAGTTTGAGTGTTGTGAGCACTTTCCTTGAATTCCTAAGACTTTGGGAGCGTTTCTAATACGCTGCATTGTTTTCTTCGTGGTGGTGTCAGTGCAACTTTGTGAAGGAGGAAAGCCGCGTTGGCAGCTAACAGGTTGTACTTGTTACCTTCTGTTTCAGTTAGCACAGCTAGAACCCGAAAACCTTACAGTTCAAGGAAAAGAGGGGGCTCAGCCAAAACTCACAGCCCTCACTGAACAAGTTTCTTGGGGTTTGTCTCTCCAAAATCCAAGCATTCTGATGAATTTGACTAAATTTGCAAGCACATAAGTACGTTTGAGGCCTTATGTTTAGTTTCATGTTTGCATATGGGAGTCAGCTTGAGAGTTGAGATGCCAGATCTGCTTGTTATATTCTGGTTTAGTGCTTGCGTGTTCCTGAAAGTTGTTTTTAGAAGATCAAAACTGGTGTGCAGCAATTCACAAGGTGAATTCTAAGCTGTGCTTAGAAATATTCGCCAGGTATGGGGTTGAAAATGGCCGGGAATGCTTGTTGTGTGTGAGCTGTTCCGGCTAAAACTTGGTGACTGCCTTGCTGTGCGGCTCTTGGGCAGTGCCACTTCTCCATTTCCATGGGAACAGATGGGCTTTTGTTGGTAAGAGATCTATTATCAAACTGGGAAACTGATGGGCAGTGGTTGAGCCACTATTACTGGAAAACAGGGCTGACTGCAGACTGAGGACGTCACATGGCAGTACATGTTCAAATGTAGTGGCTAAAAATATATATTCTTCCTTCTTCCTCCTCTCAGGCACAGATGCCCCAGTGTGAAAGGAACAGTCGCTCTGGCGTAGACTTGATTAGATCTACAGCAGACATGGGGATTGGCTGCAAAGGAATGCTTTATGTTTTGAGCTATACAAAGAGCAGCAGGTTTTAACAGTTGTTGAGATAAGTGTTTGTGACATTTCGAGTTTTTGTAGACTCTGAAGGCTGTCTCAGTTTGGAGCAGTGAATTTTAAGTTTCATCTTGTTGCTTAACTTATTTGTATTTATTTGTACTTGGGGAAGTTTTCAAGGCAAAATCCAGTGGTACGTGCAGTACTTAGACTAAATTTTATAGCTTTGGTAAGTCTGGGAAAATCTTACCATAGTTCATTTAAGAATCTTTATTTTTCTTAGAGGCATAGCACTGGTTTTTAAGTATCCAGATGATAAATTTTAATCCTAATTATTATCTGGAAATCACTCGGAGGACAGTTGGAGGTATGGGATAGACGGATTTACTGGATGTTTTTTTTAAAATGTTTTGCAGCAAAATTGTTTCATTACATAAAGTCAGTTCTTTCATTTCGGTGGGTTTACAATTTAAAAGAAAAGAGGGCAAAGTCAGATGTAAACGTCTAAGCCAGATAACAGCAGTGCAAAGAGTTCTTATGTGTGTTCCCAACTTTTTAGTTGTATTTCACTAATGGCTGTTAGTGGCATAAGTTTTGTGGAAGCTGAAATTTTACATGACTGTTGTGTAGTTGTCATAATAATAGCTACCTAACTTCATAGCAGCCATCAGAATTCCAGCCTCGTGCATGTGACTGCAAAGTTGTCCTGAACTTAAGGTACTTCAGTACAAGTCATTTTTGCTTGACTATAAACGTTGGGAGCACCTCCAGTGGTGTCTATTTGAGACGCTGTCAGAAGAAACGATTTTGTAGATACCTGTTGTGGAGGTGACTTCTTTTGAAATGATACGTGAACAGGGAGCTGTGTAAAGAAAACAGCAAGTTCTGTTGCCTCTGGAAGAACGCGCAGTGGAGGAGCAACCCAGCAAGGGGAAAACAAGGGTGCTTACAGGGTGACTGTGTGTGTATAAGCCCTCTGGTGTATAATCCAGGGCATGGATAGTCTGACTGTCTGCCAGGGCGTGAATGGAGCTGTGACAGACAGTTAAAATGATCCTAGAAAGGACAACCGGCTATGAAGGTACGTCAGTCTGGGTGTGAAGCAGGAAAAAGTCCTTGGAGCAAACAAAGCCACTGGGGGGGCGGGGTGGGGTGGGGGGAGAAGCTGTGGAGGATTCATTATTATGCCATAAGTGCCCTGAACAGGTTGTACATGTATACATGTAGGCAGTTCACCTTACTATGCCTTTTATCCAGCGGTTTTGTTTTTTTTTCCCCGCTCACAAAGCTTACTGTGTGCCTCAGCAATGCTCCCTCACTGGCATTGGCTTCAGGCCAAGCAGTAATGAGTTACCCCAAGCCCTATGTGATTTGCCTCCTCCAAATCTATTAGCATATCTTCAGAGCAAGATAAAACTCATTAGAATAATTTACATTTGGGCATTAGAATCTCTAATAATTTGTAATACCTACTGCCAAAAGCACAAGTATGTGGTATTGTCCTTCATATGAAGCTACAATTTACCCTTTTTTTTTTAAATCTTCAAAAAAGAACAGACTACTATATCCCTTAATTGTTCTCTGATGGTAATGAAATGAGTTTGTAGTACACAATCTTACCAAAGATTTGATCCATGCCATCTTTGATAAAGGAGTGCACACCATTGCGTAAGATTTGGCTTATTAGAAATCACATCAAAATGTGTCACGTTTCTGTTCTATTGTATTGTAAATTACTCTGGTGATGGCGGCTGAGGTATATAACAATCGAACTTCCTGGTCATTCGAGCTATATGCCAAAATCTTTGCATGGCTGAGTTGTGGATCTGGGCTTCAACCTGTACTCTCTGTCTCTATGTAATTCACTTTTTTACGTATCTGTTTGCAATTTCCGTCTTCCCTGCTCAGTACCCCAGAGCTGCCTGCTGGTGTCATCTACCTGTATTTTATATTCTGGAGTTGAATCAGTTTCTGCACAGAAGGCTGTCTCGCAGTTGGTACAGTGGTGGTGAGACGTGCACTGTTTTCTTGCTTAAAGGCCCCTCAGCAGCCATCAGCTGATCTGCGCCAACTCTCCATGTGCAGCTTTTTCTCTCGGAGCCTCTAACAGCCACGCTGGAACTGCTTGCGGCCTGTGGTCACGTTATCCTTGCTAAATGCCTGAACCGTAATGTACGCTAGAATGATGCTTGTAAATAAATAAACACAAGCCCAAGGTAGTAACTGCACCAAAGATAGCTTGGAATATTTTTATTTTAGGGTCTTTTAAGTATTAAAGTCTCTTCAACTGAAAATATCCTGAATTGGGCTGTAAAGGTGCATATCTTTGCTCACCTAAAGTTCTGTAGGTGTGGACCTGCTACTGTGCCGGTTCCCCCATGGAGGTGCTGGCACCTGGGGCTGCACACCCTGCCCTCGGCCCCTTCGGCTGGGGTTAAGGAACAGGCAGGTAACTGTGACCCACTGGAATTTGCTGAGGAGATTCAGATTCTTTTCTTTTTTTGCTTTACTGGATTTCATTTCAGTAGCTTTTGAGGTTTTTCTCTTTTGTATGTAGCAGTGAGCAATGAGGCAGATTAGGGTCTTGATATGACACTTACTTTTGAAAGGCAGCAAACATTGATCTGTAGAGTTTAATTTTCTTGAAGTACTCCCATCAGCTATAAGACTTTTAAGGCCTGCGCTTGCAAATTCTTGTCTGCTTTTCCTTTTATTTATTTTTAATTTCCTCTCATCACCATTCCAAAAAAAGAAACAAAAGAGATGGGGGGGAAAAAAAAAAGTCGGAAGCGGCAATAACTGCTTATGAAGATTTTGGGTTTTAGGCAGATATCTTCACCGTAACGGTGTCTGTATGTAATATGTGATCTCTGGATCTGTGTTCATGTTGTCTTTCTCTTTGCATTTCCTCATCTTCCTGTATTCAGGCAATCAGGCAATGCTAATCATGTGATACTTTTGTGACTTGAGGCTTTAAGTACATTAAGTACATTTCTTTCTTTCTTTTTTTTTTTTTTTTTTAACCTCGGATACAGCTTTTTGTTGGCCATTGTCGCAAAGTTAAAAAGAACTTCAGAAAGCTGAGAAGGAATGAAAGTGCTTGGGGAAAACGTTGTGGTGCTTAATTTTAAAGGGGGGGCAGGTTCTGTGTGCTGTTTACTTCTAGAACCAAGTAAAACTTTTTTGAGGAGAAGTAGTTTCAAACTATAGCATGGCTTTATTTACAGAACATAATAATGCTTTATTCAAGAGACTAGTTTCAGTCAGCACACCAGGCTTACCTATTGCACTGTACAATTTGACAGAAACTCAATGAAAAATAAAGCACTGAAGATTTTAGAGCAAGTATGCTTTGAAGTATCAACTTGTGCTTTTTAAAGCAGCCTATTCACTTGGCTCCTCTCTTGTGACTCCTATCTTTCATTCATTTTAGAATAAAGTTATAGTAAGAAAAGTATGCCTTAAAAAAAAAAAGAAAATCTTTGTTCATCTACATTTGCTGTTTGTATGTGTTTAACTTGCTTTATTAACATAAAAAAATGCTCAACAGGCAAGTCACTGTTTCTGCCGTCCAGTTTAACCTGGTTTTAACTTGTATCAGCAAAACCAGCTGAAGCTGCCAGTTGTATCTGCGTTGGGCCTGTGCTAATGTTGTCATGAGGGAGTTTTTTTTGTAAAATTCTCTATAATACAGATGTTGCCTTGAATCCTTAATTCTAGGCAACCAGTGCAAGTGTAGAAAAGCTGGATGAAATCACATTTAGAATCATAGAATCATAGAATCGTTGAGGTTGGAAGGGACCTTTAAGATCATCGAGTCCAACCTTTAGCCTACCCTGACAAAAGCCACTTCTAAACCGTGTCCCTAAGTGCCCCATCTACCCTTTTTTTAAACACCTCCAGGGATGGTGAATCCACCACCTCCCTGGGCAGCCTATTCCAATGTTTAATAACCCTTTCAGTGAAAAAATGTCTCCTAATATCTAATCTAAACCTCCCCTGACGTAACTTGAACCCGTTTCCCCTCGTCCTATCACTTGTCACCAGGGAGAAGAGGCCAGCCCCCATCTCTCTACAACCTCCTTTCAGGTAGTTGTAGAGGGTGATAAGGTCTCCCCTCAGCCTCCTCTTCTCCAGGCTAAACAACCCCAGCTCCCTCAGTCGTTCTTCATAAGGTTTGTCCTCCAGACCCCTCACCAGCTTTGTAGCCCTTCTCTGGACACGCTCCAACACCTCAATGTCCCTCTTGTAGTGAGGGGCCCAAAACTGAACGCAGTACTCGAGGTGGGGCCTCACCAATGCCGAGTACAGGGGGAATTTATGCTGAAAGCATTAGGTTTGTCATCTGAATTCAGGAAAAAGTGATTGTTAGAAGTCATAAATAATCAGAATTTCTTGCCTTGCAGATTTTGGACAGGATTTTTCTGGTGATGACAGCCAACTTAATCTTTGGCGCAGACCCCAATCCAGTTACGTTGTTAAAAGTACCTGTGGACTGACAGTGACTTTCTTACTAAAGTATGGGGTTTTGGCACTAAAGTCCTTCGGCTATTTTAAACTACTTGTCCAGCTTTTTATTCACCACAGTTCTGAATGCTCATGAGATGCGGTGGAGTGGGATGACTAGCACCATTTTTTATAGCTTCATCTTACAAGAGCAGTCTTTGAAACAAGAATGGGAAGAATAAATTAGTACCTTCATCAGTTTTGCTGTATCTTGAGATGTGGTAAGCTTTTTTTGTGTGTGTGTTTCCTTCAGGTTTTGAATGAAGAATGTGATCAGAATTGGTACAAGGCAGAACTCAATGGAAAAGACGGCTTCATTCCCAAGAACTACATAGAAATGAAACCACACCCGTAAGTAGAGCTTTGGTGATAGGCTCCCCTGATCTTACTTTGTGCATCCTCTCAAACAGAAGGGAGGTTTGCTGTACTCTGCAAAGCGTACCTTAACCAGATCTACCAAAATGTATGGATAGATAAAGGATGGCGATCGAGTTGTATCTCTGGCTGCAACTTGCATTGTTGTGCACTGTAACTCATTTCACAGCTGGCTATATAGCAGAGTATTTTGGAAGCTTCTCTGGTGGTTGCTCCGGTGCTTTGCTGTAGTGTCAGACTGACTGACCTTGGGGGTAGCAGGCCTAAACCAGCAGAAAACACTTTAGTAGAGAGTTGTCACCACCACTGCCCTGGGGAAAAACAGTGATGGTTTTCCTGTGATGATTCTTTATTTTACTTAGCGAAGCAGATAAGAGTAAAAATTGTGGCATTCAGAGCTCACCAGAAAAATATTTAAGGATATTTGGAGCTGTACTTTAGTATGTCTGTGTCACATCCTGACTATAGAATCACAGAATAATTTAGGTCAAACAGGACCTCTGGCATCCATCTGGTTCAACACCTTCCTCACAAAACAGGCCAACCTCAAAGGGTGCGTACTTTTATGTGAGTATAGTTGCATTGATTTGCAGCTGCAGAGAACTGTATTTGAGTAACTACTTTGAACATTTCCTCTTAGATATAGAGAATCTGGCATATGAAAACAGTAGCATTTCATGTCTGTGTATTTTCTTCATGTCACTTCATGTATTTCTGCTGTCTTCTACTAAACTCTGGTTCTGTCAACCTTTGGGATCCTTCAACATCTGAACAAGAAAGCAGCAACCTCTGGGTAACCAGGTTCAAAGGGGAGAAAAGGTTTAGGAAGGAGCAGCAAAACCTGTAATTGGGGTTTTTACAAGGAGCTGTCCACAAAAACTGATGATTGATTTGTTAATTGTTGCCTGTAATTATATCATGAAGATATTGCAGTTAAATCCAATAAAGAATTATTTTTCTAAGGGCTCTTGAAATAGGAGGAAGCTTTTGAGGGACTCTGTCCCAGGAGGGAGAGGAGGTATACTGCTTTAGTGCAGCCAAGTGGGAATTGAAGCAAGCACGCACAGGAAAATTCTGAAATTGTTTAAAGCCTCATCTGCTGCAGTAACATGTCTGTTTACCCTGATCGTGCTAGTCAGCTGGGGATCACAAATGTACATTGCAATTTCTCTCTCTCATTGATTTGAATCATCATGCATCTTCTTATAACAGCAGGCATTTGAGTTGTACTGCGGTGATGTCTCATACGATGATCACTTTGTTCTGTAATCATCCGTGGTATTTTGTTTTAGAGAGTTGGAACTGTCAGTTTTTTGCTTTTTCATATCAAAGGGGAATGAACAATATCTGAGCCTGCAAGTGGGAGAATTTGGTAGTGTTTTTTAAGTGTAGTTAATTTGACCTTTTCTGAAGATGTTTAAACTGCTGATGGCAGCTGGATGGAGTTAGTGCCATGTGTCAGCAATGCTGGGAGTCTTAACTAGTGCATTAACAACCCTGGGAAATTATGCAAAAGTTTTTATAGTGTAATGTTAGCTTAGCTGTAATGCAGAGCTCTCTAAGTAGTCCAGCAGGTCATACAAAAAAGCAAATTACAGGCAGCTGACAAGGTGTGAGAAAGAGAATGCTCCTTTTCTCAGACTAGTATCAAACTGTGGTGTGAGAAGGTGGCACAAGAGCTTTTCAAGACGATTTGGAAAGAGACCAACTGAAAATGGCTTTAAATCCTGTCCTAGGATCTGAGACTTAAATCCTCCAGCCCCATAGCTAGTCTTAAATGCAGTGTTTCTTCTTGCTTTTATTTTGCAAAGCTTCCAGTTTGCTTTGTAACTACTAGCAAATGAAGCTGAAAGGAAAATGTGGCACCTGTCTGTCACCAGCTGAGTCACCTGAGTTCTGAAGGGTTAATCTAAATTGCCACATCCATTAAGAAAGTAAAGATTTATGTAGACATAGGCATGATACTCAGAGAAGAGCTGCAGGAAGCTCTGGGCAGGGAGGCTTCCTGTGAAGGCACAACAGTGCAGTTCAGTGGCAGAAATACCTTTCTCTCTTTAGGGAAGTATGGGAAGAATTTGCTGTTTATGAAATGGCCTGGATCAGGCTCATGGTGTGTGTATCTCAAGTGTTTGTGTTCATAATCAGCTTTCCTTGAAAATATTGCTGAAGTCTCACTTTGCAGTATTGTAACTTTCATGGAGGAAATCGACCTTGCTAAATGTTCGTGCTAAGTAAAGCCAAAAGAATTCCAAACTACCGATCGAAATGAGTCTGAACGCAATGTGAACTTCGTGTTGTACCAATCAGTGCATCTCCCTCTAGCCGTGCAGCATCAGCAGTAATGCCCGGATTTGGTTTTGCAGTGCTGACTGGGTGAGTTTCACCTACGTTACAAAGCTAGTTGGAGACAAGTGTTATCAAGTTTAGCCCTTCAGCAAGGAAGCTGTGGGAATGTTGTGGTCAGTTTATTTGGCCTAATTCTCTTGGATATGCTGTGATTTTTTTTTTTCCAATCATTTTGTAGAGAAGATTCATATGTGCACAACAGTTCTGATGCTTTACAAGTGTGTTATTAAGTAGACAGTAGTCCTTCAAAATAACTTTCTTTGTTTCTTTCATCTATGGTGGTGTTTTTTCATCTTCTTTATATTTAGAGTTTGAGATCCTTTTACTCTGAATGGCTAAAGTGCTAGTGAAGTCATAAAACTGCAAGGGAGTTGAAGAATTGTGAAAGATTTTTAGTCTTGCTATTTAAAGTGCCTTAGAGCTGGCAGAAAACTTCATTTTGGAAGTGTTACTTCCTTTAATCGAACATTAATTGTACACTTCTACTTTGTAGTGATTCAGTAAAATTTAGGGGGAAAATAGGGTATACTTCTGAGGCTTCAGGAAAGATTGTATAGAAGGTGAGTTGAGCTCTTTCAGGCTTTCCTTCTATTTTACAGAAATGGGTGAGGTGTTTTGGTTTTGTTTTAAGATGTGGCTTTCATTTCGAAGTCACGTGTGAGTAATAGATAATTATTTGAGAACTAAACAGAATTAAAACACTTTCTAAACAAGAACTGTGGCAAGATATCTAAATTCGTAATATAAAGCTTGCTTTATGTAACATTTGTCAGAGGCAAAATTCAAGACTTCCTTATCTTTCTGAAAATTGTGCCAGAAGCCCAGGAAACAAAATATTACCTTTGAATTTTGAAAGAGTTTCATGTAATGGTTTCTCTTGGTTGATTTTTGAAGGCAGCAGAGTACAGTGATGGACAGGTAGACAGTCCCTCTGCTGTCTCTGCCACCACCCTGAGTACCGAGAAGCGTCGCAGATGCTAAACCACCAGGAAAATTACTAAATGCCGTGAAGTTCTTTAGCACTGGAAATAGGATGCTTGTGGGAGAAAGCTTTTTCCTTTCCATTCCAGGGGATAAAAAGTACACAACAAGCCTTGCAAGCAAGTAAAACATGTCTAGGTGTTCATGGAAACTGAGTTTGTAAACAAGATGTATCATTTTCAGTGCCAAAATGCTTTTCATAATGGAGCTGCATAGCTAAATGGAGTGAATACTCCTTTTACAAGGGGGATGTCCTAGAGTTGTTTTATTGAGTATGTTGCATATAGTAGAAATATGTCTGTGAACTCATCATCCTTGGTAGAATATAGGGATGTGGTTTTGTGTAGCCCTCTATGGTGAGCAGATACTGAAGACAGCCATTTAGAGGAACGAAGGCTGCCAGTAGCTGGAGAGTCTGGAAATCAAGTAATCGGTCCTCCTTCAGCTCTAGAGATAGGTGCTTCTGAGAGAGGGAGATCTGGTGACTTTGTGACTTCATGAAAGCTTCAGCTTCTCTTAAGAACAACTGTTTCAGGGAGGGTTCTGCAACTTCTGTCTTTTTGCTGCACCCAAACCTTCACTGTAGAGAGTAAACTTTGTGAGTGGAGCTCTTGTTATTAAGTGCGCTCCTCTAAGGTCAGTCATCTGCAGGGTTGGAGGCTGTGGTAAGTGCGTGCTTCTATCCTGTGTGATCTGTTACTCAGAACTGAAAGCTGTACTTCTTGGTTGTCAAGATGGTTCTGCTTTTCCCACACCATGTGACCTACCACTCAGCCCTTGCGTGCCTTTAATCTTGGGTTAGTCTTGAAATGCAAATGCAAATGTGGGTAAGAATCCCATGACCAGGGGCTGTTGGTCAGTGCTGACAGTCTGGTTGCCTGGGGTGGGTTCAACCCTCGGTGTCATGGAGGTGGTCAGCCTGCGGCTTTGAGTTCTGTGCAGCTGTCAAGAATTTCAGATGTGGCTTCCATGGTGCAGCTGTTTCATGTGACTGCTTATGTGAAAGCTGCTAGATTGTCCCAGCTGCAGGAGAAAGCAAGAAAATAGGCTACTGAAACAAGTATTATCAGCATCTTTCCTAGAACTGAATTGCATGCCAGCTCAGCACTCCTCTGCAATGAAGCAGAGAGACCTTGAGGGAACTTTCCTGACTTGGTCTGCATGTAACTCTGCTCCTGGCACCTGCCACAGCTTTCTGGCACATGATGCCTGTCTTTGACCACAGTGTTCTCGTAGGGGTCAGAAATATTGGACTCTGGGCTGCAGGAACAACCAGCTGCTGAATGAAGCTACTCATCTTCTCTGCTGTCTTACCACCTGATCTAAAAGAGACCAGAAATTGGTTTTGATAGAAAATGCTCTTTTCATTTGTGCAGGATGGGTCAATCCATAGACAGGATCTTGTTTCTACAGCTGTGATGTTTCTGAAGAGAAACCTGTGAGTGAACTCCCAGTGTTTCCTTTGCATTTTGCAAATACTACCTTTTTTTAAAAAAAAAAAAAATAAAAAATATATATCTACCCACTAAAATAGTGGAGTTTGTGCCTAATCCTTAATAACTTAAATTTTCCATAAAGTCTGCTCTGCAAATTGTGGCTAAGGCATGGGTGGGTTCTCCTTAGAAGGCATAAGTAATAAAGGAGACTGTGTAGTTACTCCCCACTGATTCTGTTTGTGTACTAATAGTGAAATAAATGCTGCTATATCAAAGGAAAGTTCAATAGTGACCAGCCGCCAGTGCAGGACTTCTTTGTTGTCTCTGAGTTGATGTTATCATACAGTTTGGACAATTAAAACTTTGCATGTAGAGACATCAGACTTTATTCCTTACTGATAGAGGAAGGGACTTGACTTTCTTGCTTCACCTAGGCATTTAATCTGTTTTACTTTAGGTTATGAGGCCTGATAACTAAGATATCAGTGCAGACCACAGCAGACATTTTAACTTTGTCCAAGGTTGTAGCCAGTTCCCAGGGTAGTCGTCTTAGTCTCACGAAGCAGGACTTTGCTGTGAAGCAATTGGGTACACTAGGTTCTTGTGATGTTTTATATGCTAAACTGCAGATACAATGGGGTGCAAAACAATATGAACAATGCATTAAATTTTGAGCAAGTTTTTTTTTTCACCTGTGAAAATGAATCTTGTAATTTGAGGATTTTACTCTTACCACATTTCTTCTTTGCTAAATTGGGTGAAATAGGGCTATGGGAAGCACCTATTTATCAAGTCAGCGGTTGCTTCATTGCCAGGACAAAACGTTGTGAAAAGCTGCATGGTTCAGCGGCCTGTATTGGAGTGAGAGTGAGATGCAGTGTAATTATTTCTGTTAAGAATCATTTAATCTCTGTGAATATCTACATCTGGCTCTTCCATTAAAATTCTTAACTTTCCCTATTGTCTTCTTTTCCTCACTCCACAGGTGGTTTTTTGGAAAGATTCCCCGGGCGAAGGCTGAAGAGATGTTAGGCAAACAGAGACACGATGGTGCCTTCCTCATCAGGGAAAGTGAGAGCGCTCCTGGGGACTTCTCCCTCTCAGTCAAGTAAGTAATCCCCAGAAGCAATTGTGCGTGGTAATCAGGCCATCTACTGCTCATTTGGACTTGTGGATAAAGGACAGGTGACTGTCAATGCTGAGGAGCAGGAATAATCTGCCAGATGCCCTGTAGCATTCCTGTTCTTCCAGTGATACTTATTTATTCACTCTTTAATAGAACAAATACACACGTTCTGGTTTGTAATGAGCCTACAGGGCTGACCAGGTGGCATGTTGTTGTCTGGCTTATGTAGTGTCAGGCACTATCTGTTGATTAGTTTGTGGATCCATTCTTCCTCCTTACTGCCACAAAGTGCCCGGTGTGTATATGTTCTCTCCCATCCTCCTTCATTCCTCTTTTACAGTACAAGTTCTTACTCTTTGTTTTCTCTTTGTGTAATACGCTTCAAATATGTTTTTCATGTCTGCTTGGCACAATCTTTGGGGATACTCATGTTATCTAGGACTGGGACTTGGAGCTGTAAAAACAGTTCTCATCCTTGAATAACCTTACTAGAAGTTCTGGCTGTCGTCCAGCAGGAGTTCCTGCTGGTTTAGCATGGCCCACAAATACTATGCTACTGTCTTGCCCACTTGATGTCACTGTAAAATAGAGGTACTAAGAACTTGAAAGGGTATATGATGTGATTTAACTTGGGTTGGGGGTGGGAGGGATTCTGTCCTCAGCAGTTGATTTTTGCCTTTTTCTTCCGTAAATTTCCCTTTTCCTAACAGAAATTAACGGGGTTTTCTTCAGAATCCTAACAATTTTTGATTATTCATGCACAATTCCTAGTTTGCTCTACTTTCTGTGGCTACCAGTGATCTGTCTTGGCAGGATTTTTTTTGTTGTGGTCATCTTTGGTCTGTAACCAGATTTTTATCATCCTGTACAGCAGCACTGAGTCATGACAACAAACTGGATTAAAACCACTGATTTTGAGATGTTTATATTTCTGTCTTGGATACAGTCATCTAAGCTGGAATACTAGATATGAATGGAAGCTTCATTCCAGAAAGCGCATTCCTTTAAGAAACATAAAGTTACGATAGCATAGCTCTGCCTGCCTGTAACATAGTGTTGCCATCTGGTGGTGATTTCTCAGTTGACTTTATTCTCCCGTGTTTCTTTAATTTAGAAGAGTCTTTTTCCTCAGCAGTGGTCTGCAGGATTTGAAATGGTGAGAAGCTCTCAGGTTGAGGAAGAGAGAGCAGAGGCAGTACTCATGAGTTGTTTCATGTTAGCTTTGTAGCCAAGATAGTGTCTACTTTTTCAGCCAATGTATAGAAGCTGTGCATACCAAGTGGGGAACAGTTGTCTTCTGGTTTTGGTGTTTTAGACTGAAGTAAAAATACCCCGATGTGCCATTCGTCTGGAAGATCCCAATGGACCTCATCATAGTTTCCCTTTTTTCAGAATAAAGTTGTTAGAAATGTAGCTTCAGCAGAACGCCTTCATTTGTCAGAAAGAATTGTTAAGGCAGAATTGAAGTCACTGTGTTACGTGTGCAGCATCACCTTTTGAGTTTTTTATGTTTTCCTTTGTCTATTTTTTGGTGATTTTGTTTTTTTTTCTTTAAGGATCAGAGAGATCCTTTTGTTTTGCAAGACAGTCTTTTGCATAAGTCCAGACTGGCTGCCAAAACAGACAATCCTACCCTCCCTGTGGCGGTGTTTTCCCAGCAGTTTACCTGTAATGGGACTGGTGCTTACGAATTGCAATATCACACACAGCCAGTGGTGCTGTGTGAGGGAGGGACTGAGACGGGGAGAAGTACAGGACCATAGCAAGAGTAGCACAAACCTAAACTGGCTCAGGTCAGTTGTGAAATCGCTGTGTGTGAAGAGCTAAACCGAAGCACTTCTACTGTTTGACTTCGAAATCTTGCATTTGGGAATGTGGAATGGAAGGCACCGTGGTGCAGCTACTTTAATGTGACCTTGTACGTGTACTGCAAAAGTCGATGGTATGTGTCCAAGGTGTTCTGTGCACTGTCTTCAGCAACTTGAGTGCCTGCATACATACATCAAAAAGTACATGGACTAGATACCAGCTGTGTGGCAGTGTAGTGTAAAATAAAAAGTTGAAATATTGCATGTAATCCAGGAGAAAGTGCTGTGAGACCAGAAATCCTTGACCTCAAACTTCTGCAGATTCAGAGTGGTTGGAAAAGCTGGTCCTGTTATAAGAAAAGCACATATGAAGCTTGCAGGACTTATTTCAAAATTAATTCAGTATTCGGATTAACAAGTGGTTTTCAGACATCTGTTTTACAGCAGCCAAATGTTATCTATATTATCAGCATTGTTTACAGTTTTCATTGTGCCCTGAAGGACCTTTTTGTTCCAAACTCTGTGCTGACAATTACAGAAGAGGGGTACTCAGTGACTAATAATGTGCTTCTTATTTTTTGTGTCCTTCACTCCTTCCTCCTAGGTTTGGAAATGATGTGCAGCACTTCAAGGTGCTTAGAGATGGGGCTGGCAAGTATTTCCTCTGGGTGGTGAAGTTCAATTCTTTGAACGAGCTGGTAGATTATCACAGATCCACATCTGTCTCCAGGAACCAGCAAATATTTCTCCGGGACATTGAACAGGTGCCACAGGTAAGAGAAGTATCCTCATAGAGTGCGCTTTTCAGACTATTGGAACCACAATCTGAAGTGAGATTGCATCTTAAAGTAAATAGGATGGAGAGAAGCCGAGTGACATTTTTCTTGTCTGTGGAAGTGTATCTTTAGATACCACAGCCAGAATTATACTGGGAAATAAGCTGGATGTTTGTGCAAAGCCGCCTGCCAACTCCCTAGTCTTCCCTGGGGTTCTGGACAAATGTTACTGTTGCTGCTTGAACATTTGGCTTCTTTTAATGTTTATAGATACTCTTGCAGGAAGGTCATCTGATTCCTGTGACTTAAAAATGGGTTTACTCCTGTTTTAGGACACAGTAAGAAAGGATAGTTCTACTTGTACTGGCTTGTAGCCAGAACTGTACCCCTCTGTAGCCAGTGAAGCTTTGGTACTGGTCTCTCCTGAAGAGGTGGTTACAGGTAGTAGCATATGGAACATCTCTAGCCTGCTGGTTCGGATCTAACCAATGTTAAGAGAAACAAAAATGTACTGCTAAGTGCCAGCAGAGCAGCTTGTGTGTATCTAGCTTTGTTTTGTTCCATTTCCCAGGGCGATCAAAATACATGTAACTGTATCTTTTCTCAATTTTGGATAAATTCTTTTGCCTCTATGTGCAGCATTCTAGTTCTAGCTTGAAGACAAGGAGTGTGGAACTTGTACTGTTCTCCAGGTGCCACAGTTTGTCTGAATTAACATGTAGCTCTGCGCTGTCGGGTCAGTGATAAACAGAGGATGAGAACACAGCTGACTGAAAATGAGAAACATGAAGATACCTTCCTAGCCTCACAATTTTAAGAATGCAAATGCATTTTAAATGAACTGTTAGCTTTTCCGTAAGAGTGGAAGTCTTTGCTGACCAGGCAAAACGCTCTGTGACAGAATTTCTTGATATTGGAGAGTTTTAAGGAAAATGTGTAAAATGCCAACATCCAGTTTTTAGGGGGAACTTTATGTATTACAGCATTAGGTAGATTAGTAATATTTATGGTCTTGGTGAAAACAGGGTGAATAAACAAGACCATTATATTGCAATAGAATACAGATTTACAGTAGGCCATGAAGACTGGAAAACAGTAGGAAAACATCTGAGTCATCTGCTGTCTTTGTTTCGGCTCTTTCACAGAAACTTGACTTTTTTCAGAGGTCTTCTATAGACTGTGCTTTCCTGTTTTATCATCTTGTTACAGATGTTGGAAGCTGGCTTGCAGGGAAATGAAACAGCCCAAATGTTTATTGTTAAACTCCGGTGTAAGTTAAGCTGCTGCCTGAGGGAGCAGGTGTCTGTAGTGCTGTGGATGATTCTCACTTTGTGTATCTTTTTCTTTCCCCTTTCAGCAACCAACGTATGTTCAGGCCCTGTTTGATTTTGATCCTCAGGAGGAAGGAGAGCTGGGCTTCCGCCGTGGAGACTTTATCCAAGTCCTTGACAATTCTGACCCCAACTGGTGGAAGGGAGCCTGCCACGGACAGACGGGCATGTTTCCACGCAACTATGTGACCCCAGTGAATCGGAACATCTAGAGATAAATATTAGAGATTATTTAAAGAAACCAGAGAAACAGTAAATACACATACAGAGCCTAACTGCAGCCAGTGACCTAAAATCACACGGCGATAAAACCTGAGTCACCTTTCACCGTGAGGTGATCCTCCTTCACTCAGTACGGAACTTCAGGGGCCGGGGGGGGAAAGAGTTCAACTTACACACCAAAACTTATCTTTAAAAAAAAAAAAAAAAAGAGAGAGAAAAAAAAATGAAAATAACAAATTTCCTCAGCTGCTCCTGGGTTACCCCCTTTCATTCACTCTTCTTGTTTCCCCGTCCTCCTCTGTCCATCAGTGCATGAAGTTTTAATGCCATATAAAGTCCTAGCCATGCAGTTAAAGGAAAAGGGAGAAACTCTGCTGGTATTTTCTCTCTCTGCAAACGGTCTTCATTTGACATGAAGGGACATGAGAGAAGAACCAAATCCACAGTCCTGCCTTTAAAAAAAAACAAAAATCATCAGTCTCTGCTTTTGCCTTCAACATTCAGCTCTTCTTGCCTGGGAAAGATGAGGTGTTAATCTAATTTTTATTGTCTCTTCTCCTTTGGCACTTTCTTCTGAAGCTCAGCAGCTTCCAAGCAGGGGAAGGGAGAAGAGTTGCGTGGCTTTTTGTTTGTTCTGTTTATTTCTTTTGAGTTACAGAGCTGCTTTGAGAAACTCCAACGTACAACTGAAGTCTGTTAATGCTGTGCTGACAGCTTTTTTGTTTTTTCTTAAAGGTGTACGGTTGAGCACATTCTGTAATTTTTTCCATAGTGCCTTTCCCTTATTTTCTTTTTTATTATTTTTTAAGTTAAAAGGACAGTCCAGAGCTTTTCAGAGGGTTTTTTTTTCTGCCTATGTGTAAATAAATACTTTTCGGGGAAGGATGTAAAGGAGGGTGGTTTTATCAATGGACACTTGAGAAAAATCTACAAACAGAGATGGAGCTTTAATCTTAAGATTTGTCTTACTGTTCAACTTTCCTTATTCCAAGGAAGATAAAATCAAGGCATTCAAGTGGCAACTTGGGCCACTCAGAGGTGGGGAGCTGCATCCAAGAGCTTCAAAAGAAGTAAGAGAAAGGGGGAAGTTATGACCAGGGAAAATGAGAAAGAGTATTTTGGGGTGGGAGGGCTAAGGGGGGAATTTGAGAAATAATAGCCCTGAGATGTCCTATAAAATGTACATTCCTTTGATGGAAAACTTTATAATGCAGAGAAACCTCAAGAAATAGTGCTTGAAAAACCTTTATGCTATTAGTGAATGTTTCTACGTGATGCATGTAATCAGCCTGTCTCTTTGGCCTGGATAGGGAATATTTGCAGTCGTGTTGCTCTTGAAAAGTGGGGTCGGCATCACTGTTCTCCCGTTTCTCCTCCCTCCTCAGGTCAGTGTTACTGTTGAAGTAGATTCCCCCCACCCTGCTCCCCATTCACAGCAGGCTGTGTGATGACTGTAATCCCCGCACCATAACGGCATTTATTGTGGCCATTTGCTCCTCCACCAGAGGAGTGTGACATTAAATTGGACAGAAAGGAAAGCAATCAAGCCGCACCGCTCTCTGTGCCAATCTTTAGTTGTGTTATTTTTCCTTCTGATGGCCATTTGGCTGGATCTCTTCACCCCACCAACGAATCCAAAAACTGCAGCGGAGATCTCCTCCCGCCCTGCCTGAGCACGGGCAATCTTTTGTTGGAGGGTGCCTTTTTTTGTACTACGTGTTACAAATGTTTTATTCCTGAGATGGACTCTGCCTTACTCTTTAATTTTCCAGCAGATGAAAGAGAGAGCTATCCTGTAGAGTATTACTTTCTCCCCCTCTCCTTGCTAGCTGTCACTCACTTTCTTCCTTCTTTGTAAAGTGATTGGAAAAGGAATCTATGGCATTCTACACCTGGACCATTTGATTGTTTCCTTATTTTGGAATTGGTGTATATCATGCAGCCTTGCAGACATATGTCTTGTGTGTGTATATATATTAAAAAAAAAAAAAAATCAGTGTTTAAATAAAAAAAAAGGCCTATGTACTTAATCCTTTAACTCTGCAGCAGCATTTGGTAGATAGTAATTAACTGTGAATAATAAATATACATTGAATTCTTCACTTGAGCATCTGTCCGTTATTTCAGTTAACTGACCAAAATATAACTGATTGACCTAATTTTTAGGCTGTTGAATTGCTACGGGAGGGAAAAGCTGTAAGGTGTGCTCTGGCCTGAAGCTCTTGTACTCTTTAGCGTTATAGTTCAATCTCTGTGTTTCTGGCTGAATTCATTACTCTTTCAAGCAAAGTCACTGGAGAGCTGTGTCACTTGACACGTGTGACAGTGAGGAGGGGGGAAAGGAATGGTCGTGTCGCTTCCAGGACGGAAGGCCATGTGTTTGTTGGCTGAGTGGGAGGGCAGCACTTCACTATTTCTTCCCTTGCTTTATTTTCTAAGCTTTTTGCCGAACTGCCCAAGCGTCCCCGTGGTACAGACTGCAGTGTTGTGAGCAGAGCGATACACTGGTTCTTTCTGGAGTGCCTTGCTGAAGGCTGGAGGGGTCGATGGACGGGTGACTCGTGTAAGCCCCGCTATCGTGGGAGCTGTCGCTCGGCTCCATCGCTGCTGTGCGGGTTGTTTTTTGTTTTTTCTTGCCCGAAGAAGTGGAGCCGCTCGGTTGCGCTAGGAAGGTGCATGGGTGGTTCTGTGGGCTGCTGCTTGGGAGCTGCCATTCTGCTGGCTCTGCAGCTGCTCCCCTGCCTTCGCTTGGGTGCAGAAAGCGCCTGTGAATTTTGTAGTCGATTTTTAATAGGAAAAGGCCCACACGAGGGTTTGGGTTTTTTAACAGTTGCTCTTAGTCATTGTGCTCAAATACAGATGTAGTCAAAGTCTCTGTGGTTGCTCAGAAATGCCTGGGTATTCCCATGGTTTTATTTTGTGCCAGTAAAGTCAATATAGAAATGATTTGCACCGCGGTTTGGCGCTCTTGGCTTTTTTGTAATGCTATAACAGAACATGTTGCTCAAAACTGGGTGCTATTCGTACCTTGGGTATCTACTGGAGAGTGGAGAAAAATCCTCCTTTCCTTATGCCTTATAGAGGGATGAAAAATGTCTGTTGTGACTGTGACTGCATGATGTCAAGGCCCCGGTGGGAGAACTGCTGTAGGCATGGCGTTTCTTCACGGGTGTGTTCCAGGTGCTGGGTCAGCAAAGCTGGTGGTGGGCTGCAAAAAAAAACCAAAAAAAAAAACCCCAAAAAACCCCCCCAAAAAAACAACAAAAAAACCCCACAAACAAAAAACCCCAACCCTAAATCCCGGTTTATTTGTCTGCCAGCCGCCGCATCCACGGGAGTTCAGGGCCCTCCGTGCGGGCGCTGCTTCCCGACGCCGAGCCCCCGCCATTTCGGGCACGGCGCTCCCCGGGGCGCCGCTGTCGGACTACATCTCCCATCGGCCCCCGCGGCGGCGCGCAGGCGCAGTGCGGCGCCCGGGCGCCGGCGGCGGCGGGTGGGGCGGCCGTGGCCGCGGTCAGGCAGCGGCCGGCGGCACCGCCCGCGGTTTGGCACCGTATCTCCCTCTCCGGTACCAACCGCGGGGCAGGGGGGGCTGTGGGGAGAGGGGAGGCTGCTTATGAGAGGGTAGGGATTGTGGTGAGGGGGTTCTGTGTGGCCCTTGGGGTGATGGGGTGGCTGTGGGCCTTTGGGGTGAGGGGAACTTTGGGATGGCGGGTGTCTGTGAGGTGAGGGGAGCTTTGGGATGGCGGGTGTCTGTGAGGTGAGGGGAACTTTGGGATGGCGGGTGTCTGTGAGGTGAGGGGAGCTTTGGGATGGCGGGTGTCTGTGAGGTGAGGGGAGCTTTGGGATGGCGGGTGTCTGTGAGGTGAGGGGAACTTTGGGATGGCGGGTGTCTGTGAGGTGAGGGGAGCTTTGGGATGGCGGGTGTCTGTGAGGTGAGGGGAACTTTGGGATGGCGGGTGTCTGTGAGGTGAGGGGAGCTTTGGGATGGCGGGTGTCTGTGAGGTGAGGGGAGCTTTGGGATGGCGGGTGTCTGTGAGGTGAGGGGAGCTTTGGGATGGCGGGCGTCTGTGAGGTGAGGGGAACTTTGGGATGGCGGGTGTCTGTGAGGTGAGAGGGGTGAGGCTATAGACTCTTGGTGTGGGAGGGAGCCTTTTGGTTGAGGAGGGCTCACCCTGTCGCCCTGCCCAGGCTGCGGGGACACCAGGAGGCATGGTGGGCTATGACCCTGAGGCTAAGTGCGTCTCCGTGGTGGAAGCAGCTGCAGCAGGATCAGCATCTGGGTTCGTCACTCGGGTCCTTGTCAGTCCGCTGGATGTCATCAAGATCCGCTTTCAGGTACCTTTCTCTTGGCATGCTCAGGGACGGGGTGAAAGAGCCCTTGCGTAAATACAGGTTATGCAAGGTAGCAGGGCTATCTTGTGTCCACCGCTTCTATTTATATAGCTTAACTTGTGTGTTTGAATGGGATCTTGTGTTTTTCATACTTTGTTTTTCCTCTGTTTTTATGAATGATCTCTACTATCTAACTGAATTTCACCATCAGTCCCTACTGATTGCCTTTGTGTTGCATGCATGTTTTTACTCTTTTAGAGCCCTATGTAAATAACATCTCAAGTCAGTTCTACATGTGATTCTGTGGGAAGGCAGAATGTCATTTCTTAGCATTGGTTGGCTCACAGGGCTATGAATTCCTGAATTGGACACTTGAACCTTCTTGAAATGTGACATAGAATTGAAAATATTTTCTCTATTTTCCTCCAGCTTCAGATCGAGCAGCTCTCCTCCAGAAGCCCAGGGGCTAAGTATCATGGCATCCTGCAAGCTGTACAGCGCATCTTCCGAGAAGAGGGGTTGAGAGCCTTCTGGAAGGGACATGTTCCTGCTCAGTTGCTTTCAGTTGGCTATGGAGCTGTTCAGGTAAGGTGACCAGACATCTTCTGGGCCCAGCATACATACATAGGACTCTGCTTTGCTCCTCTTCAGACTGGCTGCATAGGCAGATGCAGAAAGGTCCAGGTTTAAACTGTACTGATGCAAGCCGGCTCCAGTTTCAAAGATGTGTAGTTGTATAATGCGGATGTATGATTCTTAAGTTAATATTCCTGAGCTTGCTGAGCAGCATGCCTGGAGTACAGCTGGAGCAAACTGAGTTCTGTCTGTATCTCGTGTCATAGAGAAGCTCTGTTAGTTCCGGACTCTTGGCTTATGTTCATGTTCCAAGCCTGTGTAGTTTTTTGCTTTGGTTCACGCTGTCACCCTAACAGCTTGTTAGTAAAAAAAACCAGTTAAACTGATGATGATGTTTTACACAGCATTGTTATGCTTAATTTGTAAATATTAACAACGTGTTTTATGAGCAGTGGTTGAAAGAATAAGGGGAAGTATATCTGTAATACAGCAAACACTCTTCAAGATACATAGAGCATTAGCATAGGTTTTTCACAATTCTAAATGCAAGATTTAGCAGAAGTGTTAAGAACATGCCAAGCATTCCCCAGGCTGCTCAGTGATTATTACAAGGTATTCTTTGAGCACATGCTGCACCAGTTTGCAAGTTGGGAGGGACTTTTCAAGGACAGAGGGAGAAGGTGGCTACAAGAGGTGGGTGGAGCTCTTTTGGTGAAATGAGAGAGGAGTGGGAGATCCATGTCAAGGATAAGGATTGACTCCTTGACCTGTGTGTGTTTGTTTCTGTAAGTTCATGGCGTTTGAAAGCTTGACAAAACTGGTGCATAACGTCACCTCATACAATGCCCGCGATTCCTTTGTGCACTTCGTCTGCGGAGGACTGGCTGCTTGCACAGCCACTGTTGCAGTTCAACCTGTTGACACGCTACGCACGCGCTTTGCTGCTCAGGGTGAGCCTAAGGTATGGTTGAGTATTAATGCTTGAAATTATCATCCATAGCAGTAGCAATATTTCATGTGTATGAGTATAGGTAGTTTGAAAAGTACATAACAGTCTGTGGGTTAGCATAAAGGACCAGGTGGTGTTATTGGGCAATGTTTGCACTGTTGCCAAGTTATCCTCTGTGCTGTTGACACGGCTTTCTTACTTATGTTTTGCTTCTCCTGATTGTGTTTGACTCCTGACAGGTGATCCAGAAAGGAGAAACTGTCCTTAACAGGATAACTCAATTTTCATTTTGGCTGTTGGCCATTTGTAGAATGCACTCCCCTGGCTGTCAAACATTGTGTGTTTGAAACTTTCCACTTGCACAGAGTCATGTTTAGATAATGGTGGCGGTGATACTTGAAACCAGTCACCTTTCCCCTGCGTTTCATGTTCTTATTTATGCAAGAATTGGTCTCCATGCTAATTAGGTCTGTAATACCTAGATTTATATGGGTTTGTATCAGAGCCATTTCTGGTTTTTGACTTAGCCTGCAGTAGAATCACAATATATATCATATGAATTCTGTTGCAGGAGCAAGCAGAGCTGTTCAGAGGGAAATGAATAATCATGTCTGTGATGCAAGAGGTCTTAGGCCACAGCTTTCAGCTCCCTGCCTTGTTTCTTCCCCTCAGAAGCACAGCTTCAATGTGGGATACAATGTCATCCCAGGCCTTTCAGTGCAGAGCTAATGATTGTTCAGTTAGTCTCTTGTGGCTCAGAGGTAGTTTTAGGTTGTCAGCTTACTTATAAGAATCGTAAGGGCTTAGCTGAGAATACTGTGTGAAGATGTGCGAAATCACTCTGTTCATCGCTGTGTGCTGAAAATCAGTCGATTGTATTTTGGCAGTGGGAAAGGCCTGCCCTTGTTACTGGGAAATAACCTGACCTTTGGTTTGTTGTTTCTAAGCCTGTTTCAGTAGAGAGTCAGCCTCTTCTTTATTGTCTAGATCTATTGCAACCTTCGCCATGCAGTGGTGACAATGTACCAGACAGAAGGGCCTCGGACATTCTATAGAGGTTTGACTCCCACAATCATTGCTATCTTCCCGTATGCTGGTCTCCAGTTCTCCTCCTACAACATCCTGCAACAGTTTTCTGAATGGGTGATTCCAGCTGAAGGCGAGAAAGGAGGTAGGCCCTTGGGACAGTGATGTCTGTGATCTGTAGAGAAAGAACGGGTGAATGCTAGTTTTGAAGACTGATGTAAGCTCAGTTTTCTGTCCCGTCGTCCTTTTTGATGTAACATTTGAAAAGTATCTCCATTTCCCATCTCTCATTCTTATTCCTGCACAGATATTGTGAAAGTGAAGTTTACAAACAGCTCCTGTTATGGAATAACCATGATGGAAATGTGGATGGATGGGAAAGTGAAGTGTCACAGGCCAGGGTACTCTTTCTTGAGCTGTATCACATTACTGATGCTGTAGGGAGAGGACAGTGCTGGCATAATCTGTCTCTGTTTCATTAGTGCTGTGGGAACAGGACTCTTGGATTTCCTCAGGAAATCTGCCTGCAGATTCCAGCACAGCTCTTACAGAGGAGGATTCATGTAGCCTGATTTAAAACTGCCGAGCTCTTTATTTGATATTTTTATGTTGATTTCTGGCTCCGTTATAAAAGAACCTCATCCTGATGTGACCTGTCAGCTTGACAGTTCTAATTACTAGTGCCTCCCTGAGAGGGACTGTATGCAGCATCAGTGTGTTTTGGTTCCTCAATGGAATTTCTTCAACGGAGGAACTAGACTTTTCCATATCATGTCTGCATACTTACTTTCAGGTGGCAGAGGCTGATGGTGGCTGTGTGCTGGGAAGTCACGTTTGTCAAGAAAGTCTACTATCACAAAACTCATCTCCCACAAGCCTCTGAAATCATCAGGCAGTGTCAGCTTGTGACTTACTCCAATTCAATATGTCAATATGAGCAATCAGGAGTGCAAGATTTCCAGTGACATGGCTTTTACTTGGGGGGCATAAAACCTTTTCCATCCATTAGCGACAGGTTCTCTGGTGACTGGGGTTTTTTTGTGCAATGCCACTTGGTAGAGCAAAAGTATAAATCAGTGTGATGAACCAAGAAGAGCTGTTACCCTCTGGCTCCAATGGACATTGTGAGCCTGATACAATAAATACAAATTGAGGTTCTGTCGCCCAAACTACGCAGAAGAGATGATGTAACTTTAAAGGGCCTTCTTGTGAAAAGTGATTTTAACTTACCTCTCATGGTCTTTAATCAGAACTCCCTGCTAATCCTCTTTTTTCCTTCTCCGCTATCCTCTCCCCTTTCTGCTTCTCAGGCAACGTTAAAAACCTTGTTTGTGGCAGCTGTGCTGGAATCATCAGCAAAACTCTCACTTACCCTTTTGACCTGTTCAAAAAACGACTGCAAGTGGGTGGCTTTGAGCATGCCCGGGCAGCCTTTGGGCAGGTGAGAAGTGTTGGAATTGACTGATTTTCATAAGTATGGATTCACATCAAGACAGTCCAGAGCCAGTCATCACCAAAATGCGGTGATGATTCACCAGTGGTACCTGTTGTGTTCATGTTCGGGTTGGGAGCTCCCAGGGAACTTCTGGGAGCTGAGCATTGGTCTCGTGTCATAACGGGAATAGCTGTATGAATATATTGGGTTAATTTTATGACATTGTCCAACATACCCATGCTCTGCCTTCTCATCCGTCCCATCAGGTTAGCTGTCTCAGAGCTGGGGATGCGTTAGGCAGGCAAAGGGGTTTCGACTTACTTTACTTTCCTAGTTGCAGCTTGGTATTTCTGATTCAGGACCAAATTACTATCAGAGGATGACACTAGCTTTATGCTGGGATCGCCTGGCTGTCAGGATCCTTTTCTGCAATTAATATTTCGATAGAAGGAATGGGCACCAAGTGTTCAGCACATGTCTTAAGTACCAGAACATCTTGAAGTTTAAAGCAAATTAAATACTTCCAGTGCTTTCTGGCACCATCCTTAACCATCTTGAAATATACTGTAAGACAAATACAGATCTTTCAAGGAGCTATCTCTTCTTTCCATGAAATGTGAAAACTTTCTTTTTTTCCTTCAAATTCCTTGGATCTGAGAAGCAAATCAGTCTGTACCTCAAGAAACTGTGGGATAGGAATTTGAAGTCTTAACCTACTGCTTTGGATGCTTTTCCTCTTCCAGTGAGGTACAGAATTTGGTTTTAATATTGGTGTGTCACAAGATGTTAAACCTTCACAGTGTGACACAATGACATGCATATAGTTAATTTCGAGACTTCAAAGGGCTGTAGCTTTGTTTTCTTTCTGTCAGAAAACTGAAAAGTTCTCCCTCCTTACAGAGTGAAAGGGATGGAAAACAGTAGCAGCACAGTCTGAAATAATTACTTCACAAACTTGTACCATAAATAATACATGCTGTTGTAGCATAAAGATTTTATGGCCATTCAATTAGAATGATCTGCGTAAGCCATTGCTGATGCAAAATATGTACTTTTCCTTTACCCCACTCTACAAACTGACTCTCTGAAACTTTCAGTTATAATAATAGCCAGAAAGGCATCCCCAGGCTGCCATTTAGATTATGTTTTTGTGGTATATTTTGGGGCTCTCTATGTTCTTTTCCAGGTAAGCGCTCTTGTTTAAACTTTTCACTATTTCTCTCACAGGTACGGATGTATAGGGGTCTCCTGGACTGCATGAGGCAGATCCTGCGAGAGGAGGGCCCGGGTGGATTCTTTAAGGGCCTTTCGCCCAGCTTGCTGAAGGCTGCTCTCTCTACTGGCCTTATCTTCTTTTGGTACGAGCTGTTCTGCAGCCTCCTGTGTACCCTGAAGAGCACCGACAGCACTACGAGGAAGGAAGGCTGAAAGGGGCATGTATGTGGCTACCCGGTGTTCTCCTGGAGGAGGGGAAACTGATGGCCTCGCTCTGTCATGAGCACGTGGGAAATGTCAGAGCTCCCAGAGCTCCACCAGCCTGTAGGAAATCATCTCCTGGGACCAAGCAGAAGGAGAAGGTGACTGCAGTTCTGCTGAAGACACTGAACTGCTTTGCTGGAAGCTGTTCAACTGAGCACTTTTTTTCTCAGTCTCCTCTAATATCAGCACACATTTAGTGGGAGGAGTGAGAAACCAAGCAGACAACTAGAGGCTGTGCTCTGAAAAGGCACCCCATAAAGTGGGTGAATTCCTGTGCTTGCCCTGGATCACAGAGAGGGATCCTGGCCTAAGTGCTGCTTCAACAATGTCACGTCACTTCCTGTCGCTGCATCCGCACAGCTTTATTTCCTTGCTTATGGCCTGCTGTTTGCACCATATTCTTTTCTCCGTCTTGCACAGGCAGCTCTGTCCTGCTGTTGTGAAGTCAGTTAAAACCTCTTTAGTGTGCATAGAACTGCGGGTTTTCCTTTTACTTGCTGTCAGCTGGTGCTTCTTGATTACCACTCGCTGGCTGCACATTCTCAGCCACCTTAAACAGAATATTCTAGTGGATCACGCTGACCCAAACTTTCTCTTTCTTTAACTCTGGTTAGCTTGATTGTATCCTAAGTGCCCATTTATCTTCCTGCATGTCTTGCCATACATCTCTTAGGGTTTTGCATTGCCTCTGTCACGCTTTTTACCTGCAGGTTAAGAATCCCACTCGAAGGGGATTCAATGCACAAGCCCAATTCTTACTTCAGGGTTCTTTGCTTCAATGCAGTGAGTAGCCAAGTGCTGTGTAGAGTTTTAGAAATATTTAGTCTTAAGTTGGAATAATGAAGGAAAAGTCCTGTGGAAACTAGTAAATGTCTTTTTTTTTTTTTTTTTTTAATACCACCTTTGAATGTTTCTAGCAAGTATTTCTGTAGTGACCTCAAAACATTTCTGAAACTCAGTCCTACACTGGTGCTAACAGATAAAAATGTTTTGACAAGTTTAGCTGGAGTGAGGAGAGTGAACATCAAACTGGAATTGGTTGGCTTAGCGTGGTGTTTGACGAGAAATGGATGATTGAATTAGAGCTGGAAAAGCATTTATCTGGAGTTTCAAAGATTTTGTGAATGGTTAAAAAAAAAATCCCAACTCCTCTGATTATGCAACAGGGCAAAAGGAAAACTACTTTCTTCCTCCTCTTTTATTCTGTGTTTTTTCAAGCTGAGCAGGGTGTGGCTGGACCAACGTGTGGAAGGCAGACTTCCGAGGAAGAGCTGCTGTGATAAAAAAGCATCTTAGTCATCTGGCAAGCGGTGGATAGGGCAGAGCACTGGAGTTATTTAGAGAATGGTTTGATGGCTCTTCTCTTAACGGAGAGCTTTTCGTGGCTCTTCTGCAATATTCAGGGTGTTAGTTCCAAGTGGCTTGGCCAAACTCCAGCGTGACCAATTCCATTCTGTTGACACAACTTCTCCTGGTGGTTTTGAGCATATCAGCATTGCTCACTTGTCCTGAGCTATTGTGAGAGGCTGTTTTTAAAGAGCAGCTGTTTCACTGGTGGCTGAGATGTCTAGAGAGATTCCTCGCAAGCCCAGGCCACGTAACTTTGTGTCTGCTGTGGTTTGAGATCTTCGAGTGCACAGTGGCTGTTTCACTGCAGGTGACTTTGAGAGCTACATAAAATTAAATTCACTGAGCAGTGCCAGTGTCAGGCAGGAGGCTAATACGTGAGCCTCGAAGAGGGAGTGATAGCTGCATGTACTCTAAAAATGGGCAGTTTTGCTTAGAGGAGAAAATGCAAAGAATGTGGAGTAAAGTTTCCTAAAGTGCCTCAATCCTATTGGCATTTTCCTGTTATTTAGGCTCTTGTGAGATTTCCCCAAAATGTCCTTAACAACATTTTGCCTTTGTTCATTTGTCATCTGTTCTTGGAAAGACATCATAACCAGTAATGAACTTAGCCTCATGGCATCCTTCTGAAGGAGAGATTTTTGAAATGGCTCATTTCAAAACAGACAGAAACAGGTTGGGGTTCTTACTGTCTTTTGGCTGCTGGTAGAGAGGAATGGTATCATGATTAGCAGGGAGAGGACTGGCTGCAGTAAAAAATTTTCTGTGCTGACCTAGTCTTCCATAGGCAATCGGGACTCATCCAACCTGTCTAAACATTGCAAGACTCTTGTTTTCCATTTTATGTCAGAGCTGCTGTTAAACTGCACAAAATAGGAGGAAACTGGTTAGGAACTCAGCAGTGGGAATTGCGGTCTCTGAAATAGGGGGTGAGTTGCTTTGGTTGCCACAGTGGCAAAGAATAGAGAACAGAAAACTGCTCTGCTAAAATGATGTTCGAGTGTGCCGTGGAGCTTGAGCTGATGCAGGCAAACTGCTTTAGGAGCCTGCAACTTGGCTGCTCCGCAGAGAGGGCAGCAACGGAGAGTCTGGAGCAGCTTCAAGTGACTGAATGTCGTGGGTGACTGGCTGTGAGACTGCACCAGAGTTTGCCCCTTGGGATGGCTGGGATTTCGCTCGCATGTAATCCTATCAGCAGGGATTTGCCTTGCCTGCAAGTCACCTCACAAGCCACTCAGCAGTTGCGTTTGTTTTCTGCTAGTGCCTTTTACCATCAGAATAAAGCACTTTAGTGGGCAAAGCATTCAAGGCAAGTTGCAGTGTGGTTGTTGGGAGATCCACCGTTGCTCTTAGCTGGCCTCAGACGAGAGAACATTGACGCACAAGTTGTGTGCTGAACACACTGTGTCCTGCTCTCAGGACGCTCATCCAGAGCTGCATAGCAGCATTTTTGAAAATAATTGAATGTTTTACAGTCAGGCTTGGAAGAGATTGTATTTGATTTGGGTTTAAGTTTCTCTTGTGATGTAGAACTGTAATTTTCTGCGGCATTTTGCTGTGTTGCCTGGGTGGATCTTCTGCAGCTGCTGTTGTCTGAAAGCACCCGAGCACAATGCGCACAATGCGTGCCTGCCTTTGAGAAAAGGTACATTAAAGATTTTGTTATGCTCATGTCTGGCTGCAATTTGTTTATTGTTTTCCTCCTAGTGCCTACGCTCAGCTGGACCCCACAGGGCAGCCGTGTCCCTCCTGTCACACAAAAGGGCAGATAGTCGGAGCCCTGAGTGTGGGGCTGCAGGAGCTGGCTGGTTTTCCCTTCCCATCACTGGCTCCTGGGTGCTTGTCACCATCAGACAGAGCTGTCCTGTCCCCTCTGCGATGCGGGCTGATGCTGTGGGTCTCACTGTTGAGAACTGCACCAAGGGGGATCGGCCGAGGGGGTTTCTGCAGCCCCTGGGGTCCCACCACTGTCCCTGAGGGGGACTGTCGGAGCCACGGTGGCTGCTCCTGAGCCATCCACCTCTGTGGATGAGTTCAGGCTCTGTTTGTATCAGCCAGGTCATGCAGCGCTGCAGAAAACGTTCCCAAACTGCTCATTCTGTGTTTCCAGAGGCTGTTATGCGGTTTCGGCAGCGTGGCTGCTCTGCCATCCTCTAAAGGCTGCAAAGGCTTCTACCCCTGAGGGATCTTTCCCTGTGAAATGACTGGGAGTTTAGAGAGAAATCATGAAGTTTGTTACGCATCACTCGGCTCTTGTTGCAGTGCATCTCCCCTTTACCAATTTATTTTTTTCTTTACCGATTTTTTTACGCCGCTGGGCTGCGGCCTGACCCGGCCCGGAGAGGAGGGCAGAATAAACGCGGTTTTCGTCCGGAGAGCTGCGGAGCCGTGGGGTTTCCCCTGGAGAGCCCGGCCGGTGCTCGGCGGGGGATCCCCGCGGGGACCGGGGCGGGCGGCGGGGGCGAACCGCGGGGCAGCGGCGCAGCCGGCCGTGCCCGGGCCGCGGGTGGGGACGCCCGGGGGAGGCGGGAGGCAGCCGGCCGTGCCCGGGGGGGTTTCCCGGAGGAGCAGCCGGCCGTGCCCGGGGATCAGCCCCGCCGTGGCCCGGTGCTCGCAGGCGGTGGCGCTGCCGTCGCTCTCCCGCCCCGTCCCGGCCCGTCCCTCCCCCGTCTCGGGCGAGGAAATGACCTAAGAGGAAACCGGGGCCGGGGCGGCGGGGCCCGGGACGCTCCGGCGATGCCCCGGCGGCCAGAGGACCCAGCGGGGGCGGCCGGCAGGTCGGTGGGGCTGCGCCCGGCTCCCCCTGCCCTGCTCGGGGACACCGGCGGGGGGGGTGGGCTGCCTTCCCCGGGAGCCCCCTCTGTCCGGTGGCCCCGCGGCTTGTGCCGCCTGTGGAGCGGTTCCCCGCGGGGCTGGAGGGAGGCGAGGCGGCGGCGGGGGTTCCGCGGGGCTCCGGTGGGCGAGGAGCCCCGGGCTGGAGGCGGCTGGGCAGGGGTGGGACGGGTGGCCCCCGGGCGGCCGCTCAGCGGCGGCAGAGGAGACCCGACCCGCTGCTCTTCTCCCTCCCCTGTCCGTGGCTGGGGCACGTCCAGCCTGTCCCACCGGCTGTGAGCCCCTTAGGGTAGGGCCCTGGCACACCGGCCGGCTGGTCGAGGACCTGAACCCCAACCACATCAATCCCTGTGACCGTCGTCTAGTGGGGACCACTTGCAGAGAGGAATCAGCACCCATGGGTGATGCTGTGCCCAGTGTCACCCACTGCCACCAGCCCTTCAGGCAAGGTGGTGCTGGCAGCAGGATCTCTAGTGCAGATGAGGCCTGTCTGTTTTGCACGTCATGGTTTGCTCTGGGCAGAGTTATTTGGCACAGCAGTTCAAAGCAGCCGTGCCTGTCCCTGGAGCCGTGAGGATAGATGCTCTGGGAGAGGCGCTGGGCGGTGGTGTCAGAGACGCTGCCGGACGGGCTCGGGCGCTTCCTGCTTCACTGTGTGGGGCGCTGAGCTCTTGCCAGGTTCCTTCTGCACGGCGATGCTGCTGGTGGGACACAGGGCTGCTGGTGAGCCTGGGCTGGTGAGCTGGCAGTGCAGAATGGCGTGAGTGCAGGTACGGAGGGAGGGAGATGGTGCAGAAGGAGGAGAAGTTGGCTGGGAAGGCGTTTACCAACCAGACGCGGCACGGAGGGTACCCGGCTGCTTGGGAATCCATCAGAACAAGAAAACTCTGTGCAGGTCCTAGGGCAGGTAACCCTGCACAGGTGAGAGCTTCGGCTGTGAGAGCAGCGTGAGCAGGTTGTCACCCCAGTGGGGCAAGGTCTGCCCTGGGCCTCGTGGGGAGGGCAGAGATGGGCCTCTGCCTGCCAGCGAGCTCCACACTCTGCTCTGGGTCACCACATGTTGTGCCATGGCTTCATGGCAAGTGGCGTGTCCGAGGGGTCAGGCTGCCTGCAGTACATGTCCTGTGCATCTAAAGGGCAATGTGCTCTTTGGCTTTAATCCGGGAAGGGACCTGTTGCAGAGAGGGGTGAGTAATGGCCCAGGAATTTTGACAAGCTGGCAAAACTCATTTGGCCAATTGCCTTCTCCTGTTTGTGCTGCTCTGGCTAGCCTGGCATTTTGCATCCAGCAGATCATCTGGTGTGCGCGTCAAAGCAAGCCCTTCCTCTCTGTGCCGTGCATACCCTCTTGCTGCCTTTGCTGTACCAAGAAGCAGAAGAAAATTAACCTAGAGATTCTTTAGGAGCACCGTTGGTACTGCAGAGAGCTCTGCTTGACTGCAGGGGGGTGAGACGGGAGCTGTTGGTGTTGGGGATTTGGCTGCAGAGCTTGCTGTGCCTCATGGTGGGCAGAGGGAGCCTGGCTCCGGTGCAGGGGAGGTGCTCTGCTCGCTCCAGCGAGTGTGCCTGGGATGCTTTGGAGCCGGTTTGATTCTTCACAGGCTTTTGTGCGAAACCAGCTGAATTGGTGTTTCAAAGGCACAAGGGAGCGTCTGCGTGGGGTGCTCCTGCATGTGCTTGCCCGTGATATGGCCACAGGGAAGACTTCTGAGGGGAGATGGGTGTATTTGGGGGCTGCCTTGGTGTACTGTCCGCTTTGAACCTGCAGATGAACAGACTGAAACACATTTTTCATATCAGAAAAATGTAACAGCTCTGAAGATGAAGTCCTATCATAGGCTGGTAGGAAGCAAGGCTTAAAAAGATGTGGGAGTGAGGTTTTTGCTCTGATCTAGTGCCGGAGTTGTGTGCCTTAATAACAGGAGTTTCCTTGGGGTGGGGGGCTGTCAGGGTAACAGCCTGTGCTCCAGCACCAGGTGGGATTTGCCAAACGGCTGGGTGAAGGGCTGCCTCTCTGCCCAACTAAGCTCTGTGTGCTCTTTCCCCAGGGACTGTCACTAGCCCATCCGTTGCCCTGACTCTTGCCCTTGGACAAAGCCAGTCATGGGGGAAACGGGCAAAGAAGAATATAAAATACAGTCATTCGACAGCGAGACTCAGAAGCTGCTGAAAACAGCCCTCAAAGGTCAGGAGGCTTTTTAGTAGCTCCTTTGCCGTGCGCAGCTTGACTGGCGGATGAGGCTGGATGCTTGGACCCCTTTAAGGAATAATATTGCTAAGCATAGAAAAGCTGTTTCGTAAACGTTGTTCATCTGTGATGGGTCCCATTGGTGAATCTTCTCTAGTCTTTGCTCCCCGCCTCTTCTTGTTCCCTCTCACCTTCTCCCCGATGTTTAATGGTACAGCTGTTCAAACTCAGGTTTTCCCCGATTTCTGTGTGCCTGTCTGCTCTCTCTGTGTACTCTCTCTGTATACCTGCTCTAACCCAGCATCTCTCCCCAGATTTGGCCTCTCTCCCCTTTCCAGTCCCTAGTTCCTGCTCTCTGCCCCTTCCCACTGTGGGGCCGTCTCGTCGTCCTGGCCCCCGGGGCCTCCTGCTCTCCGGTCACGTCTCTATTCAAAGCCCAGTGGGAGTTTGCACACCTGGCTCCCACTAACCCAACTTTGAAGCAGTGCTGCGATTTCAGATTCAGATCAACTTCTTGGTTCCCCACGTTACCTGCTTTCCTCCATCACTTTCCCATCGTGATGGCTGTGCCTCCAGCCTGGGAGGACCGTGCACCTTTGGAGATGGTATCTCCAATGCAGCTGGTGTGCAAGAGGAGCTGTGTCTCTTGATGTAGGAGTGAGCGTGAGGTTTTGCACCATGTAACATGGTTGTACTGGGCCCTGCACTGACCTCGGTTGCTTTTCAGGTACCCCAAAGCAAGCAGGGCACAAAGGGTGCTGGGTCCTGACAGTGTTTCTCTTCTCTGCAGACCCCAGCAATGTGAACCTGGAGAAAGTGGCCAATATTATAGTGGACCAGTCCCTCAAAGACTGCGTGTTCAGCAAGGAGGCAGGGCGTATCTGCTACACCATCATCCAGGTGAGAGCTCCTCGTGTCTGGGCAGTGAAACAAATTAAGCGGTGCAGGTTGTCCCTAAGCTTTGTCCCAGTCCTGTTCTCTGACTCCTCAGCCACCTTTCCTCTTCTGCCACTTGCCCCATGCAGTGGCACCACCCGGAGGAGCCGCGGGCAAGCGCAGGCTGTTAGATACAGCTTTCCTGCCTCTCTGGGCGATCGCAGGAGGGTCTCTTCATGGTCCTGCATCACCCAAGTGCCAGCATCCCCCCACCCCTCTCACACCCCCATTTCATCCCTCCATCCTGCTTTTGTGGGCTTGTAGGCAGAGAGCAAACAAGTTGGCCAGAGCATTTTCCGGAGGAGCCTGCTGAACCGGCTGCAGCAGGAGTACAAGGACAGGGAGGACCTGCGCTCCCGCTCACTTCAGGCATGGATCTGCTACGTCACCTTCATCTGCAACATCTTCGACTACCTGAGGGTAAGGAGGCGGAGCAGGAGCACCCGGCTGCTGCTGCCCAGGCGTGCCAGAAGGGCCTGGGCATCCAAAGACCCCAGGGCAGGGCTGTTGGATGGGTGTTGTACAGAGCCCCAGGGCCGTGGGTCAGCCGTGGGGGCCAGAGCCGGTTCCCAGCATGAGGATGCTGCTGGGGCTGGAGCTACTTACGGGCAAGCGAACAAGCTTAGAGAGGCAGAGACGTCTCCGGGAACAGTTGCAGAGTCTGAGCTTCCTCGTTTTGTACCCAGTGTTTGAAATCCCCTGATTTGCCTGCTCCCAAACGTCCCAGATCAAACCAGTTTAGTTGCTGTGAGGTTCTGGGGGAGACTGTGGCTGCTCGCATCATTTCTAGCCCGTGTACTGAGAGTTTGTCTGCAAGCCTTTGCTGCACTGTGCGTACTTGGATGCCTTCTTGCTGTAGATGTAAAAATGATGCAAGAAGAGCTACAGGCAGGAAAAATGCTGTTGCAACAAGTGTATTTACCATGACTACCTGCTTACATTTAAAAATAGATGTTTTTTACATCATTTGTTCAGCTTCTGTGTCTCCTGGAGACTCGAATGTCTGGTCTCCTATATAAATCACACAAATACGCCATTTGGCAGCACAACAAAATTCTGTTCCCTTCTCCTTTGAAGAGCAGCGAGGGAATGACTATTTAAAATAGCTGCAGAGTTCTCCCTTTCTGGCCCTAGGCTGACAATGGCTCCTGCCTCCTTACAGGTGAACAACATGCCCATGATGGCTCTGGTGAACCCCGTTTATGACTGTCTGTTCCGGCTGGCGCAGCCCGATAGCCTGCGGAAGGAGGAAGAGGTGAGTGCAGGGATGTGGGCTGCTAATGTGCATCTCGTCCTGCCAGGGACCAGCAAAAAGCACAGCCCAGAGGGGGATGTGGTCCCCGCATCCTGGTGTGGAGGAAAGCTGCCTCCGCGGTATGTGCTGGAAGGAGACCCGCCGGACAGGAGGGTTTGCAGCCTAGAAGGAAGCAGGATGGAGATGCAGGTTGTGGCTCCCTGGCACAGGCTGCATGTCCTCCCTCCGGGCAGCTTTTCTCCCTATTGGGCCCTTTGGGGTTTTTTCTATTCTAGCACAGTCCTCCCACCCTTGCAGCCCATCAACTTTCCCCTCTTCTCCAAAGACCCAGTTAGTGCCCCTGTTTCCTGCAAAAAAGTGGACCTTCTCAGAGCTTCAGCTTCCAGCCACTTCCCTCTGTGTTCTTGGAAGCACCTCCTTACTCTGACCTCAGCTTCAGCCTTGCCAACTCCTCATGGACATCTTGCAGAAAATTAACAACTTTCCACCCATTGTGGATGCATTTCTCTGGAAATTTTGTGTGAGAGCCAGGAGAGTTTGGGATATGCTTTTCCAGTGCTTTTGGCACAAGAGACATTCAGCTTCTCCTGCCTCCTGGATCGCAGTGACTTGGCGAAAGCAGAGCCATCCAGAACAGAGGGAACAGGATGAGCTGGTCTATAGGTGACCGATGGGGATCTCCACAGAGATGTGACAAAGCTCCCCATTCCTTTGTACTCAGCCATCTCCTTCTCTTCCTTCTGAAGGTGGACTGCTTGGTCCTACAGCTCCATCGCATCGGCGAGCAGCTGGAGAAGATGAACTCCCAGCGGATGGATGAGCTCTTCTCCCTCCTCCGAGATGGTTTCCTCCTGCAGGAGGGGCTCAGCTCCCTGTCCCAGCTCCTGCTGCTGGAGATCATCGAGTTCCGGGCTGCTGACTGGAAGATGACGGATGCTGCCCAGAAATACTATTACAGCGAAGTGACGGATTAACCTCTCCACAGCAGAGGTGGAGAGATGTGCCCAGCACTTTCACCAGCAAGCTTCATACCAAGTTTGAATTTCTTTTCACATTAATGTTTTTCTAGCACTTCTTGTAAATAGGATTTATACTGACTAGAGCCTCTGGGCACGTAACTGCCAGGCGGCAACTGGTGCTAGCCTGACTTTGGAGGTTGGGAGGGGTGGGAAGGGCGGGGCATATTTAACCCAGCAAGTTCTCCCACTGATTTGGTGTAATATTGGGGTGCTGTCAGCAAAGGGCAAGGAAGGATTCTATCTCAAACCTGCATTTTAGATGGGTGTTACGACAAGTGCAGTTAGGGCTGACAGCGTTTTTGTTCACCTGAGAGCCTGCAGAGCTGCGGGATGCAGGGGGGAATTCTTTCACAGCCCAGGTTCTACCTGGTTCTCTGGCACAAGTCACAGAAAACACTGTGGTCTCACAATCAGCTCAACCAAGTGCTATTTTTCCCAGACTCCTAGCACACTGGCTGCACCGGCATGCACACAGCCTCCCCCACGGGTCACAAGCCGACACCTGCAGCAGGACAGGTCCCTGAGCAGACATAGCTAGGAACAGGTTTTATAAGTTTTATACAATAACTGTCATGTTTTTTCAGAATTTAGCAAGTTTCCACTATGGTATGTTTCTTATAAGAATGGGAGAGGAAAAAAGGAACAAAATAGTCTATTGAAGGATTTTTTTCTAATAAAATTTTTCCGCTAACACATGTCCTGCTTTCTCTCTATGTAGCTGCTGAGCTATGAACAATACTTAAAGGCCTGATTGAAGCCTTAAGGCTGCAATACTACTTTTCTCCTCTGCTGTAGGTTGTCAGTGTGGCTTTACACAACAGGGTAGCTGGAAAGAGCAGTGTGAGATTCAAGCAACAGAGACAAAGGTTTGGAATCGAGAAACCTTCCCCATAAAACTGGTTTTATTTTTTGTGTTAACATTCCCATCAAATCTGTGCAGACAATGTTGCTGATGACCAGAACCAAAAATCAAAAAGGGCCTTTTACTGCCTTTTGTACCAATCAGGCTAAGGCTAGTTATGGTATAGAAAAAAAATCCAGCTCTGCTTTTAGCTGTGCAGCCAAAAACATTGCTGATGATTACAGGAGCAGAGAGACTTAAAAGTCCCCAGGAAACAGGTAAGTGGAAGATTATTTTGTACAGCATTGCTCTAAGAAAAACATGTAAGGCTTGTCTTCACAGGAAAGTGATAGAGAAACAACTAAAGCATCCACACAGGGGTCGGTAACTCTTTCAGATTCACCCTTCTCCCATCCAAACAAGCACAAAGGAAATGAACTTTGTGGGGATGGGATGGGCTTTCCCTGGCTTAGTTCAGAAGCTGTGTGGAAGGGATCTTTAACCTTTCTCTCTTCTCCCCAGCTTCTCCCAGGCAGGCGGCCCTGGGGCCTCTGCTCTCCAGGCCGTGGTGCTGGTGGCATCACGTCCCATGCACACAGAGTCCCTACCACCAGCGGAAGTGGGCGTAAGCCCGGTTGGCCTCTGCCATCTTGTGCAGCACGTGCTTCTTCTTGATGATGGGCCCTTCGTTGTTGAAGGCCTGGAGCAGCTCCTGGGAGAGTTTCTCAGGCATAAGCGTCCGACGGTTCTTGTTCTCCCTGCACTCTGTGATTAACCACTTCATGGCCAGGAAGCGCTTCCGATTGTCCTTCAGAGGGACCGGGACCTAGGAAAGGTTTAAACCGTAAGTTATGGCACTGTGAGGGTGCAGTAACCTGCTCTCCTCCAGCAGTCACACAGGCCCAGCTGGACACGAGCAGATTTACACCGTGCTGTGACTCCAGGCCCAGCATGCTGCTCTCTGCAGCGAGACCAGCTCCCAACAGCTGATCTGTGCCAATTCACCTCCTCTGTCCATAGAAACTGGCCATCGCTACCAAAATACAAATTCTGATCAGCCTTGGGTACTGCTGGCAGACACTGGCCTTTGTAAGGACTTCTGCCCTATTCGGGAACTGGATCCAGGCTGGTTTGTGCTAGCAGAAGTGGGAGGTGGTCACCATTCCCCTGCACTGAATGACAGAGAAATGCCTCCACATCTCATTTTTCCATCAGGTCTTGAGTGTTGCAGAACCCATGTTGCATCTGCTTCCCTAGCTAATTCTCTCCTGACCAGATGCGCTCCCAGGCCACCCCTCTTTCACCTGGTAGGTTTTGCCTCCTTTTGTGATGCTGCTGAGCCCAATGATGGGCTGGCAGTTTTTCAGAGCCTGGTGGAAAATAACGTAAGGGTTGCATTCAATTGCCTCCTTCTCATCTTCTGGAGCTTTGTGGTACTTCTCCAGCTGCTTCCTCTTAATGGCCTCTAGAGTCTTGGGACAAAGACAAGACAGAAGACATGCAGAGCAGATGGATTATCCTACTCCATGAAATTACATCACTTTTACAAGCACACCATTTTCACTTGAGCAGCTGCTTTTCTAGCCCTATAGGCAACAGGCCAGTCAGGGATTCTCTAACTCAAGTTTCACTTCACCCTCTTACAGCTCTTCAGTCTCTTTATCAGACATTGCATTTAGGGTGAGGGGAACGAATAGCACAGACCTGGGCCAGGAGACAGGGAAGGGCCAGGGACAAAGCGGAGACAGAAATGCAGGTCTGTGTGCTCTAAGCATCCTCCCCTCCAAAGCCTGGACTTGAGAGCCCAGATCCTGTGTGTTTTCCTGTCACAAGGAATCAGCAGTTACTTGAGGAACATTTGGGCAACGTGTGTCCCCGTTTCAAGGGCTGGGACCACCAGCTAATATCAGTTACTGTAGGTCACAGCAGGGGTCAAAGCTGTGTCATATAGGTGACATGCTTGTGGGACTTCATTGACAAGGCCTGCAGAAGATAAAGCAAGAGCTGGAAGTAAGATCTTTTGAGAAAATTATGCTTTTAAGGGCAGACTGAGTTTAAGGTTTAGTGGTGGACTTGGTAGTGTTACGTTAATAGTTGGACTCAATGATCTTAAGGGTCTTTTCCAACCTAAATGATTCTATGATTCTACATGAGGTCCAAAAGACACTGAAGAATGGAAAGAACTTTCTCCACTAAGCTATCACCACCTGGTCTGTGAGCTGAATGAGTCTGGGGCTCTTACAAAATGTACAACTGTTCAAGGAAATAATGGTGTATTGTGTATGTAGAGGGAAATGTATAAGGACGCAGAGATGACCTGAATTCTGGTAATTCCTAATTCCAATGGGCTTGACGTCCCAGCCTTCCATTTTGTATTGTTTTAACATAATAGCAAGAAGAAACCTGAGTTCTCACCTGAGCCATGAGGCTTCTGGCCAGCACTTTATTTCCATCCTTCATCATCATATTGGTGAATTTACTGTAAACACAAAGCCAAAAGTGATCTGTTTTAAATTCCGATTTTATCATCCACAGAAATAAGCTCCCCCCTTGTGGTGTTTCCATGGTTAAGTCTGGGTGCTGCTAGATCTGCTGTAATTACCTCTAATCACTGTCAGTCAATGGACTGGCTTTGTGGGAAAAGATTAACCTGAATAAACGGATTGTGCTGTAACACAAAGAAACATGCAGCACAGCAAGTGGAGGCTGAGGACAGCAGAGCTCCCAAGCGCTTTGGCTCCATGGGACCTAGCTGTAACAGCAGTGGAGACGAGATGCTTTCTCTGACCTGATCATAGGGTCACTGAACACAGAGCTGGAGACACTGGGAGGAGCAGCTTTTATGGGTTGAACAGCCTTAAGCTCCAGTTTTTCCTTTTCCTCCTCAGACAGCTCCTCCAAAGGTTTCTGATACAATTCCTTGTTCACTTCTGGCTCTAAGAAACTGGGGTTGTAGCGACTCCATCTCACCTGCGTCAGCCTGCAAAAGACAAGAGAAGGAGGGTTGTAAACTGACACAATTTGTCGTGAGGGGGACACGGGCAGATGCCAACACATCTCAGAAGGACACGTTAGACTTGAGAGGCGTCTCCTCTTTCCCCTCCATCGCTGCTTCTCTACAGCAGCAGAGCCAGAGGCGCAAATCAACAAGAAGGCCCGTAGTTTCGCTGCAAAACCGCCAGGCAATGCCCACGCCAGAGGGAGGGGCAGCGCCAGGCCTCCCCGCCGGGCCCTTCGGGTCCCCATGGGCCAGCCTCCCCGCAGGCCTGACGCCGCCAGGTCCCAGGCTGCGAGTGGCTTATCCGTGGGTGTCCGGGTGCAGCGCACACCCCGCCCGCTCCCCCGGCCCCGCTTACCGGGGCAGCCAGGCCTGCAGCCGCCGCCTCAGCCCCGCCGCGCTGGGCGCCGCCATCTTCCCTCCGCGCCCGCTGGGGGGGGGTGGGACGGTCCTCGGCCAGGCCCCGCCCCTCCCCGCGCGGCGCTCGCGCGGCCGGGGCGTGGCCTCGGGGCGGGCCGGCAACATGGCGGAGGCGGAAGGGGAGAGCTTGGAGTCGTGGCTGAGTGAGTACCCCGAGCCCCCCGGCCCTCAGCACCGCTCCCCTCAGCCCGTCAGCCTTCTCTGGCTGGGGTCCCTTAGCCCCCCCGACCCCGTTCCCCCCGGCCTGGCTCTCCCCGCTCAGCCCCATGGCCTCATGGCATCCCTCCTCCCGCCGCTCCCCTCAGCGAGGCGGCGGCCCCTGAGCGGGCTGGGGCCGTGGCGGTGCCGTCCGTGGGGGGCTGTGAGCACTCCGAGGGCGGTTCCCCGGAGCAGGGACCTCCGGCTGCGCGGGATTGCGCTCTCCGGGGCGGGGGGAAAGGGCTGAGGCCTCCCCTCAGCTCGCCCGCCCGGGTGTCCAGCGCCCTCGGGGAGATGTAGGACTGCGGTTGTAGGGGCGCAGCAGCGGTTCGGGACCGCTCGTCAATTTGGTTGTTGGGAGGTGTGAGGAAGGGGCAGGTGTAGCTCATGTTGCTTGTGCACCTGCAAGGCTGTGGCTCTTTCTTTGACCATGATGGTATGTGTCTGTCCCTGCTGTCTCTTCTTCCCTCGCCTGGGTTTTGGTTGGCTAAGCGTACAGCCATAGTGCTGTTCACGAGGTTCAGAACTGTAGGGATTTTCCAAATAAATTGCATTAATGTGTTATACAACCATGCTTTTCAAGCAAACAAATTGTGCTTTATGCCTAGCTGTGTTTTCAGGGTAGAAGTTATGGATGTCCATTCCATACAGACTGGAATATTCAAAAATCCTTTGTGAAGATAAGGTATTTTTTTATCACAGAATCTCCAATGTTAGGGACAGGGGAAAAAAATCCCATGGCTTGTTCATCCACAGCCCTTGCTGAGTATCCCCTCATCGTGTGTCTGTCCGTGAACTGGCTGGCTTTTGGTCTGTTGGCTGTACAGAACCTGACCCAGCACTGGCAGATCCAGAGGTGATTCTTGAATGAATCAGTCATAACAGTAATTGTGTTTCGTATATTGCATGCACAGGGCCTCCTGCTGCTGTCCCTGGGAGGTTATCCTGCATATCCCTAGCTTGTAGATTTTCTTCTTTTTTAAATAGTTATTTGTTTGATTACAGCAGTGAGCGAATTTCTTAAGTAGTCAGCCAACAGCAGAAGATGGTCATTACCTTAAATACCTTAGACTATAAAATGTGTTATCCTTTTGGAGTTACATTCCATAAACAAGCTTAAACAATTCTCATCCTTACTTGGTATTTTTATATAAAATTCAAACACATACATGGTATCATCATCTGTTATGGGAGTTGCTGGCTAAATGATGTTTGCGGCTCTTCTCATTTTAGGTCAGTCCCTTTTGTCCTCTTACCATTTTTGCTCCTCCTCTGAACTCCCACAGTTTGTCAATATCTTTTATTGTAGCCAGCGAGACACATGAAGAAACACCCACATTCCTTCCTTTTAATCTTTCTCTAAGGAGAACTGACTCACCAAGTTCAGCTTGTGTGTGAAAATATCTCTAGTAGGAAGGATATTTTAGGTTGTATAGCCTGGAAAGCTTCCTGGCTGTTTGTTTTGTGGGGTTATTTTTTAATTGTGGAAGTTAAGAGAGAAGTTATCTCCCTTGGCTAAGCAGTAGGATATTCTGCACCAGAGAACATATGCTAAAGGGCAGTGTTGCAAAGGCCTTACTCACAGTAAGAAATAGTGCGGTGAGCCTGATTGCAGAGGTGTACGCATTTTTCAAGGCTCGAGTGTGTTGCTCTCTCATTTAAGAGGATGCATTTATGCCAGGTCACTGCTACAGTGATTTGTGCTGGTGTGATTATATTGCTCCTCCCATTGTAGGGGAGCACAGAGCATTTAGTGTACGTAAATTACTGGAGGAGTCACGCAGACCAGGAAGGCAGAGTGCAAAGGCTGGTGCATCTGAGTGCTTTCACCAGCCCTCCTGAGGTTTTCTTTCTTGTAACCATCACAAAGCTGCGCCGTGTCTAATGCTAACCTTGAGGGTGTGCACCTGCTGTGCCCTTACTAAAGGGAAGGGCCAGAATTGCTCAGCAGCACAGCCAACTTCCCAGTCCTGGAAAATTTCTTATTGTCAATGATTTTTTTTTTCTGTATTGGTGATATGTGGCCTTCCACATTGCCCTGTCTCTGTCATCAGGTGGAGTCATAGACCCATGAAGTAACATCATCCTCATGTCCTAATACTGCAGCAAGACCTGCACTTCAGCCAGTGATGATCTAGCATCTTCATGTCTCCTGCCTCATTTCAGGCAGCTGGGATGAGGAAGGTGATCCTTTCTATTCTGTCTCTGCCAGCGGGCTCTTCTTCTGCATTTAGCTGAAATAGAAGAGGAGGTTAGAAAATAATGTCAGTTGTACAAACACAGCTGGATCCTTTGACTTTAATGCTGCCTTTTTTACTGCATCCAAAAGGAAACTTACTGTATCACACTCATGTCGGGCTTAGGCAATGTCCAGGCATGTAATAGATGCAGATGGATTAAATAATATGATGGTCTTAATTTTGTTTTTCCTTGTGTTGTCATGGGTCAGCATTCTCCTTCTCCTCCCGGGGATACAAACAGAATCCAACTGTTAGACTCCAAGCTTGGGCTAAGGATTTCCGATTCATATGCTAAGCCTGACCTGGGGAAACCCTTTGTTGGGATGGCTTTTGTCTCATTTCAGTAGAGAAGTAAACCCAGGAAAATATGAGCATTCATTACCAGTCAATTAATGGTCTGTGGTTCTCTGCATTCCAATGTTGTTTCTCTATAGAGAAAATAAGCGCCTTTGTTTCATATCTAATGATGCATCTGAATGTTTACTCATTAGCGTTTCAGGGTTTAGCAGAGCAACTGAGGGCTGGATGGCTCTGACACTTAGGCCAAGCATGAAACAGCTTTATATGTCCTAAGCGCAGGGGTGTCTGAAAGCTAAGGCAGAGATGGTGGCAGGACCGGGGTAGTGCTGGGACTTTTGTTCCCAGGTTGCTAATTCAGATTCAATTGGTTGCCAATGTGAAATGGGATTTTTAGGATGGGACCTGGTGGACAAGTGTCTGTGAAAGCAAACTTTATATTTGCTACCAAATGGGCCTTTGTTGGCAGTTTCAACAAAGAAGCCAAGGATTTGATATTTCAGAGAACCAAACTCTTCTTCCTGGAACAAATCCTTTTATATAAGGGCTGAAGGATATTTATAAGGCAGTGCAGAAGAGCTCCTTGGCCACATTTTAAGCATTCTGCATAAAAATAGGGGATTTTAGGTTATGCCTTCATAGATGTGGTGCAGCTTTATGTAGGGGTGTCCTGAAAAGGTTAAGCAAGGTAATTTAGCTCACCTGGGATGCTGTGCTCATGTGGCTGTACTGAGATAGATATCCAAATCAGTTTAGCTATCTATACAGGCTGGTGCATTCTGTCATGCAAGCACATAAATTTCCAGAGCCAGGGCAGGACATCTGGACAAGCTGGTTAACTTTTATGAACTGGGCTTTCACATGGAGATTTTATGAATGTTAGAAATAGGGAGTTTCTTCATGTGGATCATAACATCCCTTCAGTAATCTCTCTCTCTCCTTCTGACACTTTATTATGTTTATGTGAGAGCTTTTGGTGCAAAACCTGAAATGAATCTGAACCCAATCTGAGAGTGTGAAATAATCCAGTGTCATTCCAAGAAATCTTGGGAGATGTTTGGAACAGCTTTAAAATTAACACTTGGAACATGAAAATGTTGGTTACATTTTCCTGTTTGTACCAGATCTCTTTCCTAATTTTAGGATGTGCAACCAACAAAGAGTTCATTTAGTTGAGTGTCCTTACTTGTTTGTGTTCTTCCTGTATTTATTATATAAATTCCATTAACTCCAGCCAAGAACCGCATTTCTTTCATCTAGACCTGCAGAGCAGCAGAGGTGCTTTGGAGCACCGAACCATGCACAATACCATTTGACTTGCACGAAGAGGCTTTAGATTGTTGTAGGTCTGTGGTTTCATGATGCTTCCAGGGTGTTCAGCAGTTGTGAGCGTGGTAATAAGGTTTAAGTGCCTCATGTTTTGAACAGTTCCTTAGCTCTGCAGCAGCTGCGTTTTAAACTAAGCCTGCCTTGAATCTCTTGACTTCAAAAAATAGCTTGGTAGCTTAGCTTGTACAACAAGATGTGATCCTACCATTAGTCCTCCCTGGCCTTTTGCTTATCTTGGGGTCCCATGAATGTCAGCAGTGGGCACAGAGGTTCACCTCTGCCGGTGCAATCCATGGAACAATTTACAAAATTGCTTTACAACTATTCTTTCACAAGGAGGAAAATAGGAGCAAACCTTCTAGGACTGCCACAGTAGGAGGACTAAGGTGCACCATGAAAGTGATGTTTCAGAGTAGATATTTAAGACCTGTTTTTATCTGTTTTGCACCTATGGAAAGGTAAAAGGATATGTTTTAATGATGATAAAAAATGACACTTTGTAATGTAGCATGTGTTTATTTCATTATGCTTCCCTCTGTGATGAAAGTACAGGGATGTGTGCTGTTTTTTTCACTGACCTTCTTTCCCTGTTCTATACTATCTGGCTAAGCAATATTTTCTGTGTCTATTTCTATTGTATTAAAATTTTGAGGAAGGCTTCTTAAATGCCAGCCCTTAGATGTATAGCTACAGTGTGTTGTTTCTTCCCTTACAAGAAAGAAAAAATCATCACGTCCAGTCATCTTGGCTGGAAAATTAGGTTAAAGCAGGAATCTTGTTTACTGTAAATTCAGTGCTCCATCAGAGTTAAGTAGAATACATGGAGAAGATGCCTTCATAACAAAAAAAGATGCTGATAGACTCACTATTCTGCAATCAGTACAATAAGTGAGGTCCTGGTATCCACGGGAGGATCCTTCAGGAGCCTGAAATAGCCCAGTCAGTAAAGCATCGGTCTTCCTGTTTGAGCATACAGGATTTGAATTCCCGATCAGGTTGCAGGCTGTGGTGTTTATTACTTACAAGAACATCTCAGTGTATAATAATAAATTTCAGTTCATAATTCCCAGGAGAAATGCTAAGGCATCTAACAAATCAGCTGGCACTCTAAAAACAAGCATTAATGTTAAATGACTTATATTAAACATCTGATGTTCCAGGTCTTCTACAAAACTCCCAGGGAATACAAAAATAACTTCCTGTGTAGAAAGTGTGAGGGTTTAGCCTTTAAGGAGTTTAATGGTATAGCCAAATAGAAAGAGATAACATTTCAGGCAGAGGGAAACTGTGTGAGCTCAAATATTGTATCTTGTACTCTCATTTGGAGTATGGAAATAGCGTGTTTCTAAGTACTTGAGATTTGGCACCTGTTTTTTTGGAAAGCAGTGATTCTTGCTGGATATTTGGATGCCTCAGCCTGGGGACACCCTTTTCCCTGAACAGACATACGGTGTGTGAACTTCTTTCTCCTTTTTTTATAGTTGGCAACAGATGTCAAATGTTTTTCTCTAGGAAATGCATGACCTTTTATACTGTTTCTTTTGCTTAATTGGTAATATGTTCTCTTTCCCTTACCAAAGATAAAGCCACTAACCCGTCTAACAGGCAAGAAGACTGGGAATACATCATTGGATTCTGTGACCAGATCAACAAAGAACTTGAAGGGTGGGTGTCCCAAACCACTCTAGACTTAATAGATTAACATTCACAGTTTAAAATATATAAGTTGATCATCAAACTTATGTGTTTTCTTTTACATATATATAGATAGATATTGCAAGGATGATTTGGCTACAAAAGAAACAAGATGCTGTGAAGTGTGGTTTCTCTTCTGTGAAAGGCAGCGTGGCTTATACACAGACCGAGCACTAGGAAAATGGAAATTCTGAATCTGCCTCTAATGTCAGCCTCTGCAGCTGCAAGATTCTCAGCTAGCCAAACTCAGTCTGTTTGCTAGTTGGTAAAATGGGGTTGTAACTCTTAGTGCCTGATGGGGCTTCATGTCTTTAAAATCTTCACAAGGCTTAACTGAGGAAACCTCCTGGGTCACAGCATTCCTGTAAGCTAAGGAATAAGTGTTTTCTTCTGGAAAAAGGAAACTAATGCAAGAGAAATTAAGTGATTTCCTGGGTTGGGGACTGTACTGGGAGTTGTTTGGCCCCTCCCAAGCAGGAATCTGGACCTGCTGGCTCGGACTACCAGCCGTCGCTTCCTTTCATACGTGTAAACAGGCTTACAAAGATGCCCTGAACATTTCTTGTTAGTCTTTGTACGCTGATGGAAAGATAAAAGGTACTAAATGGTATTTCCTTTCAATTATGTGAAAGATATCTTGTTTAAACAGCAGAATTTGTGAAAGTCTGAAAATACATCAATGTGTCCACCTGTTTTGTTTGTAATGGGGACCTGCTTTGTTTCAGGCCGCAGATAGCTGTGAGACTCCTGGCTCATAAAATCCAGTCGCCACAGGAATGGGAGGCAGTCCAAGCTTTGACAGTAGGTAGTCCTTACCTCTCCTGTTAAATCCACTTATACACCATTTGACATCATCTGTGCAGAGTATAAGGGGACACAGTGTGTCAGTGGGGTTAGTGGGGCTGGTGGCTGGTTCTGGGGCTGAATGTCCTGATTTGCCTTTGCTAGGAGGGATTGGGCAGTGAGAGGGAGCACAGTGACATAATTGAAATGTCCAATTTGCTCATTAGCAATAGAGCAGTCAGAAATAACTCTCATTTAGTTTAGCTGCTTTCATTTGTTATCTTCAGTCAAGATTTGGGTTCATTGTTGTGAGACCTAATGGTGAGGTAACTCTGACCCATGTGTATGTGGTGGAGGGTGGGAGACCAGCCTGTCTTGATGTGTCGCCCCTAAAGAAGGGAGATTCATGCCTGTCTCACAGAGCAGGAATCCGTGTCTTACTGGCATGGGTCCATCAGTTCCCCTGTAAGCAGAACACAGGCACGCTGTTACTGAAAAGTTTTGGTGTTCATTTCAGCCCCTGTTTTTGTTACTTGAATGCAGGTGCTGGAAGCTTGTATGAAGAACTGTGGGAGAAGATTTCATAATGAAGTAGGGAAGTTTCGCTTTTTAAACGAGTTAATAAAAGTTGTGTCTCCAAAGGTTAGTCCATGAGCCTTATGGCTGTCTTTACGTTTTGATAGGCCTCCGTAAGCTACAGGCAACATCCAAAATGTTTGCGGTGCTCTGTCTGGCTCATTGCATTTATTAGCCTATACTCAAGAGCATTTGTTGGCTAAGGTTTGGGGGTTTTCTATGTTCTGCTTACTGTTTTTCTCAGTAAGTTGTACTTACTTACCATCAGTATATAGTCTCTGTGCTGTTCTAATCCTTCATGTAACTCAAGGGCTTCTAAAGCTTAGGCTGTGTTTTTTTTAAAAAACAAACAAAACCCCAGCATCAATGCAGCAGGGGTGTGATGCAGAGGTGAGAACAAGGGACTTAGCAACACACCATGGAGTTCTGATCCTCAAATCTGGTGTTGACTTGCTGTGTAAAGAGTGCTTGACTAAGTCCCTCAACATCCACGATCAGTTTAATGTCATGAAAAATAGACAGAGGCACCCCACAGCATCATTGATGCAGCCAAGTATTCCAAGATTCTTTCCCGTAAGACAGTAGCAGGGGGGTGGTTATCTGTAGTGCTGTAATTTTTAAATAGCAAAATCCTGAAACAAACAGAACAGCTGCTTTTTCTTTTGCTGAAGATGATAGTCACAGCTTCTCTTTACTGTTATTTCAAATATGTTAGAGGAACATTTTTTCCTCTTAATAAGACGTATCTTAGGTCATGTTGGATTATACACCTTTTAACACTGAACTCCCATTCTCTGGGTTTGGGCTTTATTCTTAAAAAGAAATGAAGACTGTGGAAAGTTGAGATCTTTTTCCCACTCTTAGTACCTGGGAGACCGGGTCTCGGAAAAGGTGAAGACAAAAGTAATTGAATTGCTGTATAGCTGGACAGTGGCATTGCCAGAAGAATCCAAAATCAAGGATGCCTACTACATGCTGAAGCGACAAGGTAGGAAGTCAGTTGCTCATTCGTGCATTCTCTCCAGCCTGTGCTTTAAGCAGGAATGTCACAAAATATACAGCTTCTAATTACATGGGGTCAAGGCAAGCTCTGAGAGGAGACAGAACAAGGGAGAAATTCCCTGAAAAGCTTCTCGTTATCCTTAAATGCCTTGGGCTGTCTTGGGTTGGCTTTTTTAACTAGTTTAGTTAAACACCTTGCAAATATTTTTGTTTTGATTTGCAGGGGCTTTTTTTGAGTTTTTCTGGAACTTGTGATCTAGATTTCAACAAGTCTAATTTAAAGTGAAATAAGAGCCTCCATGTAGCCTTTTGTGTTCTTTTAACTAGATCACTTTACAATTGTACCTTTAGTTTGACTGATACAAATTTCCTATGTAGGCACAATGAAAAAAGCTCAGCTGAGAAGCATGCGGCTTCAACACAAGAAAAATTAGTTCTAGCAAAGCTCTTGAGATAGAACACGAATCTAGGGGTTTGACAATGGAACAAGCAGGAAGCTTGGCTCTTTCCCCGCTTGTGGTTGGGAGTCTGCTCATCACCCCATTTTGCATTGCTGTCTGCTTTCCTGCTCAGCTCATTTGTGCAAACAAATGTCATGCCCTTGCGTTTGCACAAAGCTGGGTTGTCTGAGACTTTGCTTAGTGGTTCAACAGCTAATGTGAAAGGGGGAAAGACAAATAGTGGAGAGCTATTGATTATACTGAGCTATTAGAGGAGCAGTATGAACATGGCAACACAGTTGCTGGGGTTTTGGCCTTTATCAAAGAAGACTTTCTTTATTTTTCCAGCCAGCGTGCTCAGTGATTTTGGTCCTATATTGTTCATTAGAACAGTGCGCTAGTATCAGTGGACGGATTGTCTGCGTGTTCACTTTGATAGCAGCCTGTGAATAACTGGGTGCACTGCCTGGTGTGACTGCATGTGCAAACCTATGTGGGTTCCCTTTCTGCTTTCAGGGATCGTTATGTTTGATCCTGTGATTCCTGCAGACAGAACGCTGATTCCTTCTCCACCGCCTCGTCCCAAAAACCCTGTGTTTGATGATGAGGAGAAATCCAAGGTACGGTGAAGACTTGTATTGTAATCACTAGTTAAAAGTGATTACTCAATGCATATTTGGAATAAGGAAGTAAAGTATACTGATTTGGCTTTTATTTTTGGGGTGGTGGTGTGTACTTTCACAGAACTCATTACTTTGTCCACCTACCTAACCTGAAGTTAAGAAAAATTATCTAGTGTCAGAAGTCCCTGAGATTTCACAGATATGTGTTGTGTAGAAGCAAGAATACAGCAACTCACGTAAAATAATAAACCATAAATGACTCCTGCTGAAATCACTGTAACTATGAAAACAGTGTAAGCTTTTTAATAGTAGGCTCCTTTCCCCTGAATTGTTCACTTAGATTCCTTTTGCTGCTTCCCTTTTCCAAAGGATCTTTATTTGTTTTCTGAATATCCTCTTCTCGTCTTACAGCTTCTAGCTAAACTGCTGAAAAGCAAAAACCCAGATGATTTACAAGAGGCCAACAAGCTTATAAAATCCATGGTGAAAGAGGTAAGAAATTCCTGTAGAATTGGTCCCAGTCAGCAGTCTGCTTTCCAGATTTTAAATAATTTGACTCCAAAATGGTGGAGAGCTTTAGGATCATGTGAATGGCAACACCTGGGTTTTTGAGGCTCTTGGGAGCATTGTGTTAGTACGTTCCTTAGTTAAGTTGTGGAGACTGAATGAGACTGACCATCAGTGACGTCCAAGCTTTTATTATTTTTTTAAAACACATGACACCACCAACTTGCATCTAGTCCCCATGGTTAACAGCATAAAGGGGTGCCATCTGATGACTTAGTATTATATGAATGTATTGAAATTTTGACTCCAGCTCACAACTGGGAGATGTTTGTATCACAAAAATGTCTACAATTATTGTCTCTGGTGGAGGGCAGAGCAAGGAGGGGCAAGGATTGAATGCCCCTTGTTGTAATTAACTACATTCTCATCACTCAAGGCGGTATTTCAGGTATTTTCAGGGTTTGGTGGGAGCATCGCAGTACCACCCCTGGACACTGAGGACTGAGTCATTGGACCGGTCTTCTCACAAGCAGGCTTCATGGAAACACCTTCCTGTTTGTAGAGCTGTGATGCATCCCCCCATGGCAGTCATTGGAAACCCTCAGTCCAGGAAATGACTCACTGTGTTTCTGGCAAAAAAAAAAAAGGACAGCTTCTAGACTGAAGAGGATGTATAGGTTGCTGCAGTGTTTCCATTCAAGCTTCTCCTGTCCCCAGGGCAGACTTTAGTTGGAATCTCAAATCAGAGATGGGTGGATGTTTTCGACCAGAGAGTGCGTGTTGTTCCTAGTAAATGTTTTGCTTCAAACACATCTTTTTCATAAAACAGTATCAAGTGACAAAAAAAAAAATCTTGTGAAAAGGTCAGAAAGGAACTTTTGGGAATTTTTCTGTTTTTAGTGGTGTAATTACACATTAAAGTGTATTTAATGAGACTTTTTGGAAATACAGGGTTTTCTGTCATTTCAGAATGGTGGTGAAAAGATAATAAAATAAGCAAAGCTTCACATGAATGGAGAGTTTGGGGTTTTTTTTTCTAGCTTAACTTTAAGTAGACATTACTTGACATGATTTACAGATAATACCTGCTGTTGTGATACTGTGGCCCTTTACAGGGAAACTCACTTTTTATGTCTGTGTTTTACACCCTGAAGGATGAGGCTCGGATTCAAAAAGTGACAAAACGCATGCACACGCTGGAGGAAGTAAATAACAACGTGAAGCTGCTGAATGAGATGTTGGTTCATTACAGCAAAGAGGACTCATCAGAGGCCGATAGAGAGCTCATGAAGGTGGGCCTGAGGTGCTCCTTCTTCCCTGAAATCCTGCAGTCAGACCTTTCTTCTTACAGGCTTGAGTTTTACAGAGAATTGCAAATAGGGCAGTAAAATGGAGCGCAGTGGCGAGAAACAAGAGCAGTTGTTGGAAACAGCAGGAAAGAAAATAACCATGTTTTTAACACCTTTCACCAAAGGACTCGGTGCCCTGCAAGGACAGTTGGTAATAGTTTGGTTTTGCACATGCTTGAAGCGAGGTACAGCTGTTCTCCAAAGATACAGTGGCAGAATCAAGAAGCTGCAGTTTTCAGTTTTCTCCTATTAGGACACACTGATTGCAGATAATAACTGTCCCTCACAGCACTGCAGATGGGTAAACTTAAGGCTGAATGGGACATAAAATACATCCTCCCCTTCAAAGGAAGAGTTTTAGCTAGTGTTAAAAGGTTAGGAGAACATCAAGAAGGTAAAAATCAAAATAGACACCAGGGATGGTTGGATGGGCTCAGGGCCTTGAAGAGTAACACCTTATCTAATTAAAAAAGTTAAACCTACTTGTGTTTAACAACAAGCTCCTGAAACGATGGTAAGGAGCTTAAGAAACTGGCTTGTTTCTGTGAAGCATTTTCTTCTTGCCACCTTTCTTCTGTGTGGTTGCAGACTCTCTGAGTACAGGTTGCAGCAGAATTGAAGCATAATTGTTGAAGCACAATTCTGCTCTTCCTTGGGCTTTTAGGAACTACTGTAATACAAGGAAGGCACATCTCTTCTGGGCTGGAGCTGGCTGTAAGTGCTGATGCGAGGAAGGACTGAGAGATATGTGGAAAATGCAGATTGTGTTTAGACTCCCAGGCTAATGTAATGCTTCACGGCTCTGTAATAGGGCAGGGACAGGGGATCTTGGTCGTCCAGCCACACTAACGTGTTCAGCACAGGGAGACTGGTTTCTCTGTTCTGGGTTTTCCAGTGCGTGCCTGGGGAGTCGTTCTGTGCTGACTGGTATTGCTGACAGTGGCTCCTGGCTGCTGAAACCCTTTGTCCTAATCTGTCTTCCTAGGAGCTCTATGAAAGGTGTGAAACCAAAAGACGGACATTATTCAAGCTGGCCAGTGAGACAGAGGATAATGACAGCAGTTTGGGTAAATTAAGTTCTACTTTTCCTTTTTTAATTGCTTTTGTGACCTGTGACTGTGCAAGGGTTCAGCAAGGGAATGGCTGCTGTAAAGATGCCTCTTGACTGTGAATACACTTCACTTTGAGCAAGCAGATAAAAGACAAGATCCTTGCCTCTTTATGCCTATCGTTTAAATTCAGGCAAGGACTTGACAGTAGAGTTGGTGGTTAGGGGAGGCTGGGGGTGATAATGGGGGACAGCTGCTGCTTTGGGTGGAAAAGGGAGTTGCTGTGGGGGAAAAAAGCCTTGGACTCATTTTTTCATTGTTACTGTAATGTGCACAGACATAGAAAGGTCAGGATATTGCTTGGAGAAGTATGGCAAAGACAGAGAGTAATGGAGCTCATAGCCAAATAATTATGCTTTTTTTCTTGCTGATTATTTAGTTGATAGCAGAGTACTCTCAGGATTAGCGGGAGCAAAGTTACTAAAGTCTTGGGGGTTGTTTTTGTCTCTCTTGCATGTAGGGGATATTCTGCAGGCCAGTGACAATTTATCCCGTGTGATAAATTCCTATAAAAAAATAATAGAGGGTCAAGTGATCAATGGTGAAGTGGATCTCCCTGTGATGTCTGTAGTGCAAGGTGAGTTCCTGGGAAGCCAACTGTTTAATTTTGAACCCTGCAATTCAAAGTCTTTTGGATGGGGTTTCCTATTAATGGCGGTGAAGTAGGCTATTGGTCGTTCTTGTGGCCAACAGTTTGCAAACCAGAGGGGCACAAGACAGCTCCTAAACACTGGATAGGCAATTCTGGACATGAGCAACAGTGTTGCAGCTTTATATTTTCCATTTCCATGTTATTGAAACTTTTGATAACATCAGTAGCAAACCTGCATCTGAACAGTTTGTGTGGCTGGAAGTTCTTACACATTTTCCTCTCCACGTTTGTCCTGTTTATTAATGGTGACATGTAAGAAGAGGATGATTTTATCAAAAAGACAATAACAGCAGAGTGGGAGCCAGGCCGGGGTCCTGCTTTGCCAGCAATTCCATTTGCGAATTTGCCAGTCGCCCACTTTACACTTCAGTTTCACCATTGAAAGCTCTGGACACGTGTGGCAGAATTACCCTTTGAGAGTCACTTACACACTTCTGCATGGAGAGCAGCAGAGGAATGCATATGCTGTCTCATGGTATCTTATTGGGACAAGACTGTCCTAAAGATGAAGGGAATTCTAGATCCAGATAGTATGAATCTTCCTCAGCTCTCTAGTTCTCTGGTAGCCTTTGTTTATTGTAATTCTTTAGGATCTCCCAAAGCCTCACCGGAGCTCAAAAGATTTTGAAAATACTACGCATTATGCTACAAGAATCCTAGAATCATAGAATTGTTAGGGTTGGAAGGGACCTTAAAGATCATCTAGTTCCAACCCCCCTGCCATGGGCAGAGACATCTCCCACTAGATCAGGTTGCTCAGAGCCCCGTCCAGCCTGGCCTTAAAAACTTCCAGGGATGGGGCTTCCACCACCTCTCTGGGCAGCCTGTTCCAGTGTCTTCACCTCATGGTGAAGAACTTCTTCTTAACGTCCAGTCTGAATCGACCCATCTCTAGTTATAATCCATTCCCTCTAGTCCTACCATTACATCCTAAAAAGTCCCTCACCAGCTTTCCTGTAGGCCCCCTTGAGATACTGGTAGGCCACTATAAGGTCTCTTCGGAGCCTTCTTTTCTCCAGACTGAACAACCCCAACTCTCTCAGTCTGTCCTCACGGGAGAGGTGCTCCAGCCCTCGGATCATCCGCGTGGCCCTTCTTTGGACACGTTCCAGCACGTCCACATCTTTCTTGTAGTAGGGGCTCCAGAACTGGATGCAGTACTCCAGGTGGGGTCTCACCAGAGTGGAGTAGAGGGGGAGAATCACCTCCCTCGACCTGCTGGCCACAATTCTCCTGATGCAGCCCGGGATACGATTGGCTTTCTGGGCTGCTAGTGCACACTGGCGGCTCATGTTGAGCCTCTCGTCCACCAGCACCCCCAAGTCCTTTTCTTCAGGGCTGTTCTCAAGCCAGTCACTGCCCAGCCTATATCGGTGCTTGGGATTGCCCCGACCCAGATGGAGGAGCTTGCACTTGGTCTTGTTGAACTTCATGAGGTTGGCGTGGGCCCACCTCTCCAGCCTGTCAAGGTTCCTCTGGATGGCATCCCTTCCCTCCAGCGTGTCAGCTGCCCCACAGCTTGGTGTTGTCAGCAGACTTGTTGAGGGTGCACTCTATGCCACTGTCCATGTCACTGACAAAGATGTTAAACACGACCGGTCCCAGTGCTGATCCTTGAGGGACTCCACTTGTCACTGGCCTCCACTTGGGCATGGACCATGAAGCACTGGGGAAAGAGCAGCGGTTGGAGCAGATGTTGATTTTCAGATAGAAATTTCCTAACTATCTGTCTTGGTTTAAGTAGCTTGTGGACAGCAAATGGCTAGGTAGAAAGCATGTGGGCTTTCTCTGTTATAAAGAGCCATAAGCCATGATTAAATGAGTATCTGTGTTATCTAAACCACCTCTCTGGTAATTTCTTCTGTACATGGGGTTTGCTCTGAGCCCTTTGCCTTCTTTTCCTAGTAGTGCTCTTCTCCTGTCCGCTGCAGGGAGTAACTCCACAAGTAATCTCAACACCCTCATTGACCTTGCTGGATTGGATGTCACCAGCACCCAGCCACCTCCAGTGCCACCCGCCACCCTGACGCCAGCCCCCACAGTAGCCCCAGCAGAAATCCCCATTCTCCCACCTCCTCCCCAGACGTTTGCACAGTTGCGGAGCAGTTCCTCGAGCCAAGTGGAAGCTGCACCCGCTCAGCAGAGCAGCACGGCCAACTCCCTCTCCCTGCTGGATGAGGAGCTTCTGTGCTTAGGTAAGGCTCTGAGGGGCCCAGAAAAGGGCTACTCAATCCATGCCTAACAAAGACTGCTTTCTTCCTTCAGCATGAGTGTGAGGGCTGGCTGCGCATGTGGCATGCCTAAAAGGAGCACGAGATGCCTTTGGCTTCTAGAGAAGTCCAGGGGACACTCCCTTGCATCATCCTGAATATAAGACCTTGTCAGTGAGTCAGTATTAAGAACTCAGATCTTCCCGGAGCGGAGTGCAAGTGAAATAACTGTTGAGTGTAACTGCAGTCTGATATCTGTAGGTGCCTGGACGTGCAGGCTGCAGTTCGGTACAGATCTCACCCCTGCCTTTGCGGCTGTGCTAAAGGGCAACGTGCCTTAGAGGGGTTGTATATAGGAGCCTGCAGAATGCCTGCCTGTGCAGCCCAGATACGAACAGCAGAAAACACTGCAAATCAGGAAGGGTTAGAATTGCTGTGTGCAGGGGGTGACTGTCAGCTACTGCTGCTGTCAGTCTTTTTTCCTCATCATAGGCTTGCAGCTCGTTTCAGTCTTTTACCAGGTTCTTGGGCTCTGGCAGAGCTGTATTAAGTAGTTTGGTACCAAAACAATTGCCAAGGGACGACACCTAACTCATTTTCTTCTACAGTCACCTACTTGTTATTTTTCCTTTCAGGCCTGAATGACCCAGCCCCTACAGCAGTGAAGGAGACATCAGAAAACAACCAGTGGAGCATGTTTGAGGTACAAAAGGAGTGTCTTGGAGGAAGGGGAGGGAGGGATTGTCATTGTGGGAGGTCTCAGGACACGCTCTGTCACCTTGGAGAAACGTGATCACACATACAGGCAGAGGGGCAGCTGTTCCTGAGGGGAAGTTTGGCTTAGCCTTAAAATCTGGGATAGCTGTGTCTGAACAGAGTAGATATCCCTGAACCTGGCTTTCTCAGTTTCCCATCTGACCCCCATGATGTTAGCACTTCCTTTGCTTAAATTACAGATCAGATGTAGTCCTGACATAGGCCACAGACTTTGCTGCTTGCCACCCAGCACCTGTTTTTGCGGTAAATCTCTCTCCCTCTGTAACAGTGCCATCTCTACAACAGGGGGTAGCAGTGAGTTAGAGCGTCTGCTTGTCCTCTCTTTCAGAATGACCAGTTGGACCTGGATTTCTTTAATCCGAAGATGGTGACTGTTGCTTGCAACCCTGCAGGGAACCCTCTTCTCCATCACACATCACAGACGACGTGTGGAACGTCAGTGACGTTGCCTTCTGCTTTCACAGCCTCTCAGACTGCTCCCAGCATCCCAGCACCAAGCTCGGCACCATTTGTATTCTCTGCTGGACCGGCTGCCCCTGCAGGGCCTCCTAAGACTATTCCAGCTGCTCCTGGGTACTTCAGCTCATCTGTGGGGAGCAGTATGTCACATAAGATGGATGCATTGGGACAACTCCTTGAAGAAAACAAAGGGTAACTCAAAGTCCTGGACTTTGCTTTGTCTCTGCAGTTAGAAAGCTGAGCTTTCTGCAGGGTCGGGTTCAACTTTCTGGTTTGGTAGAAGTGTGTGACTGGGATTTTTCTTCTCGGAGGGTTTCAGTTTACAAACTAGTATGAGGGTCCCACCTCCAGGAGGGAAATGCCGGGTCTGCTACGTAGAGCGCAACAGCTGTTCTGTTGCCCGGTCCAAATGCGCGGTGTAAAGTTGAACAGGCTGCTAAGTACAGAGGCCTTTGCCCATCTTAGCTTTGCCCACCTTCGCAAAGGTGGGACTCTGCTTTCTTCTTGACTTAGAGAAGTGATGCCTAACCCTATCACCACCACCACGTCCTCGTAGCTCTCCTCCTTACATGAGACTGTAATGAGACACAGGCTCCAGTTTGGCTCTGGGCCACTGCTTTGTCCTCATGATCTGCCGTTATCTCTGGGTTTGTGGTGAAATGCCTGCTTCCCTTTCAGCTCAGTTTCCCATGTTTTTTCTGTCTCTCTTCCAGGACTGCCACCCAAGGCATGGCAACACCTGCAGTGTTCCCTGGGGTTACTTTGACAACCACTGTCACCTCTGCTCCGTTAATAGCACCTGCAGGGCTGCCAGCCACTGTCCCTGGAGCCCCTCCCGTTCCTTTCCCGAACAGCTGCACTGCTGGCTCAGGAAGTCCTCTCTTCCAGCCAGCATCGTTCCAGCAGCAAGGCAGTCCCATGAAAGCACCTGAAATTTCTTTGGCCAATGTCCATGTTCCCTTGGAATCCATTAAACCCAGTAAGTATCTCAGGTTTTTCACCTTTCTCTGAACATTTTTTAAAAGTAAAGCTTCTTGCCAAAGCTTATGAAGCAGAGAGGAAGGATGAGATGTCCGAGCCGAACAGTCAGATTACCTAATGCTGCTATAGCTCGTCTTCTGCAGCATAAACCTGCATTTGTCTCCCCTTCTCTCTCTTGTAGGTAGTGCCCTCCCGGTGACAGCGTATGACAAGAATGGCTTCCGGATCCTCTTGCACTTTGCCAGGGAGTGCCCGCCGGGGAGGTCAGATGTGCTAGTCGTGGTGGTCTCAATGCTGAACACGGCACCGTTGCCTGTGAAGAACATCGTGCTGCAGGCTGCCGTGCCAAAGGTAGGGACACGTGGCTCAGACCCTCGGCGACCTGAAACTGTGCTTTTGGGAAGGCTTGGGTATGAACTTAGGGATTTGGGACAGCCTGATTCTACCTTTCTACAGGCTGTGCTCTGCCTGTTTCCAAAACATAAAGGTGGCTGTGAGAGGCAGAAAACACTGAATAGGATAAGTCAAGATATGCAGGTCATTAGTGTTCTATTTTTCTTGCTGTCTAAGCTCAATCCAGCTGTGTCTGTTCATGAGGGTGGCTCAGATAGCACAATGGCAGGACTGTTACATGGATAGAGCCACCCTTGAGGTCTTTAGAATCAGAATTTTTAACAGACATCCTAAATCTGACAATATGTTCCATTCTACTCTTGCTGCACCTAGATAATTTTGGATGGCCGGCTTTGTGTTTTGAAAACTGGCCCAATCTCAGCTATGATCTGCCTACCGTCCTGAAGGTGCTTGCATTAAAACCTTTGACACAGGAGCACTCAGGAAGGTGCTGTTGGTGTTCACCTGACCAGTGCTTTTACCCTGGGATGTCTTGTCAGTCTCCCTATTCCTGTGATGTTGTGCGAGCTGGGCTGGCTCTTGTTTCCTCATCCTCGTATGTGGATTGATTCTCTCCAGTTTGGATGTGTGCTGTTATCTCCCCAGCCCGTGCATCCATCTTTCATTGTCCCCAAGGTAGGAGATAATCCCTGAGGTTCCGTTTTCTTTTTCATTTGCAGTCCATGAAAGTGAAGTTACAACCACCCTCTGGCACAGAGCTGTCTCCATTTAATCCCATCCAGCCGCCTGCTGCCATCACGCAAGTCATGCTTCTGGCAAATCCTACGAAGGTGAGAGGGGCAGTGGGATTTAACCTGTCTTTTTCAGACAAATTTGATGTAAGCTGAATTCTACAGGGGAGCTGGACCAAACATTTCAGCAGATAAAGCTGTTTATTCCTAACTTGCCCTCCAGAGGTGGTCACTGCTTAATGTTGGTGTTTCAGTTCAGGGCTAGAGGGAGGCTGTTCAGTCTCTTCCCCAACAGACTGTCAGCAAGGAAAGGTATGAGAAGGAGCTCTACATTTCTCCCAGCATCAGTCGTATGAGGCTCCACTTTAAAGCTAAGTAGCAATCAGAGCTGTATCAGGAGTTTGTCTGACTCCCTTGTGCACTGGAAGTGCCTGGCTTTTGGTGATAATTAGATTGATGTCAAATTAGCTGGTGCTGTAGAAATACTTTTGCTGTGCTGAGGCTATAGCCTGACAGGCCTGAACCAACAGACAAATGTCAGATCATGTCTGTTCTGTTATTCTTGGAGGATGTACCTGGGACCAGTGAAATGACGTGGTTAACACTTTCTGATCGTGCTGGGAGCATCTGAGTAGCTGCGTTTACTCATTTAAGTAGCCTGCTTCGTAAAGCTCAAAGCCGTATGCTGAAGTAGTTTATAATTATTTGACAAATGTAGATGTTACTACTTGAGAATTACAGCAAAAGAGTCCTCAAAGTATCAGCAAAAAGTTTTGAGATCCAAAAGGATAAACGTCAGAGGGGTTTGGTGGGTTGGTGAAAAACTTTTGTGAGGTACATGGAGATCCCCTCAGTGAAGGACTGATTCCATTTCCTCCTTCCTGTTTTACCAGGAATTTTGCAGAGGAGGAACTGTTTTATCTTCCTCCACGTGATGAGGAGTTTAATTTTGAAAATGCTGAACTATTCCAGCGGCATTCCTCAGGCTCACTGGAGAGCAGCTGAGCAATGGGTGCTGGCCACATATGTCCAAACTATTATCACAGGTTATTTGTGCTTTTCTCCTACTGGTCCCTGCTAAGCAATAAAGCTTTTGTGGTATAAAAACTGTAAGGTAAGTAACTCAGGTTTGCCAAATAGCTGAACTGCTCCACGAACTTACCTTGGCCCTCTTCCCCCCTGCTATGTGCAACAGAAGTCTTGTGCCCCCTGTAGAGCTGTAACAGTGAAGTGTATTGTTCGGGAGCTGTTCTCATGTTGCTTTCGGGTTTTGTCTTTCCTGCAGGAGAAAGTGAGGCTGAGATACAGACTGACCTTCACGCTGGGAGACCAGCCCAGTACAGAGGTTGGCGAAGTGGATCAGTTTCCCCCGGTAGAGCAGTGGGGGCATCTATGACCTTAGGACACTGCCAGAGACTCTGTGACAGGACCAGGAAAGGATCCCGCAGGACTGGAATGAATGTGACGCGGGGAGGGACACACATGCTATCCACTGGTGACGTTCAGCTTTGTTTACGTGTCCTGACCACTCTGCTTGTAGCTTTAGTCCAGAATGTTTTGCCCCACGTTGAAGGGGTCCTGGGACATTTATGCCAAGCATGAACTGAGCGGCAGCCAGTAACGGGCAGCGCTGGCTGCTTTTATCTTGACCTCTGGGTGAATCTGGTTCTATCTTCCACTCTATTAAACTTGAAGTTATTGTATTTTGAGGGGAGACCTGTCAGCAGAAGGGGATTTAGTTGGCTTGTTCCCGTACTGCTGTCCAGAGATACCTACAGGCTGGCGGGGTAATGATGCCACCAGGAGCTTCCTCAGCGCAGAGCCCTTACACGTGCCCTTCCGCGGACTTTTACCTCCTCAGTGCCAGACTGGACCCGCTAAGCATGTTGAGCAATAATGCTGGCTCCGTGAGGGAATGCTTATTTTTCACACTGAAACGGCGCTTAGCTCCCTTCCTTCCCCTGCGCTGCTTCATTCCCAACAGCCAACGTAAGCAGACCCTCGCTCTGTGCTGCGCGACACTGCTGTATCTTTAGTTGCTATATTTATTTTATACTGCTAGCGGCCTCCCTGTTGTGTCCATTTTGGGCAGCGGGGGCTGAGTTTTGTATGCAAATGGTTACACTGGTTATTTTTCTGCCTTCATCGCCTTCCATAGTGTGGGGAAAAGAGGAAATGCGCAGTGAGGAGGTAAACAGGGCTGGAAAGGAGCGGTCGGTATTGGTGGAGGACGGCACCTGGAGTGCAGAAGCGTCTTTACAATCACTAATCAGGTGCAGTGACTGAATCCAGGGATAAGGAGAGATGCCTCTCATGTCCCCTCATGCGGGCAGTATTATTATGTAGTTGAATACTGTGTTTTATTGAGATGAGTAAAATGACATACAAGATGTAAATAATAGAGCTATAGGATACCTAAATAGAAACAAGCAGATGGTGAAAGGAAAGAAGGCTCCACTGGGCTGTGATGATGCATGTGCTCGGTTTAACGCCCTGTTTTATTTGTTCCTTGTATTAAGTGGGTAAGTGCAATTGTCTCCACAAGGGGGAAAGCAGTTTTTCTGGACATCAGCGTTCTGCGCTCACGGGGGGCAGGAGAGCTGACCCCTCTAGCTACAGTCTCAGAAACTAGGTGTAAATCACTTGAACTTGGTTCCTTCTCCCTCCCAATTTCCAGTCTCAAGCAGTGCCTCAACTAGCTTTGAGACAGACTGTTTTAAATTAACAGGTGGTTGGTTTTTTTTAACATCCATTGGCAAAAGCACAGATAGGGCGGGTCCTCGGACGCGAAGCTCAGCATTTCTAGCAGTGCTGTCAAGCAACAGCTCTTCCCAAACTACGAATGGGAGCAGTCAGCTCAAGTGCTGAGAAAATCGGCAGGAGACCCCTGCCTGTTGTAGGAAGAAAACTCTGGAGGAGAAAGTGCTGCTGGAATTAATTATGGCTGTAAAATCCATTACTGCAAACGCAGCTTGGAGTTATTTATAGTTGAATTTTCTTTACTGTGTTGCGAAGTAAAAATCACTAGAGGTGGAAAAACTCAGCGGATTCGAAAGCCTGAGGTCCTACTCAGGGGCTCCAGGCAGTTGTAGAAGCCCCTGAAGGTGGAATCAAAGTTTGGCCAAGGAACTTGCTGTAAATTCCTGGTCTGAAGCTCACGAAGACCCCAGCCTCGTCAGCTCCCCGTCAGACAAGGCAGGCGAGAGGGATGGGGTACGTTGTTTGGATCCTTAAAGAAAGCAGTTTTAAATCAATGGACTGGGATAGGGGACAAGGAGAGGATGCTTTCTGCCTCAGACATGTTCTTGCCAGCACTTTAGACACAGTAGGCGCAGGGGTAGTGCTTAGGTCCCGGCAGCGTGTCCCGAGGAAGCAGGTTTCACTGCTTTAGATGCCTACACGTGAATCTCACTGTGACTCTGAGGAAGTCAGAAGAGCGCACGTGCTCTCTGCGGAGCAGCGTTGTTCTCGGTGTTAACGGCAGCGCACTGCCCGCGCCGTACAGCCAAACGGAAAGATGCTGTAGTCTTGCTGCGTGGCAACGCGTTGTTAAAAGCTTTGGAAATTAAACTATGAATGTTCCTTGTCTGTAGGGTGAGGTTCCTGCTTCATACCGAAGAGCCGTAACTGTACATACATCTCAAATGCATTTGTTCTCTGCATGTTAAATAAATTGTTTTCCCTACTTTGCGCTGTGGATAGCTCTTACTCATGACTGCTCCTGGAGACCAGTGCCGTTTCTGGAAATCCTAAAACTCAACCCATCAGCTCAAGACCATCCAAACTAAGCAAAAATGGAGACGTTGCTGTTTTCTAAAACCCCAGCGGTTTAAAAGGTGGGCTTAATTTCAGTCCTGGGCGTTAAAGCAACTGAAAAAGGCAAGGTAACACCATTGGTAACGCGGTTTACTTTGCCAGGGGAGGGCTGCCAGAGCAAGTTAGAACAAGCAACCTTAACATTTTGATGCAGCTCCTTCTCACAAGTTACGTTTATATTTCTTTAAAGTTATGTTTATGGAAGACAAGAACGAATCCCCAAGCAATATGCAAAACAAAACATTTATTCTTAGAAAAGCAGTCAGGTTTATGTACAGTGAGCCACACAGGATGAGTAAAATCACATATTGCTGTCTTCACGATCCTTCCAACGTGCCTTCTTTGACGATGACTCGTGCAAGATTTCGTGCAAGAGCAAGTCTCAGCATTTCCACTTTCACAGTCTCCACGTCCTCATCCTAAAAACGAGCAGAGTTTGGGTTACGCTGCTACACGCAGTAATGAGCTGGCAACAGGTTCTTTTTCAGAGTTTTGGAAAGTACAGATGCAGGTCATTAAGAGGAAGAGCGTCTATGTATTTACCTGTCACAGGGACCTCCTGAGAAGAGCAAAAGCTACATTTCCTACTTTTAGATCAAGACAAGAGAGCATTGCCAAGCCTTTTCTTTTTTTGGCAGCTGCAGGGGTTTGCATGTGGAGCAAATGGCTCCCTGTTCTGCGCCTGGAACGTTTCATAGCTCGAGCTGTTAGACGGCAGCATCTCAGCTTTTCATTTGCAATTACTTTTCTTGGAAAAGCATCTCAGTCCAGTGACAGCGGAACAGTGAGGAGTGGCAGCACTCCTGTACTGGCTTTGCGGATACTTAAGTATCCGTCGATGATGCCTCATTTGGCTGGCCTTTAAAAATAACACCACATACCAGCATCAGGAACGCAGCCTCTCCCCTTCTCTGCCCCCACGATGGAATATAAATTTAGAGTTTGCTTTCCCTGACCCTCCCCACAGCCCCACCGATTCGTTATCCGGTTGTCCTCAAAAAAGGAGCTACCTGGAATTTCTGCTTATCCGACTTCTGTGCTGTCAGGTCCTCCAGGCACCGCATCAACTCGTAAGTCTGCTCTGCTGAAAATACCACCTGTGGAAATCAAAGTATTTCCTGAAAATAATCAAGTTTAAGGACATCACAGAGTCTGAGAAGATAACTCAGTTGAGAGGAAGGGAACACTTTCACGCTCCCACAGATCCGGTCTGACCCTTGAAATCACAGGATCAGAGGCTAATTCAGGCTGGAAGTGACTTTGGGTGGTCTCTAGTGCCACCTCCTGTGCAAAGCAGGGCCAGCTGCGAGGTGAGGGCGGGTTCTCTGGGCTTTATCCGGTCACGGGTCTGTAACTGCTAAACTGTCATTTTCTTGGTGGATCTTAAAGCAAAAAATCAGCTTCAAAGAAGGAAGCATGCTAGAAAAATCTTCAGGCCAAGTACCAGAAGGAACTGGATGCAGCGTGTACTTAAATTATCGCATGTATGTATTCTACTGTTGTTTTCTAAAAGCAGGGAACCAAGTTAAGAGTTGATTGTCCTATCCTGGGTCCTGTGTGCTCCCGCTGACAGGACACTTGGAGAGTTTTGCAATTCGGGAACTGCCACGAGCAGTTCTTTTGCACTGGAAGTGCAAGTCCTCGCCTGGGGGCAGAAAGGGGGGTCTCCGATTTGAGGCACCTTCTCAGGAAGAAAAGAAAAGAAAGGCGCGAGGGGCTCTTTGTCTTGTGTGACCAGGCTGCTCACCTCTTTCTGCTCCAGCAGGGGAAGGGCATCTGTCAGCAGGGTCATCCAGAAGGAGCAAGGAGCAATGTGAGCCGTCATCAGCATCAAAAGCAACCTGGCAGCTTCAGAGAACCGCTTCTCCCCGTACAGCCGGTGGAACTCTCGGTACTTCCCTACACACGGGTGTTGGTGAAGGGTAAAAAGCGTCAGTGTCTGTCAGTCAGACCCGGGTTACTGGTGGCAGGAGGTCCGTTTGCTCCCACGAAGGCTGTGGTAGAATCACCCCCACCTGAAATGAGTCTCCAAAGCAGCCGAGTCTGGGGGAATGGGAATCTCGTGCATGAAGAAAGGTTCAAATAGAGGCTGGCTGAAAAGGCAGCCAGAACCTGTCACTGTTCTTGGTAAGGTCTCCTGCGCGAACCAGCCTGTTCGCTACCTGATGCTGCCTGGTGCTGCGTGTTTGCAGGGAGAGCTTAGAGACACCAGTGGTGCCTGCAAAAACCAGGAGCAGGCGGGGAGAGAGAGGCAGGGGGTGAATGTTGGTTTTGATATTGCAGAATATCAGGAGGTCTGAAAGGCTTCATTGTCCTCCTGACTGTTTAAATGGAAACTGAGATCTTTGTTAATGTGGAGAGTTCTGCTTTCGTTAAGAATGTTAGATCAATATCCAGCACGTGAGAACTGGCTGAGGATGAAAGTGAGTTTTATTCCGTGGCTTTGTTTTATATCCACTGAACTGTCAAAATACTGGAAGTAATAATTCCCATTCCCCTTTAACTAATGCTTGAGCTCAAGATGGGAAAGTTTTCCAGCAAAAATACACTGATGTGTCTAAAACCTCCAAAGGAAAGACAAGCAGAAATATTTTCAGGCCTTTTAGGATTTTTTATAAAAAGCAGAAAGGGAGGTAATTTCTCTACAAACACAGATTATAACACAGTTACACAACTAAACTACAAATCTTTGGGGCTGATGCAGGGGTCACTGGGTGACGCTGGGCATACAGAGAGAGGAGGGATTACCAATTTGGTAAGTTACAGTTAGCTTCTAAGCTTCATTTGGGATAAGGTTTAAATGAAGGAAATACAGTTCCAGTTTTGCAAGGTTGGACCAAATGGGAACAGATGAAATTCAGGATCACCCTCACCGCAGTGCTGGTGTCAGCCAGAAGGGGGTCGGTCCAATTGCCAACAGCTATTCCAAATTCCTATTAGATTTTGGCCCCAGTAATTGGGCTTGCTAACAGCCACAGCTCCAGAGAAAGGTGCGTTTCAGCTCCATTTCCTGCCTTGCTCCGTTAATCAAAGGCCCCAGAGCAGCTGCAGCCAGATGGGCAGGTTACCACAGCCCGCGCTTGTGCCAGGCAGGAGAAGGAAGCTGCGGTATGTAAAGGAAACAAGCTGGGGGCCCTCCGCTGTTACTTGGCACAACTGCTACAGTGAAAGGGTAGGAGAGATCTTGTGTTCGAGTGAGCTTGAAATTGGCACGCTGAACCAACACAAGATGTTGAGATTTTGGAGAACTTTACGAAGTTAGTAAAACTATCACGCTGTCAAAGTAACTTAAACCAGTGGTTTTCTCTTCTAAGGAAGCCCCCTAAGGTCTTCCAGATTGTGTTTGTTAATATTTCAAAGTCTCTGTGGATAGTGACACAGTCTGGAAAACGACTAAGAAAGGGGAGGCCTACAAGTGGCGGAATTCAAGACTACCCTGCTCGAAGCAGTGCAGAACAGACGCCTACTGTGAATGCAATGGGAAATGCAGTCCCCCGGTAGCAAGAGGGCTGCATCCCAAATCACCTTCGCTCACTTGCCTTCCCCTCATCACTGAAACAGGATGTAGCCAGATGGAGGAAGAGGCAAATCCAAATAATTCTGTGGAGTGAACTGTGTTCTAAATAACAGATTAGAATGAAAACTGTAGATGCTTCTTACCAAGAAACGTTAGCCGGTCACTAAGCAGCATGGATGGTCCCAAATTATCAATGAGGTCTAAGTCAGAGAAGCATCCCCTTTCACAATAGTCCTTAAGGAATCTAGGGAGAAAGTAAAACACAATAAAAGCTTAAAGGGGAGAACATCGTCCGCATTCATTTTGCATCTCCTATTCCCTTCCCAGAAAGCTTTACTGTACAACTGAGTTCCATCTTAATCAACCTCCCATGAGGCTTTCAGAAGACATCAACATGTTTCCTCAGAGTGGCCAATGAACGGGTGTAATGTGTGTTTAACAGACGTTTTATTTATTCTTCTAGATTTTGTGGTAGTTGAGATCTATTCTTTAAAAGGAATAAGTGAAGGAAGGAGCACAGGAAGCTGAGGCTGGTGGATGCATAAGTAACACTCCCAGATCATAACAAAAGCTCTATTTTTCTGCTGTGTAAAAATGTTGATAAGCAGCAGGAACAAAAACAATTCTAAAAGCTTTTCATCTGTTTTGTCACAGCCTTCATTATGCTGCTTTTTTCAGAGCTGCTTCCTGTGATGGTTTTCTTTCACCTTCTGTTGAAAGAAATATAATGATTCCCACTCCCTCAAAGAACTAATGAAAAAAAAAAAAACACCAAAAACCCAAACCAGCAATCTCTTACTACTCCTTTTTTTTCACTGCTGAAGACAGAGTATTGCCTGGCCACCTACCCAGAGTGTAATTTCAAAATTATACTCTAACTATGCAAAGAGATTGATACCTGCCTATTTCCAATTAGCAAAAAAATACATGACATGGATGGCTAGAGATTAAAAAGCATGAAGAGAGTTGCCGTATCTTTTGTCTAGGCCTAAGCTAAGTGTCAGCATCCTCTTGAGTTTTATAACAACCTTCCCACCCCTGCAAGGTCAGATATTGTGACAAGCTTATGCAAAACCAGGGACATGACAGAACTTTACTCTTTGTTACATATGTTCTAGCTGTGGCTTGAGATTTTTTTTGCGAATGGTGGCTTAAGTAACGACTCCTGACTTGTCTGAGATTGCACTGTGAACTAGACTGGTTAAAATGATCTGCTGAATAAAGGACAGAAGGGGAATATCCTCTGCCCAAAGCAGTTCCCTGTACAGCCCATCAAACGGCCGTGTCACAGCACGTGAAAGGGCAGTGCGTAAGACAGAGAGATTGCCAGAAGAAATGTTTATCAAAGCAAGGTCTAAGAGGATTGGACTGTTAGATAAAGCCAATCTGTTTCATCTCCTGATTTCATGAAGTAAAACAGTGTAGAAAAGAAACAGCTATGGGTACTGTAGATGAGAGTACCCAAGGATGTAATTTTCTAGTCCAGAAGCAGGTACTTGGTCTGAGGGAAAGACAATCCCAACCTGCCCGCAGCAGGAGCACGGCAGAGCGGCTGCCTTCACCCCTTCCGACCGCCCCGCTACAGCAGCAGCAGCCTGAGAGCTGCTGACTCAGACTCACCGATCGGATATCAGTGTAGCAAAAGCCGCATCCTTAGCTCTGATGCTCCAGGACAGGGCAGAGCCCAAGCGATTATTCCGCAGAGCTTTCATGGCCATGATTTTACAGATGCTACGAACTTAGGAGAAAACACAGAAGAGGGAAATAATTAGCTTCAGTAGTTTCACTTGTATCGCTACAAAACGATGAGATTTAAGAATCAATCACCTTGTTCATGCATCTGTCTCTGCTCGCAGATCCTCAGCACTTTGAGGGCCTTCTGTTCTGTGTTAAGGGGTATCCGTTCAATATGAAGTTCCAAATACACCCTGCCGTATTCTGGACAGTGGTCAAAGTAATCTACCCCCAGCTGCCACAGGCTGAGAGGGGGAAAAAATCATCAAGAATTCCAATTGTATAAATCTTACAATAAGCAGAATGATAAAGCCACGAGGAGAAGCTGAGTCCGCATTAATAACAGTTAGCGCTGATTAACTTAGTATTCAGCTTTTACCAGCTGCCTATTATGCAACTGTGGAATACCTGCCTCTCACGAGTGCTTCGGTGCAACTTGCTCTGTACCAAAATAGCCACAGTGGCAGGAGTAATTCTGTCCTGGTCAATACGCTTTGATGGGTTCTAACAGCGAGCTTTTGTCTTTCATTCAGGAAAGGGAACGTGCTGGTGGTGTACGATCCCTTAGGGACACCTTTGCTGAAATTCTAACAGCGGCTTCTGTACGTTTTGCTGTTTTACTTCATTAACACGTATTTAGTTGTTTTGGTTGCCTCCCTGTTAGTCTGTCCTCTGAGTTCAAAAAAAAAAGTTGTTACCTGTGATGGGAGAAGAGTCCTGAGGCATACTCTAGCAGAAGGAATTCACGCATATTTGAACCAAAACTGGGGAAAAGAGAGAAAAGAAACAGGCATTATTATTTGTACCTCACTGGGAAAAAAATGCTGATTTTATTTCACAAGTACTTTTAATTTATGCAGCATGTTTTCTCATGGGCTATCTTAATAAGCTTTGTACCTCAGGCCTAAGCATGCTGGTCAGCTTTCTCCTTGGGGAGACCTGCCAAATATTTACAGCACTTAACAAATATAACTGAGAGAAAGTGCTTTAAGAAGCTGAAACTTCAAGGGAATTCAGATAGCAAAATTTGATTGCTCAAACTTAAATTTATTCGGAACATAAATACAGAACTCTTTTTAGATGAGTTTCTCACTATTCCAAATAATCACAAAGATTTGGGCCCTTGATTGTATTTCAGATAAAATTATATTTTAAAAAAATATCCCAACACTGTACTGAGGCACTGTAGAGTAGCACGTCAAATTCATCAGGTCAGCAACTGCTGCTGCTGCTCAGAGCATCTGGGCTGCCTGTAACTTCAGAGGCACATGCAGCACCTTTACTCTCCATCCTCTGTATATGCCCAAGTTGCTCCTTTTCGACCAAAACCCACATGCTGTTTCAGTCATCCTTGCTGCTGGGCGTCTGAATAATCAATGCAAAGAAATACTTACTAGAGATTGTGAGACTGCAGGATTTTACAGTGATCGAGCAGGTCAGTCAGATGAGCCACAAACCACCAGTTGCTCAGGGCAATGCTGTATTTGAAGCAAGCAAAAGAAAGAAAAAAATAAGCCTACCACTGCCAAGGAGTGGGTCAGGTTTTCCACAGGCGTTTCTTACCAATACAGAAACTGTATTACACAGTAAAATGTCTGGTTACAATGTCCCAGACCTAACTGCTGCCTCCTTCACATATTCTTGCTAAATTCTTTGAAAGGATGATGAGGTGGGCTGTACCCATATCCTCTACCCCAAGTACTACTGGAGTGAATGCACACAGAAGCAATACTGTAAAACTAGAGAATCAAAAACCTTAAAACTCAACCTGCATTCCTTGATCACTTGATGCATCTCAAATTCAAAGGCTGCCATTAAAATCGTGTCTAGAGGCTCAGGGCTGCTTTCTCCACCCAGGAACAGGTCCATACTAGACTGTGGAATGAGATTACAAGACATGATAAATGCAGAAGTTGTGAGATGGTAAAAGGAAGACATTTGGATGCAGCAGCCTCGTTTAGGTTATTTTATGGGAAATAGTAAGTCATAGAGGCTGAACACATTAATAAAACAGATTTTTCCTTATTTTAGCATAAAGAAACCAGGAAAACTATTTGCAGGAATAAACCGGTAACATTAGACACTGAAGAGACTGGGTCTTCAACAATTATTTGTCCACTGTATCAGTCTCCCAGTCCACTTACAAATTCCCCCATCAGAATGAATCTTGCACTGGGGAAGAAACCGCTACAGCACGATGACCAATGTCAATTGCTACAACGTGTTTGAAATGACGGACAAAAAACCTCTAATCACTGTCCATCATGATACAGAAGAGATACATCATGTCTTGGAAAGAGTGAAGAAGGATGGAGAACATCGAAGGTGGGAAACTCTTTTTGGGTGGTCACCAACAGCTACGGTAATCTATGATCGCGTGCTCCACCCAGCAGTGATGCTGTTAGCCCGTTACTTGTAGTAATTTTCTATATGAGACTACAGGCAATAGTCAAATGCCTTGAAGAACTTCAAGGGTTCTTGACGTATTAGCAGGAATGCTCGCATAAAAACAAAGGGAAGACTGTAAAGGAATATGGAATATTAGTGGTTTGGTTTAAATAAAATTAATCGCTTAGTGTTAGGCTGCATTGCCGTACTACTTATATAGAACTCAGCACAAGTAGCTAAAGTTGCTGAAGCCTTAGGCCGCAAGCTGTGAACTTTCACCTAGATAACTTGAACTTGTTTCGCACTTCTACTTAGTTACACAAAGGAAGGCCCTGAGACCGCTACAAACCAGGAGATAAGGAAGCTACTACCGTTAGCAAAGGCTGCAACCCGACAAGAACAGTTAACGGCCCCGCTGGAGACAGAGAGAGAATCCAATGAGGAATAAGAAGACCCCAGACCATAAACTACCATTGGACCAGGTGGCATGTGTGAGGCACTGAAGAGCGCAAGGGGCGGATGCATAGATCTTAAGGGTATAATTGCCCAGGAATTTCTTTGTTTTGGGTCCCTCTGCAGAAGCACCCAGCTTGAGCTCTCCTTGCTGCTGTATCAGTCAAATTATTTTAGGAGGGATTTTTGCCAGAGACTCTGCCACGGCAAACCTAAGGCAAAGGAACTTCTTTAACATAGGAAACGTCTTACAGGTACGTAGCTGCTGTAAGATGTCAACCCTCCCAAAGTTCTTCTTTAAGTAACCCTTGTGTGCAAGAAACGGTGAAGAATGTAAGAATAATTCTACCGCATACCTGTGCATAAAACCGCAGTTCCATTGGCTTCACGGTTGGATGGGAATACAGGAGTCGGGTAACCAGAAAGTGGTACCAAGTAGTCATGAGTTCCTTTTTCTCCAGTATGGCATCCTCATCTCCCAGCAGGATCTAATGGGAGAAAAACAGGAGTAATTCTGCAAATTCAGCAATGTACACAGCTGCATTGTAACTCTTCAGAGGCATTACTCCGATTTTGCAAAGTTGAGAATTGAATCAAAATTAAATAACAAAGGACAAAGACCTTCTCAGAGCTCAGCTTCCTAATCAGTCTTGTGGCCTTGGACACAAAGAGAAAACAATCCGCCCAGGCTTGCAAAGACTGTTGCAAAACAAAGAACGCAGTACAGAAGACTGGCCTGAAATCTCCCGATTTAATGAACAGATCATCCAGCACACTCAAGTTACTTATGGCTACACGGGGCTCCTGAAATACACGAGGATGGATACAATACTTGTCCACAGTTTCTTTCCTTCCCAGCAAAAAAACACACCTTGCAGATGGATTCCATGTGGGAATTGGAAGCAAAAGTTCCATCCTGTAGATAGCGCTGACATTCTTCATGCCAGTGCTGCCATTTCAGCTCCATCTCGGTCAGTGTCTGGGTGTTGCTAAGCTGAACAAAGAGAAGATACATAAAATAAAGGAAACACCAAGTCAAATCACAACAGGCGCTTGAGCTGAACTCAGTCATTCATTCTAAAAAGCTAAAAATGGGGCTGCCATCAAAGTTTTCCTGGTTCTACAGCTTCATTTGAAGTCTCTTATTCCACCCACCTAAATAAGACAAAGGAGAGCCTATGAGAGATTACCATGATGCAGCTGCAATTTTTCCTCCACAAGGAGATCACTGCAACAGAGGGAAACCCTGCTGGAAAAGTCTTAAGAGAATGTTCTGTACAAGAAAATTCAGACGAGAAAGTTTTAGACAACTGGATAATGTGTCCTGCTGCAAAAATGATCTTTCTAACTATGTAATTTTGTCACCTAACAGGTTTTTGCCTGTATGGTTGGGTCTTTTGAGCAAGTCAAGAACACAAGTATTATTACTGTAAAGGATTAAGACTGAGATATTTTAATGGTCAACAGGCAGGATGTTACAGGAGCCGCAGCAGAGATGAAACAGACTGGACTAATCCTGCCATCCCTCTTCTCTCTTTTCCCAGTGGAACTGCATGAAAAAAATCCACTTTGTACATACACTGGGCATAGGCATCTTCTTCATCAAGTCGTCCAAGATTTTGTACATGTTCACTGATGTGGGATTGGCGCTGGCTTCCTTGGAGAGCAAGTGCCGTGCTTCATCCATTCGGCCTTGCAGCACAAAGACATCCACCTGAAAAAGCCACCTGTCTGTGAGCACTGCACGGCGCAAGGCTACAAAATACCCAGGAGGAGTATCAGAGGGGAACTTTAACTTGCGATTCAGGCAAGTTAAGTGGAGTTAAAATGCTTAAACTGTAGGCCCTACTAATTCAAGTACACCGTGTAAGTCTTGACCTCTATAAATCATGAAAGTTGAAAGGATCAGGACGGGAATGAGGGCAGGATGATCATAAGAATGGCTTCATCTTAAAACCTATGCAGGCAGACAGTAGCAGTGTCCTAGCTATTAGTTCCTGGGACGTAGTCTAGTGCCAAGTGGGGAGGAGGAAGACAAAACACACAAGCGTGAATTCTCATGGTTGAAGAATCTTATAGGTGACTATACTCACCACGTTCCAGAAGAGCTCGTGTTTCGATGGATTTTCACTGCTCAGAACTTCACGGACCATGTTGTCCACATCACAGACATGAAGTCGAACCCAGTCGAGGAGGCGAAGCAGCAGGGGACCAGCTTTATGCAGAGGAGATTTCATTCTTTTAGTTCCCAACTGTTTGTTCCCAAACTGCTACTTTACATGCTTCTAACCTTAATGGTCTGACAATCACTAGATGAGGTTTACTGATTGGATTTCTACATGCCATACTCAAATTAAAAAGAACAGAGTTCCTTAAGTCATCAGGCGGTGGGAGAACCAGGCTGCTGACAGATTTCTCTGTGGCAAATTTTAGACAGAACAGCAGCAGAGTCCAGCAGAAAACCCTAACCAGTTACTTGAAGAAATAAAAGGTGAGCGATTGAGATCATAAATCTTGCAATGACAAAAGACACATAGAATGTTTCTGTTTAATTTAGCATTAACTCATTATTGTTAACTGAATATGAGGAGGAAATCTGGCACTAGGTGATTAACTTTTCTTAAGTAATCTACAATTTGTGAATCTGTCTTAGAGTTCTGGGACTGTGCAAGAAGCATATTTGTTTGTATAATCTGATTTCCTTAAAAAACATTTACTGCTTTAAAATTATGGTGTAAACAAACTGACTTCAAAAATGGCATCCTGAAGTTAAACGGTATCCTAAATGACATCCTAAAGGAGTTGCACCAGATAATGCATAAATGTTAGTTGGCATCAATGTATTTGATGCTTAAAGATGTGTTTATCCTTAGAAGTCAAATAAATTGGCAACAACTTTTGATATCCCTCTTCTTCACTACCTTTCTGTTAAAAAGACAATTTAAATTGTAGTGAACTACATGAGGGGGAAAAGTAGAAAGCAAATCTAATAGCTTGACATAATTCAATATGAAGAAGGCAATTTACTGAGGCAGAAGAGGTATTAAAAGGCTTGTTGGCACTTGTTGTGTCTCTAAAACATATTAAAATATGACAAAACGGATGCTATACACATTTTAAACAAATAAATAAGCAAACAAAAAGCCCTTCAGTCTTAACATCAGGATAGTTCACTGCTCACCTGCAGCTGCTTCAACAAACAGAATCTCACACAGGTTCCAGATCAGCTCCATTGCAGAGAGAATAGAAACCTAAAAAAAAGCCGGGCCACGTTTCAGATTCAGCAATTCTTCCAGGTGGGGTTTTTTAACCATATAAAGGCATCTGCTGTCCATAGCAATCAGTGAAGCTCAGTTCTTATAGACAAGAGAAATGTCATAATGACATTTCAGAGACACAAATTAAAATACAGAAACAGACCCCACTTCTCTACACCCATTCAGCTTAGAAGATATTGAAGCTGTTTGTGTATTGAAATGCAATGATAATCTGTCATCGGTGGGCAATACTAAATAGTACAGAAAGTGTTATTTTTAGCCGTTTTGCACTCCTGAGATTTAACAATACAAACAGCAAAGGAAGAAAGAAAGGCCAATGAAGCAACATCACTGCAGCTAATAGGACAAAACTACTGTGAGCAATCTGCTCTTCCCATGACACTCTCCCAGTGTCTGGAAGTTCATGGTGAACATCTAGAGCTTGCTACGAGGCTCAGATGCAGTTCACCGGAGTGTTTCAGAGGTGAAGTTTCAGACAGGCAAGTACTGGCCCACAGCTGCCTTTAAGATGACAAGAAAACATCACACCTATAACACTGAATACATGTTTAAGAAATGGCACTGAATCCAGATGTTTTAGAAATAAAGGAGCTAACTATTCTTGGTCATGAAATGCATGCAATATACTAAGCCAGAGTTAAATCTAAAATGCCTTACTGCCAGTGTTGGCCTTCATAAATTTACTAGCTGGTGACTGATGTTCAGTTGTGACTACATGACACGACTGCAGTTACCTGAGTGCTGTACTGGCTCTGCAGGGCAGGGTCCCGGGCTGAAACTGAGGGAAGAATAAGGCAAGTCAAAGAGCAACGTATTTACCTTTCACAGCCCTTTTGGGGCTCATAAATAAAGACAACAGTACCTGATCACTCATCAAACACAGACCTAAATGAGTGCACACATGGCAAAGCTAACTTTTATACAAAACTTTACAAGTTTTTTTTTTTTATAAATCCTGTACAAATCTGGGTATGGCCGCATAGCACGGATGGAAGGGAAGAGCAAAATCTCCCACTTTTGGGGGGAGCAAGCTGTTAATTTGGACTCAGTTTCCCATAAAACTGCAAAGACTGCAAGTCCCCAGAAAATCAGTTATAACACAGTGGAAAAAAATAATCTCTGAGACCAGATTTACAAATCAACTTGTAAATCTCCTGAAAGGAAATGAAGTCTTGATAATTACTGAAATCTATGCATGCTATATTACAGTAGTTGCATTAACTTACAATTGAAATGCTACTTTTATAATCACAAATAGCATTTCCTTTTATTGCGGTAAGAGAAGAAACAAACTTACTAGCTGCCTGGTGCATGTCCTCCATACAGGCTCTTATCACCGATCGGTAGTTTTTACTCACTTGAACCAATCTGCCAAACACAAAAAGGCTTTGTTTAGAGAGAGCTGTTTGAGTTTCCGTCTCATGCCTGTTGTCTGCTAAAGCCTTGCGGGTTTCTCTGCAGCAGTGGATGCTCCCAGCACTTGGGCACGTGGGAGCATGAATCCTGTGGGAGCCAGCAAGGCTGTGTGTAGCGGTTGCTGGTGGTATGGTTTAACCCCAGACAGCAAGTAGGACCACACAGCCGCTCGCTCACTCCCCCAGGTGGGATGGGGGAAAGAATGGGGAGAGTAAAAGTGAGAAAAAAACTCCTGGGTTGAGATAAAGGCAGTTTAATAGGCAGAGCAAAAGGGGCGCACACAAGCAAAGCAAAACAAGGAATTCATTCCCTGCTTCCCATCGGCAGATGGGTGTTTAGCCATCCCCAGGAAAGCAGGGCTCCATCAGGCATCACAGTGACTTGGGAAGACAAATGCCATCACTTTGAACATCCCTCGCCTTCCTCCTTCTTCCACAGCTTTACATACTGAGCATGATGTCATACGGCGTGGAATGTCCCTTGGGTCAGTTGGGCTCAGCTGTCCTGTGTCCCCTCACAACTTTTTGTGCCCCCCCCCCCCCCCCGACTCCTCGCTGGTGGGGCAGTGTGAGGGGCAGAAAAGGCCTCGACTGCTCAGCAACAACCAAAAACATTAGTGTGCTACCAACACTACTGTCATCCCAAGCCCAAAACCACAGCACTACAACAGTTACTAGCAAGAAAGTCAACCCCATCCCAGCCATGACAGCTGGCTATGTGCCCAAAGGTGCTGGTCAGCAGGGTTACTGGAAGGATCAGGGCTTTGTTTTGTAAAATTACCCTAAAAGTGGCATTTTTTTCTGCACCGCTACTGAGTACTGCGGTTCTGACCAGTCTGGGTTGCCGAGTCAATGGCATTTGCCTGGCTGGAGAAGGAGCAGGTCGGCGGGGTCCTTCCCCCCTCCCGCTCCCCACCCACTCACTGCGCCCTCCTCGACTTCCCCGCCAGCTCCTCCTCGCTCCGCTGGAGCCCGATGAAGATCCCGTGCGACTCGTTGAAGAGTTTCCTCAAGGTCTGGATGTAGATGTCCTGATCCTTGCGGACCACGAAGACGCGGGAGGAGAGCTGCCCTCCATCCCCGCTACCTGCAACGCAACACACCCCGGCTCAGCGCCCCGGGCGGCAGCGCCCGGCCCGACCCCCCCCAGGACGGGGACCCACCTCTGCGGCCGAAGAGGGTCTCGCACACCAGCACCTCGGCGGGGCCCCAGGCGAAGCACAGCTGTCTGGCCGACGGGTCCGCACCCGGCACCACCTGTGAGGGGACGGCGGCCCGTCAGAGGCTCCCGCACCGCCCCGCGCCGCGCCCGCACCCCCCCGTCCCGGCCCTCACCATCAGCGGCGGCTCCGCGTCCAGCTCCTCCATGGCGGCGGCCGCGCTCCCCTCACGCCTCCCGCCCGCCGGGCCGCGGGGAGGCCCCACCGCGGCTGCCCGCGCCGCTGCCTGCTCTGCGCCCGCAGCTCCGCCGCGCTCCGGCTCTTCCCCGCCGCACCGCCGGCACCGGCTGAGGCGCCGGCCCGGGGCCGAGGGAAGGGACCGGCGGAGCTCCGACGGTTCCGGGCAGGCGCCGGCCGCACGCCCCGGAAGCGCTGCCGGCTGCAAAGGCCCCGCCGGGGCGGGACGGGCCGCGCTCTCGCCAGTCGCTGCTTCGGGCGCTTCCCTGGGGCCGCCCGGAGTCCCGTCAGGCAGCGGCTGTGCGTTGCTGGCGCGCGGGGCGAGCTCCCCTCCCAGCGGCCCCGCGAACTCCCCAGGCCTCTGCCTCCGCGGCCCGTGGGTGCTGCCCCTCGCAGGGCCCGGGGTGAGAAGAAGAAGAAGGAGGAGGAGGAGGAGGAGGGAGGGAGGGAGGAAGGGAGGGATGAAGGAGGCTGCCCCTTCATCTACTTCATTTTCTTGTCTCGGTGGTTTAAGCGCCGCATGGGCGCTCGTGCTGCGTGGTGTTAGACAGCACTGTTTTCGTGTGCGCTCCATTGCCTCGTAATAACCAGTTTCTCTTATTTCTCTACGCGCTTCAAACACTTGCAGGTGGATGAGCCTCCAGGTTGATGAAGGTGACATTCTCTGGAGCAGAGTTGCTGGAGCTCTTGGGCAAGCTCATTGATAAAGCTGGCAAATGAAATGGTGTGCAGAGAAGAGAAGGCTCCGGGGAGACCTTAGAGCGCCTTGCAGTATCTGAAGGGGGCTACAGGAAGGATGGGGAGGGACTTTTTACCCAGGCATGTAGTGATCAGAGGAGGGATAATGGCTTCAGACTGGAAGAGGGGAGATTTAGATTAAATATCAGGAAGAAATTCTTTGCTGTGAGGATGGTGAGCCCCTGGCCCAGGTTGCCCAGAGAAGCTGTGGCTGCCCCATCCCTGGAGGGGTTCAAGGCCAGGCTGGACGGGGCTTGGAGCAACCTGGTCTGGTGGGAGGTGTCCCTGCCCAGGGCAGGGGTGTGGAACTAGATAATATCTTCAAAGTCCCTTCCAACCGAAACCATTCTATGATTCTGTTACTTCAGTGGGTTGCCTGCGGGTTGGAGAAGGACTCATGATGAAGCATTAGATCGGTCACAGCAGGTCGGGGAGAGGTGCTGTCAGGTGTCAGAACAACTCTGCTGTGCCTTATTCGCGTACCCAGGGTCGTGAGATTTTTTTTCCTTCTCTGCCTAGCAGGGGTCAGGGTGGTGGTTCAGACCCCCTCGAGAGGGGGCAGTTTCCCTGCTGAGGCTGCTGGAGGCTGCCTAATCCGCTCGCTGCTAACTTTTGCAGCTCACATACCGATGGAATTGAACTTGAGTATCTATGTTAATAACTTGGTGTGATAAAACACTAACCGCACGCTGCACCTTTCCTTCCAGTCTGCTCTCCTTCCCATCTCTGCACACTCCTCGCTTTTTGCCTGTTCCTCTCAATAACAAATGTATTCAGTGATACACTTTTTAAGAAAAATATTAGCAACACTGTCTTGCTGAACTCACAGCCAGAAGCAGCCAGTCCCCCTCAGACTGGTGGTTTTCAGAGAAGCTCACTAAGAATTAATTTTTCAAGATAGCTTAAATAATTCGCTGTCCTCATATGACAAATGCTGCAACACTCCACTGCTGGACTGCCTTTTTTTACTTTATTGGCTTCTGCATCCATCATTTGCAATAACAGTAAAGCTAGCAGTTATCTGTGGTAGGAGCACGCTGTGCTGAGAAAAGGAAGTGGTGTCTGTTCAGGTCAGTCGGGAGGAGCACCTTGTTGCAGGCCTGAAGAACTTAAATCTTGAGAAACCCACTTGAGAAACTAGGACTCATCAGTTTTAAGAAAGCTCATCGTCTGTTGTGGGTAAGATCCTGCATTTGGGGGGAATTTTGGGATGTGCATGTATTCAAATCTCTGTTGTACAAAGTCAGATTCATCTACTGTCTTGCAAAATGGCGCTGCTCTATGCTGCAGACTGCTGAGGATGTTAGTGCTGATATCTAGATCCAAAATATCCTTCCACGCGTTACTAAAATGGCTTCAGATACAAATCAAAACTGGGTGTCTGAAAACCCAGCAGTGAGGGGTCTTCTGCCACCATTCTTCAAGGGTAAGGTGCTCCTCCTGTAACTGCATCAGTTTCTTGTGACTGGTAGAAGGACACTTCTAATGGCTTATGCTTTCAGACTGGAGAAAAATACAGAGCCCACTGCTTGTATGGGCATCGTGATTAAAAGCTACTAATGAATTAAAATGCATAATTACTATAGAGCTGGGTAACTTTCTTCATGGAAATTGGAGACTTGTCTACCAAGTGAGGTCCTTGTCAGAAGGATGGGAGTCGCTATTTGTTTTCCATGTAGTGAACCTATGGAGTTCTCTCCATTTGAACTCGTTTGTGTATCAACCGTGATAGCAGAACTTGCCACCTGAGGCTTTCCTGGGGACTCTCAAGTACCTGGAGCATCCCTGTGTTCTTTCACTGTGACGTGTGTGTTTCTCTTACTTTCCTTTTATCCTTTTCCACATAACACTTGTCTCTCTGGACCACTCTGTAGGGAACCATAGCCCTACCTGCAGGGAGAGGCAGCCAAAGGCTGATGGTCAGCATTTACCAAGTACAACGATGCTAGAGAGTGCTCATCAGTCTCACTGGCCTTATTGTGGAGAGAGAAGTGTTGATGGCTGAGGTGGTGGATCTAGGAGAGGGACAGTGTCTTCTGCTCCAGGATCCCACCTGTGTAGAGACACTAGAAGCTCGTCTAGGAACTATAACTCTTTGATCCTCTCCTGCTGTCTCTTGGCACGTCTTGCTTACTCACTAAAAATGCAAGTGGCTTTTCATGTCTGGAGCCACTGATGCTCTTGAACTGATAAGGAAAGTGGCTGGTTCCTGGAGAAGTCATCTCGGGAAAGGTGAGTTTTAGTATGAAATCTTGGAATCTCTTAGTCTTCCTTTGAAGGTTGGCTGGAGGCCTGCACACGTCCAGAAGGGAGACCTCCTTGCACGCCTTGTCAAAAAGGCTTCTGTGCCGGTCCAGTCCATGTAATTAAGTAGAATTGGGAACCACCATGTCAGCATGGAACTTCATACTGCTCAAAAACGCTTTGGAGTGCAGGCTATGGGTCTGGTGAGGAAGGCAAAGAAAAACTGTTACTTTTTTCCAGTCAGAAAAAAAAAACACCAAAAAACACCAAGAAACCACAACAAAACAGCAAAAAAATCAACGCCTGATGAGGAGGGGAATTACTAAATTGCAAAATAGGAGGTTTGGAAGCTATTTCATGACCTGGGGAACAGAGGGATGGATCAGCATCACGATCAGGGAAGGCACAGAACAGGCAGTGCCCCAGGCAAAAAGCGTTTTCTGTTCCCGGTGCTAAATGAGTATTAACGAAGAGCAAGGCCTGAATAAGCCACTCGGACCTTCAGGGTCCAGGCTGAGAAAGCAGCTTCAGCCCTACTCGCTTGCTTACTCATTCAAATAACTATTTGCTTCCTATTCTGTGCAAAATAACACAGTTTTGAAGGGACTGGAGGTGCTTTTGTAGGCTTATGCTTGCTAATGTGCCGTAGCACACACTTGTGTTACTCCACTTGTAGCTGCCTTAATGTCTTAAAAATCTTAATGTCTTAAAATCTCCATGTGAAAGGGAAGGTATGTTGAATGCCCGTGTTTCCTGCCCTCTTCAAAAGAGGGTGGAGAAAAAAGCCTAAGAGACTTGTAAGATCTAGATATATCGTGTTTTTTCCTTTTAAAACTGCTGAATGAAACAAGGCATGGCAATATTTTAGGAAACAACACGTGGAATTTTTTGTTTTCCCAGAGGTGGAATTTCTCTGGTATTCTCACGGTGACGCTTCCCCATTCACTTCCCTTCAACTCCGTGCGTTGAAGAGGAGGAGCTCAGAGAGACAAAAAGCTTCGCCTTTGCTCCCCTCTGCTGCAGGACAGGGTCCTTTGTAGTTCCCAGTGTGGCTTCTCCCCTGCCGCTCGCTCCGAGCGCTGCTGTCTAGCTGGTTATTTCTGCGGGTTTTAGCACTCTGCTTATTGTTAGCTCCACTGAATGTCATGTATAATGTGAGTTTCCTCTGTTGCTATGAAAGAAGAAAAGCCATATAAACATGAGGTTTGTAGAAACCTGCTCGGTGATTGGTGGCAAGACCAATGGTGGTACAACTGAAACAGTTTTCAGGGTTTTTTTGAGCACGTATAACTTCCGCAGTGGTAGCGAAATCCCATACGTTCTCATAAAATTTAGCATATTTTCCTGCCTCCTTTTCAGCACATTTGTTCTATTTGTGATGCTGGCCTTAATGTATGTCTCATTTAATGCCATTCCTGTGCTCAGTTCTTTCATGCCGCTCTCAGGCCTTGACCAGTTTCATCCCATCTCCCAGAGAAATCCTCCTCCTGGACCTGCGGCACAGAGGTCTTCAAAGAGGGAGGGGGAAGAAGCGACGAGAGCAAGATAAAACAGGACCATCGAGCAACATCAGTCTTGTGACGCCCTTCCTCACAGCGGTCGCTTCTCTGTGATCTTGCATCATTTCTGAAAATAGAACTTAAGGTCCTTTGGGAAATTACACTTGTCTTTTGTTCTGTAAAGTCCCCCATGCGTTTTGAGTCTCGCTTAAAAAAAGCCATGTACGAAGTGGAAGAATAGAGTGGGTTTTAAGATGCTTTATTTCCTTGTCCTCACATATAGTCCTGCTTCTTGGTGGTGATAATGGACTTCAGAAGGTCCGTTATCCATTGGCATTGACCACTGCTCTTCAGAGATAAAATAAAAGGTGAAGGGAGATTGTAGGAGACTAATACACCATCGGACTGCACGAGCGGGATTTGTACAGAAGCATGTTGTTTTCTCTCGCCACAGGTGCTTCTTGCCATCCAGTAGCTTAAATAAAAAATAATAACATGACTAATTAAATGCAAGGAATACAGGCAGGACGGACTAACTGGAACAGTCTTTTGATGATAAATCAAGGAAAGTGACACAGGTAGGAGTGGAAACTAGGGTTTGAGACTTGGATACAATTTAGAACAGTGTCTCAGCTGCCTTCCTGGGTCAGACCAAGCTCTTCCACTGCCTCTGATTTTTTCCAGACCTGACTCATAAAGACTCTTGAGAAGGGGTAAACTACTAAAACTAAAAGGTTCTATGAAAATCTAGATGAGATTTAATCTTTCAGAGCACTGAAGCAGAGGGAAAATTTTACAATATATGGGAGCCTAGTCTACAAGGAGCTGGTAAAAGACTTCGCTAGCCGTGTTTTGTGGAAGCTCAGACGCCTGTGTGAGCCATCTTCACTGCCTCAGGTAGGGCTGAGGCTGTCTTATTTTCTCAGCTGAGGACTCGGGAAGAGGTTCGGCTTCCTGTCGTCTTCTTCAATTTCTAGACAATTGCAATAAAACAAAAAACTCCCTGTGAGTCCGCGCTTGGAAGGGAGGTGCTGGGATGTGAAGCAATGTGACAAAAAGCAGGGGAGGGGGATCGGAATCCACAGTGAGAAGCAGCCTGGATTGGCTCCTAAATTTAGTTTCTCCTCAGTTGATGTTTCACTGCTTGAATAGTTTATTCTGGACAAATCCCATCTTATAACTTCTCCGGAATGGTGCAGGAGGTGCGTTACGCGCAGGCCTGGGTTTTGTCATGCCAGAGCCGAGGGCACAGGTGGCCACGCGGCCACCTCTGCGTCATTCACCACACGGTGCCGTGCCGGTACCGACGGATGCCACCTGGTAAATCCATCCCCAAAGGATTTACAAGGGTCATTTTTGTGGTGTTTCTTTTCCACCTGTGTGCCGTAGAGAAATAGTTGACAAATGATGGCAGCGGGTGTAACATTGATTGAAAAAAAGGCTCAGAAACTGTTTTGTGGGAACCTGTTCAGTGAAATCCCTGGAGTTATTGAGGATTTCCTCCTCCCCTCCATTGGAATGAACTTGAAGGAACCGCACCATTAGTAGCACATCCTCTTAAGTTATAATTTTTGAGGTGCTGCATCATGGCCTTAGCTTGTGGAAGGGTCTTTGTAAGCCTTGACTGCAATTGTTTTAATTATATTCATGATGCATTTTTCACTTGCAGCCGAGAAGTGCAGCGGGTCTCGGTTCCCTCTGCACAAACCACACGTATTTTGGGGCACACTCATGCCTCACCTTCCTCAGGGGGGAAGGCCGGGGATTTCGGAGGCACAGAGGACGGCTGTCAAACCTCACAGCCCCCATCGCCCTCCTCTGCACAACAGCGAGGGCCATGAGCAGGGGGTGAAAACGTGTCAGGCTCGAGGAGGCCGAGGCGGAGGGCTGAGGGAAAGGTGCCCGCGGGGAGCGCGCAGCAGGCCCCGTGCTGAGGTGTTGAAGGGGGTGGCGGCCCCAAGGAGGCCGGGCCTGGGGGCTGGCGGGGAAGGGGGTGGTGGCGGCGGCGGAGGACCCTTCCCGGCCGGCGGCCATTTTGCGGAGGACAATACCCGCCGCACGGGCAGGGCCCGCTGCGCCCGCCGGGGCGGGGCGGGGCGCGCGCCCGCCGCGCGGGCCAGGCCGCCCGCCCGGGGCGCGCGCACGCTCCGCCTCCGGCCGACCCGCGTTATGTAACGGCCGGGGCGCGCGCGCGCTCCCTCCCCCTCCTCCTTCCCTCTGTCCCCGCCCCCCCTCCCCCCGCTCCCGCCCGGCGGGGCCCAATGGGCGGCGGGGCCGCGCCGGAGGGGGGGCGGGGGAGAGCCCGGCGGGCGCGCGCACGCACGGGGCAAGGCGCGGCCCCGCGGCGGTGCGTGCGCGCTCCCTGCCCCCCCCCCGCCTTCCCCTCTCTCTCTCTCCCTCTCTCTCCTCTCTCCGCCGCCGCGCTCGGTCGGTTCTTCCCCCCCTTTGTGAGGCGCTCGGAGTGGCCCGGACATCGCTGACTCGCCATGGCCGACGAGAAGCCCAAGGTGAGGCAGGCGCCCTCCCGCCCCCTCCGCCTCCCTCCCCGCCGCCTCACTTCGCCCCTCAAGGCGGCGGCGGGAGGCCAGGCCCCGACGGCGGGCCCGGGCCCGGCCCCAGCCAGCCAACGGCCTGGGCTCCGCCGCGCCGGCTTTGCGCGCCATTTTCCTGCGCACCCAGGGCCGCCGCCGCCTTCCCGCCCCGCCGGGGGAGGGGGGCCTGGGCCGCGGCCGCGGCCTCCCGGGGCGGGCGGAGGATCCCCGGGGAGGGCGGCGAGGAAGGGGGGGGGCCCGAAGGGGGCGAATCCAGGCTCCCTTCCCGCCCTCCTTAGGGAGAGAGAGGCAGGTCCGGAGGCGTTTGCTGCCGTTGCCTTCCTCCTCCTCCTCCTTGCGGGGCCGGATCCGGCCTCCCCCGGGCCTCCGGGGCGCAGCATCCCTGCTGGTCACCGGCCTTGGGCCGGGGCACTCGCCAGCCCCTTCCCGGTCGGCGCTGGCAGGAGCGCGGCGGGGCCTTTCCGCCCCGCTCCCTGCCCCCTTTGTGCCGCCTCCCGCCCCGGCGCCCCCGGCCGCGGGAGGGGCCGCCCGGGGGGGGCTCCCGCGGGTCGAGCCCAGCGGATCCGCGTGGGGCTTCGCTTCGCAGCAGCAGGAATTCTAAAAAACAAAACAAAAACCCAGCCACAGCGAACACCCAAGCCCGCAACCAGCCAACGCCGCGCTGCCGCCGTTCTCTTTTCATCCCCAACCCACCTCCCCCCCCCTTTTTTTTTTCTCTCCCTCATTTTTAAACTGAGTTTGAAAATACTAACGGCGTGCGGGGATCTGCCCCGCGGCGGGGACCCGCACCCCGCTGGGCCATCCCGCAGCCTCCGGCCGCTTCTCCCAAAGAAAACAAAGATGGAAATGCTGCCGGGCTCCTCGGGGGAGCTGGGCAGCGCTGGATCTGCGCCTTCCCTCTCCCCTGGCAACTCGGGATCAGAGCAGGAGCCACGGAGTTGAAAGTTGTTTCTCTGCAGTTTCTGCATGTGGCTTCTAATGGAAGCGAGAGGATCGGACGGCTCCTTAAGCAGGGCTTTTTCTTAAACGTTTTCTGAAGGAGAAAGCTTGGTTCTTCTCGTATTTTGTTACCTTTTCAAATACAGTCCTGTAAGGTATCTTGAAGTTTGCTTCAGAAGTACCTCAACTGGTACGAAAAAGTTTGAGATACAGTAAGAAAGAGACTTCCTAGTGGTTGAGATCATAGTTATAACATAAATAACTTTATTCCTTTGATTGGGAACTGTAGTGTTGAATATTATTGTGCCCTTGATAGAAATAACTTTTTCTTTAATTTGTTGTAAAACAGCTGGCCTAGTAAGTCTTCACTGCTACTTTGCATGTTAACCACTCTCAAGAATGACAGCTAAGATTAGTAGGGCTTGGGGGTTTTTTATGTGTGACTTTTTTTTATGATTTTCAAACAAAAAGTACTGACACTTATTTCCTAATTCAAAGTTTTCAAGTTGGTAAACACCTATAGCATCTGTATTTCCTACTTTTTGATGACCTGTTGCACTTTGGTAAAATGTTAACTTCTTGTTTCTTCCCTTTTAAAAGAGTGTTGGTTTTCTTTTTTCTTTTATTTCCTCGACAGGAAGGAGTGAAGACTGAAAACAATGACCACATTAATCTGAAGGTGGCAGGGCAAGATGGGTCTGTGGTGCAGTTTAAGATTAAGAGGCATACACCACTTAGTAAACTAATGAAAGCCTATTGTGAACGACAGGTATGGTTCTTGTATGATCATCAGGAGAACCAGTGTCTGGGGGAGAGGGGATCTCCAATATAGATGAAGACAGTAAAGTCTTAAAAGTGCGTAAATATGCAAAATGATAAAGACTTAACAGAAACTAATTGTGTTGTGGAAAGTATATTGTTCTTAGGATCTCTTATAGAGTGGACTGACAGGGTTGTGACAGGAAATAGGTAAAATAAAGATCTGTTGTTATCTTTGTGAAATCTGCATTGGAAATGTAATGTAGGCTGTTGGGAGGCAACTGTTACTCTACTGCTCAAAAATATCAATATGGAAAGAGTGGGCTAGAACCTGCAATATGAACGTAGGATAGAGAGCTGCGTAACTATCAGAGGTATTTTAATAACTCTGAGTAACTTCTTGGTCTGGTCATAGGTTTCTGATTTGTTAGCTTAGTATTATTGTATTAAGATGAGAGAATATCAGTGAGTATTTCAGGGTTGAGAGGTGTCTAATGTCTAGCTTGAGAAGGAACTCGTACATCTAATGATGAGCTTTGTTTTTTCTCTTGTGGCCTAGTTGTCAAATTAATCCTCTGAGGAACAAAACAATGTATTTTGCTAGTGCAGTGGCAACTGCAGCCACCCTAGCAGGTTGCAGGCAGCTATCGCAAGTTTTAAAAACGCTCGTATAAGAGTAGTGCTATTTAACACTTTCTTACGAAGCTTTTGATTAGGAAAATTTTGTCTCTGTTGTCCGTGATTTTTTAATGAATGTCTGCCTTTAAAAAGTTCCATCTTCACAAAAGTGTTTGGAATTAGGGAAGGTTGTTTTTAAACACAGATATTCAGCGATACTATCGAATACAATAAAATCAGTATAAAATACTGAGGTAACTATTTCACCACCAAGAAAAACAAACTAATTCATATAGAGCAGTAAAACCTCTGTGATACAAATAAAGACAGGGAAAATCGGCTCTTACTGAACAGGTGAATATGGTCTTATTATGGGTATTCTGGGGATAAATTAGTGAATGTTTGAGGCTGTGGGCTCATTTTTCCTACCTCTGTCATGCAAACTCATGTTATATTATGTAAATCGCTGTGTATTGCTTTTTCCAAACATAAAGTGTAGTTATATCTGTCTTTTTGGGAGTTTGAGGATTGGTTAATTGTTTGTAAAGTCCTAGGAGAGATGATCTTAGAAGTACCATTTATACTTCAGTTACTTGGATGCAAACAAAAGTAAGATTTTAAAACTTTTCCCCTAAACTTCTCATCTGCTTTAAAGAAAAACCAAAACCTACAAAAAAAGCCAGGTGTCGATTGGAGAGAAAAGAAAAAATCTTTAGAATGGGAGACATTTTTATGATTTTGGTTTTAAGCTAGAAGGTATACAAAGGGTATTTCTGTGGAGATGGACTTGTCTTTGAATTTTATTTCTTGGCTGCTTACTTCTCAAACTTTTATTTAAAAGCATTTGTTCTCCTTATCTCTAAAAGTTAGATTCTGTTCATTTTCCTAACTAGGCGTACCAGATCTTAAAATCCTTAAGCTGTGGACTTTAGATTTAATTTTGGAGAGGTGGAAGCTGTGGATAGTAGAGAATTTAGCAGCTTCAAAGAATGAAAATCATGTATTGCATGTAGTAGACCTAAAATGGAAGTAACTAAACCTTGAATGATACATTTAGAAGATGAAGACTATTTGTGATTACTGTAAATGGGGGGGGGGGGTGGAGGGAGGGTGGAAATCATCCATGGAACATACTTAATTTTTTGTGGATACTGATCTCACCAAGGTACAGGTTTTCAGTATCTTTTCAGCTATCATTTATTCAGCTCATAAAGTTGTCAAGAACCTGCAAAAAAGCAACACTTTTGGAATAGGAGATACATATTTTAAGAAACACAATGTCTGAGAAAACGGCTCAAACCAAATGTTGCTGTGCAAAAATGTGTTGCTGCCATGACACTTAGCCACATGGTTCTCTTAAACAGGGTGATATTCTGAGTGAGCACTGCAGAATCTTAGTCATGCTAGAGAAGGCATTTTGCTGTGAACTATAAAGTCTTACCAAAAAGTTTATTCATATTTATTAAAATATTTTTCCTGACAAGTCAACTTCTCACAAATAGTTACTATATTAAGTTTTCTTTGCATTACATCTGCTCTTGCATGGCTAAAATGAAGGTTTCTTTTCTAATTCAGAGGTGCCAGAGAAGCACCATGCAATCTATCAGATTTACCTCAAAACCAAGTAGGCTTCTTGAATTTTTAGACACTCTGTGGAGGGAGTAGATAGAACTGGGAAAGAAGTAGACACCAAGGTTCTTGGTGCTGGCTGTATCCTCCAGCTTCAGTCATCTTCCTTTGTAGAATGTAGCGTGCTGTAGAATACCTTTGAAAACAGAGTTGTGAGTTTGAAGCTTTATGTTACTAGTAGAAGGGTTTGTTGCTCTTTAGTAATCTTTTTGAATCTGTTGGCTCAAGCAAGAATGAGTAGTAGTCTTCCGGGGGTGGAAGAGGTCAGCAAAACTACTGTTATGTGGTAGAAATGTTAGTTTGAAATACTACTCAGTAGTTTCTGGAAGTAGATGCCTTTTTTTATTGATTTTGAAAGTTTCAGCTGTGCATGGAAAAACTTTGATCCGTTGATTTCTTCTAACTTTTTGTCCTTGAATTCCTATTAACTATTGGCTACTCTGCTGCTGCAGACTAATAGATAGTAGTTGCATTTCTGGAAAAAAAATTAGAATACCTTTGCTTTTGGGGAAAATGAAAAAGGAGTATTGAATATTAGTGTTTGACATCTGTTACCTAAAGTGTTGCACTTAATTTTTAAGTGAATTATTGTTAAAATGCACTATAAAAATCCTGGGCTTTGGGGTGAGGCTTGCATGCTAGAAATTGCTTTATTTTAACTTACAGTCAGTGGGGGCACTGTTGTTCTCTTAGTTATTGGACACAATGCAATTTTTAATACAAAACAGATTGCAAGGATTTGTAGTGAAATGCCTTAAAGACAGTGCATGAGGGGAGTATGAAAACTATATCATGTGTTATGAATGGTGGCTTTTAATGATTATGCTGCAATTTCAGTGACAAGTTCAAGAGAAAACTAGTGAGTACTTTTACAGCAGACTTACTTCCCTTTGTGTTACTTCTCTTTGTCCAGGGGTTGTCAATGAGGCAAATCAGATTCCGGTTCGATGGGCAGCCAATTAATGAAACAGACACACCTGCACAGGTAAACAACAGAAGCAAGATTAAAGAACTGTATTTGAAATTTGCTGCAGGAGTTAATGCTTCTGTTTCATATATAATACTTATGTAGTTGTATATATTAGTGATAGAACTTCATCTTTTTTTTTACCATTATTTTGGTATAATTACTTTAGAATTATTGGAAATGGAATCTAAGACTACTTTAGTGTTTTGAGTAGTAAGTAGGTATCACTGTAGTAATAAAATAAGAAAATGAAGTATAGTGTACAGATGGTGAATCTTGTAAAACCGTCACTCTATTGAGTCACAGCTCTGAGATGAGAATGGGTAAGTTAAGAATTGAGTTTTTCCTGAAGCGATGACTTTATTTTTTTATAAAAGTTTGCCAGGATGTTATCAAAGGTCCTGTTTGTAATACAAAAGTCATTTTCTGTTATTTTAAGCTCTGTTTCAGCAGCATAAAATTTAAGGCATACTATGAAGTTTGGGTTGTCTGTTTGTAATTGGTTAAAATGAAGGCCATTCCAAGAACAGAATGGTTCGCTGTTGACTCTTGTGTATTTTTCTGTACTGCTCCACGTAACTCTGTTTAATCAGCCTTTCCAAATGATACAGTTTTTTATGCTTTTCAGAACCACTTGTTACAAAATAAGGGACTGTTGTTTTTAGATTTATAGTAGATCTGTATTTTCTAAGCATTTGCTCCCAAGAATGTGCCTCTTATGGCTGCAATCGATGCAGTTTTTTAACTTGGAATACTGATAATTGAGGCAACAGGGTGCTTTTCTCTCCATCCGTGTTATGCTGAAGCTAAGGTTCAGTCTATTTATAGCTGCGGTAAATGCCATAAACCAGTTTGATTTCCTGGAGCAGAAATTGAGACTGTTTAGAAATATAACTGACATTAGTTATAGCAACTCCATCAGTCTTGGTACAGGTTTTGTCAGTAGGTAACATTAACATCCCAGGAATATCAACGGTGAAGATTACAGTGAAAAAAGAGAATTATATTAATGAAGTATTGCTGTTCCTGGACAGCAATTTGTTACATTGTTGACCATGTAAAGTGTTTTTAATTTTTTTGTGCTTGCTGATGTTTGGTTTTACTGCCTGGTTGGGCTAGGGACCTTAATTATAGTCTGCTTTCTTTAGTGCTGTAGCTGAAGCCACTTGCACATTTGAACAACAGCAGCAAAGTGGAATTGTGGCAATGTTCTAAGGTAAAACTGAGGAAATAAATAGGAGAAAGAAGATGCAATGGCAAAGTAGGCAACAGAATGAAAATATTATGAATGCTGATCTTTTCCATAGGAATCATACAATGCACCCTGAAGTTACGTAGTAGAATTCATTCTAGGACAACGGTTATCAACTGGCATTTTTTTTTCCAGGCAATTTCTTTGCTTTTGAGTTACAGTGAGGTAGGTTAAATGTACAAAGTGATGATGATGGAGGGGAGCGGGGCTGGTCTAGTTAAGTTGCATAAAAAATAAACATGAAGATAGGAAGTGTAAGAACAACCCAGCCTGTAGTAGAGATCTGAGAAGAGTTGAAAGCCTTTTTTCTCTTTTCTGCTGTAGTTGGAAATGGAGGATGAAGATACAATTGATGTGTTCCAGCAGCAAACAGGAGGAGTTTACTAAAAAAAACAAACACACAAAAAAAGAACCTGCTACTTTCCTCTCCAGAACTGTGCTCCCACAGACGACACATTCACAATTAGAAAAATGAGACTTGGTTCAGCCACATCCTGACTACTGCAGTATAGTTTTCTCTCTTCTCTCTCTGATTTTTTTTCCTATTCCTTCTATTGTACATAAAGTAACTGGTGTATGTGCACAGACATAATGCATATTTTTTTTAACTATAAATGGCCAATGGTATGTTTTGATCAACATTTAATGGAGATGGGGTGGGAAAACAAACTGGTTCTGTGAAAATGCCCCTTTCTCCGTTAGTGGCATGCTCCTTCTACTTTTATCTTTATATTCCAGTAAGTTATTTTGCTCTCACTGTTTAAAAACAAAAACCTTGCATACCTTGTTTGATTGGATAATTTCAATGTTTTTCTTTTATCATTGTAAAACCAAGGACAATTTTATAACTTTTTTGTACGTAGCTGTTACATGTAGAGCAATCTCTGTCTAAGTAGGGGTAAATTACTCTTAAAAAAAGAAAAAAAAATCCTAGATAGTTTTCCCTTCAAGTAAAGCGTCTTGTTGTTTAAATAAACTTCTTGTTTAAAATAACCAGTTTTCTTTATTTTTCTGTGGAATAATAGTACTCAGCACTTGTATTTCTTTCTCTGCAGCACTTTATGCTTCTCAATTCTCAGCTTTCTCTGCGGTAAGTAAGCATAATCCCCCTTTTACAGTCAGAAGACTGTTGGAAAATGAAAGGCTTCCTTGAGACCTCTCAGTCAGTCAGTAGTTGAACTGGAAATAGAACTCAGTTTTGTCTTCTTTTGAATTTTTTTTTGTGTGTGTGTGTATGTTCTGCTAAGCCAAAAATGTTTGATTAGGCAAACTGCAAAATACTGCATTACTTATTAATGCCTTTGATTTGAGCTCTTTTTGTCAGTCTTTAATAGAAACATCAATATTGTTGTTACAGTAGCTTATTTAAAACTCTGTATTTGAATGCTTTTTGATGTAAACATTAAGTTTAAAAGAGCAAATAATTTCGTTACCCATTCAGTTTACCATGGTATCAAATGGGAGATACTTGGAAATGTAAAGCAAAAATAAAAAATTGAGTTCTGTTTTTGGGTGTATTAGCTCTGGTGGCGTAGATTCCAAGCTGTGCTTTACCATTGGGGTGTTTCTGCTTAAAAGGGAAAAAGGCTTGAAGTACTGAAGGGAGCCAGTGACAAGGATTTTTTTTTTCTTTGTTAGTCTTTCCCACAAGGCTGCTGTTCTTGAGTTTCCTCATGGGGAAGTTTAGAGGTGGTGGTGAAATCCATGGATGTTCGTGAAAGATTATATACCTGCCTGCTCAACAGCCCCAAAGCATTCTCTGATGTCCTGGGAATGTTCTAATATTTTGTAGCGTTTTCAGTAGGTTAGTGCTCTTTTAGGCATTAACTCGTTAGCGGAGCTCACTTTTAGGTGGTAGTTTTTCTAACAGTTAGTTCAATAAGTGATTATTACGTGAGAGGTCTGTGCCTGATGGATCTGGAAATTCTTTAGCTTTGTGGTAAAATGACGGCTCTGTGCATTTAGCTGATGGACAGTGATCTATTTGACTTCTGTCAAGATTTTCATGCATTTGATATTGAATTAATTGCATCTAATGGAGGTATAAGAAAAATAGTGTCTCTTTTTGCAGTTGCTTTTGACTATGTAGCTGAAGAATGTAATCTTCTGTACGCGTTGTTTTAATTCTAGGAAATTCTACTGCTAAGTAGATTATTTCTTATTCTGGTATGTATCATGTAGACTTCTGTGGTATAGTGCAAGGTTGGAATTCCCTCTTGTGAACAAATGTTTTCATATCCAAACCCACAAAGGCCTGGAAAAAACTACTTTGCCGGGGGGGGCTGGGGGGAAGGGGGTGGCGGTGAATATATTTCAACACCTTTCATAGGTTAGATGTGGAATACATTGCTCTCTGGCTTTAGAATCTCTGGCTTCCGACCTGGCTAGACTGCTGATAACTGTATAAAATTCTTTCAACTTGATGTCATGCCAAGACTTTTCCCAGGAGAAAGCCATCTTTATCTTGTTTGTCCAAAAAAAGATGTTTGGACTTGCTTTAGTTTCTGAAGAAAGGGTGAGGTCTCCCTAAATACAATGTTTTTTCAGCCCAACTTAAGACTGTGAAGCTCAAAACTTCCTGTTGTATCTTGCCTGCTGTTTTTTCTTTCCTCAGGCAATGTAAGTCAAGTGACAGGTGCTGAACAGCACACTTTCAAAAACAGTGTCTTAACTTCCTGAATTAGTAGAGTGGTACGTCATCTGTCATGAACTTCAGTGCAGGATTTTTATAACATAGTGTTCAGTTAATAAAATTAGACCATCTAACACAAATTTTCATTAGCTTACCAAAATTCCTCTGGACAAAAATGAAAAACATAAGGCTTTCGTACCTTTTGAATTGACGTGACAGCTTTGGAAATACTCCTTAATTCAGCATAAATTGAAATTTCTTCTGGTATTTGGCAACAGGCTATTAAAAAAAATGGAGAGGCATCGATCAACTAAATTTCTCCATTTCTAACACCTTTCTGCCATTCGCCTGAGCTTGCTCCTCATATTTCTGAAATAGTTCCTCTAACAGTGCTGAATGGTGTTTATGTAAGATAGTGACTGCAATCAAAAACTGATAAAATGGTCTTTCCTGAGAGATGTTTCTTTGATTAGATCAAGAAACTCTCTAAGATCTTAAGTGACTTAGTTCCTTAAGAGCTTCAAACATTTAATTTCAATTAGTCTACCAAACTGTTAAGTGGACTGGCACATTCTGGTACATGTTTGTGTACACAGCAATGCAGAAATACTAACCTGCTTTTTTTTTTTTTTTAAACTAATTTTTTAGAACTCTTCTTGCATGGTCTTGCAAATACTCTCCTTATGACAGAGCCTGTTGCTTGTCAGTACTGCTCCTCTGCACCTTAGAGAATTTACCTGCTGACTCCTGTTTGCTGGGACCTAAGTGGTTTTGCTGCGACTTCACTAAGAAAGCTACTGCTGAGGGTGGTGATTCAGAAGTGGTACAAAGTACAGGGATATAAACAATTTGGATCAAATATTTGGAGTTCTCTTAGCTGCTTGGCCTGGCTTGATTTGTAACAGTTCTCATGTTTAGGTAGCCTAATGGACTACTGAAGTCCAAATGTCGGAGGATAAAGGAAGACTGGGCAAAGAGGTCTTGTCACGCTAGTTGGGAGGTAAGTTTTTCATGTTTATTAAACAGCTGGGATCTTTCAATAGCCTGGGCAAATTATATTATTACCCACAATTTTCAAATAATGTATTCTAAAGTGATTGCCATGCAATTTAGTTACTACTCCTCTCATGGTTTTTAAATGAAAAAGAATGGAGTAAGTCATAATTGGATGCAATACTCTAGCAAGTTCTTGTGAATGAGAAGACCTTGCCTTTAGCATTTGCTGGGTCTCTAATCCCTCAAAGAGTTTCAGTTTCAGTGGTGGAATGCACACTAGCAGTTATTTAAAAAGATGTAACCAAAATTGTTTGTTTCAGGCACCTAAAGTAAGGCATTTTTATTCATGTACGGGGGTGACAATGACAGATTGAAAGCACAGCTGGTTTTGGTGGTACCTTTAGTTAACACCTGAAAATTGCTGCCTTAGTTTATCTGCACAGTGGGGATAATATTGATCCTTACAAGAGCCCTATTAAATGGGTATTAAGTGGCCTGAGATGCTGGTTCAACGGGGGTTCTGGGAGGGCAAGGCTGTTTGGAAATGGAATACGCTAAACTGCCAAGAGTGTAAGGAAATACTCCAAGTGGTAACGTGAGATTCTTGTACTGCCATAGGGAGGTGTTCGCAACAAAAGAAAACCCCCTGAAGTAGTACGAGGATAATTGCTGCTTCAAGATAACTACGATATCAAAACAGATACAGGGGCTCTGCCAAAGGTTATGGTCAAAGCCAGATTATTTTCTCGCAGGAATATTCCTTTCCTAGTACCTTCACTTCAAGACTTGGGAGGCAGACGATGTAATGCAAGTGCTGTCGTTCTGTCAATTGGTTCCATTGTGACTGTTACTGCAACATTAATGAAAAGGTATAATGTGACTGGCTTAAAGAAATAATACTTTCTGTGCTTCAGCCACTTGGAAAGAATTGAATTTCTAAGGAATAGCAATTTGTTTTCAAAGCTAAAAATGAAAAAATAGATGCTTCCTTGATCATCTTCTATTAAATTGAAAGTGAACAATAAATTGAAGGATTTTTATTAGAATTTTAGATTGTGGCCACTTCTCGGTACACTTGTATCAGCTGGTGTGATGGACTGTTGTGGAGTAATAAAAGACAATCTAAAAGCATTTAAATAACTTGAATTATTCTTAATTGTATTACCACTGTAATCTAATACGTTTCATTCTCTGGATTACTGAGGTTTGTTCATTCTGGCTGTTAACCAGTTGCCACGCTGAACGTGTTCTGATAGTGAATAATTTAATCCTCTCATTTATCTTGCTTTTTTGTACTTAGTGTCAGAATGAATTGGTAGTACAGCACTTCTCCCTGGTGGTTAGGAGGTAGGAGCGTGAGGATAAACAGGAGATGGAGGACTGGATTTTGATCCCTGTTTTCAGGGATGGTTGGCCTTCAAAATGCTTAATTACAGAGGTTTCCTGTTTTTTTTCACTAGTAGCATGGGACCGATGGTCTTATTCTAACATGGAGATGGTGGGGGTCCAGCTGGTATTTAAGAACTGGTTTGAGTCCCTTTGAGGGGAAGAGTTTTCCTCTCTTTCTGAAGAACTTCAGCTTGTGCAGGAGGGATCGAGTAGGGCTGGTGGTGTTCTCGCTGTTAGCAGGGATCCCAGAAGTAATGAGGGTTGGTGGGGTGCTGTAGGAAGACAACAGAAATGTATGAGTTGACGAGGAGCTGCAGGCGGGAATGAGGACTATGGGAAGAGCTGTAGGTTTTAACAATTTATCCTGATATGAGGATGATTTTGGAGCCCTGGGGAAGACGAACGCTGTGGAAGTCCAAATAAATGGTAAATAGATTCTTGCTCCTTAGGAAAGGAATATTGTCTGGGTGAACATGGCTGCAAAAGACACCCTTTGTAGTGAATTTTGTGCTGGTTTTGGTGGCTTAGATCCCTCCCTTTCAGCATCCAGTCCATAGATCTCATTAAAGCACAACTGATGCCCTGCAAGAGCTCTTGATTAAGAAAACTTCACAGTTTAAGGAAAATTGGATAAGACAAAAGTGGAATGAAAGGAGCTCTTTGAGGACTGTCAGGACACCGACTTCCCCTTCCAGGGATGCTTACCTTTTTTCTACTGAAGAACACTGCTTTGGAGTACACTGCCAGACGTGGTAATACTGGATGCCTGGACAAAAACAGCAGCATGAATCGGTCACTCTGCTTTTTATGTTCTTCGGAACTAGACCTCTGCAGCTCCGAGAGATGTCTGGGCATTGCAATTCAAGTCTCCTTCCCAGGTGGTAACTTACTGTTATGGACTTTACCTGAAGATGTAGAGAGGCACCAAAGCAACTTTCACAACTTGCAAACTACAGTATCTACTTGGTAGGACAAACGTTTGAATCTGTAGGACACCAGTCTTCCACTGAACTTCCACCCTGCATCCTTTCATATGTGAAAGCCTTTGACCAGCTGCAAATCCAGCTGTAACAAGGATTATTTATTAGCTGATGCTTACTTCTTTTCTTCAGCTGTGAATTAATTGGAGGAAGAAGAGAAGACAGATTGAGTCAAAACGTCTTTTTTGTACGATGTGCTTGGAATAAAGAAAGCAAGCACTTTGTGACTGCTACAAGTTTCAGAGACTGGTGTGAAGAAGAAACCCTTGGTCATGGGAGGATGACCAAGCTGAGGCATTTCTCAAACCAATGGTATCTCTCCTTGCCTAACCCTTGCATTTCCTGCAGTCTTGTTCAGACTTCCAGATGCTTTTTGCATTCGTTGCCGGATGAATTTCAACAACAGGTGGGATTGTTTGGTATCTAGAGTTTCTCAGACAGCTGCTGAGAATTGTTTTGGTCAAACATCATCGTTCCGGGAAGGATGGTTGAGCCCAGTTTCTGTAACAATCTTCATAAACCCTTTCATCTTGTTATGGGTAAATAATCAGCAGAGCAGCTTTTATTTAAAGACCATCCTGCAGTCTGGACTGCAGTGGGGTCCCTTAGAAATACTGAAGCTTTAGAATTTTAAAACTAGCTTTGTCAGAGGGAACGGGTTTTTCTTCATTGTGCATTTAAAAAATGGCTCCGTATGTCTCAGGGGTACAGATTTAAGAGTCAAATCCTGTGGGTTTGAATAAAAAGCATTCAGATGACAAAATACTTCTGAAAGTTCCCGAGAGAGCAGATGCTTACCTTTACGCAAGTAGGTATCATTTGACTTCTTAATGCCCAAGCCTAAGGGATAATAGAATTAAAACAACTGTGTCGTGTTACTTAAAATTTCCCTTTAATCTACATCTAAAGATGTGACGTGACAGAGAGTTCCCTGGGGACCTGAATAATGGTTGGGGCTTTTTTTTTTTAATAAGATTTTTTTTTTATAGATTAGAAAAGATAAAATACCATGGTCCTGTTTGTGTAGTTTTAGCAGTTCAGCTCTTTTCTGAGTTGTGTTAATATTAAGGCTGGTGGTAATTCAGACACTTGACCTCATGTTGGACATAGAGTGAAATAGCAGAAACAAACGTTGCATTTTCCAGACCAAAAAGAAATATTTTCTGGAGAAAAGTGTTTTGGGGGTATTAAAGGATGTTATTAGGGTGAACTGGGAGGGGTGGATTGAACAGATAGGGTGTTTCTTTCCCCCTTCTCCATCTTTATGCAAGTACTGATTAAAATAACATTTGCAGTGGGAGGTCCTGATGCGTTAATTTTTGAGTAAAAGTTCTGGTGATCAAGGAAGCATCTGCACGTCTGAAAGCTGCAGGGAGTTCAGTAAGCTACCAATTCCCAAATCAAAGGTGGGTTTGACAGGTCAATGTCTGACATCTGGTAATTTAAATGCTGGGCTGTACGAGTTTTGTGCTGGCACTTGGTGGAAGACACGTGGCACAAAAGCTTGCAGCCTCCTGCTGTTAAGACACAGGTGAGCAGTGTTGCTGGGCTTTATTCCATTACAATTAGGCGAGTCCTTATTTTATGGGGTACGATCTGCTGCTCCAAAATTGTCTGAAACTGCAAATTATTGTGTGTTCACCTGAGGTTGACAGGGTTTCACGCTGTCCCTGCTGCAGCAGCCCTGCATCTCCCCGCAGGCCCTTGGGTGTTTCTCCAGCCTCTTAACGCTGCCTTGCACGGACACCTCCCACACCTTGATGGCCTCAGTGTTGTTCATCCATGTGCTTTGGAGTGCCACCATGACATCCTCTGAGGCAACTTGAAGGCTGGTGGGGGTCAGGCCGCCTCCCAGCACAGCGATGAGGGTCTCGGCGGGGATGGCCAAGCGGAGTGGGCGTTGGTGACCGGTTGGTAGCTGAGGTGATGTCCGCGGAGGTGGCTTTGGGGACACGGCGGGGTGTGTGTGGAAGGGCGGTGGAGGGCGAGTATCCACCCCCTCGCCGGGACTCTCCTCGCGGCGCGGCCGCCCCTGGCCGGGGAAAGGCCACCGCGACTTTTGTCTGGCCTCACGCGTGGCTAAGCCAATCACAGCGCGCCTGACATGAGCGGCGGGCCTCCCGCCAATCATCAACAAAGGGCGCCGCCGCCCGGGCACAGCCAATCACCGCGGAGCAGACGTATTGCTTCGCCAATGAGCTTTTACAGATGAAGCAGGGCGCCTCAGAATAGACAGTGAGGCGGGCCAAAGGGCAGAGTGGCAGGGCGCGGTCGAATAGGAGCTCGGGATTGCGTTTGAATCATCCAATGGGAAGGCTGCTGAGGGGCGGGCCGTAAGGTTGGTATAAAGTGAGCGGCCGGGGCGGGCGGCGGCTGCAGTTGTCACCGGCAGCAGCGGGGCAGGCAGGGGGGAGGGTGAGCCGTTGCCGGGACCGTCACTCCCCATTGGCCTCTCAACGGAGCCCTTTCCCCTTCGTCCGTCTCCTCCGTCCCTGCCGCCATGACCACCACCACCACCTTTTCGGGCATGGACCCCAGTGGCAGGAACAGCTCCAGGTCTGGGGGGGAGCTCGGGGGCCGTCGGACCGGGAGGGCGGCGGGGCTGAGTGCGTTCGCAGCGGAGCCGTCGCTCCCCCCTCGCCTCAGGGCCCGGCCGGGTACGGGGTGGGGGGGGAGGCGGCTCTGAGGGGGGTGACGGGACGCGATGCCGGGTCCGGGGGTGACGAGGGTGGGGGCCGCGGCCGCCGGTCGGGCCGGGGCTTGTTCCTCTTCGCCTTTCCCGGGCGGGTCGGTGGGAGGCGGCGGCGGCCGCACCCACCCGGGGGCAGCAGGGTGGGTCGGCCGCGCTGCCGGGGGTGGTGGTGGGGCGGAGGGGGGGGGGCCGTGCCCTGCCGCAGCTGCCTGGGGAGGGTGTGCGGGAGCTGCAGGGGTGGGAGATGGCGAGACCCACCCCGGGCCGCCCGGGTGTGCGTGTGCGTCCCTGCCTCTCCCGAACAAAGAAGGGAGGCGACTCCCTGCGCGGCCGCGCAGCCACAGCGCGGGGGCGGGCGGCGGCGGGGGGGGGGGGAGGATGGCACCGTGCACCCCCTGCTCCCCACCTCACCCCGCCGCCATCCCCTCCCCGCGGCGGCGGGCACCGTCCCCGTCCCTCGGCCTGGCGGGGGCTGGGTGGGGCCGGGCGGGCTCCATTGTCTGCGCTCCGCGGCTGCCGCCGGCGGCTCCGGGCCCCGCACGCCGCTGCCTCGGCCGACGCCTCGCCCCGCCCGGGGTGGCCGTGCCGAGGAGCTCCTTCCTGCTGCTGGTTTGACCCTCGGCTGGCAGGGAGCATGCTCCGGGGCGGGGGGAGCCTTTTCTCTCCCCCGCCCTCCCCCGTCTCCGACCCTCGGCCCGGCTCCCGGGGGGCGGACGGGGGCTGGGGCGCTGCGTCTGGCATTTGTTGGGGGGGGGGGAAGCCGTAGTCTGTCTCGAAACAAAGAAAACTTGGCAGGTACGTCTGGAAAAGGTGCACGGCGCTTCGTCGGGCGTCCACGTTTCTGCAGGAGTAACAGCTGGCTCGGAGAGGATCGTGTCTTTTTTCTCCCCCCCCCCCTTTTTTTTTTCTTCCTAAACCATAGCGGCTTTTTTTTCTATAAGGTTTTGGCCTGACAAAGCGGATGTATCCTGTTTGCGTTTCGCTTTTTGGGGTGCATTTTAAAACAAAGCAAAAAAAGCCAAGCCCAGCCCTTCACAAGAGTGTTTGCTGGATGAAGCTGCGGGTGAATTTTCAGTGTGCATCACTGGGGATCAGCTGCAATTTTAAGAGCGGTTCATTGCTTGACGTGGTAAATAGTAGCTCTGATGAAGTATGTTACAACATCTCAAAACTGTGAGAGGCTTCTAATAAAATCTGTCAACCTCTAGCTGAGGTTGGCAAGAGACATCATTCTTTATCAGTTTCAGTGATGGCTTTTTTTCCTAAGATGTGGAACAAGCCCTCCTTTGAGCAGCCTGTTCTTCAAATTAGGAAGTGCAACAGATGTAACTAAGAAAATAAACCTATACAAGGCCGTTTCCTCAAAAAAAAAAAAAAAAAAGAAAGATAATGGAGTGATTCACGACCATATCCCTTTAATTCAGAAAGGAGACAAAGCAAGTCGTAAAAATGTTCTTGGATTCTTAAAACATATTATACAATCTATCGGGATCCTCCCATTAGCAGCTGAGCATTAGTAATTAGATCTTAGGAGGAGAGTTTTGTAAGGAAAAGTAGTTTGCTAGTTAAGTAACACTAACTATCCATGCCAAACACCTTTGTGAATTTTTCCTTCCGTTGTGGTGTTTGGGCTCTCTAGGCTGGAGAAGCGTTTTTGTGTGGCATCTGGAATGTAATAGGCACAAAGTCTCAAAAGACCTGAATGCTATTACTGATGGTGATGAGATGTAACATCAGAGATGTTCTTTGTGGTGAATTCCTAGGTTTGGTGCCTTAACAAGCTGTGTGCTGTTCTCTGTTGCGAAGTTTGAACTTTAATTCAATAAACTATTTGAAAAGAAGATGAAGTGTGCACTTTTCTAGCTTGTTCTGGTCTTCATTTCAGAGCACTGGATGCCTTGAAAGCCCAGTTCTGTTGGTGTATTCACATCTCTCTGGGGGTTGTGACAGTTCTCATATGGCCTCATACATTTTTGTTCTCCTGGCTTTTCTCTAGCTTCTCCAGTTAACACATCAGCCTTGAAAAGATCTCATGATTTAGAAAATAAGATCTGAAGAAATTTACAAGTCAAGATTTATTTTGTTGTTGTTAATTTGTGCAAGTGGAAAGCAGACCACAATACAGCTCATGAAGTACCAGACAGGCTTCTTTCGTGTCTGTCTAATAGAAGATTGTTAGATTTAGGTTATATATCTCGAGCTTTGTGCACGTGTGTCTTCTAATAATAGTCTAACTTAAAACTGTTTAATTGCACCTTTTAAGTCCAGTCCAGTACTGTGCTGCAGACTTGAGGGTTTTTCCGATGGAACAAATCTAGATAAAGGCTGCAGCCCCGAGTCATCAGTGATGCAGCCAGTACTTTTGGCTCATATGCCAAACTTTAGTCTTTGCTGTGCTGCCGGTTTGAAGATTAATGTTAGCCTTCGCAGGGTTCTCTTTAAAAAGCTGGAATTCAGTATGCCCACATGTTTTTTTTTAATCTTTAATTGGCTCAGACTGAAGACTGGTAGCAGCAGCTTTTACTGACACTGAGTGCAGCAAGGGCACAAGTAGCATACAGGAGCATTTTATTTTTGTAAGTGTCGCTAAAGAGAAGAGTAGTGGAGATATGGTGCCTGGGTTGAATGCTGGCAGGCAGCTTGCCTTTATAGTTCACATCATGCACCGAAGACACGATGGGTCTGCGTCATGCATTAAAAGCGTAATGCAGTCATCTCGTTTGCTTTCTGTTTGGACAGAATTTAGCCTGAATGACTGGCCATTACAAGAGCCAATGATTATCTCTTGGCTTATTGTCTTGTTTTATATGTTGGAGTGCAGCTTAGCAATGGTAGTGGTACAGGCAAGGTTGTAAAGCTGACTCTCTCTCCAGAGTGCTGCGTCCTCCTGGTGGTGGATCCAACTTTTCCTTGGGTTTTGACGAACCAAAAGAACAACCCGTGCGAAGGAACAAAATGGCATCCAGCATCTTTGGAACTCCTGAAGAAAACCCACCTTCCTGGGCTAAATCATCGGGTAAGAATGTAGTGCTTTGTTTCCAGATCTCCTGACGTGCGTTAATTCATTTTTTGTATCAGCCTGAAGCTGCCGGTGGTTCAGTGTGGAAACCAGAATTCACTTCCTACTTGGTAGTGTAGCGCTATAGATGATGTCGGCTTGCATGGGGTTTCTTATTTCTCATTTCAGATTGCTTCCAGAGGGTTTTTTTTTTTTTTATGAAGTCTTGGGCATAGATGTTGCAAGCAGAGAATTGTATTTTGAATGCAGTTTCTCCAAGTTAATCAAGTCACAGTAAGATGAACTCGTGTCTTAGTATTTGGAGTAGCACTAATTGGTCGTGCTTAATCAGAGGAAGTTTAGCTTTGTGTTGTACTCGCAGCTGGGATAAAGCTTCCATTTCAGCAGAGCGCTTCCAGTATCCCAGGTCTTGGGAACCCTAGTTTCCATCTGTTTAAATGGCACCCTCAACGGCATGAGATGCTGTTGTAAGCTTTCATTTAAAAAAAGCTTTCATTTAAAAAACATACAAACAACACGCCAAACGGCCAAACTCCCCCAAACCCTGACTGTTTATGATCGGTTTTCCCAGTAGGTTTGTCTTGCAAACTGATTAGAATCAATCTCTGCTTGTAGGGACTAAGCCAGGTGAAATCAGAGAACACTGTGAATCATCTGGACCACAAAGAAGAAACTCAACTGATGCAAACTGCGGAGACTTTGTAGATCCTAAGGTCAGTCCGTTAACTACTGAAGAGCCTGATAATGGGACAATTCGTGCTCTGTGTGTGATTACTTTATCACTGATGTTCACACAGTTGGAAGCATTGTAGGATTCGAATCTGTTCTTTTCCTGAAGGTTCTCTTTTACACGTGATAGTCTCACAGTGTTTTGATGAAGGGCTGGGTTTTTCTAAAAGGACTACTTTCTAGAGCTCTTAACTCTTATGGATGAGACAGTAACAAAGTGGTGTGAAATCCAGCTTCAGCCATGTGTAATTGTGTGTTTTGATAGATTTAACAAACAATAGTTACCTACAACAAACTCTGTGTGGATCTTTTGACCGACAAAGGACTTGGTTTCACATTCCAACAAGTACTCAGTAGCATGAATGCTTGTTTTATTTCAGTTACTGACTTTAATAATACCATCACTTTTTATGTTACCTGCCTGCTTGGTGGCAATACGGAGCATGATGTGCAGTGTTAACATGGGTTTTGCTTGCTGAGTGATTACATTTAAAGGGGAAAACAGGATGAAGAGTAACAATTCCTCTGAATTTAGGAAAATTCAGGAACCTAGGGTAGACTGCACTTGCATAAACAAATTCTAGAGGGGGAAAAAAAGAGACCTTGTTATTTAAAGCTCTCCAGCTTTAGGTTTTCTGCAGAGGACTGGGTAGGTAAATTGTTGATCTCAAATGCTATGGGAGATACCTTTTCCCTCATGGGTTATAAACTCTTAAGTTTTATTTTTATAATTGCCATAATTCATCACTTTAACCCATTTTTGTTATTAATAGGCGCTTTGAGCCATGGAATTGTTCTTTGTTGCAGAAAATGTCTTGTTCCAATTTAGCAAACAGAAGTGAGATTAAATTTATAGCTGCTACCACGGAAAACAAAAATAAACTGTTTAGTCTAATTCTATTTTCTACTTAATTGTATTAAATACTGTGGTTCTCAGCTTTGCAAACAGATTCTTCCAATGCGGAATACTTTAATTTTATGCAGTAGTTACAGCCACAGACAGCAGAAGCTGGAGCTCATGTACTGTAGCCCAGTCTGGGACTTATGGCAATACATTTGCATGAGTTCCTGTGCATTTATATCCTGATGACTGCAGTTTCGCTATGTAATTAGCAATATTAAATCTATGAAAGTTGATGAAAGCGCATGTAATTCAGGAGCCTTGGCTGCTGCTGGAAGACTTTCTCTATCTTTGTATCAAGTTGCAGCCTGTGAACAGATTGAGTATGAAAAGAATGTTTTGCTGTTTATGTAATGAAGGAAACTTTTATCAGTAACATTGCAAAAAAACCTCATCTGTATTTCACAAATGCAGTTAAGTATCCCGGATAGAACAAAAGCTCTTGGCCTTGCTAACAGATAAAAGTTGGAAAGAGTCGCTTAGCAGAAAGCAGGGGACGCTGAACTATTGGTAGTTGCTCACAGTGTAACTTTCTTGTCGCTGATCCTCGGCAGTTCCGATGTTCTGGTTACTGTCGGTGCTGCCTCGTGGAGGATGCTGTTTACAATAAAGTGCTCTTGCTCACCCACATCCTTCATAGTGTGGGAATAACAAGTATGCCACATGTTACAGGTCATCAGGATTTCTTCAGTAGTATCTGTTTAAACTTTTAAAAGGATGTTAGGTAAATAAACAGCTAATGAAATTAAATTAGTCACTCTGTAAGAACTGGTGCTTACAAACCCATGGTATTAATCTGCAGAAATAGGTATGCAGAACCCACAGTGCCACTCCGATATCTGTCCCGAAGAGCATGTTACTGGTCTAAAAGTGCTTCATGGGGTCTGTCACTTGGGAAGTGTTGCTAGACAGAGCAGCGTGCCCGACCACCCTGGTCATAACATGGAGTACTGAGAGCCCTCTCTGGAGGGGGAAGATATATTGTGAAGCGTGAGATATAATGTGTTTCTCTCTCTTCTAGGGAGGAGATGGCGGTGTTGAAACTTCTGGTGAGTAACTCCTTCGGACTCTTCTAGAAAAAGCCTTTCTGCAGTTACGTGCTTTTGAAATAGAAGAGGATATAGGATATATCCTCATGTGTTAGGAGAGAGACAGCTTGGGGTTGTCCCTTGAATCCATCGGGTCAATAAGTGACCTGACTATCTCAGTGGAAGCATGGATATGGAATGAAACGGCGGAGGGCCTGTTAGTCATCAGGTTAAAAATGAGAACAGTCTTGTTCATTTATTTTGCCAGCAGCAGTTGGTGTCAAGATTTGTTTAAGTACTAGAAGGCAAGGTGGATACCATCTTGCAAAGAGTTCAGTGATTGAAACTGCTGTTATAGTTAGTAGCTTATAATTAAATAGTACAGTCAACTTAGTGGATTTTAGTTTAGCAATTATTTCTTTCCTGTTGTCTTCTCATACAGGAAGCACCACATTCACAGAAATAATCAAAACCAGCTGCTACATCTGAAAGTGTGCATTAACTAGCTTTTAAGATCCTGTTGCTTTTTAAATGCTGATTTTTGCCAAGGCAGTTCATATGCATACTGCAAATTTCATGTAAAGGGAGCCATTTCCCCTAGCAGCAGGCATGTTAACCTTGAAGTGTTTTTTCTAGCTGTGAGGCTGGAAATCTCTCCATTGTAAGATTCACCTTAAGAATAGCTTACTTCCTGATGGGAGGAATGTGTATGTTGACCGGGTACTTTCTAAGTGCTACTTTCAACACCTAAGAGTTGTGGGAGATCACTAGAGCCATTAGCAGTTCCATGTCCTGAAAAGACTTCAGCTGGGAGGGTGTGAGGTTTTCCAGAATGTTTTTTAACTACCTCCTAAGTGGTATCTGTTCCCAAAATAAGTTTTGCTTCTTTAGCAGGCCGCTCCTCATGGAACTATACAGGCTTCTTTAGGATTTCTTTCCCATGTCTGTCTGGTCTTAATTAGCACCGGAGGCGTTTAGAGTTTATGCCTCGAGTAGGAGGATGTGGTTTGATAATAGAAGTAAACTGATCTAAGGGCTCTGCTGCTTTTCCTGGTGCTTGTTTAAACCAGCTCACCATGGGTCAGATGAGAGCCTGCAAGCAGCGGTGAGGCAAGAAGAGGTGGATGGGAGGATGCAGAAATAGGGCTGCCTGGTGAGGGTGAGCAACAGCTGACTGAAACTTGGAATACAAAATGATATTCCTCACTCCTAGAACAAATTCCTGTTTTCACAGGTGTCATACTTGTTGGCTTTTGGTTTATTTTTCTGGTAGGTGACAGTGGAGGAAGTTCTGTCAAGTACCAAGGAGATGTATGCTGGGAGGTGGTTTAAAAAAAAATAAATAGTGTTACTGAAGAGTAACTGGGATTGTCTCCACTGTTGTGGCCGTGACTAAAAGTTACATTTGTGAAGATGGTCAACGTGAAATAAAAATGACAGGCAAATGTTTGAATGTTAAACTTCCACTGGTGTTACTTAGGAAGGAGTATAAAGTTTATGCTTCCTGGACATGGTGTCTGTGGCAGATAGTGAGAATTTTAATGAATTGTTAAATTAATTTATAGCGTTGTTAGCTTTGGGTATCGTAGCTTAATGGAGCACAGAGCCTTGTTGAGGCCACTGTGCCACACCACCGCTTGACGTTCCTGCTGTGTGAGATGGCAGACGTGAGCTGGTGAACATCCCACCTGTCGCACTTGGGATTTCATACTTGATGTTGTAGAGCTGTCTCTGGGGCTTGAAAGGGACTGAATGAATACGCCTCCAAATAAAAGCTGTCTGCTTACGAGTTCATAGCATAACTAGACGCTTAATAGGTTTCCATCATTAAAAAAAATGTTTGTTCTTCTGAATTTGGAAATCATTTTCTGTATGTAACTGATTATAAAACCCCAGGTAGGTGTCAGGTGGGGCACATGTATTTGTTTAATCACATCTGTCTAGGGGAAGAAAACCTGTTGCTTTTGCAGCAGTGTTCTGGCTGCCTGTTTTTTCCTGTAGTTCCTTTCTGCGCATCAAAGTTTTCAATGGTTTGCAGTATACTCAGTAGAAAGCTGTTTCAGAGATTATACCCTTCCTGATAAGGGAAGAACTTTAACACTTGATCTGATCCTGTTGCATTTACCACTTCAGTTACTAGGTTAGCAAACTTATCTATAACTTATTTATGTAGGAAGTACTACTGTGTATGTCAGCTGGTTACGTGAGCCTCTAAATGCTATAGAAACTTCCCCAGCGTCTCCTGTGATAGCAATTCTTGTTTCTTTTGTGATTCAGTTTGCACTGTGTACTTAATGAATGTGACTAGCTCGGGAGAACTGGACAGCACGCCATTGACTGTCGCCAGGGACTGACTTTCCGTGACACACAGGAAGGTGGAGTCTGGCGTTTGGTGGACAGCCCATCACCACGAGCACTGCGCAGCGCTGGGGCTGGCTGCGGAGGGCACGGACAATGCAGCGTTTGGCCCTGTGTGTGCAGGGGACACGGCCCCCGTTGTTCTGGGCTTGCTGAGTAAGCAGGCGGTGGTACGCACGAGCCACAGAAGCTTCATGCTTAAAACTTCACATTAACTGTTTTGTTCAGATGTGCCTGTGGGTTTGGGTTAAGGAATACAGCAGAGAATCTATATTGGGGATTATTTCTGATTGCATGGAGATTATACGAAGCTGCCAGAGTTCTTTGAGAGTATTACAAGCATGGATACAGGGCGTTCAGTGGACACAAGTGGGTTTTCAGTGTTTCTGATAAAATTCTGCATCAAAGATTATTTAAGAAAAAAAATAAACTGCGTTGCCACAGGACTGGAGGAAAGCTGTTTCTATAGCTAGGAAGGTAGCTAAAGAACAGGAGGCAAAGGGTAGGGCTTAGTTAGTGATTGCTTTTCAGGTTGGAAAAATGAGCCATGGGAAGCGATGCTGGGGTTAGTTTTATTTGGTGCCTTCATCCATGACTTGGGAAAGGTAATGAACAGTGAAGTCTCCAATTTTGTGGGTGATATTAGCTCTTTCAAGTAGTCAAATTGTGCTGATGGCGAGAAAATCTCGCTGTCAGGAGGACTCAACTAAATAAGGTAGGCAGATAAAATGGTGGCGAGATAATCTTTGTATAAGTAAGTATGAAGTAATGCATCTAGGGGACAAAAAAAAAAAAAAAAAGCCCAGACTCTTAAACCATGCCAGTCTTGCGTTCAGCTTTGTGCAGCATTAACTCCCAAGGTCTGCCTTCAGTCTCGTTACTGAAAGTTCTCTGAAACGTTTGGAGGTGCCAGCAAAATATTGAATATCATCAGGAAGAGGACGGGAAACAAGAAATCCTTTTGCCTCTGTAAACAATGATATGCCCACATCTTGAATTGTGTATATGGTCCTTGAAATGGAAAGACCAGAAGATTGTAGTGATGGTAAGCAAGGGCAGAGGAAGGTAATGGGAAAGGTGAGGGGGTGCTGCAGCTGCCTTACGAGGAGAGGCTGAAATAGCTGCGTCCCTTCAGTTGAAGACAAGGCTGGGGGAGAGGCAATACGATCGAGATGTACCAAATCATAAAGATGGAGGTTAAAGTGAATGTGCAGCTGTTCCCTGAATCCTCCAAAGCAAGAACTAGTGATCATTAGACAAAACTCTAAGGGGTTTGTTACAAACAGATGAAGTATGTCTCCACAGAGATGGCAGTGAAGCTCCACTCCCGTCACCCCGCCAAGTATCAGGGGGCTACTTGGTGCCGATTTGGGCCTTTGGCTCATAACTGATTGTGTTAATCTCTGTCAATGTGGGGTCCTAATGTACTTGCTGTGCTCATGAATGAATTGGCAATGAAGCAGATATATTAGTTATTTGCTACAGTATCTAAAGTGCTTCCTGTGAAAAATTCCTTCTGTGTCCTGTCTTCACTTGTTGCCCTCAGAAGTATTTAAAATAGATGAAACTATCATGCGCTTTCCAGGGAATGTACGATCGGAGCCTACCCGTGCATGGCTGTTCCCTGTCTGTTCTGTGCGAAACCTCAGAAGTGTGTGCCAGATCCTCTTCCCCCTAGTTCCGAAACTGGGAATGTAGTTTGAATCTGAGCTCTTGCTTACAAGTACTGGTGCTTCTGCGACTTGGTTTCCAGCACCTGCTCAGACTTGAGTTACAGTTGTCATGGTCGTATGCTGACTAATATCTACAAGACTTAAGCTGCTTATCATTAGAAAAAAAAAAAATAAATTGCTGGGGTCCCCTAATAGCAGCTGAGTCAATGTGGCTCTTGAATGCCTGAAACGGAACCGTAAGGCATCGGGGCTCATCCGAAAAACACTTCTGAGGGCTGAAGTCGGTGCTGCCAGCAGGTTACAGCAGCACTCGAGTGTGGCTCTAAGCATGGGGAAAACTCACAGGAGCTGATCTGTCTAAGCCAGCGAAACATCTGGCTTTCATCATCCACATCAAACACTTTAAAAGCTTCTTTTCTTCTAGAAAACACTGAGGCTGATGTAGAAGCTGCCCCAGGTCAGAATGAAGAAAAATCCCTGCCTGCTGCACCTGTTCCTAGCCCAGTAGCACCAGCACCTGCACCATCCAGGAGAAATCCACCCGGTGGCAAGTCCAGCCTAGTCCTCGGTTAAACCTTTCCCTTCCTGACTGTTTTGAACTCGTGTCTGTTTCTTTCCCCCATGCTTGTGAACTGCACAACTTGAGCCTGACTGTACATCTCGAATTTCTTTCATTAAAAAGAAGCACTTTATGTACTCCATCTTTTTTTTTTTTTTTTTTTTTTTTTTTGAGATCAAGGGGTTGGGTTTTTTCCACTTCTGTCCTGTGTTTCCCCCAGATCTACTGGAAGTGACATGAGTGTTTTCTAGTGGTAGACTTGAGGGAAAGCTTTATGAAGTATAGTAAAAGTAATTCAAAGGAGAGTAGATTGGTTCTAAGTGTGCTTAGAGGGTTTTTGTACTGAGATTTTTTTAGAACCCCTTAGCTTTACAAGGGTCTAGAATCCTGGTAAAACAGGCCAGCAAACAATCAGCAAGAGCAGTCCCTTCCTCCACATGTGGGATTTGGGGATCTAAAAGGCTTCATTGACTGCATGTGGTAAATGCCTTGAACCCTGCTGTGCCATATAAATCATAAAGTGGTTAGTGTACACCATGCTGCCTTTAAAAAAAAAATCTGGATACTGGACTACTATGAAGCAGGGTATGTGCCAAATAGAGGGCTGACGACCAGAGCCGCCTGGCCTAATGCTAGGAGGGGATTTCTTCAGACTTTATTCAGTGAAGGTGGAGTGGATCGTATAAATAAATAAAAATTACAGGGCATTTTTTTTACAACTGACTCAATGCTGTGCATGATCATGCTGGTGCTTGACCATGAGGTGAAAATCTCATCCTTTAAAGTGTGTGTTGTAATTTCACAAAGCTGGACTGTTGCTTAAAAGTAAATAATATAGAAATTTTGAAGCAGTGTTTCCTGTGTGGGTTTTATTTCATAGGTTTGGTTTTGCTCTGTTCTCAGTTGTCCTTGTCCCAGCCAACCTGCCAGAGAAGGAGGGTTCTTACACCTTGAGTTCACCATCATGTGCCCTCTTCCCCTGAAGAAAGTGTCTGGCTTATCTCTTCATTTTTATCATCTAGATTGGAGAAGCATGGAATATGGCTGGATATAAATAATCCATTTTATCCAAAATTCTTCTTTCAAGAAAATGGAGGAAATGAAAGTTTAGTCTCCTCACCAAAAAAAAAAAACAAAACCCAAACCAAAAACGGCTGACGAGGGAGGAGGGGTGGGAGGGAGACCAGACTATGAAGTTCTCTACTGTCCTGGAGGGAATCTGTAGCACGATAAGCCGAAGCAGCAGAAATGTGCAGAACTGGTGTTTCTGCTGCAGAGAATGTGCCTTTTCCACCCTCCTCCTGGAGGAACCAGCGCCTACAACTACCCCGGCTTTCCAAGCTGGTTTTGGAGAAGCCCTAGCCCTAGGTGCTTAACTAGAAAACTGGGTTTGCTCTAATGGGCTCCTCCTCTCCTACATAGGATCTCAGAACGGTTCGGGTTGGAAGGGACCTTAAAGGTCACCCAGTGCCACCCCCTGCCCTGGGCAGGGACACCTCCCACCAGCCCAGGTTGCTCCAAGCCCCGTCCAGCCTGGCCTTGAACCCCTCCAGGGATGGGGCAGCCACAGCTTCTCTGGGCAACCTGGGCCAGGGGCTCACCATCCTCAGTGAAAAAAATTCTCCCTAATATCTAACCTAAATCTCCCCTCTTTCAGTTTAAAACCATTACCCCTTGTCCTATCACTACGCTCCCTGATAACAAGTCACTCCTCAGCTTTCCTGTAGCCGTTTTAGGGACTGGAAGGGGCTCCGAGGTCTCCCTGGAGCCTTCCCTTCTCCAGGCTGAACCTCTCCCAGCCTGCCCTCACAGCAGAGGGGCTCCAGCTCTCGGTCATTTTTGTCTCCTCTGGACTCGCATCGGCAGCTGCCGTTCCTTCACAGCAGGTATGAAATGCGGTGTGGCTCCGTGTACATCATTCCTGCCTGTTTTCTACCCTCGGAGGAGGAAAACAATCAAACTTCATTCCCTTTGCAAGCCGCGCAACCGGTGGAACTTGTTAGTGCTCCTTTACGGCTGCTGAGACCTCGGCCGAGCGCGGCCGCCTTTCCCTCGGCCGGGCCGTGGCAGCGGCCCTTCACCCGAGAGGAGCCCAGAAGCGCCCAGAGTCCCCTCTCCGCCCCCAGCAAGCCGTCCCGGTTCCCGGTGGAGCCCAGCCGGGGCTCGGGCGAGGGGATTCCCCCGCCGGGAGCGGGAATGGGCACGGCCGGGAAGGGCCCGCCCCGCTGCCGGCCCGGGGCGGGCGGCGGTGGCCATGGCCGGGGCCGGGGGGGCCGGTGCGCTGCGGGTGCTGGTGGACATGGACGGGGTCCTGGCCGACTTCGAGGGCGCCGTGCTGCGGGGTTTCGTCTCCCGCTTCCCCGGGGAGCCGCGGGTGGAGCTGGCGGAGCGGAGGGGCTTCTCGGTGCGGGAGCAGTACTGCAGCCTGCGGGAGGACCTGGGGGTGAGCGCGGCCGGGGACGGGGAACCGGCGGGTTGGAAAATGGGGAGGGAGCTCCTGCTTTACCAAACCCCTCTCTCCCTCTCTCCCTCTCTCCCTCTCTCCCTCTCTCCCTCCCTCTCCCTCCCTCTCCCTCCCTCTCCCTCCCTCTCCCTCCCTCTCCCTCCCTCTCCCTCCCCCTCTCTCTCCCTCTCTCCCTCTCTCCCTCTCTCCCTCCCTCTCCCTCCCTCTCCCTCCCTCTCCCTCCCTCTCCCTCCCTCTCCCTCCCTCTCCCTCCCTCTCCCTCCCTCTCCCTCCCTCTCCCTCCCTCTCCCTCCCTCTCCCTCCCCCTCTCTCCCCCTCTCCCCCTCTCCCCCTCTCTCCCTCTCTCCCTCTCTCCCTCTCTCCCTCTCTCCCTCTCTCCCTCCCTCTCCCTCCCTCTCCCTCCCCCTCTCTCCCCCTCTCTCCCTCCCTCTCTCTCTCTCTCTCTCTCTCTCCCTCTCCCTCTCTCTCGTTCCCTGGGGGCGAAGGGAATCTCCTCTTCCCACCGCAAAGCAGAGGGGAGGGTTGGTTTTTATTTTTAAGGGGGTGCCACAAAGGGTTGTTTGATGCTAACAACAGCCTTAATTTGTATAGTGATAATTCATCTCTCGGGGGAGGGTGGGCGGGGGGGGAGGCTGTTGCCAGCCCTTTAGAGAGAGGTGTGTGTGCGGGAGTTGGCCATGAGTGATTTAGTTATACAAATAACTGGATGTAACTATTCACTGAACCCTCTTCAGTGTGTTCTTTACCCACTCGTGAACTGCCCTTGCCATGCAGCACTACCAATAACTTACCTAAAGCTCGCTGAGCTCTCCACAAGTGTTAATGTAGCAAGAAATATAAAAAATATATATGGGTTTTGTACAGCTAATAAAACCCCGTATCTGTATCATTCCCTGTGCGTGCTCTGACAAGCAAAGCGCACGGTAAGCGATCTGGGGTAGTATGTAAAACGCTTGTGGTACACCCTACGCCTGTGCAAATTGTTGCTATTTTTAATGTTTGCTAATGACTTGAATGAATAGGGGAGACATTTGCAAGGCAAAATGAAAAATACCGTGAATCCGGACTTCACGCTTCCTTCAGGCTACCGCAGGACCATCAGGGACTGTAAGAACACGGACAGATGCTGAGCCAGGCTGTGCCGTGCGCTGCCCCTGAGAAGTTCATTGCTAATTTTGGGGTCGTGTATTGAGCCTGTAGGGTTTTTTACTGCTAAGAAATGACAATTCACATTAATTTCCCTCCTGCTCCATAGGGCGGTAGGGGCCCCGGCACCAGTGTGAGGGACGGGAGCGCTGGGTCTGGGCAGCATTTCCACAGGCTCCAAACTGACCGAGCTCTAACTGATGGCTATTGATGCTCAAAATTTAGCAGAACTAGTAAATATAGGGACTAGGCATGATTTGTTTATCATTTTATATAAACAAACATGATTTATTGCTTGAGTATTCCTTGCGTGATTCCCATTTGGGTATAGCAGGCAAAAATACTGCAAGTAGTTTAAGGGGTCGTGGCTTTTTATTTGGACAGTCTACAATCTGATCTGTCCTGAAAGTTGTGTTCTGTTCTATTTCTGGCATTCCCATTCCCTAATTTGGTTCATGCTCATCCTGTTCCTTCCCAGACCGCAGGTGTGTCAATGAAATAACCAGATAACTGGTTTGAATCCCACACGGACCAGCACTGGCAGAAAGCTCTTATCTTGCTGTTCGTTATTAGCTTGCCTTCCTGAGGGAATTAGGTTTGTGTAGTCGTGTTGTGTGTCTGTCTCCTCCAGTAACCTCTGGATCTCTGGGCTGGTTTAGGTACATTTGGCAGAACAATAAAGTTTTAAATATTTGAAGCTCCTTCAGGTTTTATGTAAATACCATGGCTGGTTAACCCAGACAGTTTCAAAAAAGGATTCGACGTCCCCAGCAGTGGCAAAAATTTCTAGAATTGTTTTAAGTATTCCAAATGGGAAAGCTTAGGGATAGATATAATTCCTGTAGTTTTGTATCCGAGTTGTTTCTTGCTAATGGAAGTTAAAAGCGAAGGTTCAACAGTGATGGGATGAAAATGAGGAAAGAAAATTATTTTATTTTCTTTTTCTAGTAACTTTTTTTTTTTTTTGGACAAATGGTTTTTTGGTTCTAAGAGTCATCAAATCAAATTCCTTTTTCCAGCAAAGCCAGACATTCTTGTGACGTGGTGGAAACTTGCCAGCGTCTAGTGCCTTGCTGCAGGATAAAAGAGCTTTCAGGCAGAAGCCCTGATTCTGTAATTGAATCTCCTCGGGAAGAGCTCCAGGGAATTGTTGCTGGGATCAGCTGGGCTTTGCATGGAAAGAGAGATCTGGGCAGATGTGATTGCCACGTCTTCACCTAGACTCCTTAACCTCTTCTGATTTGCATGTGAAACCAGGCAGTGCTTCCAAATTTCTGGCTGTTGGTTTATGAGTATCTGTAAATTACGCTAGCTGGGTGAGCACTGTCAGCTGGGAGACTTGGTTAATGCTGACTCCTCGTTGCTGCTTAATTGAAATGGTTTTTATGTTGATGCTCCACCGGTGATACAGAGCAAGGAGATCATCAGCTGCACGATAAAGTGATCTGGTACAATTTCTAAGCAAAGCTGCCAGCCTGCCTTTGAAGAATACTTATCAAGAGCTAAGTTTTCTAAATTATTCTGTGGTATAGGAACGTAAGACTTTAATACTTGCAGAAAAATGCTGTCTCAGCACCTCTGAAATTCACTATGTGACCCCAGGGAAGGTAAGATTTGTGTGCCTTAGGGTAGAAGAGATACTGGAAGCTCAACCTCTCTCTCTGAAAATGAAATTTAGGCCTGGAAGTGGACTTAGCCCTTGTGGCTGCTGCTGCGGGTGCTGTGGATGGGCTGCGTGATAGGAGGGGCCGCCTGCTGCAACCTGCACCGAAACGCTCTGATTTAACACAGGCCGCTGAACGGTCACCGGGTAGAAAATTTTAAAATTAACTAACCAGAGTTGGACTCAAACCAGTGAACTTCCTAATAGTAAGGGGTGCGAGAATGTCTTATCAGTAAACTAAAAAAAAAATAAAAAAGGACTGGAAGGAGAGTCCTACCTAGAGGCGCGGGAATTGCCCTGGAAATCCTACTTCTCCTCATAGAGATTAAAGATGCCACTGTACTGTATCATAGTAAATTCCTTTTACCTTTTTGCACCCTTTTTGTCTACTTTAGCCTGGGAAAACATTGCTCCTCCAGTAATATTGTTTCTTTCCTACTTAAAAATGATTATAACTTTAGGGAGAACCTCCTTTCCCACCTGTTTGCCATTAATGACTTCTCTGATTCCTGTGGCATCCCACACGCTTGTACGGAAGGTGGGTTTACCACCGAGAGCAGGTGCAGAGGGAGAAAAGATAAAGCTGTGATCCCCTTAATCGCCCTGCTCCGTCCACTGCTAAGGTTGTGTGCTGGGGGTCGGAGGAGGGGAGCGGTCGGTGGGACCCACCCGAATCACCACCAGCCCCGGCTGGGACTCACGGAGGCGCACAGGTCAGTTGATAAAGCCCAAGGTTCTTGGGGCAGCACAGGGATCCACCTCTGAATCTCCTGCCGCTGTCTCACACCCTTCTGAGTAGACTTTGCACCAGCACGTTATCACCGAGGAGCAGCTGGCCATGCCGAGGTCAGGATCTGCTCCTTTAATGACTGTTATTGTAGTGTGTGATTGAAAATCACAGAAAGCAGCGAAGAAACGTAGTTTTCCTAGCACTCTTGTCCTCTTCCTTCCCTCTTGCTGAGCTGTTCTGGTCTGAAAGGGTTAACCCCAAATGCATGGCTGTGCTGACCTGGCCCCTCTGCTGTGTATGGTAATTACCGTGGTCACCATATTGCCCTGTTTGCTCTGAAGGAAACGAGGGCTATTGGGGGGTACATGTGTCTACCCACGCGTCCCTGGTAAATTCTGGAGCCGTTAAGCAAATTTCAGTCAAATGTGACAGAGGAGCAGAAGCTTCAAACTTGTTCCTTCGATTTTCACAAGAGTTGGTAGAGAGAGACCTGCTGGGAAGGGGCGAGGCGTGAGCTCTCCCTCTCTCAGTCGAGCCGTAGGTCAGCGCCACGTTTGTGTGCTGCTCATGGAGATGCTTGGGGAAACAAAGCCAGGTCGGGATCAGCTCTGCCTCCTCGCTCCAAACGAGCCACCCAGAGTAACTTCTCCTTGTGTTCCCGGGCTGGACTTTCCCCAGAGCCCTAAAGGTGAGAAACTTTATAATCCACTCTTGGTGTGAAGCGTCACCTCACTCTCTAAAGCAATGGCCCTTTGATGGCTGTTACACGCGGGGTAACTGGGCAACTGTTGTGCACAGAGCTCGGATAAAAGCATAAGTGTTGCTAATTGTCCTCCTGTCTCTTGCAGGATAAGGTAGCCAGTGTCTACGAATCGCCTGGCTTCTTTCTAGATTTGGATCCAGTTCCAGGAGCCCTTCAAGCTATGCAGGAGATGATCCGCATGCAGGAGTAAGGAAACTTTGCACTTTGCAGCCCTTTGCCATTATCTTACGCCTTTTCCCCTGACTGCTAATGAAGGCTGTTTCTTTTCAGCACTGAAGTCTTTATTTGCACAAGTCCTCTCCGGAAATATGAGCACTGCATCGTGGAAAAGGTGGGAAAGAATTTCTTCTAGTGGTTTTAATGCTGCTTTTGCGAAGCCTTGCTATTTCATAGCGCCCAAGTCAGGGTCATTCATTTATAAAGACAGCAGCTGGCGCAGGCTGCCGGGTGTCCCCTGTGGCTGAGGGGCAGCTGCCCGGACACAGCAATAGTGTAGGACAGGGAATCTCGGAGTGCCCCGTGACGCCAGCCTTATTGTGGGGCACGTGACCCCTCTCCTCTTGGAGATGGCTTATGACACTGGGGCTCCAGCAAAGGAACGGTTGCAGCATGGCGCAGAGGGATGGGATATTCCCAGAGGATTCCACACTGGAGGCTCCTCAACCGACAAAACCTTGTTCTGTCTAAATCTGGAGCCTGAGATCTCCAGCTGTCCTGAAAGAGGCCGATCCCGAGTTAAGAGGAGGCTGTAGCGTTGGGATTAGCCCTGTTTGCCACTGGCACAAGAATGGAGGGGGGGACCTCAGTCACTGAGTTACCGACTTAGATGGGCACAATCTGTGTGCTCGGGGCCAGCAGCCAGTGCTGCTCGCAAACTCGACAGCGATTAGGCACGGCAAACGCCGTGCTGACTGAGGGCGGTTCAGAGTACGGGTTAAATCAGCATCCTGGGCCACGGCCAGTCTCCGTGGCAGGGGTTCGCAGACACAGATGTAGGTTTATGGGGGAAAAGATTGCTGTACTAGGGCTGATCCGACTTGAGCAATGTGCAAACTCAAAAGTGTGGCAGAATTTTCTCCTTTCTTATTTCTTGCCTCTGCAGTATAAGTGGGTAGAAAAACATTTGGGACCCGAGTTTGTGGAGCGGATTATTCTAACCCGAGATAAGACCGTTGTATCTGCTGACTTGCTGTTTGATGACAAGGATACCATCAGAGGTTTGAAAAGCATTTGCATCGCTTTCTGTTAGCTTGGGGAGGAAAACCCCTAGCTGGCTCCAGCTCTCTTCCCTTGCCCTCCTCAGGCGCGGAGCTGAACCCGAGCTGGGAGCACGTCCTCTTTACCTGCTGCCACAACAGGCACCTCCAGCTGCAGGCACAGCGCCGCCGGCTGCTCTCCTGGGCGGACGATTGGAAAGGCATCTTGGAAAGCAAGCGCAGGCAGTGATGCGAAAAGGGGATGCCGTGCTCTTCCCGCTGACAGGGAAACCCGTTCCCTGGAGGCAGCGAGCGCCGTCAGCCGGGCAGGGGCATTATGAGGGGTCAGTTATAATAAGAAATGAGTTGCCCTTGTTGAACATGCTGCAGAGCTGACTCCTCTCCAGGTCTGTGGAAGAATTGCTCTGCATTCAGTTAATTCATCTCTGTAGAGTTCTGGATGTTTGCTGTTGGTGAAGAGAAAACTATAAAATACAAGCAGTTGTGGGTTGTTTTTTTGTGTGTGTGCTTTTAACCTCACTCCTATTTGGTTTTGGCTGACTGGAGCCAGAGGGGAGGAAAAAAAAAAAAAAAAAAGAGGAAGAAGTAAAGCTCTGAAACTTGAGCAGACACCATGTGGGTGTCTGTCAGGGAGCGCTGTGCTCAACAGCCAAACTCTCTTAAATTTTATGTGTTTAGCCACCCTGGCTTTTGGGTTGCCTTTTGCATCATTGGCTGATAATGAAAGGAAGCCAAGCTGGCTTCAATTGCTGGCCCATGTGCACCAGTAAAGAGCGGGCGAAGGCTGGGCTGCAAGTGCTGTAGAGAAATATTTATGAGCTTATCCAAAACTGTTTACACAGCATTTAAGTTAATGTTTTATTAAGAGAAGGTTTTACGAGACAGCTGTTCTCATGAGCCAGACTGCCATGAGCCCTTTTTTTTTGAATTGTCACCTTTCTCACCAGTGGTAATGAAAGCAAAAACAACTTTCCACTTCCTGATTTACAGGATAGCTACAACCTGCCCTGTTTAGTGATTTACTAGCCGTGTGCCTATGCCATGATGACAGGATGGCACATTTAGTATCAAAGGGATGCAGTAACGTTGCAAACTGCCAGGGCAGGGAAACGCTTTTCTTCTGCAGGAGGAATAAAGTTTATGTGACATTTCAAAGTCATTTGAGTTGATGCTGAAGAGGAGAGCTGCAGCAAAACCAGCCAGGAACCAGAGGGGATATGAGCTGCCCAATAACCCAAGCAGAAAACCCCCTCACTGCTGGGAAGGGTTATCTGTGCAAGCTGGGTGCTGAGCTGCACTTGGCAACCTGCTCTCCAACAGCCATGACCTGTTTTATTTTAAATATTTGCTTGCAGTTTTAGCTGCATGCTTGGCCTGACTGACATGGTAGTCCTGTACCATCCTCTTTATTAACTAAAATCCAGCGCTGGTATGACCAATTCCCCTCTTTAATGTTGTTCTTGACGCACTCTTGACCTGCTGAGCAGAAAGTGGAGGCCTGGGAAAGCAGAGGGAAGTCTCCCTCTCAACAGCTCTGTGCTGCTCTGACAGCTTCAGTCCTTGGGGAGAGGAATCCCCACCGCGGTGTGTTTGCTGAGACTCCTGGCCTCTTCCACTTGCGGCGGTGTGCAGTAGTCCTCCAGGAAGACGGTTGCCAGATTGCTTAACCTTCTGTTGGCCGAGAGAGAGAAGCGAAGCATGCACTCCACCACTGGGAGAGCCGTGGTCTGCTGGCGCGACTGCGGCGTTGTCAGGTACATCAGCGTTGTGACTGCCGACATGACCGTCTCCTCATTGGAGCTGGAGAGGCAGTTAATTACAGGCTCTACCCCGTTTGCCTCCAAGATGTAGTCTTTGTTAGTTTTGTCCAGGCACAGGTTACAAAGACCGCCTGAAACAGCAAAAGAAAATGTCCGACACGTGCAAGACAAACTCTTCTCTCTACACCCTCATCTTTTTCATACTAAGATTCAAATTCACTGCTGACTCCTTTTTCCTAATACAGAAATAAGCATCCAGATTTTCTGTGAGATTTGACAGAAAATTCTTAACGGCTTCCTGGGCAGCGTTTTCTTGGTTCTTTCCAGAGATTTTCCACCAGAACATTCCTCCTCCTGTATGTCATTAGAGGGCACTGTTACTGCTGGACATAACCTCTTCCACAGAATGAAGAATTCCAGCATCGCGTAACATGAACAGAGGCTACAAGCCAGCAGTTCACTGCAGATGTTTTAGGGAACAGAGATAGCGGGACTAGCCAAGAGGTACAGAATATTTGTAACTGAAACCTTAAGGTGCAGCCATACCCTGGCATAGCTCAGTCACGAACCTTAAAAATCAAATATATTTATTATCATCTCATGAAATCACTCACAATTAGGATCTGGCCCCTTAGCTTATGTTCAGGCCCTGACGAATCACTGTAAGGCAGTTCCTCTGAGGACTTATTAAAACATTTCAAGTAAGTATTCCAGAAGACTGGTTGTCAATAGCAGAATGGTAACATTGGACCTATACATTACACATGGCAAAATTTATGTATCAATGACTGCCACTCTCTAGGACAGATTTCATTAAAAAGTGATTCGGGTAGTGTTTACTTACAGTCTGGCGGGAAAACCCTTTCCAGAAAGCATCTTCTTTAAGCACGGCAGCTCTATGAAGATGAAGGGGAGATGCCTCCCTCCTACCTGTCTGCCCATTCCACTCATTCGCCACTAAACCAGCCTGGCCAGCACGGCGTGGGGCTGTTCTTGCAGCACAACCACCTGCCTCTCTGGGGGAGATTAACCACCAAACCCAAGCGCCAGGCCCGGCATCCCCTGGCCCATCATCCCCTCCCTTCAGGTGCAGTCCTTACCAATTGCAAACTCCACGAGGGTTTCACTGTCTTCGGTGAGGGTGTCAAGGAATAGATCCAGGACCTGAAGCTGCCGGAGGTACTCGTAGTTTTTGGGATCGTAGGCGAAGTTGGCCAGGTTTGCCAGCACCTGCTCCTTGGCCTCTGCCAACAGAGAAGCGTCAGGTGTGTGAGGAAACATGCTCAGCCTGAAGAATATAAGCAAGCAGCAGTGCCGGGGGTTACCTTGGCTGTCTGTCACCTGGAACTCCGTGACCAGGGCCTGCAGGTACTCCAGCCGCCCCAGCTCCATCCCGGGCCCAGCAGCCATGCCATGCCCTAAGCTCAGACGCTAAACGCCCGGCGCCTGTGAGACACCCAACCCTCGGCCCTCCCTTCCCCCGGGCCACCCCCCTGCGGACTGGTGCTCGCTCACAGCCGCACCGAGTCCGGCGGGGAGGAGACGAGGCGGCGGCGAGGTGAGCCGCGGCTGGCGGCGGCCATCTTGTGGGCGTGGCGCGAGGGGCCGCCATCTTGTGGGCGTGTCGTGGCGGCCGGGCTCGCCTCAGGCGGGGACCATGGCGGTGGTGGCTCCTCCCCCGCGCCCGGCGGTTGCCGGCGTCATGCGGCCGCCGGGGTCGGCTGCTGTGGAGCGGCCACGGAGGAAAAGGCGGTCGGCTGCCGAGCTGGGGTCCCCGGCGGGGGCGTGGGGCGGCAGGCGGGTGCCTTGCAGGATGTTTTCTTCGCTTTTGGACTGTGTAACCTGTTAACGATCCCTGCAAATAAATGAGTGCACCGTGGTGTGTGGTATATGGCAGAACTTTGATGTTTATAAACACTTGGCTCCGGAAAGGAACGAAACTTTCCTCACTCGCTAGTTATTTACTCAAAAAAAATTTCACATGTATGTATTTTTTTTTCCTGATCAATTTCAATACCGCTGTCCTTCCAGGTTCTCCAGTTAGTTGTGGTGGTGGATGAACACCCAGCTGTGGCCCAGGCCGTGATGCTACTGACCGGCTCCGCGGCCCAGGGGCTCGACCCAGGGGTGAACTGGTTCTGGACCGAGCTGCTGGCAGGGTCTCGGCGTCTCCCGAGGCGGTGGATGTTCACTGTGGTAAAATACGGGACACGCAGGTGGTAAAGCGATGGCTGAGGCAATCAGGAGGGCAAGGGTGCTGGAGAGGATAAAGAGTTTACTTAGTTTCAGTTTTAATATGGGATTGCAACCCCTCGGCTAAAGAAGGACAATGGAGAGAAGTTTTTTTGCCTTTTGTGAAATGGCAAAAGGAGTAGAAGCTGAGGGAGAAGGTAAAAAGAGGGCACAGTATGTGCACAGTGAAATAGATTACCTGGAGGAAAAAAAGAAAGATGTGATGCGAAGGAGAAGTGAACTGAACCAGCAGCAGGTAATTCCACCCTGGTTGTACAATGCCCTGGCCTAAGCACAAAGCAGAGCAATTACACAATTCTGAACTAGCACAGTTCCAGCGAAACCACTGTGATTATAAGCACTGCAAGTGGATTCAATTGTGGTTCACATCATGTAAATATATAAGGTAAAGGTACACGATCATCATAAATGGAGGGGTGAACTGTGAAGAAATTTGTGTTGCTTTTATTAAAGCAATTAAATACATGGAGGTTCTTCTGCAGATAAGGTAGGAAACAGGCTGTGTGCAGATGTTGTCTTTTGTATTATCTCAAATGTAGTTAATTTTCATATAAAGCAAATTGAACATGGACTGATCTGTCAAATTTGTGGCATCAGTGACAAGCGTGTTGGGCTGATAATCTCTCCTACCACACAGATGGGTGTACTAAAATATCTGCCCATGATCACATTAAATAGAAGGATGAGCAAAGAAGCTACACTGAATGCAGTAATGTTAAATCTTTTGACGTTGCGATGGTGTGGGCAGACGGAGAAAGTGAAAGTGAAGTTATTTATTTCTACCTGGTATAAAAGGTTAAGCCAGACCTGCGCTAGCAACTTCAACTCTTGTCGCAATTATCGGCTTAAGTTAGTGCATATATATATGTATGTGTATATCTATGTATGCGTGTATATATATGAAAATGATCAGCAAAGGTGCTACAGGCTACTTCTATATTAGAACGTTTTTCTAGTGTATTATCAAATCTCTTTTAATGTATGCCTTTGTAAGTGGTAAGTGTTGACATACTTTAAAGCCACATCTGTCATTACACAGAAAGTGAATGACTAATGTGAGAAAGAGAAAGCAAATACAGAGGAGCTAGTCAATACAAAGTGATGAAGGATGTTGGGACTGACTAATAAGGGGTGAAAAGCAGTATTTAAAGAGGAAAAATGCAATGGCTTCTGTTTGTAAGTACTACATCTGTGGACAGTAGCAGTAGGAACTTTGTCCCTTGGAATGGTTTCACAGACGGCAGTGTTTAGCAAAGGCTGGAGTGTCTGTGCTGGCTGAGGTTCAGGTGATGCATCTCCAGGTCACGCTATGCGGTGCGTGGCAAGAAGTAATCAGGAGGAGAGTTACACCTCTTCTTGTCTTCCTGGGAACTGCAAGCTGTGCTTCTTCTTCTAGCCTTTGCCTTTTATTGAGTTTAATCAAAACTGGTTAAGAGATGTGAGAAACATTTTCCATTTAATTTGCTGTGCTGGAGCTGCCTCCTGGAGGAGAGTTTGATAACATCCTCTGGTTTCGTAGTCCTCAAGAGATTTTCCGCAGGAGTTGCAGACCGTGTTAGTACTGCTTACATGACCTGCTTTGTTACCAGCCGTGTGCTCGTTGTCTTTGTGCTGACTTACTGCAGGGAGTTTGTCCTGATCATCCAGAAAGATCACTTGGCAGTAGGCAGAGTTGGCTGGGGTATGTAAGCCTCTTGCTCAGGCTGTTTACTTACCCAGTATCGGCTATATTGTTTAATTGTCTGAATGCTCCAAGCACTTGCTGTTTGCCAGAATAGTTAGCACAGAGTGGGCTCGTACAGCTGGGTTATTCACAGCTTCACCAAACTTAGAATTCAGTGGATTTTTGTCTCTGGTAGTTATGTTTCTTTTCTTGCAGTTACTAGCCAGGTCTGCAAACAGCATGCCAGGCTTGTCATTTAAGTGATTTTGCATTTCTGAGGTGCTTCAGAGTGTGTAAGTTTACCGTGACCTACCTTTGGGTTTTTATTAAACTTTTCCAAGAATTACATTGGCAGAATATCTAAGACTTTTAAGGATCATGATCTTGCAATATTTCAGTGTGAACTTCCTGGTGAATGTTTCATTGCAGTAAGGAAAGGTGCTTGTTGCAAAAATGCTTACCTTGCAAGGTTAATAATACTTTAAATGATAAAGGGAGCAAGATATGGTAAGAGGGGACTAGGTGAGCGAGCAACGTTTATTTATGGTCAACTTTTGCTCTGCTAGTTCTCAGTTCTCGTCTGGCTGAGGTATTAGTGTTTGTCCATAATTACAGCCAGGGTTATTTTGCTGTCTGTAGGTGTTAAAAAAACCTCATGCTTTGCGGGTGGTGCTAATTAAGCTGTGGTTGCCTTGTGTAATGGGATGACCTTAAACTAATGAAAGGAACTTTTATTGCTTTATTTTTCTTCTGGGCCTCAAGATTCTTAAGGACTGAGTATTACTGCTCCTGAAGGATAGCTCTTAGGGCAAATATTTATTATACTGTAGCAATCTCAGTATTGCATGGTCCCTTCAATTATGCTTTACAAAGCTCCTGCTCGAGACAGCTTGGACCACAGGTTGAAAAGAGGGGTAGAAGAGAAGAGCTGTGGAACAGGAGAGGAAGGGGGGAGTTTTCTCTATTATGGGAGCTCACACACCGTATTTACCTGTGAAAACACAGCCTCAAGTGTTCCTGTTCTCTCTCCAAGACTTGTTTCCAACCTGTGGGTTGTGGATTACTTCTGAAGGGTCGGTGGAAAGGAACCAAAGGAGACAGCCTTGTTTTCAGGCAGCTTATATTCTATAAGGCTGTTAGAAAGTTTTTTATCGACAAGTTGAGAAATGTTAAAATAATGGATTTGTGAATTCATTGTTTTTCTTCCCAGAAACTCTCTGCCTCTGCAAATAAGTCCTAGTGACCCTGATGTTGAGTCTGGGAGTAGCAAAAAGCAGTTCTATAAGGCACTGGAGTTGCAACTTTCCATCCTAAATTATCTTGTACTGCTGTGCCCAGATAAGAAATAGTCAAAACTGAGATTCTTTGCCATGGTGTAGGAGGAGCTGATCTCTGTGCATCAGCCTCAGTTGGTGAGTACCTCACCTCCACCCCTGGTATTTTGCGGGCATGCGTAAGACTATATATTTGCTTGCTCATGAGCCAGCTACAGCTAAATCATTACAGGTAGAGCAGTTGGCTCCACAAAGGAGATACATTCTATTGCTCCTTCAACTAACCTTTGTTTTCCTGTGATAAATGTTGATGGGTTGTAGCTTACACCATAGCTTGCCTGTTCTGCCCAGGACATTTGCAGCAGTGTGAGGATTTGGGACAATATGACACCATATTTCTGGAAGAAAACAGAAAGGGAATGTAGAAAGGTGAACAGAATTTAAAATTTAAGAATTACACAGAGGAAAAAATAGCAATCTGTTCAGCTGCTTGGCTGTTTTATTTGCAATAGCTAGAAGAGGTTTGGGACTTGATTCCTTTTCATTGGTTTGTTTGAGAGGGAGAAAGCCCCATCTTTTTCCCAGGAACGCAGAGCAGTCATTGTTTCGGTAAGCTGAGGAGCACCAGTCCCTGTTTACTTTGTAGTTATGGACCATGTAAGTATTACACAAGTCAATAGACACGTATGACAAGAGATTAGATTTGTATTCTTATTTAAGTATACGTTTGATCAGGAAATGCAAAGCCTGCTGGTTCAGTAATCCTAGAGTGGTACTGAAATACGGAAGTGGTACGGAACCCTTCTGAAGGGCTGATCCTCTTCCACTGTAAAAGCCAGCTGTGAAGCCATTATAGTCTCTGAAGACCTTAGAGTCAGTTTTCCAGTGGTTTCATCCAGTGTGGGGTTTTTTTGGTTTGTTTGTTTGTTTTGACTGGGGAGCCCACAGCTCTAATGAAAACGGTGGTTTTCTAGCTCGGAATTTGGTGTAACAGTTCTCAAGATAAGCACTGCAGTTGAGTTGAAAGCTGTTGCTTCTTCCATTTCACTCTCATTTTATGCTTCTGTCTTTCAGATGGTTCTAATGTGTGGAGTAATCTTCATCTCCAGTGCTTTGTATCTGCTTCTGTCAGAGCAGGAATGATACAGAATACAAACAGTTTGCAACCCGAGCTGATGCTGAGGGAGGCTGGAGGTTGGTGCAGCTCTCTCTTAGTACGAACAAGCGTAACTCCCAGGAGTGTAGCAAAAAAAAGCCACTTACAGTCAAGGCTGTATGGATGTGAAGGTGAGTAACGCTGACTCTTCTCAGTATATTTTCCTCACAGATTTATTTGTCAGTTGTGCTTGTGCTTATAAGACATGTAAGTTATGCTTGTGCAAACTTCTCTATAATGAGAATGCTGGTCTGAGAGTCTAAGACTAAAGAGCTAAATTCATTTACACAAGGGGGAACTGCAGTGGCTTTGAATTTAGCCCTATATAAGGATGTATACACTTATTCTTGGGTCTAGTAACACCTTCTCTCCCCCTTCCCCTCCCTCCCCCCAAAAAAATGGTTCCCAGTTAATGCTGGCAAGAAGTATGTTTACGCAAGCCATGAATCCTGTTTTATGATACATCAAGAAGCACTTGAGATATCACTAGTTATACAAAGGAGGCACTCTAAGGTTTGGATTTTTTTTCTTTTTGATGCTCTGGAGTTGAACTTCTGAGGCTTTGAAGATGTCCTTGGCATGAAGAACTCATATATATACCTTGTAGGAGAGAATCTTTTATCTTACTAGAGACTTGGCTGAGTTCAGCAACCCATGCAGCAGCCTCCATGTAATATTTAGAGACGTGGAAAATAACAAAACACTTCTTGTGGAAAGTGTTTATCTTGCCAGCCCCTATATGGGAAGCAACCAGGAAACTTCATATAAGTCTGCACCAAAATTGCATGTTCAGACGAGGCAATAATACTTCTTTGTGAAAGAACATAGGCATTAATATGTATTGTCCAGTGCTACCAACTGAAATGTGTAAGTGAAATTCCAGTGACTTCTTAAAGGCACTGACTTAAACCAATTGAACAGACACAGCTTTTGTCTCTCAGCGCTGGTTACCATGGCTGTTATCCCATGGTTTGCTTTAGGAAAGCACAGTTCTCTTTGTCCTTTGGCTCTTTGGCTGGCGCTGGGTTCTGGGCTGAGCCTGTGGTCTGGAACACTCACGTGGAGTCTGACACAGCCCCGCAGAGTGGAAGTGCAGGGCAGAAGGATGATGACAGTTGTGGAAAGCAGATGCTTGTTTTCTCATCTGCCATCAGTGCTGCCCCTTGTGTAGCTCTGTACAGGCCACATACTTGTGTTCCTCTTTTTTTTTTTTCCTTCTTTTCATATGCTTGTGATGTACACGACCACTGGAGGGGATTGTGTCTCAGACAGTGGTTCAGTTGGCATTTCATTGTATTGGTATCTGGAGTGGTTATCCAAAGGTACTTTTGAAGCCTCTTTCGACTTGTTTTTTTTTTCCAGAGCGCAGAAGCTGAGCCCCATGAATAGTGCAGCTGATATCAGGAAGAAACTGGAGTTGTAGAAGACATAGTGGAAATCACTAGTTATGTCCACCAGGAGACCTGAAATAGAAGCCATAGCTTAGTAGAAAAGAAGATGCATACTAAAGGCAACTGGGTGACGTTTACATAAATGTTAAACCTAAATCAGTCAGCAAACTGCCATATACAAAAGATAAGCATTCACAGATGAGATGAGTTGAGTTCTCTTCCCTAGTTTCTAGGGGTTGTTTGGGGGTTTTTTGTAGTCACCACCCAGGTGGTGTTTCTGTTTCTATATGAAATATTCCTCAATACACAGAAAAATCATGAAAGAAAGGAACTTGTAACTTTTCCCCAACCTGATGATTAATTTTGTTTGCTCAGCAGAGGACCCCTATGCAACTGTCACTCACTGAATTTTGTAATGAGTGACCCTGTTAGATCCCAGGTCAGAAAGCAGAACAAATAAATAGAGAAATCTCTCAAAAAATGACATGTTAAGCTCTCTAAACTGAAAACTTATCTCTAATAGTGTGTAATCAGGGAGAGGAAAATTCACAGCACAGCAAGCGTTATGAGTGCCCTTAGTGTCAAACATTTAGGAATGTGACATATCAAAACAGTGATTTAACACTAATGTTAGAGATGGAAAGGCGATACTCGGGTCAAATATATGGTGCCTTCTCTATAGGCTGCTTATTTATATGGAAATGCTGGAATAATGTTTGTTTGCTTGCATTCTTCAGTAAAGATTGGTGATGTTTCTTTTCATAGTGCTCTTTTCTTTAGCAGATTTTAGGACTATACATAGAAATGGAGCTGCTTTTACTGCAGTTTGTTTTCACACCTGCCACTCCTATCAGGGATGTCCAAGAAAAGACCCTTTTTTGCACTTTGAGAAAAGTGACTGACACACTAATTCCAGGGAATACAATGAAATATGGTGCATGTTATCATCCTATTCTTAGGCCAGACATTACTTTCCTGATGAATGGCACACAATTCATTGTCTGGAGAACTAAAGCTCGAATTAAGGATTCATGCTCAGGTTCACATTTCTTGCTTTTTAGTCTTTTGAATTTGCTGCTGTACTGCAGGAGCAGGTGCGTCTTAGACAGGCCACTTAGTGGCATTTGGAGTAAACTGTGAAATCTGTGAATAATTTATTGGATTTGGGGTCATAACTAGCTCCTTTCTTGTCTCCAGAGAAAAATGAATACACTCTAGAACTTGGAAAGAAGACTGAACAGAGGCTTTTACTGTAAGGCTCTTGAATAATGTAGAGTTGGTAATAATTCTGATCACAATTAATTTGTTTAATGGGATGTTCGCAATTCCTTGAGACTTCATAGACAGAACAATGCAAACTAGCAAAGCAATGAAATAGTTCATAGTTAGCAAGATCCCAGCACAGTAATTCCTCTCAGTGCCTTGCCACTCACTAAAAAGAAGCTCTCATCACTCCCATGCCTATCAAAGCCGCCTGCCAAGTGGGTAGCTTTCTCACTGGCGGCTGTTGCTGCAGTGATGCTTGGGCAGCAGCAGCAATGACCCTCCTTCAGCTGTGAGAAGGGACTGATCATTCCTTTGCAACTCTCCCTTTTATATTGCTCACTTTGCATAACTCACCTGCCTGCATGGGTTTGGAAACTCCCTCATTTCTCCTCTTTATGGTCCCAAATATTCATCACCAGTATCTAAACAACCAATTTTTCCCTACCAGCTTTAATAGCTTTTCTCACCTGTGAGAGGGGGTCCGATGAGGAGCGTGATACTCTCCAGAACGGTGAAGAGACCTAAAGCACTTGAGAACCTGTCCATCTCCACCACATCCATCAGCACCTGGAAGGTGAGCGCCCCAATGCCACTCATGGCTATACTGAGGATGACACAGTAAATGATGAGCACGCTGAACTCGGCTGAAATGACACAAATGAAATTGCTCAGCCCGCAGAGGAGCACAGCCAGGCTGAACAGGTAGATGCGTCTCCCTGTGAAGACTCTGTGTCCTGAAAGCAGCCCTGTGAAAGGGCGTATGAAGATGTTGATGAGCCCGATAACGGAGATGAGGAGGGCTGCCCTGCGTTCCTCCACCCCATTCTGGATGGCATAAGGCACAAGGTAGACATGGGGTAATGCAAACCCCATCATCATCCAGGTTACTCCAATAGTGTAAATCTGGTAACCTTTGTTTCGACAGAAGATGTCAAAAGCCAGGTACTTCTGCAGCATCTGGAAGCATGCAGTCCTTCTGGTTTGCTGCTGGAGCTCAGGGTGAGGAGATGTTCCATTGGACAGTTGTGCCCCTTCTGCTCTTCTTCCTGGCTCTTCTGCAGGCTTGGGTGACTCTAGTGGTGACTCTGATGCAAGGTGAACTGGTCTCATGATGGCTCCACAAACACAACAGTTCAACAGTATTCCTCCAAAGATAAGAAAAGTGTTTCTCCAGCCCATCTCATCCAGCAAGTATTGAGAAAGGAGCGGCCACAGCGTGAAACCGAGAGAGACGCCAGTGGACGCCATGGCATTGGCCAGCGTTCGCCACCGTACGAAGTAGTAGCCCAGCATAGTCACTCCTGCCTGGAAGCTGAAGCATGATCCCAGACCTAAAGGTAGGAATGAAAAAGAATATGTCAGTGCATGATCCCTCTGCCTTGTCTTAAAGGGTGAAAAGAGCCCAAATCCAGAGTGTACCCACAGATGACTTCATCTACTACTGAAGTATTTCCTTGCCTGCCAGGCTGCACAACCCCCAGTGATTAATACTCAGAAACTTCACACAAGGGATAAAGAAGGATGTTGTGTGTAAATTAAACTCCTTGTGTTCTCGGGTATACTAAATACACTGATCTAAGCTGACATTTGTCTGGCGCACACTGCCATTCCTAAAATTGTTATGGAATTGTTCATTAAAAGCTTGGTTTTTATACCACATGCAACAAGAGGTGCTGCTTTCCTGACACTCCCATCAGGGCTCAGAGAATTATTTGTTTTTCTCTCTATGCAGTGGACACAGCTTGGCTTGCAAGATCCAACAGGACTGGTCCCAAAGTAACCTGGCTGAAGAAATTAATTTCTCTGTGTTAGAAAAAAGCAAGGGTTGAACGTCAGTTGCATAGGAGAAATATTTGGAAAGGAAAAGTTCCAATCTGTTACTTCTGTTCAAAACCAACATGTTCTTTTGTTAGAAAAAGATATCACCACATTTCCCCAGACTGGGAGTGGTGAAATACAAGCCCAGGGAACTTGGGAAGGACATCGTCCCAAAACATTATGTTCAAAGATTGGAAAAATCCTCCCTTCTTCAAAGACAAAAGGCTGAGAAGCTACTAAAAAGAACAGACATCTTTGCTGTCCATTTCGCCCTCTGGAGACCTGTAGCTTTTTCCCCAGAGAGAAGCACTTTCCAGTGAGGTTGGCTGGATGAGGTGTGTGTTAAAGGGGTGTGGAGGGCAAGACTAGCTGCTATACAGTTCCTGCTGCGCTGCGGGGCTTTGGATTTATCCTATTTCACAGATGAACGGAAAAGCGTGAGCACTTAGGCTGGACTCTCACCATTTCCCATCTCTCAAGCCAAGCACTGCAGCTGGGTTTTCCTGTCATTCTTTGGTACTTACCAGTGATGAGGCCGGCTGTTAAGTAAAGCTGGCTGATGGACTGGCAGAAGGAGCTGGACACCATGCCCACTCCGCTGAGCAGGCCTCCCAGCATCACAGCAAACCTGCAGCCAAACCGCTTCACCAAGATGCTGCAGAGGGGCCCTGGAAGCAAAGGAGCAAAAAGGATGCAGTTAGGGAGAAAGGAAATATGTCGTACTTGCTGGACTACTGCAATTATCAAATGATTTAGTCTAGAAACCCTGAGAATTGTCCCAGCAGCATAATGTAATTGGGGAGACAGGAATAGAAAATACATCCCCTGATCCTCCCAAGTGTGTGGTTAGTTGTTAGCTGAAGGGAAAGCTCCTGTGATCTGCTTGGTTTTTGGTCATTAGGTAGGATTTCTAAGCTTTCTTGTGATGGATTTTAGTTAAAACTCTTGGAAATGAAATGGAAGAGGGACCTTCAACTGTAATTCTCTTCTCAAATGATAGAAATTCTGGGAAAAATTTGAAAAAGCAGAGGACTTGTATTTCTATGCCTCTGAGTAAGAGATGCTGAGCAGGGTGATATTTCTGGTTGCATATTTCCACTCTCATTTCACTGTGTTTTTCAAATAATCTGCCACAAGATCTAAGCGGCCCTTGCTGTCCTGCTACCTGGGATTTACCTGGGTGAAAAATCCTTGCAAGAGAAGACAGGTTGGCTCTGAAATAGATCAAGAATGGGAGAAAAATAGGTGTCATTGAGGAGGATTATTTGAAAACATCTGGAGAGGTATATTCACGTCTGCTTGGGAATCAATCTAAGCTTCAGGCAGTAGCATCCAAGCTGCAGCTTGTGGAGTCTTGCAGCTGTCCTGCAAGTCATGTTTCCCAGGAAAACAATAAGATGTTATTGTCAGTACAGCTCTTTGCACATGCCCGTCCTGGCATACCTGCCCCAGGGGTGCGTAGGTTTAACTGTGTCCACTTCCAAGAGGACACAAGCCGAGGAGCAGACCGTGCACATCCCGGTTCCCACTCCCACACCTCCGGCACAAACAGCACAGAGACAGGAGCAAGACCAGGGCGCTTCCGATGGGCAGAAACCTGGGTTTTATTGTGTACAGACATTGCTGGCAGGCTTTACTAGGAAAGAGCTATGTTATTTCTTCAGAAAAAGCAATGAACAAATAGGCACAGAGTGTGTGTTTAAGGTCAGTGAATTCTTTAATATTCATAGAGTTTTGGTGAATTCCAGGAGATTATGGTAAATTACCAGTTTGTTAATATCATTTAACATCCTTCATTTTGGGGTAGGAAAAAATTAGTTCAGCCCTGCAGACTATCAGTGGGAAACACGCTTTTCTCCGCATGCTCTGGCAGGAGACGATCTGAAGGTACAGTTTCTTTTCGTGTTCCTTTGAGGATCCTCAAGGTTTTCCAGGTTTTATTATTCTTTCCCTCTTCTGAACACTTAAGTTTATATAAGGAAATGCAAAATGACTGTAAGCTTCAGAATTAGGAATCAATCAGCATAGGGAAAAATAACCTGTGGCATATTTGTGACCTAAATCAATGTCTGGTTTGAAATAAAATCCACATAGTCAAGTGAATAGTGGAACATTATTAAAATTAGGACTGCAGCTGTCTGTATTTTGATCTGCTTAGGAGATTTTCACCTCAGACTTCAACTGGCCTTTGAAAAAGTGTTCAGCAGACTGATGACTGTGTTTTTCCTCCTGCTGAAGACATTAAGGATGGTACTGCTGTTTAACCAACCCAAGTAGCCAGAAGTCATAGATTGAACACTCCAAAATAATGAGGTTGGCTCTAAAAATCTTCAGGGTTTTACGTTGTTTGTTCCTGTTAACTTGCTTTCTAGGTTTCAAACGTTATTTCTCGCATGCCTGGGGCTTTTGTGCTTTCCTTCGCAAAAATAGTTCCCCAAAAAGTGCTGCGTTTGTATGAGTGCAATCCAGAGAGTTACATATGCATGAATACCTAGGAGCAGGAACCTGTAAGAGCCTGAACTCTTGGATTTCCCCTTTTGGCAACGACCATAGGATCCTGAGGTCTCGCAAATGATTCTTATAACAAAATAATCATTAATCGCTTTTACCTAGGGATATAGCATGGGTAATGAGAAATGTTTGGCTTAGTAAGTTATGAGCTATTGTTTGCACTGTGCCCTTCCCTGTTTCCTGCCACAGCTCTGCTGAGCTGAGGTTAGATCTCCTGCATGGGTCCTTCTCACTGCACTGACCACGCTGAGGATGGGCTGCTTTTTCCGTTCCCCTTCCAGTTTAAAAATTTTTACAACAATTATTTTTTTCCCTTTCAGTTCCTCTGGATTAAAAAGAATAAAGGAGAAGAAAAGAGAGAAGCACCTTTAAGAGTCACTGGTGACATAGCAGAATGCATTTTTGGAAAAGGCTTAAGAGCCAAGATGATGGATGTAAATGGAGAACCTGAATCAAACAGAGCATGGCCCACCACAAAGGAGGTCAGAAGTTGCAGCAAAAGCCATATGTGCCTGGCCTGAGAGGGAGTCTTTTAGCTCTGTTTTTTTGTTGGTTTTGCTTCCTGGCTTACAGTTGTGTTATGGGGACAGGAGCAAACACTCCTCTGCTCTAACAGCCCACAATAGGAGACATAACTGGCAGGCAAAGTAACGACTCTCTTGTAATTCACTGGCTATGCCCTGACAAATTCTGTTAGTGAATATAATTAACATGAGGCTATTCTTTCCTTGTCTAATTTATAACTTTTGGATCTATTTATTGGCTGTCTTTATGTCACCTTTTACTGTGGCTCCAGCCTCCTACAAAACAATTACTTCATTAAAGAAAATAATTGATATTTTCTTGCGGATACTGCCAGACTTGTCCTTCCTAGACATGTTGGGACCGAGCTGCTTCTGAGACCATTTCCCAGAGCCAGTAGGTCCCATTTGGCTCCTTCCCACTAACTGCAGCAGGACCACAGGGGATGGAAGGCAACACAGGGAACACCCAGCAGTTTCCAAATTCCAAGCCCGAAGGACACTTCTCTACTTCTGCTGACCTCCAGTGATAATTCCTCCCCTTGCTGCTTCCCCTGAGGTCTCTTTCCACCTGCATCTTGCAATTCTGGACCCAACTGCTTTTGCTAAGGTGCACACTCTCCCTCCCGTGTCAGGTGGCTGTCAGCCAAGTCCTGCTCAGGAGAGACTGAACCTGCCACGGCCCTCACATCAGCATGACTCAGGGCTCTTCTCTTTTTTTCTTCATACTATAGTATCACCTTTCACCAGCATTGGAAGGGGGCAGGTATGAATTCAGGGAGCAGCTCAGATACTTGTGCGTCCCTGGATACTTTGCTGCTTTTGCCTGGTGAGGTTTGGGTAGTCTGTTTATCAAATAGGCATGGGGATGCACGTGGAGGGGTCAGCAGCAGCACAGGCCACATTGGGATGGTTTCCCACATGGGAATTTGTTTTTCTCTTCTATGCAGAAATATCCATCTGGGTGGGGGATCTGGGGAGTCTGTCCTGTGCAGCCTCCACATTTTCTTTGGGGAAAAAAACAGTGATTCACTCCGCTATCTGCCAAGCGCATCCCTCCTTCCATCCCCCTTTACCTGGAGGGTGCCGCCTGACCCACATTCTGCGTTAATCCAGCTATGCTTACGTCCACCCTGATGCCTGCTTGGGTGTGCGCTCTGTGCCACCGCCCAAAGAGTCGCTTTTAACACTCTGCCTCAGCTGGCAGCCTGGAGGAGCTTGGCTTTTGGCATCCTTTCATCCATGAGGAACACAGTTATCATGTAGCACGTGGAGGGAGATGTGCTCTTGTGGACAGAAGATACATCAAGAAAGAACCCAAGCTCCAGCGCTACCTGCCAGCTTATTCAAAGAGCTGCTATGGGAAATAATTAAGTTCTTGCTGGTCTGGAGAAGCTGCGCTGAGAAAGAGATTCACTTTCTTTGAACAGAAGTCTTGTTTGTCTCTTAGAGTGGCAAAAGGGAGCTTGGTGTGGACGCTTAGCTTTGGACTGTGTGGTCAAAGTGGCTGCGAGATGCTGTGCACTGGTGACCAGCCACTCTGCTTGGACCTCCCCATCCCTTCCACCATCTGCCTTAATAAAATATTAAAAGTGCCCTCATTATGGCCCCTCATCAGCAACACAATTGCAGGAGGTGGTGGAGGGCATTCCCTGCAGGCTCTACTTACCGCCTCCATGCAGCACGGCCACCATGATGGATGGGAACCACGACGTCTCACTATTGCTGGCCTGGAAGTCATGCTGGAGGTCCGTGAAGAAGACACCGATGCAGGAGGGGAAGCCCAGCGTCAGGCCCTGCAGCAACACTGCAGCGAGCAGGACCATCCATGCCCATCCCCGGTCCTGGGGCTTGGCAGCTTCGCGTGCTACAGCTCCTCCCTGGGACATGATGGCTTCTCTCTCCTTCTAAGCTAGCCTGCCGAGGAAGGGAGTGCAGCTACCATGTGACCCTCAGCCCAGCAAACGGACCTACAGAGACAGGCTGGTGGTATTCCCGAGGTTCCAAGGCACCAGTGCGTCCCACACCTTTCGCAGCTGACACTCTAGAACTCTTGCTTTGCATTTCTCCTAGCACCTCCCTTCCTTCTCGCTACAGGATCCTGGCAACAGATTTCTTGAGAAACAACTGCCTTCCCCTTTTATATTTCACAAGGCTGTGACCACAGCCAGGTACAGAACAGGACCACACCTCCTCTGAGGTATGAATTGGCCTTACTTAGTTCCCGCCCTTATTTTCCCTTTCACCTGCTTTCATCATATGGAGTCCCCTTGCTGGCAATTGCTAAGGTCACTCAGTCCTCGTGCTGAGAAGAGAAGGAAAAACTCTGCAAATGCCAAGAAAAATAAAAACATACAAAGCTCGTGTGTCGCAGCAGAGCTCAGTGTGAACCTTTCAGGAAAACTGCACCTATCTACAAAGTGCTAGAGGTGAGATAACATTTTTAAAGCCGTTAATTAATGAGGATCCAGTGATCACAGATAGGCTTTTGTTTTACCTCTTTTTAGATCTAGAGCTTCTTCTGAGAGGTCCCAGTTTTGATTTCTTTGAGACTAGCAGCACAAAACATATAGCAATAGCATTCTCCATCCTCTCCACATGAATAAACACGCATAAAAAAATCTTTGGCAGCTGGATGAGCTCAAAGAAAGTGCCCATAAGGTCACTGCACAGTGCAATATTTATTTAGCACTCAAAGGGTGATTTTCCCCTAAAGCAACAGCTACATTTGAGTTTTGCATGTAGCTTTAAAAGTTAATAATAGCTTGATGTTGCTCATTATTTCAAATATGAAATACGGTGGCAGAAAGTTAGTTTCATACCTCAGGCTGAGACCAGAATTGGCCAAACGAAGGGCAGCGGGCGCGTGGCTGCGTGCACGGCGTGGGCGACTCATCCCCTGTGTGCGCAGCCCCGTCAGCTCATGGCCCACGGTTAGATACTTCTGCTTCAGTAGCAACTAAAAGCTTTCATGAAGTCTTTTGCAATATTAACCTAGGCATCACTTCTGTAAACAGGGCTCTTATGCCGGCTGGCTCGCGGCCAGAGGAAAAAAAAAAGGGCTGGGAATGGAGGGGGCCCCGTGGGAAGGGGCTCTGAGATGCAAATCACGGTGGTGGTGCTCAGCACACTTTAATCCTTTGTCCACTTTAGCTGGGCGCAGATAATGCAACTAATTCAAGTGCTTGTCTCTCTGGTGTGAATTAGCTGGATGACAGCCTAAAACCTCTCCCCGGCAACAGCAAACCTGAAAAAAAAAGAGGCAGAAGCACAGCTCCTCTCTGTTCCCAGCTGCCCTGTCCAACTCTTGAGTTTGTCCAGCAGAAGATCGCTGGCTCCCCTCGCTTCTCCCTGTGCGCCTGGTCGCTGGGGAGGACTCTCTGTGGGGCTTTCATCCACCTTCTGCCCCTGGCTGCAGGACACCCTTTCCTCTGGGCAGCCTGACCTGCACAGTCACTGCGAGGACCCTGGAGATGTGCTGCCAAGTGCCACATGGCCTCCTCACTGCCTTCTGCCTGCACAAAGGTAAAAGAACAAGTTTGTTCCAGCACTGGCTGAGCCGGCTGTGCCACAGCGAACAACAGCGGTGCCGCAAAACCTTGGTTTAACCCTTCCCAGGGTACCTAGATAGGATGGACAGTGCAAACGTGGAGGGCTAGTGCGTGCTTTCGAGCTCCTATGGGCTTGATGTTCTCAGGCAACCTGCTCCTGGTGTCACGCCGTGAACATGAGAGACCAGGGACATCTGTGAAATGCCGGCAGGTTTTGACACACACGGGATTGCCCCGTGCTAAACATGTTGGGAATAGGATTGAGGTTCACAGCCATAGCCACACCTGGGTGGCTACAGCAAACAGTGCGCTTCTGTTGGGAGTGGATGAACTGGTGCAAAGGTCCTTCCCTCTACCAGCCCTGGGGATGGATGGGTGCCCTGGAGAGGACAAGAGGGAGTGCGCTGCCAGTTTCAGCCCTCTTTTCTGGCCACTCTCTGCCAGTCATTCTATTCTCTGATGGGCTAATTTTCTCTTGTTCAAGTCTGAATGTTTCTTCTTCTTTCAGTGACCCCCCACGACACCAGTATCCAAGCCTTCTTGGATTCCCCTGGCTGTGGTGGAGCAGCCCCGGTAGTTGTTGTTTATGGCAGCAGACCAGGAGTGCTCCCACAGTGATTCTCCTGCCTTCTTCCATGCCTCAGTTTCCCTCAGCTCTGCTGGGGGACAAGCAGCCGCTGGGATGAGGGTTGCTGGCTGTTCCCTGCAAGGGCAGGCAGCCCTTTATGCTGAGAAACACAAGGACATTCACGTAGCTCACCTCCTAGGAAGACGTTTATATTTAGCCTGCAAATGATGATGGTATCTATATATCGTGCACAGTAAGAGCTTGCAGCTGGTGGGTACCTCCGTGGCGAGAAGAGCGGCCCAGTTCTCCCCTGCAGCTGCTCAGGAGGGAGACCCAGCAGCAGGGTCCAGGGGGGAAGGCAGGAGTGTGGGCTGGGGGTGGGGGACAGAACCGCTGCCCCCAGCGATGGGGCTGGGCAGGGTGTTCAGAGACCAGAAGATACCTGCAACCTGGGAGCAGGGATGGAAATGGAGAAGACAGTTTCTTGTTCATGGTACGTTAAGTGTCTGCACCCTGCTGTGTGCTGCAGCAGCATCCTCCTGCCGCCCCAGCTCAGTGTGTGTGCTGGACGTGTCATTTATGAAAGTGTAAAACAGCATGCACGGAAGCGAGATGTTTACTGTAAACCAAGCAGGGTGGTACACTGGTTCTTTTTGGGACACTCAGTATCTGTTGGGCGTGGGAAAGCCAAGCACTTCTCTTGGTAAATACCTTTCTAAGTGACTTTTTAAGTACCTTTTCATCCTGAGATCTTGGTTTACTTTGCTGTCCTCTCCCAGCTTATATTATAGCCCAGCTGATTTTTCCAAGGTCACCCAGTACGTTGACAGAAGAGAATCCAGACTTAGCTCCAGTTAAAGCCTTGGCCCAAGTGGTGCAGCCTGGCTACGGGCTTCTGTCTGCGGGATGTCACTTGTCAGCAGTCACTCGCAGCCCTTAAGAGACAGGCAGATGCCTGGGGCTCAGGAGCCTCAGCAGCAGTTTTGGGGCAGACCGTGTGCCTGGAAACCAAAGTGCAAATGCCTCAGAGCTTGCAAATTGCTTTTGAGAAAGGCTAGTCGAATTTGTTCCAGAGATCCAGCTTAGCAAATCGTCTGACACTGAATCTCTCAGAGGAAGTGGGGACATGTATGTGTTTGTTTCTGTGTTTTTTAAAAGCAAGAGAAACTAAGTGACATTTCAGCTGTGGGACTGCAGAGCAGTTTGGGGCAGGGAGTTATTCCAGCCCCAGGTTCGGTCCCACTGTCCGCAGCCCGCTCCGGCAGGCTCCTCCCAAGGGCTGTGGGAGCACCTGAAGGAAACTCCCGCTCTGATCCTTCCCTTGAAGAAACCGAACTCTCCAAGCACCTGGAAACAGATTCCTGGCCTGAGACTGAGGCAGGGACAGGATCTGAACAGCCCTGGCAAAACCCTGCGGACCAGCTCTGCCAGTGCTGAGAAAACAGGATTGTGCCAGGGATGGGGGAAGTGCTGGTTTATCATGAGTTTCCCAAGCAGTTCCCATAGCATCGCTCCCACATCCTCCCCCTGCAAAGGGCATCAGGGTCCTGCCTGCACTAATAGGTCTTAATTAGCCTGACCAGCCTCATCTGGGCCTCTTCCCACACCCCCTCCACCCTATTTGTTCCCCAGCTGCATTTAAGCCCGGCTCCTCGCTGAGATCAGCCTTTGCTCTGTCACTGCTGTTTTCTGCTCTCCTGGGTTGACTTCAGATCTGCCTGGTGCTCGATAATCACTGACAACGTGAGTGTAACACCGGGTGAGAAATCCCACTTTTGGATCTGGGTTTAGCGACCATTAGCCGTGCTGGGGATAACGCTGCTTGGCATGGAGATGGGAAATGGGGGATGAGGAGGCAGCTGGCACCAGAGCGTGCACTGACAGCTCCCATCAGCTTGCAGGAATCCAGCAAGATGTGGCTTGTCCCTGCCCTTTACCCTGGTGGCAATTCTCTGGCTGGTGGGTGGTTGCAAATGGTTTATGTGCAAGCTGGCCCTTGCACTCCTGACCACCGCCGTCCTCCCTGGTGGCTGCCTGTGGCTCTCCTGGAGCCTGTGCTTTGTGCAGTAGGTGGGCAGGTTGGTGCCAAGAAGGGTGGCTTGCTCCGAGGCAACAGGGATGGCTCCGGAGATGAGGCTGAGAAAGATGTGCTTGTGTAAATTCACGTGGTGGCGGCTTTGGGGTGGCTCTGGCTTTCACTGTGTGACACCCTGAGCTGCCACGTTGCCCTGTGCCACCCCGGGAGTGGGCAGAGATGGGGACCGAAGCTGGCACAGGGCTACCCAAAGGGATGGAGGCCTTTGCTAGGAACCTGGCTGATGTTTTTGAGGATATCTGGAAGCTGCTGGTGTTTTAATTCCAGCAATTTCCTGCATTTGTGAAGGTGAGGAGGGTGGTGTGTTCCTTGGAAAGCAGGACTTTTGAAGAAATGGAGTTACCTTATCATTAGCTGTGTGAAAACTCTAGCGAGTAGATGAGGACATGGCACAGGGAGGGGACAATGGGACATGTTGCTGCTGCGGGTGAGAGTCTAAGCCTGCTGCAGCCCATCTCTTCCATGGATTGACATCTGGGGACCCTGAGCAGTGGTGATGGTGATTTTCTGTCTAGCAGATCTTGTCTATCAAACTCTGAATTGTCACTTACCTTGTCTTTTATTAATGAGAAATAGGGGACTTAGTGGGGGAAGGATCAAGATGTGCTTCCCTGCTGGATCCTTGGCGCGGGTGGAGAAGAGGTTGGGGGAGATTGAAGGTGTGCAGTCGAAACTTGTGGAGCGGGGTTTTTAGGAAGCCAGCAGGTTTTTGGGCTCCAGCTAGCCAAGAGAAGCAGCTTTGGCTGTGCTGCTGTCAGCAGATGCTCTGTGCCCCCAAGCCGGGTCCTGCTCAGGTCTGTTGTCCAAGCAGAGTTGCTCCAAGGAAGGTGCAGGTGATGCCTAGAAGTCACAACAGGGCAGGAAAGGAGATCCAACAACTTAGTGCCGACACCTAGGCTCTTCCAGCCCACATCCAGAGGGATCACAATGTTAAGCAGGGTGATTCCTGGGAAAGGGAAGACAGGAGCTTTTCATCCTGATGGAAAACGCAAGTCGCTGTGCGCCTTGGGGTTGTGCTGTCAGGGGTGTGTGGAAACAGCAAAACGTGGCCTTGAGCCTTTGTTTCATGGGCAAAACCTGTTTGGTGTGGCAAGCACGACCATCCCCTTCTTATTTTTTATATGATTCTCTGCGTTCAAATTTTAGATGAAAACCCACTGAAATATTAGGATGAAGATGGCTGTTAGGTATTTCCTAGCCCTTTAGTGACTATTCTGCCTGCTTTTCTGAAACATCTTGAACTCAGTGCCAGGGTTAAGGGCCTGGCTCTTTGCTTGGTTGCCCAAAGAGTTTTCCTCATTTTTAGCCACTGTCATTTGAATTCATCAAGATCACTGGTGCGTGTCTTCCTGGCTGTGCTGAAGGACCTGCTGCCCAGACTGCCCTGAGCTAAATCACTGGTGGAAGGTGCTCACCTTTCCCAAGGATTTTCTTGGTGACGCAGAGACCAGCTGAGGATCTGTTTGAGACCCTTGAGACCTGAGAGCTCCTCGCACTTCAGACTGATGATGGACTTGTATCAGACTCACATCTGCTGAACTCTGGGGAACCCCTAGGAGGGATAAAGGCCTCTAATAGGAAATATCGCCAGAAGGTCAAATATCGATGCCTTTGCTCATCTATTACACCACAGTCTGAAGGCAATTACTAGGGGATTGCAGCTCCTTCTTTACTGTGGTTCAGAGAAACCAGCATGTTCCTCCAGCCCTGGAAGGGAGAGGGTGTGTGGGGTTATTTGCCTCTATGAAAGTTGGGTTAAACCTCCAGTGACTGTCTCAAAACCAGATCTAGGTGGAAGGACGCAACTAAGGTCCTTGTTTCCCAAACAAGTTAGTAAACTGGGTTGAAAATATCTGCAGGCTTTCTGACTGCGAATAGATCTGGCTCGATTACTTTGTTCCGGGTGAAGGTGGGTGGGTAAGTGACGAACTGACCTTCATCTTTAAGCAAGAGCCTGAGGCGGAGCAGAAGAGTGTACGTGTTGTGCAAGATGCATTTATGGCTGTGGCCAGACCTCTGCGCCGCTGGGTTTCACCCTTCCCGACACGTGCGGGGAGGAGAAATGCAGCAGCAGTTTTCTGCTGCTTTTTGCTGGAGCCCCAGGCCAAGCAGTCGGATGCTGATAGACGCCTCGATGTTGCTAAAACCCTTTCCTATCTTTAATGTCAATTCGAGTTTCCTCTTTGTCCACAGACATGAGCGGGCAGGGTAGAAAAACAAATTAATTGTGCCCCAGGCAAAGCTGGCAGGGGCAAGCGGAGCTGCCGGCTGGGGTGACTAATGGGAGATTTGTGGTGTTGTGGTAAGGTGAGCCCCAGCCCCAGGGAGCCAGGTGGCCCCTGACACAGCATGGTAGCCAGGGTGGGCTCAGCCCTGGCGGGAGCCTGAGCCTTTCGTTCCTGAGGAGGGATGTGGGATTGCTCCTTCTATGCTCTTTCCAATGCAGAAAAGGCCGATAAAGGGGTTTTAAAGTTGCTCTGCCACAGCTCGGATGAGTGTGCTGCCTATTGGCTTTACTCTGTGGCTATCGGAAAATCTCAGTGATGTTTTGTTATTCACCTTCCTCCCAAGCACCTGGTAAAGCCACCTGGAGAATTTATTTCCCCCAGCTGCCTCTGGTGCGTAGGAGGGACCAAATCCTGCCATGGGCAGGTATTAATTTCCTTGGGTGTGTTTGTGCTGCTGTCCGCCTGCTGTGGTGGTGGTGACAGAGCCCCAGGGATGGAGCCCCTCACCCACAGGAGCTGCTCATCCCTGGGGAGTTGGCTCTACTGAGCATCCCACATCTTCCAGGGCATCGGTGTTTGGAGGCAGGCTGGGGTGCTCTGACAAACCCAGCCAAGAGCCAGGACCTTAACCTTCTGCTGAGGCCAGTTCTGCTGCAAACCCTCCACCTCTTTCCCTTTTCCTGCTGCGCCAGGATCAAGAGCAGCCTGGGTTTTGGCAACAGGGAGAGCTGGGCTTTGGCCTGGCCCCTGGCAACAGCAGGACCTTTTATTTAGGGTCCATTTTTATTCTGGATAAGGTAACACATTCAGTGTTGCTGCCCGTCCTGCACAACCCCTTACTGCTTGGTAATGCTGGGGCATCACCTCTGTTTTCTGCAGCAAGAAGTAAAGAAATGATTTTTCAAAGGAGTTAAGTGCCTTGGATGGCACAGAGGCCTGGCAGCTCCAGCTCATGGTTTCTGCAGAAACCGCTGAGTGACTCTTGTGTATTCTGCATGGTGATGTAGCATTGTGTGAGAGGAACCGCCTGCCTGGCAGACCTGGAGCTGGGTAAAGATCCAGAACAAAGGCTTTTCCAGCCTTATAGGACAGTCCTGGGACAGAGCAGGGAGAGGTTATGGCTCCGGGCCTGAAATGCCAGGTGTAATTTGAATTTCTGCTGACAAGTCCTGCCTTGTGAACGTGAAGGAATATGCATGTGGCGTCAGCAGTGCCAGCCCTGCAGTTTCCATCTCTGCCCAAGATGCTGCCGGCACTTGAGCACAGCTTTGCTTTGGGCAAGTTCACGGGCAGCCCAGACCTGCAGTCAGGTCTGGCATGGAGATACGGGGATGGGTCAAGGAGATTTTAAACTTACCGTCTTAAATCAACCCACGCTATGTGGTGACTTGGCTCAGCCATGGTTTCTGCCCGCTCCGTGGGGGGAGAGTCTCCTCCTCTTCCACCGCATTGCTGTTAGACCCTGGTTTGGGGATGTGCCAGCCTGCTCCGTTGCTTTGAGGCGGTGGATGGAGGCAGGCAGCGTGCCTGTGGGGCAGCCTGCAGAGCAGATGCCACTTGTAGTCAAAAGACTAAATTAAGCCAAATTTTCCCATTCTTCACTCACATCTTTGTTCCTCCTCCTCCTCCCCCCCTGTGTTGGGCCTGAATGGCCGATGTTAGCCAACTTTCAGCATCGTCAAGGCTTGAGTATCTGGTTCGCCTCTTTGCCTCCCCGCTGCTGGTCCATCTGCTGGTACCTCAGTGTCTCAAGCATTTCTGAGTTGCGATGCTCTGTAAACAGGAAAGAACCTAAACCTCAGCTAATCCACCGCTCCCGATACAGACACAAAACCAGGGAAGGCTGGCAGCTTTCAGGGCAGAGGTAGAAGAGCAAGTATTTAAAACGCCCTCCAGGGTTCCTGGGCTGACGCCACGTGCCCAGGGCAGTCTCTGGCCCAGCAGTCAGCTGCAGGCTCAGAACGCAGGGGGAAACTACCTTTAAGAAACTCCGCTTACTTTTCTCATGTTCACTCCGATTCTGCCTTGCTGGTGGCAAGAACCTTGTGTCTTTGGTCTTGCGGGGGAAGTGGCGAACTCTTTGCAAGCTTCTGCTGATGTTCAGCGCGGGGCTTTTGTGGTGGAGGAAGGGGCCTGAACGGGTCAGGCCTTTCTGCTATGTGTGCTGGTCCAGAGATAAGGGTTTAGCAAACGAAAGCTGACAAAATTCCTCTTCCCTTTCTTAGCTACTCACATTTAATGCTTGTATTGATGTCCTACTTGCTTGTGGTTGTCAGTGGAAATGGTGAGGATAAATGTAAAAGTTTAAATTCTTTTGTATGACAGAAAATTGGAAACATGCTTCAGTTTGCCTTTTTCTCTGATACTAACTCAGAAGGACTCGAAACTCTAATTATATTCTTCTTTTGGCAAATCATTGTTATAAATGGCACTAGAAGCAGGTACCCAATTTTGACATTTCTTTCCCCATAATGCAGTGCTTGTGTGGTGACGTGGCTGAGGGATGCAGAGAAAGCAGCAGGCTTGCTCAAACTTTTCAAACCCATTTCAGAACCTTTATTGAAAAAAAAAATAATTAATCACAGCATCTCAACTGTTATTCAAACACATTTAATAAACAAAGAGAAACAGTAGCAAAGGGCACTGACACGTGACAAACTGTACAAAACCTCCGGGTTTTCAGGCAAACCCGAGGGGAGGAGCCCACGGCCCAGCTGCAGGACTGGGGAGCTGCTCCGTCCCATCGCCCTGCAGAGAACCATGCCCCCTTTGCCTCAGCCCACTCAGTCACCCCTGAGAAAAATCGACTTCTTTTTAAAAATGTGCAGAAACAAAGACACTTTAAGAAGTTATTTCCAGTCTTGCCATAATGGAACAATTTAGGCCACTGGGAAAGTTTAAAAAAAAAACCCCAAAGTGTCATACTCTCCATTCCCAGGATTAATGCTTTATAGTGAACCTTCTCAAGAGGCACAAGTGCTCTTGGATATCCAGTAGATCTACCCCTGCTCACCTACCCTACCCACCACAACGTGCTACCTTTTTTTAGAGTGAATGGGACAAATTTCATCCTAATTCAGCGCTAGTTTTGGTAATAGTTGTGACTGAGTGAAAGGCAATGGAAGGAAAAGCCCTGTCTTGAGCACAGAAGGGATGCAACTGGTGCATAATGCTGGGACCAGCCTTGGTCTCAGGGTAAAGGTGACCTAGCACAGTCAGGAAAGGAGAAATCCTCCACTGGGAATGTACCTGCTCTGGATGGACTGCATGCCTGGTCCTAAATACGGCCCAGGAACTCGAGCGTCTAGTACCAATGATTGGTTTTCTACCATAAACTTGTTCTGTTGAACTTAAAGACCCTGCAAGCGAACCCAAAGGGTCTTCAATCCCCCGGCACATCCTTGCCGCAGAGAGCAGTGCAGGGGGGAAAGCCAAGATGCAACTTCGATAGTCGTTCCTGTGCACATCAGTTAAACTGCTGTTCCGCTCAACTGTGGCTCAGAGGGGAGAGCGATGGCGTAACACGTGCATCAGGCAATCCTCCGGTGGGCTTCACCACGTATGGCATTTTTGGTGATACAAAAAAAAGCAACGAGGTATTGTTTTTATCTATTTGAGCTGTACTGGACTGAGAAATCTCCCTTTGCAACTAGTGTTGCTTTGAGCTCCGTGGTGTGAACAGCAAGGTGCTCAGCTGGCATCGATGTGACAAAAGCAGCTCGACCAGATCCTGTTGCCTTTAGCTTGATATTTCTTGACCAGTTCCCAGAAATTCCCTCCTCTGAGGAAGGGAAAGATGACAGTTAAGTGATAAAGGGCTTTTTAAGCTGCTAACTTGCATACACGCGCTTCTTGATTTCTTAGCTGTGAGCACAGATGGACAATGACTGAGGCTACAAGATACTGACAGAGGAGAGATATCTATACACATCACAGTGTTATTTAGGCCCAGCCAAGGCGTACGGTCTAATCACACCAATAACCATCTCACCACGTTATAAAGAGGGAAGATGGAGGGAAGAAGAAGAGCTGGGTTCTTCAGCGTGATGGCAAGCCAGCTGCATTTCAGCAGCCTGGAACTGACACAAGGTGAATTCAAAGACATTTGGCACAGTCCGTTGTTACCAGGATTAAACTAGCAGAGATAATTAACCAGTCATTCTTGAGAACGAGGCAAAGCCTCCACCGGAGGAGGTACGTTGGCAAAGCAGGATGGGAGAGGACAGGCAAGAGTAGGTACAGGAGGAGTGAAAGGAGGCAGTGCAGCGGTGTCGCTCGGTGTCTTTGCTGCACGTCTTGCTTGCTGAACTGGTTGTTGGACTGTTGGTAACATTCTGCTGCTGCAAGGCCCCGTCAGCAACAAGTGGGAAACCTGCCTAATTCTACGTCAAAACTTTAAGGAGACCACAGGTAGCTGAAGTCCTCCAGAAAGGAGCCCAACTCCTCAGTCCAGGTGAGGAATTTTCTGATACCTTATTGAGAAACATCTGCTCTGAGCTTGTCAATGTCTGTGAATTCCAGCATCTCCAAAGCTTTGCGTTTAATGTCAGTTTGGGACTTGACTCAAAAAGACCCAAGTGCCTGGACGCTTGGGCTACAAAGAACAAAGCCAGGATGAAAGGGGAAAAACATGCAGCAAATTCCTAAGAAATTCCATTTACCAGACTAGGAGGGACATGCCCCTGGTTAGGGATGGCACAGAGTAACAGAGGGGAACCAGTGACTGCAGTTTGGCTAAGATCAGAATTCAAGAGAGGCACAAACGAACATTTTGCACATCCATCCAAGGCATTCCAAAAAAAAAAAAAAAAAGAAACAAAAGTCACAGAAGTCGACACATCACTTTGGACAAGAAACATTACAACAGTTTGGCAACTTTTCACCAAACCCCCCCACCCTGACTCCATGATGCCCCTCTGTAATTTGAGATGATCTCTTAAAGGTGGGGACGTGAGGGGGCTGCAGATAAATCACGGCATGTAAATAGCCTCCGCAAAGGATCTCATGGGTTAAAACAAACCTACCTGCTTGCTACAGTACAAAAGAAATTCTGCCTGAAGTCCTCCCTTGGCGAGAAGGAAGGAGACCGAGAGCCCACGCTGCTGGAGACAAACAAGGCAAAGCTGAACTTGGCAGCAACAAGTCCCCAACCTTGTGACTTTGCACCAGGCTAAGATATGGCCGTGGCAGGGTATTGGAGGGGAAGATGTCACCGCTTTTCTTCAGCAGAGAAGCATAAAGGACAGAACTATCACTCTACCGCTATTCTGGGTGAACACGGGTCTCTGTTTATGCATGCAAAGTAATGGGCTTTGGAAAAAGCCAGGAGCCCGTATGTAATAGTGTTAACAGCGAGACCCGTGTTAGATGTACACACAACTCCCCTCCCCTTAATATCTAAACTCAGCTCTTAGGAATTCAACAAGGAACAAATACAAAGCAAGAATGGAAAAGTCTGCGTGGGTTTTTTTTACGAGTGGTTGTTTTGTTCCTCCTTTTAAAGCCCTGTTCTTCTGATCTGGGGGGGGGGTGCTGGCTAATCAGGAGGGGGAGCGTTGCAAGGTCCCTGCACTTTTCTGGTGGCAGACCTGGGTGCAAGAAATGGCAGAGCTCAAATCCAGATCTTTCCACCTACGCCAGCCTGGGGAAGGTGGGACTGATTACAAGGGCCTGTGGACCTGAGCAACCTTCACAAAGGCTCCGACTGGGAATCCGGCCCAGCCATTGTTGGAAAAATTCAATACAGCGCTGGCCGAGAAAGTAAAACAAATACTTGTGGAAAGGACTATCCAACTGGAAGAGTCTTTTCCTTCCTTGGTTTCCAGGGTAAGAGGGAAGCCTTTGGTTACGACCAGAATTATTCACCATTGGCAGGACAGGCTCGGCTTTGCTTTGCATTAGCTTGGTTACTGTACAAGGGCAAGGTTGCACTGCGGAGAGATGCTCTGCCCGGCTACACTGCCCTTTTGACATCTGGGAGTTTTAACAGAGTGGACACTTGAATTACATCCGGGATCCTCGCTCTTGAAGAATCTGAAAAAGAATAAGAGCTTCTATAAATACCTTGGACAAGTTTAGATGCAAAAGTTCACGTTCAGAGTCTTTGTCTTTTGTGGAGAAAGGAAAGATGGACTAATCTGGGAGTAGCTGGCTGGCTTTTATGCTACCAAAACAAATGACAGGCTGCTTAAAGCCGACTGAGCCCCTTCTCTAGAAATCCTGCTTAGCTGTCTGCCAGGAGTTAAGAATGTCGCCTTTTGTTGCTATCCTGGGGGGGGGGGGGGAAGAGTGGATTGAAAGAAGAAAAAAAACCCCTTGTCTCTTGCTGCAGCATCCCTCAACCACAAAATGTGACCAATCTCAAAGGTCCTCCTATGCTGTCCTCCTTTTTCAAGTCTCTCTCTTTCCACTTATTTTTTTTGTCTTAATTTGAAATATACAAAGAGCTTTAACTCTTGTCCTATAGTAAAACATGAAATCTTCCGAGGGAAGATCATGCATACAGGAGGGAATAGGAAAGCTGGTACACAGAACCGCTACTGCAAATTTTGGATCAGCTAGTGTAAGAAGGGCTTTTTCTTTGCAAAGGAGAATTTAAGTCAGTACGTCTGAGCAGATGCCTTACCTTTGCCTTCTCGCTGGGCTCCTTGACGATGCCATTGGTAGAATTGTTCAGCTCCCTGGACACCACACAGAGGAATTCGGCCTGGTCTTCGTTTCCATAGTTATAGGAAGATCCAATGCTGATTAGCTGCACAACAGGAGACAGCCGAGGTAACTACCAATAAGTCTTGACTTCTGCTTTATTCCTCCAATTGCTTTGTCAGGTAGGACCGTCCAGTGAGACCTCTTCTGGACCTGAAGTGTCCCCCCCGTGGCCTCCCCTGTCACAGGCTTTCCTGTGTCTCTGTAAGGGACATGCCGAGCTCCAGAGCCCTCTAGTGGCACCTGGAGCCCAGGAAGAAATTCCAGCCTGAAACCGTAATGCTGAACACAACAGAACATTTTCCAATTACTGAGGGCAAAAAAAGGAAAACACAGGACAGATTTTGTGATGTATAATGTCAGACACAGGGCAGGCAGGTAGGCTTCCTGGCCCAGACCACACTGAACTCAGGTCTCAATTTGCCTTTTGACTTTGATGTGTAAAAACTGGAAAGGCAATTCTTCACTATAGACAGATGTTGGATAAGAAGGGCACGTGTGGCAAACTGGCACCATTCTTTATGTAGATGCTGTCAAGATGGAGTTTGATATCTGTATAAATAGGATTATATTCTATTACTGTTGTGATGAGGAGTCTGGACTGGATCCAAGAAATCCCATCTGTCTCATTTATCGTTATTACATTAAAAGGACATCCTGGAGTGCAGGGCTAATTTGTCATTTACAACTCAGTTCTGCTTTCCAGATAATAAATCTAAGTAATTGGAAGAAAGCAATGTGAATCTTATCAACTGCGTATATCTAGGAAACTTTAACATGCAGCGTGCGCCCTAACTTCCATGTCCTAATGGATTTTAGAAGAGCGCGCTCCATATTTATAAGAGACAGATGCAGTCAACAGTCTTCCTAGACAGGTTACTATCTATATGGTTACAGTGCAGCTGCAGGATGACTTGGGGGGCTGTCGTACTGACTGACCTCCAGTACTGTTCTAAATAGGTTTTGATGTTTGTGCTGAGAGCAAAAGATAGACACAGGATTAAAAAAAAAAAAAAAAAAAAAAAATCATAATATTTTTTTCTTTTGCTTCCCTTCTCCCTGTCTTGACTGTTTAAGCTCTTGGATATTTCAATACCACTATTTACTCAACAAACACAAAGTATCTTTTGATAAAGATGGTAGCTTTACAGACTACTGAACTGCAGGTGGACAGGAGAACGGATTTCTGTTTAAAATAGCAAATTTCTATTCCATCCTTAATTTAAGCAGGACTGAACGGTACAAGGCAGAGAACCTGACAGGCCACGCGCTCCTCTGGGAACCAAAGCCTGACAGACAATAAGGCTGCAACAGCTTTTACCACTCCTGCCTTTGCTGCAGGTTTCCAAACCGGTCTTTTTGATATTATGAAGTGACTGGATCCAAAGAGCACGAGGGGAGTGTCGTCTGCTCTGTCAATCGCTGGCATCCAGGGTGAGATTTAGCAATAGGCTCTCTTTGTCCCCAGTGTGCAGATCTGTTACCATCTTTCCTAACATGTCTCAGCACACCAAGCGGTGTGACTTTGGCGAGGGCAGAAGCCATGCTGGGTTGCACATCTGGGGAAAGACCTTGGCAATAGGCTGCAGCTGTAATGCGCCTCCCAGCAGGGCGTGTTTCAGCATGGGACATACCCTGCGCTGCACCACCGCCATGTTCCTGCTCTGTGACCCAATCTGGAGCATTTACAGCTGGGGAGAGGCTGTACTGCTGTGTAAAGTCTAGCCCTGACCAAAGTGGCGTATCTGTCTGTCCTCACTACCCTTGGGGGTGTTTGAGCCAAATGCAAGTACCAGGGGAGGGCAGGAACAGCTCCCGATGGTGGGAGCCTGTCGGAGTGGGATGTGCAGGAAGTTTTCCTGGCGCTTGCAGCGTACAGGAAGAAGGAGGCTGGCTGGGATCTCGGTGGTTTGTGCAAAGCAGGACTAGGGAAGAGGAAAGAGTGCAGATTCCTGTGTCGGGCACTGCCTACAGCCGTTTGGTTTTTGGGATGTGTACGTGCATGTGTGAAAGGCAACATAAGTAAATTTTTGAACAATCAAACCTGGGCGTTGGAGAACTGCATTTCCATAAAGCAGCTTGTGGCTCTTAGTCACAAGGTTTCACTACCAGCTCACAGGGGCCAGAGTTTTTGCCTGCCTCTCCACTACGCAATAGGAATTTTCAGGCATTACAGAGCAGATATATATATGAACAAGTGATGCAGTGTGCTGTTGCTAATCCTGTGCCTCACTTCGTGTCAGCACATTTCCTACAACATCCACTTGTACTGAAGCTGGACTAACTGGGAAGACAGCGGGGCTGTAATCCACAGAGCCTGTTCTGCAGTTTCTTAATATAGCATTAACATGCAGGCCAGCTGGTTTCCAGTTCTCCATCCTCCTAAACAAGAGGACCATACTTGATTCCAGAACCAAATCTGGAACTAATGCCATATGCAACTTCAATGACACGCACCCCTGAACCAGGCTGCATCATAAAGGCATCTGCAGGAACTATATTTCTCATGTCACTCAGCACCTCTTTAGCAAATGCAGGAGTTGTGGCTTTGAGCTTCCAGAAAAGTCGCGTTGTGTTTTTTTTCATGGCTCTATTAATTTTCCTGGATAAAACTGTTGTATGGTGTATGTGATGAAATGCAGGAGAAGGGAAGAATTGCTCTGGGATTTGACAAGGATACAAGGAGTCCTGAGAGAAAATGAAATCTCTCTTTGCAGTTGGAGTGAATTCTGCCTTTCCCTTTCTGCCAGTTATCTTGCATAAGTGGGCTGCTGCTCAGTTCAGACTGCTTACTCGGAAGAGAGGAGCAGCGTGAAGCGCAATTCCATAGCAAACGCTGCTTATTCCATATGCAGCTTTCAAAGGGATTCTGCCATTCTTTGGTAATGGTACCTGTTCGAATTTCCACCCGTCGGACATAGTGGACACCATCTGCGTGAGCTCTTCCTCTTGGCACTGCAGGACTCTGTACACATGCTTCACAGGTCCCTGAAGCACACAGAATAAAAATAAATGTGAGTTTAGTAACGGCTATACTAGTATCAAGCTAGGAAATTAATAACCCTCTCTTGCTCTGTTGCTTTGTTATTTGAGGAAGTCTGAGCCGCACAGGCTTTCTGAGGTTCCACCCCTCTGACCATCCCACTGATTCTAAAACAGGTACGTACGGTTGGCACACTTCTCTTCAAAGCCTTCTACATGTCTAAGGGCCAGTGAAAGCAAAACTTCTTTGGCTTTCAATGCAATTTACTGCTTTTTGAATCTGAAATTGAATCTACTGGCTGTGTTCATATCAGCTGAGCAGCAATGGGAAAAATTGTCACAGAGAGACAGATATAAAGGGAAGAAAATGGTTTAGAGAAGGAAGAGTTTGAACTATTCTTTACACACCAAAGCAGTACGTTTTGCTTTATAACTACCCGTCTTTGCTTCTGGCACCTCTTGTTCGACTGCTTATTGTCTTTCCCTGCAGTGGAACAAGATGACTCAGTGGTCTGCTTATAAAACCATAATGGATACTCTTTCCTAGCTGTGCCTTGGATCTATCTAAAAGCATTATTCCCTGTTATAGGTGACTACTAAACCAAAGAACTGCTACTAGAGGTGTCTATGGCCACACGTGTCCTTCTACTGCACTACAGAAAATGACCAATTTCATAATGCAAATGTTCCTGGGCATTACTTGAGAGGTTCTGTTCTCGTTATCCCGTATCCGCTCCTTCACCAGCCGCACAAGAGATGCAATATTGTAAAACTCGGCTTCTTCCAGTACCCCTAGGAAAGGAACCAAAAGTAGAAAGAAATTGTGTTACTGCGTACAGGGTAGAACGAAGATGATTCTGCTACACAGACACAACGCCTGCTCCTGCCTCCAAATCTAGCCCAGACGTGAGAAAAATCCCTGAATGCTGAATAGACTGTGCCATCAATCTCATGCTCTCCGGCTGGAAGAAAATGACCAACTAGTTGTCATCTGCTTTTGTGACTTAGAGGATCTTTAAGAAAGATTATTCCCCTTTCCCTGGGATTATCAGAAACCTCACAGTACAATCTCTATTTTGTTCAGGCAGCCCCATTAGGGGAAGTCACCAAAGCTGCCTGCGTGCAGAGAACTGCTGTCTGTGGGGGGAGAGATGCGCTAATAGGTATTCTGCTCTGCTAACAGAAGCCTTTGAGCTAAGCAGAACAGCGATGGGTTGTGTTATAAGCTGAAGGCTTCTGCTTTCAAGAAGATAGAGAATCTAATGATTTAATCCACATTAATGAGCATCCTTCTGAAAAACTAATGGTACTAACTAACAGCACTACTGGGAAACACAGCTTCTCACACCCTGACACATCGCTGCGTCAGGAACCCTGTGCACCCAGGCAAGGTTCTGGTGACGGTTCGCGGATACTGCTATAAAACAGCATCTGAAGCTCTCGCCCTGTCATTTTCTCTCACCTTCTTCTGCAAGCTCCTTGTTTATGATGAGCTTCCCGTGTCGGAGGTAGTTCAGTATTGGACCAAAATATGTGGGGTCTCTATCGATGAGATACGCCCCTGTCTCATCCTGTTGAGCGAGTACAGGAATGAAGTGGGGATGGTTAATTGGTACCAGCAAAAAAATTATTTCAGTAGAAAACAATAAATTGAACAGTTTCTCTTTGAGAACCTGAATTCATGTGAATGTGAAAGATGTACTAATGACTCCACGTTTAAACCAACATTTTTTTTTTTTTCAATACCTGAACTCAGCTACAAATTCTGCAGCTCAATAATGCTGGCAGATGCTTCAAATGAAGCACTTCGACAAACACAGTTTATATACCTGGAGAGAAAAGCAGGGCTTAGTAGTTTTTCTTCACTGCAAGAACAAAACCCAAAAGCTGGCAGCTGTGTTCTGTCTAAATTTGTTTTGCAGGCTAGTTTTGCTAAGACTCTGGAGGAAAACTGGATCTCTAGTTCTAGCTAACAGCATATAAAAGTTTAAGAAGCTCTTTTTTTTTTTTCTTCTTTCTACCACTGAAAACGCATGTTGCAATGCACCAGCCATGTCTCTAGCAATACAGTAACTATTGCAATCAAATAACCACCAATTCACAAGCAAAGGCATTTCTGATTAAGTCTTTTGTATCAGTCCCTCAAATCACGTTAAACCAACATTCATCTTGCCAATCAATCTGCTCTAAAGCAATAAAAAACTGAAAAAACATTCTGAAATGTTATCTCTACTCACTGATGCCAGTGACTGCTGTTTTGATAACAACCAGGATTTATCTTTTGATTAAGCTCTGAACAGAGTGGCAAGAGACCTGACTAATTCTCCGTCTGACCTACCCACAAAATATTAATAAAATCCTGTGCAGCAGACCCACAGAAAACGTGCAATTACAAAAATAACCGTTTGCAAAATCCTTACGATAAACTGCAATGACTTCAAAACTATCCACCCGTGTAAGGAACGTGCGCTGTGATCTTTAATGACAGCAAAGTGAAATATATTAAAAAAAATAGTACGTGCTCGGGGTGAGAAATCATTAAAATTCCTGTTTCTCGGAAAGTTTTGTTCTAGATCCCCCTCTGCTGTAACCGCTGTGGGAAGGTGCTGGTTTGCTCCTTGAGGGGAGTCATGTCACCACGGGAGGTGGAGGGCATCGGTGCCTGCAGGCACAAGGGGACTCTAAGCCCCGTTCTCTGGGATGTGGCCAAAGCTGTGGCCGTGTAACGGGACATGAGGGACGAGGAGATGGTGTGTGTCAGAGCAGTATGTGTCCCTGGGTACCGCGGGAGTGGAGCTGCCGTGGAGATTTGCCCATCCACGCCACAGGGTCAGGGGCTCTGGGGGCCACAGAGCAGTGCGTGGGGGTGCTGGCCGTGGGGACACCGGCAGCTGGGGCTGTCACCGTCCCCGTACAGCAGGGTCGGGGGTGCTGGCCGTGGGGACACCGGCAGCCGGGACTGTCACTGTCCCCGTACTGCAAGTCGGGCCGCTGCCCCCGGTGACACCGGCTGCCGTGGGTGGCTAAGGCGGCTCAAGGAGGGGCGGTCGCCGCCCGGGCCCGGGGCCTCGCCGTTCCCGGGGTGGGGTGGGGGCCGGCCCCTGCCGCGGCCTCACCTTGTCGGAGCCGAGCTCGGGCCCGTCCTGGCAGCAGAGGCGGCACAGGAAGGACTTGGGCTCCCGGCACAGCGTCTGCCGGGTGCTCACGAAGTACGTGCCGCCCACGTTCAGGCGGACCCACTTGGAGGAGGAGGCGGCGGGCGGCCGGGCCGCGGCGGGCGGAGACAGGGCCCCGCCGGAGCCCGCCGCCGCTCCGGCCGCGCGGGGGCTGGGTGGCCCCGGCGCCCCCCCGGGGCCCGGGCTGGGCGTGCGGCCCCGCGGCGGCCCCTCCGCCGCTGCCGCCAGCTCGGCCATAGCGATGCCGCTCAGCGCCCCCGCGCCGCCATCACCGCTCCTGCTCCTCCGCCGCTTCCGGCCCGCGATGCGCTTCCGGGGCACCGGCGTCCGTCACCGGGAAGGGGGAGAATGACGCTCTCCGGCGGGGGCTCGCTCTGATTGGGCGGAGGGGGCGGGACTTCCGGCGCTGCTCGCGTCTGCTCTCGGGGACGGCGGTGGCGGTCAGTGAAGGTGAGAGCGGGGGCGGCGCGGCTGCCGTGGGGACAGGGGGGCCGGGAGGGGGGTCTTGGGGACGGGGACTGGCCGGAAGACCCGGGAGGGGGATCCAGGATTCCTGGGGCTGAGTAGGAGGGAGCAGGCCGGGGCGGGCCTGGGTGGGGGCGTGAGGCTGCGGCGGGGTTGGGCTGAGCTGAGGAGCGGTATCCCCGGTGCCCCCCTGTGTCCCGGTGTTCCGGTGCACCCCTGTACCCCTGTGTTCTCCCTCCCTCCCGGTGTCTGCCCCTTCCCGGTGTCGCGCCGTCGTTGTCCCGTCCACCCCCCCCGCGTCCCGTGTGTGTCGTGTTCCCGGTGCGTGTCGTTTGTGTCTGTCCTTCCCCCCCCCGGTGTCCTGGTGCGTCGTCCGTTCCTGTCCCCCCGGTGTCCCGTTCGTTCCCACCCCCTACCCGCCCCCCCAGCCCCGTGTCCCGGTGCGTCCTTTCCCCTCCCCGCTGTGTCCCGGTGTGTCGTTGCTGCTCCCTGCCCACCCACCTGGTGTCCTCTCTCCTGGCCGCAGGGGAAGCATGGCGGGCCGCAGAGCTGCCATCAAGGCCATTGACTGGGTGGCCTTCTCCGAGAGGGTGCCCCCCAACCAGAAGGCCATGTTCAACGCCCTGAAGACCCGCAGCGACGCGCTGTCGGCCCGGTGAGTGTCTGCCCCGCTCCTGCTTGGGGTCGGTTCGGTCCCTCAGCTGAACCTTCAACTTTTGCGGTGTCAGCTTGAGGCAGTGCCGGTAACTGTGGGCCCGCAGCAATGTCCTGAGAGGCGTTAAGGCAGGTCACCTTCAAGATAGTCGGTGGCTTTTATAGGCAAATCGCCTTTACTTAATCTTCCCCATAGTAAAACAATAGCTGCAATGTAAAAAAGCTGTTCTGTGGAAGCAGTTTGCTTTGGCACATTCAAAACGTTTTGCAAGCTTTGTTATTCTGTTAAATGCTGCACAAATTCATGAGCCTTCTCAAGTGCTTCAGCAACTGCTGCTTGATGCAAACGTTGTTGGCTATTACAGCTAACGTTGCTGCTTGCCTCTAGCTCAGTATTGTGAAAACAGCCTAATCCTTTCCTACAGGGCTGCACCCGGAGATGCTGTATAGGAGTTTGAAGTGGAGCAGGGCTGCAGGCTGCACTCTTCTTGTCTGTATAGCGAGGGCTATTTCAAGGGCAGAGGGATTTGCAGAAATGGTTCGTTGCTGCTTGTTAATGATGGACCTGAAGATATTTAAACTAGACTTAGCAGGGTCTGCTGACACTCTGGAAAGTAACTGTGGCAGAGCGCAAGTGATAGCGCAGGGTTACTTCTAGCGCTGGCCGTGACTGCTGTGCTCTGTTTCTTTAGCTTGGCTGCCCTGCCAGAGAAACCCCCGACCATCGACTGGGCTCACTACAAGGCTGCTGTTGCTAAAGCTGGCATGGTGGATGAGTTCCAGAAGAAGGTCAGTATCTTTGCGGGCTGGGTATTACTTTTCTTGGAGGTTTAAATGGGGAATGTCTTTGGTGTGAGAAGAAAACACCAGAGTTGACAGAGAAGGCTGGTTTTGACTAGCAGATGCCCCAGCGTTGCATCATGCAGATTGGTGTCGCTGACCTCGAGGAGGTCACTTCAGTGCCATCATTCAGGAGGAAACCTGTGGCACTGTATGGTGAGAAAGTTGGTGAAAGAAAACTTGATAAATTATTTTGGCTGCAGGAGCGAACTCTCGAGTAGTTCTGCTGAAGCAAACGTTTGAAGTATTTCTCTAACTCCCTGAATGGAAGGCGGCGGCGGTGGGTGTGGCTCTGCGCACTGTGAAACCTGTAAAGTTAGCGGATGCCTGCAGGGGTTGCCATCCTCTTTTTAAGCAGGAAATGAAAAGCGTGAGCGGGGCTTTTGCTGAAGGACACGTGGTGTCACTGTCACTATGGAAATTGGCCTCCCAAGGCTGGGAGGACCCGCTGACCTCAGATGGGTCTGGGGACTTTGTCTTTGGGGAAATAAGTCTGTGATATGATAAGTCTTTGATACTAGACTGGCTTGCCTCCTTGCAGAGCTGTGCTTTGCTCTTTACAGAGCTGGGATGAATGTGTGTGGTATTACACGTCCTGGTGGTGGTGTGCAGTGCAGAATAGATTGCTTTAAGCTCGGAGGTGAGCAGAGCTGCTCGTGAAGGACACAGTGATCAGTTTCAGAAAGCTTGTGAACTTAACATGGTTGCGAGCATATCCTAGGAAGAAAGGAAGGAATGCTTCCCTGCTGCTAGGGAAAATGATGTTGGTGTGAAGGATTATTTCAATCAAACAAACAGTATAAACAATTTTCTCTTTCGATTTACAGTTCAGTGCACTAAAGGTTCCTGAGCCAGTGGACACACAAACTGCCAAAATTGATGCCCAGGAGCAGGAAGCTGTAAGTGTGTAACCTGTTCCCTAATGCCGGGGTTGTCTCTGACTTCTGTGAGGATGGGGAGGGGTGAGAGGGAAGGGATGTTCTGCACCTGCATCTGCACAGGCTGGGCAGCCTGAGCTAGAGCCTGGCTCTGGTCTTCACACACATCTCTGGCTTTTGTCTAAGCAAGAGGATCACTGCACGTGGAAGGGTTTGATTATTTGGGATTTGATCAAGATTCTGCCCACTTATCTAGTGTAATGATGATGAATGTTAATGCCAACTTAAGGCGTGGGGTTGCGGGTTTACTCTAGGTCACCATCTTTATCGTAACCGTATTCACCATATCCTCTGCTTCCCTGCAGGCAAAGAGCACTGCTGAATATGTGCAGGCTTCCAAAGCTCGTATTGCCCAGTATGAGCAACAAGTAAGTCTGGACTTTGCTTAGTGAATATTCTCTTTAACCCAGCCTGGCTCACACCTTGTTCTTACTTGCGTGTGCTTTGCTCTTTCTTGCTGACAAGTGTCTTGTAACGTGTTTGTCTCTGCTCTCCCTTCAAGCTTCAGAAGCTCAAAAGCATGATTCCCTTCGAACAGATGACATTTGAAGACTTGCACGAAGCCTTCCCTGAAACCAAACTGGACAAGGAGAAATATCCGTTCTGGCCCCACAAACCGATTGCTGATCTGTAAACTTCTCTGAAAGCGGTTTGTCTAATGACTGTCAGACTCTATGATCTCTTAAATAAAGTACTTTCCCTCCTGTCTGTGGCTGAGATCTTAGACAAGAGGTTTTGAGGCACGTGGAACAATACACTGACTTGCAAACAGCTCACTTTTCCTCGATTTTTGTCTTTTCTACTGGTGAGCTTGTTCTTGTAGGAAGGACCAAGATCGCAGCTAGACCCGTTGATCAGACTGAGTCCTGTTTGCATCTATGCAAATAAACTCTGTTCATGTCTGTAACCAGGTGGTGCAGGGAACGTAGTTCTGCCTTTGCAGGCAGATGGTCGCTCCGGAGCTGAGCGAATAAAGCCGCCTGAGATGCTGGAGTGTGTTTAGTGGTTGAGCTGCGATGCAGTGGGAGGTGTCTCTGGTTCTACAGGCAGAGCTCTAGGGCTGTTTTCTAGGATGGTTGTGATGGTTTAGGTGCAGCCAGTTGCAAAAGGAGTTGAAGTGTTGAGTAGATGCGTTGAGATACATTTTTTTTTTTTTTAAGTTATTTTTTATTTTTTTTAAAAACATCCCAAGTATCAGCCCGCTAATCCCGGTGATCCTGTTCTGTGTTTCCTGGGTTTTTGAATGATGTAGATCTCACTGAAACTCACAGAAACAATAGTACAAACGCTTCAGACTTGCGTCGTTTTATTTAATTATCTGAGGTGGAATTCTTAAAACACCTTTCCTCAGAATCGAAACACCTCCATAGGAGAAGGGCCTTAACTCCTGTTTCTGATGGTCGTGTTTGTGATAAGAATTCCTGACGGATGGAATGAAGGTATCATCCCCCAATTCCACAACTGTTTTATTCAAATACTTCGCTAGCTTTAAGAACATACGTAGTTCTGATGAGCTAAAGTACAAGGCAGTAAGCATGCAGATCCCATGCCCTCTGGGTTTGGGTTTTTAATTTTATTTTATTTAGACAACCAAAAGAACTGCAGCTCTATGAATCAAGCAGGAAAAAAAATCAAGAGTGGAGGGGTCAGAAGTGATACAGTGGAGAACAACAGAATGAGCACTGTGCAGAGCTGGTCTCTAGCTGCTCCATTTTATAGAAATAATAGCAAAAAAAAACAAGGAGAGGAAGAAGTGACTGTAGAGAAGCACCTTCTCCAGCACTGGCAGAAATGGGTCCTGCGGTTGCCAACGGAGCTTGGCCGGCTGCCCCTTCTCCTGGCCCTTCCTGGGCAGGTTCAGCAGCTGGGTGCCCTCCTTGGCGAGGTGTTTCATGCCCTGGTTGTTCACGGCTGTCACCGCCAGCTCGGCGCGCACCTCTGCCAACAGCAAATAGCATGTGTTGGTGTAGCGGGGGCAGTGGGTGACGGATCCTGCCTGGGGCACTGGTTGCCCTGAGGAAACCCACCCTCGCTCCAAGGAACCAGCAGCAAAGTGCAGGTAACCCGACGTTGTTTAAGAGATTTTGGGTGGCTTTACCTGGATGGAAGCTTCTGAGAGCCTTGTCTAAGCGCAGGGATTTGTGCTGCTGGTGCAACAGGAAGAAGGTGTCCAACACAGCCATGATCATGAGCAGGAAGGTGCCCAAGAAGAAAACCACTGCAAACAATACCAAAACAAAGCAAGTCCTTGATGATCGTCATCGTTTTCTTGAATGTAATCCCGTCTGCGTTCGGTTGCTGGGTGGGGAAGGGGGGAAATTTCTAACTCCAGCAAGCTGATAAAGCCCGGCTCTTCCTGATTTCAGGAACATGTGCCAAAACACACAAAGCCCTTCCTTAGGGTTGGTACCTGTGTAAAAAATCAGTTAGTTTTTATTCAATAAACATGGTACCTATTACGGGTGGTTTGTTGGAGGAAGTTGGGAGGATGTTGTTGAGAATCACGGCTAACATGGAGCTGCCGAGGATGATGGCAATCTGGAAACTGACTTTCTCCTCGAGAGAGCTGGGTCCAAACAACACAGCCATATCCAGCAGGTACAGGGCGCACGTTGGGAGGATCAGGTTCAAAATGTACAGAGTGGGTCGTCTCTCAATGGAAATCTGTTGAAGAAGATGGACAAAATTCAGGTGAGCAGAAGATAAGTTACTGCTTTGGGCAAATGCTTGTCCCCCGATGTAGAAAATTATCATGTTTCATACTTTTTTTTTTTTTTGTGGTGGCAAATCGGTGCAATATAATACGAAAATACTGCCGTACCGTGTAGGTGACCACGGAAAATTGTTCATGATCCAGCTGTTCCATGTATTCAGTGATGCTCAGGTTGGTGAACTTCCACTCTCCATCAGTTAGGAAGTAACTCTGGCTGTCCTTCATCATCTCAGCTGGTGACCGTCTCGTCTTCATGACAAGGTCACTTACTGCTTGGGCAGGAGGCAGAGGAGGAGGGAAGTTGGAGAATTCAGGTATTTATTAGAGGTCAGTTATTTCCTCTCCTTTTCCCTCCCAACCAAGGGTGCGTGCAGGTGGGGAAACGCAATGTTTCCCACGCTGCTGGGGTTTCTTAGCCCGTTAGGGAGAAATTAAAAGGGGGTCAGGTGAAGGGACTGGGCTGGACCTCCGGGAATGTGGATCAGAGAGGAAACCTCCGGTGAATTAGGACAGTTGTCCTTTGTGGATGGGAGCTGGGGGGTTTTGTGTCATCTCTGATTATTTTTCAACCCTTCCTGTTGGGATGAACTCTGACTGCAGTTTATATCCCTGAAACTGCCCTTAATTTCCTCTCGTTTCTATGGCCTTCAGGTATGCCTAAAGATCAGTCCCGCAAAATTGTACGTGAACAAGTAGCCTTGTTGCAGGAAGCCTCCAAGTCTCTTGGCTTGTAGAGGACAGTCCCCAGGGGGGGACTCGCCACAGAACATCCAGATGCTTCCAGAGATGTTGCTGGGAAACGTGCCAAAACAGAACGACAGTGTTTTAGTGCATTTTCCCTGACGTTATGTGACCTCAACCCCGCTAATCCAGCGTGAGCGTGTGGTGCAGCTAAGGGAGCCCGGGAGTTAGCCAAGGGTCCATCTCATCTATTCCTCCTCCTGCAAGTTTAGCCCAGCTGTGGTAAAACTCAGCCTGCCGCTGTACCTGGGTAGAGGAACGAAGCTATGCTCAAGTTGCACGTCTGGGTGTCAAAGGGAAACTTGAGGATCATCAAGCTGCACGTTAAGGTCACCTGGAAGGGCTGGGTGGAGTTGAAGCTGCCGTTGTGTGTGACCATCATATAATCCAAGTTCGAGTTTTGTCCGTTCACTCTGGGGGAAGCAAAAGCGGAGAGCGACCGAGCTCCCAGGCGCTGTGGTGCTCCTCAGCCCCACAACAGCCTGGGCTGTGAGTGTCCTCGGGGGGGGGGGACCCTGCGCCGTCACCCACCCTGGGGATGTAGCAGGGAGGAGAGGAAACCTGGGGCTTGAAGAAGGGCTGGTGGGTGCCTCTGGACTAAGGTTTGTAGTAGCTCTGCACCTCCTAAGGGAACTCCTGCCTCTCTCCCCGCTGCTTCCCACCCCCGGCTGGGGCAGGGGCTTGTTGCTGGCTCCACCGTGGCACAGAGCTGCCTCCCCCTCCGCCCCCCCCAGCCCAAGAGCCGGCGGTGGTGCCTGTCGCTCTGTCAGACCCACGGGGATCTGTCCTGCATCTGACAACAAGCTGCTGAGGGTCATTTCATCCCACGACATCGCTGGTCTCTGCCGCTCCCTCAGCTTTCACTACAGCCCAGGTGGGACGTTTCTGGAGATGTTTCAGCATTACAGAGCCACAAAGTGCTTTGGATAAGCTGTGGTCGCCATTAATCTAAATTATGAAGTTCTTGGTCACAGGGAGCTCATGGGAATGGCTTTTAACTGCAGGAGTTTATTCCATTTCCCACAACACCACCAACAGTTTGCATCCATCGTACTTCTCTTAAGCCAGTGGATAAGAATGAAAGGGGAACCTACCGCTCTAAAATGAAGATGGGGGGAGACCAATACGTGCTCGTGGGCAGAATGATTTTGGAAATGTTACAGAAATCCTGCGGGTCCCAGGTTGCAAAAGTGTTTTTCCACTCCTGGGGAAAGAAGTTGCGGGAGAGAAATGAATGCCAGGCTCGGTCCCAGCCATCGTGCTGGGCATCACAGGAGAGAAACGCTCTCGAGGGACCTACCAGGCTCAACACGAAGTAAAAAGTGACCGTCTGGAGCTTTTCAATCTGGAGAGAGAAAAAAGGGAAGGTATTTAGCTGATTTTCTGAGGTCCGTCCAATGCAGAGCCCAGCAGCTCTGCCCTGTGGCTCTCGCAGTGGACGGCAGAGGTTGCAGAAACTCAGGAGGAGAGCTCACGGATCTCGGTCCTACGGCTGAAAAGTGGGAGCATACGGTCCAATGGTTTAAAAAAAAAATAGATTATTGTCAACATTTACATGCCAGCGCCCTGCCAATGTGCGTTGCTGAGCTCCGGCGCTGCGCAGGGGTGTTTTTAGAGCCCGCTATAAAGTGGGCTGTTTGTCTGAACCTGCCTCTGAACTTTTTTCCTGGAAGTAGGTGGGAGAAAATTCTCCAGATCTTCCAAAAATGCTTTCAAACAGCAGAAAGCTGAAGAAGTGGAAGGGGCTGGTTCTCACCCCCGCGGCCTTGCTGGCCCAGCCCTGCCTGGCAGAAGACTCAGACCCCCATCTAACCGTAACAGTTTTCTGTTATAAGGACTCGACAGGGGTTTTGGGTCCTTACCACAGAGAGAATGGCCACCAGCATAAAATCCATCTTCACTTCCAGAGGCTCCTTCAGGTTCTTCTTGGGCAGTATGTGTGCGTGCAGCTTGCTGTGAGAGGAGACGTTCAGGTATTCGACAACATCGTAGTAGGTGCAGACGTACCTCGGAGCAGCCCCTGCTAGAAAATGTAATCCACCGGAATTAGAAAAGGTGGATCTCAACCCGCGAGAGAGAGATGTACCAAAAGAGAAAGCGTATGGAGCGGTGGATACGAAAAACACCCTTGACGCAGGCGAATCCCTTCTCGGATGGATGAGAACAGAATTCCTCAAAGCTCTTCTATTCCTCTTGGACTTACCTGTCCCCAGAGCAAAGGTGAGGATGGCTATAAACGCTCGCTGCATTGTCTCCTGCTTCCAACCAAGGAGGCAAATGGTACCGTGTGTCTTATGAACAGTTCCAGGACACGTCATTTGTTATGCAGAAGTTGATTTGATATTTATTAATGTGGGATGGATATTTTGTAAACAGAAGCTAGACTTTTTATGTATTTATTTGCATTGGAAGGAAGAATTTGCTAATGGTTTGATGCACTCAGCTGGCTCCTGGGAGCAGCCTTTAGTTGTGGTAAAGGGAAAAATAAGGTCATTAAAAAAAAAAAATCCAACAATTTGAGGGAGAGTAAAAGAAAGGGCCTGTCTCCACAAAGAAAAGGCAAGGAGCCAGAGCCACTCAGAAACAAATCTTGTCGCATTTAACAGGGCTGAGAGTCTGCTGCAACCCCACTAAAATGGAATAGGAATTACTGCTTGTGCGAGGCGAGGGGGGCCAGGGGAGCGGAGGAGACGCTGCTCGCCTTCGGGCCTGCTCCTGCTCCTCAGCAGCCCGGGCTGCGGGCGTTTGTGCATCCTCATTTCCCAAAGCACTGAGCTTTTTGCGCATTTTCTGTTTCTGCCTCCTTGCTGATCTCAAGGTTCTTCGCCAAGTCCTCGCAGTTACGATGAAAGGCTCAGAGACTTTGGTTCCTACTTCTCCATCTCTTTCCCTCAGCCGCCCTCTTCTCCATCGCCACCTAGTTTTTCTGCTGTGATTGCGGCAATTGTGGCTGTAAAGTAGGTGTTTTCACCGATTCAGACACTGGAGTCTTCTCAAAGTGCCGTTTTCCCAAGCATTAGAAGAGAAATTCGTCCCGCGTCGCTCAGCCCGGGACATGCAGCCATGCAGCACCCTGCTTCCGCCTGTCCCCCGCGCAGCCCCCGGCCCCTGCAGGTCTGTCCCCCCGCTCCGGCGGTGGCAGCCGCAGGTCCCGCGGTGGGGGGTCCCCTCCCAGCACCGCCCGGAGACCCCGGTGCCACCTGGGGCGGGGGTGGGCGCGATGCTGGGGGTTGGGAGCATCGCTGGGGGGGGCTGCTGCACCGGTGACCGCGTGGCCTAATGGATAAGGCGTCTGACTTCGGATCAGAAGATTGAGGGTTCGAGTCCCTTCGTGGTCGGATCTTTTCCGCCCCAAATTTTAAACCCGTTTCCGGTTTTTCCCGTCTCTCTTCGCGTCTCTCCCCCTCGGTCCGGGTCCCCGTTCCCGGTGCAGCCCGGTCCGCTCCCACCCCCCGGCTCGGCGGCCCCGGGGCTGGTCCCAGTCGCGTCTGGCGGCGTGGGGTCGGGCCCGTTCCCACGGGCCGGGGCGCGTCCTTTGCGCAGCCCCAGTGGCCTAATGGATAAGGCACTGGCCTCCTAAGCCAGGGATTGTGGGTTCGAGTCCCATCTGGGGTGAGCCTCCCCGACTTTTGGTGATGCCAGCCCCGTTTTCCCGCTCTTTCTCCTCTTTTTACTGCCACCCCGACCGCGCAACGCTGCCGGGCCGCCGTCTCCTCCTGCTGCCTGGTGGGAAGACATTCCCCAACATCAGTCGCAGATGTCAATTTAGGAGGTTGACGCACCTGGAGAACCCAGAAGTGGGAATAAACAGGCGCTGGTGAGTGTGTGCTGGTGGGCGCAGCCGCTGGAGACAGAGCTTGCTGGGGGGGACCGAAGAGGGAGGTTGGGGTGGGCCTTTCGGGGCAGTGAGATCTCGCTGTGCCAACATCTGCTGTACATGGTGCTCTTGGGTCCTGGCTTGAGCCACACGGAACTAATTTCTCTTCTAATGCTTGGGAAAACGGCACTTTTAGAAGACTCCAGTGTCTGAATTGGTGAAAATACCTACTTTACAGCCAGCTCTGGTGTGCGGGTTTCAAGGTCTCGGTGTTTCCGAGCTCCCCAGGTGTGGGGACGAGGAGCAGCGAGACCCAGACACTTGACCCAAGCTGCCAACAGGGTTATTTCATACCATGAACAGCACATTCAATCGAAATTAGAAAGTTTGCTGAGGAGTTCTCTCTCTCCCTTGATGGCTGCGACCCTGAGAAGTCCTTGCCCCAGTGCCGGAGCCCCGAGCCCGTCCCTTCCTCCCAAAGCCGCAGCGCTCGCAGTGTCCCACATTGGCTGTCCCTGCGGGGAGCGCACGGCTTCTGCTGGGGGAACGGGCTGGGTGTGATCCTTGTCGATTTTATATTGGTACGAGGATCAATACTGGTTCTTTAGTGTTATTAAGGTTAAGTATTTAGTCTTATCCTATTAAATCTATTTATATGTCAACCCTCAGGTTTCCTTGTTTTTTCCCCAATTCCCCTTCCCGGGTGGGGAGGGGTCATTGAGTGAGAGAATAATTGTCTAAAGGACAACAAATTGTTGTGGGTTCCTCAGACCATAACATCTTGGACCGATGTGGTTCTCTGCTCCCGGCCAGCCGTCCCGGTTTAGTTCTCATGAAATCGGGAAGCAAAGAGGAGCAGCTACAAACTGCCCCAGGCTTCGGTGCAAAGGCGGATGCTGAATCCGGCCGGTCGTGTGTCCCCCATTCCCAGTGCTCAGGTGAGGCTGTTACTGAGGGAATGACAACCAGCTTTTCCCTTGGGACCTGTTAATGGAATGATGGGTTTTGGAGGGGTGTTAATGAAAGGATGGCTCTGGCTGGGGCGTATCTTTCCAGGTGTCCCAGAAGGTGCACAAGCAGAGCAGGTAAAGCTGTTTATTTAGCCGTATGCGGGCAGAGCTGGGGCTGTGCTGGGTCAGGGCCGAGCAGGGAATTTCAGCTGCATTTTCATCCCCTCTGGCTGCTCCCGGTATCATCAGCTGCATCTGACCCCCAACAAAAAGCCGATTGATACTGGGGGATGATTACCTTGCAGGTGTCATGCAGACCTCTTCTCGGAGCAGGCCAGGCTGTAACGGGAAGAAAGCTTTATTCCTCTGCCAGAAACCGCATCTCCGCGAGGGGCTGGTCGCTGGGGTCGCGCAGTTTGGCTGTGCTGCCCTGGGGCCAGAGTCCTCCACGTAAGTGCCTTCGGGATGGTGCCCTCTCAGGTTTAGTTGCATTAAAAAGCTGCTTGGAGGGTCTTTTTGCTACGGAGTTAATGGCTTTTAAAAGGCAGCTGCGGTCAGGGTGATATCACGCTAGTAAAACCTAAAGTGAAGTTTCTTTCTAAGTAATTTTTCTCTGTTAGATGCGGGAGGAAATGACTCTGCTGCCTGGAAAACGGCAAACCTGCCGAAGCCCTGGGTGCTGGACTGCCGGCAGCCCCCGGCAGCCGAGCTGCAGGTCCCTGCGCCGCTCAGCAAACCCTGCCAGTGCTGGGGGCCGGGGAAGGGGCTCGAGGGGTGCCCCCAGGCTGGTAGTACCTGGGACCAGCTGACTTCCACCTCTTTGGGTGACCGGCTTCAGGGCTGTGGTTGAAAGCGTGGCCAGAGCACATTTTTTGCATCCCTCTCACAAGTTTGGAGAGCTTTTGGGTGGCTTTTGGGGGTGTTTGATCACTTGGCTTCTTTTGGGTGGCGTTTTCTTTGCATCTTCTGGAGACGCTGTACCCGCAGCCCCGCTGGGATGCCCTCCTGGCAGCATGGTGACGGGCCTGGGTTGGTTCCCTGCCTGGTGAGAGGGACTTCCATTGGTGATGGCCTTGCTCGGGTGGCACCGGGTTGTGTCCCTGCTGTTTCTCTTCGGTTCCTGACTGTTTCTGCAGTCAGGCACTGGACCCATTTGGACATGGCATCCTCACTGCACATCTGGCACAGTGCTGCTCACCTGCGCCCCCCACCCCAACCCCTCCATCACACCAGTCTCTCCCCATCCGACACCGCTGGGATTTGCACCCTAAACCCTCCCATGCCCTGATTGCCTCAGTGAGACCTCAGGGGGGATGGAGCTGGGGCAGCTGCTGCCTGCCCTGGTCTGACGCCGGCTGCTGCCACCTGCTGCACCCCCCCCCAGAGCAGCCCTTTCTCTCTAGCACATCCCTGCTCAGCTTTCGTTTGATGGACACGCTGGAAAAGACGCACTGGTTGAAGCTGAGCCGAACATACCCCAAGAATCAACATGTCCCCAAAACCTCCCGTGGCTGCGGAAGAGGTTAAAATCCCTTCCCTGCCCTGTGACCGGCTTTGGGAAACTCTTTTTTAGGTTTCGATGAGAAATGCAGGTTTTGGGGAGAAGTCAAGCTGCAGTGGGAGGAGAACACAGGTGTTATTGATAATGAACAGGAGCTTAACGAGGCCTGTGGTGTTTCTTGTTGTGTCACACTGTTATCCTATAGTGGTGCTACGTTACACCAGGTGCCTGTCACCAGCGGCTCATTGACACTGGATGCTGTCATGGGAAAGGATGAGTTATCTCCAGTGTCGTGGCTGTCCCTGTGCTGCTTCATGCCCCAACAGTGCCTGACCCTGGCAGTCAAACACTCCTTCCCTCCTGCTTAAGGCTCCTACACAGCCTTGGCTGGGTGTGACAGTCTTGGCTTTGCCTTTCTGTGGGGCTGTGGCAGGGAATCATAGAATCATGGCATGGTTTGGGTTGGAAGGGACCTTAAAGACCATCCAGTGCCACCCCCTGCCCTGGGCAGGGACACCTCCCACCAGCCCAGGTTGCTCCAAGCCCCGTCCAGCCTGGCCTTGAACCCCTCCAGGGATGGGGCAGCCACAGCTTCTCTGGGCAACCTGGGCCAGGGGCTCACCACCCTCACAGGAGAGAATTTCTTCCTGATATCTGATCTAAATCTCCCCTCTTTCAGTTTGAAGCCATTACCCCTTGTCCTACCACTCCATGCCCTTGAAAAAAGTCCCTCTCCAGCTTTCCTGTAGGCCCCATTTAGGTACTTGAAGGTCACAATTAGGTCTCCCTGGAGTCTTCTCTCCTCCAGGCTGAAGAACCGCAACTCTCTCAGCTGGGAAGGCCTGGACTCACGTACCCCCGGCAGCCGGAGGGTGAGGGTGACCCCAGCTGCTCTGTGTCGGGGGGTGGGTTGTGGATGTCACCTGGGTGGCGTCTGCTCTTTGCGTTTCGGGTTGCGTTCCTGTTCTGAGCTGCTGCTCGAGTGGTGGAGCCGGCAGGAGGAGGGGAATGTCGTTGCTCCAGCCCCCAGGATTCCTGCACGGCACAGTCTCCATCAGCACCCAGGGGGTAAACTGAGGCTGGGGGGGGTCTATGGTGACCTACTGGCACATGGGGTGCCATGGCGGGGAGGGACCCCCCTCCTGCTCACCCCCGTTGCCAGCGTTGGGCTGGGAGGAGCAGCAGCGATCCCAAGAGAGATGGGAATGTGGGCGATGCACGGGGGGTGTCAGGGACACCTGGGGGACCCCCCCCGCTCTCTGTCACTGTCCCGAAATCACAGTTATGGGGGACCACGTGGCCTAATGGATAAGGCGTCTGACTTCGGATCAGAAGATTGAGGGTTCGAGTCCCTTCGTGGTTGTTTTAAAACCACGAGGGAGCCTCGAGTCGTTTAATTTCCTGCCCCGATGCTGGGGGGGTGGGCGGGATGGCGACCGACACCATCCGACGCGGCAAAGACTGTGCTGGGGGCAGCTTCGGGGTGGGATCTGCCCCGTAAATCCCCGGGGACATCGCACCCGGGGCCATTCATGCCCCTGGGGCCCTGCCTCCAGGGGGGTGGGGGCGGGCGGGGGCTGAGCCCCAGCTGGGGCCGTTTACGGGAGGGATAAAAGGGCGGAGGCGGCTCGTTTTAGGGCTTTTCACCGCATCGGGGAGCGTCTGGTGAGTTACGGCGGGGTTGGGGGGGGGTACAGGGGTTCGTGTGTGCGGGAGGGGGTGTCCCTACCTTCCCCCCCTCCCTGCGGGGTGCTGCTGCAAGGAGCCGGGGGGGGTAAAAAAAAAAAAAAAAGCGGTTGCTTCCCCAGGTGGGACTCGAACCGTCAGTTCCTTGCTTAGAAGGCTAGTGCTTTGGCCATTAGGCTACTGGGGCCGTGTAAGGGCCGTGCCCCCCCCACCTCTGGCCCGCGCCCCCCCGCGCTGTGTCCGTGGGGTCCGGAGCGAACGGCCCCCGGTTCGTTGTCCCGGGAACTGCCGGTTTTACGGGGCGGTGGAGGGAAGAGAGCTGCGGGGCTCGGGGGGACGACGACGGCGGTGTCATCTCTTACTTTGGGGGACATTCAAAACTCCCCGTGGGCTGCGGAGGACCCCCCCATCCCGCACTGCGGGGCTGTGGTGCCCTCCGGCCATCAGAGAGTTAAGTTACGGCACCAAAAAACTATTCATAGGAAGCCCCAGTGGCCTAATGGATAAGGCACTGGCCTCCTAAGCCAGGGATTGTGGGTTCGAGTCCCATCTGGGGTGACTCTTTTCTGCTCCGCCTCTTCCCGTTCATGGGGGGGCTCCCCGCCGTGATGAGGGGCCGGTCCCGCCCGGGCACCCCCGTCCCCGGGAGCCTGACGCGCGTTGGGGTCAACACACCAATCCCCGAAGGGCTTTTTGCTCCCTGAAGTGCCCATCTCCTCCCAACCCTGATGTCTCCAAGGCTTGAAGCAAATTTTTGCAAATCTGCCTGTAAAAAGTGGGGAGGGAAGAGCTCAGCAGCGGGTGGTGCGTGGTGGTGGTCTCCTAGTCACGGAGTCTCATCTGAGGCTGTTGCTGTCTCAACCGCTGTTCCTGGGATGGCTTTCAGTGTCGGAAGTACACCTGAAGCAGCGACACCCCCCGCTTTGCTTGTAATGGCCAGGGCACAGCCCGGAGCCGGACACCTTTTCCTGTGGGATGGGGGGGGCTGGTAGCCACCCCCCTCCCAGGCAGGGAAGCTTTAGGCAGTTTTTAGTTTATTTTTGCTCCCCTGGCACAAAGGTGGAGGCAGGGACGATGCCTCAGTGTGCCCCTGCACCCCCCCCCCCCCCCCCAGGCAGCTCATTTGGGGAAGGACGTGGGATTTGAGTTCTCTCAATGTGTAAATGCTGGATTGGGTAAAGGCAGAGCTCAAAAGTCCCCCCTTCCAAAGGGCACCAGCCGCAGAAGAAGTGGGAGCATCCAGAGCCCCACACGCCTCTCTGGGCCCCAGTACAGCTCCGGGGGTGCCCGGAGAGCACTTTCCCCTCTCATTTAGCGTTTTGCCTAAAACAGGACCAACCTCTCCTCACCCCAGGTGGGACTCGAACCCACAATCCCTGACTTAGAAGGCCAGTGCCTTATCCATTAGGCCACTGGGGCCCTACAAAAAGGTAAAAAAAGTGTAATTTCCCGATCTTTGATACCGCTCTGCAGTGAACCTTGGAGAAATCCACCGTATTACGGCACAGAAATTCGTTCTGTTTAATCAGGCTCCACTGAGGAGCGGCTCCTGAAGCCCGTAAGACTCAGCTGAGGTTTTTTGGTTCCGTGTCGAGGGCCAGACCTTCCCCCCCGGTACTTACAGTGCGGTTTCAGAACAGAGAACAACCGCCTCCTGCCAAATTCCTGCCGTGGCTTTAGGTTAATTTAACAAAATGACACGCGCTTTTTTTTGCTTAGGAAACAAATAAACTAAAATTTGAGAAAACCATTTGCTTGAAATGGTGAATACTCCGTTTGCTACTTAAATACGCAATTAGGCTGCTTTTACTATTCCCTTTCTTTTTCCCCCCCAAATCTACTGCTGCTTGAGTTCAGCAGCAGAGGGTGCTCTCAGGGAGCAGAGGGCTGCATGAAGGGGACAAAGAATAAATAAATAAGAAGTAGCTGACAAAAGTCTGAATTTTTAGTTTCTCTCAAACATGAACAGTCATTTTTTTTCTGCAAAACGACTGACAGGCAGTCACAGCACATCATTAGGCTCAAAAGGAGATGTTAAATATTTTTATTTACACTTTTAGAGCATTTTTATTCAATATGGCTCATGAGTTTAGCATCATCTACAGCTGCCAATGCCATTTCTTTAAAAAGACGGGTATGCCAAGGACTTTGATCTCTGCTGTCGTCAGTCAAAGTCTGCCTTCCTGCTCTGTTTTATATTTGAGTGTATCTTCTTCTGTCGTAGTCGCTCACGATTCATTTTTTCCACCCTAAAACAAAATGAAAAGATCCTTTAGTGTACAAGGAAAAGATTTAAATAGTCAACTTTGAGCACAGTTATAATGGAGATTCAACGAGCTGACAAATGTCCACAGAGAATAAAAACAGTCCTTGTTCTTGGGATGCTACCCAGGAAAGCAGTGAAGCTCTAACGGACCAGTGATTTATTTCTTTCAAAAAAAGGAAATCCAAATGAGTATGATTTTTTTTAAAGAGGCTGCAAACTAAATCATGAAACATAATCTGAATCCACCTCAAATAAAGGCCATTTCAATGAAGATACCTCTCTATGAGTTTCTGCGTCGTCTCCTTGGACACCACCTTGGGCGTCTCGGTAGCCTCCGTGACCATGGTTCTGATTTTTTCTAGACAAATCGCCAGGTTCCTCATTTGGTAGCGACTCTCTTCGGAGTTCACAATCAGCTCCCCAGCTCGGTTTATCTTATTCCTGTGCTGAAGAGGGATAAAATGTGATGTGATCGCTGAAACCTCGTGAGATTCCTCATGTCCTGGCTGGAAGGGTGACATTTACAGCGTGGCTGGAAGGGGGAGGGTAGTTACCATCGATGCCATTTTTTGTCTTGTAGCTTCTGGAATCCAGTCTGCTGACGCCAGGTGGAACCGAACCTCTGCCTTGGTATTCACTGGGAGGAAAAACAGCATCTTTTTTTCAATGTAATGGCTCATCTTCCTAAGTTTTACGAGGTAATTTAGTCTGTTTACTGCTGTTGTCCTCTTTGAACACAGGATGATTCCAGTACTAATTTCCTGAAAGATCACAATTTTTTTTCTTGCCATGTTTGTACATACCACTCTACAAGATAAACTCCAAATTTTTTTTGGAGACTCTGTCATGGTATTTGCCTTTCTAGACACTACAAGACTTACTGCTATTGCCAGTCATTAACCACCTTATTTTTAATTTTAACTACCTTATTTTTTTCTGCAATGGCAGAACAGGAAGTGGTTTTAGTTTATTTGAATGAAGCTGAGAATTTATTGCACTGTGAAGTCTCAGACTCCAGTTGGCTTGTTGTATGTTGGATTAATGAGAACAGATAGGCGGAAGCGGTGTTTCCTGTGACACACGTAGCAGCAACAATCCCAGTGAGAGTGTTTCTAGGAGAAATCAATACGGTACCACTGGTCTCGAGCACTGTGAAGACTTAGAAGTTCTGTTAAAACGTAGGGTCACGGTAATGAAAAATAAACATTGGGCAGCACAGACGTGCTCTTGAATTTCAAACTCCCGGTATTTCACCACAAAGTATAAAGAGTCAACTTAAAGATTAGTGTTTTCCCTTCAAGGTCTCTCCTCACCTTTATTGACGTGCTGTCCCCCGGGGCCGCTGCTCCGGCAGTAGGACACAGTCAGGCGCGCTGGAAGAGAAGATCGGCAGCGTGCTGACCCGGAGACGCGGCCCCGGATGGGTCTGCAGTGAACGGGGATGATCCAGGCTGCAGCACGCTGCCTCGAAGGATGCCTGTGACCCAGCGCTGCTTTTGCTCTGGGTGTAGCTCCGTGTGCTGAGGATGGGCTCTGCAGCCCGGAGCCTGACCCACCTCCAGGTATATGGGGTCTATGGGGCACCACAGGGGGATGTGGGAGGTCTAGGGGGGTTTATGTGGTCGATGTGGGGAGTCTGGGGGGGCACCATGGGGGGATGTGGGAGGTCTGGAGGGGTGTCTATGGGATCTGGGGGGCACCATGGGGGAAGATGTGGGAAGTCTGAGGGGGCATATGGGGTTTGAGAGGCACAGTGGGGAGGATATGGGAGGTGTACGGGGGTTTATGGGGTCTATGGGGGGGATGTGGGAGTTCTGGGTAGGGGTTTATGGAGTCTGGGGGTCACCATGGGGAGGGATGTGGGAAGGTCTGGGGGGGTTTATGGGGGTTGGGGGGTGATGTGGGAAGCCTGGGCCGGGTTTATGGGGTCTGTGGGGGGGATGTGGGAGGTCTGGGGGGGGTACATGTGGTCTGTGGGAGGCAGGACGAGCCAGGCACCGGGGCCCAGGAGCATTTCGGGGGGAGCCCGACTCACCCAGGGGGATGTCGAGGGCGGCCGGCTGCGTCTCCTCCTGGAAAACACGGCGGGGTACCCGCGGTTGGCGCTGGGGCGAGGTGGGGCCGCCCGACGGGGCTTCGGACCCGGCCCCGATCGCCGCCGGGGGGACGGTCCCGTCCCGGTGGCTGCCTGGCCCCGCCCACGCCCCTCCCGCCAAGCCACGCCCCTCCCACTAAGCCACGCCCACAACCACATCCAATTGTACTAAGCTACGCCCACCCGCGATAGCCCCGCCCCTTGTGATCAGCGCCGCCCAATCACAATATCAGCCCCTTGCGCTAAGCCCCGCCCACCCGCAATACCGCTATCCATTGACCACGCCCGCCAGCTGTCACTCAAGTGGTAAGCCCCGCCCCTCAGTCTTCCTGTCCCGTTCCCCCCCCGCCCCGCCCCCGCTCACCGGGGCGCTGGCGGTGCCGGCCCTGTCCTCGTCCCGCCGCGGCGGGTACAGCTTGTCCAGGCTGTAGGCGCTCCGGTACTCGGTCCCTGCGGCGGCCCGCTGCGAGAACGGGGCGGCGAGAAGCCCCAGCCGCAGCCGGCATAGACGCCGCAGCATGTACGCCGCCATGTTGGCTCCTGCCGTGCGCCTCCGCCACGGCGTCCCCCACGGAAACGGCGCCCGGGCCCTGCGTTCCGGGGCGGGGCCTGCGGGGTGGGGGGGGCGTGGGTGGGGGCGATCCATGGGGTATGCGGGCTGTACGTGTGGTGTGTGGGGATGCGTGGGATCTATGGGGTGTGTATGTGGGGTCTGTGGAGCACCGTGGGGGGGCTGTAGGAGGTCTGTGGGGCACCTTGGGGGGGGATGTGGGAGGTCTGGGAGGATTTTATGGGGTCTGTGGGGCACCTTGGGGGGATGTGGGAGGTCCAGGGGGGGTTATGGGGTCTGTAGGGCACCATGGGGGGATGTGGGAGGTCCTGGGGAGGTTTATGGGATCTGTGGGGCACCATGGGGGGATGTGGGAGGTCTGTGGGGCAATGTGGGGGTGTCTTGGGGGGGTTTGTGGGGCAACGTGTGGGGGGTGTGTGGGGGTTTACAGGGTCTGTGGTGTTTTGAGTCGGGGATGCGGGGTATCTGGGGGGTTTGGGGGGGTCTGTGGGTGCTGAGGCAGGCCCTGCTGTGGGGGGTGGTGGGATGGCTGGGGATGAGGATACTGGGGTGAGGTGGTCCGGGGGTGGCACGGGGTGGCCCGTGTGGGAGGCCTGGGGGCGGGTGCCGGGGTCTGGTTTGGGCAGGTTGTGTCCTTGGGGCACTGGCAGCGGTGGGGGACAGTGTGCTCCCCCCTGCACCCCACACCTTCGTGAGCCGAGCGGTGATGGATTGGAGAAAAGTGAAGATACATCCAGCATTTTTCCTGTACTCTCTAGTTTTTGCACCTGGGATGTTTCAGATTTTTATCTGCTCGAGTGCTAAAAAGTTACATATACATGTGTATATATAATTATATATATTTTTTAATGCTGTTACAGCAGCACATACGTGTTTCCAGGTCTGTAAAAGAGACGCTGAGGTGGAAGGGGGATGCAGGGGAGTGAAGAACTTGTGGAACTCCTTCAGCTCTTACCCCTGTTGGAGCTGTCAGGTTGGCTTGACAAGAAGGGTGTGCGCTCGAGAGGGGCAGGGACGGCTGTTTCTGGCAGCAGGAAGATGCACGGGCAGGGACGGGGCTGTCATTAGCTCAGGTGTTTTGACAAGAGCTGACGATTTTTTGTTTTGCGCTGTGGGTGAAGTCAAAATGGGTGTTCTGAAGCTGATGGAAAGACAGCGTGTGATCGAGGATCTGAACTGGGTCCCATCCAGATAATCAGCACAAAATCAGGAAACTCGGTCCTCGAGAAAGGAGCAGGTCCCATACATTGATGGTCTGTCTGTCCTGGCTGCGGCCGAGCAGCGCTGGGGGGCCAAGGAGGGGCCAAACCACTTTGTTTTAATCGAATCTGTGTGTCCTGGGGTTCTTCTGCTCTGCTTCCCCCATCCAAACTTGGCTGAAAATGAGATGCTTTAAGGAAAAAAAAGCAAAACTGTCAGAGACAAGTCATGCCATCTGGTGACCTTAATTTCTAACAGGGAACAGGTAAACGTTTGTGATTTGTAGCCAGAGGGATGGGTAAAACATCCAAAGCAGGATGACTCATTTTACCAACTGTTGTCAAACATGTCGGCGTTGTGCTGGTGACACACGCCAAGGACGGTGTCGTTGTGTGGTGCACAGAGGGGCTGGGAAAGGAGCTTGGAGGTCACGCAGGTGAAGCCAGACCCACCTAAAAGGACACTTCTCTGGTTTTGCTTCGTTCCTGCATTGCCTGCTGCAGACATCCAAAGAGCCTTGGTGTAACGCAGAATGATCTCTGCTTGGATGGTTGGAAACGGCTCTCCCCGGGAGGCAGGGCTTGGGATGACAAGGTCTTACTTTGGTGTGACCCAAGGAGAGCTGAGCTCTTGGCATTTAAGCTGGAGCCACGACCTGCCTCAGTACTGGTACTGGCGTAGAAAGCAAGCTGGCCCCATTTGGTGGTGGTGGTGGTCACTGGGGAGCAAGATCTGGAAGGAGCCATCCCTAAAGCGTGATGCAAAAGCTGTTGTGTCCAAGGAGCTGGTCGCTCCCTGTGTGAGTGAGGACACAAGCCATTAATGTAGGAGCAAGTCGGGACTTTGAGGGACCTTCCGGAAGGTCTCCTGTAAGAGAGGGAAACTGCTGAATCAGGAAATCTCATGCTCCGTGAGAATTCAAGCTCTGTACAACCCTTGAGTTTGTGCTTCAAGCGGTCCATCCCTACTTGTAATGATGGGTGCTTCTCTGAAGGGTTATTCAAACTGGTGGTAAAGTAAGAAGGCAGACTAGATCTGATGGAAATGCGCTTGCCTAAATGTCATCTTTCAAATTCAGCATAACACTGAATTCTTGACGAGCTGTGCCCTTGTTGATCTTAATGGTGTGAGCTGAACAGGGTCGTTGGTTTTGCCAAATTCTGAAATTAATCATCATTTCCTATTATAGCCTACTTTTCCTCATCCGTTTTTAATTGCATGCAGTATTTTTCTTTCTGTCTTAAATCACGGGGGCGTGCTATTAAGTAGCTGCTGTTCTCTATTAGCCCGGTTTCTGTGGTTGCTTAATACTCTCTTAATGGAATTGTGTAGTTTTCCTCGGTGTTTTCAAAGCAATTTGAAAAGTTTAGATAGAAGGTGGGATAAAAGACCAGAAGATGCTTATTTTTTCCTCCTTTGATTGCTGAAAGCCTCACTTAAGGAAAAAAAAAAATCAAGTGACTCTGACTCACAGAGTCATCAGGACGTATTTGTACGGCCACTAATATTTTTGGATGCAGAAGAAATGCCCTCAGCACTTTGCTGAACGAACTGCTGATATACGGCAGCTGTGCCTTTGTTAAGCCAAATACTAACATCGTGTTACTTCCATCAGTCATTTTTGGATGTGTGGCTTTCAAGAAAGACCAAAACAAAAATAGCATTTGAATTGCAAGCTTAGAAACGACGCAGTTTTACAGAGACTTCAGAGCTGACAAAAGAAGGGTTTTTTTTTTATCGTGTGGCAAATGTTAGTAGTCCAAGTGCATAAAATGTATGTTATATAAATAATGCAGCAGTATAGTTCGGCATATTCTCTTTGCTTTCTGCAAAGGAGCCTGAAGCATTTTCTTGACCCAAATCGTACATGAAAATCAAAGGAATAACTTTTCTGCTCTTCTTAAAAGTAAAAAGAGCTGTAAAGAAAGTCTCGGCTTTGAGAATCCCGGTGTTTCTTTTTATTTGAGAAGACAATAAAGCATTTGAAAATATATTTAATCTGCCATACGCTTAACTATGATGCTGATTCACACAGGGTTGTTTAAAACGGGAAGCGAAGGCGATTCTCTTCCCACACCTCTGCAGCAACCAGAGGACTGCGAGAGTGACCGCGGGCTGCCTTCAACCAGCATCGCTTCAGGTATTCCCCTGCTGCAAATGTTGAATTAACAGGGGGGTGAACGCGCCGACACAATCAACAACGACGCCTGTGTTGCTGTTCATTTTTATTTATTTTATTTTATTAGACAACTGCTTTCCGTTATAAATAAATAAGGCATGAAGGTTCTCCATACTGTTACAGAGCTGGTAGCCACAGTCGTGCGTACGGCTCCTAATGTTTCTCGAGTTCGGGGCCATTGGGCACCTGAAAAACGCGGAGCGTGGAAGAGGGTGGTGGTGGGTGGGTTGGGGAGGAGACCTCTGGAGCGGGGGTGGTTTGGGCATCGCACTCCTGCCAACTTACCGCCGTGGTGCTCAGCTTAACAAAAGAGGGTATTTTTGGGGGGGTATTTTTGCATTAATTCCCTGGCAGGTGAAAGAAAGGTAGCTCCTCATAATGTCAAGGCCCTAGACTTTGAGGTTAACTACATTTTAATAGTCTGCCCCCTCCAAAGCCAGATTCTCGTTTATTTATCTCAGTGTTGCAAAAATCCCAGCCATTTCCCCAAGATTTTGGGATATAAGCTGGTGAAAATAGAATCCAGATCTGGCCTGAAGTTTGTCTCCAGGCGGGTACAGAATAGGTAGCTTACACTGAACTGCTCGTTGCTTGTGGCTCAATGCTCGGGGTGTTGCCTAAGCTGTGATGAAATGCCGCTTCTCTGCCTAAAACGTGTGTCTGACCATTCAAGGTCAACATCTAGTTCATGAAAAATGGAAACTGGTGATTCCTGAGACTGCAGTGGCCTTTTGGCTGTGTGTTTGCATGTCTGTGGAAGCAAAAGAGAGGAGATTTCAGTGCTGGAAAGTGAAGCGGAACACGAGAGGTGACAACGTTTGGAGACAGTGCCTCAGCCAAGAAAGCTTATTTTCAGCAGAAAACTGAAATCTGTCCTCTCGGCAAGGGAGATGTTCAGAGCTAAAGTGTGGGGCAATGTGTGATCAGCGCTACTGCCAGGGCTGGAGCTCCTGGCGCCGTACGAGTGTGGTGCTTTGTCCTTCTGCTTGCGTGCAAGTCACTGGTAGTCAGTTTTGCAAGCCCATGCAAGCTGTATTTGAGGAGTTTGCTACAATGGGGCAGTGGCAACCTCTTGAAGAGCCCTCAGCACAGAGGGCTGGTACCCAGGCTGTGAGATGAAAGCATGTGTCATACTGTAATAGCACTTCTTGCCTAGCTTATGGGAAAAGCCCTGGTCATCAAGTTCCTACCAGGCACAGTGCTTCACCTGGGCTGAAATACTGGGGCAGATTTAAAGCGAGGAAATCCCATATGCCTACAAAGTCTGGAGGGTATGGACTGAAATACTAAGCGATGCCGATGAAGACAGAACAATCAGTTTTATGTTTCTCTTCAAGTTTTTCCAGTTGCAAGGAGCTTGCATTGTAAATAGCTGAAAAACCTGACTGATAAGAGAAATGGCTTAATCAGCAAGAACTTACTGCCCTTCGGGGAAGGGGAAGGCGCAGACGGAAGTCTCTTGGGTACAAGCGTAGGTTCTTAGCCATAAAACCAAAGTGGAGGGTTGGGCTGGTGTGCTAGAGCAGCCCCTGAAGTTCTGATGGCTTTTTGTTTTACTTTGGAACACTGCGCTCCAGCTGCGGCAGGATGCTGGAGGACATCCAGGCTTTCGCTTGCAGAGAATCGGGCTGTAAGACAAGCTGGAAAGGGTGGAGGAGGTGATTGGTTCTTCTTTTTCCGTGGTGTGGTTTACGTTGCTGTTGTGATGTCTGGCAGCGGCAGCAACTCATGCAGAGATCCGTCATACAGTTTCTGAAATCCTCTAACTACAATGTACAATTGTCCCAACACATTGTCCAGAGCCCAAGCTTAAAAAAGAAACTTGAGTCTCCATGACATTTTCTTGCTTGTAGACCTCTCGAACCTTCAAAGCAGTGGGGCCACGTGGCGGTTCCTGGGGCTGAAGAGAAGACTTGGCTGTTGCGATTGCACGTGGGAGTTTGCAGAGAGGCAGGACTCATTTGCTGCTCTTGTTTTTCACCTTTGTGGCATTGATGTCTGCTTTTGTTTTCTGGATGCGGGAGAAGATCTCCTTAAAAAGAGCCTTGTACTCAGGCTGGCTCTGCTCCAGCCGCTTATCCACCGCCTCCACGTGTTTGCTGATGGTCTTCTCCATGGTTTTCCGTTCTTCCAACTCGTGTCCCTCTCCGCGGAAGTCTCTGAAGGAGCTGTCGCGAGAGATAGGCCGGGATGTTTGGACCCCTGTGTGGCGCACGCTGTCCTTGTGCTGCCGGCATTTGCTCAGGAGCTCTTCGTACTTCTCCAGCAAGGCGTGATACTGCTCGTCCACTTCCCTCAGGATGGACATGCCCCGTTTGCGCACGTTGTTAGCGTGCAGCGTGTAATTGCCCTCGTGCCGGCTCACGGCATCCTTGGTCACGATGGCATTGAGGGCTGTGTCACTGCAGCTTTTCCGGACAGGGTGGTTTGGGGAAGGCGTCATTGATGGCCCATGACTTTTCCCTCCCTCCTCCTCAGAGAGGTCGATGTAGTCTGCTTCTGGGGCGTTATTCAGAGGCTCAAGGAGGGCCTCGGACAAGTTGTCTTCTCTGCTGAGCAAATACTTCTTGACTTGTTTCATCTGTTGGAGCTCTAGGAGCTCTGCTTCCAGTTCCTTGATGCGCAGTTTGCAGTTCTCCATCTCGCACACTCGCTGCTCGAGGTCTGAATACTCCTGAATAACAGAGGTGTACTCTCGCTCAACCCTCTCCTTCCGCTGCTTCTCCTGATTGACTTGGGACCTCAGGGAGTTCACCATGGCTTGGAGACGCTCATTCTCCCTCTCCAGTGGCTTCTGGTTGAATTCCGTGGAAGAGCTGTGGACCTGGAATGCGTCCTCATACCTGAAAGAGAAGAAGGACCCTTGAGAGAGTCTGACCAAGTGACAATCCATGAGGGACTCATTGTATCTTACATGACCATCTCATGGTCATGTAAGTAATTCCACTGATGCCCAGAAAGGAGGTAACCTGAGCTCATTGTGTGAGATATGCCTCCTCCCGTGTGCCAGGAGATCACAAGGTGTGGCTGAGGGTCTTTTGGACACAGAGACCAGGGTCTGTCCCAGAGAACCTGCAGTCTCATTTGATAGCAGTGATCAAAGACAGGTGGGAAATGAAACCCTAAAAGGTAAAAGACTCATCTGGTTAATGGACAAGCCACCGACGTTGCTGTGAAGCAAGGATGAATGTTCAAGTTCTACCTGTCTGAAAGCAGAAGGCTTCGAGTTTTTCCTGCTGGAGTTCATCAGCTACTCACTGCATCGTGGAGTTCACCAACTACTCACTGCATCTGCCAACGACCCCAAGCCCCACCCAGCCAAAAGCCAGAAGCAGAGGCTGTCCCATGTCTGGGACGTGCTCCAAAGAGAGTGGGAGAAGCAAGGGAGGCAGGCAGAGACTTTTGATGGAGTTACCCCTTCTTCTTTGCCTGGGAAGCGATAGCAAGCACTTCCCCCTTCCCTCATGTTGCTGTTGGGAAACCAGATTTTCCTCCTCCTCAGTGAAGTGCCCATGGCATCCTATCTGCTTAGAACAGATTGGAAAAGAGCGAGCGCCGTGGCTTGCCCTGGGAGGCACGGCTTGTGGCGGGGGGTATTGAACAGATTTCGAAGTTAGCGAAGGGCAGCCTGACCTTCGGAGCCAACTGCAGGGCTGCAAACCGAGCTGAGGTCCCGAGGCACTGGGGGGAGAGTGGGACTGGGGGACAGGGGGGGAAAAGAACCACAGAGACATTAAGTGGATTTTGCTGGGGGTTAGGTTGTGGCCTCATAACATCCCCTTTGCTGCTGCAATAAAAGTGTCTTTTGTTCGTATCCTCTGGCAGGGGATGCTTTCAGTAACAAAGTTTATCGATTGCTTATCTATTTAAAGAAGCCTCTGTTATGGACAAAGCTGAGCAAGGAATGCCCTCACGAGGTCAGCGAATTAACACCGTGGCTGGGTTTTAAGGAGGATCAAGCGTGCAATAGTGCTGAAGGCGTTTGCACAACATTCGGCAGCACGTGGCGTATCTTGGTGTGTGACTGGTGCTCTGGGGGGGTACAGGGGAAAATGCACCATCTCAACTGGTTTCAGTGTGCCAGAGGTGCTGGGAGGCAGCTGCAAAGGGAAAACGGGCTGTGCTCGTTCGGGAAGGGAATCTGTGTGGGCAGCTTGAGGCAATGGTCCTCTTCTCATGGTGTGTTATTGGGTGGGCTGGACTGGGAGAGGCTGGTTTGCGCCATGTGGAGCTCAAGCAATGTGTCCTGTCAGGTGAGCGTTCCTGTGCAGCTCCCTGCCAGCAGGCCAGGAGGGTCCCAGCCCGTCCAGCAATGCCTGTCCCTGCAGCCTCAGTGGCATGAGGCATCCAGATCCTCCTGGGCAGCTATTCTTGCCCTCTCAGAAAGAGCTTGTGTCTCTCCATTTGAGGCATCACTGATGCTGGGATCACAGAGGCTCTGCTTTGCCAACGTCACCCGCTCAGGTGGGCGGGTAGGGGGGAGGAAGGTGCTCCCTTCGTCTCCAGCATTGAGTTTCAGGCTCTGATGCAGAGCCTAGATCTCTGTGGGGGTGTATGTGGGGTTTTCTGCACCCCCAGAGGGGCTAGGGAGAGTGGGGGAGATGGGGGAGAAGGCGGGGGAGTTGCTAAAGACGAAGCTCTGTACCTGGGGCTGGAGCACAGCTCCTTAAGGCAGGGGAAGGTGTGGATGGTTCGGCGCCGCTCCCTCTTCTCCCGCCGAATGCGGAGCTGCTCCAAGCTCCGCATTTCCTCCACCTGCTTCTGCAGCTCCTCCACTTGGTTCTGCAGCCCCTCGATCGTTTCCGTCAAGCTGTAGAGAGAGGAGGGAGCACGGATGAGGAGTCAGGCACTACAGGTCCTTGAAAGGTGTTTTTTCCCTGTAGAGAAACTCAGTCTATGGAAGGTGCTTCCAGTTTCTAGCCCTGGGACCGTGACAGCGATTGTTTTTCATGGCAGTGGTTAGTCTTTCTCAGCGTGGTTGGTCTTGAGTGATGGGGGTGTTTGTAGAAAAGGAAGGGGGATTGGAGCAGTGACAAGGGATCGTACTAATTTGAGACCCTCTGTCCTCAAATCAGTTGGCTAAAACTGTCACCTCTGGAGCATGAGCACTACCCTGGGATATCTCTGCGCTGAAAGCAAACAGGCGAGCGATTTACTCTCTTCCTTTTGTTTCTCCTGCAGAGATACACACAGAGAGACCGGGCAGAGATTTAGTTTTGTTCTGGCTGTGAATGCAGTTTGTAAAACACTCTGCTCCGAAACGCCCTCTCTGCCCAGCTGTTTGCAAAAGATGCTGCATTGCAAGGACGTGGCTTAGTCTGTTGTTTCTGGGGATGACCTTGATCCTGGGGCTGGTTTAGGAAAGAAATAGTTATTGACAAACTGGTGTTTCAGCATGGGCTAGCCAGGGTTCCGCGAAATGCTGGATCTGTGCCTGGTGTTTCTGCTGGGCTATGAGCTGGGGACCTCCCTGATAGGATTATGTCCCTCTTTTTCAAGGAAACACACCGGAGGAGGAGGAGAGGCTGCTGTGCCTCTCTCCTGGCAGCTACAGTCACTTCTTTATCCAGCCCTCGTCCCAGGGGTGTCTGTGCTGCGGCTCACCTCTGCTAACCAGCATCAGGGCAATGAGCTTGTGTTGTAAATAGCTGCAAAACTGGAGTGATAAGAGAATGGCTTAAATAGCACGGACACGCTTTGGGGCAGGGGAAAGGTGAGATGAAGGTCTCTTGGGTACAGCATCGCTGCGGCAGGAGGAGGGGAGGCCGTACCACTGTATCTTCTGTTGGGATGTCTTGCTTTCCAGCACGAGCTTCTGGTTAGCGAGCTCCAGGTCCCGTGCTGTCAGGTCCAGCTGCTCGTAGACTTTCGCATGCTGTTCGTTCATCTGCCGCAACATCTCTAGCTGCTTGGTCAGGTACTGCAAGAAAGAGCGAAATGGAAACACTCCACATCCAAAATCCAGGTTGCTTCACAGGCACAAATTCCTACAACCTTTGCTTCCCCTCATAATTTGTTTTGAGGCCGATTTATCCTCTGCCTGGTTGAACCCTCTCGCACAGGTGAAATGTTCATACCCCTGCCCACTGTAAATACTTTTGTGTCTAAAATGTGATTGAACATTCCCTGCCCTCTTTGAAGGGCACTAACCTCAATCTCTCTCTATTCAGCTGCGTTTTTATTCCCAGCACCCAAAGGAAGTTGATATCCCTGGGACTGTGACCCCTCTCTGATGTTGGCTGAAACTGCCCGGTTGGGTACTGGATCGTCTGACAGATCGATTGCAGAAGCTGCGTTTCCTTGGGAATTCAGGCTGAAACTCTGAGTCTGTGAAATGTGAGGAGACTCGCGGTTTCTGCCTGCTCAAAGACCCCTTTCTGTGAGTCTGTCATTGCAAGATTTCATCCTGGGAGAGGGGCATCTACCCAAGAGCTCACCCTCAGTTGGGACCAGATCCCAAATCCTATGGTGGACACGCTCCTGCTGGTGGGGATAGCTAAATCCATCCACCGGTTTAGTCGGCCATCAGCTGTCACATCCCTGCAGCCATCGCAGGAGGCTCTTGTGACCTTGCGGCCCTCCTCTGCCCTGTGTCTTTTTAAATTGGGGGCCGGGGGGTTCTGATCTTTTTTAATTCACAGATCCCTAGAAGTTTTCCAGTGGATGAAAACCCTCTCGGCACAGCAGGTTTTAGCCTCTAAGCTTAGTTCTGTGGGCTCTTAGAAATACTGCCCTGACCCCAAAGGATGCTTGAAACAGTGGTTTGGATTGCAGCTCTTGGAGAAAGAGCTATTTTATGCCTCTAACAAAGGGGGCTGTGTTATGGGGGTGCCAAGGGGCCAGCTGGGAACAAACGCGATTATGAATAACTGGAATCAAGGGAAAGCAGCAGCAGAGCAGAGAGAAGTGCGTGTGAAGGCTGGCAGATGGGCAGGGAAAGGCCAAACGTGCCCCAGATGCAACCTAATGCCAAAATCTGGCATGCACATCTGGGCAGGGGGTAGGGATGTGAGAAGGGGGAAAATCCCGGTTAGTGGGGGAAAGGGACACACTCCAAGGCTGGGATGGGCTTGACCAGACCTTAATCCGCCCCGCTTCAGGCACATACAGAAGGGATTTTAATGCCCCATGGCATATCCCTTCCTTTCTCCTGACATCTGAGCCGTTGGCATTGGTGGAAGCGCCCCTTCCCCACCATCCCCCTTAGGTGACAGTGGTGGTCGAGCACCTCCCGTCCCCACCCCTGGCCCGACTGTGTCCCTACCTCGATTTCCTGCACTTGCTCCTCGTTGGTGGCGTACATCTGCTGCAGGGAGTCCTCCAGCTCTTTGTTGCGCTCCAGCAGCGTCTTCCCCAGCTCCGCGGCCAAATGCAAGTCTGAAAAGCAGATGGGACAAAGCTGCTGCAGCTCCTGCGGCTCCGCCGGTGGGTGTGGTGGGGTCCCCAAATGCCACCGCACCAAACACAGCAGCACATTTGCACAGTGCTGGTTTTATTGGCAGGTTTTGACGTGGATGCGTGTGGGACATACAGGATCTGGCCTCCTTCATCCTGCTGGGCTGCAGGAGCAAGGGGAGGCTGAGGTTGCATCCTCCATGCAACAAGGATTTGGTACCCGGCTGCCTGTATGCCCTTGTGTGCTGCGCTACACACTTCGTAGCCAGGATCAGGCCCATGGGGCTTGGCTGTGGCAGGTATTCAGCACCTCCATCCCCTATTGCCAAGACCTGTGGGGCTGAGAGGAGCTCAGCATCCATCAGAATCAGAGTGAGGGTTCTTAAAGCCCCCACAGGGCCTTGGGGATGCTCTGTAAATTATATTACCTCTAACGAAGGGAGCGCCTTGCCTTCCCCCGTCAGCCTCCATCCATCACCTGCTAATAGACTGACATGAGTAATAAAACCACGCGTGGCCCGAGGGGGCTGGAATCACCTCCCACATCTGCTGCCCTGGCAGCGCTGCGTCGGCCGGGTCTGCGGCTCTTTCCTTGGGGCAGCTCCGGGGTGAGGACAAACCGCTTTGTATTCACCCTCTGCCACCTCCAAATGCCCTTAGGAAGCTACTGAAATAGTTGGACTTTAGGAGAAGCGCATGGAAAAACAGATGTTGACAGCATGGTTGGCTTAAAATACGGGGTTTGCTGCCTCCTGGGTGAAGGAAAAGCCCCAGGACCGTGAGTCCTGTATTGGCCAAAGCTTGAGCCCCTCAGGTGGTGCTGTTTCTGGGCCTGGGGTAGCACAGCTGGCTCTGATAAATCCTCTCGCTTTCACAGAAATTGGTGGTTGTCTTAAAGCCTGACCCCTCCGGTGATCAGGTGGGTTCTTATTTTTCCTGGTGTTTTTAGAGGTGAGTTTCTTGCTCTTACAGCGTCAGACTGAAACTTTGACCTTAAGCCTTCTAGAAGGTAAGGAAACAGATCTTGATGTGTGTTATTTCTCTCTCCAGTATGGTCATCATGCGGTTTTAGATAATTGAGGAGCCCCAATCCTCCAGTGCGTAAGGGGACCTGGGTCTCCTGCCTTGGCGTTTTCTCAGCCTGCCGTAATGCTCCGCTCTAGTCTGTAGATAATGATGTGTTTTGCCAAGGTTCTGCCAGGGCTGAGAGCAGCTAGAATTTCTTCCAGCAGTTAATTTGGCCATGCCAGTTGATTGGGAAAAAGTGATACTTGGTCACTGGGACAAGATGAAGGGGAACCAGGATGCCTAGGATGTATTCTGAGCCTGGGAAAATCAGGGATCTCTCGTACTTCAAATGACACGTCACAAAACAAGGCTCTCACTGACCTCTGGGGCACAAGTTCTGGCCGGGAGGAGGGTTGTTAGTGCATGGGATGGGCTTTCCTGACGGATCATGCTGTGCTGCGGGAAGTGCTGTAATGTTATTAATTTGGCTGATGGCCGCATTTCTTTCTCTGTGGCTCTAGCGGTGCCCAAGGACTGGCTCCCCAGATGTGATGCAGCTGACAGCTGCGCAGTGTGTCCTCGATTCTCCCCTTTACCGCGGGAATGTGCTCCCCAGCTGTGGCCGGCATTGCAGGGTGTTATTCTAGGCTGTGACCTTTTTAATTATAATCCTCATCATTGCACAGTGACCTGCTCTGGGGGCTGCAATCCCGGTTATCAATGCAATCAAGATATTGGCACGTTTCCCAAGGACAGACCTCCTCCACCTATTTTCCACCCTCCCCCCCCCCCCCCACAAGCACCGAATTTCCCCAGTTTCCAAAGTGCCCTTGGGACACTGAGGGTTTGTTACACCAGCTGGGGACGGGGGAACAGCCAGATGCCAGCAGAGATGGAGGAAAATTTGTGCCTTTAAGCTGCTTGGGGCTGTATTTAATGGCACCGCCACCTTGCCAGAGCCGGTGTCGTTGCTGGAGACCGGCACCCTGAGATCGCATCCCTTGCAGCAGGCAGAGCCCCGGCACAGACGCGCGTAGTGAGAGGGCTCCGTGCTGCACTCCAGGTAATGAGTCAAGTGTGTCCCCATCCCTGCGGATTACACCACTGCTCTCCCACCATATGGCATCCAATTTAATCAGCTGGGCTTGAGTTAAGTGGATTAGGCAGCGCAAGATCCTGCGCTGTAATTTAAAGGGCTCTGTCAGCAATAATTTAATGGGGGACATGGGCAGCGTTTGGGGACGAGTGGGAAAGAGGAAAGAACGGGGCTGGGCTCTGAGGAGGAAATTGATTCCTCCTTTCCATTTTGAGCGTAAGGGCCTGGGAGACTCCAGGCTTGAAGGACATGAGGGAGTTGGTTCTTTTAGTGTCTTTTAAGTGACTCAGCTGTCACCACGCACACGCTCACTCGTCCCCGCCTGCCAGCCAGAGAGTCCTCGGTAATCCCATCTCATCCATCTCCCTCGCGCCTGAGTCCTCTTCCCAACCTGTTGGTCTCCCCTGGGCTGTGGGATGTTGGGGAGGGAGGGGTTGCTGCCTGGAAGTGCTTTAATGTCGTCTTCAGACCGGATCCCTCTTGATTTTTTTTTTCACTAACTGTGGCTCTGCACAAGCTTGGGGCACCCACAGCTCCTCTCTTCCGAGACCTCGGAAACCTGACTGTGAATTTTTCAGCAGGTTGTTTGGGGTGGGGAGAAAGAACTATTTAGGAATTTGGGGATTCTCTTTGCGTAACACTGTGGTTTCCCACAATTTTTTTTTGTATTCCTCTTTGCTTCTCTGCTGTCGGATCAGCCAGGCAGTGCTGCAGGACTTGCCCTAATTTAGCAGATATGCTGATGCCTCCCTTCCCCCTCCCTGCCTGATGGAGAAGGAGAAATAAAGTGGTGGGGAGCAGCTGTGCTGTGTGTCCACTCGACGTGCCCGATCCCTCCGCAACCTGCCTGCATGGAAGGCACCACTGTGAAACAGCCAACATTCAACTTAAAAAACTGGGGAGCCCAGTGTTGCCCAAATCCTGTTTGGGAGAAGACGGCGGGTGCAAACTGTCCTGGGCAACACCAGCTCCGTACCCTCTGGCTCTCAATACTGCAAGTGCTGACGTGACCCTTCTAATTAACACCAGCCAAGGAGACACCCCGCATCCCCAAACAAAGAGCAGCACCTACAGAGCCAAGCAGAGGGGGAGGATGGAGGCTGCATTTCCTTGCAAGCTTCCGCGGGAAAGGCGCCTGAGCAGGGAGGGAGGGGAAGAGAAGAGAGACCATATGGTGGGAAGGGAGCTGGAGTTGAATCCAAGCAGCGCTTGGTACAGGGGAGCGTGGCCGGGCAGCGCATCGAGGAGGCAGCCATCCTGGAGCTGCACAGATCATCATCAGCCCTGCGATCATTCTGCTAGCTGTGTGTCACTGAGGAAACTTGGGAAAAAAGAAAAATCCTGATCCAAAAGCTGTAATAGGTTGTCTTTGAAAGAGGCTGAGGAACAAGCTGCAGGGTGTTCCCCCGCTGCAGCATCCCGTGGCAATGCTGGCTCGGGGCTGCCGTGGAGCCGAGTGCTTCCTGGCTGCCCCAGCCTTCGCAGCAGCTTGTGATGAGGCACAAAGAAGGTTTGGAGCAGTTTCTGCCATCCCGGTGCTGGCCTGCATCCGTTTGGGCAGAGCAGCCTTTGCCACAGCTCACTCTCTGGAGGGGGTTTCTCCCCCAGCATCTCCTGGTTGTGGCTTTGGGGGAGCGTAAGCCTGGTGCCGGGCAGAGGAGGTTTTGGCTGCTCTCAGCACGGTGGCGATGCGGTAGTTGTTCAGATGGTCCTCGTAAATACGGCTTTCTGGAGGAAGCCACCATCTGGAGCAGCCGCTTTGGGCTTCCCCCCATCGTCTCCCTTGCATTGAGGGATTCACGTGTGTAGGCTGTGAGAGAACGTGCCCGCTGCTCTGAGCGCAGGTGCGCTTTGCTCCTCACCTTTAAATAACCCAACCTTCTCCCCATCCTGAGGGACCGGCAGACTCGTAGAGGGGCATTAGAAGTCCTTTGGCTTGTAGAGCTAAAAAGCAAAGGTTTATGGTGCATGTTTTTGCAGGTTCTTTTCAGCAAAGCAGCTATTAAGGAGGAATTACTTGTCCCTTCCTCAAGGGTTGGGGCTGGATCTGTGGAAAGGGCTGCTCCTCTCCTGCTGCAGGTGGTGAATTCACCTGGTAAAGTGCAGGGAGGAGCAGAGCTCTGGTGTGGACGTCTCCGGAGGGGGTTCAGGGTGCTTGTTAGCTGATGGATGGGGTAGGTTGAGAGTTAAGAACTGATGTTTAATGCTGTTGACGTTTAATTTAATTGCATTTGCTGTCTGCTCCATTACACACGGGTACTTAGAGTCGAGGGTAGGTGCAATTATCCCTTTCAAAATCTAAATAAATGATGCTATGCTGGTTTACCCCAAGGTAGGGTGTACTTGCTCCTCATTTATTTTTCTTCTTAGTTGCAAGGGATTGTGCTGTCTGGGTATATTACAATGAAGATCAGCTTTTGCGTATCACTTACTGCTGCTCCATGACAGGTGATGGAGGCAATCTGCGTGCTTAGCCCTTGTAAGCCTTTGCAATGGGATGTGCTGGGGTGCAGAGAAGCAAGTGCCATCTGACAGCATCTTGCAAACAACCTGCAGGCATGTCTGGATGTGGTAAAGCCTTTTCAACATGCCTGTTCCACAGATGATAGTGTTTCCCATGACCAGGCAGAGCTTTCAGAGAGCCATCAGGGTTACCGCTGAGGTGTGGATTCTCCATCCCATTTACACTGGCATAACTGGGACATTACTACCCAAATCAACTTCGTGCTTGATGTTCTGTGTGTTTTTTCATGGGGGCCTGCCATTTTGGTGTAATCGGGCGTATGGCAAAGGCAGGGTTTGCTTTGCAGAGCAGCCCAGTGCAGTAAGGGGGGGGAAGATGCCTCTGGCAGGGCCGGGTGAGGGCAGGCAGGGGCTGTGCATGAACTCCCTGGCAGCATGGCCACGTCCTCCCTCTTCACATCCTCCTTTCAAACCGTGGCTCCAGCTGATGTACACGGGCACTTCTGTTAGCCTAAGGAGATTTGCTGGATTTCCTGCTTGTTCTTTTGCTTCCTTTTCTTTCCTTTTTCTTTCTCTTGTATAATCTGTTACGTGCCCCTGGGCTGCCTTTGGCTTTGCAAACTTCCTTGGAAGGGGGGTGCTCAGGTGGTGGCAGGGAGATGCGGTTTGCAGGGGGTTGGGGCAGTGCAATGAGAGCAGCTCCCTCTGTGCTGTCTCGAGTCCCCTGAGCAAAAGTGGCACCACCAAGGAGTGGAAAACCTCAGCAAGGGGCTCAGGGGTGCTCTGTGTGTACCGTTCTGTGCTGGAGGGAAGCCCTCCAGCCTTCTCACCCCTTGCTGCTCCCTTCCTTGCTTTCTGTATTTTTCAGTCTTATTCAGTATTTCTTTTCTATCAGTTCCCTTTTTTTATTCTTCTCAGATGCTCATTGGATATTTTTTTAATTTAATTGATGCGCACCTTTTTCTTTCTGCCCTCTAACATTCTGTGCCCCAAAGCCTCCCTCGTATGTTAATATTTGAGACCTAGGATGGTTACCTCTGCTTAGAAGCTGTATGCGTCTATACACACACATACACAGCAATCCCATCCCCGTGCCCACAGCAATCGATGTGCGTTTTGCCAAGTTGTTAGAGCATAATAGCACAGAGTATGTTATTAGACCATGGTTGGGGCCCCATCTGCGTCTTTCCCTGCTGTTCTCTTATCTAAACAGCCTCGGTGCCCGTGTTTGCCTTGTAGGCTAAAATGGTTTCAAAGGGCTCAGTGACTGGTGGCTCGGAGGCTGATAGTGCACCTGGATCAGAAAGCATCCTAAATACATACATACAAGTGGAGTTGTTGGAGAGAAGAAGCGAGGAAAGAGGAGGGAGAACGGCAGCCAGTGCTTTGCTGCATGCACCCCTCCTCTGGGCGGCAAAGCTCCAGCTAATTAATTACGTGGGGATGCAGAGAACTGTGAATAGAGGCTTTTCACTCTTTTAAAGCTAAAGGCAGAGGCACGTGGATTGGGTGCCATGTGGGAATCTCATCTCCCCAGTGTGTTTTGGGGGCAGGAGGCTGTAAGTGACCCAGGACGGACAAGGAGGATTAGCTCCAGGGGGACTTTACGTGTTTGCTGCTGCTGCACCACAGTACTGTGCACGTGCAGAGCCCCAGGCAAAGGTGACCTGCGAAGGACAGGTCAGTGGGCTTGTGCAGCAGAGCACAGTGCCCTCAGTCATGGGCTGCCACAACCATGTCAGCTCTCCAGCCCTGCTCGTGCTCACACAACGTGTTCTGCTCTGAGCCATTGCTGGCCAACTCGGCCGCCCTTGCTGTCTGTTTGCTGGAGGAGGCAGGAAGGACCACTGATGCTGAGTGGTTTGGTCTCTTGGGGACCAACCAAGTTCCAGCACAGCTGCCACCTGCAGCAGCCCCCAACACCACCACCAGCACTGTGGATGCCAGTTACTCCTGTCTGCCACTTCTCGTACCTCATCCCTGGAGGTATTTAAAAGACAGGTAGATGTGGTTCTTAGGGACCTGGTTTAGTGGTGGTTTTGTCAGTGTTAGGTTGGTGATCTTAAAGGTCCCTTCTAACCTAGACGGTTCTATTCTATCTGCCAGAGACGTGTAGGTATGGAGAAGATCCTTCTTCCACAGCCATGTGGTACAGCTAAATGGAGCAACCAGGCTGACCCTCTGCAGCAACACCAAAAACCTGCCCACCTCTTCTCTAGCAGCCCCTCTGCTTGGCCTTAGAGCATGTCATCTTGCACGTTGCTGCCCCAGTACTGTTCCCTTCCCATCCGCTGCTGGGAGATGCTCTGGAGCCCTGTTCCTCCAGGTGCTAAGCTCACACACAGCCCAGCTGCCTTGTGCCTGGTTGTTGGTACTGGCTGGAGGTGCTGCCCATGTGGGAAGAGGTTCTGACCTCAGGCGAGTGATCAGGGCCATTTGTGGAGCCAGGCAGGAGCAACACAGTGCTGTAGTTTTCCACTCTGAGTTTGCAAGGAAAGGGGGTGATGAAGTACTTGATGTGCTCCCAAGATGATGTTACTTATGTCTTTCGCTAGTCCTGAGCAGGATGCAGAGCAATGCCTCTTTCAGGAGCTCAACACCAAAACCAGTGTCCCCGAAGCAGCTCTATGGCAAGGACTGATGCTCGGGGGGATGGCGTGCTGCGCCTTGCTCTGCCTCCTCCTGCAGACACCAGTGCTCAGCCGTGATCTCCCAGCCTTCCCAGGACTCCGCGCTTGCCTGCGGGCCAAGAAAACTTGGAGGACGGTATGATAATGTCCTAGCTCCAGCTGCCACGGCTGCAGCTGCAGAACTGGAAGGGATCAGCATGGACCTGGATACCACCCACTCAAAGGACTGAAATCCTTCAAGTTAACTGCTGCACTGCACGCAGGATAAACCAGAGCAACTTCCCAGAAGGCTGCAGAGGAACAGGCTGTTTAAACCATTAAAAGAACTGTCACCTCTTGGAGACAAGGTTTACAGCTGTTATGAAATAAATATGGGGAAGAGCAAACCCTGACATAAAATCAGTTTTAAATTCCCAGCTGTGCAAAGACCGGCAGTTGTGTAACATCTGGTCTCGTTCCTCCAGGGTATTTTGTATTGGAGATATTTTCCTAAATTCTTGGCCTGCATTATGTGTTTTTGAGTGTGTTAAGTAGAAGCTTTGGAAGCCTTAATGATGCGTTTGGCGTGAGCACACGGATGTATTAGTCGGGTGAGGTGGGAATACAGCACTGTGCTGCTCTGGGAAAGGCCGTTTTTATCAGAGGAGACGGAGCGTGTGCGGGAGCGAGCAGACTGCGTTAGCCTGAGCGCTGGCGCTACGTTTAGAGGGAGCAGGATCGGACCCTGGTGCTGTCACAGCTCTCAGTGGTTCCTGCCTGTCACTGAGTCAGTGCATCCGCCCTGTCACCAGCCAGCGCTGGCTGGTACAGGAGGAAAAAAGGAGGATTGGAAAATGCCGGGGAGGGGGACAGCCTCCTCGTGCAGGGCTGCCTTGGCTCCCCGTCCCTCGGGCTCAGGGCTGCTGTGGGGGGGATGTCCTTCAGGACTCAGACCTTAAATCCTTCGCACATGGCCTTGCCAAGGAGAAATGGCACTGTTACCTGATTGTTTCAGGTTGGGAGATATGGAAAACAGATTATGTTCCTTTTCTCTTATTTTTTTTTCCCCTCTTTGCCTCTCCTTCTTTCCTTTTCAGCAGTTCCTCTAATTCTGCTCCCTCCCACAGCTGGAAGTATGTGCCTGGGGTTCAGCAGATGTAGGAAGGAGTTTCTGTGAGGCATCAGGAGGGGGATCCTGGAAGTTGCTGTGTTTTCTTCCTCCCTTCACGTAACAGGGGATTCTTATTCTGGGAAAATGCATCTATATATATGTATTCTTTTTTTTCCCTCCCCAGATTTGGAGGCTCTCATCCCTTCCTCAGACTAACCTGTCATCCTATTTCCTTGTCTCCTGTGGCTTTCCTAGTCCCTCTTGTCATTCCTGAGCAGCTCAGCAATTAGTCACTGAAAACTTTCCACTTCCATAAGCTACTACTGTACTGCACTGCTAAATAAGTAAGTGGCTCAGCTACTGCAGGCAAAATTCCGTCCTTCTGGCTTGCCGCTGGGAAGGAAGGACAACGAGTTAACTGCTGTGCTCCTGGAGGACAGGCAAGCTGGGTGGCTTGTCCCCTGAGCTGGACTGCTGGGGTAACTGCACCATTTGGGGACACAATTTGGGGTACCGCCTGCTCCACGGTGCTGTGAATCCTTTGGGCAAGCTGATAGTGAATTGTAGCTCTATGGATCACCCAATGTAGGCTGGGTGATGCGGGAAACAGGCAGGTATGGGTGCTATGTGTCTTCACACGGATGAGTTGGGAGTGGTGCAAGCTCAGCACCTTGTGTCATTTTTCTTCTTAGCACGCAAGCAATCAGATGCTTGGCAGGAGGAGGAGGAATTAAAATAAGATACTTAAATCTGGAGACCTTTAGAGGTTACAGCCGTAAAGTCCTAAGCCTGCATTGCAGATGGTTTGGCCCAAAAGTTTTTGTGGCTGCCCAGAAGGAGAGGACTATCTCACAGTGGCAATGAGATGATGTGCTGATGTACTACCTCTGGTCCTGCTGGCTAACTCAGAGCAGTGTGAGGCTGTTTTATTTACGTGGGAGGAATTGTTCCACCACTTACGCTGTATTTAGGCTCCAGGGACCGCAAAGGTGACTTTGAGAGTCCTCCTCTTGGACTGCGCTCTGCGCTTTGGCTTTGACCTGAATGCTGGTGGGGGGATAGGGAGGCTGGGAAGATCAGGGGATGCAGGGGGGTGACTGCGAGGAGACTCATCTTGGGAGATTGCTGTGGGGGAGATGAATGCTGGAAGTGGCTGGCAGAGATAGCTTCTGGGTCTGGTCTCTGCTCTGTTTGGATCCAGATGTGATTGAGTTGGCATGCAGCCCTTCTGAACACAAATGCTTCTGATGAACAGAAAAGGTGTCCCCACTTATCCCCAGCTCAGACTCTCTAATTTTAGCTTATTTGTTCTCTTGGGGTCTGGCTGCACGTACACCCTGTGCACAGGGTATGATGCAACTGTAGCTGCATCATCAGTTCTCAATGGCTGGAAAAAGGTTCACCATCACTGTATTCTGGTTTTAATGCTTAGAGGCATAGATTCCCCAGCCCATGGAAGGTGAGGCTGTGGGTGAACCAAAGCAGTGCTGACATCTATTCGTGGCTTAGAAAGCCTGGCAATAAGCAAAGCCATGCTATCAGGTAATTGGAGCTCCATTTTTTACCACTTTCTTCAAATCAGTAAGTCTTCCCAGAGGGATCATCATAAGAATGAAACACCTCAGAGGGCACCACTACTCTTTCATTAAGTCTCCTGGCTGGGATTTGAGTCTCTGCTTCTATGTGCTGAGGTGTCTCGGTACAACGCCTTGAACCACACAGGCTTACAGCATTCTAGGGAACAGGTAAAGGAATCTGAGAGGCACCGGCTTCGTTTGAATGAGGCTGGAAGGGCCTTGAGGCTGGGGACCAGATCTTGCTGCCTCCAAGGCAAGTGGTGAGTGCAGTCAATTGCTGTGGGCACTTCAGGGGGAAAAAAAAAAAAGAGTGATTGGGGTGTGTTTTCTTGGGAAAAAATGAGTTATTTCAGCAAGCCAAAGCTGTGTGGAGGATGGGGAGGAAAGTAACAGGTGCTTGGAGTGGAGCTAGAGGCATGATTTCCTCTGTGGCGCTAAAATGGTTAATTAACATAATCATCACAGAGCTCCCAGTTAAGCCATCCGTTGCTTAGCAAACAGTTTTGGATGTAAATGTAATAAATATTTGATGATGCTGTGAAATGACGATAAAGCCCAGCAACCAACTGGTTCACAGAAGAACCTTCTCTTTGCTTAGGTTGCGTCTCGTTTCTCCCACCCCTGGCTCCTAAGAACGGTCTTTAAGCCTATGCTTTTGTCCTCTGCGTTCCTGGCGCTGCTGCCAGGCGTGGGTTTCTGTGCGACCCCGGGCCGTTGGCATGCCGATCCTCTTAGTAATGCCGGCTCGCGACATCATGCTACGCTGGACGTCTTCCACTGTACTTCCACCCCCCATTTCCAAACCAACAGCTTCACGGCTGTGCCGTCACCCAGGACCTCTGAATACTGCTATGGCTCCAATGCAAAGGCACAGTGTATGTGGGCAAAGTCTAGCACTGTCCTTCATGATGCTTTGTGCACCATGCAAATTAATTACGGTGGTAGTTACCCCGTAGGACCTTTCCAGTTGGGTGATTTTAGTTAAAGCCTTCCCCACCTCTCCTTCTGAGTTTGTGCTAGCCTGTGCAGCCCCCATTCGTACAGGAGGCTGCAAACCCCACAGCTGGGCTTTGTTTTGGGTCTGTATTTTCCTCCAGTTCTGTATGTGCTCAAAGGTAGAGTCTATTCCCAGCATCAGTCCACCATCTGGAGGCAGCTATTCTGCGTTTACACTGCCGGGACAGAGCTGGGAACCTGGCCTGCACCGGGAAGGTGGTCTTTATTGTTGTGAGCCAGTTGCACAGTGCCAGTGCTGACTCATGAACCTGACACCGGCGACAGCGTTAAGGTAAAAATCAATCGCTCCCGCGTTGTTCAACACTCCCGATATTCACCCATAGTCCTGCTGTTCCTCAGCCCGCATCCTGCCCCTGGACCGGTGCCCAGGCCCCTTGTGAGCCATGGGAAGACGTCACCCAGAAATGTGAATTTCTGAGCATTCAAAGGCTGCCCTGTTTACTCGGCTGGTAGCTCCATCTCTGTGCTCTGCCCTGGCTTAATTTGAGTGTTGTGTTTCAAAGAACAGGGCCCAGTACCCTGCTATTGATACTGAGAAATTGGGGTTAAAAACCAGCTGCAACAATTCCTGGGGGGGTGGTTATCATTCCATGCTGGGCCTCTGCTCTCCAGCTGAAGTTGTGTAAACTTTAGATCATGACATAATGTACTGGAGTGACGGTGGGCAGAGGCACTGCAGCTGTCCCTGCTGACAGTCAGCAGGCTAAAACAAATATATATACACCATATATACCATACCTATAGGGCAATGTGTCAGAGGGGTACTGTTTTTAGGTAGGAATGACTTTCCCTGCACGTTCACAAATCAGTTCAGTCCACTCCTGGGCCGCTAGCCTGAAACGGGACTTCTTCCAGTTATTTACTTACTGCGTGTTGACTCAAAATATTAAGATAAGCAAAATAAAATTTAAAAAAAAAAGCCCCAAATACCCACAGCCACCCATTGTGTCCTGCCTTAGGATAAGTATTACATAGAACTAGTGCAAATGTCGATACAGTTACTTCAAAACAAACTACTCAACTGAATCTTTATCCTCTAACAAAGCTATTTTTGCTGTTTGAAACTTGTCCTTGATTTTTATTTTTTCTTCTTCCCTGGCTGATTGGAAAAATCTCCAGGAGTAATTAGGTGACTTAGAAGCTGAAGATCCCTTTGGATTTGAGTTTGGATAGCAAAAGCTTTTGAGAGACACTTTCAGCATCCTCAGCTTAGCAATTAATACATCAGAAATAATGTGTTGTTAACTAGTGTGCCTGCTAACTCTACCTGCAACTGCTCCAAGATGAAAGCAATGTCATAACTACCCATGTTTGAGTCTGCCTGCAGCAAGTTTTCTGGGGAACCAGCTTCCCTCTGGATGTAATGCACCAAATTTTTCACCCCTCTGGTGCTCAGGACCCATCTGGGCTCCCTGCCTCTATCCATCGGGTTTAAACTTTCCATGGTGAGGACACTGGTTTGGAGCAGCAGAGCCAAGATTTCCACGGAGGTGCCGCCGCAGGACAAGGCACTGGCTTTGCCAAGGAAACGTGAGTCTTGAGAGAAGGTATCCCACCCTCCTGTACCCAGGATTTGCCCCTTTTTCTGCCCCCCACATCCCCCTGGCCCGCCATCCCTGGCAGCTTGCGGGGTGCCCCCATCCTTACCCTGCTCCAGGTCTTGCTGGTCGTACCAGGGCTCCTCTTCCTCGCTCTGAAACTCCTCCATCCTGTCGGCGCTCAGCATTTAGCACCAGCGCGCCGGGGAGACGCGAAGCATCCGCCGAAGGGGGACCCCGCCGCCGCCGAAAACGCGGAGCGGGGATGGATGCGGGGATGCGGCCTCGGTGGCCCGGGCGGGCCGCGAAGGGGAGGATGGCACGACGTGGCACCCGGCGCCTGGCCGCTGCCTCGGCTCTGCCTGCCCGGGGGGGCGGCTTCCTCCTGCCACCAGGGCCGGGGGAGGCTCCGGGGGGGGAGGACGAAGCGGGGACGTGGCGGCCGGGGCGGGGGGGGCACGGCTTATACGGGGCTGGGGGATGCACAAAGGAAGGAAGAGGGCCCGGCGCAGCCAGGCAGATCCTCTCTCCGCAGCTCGGTGGAGACCTCTAGCATGGAAATGCTGCAAGGAAAGCCGGCGAGAGGGAAGGGGGAGGCGAGGCGAGACCGGCCGCCTCCTCCTCCTTCTTCTTCTCCTCCTCCTCTTCCTCTCCGCCCAGCCCTGCCGCGGGCGTGGGGCTGCAGGGAGGGGGGTCTGGGTGGAAGGCAAGGTGGAGGGAGCTGCCCCGCGGTGCCCTCCTGCCATGATCATAGAATGGTTTGGGTTGGAAGGGACCTTAAAGCTCATCTTGTTCCCTCCGGCTGGGTCCCCGCACCACTGGGGAGGTCCGCGAGGAGCAGGGCTTGCTTCAGAACGGGTTGGGATGCAGAGGGTTGTCCTGGCCCTGCCATGGGCTTCTCGGTAACTCCTCGGGACCCTTCGGTGGGGATGTCAGTGCCTTCTTAGGTTTGGATGGGTTGCTCTTCGAGGTGGGGGTGTTTCTAAGCTCCTTAGCTGGGGCTGTGAAAGGGGAAACACCATACAATCTGCCTCACAGCATCCCCTTAGCGTTGTGTCTTCACTAGCTCTTCCTCTGCCTCTGTGTTCTCCCTGCTTTGCACCCTGATGAGAAATCGGCACTTCTAATGCAGCCTTCTCTCATATTTTTGAGGACGAACTCTTGTGTTTCTTTGTGAAGAGTGGAAGGAGATTAAATTTGAGAGAAACAAGGATCTGTAGAGTTCTGAAGAGGAAACGTGTCTGTTACGTACAAGTAAGTTCAGAAAAGACTTGAGATTTTGGTACTTGCTTTTCAGATTAAGGGAATAAAGGTTAGAAATGTTGGCCTTTCTCCTACTTGCTAGTGTGGAATTTAGAATTGTAGAACAGAGTCATAGAATAGTTTGGGTTGGAAGGGACCTTTAAAGGTCATCTTTGATGAGGTCAGGTTGCTCAGAGCCCCATCCAACCTGACCTTGAATATTTCCAGGGATAGGGCATCTACCACCTCTCTGGGCAACCTGTGCCAGCGTTTCACCATCCTCAGTGTAAAAAATTTCTTCCTTACATCTAGTCTAAATCTTCCCTCCTTTAGTTTAAAGCCATTACCCTTTGTCCTATCACAACAGGCCCTGCTAAAAAGCTTGTACCCATCTTTCCTTTCTTTAGCCCCTTTAGGTACTGGAAGAGGCGCTAAGGTCTCCCAGGAACCTTCTCTTCTCCAGGCTGAACAACCCCAGTTCTCTCAGCCAGTCCTCATAAGACAAGGTCCAAGGGGGGTTTGGTCCAAGGGGGTTTGTTTGTCTTGTCAGCCCTGGAATCCACCAGAGACTCTAAGGTCCAGATTAACTCATGTGACAGCGGGGTTGGATGACTTTTTTTTTTGTCTTCTGTGTGATGGAACTCCCTGGGTTTATTCTTGATTGCATTACCTTGCAGTGGTGCCTACAGAAAAGGCAATATAAGATGTTTACGCACGAGCAGCCAACTGTGCACCCAGAAAAGATGGAATCTTTGTCAGAAAACTCCGTTCAATCCAGCAGTGACAGGCAGCTGGGAGCCCCTGGGTGATTAAAGCCGTGGCTAGTACTCAGCTCTCGTGTACAGCAGCAGAGGACGGATATAAAGCAGGGAATAAGAAGAAATTATAGGTGATTCCTCTCCTCACAGACCTCTCTATAACCATCTACACGCTCCCCAAATTCAGTGACTGTCTGGAAAGTCTTCTGCCTTAATGCAGTTGCAGACCAGAATCCAGGAGTCTCTTTTAACCTGGCATTTATAACTCAGCAAAGATAATCAAGGGCTTTCGGTGTGTCTGGGAGAAAGCCATCTCTGACTGGCTCTGAGATCTTTTTCTAAGCTATTTTTATTCAGAAATGGGAAAAATATCTTAACTTTCTTATGCCTGTCAGTGTTGAAGAGGCATTTGGACAATGCCCTTAATAACATACTTTAACTTTTGGTCAGCCCCGAAGTGGTCAGGCGGTTGGGCTAGGTGATCATTGTAGATCTCTTCCAATTTAACTATTCTATTAATCGTGAAAAGTAATTAATTGTGAAAAGTATTCTGTTCCTAAGAATAAATTATTATCATTTATCTGTATAGTGTAGCCATACTGAGCAAGTGAATGCTTGGATGCAAAGCCTTAGGCTGTTTGGCAGCAGAAGCCAGGTGACGTGGTTTTGTGGAAGTATTTTTTTGCTGTAGGTTTTACAAGAATGTCTCAGATCTGACCTGTCACTCGATAGAATCAAACATCGGTGATTTCTGTACAGGTTATATGCCAACAAATGAGAATTCCCACAGCCTGCCCCAGCTGGGGAGTCAGCACATTGCTTTCTTTTGCAAAAGGATTAGAATTACCTCATTTCCTCTGAAGAAAGGAGGTTTGCAGAGCTGAGCATGTGAAATGTAACTCGGCGCCACCAAAAAGACCTGCCTGCAGTTCATAGAGCTGCTCAGTGCAGAAAACGGTGACGACAGCTTCAAAGGCACCGCTGAGCCGCCTCTAACAGCTGCTTTGAGGTGTTCAGTGAGGGCCAAATCCTGAATTCCCCGTCCCCAGGGTAATAAAACATCCGCTCCTTGCAGGTGGGTAGAATTTAATCAGGGTTAATGGGTCACCACATGCAAGGAGCTCGTCACAAGGTGCTTGTGCAGGGTATTTGTTACAAGCCTGCTCCTTCCTGGCCCCGTGTCAACCCAGGACCAGGGAGAAGCCATTTCCTCTGCATCCCACTGTGCCTCCCGACCATCCCGGCTCGGGGACAGGCTGATGGGCTCTCAGCTGTGGCTAGCTGGAGATGTTGTGGGGCTTGTGGCTGAGCAAAGGGGCTTCGGGGGATAAAGGGTTTGGGCAGAGGGAAGAAAGAATAGGGCAGGATGGGGGGAGAAAGGGGCAAGATGGGGTCGGGGGAAGCAGAACGCAAAGGCTGGGGAAGAAGAGGAGGATGGGGGCTGTCAGGGAAGGCGAGGGGCAGGGGAGACATGGCAGAGGGAGCCTGGGCCAGAGGGGAGAGCGAGGAAGGGCTGGAGGAGGATGAGAGGAGGAAAGCTGTGCTCTGCCACGGGCAATCATGGAGAGGGGAGAAGAGGGACGGTGCGGGGGGAGCACGGCCATGGGGGGCTAAAAGGGGACGGAAGGAAAGGGCTGCCAGCAGGAGGATGAGGGAAGGGGTGAAGCGGGGCAGGGATGGCAGACGGAGATGGGAATGCTTGGCGAAGGGGGAGGAAGGCGCGATGGAGGGCCGGCGGAGGAGGAGCCGTGGGCGGAGGGAGGGATGCGGGAGGAGGGGAGGGAGGGCCGGGACCGGCGAGGCCGGGTTTGACAGGAGGGAGGCAGGGAGAGCCGCCGGCGCGGGGAACGGGGATGGCGGCAGCGGCGGCCCGCGGAGGGGAGGCGGGATCGGCGGCGTGAGGGGACAGCCCTGCCCGCGGCGGCTGGCAGGCCGCAGCCCCGCCGGGCCGCGCCATGGGCAGCGCCGACTCCAAGCTCAACTTCAGGAAGGCGGTGATCCAGCTCACCACCAAGACACAGGTGAGGGGCCGCCATGTCGGGCGGTGGGTGAGGTAAGCGGGGGGGGGGGGGCCGCTATGGCGGGCGGTGGGTGAGGTGAGGGGGGGCCGCCATGTCGGGAGCCGCCCGCCTGCCCTGAGGCGCGGCCTCCCCCGGCTGTGAGGGGCCGGGGATGGTCGGGGGCAGCTGGGGCGGGCGGACAGGCCCCTCTCCCCCGGCCCTGCCCGGGTGCCATGAACACGGGGACAGGGCTGCACGCTGCGGGGGACCCGCCGGGCTCGGGGCGGAGGTGACAGCACCTCTGGGGGCTTCAGCCATGTCTGGCTCTGCTCCAGGCTCTCCCGGTGAGGCCTTGCCCTAAGGTTGGGGAGCTGATGGGGGTCTCTGGGCAGGCTGCTGCCATCCGCCGTATCGCTGGTCTATGGAGGGGCACGAGTAACGCCCGTAAGGCCGTGATCTGCCTCGGGGGACTGGTGGGTTCCTGGGGGCAGCCGTCAGGTCTGGCAGGGCCGTGTCTGTATCACGGCTCTTGCCTCCCCTGACATCTTGCGCTTTGCTAAACAGCGTTCTGTGGTAGCAGACCGAGGCGCTGCTGTCGTGAGGGATGTGCACAGTTTCTGATGTATTCAGCTGCAGGTTTACATCATCACAAGGTTTGGCATTGCCCCCTTTTCTGTGTCTTCCCCCCCCACCCCCCTAAATAATTAGTGGAGATTGAAAGGGCTGTTGGCCATCCATGCTGTTGGGGCGTCCTTTTTGCAACAGATGCAGATTCCATTTGTGACCTGTGAAATACTGCTTTATTTCTGCAGGCTGAAGAGGAGGAGGAGTTAAGTGAAAGAAAGTCAGGACTGTGTATGGGGAAGGTGGTTGCCTAGAGGTCTAACACATGTTGCTCATGTCATGGGAGCTAGTTTAGTTTTTGTCTTAAGTTGGGAGCCCAGCAGCACACTGACAGAAAACCAGTAGACTGTCCTTCTGTCTAAGGAGCGGAGGGATTTTGCTCTATGGAGAGATTGCATCTCAGGTTCTTCTGAGATACAGTGAAGAAATGCTGTTCTGAGCCGCCTTTGGTCGTGAGGGAATAACAGCTGCTAAGAAAACTTGGGGATGATGGTAGAAAAATATTTAATGATGGGGAATGAACTCAGAAGAAATGGGTATAGATGCAAAAGGGGTAAAGGGTAATAGGAGAAAATCTGTGAAAACTCAAGAGATGAAGACTAGGGATGGGAAATGAATCCTAGAAAGTAAGGCTAGAAGAGCCTTTGAGACATTGTGTTTATACTTTGCAAAGCAGTATCACTTCTGTCTGCATTGCTCTGGAATGGCTTTTGTGAACATGCTCTTAAAAACCTTTAATTGTGGATATTCTACAGCATCCCTAGGTAAAAACAGAAGTGGAGGAATTAATGTCTGAAGGGATTATTCCAAAGTCTTTTCTGGAAGCCCATTAGTTCAGAGTATCTTCAGCTTTGGACTGTCCTTCCTCTGCTGGGAAGCATGCATATAAAGTGAGATGGGTGAAAAAATAAAATCAGGCCTAGTTTCTCAGTGCCTGTGTTAGCTCTAGGGATCTTCTCAGTCTGCTGCTCACAAAGAAAATCCTGTATGAGGCAATCCTTCACATCGCTAGCCAAGAAGAGAGCTCTCCCATCCCCCATTTTATTGATGAGTGTAATGAAAGAAGGTTCACTGGGGCCCCGAATAAAGGAAGGAGAAAAAGCTTCATTCTTGGCTGGATTCGTTTCACGTCTTTGTGGTCTAGGTGAGGCTAACTGCCATGTGGAAGAAGGGCGGGGTGTTGGCGCTCCCATATTTACATACTGTAGAAGGGCAGTGGTGTTTGCTTGTGCAGGATGCGTGACTGGACTCTCCTGGGGCCTTCTGAGCTCGTACCAGCAGTAACCTTTGTGTAACCTCCTAGTTCATGAGACCCTGGATTCAAAACCACGCTGCACTAACGGACAGAGTCAAATTCCCACTTCAAAGCTATTAGCTCAAAATACGCTTTGCTTTCTCAGCAGCATGTCTCCTTTTTTGCAGCCTTATCCTCTGACATCAGGTAGCTGGACAAATAGATTTTTGTCAAATCGTTGGTAACATGAAACTGTGACCTTAGTAATGCACTATGCGGTGTTTCCTAGGGCTCCAATGGAAGGAAGTGGTTGAGCAGAAAGCACTGTTCACTCACTGGTGAAGGTTCAGAGTTGGTACTGAAGTTAATTTTTTCTTAAAAATAAGTTCTTATAATCTCCAGGCTTTCCTGCATGTGCAGGGCTTTCCTGCACATCCCTGATGTGCAAATCTCCAGGCTTTTGTTAATTAAAAAACATGAGTGTTCCTGTGTGAACATTTTTAAAAAAAATGAAAATCTGTTAAGGAACATAGCACTTGAATGCTTGTAGCAGATGTGGAGCCCAGAACTTGAAAGTCAAACCAAGTCCAGACACAAATGAAATTGACTTAATTGAATTTTTTAGTTGCCAAAGAGAAATGCTCAATGTGTAAGAGTATTAAAAAAGAAAAATCACTTCAGAATGATTTCAGTGATTAAAAAAGGGCAGTCATACCAGAAGGAAGGAATTAGCTTGTGTTACAGATGTATGTTTATAATCACACATGGAGAAACGGGCTTTAGGATTTTTATATGATACTTATATACTACATTACACTGCACACCTTTAAATTGATAGGGCCCACCCTTTTAATAATAAATCAGGTGTGCTTTATCATAAAGAATGCGTGAGCCCTCCCAAATTGCCCATAAAAATTCTGTCTACTTAACAGGTGAAGGGGAACATAGATTGTGAGCATGACAACTAGCCAGTGGCAGAGCAGGGAACTGAAGCTGGGAGTCTTAACTGCTGGGGAAACACATTTTCTTTTCTCAGCCAGTTGGCTATTAAGTGGTTTCTGCAAGCAACCGACTAGAAGATAAGAATTTTGATCTTGTGTATCAGCTTGTTTGATTTTGATGCTAGCTATGCCTCTGCTTTTAAAGAGACAGGAAGGATTAAACATGAGAGGCAAACTCCTGTCCTTTCTTTATCCCTGATGCGCAAATGCAGTAGTAGAACAGGCTGTTAATTTGAGCCTGATAAAAGTTCATCTTGTGCTTAGAGAGAGGTCCGTTTCTGGTGGCCTATTTCTGATAGCATTCAAGCTTGATTCAAGTATACAAGTCTCTCAGGTTGATCAAAAGCAAAGTTGTTGTCTTAAAAACAAAGCTGTAACTAACACTTCACCCAGCTGACTTTTGTCCTAGGCTTTCCCTTCCACAAATCCCATTTTCTGGTTTCCTTTGCAACACTGTGGGAGCAGAGAACTGGCGACAGACTCATGTGGAGTCTCTCCTTGATTCTGCACTGCTGACTGCAAAGATCCTATAGAAAACATTATTGTTGCTCAGAAATTTGTGTGGAGCTGCTGTCCTTAGCAGCAGGGATGAAATCGTGCTAGTTATTAACGTTTTGAATAAATCTGTCCTCAGACTTTCCTTTTGCACAGTGGCTCACAAACAGGTGCCACGAGGGTGCGTGAATTGCCTCAAACTAATCCACTGACCCTGCAGGGTTGCCTGATGTCCTAGAGCTCAATCAAGTGCTGCATGAATGGCTCTGTGGTCATTACATGCCACAGTTCTGCCTCATTTGGGGTGGAAAGGAGCACCCTGCTCTTACATACTATCCAAGCTTGTGTAGTACTGGCTGGAAAGCCTGGTGAGGGATGAGGGACCTGCTCTGCTGTCGAGTGCCAGAAAAAAGGAGAGTCCCTGCCCCAAACGTCTCGCTACCTAGATTGATGGGGTGCTCAGTTGATGTGTTGGCAAGAAGCAAAAGGAGAATACGGTGAGCGAGACTAGTGGCTGCTTGCCCTCTTGATTCTCCGCTGGCGATTTGCAGCAACCTCAGAATTGGTTTAAGGACAGTCCTCTGGAAGGGATGTGTTGAAGGAATTGTTGGGAATGGGCATTCAATGTAAAGGTGGAAGTCCAGAGAACTCTTGATTGGGAGGAGGGTGCAAGCACTCACCCTGGCTGAGTTTGTGAGGCACCGTAGCTGAAAGAGAAAGCGAAGGTGGTACTATTTAAAGGCTGAGGACAGTACTGAGTGGGGGGAGGCTGTGCCTTGGGACCTTTTCCTGTTTTTAGGACATGGTCAGCTCCACTCTGTTTTCCTGTTTCCTGTGACGTATCATGTTTCCCTGGGGATGGCCTGTTCAGGGCTGTGATTCTCCTTTCAGTAACCGGCAAGATGCTTGCAAACCAAGTGTCTTTCTTTTCTGACTCCTACAGTGTGTGTGTGTGGCGTGCTTTAAAGAACCTGAAATCCAACATTTATAACTATTGGGAAATAAAGACTGGAGGTGTCCAGTAGGACCGGTTCTGCCTTTGTGTGTCCAGCATGCAGGTAGGAGGTCTTTACACCTTGCCCAGGTGAACTGCAGGCAGAAGTCTCCCTCTTTGCCCACACTGAGATGTCACGTCACCTCAGCTCTGCCAACCACTCTGCACTACTGTCATCTCCTCCGTTTGGTGTGGAGAGCTTGGTTCAGGCAGCAGCATCTCTCTCTGCCAGTTACCTCTGTAACTTCAACAGCCTCTGCGGTGGGGTGCATGGGAGGGTCAGGAACTTCCTTTGCTCTCCAGATGTGCTGGTTTTGTTTCCAGAGGAGAGTTGAGCTACCGATCCCTTGATTCTTGCAGCAATGATGAAGTTCTTATTCTTATTGCACCACTGATACAAAGCTGGTTGTCTGCACTGTGTTGGAGGAACGTCAAACTCCTTCTTGTCTGTGTGCTGCAGCTCCCTTCCCAAGAGAGGACACATCTGTGCTGATCTAGAGGATCCAAAGTGGCCTCAGCTCACAGCATTGCTGGTGAGGATTCAGCTCCTCATGAGCTCTTCTGCTTAAAGCACTGTCCAGGCTAGCTGCGGTGTTGTCGGATGTGTTACTGCAGCATGTGCAGTACCAACACTTGTAACTAAATCTTGAAATTTCCAAGTGAAGATCTCCATGGCTGATGAACAAGACTGTTCTAGGTCTCTGTATTTCCCTTCTCTGTGAGCTGGATACAGGTTGTTGGATGAGCTCAGCATGAGGAAATGGATATTTAGATCCCCAGAGATGCTGTGTGCAGAATACAATCAGCTTAAAAACATCCAGTAATGTTCTATCACGGAGGTGAATATTATGTGAATTGAGTAGCTTCATGATGCCAGACTGTTAATTAAAATAGGGGGGCTGCAGGGATGTGAGTGACTCAGTACTGAATCCATGTCCCAGGATTGTACACAGGATACCATCTGTTGGGTGAGGAGCTGTCTTGCTGCAGCTATTCAGAATGAAAGAAATGGTATTTTAGCGTAATCTGCTTGCCAAGATGGCAGCCGTGACATTAATGTGGCTGCAGCATCCAATGTTGCAACTTGGGTAATTGCTTCTGTGCTTCTCTACCTCCATGTAATTTTAGTCAAGAGACCATGTTCTTCAATCCCTGTTAGCTGTTGTGTTACCATCTGTAAAACAGCGGCTGTGTTCAACCTCTGAGGAGGCCTCAGGCTACTGGGACGTAAAAGGATCTGTGTCTACTGGGGGAAAATGTTTTTCTTCTTGCCCTCTAGATGAGAGTGAAGTCCATTATTTATGCATGATCTCCAATTAGCAGCAATTGTGCTCACTGTTGTTGGTGGGAGTGGCTGTGGCAGGCAGCCAGTAGGTACATGTGGCAATTATACATGCGGTTGTGGTACATGGTTAAAAGGGGGTGTAGGAAGTGTAGGCTGTTTCATACATTACATGGATTGGATTTCCAAATACTTGTCTCTCTTTGAGGAGTGTTATTAGAGATGCGATTTGCAAAATGGCTTTGCTTCCATTTAAGCATTTCATGCCCAGGTTACAAAGAGCACAGCTCTGTTGCACACTCAGGAAGCTGAAAGCCAGGCTGTAAACACTTGGCTGTTCCTACAGATCCCTGCTGAGGGGCTGTGATCTTGAACTGTTTGGAAAAAGTTGCTCTTCCCTTGGAAAGGGGTTTGGTGGGAACTTGCTTTGGTGGCCAGGTGATAAAATGAAGAGCGTTTCAGCAGTAGAGCAGAGTTTAAGAAGGTGCGTAAATACGTGTGGGTTTTTTTTTTTTTTTTCTGGTTTTATTTTTAAAGGCTGGGAAGTCGCTTGGGCTGATTGATTGCATGGCTGGAGGGACCAGGACAAGCAATAAGCAGCCTCTATGGCAGCGGAGCGTTAAGGCAGAGAGCTGCAGGGCAGCAACCTGCTATACCAGTTTGGCGGCCAGCTGCCTGCCTGCCCCTCTCACTTTCTGGCCTTTGGGTGGTAGTGACATATCACCTGCTCAAAGACTGTGGCTGTTAATTCAGGAGGTGATAGCAATGGGGGAAATGCAGCACTTCTTAGTGTCAGAGCTGTGAATGAGCTGTTCTCCCTGGAGTCGCGCCTTGGCTGCATTTAGTAACAGCATAGCGCTGGGCAAGTTTTCTGCCTACTACAGCAGAGCTGGGAGTGGGCAGGAATTGTTTAAGTTAAACACACATTCATATTTTTGCCCCTTTTCCATCTGACATGGTAGACCCGCCCACGCTGCTGATTATTGCAGTTAGGGAGAGCTGCTGTTTGCTTTAGAGCTGCTGCATGTTGTGGGCAGGAGGCTCCCCCTCACCCCAAGCTGAGGGCTGGGGGTGCCCAGGCTGACGGCTCTTCTGACCTGCCAAGCGTGTCACCGCACCTCAGCACGGCTGGAGGAACTCCTGGAAAAGCTGCCATTTTCCTCTTCTGACTGAAATTGTGAATCCATCTCTTTCATGCTGCTTGGCATAAATACACGTGTATTTATGCCAGCCCTGTAGCAGCATCCTTGGGCTGGATGAGCGCTCGCAGCCTTGTTTGGGCAATGCCTATCTCTTGGCAAGTATCAGCATTTAGATGGGAAGAGCCGTGCTTAGTTTTAGGCTGGCTGAAAAGTTAAGTCTTTCCTGATCGTTCAGAGCTCCCAGGCTTTGGATGCCTGAGATATTGTCTAATGGAGATGCCTTCTTGTTCAGCAAACAGTGCTGGCATTTTCATCTTCTGGGGAGGGGCAGGTCGTCGCCAGGCTTCCACAGGGTTGGAGACACCCCTGGCCCCGTGTGTCTGAGCCTCTGCTTCACCTTGAATGTCCAGCACTGTTCTCTGGCTCTGCAAAGCCATAAAGGGCAAAACAACGTCCAGTCTGCTTTGTTCAACCATGTATAACCTGACACCCAGATTGTCGTCATTGTTGTTTTGATTTCTAAGTTGATGTCGCTCTGTCAGGAAGAAGCTGGAGGAAATAACATCGGGACACTGCAGCCAACTGTACAGAGCTGTCTTTCCAGCTGCAGTCTGGCAAACAGTTCGTCCTCGTGGCAAGCATCCCTAGCACTGGGGTTTCAGGGTGCGCTTGAGGAGAATCCTTCTTCTCTCACTGTGAAAAGGGGACAACAGTGTTGGTGAAAGAGGGGGTTGTCTGCACCTGCAGAGCCAGAAAAGGTAATTGGGAGAGGTATTCCCAGGCACGAGGAGTGGGCTTCTCAGACCACAGGTCTGAAATGGATTGCTTTTTTTGGTATCTGAGTCTCCTCCTTCCATCTTCCTCTTTGAATTGCACGCTTAGTGCTTTTTAAGAACAAAGCCTTGGCTGCAATCAGCTGCACTGAGTCCAGTTCCCCATAAATATTTGATTCAGAAAGATCAATTTTGTTGCATCTGTAAGTGCTTTGGGGTGGGTCTGTCAGTTCCATGGGTCTGTTCATGCCCTAATGTGAGATGTCCCTGATTGCTTCCTTGAGGCTTTGGTTACAATAGAAGCAATTCCAGTGCACGCTCAGGGCATCTGAAGGTGACAGAGTGCATGACAGCAGCCTGGCCCATGCTCACCAGTAAAGATCTTGTAATACATCCCTAGGTTGTAGACAAGCAGGAGGCCTCATGTATGTTGTGACTCCGTGAAATACTTGGAGAGTCCGATAGAGTTGGTCACATAAATGTCTTGTTGCTCATCCCCTTGCTGAGGGAATTCTCTGTGAGATCAAATCAGTCAAATCCCTGGTAATAAAGAGGTTGAGGTACAAAACCAGTGCCATATGTTTTATTGAACAACTTCTGTGCCCGGTCCCGTCACCAAGTCAGACATAATCACTGACGTTTGGACCTCATGGAATGATAGTTCTGTATCTGTAACCACGTTTGTCTCTTCACAGCCTGTGGAGGCAACGGATGATGCCTTTTGGGACCAGTTCTGGGCAGACACAGCCACTTCAGTGCAGGATGTCTTTGCCCTTGTACCAGCTGCAGAGATACGAGCAGTGAGAGAAGAATCGCCTTCAAACTTGGCGACTTTGTGTTATAAGGTAAGGTTGGTGCTGTTGTCTTCCTTGGTGCTGTGCTAGTAGGGGGCTGTCCCTGGATCAATAGTCCTGTGGCTCCCAAGGGGCGACAGGTACCATATTATTTCCTTGTACCCCATGATGTGCTTGCTTGTCCCTTTCTCCTCCTGATGGTAACTCTGAGCCCATCCTCTCTTGGTTTAGGACTGACCACAGCTGGCATTTACTCACTTAGGAGCGTTTTTTCTCCTGTCCCCTTCCTGTGTTTCACCTTGCCCTCTTGCGTCTTCCCTGCTGTGAAAACTGTTTCCTGCTTAGGTGACTTTGTACCAAGGCTGCGTATTTGTGGTGAGGCTGAAACATCTGATTCCCTCTCTGCATCTAATTGCTCCTCACCATGCATCAGTCTGGCTTTAAGCTCACAGATCCCACTGTGGAGTTTTTCACTATAAAAGTGCCTGGATTAAGTTCAAGGGAGATCTTAAGACTTTTCTTCTTTCTGCTGTGACATCAGAACGACCCTGATGCTGCTTCTGGTGTTGCCATGCCCTTAAGTGCAGCACAGGGGACACTGACTCACGTTTCCTACCCTGCCAAATTTGGCAAAATGTCAAGCTGGTGAACAACAGTTGACGCTGCTCAGGGAACAGCCTGAGACTTACTCTGCCTGGGAGAGTGCAGGTGTTAATTCTGCTCCTGATTTGAGCCATACAAAGAGTAGCCTTGAATTTGTTGTACTGGAAACATTTGGAATGGCATTTTTCCAGTTTTAAATGACTGTTGCAATCCTGTTTTTCTTTCCTGCTCTACAAAATGTGAGTGAGACCTATTGAATCATATTGAAGGTACCTCTGACTGGGAATCGTGTCTCAGACGGATGCCTGTAGTGGATATTTGAGAAAGAATACAAAAATGAGGAAAAATTGAATGGTTCTTCCCTAGTGCTGTCTCCTGGCTTCTGGCAATCAGCAGCTTGGGAATCGAGAAGGGCTGAGGAGACCCGTACTGACCACATAACCTCTGTCTATGTCCTCTTTCCCCCAAAACCAAGACTTAAAGTATGATCTCTTCTCTCTACTGGAAGCAGATGTGTTGGGAGACCTGGTCATTGCAGGACTGTTTGTCCAGGAGTCCTAGATCTTGGGATATCAGGGTCAGAGGAGCCTGCAGACTCCTGCAGTGTTTTTCCTAGGCTGAGGGCCCTGACCTGTGCCAGGTGCAGTGTGCCACTGGACTTAGCAGTGCTGCATGTTTGTGGAGAGCAGAACAGCATAGCTGAAATGTCATTTGCAGTCATGGCAGGAGACTCAGACTGTACAGTGTCATAAATGTGCCTGAAAAAATAGTTAAGCTCAGCCATAGAGTAGTGTGTGGATGGAGACTACACAAACGGCATTTAAATATCCATTAAGTCAATGACGCAGGCTAGCAGAGTCAGTGACCCAGACAGTTTGCTATGAAAATAAGCAGGGACACATGACCTCATGAATTAAAAAGCAGCAAGGTGATCCCTTGGTAGATGTTTTGTCTTTCATTCCCCCTCTGTTTCCCCTTGGGATCAGGGAGTAAGAACAAGTGGGTGCAGCTGCTGGGGGAAGGAGCTGCCCTTTTCTGTCTGTGGGTAAAACCTCCTGCCGCTGCCTCCTGGGGCTATGGTTGCTGCCTGGCAAGATCCACATCCTAGTCTGAAAAACCCAGTGTGACTGTTTTGGTAGTGATCGGGTGGACTGCAGAGACTCAGCCTAGAAGCTCTTTACAGAACAGCAGTCCTACTCACAGGGTGGGTGGGGGAAACCTGGGCTACCACCCTCCTCTGCAGCAGGACCTTGACAGACTCTGCTGGAGGCTGTATCCGTACACTTAATAGTCATAGGCAGCAGCTTAGCTTCCACCTCCTGAGTCAGGAGAGGTCCCTGCTGTAATCACAACAGCACACATAGATCTGTCAGACTTTGTGTGTTTCTGTGCAGTCTTCCCCTGCCAGCGCCTCACACCATGCAGCACAGTGCTGCTGTCTTGATTCTGCCTGCATCTCGTGTACCTGATGCGGCTGATTAATCTGATTTGCTCTTTGCAGTGTGTGGTGTCATGGAGCAGAGCTGGAAGGAGCCTTCTGGTGCTGTGGCCGTCTGTCTCACATGGCACAACACGTGTGCTGTGTGGATTAACCCTGGCGTGTGAGGTCTCTTGCAGTGGGACAGTAGGAATTCAAGAAGGTCTAAGATTGTTAACTATATTTCTGCAGTGGTTCAAACAGCAACAGTGCGTGTACCATCAAACTCGGAGAATATGGTCTCCAAGAACTGCTTATAAGTCTTATGTGAGGGTGTCACCAGCAGGATGGACCTGCCCAACTCTTGCTAACTTGTGTCCAGGCTAACGCTACCTGCCTTGCTTTTGTCTTCTTCAGGCTGTGGAGAAGCTGGTGCAGGGAGCAGAGAGCGGCTGCCACACGGAGAAGGAAAGGCAAATCGTCTTGAACTGCTGCCGGCTCCTCACCCGTATCCTGCCTTACATCTTTGAGGACCCAGACTGGAGAGGTTTCTTCTGGTCAACTGTCCCTGGGGCTGGCCGAGGAGGGGTCTGTCTCTTGGCACTTATTCTTCTTTCTGGAGGGTGAAGGGGAGGCTGCAGCAAGGAGACCCTATACGCTTTTTGGGGCAACTTTATTCCAGTTATTTCTATTTGGACAGAAATTAGGTGGCACCTTCTAAGTTCTTTTCCTTCCTTTAATTCTTGCTGCTTTTCCTCTCACCCTCAGCTGCTTTGTTTAGCAAAGGTTGCTGCATCATCTGAATGCTTCACTTAGGTGTGTAGCTGTAGGAGAGAGCTGGTATGTGAGGGAAGGCTTCTCCAGTATAACCGAAGGTGTGAATCGAAATGAACGTGAGAGCAGTACTAAAGGCTGTGTGACTGTCTTAGGCTGAAATGACCTTATTCCACTGACCAAAATGGATTTAAGTTTCAAGTCAAACTGAAAAAGGGTGTCATTTCCACTGATTTTACGATGCCACATTTAAAGCAAATAGTGCCAGAGAAACTCTTTGCGTCATGACTCAATACATTGCTTATGAACTGAGTGATACAGTTTTAACTGGGGCCTAGCCTCATACGTGAAGCCCACAATTGAACAAGAGTGCTTACAGAATTAGGTACTGTTTCTGGTGCTGTCAGTGATGTGTATAAACTCGGGGGAGTCTTTGAACATCCCTACATTTCCCTGTCTGGAGAGCGGGCACAATAGTGCTCTTCTGTGTCTCTCAGGGTGAAAGTGCTTTAGGATTTCCTGCAAATAGGAGAAATAGTGTTGAAAACACAGTTGAGTTAGCCAGGAATTTGCCCGCTTGCTCCCTCAGCAGCTGCTTACTCTGTGCATAGAGAGCGCTCTCCTATGAGTTTATGAATCTGCAGGTCAATATGGCTGTGCTGAAGAGTGTGGTTTCCCATGAACGTTAAGTGTACTGCAGTGTTTTTGGGGAAGGTGATAAATGATTGGCAGTAGTTGGTATAGTACAAACCTTGCACCTTACTCTGTCTCTGCCTGTCACCTCTAATCTGTTTTGCCTGAGGCCACTTCAAGGGGAAATTCTGGGTGGTGGAAAGGGAAGTCTTTGCCAGCCCTGCTCTGTTATGTGACCTGTGCGATTGGGAGGGTGGTGGTTGTCCATCCTTTCATCCCCGCAGGGGCCAGGGAGTACTGGAGAGGCTTAACAATGGAGGAGCTTGTTTTGGGAACGAACATATGGGGTGCCTGCTGCTCTGACCCAGACAGGCTGCTGATATTACTGTTTTTCCACCTTGTTCAGCACCTGGAAGAGTGTCTCTCAGGCTTAGAGTGGTGGGGTCAACCGCAAGGCAATCCAGCCCAGTGGATGTGTCCTGGGTTTGGGAGCCCTCCTGCTGCGTTGTGCCCCTTGAATGTCGGTGGAACTGTTCTGGTTCAGCATGCTCCACTATTTAACCATGTGCAGAAGCAGCTGTGCGGCCGGCTGAGCTGTCTGGCAGGGGATAACAAATAAAGCCCTGAGACGTTAGGGAGGCTGGGGTTGTGACTAATCTAGAGGCAACAGCTTTGCTGTCTGAGGACTGATTTCTCTCTGGGGAGTGAAGGGGAAGAAGATGGCATGCCTGCACCATTAGTAAATATCTCTGCGATTATCCTTCGCCTGCTTCATGATGCAGTGATGGAGGGCAGAGCTCCTGGAGCATGGGTGCCTCCCTTCTGTAAGGGAGTCTGTGTTGTGTATGGATCTTCTGTTTTGTTCGGTGTCACCCGTTTTGGATGTGGTAGTACCCAGAGCCTGCAGGGACTTTTTTTCTGGCAGCTGAGGTGATGTTAGCAAAGATCATTCTTGGAAAAGAAATCCCCTTGCACACTAACACTTGTCACTTCATCTCTGACTGTGAGCCCAAGTAAAAGCATATTTGCTGTGCTAGCTCCATCCATCCTTTCTGGGCCTCTCCTTACATCCGGGATCTGTTTGACACTAATCTTCCTGCTGTTGCTGAGGCAGACGTCAGAACCATACAGGCTATTATCTCCGTTAGCTGCCTGCTGTGATTTAAGAGCCATGTGTCGTGCACAGGCTGACAGAGGCCTGGCTGAGACAGATAAGCTCCTGCCATTCCTGCTCCCTGCCTTTCCCTCCAGCACCAATGTGTTGTGGGGAAGGCCTCCCATCCAGGATGCTCTTTGACAGGCAGGATCTGGCAAGGTTTCCCGTGGCAACGGCTGCAGAGGAGTAGCCATGCATGATTGGAGTGATTGCTTTGAACGCTGGAGATGGCAAAATCCCCTCTGCTGTCATGCTTGCCCTGCCATGGCAGGCTGAGGTGGTCCCTTGCGTGTTGCATGCAGCCTCTTCCAGTTCTATCACCAGTTCTGGGAAGACCATGCAGGACTTTGAGAGTTTTTATACCTTATTGCTACTGGCTGGCTTCTTCCTGTTGCTGTCTCTGTGCACCATCCAAATCGCCCTCCTTCATGGCTGTAAAACCCTCTTCTCTGTAAATGGTTCCCTTTCCTCTTGTCTTCAGTAAGTCAAGCATTTCCATGTGGCAAGGTCCAGTGCTACTCTTCTGTTTCCCCAACATCTCTAGGCCTTTGTCTGCTAAGTTTGATGTCATTAAAGAGCTTGTTCCTGTTTGGTCATCACCTTCCAGGGGGGGAATTTCTTTCCTCTACTGGATGGGTTTTGTGTGTTTCTCCCTCTTGTTCCTTTGTAACTTCTTGCTTCCCTGCGTGTTCTAGAGGAGTGTATCTTCTCTTGCTGTGTTATACTAGTGTTACTGTGTGCTCTTTGCTAACCCTAGGCTAACAATATTCTTCGATGTTTCTCACTTTAGGGAGATGAAGATGATGAAAATGCCCGGCCACTGGCTGAGTCATTGCTCCTTGCTGTCGCAGATCTGCTCTTCTGTCCCGATTTCACTGTGCAGAGCCACCGGAGGAGCACGGTGGTAAGTTGAATCATGAGATTATCTGCATAGAGGTAGATTAGCTGCATGGTGGGGTGTACCCTGGAAAACCCCATCAGCTTCCTGCAAACCTGCAGGCAGGAAAATATGGAGTCCCTGAGCTTGAACTCACAGTGGCTAACATTGATCAACATTTTGGGTTCACTGTGTGGTGTTTGTACCGTCTAAAACAGATGTTCTGAGACAGCTGGGTGAGTCTCAGTTGGAGTGGCTGGCACTTACCCCCGCACTATGTACAACTCACCCCTCAGGAAAATGTCGTTATGCTGGCAAACATCCGGTCTTCTGTTGTTGCCAGTGGAGGAGAGACCTTTAGCACCTTCTCCGTTTCACTGGCAATTTGGTGCAGTCTGGGTCAGGAAGCAGCAGTTTGCCTGATCACAGGTGCTGTGATTGGAATGAGTAGATAGTCTCTGTTGTGTCTTTCCACCTCCTCTCCCTCTTTCTATCATTACAGCAAAGACAAATGTGTTCTGACCCTTATGGTGACTGTCTTTACTTCAGAGGAGTTCCCTAGGCAGGGCTCTCCTACCAGGTGTGCTAAGGACAGATTCTGGTGCATCTCCCTCCCTCCCTCTCTCTTACTCTCTCCCCACCAATGACTGTGGTGTTTTTTGTAGGTCCAGTCTATAAACAAAAGTGGGCAGCTCTCCTTTTTGGTATAGCTACGAAGTAGACTAAAAAGAAACATGCCGAACCATAGTGTATTTCATGACTGCAAAATTCCCTGACAAACCTGAGTGCTAAAGTGCTTGCTTGAAGCTTCTAGGTAGTAGAAACAGAGTTAAAAATCTGTCACCTGCAGATGAGGGGGTAAGGCTGGATCAAAGCTACATGAATATGTGTTAAGTGGGAGTGTGGCTGAAAGAGATGGACTTGTCTTGTGCTATCACTTGGGATGGATTGCACAAGTGGGAGTGACATTTTTTCCTGGGAGAGCCTTCCCCACCACACCTGTGGCAGCAGTCAGCCTGGCTTTCCAGGACTCTGGGCAAGCTGAATTAGATGATGGGATCATGAGTGCTTCATGTTCCTTGCTGTTAGCTGTCTGTCTGCTGCCTGCAGCCTCTGCAGTCTTTGCCTAGCTGTCTTCCCTCTCTGAATCTGGTCTGATCTGCACTCTTGGGTCTTGCAGGTTAAGAGCAGAGATGGGTACAACCACCTCATGCTCATGGCAGAACAACATATGGCCCCGGAGATACAGATGGTGGTGGATAGTTGCTGAAGCAGAATTGAGTAAAGAGGAAGAGCAGGAGCTGGGAAGGAATGGGCAAAGGACACCCGGGAGCGACCCATACTCTTTTGCTGTTTGACCTCCTACTGAAGTCATCCCTGGAATTATGGCGAGAAACTGGGGATCCCTCTGTCATGCACATATCACTTATTTGCAAATGCTGAGCTCTTTGAAGACATCAGCACCTGCTTTTTTAGGCCTGGGCAACTGCTATAATGTTGCATTACTAGCCATAATGATGGCTAATAACATGCTGTCTCCTCCTAGTGTTCCTGCTTAGTCACACACAGTAGAAGCAGGTCTGTGGATGTAATTGCATTTCTTTGCATGAAGCCTGTGCCTGGTAGCAGATGTTTAAGATTTGATTGTGGAGGGAGGTCTTGGGCACTCCAGTCTCAGCAAGTGTTGTTCTGAGGAGCTTGGTGAGAAACCTGGCAGCAGGTGAGCTCTGGCCTATCTGTAGGAAGTGAGTAGCAAGGCAGGAAAAGCCCAGACTGTGAAGGAAGCTGCAGTTGCTTCCGTGTCAGCAGTAGTTGCTGTCAGCATGATGGTTTTGTGGGAGTCGTGGTTGGGGTGATAAGTGCATCTTGGTTGCCCTCAAACCGTGCTGTCCTGAGATCAGCGCCTTTGTGGGAGGGAGGGAGGTAATGCAATTGGAATCCAGAACAATTAGAAACAGTCCTCTGATCTGCTTTCCCCAAGCACTGAGAGGGGGGAAAAAAAAGGCAGGTGGTAGAATTTGCTTAATTAAACCCCAGAAAAGAGACAGCCAAAGTGTGCCAAGTGCACTTGATGCAAACATATTCCTCTGGGCCCTTGCTCCTGGTCATACATGAAGGGTCGGCAGGTGATTTTCAATGGCTGCTTGTCTCAGCAAAGCTGCTTCAACCCTGACCTGAACAACCACGACAAAGACAGGCAAATTGCTGCGTTTCATCTCCTAAGGTTTCAAAGCAAGAGTTTGGGAGTCATGCCAGCAGCTGTCAAGGGACTGGGAGGGTTCTCACTAGGAGAAATAACATATTTGCTTCTTGCTTTACCCTCTGAAAAGCAAGGCACAGCCATATCTGCTTTTATTATAAATGAGGGTTAATTTGCCACTTCTCCTGCCTTTCAAGTGTAGCCATTGCATGTCACCATTACGTGGGTAAAATAAACATGACGTGTTCTGTGATAGGGTTAAGGTGTTGAACGGGACTGAACCCCTGTGTGGTGCTCTTGATCTGCAAAGGAAAAGCCCTGAGCTGGGCTGTGTTTCGTGAGATGTGGAGGAAAGGAGGAGATGGTGATGCATTCAGTAATGAGAACGTTCTCTCTGTATTTTGGCATTGGGTGACCCTTCCCAGTGCAGGTGGCTAGCGTCGCTCCTTAGCATGCTAGAGGAAGGCCCTCTGAGCACGGTGCTCAGTACCTGTTGAAGATGAGAAGCCCTCTGTCAGGAGTGCTCCCTGAGTGGGGATGATATGTACAGTCTGAGTGTTTGGATGCTTTGCTGGTTTCTTCGCTATTGCTAGAAAGAGCGGCTGAACTGCCTTGGATGCCACTAGCGCTGTCAACTCTTGCTCTTGCTTTCTGTGGTCCAACCTCTTATTTGTCCCCACAGGACACAGCAGAAGATATCCACTCCATTGACAGCTGTGAGTACATCTGGGAGGCAGGAGTGGGCTTTGCTCATTCTCCACAGCCTAACTACATCCATGACTTGAATAGGTAAGAGGGTCTGCAAAAGCAGAATGGAAAGAAACTGGGCTCAGGAGAAGGGGATCTGTGGGAGATGGGCTCTCTTTGCCTTCTTGGGTATCTGTGATTCCCAAGGCGCTTTCTGCTTGCTCCTTTCTGAGCTAACGGGACTGGCAACACAGGGGAAAAAAACCCAAAACAAACAGCTGACCTTTTGAATAGCTTTTTGTAGTATGGTATGGGAGTTGGAGTGTCTGCCACAGGAACTGGCAAAACATTGCTGCTTTGAAAATGCCTAGGAGCTCTGCACTGTACTTCTTTTGCATAAGGCAGCAATTCTGCTGAACTTCGTGCCAGTGACAGCAATATTGCTTATGCAGTGTGCCCAGGTGGCCAAGAAGGCCAACAGGATTCTGGCTTGTATCAGGAATAGTGTGGCCAGCAGGAGCAGGGAAGTGATTGTGCCTCTGTACTCGGCACTGGTGAGGCCTCACCTGGAGTGCTGTGTTCAGTTCTGGGCCACTCTGTACAAGAGGGACATTGAAGCGCTGGAGTGTGTCCAGAGGAGAGCTACCAGGCTGGTGAGGGGTCTGGAGACCAGGTCCTATGAGGAGAGGCTGAGGGAGCTGGGCATGTTTAGCTTGGAGAAGAGGAGACTGAGGGGAGACCTCATTGCCCTCTACGACTGCCTGAAAGGAGGGTGTGGAGAGGTGGGTGTTGGCCTCTTCTCCCAAGTAAATAATGACAGGGCCAAAGGTAATGGTCTGAAGTTGCGGCAGGGGAGGTTTAGGTTAGATATTAGGAGGAATTACTTTACTGAAAGAGTGGCCAGGCACTGGAACAGCCTGCCCAGGGAGGTGGTTGAGTCACCATCCCTAGAGGTGTTTAAGAAACGTCTAGATTTGGCACTTCAGGGCATGCTCTAGTGGCAGAGGTTGTAGGTTGTTTGGTTGGACTCGATGATCTTAAGGGTCCTTTCCAACCATGAAGATTCTGTGATTCTGTGAAATGAAATGGGCTTAGCTCTCTGTGGGGAGGACTTTCTAGATGGGACTTGAGCCTTCCTTATGTGTTGTTGTAGCAAGTGATTGTGCCTTTTGCACCCAGTCCCTACTCCTGAATGGCTTCAGGCCTTGGCTTCTTCTTCCCTTCTTTCAGGACAGAGCTGCTTAAGCTGCTGCTGACCTGTTTCTCTGAGGCCATGTATCTGCCTCCCTCCTCAGACAGCAGCAACACCAACCCCTGGGTGCAGTTCTTCTGCTCTACGGAGAACAGGTGAGGGTGAAAGGTCGTGGACGGGGTGCCAGGGGGAGAAATACTTTCAGATCTCTTCTATGGAGTATGTTGGTAATGGGGGACCATAGGACTTGCTACCTCCCACATCTACCAGCCATTGTCCTTTTTCTTTGTCCCTGTCTTACGTACGCCCCATTAGCATCTGTGCTTGGTGAGAATTGTTCCTCAGCAGCAAAAGGAGAGACTGAGTGTGGTGCCCACTGGAGTTTGATGCAGGACTGAAACCTGTCCTGTGGGAAGTGGCAGATCCTGTTCTCTGCTGTAGACCCTGTTCCCTGGTGGGGATTGTGGCGTGGCGCTGCAGTGGGTGGTTTGTGGTGTTGGTGACGGGTGAGTGCTGCCCTCTAGTGACATTGTCTTCCGTGGGACTTTCAGCTCCCTCATCTGGGGGAGCACAGTCCTGGCTGAAGGCAGACAGTTTTGTCTTTCCAGAGTCTAGAGAGCTTTGGGGTCCTGTCCCCTTTTTCACACTGCTGCGCAGGATTCCTCTGTGAGGCCACACGGCCTTTTTCACCTCCCCTTCCCTCTCAGCTGTAGTCTAGGAGACCAGCTGGGAGCTGGAGTGTCAGCTCTTGTCTCTGGGCTGCTGAGTCATGGGCTGCTGTCATAGGTTAGAGAAGATGCTAGTGTTTTGTCACGACCACAGACTTTTGGGGAAAGAGATGACTGCCCCTCTGCAAGGCAGCACCTTCTGCTTCTGCCTTCTGAGAACATTTTCTCCTCCCCAGACATGCGCTCCCACTCTTCACCTCACTCCTGAATGTCGTTTGTGCCTACGACCCAGTGGGTTATGGCATTCCTTACAATCACCTGCTTTTCTCCGACTACCGCGAGCCCCTGGTGGAGGAGGCAGCCCAGGTGCTGATTGTCACTTTGGACTATGACAGCTCCACCAGTTCAAGTCCCACCGTGGACGGCACGACCACTGGCACAGCCATGGATGATGTGGATGTGAGTGACACTGGTATCTGTATTTGCTACTCTCCTGAACTCCCTGTGGTCCTCTTACACCAGCTTGCATTGAATGTTGACCTGTAGGGCCCATCACTGCTCCTCTCCTTGCAGTCTGCTATCTCTGGCCCAGTCCGGCTTCTTTCTTGTAGGTCATTAAACAGCTGTAGATGACCAAACCACTAGGTTTTGGTCACTGACTTCAGTCAGGCGCGTGTAAGTGAAAAGCCGAAAAGCCCCTTTACTCTTCACTGAGGTGCTCTGTCTCCTAAAACTGGATCCTACAGAGAGTAAATCTGAAATGAGAGGCATTAGTCCCCAGAGCCAGCGGTTACGCTTGACTTCCTGAGTAAACCTTGTTGCTAGTAAGCATGTCACTCCTTGTCTTTGAACGCAGCCTCCCGGACCAGACAATCTGTTCGTGAATTACCTCTCAAGAATACACCGAGAGGAGGTAACGTGCTCCTATCCTGAATTATTTCCGGTCTGATTTCATGTTGATTGCATTAGCCCTGGGCCCACTGCAGTCTCTTTCCTGGTCTGTCGGCAGGATTTCCAGTTCATCCTGAAAGGAGTGGCCCGCTTGTTATCAAACCCGCTGGTCCAGACCTACCTGCCAAACTCTGCCAAGAAGATTCAATTCCATCAGGAACTCCTTGTCCTCTTCTGGAAACTGTGTGACTTCAACAAGGTGTGGATCTGCTTCTTGTTGAGCTTTGCCACACCTTGCCTGTTGCCCAGAGCCTGGTGTGGCTCTGGCTGGGCTGAGGCCTGTTGAAGGGCTGTGGGCCGGTAGTTAGCAGTGACTTTGTGGTGCTCTGGTCAGCAGCACTACTCTCTGCTGGGTGGGCTGGGGGGGTCTGACTCCAAGGAGAGCTTGTGAGAGAGGCTGCGGCTCCTGAAGGTCAGTGCTTGAGGTAAATGCAGGAGCAGATGTTATAATAACTCTACAAATAACACTGGAGTTGAAGCGCTGGTGCATACGTCAGCCGTTCTGACGTTCTTGAGAGACTTAATTAGCTTGAGGCTACCTGGCCTGAGTCCTGCAGATGGTGCAGAAAACCAAATATGTTTGTGATTGTCTGAAATCCTCCCCTTTCTTCTAGAAATTCCTCTTCTTTGTGCTGAAGAGCAGCGATGTTCTGGACATCCTTGTCCCAATCTTGTATTTTCTCAATGATGCCAGAGCAGACCAGTGTAAGTTGGTTATTTTTAATATTTGGGATGATTTGTGCTTGACAGTTGAGCTAGAATGTTTTTTAAGATGCTTCCTGCCTACCACTGACGTGCGACAGGATCACGAGTGTGTGTTCCTAGCCTTCTGCAGGCATGGAGTAGAACGGTTCATTTAGCTGTGTGTTAATGTTTGTCACAAACTAGAAGCAGGACATGGTCTATACTACAACACAGGGAAGGGAGATCCTTAGCATGTGTTAACTCATTTTGAGTCCTTATGTCAAAAACTGTCCCTGATCCCATGAAGAGGGAGAAATGAACAATCTGCCTTTGCCTTGGGTGTAAATCAGGCATGACTCCATCACTGGGTAGTGGAAAGTAGTAGTCAGATATTTACTACTATGGCGATGGGTTTACATCGAGAACGTAATGAAGAAAAGCACGATATGTCCAAGACTTCACATTGTACTGTCCCCATAGACATGCTTGGGAAGGACACTGGCACTGGCAATGGAGGGAGCTCTATGTGGGATATCCCTTATCAGAATGGTCTGGTTTGTGCAGTTTTTCTTTCAGTCCCATAGTGTTTCTCCTCTCTCCTCACTGCCCTTCTGTCTTTAGGAGTCCACTGGCCTCACTGTGATGTGTGGTGGTTTTTTGTTTTGTTTTGTGTGGTTTTTTTTTTTTTTTTTTTTTTCCTGCAGCACGAGTGGGCTTGATGCACATTGGGGTTTTTATCCTCCTGCTTCTCAGTGGGGAGCGTAACTTTGGGGTTCGACTGAACAAGCCGTATTCCGTACGAGTGCCTATGGACATCCCTGTCTTCACAGGGACACATGCAGATCTGCTCATCATAGTGAGTATAGCTCCAGCAATTCTTTTCTGTACCTCTTAACTCCTGTTTCATACCTCCACAAATAATTGCCCTCCTTCCTCCTTCAATATACTCATCCTTCCTAGATTGCCAGCCCACTGAGTAGCTAGAAAGTGTGTGGGATACATCCAAGCACTGGTGGGATCTCTGCACACTCTTGACCTGAGGTGTCCGGCGGTGTGTGTATGCATGAGCCGCAATTCTGTCTGCGTGAGATGATCCAAAAGAACAGGATCCTGGATGGTGCTGGACTGGTGTCTAAAGGACTCTGGGACTGGCATGAGTGGGATTGGTGTGTGGTCTCTAGCAGACTTGATTGCAGGTGGAGAAGGCAGGAAATCTGACTGCATTGCTGGCTCTGTCCCAGGTAACCGGAGTTGTGTGGAACACGTCTGTCAGAATGGGAACACCAGTGGTATGAAGCTCAACCCTACAGCTTTGGGTTGCTGCAAGATTTCATTCATCTTTCGGTCTGTAGTGCTGCGGGCCGCAACAGTGCCCACAGACAGCTGTGTGTTTTGCAGTACCAGACTCAGGTGGCACCCTGCTGTCATGTTAGTGCTTGTTTGCCAGAGAAGAATCTCTCAGCAGCTTCTGATAAACCTCCAAAAGGAGATTCCTATTAGAAGGAGTAGGAAGAAATGTGCCCACCAGAACTGTTCTTGACGCTAGTATTTTGCTATTACCTTCCATTAATCTTATATCATCTGTGCATTTTCATTATACTGTAGGTCTTCTCTACAGGCGTGCCAGCTAGAGGTGGGAAGGCCAAGATTGGGAGTGACTGAACTGGTTGTGAGGCAGTTGAATCTTTCCATATCTAAGGGTATAGTTAAGAAAAATAGGACAAACATTTGAGTTAGAAGTTTGCACTGAAATCAAATGTGAAATGATTAGTTCTGTGGCATTTCAAGCAGCTATCATTAGGGCTTAGAGTCAAAATCCATTGGAGGTGAAGGTGTTTCTTACTTCCTGGTGGTTTATTTTTGTTTCAGGCTGCCTGTGCATTTTGGAACAGCTCACAGTCAGTTTCTGTTTGCAGTGTTGTAGAGCCCTAATCACATCCCTAAAGGATTCCTTGTAAATGAAAGCTTGTACTCCTGGAGCGCAGGTCTGCAGTGAGAGCAGCCTTCCCCACCTGTGTAATTGTGGAGTGTGCAGGGCCCTGCCTAGGAAGGAATGGTGTCAGGAAGCGATTAGTGTGGGGGTGGCACTGGTTTTGGTTGAGAGGGTGCTTTCAGTGAGGTACTGCCTTGCTCAAGAATTCCTTCTTTACCATAGGTCTTTCACAAGATCATAACCAGCGGGCATCAGCGGCTGCAGCCTCTCTTTGACTGCCTGCTCACCATCGTCGTGAACGGTAAGCGCTGTGTGCGGTGGGAAACCACAACCCGTAGAGGAGACAGCTCTGGCTGCTCTCGCTCCCCTCTCCCTGAGCTCCTACCTGTGCCCCTTAACATCGACCAGTGTCAGCGGCTGCTGCTGGAAACTGATCCCTTCCAATCCATGCTGGAGGCGGTCAGACCTGCCTGCAGGGTTACTGCCTGGGCTCAGGTGGGACAGCAGAGTCCCTGGAGCCTCTCTGGGGTGGCAGAAGGGCGTTTGCCAGAAGGCCTGGTGAGGGTGGTGGCAGTGCTGTCGCTCTCCAGCAGGGAGTGCCACCTTTCTGTGATGGCAGTGGCTTCCCTTGGGCTTAGTGAGTGTCCAGGTGGCTCCAGTTGTATAAGCTTTTCAGGAGGCACACCAGAGATGATGTTACTAGTGTAAAACTACACAAGACCCTCTAAAAGCAGAAGTGCCCGCTTTTACTAGGCAATATCTCTGTTTAACTTCTTATTTTTGAAAGTGTTTCTGTGGAACCCTGTTGGGCTCAGCTATTCCATGAGGCTTTCCCAGATGTGCAGGGTAGTAAGAGCAATATTTTTAGTGGTGTATTTATGTGAATAAATACACCTTGGTTCTTTCTCCAGCTTTCATTTGTTTGCCTTCCACAGTGTCTCCATACCTGAAGTCTCTCTCCATGGTGGCTGCTAACAAGTTACTGCATCTCCTGGAGGCTTTTTCCACCACTTGGTTCCTGTTCTCCGCTGTCCAGAACCACCATCTTGTTTTCTTCTTGCTGGAAGTTTTCAACAACATCATTCAGTACCAGTTTGATGGTAAGAGACTGACTGCTGTATTTAGTGGGTTTGCACTAGTTTGGTCCAAGAGAACATGAGATGGAAGTTCAGAGAAAGGCCAAACAGATGACAGAAGGGGAGAAGTGTAGAAACTACTACATGGAGACTTGCCTAGGGTTGAGAAGTTGGGTTAGTAGGTAATCAGTGTTGGGTCCTGACCCAGACAGGCTGGGTTAGAGCAAAATAAGATGGCAGCTAATTATCAGCATAACATAAGCCTCCTGCAGACCAGAAGATGAAGTAGGCAGGGGGAAAGGAGAAGGGAAAGTGAGCATGTAACACTGAAGTTGTGACTGGCTGGATGCTGCTGTGAAACTGCCCACGTCGCTCAACAATGTAGGTGAGGGCACAGAAGAACTTCCATCTCGTTAAACAGTTAAAAATGCCTCTCAGTTCTACTCTGTCAAGCCTCTGGAGCTGAAGACCAAACAGCCCCAAGTTCTAGCACTTGCTGCCTGTCTAAGAAATGCCTTATCCTTTCCCTCTTAAAAGCGTGAGTCTTTTATCTCAAGGGGATAATAGACTGAGGTCCCTTAACCTGCTAGGGGCTCCTATTTCTCCCTGCTCAAAATTTAATGTTTTGCTTTAAAACTGCAAATCAAGACTGGCCATTCTGCTTCCCTAATGGAAATCTTGCAAGTGGTGATTGCCAGGTCCTAAAACAGCCTTTGTGGCTGTGATTTTGTGTTTTATTTTAGGGGATGGTTTCATTCTGTTCTCTGCCACCTTGCAGACAGTAAGAATTCTGGCCTTTTGGCTTTCCTATTTCAAGCCTGTTTCTCCTCAAATGGAATGCCCCGATTTGTTTTGTGAGCTCTTTTGAAGGTGGTGGAATCTTGGATAACAATCTTTTCCTCCAAAATAGGTGCTAATATGTGGTTTAAACTCTCCTTTTCCTCAGTTGTTTGAATGTCAGTTTTGAAGCTATTTCTTGTTAGCCTTCCAGACTAGGAAGGATTTCACTGAATTTCCTGTGGATAAGAGAATATTGAGCTCTGCTCTTTCTTCCTTGTACCATTGCCTTTGTGGGTGGAAGCATGGCTCTCTGAGCTTGCGGCGTCTCCACAATCGTGCTTCATGTACCCAGTGAGCTGTGCTGTATTGGTAGAGCTCTTTAAGTCTTCCTTTTCTGCTCATTTTGTTGCTGTGATTCCCAGGGAACTCAAATTTGGTCTATGCTGTTATCCGCAAGCGGAATGTATTTCACCAGCTGGCCAACTTACCCACGGACTCACAGTCCATCCAGAAAGGTCTGCAGCGCAAGAAGAAAACTCCCGAGCCTATTTCTCGCACCAACTCCCAGGATGGGGTCTCCATGGAAGGATCACGTCCTGCTGCCCCTGCTGAACCAGGGACGCTGAAGACAAGTTTGGTGGCTACTCCAGGTCAGCTTTAGTTTTAACAGGAGAGAGGTTTGTTTTCTCTGCGAGATATGGTGTGGGCTCACCCTTTCACTGGGTGTGGGAGAGATTAAGAGTTTACATCTGTGAATAACTTACTGCCTCTCTGTCTCAGTTTCAGATCAGTTTGCCCAAGCTGATGACAAACAAGTTAAAGTAAACTGCCTTTAGTTTCTATCCTCTCAGACTTAGTGTCCACGTGGCCATTTGTCCTAATCTTGACCTCTTGGCTCAGTTTAATTATACCCATGTGAACTTGTGTTCCTCTTACATGAGGGAGCGTTTTCCTAGAGACAGACTCACTCCTCTGGGGTGATGAGATCAAGGCTAGATCTTGCTTCTTCTGGGGAAAGGAGAACATTTCATATGCTGGCAGATGCGTAGGGTCTGTGCATGGTAGGGCAGAGAAGAACCCCCTGCTTTTAAGCGTATTTAATTCACTTGTGTTTCTGAGCATTTTCTCTTTTAAACACAGGAATTGACAAGCTCACAGAGAAGTCACAGGTATCAGAGGATGGGACCATGCGTTCGCTGGAGCCAGAGTCTTCACAGCCTCCCCCAGAGGGTAACCTGCCCTCAGCTGTGAGTGATGGGGAGCCCTGGAGCGGGGTAAGGCCAGACATTCTGGTGCGTAGGGAAGGTGTAGGGCTTGGAGTGGTATGAAATAAAACTGGGGACTTTAGGAGAGGTCTGGTTGGCCCTCTGAAGAAAGACATCATATTAGAGGCAATATGCACACGCGCGCAGTGCTGGAAAACACCATGGTACTGTTGCATCATCTTGGGTGTTTCATGTTTGTCCTAGTGACACAAGAGCTAGGACACTAGAGGAGTGAGCTTTCTCCACCTTGAAAGCAACTGATAGAGCAGCAAGTGCGTAATTGGAAAGGGACGTATTCCTGATCCAGAAGCTTTTAACTAGGTTCTAACTGCTGCTTCTTTTTCCTCTCCTTCCTTTCTGGGATGGAGAACTCTACCAGAATCTTTTGGATAAGCTGGTATTGTGAAAAATGTGTTCCCATGAGGGCCTGGCTGAGATGCTGCCCTCAAAGTGGTGGCTGATTGGCCATGCAGATGATACAGAGGCTTTGCAGTCTGTGAATCAAGGCTGCGCTGGCCTCCTAGGCCTCTGGTGGCAATGTCAGCCTTCTGGCATTTGCTAGTTTTCCCCATCAAGTTATAAACCAGCCGTCTTCCAAATTCAGTGGAGCAGCAGTCTTTTATTGCTCTCTGACTCAGTCCATGTCCTTTCCTGGCCAGTGTCAAAAACCTCCAGGCTGTCTTGTAGGAAGTGTATTACGAGGGCTGTCCTGCACACCCTTTCTTCCTTCAGCAAGGCTGCATTTGTACACCTAGCGCTGCTTCATGCTCTGCCTAAGCATTTACTGATCACAGAGCCATTTCATTGCAGTGAGAACACCGCATCCACTCGCACGGGGAGGCATGGCTGCACTGAGGTGAAAGGCATAGCATTCACAGCTTTTTTTTTTTTTTTCCCCTCTTACTTTTCTCTGGAATGGCCAAATTGACACATCAGCTCTTGCCAGGTGTGGAGCAAACTGGGCAGGAGGCGATGAGCTGGGATGAGGTGATGTGTTTTAGCACGGGCTGCTATAGACCGTAGTGGTGCTACAAGAATCTTTCAGTCTGTTTTGCTCTTGACATGCTTTTGGCTGAGACAGTACTGCAGAATCGGGGTGCAAACGGGGGATGCTTGCAAAGGCATCGCAATCTAGTGGAGCAGGCTGAGGACTCCCATACTCTACCCTTATGTCCTGACCCTCTCTGCTTGTTCCGCGTACGTGTTTGAGCCTGTGGGCCTTTGGTCTCAGACAGATGGTTCCCCATTAGCTGCCCCACCTGGCTTCAGCAATGTTATTTGCATGTCAGAATGTTTGTGGGTGGGGGCCAAAAAGCAGACAGGAGGTGAAGGGCAGTAAAGCACTGGGTGTGGGATATGCTGTGGGGAGAATTGTGACTGCTATCGCATGGCGCTTCAGGTAGCACACACCTGTCTCCAGGGATTGTGGTGTTTCAGACTGTCTGAATGTTGTCATCTTTCTGTGTTCCAACCTACTGACTTAAGATAAATGAATTAAGAGGTACTGGATACGTTTTAGGATACCCACCCTTATGACTGATTTAATTTCCTTCCTTTATCTGTTGTAATATTCTCCTCTTATCAGTCATAACCATTTCAAAAGTGTCTCATGAAATGTTCGATGGCCTTCATATTTCAGTGTAATTCCATCTTACCTCTCCTAAATGTGTCAGCTGGCTGCCAGCATTTGGATGGCAGCTGTGAGGGAGGAAGGGCTGTGGGAGAATGAGGAGGAAAGAGGAAGAAGGTGGGGTCATCCGAAGGAAATTAGGGTTTTTTTATGTTTTTATGAATGTTATTTTTAGAAGCTTGAGGAGGACACTTTACTGAAGCTGAACAGGCTGAATGATAAGAATGTAGCTGCAAACATTGCAAAATAATATTGCTGTTAAGGCTTTGAATAAATTGGAATGAACAGAATTCCCAAATATCTTGGGACCGGTTCTGCTTATCCTTCCTGGCCTTCCCTGGTACCAGATGAAGGCCCATGGTCAGCAGGATGTATTAAGCACACAATTAATTCTGTTGCCAAGAGAGATCTTTGCTTAGAACTTGCAGAAGAAAGGTTTTCATCTTCCAGCAGCCCATGAAACATAATCATGCATCATGAGATCTCTGTGTCCAGCAGCTGGCTCGAGCTGTTCCCCAGTCAGAAAGGGACTGGTACGGCACTGTCAGCGTCCAGTGGATTGCAGCACAGCTCTGTCCCAGGCCTGCTGGTTGCAAAGGTGACGTGTGAATGAGTCCATGCATGTGGAGGTGCAGGATGGCTGTTGGAAGGAAGCGCTGTTCTCATTTGTTTTGTAGAAAAGTCAGCTCTAGGTTGTAGAAATGAATGGTCAGGGTGCATTACAAAAGGGAAAAAGCCTCTCCATTTTTACCTTGTGCAGACATTAATAGTGATTTTAAAGAGTTATTTCCTTACCACCGTGAATATTTTGAGCTTTCCTTGGCAGACTTCTAAAGCTAGGGTGACAGTAATGTCTTCAGTATAAGAGAATTTAAAAGAGAATGATGGCGAGAAAAATAGTGAGAGAATTTGGTCTTGGACTTCTGATCAGAGCTTTCCAAAAAGTGACTAGTGTTGGTGTTTGTATCTGGGGGTATGAGTGTATTGTTCCTTAAGAGGCAGGGATTGTTTAGGTAGGAGCTGCTCGCAGCCCACCCTCGGAAAAATGCTGTTTAAGATAGTCCAGGATGGGCACCAAAAATCGCAGAGATACTCAGTAGACAGAGTTCTGAAAAGCTGTGGCCTTTAGCTGTTTAGTCTCTGTGCTAAAGAAAGAAGCATTCCTGAACAGTCTTTTGTTAGTCCCGTTTTAACTCTCCCACCGTGAATTGTTCCAACAGAGTGTCAGCAGCAGTGACTGGACTTGTGACCTTGCCACAGGGTCCTACAACTTAACACCATCAAATATTGCCCCTCACTGGGTCAAAGCAGTTTCAATGAATGAAGGTCTGGTAGGGACAGGCTGAGACGTTTTTTACCAGCTAGGGGAAAGTCAGCAGAAAATGGGTTCTATTTCTTGCTCTAGTGATTCGCTTTTTGATTAGTTTTGTTGTTTTTTTTTTTTTTAAATAATGTTTATTGATAGGAAGCATCACATCCCCGACGAGATCGAAGGCGTCTCTCTAGTGCATCCTCCAGTGGACAGTGGACCCCAACTCCTGACTGGGTAAGGAAATCCGGACTGAGGAAATAAATAATGAGGAAAAGAGTTGTGTCAGAAATGCTTTCCTTACCCCCCACCCCAAAGCAGAGACTCCTTCAGAGCAGAATTTCCCCATGGGGAATGTCTTTGACGTGTGATCAAACCTCCAGTAGTAACTACCATCTGCAAAGAAGTATTTTGTTTTACCTGTTTTAAATATTGGGCTAGTTTCATTGAGTGGCTCATAATTCTAGCGCTCCAGGCTTTATTGTACTGCTGTTATGCACTCAGTTCATCCACTGCCATCGTGGGTTTTGTAAACATCATTTGCTGTAGAGATAATGGAGATAACTGTAGAAAACTACTAATGCAGTGCACTAATTTCCCTGCGGGCTTTCATATTTACAGGTGATGTCTTGGAAGTCAAAGCTTCCCCTGCAGACAATCATGCGGCTCTTACAGGTGCTGGTCCCTCAGGTGGAGAAGATCTGCATTGACAAGTAAGTACATTTTTGAAGAGAAAGGGCTGTGCAGTGTGTAAAGAGCTCTGTGAGGTTGGCAGAGTTTTATGAATTTGGAGGGCATCTAGGGGAAACCTTGTAAAGTATAATTGAAAGCGTTACAGTCTCAGCAGAGGAGATATTATTTTGTTTGCCAAGCTTCTTGTTTGTCTGATCCCTTTTTAACTCTTTTTTTCAGTTTCAGAGGAGAGAGTGTGTGTTCTTCGTGGCCACGGTCACTGACTCTATGTTTGTTCAGACTGAAACTTTGTGCTGCTGTTTTGGGGGCATCTATGGGACATGCTAAGGATGTTCCTGATCTGTCTCTTTGCAGGGGTCTCACTGATGAATCTGAGATCCTCAAGTTCTTGCAGCATGGCACACTGGTGGGGCTGCTACCTGTCCCTCACCCCATCCTCATTCGCAAGTACCAGGCTAACTCGGGCACTGCCATGTGGTTCCGGACCTACATGTGGGGAGTTATTTATTTGAGGTAAACCAGCTGGGTGCAGTCTGACTTTTTCTTTTCCAAACTTTCTGGGGCCTGTAAAGAGAATTGCATGCACTCTGCCAGCTCTGGATTGTCTCATATTTACAGGAAAGAAAGGTGGTGTTCCCTTGGAAGAGACGTTGAGCAGGAGACATGAAGGGAGTTGTTCTGGGAGTGCTGCTTGTTTGGGAACTGCCAGCTTTTCTGTTCCCTGCTGATGCTTAGAGGGGATGGTGCAGAGATTTCACGCAAAGCTCTGGTTTTGTGGGGCATTGTAGATATTGTCATCCCTTTCAGGCCCATTGTCTCTCAGCCAGTGATTTTCTCTTTTGCAAAGTTGAAGGCATTCCGTATAGCCGTCTCCTGTAATCTTGGCTCTGAAATTTGAATTCCATGTACCTGGCCACAGGGAGTAAAGTGGATCTTGTCTTTCTCTCACAGGAATGTGGATCCCCCTATCTGGTATGACACAGATGTGAAGCTGTTTGAAATTCAGCGGGTCTAAGAGAGCACTTACCTCTACTAAGAGAAACACACTGGATCTAAGGACTGCTGTGTGCCGCTTCGTCACAGCTATTCCTGCGTTTCATATCCAGCTGAGAGACCAAAAGGACAATCACTTCATTTACCTCCCTGTCATTTAAAGCTTTAATTGGGACCTGCTTGGACATCCCTCCCCCCAGCTCACTTCTCTTCCCTCACCCTTCACCATGAAACTTGAGTGAAAGATGTCTAAGGGATTGTCCATTGTTGTGGTTGCACTAGAAATCAGACTGTTCTTAGCTCTTCTGTTCCTCTTTTGCTCCTGGTTGTGGTTTGGAAACCAATCTGACCCTGTCCTTGCCCTGGTCAGAGTCAGTGTTTAATTGAAAAAGACTAGCTGTACATTGGGTGCAAGGGAGAAGCTGCTATTCCTGCACAAGATGGGGTTTGGAAACTGCAGTTGCTTTCATGTGGCTCCATAAAGTTTCCGGAGCATCCCTTCTGGCTGCAGGTGTCTCCCTGGTGTCTCAGTTGCATATTGGTAGGGAAGTCTTTCACATCCAAATGAAAGTTGCTGAAGGAAAACTCTGTGTCTCAGTTACAAATCTCCCTTCTCCTTTACTGGAAAGCTGCTTAAGAAGTTTTGTAGTAGCTGGTGCTTTGGTGTGGCATGATAAGTTTTTCCTTGGCTTCCAGGCCCAGCAGCCTGACCTTCATGGTGGGCTGTTGCAATGAGTGTGTGTTACTTTGGAAAGCCCTGCTTAATCCATGTGGGCACACAGGGAGGAAGGGACTGGCTCAGTGAGATTAAGGAGAAGAGATGTGACTGTTAAACTCCCTTAGTCTTCTGTTGGCTGCAAGGACAGTGTCACCTGGGTTTGAAAGGGACCATATCGTTCCATCTGTGCCTGGCAGGCTGATGCAGTGCAGGGAGTGGAAGGGTCTTTTGCACACTACTGCCTAAGGCAGGGGATTGAGGAAGGCACTCAGGGAAGTTGTAGGAGGAATTTGGAAGTTGTAGGAGGAAAAGCATCTCCATGTCACTGGGGAGCAGAGTGTTCTGAGGCAAAGTTCGATTCTTCAGGGCATTTTGCTAGTGGCCGAGTTATCAGATCTTGAATGTATTGGGTCCCAAGCAAGCTGGGAAGCTGGAATTAGAATTGGTGGGAGACCTGCTGTTGCTGGCTTGGGGGTTGCGCATTGGCAGGTGGAGACATCCTGGGGTTTGAGTTGGATTTTATGTTCTGCTGGGAGGGGCTGCTATTTTAGACCTGCGTGGTCTTTGGACAATGGAATGTGAGGGGTCCTGTCATGAACTAAGACCTTTCCCTCTCCACCAAAGCATAGTCCTTGGTGCTCTGGTGTTCAGACTCTCAGGAAGATCACTAGCCATGAGCTGTTTGCTACAGTTTAGAACCAGTGAAATCACTCCATGGAAACTGGTCTCGCACGTTAAAGTAAGGGGACATGTATGGCACACTCTTCTGTGTCTGTAACCCGTGCCGAAGTTTTGAAGCTAAAGCAATAGCGACATGACCATCTTCTCCTAGAGAGAGTGCTGTGCTAGTCTATTGCTGGCTTGTAGTCAGGTAATTTCCTCCTTTGGGTGCTGAAAGGGGACTGGAGTCCCAGGCCAGCTCAAAGCTGAGATAAAGCCTAAGGGGTTTTCTGAAGGATAAGAAATATGTGAAATAAAGAGAGATTTATTCCCCCACCCACCCTCCATCTCCAACCCACTTTGCCATCTATCACTACTGCCATCCTGACCCCATCTCTGTTCGGATGTAAACAGGGTGAGGTCTCTTTTACCTGGAATCTCTCTCGTATATAAGAATGTGATTTGGTGGGGCCAGCCTCTGATTGTATGGCACTTGCACCTCACAGCTGGAATGGGGCATCCTGCGTCCCATGCGCTTGCCTCTTCCCTCCCATGGATCTGCTGGTTCTCATGATCTCTTCCATCCTCTCTTTTCTGCTTTGTTTCTTTGTGAATTTCTCTGGAAAATTTTTGTTTGTTTCTTGGTGTTTGGAGTCTGATCCTTGTTCTGTGGAAATCAACTTGCACTGTAAACTATTTGCTTACTTACAGAGAGAAAGATAAAGATTATCTGAAACACGCAGTTGGTTGCTTATTTTTTTTTCCCCAGAGAGGTTTATAATCTTGTTTATCTTGTGCTGGAGTGATCTGTGCTACTAGGAGACCGTGTGCTGGCTTCCTCTGCAGTGTGTGGATTTTTTTTGTAATCAGAAATGAAGATTGAACTCTGGAAATCAAGGCTGAATTTTGTGGTTTTGGCCATTTCTGTGCTTACATCATGAGGCACCATCCAAGGTAACTGCCTCAAAGGGTACAGAAGAGGACCTAGATCAAACAGGATCAAGTCTCTTGACTTTGTGAATCATGTACTAACACCTTTGTGTAGTTGAGACCCATAAAACAGGCACCCTGGCCCTGGGAGAGCTCTGGAAGTCATTCACGGATGGCAGATGACAAAGGAGCAGGTGGGCCACTGACATGTGGTGGCTGTGTTGGATTCAGGAGTCACGGCTACCTCGCTTCTCACTAGGCTTTCGGAGTGCTGTCCCCAGCCCCGCTGTCAGCCTTGTGAAGGGCCTGAAGGCAGTTTTAATTTCATGCAAACTGTATTCATGGTTTTATCCCTCCTGGGGGTAGATGCAAATCAGTCCAGAGCTTGAGTCACGTAGAACTAGATCCCTCTGAAGTGAAAGGGTTGAAACTTTGGACCCCATGTTTCTCTTTGGCCCGGAAGAGTGCTTTTATTGTTGCTGGTTGTGGGATTTCTTAACCGTTGTCTGCAGTGTTAGAACTGGGTGTTTTTAGAAAAGGACATAGAGGGCCTTCACCACTTACCTGATTTATGGTGGCTTTGTGTAAGAGTTGGAGGGGGTGGGCTTCATTCCTGTTTGTGCCGAATACAATCATGTATTCGGGTAGTCCATCCTGTTTACCAGCAAGAAATCACAAGCTGACTTTGCTTTCGGTCCATACTTGTGTGTAGTATCCATGTGACTTAGTATTTATAGCTCAGTGGGAGACCTCCAAAGTCACCTGCTCCGTGGAATCTGAGTAACTTAAACCGTGTTTATCTATTATATTGCAGATAAAATCCCGGTCATGGATTTGCCCACGAAGTACATCATTGCATGTACCCAGGCTGTCAGTAACTAAGAAGAAGATTTGAGATCCTGTTCATCATTTAAAAGGGCCAGACCTTGGCATGTATTTCCTGTAGATCCCTTGGGACAAACTGTGAAATGAGAATAATAATTAACTTTATTGGAGCCTAATTTATCCAGCTGTTATTTCTCATGACATATTTCTGTTGACACAGGCCTAAGTAAAAACACTTACTGGGCAAAGTTCATGCTTGTGCAGTCATTCTCACTTAGTTTCACAGAAAGGTGCTATCATTGCCTGAATGCTGAATCCTTAGGAGAGTGGGATGTGCGTGGTCAGGAGTTTCTAGCTCTCGGCAGCGTTACTGTCTTGAGAGAGTTTGTTTTTCTATGGGATCACCAAAAAGCCCCATAAATAGGCTTCTTCCCACACTGCTTCTGGGATTGATTTATAGAGGAACAGAAGCAATAATATAGGGTTTTTTTTACTGTGTCTTTTGTACCGTGCTACTTTGGCCTTGGTTAAGAGTCATGAAAGATTTTGATAGCAACAAATGGAATGATTGTATAACAAGGCTCGCCCTTAAACCTCATATAACCTCTGAACCCAAGAGTGGTGTATGTCAATGGCAGTTGGTTTTGAATCTGGTCTTTGGTGAGTGCAGAGCAAACCCAGAAATTTCACAAGATACACGTGAAAATTCAATCTCTCTTTATTTCCATTCATCAGGCTTTGTATTTGGGACCCATAGTCACAAGCCCCCTGCTCTCTCATGTGCTTTCAAAGCAAGCGTCTCCTATGGAACAAGTACAAATGGGTCTTTGATCAGGCACCACGCTGTGCAACTATTCCCTTACGCGCAGCGCACCTTGTGAAATGTTTGTGGATGTGCAAAGCAGCAGTGAGGATCAAAGTGTTGGGGTAGGGAGGGATTCACTGTAGTATTTGTCAGTAGCTCTTTTTGTGACCTAGCTCTGCACGCAAGGGTGGACCTTTGCTAGTACACGCTGGTGATAACGCCATGCACAAGTAGCATCAAGTAAAGACCAGCCATGGTATTTCTCTAGTGCTTCTCACTTGAGGCTCTGTGAGTGCCTGTAAGGAGAAATAGCATTTATTCTCAGTAAGGCAAGGTAATGCTATATCTTCTGTTTTCAATAATGGGAAAAGGTATACTGAACCAGTGCAGGTCTGAAGGCCTGTCCTGCTCTTCAGTACTGAGAGCTGCAAGAGTTTGGCACTTCAGTGGGGCTGGGTCCTACGGGACTCGTGTGAGTAGGTGTGCCAGATGTCAGCACTGGGAACAAATGGAAACAGCCCCTGTTCTGACCATTACAGCAGCTACCAGCATGATCACCCTTCTGAAAATGATACAAAAGGCGTATGTTTGGTTTGTTTCTGAATGACTGTGGGTTTATGTGCTTCTGCTGTGGCTGGTACTGATATGTCTCTTCTGTGCTGCAGGAGGGTGGGTTGGTGAGCGGTGGTGGGGCTGGTGGTCCTTGACTGTGGATTTTTGAAGTTCTGTGGAGTGTAGGTTAGTCTCTGTTGCTTCTGTTGAAGGCTGCTCTTGCATTCTTTCATCTGGGGGATTTCAATAGGAGCTGGTAAAGTCCCACTTACTACCATAGAGCATCCACTGGCAGACTACTGAAAAGTACCAGCATCCTTCCTTAGAGCAGTAAGACAGTTTGTTTGTGGGCTTTGAGTCTATTCTCTATGGAGAAAAAATGGTAATATAAATCAACCTCCTTTTCTTCTGAAACTCAGGGAGGTGTTGTGCAAGGAGAAGTCAAAGCAGAATCTGGAAGGAAAAAGCTTAAAAGCTTCCACGTGCATATCTGCTGCTTACTGCATCTTTGTTCAGCATCATGGTTTCGCCCCAGCCTCTGGGGTGGGGAGTCAGCTTGGTTCAGGCTGTGATGTAGACCTCCAGGAGCCCCCCAACGGAGTGCATTCGGTAGAACACACCCAGCGGGAGGCCAAAGTTCACAATCGCAAACCAGGTAGAGTAGCCATAAAATGACTTTTCCAGTCCATTCTCGAAGACAGGGTGAGCCCCGAATGTGGGCATGACCCAGAGCTAAAGAGGTGTAAAAGAAAAAGAACAGAAGTCAGAGGATGACAAACTGTCTCCTACCTGCACTCGAATCTCAGCACTGGCTCAAGTGATTGTAGGAATATTTCAGGAGTATCAGAGGAGTCTCCCTGCCAGGGAAGAGAAGGAAAATCCCCTAGTTATGCTGCTGACTCCTTGCTGTAAGTCAAATCCTGTTGAATTCCTGGTAACCTAATGATAGCCTCATTCTGCCCCAGGCAGCTTCATCTTTCTACAGGATTTCACTGTTTCCTTGGCCAATTTGTCTTCACTGGATTAAGGCTGCATCAAAGATCCATGTTGATTCAAGATCCCAGAGCACAGTGTACTTTACTGGGTGAGTTTCAATCCTGGAGACTCATGCTTACAAAGACTCACTGCTGCTGCCTCATGTTTCTCCACCTATCTCATGAAACACCCATAATGAGTTTGATAATTTTTTCAGAGGCTAAAATTTTGTCATGGAAGGATTTATTAGCTGTCTCCTTCCTGCACCCAGGAGACCTAGCCATATTTGACTCTTAAGTTAAAAAAAAAAAAAAAAAGACCTTATGAAGACCTAATTATGGAAGTGGAGTATTAACAGCAAAAACAGTCTTGATTTGCCTCACCAGTAGTTTGAAACATGGTAGGTAAAGGTGTCTCGTCTGGAATAGCATCCAAAGAAAAAGACAAGGAGAGCATGTCTGTATCACAGGTCATGATGGCTTAGCCAAGCTGTGGTGTAGAAAAGAGAGTAATACTTACTATGATATTGCACAAAACCAAGAAGAATGAGATCTCCCTTAATGCTCTTCTCTTCCAGCTCAGGTGAGAATAACTATGGATATAGGACAGAGAAACTTTCCGGATCTCCTGTCCCAGCTCCAGCATGTTCACTCCTCTCTGATCATAGGCTTCATGATTCTGCCCTTCTTTCATTTCTTCCTCTTTGTCAGGAGGCATCTGTGTGTGCTCCTGGTTGCTGCTTGTTGTGGTTTCCTCCTCACCAGGTAGCTCTGAAGCCGCTGCTTGGTCCTTAGCATGTTCTGCATGTGTGGCCTCACTCGCTGCTACAAAGGGCTGTCGGTGAAGCCCATCAATGATGAAGACATTTTGGGTGATGCTCTGAAAGATGAGGAGGACAGAATGGGACAGGATGAGACTGTTCAACAGGTCCCTGGGGTTAGTGGCCACAATGGCAACAATAGAGAAGTAGGACATGCCGATTTGGCCAAGGGCTGCCCCCATCAACAGGATCACGTCCAGGCTGCGGGTTGGGTTCTTCAGCGTGTCCAGCTCCTTTTTTTCTAAGGCATGGATGATTGTTCCAATCACTGCGCCCACACTCATCAGGGGCAAAAGCACAATGTAGTAGGAATAATAGATCACGAAGGCCTGGCGGCTGGGGACTGAGCTGGTGGCCTGGATCTGGTACATCATAAAGACACAGATCCCGATGATTACAGCAATGGTGCCCAGCAGTGGCCCAAAGACCACCCCCTGGAGCCTGAACCTGGGCTTGATGTGAGGGACATGGTGGTCACTGATGCGTCTCCCCACGTTCTTCCACATGACGTACAGCACGGAGCAGCAGACGAGGCAGTACTCGGTGTTGAAGGGGTAGAGCAGGATGTAGCCCTTCTGGAAGACTTTGCAGATGGTTGTGTTTGGGCACGTGCACGAGGCAGTCTCATTGCCTGGAGCATGAGAAGAGGAAGGCAACAATTAAGAGGGACATGGCCTGGATTTCATGGCTATCTTTGGGAGTTCCTTGTGTGCAGACACAACATCTGTCTCTGTGTATCTCAGAAACAGTGATCAGTAGGAAGTTAAGTGATTACCACTTGGTCCTCAAGGCTGCGAGGATTTAGAATAACAGAGTTTAGCAAATGTCTTTTTCTCAAATACATAGTGCTGCTTCTGGTCAACGCCATAGGTGCTGGATGAGAGAGACATCCCTTCCTTCACAGTGAAGCCCCCTCTGTCTCTCCCTAGAAGTCATCTATGGCAGCCTAACACAAATAGGGATGTGAAAAAGGAGCCTTGCCTTCAAATCGCTGCTCCACCTCACGCAGCTGAGACTCGATCTCCACGTGAATGGTGTCGTTGGTCACGGCCAAGAGCCAGAGGAGGAGGTTAGTGGCTATGGTCAACATCAGCCCACACCTGGGAGAAGAGAAAGGCAGTTCTACAGTATGTTGCCTGGTGGAGAATGTTTGTGACCTGGCTGTGTGTCCACCTGCCATGTGGTGCTGCCCTTTTTCTTGCTTACTCATGCGCAGATGGGTGCAAACACAGTGCATTTGTGCCTGTTCTGCGTGTGGGCGTTGGTGCGTGATTTTGCACACCTGAATACAGCTGAATACACTCCCGTTTGGGCATTTGCAAAGGAGCAGGGCAGACAATGCCAGGCTTGCTGGTGAAACTGGCCTAAGTCTGGGCGCAGTTGGGGGAGGAAAGGCTGAGACATCTCCCAGTGATAGGAATGGGGAGGCCGCCCACCCTCATCCCCTAGTCCCTGAATTGATCCCTGAGCCATGCAGCAGGAAGGTGTTTGGGGTTAGGAGGAAGCAACAAGCTTTGCAGCAGTCCAAGGCACAAGTGAAAACCGAAGGGAGCTGGTGAGCTCAGGTCAATGGAAGGAGCATGAGTCTGGTCAAGTCATAGCCTGGTTCTTGTGTGATGCACGATATGGAGAGTCTGCTAAGATCAGCTGAAGACAGCTCTAGCGGGAATAAGGGAGATTGTAGACAGAAAGGAAGTTTCTTTAGAGAAGTAGAAGGCAGTTTTTCCCCTTTTTGTACCTGGTGAAGTTGTGCTGGACTTGAATGCAGTCCTTAGAGTGATGCCACAGAAAAAAAGCCTGCAAATCGATCACAATAAGGACATGAGCAGGGTGCAGCTGGCAGCCTGCCGCACGCGCGGTGGAAATGGATAGGCAGGCGAGAAGGCATGTGTCCAAGTGGGAGCAAACCTGCCTCTGTGTGTGGTACAGGGGTATGTGTGTACCTGCGTGTCAGTGTTGGGCATGTCCTGGCACCCTTAGGTGACTGCAGCATGTGTGTGCCTGCACCTAATGCAGGTCTAGGAGATCTGCTTTTCTCTGTCTTGTATAAACATGGGTGTTTGCTGTTAAGATGGGAGCTAGTTTACTTTTCAAATACGCCTTTGGGTCTGGAAAGAAGAGAGTTGGTATCAGAGTAACAAGTTGCAAACGGTGTGGGACACTTGTCTGCAAAGGATTTTGTTGGGGGGCTGCATTAGCAAATAGAGAGAGAGACGTCTCGCCAAACATCGCACTGACAAAACCTGAAATTTCCCCTCCTCTCTCCCTACTTTGATGCTTCAGAACAAACTCTTCTGGACCCTACAGTATGTCAGGTATTGCTAGAGGGACTTCTTTGTAAATCTTACTACTTCATCTCTCCGTCTGGCACATCAGGAGTGTGGATGGGTGGTATTTGAAATGGTGTGAGATACTTTAATGCTCATGAGAATGCCTCGTGCACTTGTGCACATGAGAATGCCTTTTCCAAGTCTCCCCACTCCTCCCACCCCTCGGGCTCCCAGGAATGGGACAGAGAGAACAAGCGAGCTTTCGGAGGGTAACGTACAGTACCTGGGTCAAAATAAAAAAGATTTCAATGCTGGGGAACACAATTTCCACCCTGGATTTGCACTGGATGAGAATTGCGCTGTAGCCGATCTGAAACACGTTCAGGAGGATGCTGAAACTGGCGAACAGCAGCACTGACCCTGGGCAAACAGCAAAAGCAGCAGTAAATAAACAAAGATGTGTCTGTGGAGCATCTGAGGCTCGCTGGGGACTGGAGACCTTATGCTGCTTGGATTTGGGTGGAGCTGGAGGCCTTTCCATTTAAAAGTCTCACGATTTTGAGAGAGGGGGACAAAGGGGAGCCTGATTCCTGAAGACCATGTGCTAATTAGAAACTCCGTAATAGACCAGAAGCAGGGCTGCTTGGAGAACTTTAATTTCACAAAGTGGGTTAACTACTGATGGGAAATCTCCCAGGAAAGCCTGGTTGTCACTGGGATGTGACTCACTGGCCAGGAATCTTCCCCTGGAAACAGGACTGCTCTGATGTTACACAAGGACAAGGGTGGCATGGGGCCACTGACGCCTTGGAGGGTAAACACGGTGGTTCTCCTCTTTGCAAAGTGGCCATGCCTGAAACCTTCCCTACGTCTCTCCCACTGTGCTTTGCTGGGAGATGCCTGGGTTCAGCTTTAGGAAGGGACTGCAGAGTGAGGTTGCATTGGAGGCTGAAGGGGAGCCAAGTTCAAGACTTTCCTGGCTGCTCTAGTTCCTCTCTGTGGTGTCATCCACTACGCCCTTCTCTTCCCCAAGCCTTGCACCACAAGCTAACTACGTCTCCTGTGGCTTCTAGCTCTTTTAATAGTGGGGGAGTGACTTCCTTATCTTCTCTATCAAGCACTGAGAAGAAGGGGAAAGGCTTGAGATAATAAATAAAAGTAGAACTCACCCCGAATCCAGATTGGCCCAGCGTGGGAATCCCGGTACAGCACTGCGTGCGGCTGCCGACTGGTGCCCAGCAGGTAGTAGATGATCCAGCACAGGCACAAGACTTTGAGGATGGAAAGCAGGATCCAGACGTCTGCCAGTGTGATGGCCACATGGTTGAAAATCATACTGCTGATGAAGGCGCTGCCCAGAAACACCACATTCATGGCCAGCAGCCCTGAGAAGAGCTGCCCAGCTTTCTGAGCTTGCCTGTCCCTCTGCTGCACTGAAGAGCAGTGACGGTACAGCCAGAACTTCTCATAGTGGATCGTGGAGGTGTCTGGTGGGGCTGAGGCTGGCCTGCGCTTGCAGTGATGGCAGGGCTTTTGCTTTGAGACTTTGTTGCCTGGCATGGCTCATCTGCCTGGGGGTCACCTGCCACGTTGAACAAAGGGGAGGTTAAAACTAAAAAGGATGGTGGGGGGGCATGCCGAGAGGTGCTCTGTTGTAAAAGCCACTTGTGTGGTGGCCTCCCTTGCTTGCTTTGCAGCTTCCCCTTCCCTCTCCAGAAGCTGGATGAAGGGGAAAAGAGATTGGTGTTTAGCCCAGGTTGGGTATTGAATTTCCCAGTTGGATAGTCATTGCGGGGCACTGGGAAAAGGTCGTTCTGCCAAAGGCTGTCCAGAGACATCTGCATTAAAACAGGTATTTGATGTCTCTGCCCTGCCCCACCAGTACTTGGAGCTGTTGGGACCGGAGGTGACCAAATTGTTCCCATCCTCACCTTTCACACCTCCTCTGCGTAGAGCCTTGGATTCAGGTTTCCTCCTTTCCCTTTGTTGCTGTAAAGATTAGGTATAAATAGAGAGCAAGCTCAGACCTGCTCTAAAATTAAGAGCTGTTTGATTTTGGTTGATGGGTCCACCCCCTTCCTTGTGTTTTGGGGCTGTGAGAGTTACCACCACACTCCTCGTATGATTGCACAAATTGTGGTAGAGCTGGAGAGAATGAAAGAAAGTCTGTAAGTTTTGATCTAAGTTGCTGGGAAAAGATGCAGCCTCCCACCCAGGAGGGCTGAGAATGGGACAGAGTTAACACCTGGGGTTTTTTTTGTGGGTTTTTTGTGGTTTTTTTCTTTTTTTTTTTTTTTTTTTTTCCTTCTTGTAGCACAGAGGAAAAAGCACAGAGCTGTGAGCACTCTGACACGGAGGAGCTTGAGGAATTTGCCCAGATGGACAGCCAGAACCTGGGAGCTTTTCTATCTAGTTTTTGGAGAAATCTCAGTAGGACTGTATTGCCCATGCGAGAGGAATCTCCTTCCTCACGTACAGCAATCAGGCAAGCTCAGCTTCTCTGTAGATTCGGTAAATGCAAAGGTGCTTTCGCTCCAGGGAGTGACTCTGGCTGCGGTGGGGGTGGCTGGAGTGAAAGCAAATCCTTGAGATGTGTTTGAGGGTCAGGGGAATTATATGTAGTTGTCTTGGGGCTTTGGGGGAGAAGTTGTCTGAGAAGGGGTTGGAATTTCAGTGCTTTCCCTTGCCTTTGCACGTGCACTGAGGTGCTCTGTCTCTCTTTGTCTCCAGGGATTCGGTGCGCTTCTGTTAGTGGAGATTGATCCTAAACTCTTCTCCATTTGGCTCCAAAACTCTCCTAACTTAGTAGCGCAGGAGCAAATGCCCACGCCTCACCTAGGGCCATAACTACTCTGCTTTGGGGTCAGGGGAGGGAAGGGAGAGGCCATTAAATCAGAAGGAACAGATGGAAATGCACCCGGGCTGCATCAGGAGGTACCCAAGCTGTCCACAGCAGCTGCTGCCATGGACCCAACCTCTTCACCCCACCACCGTGTGCGGCTGAGAGCAGCCGAGCCCCAGCCCTTACCTCCCTGCAGCCTCCTGCTGCCAGATGAGTGGGAGAAGCTGCCGGTGCCGCCTCGGTTACAGCCGATGTTAAACCCACTTGCTGGAGTGCCACCAGGATGCACGGCGAGTCTTTCCAAGGGACCAAGACGTAGGCAGAAGCTGTCAGGGCTGCTCCCCGCTGAATGCGGCCTCTGCTCTCAGCCCATTGATTTTTTCCCTCCTTGTTTACTTTGGGTCTATTATTGTCATTACATTAATTACGCAGTGAGAAGCTCTGGGCTCTGCCAAGGGCAGCCAATGGCCATCAGCTCCTTTATACACCTGCTGGGTTGCCCCATGTCAACAGCCTCGGCGCATGATGTGCCAACTGGTAAAACCACAAGCTGCGATGACTAATTTGTGCCAGAGCTCAGGCGAGCATAGAACTAATCTCCTGGCACAGGCTTGTGCTGGGAGCACTTAGCCACACTGCTTTGGATAAAATCCACTTGAGTTCCCCACTCCCTTGTTTTTAGGTAGATCTTAAAATATTTTTTTTCTCAAGCAGACCATTACTTTGTGCCTTTATCCAGGCCGCGGGTACCCAAACTGACCCAAAAGGCAAAACTCACAGTCCAGCCCAAGTGAAGGGATGATGCCAATTTGATGCACTTCTGGCAGAAATGTTCCTTCTTTGGGGGCTGACAGTTATGAGCTGTTAATGCTGATTTCAGAGCCAGACCCTTGTGTGCAAACCCCACAGGTTCAGCCGTGTGGGGTCGGTAATGCTCCAGATGCAAGCTGTACTGTCCCTACTCCCTTTCCTGTTGCAAGGCAAACTGATTTCTGCCTTGGGACTCCATGGTGAGCTGATCCCCTCCTAGTGTTGTGCCTGGCAATGGGGATTTGGTGTTCCTGGCTGAGCTGGTGAGCCCAGAGGGTCCATCAGGAGAGGATGGACCCCTCCATGGAAGGAGAGTTTTCTGTGTGTCCCAGAATGAACCCCCGAGCCGTGGTGTTCTTGCAGCTAGCAAACATGTGAGTTGGGAGTTCAGAGCCATGAAACACTTCCCAAGAACCTGATTAGGGGTAGGAGTGGGTGGGGGAGCACAGGTTATCATGTGTGGGGATGTGATGAAAGGGACGGAAAACAAGAGTGAAAGGGGCCCATTGCTCCCGGGCAAGAACACCTGGTGTATGCCAGTGCAGCCGTTGTGTTTAATGCCTGCCAGCAAAACGGTTGTGTTTAATGTCTGACCGAACCCTTGCATTGCTGTGGGAGAGCCCGGATGCTTTGTTCTGGGCAGGTTTTCATGAATATGCATGGCTATATTTGTTCTACCTTCCCTTAAAGCATCAACATCTCCAGCCTGCTCAGGGGACCACGTCCTTGCGTCTCGCTTCGATGCTCTGGGATCCCCTGAGTGCAATCGGGGTCTCCTTTCGGTGCCTGGCTCTTCTCTGGACCCCATTCTAGAGCTTCGCAGGGAACTGGGATCTCCCAAGAGCCATTTGGTGGCCTCCTTGTTGAACAAAGACGGCAGTTTACATGTGAGATGTTAACAAACTGGGATGTTTTTCAGTGCACGTGGCCCTAAACTGGGGTGACTGCAGAACTGGGAAACGGAGGCAAAGAGTCTGAATATATCCTGGGGTAAATAAGTTTGAGTGGAACTGCAGGTTTTTCCTTTAAAGGTGGGTCTGAAATAAAGTGCTGGGGCCTGCTGTGCCCCAGTGGTTTTGCCAACGGGACTGTGCATCTGGGCTGAAAAGATGAGGCGTCCTTCCTAGCCTGACGTGCCCTCTCCTGGCTTTGGAGCTGAGATTGAACCCAGAGGAGTTGTAAAGCCCCAGGAAACTGGTTAATCCTCCTAATTTGGCCTTTACATTGAAGAAGAATGGCTGTTTAACTTGAACGTATTGACACAAGCGTAACCAAGTCATTAGGTAAGCGAGCATGCAGGAGAGGGACAGGAAGGGAGAGGATCAGTTGAGAACTGATCACATAAATCACTGCCCTGCTCTGCCCTGGGGAAGCTGCCTTTACTCAGAGGCTGGGAGAAAGCTGCTAGACGTTAGGAGTGATGTTTGCCCCTCTATTATTGGTAGTCTGCTGCTTAATGGCGTTATCTGTGCACTTAGCAGTAATAACACCCAGGCTGGGCCAAGCGGATCTGTAAACAGGACCTGGGGAAGGAGGTTCATGCTCAGCTGCTGTGTTTGTCCAAAGGCCTCGCGACTCCCTGGCCAGCCCACACCCTTCCTTTTTCTCTGCCGATAACCGCGCCGGCGACGTCTCCTGCGGGCTTGGTGAGTCTTTTTAGGATGACTGTAAAGAGCAGCCTCATCCAACATGGGTGAGGGTGAGCCATGCTGCACCACCGCAGCTCCATCCCTCGCTTCGGGAGAAGATGGGCTGCATGCATACGTGCTGGCTCCACTCACGAAGCACAGCTTTGTATTTTCCCTGCTGACCCTCAGTGCTTCGACCTCCTGCTGGCGTTGAGTTGCTGCTTGCTGGCAAGGACCCCACTGCCATGGTCCCTGGGAAGTGCTGCCTCCACCACCACCTCCTGCCCTGTCTCCCAGCACACCCCGGAGCTGGTCCTGCTCGCAGGCTGCACCTTGCCTTGTGCTGCAAACCCATCCCTCAGCTCCACACTGGTGACCTCCTCAGTGCATCCACTTTCTAGCTGCTGCGTTGACAGGTAATAATTAACTTGGATTCCTCCCCTGTCTCTGACACACCTCAGAGTAAATCACCCAGATAAAAGGCTTATTTTTTTTTTTCTAATAAAACAAAACTCGCCCTCAAATAACAGATGATTAAGAAGCAGAGGAGGGGATGCGAAACACTGGTAGCAGTGGGATAATGACTCAGTTCTTGCCTTGATTGAAGGCTATGGCCTTCCCTGCTTTTTTCTGAGCGGTGATTTCTGATCTCCTGCTCTTTGGCTCTTCCCCTTCTTGCTGCTCTCCCTTGCTGGCTCCAGCACCGCGTGTCTCAGGCCAGGGTCTGGATCAAGACCTTTTCGGCACTCGTGCAGTGGCTGGAGTCCTGTGACTGGATCTGCAGGGCTGGGCTCTTAAACCTGGCATCCCTTGAGGAGTAATTTTTATTGGTGGGGTTCAGTGCTCCCACCAAACCTCTGTGGCACAGCAGGTCCTCAGCTCCCTGGCAGGCCAAGGAGGCTTTTATACCAAAGCCAGCGAGACTGGAAGCCCCTGGCAAGACATGAGAGCCCCAGGGCAGCCCATTGCTTTCCTGTAGCTCTTCGTTTGCAACAGCTGCCATTTAAACAGTCACCCTGAGGCACATCATTGTCCCTGTTTCCCACCCCCTAATGCGGATCTGATCTCTGTTCCATAATTGATGCAATGGCAGGAGCAGTCCAAAGGATGCTGCCAGTGACCTCAGTGCCCAGCCTTATTCTCTGCTCTGACGCAAGCTTTCACCCAGCTCCCGTGCCTCAGTTTCCCTCCTTCCAGGTGTGGAAGATGGAGCTAATAGCAGTGACTTTTTGCAGGGATCTGTCATGAGGATGTGTGTACAAAGGACCGAGTGGCTCTTGACTGGCAGGACCCCTTCACGGTCCTTATGTTTGGGGTGTTCTCCCCTCCCATAAAACTCTCCGTCAGGGAGACGTGTCCCGCAGTTTAACTGGGCTGTGAGGAGGTGTGTCGCGGGTCTGGAGTGAAGGGGGTAGTGATGGAGGCGCCACCACCAGTGGGCTGCATCGCTTGGCAGCGTGGGGTCCCAGGGAAGGGCCTGGCTCTGTGTGACTATGGTGTTCCTCAGGGCTCAGGGTTGGGACCATTTCTGTTTAACATCTTTATTGATGATCTTGATAAGGACATAGAGGAGTGCGTCATCAGTAAGTTCGCAGATGACACCAAGTTAAGCGGGAGTGTTGATCTGCATGAGGATAGGGAGGCTCTACAGAGAGACTTGGATAGATTGGATCGATGGGCCAACACTACCGGTATGAGCTTCAACAAGGCCAAGTGCCAGGTCCTGCACTTGGGCCACAACAACCCCATGCATCGCTCCAGGCTTGGGGCAGTGTGGCTGGAGAGCTGCCCGGCAGAAAAGGACCTGGGCGTTCTAATTGACAAGCGACTGGACATGAGCCAGCAGCGTGCCCAGGTGGCCAAGAAAGCCAATGGCCTCCTGGCTTGTATTAGAAATAGTGTGACCAGCAGAAGCAGGGAGGGGATTGGCCCCCTGTACTCAGCACTGGTGGGGCCACACCTTGAGTATCGTGTCCAGTTTTGGGCACCTCAATACAAGAGAGATACCGAGGTGCTGGAGCGAGCGCAGAGGAGGGCAACGAAGCTGGTGAAGGGCCTGGAGAATGAATCTTCTGAGGAGCGATTGAAGGAGCTGGGACTGTTTAGTTTGAGGAAGAGGAGGCTGAGGGGAGACCATCACTCTCTACAGCTACTTGAAAGGACGTTGTAGAGAGGTTGGTGCTGGTCTCTTCTCACAGGTGATTAGTGATAGAACAAGAGGGAATGGCTTCAAGCTGCAGCAGGGGAGGTTTAGACTGGACATTAGGAAAAAATTCTTCACAGAAAGAGTGGTCAGACACTGGAATAGGCTGCCCAGGGAGGGGGTGGAGTCACCATCCCTGAATGTGTTTAAGAGTCGTTTAGATGTGGTGTTGGGGGATATGGTGTAGGGGAGAACTTTGTAGAGTGGGGTTGATGGTTGGACTCGATGATCCCAAGGGTCTTTTCCAACCTGAATGATTCTATGATTCTGTGACTAGGACATGGCAATGCCTGCTCTGGGGGTACACCCGGGTTTGGGAGACACGCCTGGGATGCTGGCTGTGCTGAGGAGTTGCACAGGGATGTTTGGCTGATGTCCATCAGCCTTTTGCTGATGGAAATCAGGAGGTCATCCTTTTGCACGCTGACTGACCACGAGCTGATACGTTCTGGGTAGGCAATCCTTGAGCATGCAGCAGGACCCATGTTTACAGTGGAGTTTTCTTAGGGTTTGTGGTGTGGGTTTTTTTGCTTTATGGACTTGTGGGTGCTCACTTTCCCTCTGCCCCCTTTCTCGGGTATATAGAGAGGGTTCACTGATAGATGCTTCCCTATCTGCTGCCTCTCCCAAGATGCATATACGTGGCTGGAGGGCAGAAGAACAACACAACCCTTGGCTGGAAACCCTTGCCGTCCCTGCGCTTGCAGCCTGGAGATGGCTCAGGTTAGTAAGGGCCCCTTGCAGAGCTTGTGCTGTCCCCAGAGCATTTTGGTTTATCCCTATATGACTGCCTGTGGTTGGATGTTGTGGTTCCTGCTGACCCACCACCCTGAAGCGGTTGATTTGGGATTGCCTGTATCGTTGCTGCTCGGGCTGTCGTGTGGTTCTCCTTGCACCCACCATGAGTTTATTTAGCCTCAGAAGAGCCCCTATGGTCTTTGTCCAGAACAGAAGAGCAGTTCAAACTCTGCGCTGCCTGGCTCAGTGCACCCAGCCCTGGGAACCTTGGACCAGCAATCAGCATGAGTGTCTAGGAGGAAAATCCGGTGTGCCCCCCAGGAACAGGGGAGGTGATTAGAAGTGTTTTCTGCCCCTCTCTGAGCTCAGCGGCTTGAGCTAAAACAATGTCTAGGGTAGTGCGTAAGACTGACGTCTGTGCACCATTTACATCTCATTTCTGACTTAATCTGTGGCTCCCGCAGTTAAAATTAATCAGGCTTTTGTTTTATGAAAGGTAAAGTTTCTAGGGAGAGATCGTATCTTTACCACATCAGTGGGAAAAAGAGAGTCAGGCCTTTGCTGGGTTGGTGGGGCTGGGGAGGGGCTGCCTCGCTGTTCCCAGGCTCGGGAAGGGAAGGATTGACCCCTTCCAGAGGCGCTGGATCAGCGCAGTCCTCTGGGAGCAGGCGAAATCAAGGTTTACTCCATCTTCTACCCGCCTCAGGAAAAGGCTGCTGGCTGGCAGGCTGGTGTCAGACCAGCCAGAGGCACCGGTCCCTTCTGGTTTGGCGATCTAGGTCTGGAGGGGAAAGGTGGTTTGAAAGGGCTGACGGGTGGAAAATCGCATCACTCAATTTCAAGTATCATGATTTCCATTTATTTTTTTTTTTTTCTTTGGCGGATGCGCACATGTCCGTAGGAAAAGGCTTGATGAATCCTGCCACCTTTGCGGTGTTCTTTATTGGAACAGTAAACCCTGATGTCTCAGGGTACAGACAAAGCTCAGCTGTGCTGTTTTGGCATGCTTTCTCCCAGCCTGGCAGCGTGGGCTTTCTGAGGCTCCGCTTGGACTCTGGGTACAGCAGAGGACCCATTTCTACCTCCTACAGCCCAGGAGTCCCGCTCTGAAAGCCCCCTCAACCATACAGTGCTTCATGGAGAGCTGCAGGCACCCAGAAGCCTGTGTTGGAGCCCCCCCTGCTACGTGCCCTGGGGCTGCCTGGGTGCCGGGGGCGGACTCACAGCCTCAAAGCCCACACAGGCTTGAGGATGCAGCGAAAACATCCCTTCGGGGCACGGGAGATCAAATTGGCCGTGGCATTACGGATTGATTTCTGTGTCACAGGGCACAGAAGGTCCCTTCAGGAGTTCAGTGTTACAGTGAAAATCAATAAATAATTTTGCGTACAAAAATGTTTATATATTATTTCTTTTTTTAAAAAAATCATTATTTAAAAAAAAAAAAAGAAAAGAAAAACAAATCTCTTCATCGTTCCCCAGATTGTATTGCCCATATGATCTTTATGGCTTTTAAGCTCCGATTCAGGAAGATTGTGGAAAAAAGTGTGCTTAGAGGAATCCCATGTCAGGGCCAGCCCAGAACCAGATGCACAGCTCTCCTGTGGAGACGATGTGCCCCTCTGGAGGAGGAGGCTGCAGTGATGCCTCCCTGAAGAGGAAGGAAAACAGCAGGGTCTGGTGCAGGGAAGGGTCAAGGGGGACAATATAAATGGGCAATACAGAGAGGAAAGATTAAACTGTTTCCCGAAGCCTTTGGTGGTCACTGGTTTGTTTTTCACATCTCTGCAGGGGAGTGGTTTCCAACTGGCCATACCAGAAGTTGAAGTGGTTTCCTTTTCTTTGCCTTCCACGCCTGCGTTAGCCCCTCATACCCATGGGTCTCTGCAGGCAGGCACCGGCTGTCCGAGGGCGCCAAGCACCCGCTGGAGAGTACGTCAGTGGCGTGGAGTGAACAGGCTTTTAAGAAGGAAGGTGAGTCTCTTTGCATGAACCAAGGTTAATTACCATGATCCTACTCTGGGCACCTTCCTTTTTTTTTCCCCTTTTTTCTTTTAAGCTTTAAGAACTTCAGACACACACATGCACATCCACACACAAGTAGCAAAAAAAAAATCTGGACTATGTTTGGATGATCTTCACTGACAGTTCATAAATGCCCCAACACTGCAAGGGGACGTGATTTTAGGCAGTGCTAGGGACCCCTTGGGACATCTGGGCAGTCTCCCATCCCTGGGGTAGGAAGAAGGTGGATTGGTTGAGGAGGATCTCATCTTCCTTGCAAGAGAGTTCTTTAGGACATGATGTAGACCTCCAGCAAACTGGCCACTGCATGCATTCGGTAGAAGATCCCAAAGGGCAGGCAAATGTCCACGATGGCCGGCCACATGGAATCACCATAGAAGTTCAGTTCTGTATCATTGTCAAACTGGGGCCGGGCACCAAACGCTGGCATGATCCAGAGCTGTTTGAGAAAACGGGAGAATAACAGCGCAATGAGAAAGTGTGTGGTACAGTAAGCACCTGCAATCACAGCTACCAAGGGATGGGAAAAGAGTGACCTTCTGAGCATAGGACCAATGCTAGGAGCCTGTGTTTGCATTAAGATCAAGTACAATCTAGTGTTGTACCCTAAGACTAGTTTCAATTCATGCTCAAAGACAGGTTTGAACCAAGGGCTGAAGCACTCACCAGGGAAAGAACTCGAGCATGTTGCGTGTTAGCGTGAACCTGGCCTGTTCAAAGTCTTTGGATGGAGCAAGCACGGGTAGGGCTGAGCTGGCAGCAGCCTGGTGTCCCCAGGCTTGGTTGTGTATGTTGAGCTCAGAAGCCCAGCCAGCATGCACATCTGGTTGCATGGGGGTTGTCAGCCCATTCTTTGTGAGCTTATGTGTAAAATTATTTTGAGGGCATGATATGACTTGACTAGCTGGGGATTTGCAGGGTCTCTAGGGGCATAACGTGTGCTTCGCTTCTTTGGAGGTGCAGCTGCTCATGAAAGTGGAAACCCCAACTGAAGTTGATTGTGACCAGTTTTTCCTCATAGCATCAGGATCAGGGTTTGGACTCCAAGGCCATGGTTTTGAGAAGACTCATGCTGTCCTTTCTCAAGAAAACCCAGACTTTACCCCAGGTATTTGTCACTTTATACCCTTTCTTTGTTTGGGGGTGTAAGAGAAGGGTTTAATGTATTTTATGGCTTGTAATAAGCTATTCTACATATCCGCTAATATGAAATAGAAATACTGAAACTGATTGTTCTCTTTTACCCATCGATTGTATTGTCTGATGTTCTGGTGATAAGCGACAGTCTCTGTCAGTATAGCCTAAAACGTCCTAACTCCGAGGCAGTTGCTCTTGCTTTTCAGTGACAAAAGAATCGCAGCTATCACCACATACAAATATAAGTAAGCGTGCTCCCTGTATATTGGAACCACAGAAAGGACTGTTTTGGCACAGGCTGAGTCCTTTCCTTCACAGACACTTCTCCCTTGTGCTTGCCTTCCTCTCCCCCCGCCCTGAAAAACTTTTCTTTCTGCATGTACTCACTATGATATTGCTCAGCAGGAGGAACATGGAGATCTCCCTTAAGAACTTCCTCCTCCAGTTCATCTTCTTGGGGGCGGTGAGGGACCTCACGAAGTCAGAAGGATGGATGGCTTCAGCACCAGAGGCAGTGCTAGGTGCCAAGGTGCTGCCACTGTCAGGCACACGGAGGGACACTGCATTGATGTTGACAAAGGTGAGTCCATAGAGATCCTTCTGGTGAGAATCGTGCTTGTGGTCTTCCTTGGGAGGTTGCCGATGAAGGCCTTCGATAATGAAGATGTTCTGGAAGGTGTGCTGGGCAATCATTAGGAGGGCATAGGTGAGGTTGAGTGCGCTAATAGCGTCCCTTGGTGTGCTGGCTACAATGGCCACAATGGAGTAGTAAGAAATAGCATACTGCCCCAAGGCTGCACCCATCAGCAGGGCCACGTCCAAGGTCCTGGTTGGGTTCTTGTGCCGATCCATGTCTCTCTTGTCAAACCGGTAGATGACAGAGCCACCAATGCAGACAAGAGACATCAAGCCCAGACAAACAATGTTGAAGATGTAGTACATGGTGAGTGCTTGGCTCTTCTTGCTGGATTCAGTGCTGGAATTTACCTGCACCTCATAAAGAATAAGGACTCCCAAACCACTCACCAGAATGATGAGGCCCAACACGATGCCTACAAAGAAGGTCCTTCGGAAAAGCCTGAACTTCAGGCGGTGAATGTGGTGGGAGTGGTGGTCTATGAAGCGTCCAACGTTCTTCCACATGACATAGACCATGGCAGAGGCAAAGAGGCTGTACTCAATGTTAAAGGGGTACAGCCAAAAGTAGCCGTTCTTGAAGATCTGGCAGATTTGGCTGTTGCAGTTGCATTCTTCAGCTGAGCTACTTCTCATTCCCGCTGAAACAAGATAAAAACACATAAATGTAGTGGTGTTAAAGCAAGGAGCCAGACTTCTTAGCAGCCCTGAAGAACTGGATACTTAGTCAGTGAAAAACAAGACCAAAAATAGAAGAATATGTGATCACTTTGAAAACAAGGACACCTCAACCTCAGCTTTCTAGTGCTCGTGTTCTTTCTGAAGAAGTTAGGTGACAGGTTAAATCTCTCTTTTTCCTTCCCTTCTTCATTCCCATCCCATTTTACAGGTCCTTCCACCTTTCTGACTCCACTGTGATACAGGTTAAGAAATGAGCGTTAAGACCCGGCTTTAACATACCAGCTCTGTCAAAGGCACCTTCAGCTCTAGATAGGTTTTAACTCTTTCTCAAGGTCTGACTTGCAGAACAATTTCTACCTGTTGGGCTCTCTCCCTGGACCAGATGGTTCCACAAATGGGCAGATTACCTTTCATGAGCCATCTGAAGATTTCTTCTGTCACGTTCTTCTTCAACTTTGAATGCGCTTTGTGAACGGACTCATCTGTCACTGCTGACATCCACACCGCTAAGTTTGTAGTCAGCGTTAGCATCAAGCCACACCTGCAGAAGAAGAAGAAAGCTCGTGAGATTAAAGCAATGGCTCTAGGCTGTGTTGCTCTGATCCATATTATAGATGAGCATGTGCTCAGAGGGACTGTGGGAGCTGCCTGAAGTGGTGCAAGGGCTCTAGTGGTCGTGGCAAGAAATCTTGACCCTTGCTTTGCTGCTCTTGCTCTCTTCCTGGTTTTTTGTCCATGTTCATGAGAATTAGCAAGGCTTGATTCCTTTTGTTGGTTTTGGAAGCACTTCTCAATAATGAATAGATTAATACGTCTGGCTTGGTCTCCAGTAGATCCAGTCTTGCAGAAGTGAACAAGATCTTGTTTTAGCCTAAGGCTTGCCCACTGTATTGTTGTCTTCCCCAGGGAAGCAAAAGTGAGACATGAATCATTTTGTTTAACGATAATTATTTATTCAATACTAATCTGCTTTGAGTAATGCTCATATTCTTGAATTGAATCCAACCCTGCTAGGTTCACACGTCATGAACCTCAACTGCTCGAGCTGGTATCTAGAGCTAGCTGGAGACTTGCGCAGGTTTAGTTTTGGTCAGCACTGAGGGAGACGGGATTATGCCCTTGTTGCATCTTAGCTGTGTGAGAGAGTGCAGTGGGTTTGTGGTGGCCCAGGTCTTCCGGGCCAGTGGGATTCAAAGAAAAGTCAGTGCTCACCTGGTAACGTTCAGGTGTACGTGGACACAGTCTTTGGCAGAGATCCACAGGAAGTACGTCTGGCAGGGGCAAGAAAATAAGTTGTTATTTCCAACAAAGCAAGAAGGCAAATCACATCATTCTGAAGTAGGGAGCTTCCTGCTCAGCAGAGAGCAAGCTGGAACCTCCTTCACTTGGGTCCGTCTGGGTCCAGCCTACTAGCCCATAATCCTGGCCATTTTCTGGACGTGGTTTGTTCTTTCTTTGTGCCTCCTGCCCTGTCCCACTGACATTGCTCTGCCCATGGCCAGCCCCTGTTCCTGTCTAAGTTGTCCCTATCTGACCTCTTCCCTCCTTGGTGTTGTCCCAGAGCGGGTGGTCCTCTGCGTAGGACTTCAAACTGCCAGGCAGTCCCTGCCCTGGCTGTCCTCCTCCCTCTCTGTTCTTCGTAGGAAAGGAGACCTGGCTGGATGAGGGCTGCTTAGAGTCTGTGACAAGCCATCCTGGCATAACCCAAAATATCACAGGGTAAGATCAAGTTTAAACTAATGCCTTCAAGTGAGTTGCCACAGCTGGAAGTTGTGGTTGCAGGGAGAAGATATTTGCTGGGGCTGGGTGTGGGGCAAGTTAAGTCACTTGCATTTTCTGCAGGAGGAAGTGAACTATGTCTGTGAGATCAGAGCTCCTTCACCTGGTGGCTCTGTCTCTCTACTCCTCCCTGAGACAGTGCGCAACCACCTCACCTGGACGACCACGAATATTGCTTGCACAATGGGGTAGATTATTTTGATTGCAGACAGGCAGCTGTAGAAGCTTGAGTAGTATCCTATTTTGAACACATCCATGACAAGGCTGAAAATGGCAAATAGGATCAGGCCTCCTGTTGAGGAACCAAAATACTTGTGGTTGGACAGATGTATGCACATGTTCACTAATGCAGATAGAGGAGAAGAAGAAGAGGAACTATTGCCATGGAGAAGCTTTGCTTCTACCTGTCTTTCTTCTCCCACCACCCAAATTATATTGGCACCAACAGAATCAGACAATAATTTTGGCCAGAAGGGATTTTCAGTCAACCCTGTACCCTGACTGGGGCTAACAGCTCTTGTAAGAGTGATGGCAAAGCTGGGAAGAAACCTGATATAACAGAGATCCTTTATCCTTGTGGGATAAAGGGAGACCTGGCACTGAAACCAGCGGAGGGACTAGGAGCTAACCTAGTTTGGTGCCGTGTCCCAGCATAGGAGGGGGAAACTGCCCCAGATGCTTGCTGTTTCCCTTGTAATAACTGATGCCCTCATGAAATGTTCACCCTGCATATCACCTCCAGCCCTAGCCCCCTGAGAACTCCTACCTCTCAGCCAGATGGGCCCAGCGTGGGAGTCTTTGCAGAGGATGGCATCTGGGCACCGGGAGGTGCCGAAGAGGTAGAAGATGATCCATATGATGACTATCAGCATCATGACAGTCAGCAGGAAGAAGACATCGTAATCGTGCACGGCAATCTTCTCAAAAGCCCCGCTGCTCACCAGCGTGCAAGCCAGCAGAGCTAAGTGCACGGCCAGCAGGATGGAGAACATGCGGCCGCCTTTTTTCCACACTTCCTTGGAGGCAGGAGTGGAGGGGGGCTGATGAGGCTGGTGGCTGAAAGACGCTATCTGACTTGAAGCCAGGCTGGCTTTGTCATCCTTGTGTCCACAGCCCATGCTGGAGTTGGGGTGTCTGATCTCGCTGTCCTTCTGCACGGACTCTTCGGTCATGGTTCAGCTAATGCCTTAGCTGAGGGTTAATGCTGTTGGGAGGAGAGCCCCATGAATGAGAGGCGTCACTTCATTTTGAATAGTCCAGGGCTGGACCAAAGCAGGACATGTGATGAGGAGGAGAGCACGTATCAGAGGAACGGGGAAGGCTGAGACAAGGACCACAAAAAGAGGGATGAGCTCATTTTTCAACCATTCTCTTCCCTGTTCCCTGAAGGCTGTATTCTTGCTTAAGATGCTTTTGCTGGGGGAGATGCCAGGTCAGTGTAACAAAGCATGCCTAATTTCTCACGCAACGTTTAGTTTTCATTGATGCAAGATATTGGAAAAGCACCAGAAAAGCACCCTCAGGATCAAATATCCTGGGGCAAACGGCCAATGTGGTTTGATTTCTGAATGTCACCCACTAAACATTACGAGAAAATGTCGTACTTCCTGGCTAGGGAACAGGCCACTGAAAGGTAAGAAAGCCCCGCGAATCTTTGGATTCATAGTTTATACCAGTCAGGATGTGAGCTATTTCCTCTCTTACTCCCTCTAGAGCCCCTTGGCCATGCCAAGCTTGGGACTTCATTGATTCTCAATGAAAAACCTGAAACAAAGCAAATTAACTATTCTAACAAAGTCAGTCCACCAACCTGTTTTGCTGTCTGGAATCCAAATCTCTGCTCTTGCCAGGCTATTGGAGAAGTTTCCCTGTCGCTGCAGCTTGGTCAGCCAAAGAATTTATACCCGTTGGGATGTCTCTGTGATTTATACCATGTCTGGAGCTGACAGCAGTACTTCGTGGGCTTCTCAGAGAAACTCATGTGATCCATTTTGTGCAATAGCTGATTTTGGGGAAGCAGGAGAGAAATGAGGAGATAAAGGTTATTTACCCAGGGAGGGCATGAGGTGACAACACTGCTAAGCATGGCACGGACCGCTCGGTCCCAGGGTCATGGTCGCCATAGAGCAATGCCACCCCATCAGACACGTCACCCTACACACATGAGATCTCTTCCCTTGAGCGAAGATGGATTAGGTGATGCACTTACCTGTGCTGATGATTTTTGGCTTGGCTTTCTGTTTAACTGAGCACAGTAAATATTGTGATATTGTGCCTCGCCCTGTACTATTCCCATCAGTACACTCTATGCCTGGAATGTTTTTTGAGGAAAAGAAAGAAATTTGCATTTCTATCTAGTCAGCGTCAAGGGCAGCTCAATCTTTTCTCACCCATGGTGACAACAATGAGGAAGGTTTAGTACTAGAACGGGGCAGGATTTGGGGACTGGAATCCATGTTACCCTTTGCTGGCACACCGCCTTTGACTTTTCAGTGTGCGATCACCTTTCTCTGGCCCTCAGGAGCTTAACTTCTCTCCTTTCAAGGAGGAACAAGTCATATTACAAACTATGGTGCAGATGAGATTCAAGCATTTGTCGGGTGAGGGCAGACTTTTTTGCTCAAGATCTCTTTTACCCCAGCTGTTATAGTTCGATGGGTGTCATAGGGGGACCCAGGGCAGTTCTGAGTGGATGGGGACAGTTCTCTTCCTTCATGAGGATGCTTCTATTGCCCCCTCTGGGGCAAGCACAGAGATGGGGCAGTTTGCTTTCTCAGTCCCATTCCTGCCTGCTCACCACTGTGCTTTTTGCAGCGCTACCGTGAGAGCATCAAACTGAACGACGGTGTGGGATGGTGAAGGAGAGCTCAGGATCTGCTCTGCAGCCCAGGGAGAACTTCATGTGTCTTTCCCGTGCTGCCACCAGCCGGCTGCCACAAGCAGTACTGGGCCTGCCCTGCCTGGCCTCTGCTGATCCTTAGGCCCTCCTCTTTGGGGTGAGCAGTCGATCTTTTCTCTGTCTGTAGCCTTTGCCAGGGGAAGCCCAGACTTCCCTGCGGTGAATCTGAGCTGATGATGGTGATATTTTGTAGAGGCCAGAGGTTCAAAGCCCTCTTGGACTAAATGCACTGATTTATCCTCCCTGTTTTGTCCTTAACAGTCAGTAACAGAGGAAAGAGTGTTTACTGCCTTGGGCAATGCTCCCAGTCCCCCTGGGAGCTACCAATACAGCATAACAAGCTTAATTAGTAATAATACAAGAATCATTAAATAACCTCAGTAATGAATTGCTGACGTTACTATGCTGCTTTTCACCTTGAAGGATCCAAGCGCCAAATACCTCGATGTTTAGTACAACCCGTCAGGACTCGCCCAGGGAGGCTGAGCAGGTGAGTACGAATCTGCCGGTGTGAGCAAACCATGCGAGGAGCGGACCCTCCCTCTGGTGCCCTTACAGGTGTCGCCAGGCAGCCGGGATGGTGACTCTGTGTCGGTCACCCAGGGGTTAATCACTGCAGCTTGCGTGGGTGCACCCAGGGCTGCATTTGGGCCACCCTGCTGTCTTGGGGCTGTGACAGCCATGTGCTTTGGTCAAGGTCCAGGCTTGGCTCCATCTCTCTTAACAGCAGAGGGTGCCCAGGGCGCGGGAATGCTGCCCTGGAGGCATTGCCTGGGGCCATCCAGCTCCCCGCAGGGCTCACCACAGCCAGAAATTCTGTGTCAGCATAAAAGACGCTGGAGGCCAGACACTGCCCCTCTACATCATGGTAGAAATACTGAGCTACAGACAGGAGCAGGTTTGCTTTGGGGGTTTTTTAGTCTCCAAAGAGACGAGGAATGGAATTTTTCTAGCCTGTATGAGTTACTTCAGGTTATCACAGGTTCCTGTTGCACAGTTCATTGTGCAATTCCCTAGAAAACAGTCCTGTGGGCACAAGCAGGTTAGTGAGGGGACAGGGATGGTGACTGGGTCTGCTCTTGTCTTCCTAGTGACACTAGGGCTGTGTGTGTGTGTGTATATATATATATAGATGCATATATATGTAAAACTTTTTTTACCAGCAAAAGCTGAGCTATGAACACCCCTGGGGTTGCTTTGAAATGAGGGGCAGTCACCAAACTGCTCTCGGCCACCTCTGCATGGAGCAGGAGCATCCCTCCACGTCCTTGCTGCTGCCCTGCTCTGACGGGGCTGTGAGTGGAGGCAACGAGGGCTCACTCTCCATCAGCCCACACTTCCTCCTGCGGCTGACCCTCACTCGAGAAAGGGGTAGCTACGGCGGGGGATGCGTGGGGAAATCAGGCAGGATACAGCCCATGAGCCTTCCTGGCAGCCTGCTCTGCTTTGGGGACACACCGACCTGGAGAGCTGTTGCTGCATGACCCTGTGCCCTTAGCGCTTGGCTGAGCCCGACGCAGTGATGCTGCTTAATTGGAGCTTTTAATGCGCTGTGGAGCTGGTGCGTGAAAGGTTTGTTGCGAGGAGCCGTCAGAGCTGGAGGATGCTTAGGACCCAGGGGAAGCGCTGAAGAGCCCGGCTGGCTGGGCTTGGAGGAGCTCCTGCCTCCCCGGCCAGGACTTCTCAGGTGTCCTGCTACGGCATCGCTGTGCGAGGCGAGCTGGGCCCTCCTGGCAGCTCCCCCTTCCCCACATCCATGCCCATCCTCTGAGCCCCCCCTGGGCACCCATGCCCTCGCCTGGGGACTGATCCGCACCATGAACGACCAGTACCACCGAGCAGCCCGGGACGGCTACCTGGACCTCCTGAAGGAAGCCACCAAGAAGGACCTCAACTCACCGGACGAGGATGGCATGACCCCGACCCTATGGGCCGCCTACCATGGCAATCTGGACGCCCTGCGCCTCATTGTCAGCAGAGGGTGAGTGTTGGCGAATGCACGGCGCTGGTCTCAGGGGACAGAGTAGCTGGGACCCCGTCTTTCCCCCTTCCCTGCTGGCAGGTCAGCATGGGTGCAGGTGCCCCACAAAATCATGGCTTTCGTCCATATCACCCCTGCTCCTGTCCTCCCCTTTGTTGTTTTTCTCTCCTTGTGGTGCTTTGAGTCTAATCCAACAGAGTGGTCTAATAACCACTCTGTGTTTTCCCAGCTCTCTGACCCTGTAACTTCTCCTGCCCCAACCCCCACTTGCAGGTCCCCAAGTGGGGCTGGGTCCCCCCTGGAAGTGCTTTGCAGCCCTGAGTCAGGTCCTGTAAAGACAGGGAGAGCTGAACTGCATGCACATCGGGTCGCTGCCAAGAAAAAAGCCCTTTTAAATGAGGGGGCAGAAAGAATAACTGCTCCTTCTGTCCCAAGAAATGCTCGCACAGAGAGATGTGTACAGTGCCAGCTTGGCAGCAGGCGACACTTGTCTGTTTTACCCAAAACAAGATCTTGCTTTTACCCAAAGCAAGATTTGACCCCCGGGCATCCTGTCCAGCACCTGGAGCCCAGGAAATTCAGGAGCAGGTTCCCCAAGAGCAGATTTCTTTAAGCCCAGTCTCCCCAACAGGGGCTGCTCGATGCTGATGTGTCTCTCTTGGTCCCTCACCCTGGGATGCCAAATCTGAGGGTCTCTGGCTCCATAAGTGTGGATGTGGTGGGGAGAGGGGAGTGGGAATGGGGGGGCTTGTCAGGTTGGAGAGCTCTAGGTCTTAGTGGTGGGGGAACTGCAAAAGAAGGTCTGTGCTAAGGAAAGAGCTGCCATTTCTAGTTCCTTCCTGAGCAGCATGTGGCTCCTGTTCTTACCACCCTCCCAAGGGAGCATGTCCCAGTGCATCCTTCCCACTCCGGTGTCTTTTCTGAGCACCTCATCTAAAGGCATCCAAGGTGGGGTGGTCTCTGCCTTGTGTTGAGAGATTGGTGGTGGTGCTGATTTTGATTTATTTCTTTCTAATATTAAGGAATAGTGCTGAAGTCGGCTGCCTGGATGGATGTACATCGTGCTTCCTTGGAAGGGCTTTGCTTCATGTTGGGTTGGATCTCAGTGGGGCTGTCAGATCCCAAGCAGGGATTTTCTGTGTCCATCCTGGGTTGCGTTTGCAGCTCTCACACCCGATCAGCTGCATTTCCACTGTGCTTGTTCCTGGGGCCTCAGCATCTCCTGATACTCTGGTCTGCTTGTGCAAAGCCTTCATCCGGCTCCCCTGGCCCTGGCCAGCTGTGCTTACAGACAGAGCTTCCCTGCACATTGCTGTCTTTCTGTCGTAAAGCATTTTCTTTTCAGATCCTGGGGTCAGAAGGGCTCTGTACAGAGTCACTTGGAGAAGTCCTTGAGTGCCTGATGCAATAGGAGTGTGGTCAGGAAAAGATTATTTCGGAGTCCGGAGGGGAGAGAGCAGGACGTCACTCGGAGCGGTGCATCCTGAGATGCCCCTGGGGTGAAAGCCCTGTGATGCTTCCCTGGGTGGGGGCTGTGGGATTTACTCTGTACCTCTCGGGAGAGACTGTGCCCAGCAGAAACCTGCTCTGAGCTCTTTCCGGGAGGGGAATTGCCACCCATGGCCAGAGAGATGAGGGCAGGAGGTCTGGGGATAAAACCCCAAAGTTAGAAATGGTTCCAAAGACTCTTTGATAGCCAAAAAGCCAGTCTGAAAGGCCCATGCCGTGGATGAACGCCCCTCCTGGAGGGGCGTTCATCCACGGCATGGGCCTTTCAGACTGGCTATCTCTTTATATCATTATTTCTCTGTATATTGACCACCTCCACCACAGGACACCCTGCAGCACCGCTGCCTGCCCTGCCATCCCACGCATCCAGGCCAGCAGTTTCTGGCTCTCCACGAAGCCCAAGGGCTGCTTTTCCGCGGAGGGGCCCCTTTTATAAATTCACGTTGGATTAAAAGGTCTTCGTGGGCTCAGTCTTGTCCGAGTGCGGCTTGGTTGCTGTTTAATTAACAGCCTAATATACATTTGCTCCTGACAGGGAAAATAGCCTGGCAAAAGCCCAGTGCCCTTTATGTGATGGACGGCGGAGCAAAGTGTGGGGCTGCGGGATGCATTTACATCCGTGCATTCATCTCCGTGTGTCAGATCCTTGCCCAGGACCATGCGGAGATCAGCGAAGCCGCCTTGCCCCGTGCTCAGCTCGGTGCGGAGGCAGGCACACCTCTGCTCCCTGGGCTGGCTTTGGGTCTGCGAGAGGCAGGAAAGCCCCAGCCTGGGGACAGGGGTGACAGAGAGGGGAAATCATGCCGGACCCAGGAGAGCCTGTGGGCAGATCCTTTAGTTTTCTGCTAGCGCTTAGGACGACATGTGCAAAGGTATTTAAGTCTTGTTCAGAGATGAAACTTAATTCTGTGTTGGCTATGTTGCTATTACACCTGCACTATAATAATTGGAGGGCAAGAGGGAAGACCCCTGAGTGTCCCAAAATGTCAGGGCGTTTTTCTCTGTCTGGCCTCTGCTGTCAAAATATTCTTCCTTCGGCATGGAAAGCCCTGCACTGTGAGGCAGGAGCATGTGGGACTGTGGCACGAAGCAGTGCCTGGGGGAGAGGAGGCTTCAGGGCCGGGCTGGCTCCGTGCAGGGACAGGGTGGGAGACGGCTTCAGGGTCCAAGGGGCCAGTTAGCCTCCGGCTGGGTTGCAGGGGGATGCCAAGGCACAGGGGGTGATGGGGGAGTCTTGGGGCAGGAAGAAACACCAAATCCTCCTTGCCAGTGCTGCGTGGTGCTACTGGCCCCCAGACAAGCCGTGAGATTGAGCGCTGGGGCCAAGCTGTTATGAAATGTCCTAGCGAAGCCAGCTGGAGGCACCCTGAGAGAGCAGGGCTGTGGGAGGGGGCTGCTGGGGGCAAAAATCATGGCTGTGATTGTCATGCCCTGTGGCAGGCCAGGCTGAGGGACACTTAGGATTATCTAGGCTCTGTCGTCAGTGAGGGAGCCTCATCCATGTGCCTGCGTGTTCAGCAGGTTGTGGTGTAGGGCTGAAATGGGGAGGGGGAAAGAAAGCGTAATAAATCGGTTAGTGGATCCTTGAGGAAAGTTTGTCGTCTCAACTGTCACAGAAGGGATAACGAAGCAGGCTTATTGCTCTGTCCATAGCAGCCAGTGGTGTCGTCTGTGGCTCTGTGCCACCTTTGCATGGGGATGGAGAAAGGGTTTGGGACGGAGGGATCAGCAGTGGCTCATCCTTCTTGTTTGCAATACAAAAAGCCTTTTTCTTCCTCATGGCTGGGCTCCAGCGAGGGAAGCAAACTCAATTAACATGATGGCTGGGAAAAGGCAGGCTAACTGGCATTTAGCATTGCAGCTTTTCAGAGAGAGTAATTCTTCAGCATGGTTCGTTATGAACTGCTGTGTCAGTGGCAGGCATCAACCCAGTTCCAGTTAACCATGGGTTTGGGGGCCTTGGCTGAGAACAGCCAGGACTTTCTTGCCTTGGAGTGGACCACGGGAGAGGTGAGGATGTGTCTTTCTTCTAGATAGGTCGGCAGTCAGCTTTGTCACCTGGCATTTCTTTGCAGAGGTGTGCCTCAGTTTGCCTTCTTACAAAAACAGGGGCCATGGATGCCTTGGGTGTTAATGGCAGAGGGCTGCAAGGGGGCTTGGCAGTGGGTTGGAGGGGACGAGATGGCTCCTGAACATCAGCCAGACTGCTCGAGGGAGTCGCATCACCCCATCTGGGGCAGGGTTGCAGTGGAGATTGCAGCAAGGCACGTGAAGGTGATGTTCATCCTCTGCATGCCACAGGGCTGCCGGCCACGTGGGTGCCAGGAGCAGTGCGGCCGTGTTGGTGAGAACCTTTCCCTGGGCAATGACCTGCAGGTGAAGGAGCAGGGTGGAGCGCTGTCGCAGTGTCGTCGCTTCCGGCACCTGAGCTGGCTGCTTGGAGTCAGCGTGAGATCTGGGCATGGTGAAGCGCTGAGCCGGTAGACATGCCCCTAGGCACTGCCGCAATACAACTGGCATTAATAATCACCAGCAACAATAACTGCTCCCCTAGCTTTTTGCTGGTCCAAGAGGCAGAGAGCCCTAAGATGAACCTCACCTATAGCATCTGTGCTGGATCTTTGGGAGTCTGAATTTCTTGGAGAAAAGCTGAATCTTTGACCCACCACCACCTGGAGAAAGCCTGGGATACAGGACCCACAGCTCTTCTCTGGTTCCAAAAACTCATCTTTTCTGCTCATTTCTAGGCTTTACTTTGGTCATTGCCCTGACTGGCTATGCTGAAGCTGGTTGGTTTTTCCTCAAGCCATAAATCATTTTTTCCTATATCCAAAAAACTTTTCACAGGAGCCAGAGGTACTTTGCACCCAGCTGGCTCCCAGTCCAAGGGCCCGATCCTTCACGCACAGCCGTGAGCCAGGGTGTGAGCCAGCCCATTGCTATCAGAGGAACTTCACACGTGCAGCCAGGGAAGGACATAGGTAAGCGCTGTTGGATTCCCCGGCTAATTGGGATCCCATGGGAGAAGTGGAGGGGAAAAACCAGCAGGAAGGGAGTGAGTGCGCGTGTCACGGTGCAAACGCAATGACTCAGGAGATGCACATGTCCACCTAAGGGGCTCAATTAGCAGCGTTTTTAATAATGATTATTACGGGAGTTGACTCAGTACTCGAAAACGCTTTGAAGTTGAAAAGTGCTGCACTTCACACCTGTTATTAAAATACGTTCCCACTTAGTGGACCCTGCAGTCAGCATCTCCTCATGCGCAGCGCCCTGGAGGTGAAGTTTTGCTGGGACAGACACCTGTCAGAGGGAGGGCCTCATGTTTATTATCTGTGCTGAATCAAACACCTCTACTTTGCAAGTCATCGTTGTTCTTTCCTTCTGGTGCATTTTTAGCGCCTGCGGCAGACATTTATAGGGCAAAGGGACCTAGGAATCTGATTTTGCTCTAATACCCTTTTTTCTAGACAGTGGAAATGTCCAGGGAAAGCTGATTTTGATGCTCTTCCCCTCACTCACTCTCTGAGGTGGTGAAAAGCAGGAGGAAAGCAGACCTTCCACTATGAATCCACCAAGACCTCCCTGGCTTTGCTCTTTGCCACCTGAACAAGACATACATGAGAAGGGGGTGTGAGATATACTTTATAGATCAAGCATCCCTACGCTTGGCTTGGGGAGCAAGATTATTTCTAGCGAGTCCACAGCTGAGTCACTGTCCTTATCATGAGTCCGTGTATGTGTTGGGACCCTCGTAGTGCCCTGGCGCATCTGCCCACACATGTTGGACACACATGTGCCCATTCAGAGCACACGTAAACAAACCAACAACCCTTCACGCGCTGGAGTCCCACCGCCAGCACTGGCAGTTCCAGTTTCACTGGCTTTTTAATGCAGCTCCATCAATAATTTACTCCTCTCTTGCAATTCATCAAATATTTATCCTCCCCATGAATTTCCCAGCCTGGACATGTCACTACGAGGGTAGGGGGGGGGGCTGGGGAGTTACCGCTCCTGGAAACTCGGCATTGCCAGAGCACCAACAATTCCCCCTCCTTCTGCTGGCTTCATGGCTTCTCCTCCTGTGATCGCCTGCCCTTCTCCTCCCTGGAACCCATCTTTGAAGCCTTTCTGTGCTTCTATGAGAGATGTTGAAGACTCTGGATACAGAAGTCCTGTGGGGTTTGTGTGTCTTTTTGGCCCTCACACAGTTTTGAACCTTTTGACTAACTTGCTGAATTTGCCAGCAGGCTCAAGGTTATACTTACTAAGTGTCTACAACTTTTGTGAACATATGTGCATGGTGGAGCTACTGTTGATGCTCTGACAAGGGGAAAGCTGAGCGCACCTCATAGCAGCTCTTGGGGAATACAGCCAGAAAGCTCATCTGGATCTGGGTCTGGAGCTTAATCTCTGGACACTCTCTTTATTGTTTCTGCCTTTTGCAGAATCATGTCCCTTCAGTATTACATAGCTGAGACATCAGCAAAGCCTGAGGATTGTCAACCAGACATCCCACCGGCCGGGTGGCTCTGCCCCGGCTCCGCTGTTCCCTGAACAGCAGAGTCCAGAGCGGGCAGCAGGGAGCCCACCTGTGCTATGGGACAGTGAATGTGCTGGTTGAGGCTCTTACTGGGTCTTGTGCACGGGCACCAGTGATGAAGGTATGAAGCTGGCAGGGGAAAGAAGTCCCTCAGCTCCTGTGATCTCCACAGTCTTTTTCTGCAGAGGTTTTCAGACTCTTTCAAGTGAGACAAGCACAAAACACGTGGGGTTTGGGAGGGGGTTCTGGGCTCTGCTGCTCCCAGCCCTTGTCAACACGGGCCCTAAAGCAGCAAGGACCAAAGTAACATGTGCTGAGGGTCTCAAGCGTGCGTGCACCTTCCAGACTCCTAGTGTCACCAAGGCTTGGAGCTGGGTCCTCGTGGCAGAGGGACAATGCTTGGTTCCTCTAGAGCTCATTGAAAGGATGGAAAAGGGCAGGAGCTGTGCTGAGCCAGAGCTCTGCCAGAGCCCTGCTGCCTGCGGGGAATTGCTCTTGAGGGTGCTGGAGCTGCACAGCCTTAATAAAAGGCTTTGCCTTATCCCTGTGCACGAAGGGAGGGCGCCTTGTTGACAGATACTGCTGCTGGCTGCATCTCATTAGCACACGCGCTCGGGCAAAGGCTGGTGCCAGCAGGGGTGTGAACACTCTCTTGTTTCAGCAGATCATAAATACGGAGGAATGTCAGGAGCACGGACTTCCCTTCAGCCCTACGTTTGTGTCCAGCCTGTCACGGGAGGCAGGAGGTGGGGGGAAGCGGTTGTGTCCCGACAGCAGCTTGCTGGGGTAGGGTCCGGCACAGAGTGAGAAGAGACGCTAACGGCACTAGTCGAGTGTCTAGCTCTTGAGGAGTGCAGAAACCTAATCTCCACTTTCTCTGAAACTGGATTCTCAGGAAGTGCTAATACCATTGCCATGCAATTGAGACCAAGCGTGGTACAGCAAAAACCCCCATAAAACCCCAACCCCGAGGCCAATGCCAGCAACTTCGCTCTTATTCTCTACTGACAACGTGCCCTCATGTGCCCCAGATTTCCCCAGGCACCAATGAACAGGAGGGTGGGAAGGCGCGGCAGCTGGTGGGTTTCAGAACCATTGCTGAGGATGGCCATTTGATCGTGGTGCTACCATCATGGTGGGACCCCATGGTGTCCCACACAGGATGTGGTATGTAGAGAGGTATTTTGGGATGTCTCTCCACAGGATCTGAATGAAGCCAAGATTTGAAGATAGAACCTGACTAAAATTTAATGGGATATTTGAGATTTGAAATTTTATAACAAGCTTAAGGCCTGAGCTGGAATCAGCCCCATATCTCAATCTCAGTTCTGGGCTACTTAGGATCTGGCTTGCTTCCCTCCAAAAGTTCGTTTGATGCAGGCACGTATGTCTCCTGAGAGACATATTCATGTCATGGGAATTACTGCAGACTTGCATGTCAGGCACGTGATTCCATGTCAGTGGTACACCCCTCCAGAAGACTCCCTTAAAATTAAGCTGTGGGGGCCAGAGGTGTGTAACTTCGTATTTTGAGGAGATGACAGTTCATGGTGCTGCTTTGGCCCTGCAAAACTGGGAATATCTCAGTAGAGCCTGTCAGCCATGCCTGCATGCTAACCAGTTGTTTTTCTTGTTGTCTAGGGGAGATCCAGACAAATGTGACATCTGGGGGAATACCCCTCTCCACCTGGCAGCAGCCAACGGCCACCTGAACTGCCTTTCCTTCCTCATCTCTTTTGGGGCCAACATCTGGTGCCTGGACAATGACTACCACACCCCGCTGGACATGGCAGCCATGAAGGGGCACATGGAGTGTGTGCGTTACCTGGACTCTATTGCTGCCAAGCAGAGCAGCCTCAACCCCAAGCTGGTGAGCAAACTGAAGGACAAGGCCTTTCGGGATGCAGAGCGGAGGATTAAGGACTGTGTGAAGCTGCAGAAGAAGCACCACGAAAGGATGGAGAAACGGTATAGAAAGGAGATGTCAGATAATTCAGACACCATGAGCTTCTCCAGCTATTCGAGTAGCACCCTAAGCAAGAAGTTCCAACACATGTCTTTGGTGACTTCCCTGCCATACTCACAAGCCACCATCCATGGCACAGCCAAGGGAAAGACGAAAATACAAAAGAAGCTGGAGAAGAAGAAGCAGGTGGATGGGACATTCAAGATCTATGAGGATGGGAGGAAAAGCGTGCGGTCTCTGTCCGGTCTGCAGCTGGGGAACGATGTCATGTTTGTGAAGCAGGGCACATATGCCAGCCCCAAGGAGTGGACTCGGCGTAATATTAGAGACATGTTCCTCACGGACGAAGACACTGTATCCCGTGCCATAAGCGACCCGGGCTTGCACATGGACTCAGCTCACTCGGAAGTCAGCACCGACTCTGGCCATGACTCCTTATTCAACCGCCCCGGGCTGGGCACCATGGTGTTCAGGCGCAACTACGTCAGCAGCGGGCTTTTTGGGATCGGCCGGGAGGACGCTGGCACGCTGGGTGATGACAACGCAGATGGGGTAGGTGTCAAATTGCGGAGCCGCCTGCAGCGCTCGCCAAGTCTCAACGATAGCATTGGCAGTGCCAACAGCCTGCAGGAGAGGAACGCAGAGGAGCTACCCTGGGATGAGGTGGAGCTGGGTTTAGATGACGATGATGAACCAGACACCAGCCCCTTGGAGACTTTTCTGGCTTCTCTGCACATGTTTGAGTTCATCTCCATCTTGAAGAAGGAAAAGATCGACTTGGAGGCCCTCATGCTATGTTCAGACAATGACCTGAAGAGCATCAATATCCCATTGGGCCCCAGGAAAAAGATTGTGGATGCCATCCAGAGGAGACGGCAAACTCTAGAGAAGCCAGATGTCATTGTAGACACTGAACTGTAAGTAGGAGACAGGCCCTCTGAGCGATTAAACCCTTCAACAGGTGGAGATGTGGATAATGTAAGGTCTTGTTTTCAACCCACTTGGAAGAGTAGGAGTCCAGGTAACCTCAGTGCTTCTGTGTGTGGGCAAATTCCTGCTTGTGTGGAAACGATGAGAGTTCGGAGAGGTGGCAATAGCGTTAGTTCATTACTCAACAGCCCTAATGTGGCTGGGCCGGACGTGAAGCCTTTGTTTTGTTTCATAACCTATATGAATGCAGACTGTGCTGTGGTCTGATTCTTCTGAGTCCCTGTAGCTGGGATTTTCAACCATACTCAGGCTTGTCTTGACTCTTCACCTTCTGAAGGCGTTAGGAAATCAACCGCAATTCCCGGTGGGAGCAGGCTGACGGCAGTGCCCAGTGGCATTGGGAATCCTTCCCCAAATGCTTGAGATCTTACTCAGGTCTTTGGAGATTGTGTATCTGGATTGGAGTTGTTGCTGTTTTATGGCGTTGCCAGGGTTTGGTTGGTTTGGTTCAAAGGACTGTGTGCCTACCATAGAGGTGAAAAGAAGGCATCAGCCTGGGTCTCCCCACCGTCACGTCCACTGACACCCCAGTGTCCACTGTGTCGTTCAGGCTTCCCAGCCCTCAAATATCTGTGTGCTTCTTGCTGGTTTTACAGGCTTTCTATACAACCCAGTCTTGGGTCCTCATGGTGCTGATAGATTTTTTTTTTTTTTCCTCTCTTTCCTTTTGCAGATAGCAGCAGCATCTTTTTTTTTCATTTTTTATTTTTTCAATGATCAAGAAACAAACTCAGTTCTAAGTTGCCAGAAAACACAAGCCAGAGACTCTCTTCCTGGGGCAGCTGAAAGCTACAGCCATCCCCACCAGTCCCTCTGGACTGCTCTCCTGCTCCCTCGCTCTGCTCCCTGTCTGTGCGATGCTCCCAGGCGATACCTGGGACGGAGGGACGACGGCTGAGATCAGACCAGGCAGCTCCAACCTGCCAACCTTGAAGGGACAACGGTCACCGGCTTGCTGGAGGAACAAGTGTGCTGCCCAGCCGGCTAGGACCCTGTGCCGTCACGGGCTGAGGGACCACAGGAAGCCATGAACTGAAGGAGATACGCGATGGTATTTTCAAAGGGAACCAAAATAAATAATTACACCCATTCTTTCTCGAGCAAGTGGTTGATTTGGGTTTGGACCAGGGGAGCAGGGGGATGGGGAGTGCTGGCCTCTCTCCTGGTTCTTGGCTGCTTTGGTACAGTGTTTGATGCTGTGTTTTTGGAAGGGAGTTTTGATTACTGTGATTTGGGGCTGTTCAGCTTGAGACGTGCCAGCCCTGACTTCTGCCAGCAGGTGCCCAGCGTGTCTGTGCGTCCAGTCTGTGCTGCCTTCAGTGTGACAGTCTGAAACGAAGATGGTGTTTTGAATGTGTTGGTAGTTGTCTTCCAGTGCGCGGGTCAAATGGCTGTTCCAGGGAAGCAGCATTTCTGCCCTATCTCTCCAGGGCATGGAGCTGCATAAGCAGTTTGTGTGTGAAGGGCCTGGAATTTCACCTCCAGGAGCTTCCCAGGACGATGTGCAGCACCAGGCTGCAGCCCTGAGCCTACTCCAAGCGTCCCTGAAGCATCAGCACTCAAAACACAGCCCAGCTCCAAACAGTAGCATTAGTTGTTTTCCATAGACCCATCACATCTCTTGCCGACCATCTCACTCACTTTCCAAGCCCTCAGCTCCCAGCTTCGCTGCACTATTTTCCATACATGATCTACTGGCAGCTCCCGGGTGGCAGGAGTGTTTCTGGGGTGCAGCAGTGGGCTGGCAACCTGCGCCCTCCTCTGATCCCGCAGTGACATATCCTGACCGGAGAGAGTCGCCAGCCCCTTGCCGTGGGGCGCTGGCAACCCGTCTGTTCAGGCTGTGATGCAAACTACCAGATCAGAGAAATGCCGCACGGTGTTACTGGTACTGCTTACCCAGCCTTATCTCAAGGATGCAAATGATAAGGAATGACCTGAACGCAGTGACTCCTGGCAGCCTGTATGTGCTCAGCCCAGGTCTGCCTGGGGTCTGGACCGTGTGTGTCCCTTTGGAGCTGTGGAGGCTGTGTTTTTTCTGTTTGGAGGATGGGGATTTGTTTGGTGTGAAGCTGTGCTGCTCCCTGCCTGCGCGTGCCTTGAAGGGGTGTGTGTAGGAGAAATACTCTTTGCAAGGTGACTCGGTCCAACTGGTCCCCAAGCGGATGAAGCCCCACCAGGAGTGGTGTGGGCTCACTAGTCCCAGCCTCGTGCCACTGCACACAGAGGTGCTTCAGCATCAGCTAAACACCACCGCGGCACCCAAGGCCCAAGATCTTTCTGCACGGATGCAAACTGAGAAGTAGCTTTTTTAAGTGTTTTTTGGAGATAAAAGGGCTTTTATATTTGAATTTACAAGTTCTGCCTAACTCTTGGCTTGACTTCCAGGCAAAAGGGCGAGCGATCAGATGTGCTGAGTCGGCAAGTTCTCCGTGAAGGCTGCACACGCCGGGCCCCAGCACTGTTTTCTTTGGTCCCTCTCCAAAGCCTGGGGCTGCTATCCCAGCAGGGAGAGCGGTGCCTGGGCTTGCTAATGTCACAGCTCCCTCTGCCGGGACCGGGGCTGGGAGAGCAGGATGGGACCCACTGCCCGCTGTGAGGCAGCAGGGATGCAGTGCGGCACAGGGATGGATGCCAAGTCCCGGCTGCAAGCAAGACCTGTAACTCAAGGCCAGTTGTCAGGTGAGGTCACCGGTTACTGGGTGAATATAGCCAGTTACAGGATAAATTCACCCCCTTCCCCATGCTTCTGCCCTTGCTCTGGATAACCGGCAGAGCGCCGGCTGCCTGCCACGAACCAGCTCCCAGCTCCAGTTTCCCTGAGGGTGAATCGTGCCTTCAGGTTTGTGCCGGACACAGGAGGGGAGCGATTCACCCTGGTTCGTATAGCTGTCACTCCAGTACAATGGGGACCAGTTTACCCAGTAGATTACAGGGAGAAGCGGATCTATTGGCTTGGCACCTACTGGGGGAGCCTTTTGCGGGCTGGGCACTGGGATGCGGTGGGTGTTTGGGGGCTGCTGGGCAGCTGGGGTTTGCACGCTCCCTAACTTTGCCTTTTTGCTTGGGAGCACCCGAGCAGTTGCTGATGTTGGACTGATGCTGATAAGAGATAGAAATCCCTTCTGCCAACTTGTCTTTACTCCAAAGAGCCAGTGGTAAGGTTTGGTGACATGATGGTACCCAAGTGCCATGCACAGCTAAGACCAAGCCCAGAAATGCCGCCCAGGATGTTCAAGCCCCAATACAAACACGATCACCTCCACGACTGCAGGGAAAGACCAAAACTGAGCTGTGGCACCAACACAGCATTGCAGAACCCAAGAGATGGGCTCAGGCCCACGGCTGCCCCAGGTGGGGTGACGAGGGTGGTCTGCGGGCATGGGGGTGGCTGTCAGAGGTGCCGGTAGCCCCAGGGCAAGCCAGAACTCTTTGGGCTCGTTCACCTTGCTTGGCTTTGGGTTTGGTCCTCAGTTTCCAACCAGGTTGTCTCCCACAAAACCTGGGGACTCAGTCCTCGCAGGACAGGGTGTTCAAACCCCCCCGGCCCAGGGTTGCTGCATCCTGCTGGACTCTTGATGGAGCTGGGCTCTGCTCACCTGGGCACGGAGAGGGGATGTGGCTGTCCCCGGGTCCCCAGCACAGCCAGGCTCTGTCGCTGCTCTGCCTGTCGGCAGCCCAGCCTCCATGGGGGAACCTCGCCAGTGCTAATTGCATCTGCTCCGTGGCTGAGAACAACAAGCTCCTTTCGGAGAGGGCACTTGTGAAAGCAGGGTGGAGGCCAGGGCTGGCACACCCTGGAGAACACCCTTAAATACCCTCCCAAACAGAAACCCAGCCAGGCGGCAGGTCTCCCGGACCCAGTGCTGCCAGTGAGCAAATACCGGCCTTCGCCCCTGCCTGTGGTCAGACCTGGTGTGGGTCCCACTGGCACCATGGTGGCAGCGGCAGCATCTCCCCAGCAGGGAACCTGTGGCGCTGGGGGATGGTCATCCCTTAATGCTCCAAGCCATGAACGCCAAACCCCCTCTGTGCTGCTGCCAGCGTTAAATTGGTCTTCCCAGCAAAACCAGTCCCCTGGGTTTAGCTTGGATATATAACATTGCAGTCCCCAACAGTGCAGGTGGTGCCACGTAGGGAGCAGAGGGAGAACAAGGGGCCGTGCCGGCGGTCCAGCCACAGCATGGACACCCCATCCTTGAGCCAGACAACCCCAGGAGGAGGAGCGTTGCTCACAGAAGTGGTGTCGATTCACAGACTCTGCCCTTATCCCCATGTGGCTGCAGTGAGGGGGATGTGTTGGCATTCACTGTCACTCAGATGCTTTTCTCTGCCCGTCTTTAGGTGCTGGCTGCGCCTCTGCACCACTGTCTGGAGGAGGTAGAAGGCAGGAGAGGTTTCAGGGATGACCAAGGGTGTGCAGTGATGGTGTTGGAGATGCGGATTTGCAGGCGCTGAGTGAATGTTGCAGCATTCCTGCTCGGCTAACGGCTACCATGGCCACCCCGGGGGAACCAGCTGCTTCCCCAGGCTGCCGGCAACACCAGTTACTGGCCGCTCCCTGTGGGCAGCACGTGTGCTTGGTCACGCCATACTGGGCTGGCATGGGAACCGAGAAAGGACATCACCTGCAGGACACCAGGTAGGTTTTATGGGCAGAGGGGACCACAGGGAGGCACCTCCCTTGGCTGGGAGCTAGTGATGGCTGTGCACACCAGAGGGTGACACTGGGGTCTGGGACCTGCCAGGCCATCAAGGGCCATTGCACGCCACCTGCTTAACTATTTCCTGCCCATCCCGCTGGGGATTCACTTCCTGGCCAAGCGGCTGAGTAACGCTGGGCCGCAGGAAGGTGGAGAGCCGGGACAGAGGTGAGCGGGAAGGGGCTCCATGCAGAGCACCCACGGCACACCCCGGCTTTGCTGTGCCTCGCACCGTGCCCCCCACCGCTCCCGCGGTAACTGAGCACAGGGCTGGATGTGGTGCCGACACGGCATTGCCTCACAGGGGCTTTGCAGTGGCTTTTGGGACCTTCCGTGGCAGTTCCCAAAGCCAAAGGCAGCGACATGGACACGGCTCAGTATGTCCTCCCTGAGAGGTGCCAAATGGCACAGCAAAGTGGGAGACATGGAGTGGTGTTTTCTTTTAACGCTGGCTTTAGGTATTATCAGAGTGAATTATTTTCTACGTCTGCTTCATGCAATTCATAAATTTTAGCAAAATATCAGGTGATGCTGTGGATCCTGCCACTGAGTGTCTCAGGGCTGGAGTGAGCTCCCTGGTACCCATCATCCCAGTACCCATCGCCCGGGCTTGCTCTCAGCCGCCATGGCTGGAGGAGCACAGAGGCCACTGAGCATCCTTTGGGGGAAGCTGGGACAGAGCAAGATGTGGGGCATCACCGGTGCCCCGGACCCCTGCCTTTGGTGGTCTGTCTGCAGCGCCTGGTGCAGGCAGGTTCGCTGGAGGTGCAGGGTGGGGAGATGTTCCCTCCTGGGTGTTGAGCTAAAATCCCCGACTGCCGCTGAGTGAGGGTGAGGAGCTGGGCAGCACCTCCTGCGGGGCTTGGCAACGGGCCAGAGCACAGGTTTGCTCTGTAATTGGGGAATTGTGGCTGCAATAACCTCTTCCAGCCTCCGCAGGGGTACGGAGCTGTTTCTGCAGAAGCCTGCAAGGAATTGCCCCTGCTGTGAGACCCCTCCGAGCCCCTTGGCACTCGGGCTGGGTGGGCTGGGGGGTGTGGGGTTGCCCGGAGCTGGAAAAGCCAGACTGCTGGGCTCCTTCCCCAACAGCATGGAGAGAGGAAGGGATCTGAGGGCTCACAGCAGGAGAATTCAGGCTTGGGGGGACAATTGGTTGGGGTGAAGATGTGGCTGCGGACTAGGTACATGGTGTTGGTCTGGATTCATCCCACTGAGCACGCATGGTGCTGCAGGGAATAAGTGTGCACCAAGCACAGGCACTGCCTGATCTTTGTCTCCAGCTGCTGAATATCCCTGGTCCCCCCATGACACCCAGGCTTCTGGCTCACTCTGTCACGGCCCTGAAACCAGTGGTGAGGTCAGGATCGTGCCCAGCACTGCTGGTGGGGATGCCAAAGCTGCAGGAAACTGTTTTAGGAGGACTGGACTCCAACCCCAGCGATGGAGCTGGCTCTGTGCTGCTCCGAGTGCCAGGCTGAGGGCACTGAGCATCCCTGCACAGCCCTCAGCAACAGGGCATCTCCCACGTGAACCGGGGGTGGATCAGCAGGGGACACGTGGGTCTCAGAGGTGACGGTGGGTGGGAAGGGGGTGGGAAAGCCTATGTAGCTGGGACAATACCGACACTTGCTCCTCGGTAGTGCTGCTCGTCGAGACAATGCGGTCATCTGGGGTAAACACCGGCACTGCAGGATTGGTGCCCTGGATGGCCTGTACATCTTGCCCTAGGTGCTTCGGTGGGTGGAAGGTGGGTGATGAAGGTACCGGGGGGGCTGTGGGACCCCCGTCTGGCGTGTGGCCAGGCCAGCACCCATCGGTACATGTGCCATGGTGCTGCCTCCCCTGCGGCACCACCTGCCCCATGGCACTGGGGTCGCCTGCTCACGGCAAAGCCCCACGATGCCAGCCTGCATCCCCGGGTGGCTCTGAGGACAGGTGGTGACTCCGGCTTTCTTCACTATCTCCCAACCTCCTGCTTTTTCCAATGGACAGGGACAGCCTTCCCATTGCTCCTGTTCCCTAATCTTTGCTTAAGCTTTAACATTTTAAGATGCATTTTGACGACAACTATGTTTTCCTGTTGCAGGACACCGAGCTCCAACTCACCAGTACTCTCTGAAGCCAGCAGAGCCACCCAGCCCCGAAGGTCCCAGTGGGACCAGGAGCAGCCGTCACCAAAGGAGACACCCAGGTGAAGGCTGGACCACCTGACACAGCGCGGGACTACACCGGGAGCAGCAAGCACAGGGCTGGAATCCAGCCCAGAAACCACCTAAATCCAGGCAGGAAGTCCTGTTCAAGTATTTAAGCCCTGGTGGGGAATGGGTTTCCTTGGGGTCCCGTCCCCGGCGAGGCTGCAGCTGCCGGTCACCAGGTGGAGGGTGCAGCAGGGACCACCGGCAGCAGTGGGCTCAGCAGGGCACCGCTCTCACCCAGGGACGGGCTCTGGCTTGCAGGAGGTGCCGGGGGTGGATGCGGCTGCTACAACATCCCTTTGTTCCCCACCCACTATCTCAGCTCTGGGAAGTGGCGGAGCTTGGCTGGCATGGCTGTGTCACAGCAAAACCCGGTGCTGGCGGCGGGGACCCTCACCCACGCTCATCCCCGCAGGACACAGCCCCCGGATTCCTCGGCTGCGGTTTGGAAATGCACCCACGGACGGGATGGCCGACCTCAACACTTCCCCATCCCTGGTTTGTAGTGCCACCAGCCATGCTCACGGCGCGGAGAAGCGCAGAGGAGAGTGTGGGAGCTCCAACCAGTCGGCAAAAGGCCTGAGCTGGGGCAGGGAAAGGATCCTGGCAGACGGCCTGAATGCTGCCGTTTACCTCTGCTGTGATAAACCCACAGCCTGGCCCTTCTCCACAGCCACAAACAAACACCGAGCTTGGGACCACCTGCTTGGCTGCCGTGCCAGCACCCGAGGGTGGCTGCGGGCCATGGCACTGGGGTCAGCCGGGGCTGCTGCCCCCAGACCCCTCCAGATCCCTGCCACAGCTGAGTTCCCACACAAACATATGTTATTTTAGCCACCCTCGGTGTTTTGGAGCACATGCCCTGGGGCGGGGGGCTTCTTTGGGGTCCCACGAGGCCAGGGAAGGCTGAGCAGCACGACTGCCCACCTCGGGGTATGCACGGGGCAGCCATGGCTCCATCCCTGCCCCTACCTCCGGAGCCGAGAGCCCATCCCTCATCCCTGCTCAATAACCGAGCTAACGAGAGCTGCTGTCAACAAGTCTGCAGCTCCCCAGCCGGCGCGGGGAAGGACGCCTTGCTCGAGAGACCCAAGAGGAGAAACCTGTTTCACTGACCTTGCTCCATCACTGCCTTCCTGGCTGTGCCGTGGGTGACCGTGGGGCTGCGGCGAGGGGCGAGTGGCTCGGCCGCCCCTCAGGGGCTCGGCGAGGAGGAGGAGCGGGGCTGGTGCTGCATCGCTGGCAGGTCGGGGTGCCGGGGGATGCGCCGGGCGGGAGAGCGAGACCCGGCTCGGCCGATGCCGTGTCTCAGCGTGGCTCCTCGCCTGCCTGCGGAGCCTTGCTCCACCCCTCATCAGCTAATAAAGCCTCCGCCGCGCCGGTCCCTCCTTTGCCACTGACTCACGGGCTGACCTAGCCCAATCCCCTAACTGCCCCGCACCTCCATTTTCTGACCTATAAAGCCAGGCTCATTCCCGCCGCTCTCCCGCTCCTTTACATAAGAACACCGAGTGCCAAAGCAAACCCTGCGGCGCTTTGCAACCCACGAGTGATGCCCCAGGGGCAACAGTGGGCGCTCAACAGCAGCGTATGGGCTCAGTGGCCCGTGCCCAGGGGTGTGCGGACCCCAACTGTGGGTTTCGTGGCTGCCCTCGAGGCCACTGGCAGGCAGCCGTGAGCTGGACGCTGGTTGCACCCACAGGCAATGTCTCCCCAGGGGTTTTATTCATGTTTTGGGGGCTTGGAAGAGGAGGTGAGCAGCGCGTGCTGTTCTTGGCATGGCATCCTGATGGGGAATGCCTTTGCCCTGCTGCCCTGGTGTTTGGCACAGCTCCAGCACCCCGAAACCCGGCCGGTCGGGTTTGGAAAGCAGGCCAGGGATGGCTGGGGAGGTGGAGGCTTTCTGGACTGTGCTGGGCTGCGCTGGGCTCCTCCACTGCCAGCCAGGGAGCAGCTCTAGCCCATCCTGCCCCTTGTACCCTGGGAGAAGCATGAAACCATCCCTTTTTTGTGTTTGCTTCCTAAGGTGACTGGGAAGGCTGCTCTCTGTGGAGCAGGACTGTGCCTCCAATCTTCCCGAGGTGGAAGACGAGCATCCTCAGGTCACAGCAGGGAACAGGTGACAGCACCCACCAGCATCCCCATGGGAAGGCTGCTGGGCGGGGGATCCCATGGGGGGACATAGCAGGCACAGAGATCCCCGGGAAGCGGGACCCTGGACCTTTGGGCCCCAGAAGCAGCCGTGGGGCCTGGGCAGGGAGGGAAGCAGGAGCTGGCTCAGCCGTGGCCCAGCACTGCCTGACGTAAGAGGTTACACAAGCCCATGCAGGCAGGGTGCCGGCAGCAGCCCCAGTGTGTCTGTGACTGGAGCTCTGCTCCCAGTCCGGAATAATGCCTGCAGGAATGGGGACAGCCCTGCCCCATGCTGGGCATCCCTCACGAAAGCCCTGGGTGGCAGTGGCACCCTGGAGCGGTACCCACGAGGGATGCTTCCTGGAGGAGCGCAGCGGGGCTGGGCAGCACCCACAGCAAAAGCCAACCTGGAGAGGAGGGAAGGTGGTCTGGTGGTGTCCGTGTGCCCGAGTGCCATGTCTGGGGGTGGCTGGGGAGGGGGGCAGCAGGTCCCTGGCCAGTGGCTCAGGGGCTGTGGTAGGAGCAGGGCAGGGGGACCGCTTGCCTGGAGTGAGTGGGTGAGAGAGGGCACAGAAGAGCGAGAGGAGCCTGGACAGTGCTGGGACATGGTGTTGAGCTGGGTCAGCCCCAGGAGTGGGGAGAGGCTCCCTGACCCCACAAGGAGACGTTTTGGAGGTGCTGAGAGGGGCCCGCAGGTGCCAGCGGAGCAGCACGCCTCCTCGCCCGCCGGCGCTGGGTGATAGATCAACCCCCGGTATTCCAGGCAGCCGGCCGAAGGCGTTACTCACCCGGCCCAGGGCTGCGCTCAGCTCCGCCGGGCAGGAATGCCACGTGCTCAAACCGCCTTTCCCAGGGGAGGACCAGCCCTGCAGCCGGGGACAGTGTCCCCAAGCTGGGGCTGGCTTTGACTGTGTGTGGGATGGAGGGGAGGGGGCCAGGCACTGTGGGTTCCTCCTGGGTGGCTTTCCGTGACAGCGGTGATGAGCAGGTCCCTGGCCCTCCCTGGACATTCTGCGGTCTACTGGAGCCGGAGGAGGATCACCATCCCTGGGTCACCAGGGGCTGGAGGAGGTGACATGGGATGGCTGCCTTTCTGAAGGGGACCGTAAGCTCCCTTCCTCACCCAGGGACAGATGATGCCAAGAGCTGTGCCCTGCCCTGACAGCAGGATAGGGCCACCTTGGGACTGAAGGCTAAAATAAAGCACCTTTTTACACTGTTTCTTCCTGAAAATTATCAGGTATGTAAGAAGGAGGAGGAGCTGGCAGCAATTGCCATCTCTCCTCAGATGTCCTCCCCACCAGCCCTGCCACCGGCAGAGCCTTCCCAAGGGGCTGAGGACAAAGTCCCCGGCGCTTCAGTGGGGCAGGGGATGGACACGGGAACCCACTCACAATATCACTGTGGATTTGTCTTCTGGAAAGGTAATTTGGTTGACTTCTTGCTATGGGAAAGGCAGACCTGCTGTTTGTGGGAAACAGGTTGTGGAGATGTTTTTTGCCATGGCTGACAGTGGGTTTTCTCCCCGTCTAGAGCAGATGGAGGGAAATCCTGAGTGGAAGTGGCTCAAGGGCCGGGAGAAGCCATAGGTCTACACACAGGCTGAACCTGGGGTGCTCCAAGGTGACTTTCCGTCAGCTCCAAGGACGCTGGTTTGACTCCTTTTTCCAACAAAATATGACTCTTAGCCACCCCTCTCCCAGAAAATTTCCCGGATTTCGAGAGGCATCACCTGTGCCATGTACCAGCAGGCAACATCCTGCTCGGGAATTGGGCTGCTGCTGGGCAGCGGGGCTATTCCAAGAACCGCCTTCGTCCTCGCTCAGTAAATCCTTCTATCAGCACCTTGCCTGGCTCAACCTGGCCACAGCCCAGCCGGAGACGTGGCTACGGGACAGCTCCTGTGTTTGCCAGTGGATCCGGCTGCCCACGGACTCCCCGGGCTGGCGGGTGCTGGGGTGGTGCCGGTGGCACCTCGTGAGCCCTCTGCGCACTTCAGGGGAACCCTCTGGGCTGTGCCAAGTGCCCAGTGACGCTCGTCCTGCCACCACAAGCACCGTGGGAAGTCGGTCTTATCTCACCTTGCACCATGCTTGGCTTATTGTTGATTGTTCTTTTCCCATTCACCAAGAAAGGAGGAAAAGACGCTTACATTTTCTGCAGAACTGCTGAGTCTCTGCCCAGCAGCCCCTGATGTGGCTCTCCTGCAGCAGCAAGGGCCCTCCGGAGGGACAGTCCCAAATCCCGGCCATCCGATGGACCAAAAGAGCCCTTGATGGATGAGGTTTTAGGGCTGAGCTTTTGTTTTCTTTGCACCCAGGCTCGTCCCTGTGGTCCCTCTCCCCCTGTGCCCTCCAGCCCAGCGACTCCCAAAATTGTAGGACTGGCAACCCTGCAAACTCAGCAAGGGTGGTGAGGATGGCTCAGAGGACCCCAGGCCCCCTGAGCTGGTGACAGCAGCCCGTTCTACTTGCTACAGCAGCTCTACCACCCACAGTTAGCCCTAACCTGGTTTCTATTCTAAGCCTTATTTATTTTTTTTTTTTTCATGGGCCTCCTCCCTCTTTCGCTTTGCCCCACTTTGCCCTCCCGATGGCCAGCCCGGCTGCCGCTGACCCCGATCCTAGCGGGGCCTCACCAAAGTGGGTATTAAACTGCACCGGCGAGGTTTCTTGGGTCAGGGTGGCTCCTGCTTCCTCGGGCTGGGATTAAGGAGCAGGACCTTGGATCTGTCTGCAGCAGCTCTAGGTGGGAGGGGGAAAGCTGGAGGAACGGGGCTGGGGAGACTTTGCTTTTGTGGCAAAACCGGTTGCAGGATTAGCAGCTTTCCTGGCATTTGTGTCTTCCTAGGAGGCTGCAAAATACCAGTTTTCGGGATGCTGAGGATGGGGGACGTCTTCTTCACCCAGTGCTGCTGGCAGAGTTGGGGATGCATCCACGTGCCAGCCAGAGACGACCTGCAGCCTCCTCTGGTCTCCTTCAGATATTCTCTTGGTGGACTGGGATCCGGAGCACCACTGCTCCAAAGGTATCATTAGAAGAGTCCCTGTTTTTCCAAGCTAACTGGTTTTATGGGTCCGGCCGTGCTGATGAAATACCTGCCAGGCGGTGTGTGAGTTATCCCTCTGGCTGGCAGGGTGCATCTGGGCGCTCGCCTTGAAGGAGAAACAAAAACTGCCCTCGGTGTGGAGGCAGGTTCTCAGGGCTCCAGTGGGCTGCCCATGCCCAGCGGGAAGGATGGGCTCTTCCCCGGGGGAAGGTGGGATCAGGGGACGCTCAGCCCCAGAGAGTCATCCCCCCTTGCCTGGGGCTGGGCTGCCCCATGTGTAATGGGCAGGGTGGACACACGGGGTATTGGCAGGATGTGTCCCCGGGCCTGGCAGGAGGATGGAGCCTGTCTGTGCCTGATGGAGCTGGGACAGCAGACCCCCTCCCCAGCCCCTCGGCTCAACCGTCGCCTCCCCGCAGCAGCTGAAAGCAGGGAAGTAGGTTATGGCCGTGCGAGACCTGGGGAGATGGGGGTGCGTTCTTGGAGTCCGGCTGGATGTGGGCAGCCCTTTGGCTCCCGACCAAATTTCCAGCCCAAAGGAGTGACACAGTGTGTTGGCTTCCCACCCCGGCCGGGCAGCTCACTCCTTCCCAGGCTCTGCCTCCTGGGCACAGCGGGTTACGTCAGGGACCCGGCCGCCCTCAGCTTCCCTCCGGCTGGAGCGGCGAGGGAGCAGGCACCTGCACCCAATTGCTGTTGGCACCCGGGGTGGCACCAACCCGCCGTGCTGGGGCAGAGCATGGTCCCGTGCTACCCCTGGTGCAGGGGCTGCATCGTGCAACCCCTCCCCTTGCTGATTAGAGCCATGCATGGGCTTCTTAATGAGCAGGGAGCTTTCCATCTTGCAGGCATTCCTGGTTTGCATGAATTCAACATCTCCTCCTGATCCTACAAAGGGCAGCGACAGAGTCACGATGCAGGTACTGGTCTGTGCCCGCCTTAGCTCTGGTTTCTTCAACTGGGCGAACACAATGGCCCCACCAGGACATGTCTAAACATTCCCACAGGGAAAGGCAAGGGGGTCTTTGCCCTGAACTATCCCTTCCCTCCCAGCTCCTCTCCCTTCTGGCCTGTGAAGCCGGTGGTGGGAGCTGGCAGAGACACCTGGCCCCAAAAAGCAGCACGGACAGTGGTTCTGAGCTGCCCCAGCAAACGGTCCTCACTCGGTGACGGGTCAGCCTGGGGTGCGAGTGCCAGGTAGCGCCGTCTCCGGCACAACCTCACCGGGGTCCTCATCCTCCATCCACACGCTGCCATGTGCCGAGGAGGCTGGGAATGTCCCTCTTTCCTAGAGAGGGCAGAGGATGGAGCCTGGAGTTATCTGCCTGCGCCGAGCGGTAAAAGTTTCATGTGGGCGGCTGCCGGGGAGTCGCCGAGTCGGGCGCCTGCCTGCGGGGACGTGTGCGTGGCCACCCCCGGTGGCTCTGGCCTGGGGGCTGGGAGGGCACCCGGGAGCAGGGGGGTCTGGGGTTGGGTAGTGCTGTGGTTACAAGTAAAAATGTATTTAATTTCTGAGGGCTGGAGGTGCAGCATTGCACCCAGGAGCATCTTTCTGATCACTGGCTGACGACGACACTGAAGCAGTGGCCAGTTCCCTCCTTGGGAGCCATTGCTGCCAGGACGGGACACCCCAGCCCTTCAGGAGGGCTCGGCCATCCCTTTGTGGCACCACCGGCGGCAGGCTCGGCGTTTTGGAAGCAGAGTGGGATGGAGCCTGCGGCATCTCTGCCATGCGCCCGCATTGGGTAACACCTGGCCAGGCGGTGACGCCAGGGACCGAGGGGTGGGGGCAAGCAGTTTCGGTCGGGGCAAGAGCAGAGGCACCCAAACCAGTGATTACCTTCGCCCTGAGCTGCTAAGTGGAGGAAGTCTGTGATTAGTTGACACCTCCAGTCAGGCTTTGGAAATTAAGCTGGGCTGGAGCAGGGGGTGGATGACAACTGCTTTATTCACTGCTGATATATAAAACTGAAAACACGTTCTGGATACGGTATCGGGATATTCTGGCGGCGGTGGCTGAAAGGGCTCATGGTGGATACACAGTGAATCCCTGGGGGAATTTGGGGTGCTCATGGGCAGGGGTGGGTTTTGGTTCTGTGACTCTGAGCCCTGGGCAGGGATGTCCAAGGGCTCAGGGCTGGGTTTTGTGCTGGTTTTCACGTGCAATTGGCTTTGAATAAATCTCCTGCACCAGCTGCAGCTGTGGGTCTCACCCGGCCCTGCAGCCTGGGGATGGCAGGGACTTAAACCCGGGGCTTGTCCCTGGGCTTCAGCATTCTGATGTTTGCAGATGGCTACTGAAAAGGGGAGAAGGGAGAGGGCTGTGTTCCCTCTGTGGGGTAGCTGATGCCAGGCATGTGTCCGACCTCACGCAAGGAGAGCCTCCTGCTCTGCACAGGCAGTCCCATGGGTCCATCCCCGCTCTGCAGGCAGGGGATGCTCATGGTCCATCCTTGCGGCACAGCAGCACCCTGGTCTGGCCAGGACATGGAGGAGCACCATCCTGACCACAGAGCCAGGAGGGCTCAGGACCTGCTGCACCACGTGGCCCCTAAATCTCGCGGCATGGAGGAGCTAAGGTGACTTCTCCATACCTGGCTGCTGCTGGGAGATAAATTCCAGCTCTTCTCACCATGGGGTGAACATTGTTGAGGTTTAGCAGGGCAATCCCCAGTGGGTGACACCCCAGCACCCGTCAGGGGGTCAAACAGGGATGAGGAAGATATGGCAGCAATGCAAAGATGGTGTGAATGACACTGGGGGTGTGGGGCTTGCACCCGATTTCTGGCTGGGCAATGCCTTTTGTGGGGCTCTGCCATTCAGCCGCTTTCCTCCTGAGGTGCCAGGGCAGCACGAGGCGGCATTGGACCAACACAGAGTCTGGATGAGACCACCAGCCTCCGACCGTGGTGCCTCTCCGGCAGCCTGAGCATGACCTGGGACGGGGCAGAGTGGCTTTGCCTGCCCCATCTCGCCACCGGCCGGTCTGTGCCACGCCAGACGGTGCAAACAGATCAGCCAGATTAGCCAGCACTGGGATCCAGTTTCTTCCCGGAGCTGCTGAGCACGAGCGGGAAGTTTTCCATCACCTGAAGTGGCTTGTTTGTGCCCTGCAAACAGTGAGACGTCCCGGGCTGGGTATTTACTCAAGGTTAAAAGCATGGCCTTGCCACGTCCTGGCGGGGCTGGGAACACGTGGGCTACCAAACGGCTCCGGCTGGATCCGGCATCTTGCTGCCCCCACCAGCTCTGTCCCAGCCTGGCACCACCATGATGGGCACAGACACCCCTCATGGCAAGGGGACCCCAGGGAGAAGCTGCAGCTGCACCCAGGGTCTTGGTCCCTGGGAGGGGACGTTGCACCCCATGGGCCGGGGCTGGGTGTCTGTGCCACCCCCAGCACCCATCGAGAGCTCCTTGCCCTGGCTTTGTGGATCGGGCTGGGTGATGCTTTTTGGGAGCCCACCAGCCTGGGGCTAAACATCCCGAGCTTTTGGCAAAACGACAGCGAGAGCAGCAGTTATGCAGAGCTGTGACTCCCTCTGGTGCCTGCCCCGAGGCTCCCGAGCTTGTCCTTCGCTCTTTCTTCACCCCACAGCCCCAGGGATGGAGAGTTTGGGGTGCCCCGGCTGGCCGTGGGGCACCCCCAGTGTGGGTGGGTGGGCGAGCAGGGCCGGGGCCAAGTCCCCGGTTTGGCAGTGGGCACAGGAACTGCTTGGCCACAGATGTGCCAAGCACCCTTCTGCCAAGGCCTGAATTTGGGGGTGACGGAGCTGTTTTCAGGGGTGATGGAGGCAGGGCTCTGCCTGCAGATGGAGCTCCTCGCTCGGCCGTCGGGCTCAGGGAGAGGGTTGGGGTGAGGTGTTAAACCCCACCAATTTCTCCTCCTTGAGGACCCCGTGGCTCTGCCAGACCCCAAAATGAAAAGAGGATGGCGCTTAAGCTCTCCCTGCTGGGAAGGGGATGGTGGTAATTAGTCTCTCAATAAGTTAATTACCCAAATGTGCTTGGCCTGAAAGTGTGGGGGGGAACCCCACCCAAACCCAGGTGTTAAAAAAGTGAATCTCTGCTGCCCCAGCAGTGCCAGGGGAAGGAGGAATGGCTGTTTTGGGGTGTCTGGCTGCAGAGGTGCTGATGGTGCCCCACTGCAGCCTGGTCCTTCCTCTCCTGGAGGAGGAGGGTCTGGAGGATGGGTGGCCGTAGGGGCTGTCGAACCGCTCCTGGGTTTGGGGCTGGAAATAGCCCCTTTAGGGGCTGCAGTGGGCTCTGCCCCATGGGCTGGGGGAACCCGGGGGGGTCGATGGGTAGCAGTTGTGGCTGCTGTGTCCTGCCAGCCTGGCATGTGTGCCCATTCTGAAATGTCCCATTTTTCCCCTCATTTGGGAGCAGTGACGTGGAAGGATCCTGCTGGGGTCCAGGTCTGGCCTTTCCAGGTTTTTTTCCAGGTCTCGGTCCTGGGGGCAGAGGGGCTGGCGGTCGGACAAGGGCAGTGTTGGGGGTCTGATCCTGGGGGCTCCCTCGGGGCTGGCAGCTGCCTGCAGGGCAGCGGGGGCTGCCCGTGGGACCCCCGCGCTGCCTGGGGAGAGGGATGGATGCGGCGTTGGCAGCAAGAGCTCACTGCTCCGGGGATTATGCTGATCCCTCCAGCCGCTCTGCTGCACCGAAGGATTTCTGAGTCTTTAATGTGTTTTTCCTGCTAAATTGGAGGTGTTTGCGTCCACGGTGCAAGGGCCGAGTCAGCATTTGCTTTCATCCCTGAAATCTTAGTGGGGTCAGTAGGTTTGCACGGCTTGGCCTGCGCGTGGTGGAAAATCAGATGTAAATCGGGGTTTAAAAGTTCATTTCAAAAATGGAGCTCTGCAAGGCAGCTAGAAGCAGATTTAGGGCTACAAGCCTGAATTTTCCGTCCCTCCTTATGGCTTTGCAGACTCTCCTTACGGCTGCTGCTCCTCCATGGGCATCGCGAATCCCACCTTTGCTGCAGCTCGAAGCAGGAGGCTTTTATGGGTTTGTTGCTTTTCCCCAGAAGCCAAAACTCAGCCTCTCCCGTGTTGTTTTCAACCCACAATTTCTTCTCTTTTCCCAGCTGTCCCTGGTCCCAGCGGTGGCATGGGACCGAGCGATGCCACATGCCTGCCTCTGCCCGTGCGCACCGGCACGCTTGCCACTGGCTGCGGTGGGATCCTGATGGCTCATGTTGGTCTTGGATGTGGGGCTGATCCCCACCTCCTCCTCCTCCTCGGCTGCTGCCACATAACCAGTTCTGCCCTTGTGCAATGGCAGCTCCGCCACCACTCACCTTTGGCCACACCGAGCAGCAGCCTGGCACCCTTGGCGCAGGGCTTTGTCACCGTCCCTCGTGGTGACGTCCTAGGGGTGATGAAAGTAACAGGCGTCGTTCAGGACCGGACCCACTCAGCCCGGCTCCCTTTGGGTCCGACACCCACCTCCCCCCAGCCCCGCAGCACCCATGGGTGCTCTCCCCGGCCGCGGGCTTCCCTCGCTAACGAGCGGGTGATGAAAGCCACGCTGCCTATCGGAATGAATCACCCACCTGGCTGCAGCTTGCTGGGCTTCGGTTGCCGCTTTGATTCGTTAGTGTCCCTGGCTCTGGAAATGATCTTTCATAATACAAGCTCTTACACCAGAAATGAAACCTCAGCAGGTCTCTAACACACCCTCAGCTCTGCCCCTTTTGCAGTAGGTGTGATTTTTTTGTTTCTATTTTTTATTAATTTTTTTTCCCAGGGTACGGTGACAATTCCCTGGGGCTTGGTGCAACCTGGGCATGAGGTTTGCTTTCCTGCGGCTTGCTGCAGTGATGTGCTGTTACTAGAGGTGCTGAGCCTGTCCCAGTTTGGGCACCCCAGTGATGGGTATAGCAAACCTGCCTTGCCTATGGACTTGCTAGATGTCAGTGTTCATCAAGGCTTCGGTGGATCAGTTGAGCTGATTCGGGTTCTGGTTAGGAGGAATAATAAATCAAGAAGAAATTCCGCGCCCCAGCAAGAAGTGATGTGTTTTTAGCCTTTTTGGGTAAAGAAATGGGGCTCAGGAAGTGCCAGTCTGTGCACGGGCGTCCCCAAAGCTTTCAGGGTGCGTGTGCTGTGTGTGGGCGATTAGTCATGAGGCAGCGACGGAAAAGGGAGGAAATTCTTGGGAAATTCCTGAAAACAGCCCAGGAGAGAGAAGGGACAGTGTGCGGGGGAGTCAGGGCCGGGTGCGATGGCTGCTGGGCAGAGATTGGGGGTGACCAGGTCCCCTGTGGGTGTCCCTGGGCTCAATGTCCCCCTCCACAGCAGGGAGGAGGGTGCTGAGCAGACAGGCAGGCGCAGGCAGACGCGCAGCCATGCACTGGCCCTTCCTTCCCACGGCCCGCTCCTTGCTCTGGAAAAGGCCGGTTTTCTCCCCAGAACGGCTCCCTGGCGGGATAGGCAATATTTGCTCCCCCTCCTCGGCAGAAGCGGAACCCTATCCCTGTCCTCTGCGTTCCGCTTGGGTTTCTCGGAGCTATTTCTGGCACTCAGCTCCTTCTCCTCCAGCGTTTCCACTGCCTCTCTCCATCTTTTCTTTTCGGCTCCTTCCCTCCTCCGCCCGCCCTCGCCTCCCCGTGCCCTTGGCCGAGCGTCCTCCCCGCGGCCCCGCCGCGATGGCCGCCCCCCGAAACGGGCCGCCGAGGCGGATTATTGCCATCGCTAATCTGCATTCGCCCTCCTCCCCGTCCTCCCCCGCTCCTCCCTTCTCCAAATCGCTGCTGCTCGGCACCGGCGTGCGGTGTCGCACGGGCTGGCCGCCCGCCCCGAAAGGGCCGGCGTGGGGAGAGGCGCCGCGGCGGGGCCGGCGTGAGTAGGGGGCTGCGGTGGCCGGGGGCTGGCCGGGGCGTCCCCGGGGAGGGAGGCCGGGTGGCTCTGCCGCTGTCTCCGCTGGCCGCCTCCTCCTCGGGTTGTTTATTTTTTTTCCACCCCTGCCCTTCCCGTGTCCTTCGGCGGCAGCGGGAGCGGGGAAGCCTGTCCGCAGCGGTCGGGGTGCTGTCGGGGGGCGGGGGGGTGTCCCCTGTGGGTGCTCCCCAACCCTGCGTGGGCTCTGCTCGGCAGGGAGATGCCGCTGGAGGATGGGGATCCGGCGAGGTGGAGGGGACAGCAGGTCAACGGCGAGGTGAGCGGTACCCCCCACCCCCGGGGGACGGGGGACCCCCCTCCCCGGAGCACAGCCGCTCCCGACGGCAGCAGGAGGGAGGCGATGGCAGAGGACTGGGAGCCGGGGCCAGCGCTGGGTGACAGCGACGTGACCCCCGGGGGGGTCCTGCAGCGAGCGGGGCAGGAGCCGGGCCGGCGTGAGGAAGCCTTGATGGCCGAGCTCTCGGAGCTGGTGCAGAAGGTGGTGAAGAGCAGCAGCTGGTGGGAACGGCACGGTGTGGACATCAGCATCCTCGCCTGCAGCTTCCTCCTGCTCCCGGCAGGTAACACGGCTCAGCGCCCCCCCAAACCGTGTCTGGGGGTTCTGGGGGGGCATGGGGGGGTGTGTCTCACTTCCTCCTCACGGCTTTTGTACCGCTGGTACAACTTCATTTGTGCTGGAAACCTATTAGCAGCCTATTAAGCCTGTAACAAAGCCACAATAACCCCTTCACCCTGTGCCATGGGGTACCCTGCCCCCGCTGGGAACCCACAGCAGGTGACAATGGCACCCAGGGTACAGCCTGGGGTGAGGGCACAGTGCCCGGGCAGATGGGCACAGGGCAGGATGGGGAACGACGTGTCCCATCTGTGCCCTGCCATGGAGCAGGGAAACCCTTGTGGTTTTGGTGCTGGTGGCCCAGACGTGGTGGGTGCAGGTGGGCACAGGGGACCGTGGTGGGAAAGCTGCAGCTGGTGCCTTCTCTTGCTTTTGAACTCCGGGGGATGCTGAAATCCTGGCAGGGTCATATCCGTCACCAGCAGGGTCCTAATCGGAGCTGCGGAATGGGACCTGGCACCAGCAGCACCCATTCCATCGTGGCTGGAAGTGCCCAAACCTTCAGCACGATGGCGAGCGTGGCTGGTCCAGCCACGCAGGGCGGTGCGGAGGGAAGCTTCCCAGCTTAGGCACTTTAAGTACTTGTAACTATGTCTGAAAAACAGGTTTAGGACAGCAGCTAACACGCTTGGGTGTAGCAACACCTCCAGCCCGGCTCGGAGGTAAGGAGGGCTGCAACATGAGTGCGTGGCCGAGCTCCTGCCCAGCTGGTTTCTCCACAGGGTTCCTGTGCCTGCGGTCAGCCCAGGCCATCCCTTTCCTGGCGGGTGTCCTCACCCTCGGCGTGGTGCATCACACCCTGACCGTGAAGGGCAGCCACCTGGCCAGCCACAATGCCTTGACTGAGTCCAAGTCCTGGGGCAAAGTGTGGGCCGTCTTCTTCATCGAGGTGAGTGTGGCCAGGGGATTCAGGTGGCAGCTCCCCACAGAAGACCCATCGGCATCTTGACAGCACCCTAAGCCCTTCAGGAACAGCCACAAGAGAACAAGATGGCTCCGAACCCTTCCTGATCCATGTGCAGGAGAGTTAAATGAAAAGCAACACTACACCAGGGAGCACCAGGAACATCCCTGCTTGTGGAGCTTTGCCTAGAGGCAGCGGGGTAGGGGCTGAACCCCTGATTGGGGACAGCCCCTGTGATGTGCTGGGCTGTGGGGGTTTGTGTCGATCCCCTTGGCCGCGGGGCTGCAGAGCAGGGTAACACATTGTGGGGAACGGTGGGAATGGTTTCCAGTGCTTAACTCTTAAGAAATCCATTTCCAGACTGGTTTGGAGCCTGTGGGGTGCAGAACATCTCCCCTGGGTGCTTCTTTCTGGGTGCAGAGCATCTCCCCTGGGTGCCTCTCCCACGAGCCCAAGCCAAGCAGTTCTCAACCCTGGTGCTGTGGCTGTAGCATCACCTCTCCTTTTTCTTCCCTTCCAGCTCTGCTCAGCCTTCACAGCCGAGCAGGCCACCTACAACCATGTGAAGATCCACCATGGCTACACCAATGTCATCGGCCTGGGGGACTCCAGCACCTGGAAGCTTCCTTTCCTGAACCGCTACATCTACATGTTCATCGCTCCTCTCGCGGTGCCCATCATAACCCCTCTGGTTGCTCTTGGTACGTGGCCCAACTGCCTTGGGACGGGGTGTTGGGTATGGTGAGCTCGTCACTGTCCGGGTTTCACGCCACCAAAGGGTCCTGCTTTGGAGGCATCGCATTAACTACGTATGGTAACTACCTACCAGCCTAAGGCATGACACAGGGCTGCAGTGGAGGCAGGTGATGCTGCATCTGCTCCAGGGAAGGCATTGATGCATCTCTCCATTCTGCTGGTGCTCAGAAAACACTTCACTTTTTCCTATGTTGTGTCAAGAGTTGAACGCTCTGGCAAAAGCCATCATGAGCCTGAAGCACCCCAAATTTGCTCTCCTGTAATTCAGACCCTTGGCCATAGCAGGTTTCAGTGTCACACATAGGTCTCTGACTGGTCAGAGCATCACACGGGGTGCGTTTGGTGACTATGGGGTGGAGGCACGGAGGTCTCTGGGGGCCGGGACACAATGAGCTCGGGCAGACAAAGCGGCGACTCGGGGGAAATAACGGTGCCAGCAAACGACTGGGGAGAAGAGCCAGGAAAGTCGTAAGAGGCTGAAGAAGCCCAGTCCGTCGGGCAATGCCAAAACACAGACAATGACTTGGCAAGTTGTAAGAAGTGAAGATGCAGCCAAACCCCTGTGTGATGATGGACCCTCTGAGGGGGCAGCAGGTCAGCAGGGCTGGGGGGTTTGGGCCAACCTGGAGGATGGGGAAAGGGAGATGAAGAATGGTATGGAATGGGATGGGCTGTAGGGTTATCAGCGTGCCGGGCAGCCTGGCCGCAGGAGCAGCGGTGGTGGGGAAGCATCAGCACCTTGCCCATGGGCTGCCTCTTCTTCCTTGTGCAGATTTGTTGAGGAACGTGGAGTGGAAAGCAGCTCTCCGGACCCTCTGCTGCATGTTTCTGGGTCTTTACTGCCATTACTGGCTGCTTCTCAACGTCTCGGGCTTCCAGTCGCCGTGGTCTGCCCTGCTCTGCATGCTGCTCACCCGCTCCCTCCTGGCCCATCCCTACATCCACGTCAACATATTCCAGGTAGAGACCCGAAGCTCAGAGGTGTCCCGATGGTGCTGGAGATAGGCCAGCCACCACCCAGCGGTGGTGACATAGCCCTGACGCTGACAGCTGGAGCTTGTGTCAGCTTAAAAGGCAAGCGGCCTTGGCTGTCACCTCCCTGGTGCCGATGTTGTCATGGGGAGGTCAGGCTGGTGGTGCTGGGATGGAGAGTGGTGGCCCTGGGAGAACGTCAGGGCAGATGGGTGTGAAGGGATGGAGCGTGATGTCCTCTGCGGTGGCTTGCAGGGCTGGGGGGGTGGTGTGTTTGCAGGTGTAGGTGCAGTTGGTGTTGCAGGTCCTGGGGTGGCCAGAGGCTGGCGGCACAAAGCGCATGGGGGTTGGGGGACAGAGCCCGGGCGCTCCTCAGTGGCTCCATGGACAGACGAGCACAGGATGGAGTGACTTCAGGGACAAAGCCAGCTCTGGGGTTGGCAGCCAAACCCCAAGATGTGGCTCAGCCTGGCTGGCGCCTCCGTGCCCTTGCATGGCCGGAGCCATGCTCTGCTCTGCCGGGTAGGGGCTAAGGGGGTGGCGGGTACCACAGGGTCCCCACCTCCCTCTCCCGCAGCACATCGGCCTCCCCATGTTCGCGGCCGATCGGAAACCCAAGCGGATCCACCTCATGAGCCTGGGCGTCCTCAACCTGCCCCGCAACGCCCTGCTCGACTGGTCCTTCGGCCACTCGCTCATCAGCTGCCACGTGGAGCATCACCTCTTCCCCAGCCTCTCCGACAACATGTGCCTGAAGGTGAGACAACCTCACGGGGCGGACGAGCGTGTTGGGAGGTGACACAGGGACAAGATCGTCCATCTCCCCGCTGGGCTGCTGCAAGCCATCTCCTCTCCCTGCCACCGGACCTCTCTGTGCCGCTCCCCCCATGCTAGAGACCTCTCGCTGCTTCACATCAGCCCCTAACCCACCTCCCTCCATCCCAGCTCCTGTTTCTCCCTCGTTTCCACTCCCTGCACCTTTCCCGGTCCGGAATCCAGCCTGCAGCAACCTCCCAGCAGCCTGGGATCCTCCTGACTCATCCCTTGGGAAAGCACCTCGTGTGCCACGCTGTCTGACGCTCGTTGCAGCCGTCGTCCAGGCAAATCCCCCTATAATTTTGGTCGTGCCCTTACTTGTTGCTCCGAGGTGTGGGGTGTGTTGAAAACGTGGGCTCCGAGCGCTGCCCCGGCTCAAGGGGATCCCAAGGCAGGTCCGTGCGCTGCCCTTCAGCGCTTATTTTGCGCTTATTTTCAGCCTGAAGCCGGGAGGAAAATTAAGTAATAGTAATAGCAAGAGCAGGAGCACCAGGGGGTTTCAGGTCGCGGCCTTTGCTCGAGCTTGTGGGGCCGGTAGGACCTGCCTCCCACAAAGGGGTGTTGCAGGGAAGGGGTAATTAAGCTGGTGGCAGCCTCCCCGCTGAGCGCTGAGCCGGCTGTACCGGCACGTGGGGATAACCATGGGTGCAAGTGATGAGCATGCGTGACTGGCCCTCATTAAAGCCTCGTTAGGGCACCTCTCCTAATCTAGAGCCCTGCAAAGGTGTTTTGCCAGGGTGAGCTCCCCGTGTTGCTGCAATTGGAAACCACCTCGCTCTTAATTTTCACAGCAAAGGTGTTACAGCTGGTGCTCCATCTCCAGCCCCACGTGGGACGGGTTTTCTGGGCACGTCATGGGGAGCTCGGCGATGCCTCCGGCTGGGAACCTTGTACAAACGCCAGGACGTCCCACGTGGAGGTGACTCTGCCTTTGCTTTTGCAGATCAAACCCGTCGTCTCCCAGTACCTGAAGCAGAAGAAGCTGCCGTACAACGAGGACACCTACGCCTCCAGGCTCCGGCTCTTCCTGCAGAGATACGAGGAGCTGATGGTCCACGCTCCCCCCATAACGGAGCTGGTGGGCATCCAGTGAGGACGGGGCCCCAGGACTCGGGGGGGCTGTTTCCCACAGGGCACTCGCAGCAGGGACGGTTTCAGCAGGACGGGGGGGGGACGGACACACGCCTCCATAAAGCCAGCGCATAGGAAATGTCTCTCCCCGATGTCTTGCTTTTGGCTAGATCGTGATGCATGGAGCCACCGCAGGAGGAGAGCTGGGCCGTGCAATGCTGGGGACAGAAAAAGGGGTGTCCCTCCCCCAAGTTATTCCCAGCCAGGGCTTAATTTTATCCACTCTGCTTTCACGCTTGGGGAGAGGAACTCCCCGTCTGCTGGCTGGGGCCTCCCTGCAGCAGGTCCGGGGGGATGTGGCTGGGAATGCGGCACCATGTCCGGGGCATCCAGAGCCGGTTCCCGGCTGAAAGGTGCCGGGATCTGTAGGATGGGGCTGCAAAAGTGTGGTCGGGGGCTCAGGGAAGGGGTGGATCGCGAGGGAGGGGGCTGTGTCACTGCTGCCTGCGCTTTGCCTGACTTTGGGGTAAATCAGTCCCCTCTAGGAACAGCGATTTGATAAATTCAGCCTTAACACGTTGAAGTGGATCTTCTTTATTACGGAGTTTTGTTGCTGGAGCAAGTCGTACTGGTATTCCGCAGCGGCTGAGGGAAAGACCCTCATCCCATGTAGGGTATCTGCACTGGGGTGCCGGAGGTGACCCCAGACCCGATCGTTGCTATTGCAAGAGTTTAGCAGGAGAATCACCTGCTGGAGGCAGGCAGGTCTCCAGGGCTTGGGAGACTTTCCCTGTTTAGGGAGGAGGAGCGCAGCCCGCTGAGCTGCTGCCAGTGGGTGGGATGCTCACGTGGCCGGTTCCAACCCCTCCGGGACACCGTCCTTGGCTTTTCTGGGGCACTCTGCTGTCCCAAACCTACGAGACCCATGACAGAGTCCAACCCAGCGTCACGGTGGGGAGCTGGCAACAGAAAAGGCAACCGGGCCAGCTGGGACCAGTGTGGGAGTCAGCGCTGGCCCCGGGCTTTGCTCTGAGCCTGGGGTTTCGCTCCCTGATTCCTGCTGTCCCCCAACCTGGGCTGGGCGCCCCCCAGCCCCACAACAGGGATTTAGAGGGCTCCACATGGCAAATGTGCCCCAGGGCACCGGGATGCTCTGCCCTGGTCCTGGCCCATGGCAGGGTGAGGGTTGCGGTGGGCAGCCCGTGGTGTTTGCCCTCCCGGGGGCATCACGTACCCCGTTCTCATTCACCAAGTGTGGGGACATCCTCAGACCCACTGGAGAAGGGTCCCTGTGTGGCCACTGTGACGTGGGGCTGGAGCCGGGATGGCCACGGTGTGTCTCTGTGCAGCAGATCCAGACTTGGGGGCAGGGAAAGCCGGCCCTGGATCCATCCGGTGTTACCCCTTTAGCATCAGAAATAGGGAATTACTGGTTTATCCTGGGCCCGGGGGATGCTGATGGCCTGGGCTGGTGGCATCGCTGTGTCACCTCTAACTGGCCCCATGCGGGTTTATTGATCCGGGACATTGTGAAACATCCAAAGGGCAAATCCTCGCCCTTTGAGCGTGGGTTACGCTGGGTCTGTGGGTGGGGGGAAAGCTGGGGGAGGGCGGCTGGGCTAAACGGTCCAAGTGGTCCTGGGGTCACCCGAGGCTTGAGGGCAGTAGGGACCCTCCCCAGAGCTGCCCTTCCTGCCCCCGTGATTAGTTTCTTAATTGAGCATCATAGCTAAATTTTGCTAAATGTGCCAAATTAATGGGGCTGCAGCAAAGGGGGGGTGTGAGGGTGCATTAGCGGGGCTTTTGGTTCAGAGGGGGTCATCTCAGCCTCACGTGTCCCCGCTTGGAGGGAGCGGGGTGGGCACAAAAATGTTCTTCCTCCTCCCCCTGTTGCAAAGAGAACGGTCCCAAAATGTTTCTAAAGCGTTGGGGGAGGAACAGCCCTTTCCGCGCCGGGGTTGCCTGGATGTTGCTTAGCGCAGTGCCATCTAAAGGCAAGGGCTCGCAGGCCCCGCAGCCAGCGGGAGGCGACTTGGGATTTGGGAAATATGCGAGTCATTTCCCGTCAGAAATATAACCTCAGCAGAGGTTAATGGGGGAAAGGGAGATTTCGGGGGAAAAGGGAGATTTCGGGGGGAAAAGGGAGATTTCGGGGGGAAAGGGAGATTTCTGACCTGCGCTCAGACACTCCACCCCTCCCCACCCCTCAAATTTCTGCCTCGGGTGATGCCCCAAATTTAAACTCAGCTCTTTTTGCGGGGGGTATCACTGCTGGTATTTGGAACGTGACCTCCAGCCTCGCCTCTCCGGGTGATGGCACGGCAATGGCCGTGTTGCGCTAAGGCTGGGGACTCGGAGCACGGGCACAGGCTTTAAAGCCATCAGAAATCCTGGTCCTCGCCGCAAACGCCCTGGAGGAGCGGGTGCCGACGGAGGCATATGGCCAGCTGCCGTTCTCAGCATGCCTTTGCAGAGAGCCATGAACCAATTTTCAAGACCGTGCAAGGGAGCGTCTGGGTTTTATGACCCTTATTAAAATCAGCTTCTAGCGGGTAAACTCCTCTTGGTTTTAATTGCTTTTAAAAAGCCCCGTTAGCGCTCTCCTGCATGCTCTGGCATCTGTACAACCCTTAAACATCTCCTGGGCGCGCTCCCCGTCTCCTGGGATGATTTCCCTGCCTGGTGTATTGTGCAGGGTCATGAAGCGAGATGGGGTGCTCCTGTGCAGGAGGTGTGAGTAGTTGCATTTGAGATGAGCAGAGTGATGGGGATTAAGGAGATAAGTAAGCAGGGACGGTGGGAGGCGTGGGGCAGGAGCAGTATTTATATCCGCTGCCTCTGGAATTAATGTTTTATCCTTTACTGAGGGGATGCTGCAGGTTTCTCCCGGCGAGGGGCAAACGGCTGCACAGGGGGTTGGTAAAAATCAGTCTGAGCTTCTGTTTCCCCCGGGAGACCTCTGCAGTTAATTGCTCTTGGCAATAAAGGGGCGCAGGCAATTAGCGGGCGCAGGGATGGAGCCGGTGCGGGGAGACGCGGAGGCCTTGCCATAGAGACCGGCGGCGCGGGCGGCCGCAAAGTGGCCTCTCCCTCCCGCCGTACCTCTCTATGGTACCGCGCGTTTCCGGGTAGCGTGATCGCAACCGCACGTCGCTATTGGCTACAGGAGTGGAGGCGGGGCTACGCGGCGCCGTGGGGGCGGGGTTATGCCGAGCGTGGCGCTCTCCCGCCTCTCAATTGGTGGCCGGGGAGGAGGGGCGGGGCTCCGGCGGCGGCCGCCGGGATGGCACCGGGCGGCGCGTGCTGGAGGGGTGGTGTCGTCCCGCGCGGTGAGGGGTGGGGCCCCGCGGCGTCACGGGGACACCGGCACCGGGGAGGGGGGGTCGTGTCGTGTCGTGTCGTGTCGTGTCGTGTCGTGTCGTGTCGTGTCGTGTCGTGTCGTGTCGTGTCGTGTCGTGTCGTGTCGTGTCGTGTCGTGTCGTGTCGTGTCGTGTCGTGTCGTGTCGTGTCCCGGGACCGGGGCGTCCGGGGGGAACCGGTGCTCCGGGCCTGCAGAGCTGGGGGGGGACCGGAGCTCTGGGCCCCGGGGGAACAGGAGCTGCGGGGGGAGCTGGGACCGGGAGAAGCGTGGGAACCGGGGCTCCGGGCCTGAAGGGCTGTGGAGGGGAACGGGGCCCGGGCGAACCGGGGCTGCGGGGGGAGCTGGGACCGGGAGAAGCGTGGGAAACCGTGGGAACCGGAGCTCCGGGCCCGAAGGGCTGCGGAGGGGAACCGGGCCCGGGGTAACCGGGGCTGCGGAGGAAACCGGGACTGGGGGAACCGGAGCTGCGGGGGGAGCTGGGACCGGGAGAACCGGGGGAAACCGGGACTGGGGGAACCGGGGCTGCAGGAGCCGTGCCTCGCAGTCCCGTACTGCAGCCTTGGGGGACTGAGGGACGCAGGACCGGGGTTCAGACCGTGCTGGGGACCCCCCGCCCCTCGGGCCGGGACTGGAGCCCCCCAGTGTGTGTGGCCGGGGGGGTCTCCGTTGCAGTGCCTTCTGGCGCCCTTCTCCGAGGCGGTTGACAGCCCCACCGTCCCCGTCCCATTCCAGCTGTACGCGCCAAGGCCGTGGGCTTGGCCGAGCGCGGGGGCTGCCGGCCTTGGCTGGGTACATAAACCCCGTCCCTCCTCCATCGCCCGGCTGGGCGCCATGGCCAGTGCGGGGGGACGAGCCCCTCTGGGTGGGTGCCGGGCTGGAGGGAAGGGCTGTGGCCGGGCCTGGGAGTGGGCACCTCAGGTGCCATCACGGCCTCTGTGTCCTTCATACCTCCAGGTTTCAAGCGGTGGCTGTCGTCGTCCTCCTCCTCCTCCTACGGCCCAGCTCCCCGTGTCTGCGTGGTGGGCAGTGGGCCCGCGGGCTTTTACACAGCTCAGCACATCCTCAAGGTACCAGGGTGGGCTTTGGCGATGGATGAGGGTAGGGAAACGCCTGCAGAGGGGGGCGTCTCCATGCTGCCTGGCTCAAAAAGGGTTGGGGAGTGGGTCTGGGGGCTCCCTGCCCCGCTCCAGCCATGTTTCTCTTGTTGGGGGGCTGCTTGGGGCAGCTCTGGCCTCACAGAGTCTTGGTCCCCTTCGCCTGGGGTGGGCACTGCTGCCCCCGTCCCTGCCCTGCCCCTGGGCCATCCAGGCCAGACCCAGGTTCAGCACAAGTGATTTTGCTGGAATTAATTTAGCAGCAGAGACCTGCCTCGCGCCGAGCTGTTGTCACCCGACCAGGATGACATGAACCACACGTTAAAGGGAATGTGCAGAACCTGCTCTCCTGCCTCCCCCAGCTGAATTAAGGCACAGGGGTGATCCTTTACCCGGTGTCTGTAAACATTAGTGCTTTGGGTGGTCAGGTCTCTGTGGGGAAATGAGACCCGAGCACGGAACTGGGCTGCTGGCACTGACCAGAGATGCAGCGGCTTAACCCCGTCATTAAACTGTGCTGTGTTGTTTTCCAATACGTGTTGGAAAATAGCTGTTACTAAGCCTCAGGGACAAATTTCAGGGCTGCTTAATCTCTGGGAAGAGGCTGACTCAAAACACACGATAACAAAAGCCTTGCAGCAAAACGACTGTCTAAAAGCTCCGACCCTGAGGTGACTCAGCTCAGGGGAATCTCCGGGCATGGGCATCTCTGCCAGGGGCTGGCAGATGGCCTGGGGGCTCCATCAGCACCCAGGGTGCTGCGCTGGGTGCTTCCCAGCCAGCGTGGCACCTCTTCCGTCAGCCCCCCAGGTATGGGATAGGATGGAGCCCCCCGTGAGATGTGCTTGATGATGGTTGGGGTCATGTTCTCTGCTGCACCTTGCGATCTGAGCTGGCAGTAACAGGTACAGCATCATCCTGTGCACGGAAGAGGCTGTTTCTGACTTAAGGGACTTGATGCATCCCTCCCTCCTGCCCCGTATTTCCCCCAGCAGCAGGCGAGTGACGTGTGTCCCTCCTGAGCTGCTGGGCTCGTGTGGCCTTTCGGTCCCTGTCCCTTAACCGTGACTTCCTTCTCCTGCAGCACCATGGCGGGGCCCAAGTGGACATCTATGAGAAGCTGCCTGTTCCCTTTGGGCTTGTCCGTTTTGGGGTGGCCCCCGACCACCCCGAGGTGAAGGTTGGTGCTGGCTTCCCCCGGCCTCGTGTGTGCGGTTGAACACGGTGATGGTGGTGGGTGCAGGCGAGGCAGTCGCCGTCCTTCGTGGTGCCTCAAGGCTCACTGTGGTGTGGAGCTGTCACACTGGAGAGGTCCAGATCTCCTCCTTGTCTGTGCCGAGACTCAGCAGGGCCGCGGCCGGGTGATATGGGACATCTGGCATTAAGGCTCTGGACAGCGGGTCAAAAGCAGGGGCAGTGCTGCTGTGGGTGCTGGTCAGCTTGGCCTCGAGCGAGACCAAGGATCACGGATGGGTTTCTTTGTACTAGAGAACTTTATGCCATCAGGATCTTGCCCTCTCGCTGCAGTTGCTGTTTGCTCAGTCCGCACTCGTTCTGGGTGCCTGGGAATACACAGATCTGCTGTTAGGGGTGATGGAGTTGGACTGTAGGTGCACACCGGGGCAAGGAGAAGTTGAACCAAGGAGCTCTTTGAAATCAACCGTTTTGCCTTGCCTCACAGTGGGTGTGAGTTGTACCCGGGGTGTCTGCCGTGTCTGAGCCGGGGTGGAGGTGGTTGGAGTGGTAGGACACAGGAGGTCCAAACACAGCGATATCTTCCAATGGTTTCCTTTAATCCCTGGAGATCGTCAGACCAAAACGCCTGGATCCCTTTGAGCTGAGAGATGAGGAGTGGATGTAACGGATGTGAGTTTGGGGCAGTGTCTGCAGTACATCCCGTTACCAGGCTGAGTCCGGCCGGAGCTGTAGGGGAAGAAGTGGTTGTTTTGCTGTGTAGCCCCGATAGCTCACTAAAAAAAGACTTTGGGCACCGTCCTGCCCTGTGTTCTCTCTGGGTGAAGTGGGTTTCAGGAAGGGTTGAGATGAGAGGCTGGCAGAGGGGGTCCGGCAGGCAGCACGCTTGATGGAAGGGGTTGTTCAGTGGGACTCTCTTGGAAACCTCACCTTTGGGAAGTTTTCCCCTACAGCAGGGTTTATTCGGAGGGTCTGAAGGTATTGAAAGGGTCCTGTCCTCCCCAGGTGGGTGCAAAAGATGGATCTTCCTTTCTACAAGGGGTGGTGGAAAGAGTGCCAAGTCACAGCTGTGCTTATCTCCCCCTGAATGATCTGTGGCTGTTGGTAGATAAGAATCTTGGAATAACTGACTCAGAGAGGGGGAGAAGCATCTCAAGGCTGGGGGGGCCGGGAGATGTCAGCAGCGGGCCTTGGCCCCGGCTGTGGCTCGGACGTAACTCCCCGGTGCTTGTTTGATCTCGGCAGAACGTGATCAACGCCTTCACGCAGACGGCGCGCTCGGAGCGCTGCGCCTACTACGGAAATGTCACCGTGGGGAGGGACATCACGGTGGCAGAGCTGCGGCAGGCTTACCACGCCGTGGTGCTGGTGGGTACCGTGCCCCGGAGCCAGGGCTGCCTTAGCTCCCTAGAAGTCATGGGGAAGGTCTACAGAGCTATTCCCCACTGGGATCTCGGGAAGAGGGTTTGGCTGAGGCGTTTCTGGGTGCCTTATTACCGTGGTAAACTCTTCCCAGCCTTGAGATAGCTTAGATGCTACGAGGCTTGTCCAAAGCTTTGCAGAGAGCCTGTGTTAGTGCATGGCATCAAATGCAGCTCTCTGAAACCCCGCTGCAAAGGGCAGCGCTTGAGGAACCTCTTCCCTGTGATGGCCAATACCTACTTCAGCCTGACACGGATTTGTCCCTCCTGTTCGCTCCTCAGTTTGTCGTGCTCTGCCTTGGCCCAGGGAGGTCAAGTTTGGCTCTGGAGCCCAGGGGGGTGGGGTGGATTGAAGCCCCTGTGCTCAGGCTGTGTTTAACCCCTCCGTTGGGTATCCCGACCCTCGGGAAGGGTTGGCAGCCATGCAGGGTCCCTGGCAGCAGGTGGGAGATTTGTGTTTTGGTCTCAAACCCTGCATGCAGTGACACCTCTGACCGTCTCTGCTCCCTCCTCAGAGTTACGGTGCTGAAGATAACCGGGTCCTGGGGATCCCAGGGGAGAACCTCTCCGGTGTTTATTCGGCCCGAGAGTTCGTGGGCTGGTACAACGGGCTGCCCGAGAACCGGGATGTGAGTACAGCCGTGTGTTTCCCTGCCCTTCCTCCCCGTCCTGCATCCAAACACAGGCATTCAGCTCCAGATTAAGTCCTGAAAGGCCTGCAATTGGAAAAGATTAGCAGGCACCACATTAAATCCTTCTTAGATGGTAGAAATGTGAACAATTTGCACATCAGGGAGAGCGGATTAGCCGGCTCTGTAGGTTGGCAGCACGTTTTGGACGGGCCAGATGGGAACCTGGGGGGAGTGGTGCTCTGCTTTGGCCTGAAAAGGTTTTTTGGACAAAACAGCTCCTTCCCCCAGAGATGTCATCGCAGGAAGAAGGGGAGAGGGATCGGCTGGGGTGCCTGGAAGCGGCTGTGTTGCTGTGTCTGCTTGGGGTGGAGGCTGGTGTGAAGTTTCCCCGTCTGCATCACCTCTTTTGGGGGAAAGGAGGGGTGGAAGTGAATTCGGGTTGTAGGAGCAGGTCCGAGGGGGTGAACATCATGGAGGTCAGGTGGATTTGCTAACGGGCAGGTCTTTCTTTCCCTGCAGCTGAAGCCTGACCTGAGCTGCGAGACAGCGCTGATTCTGGGTCATGGCAATGTGGCACTGGATATCGCCCGGATCCTCCTGTCCCCACTGAGTCTCCTTAGGGTGAGTCATGGGGGTGCTCCATGCTGCGAAGGCAGCCTGGGGCCCAAATTCGCTCCCTGCTGGGTGGGTGCTGGCTCCTGCCCATCTCAGCAAAACCTCAGACGCTTCTGTCTTTGGAATCTTTCCCCAGGGAAGGCTGTTGCCTCTTGGGTGCACCCTATGGATTCACAGTCCGTGGGGAGTGATCCGCAGCTGCAGATGTGCCTTGAGTAACACTGCAGAGCCCTCTGGATTGCTGTGCTGGTACCCAAAATATTGGCAGTTGAGCTTCATCCCTTCCTTTCCTGAGAAGCAAAGGAGGAAATGCTCACCCTTTTTCACCACCAAACTAGAAGCTTCTCCTGTTGGGATTTTATGTTTTTTTTCTACTGCAGCTGAGGGTGGCAGCTTGGTTCCTGCTGGGAGAACTGGGCGTACTGGTGGCTGGTACAAGCTGGGGGACCTCTCCTCCCACTGCCGTGCCCCCCTGTAGACAGCTGGGAGCTGGTGAGCACCAGCTGCTCCGTACAGCTGCTGTCCCAGATGTTGGCAGCAAAGGCTCTCCCTCCTGGAGAATTGCCATGATGTTTGTTACAGCTGTGCAACAACTTCCTGTATTAATATCTAAATTAAATTTAAAAAAAAACCCAACCAACTTGGAGGCACTGCCAGCCAGTGGCTAAAGCCAGCTGGGAAGCAGTGCTGTGAAGGACAGGGCACTGGGAATGAGTGCCAGCATATGCAGGCGGTTTTCTGTTACGAATATTGGTCTGGAATGTTTTATCCTGGTTACCTGGTGTCCCTCCCATCGTGTCTTCTCTGGAAAAGATCTCCTTGTGATCTAGATACGTGCACATGATTGAAACTGAGCGTGGCGTTGCTGTGAGATGCCAACAGTCAGTTGAGCCCTGGCAGCGCTTGTAGCTGCCTGGGGTGGGGAGGAAGTGATTTGAGCTGTGGTTTGCAGTGGGTTTCACCCAAATGCCTGTATATCCTGAGCAGGGAAGTCACCCAACAGCGAGATCACCCTCCAGGCACCCCAAAAGCGAGATCACTGGACAGCTTTGCTCCGTTAGCCCCAAGGTTAACCTGCTGGGGTGGATCCCCTGAGACAATCTCACGGGGTGCTGGCTCGTTACCTCTAGTGCGTTATGGCCTCGGAAAGTACATTCAGTGATGAGGGACCAGCTGTGCAAATAGCTCTGTGCAAAGGGAGATGACTTGTTTTCCATCCCCGCCCAGGCTCTCTGCCTGCACAGCCTGCTTTTCTGCTGATGTTTCACCTTCAGAGGCTGTGCCTTCCCCTCAGCTCCCTCCAGATCTGCCCTCGTCCCACTCTCCTGTCTCTGTCTTGCAGAAGACAGACATCACTGACGGCTCCCTGGCAGCTCTTGCCTGCAGCAAGGTGAAGCGCGTCTGGCTGGTTGGGAGGAGGGGACCTCTCCAAGTTGCTTTCACAATCAAGGTGAGGCTGGGGGTGCTGGAGGGCAGCTGTGTTTCCCGGGGCTGCGCATCCCTGGTGGACAGAGATGGTCTAGGGATGGATGGGAAACTCGGGTGCCCTCCTTTCTATACCCGTTTGCTGGCTCCTAGCCTGGACTGCTGGGGAAGGGGGCCCGGGGCCATTGGATTACCTCTCTGTGCTGGAGGTAACATCTTCCTGCCTGCAATTCCCAGGAGCTGCGGGAGATGATAAACCTGCCTGGTGCCAGGCCTGTCCTGAATCCTGCTGACTTCACGGGCCTCGAAAATGCGGTTAAAGGTGAGGGAATTGTGCCGTGCTGCTCCGGACGGGGACTCACCTTGACAGGCGAACATCCAGGAGTGATCTGGAGATGCTCAGAATGCGCATTAGAGAAGCTCTTGCCCCGTCCTTAATGCATGGCGTGTGAAAGCCAGGTGACGATGGTGTGGCTTGTCCTCAGAGTGCTAGGAGGCCACAAAGACAAGGGAACAGACTGTGTCTCTGTTTGTGCAGCCAGTTTGCTGCTTGGGAGTGATGCTTACGCTCTGAGTGATGAGGGCAGGAGGTTCAGGAGGGCTGGGGGAACCTTGCAGGAGCGATCCCAAGGCTGTTGGTTTAAGAGCTTCCTGCAGAGCTAAAAAGAAAACACTGAGTTCAAGGGTGTCCAGAGACTTGCTCTTCTCCACAGGCTGCTGCCTCCGAGCACCCGCAAGACAGCAAAATCGCAGGCTTTGATTTGTGTGTCCCACTGGCCTCAAGCCTCAGGAGCTCTCCTGGTCACTTTGACTTGCAGTTTGTCATCTCAATGGCGTTGGACTCCCATTGGCGTGACAAACTCCAAATGGACACTCACATACCGCTGAAACTGCCTTGATGCGTTCTCGGCTCTGTGCTGTGTCCTGGGGGGCTTTTGCTGCGGTTGCTGCCCTAAAGCTCCCTCTTTCTTCCTAGATGCCCCCAGGCCCAGGAAGCGACTGACTGAGCTGATGATCAAAACAGCCCTGGAGAAGCCTGGGGAGAAGACGCTGGAGGCACAGGCAGCAGCCCCCCGGGAATGGGGGCTGAAGTTCCAGCGCAGCCCCCAGGAGGTGCTGCCCACCGCTGACGGGAGGCGGGCAAGGGGCATCCGCATGGCCCTGACCCGCCTGGAGGTACGGGCTTGTGGGGGCTGGTGGTATGGCCCTAGCAGGGCTGCAGGGATGGAGCAGGATGCCCTGCAGCCCTTGGGAATCTCTCCAAAGACAGCTTTGTGTTCCCTGGCTGGTTGGAGCAGCCACTGGCAGGCTCTCAGGGAAGGTGGTGGCGCTGACAAGAGCCTTTCCCCGTCTAAAGGGAGCTCTTGCCGTGCTGCTGCAGAAAGGCCTTTAGGGAATACCCAGGGATCAAGGATGCCAAAGGGGACCAGAGGAGGCTGCTGCTTTGCATCTGGTGACTGTCTGGTGGTCAGCAGCCTCTTCCTCCCTCTCTCAGGGTTCGGGTGACTCCGCCAAAGCCGTCGCAACTGGAGATGTGGAGGAGCTGGAGTGCGGGCTGGTGCTCAGCAGCATTGGCTACCGGAGCCTGCCACTGGACCCGGCAGTACCCTTTGACACCCAGCGCGGCATTATCCCCAACAGCTCGGGCAGAGTGGAGGGTGTTCCAGGTCTGTATCCACAGGGATGTCTGTGGGATGTGTGTCAAGCGCAGCTGGTGGGTTGGGGACATTGGAATGGGAAGCTCTGGTCACCAAGGGCGCTGATACAAGGCAGTCGCACGCCTTGTCAGAGAGTGGAAACTGAATAAACGAGCTCCCTGTCAGACATTAAGACCTGGCCTGTCCCCAGCTCGCATTAGGGGTGTCTGGTTTTGCAGCAATCAGCGCTGAAGCTTACGGTGGTTTTACTGGTCCTTGGAGTCTATTACTGAAGCGATACAGCCCATATGGCCGCTTAGTGCCGATCTGCAGGTACACAAATTCCTGTGACAGCACCATAGAAGGGTCGCACTCTGTTCCCACTGCAGGGGTGGGTTCTTCCACTGCCCGCAACTTGATGTGACACTCAGGGACAGGGCAAGGACTTGAGCCAGGAGGGTCCATGGCCACGTGCTGGACCAAGCCTGGCTGCTGTGTGCCTGTGCAGGTCTGTACTGCAGCGGGTGGGTGAAGAGAGGACCCACGGGCGTGATCATCACCACCATGAATGACAGCTTTGACACTGCCCAGTCTGTGCTGGAGGATCTCCAGGTGGGCGCGCTGGACGTGTCCACCTCCAGAGAAGGCTTTGGGGCCGTGGAGAGCATCCTGCGCAGCCGAGGTCAGTGGTGGGGGTGTGTGTGAGCTGCTGTAGCAGCTGGGGTGCAGGTGTGATGCAGCCAAACTCCTCCTGGATCTGGGTATCCTGGGGCAGCGAGTCCTGCTGGCCACTTCTGGGAGCAGAGTCTGAACCATGGAAACGCATTGTGCTGCTGTTTTCATTGCTCCGAAGCCCGGGGAGAGGAGGACTTGAATTCCCTCAAACTTGCCGTCATTGCTAAACTTAATGACTGGGTTCTGGGAAAGGCCATTAAAAGCAGCACGGACCTTGGGTAAAATGTCCCTGTCAGCTGCCTAGGCAGTGAGCTATTGCTCTTGAGTGGTTTTTCCTAGCAATCCTTCTGGGCAAATTGGGGGAAAGATTAAAATGCCCAGGAGAGTAATTTGGTGTTGCTGTGTTTAAAGGCATTCCATTAAAGTGTGTGTGTTTTGCCTCTTAACTGTCTGAGGCTTAACAGTGAACTGGAAGTGTTTTGTCCCCCAAGGTGATGCCGGGCTCGCTGCTGTTACAGTTTGCAAAGGTCTGACTGATCAGAGTCGACTGGAACCTGCCATCCCTCTCCTCGCGGTGTTAGAAATTATTATTCCTTTGTGAAGCTGAAGTCTGACGCCGTGTCGGAAAAGGGCAGGGTTTGCTGGCACGTCAGGTCCCTGCTAACGGGGAGGTGAGGCTGAACTTGTTTTTACTTGGTTAAGTCCTCTCTCCTGTCTCTCGCTGTCACCCCAGGGGTCCGTCCCATTTCCTTCTCGGACTGGGAGAAGATAGATGCTGCTGAAGTGGCAAGAGGCAAAGCTGCTGGCAAACCCCGAGAGAAGATAGTGGATCCTCAGGAGATGCTGCGGCTGATCGGTCACTAAAGCAGCAGCGATGGGAATGTGGCGCTGGTCCGCCTGGTACTGTCCTGGGGCGACGCCAGAAGGTTACAGGCAGGGCCTGCGAGCACAGGGCTTGTGCCCGGGGCTGGTGGCCACTCTGGAGAGGCATGTGACACTTGAGCCTCTCTAGTAATGATAAACTCTGGGTTCCCAAGGTGAATGTCTCAAACCATCTGAGGCTGCTGGCTGGCCCCACGTCTCCGCAGTCGGCTGCCACTCCTGGGGGTGATTCTTGTGATTTGGGTCCTTCGAGCATGAACAAATTGGCCGGTACAGGTGAGGGAAGATGTGCATGTCGCAGGAGTCCTGGCCAGACACTTTCGCCCACGGCAAGTCGCAGAGAGAAGCTTCCTTGTGACTTGCTGCCTTCCCTTTAAGCCTCAAGCCAAATGGCTTCATTGCCTTGTCATTCGTGCCCGAGCAGGCTTCTTTTAATAATAATTGTTTTTTAAATAAACTCTTCCAGGAAAGCCAAATTGGACCCGCTGCTTGAGTCTGGCTTCTTTGTCTGTGACTGCCTTAATCCCGGAGCAGCCAGCCGAGCGCCGTGTCTCCCGGGCCGTGTCCCAAGGCAAGGCAGCTCCTCTCGAGCAGGGAGGGACCGGCCGCTCTCCGCGTGTTGTGAGCTCTAAACAAACAGACAAGGGCATTGCTGTGCTTTCTGCCTCCCACGATTAAACCCCGGCAGAGCCTGGGTTCTAACTGGCGGGGTGGATTGGGGTAAAAGCGTGTAACTGCCTTGTTCAGGATCACGAGGGATCCTGTGTTCCGTGGTACCTGCGAGCGCTGACTGGTGCAATCAATGCCTTGAGCCCTTTCCCTGCGTTCACTGGGGGTTTGGGGTTTTTTTGGCCTGTGTCTTTTGAAGCTTATTAAATGCTTCTTTTAGCCCAAATTGACTGTGGTGACGGTGTCAGGTTTTAAACCAGATTACAAGCTGTGAGCCATAATCTCCTCTTTATCCGGGGCGCAGGGGCCGCGTGAGCGTGGCCCCTTCCCCTGGCTGTCCTGCCACCCACGCTGTCCCTGTCCCCCCGCGGGGGGGGACCTGTGTAAATGGTGACAATGGCAGTTGCTGGTGGCTGTGTGTTACAAGTCAATTAGGCTCCGTGGTGGAGGCAGAAGGTAAATGGAGCCAGTGGTTTGTCTCGGGTCCACGCTCAAGCGTTACCCTCTCCCATGGCAGAGGGCTTGCCCACCAGGCACCGTACTCCCACCCATCTCTGGTCCAACCTTAGGGAAGGAAGATCCGTGGCTTCTCTCTCTTTTTCTTTTTTCTTCTTTTTTCTCTTTTTCCCTTTCCTTTTCTATTTAAATCTCATTTGCCAGCTCATTAAGAAACTCAGGAAATGTGATACTGGGAACTCGTACGCAAACGAGCAATAAAGCTTTTGTCGAACAGCTGCTTGTGTGATGTGGCTCTCGTTACGTCTCAAGGCTGATGCAGTCCTAATGCTGAATTCTTGATCGGGAGATTACATCAGCTCTGGGTTCGGAGGCGAATAAGCGCTTTGGGAAGGGGGGTGTGGAGGCGAGGGGGTTGCGCTCAGGGCGGGGAGCAGCCGTTTTTGTAAGCTAGCCCAGCCAGAAATGTGACGGGGAAGGGGTGGTTGTGGCTGCATCAAATCTGCAGCTATCGGGAGGTGATGGGCTGGCTCGTCCCTGGGGTTTTCTTCTACATCACCTTGAGCTGGGTGCTTTTGTAGCCATGGCAAGGCCCCAGTGCTTGCACTGAGCACGGCAAAGAGCTGTTCCCAAACCGGTGATGCTTCAGGGTAGTGTTTGGGCTGTGGCAACAGCTTGGGGAGCGCCTGTCTTTACTGAGCCCAGTGTCCTTGCTCAACCCAGAACTTGGCCAAGGCCCTGGGGTTAATGTTGGGCTGTGGGAAAGCCATGGGATGATCAAGGTCAGCGAAGGGCAGGGGTGGAGGACTGAGCCTCATGGGCAGAGGAAGGATCATTACGATTATGTAAATCCTCATTCAATACCTCCGACTCCCCCTTCCTCTGCTGCCTGCGTCCCCAAGCCGGGTGTCCCACTGCCTCCCCATCACTGCTGGTGCGCTCCATCCTTCTTTACGGGGACCGGGATGTGTCCGGCTTCCCCGTGAAGGTCCTTATCCCCGGTTGCCGTGTCGTTAGGTGGCGCTGGGAGGCTGGTAACGGGGAGCAGAGAGGGGCTGGAGGGGTGACCTGGCACCCCGGGGCTGGGGGTGTGTGTGACCCCTCTCTCACTGCCCGCAACGCGCCAGCCGCCTGCCTGGGCTCTGACCTCCCCTTCACGCTCGGCTGCTGCTTTTAGGCGTGATTAACCTTGTGTTTACTCCAGGTATTGTCCCCACCGTGGTGGTCTGAGGGGGTGGCAAGCGGGACAGCCACCCTGTCACCCTCCACTATCCCGAGCAGCCGGAGGAGCAGCTCCAAAGCCATTTTCCACAGTGGGTAAAGGAGCCAGGAAGGCAACGCCGTGAGTGACACCCGTCTGCTGTTGGAAGGGAGCCTGAAAAGCTGAAAGTCGTCGCTGCCAGCTCTTAATGTGGACTTCCCTGCTCGGATGAGTTATAGCTCAGCTTAGCTTTAGTGAGCCTGCACAAAGCTGCTGGAGATCAGCATCTGGTGAGGGATGGCCTCCAGAGCAGCCGGGTAAGGCTGCGCCCTTCCCTTCCTGCAACTTTCCTTGGTGTCTTGTGTGCCACTCCCAAAGGTGGCCGGGCTGGGCACGGAGCAGAGAGATCCCATCACGGTGCGGGGTGATTGCACAGAGTAAATGCTGTACGGTCGGGTCTTTGCAACCTCCTGCCGCTGCTTTGCGCTGCTGTTCCTCAGTTTCCCCAGTCTGTAGAGCTCTGCAGCTCTGCTCTGCCCCAGGGCTCCTGCCGTGCATGGGCTGCCGGGCAGCTTGGTGTAATCCAGGGAAGAAAAAGGTCTAAAACACTCCAGAAGCTCCCGTTGATGCTGCATTTTCCAATTACACCTGGGAGACAAGTGCAGAGCCTCTCGCTGGCTTTGCTAATAGGCTGCTTGCTGAACTTGGCCTTTTCAAATGAGCATTTAGAGCCTGTGAAGCAGGAGGTTACCTGCGCTCTGGAATAAGGGGAAAACCAGCTGGAGTCGGGTCTCTGGCCCAGCAGCGAAGAGCTGTGCTGCCATTTAGAAGCCCCCTCACACGATCAGAAAAAACGGGTGAAAAAGCTTTTCAGCAGCATGGCTAATAGATAATTTTCCATCCCCGTCCTCGGAGTTAGCGCGGCTGCAGAGGCGGCGTCCGACTTTACGCCGTCCCCAGCCCCTCACCGCATGAATCACCGAATTGCGGCATCCGCTGCTGGGAGCCGGGGTGAGTCCGTCTGCGCCGGGGCTTCGTCGGGAACAGATGGCTCTGGAGAGTGCTGACTTCAGCGCTTTGGCTGAGCTCAAGCATCGGCCCCTGCCTCTACCCTCCCCTCGCCACTCGCTCTCCCAGGCACATCTCACACCTCCTGTGCTCTTCTCTCCCTGTCCAGCCCCGGGCAGGGATGGCGAACAGGTTGGGGTTGGGGTACCAACCACTGGGGTCACTGGAGCAGGTTGTCAGCCCCACTGTGCCCAGGGAACCGCTTCCCTCCTGGCACAACATCTCCGAAAGGACCCCAAGTGCATCCTCGGCTCCAGACCCACCAGAGGCTGGTGGTTTCCACTCCCAGCCTTAGAGACCCAGCCTTCACGGGGCTCTGTGCTCCCCGAAGTCTTGCCCGTGGTGGGAGGCTGTGCCGGGGTGGGCAGTGGTGTCACGGGGGCCCCGCAGCGGCTGCAGGATGGCTGCGTGGGGCCGGGGGTTTTCCCTTTGCTTGGGGCGAATTGCTTTGGAAATCGGGGCTGCAGAAGCCCCTTTCCCGAGGCTGGGAGGGGAGCAGAGGTGAAGGAGATGTAAACTCCCAGCAGCTGCTTTGAGGAGCTATTTAGGGATACGACAGCAGCAAATAAAGTTGTTGGAGGGCGAGGGCTGGTTATGCCCCAGGAGGAAGCGATTTCCTCCCTTCCTGGGAAATTTCCATTTCCAACCTGCTGCCTTTGGCTGCCTCATCCCCAACCTCCGGGGCAGCCCGGCAGGCACATGCCACCCCGGGAGGAGGAATTATCCCTGCAGGGATGAAGCCATCTCTGTTTATTTTAGCTCCCTTAATTACCGTGAGGGTGGGACATGGTGGCAGCGGAGCGGAGCTGTGCCGGATCTGTGCCGTGCGTGCACTGTGCCCAGCACCCTCCCCATGGCCTCTCTCCCACCTTTCTCCGTGCTCTGCTTTCTACCTCAGTTGCTTTTGTCACTGCTGGGAGCCACGATACTGGCAAGCTCCGTGTGGTTATTTAAGCACCGAAGCCCTGAATACCCTATGGGATGGAGCAGACAGGGGAGGTGGGGATGGTGCCTGGTGGGGGTGGCCTTGGGAGCCTCCACGGGCAGGCAGAGCTGCCGGAGAGAGGTGACCGTCACCCATGTTTGCTTGGGTGAGGTGGGTGCCCAGGTGTAGGAGTGGCTGGGCTCAGACCTTCTTATTTTTTGGCTAGACTTCTGGGGAAGTGGGGTTGGCAGTCAACAGGCAAGTCTGGGATGGATGCGGGTCCAGGGTGGGTGCAGGTCCAGGGCTAAATCTCTGGTCTATGTCACAAATGTCACCTGCAAGACCCAGCGCTGGCAGAGATCTGGGGGTACAGTGCTGTTTTCGCCCTGTCCAATGTCGGATGCCGTTAGCGGGATGCAGGCACCCCTGTCGCCCAGCTGCCACCCTGCCCTTCTGGGGCCAGCGCTGGCTTTGTGTTGGCAGTGCACAGACCCAGGTCCTCGCCTGCCCAAAGCCCTGGTTTAGGATGCACTCAGGTTAAAAATTTCTGGTCAGGCTTCTCCTACAAAGAGGAGGCTGATGGCAGAGGCTCGCCCCGCAGAACCAGAGATATTAAAGACACTGGCTCGAGGCTGTGAGTGTGCCTTGAGGGGGGGGATGCTGTGAGTAGGGACTTAGGTACAGGTTTATTCTGGGAGTTGATGGGCTCCAATTGACTCTGCAGGGCTTGGGGGGCTGGAACAGATGGGGCTGGGGTAGGACGCCCTGTGCCGTGCTTTACCACAGGTCTTGGGATGCGAGATGCCAGTGGGGTTGCGAAGGGGTGCAAGGAGCCTGCGTGGAGCCCAAGGCACTTCTCCAACACCGGTGCTGGCTTGGATGGCTTAGTGTAAAGCTGCACTAACATCGGCCCCCCTGACGTGGTCCTCCGCGTCCCCCTCGCACTCCCAGCTGGCCATCAGAGGGATCTTCCCTGCAGGAGGAGGCTGCACACCGGGAGTAGTTGGAGCATGGCACCTTGTGTTTATCAACATGCTTTCAGAGCCTGCTGCAAGAAAAGACGCCGGGGAAAGGTAACAGGGTGATGGAGAAGCCAGTTGTGCTCTCTCTTGTCCAGGTTGAGCTGTGGGTGAGGGACCTGCTGGGACACCGAGGGTCCCATGCCGGGATACCACCCCAGCGGTGTGAAGGAGGAGGATGAAGGAGGGCAAAGGCAGTTTCGTGCCCGTGTTATCCCCACCCAGCCCAGAAAGCTGAGCAAAGAGGTCACAGCATCCCCAGAGAGGGTGGCACCGAGGGGCCGGGGAAGTCAGAGGTTTCCAACCAGGAGGAAAAGCCCAGCCGCACCTCCTGGGGTTGTGGCCTTCATCCTGGGGTGCTGTTGGTTCTTCTGTTTCAACCCAGACATTTGTAGCCATCAAAGCACGCTTTTTGAATGTAAGAAGGACTTTTGTTGTTTAAATGCACGGATAAGGCGTTTTGATGATTCCAGACCAGCTCCCATAAGCTGCATCATGGCGTGGTGGCCCAGACCCAGCAGTGGGTTGAATTTGGGGAATCGCTACATTTCCCCCCAGAAAAATGTTGTGGGTTTTTATTGAAGACGCTGAAGGACTTTGCCAGGAAAACTGGAAACCTGGCGCCAAGCTCTCAGCGCAGCCACTCGCTCTGCACCTGAACTGCGAGCCGTCGGCCAGGGCTGTAGCTGGGTTTGGCTCCCAAGGGAGAGTAGACATGGCTGGGAAGGGCCTGGCATGTGTGTTACCACCAGTCCCTGCCCTCTGCTGCTTGTCCCCACTGCAGACATCCTCCAGCTGTGCCCAGCTGTGTGCCAGACCTGGCTTTGTCTGTCTGCCCCATGTGTGGGGTTTGGGCTGTGATAGGGGTTAAACATACCATGGGACGGAGATGCTGGAGAGTCATGGGTGCGATAGGGGAGCCAGGTATTGCCCCAAGGTGGGGGGCGGGAGTGTTGCTGTAGCTCCCCCTTGTCCCTGCTGCATGCTGTCAGCTCTGCTGGGAAACATTTTCCCCATGAAACATCACTGGGGCTGAAATAGGTGGCAGCCAAGACTGTCTGAGGGATCCAGCCCAGGAAGCAGCCGGTCTCAGGGGGGGTAAATGAGGGTCCTGACCTCCCGGAGGGCACAGGAGCGGCTCAGGTTTTCTGTCCCAGCCCCAGGGGACCAGGTCCCCTGAAAGCGGTCCCCCCAGGCCCGGTCACACCCGACCATGAAGGTGACAGAAGGGGTTAAATGCAGCCGCTGCCACTTTCAACAGTTAAACCCAAGAGCCACCCTTTTGTTGTCCTGGGAAAAGGATTTGCGGCATGGAGGACCTGTTGCTAACCCTTAAATCTCCTCTGCTTGGGCAAGGGAGAGGCAGTGCTGCCAGAATCAGGCAGCAGTGGGCAGCCGGGGCGGCCTGAGGCTGGGGGAGCTGAACGCGGACAGCAGGTAGCTGAAAGAGCGGGGCAAGGTCCCATGTCCCCCATCGTCCAAGCCTCCTGAGGTCTCCTGCAGAGAGAGAGAGTACGAGCTGCTTTTACAGCTGTTAAAATGAAGCCCAAAATGCATTTTTCCCTTTCCTCTGTTTTTTGGCACCTCTTGCAATCCCGAGGTGCCCCGAGGGCAGCCACAGCACCCGGGCAGTGGGTGGCTGGGCTGCCTCGGGGACAGGGACGGTATGGGGAGGTCCGGCAGCTCACGGCTGACCACAGGGAGCAGGTTTTTAGGCAGGTCAAAACCTTTCTGGAAACGGCCTTTCCAGGCCCCAGCAGCTACAGGGATGCTGCTGCAGGTGGCTGCAGTGCCAGGTTGGGTGGCAGCCACCCGACAGCCCTAAATGACTTTCTTTCGGATGGCTGTGCCCCCGAGCTGGGCATCTGCACCTGGGGAAGGCAGGAGGGCAGTGCCTGGCCACGGGTGCTGCTGGCTCCCTGCACCAGCAGATGCTCTCAGGGCGATGCTCGGCATTTTGGTAGCTCTGAGCCGGGGTTTTGGAGGAGATTGTGGAGCAGCTGCCCCCATGGCAGAGCCTGAATTGGGCTGCGGCCCCCGCCGGGAGCTGTGGTCCCTTTGCCCGCAGCCTGGCTGCCTGCAGAGCACGGGCTGGTTTTGGGGCAGACTAGGCACCCAGCCGGTGGCAAGGGGCCCCTGGGTGTCTCCCCCCTTTCCTTTGCTGGGTGTCCCCCCTCTCGCCCCCCCAGTCTGGCTTGCTCTAAACCAGTGCTGCAGGATCAGCTGATGCTTTAATACTGGCCCTGGCGACAGCTGGAGGATGCTGCTGCCTGCGGGGGCTTTGCTCTCTGTCACCCCCCTCCCCAACTCCCCATGACCGATGGGGACCTTGGGGCTGCCCTCTGCCGTCTGGGGGGCACCAGGGGTGGGCAGCTGGCCAGTCCCTACCAGTCCCGTTAGCAACGGGCTGGAAGGTATTTAGCGGGGGTGATGAGTCCAACCGCAGCCGTTTGCACCCCTCCAGCTCTTCCTGGGGCTGGGGGGGCGGGCAGCGCCCGGCGGGGAGCGGGGGTTGTAAGGACTGTGCCGTTTTGCGGTGGGTTTTCCCTATTTGGGAAGAATAAGGGGGTCGAAGGAAGGGGAAAGTCTTGCCCCTTGCCCTCCCCAGCGCCGGGGACTGGCCGCGGGTGCGAGGGGAGGCGGGCAGGTTTCGGCAGGGGAGGGCTGCCTGCCTCCATCCCCCCCCCGCTTCCCTCCCCGGCTCTGGCGGCCAGCCCCGAAGTTGCGGCGAGGCGGGAGGACACACGTCCTGTCCTTCCACCGCCCCCGTGCCTCCCCCCCGTGCCTCCATCCATCCCCGCAGCCCTCCCCAGCGCCGCCGGCTCCTCCCGGCCCGTCCCGCCCGGGCAGCCCCTCCGGTCCCGGTGCGGGGGGGAGATGGCTGCCGGGGCCCGGCGGCCGCCGAGACACCTGCTGCCACCGGGCCCCCCCCCGTGCACACCCGCTCCGCTCCCGCTCCCTCCTTCCTCCGCTCCCGTCCCTGCCTCCAGCCGCCGCTGCAGAGCCGCCACCGCCGCCTCCAAGGACGAGCCGGGACCGACGGCGGCCGCCGGACCCCCCCGCCAGCCGCGGCGGGGGCCGATCCTACCCCGGGGGACTGCCCCGGAGGGGGAGAGGGCTGGGAAGAGTCAAGCCCCCGGTGGGACGCGCAGCCCCGCCGGAGCCGCGGGGCATGTAGGCACCGAGCAGCGGCGGTCCCGTAAGTACCGGGCGGGCTGGGGGCAGCCGGGTCCCCGACGGGCTCTGCCGCCGCCCCGGCACCGCCGCCAGTAACTTTTAGGGATGGAGGGGGGTGTTTGGGGGGGCTTGCCCTGGCCATTTCCCTCTGCCCCAGCATCCCCCCGCGCATCCCCATCGCCGAGAGCTCCCGCTTCCCGTCCCGGACAGCGGATGGGAATAAACCTTAATTCTGGGCGCTGTGATGGGGTTTTTTTGGGGGGGTGAGAGGCAGGAAAAAGAGAGGAGACCTCCCTGGGTGCCACCAGCCCTGTCCCCCCCCCGCCACCTTGCGTAACCCAGCGGCAGGCAGGGCACTTGGCGTTTATTTTTGGTTAATCCATATTCGACCTTTTTAAGCTGCGTTTCGGTGCGTGCGTGTGCGGGGCCCTCACCATCACCCTGGCCCGCAGCCCCCGGCCCACAACTGTTGCTGTCGGAGGCACAGACGAGGAAGAGGAGGGTGATGAGAAAGAGGAGGGTGATGATGAGGAGGAGGGTGATGCTGGGTGGTGGCAGATGAAGGTTGAAAGGAGACAGTGCTCGCCAGGGGCTGCCGGTGCTTTTCCCTCCCGAGTCATCCCCCTGCGTGGGGACAGGGGCGGCGATGAGTTGCCTTTGTGGAGGTTTTCCTGCTTTCCCTCCTTTCAGGGGGTTCTGTCGAGGTCTCCTTGCTCCACAAGGATGTCCTCCACTCGGGCAATGACAAGCCCTGGCACAACCTGGTGCCCTCCCCGGTGACCCCCCATCCTCCCCGCACGGCTCCCGCCAGGTTCAGGTTTGCTCCGTCCTTTCCATCTATCGGCAGCGGTTCCCCCTCCCCGGTGCAGGCTGCGCCTCCCCTGTGGTTTCGGGCTCACAGGCTTTTTTGGGGGGGATAAGGTTTCTCTTTCTTGAGCGATATTTTGCATTTCGGGATTTTATTTCTCCCTTTCTTGAGGTCAAAATATCTGCATGAGCTCTCCCCGTCTTGGAGCAGGGGAGGGAGGGATGGAGACAGGATAAAACGGAGGTTTAAAATTTGGAGCAAACTTTCCCTGTTGCATTAAAATGACATTTCAGGAGGTGGAGGGAGGTAAGGGCTTGATTGGTGCCTTTAGCAGGAGGTTTCTGTGAGTGTTTGGTTTATTAGGTGAAGCTGTGCCTACGAAAGAGGTTAACCTGCTCAAAACTGCCCCAACGCAACAAAAAACAAGTGCCAAAGTCACTGAGCAGCTCCGTGGGTGCCCTCTCGTCCCTGAGGAGGTGGCATTGCCCTGCCCGGGCTCCCAGCCGGGGCCACCTTCCTCCTGCTCCAGCCTGGCCACCGGCTCTTCGCCTGGCTGGAAAACCTCCCTTTTGGGAAGACATTTTCCCAAAGGAGCAACTCCGCAGTGCGTGCTAGAAGAGATTGAAAAAAAAGTGGATTTCTTTTTAAAGTCCATGGGGGCTTTGCTGTGTTGTGCCGAGCCCAGGAGCAGCCCCGGCTCTGGCAGTAGCGCAGGGATGGTCTCGGTTCCTCCTCTGCCTCCACCAGTTTCCTGCAATTTGCTTTCCCCACCATCACCCCCCCCAAAATTAGCATTTTCCCGCACCCCTATAGCTCGCTCCTAGAAAAAAAACAAACTGGAAGCACACGGAGTCGGCTGGGCTGGAGGACCTGGCTGCTCTTCGCATCCCGAATCCAGCCATTTTGGAGTAGCCCTGGCTCCGACCTGCGCACGGAGCCCCTGCCAGCCATGGGCTCGCTGGCCCTGACCCCTCCATCCTCCTCCGCAGCCACCAAGGGCTGCGGCAAGTGGCTGGCCTCCAGCCGGCAGCGCCAGATTCCCAGGAAGGATGGAAATCCATTCCCCTGTTTGTCTCAGCAATGGCGGATCGATGCGGCGTACCCGTGCCCACCTCCTTGCTCTGCCATTGCCATCACGCTGCGAGGGAGGGGGATGCTTTCCACCTGCGGCTTGGTCCGGTGGGAAACTGGTTTGCCCCAACCTGCTCCCAGTTGCCGTCGGGAGCGGAGCAGCCCCTTTGGAGGCAGCACTTGGTGGCACGGGAGGGTTTTGCTGGCCCGTGCTTCGACTGCTCGGTGCTAGAAGAGGCTCCTGAGCGCAGGGAAGAGCTGGTTTGAGGAAGAGGAGGACAAGGGCCCGGGATGGGTGAGGTGCTAGGGCTGGTGTGAGCGAACCCGATCACTCACCACGAGGGCCTGGAGTATATTTAAATGTCCTTGAGGAGGGCTCAGACGGGCAGAGCTGCTGGGAGAGCGGCTCTGTTTGTTTTGGGTGGCGTGCTGCTCCCCTTCCTCTCTGCTCGGGTAGCTGATGCCGGATTCCCGATGAATTATTTATCATGGGACTAAAAATACTCGGGAATTCGCAGTGAGGAGCAGGCGGTGCGGGCCGCCCCGCCGCTGGGCTGGCCGTGCCGGAGCGTGGGACGCTGCCAGCATGGCATGACTCACCCGCCACCCTCTCCGGCCAAGGGGCCCCGGCTGCGGCCATCGGCGTGGCGTCGTGGCTCCTGCAGCCCGGCTGGCTGCGATGCGGGATGGTGGGGGGGATGCAGCCGGACAGGGTGAACCCCCTCGGGTGATGGTGGGTGCTGGGGGTGGATGATCCCCTGCCCAAACCCATCTGGCCAAGTGAGATGCTGGCCCGTGAGCGTTGGTGGCCGGCTGCCTGCCCAAGCCCTGCCAGCACCCATGGGGTGCAGGAAAGGGACGTGGGGCTCATGTCCCCTGTCTCTCTGGAGGGGACAGCCCTGGTGCTCAAATCTGCATCGTGCAGCTCTTGCAGGATGCCCGACCGGGCAGTCTTTGGGTTTATTTCCTGCATTTTCAGTCCAACATACTGGCAGTGCTGAGTCCATCACAGCGGCACGGAGGGGTGTTGGGGTGCGGGTCCCTGGGGCAGCCCAGACCCCAAAACCATCCGGGACTCAGCGAGGGGCTCCTCCGGCCGTGCCGAGGACGCGTTAAGCAACAGCAGCTTTTAATTGCAAGTGACGTTTCCGAGCACCAGCTGGCATCTTGCTGCATGGATTGACACTGCCGTGTGGCTGGTGCCACCACGGAGGCCTGCTTGTCCCCCTCCCCGCTGCCTGGCATGGAACCGCGGCGGTGGCCCTGGGGGCAATGGAATTGGAGGGGCTCAGATGCCCCTGGCCATGGGTCCTCACCATGGGTTGATTTTGCTGGAGGGCTCCGAGCGGGGGGTGAGCTCCAGCACGGGGGTGCATTGCCATGGGCAGGGACATGTCCCTCCCCCCAGGGACTGCCACCCTGCCTGCAGCGAGCTGGGCACCCCCAGTCAGTGGGAAATTGGGGACTGTCAGGGGCACGTTCCCAAACATCCCCCCGAGCCTGGCTTTGGGGTGCAGCTGGCAGAGACGCAGTGCGGTGGGTGTCCCAGGGGGGTGGGTGATGCCAGCAGGGAAACGTGCAATCGCGGGTAAAGATGAGGAGGAGGGGGAAAGCTGAAGGATGGTGTCTGGGGGAGAAACTTGGAGATAAGGGGCCAGCCGGGCACTTTGGTCGGGATATGGGAAGTGGCAGCGAGGGAGCTGGGGCAGGGGGACAGGCAGGGGGACGGGCAGGGAACCGGCTGCTCCAGTGACTGTGTGGTTTGCAAAATCCCAACATGGGGGTTGCAGAGCTGAACCCCCCCTCAAGGGCAAAGCCTCTGAATATTGAAGGTGGCTGTCAGCTGTGGAGGGAGGCTGCTGTCCCCGTCCCCAGCCACAGGGGCGATAAGGAGCATCGTAGCAGCGATGGCTTTTGGGGAGGGCAGAGGGGCAGAACGGGGCTGGGAGGGGAATGGTGGTGGTGGGATGGAGACGGGGTGGTGGTGGGAAGGGGAGACTGACTGCGAATCGTTAGTATTTGGTGAGGATGGGGACAAGGGACACGGCACTGGGGTGTACTGTGAGTGCTGGGTACAACTCTGTGGTCAATCCTCCACCATGTCCAGCCTCCAAAGGATGAGGTTCCCCCTCTCTCCCTGGCACCAGCTGCCGCGGGGCGGTGGGGAGGGTTGGGGGGAGCGGGGCCAGGGGTCCTGGCGAGTGGCCGGATGCGAGGGGCTGTGTCCCATCTGGCAGGGACGCGGCGGTGGACATGGGCAGAGCGCCGGCGCACGCTCTGCTACTGTCGATGGTGCTGGGCTGCTCGGCTGCCTTCACGGACCTCCTGCTGCCGGGCCCCGAGGAACCCGTGGTCAACGTGGCCGTGGTGTTTGGGGGTACGTCCTACCCGCTGCACATCCGCTCCCGCCTGAGTCCCCAGAGCTTCTTGGACATGCCCCTGGAGATCCACCCCATCACAGTCATCGTCAACAACACCAACCCCAGCACCCTCCTCACCCAGATCTGCGACATCCTCGCCAGCCACAAGATCCACGGCATCGTCTTCGAGGACAACGTCGGCACGGAGGCCGTGGCCCAGATCCTTGACTTCATCTCCTCCCAGACCCAGGTCCCTGTCATCAGCATCAGCGGGGGGTCTGCTGTAGTCCTGACCCCGAAGGTGAGGCGTTCACTGGGTTTTTTTTCCAGTGGGGGGTGGGAGAAATGAGGGATTGTTAGAGAGGGGCTGAGATGGGGTGTGAAATGCTGGATGGCAGAGGAGCTGCTGGGCTGCAGCGTAGGGACTCGTGGTCAGGAATAGGCAGTGGCTATGGCAGTGTGGCCGACTGGGGTGGTAGGAGGTGGGAGAGGACTTCAGGGAAGGGTCCCTGTCGGTGGGACATGGGAGGGGACTTCAGTGCCTGACGGAGGGACCTTCCCTGGTGCCCTGCTCCGCATCCCCTCCAGGCTGTGCCCACTATGGGGTGCCAGGGTCGTGGCACTGGGGCTGCCAGGGCAGTGGCAGGGTTGGCATGTACCCATCCTCCTCCCTCCATGCCCGCTGTGGCTGGATCCAGCCCTGAAATGTCCGAGCAGGCAGCACGGAGAGGCCTCACTCGGCTGCGGCAGTCATCTCAGGTGCACCACAGGCTCAAACAGGATTTTTGGCTTCTCTGCTCTTTGCCAGCATCAGACACTGTCGCTGTCACTGTCACTGTCACCTGCCTGCCGGGAAGCGCTGGTGGCAGGGAGAGCTGGAGCGGGGCTGGACGATGCTGGGCGGGCAGCGATGGGCTGCAGCGAGGCTCCTGACCCTGCTGGGGTGGAGATTTGGGTTATCTCCTCCTGGCTGCTCATCTCACCCTGGTCTGGGCACCGGAGGGTTCCTGGCACTGACTCCTTCCCATGGCAGCAGCTGCCCCCGGGGTGGAGACCCTGCCTCTCCTCGAGGCAGCATTTTCATGCTGTGACCGCTCACAGGTTTTGGGGTATAAACCCCCTGGATGGCACCTCGGCAGCCCTGCCTGCCCCAACTGGTGCTCCTGGACCACCCTGAGCTGCTGCTCGCTGTGGGAGGGCGGCAGTGGGTGCGGAGGGCTCAGCTGGAGCCCCAAGTGGTTAAAAAATAGCTGTGGCTTTGCTATGGTCTGGGTGTTTTCCTGCAGCAGGGGTTGGGTATTTTGGGGACAGTGGAGGGACCCATGCGAAGGCTCAACCTCCTCCTCCTCCCATGGATCCAAGGTCCCCAGCAGCCCCCGCTCCCCAGCTGGGACTCCCTGGGGCTCACCCCTCTGGCCAGACCACCGGGAAAAACTGCTTCTCTGGATGTGGAAGGGGTCTGGGTGGCAAAACGCCGTTGCCTGTGTGCGACCTTCTGCAAATGCCATTCGCTGAATCATTTAAGACAGAATCAGATCAATTAAAGTTTGCTAATGAGAGGCCAGATGGCCGGGGAGGTGGGGTGGGAGGGAAGGAGCCACACGGGCTCCAGCAGCAGGTAGCGGGTCGGAGCTGGGATGGGAGTTACTCGCCCGGCAGGGCCTTTGCCCCCCCTCCTTCTCCTGGTTTAAGGAGAAATTACTGGTCTCCTTTGGGAAGCACTGGATGAAATTTTGGTCAGCAAGCTGAGAAACAGAGGAGAGGCCATAGGGCCTGACCCTTTGTATGGGATGAGATTCCTCGGAGACCACCAGGGGATCGGTCCCATTTTGTCTGTCTCCAACCCATGGGCCACACCAGTTCATGGCTCCCTCAAACCCTTCACGGTGGTAAATTCAAGGTGACTTGCACAGGAGACTTGGACCATGGTGCTGGAGCAGCCCCTGACCCCTTCTCCTCCTGTAGGAGCCTGGCTCAGCTTTCCTGCAGTTGGGTGTCTCCATCGAGCAGCAAATCCAGGTGATCTTCAAGGTGCTGGAGGAATACGACTGGGGCTCCTTTGCCGTCATCACCAGCCTCTACCCGGGCTACAACATCTTCTTGGACGTCATCCGCTCCTTCACGGACGCCAGCTACTTTGGCTGGGAGCTGCAGGAGGTGCTCACCTTTGAGATGAGCCAGGAGCGGAGCAGCTCCAGGACACAGCGGCTCCTGCGGCAGATCGATGCCCAGGTCCTCATCGTTTACTGCTCGCGGGACGAAGCCGAATACCTCTTCACCATGGCAGAGCAAGCCGGCCTTGTGGGGCCGGGATACGTCTGGATTGTGCCCAGCCTGGCAGTGGGCAACATGGAGGTGCCACCCGCCTCCTTCCCAGTCGGCCTCATCAGTGTGGTGACGGAGAGCTGGAAGCTGAGCCTGCGGCAGAAGGTGCGGGATGGGGTGGCCATCATTGCCATGGGGGCAGCCAGCTTCTTCCGGGCCCACGGCTACCTCCCGGAGGTGGGATGGGACTGCTGGGCTCCCGCCAGGGCCACTGCCACCAACACCAGCTTCTACCGGTGAGGCTTGGAGACCCACTGGGATGGGTGTGAAAGGGGGGGGGATGGGGAAACAGAGAGGCAATGGGTAGGGGAGGAGGAGGGTGGAGCTGGCGGGAAGGGGGATGGTATTCGCTGTGGGCTGCAGACGGTGGTCTGTGCCTCTCGACGGTTTGTCCTGGAGCATCTCCCCAGAGCAGCCCTTGCCTTTTCCCATGCTTCTCTGTGACCCGGGACCCATGGGGACCCCAAGGGGTGTTTCACTGCTCTGTTTTGCAGTGTAGACGTGGCACCTCAGGGCTGCAGTGGCAGACTGTGCATCCCCCACCCCACAGTGGTCCATCCTTGGTGCCTCCTTGCTGGCAGGGCTTTCTCCAGCTCCCCACTGCCCCTTGTGTAGGGCCTAAACCTGGTCCCCAGCTCTCAGCCCCATGTCTCTCTGTGGGACCTGAGGCAGCCCAGCTGGAGCCTGAGGAGGAGGAGGAGGGTTGTATGGGGCTGGGCCGCATGGCCAGGGGCTCACAGGCTCTGTGTCCCACCAGGCACCTCCTCAATGTGACGTGGGAGCACAGGGACTTCTCCTTCAATGAAGGTGGCTACCTGATCAGGCCCACCATGGTGGTGATATCGCTCAACCAGCACCGGCTCTGGGAGATGGTAGGACCCCCAGACCTCCCCCGGGACAGGCACAGTGGGGAGGTGGCTGGGTAGGATGAGCCTGGGGCTATGCACGGGCTGGGGTCCCACCTTGGGGTAGGTTGCCCCATACAAAACCCATGGCTGGTACCAAAGGTACCCATGTTGGTGTGGTGGGTCTTCACGGCAATGCTGGGCACCAAAGCTCTGCCAAGAATTGGGTTTTTTTTCCCTGCAATTTGGCTGAAAAGTTCCAAAAGAGGCAAAAATGCAGGTGCCCACTTCTAGGGAACAGCGGCCAAACACCCAGACCTGAAATGAGCTGCGTAGAGGGGTTGTATTTCCAGTTTAAAAGCATCTTGGGTGAAGTTTGGCTAGGTTTGTGATCACTCAAGCTTGATGCTTGGAGTCCTGGAGGAAACACCTTGCCCCATTATCAGTGGGCGCATGGGGAAGGGGATGCTGAGATGGGGCTCACCACGGCTGAGCTCCAGCCTAACGATGCTCTGGGAGAAATGAGCCTCAAAGGCATGGGGAGGATGAATACGGAACCCCATGTAACCCCCAGAGCCCCTCACCAGGGTGACAGTGTGCTCTTCTTTGGGGGCAGGTGGGCAAGTGGGAGAAAGGCATCATCCATATGAAATACCCGGTGTGGCCCCGCTACGGCTCCTTCCTGCAGCCCGTGGCTGATAACCGCCACCTGACAGTGGCCACACTGGAGGAGAGACCCTTCGTTATCGTGGAGAACACGGACCCCAGCACCGGGGTCTGCGTGCGCAACACCGTGCCCTGCCGCAAGCAAACCAACTCCTCCCAGAGGTGAGCAGCAAGGATGGAGATCAGCAATTTTGGTCATGGTTCCCTGTGCTTATGGTGTCCCAGAGGCACCAGGGTAGCTCAGAGCATCTTTGGTTGGAACAACCCATTTTTCCTGGTGTGGTTTCAGTGGCGATGGCCTTGTGGATCCCTACACCAAGCTGTGCTGCAAGGGCTTCTGCATCGACATCCTGAAGAAGCTGGCCAAGGCAGTGAAGTTCTCCTATGACCTCTACCTGGTGACCAATGGCAAACATGGCAAGATCGTCCGTGGGGTCTGGAACGGCATGATTGGTGAGGTAGGGGTGGGCATGCCCCGGCCTGGGGCTTCCCTGCCGAGATGGGATCGGGGGTGTCTGCGGTGGGACTTGTCCCTGGGCAGGGGACAGCTTGGCACGAGGAGTGGGGAGGTGTAATTGTAAATCATGGTGCTTACGGCCAAGGCTTGGTGGAGGAGAATGAGCTGGGGAGTCAGCTGAACATTTATGACCCCACAGCTGCTGTGCTGGTGTCACTGGTCATTTAGGAAGCTAATATTAAAAAAAAAAAAAGACAAAAGTTAAGGTTGGACATGCAGGAGATGGGGAAGTGGTCTGGGGCCCTCTGCCCGTCCATTTGCCCATCCCAAGACCATCTACCCCTTCTCCAGGTGTACTACAAGCGCGCAGACATGGCCATTGGCTCCCTCACCATCAATGAGGAGCGCTCCGAGATCGTGGACTTCTCCGTGCCCTTCGTGGAGACGGGCATCAGCGTCATGGTGGCCAGGAGCAATGGCACCGTCTCCCCCTCCGCCTTCCTGGGTGAGCCGTGTGTCCCTCTGTCCGTCTGTCTGCAGGTCCATCCCACGCTTCCGACAAATGCGAATTAGAAATATTATTCGGTTTTAATAACTTTTAAGAAAAAAAAAAAAAAGCCTAAGTAATAAGGGAAGGAGATTTTGCTGCCAGCTTTGGGGCTTCCTCCTCCCCTCGCCTGCATAATCCTTATATTATGGAGAGGGAGGCTGGGATCGGTGGTTTCCTCCTCTTCATTACTTGTGTAGAGGAGGGAGGACGTGGGGGGAAGACGAGGCGGGGGTTTGTCAGCTCTGAGCTCGGCTCTGGGGACCCCTTCTCTGCCACCCTCACCAGAGCCTGTGGATAAGCCGGGTGTAGGAAACCGCCGGTGCTAAAAGTTTTATTTAATGAGTTTTAAAAAGGCAAAGCTGCAGCCTGGGAAGGGGAGGGGACTGGCCAAGGTCGTCAGGAAATTCAGTCTGAGAGCTCCAGCGGGGCTTGAGGCTCTCGGCAAGGGCACAGCGGCGATGTGCCGGCTCGGCTGGAGCCGCTCGTGCGGGGACGGTGCGGGTGGGTGCGGGTGCCAGGGATGCCGTGGGGTGGGGGACATCACCAGCCTGGGCACATCTTCCCCTCCTGTCCCCCCCACGCTGCGGGGTCTGACTTCTCCCTGAAGCAGGGGTCACCTTCACTGGTCCCGAGGAGAACGGGAGCATCCTGCCCCGGTTGGGCAGGGCTGGGGTCCGCGGTCCCCTCGCCTCCTGCCTCCCGCGCTAATGAGCCACATCCCCATCAGGAGAGGCCTCTCCTCCCTGACAGCGAAGGACGCGCTGACAAATGGGCCTCGGCAGCTGCATGTTGAGGGCTCGGATGCATCCCCACCGCTCCCGCTCATCCCAGGCAGGCAGGGGTTCATCGCCCACCCCCACCTCCTGGAGGCGCTCCCAGAGGCTCTCCCAGGGGGCTGGTCCCATGCCTGGTGCCAGAGCCATCACAGGGGACAGGCTGTGATCCCACTGAAAACCCTCCTGCTGATGACCCTGGAGATGGGCAGTATCTCATTAGCATCTCCCCGTTGATGAAAGCCTGATTTTGTTCAGGTGGGGAAGCATGGCTGCATCCCCCAGTCTCGCAGCATCCCCCTCCCTTCCTGATTGATTCCCTGTGGATCTGCTTGGCCGCGGTGCCCCTGTCTCCTCTCTGAGGAGGGGCAATATTCAGGAGGATGAGCCCCGTCCATCTGGGAGGGCTCTTGGGGGCTTCCAGGGGGCTGTGGGGTGTCCCGGAGGGGCTGACGATGTCCTGCTCACCTTGCAGAGCCCTATAGCCCGGCCGTCTGGGTCATGATGTTTGTGATGTGCCTCACTGTGGTGGCCATCACCGTCTTCGTGTTCGAGTATTTCAGCCCTGTTGGCTACAACCAGAACCTCACCAGCGGCAAGAGTGAGTTGGGGGAGGCAGGAGATGGACAGGGGTTGGGGGGGACACATCCCCGGGCAGGCTGATGGCTGTCTCCTCTGTCCCCTGTCCCCGCAGGGCCAGGAGGTCCCACCTTCACCATCGGCAAGTCGGTGTGGCTGCTGTGGGCTCTGGTCTTCAACAACTCGGTGCCCATCGAGAACCCCAAGGGCACCACCAGCAAGATCATGGTGCTCATCTGGGCCTTCTTCGCCGTCATCTTCCTTGCCAGCTACACTGCCAACCTGGCCGCCTTCATGATCCAGGAGCAGTACATCGACACCGTGTCAGGGCTGAGTGACAGGAAGGTGGGGCTGACAATTGGGCTGGGGAGAAGCCGCAGGTGTCACTGCCAGATGGCTGGGCACGGGTGGGTGGGTGGATGGAGGGCTGGGTGTGGGGAGGGGGAACATGCTAGGGACATGCTGGGCACACGGCAGGGACATGGACACCACGTGATGTGGCTCCCTGGGGCTCCCCATTGCAGTTTCAGAAGCCGCAGGAGCAGTACCCCCCCTTCCGCTTCGGCACCGTCCCCAACGGCAGCACCGAGAGGAACATCCGCAGCAACTATCCCGACATGCACACCCACATGGTCAAGTACAACCAGCGCTCCGTGGAGGACGCCCTCACCAGCCTCAAAATGGGGTATGGCTCCCCAAAATGGGGTACAGCTCCCCCAAATTGGCTACGGCTCCCAGAGCTGGAGTACAGCTCCTCCAGATGGGACACAGGACCCCCCCCAAAATGAACTATGGCTCCCTGGGATGGAGTACGGTGCCTCCCAGGTGGGGTAGGGCTGCATCAACTGGGGTACAGCCCCCCCACAAGTGAGATATGGGCTCCTCAGGCTGGGTACAGCTCTCCCAGATGGGGTATGGTCTCTGCATCTTCCCTGCATGAGGTACTGACCCCCCAAACAGGGTACAACCCCCTGCAGATGGGGTACAGCTTCCTACATCTCCCCCCAAAAGGGATGCGCCCCCCCCCCAGGTGGGGTATGGCTCCCCCAGGTTGGGTACTTCTCCCCAAAGTGGGGTTATAGCTCTTCAAGATGGGGCAGATACCCTCAAAGAGGACGCAACCTCCTCCAGATGGGCTACAGCTATCCAAAAGGGGCAAAGCTCCTCCCAGAAGGGGTACAGCACCCCCAAAAAAGGGCTGCTGTCACCCCCCTCACCGTCATTCCCCTTGGTGGGGCAGGAAGCTGGATGCCTTCATCTACGACGCAGCGGTGCTCAACTACATGGCAGGCAAAGACGAGGGCTGCAAGCTGGTGACCATCGGCAGTGGGAAGGTGTTTGCCACCACGGGCTACGGCATCGCCCTGCAGAAGGACTCGCGTTGGAAGCGAGCCATCGACCTGGCCCTGCTCCAGTTCCTGGGAGACGGTGGGTGCCCGGACGAGCTTCTTTGCTAGCCCTATCCCCATCCTCACCCCACCCTTGCCTGGCAAATTAACCCAGGCAGCAGGGCTTTGGTCCCTAGACCCTGTGTGGCCTCCACGGCTTCTTGCAGGATGGGCTTCTCCACCAGGTCCTTTCAGGGGACATTAAATCCAGCAGCATCTCTCCAGCTGGGCACTGGGGGGGGTCATTCCCTCTGAGGTCCCTCCTCTTCCTGCAGGTTGTAAAATCCCAGGGATGGCCGTGCACAAAATCTGAGGGTCGGGAGGAGAAACCTGGGAAGGGGACGGCTGGCTGGCACATGGGTGGGGGACAGAGACAGGAGAGAGCCCTGGAGAAGGACAAGTGACTGGTGGGATGCTCAGGTCAAGGGCAGCAGCAAGGACTGAGCTGATAACAGCTCTGGGGGCTTGGGGGTGGCTTTCTCCTCCTCCAGCCACAGTGGGGTGGGCATGGGCAGGGGCTGTGCTTGGGGACATGATGCCTTGGGGGACCATTTTCATCCTCCTGTGTGTGTCTGGCCCCAGGTGAGACCCAGAAGCTGGAGACGGTTTGGCTGTCAGGGATCTGCCAGAATGAGAAGAATGAAGTGATGAGCAGTAAGCTGGACATCGACAACATGGCCGGGGTTTTCTACATGCTGCTGGTGGCCATGGGGCTGAGCCTGCTGGTCTTTGCCTGGGAGCACCTCGTCTACTGGAAGCTGCGTCATTCCGTCCCCAAATCCCACAAGCTTGACTTCCTCCTGGCCATCAGCAGGGTGAGTGGTGCTGCCAGGGGCTATCGAAGGGCCCAAATGTCCTCCCATGGTGTCACGGGGATGAGCACGGTGTGGTGGGCATCATCCCTTTGACCCGCATGGGAGGGACTGGAGATGCTCGTGCTGATGCGAGCTCTTGGCTGGGGAGAAAAGACAGGGTCTGGGGAAAGAGTTCAGCCCTGGGAATGACTACATCCATATTAGCATCCCTGGGGAAAGGGGTGATGGAGGATGGTGTCACCCACCCTGGCAGTGCTGGGCATGATGGAGAGGGGACATAGGTGCCATCAAGACATCTCAGCCTCAGCAACATCATCTTGACCCACCAGGGCAGATTCTTGGAGGACCCCAGTGACCCTGCTGATGGCGGGTCTCCCCCCTTCCTTCTCTCCGCAGGGCATCTACAGCTGCTTCAGTGGGGTGCAGACCCTGGCGAGCCCCGGGCGGGCGCCCACGCCCGATGTCACCGCCAGCTCGGCCCAGGCCAACGTGCTGAAGATGCTGCAGGCGGCCAAGGAGATGGTGTCGACGGCCAGTGTGGGCGGCTCGCTGGAGCAGGCCACCCGCACCATCGAGGACTGGAGCAGCCACAGCGAGCGCCTCCAGACCACCTTCTCCCTGAGGACACCCCAACTGGTGGTGCAGAACAGCACCGGCGCCCACCGGGGCCCCCCCTACAGCACGGCCCCCACCGAGAGGCTGGGGAGAGCCAGTGCTCCCAAGGGTGCTCCCCTGGGGCTGCCGCTGCCGCAGCCCATCCCCGTGGACTCACGGCTGCCCGGGGAGGAGAAGTGGAGAGGGACAAATGAGCATGTCCCCCGCCTCCTCCACCCCCTGAAGTTTCGGGATGGCTGTGCAGGGGATGAAACCCTCCTGGGTTTCCCCCACCTCCTAGTGAAGACCACCTCCCCTGGGGGCGATATTGGGGAGCAGGCACTGATGGGGAACCACATCGGGGCTCCCCTCCCGCCTCCCACATCCCCCAGGGACCTCCCGCCGCCAGACATCTACAGGGAGCACAAGCGGCCATCGGGAAGGGGGGAGCGGCTGCAAAACACCCCCCTGCTCCCAGGAGATGGGGGACAGAGGGGCTCAGGGACACTGCCCCAGCTGCCCTCGGCGGCAGAGAAGAGGCGGGAGGTGGGCAGCCCCTTCCTGCCTCCATCCTGCCCCCGCGGAGCCTTCCCCAAAGCCACCAGGACTTGCAGAGCTGGGGGCGAGCTGGCCCGGCCGGAGGCTGCGGTGATGGAGCGGGAGAAGCCGAGCCGGTGGGCGAACTCGGCCAGGGTGCCCGGGGAGCGGGGTGAGAAGCGGTGTACGGGGGGGGTGCGACGCTGCGGTGCTGCCCGCCTGCCCGCCCGCGCCGACGTGCCCGACCTCTTCCCCGAAGCCGAGGCTGGCTACGGCTGTGGCCCCCGTTGCCCCCAGGCCACCAGCCGTCTGGCACCGCGCTCACCCATGGTCAGGCTGCCGTCCTACCGGGAGGCTTGCCGGCAAAACCCCCGTGCCACCACCACCACCACGCCGGCGTGCGCGCCGTATGCCTGCATGAACTCCTATGCCAACCTGCCCCTCTACCTGGGGCACCTCTCGCGGGGGTCCCCGCTGCCCCGGGAGCACCCTGGGGTGCTGGCGGGCTGTGGCCGGGGGCCGGGGCGCTGGGCCGGCGGCTGCAGAGACTGCGGGAGGCGTGGGGAGACGGCCTTGCTGCGGGCAGTGGGGACAGAGAGGAGGGACCCGCTGGTGGCCCGTGGGGTGACGAGTCCCTGCGCCGGCGGGTCCTGGCGGCGGGTCTCCAGCCTGGAGTCGGAGGTGTGACGGGGGGGACAGGGGGGTGTCCGCACCCCTCTGCCTGCCCTTTGCCCCGGTGTCACCGTGGGCTGGCCAGCGGCTCCCGGCCGGGCTCCAGCCTCCCGGGGTCCTGCACCGCCGGCAGTGGGACGCTCCAAGTGGCTCGGCGGGTCCCGTGCGCTTTTTGGGGGGGGGGTCAGAGGAGCCTGGCAGGGGCCGGGGCACGCTGGCTTGGGCTCTCCCCGCAGGCAGGGCTGGCCGGGGACTCGAGAATGCCAAACTCATTGCTGACGTGTTGCCGTCACCTTTTGGTTTCATTCAGGGGACTCGAAATGCCATGTCCAGGTCATTAAAAAGACATTTTCAGCCAGCTGGGGACCCTTCTTCCATCCGCCGGCGATGAGACCCGGGCTGTCCTTGGCTTTACCCCCATGTCACAGGGATGCCTGTGGTCCTGTATGCCCTGTCCCCACTCATGTCCCTTTACTGCTGAGCCCTGACACAGGCTCATCTCACTGGTGGCAGCCAGGCGAAGGCAAACAGCAACTCATTAAACCGTGCTGAGGGCTAATTACTTAGAAGCCATGAGGCTGGAGCCGAGCACCGAAGCCAGAGTTACCGCACCCTGCTTGGATTTTGGGGTGCTGGACACGGATGGCTGCGAGCTCGGGGCAGGGGGGGTGAGGAATGCTCCCGCAGCTGCAAACCAGGCGGGCAGCCCCAGGAAGGTGTGCCACAAGGGAATGAGAAAGGGAGGGGGAAAAAAAATAAAATCCTCCCACCTTCCCAGGGCTGATGGAGCCATAAATCAGGTGCAATAGATGAGCCGCGTTTAATTCTTCTCTTGATGCCCATGTCTCAGGCAGCCCTGGCGGGGTGCGGGCAGGGGGCCGTGATTCACAGCACCGGGCAGGGGAGAGGGGGTTTGGGCAGCGGGAGCCCAGGCTGCTGGGGCTGGGGCAGGGGCCACGGCTCTGCCAGGTGGTACCAGCCCCATCCCAGGGCAGCACCGTGGCTACGTAAAGCTGCCCGTGGCCGGCCGGCCCAGGGAGATGCCAACCCTTAGCCTCTCTCACGGCTGGTTCAGCATTGTCTGCCTGGATGAACATCCCCCCTAAGAAACTGCGCTAAAGCTCCATTATTTTTTTGGGGGGAGGTTGCTGGCAGCCACTGAGCAGCCAGGGCTGGTAACAGCGAGGGGACGATGGCGGGGGCTGCCCCGCGATACCCACTCAGCCCTGGGAATGGCTTCAAAGCCCTGGGGGGGGGTCAGGAAGGGACTGGCCACGTGTGGCCCAGTGTCAAAAGCATTGGCCATGTCTGTCTGTCCATCAGTCCATCCACCCATTTGTCTGGGGCTAAATCCAGCCAGTCGGGTGTCCCCCCCACCCCATCCCCCAGCCTGGCTGCCATCACATGCTGGTGCCAGCGCTTTAATTCGCTTTACTTATTTATCATTGCAATTGTCTCTTAATTGCTTTGGCAGCCCCTCAGAAGCCTGGTGGCGAGGGAGGGAGGTGCTGGTATATAAATAAAGGCCATAAATAAATAAACAAACCCGGTTGAAGGCTCCGGGATCCTTGCCGGGTTGCCCCAGGTGATGGCACCCATTTGCCCCGGGTGGCTTTTACCAGCCGGGTGCCCTGGATGTCCCTGGGGGGTGACAGGCTGGTCCCCAGGAGGCTCCAATGTACCCTGGGGAGTTTTCCCCCCGATTGTGCATTTCTGGCCCAAGGAAGCCAGCGCACCCTGCAGCATCTTTGGCTCAGCCGGGTTGGGGCCGAGCCTGAGCCAGGGTTGGGGCTGTGAGAACAAAAGGGAGCAGAAAAGCGAAAAAAAAAGAAAGAATACCAAAAATCCCCAACCCACATTTTAAATTAATTAGTGATGTCCCCAGTGACTCAGCAGAGGCCAAATGGATTTGCTTCATGTTTTATTGAAGGGTTCTGCTGCGGGAGGCTGAGAGCAGCGAGGGACAGGGGGACGGGGGTGCTGTGGGGGGGTCCCAGGGAAAGCAGCCCCCGGGATGGGTGTCAGCACCCGGTGTAAGGCTGGGGACGGTCCCCTGCCACCACGGTGGCATTTGCATATCATCTTTATATGCTAATCGGGATGGAAGAGCAGCACTTTTCTCCCCTTCCCAGTGCCAGGTGGGAGCTGTGTAACACCCCCCACCCGCCCCCGGCCCTGGGACCGAGGAGGGGCTGAGCCGCTCCTGCAGCATCCCTTCACCGGGGACAAATCTGCGGGGAAGCAGCAGCCTGGAAGCACCCTCTGACCGGGCTTTCCAGAGCAGGGGTTGGGTAATTTAGTGCTTAACAGCCGCTGAGGGATATTATTTCTTTTTGGTGAAATTGTCTAATCAATCACTTTTTAATTCAGCCGGCTCCGGCACCCGTGCCGCCCTGGGACGCTGCGGGCTGCCATTTATGTGCAAAGAGAAAGAAATACAGCTGGCTCACTGCTGGCCACTCGCCTCCTGGGCTCGGTCCCGCTGGGGGGGAGCAGGCATTGGCCCCCCGGCCGACAGCCTCCCCTGGCACCCACCCCCTGCCTCTGCCGGCTCCGGCATCGCCATGGCATGTTTTATTTCCAATGCCCCCATCACTCAGCAACGCAAGACTCAGCCTGCCGAGGGAAGGGGGAAGAAGGCAGCCCAGTGGGGATCGGCCACGGGGAAGAGGTTTCCGATGGCAAGGACATGCTGGTGCTGCTATGGGGAAGTGGTGGCCCCGGTGAGGGAGGGGGCAGCTGGGTAAATCACGAATGGTACAACCAGAAAAGATACGGGGCGAGGAAAGCGTTGGTCTGGGTGCGGGAAGAGCAGGATGTTGCCATGCTTATGCCCAAGGATGCTCAAGGGAGCAGCAGGCGCAGCCACCTCCTGGCTCCTGCCTCCTGTCAGCAGCACAAAACCTTCCCCGGGGTCCCATCTGGGCACCCGCCAGGGCACAGCCCCTCCCTGCCCCGCTGCGTGGCCACGCATCACCCGCCCCAGGCCGGGAGAGCCCTGGGGGCCACAGCACCCCGGGGAGGTCAGAGGAGCCAGCTGGGTGCCGGCTGCTCACCCAGTGGAAGAAGCCCTTTGCCCCAGCACGAAGCCGCCCGGGCATGGCTTCGGGCTGCCGGCAGCCCCCGTGGCCAAGCCCCTGTGGCCGGGTGCCCTTCCCCAAGCTGCCGACAGCCCCTGGGGTCTGGGGAAAGGCCAGCGAGCATCTTCTCACAACCCTTCAAACAGCGAAAGTCCCCCCCCCCCACAAGTGACACACGGCTTCTCAGTGATGTTCACGCCTTGTCTAAACCTGCCTCTCAAGCTCCAAGTTTTTATTTTTCCTTCCCTGGCCGTTGCTCTTCGAAGTGCTGCAAAAGACCGAATCAATCCCCGCTGCCAGTTTGATCTCAGATTTACAGCCCAAGCCCCGAAATCCTCCACTGCTTGCGAGGTCCTTCGAGAGAATCACAGCAGAAAGTGTTTATTTCCATCATAAAGATCCGTTTTAATATTTTAACGTAAATCAAGCTGCGCTTTATGGTGATAATAAATTCGTTGGCAGAAACTGCCTTTGCAGCCCGAGGCGGTGAAGCAATTCAATTTGTTTGGTTTTAAGTGTAAAGAGCCGTAATTGAGAAGGGGAAAGTACAGATGTTTTAATTGAGTTTGCAGCTACCACCTAGAGTTGCAGGAGGCTAATAGAGAAGAGGTGAGGGTCTCTATTAGCCTCTCCGCTTGCCATTTCTCCTTAGCCTGCAGCCCCATCAGTCATGGCCATCCCCCCCCTCCCAGGAATAGCTGCTCAGTGCATGCACCAGAGGAGGAAGGGGGTTGAAAAAGCAGCCAGACTAAACCAGATGTATAATGTACATTTTATTGTTTTTAATCCCACTTTTTGAAAACTAATTACAGTCAGGACAAACATCACGTGAGAATCTCTAATAACGAATTGTTAGTGCTGATAACGGCCAAATAAAAAATAGACTCGTTGGTGATGGGTGAGAGGAGGGAGCTCCTGCCCCACACTGCGCCGGGGTCACTCAGCGTCCCCCCAGCCCACCCCCGGGCAGCGCTGGCTCCGCTGAGCCGTCCCCTTCCCGCTTTCTCCAGTAATTTTTAAGGCATTGCTATGTCATGTTTTGTATGAAAAATGTTCTCTCCACCGTAGAGCTTCTTTCCGTTAATCACCCCCATTTCTTGGATAGATTTGTTTTGCTGCTGTGCGAGGACAGCGGGCGTCTGGGAATTTGTGGTTATTTATTTAAGAAAGCACTGGTGCTCCCTGGGGACCAGAGTCCTTCTCGGTAAGGTACCACGGCAGAGGCTGGGGTCATGATGCGAGCCCTCATTGCGCCGCTACATCCAAAGCCTGGACCTAAGCTGTTTTTAGAGGTAAGGCTCCTTAGAAGTCTCTGCCACGCCATGCCGAGGAGGAGAGGTGGCCACCCAGGCCAGGGAAGAGAAGGCACATCTTTAAATGGAGGAGGTGCAGGAGAGGGGGCGCCAGGCTGGGCTCCCTCCCACCCCAGGCAAGGCAGGCAGGAGGCTCCCCTGTGTGACACAGGGGCAGGAAGGGAGGGAGACCAAGGGGGAAAGGGAGGAGGATGAGAGGAGATGAACTAACAGAGAACAGCCCCGTTCTCTGGCTGGCAATGAAACGTGAAGGCAAGAGATGGAAATGGGCACTTGAAGGGATGGAGGCTGAGCCAAGTGCCTCGCAAAGGGCAGGCAGCGCCGTAGGAAAGGGCTCAGCCCCCTCCCTAAACCCACACCTGCGCACTTGTGCAGAGGAGCAGCCCCAGCAGCCCCTCCAGCTTTCCAAAGGCTCATTTCATCAGCATTAAATTCCTCCCTCCAGCTCTGCCCAGCTCCCAGCTGCCTCGCAGGTGGCTCCCCACGAGCTGCCCCATCAATTTGCCCTCCAACCTGCGCAGCTACTGTCCCTCTTCTTCAATGAGACACCAGCCACCTGTAAAATAACTTGCTAATTTGGCACTGAAGATGCCACATCAGCTTCCCCGGAGCACTTGGGTTTGTTTAAACTCACTAGCGAGGGCTGCCAATGCCTGTTTGTCTCATCCCAACCAGTCCCCCGCGGATCCTCTCCAAGCAGCTCGGCAAGGACACAGTGGCGGTGCTCAGGCTCGAGAGGTGCAGGGTTTTACTTTAAAAGCCATGAAGTGTTTTTATACAGCTCCAGGTACTTGCACATTCCCCCAGGAGGAGCACTTCAGGTCATATGGAAACAAGAAAGTCCTACTTGAAAACAGAGCTTGATTAAAAAGAGCTGCAGTTCAAAGCTTGCTTTAGTGAGCGGTGACACTTAATACTGCAGCAAGTGCAGAGGGCAAGAGGATCTAACGTTAAGTGACATGCACCTGGCTTTGAACCTGCTTTAATAAGAGGGGGTTAAGATATTTCAGGTGAAAACTTTTTAAAGTTCTTCCTTTTTTTAGAAAAACCCATATGATCTTTGCCCAAGGGTCTCTGAGCACAGGACCTGGCCCTGTTGGTCTCTGCGTGGGTATTACAGCGACCACCAGAAGCCTCAGCAGCAGAGACTCACCAGCAGCGCTAACCGCCCATGGTGAGAGACAACCCAACCCTCAGATAAGCTGAACGGGACCAGCGCAGAGCCCACCTTAGCCCTGCACAGGAGGGGAAGAGGGGGAGATTGAGCAGGGTTTCTGATTTTTGCTCTCCCGTAGCCCTTGGGAGCTCTGCTCCTGCAGGCAGGGAGGGCTGAGCCAGGGCACTGCCGCTGCCTCCTGGCACCAGCCCATTCCCTTCAGTTAACACCCACCTTGTTTCAAGGCTAATTACCCAGCACGGGAGGCTGGAAACACATCAGTGTGCACAGCCAGAGCTCTCGCAGGCCTCACGCGTGTCAGGACTGGATAATTAGCATTTCCCCAGCAGACCGGAATCCTGGCCACTGGAGTCAGGGTCCGGCCGGCTGCACCAGCCCCATGCAAAAGTGAGGAAGGGAGAAGGGCTCTGGGGCTCCACACAGGAGCCGAGGGACACAAGGCTGCAGTTTCCTCTCTGGGGGCGAAGAGCTGTGTCCCTGCACGCACAGGGGCAGAGCTCTGGCTGGCCGGGGCTGCAGCAGCACAGGAGAACAGGATGAGAAGTGTGAATGTAAACCCCTGGGCTGCAGAAATCCAGCTCTAAGCAAAAGACCCCAGCTCCCAGGCAATCCATGGTGCAAAAAAACAGGTTAATGCCTCTAGAAAAATAAAGTGTAACAGCACACAAAGTTATTTTTGTCTGAATTAGGGCTATTCTCACCCTAATGTCTTCCCTCATTGGTACAGGAGGTGGGTTGGGAGGGGTCTCGGCTGACAGAAGAGACTCATTTCCCCCAAACTCACACTGGATTCTCGACAGCATGTCCCTGCCTTTGGGAGAAGGGACATTTAGCTGCTTAGTGTAGTGAGCGGCCAAGGCTGGCTGCTCTCCCGTGTGCTGAGACCTGCAGCACAGAGAGCCGCTGGAGGGACAGAGAGCGATGCTCCAACAGAGCTGAAGGCAGAAATGGCCGGACACTGGTTAATCGTGCAGACTGCCAAGGGCTCAGCCCCATGGCTCTGTATAGCGGGTCTGAGAACCAGCACTGTAACAAGGCCGAGTCCACTCTATCCACACCCAAAACGGAGTGAAGAAAGTCTGTGTCCAGGTCTAACCCGTGCCACCAAGCCGATGGCCTGGAAAATTCCCTTCATGGTGCCTATGCCCACCCTCCACAGTCCCAGAGGGGGAGCTGAAATGCTGAAGTCTCTGGAGCCCAGGAGGGAGCGTGCCGCTACCCTCACATCAGAGTTTAGACTCACTCAGGACAATGTTTGCCGTCACAAACACAAAGCAAGAAAAGCCCCATATGAGCACGAACACAATCCAGAAGGTGTGCCGGAAAGGGGAGAGGTGCTTGTTAACCGTCCCACTGCCAAAGACCAGCTGAGTGTCCTTCCGACTGCAGTACGCGAGGAAAGCAGGAATGAGATACTGGATCCCATTCCCAGCATAGGCTCCCGTGATCCCCACCAAGGACTCCAGATCGTGGGTGCAGAAAGCCACCAGCACTGGGGGAATCAGCGTGATGGCAGGAAAGACAATCCTATCCACCACCCACGGGTAGGTCCCCCCTTCTCTGTGGAAAAGTGTCTTCCAGTTGTTGCGCAGGGTCACTGCGATGATGGGGAAGTTGGTGCTGATGGTGAAGACAGGGAAGAGGCCCAGGAAGTAGCGAATGAAGGCAACGTTGATGATCTCGCAGTTGGTGAAGTTGAGCGTGTACATGTCCATGAGGGTGTCATTGCGGAAGCAGTAAATGGCAGTGAAGGACAGGAGGCTGTAGAAAGCCAGGATCAGGACGTAATCGAGCAGCACGAGTTTGTTGACGTGCTTCTTCTTGGAGATGGGTGTGATGAGGGATGGCAGGGAGTGCTGGCACATGAAGGAGTAGACGCACACCCCAAAGAGATTCCGGATGCCCGACAGCTGGGCCATGGATGGGTGACCTTCAGCTTGGCCTCTGCTGATGCGGATGAGGGCCAGAATAATCATGAGGATGAAAGCTGGAGAGAGAGGGAGGAAAGGTTACAGGTCAAGCCCAGGTCTGCACTCCCCACGACCCTCATCCCATTGGCACTAGCAGTCTTGGCACCAGCCCTCTCTCCTGCTCCACAGGAGCATCTCCTTATCTCTGGAGGTGGTGGTACATCAGAGGCAAGGTGCACAGGAATTAATCACGACTTGCTTTCAGTGCTAGTCAGCAGATACGGGAATGGGCTCAGGAACGCCTTTGGCAGGCATCTCCCTCCAGTCTGCTTCCTGCAGGGACTCACCCTCCCACCCGGATAGCAAACGGTGCTCTGGGCCCTTCTGAAGATTAACACTAACACGGCTGTCTGAGCCCGTCACCCTGAAGGGTCTCAGTCCATGGATGCTTCTGCCACACACCTTGGATAAATATCACCATTTAGAGATGTTTGAGCTTTGATGTTTGACTTTGAGACTTAGAGATGTTTGAGCTTTGACCTCCAAAGGAAGAGAAGATTAAACCTGGCTGCAGTCAACCCCAGCAATATTCCTACACATTTGCAACTGGACTAATGTTTCCAAGACCTCACCTATGTACACAGGCAGATGCACGGGAGCAGCCGCAGCAGCTACCAAGCTTCCCTCTCCCTGCGATCTGTCAAGCACGATAGAGCAAGAACTAGCCAGCCATTTCCCGGGCAGGAGGAACAGGCTGTCTGTAGTTAATCCCAGGGTAGCGAAGCCAGTCTGGAAGGGACTAAAGCAGCACTGTAAGACTGCTATTAAAATTCATCACTTCTAGGCACAAAGTCTGCTCGTCTACCCTTCACTTATGTCAGGGAAAAGCCTAACAACATTTTACAAAGCTTATCACAAAAAGCGACGTGCTATGGACAAAAAATGAATTGAGGAGATTGGGCTAATGCCCTTATTTACTCCGCTGGTGGAAATTTGAGCCAGAAGCAGTTACTGCTAGACTTTTATTCCTAGCATGGCACATAAAACCAGCTGAAAACTAATTCTGGTGTCAGGGAAATCACATCAACCTGGGAAAGATGATCATCAGCTGCTGGAGTTAACAAGGAACAGGGGAAAAAAAGCCTTGCCTGGCAGGGCAGCAAGCAGTAAGATTTACAGTCTGGTGCTGGCAATGGATGGGCCACTGTGGCTTGTGCAAAGCTGTCTCCTGCACTGTTTTGAGGCATCGGAGCAGATCCTTGAGTTATCAGGTAATGAAAAAAATAACAAAACGCTGAGACTACCACTATAGAGAACTTTGAATGTCATAAATATAAATACAGAGGAATTAAACAGAGCAGCGCACAGTCCTGTTGCCAAGCCCGCAGGAGGCTGGCCACCGGCACTGTGAGCTGGGCAGGCTCACGGTGGGGTGACAATGAGACGGGGCTTACTCTGTGCCCAGTACTGCTCTGCCTGACATGGGCAGCTGGAGATGGGAAACCCTGGCAGGGACAGGACTGGAAGGGATAGTTACAGACCAGTTAGCAAGCACTGCCTCTTTTGTCCCCAGCGAGACCAGATTAACCTTAGTTGAACATTGTCTCCCGCACACTCCCAACGCTCTCTGAAACCCAGTTTCTCCTCTCGCAGCAACGCTCCTTTTCTTCCCGCGGCAAACACCAGCTTCGTGATGAGCCCTTACCAAGCCACACACCGCATTTCAGCTCCTGCTGCCTCAGGAAATGTCTCGTTTCCAACTGTTTCCCAGTGACAGGGCAAATCCATGAGCACTGGACTGGAGAGATGACAGCACCTTTGTGGCACCATGAGGGCCGGGCCACTTTGGGACTGTTGGGCTCTATTTACTTCCCCAAAAGCAGCCACAGAGGGCTATGGAAAGCAACAGCTCATTGCTCTGGGGGTGTGTAATTCCCCTCGCCTTCACTCAAGCCAGCAAGCGAGGGGCACTGAGAACACAGGTAAGGTTGTTGTTCTTCCCCCATTGCTCTTGCAGGGGAGACGCTTGCCAGCCATATCTGCTATGGCAAGATAGCCTGAGAGCTGTGTTCCAGGTGATGCGACATTGGCTGCGCTCCCCAGGCTTGCACCGGCTACAAGGAAGAGAAGGTGCTCTGAGCAATAAGACAAACCAGGTTAGGCAGCTCTGGAAATACACTGAGACTGTTCCTTGCCTTCTTGCTTTGGAGAGGGGGTCAGCCTCTGCAGCCCAGTCCTGAGCTGCTCCCGCACCTGGACTAGATGTAACTGCAGAACTCTTGCACCTCTTCCCCTGCACAGGCGACAGTAAATCTCCACCTGCTCTGCTCAGCAGAGTGAAGAGTGAACTATTTCCATCCCCCAACTCACTCTCGCCATCGGCTCAATGCCCTGCTTTCCACACCAGCGCTATTCTGTCAGAGGGCACTGAAGGAACAGAATTCCTGTGGATTCCCTAATTGATGGATAGAAGTCTTTCACTTAAGCAGATAGAATTCTTAACTTTTGTTTTTCCTTATATATTTCTTTCAGAAATTAAATGTTATTAAAAGTTACAAAAAGCGATGATCCAACACTAAGATCTAAACTGATACTGTTCCCAACAAGGCAAGCTGTGCTCCTCCTGCCCCAGCATGGGTGCTCTGCAGATGCATGATCCTTGAGAGTAGCGGTGCTGGCTAAACTGGAAACCTTCCCTGCGCAGTTCCAGCCCCAGAGAAGGCAACAGCAGCCCTGTCCCAATGGTTGTGTTTTCTCTCACTCCCTGCGGCAGAAGAGTCTCTCACTCCTGGAACCGGAGAGCTAAAACATTTGCATGCCAGATTTATCTGCCTGTCCCTGGGAGGAGGCAAGCCCAAAAATGAAACTCTGAAACCTAGTTATGCTGGATGATAAATCAAGATGAAAAGAAGATGACAGACTCTGACTGACAGGCAGCTTTGAGCAGGCAAGAGGCAGCTCAGGATCCTGCAGGTACACACAAAGCTCCCGCTCGCGTCCTCCTCTACACGGGACACCAGGCTGAAGGCAGAGTCACACCACACTATTTCAAGTCACCTACAGCTGCCACATCAACTGTCCAACAGCATTCCTTCACCCCAAGGACCCTGGCAAAGTCAGACATGGGTTCCTAAAAAAAAGCCTCAATCTGTTACCTTACATGCAGGACAGACGATATATGCAACATGCTCGAGGGAGGAAAGACCTTCAGATACCATGACCAACAGCACCCAGAGCCACAAAGGGAGGTGGACAGCAATGCTACCATAGGTTGTTAGAAGTTACATGAAGATTTTGTTTTAAACCTTGTTTTATACAAGTGCCTAAAACGCAATCAAGGGTTTTGCTTGTCCTGATTTTTCAACAGTGCCAGACCCACTCCAAACACACACACCACAGAGAAGCTTTGTAGTCAACAAGGCACAGAGGACAATTCTGCTCATCTCATCTTCTCTCCTCTAGAGGTTTGAGCACCCTTTTTACTGAAGGAGGTAAGTGAAGCTCTGAGGGGAAAAAAAAGGGGCGGATGCCATAAAGGAAAAGTTGTGAGGAATCTCATCACCACTGTCCAACTGCCTCCCCTACAGACCCCTCCTCTCCGTCTTTGAGGAGCAAACACTGGCTCTTCTCAGACAACACAGACCTTGCAGACAGCTACTGCTGCCTGTCCTGCTCGACTCAGGAGGTGCTGATGCAGAGACAGGGCAGCACTGCTCTGGTTCTTGCAGGTAGAAGAAGGATGAATATGAATGAGCAGACATCCAAATAAGAACACTTTGGGAAAATATGGGAGTCTGGGGATATTAAAAAATACATTTTTGTGAGCTTTGATAGAAGCTTAACAGAGCTGCAGAGAAGTGAAGATAATTTTAGCCATTCTAAGTTTAAGGATTGTTTTGCAGAGTCAGAGCAAACACATTTGTAAGTGACAAATGCTGGTTTGTACATGAGCTTCATCTCTCTGCAGACAGACCATTGCAAAAAAAAAAAAAAAAACCAAACCAAAAAGCTGTCCAAGGCTGAAACACATTTCCCCCCCCCTCTCCTCCATTGTGGTAGGTTTCTGGAAGAATTACTGGTGCTCAGAATAAGTTTCTGGCTTAACACCCTCTTGCATCCTGGCAAGACACTATGCTTTTGAGATGTTTCACCTAGTGGCCCACATCTGCCTCTATATTGGCATGTAGAAAACAATGGAGAAGACTCTGAGTTGAGCCACACTGGGAAACAGGGAGGAGAGAGATGTGCTGTCATGGAATTCAGAAAGAGGTGGCTTGGCAAGGGGGAAGCAAGCTCTGAAGTGAGGTTCTGCAGAACCATGGTGTTGGATAACCTCCCTGTGATCCCAAAGGGGGGCCAGAGACAGATGTTGCCTCCCAGGTTCAACAGTGAACTTCAACCTTCAAAGCATTGGTCCCAGTTTAAACAAGGGTGGTCTTACTGGCTCTAGAAAGCATGGGGGCAGAGAGCCACAAAGCAGGAATGAGAAAAAGAGTTACTGGGGAAAAAAACAGAACAGAACGAAGGTTACATGACAACCACCTGTATGTTAAGGGTCAGAAAGGTAGAGACAAAGGAAGAACGACCTCGAGCCACATTATCTCCAACTCTGTCCCTACTCTCGTTCCTCCTTCCATGAGGAAAGCCTGGCGAGAACATCACCGTACCTGCCTATTATCCCTTCCACGGACCCAGCGAGGCAGCGGGGTGCAGCCACAGCAGCCCGCCATCAGCAGAGCGGCCCACGCCTGGCTGCTCCCCTACCCCCACCACAGCCATTTGTTTAAGCAGGCGCTGCGTTGCGCTGCTGACACATTTGCAGCAGGACCATCCGTCACTGCCGGCTGACGGTGTGACAGAGCTTTCTTGTCGAAGCGGAGAATCAATATGCCAGGAAATAATGATAATGAATCACCCTTTCAAAACTCATGCCACTTGCTTCCCTTTTCATACATTAGGTGGCATGATGGATTCCAAGAGGAAGACGTTTTCATGAGCTTCCTGAGCCTATTCTCTTTGGAAGGAGGAAGATCTCTCCCCACCTTAACTTTGATCCTGATCTTCCCATCAAGCTGAAACACAGCAGACCACTCCTAAACAGAGGAACAGATCTCATTTAGTTTAACGTTAGGCAGCTCTTTCAAGACAGAGGACATAAAAGCAAGAGCATCTGCTCTGTACATACTGAGCAGCACAGCATCATGTCAGGACAGTCTTACCTTCCGCATCCCTACCCAACACTTGTGTTGTCTATTGCATTACTGATGTCTTTCCATGATGCTGGTGCCCCCCCTCAGAGCCAGCTGCCTTCTATCAGTGTTTTGAGCAAGTTTAAGAGCCCACTGCAACTCCGGAACTGCCAGGCATTACGGATGCTGGGGCATTTGAAGTATTAAAGCACGGCTGGGTTTCACCATGCTGACAGAACAAAGTACCTGAAATTAAGACATTGATTCTTAAATTTAAGACTCAGTTACCCAGTTTTTCCTGCAGAAGCTACATCCTGTCACTTGTTTGTGACCTCCAGCTCTCTGTAAACTCCAGAGCAGCAACTGATAAACTTCTCCAGCCTTCAGAGGAGGTTTCTATATGAAATGTCAGTAAAGAGGTAACATGAAAACCAGGTTTGCTCCATCAGATGTGGGAGCTGGAGTAGTTAAGGATCAGCTTTGGTAATGACAGAGCCTAAAACACCGTCTCTAGGAAAATGAAAGATTTACGAGAGCAGAGACTGTGAGGAAGCAAGATGGATATGTTCATAGAAGACAGCAATTCTCTGGAGGGAGATGTCAGAAGAAAAGAAGGGAAATTACTTCCCAGAAGAAAGGTATGAGCAGAAGTTGTGGGACATCAGTGTGGCTCCTTCCTCTAATGGAGAGCAGGGACTTGCAGGGATAGTGTTATCCTCCCTGCCCCAAAGCCTAAGGCAGGGTCTACGTGGCAGGGGTCTGTTGCTCACAGAGCAGGAGAAGCATAGCCATGTGTTGGACACACTAGGAACACAGAAGTGTGATGCCAGTAGGCAAGGAAAAGCCTCTCGGGCACCTCCAGTTGCCCTGCCATCTCACCCACTCTGCCAGGTTTGCCTAGCTCCTGCTGCAACCGTCTCAGACGCCACTGCTGCCCTGGCCTCAGACCACGCAGAGCCTGTTTTGTTCACGAAGGGAAACTTTACTAAAAAGCACCACCAGGATTTTTTTTGGCTGTCGAAAGTGGTTCAGCAGGGTTTCTCTACCGTAAAGGCATTATTTCCTGGCTTTTCTTCATCATCTAGGGCAGGGTTTGCTACACAATAACCAAGATTTACAAGTAGCCTCCCCTACTGTATAACAACTCCTGCTGTGAAACCAGTGGAGCTGCCCCTTCTCAGCCGGCATCAGCTGGGCTCCGCAGACATCTGCACACCAGTAACAGTTCACAGGGAGCAAAACAGTTCTGCACTCTGGTGTTTATCACGGATGCTTTATCTCAACATATGGGAAGGAAAGAGCAGCCAGCGAGGCTTGTTTGCTTCTGGTGGAAAATTACCCGCGTAGTTTATTGTCCTCTCTCCTCCGGTCACCTTTGGCAGAAGCACCATAAAGCCTCTGCAGCCGGGACTCAGCTCTGAGCTCTGCTGTTGACTTGGTCTATTAGCTTTGACTGTCACTCCTCTCTCCATGTGAGAATTTACTCTTGCGTGAGAAAGGAATAAAACATACTTTGGTGTCACCATGAGCCTGTGATAGGGTTGTGCATGGTTTGGAAGGCACTGACTGCAGAGCACCCATGTCCCATGAAATCCAGATGCTTTGCAGCCTTAGACATCTTCCCCATCCTGCCTTGTGCCCAAACAACGAAGTTTTTATCAGCTTGTCCCAACAATACACGTCCTTTCACACTCCAAAAGGAGAGTAGTTGCATGCCATACATCCACCGTGAAAACCTGTGTGGGCACCACCATCCAGACCCTTTTGCAGGGCTGAATGTGTCCTTACATTTTCAGCTCCCCTTCTCCAGCTCTCAGACCCATCAGTTTGTCTCCTGCTGCCTGGATAAAGTGCTCTTTTCAGGAACGTCAACTCCTCAGGCAGGATCTCAGTGGTCCTGTCCAACACCGCACGTCATTCTCCATCTGCAGCTGAAGCTAACAAGGCTCTTTCACTCACAGAGGCGCTGCTTCACCCCACTGCCCCCCACAAACAGCACTGAAATGAGCTCCTCATCAGACAACTCTGAAAGCAGGCATGACAGAAGCACAGCCTTTTAACTAACTCTTCATAAATATATTCACTTCTCCTAGTGAATTATTTACCCCAGGCTCTGGCAGCAGCTTTCTCCGCTCCAAAAGGGATGCAGGAACATGAAGTAACTTTGTTGAAGAAGCTTGTCAGAATGAACATGCAACAGTGTCCTGATTTACAGTCCAAATCCCTCTTCCTTGCCACTGCCTTATGCCTTGCAAAAGGAAAGGGACAGAGATCGAACTGGTCCCTCCTTACGCTGTCTGCCGAAAGCTCCGTTTTTGATGCAGAGAAGAGGCCACCTTGAAGACTGTGGACACTGGCAGACTAATCCCTCTGCAGGAGACTGGAAACACAGAACTTCTGATAATTGTCCCCCCCTCGTATATCAGCCTCTGCTGTAATTCCCTGTCTCTGCAGCTGGAAGGACGTTGCAGAATGGTTCTGGGTTTCTGCACTGAATCAACTCCAGCACGGCTGGATCAGCCTGCTAAGGGTGGCAGCGACAGTCACTACAGCAGCTGAAACCTGCTCACAAAGCGAGACGGTCTGAGAGCAGTTCTCTGCAGAGAAGTGCTGGGGAGTTCTGTAAAGAGCAGGATTCTGGTGGAGAGAGCAGAACTACCAGAGAAATCAGTAGATACGGAAAGTCAGCCTCACCAGCATGCTTGTGAAGAGTCCTTTCCTAGCTTCGTCCCTAAAAGCCTTCTACCAAGTACTCTGGAAGGGGAAGGGATGGAGAAATTAGAGCTTAACACAGACTTCTTGGCTATTCTTGTCCTTTTTCCCTCCATCTTCCTGGCCAGGGGAAAGAGCTAGGGGAGAGATTTTATTTCTGCGCGTATAATTGGGAGATCATAGTTTGGGCACGGTTGGGAATGCTCTGTCTCAAGGGCTGCAGTTACTTGAATAGATGTGGTGTGATCTGACGGTGCTGCAGGGAGAGAGAACTGAGCCTGCAGCAACCAAACCTAGAAGTTTATTCCTCTATAAAATGTCTCTTTATTAAAATACAATACTTTCTAATAACTACCACATAGCATCAAGAGCAGCACATAGAGCAAATGTCCCACGTGGGAGCTATCTGGAAACATTTGCCAGAGACTATTCAATAACAGCAGTGATAATCGTGCTACCAATGTCTTTAAAGCCAACAGTCCTCACCTATAGAGCTGGGCATCTCAGGCTGTAACAGGCTGCAATTAATCGGGTTAGCTGCTTAATACACAATAGCCCAATGTTAGCTGCTGAGCTCCACCAAGCCCTGTCCTTTTGTTATCTTTCTTAATCCATATCCTTTCCCATGACGCTGCTAGACAGTTATTATCCAATATTATCCAATAATAAAGAGGTAGGGCTGTGCCCGAGCAACCTGTGTCCCCTCTGCTTTGAGAGGTGCATCAGACTTGCCTGGCTTAGTGCCTTTTGCTGTGTTGTGCCCTCCAGCAGCTCACCCCTAACACCACCCACTTGATCAGGACTGAAGAAAGGAAGGGAAAAAAACCAGTTAGATATTCAAGTCTCTTTAGGGAGCAATCCATTGTCACCACAGATTTAAACCCTCCAGGCAAAAAAAGCCTGAAGTCCAAACAGCAGAATTGGAATACCAACAGCTGTAATTTATTGATGGCTTAGTTGGTTTAGTCTTCTGCAGGAGACGCACTGTTCTGAGAACAGGTGACCTGGAAACAGGCTCCAAAACTGTTATAGGACTTGGGCTAGTAACAGCTCCATACCTGCAAGGCTGAGGTGGAAGGGAAGGGTTACACTTTGGGGAAGGAACCCTTCCCATCCCGAGGGCACAATTCGTCTTGCTGATGTACTTACCTGGTCACCCAGTCTGGGCCCTGCCTCTGCTCTTAGTAGCATTGCTCAAGAGCTGAGTGAGCCAGCAAGGTTTTAGCCCTAACTCAAATCAGGGCACCATTACCATTAAGCACTGTTACCAGGATTTAAAACATGTGATTTTTCCCAACTAGCCCTTTCTCCAGGGAAGCACAGATGACAGGCTCCCTGTAGCACCCATTAGGGTGGCTGTGCTCACTCTCCCAAGGCAGTCTGGGCACATGTTGGAGAGGGCTGACAAAGCAGGCTGAGGAGATCTGCAGTTGGGAAAGGGACGAGAGCTTGTGTAGGCAAACCCTTACACACCCGCCAGCTCCCAGGGAACAGAGATCTCTAAGCACAGATAAGGCCAGCAGTTCAAGCTCCAACTGCTGCACTGAATTTAACCACTGGCGCACACCCACGTGAGATGGCAATCAGTTTTGGAGCCAAACATGTAAGCTGTTACTCTTGAGAAGGCTGCCAACAGCTCGACGGCTCTGGAAGCCCTCTCTGCCTTCAGCCCCACTCCACCTGGAGACGCAGATCCACCCTCTGTGCCTCTATCGGTCCTGACAGGGAAACGCTTCACCATGCCAGCCTTGTTTCCAGATGAGCTCTCCGTGTTCAGCAGGCCCAGACAAAGAGAGCCCATCTGTCTGGGCTGTCTAGCAGTATGGTACTTGGGCTTGCAGGCTCCTCCTTCAACTTTCTCCTTTTAGAGACTTCAGAGGTACCTGTCCTGGCTAGTCCCTTACCCTGGGAGGAAAGACACAGCCAGATGAAGGGCGATCCCTGCTGCATCTCCATGTTCTTTAACTGTCCCATTTTTAATTTCCAGTTCAGATTCCAGTGTTTAAGACTGTATTTTGTCAGTGACAGAATTAATTTTTTCTTCTCCACAAGGTGTGGAAAGAGACCGCTGTAGGCTTTGTTAGCTGATGTGCTGCTTGTGACGAGCACGGGGCTCTGGAAAGAGGCTAGTGACATTTGATTATCACTTAGATCAGGAGAAAGAGGGAAAGTAACTTTCAAAGGCAAGGCTGACACTGTTACAAACACCAGCAGAAATGACCTTCACACACAGCTAGCTCTCCCTGCTGCCAAGAACCATCCTCTCAGCCACTGTCATCTGAATCGCCAGTACACCTGGGGCAGTGCAGCTTTACAGCAGCCACTGCTGCTCCAAAATCCAGGGACTTTTCATGGAGCTGGGGAAAAGGGTATACAGTGGGTCCTGCAGTAGGCATGCTGCAAATCCTGTCCTGGCCTCCCAGCTCAAATAGGATTGATATTTTTTCAAGTCACGATGCAGAGCATGGGTCAGCTTCCCCATCCACACCGGGCCAGCAGACACAGGTGAGCCGAATAAGCCACTGTCTGTGTGGGAAGTTTTCAGCCAGCACAACAAAGAGGTAGGCTGGCAGCTCCAGTGTTCAGCTTCGCTGCTCAGAGCGCTTTGCGGAAGGAGAACAACCTTCAGCACCACAGGGCTAAAATCAACTAAAGGAAGATAACGAAAAAGCAGAGATTATAGCAGGACAGAGTCCACATCTGACCATTGGCATTCAGACAGGAAGAGTTCAGGAGACCACAAAATACCAGCCGAGACCATTCTTTGGGATCTAAGCTTTCTAAGCACCACCAAAAGACCAAACCACGCTTCAACTCTCAGACCTGCTTTTGGAAGAGGGGACAGCGGTGGTGTGAGGACATGGGAGAAGTCAGCTTGATAAACCTCAGCAGTATGGGATTCATCCTTATCCCGGAATTTGCAGCAAGAGCTTTTCTCTGTTCCCTGTATCACATGGCTGTTTGATAAATCATCTTTCCTAATAAATCTATCCCTCATTGTACACATACGGAATCCGTTGCTCTAAGTAGGCACTGAGGTGCTGTCAGGGTCATTAAATATCATTATCTGGGGCAGCTGTTCCCCAGCGTGCTGACGCAGGAATCAATCAGCCTAAAGCATGAATTTCCCCTACACTTCTCCAAACACTGCCTTTGTCCCTCTCCATCAAGCGATGAAAAAAGTGAAGCAGTTCTGCCTTCACGCCAAGGTTTAGCAATCTTCATACTGGAAGGTGCCGGCTAAAGGGAAACCAATGGCAGATCAGGCAGACGTCAGGTTGTCAGAAAGACAGGATGAGGTCTGACTGATGTCTTTACCAGAAAAGAGGAGGCAGGGTGATTGGAAACAGGCCAGTGAGCTGAGCAAAGATTACTTTAAAAAAAAAAAAAAAAAAAAAAAAAAAAAACAAAAAACCACACAACAAAAACTAAAACCACCCCAAAAAAGCTTCCTTTAATAACCCTTAATGAGATAACCTCTTTCTCTGAAGAACATGGGGGCTTTCAAGCCTTTCACGTGTTCAGACAACAAAAGGGAAAAAACAGACATTCAGGATTTCAACACCATCTGAGGTTGGGATTTGTTAACTCAAGCTGTTCAGCATCTGAGACTTGAGGGCTTAAAATCCAACCTCATTTTCCTGGGTGACGACTGCCTAACCCCATCTCAGATGTCCTACAGAACAGAGGATCTCTATTCCTCTGCAGTGACCGTCAGCCACTTCCAAAAGGATCACAGGCCTTTGAACTCACAGAAAAGGGACTATACACAACTGAAGTCAGGTCAAGTGTGTGTGTGCAGTGGGAAATAGCCTGAGAATCAGCTTTTCTTCCTATTCCAGGTCAGTGATGGGTATAAACAGAGCTGATTCTGTGTTTGAATGGAGCCACGAACCAGGAGACTGTTAACCTGCGAAAATGCTGCTGGTGCTGTAATACCCTCTCTGTTGGCCCTGAGTATCAGTTACTCCGTCTAGGTTACACAAAACAAGACAAACCTCAACTTAAGCCTCCATAACACACACACTCCTCAGCCTTTAAGGGCATGTACCCATACAAGCCAGAAGCATCTTTGGATGACAAAGCCACTGCAAAGGCACAAGAAAAAGTAAGTATGTCTAATTTCCCTTAAGGGAATTATCTGTCTTCCCAGAAGTTCTTGGCAGTAAGATTTTGGAGAGAGCTCACGAGATCAGGGCTTCCCAAGGACAACACGTGTTGGTTTGGGGGTTTCCAATGCAGCACATCTTAAGCTAGAGCAAGACCCAGGAAAAAAAAAATGCAAACAGATGATAAAACTAAGGGTGGAAAGTCTGACAGAAGTGCCTTTTCTTCTCAGATCAAAACAAAGATTGCTCAAAATCTGTTGTACACATGCTGAGAGAATGAGAAATTTACTGCTGAACACCAACTGGTAGGTATCACAGTTAGCTGCCACCCGCTCTGCCCCCCCCCAAGGAGACTCTTCCAAATCCTTTCTGCCTCTCAGGCAAACCAGATTAAAACTTCATCTACCAGCTCATGTCTGATTGAGAACAATTTGTTTTAATCAAAAATTTCATCCTAGAACAAAAATCCTTTTCCTCAAAGATGTATCAGGCCTGGACAATACTCCCCAAAGAGGTTGTTTTTGCAAGCGCTTGCTTCCAAACAAGAATATCTTGCAAAAAAAACCTCCAAAAAAATAACTATTGGTAACATGACTCAGATCCCATCTATGGTAAAGGGGTGGCCAAGACTCTGCCAAGACTCACCTATCCATCTCATGAGGGATGTCATGATTTGAAGGTACTTGGTCTTCTGCACATTGAAGAAGGTGAAAGGACCCAGGAGGAGAGTGAATGCTGCCTGGAAGGACAATAAAAACACACATTAGATTAAAATCCAGAAATTCTGCCAGCAAGACAAATTTATCAGTAAAGCAAGTCTTGCCTTGAAAGTTCACCTCCAGACACGACTGTCTGTCATGGAGCTTTCTTTGTTGCTTAATTTTACAGCTAAGTTGGCCGAGACACAGGGGGTCAAGCAAGCTGCTTGGTATCAGAGAACATGCCTCGGGCAGGAGTAGAGCACAGGATCCTCTTGGCTCTCAGACACTTGCTATCACTGCTGCGGCATGCCTTTACTGACACATTTCAGTAAAAGCTCTCAGTGCAGCTTTATGGAACATTAAATATTAAACTGTGGCCTCTTTGTCCAGATACATGCTCAGTTTAGGTCTGGATAGCAATAGCTGTGACCAGTCTCCTCGCATTAACATTGATGGGGTAGCTTTGGGGTGTCTCAGGCTGAACAGCAATGGAGCCAGGTCCGCCTGGAACATTTTTTCCCCACACTTTATGTTGCTTGTTTTACAGCATAACAGTTAAGCTGTTGACTTGGAAGCTGAAAACCTGTGCAAAGTGAGGGGGGGAAACAAAAAAATCAGAGATACTCATAAGAATGAGCTTCACGTGGTGCAGGAAATTAAAGACACTGTCAATGAGAAGAGATCTTTCTTCACTGCCCTCTTAGTTGTATATCGAGAGACACTGAGTGACACTCAGAGATCTACCTAGCCCAGAGAAAAGGAAAGGCTCTACTGCAGGAAGACAACAGATCTTGACTGAGGTCTGAATGTGAACTCGGAGAAGCTACTTGTCACAGGAAGACAAAATGGGTGTTACAGAAGAGAGCCCTGCCTGCGATCCATGGGACGGCACAGGCTAGCAATATACTAACGGGTCCAAAAGCTGTAAGCAAGCAGTATCTAGAAAGCCACAGCACGCACAGTACAAATCTGAGCATCCCAAAAGGATTTTCAAAGACAAATACTCAACATTAATATTTACACATTGCTCTTTTCCATGACTTCTTAAAGCAGTTCAGAAAAAAGGTGTCACCAGAAGGGAAGAACTGGGACTCGAAAGGGCAGATACAGAGCCTCAAGGTCTCTGTCGACCCCAACAGAGTCAGTGGCAGAACAGAATCCAAGCTATTTTAAGACTAGTACAACCCCAAGAAACCTTTTTTGAGACAGTTTCAGAATATCTGCAAGGCAAATTGGAAACGCCTTGCATCACAAGTATTCTCAGATGACTGAAGTAAACCCAGAAGGGGACCAGAGGAGAGAACCCTTGGTTTCACACGTCGCTCGGTCAAGACGTATTCTGACCTGAGGCCATGATTTACACCAAGTCTTGTTTTTTCTGCTTGCAAAAAAAAAAAAAAAAAGGGGGGGGGGGAGGGGACGACAGGAAGCACGCACAGAATTCATATTTGTGAAGCAATTGAGGATCCTTGGAGGAAACACTGAAATCACACAGAATACAACAACACAGGCATAACTGGCAAGACTAAGAGCTAAACCAGCCTTAATAGTTGAGACACTTTCAAGTTTTAACACAGAAGCAAACCAGCAGGTTACAAGTCTCTTTTACTCTTCTCCCTCTTTTTCCTTTCTTCTAATCAGGAGCTTAACTCTGCTCTCCTGCCCTCTACAGACTGCCACTCCATCCTAGGATAGGCACAAACCCCAAAGGACTAAAAATTTAGACTTGAGAGATCTAGGTCAAGGACCCAGAGCAAACCAAGTAGACATCAACTCTCTTACTCAAAATTTTTCTGAAGTTTGTGACTAATCTCTTTCAACCTCCCCTCCCAAAGCACACACTGCTCAACAAGGCCTCCCTTCAAATCACGTTAACAGCTCATGCGTCAGAAAGAGCTAAAACAAAGAGAGACGGACAAAGGATGGTGATAATTAAGGAACAGGTGTCTTCCGCAAATTAGAATGCACCCGAACCGATTGGCAAAACAGTACCTCAAACCATGGCAAGGACTGACAGGAGATTGCCGAGCATTGAAGCAGCTGGGTCTGAAACCTAGGGTTTGTCTGAAGCACTGAGGAAAGAGCTGCGTTAAAGTGGATTTGGGGCTCTGTTGCTGAAAAACATCATTAGGTGCTGGAAACACCTGCGTCTCCTATGTGCTCCCCAAACAACTGCTAATGAAGCAAAAGGAATTTTTCTGGATGTTACGCTCCACTTCTGCACTTATTCTCCGGTGCTCAAGGCATCTTAAACAAGTAAATCCATTGAGCAACTCCTCGTACCCTTCCCCTCCTCTGTGGGCTTTACTACTCAGCTCATGGGGAAGAGATACAAGTCCTTGTGCCTGAATGGTTGGAGTCCCCTCCCATCCTTGAAGATGATCAGCGTCTTCTGTTCTTAACAAGATCCTGGAGCTGGTCCAAAGGCACCAAGTGAGAGATGAATTCAAGTGCAATAGAAATGTATTACCTTTTCCACTTGACGCCCATTAGCGAACCAAGACTGATATCCACAGATCAATACAAACGATGCTAAGGCCTGGAATGAGATGAGATTGCCCCACTCTGCAGGGACTTGTGCCAACCACTTTTAGGAAGGGAAGCCACAGCGCACACTGGACTGCTTGAGCAGAGGAAGGCAGGGCAGAAGAGGACATTAAACAGCCAGATTAACATCACTTCAAAGTGAAATTGCGTACAGCTCCACAGGATTCAGCACCGGTCAGGAAAGAGGGATCAGTTCCTCACCAATAACCAGGACACAAGGGACAAGGATTCAGTCCCTGGATTAGAGCTAATCTCATCATCAACCCTCAGAAGAGTCCCAAGGCCACGAAACCTATTTAGAAACTTCCCCAAGAGGATGAGAAGAGACCATGATGCTTAGAGGGAGGATGCCTACTTTCTCTACCTCACTGTGCCAGACACCTAAATGCTCTTCCAAGCCATTAAGTTAATTACTTTCATAACTTATCCCTAAGGAAAAAGTAAGCCCAAATAAGCACCTTAGACATATACCCAAACTTTCCACCTGATGTTCTCCAAGCTCAAGTCTCCCCTAGAGGGATATAATTTACAAAGTGCTTCATTACACATGCTATTCAAACAATCCAAAACCTACATAGAGAACTGCGCGCCAGATAGATAGCAAATATGCAGAGCTCCGGCACATCAAAAAGCTCTCCCAAGTTTTCTGGTTCACCTCTTGAGCCAGCTGAGATGATTTCTAGGAGTTTATCGTTCTATTCCTAAACCGCAGCAAATTAATCTGAGGCAGAATAAGCATAGTCTACTTTGATTAAAGATTTTTCTACTAATGAAGTGGTTTTCTATTAGAAACAAGCAGGTGTACATGGCTGATTCATTGTTAAACTTAGGCAAGGTAGGGGAATCCTCCCTTTGGCTAAGAAGGAACATCAGATCTATCAATTGCTGTTTATATTCACAGGATGGCAGAGAGAAATCTCTGGTTTTGCACAGACTGGCTGTTATGAGTGGTTCCCCAATTTCTCTCCAAGCTCCTCCATTAAATGGGAAAGGCCAGACAAGCAGCCAGGCTTGCTGCAGAGGCAACACGACAAATAAATGCAACAGACTCAAAATTCTTTACTTTCCTTTCTCACACTGAAAAACAGCATGAAGATCCAGCACATTAATGACTCCCTGAAAAACAGCATTTTTCTTGCTTTCACTGACGTTTCCAGTCAGAAAATTAGAAGCCAGCAAGCGTAGAGGGAAGAACAGCAGCTTGTCACCCTGAATTACACTCTGCCCTGCAGGCTAGCAGGAGCCACAAGCAGCACGCCAGCTTGCTCAACTCCTGGAATGGTCTTCAAATCCATTCCTCCCACCAAGCCAAGCCACAACAGCACAGGCACCAAGGTTTGGGAGCTTCTCTGAGCCGGCAACTCAGCTGCCACCACTTTCCCAGCCTCTGCGCCTGTCAGCTCTTAGTATTTCAAAGTGAAAAGTAGGCTGGTCAACTCCAGTCTTCTTGCCACCGGGGAAACTAGCTGGGGCTTACCATGCCCGGAATATATTTTTATATATATTTAGATATTTCTAAAAGTATATTTTATTAAAGCTCTTATGTTAAAACTTGGTTACATAACCTTGTTTATTGGCTTATCTTAAAAAAGCAAAAGTAAGATCAAGCGTTAATAGGACATCTGGCTGGTTTTATCAGCTTAGTTTCAGCCAAGAGGACCACCAAGAGAGCTCTCAACCACTCCGTGATGGCCAGCTAATGCCAAGAGTCTTTCAGCCAGTCAGAGGGCTGTACTGACTAAACAGGTCCTTTATTGACCTGAAGGGTCCATCTATCACTCTGAACCAGTACAGTTCAATAGCTTTCATCTGCTTCCCAGCACGCAGCTTTTACAGAAAAAGCCAATACAGCTCAGGAAGCGCAATTAGCATCCCAAACGTAGCTGATACATGTATTAGATGCAGTAGTTACAGCATTATGGCTAGTGCCTGCATACATTTGCAAAAGGACCATCTGAAAGCCAGCTTCATTCATAACTGTCATCAGAACTTGCTTGTTTTCATGCTCCACAAACTCATCTGTAAGAATTGCATCTGTCTTTGGTGCTTGCTGAGTAGTGAGTTAAAAACAGTAGCTACTGTTTCTTGTTGATTCAGAGCCCAGAAACCTTCAGATGGCGGAGTAGAAGCAGGGTATTTACCTGAACAAAAGTGAGACCATGAAGATTAACTTTGTTAAATGCAGCAACTACTCCAGGAGCAGAGCAAAAACAGTTTGGGAGCTTTTGAATAAATGCATTTGTGTGGCACAGGGCTATCATACCAATGTGAAGTTAATAAGTCTCAGATATCAGGGCAAGGATCCCTCAAGTTTTAATATGGTAAAGAGATGTTGTAGTTATCTCCTTAAATATCTCCCTTTGGGCTGAGGCCCCAACCACCCTTTCCTTTCCGTCCTCCTCCCAGCCTTCCTCACCCTCATTCAGAACCAGAATTCACTTCAAACCAAATCCTTCCTTGGAGGCTTTTGCTTCTCCTTGATAGAAGGGGCACCAACATCCCACACAAACTTTATTTCAGGGTAGTATCAGCTCCACCTCTGAAGATATTGATGTTTAGATTTCACAACTGTTGAGCAGTAGTACCTCCCCCCCAAAGGACAGGGCAGCAAATAACCCTACTGTCACAGGGAGCAAGCTGACATTTAAAAAGAAAGTTACCAGTTTAACAAACTAAATCCCTGTCCTTGGTAGGCTTTGACACCTTGGCTGGGAAGCTGAGTTGAGTGCTTTATACAGGACTGTAGGTATGCAGCATTCCCACAGCAAAGCTGGATACCGGCAGGGAGACACAAGCTCTACTGAATGAGCACCTCCCAGAGGAAGCTTTGTTTGAGTCAGTGCTCAGACACAAGGAAAGTCTCCTTGAGCACGGTAGGAAAAAGCAGACATTTCACACACACTGTCAGGAGTGGCAATTCTGACACCCGTTCTGCTTCTGCATGATGTCCCTGAGCTCAGAGCTATTTCAGAACCCAGGTAAGTGCTAAAAGGGACAGACAAAACAGTACAATAAAACCAGTCTGTGCAAGTACAGAGATCCAACAAGATGTTAGGAGATCCAGGGACTGGCTGCTCTGTTCCCACCTGAGGTACTCTCCTCTAGAGTGTGTCTAAAGAGACATGTAGAAAAAAAAAAACCAACAAAAAACAAAACTTGATTTACCAGCATTGACACAGGTCAGAGGTTTTATCCCAGGCTGGAAGCTTGAACCAGACCTATCGTCTTCAGTAGAGTAGTTTCTTATTAATTGGTGTTGCTATTCACATCCTCAGGGAATTTTTAGCGCTGACTTTGGAGAGAAATATTAAATGCAAGGTGCTTTCCCCACTCCCGTTTGGGACTCCTAGATAAAGAAAGCAGAGCTTTGTAACATTTCAGAGCTACTTGCAGCTACACCAACACCTACCTGCAGCCTCTGGTAGCCCCTCTGCACCCACTTTGAGTTGTGACAACTGCTACGCTACCCAGCAGCAGGCTCCAGTTGTTCATGCCAGGGCTTCAGTGCTTTTCAGCTAAAACACATCAAGGGAAAAGGGTCTCGAGCAACACGGTGCCCCCTCTGCCATCTCTCCTCCCCTTCGCTAGGGTGACAAGGCCACATTTCTCCCGTATGAGCTCATATCTCAAGCTAGAGAGCCAGATGGCACATCAGTGAGGGCGGCAATCCAAGCTTTCGTTGGTAGAGCTTTACCCCTTGCAGTGGACAGTACAAATATAAATACATGAAAGGAGCCTGATTGTTCAGGAAGGAGCTTTTTAGAGAGCTAGGGAAAAAAAATAAATAAAATTAATAACAAAGCTGAAGATCCACAGCCTCTCAAGGCTGGAGGCAGAGCTGCAGCAGGGGCTGTGCTGATAGGCAGCAAGTTATGAGCGGACAAGCAATTATGAAGCTCTTAAAAGTTGGCTGAAAAGAGATAAACCAGCCACAGAACAAGGATTGCTCAAAAAAGTTGAGAGGCAAGAGGGATTTTAACCTCCAGATCCCCTGTAGAGTCAGGAAGTCACAACGGAGGGAGGATGCAACCGCCAGACATCCCACAAGGAATATTTATAGATAAAGAAACAAGGGCAGTTACGCTTTGAGTACAGCAGGCATCTGCTGCCACAGCAGCTCCAGTAATTAACGTGCCGCTCTCGGGACACCTGGCAGAGGCTTACAGTCATAACTCACACGAAGCAGATTGCTGGCACCAAGGAGCCCTCACCCACCTTTCTCCCCAGTACCTTAAGGCAGGGAGGAGGTATCCTCCAAGAACTAAGACCTCAGCTGCTGCCAAGCTGGTTTTTGACAGCGAAGCAAGCGGCATTTCACCCACCCGCACCCACACTACCCTGTAAGCTGGACGGGCTTATCATGGTTCCTGTGCCACAGCACTTCCAGTGTTTCTTCCAAAGTGGAAGACCTTCTGCAAGAGATGGAAAGAAGCACCTGTATCCCCAAAGCTACTGACTTTAGTGGATCTGAATATGATCTAGATATTTGCAAAGGCTCTAATTCAGCACCAGCTTTTGATTTTGACTGCCCATCCAGCAAACGAGTATACTTGTCCCAGCTAATGTCCTTGCAAGCTATGATCTTGCTGGGCGTTCAACACACCAAGGACCAGCCGGCAACTGAGCAGCCTCTACACGTAGCTCTGGGAGGTCAAGGCAGAGGCAGCACATGGGATGGCAAGGCAGTACCAGGGGGTGCTGCTCTCCTCTCCCCACCCTGACTTAGGGCCACAGTCTGTTTCTGGAGCTGGCCTATCTACGAGCACCAGGAACTTTCCACTTTGGAAAGAACACCCCGGAAAACCAGTTCTGCCTCCTCTTGAAGTGAAGAAATCTGGGCACAAAATGTTTTCAGAAAGTCATTCGGTGCGAGGATTGCAGTCCCTGGCACACCTGGGGTGTGCAGGATCACAGCCAGCGGCAAGCTTGCACTCTCCGGGGTAAATATACTTCCATTATCATTTTTCACAAGAGAAAGATGGAGGCCAGCAATAACCCCGAGGTGACTGGCATCTAATTTTTCATCATTGGAGTATTTATGGCACAGCCATTTGCAGCATCTTGTAATCACTTTACCGCCTCCTTGACCCCTGGCTCCCCCTTATTCTGCATCTCCTAATTGCATTTGAACAAGCAAGAGGGAAGCAGCAAAGTGGATAGATGCAGGAGAGCTGAATGGTTGGTTTGCGATACTTGGAAGGACAGCAGAGGAGCTGCAGAGCCAGATCTGGCTGTACCCCCCCACACCAGCTTGCTTTGACCTCCCACAGGCTATGAAACAGGAGCCTTCCTCCTTCCCGACACTAGGTAACCTTGAGGAGTCATCCCTTGCCTCCCCAATTTATTAGCATGGTACAAGAGATTAATGAGTTCCCTCCAACAAAGTGTGAAGGCATAAACATCATACACAGACACTGCTCAAAATTCTTGCATATTCATAGCCTCTCCTGGCAGGGTATTGGCAACTACAACAATATTTACATTGACTACAAAAGCCCCTGGCTCAGACAGCATAAAGCAAGGGAGAGATGGACCAGCGTGACATGGATGCACAGTGGGCCCTGCAAACATATCAAGCTACAAACTGCCAGGGTTAGGAGGTACTTGGGTTCAGCAAGGATGACTGTTCCTGAAGGCCACTAACCCCTTGTCTACCACAACACGAACAACGCCTTCCACCACTGAGCCATTATTTTTCCTCTTCCCCCCCGCTACAAACTTCTCAGTTGAGTTTCACAGGGCTCTTCAGCTGCCTGGAGGTAGTTTCAGGGACAGCATTATCCCGATCACTGTGTCAGGCAGAAGCTGCCTGAAGGAAAAGAAAATGTTCCACGCTGTGTAACTACTTCGCAGCAGCGCAAAAGCAAGGGATAAAGGCTCGGTGCCTGGGGCGAGCGGGGAGTCTGCTTGCTCCTCTTTGCCTTCCCCCTACAGCACACACCAAATTGGTGCAACAGGCTTCAGAGATCAGCTCTGCCTGAGAGCATTATACCGATCCAACTTACAAGATAAATCCCAGCTGCATTATTTGTATTTATAGTCCTGCTTACAGAAGCATGAGCCACGTGTGGGATTTGCTGATGTAGTCTGAAAATCCACATTTTTGGACAAAAGCGTCAGTGATCTCACCCAGACATAAAGTGCAATTTAGGAGGATGTTAAGAAGTTGCAGACTTATTTAGGAATATAAAGAGATACCCGTCTGTTCAGAGCTCTTTTCTCCACAGCCTCTGGTAATGTTCAGAGCGGCAAAACTGCACAGTTCCGCAGCCCTGGTACTTTCTACCTGTATATTAAGGAACTAATGATAACTTCAAGATCAAGACTGCTGTCTTGCTTGGTGAAAAAGCTGATGTGAATCAGGCAGGCAGCAAGGCCAGACCTCTGTTTAAAAGAAAAACAAACAAACAAAAACCCCAACAACTGGTGTTGAACCACTGAACAAAATACTGGAAAATAGGCTGTTGAAAAAAAGGCTTGTATTGCATCTCCCAGGGGAGTGCTTAGCTGACTTAATGGGTCTTCTCCAATTCTGGTTTCAAGGGTGCTGTCACTACCACCGCACAAAATAACACTGCACAGGGGAAATGCATTTATTACTTATTTTCTACAAAAGTGTCCCAAAAAATGAAAGATCTGTGAGTCTGCTGGAACAGTCTAGTCCAAGAAAGGAATTTTAAAGGGCTTTAAACCTCTACAACTTGTGTAGTGCATGGGTGATCACAAACCAATATTGGTTCTGACACCTGCCCTCTTGGTCTCCAATATCAAGAGAAAACAGTGTCAGCTTTGGTGCCTTGCTGCCTAAGTGAGCACACTCCAAAGGACAGCTTTATTTAGGAAAAGCAGCAGCACGACCTCTCAGCCTTGCCAGGGTGGCTCTGCTAGGCAGCAGAGGCTGTAGTTTGAGCCCAATAAACAGCGTTGGTGAGTGCATACCCACAGGAAGCACACAAGAGCGGAGATATATCTAGAATCACTTCTTTGCCCAATTTGTTTAGATGGCTTGCTTCCAAGGTTCATGCCCACCATCCATCATCACATAAGACAAACCAAGCGTTAAAGTGTGCAGGACACTCATCTATAGGGAAGCCAAGTGCATCTGAGCTCACCAGTGGGCTCTAACCACCACACCAACCACCTTGCTTCTCTTAAGGGCCGGTAACACCTGCAGCACAGCATCCTTCCCTTCCACACAGCCCTTCCAGCCAGCTGCAGGTGGCAAGGGGGGAAGGATTTGCCCTTTGAAAAAGCTCAGTGTCCAAGTGACAGCACAACCCAAGCTCCATTTAAGCCAAAAACCACTTCTCATTGTGAAGTGAACAGACAGCTCTGTGCAGAAAACATATTCCAGTCCCCTGCACTATTGATTTTCCTGTGAAAAGAGACAAACTAATCCTTTAAACTTAGCTGCTTCAATCCATGGTCTCTCAGTTGCTTCACTATTGTACCAAAGGCTGACTCTCCTGCCCAGCTGTAGCAGCAGGGAGGCTCGTCTTTTGGCTGATGTTTCTTTTACTCAAAATGCAACCAGTTACAAGGAAAGCAAGAAAAATCACACACCAGAAGCTGAACTCCAGCTTTTAGGTCACCAGTACAACAAGTTTACATCCCACTTTCACAACACTGCACTCCTGCCTCTCCTCCTGCCAGGTCAGAAAAGCCTCTTATTCACAAGGCCAGTTATTATCTGAAGTTCCCTTTGCATTAGGGAACACGAGGGGTGTGGGAAACTCCGAAAGAGCTAGTTTATCTGTCACAGGCATATGACGAGTGAGCAATTGAAAGAATTTATTGACAAGCCCATAGAAGAGGAATGGACCAGGAGGAAGGAGGCAGGATTTATGCCATATTAACAAGGCTGTGTGCCAATTTCAACCTTATTAGTTCACAATAAAAAAGCTAAGAATTGCCTTCCTGTCCCACACCCAGACACCATTTATTTTAAATGAACTTGGCTCCTGTCCTTCTTCAACCACTTCAGAGCAAAGCAGCAACTTAACTGACCTTACTTTTTGGAAGCTGACTAGATGAGGCATGAGAAGACTCCAATCAGCCCCTGAGACCGGGCTTTTGGCCAAGCAAAGCTGTATTTCAGAGGCACCTGTAACAAACAGTTAGGGCTAGTGATATTTATGCTTAATGCAGTACTAATTCCTCTCCTGCCACAGCAACGGCTCAAAACCCAGGTGCCTGTACATACAGAAATGGCATAATATTCTGGACCCTTGAGAGGCTTTTACCTATTTTGAAGGTTTTCAGAACTGCATCTACGCATAGAAGTAGCAGCTGCCTTTTTTGTACATTTTTTTCTATTTCTGTATCATAATAAAACACACCAAAGCATTTGTGGTAGGGGTTATAACACAACACCTTTGGCAAGAAGGTCTTACCATGAATAACTTCTTATGGGATATGCTAATAGTACCCCAGTCCTGCTGCATCCTTAATGTAAACTGGGATAACCTGGAACTTAGCAATGCTACAGTTTTAAGCAATTTATTTAAACAAGATGATGACTTCACACCAGCAAGGTAAACTTCCATTAGCTTTTCTTCCTTTCCCCTGGTTCACCCTGGGAGCCCAGAGCAGGCACCACAAACCTTTTTGACCAATGTGCTGTGAAACCAGCCCTCCTTGCTCCAGACACCTCCCACTGAAGCTGCTACCTTCCCCACCGCTGGTTCTCAAGGTCTGTAGACACTAAGACCTGTAAGAATAAATATCCAGGAGACAGCAGCTGTGACCCATTTATTACCAGATGCTGCTGCAGGGCACAGCTGAGGAAGGCAGGGCAGAGGAAAAGCACTTGCTGCAAAGGGAACAAGCGGAGCAAACCCAGGTGTCCTTGAAAGAAGCACTCTGCTTGCAGCACCGCTCCAGCTCTGTTTCTCCAGCTCCCAGTTGGCAAGAGACAGCTTAGATCAAGCATGGATGTTCAAGTACTGCCACGAGGGCTCCCCTCATATCACTGCTGGGAGGTAAAAAATAAAACAAAAAAAACCTATGAAGCCCACAGAGGCCAGAAGGCAATAACAGACAAGAGAGGCCACTAGAGTCTCATGCACTGAACAAGCTGATAAAACTGCTCTAGTGCAGGTAAATGTATCTGAATGGTCCGCTTTGACACTAAAAAAAAAATAAAATCACAGATACCTTTACCCCGAGCAGAGGGTGCGCACACACTTGCGGCACAGTCAGAAAGGAGAAATGCTGAGGAGGGAAGCAGAGCACGTACATCGGCAGCACAGAGCACGACGCTCCAGCCTACAGCCAAAGAGGGCTGGGAAGGCAGCACCACGCCGAGGCAGACGGGATCTACATCAACACTTATCAGTTCAGCCTTCACATTTGCCGATTAAGTTCTGCTGGCACTGAGCAATTGTACGTGTCCTCAGACTACCTCCTCACCCCCTGCACAGCCTCCCGTGTCCGCAGCCAGGCCCCGCTCTGGTCGCTGGGTATTCTGATCAGAGCGTCAGGCTGGGGTGACATTGTCCCCTCCTGAAGAGGCACGGTAAGCGCCTGCAAGCCCGCTCATTTTATTCACTGCACAAGCACGTTTCCAACTGGGATAATCTCCATTAAACCATCTGCGCTCCCATCTTTGCTCGGCCTGCACCCGCTGGGCTGCCTGCGATACTGCAGCATCTGTGAACCGGCAAAAGCGGATGCCGCGTCCCTTTCCCAATCAGCTAAAAAACCAACAGAGACTCAGACAGAACAGATGCACCTGGTAGCTTTGACGTGCTACTGAGCCAGGCTACCAAGAGTACCTGTGCCAGTGCCTCCTCTGAAAGGCGTATGGCTCCCTCTGAGAATTTAAGCCATTTCCTTTCCATCACGGGAAGACACCATGTCCCAAACTGCCAGAAGAGGAGGGCTGAGAAGAGAGTAGAGGTTTTAGCTACAACGGCTGCCCCGGTGCAGAAGACAAGCACCATTTGCCAGGTCATGAATACATTTTGGATCAGACACACTCCATGGCTGCTGATCCCCAGGATTTAATCTCTTATTTATCTCAGTATCTGCTTTCTAGAAACAGGGACTATCATGTCACATTCCTACATCACTGGAACAGAAAGACAAGAAAGTGTTATGATGAGAGATCTGAAACTTAAAGCCGCTGCCTCTTCCCTGCAGCCTACACAGAAGATGTCCAGCTGACCTTACAGAAGCCATCATAGAGCAACTGCATTGAAGTGTGAATTCAGTGCGGAGAGAAAACTTGACCCTGTCCTTAGCATTGCCATCGAAACAGCCAAGGGACTCAGGAGTCACTTCAGCTGTCGAGGACATGACAGCGTGGTGACAGATCTGAAGCGAAGACAGAAAGCCATCGATCCGCTTTAACTGCAATCAGTGCTTGCCTTCAACAAGGTCGCTGGGCCATCCAACACACGCCTTTCTTCCATCCGATTTGCTGTGCATGGTCGTGCCCTCACAGGCGTGGAACAGCACGGCAAAGTTCATGGGTCACCCAGGACTCCGACAGTCCCAAAGAGGAGGCAAATATTAGCAGCAAGTGATGGGACAGGAGCAAAAGACTATTTCAGTATTTCCTGGTCTTGCCTTCACTTATTTGGTTTGCAAGCCTTTATTTTCCAAGGCAATTTACAAACAAGAAGCAAGATAACCATTTGTTCAGACAAGGGGCCCAGTGGTCTCTGAAGACTCTGCAGTCACACTTAGGTGTGAAATTTTGGAGTAGCAATAAAGATGCTGAACAGACAAGCAATTCTCAAGAGAAGGATTAAATCTGTCTAAATATTCTCATTATGTACATAGTTTTCAGCTTCCATTCACAGTGATCAGACCAGAGACAGCTTCCAGAGGCCTCTTTGGACAATAAACCGTGAAATAGGATTTTTACATCACTCATTATTCCTCTCTCCACCCCTAGCTCGAAGGGTCAATGTTTGAAATGGATTTTGTTGAAAAGACGATGTAGCATTGAGAGAGAGAGTCGACAGGAGGAAGGCAGCACAGATCTTTGGCAGACTAGTGGTACTTGGCACAGGAGAGCTCCCATTGGCACCATCTTCCCAGAAAACCTCAAATAGATTATTTCTCCTGGTAGTCCAAAAAAGGCTTTCTGTAGGGCCATGCACAGAGAAAGAAATACAGCACTACATCCAGAGACCTGCTTCACTGGAACAGGCAAGAGGTTCCAATTACATCCACCCATCTTGCTCCTAAAAGCCACTTAAACCTAAATACTGTGCTAAGACAAGGAGAGAAAACTAAAAGGCAGGCATCTAGGACAAAAGGGCTGATCCAAAAACTCAGCTGCTTTCTTTTGGGATCGCAGTGTCCATCTGTCCCCTTGCCACAGGGGAACTCAGCCTGCAAAAATAGACCTTGTTTGTCCACTGAAACGTGGAACCTGAATTATTCCAACAAGCAAGTATTCAAAAAAGAAGTCAAGAAAACAGAGCAAGTTCCTGGGACCAAGAGAATAGCTATGCTCTTGATGCATCTCACCCCTCCTCACTTTCATGTTGCCTTTTCCCCTTCAGACAGGCAGGTTTCATCTTTTCTTGCATGTCCAAGACTCCATTTCTATACACAAGAAGCCTGGACAAAGTTTAGAGAGATAGTTACAGTGTTTTGCTATTAAATGTTTTTGCTTGAAGTCAAGCAACTTCCTACCCCTGCCCTCCCATCCCCAGGTTTCTCTCAGAAAATTTAAGAGTTCTAACTAGTGGTTTCTGGCTGTCCACGTTGCAAACAGGACAGCAGGGGAAGACATCAACCAGCACAGACTTTTCAGAGGCAGCCTAAACTTGAAGACAGTGTCAGTGCTGTGGGTCTGAATGTTTTATAAATCATTACATCCCTTATCCCTCTCTAGGGAAGACATCATCATTTCTGCCTTCTGGAGAATAAAAACACACAGGTTGAGCAAAGAGTGGGACCAGCAGAGCTGGAGGTAGAACAAGTCCCAGTTTATTCCCAATACTCATCCAGGAAGAAGTATGAGAAACCTTAGCAAAACCCCAAAACTCAGAGATAATAATGCTGACACCCAGCAGTCTCCCGAACACAGTGATTTTGGGACACACACCCCCCCCCCAGTAACCCACCACAGACCAGTACATTCTTCCACAAACAATCCTTTCCTATTTCCAAGGGGGAGCAGAGAAAAGCACTGAAACCCTCATCTCAATTACTGAGCAGGGAAGGATTAACCACCAAAGACTTTGCAGATATTTATTCTCCAAATCCACAAGAGAAGACAAGCAGAGGGAAAAGCTCCTCTGAGAGTTATGTACACAGACAGCAAGTCTAATGCTTACACAGTCTTAATTTTTTAATTTTTCAAGTCCTAACAACAATTATCTTCATGAATTATAGACATAATATCTGAGAGATGCAGGCAGTAATTAATGCATGTCTGCCTTTTCTGACTAGCTCCTTCTGCTGGGTCAGGGAGAGTTATTGAAATTCCGGAAGGAAATCTTCAATCTTCTGGAAGTTTTAAAGAAACAGACCAAGACACAATTTAATAAAGCAATAATATTTCTCTTAAATAATTAACTAGGCTTTGACATTCACTAATATTTCGGAGGCCCAGCTCTTACTTTTGCAATAATGCTGGAACAAGTGCACTCAGGGATGTGATCCACTGCAGGTCCAAAATGCACTAAACTGCAAAATTGCTGCAACTAGCCTTTGCCCCTGAATTCCTCTGCAGACACACAACCACCTTCACTCCTTTTCCTTAAAATTCTCACCGAGACACTTAACAGACGCCACGCTCTGCAGCGCCTCCACACCTCCCTCTTCTCATTTTGCCCTACTGACATCTGTCTCCAGGTATGAGCGCTCAACTCTCCCCAAGCTCAAGAGAAGCAATGTTTATCATCCTTTGGGAAAAACCTTGGTTTCGCAGCAGAACCACAGCACAGTAACAGATGCAATAGACAATCCTAAACTAGACAGAAAGCTATTACTAAAGCAGCATATAGCACTGAATGTTGTTTAAGTGGGCTGTTTCCATCATCTCTCAAAAAGCAGCTTCTCCTGCAGCATAAACAGTTTTATTCACATGAAGAATGCACTCAAGAGAGCTTAATATATTCGAGTATACTGCCAGCAATTACCTCAAAGCTACAATTACTTAGTCAGCCACTGAAAAAAAACTCCACCCTTTGGCATGGACGTATCACCTGCTTAAGGAATACAGAACTACACAACAAGAACAGAACTCTACTTAAACTCAAAATTATAAGGATTATTCTGACAGCCACCAAACTGAAACACAGTCGTGTCACCAAGGATAGAGAGGAGGTATTTGGCCAATAAGGCCAGAATGAACCATAAGCTTCATGCCTCTGTTGTTTACTTGAACCACATCATCTCTACAGGAAAAAATCCCTCCGCACCAGAAGTAAAGCTTAAATGGAAATAATGGTCATCCCAGTTTTAGAAACTCACCAGATACAGCCTGTAAGCATCAATCCGTCGAATTGGCCCCCAGCACTTGTCCGTATCGTTATACTTTGTGCCATCTCCAACACTGCAAGAATGGTTGCCAGTGGCACTGCTGGGAAAGGAGGGAGAAACAAAAGACAGTAATTAACTCCTAGCAGATGTCTTCCCCTCTCCTGTATTCAACAAAGAGGAACAATCAGAGACCTGAAGTGTCCATTTCTCCCCTCCCTCCCTGAACACCCTTTCTCCTTATATTTTCTGGACTGTTTAACACAGCAAGTCACAGAGTACCATACATTTAAAGGCAAATTCTTGGATTGCGTACAGTTATTTACAAGTTTGGTCATTTGGTCATCAAGCTATCAGGTTTAGGTCATTTACGGATCACTGCAATTTTCCATTTTCAAGTCATGAGTACAAATCCAGCCCAGCACAGATTTGATCAAACCAATCTCTTTCATTATCTATTTCTTTGAGAAAGGAACCGGTCTCAGTCGAGAGCCAAGTCCATATAATGTCACCACTTGCTAGTCACAGACTTGGTAAGCATCACACCTCTCAGCTCTCACCCCAAAAGACAGAGAAGCTAAAATATTGCACAGAGTATGGCAATCAAACCATAGGTTTGATACCAACAGGCATTGAGCAACAAGTCCCATGTCTGCAAGGTGCTGAATCATAGAATGGTTAGGGCTAGAAGGGACTTTGAAGATCATCTAGTTACAATCCTCCTGCCCTGGGCAGGGACACCTCCCACTAGACCAGGTTGCTCAAAGCCCCATCCAGCCTGGTCTTGAACACCTCCAGGGATGGGGAGTGAAGCTGGAAGTACTTCACACCTGAGGACTCATCTGAAATCAGATCAGCTACTTTTCAGGCAGGCAGCAGGCACTCGCGCGGGGAATATAAAACAACTTCACCTTCCCACCCACAAGTGATGAGCTGTCCTTGAGCCATTTCTCCACTCTTTTTCAGAAAGCAGAGCTGATCCCAGTCAGACTTATGACCCCATCAAATCCAAAAGCCTGCTCTCTTCTCTGTTAGCACCCAGCCCCACAGCGGTAAGCACACTTACCAGGTCACTTGCATGAGAGAGACCGGTACAGCCGCTGCATAGATTGCCAGGTCCCCATAGAGGTAGATAATTATGCAGAAATAGAAGAGGTTGACACCCACTGTAGGAAAAGGAAATATTGTACAGAACCCTGTAATAAACCCTGCACTTCAAATACACAAATGTTTTTCAAGGTCTTAAAAATAAATCACCATCCTCTTACATAGTTTACTTCTTTCTGCAGCAAACTCCGCCCAAGGGTCACATCAGCAGCTTAGGGAACTTAACCACAGCATGGGAACTGATGGGACACGAGGTGCCTCAGAGCTCAACTCTGCCTCCTTCGACATCTGTCCCTGACACTGGGCCCTCTGGTTCAAGCCCATCCTCCAGTCACTGGCCCAGACCAACAGGTCTCACATAAGTCATCTGCCAGATGAAGCTGTCAGCTTGGAACAGCCACAGGCAAACATTTAGCTGATGCTCACAGACTTGGTGTGAGCGCAGCCTGACAAACAGTGAAATGAAGAGAGAAAATGCTTTTAGTCCTCTGCGATTCCAAACCCTCTGCTTCCAAACATGCAGGACTTTCACATTAGGAATGTGGCCCCACAGAGTTCAGGTTGCACAGGGTTGAAGTAGAGCTGCTTTGATTCCTTACCATCAGCAACTTGAGCCAAGGTTCAAACCTGCAAAGCTTTAAAACTCTTTCTGCAGCCCTCTTAACACCCTAGTGCCACACTGTATGCTGTTTCTGGCCCATACTGTTTTTTTTTTGCCTTTTTTTTTTTTTTTTTTAAGCTTGTCCTGCCTTCACCTATGAGGTGAAAAAATATCTTACACAAGTTAATTGGGTGCACAGAACAGCCTTACTGGAGCACAACATTGCTGCGGAGGGCTAAAATCTGCAGGGATAAAGAAATGCTTGATGAGACCCCAGGATTCTTTTCTTCCAAGTGAGTCAGTATAAATCTCACCAAGGAAAAACAAACTGGACCATATTTTAGTTGAGATACAGCTGAGCTACAGAAAAAAAAGAAAGCTTCAAATTTATTTCATTTAGGAAGTTGACACTGAAGGAAAACAGCTCAAGGAACCTGCCCATACTTTCAAGTTGCGATGCCACATGATGCTTAATTCTAATGCAGCGTGGGCAAATCAATTCACATCTCCAAGCCTCGCGTGTGACAACTATCAAACAGGGAGAGCGTTACTACAGGAATATTTCTGATATTTCTACAGTGCCTGCATGCCCCAAAGTTTTACCATGTTTTGCCATCATACTGCCCCTGGATCTCTGGATGTCAGGAAACATTAACAGGTGTTCTCCTTCATTCAAATAAATTCAATACACTTAGCATAAAACATTCCAACCAAAAAAAAAAAAAAAGTGGGGGCTGTATTGGGTAAGTAGCAAGAAAATTTCCCTGCTTCTGTAAAGCATCACACTAAGCCAGTATACTAGAGTTGTTCCTGGTTTGTCTAAACAGACAAATGGAGATCTTGCAAAAATTGTCAGATGATTTAATATAGTTCCCCCTTGTTTTCTTCCTCTGAAAGATTTGAGATGGCTTCAGTTGAGGAGGCTCTGCATTGTTCTGAAGACGGCAACAAGCTACCTACCAGTTTTCTCCAATTTCCTATTAAAAAGGTTTGATGATTATAACAAGTATCTGACATAGCACAGAAGCTGCAAGACACACTAAGCACAGGACTAGACAGACTCAGATATAGATTCTGTTTTGGGGATCTGATACTGATCTCAGGCGTCAGTTACCCCCCCACACACACAATATAAGACTAACACGGCCAGCTAATCCACAGCAGCACCAGCAGGAACCCACCAGCACACACTATACCCCCATTCCAGTGCCAGCTTCTCTATCTGTGGGAAGTCCAGGTGACAGTCCTCTCCCAAACTCGTCCTCTTGAAGGCAGGAAGACTTCAGCGTCAGTTCTTTTATAAACTGCTACAGACCCTCCCTGATCAATACTTTCATTACTGGACACAAAACGGGAAAAAAAAAAATCAATGACTTCCTGTGGAGAAACAGTATGATGGATGTGCCTAGAATCCATTATTGCAACAAATGACTGCTTGGTCCCAGAAGAAAGCACCCAACATCACAAATTAAAAAAACAAAAAAAAGCAGTTCTTCAGAGCCAGCTCTTTTGAAAGAGTATACAGGCCCTTCACAGCCTAAACCTAAGGCAGCTCCCTTTAAGAAACCAGACAGTCCGAAATTGAGATTTATCCCCAGCTTACCACCCAAGACTGCAGATTCAACTCCTGTCAGATTGTTGAAAATAAAAATCAGTCAAGAGAAAGGAGCAGAGAACTCTCTAGAAATGAGAGGCTTTGAGGTCTATTGCAAAGCTCCCGCCAGCCTTCCTGCTGAAGGCTGTAAAGCCCTCAGACACCTTTGGTTTGGATCCGTACTTCGTATATTGTGAGCAAAACCCCACCCAGACCTTTGCTAACTGTGAAACTGCAGAGGTTGGTGCTTGAAGCCGGGAATTCCCAAGTGTGGGCCAGTTTCTCAGCCCTAGGCAGTAGCAACTGGTCACTGAGCAACTGCCTTTATTGAAGATCTTTCTGTGCAACTGTCAGAAGGAAGCACTTCAGCAAGGATCTGCAGAGGGAGGCACTCGTCTCTTCTCCCCGCAACCACTCAGCAGACCAGAGGGTGTCTCTGAACAAGGACCCAGCAACAGCATAAGGATGGAGCTTCATTGCTGAGCACAGGGGAAGGGAAAGCAGCAAAAGACTTACAGCTGCCCCAGACCCTTCACTGCGCATACCTCATCTCATCTGGAAGTCACAAGTTGTTTCGAGCTACAGTCTGTGGCTGTTCCAGCTGCCTTCCTGCAGAGAGATTCATCCCTGTGCACTGGGCCGAGTAGGTCCTGGGGAGGATCCCTAACACAGAAATCAGATAACTCTGGCTAAAGCAACATTAAGAAGAGGGATTAAGATTTAGAGTCCTAAGCAGTTTATATCACTTCGCTAGGAAGCATACCTCAGTGCCTGATGGGAGAGAGGACATGCATTTCCAGCACCCTCTACTGGCTGAGCAGCAGCCAGCAGCAAGGCAGAGAGGTCTAGAAGGCAACTGCTCAACACCTGGCTGGCTTGAGGGGTCATTACCATCTCCTCCTGTGAAGCAGGGGCCTTCCAGAACTTGTTTGTGGGAGCACTCTGCCTCCTGTGATTCCCTGAGCCCTCCTGCAGCGGAACAGGCATCTACAGCTGATGCTGCTCAGCAATGCTGCTAAGCTCTGTTATACGGCGCTTGCTCCCAAAGCACTTCATAAATATTCCTCCCCAGAGGATGATCGAGAGACAGGGAGGTGTCCACAGTATTCTACAGATGGCAAAGCATACAAGCAAGAAAACTTGCCTAAAGTCAGAGCAACCCAGCGCTGCAGGCAAGACTAGGAAAAAAGCATTTCTGAGTCTCCAACCCACACTCACATCACCTCTCCTCCTCTGTGACTAGAAAAGTGGCAGCCTGATCCAAGGTGAATTATTTTGATAGTCCTAAATCATTTAAATCTAAAACGGCCCAGAAGAGGCACAAGAAAATAAAAAAAGTTTTCTCAATTGGACTTTAAAATGAGCAATAATATAGTTCACAGAATCTTCATTCCTTAAGGCCAGCTTTCCTTCAGAGGCAACAGTCTTACACTGGCATAAAGCTGATGTAATTGTAATGGAAAAAACCAGCCCATTGCGTCTTTGTGAAGTGGCCAGTGAACAGGAAAAAGTGTCACTTTCCACAAGAAATGAGGCCTGACAGGCTCAAAACTGCACAACCATGGTGTCTGATGATTTTCTGGCTCTGCACAGCATTTCAAATGTACTGTTTTACCAGTTTCAGAATACCTAACATTGTAGTTTGCATTTCTATCGTATACAGCAATGGACATGGCGTTATTGCAGTATGATTACAAGTTTTTTCCTTGGCATACAAGAGAATTTAAGAGCAAAACCACCAGACATCTGCCTATCATACGCACACCAGGGACCCTTTCAGCAGTCCTTGTCCCAGAAGCTCTCTTGGTGACTCCCCAGACTGGCAATTCTCAGAAGCTCTCCCCAGAAGTCTCTTCTTCAGACTGATACTTATGGAGTTCAGGAGGGCCCAAACACCTTATTTTCAAATGCTACAACCAAGATGGAACTAGCGAACACTACAGCTGGGCTCTACTGCTTTAGACAGCAAAGATCAGAAGATAGATGCAGTTCGCAGTTAGGTTAAGGGCAGTCAGAAAAGGCACTGACTTACACCTACCTGCCTCAAAAAAACTGGGCCCACAATCTGCAGTGTTTTGGCTAGTTCTGCTACAATCACAGCATCTTCCCCTTCATGCAGGTTACGGCCCATAAATACTCTTTGTAGAAAGACTACATAGGGGCATGACCACAGTCCACAGAGAGAAGCAATGACACTTTTGGGTAGAACCATTACAAACTCAGGAGGCAAACCCGCACCGAGAAGCACACAAACTTAAGGAAAAGCCATACACACACATGCAGGGGGACTGAAGGGACTTCTGAAAATGTGAATCACGTACCTTTATTAAAGAACATGGAAGCCATCTGGCCCATTTCCACCCTTTCAGTGATTTCAAAGATATTGGGTGAACCACGTCTCTCTGCAAGTTGAAAAAGAGAAGGGTTTCAACAAGTCCCTCTAATAACCCTGGAGGCCAGACTATCTGAACACACTCAAGAAGCTCTAGCAACAGTTTGAAGGACAGTATGTATGACTCCAAAGCTGCAGAGTCACTGGTCCAATTACTCTGCTGAAGTTGGTTTAAAAGTGTTTTCAAAGTAAGATGTTCTCATCTTAGTGACCTAGAAGGAAAAGATCTTTATCAGACTGCAGAGGCTGAACTGAATTCTCAATGAGTCTTATCTTGCAAGCGCTAAGGACTTTGCGATGTGAACACATGGAATTGAGTGTGAATTGGACAGAAGGGTCCTGCTCCACTTGCTGGAGCCCACTGGGACGCTGTCTGCAGAGAAGAGGTCTTGGATCCAGTGAAAGCATGAACTGGGTACTTACGAACTGACAGGATGGGTCGTGTCTCTGCTCGCTCGTAGCCATCTTGGAGGAGAACATCACTGTCAGATACTCCAGAGGATGAATCCTCATCCTCATCATCCTCCTGGAAGAAAAGACCAGACCACTGCTGAGGTGTCTGCTACCCACAGTACAGGCTGTGGCACCAGCACCACCACTGTCACGCTCTCACTTCCAGAAACTCAAAGGTCCCAAACAGGGATGGGCAGGACATGCACACAAAGGCAATACGAGGAAGCCCTTGGCCCGGGCTTGGGATGCTGTGGAGTGCAGAAGAGGGCACTAGCAGAACAGGCTAAAGACAGTGACAGGCTCTGCTGTCCTAGCAGGTCTCACACACTGCAAGAGTGTCCAATTCATGCAGTGATCGGTGGCACAAGGAAGTTAAATTTCTGGTAGATCTGCAGAACTGGTAAAAAATCCAAATGTATACAGTCTTAGCCAGTCAGAACCATGGAATCACAGAATTTCAGAGTTGGAAGGGACCTCTAGAGATCATCTAGTCCAACTCCCCTGCTAAAGCAGGATTGCCTAGAGCACATTACTCAGGACTGCATGTAGGCAGGCCTTGAAAGTCTCCAGCGAAGGGGACTCCACAACCTCCCTGAGCAGCCTGTTCCAGTGCTTGTCACCCTCACCGTAAAAAAGTTTTTTCTTGTGTTTGATCGGAACTTCCTATGTTCCAGCTTGTGCCCGTTACCCCTCGTCCTGTTACTGGGAACCACTGAAAAGAGTCCAGCTCCATCCTCCTTAAACCCACCCTTTAGATACTTGTAAACATTAATAAGATCTCCCCTCAGCCTTCTTTTCTCCAGGCTAAAGAGTCCCAGCTCTCTCAGCCTTTAACAGACACTTCTATCTCATAACTCCAACCCACTAGCATACAGGCAGAGATCTAAATCAGTACAAACAATTATGCCTTGCACTGATCCAGAAAAGCCACTAAAGCCAACATCCAAGAAGCCAGAAGTAAATTTTACAGCAAGGACTGTCCACTCCCTGGGATACAGCCCAAGTGGCAGCAAGGACATTCTAGCCTGTCTCAGTTAAATGACCTGAGATCAGTAAGGATTTATAGACCTCAGCACACTCCAAACAGCACCAATATATTGGCTGCCACCTCTCCACATTCACTGAGTAGCGCTTCTGGGCAAGGAGAGCACAATCAGTGAGAAATGTGAACAGCACAAGAGATTTTTCAAAGCAGGAGCAGAAAATCCTGTCTTTAATGAGCAACCCTACAGGGAACTAACAGTCATATTTAATATAGCAAAGTTAAGTACAGTAGAAATTTATTCCTTTAGAGTTACTAATGAGGCAAGGCAAAGATGCAGAGGAATCTCAGGCAAGTCCTACAGGATAAAAGAACAAGACAAAATGGAAAAAATTAAACTCCACACAAACCTTGCGTTTCTCCATTCTCTTCCATCGCAGCTGGGCATTTGCAGCAGCCATGGCTTCTACCACAAAGGTTGTAGTCATATAGCTAGAGATAGAAATTTAATTGACATCAGTAGTAGTCAAGAACTATCACTGCACAGAGACAGAGAATTATTCTCATCTGTTTGTAGGGGCAAACAAACAAACAAGACCAACTTTTTCACCACCTCCCCCCTGCCCCACACTGTAGTTTTGGTAGTGTTACATCTCAGTTTGCTGCACCCTTCTGTCCTTTAGATTAAGGTATTCAAGCAGACCAAAAAATACAGTAAAATATAAGATGCCTTCAGATATAAGAAGACACTACAGATACCTGGAAGGCACCATCTGAGTGTTTCTTGTTAAAAGGACGTGTACAACTAACACAGTACTGTTGCAAAGCTTATTTATTAGGCCGCGTGGCAAAGGTACTGTGGTCCCTTAAAGAATCTTACAAATGGCATCAGAAGCAAAGCAGCGATACAAGACCAAGGGGCAGATAACACATGCATGCAAATACACTCTGCTGGAGGTCAGGGGAAAAGCTGTCCAGGGAGACAGCAAGAGCCACCAATGGCAGGAATATCATTATCTCAGCTAAAACCAGGCCTATAATAAAAAAAAAAAACAAAAAACCACAACCTCAAAATCAATTTTTTTTTTAAGGCTTTAAGTGTTTTCTCACTGTTTCAGGAACTGGACTCACTTATCAAGCTCAAATGAGAGGTTAGTTTTGCAAGAATAAAAGCAAGCAGCTGGGTCCTGAGGCACATGTAGCAATTTCCGCATAGACTTTTCTTGGCCTGAAGGGTCCCCAGCAGGCAAGAGGAAGTCACAAGCACCAGAACAAAAGCAACAGCGCAACGCAGCTCCCAAGGCATGTAGCTCTTTGAGCTGCGTTTTCTCAATTTAATCCGGTGCAGTTTTGGAGGTTTGTGCGCTTCTACTGACCTTGAAGGACTGTCTGGTGGTGGTGAGTTTCATATACTTAATTCACACTTTTAAACTAATGCATCTAAAAGGAATTGCTTCCAAAGTTCACAGTTGCTCCCACAGTTTACATTTTATCAAGCCTTTGCAGCATACAGCTCCAAGGTGGGGAACTTACAAGCATTACTACTGTCAGTACTGACTGTACAGTACCTCTATATAGAAGCACCTAACGATCTGAAAAGCACTGCCTCCAAATCAAAGGCACATTCTGGCTGACAGAACTGGTTACCAACAAGACAGGAACTTCTAAATTCCATTCTTACAAACAGCAGGAGGGGACTTTATTTTACTTTATTTTAAAAGCAAGCAGGGATTCACAGTCCAACAGAAGATGGCAATTCTGTTAATAACTACTTAGACATCAGTGCTGTATCAACAGCCTTCAGCTCCACCTGCTGCTCCAGCAAGGAGACATCTGGGCAGAAGCTCATGGCCAGCCAGCGTGAAAATCATGAGACCGGCTCCAAGGTCTCAAGCAGCAAAGGTGTGTGAGGGGAATAAGACAGGCCTGGCTATACAGTAATTTGTTTTCCTGACACTCTTGCAGCTGCCCAGAGCATTACCAAGAGCCAAGAGAAAACTAACATAACAGGTCTGCATCACATCTGCAAGCCACAAAGCAGAGAAATGTACCTGTGTCAGCTGTGACTTGGTTAGTGTTTGGGAAACTGATCCATGACAGAGGCAAGCATGGGATGTACCCACAGGGAGGACAGTGTCAAAAAAGGAAGCTGAGAGAAAGGTCCCAGAAGACTCTGGACTCGAGAAAACATCTTTCCTATCAGTCAGGAGATGGGATGCAGTACCATATTGCTGGCAGTCAGAAAATGCGTCCCTCCAAATAAGGTCCACAGGCAACACAACTGCAGAGACCAACGCTCGAGCAGCAGACCGACTGGATCACTCAGAAAAGCAGCAATAGTCTTAGCACTGTCCTTACAGCTCCACCCAGCTGAAGCCCCTCAACCTCCTAAAGACACATACTCACTTCCTACCTCATAAATCCCAGGAACATTAGGAGAACGAGGCTGACAAGCCACCCTGCCGTCGCAAAGGCCTTTGGCATGGTTAGGGCTCCTGTCCCAACGATGAGGTTGAACATGTAAACCAGACCAACCTGCAATCAACCACATAATCCAACGTGAGAGTTTGCAACTGCACCAGAGACCATCCAAGACACCTCACATGCACATTGATTTAAATGGAGAGAGCAATCTTTGAGCAAGCCCATGCTATAAATGAATACAGGAGGGGACTGATAACCAAAGAGAACAAAGTGAGTGTCAGCACATCTCTGGAGAAACCCACACTCCTCTCCATTTTTCTGATTATTTTTTAAATTTATTTTCTTCCCAACTTTTAAAGTTAGAAAGCACGTGAGCTTTTTGTTTGTTTGTTGTCAAATCCACTGCCTTCTACCAGAAGGGTCTAAACTGCAGGTTGGGGTCTTTCCTTATTTTCTGATCTGAACCTAAGTGGTTATGACTACGTACATGAGTTACCGTTCAGATTCTCTTGTTCTTTTTTATTCTTAATCAAGCAGGAAATATCCAAACAGAATTCTAATTCAAAGCCTGCTTGACATTTTACCAGCAGGCAGCTGAGTACACTTTGAAGAAGGGAGTTTATTTCTGGAAAGGAAAGGATTTTATCCTCTCTTGCAATGAGCTTTTTTTCCTGCCTGGGGGCAAAAGATAACTGTGCACTTGGACAGGGACACCCCCCCCACCCCCGCCTCAGACTATCAACTTAGCTGAATTAAAGATCAAAAATTGCCCCAAAGTTGTTTTTTTTTTTTATAGGTCAGAGTCTCTCTAGAGGAGAGCCAGTAAAGAACTATGTCCGAGTACACTTTTCTGGGTGTGGAGCAATTAATATCAGGAGAACTATTCCCCAGAGATCCTGTGAGCATTCCTGCCCTACATTCACTGACACAAGCACAGCAAATTCATCTTTTGACAGGTCTCCCACAAGGATGGAAAAAAACAAACAAACAAAAAAAAAAATCAGCCATTGCAGCTTGCAGGAAAGTTCTTTTCATTCAGCTGGCAGAGCAGTCATTCCCTGAGCACAACACAAGTGCCCAGGGCCATGACTCACTCTTCAGTGAAGGACTCTTGAAAAAAACACCTCAGGTGATTTTCCTTGACTTTGGTCAAGTAGACAGCAACGAGAACGGTGCCTGTGTATTCAGTCTGGCTAGACATCTTAAGGGAAAGAGAAGAGAGTCATAGCCTTTGAGACTAGACTTTAGGAAATTCATGCAACATTAACATAGCAACGTAAGAGCAGGTGACACTAAATCTTTGGAGTCCAGATGTCCCAGTTACTGTCTTGTTCTCCGTTTTCTCAGTTGTGACCTATTTCTGCAACCTAATACCCAGTTCTTCTAAATTCAATCGTTAACACAGGGATGAAAGTTTTAAGGCATTTGAAAGCCAACACACAGATTTCAGGACTGGTTCTATATTTAGTGAGTTCACTTCAGAAAAAAAAAAAAATAATGTTTGCAGAGCGTTGTTTTTAAGAGCTGACGCTATATGAGCACCCGTGGCTATGAAAACCAGTATTTCCAGTAACATGGTAAAACAGTAATTGGCTCTGAAATTTCACAGGACACCACATTACAAGGAAGAAACATCTTGATTACTGGTTATAAGTGAAGTGGTTTAAAACAAATTACTACAATAGCTACAAATAAGTAAACTTTATATAACATCTTCCTCTGAATGTCTTAAAAGCCAAAAGAGAGAAGCAGAGTGGGACAGTTTCCATGTTACAATCCCCTCTATTTATGCTAGCTTCATGTGACAATTTGGGTTGATGGAAACATTAACAAAACGTAAGAAAAGTGGGCAGAAGGATGCAAGAGCTGGTATGGGGCATGAAGCTCTTTTTAACACTTTTAGAACTATGCCTTAAGCAGACATTGTCCCTTTATAGTATATATAGTGATCTGTGATGTAAAAAAAAAACCCCAAAACTACAAGTACTAAGCATTTTTAAGTACCCTTTGACCTCCATCATCTCTTGAAACACTGATGTTATGTCCACGGGGAAGCAGGAAATGAGAGCACAAGATTGAGGAAAGAGTTTTTTTAAAGACTTGTCAGCAAAACCACAAACAGCAGTACTTACGTAGGGAGAGTAAAGCTCTCCTGTGTCAGTAATGCCACCAGCCATGTTGAAGACGGTGGGGGACTCAGAGCAAAGCGAGGAGTGTGTTTTCAACTTCTATTGCCTTTAACCTGGGGAAACATCATAAAGTTGTGTTAGCTTTACTGGAAAGAGGAGGAACTCAGGAGTCAGCTTTTGGACATCGGTCTTCTAATATTTGAACAAAAGAGGATTTCAGCAAGATCTTGCAATTCGGACAGATATACCCCACTCACCAGCAACACTTGGTTCAATGCTCTACTGAAAAGTTCTCATAACCCGTTAAACTAGTTTAAAAGTAACCAAAAGGCTCTGCCCTTTCACAGCACATGATGACCAAACGTCACCTTCCCCAAACAGCCAGAGGGGCCGTTTCAGACACTAAAAGCTCAAGAGGAAGAATGCCTGCCTTGAGGATGATCTCATACTGCTGCGTCTCATGAAGCTACTACTCTTAGCTAGCACATGCCTCCTACAAATCAAAGCTGTAAAAAAAAACCAACCAGCCTACAGTGTCTCATCATACTTTCAAGTAAAGAAAAAAGCAGACAAATAAAAATACTGGACCTATGAAAAACAAACAAACAAGAAGTTTTGTTACACGTATCAAGGTTTCCAAAGCAGAATTATTTGGGAAACTTAACATTGCCTTCGAAAAACTACAGGGGAGAGGAAGAACCCAAGTGTTCTGAAAGGTTTCAGAGTATATAAGTAATCAGGGGTAGATGAATTGTTTAAGAGCTTGACCAAATTTCTCATAGTTCTACACATACTCCTACTTAGCTGTACCAACTGTGACAAATCATCAGCACAAACTTCACCAGCTCAGAGCACTACTGAAAAACCCAAACAGTTGGTAAGCTTACAGACACTAACGCCAAATGAGAGAAATCACTCGGACAGCAGAGCTCACCCCAGCCACAGCCAGTCCAGCCCTCCGAAGAAGAGGCCAAACATCACCTTCTACAATGGACCTCAACTGAAACCACAGGGGCCAACCTCATCAAGCCAAGAGCAAGCAGCACGACCAGGGGCACAGGGAGGCCGTGTCTGTGCGGGGCACCCGCCTCAGCCCGGGAGGGGCCCACTCAGGGCCTCCGGAGCCCCCCGGCCCCGCCACTTCCCAGCTCCCCCCGGGGCCTGCCCCCGACCCGGCTGCGCTGCCCTCCCAACAGGCCCTTCCCAGGGAAACCCACCGCCCCGCTGATGCCCGCTACGGCCCCAAGGGCCCCCACAGCCCCCCGCTGTCCTGCGGCCTTCACCCCCCGGCCAGGGCCTCGTCTCTCCGGCCCACCACCGCCCCACACCAGGACCCCCCTAGGCCTCACCCCGCCTACAGGACCCCCATAGGCGTCACCCCGCGCTCTCCCTCACAGGGACGCCCAGGCCTCAGACCAGACCCGACCCGACCAGACCCGACCCGACCCGACCCGACCCCACACCGGGACCCCCCCAGTACCTGACCGGCGGCGGCGCGTGCCGGCAGCCCCACCTCCCTCATCGCGGGGACACTTAGAGCGCAGGCGCCGCCCACGGGGCCCTTCCGCGCACGTGACCGACTCCCGGGGCGGGGGCGGGGACAACGCACCGACGGCGATTGGGTGCTAGAGTCACGTGCGCGCCGGCGCGGCAGGGGCGGGGCAGGGGCGGGGCAGGGGCGGGGCGATGACGCCAGCACCGCTTGGGGCGGTGGGCGGGGCTCTGCGCGTGCGCGGGAGGGCGGCGCGGCAGGAAGAGGTTTGCTCCGGTACCGGGGCCCCCTCGGGCCCGGGCCCTGCCTCCCCTCGGGCCCCGTTCTCCCCTCAGCCCCGGGGTTCCCCTCCGCCACGATCTCCCCTCAGCCCTGGGGATGGCCGCAGGCCCCAGGGTTCCCCTCAGGCCCCGATCTCCCCTCAGGCCCCGATCTCCCCGTAGGCCCCAGGGTTCCCCTCAGCCCCGGGGGTCCCCTCAAGCCCCGATCTCCCCTTAGGCCTCAGGGTTCCCCTCAGCCCCCGATCTCTCCTCAGGCCCTGAACCCCCTCAGCCCCGGGGGTCACCTCAGGCTCCACATTTCCCCTCAGGCCCCAATCCCCCCTCAGCCCCGGGGGTCCCCCTCAGACCCTGATCCCCGCTTCATGCCCCAGATCTTCCCCCAGCCCCAGGGCCTGCGGTGCATCAGAGCAAGGCACCTCCACCACCACCTGGGTCATGAAGCATTCAGTGGCCCCTGTCAGGGCAGACCCCCTGCCGCTGTTGGGTCCCTGAGGGCAATGATACAGCCCTGCCCTGGGTGGAGGGGAGCAGGGGAATGCGGAAAGGTTGCTGTGTGGGGGATTGGAATGAGCTGGGGCTTGTCTGCACGTGAGAGCGGCCAACGCTGGATCCCAGAGGGCTCCTCGGGGAGCTGTCCCATCCCTTGGCTTCCCTGGAGACACGGGTCTCTCTCTCAGTGCAGAGGCCATGAAGATTAACCAGAACACTGTGCTGCAAGGACAGAGGGTGACCCTGGTGCCATACACTTCTGCGCACGTGCCCCGGTATGTGGTTCCTGTCCTCCTCTGGTACTCTGTGCTGTCTGGTTCACTTCTCTTTCTAAAGGGAATGTGGTGGTCAGAAAGGGTGTTGGCTGGAGAGCTGCAGGGCCCTCTTCCCCCAAGGAACCACACAGCAGAAAGAACACTCGTAGAAAGGCAATCAGTTTTGCCCTGTGTGCCCTGCAGCAGCATCCCTGGCAGGTCCGTCCCCTTTACCAGGTCTGCTGACAAAGAAAACTTCATCTGTGCCACTGTGTACCCACAGAAAGGGAAATACCTGTCTGAGTGAACCGCTGACAGTTTTCTTTTCGTTGATGTCTTTCCCTGATGGCAGTGGAAGAGCAAAACTTCAATGTGTAAAGCCAGATGGATGTTTGATAAATTAGAAGCAGGCGTGCAGGCAGTTTGTAAAGTGTTGGCCTGGCAGCTGCAGCCTCAGCACAAAATGCCAGTATTAGTCACTTTGTCAGTGCCCTCGAGATGCTGTATCCAATCTCAATTGGGATGAAATGCACCGGAACTCCATGCTCAGTACTTTTAAAAACATCGTTTACATCAGGCACTCTTCAAACTACAGGATGGACAAACTTGCTAAATTTCCATGGAGAACACCGATTCCTGTGTTAGATAAGGGAGAGGGGTTTGTGGATACTTTTAAGTTGCCATGAATGCCAGGCTAGATTTTCCAGAACCGGTCTATGACAGCCTGATCCTCAGAACATTTGCGGAAATCAGACTGTGATGCTGTAGCTCAGGCAGTGAGCTGGTTCTGGGTCTCATTGTCAGGTACCATGAGTGGATGCAGTCAGAAGAGCTGCAGCGCCTGACCGCCTCTGAACCCCTCAGCCTGGAGCAGGAGTATGAGATGCAGCGCAGCTGGCGGGATGACGCAGACAGTGAGGATCTTAAACATTTTCTAAGGGTGGGTGGGAGTGATGAGCAGGTCCCTTCTGTCCTGTAAAGGGCCCACGATGAGCTGAGAGTGCCCAGTGAGCGGGCTGTATTTGCTGAAGCAGACGGGACATGAGACCTTCTACAACAGTAGCTTTGAACTGGCTTTCTGTTTATAGCTGGTATATGCTCAGGGAAGTAGAGAACGTCCGGAGCTGCTGGTGTCCTTTTTATGTGTGCAGTTTTTCAAAGATAGCAGAGATTTACTTCCCACAGCATTATCTGCTGACTGCTGCACAGTCAACACTCACCAGGTCTGATCATCGTAAAAAGGTGGAAGGGGGTTGTATTTTTCCTTGAGAAATCGAATGACTTTATAATTACCTGGTTGAGGTGTGCTGACAGAATTAGTTCCCTGGCTCTCCTACAGCTAATGAATCACTGCCCATAAAAGCCTGGTAGAAATATAGTGAGCTGCAAAATACTGAGGCTGGCAAAGACCTCAGTCTGGAACATTTGTCTTAGCTGGCATTAAAAGCCTTACTAAAAGCAAAAATAATATGGACTAGGTGAATCACTAGTCTCAGTCTCTTGTGCACCAAACAATTCTTTGCCCAAACTTACTGCAGAGCGGGACAAGGCAGGGAGACCTCAGCCATGGGGTGAAAGTTTTCATGCTTCTTAAGTAGGCTCTTTCTGGTGTTCGTGTCTATGTCACCCCCACAACGGGTTTTTTAGAGTATTTCTTGTATTTCTAGGGGTGGGAGCAGGCACACTTGGCATGGGAGGCATAATTATTAGCTCTTCCTCACCATTAACGTGTGGAAGCTGTTGTTCCTTTGTCCATTGCATGCCTTTCATTTCATCCTTCAGTAATTTGTGAATAATTCTCAGCATGCCCTGACAAAAGCTGCTACGTTTTTGTTTTTCTCAGAGTGCACCTTCATTGTGCTGGACAGGGAGCGGTGGTCTGGGCAGGCGCGTGCAGAAGAGGACTGCATGGTGGGGGACGTGAATCTCTTCCTCACCGACGCTGAGGATCCAACTTTGGGCGAAATTGAAATTATGATTGCAGGTCAAGTTCTGCTTCATAGCTTGCACCTTTGCCGCTGGGGCTAAAGCCAGCTGCAGACAGATGTTACGTACAGCAGCTTTGTATTCTTATTGCTTTACCATGGCTATTCAGCCCAGATCAGCATCCTTTGCTGGTCCACCTCACAGTCTCTTCCGAAAAGTGTCCAGAATGGCTGATTTGTCTCATAACTGGATGTTGACTTCTGTGGCTCTCTCTTTCAGAGCCCAGCTACCGAGGCAGAGGGTTTGGCAAGGAGGCAACTCTGATGATGATGTCCTATGGTAAGGGTGGCTCAGTGCATGGGAACGGTAGTACAGTGGGGATATTCCCAGTGATACAGACAGGGTAGTAAAGGGTGCATCTGCCCCAGAAATTGGAATCCTGTGCTTTCATAGATGTAGCAGCTGAGCAGGTAATAGAAACGCTTTTCTTTCTGGTTTCTTTGGCAGGAGTAAAAAACCTGGGGATCAACAAATTTGAGGCTAAGATTGGTCAGGAAAATGAAGCCAGTATCTGCATGTTCAAAAAGCTTCATTTTAAGGAGGTGCGGTAGCAGCCCGTCTTCTACCCAGAGAACGTGAGTGGCGTTTGCCCGGTGGCCAGGATTGAGCTGCTTTTCCTCTGTTTGATACAGGTTGCTGTGAACAGCGTTTTCCAAGAGGTGACGCTGAGGTTGGATGTCAGTGACCAGGAGAGACGGTGGCTCCTGGAACAGACGAACCATGTGGAGGAGAAGAGCTATGTTGAACTGAAGCTGCCAGCCGGGGTGCTGGAGACCTGACAGACACATCCAGACACAGGCCTGGTTTCCAGGGACGAATTGGACGCTGTTGCGAGGTCTGGGTGTGGAGGACACTAGTGAGCCAAGCTGCACTTAACTGTTTTCATCTGTCTCCTTCGGGTACTTTGTCATCTTGTCAACTTCGCACCTTGTTGCATCAGCCAGGAATACTGCCTGAAATTTGGACCTGGAAAACAGCCACTAATTCACAGGCTTGACCAGGAATGACTGTAACCTTAACACACTGTTCCAGCAAAGCCTAAAATCACCAGCAGTTAATTGATTCCTGGTGTGACCAGTTTCTGAACAAGCAACACCCACTGTTCCTTCTTCCACTGCCCTTAGATCAGGATTCATCAGCTCGACAGAGGCAGTCTCAGCGTGCTGGTATCTCAGTCTGTTTTCTCTTGAATAAAAAAACTGATGAAAAAATCTGAGGTTTCCCCAGAGCTATGTGGAAGCAGTGTGGCTCAGCTGCTCACTTTGCCTGCTGAAAGGGCGGTTAGAAGTTGTAAAGGACAGCAGAGACTCTGAACCCTATTTTCTGGGATGCGGTGGGTTGCAGGGGGACACTGATGGGTCGTGAAAGTGAGCAAGTGAGCACAACCAAAGGGCAAGTACTGTTAACGTGATGAAAATTATTGATACCAGCCATCCAAGACTAGAGCAGAGCCTAACCGTGATCGCTGCTTAACAGGGGGAACTGGCAGCTGCAGGAGGCTGCTGAGACAAAATTCCTTGCTGAGTTTCAGGACCGTGCTTTGGCACGCTGCTGCCTGTTAAGAGTGTGGACCTGTAAACCTCAGGCCGTCAGTGAAGCGATGTTGCACTTCATTTTACCAGGCTGCTTTTATGAAAGCAAGGAGGGGGAGAACACAACTGAAAGGAGATACAGTAGCGATCCCTTTCTTCAAGAAGCTCAGGACTTGCTCTCCTGAGCCTGAAGGCTCCAATTGCTGCTCTCCAGTACGATGAATGGGGGAAAAAATATCTCTTACTGGGGACAGATATATTTAGGGCAGGAGTTGGCCAGCCGCACTCTGCTGTGATACAGTTGAGTTCTGTTGCTGAAGAGGCACTTGCCTGACTCCCACTGGACAGACCTTTTAATGCACTAGCTCAGCCTGACCTTCCCTGCCCTATGCAGCATGTTATCCACAGCAGGGAAGCTTGGTAAGAGGAGAGGACAGAAGGTAAAGGAGGATAACTGACGCTCCTGCATGTTTTCCCACTGTAATAGCAGCTAATTCTAGACCAGAAATTGTTTGTTGCAACTACAAAGTATCAGGTAATAGCTTTCAGATTTGCCCAGGGGCGTTTTTATCGGAGATTGGTAGACTGTGGAATTTTTAGTGTTGCTGTGCCTGTATTTTTAGGACCTGGGGGTTTTAGTTTTCCAATTTTAGTTCATTTAAATGCATTATTCCTGGGACTAATATTAAAACTAAGTGTGGGAACAGCGTATCATGGTATTTTAAACAACAAGTATTTAACGTGGATTTAGTTGTAGCAAAAGCTTTGTGTGGTAGTAAAGTGAAGAGTGGCTCTACTTCCAGCTGGGATTACCATGACGAGGGCTACTAATCCTCATGCTCTTCGTCACCTGCTGCAGGCAGGAATGGATTCTGTCCCCCAGAACAAGATTTGCAGAACCTGACGGGTGAACTGCTCCTTCCATGGAGCTTTTCACCCCTCTGCCAGAGAAGCAAGGTCAGACTAGCAGGAGAAATGTAGTTCAGGTGGGATTTGCTCCCCCCTAAAGTGGCCAAGGTGGGAAAAATAATTTCTTTTAACCCCTGCCAGGGCTGAGGCGGGCACAGTGAAACTGTGCAGCCCTCCCCGTCCCTGCTGCAGCTCCCCATGCCCGGCCGGTTGCTCTGGAGCCGATGAGCTCCCCGCCTGGCATCCCTGGTCCCCCAGCAACGCCAGCGCGCTCCCCCGCCTCCATGGGCGGCTGGGAAAAGCCTTCGCCCTGGCAACCCGAAACAAAGTTGGGTCTGTCCCAGAGCCACATCCCTGCCCCGGGCTGGGGAGGGGAAACCCGGCAGGGCTCAACCAGAGCTCCCACAGGGAACCAGTCCCCAGGCTGCTCTGACCAGGCAAAGAGCCAAAAGATGCTCCTGGGACTGGCCGGGTGCCCCCACTCCTGACCCATATGGGCAGCCCCAGCCCACGGCATGGCACGTTGTCCCAGGCAGGGACACCCTGCTGGGCCCAAGCGAGTGAGGGTGGAAAAGGAGGGGACAGGGGCTTACCTGCACGCAGCAGTGCTGCCGCAGAGGACGCGACTTTGGAGGATGAGGCAGGTTGAAGTGGGCTCCCCCAGCTTCCAGGGGGGAGTGACAGCCTGCACGTCCCCCGAAGAGCTGGTGGCACGTTGTCACTTGGGCATCATTTGAGCTGCAGACCTCTGTGACCACTCGTCTGCTCAGGTAGAGGGGCTTGTCTGGAGACTCGGGGTGCAAAACAACGGTGAGCAGAAGGGGAGGAAGCAAAGATGCTGGGCAGAGGCCGGGGCTGAGGGTCCGCAGCACACCACAGCCACTGCAGAGAGCACAGCCCTGCCTTGTCCCTGGGAAGCCACCATCCCACCCTCCCCGGTGCAGCTGTGGTGCCACCATTCCAGCCCTGCTGAGCCCCCCAGGCACAGCATGCCCCCACCCTCGCCTGCCGTGGCAGCAGGGCTTAGCTTGGCCGTGTATAAGCTGCCACACACAGGCTTAAAAATAGCCCTGGGAAGTGGGCAGGGTGGCAGAGCCCTGGGGACACCCTGACCCCACCATGCTGGGTCCCCAGTCCCTTCCAGCTGCAAGACCATCACCAACCCCGCGCTGAAACACCTCTCTGCCCTGCTTTCCCCTGCTTCGCTCCCCACACAGGGCCAAGGATCCATCAGTTTACAGGGACAAGCAACCTTCTCCCCACCAATCCCCCCTGCCTTCCCCCAGCCCAGGATGCAACCCTGGGGCTCGGGCTCACCCCAAAACCCCCCAGAGGGGCTGGGTGTAGATTTAGGCTGCCCCCAGCAGAGCTACCACCTTCCAACCAGGCCAGCAGACACAGATTAGAGCCTCACACCACACATACACACCCCCCCCCCCGCACTCCCCAGGGGATTAGAGCCCTTTAATCACCCCAAGGCATTAACCCTCCCCAGTCCCCCCAGCCTGTCCCCACTGGGTGCTGAGGGGACACCCAAAACAGCGCCTGTATCCCCCACCACTGGGAGCGTTACCTGCCTCTTCCCCCAGCCCCGGCAGTGTGGTGAGCCCCCAGCGAGCCCCCGCTCCCTCAGGCTTTGGAAGGATTTAGCCTTAAACCGGACACGTGAAGTCAGGAAGGTTTATTCCAGTAAACAGAATTTCTCTTGAGCTGGACAGTATGAATAACACCCGATCGCGAAACACAGAAACAAAACATCCACAGGAAGAATTTCCACAAAATACATTTTTTAAAAAAAAAAATAAAACAGTGCGATTGGAAAACTCTTATTCTGGAAAAAAAACCCAACAAACCCCAGAGTCTATTGAGAAGCTTTTAAATTAAACAGTGTTGGATTCAGACCCTGATCAGCTCTGTCTCCTGGAGCAAACAGGAGCAAAGGAGAAAATTATTGCTTGCTGCGCTGGCTCCAGACACCCTCTCCTCTCCCAGAATAGCCCTGGGGCAGGGTGCTGGGGGCTCCCCGCTACACCAGGCACCCGTGTCCCTCCTGGCACCTGCTGGGACCCGGGAGGTGAAGGGACAGGGTCATCGTGGACGGAGCTTGCCAGGTGGGGCTCAAACACCCCGGGGAGGAATCGCTGTGCTCGGGGGCCGGGCAGGTGGGGGTTGCTAAAATTTGCTAAAACAAGTTTTGCAGTTAAAGGGCAATTTTGGGGGGGTGTGGGGGGAGGCTCAAACAGAGGTGGGGTTTGGGGTTGGGGAAGAGCCAGGGAACAGCAGGGATCAGAAGTGTTGGGCGTTGGGCCACCCCAAATCCCCAACCCCCCCCCGAACCCCTGCTTGTGCTTACGGGGGTGTGCAGGGCTTCAAGGCAGGGCTGGAAGAGCACCCTGGGGATGGGCTCACAGTCAGGGGCAGCCCCCCAGCACCCCCCCGGCACTCTCTAGCCTAAAACCATTGCCCAGGACCCCGTCGGCAGGGGATGCCCACTGGCCACCGAGTCCCATTCCTCAGGTCAGGGTGGTGGGGAGCAGCCCGCATCCCCGCTGGGAGCCCATGGCAGGGAGGAGGGGGATGCAGGAGAGGTGGGTGCAAAGCCTGGGGGGGCGCAGTGGACCCTTGCCCCCACCCCAGGGCCTTCACAGGTTGCTGAACAGTTCGTTTTTCTTGCTCCAGTCCATCTGGGGTGCCCGCTTGCTGCTGCGCTTCTGGTGTGCCCGCTCCTTGGCCACTGCCAGCGGGATGTCAAGGTCCAGGATGGAGCCGGACGCTGAATGGCGCTTGTCACCCTCCTGTGTGTTGGGCTGGGGGGCAAGAGTCTGCATCAGCTCCACCATGCCCCCCGGCAGGGGCTCAGCCCAGACCCCACTTTCCAGCCACCGCCTCCCCCCGGTACCCCCAGCCCTACCTCGCTGTGGGTGTTGGTGGAGTCAGGGGACACAGCCAGTGGCCCGGGACTGGACGGGCTCTCGGACACTGAGTTGGACCGCAGCTCTCCACTGTTTTCCTTGGGGGGGGAGCAAGGAGTGAGTGTGAGCGGGGCAGCAACAGTTTGGGAACAGCCCCCAGAGCTGCAAGTCCCACCCAGGGGGCCACAAAATCCATCCTCCCCACACCTAATCCCCTGTGAGCTCCAGACTCATAAATACCTCCAGCGCCGCCCATCCAGGGCGGGCAGGGATTAAAGCCTGGCCTGACTGCCCTGGGGAGGAGGAGGAGGGTGGCTGCAGGGCTCGATGCTGCTTCCCTGCAGCATCATGAGGATGGAGGAGGAAGAGGAGGAGGAAGGGAGGCATTGCAGCCACCTCCATGACACTCAGCCCCACAGACAACCCCCTTCCTGGGGGGGCACCTGCTTATACGGCAGCCTGGGAGCACTGTGGCCCTTGGTGGCATCACCCACCCACGGGCAGGGGGGACACCTAAACAGGCAGGGTCCCTGCCTGGAGAGTGGCATAGATGGGATTAAATGCAAGATGAGGCGCTCTTACCTTCTCTATATCACCGTTGGCAACTGGTTCTGGCAAGGGACCTGCAGGGTGAGGACACAGGTGCTGGGTGAGGATGCATTTGCTCAATCGCCTCCTCCCTGCCCCCCCTCACCGGTGGGGCACAGCAGCGCCCAGTGCTCACCCAACTGTCCAATTTTTTAACCCATCCCTTGCAGCCAGCCCCGCAGCACGGGGGGACACTGCTGGGCACCCGGCACATCCCCGCGATGACAGCCACGACACAGACCCCACTGAGACCCTCCTCCCCGTTCTCCTGAGGGCCACAGTAACAGCAGGGAGGAGGCCACAGCTGAGCCGAGGCTGTGGAGGAGAGCGAAGGGCGGCTGCTGCCTGTTCGCTCCCCAAGCCATAAACCCTGCCAAAGTGCGACTCGGGGCCATAAACCTGCCTTCTCGCAGAGCCCACGTCAGCCCCACTGCCCCAGCACGGGGCCCTCAGCTGGGCAGGGAGATGACAAAGCTGGGAGACGGGAGACCTCCACCTCCCAGGGCTTGGGGACTGCCCCAACACTCCTAGGTTTGGTGACAAGGTGACACAGAGGCAGCAGACGTGGCACAACCCCCCCTCCCTGCAGCACAGCCCCCAGCCCACCTGCCAGGTGCTCCTCCGAGGGCACCACTTTGCACTTCTTGAAGAACTCATCCGTGAGGACATCCACCACCAGCAGCCTGGTCTCGTCACCGCCCGCCTTGATGGCTGCCACCACGTCGGCGTGCTGCTTGCCCTCCATGCACACCCCATTCACCTGCGGGCATGGCACCATGTCACCACTGGGGCCAGGGGACATCTGTCCCATGGGAGGTCCACGGAGGGGACGAGTACCATCCTTGGTACCAGTCGCAGCCCCAGCACAGCCACCCGACAGCCCCCACAGGTATCTGCAGCCTCGCAGGGATTAGTGGTGAAGCCAGCAATATCTCATTAAAAGCAGATTTTCCTTTTGAGTGATTAGCACAGGATCGCACAGGCAGAGCTGGCAGGGAACAGACCAGGGCTGGTGCAGGAGATGGGCAGCACGGGCAAGGTGAAAAGCCCTTGTGCCATGGCACGGTCCCCAGAGACTCCAGAACTGCCCCGAAAGAGGCAGCAGCCCCAACGCCCTGGAGAGCAGCGGGGTTGGAGCTCAGCCGGTCCTTGCCCTCGTGGGCTCACCATCCCTCTTGGCACAAACCCCGTCCCCACCCTGGTCAAGGCCAGCAGCAGGGCTTGGGGCCATCCTGCACCTTGTCCTCAGCCTGCCCCACCCCAGGGACACTCCTGCTCGGGGCAGGGGACTGCACCACCGCTGTTTAACCCACAGCCAGCTAATTAGTGCTCAGCCCCAGCCCTTTGGGGTGCTGCTCCCGCCGCCCGCATCCCTGGGTGGGGACTGGCAGGTCGGTGCAGGTCGGGCGGCTGCATCGTGAGTCACCGCCGGCGCCGGGGACAGCGTGCACCATCCCGGCAAAGGGCAGCTCCCTCCTGGGCACTGGGATGTGAGGGAGCACCAAGATTTTTGGTGATATGCCACCCCCAGCCCCCCCCCTGCTCCAGCATACCTCAATGATGCGGTCCTGGGGGGCCAGTCCCGACGCCTCCGCCGGTGAGTCGGGGTCGATGGCACGAATGTACTGCCCGGGGCGGCTCTTGTCACTGTGCAGGTTGAAGCCATAGCCATTGGGACCCTTCTTTATGTAGCATAGCCGAGGCCGCAGCTCCTCCTGCAACAGGGACAGCCCGTGGGAAAGGTGCTCCCGGAACCCCCAACACCCAGGGACAGAACAGGACCACCAGACGCCTGCTTGGGTGGCAGGGACACCCCCCTTGGGTGGCCGCCTGCACCCGCAAACAGCTTGAGTTGCGACACAGGGTGCCAAAACACCCTATGAACCCCAGGCTCTACTTAATCAATTAGGTGCAGGGCACAGTAATTGCAGCGAAACATTAAAGAAACATTATTATGTGTGTCCACGCTCTTCCTTTTGGGATCAGGATTGCAACTGCCACATGAAGGTGGAGGAGGAAACATAGCCCAGGCTGCTGGGAAACACCCCAACCCCACCTGGGAAGCCTTTGCTACCGGAGAAGTCTCAGCCACCGGTGCAGGTCCCCTCCATCACCCCCTTGCAAGCTGCAGCCCCCCTCCATGGCAAACCCAGCCATGGGACCAGTAGGATCCCCCGCCCCAAAGCACCCTGCAGCCGACGCAGGCAGGGAAGGGGCACACAGGGCTTGGGCAGGCAGCTGGGATGCGGGCGGAGCAGCCCTGATGCAGAAGCACACCCCGGCGCGACCCTCCATGATTGCAAAACTGAAACCAGCTTGACCAGAGTGGTGCGACGTGGGATGTTCACCTCTCCAGGAGGCAACACCCAGCTCATCTGCACCTGGTTTCAGCCTGACCTGCGGATCCACCAGCACCCGGAGACCAGGAACCCAACTGGGACGTCCATGGCCCTGCACCCGCCCCGCCCCGAGCCTATTAACAGCGCAATACCCCACCCCGCAGCAGCAGGGGAAGCAGGAGCATCCCCAGGAGTTTGGCAAATAGGAGCTGCCTTGGCTCACCCAGCAGGCAGTGGGATGCCCTGGGAAGCATCAGAGGAACCAGGCGAACCAACCGCCTGTACACAGCGTTGTCAGAACTGCTCCAACCCCAGCACCCAAACACCACTGCTACATATTTATATATAAAATGGTTTGATCCTGCCTCAACCACCAGCTCCTGGACTTTGGCAGGGCTCTCCCAGCACCCAAGCTGTGCTTGAGCTCCTGAAATATTCCTCACCAGGGGGTTTAATATTTATCGTGTCTTCCGAGATTGTTTGTTCTCCTTTGGTACCCATAGCATCACTGCAGGAATTTCCCCTACTGTATCCACACCGTGCTGCCCTTCACCCCTCGCACAGCATACTCCCTTCTCACCATGAAATCCCCTGTGCCCGCTGCCAGGAAAGCCTAGTTCCTGGGGTGCTGGCACAGGGTCTGTCAGGCGCCAGGGTGACGCAATGACAATCGCTAAGCCCAATACTACAATAAAACCCATCCTCTTGCACAACGCCTTCCTGCAGGGTCAAGGCCGGCACCCGCCCCGGCACCGCTCGCCAACACCCTGGGGAGGGAGGTGCACGCAGGCACCCAGCCCAGGCTGCCAGGGAGCGGAGGTGAGCACGGGACACCGCGGTGAGTACGGGACACCGCAGCACTGGCAGCCACCCAGCACCCGCTCTACCCATGGCTTGGCTGGGCAATGCCCAGTGCAACAGCCCACATCTGCACCCAAGGAGCTGGTGGTGTCTCCTCCGCAGACCGACAGTGGGTTCCCTGGCTGGCTGCAGGACTGTGACACCTCAACTTCACCCCACACACCCCTCAGTCCCCCCCCATGACAGAGGGCTGGGCTGTGGACTCTGCCCCCGTACCCGGGTGGCAGCAGGTTCATGGGGTGCCCAGGCTGCTGCGACTGCCCCCTCCACCCAGGCAGCAATCCCTAGCGAGGATGGGGACAGGGAAAACCCAAAACCAGGCCAAAAAGCAGGAGCTGGTGGAGCCTGGAGGAAGGCAGCACCTCCCCGGGTCCCTGCCCTGGCCCCGGGAAGGGAGTTCGGGCTCTGCGAGCACCCATGCTCCCGGTGCCCTTGGCAGCACCGTGGGGTTGCTCCATGCCGATAGCTCGGGACAAAGCCGGAGGGAGCACCCGTCAAGCGGCGCTGGCAGCGCTCCCGGGCAAGGAGGACGAGGGAGGACTTTGCTCCCATCCATACCAACAAAGCAGCGGCAGCCTGGGCTCCCCGAGACACCGGGGCCATGAATTCGGGGGGGCTGGGAGTCCTGCAGGATAGACAAATGCCTTGGGACAGGTCATGGCAGCGAGGAAAACACCAAGCCCTCAAGGGCGGCCGGCGAAGGCAGGAGCACCCAGTGCGAGGGCAGCCCGGCTGAGCCGTGACCTGGCCCCCCCAGCAACCCCCAGCCAGCAGCTGGCAGCTCCTCCAGCCCAGTGTGCCAGGCCGCCTTCGCCCTCCCCAAATCCCTCATGCCAGCAGAAACCCTGCAGGCAGCCACCCTTCTGCCTCTCTGAGAGAAAAAATAAATACAAAGATAAAATAAAATATCCTCCAGCGGCTGTATCCTGCCCCTCCATGGGGCAAGCACCCCGCGGGGGCATCCCTCCAGCCCCAAAGTCCCCCTGGCCAGAAGGGACCCAAGATGAGAGGGTTTGGAGTCCATACCCAGGATGCGGAGCCGGGAGCGGGACAGCAGAACGGAAACATCCCTAATTTCTATAAGCTTTTGCGTCCTCTCCTCCAACGCCAGCCGCCCTCCCACTGTGCTGGGGCATGGATTAGCCAGCAGAGCCTTGTTAGGAGCAATTACAACCTCCGGTGGGGAGGGTGGTGGGGGAAGCTGGACTCAGCTCCCAGCACGGACATCCCGTGTCACCCCTCTTCTCTGCACCTGTGGGTGGCAGAGGGACATCTCCTGCCCGCAGAGATGCCCACTTGGGATGGGGAGCTCAGTGGCATCGCATCACTATTCCTGCCCTGGAACAGGACTTGGGGCACCTCCAGGAGTGTGCCAGCCCATCCCTCCCCAGCACCTTCGGCCACCCAGCAGGACCAGCATCCCCAGGGACCCCAACTGCACGGTGTGCCAAGACCCTCTCCCCATCTCCCAGCCCCCAACGGCAATTTCAGGACAGCTTTTCAAGCCCCAATCCCAGAAAACTCCCCGCAGCCCTACAAGTAACAACAAGCCTGTCGGCAGCGGCATTCCCAGTTACTCAAAGAGAAACACAACGGCTCCGAGGACACCCGGGCCAGCAAATTCACACGGGTCCTGAAATCTGGCGCACGCATTCAGGCTTTATACAAAGGGGATGCAAAGCAGCCTCCTCGCAGCATCCCCGTCACGTCCCGTTTGACTGGAGCTGCTTTTCATGCAGCTGCCTAGAGAGGAAATTTAATTCATTTCCTAATTAGACACCAGCTATCCCCAGTGCAAAAGCTCCCAAATCGGGGGAGGGTGGGGGTCTGCTCCTTGTTGTACCCCAAAACCCACCCCTGCGAGGCTCACACGGGTTTTACCGGGAGGGATGAGCGTTGCTGGAAAGGAGGGCTCTAATTTAGCACTAAATTTGCAAGAGGGAAGCCCGGGGCCGGCAGGAAAAGCCTTGCCCTGGTGAAAGCAGCCCCAGCCCGTGCCAGGGTGCTGGGCTGGCAGCCGCCGGCGCTGCTCTAACGCCGTGTGGTTTGCGTGAAACTTTCTCAAGACACTCCCGAGGAGCAGCTGAAGCGTCCGGAAATGCAGGCCGGGGGGGAAATGAGCTGTCAGGGCTCGCAGCCGAGCGCTGGGGACAGTCCCCATGGCGCAGGGCCCCCGGAAGCGGGGGTGGCACCGGGGGTGTAAAACTGTCACCTTGCTGGCCCAGCGCTGCAGAAGAGGGATCAGCTCCCCGGGTGCCTCCAGGAAGGCTCAAAACCTCCACCACAGCATCAGGGGGATTTGCACACCCAGGGTTTTACAGGAATGAGAAGGGAGCCCATGACGATCCCCCCCAAAACCTCCCTAGCGCATGCCAAGCCCCGGGAGCCACAGGGGTGTCCGAGCCCCCTGGTACAGGGTGTTCCTGATCCTGCAGGATTCCAGCGGGGTTTGGAAAGAGGTTGGATCCTGCTGGAAGGTGGGAGATGTGAAACCTTCGCTCGGTTGTGGGCAGGGTGGGGGTGCTGCTGGCCAGCTCTCCCAGCAAGCGACTGTCTCCAGGCTCGTTAAGCAAATAAAGGCAAGTCCAACCCGGTAAAGCAAACAGAAACTCTGACACATGCAAACCTCCCGCTCCCCACCACAGGGATCCTGAGTGAATCCCACCAACCTGCAGGCTGGGACGGGGCTGCACGGGAGTGGAGTGACAGGGACCGGCTGCCCGCCAGCAGCCAGAGAACAGGCACGCCAGTGTGTTCCTGGCTCGCCGGAGAGAAATCCCTTTCTGCTCACTCTGGCTTGGCTCGGCATCCCGCCCGGCATCTTCCCATCCCACTTGGTGGGCGCCCGGCTGGGGCGATGTCTCCAAACCCACTCGCCTTTGCTCTCCTGCCCTGCCCCCAACCGCAAGATTTCCTGCTACCTGTTGAGAAACCGTCCGGGGCCGTGCGGCAATGTCACCCCATGTCACCCGCGTCACCCACTTCCTGCTCCTGTGTAGAGAGAAACCGCCCGCGGTAACTCTGTACAAGCTGCACCCCAAGATTGTGGGGCATCTCCAGCTTCCCAGGCTCTTGACATCGCTCTGGCCGGCACAGCCTCTGCCAGCAGGCAGCGACCCTGCAGTATGTCGGGGCCCGGTCCCTCTTGGGGACCACACGTCCTCAGCCCCCCCCAAGCCTGGCAGGGGACTCACCTGAGCTGCGTTAACTACATCCCTTTTATTTTTTCCAGCCCATGGAGAGATCTGGAAGTGGAAAGCACAGCACAGATGGTGTTGCTGCCCCGAGGGAGTGCTGGCACCATAACATACAAGAGGGCAGGCACGCTCCCCGCCACGCAGGGCAACTCTGCAGCCCAGCACGGGGCCAGAGCCGAGGGACCAGGGATGCCACAGGGGACAGCGAGCAAGCAGGGCAGGGACAGGGGCATAGCCTGGTTGTTCCCACCTGAACAACCCCACCAGGAAAGTGCTGGAGCAGTGCTTTACCTGGGCAGGGATGAGGCCAGTGCCCTACAGTGGATCAGCCCAACTGGGGGCAGTGGGCAGCCAGCACTGGGCTAAGTCCAACAGGAGACAACTAATAAAAACACCTGATCCTCAGCAAAACCCTGCATGACAACAGCTCAGCAAGGCACCAAAGTCCGCCTGGAGCTCAGCGTCAGCACTGGGAAGGCCCCACGGCACCAACCCTCAACCAGCACCAGGAACTGGGGCTCAGCCCATCCCACTGGTCATCACCATGGCTGGTCTTTGGGAACAGGTCATATGAGCTCGCCAGAAAGTCCCCCACCCCGGGGACACCAGGTGCCTCCTTTCCAAGACCACCATCCTCATCTCTGTCGTAACAACATACATACATTTTTGCTGGGTAAACAAAAAGCAGTATTATCTCCAGCAGCCCAAAGCGTCTCTTAGGAACTGCTCCAGGCAGGAAAGGTCAGCTACTTCTCAGATCCTCACCTTTCTACATCACTTTGTTTGTGCAACCACCAACTCCCACGCGCCGCTTAAGGCCGACATTCCTGAATGAGTAAGTGTCTGTACACGGGGACAGACTGATGGGATCGATCCCCACAGCCCAGGAAGGGCTCCACCATCTCCACTCCACAGCAGACACCAGACACACTCAGGGCACCGAGTGACTGCCACCAACGCCTGCAATCACAGCCCCTAAAAAACACCCTCTGCCACAGCTTTTTTGCTGTATTTTGGAGCCGGTTAATGCCAGCCGCCTTCAGCCCGGCCCAGGGCTGGGCTGAAGCTCACTCCCTTCACTCCCTGTTGCTTTTCTCACCCCGTTTTACCGGCCCTGCAGCACAAGGAGGGCCCGAAGGGCTCTGGGACACGACGGGCTGCTCAGTTACAGGTCCAAACAGCCCCGTGCACCCACCTGCCCCTGCTTGCCACCCAACACAGCTGGTAAAGTATTAAGTAAAAAAAAAAAAAAAAAAAAAATTAAAATAAAAAAGGAAATGCAACAGGGCGAGGCAGGGCCCGGTGTTCCTGTGGAGCTGTGTTTAAAGCAAAGCAAAAAAGAAAGAACCAAGAATGAAACCGCACAGGGCGCCCGGGGGAGGCCAGGGAGACGCGGCGGCGGCGGCTGCTGCTGCCGCTCGCCCGGCTGGAAGGCGACGGCGACTGGGAGGTCCCACTCCCCCGGACACCCCCCTTTCTCCCCAAAAACTTTTTATCGCCCCAGCCGCCCCCGGCCGCCCACTTACCCGCTGGCCGCCGCCGCTGGGCTCCCGCACCGTGGGCTCCACCGGCTCCGGGGCCTCCTGCCCGCCGCCCACGGGGGGCTCTGTCCCCGTCCCGCCCCGCTTCTGCAGCTGCTCGTCGGCCACCGGGTCCACAACGAGGAGGCTGACGACACCGGCGGCGGCGCGGATGCGTTCCACCACCTGCTGGTGGCTCTCCCGCTCCACGTTCTCACCGTCCACCTCCAGCAGCCGGTCCCCGGCCCGCAGCCCCGAGCGCTCGGCGGGGGAGCCCGCCTCCACCAGCCGGATGAACTGGCCCGGCTTGCCCTTCTCGCCGTGCAGGTGGAAGCCGTAGCCGTCCGGCCCCCGCTCCAGGCGGCAGAGCCGCGCCGCGGTGGCCCCGCCGCTGCTCATGGCGCGAGCGGCGACGACTTCCCCACACCCCGTCCCCACCACCCGCGCCTCTGCGCTACCGCCCCCCGACAGCCCCTTTTATACTCGGGGCGGGGCGTGGGGCGCGGCGCCGCCAATCGGAGAGCGGGGCGGGACGAGACACGCCAAATAAGGAACTCAAAGGGGAGTTGTTAAGCAAGCGTAGGGGGTGTGGTTATGCAAATAAACAAAAGGGCGGGGCGTATGCAAATATCATCTCCCCCCGCGGGCCGTCCCGGTCGCGGTGCCGGGGTCCTGCCGCCGCCGGCCGTGGGGCCTGATCGCTCCCCCGTGAGGCCGGAATGCTCCCCCGAACCATCTCCCTCTCTTCCCGTTGAGCCCACCGCCTCGTGACCCGGCTCTGCCTCCCCCTGGGATCACCGCAGGCCGCCCCGACGGCGGCTGGAGACCGGCAGGGTGCTCCCCGCTGCGCCCGGGGCACGTCCCCGGTGCACACCTCGGCCCCTCGGAGCCCCGTCCTCCCCGTCCCCTCGCCTGGTCCTCGAAGGCCGCCCCTGCTGCCGTCCCCAACGCTGCTCTGAGGCGGAGGGCTGGAGGGGTGCTCGGAGCTTCAAAAGTGAAATAAAAACCCCAAAATGAAACTGCGTGGGAAGGCGGCACGGGAGGCCGCGCTCGCCGGTACCCAGCTGTGCAGCGGAAATGAGAGAGCAGCCCCGCTCCCCCGAGCAGCTCTTAGCCCCCACTCAGCACCCTGGAGCTGGGGGACCCGAGGGTGGGGAGATGGGGGAAACCCCGGGGGGATTTGCTCTGCCCGGCCCCGTGGTGCTCTGCTTGCAGTCTCGGAAGCGAAAGTGGCTGCAGGGGGTTATGAGAGTGTGAGATCCTGGAGTTTCGGGTCAGCCAGGGCATAGCAAGGCAGCAGCAAGCCTGGGCTGCTCCGGCACTGCAGCAGGGCTGCTGATACCAGGCAGTGCTGGCCCCTGGGATAGTTCCAGGAAGGGTGGCACAGAGGTACCATTGGTGTCTCTCAGTGCCGGGCTTCAGGGCCTGGCTGAAGTTCAGGCTGGCCAAAGGTCCTCAGGGCAGCTGGGATCACGTTTAAACGTGCTGCAGCCGTGCGAGCGAGGAGGTGATGGCAGCTCCCGGGGGCGCTCTGCATCAAACCCCTGCTGCAGGGACCCCGGCAGCCGAGAGACCCCCCCCTGCATGGTGGGGGGTGGCCATGCTCCAGCTCCGTGGGGCCGCGTGGGGAGGGGAGGGTGGGCTCATTTGTTTCCTCCACTCAGCTGAGCATTCACCCGCGGCTGCTCGGCCCTGAGAAAGGCGGCGGAGAGGAATCCCACGGCGGCCAGCGGCAGATGCCTGCAGAGAGGAAAACCAGGGCAAGCGTGTTGCGGTACGGCCCCAGGACGGGGGGGGGTCCATCGCCTGCAGCATAAACGTGGCACAGCCCTCCCCTTGGCAAGGCGGTTGTGAGCGGCACGGCCCCACAAACGTGTGTGTTTGTGGGGGAGACGGAGAGGGACACTTTTAGGGAATGCTGCCCTAAGTCAGGAAACAAAACCCATCTCTAAGAGGGCTGGTTTGAGCACAGGACCGCGATAAGGAAGAAAAGTGGCAGCAAAGGAAACAGCTGGAGCTGCCTTTTGGGTCCAGCAGAGCCCGGCAGCGCCTGCGGGATGGCAGGGTGCAGGCAGCACCCTTGCACCCCAGCTGCCTCCTCCTGCCAGGGCCCTTTGCAGCTTAGCCTGACGTTAAGGGAGCTCAGGCTGGAGGGGGGAGAAAGCAGAAAAGAGCCAACGTCTGTTTGTGTTGAAGCCATCCAGCATTTTTTTGCAGACATCAGCCAAGCGGCAGCAGCAATGCCATTGGTGGGAAGACAGAGTTATTTGGGGAATGCTGGACTCCGCACCATGAGAACAGCAGGGGAGGAGGTTGGTTTTAATTTAACAGGCCATGTTTACTCATCTCCTCTCACCTTTGGACTGTCTGAAATGTGCAACGAAAGCCCCAGCTGGGAGGAAGGGGCTGTGGGTGCTTCCCCCTCCCCACAGCTGCTCCTGGGACGCCCCCAGTCCCGCTGCTCTGCAGCGCCCGGGCGCAGCAGCCTCCCACGTCGCAGACCCGGGGCAGGGATTTCTCACGCAATAAAAAACCAGGCGGATGCAAAGCCTCGAAAATACCCAGCTTTAATGTGTAAACTTGCAAAGAGAGACCTGGGAGCAGAGCAGAGGCGAAGGGGGCAGCGGGGCCGGTGAGAGATGAGCAGCTCAGGCGCAGGGCCAGGCAAGATGCTGTAGGGGACGGATGTGCCGGACAGTCCCCAACTCCTACGTGCAGCAGCGCCATGCCCTCCGCATCAGCTCTTCAGCTACGTAACCAAATATCCACCACCTCACCACCCTCGGTAGTGCTCGGGGGAGCTGGCAGTGTGCCGGGGGGGTCAGCAGGGCCAGGCTGAGCACCGGGGATGTGCAGCAACGTGGGGCTCAAGCCTTGCACCCTGTGCCTCGCCGGTGCCCAACGTAGCAGCGTTTGCTGGCTGAAGCATCTCAGGCATCTGCTTTCCAGAGAGTGGGTTTCAGCTGCTATTTGCCAGTGGCAGGAAGAAACTGTTGCATTACATGTGCAGCGAAGGGAGAGAAACCCAGCCCGCCCTGGCACCCGGCAGGCACAGCAGCCCCAGCTACCGCGGGCACCTCCACCCCACCAGCTCCAATCTGCACGAGGCCGGAGATGGTTTTGTCTGGAGGAATTGAAAAGAAAAAGTCTTTTCTAGGTTAAAAAAAAAAAAAGAAAAAAAAGTCTTCAACTCCTGTGGCTACAAGAGGGGGGAAACAAAGGTTTTTACAAATTGCCCTGTGTGTTAGGATTGCCCCAAGCATCACTCGGGCACTCCCAGGGGAGCTTTATTTCTCACGCCAGCCGCAGGGGAAGGGAGCAGGCTTGGCCAAATGCTTCCCCATCCCGGCCATTCCCTCTGGCAGAACTGGGACACAGCGGGGACGTTGCTGCCCTCATGGCAGCAGGAGGATAAAAGCCGACAGCAGCAACCACAGCAGCAAGGAGCCACGGCCGAGCGTGGGCACTGGCTGCACCCGGGCATGGGGCAGCTTGCGGGGCAGAGCTGAGGATCCCTGGAGGGAAACCAGAGTCCAGCAGCTCCGGAAAGGCATGGGGCTGGATTGAGCCCTTCCAGCCAAACGAGAGCAGTGCTGAGAGCTGGGATGGCTGCAGGGGAGGAGGGGGCCAGGGGCTGCATGGGGGCCTTCCATGGCACACACACGTCCCCTGAGGCCACTCCAAGTGGCCCTCAGCTAGGCGCGGGGCCATATTCTGCATCCTGCTAGGGTGATGGAGGCATCACCTGCTAGGGTGATGGAGGCCAGGTTGGCAGCCACCACAGCGCAGTTATTCCCCCAGTGGCACACAGTAAGCTCCAGGCATTGCCTCGCAGGGCAGCAGGATCCGGCTCCGGGGTGCTGGTGTGGGGGCGATGGCTCTCCTTGTGCAGGCTTCGCTCTGCCGTATTGTCCTGTCCATGTTTGGCTCGTCAGAGCCTGGTTCCCTCGGGTGCTCGAGGGCAGGATTGGGCCCCAGCTCTGCCTCCCGCCTGCCTGCGCCCCTGGGGCTGCCGGCTCCTCCTGGCCACTCTCAGGCGAAGGCACAGCAGCTGGATTTCTTCTTCTGCGACTCGATGTAGTCATGGATCTGGAAGCGGGGCTCATCCGACGGCTGTACCGCGCGCTGCTTCAGCTCCCTGGGGTGGTGGGGCTGTGTTATCCGCCCCTGCCCGCTCCAGTGCCGGTGCAGGAGGCGGTGGGGCTGCAGGGGATACTTCCCTTGCCCGGGTCCCCCAGGTACTCACTTGGCAATGGCCAGGAAGGCCAGCTCCACGTTCATGCCTGTCTTGGCACTCGTCTCCATGAAAGGCACACCATACTCCTGCAAAGACAGCACAACCCCATCAGTGCCAGCCCCAAAATGCCCTCCTGTCCCTCCGAATTGTCCCTGTCACCCAGCTGAGGCTTTGGGACAAGGTACCATCCCCTCCCTGCCTTGTCCCAGGTTTTGTGTGCAAGCAGCTGCCACGCCACCCGTGCTAGAGCCAGGCACATCTGGGCACCCATCAGAGGGGATGGCATGGATGCATGGGGACCCTGAGTGACAGGCAATTGTCTGGGGAGGCTGCAGCCCGCCATAGCTCACCCTGGCCAGCGATGCTCCATCCTCCGTCCTCACAACCCTCTCACTGCTCACGTCAGCCTGCCAAGGGAAGGAAAATGTCATCGCATACCAGGGCTAGCTGGCACCCCGGGGGCATGTGGCAAGCAGGCAGCGTGGGGTGCGCAGGGGGCTGCCAGGAACTGGGGGCATCAGGGACCCAGGAACATCCAGTGCCCAGAGGAGAATCCGAGAGCAGTTGAGCATCTGACACCCGGTGGCATCAAGGATGTGGGGGGCCAACTGGGACATGGGGACCTGGAGCAGCATCCAGCACCTTGAGGCATCCAGGACCCAGGGAGGCTTCTGGTACCCTGCTGGGCACCGAGTACACAGCATCATCCAGGATCCAGGGGGCATCCAGTCCCAGGGGAAAATCCAGTACCCAGTTGGGCATTGGGCACCCGGCAGCATCTGGGGTCACCGGAGAGAATCTGGGACCTGGCTGGGCATCTGGGACTTGGGGCTATCTTAGATCTGGGGGTGCATCCAGGACCGGGTGGGCATCCCATGTCCAGCAGCATCCCATACCGGCAGCACCCCCTGCGGGAGCCTCAGCCTCCTGCTGCCCCCTACTGGCTGCCGGGGACAACGGTCGCCCCGGCCCCCCCAAACCTCTGGGGTCACCTCTGGGCCTGACTGAGCCCAGGAAGCAGCAGAGCCGGGTGAAGGGTGCAGGCAGGGTGCTCCAGCAGGCAGAGCACCCACTGAGTCCCACCCCTCCACAACCCAGGGGATGGCAAGGGCAGGGTGGGCACAGCACAGCACAGGACGCTGTGGGGTGAAGGGGGACCCTGCACGCACCTTATTGCCCAGCAGCATGATGACCACGTCCTTCTGGGCGTACTCGTGGATCTCCGTCAGCCAGGCCTGTGGGACAGTGGGGCTGGGTTGGGGTGAGTGGTACCCCCGTCCCTCCCCTCTCAGCCCTGGCACTCCTCCACGAGGATGGGGAAAACTAAATTTTTTTGGGCATCATTCCAGCATCACAGCCGAACAGTCCTGAAAACGCCCTGTCTCCTGGCTACAGCCCAAGCCTAGACATAGTTCACGTCCATCCCAAACCACGTTTTCTCCCTCCAGCCATTTACCACGTCCTTAAACAAAACTCACCCAGCCGTGCAGCGCCCAGCCAGGCGTCCTGGGGACGAGCTCCCAGCTGGCTCGGTCTGGCTGAAACAGCCAGTGCTTACGTGTAAAACAGGCTTCAAACTGCCCCAAACACCCAGCAAGCCACGCAGGGCACCCCCGACCCCAGTCCCCAGGGAGAAACACGCTCCTGACCGACGGCGGGGACTCACGCGGATGTTGTCGAAGGACATCTTGCTGGTGATATCATAGAGCAGGAGCAGGGCTGGAAGGAAAGAGGCAGAGGCATTGCCCCACTGCAGGGATGGGCTGCGGATGGTTTCCCCCGTCCCTGACGGACCCCAAACCCACCTTGGGCATCCCTGTAGTAGGCGTGGGTGACGCTGCGGAAACGCTCCTGTCCTGCCGTGTCCCAGATCTGCCGAGAAGCCGCCCCGGTGAGAGCGGGGAGGGGAAACCCCCTGGCTGGGGATGCCCCCGTGGCTCCCAACCCCACCGGACCACCGCGCTCAGCCTGGGGAGGGTTTCCAGCAACCTGGCTGGGAATTGCTCACCCCCTCCCAAAGCTCACCTGCAACTTCACCTTCACACCGTCCACGGCCACCACTTTGTTCTGCAGGAGAGAAGGAGACCACGTCCATCAGCCCAAAGCACACTTTGGTGTGGGTGCCGGCCAGCCCCTGTGTGGAGCCGGCTGTGCCCCAGCCCCTCGGCTGCTCTCCCCCAGCCAGCGGGATGAAGCCAGGCTGCCCACGGGGCTGGATGTTGAAGCCTCATTGCTTCAACCCCAGTGCTGGGGGGGCTGCGATGCTGCGTGGTGGCTACAGGGACATCCCAGAGCAGCATCCCCCCCATGCCAGGGTGGAAAATGGCAGAATCAGGCCCTGGTGGAGACAGGACAGCAAGATCCCAGCCTGCTTTGGAGCCGGTGCCTCGCTCATCTCCTACAGCCAGCACTGCTGTCCTGTGGCTCGCAACTCCCCTAATAAGCTGGCTAAAGATGCGGGCTCTCCCACAAAGCCCGGGGACACCGACCCGCTCTGGCTTGCGCCAGGTAGCCCTGGGCTTGCAGCAGCCCCTGCCCACGTGGCCAGGGGAAGTTCGGCAGAGCCGGGGAAGTGGGGAGGTTTTGCATGAACTACATGCAAATGTGCATCTATTAATAACATCTTGGCATGCTTTTTTGTTTGCCTGCCATAAAGCCCTGACCTTTTGCCAGGATTCCTTTGCTCCATGTGCCAAAGGAACCACCGCTGCCCTAAAAATTTGGGCTATTTGCAGAAATTAAGGCTTTTGGGTGCTGCAAGCTGCCTGGGGATGCTCAGCAGGTGATGCGGGGTGTCCAGCTCAGGTTTTCTTGCTGGTGGGAGCTTTGCTTGACCCTTAAAGGTGGTTGCACACACTGAGCTGAGGTTGCAGGTAGCACACAGGTTTACCCAGCATGGCAGGAGGAAATCTCCTGGGCCATAGTGGTTTACAGCCAGGCAGCCGGGCTGGGACTGGGGAAGGGAAGAGGAATTTTCAAGTGAGTGAGGAAGGCAGTTATCAGGGCTCCAAGCAATTGCTGTACCCAACTCAGAAGCTCAGGGACTTCTCTCCAGAGGCCAGAAGAAAGAAAAACAGGAGTTACTAAAGGGCTATTTTAAGCCTCTTAAAGAATTGTACTTGGAGGGATGAATCTGGAAAGAGAAGACCCCTATAAATAATTTCCTTGCCTGGAATTGTTTGAAATGGAAATTCAGGCCATGCGAAGATGACAAAAACTGAGAAAATGGGTTGAATAAAACAAAAACATGCCCTAGAAGACTGGAAATTACCTACCATGGGCTGCTGGAGGGGACACCTGCACAAGGTAGAGCAGGTATGTACGAGCTGGCAACACCCCTGGGGCCACCATCGCTGAGCCCAGCAGTGGGACATGGCAGATTTTCCTTCTTTCATGATTTTATTGGAAGGACAGGCCACAAGACCCCTCCAAAGCAAACCCACAGCCCTCTCCCCCAGCCCTGGTTCACCAACGACCCCCCAGCTCCCCCCTGCAAGCCAAGAGCAGCCCAGGCAGCAAAGGCGGCAGAAAAGCAGAGCCGCGGCCGCTGCAGAGGCAGAGGAAGCGCCGACCGCACTCGACACGTGTCGGCAGCCGTGGGCAGAGCCCTGCCTGGGGACATCCCCGTGACTTCCAGCCTGATGAAACGCCGCTCTGCCCTGTGCTGCAAACAGCTCTGCCTGCCCGTGCATCCCCAGAGAGACCCCGCAGCTGAAATTTCGGTGAACAGAGAGCAGCAGGAGGGTTTAAATGGGATCCAGTGACCTTAACAACTCCTCGTCAGCCAGTTTCACCCCTTTCAAGGCACAAAATTACAGCAACCAGTGTTTGTCCCCGCCAGCCGTTGGCCTCAGCCCGCACAGTGGAGCATGCTGGCCATCCACCGCACGCACCCAGCCCACGCACCCAGCTGGGATGAGCTAAACCAAGGCTTTTTGCTGATTTAAATGCAAGAGGTGACATCCCCAGTGGGCTCTTCTGTCTGCTATTGCTCTCCCAGGGAGAGGTGGAAGGGTTTCAGCAAGTGCCTGCAGCTGGTTGGGAGATTATTTGGGGTGCGGAGGCTGGAAACCCCTATCGCCCCTTCCCTGCACCTCGTCCTGGCCAAGGTGTGGGTCAGGGCAGGCGAGGGGCCGGCAGCTGTGGTGGTCTCACCCGGAAATCTATGCCCACGGTGGCTATGAACGTCCCGGAGAGAAAGGCCCCGTCTTTGAACTGGAGCAGGAAGCAGGTTTTCCCCACGCCCGAGTCTCCAAGTAACATCACCTGCAAGATGGGCGCAGGGAGAGGTGTCAGCAGGACAGGGAGGGGGGCAGCATCCCTGGGTGGTGCTGAGCCCCCCCCACCAATTCCCTCTGTTTCTTTCCCTGGGGCTGGTCCTGGAGGGTCTGGGGAGCCCCATGAGGGCTGGGGGTGGGATGAGACCCCCGAGGGCACAGCCAAGCGATGCCGCAGGGCAGCGGAGCAGCCCCCAGCCACAGGAGAGGGGGAGAGCAGAACAGGAGAGCTGGTGGGAAAGCAGGTGCCTTGGCAAGAAGAGATGGCTCCTGGCCGACTCCCAGCCCAGGAGGCTCCTGGGGAACCAGCCGCAGCTCCAGGACATGTGGAGCCACCTCCGCCCACATTTTGCCCCCGGCCTGGGTGTGTCCAGCCCAAGGGCTGATGCATGGCTTGGGCAAACCCCGCCGTGTCCGGGACTCTCGCCCTGTCGGTGCCCAGGGCCCTGCCTGCTGCAGACACCAAAGCAAATATGGTGCCTTTTCCCCTCCTGCTAAGCAAACAGGCTTAGCCCAGGCTCCCCAGCCACCCTGGCACCGCCGGACCTGGGCAGGCAGCAGCCAGGACCAATGCTGGTCTTGGAAAGCACAGCCTTACCCGACACCCTGATGCTGGGATCTCCTCCCTCCTTGCCAGCAGCAGTCCTTTACTGCCCGGAAATAATTAACCTGACGCTGACTGCATCTACCCGTTGCCTAAAAATGGCAGTGAACAGGACTCCAGCAAGAAGGTCCATCCCCGCAAGCCCACCCTGCCGGGATGCTGGAGCCTGTAAAGCAAACCCCCACAGCCCAGCTGTCCCTGGGCAGGGTGAACGCCGTGAGCCCCATGGCCACCCTCCACAGGGATGGCACAGCAAACGCCCTGTGGGCCAGCACAGCCAGAACTGGGGGCTGGAACTCCTGCCAGTTCACGCTTTGCTCGTCAAATCCTCCCCCAGGACACCCCTGCCCAGCCCAGGCTGGGAACACCACCCAGTTCTGCCACCACCTCGCTCCAGAGCAAGCTGGCAACTGATTTCCTCCCTCTAACACAAAAATCTCCCTCCAGTGTCAGATGTTGAAAGGAGTCAGAGCAGAGATGATAAAGGGGAGGGAATAAAATCAGTTTCGGGAAGGTGGCAGCACACGGGACTGCTTGGGAGCCGGCTCAGCAAGGCGGGGGGAGGTCTCAGGGCTGGCACCATCAGCGCTGGACTCAGCCTGGGGCCGCGTATGAAATTTTTCGGGTAAAAAGTTCATCTACCCTGTGCATCCCCTGCGCTGCTGGGGAAAGGAGGGAGCTTCCCCGGGGCAATCCTCGGCCAAGCTGGGCTGGGGAAGACGGGGGCACTCGGAGAGGACGGTTCCCACCCCGATATCTGGAAGGGGCGCGGGGGTGTTTGCAGTGTGGGGGACTGCAGGCTGGGTGTGGGGCCCTGGGCTGGCTCGGGTCTGGGGCACACACCTGCCCCCCTCCCCAGTGCCCTTGGGCTGCAGTGACAGGCTGGATGGGGTCTTGCTTTCCCTGTCCTGTATCATGGGGGGCACCGCTGTCCCGGCTGGCAGGAGCCCCCCTTGCCTGGAGAAGGGCAGGGCGGGCTTTCAGATGGCAGAGCTTGGCCGTGCCCCCCCACCCTCCAGGAATTCCCACTGCCCACCAAGACAAGAGCCCTGAAAGCCCTATTCCTGCAGCTGGGCCACCGGGACCGGGACCCCCATTGCCACTTCGGGGCAGGGACACACCCGGGACAAAGACCTGCCCCCCCGCCCCTGGAGCAGGGACCCCCCCCAACCCCGGGGCAAGGGCGGTCAGGGCTGGGGGGGGGCTCCGCTGGGACCACCGCCTCCTCCCCCTTCCCCTTCCCCGGCCCGCAGCCGCTTCCTGGGCGCGATCGCAGCAGCGGAGGAAGCGAGCGGCCCCGGCCCCCGCCCCCCCCCCGGATCCCTCCCGGTCTCCCCCGGGCTGGGGGGCGACCCCAACCTCCACCTGCAGCGGGGCTGGGGGCGTCCATCCCTGCTCCGCACCCCGCGCCGCCTCCCACCTTGCCGGCCAGCTCGTAGTCCTGGGGCAGCGCCGGAGGGACCCTGCTGCCCGCCGGGGTATCCCCGCTCCCCGCCGGGGGGGTCCCGCTCCCCGCCGCCCCGCCGGGGCCGCTCATGATGCTTCCGAGCGGAGCCGCCGAGAAGCGGCGCCGCGGGGCCAGCGGGAGTCACGGCCCCACCCGGCCCGCCTTCCTCCTCCTCTTCCTCCTCCTCCCCGGCCAATGCCACCCACAAGGCTGTGCCCCGGCCGCCTCCCTGCCCGGCCTGACCCCGAGATGAGGAAGAGGAGGCTCAGGGCTGGAAACCTTCCCCCCAACACCCCTACGCTGGGGACCCCGGGTGCTTGGGTTCACAGGGGCTCGGTGGCACCGGACTGCAGGCAGAGCTCTGGCATGTCCCTCTGGACACACGGATGGGGAGAGGAGGAACCGCTCACCCCACAAATGAACAGCCCCCCATCCACCATGGGGTGCAGGGATGGAGACCCCAGTGCTGCCGAATCACCCCTGGCCACACCAGGTCAGTGGGGACAGCAGGGACACCAGCTCCCACTGCCAGCCCACCAGCCCACCCGAGGGTGGGGGGTTTGCCCCATCTGCTGCAGCCCCGACGGCTGCCGAGCTGGGCCCCAGGTTAGCCCCAAGGCACAGAGAAGCCGGGAAGAAACTAGAAGCAGCGGCCGTTAGCCGGAAGCCGCGCGCTGCGGCGAGCCGGTTCAGCGGCGCCTGCGTCTCAGCCGGGATGGCTGCCAGGGCTCCCGCTCCCGCAGCAGCTCACAGCCCCCAGCATCCTACGCCGGCGGTTGGGGCCCAACTCATAGCGCGCTTCATTTGGGAAAAGTCCAAGTGTGGGAATGTGGGAGAAGTCCCGGGAAAGAGCCAGGGATGTTGTGTCACCCAAAAACTCACTCCACAAAATCCCCTCCAGGTCCATGCACTATGGCTGCTCAGGGTTTTCAGGCACCACCCCACGGACAGGAGCCCTCAGCCCCCTCTGATTTATTTTCCCTGGGATACCCAGCCCGTCACCCCCATGCTGGGGCTAATCTCAGTGCAAACCCCCCAGCCCCGCTCAGGCTTCTGGGATTCAGGCGTGTGGAGCTCCAGCGCAGAGCTGTGCCCCTCGGAATAAGGCCGCGGGTGGGTGTAAGGCCACACATGGCCCTGGGAGGTCCGATGGCAGAGATGCTCCCTGCCATGGCACCCGCCTCCGCGCCTTCCCCGGCTGCCTGCTCCTACTCCAGCCAAGCCTTCCTCTGCCCCTCGGGAAAGGGAACCTGTATTTCCAGTCCCGTAACTGCACTCAGACCACGCTGGGGGATTTATAGTTTATATATGCTTTTTGGCAGGAAAGCGCCCAGAGCTGGAGGCACTCGTAGTTCCTGGAAGCTGCTGAACTCCCCTGCAGCTTGCTGGGGAGCGGGGCTGGAAGGATATGGCAAACCGTGCTAGTGCTCACGGAGTTGCCTCGGCAGGAAAAACGCCTGGCTGAGCATCACCTCCACTCGCTGTCATTTGCTGCAGGACAAACGAGGCAGCCGGGAGCTGGCAAAGGTCGGGAGCACGGCTGAGCCTCCTCTGCCTGCCCAGGGCTCGGCACTCCTGCGGTGTTGGCTCTGGGCTGCTTGGCCCCGGACTCCTCATGCCAGTATCATGTGTTTCCCTGCTTCCTTGGCCTGGACTAGAGAGAAAATCCCCGTGGCTAATAGCCTCTAGCTGAGCCCCAGCCTCACCACAGCTGCTGGAGGGATGCCGGTCTCACTGTGCGGTGAGGTCCCAAGTGCTGTCTCTGTCCTGGGCTCCGCTGGGAGAGGGGACGCACGTGCTGGAGCCACTTGCTGGCCCCATGGCAGCTCTGCAAATAGCACTGGACGGTGGCCGAGTGCTTTTCCCAGGCACCGCCACCATCTGCCTGACTTCTTGCAAGGGCCCCGGGCCACACAGGCAGGACACAGGCTGGCTTGTCCCCAGGAGAACGGGGCTGCTCTGAAGGCAGCTTTCCGGGTGCAATGCAAAGGGCTTTGCTCAGGCACGGCCCCACCATGGGTTTTGCGACATGAAGCCTCATCCATCCTCCTTCCCCCGCCAGCAGCCTGAAGTGTTGCAGGCCCCCAGCTTGCTGTCAAGCACACAGCCAAACCGGGCCCCTCATCCAGCAGCAAAGCAAATTCTCCCAATTCTTTGTGCTTAGCACCGCTTAGAATCATAGAATCATAGATTGTGATTACCCAAGTAAAACTGGTCCCACAAGGGTGAGGGAGGCTACACAGCCCAGGGACGTGGGACTGGGCTCTTACCGTAAATCCAATGCCCACGGTGGCAGAGAAGGAGCCAGGAATGAACTTGCCCTGGTCAAACTGGACCAGCAGAGACGTCTTCCCCACACCGCTGTCTCCGACCAGGATCGTCTGCAAGGACCAGGTAAAGAGGCATCAGCGTGCGGAAGCAAGTGATGCCTGAGCTAGCAAGGACAGCGTGCGGTCGGGGGGCAGGCATTTGGGGAGGGGATGCCGGGCTTGCAGCAGTGAATAGGGCAGGATCTGGAGGGACCAGCCCAGCCCCAGCCCATGGCAGAGCTGAGCCCCGTGGCACAACTCCACTGCACAGCCCCGCTTGGCAGCAGATTGTCCCCACAGGCTGCCAGCGCCATGGCCAGATGGCTGGTCCTGCTGCTTCCTGTCCTTTGCTGTCACCTTTGGTCCTGTCGCCTGCTCAGGGAGGAATTTCCACCTCTCTGACCATCTCTGTAGTAAATGAAACGTGTCCCGGGATGAGTCCTGGGCCCGAGCCCTGCTGTGCCCTCTCCGAGAGCAGAGGGGTGGAAGAGAAAGCAAAGCACAGCCCATCACGGACAGCGAGCAGGAGAAATGCTCCTGCCCCAGCTCAGGAAGCTGCCGAGCAGAGGCAGCCTTAGCTCACACAGCCCTGGCAGAAAATCTCTTTGCAAGGACTTTGGCGGCACTGGATTAGGTCCAAAACCGTTTAAAAAAGACATTGTCTCCCGCAGCTGCTGCACACAGCCACTGCCAGAGCCACGCAGCCTCTCCAGGGCACCGGGCTGTCTTCAAGCTGCATCAACACCATGGACCCACAGTGCTCCCCTCTGGCAGGGCGCTGGGTTTGAAGTCATGGAGCCTCTCTGTCTCTCCAGCCCCGTGTGGGAAGCCCCAAGGCCCCCCCACAGGGAGCAGAGCTTGCGTCCCCCAGCAGAAGGGACGAGGGAGCCACGCAGGTGTTGGAGCTGGGGCATTGCCAGCGCCTCCCATGGCCCTGGCACCCACACCGCATGCCTGGGGAGCCCATTCTCCTTTCTGCTCCTGCCTGCGTTCCTCCAAACCCCCAGACGAAGGGAGACCAAGAGTGCAAATGCAAACCCCTCCTTCCCCTTTCTGCTGCTATTTGGGTTCTGTTGACAGAGCCACCAGCACAAACATTCCCATCCTTTCAGGAAACCGAGGCACTTTCAACCTTTTCGCAGGGACACAAGTTAAAATAAACATTCTGCTGACCGGCTTCTTGCTCAGAAGTGGTCTTGGCTCCGCCTTTCAGGACATGGGTGTTCCTGTAGCTGCAGCCCTGGTGAGCACGGAACCGGGGGTTCAGGGCAGGGCAGTGTCCTCCTGTCACTGGTCCCTCTGCCACCCCTGAGCCGGCAAGGTGCTGGGACTGAACCTCCCCACTCTCTGCCTCCACCTGTGCCACACTTTGCTGCATTATTTTTTCCCCCTTTGTTTGTGTTTACATCAATGCAGCTCCAGTGGTCCTGCTCCACCCCAGGACACCGCAGCCTTTCGTTCTCACCCTGCGTGACATCGCAAAGGTCACTTTTCACCTGCCAAATGGGATCTGTTGCTTCGGCGTCTTCCCAATGGCCAGGGGAACCTCTACACATGGCCAGTCTCGTCTCTCCATCACTTCCTCTGCACCCAGGGTCCCCGGGGTGAAACCCAGCCTGGCATCACCTCAGGCACTGCACATACCTCCTGGTGAAGCGCAGGGCAGGTGAGCTGGAGGAACATGTTTAGTCAAGTGCCCGAACAGTCCTGACAGATCAAGACCTGATTTTGTGCCCCAGGAGGCCGTGGGGAAAGCAGCCACCAGGCACGGGCCACAGCACCTGGCACCATGGTTCCTGCCACCCCACAGGCCCCAAGGGGGTGGGATGAAACCAAAAGCCAAGGAGCTGGAGGACCACAAACAAAGCAGGAACATGGACTGGCAGGAGACCAGCATCCTGCCTTGCATAAATCACCGCACCACAACCTGCCTGGAGCCTGTTAACGCCGATACGCTTCAGTGAAACGCTCGCTTCGGTGAATCAGCGTTTTCCCTTGGAAAAAAACATCCCAAACCCCAAATGTCTCCTGGGAAAAGCCTGACCTGCTGAGTGGAGCTGTTGGCAGGATGGAGCCCTGCACCTTCGCAGGGCTGAGAGGCAGCAACACGTGGCCAGACCCACAGCTGGAGATTTCTCCCTACTTCCTAACTAGACACCAGGCTCTTTGCGGGTTGGTTGTACATTCAGAGCAGCCTCGTGGGCTGGGAGCCTGCGCAGGAGCTGGGGGGATGTTGGGAGGCAGAAATCTCCGGGTGAAACCCTTGAGCATAGGTTAGAGGAGCTGGGTCACCCCTTTCCTGGCGAGAATTTCCCTTCCCAGGCTCCCCTTGGCTTTGCCCTGGGGTCCAGGCACGTTCCCCATGCAGAGAGCAGGATCTGCCCCGGAGCAGCCACACAGGGAAATACACCAAGAGTTCATTACTGTGGGGCTCCTGCACCCCAGTGTTGCATTTTTTGGTGCTACACAGCAATCCCAGGTAAAATACTGGTGCTGGGAGGTGCAACAAGATCAGCTGCACCCTGCAGCGCTGTCTTTGGGAACAGTTAATGCAGAGAATGGCATTAATTATGGAGGCAAGAGAGCTGGCTGGAAAGAGCACCAGAAAGCCTCCAGAGCCCAGGATTTACAGAAGAACATGTATAAAAGGCAGACTCCCCTATCAATAATTTAATTGGGATTTATAATAGAGACAACTCATGAATTGCTTCATGACTTAATAATAATAATAGTAAAAGCTGGCCTGAATCAGCCAAGAGACTTTCTTAATGACTTTCAGAAAAGCTCACGGGCTCTGTGGAGGTACTGCATGGTGGAAACCACCATGGCCTTCCTGGCTACAAAATAAACATAAAAGAAGAATAAAAACCCCACCGCGGAGTGGATGTGGCTAGCCAGCAGTCGAAACATCAGGTTGGACATGCCTGAGTCATGGTAGCATGAAGCTTGCTAGCAACGAAGCTTCTTACCTGCCCTGCATCTCGCCAGCACCCTCGGCCACAGCCCAGCCTCCCCAGCCACCCCCTCAGCACCCTGGGTTTTCCAAGGGGTTTTCCTTCGCCTGGAAAACTTTGGCCAAAAAGTTCAGAGATTCCTTTTGGTGCTGCAGTTCCTCTGTGCACAGCGGCATGGGGTTGGAGGGATGCTTTGCTGGGGTGTATACACAAACGGGCTGGCCAAGATCGGGAGACCTGCTTGGTGACAGTCCCAAAGCACCGCTCCTGAGCCCCAGCATAATCAAAGCAATTCTTGCTTCCAGCTAAAGGAAATTATTTCCACTGGGTGGGCAGAGTAACCTCACTTCCCCACCACCCCACAGCTTGCCTGCTTCACGGACCCAGCAGAAAAGTGGGCACAGCCCCGAGCAGACCTGTCTGCCAGCTCTGCCTTAGTGAAAGAACAAATATCCCTCCCCACACCTCAAATTAGGGGCTTTGGACTAATTCAGACCTAGACAAAACACCTCCCATCAAAATCGCTGCTGGCTTGGTGTAGGTTGCACAGATAAGGCAGAGTGATGGGGCAATGAAGGCAAATCCACCCAGATCTTCCCTACCCGTGCTGGCAGCCAGCGAGCAAAGGAGATATTTTGGTCTAACGTGCCTAGGGAAGAGAAGTTTTCACAGCTGTCAAGGCAGCATAGGGAGGTGATTGCTGCATTTCCAGTGCCAGCCAAGCAGGAGGAGATCTGGCATAGCACGTGTGGGTTGAGGTTATCTTCCCAGTTCATTTTTGAGCATTAGCATGTGGTAGGGGGACCTGAGATAAATGTAGCTAGTAGGAGCCTGATGGGGTAAAACCCCAGTCCTGGGGGGTGCAGGGAGGGAAGAGGTGCCCTCTGTGGGCTCTGATGCTGCTCTCAGAGAGTTGCTGAAGCCCCAAACCCAAAGGTTTGCTCTCAGGTCAGCAGGATTTATTGCAGTAAATTGTGGCAATCGTGTACGTGCACCCCAGCACAGCTGCCTGCAGAGCTCAGCCAGGACACAGCAGTGGGAGATGGCTGACAGTGAAGCCGCAGCTGCTTTCGGCCCCTCGTCACCCCGCTCTCACAGTCTCTCAGGGATGCATTACACAGACTTATTTTTACCTGCTCTATATACAAAATTGCGCTGCCTCTTCTGTGCTCCAGGTCAACTTGTATGCTGCTGGATGCTGCCTCAAGCTGTCCTGTGCCACAGGGACACATCAGGGCTGTCTGCACCCTGCCCAGGTGCTGTTTTACCAAGACCAAGTCCCTTACACTGGCTCGAGCCAGAGCCCAGGGCCCTCTGCCAGCCCCACTGGGCCCATGCCCTGGCACAGGCTGTATTTCAGCCTTGTAGACATGAGCTCTAGGGCTGCACATCAAACAAAAACTGGCTCAGATCTCACAGGGGATCCCTTTTGGCAAAGCCCCTGCTAGCACCTTGGATCAACAGCACTGCAGGGGGACATCCCTCTCCCCTGGGGCTTGTTCCAGCTAAATGGTTCCAAGCATGCAAGGGGAGGAAGACCTATTTGTCAATGAGTTAAAACACCTGAAAGCAGAATACATCATTTTGGGCCAAATGAAACTTTTCTGGAACAGCCCAGAACAAACCTCTGCTGTTTCTGCTTTGATTTGCTCCTAGCCTGTTTCCTCCCCTGACCTGAGTTTAGCCACCAACCAGAAATCACTTAACCTTTGCCTCCAGAGCACAAAGCTCTCTCAGGATTTCTCAGCACATCTGAAATGTGATTCCTTGCTCAGAAACGAGATCTAGAGAGGTATTTACTGCCTCATATCCCTGAAGTGAGAGCAGGCTTTTTTCTGCAAGACAAGCAACCCAGCCAGGAGTGGCAGCAAAATACCAAGGGAAACAGCAGGAGAACATGGGACTGGGATGGTTATTTCCCTGGGCAGCTCTTCTGCCTAGAGGCTCATTTCCAGCAATGTTGCTCCTTTACTGCAGCAGCTCATTGTTGGAGAAGAGAGAGTTAAGGCTTTGCAAAGAATCAAAGTTTCTTGAGTCATCCCTGGAGGCATGTCCTACGTACTCGGTGTACAACAGAAATGAGACTTGGTAGTAATTGATATTTTCCTGCTAATCAAGGGCTGGGCATTTTGCCCTGAGTAGAGTAGGATGCAAAATAGACTGGGATTTGTGAAGAGGGATGCACACAACCCCAGCCCTTTCCCCTGCCCTCCTCTGCCCCTGCTTTGCCCCTGTTCCCCAGGGGTGTTGGTCCCTGCACAGTCACCGGGGACTGCAGCAAAGCTGTGTGAGGACAGCAGGAAGGAGTGATGGGTGGATCTGGCAGAGACCAGCATCTTCTCCATGTCTCCTGGAGTTGCAGGGCAGCGTCTGACTGCAGGGAGCAAAAGCCGTGCTCCAGCAGAGCCTGCAGCAGAGCCTGAGCCACCCAGGTCTTGTGGGGACAGCAGCAGCCCTGGCCACCCTCCATCCAATGTGGAGTTACAAAACGCAGTCCCAGGGACCCCGCAGAAGAGAAGTATTTTAAAGCAAAAAGGGCAGGGATGGACATCTCTTGGGACACCACTAATTCATGGCAGCGAAGTCTCAGGTTCTTAGAATGGCTCTGTCAAAGAGAGCTCTGGGGTGCAGTTCCCCCGCCCCGACCCCCTGAAGGGTGCACAGGACAGCAGGAGCGGATGGACGCCAGCTGCAGGCTTTGATGTGGGGCTGGCCCCTTTCCAGCTCTCCTGCCTGCTTTGCTTTGCAAACAACCCGATCCTGCCGCCCCCCTCCCCACAAGTCACCCGGGAGGTGGCAGTGACCGGGGCTGGGACCGAGCCCTCGGGTTGCCCAGCACCGCTCGCCGCGGGGCGAGGGGGGCGAAAGAGCTGCAGCCGCACCCCCACCCGCCAGGATTGGGGGTGGCGGGTGGACCCCACTGGGAGAAGAGGAGCGAGCAGGGGAGAGGGACAGAGTTCTCTGGGGAGGTTCAAGCAGGCGCCCGACCGGCAATTCCCCTCCCGCCGCCCCGGCAACACCCCCCCGCAGTTTGCGGCCCCCCTCCCCGCTTCCTCCTCTCTCCAAGCATCGCCGCTGCCCCAGCCCTACCTTGTGCAGCAGGGACTCGTTGTAGCCAGCCCCCCCCGAGCCGGCGGCGTGGGTCTGCATGGCCGGGGTGCATGGGCCGCCTCCGGCCGCCGGGGGAACCGGGCCGGGCCGGGCCTCTCCTGCAGCACCGCGGACAGAGCTCGGCTCCGCCTTCAGCACCGCGGACAGCGCCCGCCCCCCCCTCCGCCCGGTGGGGTCCCGTTAGGCCGGCCCGGCCCAGCACGGTTTGGTTCGGTCCGGTTGGGTTCTATTCGGCACGGCCCGGTTCGGCTCGGTCCGGTCTCGATCCCCCGCAGGACAGCAGAGCGGTGCCTGGCTCCTCGCCGTCGCCGTGCCCGCCCGGCTCGCAGGGTTCCCCCGCCCGGAGGAGGAGGAAGAGGGGAGTGAAGGCTGGTCCCGCCTGGGGGCGGGGAGGCCGTGAGAGCTCTTCTTCACGCAGGCAGTGTCCGTGGCAGCTTCCACACAACCGTTGGTCCCTCTCCAACTCCCCCCCCGCCAACTCCGTCTGCCGCGATAGAAGCCCTCCCCCCGGGTCTGCAAAGAGCCCGGCGCTCCTTGCTCTCACTACCGGGAAATGCAGCCCTTCCTTGCGGGAGGCGTCCACAGGACACAGTCAGGTGGGACTGGAAGGCAGCCCTGGGCGGGGAGGTTTCCTGCTGCCAGCTCCGATCAGTTGCTGAGTTGAGAGCACAAAGCCAGGTCTGCTGTGCTGCTTGAGCCGTGCTTCACACCCAGCTTGTTGGTATTCACATTAGGGAGCCCCACACTTGCACCAGAGCTGCTCCGGCCGACACTCCTCCAGCCATCAGCCCATACAGCTGATGGGCTTCCATGGGCAGTGGCAAAGCACAGACCTGGGTGGTCACCAGGGTTAGCGATGTGTTACCCCAGGGAGGGGCAGCGCCTTGTGCTAGACAGGCTACTTCAGCTTCTTTATGAAGCTGGTGCTAACCTGAGCCTGGCTACCCCAGCAGCTCCCCTTCAGAAACCCACTGCATCTACAGAGCCCAGTTAGGAGCCTGCTTGGAGTGAAAACCAAATTGTATTTAGAACCTGGACAAATCTGTGCCTAAACCTGGAGGTGCCAGTCGATATCTCATAGAGATCCTTTTATTTACAACTCCCTTTAGAGCAATCTGGTGTTGTTGATTAGACTGGAAATAAATTAATCTTTACTGAGAAGTTTATTTAAGAGACTGAATTCGATCTCCAGTTCCCTCCTTCCAGATCAGCAGACGGTCCCAAGCCAGAGGAATAGACCATGTTTCCAAGAGCCATCTGCACCTGTCCAATTGCTGTTTGACTGCCTGAGCCTGACTTTGCTAATTATATCTCCCCATTATTTCCTCTGACATCAGAGATGGGTCTGCTGGATCAGATGATTGGTCTTAACAGCCAGAAAAGATAGAAAGCAACCCAGAGTGTCAGGGGGTTTTCAGGCTTGCCCGAGGCCACGAAGCTGAACCCAAGCCCAACACAGACCATCCTGTAGCCAGACCGCCCGGTCTCAAGCACTGGAAGCTGATGACCAGCACAAAAATAAGTGACATCATGAGCCACAGTGTCTGGATCAGATAATTTACAAGTGGCAAGGCCAGCATCATGGTTCAACATAGTGCACACACTCCACAGCAGGTAGGAACAGGAAGACAAGAGCAGCAAACCTCAGGGAGACTTCAACAAACCAGGGGAACTCTCTCCTCTTAAATACACTGAGAACTTGTCAAAACCCCATGGGTGTCAGCACAGTCCTTTCCATTGGTGCCCCAGTGCTGTAATGGCCCCGAGGGTGGAGACATCATGCAAACATGTCTTAAGTGCATACTCAGCCTTCTTCTGGCCCAGCACCTACACAGAGTGCAGTTACTGCCCCAACACCAGCTGCCTGCTGGGTCACACAGACCCCAGAGACCCAGATCTGCTGCAGGCGCTGTGCGACTCTGCCCTGGGCACCCAAGATGTGCTGCTGCTCAGACAAACCTCTCCCAGGGGGTGGGATGAAATTAACCCCCAGTGAAGTGGGGAGGAACATCCCAATGCACCACCAGGTCTGAGGCTCCAGCCCTGCTTACCTCTGGAGGGGTATTCCCAGCACATCCCTGCTGCAGGAGAGGCTCTGAGAGCATCCTCTGACCCATCTCAGCTCCAGCAACATTTGTCTCCCTTTTCTGAGTTGTGAGGGAGAGCAGCGAGGAGCTGCTGCTGAGTGAGGAGACCCTCATAAAGCCAAATTCTCCTTTCCTACCGCAGGCACTGGCGTTACACCAGAGACGCATTTGGCCCTGCAGGCTTAACAGCACTCAGGAGGAAGTCAGTTTTCCTATCTATCATGATATCGCCAAGTGCAATGCAGCCTAATGAGACAACACAGATCGCCGGCAAAAGACAAGCATCAGCACAGCCTGGCACCGCTCCAAGGGCTTTATACTGCTTTATGGCTCTGTGGGACCTGACCCCTTGCAGATAAGTGGTATCAGCAGCTTTAGCAGAGCCCAGCAGCCCGACACCTGCATCACCCTCCTCCCCTCACACACCAATTAATGCCTTTCCCCACCATCCAAAGCAAACCACTTGCTCTCCCAGCCTCCCTCAGTCCCTTGCAGAGGTTCCTGGGAACCAGCGAGCAGCTTATAGCCCTGAGCGAGTGCTGACCAGCTGAAATCAGTGCAGAGCAATGAAATCAGAGGAAATGACTTGCAAACGGCAGCACTGATTTCAAACAAACCTGCAATTTAGCCCCATTGTTTGGTCTGCTAGACTGTATCTCTGATGGCTTAATTACTTGTCTATTTGCCTTGGGAAGTACAACTATAACAGTGGAAAATTTACAGCCAGCTCAGGAGTTTCTTCTTCACTGTCCTCTGTGCCCAGTCCTGTTCATTCTCAGTCCAATGCCACTGACCCACTGTAGTATCTCCCTGATCTGCCGTTACAACACTTTCTGGGGGAGATCTGAGCCCCACGAAACTCATTCCTTCCCTGTGAACTAGGGAGGAGCCAGAATTTCACCCTTGGAATCTGTTGAATTTTGCTTTCTTAATTTCACTGTAATAACTGACCCCTGCCTTAGCCTTCTCTGACTGAGGAGTCCGGCCTAAGGCACGGCCCAGGGTAAACCTTCCACCACCACAAAGCCTGCAAGGACTTCTCTCTCTTACTAGCTTTGCTAAGTCAGGAGATCTGGGAATGATCTGGGTTTATCTTGGTTATCTGAGATGGCAGTGGAAGGGAGAGATCAGACAATGCATGCTCAACCAACCAGTACTAAAGGAGCTGCATTAACAATTATTATATTCAGCCTTATCTCCTAAGGACAATTTCACCAGAGATGCCAAATCTGCCCATGAAAGCACAGTCTGAAACAGGCAGATTATTTTTCAAAGGTCCTAGATTAAATAACAGAATCGGATGTTGGAAATGTCATTGAAGCCCAGAGCAGAGGAGGACTCTGGAAAGACTCAGCTGTGGCGGTGGGCAGTAAGGTGGGATAGGGGCTGGCGCTGGGTCATGCACCGAGGGGGGTCTCCACACTCTGCCTGATCAAATTACTGCCTGTCCTAGGAGGGCTTTGAGCTTTTTTGTTAAGGCCACCACTAGCGACTAAACCTTGCCCCAGAATCTCTCCAGAGACAAGGCAAAAGCAGCCTCTGATCATGTCTCTCCCTGCTGGGCAGGGGCTGGGAACCACTGCCCGCAGGCAGGCGCTGGGCTGGGGCTGCAGGAGCGCAGGTGTCAGCTCATCTCCCTCTGCCGTGTTCCCATCGCCAGCGATTGCTCTGCTGCTGCTGGGGCCGCTTTGCTCACTGCCACGGCTACTGAGCCACACGCGAGTGCTTGCTCCAGCCCCAAGTGTGGCTGAGATGAAAAGACGAACTGATTTGTCCCTGTCGGGATGCATCAATGGGATTCCTGAGAAGAGTTTCAGCAACGCTTCTTCTCTTACAGAATAGCCTTGCCTTGTGTTTCCCGAGCCACTTGCTGCTGGAAGAGATAGGGTCTCGCCTCAAGTGCAGGGCAGGACCCAGCTCTGGCCAGGCAGGACCTGGCTCTCCCCATCAGGTCCCCCTTGCTCTGCCCATGGCAGGGAGGGCAACATCTTCCCAGCCACAGCCGCCCCGCAGAGCTGCTGGTGCAGAGCCCGGGACCTTCTCCTGCCCTTTGCTGCAGCCTACTCCACAGGCGGCTGCATTTATTCCTTCCCCCCCGGGGTGTCTGCAGCACCCCAGTGCCTGTGCCCCAGCTGGAGGCTGTCGGGGAGGGCTCTGCGGTGGGTGTCTCTCTGTTTCTGCAGGGGACCAGGCAGCGCGGCTCCGCACCATGCTCTGCTGCATTAGTTTCTGTCTGAATTGCTCCACTCCCTTTCTGCTTTCATCACTTTCAACATGACGCTCGCTTTAATTGGAATAAATATTGCAGCCCCTCGTGTGACAGAGCCTCTCACATCAGCACTCCAGGGTTCCTCGCCCCTGCCCACTCCCATCTTGCTCTTCCTATCCAGGAGCACGTTCACAGGCTGCTGAGGTGGTTTCAGCCTGAGGCACTGAACTGGAGCCACCCCCTTTGCAAAACCCTTATCAACACCCTGCACCCAGCATCCCCGCTGCAGCCAGGGCCCCTTCGCTCAGGCAGAAATATCAGGGTAAAACCTCATGTGGGAGTTGCAGCTTCAGTGCTGGGCGGCTGTAAATCACTGCTGTGTCCTCGAGGGCAGGAAGAAGATCTGCCTTCAGCCACTGTAACGGAGTGAGGAGCTCTCTGGAGGGTAACATGGTCCTGGGGACTGTGATGCTGGGGGGGAACTGGCCCAGGTCTGTGCTGGGGGTCCCAGGTCTGTGCTGGGGGTCCCAGCCCTGCGCTGGGCTGGGCAGCTGCTCAGCCTGCTGAGAAACCAAACATGAAACGAAGAAAGGGAAGGGGAAATGATACCTCTCATCTGATGGTGACAGCACGGATGTGGCTTGGAAAATTCCTCCAGCATGTCTACCAAAGTGGCTGTTTGAAGAAGTGCTTCTGGCTGCTTTCGGGTAACCATGCTGCCTTCGAAATATCCAGCCAGCAAATGCCTCTGTAGGTGCCTTCCCTGTGCATGTTCCAGCTGGAGCCTCCACCTCTGAGACACTTCTCCCAGTCTTCCTCCCAACCCCAGGGAATGGTGGGAAGGGCTCTGTGTGCTTTGCTGGGCAGCAGCAGGGATGCAGCTTCCCGGTGCACATGCAATAACCCTCGCAGGGTAAGTTGGTGTCTGCCTCTCCTGCCTAATGGGTTCCCAGGTGAGTTGACGCCTCCTTCTTTGTGTTTTGAAGAGCTCAGTCCTCTGCCATGTCCCGCAGCTTAGCACCGCTGTACATTAGCGGCTCTTGGGTACCACCAGGAGTGGACTATCACCAGGAGAGCTGGTGCGTGACACCTTGCCAGGGATGAGCTCTCCCACCCCAGCATCTGCACTCCCGGTCACACCAGGGCTGGATCGGGACAGCACAGACTCCGAGGCAGATGGAAACCCCAGCTCCTCCAGCTGCTGCTCCTCATGTGTGCATCCCAGAGCAACCCAGCACAGGGGTACCAGCAGGAGCAGAGCATGGTCCACTGGCCCATGATGGTTTGTCCATCCTCAGCTTGTCCATCATCATTTCTCCTCTTCAACATCAGGTTTTCCCCTTTGAAAAGCTGAACTTAGTTTTTCATCAGCCCTGAGCGAGTTTGGAAAGAAGTGTTTGGTGCGGGTATCCCTGGCCCGTAGCAGCAGCGGTATGTGTTGCCCCGAGCTAGAGAAGTGAGGCAGAACCCACGCCCCGGGGGAAGTGGAACCAGGGCAGGAAGCCGAGAAGCGGCAGCGCAGCCGTGAAGGGCTCCTTCGAGGGCGTCTGGCACTTGGTACGGCCACTGCTGGGGACTGGTAACGCCGGGGAGTGAGGGCTGAGCCTGCAGCCACCCAGTGAGCGGGATGGGGGAAAGGTTCCTGGTCTGGACCTGGATTCTCCTCCCAGGTAAGAGCAGGATCTTCTCGTATCAATGGGAGCGGGTAAGGGCTCATCAGGGCTGTGCCAGCCTTCCAAAATCCACATCCTCATCCAACAGTGATGGAAATGCCTTGTGGATATATTTCTTCCCTACTTTCCCCTCTGCCAAGAACTGATTAACTATTTCAATCCCACATAGAGGCTGGAAACATTTTCCAACCCACAGACCCCTAAAAACACCCCACGGGAGGCTGCAGGGAGCCTGCAAATCCCGTGACCCGCCGTCTGCCATGAGAGCAGCAGGCAGGGGGGGCAGGGCAGGCAGGGTGGGCTTGCTGCCTTGTGCTTGCCAGCAGAGATGGCCTTTAACAGAAACCTGAGCGCTTTGGGGTGAGCAGTAGCATCCCAGGGGGTTTGTCTTTGGGAGAGGGCAGAGGTGAAGGAGGGCAGGGGGCTGCAGACCGAGGGAGATATTTAGAATTTCTTCCTTTTTTTTAAACCTGAGCCTGGGAAAGCCTGGGGGGGGCCTGTCCTGCCCAGGGCTGGAGGGGCAGCTCTTCTCAGAAGAGCCCACTGGCAGAAGCAGAAGGGGGTTTCCAGGTACCGGGGTTTCATCGGGAGGCTGAGACCATGCGGTTTCCCCTGTGCCCTCCCTCCCTCCTCGGCATCTGGCCCCACATAGCCTCCCTCCACCTTGAAGCCAGAGCCCTGGGCTGCAGCCCCACTGGCTGCAGAGAGTTTTTCTGGGAGCAGCACGAAGCGGCTTGCATGGTAGGGGGACAGGCAGTGGGCTGGGGACAGGGGGAAGGCTTGTGCGTGGGCTTGTGCTTGCCCGCAGGCTGGTATGGCCTCTATCCCTGCAGGATGCTGGGCTCTGCAAGGTCCCAAGGAGGTGAGCGGCTTCCCGGGGGGCTCCGTGGAAGTACCCTGCAAGTACAAGCCGGAGCTGGCGGATGCCAATAAGTACTGGTGCAGGGGCAGCAGCTGGTTTTCCTGCTCCATCCTCGTTCAGACCACGACCCCCAGGAACGAGGTGTTGTGGGACAGGGTCTCCTTGCGAGATGACCCCGTTCACCACATGTTTGTGGTGACCATGGAGAACCTGACAGTGGAGGACAGCGATCAGTACTGGTGTGGGATCCAGGTAACCTGGTATGACCCCATGTTCCCCGTCATGGTGTCTGTTCTCCCAGGTAAGCTCCTGACGTGGCCGTTCTGCTTTGATGGAGGCTGGAAGTGCAGAGGAAATGGAGGCAGGGGAGGCTTGGGAGAGAGGACGGGGAGAGCTGGGGATGGAAGAAATTCCCCTCCCAATTGCCTTCAGTGATCCCCCAGTATCCACCCCCTCGCTCCCACGGTGTACACAGCCTCCCTGGAGCGACACTTGGCATTTCCCAGCCACCCCCCATCACCTCCCTTCTAGTAGCCTCTGTGGCCCTGAAGCCCCCAGTCACCAACCTCAGCTACAGCCCAGGACCAGCTAACACGCACCACGGCGCTTTGCTTCCCATCTTTTTCCACCACAGTGCCCAGGAGCACACAGTATGACCTTCACACGACACAGAGGGAAGAGGCCACATCTGCTCCTACCTTTCCATGGACTCCCCTGGAGCTGGAAAACACTGTGTCCATGCCAGAATACAGAAGCCTGCAGACTAGGTGAGTGCCAGGGCCACTGGGGAGGAGAGGGTCTGTCCCCAGCACAAGGACCAGGCAGCCTGAGGATGCAGGGTCCAGCTCCAACGTGCCCACAGGGCTTTGGGGCCAATGGGGCATCTCCAGAGAAAGCAAAACGTGATTCTAAGGGGACTGCTGTATCCCTGGATGCTGTAGGACTGTGCTGTTTGGGGGTCCCAGGGTCTTTGCCCAGCTCCCGCAGGGCTGGAGGGATTCCCAACACCCCAGGCAGGCCTGTGCTGCGTCTGGGCATTTGTCTGTGGAGGTGAGGGATGAATCTGTGCAACTCACTCAGGCCAACTTGGCCAGATATTGCACATACACGTGCATGATTCTGTGGCCAGGAAACCTGGGAGAAATCCTTGGAACATCCTTGCCAGTCTGGGGAGTCTCATAGCCCCTGGGTTTGTGCCAAATACAGGCACGAAAGCCCTCCCCAGGGCACAGGGCTGCAGAAGGGGCAGCACAGAGGGGCAGTTAACAGCCTTTTCTCCCCTCCTAGAACCCTAAACCTGCTTGTCCTGTTCCTGACATCCGCTGCTGTGCTGGTGCTGGTGCTGGTTTTGGGCGTCATCATCTGCCGTAGGATTAGAAGGGCATCACTGGAGAAGAGCAAAGGTACAAGTGATCTGGGGTTCCAAGCTGTGGCCCTCCTCTGTGGGGGGGTCCCCCCAGCACACCACAGGCTGCCCTCCCGCTCTCATCCCAGGGGTGAGCAGGGCTTGGGGCGAAAGGGGCTGGAGCCCTCCCCAGGACCCGCCATGGTCCAGGAGCTCTTGGCAAAATCAGACCAGACTTGAGGTTGCACAGGAGACGATGTGACACCCATGGGGAAGGGCTCAGGACCCCCCCAAAATGCTCCCTTTCAGCAAAGGGAGCTCTGTGCTGGTCTGACCCATTTCTCCTGCACTTCCCCCAGCGGCCCAGGCCATGGAGAGGAGAAGGGCCAAGGACCTCCAGGTACTGCAGGTGGCAAGGCAGTGGGATGGGGGTCTGGTGATGGCTCCACCACGAGGGACCCGCTGCCTGGAGCCCGCCTGGTCCCCAACACACCTCGTCACCTCCAGGTCCCTTCAAGCTGGAAGCGAGCAGCCGCTTCCAATAACATCTACATGAACAGGGAAAGGGAGCTCAGCTTGCCTGAGGATGACTATGAGAACAGACCGGCCAAGTGGCAGGTAAAGGGGGCTGGGGCAGCTCCCCGAGCACGCAGCATGTTACCCCACGGGAGCTCCTTGCTGCCAGCCCCACGGTGAGGAGGAGCTGCCCGGCTTTGGGGTCACACTCCTTCCCCCACACCAACCTTTCCCTTACCTTTAACCGCCTGTCCCAGGCAGCAGCTACCAAAACCTGTAGGAACTGGCATTATGTCGACATGAACTTTTAGGGCTCTGGCACAGGCAAACCTGCAAAGTGCCACAGATCTTCACATTTCTCCCCCATTTCAGGACTTTGAAAAAGAAGACGAAGTTTCGGTTTCCAGAGCTCCAAATCTGCAGCCGATCTACATGAACACACGCTGAGCGGCTCCGCTCTTGGCCCCTCGCTGCCAGAATCCCCGTGTCCAGGAACGGGCATCCCCTGTGGCTCGCCCGACATCGAGGATGTGTTTCCCCACTGCTGCTCGAGCTCTCTCTGCTTCTCCTGTTGAGATTCCCCGTATCCTGCAGAAGCAACCCCAGTCCCCTCCGTACCACATGAGACCGGGGACCCTAGTGTCCCATGGGGTCCCGCAGCATGACACACACGCCACCAGGCCAGCAGTGCTGTTTGTCCCCACCCTGCCATGAGGTTATTAAACAAGATGAGATCAGAAGGTATGGGATGTGTTTAAAATATCCCTCACTCAGGGGTTAAAAGCCCGTCGTTCGTGGTCCTGGCTGTGGGGGACCAAGGGATGCTGCTCTCTGGCAGCCCCTTCTCATGCTCCTTGGTTCTTGTGCTCAGCAATAAGGAGGAAGTGGAGGTCACCATTTGGTCTGAGATATGACCTCCATCCCCTTCCTGGCCCTGGTGACTCCGAGGCGCCCCAGGAAGGAGGTGGTGGTACAGCCAGTGAGGCCACCCATGTTCCCACGCAGCCCTCAGACTTGTACTTCTTTATTTTTACCTCGTTGGTACCTCATTCTCTTCCCTCTGGCTCTGCACAGAGTGAAGGGGCTGAAGGGGGATGGAGGGAGGGTCTGGTGGTAACCTGGCTGCAGGGGGTCCCATCCTGCTGCCCCCAGCCCGGCCTCCCATGCAGACGTCAGGATTTCGGCTGCATATCCCAGGCTGAGGAGCTGCGGAAGGAAATGCCCCTGTTTGGGTAGATCTCGTCATCTACACAAATATAATCACCCTACTGCGAAATGGAAACCTACGCATCAGTTTTAGAAAGAGGAAGAAAAACCACAAGGATGGAAAGAAAAGGAAGTGGGGAGATGCTGCATGAAGGGCCTGCGGACAGCCCTGCGTCGGCAGGACAGCACTGGGGCAGCCACGCCAGAGCCGGAGCTGGGGGGAAGCTCAGCTCCATCCCCGCCACAGGCCAGGGGAGCTCCTCCAGGTGCCACTTGCACAACCCAAGCTCATCGTCTGCAAGAAGGTCCGCTGCCGAACGTGGAGGTGGAGCATGGGGGGAGCTGCTGCCTGGACCAGCTCCAGCGATGGAGCCATGCTCCCAATTTTTCCACTGAATGCCAGCTTGGTCATACCTGGGATAAAAAAGCCAGAGAAGGAGGAGGAGGAGGAAGTCCCACATCATCCCAACCATTCTGCCCCAGGGGGCACCATCGGCAGAGCTGACCCCCAGCCACCCAACTGCAGCCCTCTGCACCGTACAGCAGCTCCGGGTGATGTCCGGATCACTCCCGCTCCCCCCTCTCCGTAGGTCTCAGGTCCCCCACTCCCCCCCACACCAGCTCAGTGCTGCAGACCCCAGCAGAGGCTGAGGCTGGGACCAGGCACCCACACCCCCGAGAGCTGCTATGTCCCCACCACGTCCCCCTCAGCCAAAACGCAGCCCAGGGGCTGAGCTGACACCCTCCGAGCGCCTGGGAGGCTGCACCCATCCCGGAGTCCCTCCTCAGCCTGGCCGAGGGGGAGCACCAGGACATGCAGCCTCCAGCACACCCAGGAACACAAGGTGGACTCTGCAAAGATCAAAGCTCCCGTGCTGGTTTTGCCCCATTTTGTTGTTGGAAGCTCTGTTCAGCTCCTGTGTTCCAGCACCTCTCTGCAACAGCTATTTGGGGTGAAGACCCCTCCCCTCCTAAACCCTCCTGTCAAGTGGGGTGCATGGGGCCATGTCCTGTTTCTGCAGCTGCCCACCCTCCCTGTTATGCTTCAGGTGTGCCAGTTTGCAAAAAGCGTCTCAGCAGCTTCTTACCCGCAGCAAAAACCTCCCAGCCCCAAGGCGAAGCCTGGCCAGATAAAAATAACCCGGCAGCAGAGCAGCGCGCTTCGCCGCTGCCTCTTGCACAAATGAAAAAGCAACAAAAGAAGCCAAAAGCACGCATCAGCTCAGCATCCTCCAGTTTGCTTGGGAGGCTGATGCTCGTGAATCTCCAGAGCAAAGCTGGACGATGGGGATATCGGCGGGCTGGGTCTGGCTCCTTCTCCCAGGTGAGGACAGGTTCCAACCACGCTGGTGATGCTCCTGCTCCTGCTGGCACCAAGGGTGCTGAGCCCCCCCCAGGGGCACGGGCTCCCCGCTGGGCACCGACAGAGCCAAAGTCTCCCATCACCGCAGCCTCATGTCTGGGACTAAACGTTGGCAGACGGGGTCTCCCCCAAAGCGCTTCTTTCCAAAGGGAGCCAAGAAGGAGAGGCTCGGGGGAAGGCTGACTTTGCAGCCCTGTTTCTCTCCTGGTGTCACTGTGGGTTTCTTTGCAGTTTGCCAGGCTCTGGTTGTCCCCAGGGAGGTCAGTGGCCGGGTCGGGGAGACGGTCTCCATCCGCTGCTGGTACCCCCGGGGCTACGAGGGCTACAACAAGTACTGGTGCCGAGGGGCCAGCCGGGACTCCTGCCGCAAGGTGGTGGAGACGGAGGGCAGTGAAGCGCCCTGGCAGCATGGCCGGGTCTCCATCCAGGACAACCATGTCTTCTGCGTGGTTCTACTCACCATGAAAGGCATCTCTGAGGCGGATGCTGGGAGCTACTGGTGCGGGATTGAGAGGATGGGCAGGGACCTGATGGAGCCGGTGACAGTGAGGGTGGTTCCAGGTAAGCCCTGGTGTCCAGCCGGCTGGCAATTTTGCTGGCCAGGACCCTTTTTTTGGAGAGGCCACTGGCTCATGGGCCAGCAGTGACCTGGGAGGAAGCAGCAATGCAGGATAGAGCCCCTGGGCTCTGATCCAGTTCTACCACCCAGTATAAACTAGTGGCAGTGGATGGGAGGGGTGACAGGCTGCTTTCTTCAGAGGATGATCACAGATGCAGGCAGAGTGTGCTAAAGCCCAATGCAGGGTCCAGCCCCGGGCTGTTTTTGGGGCTCCCAGCACCCATCACCGAGCAGGCAGGACGGTGGAGCCACCGGCTACACACAGCAGTGAGCACTAATGCTGAGCCCCAGTGCGGAGGCCAGGGAGCGCCTGCCAAACCCAGCCTCCAACAGACAAATGATACAATATTTGAGTTTCTACACAAGGAAAAGGGGTAGATCCAACCTCACTGGCCTTGGGGAAACCTCTGGCTCACGGCGGGTGGAGAGATGTCTCGCCATGGGGAGACACAGCCCAGAGAGGCGAGGGGGAGGCAGGGGGGCAGGCAGGCACAGACAGGGTGAGTCCCACAAGGATGCTGGCAGGGCAAAGGCATGTGCTGGAGCGGACGCAGGCAAGTATTTGTCTGCTGCTGGAGGAGATGTGGGGGACCCATGGTCACTTCCAGCCCCTAGTTCCCACCAGGACCTTCTTTTATGCAGCTGTGCTGGGTACCACGGCAGGTCCCCAGACCACCCCTACCCCCTGGATCTCCACCACCGTGATGGAGCATCCCCCCCCCACCAACGCCACCACCAACGCCACCACCACAGGGTGAGTCCGGGGCTCTGGGGCACAGGGTGGGCACGGGGAAGGATGGTGGGCTCTCACTGCCTCAGGCAGCACTGGGTGCCCCTGAGTGAGGGGGCTCAGGGAGACACGCAGGGTCTTCATCTATCAGCCCAGGCATTTGGGAGTGATGCAGTGGCAGAGACCAAATTGAGGTCCCAGGCTGCTGTCCTGCTTTGCCTCCCACCCCACGGCTGGCTGCAGAGGGGCTGGGGGAGGGCAGCAACGTGCAGGGCACTGCAGAACAAAGCCCCAGCGTTGGGAAGGAGAGAGCCAGCCCCGCTCCTCTCCTCTTGCCTCCATCCCCAGAGGGCCAGCCCTGAGTGCCCTGGTGCCCAGCGTGGTCCTGCTCTCCCTCCTGGCTGCCGCAGGCTCTGCCGGGCTCCTCTATGCCCTGCGCAGGAGGAGGGAAGGTAACGGCACCCACGCGTGCCCCGTTCAAGGCACACCCCTCTGCCTGTCCCAGGACCTGGGGGACAAACCCAGAATGGGCACAGGGCTACAGGGGGTTTCGCCCTCCCAGCGACACAGAAACGCCCCCTCCATGTCTCTTATTTCTGGCACACTGGCCCCTCGCCCCAATGCCCCCACAGCCCCCCGCAAGCCGGGTACCGCTGCCGAGCCGGACCATGGGCCCATCTACGACAACGAGCTGTTCCTGGCAGAGGTGAGGGCCCCTGGTGCGGGCAGTGCGGGCAGCGCGGGCAGGGGCCATGCAAGGCGGCTGCTCACCCTGGGCAGCCCCCGCGCTGCCCACCCGTGCCCAGGGCTGCGGGGACATGCTGCCCCATTGCCAGGGTGGCTGCTGTGACACGGAGCAGGAGGCCAAGCCAGAGGACCACGGCATCTACACAAACACCCTGTGTCAGGAGGAGGTGATGGGGATGCCCAGCGGACATTTCCCAGGACAAGAGGTTTCCTACATGTTCTAGCAGAGCATCCCTCATGGACAGAGGGTCTCTGCGGGGCTGCTGCCGGGGATGTCCTTGCTGCAGCAGAGGAGGCGAAGGAGCGCTGCAGGAGGCAGCTGCTGCTGTCCCATCACCGTGGTGTCTCGGTGGTCTGACAGCCTCTGCCCGTGACGCTGGAGCCCAAGGCCATGCTGGCACCGTCCCCTGGCCTGCAGGACCCCGAGAGCCCCCTGCCCCTGCGTTGCTTTGGCAGATTGACCCACGCCTCTCGGCTGGCAAGAAACCACATCCCTGATTCTTCCGCAGGCTGAGGAGCGGGATGTTTTCCCAGCTCAGCAGCAAACAGATTGTTTTGGGTTCAGATAAATCCAATAAAGAAATTCCTCTGCAGGGGCTCAGTCTGGAGGGGAAAGGGGACAATCTGCTGTGCCCACAGAGCTGCTTCTGCTGCTTTTGTCCCGTTTGGGGGTCCCCAGGGCACCCCGGTACTGCTGGGGCTGCGTTAGGAGGAGCCAATGGGACATGGCACTCAAAGTAAGGAAGACAAGAGCGGCTGGGGGGCGGCTGGAGCCCTGGCTGCTCATCCTTTCCAGGCATGCTTATCAGCAGAAAGCAGGTTTGCAGTTCCCAGTCACTTCTTGGTTTCAGAACTTGCTGCTATTTGCAGTGACTCAGTTCACAGCCGGTCAGATGGTTCACTGGGAATGAATGGGTTACTTGATCAGAAGGAAAACCCAGAGCTTCCTCTTGCCATGGTGTGGGGACAGGGGGGACAGGGAGGGGATGGGATCAGGGGAAGGAGCAGCCTCAGCCTTCAGCAGGACCCGGGGTTCGTGCTTTCTGCTCTTTCCAAGGGGCATCAAGGAAAGAAGCCGTTGGCAAGGCAGGTGCCAGGGAAGTGGCTTTGCTTTTTGTGCCTGGGTTTCTAAAACTTTCGGTGGAAACATTTAATTTCAGGAGAAAAACAGTGTTGTCACTCAAAACCCATAGCTGTGCCAAAAAAAGGCCTTTTGTGGGGGGGAAATGAAACACTTCTGCTTGAGAAAATGAACAAAAGCAGCCCAGCTCGCACTGGCAGCTGGCTTGGGAGCCGGGGAGCAGCGGTGCAGTGGGGTTGGATCTCCATCACCCCAGTCCATCACGACCAGGAGAGCATCCCAGTGGTCCCAACCGGTCCATCCGCAGGGGCTGACCTGCATTCACCCTACCCTGGTCCCCGGACGCCTTCTCTGGCCTGGTCCCCCTGCGAAGACCCCGAAGCCTTTTCTACGGGCTTCGAAGGAGGGAAGGGGCGGCATTCTCTGCTGGGACAGGCATCGCAGCAGAGGAGCCCACTGCATTTTGGCATTTTGCTGGGAACCAGCAACTGTTTCAGAACAAAAGCAGAATCTTTCTCATGAGACACCCCCAGGGTGAGTCACGGTCCCTGCGCAAGGGAGAGGAAGCAACCGCCTTTAAAGGCATCCAGGGTCTGTGAGTGAACACTGCCCAAGGAAGCAGCCGGAGAAAGAGGTTTGGGAAACTCCTGGGAGGCCCCGGTGCGTATGAACCCGGCTCCATCCTGCTGGACGCTTTGTGAATAACTACAAGGAAAAATCCGCATCGGGAGTGAGAAGCTGGAAAATGAGGATTTTCCTGGTTTGGACGCTTTTCCCAGGTGAGACCCAAGAGCACAGGTCAGGTGGTTCCCACGCCATGGGCTCTGGCAGCTCACTGCAGTCACAGCAGGAGCCCAGCGGGTACTGTCCTTTTCTGTGGCCACCAAACGGCTACAGGGGGTGATCTCTGAAATGTGCTTGTATCGCTTTCATATGAACCCGGGTAATAAGGCTTTTTGCCCATTTAATTACACGGGGGGTGCTTGACGGGGGCTCTTATTTAATGACCGGGGACATCTCATCTCATCTCAGCAGCGCTCCCTGGCACAGCAGGTGCAGCCCGCCTTGGGACAGGGTGCCCCCGAGCATCCCGGGCTCATATCCCTCCCAGTTCCCTGAGGCGATGCCGGTACCTGCTTGTGGCACCTCTCCCTGTCCCCCACAGGTGGCTGGGCGGTGACAGGCCCCACGCAGGTGACTGCCAAGCAGGGCGACTCGCTGACAGTGTCCTGCAGCTACAAGCCGGGCTACGAGCTCTACCCCAAGTACTGGTGCCGCCCTGGCTTCCTCTGGTTTTGCTTCACCTACATCGTCCAAACCAATGGCTCAGAGGTGACGGTGACACAGGGTGGGGTGTCCATCAGGGACGACCACAGGGCACGCTCGTTCACGGTGACGCTGGGTGGTGTTACGCCGAGGGACGCAGGCTGGTACTCCTGCGGGGTGAAGGAGAGACTGTGGTTCAACCCGTGGCACAGCACCGAGGTGACGGTCTCTGCAGGTAAAGCCGGGCCGGGAGCAGAGCAGGTGTGTTCGATGGAGCCTGTCACTTGGGACACAGTGCTGGGGACAGGACCTCCCCAGCCAGGGGAACACAGGGGCTGTCAAAGAGGGAACAAGCTCCTTGCGGGCACCGAGACCCACTGGAGGCTGCCCCAGTGCAAATTTGGAGGAGGGACGGAGGGGCATGTACAGAGCTGCATGCAGAACAGAGCCTCTGCCTTGCTCCTGTTCAGCATCTCTGCTTCCACAAGCCCGTCCGTTGGCGTTTCCAGTCCCTCCCAGTAAAAACCCTCTTTTTCTTCCTCCTCCTCCCCATTGCCCAGCGCATTGCCTGGAGATCCCCATCTCCACCTCCTGCACCTCCATGGCCAAAGTCTCGGGGCAGAGACCCCCTGTGCAGGGGGCAGGATGGGGGGTGGGGGAGGTGTCCACTTTCCTCTGACTCTGTGTTTTCTTCACAGCTGATTCAACCGTGACCAAACCCAGTGACGTGACCGCGTTGGCCACCAAACCCCTGTGCTCCGCGGACTGTGAGAAGCTGTGAGTCAGGGCTTGGGCTCTGGGCAAGCACCCAACAGCATCCCCCAGCCTAAAACACCTTTTCCCCTGCATGCATCCCCCAGCCCTGGGTCCCCTTGGTTGCGGGAGTCCCAAGGAGCATCCGGGGGGCAGGTGGGGTGGCCGGTAGTTGTGCAAGTGCCCCAGTCCCCATCCTTGGTGCCCAGACCCTGCTCAAGCTCTAGCATCGTCTCCTTTCTCCTACCCAGGTCCCAGCTTAGTATCACCCACCTGCTGCTCTTCCTCAGCGTGAAGGTGCCCATGGTGCTGGCCCTGGCATGTGGGGTTGTGTGGGTGAAGAGCCGGTGCAGGACCCGCGACGGGGAAAACCTACAGCCCTTCGAGGTTACCGGCAGCACCGGGGCACCGGGCTCCCCACCTACCCCAACCACCCCGGAGCCGCAGGGACACCCTCCTGTCCCCTTGCCCCCCACCCTGCCAGGGCTGCGCTACCCATCACGGACGCCCCGCGCCGGGAACTGCTGGGCACCGGGTGCTTCTCCCTCTGTGAAGCCTCGGCCCCTCCTGGAAGCCCCTGTGCTGGAGAGGGGAGGGTCTGGGGCACAGAGAGCTTGCGTCTGCTGAGCTGGAGCTGCCAACTGAAGACAATTTTGCAATAAAGCCTGGGTACCCTGCAGGTGCCTGTCTGTCTGTCTGTCTGTCCGTCCGCCTGCTCCCTCCTTCGGCTGCTGGCACTGCCCGGGATGCTGGTGGCTGCCGATGCTGATGTGTGGGGAGGTGTGGGGACATGCTGAGGTGTGACTGGGGGGGACTTGGGGTCAGAGGGGGCCACGTTGGTGTCTGCTGCACCACGACCCAGTGCAACCAAATGCCCACCTCCAGCTGAGCGAAAGCCGGGGATCAGTGTCCTTCCACAACTGCCTCCTCCACTACAACAACTTTCCACCTTGAGACCGAGACCCAGCTGCACCATGGGGCTCCTTTTCTCATTGCTCCTACTATTTTCCAGGTTCTGCATCTCCAAAAAGCGGGCACCTGCACACTGCTGAAATCCTGCCAAAACCCTGCTTTTTGCATGTCCTTGTCCCCCACGGAGTGGCTGGCACCAGCAGCCATGCCACAGAGAGCAGCGTGGCCACCTCCATCCCTCCTCAGGCTACTCCAACATTTCATGGCGCAACCAGCTTCACCGGTGTGTCGTCCCCCCCCCGAGAGCTTTAGAGGAGAGTTGTTTCTCCTCAGCTTTGTTTAAGGAACTGAAATGCCTGGGGTGCCAGGAGCGGGCATGAACCAGGAACTCACCGTCTGATACAGCCACACGTGGCAAAACCTCTGCTGCAGACACAGCAGTTTGGCTGCCCGGGAGGGAGCGAGCTGGGGACCCCGGCCCTGTGCCCCGTACCTCACTCTCCCTGCCGCCCTCCTGCCCTCTCCTGCCAGGTAGGTGCTGGGAGTCCACAGGGGACGCAGGGGCCGGGGCTGCGCTTCCAGCCGCCTGGGTCCCAGCTCCTCGTTTGTTGTCTGGAGGGTTTGAAGGGTCTCATCTTCCTGGGCCTGGCCAGTGCCACCTCCTGAGTGAACATGCGGGAGTGGGAAAGCTCCAAGAAGGAGGTACCTGGGGAGCAGGTGGGATCTTCCATGTCCCCAGCGTGCCCCATCCGGGGACAGTCCCTGGCACTGTGAGGTGGGGCAGCCCTGCCCCAGAAATACCATGTGCAGAGAGGATGGAGGTGGCAGCTCCAAGGCAGAGCCACAGGGAAACGCAGAGCTCCCAGGTTGTGCCCTGCAGGGGAAGGGACCCGAAAGCAGCTGCACAGGGACACCCAGCGCCCAGAGCCCAGCCCAGGTGATGCTCAGGGCAGGGACCCTTCGCCCCCGAAGAGCTGCTGTCAGGGGCCAGAGTTCAGGGCAAGGCACAAGTCAGGGACAGGGGCACCTCAGTTGTGTCTCCACCTAGGAACACCCTCAGCACCGCTAAACTACAACCAACCATTGGCAATAAAGCTGCCTCCTCGCCTTCACCAAGGCCAGAGGTGCGATGGTACCAGCAGCGGGTCTGCGTGCAAGGCTTTGGTCTGAGCCAGGACCAGCCCATGGCCATAGGAGAAAGTCCCTGTGACACCCAGTGTGGTCCCTGCGCATGGGCTGCATTTTTCCTGCCTGTCCGCAACTGTCCCCAAACTCTCGTTCACCCCTTGGAGCTTCTTCCAAAGGGTTTGCCCAACCCGGCACAGGCTCAGCAAGTCGTTGATGTGTGGGAGGGAGCATGCTGGGGGGGACTGGTACTTCCAGGGGACAAGGGATGGGGATGAGGAGGAAGCCTGGAAAGACCTGATCGGGGCATGGGGCTATGTCACGGATTGAGTGATGCACTTCACTCGTAAGACAGAAGCGGCAACATATTTATTGATAGAAAACAACAACTTAACAAAGTTTGATAGTAAATGCGACAGTGGTTTAACAAGATTTGATGGCAAGGTACACTGCATAGAGGACAGGAGCAGACAAAACTGTCCCTCCCATTGAGACGAGGTTCAGAGAGGACACCCTGGCTTTTGAAACTCCTTCTCAAAGAGGGGTCTGGGTGCCGCTGGATCCATCCAAGCCCCAGACTTGGCCAATGGCTTATGTCTAAAGTATTAGACCTGCACAATCACTCTGAGTTATAATCTTAGTGAAGCTTCAAAGTTTAGCATACTATTGGCCACAAGGGATCTCTCAATCTCGAGAAGTAACCTCGAGCGGTGTCCCCACTCAAGGCGGGATCCTGGCGTGCAGCCCACTGCCGTGCAGGAGAGCTCAAAGCGCTCTTGGGCTGTTCACTATTTGTGGGGGCAAGATTATTGAATTATAGTCATATTCACATACTGACCACAGTACCAGTATTATGGTTGGGTGGGTGCTTTTCTCAAGTTAGCCCTTGGCTATTGTGTTGTTATCTCTCTCCCCACAACCACGCTGAGCTGGATGCAGCCATCACCATTATGACCACCACGGGTGGCTATTGCTTGGGCAGATTACAGGAGACGAAGATCAGGTTGGGGGTGGGGAGGAGCACGCCATCACAGGCTACTGAGCCGCAGCAGAGGGGACAGCCCGGTGCAACATGCTGGCCAGGGCAGCGGGGATGGGTGCTCATGTCCAGCTGCACAGGGCCAGGGGGCTGGGGCTCCTTCTCTGGCAGGACTGAGCCACCCCTCAAGAGGCAGCTCGCCCCAAGGCACCCTGCCTGGCTGGAGAGGCTGGCCAGTGTGGCAGCGAGGCAGGGAGAGGCAGGACTGCACCCCACTGTGGGGGCAGTGCAGGCGGCAGAAAGGGGAGCCCCTGGGGCAAGGGAAGGAAAGGGGGCAAGAACAGGGCAGCAGCACTCAGGGGACACTGCATGGATGAGCTCTCAGTGACCTGGGAGGCAGGAAGTCAGCTGAGACCAGAGGAAACAAAAAAAAACCACACTCTTGCTAAACCTTCAGCAGCAACGGAGTTGGTACCACAGGCAGAGGAGGAAGCCAAGTCCCAGAGACCCAACAAAAAAGGAACGTGAGGGGCATGGCCCAGGCCAACCTGTCCACGTGGCTTCTGCTGCCACTCACCTGGATGCTGCTGCCAGGTAGGGCTGTGAGGACCCCCAGGGCTCAAGCCCCACACTGAACCGGCGCCATGGGGCAGGACGTGTCAGTGCAGTGGCAGCACTCCCATGGCTCCGTGTGTTCCGCAGGCTGCTGCGTGCTGAGGGCTCCTCACACCGTGTGGGAGTTCCCGGGGGGATCTGTCTCAGTGAAGTGCACGTATTGGGGTGGTTATAAGATGAAGCCAAAATTCTGATGCAAACCAGAAACAGATTCTGACTGTGTTGCTGACATGATCATTACCACGAAGAATCACACCATGATGAGGCAGGACCGGTTCTCTATCCAGGACAATCGCTCATGGCGGGTGTTCACAGTGACCATGGAGGGCCTGACCAAGGGGCTTGTGGGCACCTGCCACTGCGGGGTGTGAACAAACACAACAAAGCATGATAAGTCTTTCAAAGTGAAGGTGATCGTGTTGCCAGGTCAGTCCCCGCACTTCCACTCCGCTCACAGCACCAGTGACCACCATGTCAGGGGTCCGCATCCGGGCTGCGGGAGGAGATGGTACCCGGGGTAGGGGGGAGAGTGACAAGGGCAAATCACTGCCTAGACGCACCTGCTGCATCTGTGCCCTCTTCACATTTGCAGGCCCGTCGCTGGCCCCTACCCTCCCTCCGACCATGGACGCTCCACAAGGGCCCCCCGACACGTTCCACTGCTTCCCGGTGGTGGCCGGGCTGCAGGTGCTGGCGCTGATAGCCATGAGCGGAGCCGTGCTCTGGGTCAGCCTGCGGAGTGGCTGAGACCCCAGCGGGGATCCCCTGGCCGCAGCCGGCGCCGCTCCGCTCCGGGACGCCACGGCCTCGACGGCGAGGGCGGCGGAGGCAGCACCGGGGCTCCGCCGGGCCCTTCCCACCGCCGACGGGGCTGCAATAAAGCTTCTCCGCCACCGCCCCGCGCCTCCGTCTCTTCTCTGGGGCGGCCCCCGCGATCAGGCAGCCCCCGGGGTGCCGGCGCTCCGCCCCGACGGGGCGGGCGGTGCCGCGGGGGCTGGCCGTGCCCCGCGGAGAGGAACCGGGAGCGGCAGGACGCCGAGCTCCGCCATCCGCCAGCGACCATGCAGCTCCTGCCGCTGCTCGCCTGGACGCTGCTGCCAGGTAATGCCGGGCCGGAGCCCCCCCTGCCCCGGAGTGGCGCCGGGGGGCGGCCCGACGCGGGGCCGGGGGCGGGCGCGGCGGCGGCGGCAGCACTCCCGCGGCTCCGTGTGTCTCCGCAGGCTGCTGGGCGGCGGTGAGGGGTCCCGGCACCGTGTGGGGATTCGTGGGTGGATCCCTCTCAGTGAACTGCACGTACGAGCAAGGCAATGAGATGAAGCCGAAATTCTGGTGCTCTCCGACAAGCATTTTTTTTACCTGTGATGATGACATCGTCATCACCTCGATGCATCATCCGGAGGTGCGGCGGGACCGATTCTCCATCCGGGACAATCGCTCACGGCGGGTGTTCACGGTGACAGTGGAGGGCCTGACCGAGCGGGATGCGGGCATCTACCGCTGCGGGGTGCGATCGGGCTATCCCCGGGTTGACGAGAGTGATGATGTGGAGGTGATCGTGTCCCCAGGTCAGTCCCTGCACGTCCCCACCCGCCCGCACAGCACCAGTGACCACCACGACGGGCATCCGGGTCCGGGCTGCGGGAGGAGATGGTACCCGGGGCGGGGGGGGAGAGTGACAAGGGAGGGTCAGTGCCTGGACGCACCCGCTGCATCTGTGCCCTCTGCAAATTTGCAGTCCCGTCGCTGGCCCCTACCCTCCCTCCGACCATGGACGCTCCACAAGGGCCCCCCGACGCGTTCCGCTACTTCCCGGTGGTGGCCGGGCTGCAGGTGCTGGCGCTGATAGCCATGAGCGGAGCCGTGCTCTGGGTCAGCCTGCGGAGCGGCTGAGACCCCAGCGGGGATCCCCTGGCCGCAGCCGGCGCCGCTCCGCTCCGGGACGCCACGGCCCCGACGGCGAGGGCGAGGGCGGCGGAGGCAGCACCGCGGCCCCGCCGGGCCCTTCCCACCGCCGACGGGGGCTGCAATAAAGCTTCTCTGCCACCGCCCCGCGCCTCCGTCTCTTCTCTGGGGCGGCCCCCGCGATCAGGCAGCCCCCGGGGTGCCGGCGCTCCGCCCCGACGGGGCGGGCGGTGCCGCGGGGGCTGGCCGTGCCCCGCGGAGAGGAACCGGGAGCGGCAGGACGCCGAGCTCCGCCATCCGCCAGCGACCATGCAGCTCCTGCCGCTGCTCGCCTGGACGCTGCTGCCAGGTAATGCCGGGCCGGAGCACCTCCTGCCCCCGAGTGGCGCCGGGGGGCGGCCCGACGCGGGGCCGGGGGCGGGCGCGGCGGCGGCGGCGGCGGCGGCAGCACTCCCGCGGCTCCGTGTGTCTCCGCAGGCTGCTGGGCGGCGGTGAGGGGTCCCGGCACCGTGTGGGGATTCGTGGGGGGGTCCCTCTCGGTGAACTGCACGTACCAGCGCGGCAATGAGATGAAGCCGAAATTCTGGTGCTCTCCGGGAAGCATTATTTTTGCCTGTGATGATGACATCGTCATCACCTCGAGGTATCATCCGGAGGTGCGGCGGGACCGATTCTCCATCCGGGACAATCGCGCACGGCGGGTGTTCACGGTGACGGTGGAGGGCCTGACCGAGCGGGATGCGGGCATCTACCGCTGCGGGGTGCGAACAGACTTTCCCCGGGTTGACGAGAGTGATGATGTGGAGGTGATCGTGTCCCCAGGTCAGTCCCTGCACGTCCCCACCCGCCCGCACAGCACCAGTGACCACCACGACGGGCATCCGGGTCCGGGCTACGGTAGGAGATAGTACCCGGGGCGGGGGGGGAGAGTGACAAGGGAGGGTCAGTGCCTGGACGCACCCGCTGCATCTGTGCCCTCTTCGCATCTGCAGACCCGTCGCTCAACTCGGCCCCCACCCTCCCTCCGACCAAGTCCCGCCCGCCCGCGGCGGGGACGGACGCTCCGTCGGGGACCCCCGACCCGTTCCGCTACTTCCCGGTGGTGGCCGGGGTGCAGGTGCTGGCGCTGATAGCCATGAGCGGAGCCGTGCTCTGGGTCAGCCTGCGGAGCGGCTGAGACCCCAGCGGGGATCCCCTGGCCGCAGCCGGCGCCGCTCCGCTCCGGGACGCCACGGCCCCGACGGCGAGGGCGAGGGCGGCGGAGGTAGCACCGGGGCTCCGCCGGGCCCTTCCCACCGCCGACGGGGGCTGCAATAAAGCTTCTCTGCCACCGCCCCGCGCCTCCGTCTCTTCTCTGGGGCGGCCCCCGCGATCAGGCAGCCCCCGGGGTGCCGGCGCTCCGCCCCGACGGGGCGGGCGGTGCCGCGGGGGCTGGCCGTGCCCCGCGGAGAGGAACCGGGAGCGGCAGGACGCCGAGCTCCGCCATCCGCCAGCGACCATGCAGCTCCTGCCGCTGCTCGCCTGGACGCTGCTGCCAGGTAATGCCGGGCCCGAGCCCCCCCTGCCCCCGAGTGGCGCCGGGGGGCGTCCCGACGCGGGGCCGGGGGCGGGCGCGGCGGCGGCGGCGGCGGCGGCAGCACTCCCGCGGCTCCGTGTGTCTCCGCAGGCTGCTGGGCGGCGGTGAGGGGTCCCGGCACCGTGTGGGGATTCGTGGGGGGGTCCCTCTCGGTGAACTGCACGTACCAGCGCGGCAATGAGATGAAGCCGAAATTCTGGTGCTCTCCGGCAAGGATTATTTTTACCTGTGATGATGACATCGTCATCACCTCGATGCATCATCCGGAGGTGCGGCGGGACCGATTCTCCATCCGGGACAATCGCGCACGGCGGGTGTTCACGGTGACGGTGGAGGGCCTGACCGAGCGGGATGCGGGCATCTACCGCTGCGGGGTGCGAACAAGCTTTTCCCGGGTTGACGAGAGTGATGATGTGGAGGTGATCGTGTCCCGAGGTCAGTATTTATGAGTCCCCCCCGGTTCAGCACTGGTGTCTTCCCCCCCAAGTGTTGGGAGTGGGAGTTGCAGGGAGGGTCAGCCCGGAGGAGGTGGGTGCCCAGGCCCCGTGGGGCAGACCCAGGGTGTGTCATTGGGGCTCAGCCAGCTGCTGCCATAGCAGGTGCCATCTTCACCCATTCACCATGCCCAGGTCTCACCACAAACCCTTCTCAGCGCCTCAGGCTGAGCCACCCTCTGGTGTGCAGCACCTTGCCCTCCGTGCCCCATTTTCCCCTCTCATCAGACCCTGCTGTCCCTTTTTGTGCTCTCCTTGTCTTATTTTAAAACACCAGGGAGTTCCTCACTCCCTCGCGCCACCCCATTTCCTGCTGTGGGCTCCAGGCTTAGGGAATATCCCTCTCCTTCCCCTCGCCAGGGACCAGCCCCTGCAATGGGACAATTTTATGGGGTTATTGTGTTAGTACCGGGTTGGGCACGTGGTGCCAAATCTCCTTCCTGCCCTGGGTGAACTCTGTTGCGTGCGTGCATGCGCGTGCACAATTTGGGGGGAGTCTGGGACCACAAAAAGCCTCCCGGGCAGCGGGTTACAGCCCTCCCAACTCGGGGAGCATGCTCTGGACATTGCAGAGGGGACCCAGCATCTCCTGGTGTGACAGTAAGTGGGTCACTTCTAACTCACTGCAAAACCCTCAGCATTTTCCCCCGTGGAGGCGGGGATTCCGACTGACCTCTCCTCTTTGTTGCAGCTCCTTCTTCCCCCACATCATCGTCCTATTCCCCAACCACCAAGCACCCCAACTTCACTAGCTCTGTATCAGTCCCCACGCGGACAACTCCCCAGGGAAAAACTGTGCCACCAGGATCTAATCCCCGCCTCCACAACGACCAGTGAGTACCAGCTCCTGCCTGCAGCGGCCACCTCCCTCCATGAGGTCTCTGGTGCAGCTGGAGCCCCGTGGCCCTCTGGGCTCTTCACACCTCCCTTAAGGATTCTGACCTCCCACTTTTGTCTTTAGAGACTGGTATTTCATCCTCTCTGCCAGCCGCTCCACATGGAAAATAATCCCAGCACCCCTGGTTGCTTGGCCCTGGCAAAGCCCTGCTTGTCCCCTCTCTGTCTTGCAGCTTAAGCAAGGCACAGGTTATCACCATGCGAGAACTGGTTTCTGGCTGCAGCGCTGACCCCGTTTCCTTCCCCAAAACTCAGACAGACCATTTGCTTGTGGGAAACCAAGTGCTGGGCTGGGTCCTGTTCTGCTTTGTAGTCACATGCAACCCGGGAGAGATAGTTGTCAAAGCACGAGACCGGGGTGGCAGAGCTTCCTCCCTCCTGTCCTGCCTCTTGGAGGTGATGCAGGAAGTGGGCAAAGCTGAGGCTTCCCATCAGCACACTCAAGGGGTAGGTGACACATGGACCTTGCCCGGTTGCCCATTACAAGGTCAGCAAATAGTGGAGATAAACCAGAGCAAAATGAGGTGCAGGAAAAGATCCTTAAAACAGCGAAGACGCAGCAGCTCTCAGACCCAAGTGCTCATTTGCTTCTGCAGTTTCCAGTCTGCTTTGCTCTGTCCCCAGCCTGCAGCCTGCCCGCGCACCCCCCGGGCCTGCTCCCCTTCCTCCCCGCGGTGAGCCCCATCACCCACAGCCGCTCCCTACGTCTGCTCCCTGCTGGTTCCTCCCGACTCTGCTTCTGAGGACAAGTGTGAGAACAGAAACCCTTTTCTTTCTGCAGCTTGGACGTGGTTGTGCACATCCTCACTCCATGCATCGCAGTGGTTCTTCTTTTGCTTGCAGCTGCTGCTGGGGTTTTGGTAATATTGTCCAGGAAGAGGAAGAAGGGTAAGCAAAGCCGTTGCTGCCACACACACCCTGTTTCTGTACCAGCCTGTCTTCTCCTATAGTTGTTTTTTCCTCTATATTTTTTTTTCTCCTCCCTTCCCTCCCTGATCCATCCAATTCCATGGTCCATCACTAAGACCTCCACCGAGAAGGTCTCCTTCCCCTCAGGGAGCGGTGGGACCGTCTCATGGGTCTCATCACCTCTCGGGATGGGTGCTGCCCGGCACAGCACCCGCTTGCGTTTGTCTGGGCGCTGCTGGCTTCTCCAGATGTGCTCGGTTCCACTAGGCTTGATGCAAAGTTTAAGGCCAGTGTGAAGGACGGGGAGGGATGGGAGGGGACATCACCAGCTGGCAGGTGGGGTCTGGTTTTATTTGAAGAGCTGTTCCAGTTCAGATGGTTGCGTCAGGTTCCCTTCCTGCTTTACTGCAAGATTTGCAGCAACAGCACAGTTTTGTAATACATTTCTTTTCTCCTGGTTTCACTTGTGTCTGACCATGTCTGTGCTTCATCCAGCCCTCTCCGGAGCAGCTGTAGAGATGGACGGGATACACAGCGCATCGCATACGGTAAGGAAAACCGCGCGAGGTCTTGGAATGGCATGCTCTGAGCTCGCCTGGGGAGGGGAAACGTTGCACCCTGAGCTGAGCAAACAAGCTGCCTGATCCGATTGCTTTCAGCCAGGTTCATGGCCCTTTAGGCTTCGCGGGATCCTTCGGGCTCCGTTCGCCAACAGAAAGACCCGACCAGAGATTTTGTATGACTATCGCAGAGTATTCCTGGGAAGGGAATTTAGGACTGGGATGAGAGGTTCCTCCCCCAGCCCCTCCAAGCAGGGCAGCTGCTTCTCTGGGTGAAACAGCCTTGGGAACCTGCAGCAAAGCACACCTGAGGAGGCAGCTGATCTTTGCTCACTGCTTGGGAAGTTTTTTCTGATGTTTTCTGCCAGCTTTCGAGGAAGGGCCAGTGTCACAAACCAGATTTCCCCTGGGAAATGTTGAGCCAGCCCTTACAGCGGGTTACGTTTTCCCCCAGTGCTCCTGCAGCTCTCTTGGCTCTCACCAGGAAAGGCAGCAGGACGGGAGGCGTCCCCATCCCTGCGGGCTGCAGGTAGGGGAGCAGGGGTAGGGTTAAGAGCTCATCCCTCTCCTTCACATGTCAGGGAGCGGACAGCTTGAACTACGCGGACATTAACCACCGTGCAGGCACAGCCGAGAGCCATTTGTACAGCAATGCCGAGGCTTTCCGCCGCTCAGCAAACACTGTGACCGAATACATGGCGGTCAAGCACAGCAGTAAGGTAGGAGAAAGTAAAGCAGCGCCGAGCTCGAGGTGGAGGGTGGAAGGCTGGGGCAGGTGGGCGACAGTGTGGGCAGCGGGATGGGTTGGTTGGGTGCAGAGGGACATGCCACGCTGGGGTGCAAATGACCCTGGATAATGTGGGTGACCTCTCCGGTCTGCTTCTGGGTTCCTAAAGCAGCTGAGAGAGGTTCCAGCAGACGGCGTTGCCCTGGAGCAGCCTTGCGAAGGATGTTTTTTGTTTATCCCCCTCCTTTCCCAGCATTTGGAAGAGGAGAAAGAAGTTATATATGCCAGAGTGTCGCGGTCCCAGCAGCCGGAGCAGCAGGAGATCTACGCCAACGTGCCATCAGCCCCACTGCCCAGAGGAGAGCCCTACAGCACAGTGCGGAGCATGTGAGCCGGTCCCTGGCCCCGCGGGCTGCTCCTGTGGCCACCAGTGCCAGCGGGACACGCTCGGAGGGTTGGGCTGGCTTCTCGCTTGGGCAGGAGCCGGCTGGACAGTGGAGCTGCTGCTCTCATAGGCTCAGACGTTTCCTTGGAGCAACCTCAAAGAGCAGGAGGTTGAGCAGGAGACACGGAGCGGGATGAGGATGAAATCGTCCCCCTGCATTTGGAGACCTCACCTGTACAGTGCCCAGGCAGATAAAAAAAAATAGCCCTTGCAATGGGGTAGCCCAGGCCAGAGACCGGCCAGGCAGGGTGTGGAAGAGCCCGGCGGTGGGTGGGCTACCTGGCTTCGTGCACCCAGAGCCAACCCCGCTTGCCCCTTTTGGCTGCGTTTTTCACATGGACTGGGACTTCCCAAACTTGCTGCTCTCCTCAGACTGACTTCTTTTCAGGCTGATGCCATCAGGCAGAGCTGGCAGCTCCCGGGAAGCAGGGCAGCGAGAAGTATTACATCCAAATGCATTTGTTATATCCAAACACTGACTCTCCGTGCAAATAGGGTCTCGGTGCAAAGGAGGCAGCAGAGGTGCTCTTGTCCCTCCTGCGTGGCTGCTGGGAAGCTGCTCCCCCAAACCCCCTGGTCCCACAGTCCCCAGGGAGGTTTGCTCCTGCTCTCTCCCCCCACCACCACCCCCAAGGACCCCTTGGCTGGGAGCACACGGACGGGCTGTAGCCGTCACCCTACTCTTCTCTGCTTTGCTGATAATTTATTTTCTTCTGTGTGAAGTATCCCTCCTTTATCAGTGACAGCAGCTGAGAATCTGATAGGGTCTAGCGCCGCGTTCGGCTGTGTTTGTACAGCAATTTTCCACCTCACTAAAGGGTTTCTTTGCAGACTGTCACCCCCAAAGCGGGTCCGGCCCCTCGCTGCTGCCCAGGCGGACTCCAGCAGCGTGGGAACCCAGATCGTTAAGGGGAAGGACTCTGCTGCTCCCGCATGGACCTGCACATTGTCCTTCCTCTTTCCCAGCCCCACTGCTGGGACACCGGTCCCCACGGGATGTCCCACGGGGCCGCGCTTTGGGCATGCTCTTGCCCCCTGCGTGCTGGTACCCTCCTCTGTGCATATTCCCTCTGCTCCTGCCTAGTGCCGGGCAATTCATCCATCGTGACAACCCGCTCCCCCGAAAAGCAGGTCACGGGGGTGGGCGTCTATTTGTGAGGCCGAGCTGGGTGTATTTCAAGGCTTCGTTTGGAGAGAATTCATTAACTTGGTTAACCACCGCAAAGCTTTGTTTCGGTATTTTTGTAATTGTTTTATGCAAGAAGCCACGTGGAGCATCCCTGCTCTGCCATAAACCAAAGGCAGCTGGAAGTAAATGTCTGTGGTACAACAGTTGTGGTTCCTATAGGTTATTCCTATATAAGGTTATATTTCTACATAAGCAGAATTCCTCCTGCGTTCGGTCAGGAGCTGAACGCACGCAGGGAAGAAACAGCGATGGCACAGACGGGCATCATTGCAATTTGTAATGAAAACGAGCATCCAGCCAGATTCCAGCCGTTGCTGGGAAGAAAAGGGGAAAGCAAACCCCTCCGCATCCACGTGGACAAACTTCTTCTGCCACAAGTTTCATGTGGAACTGGGGAAAAAAAAAAATAATCGTTCCTCCTGCTCCTCCATTTATTACTGGAGATAATAACAGCCCTTCTCTGAAGGAGTCGGGAGGAGGGATCAGTTGGATATTTTAAGGTAACCAGGTCCTATTATGCCATATCTGGAGGTAGTTTTTATGCTGTAAAAAAAGGAACTAAATGGCTTTCTTAAATTAAAGCCCTCGCCGTAGCGCTAAGGCAGAAATAGCTGCTGGCTGCGTGATGGAGGGGGGGCGGGGGGGTGGAGGGTGCGGGATCCTCAGGGCGTGCAAAGGTGGGGTGGTGGGCAGCACCTTCTGCAAGAGCCAAAAGCAAGCACCAAAGTTTTAATATCTGCAGACTTTCAAGTTTTCTTGGGTGATTTTAGGAGGGTAAGAAATTTGCCTTTTCTCCAACGTTAGTGGTGTTTCGGGGCAGAAATAACGCATGGCGGGCGAAACCTCTGCGCTTCTGGCGTTGGAAGGGCTGAGTCCCGATGGAAACAGGGCTGGGAGCAGAAAACCTGAGCTCTTCCATGCGCAGGGTCCCATGCAAGTGGTTTTGCCCAGAGACATGAGTTTTCCCTTGCTGTGGGCGTTTGGGTGCTGTAGCTCCGTGCGGCCGGGCTGGTTTCAGGGGCAGGGATGCTGATTTACACCCTGCAACCAGCTCGGCCCAAAAAAATCATGATTTCTGAGCTCTGGCTGCAGGAGTCAGCTGAAAGTGATGTCTTACCCTGGTGCACAAACCTTCCTGTAACTCGTCCCTTCCTGAAAGGGGACAGTGATTTTTCTGGAAGCACCCAGAGCTGCTTCTCCACCTCCTCCTCCCGGCAGATCCCAGCCCTGGGCTGCTTTTTTGGAGGACCTGCAGGGCAGAGCCCGAGCGAGGAGGGACACTGGGAGGAAGACGGATGCAGGAGTGTTTTGGAAATTCATTTTCGGAGCCAGGGTCAGTTTCTAGTGCTGCTGTGCGCTCCCGGCAGTGCGCCTCATGGGTGAGGGAGCCGGGAACAGCCAGGCAGGGATGCTCCCTGATGTCCGCCTCGTCCCGCAGAGCCCCGCTCCTTTCTCCGCCCTCCCTCCATCACACTCCTATTTCACATACTGAATCCCCTGTAACTGGTTCAGGTGTGAGGGGGATGACTTTTGGAATACATATATACTCTCTAACAAAATTTGCTAATGCTCAGGGGTGTCCAGCAGCAGAGAAAAGTCTTCCCTTGACCAGGGTGGGAAGGCAGGGAGTCAGAAGTAGCAACTGAGCCTTACAGAATGTTTTGGGTTAGAAGGGACCTTAAAGATCATCTAGTTCCCACCCTCAAGCCTTGCTGGAGAGAGAAGTGGTTCCTGGGCAAATGGGGAGCCCACGTGAAGCTGGGGAGAGAGACCAACCCCAGCAGGACAGAGCTAGGAGAGCTCATTAATGAATTCCTGTAGGCTTCAGCCCCCAATTAGCATGGAGAGGTGGGCAGAGAGGATGGTCCAAGCAGAGAAGGAACTTTTCTTCTGCTCCTGCCACAGCGAGATTTTAAGGAAGGGGAGACCATGAAGGCAAAGCCTAGCACAGAGCCCTCACTAAGGAGTCGGGGTGCTGCTGCCAGCCCCGCTTTTGTGCCCCCCCAGAAGCAGGAGAGCAAACGAGGCAGAGCCATGGGGCTACAGATCCTCAGGCAGGGGGAAAGCTGAGTTGGGGTGCGGGGGGGCAGCCGTGGCTCTGTAAGCAGGAGGAAGGTGTCTGTCTTCTGCTCCTCGGGCTTTCTTTGGCTCTGGGCTGGGTTAAGCCACAAGGCTGACCCCGGGGGTGAAGGGAGCCGAGGGCTGCGCAGGTGGAAGAGCTGGCGCTGGGGCTGAGGTGTGATTGCGGCCGCCGGTGGTTTTTCTAAGGAAGCTGTGCAGTAACTGAGTGTAAATAACTCCCGTAATAAATGGGTTTGGTCACGATCTGGTAGGAAATGGAGCGTTGCATGAGTGGCAGGTGAAATGCAGGGGAGGGGGGTTATCTGGGGGGTTCCTGGGTGAAGTCACACGCTTTACCCCCCTCCAACCATGAACTAGGGGTGCACCCCAGCTTTCTGCTCCTGCCTCTCCAGGGAGGATGGCAGGATTTGGGGAGCACCTGCATCTTTCCTTAGAGCATTTCCTTCCTCTCCATCAGAAAGCTCGAGGCTCCCTGCTCCCCCTTCCCCAGGGACGTGTGCTGGGGCAGGTACCCTCAGGAAGAAGCTGGCGTGGGGGAGCATGAGTCTTGCACCCCCAGGGATGGGCAACTTCTTCCCAAACTGCTCTTGCTACCCGGGAAACTGCGCGGTGACAGGCTGTGAGAGTGCCTCCGACTTGTTTTTGATAAACAGCTTCTAAACACTGTTAAACTGTGATTTGTCTCTCATGCCTCGCAAGGTGAAGAGCTGGAACAGGGGAATAACATAGTGAAGACCAAGCCTTTCCAGCAGAGGAGGGATGATGAGGGGTTTTTTGCCCATTTTACGGACAAGCTGTGTGTTTTCTGGCTTGAGCCTCACTTACGCATTGCTCAAAGCCCTGGTGAGGGAGCAGCGCTGGGGCAGAGCTGTGCCCATGCTCACCGCTGGCCCTGGAACCGCAGCCTGCCCAGGGACGGGGCACCCCAGGCTGCCCTTTTGTTACATGCTGGGAGGTCTCACTCTTGCATGTGGTGAGCCTTTTCCTGCCAGTGTGGAGATGCTGAGACAGTCCTGCATCTCTCAGCCTTTATGGGCATGGACCACACTGCTCCTGTACAAGGGAAATCATAGAATCATGGAATGGTTTGGGTTGGAAGGGACCTTAAAGCCCACCCAGTGCCACCCCCTGCCCTGGGCAGGGACACCTCCCACCAGCCCAGGTTGCTCCAAGCCCCGTCCAGCCTGGCCTTGAACCCCTCCAGGGAGGGGGCAGCCACAGCTTCTCTGGGCAACCTGGGCCAGTGTCTTGTCACCCTCACAGGAAAGAATTTCTTCCTAATGTCTAATCTAAATCTCCCCTCTTTCAGTTTAAAACCATTAACCCTCATCCTATGGCTCCCCTCCCTGATCCAGAGTCCCTCCCCAGCTTTCCTGGAGCCCCTTTAGGGACTGGAAGGGGCTCTAAGGTCTCCCCGGAGCCTTCTCTTCTCCAGGCTGAACCCCCCAACTCTCTCAGCCTGTCCTCACAGCAGAGGGGCTCCAGCCCTCGCAGCATCTTTGTGGTCCTCTGCCCAGGGAGCTTTCAGGAGCTCAGGGGGCTCCCGGAGCTGCTATCACCACCCAGACACTGCTTCCGATTTCCCCACCTGAAATATCTTCCCTCCCCCAGCAGCTTTTCCAGGGGATAAGCAGGGTTTGGCCGGCGAAGCTGTGGCTCCTGTGGCCAGGGTCTGCCACTGGCACAGCTCTGCCCTGGAGCCCAGGTCCCATCCCAGGGCACTTCTGCTGCCTTCTCTCCCCCTGGGAGTTCGCCAGGAGCGCTGCTCGCTGGGCGGGTGTCCTGGGAGAGGTTTTGAACCATTTCAGGTTTTATCGCAGCACAAAGAGGAATGGGGTGGGTTTTTTTTCTTAAATCAAGCTTGGCAGCAGGACAGGTTTGTGCAGCCCCAGCCATGCCCACGCCTCCACACAAGTGTCTCCTGCCGTCGGGGCTGCTCTCGCTCCGACAACCATAAATCATCGCATGGTTTGGGTCCAAAGGGACCTTTAAGGGCCATTTACTCCAACCCCCTGCCATGGGCAGGGACATCTTCCAGGTTAGGGACAATCTAGACCAGGTTGCTCAGAGCCACATCCAACCTGACGTGGAATGTTTCCAGGGATGGGGCATCTCCCACCCCACTGTGTGTCCTGCTTTGTGCGACACAGGGTTTGTTTCTCTTCTGGTAATTTTACTTTTCAGTAAGGTCTCTTCTAAGGCTTGGGAAAACGGCACTTTTAGAAGACTCCAGTGCCTGAATTGGTGAAAATACCTACTTTACAGCCAGCTCTGGTGTGCGGGTTTCAAGGTCTCGGTGTTTCCGAGCTCCCCAGGTGTGGGGACGAGGAGCAGCGAGACCCAGGCACTTGACCCAAGCTGCCAACAGGGTTATTTCATACCATGAACAGCAATTTCAATCGAAATTAGAAAGTTTGCTGAGGAGTTCTCTCTCTCCCTTGATGGCTGCGACCCTGAGAAGTCCTTGCCCCAGTGCCGGAGCCCCGAGCCCGTCCCTTCCTCCCGAAGCCGCAGCGCTCGCAGTGTCCCACATTGGCTGTCCCTGCGGGGAGCGCACGGCTTCTGCTGGGGGAACGGGCTGGGTGTGATCCTTGTCGATTTTATATTGGTACGAGGATCAATACTGGTTCTTTAGTGTTATTAATTATTTAGTCTTATCCTATTAAATCTATTTATATGTCAACCCTCAGGTTTCCTTGGTTTTTCCCCGATTCCCCTTCCTGGGTGGGGAGGGGTCATCGGGTGAGAGAATAGCTGTCTAAAGGACAATAAATTGTTGTGGGTTCCTCAAACCATAGCACTGGGCAGCCTGGGCCAGTGTCTCACCACCCTCAGCATAAAAATGTTCTTCTTTTTATTTAGTCTAAAACTGCCCTCTTTTAGTTTAAAACCATTCCGGTGGCTTTGGGGCAGCAGCAGACTTGGCACCCACCCCTGGGCACCCAAAAAGCAGCGTAGGGGTCCTGGTGATGCCTCCCGCTGCCGACAGCCCCCCGAGCAGCGCCGGGGGGGTCGTGCGGTGCAGCACGGCCCCGGCACCCTGCCTGCGGGGGGAGCGGGGCTGCGGGCGCTGTCGGGGGCAGCGGGCACCGTGTCCAGCCCCACACCGCTGCGACGGGACACCCCGCACCTCCGCATGCATGGTGTGACCCCTGCACACGTGTGTGCCGCTCACACCCCCCTGTGCTCGCAGGCGCGCGCCCGTGGGCACGTACATGATGTGCACACACACGAACGCGCTCATAGATACGCCCCTGTGCACACACATGCGTGTGTGTACGTGCCCACAATACGTGTGTCCAATTACACGTACATCACGGGCACGTACATCACGTGCACACACGTGAACACGCTCATAGAAACGCCCCTGTGCACACACACACACGCGCGTACGTAAATACCCACGATACCTGTGTCCGTGTACACACATCATGTGTGCGTGTGCACATACATCACGTGCAAGCGGTCATGCTCAGGTACATGCCCCTGTGCACACACATCCATGTAATTAAGCACCCGCAA